>NC_136057.1:822587250-827387250 GCF_964261635.1 Lissotriton helveticus
CACCTGGGGCAAGGCCAGAGCAGTAGCTAGGAAGGACTCTACAAGGGCAGATGTAACCACTGAGCAGTCCAGCAGAAGCCTCAACAGTGCAGTGAACTGCTGAGAGTGGGACTAGAAGCTAAGATGCTTGGAATATGCATAAATCTTTCAGCAATTAATTTTTTGTTAATTGTCCTATTTTTGAAAATATTATACAACTATTGTTCTGAATATCCAAAAGTCTCAAGCTTTCAGAAAATGCCCCTTAGAGGCTCTTCTCACTAACTTGACTTCAAGGTGAAGGGAGACTCCCTGCTCAAAGCAAAGTGCCCAAATCCAGTAGTTTCCAGGAATTTCTCTGCATGATCTCAGGCTATCACCCTTTGTCCATAGGAACTTCTACACTCCACATGTTCCGTATAGAGCTTTTACAGGAGGGGGCAGTGGAAATGCCCAGATACATCTGTTCCAAGGGTTTTATTCCAGGAACCTTCAGCTTCCTCTCTTGAGGAACTACTGCACTTTCCCGTCAAGGAGAGAACAAACTCATGACACTAGTGGTGTAGCAAGGGGGGGGTGGTCTGGCCCAGGTGGCCCAAGTTTTGGGGCTGCTGCCTCCCCCTTCCAACGCTTTTGCAGCAAACGCAGGAATTGCCAGCACCTGGCAAAGGGTCTAATGCGTGACACATTCGGATACAGATCCTATACACAGGCCCCTGTCAGGTATTCAGCCATTTTACAATGCACCTACTGGAAGGCTGTCTGTCCTCATTGGTTACAGCATTGATGGAGCGGGATAGAAAACAGAAATCTGTTTAAACCCGTGAAGTCACACTTCCATAAATAAATTAATAATGCTAACAATTTGTGCTGTGTGTATAATAATTCAACCTAGTTTAAAGTTACATTACATTACAGAACACGTGGGAAATTAACATGTGTGCTCATAAATGTGCATTATGTTGCATTCTTATGTATGTGGAAAATAATAAATTAATCTTGTCTATTGTCATGTCATAACTAATAGCAGCTGTTTTTAAAATAATGGCATGTGCTTATTTTGCTTCCCTTGTCTATGTGATGTCATTCCTACTATTCTAGGTGCACATAAGGTTTTATGGATTCATGAAGACTGGTAGATATAAAATGCTGCTTTATTTGTGCTTTACTGCTAGGTAATTTAGACTAATGGGTTAATTATTAGCAATGATGGGAGGCAACAGAACAAACTGTATTTCTTGCATTAATTATTCTTTGTGTTTGTTTATATAATAGTTTTACAAGTGAAGCTTAGAGATGGCTGCAGAAAATTAGTACCCTTTTAAAAGTGGCGCAGGGAAGGTGGCGCAGAAAATTGACGCTCTTTGAAAAGAGGCCTAATGATGAAAATGGCTCAAGTGAAAATAATTCTGAAAGGATGGAAAAGGCCTCTGAGCTTTTATTTTGAAAGGTTTTGGAATGAACTGCTAAAAAGATGACTTTTTGGAGAAATTTGCTAACGTTTGCTAACGTGCCACGGGAGTTCAGAGCTGACTGGCTCAAGGTTAAAAGGAAGCTGTCGCTACAAAATGTAACAGCCTAAGGAAGAACTGCCAAGACTTCTAAATGAACAATGGACAAGTGAATTTGCCCGGGCATGTAAGAAGGAGGTGTCACAGTTTACTGTGGTACGAGGTGGCTCAGCCAATGGAGAACTAGAATTCGTTTGCTGGAATGTGAAAAATAGTTAGCTCAGCTCAATTTAGGGTATAAGAATAGGTTCAGAGAACACATAGTTGGCTTACGCTCGAGAAATCTGGAGGACGATGTTATGCTGATGGACTTTACACGTGAGGACAGGAGTTTTTATTAATTACTTTATTACTAGGTGATGAGGGTAGAGACAGAGATATAGTTAGGATTTTGGAAAATGCTTAATTTTACTTATTCCTGCTAATGAATAGTTACTGTAATTACTGGTGTAATTAGGAAAGTTGCACTGTGTTCAAAGTGGCAACAAGAAATTATATTTAAATTAAGGCAAACAGATTAGGTTTTCTTTTTTCCACAGGTATACGTTGCAGAAGGTGTGTAAGTGAAAAATAAGTACATTTAAAACACATGTGATTATACGCTGATATTATTGTTATAAATAAACATTTTGCGTTGCTACTGTTTTTGCAAATTGATGTTTTTCTTTACAGGTTAATTATAATTAGTGATACAGGTAAATTAGGAGATATATTAGATTGACCAAGTTATAAAGGTTTTATACACCTGATAATATTTAATTAATTAATTGATCAGCAAGTACTACAAGGCAAATTTAGAGAGTACATTTACCAAATTAATTAAAGAAAATGTCTACCTTATATAAGAAAATGAAAAAGGTTGTTGCCAAATGCGAGAGTAAATTAAAGATTCCCAAATTAGCGAAAATAAATAATAAAGGTGTCAGAGTAGAAAATAGAGATCAGTGTACAATTGATGTTGTAAATATGGATCAGAACAGAAATCCAAGAAGACCCCCAGAACAGGTAAATACAACGCCAAAAGTGTCAGATCAGATTGATAAAGTGCCAGCTCAAACTTCTTATAAAATTAATGCGACAGAAAATCATGATGAAATGTCTGGTACATCTGGAATTAATATTCATGATCATGTGAATTCATCAAATGATTTGATACGGTCCATGAAATATATGGAAACAGTGACAGTCCCTGTGTTGGGAAAGGATGAAATTAGTTCCACAGTTTTAAAGGTCCCATTAACTGAAAAGGTTTATTCTATTGTACTTGAGATTGAACTAGTAGGGATTGCAACTCAGCAAGAAATAGAGATGACTTCAGTTCTGGTAAGTGAGAAGTCTGATACTGATCTGATTAAATTGATACAGCCTGATGAGTCAAAATTATGTTCAAAGGAAAAGGAGATTGAGATAAATGAGATAAATGAGCAGTTACAAATACAGCGACAGGTATTGATTCAGCAGAATAACATGGCTTCATTGCCATTACAAATTTTTGTTAATGAACAGACAGACAATATAGATACAGGATTAAATAAAGAACAAGAAAACAGTCCAAGAAGATTAAATGCACTTCCAGAATATTGGAATGAAAATGATGGTCTTTTGAGTGAAGACATCAAGATAAAGGACACAATTGATCAACGGATTAAAACATTGACTTCTGCAGGTTCAATTATCAGAAATGCAAATTTGATTAAAGGGTTGATTGATGATATTCAATTGGCAGAAAGGTTTGCTGTCGTGATATGTGCAGCATACAAAATGAATGATGAACATGCTTTGAGTTCACTAATACTAACAGCAGTTGAAACATGGCAGGTAGTCAAAGACTTACAAGATGATGCAACTCATGAGGAGAATAACACATGGTTGAGTACAGATTTTAGACAGCGAGATGAGGATGAGATTTTGTCACACAAAGATGGTAGAATAGTTTTACCAAATAGCATGATTATTGACATGGACAGAATGTACCATAGATTTGTAGAATTTCTTTACCAGAGGTGTTTGGCTTACCAGCAAATGAACACAATTAAGAGAATAATTGTGAGATTGGGAACAGAATTACAGGAGAGTAGTTCATTGACGAGATTACAAATGGATTTCATTGGGATGGCACTACATGACAAACTGTGCTACATTTTTGTGATTTTCTGTTTGACGCGACATAGTGATGAAATTACTGTTGCAAAGTTATCAGAAAACAGAAAACATATTGAAAACAAATTGCTCCATTGTAGACATAGACTAAAAATTTCAGATGTTGAGGAGCATGAGAATGTTACTATAAAAGATAGAGATGCAAAAATGTGCCTAGCTGCAGGTACAAAGTGGACAGATATTCTTCCACTTGTTTTGATGTTTCTGAGAAGTACTACTGATAAAAAGACAGATTTAAGTCCACGTAATATTATGATGGACAAGGTCATGAGACAGACATTTATACCAGAGAAAAGAATGATGACTATCAATGATAGCATCAATTTGGAGAACTGCAGGAATTTATCAGATGAAATGATTTCTGTGTTTGATGAAGATGAAACTGAAGTGCAAACAAGAGAAAAAGAGGAAGTATTTGAATTGTTACCAGGAAAAAGAATCAGGAAAAAGGTTCGTCTAAAAAGAAATTCTCTAGTGCCAAGATGGCAGAAAAGGAGGCCAGTCAGTCTTGTCACAGCAAATGCAGAGAAGTGCAAAGGACTGAAGAGGTGGATTGACACTGGCCATACTTTTTGTGTAACTACACCTGAAAATCCTGATGAGTTGATGGAGCGAGATAGAAAACAAAATTTTGTTTAATCTCGTTAAGTCACATTTCCATAACATGAATAATAATATTAATGATTTGTGATATGTCGTGCTAATACAACTTAGATTAAACTTTACACATGGGGGGACTAACATGTGTGCTCATAAATGTGCATAAATGTTGCATCTTTTTGTTCGTGTAAAATAATAAAATAATTTATTGTTTTCGTTTTTGTCATTACTAACTGTTGCAAACTTAAAAGAAGCATGTGCTTGTTTTGCTTTTCCTTGTCTGTGTGATGTCATTTCTACTATTCTAGGTGCATATGGGTCTCATGGAATAACGGAGACTGGTAGATATAAACGCTGCTTTATTTGTTTGCAATGGCTAGGTAACATTTTGATTAATCGGGTGGGTTAATTAATTAGTAAAACTTGGGGTGGATACAGAATCTACATTATTTCTTACATTAATACTTTTCTTGTGTTTGTTTTATATTAGAAATCATAAGTTGCCTGCTTTTGGGCCTAGTCACTTGAGCCGCAGAAAAGAGCTGACATGTAATTCTGCAGAAAGTCACGAGACGCCCATTCTGAAATAAATTATTCGTCAAAAGCTGCGTTCACAAAGCAAAAACTAATGTGCTGTCATCATTCTGTCGGATATGGCCAAGGTCGAAAGTGAACATTTTGTCAGTCCTTAACTTGGCATCCGCGGAAGTATAATGAAAGTCAATGGACGCTGCGAGAATGACTTTATACATTTGTTGCAATATGAGGAAGCTTTTGGCTTCACGTGGAAGGGACAATGGTCTCTATGAAATATGATTTAGTGGAACTTTTTGAGAACTGGGTGACATGTCACTTGTCACTCTCAGCCAATGGGACGTCGAAGATTTCTGAAAACTTTCCTTTGCGTAGTTTAGTTAGCATAGAAAGGTATAAAAAGTCATGCCCTTAGGGATGGGCTGGCTGCTGCTTTCTGACTTTCCGATGAGGGTGATGTGCTGTTGGACTTTGCGTGGAGCACGTAAGAATCCTCAAAGAACTTTACTTTAATTTCTATCTATTTTGCTCAGTTAGGGAATTAGATTTTAGAAATGCTAAACTTTAAATATTCACTTTGATTTTGATTCACTTGCTTAAATTGTATTTTTCTCTCATATTTCTTTACAATCATGCTTGCTTTATTGCAAATAAAATTCATTTATAGAACTATCAATTTATATACCATAATTTAGTAAATAAAATCTTACTTTTGACAAACAAGCTAGTCTTGGTTATTCAGGAGTATAGGTTACTATTAGCTAGATCACATCGCCAATGGTGGTCATTTAAATGGTATAGTTTTATTCTAATGACAACATTCCTTTCGCAGATGTATAAAATGTATATAGTTTGTAGATAATGTGTATAAAGATTTAATTTGACCACCTGATTCAGTAGGCCCAAAATATGTCAGGTTTATAAATGGGTCCATATTTAGTATAGAATTTTGTTTATAGGTTATGAAGTTGGGTAGCGTTGTTTATGATATATTTTCTATAGGCCGCTGGATCAATTCTCTGGTAGCAGAAATTGATGGTTGCTAAGGGTAACCAAGGTAATATGTTGGTTGCTAAGGGTTACGTTATGGTATGGAAATAGGATCGATGTTTTAACACATGTTGAGTTCGTTTTTCGTGCTATCTGTAAACTATACCGGTATAGATTGTGTGGCGAGAAATTAGTCACGCAAGCCATCTGTTCCGTTTGTAGTGATATCGCCGAGTATCACAAGAGGTATCGCCGTGTACCATAGTGTTGTCGCCGAGCAGCACAGTTTTAGGGCTAGGTGTGAATCTTGTATAGTGAGGGTTTTCTAAGAAATTAGAGCAGCATGAGAATAGGGACAAAGCGCCTTCCATAAAACTCACTGTGATAAGAGTATTAGTTATATCCGAGCTTGAGTGAAGGGTAAATTAGCGTCGGTACATGATTATCTATAAACAGGTTAGAGTCCTGTACGGGTACATGTTTCATATCTATAAACAGGTGAGAGTCCTCTACGGATAACGTCGTTATTTTGCTAACGGTGCATGATTTCTATAAACAGGTGAGAGTCCTGTACGGATTTCATGTGTGCTTGAAATTAGGGAAATTTCAGTGTGAAAGTGCGAGTTTGAATTGTATTTTATGTTCAAGTGGAACTCTTAGAACTTTCACTTCGCGGTGGGTTCAGAGCAAAGCGAGTTCATAATTATACGTGTTAGAAGGGTGGGGTAAGGTTACTCTACTGACAATTGAATATTATCCTTAGTGTGAATAGCGCTGTCTATTCCGAAGTGTGGATACTTGAATGTATGTAAACTATCCTAAATAGTGAAACGAACAGATGTTGTCTTTATAGTCATCGTTAAAAATTAATTTACACTGAAAAGTGTTCTTAAAATGGCGCTGTGAAAAGATTTTGTGAAGGAGGGGTAAGCGCCAGGAGTGAGAAACGAGAAACCGCAGCTGCTGTGTACGTCACAGAGCCGCGCTGGGATTGGGTGACCTACGTCACAAGCTATATTCTGATTGGCTCTTGAGTCTCTGACGGCCTGTGAGCTGATTGGTCTTTCGGAAAAACTCTAAATTTATTGGTTGAGCAGAAAAGTGACGTAGCTCAACTGTCATTGGCTTGTTGGTGTGTTTCGCGCACGGATTGGTTGTTGTACGGAACATCCCGGAAATATTTTACGAACGATTTTGTGAATTAGATTTAACTCTTAAAAATGAGTTATCATTTTAAACATGTTGAGAAAAAGTCAACATTATTTCAGAAGTTCAAGAATTTATTTTCACCTGACAAGAAAATCGAAACGCGAGGTGGTAAACTACTTCATAAGTATAAAACACCTGCAGCGTATATGGAAGGTGAATATGGATATCATACTGTCTTATGGTTCGAAAATTGGAAACGCTATACTAAAAATGACGGTGTTTTAACTTGGCCTGATGATGGTTCATTTAATGTAAGAGTCTTAAGAAACTTACGAGAGAAAATGAATGCTCTTGTTCCAAAACCGAGACCAACTCAATTTGAAGCTTTAGTTGAGTGGGAAGACGAGATGTATCAGTTACAAAGAGAAGCTAGTGGAATTAAAAGACCTTCTAAAAATCCATCTTGGAAAAGAGAAACTCATGAAGATAGATTGCGAATGTGGAGACAGGGAAACATGAGTGAAGGATTATATTTAATTCATGAAATGGTAATGGGTACTCCTACAGGGAAATCTATGGAAAGTGAATCTGAGGATGCAGTTATGGAAGAGATATATACAACTGCTAGAAAGAATCAGCCTAATCAGCCTTTGAGACCTCCTAGATCATGGTCTACTCCGGTGGTTTCTACTGAAACTTCACCGAGTGCACCTCCAATTAATGAAGCTCCTAAACTTTATCCAAATAATTGTGAAATCAATGAAACTGCTAGAAGACCAGAATTCAAGAATGCTCGAAATGAAGGTAGACATTTTACAATGACTCCAAGAGCAAGGGAACCTCCAAAAGATTATACAAGAGAGGCAAGAAATGATGAAGATGTTGATTATAATGAATATATAAGATCAAAAGAAGAATTAATAAAAAGAATGACAAAAGGCATGGAAGCCGTGACAGTTCCAGTAACAATTGGTCCTGTTCAGCCCGTATTTGATCAAAGAGAAACAAATAAAGCTGGATTAACTATTCCTTTAAATACAGAAATTCAAAAGGCTGCTGAAAAATTTTATTCAGATTTATCTGAAATAAACACTTCTAAATCGAGAATGCCTGATTTAACCTTTAATGAGGATTTATCTCCAAAAACACCAATGGGTGCTATATCAGATATAGGGAGTCCTGAAGCCAGGGTAACCACACCAAAACTTGATGTGGCCAAATTAAAAGCGAATATCGAAGAATTAATAATTGGAACAATTGGTTCAGATAGTTTAAATTACTATCGAGATGATGAACTACTGTTCATTTGCAAAAGCATTCAGTGGAAAACGAAAAACAAATATGATCAACTAGAGGATCTAGCAACAGAACTTGAAATCGATGTGAGTAAACAAAAGAATTTTGCAAAACATTACAGATTAGACTTTTCAGAAAGTGACATTGAGAGTTTAAACTCAATGGGAAGAATAATTCATATTAAAGATTTGATTGTCTATATCAAAAAGCTAGGAGAACTGAACAAATGGAGAGTAAAATGGACGAAAAGGAAGGAAGATGAAAGATTGGATAAATTGTCAAAACAATTTCCAATGAGAGAAATTGCAGGTGGAGGATATGTTCATGTCCCTTGGTCGAGACAGGACATTCTGTTATTCACAAATGACTTTCCAAAATTGAGGGAAAAACCAGTTGAGTGGTACAGGCAAGTCGATAGGTTTATCAAAGTGTCAAAAGTTCTATGGATTGATTTAGATGGATTTTTTGATATTGTCGTTCCATCTGATCTTTGGACAGAATGTAAAATATCGATTAGTTGGCCAAAAACAGAACCTGAGCGAATCAAAGAAACAGGTGCTCCAAATCCACTTGTAATGGATTTTTATGAAAAAGTAATTGTTTGGATGAAAAACAAAATTCCACCCAAAGAAGTTGATTGGGTTAAAATAGAAAGAACAGAACAGGAAACAAAAGAATCAGTTCATTCTTTTTATGAAAGACTACTGTTAATTTTTAAACAATACAGTGGTTATGAAAAATTAGATGAAAAAGACATGAGTCATTTTGTCTATAGATTTGTTTATGGACTAAAACCTGAAATTGGAGAAATGATCAGAACTAGTATTGTCGGATGGCAATCACTATCTGTAGATGATATTCTAAGAAAAGCAAAGTATTGTAGCGATGAAATAGAAGTAAAACAGAAAAAGCTGAAGGAGAAAGCCATGTGGGCTCAGGTAAAGGTGGCTGAGCAACAGATTGCCAGCATGGGAAATAAGAACACTAATTTTGTTCAAACTGGAAATACAAACCAGATACAAGGAAAGTTTAAAGGTAATAATTTCCCAAAGAAATTTAGCCCAAAGATTGAGGAGTTAAAGCAAAGATTACCTTGTTTTAATTGTGGCGAAATTGGACATTGGAGAGACGAGTGTCCTCATCCTCCTAAAAACTTAAAGAATCCCTTATTAAATCCACAGATGCAGAATGGTGTTGACCTGCAGCGACAGCTACAGATGCAACAGGGGTTAAACGAATTTAATATTCAGCGACAGTTACAGCAACAGCAACAACAACAGGTGAATAATCATCAAAACCAATTGCCACAACCACCTTTTCCGAATTGTGGGGGAGTTCAAAAATATAATCCAAATGTGGGATTTCAGGGAAGTGAACAGGTAATAAAACCACAAAAACAGCAAAAGCAGCAAAGGGTTCAAATGCAAAATGCTTCACAACAATTCTTATTAACAGAAAGTCAAGACAGCGATTCTGATGATTATTGCTGACGGTGCCCGAGAGAGGAGGAAGAGTGTGTCGTTGGAGCCACTCTTGAGGTTGACCAGTCTGGTCCTTTTGTTAATGGGAAAGTTAATGATGTAGACATCACTTTTCTAGTGGACACTGGTGCTACCCGTTCTACTGTTAGATCAGTGGAAATTGAAAACCTACCTCTCTCTGGGGATACCATCCAAGTTGTTGGAGTAAGTAATCAGCAAATTAAAACTGACTTAACTGATCCAGTACCAGTTGAAATTGGAAACTACAGAGATAAACACAGATTTGTGGTTTGTAATAGTAGTCCAGTAAATCTATTAGGCAGAGACATCCTATGTAAAATGAATTGTAGAATATATTGTTCTCCTGATGGAGTTGAATTACAAACAATGGAGGAAGATGGTTTATACAGAATGACAATGATGATGATGGAAGCAGAAGAAATAAAATTGTTTCCTGCATTTGAAGAAAAAGATCTACCTGAAGAACTCAAAGAAACAGTGAAATCTGAAATATGGGATTTTACTGGAAATGAAATGGGTCTGATGAAAAACGTAGATCCAGTTAAAATTACATTGAAACAGGGAATAGAATTTCCAAACACTCCACAATATAAAATGAAAACAGAAACAATTGAAGGTATTACACCTATAATTGAAAAATTAATTAAGCAAGGTGTATTAAAAGAAATGGAAAGTAGCTCTTGTAATTCACCAATTATGGGAGTTAAAAAGTCTAACGGAACATTTAGAATCGTACAAGATTTGAGAAAGGTTAATCAAATTGTCATTCCATGTTGTCCTGTGGTTCCAAATCCAGCAGTAATTCTATTTCAGATTCCACATGATGCTGAATGGTATACAGTCATTGACCTTTGCAATGCATTCTTTACTGTTCCCTTACATCCAGACAGTTATGAAATATTTGCTTTCAGATTCCAAGGTAAGACCCTCGGATGGTCAAGAATCCCACAAGGCTATACAGAAAGTCCTTCAATTTTTAACGAACTGTTAAAAAGATCATTAGAAGACCTAGACTTACCTGGTAGGTCTACGCTAGTGCAGTATATTGATGATTTGTTAATAGCTGCAAAGACAAGAGAAAATTGTGTAACAGACACAATAATTCTGTTAAATCGCCTTGCAGAAGAAGGACATAAAGTGTCCCCAACAAAACTACAGTTTTGCAAACAAGAAGTAAAATATCTTGGTCACAGAATTGCAAAGGGAAAAAGACAAGTAACAATAGAGAGAATAAAAATGATTCAAGCAATGTTACCACCAAGAACACAAAGACAGGTCAGAATGTTCTTGGGAATGGTTGGTTACTGTCGACAATGGATAAGTGGATTTTCAGTAATTGCAAAACCACTACAAAGACTGACAAAGTCAGATGTAAAAGATCCAATTATTCTCAATGATGCTGAGATGGAATCTTTTGAGAACCTGAAAAAGAGCTTATGCCAAGCTCCTGCTTTAGGTATGCCAAATTATGAAAAAGATTTTGAACTGTATTGCAGTGAAAGAGAAGGATGTGCATTATCTGTGTTAATTCAGAGACATGGAAATTTAAAGAAACCTATTGCATACTTCTCTGCAGTTCTTGATCCAATTGCAAAAGCATTACCAGGTTGTTTGAAAGCAGTTGCAGCTACAAGTATCAGCCTTGAACAAAGTGAAGGAATCATTATGGGATTTCCTGTGAAAGTTTTTGTGCCTCATTCAGTTGAAATATTACTGACAAGAGGTAAGACTCAACATCTAACAAGTAGCAGATTGACAAAGTATGAGAAAATCATACTGGGAGCAGATAATGTTTCGATTTCAAGATGTTTAAATCTGAATCCTTCTACATTACTGCCTGACTCTGAAATTATTGATGACATTGAAACAGAACATGAATGTTTAGATGTCATGGAATTCTGCACTAAACCAAGAAAAGACATCAAAGACAGACCTTTGTCTGAATCGGATTTTGTCTACTTTGTAGATGGCTCATGCTTAAGATCCGAAGGAGGTGTCTTGAAAGCTTCATACTCAGTTTGTACAGTCGTAGATGTTGAAGAAGCATCATGTCTTGAAGGAGTTCGTTCAGCACAAGTGGCTGAATTGATTGCTTTAATTCGTGCATGCGAAATATCAAAGGATATAAGAGTTACCATCATTACTGATAGTCAGTATGGGTACGGAGTTGTGCATGATTATGGACAACTCTGGTCACAGAGAGGATACATGACATCAGCAGGATCACCAATTAAAAATGCAGTTTTCATTAGGAGATTAATTGAGGCAATACAATTGCCAAAAGAGATCGCCATTGTTAAATGTGCAGCGCACACTAGAGGAACTGATTATATTTCCAAGGGAAATGCCTTCGCAGATGAAACAGCAAAATACTGCGCAAGGAAAAATTATTCATACAATCGGGAGAGGAGTAAAGAAACTGATTCAAATTCATTAATGCTAACAACTGTTGTAGAAACATGGCATGAGATTAGAGATTTACAAAACGAAGCAGAAGATGATGAAAAAGACTTATGGTTAAGATCAGATTGTAGACCACGTGAAGAAGATGGAGTGTGGGTTTACAAAGATGGCAGAGTAGTCTTACCAAATTGTTTGATTGCTGACATGGCCAGATTATATCATGGTCCAGCACATCTAGGAAGAGATTCTATGGTCAGACTTTTCAGAGAAACATGGTTCAATACCAAGTTTAGAACTATTGCTGAATCTTTTTGTCAAAGGTGTTTGTCATGCCAACAAATGAATCCAAACAGAAAATCAGTGGTGGGGACAGGAATAATTGGTCGAGAAGGTGGTCCCTTTACCAGGTTACAAATGGATTTCATTGAAATGCCCTTACACAATTGTTTGAAATATGTACTTGTAATTGTATGCTTATTCTCAAGATGGGTAGAGGCTTTCCCTACACGACATTGTGATTCAATTACAGTAGCAAAACTAATGCTCAGAGAAATCATCCCAAGGTACGGTTTTCCAGTCACTATTGAGAGTGATGGAGGAAGCCATTTTGATAACAAACTGATGAAGTTAATTTGCGAAGCTTTGAGTATTGAGCAGAAAATACACTGTGCATACAGACCAGAGGCATCAGGAGTAGTTGAACAAATAAATGGAACAATCAAAAACAGAATTGGAAAAATGTGTCTTGAAACAGGTATAAAGTGGACTGATGCTCTTCCACTTGTTTTGATGTCATTAAGAAGTACACCAGATAAAAAGACAGGTTTGAGTCCTCATGAAATTTTAATGGGAAGAGTTATGAGACAAGCATTTGTACCTGTAGGTAAACTGTTGAGCATAAATGACAGTGCAATTTTGGATTACTGTAAAAGGTTATCTGATATGGTAACTTCTGTGTCTAATCAGGTGGGAACTGAAGCTCAATCAAATGAAAAGGTTTTGACTCATGATCTGAGACCTGGCGATTGGGTCAGAACGAAAGTACATCGGAGAAGGAATTGTCTAGCTCCTAGATGGCAGAAACCTAGGCAGATAATCTTGATCACTACTAATGCTGTAAAGTGCAGAGGATTGAAACGTTGGATACATCCTAGTCATACTATTCCAGTACCAACTCCTGAGAGTTCTGATGTTGAAAGTGATACCACAGAAGATTCTAATTCTGAAGCAGAAGGCAAAACAGAAGGTGAAGTAATTCCAGATTCTGAAGATCGACAAGAAAGTCGACATCTGGAAACTGTGCCAGTGAATGGAAATCTGACAAGAAAAGAATTGGAAATAATTGAAATAGATTCTGAAGGTGAAGAGAATCTGTTAAAAGGAAAGATAACTGAGGATTCGGTTGTCTCTATTGAAGACAAAGAAGCTGAACAAAAAGAAGTTTCAGACCAGGAGAGTATCGAAAGGCAGAGAACAAGCTCTGAAGTAAGGAACAAATATCCGAAATCTGGGAAGTTGGAGGTAATTGAGGAAGAGGAGGAGAACGAATTACCGAGTACCAGTGATGGAAGACAAAGTGAAGTTCCTGAAGGAGTGAAATTGCCGAATAGAGAAGTTCCTGAGTCAATTGAAATTTCAGACTACGAAACTGAAGAAAGTGACGTGGAAGGTGAAAGTGAAAACAGAAAGAAAAGGACTTGGAAGTCAGAATCAAATAATTCTGAACCAAAGAAGAAGTACGTGAGAAAAGCAGACTACTGGCCAGGTGGAAGATTGAGAGTCAGATTGATCAAAAAGCCAAAAGAACAAGTTGAAGAAATCAGTAGTCAAAAGAGTCCTGGAAAAGAAGTTGGAGTTGGAAGAAAAATTGAAGTGATATCAAGAAAAGGGAAGAGAATAATAAGACCAAACCAAAAATACAAGTCTCCTGAGTGGACTTACTTAGTAATTCCACCTGTTATTGACATATATGATAGTAGTGAAGAAGAAAACGAAATCCAAGAAATTAGTGACAATGATTGAAGTACAGAATTATTAAATTGGCAAAAGGCTGAAGAAAATTTGTTAGTTGACACAAGGTCGAAGAAAAACTGTTTAGTTGAAGAAAACTTATGTATGACATAAGGTCGAAGAAATCTTGTTTAGGGTTTTAAAAGAAAAAGAAAAAGAAATTTTAAAAGGGGGGTGTAAATATAAATTTAGAATTTTAAAATTTATTTTTAATTTTGAGGCTAAACTAACCAAGAATGCCTTATGTTAAGGAGAGCACTTCAAAGTGTTCTGTTTTTAAAAGATGCTGTAAGATGACTCTGGTGTGTCTGCTCATTTTAGTTCTGCTCTGGTTGGTTCTAGCTGTGATTATCCCTTTAGAAATGAATAGAGAATTACACAAAGTTAATTTAACAAGCAAAGCTCTGGTTAGTCAAACTAAACATAGTGCGTCTACAAAGGTTATTGATCATCAGCCTAACATTCATCAAGATAAATCAATTGGAGATTTTTCAAGTAATACATTCACAAAGCTATTGAGTGAATATGTTAAGGTAATGGATGCAAAAGACTGTTATGTCTGCGTTAAATTACCTGCTTCTGTTTCTGAGGGAGTAACATATAACATGCTTCCTCTCACTTATGCTGTAACATGTAGTGTATTAACTAGTTTATTTTATCAAACTGGACGTTTAGAATATTACTATTCAAATTATGATGAAATTTTTGCTAATATTAAGATTGATAACGCTTTAAATAAGCATAAGAAAGCAAAACAAATGAGAGAATTTTTCCTTGTTACTAATGAACTCACTTATGAGTATGCTTACAAGAATAATCTAACATGTAAATTAAGTGCTGAAGGAAACAAATTTTTGAATATGGTTGAGGAGAGAAGAGCAATTTATAAGAGGAATGAACTAGTCAAGCAGACTAAGTCAGCCTTCTGGCAGAAAGAGGATGAGAAATTAAATGGCAAAATGCTTGAAAATATTGCAATTCACATAGACAAACCTGTTAGTGGAAAACTTTGCATTAGAAGAGATAATACACTTTTTGATAATTATTTTGTAGGTGCAAGTAACTGTGAAGATACTTATCAGATTCTGGGAGGTTGGGGATTTAAAGGTGGAAAGGATCCTATCTTTCCTGGGATTTATTTTGTTTGTGGTGACAAAGCCTACTACAACCTTCCAGACCACTGGTATGGAACTTGTTATGTGGGAATTGTTTTTCCTAAAGTGTTTCATGTTGACAGAGATTCAGAAGGATTGTTTAAAATTCATAATTATGTAAATAGAGTTAAAAGAGAAACTTTTACTGAAGTTTTGGGAGATATTTTTCAAGCTGTAATACCTTTTGTTGGTATAACCCTAAATGCAGGGAGAATCAGAAAATTGTCCACTATAGTTGATAGATTATCAACTGACACAGCTGATGGGTTTCAATTAGTGAATGTTGAAGTTATAGCAATTAGATCTATGGTAATTCAAGACCGCCTTGCTTTAGACATACTCCTAGCAAAAGAGGGAGGAGTCTGTGGCATTTTACATGTTCAACATTGCTGCACATATATACCTGATGAAAGTAAGAATATTGAAATGTATATTAAGAATATTACACAAATGCATTCAGAGATAATTCCTTTAGAAGAAGAAGATTTTACAGGGAAACTTTCAAAAAGGTTTCAAGCAATTAAAAATTGGTTTCATAATATCGGAAGTTCAATTCTTGGCAAGATTCTGGCACCTTTGATTATAATAGTATTCATTTTTATTTTGACCAAATTAGGTTGTTTGTTACATAAAAGAAAGAAACAGTTGAAAGAAAAGAAAAGAATCTATAAACTCAGAAAAGAAGAAGAAAGGGAGATCGAATTACAGGAGTTACATAGAGAGCGTCATGTTAATTGCAAAGATTATGCAGAAACAGACTTTTAGGTTTACTGATACAAATGAATTTGAATCGATTTCTTAAAATTTTAATTTACCAAAATTTTGAGTGCTGGTGTGGTGATTTGTTAATCACCAGATGAGGGAGTTGATGGAGCGAGATAGAAAACAAAATTTTGTTTAATCTCGTTAAGTCACATTTCCATAACATGAATAATAATATTAATGATTTGTGATATGTCGTGCTAATACAACTTAGATTAAACTTTACACATGGGGGGACTAACATGTGTGCTCATAAATGTGCATAAATGTTGCATCTTTTTGTTCGTGCAAAATAATAAAATAATTTATTGTTTTCGTTTTTGTCATTACTAACTGTTGCAAACTTAAAAGAAGCATGTGCTTGTTTTGCTTTTCCTTGTCTGTGTGATGTCATTTCTACTATTCTAGGTGCATATGGGTCTCATGGAATAACGGAGACTGGTAGATATAAACGCTGCTTTATTTGTTTGCAATGGCTAGGTAACATTTTGATTAATCGGGTGGGTTAATTAATTAGTAAAACTTGGGGTGGATACAGAATCTACATTATTTCTTACATTAATACTTTTCTTGTGTTTGTTTTATATTAGAAATCATAAGTTGCCTGCTTTTGGGCCTAGTCACTTGAGCCGCAGAAAAGAGCTGACATGTAATTCTGCAGAAAGTCACGAGACGCCCATTCTGAAATAAATTATTCGTCAAAAGCTGCGTTCACAAAGCAAAAACTAATGTGCTGTCATCATTCTGTCGGATATGGCCAAGGTCGAAAGTGAACATTTTGTCAGTCCTTAACTTGGCATCCGCGGAAGTATAATGAAAGTCAATGGACGCTGCGAGAATGACTTTATACATTTGTTGCAATATGAGGAAGCTTTTGGCTTCACGTGGAAGGGACAATGGTCTCTATGAAATATGATTTAGTGGAACTTTTTGAGAACTGGGTGACATGTCACTTGTCACTCTCAGCCAATGGGACGTCGAAGATTTCTGAAAACTTTCCTTTGCGTAGTTTAGTTAGCATAGAAAGGTATAAAAAGTCATGCCCTTAGGGATGGGCTGGCTGCTGCTTTCTGACTTTCCGATGAGGGTGATGTGCTGTTGGACTTTGCGTGGAGCACGTAAGAATCCTCAAAGAACTTTACTTTAATTTCTATCTATTTTGCTCAGTTAGGGAATTAGATTTTAGAAATGCTAAACTTTAAATATTCACTTTGATTTTGATTCACTTGCTTAAATTGTATTTTTCTCTCATATTTCTTTACAATCATGCTTGCTTTATTGCAAATAAAATTCATTTATAGAACTATCAATTTATATACCATAATTTAGTAAATAAAATCTTACTTTTGACAAACAAGCTGGTCTTGGTTATTCAGGAGTATAGGTTACTATTAGCTAGATCACATCGCCAATGGTGGTCATTTAAATGGTATAGTTTTATTCTAATGACAACATTCCTTTCGCAGATGTATAAAATGTATATAGTTTGTAGATAATGTGTATAAAGATTTAATTTGACCACCTGATTCAGTAGGCCCAAAATATGTCAGGTTTATAAATGGGTCCATATTTAGTATAGAATTTTGTTTATAGGTTATGAAGTTGGGTAGCGTTGTTTATGATATATTTTCTATAGGCCGCTGGATCATGAGGATAGTGTCACAACTGCTGATTCAGATTCTGAAGAAGAGCCTGAAGAGAATCCAGATCTTGAAGATCGACAAGTTGGTCGACATCTGGAGAACATAAATAGAAAACAAGCCTTGATTGAAGAAGACTTGAAAGTTGTGACAGAAGACTCAGAAAATGATGGAAATCTGTCAGAAAAAGAAGCAGAAGAAGAATGTGATCAGATTGTGATTCAAGACCAGGAGAGTATTGAAAAGCAGAAAAGTAGCTCTGAAAGCAGGAACAGGAATTCTAAAACTGGGAAGTTAAAGGTAATTGTAGAAAAAGAAGAAAATGAATTGCCAAGTACCAGCTACAAAGATGACGTTCCTAACGGAGTGAAGCTGCCAAGTAAAGAAGTGCCTGAGTCTAAAGTTGAAATATCTGACACTGAAACTAATGAGAGTGATGAAGATTCTCAAATAAGAAAATTCAGAAAAGGAGCTTGGAGAACAGAATGTAATGTGACCAAGCAAAAGAAGAAATTACCAAGAAAAAGTGATGAATGGCCAGAAGAAAATGAAGGCCTAAAATTCAAATTGAGACACAGATCAAAGGAACAGATTGATGAGATATCAAGTCAAAAAGATTCTGAAAAGAAAAGTGAGGCAGGAAAGAAAATAGAAGTGATACCTGTAGTGGAGGTAAATGATGAGAGTCAAAAAGAGATTGAAAACAAAAGTGACAATGATTGAAGTACATACCTGTTAAATTTTAGGTTTTCTGTTTTTGGCATAAGGCTGAAGAAATCTTGTTAGATGACACAAGGTCGAAGAAATTCTGTTAGCTGAAAAATTAATTTGTGACATTAGGTCGAAGAAAAACTGTTAGAAGGTTTAAAGAATATATAAAAAAAAAAAAAAAAATTGAAAAAGGGGGGTGTTAGAAATTTTTAGAAAATGTAGGTAAAATTTTTACAATTTTTGTTTTATTTTTCTTTGCAAGCTTAATGAAAATATAATTCTGCTTTGGTTAATTCAGGTTATTGTTCTTTTAGAAATTAACAAGGAGAAGTTTAAAGTTAATATGACAAGCAAGATACAGACATTTTATTAGTTATAGTTTTTGCAACACATTTATTGAAGCTTAGTTGTATGTTACACAAGAGAAAGAAATAGAACTAGAGGGGTTTCTTAAAACTCAATATGAGAATTGCAGATAAACTGATGAGATAAGTCTTTAGAAATACTAACACAGGTGAAATTGAATCATGTTCATCTTAGATAAAATCTTTGCTAAAATATTGGGTGGTGGTGTGGTGATTTGTTAATCACCAGATGAGGGAGTTGATGGAGCGGGATAGAAAACAGAAATCTGTTTAAACCCGTGAAGTCACACTTCCATAAATAAATTAATAATGCTAACAATTTGTGCTGTGTGTATAATAATTCAACCTAGTTTAAAGTTACATTACATTACAGAACACGTGGGAAATTAACATGTGTGCTCATAAATGTGCATTATGTTGCATTCTTATGTATGTGGAAAATAATAAATTAATCTTGTCTATTGTCATGTCATAACTAATAGCAGCTGTTTTTAAAATAATGGCATGTGCTTATTTTGCTTCCCTTGTCTATGTGATGTCATTCCTACTATTCTAGGTGCACATAAGGTTTTATGGATTCATGAAGACTGGTAGATATAAAATGCTGCTTTATTTGTGCTTTACTGCTAGGTAATTTAGACTAATGGGTTAATTATTAGCAATGATGGGAGGCAACAGAACAAACTGTATTTCTTGCATTAATTATTCTTTGTGTTTGTTTATATAATAGTTTTACAAGTGAAGCTTAGAGATGGCTGCAGAAAATTAGTACCCTTTTAAAAGTGGCGCAGGGAAGGTGGCGCAGAAAATTGACGCTCTTTGAAAAGAGGCCTAATGATGAAAATGGCTCAAGTGAAAATAATTCTGAAAGGATGGAAAAGGCCTCTGAGCTTTTATTTTGAAAGGTTTTGGAATGAACTGCTAAAAAGATGACTTTTTGGAGAAATTTGCTAACGTTTGCTAACGTGCCACGGGAGTTCAGAGCTGACTGGCTCAAGGTTAAAAGGAAGCTGTCGCTACAAAATGTAACAGCCTAAGGAAGAACTGCCAAGACTTCTAAATGAACAATGGACAAGTGAATTTGCCCGGGCATGTAAGAAGGAGGTGTCACAGTTTACTGTGGTACGAGGTGGCTCAGCCAATGGAGAACTAGAATTCGTTTGCTGGAATGTGAAAAATAGTTAGCTCAGCTCAATTTAGGGTATAAGAATAGGTTCAGAGAACACATAGTTGGCTTACGCTCGAGAAATCTGGAGGACGATGTTATGCTGATGGACTTTACACGTGAGGACAGGAGTTTTTATTAATTACTTTATTACTAGGTGATGAGGGTAGAGACAGAGATATAGTTAGGATTTTGGAAAATGCTTAATTTTACTTATTCCTGCTAATGAATAATAATTCTTGATTTATGCTCTTTTTATTAATACTGAATAAATCTTTCTTTATGACTTTTTCTAATGCTTGTTTAATAAAATACCAAAACCTACGTTTTTCTAGATGTGTTAAAATAAACTTTCTAAAATGACAAGCTGGTCTTGATTATTGCAGATGGTTTAAACAACTATATTTAGATCTTATCGCCTCATGATTCAAGCGCTCTATTGTTGTTATGGGCCTAGTGTTGTATTGTAAGTTTGTTGGTAGTAGATAGTGTCATTTGTGCAATATTTTGGTGAGAGCGCTGGATCAGCATCTCCAAGGTAGGAGTAATTAAAAAAGTTAATTAATAGAGTACAACCAGTTTGTTATAGGAGATGACCACTTAACATTCCATGCTCATATCACTCAGTATTTGCAGTAAAGCGTCCCACTTCTTTTTCCATGGACTTACTCAATGGCCAAAGCAGTACAAGAGCCCCTTTTACCCAAAGGGTGGTCCAATTACCCCCAGAGCAAAGTCAAACAACTCTAGTTTAGAGACGTGCTCGTGCATGCCCTTTGTAAGCTGCAGTAGCTTTTATAATCACCTCTTGCTTTTAAAGCATGGTCTGGGCGTTCAAAAATGTGGGGTGCTTTATAGACAGAATATGGATTACAGGTAAATGGCAGAAGTGAAATTCTGCAGGACGCAGTTATGACTTCTGATTTCACAGTAGTTCCTCCTGAATAGACAAAAGTTACCAAAAGCTTTAAAAAATAACTTAATGATATAGAATACAAGGATGATTGCACACAAGTTTCAAGTCCTGCACTGGAAAGGGAGATCACCAACGACACACGTATTCCATTTTGTTATTATGTGCAATGGAACACCGATCGGTTTATCGTTCCATTCCACGTCTTACAGTGTCCTCCAATGTATAGAAGGCCTGAGTTCCTACATACCTTTGTACTCTTTTTATTTTGAAATATTAGATATATTTTGTTACTTGTTTTGCCACCAACAAGTTTTCATTTAGCTTGCTGTACAGTACTACATTATTTGTGAAAGGTGTTGCTGCTAATAATAATTGAAGGTTTTATGGACCTAAAGTAACACACAATGTCTGTTTTCTTTTCCACCTAGGTTTGTATTTATTTAATTTATTTACAAGCATAGATAATTTCCACAGCCAAATATTTGTGTCATTTACTAATTTATGATGAAATATTAAGTTCAATAGTATTTCCGAATCAAAAAGCAACTTATATCTGTTTATTGTAGATGCTGATTGGATATGGGGGCAAAGGGCAGTGAGTTTGCAGGTGTGTGGTTATGCGGAAGGACATTTCTGAAACTAACAATATTCCTGGTGGCAGGAGGGATTACCAGAGGTCAAAGCAAAGTATAACTTCAAACCGAAAGGAGATTCCAGTTGTTTCTCTTTTGGGCTCTCGATAATCTCAGGGCAGTCAGCTGTTCAATGGTAATCCCGCTGAACGTTTGAGGAAGATTATTTATTTAATGTGATTGTTGTATGAATAATGCCACCCATTACCACAACTGTACACATTCTAATCAGAGTAGTGAGTGTCAAATAAAATATTTATTTTAGGGCTTGTAAGCGTATAAAACTAACAAAAAGGTACGTTCTCAAAAAGTGGGGGATTAAAGATCTTTTCTTTAAGGAAGAGAACCCTCACTCACCTGAAGGTGACATGCTTCATCATAGTGCTCCCTACTCACACTGGGCCCGCAAGGTCCTAGGTGTGGGCTAAAACTCTCCACCCAAAATATTTTGTGGAGAGGAGGCAAGGGTTCTCGTCCTTAAAGAAAAGATCTTTCTTTAATCCCCCACTTTATGAGAATTTACCTTTTTGTGAGTACAGGGAGTTGTACACTCTTTTTAGGGGCATCTCCCTTAGATCCTAAATGTGATTTTGCATGTGAGCGTACGCCCTAATCCAAGACAGTAATGTGGCACTAAGCAATAAATAACTGAATATCTCAAAGGAAAAAGCGTAAAAAAACTTCAAAATAAAATAAAAAAGGAAAATCAGGCTACATATGATGAACCAACCAGAGGACCAAATACAAAACGAGAAAAGAAGGGATACGAAGCTGGACAACAAAAACAGAGTAATCATTACACAATGCCACAATGCCAGAAAAAAACTAACAATACACAGGAAATGCCCTTATAAAATAAAATAAAAGTTTTTGCAACCTCTTAAATTGCATAAACATGCACATAGTATGATATCAAGTGAAATAGGATGACGGTCTAGGATGTAGCAATAGAAAAGCCTTTGGAAGAAACGTTGGGCAGATCTGTCGTGGAAAAAGCCAAAAAAAGTATTCCCCGCTTGTAGTTCCTGAACTCTCAGAGTTTTGCAATTTGGCTGCACATAAGCTGGCCAGCCCAGACCTAGTTTGTTGAATGTAATGCAGTTCAGTTTAAGCAGTACACAAAAACACACAAGTAAAAAAAATATAATGACACAGTAGTAGAGTTTGCAACCAGGGAGTGTTCTGTTATGTTATTAAGTTTATATAGCGCTCGATTACCCAAGGGTGTCCTGGCGCTGCCTTGTGCAAAGGAACGATAATGTAAAATTATTGCAGAGCTAGGCTAGTGATTAAAAAGCCATGTTTTCAAGGCATTTCTAAATTGAGGGAGATTTTCAGAACATTTGAGGTCATGGGGAAGAGAGTTCCACAGTTTATTGGCACCTACAACAAAACTTCTACCGCCCCAAATAGTTTTCCTAAATTTGGGGACAATCAAGTTCTTTAAAGTCAAGGAGAGAAGATGCTAGGCAAGATGTACCAATGAAGTTTTTGAATAAAGTATTCCAGTCCAACGTTGTGTAATGCCTTAAAGGTGATGCAAAGGGCTTTGAAAGCTATTCTTTTCTTTATAGGAAGCCAATTAAGTTTATGTAATGCCATGTAGGCAGAGTGATTTGGGAAGATTTGAAGTTTGGCCAGGAGATTTTGCTGCATATTAATGTATAGTCCATTGCAATAATCAATTTAGATCAAATCAAATCTGTCACATCTGATTTTTAGAGGATTGGAGGGATGTAAAGAAAGATTTTCTTGATGATCTTTAAAAAGATAAAACACAGAGGAAGCAATTTGATTTACCTGATTTGCAAATGTGAGTCTTTTATCACAGATGACCACAAGGTTTCTTACCTTGTCTACTAAATTAGGTGGAGGGCCAAGCTTCTGTGGCCACCAGTCGGAAGACCAGAGGCTGGTGGTGTGACCAAAAAAGAGAATCTCGTTTTTTCTGGAATTAAATCAAAGGCAGTTCTCAATCATTCAATTATTTAAGCTTACCATACAGGTCCTGACTTAAAGGGCGATGTGAGAATGGTTGCCAGATATTGAGACAATAATTTGGGTATCGTCTACATACAATACCACTAAAAAACCAAATGATTTGATAAGTTTAGCTAATGGACTAATGTACCAATGAAATTAAGTGGAGCTGAGAGAAGCCCCCTGTGGTACCCCATAAGGAGGAGTGAATTAATTTTAGATATGAGGATCTAAGGCAGCCTGTTGTTTCCTGGTAGGCAGAAAAGAGACAAGAAGTGCAAAGGCTGAATCTCTGATGCCCAGCTCATGAAAACGACCGAGGAGGATGTTATGATTGACGGTGTTGAGAGATGCTAAGAGTTCTAAAAGAATAAGGACAGCGTTGTCACCTTTGTCGATAATACTTCTAATGCCTACCTCATGTAAACAACCGATGTGAATGTTATGATTGATGGTGTCGATCATTGCTGAGAGATCTAAAAGAACAAGGACAGCATTGTCACCTTTGTCGATGATAGTTCTAATGCCCAGTTTCTGTAAACAACCAATGAGAATGTTTTGATTGGCAGTGTCGAATGTTGCTGAGAGATCTAAAAGAATAAGGACAATGTTGTCACGTTTGTCAATGATAGTTCTTAGCCTTTCAGTTGCCACTATAAGGGTTATTTCTGTGCTATGTTGGTTATAGAAGCCGGACCGAGAGAAATCAAGCAAGTTGTTCTCATTAATAAAGGTGGATAGTTGTAAGTTCAAAGCTTTGTCAATGGATTTTGCTGCAAGAGGAAGCCGGGATACGGGGCGATCGTTTTTGGGGTCTGCTAGAAATGGGGTTTCTGATTATCTAGGGTATGCACCTAAGCCAGCCAGAACCCACTACTCTAGTCAGAGTAAGGGAGTTACACACACAAGATAACCCTTTCTTACCTCTTAGTAGCTTGGCAGAGCAGTCAGGCTTATCTCAGAGGCAATGTTTAAAGTGTTTGTGCAATACACACACACCAGTGGCACACTAGACACTCTACAATAAAGAATCCACACAAGGTTATTGAAAATATCCTTTGTATTATAAAACATTTACACCACAATTACATGAATCACTTTGCCAACTAGGCAATCGTGATAAGATCACATGTATCATAAATCCCTTTGTGTCATATGTAAAGCACTTTAGGCCACAAATCACATAAACCAACAGTCACCTTGTCACTAGGCAATGGTAATGACAATACATAGCTCCTAAATCACTTTGCCAATTAGGCCTTTGTCATAAAAACACCAGTAGTGCACTAAAGTAAACGCTTATACGGTGCACAGGTTATACAACCACCATCACTGTACATAACATCCAGGTCCTGGATATGTATTTGCTATCCTGTCAGTATCTCTACACTAGAGCATGAAATGCAGCAGAAACTTATGACGGCGTTCCTGCGCTCATCTTAAATGATATACAGTACTCCTCAAAGGGAAACCAGACATCAGCATGGGCACGCCTATAACTGGGATTACTATACTCCCAGTACTGTTTACCTCGAGGCAACAAATTCCTAATCGGGGGTCTGGGCACGCCCATATGCCACCTAAGAACATATGCCACCAGGTATGTCCCTCACCTTGTAGGAAGAGGGTGGACATACAATCCCTAGCTACTGTGGCAGGGGAAACCACGCTGCACGCGCTGCACAAGCCCATGCCCAGCAGCTACAAATGCTGCAGGCTCTCTCACTAGGGGAATCACAACACTGCAAAGGAGCCCTCTGGTTCCGAGGCTCTCTGGACAGCCCGGACGATCAGCCATGGTCCCTTGGACCGGGACGGCAACTATGGCGGTTCTGGGCCATTCCGCATTGAGGTGTGGATCCTCGCTAGGCAGAGCGCTACCGTTTGAGTAGAGCATTCTGCTCGTTCACTCCCCAGGCTCTATGTACTTCTATTGCGGTGGCCCGCAGACATGCAGTTCAGCTGCGGTGAACACCAGGCGTCCACAAGTACTTTCTTCTGGGCTGGTCAACCATGATTGACTCTTAAGCGAGGCGGTAGGAATGGTTGAAGCCTGGAGCGAAGTCTCCAGTGAGCACAGTTACGCCTCTCAGGGTACCCTTCATCAGCTGGACCTTGTTCAAGACTGACTCAGACTCGGCACTGACAGCCGGCTGCACCACAAACACCTGGGCTGACTGGCAAGTGCTAACAGCAAGCTTCTACCAGCGCCAACAAGCCGAATCCTTAGCAGCACTTCCCATGCACTGATTTGGGATCACCAAAAGGCATAAACAGTGCTCCACCACACGCTTCTCTGTAGGGCCACAATCACATCAACGGTGCTTTGCAGCCCTAAGCACACTTAGGTTCAATGCCAAGTACCAAGGGAATAAAGCGCTACCCTGGCGCTACGTTTTCTCAAAACTTAGGGTAGACCACCAAGCCCTGAGACAACACTGGAGGCACAAAGCAGGGATAAATGCAGCAGGCCAGCACACAGAGTCCTTGTTGGGAAGCAGGCAGTCCTTCTTACATCCAAGAAGGGACAGGTCAGCACAAAAGACAAGGGAGTTAAATGGTGGTTCCTCCTGGCAGCATAACAGTTCCTTCTGGCGAGGTTCAGTCTGTAGAGCCAGCAGCATCTGGTTACAAGTCCCATGCAGTGTCTCAAAATCATGGGGTCACAACCCCTATATTTATAGTTCAAAGGTCTTTGTTCTGGGGGCACTTCAAACAACTTTCAGAAGTGCACGACACCCCCATTCAATCCCAACACTGGCTCCAGACACAAAACAGGGGGGGGGGACAGCATTGTTGAAAGTCCAGCACCGCCCTACTCAGGTACAAGTACAACTCCTCCCACCACTCTAAATGCAGACCACGCCTATTCAGGTGCAAGGGAAAATCCTACCGCCACTCTAAATACAGCCAAGGTCTACTCAGCTCAGCGCTTAGTCACCCAAGAAAGGCAGGACACACCTCAACCCCCCCTTGTGACTGTCTAGAGAGAATGCACATCCCCTTCCCCTGTCAGTCTAAACCAGACGGTGAATACACAACCAGACAGCGCACAAAGAGTCATAAGCACACAGAAATGCCCACTTCTAAAAGTGGCATTTTTTAAATAGTAGTAACAAATCCACTTACACCAATAAGTAGGATTAATTACTACTATTCAAAACATACCAAACATGGTCACGCTACCATTTCCATATCAGAAATTATAACTTGAAGGACATATCAGGGAATTCTCAATGTAAACCTAAGAGAGGGCAGCCTCACAGCAGTGAGAAACCAAAAAGGCTGTTTGTCACTACCAGGACATGCCACATAACTAAAGACATTTAGTACTTTGGATTGAAAAGTGGAAGCAAGTAAATTGCAAAAAGATTTGCTCACATTCGGTTTATCCCTGTTGTAGGAGAGTAGGGTCTGCTATCCTATGGTCACCCCAAATTTTTGCTTTTTGCTTCACTGGTTTATGACTTAATGTGGCTGTGGGCCTGCTAATCAGACCCACAGCCAGCTGTTCTCTCTCTAAATTAATGCCAATGCACTCTAGGTGCATTACGAATTGGAATTGGTTCACCTTATAGGCCCCTGTAACAGTGTACCCAGGGTACCCAGGGCATAGGTGTTTCGTAGGTCTACCAGGGGCTGCAGCACGTATTGTGCCACCCCTGGCCTGGCCTCCATATTTGACACAACTAGCTGATCACTCAGCTGGGGTAAGTCGGTGTAATCACCCCTTACTTAGGTATAGTATGCCTATGCCTAACCTAAAATGGACACATATGTTCCTATCAGCCACTCCTATGGAGGGCCTCATCAATCCTGGAGGCAGAGTGCTTGGAAATATGTGAGATGGTGCTCTAGCATGAGCTGAGCCTGTCTGCAGCTTTCGGAACCACTTCCTGTAGCTGTTCCATGATACTGCCATACCATATACTCTTAAGTGCATTATTATCCTCGCGGTTATTTGCTAACTTTGAATTGGCTTTATCAAAACATGTCGAGTAAGGTGTCATACGAATTGGAATACTACCCCCTCGCCAGTTCTGGCGATGGGGGTAGCATTCCACCCTTCTAGAGGGACACGACATGTACATAACCTGAACCCCGGTTAAAGTTAAACTAGAGCCTCAGCATCACAAAATGGATGCTGCCACCACAGACACAAGTCTGACCTCCTGCTGCTGGGAGTCCTTCCAGCGAGGGAGGCTTGGACAAAGGGTTTCCTGCCTTGGGAGGTGCTAGCACCACCCCAGACACGATTTTGTGTATTGGTTAGGACAGGGCTGAATAGAATGAGACACGCCTGGGGCACACAAGGTGTCCCTGTGCATATGCCAGTTCAAACCTGTGCTGGGGCTCTCCAGCCCCAGTCTTGGCGCGAAGCTGGACAAAGGAAAGGGGGTGTAACCAACCCCCTTCCTGGTCCCACCCAGAGGAGGGACCTTGCAGGTAATCCGGCCCCTAGATTTGGAATAAGAGTAGGAGCTGTGTCCAAAGACTTCAGATCATCCTGAACTCGACTTGAAACTAAGAAGAAAACTGGACTTCGACATTCTGCTGCACAGAAGACTGAAGAGAATCTCCCTTGTGGCCAAGGAGTGACCACCCGGTGAACACAGGCACCAACCAGCAACTCGACGTCTGCTTTGCCGCCGCCTCCCGCCGGAGCCCGAGCCCAGAGCCTGACAAGACCTGGATTCCCAGACATCTCACAGCCCGATCCACAGTCCCTGAAAAGAAGAGACCCGTGGAGGCATCGAGAGACGTGGGACCGGCCATCTTGAAAGACCTCCGAGAAGCTGACTGCGCAGCATCCCAGGCACCCTCGACACTGTGCTTTGGGGTTTGAGAAGCCCCACCACCGAGCAGCATTTGCACTGAAGATCAGCCCCCCAACATCTCCACGATCTGCGTGGGGCCCTTTTGCACTTTGCCACTTGATGCGTCATCCCGGTCACTTGCCACATGGCTAGTGGCCATCTTGGCGACGAAATCTACAATCTAAACCACTGGTCTGGTTGCTCCAGACTGGCCCTCGCTCCTGCAACAAGGAGCAGCACCTCTGACCTTGCTGGTCCGAGAATTAAGCTTTCTTCACTTCCTGCGTGGCTTGCATTAGCTAAGGCCTGTTTGCTCCAATCAAGTTGCTGACACCGCCATCAGCTAGAGCCTTCGTGGGACAGCTCGTGATTGACTCCTCGACGTCCTAGACCTCTTCGTGTCCACATGGCTGCAGAGACAAGCTGCACCTCATCGCCTGTTTGCACCCGACATTGCCTGGTTCCATCCTAGTTCCTCGCCAGTCACTGGCTAGTGACTTCTGAACATTGTCCACTCTG
Source organism: Lissotriton helveticus (assembly GCF_964261635.1). Lineage (NCBI taxonomy): Eukaryota > Metazoa > Chordata > Amphibia > Caudata > Salamandridae > Lissotriton > Lissotriton helveticus. Next base: position 822,616,046 of record NC_136057.1, read on the forward strand.
CTTTCAGGTCTTCACATCTTCGATCCACCCTTGGATCACACCGGACACTTCTCGCATGGACGCCTGCAGCATCTTCATCCTCAGGCACCTTCAGACTGCGTGACGAAACCCGACACACTTTGGCACCTATGCACCCGCTTCCTGTGGGTGAGGTAACTTACTAACGCTGGTGTTCCTACACTGGTACACTCCTCTAGTGCCTAACTCTAAAGTTTGGTAGTCCTAGTCTAGTCGGAAGACTCCTTTTGCAGTAACTTTGTAACTTTTACGCACCATTGACTTTGCATTGGTGCATGCGTGCACTTTAAGCACTGCACTCGAGTCCTGCGGCCCTTTCCCGACTTCTTCACTGTTAGTCCCGAACAGCTCCAGCGATTCCCCAGGCCCTAGGCCTATTTCCTTTCAGATTGGTGGTTCTTATACCACTATTTTAGTATATGGTTTAAGTGGCCCCTAGGGCTCATCCATATTGTGCAACTTTTGTGTATTTAAACTGTGTTTTGTTTTAACGCATTTGCTTCTGTGCTCATAAAGAGTATAGGGGATATTTGTAGTAAATAAATATATATATATATTCAATATATATCTGTGTGGTGTCCTTTCATTTGGTATTCAAGGGGATTGTGTATGGTAAAACAGCTTGCTTCACATGCCTTTACAGAGTTTAGCCTAAGACTGCTTTGTCCACGCTACTAGGATAGCTGGTCTATAAGGTTGACTTACAACCAATCATCATAAGGGTTGCTTGGCATGGTACAAGGTGATCACTAGAACTAGTGAGCATCATATACCAGGCCAACTTCTCACACCTGTCAACAGGGTTAGAAATAGCTTTTACGGTTTAAAATGATTCCTAATTTTTTGCAGTTTCAATTTTGAGACAATAGTAGGAGGATTTGTCTTAAAAAATCATTGTTTTGTAGTCTTGAAGGGATTTTTTATGCATATCTTTATCAGCTTCATTATAATAAAATCTCCATATATATTCTAATTTGCGACAAATTCTTCTTTGTGTCTTACATTTTGGGACATAACAGGGTTCCGATTCTGTTTTCCTACATTTTTAAGGGGGATTGGCTGGGGCTAAAAGGTGGGTGGCATCAACTAGCCAAGTATGGTAGTTGGTGACCATGATATTCGGATCTTTTGAAAGAGATTGAATGGATGCTGAATGTGGTTATCATTTAAAAGCCAATTCTGAATAATTATACATACCGCAGCATGTATATTGCATGATGCAATGATTTATCCTTGGTGTTGGTGCTTTTTTAACTGAACTAGAAATGATAAACCCATATCGGGGTAATCATTTTCTCACACCATTGTAATCTGTATGTTACATAATAACAGGAATAAAAAATGTTAAAAACGATAGCCCTGCTGCCCAGTCCTAGTGGAGATTTGTTGTCACTAGTAAGGGGTTACTCTCAACCAGCTAATGAAATGCAAACGTTTTATCACATTTTATACTCTTTGAATGAGATTTCTACAGTGAGTGACCTTTAGTCGCTTCTCCACGTACTAAAAATGTAAATGCATATCTGGCCTATCTATTCGGTTAAATCGAAACTGGAGATTCTCAATTGGTCAACCACAGCCTGGATTTGTCAACCACAATCTGGGTTGTTTTCTTTCACCTCATTGGACAGGAGTGCTCTCCTGCTTCACCGCAGAGAACGCTGAAAAAATATGTGAGAGGAGCAGAGACTCTCAGATCTGCAGCTCGAAACTAAGAGAAGAAGAAAGTTTGTTAAGCTGAACACTTGATTTGCACAATCAGGCCCTGCATTCTGACTGACTACGCCGGCTGCATTATCTGGAACTACAGCACCTTGGATGTACCTTGCTTCAAAAGGATTAAAGAGTGGACTCCCTGCAAGCTATAGTTTAACAGATCTCACCTGGACTATCACCACCAAGAATCCCCTACTTGGAGTGTGCCCAGTGGATTTGTAAGGGTTTTGTCCAGATGCATTGTGGGAATTGTGGTCCTAACCTTTCAAGGACCATCTTGCAGATTTCAGACGCTTAGATTGTGGCTTGGACACTTTAGACCCTCAAGAAGAACTTCAAGAAGAAGTTCCTGGAGGCTGGAGAAGTTTGGAGCAACTTTTAAAAAGAGCTCCATAAGGGGACTGACTCAAGTGCGAGAGTCAAGGCGGCCACCTTCAATCGCGAGCCAGCCTGGCCTGCTGGTTCGTCCTGGAGAAAAGCTACAAAAGTCCGACCTCCAGAGTTTGACAGTGAGCCCTCAACTAATCTGGACTGAAGAAAAGCATCGAGGGACCCTATCAGAAAAAGCTGCAGAAAAGAATCTAAGTCAGAAGGTAACATTTTGACGAGGCCTACCAGAGGGGTATCTCAGCAGGACTCCATCGTGGTCAGCCTGAAACTTAGACTTTGTCCTTGTCACGCGCAACCATTTGTCCCAAAGTGGCGCTATAGGTTTCAAAGTGCAATATAGTGTTAAATCTTTTAAAATTCGATTCTCTGGTTCCCTAAATTGGATTCTTGTCATTTTTATGTCATTTTGAAGATAAAAATATTTCCTATTTTTATAAATTGGTGTTGCATTTTTTTCGTGTGTTGTGTCTTTATTACTTACTGAATTGGTGTTTTTAAATGCTTTATATACCTGTCTCCTACGTTAAGCCTGCCTGCTCACAGCCAAGCTACCTAGGGTTGAGCATGTGAATAATTTATTGAGACCTGGACTGAGCCCTACACTGTGTTAGAGGTCTTATTGGCAGTAGTGAATGCCTATTTACCACTATGAATAACCCACTTTCCAACAGAAGCATCTAAAGTTCCTATATTTAACTCAGAATTTCTCCTCCCATTTAATGCAGATCTGTCTAAAGTACATGCTTCAACTCAGAGAAATTCTGAGATAAGTGTATGAATTTTAGATATTTCATGAGCACCATTGAGGGGTGCAAGTACTGTGCATCAACTCACTTTGAAGACGACACTCAGTTAGTGCTGCAACAAAGAGCAGCCGGTATGCTGGTGTAGCTCTGGGACGTATGTGAACACTTTTAAACAGGCATTCCATTTGATGAATACACCCTACAAAAACTCCTACCAGAGCTACAGTGTCTGTGGAGAAGCATCAGACAACTGCAGGATTCGTACAGCAATACATTACATTTGGGCAGTGGAAATAAGAAGTATATCGGGATTTCCCTTGAAACATATATGAAAGGTGTTCTGCTCGTAAGAGAAAGTGCATTCTGTTGAAACCTTCTTAAGCCGATACTCTACAGGAGCCTATAGCACTGCTCTGACTGGCTCCATTACAGTCTTTTGAATGAGAAGGACAGTTGTGAAGCCTCTGTCCTTGGGCAGCTGATGAAAATGGCCTCAAATCCTTGGCTTGTAGTCAAGGAGTGATGGTGCAGCATATTGGCACGTTTGAACATTACATTTTAATAAAGAGACACTTATTCCAGGTTGCGAGACCCTCTGTTGCAATTGCCCCTGGCTGGCCCTGATGAAGGTGGTTTCCATTGCAGTTCTTCCACTGTAACGCGTTGGCCCTCTCTTCTAATTAGATCCAACCTTTGGTTGTACAGTGGACAAACTGGTGTAAAACAACGGGGAGTTTTTTCTGGTATAGTAGAGTGATGTGTGACTAGGGTGTGTGATAGAATGGATGTGTTGTGTTTGTGGTTCTCGTTATTTTAAAAAAAAGATATGTTTATCTATTCTGACTTTGTAATTACAATATGAATTTTTGTATATGTATTTAAAGAAAATCACATGAAATATAGCGAATAACTACTTGTTTTCAAATAAGAAAAAAGAAAATATGAATTTTTGAATGACAAAAAAACTCTAAAAATAAAAATGAATAAATAACTTATCAAGTTGAAGATGTGGTTTATGTATGCCCGTGTTATTGGAGGCTTTCCCCAATGATAAAATGGATATAGGTCAAGAGGGAGTTCCTTTCTTGTTTCTGGTTATTTTACCCCTCAACTCTCTGACCTTAAAGTACATTTGGGAGGGGGTCCCTACTCTTATTCACATCAACTCACTTTGTCTCTGCGCCCATGTCCAAAATATGGCCCAGGCACAGAGGGAAAATATTTCTGACTGACTGACTGACTGAATTATTTATTAAGCGCACAATTGCCGGGGCGTCTTAGCGCTGTGTGAGGATTAGGATGAACATTTCCAGTCTAGGATTTGGTAAATAGCCAGGTTTTTAAGGCCTTTCTAAACAGGATCTTATTCGTTTCCAGGCGTAACTCGGTGGGCAAAGAATTCAATAGCTTTGCCGCCTGAAATGAGAATGCCTTGCCACCCCATCGGGTTAACTTTATCCTTGGTAGGCAGATCAGTCCCAAACTACCAGATCTTAGTGTGCGAGACGGTACATAGCGTGGAAAAAGAGATTTCATATCCTCTGCACCTCGTCCGTTTACAGCTTTGTATACTAGGCATAAGGCCTTAAACTGCACCCTTCATCGTACAGGAAGCCAATGTAGTAGCCTTATGCCATTGGGCATTGCATGATGTTTCGGAAGATCCAGCAGCACTCTTACAGCAGCATTCTGCAATGACTGGAGTTTGGAGAGCTGTCTTTCAACAATTCCTACATACATTGCATTACAATAATCAATACGTGATAAAACCAAGGCTCCAACTACTGTCTTCCTTAGTGCAAAAGGTATAAATGGCAGTATTTTTCAAAGGACCTTGATCGTGAAGAAACAGGCTGAGGTGACCTGATTGACTTGTGAGTTGAGTGTTAGATCTTTGTCAATCACGAACCCTAAGTTCCTAACTTTTTGTGCCGGGACGGGACAGTTGCCAGCTTCTGGGGGCCACCATAGATGATTCCAAATTGAAGGTTTTGGGCCGAAATTCTATCCCCTCAGTTTTATCTGTGTTGAGCTTTAAAAAATTGTTATTCATCCAGCTCTTGACACTTATGAGGCAGTTTTGGAAGCACTCTGTTGTGACTTCAACAGTCTGAGTGAGTGACACCACTAACTGAGTGTCGTCTTCATATGACACCAGTTGCAGGCCTTGATCGTTTATCATTTTGCCAATGGTGTCACATACAGATTAAACAATGTGGGGGATAATGCTGATCCCTGGGGGACTCCACACGGGAGAAAAAACTCTCCCGATTGAATTCCATCCCAGTAGATTTGTTGTACTGTGGAGTCCAAGAATGACCTGAGTAAAGTTAGTGCAGTATCCCCAATACCCTCAGCTTTGAGCCTTTCCAGTAGGACTCCATGGTTAACGGTGTCAAAAGCTGTCGTTAAATCAAGTAGTATTAGGACAGCTCTGCCACCTTTCCCACATTTGCATTGGGCCACACACCCCCACCCCCATGTAAATGAGAGAAGGCCCCGTAAGACAGAGCTGACACTAAGTGGGTGCTGGCACCATCTGTATTACAAAAGGGGCCTCACAAGTGTCTGTGGCCCCGTCTGTAATACCAAAGTGCCCCAGAGCACAGAAAGAGGCAGCTCAGACCCTGTGGCACCTTCTGGAGCACATTGGCCCTGAATTCTTTAAAGCATCAGCTCCTGTTGTGTTTCTAAATTGTGTCACTTGTGCCTGATGTCTGAAATGTTGTGCAGTGTGACGCAACCAGCAGGTCCAGAACGTAAGGGTCATGTGACCCCTGTTTAATAAAAGTATTGGGACGCGCAAACGTATGCCAGTCAGGCGACAGAGGCGAGTCCTAGCATGAAGCACATTCTCCATCTCCTGAAGTTATTGTAATGCTTCTTGCTCCCTAGGGCCAACCCCAGGTCACTGAAGTCTTGGCGCCATCACCGTGCCCAACACCACAATTGGCAACGAGGGTGGTCATGCCCTTGCACCCAGCGGTGAGGCGGCCGCAAGCATTTCCAGCTGCTCGCGGTGCTCGTGCCCCGTCATGTGGCGCAATCCTGTCCTGGCGCCCAGCAGCTGTTGCGGGGGCTCTAGGCTCCTGTGCGTGGACTGGGGAGATCTGCGAGGCCCGGTGTGGCTGGAAGGTGAGCGTGCCTTGCGCTGCATCCCGTGGAGCCGCTCGCCGCGTGTGCCCCCAGCCACGGCTGTGTGCGGCCACGCGGTGACAGCCCCCTGCAGGCACACGGTGGGAGGACACTGCCCCGCCTGTCACCGGAGCTCATGGGGGCCCGGTCTGTGCGCCTGGAGAGCCTGCACCTCTGATCACACCCTGAGGTGTCTGCTGTGTCTGGTAGCCCTTCCAGCTAGCGCGACCTGCACCACATGGAGGGGAGAAGGCAAGGCCTTAACGCAGGCCCAAGACATGGCAGGAAGAAAGACATTTACATGGGCCCAGCACACAGTAAGTCCCTGCGCAGGCCTCGCAAGGCACAGACCAGAGCTGACACAAGGCCCCACTGCCTACACTGCAGAAAGAGCCCACAGGCAGGGTAAAGAAAAGAGCACAACAGCAGAGGAGGCAGACACCCATAAAAGGGGGAGAGATAAAGCAGTACACGCCACACTAGGGTGACTACCTCGCAACGCAGGGACAGCCAGGAGCCCAGAGAGGTGCACAGTGAATACACCCACCAGCAGTGCAGCGTCACGGGAATCCCAAGTGCAGAGCGTCCACTACACAGGCTGTCACAAGAGCCTCAGCCTGAACCATGCCACAAATTCCGCCCATAGAGCCTTTCGTAGTAGAAGGGTCGCCCTCTTCACTGGCACCCAAGTGGAAAGACTGGGTGGATCGTCTGCAGATTTTCTTTGAAGCCACCAAAGTTCACAAGGACCAGAAAAGAGCAATGCTTTTGCACCTAGGAGGCAAGGACATACATAACATCACCAAAAAGCTTGTAGAAACCATGCCAAAGAACCACCACACACTCATAAATGCCCTCAACTGACATTTTGAGCTGATGGCCAATCAGGACTATGAGAGGTTCATATTTAGGCAAGCGCGCCAGCTCCCAGAAGAGTCGTTGGACACGTACCATGCCAGACTGAAAAATCTGGCATCAACATGCAGGTTTCAAGACGAGACAGAAGAGATAAGGGGACAAGTGATTCAGGGGTGTGACTCCGCCAAACTCTGTGAACGCATCCTAGAAGAATCAGGCAAGTTCCTCGCCGATATCCTGACCCTGGGGCGCACCAAGGAGCTGTCCAAGGCCCACGCAGCACATATGGAGGTGGCCCTCCAAGCCCCGGTGAAGACAGAACCGGTAAATGCCGTAACAACCAAGCCCACGATGAGGTGGAGCAGGAAGAGGCCCGGCACGGCGACTGCGGGACAAGTCAAGACATGTGGATATTGCGGTGGTTGCCCGCACCAGGCAGCTAAGTGTCCGGCGAGAGGGAAGAGATGCTCGGGATGCGGCCGATTTAATCATTTTGAGAAAGTATACATATCCAAAAAGTATCACAAGACACGGCAGGTGGTCAATGCTCTACCTGTGGGGGACAGAACACCAAGCCACATGGATGACGATGAGGAGGAAGAGAAGGTAGTCCACAAGGTACACATGATTGGCGTCACTACCCGCAAAGCGCGACGTCTGCCGCAGTGCACATTCGTGTGGGGTCCCAGGATATCCTGGCGGTAGTGGACACTGGGGCTACCATCAACATCATGGCATCCGCTCTTCATCAGACGTTATGCCCAGCACCCAAGGTGTATCCATCAGCGATCACTGTGTTTGCATATGGTCAAGATACCCCCTGAAAATACAAGGACGTTTCAAGACATCTATATCCCATAGAGACCGCTCTGTCACCACCAACGTGTACGTCACCAAAGATGGCCAAGGCATGCTGCTGGGGTGCCGTGCTGCCGAAGATCTAGGAGTGGTGACATTCGCCTTCAGTGTGCATCATGAGTCGATCCAACACCTGCTGGATGAGTTCTCAGAAGTATTTGAGGGCATCAGGAGATTCAAGGGCAAAGAAGTAGATCTTCACATTGATCCAACGGTTCAACCCATGGCACTACGGCATCGGTGGATTGCTTTTCATCTGCGACCACAGGTAGAGGAGGAACTTAAGAAGCTGGAGGCAGCAGGAATCATCGAGAAAGTGATGGGTCCCACACCCTGGGTTTCTCCCATCGTAGTCACTCGGAAGTCCAAGCAGCCAGGCGCGGTGAGGATCTGTGTGGACATGCGACTACCAAATACCACAATCAAACGTGAGCACCACATCACCCTGACTATCGATGATCTCATTGGGGAGATGGCAGGAGCCTGCTGGTTCTCCAAGCTTGATTTACAGTCCGGATACCATCAACTGGTGCTTGATAAAGCATCACAAAATATTACTACCTTCTCGACTCATGTGGGGCTCCGACGCTATACTCGGTTGAGTTTTGGAGTATCTAGTGCCGCTGAGGTTTTCAAAACATCATACACGAATTGAATATGGACATCCCAGGCGTCATCAACGTCAGTGACGACATCATGGTGCATGCGAAATCGCTCCCAGAACACAACGCTCGCCTCACCCAAGTGCTTCGCCGCCTGCGGGATGCCGCACTCACTTTGCATCGGACAAAATGCGAATTCCTGAAGAAAAAGCTGCAATTCTTTGGCTACACCTTCTCCACAGAAGGAGTCAACCCAGATCCAGAAAAGGTCTGAGACATCAAGGATGCTGCAGCCCCTAGCAGTGTGACGGAAGTCCGCAGCTTCCTGGGTGTGATAAACTACTGCTGCAGGTTCATTCGCGACCTCACCACCTTAGCGACCTCACCACCTTAACGCTGCCGCTAAGAGAGCTCACTAAGGACTCAGACCCGTGGAAGTGGGGTCCATACCAAGCCAAGGCCTTTAAGGAGATCAAGAATGCGCTCTCAGAGGTGACAGCGCTGCCCTTTTTTGACCCGGGGAAGATGACCCAGATAGCGGTGGATGCGGGTCCCATGGGCCTAGGAGCTGTGCTCTTGCAAAGACAATGCCAGGAGGATGACTGGGCCCCTGTGGCCTTCGCAAGCCGGTCACTCACCGAAACAGAACAAAGGTATTCTCAAATAGAGAAGGAGGCCATTGCCATTCATTTTGGGTATCGCCACTTTCATCTTTATTTCTACGACACGCCCTTCGTGGTGGTCACGGACCACAAACCCCTTGTGGCGCTGTCCTCAGGGACATCTACGAAACCCTCTCCAAGAATTGAGAAGTGGATGTTGCAGCTTTAAGTCTACAATTGTAAAGTAGAATATCAACCAGGGTCCCGCAATCCCGCGGATTACCTGTCTCGGCATCCCCGAGCGGCCACAATCAAGGAAATGGAAGATGCAGCTGACACCAAAGAGTGTGTTAAGTGCGTAACGTCCCGATCATGTCCTCGTCCCCTGTCCATGAGGGATCTAACAGAAGCAACGTCCATAGATGATTGCTTGCAAAGGGCCAAAGCAGCTCTACAAAGTGGCAACTGGCACAAGGCTAAGGAGGTATGGAAGATCCTGGCGATCCCTGCCCAACAGATCATGGAAAGCCTGTACCACATCAAGGATGAGCTCACTGAAGACCCTACGGGGTGCTTGCTGAGAGGACACCGGCTGGTAATTCCATCATCTCTGATGGATAGATGCATCCAATTGGCTCACGTAGGGCATCAAGGCATGGTGAAAACCAAATCCCGGCTCCGAACCAAGGTGTGGTTCCCACTAATGGACGAATTGGTATAGGACACGGTCCGCTCCTGCCCCGTCCTGCTCCAGTCATTGCGGAACCTCGGAAGAGATCTCTGTGGTCCTGCGTCAGCATGGATTTTGGCAGTCTTCCTGACGACCGCCATACCTTAGTAGCCGTTGATGAACATTCAAAGTACCCTGAGGTCAAAATTGTGACATCTTCAAATGCTGCAGAAGTGATACCTAAGATTGAGAGGATCATGGTTGCACATGGCCTAATGCAAGAGCTGCGCACCGATAACGGGTCTCCCTTCCAAGGGCAAGAACTGGCTACATACCTCAACAATCTTGGCATTCGGCATCGCAGGATTACTCCCCGCCGGCCACAGGCTAATGGTGAAGCGGAGAGATTCATGAGGACTCTAAATAAAGTAATCCAAATTGCTCATGACAAAAGACAGTCCCTAGAATTGGCCAGCTTTACATTTCTTAGAAATTACCGTCTACCGGGTGTTGCTCCTGCTCATTCGCTAATGGGCCAGGTGGTAACAGATTCAATACCTAATCACCCCAAGTGGCAGCCGCAGACACCTGATGACACCAGGATTGATGCTCGTCGTCCGGAGGCGTATGCCCACGTCAGCCAGTGGAGAAACGCCAAGATTCGCCGGTTTGAAAAAGGGGATTTGGTACTGCTCAAGATTCGTTTCGCCACTGGCAAGTTTTATTTGCCCTATGAAAAGAAGCCGTGGACTGTAGTCAATGTCAAAGGAACTCTAATCATTGCCGCCAGAGGCCGAGAGACCGTGGCTCGTAACGTGACCCATTTCAAACGATATTACTCAGAGATGTCGGCGTCGTCCACGACTCAGCCGGAGGGTGAGAACAGTCAATTGGCAACGGCCCGAGACAGTCACGATGGAGTGGTGGGACATGGTCCCATTAGAGAAGATGGTGACTCTGGTGACTCTAGCCTCCTTTGGCCAGACAGTGCCCGCAGTGCGGAGTTGGAAATCTCTCAGGCTCCGTCTGACGGGGATTGTTGTGAAGTCCCCTCTGACGTCGAGGTGGCTGCCTCGCCTAGTCGCGGCCAGTCCAAGTATCGGCTGTGGAGAAATCCTAAACCATCGTGCCGTTTGAAAGATTACTTCACGTAAGACTGTTCTACATATGTTGTTGGCTGAATATAAGCAAGATGCTTCTAATTTGTATGCTGTAATTGTTGCTCCACTAGTAGGGGGGGGTTGGCCCCGTATTGTTTTGATGTTTGTTGGGGAGGAATGCGATGTCGTGCCGTGTGATGCAACCGGCACGTCCGGAACGTAAGGGTCATGTGACCCCTGTTTAATAAAAGTATTGGGATGCGCAAACGTACACCAGTCAGGCGACGGAGGCGAGTCCTATCATGAAGCACATTCCCAATCTCCTTTAATTATTGTAACGCTCCTTGCCCCCTAGGCCCAACCCCAGGTCACCGAAGTGTTGGCGCCATCACCGCGCCCAACACCACAATGTCTACTATTTTTAAAATGGATTTGTGTAGCAGACACATGAGTACAATGCCTAGCAGTGTATAAAGCATGCACTGCAATGTTCTCATCTCAGATGGATGCAGCTGACGAACAACGCGGACACGCTGAACGTTCAATGCTAATAAGCAGTGAGGGAAGGCGGGTACTGCGAGTTCCGATTGCCGGCCAACCAGTGAATGGTACGAGTGTATAGACACGAGCCGGCAGAGAAATCGAAAGGCCCTTCAGAGGGAAAGACTATCAGGGGCATACCTGGCGGTCAGTGTCTGAGAGGCTCGTGGGGTGGGAGAGGCGCCTAGAGTGGGGCCACCTGGAGGATGAAGCACACACAGTTACTGAACCTTGATAAAGGCTACCTGGCTGAAAGGGATACAACTATTTTTAGTTATGATTAGTTACATGTTCGTGGCAGATCACGATAATATGGAGAGAAAAAAATCAAAAGCTTCATTAAAAGTACTCTGTGACTTTTAATTTTATTTATTAAAAGTAGTGTGCATTTTTATTAAATATGATAATGATTTTATCTTACTTAATAGAGCTGACATTTTCAAACCATTTGAACCGAAGAAGACTAATTATGTGACTCGCAGTCGGTTTTGGTTTAATTAGGTTTTTTCACTGGCTGTCACTGATGTCTTACGCCCGGGTTCACAAGGGGCGTCAACATTATTCCTAACGGAATAAAGATTCAGAGCATGGATAAGTGAATCGTTGTTTTTCATCACTGCAGCAAAAGACAGCTAGGAAGCAAGTTCGAGTTAGTAAAAAAAAAAAGCACGACAGACCTGGGCAATTTTTCTTTTTCCACATCACCAGTTTGACAAACAGTGTTACAAACTAAAACGGAGCAGTTCCAATCCAATGTCACCTGCTGGCCAAAAAGGCAAGTAGTTCACTTCACGAGGTCGAGTTCAAATGGAGGCTAACTTTTCAAAGCACGGCTCCTGCAAGAGTGGCACGATTGCGTGCTCACTGAACGAGTGATTCCTCATTCTATTCCCTGCTTTTCGGGATGGTTTGTGACTAAGAGAAACAATATTCCGGATGAACAAAACTGCTCCACTCGTACTTTGTATCTAAATTCAGTATAGTCTGCCTTGGAAAATAAATTCATAGCAAAACATTATGAGATTGCTCTCTTCGAAGACTTTCTCTTTGAGCCCCAATTAGGTGTACTCTTTAAGTAATATTGATTAAAATTATACCAATAAAAATGATAATTTTAATAATTATGACACTGATATTTGTGACATTATTATCAGGCAATGTTGCTGTCATGTAATGATTGCCATTGGCACTGCAACGCACAGAGAAGCGGAATCAAAATATGTTATGCAAGCCGCCTTGCTCCTGTGTCGAAATAGATCCATTATTACTCACCACTGTGGCATATATGGATTACAAAGTCATAAATGCGAGCAGCGTGCAGCACAAACACTAGATTGCTTGTTAAATTAATAAGTTTCCATGATTGTTTTATTTCACCTACCTCCTTCCGTTTCTGATTGGGGCTGGAGTTGTCTGTAGCCTGAGGCAAAAGCAAGGCTCCAAATGATATTGAAAGCGAGATCAAGACATCCTGGCTGCGGCAGCTGGAGAATGAAACCAAATGAGAGAATTATGTATGGGAATAGAGGCCATTAGATCAAAAAGCCGGTGTTAAATCAAATTTCACTGTTAATATGTCATTTCAGGAAATGCCATTATTAATTCAACTTCCCCTACCGGCAGAGACAGCTAATGAACATTAGGCAAATAAGGTTCTGTTTACTATGGCCCCGTCGGGGCTCCTGCTGAATTCAACCCTTGCTAAAATTCAGCAATGGACTAAGGTATTGTGGGCAGAGGTATGTAGGTGACCTAGAGGTCAGACTGGGGTATATCGGCACGCTGCAAAGGGCTCCCAATGCTGAAATATCTGCAGTACTAGAGGGCAGACTGAGGTATATAGACACGCTGTAAATACCTCTCAATTCTGGAATAGAACGGGTGCTAGAGGTCAGATTGGGGTATATCAGCACGCTGGATATGGCTCTCAGTGTGGAATATCAGCAGTGCTAGAGGGGAGACTGAGGTATATCGACACGCCGAAAATACTTCTCAATGCTGGAATAGAATGGGTGCTAGAGGTCAGATTGGGGTATATCAGCATGCTGGATATGGCTCTCAGTGATGGAATATCAGCAGTGCTAGAGGGCAGACTGAGGTATATTGAACAGTTTCCTGGCATAGCAGTCGAAAGTGTGGCAGATTCAAGCAGATACTTTGTCACAGGCACAAATAAGGTGACAATCACATAGAGATGCTGCAACATGCACCTCCAGACAACAAATGGCATCAGATTTCATGCGAAACATACAGACCAGGTCAGCCTTGGAGTGGAACAGCCACAACCATCACACGCCTTTTGGCACGCTGTAAGTACCTCTCAATGCTGGAATAGAACGGGTACTAGAGGTCAGATTGGGGTATATCAGCATGCTGGATATGGCTCAGTGCTGGAATATCAGCAGTGCTAGAGGGCAGACTGAGGTATATCGACATGCCGAAAATACCTCTCAATGCTGGAAGAGAGCGGGTGCTAGAGGTCAGATTGGGGTATATCAGCAAGCTGGATATGGCTCTCAGTGCTGGATTATCAGCAGTGCTATAGGGCAGACTGAGGTATATCGACATGCCGAAAATACCGTTCAATGCTGGAATAGATTGGGGGCTAGAGGTCAGACTGGGGTATATCAGTACGCTGTAAATACCTCTCAATGCTGCAATGGAATTGGGGCTAGAGGTCAGACTGGGGTATATCAGCACGCTGTAAATACCGCTCAATGCCTGAATAGAATGGGGGCTAAAGGTCACACTGGTGTATATCAGCACGCTGTAAATACCGCTCAATGCTGGAATCGAATGGGAGCTAAAGGTCAGACTGGGGTATATCAGCACACTGTAAATACCTCTCAATGCTGGAATAGAATGGGGGCTAGAGGTCAGACTGGGGTATATTTGCACACAGTAAATAGCTCTGAATGCAGGAATATCAGGGGTGCTGGAGGTGAGGCTAGGGTATAACAGCACGCTGTAAATACCGCTCAATGCTGGAATAGAATGGGGGCTAAAGGTCAAACTGGGGTATATCAGCATGCTGTCAATACCGCTCAATGCCGGAATAGATTGGGGGCTAGAGGTCAGGCTGGGGTATATCAGCACTCTGTAAATACCGCTCAATGCTGGAATAGATTGGGGGCTAAAGGTCAGGATGGGATATATTAGCACACAGTAAATAGCTCTGTAGGAAGGAATATCAGGGTGCTAGAGGTCAGACTGGGGTATATCAGCACGCTGTAAATACTGCTCAAAGCTGGAATAGAATGGAGGCTAGAGGTCAGGCTGGGGTATATTGGCACACAGTAAATAGCTTTGAATGCAGGAATATCAGGGTGCTAGAGGTCAGACTGGAGTATAGCAGCACACTTTAAATACCGCTCAATGCTGGAATAGAATGGGGCTAGAGGTGAGACTGGAATATATCGGCACACAGTAAATAGCTCTGAATGGAGGATTATCAGGGTGCTAGAGGTCAGGCTGGGGTATATCAGCAGGCTGTAAATACCGCTCAATGCTGGGATAGAATGGGGGCTAAAGGTTAGACTGACGTATATCAGCACGCTGTAAATACTGTTCAATGCTGGGACAGAATGAGGGCTAAAGGTCTGACTGGGGTACATCAGCATGCTGTAAATACCTCTCAATGCAGGAATAGAATGGGGGCTAGAGGTCAGGCTGGGGTGTATTGGCACCCAGTAAATAGCGCTGAATGCAGGAATATCAGGGTGCTAGAGGTCAGGCTGGGGTATATCAGCACACTGTAAATACTGCTCAATGCTGGAATGGAATGGGGGCTAAAGGTCTGACTGGGGTATATCAGCTCGCTGTAAATACCTCTCAATGCTGGAATAGAATGGGGGCTAGATGTCAGGCTGAGGTATATTGGCATACAGTAAATAGCTCTGAATGCGGGAATATCAGGGTGCTAGAGGTCAAGCTGGGGTATATCAGCACGCTGTAAATACCGATCAATGCTGGAATAGAATGAGGGCTAGAGGTGAGACTGGAGTATATTGGCACACAGTGATTGGTTCTGAATGCAGGAATATCAGGGGAGCTAGAGGTCAGGCTAGAGTATATCAGAACGCTGTAAATACCTCTCAACACTGGAATAGAATGGGTGCTAGATCTCAGACTGGAGTATATCGGCACACATTAAATGGCTTTCAATGCATTTATAATTGGGGCGTAAGAGGTCAGGATGGGGTCAATCCACGCAATGCTGGAATAGGAAGGGTCTTAGAGGTCAAACTGGGGTATATCAACACCACTCTAAATAGCACTCAATGCTGGAATAGCATGGGTGATATAGGTCAGCCTGGGGCACACTTCAAATGCCTGTTAATGCTGGAAAAGCAGGAGTGCTCGAGGTCAGGCTGGAGTATATCCACACGCTGTAAATGCCTCTTAAGGCTGGAATAGCAGGCGTGCTCGAGGTCAGACTGAGGTATATCAACATGCTGTAAATGTCTTCTAGTGTTGGAATAGCAGGGGTGCTAGAGGTAGGACCGGGGTAAATCACAATGCTGTAAATAGCTCTATATGCTGGAAAATTAGGAGAGGAAAGAGGTCAGACTGAGGTACACTGAAATGCTGTAAATGGATTTCAGTGCCGGAATATCAGCAGTGCTAGAGGTCAGACTGAGGTATATCGACATGATGTAAATGGTTCTCGGTGCTGAAATATCAGCAGTGCTAGAATTCAGACTAAGGTATGACAACAGGATGTAAATAGATCTCAGTGTTGGAATTTCAGCAGTGCTAGAGGTTTAACTGAGATATATCGGCATACTGTAAATGGCTCATTGATGGTTCACTATCAGCAGTACTAGAGGTGAGACTGAGATATATTAACACTCTGTAAATAGATCTCAGTGCTGGAATATAAGCAGTGCTAGAGGTCAGACTGAGTGTAAGAAGGTAGGATCCTTTTGCATGGTTACCCACATTGTTTGCCTGGTGTTGCTATGTTGTTCTGACTAGTCTGAAATGGCTCCTGCTAATCAGGACCGCAGTCTCAGTGCTTCCTCCCTAAATTGGACATGGTGAGTACTAAGGTACACTCCAGATTGGCTACTAGTGTACCCTTGTAAAGTCCCTGGTATATGGTACTGAGGTACCCAGGGCATAGGTACACCAGGGGTCTCCCATGGGCTGAAGCATGAATTATGCCACCCATGGGAGACCATTCAAATTGTGACTATCGTCCTGCCATTGCAGCCTGTGTTGCTGTTACTAGCACCACTTACGACAGGTATAAGTTTCCTTATAACTGAAGTCACTGCACTTAAAACATAGGCAGGTCTTTCAATCCTGAAGGAAGTTGCTCGGTTCTGAGTGTGAGGGAGCCCTTGCATGAGCAGGACACCCCTACAACCTTTAAAGTCAATTCTCCCGGGTTGTATGTGCATCTGCCATTTTGATACATAGAGTGGCTGTGCGATAGCTATCTCTAAACTGGCTGTAACAAACCTTGTCGTGTTTGGTATCAAATATGTTGGAATCATACCCCAACACTGTAAACTGTGTGAAGAAACAGTGTGGTGGTATCATTCCAAATACTGTAATGCTCCTCTGGGAGGCCCTTAGTCCTCCCGGTACTAGTTGTCTAGACCCAGACAGCAAACTATGGCTGCTGCCGATCAGAGACACGGTTCTGCTCTACTGCTGCTGGGCCAAGCATGAGCAGGGAAAGGCAGGACAATAGGTCTCCTGTCATAGGTAGATGTGACCACCTCCCAGACAGGACGTAGTATATTGGTACAGCATGGGGGGACTTGCCAGCGCCACTGAGACTGCTTTAAGGGGAAAACGTGGTGCCTAACTTGCATACACCAGTTTAAACCAGTTCAGAGAGCTGTTGTCTCCCGCTCTGGTGCAAAACCGGACAAAGGACATGGGAATATCCTCCCCAATGTCCAGTCCCTCCTGGGGAGGGTCTCCTGAATTGTTCCAACTCTTTCCTTAGGGTACTTAAGGGCTTACCTGTGGGTGGGTCCCTATATTTGTTGTGGGACAAGATGCAGATCTGAAACCATTTCATCTTCGACCATCTGGGCACTCTGGAATTTGTAGGACAGTGCTCTGGACACTGAGGCTGCAACTGGGAAGGCTCATACTGCTCCTGGTCTCGCGGTCCTGCCAGTATTTCTGTGCCTGTGTTCCATACAGGTTCCTCACAAGGCCTGTATACATCCAAGATACCTGAAGGAATCGCCCTTGAAATGAAGCAGTCACTTCCCTGTATCTGCAGGCACCGCAACCTGCTGACCAGTCTGCTTTTACCGAGCTACTACAGACTACGAAGGGTTCAGCAACACAGGTGGTGGCTCTATGACTCCTTTGAGGCCATGCACTGTCTTCCTACAAAGTTGTAGACCAGTATCCCACGTCCGAACTGCCGGAGCAGCTCCCCTGTGGGATGCATCTACTTAGCGTTGCCAAGGCTTGTTTATTCTGTTCACAAGAGATCTTCAGGCTCCAAGAAGCTCCAGCCTCCAGCATCTCCTGCAACCAAGATCCTTGCCTGCACCCCATCCTTTGCACCATGGGCCTTAATCCTTTACTGAGCTGCTCAAGGTCCTCTTGCGATTCCTGTGCCTCCGGCCTGTGGGTCCTCTTAAGGGGCTTCTTTGGCTCCAGTCGGCTCCCCTGCTTGCTCGGGGTTTGCTCTGACTTACCTGCATGTGGTGAGTAACTTGCACTGTGCTGGTCCTGACACTGCACCTTTTTCTTCTACTATGTTTTTTGCCACTGCTAAGGCTTGTTGGTGCCCCTGCTAGACACTGACCCTCTGGCTCTCGACAACAGCTCAGAAATGGTTCCTGGTCTTCATCAGCATTGCCTGGTCCATACAGCTGCAACTTCAAGGGCACCATCAACTCACCTGCATCTTGTCACCTGTGGGCATTCGTCTTCCATGCCTCCTGGTCACTCCTGAGAGGCATAGACTCTGTCCCCTCTGATTGCAGGTATCTCGCACCTTGAATTCACCTTTGGGTTTCACCGGACTCTTCTCACTGTCTTCATCAGGGGGATCTTTCTGAAGTTCTCCATTGTTTGCCACTTCTCACCTATGCACCCGGCTTCCCTGTTGTAGGCATTCAGGTTTGTGGGGTATCCACAGGTGGGAGGGGCTCTGAAACATTCAGTCTTCCACAGGGTTTCTTCAGAGTTTGCTGGGAAGGTTCCTTCTTCCTGGCTGGCCTGAATCCAGGGGCAAAGTGAGCAAGGGACTCACGTCTGAGCATACCCTGCCACACTTATGGTGGTCAAAGCGGTACAAAAGGTGGTGGTGATGGACGGAGCATCTGAACGAATCAAACACTCACACCCAGTAAAAAGATCTGGGTTTGATCCATCACCGTTCTTTAGCCCACTCTGCCACCCCAGTTCAGACATGGCTATATGCAAATCAGTCTGACCCTGTGCCTCATGGGAACAGTCCAGCCCGTACTGCCAAGCCATGCCTTCCCTGGACCGGAAACAAGCTTCCGAGGACCGGTTTCTGGCATTCCAGCCGTCTTCAGCCTGGCTTGCTTGAATCCAGTGGCAAAGAGAGCAAGAGACTCATGTCTGAGCATACCCTGCCACACTTATGGCGGCCAAAGCGGTACAAAAGGGGGTGGTGATGGACGGAGCATCTGAACCAATCAAACACTCACACCCAGTCAAAAGATCTAGGTTTGATCCATCACCGTTCTTTAGCCCACTCTGCCACCCCAGTTCAGACATGGCTATATCCAAATCAGTTTGACCCTGTGCCTCATAGGAACAGTCCAGCCCGAACTGCCAAGCCATGCCTTCCCTGGACCGGAAACAAGCTTCCGAGGACCAGTTTCTGGCATTCCAGTCGTCTTCAGCCCGGCTTGCTTGAATCCAGTGGCAAAGTGAGCAAGGGACTCACGTCTGAGCATACCCTGCCAACTTAGGGCGAACAAAGTGGTACAAAAGGGGGTGGTGATGGACGGAGCATCTGAACCCATCAAACACTCACACCCAGTCAAAAGAACTGCGTTTAATCCATCCCCGTTCTTTAGCCCACTCTGCACCCCAGTTCAGACATGGCCATATGCAAATCAGTCTGACCCTGTGCCTCATGGGAACAGTCCAGCCCGAACTGCCAAGCCATGCCTTCCCTGGATTGGAAACAAGCTTCCTAGGACCGGTTTCTGGCATTCCAGCCGTCTTCAGCCAGGCTTGCTTGAATCCAGTGGCAAAGTGACCTAGGGACTCACGTCTGAGCATACCCTGCAATACAGATTGTGCGATCCATGCCAGCAGCCTCTCAAAGGATTATCGGACCTGCCATTGCAGTGTCTGCATACAGTTTGTACTGCCATGTCGACCTGGCAAGTGCACCCACTTCCCAGGCCGTAACCTTACCTTTTCATAAATGTGAGTCACCCCTAACATAAACCCAGGGACCCCCGTGGGCAGGGTGCAGTGTATGTGAAAAGTAGGGCATGTTCTGGTAAGTGTGGCATGTTTTTATTGTGAAATACAGTGTATTTTGTTTTTTACCATTAATAGGCTATCTGTCCCATAGGATAGAATAGGGGGAATATTTTGTAACAACTTACAAGTATAACTGCCATAGGGACAAGATAGAAACATGGAGTTTAGTATGCTTAGTCTCAGAATATAAAAATGCATCTTTAGTAAAGGTGATTTTTATATTGTGTCTGTGAAAATTCCGCTTTTAGAAAGTGGCTATTTTCTTGCTTAGCCATTCTGTGTGCCTCTGCCGGTTTGTGGATTGACTGTCTGGTTTTGGAGTGACAGGGGATGGGGATGTGCTTTCTCTTCGGGCAGCCACTGGGGGGGTTGAGGTGTGTCCTGCCTTTTCTGGCTAAGTCAGGGCTGGGCTTACAGACCTGGGATACATTTTGAGTAGTCAGAGGAGATTTCCCTGTGCCTGAATAGGCCTGGTCTGCCTTGGACAATGCTGTCCCCACCTCCTGCCAGGAAGCTGGTCCAGAGAGGACAGAACTACTTTTGACTGAGCACACAATGCCACAAGAGAACAAAGAAAAATTGAGTATAAATATTGAAGCCCAGGCCCCAGATCTTTAGATTACTTCTGGACTCAAGAGGAACCTCGGCCAATGAAAAGAGCTGGGAAAACTGAATGAGAAGTACTGTGTGCTGTGTGGGGTTGGCCTGCAGTGGCGGTTTCTGCCAAGGACAGGGCCAAGATGTTGCTGTGTGCTATGTATCCTCCTCGAAGAAGATCTCCATGGGCTTGGAGTAGAGCTTGCTTCCTGTTGTGAAGTCTCAGGGATGCAGAAACTTCACTCCCTCAGTTCTCCTGCATCTGGAACTGCTGTTTCAGCTGCCACAAAGGGAAAAAGCATCACCGTGCTGGTGAGAGATGCCGCGACCTGCAACAAAGTCATGTGCACCACTCCTGAAGTGAAGGACGCACCGCCCTGACTTGCACTTCAGTTCCAATGCCTGCTCATTCCGCACCGTACTGACTCTGATGAAGTCACCAAGGCCGCTGCCTGCACTGGAGCCAACGGCACCACTCGTGACACACATGACATACCGCCTAAACTCGCACTGCATCACTGACTTCACAATTGTGGTACTGCATCATTGCGGAGCCGATACCCGACGTGATTGACCTCCCGAATCCATCATTATTGTTTGTAACTGACGCCTAGACACCACCGCAATATCACCTCCCCGGCAACAGTTAGGAACCGACGCCCCACCTCCACTGTACTGCAGTAAGGGACAGATGCCTCACCTCCCTTGTGGTCGTAAGGAGCCAACGATGCCCGGCGCCAATGAAGCATCACCTTCCCGATGCTGTGCACTCTATTTGTTTTAATTGTTTACCAAGGGACTGTTCTTTGTGGTTCATGTGACTCTGTGCCCGACTCAGCTCACCTCGGGGTCGGTGCCGTGCTTTGGGATTTTCACCTGTCACAACATCATAATAGCTCCAGGTCGAGGTATTTGTTGCTACAAGCTTTATCTGTGTGAATAACTTATTTTTGGTGATATCTGAATATATGTATTGTGTATTTTTGTCATTTTGGTATTGTTTGGTTTAGATAAAGATCACTTATTTTTCTAAACTGGTGTGGTGTCCATTTGTAGTGTTTTCACTGTACTACTGTTTGTGTGCACAAATACTTTACACACTGCCTCTGAGATAAGCCTGTATGTTCAAACCAAGCCAACAAGGGGGTGAGCGGCGGTTGTCTAAGGGCGTAACTCCCTTACGCTGACTATAAGCAAGAGTCCCTATTTGGACAAATGTGCAAACCATTGCCAACTAGAGACCCAATTTCTAATAAGATAATTTAGTGCTTGAAGAGCAGAGGTGCTGAAGGGTGCTGATGTGGGTGCTGATGTGGGAACTGCAGGAGTGCTCCTTTTTTTAGAATGGGGTGTTTTAACAGTACAATATATGAGATGGGGTCAAGTGATGGAATGGTAGAGGCACTGCAGGTAAGATTTGGGGTGTTTGAAGAGGGCTGTATGTGGGTTCAAGTGCAGGATTTTCTGGGGTTCTGCAAGAGAAATTTTAGATGTATTGGGATTTGCATGCGAGTTAAAGTATAAGAATAGCACAAGAGCGCCAACACATACCTGGGGTCTTCTGACAGGTACATGGGGGTGCTAGTGTTAGAAAAGGAGTGCTGCTAGTGAGGATGGGGGTTATAGCAGTTCTGTGTACATGCCCCAGCGCTAGAATGACCAGGGAGCCAAAAGTCAGGTTAGATGTGCACCAGGAAACCTCTACGTGGGTCTCACTGCTAGAGGAACCAGGGATGCTTTAACTCAGACTTGAGGTGTGTAGGCAGAGCTGTATGTGAACCCTAGTGCTAGAATGGAAGAGTACAGCAGCTGATCAGGAATATTGGCAAAGTTGTGAATAGGTTCGTTATCAAACAGTAGGGGTGCTGTAGGTCCCGTATGGGCCAGCAACATCAATTGCAACTCTATCCAGGTTCTATGGCTCAACTAGAGTGTTGAAAGTCGAACGTTGGAAGAAGCCAAATTCTTTTTAGCAGGAACACTCTTTTGTCTACCCTGTAGTTAGAAGAAGCAAAGTTTATGCATTTACTCATTTCAGTGGCTGTGGCTCTCTACCTCAACCCTACCAGCCTATCAGCTGTGAGTTGTATATGTGGCCAGCTGTGACCAAGACCCATCACCTTTCTATAGGCAGAGTCGCACATGTCTTTGACTCTTCCCAACCCTACCGGCCTCTAAGACGTAACCGTAACATGCAGCCAACTTACCCTAGTCCTTCTGGCACCTGGAGCCTTATTTGGACATAGTTTTGGACGGAGATGCTTGCTGGAAAATCTCGGTTGCCAATAACTGTCCCATTTGTATCTAAGCAGGACACCCCTGAGACCTAACTTGCTGTGGAAAAGCAGACCAGTCAAACATGTGCCTAATGTTAAAGAAACATAATGGTAATGCTAATGCGGTAACACCTTCAAAGGCATCTTGAAAGCACTTAAACTATGTGAAAGGTTATTGTGCAGATTAAGGAGAACAGAAGGGCGAATAGAGAGCCTGAGGTGTCAAAAGAAACACAGAAGTGATTCTGCCAGTGGGTAAATCACAGATGTGGCCATGTCAGCAATGCTGACTCCAACTCCCAAGGACAGATCCACAGGGTTGTGTCCAGCTCTGAAGGCCTCGTCTGGAGAAATGTAGTTGCATTAGGAGTACTACTTTCTGTTCAGAGTGCTCATTAGCTGGATTGTAATTTGGCAGAGACTTGGTCGTTGAGTAATGGCAATGCGCACGGGCATCTGTGGAGGACGCACTGCCAACAAAGATTGTACAAACAGGAAGCAACATTCAGCATAAAATATTCAGGCTGTGCCAGTTCTCATCGCGTGCCAGCTTGTAGCCTATAATATGTCATCAAAATATATGTTTCATTTATCCTTTAATCCTGTTGTTTTTAATAGTGTGTGTGTGGCTGGAATAGTTAGGAGCAACAGTTTTCGATTGTTTCAAGGGTGGGTGATGAGCCAGTTGAGTCTTTGCCGATGAATGTTTACCTCTACGGCCGCAGTTTAAAAGGTAGTGATACCTGCAGGTCTAATTTAGTCTTTAATCTATCGGAGGTTCATAAAACGAGTGCACTGATCGCTAATGTCACATATTTCCTCACACAATGCATAATTAATTCCACCCTGCACCGCACTGCCAGAGGCATGCCGGTTACATTGTTGTGCCCCGGAGTATGAGTGTGCCATTCCCAGGCAGTCAATGTCCATTCGAAGGCCAGCTCAAAGACAGCAAATTTCAATGTTCAAGTTTTTCAACCTGGCCACTGTGCACTGTTGCCTAAAACAGTTGTAGAATTTCTGAATAGCTAACCTTCTTCATACCAATAAATTCAAAAACATGTAAAATGACAAACAATAAATTGTTAAAACATCAATAAATGTCCTTATAAAATAAACATGTTTAATTTGTTTCAATCACAAATTTGTTTCTTTGATGAATTTTCAAGCTTTCCATCACAAATTCAATGTTTCAAGAAAATCGCCCAATGCATTTCGGGCCCAACGGCCCTTCTTCCGGGGCTAAATCTGTAAATAAAGTGAACATACTTTCATGTAATAACAGAACCCAACTATAGGTAAGCAGTCTAGTAAATGTATGCGTAAATACATCATCATGTCATCAGAAAAGACAAACGCAACAGAAATATAGATAAAAGGAATGAAAAAGATGGACAGAAGACCTGTGAATAGGCTGAAAGGCAATGTAGTAAAAAGAAAGTGTCAGGTGGCTGCTTTTTGTATAACAATGCGGGTATCCAATGCTAGAGATTTCAAGGTGCTCTTTTCATGTTTGGATAAATGTGTTCTTCTACATCCTTTGAGAAGAACGATTTATTCAAACATGAAAAGAGCACCTTGAAATCTCTAGCATTTGGATGCCCGCATTGTTATACAAAACGCAGATAAGGGAGGTGCCATTGTTATAATGGATAAACAGTTCTATGTATCAAAACTAATGGAGCACATTTCAGACTCTAGCACCTACTTTGAATTGGATCAAGATCCCACGCATGATTTAGTTTCAACACCTGAAACAATATTAAATAAAGACATTGAGATGGCATGGTTTTCGACCAACACCCGATCATATCTCACCGTCACCAATCCAAAAAACCTGGACTGTACATGCTACCGAAGATCCACAAAAATGTAATGAATCCCCCTTTTTGACCAATTGTCATGAGGTGCAGAACCATCTTTGAGCCAATTGGTCAATATATAGACACATTTTTTGCAACCTTTTGTTCAGACTTGGAACTCATGCATAAAAGATACTACACACTTTCTGCAGAAACTTAGTACCGTCAAACCTGATAAGGACACCATTCTGTGTACTTTGGACGTCAAAGCATTATACACCTCCAACCCTCATTCCGGGGGAATGGAGGCCGTAGAATGGGCGTTATTGAAACAAAATGTTATAGGTGCTGACAAAGTATTCATACTTGAGATATTACATTTCTGCCTTCATCACAGCTTTTTTGAATGGGACAACACATTTTTTCTGTAACTAAAAGGTACATCTATGGGTTTTGCCAGGACCCTGGCGTACGCAAATACTGACATGGCTAAGTTTGAGGATTCCTTCATTTACCATGATAAAGAATGGTCTGACAATTTGCTATTATATTGTAGATTCATTGATTACATTTTTCTATTGTGGAATACCAGCTTGGGACTATTGAACACCAAAATTAATCAATTGAATCAGTTTGATGAGAACATTGAATTCACCAGCACAATGAACCATAAATCTCTACCGTTTCTGGATGTATTAGTGACCTTGGAGAACGGGAACATACATACAGAAGTGTATCATAAACCAACTGATAAAAACAACGCCTTGTTATTCAACAGCTTTCATCCGCGAAGTTTAATTCACAATCTTCCATATTCCCAGTTCCTTAGAGCCAAAAGGATCTGTTCTGACAACATATATTTACAAAAAAATCTCTGTATCATCAAAGAAAGATATACATCTAAAGGCTATCCGGAATCGATCTTGGAACATGCAATTCAGAAGGTGGAGAATAGAACCCCAAACAGTCTTTTAGAAACAAGTCAAAACAGAAGTTAATAGACAAGTATTTGTATTAAAATTCTCTACATGTTCTAGGCAAGTCAAAAAGATCATCAACCATCGATGGGAAATATTAGCCAATGAAAGTGATTTCCAAGATCTTTTTAAGAACAAACCTATATTTGCCTACAGACGAACATGTAATTTAAAAGAAATTCTAAAACCCAAACTAACAGAAATAATGGGAAATTTCAGGGGCACTAGACGGTGCCAGAATTGTGTTCACTGTAATAATGCAATATGCAGCGACAGCATACAGCATCCCCAGATGGGAGAGGCGATTAAAACAAAACACAACGCTGATTGCAACTCCATGAATTTGATTTATGGAAGTAAGTATCCATGCGGCCTATTGTCTATAGGCAAAACTGAATGAAAACTTAAAACTCACATTTCCAAACATGAAAGTACAATACGCAATTGCAACATGAACAGTAGTCTAGCAGTTCATTGGAACAAAAATCGTCACACTATAGCTCAGTTGAAATTCCAGGTCATAGAGATGGTCAAACCTGCCCCTGGGAGAGATCTCACCAGGACTTTACTTCAAAGAGAAATTTATTGGATAAGGAGGCTTAACAATCAAAATCCCAAAGGGATCAATGACAAAGTTGATATAGGATTTTTTTGTAGCACTACATTAGACTGTAAGCAATACAGGCCTTTATTTCAATAGACACTAATGAAATTGATTTTTGCTGACATTATTATGTATCCAGTTTTTTCACAGTCTACCTGAAGGGCTATGAAATTTGTTGTTCTGGAAGTGAAGTGTAACTCTTGCTTACGATATGTTGCTTACTTTCTTTCTTCCATAATTTTTTTTTGCACATGGTGGATGTGCCTCTTTTCAGACCACTTCTTTTTTATTCCAAAAACCTTCTTGTTGACTGCCCCGCGTTTCGGTGCGACATGTTCAGTTTGTTTAGAGTGCTTGGTTTCACCGCTTAGAAATGGTGCTCATATCAGTTAAAGTTTGTGATTGAAGTCCGTCATCCTTTTCTCAAGCTTTCTACCACCGCCGTAATCTGAGCATGCGTCGTGTTCACCAGCAGTTGAATCGAAGAAAACCGGTCAGACGGGAAGATCGACTTACAAGGTTTATAGTTCGGTGAAAGGTCAGTACATTGCGGGTGGTTTCAGCTTGGTCTCCATTATTGTAGATAAACAATATAGTAGTGGGTTGGTATTTTGAGCATCTACATGTATTTTTTTACAGATTGGAATAATCTGTTAACATCCAGTAGGACTGACGGGGAAGCTGCGGTTCTCGGCTATA
Organism: Lissotriton helveticus; assembly: GCF_964261635.1. Classification (NCBI taxonomy): domain Eukaryota; kingdom Metazoa; phylum Chordata; class Amphibia; order Caudata; family Salamandridae; genus Lissotriton; species Lissotriton helveticus. The sequence goes on from NC_136057.1 coordinate 822,642,687, forward strand.
CGCTGGGAAGGAGGTTGGTTGACACTGTGTTTACTATCTCACATGTCTCAGTATTTCTGTTGGTTCAGTTTATTAGATCAAGGACTTCATAACTTTAGCGTGTGCACGTATTGTTCCACACATATGTACAGATTGCCAGATTCTGTGTTTAAATTCAGGGACTGAGTTCAAGGTTCGTTAATCTATTGCCTGGTCACGTTTTTTTCTTACGCTATACTTGCACCATTTGTCAGCACATATTCACGGTTTCTAGATTCCTGTGCATTACCGTTGGATAGGAGTCTGTTTCACGTAATAGAGCATATCAGTCACAATTGTCAGTCAGCCACCTGACACTTTCTTTTTACTACATTGCCTTTCAGTCTATTCACGGGTCTTCTGTCCAACTTTTTCATTCCTTTTATCTACATTTCTGTTGCATTTGTCTTTTCTGATGGCATGATGATGTTTTTACGCATACATTTACTAGACTGCTTACCCATAGTTGTGTTCTGTTATTACATGAAAGTATGTTCACTTTATTTACAGATTTAGCCCTGGAAGAAGGGCCATGGGGCCTGAAATGCATTGGGCGATTTTTTTGAAACATTGAATTTATGATGGAAAGCTTGAAAATTCACCAAAGAAACAAATTTGTGATTGGAACAAATTAAACATGTATATGTTATAAGGACATTTATTGATGCTTTAACGATTTATTGTTTGTCATTTTACATGCTTTTGAATTTATTGGTATGAAGAAGGTTATCTATTCAGAAATTCTACAACTGTTTTAGGCAACAGTGCACAGTGGCCAGGTTGAAAAACTTGAACATTGAAATTTGATGGTTAATGGTACATTCAGACAGTGTGCCAGCCCCTGTAGCACGCCTGGTTTTTTGTTGATAAAAAATGATTTCTATAAAAAAATATAGGAGTGCTCCATTACGCTTATTTTCAGATCAAAGACACAACAAATGAAAAATGCAAAGGGTTATAAAGCCCTTATTTTCGAACATGGTGGTATTTCAACAAAGGCAATGTCCAGGATGGAGCCCAAGCTGGGGAAGACGAAACCGGTTCCAATGGAGGCAGGCCTAGGCCAAACACCGCCTGGAGGCGGGAAGCCTCTCTCCCACCCCGGGAAAAAAGGGATGACCACGATTGGTCACCCTAAATGGGACTCGGCCTCACCCAATCAGGGGATGGTGTGCACCTCAAAGGGGTGGGGATGGATATGTTTCTGCTAAACATTGTGGGAGTATTAGAGCAAATGGGTTTCTCATAAGCGATGGGAGACGATAGGGGAGCAAGGGGGAAGCTCCCTCAGATCGGGGAGACCGTAGGTAGCGTGGTGGGGAATAACCTAGAAGGATAGTAAAGGTAGAGTTATTGATAGAAGTAGATGGAAGGCTCACTCAGTGTCCTTGGGATGCCTCATGGCAGAGACACATAGGGAGCAAACAGTGGCCACTAGTCACTGAGAGAGTAGATGGAAGACTCCCGCAGGGCACTTGGGATGCCTCACGGAAGGGGTACCAAAGGAGCGAGAGGTAGAACTCAGCCGCAGACTGGATATATGAGATGCTTGCATGGGGTCCTTGGGATGCCACACGGCAGGGACCTGGAAGAGCAGGGAATGGCCAAGATGGCACTGAAGGCAAGCGGGACGGAACGTGAGGCCCAGGCAAGTCCGGAAGGACACCCACCAAGTCGGTAGCAAGATCAGCTCTATGCCCTTAGCAACAGTAGCCGTGGTATTTGGGGGGCACCTACAGAAGGTGATCTGTCTGTAGAGCAGATAACAAACAAAAAATGGACTGACCATTAATGTTAAGTATCACCACGAGAAACACATGTAAAATGTGTAAGTGTTTAATAAACTTCATCCTTTTTTGACACCAAGCAAGTTGTCCATGATGTGTTCAAAGGTCGAGGGGGCACAGTTGGGAAAGGTCTAATGGGGAGGAGGCAACTCGCCGCCTGGGAGGGGTTTGGGAAAAGGGCTCAAGCTGACGAAAGCAAACTGTCTGACCCCACGAGGGTGGAGATGTACTCCTGAAAATTCGATCAAGCAGCACTGTAGCCCCATCATGATGGTCTTTCTTTGCAAAGGGCAGAGCCACATGCCAGTTAATGTGCCTGCAGTGACTAACATGAATTCATTTAATTTGATATTGTTTTGACTTAGTCAAGTCTTTTAGATAGCACAGCACAGAACCACAAAGACTGCAGACCACTCTCCGACCCCTCAGGTTGCCTGACTACTGATGCAAAGAAATGGCTCATGTCTCACAGGCACCAGAGCGTTGACTCTCGTCCCACGCTACAAGTGTAGTTCCAGAGAGCCGAGTGCCCAAGGCGTCGGTGGACTCTCCTTCCCCAAAAGCAGCTGAGGTTTTCCTACAGCAGCTGGGAATTCTTCATGTCCTCTTTCTGCTTTCTCCTGGCCGCTTACCTTTGCACCCAGCTGCCACACCTTCATTAGGCAGGCACACCCTCACAAGGGGCCAGATAGTGGTGGAAGCCACCAGCAGCATCGGATTGGTAATGTGGGCATTCGGGCAATGCCTGAGGTGCCGATATCCAAATTCTAGCTGTGGCCTCCTTTTTTTAACAGCCTGAGGGGCCAATTGTGGAGGTTTCTGCATTGTTCGATACCGCAAGCACCCCAATGAGTGCCTGACTGGCCTTTCTAGAGGTAGATGGGTGTTCATTACCTTCCTTTTATCAAAATCAGAGGAGTCACTCCCTTCATCTCACTGGGACAGCCCATTAATATATGCAGAATGAGCGGTGGCAAAGGGCCTGAGCAAAAGTAGCCTCACTTGTTTTCAGGTGTTTTTCACCAGTTTTAGCTAATCCGTGCATTTTTTTAAACCCCCCCAACCGTTTTATAAAATCTCGCTGAAGCAGTGTTTTGCGGTAAGGCAATATGCAAATGTGAGCCACATTTTTTTTTAGCTAGCCTGGGCAGAGTTTTAATCCCAATGCAACCCTGGCCACCGGTGAGTCTGGCGGCGAGTGGCTGGGGTGGTTTTGTCTGGCATAGGCTTTTGGCCGTTTGGGGTGATATGGTAGGGCAGAGGAGGCCTGGGGGTAGCGGGTTTGTGTGTCACTTAGGGCCCGACTGGCTAGAGAGCACATTACAGCTTGTGGCTGGGGCATGTGCTGGTAATGCTCAAAGTAGAGTTCGAAGAGCCCTCTAAGGTGTGTGCAAACTAGGACAAGCAATCATCCATCTTGCCCCTGATTTCATCCTTGTCCCCCAACTACCCTACCTTTCATCCCTCCTTTGACCTACTAAGCTATTCAAGGCCTTTACTTGACCAACTGACCTATTGAATATTCTTACAACTTACAACAATTTGAGTTGGCTCACTCAAGGAGGTCATGCCCTCAAGATTCATTAATTGATCTACATTCGCAGAGCACAGAGCGATCCGCACTAAGTAACCATCCTGGAACCTCAATGAGGATGCATGGGATAAGATACCAAACTGCGCCCTAATTCGTCCCACAGAGACAATACTATATTCTTCTGCCAAGAATGCCAGCCCAAAACCAGTACTGTCAATATACAACTCTAGAGCCAGCGTCAGCAAGCACTTACCATTATCACTGGTGACCTGAATACTCAGGAGTTAGAGAAGTTGAAAGTGCATACCCTACTGCACATCGATTTTGTCCCATTGCAGCTGCTTTTTTTGAAATCATAGGTTGGTCTCTGCTCACACCATCAAAACAGCTGTGGTTCCTCTCTGGCTCCCTCTCCCCACCTTCAAGGACAAGTCTACAATAGACTATATCTTTATTTCGGATCACCTAGTACCATACTTTAATAACTTCTAAGTGGACAACAGCGATGAGAGCAATCACAGGCCACTTAGGATAACCCTGCAGCTAAATGTGAAAACTCCAACACAAATGGAGGCACTGGGGGTTTCAAATGGCAAAGAAAGCTACGAAGTCCTGAGTAGAATAAAATGGACAATCTTGGTCCAAAACTCCTGGAGTGGGTAAATTATAAAGAGTCAAATTCCATAGTCATGAGCATAGTCTCCCCCATGGACCACCGGAAACCACTCCTAGTAGAATTAAAATCAGCCCTAGGGGGACAAACTAACTGGAGGCACCCAAGTGCAGGATACCCACTCCCAGGGCCCCCCTCAACAAATCAAATCAAGAGACCTAATTCACACAAAACGCAGTATTTTAAGGGCCTTAAAGGCAAGAAGAAAAGGAATCAAAAATCCCCAAACTCAGGAAATAACAGCTTTCCGTGCAAAACACAGAAAGAAAGTTTGGGAGATACGATCCAAGAAAATCGAGGCAGAATAGCTGAAAATTGTTACCTTCCTTAAAGAAAGGGGACATATTCAACTTTGGAGATATATTAAGCAATACGCTAACACTGGTCAGACAAAAGGAAATGGAGTGCAGCCTTGGAGTGGGTTAAACATGCAACGCAGCTGTACTGAACCCATCAGAATATTATTCAAACTTATCCTCATCAACAATCTCCAATAAAAGATACATTTATCAAAAATCCCAACATCATTGTGGCCGAGGTCACTACCCCAATTAACCCCTTTAAAGCGTTGTAAATAGACCTCCCCAGTGCTGCGCTGTCCATTGGAACTAGTGCTGAATGGACGTCCAACGGTCGTGCGCAGCACTGGGGAGGTAGTGGCCGTGACGACCGTTGGCCGACGGCAGCAATTAAGGGGTTAAAACAATTAGGACAGGTGGCGCTCCAAGACCCAATGGAGTTCCCACATCAGTGTTCAAAGCTTTGCATGGATTCTGGGCAGAACAGTTAACACCACTTTTGAAGCATGCCTCCACCACTTCTACCATTTCATCGTCGAGGAAAGGTTCAATACTTTTTCCTACTTATAAAAAAGGGGACAGTACAAAACCTGAAAATTACCGACTTATTGCTTTATTAGATGTTGAAGCGAAAGTATATGCCAGAATACTTCTGAAAGAACTAGAAGCCTGGGCAACAAATAACAACATCCTTTCCCTTTTTCAATCAGGATTTAGGTCCCTAAGCTCCACCATAGACAATATCTTACTACTGGGCCATCTGTCCCACTGCGTGACCAAGCCATCACAGTTACCCCTTTACTGCTGTTTTGTGGACTATAGTGCAGCTTTTGATTGGGTTGATCGAGAGAAGCTGTGGGAAAAACTGCATTCTTGGGGAATTCCCCAACAGCTACTAAAGGCTATAATCTCTGTATATCAGGGGACCTGGGTCCATATTAAAATCAGCCAAACATCAGTTACTGTCAAGGTACCAACCAATAACAATAATAATACAAGGGTGCGTACTTGCCCCTATACTTTTAATCTGTACACAGATTACCCTTAATCTGTACACAGATTACCTGGGGAAAGCTCTGGAAGGGTTACGTCTACTGCCTCGAAAACTGCGGAATGTGCGGCTTCAAATACTCCAGAATGCAGACGACATTGTATTAATGGACCACACGCAAACCGGCTTACAGAAGGCCCTAAATGCTCTGCATGGATACAATCAAAATAAAAAAAACTCCTGGTGAATCAGGAGAAGACCAGGATACTTAATTTTAGGAGGCATCAATAAAAGAAGACCGCATACTGGCGACGTGGTGCTCTGTAAATCAAAACAAGCATAAGCTACAATTATTTGGGCTTCTGGCTATCAGAAGGGGCTAAACCTACAACCCACATGAAACATCTGAGAAGGAAAGAGGGTGGCATTGTTTTTTCTTTAAAAAGCCTTAACCAGCGACTTCACAGTCCAACTACAGAACCTATTCTGAAAGTTCTCAAGGCAAAATTACTGCCCTCTCTCAACTATGGCCATTTAATTTTTCCTGGTGCCTTTAATAAGTTCCTCATGAACCTTCAAATTCTGGCCTATAGAAAGGTTTTAGCTCTCCCTCGAGAGGCCAGAAGAGCAAGAGCTGGAGCTAGGTCTCACTCATCCGGACATTACTTGCTCAGGCGATCTATTAAAATACTATATTAGAACTCTGTGAGCCCTAGTATTGTCATTAAAAAGGCAAATTTAAATGATCTTCGAAGAGGATGGCTCTCCATGGCAGGCGCAGTTGGCATCAGCCACCAGATTACTGGATATAGATGTCCAAAATCTGCACAACTCTGACATCCCAGTAATAGCCTGGAGAAAAACAGTGAACACACAGGTCAAGAGAATATCTTTTGAAAGGGACCTGGAAAGTTTGCATTATCAATCCAATCTTTCTCCACTGGACGCCTCATACATTGTGGGAATACCGCAGCCCTACCTTGAGCAAGCTCTGACAGTCTTTGCCCGGGAAAGAATCATCTACAGGAGACTTCTCGCTCTGCGTATCAGAGACTTTAATTCAACGTGGGCTCGGCAGGACAACTTACTGGCCTTTCAAATCTGCAGCTACCACTGTGAATCTTGGCTCCATCTGTTGTGCTGCTGCCCAAAGTTAGTTAGTGAGTGGCAGCTCTTGGTTCTCCACATCAGTAGGTTGTACGGCCTTCGAAGTTGCAGGGAAGTTTCAAACCTGTGCTTCTCCGTTAATACAACTCAAACTATGGCCCGATTACCAAAATTCATAGACGCAATCTGGGCCGCACTGAAAATGAAAACTGAGACATAAAGTAATCAGTCGGCCATCAAGCAAGAGAGACTATGATAAAACTCTTCCTTAAGTCCTATGCACAGCACCTTACTGCTAGATTGGATAATAGTGCTAGCAATAGTTATTTTATTATCTTAATCGTTTTAACTTTTTTTCAGTCTTAGTCAAATTGAGTGAGATTTTAAACATTCCTTTGTTTATTGATAGAATATTGTAATAATTTTCATTAATTGAACAATAAAGCTTTCATGTCACTTCCATTTAAAGTACAAAAAAAACAAAGATTAAACAAGAAGTCCCTGACTACTAAGAGAAGATTATCCTTGTTAAGCAAAATCACTTACATGACTTTCATGAAAGCACTTCTCTGACCAAAAACCCAGGATCCATGCAAGACCCCAACAACGCAATCCCCCACTAACAAATTATTATCTAATTCACGCTTATCTGCGTTACGGGTATCCAGCCATGGCCCATGCAGGTAAGAGCGGTGGGGCGGTTGGGCCGGGTGGGGACAAGGGGATTTCGACAGACCACGAGGGTAAATGAATTATTTATTTAATTTTCCCTCATGGTCGTCTATCGAATTCACTCCCAAACCCGGCCCCACCGCTCCTACCGGCACAGGCTGGTATCACAACATTTAAAACACACTGTTGGACTTGACTTAACCCCTCTTGTTTTCTGAAACCATTTGTGTTAGCCTGTAGGACTCTGCACACTTTAGCACTGCTAGCCAGTGCTAAATTGCTTCAGTTCACTCCTAGCTTACACTCAATTTTGGAGCATTTCATTTATTTGTACGTCCCAAGCAAAGTGGTAATACATGTACTCAGGACCTGTAATTTAATGCCGAGTGTGGGCCAGCAGCTCTTATTGTGCTACCAACTTGAGTAACTTTTCTAAAGATGTTTCAGGCCTGCCATTGCAGGCTGTGTGCCGTTTTAACCTGTACCTTCAACCTGCCGTAATAAACCATTTGCCAGGTCAAAACTTTCCTTTTAATACATATATAACCCCTAGGATAGCCCCAATACAGCCCATAGGGAACGGTGCTGTGTATTTAAAAAGTTGGACTTGAACTTTGAAGATTTACATGTCCTGGTAGAGAAAAACTCCAATATTTGTTCTTCACTACTGTGAGGCCCATCTCTCCCATAGGATAACATTGAGTTACCTCATTGCATTTAATAAGTGATTACATTAAATTGGGAGCAAGTAGGAAGCTTGAGTTTGGTGTCTACAGAATTGCAATTTAGAAACAGATTTTAGGTCACAAATCTGAAAATGCCACTTTAAAAAAATGTGCATTTTTTTGTCCAAATCATTAGGTGCCGTTAGCCTATACAATTGATCACATGACTAGGTGTAGCTGGCAATTGGTCTTTGTGTATTGCTCCCAGGTAGTAAGACAAAGGGGAAATGAGTGTTGGCATGATGGGCCATATATGACTTGATAGGGAAGTGGAGTTGTCACCTACGACACTGGCACATCACAAAGGCTCTGCCTTAGCATGCTCACAGAGGGTTTCACAGTAGTCATTTGTGTCCCCAGACAAGCTGGGGAAAGGGCGGAAAGCACGGAATTCTAAACAACTCTGATGATAGAACCCTTTAGAAACTTTTCCATCTTCAAAGCTGGCACCAGGGATAAATGTACCCTCAGAGCCAACTCTTCAGCTAACTGCCGAACCTGTGGATATTACAGAAGAAAGACTGTTGTGCTGCTCTGATGTTAGGGCTTTCATTCTGCTGCCCTGCACCTCCGATGCCCTGCTGACCATCTTGTTGAGGAGGAACACTGTACCTGCACCCTTCATCAGAGGTTGAAGTGACTCCAAGGGTCAGCTGACTGACCTTCTGTTCTGAGATACAAAACATAAAAAGCTCCAGAAGCCTCCTTGCATCGGCTGACCTGCTGTCTGGACATTCAACTGGACCTGCCTGGGCCTTGCTGGCCTCTGTTGGAGCTGAACTCCTTCCCAAAGAAAAGGAGAAATTCTGAAGTTTTGAGCTTTCCTTAACTGGGCTTCTTCATTCCAAGATCTTGCCACCCACGCCGACCACAACACGTACCTCCAGTGAATCCAACTCTTAGTACTACAGTGCCCGCAAATGCCACTGGGCAACCCGAGATCTGCACTTCGCGCTACAGCACTTACAGCCCGTGGCGACTGTCAATGTGAATCTCCAGCAACAACCCTCTGCAACGCCTCAACAGGATCTTCGTGCTACAGTGATGACCATCTTCTATGACTGGCCTGCTCTTCGCTCTACATTGACAACCATACATGATGCTCTCCTGGCATCTTGCTGCCCCGTCCACAGTGAACAGAAGTCTTCGCACTGTACTTTGGAATATAACTTTCAGAGAGACTAAGCTGGTCATGTATTCGACCAGTGTTTCATTGTAGTTGGCTTGAAATTGGGATTTTTACTTGGTCCTGCAAGACCCGATAACCGATAACCGATACTGAATGAATTCTTGTCATTTTGCTCTCAAATAATGTATTACATTGTACTCTATTTTTCTAACTTGTTGTGGATTTTTTGTGTTGTTTTTACTTTCTTACAGTTTGAAGCACTGCATAAATACTTTACACATTGCCTCTAAATTTAGCCTGACTGCTTTTGTTCCAAGCTACCAGTTGATTAAGCACAGATTAAATTGGAGTTGCTTGTGTTTCACCCTGCCAAGGACTGTGGTTGCTGATTGAGTAGGGTTCCATTCCCTTAACCAGTAACCCAATTTTCAACAACAATCTTTTACATCCTGCACTCTATGTTTATTCCATATGATCAATAATGTAATAATGATAATGTGTTGGGTCTAGAGCAGCCCTCAAGATCCTCAACTCAGCTTTGTCCATGATCAGTTTCAGTTCCAGGTCTGTTATCCTTTTCCTCCAATTATTCGTGGCATCCTCACACCCACAGTACCCTTAGCCAAGTGAACCTAGCTAATAAATACCCCAAGTTTTGGAAGGGGGATGGCAACTCGGAATGCAATGCTGCCAGAAATGACTGTGGTTAGCTCTGGTTACAAATTTCTGCTAAAGTACCTTTTCTCCTGGACAAAGAAGAAGTGTCAGAACATCGATTGAAGACACGTTCTAATCCAAGGTGGACAGGAAGGAGAACTGGTTGATTCTGATTTGGATAATCTTGGGGGCTCATCAGAATCTCCTTGAATCTACCAGAGACATGAGTTGGCAGGTACCGAATCATATCAGCTTTCAAACAGGTCTGAAAGAAAAACGTAAATACTGTGTGAAGAACCCTTCCAGAATATTTCATCATGGGTATTAGTGGCTCTGTGTGCTAGTCAGACCTAGATGCCTGATATTTACAGAGCATGACGATAGAAGTCATCAACGAGGTAAAGTCTGTTGCATCTGGCCTAAAACAGCTGGAAGTGGCCAGTGGCTGTAGCCAAAAGAGTCTCCTCTACCCAAGGTCAGAATCTCATCCAATGACGTCAATGTAAAAAGGCCAAGGGATAGGAGAGTCACTGATTTAGGGACTCTAGCAAAGCCAAGGTAGCATACTACAAAAATGCCCTATGGGGACATTAGAGATGCTGTCATTGTCGCCACATCATGGCCATGTGAGAGGCACCCAAATAGCCAATGACCACTGACAGTTGGATGGCACATGTAAGGGAATCCTAGCTTCACTTTCCCTATTGGAGATGTCTGCACAGAGAGAGGTTGTACAGATGAATTGGTATTTTACTTCTGTGATTGTTTTATCCCTAGAGGAACCTATAGCTTCGGGAGATGTGGAAGATGTTATTCCATCGTAGGCACCCCTTCTAAATTTCAAAATATATAGGGGTAGTATGATGTAACACGATTTGTTTACCACCGGCAGCCAAGTAAGTATAAAACCTGCACCTAGATGCCACCACTATTTGACCACCATCTAATGTGCATTATTTCATAGCAGAAATACGTTTTTTCTGACAGGCTAGTTTCTTTAAAAAGCAAACATGGCAGAAGCAGGGTGACACATATATGACTGAGCATGACGTGTGATTAGGTCTATCCCAAGTGACCAACCTTTCAGCAACGCTACTTGGCTACCAACTGTACCTTCGACAGCCCCAGCACTACAAGCCACCCATACCTTTTGTAAGGATACTAATTTTACCCCTACCATATCAAACTATCAAAGGCGCTGATCTGACTTGTAACTCACTACGCTTCAGCCATACTTGCATTGAAGGCTTTCTTCCTGGTATGCGACTGACTATACCCCAGCCCCACATGTATTTTAGAGAATAAGGAACGGCAGGTGAACATGGAAATGTCCTTCCACAGGCCCAGACTTACTGCCCTTAAAGCACCCATGTCCAGGAAGAGACTGGGGGCCAGATGTAAGTGGCCAAATACCAGTCGGTAACGGCCGATTTCGGCCGTTACCGACCGGTATTTGGAGTTTCAGATGTAGGGGGCCTTAAAAATTACTGAATCGGTAAATTTACAGAATCAGTAAATTTACTGATTCTGTAAATTACGGAATCGGTAATTTGAGATGTAGGTGGCACTGAAAACAGTGCCACAGTGCCACAGGGCCTTAAGGATTCGTTATTTACCACCAACTATCAGTTGGTGGTAAATAACGAATACCTGTGTATATGCAAATCTGTGCATGTACACCTGTGCCCGAAGGGCATGTATGTGTGTCACATGGCACACAAGCCTGAATCAGGGGTGCAACAGGGTGTCAAAGTGACACCCTCCCACCCTTGACTATTCGGTAATTTTACCAAATCGGTATTTACCGATTCGGTAATTGACATTGATTCCTATGGGCCTCAAGGCCCATAGGAATCAATGGCAATTACAGAATCGGTAAATACTGATTCGGTAATTACCGAATCTTAATGATTCGGTAATTGTTACCGAATATTTACCTACATGGCATTTACCGATTTGTAAATACCGAATCGGTACAATTCGGTATTTACGAATCGGTAAATGCCATTTACCTACATCTGGCCCTGGCTCTTTACCAAGGCTATTAAACTTTCAGAGGAAAATGATTTGCAGTACCAGCCTCACAAGCCCTTCAGAGTCTCTGTCTGATACGTAGGGCAGTCGCGGCTGGCCTGACTCGTGGGTGGGGGATTGCGTTGGGCGGGGAGGTTATTTAAAAAAAAAAAAAAAAGTTAACTTACCTTCTCCAGCCCGGCACTGTGTCATCTCTGTTTCTCTACTCCTCTCCTGAACAGGAAGCAGACAGCCTCCCTTCCTTTCCCTAGGCTAATCACAAAGCTGCAATGGCAGAGTTGTAATTGGTGGGGAGGACAATTATCCATCCATCTATGGGGAGGCCATTTTCTCCATGTAGGCTGCATGAAGCCTACAAGGAGAAAAGGCAGAATGTGCATGACTGGTTTGGTCGGCCACAGAGGGCTGACCAAACAGTTAGCGCCCTCAGCAGTGGTCAACCCACTTCTCCCCTGCGCTAGAGCAGACCCAACCACCTGCCCGCCCCCAACCAAACCCTTCTGCTTTCTTGCAGTGCAAGAAGCAGAAACATAAAATGGTATTTATAATACTACTTTACGTTTCTGCTTCCCGCACTGCGAGAAAGCAGTGGGACGATGCTCATCCGCCCACATGGAGAAGCCATCCCTGACTTAGGGTGAATCTATCCCAGCCCAGCCATTCTGATCTGCTAAAACACCAGCCACACATGTAACTGCCTCGCCCGCCAGGCCAGTCCTTCTAGCTTTTCATTCAAATGACCCCCCCACTTCCGAGGTATGCCTGGTGTGCAGGTAGCCCTATTTCTGTCCGGATGATCGTTAATAGCAGGAGCCTGTGTTGGTCATCTCCCAATTTCAGTTTGGTTCTGAAAACCCTATTCGAGCTCAAACGTCCCTATGGAAAAAAGAAAGCAGTTTTCAAGAGGTGTATTCAGATTTTGTACGTTTTGTAATTGAAGATACATAAAACCAAATTAAGTTTTGCATTCCCTAAGTATAAACAGCTCGGTACATTGTTTGCAACATATTCATTGATTTGGTGATTTCTAATGTAATTTTGGCATAAGGGTAAGCATTTCACACCAAATAAATATTTGCCCTTTGACCTCATATATATTTTCTAGAAATGTTTACTTTTTTGAACTGGTCCTACAATTATTCATTTTATCTTTTATCTTAAAGAAGACATTTCATTCACCCAGACGATGCAAATCAATTGACATCAATTTGCATTCTGCGCATTTTTTGTTTTCTTTCCATTAAATGTTTTCACAATTGTTCAGCTGAACGAATGTTCAAATCACTTTTTTTGTTTTTTCTGCTAGACAGGCAACAGGACTGCACATTTTTTAATGTTTAAATCGTTGTTACTTTTAGTCAGAATGTATCTGTACGCTTTACTCCCACTATCAATAAAGTTCCGAACGCAATGGAAGATCATGAATAATTCTGTAAATTTAGGTTTTTCTTCAATAAATATGGAAAATGTGTTGCAAAATGCACGACTTGGCCACGGTATAAAAAATATTTATTCTTTCAAGCACTTTTGAGGTTGTCGTGCCCACACTGCACTTACAAGACCGTTGCAATAAGGGCTGTTTTTTTACCGGGTTGGTTTTGATCCCCAGTCCATCCCTACTCTCCCTCACCACTTCTGGCTCCCGGGTTCTCTGGCAGGTTACAGCTTCTAGTGCAGGGCCGGCTCCTCCATGTGGGTGGAGGAGCGTTGCCCCACTGCTTTCTCACTGTGCGAGAAGCAGAAACATAAAATGGTATTTATAATAGTATTTTTTGTGTCTGCTTCTCACACTGAGAGAAAGCATTAGGGTTTGTCTGGGGGCAGCGGGTGAGGGGGTCTGCTCTGGGGCAGGGGAGGAGTGGCTTGCCCACTGCTGATGGCGCTGGCTGTTTGGTGGACACCAGGGCTGACCAAACCAGTCATGAGCACTCTGCCTTTTCTCCATGTAGGCTATATGCAACCTACATGGAGAAAATGGCCTCCCCACGGACGTTTGGCTGGTTGGCGTCCCCGACTAATCACAATGCTGCCAATGCAGCATTGTGATTGGCTTAGGGGAGGGAAGCTGCCTGCTTCCTGTTCAGGAGAAGAGCAGAAAAGCAGAGACGACACAGGACAGGGCTGGCGAAGGTAATTATTATTTTTTTTTTATTAAACCTCCCCCCGCGCAACCCTCTAGCCCCCCACCTGTGAGTCATGCTGGCCACAACTGTTCTCACAGTCTCCCTTCCCTGCTGCACAGCACTATAGCTCCTCTTTTCAAGCTCTGGGGGACCGGTGTTCTAGATCAATAACAACTATCAAGACCGTCACAAGTAACACAATAGTGCAAGTTAAATTAATATCGAACCTGAGGAACAAAGTAGGAATGAAATCCACAAGCAACACTGCCACCAAAACTAACTCTGCAGCATCTTCTGCCATCTAGCTGACTCGTGCTGAACTGGTGCAGCTCATCATCAACATGAAACCCGAGCTCTTACTTAGCATCACTATTGTAATTCAGTGTATTTGTCTTCAAATGTTTTCAAGTACCTATTCTAATGCCGCACTTCACTACCTTTTCATTCATATCTATTCAGTATAGTCTTCTCCCCTTGTTTCCCGCTCATGGTTGCGCTCAAACACTTCTCATGGTTATTGCATGCAGCTCCTCAATACTTCATGTCTCATTTTTTTTCTTACTTCTACCCTCGAGGTGTATGAGAGTACAATAAACTCCAATGTCTGCTGCACTTTAATCTGTGTGCAAGAAGAACGTCCCACCATGCAACTACACATCCTTACCCTGTGGCAATTTGTAAATAAATTACACATGTATTGCCCTTGAAGCCCCTGTTCAAATATTCATCTCCCAGTGTTCAAGGAAGAATGACAGAAAGAAGAATGCATTATATCCAGAGCATAGGCTTAGCATGGCATGGTAAGAGCAAAAATGGGGCAGTCCGTAAAGTATATTAGAAATCACACCAACTGAATTATGAAGCCTAGAGCTGCAGTGGATTGTTTCATATTCCGTTAGTTATGCGTCATCTCTCAGAGTAGAGGCATCACACAAGCCCCTGCTGTGCAAGGGCCCCCAGGCTTTTTGGGTCCCGCATTCAGGCCAAGACCAATGCATATTAGCTAGAAATGGGAGATCCAAGAGGGCCCCATCATTTTGCGTTATGTCACTGGGCCTGAGGTAGTTGCCACCACCATTGTAAGAGCTGATTTGGTGGATTAATCTTTGCAGCAAAAGATCCACTATGCCACGGTAGCATGGTGGAACTGGCATCGCAATGTGTGTGCCCCAAAGTGGAGGCAGATTTACAGTACCCACCATTAATTGGAGGTATATTTATATATCCAACTTTAAATGAGGTACGTTTTCAGTACCCATGTTTAAAAAAGTCCCTGTCAAGCTGGGACGTTTCTCTCTGAATATCAGGGACTGCTAGAATTGGCACCAATGGCGTGAGTCTCCCTTCCACTTTTTGCTGTTGCCTCATCTGTTTTTGCTGGTCTAGATGCTTTGGGCACTTTGCCACTGCTATTCAGTGCTAAAGTGCAAGTGCTCCCTATTGCAAATTGTTGTTATCGATTAGTGATTCCATGATTGGGTATTTGATTTACTTGTCAGTCCCTAGTACAGTGCACCGTGTGTGCCCAGGGCCTGTATATTAAATGCTGGTGGTGGGCTTGCAGCACTGATTGTGCCACCCACATAAGCAGCTTGTAAAATTGTGTCTGCCATTGCAGAGCTTTTGTGCAGTCTGGGACTCCATGTCGACTTGACAAGTGCACACACTTTTGCCAGTACCCAAACCTTCCCTTTTCTGCATGTTAGTCACCCCTAAGGTAGGCCCAAGGTACCGCTGTGGGCAGGGTGCATTGTATGTGAAAGGTAGGACATGCCCTGGTGTGTGTGGCATGTCCTGATAGTGAAATACTGCCAACATTTTTCTTTACTATTGCAAGGTTGTCTGTTTCCATAGGCCAGAATGGGCAGTTTGATTATAACATCTTATAAACATAACTGACCCAGGGAACAAGATTGGAAAATAAAGTTTAGTATGCCAGAACTCAAAATGTTAAAGTGAATGCATTAAAAACTTTATTGTATGATTACTTACAATCCTTTACAAAAGCAGAGCAAATGGATACAAAATAAAAAAAGGTAATAATAGAATAGATAAAATCTAAAAGGGGGGTTAAGATGCAAAGATGCTATCACGGTCACAAGTACATGAGTTATTTTGTGCAAGAAAAGGTACATTTAGAATAAAAGCACATGTAGGATATAACATGCAGGTGATGTACAAAGCTATGTCACCAAGGAGGGCTCAGTCTATTGAATATCCTGTCACTAATACAAGTTAGTGTAGACAGTAATAGTATTTAAAGTGTGATGCAGTGCAAGTGCGAGTGCTGGTAATCTGTGAATCAAATTATTTTACTATCAATTCTCGGGCTGATCGTAAAGTCATTCCAGCAACCACATAAAACTTCCCAATTCGTGCAAGCTCCATCGGCACTATGGTGGTGTAAATATGCCTTAAGGCCTCCTGGCATGTTCTTACGCCATTTTGAATGAACATGGTTCTTAAGTACAAACGCCTTGGGGACCGCAAAGCTGGGCAACAGCAAATGACATGCACCGCAGATTCTGTATGGTATTGGCACAAACAACATCCACCCCACTTAACGACCAATTTTTCCAGTGAGCTCTATAATCTTGAATTGGCAAAGTTAAGAGCCTCACCATCATGACATTTTGTAGAGCCTGCATTCCCAGTCCTGCTTTTAGGTAGGGCTGGCATGCAGTTGTTTCATGTGAGTTAATAAGTCCTTCTGCACCCTGAACAGGTCTGATCCGTTTCAGGTCTTGTTGCCTCGAGATGTTCTTGCCACACTTTTTTAGCAGGTTCTTTACACTAAGCTTTGTTAATGGTATGTCTGTTGAAAGGTCAGCCAGTAATCCCAATATTTTTTAGCCATCAAGAAATACCTTGCCCAGCGACTGTTATTGTCTGTGAAAACCACTAGTAGCGCTGCCCTGATTGTGCCCGGACATGAATTAATCACATTATATTAAAGTTTGACTATATCTTTTTTGCATTCAATGTCCATTGCTGTGATGTTAAACTCTAGTAGGATCAGTGAACTCCTAGTCGAATATGGGAGCTTAAAACCTTTTCTGTAACCCATTATGTATAGGCCCTTACATTTTTTGGTCAGCAAACCAGGGAAAGCAAGGTGGCCATAGCTGAGTGTAGACATTAGCTTGGCTTGCATTACTCATCGAATCCCCTCCGTCGAGTGGCTTAGAAGCTTGTGGTGTAATTTACACAAGCCATATGTTAGCTTGGCTGCTTTTGCCTCCAGTGCTTTAACCTGCAGTACAGGTCTGCAGGTATCTGAGAACTGTACTCCCAGGTAGGTGTACTTGTTGGTCGTGGCTTTCCTTAGAGGGCCCAGCTGCCATACCATTGATAGTTTTTTAGCTTGAGGCCAAATATCAACACTTGTTTTTGTTGCATTAGCCATGAGTTTATTTTCCATGTTATAGAAGTGTAGCGTCTCTAATGCCCTTTTCATACCTAGTCTTCTTTGATCCAATAAAACAAGATCATCCGCATACTGCATAATCGGCAATCTGAGGAGGCCCAATTTTGGAGGAAAAATTTTAGTTTTTAAAAGTGCCTCTCCCAGGCCTGCGGTGTATAAGTTAAACAAGGTGGGGGCAATCACACAGCCCTGTTTTAGCCCCCTGTTTGTGAAGGTATTGGCTGTTGCACATGCGCTTGTGAGCTTAACACGCACCCAGGTGCCAGTGTAGAGTGATAAAATGGCCGCAGGGATTTTCCTCGGTATACCCCACTTAGCCAATTTTGCCCACAGTATGTTTCGATCAACCCCATCAAAGGCAGCACTGTAGTCCACAAAACATGCGTATAATGGGGGAGTGGTGGCCCCAGTTGCCTTGGTTGCTAGGTATGAAAGTGTAATGGTGTTATCCATGGTCGACGAGTTCGGCCGAAAGTCAGTCTGGTATTGCAGGATTACATGGTTTTTTGTTATCCATGACTGTAGCTCTTTTAAGAGCACTTTAGCGAATGTCTTCCCTTCCACAACCTGTAGTGCAATCAATCTATAAATCCGCGGGTCGGAGGCGCCCCCCTTTTTATGGCTGGGTTGTAGGATGGAACCTTTCCATCAATCCGGTACTGCAGAAATGTTATAGCAATGAAGGAATAAGCCCTGAATGTAGGGTGCCCAGTAATCACGATCTTCCCTGAAAATATACCCAGGCAGCCCATTGGGCCCTGGCACCCCATCCTTTCCAATTCCCTGGAGGATAGATAGAGTTTCCCTCTCTGTTTGAAAATTATCCACCGCGTCACTCTCTTCATATTGGTTGTCTTCTACCTCCACAATGTTTGCCATAGGTGTTTTTTGATCAAAATATAGGCTAGTTGCATGAGCAGCCCATTTATTAGCAGGTTCGACATTATGGGTGTGGTGGCCACCATTCAGTCCATGGACAATGTTAAAGTGCATCTTTTAGTGTGGGTGATTTTAACATTCTGGGGCTGATTCCGAGTCGGTAAAATCCCTTTACAAATAGCCGTATGGAGCATATTTCCCATACGAATCGTACCCGTAAACGTCTTCGTACGTACGATGAAGTACGATTCGGACCCAAAGCAGATCTCCGTACGAATCGTACGAAAGACCATACGACTTAAAAATACGTACGAATCGTACTTGGAACACGCAGTACGCGACATCCGTACGGAATGAAGCAGCATTTTCCGACCCAGCAAGTACGATTCGTCTCGTCACCACTCCGTACGGCTCTTTTTTTACGGGAGCTCAAAACGTCCAGAAAAGCAGATTTTGACTCGAACCGCATACGAAATGGACCCCCAGGGTACGCGAGTACACCCCATGACTGCAGGGGTACAGTGCGTACCCACCCCATGCATTATTAGGGTGTGGTGCATACACACCCCATGCATTATTGGGGTATGGTGCGTACACACCCCATGCATTATTGAGGTACGGTGCGTATGTGATTGTGTGGCTCTCCGTAGGAATTGCTCATACGCGACATTTTCCGTACGAATCGCGTTCTCATTCCCCTGTCCGAATCGTACGGCATGTTTACGATTCGTACGGTTCACTGTGAGGGTCTGTGTCGTATGGATTTTCCTTGCTTTTCGATTAGGTCCAGCGGCTCCAGCAGTCTGATGAGTCAGGGCTGGGCTGAAAGGGACCTGGGTTGAATTTAGAGTAGGGGGAGGAGATTTCCTTTCACCCTCCTGGGCCAGGTCTGCTTTCCTTAATGCTGTCTCCACCTCCTGCCAGAAAGCAGCACCAGAGAGGACAGAACTGGTTTTGGCTGGGTACAGACACTCTCTGCCTTCAGAGACAAATGTGTGTGTATAAAAGGGGGGACCCAGACCCAAGAACTTTAGGTTTGGAAATCAAGAGGAACCTTTGCAAGGAGAAGAAACCAGAGAAGCTGAAGGAAGATTACTGCCCCAGTTCTGTTTGGGGTTGGCCTGCACTGGTTCCTTGTTGCCAAGGAAAGGAGAAAAAGGACTTTGCTGTTTGCTTTGTCATCTTGAGGAAGATCTCCAAGGGCTTGACATTGAGCTTGCCTCCTATCTGTAGTCTCATGGGCACAAAGACTTCACCACCAGCTCTCCTGAATTTCCTTGCTGGGAATTCTAACCTACGGAGAGGTGCCTGCTGCTGTTCAGGACCTCTAGAGACGGTTTGTCACTGGGAGCTGGAAGTGCCACGCAATGACAAAGAAGCACGTCTTATCCGCACCGAGACCCGATGCATCGCCACGCCACGGGGAAGAAGCGTGCCACATCTACTCCGAGTGCCGAAGCAACACCAAGAACATCGTTGCAGTGCCTGCAATGCGGTTACAAAAGTTCACGGATCGGACTGGATCATCACATTGCATCAAGCCGCCATTTTGTCGCATAGCACTGGATCGTCTCCACGCATCGAGGCGCCATCTTGTCGCATCATCACCGGAACGCAGTAAGAAACAGATGCATCCCCTCATCTCCGGTAAGGAACAGATGCATCGCCTCCCCTGAGCTGCAGTAAGGAACTGGTGCCTCGCCTTCCCCGAAGCAAGGAACTGACGCATCGCCTTCCCTGCAACCCTTTTATTTGTTTTGCGTGACGCATCTAAGGTACTTTGTTGGAAAAGTGTTGCATTTACAACTTGCATTGAACTGAACTATGTCTACCATTTAAGAACCTTATTTTTGATACCGTAGTGTGGATTTTTGCCATTTGGTCTTGTTTAGATAAAGGTTACTTATTTTCCTAAACTGGCATGGTGTCCATTTGGAGTGTTTTCATTGCATTACTGTATGTTTTCACAAATGCTTTACACACTGTCTCTGAGATAAGCCTGTCTGCTTGTGCCAAGCTACCAAGGGGGTGAGCAGGGGTTATTTTAGGTGTGTATCCCCCTTTCCCTGACTAGAAGCAAGGGTCCCTATTTGGACAAAGGTGCAAACCATTGCCAACTAGACACCCCCATTTCTAACAGGGACAATTTCTGATTTTTGGTGCGAGACTGTCCCACTTCAGATAGATATATTATATCTGCCACTAAAACATGGTAGCAAGATTGCCAACTAAAATTTAGCCGCTCTACCAATATTATTTGAGGTAGCGCATCGCTGTCAGGACAGCATTTCCCTTTGCAGAGTAAGCTCCACCATGGGGAGAAACACCCTCCCCTGCAAGTAAAAGGAGGCGGGGAACACTGCAGACTTTAGACGGGACATTTGACGCGAGTTCCTACCATGTCTCTGCATCAAGTTCTAGGAGTTCGATTTTGTGGAAGGGAAATGGACAATAAGGAAATCGGCAATCAGTACAGTAGGCAAAATTCAATGCCCCATACTTTTTGTGTGAGTGGCTATTGAGACAATGATTTTTAGGCAAATACACAAGAAGAATATGAAGAATTAATGCATTCCAGTTTGCAAAGCACCTCTGGCTCTGTAACTCGTTTAAGTATTTCTGGCTTACCCTATGATGCCTGTGGACGTGCTAGGAAATGGCTCCCTATTGGGTATTCAGAAAGATGGTGACAAAGCCCTTCTGCCATTAGATATATAAAGAATTGGAGTGGACGGCTGTTTTGTCCTATCCCAGTGAATACTACCTAATACCAGGAACGTAGTATAAGAAAACTTGTTGATAATTACAGACCAGAACAAAGCAAGTTTTTAGGAACCATGCTTGGGTGAGGGTGACAAGAAACAAGAGTAAGATTGTGTTCATGATGGGGCAGTGTGGATTATAGACAAGAAATTAAGGACACTCACTCATCCGGTATTCTTAATACAGATCTTGCCCCGGTCGCTGACACTCTTGGATTAGGTCATATGTCTTAGTGGCCTAGCTAGTTGTGATACACATACCAGATGTCTATACGGGCTGGGAGCAACTGTCAATCGCGCACAATCTCCGTTTCTTTCTTGAGGTTCCCACCAACATTTTACACACCTCTGCTGCAACTTCACAACATATTGAAGACATGCAACTCATGCTTGTTTAAACTAAGGGAAGTCACACTGAGTGTAAAATTCTTCTAATTGAAAAAACAGAGGACACGTGAATTGCGCCGGGCCAGACAATAACCACAGAAATGTCATGGAGGTACTCAGCTTGTTTAAGGGGACCACTACATCAATAAACCTGTGTTCTGGTAACGCCTGCAGCTGCACCAGCCTAACTGTCACCCGTGCGACCGAAGTTCTTGGGTGCGTTACATTTATTTTGGTCTACAGAGGTATGTATGTAAATTGAGATTAAAGGTATTTTTACATATGCGTAAAATATTTTTGCATATTCCTTCTTCTTGCTGTCTGGAAACATTTTAAATATTTGAGTTGGTGCATTTCTAAATGATATACAGTAGTAAGGATTAGTTTAGAGTAGCGGAAACATTATTAATGTATGCTCTTCTCTATTAATGAAAGTTCTCTGATGATGTATGAAAATGGAAGAACTATATCACAGCTACAGGAAATGTACATATATTTGACGTGTGTTTTGTTAATTTATTATAATGTGTTCAAGAAAATACTTTCTTTGCTGATTGTCATATCTAGACAGCATGAGAAATACTAACACTAAAATGCAGTGCCAATGCACACTCTCATCTTCTTCAGGAAGTATTTTCCAGTACATTTTAATTTAAAAAATGTAATAGTACCTTTTGCTGGTGTTACATTGGAGTTGTGTACTAACCTTTGTTTTCAGGACTGAACATTTTTCTGATAGTGATACAGACGTGTTGATATGTCCATTTTCTAATTCAGAGTATTTGTGTTTCTTAATGCTCTTCTCAAGATGACTATATGTATTGCACATTACGGTGTTTGCATTGCATGCTCAATGTGGAGCAAATGTTTTTTTTTATTTCAAATGATTTTATTAGGAAAAGTTTTTTAGCATAGTAAGTACAGAAGGAAAGAAGGCAATACTGGTCACGTTATAACGCAGTTGGGGTTACAATTGGCGTACATTATATATGGTTAGGCGTTAACACGTTGGGTAGGCAAGACTGAAGAAAAAAATTACTATGCACAATTTACTGAATCAATTGCCTTAATAAGAACATGTGTTTTCGGTACGCAAAATGTAGCAACGAATTAAACAGATTTTAGGTGCACATTCGAAATTGTTCCTGATTTTGGGCAACTCTAGGCTTACCAAGGCTACTTTACATCACCCTCTAGAAATAAAACGTGGGTATCTATTAGGTTGACATCTAAGTTGGCTGTCGTCATGCGCTTTGCTCATTAAAGCGCCATGGACCATCTTGCGTGTTATAATACTTTTGTACCTTATTTTGCTCGTGTGAACCATGTGAGGAGCAAAGAATTGGGAACAGGAATGACCCTACGTTTCCAACCACGTTGCTGTTCCTGTGTAATTTGCCGAGCATACGAGGGCAGGAAATGGAACACAACCTCATCCATGTTAATTTTTATATAAAGGTGGGTTTGCGGTTCAGCCTAAAGGCCTTTCTGGGAAGCCGGTTTATAAACTATGACCTAGGACATTGTGGTCAATTAGGTCTTACTGTAATGAAGTAGAAATAGAAAGCTACGCTCACCAGGAACAAACCAATATCCAAATATGGATGGCTGTGCTGCTGCTGTGCTGATGTAAACTGCCTTACTATTTATGCACCAATGATAACTGATACACTGTAAGATTAGAGCTCGATCAGCACCTGTCATTATGTCATTATGATGTTTCAATGCTTAACATGCCCAGGAGCAGTCGCCTCTTTGGCTGTGCATTCATCACGCTTATGTTAAGAAACTATAAAAAATATATTCATTTGCGCAATCAGTAGTGGGCTCTGGGATTTTTTGCCACGCACTCTGATGATCATTGGATACATTCCTCTTACTGGTATCAGAAGGCTACAAAGATTTACTTGACAATGATTTTATTTCAACACCGTACTTTAAATTTGTAGGGCAGGTCCAGCTACTGATTGTTACGTTTAATAGCAACGAATTAAGCAGTAAACTGAGAGGTTGAGAGAGTTATGCAATCAAGAGATTTTCAAAGTATTATGAGGTTTCACAGTTATAAAAAGTTGTACAGGCTGCTTGGTTTACCTAAAAAGTCAGCGTGGGGCATAGTCAAAAGCACGTCAAGCATCCAACAGAACAAAAGAAAGTATTGAGAGAAGCTGCACTCAAATTCAAAACAGTTAATGGAAGTCACCAAAACAGGACTACATATCCGGAACATTACTCTAGCACACAAAGTAGAAACACGTGAATAGAACATTAATAGTTTGAACAAGGAGACTGAGGTTGGGGTTGATAGCTCGCTGGGCTGCAAGATGTCTGCTATGTTTAAGAGCTCAGACATTGCTCTAACAACAAGGGCAGGACCAGGAGAAAGGAGTGAGGAGCTGGAGCACCGAAGGCGTCCTGAGAGAAGATTGAGCGGTACGCTGTATGAGTGTCTCTGCGTCCACGGGAGTCACCTGAGGACAAGGCTCCAGTCTGAGCTTTGCCCTCACTGAGGTTGACAACATGGGAATGCCCATGGTGGCCACTCTGCTACCACACATTCCCGGGAGGCCCAGCCTGGCACTTGACAGCTCCCGGCAGTCCCCATAGATTCTCTTTTTCAATTGTGACAGCTGTGGTGAGCAGAGAGGTGGTTATGGAGAGTCTGGGACACACAGTGGAGGCGGTCTTGCAGATCTTTAATACCCACTTAAAGTAGAATGACAGACAGATGACTTTGATTAAAGGGAGGACACTTTTCACTCTAACTGGGGAGAACCAAAGGAGAATGTTTTACTCTAAAATTAAAAGTTGGAAAACTAAAGGAGGTTTTTTTCTCCTTAAATACCCTGTCTTTAACAGCATGGCACAAACAATATGAGCAGCAGTTTGCAGATCATTAACACTAGGTGAATCGTCAATGATGATAACTCACGTAGAAATGCAAAGTGTTTAGAAGCACATTGAGACCTAGATTAACTCAATAGAGAGAAATGTAATATACTAGTGGAAGGAGTGAGAGAAATTAAAGTCCATGATACATCCTCTCTTGCACATCACAAAATGACAAGTATGGGAAAGCAGTACAGAATGAGGTTGGAGAAAATCTGTCGATCCAAGTTGAGGTAGTCCTTATTTAGGATGTTAAACCTTCACCCACCAATGGTGGCATACTTCATCATTGGCTTGTTTGCTCATTCAGACCAGGCATTCTACCTGTCTGAATACGCTCCTACTGGTCAGTGCTCCTTAGAATATATTTACTGTTATTGAGCACAAGGAGGATTTTTACCAAAAGGTTGGTGGGATTCAAACAACAATTATGAGAGTGGAATAAGAGTAAGTGGGGGGGTGGTATCAACCAATCTGACATTTATTAGAGTTGACCCCCTGATAAGATTAAACGTAAAAAGAGAAAGGGACAGTTGGGAAAATTATCAATACATATAACTTGTTTCGTTCATATAAAGATAGACTAGAGTGGGTCTATGGCCTTTGTAAGCCCCTACGCATCCCCAATTCCGGTCCCTACCCTTGTTGTAATGGACACAATAAGCATAGTGTAGGGTGTGTTTTAGGCCAGAGACAGTCACAATATATAAAATCGGCAGTGCATTAGGATGAAATTATCCACAGCAAAATGCACCTAAAATGGTGGTGGTAAAGGTAACATTGCTTTTTGTAGATGTTTTTTAAAACATACATTCATATAGGGTATTAAGGTAATGCAATGAATAACATCGCAGTCACATCATGGTTACAATTGCATTCAGATTCCAGCATGTAGCACATTGCAGCAAAGTGTTCCACTGCAAATGTCACACAAAAGTGAATAAAACACATGCGTGGGTACGATGTTCCTAGATATCAAGTATCTTAGCTTAATGAAGGAGAGACACTTATGGCCCCCAACCTCTGTCGTCACACAGTAAAGAGGACATATACAGGTAAGACAATCAATGTGGATAAAAATTACCAAATGATAAAATGTAGTTGCACAGTGTAGACAAGCTTTCGATGTCTGGTCCGATGAGTAAATTAATCTCTGTGTCAAAAGGAAAAGCTTGTAGTATCCTTGGGACATCTGAAGTATCTTTTAGATACGTGGATGTCTT
Organism: Lissotriton helveticus; assembly: GCF_964261635.1. NCBI lineage: Eukaryota > Metazoa > Chordata > Amphibia > Caudata > Salamandridae > Lissotriton > Lissotriton helveticus. The sequence goes on from NC_136057.1 coordinate 822,668,003, forward strand.
TTGGACTATTAACCTGAGAAAATGGTCTGTGAACTGTGAAAGTGGTTCCAAAATGGAGCTAATACCCCAGACGATTATGCAACTTGTGGGGGATCTCTGTTCTTGTGCATTTTTGGGAGGGAGTAAAAGTATGGTGTGCATCGTTTTTTTATGTACAAAAACTTATAAATGAACAACCCCAAAAGGGTGGAAGATGTTCTCATTTAATGGAACAAAAATACAGATTTATAGAAACCATTGGGTGCATGCATTATTAGAAATATGGGACAACATCAGTACTATATTCTAATACATAACACATTGTTCTCCATGTCTTTTTGCCTCCTCCTAGGACTGGACAAATAGTCCCATATCACCAAAAAAGAAGAAAAGAACTTCAAAAGTTGAAGGGAAAGTGTTCCATTTGATTTGATTTAATTGTTTTCATGAAGGGATTCTATAAAATAACCTTTAGGTCCTGGCAAAATCCATTGACCCATAGGGTACAAAGTTGGCTGAAAGATGTTGACCTGGTTCTTCCAGAGATAGATGTGCTAGACACCCAATTCCTCTTTTTTCACATCTTACATATTTTTTATCATGCCACTACCTTTAATCTTCTTAATAAAATGTGTGCTTTCTAAATGTAGGAGGTATTTTAAAAGATTTGTTTTCCTCAAATGGTATATCCCTTATGGTCTTATAGTCAAGAGACAATCTCCCTGGTGGAGGAAAAGACCCAATGATGTAACGATCAGTATGCCAATGGGAGACAAGACTTTGGCGGAACAACACTGTTGAGTGTCTCACAACAGTTTTGGTGTTGCCCTCCTCTCCTGTCTCAGCACAACTCTTCCACTCCTTTTGATTTTACATGTTCATTTAAGGGAAGTTGAGTGGAACTTTAACTTCTCCTCCCTCTTTTGATTCGTGAGACAAGTGATGCAAGACCTCCTTTATCATGTTCCTTCGTCCAATGACTTTATGGTCAAATCTCAAAGACGTAAAAGAAGGTATAATACCTGGAGTGCCATACAGCTGGTAGTAGAAAGCCTGGTATATTAATAGGAGACTAGAGTCAAACTGAGTTTACGGGTTTAGAATTGTATGGTGGCTACTCTTTACATCCATAGTAAAACATATGGAAAATTAGTTGCTTCCTGAAAACATCACAATCATGACCTTTCTAGCCTCAGTTACTGCTTAGTAACTGTAGTTTGAGGTATTAAACTTTCTGCAAACAGTGGTCCTTGAAGAGTCACAGAAACAATAATCAGGTCAGTAAGCCTGCGCATTAAAGTCTGGCTTAGTCCCATTCCAATATTGGTAAACCATTAGCGAAAATAAGGAATGCTTAAAGAAAAGAAATAACAAGCTTTTGCAATGCAATAGGTCTCGCATTTACTAGAGTTTGAGGAATTGGCATTGTAAATGACAATGCCTTTTATTTACTAGAAGCAAGCAGAGGAGATGCTAGATAGGGGGTTGACTTGGAAGTGCAGGATGAAGGGCGAGGAGGGACAGTGGGGAGGAAGCAAACAAGGGTGAGCACATCACCGAGGGAAGTGGGGACGAAGTATACATGGGTGAGCAAATGACGGAGGAAAGTGGGAGGAAACAGACAGAGTGAGCACATCACGGAGGAAAGTGGGTAGGAAGCACACAAGGGTGAGCACATCATGGAGGGAATTGGGGAAGAAGCACACATGGGTGACCACATCACGGAGGGAAGTGGGGAGGAAGCACACAAGGGTGAGCACATCATGGAGGGAAGTGGGGAGGAAGCACACACGGTGAGCACATCACAGAGGGAAGTGGGGAGGAAGCACACATGGGTGAGCACATCACGGAGGGAAGTGGGAAGGAAGCACACATGGGTGAGGACATCACAGAGGGAAGTGGGAGGAGTACATATGGGTGAGTGTTAGACCTGTCTGCTTCTGGGAAGACTCTAACCATCGTGATTTATTTTTGTCCCCCTTAGCCTCCCAGAGTTTCTATTTTTATTTTTACATATGTCCATCAGGAATTTTTTAATGCTGTCAGGGGGCTAGGTGTTCCTTGGCGATGACGCCATTTTTCCCTCATAACCTGTGAGGCCTAGTCAGCCCCCTTGAAAATCTAGGGATCTCCAGAGACCTAAGATGGTGTCCACCAACTGCCATAACGGACACCACTGGAGGACAGGTCCATAGGTTAACATTAGGGAACTTTCTAGAATACCCTAGAGAATTCTGCAGGTCTCAGGCCACCCTATATAAGGCCAGTGACCAGCAGCCATTTTGTGCTGACCCCAGAGTAGAGGAGTGAGGCAGTGGTGAGAGGAGGTGGACACACTGAGAGCAGCTAGTTTGTCACTGAGGCTGACAGTTACTTCAGAGGATTGTTCCCCCTTCAGCCTTTGACCGATCCCTCTCTCAAAACATCAACTATTGGAAAAGAAATCGAGCTACTTGAGGAAGCAGCCACTCACATCTTGGAATCTCAATAAATCCACTCAGGATACCCCTGACTGAAGAGAGTCCTGGCTACCCCTGATCAGCGCTGAGCTTACCGGGGACGTGGAGTAGCTGAAGTGAGTGCGGGGGTCTGTGGCACCCTGGCGACCTGTGGAGCAAGGGCGCCGTGTGTGGACATCCTTCCTGTGAAGCCCAAGTGAGAAGTGACTGGAGGGGAGCAGCGACGCTGCTCTGATCGGCATCGGGACCCCGGGGGCACCGGCCGCGTCAAAACAAAGAGATCGGCGCTTCCGCGCATGACCAGCAGCTAGACGCTTTTCGTGAGGCAGGAGGGGCCTATGATCGGGCAGGCCCGGGAGAGCAGCGTCACCGATAGACCAGCGTCCTCCCTTTGAGTGAGTGCGGAGGCGGGAGAAGAGCGAGCGCTTCCGCGCATGCCCAGCGGAGTAGTGCGCCTGAGGAGGGCCGGTCGCGTCATCGGAGGTGCGTCAAGGCAGAGCTCCAGCCAGCGGTAAGCTTGAAGAGGCAGAAGCGCCGCATCGGTCACCTCGGTGGAGCGCCTCGGTCTGAGGTAGGCATCCCTGACGCCTCTACAACTGCGGGGAGACTTCCCCGGCACCGCGGGACCCAGGCAACACCAGCTGCACTGTCCGGAACTCAAAAGTAAGCCGGGTAGAGGGGGTGCGGGAAGAGGAAGCATCGGGTGACTGAAGGCATCAAAGCGGGAAATCTTAAAGACAGGCAATTGACTTTTAAGCCGCCAGAATTACATATAAAGAAACCGAGTGACAGAACTGCCCAGTCCACGTAAAAACTCTAGCTCCTAATGAGATAAGAGGGGGAGAGTGGTGGGCAGGGAGAATTACCAGGCTCACTAGGAAGAGCCCTTATATCCTGTTATTAATTAAGGAAGTAGAACCTTCACCATTAAGGTGCAACCTGTGAATTGATCGAAGGGAGAACATTGTTGATTCTGTTTTGTCTCCTTTTAGCCACATGGCTGGGGGTTTATGTTGAGAAGATCCACCCCTGTGGTAGAGGTCTGTTGAGTGAGAAGAAGGCTAAGAGCTGAGGGGTAATGTACACGCCTAAGAGTGGTTAAATAACATGTTGAAACTGTAGAGTGCAAATCCCTAGCTGTAACCTCCTAGTGGAGTAGTGGGTTGTACTATAGACAGCCTCTTATCACAAATGTAATGTACCTGCAAATGTGTCTTTAAAAACATATTACTCTGCCAGACTGTATTTTGCCTTCCTGTAAAAGTTATTAGTGAAGTGTCTTGTGTCCTAAATAACTAAAGAACCTAAATGTACCTTTGATTCTCAAATTCTGAGCAGGAAAAATATTGAAGAGTAATTTAAATTTCATGTGGATGTGTATTTGATTGTCTTTCATCCCTGACTAAAAAGCATAACAAGAAGAGCATATTATTTTTATAAAAGGTATCGGTATTTTTCCAAACAGAGGTGTTGTGTCTTTATTTTAGTGGTTCATTACTGAGTTACTGTGAGTGAGACTTGTAAGTACTTAGCCAACGCCTTGAGTTAGCTGTAGACCACTACTGTGCCAAGCTACCATATGTAGGCTTGGGTAATCTAGGTCTAACATAATTGGTGTTTCAGCGGTGGGATCACGGATTTGTACTTACACTCACTTATTAGTAACGCAGTGCTAACCACAAGACCTCACCTGGAGTTTTCTCCCTGCGGCCCTCCTAATTTATATTTTTGATTTTTCTAAATTTACTTCTGGTGGTGGGTGGAGGTTAACCTCAAGTCACTTCGTGGGTTTCTCCTGTGAGTAATTTTATACCATGGCAAAGCTGGAGGTGAATCTTAAAGAGTTGGAAGCCAATACTGTGGCCCAACTCAGGGATTGGTGTCAGCAGAACGGGGTATTTTTCAATAAAGGTGCCAAGAAAGGAGAGTTGCTGACAAGCATAAGGGCATGGTTAGAAGCTCGCCTAAGGGAGGAACCAGAAATGGAAGTGGGTGATGGGGACACTGTTACTGAGGCTGCATTGCTGAATCAAATGGGGAGAGGGAATCTTCTGACAGGTCCCAGGCTACCTTCAAGGGCAAGCAGCAGTGTTTCAGACAGGGGCTTAACCGAAGCCGAGCTGGAAGATAGGAGGGAGGAGAGGAGGTTGAAAATAGAACTAGCCAGGATGGACATGGAAAGGGAGGATAGGAGGTTGGCACATGAGCGAACCATCAAAGAGATGGATTTACAAGCCCTAAACCGAGGATCCCCCAAATCAGAGAATGGTGGCAGCGATACCCAGACCAACATCAAAGAACCTAGACCGTACCTACCAAAAGATATTATGGCTTGTTATGTACCCAGTGACGACATTGCTAAGTGGCTAGCCGCCTACGAGGTCTCGCTAAGGGCCCATGGGATTCTGGAAGTCCACTGGGGAGGTGGGTTATACAAATACATGCCCCCCACTGGCAGGGATACTTTGTTGGCTCTTGACCAGAGTGAACAGACCTACTATCCGGCTATGAAATCAGCGCTGCTCAAGAAGTTTGGGTTGACCCCTGAGAAATATAGGCAAAAGTTCCGGGGTAGCTACAAGCTGGGCACGCAAAACTGGGTAGATTTCTTGGACTACGCCAGGAAGGCCCTGGAGGGTTGGGTAAGAGGCAGCGAAGTAGGAGACTATGAGGGACTATATGACCTCATACTCAAGGAACACCTACTCGAGAAGTGTCTTCCCGAACTAAGACAGCATCTGGTGGACAGCAAGCTGACCAGCCCCAGGAAGCTTGCTGAGGAGGCGGACATCTGGGTTAGTACCCGGGTGTCGACTAAGGGGACTGGAGGGAATTCCCAGAAGCAAGGACAGGGCGCCCCCCAGAGGAAAGAGGGAGGGGAAACTAAGAGGGAGTTCTCAAAAGGGCCACAAAATACTTCGCAAGGAAGGGGCAGAGGATTCATCCCCAAGAGTAACCCCCCTCGCAACCCTACCCCTGGCCAAAGCCAGCAGCCAAGGGTTGTTCATTGTTTTGAGTGTGGTGGTGTGGGACACTATAAAGGAGATGTGAGGTGCCCAAAAAGACCACCCCCTCCCACTGGAGGAAAAGCCCCGGGAATCACTAGTGTAGTGCTCGGGGAGGAGATGCCTTTGGTTAATGGGGGGGAGCGGGCGGGTGTCACCTTAGTGTCCCTAGGAGATAAGGAGATGGTTCCCAAGACCCAGCTGCCCTCTAATACTACTAAGTATGAGCAGTGGGTCACCATCAATGGCCGAAGAGGGGAGGCTCTGAGAGACACAGGAGCCAGCATGACTATGGTAAGGAGTCAGCTGGTGTCTTCAGAGCAGGTCATCCCAGATGTACTCCATCCCGCCGTAATGGCTGACGGCAGATTGGGCCACTATCCTGTGGCCGAGGTTCCCTTTGAGTGGGGAGGGGTTGCAGGTCCACTTCGAGTTGCCGTAAGCCCTGCCGTGCCTGTTGACTGCCTGTTGGGGAATGATATGGAGCACAATGCTTGGAGGAGGGTGGAGTACCAGACTCACTCTGAGATGCTGGGACCCCCTGACTGGACTTGTGTCAGCACAAGGTCCGCGACTGCCCGAAGGGGGAGTTCATTGACGCTGGAGCCTGGAACAATGGCCCAGCCGGCTGCCAGAGAGGAGAAGGACAGGAGGCCGGAGGACCCTGCCTCGACATCTCCACCTCGTGAGACAACTGGACCACCTGCGGAGGTGGATCTGGAGTCCACCGGGGAGAATGTTGCTTCCCTGGAAAACCTACCCATCCCAACTGAATGGCATGTGGAGGGAGGTCCTTCCCGGGAAGAATTCTGCAAAGCTCAGAAAGAGTGTCCTACTCTCGAGGGGCTGCGGCAACAGGCCAACGCCCAGGCAGCGGGAAACATTGAAGGGAGCTACCAGATTTACTGGGAGGATGGACTCCTCTACAGTGAGCCCAAGACACCTGGCCACGGTTCAGCCAGAGCCTTGGTGGTCCCTCAATGCTTTAGAGCCTTTCTACTGGAACTGGCTCATGAGATACCATTGGCAGGACACCTAGGACAGGACAAGACCTTTGCCCGGCTTGTCCCCCATTTCTACTGGCCTCGAATGAAAGTGGCGTCGGATACATATTGTCGGACGTGTGTGTCTTGCCAAGCCAGTGGGAAAACTGGGGTGAAGCTAAAAGCTCCCCTGGAACCACTACCCGTCGTTAGCACCCCCTTTGAGAGGGTGGGCATCGACATTGTAGGGCCATTGGATCCACCAACTTCAGCTGGACATCGGTTCATACTGGTTTTGGTGGATCATGCCACCCGGTACCCAGAGGCAATACCTCTGAGGACCATCACTGCACCTGCAGTGGCAAGGGCCCTGATGGGGATTTTCACCAGAGTGGGTTTCCCCAAGGAGGTCATTTCCGACAGGGGGACTAACTTCCTTTCAGCATACATGCGGGCCATGTGGAAGGAGTGCGGCGTTACCTATCGGTTTACTACTCCCTATCACCCACAAACCAATGGCCTTGTGGAAAGGTTTAACAAAACCTTGAAAGGTATGATACGGAGTCTTCCTGAGAGCCTACGGAAGAAATGGGACATCCTCCTACCCTGTCTCTTGTTTTCCTACAGGGAAGTGCCACAGAAGGGAGTGGGCTTCAGCCCCTTCGAACTTTTGTATGGGCACCCTGTAAGGGGACCTCTCAGCCTGGTGAAAGACGGATGGGAACAGACTCCCAGGAAGCTTCCCCAGGACGTGGTGAGCTACATGCTGGCCTTCCGGAGCCAAATGGCTAAGTTGTGGAAGCAGGCTTCAGACAACTTGGAGGCCAGCCAAGCAGTTATGAAAGAGTGGTATGACCACAACGCTCACCCAGTGGAACTGGAGCCTGGACAGAAAGTGTGGGTAATGGAACCTGGAGAGCTAAATGCCCTCCAGGATCGTTGGACAGGCCCCTTTGAGGTTTTAGAGAAAAAGGGGAAGTCTACCTATTTGGTGGATCTTAAGACCCCGAGGCAGCCCCTCAGGGTGCTGCATGCCAATCGCCTCAAGCCACATCATGAGAGGCCCGAGGTTGTCTTAATGCTGGTGACCGATGGGGCAGAGGAAGAAGAAAGTGAACCTCTCCCTGATCTTCTCTCGTACAAAGAAAAAGATGGATCAGTGGAGGGAGTGATTCTCTCGCCATCCCTGACTTCTGAACAGCAAAGTGATTGCCGCCAGATCCTGGAGCAATTTTCTCCCCTGTTCTCCCTTGTCCCAGGCAGGACCCACCTGTGTACCCATGACGTGGACACAGGAGACAGCCCACCTGTGAAATCTAAAATCTACCGGCTGTCGGACAAGGTGAAGGCCAACATCAAAAGTGAAGTCGCCAAGATGCTGGAGCTAGGGGTGATTGAACCTTCTGGTAGCCCTTGGTCTAGCCCGGTGGTTTTGGTACCGAAAGCTGCCCCACCAGGCACCACACCTGAATTGAGATTCTGTGTGGACTACCGAGGCTTGAACTTAGTGACTAAAACTGATGCACATCCTATCCCACGGGCGGATGAGCTTATTGACCGGCTGGGAGCTGCCCAATACTTAAGTACCTTTGACCTAACTTCAGGGTACTGGCAGATTTCCCTTACCGAGGAGGCGAAGGAAAGGTCAGCCTTCTCTACACCTGAGGGACACTACCAATTTCGTGTGATGCCCTTTGGGCTCAAGAATGCCCCTGCCACTTTTCAGCGGCTGGTGAACAGGGTCCTTTCGGGAATGGAAGCTTTTTCTGCTGCATACCTGGACGACATTGCTGTCTTCAGCAGCAGCTGGGAGGACCATTTGCAGCACCTGCAAGCTGTTCTTCATGCCCTACAACAGGCTGGCTTGACCATCAAGGCCAGCAAGTGTCAGATCGGACAAGGGTCGGTGGTGTACTTAGGTCACTTGGTGGGCAGGGGGACGGTGCAGCCCCTCCAGGCAAAGATTGAGACCATCATCGCCTGGGAGCCCCCCAAGACTCAAACCGAGGTCCGAGCCTTCCTGGGCCTCACGGGATACTACCGTCGCTTCGTGAAGGGGTATGGCACTATCGTGGCCCCCCTCACTGAACTTACTTCCAAGAAGCAACCCCGACGGGTAGTCTGGACAGAGGCTTGCCAGCGAGCCTTCATGACCTTGAAACAAGCATTGTGTTCCGCTCCCATTCTCAGGGCCCCTAATTTTGCTAGAGAATTCATTGTCCAAACAGATGCGTCTGAACATGGCATTGGGGCAGTGTTATCGCAGCTAAATGATGAGGGCTTGGATCAACCCGTGGTCTTCCTGTCCAGAAGGCTACTCCCCAGGGAAAGGAGATGGAGTACAATTGAGAGAGAAGCCTTTGCGGTGGTTTGGGCTCTGAAGAAGCTGCGACCATACCTGTTTGGTTCGCACTTCCTAGTTCAGACTGACCATCGCCCCCTTCGTTGGCTGATGCAAATGAAGGGGGAGAATCCCAAGTTGTTAAGGTGGTCCATCTCCCTACAGGGAATGGACTTTAGGGTGGAACACCGACCTGGGGCAGACCATGCCAACGCAGACGGTCTATCCAGATATTTCCGCCTTAGTGATGAGGACTCCCAAGGGGTTGGGTAGTTCTCCCCACTTTCAGCTGGGGGGGACGCGTGTTAGACCTGTCTGCTTCTGGGAAGACTCTAACCATCGTGATTTATTTTTGTCCCCCTTAGCCTCCCAGAGTTTCTATTTTTATTTTTACATATGTCCATCAGGAATTTTTTAATGCTGTCAGGGGGCTAGGTGTTCCTTGGCGATGACGCCATTTTTCCCTCATAACCTGTGAGGCCTAGTCAGCCCCCTTGAAAATCTAGGGATCTCCAGAGACCTAAGATGGTGTCCACCAACTGCCATAACGGACACCACTGGAGGACAGGTCCATAGGTTAACATTAGGGAACTTTCTAGAATACCCTAGAGAATTCTGCAGGTCTCAGGCCACCCTATATAAGGCCAGTGACCAGCAGCCATTTTGTGCTGACCCCAGAGTAGAGGAGTGAGGCAGTGGTGAGAGGAGGTGGACACACTGAGAGCAGCTAGTTTGTCACTGAGGCTGACAGTTACTTCAGAGGATTGTTCCCCCTTCAGCCTTTGACCGATCCCTCTCTCAAAACATCAACTATTGGAAAAGAAATCGAGCTACTTGAGGAAGCAGCCACTCACATCTTGGAATCTCAATAAATCCACTCAGGATACCCCTGACTGAAGAGAGTCCTGGCTACCCCTGATCAGCGCTGAGCTTACCGGGGACGTGGAGTAGCTGAAGTGAGTGCGGGGGTCTGTGGCACCCTGGCGACCTGTGGAGCAAGGGCGCCGTGTGTGGACATCCTTCCTGTGAAGCCCAAGTGAGAAGTGACTGGAGGGGAGCAGCGACGCTGCTCTGATCGGCATCGGGACCCCGGGGGCACCGGCCGCGTCAAAACAAAGAGATCGGCGCTTCCGCGCATGACCAGCAGCTAGACGCTTTTCGTGAGGCAGGAGGGGCCTATGATCGGGCAGGCCCGGGAGAGCAGCGTCACCGATAGACCAGCGTCCTCCCTTTGAGTGAGTGCGGAGGCGGGAGAAGAGCGAGCGCTTCCGCGCATGCCCAGCGGAGTAGTGCGCCTGAGGAGGGCCGGTCGCGTCATCGGAGGTGCGTCAAGGCAGAGCTCCAGCCAGCGGTAAGCTTGAAGAGGCAGAAGCGCCGCATCGGTCACCTCGGTGGAGCGCCTCGGTCTGAGGTAGGCATCCCTGACGCCTCTACAACTGCGGGGAGACTTCCCCGGCACCGCGGGACCCAGGCAACACCAGCTGCACTGTCCGGAACTCAAAAGTAAGCCGGGTAGAGGGGGTGCGGGAAGAGGAAGCATCGGGTGACTGAAGGCATCAAAGCGGGAAATCTTAAAGACAGGCAATTGACTTTTAAGCCGCCAGAATTACATATAAAGAAACCGAGTGACAGAACTGCCCAGTCCACGTAAAAACTCTAGCTCCTAATGAGATAAGAGGGGGAGAGTGGTGGGCAGGGAGAATTACCAGGCTCACTAGGAAGAGCCCTTATATCCTGTTATTAATTAAGGAAGTAGAACCTTCACCATTAAGGTGCAACCTGTGAATTGATCGAAGGGAGAACATTGTTGATTCTGTTTTGTCTCCTTTTAGCCACATGGCTGGGGGTTTATGTTGAGAAGATCCACCCCTGTGGTAGAGGTCTGTTGAGTGAGAAGAAGGCTAAGAGCTGAGGGGTAATGTACACGCCTAAGAGTGGTTAAATAACATGTTGAAACTGTAGAGTGCAAATCCCTAGCTGTAACCTCCTAGTGGAGTAGTGGGTTGTACTATAGACAGCCTCTTATCACAAATGTAATGTACCTGCAAATGTGTCTTTAAAAACATATTACTCTGCCAGACTGTATTTTGCCTTCCTGTAAAAGTTATTAGTGAAGTGTCTTGTGTCCTAAATAACTAAAGAACCTAAATGTACCTTTGATTCTCAAATTCTGAGCAGGAAAAATATTGAAGAGTAATTTAAATTTCATGTGGATGTGTATTTGATTGTCTTTCATCCCTGACTAAAAAGCATAACAAGAAGAGCATATTATTTTTATAAAAGGTATCGGTATTTTTCCAAACAGAGGTGTTGTGTCTTTATTTTAGTGGTTCATTACTGAGTTACTGTGAGTGAGACTTGTAAGTACTTAGCCAACGCCTTGAGTTAGCTGTAGACCACTACTGTGCCAAGCTACCATATGTAGGCTTGGGTAATCTAGGTCTAACAGTGAGCATATCACAGTGGGAAATGGGGAGGAAGCACACAAGGGTGAGCCCTTTACGGAGTAAAGTGGGGAGGAATCACACCTGGGTGAGCACATCACGGAGGGAAGTGGGGAGGAAGCACACATGGGTGAGCACATCACGGAGGGAAGTGGGAGGAGTACACATGGGTGAGCACATCACGGAGGAAAATGGAAGGAATACACATCGGTGAGCACATCACGGAGGGAAGTGGGGAGGAAGCACACAGGGTGAGCACATCAAGGAGGGAAGTGGGGAGGAAGCAAACAAGGGTGAGCACATCATGGTGGGAAGTGGGGAGGAAGCAAACAAGGGTGAGCACATCACGGAGGGAAGTGGTGAGGAAGCAAACAAGGGTGAGCACATCTCAGAGGGAAGTGGGGAGGAAGCAAACAAGGGTGAGCCCATCATGGAGGGAAGTGGGAGGAAGCACACAAGGGGCAGCACATCTTAATCTCCTTCTCCCGTGCCTACCAAAAATGAATGTGCCTAATGTAACTGGTACTCATGTTAAGCACCCCAAAACATTTGTCGACTTCAATATTTAACCAGTGCGCGTCCAAGCTGACATTTTGACAGCAGTGAAGCAAACTCTGCGTATCAGGAGGTCACATGCACAGGGGTTGGCTGCATCCTCCGTAATTGGAGGGTGAGCTGGTTTCCTCCAAACAAGGGGGAGGAGGGCTGTGTCACGGAGGAAAGTAGGAAGAAGCACACAAGGTGAGCACATGACGGGGGAAGTGGGGGAGGAAGCACATAAGGGAGAGCACATCTTAATCTCCTTCTCCTGTGCCTACCAAAAACAAGCAACGTAGCAGGCAGCTGTCTTGCGTATTTTACGTTTGGCATTACTCGTGGTACCAGGCGCATACGGCTGCTTGTGGTCCGTCATGTAATGCAGGATAGCGAGGTAGCTTTCTTCGCTGGACATTACTCATAATTTATTACGATTTAAGGCAAGGGCTGGGCAGCTAGAGCAATGTTATACTTTTATCAGGCTAGAGGCAGGAAATGTACACGAGGGTCCATGTAGTTACGCGGGAGAGAATATGGCCATACTCCAGCGGACATGACGTCAACCCAGGCTTCGACAATCTGATGTACAGCTGGTTCCGTTTCTGAGATCGCAGATTTATTCTCGCTGTATCGAAATAATTAAGGCTGTTGAATCAATTGTGACATAAATGAGCAAACCTTATGTAAAGACGACTCCGTACACAAGCTGTCGTCAGTTACTTTATTTATAATCGACAACACACCAGGGGCATGTCTGCTCGGCAAGGCAGTCAGCCCGTTAATCCTCAACTGTCATACACAGCCCGGCTGTCAACATTCCAGCTATGGGCTGTCCAATCACGCGCTGGGAAGGCTCGCGCAGGGCAGGGTAAGGGAAATAAAGAAAAGACCAACACAACACATCTCCTTCTCTATAAACAAAGGAGGGTTAAACAACAGAACCCCTCCCCCCAAGCAGTAAAATTTTTACAATTTTCAGTCAAACACAAAGTCTTTATATTTGCTGGGTTTGCACCAAACTTGGCCATAACTGCCGGTGTTTTCACTAGCTTCGCCGACACCTTCCATGGGCCAACTACCATCATCCATGGTGGATGTGCATTCCGCATTAACAGTGTCATCCGTTTCCTTAGAGTTGGCATCACTCTCCACCCCTCCATCGTCGCTGGTTTCATATTCCGAGAAGGTGCCACTTGTAGTTGCCCTTATCCGTGGCTCCACAGGGTAGTTGGAGTTGAGTGTCCTGTCCCTTTCGATGTATTCCAATCCTTCCCAATATTTCTTAGTCGTAGTACTTGTACTTGCCTTGGGCGCACCTATATTATTGTCCACACCTTCCTCCTCTTCATCAAACCAGTCCAAGTGGTGTATGCCCATTTCATAAATACGCCTCCTTTCCTTTTGTTCCATTTCTTCAGTTCTATGACACCTTGCCATCCCTGAAGCGTGCCAAACGTTCCCATCACTGGGTGCTGCAGAGTTACTGAACACTTCTACTTCCTCCAAGGGCGAGGAATATACATCTTCCTCTTCACCTATGTGTCCACTTCTTTTAACCCACACTTTGTCTCCTTCTCTTATGGTCTTTTCTTTGCAATGCCTGCTCCTCTCTTGTGTCTCATTGAGATAAACCTGTGCGTTATTAATTTTTTCCTTAATTGTTTCCACAGACCATCTTGATGATCTTGCTTGTTTTAACCATCCGATTTTGTCTTTTGTAATGGGTGTTCTACCTCTCATTACTTCAAACGGGCTTGCTAATGTCTCTTCGCCCGGAGTAATCCTATACCCCCATATCATTTCCTTTACTTCCTTCCTCCAACATTTCCCACTTTTGTTGGCAAGTTGGATGGTTCCTTTTATTACTCGTTTAAACCATTCCACAGCATCATTCTCTGCCAGATGACAAATTGATGTAGTTTTGTGGTTGATGTCATTCCTAGTAATAAACTCTTTGAATTTCTCCGTGGTGAATTGGTTGCTATTGCCACTTATGATAACTTTCGGTATACCTTCCCTGGTGAACACATCGTCCATGAACGTTATAATGTCAGACGTGTCTACTTTCTTGCACACTTTTATTTCTGGCCATTTAGACAGATGGTCCACCATAACTATTATGTACATCTTTTCATCATGCCATCTTATTGGACCAGTTATGTCCACACCGATCCTCTCCCAAGGCACGATTGGGCGCATCAAAGATTCAAAATTTGGTTGGGATGGAGTTAGTGATATATAAGCACTTTCGCAAACCTTTGGTTTTTCAATTTCTTCTCTTAATTCATTCTTTTGCGTGATAGGTATGTTTGGTACTCTGTGCAAGCTGGAAATTGCTTTCTCATTGACTTTATTTTTGTTTTGAAATTCTCTTAGCTTACCGATTTGCCCCTTGAATTCACTTGGGTATCTTTCTTGTATCTTCTTGTCTCGCGTTATGTCCTGTAGTACTACTGTTTTTAATGTAGCTGTAGAACTCAAGAGGGCGCCTAGCGCGATGACGTCATACGCGCTGCATGTTGCTCGCATTCACCTCAGGAGGCTTGTAAACTCACAAGATGTCCGCCTCAAACGAGTTCACCCTAGTAGATGCAGTGCCAAAATACGTGGTCTACTACTCACGTAGTTATGTATTCCTCTCTCGAAGTACTTGTTACATTCGCACCCTTAAATTGTCACCAAAAATGTTATCTCATCAGTGCATAGCCAGTTAGACTGTGGCACTCCATGTAAAAGACCGTTGTTCCTCTCACAGATACTGCCAATCACCTTTTCCCTTCTTGTCAGTCAGAACACGACAATGGATGTGTGTCATACTTTCCATTAATTATCATTGAAAGGTGCACTGGCATAAATTTTCTCTGGTCAATTTTGCCGATTTTATTACTTCCACATTTTACCTCAACTTCACATTCCTTTTCAAGTTAACTCGTTTCATTCGTTATGAGTGCTATATTCCTTATTATCGCTTTATCAGTACCTCAGAAAGGTCCACTTTTCCTTCCCTTTCACCTGCTATTCTTCTCTTCTCCGTGCTTCAAGTCACGCAGTAGATTTAAATTTAATTAATTCACGCAGGTTCGCTGGCGTGCTGTCACCTCGTCGCCAAATTTGTAAAGACGACTCCGTACACAAGCTGTTGTCAGTTACTTTATTTATAATCGACAACACACCAGGGGCATGTCTGCTCGGCAAGGCAGTCAGCCCGTTAATCCTCAACTGTCATACACAGCCCGGCTGTCAACATTCCAGCTATGGGCTGTCCAATCACGCGCTGGGAAGGCTCGCGCAGGGCAGGGTAAGGGAAATAAAGAAAAGACCAACACAACACCTTATAGTTTATTAAGTAGCTGAAGACGGATATATATATTTCTGTTACGGTTGTGAATCTGCGGGTTTTGGCGATGAGAGGGCTTTTTGATAAATGTATAATACTTCATCAAGATCAATATCGTGTCTGCTTTAAAGATTCCACTTCCACTGTGCTCAACATAATAGCAGAACAGGAGCCCAGCCACACACACAAACAAATACAATACAAAATAATGTCAACAATATAATGGAGAATGCATATAAGGAAAAAGCAATTGCTTAAAGCCACAGAATATGAATTATGCTTTAGAGTTATTCCGGCCGTACCTTAATGTTTGCACTCGCAGCATTTCTGTTGGAGGGCAGAAGCAGCGACAGGCCTGACCTCTCTTTAAATAAAAAGCTGCTTTTGTGTCGCAGGGTGGTGGGAAGACAGTTTTGTGGATTTTCAGAAAAGTTGGCTAGTGTCGCGGGACTGTGATGTTGATTGTTTACAAGAGGTCCCCCTCCTATGCAGCGCATGCGCGCTGCGCAGGCAAGACCTAAAAAATCCCGGGAAAATGTATTTAATACTTCGATCACAATTCTCTGAGAAATGTCTTCTGACCCTGATGGTTTTAATTTGCTCTTTTATTATTACTGGAAGAAAGGAATCTAAAAATAAAAACAGAAGCACATATAAGATCCAGGACAGTATTGTTCTATCTAATGTATACATTGAGTTACTAAAATGCGAGGGGCAGTGGAAGAGATAACACATGCTCCTTGACCCTCAGTAACATCACAGGAAGTGACATAATTTCACCATTAACCCTGGTGGCATCAAAGGAAATGTCACATGGTATTTAACCATACTGGAAATACTGGCCGTGACTTCAATGAAGTTAAAAAACCTACAATAAATGATAATGAAAAAGAGGATACTGAAGTAGCTAAATGAACAAAAACATGCATTGCCTCCTCCTGCAGGACAACCAAAAGAAATCATTAGTGAAATTGCCATGGGAGGAAGGAGCAAAACTAAGAAGGGACAATTGCAGTTATAGACAAAACAAAAAAACTCTTTTTTGAATGCCCCAGCTAAAAGCCAATGAAAATGGGTGGGTTTGCCAAAGCCCAACAGAGAGATACAACAAGTCATCGTTAATGTGCAACCTAAAAATGGGGGGAGAATCCTCATTTGCAAGTACCAAATGTTCCTTTTAATGCACCCCCAGTGTCGGTCAATTGCCGACAGAAACACTGCAGAGGTAGTGCACACTAAAGGGGTTAGACAAAGGCGTCTGGCTGCTTCCAGTGGTAATTATTAGTAAATTCAGTACATATTATGATAACTAGTGGCAGAATTCTGGCATTTTATAGGATTTCCAAAAGGTATCTTAAAATTGTACTCAAATATCAACTCCGATCTAGCATTTCTCCCCTTGAAAGTTGTGAATTAAGTATGTAGATACATTTTGCGGATTCTTTTAATGTACGCCCCCCCCCCAACAATATTTAACTAGCAGATCTTTTAGGTTACATGACCATACTTCGTGAAAAAGAAAATGCATCACAGTGTACATCAGATTTTCTAATTGGGGTAAAATGTTCTAATATGGTTACTTATAGAGTTCAGACAGTACTCCCTATGTAGAGTAGTTCATAAGTGCACAATTGCAGATCAATAACGGAAAGTTGACACAGAATTTACATATGCAATTTTAAAGTATTTACAAATTCTCTTTTGGTTGTCAAATTCTGTTATTTTAACGGAAGCATATTTGCAAGCCTTTTGGTGTCACAGTAATAGAAACCATTGTGTAAAGGTTGTAACCTTGTTTTCTACAACAGGGTCGGCTTTGGCGTTGGTGGCACCCGGTGCGAAAATCTTTTTTGTAGCCCTCCCCCGAAGACATTCTTCATGGATTCCCTCACTACCACCGTCCAACAGTGCCCCTCACCTCTACATAGCTCCTCTCCCACATGCATTTCATTTGATTTATAGTGCTACTCATACCAGGGTAGGGTGTCAGAGCGCTTTACATCTCACACACACACACTATACAGAGACAACAAATCATATATGTGCAAATCAGCCTTTGGGAAATGTTACATAGAATGAAGATTGCAAAATGTAGGAGTCACATGTCATCCACACTAGTAGGCAATTGTTTGGTCTAGAAAAGCAGAGACATGTTTTAAAACGCCCCACAGTGGTTGACTTCACTAATAAGATTATATTTTTAACCAAACAAGCCCATTTTAGCAACATTAGAATAATGAAAGCCTGGGAAAAAAACACAATGTTTTAACTGATACCATGCAGTTTGCATTCAGCTCTTGGATTACAGTTCATACTCCACTGTGATAAAATAGTGTTGAACTGCAAGAAACAAAAGTATCAAAGCAGTAAGCTATAAGCAATCTACATCAAATACAGTTCTGTGATGTGCATGACACATGATCTTTGCAGCAGGTATATTAACCCTTTATGATACCTTATGAAGAGTCAAAACTGCCACTTTGACAAAGCTACAGCTCTCTCTCAAGCAGGACCATTAATCACCAGAGTTACCTTGAATTGTTGTTGCTGCCTGAAAACTGGTGGACACAAAAGGACCTCTGCAGCAGGCGTTTTTAAAACCATAAGTTATTTCTAAACACAGTGCCTCACCTAATCTCAGCGCCAGGTGTGGCAGCACAGGCCACACTGCCCTAAATCCAGCCCTTTTCTTCAAAATGTATCATTTAAGATGACTTTTAGTGACATTATGTATCAAAGGGTTATACCTACTCCGTGTCTATTTGTCCCTGTATGAGGTTGTTTTCTGTCACTCTTCACAGGGGTATTCCCTAGCCCTAAATCACTGTACCTTCCGGTGTCTTGGGCTATTTTACTAATTTCTCGATTTTTGTTATTAAATGACAAGATTGCCATGCTAAAATTATTTTCTTTTCCATTATGACTAGTTTTCCGAGGCTCTAGCATATTGCTTCTCTGAATTCACAGAACTTTGTTAGCTGTACATCTGAGCGGGAGACATCTGTTACATTGCAGCCTTCACACTGCAATACCTTTACAACGCAGGCATCACAACGTAAGTCGTTACAACGGCTTGCGCTGGATGGCGCTATACACTAAGGAATAGTATTATTTACTATTCCAACACCTTCCCAACTGTTAGGTAGGCTGGAGTTGGAATAGTAAATCAGACTATTCCTAAGCCCAGCGCCCTCCAGCGCAAGTCATTGTAATGACTTGCATTGTAATGCCTGCGTTGTAAAGGTATTGCGGTGTGAAGACCGCGATGTAACGTCACATATTCGTTGACAGCTGCATCTGCCCTGAAGAAGTTTCTCAGGACGCATTTTGTGCTGGTGTTGAGTTGCATGGCTTGAGGTGGTGTGCAGAGAACTTAGTGTCTTTGCAGGCAGTTGTACTCAGCAAACTGTTATATAACATTCTACTTTGAGTTTCAGATGCTGGCATCCCAAAGAATCTCAACTTGCAGCTAGGCGCGACTGAATAGTCTGCTGGATCGAAACAGTGCTGAGATCACTTTTGATGATATTCAGGTGGTGGACAGTGGAACTACCCAGATGCAAGATGGGTCAGTGCAGTCAATGCAGAATGGAGCTGCTTTTTTTAGCCTGAATTTCTGAAAGTTTGACAGCATATCTCTGAATAGGCACTCTCCGTTTGTTTCCAACAGACACCAGATTATTACAAAGGACAGGTCTTGCTTACGAGTTTCTCTCAGGTTTACATTCCGTCATACTCCTGGTTCGCAGGGGTTCAGGGCCCTCATAGATCTGAAAAGGGTCAATAGGTAGGTGCATTCTAGCTCACAGTGGAGGTTATACAGCACAAAACTCTACTAGGAAGAGCAGAATACTTTGTGGCCCTGCCAGAGCTTCTTTGTGCATTCTTTCACATCCTGGTGAGAGCCCAACATCAGAAATGTCTCTGCTTTGCTCTTCCAAAGTATCATCATCAGCACTGAGTCCTACTGTTTGGTCTTCACTCAGCAACTCACATATTCACGAAAATGCTGGTACCTGTGGTGGTTTTCATTCACTCCTGGGCGTGGACTATTTTTTCTTACCTTAACTCTAGAGGTTTCATGTCCTGTCCCCCAGGAAGGCCTGTGGACACTTGGCTCCTACGTGGAGCAACATGGATTCCTTACAGACAAGTAGTTGAGTTGGTTGATGTCAAAGATGTTGCCTCCCATGTGCTTGCTTCAAGACAGACTGGGATGTGGAATTTCTCCTGGCTGCCAGGGCAGCGACGTAGTATTTCTGGGTCAGTGTAGCTCCAGTGAGACACAGGTGGACTTGTGTGTGTTTATTCACGCTGGTGCTCAACTCATTTTCTACACCCTCCTTTCCCACATACACAGGCACTGGGTTCCAGCATTGGAGGACTTTCAGGTTGTATTCCTGTGGCCCCTGTGAAGGTTGGACCCTTCCTCGCTGTTCATGGCTACATCTCCCCCCTGGGATCCCACTGTAAGGGGCTAAAGATGCCCGAGCAATCCGTCGAGAAGCAACAACGAGAGAGGGGACAAGCCAGAATAGAGGGCCACGTCCAGGGTGTGGGTGTCGGCCGGGGCTCTTGAACATTTCAGGCCTGTAGTGCAGGTGCGTCGCCTATGAGTGAGAATGAAAAATACTGTCTCTGCTGCTAGATGGCAGTATGAGGCCCCCTTACATGCTGTTGGGCTCAGCAGCGCTCATGTGGGCGCTTTAGGCTTAGCAAGATCATCTGTCTCTGCCTTCCACCCACCTCAGAGGCCTGGACTATAGCCTCACAGAGCTACTGAGGGGGATCAGAATTTCCTCTCGCCACTGATTAAAGGAAGTGACACTGAGGGCAGTGTATGTGGGCTGGGGGGGTAGAAGCAGATATCAGTCTCTACAACGAGCAGCTTTGCCAATTGCTTACAGTTCACAGGTGGATGAGCCTGCCACACACTTAGGCCCTACCGGCAATTCTTCCCAATTTATATTCAGATTTGAGTCACGTGACCCAGACCCCACCAAAACATTTGTGAACTCGGGTCCCATGATCCCTCGCTTTCCTCTGAGAGCTTCTCTCTACCTCTACACGAGATTTTAACTTCAGGCACTTCTGGTCTTTGACACAATAGCACTTTGCATGCTGATATTTCTGGGCCTCTACTTGCAACAATAACATAGAAACTCCAAGTCCCAGGAATGAAAGCTGCTGTTGGGTAAAATGCCAGCACTGACGGAAGGCGTCACACCTATGAAAGCCCTGGGCAGCTGCGCTTCACCCACCGACTCAAGGCACACATGAGCGCTAGCACCTCTACTGGAGCACTGCAGGGTGAGGCCGCCACCGTGTATGGGTTCTTTATCGTTTGCATGGACAAACTGGAAGAAGTTCCCAAAAACTCTTGACTCTATCTTTATTGAGTGCAGGGATACAGTTTATGGCTGGAAGTTGTGTTTAATTTGTGAGGTGCCCAAAGCTCTGCTCTGCTGTTCGTAGACAACTCAATTAAATGTCGTCGCGCCAAATGCCAACGCCTCTAAGCCATTACCCACCAATAGTCTGCCTTTGCTATGCCCCTGTTTTAGCCCACTTAATCTGTCTTGAATCCATTACCTGCCACTCACGTACCCTTCATCTAACTATTGCAGGTTACAGCATTCTCACGGTGTGGCAGTTTGTCCGCCTGCAAGATCCGCCCACCCACCTCCCTCGTATGTTAGTATCTGATGTGGAAAATAAGCCCCCCGGCTGAAATTAAGCACGGGTTAAATGACTGTTTGCTAGTCAGTGTGCTTCGCTGCAGTGTACTGGGAGAAGCACTGCAGTTTTGACTCCAATGTAACAATTCATACAGACAGCCGCAGCTTTACAGCGCTATCATTTGGCGCATTGGCCCTTGCAGGGCTGCCTGGTGACAACAGGGACTACACATAATGTAAAGGGTTGAATCGCCAGTGGGTGGCAATAATCGGTTGACTATCGGGTGCGCGGTTTAAACTCAGCCCAGCCTGAACAACACAAGCTACTTTGGGGAAGTGGCAAGTCAAAAAGCATACAACAAACACAACAATAACTAGTCGACGTTAAGTTTAATCGTTAAACTTCTAAAAGGTGCGGACGGTCCCATTGAGAAGGGGGGCGTTGACCGGTTTCCCCACCTGCTGATAGCTAATGATCGGAGATTGCTGAAAGATGCTCTTTAGCGCCTCATCAATATTAACCCCTCAGGCACTGGTTCGATTCAGTGCAGGTAAAGGGGGCGGCCCTCTCCCGTCTGTTATGCAAACTGCCCCCCTGCACCCTGTGGAGACAGGCGACGCATAGGCTGCAGGTCCCTGTGCTACAGGCATAAAGACGCCCGCCTCACTGCAGAGCTAGGTGTACTTCAGGGGCGTAACACAGGCCCCCACAGCCCACGCGGTGCGGGACCCCTCGGCACTGAACTCTGGCCGGGAGAGCTCCTGATTGAGCCCAGAGGGGGCCCCCCTAGGTACCGTGCAGGGAGGCCCCCTCATTTTTCGTTACGCCAGTGGTGCACTTACCTTCTCCGTCAGAAGGAGCTCTTTCTAGCCGCTCTCCTATCCGACGGGGGCCCATTCTGACAGAGCCTCGTTCTGATTTGCTTTCCCTTTTAGAAGATTCTCCCCAGGTGAGTTTCCTATCTGGGCCATGTCACTTATGGATGTTTTTCTTCCAGAAAAAGTTCTGCTTTAAGTGTTTTGCTGGAATATTTTTTTATGCTAGAAAGGTTTTTGCTATTCTCTGCTTCCCCCCTAAAAGAGCTGTTTCTTAAAATTCTTGAGAAAGTTTACAGAACCTCCGACTTTTAATGTAACTTTTTTTTTGCAGGTAAACGTGTGTGCTAATAAAAACTTATAACTGATATAGTGTACGCAGTTCTAGCATATTCCCGAACCATTACATTTGCTTTCTGCGAATGCCTCAGTATCTTGTAAGGGCACAGCAGCTGTTCGATACTACCAAACCACGCGATGTTGGCTCGTGATGCTAAGTTGACATGCACCATATGATCTTATATTTTATGATGCGGTCATCCTATAAAACCGCTGTGAACTGAAGCTTTCCCCTCAGTAAGGTCCGTTGAGCACTAAGGAGGGCCTCGAATTAATACGTTCACCCTCATGAGGTCATATAGGTATTGCTGATTGCGTGAAGAGCCAAAGTCCAAGGTGAGCATTAATAGAGTTCCCCTACTTTTCACAATTTTTTCCCAGGTGGAGATTAATTTCCATGGCGAAGGTGAGTTACCGAGTCACTCGCCTTGTCCTTAATTTTGCTTTGCATTTTGGAACTTGTAGTATTGATGTCATAAGACTATAGGGAAAATAAGATTTAGAGCCTAAAGAAAAAAATACGGACTGGATGCAGGCGGGGACCGGGGAAACTTTAGCAGGTAATCCCTGACCCTTTATTGCTTGCCAGGAAGTGTAGAGAATCCTCTATGTGGTCGCTACTTCCAGCAATATGCACCATCGGCAACAGGGCCACCCCAAGCTTCAGTATGCCTTGCGCAGGTTCGTGCTGAAGCAGCTGACTTCTCGAGTTTCACCAACCCAGGCGTAAGTAGGTAATTAAAACAGTTTTTTTTCCTTCGCATTCAGGTGCGTGCAGTGCCATAAACAAAATTGAGTAGCAGGACTCGACTACAAGAATACATTTATGTTAACTTTTTAGTTGCATCTTCTTTTTTTAGGTATATTTCACTGGCACACTATGGATTCTACCTGGTAAACCACTTGCAACGCTGTATCCGCATCAGCTGGGCAGCACAGTGGTTGAGCGAGGCAGTGCAGATTACCTGAGTCTGATGCGCAGTGCTGGGGTCGTTTTACGAGCCCCTTTAAAGCAGTTTCCCCATGCAGCGTCTAGGTGTGTCTAATTTCGAGCCTCCGTGTTCCATTAGTTGACACTGAAGAAGGTCTTTTCAATAATAAGGACAAATGCTTCTCACTCTCGGCGGGTGGGGGAGTGCGGCCGAGAGCAGGGACACACAATGATTCCCTTGCGGGAGCATGCACCATAATTGCTAACAGATGGCGTCACGCGCTCCCACAAGGGAATAGCCAAACATGCATGCTTTGCATGCGAAAGCAATTCAAAGTCTGCACATCTTTTGGCAAAAATGCAGATCGTTTACAAGAGGTCCCCCTCCTATGCAGCGCATGCGCGCTGCATAGGCAAGACGTAAAAAAACAAAGGTAGGGACAAAAAAGAGGAATTTTGATGGATGACTTCAGGACACACATCTTTCCAGTTCATTCAACCTTGATGTAGACACAGAAAATACAGAACCTTAAAAAGAACTGTCCTCACAAGGTTGTGTTTAGTGAATGGTGTACGCACTTACAAGTCCTACCACTGCTAGAGCATTAAAACTTTGAGAAGAAAATCTATTGAACAAATTTAGGGGAGGTGCTGCTGAATAAGGGAGACTCCTGTGTTATTAAAGGGATTTTTTTTCTATGAGGCAGTCACATTTTGCCTCCCTCCTACAGTCTCAAAGCAATGGTGGTGAGCTGCTCCCTAGGGATTTGTTATAACAGATGCTTTACAGCACCATTTTTTACCCTACTTACAGTTTAAAACACATGTACACTGTTAGAACTAGCATCATATGGGTGGCCTTCCCCAATACTTTTTGCCTTCTATCTCCTGTTTTTTCTCATTCTTTTGTTGGCCATAGAAATCAGAGAACCTTACCACTGTTAACCAGTGCTAAAGTGCATGTGCATCTCCCCTAAACATGATGACATTGGTGTATACCTGATTGGCATAGTTAAAGTACTGGTAATTTCCTTGTAAAGTGGTATACCATATACTCAGGGTCTGTACTTCAAATGCTAATCATGGGCCTGCAGCACTAATTGTGCAACCCCTATGTGTGCAGTTTACTTCAATTGGCATTTAAAACTAATTGTTGAGCTTCAAACTCCACCTTTAATTATATATGTCATCCTTAAGGTAGGCCCTAAGTAACTCTATGGGCAGGGTGATATGTAAGTAAAAGGTAGGACATGTGCCTTTATGGTTTACATGTCTTGGTAGTGAAAAACTGGCTATTTTGTTTTCCACTACTGTGAGGCCAACTCCTGTTAAAGGCTAGTATTTGGAATTCCATAAAACACCTTTAAGCTTTAATTCCTGGTCACAGAGGAGTAGCTTTTTCGTGTTTCATATGTTTGGAATGTTAATGATAAATCGTCCTTACTGGTGCAGTTGGATTTAACATTACTGTTATAGAAATATCACATTTAGAAAGTGACAATTTCTCTGCACGTAATGCTTCATATGCCTTACAGCCTTTCTCCAATACATGTCTGGGGTGGGTGACAGCTATACTTTGTGCATAGCCACAAACACAGGAGGTGAGGCTCAATTGAATTCTGAGCAGTGATATGCATTCATCTGCTTTCTGATGGGTCTTCCTGTGGAGGGAGGAATGGGAGGGACTAACACTTACACTTCAATAGGTAGTGTCCTGTCCACACACAAAGCATTGGTTAACCACCCACAGGCAGCCTGGCAGACAGGGCCGGGTTAACAGGGATCCTTGTGCACTTCAGAGAGCTTCTTTGAAGTCACCCCCTACATCATAGCCACTTTGGCGTATTAGTGCTGGGTCTCTGATTCCCTAAAATCAGACAATTCTGTATCTTGAACTGAGTCTCTGTCAGAAGGACTGCTGTGCTGCTTAAAGCCTGGACTGCTTTTCTGAAAGGACTGCTTTACTGCTTGTTGCCCTGTTTTTAGATGATTCCTGACTCTGCTGAAGGACAGCTGCATTCTGCCTTCTCTCTAAGTGATCTCCAAGGGCTTGCCTCCTGTTTTCTGAAGTATCAGGGACACATATGACTTACTACAAATCTGCTGGTGCTGCTGGATTCTGCCCACTGAGTCCTACTCTTGCCTGAGGCACCTCTCCAAGTTCAGGGGCTCAGAAGTGGGTTCTGCAGCTGTTTTGCTACAAAACCTACGCATTGTCACCACTGCGCTGGTCAGAACTGACGCATTGCCCTTCGATACCGACGCAGAGGCTGTTCGACAGCAGCAGTTCTACAGCCTGTGCGCCCTGATGATGCACTGCCTTCACTTCATTGAAGTTCAATGACGACGCATTGAAAAAGATCGATGAATCGTGCCCTCAGCATCAATGCTTTGCACCATCCAAGGTACTCTCTCAGTGAGCCCAGCGTGGGTCTTGTAGCCCACCTGCCCTACATCGCTGTTGGCCTGGACTTTGGATTTGCACTGTTCCCCCCAGGACCTTAAGTAAGCTTTTGACCGCTAGTGACTTCTAAGCACTATTTTTGTATTTAATCTTTAAAAATTAATATCTTGACTTCTACTGATTGAATGTTTGTCGTTTTGGTCTTGTTTTACTGAGATAAATATTCTCTATGTTCCTAGACCTGAGTGGAGTCGTTTTGTGGGGTATTCATTGTGTTACTGTGTGTGTGTTGCACAAATACTTTACATATTGTCTCTTTAGATAAGCTCTGTGCCAAGCTACCAGAGGGTGAGTACAGGTTATCCATCATTTAGTTTGTATCTATGTTATCCTGACTAGAGTGGAGGTTCCTGCCTGGGTGCATACCTCAGCCAACCAAGAATCCCATTTCTAACATACACATATTATGGTAGCACTCAGACAAAGCAGCACTTAACCTTTCACATGAGTGTTCCTAAAGGCTGCCTTCAGTAAGGCCTAATAGCATAGAAGTAGATGTATGTATATATGTCTATTGTCTTGATATTTTTATGGTGCAAACCTTGCTAGGAAACAATGAGGTGTTGTACATTACTCAGGGTATTGGGCGAGGATCTACAAGACTCTACATCAAGTGGGGATTGCACAAATATATTTCTGATATTCATTAATTAATTGCAGCCTTATTCATATGCGATCTGTCAGAAACAATATTTAGTATACCAGTATCATATTCCTGTTAGCTATAAAATCCAGCATGGTTTCAACATTTTAAAGTCAAAATCAGCTTAATGATCAGTGCCATACATTTAATAAAAACCATAGTGTCAGCTTGTAACTTATTCACACTTGGTAATATACTGATACGCTTTAGGTGCTTCCTCTTCCAGTCGTTATTTAGCGTTCCGGTATTGATCGGTGTTCAATGAGTGAAACTCCTTTCATTTAAGAGTTAGCTTGATCCGGCTTGCACTGAGCTAATGACCTTAAATCATTCCGTTTCACTTCAATTAAAACTGAAAGTAACGCATCCGAGTGGCGCTGACATCAAGTGCTGCGGAATACGGGGCAGGATGCTCTAATCCGTACTCCAGCGACAGCACGGCACACACCCTCAAGTCAGGCCGCTGGCCCCAAAGCCACAAATCTGATTACAGGTTATATAAAGGTATACCAATCAAGAAGCATGTCATTCTTTAAAAAAATGAGTGAGGAAATTCTAATTACATCTTTATGTGCCCTCTTATTAGTTAACTTCGTTATGGCTAAACATAAAATAAATTGATGTACTAAATGCAAACCCATTAAATAGAAAATAAAAATGAGGATCTGGACTATGTAATCTCTGTAGCCAATGTAGCTCGATGCCACAGCCCACCCAATCCTATGCTCAATTCCTTCCTCATGGAGAGCATGGTCGTAAAATTATGTATCTAAACAATTTTGACAATTTGGTGCAGGAAAGTAATGGGTTCGGGCTATTCTAAAAGATATGTTTACCAGCACGGACGCACATTATAGCAGATAGCTAATGATACCGACGTGAATGGAGCACTTTGCGCAATAAGGGGCAGATTGACAAGCCCCTTACGCCACTTTTGCGTCACTTTTAACATGGCAAAAGTGACGCAAAAGTTGCGCAAGAGGCTTGTAAATCTTCCCCTAAATGTCCAGAAGCTTACGGCAATTTACTGCATTGCCAATGTTTCGTGCTGAAGTAAACCTGCAACAAGATGATCAATCAAATAACTTTTTGGTAAGAAACTGATGGATGGTTAGAAGCTGGGATCAGCAGTTTCAATCGTCTTTTTTTCACAGAATGACTGCATCTAAACGTATTTGTATCTGTCTTAGTAAACCCAGACATCTTTTGTGTATGATTCATATTTTAGAGAAATAAAAAAAATACACAGAAATAAATCTTAAGTGATCTGTGATGCAAGAAAGAAAACTGTCATGTTTTTGCAATAAAGACATTTTTCTTCCACAAACATACGTTATCCCATGATGGTAAGAAGTGGAGGATCTCTGAATTACCTACAAATACAATAACAATTAATCAGTCAGAATGTTCATATCTGCTTCATTCAAGCATGAACGGGACCCTGGTTTTTACAAAGTATGGAACTTGAGAAGCCTACATTCACAAATAAAAAACAAATGTGATATTGCTTAGAGGTATCATTGATAGATGACAAAAATTAAAATGTCACTTCTGTATTTATACCTGTATTCAATAAAATACAAACTCTTTTTAAAAGAAATGCTCTCCATCATAACAATTCAATCCATTACATAATATACATGTGGGTAGTTATATGCAAAACAGCAGAGGGCACACGAGGTTGAGTATTGGAACATAGCAATGGACAAAACACAATGACTAGCGTTTTGAAATAACTTTTCATTGCGTCTTGCACTGATAATATATACATATTTTGAACATGTGAGAACTTTCATTATATCAAACACTATTTATAAAACCTCCTTTATGCATTTTTATATGCCACTGCCCCGTGGACAACTATAAATTTGAAAAACTACCCAAGTCATGAAAGAAATCAGTTATCATTACTACCAAATTATAGAGCCGGAAAATGGCCTGCTGATAAAATAACTTATGAAAATGAAATAGAGCTAGGAGGACAAATTATAGTTCGGACTCAAAAAAGTAAACATTAGTATGAAAGCTAAAAACAGAATAAAATGCTTACATCCAACAAAATCCATTGGTCTGTTAACTTTAAGCAAAGTGGCAAAAGGCCTCAGTGAATTCAAAGAAGGGCTACCAAATGAAGTACTTTAAATAAAAACTTTGACTCTGAATGAACTGAAGTCAAGGTCTATAAACAATGTTGGTATTCATTCTAGCAAACTTCCTGTTAATATTCATTTTGCTACCTATCTTGGTAAGGCACACATTTATCAATGCACGAATTTCAAGAAAATGTTAGTTTGTGAGCAAACCCCAACCCCACATCCTGTATAATCGCCTTTTCCGTACTCACCCTAAAATAATAGACTGCAGACAAAGGACAATTGACCAATAAATAATTCAATGTATTCCATCAATACTGAAAAGACAAAAAATATTGTACTCACAAGAGACAAATAGTCTATACAGAAGCTTCTGGAACACATACACATACGGCATCATTATTGCAATATTTCAGGTCACTGAACAACGAGCTACCCTTGTTCCATAAGGTTCGGGCTGACAAAGAATAATGGGGCCCAGGGCCTTTCAACCCATTGTTTGTTTATGTCCATCCAAATAGAAGTAAGGACTTTTGACTTCTCAGAACTTAAGGATGGAAGAAAGCTGACATTGGGCAAGGCTGAGCGCTAAAATAGCGTGCGCTGCCATTATGGCGATCAGACCTGTCCCCGGGGGGGGGGGAAAGGAAGAGGTGGGAGAACTCCCACCTCCCTCCAATAGGCGGCGTTCGGTGGGGCGTGAACTGGAAGCACTGTAGTGCTTCCGGTACACACAGGTGTACAAGCGTGAGGGTCCGACTGGTTCAGACTGGCCTGCGCACCCCTTAAAAGGGGGTGTGGGGAGCAGAACAATCTCTTGTTCCTTTGCTCCCCACGGGCACTGCACCCGGGCCACCAACAGCCCGTAATTTATTTTCCTTTTCTCATTGCAGGTCTGATCAGCTCTTTTTGGATCGGAACAGGAGCGAGGGAGTCGCGGATTTATGGAGGCATTGACGCATGGTCGACTCGTGAAGCCGTTCAGCAGAGGTTGCTGTGCATCTAGGGAAAGCTGATCGTGGTCCGAGGTCTCAGAGGGGAGCCGGTAAGTGCGTTTGTGGCACCAAGCTGCAGCTTGCAGCTGCTGGTGTATGCGGGGAATGAAGCGCTGTTTTTTAGACGCTTACCACGAAGGGGAGCCGGTAAGTAATAGCCTCGGGCCCTTTAAAACGTTAACTCCATTGAGACCGGACTCCCAGAATACTTGGCAACATGAGCGCCATCGTTGTGTAGTGATTTCTGGATTTCCTCTTCTTTACTGATATTATCAGTCAGAACGGGATTACTGCTGTGTGTCAGGCTTTGCTCTCAACTCTTGAGCCCGCGCTGCCCTCAGGAAAGTAGACTGATGCGCATACGTACAGTGCACAATATTTACGCGGGAGAGTTGGAGCATGTGCTTTCAGCTGACGTGCACTTGTAGCATTTTACTTTTACTGGGGCAGAGCGTCGGGACCGCAGCCTATGAAATATTCTTGAAGGGTACTGTAAGGCTCTAGGCGCACCATGTGCAGCATGGTTGCAATACACCCATAATGCAAATTGTACTTTGTGTCTGTGAGACAAACAATCTGCTAGGTGTTGTGGCTCAGTTGGTTAAAGCGCCGGTCTAGTAAACTGGGAATCCGGAGTTCGGATCTTAGGAGAGTCTTGGTTTGTAAACACGTTCCTCGTGTAATTTCCTGAATTTGCCCACGACAGAGAACTTTCTGAATGTCTCCTTCTCAGACTGAAGTTTGAGTCGGATTTGTGGAGGAGTTTACTTTGAGGGGCAAGTACGGGCCAAAGTACTGCACAAACGCAAGCCTCTCTGTCAATTAGTCTTGTTTGGATACAATTGCAATTTTCAAATTTCTGAATATATTGTAATATATTTTCACAACCATTGAGTCACAGCGTTTGCTGTTTTTATAGCCCCGCAACACAATCTCCATGTGACACTGTCCTGAAAAGTTATACTACTTCCTAGCCTTCTGTAATGCAGTCACCCAAAAGACAGTGTATCTAGAGGGTCAGTACTCCAAGTCACCATGGTACCCCCAGATCTTGGAACATAAAACATGCTTTCAACACTTGTGAAAAGGGGGGAAGCATAGGGGCAGGCAGAAGAGGCATTAGTACAGGGGCGGCTGAGGTGCCTGATGCATTTTTGGATATATGTTCGTAGTTTACTGGGATCTGGAGGCTGCCAGTCATTGACCTTGCCATAGGCTCTAGAAGGGACACGCAGAAAGTGAATATATGCATTGTTAGATTTACGGTAAGAGTGTGGTGTGTATTAGAGTTAAGGTTAGCCATGTGACATCATCTGTCCAACAACGTATCTGGACTTTCTTCGTAATTGTACATAATGTTAATAACTAATATTTTTTAATTATGTAATAAATACGGCCGGGGGTTACACCCCCTAATCCAAAATGGTGTTGTCTTAATACTTGCCTTGAAGGAGGGAGGGAGACCCGATCCGGACAAGAGCTGTGGGTACAAAAGTTAAAAAGGGCACTTGGGGAGTACCAGGCCATATGCTTTTGTGCATTCTCTCCTTATAAATGCAGCAAAGCACACCATATACACCTCACTGTTCTGCTATATGTGTAATGATAGACATCAGAAATGCTGTTTGGTTCGCCTAAGCCTTCTATAACTAGGGCATATCAAAGTTACAATGTGAACAAGATAGAAGAAGGAGGATCACACCAGGAAACCATGGCTGTGCTACAAGAAAGTAATGTACGGAAAAATGCAGAGAAAGTGTGGAGCCTCAAGGCACCAACAACAACCAGCATAATGTTGAGACAGCTAGGTTGGAAATTTTGTAGGAAGACTATGGATTCACACACAAGCCCATGCATGTCAAGAGAATATCATTGTGATAAGCATGCAGGAGAATCTCATCTTCAAGCCAGAAACTGGTAGGTCTCTGCAGGCTAACCTGATTAAAAAGGAAATAACACAGATCTAACAAGTCTAATCCATTTTGAGACCCTCAAAAATGGCATGACCTCCGAACTAACAACCCTCAAACTCCAGCCATCAATAACACTGCTGCAGAATTGTAAGGCAGCAAATGCAAGAGAACACAGAGGAGAACCAAGTGAGAGGCTTAGGAGACAGGAAGCATCCAATGGGAGAAAGTCTCCAAGGCAGACAGAAGGACATCCCTGGCCATACTTGCCATCTTTCCCTCCTCCAAATGAAACAATCTAACAAGAATGAAACTGCGTGTATCTAAGGAAATGGGGTGTGGAGTGGAGCAAGAAGATTCATTGATAGAAGCATTTCTTTGTTGCCTAAACCTACAGGAAATATAGAGGTAACACATGTAGAGAACAATGAAAATGGTCAATATAAGAAACTACAAGGAGTTGACAAGGTCTCTAAACGGTGACTAGTTCCCAAAAGTGACCACCGAGGTAGCCACATTCTCGAGAAATAAAGAATACAAACTAGTGATATGTGGAATGCTTGAATTAAACTGAACCACTGGTAATTACTGAGGGCTCGTCACAGTCCATTTTTTACCCACTCTGCCATCTCAGGTTAGACAAAGCCATATGAATTGAAAATCAGCCTTGACCCTGCTCCAGTAGGAACAGTCCAGCCCGAACTGCCAGTCCAGGCCTCGCTGAACCAGAACACAAGCATCCCGAGACCGTTTTTGGCATCTTCATTTGTCTGAATGGGGCTTTGCGGGGGGTGGCCGACCGGAGGGAGGCTCGCCCCCCCGGGGATTTTGGGGCTCCGGGAGGAAGGGGAGGGGAAACATTATCGAGGACACAGGAAGGGTTTAGGCATTTGGGCTTGCTGGCGGTTTTGGGCTCCTTTTGGGCTGGGTGGGGATAAAAGCGGCCATTTTGGGTCACTAGTCACCATTTTATGGGACAGTGACCCAGCAGCCGGGGAGGAGAAGGGGTTTTTTGTGTTGGTAGTGGTAGTTCACAGTTAGGGAGTTTTGAGGGTGTTAGCGCGCGTGTCGCGTGTAGAATAACGTAAGCGTACTTGCTTGTAGTTTGGCTCGCTGTCGGTGGACGTGGTCGGTGTCAGGCAGTGGTTCGTGACCGTTAGAAGAACAGCGACGATGGCGGCGGACGGCATGGCGGATCCTCGCGTGCAGGAAGCGCTGCGCCTGCTTGGGGAGGCGGGACGGACCGATCTTCTCCGCAGCGATGTGCGGGTAAGGCCCCCGCGGCGCGCTGCTGATGGCGCCGCGGCGGCTGTTGCAGCGTGTGTCCCGCTGGGGTCGCGTGCGCGAAAGGGTGAGGGGGCGGGAGCAGCCAAGAGGGCGGCGCGCGGTGGCGGCCTGCAGGCGGCTGGTGCGGCGAAGAGGTCTAAGGGCCCGGGGAGGAAGCGCGGTGCAGGTAAGAAGGCACCGTTGGTTTTTGTGGCCGAGCCTGAAGGGCGGGGGGGGCTCCGGAGCGGTGGGGGGGCGGGGGAGAATGGCTCAGGTGTTTCTGACGGGAGCGGGGAGGCAGTGGTAGCGCAACCTGGGGACGCGAGGGGGAAGGGGGGGGAAGGCCACGAAGGAAGAGGGGTCGGAGGGCGGGGACAGGCTGAGGACGCGGTGGGGGGGGGGCCGGGGGTGGAGGGGAGAGAGGGGTTTTTGGTTGGAGCGGGGGGGGGACCTGGGGGGGAGGAGCAGAGAGGACTGGAAGGGGCAGGGGGGGAATCCCCATTGTTGATTGAGGACACGGAGGGGGAGGAGGAGGAGGAGGGGGGGGTGGGGGGCGGGAGCGGTCAGGAGGGAGTGGAGTCTGAGGATGAGCAGGTCATTCCGCCCAGCATTAGGGGTTCCCCGCGGGGGGGGAGGCGGGGGGTGCAGGGGGGAGAGGGTGCGATGAGGGGTAGACGGGAGCAGGCGGGGGGGTGGGGGATGCGTCGGGGGGTGGGGGCTGACGGAGAGGGGGGGAGGTTTGTGGGGGGTCACAGCGGGGGAGGGGGCGTGTGGGAGGGTGCGGGGGGGATTGGCGGGGGGGAGCTGCGTGAGTGGGGTGGGTGGGGGGGTATGGGTGGGGGCACGTGGGGTGGTTCGGGCGGGGTGGGAAGCTGGGGGTGGGGGGGTCGACCGGCGTGGCGGGGAGGGCATTCTGCGGCGGGGGGGGGAGGTGGTTGGGGAGGTAGTGGAGATGGGTTTGCCCCGGCTTGCTGGACTTCCCCGTTTTTCTCTTGGCAGGAGCAGTGGGGGAGGGGCTCGGGTGAGCAGCATGCGGCTCCACCCCGCCGAGTGGATGGGCCGGCTCTGCCTAGTACGGGCGGTCGCGCTCCAACGAGGGACCTGGGGTGGTCCAAACGAAGATGGATGGACAATAGCTCTCCAGCGCCCCCCTCCCGATGGGTCGATCCGGCCGCCGGGGGACGGGGATGGAGCAACGAGGCAACGGTTTCTTCTTACCAACATGAGGGTAGACGGAGAGTGAGTGTGGACCTAGGGGCTTTGATGACGGAGTGTAGGGCCAGAGCAGGTTTGAGTAGGGTTTCTACTAGTGGGATTGTGGTGGAAGGGGCAGGGAGTGCGGAGCTGGAGTCGGAGGAAGAAGGGGAGGTGCGGGAGGCCGGGGAGGTTTGTAACGTTGTTGCCAGTGTTTTGCAGGAATGCCCCCGGCAAGTGGTGCCGCGAGTGACGGCCCCCCCTGAGGATCTGGTTAGGCGGCGGGATCCGGTGAGGACGCCAGCCTTGACGCCAGGTAAGACCAGTACGGGGTCGGGGTGTGGCTTGGGCAAGCCTCGAGGAGGCAAGGCGGGAGGTGGTGGTGTTGGAGGACACCACGTGTCGGTTGGGACGGATGCGGAGGGTGGGGATACAGTGAGACTGTTGAAAGGTAGGTATGTGATGGATGCCGGCGTGGGTACTGAGGCGGTTTGCGGGTCGGCGGGGAGTGCGAGGTCGAGCGGGTCTGCGGGTGAGTTAGTGGCGGCGAGTGTCGGAGCGGCTGGGAGCGGCGAGGGTCTGGCTGCGAGCGCGGCAGTGGGGACCGCTGGGACGGACGGGGCGCTAGGTGGTGCGGCGGCGTCGAGTTCCGGGGCGAAGGAGAGCTGCGACGTTCCGGTTAAAAAACTGCCGTACATGGGTGTAGCGAAGCCATTGGGGGCTCATTTGTCATTGGCGACCAGGGAGAAAATATGGAAAGGGGAGTATGTCGAGATCTTTAGGTTGCTTCACCGGGAGTTGATGGCCAAAGAAGGGTCTAAGGAGGAGGAACAAGAATTGGCGCGGCGACCGAGGGTGCCAGTTACTATTGAGAACTGGTCGGCGGCGTTCTTAATCTATGCGAGCGTATACTGCGAGAAGTACCCGGACAGGGCAGTCGCGCTTTTCAAGTACATGGATGTAGTGCGGAGGGCGCAGGTGACGTACGGTGGTAATGCGTGGTCACATTACGACGAGGAGTTTAGGGCGCGTATGGCGTCGGATCCGGAGGCTAAGTGGGGGGAGTTGGACGCGGACCTTTATCAACAAACGATGAGTGGGGCGAAATTTGGCCGCACTATTTACACGGCCAGTGGTTTGCCACTGGCTTCCACACCCTTTTCGGCTCGCCCCACCCGTGGGGGGGTGGGTCCGGGGGGTGCCGGGAGCGTCCAGAGTGGGGGGGCCTGCTGGGATTTTAACAGGGGTTCCTGTCTCCGGCAGACGTGCAAATTTAGGCACGAGTGCTCCTCTTGTGGGAAACGACATCCAGAATCGCGTTGCTGGGGGCTTTGGGGAGGCCCCTCACAGGGTCAATTCCCGGCTCCCGGGCCCGGTAGGGGTAGAGGGGGGGCAAGGGGGGGTGCGAGTACCTTGGGAAAAGGCTCGTACTCCGGTTAGGCTGGATCGGTTGGAACCTCTCTTGGAGGTGTATCCGCGGGCGGATGATGCGTCGGTGCTGCGTCGGGGTTTCAGGGAGGGTTTTCGGTTGGGGTACGAGGGTCCGCGGATTGCTCGTTGGGCGGAGAACCTGAAGTCTGTGAACGCGCACAAGGGCATCGTCCGGGAGAAGCTGTTCAAGGAAGTAAGGGAGGGGAGGATGGTGGGACCTTTTGCGGTGGCACCTTTGGAGGATCTGATCATTTCACCCATTGGTGTGGTCCCGAAGAAAGAGCAGGGTCAATTTCGCTTGATTCAACATCTTTCGTGGCCGGAGGGCGCGTCGGTGAACGATTTTATATCGGCAGACTTGGCGTCGGTGTCCTACTCGTCCGTGGACGTTGCGAGAAACTTGGTGACGACGGCGGGACGAGGGGCGCTCATGGCAAAATGCGATGTGAAATCGGCCTTTCGGTTACTACCGGTTCATCCGGAGGATCATCAGTTGCTGGGAATACAGCTGGACGGGTTGATTTTTGTTGACAGAGCGCTTCCGATGGGGTGCTCGGTGTCTTGTGCCTTGTTTGAGCGATTCAGTTCTTTCTTGCAGTGGGCCTTTTCCTGGCGCACAGGCTCTGAGGCGATTACGCATTATCTGGACGACTTCTTCCTGGTAGGTAGCCCCGGTTCAACGGACTGCCAGCAACAGCTGAGTAGTTTTATGGACCTGATGAATTACCTGGGGGTGCCTTTGGCGCCAGAGAAGACACAAGGGCCCAGCACGGTGCTGTCGTTTCTCGGGATAGAGCTCGATTCAGCGGCCATGGAAGCACGCCTGCCGGAGGACAAGAGGTCGGCGATGGTGGTTTTGGTGAGGGACATGTTGGCGAAAAGGAAGGTGTTGGTGCGAGAGGTACAGGTGCTGCTGGGGCACTTGAATTTCGCATGCCGAGTGGTGCGGGCGGGTCGGACTTTTTGTCGACGTTTGGGATTGGCTTTGTCTGGGCTGTCAATGCCTCATCACCATGTGCGGTTGCCGGCGGGCGCGAGAGAAGATCTGTGCATGTGGTTGGCTTTCTTGGAGAGATTCAACGGTGTTCCCATGGCGCCGCCGGAGGAGTGGGAGTGGGACGTGACCATGTCCTCGGATGCGGCGGGAGTCGGCGGTTTTGGACTCTACTGGGCGGGCAGGTGGTGCGCGGAACAGTGGCCGGAGCAGTGGCAGGCGGGGGGGAGAAGCATTGCTTTTTTGGAGTTGTTCCCGCTGGTGTTGGCTGTGACTGTGTGGGCGCGTGAGTTGGCGCACAGGTGCGTGTTGTTCAGGGTGGACAATATGTCGGTGGTACAGGTGGTGAATCGGCAGTCTGCGCGGGAACCTCAGGTGCTGAAGCTGATGCGCGTGTTTGTGTTGAGGTGCCTGGACAACAATATCTTGTTTCGGGCACAACATGTGCCGGGAGTGGACAATGACATTGCGGATGCTTTGTCTCGTCAACAGTGGCGGAGATTCCATGGGCTAGCCACGGAGGCGGAGGCGGTCAAGACGGAGGTGCCGGCGGAGATGTGGTTGGTGGGAGAGCGCGGGTCGTTCGATTGGTGAGGTCGTCCGTGGCGGTGTCCACATGGAAGAGTTACGAACAGGCATGGCTGGAGTTTCTGCGTTTTGGAGCGGTAAGGCAGCGGGACAGGTGGCGACGGGAGGAACAGGTGGTGCAATTCATGTTGGGGTTGATGGACAGAGGTCTGGCGAGGGTGACTATTGCGGGTAAGCTGGCCGGTGTGGCGTTTATGGGCAAGCTGTGGTGGGGCTATGCTCCCTCGGCGGGGGAATTGGGTGGGCGTCTTTTGGAGGGTTGGGAGAGAGAGAAAGGGGCCCGGGTGCGGCAGAGACGGCCCATTTCGGAGGCGATGTTGGAGGGATTGCTGAGTCGGATGCCGGTGGTGTGTAGAGATCAGGGAGAGGCGGTGCGGTTTTCTACATTGATGTCGTGGTTGTACTTCGGGGCCTTTAGGGTGTCAGAGCTGGTGGGATTGAAGGGGCAGGCGGGAGTCAAGTGGGGGGACGTGGAGTTTCGGGGAAGGGAGGTCGCCGTGCGGCTTCGACGTTCCAAAACCGATCAGCGGGAGAGGGGCACGTGGGTGGTACTGGGGCCAGGGGGCAAGGAGGCAGTGTGTCCAGTGGAGTGGGGGAGGCGGTTGGCGGCCGGTGGAGCGCAGGCGGGGACGGAGGTTTTCGACAGGGGAGAGGCGGGACGTGTGACGGCCGCGCAGTTGTTATGGGTCCTGCGGCACGCCCTGCGGTCCATGGGTGAGGATCCAAAAGACTTCGGGACGCATTCTTTCCGCATCGGGGCGGCGACGGAGGCGGCGCGCCGGGGTTGGGGGAAGGAGGACATTAAGCGGTTGGGGCGCTGGAAATCGGATTGTTTTAAGACATACGTCAGGTTGAGAGGGGTAGTGGTGGAATGAGAAGGTGTGGACTTGTGGCTTACATGTGTCTCTTTTCAGGTGCAGTGGCAGGGCCTACGGCGGCGGCGGTGTCCATTTATGTGGTGGGACATTCTTTTGTAAAAAGAGCAGAAAAGGCCGAATGGGAAAAATGCAGGAGCCTTAACCTGGAATTAGACGAACAGTTGTTTAAATGCCATTGGAGAGGAAAGGGGGGAATGCGTTGGCACGAGTTGGTGCCAGTTTTAAATAATGTTGTTCGGGGAGGGGTGTGCCCGGATGTTTTGGTGGTTCATCTGGGGGAAAACGACCTGGTGCAATGTAAGGGTTTGGCCCTGGTGAAGCAGATGCGGAGGGATCTATTGGAAATTAAGAGGCAGTGGGCAGGGTGTCATATTATCTGGTCTGAGTTCATTCCGAGGAGATGTTGGAGGGGGGCAGTGAGGCCGGGAGCGATTGACAGAACCAGGAGGAAGATCAACAGGGAAATGAGGGCCTTTTGTGAGAAGGAAGGGTTGGGCAGGATGGAACACCCGGAGCTGACGTATGGAGCTATATATTTTTTCTTGGAGGATGGTGTCCATTTGTCTAGGTACGGGATGGAACTTTACGTGGTGCAGTTGAAGGAGGCGTTGGACAGGGCGATAGGGGTAAAGCGATATCCGAAGGTACAGAGGTCCTAGGTGGGGGGGTCGAAAGCGGTAAAGGCTTTCGAGTGGCGCTTTTCCCTAGTATAATGGGGGGGGGTAGGATAGGAGGAAGGAGCTTGACTGGTTGGAAGGGAAGGAGTGTACAGAGGGCAGAGATTAAAACATTGAGCCAGGAGTTTGTGTAAAGGATAAGGAGTTTATGAGGTTGTTGGGGAACTGTTTAGGGGTGGGGGTGGGGGGTTTGACAGATATGTGCATATTTAGTTAGGCCTAGTTTTGTGCGGCAAAGGCCAAGGTTGGGGTTATGTTCAGGATGCACCTGTTTCCAATAAAAGCGGCCTTTAACACACTATATACCTGTGTCCGGTCGGTTCTTCCCCTCCCCGTCTCCCGATGGGCCCCAATGGGGCTTTGCGGGGGGTGGCCGACCGGAGGGAGGCTCGCCCCCCCGGGGATTTTGGGGCTCCGGGAGGAAGGGGAGGGGAAACATTATCGAGGACACAGGAAGGGTTTAGGCATTTGGGCTTGCTGGCGGTTTTGGGCTCCTTTTGGGCTGGGTGGGGATAAAAGCGGCCATTTTGGGTCACTAGTCACCATTTTATGGGACAGTGACCCAGCAGCCGGGGAGGAGAAGGGGTTTTTTGTCCCACCCTCCCTCCCTGTTTTAGGCTAGTTAGGGTTGGGGGGGGGATACTGTAAGGGTTTTTGTTGGTTTCAGGTGCTTTCTGTGTTAGGGTTGTCGAGTGTGTCGCTAGGAGCAGGTGCGGGGGTGGTTTTCTTTGGGTTGGCGCTTTTCCCTAGTATAATGGGGGGGGGTAGGATAGGAGGAAGGAGCTTGACTGGTTGGAAGGGAAGGAGTGTACAGAGGGCAGAGATTAAAACATTGAGCCAGGAGTTTGTGTAAAGGATAAGGAGTTTATGAGGTTGTTGGGGAACTGTTTAGGGGTGGGGGTGGGGGGTTTGACAGATATGTGCATATTTAGTTAGGCCTAGTTTTGTGCGGCAAAGGCCAAGGTTGGGGTTATGTTCAGGATGCACCTGTTTCCAATAAAAGCGGCCTTTAACACACTATATACCTGTGTCCGGTCGGTTCTTCCCCTCCCCGTCTCCCGATGGGCCCCAAGCTTGATTCCAGCTGCACAGTGAGGACGAGACCCAGGCCTGGGCATACAGCAGGCCAGCGGGAACAGACGGCATTTTATTCTCAAGCACATGACTAAGTTAAACACTCACCGGATGCCTCAAGAAGCACAGGCTGTTCCTCGTATGGGGATGTAAGGCTTGTGTTCTTACTTGAGGTAAAAGGAGTTACCAGCAAGCAGGTCTCCCAGTTGGCACTGCAGCATTGCATTAGGCTTGGAGAAGAGGTGGAGGGAGCAGAGGCAGCTCTGTGATGATTGAACCGACAAGAGCTCATTTGCAGAGCTGAGATGATTCATTAAAATAATCTTAGTGTGCAGCATGGGAAATGAAAGCGCCGGTCTCCGCAGTGCTCAGTCTGGTTTCTGAGATGTATGCATGCTCATAAATTATCAGCTTGTTGTGATACTGTCCTCGCTAATTATGAAAGGAATTTTGATTTGTATTTATTTTTAATTACAGGTTTTACTCAGCTGAGCACTTCATTAACAGTATTAGCTGTTGAGTTGATTCTGTACATGATTAGCTGAACAAACGCGGTTTGCAGAGGCAGACTCCATTTCTTTTCACGCTATAATGTCTTCCCATGGCATAGACAATGTGTACAGCGAAGAGCCGTAAAGAGCGGCGCCTGATTGTTCCGTTCATCAGAGAGACGCGGGGCCCACATGGCACTTACAAAACGACATCGTCGCCAGCTTTGTTGCATTAACATGGCGGGACGTGTGTATATTTTATCAATGCTGTCGTGATTGCTCAGTGCGCAGCTTCAAACGTGTGTCCGGGGAGGGGGGTGGCAGCAGGGGTTTAATGCATGTAAGTTTACAACGCTGCCGTGGCTCGGCACAATTCTTGATCGGTACACAGAAGTAGGTAACACGTGGTTACCTATGGAGCAGGAACTTCCTGGTCCTTAAAAGACGAGTGTCAGCTTGACCCAGATTAGAAGAAGCCTGTATGATGTCACTGAGGATGCTGGTACATATCCAGGAGGCATATCCTAGAAGGCCTGCCCTCCACTGTTTCATTTCCAGTCTAGCAATGTCCTGGGTGCTGTTATGCAGTTGTCCATCTCACATCTGTATTTTTTGGGCAGGCACGTAATGGTGACGTTTTTTGCAAGCTTAAAGGGTTTGTCAATATAATTCGTTCAGGGATGGGTAATATGGATGAATATTTTCAGGCCCTTGAGAGATGCTGGGGCTTGTAGGATGACTTTGAGTGGTGCTACGGTGGTATCAGCTAGGTGGCTACACTGTGTCGAGTCGCCTACCTGTGGACTCTGCCTTCTATCATTTTGCCCTTGTTAAATTGGGAACCAAAACTTGAATAATGAGTAAAATCCGTGACACCAATTTTTTTACAACACGCCAAAATTGCAGATGTTACATGCAGCACTTTAAAGCAAATTATGTAGCACTATAAAACAAATTATTATTATGATGTTAATTATTGTGATAGTACGAGATAGGTGTTAAAATGTGTTTCTAAAAGAAATATTTTTCCTCTGAAATGCATACATTTTTCCTTCCATTTCCCAAAACAAGTTCGAACCATAAGTATATTACAGATTTTTTTTGCACAACGTTAATATTTAGGTACCATTATTTTTTCACTGACAGCACATAGAGCAACACTTGCACTTATAAGCAGAACATGACAAGCATGCCATAACTATTTAAAAGCATGACTTCTTCAGGGCGTGCCATCTGATTAGTGGTGCAGAGCCATGGCATGGCAGCTGGAAAATATGCGGCTGACACACTTGGAGAGTAACTAGAAATGTTGATTGTAATTAATGAATGTGCGATGTACGAGTTTCAAGCGCACCCTAGCGTCGGTGACGATTCAAATAATGTATGTTAAAGAGAAGCATTTTTTTTTCACTCAAGTTTGCAATGTTAGCGTTGGAAAAAAATCCACCATGTTTCTTTTATGACTAGAGAGTGGTATTGGTGGGAAATATGGTTTTCTCTCTCGCTCGCTTTTTTCTTTGTCTGTCACGCTCTTTCGCGCATTTTCTCACCCTTTCCTTCCAATATATCCCTTTCTCCTTTTCTCGCCCTTTCTCCATCTCTGTTTTCCTGTCTCTTCTTGATTCTGAACAGGTTACACACATCCTCACAATCACACTATCATTAAATGACTATTTTCTATAGGTAAACAAAATACATACAGAAACGTGGTCTGTACGGATCTTGCTAAAGTGTTTAATAGAACAGAAGCCCTTCTGTGGTGATGAAGCAAGCAGCGGGTATCAAAACCAGACGTTATCCATATTTCATTGCCAGTCGGAAGGATAACAATGCGTGAATAAAAAACAGCTCACTCTCAATTGGCTGTTTAATGAGCTGTAAGCCAGTTGGAAACAACAACCTTATCATTCCAAGAGAGCACAATGAATGCCTTAATAAAAATCTAAATGCTCACAAATTACATATTCATGAGGACAATATAATAGTCTGATCTAAGCGGGTTCTACAATTTTGGCACTCGAACCACTGTAAAAAGTAACAGTTTCAAAATAATAATGTGTGGCATTTAACCTTTGGTTTATATCCTTGTAATTAATGAGCTGTAATGTTTGATCACTTAAATAAAGTAGTTGAATGTTGGGCCTGACATCTGTGGCATGGTTTTCCCCTATCTTTATGCTTTCAATCTTCCTGTTTCTGCTGATTTCCTTTATGCTGACTTTAAGACTGTACACTTTACTACTACTAGCCAGTGCTAAAGTGCCCCTCTCTCTCCTTTAAACACTGTGAAATCGGCTTACATTCAACTGGGACATTCAGTTTACTTTTAACTCCCTAATAAAGTGGTACTAAATATACACAGGTCCTGTAAATTAAATGCTGCTAGTCAGCCCGCAGCACTGATTGGGTTGTCTTCTTATGTAACCTTTTAAAAGCTTCTAAGACTTGTCAATACAGCCTGTGTGTGCAGTTTAAACTGCCGTTTCGACCTGGCAACATAAACCTTTTGCCAGGCCTAAATCGTCCTTTTTTCTTACATATGTCACCTCTAGCACCAGCACTAAACAACCTTTAGGGCAGGGTGCAATGTATTTAAAAAGTAGGACTTGTACTTTAAGTTTTACATGTCCCAGTCATGAGAAACTCTTACATTAATTTTCACTACTACAAGGCCTACCTCACTGATAAGATAATGATGGATTAACTTATTACCTTTAATAAATGATACCTTTAAATTGGGAGCAGGTTGACATGTCGAGTTTGGTGTCTGAAGAACTGTAATTTAAACCCCTGGTAGACTTGGATTTTATGTCACAGTTCTAAAAATGTCACTTTTAGAAAGTTGCCATTTTCTTGTCCTAAACATTTGGTGCCTGCAATCTGTATTCAGGGTCACATTATTTTGTTTAACTGGCAGTTGGTCTTTATGTATTGCTCGCAAGACAGTGAGACAAAAGGTACATAGGTGTTGGCAGGGTAGGACTCTCAGACCTATTGAGAGGGCGGGGCTATCACATACCACTCTTGCACATCAAACAGGCTTGGCCCAGCACACTCACAAATTGTTTGTCACCACTCTTTTGTGCCCCCAAATGAGCTGGGCCAGGGCAGTCCTGAACCCTTAGAAGTGGTCCTGAAGGTGAACTGCCAGCCCATCTGTAGTCCCAGCAGAACCCACACAACGCAACGTATCACCTTGCAAGACTCAGCATTGGAACTGCTGCGTGACACATCCTCAACACAGGACTTTGCATTGAAGCCCACAACTCCTCAAAACTGCCGCTTTGTGAAATATCTTCATGCAAGATCTTGCATCACCACCTCAGCTCCTTGGAACTGCTGCTGCATGATGCTTCTTCATGCAAAGACCTCAAATTTCACGGTAGCTCCTCTGGTCACCACTGCACGGCTGTTTTCCCACACAGACCTAGCATTGCCACTGCAGCTCTCAGGGAACTGCCGCTGCATGAGGAACCTCGCATCACCCTGGCTAGTCGATACATCCTCGATGGCTCAGGACTTCGTATCACTCCGCTATGATGACTTAAGGTACTTTGTTTACTGGGCATAAACTGTAGCTGGCCAGCAGTCCATGGTAGTCGGCCTGAGCCTGTGACTTTGTCCCGGTCCAGTGTGACCAGATCACCACCGCTGGGGCTGTATGCTTTGTGTGTTTTGGTACTTTTTTCATTTAACACTTTAAAATTGCATATCTCTGGTTCTACAGATTGGATTTTTGATGCTTGGCCTTAAATTATTTATTACATTTTATTATATTTTATTAAGTTGGTGTGGGATTATTCTTGTGTTGTTTTTTCACTTTATTACTGTTGAAGTCATGCATAAATACTTTACACATTGCATCCAAGTTAAGCCTGACTGATTGTGCCAAACTATGAGAGGGTTAAGCAAAGTTTAATTTGGGGTTTACTTATGACTACACCCTGCCAAGGATTGTGGCAGCTGCCTGAGTAGGTTTCAAACCCTCTCAGCCATTCACACATTTTCTTAATTAAATAAATAAGATCCCAAGAGAATGATAGATTGTTGTAACATGCATTGTTCCAACAACTCAAGCCATACACCCCTGCCCAACAACCTTTTTTTGTGCACAGTTGTGCCCAGCAACTGACTTAAAATATCAATATGCATATACTGATTTAAATCTCTTTTCAGACCACAGAACACTAGTTACGAGCAAAAAGTTGTTTGTTTTATAAGGATTCTAGCATAGGTACATAATTAGAATAACATGAATGTATTTGCACTATCAACAGCATTCCACTTGCTATATGTGCAAGGTCACCACAGCATACAAAGCAAGAGAAGTCAAAATTGTGAAGTAGGCCTTAGAAACAACCTTTTCTATATTGTTCTAATTTGTACTCCAGTTTAGTGTGCAAGTTTGGCAGTTCGGGCTGGACTGTTCCCATGAGGCACAGGATCAAGACTGATTTGCACATGGCAATGTCTAAACTGGGGTGGCATGTGAGCAAAAGAATAATTTAACCCAGATCTCTTGACTAGGGGTGAATGCTTTGATTGGTTCTGCAATCCGTTATTCAATTGTGTGTCTTTTGCTTCCTCGCCCTAAGTGCCCAGGTGGGTCCCGGGCTCACTGTGTCACTGGATTCAAGCTATCCTGGCTGATGAGGAGTGAAACCCCAAAACCGGTCCTAGGATGCTTGTTTCCGGTCCAGGGAGGTACTGGCTTGGCAGTTCGGGCTGGACTGTTCCCATAAGACACAGGGTCACAAATGATTTGTGTTAGAAATGGGATCTCTGGTTGGCTAAGGCTTGTGCCAAAGCCAGAAAGAGACCACCACTCTAGTCAGGGCAAGGGAGTTACATGCCAAAGATGAGCATGAAATTCAACCAAAGGAACAACGGTCAGCCCAGTAAGATCATACTGTCGTTAAGAAGGCGTTTGCGGAAGTTCATGAGGCAAGCAAAGGGTCGCAGTTCAGATTCGCATGTTTGGCAAACAATCTGACATGTAAGGAAACATTATAAGAGACAAATATGGATTGAAAAAAAAAACAGAGATACCGATTTTTGGACCAAATTACTGTGCAACATAAAGAAATCTAATTCCAGAGCGTTCTGGTCACAGGTAAATTCACTAAACAGATCAGCACAAATAATAAACATGACCTGTGTTACAGAACAGGCATGGGTTCGACATATTCTTGACACATTTTCAGTAAATTCATCGATGCCGCCCACAACAACAACTAACAATACATCAAATGATGTGAACCTGAAGACCTCCGTCCTAGCACAATTAAACAATCTGTGTACCAATCAGCAAGGTGGGGTTCAGATATCCAGTTCTAACGTGGAATCAGAAA
Source organism: Lissotriton helveticus (assembly GCF_964261635.1). Taxonomy (NCBI): domain Eukaryota; kingdom Metazoa; phylum Chordata; class Amphibia; order Caudata; family Salamandridae; genus Lissotriton; species Lissotriton helveticus. The sequence goes on from NC_136057.1 coordinate 822,712,901, forward strand.
TATAAAAAATAATTAAAAGAAGCAGGCAAGATAGCGCACCAGGACCAAATGGTGTTCCCCAGCCCATCTACAAGGAGGACCCCCAATATTGGGCATACAAATTAAACATCTTATTTAGGTCAGTAAACAGCACAAGCCGGCTCCCAGAAAGCTGGAGAGGGGCGATTATAAATCCAATTTACAAAGGAGGAGACTGAAAAAACCCAGCTAATTACCGTCTGATAGCACTTATCGATGCCGAAGCAAAATACTACGCATCCCTTGTGCTAATCGACCTTATCAAATTGTCTGAAGATAATAATAAGATTCTGGTAAATCAGACAGGGTTTCTCAGGGGTACAGGTACCATGGCTAATGCCATGGCGATAAGTTTAATCGCCGAAAAGAGTATACAAAGCCGTCAAGCACTGAACGCCTGCTTTGTTGACTTCAAGGCGGCTTTTAAACATGTCAATCGTCAGCTACTATGGTCCAAGCTAAAACAGCAGGGCCTGCCGTACACAATTCTAAATCCCATAATGGACTTATACACGGACACCTGGATGCAGGTAAAGATCGCTACTGGGTACCAGCTAACACGGAAGATCAGGATATATGACGGATTGAAACAAGGCTGCGTCTTGGCGCCCCATCTTTTTAATCTATTCATGGCAGACCTAACTACAAGTCTTGATGGGATTAACACCCACCCGCCGCGGCTAGGAACACTACGGTTGACACATCTTTCCTATGCCGACGATGTGGTGCTCCTTAGTCAGACTAAAATAGGTCTGCAACGCCTTCTGCATGAACTGGCTGAATACACTAAACAGAATCTTCTCAAAATAAATAACCAGAAAACAAAGATCATGATAATAACTCGCCAACGCAAAGCCCTGCCACTTTTTGTCATAGATAACAAGAAACTAGAGGTAGTGGAAAGCTATAAGTACCTGGGAATACAACTGGACAGACGCCTTAATTTTTCCTTGCACTTTGAGGCCATCGAAAAAAAGGGAATAGCACTGTTACATTCATTCAACAGTATTTCCAAGCAGTTAAAGGGCCCTCTGTTTAATCCACTTCTGGCTGTCATCAAGGCCAAGCTACTCACTACAATAGCCTACGGCAGTGTGTTACACCATGGGAGAAGTGCACAGCTTTTAGACAAGATTCAAACCAGAGTCTACAAGCGTATATTCAGTTTACCGTGCAATGCCTCTCCGGCACAAGTCCGACTCGAGTTCGGCCTGCAATCTCAAGATCTGCAAAAAAAGTATGAAACCATTAAGTTCTGGTATGACATTTGGATGAACAGGCAAACAGAGATCAATTCTGCTACTTGGGAGGCAATGCAAAATAGTCCCAATTCTCAGTACACCAAGTTTCTAAACCTGTCCCTTGATACCACGAACTTGCATCATTGTGGCAAACTAAGCTACCGGTATCATTGTTCAAGCAAGTACTTAAAAAGGCGGCAAACAGGCATTCGCTGGTTAATGACAAGTCAATCTTTAGTCACCGCGCACATGCCTGGATGATAATTCAATCATACACTATGCTCAAACCCGCAGTCTATTTCGGGTTATCCTTTTCATCATTTGTCAAACTGAAATACCTTAGTTTAAGGATGGGAAACCTGCCAACAAACCACCTTGGATGAAACCGGACACCAAGGAGTGTGACTTATGTGGTGCCACAAAAAAAGACCTTATCCACCTATTTTGCATCTGTCCTACACTGGACCAGGAACGATGGCGCTGGTTAAAGGCAAAATTTAATGACTATGGAATACGTACTTGTCGAACTGCCATCATACAGGTTTTGTGTAGAGCGGATCCACAATTTATCTGCAGATCAGTCAAGTTTGTTATGAACTTTGAGAGCAAAAGAGGTGTCATTGTAAAGGGTCGTTAAAAATTCAGATCAAGACGTAACGTTAAGAGGCTATAAGAACCTTTGTTACTCTCACGCAAGTAATTGCACCTGCCGTCTTACGCCATTCAATGGTTTCACATAACTCGTAGTAGATCAACCTAAATCAACTTTGATCTTGAGTAGGAAGAGCTGTGTGATTCGTCTTACACCAGCAAATGTATCGATGTAAATTGACATTGAGCTTCTGAAAAAAGAGCTATTTTTGTATAGAACGAATATGAAATTGTATAATGTAGTTCAGTAATAATTTCATACCTGGCATTCTACGAACATAAATATTTATTAATGTTTTTAAACAGGCATGTATACTGACTAATTTTAAACTAATGCATTTTTATTATTGTAATGGTTTTTATTAACTATACAATAAAAAATTCTGACATGCCATAGATAATCCCTGCTCACCCCCTTGTTAGCTTTGCACGAGCAGCCAGGCTTATCCTGGAGGCCATGTGTAAAGCATTTGTGCAAGCACACAGCAACAACATCCCAGGCACACTACAAATGGAACTACACACAAGGTTATATCAAAAATAGCCTTTGTATTCTCACAACACATTAGAATAGTAAACACATAATATACATCGCGCCACCTGGCACAAGGTCATATCTATAAGGGATTATATACACCTGACAGGGCCCACTAGACCACTGCCAGAACCATCACAAAGTGAACTTAGTAAAAGTAAAACATATCATGAACATACAACCAGTAACCACTGGTAATCACTGTACTTAGCATCAGCCTGTAACATAAATGACATTATGCACACTATCACATTAGGCACAAATAACATTCTGCCAATACAAAGGGGGACCCCTGAAAGTCAATGATAGGCAGGTGGAGCAGGGTAAATTAGTAGAACCAACACAAACAAAGATCACCTGCCTATGTGTAATGATTGCAAAAAGGCCCAAAAGATAATGTCCCAAACTTATGCACTAACCGCCAGAGCTGACAAATGCATATATTCAAAGTTTCCAACAACCAAGTTAATTAACAAAATTAATTTTTCTTTTTTTATTGTCATAATATCAAGCATGATTGTCAAACTTCACAAAATATATATTTAGATAAATAAACTATCAACAATAAATACATACAGTGCCCCACACATCACATTCAAATCTATCAATCATACTTGCATGCACTCATAGTGGCATACACATTAATCCTACAAAACAATCACAAATCGATCAAGGAGGTAAAACTGCCACATGATGTTCAGATGGAAGATTATCATGTATCTCATGTATGTATCATGTATCGATACAAAAGGGTATGATGGACGGAGCGTTTGAGCAAATCAAACACTCACCCCCAGTCAACTGATCTGGGTTTAATCCATCACCATTCTTTAGCTCACTCAGCCACCCCAGTTCAGACATGGCCATATGCAAATCAGTCTGACCCTGTGTCTCATGGGAACAGTCCAGCCCAAACTGCCAAGCCATGTCTTCCCTGGACCGGAAACAAGCATCCTGGGACCGGTTTCGGATTCATAATCCTCATCAGCCAGGCTATCTTGAATCCAGTGGCCAAATGAGCAAGGGACTCACGTCTGAGCATACCCTGCCACACTTAGGGCGAAAAAAGCGATACAAAAAGGGATGATGGACGGATCATGTATCGTCCCAGCGGTAAATGGAAACAAAATCCAAGGACACGAGAAGAATTAAAAGCCAGCGCGCATTTTGGTGTATAGCCCAAAACAGGGTAACACCTTCATCAGCGCGGAGATGGATAAGTCATGTGGGACAAACAGGCACAGCAGAGATCCGCAAGGTTATTAAAGATCAATGTCAAACCGGTCCGGAAACCGTTCAAACCGTTCAAAACAGCCAAGGGTACCAACAGGTAATCGCTAAAGGAACTGGGTCAGGAGGTTTGAGTCAGCAGATACTTCAGAAGGGGATACAGTATTTCGGATCAGGTTTACAAATCCTTCCTGAGTGGAATTTCCTCTGGCACACAGCGGGGGGGGGAACCCTGTATATATGTATTGTTGATACCTTATTTATCTATCTATGTATTTTGTGAAGTTTTACAATCATGCTTGATATTATGATAAAAAAAGAAAAGTCATTACGTTAATTAACTTGGAGTCAGATGTAGGTATCCAAATACCGGTCGGTAACGGCCAAAAATACTGATTTTCGGCCGTTACTGACCGGTATTTGGATACTGAGATGTAGGGCATTAAAAAACACAGATTTGGTAAATTTACCAAATCGGTAATTTTGCAGAATCAGTAAATTTACCGAATCGGTACATTTACCGATTCGGTAAAATTACAGATTCGGTAAAATTACCGAATCTGTGTTTTGAGATGTAGGTAGCTACAGGGCTTTAAGGATTCGTTATTTACCACCAACTATTAGTTGGTGGTAAATAACGTATTCCTATGTAAATGCAAATATGTGCATTTACACCTGCACTAATCAGGGGTGCAACAGGGTGTCAAAGTGACACCCTGCCACCCTTGAATTTTTCGGTATTTTTCCGAATCGGTAATTACCGATTCGGTATTTGACATTCATTCCTATGGGCCTCCAGGCCCATAGGAATCAATGGCAAATACTGAATCAGTAAATACCGATTCTGTAATTACCGAATCTTACCGATTCTGTAAAAAATACCGAATTATTACCTACATCTAATTTACCGATTCTAAAATACCGAATCAGTAAAATTCGGTATTTTCGAATCGGTAAAAAAGATTTTCCTACATCTAGCCACTGGTTGTTGGAATCTTTCAATATATGCATTCGTAAGCTCTGGCGGTTGGTGCATAAGCGGGGGGGAAACCCTGTATATATTTATTGTTGATACCTTATTTATCTATCTATGTATTTTGTGAAGTTTTACAATCATGCTTGATATTATTATAATAAAAATAGAAAAATCATTTTGTTAATTAACTTGGAGCCAGATGTAGGTATCCAAATACCGGTCGGTAACGGCCGAAAATACTGATTTTCGGCTGTTACTGACCGGCATTTGGATACTGAAATGTAGGGCATTAAAAAACACAGATTCGGTAAATTTACAGAATCGGTAATTTTACAGAATCGGTAAATTTACAGAATCTGTGTTTTGAGATGTAGGTAGCTACAGGGCTTTAAGGATTCGTTATTTACCACCAACTATTAGTTGGTGGTAAATAACGTATTCCTATGTAAATGCAAATATGTGCATTTACACCTGTGCCATGTGGCATGTATGTGTGCCACATGGCACACAAGCACTAATCAGGGGTGCAACAGGGTGTCAAAGTGACACCCTGCCACCCTTGAATTTTTCGGTATTTTTCCAAATCGGTAATTACCGATTCGGTAATTGACATCCTATGGGCCTCCAGGGAAATAAAACCTGTTTCTCTAGCATAATGGTTATGTTATCACTGGGTAGAAAATCCTCTAGTGGTTCTTTTTCTTCTGCGAGTTGGATTTCTGTCTTCTTTTAGGCTGGCCTTTAACTTTGTACTTGGTGTGTTAGCACTCTCCTATAGTGGATATAATTAGGCATGAGTGGATTCCGACTATTAATGTCCTTTCGCTCAATACGGCTCGCAAGCATTTTGCTCTGCAACTAATATCTTGGCTTTATGAAAGTCTCTTCTGGTCAGAAACCCACATCTGTTGTATTGTTTCATGGGAAGATATTAAAAGTTGTCAGTCAAAGTCCGTCAGTCAAATACTTGTCAGTGTTGATATTATGGACTTGGACAAGAGACAAATTGGTAATGGTTGATTATTTCCCAAGTATATTGTTTAAACATCAGAGCTTTAGATTAATTCCGCCCAACACTTCTATACAGTTGTCGACCACAGTATTGCCACTTAAGGGGTTCCCCAGTAAGAAGTTTAGTAGAAATCCCATAAAGATGGACGTAGTGGCTACATGTTTGTCAAATGTATAGACCTAGATTTGTTCCCTTCCTAAAATACACACAGCACACATGCTCCTGGAAAAAATGATAATTGTGTCACTGGTCAAAGCTTCCACTTGTTATCTGTTCTGTTTTTTCTAAACTTGATCTTTGCCTTTTTAATCCAATGCCAAATATACAGGTGATTGACACATTCTGCACAACATCATATGAAAAAGTAGAAGCCATCATGAAAAAACAAGAGAATCAACTGGAACCTAATGACTCTACTTTATTGCAAAAACCAATGTAGACATCTAAATCTGGAATTTTGCAAATTATTTGGTAAGAACCTTCCATTTTACTTTTGCTAGGGTCTTTTATTCTGTAGCAAATCAAAATACGTTGTAGGTATATTTCAAAGTCACACTTTCCGAACAGTATGCCATTTTATGTGAAAGTGACAGTGAAATATGTGAATACAGGGACCCTCATACAGGAGTGGGACATGTGTGATCATTAACCTGCCTCTCATCCATTGCACAATTTAGAGCCTCAAAGCATGACCCTCATGCCACACCATCACCTGTAACCCATACACCTTCCACCCTAAATATACATCAACTAAATAAACAACATACCACTATACACAACCTTGCATTTCCTTGTCTATTATGCAACAAAACTACTCTGCAACTACGCTAGAAAGACAACACAGCCCATCAACTCACTCTCAACCACCACCTGCACGCACATACCCAACAAAATGCCTTGTTAGACTGTGTGATCAGTACTACGATACAGACAAACAATACTATTGCTATCCTTATAGAGTTGATACCAACACTAATAATACACCTGCTACTAGTTCAAAGAATACTACTCATTCTTCTAGAAAATAAACTCACACCACCACCAAAACATTCTGTCTAGATTGCCTCCTAATAAATGCTTGATCACTCTCTAAAAACAAACACGACAATTACGACCTACTCACAGGCACTCAACCTGACTTACCCTTCATAACTGAATGATGGTTCGGAGATAACATGGCTCTGGTATTGTATAAAGCTGTTCATCCAGGCTACCAAACTGTCACACAAAATCTCACTGAATTCTCACTGAATTTCATAAACCTAAAAGCACAGAAGGAACTCACCCCATTTCTCAAGAATGTTTTGACAAACTGACAAATCATTACACAACCAAAGCAGACACGTTGGACTCCTATTTAAAGCAAAGGAAAACCATCAGCACCAACCGATTTCCACCAATCCTCTCCAAGGGTAGGCTGACCCAGCCACTACATTCCTTAAAACAACTATCAGAAAATTAATGTATGGACCTTCTCAAAGCGAACAGGTCAGGAGGCCAGCCAACCGCCCTTCTGACCCTTGTCGACCACAAATCTGCAATGAACATTCTTGAACTATCTCTGCTGCGATGCCAGTCAGAACAATCATCAATAATTCTTTAACTACAGGAGTCTTTCTACAATACTTTAAAAAGGCATACATATGCCCATTATTAAAGAAAACAAATGTGTACCAACCTGACCCAAGCAACTACAGACCGCTTACAAATGGACATTTTCTGAGAAAACTGATAGAAAGAGCAGCATTCACCCAGATAGCACAATTCAATAAAGATAACTCCATACTTTCAAATTCCAAACAGGATGCTGTGCAGGAAGAGGCACAGAATCTTCCCTCATCACAATCTGGGATGATTTTAAAAACACAGTAGACTGGCAAGGGGTTGCTGCACTACTTCTCTTTGACATTTCAGCTGCCTTAGACACAGTTAATCTTGACATTTTAATCCAAAGACTCGAAGAAACCGGCATGGAGGAGATTGCTCTTGAATAGATCAAATTGAACCACCATAGCAGACCAAATTTCATCCATGCTCTCCCTTTTTCATCCAAACCGTGCCTTTAAGGACGCCTACATTTGTGAGGACAAAAGCAGGGGTCCTTTGAGACATCTCACCCATCATTTTCAACATCTACATGAAGTAATGACTGGCAATAATCAATGAATTTCAGTTCACATGACATAACTATGCAGATGGCAGACAAATAAAATTGCTGAAACTAGAATGCCCAAAAGACATTGGAAACTCAAAAATAATCAGTTGCTTCTAAGCCGTTGATCAGTGGATGACATTGAGCAATCTCAAATTGTACATGTCTGAAACTGATATTCTCATATGTGGCAACTGGAAAAATGACAACCCACTCTGCACCTGGCCTGACGATCAGGGATAACTTTCTAAAGTATCCAAAGAAGTAAGAAACCTTGGAAATATCATGGACTCCAAGCTATGAATGAATGCTCAAGTGGATAAGTTAGCAATATTGAGCTTTGTTACTATGAAAACTCTGCAACACATCTTACCCACCTAGGATTTCCACACTAGGTCCAAGCCACCATGTCTCTTGTACTGTCTAAACGTGGTTATATCAATGGTCTTTAATGCGGATCATCTTTGTCAACTATGAAAAGACTACAACTAAATATTGGGAACCGGCTGCCAGAAGATCCACTTTCAAGCTGCTTTGTACCAACCATAAAGCAATACATGGAACAGAACCACTTTTCATCAGGAATACAATCACCCCACACATACAACAAAGGAACCTCCATTCCATATTGGCACCTCAACTCAAAATCCCAGCTTACAAGAAAAAACATGGTTGGTACATATTTCTCTGTTCAAGTAGCCAAACTATGGGATTCATTATCCCCAAACATAAGATCTCCTGATAACTATCCTATCTTCAAAAAATTAAGAGTCGGCTCTTTCCTACATGACCACCATACTCAAAACACAAATGTGCAGCATATGCCTGTGGATGTAAGCATGTATAAGCTGAATATATGTATGTATTTAGATATGTACAGTTTTTTTGTACATATATAAATATATATATATATATATATATACATACATTACCTACTGGCGGTCGCCAGTAGGTATATATAGTTAGGATTTTTTCTCTATGGGTTTTTTGAAAATTCTATGTCTAATAACTTTGGCGTTTGTGGACGGAATTGGCTGAAATTTTCAGAAAAATGGCACATTTTGTTTCTGAGCAGCCCCTGCAAATTTTGGGGGGGTTCGTCAAGGGGGGGCCGAGAAAAAAGGGGGGTCCCAAAACGCGTTTTTAACATTGAGTTTTCCATAGGGCGGTTGGCCTCACTTTTAGCCCGAACGGCTGAATGGATTTGCACGAAACTTGGCAAAATTGTAGGGACTGGTAGCCCGATGTGCCTTTTGTAGGTCTCAATATATGTGCTTCAGTGGATTTTGAGAAATTAAGGTTCAAAAAAAGATATATATCTGTAACCGCGGACTGGGCAGCGCTCCGCTACGCGTACTTTTCGCGCAACGGAGCTTTGTGAAGCGAAGCTGATTGGTTCTCCGGCGTCTGTCAACATTCCAAACAGTCCGTAGCGGCCGCCATCTTGTCTCTCGGTAGGATCGAGAGACAAGAGGAGGCGAAAGCGAAGGGGCAAATGACCATAAGGGGGAATAGTAGATCCTCACTGACCCCCTAGGTTTGATGTGGAGGTTTTAAAAGGGCCCCGCGGGGCAAAAAAAAAAAATAATAATAATAATCGAACGGCTGAATGGATTTGCACGAAACTTGGTAAAATATTAGGGACTGGTAGCCCGATGTGCCTTTGCTAGGTCTCAATATATGTGCTCCAGTGGATTTTGAGAAATTAACGTTCAAAAAAAGATATATATCTGTAACAGCGCTCCGCTTCGCGTACTTTTCACGTTACGGAGCTTTGCGAAGCTGATTGGTTCTCCGGCGTCTGTCAACATTCCAAACAGTCCGTAGCGGCCGCCATCTTGTCTCTCGGTAGGATTGAGAGACAAGAGGAGGCCAAAGCGAAGGGGGAAATGACCATAAGGGGGCATAGTAGATCCTTCCTGACCTCTTAGGTTTGATGTACCATTTTGCCAAGTTTGGTGTAATTCCGTTCAGCCATTCAGGCTGTAGACGTATGTAAATGTCCTATGGAAAATTGCATGGGGAAAACACATTTGAAAGTGTTGAAATTTAGAACCAATTAAAATGTTACTTTGGTTTTGTATTTGTGTGTGATGAAAGTTAATTGGTTATGTATATATGTCAAATGAGAGGAAACCACAGCCATTTTGTGATACTACTGTCTGAGGTACATTTGTGAGGAATTTTTGGTGGTGAATTTCTGGTGTTTGATTTACACAGTACTAACACTTTTCCTACTTTTGAAAAGGTGAGTTGTTAATTTGTAAGGGGAACTATGTTGTACACTTGAAGATAATTTGAAAAATGTTTTCTGTTATTTATTTGCAGTCCTTCTGTTATACTAAATACTTGATAAAGTTAGTTTTATATTATGTATTACTAAAAACGATAAATGAAAGTGATTATTTTTTTCTGCAATTTACAGCAAGCAATTTCAAAATAAAATGGCTCACAATGAAGAGACCGTGGCAATTTCTTTTGAATCGTCCACTACATTGATTGAAATTGAGAGCACCAATAATGAAACATTGTCACAAGGAGGACATGACTTGTATGATTCCATTAGATTGATTGAAATGGACAGCACCAAGAATGAAATATTGTCACAAGGAGATGACTTGAATGATTCCACTACGTTGATTGAAATTGAGAGCAGCAATAATGAAATATTGTCACAAGGAGGAGATGACTTGTATGATTCCATTAGATTGATTGAAATGGACAGCACCAATAATGAAATATTGTCACAAGGAGGAGATGACTTGAATGATTCCACTACATTGATTGAAATTGAGAGCACCAATAATGAAATATTGTCACGAGGAGATGACTTGAATGATTCCACTACATTGATTGAAATTGACAACACCAATAATGAAATATTGTCAGAAGGAGGAGATGACTTGAATGATTTTTTTGATCAATCTCTTGATGGCGAATTTATCGAGTGTTTGGAGACCATAGAGTTACAAGAATCATTATTGGAGACTTTTCATGAGGACATTGCTGATGAGGACATGTTACTAGTTCTTTCAAATTTAGAAAATTCTGAAGAATAAATTTATATTTAGAAATCAAAAATTGTTTGAGACATTATTCATTTTTATTTTTAATTTATGAGGTTGTAGCGAAGTGATTGTAGTATAAAATGAGACTTATAGTATAGAGTGCAACATTTTTATGTTACATGGTAAGTTTACTCATATTTACTTCCCTTCTGCCACTATATTATCTCCAATGTGTATTTGACATCTCTTCTTCATCTCCGGCCTCCTTTCTCTCACTGTGTGTCTCCGATGCATCTTATCGCTGCTATTTTGTGTAATTACAGAAGAGAGTAAAATAAAATAGTTCGGAACGTGAAAAGGGGGCAAAGTAGAGTACTCCTCACCCCCTAGGCCTTTTTAGGCGGTCCCAAAAGGATCAGTTTCTGCTTTCCTGAGAGATTATGGTATGAGTTCCATATACCACAATAACTTGCATTACAACATGCAAGATATCTATCTCCTATTACCAACTTTTGGAGATATCCGCGCTAAGCGCGAATATCTCCAAAAAGTAAAACCTGCCCTGAGCAGTTCTTAGCCATGTTATCCAATGGGAGGTGGATAACATGGCTAAGAGCATTAGCTCGGTAATGTATGAATATCGCTGAGTTTTTAGCGATATTCATGCATTGCGGCCGTTTATTATCGCATTTGTGATAAACCTTGATAATAGCAAGGTTTATCTTCGATAATTTCTGATGATGCTTAGCGGTAAAAAATTCGTTGGTAAGCATCGTTAGCGATAAATATCGCTTAACTTTGGTAATATGCCCCAACGTCTGTTAACGTTCGATTCGACGGAAATGAGGAAGTGTTGAAAAACATTGTCTGCGCCATCTTGCCTTTTTTGAAATGCCACACTTTTGTCGTGCACGGCAGCCATTTTAGATGTCTTGACCAGACCCACTCTCTGCACGCTGTCGATTCGTAGCATGGCTCCTCACCCTCGCAAGCATCTTCCCCAGGCACTGGTCACCCCCGCTCTCTGTCTTATGCATGGGCAATAAACCTCCCCCCATCTGCGCTGCTCTTCCCTGAGAATCACACTGTGCCCGCCCGACACCTCCCTTTCGCCCTATTCACTACCGCACCCTCTGACACTCCTCTTCCTCTGTGTCCGATTGTCCAGGCTATCAGCTAGCCCTGCAGATGTAGTTTATGGCCCCAGCTGTAAAGAATCACCCCTCTTCAAAGGAGTTATAGTAGATGAAGGCCCACACCTGATGAGATCCGTCACACCACACGTGTTCCTACTATCTGAAAACCATCCTGTATTGTGATTGGGGAGGGGACCGAGCCTGAAGCGGAAGATTCCAGGAATCACTCTTTGTACATCAAAGTTTTTACAATTATGTGTCACATTAAAAATATATAGCACTCCAACAAAGTAGTAGGAATATAAAACTTTAATAACATATAAATATATACAACAAAACAAAACCAGTAAAAACATTTAAACAACGAAGAGACCGTGGCAATTTCTTTTGAATTATCCAATAGATTTATTGAAATTGACAGCACCAATAATGAAATATTCTTGTCAGTAGCGGTCTGTTGTGCGAATAGTTCCAAGGCAGCAGAACGCGCTGAAATCTAGATGGCACGAAAGTGATGTCTAGCAAGTTGCCGCCCAGCAAATAACGGCGTGGGGCGCCGCGGGGGTGAGTGAGTCCAGTAGGCACCACAGCTATTCTTACCGGCATTGCAGAATTACTGCTGGGGACAATGCCTGTGCTGTAGCAGGGTCACAGCAGAAACAAAAAGGATTCTGTTGAAGATGTTGTTGGTTTTCAATTTGAAAACAGTTCTGGTGTCAACTGCTATGTTATTGTAGTGGTTAATGTTTTGTTTTCTCTAGAAAATGTAAAAGAGGGGGAGGCAGTCCAAAGTTCCGTTAAAAGGGCAAAGGAAAGGATCGGTGGTTTGAACTATCAGTCAAAAAGGGGAGGGGGTGCAACAATTTTTCCTACCGGGTCACACTGTGCTTTCACCGGAAGTGAGGTCTGCAGGATTCTAGTAATTCAAAGTGAGGCTGGCGCCGACGTCCCGCGGATACAGTTTCGTCACTCCACGGGTGATCATGGCAGTCATTCCCCATCGGGGGTCGGAGACTCCCGCGGCTCCTCTAGAATCTTCAAGGTCGTGGAGGACTACGGTGGTGGAGTCAACCAGTGACCGGGCCATTTCTTTATGCTGGGCCCGCTCTTGCCAGGTCGACCGCCATTTTGAGAGTTCGGTAGCTACTGGCGATCGCGGGGTCAAATGAGCGGACGGGCTCCACCCTGCCGGGCGAGACGTTGCAGCATGGCCACAGTGGAAGAACCCTTTTCCGGGCGCCTGGAGCGCTGAGGGTGCAGCTGGGAAGCCTCCACCTGGGGAGGCGGGAGAGGCCTGTTCGCACCGTCTCTCCCTCCCAGTGCACCCCACGGCGTCTCGCTTGAGATTTGTTATGGCCGGACCAGGCGATGAGGACGAGGGGGGGGGGGTCGGAGGCATGTGCAAGACATCCCCCCCAGGGTTGTTGCAGCAATTATACAAGAAAGAAGAAGTGTCCCGTCCGTCTTCGGGCCGGGCTTCCGGTAGATGTCGGCCAGACGCCCCTGGCTCTGGCCCCATGAACGGGTTTCTTGGTTTATTGGCTGCAGCCGGATCCCGTCGGCCTCGGCCCCCCGACCGTTGGTGGCCGGACCGGAAGAGCATGTGGCGGGACTACCTGCAACTCTCAAGGGCCACCGCGGCCGGACTGGGAGAGAGAGGGGAGGGTCGAGGAGACATTCCCCCCCCCCTGCAACTGTTCAGCGTTGTAAAGGCAATCCCCTGGCCGGGTCCCGCTGGTCTCGGCCTCTCCTCCGGCTACACCCTACGTTAGGATCTCCTGGCCGAGGCGTGGCAGCAGGACCTGCCTTATATGGGCTGCTCCCGGCTGGGCGTAGCCGGAACCCTGCCCCACCTTGGAAGTTTCCAGAGTGGGGGCGGATGTTCTACTGACTTGCATTTTCCCTAGTCTATCGATTTTTTTGGCGTGGCAGGCGGTGGGACAGCGAGGGGTGATTTGGTTTCTCTTACTGTTTTTCTGGTCTCTCACCACTGGCATATTTCGAACGTTTTCTTGTTTCTAGGACATTAATAGGTTTTATCATTACGTTATGTTATCGTTTCTTTGTTTGTTGTTTAATAAAAGTTCATGTTCATCAGTGGCCTACTGATTTTCGATTTCCTATTCTTTTCTTTCCAGGTTGTTTCATGCTAAAGTTTCTGTTAACAGGATACAGTGATCACTTCGTTATTATTGCATATGTCCTTTTCACTAGGGGTGCTCTCTGGTCGGGCCAGATGACGTATCTCTAGTAAATGGTCCGGGTGAAACAGGTGCATCAATCAGTGGGGAGTAGATAGGCATGACAGATTACAACGGGGGAGAAAGGTCCGCATTACGTACCCTTTCACTACTTCCAAAGATTTTCCTACGTTTATTTGCAAACAGGGAATACCTCCAAAAAGAACTAATTCCCAAACAGTCAATGTTCGGACAATCAATCAATCAATGAGGAATGAAATAGGTACGACGTGTTAAAGGCTTGCGTTACCTACCCTTCACTATCTGCAAAGGGAGAGAGAATATTCCTATTCTTCCTCGTTTGCAGGCAGAGAAGATCCTTAAGAGAACCAACTTCGAACAATTCAATGCTCGATTCAAACAATCAACAAGGGGTACTGTGAACACAAATGAACGCCGCTTATGTACATACGCATTGCTATTTTCAACAGGTTGTTCCTAATGTTTCTATTTTAGCGAGGTCAAAAAGAGATCCCATTAGTGGCCTACTGATTTTGCTCGATTCCTTTTGTTTTTTTACACGGTTTTTCGCTATCTGCAAAGACTAAACAGAGTATTTTGACTCTGTGCTTGTTTGTAAATAGAGAATGAACCAAAGAGAACAATCAATCAAATGGAGAGAGAAGCAGGCACGACGGATTACAAAGGGGGCAAAGGGCTGCGTTAACTACCCTTCACTATCTGCAAAGAGAGAGTACTCCTAATAGAAATGAGGGGTGGGGGGCAGCATTCAAAGCAGATCAGTGTGCATAAACACGAAAATGTTTTTACTTACCACGTACTTGACATTCGACAGCTTATGATATTTGCTATTAAAAAACCATTGAAATTCACTGAAAAAACCATAGGTTATAGACCATATATAGTTAGGAATTAGCATTTACAAAACCTTGAAAATTCACTGAAAAAACCATAGGTTATAGACCATATATAGTTAGGAATTAGCATTTAAAAAACCTTATTTTACTCACACAAAACCATTGAAATTCCATATATAGTTAGTTGCACTAACTATATATCGCGCACCCGCAATCCACTGCTGATGATGTCACATATTACATCATTCATGACATGGTCAGTGACATCACTGATGACATCACTGATGACATCTTAAATGACATCACTGATGACATCACACTTGACATCAATGATCACATCACTGATGATATCATTCATGTGATAATACAATGCATCTCCTCACACTGTAATATAACCTCCGTTACACCCAGTGTTAAATAGAGAGTATCATTTTTGAAACCATTGACACACCAATACTAGTTACTACATACGCACTCACTGATTCCTATGTCTACACACACATTCACTTATACAATCATTCATACATACAATCACTCATCTTTACAACACTATCATATGCACTCATACACTTATACAGACACTCACACTCTGCCACTCATTCATGGAGTTACTCACACACCTAGTCAGTCCTGAAAAGAATCAATCACACTTCCATTTTTTTTCATCTATACAGTTAAACACAGAACACCTTACATTTTTGAAACATATACTAACACATAGTTACTCTCTTATAGAATCACTGATACAAGTACACATTGATCTGCACAGAGTCACACACCTCCCAGCCAGCCATACACACACTCAGTCTCCCATACAAATACTTGTGCAACCAATCAATAACCCATATAGCTACTTATATAGCTACTGATCAACACATGCAGCAGCTTGCACAACAACAGAGATACTGATGCACATTTTCAGACAGTTTAGTCACTAACCCGTGCATTCAGTAAGACGCATTTAATCACTCACTCATACAGTCAATCACGCACCTACTAAAACCTTCATTCAGACACTTATACATCCACTCATTCTTCAATATGTAAAACATATTTAAACTTTACAGAAACACATAATCACTGGATGTTGTCATCAGTGATGTCATCAGTGATGTCACTGACCATGTCATGAATGATGTAATATGTGACATCATCAGCAGTGGATTGCGGGTGCGCGATATATAGTTAGTGCAACTAACTATATATGGAATTTCAATGGTTTTGTGTGAGTAAAATAAGGTTTTTTAAATGCTAATTCCTAACTATATATGGTCTATAACCTATGGTTTTTTCAGTGAATATACATATATTTATATTTATATATTACTTATGGTTTAAAAACATATATTTCTTATGGGTATGCTTAACAACTGTATATATTACTTATGTTTATAAAATATATGTACTGTTTTGTGCTGATTCTATGCTTGACTTGTATATAATTTGTAAATAACCAGGGTCTAGTTGCACTTACGCAATCAAAACGTTTTTAGAAATGAAAGCCCAGTAAGCTACCTGTCTTGGGCTGTGTATTTATTCACAATTCTTTCATTATTATTTCAACACACATTATATACATATAAACATATACATAAAAGGTGAGTAACATTTCAAAACTTTTCAACACCACAGATTTCCCAACAGAACTGGACACAGCTGTTCAACTGATAAGTGTAATTACACAAAGTATGTCACTATGAATTGTGCATGAAAAAAAAACTTAACAGTGCTTTCAACTCTAGTTAAAACCGAAATAGTGCTTTTAAACCCATTTAACAAATTTTGACACCGTGTACAGGTTGTGATCACTTTCATTCTCCTTGCTAGGAACCTCTTGCTGGTAATGTCACTTGGGGTTTCCAAAGTTATTTTATTGTAGTGGGGTTTCTGTTGTAAATGACCCCTGAACAAATGGTTTTCTAGTACACCACTTCCTGAGGACTTCCTTTGAAACATTTCAAACCTCTTAGCAATTTGGGGTTCTCCTCAGGTCCCTGACTGGTTGTGTTCTTTGGAATGATAATACATGGAGCATATTAGCTGATAACAATTTTCCACTTAATTCTTTGATCTGTAGTTTCAGTATTTTGACATAATTGGGTACCTGTATCTCATGTGATTGAACACCCTTGTTGGCATATCAGAATTCTTCTGCTAAACTGCTTTCTTTTTTAATTCTCCTTCCATCAGCTTCTGTAATAAGAGTTATGATTAATTGAACTTGTTCCTCGGTTAAAGGCGTAATTGCACATTTGTGTCTTACAGTAGTTTCCCCTGAAACATCTAAGATGTATTTGCCACTTTCCATCTTGATTTAGAAGCTTTGTCTGTCATGTTCATTCTGCGTTTAACTTGGCTAAAGCTTCACATTAGAAACCTGTGAATCCGGGTTGGGCACGCTTTAATTAACGTGAGATAAAACATTATTTCAGTATGTTTAAAATGGGAAAGCTCTTAAACAAATGAGAGGGGCTCTATTGTTACCAAAAGGGAATAGAGCACCAAATTACTATAAAGTAAAAAAATAATTTTTCCCTTTGGGTAAAACGTATATCGTAAATCATCAAGCACATTCAATCAATACACTCAACTAGAATCACTGCCCTCATGGGATTCAATCCACCCAATACATCATGTGAAACACTTACAAAGAAAAACATCAATTATATCAAAACAGACTTTTTATTTTCGTATTAAAAAACATTCAACTGAATGTACAATCAATGTGAAACACTCATTTTGTAAACAAGGACAAAATTACAATAAAAAAATCATAAAACTACACAGAAGAAAGGGAAAGACAATCAACTTTGTCTTATCACTGGTAATTTAGACTATCTGGGCAACAGAGGGTTGGGCTTCCCTTCCCTATACCCCTTTGCTTGTTGACCACTCCAAATTTAACAAATATGTAATGCGTCAACGCGTTTCGGAGGCTTTCGTTGGTTATAGCCACCTTCTTCAGGACAATAGATAATTATTTTTCCATATCCATCGTGTAACCTATTACAGAGATAAAACATGTCTTTATCTCATGAAAATGTGTGCTCTATTCATACTTTATTTTTTGATATCAACACATTGTGGAACCATTATTGTTACCTATCGGTACAAGAGTACATCCATGTTTTAAAAAAATATATTTATCTCAATTCTATATTTCTTTTTCTAAAACATCACATTTTGTCTAAAAAGGAAGAACTTTATTGTTTTCTTGTTGGAAACAAAAGCAAAGTCAATTCTTCCCCACATTTTTACATTGTAAGTGTTTCACTATCATCCATCTGTCGCACACCTTTATTACTAATACTGCACACCATTCATTGCAGTTGGGCTCAACCATACTAGTCCCTCCTTTTTCGATAGGGAACAACTCACCTGTGCAATCGCACATCGGTGACACTGCTATTCGAATTAGGCTCGTCAATGGAATAGTCTTTACGTGACAAAGGCCAAAGCTGTCAGATAAAATATAATTCAGCTATTTAGCCACAAAGGGGCAGGTTGTTATAACTCAATCCATTTGTAGAATTTATCATGTTTCACAGCGATCTAAATAATACCTACTGGATTAGTTGATAACGTGGGATAGCATTATTCAATTTGGCGTAGTTCCCTGTTACAATTTGATCCGAAAGATTCCGGTTGGCTCCTGCAAAAAAATAAATCCTTTTAGGGCCTATACTTTTTATAAGCGAAACTCCATTATTTCTTGTCACCCCAAGGCTATGATAATTACCTCATAATAGGGTATCTTTTACTTCACCGGTTGTCTCATCAGCTACAACCGATTGTTAGTTTCTGGTGCTTGACCCCACACCTTTAGGGAAAAAGAGTATGTATCAGTCTACAACCCCGCCTATCTTTATGGCATTTAGTTTACTTAATCTTTTGTCTTCAAAAATGAAGAAACCCACTTGTTCCTGCTAAGATTAAGTCTCACCTGGTTCATAGGGAGCCAGTATATCCTGATCTTATTTTCTGACCTCGGGTAGTCGATGCTCGTGGCTGCATCATTATATAAACAATGAGGGGGTGAAACAAAAGTCCTATTAGTTACTAGTTTTACACCTTAAGATGCCTTCTATTGTGTACAAGATCATCGCTCAAACTGTTCAATTAGTCAAAATTCACAAACCCACCAATTTATGATCTCTCACTGGGTTCAAAGAACCTCCGCGTTTGGTCACTATTTATTACCCACCCCGCATAGCTTCGAGTGACAAAAGAAGTTGCTTTGAGAGATTATCTTCGATTTTTTAATTTTTTAATGGATTTTTTGCCCCTACTTCCCATGGCTGACAATATCCATATGCTCATTCTTATACTTTACTTCCTAAAGGATTACAACCCACCCCAGCTCGATGTTTCCATACCTTTTAAATCCAACGGCACACTTCCCCGATGTGTCTCGTCTATTCCGCATCTGTTAGATCGCGGTAAAAATGGTGAAAGGACTAGTCTCCAAAATGGGGCAGTTTTTAAGCGCGTCACTTGGTGACGTGATTGCCCTGGGTTCGTGAGCTGAAGCCCTTTTCTTTTTTAACATACCTTTATTATTCCTTAAGGTTCTGACAATTACTATTAATCCCGTATGCTTCTTACTATTAATGATGGTAATGCTATATTGAATCGGATCGCTCGCTAAATGCATAATCTGTTTAAATCTAATATCACTCAACCACGAACATCGTCAATATAACCTAAGTCCATTACGAGTATAGCACTGGAAATCGCTTATTGAGTATTATTGTTTCTCCTTTCGGGCTTATGTCATCTATTATTTATATTATTTATATGTATGTATAGTATCACGCTATTCTCGCAAACGAAAATAGCGAGTGGGCATATATATCTTTTTTTGGTATTCACATATTGTTCGATTAGTGACTGGCTCGTCACTCTGTGGTTCATTATTTTTTAATACTTCTTACTCCTCATTAGCGAGCTAGGCTCCAGATGGTACATAATGCATTCAATTAGGCAATCTCTCACAGAATCATTATTCAAGGGTCCAGAATCATAAATCGTTGGGGATTTAGAGTAATAGAGAGAAAAAGATGTTATACCACAATTCTCATCCAATCCTCTTTTGTATTAAGCTCCTTATTTACAGTGTCAAGAGTAGAAATATACCACTGCTCTCTGTTTTTACGTTTAATTTCAACATTCCCTCCCCTCTTGGAACATGTAATCTTTTCTATAATAAACCATGAGAATTCAGTGTGTTTATGCTTGAATTTCATAAAGTTATCTACCAAAGGGGCATTCATTTTGCCAGTCTTAAGTGCAGATCTATGTTTGAGCAGACAAAGTCTTATCTCTCTTCCAGTTTCCCCTACGTAAGCCAATCCGCAAGGGCAAAGTAGCAGGTATATGAAATTACTACTCCTACAATTATTAAGAGTTTTGGCTGTCATGGTGTAGTTATTATAAGTGAGAGTTTTGGTGACACAACAATTCTCACAAATCGAGCAGTTACTGCATTTGTACTTACCAACTGCTTTGTTCCCTGTAATAGTCCTCTGATTACTATGGCTTTCCACTCTGTATGTGTAAACCAAATTATTACGGATATTTTCATTACGTCTAAATGCAAAAATAGGTTTCAGAATTTTTTCACCTTTACCCTCATTCAGAATGTTCCAATTTGAATGAATTACATTCTTCAATCTGTTTCTGATATTAGAAAATTGGCTCACGGTGTGGCTTAGGTGCCGCGCAAGATGGCCGGCTAGGTGTAGAGCCCCGCTACACCGTTCAGCACCGCCAAGGATTTTCCCATGTGAACGGGAACGTTCTCGAGCCCCGCTGCCAGATTTCATTACCGGAACCTCGGGGGTACAAGCGGAGCGGCTTTTCGGCTCTTGAGGTGCCGTTTTCGCCCGTCTCCGTGATGTTTCGACTGCTCCTCACGGAGCCGCCATTTTGAGGTCCCCTCATCCCCCGGACCTCTAACTTCAGACTTCGCCACAGCACAACAGCACAACGTGTCTCTGGACACCAACGACCCTGGATATGCCGACTTTGGCAGTGAGCAAGTTCTCATGTGGTGACTTTCTGCCACGTAATTTTTCCTTTTTCTCCCTTCACTGAGGCAGAGTTGCTGACGCACATTGACGCAGCGGTTCACTTCTAAGACCCGCTTTTTCTTCTATGAACGTTTTTCAACTCTCAGCGCTACTCCTCATGCTCCTCCTCATGGCGCTTTTCTAATTGTTTTTGGGACTTTTCTGCGCATTTCTTTCCGCCTCAGCTGCTTCATGACGCAACACCCTCTCTCTTTCAGCTGCCAGCATAGTTTCGCTCCAATTCTCTGACGCTCTCTTCTACAACTACAAGCGCCTACTCACTTTCTCCTCTGCATCTGCTGTCTTTTTGGGAACGTCTTGTATCCCACGGCGCTTCAACTCTCAGAGACTTGTGATTACTTACTGGCACAAAAATAACGAAAAAAAAAAAAAAAACATTTATATGCTGAGGATACGTAAACCTCAATTTGTCTTTACCCCCTCTGTGAACACTTTGGTGGGTTCTTCATCTGGTACACCTAAGTCGAATTGCTCTGCCAAAATGTCGTCTCAAAAATCATCTTTGGCTCACTCATCTACTGGTAAGCCCTCTCCACCGGCTACATCAGGCAAGCGCCCTAAACAAAATTCTCCTACACCAGAGGATAACCCTCCGGCCTCGTCTATTGATCAGATTTTGGAGGAACTGCGAGCAATGCGTCCCTTTATTGAAAAGACGAGTACGGATATGCAGCTTTTGAAGGACAAGTGGGAGTCCATGGATGCCCGAATTTCTACTGTTGAGCTTCATATCCCTGAGCTTCAATCCAACACGCAACGTATTGTGGCATTAGAAAAGACTGTCCTTTCCCTACAAAAGCATACAGAAGATTTGGAAAATCGCAATAGGAGAAACAACCTCCGTATTTACAATCTGCCGGAAAATCTTGAGGGTGACAATCCGGTGACTTTCTTTACCACCTTCCTACCGAAACTTTTGGACTTGCCCCCTTCTACATCCATCAGTATACAGAGAGCCCATAGATTAGGTGCAAGAACAGATTCTTCTTCCAAACCTCGTGGAGTCATCATCCTCTTTTTGAAGTACACGGATCTCCTTTTGATTCTTTCAGCAGCAAGGAATAAAAAACAAGTGACTTGGCAAGGTCAACGAGTGTACTTATCTCAAGATGTCTCTAATGTCACTGCATCCAGACGTAAAAAATTTCTGGCTATGCGTCCTTCTCTACGCTCTATGGGAGCAAGATATGGCCTGTTTCACCCTTGTACTCTCAGAGTTACCTATCGCAATAAGACTTGGTCATTTCAGGAACCTGGTGAACTACGGAATTTTCTCCTTTTACAGAATGAAGAAGGAATGGACGCCTCCTCCTCTGCTTCGAACAGTGGCTGAACTTTGGCTTTTGTTGTCTTCATGTCTTGTTTTCTAGTAATCTTTCTCTGAATTCATGTACCTCTCTACACTCCTTATCTCAATCTTAACCTTCTCATTTTCCTTATCTTCTCTTTGAATGTCTCTCTCTTGCGTCTCTTATATCTACCTATTGTCTCTTTCTAACTTCTGGATCTATATTTTATGTCACATGTTCCGTATGTTCACAATTTTTCCTTTTTCCCCAGACGGATATATATCGGACGTTCCCTTCACCATTTTGTTCCATCCTGTGTTCCTTTTTGTGCGGTCTCAGTGTGGCTCTGCTCCTGATCCTGGTTCGTCCGTCTTGTAACGCATCACCACCTTCCCACCTTCCCCCTGTGTGTACTTCCCCCTCCAGGTATGTTCAATACAGTCATCCTTTTGGATTTGTACTGTCTTCTATGCCTTCTCTCTTTTCTCCCTTCTCCTTCCTTTGCTGATCTTCTCTCCCTTTTCCTGTCCCTCTCCCTTTCCCCTTTTCTTTTTCTTTTTCTTTTTCATTCTCTACCTATCCTTCCTTCTACCTTTTTGATGATCTTTATGGTTATTATCTCTCTACAGTTTGAATTACTAAATGTACAGTATGTTTTTGCATTTTTCAATTTTGACCAATTTACTACTCTTTCACCTTCAAAGTTGTTTCATGGAATGTGAAAGGATTTAATCATCCTATTAAACGGCAAAGAGTACTCTCACACCTATCTTCTTACAATCCAGATATTGTTCTTATTCAAGAAACCCACCTCTCAGACATTGAATCCTTAAAACTAAAGCGATTGTGGGTTGGAACTGTTTTATTCTCTCCTGCTTCTCAAAAAAAGAACGGGGTGGCTATTTTGATTCATAAACGCCTTCAGTGTAAAGTATTACTAGAAGAAAAAGACGATGAGGGGCGTTGGATTTTGGCTAAACTACTCCTTAACGCTATCCCAATTACTGTGTTCAATGTTTACGGTCCTACATGTTTTGACTCCTCTTTTTGGCCCTCCATTACAGCAAAATGTGTTCAATATAAGGATGATTCTTTCCTACTAGGTGGAGACTGTAACCAGATCATTGACCCCTTTTTAGACCGTAAATCTTCTGTTCGTTTTTCCCCTCACAAACCACATAAACAATTCCTTGACACTATCACTCAAATTCATCTTGTGGACTCATGGAGACTCACTCACCCAGATGTTATGGATTTTTCCTTTTTCTCTCCTCCTCATGCTTCTTTCTCTCGTTTGGACTACATTTTTCTATCTTCATCTCTCTCTCAACACCTTATAACCTCTTCTATTGAACCTATTGTTATCTCTGACCATGCTCCTATTATTACTGTTTTTGACCTTCTTCCTCCTACTCCTAAATCTTCTCGTTGGCGTTTTAACCCTTCTCTTCTTACTGATCCTCTTTTTTCCTCCTCTTTTCGTTCTTTCGCTTCTGAATTTTTTCAACTTAACTCTACACCTGATACCCCTCCTCATATTCTTTGGGATTCCTTCAAGGCCACAGCCCGAGGTTTTATTATTGATTTTGTCTCTAAAAAGAAGAAAAAATTCCTTCAAAAGCGTAAAGTTACCCTGGCGCACATTAAATCGCTGGAACATCAATTCTATACTTCCTCTACTAAGCATATGTCTCCTGAACTTCTTAAGGCTAAGATTGCTTTTAACAAGCTTACTACAGATTCAGCCTCCTCTTTTCTCCTCCGGAGCAGCGCACGATACTATGGAGGTCGAAATAAATCAGGTAAATTATTGGCTAACTATCTAAAATCACGTAAAGAACGAACTAATATTGATTCTATCTACTCCCCCTCTAATATTCTTCTACATACAGATGCAGAAATTTTGGAACAATTTCACTCTTTTTATGAATCTTTATACACTCCTGAGAACCCCCCCACCCCAGAGCTTATTCAATCTTATTTTGATAACATGCCTCAGCCAGATACCTCCCACCTTAATTTTTCGGCCATTGATATTGATCTCACTATTTCAGAGTTGTCCACTGCTTTATCCTCCCTCACTAAAGGCAAGACTCCAGGACCTGGCGGCTTTCCAGTTGAATTTTACCTACATTTTTCAGATCTCCTCTTACCTAAACTTCTATTTCTTTTTCAGTCTTTTTGTTCTACTGGTTCGGCCCAAGGCTCATTTCAGGACGCTACCATATGCCTTATCCCTAAAGACGGTAGAGACCCTAAGTTTTGTAAAAATCATCGACCTATATCTTTAGTTAATGTGGACTATAAGATTTTTGCAAAATTATTAGCTCTTCGCCTTGACCCGCTCCTACCACATCTCATAGGAAAAGAGCAATGTGGTTTTGTTAAGGGCCGCCTTCCTTCGGATAACTCCAGACTCTTCCTTAATGTTTTAAGTAAAGCCCCCTCACTATCAATTCCCATTGCAGCCATTTCCGTAGATGCTGAGAAAGCCTTTGATCGGGTTGACTGGTCCTTTCTCATGGCTTCCTTAAAATGGCATGGCTTCAGCCCTAAATTTATATCTTATATCTCTTTGCTATATTCTATGCCCAAGGCCTCTGTTCTCGTCAATGGTCAACTCACTTCCCCATTCACGCTTCAACGTGGAGTACGTCAGGGCTGTCCTTTGTCACCTCTTTTATTTATTTTGGCGCTTGAACCCTTCCTTACTTCCATACGTAACAATCCCTCCATTTCTGGATTCCCGTATGGTGATCATCATCTTAAATTATCTGCATATGCTGACGATATCCTTTTATTTATTTCTGACCCGGTCACTTCTGTTCCCTCTTTATTAAGTGAATTTGAAAAATTCTCTTTGGTTTCAGGTTATAAAATAAATTCTGACAAAACAGAAATTCTTCCTTTAACCAAATTTTGCCTTCCCCACTTCTTCACATCCACAGGCTTTGCTTGGAACTCTACGAAAATTAAATATCTTGGTGTTCTTTTCTCTAACTCTATTTCCTCTTCTATTCAACTTAACATGAACGCGGTCATCTCTAGAATAGACTCATTGCTCTCTTCTTGGAATCCTCTATTTCTTTCCTGGTGGGTTCGTCTTGATTCCATCAGGATGATGATTGCCCCGATTTTGATCTACTTATTATCCATGCTTCCAATTCGTATCCCGAATTCATATTTTCGCCGCATTGACTCTGTTTTGTCCAAATTTCTCTGGAAACAGAAAAAGGCTCGTATATCTCTCCTACACCTTCGTAAATCTAAACCTAATGGTGGAACCAACTTTCCAGACTTTCGCCTTTACCACAAGTCCTTCTCACTTCGACAAGCTTCCCGCTGGCTATCTCAGGAAACCTCCCCTTTTTCTCCCCTCTGGCTTTCTGTCGAACAGGAGTTATTACTTCCTTACTCTTTACAAGAGGTAATCCGCTTCACTTCTAAAGCCCCATGTCTTAACCCCCTTTTATTCAAACATACCTCTTCTCTTCTATGGCCTTTAGTCTTCTCTACCCCGGTCTCTCAGGAATCCTTCCTACTATTACCTATATGGTACAATTCACTCATATTAATACATAACAGACCTATTGCATGGCCCTCATGAAGAGCGAAAGGTATCATCTGGGTACGTCATCTCTTTGATGGCTCATCCCCCTGCTCGTTTCCTAAATTCCAATCTCAATTCCACTGCCCTCCTTCTTTTGCAAAGAAATTCCTCATCCTTATGGAAACCATTCTAGATTGTTATTATTCTCTTCCTTCTGAAAGCCTACCAACCTCGTCTCCCTCTCTTCTTACCGTCCTCTCTACTGCTCCTAAAGCTTCCCTTATTTATCGGTATTTCTCAGCCCCCGACCCGGACCGTCTCAAATCGAAATTGGAATTGTCTTGGGAGAAGGATTTGGGTTCTTCATGGTCAACTTCTCTTTTGGACAAAATATGGGCCAGATCTTTGAAGATTTCCCGGACTGCCTCTCTTACTCAATCCCTATTTTTCTTCTACCACAGACTCTACCTTTCTCCTCTTTCTATTTCTCGCTTTCAATCCAATTATATACCTAATTGTTGGACCTGTACTGCTCCCAATGCAGATCTTCTACACCTTTTCTTCCTCTGTCCTTCAGTTCACATTTTTTGGACTCAGATATGCTCTCGCCTCTCCCGTATTTTCCACATCTCTATTCATTTTTCCACCTCTTTTGTGTTTCTAGGTAGCCTTTCAGACGATTTGGAACTCCCTCCACATTCTCACGGTCTTTTTGATCTTATGTTAGCCCTTGCACTGCAGCACATTGTTTCTAACTGGAAGTCCTTGAACACTTTGTCTCTAACTTGTTGGTGGAATCTAGTATGTCAATCACATAGACTTGATGTTGCCTTTGCCTCCTCCTGCACGCCCTCCCGAAATGTTGAACTCTACTGGTTACCTCTCACTTTATATTTAGATCAATCTGCCAAAAAGGCATACTCTCCACTTTCCTCGGATAATTTCAAACCCCCTTGAACACATGTACTCTTGCCTGTAGTTTATGATGTTTTTCAATTTCACTATTGTGATTTTTTAGCTTTATACTTGTTTCCTTTTTGCTAAAAGTTCTTATTTCACGTAGTTGCTCAATATTGTATATTTTACTGTACTTTTTGACTGACATTCATTGTATTTTCTATTTTTATTCATTCTCTATGCTATTAACATGCTTTTATTTACCTCCCTCCCCTCCCCCCCCTTCCTCCCCGTAAAATACTTCAAAATGCTTTGCTTTTCATTGTGATGTTGGCTACTTATGTTTAATTTATCCCGCCCTTTAGCCTTTTTCTTATATTTTGCTGATGTCACCTTATTGTATTATCTGATTTTACTCTAATAAAGCTTTCAAACTTAAAAAAAAAAAAGAAAATTGGCTCACAAACACCAACTTAGAGTCTATTGTGGATTTTACTTTCTTCGAGTTGGGATCTGGATGTATCATACTTTCACGATTATAAAATCGGGCCCTCTTACAGGAGTTCTTTATCAATTTCTTGGGATAACCCCTATCTTTCAGTTTTTCTCCCAGTGTATCCGCATGTTTAAGGTAATCTCCCATATTGGAACAATTCCTCCTCAATCGGAGGAATTGTCCAAATGGTACATTATCACGTTGGGACCGGGGGTGATAACTACTATAATGTAGGAGTGTGTTTTTATCTGTAGATTTCGTGTATAATTCTACTTCTAGTAATCCTCCCATGTTTTTGATTCTAATATCCAAAAAATTGACCGCGCTGTTATCATATGCTGCTGTAAATCTGGAGTCACCACAATCTTGTTGGTACTATTTGATGAGGCACCAATGATCTTATTAAATTGGTCCTCAGTGAACCCAAAGGTTTTGAATTGATCCATGGTTAGGAGATTATTTGCTATGTCACTGAAAAGTGATCACTTATATCGGAATTGCTCTCCAGCCACTTGGCTGTACTAAATAATCTTAAACAAATGAGAGGGGCTCTATTGTAACCGAAAGGGAATAGAGCACCAAATTACTATAAAGTAAAAAAAGATGGGAAAGCTTCACATTCTAAATTTGCGTTTCCGAACTAGTCGCTCTTTGACTTGAATTGAATAAAACATTGTTGCAGTTTGGAAAGGTCATATATTACGTAGCTTTCATCGTGCCTCAGTTCATTAGTGCTGGCGTGTGTCCCATCTATTCAAGTTAAATACACCAATGCAACTTTACATTTCGGTTTTTACAGACTGAAATATAAAACTCGCGAAAACGGTTCTCCATTAGTATGCCTGCATGAAGAAAATAATCCTCTTTTCAGGTGCAGTTTCTTGGGATTCTAAAAAATTGCCCGTAGAGCAAGTAGTGGCGTAACAAAACTTGAGGGGGCCCCCCTGCAAACTACATTCTCCGTGCCAGTCTAGAGCTCTCAGGCCAGCGACCCGCCATACTGCAGGGGATGCAGGGCTATTGTTACGCCACTGTCACCAATATAACCGTTATAAGTAACACTGGATGCTGGAGTTAAAGATTTGGCTTAGTCTGCCAGCAGGCTATCATAGGTGGTGGTCCATTCATTACAGGGTCCCTATCATCAGTAAACCGGGGTAGTTTGCCCAATTTTAGGTGGGTTTCCTGATGCAGACTCCTGTCATGATATACAATATGGGGCCCACTCATCGTTCAGTTTTGACAAAAGTGCATCCACTGCTCCTTCTCGGACCCGTTTTAAAACGTTAGACAATGCGACAATGCAGTATTTCAAAAGCAGATGTAACTACAAAGAGCACATTTTGATAATACATGTTTATTAGTAGACAATAGCAATCTTAAGAGGCATTGCATAGCTTCATACACACTATGACCCCAATTCCATCACAATCTCTCTCTCTCTCTCTCTCTCTCACAGTCAGTCAGTCACTCTCTTTCAGTCAGTCAGTC
Organism: Lissotriton helveticus; assembly: GCF_964261635.1. Lineage (NCBI taxonomy): Eukaryota > Metazoa > Chordata > Amphibia > Caudata > Salamandridae > Lissotriton > Lissotriton helveticus. Next base: position 822,741,733 of record NC_136057.1, read on the forward strand.
TCTCTCTCTCTTTCTCTGTCAGTCAATCAGTCAGTCTATCTCTCTCTGTCATTCAGTCTCTCTTAGTCAGTCAGTCTCTCTCTCTCTGTCAGTCTCTCTATCTCTCTCTTTCTGTCAGCCAGTCTCTCTCTGTCAGTCAGTCAGTCTCTCACTGTCAGTCTCTCTCTCAGTTTTTTAGTCTCTCTCTCGGTCATTCAGTCTCTCTCGGTCAGTCAGCCTCTCTCTTAGTCAGTCTCTCTCTTTCTGTCAGCCAGTCTCTCCCTTTCTGTCAGTCAGTCTCTCAGACAGTCTCTCTCTCTCTCTCTCTCTGCCAGCCAGTCTCTCTCTTTGTCAGCCAGTCTCTCTCTCGCAGTCAGTCTCTCTCTCTCAGTCAGTCAGTCTCTCTCTCTCAGTCAGTCAGTCTCTCTCTCACAGTCAGTCTCTCTCTCTCTCTGTCAGTCAGTCTCCCTCTCTCTGTCAGTCTCTCTCTCATTCAGTAAGTCTCTCTCTCTGTCAGTCACTCTCTGTCAGTCTCTCTGTCAGTCTCTCAGTCATTCAGTCTCTCTCTGTAAGTCCCTCTCTCTGCCAGTCTCTCTCTCAGTGTCTCTCTCTCAATCTCTCTCTCAGTCATCCAGTATCTCTCTCTCTGTCAGTCTTCCAGACAGTCTCTCTCTCTCCCTCTGTCAGTCTCTCTCAGTCAGTCATTCTGTCTCTCTCGCAGTGAGCCAGTCTCTCTCAGTGAGTCTCTCTCTCAGTCAGTGACTTTCGCTGTCAGTCTCTCTCTCTGTCAGTCAGTCTCTCTGTCAGTCTCTCTCTCTCTGTCAGTCTCTCTCTCTCTCTCTCGGTCAGTCGCTCTCTCTCTGTCGGTCAGTCTCTCTCTCTCTGTCGGTCAGTCTCTCTCTCTCTGTCAGTCTCTCTCTCTCTCTGTCAGTCTCTCCCTCAGTCAGTCAGTCTCTCAGTCTCTCTCTCTCGCTCTCCTAGTCTCTCACTCTCTCAGTCAGTCAGTCTCTCTCAGTCAGTCATTCTTTCTCTACCTCAGTCAGTCAGTCTCTCTCTCTCTCTCTTCAGTCAGTCTCTGTCAGCCAGTCAGTCTCTCTCAGTCAGTCATTCTCTCTCTCTTGCTCTCTTTGTCAGTCTCTCTGTATCAGTCTCTCTCAGTCAGTCTCTCTCAGTCAGTCTCTCTCACAGTCAGTCTCTCTCTATCAGTCAGTCAGCCTCTGCCTTTCTCTGTCAGTCTTTCTCTCTCTGTCAGTCAGTCTCACTCTCTCTCAGTCAGCCAGTCTCTCTCTCTCTGTCAGTCTCTCAGCCAGCCAGACAGTCTCTCAGTCAGTCAGTAATCAGTCTCTGAGTCGGTCAGTCGGCCTCTCTACTCTCTGTCCACTCTCTCTCTCCACTGTCTCTCTCTCCACTGTCTCTCCACTGTCTCTCCACTCTCTCTCTCTCTTTCCACTCTCTCTCCCCAACCTCTCCACTCTCTCTCCACTGTCTCTCTCTCTTTCCATTATCTCTCTCCAACTTCTCCACTTTCTCTCCACTGTCTCTCACTCTTTCCACTCTCTCTCTCCAACCTCTCCACTCTCTCTCTCTCCAATCTCGCTCCACTATCTCTCTCCCCACTCTCTCCCCACTCTCTCTCTCCCCACTGTTTCTTTCTCTTTCCACTCTCTTTCTAACCTCTCCACTCTCTCCACTCTCTCTCCACTCTCTCTCCACTGCCTCCCTCCACTCTCTCCACTCTCTCTCTCTCTCCACTCTCTCTCCACTTTCTCCCTCTCCACTGTCTACCTTCACTCTCTCCACTCTCTCTCTCTACTCTCTCTCTCCATTCTCTCTCTCCCTCTCTCTATCTACTCTCTCTCCACTCCCTCTCTCTCCAGTCTCCTCACTGTCTCTCTCTCCACTGTCTCTCCACTTTCTCTCTCCATTCTCTCTCTCCACTGTCACCCTCCACTCTATCTCTCCAGTCTCTCCACTCTCTCTCCACTGTCTCTCTCTTTAGTGTCTCTCTCCACTTTCTGACTCTCCACTCTCTCTCCACTCTCTCCACTCTCTGTCTCCACTGTCACCCCCACTCTCTCTCTCCACTCTCTCACCACTGTATCTCTATTTAGTGTCTCTCTCCACTGTCTGTCTCACCACTCTCACTCCAATCCCTCTCTCTACTCTCTCTCCACTGTCTCACTCTCTCCACTGTCTCTCTACTCTTTTTCTCCACTCTCTCCACTCTCCGTCTCCACTCTCTCGCTACTCTCTCTCTCCAATCTCTCCACTGTCTCCCTCCACTCTTGCTCCACTCCCTCTCTCCACTCTCTCTTCACTCTTTCTCTCCACTCTCTCTCCACTCTCTGTCTCCACTCTCTCTCTCTGTCTCCACACTCTCTCTCCACTCTTTCTCTCTCTCTACTCTCTCTCCACTGTCTCTCCACTCTCTCTCCACTTTCTGTCTCCACTCTCTCTCTCCACTCTCTCTCTCTCCACTCTCTCTCTCCAATCTCTCCACTGTCTCCCTCCACTCTCCCTCCACTCTCTCTCCACTCTCTCTCTCTCCACTCTCTCTCCACTCTCTGTCTCCACTCTCTGTCTCCACTCTCTATCTCCACTCTCTCCACTCTCTCTCTCCACTCTCTCTCTCTCTCCACTGTCTCCCTCCACTCTCTCTCTCTCTCCACTCTCCCTCTCCAATCTCACCACTGTCTCCCTCCACTCTCTCTCCGCTCTCTCTCTCCACTCTCTCTCCACTCTCTGTCTCCACTCTCTCTCTCTCCACTCTCTCTCTCCACTCACTCCACTGTCTCCCTTCACTGTCTCCCCACTCTCTCTCCACTCCCTCTCCCAACTCTCTGTCTCCACTCTCTCTCTCTCTACTCTCTCTCTCTCCACTCTCTCTCTCCACTCTCTCGCCCTCCACACTCTCTCTCTCCACTCTCTCTCCAATCTCTCTACTCACTCTCTCTCGACTCTCTCTCCACTCTCTCCACTGTGTTGCTCCACTCTCTCTCTCCAATCTCTCCACTGTCTCCCTCCACTCACTCTCTCCACTCTCTCTCCACTCTCTCTCCACTCTCTCTCTCCACTCTCTCTCTCCAATCTCTCCACTCTCTCTCTCCACTCTCTCTCTTCTCTCTCTCTCCACTCTCTCTCTCCAATCTCACCACTGTCTCCTTCCACTCTCTCTCTCCACTCTCTCTCTCCAATCTCTCCACTCTCTTTCCACTCTCTCCACTGTTTCCCTCCACTCTCTCTCTCTCTCCACTCTCTCTCCCCACTCTCTGTCTCCACTCTCTCTGGCTCCACTCTCTCTGGCTCCACTCTCTTTCTCTAATCTCTCTACTCTCTCCACTGTCTCCCTCCAATCTCTCCACTCTCTCTCTCCACTCTCTCTCCCCTCTCTGTCTACACTCTCTCTCCACTCTCTCTCTATCTCTCGCTCTTCACTCCCTGTCTCCACTTTATCTCCCCACTCTCTCTCTCCAATATCTCCACTCACTCTCTCTCTCCAATCTCTCAACTCTCTCTCTCTCCACTCTCTCTCTCCAATCTCTCCACTGTCTCCCTCCACCCTCTCTCCACTCTCTCTCTCCACTCTCGCTCCACATTCTCTCTCTCCACTCACTCTTTACTCTTTCTCTCCACTCTCTCTCTCCACTCTCCACTGTCTCCCTTTACTCTCTCTCCACTCTCTCTCGCCACTCTCTCTCTCCACTCTGTCTCCACTCTCTCTCCACTCTCTCGCTCTCCACTCTCTCCACTCTCTCTCCACTCTCTCTCTCCCATCTCTCCAATCTCTCTACTCTCTCCACTCTCGCCACTGTCTTCCTCCACTCTCTCTCCACTCTCTCTCCACTCTCTCTCTCCACTCTCTCTCTCCACTCTCCCCACTGTCCCTTTCTCCACTGTCTCTCCACTTTCTCTCTCCATTCTCTCTCTCCACTGTCACCCTCCACTCTCTCTCTCCACTCTCTCCACTCTCTCTCCACTGTCTCTCTCTTTAGGGTCTCTCTCCACTTTCTGTCTCTCCACTCTCTCCACTCTCTGTCTCCACTGTCACCCTCCACTCTCTCTCTCCACTCTCTCACCACTGTATCTCTCTTTAGTGTCTCTCTCCACTTTCTGTCTCTCGACTCTTACTCCACTCTCTCTCTACTCTCTCTCCACTGTCTCTCTCTCTCTCCACTGTCTCTCCACTCTCTCTCTCCAGTCTATCTCTCTCCACTCTCTCTCTCCACTCTCTTACTCTCCACTCTCTCCACTATATCCCTCTACTCTCTCCCCACTCTCTCTCCACTCTCTCTTCACTCTTTCTCTCCACACTCTCTCCACTCTCTCTCCACTCTCTGTCTCCACTCTCTCTCTCTCTCCACGCTCTCTCTCCACTCTCTCTCTCTCTCTACTCTCTCCACTGTCTCTCTCTCCACTGTCTCTCCACTCTCTATCTCCACTGTCTCTCCACTTTCTGTCTCCACTCTCTCTCTCCACTTTCTCCAATCTCTCCACTGTCTCCCTCCACTCTCCCTCCACTCTCTCTCCACTCTTTCTCTCTCCACTCTCTCTCTCCACTCTCTCTCCACTCTCTGTCTCCACTCTCTCTCTCTCTCCACGCTCTCTCTCCACTCTCTCTCTCTCTCTACTCTCTCCACTGTCTCTCTCTCCACTGTCTCTCCACTCTCTGTCTCCACTCTCTCTCTCCACTCTCTCCACTGTCTCCCTCCACTCTCCCTCCACTCTCTCTCTCTCCACTCTGTCTCCCTTCACTGTCTCCCCACTCTCTCTCTCCACTCCCTCTCCCCACTCTCTGTCTCCACTCTCTCTCTCTACTCTCTCTCTCTCCACTCTCTCTCTCCACTCTCTCTCCCTCCACTCTCTCGCTCCACTCGCTCTCTCCAATATCTCTACTCTCTCTCTCTCCACTCTCTCTCTCCAATCTCGCCACTGTGTCGCTCCACTTTCTCTCTCTAATCTCTCTACTATCTCCCTCTACTCACTCTCTCCACTCTCTCTCCACTCTCTCTCCACTCTCTCTCCACTCTCTCTCTCTCCACTCTCTCTCTCCAATTTCTCCATTCACTCTCTCTCTCCAATCTCGCCACTGTCTCTCTCCACTCTCTCTCTCCACTCTCCACTCTCTCTCTCCACTCTCTCTCTCCACTCTCTCTCTCAACTCTCTCTCTCCAATTTCTCTCCACTCTTTTTCCACTGTCTCCCTCCACTCTCTCTCTCTCCACTCTCTCTCCCCACTTTCTGTCTCCACTCTTTCTGGCTCCACTCTCTTTCTCCAATCTCTCCACTCTCTCCACTGTCTCCCTTCACTCTCTCTCCACTCTCTCTCTCCACTCTCTCTCCACTCTCTGTCTCCACTCTCTCTCCACTCTCTCTCTATCTACTCTCTCTCTCCACTCTCTCTCCACTTTCTCGCTCTTCACTCCCTGTCTCAACTTTATCTCTCCACTCTCTCTCTCCAATCTTTCCACTGTCTCCCTCCACTCTCTCTACACTCTCTCTCTCTCCACTCTCTCTCTCCACTCGCTGTCTCCACTCTCTCTGTCTCCACTCTCTCTCTCTCCACTCTCTCTCTCCACTCTCTCCACTGTCTCCCTCCACTCTCTCTACACTCTCTCTCTCTCCACTCTCTCTCTCCACTCTCTGTCTCCACTCTCTCTGTCTCCAATCTCTCTCTCGCCACTCTCTCTCTCCACTCTCTCTCCACTCTCTCTCCACTCTCTCGCTCTCCACTCTCTCTCTCCACTCTCTCTCCACTCTCTCTCTCCAATCTCTCCAATCTCTCCACTCTCTCCACTGTCTCCCTCCACTCTCTCTCCACTCTCTCTCTCCACTCTCTGTCTCCACTCTCTCTGTCTCCACTCTCTCTCTCGCCACTCTCTCTCTCAGCTCTCTCTCCACTCTCTCTCCACTCTCTCGCTCTCCACTCTCTCTCTCCACTCTCTCTCCACTCTCTCTCTCCAATCTCTCCAATCTCTCCACTCTCTCCACTCTCTCCACTGTCTCCCTACGCTCTCTCTCCACTCTCTCTCCACTCTCTGTCTCCACTCTCTCTCTCCACTCTCTCTCTCCAATCTCTCCACTCTCTCTCTCCACTCTCTCTCCATTCTCTCTCTCCACTCTCTCGCTCTCCACTCTCTCTCTCCACTCTCTCTCCACTCCCTCTCTCCACTTTCTCCCTCCCATCTCTCCACTCACTCTCTACACTCTCTGTCCACTCTCTGTCTCCACTCTCTCTCCACCCTCTCTCTCTCCATTCACTTTTCCACTCTCTCTCCAAGCTCTCCACTCTCTCTCTCAACTCTCTCTCCACTCTCTCTCTCTCCACTCTCTCTCCACTCTCTGTTGATACAGCAAACAAGGTGTATTGCGCTACCATGGCACATTTCTTTTAATAGGTACAAATAAGAAGATCAAGACCCAAGACATCTTCAACAAATATATACATTTTTGCTTAAGACTCACACAATTCTCTTTGCAGCGCAGCACCCTTTCCTTGTTATCGGCCCTTGTTGAGAGTTAGTTGTGTCAACAAATATATAAGAAGGTGGGAACAAGCCCTCGAGCCCAGACCCCAGGCATCCAGAACAGTCAGCCACCTTCGCACTATAATGTCCCCGCCTCTCATCTGCAACCAGAGCAACACAAACGCAACTTGGCACACTGAGCTCGATTATTAAACACACCTGACTGAGGGCAGACACAAAGTAGTGTGCCTTCTATCGAGTGCTTACCTGAGGGCACCATTTTGCTTGCTCGTCCCTTCTCACATGAGCTTTGCCCTGGGGAAGGCTGTCTCTGGGGCCCACACCCCATCCTCTTTCCGGGCTCATGGCTCTGACTGAAGAGAAACAATGTAAGTTGAAACATTGTTTCTCTTCAGTCCTGGGTCAGAGCGAGGGGCTCAGAGCAGGCTGCATACAGTGCAGCTGCTTCAGAGCCTTCGGCTAACCCAGGACCATCTCGCCTTCAGGAAACAACTCAAGACCTGGCTGTTCGAGCAGTAGCATACCCCTCCCCCAAGCGCCTTGAGACCCTCCCGGGTGAGTAGTGCGCTATACAAATGGCATGATTGATTGATTGATTGACAGATCTGATTTCCACCGAGGAGCTGAGGGGCCCCCTTCACCTATTCAAGGCTGAGGGCCCCCCGCACCGCGGGGACTGCGGGATGTTTGTTATGCCCCTGAGAGCAAGTTGTCTCGAAGGGTCCAGGGATGAAAGCTTCTGCAGTGGAGTGCATTATTCTTATTAGTAGACTAATCCAAGAGTAGGAGACTTGGAAGCAAACATTATGAAAAAAGAAGCATATTTAATTCCGAAATTCAATATTGTCAATCTTGGGCTCGATGAAATGTATGAAGTTAATGGTCTGCAAATGAGTTTTCTAATTTCCATCATCTTGTGAAACCTGGAGTTTCGATATAATTAATAACTATGGCTGATCAGTACACTTACCAAAGGCTGCATATGTTTTATTAATTGATCACAGGGATAGCCATCCGCACTCGAAGTTGCCCTATTTGACTACAAACACAAGCATTCAGTGGGAGAATGTGGCAGCACTCCATTACTCAGGTCTAAATATTTCACACAAACGGAAGATTATCAGTCTGCCCTGAACTAAGGAGAGAACGAGGACCGCTGCTATGTGGTCTTCCAACGAAAGTAGAATAAGTACGTTAATACTTATAAAGGCAATCAAGTTGGGGGCTGTATAACTGTTTTTGCGATAGTTATATTTCAGTCTGTAAAACCAAAATATAAACTCACGTTGTGTCTTCAACTTAGACAGATGGCAACACACACCGGTACTAATGAACCGAGGGTCGATCAAAGCTACATAATGTACGCCCTTTCCAAACTTCTACAATGTTTCATTCAATTCTAGTCAAAGCGTGCCTAGTTCAGACACGCAACTTTAGAATATGAAGCTTTCCCACTTTAAACATACTGCAACAATGTTAATAAGCTGGTTCCGGTGCATCAGTGGACTAATGCATTCACTGCAAGGGTTTGTATTCAACCTCATGGTCTTAGGTTCAAATCCCTGCGGGTCCACTCAGCCTTTCATCTATCGGAGGGTGATAAAAAATGGGTAACAATTAACAGCTGTTATTCAGCATCAAGATTTCAATGGCTGAATGTGTACTTTATAAATACAAATGTTGTGTTATCTCATGTTAATTAAAGCGCACCCAAGCCGGATGCGTGAGTTACGAATGAGAATCTTAAGCCAAGTTAAACACAGAATGCATATGATGGACAACGCTTCTAAATCAAGATGGAAATTGGCACATAAATCTTAGATGTTTCAGGGAAAGCTACTATGAGACACAAATGTGCAATTAAGACTTTAACCTTCCATTAATCATAATTTTTATTAACACAGCCGATTGAAGGAGTAATAAAAAAGAAAGCATTTTGGCAGTAAAATTCGGATAAGCCAACAAGGGCGTTCAATCACATGACATCCGAGGTACCTAATTAAGTCAAAATACAGATTACAGATCATAGAAATAAAATAAATGCTGTTATCAGCTAATATGCTCCATGTATTATCATTCCACTGAACACGGCCAGTCAGGGTCCTGAGGACAACCCCAAATCGCTAAGAGGTCCAAAATGCGTCGACGGAAATCCTTGGGGAGTGGTGTACCAGAAAAACATTTGTTCAGGGAGCAATTGCAACAAACTAAAACCCCATTCCAATTAAGTAACTTTGGAACCCCCAAGTGACATTAAAAGCAAGAGGTTCTTGGCAAAGAGAATGGTAGTGACCACAACCTCTGCACTATGTCAAAACTAGTTGACTGGTTTTAAAAGCACTATTTAGGTTTTTAACTTGAGTTGAAAGCACTATTAAGTTTTTGGCTTTTCATGCACAATTCACAGTGAATTATACTTTGTGTAATTGTGGCTTATCAGTTGAATAGCCGCGTCCAGTTCTGTTGGGAAATCTTTAGTTTTTAAAAATTCTGGAATGTTGTAATGTGCTCCCGCCCTTTTTGATATGTTTACATATATATATTGTGTATTGCAATAATAAAGAAAGAATGTTGAATAAATACACGGGCCTTGACAAGTAGCTCACTTGGCTTCGATTTCTCAACAAGTTTTGCTTGACTAAATACAGCTAGACCCTGGTTATTAACAAATTTCTAAGAGGCCCAATCTAGCTGTAGATATAAGGGCCCAACCCCCATATATGTAAAACGAATATGAGTCACTGCATAGTTTACGTACACGTTATTTGATTATATGCTTATGGGTTTTATTATTTTATCTACAACAATGTTTGAATATGATCATTACAATTGTAGCTCTAAGTGCTTCACTATTAATATATTGGAGAAAATATGCGATAAAAATAAACAAATATAAATAATAGATACAAAAAAAAAAAAAGTAATAACACTTAAATAAATCAGCTTTATGTACAGCAACACTTGTAACTGTAACTTTCTGTCTATTTATCCATACATGTACATATGCAATTTTTTATAATATATATCTTTATTTTTTCTATACACATGTATACCTTTCTATGTAGATATATAGCTATACATGTAGTAGTTTATTCCTACTGTCAAAAGAAAAGCTTCAACTCACTCTAATTCAGTAATCTGTCTCTTCCTACACCTCTGTCAATATATCCTCTACTTCCATTTCCTGACTCATCCCAAACCTCATTGTACTACTATGTTCTTATCTCCCTTAGAACCCTTTCTTGACTCTTCTCTCCTCTATCTCTCCTTTGACTCTCATCCCAAACATCATGTTACTACTATAATCTCGCAAATAACACATTCCAGACTCTTCCATCTTGTGATTAATCCCAAACCTCATTTTACAAATATGGTCTCCCTAATAACTCTTTCTAGACTCCTCCCTCCTTTTGCTCATCTCAAACCTCATTTTGCTACTATGATCTCCCAAATAACACTTTCTTGACTATTGCCTCCTCTGTCCCTCCTTTATCATATTTATTTATTTATTGTTTATTAAGAAGTTTTATATATAGCGCTGGTCAGACCTGAGGGAATCGGGGCGCTTTACAACAGATTTAAAGCAGGAATCGCACAAAACGGCAGAGCCGCACACATACTGTTCGGAAGACCCAGTGTACTGTGCATCATTGAGGTAGGGAAGTCCTGAGATAGCCTCGATGAGTACACAATGCCTTGGGCTAAACCTCATTCAGGGAGCAAGGAATGAGGGAGGGGTTGGGGAGCGCGGAAGAGGTAGGTTGTGGTGGAACATTGTCGGGGGCTGCAAAGTGTAGGCTTGTGCGTTTTGGCGGTAGTTTTCGGTTCAGGAAGGCACAGATGAGGTAGAGGCCATTTAGGAGTCTTTTGAATTTTACAAAGGAAGGGATAGTCCTGGTATCAGTTGTGATGGAATTCCAGGTTTTGGGCGTGTTTCCATTGAAGAATCGTGCAGCGGTTTTTTGTTTGTGTGTTTTCATTGGGGTGAGTAGCAGGGTATTGGAGCTCCAGAGGTTTCTTGTCTGACCGGCTTTCTTGAGGTTGGAGGCCAGGTATTCCGGTTTCCCTGTGTGCAAGGCCTTGTGCGTGAGACAGGCAGTTCTAAAGCTGGCACGCATTTTGACTGGGAGCCATTTTAGTTCTTTGAGTGCGGGTGATAAGTGGTCATATTTCTCAACTCTGGTGACCATTCTAGCAGCTGCATTGAGAGTTGTTTTGAGGGGAGCTAGGTGGGATTGTCCTTTACCGGTGAGGACTGCATTCCCATAGTGGAGTCTAGATAGCACCAATGAATGGGTCACTTGTTTGAGGTCCTTGGGAGGGATGAGGAGTTTAATATTGTTGAGAAGCTTCAGATTGAGGAAGGCACTCTTCGCGGAGATCGTAATGTGTTTGGCCGTGTTCAGTTTTGGGTCTATGGCGATTCCTAGTGATTTTACAGAGTTAGCCAGGGTGAGATTACCGTTGAGGGCATTGATTGCTTTTAACCATTCTACGATTTGAGGGTTTTCTTCTTTGTTGGAGATGCGGAGGATTTCAGTTTTGTCTTTGATTAATTTTAAGGTGGTTTGTTGATAGCCAGTGTTGTTGAGTCTTTGAATTTCATCACTGGAGGAGGTTTCCAGGTAGATCTGGGTGTCATTTGCGTATAGGTTGAAGGGGTTGTTGGCTTTTATGAGTAGGGTGGTGAGGGGTTCCATGTGTATGTTGAACAGTTGAGAGGAGAGCACTGAGCCTTGAGGGACACCTCTACTGATGGGGTGTAGGTCGGATGTAAAGGTTTTGATATTCAACCCAACGAACAAATTAACACATCCGCTGCCCTGACTGTTAATTCCCTGTACTAATCCACCACTAATCCACATTGTGATCGGGAGCAGTGTCCTACGCACCAAAACGCTTTTTAAAGTTTTTTCAGGGGTAATAAGCACTATAAATACAATTACAAAATCATGTAAAGACAGCCGAAAATTAAAATATGTATATTCTGAAATAATGAAGGATTGCATTTAACATTGTAAGCATGTTTGTTCCTAATTATGTATTACAGATGTTAGCATTGGGATAGAATTAGGGAATGGGTTAAGATTAGAATATTTGAAGGATTGTGGCTAAGTCTACATTTTGTGCTAGGATTGACAAGGTTAATTGGAGGGGTTATGTGTTAGGATCTGGTTTACAATAAGAAGGATTAGTGCTTCTGTTTAGGACTAGGTCTCAGGCAGGTAGGTGTGGGTACGTATACTGGGTACTTATAGGTTTATTTCCAAATGTCTTCATTCTGGTATTATTTACAATGGTTTCTTAATGTTATAAATAATTTGTAAAATTATTTTTTCTTCAACATCTGTACTAAAACAATGACTTCTTCAAAAATAAATTGAAGTTTTCAAATACTAGCACCCAAGAACCTCTGAAAAATATTCACGATAAAAATGTATGCAGTAGGGAACTGAGAAAGGAAGGTAAATCCAATCCACCTATTTCCATCCCCATAGAGCTTTGTGTTTCATCATTCTTCCTGTCATCAGCTTGTGCAGTAAAATTTCACCTAATTGGTGTCAGAGGAAACAAAATAATGACACCTGTGACACCTAGTTATAGCCACTTCATTTCAATTGAAGCATAGACTACTCCTTGTTGAATGCCAGTCATGGTTGCATTTCCCAATAAATAGATGTTTTATGAATCAACAATGAAAGTGTTTTACAAACCAAAATGTCACATGATTTGACAAAATATAATGTACACACTGTAAACAGGTTCACAGCATAGCAGTTTTTATGTATCTACATCCTTTCAATTACAATACAGCCCATGGTGGCTACAGAATGCATAGCCCAGAGAATATTGTAGGAGGCCTGTCATCAAACTAGTAGAACTGCAGAAGCACTTTCAGAGGAGAGATTTCAGAGTTGCATTTTTTAAAAAGTTTCTCCAATCTGACAATAATGTAAATTCTCCAACTGTTCCCAGGACATGCGTCCTCTGGTCCTGATCCCCATAACCTGTGGGTATTGCACACAGACCGTACGGCTAGTATCCTGGAACAGATGTGCTGAATTCTCTAACCTACAGTGGTTGAGCTTGAACATACTGCCAAAATTCTCTGGTTCAGTATTACACCAATATAATTCTTTTGCAAGTGTTTTTTCATGTTTTTTCACGTTCGTTGCCCTTATTTATTGCAGTAGCTGTATTATTGACCTTGAAGAAGGCTGTGACACTATTCTAGGTCTCTTGGCCGAAACATATTGGTCTAGCATTTACACAGTTGCCTCGAAGAGCGGCATCTGCGTCACCAGTCATTTTCTGCTTTTAATCCTGACACCAGGTAGCTGAATAAAGTTGCAACCTAGCTAACCCCGTAGCCAGTTTTAACCACTTACATGTTAGCACCGCACCTTTTCTAGACACACCAGGCTCACATAGGGTTTTAGTACACCCGGCCCCTTCTCAACAAAAACATGCCTGAGCTCTTCCTTCGTAGTGAAGGGGTTGTAGCCCACGTGGAGATTTGGTCTTTCAGGCAAGGAGGCACTCCTATGATGAAGCATTACACCTCTGGTGTGTGAGGGGAACCGTCCTTAAAAGGAAATCCCCCTCAGAGTGGCCGAGTACACTGAGATATCTGTATGACCTCCAGTTGACTCTGGACCCGTGGCCATTTATGTGATTTGAATAATGTGAATTCAAACAGGTTTTTTCCTTCTGCTTTTCCGATTCAAAAGGATATATTTGAAAATAATTGCTGCCCTATGATGGAAACAGAACACAATCCAAAATGACAATTATATTACACATTAATTACTTTTGACATGCAAGGGTTAGCAGATCACTATGCCCCTGAATACTTTTAAATAAAGAAAACTATTTTATAAAATTCATTGGCAATACCAATAAGTCTGGATTTAAAGGACTGCTGTTTGGTAATAGGATACATTTCAACTACATAGCATGAAAATGAATATGTATTTGTTTGGAAGCAAAGAATTGTAGAATAATAATGGTGTAGGTAAAAGGTCAGGTGACAGTTGCACCGTCAAGCCAGAACTAAAAATCCATGTAGGTTAATTACTGCCTTACTCCCATCTGTGCTGCTGTCAGAGAAAAACCCTATAAAATATCTCATTTTTCTAAGACACTTTAATAGCTTTACAATGTCATCTGTGTACCCTTGAAAGTTTAAGCTCCGGCAGCTGTATAAACAAAATGATCTCAGTTTTGTGGAAGGGAAGCACATTTTTGTCGAAGCCCACAGCTTCTGGTCAATCAAAACATGTACTCCTGGCTCCCACATGTGGGGGGAGCCAAAATATTTTGCCAGACCTAAACCTTTTTTTTAGTATATAGAAGGCACTCCTGAGGTAGGCCTTAAAAGTTCATAGTCCGGAGCGCATGGTATTTAAAAAGTAGGACATGTGTACTTTGTTTTACATGTCTCGGTAGTGAAAAATTCCTAAAGTTGTTCTTCACTATAGTATGGCATATCTCTCCCATTGATTAACTTATGGATACTTTATTAAATTTAATAGCTAGTAACTTTTGATTTGGAGCATCTAGAAATATGTTTTTTATACTCAAAGTCAGAGTCAGATGTAAAGTCAGATTTCTGAAAATGTCACTTTTAGAAAGTTGACATTTCCTTGTTCTAACCATTTGTGCCTTTTCCCAGTCCACGGGCCACATGACTGTGAATGACTCTGCTGTGGGGGGTTTGTGTATATCTCCCAGACAGTGACACAAAAGGAGATTATGAGTGGACCGGATGGACCACCCCGTTAGCTTGGTTGGGGGGAGGAGCTGTACCCAGTCCCCCTCACATTTCAAAGGGCTTTGCCTCCTGTAAACACACAGTAACCTGGGACTAGTCTTTTGTGACCCCAGACTTCTTGGAGCCTTGACTGGGAAGGAAAGATCCTTCCAGAATCATGTGTGGGAGCAGCATATGGAATCCCCGCACTTCAAAGGCTGGCACCGGGTATAAATATTGGACCTCCACATCCACTCATCAGTACACTCCTGCATCTGGGGCCATTACAAGAGGAAGGACTGCCTTGTTCCCCAGAGGACTGACCTGATGCCTGAGGTGTGTCTTTTTTCCCAGAGGACTGCCCTGCTACTTGAGGCCTGCCTTGAACCTCAGAGGACTTCCCTGCTGCTTGAGGCCTGCCTTGTCCCCTAGATGACTGTCCTGTTGCTTTAGGCCTACTCTGATCTGTGAGAAGGAAGACTGGACCTGTTCTCTTCATCCCTGGCTACCTGAGTGATTCATAGGGTCAGTTGGCTGACCTCCTGTTCTAAGCTACAGGGACACAGCAAGGTCCAGAGGCCTTCCTGCAATTGCCCATCTGACCTGCTACATTAGGCCTGCCTGGGCCTGCAACAGGACTTGCCTTAGCTCTGCTGGTCTCTGCAAGATTGCGTCCCTGGTTCCCAAGAGGTACCTCCCCAGGCCCCTGGCCCTTAGTTGGCATCATAGTTCACTCCTCTACAAGGAAAGGTACATTTCTGACTTTTTGGGATCTTCACCACCTTTATTGGTAAGATCAAAATGCATACAGGAATTTGCATATTATGTCAAGGAAGAGCACGAGCATGAGAGTGTACCGGAAAGCACACCATCAGAACAGTGGTACAATACGAGATTATTCTGTTAGAGCCTATCAAAGTGCTCCAATGGGCACACTGTAGTCCATGGGGTCCAACCTGACCTCTGTTCTTCAATGCTCAGCAGAGTCCAATATAGTCGCATGGAACAGAAGGGTTGCAACTATGCATTCAGCAGAAAGAAGGGATGAGGGGAAAGGGAAGGGGGGAGGGGGAACCTGTCAGGCAGTGTTGAAATGGCCAAAAAAAAGCTATTGCGGTGCAGGTGGTGAGGGGGAGCCCCTCCCCGATGGACGCCCACTAAAGCGCCTTCTCCCTACACCTCTACTGCAGGGCTTTGGGCTTGGTCGCTATGCGGTGCTTGCAAACACTGTCACAAATGCTCCCAAATATCCAGGGGTTGCGCTTGTGTGGGCATCAGGTCCCAATACTCAGACAACTGTGTATGGCAAAACGCTGCATCCGCCATCCAGTCATCTCTCCACATCCTATGCCGACGGCCCCAGCAGATCGCCAGGCATCTCTTCGCCAACAGCAAGTCATCTGCGAGTCATCTGATGCTCTTGGGTAAGAGTTTAACATAACCCAACAGGGCAACATACTAGGTGCGCTTCAGCCTATCCCCTTTTGTATCGCTTTGTTCGCCCTAAGTGTGGCAGGGTATGCTCAGACGTGAGTCGCTTGCTCACTTGGCCACTGGATTCAAGATAGCCTGGCTGATGAGGATTATGATTCTGAAACCGGTCCCAGGATGCTTGTTTCCGGTCCAGGGAAGACATGGCTTGGCAGTTCGTGCTGGACTGTTCCCATGAAGCACAGGGTCAGACTGATTTGCATATGGCCATTGCGGAACTGGGGTGGCTGAGTGAGCTAAAGAATGGTGATGGATTAAACCCAGATCAGTTGACTGGGGGTGAGTGTTTGATTTGCTCAAACGCTCTGTCCATCATCCCCTTTTGTATCGCTTTGTTCGCCCTAAGTGTGGCAGGGTATGCTCAGACGTGAGTCCCTTGCTCACTTGGCCACTGGATTCAAGATAGCCTGGCTGATGAGGATTATGAATCCGAAATCGGTCCCAGGATGCTTGTTTCCGGTCCAGGGAAGACATGGCATGGCAGTTCGGGCTGGACTGTTCCCATGAGGCACAGGGTCAGACTGATTTGCATATGGCCATGTCTGAACTGGGGTGGCTGAGTGAGCTAAAGAATGGTGATGGATTAAACCCAGATCAGTTGACTGGGGGTGAGTGTTTGATTTGCTCAAACGCTCCGTCCATCATCCCCTTTTGTATCACTTTGTTCACCCTAAGTGTGGCAGGGTATGCTCAGACCTGAGTCCCTTGCTCACTTGGTCACTGGATTCAAGATAGCCTGGCTGATGAGGATTATGAATCCAAAACCGGTCCCAGGATGCTTGTTTTCAGTCCAGGGAAGGGATGGCTTGGCAGTTCGGGCTGGACTGTTCCCATGAGGCACAAGGTCAGACTGATTTGCATATGGCCATGTCTGAACTGGGGTGGCTGAGTGAGCTAAAGAATGGTGATGGATTAAACCCAGATCAGTTGACTGGGGGTGAGTGTTTGATTTGCTCAAACGCTCCGTCCATCATCGCTTTTTGTATCGCTCAGCCTATACTCCGGCATTTCATCCAGAACATCGAACACACACCCCCAGAAGTTCGCAACCTTTCGGCACTCCCAAGCAAGGTCTAGGAATGAGGCCTCAGACATTCCACAGCGCACACAGCACACCTCCGCACTTAGCTCCGCCTTACACATCCATGGATCTTTACCACCTTGAACAGGTTCGCTCACGATGACCTCCAACGTGAGACTCCTATGAACCCTACTCTATCGCTACAGTGACCACCCACACTGACAAGCGATGTGAAATCTGCACTTCACGCCACAGCAAAAATAGCCAGCAGTAGCCACTAAAGCAAAAATCCAACAACGACTGTCCACTACACTTCACAAGCTATTCATGCTACAGCGATAAAGACCAACGACGCCCGGCTGCTCTTTGTGCTACAATGATCATCTGCAACTCTCTCCCTGCTCTTCACGCCCTGCTCCGCTGCAAGTAAAACTCTCCATTCCTGACATTGAGAAGGTCACCTTTTTAGCGGGACTAACCTGGTCCCTATATTCAACCTGTGCTCCATTGTGGTTGACCTGATCTTGTGTCTTCCCCATATCTAGCATGACCAGATGACAGTGAGGGGCACTTTGTGCTTTTAGGCCTTGTAGCTACTTAAAAGTTTAAAATTGCATATCTAGGATTTTACTGATTAGATTTTCCTTATTCTAGTGGCAGTTTATTTATCAAAACTTACTGTATTTTTTTAATGGCTTTGGGATTTTTTTTTGTTGTGTTTTCACTTTATTACTGTCTGTGTGCTGCATAGTTGCTTTGGCTCTAACTTAAGCCTGACTGATGTGTGCCAAGCTACCAGAGTAGTAAGCACAGCTTAATATTATGACATTTTGGTTCACCCTGACAAGGACTGTGGTTGTTGCTTGAGTAGGGTTTTTCCCTCTCCCTCAATCAATAACAAAATTTCTCACGTCGGACGTAAGCAACAACTTGATCTATGCCCACTGTCAACAGTGGGCTAGCGTGACTAAATGACGGGAAATGTTTTAAAGGATGTAAAGGTATAACATCAAAATACATTTGAAGAAATACTATGTACTAAATATTAGATAAAAAAGGAAAATAAATTCCACTAATGTGCAAACTGTTACTACTTTTTAGCTAAACAACATATTTTTGTGCTATCAGAGCAATGGTTACGAACACGTTTAGGGTTACATATTTCATTAAAAAGCTAGATTTCTCCAGCCGTGCATCATACTGCAGTCTGATGAGTGAAGTAACCTTTATATCTTACTGCATATATAAGACACAGGCCCTTTAATTATTGGGACCTGAAAAAATTGCATTCAATGACCTTGCCATTACCTCCACTGATGTACACGAAATTTTGATTGTTTCTAGGTGCATTCTAATTGTTTTTCATTGCAATATATTACAAAGTAGATGGAGTAATTGTGTAACCTAGTAGAAAAACCATTAAACAAATGATTTATCATGGAATACTGACCAATTGCTTTGCCTTTCTCTTCTGAGAAACACATGCCTTTAATGACCCAGTTGTGGTAGAATTGATTGGTCTTTCCAGATGCACAGAAGATGACCAAAATATTTCAACTCTCTTGTGTTTAAAATGTCACTGGAGAAACAAAATCACCACAATTGAGCAGTTAAGAAGGCAAATAATGATAATAAGCAGTATTTTTTTTAAATTCACCAACTTTCGGCTCTAAAACTATTTGCAAATCGGACATTACATTTGGTTTCTTATTTTCATCGTAAAGCGAGGCAACAAGACCTGATATGTAACCTGCACATAATTGTGCAGTGAATGTTTTAAATAACATATTGGGTCATATTTAATTCAAGAGTATATTTAGTACACTACCGTCATTATGGATGATAAGCAACTCCAGATATTCAGTGTCAATCTACATTTTTTATGTCACGAAAATAAATGAGATGGAGCTGCATTTAAGCTACACATAATCAATAGAGGGTGTCTGCATTAAATGCATGATTAACACAAGAATAGCAGTAGATTTCATTGTGTTTTGTAAATTCTGATAAACATACGTGATAGTCTCCTGCTGTGGCATGAAGTTTGGTTGAGATTGAAGATATTGCGTGGTTGATTAGGACCCTGAATAGATATTCAAAGGCCGGTAGCTTATTCAGTCATAAAAGGAGTGGTTTGGGGGCATGGCTTAGAACCCAATGAATATGGCGGTGATGTCGTGAGGCTCCGGGACCGGGCTGGTCGTAACGTGCTTTGGGAGAAGTATAGCGCGTCGCTGCTCAGAGGAATATTTCTACGAACACTCGCTCGCAAAGATGTGAGCTTTCCTGCCGATTCCACACACCAAATAACTGCTGAATTTAAGGTAATTGCTGTAACACGGAGCTGAGTCCCTGCGGCTGCCATTTTATTTTGACCGTGGCGCGATTGCTGGCTTCTCCTCAGACGCGGTGGGAGCAGACTTTGCCCAAAATGCCTCAAATTGCCTAAAAAGCATCAATTTGTAATACTTTCTCCAGTAGGAAGTTGGGGCAGAGCTGCAACCTAGTTTCTCCTCACCCTTCTGCAAGTTGTGAGGAGATGAGGTTGCAGTTGCCATTTTAGAAATTTCTCGCCTATTAAGATGAGCATATATACAGCTACAAGCAATTTTTCTGCACTATATATTTCTTTTCGTGTGCTATGTACAATGATTTATGAAGGCATTTTTACTATTATATTTTGACATTCATACTTGTAGCAGGTGCCATTCTCTGATTGAGAGATGAGGATAAACCAAAGAATATACCAGTACTTTCTGCAATATTAGCTAGAATTAGCGGCTCTTGATGTACTAAGTTTCTAGTCTCCTTATAGCCTACAATTTATCTCAATTCCCATCTCTATGAGGTAGTTTTATCTGGCGGTATATTACTTCCTGAGCAATACTTTCAGGCATTCCGCTTTAGGCATCATACACGTTGATGGCTAGGACAAAAAGATCTCTTTTACCCACATCACAGCCAAAAAGTATTTTTCTCAGGAACTCATAGATCTTTTCAGAACTCTCCAAACTGGAATGTTCAGGTCTCCTTGAAATTGATAGTGAAAATATAATTATGGATTCCACGCAAGCACAACAGTAAAGTCCAACGTGAAACACTTGAAAAAGGATCCCCCCTCACCACCTGAGCCAGGCTCTTCAGTCTCTAAGGAACAGTTACTTCAGGAGATAGGAGCTCTTCAACCCTTTGTTGAGGAAACTAACTCTAAATTGCAAATCCTCTCTGATAATTGATCGCAACTTGATTCCAGATTTACAACTGTAGAGCAGAATGTCTCCTCTTTTAGCGAAACCACCAAAACGGTCTCTCTACTGCATTCTCAAGTTTCTATGCTCCAGAAACAGGTCGAAGACCATGAAAATCGCAACAGGAGAAATAATTTGTGCATCCATGGTTTGGCAGAAGGAGTTGAAGGTACAGACACCATTGCTTTCTTCAGATCCTTCCTTCCCAAGATTCTACATTTATCAGAAGATACCACACTGAATATTCAACGGGCTCACAGATTAGGTCGCCTGTCTAGCAATACCTCATCTCCACAGAGGCCAAGAGGAGTCATCCTTTACTTTCTAGAATACACAGACTTACTGAAGATGCTGGCAGCTTCTAACGCTATTCAATGGATCTCTTGGTCTGAATCCACATTATTCTTTGCACAGGACTACTCTAAAGTTACATCAGCCAGACGCAAGGCATTCCTCGACATGAGATCAGATCTCCGTTCCATGGGGGCTAGATATGTCTTTTCCATCCATGCCTATTTAAAGTTACCTACAATAACAAAACAACAACATATGATGATCCAGTACATTTGCAAAGTTTCATCAATGCACACAGGATGGAACATATGGAATCCTCAAGACCTTCCTCCTCATGTATTACTTGACTTTCTCGTACTTTATTTATAAGTCGTAATTTTCTCTCTGATTGCAGGTTTATTGAGGGTTTATGTCTTCGCTAGATTAAAGTTTATGTTATCTTTGAATTCCTTGTTATTGCTGTTTGATTTTGATATTCTCATGCTCATCTGTTGGATTACGAATTAATGCAAAATATTTTCTTTTTTTTCTATGTCTCCACAGTTATGTTTTCATCACGGCGCGTCTCCCCCCATTCAGTCCAGTCCTCAATTGACATCCCGTCTGTTCCATGTGGCTCTACCCACCCCCGCTTCCATGTTCCCTTTATGTAGGTATGTTTTAGTTTTATCTGTAGGTATGTTTCTGGTTTTGTCTCTCTTTCTTTGTGACACAATTCTCTTCTTTCTTCAGTATACTCTTCTCTGTTATTCTTTTTTCTATTTCCTCCCTAAACTCATCATTGCTGTCAGGATCGGGTCGAGCCGCGCCTGCATACATTGGGGAACTACAATTCCCACGAGCCTTTGCCCCGGAAGGAAGTATTTCAGCCATGTACGCGCATCGGCCGATGCGCGTTATTATGTGTAATCCGGCGGTTGAAGAGGACGCATACGGAGGAACCAGCGACTGGGGAGTTCTGTGGTCGCATTTTCGTTTACTTCTTCATGGATTAGCAGGAGAGGAAGCGATCTGTTTCAGAGTACTTTATGGGCAGGTAGAAAGTTCATACTGGCATTTGGGGGTGTGGAGCGCAGTGGTGGATCCATGCTTTTCCGGTTGCCTTCACATTGTTCTGGTGATTAGAGCGGAGCGCGATGGTGGACGCAACCATGCGCTACCATTTCTTTTGAGGGATTATAGACTTGGCATTTACAGAGTGGAGTGCGGTGGTGGTCACAACCACGCGCTGCCATGTCTGTAGGATATCTTACTGGTGTGTGTGTAGAGCGGAGCGCGGTGGTGGACGCAACCACGTGCTATCGTTTATATTGAAATAGTAACTTTGGAACTATTAGCGGAGCGCAGTGGTGATCTAAACCACACCCTGCTGCTTTCTTTGACTTTGGAAACTGGTATCATAGGTGGAGGGCTGTGGTGGTCGCAACCACGCTCTACCGTTCTATTTTCATCTCGAGATACTCACTGTAGGGTGGTAGTGGTCGCTACTACGCACTCTAAGCATTTCAGGGGATTGGGACAGTCTTTGCCTTTCCTGAATTTGCTTCTTGTTCTGGCTGTATCTGTGGAACTGCCTAGTTATTTACTTTGCACAGCCTTATCATTTCAACATACTACTCCTTGTTCTTCACATAGTTGGCTTAGAAAAGAAAGGGTCTATAGTTTATTAATTTTGAGAAATCCAACGAGTGGAGGTCTGACACTTCTATGGGGTATGTGTGAGACAGAAATGTATAATAGTAAATAACACTTCATGGTGTGGTTGTTTAGGTGTCATTGACTTATTTCTCATTCCAGGTGTGAGAGGAAAAGGAGAGGCATTTATTTGCCTTACAAAGCCATGTTATGTTTCATAATTTCAAGCAGGTATATACTGATCTAGTGAGAATTAATGAGAGTAGTTATACGTGCCAGACTTTGTTCATAGTCTGTTCTTTTGTTGTTTCAGGTTCCTTTCCCTGCAGTTCCTTCCCTTACCTTTCCCTCGCCTGATAGCTCGAACCCCCTGTGTTCTGTTTGCAGGGTGTTGGTAATATCAGGAGGTGGACCATTACTTGCGGCAGCCGGATCCTGCGGAGCAAACCTTGACAGAATAACGCACCCACAAATTGCGCTCTGCCCGATCCGGGTGTCTCGGGTAATGGCCTCATTAGAAGAAGTATTGCAAACGCTTGTGCTAGTACAGCAGGAGTTGGCTGCATCCAAGGCGGAAACGTCAGCACTCAGGGAGAGGGTTGACAGAATATCTAGGAATACTTTTGATGTTTCCCTTCCCTCACCTCAGATACAGGTCACCTTTCCTCCTCCCATTCCATTGGCCAGTCCGGAACGTTATTCTGGGGATCCGTCAAAGACACAAGTGTTTCTGACGCAGATAATGTTACATTTCTCGTGTAAGCCCTCTTCTTTCCAGAATATTCATTCTTGAGTGGCATTTGCCATCTCCTATTTGATAGGGGATGCTGCAAACTGGGCGGTGCCTTTGGTAAGAAGCGATGATGCCATTTTGTCTGATTGGTCAGCTTTCAGGGGTGAATTCGAGATTGTTTTTGACAGACGAGCTAGTACATTTAGGGCTGATAAAGAGTTGTTGGACCTCCGACAGGGGGGGAATGATTTGGTCACTTATTTAACCTCATTCAATAGACTGGTGGCTGAAACATCTTGGCCAGAGGAAAAGCATATGTCATTGTTTTATCAAGGACTGAGGGAGAGTCTAAAAGACATCATAGCTCAGATTGATCCTCAGCCTACCACTTGTGCCGATATGATTAACTTAACATTAAGACTTGATGGTAGATTGGCTGAAAGAGGAGGAGAGAGACGGAAATGGGACAAAGGTTATTTGAGGGCAGACCCTACTCCGCGTAAGGTTCAATTGTTACCAGGGGATGGCAATGAGCCCATGGAAATCGGAGCTGTCCGAACTTCATTGACTAGAGAGGAAAGAGGAAGTCACAGGGTTCAAGGGCTCTGCATGTACTGTGGCAAAAAAGGGCATTATGTGAGGGAAAGCCCTTCCAAACCAAAGGCCACTGTGGGGTGGTTACGGAAAAAAGTAGCTGTGTCCTCTATAAATCCTAGTTCTGATAAATTGGATGAGCACATCAAGAGATCTGAGGGGAACAGCGATTGGAAGATACCTTCCTTATCAGTAATGGCAGTACAAGACACCGAGTCACACATTGCGATCCCTATGAGTCTTGAGAGCAATCAGAAATACCATCAGGTTCTAGTCATAATTGATTCAGGGGCCACATGGAATTTTATCGACAATGGGTTGGTAACAAGTCTGGTTTTAAACCGTGTGCCTAGAGCTACACCGGAGGAGGTGTGGGCTGTGGACGGTAAGCCATTGAAATCAGGATTGATCACAGAACAAACCGAGATTGTAACGTTGTCGGTTCCAGTTGACAAGGGAGAACATAAAGATGTGCTGTCACTGAATATAATAGATGCCCCACAGTATGAAGTCATTCTTGGAATGCCATGGCTTAGCTACCATAACCCTACCATAGATTGGAAAACTAAGACGGTAACGTTTTTAGCAGATGAATGTAAAGCCATCTCTCTGCTCACCTTCCCACTCCATCTGTGGCATAGGAGTTCCCCTTATGATAGCTACTGCTGCTGAAAAGGAAGTGATATTACCTTTGGCCTATCACGCATACAGGGATGTGTTTAGCGAGATTATGGGCGAACAGTTACCACCTCACAGGGAGTATGACTGCCAGATAGATCGTGTGGAAGGGGCTGCTATCCCTTCATGTCGTGTGTATGCGCTGTCTGTTCCGGAAACCACAAATCTGAAAGACTATTTGGGGCATTACCTAAAGATAGGTTTCATACGGCCTTCAAAATCTCCTGCGGCCTCTCCTCTGTTTTTTATTTCAAAGGCGAATGGTGATCTGAGAGCGTGTGTGGATTATAGGATGTTAAACAAAAACACAGTACGCAATCGGTACCCTTTACCTTTAATCTCTGTTTTACTTGATCAGGTGAAGGATGCCAAGATATATACGAGATTGAATCTCCGGGAGGCGTATCATTTGGTGCGTGTCCGTGAGGGGGATGAATGGAAAACGGCCTTCAAGACACGTTACGGGTTGTACGAATACATGGTAATGCCGAGACAGAGGTACATACAGAACATGTCCTCAGGGTGTTATAGAGGTTGCAAGATCATAGCCTTTATTGTAAATTAAGCAAGTGCAAATTTGGAGTGACTGAGGTGGAGTTTTTGGGTGTTATGCTTTGTTCGGAAGGATTGCATATGTCAGAACGTAAAGTACAGGCAGTACAGACCTGGCCCATTTCCAAAAATGTGAGAGATGTACAGTGCTTTCTTGGTTTTGCCAACTACTACCGAAGGTTCATCCTCCGTTTTTCTCAGTTGGCAGTCCCATTGTCGCGTTTGCTCAGAAAAGGGGTATCTTTTCTGTGGACCAGGGAAGCTGAAAATGCCTTTGAGAATCTTAAACAAGCATTCACCTCGGCTCCCATCCTTGCCCATCCTAAACTTGAGTACCCCTACATAGTAGAGGCAGACGCCTCAGAGGAAGCTATATATGCCATCCTGTCAGAGAGAGATCATAGTACTGGGCAGTTGCATCCTGTGGCCTATCTGTCCAAAAAGCTGCGAAAGAAACTACACTATCGCCGAAAAGGAATTGTTAGCGATAAAAAAGGCATTTCAGGAGTGGAGACAGTACTTGTGGGGGGCCGTTTTTCCAGTCACAGTATATTCCGATCACCGGAATCTTCAATATATGAAAACTGCTCGACATCTGTCTCAGAGACAATTGAGGTGGAAGTTATTGTTCGCAGATTATGATTTTATAATTACTTTTCGGCCAGGCTGTGACAATCGAAAAAGCGGATTTTCTGTCTAGACAAGAGACAACGGAAGTTATCCATACCAAACCTGCACTGGAAGCCATTGTTGAACCTTCCAAAGTAGTCTGCGTACTTAGAGCTGATAACTTTTTGGACAGTATAAAACAAAAGTAGAGTCATTCAGAATGGCTAACATAGGCTAACAAAGACAATGGTCATGAGGTAAAACAAGGGTTGCCCTTCGTGAACAAGAAATTGTATCTGCCCACAATGGAGTCACAGAAAAAAGCCTTCGTATGGTGTCATGAATCACCGGTGGCAGGGCATCAGGGTATTACAAAAACCAGCCATCTGATGTGTTGTCATTTTTTGGTGGAGAACTATGAAATCCGATGTGGCTTTATGGGTAACACGGTGTGACACTTGTGCATGAGCTAAAAGTGATCACAGTAAGAAAAAGGGGAAACTCATACCTATGCCCACTCCACAGAGACCTTGGCAGAATATTAGTTTGGATTTAATTTCTGGCCTACCTAAGGATCAAGGGAACTCAGCGATTCTAGTTGTTGATGGTTTCACCAAGATGGGGCACTTCATTCCTTGTCGGAATCTTCCCACAGCTGGCCAAACAGCCCAGTTATTGTTGGACAATGTTATCCATTTGCATGGGGTGCCTAAGGTCATTGTGTCAGACAAGGGGCCTCAATTCATTGCCAGGTTCTGGAAGTTCTGGTGTTGGCCTATAACAATGCTTGGCATTGTTCGGTGGGAGTATCGCCCTTTTTTGCCAACTACAGATTCGAGGCCAGGGTTCTTCCTATCAGTATTCCGGGGGAGGTGGCAAATCAGCCTACAGTCATGGGACTAGTACAAAGGTTGCACTCCGTTAAGCGGTTGGTGAAAAGACATTTGATCAAGGCCAAAGACATATACAAACAATGGGAAGATTGTCATCGGCAGGTTGGCATGGTATTTGCAGTGGGTGACCGTTTCTGGTTATCCACTAAGAACATCCATTTTAAGCTGTGGAGTGTCTTTCACCCTCGCTTCATTGGGCCTTACACCATCCTGAAACATGGCGTCTGCCCCAGACACAGTTGTACATTTCTAATAAACCACGTGGTTGTGTTTACTTAGATCACTGCGATCCTTTTTCTTCTGATACTGCGTATAAGTACATCTTAGTAGCAGTTGATTCATGCACACGCTTTGTGTGGGTGTCACCACACCGCAGCACTGATTCACGAACTGCCATAAGAGACTTGCATGTCTTTGTAGGGATTTTTGCCTGTGGTACATTCCATTCGGATCAGGGTCCAGCTTTCGCCTCTAAGGCATATAAGGATGCCATGACTTCGTTGGGGGTCCAAGTCAAGTTTTCGTCTCCATACAGACCTCAGGGTAATAGTGTTGTGGAACGAATGAACCGAGATTTAAAGCAGTCTTTGACAGCTAGAGTAATAGGCACTGGCAGGAACTGGCTGGCCCACCTCAATAGCGTGCAGCGTGCTCTTAATAATCTCCGTAGAAGGTCTCTGGGTGGGCGGACCCCATACGAGATGCTCTTTGGTATCAAGATGTTTGTACTGGACCTTGATGGTCTAGACCAGGTGGCTGTTGCTGCCTCCTTTGATGTAGATGAACATTGCAATGTTTTACAGGATCTACAAAAGACAAGAGACAGTCTTGGAAAAGGAACATTTGCCCTCCACCTCGGATGATGCGTTGCAGATCCCGGTAGTTGGCTGGCTACCCCAAGTTGGAGAACTGGTTCGAGAGAAGATCGAAAACAAGAAAGAATTTGGTCCCTCTTATCGAGCTCCGGTTCCAGTGCTTGGTGTGAAGGGCACTAGAACAGTCATTTTACCTTTACTTCTAGGTCATAAGGAAAACAGGTATATCTCCATTGACAATGTCAAAATACACAAAGTGGCTGATTCTTCTTAGTATGACACCAGCAGTGTCATGTCCTTCGATTTTGAGGAATTCTGTTTGGGCCCCGGCTTCTAATCCAGTGCCTGATGTTGCCCTTGAGAGGCCTGCAATTTCGAGCCCTTTATTGAGTATACTGCCTCGTACTCGACTTGATGAAACTGACTGCACTTACCCAACTGACTTATCGATGCCTGATTTGCAAGCTCGCTTAGCTACAGAATCCAGATTTTCATTTGACACTGATTCGCACACATCGAAGAAACTTTCAAGATTTAGTGTTTTAGCAAAACTCTTTAAAAAGCATTTTTTGATTCCCCCTTGGACCTACATTTGGTTGGTGCTTTTTTCAATTTACCTTTTTATGTCAATTGGCTTTGTGGTGTATTTTTTCCGACTCGTGAATGGACACTATGTCGAGGAGAGAACATGCATCTGACATATCAATGGAACACTGGCTCCCAATTCCTCATCACACAGATTGAAAAGAGACTTGGCTTTTGTTAATATCACTGCTTGGCCTGTCTGAGATGGGATTGTATGGGATGCTGTTTGATTTCGAATTCATGGGCCCACTGAGGTTATAAATGTCCCTAATGTGCTTAGAGTTTCTATGGGGGATGTAATTAAACAAAATATACGTTCTGATGATTGGGATGTTCAGGCCGTAGAAGCTTTGTTTTCTGATTTGAAATATTATGCTGCCTTTGATGCTGAAGATTTGTATTTAGATTCTGCTAATTACGGTGATTTATATTGTTACCAACATTTTGGCACTCATTACCTCCATAAAGCTAATACCAGGAGGAACACTGTGAATTATACGCAATAGGAACATTGTCCAGCTCCTATACAAGGCAGTTCTGCTTCCTTTTTGAATAGGTTGACTTACTTTACCGATTTTAATCAGTCGAATCCCAATGCATTTTATTTTAAAATGACTGAAAAGTCCACATCCAAAATTAGACTTACCGATACTAAATTATTCTATTCGAAGTCCTTTCTAGACCAGTTAGCTGTTGGAGGCTACGAGTTGTGGAAGGATACATTTGACCTTAAATCAGTTTGGGGTTCTAAAAGCTGGCAAGTGCAAGGCACTGAGGCTTTGCACTGTGCATGCCTCATCCCGAACCATATGTTGTTTTTGAATTCTACAATTTCACAGACAACTTGCTTTAGATTGGCTACTACTAAAAAATTAAATGCTCCTTCTTTTCCTGAATTAGAAGAATGTTCTGGTTGGAATAATGCCACTAAATTTTCGATAAGAGAATTACAAACTCTGTTGCTAAAGTCTTCCTTTAACATATCCAGTTTGGATCCCAAAGGCTGGTTGCTCTAGCAGAGAAGTGCTGACTCTTGCCAGCATCGTTTTCTGGGTTTGGCTCACGGCTTTACACAGGTCAGAGTAGATCCTCGTTTTGAAAGTGGTCATTCTGTGACTACCTATTCTGTAGACAAATTGTGTCAGAATTGGCTTAGACATTCTACTCTGGTGTCAGTTAAACTACATTTGTCTAAACTGACTGACAATGTTGACCTGACTGATTTTATTAAGGGCCCGGCTAACGGCAGATCTAAAAGATGGATATTTACGAAGTCTGGAAAACATCCCAGATTGAGGGGGCTACCCGCATTAGGGCTATAGATCAAGCCAATTTAGGAAAGGTGTGAGCTGTTGTAGATAACAGCATTAATACTCGTTCTTCCCGCATTTACACGTTGGATAATATTGTATCATCTGTTGTTGATATTGTGCAGGATGAAGTGTCTGTTTTGTACCATGGTCAAAATCAATTGCGTTCCATCATGCAGTTTGCATGGACTTTGCAAACCATAAAAGCTGGCAAAGTGCCATGGCATTGCATGAACACATCATCATTGTTTGCCCCGTTTAATTTGACTGATAAGCAGCGTTTGCTGTCCATGAAAGATGCTTCCTTTTCTATGTTACACATTGAGAGGTTGGAACCTTTACCGTTTTCTGTGGCAGAGGCCAATTCAGCAATGTGGCTTATCCATGGGTTAATAACTCTCCTGTTTCCTCTATTCAAGTTTGAGGGGTGTATGAAGTACTTTGCAACTGGTAGATATGAACCTCTTGAAAGTGCTTTTCTCCATGAAGCTTAGTCGCTTCCATTTACCTATAGATGCCTTAGGGAGGGTAAGGAAGTTTATTTGAATGGTGAAGATTGCACTGAAACACCAGATCACTCATTTATGTGTAGACATATCCAATTACATGGCTCTTGTAACCAGAATGAGCCAAATTTAG
The DNA here is from genome assembly GCF_964261635.1 of Lissotriton helveticus. NCBI lineage: Eukaryota > Metazoa > Chordata > Amphibia > Caudata > Salamandridae > Lissotriton > Lissotriton helveticus. Next base: position 822,771,047 of record NC_136057.1, read on the forward strand.
CCTGTATTTTGAAAGGTACACCTGTGCCTGCTCTCGTGCCCACATTGACATTACTGGCAAACGGGAGTTATATACTTTTAAATAATGAAGATTGTTGTGGGTTAGTAGCGGGAATTGTTTATGTGGTTACCGTCAGTGAACGTGTGGTTTGCTGTAAAAATGTAATGTATCCTCCGCCGCATGGGAAGCTTGATGTTTCCATCTGGCCCACGATTCCGACTTTGAAAGCTGAGTTCAACAAGATGAGTCGCATAAGAGCTCTATTGTCCCAAAAAGAAGTTGCCCTCACATCTGCTCGTGAAACATTTGCCCTTCACGTGGCTAACACCCGCACAGAAGTGCATGCTTTATTGAATACTGATTTACCCTTGCATTTTGGTGAGTTAATTCACACTATCTTCAATGCATCCTCCACTACTGGGTTGGCTCACTTTTTTAAAGTTGTAAGCAGTGGCCTTGTAACTTCTTTTCAGACTATATTTGGTGTCTTTCCAGCATTTTTTCATTCTATTTTTTTGAGCTTGTTTGGTGGATTTCCATTACTGCTGGCTTTGGCTCTGGCTGCTGGCGTGCTTTTGCTGCTTTGCTTGTTTCAAAATGGATGCACATCCTGTGTTACAAGACGAGCTGTCTCGGCTGGGGCTGCTATTACAAGGAACAACGGTCCTGTGCTAATTGGGACAATAGTGCAAGCATTAATTATATATAGACCACAATGAGTACTACATATGTTCTTCCAATGTCCAGCCGGACAAAGGGTTTAATTGAGTAGATTTTCAAGAGTAAATTTCAGGAATATAAATACAAACAATTATACAAGGGCACAGTCCTGTACCCCACATAAGGGAGAGGCTGAAAGGAGAGGACAATAAACTCATGCACAAAACACAGAAAAATAAGAAAACATTAAAGAAAAATGTAAGAAAAATTTAGTAGTCAGGCAAAAACTGTGGAGCAAAATAGGCTTGCATACGAATTATAATAATGCAAACTCTACAAAACAATAACCCACATCATTTTCATTCAATGGTTCATATTTGGTATTGTTTCAAAACAGTCAACGTTTCGATCCCTAGCTCCTAAGTACATGGGATCATTATCAGGACAAAATTACATTACAATTGCCTGATTGTTAAAGTAAACGCCTGTTGAAGTAAAGGGATAAAAAACAGGGAAGAAAAAAGAAACAAAACCTAGTCAGGGATATATATATAAAGTGGTCAACATTACTTCTTAATATCCATATGAGTGACCTGCACCACAATTTAAAAGAACGACTTATAGTTTACATCTTCAGTTTACATCAGGACCACCTGTGACAATTTAACAGAAGCCGGTTGTTGGCTTCAACCTTCAAACACGATGTCATGGTTAACGTGCTTAGGTGCGTGATGAGTGACACGGCTAGAGGCAGACCTAATGTGCAGGAGGTCACGGCGTGCCCGAGTCAAAGTTACCGTGTTTTAGTGTGCTTCGCGCCCGAATGCTTGAGTACTATGGAGCGCTGCCTCTTGCTACATTGAGTGCCGCTTATGGATTATCGTTTCGATTTTCCTACTTTACATGCGCCAGCCTGTCTTTCATTGCCTGAGTTGCGATTTCGAATGGGCCCTGGATTTGTGTCTCTGCAATATGGTGTCTCCCGATGCGGATTATAATCAACTTATGAGCCCCTTAGTTGCTCATGAATTGCTTTGTTCTGATGGAGGGATTATGGCCTTTGCAGCAATGCATGGATTACTGGGTCGTTGGAATGTGTTCGCAGCGGCACAAGATTTCTTGGCACGCAGCTTCCTTGAAAACCCACCGAGTTGTACTCTGATGCTGCTAGAGGCTCCGGTAATTAAGGAACATGTATGTTCTTTCCCTTTGTTAAATTGGATGGCCGAATTATTTTCGGATGAGAACAGTGACTTCCTGTTGGACGCCGTTGCTGCATATTTTGCATATTCATTGTTAGAATGAAATATATCTTCTGTCTCTCTTACGTGACCGACGCCACTTGTTGGACATCGGATATTTTTTTACTTTTTCATCAATTAGACCTATTGACTTCACTATGTCCAAAGGCTACATTTTTTTATAACATTAAACTATTAACGAACTATGAGTTTTTTTTCTTCAACATTTTTTCTATCCTCCTTGTGCAAATTGGAGACTTGTTCTGACTATTGTTGTTGAACTCTGCATTCCTAAATTTGCCCCTTATCTTATCTTATCTTATCTTATCCGTGCTCGGATCAAGGGAGGGTGTCATGTAGATAGGCTTTGCCTTCACTCTGTGTTAAGTTAGCATGAGCTTATTAGAAGTTTAAACGCCATTTTTCCTTTCTGCTGCTTCTGCACATGGCACATATTGTTATTAATGCTTTGAGCCTAGTAGAATATTTTGCTTCACACGAGAATAATATGTTTTCCTATAGTATCAGCTCTGCTTGGTAAGCTATGTCTGAACAGTGAGTGCCGAGGCCTTTAAGGTTATTTCAACACAGTGGTTGTTGTTCGGTCTGATCAGCGCACATCCTAAACATAACACATATGCAGCTGTGGCCAACTCTGGCTTTTGGCGTGTTTAATAATGCACTGCGCAGAGCATGCAAACACACTTGATGAATATTCGCATGCAGAGAGTTGGTGTAGAAGATGATGTGATCACTTTCTACTAAGACCAGAGGTATGGGGCCGCCCTTCTAAAACCTAAAGAGACCTTCTGTAGATATAGTATAATATACAACAAGGGAGGGTAAGACTGAGGTGCCATTTAGCCTTCTTCCCTTTAGCATTTTAAAATGCTTTCTCCCTTTGTATTTTATGGAATAGTAATTATGCTGATGTCCTTGTTGCTTATAAAATGTTTGCTTGTATTAGCTAAGATACTGCCCCTGAGAACACGGCATTAGAAATAAATATTTCAAACTTGCATGTGTCTTCATTTACTCCTCGTTCTGGACTGGTATGATAGTATAACGAAAGAGTGTTCATGTGCTCCACGTTACCTGAGGTGTTCTAAGTCCATGTTCTGGGTTGTCTAATCATTGGGGGTATGGAAGAACCAATGAGACACTGATTGCTAGTCTGGTAGGGGATTTTGGATACTAAGGTGAGTTTTGGTACACCCTAATTCACTGAGGTTCCAAGTCTCTATGCACAGTTCTGTGTAGGAGCAGAATCCCTGCGACATATCACACTTCTATGGGGTATGTGTGAGACAGAAATGTATAATAGTAAATAACACTTCATGGTGTGGTTGTTTAGGTGTCATTGACTTATTTCTCATTCCAGGTGTGAGAGGAAAAGGAGAGACGTTTATTTGCCTTACAAAGCCATTTTATGTTTCATAATTTCAAGCAGGTATATACTGATCTAGTGAGAATTAATGAGATAGTTGTACGTGCCAGACTTTGTTTATATTCTGTGCTTTTGTTGTTTCAGGCTCCTTTCCCTGCAGTTCCTTCCCTTACCTTTCCCTCGCCTGATAGCTCGATCCCCCTGTGTTCTGTTTGCAGGGTGTTGGTAACATCAGGAGGTGGACCTTTACTTGCGGCAGCCGGATCCTGCGGAGCAACCCTTGACAATTGCATGTCCATCTTCTATCACTTTGTTATATTCTTGGCCCTTGCTATATGGTTCTTATATCCTTTTTTATTTTAAGACTGACTGAGTCTTTCGTTATTTTACTTTTCTCTCATAGTCTATATTGTTCCTTGACTGAATTAGGCTTTCATTTTACAATCTTAGGTCAATCTGTTTTAATTAATCTATGTCATTAAATTGGATTACCTGGAACGTAAGGGGCTTGAACTCTTCCATTAAAAGACAATGGGATTTGACTCACTTAGCCAAATTAAATGCTGATATTGCGTTTCTGCAGGAAACTCACCTTTCAGAGGTTGAATCATCCAAGTTAAAGGAGGGTTGGGTAGGAGAGGTTTTCTTTTCCCCAGGAAACAACAAATTTAATGGAGTAATGATACTCTGTCGCAAATCCCTTTCGCTTTCATTCTTATCTCAAGAGTCAGATACTTATGGTAGATGGTTGAATGTTAATCTGTCTTTAAAGGGTGTTCCAGTCTCTCTTCTAAATGTCTATGCCCCTCCTTGAATAAGAACACACTTCCTAGCCCACACTTGCCAAACAAATTTGCATGGAGGATAACTTTATTCTGGCTGGTAATTGCAATCAGGTTTTCAACCAATTTACTGACAGGAATTCTAGGATCTCCTTTGTACCCAATAAGCCTCACAAATCTTTTGTGCACGCCATTAATCTGCATAAGCTCTTGGATGCATGGCGACTCTGTAATCCAACCATCAGAGAATTTACTTTTGATTTCTCATCTCACCATTCCCAATCAAGGATTGATTATATTTTTGTTTCCCATAATATTTCGCAAACCCTTACCCATGCGGATATTGGTCCTATTCTGTTGACCATGCACCAGTTTCAATTGGCCTCAACATCTTTCCTAAAATCACAAGTCCCAGGAGAGGGCACTTTAACAATGCCCTTCTTCTAGATCCAAATTTCACTGCCTCCTTTACCATTTCTGCGATGAGTTTTACATGATAAATCAAACTGAATCCATATCCTTCTCTACTCTATGGGATGCATTCAAAGCCTCAGCAAGAGATTTCAGACTAACCTTCAATGCAAAGAAACAAAACAAAATGCCCGTAAACAGACTATGGATCTCCTTCAAGACATTAAGAGACTGGAGCACTCTCACTACACCTCACACTCAAAAGATTGCCTAACGGGCCTCATCAATGTTAAAATGCAATTTAATAAAAAATACACGGAGGATGCCTCACTGTACTTGTTAAAATCTAGTGCCAAATGTCATGGTGGCAAGAATAAAGATGGGAACATTTTGGCTAATTATTTGAAAGTTAAGCACAATAAATTGAACATTGAATCTATATATGATGCAAATTTAGACCTGAAGTTTAAGGATGATGATATTTTAAATAAATTTTCTCTTTTTTACAAACATTATATGCTTCTGAAACGCAACCTACTGACCATTCCTTATCATGTTTTTTCTCTAACATTCAAAAACCTCAAAATACCCCTCCAGATTTTTCTTCATTGGAATTAGATTTAACACAGCAAGAGTTATCAAAAGCACTTCAATCTCTTAAACATGACAAAGCACCAGGACCTGACTGTTTCACTGTCGAATTTTACTAACACTTTTCCAAACTTTTATTACCTAAATTACACTCTCTAATAAACTTATTTAGCACATTCGGGCACTCCTCTGGTTGTTTCTCAGATGCTCACATTGGCCTAATCCCCAAAGAAGGTAAAGTTTCCAAACATTGTAAGAACTACAGGCCTATATCTTTGGTAAACATTGATTATAAGATCTTCTCTAAGGCATTAGTCATGCGATTAGATTCTTACTTACTGGACCTGTTTAATGATAGAACAATGTGGATTTGTCAAAGGTCACTACATAACAGATAATACACGACTCCTGTTTAACGTCTTGTCAAAATCTTCACGTTTTAAGGAGTCCGTGGCAGCAATAGCGTTAGATGCTGAGAAGGCGTTCGATAGAGTTGAGTGGACTTACCTGTTTTACACCCTCAAATGATTTGGATTTTCTCCTGTTGTTATATTCCTGATTTTTCTGCTCTATTCTAATCCCAGAGCGGCTGTTTGTGCAAATGGATTGATATCTCCGTTTTTTTATTTAGGAAGAGGCGTGTGTCAAGGATGCCCTCTCTCCCCTTTCCTTTTTAATTTGGCTTTGGAACCATTTCTCTCTAAATGACGTCAGAATCCAAATTTACATGGCTTCCAAACAATACAATCCCATATTAAACTTGCAGCATATGCAGATGATATTCTGCTTTTCATTTCTCAACCAAATGACTCAATCCCTGCTTTCTTAACAGAAGTACAAGCTTACTCCAACATCTCAGGTTACAAATTAAACAATGATAAATGCGAGATTTTACCTTTAACAAAGTACACTTTTAAACCTGATTTTAGTGCCTCTAATTTTGCTTGGAGTCTTAACCATATTAAATATTTAGGCTTACATGTCACTTCTTCAATTTCGGACACAGTATCTTTGTGCATGAATAAATGTATACAAAAGATCTCAGACCTAACCAACAAATGGCACCCCTCTACTTATCATGGTGGGGCTGTTTGGACACCATAAAGATGATGTTATCACCTATAATTATATACAATATCTCCAATATCCCAGTTTCATTCCAACTAAATTCTTTAGGAAAATTAATTCCATTCTTTCTTCTTTTCTTTGGAATAATAAGAAACCTCGAATGTCTATACTTAGATTAATTTGTCCCAAAACTGAGGGTGGAGTCAACTGTCCCGACTTCCCAGCATATCAAAAAGCATTCCTTCTACGTCAAGCCTCTTTGTGGTTACGTGATCCAAAAGAGGACTGCCCCTTATGGAGCACAATTGAACATCTTTTTTTATCCCCCTTCTCCTTTGATGAATATCTCTCCTTTTCACGCAACCACAATCCCTATCTACTCCCATTATTAAATTGACCTCTAAGCTCTTATTACCTTTATTCTCTTCTCCCCACTACACTATAGACTCCTTCATTACCTCCCCAATTTGGCATAATAAAAACCTGCTTATTCAGAATAAGTCTTTTTACTAGAATCTCAAACAAAACTTTACAAGCTACTTTATTAATACATACCCAAGTTGTCTTAACCTCTAAATGTAGGTGCCACGCTATTAGATTAGATGGAGCAGTGGCACCAGGACGAGTGGTTTATGGAGTCTGTTTGAGGTGGCATCTTTGGCATGGTTTCCCCTGACTTTTTGCCTCTACCGCCTTTATTTTTGATGCTGTGCTGGATTTCGTTTTAGATGGCTTATGTGCTTTGGGCACTTTGTCTCACCTGATCAGTGTCAAAGTGCAAGTGCTCCCTTTGTAAATTGTTTTTACACTTTGTTCTCCCTGATTGGCATATTTGATTTACTGGTAAGTCGCTAGTAAAGTGCACTGAGTGTGCCAGGCCCTGTAATATCAAATTCTACTAGTGGGTCTGCTGCACTACTTGTGCCACCCATATGAGTAGCCCTGAAAACGTTTCTCAGACCTGCCACTGTAGTGTCTATATGCAGTTTGTTAACTGCCATGTCAACCTGGCAAGTGAACCCACTTGCCAGGCCTTAACCTTCCCTTTTCTTACATGTAAGGCACCCCTGTGGTAGACCCAAAGTACCCCTAAGGGCAGGGTGCAGTGTATGTGAAAGGTAGGACATTAGGACATGTACTGGTGACATGTCCTGATAGTGATGTACTGTCCATTTTATTTTTCAGTATTGAAAGGCTATCTTGCCCAATAGAATGGAATGGGAAATGTTTGTAACATCTTACAAGTATAAATTCCCATTAGGACAAGATAGAGGAATAATGTTTAGGCTCCCTAAAGTCAAAATGTAATGACACATATGTTTGTAAAGATGGTTTTTGAATTGTGTGTTTGAAAATGCCACTTTTAGAAAGTACTTTTTAAGAAGGAAGGTGCCGGCCCTGCAATTCATTTGATAGAGCTCATTAATTGGAGCAACAAACCAGACTTATTTCTTGATTTGTATGGTATAGTTTATTTATACCATTCCCTTTTTTACTATTTCATTAGCTAAAAAAATCAATCAATTGCATGAGAAAAACAGTACATTTACACAATACATATACATTTACCTAACCACATTAAACAGAAAAGCAATCTTTCATTCTATGCACATATAAATAATCAGTAATACGACAAAAAATCAATCTTTGCGTGATCAGATTGATTTTTTGTAGTATTACTGATTATTTATATGTGCATAGAATGAAAGATTGCTTTTCTGTTTAATGTGGTTAGGTAAATGTATATGTATTGTGTAAATGTACTGTTTTTCTCATGCAATTGATTGATTTTTTTAGCTAATGAAATAGTAAAAAAGTGAATGGTATAAATAAACTATACCATACAAATCAAGAAATAAGTCTGGTTTGTTGCTCCAATTAATGAGCTCTATCAAATGAATTGCAGGGCCGGCACCTTCCTTCTTAAAAAGTAGTATATGGTCCAGCCGACCCCGCGTCCCAGGACCTGTCTCCCCATTTTTTCAAAACTTTTAGAAAGTAGGCATTTTCTTGTTTAACCATCTTCCTATTTGTGTATTGACCATCTGGGTTTGGAGTCACAGGGGCTGAAAATGTCCATTCACTGTAGACACCCACTGGAGGGGGAGGGTTGAGGTGTGCCTGACCTTTCCCAGATGACTCAGAGCTGAGCTGAATAGACCTTGGCTGAAATTAGAGTAATGAGAGGAGATTTCCTTGCACCTGAATAGGGCCTGTCTCCCTTGAACAATGCTGTCTCCACCTCCTCTGGTCATACGGCACCAGTGAGGAAAAAACTGGTTTCGACTGGGCTCAGAGACCCTTGCACAAAGAGAACAAAGACATTTTGGGGTATAAGTATTAGACATAAAACCCCTGAACTTTTGATCACTTCTGGACTCAAATGGAACTTTTGCCAAGGAGAGGAGCTGAAGAGCTGTGAGGAGGAGTAATACCCCTTTGCTGTGTGCTGTGTGGGGTTGGCCTACAGTTGCTGTTTCTGCCAAGGAGAGGACAAAGACTGGAAATTTGCTTTGAATCTGCTTACAGAAGATCTCCAAGGGCCTGTGTGGTCTGGCCTCCTGTTCTGAAGTCTCAGGGACACAAAGACCCCCCAGCTTCCTTGAACTCTGCTGCTGAGAGTTCTGACCTGCCAGGAGGTACCTGTTCCAGTTCTGGGCCTTTGGAGGTTGCGCCTGCTGCTGGGAGCTGGAAGAAACTTGAAGAACTAAGAAAATCAACGCATCCCTCTTCTTGAAGCTGCTTTTCCGATGCCACACCAATGTGCGAGAAGACTCTCCGCACATCGGCGCGCCACTGCCAGAACCGATGCAACGCCTGTCGCCGCTGTAAGAGCTGATATATTGAGGGATCTGGGACAATGAAACTGACGCAGCACCGCTCGATGCCGCTGCATCGATCACCACCACATCGCGAATTTCCACGCATTGTACCTGTGCAACAAGTTTTCCCAACGCATCACCATTGGACCAGAACTGTCTCGGAATCAATGCATCACTACCCCATACAGACAGAATTCGATAAATCACTTCTCCTGTGTGCAGCAGAACTGTTGCATCGGCTCCCCATGGTCCCAGGAACTTACAAATCTCTTTGTTTTTCAATGCTTCCCATCTGTGCGGCTGTTTGGCCTTGTGAATTTTGTCGCAACTACAGGTACTTTGTGAGAAGCATGCATCCATAGTTTTCTATGGACCAATTTGTTTGAAACATTTTAAAGTCATATTCCTATTACATGTATGTTGGATTTTTATCCTATTGGTTGTGTTGAGTTTAGATAAAGATACTCTATTTTTCCTAAACTTGTGTGGTTTCCATTTATGGTATTATCACTGTATTACTGTCTGTTTTGAGTACAAATACTTTACACATTGCCTTTAGGATAAGTGTGTCTGTTCGTGCCAAGCTACCCAGGGAGAGAGCAGGGGTTATCTACAGTGTGTTTCCCCCTACCCTGACTAGAAGCAAGGGTCCCTATTTAGAGTCCAGGCGAATGCAGCCATGTTGACTGTTGTTGTGGGATATGTGACCAGATCTCCAAGATGCAACAAGGTGTCGGGACACGTGCAATGTGTTCCAATCTGTTGCTGCTGCAGGTATGGAGTTACTCATCCAAGAAAGCGATTGCAGCTTCGTAGGCTAACATTTCAAACATGAGGTCATAGTTGACTTCATCAAACAGGATGGCGAGATGATCTATTAGCAGGTTCGGACAGCTGTGGTGCGTCCACCCCCTTACACCAATTTGCACTGCAGCCCAATAGAGGAGCAGTTCAATGTGGTCACTGCACACAAGGATTTGTGGAATCTCCCCGGTCCAGCTGCCAGCATGTATGCCAATCAAGGCATCCCATAAACGGGCATGACAGTGACACTCCTGGTCGTGGGCCTAAAGGGGGCATACAAACATGCCGAAATCCAGTTCAGCTACCGTCCTGTTGGATAAGCAGACATCCATGAACCACTCGAATATGCACGATCGACAATGCAACACATGCTGAACGCAGGTGCCGTTGGCAAGGTGGAAGCTTAGCAGGTAACTGATCCGCAGCATTGCCAATGGCAGTGCCCCCAGTAAATGCAGCATTCGTACATGGTACAGTTACACGTGACAAGGGTTGTGCATGTGACCTGGATGTTCGGCCATTGCGTTAGTGGCTCTAGTTGAAGCTGCACTATTCTGACCTGCGCCAGTTCTGTGGATGAAACGCCACATCTCGGATTAATGAATTGTTTTAGTGTGCACCGGTTGTACGCCTGGGATGTTCTGGGAGTAAGTGTGAAGGCCATTCCATGCAAGATAACTTCGAGCAAGGACTCCTGTGTGTATAGTATCAGTCAGGGGTTGCCCGGCACATGCAATTCCGAGGTGGGAGGTGCAGATGTGCTGCCACCTGATAGTTCAGACAAAGGAGCTTTCATCCCTAGTGTAAGCTTGTAATCTGCTTGCATTCATGAAATGTGAAGTAGCTTGTTGGGGGTGGGGTGGGATGAGTGCGACTTTGGGATTCATTTTTGACATGTCTTGCATGTGGCATATGAGCGGCATCACTATGTGTTACGTTGCCTTTCAGCTACTCCTCCCTCCACCCGAACCCATTTACTTATGTGCGCTGCGCTATTGCATCACTGGCACTCCTACGGCACAGTATTGTCATTCCTGTCTGCGCATGTTCACAAGCCTGACAACGACAATGTGATGTTGGCCGTTGAAGGTGGTGGGCCACGTGAGTGTAGGCCTATGATAAGGATAGGGCAGACATAGATGTAGAGTACATGCCTGGCTGACCTGGTACTGCTAATGTGGCTACACATTTGGCTCATGCTGCAGCAATTCTGACACACACAACATTTGGCATGTATGATCCTGGACCCAGAGAGGTCTTGTGCTCCTTCATTACTCCGTTTGTGCGAGCTATATTGCAACATTGTCGCTTACAAGGGGGAACTGCTTAGCTAAATGTCCAAGCTCTTACCCACTGCCTGAGGTGACATGGTTGCATCCACTGTCCACAACAGTACAAACACCAGCAGTATATGTCCACATGGACAGGTCTCTGCTCTGCTTGAGGTCTGTCCAGCAAATTACCCCCACACTTGGCATTGTGTGCATTCTTATTCATGGGTGACTTGCCTCCTACATACATACTTGGTTCCCACCTCTCCCCATATTCTGGTAATGTGTGTCTGAAGGGCCATGCTGTTTTCGGAAGTCCGCTGTCCTGTTCTGCGCTGCCTCGGTGGTGTTCAGAGGGGGGTGGTCCAGGGGGCATGGGGTGGTGGTAATGGGTGTTGTGGCCCACTTGGGTCTCCGAGCTGCATGATCAGTAACTACATGTCATGTGTTGGTCTTCAGATGTGGCTCTGGGCTGGGCTTCCTTTCATACTGCAGGTTGTCGTCCTGCTTGACACCAGTAAAAGGCAGGTGTTATATCCCTGCTGCTAACACGCCTTATCGCCTGTTTTTGAATCGCATCGCAGGTCTGGCTGGTCGTTGAGAATATCGCAAAGCTGTGTTTTTGTGTGTTTTTGCATGGGAATGTCTACTCTGCATATCATTAGCGTCAGTTGTCACTCTCATCCGTGGCAATGTTTTTTGTGGAAGCTATCGCTGGAAAACTAGCGATATCGGAAGTTTGCACCAGCTTGAAAATGGGGCGATAATTCTTTTGCCACTTTGCTGCGCTAAAGTGCCGATAACTTGGTGATAATTCCTAGGGAATATGCCCCACAACTGCTCAGTTTCCTGCTAGCAGCCTCTTACCCCTCCTTTTCACCCCTTGTCATAAGGTGGTGTGAGAACAGTGAGGCTTGACAAATCCACATCACCCTCTGACAAATTGTGAAAGGGTGGAGTGCTGTGGTTGTAGTCTCCATTTATGTACAGCCCCTGGTGCTGCAGGGCTGCAGGCTGAAGTGCCGGGAGCTTATGGTATCTTCACATTATATGGGGGTGGCGCTTGATCCAGGAAGCTATGGTTTTTCTGAGCTGATTACCTCACAAGCATCATGCCTATGACATCAGCAGCCCAGCAAATGAGGATAGGTGTGCTCACATCAGAAATCGAAAGCTTGGAAAAGGTAAGCAAAATTTAGGGTGAGAGCTTATCTAGTGTTTCCCTCAACCAGAGTGTGTGTTTTTGTTTTTTGCATTTTTACTACTGATTTTAAAAAAAATGGAATATGATAAGCAAACAAATTAAAGGCGATGTGCCATTGCCCACAACAGCCAGCCACCACTGCTGGTGATTCCAGTCAACATTTTCTTTTACTGAGGTTGATCATGAAATGAATGCCACGGAGATGAGTAATAACAAACATGTTGTCAATAGTGCCAACAGACTCTTAGGGGTAAACGTGCTTTCTATAAATATGCTTGCTATGTTATCATCTCTTGGGGAAATGTTTTGCCTAAAAACACTGCTAGCCATAGAGTCACCCTATATTAAGTTGACCTGTTATATCATGCCAACTAGGCTTGCCATGGGGGCCTTAAAATAATATGTTAAGATTAAAAAATGCTCCTAAATGGTGGTGTACAGTGGAAAGGTATTAGCACGCACGCGCGCTATGCTGCAGTAATTTGCGTGTAAGCGCAGCTTCGTTTTTAAAATTACCGCATTTAGTATTTTATTTCCTAAATTGCTTTTTTCCCTGCTTTTAACTCCTCTACGCTGTGCCCACACACTTGCATGTTAATTGTGCCCCCCACCGCGTTTTGAGCGGACCTGTTACCTTACATCTCTTGTGTCTGGCGCCCGGTCGCCATCTTGGGGGAGGCAAGGGTCGAGTGTGCCATTGGTTCAGCGCTCCAGCGCTGTTAATGACCACAGGTGAGCCCTACTTAAGGCGAGCATTTCTTTAGCTCTGCCTCTGGAAAGGTATTAGCACGCACGCGCGCTATGCTGCAGTAATTTGCGTGTAAGCGCAGCTTCGTTTTTAAAATTACCGCATTTAGTATTTTATTTCCTAAATTGCTTTTTTCCCTGCTTTTAACTCCTCTACGCTGTGCCCACACACTTGCATGTTAATTGTGCCCCCCACCGCGTTTTGAGCGGATCTGTTACCTTACATCTCTTGTGTCTGGCGCCCGGTCGCCATCTTGGGGGAGGCAAGGGTCGAGTGTGCCATTGGTTCAGCGCTCCAGCGCTGTTAATGACCACAGGTGAGCCCTACTTAAGGCGAGCATTTCTTTAGCTCTGCCTCTGGAAAGGTATTAGCACGCACGCGCGCTATGCTGCAGTAATTTGCGTGTAAGCGCAGCTTCGTTTTTAAAATTACCGCATTTAGTATTTTATTTCCTAAATTGCTTTTTTCCCTGCTTTTAACTCCTCTACGCTGTGCCCACACACTTGCATGTTAATTGTGCCCCCCACCGCGTTTTGAGCGGACCTGTTACCTTACATCTCTTGTGTCTGGCGCCCGGTCGCCATCTTGGGGGAGGCAAGGGTCGAGTGTGCCATTGGTTCAGCGCTCCAGCGCTGTTAATGACCACAGGTGAGCCCTACTTAAGGCGAGCATTTCTTTAGCTCTGCCTCTGGAAAGGTATTAGCACGCACGCGCGCTATGCTGCAGTAATTTGCGTGTAAGCGCAGCTTCGTTTTTAAAATTACCGCATTTAGTATTTTATTTCCTAAATTGCTTTTTTCCCTGCTTTTAACTCCTCTACGCTGTGCCCACACACTTGCATGTTAATTGTGCCCCCCACCGCGTTTTGAGCGGACCTGTTACCTTACATCTCTTGTGTCTGGCGCCCGGTCGCCATCTTGGGGGAGGCAAGGGTCGAGTGTGCCATTGGTTCAGCGCTCCAGCGCTGTTAATGACCACAGGTGAGCCCTACTTAAGGCGAGCATTTCTTTAGCTCTGCCTCTGGAAAGGTATTAGCACGCACGCGCGCTATGCTGCAGTAATTTGCGTGTAAGCGCAGCTTCGTTTTTAAAATTACCGCATTTAGTATTTTATTTCCTAAATTGCTTTTTTCCCTGCTTTTAACTCCTCTACGCTGTGCCCACACACTTGCATGTTAATTGTGCCCCCCACCGCGTTTTGAGCGGACCTGTTACCTTACATCTCTTGTGTCTGGCGCCCGGTCGCCATCTTGGGGGAGGCAAGGGTCGAGTGTGCCATTGGTTCAGCGCTCCAGCGCTGTTAATGACCACAGGTGAGCCCTACTTAAGGCGAGCATTTCTTTAGCTCTGCCTCTGGAAAGGTATTAGCACGCACGCGCGCTATGCTGCAGTAATTTGCGTGTAAGCGCAGCTTCGTTTTTAAAATTACCGCATTTAGTATTTTATTTCCTAAATTGCTTTTTTCCCTGCTTTTAACTCCTCTACGCTGTGCCCACACACTTGCATGTTAATTGTGCCCCCCACCGCGTTTTGAGCGGACCTGTTACCTTACATCTCTTGTGTCTGGCGCCCGGTCGCCATCTTGGGGGAGGCAAGGGTCGAGTGTGCCATTGGTTCAGCGCTCCAGCGCTGTTAATGACCACAGGTGAGCCCTACTTAAAGCTCGCTCGTGTCGCGCAGCGGTGACGCGTAGCGGTGGCGCCTGACTCGCGCCTGAGTCAAGCCAGAGTCCTGCCCGTCTGCGCCCGTCCGCGACAGGACGTGCTGGACGTGGCTGGCTCTGGCTCTCGTCTATTCAACTATTACTCCGCCGGGGTCCATCATGCGGGCGTACACACGGGACTGCCTGTTGGCCATTGGGCAGGTAAGTTGCTGTTGTACCCTTCCACCGGTACACCCATTGCGTGGCCCATACCATTGCCCTTGTAATGGGTGGGCTCTTGACTCTCCGCGTTCTCTCCCAGGGATTCTGCCTTCGGAGACCTGCCGTACTGCCGATATCCCTACTGCCCTGAAGATTTTGAACTTGAATGTGAGGTCGGTGTTGAAACACTACCAGAACATCTATGACCTCATTGAGGAGGAAGTTCCAGATATATTTGCCATGACTGAAACATGGCTACAGGATGCTGACACCGCTATCATTAATCTAGCTTGCCCACCCGGCTATTCGATGTACACCTTGAATAGGCGGGGTAGGGGTGGCGGTGTAGCCTTAGTGGTAAAATCTATCTATCCCTGTGTCTGGACTGCCCTAAGCATCTCTGGGTGTGAAAGTGCCCTGTTCAAGGTCTCCGTCAGCCCTGAGTTTACCCTGTCCGGTATGGTCGTTTATCGGCCACCCGGCAGTGATGTGGTGTTTAGGAATGCTTTCCCTGATATAGTTGGCCCTCTGGCTGCAGACTGTGCCAACTTTTCTATCATGGGAGATTTAAATCTGCATTTAGACACCCTCTCTGGCTTGACGGTACGTTCCATCTCCTCTGACTTGGAGGCCTTTCAACTCCCTCAGATGGTTTCCCAGCCTACCCATTCAGGGGGGCATATCTTGGATCCCTTGTTCACTAATCTGCCGGGGATTCAAATTACTTCTGTTTCACCGGTGGAGTGGACAGACCACTTCTTGGTATCCATCCTATGCCCTGTCTTTGCCACCCCTTCCATCTCTTCGGCTAGACGGGTTCAGAAGAGGGCTTGGAAAAAGCTTCGGTTAGAAGACTTTCATCGTCTTCTATTAGAGGAGCCGCTCGGCCCTTTGACGGATGTAGAAAAGGGGTATGACCTCTTCTGTTCTTGGATCACCAGGGCCTTGGACTCTCTGATACCTATTGTATCAACTAAAATCAATTCTCGAGAGTCGAGCCCCTGGTACGATGGCGCCCTTCGGGCTTTAAAGGGTGCCTGTAGACGGGCTGAGAGGGCTTGGAGGAAGACCTATGGGGCTGACCTAAAAGCCGCATACTCCAGGTCCGTTAAGCTATACCATCGAGCTATTTGCCGAGCCCGTGCGGCCTTCTATGCCGCTGAATTCCGGAACAGTTCTAATCCGTCGAAAGCCATCTTTAAGGCCGTTAAAGATCTTACGACGAAGCGGATCACCTCTACGACCGAAAGCTCTCTTTCCCACTGTGAATCCCTCGCATCCTACTTTTTAGGGAAGGTGCAAGCCATTTATCGGACATTTTCTGGTACAGGGCACAGTGAGGAAAGTATCAATGGGGCTCACCATCAGACTACTCTGCTTGTTTTCCCCCCCCTCACCTCGGACGGCTTTGACAAACTTGCATTGCAAGTTAAATCCGGATCCCCATCCGATCCGGTAAGGCCTGCTCTTTTTCGGGATCAGGCTTTTATGGGGCGTTCAGTTATATGCTCCCTTGTCAATCTGTCCTTGGAAACGGGAGTAGTTCCAGCTAAGTGGAAACAAGCTGTGGTGTCCCCAATTATTAAAAAGCCCACTCTGGACCCATCTAAGCCTGAAAGTTACCGCCCCATTTCGCTGCTACCCTGGCCAGCCAAGATTACTGAGGCCCACGTCAATCTGGCCCTGTCTGAGCATTTGGCACGAACCAATGCCCTCGATCCCACACAAAACGGATTCCGTGCTGGGCACAGTACGGAAACCGCGTTACTTGTGATGGTGGAACATCTCCGGGCAAGGTTGGATGCTGGTCAAACGGCGGCGCTTATTTTGTTAGACCTTAGCGCCGCCTTTGACACGGTGGACCACAGCATCCTCCTGCACCGGCTCGAGGAGACTGGTATTGGCGGTCAGGTGTTGCAATGGTTCCGCTCCTTTTTAGACGACCGCTCCTTCTGTGTTGCCATTCCTCCCTTCAAGTCCAACTACCAACCGCTGGCCATGGGGGTTCCGCAAGGGTCCTCGCTGAGTCCCACGTTGTTCAATCTCTACGTGAGACCGCTGGCTGATGTCGCTAGGCAGTGGGGCCTAACCTTGGTCTCATATGCCGACGACACACAGCTGGCGGTTACTCTCAGCGGGGACGCGGAAATTGCGGCCCCCAGGTTTCAGTCTGGACTGAAGGCGGTGGCTAGTTGGCTGACAGGCAATTGCCTTCAGCTTAATGCCACAAAGACGGAGGTGATGGTCGTCGGTAAGGGAGTGGAGCTGTGGGGCGACCAATGGTGGCCTTCAGAGCTGGGACCTACTCCGACCCCGGTGTCGGAGGTGAAAAATCTCGGGGTATGGTTGGATGCCGGCCTCTCCTTTGTAGGGCACACACAAAAGACTGCGGCCTGTTGTTTTGGACTTCTAAGGGGCTTGAGACCAGTACTCAAGTTCTTTGATGCCCCAACCAGGCAACTGGTGATCCAGGCTACTGTCATCTCTCGCCTGGATTATGCCAGTTCTCTCCTGGCTGGGGCTAACCAGGCCGAACTAACCCGTTTGCAACGGGTTCAGAATGCCGCGGCGAGAGCGATTGTTGGCCTGCCCAGATTTAGTTCTGTGGCAGGTGTCCTTCGCTCTTTACATTGGCTTCCGGTTAGGAAGCGCATTCTCTTTAAGATCTTGTGTCTTGCTTTTAAGATTCTGAGAGGTATCGGCCCGGAAATTTTGTCGAGCTGCCTTTCCTTTTATGTCCCCACCCGCAGTCTCCGTTCCCAGGGTTTGGCCCTTGCAGTGGTCCCCAGATTCAGGCTCAGCCGTATGGGAGGCCGTTCTTTCAGGGTCGTGGCTGCATCAGCATGGAACTCCCTCCCTGTTGAAATTCGTTTGATGGAGGACCTTTTGACTTTTCGGAGGGCGATAAAAACTTTCCTGTTTTAGTGGCTCTGTCTTTATTCTCTGTTGTGTTGTGTTTTGCCTTGTCCTTGCGCCGGGACGCTCCTTGGCTGGAGTATCTGTGCGCACAATAAATCACCTTAACATAACATAACATAACATAACATAACGATGTTAAGATGGTATAACCAGGCGTGGCCGGTACAGGTAAGAGTGGTCGGGTGAGGCAGGAGTCGTCAGACTACGGGATAGGGAAAATACAATATAAAAATAATGAAAACTGCTTTACTTGTGCTCACCACATCGTCAACTCAGAGATGTGGCGAGCGCAAGGTAAGTGGCTTTATTCATTTTCGCTTTCCCATCATCTGCACCGCTCTTAACCTGTACTGGCTGCGCCTCGGTATACCTGTCCGAAGAACTGAAGTGCGTATGCTGATGCATATTTTTATACCAGAACTGCATGCATTTGTCTTGTGATTTCTTTCATTGTCAGTATTTATGAGACTACCCTTTTCTTTGTCTCGCTTTCAGTACATGTCAGGCAAGTTGCAGTTTATTTGAACAATATGAGATCTTTCTGTATAATTGTTCTTAAAAGAGCTCTATTAATCTGACAATGTTTCAAGTAATGGTAGATATTAAAGTATCCAGAACTGGCCACAGATTTGATTTAAACTTTTGAATCCTGTGAACTAGAAAACGTGACCGAAATAGCGTTGACTGGTTTTAATATAGCCTCTATCATGTGAAGAACTTCGACTCATCGCCCATGAAATAACACTGTGTAGCCTCTTCATGAGATCTATAACATTGTAGCGTTTCTTGTACATTCAAAGTTAATTTTACATTTCTTTAGCGTACGCCTATGTGCAACTTTTGGTTATCCCCATGTTTTCATACAAGTTTAACGATTTCATTGAATTGAAATGCAACAATTTTCAACTCTTAAAAATGAGATGAAAAGGGGATTTTGCAAATAAGATTTTTTGTAGGAAAAACCCTTCCACACAACACCCATTATTTATTACGGTAGTCCCTCGAAAAATTATTTCCCAAACGACACAATTGCACATAGGAAGTAGTGGCCCGTTGAATTCGGAAATTGGCAACGACCTTCATAATGTTGGCAAATACCTACTTATGTTTTATGCATAAAAAAAACCCCCTAATAACAGTCCCCGGTCATGGATTTTCTCACACTAGGATTCTACCAAATCCCATTTGTGCAGGCAAAATTAGATAATTCTTGCTTCTGTTAATTAAGAAGGCGAGTATGTCACTGTAAATAAGAAGCTTGTGTCTCTGCAGTGAACTTGAATCTGAAAAAACGATTTAACAATCGTGTCCCATGATCCAGCCAGTTCTTAGTGATCAAACTACTGGAATTAAAAATTAGAGAACGGCAGGACTGGTCACCTTTAGGGCAAAATACACGTATTATTGTTGGTACCCAGTCTTTTCAGTATAAACCAAAATTTAAATGTACTCAGAGGTTTTTGAATTGAAAGTTCAAAGATGCTCGTCTAATAACTGTGCTGCACATTAGAGATGAAAAACTAATATTTGGGGGAGGATAACACTTGGAGAGCAGATTAAACTTTAGAAGAATGTGCCACTGCCAAAAAAGTGTTAAGACATTTTTGCTACTGAAAAGTCTTTTTGGTCGAAATCATAAAAGCGCATTGTTTTATCTTTCTTGTAGGAGGTCTCATATTTTTCTATCTGCAATTTTTCTTCCATTAATAACCCTCTACGCCTCACCCGTACTGTTGTATCCTCCTCCTTCCATGCTTTTATTGTTTGTTAGAGCTGTTGATCCTCCCAGAAATATATTTTCCAAAGGATGTTTTTTGGATAATCTGTAATCCCCTCCACGTTTATCACACATTGACATGAAAAACACTGCTTTGTTTTTTCATGTTGATTTATGTCAGTTTTCTTTTATTCTCTGGGTGAGGTTTGCTTCCACAATTTGAGCGAACACTAAGCAGGCTTGGAGTGCTAGTTCTACTTGTTACCTGTAGAAAAGTAAAAATCCAATACTTCTATAATAGTCTTCTGTGAGCAGATCCACTTTCTTTATGTTGCTCCTTTGCTCTTCATCGTCTGGTTTTCGTTCTATTCCTGTGGCTTTGATTGAAATTCTTGTCTTTACATATCGAGTTGCTAATTTCCTTTCAGTTTTGAACCAAAGTTAGGAATTTTAAATTCACATAAAGCCGGTTCGGCTCATTAAAAATGTTCCCTATATTCATGCACACCTCTCTGACTCAGCAAAACAGTGAGCTATTAAATGGTACCTTTGAAGCTTTCGAGATGCTTTCGGCACCAATCTTTGATGGAAACTTCAATATAAAATATTTAGTTTCAGGAAAACAAACTAGGTATAACTGGGCTTTCCATCAGGAAACTAATCTCTGCAGAATGGCTGCCCTTGAGCTAGTTCTTTGTATAACAGCATGTTTGAATGTAGTGCCAGCAGCACTGAGATGCAGCGTTAACTCCATGTCTTGAATGATGTCCTTCCTCGGAACACAGAAGGTGATTATATTTGGACGCTAATCCTACTTGTTTTCCACACTAGCATTTTTTCTGGTACATGTGCTGTCTTTAGTCTCTGCGGTAATTCCATCCTATAGGCAATATGACACCTTGAAATGGGGAAAGTTAAATTAAGCTTTGAGACCGAAATCAGGAGCTGTTGTTTATTTTGTACTACAGTTGCACCAAGAATGCAGCTTCCTTTGATATAATTTGATTAAGCTGTTTGCAATGAAATCAGTAATGAATCCACTGCTGAGGAAACATCATGACTGTCCGGTGAGAGGGCTTTGGCGTTAGCCTAATGATGTGCCAGCAGCAAGGGAGCATGTGAGAGCAATTGGCTTCCAAAGGTTCTTTAAACTATATTATCCAAGCCTTTTTAAGGAGATACTAATCCTGACAACAAAGTGAATATAACCTACAGCCTATGCTTAGTAGATTGAGGCTATTACAGTATGTACTCCCCTGGAGAAAATGCTTCTAAGCAGTTTGAGACTTTTTCTACTCTCCCTATTGAACTGGGTCAGGCTTAATTATGATGACTATGGTGCAGGACCTGGGAGACTGAGAGGGAACTGTGCACCGAGAGTCAATGGACTTCTCTCGGCTGTTGATCATGCACTACCATAAAGATACGAACATATGCACACTTGAGGTCATAACTTGAGGTGCTCAGGCGAGAGCTGGAGACAGAGGTGTGAGAATGAGTATGTTTACACTGGTAAACATTAGACTGTTAGACCTGACTGTCAGTCACAGAATAGACAGTTTGTAGAAGGGGTTTGCAAACATTCACCAGCATTGCTGG
This sequence comes from Lissotriton helveticus, assembly GCF_964261635.1. NCBI lineage: Eukaryota > Metazoa > Chordata > Amphibia > Caudata > Salamandridae > Lissotriton > Lissotriton helveticus. The sequence continues at coordinate 822,792,134 of NC_136057.1, forward strand.
AGTTGTTTGAGTTGTGAGGCATGTCTTAGTGAGGCAGAGAAACTTCAGTCATGTGGCTTGGGCCTAGGAAACGGTGGCCAAGAACCAGTAAGGTTCCACATTTAATGAGTTCACACTGGTTTAAACTTAAGATCCAGAGGTGGGTCAGTGGTCACCTTGGGTTGCTCCAGTTTGTGGTGCTAATCATGACTTAGAGTGAAAAACTCTGGGGAATCTGACAATCTTTCCAATAGTAGGATGTCAGTTCCCCAAATTCAAACAAGAAGGGTGACATTATTTCAGTGTATAAATTCACGAGATACATTCAAGGAGCAGGGTTGGACTTTCGGATCAAACTGGGTCAAACTGTCATACTACACCAGCCACTTTGGGACCAGCCACAAGAAAAGCACATTTGGTCTATAGAGACAGCATCAGTGTAAATATTGCAAAGAGCAAGCATGACCATCTGCCATCAGTAGTACTTCTGATATCTTTAGTGGTGGTTAGTTTGCACCTGGCTATCCATTTTGATACCTGTGTTGTGTCTTCCCTTCTCTCATTTCCCTCAGTAGTTGGTCCTACTGGATTCGTCCTCATAATCACCTTGTTGTCCTGAGTTACTGTTCCACTCCCACAGGCTTCATACTTCCCGTGTATGAGTGCTTTCTACTCTTCTATTGCCTCTGGGGCGGGATCCAGACATGACTTGGGCCTTGGCTTGCTTCATCTATAGCATACACTGGATAATATACATTTCAAGGAGGAGGTTGGAGAGATGTTAATGATTTTTTCTTGGATATATATAATAAGTGTTTTTACCTATGTGCGTTTTATTCTTCGGCCCTCTGTATCCCCTTAATATGACCATAATATTGTCATCAACATATTGCGACTGAGAAAAGATCATGGATCAAAATATTTCAGGTAAAACATTGTTTTTAGCTGTTTTACTATTATATTAATGTTTAAAATATAGTTTACAGTAATAACATTTTTAATGTGGTGTTGTGTTGTATTATGTTATGTTTTATTCTACTTGATGTGCTCATTTACATCTTGTTTATTATATATTAATTTGTAGTAATTTATGTATTAAAGTTTTTTAAATCTTTTTCTTATTTGTTTGAAAGATTAATAATTGATTTATTTTGTATCACATTTTTATTTTTTGTTATTGGGTTTATTAATGGGTCGGGAAGGGAGAGTTTATTAATTATATATTTATTGATGTTTCTTTTGTTGATTATTTAATATAGTTTAATTGGGTACTGTTTAAGTATATTTAATTGATATCTTATATATAAATACATTCATTTATGTTAATTGATTTATATGTTAATTTGCTAAATAGCTTATTTGTGTTAGTGTTTTATAGCTTTTTTAAGTTATGTATTACATTTTGAGTTCAAGGTTTAATTCTATACAGAAGATATACAAACCTATAAAAGGAGCAAAAAGGATTGACATTGGAATCCTATGCTCAGACAACGGACTAGGCATGGATAGTTATCTCCTGACTATGATAAAAATCAAAGCTATAATTTGTTGTGATTGTGGACAGGTGGTGAAGTAACTGTGTACTGACCACACAATCTACTCACACATTAATTGCTAATTCACATGAATAGAATCCAAGATGATGAACATATGTCAGGATTAGAACTTTGAACAGTTTCATTTGCTGTCTTTGCTGAAATTATCTAGTCATATTTTCAAGTGTAATACCATGTTGTACAGTGGAAACGCTGGAAAAAGCAGGGTATAAAGCTTGAGTATGAAATACTTTTATATGTTGTTCATCTCAGTCTGCCTTACTAACACATCTCTCCTACAACCACTCAAAGGAAGCGTTCCTACTCTGAATTTTCTTTGGTATTGATGCATTTCAACAGATGCCTCAATGTTTAAGCTAAAGTGTTATATTATATATAGAGGAATCATTTATGGCAAAATTAAATACAATATCCTGTGTTATTTTCACTGAAATAATGAACCAGTCGTACCATGAGATTTGAAAGGTTAGGTGGTTCATGATATTGGAGGATCCCTCCATTGGAAAAAATATCACAGGTTAATGTTGGCCACTGGCACATTAATCAAAATTTCCAACTGCAATGCCCTTATTTTAAATTAGTGAAAACAAAATGTACATCTGCAAAGTCTGCTACTTAATACAGCACTATTTTTGCACATGTAAATTCCCTTTATACATCTGTGCATGCTAAGCAATATGAATTGTGTATGTCTGAAAGAAACAAGATGTTCTTGCATATTTTCTATAAAAGTAAAAATCCATTACGTTACATTAGTGTAACTGTGACCTGCCATGGCAGGCTTGTAATTCTGTGGAGCACATGTACGGAAACCCAGTATTAGAGGCAAAGGCCTTGCCTTACCAATCTCTCTAAAAACACTAAACAGTAACCTAACGGGTCCGTCGCTCCTGCCTTTGGCTCAAGTGATACAAGCCAAACTTCAGCCAACAATTGCTTACGGTAGTGAAGTGCAGAGAGGAAGAGATGCAAAAACTCTTGACAACACCGTCATAGCTGCATACAGGATTATTCTTGCTTTGCCCAAACAAACTTCACCAGCACAAATCAGGCTAGAGTTTGGTGTTCAGAAACAGTTCTTGGCAAGACAGGGGGCGTACATAACTACCTGGGACAAAGTGCGGAAATCCAACCAAGGAACTCTAAACAAATATCTATGGAAGGAGATAGAGCAACACTCAGCCTCACATGCTACCAAATACCTCGAAAGCAGTCTGGTGAATACCGGCCTAAACCAACTCTGTGATACTTCTACAAACCACTCAATGCTTAAAACACTGGTCAGGAAGACAATTAAACACCTCTTGTGGGTCGAGGACAAGGCATGCCTCTCAAAAGGGTCACATGGCTGGATGACCCTGAACACGTACTCCATTCCAGCACCACAGAACCAGCTGACTTGGGCTATGCTAAAACGACTAAAATGAAGTTCTTGAAGTACAGACTGGGCTTGTTACACTGTATTCAGCATTTTTCGAATTCGCTAAAGTATAAGGCGGGCTCCTCCTGCTGTCTATGCTGCTCATCACCAGAGGATCTGCTGCATCTGTTATGTTCCTGTAATGAACTCTTGGAAGAAAAAAAGCGTTTGTAAAAATGCCATTTTAATCAGCGTGGGTTACGCTCACTAAGACAAGCAGTTCTTGCCTGCTTTGCACCTAATGTCCAACAGCTGAACTGCAGTCTGCTGAAGTTCATGAGGGTGATGGAAAAGAAAAGGCCAACACCAGATTCATAATTTATTATAAGACAGCATCCTAACACAACAGCATTTCTATTTATGGACGTTTAAATTATTAATTTTTAGAAATTATTTTAAAAAGATAAAAGATGCACACTATGAAATATTTTTCTTACATTGTTCGCAGAATTGCTTTTAACCATGATGTTTTTGTATTGCAATGGTTTTCATTAACTATGCAAATAAAGTACTTACTAGTTCTTGCTTACTGCGGAGCACATGTGCCTAGCTCAATGGCACAAACACGTTGCACTCTTGATATCTACTAACCTTCATGAGCTCAGCTAGTCACCTTCTGGTACTCTTGGGGGGAAATTAGTTAAATGACCACTACTAGAAACCTTATGTATAGTATATTGGTAATCTGGGTTTCCTCAGGGGCCTTGGTTCCAGTTCTCACAAACTCAACAAGAGCGAGACATAGAGTATTCAAGTCAATTCAATATCACTTTATTCGATTGTTAAAAGCAATCATAAAAGCATACATAATTAATACATTTCAATACGCTTCAATACCATTCAATACATTTACAGTGTCATTATAATATTACAGCGTTTTGAGAAAAAGATAAAAAGATAATTTACACAGTGATTCATTAATATCAACATTTCATTTAAAAATCCTTTCTCTTGAAAAGGCAAAGATTATTTAATCATTGATTTTCTACAGAAGATCACTTTTTTAAGAAATACTGTGATTGTAGCGACAGATCGATGATTGTCCAGATATTGAGAACATAACATGGCCACACGACATTGACGCAAACCCATCTCTCTCAGCAAAGGTAGTAAAATACTAGATCTGAAAGAGCCGTACAATTTATAGAATAAAAATACATGCATGGTAGATTGGAGGGAGGAATTATCACAGGGACAGGGCTGTAAATCTTGCGACCAGTCATTTACAGTTGGAAAACTGACCAGCCTATGACAAATTCCAAATCTGAAACGGGATAATAAAAATCTATCGTAGTTGTCAGGGACATATACCAAATAGGGTAGAATGTTAAAAGTTGTTAAAAGCAGTTGATGTTGCAGGACAGCAGGTTTTAAGACCTCCGATGTCATTCTTGGGAGTCGAAAAGGGACAAACCCTCCTTCCTCAGGTCTTTTCGTGATATGGCTGACAAGGTGCAAGGATTTAGGAAGTACTCAAGCTTTCCAATATCTGTAAAGAACGTACACACATAGCTCAGCCATGGTATCCTCATTGCTCCTTCCAATTTCAAGATGTCTGACAAAATATCTCTGTTCAGCTTGGTTTCATCTTTAGTCCACAGCCTGTGCCACAGAAGCACAGGCTCAAGCTTGATTAAATCAGATATAAAAGGAAGTCCTAGCTCTACATGGCAGTTATAATTAGAAGTACTGTTAGGTACTGCGAGGATGAATTTCAGAAAATAATTTTCGATTACCTGTATAGGGGCAGGGTCAGAGAAACCCCATACCCCACTCCCATAGGTGGCACCAGAAACACATTTGGCTTTATAGATCTTTAATAGCTCAACAGGCGGTCTAGTACCTAGTTTTTAGCGAAGGTTTTCAAGGAAGCGGTCGAGCGAACCATCGCTAGCTTTTTAGCTAGTACTGCCTGACCCAAGGTATCCTTCTGAGTGAATAAAATACCTAGGTAAGAGAATTGCTTAGTAACCTCCAGTTTCTGACCTGCAATAAAAATGGCCCTCTTGGTTTTACAATCCCTGCCACAGCGCATGATGAATGTTTTAGAGGTTATTACCCTTAGTCCCAAATCCTTCATAAAAAGGGCAAAACTATTAACCGCGCGCTGGAGACCCACTTGAGTATTCATTAACATTCAGCAACAGAAATAATGCCACATGCTTAATGCAACAACTTGAATTAAGTATTCCCACATCTTTGACAAAATCTTGCTACATGTCATTTTTTATTTCAATGTAATGTCATGCTACAGTAATTTTGTCTGTCTAGTTATCTTAATGTTCTTTTTTGCAAAGCTTTCCATTATATCAAATCATTTATTTGCTCACGTTTTTCATTTTTTATTGTCAGAAACTGAATTGTTGGCTGAGTTGGGCGTGAGCCCTGGTCCAGCAACAGCCACAATCCTTTGCAGACTAAACAACAAAAAGGCACTAAATTAACCTGTGCTCAATTCAATTCAATTCAATTATAAACTTTATTCAGTTTTTTTGATAAACCATAAAGGTCACATATACACACAGAAATACAGGATCATTAAGAGACAGGTTAAAAGAAAGAAAGAACATAAGACCAACGACAAACAACTGACCCAGGTAAAACACATATATAGAACATTTTCGATTCTCAATTTTCAGAAGCACTGGACCTTATCAGTAACAAACAATACGCAACGTTTTTCAAAAGTGCATAGTGCCATTATTCAGTGCAGACTTTCTTGACTGAACAGCAAAACTAGAGCATGTAAACATTAAATAAAGTGCATAAAGTATTCCATTAAAAATACCAGTTTCAAACATAAAAAATTTAAAGTGCATGGTGACTTGCCACTGAATCTTACATTTCCAATCAATAAGAATTTACTTTCTCATTTTCTGTGGCTTTTAGGAAAATTTAAAATTCAAACAATGGGTGGAAAGTGGCCTGATATTAGTCCATCAATAACATTAACAGCAAAATCTTATTTTCCAACTATCCTCCTTAAGACAATAGCAGCAGAGATAAATCTATATATCATTTTGCAAATATATTCTGATTGGAGTAGTCGGACATAAAACAAGGCTGGCCTACATTTTTTGATATTCAGGACCCTCAAAATTGGTAGGATATATTCCCTTCGTGGTTTAATATATAACTTTCACAAACAAAATGCAGCTTGTTTTGCGATCACATGGGCAAGGATCCAGAAGTGCCTCATGATACATTTGGCTCTGATAAAAGACCAGTAAGTGAGCAGAGCCAAACCTAAATCTTGTGAAGTAACATTTTTTAGAATGACTAAAGGGATACAAAAGATATGTCTCAATTCCTTCTGTCGTATTAAGGGGTAAATACTCAGCTACCTGCTTTTTACTGCACTCATTGTGATCTCTATGATCTCTTAAGATATTCAGGAAATCTCGTTTTAGTTGGGTTTTTGTAACAGAGATAAACTGGGTGTTTTCGAAGAAATCCTGCCTCTCAATATGGGCCAACTGGCCCATGACACATTAGAACATACTTCAATCAGTAAGTATGTAGTAAGGAATTCAGTATGACTTATACATGTATACGTACATATACATACAAGCACATCCAGTAGATCATTCAAAAGTCACCGAAGAGATATTAATTAGAAAACATCAATTTATTTCTTTTTACCCAAATCGTGAGTAACGTACATGGGACATGCTCTATTGCATGGTTATTTCCAAGGAGAGAAAGAGAAGGGGTGAAAAATAAGTGCTCATGTGTGAGATAGTGAAAGAAAGTAAAAGTGCATTACAAAATATTTACATAGTTTAAATTCAAATAATGTAAACAAGGGATCCGCCCACATTTTTACAAGAAATTCAGGTATTCCTACAATGGTGAGCCTACCCCTAATCACAGTCGTATTATTATTTAAACTGTGTAGCACGAGAATTGACCTCTGAGGTCAGTAGTGGTGGGGGTAGATATCGGGTGTAGGCGCCTGCTGGAGTTCTGTCGATGTTTCGGCTCTAATGCCTAAGGGTGGATGGATCCCTCGGCGGCGGGTCTTCCTCAGGACGGAGGAAAAGGGGGGCGGGGGGACCTAGGAAAAAACAAATAATCAATTGGTGACCTTAATGCAGACAGTGAGAAAGGATGTGCTAAAGACGGACTCCGCCAAATTAATCAGAGTCACATGTATATGAAAAAATTCACCCGGCCACAGCTGTGGTCCATAGGTGCGTAATCATTCCAGTTGCAGTCAAGTTGCAAAATGAAGGGGACGAATCACCCGGGAGACTAAAACAATTAACACAAAACAGAGTGCTTACCAAAACACCGATATGTTGGCAGACATACAGTGGACAGTGTTAAAGGACTGGTGGGTCCAACTCACACGCTGCGATCTCGCTGTGTGAGACCATAAAAACAAGTTGCTGCTGTCAGTAAGCCGGTTCAAAAAAGCGCGACAAGGAACGCTGGTATCCCGCACCAAGCCATCTCACCCGCCGGGAGCATGCAGAGTGAGACCTGCGTGGGTCAGGCACTGCTAAAAAGCCAACAGGTACATTACACAAGTGGCTGTCGGGTGAGAAAATAAAAAACTATAAGGAGGGGAACCATATGATCTGTTACCTTGGACTGGGGATGAAACCGCATTTGTCGGTTTTCTCTCGCGGCAGAACGAGGAATGACACTGCAACTCATTATATGCCAAAAATGCGCATGTCGCTGTCAGGCGCATGGCGTCAAGAGAATTACATGAAGGACAGACTGGCTATACCGGGCTACTCAATTCGGTCAGATGAAAAAAGACTCGGGAAAGGGACTTGACTGAACGCAAAACCTTCTGGGTGGAGGAGGACAGTCAACAGCTACATCGTAATAGGAAGGGCAGGTGAAGGTGCATAGCCCAACAACAGATAAATAACACAGATTTCAAAAATATATACAATAGTTCCAGTGACACCATTTTTTTTTACAACAAGTACATAATATGAACAATAGATAATACAGTGAAACATTTGAACAGTGGTACATCTTTAACAGTGATCATATTAAAAAACCCTTTTAGGTCAGTGCTGTATATATCAGTGAGAGGACGTGATTGCTAACCATTGAGGCCTGAATGAATATGAGGATATTGTAGGGATTGTAGAGATTGTAGGGATTTGACTCGCAATCTCCTCATATTTATTCAGGCCTTAAGGCCTGAATGAATATGAGGAGATTGCGAGTCAAATCGCTACTTTGAATAATGGTTAGCAATCACGGCCTCTCACTGATATATACAGCACTGACCTAAAAGGGTTTTTAACATGATCACTGATTAATCTCTCTTCGGTGACTTTTAAATGATCTACTGGATGTGCTTGTATGTATATGTACATATACATGTATAAGTCATAATGAATTCCTTACAATATACTTACTGATTGAAGTATGTTCTAGTGTGTCAAGGGCCAACTGTTTTCCTTTCCGATCGACACCTAGGTCCTTCGACATTTAACTGGGTTACCCCATTATCTATAATGGGGTTCCCATATGGGTCAGCTGGGTCTCTTCACATAGCTTAGCCATGGTATTTTATAAGCATGTTCGCAGTTTGAGCAATCCTGAATTATCTCCCAATTAAAGGACGGTTCTTCATTAACCCAGATTAAGTGCCATAAGAAGATGGGAGCGCTTTCTATATAATCCACCAGGGGGTTAGCCCTAATTCCCGAAAACAAATAATGGAAGACAAGCTGGGGGTGGCCACCAGTAATCTTCTGAGGAATACATTTTCATTGTAGGATGGACGAATTGCCAAAACCCCACTCCCCAGCACCATAGAGAATCACAGCAGAGCATTGGGCATTATAGATGTTAATGAGGGACTCAGTTTGTCTGCAACCAAGTTTCCTGGAGAACCTAAATAGGGCCTCAAGCGTTATATCGAAACTCCTCTTCTTGACATCTACGAGGTGGGACCAAAAACCTTTTTGATCAAATGGAATGCCTAAATAGTAAAAGGTTGACACCTGAGCTAATTTTTCATTTTTAAATAAACAGGGTCTCATTCTGCATTTGGCTCTCCCTACCACCTTGACCTGTGACTTAGTGGTTTTGGTCTGCAAAAACAACCCACTCTTCAAATCATCAAATCTGTTTTAAAGTGTCTGCAGACCCACACCTGCTTGTGAGATCAATGCACAGTCATCTGCATACAGTAGTGCAGGGAGATCTCTCCCCTGCACTCGTGGCACATCAATCGCCCCCTCATTCAGAGATCTCTCCAAATCGTTTATATATTAGTGAAATTGGATGGTCGCATTAGGGGGATGACCTATCTCCCTTTCTCAAAATGGGAATAAATATTGCTGTTGACCACGAGGCGGAGGGGCCTGTAACTGTGACACATCAAAGAATGTTAGTTAAAATTGGGAGCCAAAGGGCAGGTTTGACCAGGAAGAGGTCAGCCGGTATACCGTCTGGAACAGAACCCTTATTTTTCTTTGGTAAATCTAGGTCCTTTGTGACTTCCTTAATTGTCGGTGGGTCTAGTTTTCTTGCAGCCCCTTTTATGTGGAGACCACAGTCTACAGTGTCAGACGCCCCCTCCAATTGTAGTAAATTTCCTGGAAATTATCAACTCACTTGTTTGGAGGAATTGTGGCATCAGTAGTATTACTGTGCTCAAACATGGGTAGCTTGCCACAAAAAGGAGGCAGGCTTAACTTAGATGCAACGTGTACAGCACACATACAGTAAGTAAGTGGAAACACAGCAAAAGAAAAATCCCAAACCAATTGAGAAAAACAGAGTACATTTTAATAAATTATTTGACACCAAAACAACAAAAATCCAGTTAGTAGAATCAGGGTTATGAATTTATAATTTTTTGTGTGAAATTTAGCACCTAAAACATCAAAGCGCCAAAAGCGGACATCTGGTCACGCATAACGAGGTTGACATCGAAAGTTAAGGTCAACTGTGAGGAGCAAGGATACAAGAAGTTGATAGGAACTAGTCAGCGTTTACCTTCGGACTTGGAAAAATTTGTGAAGAAAAATGTTTGAGAAGGTAGAAGTTCAGGATGGCAAGGCTGCATGAGTGTCCAAGAGGCGTGTGTCGTCATTCGATGACCATGGAGCAAAGCCACAGTGAAGATTTTTACCTTTGGACTTAGTTGCTGAAATGGAAGTCGAAAATCTCCAGTGGGACAAGGCAAAGGCAAATGACTGCAGCCGAAAACAGTTCCACGAGGTTGGATATCCATTTGGTAAAGGACCACTAAAAAGGATTTGCTACGGTTGAGAAGAATGTAGGAGGATAAGCAGCGAAGTCAATCCTCTCGGCGATGCACCTCGGAAGGATAAGCAAACAGGTATTCCCCAATCTACTCCTGTATCTTAAAGCACTTTTTGGCCACATTGTGTCTAATGCGTTGAATATGAGCTTAGGCGTTATTTATTGCTCATGATAAACAATGATACCACAGGGTACATTATATGTCATCTGCGATACATAACACCTACCGTGAGTTTGTGGGGAATAACATGCAGATTTTTGACTAGCACACCACATCTGCATGGTGCTGTAAATACAGTATAATATTTCCTGTTAAATCAACAGCTGGGGTATTTAATGCATCCAGTAATTAGCAGATGCATTAAATACAGCTAAACTCATAATTCTGACCCACGCGTAAACATAGTTTACACACAGGTCGGAATTTACCGGTGTACTTGCAATCAGGGCTTATGTGCTCAGTTTTGGAAAGTTGCCATATAGACACATTTAGCACCACAACCAAGTGTCTAGGGCTGGTGGGTTACCTCTTGGGGGTTCAGGACTCACTCAGGCTGGGTCCAGGTGTGGGTTCAAGATGCTGGAATCTTTTATGTCCTGTGGCTCTGAACAGGAGGCCAGCACCTATGCCCTTGAAGTTATTTCCGGCAATCCTGGATGCAGATAAAGATGCAGAGTTCAACAGCACGGCTGGCTTCTGAGGTCTCAAGACAGGATCTAGGCAGCAAACAGCCCTCCTAGGAACAGCAATAATCTGGCATAGTGCATAGTAGGTGACAGCAGCAGGCCTCTGAGAGTCCTTCTGCAGCTCCAGGAGTGAACTGAAGAGTGGGTCTGAAGGTCCTATATTTATATCCTGGTTCCATTCTTCTGGAAGGTGGGAGAAGATTCTGGAAAGGGTCTTTGAACTGCATGACATTTTCTGACTCCCCTGCTCTCGCTCCAATCTGGCTGCAGTGACAATACAGGGTTGTTATGCCTTTTGTGTAGAGACATGACACAGCCTATTCAGGTGTAAGTGGGGTTGTGCTCAGCTCCACCCCCTATCCTGCAAGTGATGGCCCATTGAGGCACATCTAATCCCTCTATTTTGTGACTACCGGGGAGGAATTCACAAAGACTAACTGTTAGCTACACCCAGTCGTGTGGCCTAAGACAGGCTAAAGGCTCAAAGGGCCAAAGGAAGGAAACAGCATACTTTCTAAAAGTGAAATGTTCAAAATTGTCATGAAAAGTCTTACTTTACCATTACACAGGGTTTATCTAGGGGTGGATGGAACTCATGGAGTCGCAGTCAGTGTAATGCCATGGGCTAACATAAAAACTCAGTGGAATTCCATGGAGTACTGCCCAACCCTACAAATGTATGAAACAGCTCAGAAGTACCTGACACTCCATCCGGCATAAAACATCCCCTCCCGCTACTCACTCCTCGCCTCACAAGTATGTTAAAGTCACCCCTTTCAACAAAGTCATTCCTCAAACACCTTCAAAGAAACTGTGGTGCACCAAAGATTCAGGACAGCTTTCAGGCAATCGCAAATCTCCGCGATGCACGGGGGTCAAATGTATCTGCTCTTCACAAGGTTTCGGCCTCCTGGCCAGGATACTAAACCACACTCCCAACCCGGACTGCCATCTCTGGGGCTTGGTAAAGCTCCCGTTGGCACCCCCTTGGGAACAGAACCACTGATCCCTTAATGTTTGTATATTCAGGCTCTGGCTGGTCTTGATCCCCGCTGTCAGTGGAACCATGTTGTCAAGCAACAAATTCCCAGCCAGAGGCTTCTCAATGAAGGCCATGCTGTGTATGGCTATGGGCGATATACCAGATAGACAAAGAGTGGCAAGGCAAGTGCCCGCAGCATTCAGCGCTCTGCAGGGCTCAGTGCAGCAGGTGCACGCAGCCTGCTGTCAACAGAACTGTCCTGGAGTCCTACAACACCGCTTCTCCCCAGCATACAGGCAGAGCCTGCCACTGTGTACCGTGGCCACCATGGTACCTAGGAATCACTAGACATTTAATAAATTACCTAGACTACTTAACATTAGAAAGCTAGGAGTCTCATTCTGGCATAGCGGACATATTGGCAAAAGAATGTTAAGAAAAAACATTTATATTTAAATGAAAAAACACATGCCCTTCTCCCTTTCCCAATGAGGACCGCTCAAGTTCTAATGTAGTAACCATGTGACACGATAGCTGTTGCTCCTAATTCCTGCTCCCTGCTCTTTGCCGCCAGTTCGGGTACATTTCTAATGTGGCAATTTAATAGTATTTAATTCATGTTCAGTACATTACCTCCTGACCCTTCTGGGCACCATCTCAGAGCAGAACGCTGCATTTAATTGGTTCCCAAGCCAGGTGAGTATGTTAAAGGTCAAGGCAGTGGTGCAAAAAGTTCCCTTTTATTGGTTGGTTGTATGAGGCAGGACGTGGGCATGTGCCATAGGATATTGGAAGGAGTGTGGCCAAGGGAGGTGATGCTGAATAGTGCGAGGGGAGGAGAAGCTGGTGAAAACCATGCAGTGTAGGAGGGAGGACAAGCATGCCAATACAGTGGGTGGGTGATAAACTCTGCTACATGGCGGTTAGCAGAGTTTTTGCTGAACTCCGTGCTTCAGGCGGAGTGCACAGTGGTAAAACTCCTTTAACTACGCCCATGGAATGGAGTTTACCGCCCAGGCCCAGGTTTATCATTACAATTCCATAGGTACCAAACATGATACATCCACCTCCTCTCAATTAGGAATTAGAGCTTATTAAAACAAATAATGAATCCCCAATGTTATCCTATGAGAGGAGTAGGCCTCATAGTAGTGAAAAAATAATGTGTTAGTTTTTCACTTCCAGGACAAGTAAAATATAAAAGTTCATGTCCAACATTTTATTTTCCCAGTACCCTGCCCTATGGGCTACTTAGGGCCTACCTTAGTGGTTGGGAACGCCTTTTAAATGCAAATGTGACACTGCATTTAGGCTGCAATGGCAGGCCTGTGACTAGTGTTAGAATGCTACTTAGGTGGATGACAAAATAAGTGCTACAGGCCCACTGGTAGCATTTAATTTACAGGCTGTGAATATATATAGTATACCTCTCTTCAAGGAACTTACAAGTAAATTAAATATATGCATAGGTATGATTGAGATGCTACGCAGCCGTGAAGATAGAACATGCTGACCAGATACTTGAGTGTGGTCCGCCTCTGGGGTCATATACGGAATTAATGCATGTACTGCACTTTTACGATAAATTGAGAATTAGGCCTAATCAAAGGTCGATATCTGATATTGTAATGGAATGAAATGTTTCCTGACTGCTTTGTAATGTTTTGTGTTTACACATTCGACTCGCTATTATACCCAATCAAATTGACTATGCTGTAACTTAGAATGTGACCTGTTTTTTTTTTTTTAAGTCAATAAACAAATTTATAAAATATGACAATTATGTATATGCCAATCAAACCATATTTAGGGGAGTAAGTACAAGCACCTTAGCATTGGTTAGCATTGGTAAAGTGCACAGAGCCCTATGGACAACAGAAGAAAAAATCCAGCAACAATTGGAGGTAAATAGGCAAAGATTTTGATGGAAGATCACCTTAAGTCTGACAAGTCTAACATTTACTTTCTGGTTTCAAGTATTTGAATAATATTGTATGTTGTTAGTGTTAGCTATTTAGATTGTTGTAAATACTAGTAGCTATTGGTCTGGTCTAAGTTAATTTGTACTTGATAGTAAGAGGCATTTGTAAGTTTCTTTGCGTTAAAATCGAATAGGAGTTAACTATTGTACAATATAAAGTAGATAATAGTGATGTACTGCATTTATCAGTTTCTGTTTTTTCCTTACGATCCTTGTTGGAAATAACCTTCTTGTCCATAGTTTACCCCTAGATCTTTGCCTTGACTGTTTTTGCTAGCTGTAGAACTCACACTTGCTAACCAGTGATAAAATGACTGTCATTGACATACCCCCATTTGTCATTTTTAACTTACCTATAAATTACTAGTCTCTGGTACCAAGTGTATTCAGGGTCTATAACGCAAATACCATAGGTAGACTGCAGCACCAATTGAGAGATCAACTACAGTGATAGTTGAAACCTGACTGCAGGCCTGCCCTCTACAGACTGGCTGTGCGGTTTTAAAACTGAAAATGTGTCCTCTTAAAATAACCCCTTTTGACCGGACTAAACCTTGCTTTTAAATATTTATAAGTCACTTTTCAGTAGTGCTAACTGCCCACAAGGAATGGTGAATGGCATTTAAAAGAAGGACAAGTAAATATTTTGTGTTAAACATGAGATTGCAGTGAAAAATCCCTAAAAGCTATTTTCACTGCATCAGGGTTGGATGTTCCTTTGGGAAGCCCTGAAATACAATATTCAATGTATTAATACTATCTCAGGATAGGAAACAGCTGTAAAGTAATTTTTTTATACGTTTTATAACATTTATTACAAGCCCATATAACTGGTGAGATCAGATTGACAATGAATATTTTGGAAAAGGTACTTTTAGAAATTTACCTTTTCTCTGCAAAAAGCCTCTGGATGCCCATTTGCATGAGATTCAACTGTCACACAAAAGCCACAAAAGCTAAATAGCCCTCTTGATGAAGTGCAAATTTGCTCCCAGAGCAGGGACATCAGTTCTTACATTTTGAGTGACCTTAGAGCAGGGGGATTGCTCCTTTTTCCTGACAACGCCTTTAGGGTTGGCACAGAAGTTCTGCACAGAGGGAGAAATGTTCCTTGATCTTGGTTTTAGGTAAGAAGGGCCACTGTGGGATTGTTTGCAGTAGGGCACACAGGAAATGCTGCAAAAGTGTGTATAATCACCAATGGGAACTTTTACACTATTGGTTATGGAGTGGCCAACTGTAGCCGGAACCCATAGGTTGGTGCCAGGCATAAATATGGCACCCTTAGTAGCCTCCTTAGAACACTTTCTGGACCTATGGAAAACAAAAGAGGAATGGATCTGCTGCCTGCAACCTGATATGAATCATGAAGAGTGGACCAGCTGTCCAGCTTGTATCCTGGACAAAGAACTGGGCTGGAAAGGCCATAAGACTGACCTATTTGTGGAACAGGGTAACAGCAAGCTTCAAGAGGCTCTTTTCTGCATTTCTAACTGGCCAGTTCCCACTGGACCTGCCCAGAACCTGCTGTTGGCCTTTGCTGGAGTGAGTATTGGCTTCCAAGTGCTGTTCCCAAGGTCCTGAAGTCTTAGTTGGTATTAAAGTGTACTCCTCCACACTTTCAGGAAACCTGGGACTTAAAAACCTTTTGACTCCAAAGAATTCCAGAAAATGGGGAGCAACCTGCCAAGTCAATCTTATAAAGGAGCTTTTTTGCAGTACTAAATCCTATTCAGAGAGACCTCACTGGATAGGCATTTAGTCTTGAGGAGCATTCTTTTGGTACAGCCTGCAGCCTTGCTTTGCTGGAAAAATCAGACCTCCAAAGATAGTGACTAAGTCTGACATTAGAAATCTTTTCTAGGTGATGGCACAAGAATTATCCGGCCAGTAAAGAACTGTCCTTCGGCGTGAAATTCAAATTTATTTTGCTCAGAGTTTTCCCACCAAAAGTCAAAGGCTTAACCTAGCTCCATCTAGCAGCTATCTGATGTGGTGGAACCCTCTTCAGTGACATTCTGCTTCTTTGCCTCACTGAGGATTTTGACTTCCATTTCAGAGACTAAGTCTGAAAGTATAACTTCCAACTGGGTTGTACCACGTTTCAGTATATGACGCATGGCCCATCAGGGTTTGCCCTAATTCAAACCTAGGTACTGGTCAAGTGCAATCTGGTTACCATGTTTGGCATTTCATGCTTTTTGGCGCTATTTTCACATTTAAATATTACTCTAGTTTTCCGTTATTGTATTTTTGTCATTTTTATGCCATTTTATGTATTAAATTAATCTCTATTTTATTGAAGTTATTTGAGATTTTTCTTGTGTTGAATTTTTACTTTATTACAGTTTTGAAACTGCATCAACACTTCACATATTGTCCCTAAGTTATGCCTGTCTGTTCTATGCCATATCTACCAGGGGATTGATCTCAGGTTTAGTTCAATACTTTAATGGTTCACCCAGTTAAAGTTTATGTTTATTACTTGAGGTAAGTACTCACCCCCCCCCAACTAATACCCTGATTTCTTACAATCACTAAATAGAAGTGAGTTAGACCGCAATTGCACATTAACTTTAAACTTACTTACATTTTATAATTTGCTTTCTTAAAGAGTTAATTGAAGATATTTGTAACCAAAACTCTATCTAAAAAATATATTTTTAAATAATATAATTTCCAACTGAAATGTAAAGTGTTGGAAAATATAAATAGGATGTAGTAAGCAGATCCCATGATTTTGTTGTTTAATCTACAGAGTAGGAACAGTATCAATGGCCAATAGCTTCTGTTTCCTGGTGTCCAACTTCCTCCATCACATTTGAAATTCTCCACCTTCATAGCAACTCACTCATTCAGCCTGTCACCTACTTCCATCTCCACCTCATCCATTAGCTCAGTCATTTGGCTGAATTCTTTTACATTTATTTTGTAAACTATGTTTTACAATGAACAGACTTATAAATGTTTATATTTTACAAGTATTGCAGTACTGCTTCCGAAGAGGATGAGGACATAATTAAATGAAGCAGTGTATTTCTATTGATCGTACTGCATCAAGACTTGAATGATGAATAGCAACATCTTTTCAAATGTTCCTATGGCAACAGAACATCTGAAAGGAAAACTGAAACCTTAGCATAGTGATACACAAAAAAGTGCTTTGATATTAAACCATTTTAGAATTCTCACATACAAAATAAGTTGTAATACCTTGCATATTACACACACAAAGAAAATCATTGTTGCATGGGTAAAGTTTTATGAAATAATAACACCTAACTATTTGTTCTAGGATGCAAAATTAACCAATATGTATGGTATAGAATACATTGATCAACATAATACACAAGAAATGAGTTAATGTAGATATGATCTCATAACTTAATGGCTTGCTGAATAAAAATATAGAAGTGCCTGACTTGGATAATAAGACTTTTAAATGTTTATACTTATGTTGTATACTTTACCTATTTCAACTCATTTCTTAAACAGAGACAATAATCTTCTGCTTTTCAGCATACAGATGCACCCAGAAAGTGCATATGCCCTCATAATGAATAGGTGCGCAAAGCCTAGGGACTTCTACTACCACTGTCTTTGAAATCCATCACCTTTACAAACACACATAGATAAATGTGTGTGTAACATCGAACAGTAAGGGACATAGGGCCAAATTTAAACTTTGGCAGAGAGGGTTCTCTTTCACGACGGAGTATCCTCTCCACCAATATGAAGTTCTGCCCACTTCATTAAGTATCCAGCGGCTCTTCGGTATGAAGATGGCAGAGATTACTATGTCTCTGCCACCAACATATACCTCCAATAGCCTGAAGGAATAAGGGACATCTGAGGTTTAGTCATGCCTTTACCAGCCCTATTTAGAGTGGGTGAACACATGGGCCAGATTTCACTGTTGGTCACTGCCATGTAAAACCTAGTGGTAATGGGTAGTGAAAAGTGCCAAATGACCCCCACACAATTGGAGAAATTCCCCATGTCAAGAGGATCATTTTTTCTATTATTACCAAAAAGCAAATCATGCTTTCCTATTTCCTTTTTGAAAATTAAAAAAAGATGAAAGTTTGACTTCCTGGCCGCGTCATGTTGATGATGGGGCCATTTGTCAAACGTTCAAAGCAATTTTACCAATTTTCCTACAAATGCAAGAGATATCTGCTGAGCTTAGCGCCAACTCTAAATTTGACAGGCAGCTTCTCCCTCAGGGTGACAGAGCACTTTACTCTGTCCCTCAGATGGATTCAATTCCTGTCTGTCAAACTCTAAACCATGTCTATAATATTTAACATGTTTTGAATATCTTTTAATGCTAGTTTTCCCACTGATTGGTGTTGTTAAGTCTGACATATATGGAGATTAAGGGAATTAAAAAAAATCATATCTCTGAATTGATCACAACAATTTATTTGTGACAGTTTGAGAAAAACCACCACAACAATGACAAAATGTTGTACATCTGTAGCTGCAGATATATGACCTTCACTGATGCAGATTTATGACTTTCGGGAGGTTGCAAAACTTTCCAGGAGTGATAACTGGAAAGGTAACAAAAGAAATCATTTATTTTTCTAAAGTGATTAAATACTTTTGATGAAATGAAAATTGAATTAATTCTTAGTGCTTGAACAACATCATTGTCAAAATGGGGGCATTACCTGGAACTATTGATCCATTTACTTTTGCAATAAAGAGTTAGGGAGAACAATCTCTCATTACTGCATGGAGCGAATTATTCAGGTTATTTAAGATGCAATATCCAACTGAAATATTTTCTGCTTCTACGACGTTGTAACTAACAGTGAAATCAAAATGGTATAGCTCTTTAGATGCTATATGTTCAGTTAAATCTAAATATACATGTAGAAACCAACACTATCAAGTCAGTTCAGTTCATGAAGCTTTATTCGGTGCATTCAAAAGTAATGGCCATAAAAGCAGACAAGCAAAATGTTAACAATACAAAAACACATAAGTTAAAAACACATACAGAGTTTAAAAAAAATCATGCTCTTCCTGAGTTGAATGGACTTGCATAAAACCTTGCAATAAAAAAGCATTTGTCCGTAGAATTCAATTCATAAATCATTTTCATGGCATCATCCACATTAAAAATAGAAAACTTTTTAAAAAGTGGTTTTAAATAAACAATCCTCAAGTTCATGAATAGTGTGCAAATTAGTAAAAAGTGCAGGGTGCTCTGTTTCGAGTAGCCGTACAAAAGGGGGTGGTGATGGACGGAGCATCTGAAACAATCAAACACTCACACCCAGTCAAAAGATCTGGGTTTAATCCATCACCGTTCTTTAGCCCACTCTGACACCCCAGTTCAGACATGGCTATATGCAAATCAGTCTGACCCTGTGCCTCATGGGAACAGTCCAGCCCGAACTGTCAAGCCATGTCTTCCCTGGACCGGAAACAAGCTTCCGAGGACCGGTTTCTGGCATTCCAGTCGTCTTCAGCCTGGCTTGCTTGAATCCAGTGGCAAAGTGAGCAAGGGACTCACGTCTGAGCATACCCTGCCACACTTATGGCGGCCAAAAGCGGTACAAAAGGGGGTGGTGATGGACGGAGCATCTGAATCAATCAAACACTCACACCCAGTCAAAAGATCTGGGTTTAATCCATCACCGTTCTTTAGCCCACTCTGACACCCCAGTTCAGACATGGCTATATGCAAATCAGTCCGACCCTGTGCCTCATGGGAACAGTCCAGCCCGAACTGCCAAGCCATGTCTTCCCTGGATCGGAAACAAGCTTCAGAGGACCGGTTTCTGACATTCCAGCCGTCTTCAGCCCGGCTTGCTTGAAACCAGTGGCAAAGTGAGCAAGGGACTCACGTCTGAGCATACCCTGCCACACTTATGGTGGCCAAAAGCGGTACAAAAGGGGGTGGTGATGGACGGAGCATCTGGGGGTGAGTGTTTGATTTGCTCAGACGCACCGTCCATCATCCCCTTTTGTATCGCTTTGTTCGCCCTAAGTGTGGCAGGGTATGCTCAGACGTGAGTCCCTTGCTCACTTGGCCACTGGATTCAAGATAGCCTGGCTGATGAGGATTATGAAGCTGAAACCGGTCCCAGGATGCTTGTTTCCGGTCCAGGGAAGACATGGCTTGGCAGTTCGGGCTGGACTGTTCCCATGAGGCACAGGGTCAGACTGAATTGCATATAGCCATGTCTGAAATGGGGTGGCTGAGTGGGCTAAAGAATGGTGATGGATTAAACCCAGATCAGTTGACTGGGGGTGAGTGTTTGATTTGCTCAGACGCTCCATCCATCATCCCCTTTTGTATCGCGCTGTTTCGAGTAGCCATCACATGGGCATGGTCCAACCGGCTGTCTCTTTAGTTCTGGAAAGGCCACCAACCCGTGGGCTATCCCAAGCCTAAGCCTCGTCAAAACAAACCTGTGGGCTGGTTTGGTAACCATACTCAAGTACATTTGAAAGCCGTCACTTTGCATGTATTTATTGTACGAGATAACCGATGTAAGGCGCCCAGTTAGAGCTTCACGTTTTTGAGCTCGGTATGCCAAAAAAACACTCTTCAAGTCCAACTTGGAGTAGTTTCCCACAGAGCCGGGGTCTGCAACTATGTTTAGTCCAAATATCTTTTGAAAGCTATCCACAATATAATCGAAACCAACACTATCAAGTCAATACAAAGTCATCAACGCTAAGTTAGTCGCTATCAATGCACTGTGTATAGGTGAAAGATTCAATGGCATGCCAAAATAAAGGAAAATCGCTGTTAGAAAATTGTATGACATTATAGTTTTTGGGAATAGGAAACAGAAATGATATGGCAGGTAAAGTGAAAGTCAAGGAACATGAGCGAGCTGTAAGTATATTTTAGTAGAAGCCTGTCAGTAATAGAAAACCACTTGAGCAGTCATGCTATACAAGCAATTTACAGGTGTGATTGAAAGAGCAATTGTGGTCACCAAAGCAAGGAGTGCTTCATATCTGCCGGGATTGAAATGGGTGAAAGGTTTCAAAAGTGTAGATGAAAGCCCTTCTGCTTGTTTCAAATGTAGGTTTTTTGCTCCCCAAATTCTACCACCAATGTATTTGAGGTATGAATATCTTTTCACTTCCGGTGAGAATTCTGGACCTATATAGCCATTTCTATATTTATTTATGTGACTAGTAGATAGCATTTCTGTATCTCATTGATTAATAAGTGGAATGCGCTTGCTTTTTAAAAGGCAGCAATGAACATTGTACACAGTATTTAAGATCTGCAGATGAATACTGAAGCTTTTTTAAAGCAGATTTGCTGCATGTGCCATGGACAAATGGAGGTAATCAGCCCGAATGTGAATAAAAGTATACAATATATTATTTACCGGGAACATCTAGGTAAAGGGAAAGTAAATTACGTTTTTTGTAAAATCAAATTATACTTGGATATTTCAGCATATTTAAAAACTCCAGTCTCTATCAAATTATAACTATCTCCAAAAGCCAAAGTGAATTCATTCTGATCCTGTAGAGAAATTGAATTCTAGCTTCAAAAGAATAAAACTAGTACGATTCAATAAAGCTCCCATTTTGTGGTTACGAAATTGGAATTTCAAGTTAGATGTTTCACGTCACCAAAGTAGTATTCAACCTTTAGATATAAATACAATTTGTATATACATTGTAGATACTTTCATTTTCCCATCGTCCTTTCACTTAGTTGATGGCTAGCATATATAAACTACCCAAGTATAACACAAAATATGTACGGGAAATTATTTGGTGAGTTGGTCACTTTGCTAAAAACAGCATGAAAATATGCGGTATTTCTATGGATAAATGGGAAGTGCAAAATAACTAATGTGTATAATATGTAGATATAATAATGATAGAGTGTAAACAGCTATTGAAATATTCAGAAATTAAGCGCAAGGTAAAAACTTACTGCTAAAATGGGAAATCAGCCCATGTCAAATTATAAGTTACAATGTCATCTCTTTTCCATCTTCAAATGCCTTCCCTTTAATTGGGCTTACATGATGGAGTTGTCGTGTTGGGGCACTGTATATGCAAGAAATCTTAACAATCTGTTCATATGCTTTATGCCTTTTAATTTATTATAATAATTACAGCTTTAAAAGCGGTAGTCTTGGACAAAGGGTATTAAGTGACAAATACTCCGTACCCTGAGAGACTTCTCACTGTTCTCCTTTACATATCTATAAAGCAAGATTTGGCAGAATGCTTACAAAAGCTAACACAAAAGTAACTTGACCATCATCCTGTACCTTCTCAATCTCCTCTACAAAATATTCGCCAAAATGTTAAAATATGTATAGATATACTCACCCGTTCTCTCATTGACTGTTCCTGACTTATATATTGATAGATAAATGCGGCAGAAAAGTATATTAAGCTCTGTTCGGCCTGGATCATTAAAAGCCCCACTTGATGTAAAATTCTATTTGCTCTCAAGCAGCTAATTTTCCTTAATGTTTTTCATAAGTCTCATTTACATTTATCAATAATTGTGCCTACATCACTTTGCTGGAATTAAGTTCCACGCATTTACAACTCCTTCTGCTGTAACATCAGCTGCTCATAATTTCCCAACAAGTATTCTTCCACACCATCATGTGGCAGTTCGACCCATGTGCAAAATTTGCTCAATTCCTACAGCCCAGGTTCAAGTATAGGTATCCCCACTGTGTTTTCTTTTTTCTCCTCTCCTGTAGGCTATGCGCATATTTTCAGAGTACAGGTCCTGATTGAGCCATTCATGCACCTATGCAGCCTAAACTAGACTCTCTGCATTCCATCTTCAAGATACATGATATAGAAGCTCCAACGTGTGAGTCAATAGTTCAGGTGAAGAAAACCATGAATTCGAAAGTGGTAAAAAGGCTTATATTCTCTGTTAAATATGTTCTTTGCTGTTGAGGTTACCCCGAAAAAGTTGCTCACTATTGTTTGCAACGAGCTAAGCTTGAAAGTTCATGGAAGCTAATGATCAAATGCTATTTTCATTGCTGGCTGCTGGAACAATAAAAGTCAGACGAAATAGTAAAACAATGACGACTCGGTAAGGATCTGGGAACATTTATCTCTGGAAATCCCCCAGCATTGTATGCTATTATGCTATCCTTATGGTACACTTAGGGAAATGTGTAAGTGCTTCCACGAGAAGCTTATACAGCAAACAAGCGTTATATGGGTATTTGAGTATAAGGACTAAGTAATGTATTTTAAATGTTATTCAACTGCAACAAACTGTTGAAATTCGAAGCCGTTGTTGTAGATTTCAGATAGGTGCAATCAAACATAAATAAATACATGTCTATATATTCATGCATATTAATATATACTGAAAAAATGAGGTATCTAAACAAATATTTCTATTATAAAGTGTTGCAATGCAAAGTAATATTTCCTAGACAGTCCACATTAACAATGCTTAACCCCTTCTATGCTGATGACGGCCCCCGTCCGTCATGCACCGCGGTGGGCGTGTGCTGATGACGGCTGGGGGCCGTCATGAACCCACCCTCTCATTAAAAGCGCCGCACAGGCGCAGAATCGCGGCCGTGCCCCAGGGGTTCAATAAATTGATATATAGCAGTCACTGATATACATTCATAATTTCTATTTTAATTTGAATGCATGGGGTCCTAGGGAGAAGGAGACTGTTTTCATCATGTTTTGCACCTGCCTTTTGCTGAATTCTTTTGTAGGCCTGAAGACTCTGAGAAGTTTTCTCTGAGTAGATGCCCTATTTGTTGTACTTGTAAGTCTCTTGCAATGTGGTATACCATATACCCAGGGCCTATACTTCAAAGGTTACCAGTGGGCTGCAGCACTGATTGTGCCACACACAGAAGTAGCCTTTCAAACCTGTCTCAGGCCTGCCATTGCAGTGCCTGTGTGTGCATGTACTGCCAAGTCGACTTGGTTTTCAAAACTATTTGTCAAGCCTTAAACTCCCATTTTATATATACATATATAAGTCACCCCTAAGGTAGGCCCTAAGTAACACTGAGAGCAGGGTGATATATAAGCAAAAGATAAGTATATTTATGTTTTGCATGTCCTGGTAGTGACAAAATGCCTATTTTGTTCTTCACTACCATGAGACCTACCCCTCTCATAGGGCAGCATTTGGAATTCCTTAAAACACTTTTAAGCTGTAACTCCTGATTAGAGCTGTTTCATGTTTCACATGTTTGGAATGGTAATCATAAATCCTACTTACTGGTAAAGTTGGATTTAACAGTACTGTTTTAGAAATGCCACTTTTAGAAAGTGCTTGGTCAATACATTAAAAGCAATTCAATAGGCACATTCTGTATGCACTCCACAGTTCCGGTCCAGGGAAGACATGGCTTGGCAGTTCGGGCTGGACTGTTCCCATAAGGCACATGGTCAGACTGATTTGCATATAGCCATGTCTGAACTGGGGTGGCTGAGTGAACTAAAGAATGGTGATGGATTAAACCCAGATCAGTTGACTGGGGGTGAGTGTTTGATTTGTTCAAACGCTCTGTCCATCATCCCCTTTTGTATCGCTTTGTTTGCCCTAAGTGTGGCAGGGTATGCTCAGACGTGAGTCCCTTGTTCACTTGGCCACTGGATTCAAGATAACCTGGCTGATGAGGATTATGAATCCGAAACCGGTCCCAGGATGCTTGTTTCCGGTCCAGGGAAGACATGGCTTGGCAGTTCGGGCTGGACTGTTCCCATAAGGCACAGGGTCAGACTGATTTGCATATAGCCATGTCTGAACTGGGATGGCTGAGTGAACTAAAGAATGGTGATGGATTAAACCCAGATCAGTTGACTGGGGGTGAGTGTTTGATTTGTTCAAACGCTCCGTCCATCATCCCCTTTTGTATCGCTTTGCGCTCAACAGTGTCAAGGAAAATTCTAAACAAAAATACAAAATAATATACATAACATTTCAAGACAACAGTACATCAGTTCGATTTTAACAGAAACAGTCCTTTCCAAAAATGCAATCACTATGTTTTAGGACTGTGCTCACAAGGAATATTTTTAGAAAATATTCGCTTTTCTTTAAGTGTGCACCCATATGCTGTACTCGATTGTTTTTTTATCCCTTTGTGAGTGCTATGCCAAATAATACTAAATGGTGAAAGCAGACGCGTTTCTAAACTCAGTCGTAATTTGTCTGAGTTTTCATCAGGGCAGGACTGTTTACCTGTCAATGAGAAGGAAACAGAATGAATAAGGGGGACCTATGTTTATCAAAACAGTCTTACTGCAAGTATTTCTTCAAGTAGTTACCTCAGTCTGAAAAAGACTTGTTTATTTCTTTTTCCAAATTGTGGTTGCGCTGAATTGTCTCGGGGTGAATATGAAAGCCACAGTGTTGTATATTTTTTAGATACAAACTTACTAAAAGCGGCACTAGACCACTTACTGCTTTGTTTTGTTGTTGTGGTATCAAACTTCTTCTTGGCTACCAATTGTTGGGATCACGCTCCGGTGAGAATTTGCTCAGCCTGTTATGTGCAATAAATGTGTTTAGACAAGTAATTTATTATCCTGCTTCATTATATACATGAGCTATTTAGCCTTTAACTTACTTGGGAAAGCCGGCTGTTATATTTATCTTTGATCTCGCAACTTCCCGTATGTTTAATGGGCGGGGCACTTCAACACTTATGTCTTGCCTGCTCGCCTCATCTGTTCGAACAAAAAAACAGCGTGATGCAGAATTCTGTTTAACTCTACCGTGCGCGTGAGTGTTAAAGCTTTTAAGAGCGCTCACCTTGCATATCATTTGGGCAGTGTTATCATCGCCTGTTACGCACTCATCTGTTTGGAAATCCGTGAGCGTTCTGAATCGCTCTGCTGCTCCCAATACTTTCACTTGGCTAAACAGGAAGTGATGACAGTCATCACCCAGTCGGGTCTTTAACACAAGAATTGTGGGACATGTAGTCCATTTATGCACAATTTCCAAAACATGCAATATTGCTAACCAGAATAGATCTTGGGGATTTGGTGAAACCGGATGGCTTGGCAGTGAAAATATTGAATGCTGGGTGGAGTTATGGCCGCATTATTTTAGTTCTATGTCCTGAGAAAATTATTCATTGCGTGGGTGTTTTTACACGGAGAGCTCAACGCAATGTTTGTTGTAGCTTCGACATTTCATTCAGTCCATCGGTCACACGATTGAATCTCAAAATCAAATATGCTTCTCTCTTTAACAGAATGGTTTCTACATCTCCTCCCCTTGGGGGAATTTTAATACCAGACAGCACTGTCCACTTGAAATCTTTTTCAGAGTGGTTCCTCTCTACAAAGTGTTGAACCATTGGTGCAGTCAGCACCTTTTGTTTAATTCGTGAACAGTGTTGTGACAGTCTTTGGTTAATTTGTTGGCTGGTCTTTCCGATATATAGTTTGGGACATGGGCAGATTATGGCATACACTAGATGTTGGCTTTTACAGTTTGTGAACTCTTTATGGGTCCATTTGTTGGAATTAAATTCGAACACTGATCTTTCAACTGTACTTGCACAGGACGTGCAGGTACCACACTTGTGGTGTCCTACCACCGGTTTGAGGTTCCAAAGCGAATGTAAGTCTCTTTTTACTTTGGAAATCCACAAGTCTGCTCTTATGATTTGCTGGCCAATGCTCTTGTTTTTTTTAAGGGCGAACAGCGGTCTTTCCATCGGCATCTCCAGATTAGAGATTAGATGCCAGTTCTTTAGAATGATAGCCTTGAATTCGTTGGTGTGTGGACCATATGTGGACCCGCATACAAGTTTATCAAGAGTTTTTTTTCTTTTTTAGTCAATAATTCCTTCCTGGGCGTGTACCACGCACGCTTCGTTGCATGTTTCAACATTTTTGGGGGGAATCCCCTGGTTCTCAACTGGTTAAACAAACTTTCAGCATGTGCCAAAAAATCATCTTTTCTAGAGCAATTGCGTCTTATTCGAAACAATTGGCTATAGGATAAATTAAGTTTAAGCCTGTCTGGCGTGTATTGCGTGTATTGCGTGTATTGCGTGTACAGCAATACACACCAGACATTTCTGGACGTAGAGGTCTTTCCATATGAGAACATGTTGACTACCACTCTTTAGAGAAAAATGAACGCAACACTGCATTATCGGAGTTTTCACCCGCAGTCTTAAACTCAATTTACCCTATAGCCAATTGCTTCGAATAAGACGCAATTGCTCTAGAAAAGATGATTTTTTGGCACATGATATTCCTTGTGAGCACGGTCCTACAACATAGTAATTGCATTTTTGGAAAGGACTGTTTCTGTTAAAAATGTACCCCATTATTAAAAAACCCGCTCTGGACCCCACAAAGCCGGAAAATTACAGGCCCGTCTCACTGCTCCCCTGGGTGTCCAAACTGGCAGAAGCCCATGCGACCACCGTACTCACTGCCCATATGGCCGAAAATAACATCTTGGACCCCTCCCAACACGGGTTCAGGCCTGGACACAGTACGGAGTCCGCCCTCCTCGCCACCACCGAACACCTTAGGATGATCATGGACACCGGTCAGAGTGCTGCGCTGATACTACTAGATCTCAGCGCGGCCTTTGACACGGTGTCCCATGATATCCTGTTGAGCCGTTTGGAGGGCATCGGGATCAGGGAGCGGGCACTGGAATGGTTTCGATCATTCCTCACGAACAGATCCTTTCGTGTGTCAGCCCCCCATTCATCTCCCACTCTCATGCGATTAGCCAAGGAGTACCACAGGGCTCTGCCCTCAGTCCGTCCCTTTTTAATTTATACATGCAGCCCTTGGCGGCAGTGGCCAAAGAATGGGACCTCACGCTGGTGTCGTATGCCGACGACACACAGCTAGTTATCACCCTCACTGAGATGCCCTCTACCTCGGCTACTAAATTTAGGGAGGGGCTGGCCGCTGTTGCCACCTGGATGACTGAAAATTGCCTACAGCTGAATGCAGGAAAAACCGAGGTATTACTCCTGGGTAAGAGCCCCAGTCTCTGGAGTGACCACTGGTGGCCCCCCCTGTTGGGGCCTATCCCCCCTACCTAATCCCTGGTCAAAAACTTAGGAGTATGGCTGGACTCCGCACTGAACTACCAAACCCACACCAAAAAGGTAGCAGCTACCTGCATTGGGCTGCTGAGAAGCCTTTATCCCATTCTAGGCTTCTTTGATCCCAAAACACGGCAGCTCATTGTCCAGGCCACCATCCTGTCCCGACTGGACAATGCGAGCGTACTACTATTAGGCGCTAACAAAGCCGAAACTACTAGGCTCCAGCGAATACAGAACTCTGCGGCCAGGGCAATTGTAGGCCTCCCCAGAAGGTGCTCCGTTAGAGGCACCATCCAGAGACTACACTGGCTTCCTGTGGAAGCTTGCATTCAATTCAAGGCCCTCACCACTGCTTTTAAAATCTTGAATGCAGAGGGACCTGAACTCCTCCAATCGCTGCTTACTCCATATACCCCCCAGCACAACCTGCGCTCCATGGGTCAACACTTAGTAGCAGTCCCCCGCACTAAGTTCAGCCGCATCGGAGGTGGCTCTTTCAGACTCCTGGCGGCTAAACTATGGAACTCCCTACCCCTCCACATCCGCTGCATCGACAACCTACTCACTTTCCGCAAAGCTATTAAAACTCACATTTTTGCATGTCTATAAGTCCCTTCTCTCCCTCTCCTCACCCCAATAGGTTGTGCTTTGTTTCTTAGCGCCGTGACGCCCCGTTGCTGGGGCAGCTGTCGCGCTCAACAAACCCTTAACATAACATATTATTTTGTATTTTTGTTTACAATTTTCCTTGACACTGTTGAATGCATACAGAATGTGCCTATTGAATTGCTTTTAATGTATTGACCAAACTCTTTTGATGTAGTGTGTCAAACTTGGATAAGTTGAAATATTTACAATTTAATATGAACGTCGTATAAATGTATAAAATAATTATGTGCCTAAGAATTAATTCATTATGGCACAAAGTCTACTAAAATAAAGAGTAGCAATATCAAATCGAGACCAGGTGCTTGTCTTTCATAATCTATTGAATTTGTCCTACCTGGTCTTGTATGAACAAGACCCCAATCTAGTTTAAACTTTTAGAAAGTGGACATTTCTGTGTACTTACTGCTCTGTGTGCCTGACAGTCTGTCTCCAAAACACTTCTGGGTTGTGTGACAGTTACACTTTGTGCTTTCCTTCTAGACAGCCACAACCACAGGAAGATGAGACTCATCAGCATATATCTGCATTCTGATGTGTCTTCTTAGGCAGGGAGTAATGTGCGGGGGCTGACACTTACAGTTCAATAGGTAAATCACTAATTTGCCCCCACATGTAGCCTTGCAGACAGGACTGGGTTGAAAGGGATCCTTGTACACTTGCGAGAGTTCCTTTGAAGTCACCTCCTACATCAAAGGCCCTTTTGGGTATAAGTACTGGGTCTCTAACCCCTAAACTCAGACACTTCTGGATCTTGAACTGAATCTCTGTCAGAAGCACTGCTGTGCTGCTTAAAGACTCAATAGGACCATTTACTGTCCTGCTGCCTGCTGCCTGGTGCTCCCTCACTCTGCTGGAAGAACTCTGCCTTCCCTTCAAGTGTTCTCCAAGAGCTTGCTGGTTTACCTCCTGTTTTCCAAAGTTTCCGGGACACAAAAGACTTTCTATAACTCTGTTAGTGCTGGTGGACTCTGCCTTCTGTGAGACCCGTCCTGGGCCTCAGAAGGAAGTTCTGCAGCTGTTTTCATAAACAACTGACACATTGCATTGACTGCTTGAGAAATTCTGCTGCATCGCCCTTCAGCACCAATGCAGAGGCTGCCTTATGGCAGCAGCTCCACAGCTTGCACCGCTCAATGAAGACACATTGCATTCAGTTCAATGGAGTTCAACAATGACGTGGGACCCTATTTGCACAGCTCTACCACGACGCAGTAGACTCTTAACGTCGACAAAAGATCCATTCAAGGTATTTCTTCAGCGGGGCCTGTCTGGTTCCTGTAGCTGGCCTGCCATCAACTGTGGTCACTGTGAGCTTTGACTGATTAGATTATTTTCGCTTTGGTCTTATTTTGCTCAGATAAATATTCTCTATTTTCCCGAGTTCAGTTTGTGGTGCATGTATTGTACTACTGTGTGAGTGTGTTGCACAAATACTTTACACACTGTGGTCATATAGATATGCATTGCCTTCACACTGTGTTAAGTTAGCATTAACTTATTAGAAGTTTAAACGCCATTGTACCTTTCTGCTGCTTCTGCACACTGCACATATTGTTATTAGAGCTTTGAGCCTAGTAGAATATTTTGCTTCACACGAGAATATTATGTTTTGCTATTTTATCAGTTTTGCTTGGTAAGCTATGTCTGAACAGTGAGTGCCGAGGCCTTCAAGGTTATTTCAACACAGTGGTTGTTGTGAGGTCTGATCTGCGCACGTTCTAGACATAACACATATGTAGCTGCGGCCAACTCTGGCTTTAGGCGCGTTTAATATTGCACTGCGCAGAGCATGCAAACACACTTGATGAGTTCTTTGCATGCAGAGAGCTGGTGGAAGATGATGTTATCCCTTTCCACTAGGATCAGAGGTATGGGGCCGCCCTTCTAAAACCCAAAGAGACCTTCTTTAGATATAATATAATATACTAGCAAGGGAGGGTAAGACTTAGGTGCCATTTAGCCTTCTTCCCCTTTAGCATTTTAATATGCTTTCTTCCTTTGTTTTTTATGGACTAGTAACTATGCTGATAACTGTGTTTCTTATAATATGTTTGCTTGTATTAGCTAAGATACTGCACTTGAGAACACTGCATTAGAAATAAACATTTCAAACTTGCACGTGTCTTCATTTACTCCTCGTTCTGGATTGATATGTTGGCATAACGATAGAGTGTTCATGTGTTCCACGTTACCTGAGGTGTTCTAAGTCCATGTTCTGGGTTGTCTAAACATTGGGAGTTTGTAAGAACCAATGAGACACTGATTGCTAGTCTGGTAGGGGATTTTGGGTAGTATGGTGAGTTTTGACATAACCTAATTCACTGAGGTTCCAAGTCTCTATACACAGTTTTGTGTGAGAGCAGGATCCCTGCGACACTGTCTTTGTAGAAGAGCCTGACTACTCTACATAAAGCTACCAAAGGATGAGCAGAGGTTATCTTTTTGTGTATTTAGCTTATGCTGACTAGAGTGGTGGTTCCTGCCTGTCCTGGATGCATACCTCAGCCAACCAGGAATCCTATTTATAACACCATCTTACCATGACTAATTGTGGCCAACTATTTTTTAACTGGCCAGCTCTGTCAAGTAAACTGTGGCTCACTTTGCTTTTAATCACAGACGTACTGGTTTACTTTCCAGGGATAGATTTCATCACATATAATATAGAAACAAGGACAAATGTATAACAATCAACCAACATCTGTATAGCTGTTTTTCTGAAACAATTAACATTAAATAATCAGCTAAAGAAATCAATAGTAAAAATGGCTATGAGGCATCCGGTATATTAGAAGATTAGTAAATCATATTGTTTTTAACCATTGGAACTCATCACCATGGCCAACCACCATCGAAGATGGCTTCCTCATTAAATTTGTGCGTCCTCGAGCGCTACAGATCCTATGAAATCCAGTTTAAAAGTGGATCATCTGCTTAGTTGCTTCAAGGTATCTGAACTGGAAGAACTGCTGAAAACATATTGCCAACTGTAATGAAGATTCAGTGAGGAAATGCGGTTAAATAGCTGCTGTGGGTCTAGCCATGCAAATGCTGCACATCTCACTCAAGCTCAATGTGTCACAGCCATGAGAGCCATTGAACTGAAAGAGAAGCAGGGGCCACCATTCACCCACATTATCTGGTAAATAGGACGCTGCCTGCTGCAGCCCACAGCCTGATATTGAGGAGCCCGGTGCAAGGACTAGATCTGAACCCTGATGGCTGGTGCACACCGGTGAGCCAAGCCATGCATCCCAAATGAAAATGGAGCTGGGGGTCAAAGGAGTCATGGATCAGCTGGGAACATGCAGGGATGACCTTCCTCACAGCAATAGAGAAAAATCACAAGATGTAAAGTGCCTTTCAACCTGAAATGCAGAGTGTACAGTTGTGAACTTCAGTAACCTATCCCTACACGCCATAGTAAACTGTGCCAGCCAACAACTTAAGGCCACTGCTTATTACCTCAAGGGGCAGTACAATATTAACAAAGAGGCCTGTAGCTTCATGGTCCTTTGCCATATAAAGTATCCCCTACTTCACTTCAAGTGTATCAGGAAAGGCAATGAGAGAAGGGATGAAACCTTCTCTTAGTAAGTGGGGTCCTTTGGAAAACTAAACAGGTTTAAGCTTAAGTGGTGGAAATATCCCACCTATACAAAATATGCTCTGCATGACTGCAAACAACACCCAATTCAGAGCCAGGCAGAGATCACCCAGCATACGTTTGCAGGTATATAAAGAGAACGGTGAAGGTGGACCACAAACAGGTCACACTGTCCTTTGAACAAAAGAAGTACATATGGAATCAGGGTGACGGTGCTGCCCATCCAGAGCATCATATGGAATAGATTTTAACATCTTCAGACACCTTGAAATGAAATCTAGCTTCAAAGCCATTGACAGAAAGATTGACAATCTCACCATTGGGATAAACCAAATGAAGGTGAGGCTAGACAAACATGACTGCTGAATTGATAAATCTTAGTGTAGGGTCCCAGCTTTTTAGGAAAGCTCAGAGAACCTAAGGCATGTAGTTAAATCCCTGCCCCAACCTATTTCCAATAATATGTTCTTTTGTGGCCTAGTGGAGTCCACAGATAGTTACAAGCCCAACATATCTGTTGGAAAAAAAAGCTGCCCAGCACGACCCAGAAGACAGACAAGGCTGTGACTTCGTGGGTGGGGCTTCCGAGACGGAAGGGAAGCCCTGCGAGAAAGGATTCTGGCGCCGGTAATGATGGGGGGCTCCCATGATCGAGGGAGAGCCCCGCAGTGGTGGCCCCCAGAAAAGAGAGTCACGGATCCTAGGAGGGGGCCCGGGTGAAGAGCAATGCAGCAGGAGCCTCACAGGCTCCACAATGATGTCCCGGGTCCTGAGAGGGGGCCCGGGTGAAGGAGGAGAAGCTCCGGTCCCACCTACCAGTAAGAGAATCCCGCGCCAGTGAGCCCAGTGAGTGAGGGCTGGGCGGGGGACATGGCCGCATTTCGCTACCACTCCTACGAGGGGGCATGTTGCATTTTAAGAGCCAGTGCGCTCCAACGCTTGAGAGCAGTTTTGCTATGATTAAGAGAGCCCCTGAGGGCCACAGAGACTAGGGGGCATATCGAGGCGCATTATCGGTGCCTGGGCGGTCCTGCAAGAGAGCGTACAGCCTCAATGATGGGGGCATGTGATTAAATGCCACTAGTGGGGTCCAGAGGGCACAGAGGTGCTGGGTCCCCCTCCCTTATGCAAAGTGCCACGAACTAGGCACAATTGAGAGAGAGTCCCTGAGGGGGACAGATGGGCACAGTGATGCCCAGGCTTCTAATTGCTTCACAGCTGCCCAGAAAGTAGTGGCCAGCTGCATCGTTTAGGCCACCGTGCTTTGAGGGCATGTCTCTTTGAAGTTAGGAGTGAGATGCACTCCTTGGCCCCATATCTTCCCAGCTGCCCAGCAATTAGTGGGCAGCTGCTACATTTAGGTTTGCACAATGGCACAATTAGATTCAGCTGCTAGGCAGCAGCTCTGACATTCTGGACACAGGGCATTTGAGCTTTATAGAAGATGGCCGGTTGGCCAGGGGGACTGTGAGGTAAATAGGGCGCCAGGTCCTATTGTGATTAATGCCTCTACTATGGTCTTTATTAGGAGGCTATGTGCTAAATGTGATTTATAGGGTGCTAGGAGATGTGATGCATGTAGTATGGTTTATCCACCCCGTTTTATACCTCTAGATGTGGGTCTTACGACTATAAGGTTGTTTTGCATATCATGGTTTATGCTAGTGAGATTATGTTCCACTGTGAGATTTATGCCCCTGTGGGAGTTATGCTTAGTAGGTTAGGGTCTAATACGTTTAGACTTATGAGATGATTGCATAATGTGTTTATGCTGGTGAGGTTGGTGCAGAATGTACTTCGCACCTAATGTGATACTGTGCATAATGTAGTTTATGTTACAGGATGATGCTAAGTACAGTGGTTACCAGTGATTACTGGTTGAACGTTTATGATATGTCTTATTTTTACAAAGTTCTCTTTGTGATGGTTCTGATAGTGGCCCAGTGGGCCCTGTCAGGTATAAAAAATCCCATGTAGATAAGACCTAGTGCCAGGTGGCACCATGTATATTATGTGTTTATTATTCTAATGTGTTATGAGAATACAAAGGCTATTTTTGATATAAACTTTTGTGTAGTTCCTTTTGTAGAGTGCCTGGGATGTTGTTGCTGTGTGCGTGCGCAAATGCTTTACACATGGCCTCCGGGATAAGCCTTACTGCTCGTGCCAAGCTACCAAGGGGGTGAGCAGGGGTTATCTTTGGCATGTAACTCCCTTGCCCTGACTAGAGTGGTGGTCTCTGCCTGGCTTTGGCGCAAGCCTTAGCCAACCAGAGATTCCATTTCTAACAGTCATTCTAAAAAGTGAGTCGTGGGTTTAAAAAGTTTGGGAAGCACTGCTCCTTCAACTCCACCAGATGCCACCACGGCACCCATTATTTCACAACTTCTAAACGTCTATTATCATGATGCAGCACTAAGGCTGGCCATGGAGAAAGAATGGTTGGAGTTTCAGGGATCCGCGCTCTTGTTTGTTCTGGACTCCTGTCTCCATATAAGAAGTAAGACACACATTTGCTGATGTGAAAAACTACTGCTGTCCTAAAATGTTAAATACTCCATGCTCTATCCTGCAAAACTACATAATGGGTACGCTATGTTCTTTTCTTGACCTAAAGAGGCAATGAAATGCTCAAAATCCAATTTAAAGAATTGCAGCAACAACGGAAAATTGGTCAACAGCAAAATAGAAGATTCCGGTGCGGAAATGGCTAAACAACTGAACTTAAAGAAAGATAAACTGAAAAGCTCACACCCATATGGCACAATATGAAGCAGTACAATGACTGTATCACACTCTCAAGCACAGTAGCACTGAAGGTAGCTAGGTCTCTGCCCTGTGCCTAGTATCATAAATGCTCCCACAGGTATTTTTAGATTTACTTTTACACAGAGTATAAGAAAGGGCCTCATTTACAATGATTTGGTGTAGAGCAGTGGCGCAAGTGATTTTGCTGCACTGCTCTAAGCCAAACTGAAAGGGCAGGAATGCACCGTATTTACAAGATATGGTGCATTACTGTCATTTCAGCCAGCGCCAGCACACAATATGATGCCCAGCACCAATGTAGGCAACTTTGCACCATGGTGCAAGGGTGTCTGAATTGCTGGCAGGATTGTTTTTCTGCAGGAAGGGGCACTTTCTTCCACAAAAACAATCCATGGAGGGAGAATGTAGCACAGATAGAAAGAAGAGATCTGGAACATAAGAGAATTTAACAACCCTAAAAAGAAACACATAGTTATAGCAGAATATATGATTATACCACGATTTCAATTACCACGCATGGCTTTACCACGCGAATTTTACATCGCAAGTGGCTTTACCACGCTGGTATTTACAACGTAGGATTTTACTACGCCTAGAAACGTCTTACCTGCACGTCTTTCTCTACGAGCCCTTACTTCCATCCTCCATTGAAACAAGCGTCAAAACACGTATACCAAAATAAAAAAAGGACTGTTTTTTTGACGTACACGGCACGTCTTTGGGGGAGGCTCTTTCCTTTTTCTTTTAAAATTATGTTCGTTTTTTTTTTTAAAGTAAACTGCTTGTTATTTTTTGGGGGGGAGACCCCCCCCAGCCCCCCTCTGCCCACCGCTTGTTATTTTTGGGGGGGGAGACCCCCCCCAGCCCCCCTCTGCCCCCCAAGCCCACGCAGAACGACTCGAAGGAATACCACATCTCCCCCCCAGCCCGTGGTAAAGACGTCGTGGAAGGCACCCTGCGTGGAAGGCACCCTGCGTGGTAAGTGTCACGTGGTAAATGTTAGTAGTGGTAATGCCTTCGTGGTAAATGATGTTTCCCGTTATAGCATAGCTAGAAAAGCAAAGGACGCACATAGATATGAATAAATCATACAACTTTTCAGAAAAGTGTCATCCAGATCATTTTCCACATATAGAACACATGGCCAAGGAATGACACTATTAGTATTCAAGGCACTGTCATTTAAGCTTAGTTACATCTTAAAAGACTCACTAGGGTCACACGTATTTATGATTGTCCTTTTACCTTAATCACCACATACGCTCCGAGCACTGAGTTACCCAAAATCTTTGAAAGCATTATAAACCCTGTGCAGACACCATAACGCTTACAATATTTTTTGGGACGGTGGCTTCAATCTTGCTATTAATCCCATATTATAAAGCTTCAACTCTTGCAAAGGTCAATATCCATAATACAATAAAGGTGCTAACACAAAAAATAGATATAGACAACATGCTTAATGTGTGTAAAGTGCACGAAAGCGAGATATAAACATAGGTAATAAATATTGAGTATATGCCCAGTACTCTACTAGATCACACTTGTACGCGACTAAAGAATGATGTTCTTGAAGCAATCATACAACAATTCATTTGGTGATTTCGTTCAGACATTAAAACACAAATCTCTATCACTATTACCAATTTCTTCAGTATAAATAAAGGGTCACTCTCCGGCTTTACTACGGTCTGGGTATTATTCAAGTTATACATCAGGGAAATTTCCTTGACCAAGCACGCTAGGGGTCCCAGTGTTATATGGACACAACCTGACAGTTTTTAAAAGACTCCATAAAACCCACTCATATTTTTGAAAAGCTGCAGAGAATGAAATTAGGCATCTATAGAAGAATGCTCAAGTCTGCAGATATGGACAAAGGGCCAGTAAAACATTAACAAGGGTGCTGAAAAGCCTTATATAATAGTACACACATTAACATTCAAGTTGGGCAACACTATTACTTTTATTAAAAAATATGCTGGAATTATATTTTTAAAACTACAATTCAGTTTAGGACAGATCGAAGAATATTTAGATGAGAACACTGTTGCCTAAGTTGGAGGGACCTGCAAGCTACATAGAGGGCCACTGCTCTGGATTTGATCCGGAGCTCTCAGGCCTGAGTATTGTGCCCTCAAGCTCGGCTGCAGCTCGAGGGTCCCCCCGCACCAAGATGGGTGCAGGGGCCTGTGTCACGCCACTGGAAGTATGCATGAATACTTAACAGAATGGTTATCAGGAACAGACATCAAAAAAGCCATAGATCTATTTGTAAGTAGTAAGATGCCTGCCAGATGGCTTGACCACCGAGTTCTAAAAAACTTTCAAAGATATACTAGCACCCAGCAGCGGCCTGTGCAGGTAAGAGCGGTGGGGCCTTGTGGGGGGGGGGGGGGGGGGGGTTTGACAGACGAAGATGGGGAAAAATTAATTTCGCGTTCAGACGCACACCTAACCTTAAGGATACACTAGTTCATATTAGACCTAGGACTAGGTTAGCGAGTGTCCAGAGAACCCTTTGGGATTTGCCACCAGTTGTTGGGCACTATCCTTGCGGCGGATGTGCAGTCTGTAATCGGACCAATCCATGTAAGGAGATCCAGCTTTTGGACACATTTAATTGGCACTTAAAAAGACACACAAACTGCAACCAGGGCCGTTTCTGCCATTAGGCAAGACTAGGCGGCCGCCTAGGGCGGCAAAAGGGCTAGGGCGGCCAAAGGGGAAACATTTTGTATCGCCTTCTACAAAGGTCACGTTCGGCACCTTGTTTTACTCATCTCTGATGTCTCAACCGACAGGCAAATGCGCAGATTTTATTGCAAGAAAGATGTACGCTATAAAACGTTTTCTTTCAGTGAAACTATTTTCTGTGACTGACTTTCAGCCTCCTGAAATAACTGTAAAACGACCCAAAGCGTGTTAGAAACTCGCTCGTAAACACGTGACAAAATACATAGCACGTATACATATATAATTAAGATAGTAACTATGCCACATACATAACTCAGTGGCTACGATATTTGTAAATACATTAAATATAGAAAGAACCTACACTGGCCCAATTACTGCACAGTGCACACCAATAAGGGCAGAGTGGGCTGCATTATTGCTCGTGCTGTAACCAAAGGCATACACCTACTCTCTCTATGCAAATGTGGACGACAGTACTGCAAGCTCCATTTTATGGGCACAGTGCAATTGCCGTTCGTTTTCTTCTAGTGTCTAATATTATCAGGATGAGGAAACACTACTTGTCTGATTTAGTCTAACATGAGATGCGTGGCTGTTTTTTCCGTGTTCACGAGGTGCGTGTAGCGCCTCACGTGCTTCAGCTACATCAAGTAGAAACAAAACATTTGTACTAGTGAACTGGAATTTACCCAAGTTGTAAATCTGTGTGCGCAACCCTAACCTTCATCTTGTGTGGCAGGTGCTTCCGACTTTACGAGTCTTCGGTATGTATATTTTATTATCCTATCTGGACATTGTGTGATGCGAAGAGAGGTGGGGGTACCAAAGGGTGTGAGGGGGAAGGTATTTGTGTTTGCACCCTCTTATGCAGTTGGGACCTCCTTTCTCACCACTGGCTTAGCAAAGTTGGCATGGGCTCTAATGCAAGCAAAGATAATCGTCCTCATTCTGTGGTTTGGTAGTTTTAAAAAACACAGCTATGTTTGGGGTGTATTGGGCTCGTCTCGGCCCTGACCCTGCACCTGCCATACTACAGATTAATACGTTGCAGGCTCTCACAGGCGTAGGCAGTGTAGACCATTTACGAACCTTGCTTTTAATGCCGCTGGTGGGCCCAGGATCTTATTTTGCCTCCCAGAACACTGAAACTACTCATTCTCTGTGTGCATCACACAAGGGACGGGAGGGGCAGCTGACACAGACCCCTAGCTCTCTGCCAAGCATGTTTACCCAACTCTTAATCCTCTCTGCCTGCCCTCTGCCCCCCGTGGAGCGGAGTCCACCATGGGCAGAAAACGCGCACCTTGCAGATAGTTCACTTACCGACTCTCCTGGGCAGTTTCACTTCTCTGTCATTTGTTTTTCAAAGCTCTTGTGCTTCGGGTGGTGGTTGCCTGGGACGCTGTTGTTGGAGGAGGCCCTTCATAAAACTTCAGAAATCGTCCCCTCCTCAAGAAAAGGGCCGGGGTTTTTGTAATGTGCATATGCAATGTGTGTCCATCGTGTACATGCACTCTCGAGTTGTCATATCCCCTAGTGTTACTATATTTACATGCATCCCGCGTGTCGACTCTGAAGAGGGAAAGGCCAAGAGGGTCCTCCGGGAATACACAGCTATGATTCAAAAGCCAAGCCTCTCAGAATCTATCTGGGGCTGAACATGGTACCGTGCCTTGCTGGGTAGCCAAGATCTTGCTGTAGGTGGGGAGATGTGACCTGCTGATTTCATCTCAGGAATTTGCAATACCCTTAAAATGATTTTTCTTGGGGTTGAATATGTCACCAAGTCTCTGCAGCATGTGCATGCTCCCTTGTGCCAATCTGACTGGCACAGATCTCTTCAGCAGGTACATTAACCCGACACGCTAAACAACTCCAGATTATACGTGTCTGCAGCTGGTACATTAGCCAGACAAGCAATATAACTGATCTTGAAACATATGAAGGGCTGATTAATATTGCCTCAGTGGGGACCCCGGCCACGTGGTATCCCCGTGAGACCTTTAAGTGGGTTTGAAACTTATAACCTGCATTTTATCACCTTTAAACTACTTGTTAACCTTCATTTTTTAAACTTATAGGAAAAATGAGTTAAGACTCAATGTGTACAGCCCATTGAAAGCAGATTACATTGGTGCAGTTATTAGCATTTTGTTTAGCCTATTACTCTGTTGAGAAATGCTAATTTTGTAGATCGGAAGGATACAAAAACCTAGTTGGGGATCCGGAGATTGGAAACTGAGTGTGCAGGTTAAGCTCTCGGACGTGTTAACAGGACTAACTATGCGACCACAAAGAGGGACTCCCCAGTGCAATTTATTATTCCATATACATTTAGGTGCACGGTGAACCTATCAGAACAGACACTTGCGTAAGATCTTCAGTATGGAAGGGTATTACACAAATCGGGGTTAAGTGGCTCTGTGGATGGCTCAGTTGCATTGTAGAGACTCATCTTTGAGCCGGAGTTGAGGTGCTTTCCAAGAGCGCCGGGTGTTTTGGTTCTTGTAGAGTTGGATGAAATAATTAGCATCAGTTGTGTATCCCTGTCCCAGGCACATGCGACTCGCCCAGTCTCTGTGGTCACTGGTAACTTGATGACTACACCATTTTAATAGATTTGTTTTGTACCTATAGGACAGTACCAAAGAACTAGTGCATACACACAGCTAAGAAAATACTGAAATACAATACATATGAAACTGTATAACAATACTAATTAGCTATATGTCACATAATTGTGTATCATCACCTACGGAACTGTATGAGTAACTAGATGTAGCTACGGTAACTGTGGATCTTTGCTGTGTATCTATACTGTATGTACATTATAATTAACTGTATATTGATACAAACTATGCCACTATACTCCAACTCATTATACTCTATTTAACAATGACAACACAAACGATGTCACTATATTAGCTATGTAACAACAGTAAAAAAAAAGATTTCGACATTGCTAGAGTAACTGTGTAAGTTAAATTACAAAGTCCAAGCTGGCTTCAGTTATGGCAGTTGAGGACCACTAATATGACTGAAGTGTACTGGAATATTGTTTGCGACTGCTGATGTGGCTTTTTGGATTTTTCTTTTATTCTCAGCTATAGATTGAGCCTGGTTAGGTCTGACCAAGATCAAATGATGTTAGTGAGGGAGCGACAAGCAATTGTTTTTGCATTAGTCCACTGAGGCACCTTGTTTGTCTCATTTCTTTCTCATTGTAGTGCTTTGCAGGCCACAAGTCTTCTAGCCTGGATGACAGGGGGAAAGAGTGATGGTAGTTAAAAGGAAGGGGCAACATTTTTCATTCTCGCCTAGGGAGGCAAAACACCTAGAAACGGCCCTGACTGCAACACAGCCAGATGTATCTACCTGCTCTCATGTCCCTGTGACATGAAATATATACTCATGACAATGAGACAGGTAAAATTACGGATAGCTGAGCATAAGAGTAATGTTAGATGCTCGAAGACTACCACAAAGTTGTACGTACACTGCAAGGAGCTCCAGCACACAGCAGAAAGTCTAAGGTGGATGGTACTTGAGGCACATCAGAGCATTACACAGAGAGCATTGTTTATGATCGAACAGAAACTGGGTGCATCGTCTGATCACTGACAGCACTGGCCTAAATGATAACATACCATGGGCTACACTTGACAATAACTAGCGTTCCTGTAGCCAACTATGCACTTATGCATGTCACCTCCATTCTGGCTTGCTAGTTGCTACTGACTTTTAGGAAGTAACCCCCACAGCACTTGGACCTGATTGGCTGATAATCACACAGGAAACATGTATCCTCAATGCACCGCAGAGGGACTACTTTAGGGATGGCCTAGGACATAGACACCCACCACTACTGGGATCCGGGCCTACCACGCATGATAGGATCCATGTGCTGGAGTTAAAACTGCCCTTCCAGTGGATAAACTGACAATACCCACTGCGTCTGGTGACGTTATGAATTTTGATTACTTAGCTGCACGCACCAACTATGGCACTAATAATTGGGCTTGAACTCCTGTAATGTACAATTATTTACATAGCCCCTGTGCGACACATTTTTTGACCTAATATGCCGGCTATCAGCCCTTATGTCGGACACGGTCACTGTTTATTGTTACTCCAACCGGTAACACCAAGATGGCCGACACGTTATTGGGACTTGTTTGGCCACATAGGGACCGCTTTGTGGCTGGCACAGGATACAGAAGCCTACCACCTCTGGTATCGGGGCCTGCCACCCATGATAAAAAGGTCCCCTTTCTGCCCCCTAGTCTGTAGACTTTAGTCACTCTGCCCCTCCAGTGGTTAAACTTACAATATCCATTATATCTGGCGACCTTATGAATTTTGACTACATGGCCGCTTGCACCTACTATAACACTTAGCCCTTGTGCGATACACATTTTGACCAACTACATCAGCTAAACTGCCTGTGTGTTGTTCCCTGTCACGGAGGGAAAACGCTTTATTTTAACTCCACCATATAACACCAAGATGGCCAACACATTAGTTGGTGACATCGCTGTCTGATTAAGGCACTAACCTAGCCACGACGTCACATGCGTCCGACAGTGGGAGTGGCATACGTAATGCCATGGAGACCGGCTCCAGTCGCTCGCCGGCTGTGTTAAATGGATGCAGTTGCGGCACAGCAGTATACCGGCTCCCCGGCGAAGGCGTTGGGGTAGGAAACTGACGTTGGTCCCACCGTGGACAGGTGAGTAATGTGGGGAAGAGTGGATTGCTATGTCAGCTCTTAGGTCCACCGCTACTTGGTGCGCGGCTTACTCGGTGCCACCTGGCACTTTTCTTGACGGGGCTGCTGGCTAGTGGCTGGACTCACGCTGCCCTTGACAGCAGTCTACAGGCCGTGAACCGCTTTATTGTGTGGTGATCGGGGGCCCGTTTTTAGGATGGGGGACATGCGGGTGACCAGCCCTAGTGCGGGTTATTCCTGTCTCCCTCTGGGCCCAGCATCTACAATTGGAGTGGTCACTGTCTTAATACTGCAAGTGTCGATTCAGTTATGAGTGCCTTGGCAAATAGCCACCGCTGCACCGGTCTGGACCTATTCTTGTGCCATGACACACCAGGGTTATTCTCTGGCGATGTTGAGGGACCTTAGTGCCTGAACTTTGACAATTTAGTCCCCATTCATTGAATACTGCTCCCAGGGTTTCCCCTTCTACATTTCACTC
This sequence comes from Lissotriton helveticus, assembly GCF_964261635.1. Lineage (NCBI taxonomy): Eukaryota > Metazoa > Chordata > Amphibia > Caudata > Salamandridae > Lissotriton > Lissotriton helveticus. The sequence goes on from NC_136057.1 coordinate 822,834,993, forward strand.
TCATATAGGAAATCTACAATGAGTTGTCGATACCCAGGGAAACTGTTAAAGCAGAAGCTTCCTTTGACTCGGGTGAGTTACTCCTTGACCACCCTCGGCTAATTTTAATCCTTCTGTTTTTGTTTTTTTATTCCAGTCATCAAGCGTTTTTAACTCTTGTACCAGTTATTGATTTTGGATAGTCATGCCCACTGCCTCTCCATTTTGACAGTTGTGACACAATTTGTGAGCACATACTGGATGACATTATTGTTCTGTGTTTATGTCATCCTTTCCAGGTTTCAGCCATGTCAGGACCCCGTGTTCATCCAATAAGTATTAGGGTGTGAACACTTCTCACCCAAACATAGTAGTGTAGATAGTTTTGCTTGGTCCTGAAGAAATGCACAGTATCATTTTGAACATAATTGCATGAAACATGTCGACCATTACTATATAGAATAGGCTTCTGCTTCCCTGGACCCTTATGCCAGAAAGCAACCATTCTTTCTGTTTTTAGTGAGGTGGGGCACCACTTTATTAAAAGTTTATTGTGGACAACTCAACCTTTTTTAACCACTTATACACATCTACACCATTCACTTCCTTCCCAAGGGCCCTCACACCCACAGCACCATACGGCAGGAACAAAATATCTCCGTTAAAGAGCCCCTTTATGGGTGTCCGTCGGGTATTGCACCGCCGACCCGACGAGGAGCGAGCCCATATGATGAAGCATGATACCTAGCCTGCTGGGTGTGTGAGGACTCTAGTTCCGACAAGGGGGATCTCCCTCCTTTGTGCCTTCACTCACTTTGGTTTCAACTATCGAACAGGTTTTTATTCAGGGGAACTACGTAGTCTCTTTTTTGATATACTGAAGTCAGGGCATGTACACTGGACCCCGTAAAACAGCCCTCACTGTCCCTCTTTTTGTTAGAAAAGAACATATATACACCATATCTTTGCCAAGGCAGCAGAGGAGAAAGACTTCTATGCTGACACACTGACACAAGATGCTGAGGTTCCTGCACACAGACACTCCAACTTGGAGTGGTCTGACATCCCTTGTGGGGTGTCCCGCTCGAGATCAAGATGGGGTCCCACAGTCTCTCACTTCAGGTAATGGGGTTGGCTTCAACCTAGGGGGATTCTTGGCTCTACACCTACATACATGCTAGGTACACTTAGGTACATCTAGTTAGGGTTGCATCGTAGGAGTATGCATTATTATTATCATCAGGTATGTATATGCGTGCATATATTCATTGTTTTTAGCACTTTGGTATGAATCTACCATCCACTGTTGGTGCTTATAATCATTTATAACTATTTCTGTCTTATGGCTATTTCAGCACACCTATTTTACACAAGAATGACGCTGGTTCAATACATGTTTATTGAAAACATTCCCACCATTTATTCTGTGTATCTCTCTGAGACAAAGTGAGCATGAGTGACTGAGAGAAAAGTACTGTACTGTTTCCACGATCCATGATGGGACAGAGTTGTAATGTTCGATTGTTGCCAAAAACTATTCTCTCCTTGGTAAGAGGAGTTTACAGTGGCACTGTGAGCTAGCTAGATGTACAGGCAAACACACCCAGTGGGGGTGTCTGGAATCAGTCTGGACACCAATCCCACTGTCTATGTTGTCTAAATGCACAGATCATATATAGGTTTATAGGAACTACATGACAGTATATCAAATAATGCTATTGCTGATGCAAGTGGACCAGGAACACCTCTCATCAAAGTCCATATCCAGGTAAGAAAACAAGCTTCCCCTATCCAATTTCTTGCCATCAATATTTTGGGTATGGGTTTCACTATTTCTAGGACTGCCGACCATTGTAAATGTTTTATTCAGGTTTATCTCCAGGTGCAGTCCTCTCATAAAGCTAGCATAACTGGAGATTAAACTCTGGAGGCCATTAGCTGTCATTATTAGAAAAACGGCATCATCTGCACATAAGAGCGGAGGCACATCGTTTTGCTCAACAAAGTGAACCTCAGTCCCAACAGATACCAATACTCTTTCCAGGTCATTTAAACCAATCAAACGATAATGACTTGCCTTAATAATCTTAGCATAAATCTAAAAAAGATCTAATACAATTAAAAAGTCTATAACAAGCCATTTCATTTTGCGGAAATTCAAGAAAATTGTGTACAACATCAGGAGATACTGTTTCAAAATCATTAAAAAGGGAGTGCAAATAATATTACGTACCTTTGATAGCACTGGGCAAAAGAGAAGTATGTGATCTGAATCTTGAATACTCTCATTACACAACTTACATATACATTCTTCTCTTTTTTTTCATTTTTCCATGCACCCTTTATATTTCTTAAGAGTAACAAATTCAATCTCATTAATAGGATAATTCTTCGCACCCCATGATCTAAATTCTATTCTACATATGGTTGGGCTGCGTTTTCCTTACAAGTGGAACTATTATCTGAAAACGTCTTTTTACTCTTACAAGACTCTATATACATTTGTAAACTAATGATTGTGCAAAATGTTTTAAGAAACTGCTTTAACTCTGCTTTTGACATATTTAAAAATAATTCTTTCTCCAGATAATTTTTTTTTAGAGCAAATGATAACTTTTTACCAAATGTAACCAGCATTTGCAATGCAATAGGTCTCGCATTTGCCAGAGTTTCAGCTATTGGCATTGTAAATGACAATGCCTTTTATTTATGTGTTTTGAAAACATGCAATAGTGGTTGCTTACAAGAAGCAAGGCTGACAGTAACGGAGCCTCTTTTACTTCCAGCCTTGCTTCTTGAAAGCAAGGACTATAGGTACAAAGTGTGTGTTTACGAACCGCTTGCAGGTTTTCAAAAACATAAATTAAAGACATTGTCATTTACAATGCCACTCGCTCAAACTTTCAGAAATGTGAGTCCTATTGCATTGCAAATGCTTGTTTATGAATGCTTCAATTGTCTTTCGGTACCCAGGCGGACACACCCTCTTCCTAATGATAACATGCTTCGGGGGGTTCGGGAGGGGATATTATTGCTTAAGCATTAGCCGTCAGTTAAAGCTTATTTACCATTACAGACTAGCAAATAGACGGGCAAGGACATTTTGGTCCTAACAATACTTGTGGAGTTTATCTGTCCCAGATAACGTTGCTCTGCCTCCATTCTAAAATGGCCGACACATTTTTGTAAATCAACTTCAGTCTATCTTCCATGTTGATGGCTGTAATGTTGCATCAATCCTGAGTCCATCGTCTATTTGGATGGTCCTTTACACACCTGCTCCCAATGTGCTTTCATGAGCATGGTTGGGAGCATTGTTTTTATCAGGACGTTAATACATGCTGTGTTGTCAGGCCAACTTGTGGGGGATAATTGGGAGTCTGATCTTGTGGAGTTCTCACATATCATGAATCTGGGACACGCTGAGGGACACTGCATTAGGCTTCCCGAACATTGAAGGACGGACGCCTGCAGGACTTCAGCATCGCGGTACGTGTATATCCTCACCGCGGGCTCCGACCACTACAGTGTCTGATTCACGGAGTCCGACTCATGGTGCATCGCTCCCAACCCATAAGATCTTAAAGTCTGCATCCAAGCGGACAATAGATGGGTAAGCGCTCGCACTATCCTTCATAATTCATGGAATCCTAGATAGCATGGAACAGGCCTCTAATAGTTGCCATCTATGTTTCTTCTGCTTGTTTTTTAGCCCATACACACACCAAGTTCTGACTGGCCAAAGTGTGAAAATTCGGAAGTGCAGTACATTTAGGCATATCTATGGCCACAGTTTAACTGTCTGACATGAATAGGAGTGTGGTTTTTCTATCACCCATGCGATTATGTCCAACCTTATTTTTACATCCGCTCTCATTTTTCTGGGCTGTTCCAGCATGCAGCTATCATTCTTTCAGTGACAATCAACTGTGCAATAAGGTATTGTTTGCCTGTCATGGACTTTCTCTGGGCCACTTGTACATAGTTATCTATAGCTACACATCCACTTTATTCATTCACTATGAATTGGTCTGTTAGGGTTCTTACATCATGGCTGTTCAATCTTAGAAATATCCACACTTTCGTTTCTTTGGGTGCTTTCATCTTCAGTTGGCCTGTAGTCTGGTTCATGTACTTGATTTGTTGTGCTGACGGAGTTTACTGGCATTCTAGTGCTATATGCATGTGACTTCACCATTCCCTCTATTATGAGGGAGTTGGGTCATATAGACACCAGCTACATGCATGTTCACTATCCCCCACACTTGGTATCTCTATTAATTTTTATTTGAACTTGTGACACATTGACCGCTTTCTAGCCAATTAATTTATTTTTCTTTTTTCATATATAGGACATAGCTATTTTAACCCAGATCTGTTTCTATTTTCATTATTTTGTAGATCATGGCTTCCTGATGAATGCTGTAGAGCCGAAACACGCATAGGTTATATTCTTCGAGCCATGTTGCATTTGCACATGTTGCTACTATTTTAGATGAGCTGAATTGAACTTTCTACACCTTGCGTGGACAAACCATGAAGACCTAGATTGTTTGGCCACTGTTTGAGACTGAAATAACTGTCATCTATGTTGTGCCATTACATAATTATGTATTAAAAAACGAGTTGGCCCATATCACTGCAATAGAACGTAAATATATGTATACACTGTATAGGTCTGGTTCCCATATAAATCTATAAATTCTTTGCATCTATTCTATAAGCATGATTGTGGGAGTGTGAATGAATATATAGGCTTGTTTTACCATTCCCAATATGGAGATACATATCGCTCTTATAAAATGTGTACAATCATGAACCTTGCACTTTAATTATTCTATGTATTTTGATCATTCTTTAAGTACTATTTGCAATTTTGATATTCAGGATATAATTACATGGTTTTGCTATAGATCATGATCTGTGTTCTCTTCCTTTTTTATCATCCCTTTGCCCATATGTTTATTAGTTGCCTAAGTATTATGTTTACATTAGCATTTTAATAGAACCATATTTTTATATAACTTGGCTGATTACCATTGGTTCCTTCTAACTCATTTTTAGATTACATTTTGTACATCTTCTAGTAGCAGTTTCATGTGGAAGTTCATATGGTACCATCTTTATCTCTTGTAGCTGTGACAACTATTCGGCCCATGACACTTTGAACTATACTATGTTTTGCACTTTCTAGAAAAGACTAATAAAACTTTTTGTTGTCCCCTTGCTCATTGATAAATACTTTGCATAGGTCCGACCCACTCTGTGTCATTTAATGTTATTACTTACTCTATTGACTTGTTCTAACCTAGCTGTGGGGGTTCCACTGGTGTATCGAAAAGGTTGACAGACACGGGGGCTCGTGGTAAGGATGCTTTTATTTTTGTACACAAACGCCGTTTCTGTACAGGCACTCTGTAGAATGGGAGCGGGGTTTCAGATTTCTCCGACGTGGTGGCTCCCGCTCCGGACCGCCGTTCCCACTGCCTCCTGGGTGTCGTAGGCCGTCTCTCCGCCGTCTCGATGAGTCTCGGTACCGGCAAATGAAATGAAAACAAGTGTCAGGCAATCTGTCCTCAACCTCGGACTTGGTACAGGGGAAAAGGGGTGAGGAAGCACACGTGCACACAACTACCCCTGGCCAGTGGTGGGGTATCGGTGAGGGTGGGGCTTTAAGTGCTTAGGATGAGGTAGGGTGTGTGTGCTCAGGACGACTTGTTCCGCCTAGTGCCCGCCCACCCGCTGAATCTTGACCGTACCTGGTCAAGCCACACTTCGCGGGAAGCGTGGCTGGGCGGTGAGTTGTCCCGTTGGCCTCCCGGCTTGTTGGTGTTGCCGCCGTCTCTGTCTCCCGCCTTCGCTGGCCTCGGTGTCTCCGCCCTCGGATCAGCTGCACTCCGCTCCTCCTCAGGATACTTTTCCGCTGCTCTCCCCTCCTCTCGCCTGTCCTCTTCCTCCGTCCTCCTCCAGTCTTCCTCCGTCCTCCGCTGTTCTTCCTCCGTCCTCCGCTGTTCTTCCTCCGTCCTCCGCTGTTCTTCCTCCGTCCTCCGCTGTTCTTCCTCCTCTCTCGTACTCCACTCCTCTTCGCTTCCGCTCCAATCTCGCCACCAGTCTCCTTCGCCTCCTCCGGGTGTCTCGCACACCTGTGTGCTTTCTGGGACGGGTTTTACCGTGTTGCAGGGGGTGTGTCCCAGGACAGGTGCCGCCCAGTTAAAGGTGCAGGGTCGCAGCGCGGACTCCTCCGGCCGGCCGCTGATGACGTCAGGGGTTTTCCATGCCTCCGTATGCTGGGAAGAAAAAGGGGACACATTACTAGGTAGGCCAGGGGGGCCCGCATCCGGGTCCCCATCGTCACACACCTCCCCCCTAGGAATCTCCCGATCGGGGAGAGGAAACCGGGACAGAAAGTCCGCATTGACGTTCTCACACCCCTTCCGGTGGCGGACCTGAAACCGGAATGGTTGTAGGGCCAGGAACCACCGCATGACTCTGGGATTGTTGGACATGTTCCTGCTCATCCACATTAGGGGGGCATGGTCTGTATACAAGACGAACTGATGCCCCTCCAGGTAATACCTCAGTTTACCGATGGCCCAACGAATGGCAAGACATTCTTTTTCGATAGTCGGGTATCTGATCTCACGGGGAAAGAGCTTTCTACTGATGTAGAGGATGGGTTTTTCCCCACCCGCCCCTGTGTCTTGCAACAACACAGCCCCGATGCCAAAGTCAGAGGCGTCCGTATTCAGGATGAAGGGCTTATTGAAATCCGGGGAGGTCAATACAGGACTTGTCGTGATGGCCTTCTTCAGGGTTTGGAAGGCGTTCCACATGGCAGGGGTGGGGCTGTGGAAGTCCACCCGCTTGGGCTGTTTCTTCAAGGTGTCCGTCAGTGGTGCGGCTACGTCCGAAAAAGAGGGTATGAACCTCCTGTAGTAACCTACGAGCCCTAAGAAGGCTCGCATGTCTTTGGTTGTTTTGGGAAAAGGGGTGTCGGCGATTGCCCTCACCTTTTCAATTTGCGGCTCTATGGCCCCGTGTCCCAAGAGATATCCCAGGTACTTGACCTTCTGGTACCCGATTCGGGACTTCTTCGAGTTCACGTGGAGGCCGGCGTCTTTCAGGAGTTGGAGTATTATCCGTAAGTGCTGTAAGTGCTCCTCCCAGGACGGACTGAAGATTATGATATCATCAAGGTAGGCCGAGCTGTATCGGTGATGCCCCTGCAATACCCTATTCATCAGCCTCTGGAAGGTGGCCGGGGCACCATGGAGGCCAAATGGTAGCACATTAAATTCAAAGAGGCCGTCCTGAGTGGCAAAGGCTGTCTTTTTCCTGTCCTCTTCTCGTAACGGCACCTGCCAATAGCCCTTGGTCAGGTCCAGGGTACTGATGTACTTGGCTTCCCCTAGCTTTTCAATAAGTTCATCGATTCGAGGGATCGGATACGAGTCAAAGGAGGATACCGCGTTCAGGGCCCGAAAGTCCATACAGAAACGGCTACTGCCGTCTGGTTTTGGCACCATGACTATGGGCGAGGACCACTCGCTCCGGGACGGCCTGATAACTCCCATTTTCAACATTTCTTCCACCTCTCTCCTTATGCTCTCTCTCTTGGCTGCGGGTATCCGGTAAGGTCGTTGTTTGACGGTGGTCCCAACCGGAGTTTCTATCCGGTGTTCAGCTAGGGAGGTCGTACCGGGACGGTCGGAAAAGATGGGAGCAAAGGGGCGAAGGGTCTCTTGTAACCCCGCCCGTTCGTTCACAAAGAGTTCGTCGTTCACCACCAGATCCCCCAACGTGGTTTCAGGGGTGGTCTCTGCAGGCGTCACCAGGTGGGCCGCCACCGGTTTAGGACCCAGCCATTTCTTTAATAAATTGATGTGGAAAATCTGTGTTTTCCTCCCGGCGAGTCGCAGGCGATAGGTAGTCTTCCCGACGGTCTCTAAGACTTCGTATGGACCCTGCCATTCGTTCCGGAATTTCTTCGCCGTTGAGGGCAATAGTACCAGGGCCCAGTCGCCCACCAGTAGCGTTCTCCACTTCTTCCCTTTGTTATATTGCACCTGTTGACGGATTTGGCTGTTCTCAAGGTTACTGAAAGCGAGTTCCCTTATTTTACCTAGTTGGTTCTTTAGGGTCGTGCTATATTCCAACAGGGTTCGGGATTCCCCCGTCTGTTCCATCTCCCACACTTCTTTTGTCATATCAAGGAGACTCCTGGGTTGTCTTCCGTATAACATCTCGAATGCAGAACAACCCAAGCTGCTTTGTCTTTGACCGCGAATGACGTAGAGGGCTAGAGGCAACAGGGAGTCCCAATCCGTGTTGTTCACGGCCAACATTCTCTTTAACACGGCTTTGAGGGTACCGTTATAACGTTCTACCAGACCGTCGGTCTGGGGATGGTACACCGAGGTTTTGATTTGATGAAGTCCTAGCAGCTGGCATACCTCCTTCATCACCTTGGACATGAATGGGGTTCCCTGGTCCGTGAGTATTTCCTTGGGAAACCCCACTCGAGAGAACAACTCCATGAATTTCTCCGCTATGTTACGAGAGGTGGGAGTTTTCAAGGGAAACGCCTCCGGGAAACGAGTGGCGTAGTCCACTATGACCAGGGCATATTTATGTCCTCTTTTGGTCGGTTGTAGCGGACCGATCAGGTCCATCCCCACCCTTTCGAAAGGGGTTCCTATTATAGGTAGGGGTTGCAGCGGAACCGCTGGAGGTCTCTGTGTGTTTTTCCTTTGGCACAGGTCACACGTCTGGCAGTGCACTTTGATGTCTTGATATATCCCTGGCCAATAAAAGTTCCGTAGCACGTTTTGGGTTGTTTTTTCACTCCCGATATGCCCAGCTAGCAAGTGGGTATGGGCATAAAACATGATCTGTTCCCGGAAACAGGACGGTACCAGCAGCTGTAAGGGGTCTTCCGGCTTGGCTAGTCGGTATAGGAGGTCGTCTTTTATTACAAAGCGCGGGTATGTTTCCGGCGTGGTGTCCGTCTCGCTATGGGCCTGTTCCCAGGCATTGAACAGTGAGGTATCGTTTGCCTGGGCAAAGCGGAAACTCCGATCCCCCTCCCAAGGTCCGGCAGCCACTAGGGCGGGGACAGACGCTTTGTCTCTACCCTCGCGTTGTGTCTGGTCTTTGAAGAGATCCAGGAAATGGGGATTGTCGGTACCCAGGATCAGGGGTTCAGGGAGCGTGTTCAGGACCCCCACTTTCACCACCAACGTGTCTTTTCCCTCCACTTCAAGGGGAAGAAACGCCACCGGGTAGTCCTTCACATCCCCATGCACACATTTTATGAACACCACCGCCCCCTGCATTACCTGAAGGGGCTTCACGTAGCAACCCCTAATGACGGACTGTTTACACCCCGAGTCCAGGAGTGCCCTCACTACCATCCCGTTGACAGTAACACTCACGTGGTAGGCTCCTCCTAGTTCAGCGGAATACATGACGCTCTTGGGTAAGTAGTGGATGTCCATGGGCTCTTCCGGGGCCCGTTTCTGTGGGCATAGCCGAGCAATATGCCCCCACATTCCGCAGTCAAAACACTGAGGGCCTCGGAAGGGGGGTTGTTCTGGTGCAGACGGTCTAAGGTGAGGGAGGGGGAGCCCCGGTGGAGCTCTCATCCGTCGTTCTGGCCTAGGTGGAGGCTTGTGAGGTTTCTCCGGCTCGGGATTGTGGAGACGGGGCTGTGCCCGGGCGTATGTGGATGCCATTTCCATGGCTTGGGCGGTGGACAGGTTTGAGTGTTGCCTAAGCCATCGTTGTGTTCCATAGGGGAGAGCCTCGAGATATTGCTCCAGGTAAATCCTATCCATGATCTGTTCCTTGGAGCTGGTTGCTGGGGCAAGCCATTTGTCTGCTGCTGCTTTGAGGCGAAAAAACAGGGTCTTCGGGTTGTCGCCTGCCTGCCCCCTTTCCTTGCGGAATCGCACTCGGTATGCTTCCGCGTCCAGGCCCAGATGATCCAGTATTATAGTCTTAATCTGTCCGTAAGGGGTCTGGCCGTTTCCGTTGGCCACTTGATAGGCCGCCTGAGCCTCCCCGCACAACAAGGGAGCCAAAAAGAACGGCCATTTCTCTACGGGCCACCCACACGCCAAGGCCACCCTCTCAAAATTGGTCAGGAACGCATCTGGGTCCTCACCTGCTACGTATTTCTGCAGGGAGATGCCCGGTGGTGTTGGAGAGGGTCGGGGGTCACGCACTTGCACACCGGCTTGGTCGCCCGTAACGCGCATACCCTCCAGCTGTGTAACCAATGTATTGCGAAAGGTGTCCCGGTCCAGTTGGGCGGCGGCGAGTTGCTGTTCCACCGCCCAGGCCAGCTGTTCTTGTCCCTTTACAAGTGCCTGTATCATCTCGTCCATCTTTGTGTCCTGGATGGATCCTGTTAGATTGCCTGCATTCTCCACCACTTGTGGGGGTTCCACTGGTGTATCGAAAAGGTTGACAGACACGGGGGCTCGTGGTAAGGATGCTTTTATTTTTGTACACAAACGCCGTTTCTGTACAGGCACTCTGTAGAATGGGAGCGGGGTTTCAGATTTCTCCGACGTGGTGGCTCCCGCTCCGGACCGCCGTTCCCACTGCCTCCTGGGTGTCGTAGGCCGTCTCTCCGCCGTCTCGATGAGTCTCGGTACCGGCAAATGAAATGAAAACAAGTGTCAGGCAATCTGTCCTCAACCTCGGACTTGGTACAGGGGAAAAGGGGTGAGGAAGCACACGTGCACACAACTACCCCTGGCCAGTGGTGGGGTATCGGTGAGGGTGGGGCTTTAAGTGCTTAGGATGAGGTAGGGTGTGTGTGCTCAGGACGACTTGTTCCGCCTAGTGCCCGCCCACCCGCTGAATCTTGACCGTACCTGGTCAAGCCACACTTCGCGGGAAGCGTGGCTGGGCGGTGAGTTGTCCCGTTGGCCTCCCGGCTTGTTGGTGTTGCCGCCGTCTCTGTCTCCCGCCTTCGCTGGCCTCGGTGTCTCCGCCCTCGGATCAGCTGCACTCCGCTCCTCCTCAGGATACTTTTCCGCTGCTCTCCCCTCCTCTCGCCTGTCCTCTTCCTCCGTCCTCCTCCAGTCTTCCTCCGTCCTCCGCTGTTCTTCCTCCGTCCTCCGCTGTTCTTCCTCCGTCCTCCGCTGTTCTTCCTCCGTCCTCCGCTGTTCTTCCTCCTCTCTCGTACTCCACTCCTCTTCGCTTCCGCTCCAATCTCGCCACCAGTCTCCTTCGCCTCCTCCGGGTGTCTCGCACACCTGTGTGCTTTCTGGGACGGGTTTTACCGTGTTGCAGGGGGTGTGTCCCAGGACAGGTGCCGCCCAGTTAAAGGTGCAGGGTCGCAGCGCGGACTCCTCCGGCCGGCCGCTGATGACGTCAGGGGTTTTCCATGCCTCCGTATGCTGGGAAGAAAAAGGGGACACATTACTAGGTAGGCCAGGGGGGCCCGCATCCGGGTCCCCATCGTCACACTAGCCTATTTTTTATCTGGTGCAGTCTGCTTGAGGAAAACTTTATTTAATGTATGATGTGTATTCTCTCGGGCTGTTACACCTCTATTTTTAATCTTGCATTTTATTCTTGCTTTTGTGTTATTGATTTTTATAAATTGGTTCTGTATGTGTGTTCTTTTATGTTTCCATGTGAAACCGGATAAAGATTGATGATTGACTGACGACTAGCTTGTTTTTTATAGTGCTTCATAGCACGTTTGTCATTTTGAAGCACTGTAAATAACAGATGTAACTATTTCTCATTTTAATAATACTCATTCCATCGACCTCAGAAGGATGAAAACATGTTGATCTTAGCTGATCTGAGCTCTTGGACTGCTGGTGAGTAGCGAGAGCTTAATTCTCAGAGCAATTTTGCAGCTACAAAAAGATTCAGTGGCCAGTGGTTGTACTTTCCGTTTACACTGAAATTGCAGTTTGATATACACACATATTGGAAAAGTGTATTATTACTAAGAACTACAGCTCAGCTAAAGCGGCCAGAGATTTATAGCACCTAATTTTGTTGTTGTTAAGCGTGTCCTGGTTCTCTTCAGTGGCTGCAATTGAACTTCTGTTGGAAAATAATGACTAAAAGTAAAGCATTGCGTCCTTGGTAACACGAAGTCCTAATGAAAGCTTATCTGTGGATTTATTTTACTGTGCATTGGCGGCATAAATAAGCGTTGTATTTTAAGTCAATGGATGCCAGCCACACCAAAATAAAAATGAGTTTTCTTTCACTTTTGTGATTGTATTACATAGGGTTTATCTAACTATCTGGACAGATATGTCTTCTGTAGTATCGGGTGGTTAGCATGTGGTTCCTATATTCGACATGCAAGTTTTATTGATCACACTTCATTAATACTTGAAGCAATTCCTTTTTCTGCAAAAGCAGAGATGGTGCAGATACCTTGTGTGGCTGAGTAATGCCAACTGAAAACCTAGGCTCAAATCCCAGCGTCCCCGCATAGCCAAATTGTGTGATCCTGGGCAAACCACTCTACAGCATAGTGCATCGTGTTTCTTCACTGCCAAATTTGGAAACAACCAGAAGTGAGTCTATTCAGGTTGTGCACTGTAGAAACTCAATTCAAATATGTTTAAAGAAATTATTTCTTATAATATTTTTAAAGACACTCTATCTAATGAGGCCAGACTTTTGGCAGGGTTGGGCCAGGCACTAGGGTGTGCATATGATTTTTCTAGTTTGCCCCACTGTACCTACGCTGTTGGTTTATTTCAAGCACCATGGAAACATGGCTCTGCCCCTCTCACATCGCTGCTTCATGCCATGTATTACGCACCTCACACCATCATAATACTGCCTAGAGTCACCCAATAAAACACTGATTCTACCATCCAAGCACAAAAAAGAGTAGCTGTTTACCCAGTTGTCTAAAAAGCCCTCTGTAGCCTCGTTCGTGATAGAAAGCGTTATTCAAAATAAAATGCTAACATAAAATGATAATACTGCACTCACCTCTGTACCTCCATGCAGCGCCCAGCGTCAGCACATGGCGAGAAGCAGGAGAACCCCCATCGGTAACCGGGTGGCGAACCCCCATGTCCACTCGCCCTACTCCGTCTGTGGACACTGTGTGGGCTGTGTGGCTGGCCCCATTGGCCATGAGTCCCGCCAGTTGGAGACAGTCCTGCTTACACATAACACACAATCATAGTGCGTTGTCAGACTTGTGCTGATTACTGGAACAGTGTACACTGGGGGGCTGCCTCGACCTGTACTCCCTGGCAGTCACTGGATGCATGCACATGAGCTGTGGCACTGGCCTTTGGAGAATGGGCCTCTCAGACCTGTGCACACCTGGGTGACTCGGTGCAGAACTCTTCTCGGCATATCCTAAAGTCACTGGCCAGAAACAGAAGCAGGAAACAAGGCGCAAACAGGTGTGGCACAGACAAGAATAAGGAGCCTATCCTGCGGCTCAGCAGCAGGGACAGGGGTTGTGTCCGAAATGCAGGGAGTGTGCCCTGTGCCCAAGAGCAGGAAGCGATCTGTCTGTCCTGGCAGCGATAACACCAGTCTGCACACAAGGAGCAGGACACTCATTGTGCAGCACCTCTGGAGGACTAGCTTTGCTGCATGGTAGTTGTGCTATGAAACTGAAAGCACGGTATGGTGCATTGTTAACAAGCTCTCGTCATCATGCAAAGGCAGCCGCTTGTTTATTTTTGCATTGCGCTTTAACTTTAAGTGAAAGCACAATGCAAAAAGAAACACGAGACTGCCTTTTGCCAAAGCCGGATGAGATAACCCTTCTCACTACAAGGCCGGTATCAAAGAGCCTCTAATCACAAGCAAAAGCTCGACATGCGTGCGCCATGATCCATAGGTGCACACGTCTCCTGTCCCCCTTCGGCAGAAAAATCAATAACAAAAGATCTCGCCAAGCGTTCAGCGCATGCGCTGCATCGCTAGGCGAGACCTAAAAAGTATATTGTATCACAGATTGTACCCCCAACAAATAAATTAGCAACATATTTTAAGATTTTACAATGATCTCTTCCTATATACAAGATTAGTAGACAGTTTCAGATGCTGGATCTGCTGTATTTTCTATTAAAATTGCAGGAGAGTTTATGTAACTTTGAAATAGATCCTCATCCTATTGGTTCCCCTTGCGTTTGTTGCCCAGAGCTTCACAAGAACTACTGACATGCAATGGCTGCCTGTGCAGGTAAGTGCGGAGGGGCAGTGGGCTGGGGCGGCGGTAAGGGGGGGTGGAGGTGACAAATCGAATTGGCGATGCAGCAAGGTAAGTGGTTTTAATTATTTATTTTCCCTACTCTGTCATTTGTCACTTCCACCCCGCGATTACCTGCATGGGCTGCCACTGCTGATATGCCTGCTGGCGGTGAAAGACAGTCAGTGCATGTGGCATTATGAGTTCTGTGAATGAAAAATACTGAAAGTGGCTTCTGCTTAACTTTGTACCATTTCTGAATGCCATTTTTGTCATAATTAGGAAGCATATTGCCTTCACTCAACAACCTTCCAATAAGTGTTAGTTCAGTCTGGAATACATAGAAATTCATACTTTGATGTATGTTTTTTAGGTCTCGCCTACGTAGCGCGCATGCGCCTGCATAGGAGATCCTTTAGCCGTCGCTCTGCTCTTTTTGGAAGCGCATACTCCGCACGCCTGATCCTCAACGTCCCACGCCGAGACCACATCACCCCGCACCTGACAGACCTGCACTGGCTCCCCGTCGACAAAAGAATCACATTCAAACTCATGATCCACGCACACAAGGCACTCCACAACAACGGCCCAGCCTCCCTCAATGACAGACTCTCCTTCTACGTACCCAACAGGAAACTCCGCTCCGCCGACCTATCCCTGGCCACCATCCCCCGCATCCACGGAACCACCTCCGGGGGCAGATCCTTCTCCCACCGCGCCGCCAAGTCCTGGAATGCCCCCCACCTCCTACGACAGATCGCAGACCTCCCGGCATTCAGAAGACTGCTCAAGACCTGGCTCTTCGACCACTAGATGCAGCTCCCTCCCCCCAGCACCTTGAGACCCTAGCGAGTAAGCAGTACGCTTTTTTAAATTCCCTGATTGATTGATTGATTGATTGTGGTGGCATCCACCTTGCGGGAGCGAGCAGGGGTGTGCCACAAGCACGAGCATGCGCTTCCAAAAAGAGCAGACTGTGCCCGCAAGCACGCACCAATCCCGGGCTTGTTACCTTGACAAACGAGGAGCGCACGCTTGTTTTCTCTATTTCTCACTAGTCAGCTCTCATTTTATTTCCAACCTCTCTCCCTCTTGCATGCCCATTTCACCGCCTACTTGTTTTTCGGGCGTGCTTGTTTTCTCTATTTCTCACTTGTGAGCTCTCATTTATTTTCCAACCTCTCTCCCTCTTGCATGCCCATTTCTCTGCCTACTTGTTTTTCCCACTTCTCCCTCTATTTCTTGATCCTCCATGCTACTTTTATTTATGTGTCACTTCTCTAGCTTCTGTCTAGATTCCCTCTTTCACACATTGTCTTCATTTGTTTTCTCCCACTTTAAACTTTTTAATCAAGTCTTCATTTTTCGTGTCCCCATAGCCGAATTAAACGCTGTTGTATTGCACCAAACCCATGATAATCCATGGAAAGGGAGCGTCACGGGGAGAGAATAACAAAATCACCCCTAGGATTCCCTTCCAGAACCACATAAAATAAAGGGAAGCAGAGAAGCACAACATATGCCAGTGTAAACAAGTGCAAACATAGCGCATGCGTCAGGTTAAATGAAATTGCACTATTTTTCCAGGTGTGATGCGTGTACTTTTTGATGAAGTTACATCTTTATTTTTGAGCTACCCTATGGCTTTGGTTTATATTCGATTGTTTTCTTTTTGATGACAGATGTAACACAAGAAAGCACTGAATTACGGCCTGTGCATCCTGGCATAGTGCTAAATCAGCCTCATAATGTCATCAGCAGATGTTGATTTATAGATATGCTGCTGCACTATTTTTTCCCATTCAAAAAAAATTACAGTGCTGATTTGAGTAAATCTGGGTCTTTCTCCAACTCCATTCTAATTCTCTCATTCACACTTTCCTTGTTTCTCACATTTGATCGGTCCTTTTATCTTATTCTTCTACTTTAACAACAGTCTTTCTTACTTCACATCAGTTTCCTTGTCCATCGTATGTCTGCTGCCACACATTATTATTCTTTCACATTTTCTACCTTCTCTCTTGTTTTGCACTTTGTATTTTCAGTCTTTCTTAACTTTTTCTCATATCACTGTTTTTTTTCTTTAGCATTCTCCAGGATCCAACAAAATGTTCTCTCTCACATTTCTTTATCTAATTCCCACACTGTTCTTTCACACCATGTTTTCTCTTACATAATTTTTCTATCATCTCTTTTATTTCAGACTACGTTTCCTCTGCCTCTCCTTCTCTGGTTTTACACCAACTTTATTTTCTTTTTTTTGTTCCACCTTACCTCTCATCTCCTACCTTGATTTGTTTTCTCCTTCACCTTTAACATGTTCTGCATGCTCCACTTTTGTATTTTCTTTTTGTTATTTTAGACCATTGCTTTTCACTTTATTCTATCTTCTCTTGTTTAACACAAGATGCCCATTTTCCCATGCCACGTTATATTTCCTCTCATTTTGACATCTCTTTTATTTCCTTCCTGCTTCTTTCCCTCTAGCTTTTTATTTTACACATTTGCAGATTCTTTTATTTGCCCTTTTTTAGGTTTCGACCTGGCGAGGGGCAAAGCCCCTCCCAGATCGAAATCTTTTGTTTTCAGTAGTGAGGTTCGGACCGCCTCTGATTCCAATTGGCTAGCTCCATAAATGGAGACTAGCCATTGGGAGACAGAGGCTGTCAATCGCGCTTTCTCACGAAAACGCGATTCGGGGGCGTTTCTGGTGCTTTTTTAAGCCCCGCCCCTTTGTCCCGGGCCGCGCTGCGATTGGCTGCCGGCCCGGGACACCCCCGTGACGTCATTCCCGGGCCGCGCTGTGATTGGCTGCCGCCCGGGACACCCCCGTGACGTCAGCCAATCACAGCGCGGCCCGGTGTACCGTAGTTCCAATCTTCCCATCTGGCTGATCTCCCCCCTCGTTTGTGCGCATGCGTATCAGTAAACGCATGCGCAGAACGCTCCTTTTCTAAATCTAGATATTTTTGATCTTCCCCGTGTGCTGCCGTTGTAGTGCGCATGCGTCATTTCACGCATGCGTACTAAGTCATTTTTCATTCATTTTGAAGCTCCCGCGGCAGCGTTAACACCATTACCAGTTGAGCTCTGCCTTTTTTCGTGCGCATGCGTGTCCTTTCACGCATGCGCACTAAGTCCTCTGAATTTGAAACTTCCGCGGCAGCGTCAGCGTTACAAGTACTACCAGTGATTGTGGCTGTTAACCAGCCTGTGACCGCGGCGCGCTGCATGGACCAGCACCGGACTTTCATCCCTTCAGAAGCCCAGCGAGAGGACAGGAGAGGCGGCTTCAGGTACCGCCGCAGTGCTCTGCGTGGAAGCAGGAGGCGGTAAGCTGAGGGGTAGGCATGTGAGGTCTAACTGCGAGAGGGGCTCGAGAGGCGGCTTCAGGTACCGCCGCAGTGCTCTGCGTGGTTGCAGGGGCGTAACAAAGGCCCCCGCAGCCCCTGCATTGCGGGGTGCCCCCGAGCTCCAGGGGCCCCCTCGGCAGACAGTACGTTTCCCAACAGCACAGGGTACTTTTAAAGTTACTCCCGCCGCCGCGCCTCAGAATAAACCGTCGCGTACGTGAAGACATTTTGCGCAGCACGCAGCAGCGTGGTTTAATTTCAGCCTCAGGGGGTGCATAGGGTGCGGCAAGGCTGGGCTAGTATTGTCTGTAGGGTCCCGAGCACAGTCCCTCGCCTCGAGGTTGCAGCCCCTGCTGATGGCTCTGCATGCACTCCCCAGGTGCCAAAGTGTGCCGTAGTCACGTCACGCTGAGCAGGCGACAAGAGAATTAGGACGCCCGAAAGTCACAGCGGTAATTGGATGGTGGTGGCCTTTCAGATCAAAGCTAAGGTTAAAGAGCAATTACAGAGAAACACCATCCCGGTAACGCTGCTGCTGTAGAGAGGCGATTTCGATGGGACGGACATGCCATGGACAGAAGGTGGCTCAATTAGACCCAAGAAGCTTTCACCTGTGCCTGCTGCCACCCCTTCTGAAAACCCCCTTTTCCCAAACAATAACTCAGTAATTCAGCTGCCAGCCCTATCCACGCACCACGTTTCAGCCATGCACTTCACTTCAAGGACAGATTAACTTCTCCCAAAGGGAGGGATCCAGTCTCCAACTGGGCCACCCCAAACACATTTGCCAGAATGAAAGTTGAATTGCGATGCATTCCTGTGGCCTCCTTTTTTCCAACAGCCAGCTCTTTGCCCTCTATAGTTGTTCTGTCTTAGAACTTGGTGTTGCAGGTTCTGTCCCCAGCTTGGCAGATGGAAACTATACGCAAATGGAAACTTCCAAGTGGCAAGACTATTGGTAGGGGTATTTCATTTTTTGTATTTATAATTGCAGTTTATGCAGTATGAACGTGACCCAAGGCAGTAGCGCTATACACGAGAACCAGGCATTCTATATGAATGCCTTAAGTTAGAATGTATATTTTAAAGGTAAGGGGAGATGAGGGTGAAGTGATATGCCAAGGGTTACAATATTGTTGAGCCAATGCTCGGACTAGAATCTGGTTCCCAGTTTCCAAATTCTGCAGCTCTATCCAGTTAGCACTTAGTTCACTTTCCCAATGTTTGTCTCAAAGCCCTAAATTGAAGGAGTTCCGTATTGGGCATGCCTGAATTTTATGGTTAAAAAGACCAACCTATTTTGAACAAGCATTTACAATGCAACGGTTTCGCCTTTGGAAAAGTTAGAGCTATTGGCAATGTAAAGGACAATGCCATTTATTTATCTGTTTTCAAAACCAACACATAAATACAAATTTTGTCATTTACAATGCCAATAGCTCAAACTTTTCCAGAGGCGAAACCGTTGCATTGTAAATGCTTGTTTTAGATTCCCTTCAGCGCTGAAAATGAAGTGAGTCCTTCAAGATTCAATGGAGCCAGATTTTTGCCGACCTAGGGTAAATGTTTTGATTCTGTCCCTGTGCAGTTTGCAATCACTGGGACACATACAGCGACATCTGCATTTTGCATTCTTTGTAGTCCAAGCAGCAACCTGCAAGAGGTGAGAGAGGCCTCTTACTTTAAGCTCTAGCTGGGCCCAACTCGCATGCTTCATTTGAAAGGCCATCAGCACATCTTTTGTTAAAGTCTCATCTTGGCTGGGTTTAGCGTGAGCTTAACAACTTGATTCCAGAGCAAACGATCAAACAAACACATTCAGCGTATCACTTCACTAGTACTTGAGCTGAACTATGAATTAGTGGCATGTTTTTTTGTTTTGCAAGCTCATTATGTAAGAGCTATGCGTGCACTGTAAGAAGGTCAGATACATCGGTTTAGTAAATTCACTAGTAACCATGAAGACAGCACTTGTTAATACATCCTTAATATTGCCCAAAGGAACCCTTTCAGCAGCCTTAGAATAACGAAATATTGAGGAGAAACAGGTTCTATACTTGTGCTTGGCAGTTTTCATTTAGCTCCTTGTCCGCAGCTCGTAACTCACTGAGTTATATTACAAGGACTATAACTTGTGATCTGCAGGTAACAAAAAGAGCTCAGAAGCAAAAGCAGTAACCCACTGAGCTGTGTACATAAAATACAAATCTGTGACCTGTATATTACACATTGTGCTATGCAGCAGGCACATTATCTCTCTATGCTATTTTAATAATAGGTACAGACATTTCTCCGGCAGGTGCATAAAGCACCTGAGGTATCTTACTGTTATTATATTCAAAAGATTGCTGGGTACACAAAGATCTCTTCAATATTTTGCCTTAATGTGAAAGGCATTTGGAAATGAGGCAGAATAAAAAAGAGTTGAAAAGAAATATGTAGGTCGACTACAGACCGGGTTGGAGGAAATGCTGCTCCCCATTTTCTGCCTCTCACAACTCCATCCCTTTCTGTTGCTACCATTTAGAACCCCCCCACCCCACCCATTATGGGGTCCCAAAGTTTCGTTTTCGATTTCCAGCACTGGTTCCCTGTCTAGTTTCACGCCATGTATTACTTTTTCACTTTCCCACCTCGTTACATTTTCCTAATTTCTTGTTTTCGCCTATGCCTTTTTTCTAACTTTGTCCATTTGTGTTTCTCTTATCTCACCACCTTGTTCCCCTTTTCACGTCATGCATTGCTTCATACTTTGGGCCCCATTACAAGTGCCTTAATAGTACCAGAATCTAATACAACCTATTGAACACTGATACCGCAGTGCTTGTTTTTTAGGTCTCGCCTAAATAGGAGGACCTTTAGCCGTCGCTCTGGTCATTTTCAAGCACACTCTCGTGCTTGTGGCGGCATCCTCTTTGCGAGAGCAAGCAGGGGCGTGCCACAAGCACGAGTGCAGTGCTTGAAAATGAGCACACTGCGCATGCACAACTCCTGGGCTCTCTCTCTCTCTCTCTCTCTCTCTCTCTCGCTCTCTATCTCCTCTCGCTTTCTCTCTCTCTCTTTCTCTCTGTCTCTCGCTCTCTCTTTGGTTTTTGTTTTCTTTTTTCTTTTTTGAATGTATCTGTTTATTAAAGCTAATGTTTAACATACTTTTCTTATGTATAGTTGAGAAACATGTCTCATGTTATAAATTGTTTATCACGGACCAATTCAAACTATAACCCGGAACATTTGGCACTCGTCTTGCGTCAATATGGGCATAAACTATTTTCCATAGGTTGTTCCATTTCCTAGAACCAGTTGCAAAGTGATGACGTCGCATTTTGTCTTCCTATGTGTTTTTTTAATTTTATTTCAAAGACTTTTTTATTAGAAAGTGCGCGTAAGGTTGCTAACAAGGCATTGCGAGTGAACATCAAATGCAGAGTCTGCATCCTATGGCATAGACCCAGTGGGTACCCGCTTGAATACCACTTTCATCGTAATGGTTACTTCGGTATCTGACTCTGTAGTCTGTTTAGGTGTGCCATGTCTCCGGTAGCCATGTGTGTGACGGCGTTGGTTACTATGGCAACTAACGGCCATTTATACCACATGCGCGTGCTCTGCCCAGCTGCTACCAGCTAACAAGCATTGGCATAGCCAATAGATCTCACCTTTGGGACCTTATAAGTATTTAGTTATGCAGCACAATATCCTTACTGCAACAACATGAATTGTTGTATGGCTAAACACTTATAAGGTCCCAAAGGCGAGACCTATTGGCCTTGCCAATGCTTGTTAATACTGTGTCCAGGCCCAGTTAGGTAAACTTGTGAATTATGGTTATGCCTTCGAAAACCTTACCTGCTATTTTGAGGTGAGCACAAGACCAAAAGTATGCCTTTACAATTTCCACTTCAGAGGGTTGTAGAAGGGTTAGTGTAAGGTATACTACTGGGAACTGGGGTAAATTTTAGGTTGCGGTAAGGTATAATGTAAGAATTAGAAAAGGGGTCGAGATTATGAATGGGGTTAGAGTTAGGGTAAAGTTAACTATTATAGTTTATGGTTAAACAGAGAGCCCTTACTTTAGTTGAACGGAGTGTCTTAGACCCTCGCTATGCATGTCCTTTTTAACTTCTTGAACTCCGCCTCCCACAGAATTACCATTATCATGGGTCCTGATAATATCAAGAGAATGAAAATTGTGTGGAATATTCAATTTTGGGAACATCATATAGGAATCAGTTTTTCGACACCAATTATCACATTATTTCCCTGGTGTTTCAAACAAATTCAGCTATCTCCGCGGGAAACACCGTAACTTAGATTTCCGATATGCTTCATGACTTGGGCCAGCTAACTTGCTGGCCCCACCAGAATTTACGGGCACTCGTAATGGGGACTGTAGTCATGGGATTATATTTAGCTTAATGCCTTCTCTTGTACTTATGTAGTACCATTCTCAGTAGTGGAAATGTTGTTGTTCAAAAACAATGTAATTTGATCACAATGTTGTGGCACCAGTAGTGACATACAACTGTGCTTTTGTTTTTTAATTCTCAAGTGAGTAGGATACTTGATTGGTGCATGTATCTGAAATCTTACGTCAATGTTCTCTTTTAAATAATCTTGAAATTCAAAATGTTATTATTAGTGTTCTGATAGTAACAAATTGGGTATTTATTTTGGTATGATGCTATTTATTCAGCACTTAATATATAAGGTCATTTGTGTGCATATCTTGCAAAATTGAGCTCCGGGTAAACTACAACATTGTAGAACTGACAACTGTGCCTTTCTCTCAAATTAAGCAAAAAAAAGGTTGCAATCAATCAATCAGTCAATCGGGATTCTTGTAAAGCGCGACTAATCACACTTAGGAGCTAAAGGCACTCAGTGGATCTGCAGTTCAATCGACGAGCCAGATTCCTAAATATGGTCAAAATGCTCGGTAAATTCTTTTCGTGGGAACCGGTAACATTAGCACTCAGTTGAGCAATGATGAAACAGTGCTTAAAACATTGGCATAAAACACTGTTGTATATTACAGAATTACAGATGTTTAAGTTATTACCAGTCGTAGTTCTATGCCCTGTCTGTTTCTATTCAACCTAGCTCTTTTATTAAATACGTTATATGTTAAAATATAGTTGGCTTGGATGGAAATGATAAATTATGTATCTTGCTGTAGACAATTATTATTAACTGACTTTGATATAATGTAATTCCTGAGCTGGATATCCGCTGTGCTTGTTGCTGGATCACTGGTAAATATAACATCCTTATTTTAAAGCAGTGCAGACTTTAAGATGTCCTGAGGCAGTAAGTGAAAATAACTAATTTAAATACGCTAATTATGTAATGACATGGTCTGCTGAGCTGTTATCTGTGAGGAAACTGGCATGCAGCTATGTCCTGCAGTTAAGAGCTTCAGGCATAAGCACTGCTACGGAAACAGGCATTGCCTGGTACATATCCTTACCGAGCCTGACACACGCACAATTAGCCTTTGATATGTTGGGGCACATCTGTTATGTTTTTGCAAAATAAACATATTTTATACGAGCTCTTGAAGCCATCTGTTTTTCTGGAAGTGGGGTGAAGGAAAACTTCCTGCAAAATCACGCACATATACATTAGCATTGCTTTTGGTTTGAAAATACTTAAAAATGTCATGTACTGAACAAAATAGTATATGTAAGGTTCCTGTTCGAATACACGTGGCACTTATGCATTCACAGTGTCCATTACTCTAGCACAGGCTTCTACAAGGAGTAGCTCAGAAGGTACTAGTAGCTCTCTAGCTATATGGAAGTAGCTCTCCTGAATACAGCCTTCTCTCCAAAATGTGAAGCTTTCGTCTGGTTAAATTAGTGTATTTATCCCAAACCCGAAAAGTGTGCATTAATGATGAACAAGTGAGCATTTTCAGAACTCAAAAGGTGATGGTAAAAGAAAAATTACTTCCAAAACATATTTAAGCTGATGTTTGAGTGAGAAACCATACAATATTACTAAAATCATCTTGGTAACAAGAGCATTTTATCTATGGCGGTCATGTATTATTACACATGTAGACACATTCCAAATTGAAAAGATTTTTTTACATTACTGCTGGCGAACTTTCTTGATGCACTGAGGTGATCCTTGCTGTAATCTTGTGTGGGGTGGCCACTGATGTAATGTGTGATGTGGTCACTAGCAGAACAAAAAATATCTAGAATGATCAATATTTACTGCACACAAAGGCAGAAAACCGTGGTTTGCTGATACAGTAGACCAATAATGCAAGTCATTTACAATGTACAGAACCCCATATTTAAATCATCTGTGTGCAGAAGAGGAACTACTTGCCACATTCCTTAGCTTTTCATTCATAATAAAAATACTATCCAAATGAAGATTAGCTATTATGTGAAAAATGATTCTATATGTTAAAAAAATATGATTTAATGCAAGACAATTTATCTTGGAAATGTAACGGATCTCATTCTGTCAAGTTTCAGAAAATTATGCTAGTGCAGGTAGCAGTTTTTAAGATTCTAGCTACGCTAATTATAAATAATAAAAATCAGTAATCTACCACTAGTTGGCATCCAATGTTTGCCTCCAGGTTGAAAGTCTGACACTTAATAAATCTTTGCATAGACCTGCCATTCCTCTTCTTAACATCATAGGTTTATTATTAGACTTGTTATTTCCTGCACTGCCCAATGTTGTGCAGGTAGAATAAGGGCTTACTCAAATAGCCTTTCAATGCCTCTTCTATATATACAATATCCTAAAACTGACATTTAGTGACGTGTATTTAACATGCAAAAGTATGGATTAATATAACTACCATGGCATCTAATCATAAACAAAATCAGTACATGTCCTGAAATAGGAACTGTTCACTCCCCCGATCAAAATATGAGTGTTGTTGAAATATCTTTCTATTAAAAACGCATGGCATCTCTTCATTCCCCAAGTTCTGTAAGTTCTGATAAACAGAAATAACAATGGGTTCTACAAATTAGTTTAATAAATTTAAGATAGTGTGAGGTTGCCAGCACCTTAAAATGTGGCTGTGTCCGTACAGAGTTTGCAATGTTCACAGAAATACTTGATTTGACAATGATTATATAACACATCTGAGAAAAAGAAAACACGTTCAATCATAGTTTATGCATAAATATAATACTGCTGAAGAACTATTTGAACATAAGGCATTTAGAGTGCTACAGAAAGGTTTTGTGAGGATGGAACAGTGCATATGCAATGTAAAGGAGTAATTGTGAACACATAGAAACAGAACTGGTCTGGCTGCACAAAATTATCAATAAAGAAAGGAGGATTACAAAGGAACTGCTTCTGTTCCAGTATAAGACCCATATCAAGTCCAGAGCGGGAAATATCAGCGTTTTGACCCACTCATCTAATTTATACTGTGGTTTTAATCTGGCTGGAAGGGTCTAAGGTCCTTTGGAGTAGCACCTTAACTAATAAGATAACCAATTGTCTTTATATTAAATACAAATGGCTCATCATGAATGTGCATAGACTGCACAGTAATATTAAAAAAAATGCTTGCCATACTACCTAAATAAAGTCAAAAGGGCTTATTCACAGAGATAAATCTACATCCTTAGATTTACTGAAATAAAATTTACTCATACACCTTTTAGTAAACTTACTACTTTTAGCTATTCACCATTTACATAGGTTCATTTATGGGTTTTTTCAGGTTTATATTAATGAAACATTTGCCTGGACCTAACAGGTTAGTGACTTTATTACTTGTGGTGGACTATGTTATGTTATGTTATTTTTATTTGTAGAGCGCACAGATACTCCGAGGAGTGTCCCAGCACGATCCTTGAGGAGTGAGGGGGAACCAATTAGATAAATAGATAAATAGGAATGTTTTCAAGTTTTTTAAAAAAGAATGGGATCCTGAATGCTATGAAGAGCAAGAGGCTGCGAGTTCCAGGCCAGAGTAGCCTTCAAGGCAAGGGAACTGCCAGCCATCCTTTGCAGTCAGTAACGGGGGACATGAGTCAAGAGTTGCGAAGCAGAGCGCAGTTGTCTAGAAGGAGTATAATAAGAAAAGCGCTTCCGCAAGTAAATTGGACTAGTGGCATGCATGGCATGATGTGCTATGGCCAAAGCTTTGAACTTAATTCGTTCGGCTACGGGCAGCCAGTGAAGAGCACACAGGTGTTGTCTCATGCTGCTTCTGATAGGGATTTTAAAGAGGCCTGGCAGCTGCATTCTGGACTACTTGAACTGTATTAAGCAGGTATTACAGGAGGCCAACGTACAGAGCATTGGCGTAATCGATACGTGATAAAATGAGGGCTCTGGTAACCATTTCTTTAGCAGCCCGGGGAAGAAATGGAAGAAATTTCCTGAGAGTTTTGAGTAACTCAAAACAGTTACTGGCTAGCTTCCTGATCTGGTTCAAGAACGAAAGATTATCCTCAAACCATATTCCCAGATTCTTTGAGAGTTGCTCTGTTGAGGTTGGCACAGAGAAATCAGGCAGTCAAAGTGTTTCTCTAAACTGAAGGGGGAAGCTTCCATAAATTAGGATTTCAGATTTTTCCTTGTTGCATTTAAGTTGGGCAGAGGTCAGCCAATGAAAAACTGTGGTCAGCCAATTTTTTACAGAGGAGGTAGAACATTCCTTTTTCCCCACATGAACAAGAGCTCGGTATCATCAGCATAACAAATAATATTGGCCCCCAAATCCTCCGCCATTTGGACCAAAGGAGTAACATATATGTTGAAAAGGAGGGGGCTCAAAAAGGGCCCCTGTTGATCCCCTGTAGAGACCATCTGTGGTGAAGAAGCCGATGGGGGGAGCCATACCTGTTGCATACGGCCCTCGAGAAACGATTTGAGCCATCCGCAGGCAGTACTCAATATGCCAATGTCTGCAAGTCGGGCGAGCTGCATAGAGTGGGGAAAAGTGTTGAATGCCGCCGAGAGGTTGAGCAAAATCAAAGCAGCCCTCCCGCCTGCATCCAAACAATCCCGGATGGCCTCAGAAACCTCCACTAGTGCTGACTCAGTGCTGTAGGAAGCCCTGAACCCAGATTGTGCCGGGTGTAGTAGGCCTGAGCTTTTGATAAACTCAGTAAGCTGTTTATTTACCCCTTTTTCGCACATTTTTGCTACACTAGGCGGAAGGGAAATGGGATGATCGCTCACTGAGCCCAGAGGATCCAGTGTTATTTTTTCAGTAATGGTAGGAACTTTGCCTGTTTCCAGGCTGCCGGAACAAGAACCTCCTGAAGGGACATAATAATTTGTTAACTTCTGAGTTAACTGTCTCCGCTACTGCAGCCAGCAGTTGGCTGCACAGGGATCCAACGGAGAGTCTGATTTCAAGGCCTTGAGGATTCTAAGTGAGCTAGGCAGGTTGAGGGGTTCGAAGGCAGTCAGAGAATGGGGGAAAGAAGCGGGCAAAGCCCGATAATGAGGGCGTAGCCGTATGGATGTAAAATACGCCTGTATAGCGCAGATTTTATCAATGAAAAAAACTGGAGAGTTTTTCGCACCAGGTGTTTGAGGATGGGAGCGTACTCTGTTCAGCTTTTGGAGCCCAAAAACTCTGAACAGTGGATAAAATGTCTTTAGTATTATTTCTGGCTAGGTTAATGTGGGCCGTGTAATAGAGGCTTTTTGCATGGGCTATGGTGGTGCAATAGATTTTTAG
This sequence comes from Lissotriton helveticus, assembly GCF_964261635.1. NCBI lineage: Eukaryota > Metazoa > Chordata > Amphibia > Caudata > Salamandridae > Lissotriton > Lissotriton helveticus. The sequence continues at coordinate 822,862,222 of NC_136057.1, forward strand.
TTTTTCCTAAGCGCAAGCTTAGCCAAAGGGCAAAATTCCTCACGCCAGTCTCGCTCAAATTTCTTACACTCCTGCTTTAATTCTTTCAGTTCGGGCAAAAACCAGGGCTTTGAAGGAAATTCCCTGGAATGCCTATGGAGGGGAGCGGGGGATAAAAGATCCATTGTTTCAGAAATCCAGCTGGTAAACTTAGCAAGCCCCCCTTCTAGGTCATTGGCAGGATCAGGATTGGAGGCCGCCAGGGCCTGGCCAAAGGCCAGCGGGTCAATTTAGGCAAAGGCAGGGCCACAGCCGGCTCCGGCCAAGGGAAGGAATGCCTTCTGCCACCCAGAAAAAATACGTCAAAAAGTGGTCAGACCAGGACACCGGCAGGGGGTCTTCGACCAGGATGGGAAAGTTAGAGCAAATGGGGTCGAGAGCAGGACCCCCAAGATGCGTCAGGAAGCTTACCCATTGGGTAAGCTGGGCGAGGTTCAATATGTCCAGGAATTCTTGAGTACCCCCAGCATCAGCCTTCTCATGATGTAGATTCAGATCCCCAAGTACAATGTAATGAGCGAAGTGTAATGCCCAGGGAACACATTACATCCCCCAGTGCTTTGAGAAAAGCCCCTGCCGGCCCCAGGGGCCTATAGATCAGGGAACCACCCAAGGAAAAGTGTCTACTTTCCACCTAATTAATAATTCCTCTTTTGCATGGATGATAATTAAATGTCCAATCCTTGGCATTTTAAGGAAGAATGTACCAAGACTCAGTACCTAAACTGAAGACCCAGACTAGATTCTTTATATTTGCTAACACAACTGCTATGGTTATGGCAAAGATGATGGGTGTAAGCAGGAAAGTCCATTTTAACCCTCCATTATTCATCCTAAGTTGGTCAGCAAGCACAGTCTGTACTTGAAGATGGCCCAAAAACTTCAACACAATGCTAGTGTGTTTATTCCTGAGATCAGTCCTTTCCTGCAAGGTGGTCCTTGTCCGAACAATATATAAAGAGACTCTGATCAGAGTAACAGTGCATTATAAGTGTTTGCTCCTGCTGTTGCATTCTTCACTCCTCATTCAGTTCCTCCTATGCACCGATCACTGCTTGCTCCAGCCCTATCTGCTCCAGTTCCTGTTTATTTCACCCCTGCATGCTCCAGTTGTGTTCCATTATTGGTAGCTATAGCTCAGCTCCGGCCTGCCAGTTTCAGCTCCAGCTCTGCTTCAGATGTGATTTCACTCTGGCTCTGTTCTTGGCCCAGCAGCTAAAGTTCTATTCAACACTGAATCATAGTCCAGCTGTGCTCCAGGCCTATCAGTTCCAGCTCTATTTCCAGTCTTAGTCGTTCTCCAATCCTGATCCAGCTTCATCTCTGTTCCTGTCTTTGACGTATTCCAGCTCTGCTCTAGTGCTGGTAGTACCTGCTCTGCTCCAGTACTGTTTCTACGCCAGCTCTGCTCTAGGCCTGAGAGCCTCAGCTCTGCTTCAACCTTATGGATAATTTACGACTTTGGCGGTGAGGGAGCGGGCTGCCACACCACCGCCCCGCTTCCACACCACCAAAGTCGACTGCCGCCCACCCGCCAGATTACGAGTTTCTATGTGGTCTGGCAGGTGGTGCTTTGGCAGTTCTAAGGCCCATATGTGAGCCTTAGAACTAAAGCGCAGAGGGAGTGCCAAAGCCCATTCCTGCACAGCATGGACTATGCAGTCCATGACATGCAGGGACAGGGGTACATGCACCCAGGGGGGCACAACATATGCTCCCATGTCATGTACCCCAATGCACAGGGGCACCAGGGGTCCATGTAGGGCCCCCTCACTTTCCTGACTGCCACGTTTTTCATGGCGGGCCCACCGCCATTAAAAGTGTGGAGGGCTGGAAAGTCGTAATATGCTGTGCGGTGCTACAGTGGCACCACCAGCATTTTGCTACTCCAGACCACCATACTAAAACCAAGGGATCGTGTATCCCTGTGGTTGCGACAGTTTCATGTCGGTCCGACCACCAAAGTACTAATATGGCGGCTGTAGTTGCACCGCCACTACTGCACCACCATGAGTTTGGAGGTCCGTGGACTGCCAAACTCGTATTCAGCCCCTTGTCTTGATCCAAAACATCAGCCTTGCAGGAACCATCCACTATAACGGCCATCTTATTTTATTTTGAAATGCATGAAGCTTGACCCCAAAACCAGACGTAAATGGTCACTCTATCACAATCAGTGACACAAATCTCTGCAAATACAAAAAAACAGTAAAACCTAAGCTGGAACAAAATAGGAAAATAGAAGAGTGAGATGAAAAATAATGAGAAATTGAAAAATGTTCCATATTCGGAATGAGGCTGCAGCTAAAACCAGTGCAGATAATATCACAAGAACATTTTTGATGGTCCTTATCACTCTGGAATCAACCAAAAATGCATCACAATTTACATGCTGAATAAGAAGAACGAACAAGTGCAAAGTAAGCCAAGCAGAATGTTTTAAGAGAGAGCCAGAGGTGAAGAGGAAGCCAGTGAAGAGAGAAAAAACAGGCGCAATTAGATTGACATTCAAGATCCCAAGAGTAGGTCAGGCTGCACAATGAAGCATGGCCTAGTAAGGGGATAGATAAAAAAGAAAGAATGCCATAGAGGATCGAATTACCCACATCTAGTCTAGCTTGAATAGGAGCCTGAACATTAATGGGAACATCTGAACAATATAGAAGAGGATGGTCCCTTTTTAACATATATAAATGAAAAGCACAAAAGAAACAAGTTTACTGATGCACGCTTTGATATTGAGTTTGTACACATTTGTGCAAACACCTGAGATTTTGCAAATGGTGAGAGAAAAGGACTGACGCCCAGAATAGCTAGAGACAAGAGTCATCAAGACACCAAAGGGAAGACAGAGAATAATGTAATAAGAAGTACCTCAATTTCAGAGAAAGTTAAATTAAAAAGATTACAAAGTAAAATCAATAAAACACTGACATTCTAAAGTTATGATTAGGTCCACAGTCCATAGCTTGCAGAACAGCCATATAAACCATAACTGGCACACCAGTGATTAAATGATGTCAATGATAACCTTACTGAATAGATTTCAAATGATAAGACCCAACTCCTCAAGAGGCAGAGGAAGCCTCAAATAACAACAAGATGGCCCGTGACAAAGTTTAGGGCCCTACTACACAGCAAAGGTGAGGCACTTCCGGGTGCTGTGTTGCTAGAATATGAGATTCTGGATTTAAAGATTTTCCTATGGAGCAGACTGTAGTAAATGTGCATTGAGGGGTTAAAGCAGACATGAAATCAGCTGCTTGTGGGCAGAGGCAAGTTTTTTTTGCTATTTATAGCAACCATACATTTTTCAAGGGTTCATAATGCTTAATGCAAGAGATCTATATTTATGTCACGCATCCCATTTCCTCATATATTTCCTCAGATTTTCCATCCTTTCTTTTGCTTAATGCCGCTTAATTTTTTTAAGCAACATTTAGGTAAAAACTATGTTTTTTATTTTCTTTGAAAGGCATCTAAGTTGATTTTTTCGTGGTACAAGAAGCTACGGGGAGATGTCATATGTAAAACTAACGTTGCTGTTTGGATATCATTTTTTTCTTTTCACTTCGTCCACTTTGGTCAGTAGCCACATCTCCCTACATGTAACAGCACTGGCTTCAAAATCTGTTCTACGGAGTGATAAATATAAATTAAAGGTGAAACACCATAAAAAAGAAGTAGCACTGTAAATCAGACAGAGCAATAGGGCAACTATTTTAAAATGTACAGAAAACTATCATGGACTACACACCTGTCATAGATTGGGAACACTTAAATACATGGAACAACAACTTGGGAAGGAACGGTTTAGAGAATCCTTTATTTCAGGAGTTCGTAGATGCGGAGGTGAGAACCATCGCCATGATCATATTCATCCTTCTGTACAGCGAAATTAATTATTCTACAGCTGTGTTCTGTAGAAACAGGTATCACCGTGCAGGCATATTCTCTGAAGTAGGTGAAAGTTCTACTTCTTTATTAGCACTCGTGACTTTTAAGGATAAATGCTATGGAAGAAGGTGTAGTGATGTGTGGGCTGATACCGTCAGGAGTCCTGTCTCAGGTACTAGCTACGAATCTCCTGTGTAGAATGTCCTCCAGGAGCCAATGTGTGACTTAACAAAGGCCCCCGCACCCCCTGCAGTGAGTAGGGCGCCCCAAACTCCAACGCGGCCCCCCTCAGCACGGTAACCCGGCCTGAGCACTTCTGAGTGAGTTCAGAGTGGTGCCCCTCCGTGTACTTTACAAGGGGGTTCCCTAAGGTTTTGTTACACCACTGGAGCCAATCAAAAGGAAGCATGTTGTAGCGTCCAGGTGTCTTAGTCAAAATATCTGTTATATGACCCTGAGGTACCATGGACTCCCTGTTCTTTTGTGCATTTTTTCTCTCGTAAATATATATATAATTATCTTACATGTTCTCGTCTCATGTAATGTTTTTGTTATGTGTTGCTGATTATAACTCCACACTGATGTTACTTGATATTCTGAAATTCTCGCTGGCTCTATGAAAAGTGCACGAATGCCCTACTAGACTGATATGCGCTCAGCAAACTCACAAGTAGATTAATAAATATATACATCAAATAGTACAGTATTGTATAGTCACAACAAAAATATAATGATAATCGTCACAGATTTTTATTCTTCTAACTGCCTTGTCTCATTTCCATCACCTTCAGAAAACATACAAAGAAGGTTTACCATGGCAGAACCCATCACAGCTTTTCTGTCTCAAATGCCCTACTTGCAATAGACTTAATGTTACTGATTTACACAACACTCTTTTATCCATCAACAGCTCTGCTCTCAAGATGAGCACATTTCACCTCCAGGGCTGGAAAAGTAACAATACGATCCATACAAATCCTATTTTAAATTCAAATCTGAAACATTTCTGCCCTTAGAAAATGTCAATATCTCCACCGCTCTGCTTATTTCACTTTCTAAATACCCTGAAGCTTCTTTCAGATAACTAAGTATCATTCAGTGCCTCGCAAAATATTCTACCCGTACTCAGCATTGTAATTCCTCTCTAATACTCAGGCTTAATTCATAATTGTCTGCATACATTTGAGTAAGAACTATATGTTAGAATTTAAATGCAGGTGTCATCTTCTGTCAGTTCACTCTTCTAGTTGTATGATCTGACATTCTGGTCACTATTGCTTTAAACATCCTTTTATTAAAACATGCACGAGTCTCTGGTTTGGGCCTGGCATGTAACAGTGATTTACTATAACTATTCAGCACTTCTCTTTCTGTAAGGAGTTCGAGTCTCACTGATTTTCAACCTGCTGTGTCGGTGGCTATTAAAGTGTGCCATACTTCACTTGCAGCAAATAAATGACTTGGCATATTCTTGAAGGAAACACTACGATGGGTTGGTACATGTTTGGCACAAGTGCCTACCCTGAAGGGATTTGAGAGACGGGATCGCCACAACTGGCAATGTTGTTTGCCATGAGTACATGCTGTCCTTTGCGTTCCTTGCAGTTGTGGCACGCTTTGTCTTCGTACCTCAGAGACCTACAATGTTAATCCTTTTGAGGCCTAGCTAAGAACAGGAGATCTAATACATAAGAAGAATGTCAAAATATATAGATAATCATATGAATGTAAATATTATTTTAATAATCATTAATTTAGTTTGGAGATTTGGAGTCCAGATGAGAGATGAGAGAGGGACTGGGGTCTTATAGAGAATGAGGAGTGGTAGGTTGCACTTATGGCCTAATTCAACTATTTTAATTGAGAGTACCTCCACATTGCATGCAATAAGATTAACCCCACACCCCATTTGCCTGAGATCTCAAACTAATTAGACAGACGTTCTCCACATGATGAGGAATTGCTAACTTATTCAGTACTTTAGAGAGTAGATCACAATGCAGTTTTTTGAAGCTTTAGATTAGAGTGTCTGCCCTAAGCCAACGTTGAAACGACTGCAGCTCTTTGATAAGCTTAGCTCTAACAGATACATACAGGCATTCCTCTGTCTAAGTCTGGTCCTGTCAAGTACATATATTGCACAAGATAAAGTGTTTGACGGTGGAGGCTGCTGTGTTCTGAGGATGGATATCTTTGAAAAATAAGTATATGATGGTGGAAGCTCCTATTTATGAAGCAAGAGGATACCCTGAGAAACATAAAAAAATTCAGGATCCTGGATGAATATTTTTAAATATGGTTAATTACAGTGGGATTTAGATGTGGAGACTTTTGGAAGCTACGAGAAAGTGGTCCTGCCCATCTAATCCACCTGAATTTATTGCTTTTTGACCACCTTTTTTTTTTTACCTTTTACTGTGGGAGAGCATCATAACTTGTGACTCACCCATGGTAAACTCATGGTAAAATGGACTGTGTGTGTTTACCGCCAGTGTCTGCTTTTTAAGATAAGTTTGCTGCGACACAGGCAAGGTAAGGGGCACTCGGCAGGTTACAAGTGAACAAGCTTGACCATAGTTGTGCACCCATGTAAGGGCTGCATGTGGGAGACTCCTGTTCTGTGCAGCCCAAGGGACTATGCAGAGTAGAGTGGTGACCTGGATTAGGCCTTATAATGGGGGGTACACATGTAGGGAAAGTCAGTGTGCTTTACTATCTTTGATTGTAGTGTGGCTCCATTGTATTCCTATGGGAAAGGCTGCCTTAGAGCACAGCTCCAGTTCCCTTTGGCCTAGAGACTTCAGAGTCTCACCAATGTACACTGTAACCTGTATTAAAAGAACAATTCTGTAAAGTCAAAAAGCATAACTGTACAGCTTATGGATCATCCAGGAATGTCATATTTCTCTGGCTCAGCTCAGGATCAGAGCCCAGGCCGGTTGTCACCCTGCTGGGCTGGGTTAATTACTTTTCCCTCCAGCAGCAGAAACACAGCCCTCCCCAGCCCCCACAGAGGGAGCAATTACCCTAAATGAGGTCAGCTCTTCAGATGAAAGGGGGGGTGGACCGTTCTACATATATCAGCCAGCTGTCATCTTGTGCCAAGAAGAGGGCCAGCCCAAGCCCACTCAACAAAGGAGGAGGTCAAGAACTCTGGAGCAAAACTAGAGGGGGGGCACATTTGAAGATTTGCTGAGGCAGGCCCTGGCAGTGATGTCAGTGAGGGGTGGAGCTGAGACACTCACAGCACATGTGGCGAGTGACTCCTGGGTAACACCATCTTGAAGACTGTGCAATAAGGTGGAAACAGGGACAGAGAGATGATGTGGCACATCAGGATATGCCATAGTGGCATCCCTGCTGGCACCTTCCACCCCCACTTAAAGGGTCTTGCACAGGGGGGGAGAGCTCTCTCCTGAATTTGCATTTCTACTGGACACTGGAACTGGAGGCAGACACCATGGACAATTAGAAGACAGAGTCCCTTGACTGCTATCTGGTCCCTGGACTCTGTCTTTGATTGACCCCAGGGGCTCTCCCCAGGACCAGAGAAGCTGGTCCCCTTAGACCCCAAGAGGACCACTTGAGGGAAAGAGTGGGCTTCTGCACCAGGAAGGAGAGAAGCCTGAAGGAAAAGCAGAGTGAAAGGCTGGCACATGGAGCCAGTGAAACCAGACACTTGAAAAGTTTGTCACTTTTTGGAGCCAGCAGGTCTCAAGAAAGTGCTCCAGATGGCCCGGACTCACCACCAGGAGCAAAACAAGCCAAACACCATTCACATCAGCCCAACTCGGCTCAAGTTATGCCCTGGGAAAGGTTGGCACATTTTGACCTACTTTTGCCCTGTTTTGGCAACAAAGCACGCAACGCTACACCACCGTACTGAATTTCTGCCTCCTAAGTGGGCGAGGACCCAGAGGCTGTCCCAAAAACAAAATCTTCAAAGGGAGCACCATCACGCTACGCCCACGAGGAGTGGGCCTATGATACAAACCCTGGGCCCGAAGAAACTACGAGGGAGGACCATTGTACCCCTTCCCCCCAAATTCTACAAAGGGTGCCCAAGACCCCATCTCTGGGCCCGTTAAGAATAATAAAAAGCTGTGCTACCTTGCAAGTGCAGGCAAGTCCCCTTTAGCAAACACAAGGAGATGATAGATGGCGCGCTGAAACTTTTCAGACACTCACCCCCAGTCACAGATCTGGGTTGAACCCATCATCGTTCTTTAGCTCACTTTGCCACCCCAGTGAAAACACAGCTATATGCAAATCAGCCTTGACCCTGTGCCTCATGGGAACAGTCCAGACCAAACTGCCAAGCCATGTCTTCCCTGGACCGGAAACAAGCATCCTGGGACCGGTTTTGGGGTGACACCCCTCATCAGCCAGGCTAGCTTGAATCCAGTGGCAAAGTGAGCAAGGTAACTACATCTGGGCATACCCTGCTAACTAGGACAAACAAAGCAAACACAAGGAGATAATGGACGGAGCACTGAAACTTTTCAGACACTCACCCCCAGTCACAGATCTGGGTAGAATCCATCATCATTCTTTTGCTCACTTTGCCATCCCAGTTCAGACACAGCTATATGCAAATCAGTCTTGACCCTGTGCCTCATGGGAACAGTCCAGCCCGAACTGCCAAGCCAGGACTTCCCTGTGACTGGGGATGAGTGTCTGAAAGGTTTCAGCGCTCCGTCCATCATCTCCTTGTGTTTGCATTGTTCGCCCTAAGTTGGTAGGGTATGCCCAGATGTGGGTCCCTTGCTCACTTTGCCACTGTACTCAAGCTAGCCTGGCTGATGATTGGTGTTACCCAGAAACCAGTCCCAGGATGTTACTTTCCAGCACAGGGAAGACCTGGCTTGGCAGTTCGGGCTGGACTGTTCCCATGAGGCACTGGGTCGAGACTGATTTGCATATAGCTGGGTCTGATCTGAGGTGGCTAAGCAAGCTACATAATGATAATGGATTCAACCCAGATCTGTGACTGGGGGTGAGTGTCTAAAAAGCTTCAGCGCTCCGTCCATCATCTCCTTGTGTTTGCAAAGTGCCAGGTAGCCCATCCCTGGGCCCTAAAAAGAAATGTGAATAGGGGAGTGCAGTTGCGCTTCCTGGAAAGGTGAGAGTGGTAGCCTTCCTCTGTGCCTTTACCTGCTCCAGACTGCCAGTTCCCGTGACTGCACACAGGAGTGCAGTCCACATCAGGAGCTGGCTCGAGGCAGCCTGGTGTGGATTCTTGAGGTTGTCCCACAACAGAAAAGTCCACTGATGCCCCGGTGGGGCCGGGCACCCCAAATAAATGGAAATCACAGTGAAAAGCTGTCTAAAGCCACAAATGAAGAAAGAGCAGGACGAGGCTCTCCCCAGCACAGCGGTAGAGCCTCTGCTTTAAAATGCACAGAAAAGTGTGAGGAGCAACCCATAATGCCCAGCAGGGCTTCTCAGTTTTGACAGCATTCTTGAGTGAAAACATGCTTGTTTTGGCTGTGAGTGGCCCCAGGAGAGCGGGTCACCCCTAAATGAATACAAAATTGCAGGTGGAGCTAGAGGAGCAACGTAGCATCCCCCCAAAATATGCACCCTATGTTAGGAGGGACTTAAAAAAGATAACCCCTCAAGAGTGTTGAGCCATTTTAAATACTTTCTAGCCTGGAGCTTTTGCTCTTCAGCTTAAGAGTGAAGCACCCTCAAGGTGCAAAGATTATGGCTATAGTTCTGTTGGCCTCAATTGGTGCAATGTGAGTTTTCATATTTCTAAACACACTATAGGGATGAACGACTTTAATTACATGTGCAGAGATTGCAGAAATGACGTCCTTTAAGGACTATGTTTAAGGTGCAGTATTTCGTATGAAAACCTATTAACAGTGTATGCTGCAAACACCCTCTAGGGGTGACTGATATAATTGCACAAGTTGTGATTATAAATGTAAAATTTGAATTGTGTTAGTCATGTTAACAGTTATAATAGGTACACAGCACTCAGAGACATGCTTAGATAGTTATTCTTGCTAATGCTTTATTTGAATACTTAGACTGGCAGCCACTCATGATCAAAGTTTCTATGCTTTATTGCCAGAATTAAGGGCCCTCTGTCATAGTTATATGTAATTAGTGTGTTTAATCCTATGATGAAATGCTTGTTGAGGTAATGAGGTTAACTGCTGCTCGCTTTGGTGGCAGTATTAAGTGCTCTTACTTTAAGTTATGTTCGAACCTGGCATATAACAATAGGATAACGTTTACACATGTGAGTTGTGGTACTAGACCCCCATCATGTAGGGAGGGGAAACAATTTTTACGCAATGTCATCTAGAAGTATTTCCATCAGCTTGTGTATATTTGTAAATTGCTGCATAATACTGAGTAATGTGTGTGTAATAAATGGTGTCTCTTTCTTCATTCATTATATTGCTCACCAGGAAATTCCCATGGAATGCGATATATATGTTAATTTTATTGTCAATATGTGCCTTTTTTGCATAATCTGGCCCATTTTTTTGGGCTGATACTGCTAGTTTTATAAAGAAAGACTAAACCCCGGCACTCTAAATGATATGGGTACAATTAGTGAATAGATTTAAACAAGCAAAGAAAACAACATATGATGATGAGCGGAAACTTCCAGAGCAGGGATTTAGTGGACAAAACAGAATTGGATGATTAAACAGTGATTTATTGCATCAGAGACAGATATACTGTTTTTTAAAATAGTCTTTGCATTTCGAAAAAGTACAACTTCTTTTGATGTAATTGAAGTTTCAGTTCTTGACTTGGTAGCTCAAAAACAGCCAATGCACGTTTCGTCACCACCGTGACTTCCTCAAGGCTTGCAGTAGTGACAGATGAGCCTGGCAGGATGCGTCAATTGTGGCTCTATAGTCTCAGATTGCTGAGGATCCCATGTCAATGCTCGAAATTGAAGGTGTGTGAGCCTGGGGAAGTAGTTCGATTGGCAACTCATACATTTCAAAAGCTGTAGATCCCCCAGTAAGTGTTACAGGCGACAAGAGCTTTGGAACTCAATCCATATTAGTGGCCAACTCCCTAGTGCAATTAAGAACCTGTATAGTGGGGTTTATAGATCGAGTATATGTTTGATCAAAGAAGTAAGCTGCAGATATGTGTAAATCTGCGGACTGGTCTCTAATTTCATAATAGAAGTACTCAGAAACTGTATTTCAAAATAGAATTCCTGTATTCACACGGTATTAGTGTCTTCCCAAAAGTAGATCAGGAAGCATAAGGCGACTTCTTTGACGGTTGCTATGAAAAGATCCAAGATAGTTGTTCGTCCGTGATACCGGCACCCTCACAAGCTCATTTCCTGTATCAGTGCCGAGGGAGAATGCGCAAATTCTCCCTGTTTGCGCAGAGGAGCCAGCTGCAGAGCTGTTTGTGAAGGGCCTTATATGCAAACATCTCCAGGCTCAGGGATCCTCCAAGTTTTTCTTCGTGGAGAGAGCGCACAGGGCACCGGGGGTTATCCCTGGCCCGGGGTCCCGCCACGCCCCCTACTTGCCCAGCTTTTTGACTTTTGAGATCGTTACTCGGTTCTCCAATCAGCCAGAACTGCTCCACCAGTACTGTATGACAATGCACATATTACCTTCTTTCCGGACTTCACGCTGAGAGTCTAGAGACAAAGGCATAATTTTCCAGAAGTCAAAGGGCCCTAGGGGAGAAAGGAGTGAAATACTTGATGCTCTTCCCGTATGGCTTGTGTATTACATCAGAGGGCAAGGCTTGGTTGTTTACTACTCCGGAGGAGGCCTGGGAGTGGCTCGAGGGAAGGAAGACAGTTGAAGGCACCAAGCGAGGAGTACGTCGCAGAGAACGAATATGAGGCTCGGAGACGGCTAGAAACCAGACAGTGGGAAATGTCCTGCACAAGATGGTGAGACAGAGCAGGGGCAGGAGGACTGAGTGTCTGGAGGGCTGAAACCTTGACTGATGCCATACAGCCCATATGCCTGCATTGACAGTGGCTAACTTGGAGTCAGAACCTGGGGCTGCCATGTTCTTGCTGACTGAATGGTGGGATGCAAGTCGATCCTAGGGGCCGTATCAGATGCTGGGCAGAACACATCCCCCCACCCCCTGTGGAGGTGGAGGGTGCTATGGCTGGTTTGTTGATCTGTTCAGGAAATGGAACACGGATTCCGCATTATCAAATATGATGGCACTACACGTTACAATAGGTATGGGGAAGGGTGGTGGGTGGAGAGGAAGGCCCACAACCACCTAAGTTTAGCATGTTGGATTGGGGCGACAGGCCCTCTGCAGATAAAGGGGGGTGGGCACTTTCAGGTCCGTCATGCAGGGACATGGGATGTTTTTTTTTCTTCTTTTCTAGTTATGTTTCTACAAGTCATTGCTGGGTACTGGAAGAATGCTTAGAGAATGTGAGGGGGGTTACTCGACTTTTTGGGTTTTCCAGATATTTTCTCTTTGTTACAAGAAATTAGGTTTAGATATGTCACATTGAAAGTCTGGATATTGTTGGCAGGAATGACGCAGCTACAGAAACACAGCTTAAAGTGATCCAATGACAGGGACTGGGAAAGACACTTTACATAGATAATTGACCACAGGAATAGGTAAAAATATCCCGGAGCTTCGCATCCTATCCTGGAATGTTGACGGGATGGGGGATAACATTAAATGGCGGGTAGTGCTCCAATACATCAAGCACCACTCCCCAGATGTCATCCTATTGCAATAAACTCATCTCTTGGGCAATGCCTGTAAGACACTTAATCACTGGGGCTACAAAATGGTGGTCCAGGCGGGCTACACCTCCACCTCCTGTGGAATGGGTATTCTCCTTAGAAAGCGTTTACCACTTTTGATTGATAAGATCTGGACCAGACATAGGCGCACTCATGCTCCAAATACCAGAAGGCGATTTCCTGATGGAATGGGATTTTTACATGACACTCTGTGACACGATGGACCACTATCCCCCCAGGAAGACACTCCCTTCAAACCCCATAGGCAGATTTTTTGGCAGCATTTAGAAATAGTAGATGTATGGAGGGTCCTTAACCCCTCTGCACAACACTTTATATTTCACTCTGGGGCCCACAATAGTATGTCCTGCATCAGCTTTCTTATTCCGTCGGCCTTCTCCCTATCGAATTTCCGAGATGTGTGACACTTGCCAAGGGGCATATTGGATCACTTCCCTACATGGCCAAGATGCTGCTGGGGCACCCTACGGTTGAGGGACACAATCTCAATAAACCCATGGTTCCTTAAACTTCCAACTGTAAGGGAGGGACTTCTGAAACAAACTACTCAGTATTTCAAGGAAAATGAGCATTCAATCACCTTCTCATTGACGCTTTGGGAGGCCTACAAGGCAGTAATCAGGGGTCAGGCTCACTCATTGATGGTGGGACATAAAAAGAATATGTATGCCACAATAGAGGCGCTTGAGCGAGAGATCCTGGAGCTGGATTCCCAATTAGTGAATGATGCACAAACACACACACAATACCACTTACACCTGAAACAGGGAATGGAAGGATGTAGTAACGGAGGTGACTAGGGACCAAATACAGGGCTACACAGCACTGGGTGTCTGAACTAGGAGATAGGATGGAAAATTGCTTGCCTGGCTGGAAAAACGGGATCTATCGAATCAATAGGTGGTGCCACTAGAATTATGAGATGGAAAATGCCTGCGTGATCCACAAGCTATTGCCCCTTTATCGAAGAACTCAAAAGGGCTGTCCATCCTCTCCTCGAATATTTGCATTGATTCTCGAACCCTTGGCGGCATGGGTTAGAAGGTACCCTTTGATCCGAGGCCTACGATGGAAGGAGGACTGGGAAGACAGAGTATCTTTATATGCCGCCGATATTCTCTTCTATGTGGCCTCCGCAAAATCTCCCATCTCCAGACTAATGAGTATCTTGTTGATCTTCGGGGAATACTCTGGATATATGATCAAGTGGTCCAAATCAGTGTTATTTGTTTTGCATGGACCGGCACTGCACCCCTCCACAGGATGCAAAGCCAATATTGTACAACTAATCCTAATGTATTCACAGCCAAAAATCTACTACGCCTATTGACACGCCTTAAAAGCGAGATCTCGCCCACCTTCTTTACAAGGGGGAGCAGCACTTTTCAAAATGATGGCACTGCCCCGTTTTCTAGATGTACTGCAGAATACCCCTTTTCCAGTACCCTAAATGTAGCTCAAAGCAATAGATAGTGAGATCAGGAACCTGTTGTGGGACGGGGGTTTGCCACGCATTACCTTAGTGAAACTGACGCATGGGTGGTATGACGGAGGGATAGCACTGCCCGATCTTCAGTCATATTACAGAGCGGCACAATTAACAACTATTAACCATTGGGTCCACCAGCCTAGGAAGGAACCAGCCTATCGCATGGACTGCCTGGTTCTCCAACCGTAGTGGATACTGCTGAGCACTCTATATTGATCCGTGCCACCTCCACCTGGAGGGATCATCAGCACTGACTATTAATCTCTGGTATACAGCCCTGCAAAAATTGGGATGGTAAAAGAAGATTACTCATGCCACAAATTTGTGGGACTATGAACTCCTGGGCGCTATGGTAAAAAGGCAGGGGTTTGATAAATGGGACTTTATAGTGATCTCTGCCGTGAGGGACCTATGCACCACTGAGGGGGTAATTCTATTTGCTGACCAACAAAGAACCTATGAAATAGCCCCCATGGAGGCCTTTTGATATTTACAAATCCAACATGCTCTACAAGCAGACCTGTCCTCGGGAGAAAACCTACCAGAGTCGCCTCCAATGGAGAACAGATTACTGGAAGAACACATCACGGCCAAGGCGATTTCAGTCACTTACCAAAAACCCATAAATAATTTCTCTGACTCTCTAATCCATCTACGAGAACTTTGGTAGACAGATCTGGTCGATTTCCAGAAGGAAGATTGACCTAAGGCCTTGGCTTCACCACAAGCAGTTGCCATGCGGTTGATCTTTTGGGTAGTGCAGTTTAAAATACTGTGTAGGGTCTATATTTCCAGTACCGCAATGGTAAAAATGGGTAAGCAATCGGATACATTATGTGTCAGGAAATGTGGGTAAGTGGGAACGTTTTTTCATATCCTGTGGGGATGCTCAAATGTCCAAACCTACTGGGAAGCAGTGATGTTGTGCATGAGTGAGGTCACGGGAGTAACCATGTCTCTATTCGCCAAACGGTGCCTCCTTAATGTTTGGGAAGCCACTGATCTGTTGTGGGCTGAACAAACCTGGGTCACATTAGGCATAATGGTAGCCAAATGCAATATCACACAGCTGTGGGGGCGGTATCAACCCCATCCCTTGGAGACAGGAAGAGGGACATGGACCAATGCATGGTAGCAGAGAAGACTGTGTATGAAAGTAGGGGTTGCCCCTGAAAGTGGGAAAAGATTTAGGGAAAATGGAATGTATGTAGGGGGAGCCCATGTGTCGTCCTGAGATCTAATGTTGGATGCTCCATGTCACTTGAGAACACACATGACCCAGGGCTTTAGGTACAGAATATGCTGCCTTCCCTGTTTGATCTTTGTAAGAAATGTGAAACTGATTGTTGAATCCCCGGCAGATACTCACCATTTGTATAACAAGGTGACACATGTAGTGTGGAGAATATTTTTATGCTAATAAACGGAAGTTTAAACAAAAACTAAAAAAAGAAAATCAAGTAGGTCTCAGCAGTGGTGGCTCATAATTTCTAGACATACTTGAAAGGGACCACACATACACACCATCCCTTCACAAGCAAACACACATACTCACACCCACTAATTCATAAGCACATTCGCTCACACCCTCCATTTCACAAGTGCATACATACATCCAAAATTCACAAGCATATACACATATGAACTTGCACACACCAATTCACAGCACACAGGTGCAAATACACATACATACATACTCACACTCACCCAATCATTCAATAAAGCACTTACCAGGCAGCTGGGTGATGGCAGGACTAGCAGAGAGAGGGAAGGAGAAGTAAAAAGGCTCTGGGAGGAGCTGGAAGGAGCTGGTGGCTTCCGGGAAGGAAGAAACACAAGATCCTGCCACCTCCTCTCATGAATACCTTGTCATGGGTCCGCCAATGAAAGGAGGACCTTTCCTAACTTGTTACAGTGTAATAGGTTCAGTGATACATGGTGATCCCACTCCACTCTATGACAAGTTCGGAAAGGATGATGTGAGGCATCATAGATAGCCAGTCAGCCATGGCCACTTAAGGGCTTAAACATGAACAAACTCTATTGGTGATGCTCTTGCTTGTCAGGAGGGGAACGACCTCAAAGGGCTTCGTCGAGCCGATGAGGTCACTACCTACAGAGCTATGAGATCCTCAGCCCGGCGAACCCTGGCTTAGGCAGCTAGGCATGTGCACATTAACCTCTATAACTAAGAGCTTTTGGTAAAGATGGAATCAATATAAGAAATATGTAATGCATTCTGATTCTGCAAATAAATGACATGGCTGCCATGCTGTTCTGATGGAAGGGTGGATTTGATATACACACGGTAGGAAGGCGAACAGCAATACAATAGCCTGGTTGCGGGGCCTCGAAAGGGGCGGGCTTAGGGCTGATGCACTAAATAGACTACCTACAAGTGCCCCTTTGACCTCCCCGTCCACCCCATTCTCCACCCTGCTAACACCAAAATAAAGGTTTTGAGGCTGCCGCCAATGTCCTGGGGAGGTTTCACACCTCATAATGGACATCAGTTGAGCAGAAACACAAAAATATTCACTGGAAACCTGCTCTCTGCATGGGCTTTCAGCTACTTGCCTGCACACCGTGTGATATCGGATCCTCACGGGTCACAGTGTGATGGGAGCCGATATTGTGTGACATACAGTGGCAACGTGTGAGTTGGAAGCGCTGTGCTCAACAATGCCACAACTGTTCTGCGGACTGCATGTGTTCATTTTCGGAAGAAACATGACCTGGCAGTTCAGGCTGGACTGTTCCTATTAGAGGAGATCCACCACAGATTTCAATTTAGATTGATTACTTGAAGCAATACAAGAAGATGCACCAGCTCTAGGAGTGTGAGTAACACATTTATACTATAAGAGTGAGGATAGTATCTGGAAAGCAAACAGAGTGTTAGTTATTTTCTAACTGCTAAATGATCAGTAGTAGACTCGATATGAAGAGGGATAGCATTCACAAATTAGAAGGGACCACTAAAATAGGAGTGGCCACTTATACGGGAGCACCTGGCAGAGGAGATTAAAAACTGGGCCTTATTAGGAGATCTCAGAGTCCTAACTGGGATATGGTGTTGAAATGTGTAATGCAAAAACAATGGGTGCTCAAGAGAATGGGCCTTGTAACACAAAAAACAGACATTTAAACCTAAGACAGCTTTTTAATGGAAACTACTGAAGATGAACCCGATGATTAGGAACAGAGAAAAATGTAGGCTATCCCAGGTTCAGTCTGGTTACCAAATAACCACAGGTGTAAGAGGATGACCAAATGAAGGTGCCGACTAGTTTGAATTGTATATGGCTGGTCCATTTATTAGTGACGTGGAACATAGTAGTTATCAATGGCCTTGAATAATTTAACCGCTTCCCCAACGCTTTTTTTTTCAATCCATCATGAGTACCAATTTTTGTGGATAGGAATCAATAAATCTTCTTTTTCCGAGGTTGACTTACAATTGAACAGCCAATTCCACAAAATAATTCATTCAGAGAGCACAAGCATGTCAAATGCCAACAACTTTAGAGCATTATACCTAAGGCTATTACAGCCTGAGGGGCATGAGAGGTTTACCAATGTTATACCTTTCATCATATGCTCTAATATTTCAGGCAACTGGTACATGTACTCTCATCCTTAGATGAATCTCCTCTTCCTGAGAGCCACAAAACAATTTCAACACATAGCACGCTAACGGCCTCCCGAAGTACAGATAGTGGCCTTTGGCCTACCTGGAACTATCTCACTTTCCACAAGCAGTCTCCAGAAGGCTCAGTGGTCCTGGGCCTGTAGCTCATCGGATGTTACAAGCCAGTTCTACCATTGCATTTTAAAAAATACATAAAACCTCACTTGCTGGCTGTCTCTTGCTGGTTTTCATGTGATGCACAAAGAGCATTGCTGCAGAAACTCCACAAGCTTGGAATTAGCGCGACACTGATATTTTTTCGGTAAGAAATACTTCCAAAGACTTGGTGCGCCTGACCCAGTTGTGAATGTACATGCTACCTGAAACATCTGTTCACAACCTTGCTGCATTTTCCATTGCAGAAAGTAGCACTACTTGATACTGCTTCATTAATGTCAATGTTGTTTAAAAGACCACAGAAGCAAACCTATGAATCAACCACAGCTTTTGGCATCAATTAAAAATTGTCAATGGTGTCTTCATTGAAGGTGAGGAATAAACAAAACGAAACCCCGTGCCATGAAAGGAAACTGCCCTTAAGGCCAGCAATGTCTGACTTCATACAGTTCATCTCTAAAGAGACAAAATCATTTCATCCAGTACACCTAGTTTTCCTTTTTATCCCTGAAGACACACACGCTGAATCTCGTTATTCCAATTGTTTCATCATTTTCTGGAAAGGCTGCCTTGTTACAGAGGCAAAACACTAAGTACATGTGGCAGAAAACACACCAGAGACAGTCTTACCGGAACAAACGGCCAGGTCACAGATGTATCCACTAGAAATTATCCCCCAATTTGAGCTAGCTGGTATTTTCTTAGGAGACGATCTGCTGCATGTATGTTCAAGAGGTATTAGTGAAATGATTTAAAAAATGAAGTTAGTCTCCATGCCTCTCTCGTGCACACCACCGACGCAGCCATCAAGCACGCTTTTCGAATCTGAATCAGTGTGTGAAGTCACGATGGCATTTTCAAAATGGTTTTGCAAACGGTACATTTGAATCAATATGTGCGAATGAAACACACATCCCACGCGCCCTCTCAGTGGGGATTCGGTGCCGGGGGCACCACCTGACAGGGAGCCCTCACTTCAACAGCGAAGCATTGTTACATATAAGTCATCTCGAGCACGTCACACAATTACTAAAAAAAAGTGACAAAAACGAGGCAAGAACGGAGAAGGCAGTTTGGTATTACATAGTTGCTAGGTGACTGCCTTCGTGCATAATGTCACAAATAGTTCTAAGCGTGTGTAAGTACCTCGTACCCAGTGACCAGTTTCACAAATTGGAGTCCACTGCATGTAAACACAGGTTGCCCAGCATGTCTCACAGTCTGTAGCCTTTCTCTGGATGTAATCTTTAAAATGCTCGTTTTGGTACCTATAAGATCTCCAGAATGCTCAAAAAGACAACCCTTACAATCAACACAAAACAACATTTCAAACGAGCATACACAATCTAATCTTCCAATAACAACATGAGGGAATGCGATGTCCACCATACAGATAGATTACACCAATAGCTGTCAGCTGGATGCACGCTTCTCAGATATGCTAAGAGGCAGCACGGTCTGCATTTCCTTTTTCACGACAGACTTCAGGGTCATATTGATTCCCCTCTGCAACTAATGCACTTAAAACCTTTATAGTGACATCTGTCAACACTACTGCTTTCCATTTCCGGATATACGTCCGGCCCCTCTAAGGTATAGGGTTCAACTCTGTTACTGTTTATCCGTTATGTTCTTCCATTCACCCAAGAAATGCAGTTTTGGGTATTTTGTAAATTTGAAAAAAGCCTTTGATTTATAAAAAAAAGTGTTGCAGAAAGTGTTCCTAATACAAAAGCACTTTGATACATTTAAGCTGCCATGCGTATTTCTTTCCTCTCAGATTTTTCCTTGGCAGACACACCCAGTGTGGTTATTGCATTACATGGATTGTGAAAGGTGCAGGCCGTTTCTGCCAGTGTGTCGAGAATGCAATGTATTATGCTGCTTGCCTTTGCCCAGGAGAGACAGCAACTAAGATGGATATCTCAGCAAGGACCAATCGAAAGTCTCCTGGGTGAAATAAGGATGCCGAACTATTACTGCAAGTGACTTGCAAGTAAGGGGCCCTGGGGTCCTAAAAAGACGAGCATCCGTTGCGGAAGCAATGTATTTCTACACCCATGTTCTCTAGTACAATATTTACTAAAGTTTTGGAATAACTGAAAATAGTTCGTGCAGCTTTCAAATAACTACATTGTAAATTATTATTATAAATAATAATAAATATAGATTACTAATTAGATGAATTCTGAGTGTCTTGAAATTGGTTTAATTCAGTGGCCGCCTACTCTCACTTTTTACTGGTTGCTGTGAACCATTTGTTCGCTCCCTTTGCTCATCTTCAGATTTCATAGCTCAGTATCTGGAAGAGACAACTTATAAATAAATACATATTAGAAATTCGCGTAAACCAAAGTTGTTTTGAAGATGTAAACAGCTACACCGTAGCTGTTAGAGTACATGTGAATGATGAAGACCAGTAAAAGTAGCATTATTCAGAAAAGGGAGAACACTACTGCAAGTGGCTAAAAGACTGGCTTTGCAGCCCGGAGACATGCACTTGATCAAAGAGCATGTAAACATCATTAAAAACTGCACAGAGCAGTGTAGTTCCCTAAATGAAGGTCCTCCCGCCCACCTACTGTCGCATCACTTGAGGCTTCCTGTAAGAGGGTTCCAACTGGACCCATAAACCACACTATCATGAATAATAACACGCTCGAAATGCTTCTGCTACCGTAACAATGTTCTGGATAGCGATCCCACTGAACCTTGGAGCCAAGTATTTGGGACATCATGTGCCTGAGACAGTTGTAGGAATCTGCTACAACGAATTAGACACACTGGCCAGTTGGCTTTGATCATTGGTAAGTTGTGATTTCATACTTTTCATCAGACACTAATGTATGAATAGTTTACATCACCACTGTTAGTGGTTAACTGAGTGCAGCTCCATGACCCTGTCTGTGGGCAAAAGAGTTTGTCGGGGGTCCAGCAGTCTACCTCCTCCCATTTCTTCTACAGACATAATTTGAAGTGCCACTTTCAGACTGTCACATACAGCTGGCGGAGAAGTGTACCGTCATCATGGCATCCATTTGCTTCAAATGTATTACCAAGAAAGGCATGAGCTGGGCTTAGGGTGCAGCCTATCTACTGCATACTTGAGCTACCTCACACCTCCTACTCTCGCCCTTAGCCACAAGGTGATGCTGGCTGTACTTTTAAAGTGTCTTCCCTTATCGTCAGTGTTGTGTTAAGCACATTTGTCAATCCAACCAAGCAGTTTAATTGGATTGCAGGCCCCTAAACAAATTTAAAATATAAAATAAATATAAGCCCATCACAGAAAACGTGCAATTATGAAAAAGGAGGAAATGGTGTGAGTCTACAGCAGGTAGCCTGCACGTGAAGCTGAAGTGCATTAATGATCCAACAAGACAACAACATCAACAGCAAGTGCACTTCAGATCATGCTAAGGCACGAGGCTCTTTCAACAGATACTTTTGATCTACTATGCAATATATATATATGCCATGTTTGTATTATACTTGCACAGATGGCACTCCTTTCGAAACCCCTTTCCACTATAATATCATGCTAATTATTTTCCATATTTCACATAGTTCTTGAGGATGATTTTACCTTCACCTCTGTGATTTTAACCAATAGGAAGCCTAGAAGTCAGTAACAAACACACCAATGTACTCCAGTGTTCTGTGGTACAGCTTCACATGCCCAAGTCCCCGTTTGAAAAACAATGTAGTATAAAAATGCAATACGGGTAACATTACAGTACAATCGTGCCATCTTGGGGCCCTGGCCATATTTACAAACCACTCAACCGTTGGCCTCACAGTTGATTATCATGTCACCAGAACCACTAAATGACATTAGACGACGTTCACAGATTCATGTTTTTTACACGTGTTTCTATCATGCGGCGCGAGCTTGTCTGTAATGTGTATCTGTTTAAAATACAAGTCACATAGTTGGGAGTAACGCAGTGCAATTGCCACGACGCGCGCTTCAAATAATTATAGAGGGCTTTAGAAAATAGTCCCCTCTTTTCGCCACGGGTTCTGACAGGAAAGCTGCTTAATTTCCTTAAGAGCTTATCGGGCAGAAAGAGTATTTGACATTTGAAAACAAGGCTTTTCTCTCAGCTGCTGAACAGTTTCCAGTCACGCTGTGGCCATCACAAATCAACGAAATATAGTGTCTGGCTGAAAAAGCAACACTTGAAGACGGAAAAGACACACTTTGCAGATGTCCTGTTGAGATCTCGTTAATTACCATAGAAAATTAAAACTCTTCTGGTCAATGTCTTCTTTTCTTTCCTGCCATGAGTCAATTCCAGCTGCATTAGCCCGCAGATACTCACACCGCCCCTCCTGACTGCTAACGGGGATGCTTTTTAAGGGAAGTCATTTACCACAATCCAAGATGTAGCCTGGCAGAAATTCAATAACTGTTTGAGATATGCCCATTCAGTCTCCGTGCTATGTGGTTTATAGCCTGTCATACACAGCATTTTGCCTGCATTCATCCTTTAAAAAAAAGCCCTGCATACTGTTCTATTGGTTACCAAACAGAAGCCAGGCGAATACTTTCACATCGCATTGGAAAAGGCGCAGGATATCGGATCCTCCCAAATCCCCGTCCTTTGATGGGTTTACAAACTGGTAAATGCGCCCACATTAGAGCCGGGGACATGCAAATTCATCTCAGAGAATATCGTGGCTCTACTAGCTCGGTACAGTCCAGAATGGAAGCATGCAACGTAAACTGATGGACCTGGAAAAGCCAGCATCTGCAACACACGGCGAAATATGAACTTACCTACGAAATGCATCTGTGAGTACTCTAGGACTTGCAGCTAAACAGCACTGGTAATCCTCCGAGGCCCTGTAACCAAGCAGGGCGCGAGTAACCACACCACGGTGTGCATGGGATGCGAGCCCGGCTTGAACACACAAATCCTGCAGCCCGAGGGGCGCTGCGCGCTGCCTTCTCTCCGACCCCTCGCGTTTCCCGGTGAGTTCCTTCCAGGCTGTTGAGCTCGCAATCCAGTGCGGGCGGACGCAAGTCTGGCGGCTTTCTGGATTCGTTGTGTCGTCGCGGTGGTTCTGCTGGTCATTGGTGCATTGTTCACCTGATCAGCTGTCACACTGACATGCTGCTGCCTGCTCAGCGGTCATTAATAACTGAACACCCACCACTCCCCAGAGATCAGCCAATAGAAGCACAGTACCAGACGTACCGTGCACGAGCGCTCAAGGATGGTTGGCTGGAGAGTGCTGTCTATTACATGGCAGGACTGCCGAGGTGCAAATATAAAAGGGCAAATCCTTGATGTTTTCAAAGTTTCCGATTCTATGTACTGACTTGTATGCAAGCAATTTGCAGCTGCGGATTAGCTTTGTTATAGGATGGGGGTGTTGAACGTGACTTGCTATTGTGTTTTTTTTAAGCAAAGGATTCTCTGTTTCCGCATTAAATGAACGAAATCCGAGCAAGACGTTCATCCGCGGATGACAGGGGGTATGGTCAACATTAAATTGAGTGGGGAGCATCTGCTCCTGCTGAGATGCTGCAGCCATGAGGGGAGCTGCGGAGGGGCTGGCTGGAGGGGAGAGGGGGAGTGTCCTATTATTTCTGAAGGAAGTCTAATATGCCCAGCCAAACGGATGGAATACCTGCTCCGCATGTAAATGAATATCTCGCAGTTTAGCAGGCAGCGCGAACTTCGAACTATAAGCTGCAGCTGTCCGTCCACCCCGCTGGCCGCACCCCTTGTCTTTGCGTTTGAAAGTTTCTAGCAGAGATTTACAGTGCATCAGGAAAAGCACCCAAACGCCTCACCCGTCCCATTTCACAACTAACAGCAGATTGCAAGCATGGCCCTGGATGCAGGTTAAAGCAACGGGCAATCAATCAAAGACCCGTAAATAACGCCGTTTTACTAAAACGGGACGTCTGTCTACTGAAAAAACACACCCACTATTGTGTTTGCCCAATTCCACGATGACCGGCATTATCGCATGTGACTTATTTTCACAATGGGTTTCCATTTTTTTCAATGGGCTACACACCATCTTTTTTGATGTAGAGTGATTTTGATGGATCTTTGCACTGGTTAGAGTGTTGACAGCATGCCTAGCTCTGAAATACGTCCCGGAGATTTCCCAGGAAAGGATTCTGCGAGTGAAATGCTGCAGAAAGTTCAGCGAAGATACGTATTTCACAAAAAAGTCCAGGGCATCACGCTTTGCAAACTATTGTTTTTTTTGGTTTTTTTTTTTAACACGGGCTGTTGAACAAAGTAAAGAATATCTGCTTCCTTTGTCTGGCAAGATATATAAACTGTCGAGTACAATAAACCAACAAGAGCACACAATCACACCCTGATTAACAGAGACCACCCTCTAGTGGATTATGAAGACATATTCTCATTACAGTTAACAAGGGAGAGTCAGGCGGACCTACCAGCAGAAGGCATATTTAGCGCGCAGCAGAAGAGGTGTTAGTGTGCCACAGAGGCCTCTGTGGGAAGTACCCTTCAGCAGAGTATAGCTGTCAGTACCAATTCTGGTCTGCTATTTATTTTAGTTTTATGTGTGTTAGGTATGCGCTGGGCCATGGAGATTGCCCTTGTGCTTAGTTTGAAGGGTGTGGGTTTTGTTCTTCATCTCAACTTTTCTCTGAATTTATTTATGTCTAAATTTCACCGATGTCCATTTTCACCAAAACATTTCATTAGGAAATATAAACACACATACACATAAACAATAATTGAATTTAAAGATAGTTCACCATAATCGTATGCAAAGTGGGGTTTGTTGGCATGGCAGCTGGGAGCAGGTTGGTGCGCGACGGAGGCCTTGCCCCGTGTTTTCCATGGCCAAAAGCCAGGGTGGACGCATTGTCCTCTGATAACACAAGGAACGTGGGGTGCGACGTCATGGGGGCTGACGTCACTGCCTAACACCAGCATCAAGCATTTTATGTTGGTAAATAGAAAGAAGTCACACATTCTGTTAAATGAGATATAATGAGCAATGATATGCCACTACAAGGGCTTCTTTCCTAGTCACATGAACCATGCACCAGTCTGTTGCAACAATGTGAAGCTTTAAACTTTGATTGCACATGTCAAATTTAACCATTCTATTCGCACAGAGAGAACCATAAGCTGCTCATTCACCTCTTAACACCCCCACAGCCATCTGCAACTCTTCAAACCACTCTGTCATTTGTGTTGGAACACCACTTACTTTTACACAAAGAAGATCAAAACTTCTAAAATCAATTTTTTTAACAGAAAATAAATGTCATACCAAAAATTAGAAAGTATGTTAATATGCATGGGAGAAAACACATCGTTTTATCTAATATCCCTTCTTTACTGAGTTATTTCATTGTAGGAAGAGCTCCAGATTATCACAGGTTGCAGGTAGACAAGCTCAGTGTTAGACCTGGCACCATTGGCGTGGGTCTCCCTTCCATTTTTGTTGCTGTGCCTCATGTGTTTTGCTGGTGTTAGCTGCACAGAGCGCTGTGCCACTGCCAATCAGTGCCACAGTGCAAACAAGTGATCTCTACATACAAATGTATACATTATTTGGTTTCCATAATTGGCTTATTTGGTTTACTGTCAGTCCCTAGTACAGTGCACCAGGAGTGCCAGGGCTTGTAAATACAAATGCTGCTGGTGGGCTTGCAGCACTGGTTGTGCCACCCACAGAAGCGGCCTGGTAAAATATGTCTAGGGTCTGCCATTGCAGAACCTGCGTGCAGTCTGGTACTGTCATGCTGACTGCGCAAGTGTACACACTTGCCAGTCCCTAAACCTTCCCTTAACTTCATATTATTCACCCCTAAGGTAGGCCCAAGGTCAGGGTGCATTGTAAGCATAAGTTAGGACAAGCCCTGATGTGTGTGGCATGTCCTAATAGTGAATTAAAGCCTTTTTCGTTTTTCACTATTGTAAGGCTACCTGTTCTCATAGGCCAGAATAGGCTGCTAGAATTATTACACTCTATAATCCTAGCAGAGTCAGGGAACATGGTAGAAAATCGATTTTGGAATGCCTGAACTCAGAATAATAAAATACATCTTTTAGCAAAGTTTATTTTAATGTTCTGTGTTTGCAAATACCACTTTTAGAAAGTTGGTATTTGCTTGCCTCCCCGGGGTTTCACTCTGCCTCGAGGAGGACCCGTAATAGGAACTGGACAGACCCACAGGCCATTGCGGAGCAATTGAACTAACGAGTGACTTGATTCGAGTCAAAATATATTCTGAACCTACTGTGGGTGTTACAGCCACGTCTGTTTAGGCAATTTCTTCGGCTTTGATTTAGCGATCACACCGCCACAGAGTTCTTTCGTGAAAGCTTCTTCACACCCGCCGGACAATCTTCAGATACCTTGACTGGGTTGGAATTATCACCGGTTGAGGGGGACTGATTTCTTTTATCTATTATGATTTAGCCCTGAAGAATTGGAGTGTATGTACTCCAAGGAAACACGTGTCGGCTGGCGCATTAAAAACAACAAGATCGACAAGCGTCAACTACTTTTCTGTTCTCAATTTCGTCAATTGTCATATTATATGTTGATTAATTTGTGTGTGCACAGGTTTTCCCCACAAGAATTAGATGTATGCTTTGCATATCATTTGTTAAGGGGTTGTCAGGGTCACCCCTTTCCGTGTAGAACCACTGTAACAGTTCTATACAAGTAAACACGCCAGTCACCCAGAGAAGCGCAACCTTTCCCTCGTACTAAGAACCCTTTTCGTTGTTAGACTGCTTGCCTAACCATTTCAGCCCGCCTCTGCTCTGACGTGTATCTGCTGTCTGGTTTCTATGTGTGACAGGGTTGGGGAATTCCAGGAGACAGGCTGGGGCTGCCAGGTGGTGAATAGAGAGATTACACCAGGATGGGCGGGGGAAGTGCCCCTTGACTCTGAATAGGGCTGTGCTCTGCCACCTCAATGCTGGCTTCACCCCCTGGGGAGCGTCTGATGTCTCTTCCCTGCACCTTGTAGAGAGAGAGGGAAGACTGTCAACAGAGTACTCCTGGACTGTACTTGTCACCACAATGCTGGCTCCACCTCCAGCGGAGCGTCTGATGTCCCTGCCCTGCACACTGAAAGAAAAACCAGAGTCTCCAAAACAAAGTGCTCAGGGACTGGACTTGATTAGGTAAAGGCCCCCCTGGCCTGAAATAAAATGGAATGAAATTAATTTGTACTTGTAAAGAGCACTGATACCCCAACTGGTGTTTACTGGTGCTGTAACGCATACCGCTGTGGAACCCTTCCTGGCTTTTCCCTGTGAAATGTCCACTCCTGGGCACCCCCAAGGCGAAGCCAGGCATCCCAGCGCTGTTGGGGCTATTGTGGAGATTAAGCAAGCTATTTCCCAGAGTTGCAGAGTGGGATCCATGATTAGAATAGGCACCAAGGTGAGAATTATCAGGTCCGAGGAAATTGAGCCCAAGACTCGCCGAGGCGGGAATTGAACCCTGGTCCCGGGCCAGACCTCTGCATCAGGGTCTGCCGCTCTAATCATTGAGCCACACTTCTCCACAAAAAGAACAAAGGATTTTGGGTATAAAGATAGGAGCCCTGCTCCTTAGAAATCAGATCCTGCTTGAACCAAGAAGAAACCTCTGCCTGAGGAGAAGGCACCGGGAAAGCTGAAGGAGGAGTACTGTCCCTGTCCTGGGGGATTGGCCTGCAGTGGTTGCCTTGCTGCCAAAGGAAACAACAAATCTACCAAAACTTGCTTATTTGCTGAAAAGACTTGTGCTTCAAAAATTATCTCCAAGGGTTTGGAAGTGAACTTGCCCCCTGAACTGTGTCCCAGGACCATTGGACTCTCCCCCTGCCTTCACTAGAGCTGCTGGAACCTGCTTCTACGCCTCGCCGCTGGACCCGCAATCCAAGGGCCGCCTCGAATCCCTGATCTCTGCTAAGTCCGTGCCGTACTGCCTCGAACCGTGTGTCTCTGCTCCAGCTATGAGCCGAACTACGCACCATATGCCGTCCAGACCGCACAGCACAGCGCTTCTCCCTTTCTCTCTTCGAGCCGCCCTGCACCGATGTGTCCCAGCCGCTAATCGGAGACTTGTCCGCATTGTAGGGCTGAGTACGGCTCGTACGCTAGAAGCATACCAGCCGCCCTGCACCGCACTGTCTCCACCGAAGCACCCCTGCCCTGAGGTACGGCTCGAACATCGTCGCGTACTTTGAGTGTAAGCCCCGAGCCTTGCCTCGTACTGTGAAGGTACGCCACGAACGTCGCGCACGCCGCAGGCCCCCCGCCTAGGACCACCCGCTTCACTCTTCAAGGGCCTCCCGCTCGTACGTCTCGGACCGAGATGCCTGCACGAGCCGGACATACATGCATCACAAGGAGAGGGGACACAAGATTGATCCTAGGACGCCGGCGCTTGCACCCGCATTGTCCGTAGCGACCTTTAAAAGGTACTGTGTGCGCATCGCAACAAGGGGTGTACGTCTCGGACCAGAGTGTCCACTTTTATTGTTAGACTCTTTTTGTGCAGTTTCATCACCAGAGAGTCGCACCCCGAGGTACGAGCCGCACAGGACTCAGAATTAAGCATAATTACAAGAACTCTTTATTCCTGAAGCAGTATTGTGGTCATTGAAACGTTATTTTGGTCTTGTCATAAGTCTGCTTGAATATATATATAAAGTGCCTATTTTTTATACAAAAAGTAGACTGGTGTCCATTTGTGGTGTATTCTGGAATTACTGTATATGGTCATAAATGCTTAGCCACTAACGCCCTGTAGTTTAGCCTTGTCTGCTCGCGCCACACTACCTAGAGGGTGAGCAGGGGTTATTCGTAGGAGTAAGTTCCTTGCCCTGACTAGAGGAGAGGGTCCCTGCTTGTCACAAGTACTCACCTGTGCCAACCAGAGACCCCCAATTTTAACATTGGAGGCAGCTGTGAGGATTTCGAATTTGCATTTAGGATTTATGTACAGTGATTGTTGAACACCACGTAGTGAGTTCAGACCAATAACGCAGCCGCATTTGTTAGAATTTTTGTTTTGCTAAGAAGATCTAAATTTTTAAAGAAGTCATGCCTGGCCCAAAGTCTGTAGAGAAGGCCCAGGCCCAGGAGGCAGCAGACCTTGAGGAGGATGCCCTGGAGCCTACCGGGGAACAGATAGCTGAACTGGGGGACCTGCCTGAGCTGACCCATTGGCAGCAGGAAGGAGGCCACTCCAGGGAGGAATTCTGCAGGGAGCAGAAAGAATGCCCTTCTCTCATGGGTCTGCGGCAGCAGGCTGCAGACCAGGCTAACGGTGATCAGTCTGGAACACATTTAATTTATTGGGAGAATGACCTCCTGTATTCAGAGCCTAAGGATGCTGAACCTGGGTCAGCGCGTGCGCTGGTGGTAACCCAGAAGGTCAGAGCCTTCCTACTGGGGCTGGCTCACGATGTGCCATTGGCAGGGCATTTGGGGCAGGACAAGACCTATGAAAAGCTTGTCACCCACTTGTATTGGCCTCAAATGCACAGGAACTCAGATGCTCACTGTAGAACCTGCCAGACTTGCCAGGCAAGTGGAAAGAGTGGGAGGAAGCAGAAGGCTCCTCTTCAGCCATTCCCTGTGGTCAGTACCTTATTCCAGTGAGTGGGAATTGACATTGTGGGGCCACTGGACCCTAGGACAGCCATGGGCAACATGTTCATCCTGGTCCTGGTGGATCATGCCACCCGGTACCCATGAAGCCATCCCTCCAAAGACAGTGACAGCCCCCGTGGTGGGACGTGCGCTGATGGGAATTTTCTCCAGAGTGGGATTCTCTCAGGAGGTGGTTTCTGACCGGGGTACCAATTAAAATATAGGAAATCCCTTTGGCAAGAGTGTGATGTAACCTACAAGTTCACCATACCTTACCACCTCCAAGGAAAGGGGTTGGTTGAGAGATTCAACCGAACTCTAAAAGGCATGATTATGGGTCTAGAGGAACCCATGAGACATAAGTGGGACGTCCTCTTACCATGCCTTCTCTTTGCTTACCGTGAGGTGCCACATAAATCTCTAGGATTCAGTCCCTTTGATCTCCTGTATGGCCACTCAGTGAGAGGACCTTTAAGTCTGGTTAAGGAAGGCTGGGAGCAATCTCCCAGGAAACCTCCCCAGAATGTATACAGTTACATGCTGGCCTTCGGGAACCAGACTAGGCGTTTCAGAGCACTTGCTGAGGCAAATCTGGAAGCCAGCCAGGAGGAGATGAAGCGGTGGTATGACCAGAATGCCACTCTGGTTGAGCTTCAGCCTGGTCAGAAGGTGTGGGTCTTGGGCCCCGTGGAGCCTTGTGCGCTCCAGGATAAAAGGACCAGCCCCATTGAGGTTGTGGAGCGCAAGAGTCCAGTTACCTATTTGGTAGACTTGCAATCTCCCAGGAACCCCTTGAGGGTCCTGCATGTCAACCGCCTTAAGCCCGACTTGAAGAGGTCTGTAGTGGGCATGCTCTTGGCAAAAGATGATGGAATGGAGGAGGAGACGGAGCCTCTTCCTGACCTCCTGGTGGCCAGAGAGCAAGATGGGTCAGTGGATGGAGTTAAGCTCTCACCCACCCTGACCCTTGAACAACAGAATGACTGCCGCCAGTTGCTGGGACAGTTCTCTGACCTGTTTTCCCTGGTTCCTAGTATCACTGATTGGGGCGTCCATGATGTGGATACAGGAGACAGTTTACCTATGAAGCACAAGGCTTATAGGGTGACTGACAGGGTCAGGGCCTGCATCAAAGAGGAGGTCTCAAAGATGCTTGCTCTTGGGGTGATTGAGTCCTCCAGCAGTCCTTGGGCCAGCCCAGTGGTCTTGGTCCCGAAGGCTGCAGCGCCGGGTGCCACACCCGAACTCTGGTTCTGTGTGGACTACAGAGGACTCAATTCAGTCACCAAGACTGACGCACACCCCATCCCCAGAGCTGATGAGCTCATTGATTGGTTAGGGGCTGCACGGTACCTCAGCACGTTTGATTTAACGTCTGGGTACTGGCAGATCGCCTTGACTGATGGGGCCAAAGAGAGGTCAGCATTCTCCACACCAGATGGGCATTTCCAATTCCGGGTTATGCCATTTGGGATGAAGAATGCCCCTGCCACCTTCCAGAGGTTGGTCAACCAGGTGTTGGTTGGGCTGGAGGAATTCAGTGCCGCCTACCTGGATGACATAGCAGTGTTCAGTGTCACATAGGAAGAACATCTGCACCACCTCTGGGAAGTCTTGTTGGCACTGCACAATGCAGGCCTCACGATCAAGGCAAGTAAGTGCCAGATCGGGCAGGGTTCCGTGATGTACTTGGGAGACCAAGTGGGGCGTGGCCAGGTGGCGACTCTCTACCCCAAGATTGAAACCATCCTGGCTTGGAAACCCCCAAAGACCCAGACAGAGGTGAGGGCCTTTTTAGGACTCACAGGGTACTACAGCAGGTTTGTCAACGAGTACGGCAACATTGTAGCCCCCTTGACAGAGCTGACTTCCAAGAAGCAGCCTAAGAAAGTGATTGGGACTGACACCTGTCAGAAAGCCTTTGACACCCTGAAAAGTGCCATGTGTACGGCGCCAGTGCTCCTGGCACCCGACTTCTCCAGAGAGTTCCTTGTGCAGACAGACGCTTCAAAGCATTGTGTAGGGAATGTTCTCTCACAGATGACTGAGGAGGGCTGGGACCAATCTGTAGCCTTCATCAGTAGGAGGTTACTTCCCCGGGAACAAAGGTGGAGTGCAATTGAGCGTGAGGCATTTGCTGTGGTATGGGCATTGAAGAAGCTAAGACCCTACTTGTTTGGGTCTCACTTACGGGTTCAGACAGACCACAGGCCCCTCAGATGGTTGATGCAAATGAGGGGTGAAAATCCTAAGTTATTGAGGTGGTCCATTTCCCTATAGGGTATGGATTTCACGGTGGAACATCGCCCTGGCACAGATCACACCAATGCTGATGGTCTGTCCAGATCTTTCCGCCTTAGTGATGAGAACTCCCTGGGGTAGGGTAGTTCTCCCCACATTTCAACTAGACGGGACACTTGTTAGACCTGGCACCATTGGCGTGGGTCTCCCTTCCATTTTTGTTGCTGTGCCTCATGTGTTTTGCTGGTGTTAGCTGCTCAGAGCGCTGTGCCACTGCCAATCAGTGCCACAGTGCAAGTGCTCCCTACATACAAATGTATACATTGATTGGTTTCCATGATTGGCTTATTTGGTTTACTGTCAGTCCCTAGTACAGTGCACCAGGAGTGCCAGGGCTTGTAAATACAAATGCTGCTGGTGGGCTTGCAGCATTGGTTGTGCCACCCACAGAAGCGGCCTGGTAAAATATGTCTAGGGTCTGCCATTGCAGAACCTGCGTGCAGTCTGGTACTGTCATGCTGACTCCGCAAGTGTACACACTTGTCAGTCCCTAAACCTTCCCTTAACTTCATATTAGTCACCCCAAAGGTAGGCCCAAGGGCAGGGTGCATTGTAAGCATAAGGTAGGACAAGCCCTGATGTGTGTGGCATGTCCTAATAGTGAATTACAGCCATTTTTGTTTTTCACTATTGTAAGGCTACCTGCTCTCATAGGCCAGAATGGGCTGCTAGAATTATTACACTCTATAATCCTAGCAGACTCAGGGAACATTGTAGAATTTCGAGTTTGGTATGCCTGAATTCAGAATAATAAAATACATCTTTTAGCAAAGTTTATTTTAATGTTCTGTGTTTGCACATACCACTTTTAGAAAGTTGGTATTTGCTTGCCTAACCATTTCAGCCCGCCTCTGCTCTGATGTGTATCTGTTGTCTGGTTTCTGTGTGTGACAGGGCTGAGGAATTCCAGGAGACAGGCTGCGGCTGCCATGTGATGAATAGAGAGATTACACCAGGATGGGAGGGAGGAGTGCCCCTTGACTCTGAATAGGGCTGTGCTCTTCCACCTCAATGCTGGCTCCACCCCCTGGGGAGCGTCTGATGTCTCTGCCCTGCACGTTGTAGAGAGAGAGTGAAGACTGTCAACAGAGTACTCCTGGACTGTACCTGTCACCACAATGCTGGCTCCACATCCTGGGGAGCGTCTGATGTCCCTGTCCTGCACACTGAAAGAAAAACCAGAGTCTCCAAAACAGAGTGCTCAGGGACTGGACTGGATTAGGCAAAGGCCCCCCTGGCCTGAACGAACAAAGGATTTGGGGTATAAAGATAGGAGCCCTGTTCCTTAGAAATCAGATCCTGCTTGAACCAAGAAGAAATCTCTGCCTGAGGAGAAGGAACCGGGAAAGCTGAAGGAGGAGTACTGTCCCTGTCCTGGGGGATTGGCCTGCAGTGGTTGCCTTGCTGCCAAAGGAGAGAACAAATCTACAAAAACTTGCTTATTTGCTGAGAAAGTTTTTGCTTCAAAAACGATCTCCAAGGGATTGGAAGTGAGCTTCTGCTTCTGCTTCTGCCCCTCGTCACTGGACCCGCGATCCAAGGGCTGCCTCAAATCCCTGATCTCTGCTAAGTCCATGCCGTACTGCCTCGAACCGTGTGTCTCCGCTCCAGCTACGAGCCGAAGTACGTACCGTATGCCGTCCAGACTGCACCACACAGCGATTCTCTCTTCCTCTCTTCGAGCCGCCCTGCACCGCTGTGTCCCAGCCGCTAATCGGAGACTTGTCTGCATTGTAGGGCTGGGTACGGCTCGTACGCTAGTAGCGTACCAGCCGCCCTGCACCGCACCGTCTCCACCGAAGCACCCCCGCTCTGAGGTACGGCTCGAACATCGTCGCGTACTGTGAGAGTACTCCCCGAGCCGAGCCTCGTACTGTGAAGGTACACCACGAACGTCGCGCACGCCGCAGGCTCCCCGCCTAGGACCACCCACTTCACTCTTCAAGGTCCTCCCGCTCGTATGTCTCGGACCAAGACGCCTACACGAGCCGGACACGCACCACAAGGAGAGGGGCCGCCAGATTGCTCCTAGGACGCCCGCGCCTGCACCCGCATTGTCCGTAGCGAACTTTAAAAGGTACTGTGTGCGCATCGCAACAAGGGGTGTACGTCTCAGACCAGAGTGTCCACTTTTTTTGTTAGACTCTGTGCGCAGTTCATCACCAGAGAGTCGC
Source organism: Lissotriton helveticus (assembly GCF_964261635.1). Classification (NCBI taxonomy): domain Eukaryota; kingdom Metazoa; phylum Chordata; class Amphibia; order Caudata; family Salamandridae; genus Lissotriton; species Lissotriton helveticus. Next base: position 822,896,301 of record NC_136057.1, read on the forward strand.
ACCCCGTGGTACGAGCCACACAGGACTCAGAATTAAGCATAATTACAAGAACTCTTTATTCCTGAAGCAGTATTGTGGTCATTGAAACGTTATTTTGGTCTTGTCATAAGTCTGCCTGAATATATATATAAAGTACCTATTTTTTATACAAAAAATTTGACTGGTGTCCATTTGTGGTGTATTCTGGAATTACTGTATATGGTCATAAATGCTTAGCCACTAACGCCCTGAAGTTTAGCTTTGTCTGTTCGCGCCACACTACCTAGAGGGTGAGCAGGGGTTATTCTTAGGAGTAAGTCCATTGCCCTGACTAGAGGAGAGGGTCCCTGCTTGTCACAAGTACTCACCTGTGCCAACCAGAGACCCCCAATTCTAACACTCAGGATGAATTGGAGTTTGGTTCACTGAGAAAAGTTCCTTAAGATCTTGGAATGCTTTTCAAAGCTCAGTTCCCATAAGCAGGAGAGGATGGTAGATAATTTTCAAATCAAGAGCCATTTCCACACATCAACTTGGGTATTGTTTATACTGAAGTCGAAGATAAGTGACAAAAAAGTTGTAGACATGATTTTCAGAACAACGTGGCAGCATCCTGTAAGAAACTGCAATATTATTTGGGGTGGGCTGTCATCCACCTCAAGGAATCATCCATTTGCACAGGATGTGACATCACTGCATTTGCAACCGCCCACCTGCACAGGAAGTAACTTCTCTGGATTTTCCATCATTGGTCCTCAAAGGAGGTGACACATCTGTTTTCCCACCAACACGGGAATTGGCATTGCTGCATTTTCCATTGTCCACATGCACAGGAAGTGAAATTACTGGGTTTTCCATCATCCATCTACACAGAAAATGGCATCACTGGATTCCCGCCAAACTGTCTTTAAAAAAGAAGCCAAGCAAGAGGACTTATTTCAGCCATCTGCACAGGAAGTGACATCACTGAATTCCCCATCATCCAAATGCACAGAAAGTGAAATCATCGGATTTCCCAACATCTGTCTGCAGAAGAAGTGCCATCACTAGTTTTCTGCAAAAACCGTAATTAAAAGAAGAATTCAAGCAAGAGGACTTAATTTCCAATCATCCATCTGCACTGGTAGGGCCATCACTGTATTTTTTGTCAATCATCTGCACAGGAAATGACATAATATCTTTCCTTCTCTTCAGGGCCGGACTGACTACCGGGCATTTTGGAATGCTGCCGAACTGGGGGCTGATTTCACTGCGGTGGGGGCTGATTTCGTTCATGGAGACCTGCGTGTGCTTCGAAATAATTAAAGCAAAACGAATTTTGTTCAGTACACACAGGTCCCCATCAATGAAATCAGACCGAGCTCAGCAGCATTCCAAAACGCCCGGTAGCCATTCCGGCCCTGCTTCTCTCCACTCCAATCAACTCTTCAAGGCATCCCATCACCTGGGCATCCCTAGCAAAGAGTGAATACAGACATTGGGAATGGCTGTTTTAGGCTTTTAGGATAAGAGAGGGATTTGGACCAGAACCCCGGTTTCAGTGAAACCTACATGGTAAGATATAATCATGCACTTCACCCAGCACCCCATACTGCCAGTCCCCGTGGTCACTTCCAGATGAAGGGGGCCTAGATGCTCACATTGCAGTTGCAAAACACACAGACCCAGCTTTGTAAACATCCTACTAACTACCACACACACTCAAACTACAGAACACGCATTCCAACTCATGCACATTAACGTGAGTTCTGCAGTACTTGACGCACCAGACGTCACACACCTCACCACCTATCACAAGCTTGATACCCTCTTAATCACAGAAACATGAAATGATTAAACTCCACATCTTTGCACATCCCAAAGTCCTTCTTCCCACATGCTACAGCCTCCATTTAGTGGACAGTGCATAACAAGAAAAGAGACATCGCTGTCATCCATAAATCCTTGTGTTCCTGCACCCCACGCAACAAGTAATGCTTAACTCCATGAAACTGCTAACATGCAATTTCCGAATGCATCGAACTTAAGGCGATACATCAGTTCCAAAGACTGGTGCCGGAGTCGAGAGGTATCGAGAATGAGGCGGATTCTGCCACACAGTCGACCTGATGTGTTGATCTCACCAAGCTGCAGCGGCAGTGATACACTGTCTGATGCCTCGACTCTGGAGGGAAAATGCTGGTTCCGAGGCGATGTGCCGATTTTGCTCCCGCAACTTGGTTGATGCACTGGGTCTGCTACATGCAGAGAGGAGATTCATCGAAATCCATGTTGCAAGTTTCTGGGCCACATCCAGTGAGCCAGGCACAGGAGCAGGGGTAGAGACTTTGGTATCCCTGAGTCTCAAGACAAAGGAGGCAAGTCAACAATCAATCAATCAATCAATCAATCAATCAATCGGGGGATTGTAAGCGTGCTACTCACCCGTGAGGGTGTCAAGGCATTGGGGGAGGATTTCACAGCTCCGATTAGTCAAAGATCCAGGTCTTGAGTGTTTTCCTGAAGATGTTCAGAGAGTGGGCACGTCTGATGTTGATCAGGAGCTCATTCCAGGTTTTGGCCGCGATGTAGGAAAAAGCCCTTCCACCTGTTTTGGCTTTGCGGATGCGCGGTGTTTCGACGAGGTCGGCGGGTTGGAGGTTTCACTTGGGTATGTGGTAGGAGATCCTTTCACTGAGGTACTGGGGTCTGGTGATGTGGAGGCATTTGTAGGTGTGGGTGAGTATATTGAAAGTGACTCTCTTCTCTACGGGGAGCCAGTAGAGGGTGCACAGGTGTTGGGTGATGTGTTTGTGTCACAGGATGCCGAGGACGAGTCTGGCTGCCGTGTTCTGTATGATCTGGAGTTTGTGGAACAGAGACTTGTTGATCCCCACATAGAGAGCGTTTCCGTGGTCCAGTCTACTGGTTATGAGTGCATGGGTCACGATCTTCCTAGATTCAGGGGGGATCCATTTGAAGGTCTTTCGGAGGATCAGTAGGGTGTTGAAGCAGCTGGAGGCGACGGGGTTGACTTGTCGAGTCATGGAGAGGGAGGAGTCAAGTATGATGCCCAGGTTTTGGGCATGGTCCGTGGGGGTGGGGAGGCTGGCGAGGACAGTGGGCCACCACGTGTTGTCCCTTGCTGAGGGGGAGGGTTCGAGGACGAGGACCTCTGTCTTCTCTGAGTTGAGCTTCAAGCAGCTTTTGCTCATCCAGGATGTAACGTCCTTCATTCTTTCCTGGAAGTTAAGTCTGGTGGTGAAGGGTCCTTGATGAGGGAGAGGATTAGCTGGGTGTCGTTGGATACTATGCTGAGTACGTGGTGTCTGAAGATCGAGGGGGATGTAGATGTTGAAGAACGTGGGGCTGAGCGATGATCTTTAGGGCTCTCCAAAGTTAGTTTCCGTGGGTTTGGAGAGGAAGGGTGTCAGTTTGATTCTTTGGGTCCTGCCGGTGAGGAAGGAGCTGATCCATTCGAGGGCGGTTCCCCGTTTGCCGGCATTGTGAAGTCTTGCAGTGAGTGTGCAGTGGGAGACAGTATTGAACGCTGCAGAGAGGTCAAGTAGGATTAGGGCCATGGTATGGCATTGGTCGAGGAGGGTGCGGATGTCATCTGTGGTGTCCAGAAGCGCGGTCTCAGTGCTGTGGTTGCTTCAGATTCTGTATCGGGAGGGGTCGAGGATGGAGTTTTCTTTGATGAATGTAGTTAGCTGGGCATTGAAGATATTCTCTTTGACTTTGGCTGCGAAAGGGAGGAGGGAGATGGGTCGGTAGTTCTTGAGGTTCGTGGGGTCTGCTGACGGCTTCTTGAGCAGTAGTCTGACATCTGCACATTTCCACTCATCGGGGAAGCTGCCAGTCTTGAAGGTGGTGTTAATGGTGTGTCATAGTTCGGGAGCGATGGCGGCCCAGTGATAGATGTGCAGCATGCAGGGGTCTGTGGGGACCCCTGAGTGGATGCCTTTCATGGTCAACGTGGTGTCCTCGGTGGTGACTGGGGTCCAGGAGGAGACAGTAGGCTGGCTGGCTGGCGTTACTGGATGGGGGGATGGATTAGGCGTCAGGTGCCTGGTTGTTGAAGTGGTCATAGAGGCCTTTGATTTCAGGTGGAAGTAAGATCCGAGCTTGTCATTAAGGTCCTGGGAGGGGGTGATGTCCGTGGTTTCACTGGCGGGCTTGGTGAATTCCTGGATGATGCCGAAGAGCTCCTTGGCGGTGGTCTTGTTTCGGATGAAGGTCCTTTTGGTGGATCTGATGAGTTGGTGGTATTTTGTCATGGTGTTCTTGTAGGTGGTATGAATTTCTGGTGTTTTGTAAGTATAGGCTGAAAATTCGCAATTTGCAGGCTGGAGGATTTTTTTGCTTGGTCGCGCTTCAAAAATACAATCTCGCGCGCGTAGCTTTGACTTACCGTGATTCTGAGTTCGCCGAGTTGGATTTCCTTCCGGTTTGCGTGCGCTGCGCCATCTTGGATCTTGCGTGATCGCGCAAGACTTTTCGACAGCCAGTACGTCATCGCGACCCGCCATCTTGCACAGTGAGAGTTTGAGAACGCGAGTACATCATAAGGGCCCGAGATCACGCATCGCGGGAGTAAACAGTTGTGAACACGTAGATGCGGCGCGCAGCTGACTTCCGGCGGGAGATTTGAACATCTCGCTTTCCCGAACTTTCAAAAATTGCAATTCTGCACAAGAAATCCACCGCAGGCAGCATAAACCTTCTGAATATGATGATTTTGACATTTGGCTGCACTTTTTTGTGCAAGGATTCCATTTTTTGGGGGGGGGGGGTGAGAGGAAGGAAGTGCCCCAGATTCTCCAACTTCCTGTTCCTGTCCAGCAGGCTCCTCCCAGTGCTTTGTCCATGTCCTGGTCACTTTTCATTTGGATCTGGATGAAGGATTACTTTTTGTGGCTGCTGCTGGATATTTGTATTTGAGGACTTTTTTGACCTTGGATCACTTTAGGATTTGAGATTTTACAAGTAAGTTGGCGTTGTTTGTTTGGGGCATTGCAGTTGCTGCAACAACAATTTTTAAACTTTTTCACAACTTTAAAATATATATATTTTGGGTAGTCACAGTATCCAGTAGGCCCAGGGTTAGTCATGGGTGCATGATACAACTATTTCTGTGAGCTTTATTGAACTTAAATCTCATTTATGTCATGGAATTTTAGCTCACTGTTATATGTGGAATGTATTCTTTAATTTTGGGGTGCCTTTAAAGCCACACTAGCCAGTAGGCCCAGGGGGACTCAGTGGTGCATGAACCAAGCCTTTCTGTGGGATGTCTTGAATTTAAACATCATTGAGGGCATGGATGGCATTGGATTGTGGTGATTTCTGTGTGTTTTTCGACTTTTTGGGGTGGTGTTGGGGCAGGCCATGTGGGTGGGGGCCATTTTGAGGCCTGGTACAGGCAGGGCCTGGCCATGTGGGTGGGGGCAATTTTGAGGCCTGGTACAGGCAGGGCCTGGCCATGTGAGTGGGGGCAATTTTGAGGCCTGGTACAGGCATGGCCTAGCCATGTGGGTGGGGGTCAAGGGGCCATTTTGGAGCCAAGCAGTGTGCTCAGGCCTGCACCCAGTTTGCCTTGCTTTCATTCATTATGCCCAGGGGTACTCAGTGGTGCACAAAACAACTTTCTCTGTGTGGTCTCTCTTCTATTAATGTAAACATCCATTTTTTATTAGAATTGCAATTTTTATTTTGGGTCTTTCCGTTTTTGGGTGTGTTGTAAAAATAAATGCCTAGTTGCAAATATTAATTGAAGCACGACATATGCAACATTTATTTAACCGATGTTCCTCTGGCTTCCTTTGGTTTTTGGTGCACAAAAGAACCACAAATCAGTCATCGTTCATCATCAGTGCCAGGAAGAAGTCCTGCTGCGGTGTGTGCAGCACAACGTCACGTGACGTCACGTGTGGCAACAGACAACTCTGCAACTCGTGCAACTGCGGCCTGCTTTTCTGACATCTGAAGAAGATGGGCCCAAAGAAAGGTGGCCGTAGCTCCTCCACCAAGAAAGTTGCCAGTGCCACTGCCAGTAAGAAGGAGCAGAAGAAGCAAGTGGTGCCACTCACAAAGGAGACTGGTGTGCCCACAGACACCTTTTTTGGGAAAGAAAAACTATGCCTGCAGCAGCAGCGGTGTCTGCCGTGGACCAAGCTGGGAGCAGCACCTCCGCTTTATTGGTCTCAGTGCCACCATGCCAAGTTAGGCCCAAGGCCAAGAGTGCCTCAGATGCCGCCATTTTAATTGCTCAATCACCATCGACCAGTGATGTTGGCGTTGACTCATTGCAAGAAAGTAGCATCCAATCAACGCAGGGTGTAACTCCTCTGACGAGTGTTCAACCACAGCCGCAACCACAACCACAGGTGCAACAAGGAGAGGCGCAAGGAGAGGCGCAAGGAGAGGCGCAAGTAGAGGCGCATGGAGAGGTGCATGGAGAGGCGCATGGAGAAGGGCATGGAGAGAAAAAACTGAGTGGGAACACAACACCCCTAAACAATTCATGCTGGAATGTTCCACCCTAGCACTGAAACGCAACTATTTTGAATTCGAAGGTAAACTATATCTACAAGTGGGAGGGATTTCCATGGGAAGTACCTTCGCTCCCAGTGTGGCGGGACTTTACATCCACGAATTCGAAGAAAAAATCATTTTTGACCAACGAAATCCCTACAGAGAACACATCACATTCTGGAAAAGGTATATTGATGATGTCCTTGCCATTTGTCAAGGACCAGAAATCATCTTAACCGAATTCATTACCTGGTTAAACAACTGTGACACTAACCTAAGATTTACACACACCATGGATAAGACTACCATGGTTTTCTTGGACATAGTCATCACGAAGGAACTAAACAACCTAGAGACAAGGACATACAAGAAACCGACTGCTAAAAACAACCTTTTAAGGTTTGAAAGCTTCCATCCCAGGCCCCTCAAAGAAAATTTACCCTACGGCCAGTATCTTAGACTGAGAAGGAACTGCAGTAAACTGAACGATTACAAGAATCAATCTGCTGAACTAACAGAAAAACTGTCTGAGCGGGGATACCCAGACCACATCTTGAATAAATGCCAGAAACGGGCAAGGAACCAGCCAAGAGAGGCACTCCTTGAGGATCAGAAAAAAACGGAACAGGATTTGCCCCTTACATGTGTAACCACTTATAAAACACTGTCAAATCAAGTGACAAAATCTATTAACAAACATTGGGGTATTCTAAAAACTGGAAATTTAGAATGGAAAAAAACCCTTTTTTCATACAAAAGGGCTAGAAGCCTAAAAGACAGCCTAGTAAACACCCGCCCCAGACAGCTTGAAGAGAATACACCAACAGTCTTGAGTGCATGGGGCCTTCCTAAAGTAACAGGCCATTACCCATGCGGTAATTGTAGTGTTTGCCATTTGATGGCAGCCATAAAGACACTGAATTTGGAAGAGAACAAAGTCTGGACACAAAGGGCCCACACAAATTGTAATAGCGCCAATGTGGTGTACCTTATAACCTGCCCATGCAATCTAAGGTACGTGGGCATGACGGCCAGAAAGGTGAAACAAAGAATCTGTGAACACCGAAGCACAATAAGATGCAAAAAAGCAACAACTAAATTGACTGATCACTTCCTGAAGAGTAAACACACTCCAAACAACATGACATGGACCGTCATAGAAATGGTGAATCCAGGCCAAGGCACTACACAACGTCTTTTCGAAAAGGAACAGCGTTGGGTGTACAGGCTTTCAACTAATACTATTGGCCTAAATGATAATATTCCCTGGAATACAGTGAGACAAAGATAATGGTCTACCACACAGTGGCTCATGTCTGATCAGCTTGGAACAACATATTGTTATTATTAATTAAAAAAACAACACATACATCTGCAGAAATGAGTGAATACAACTGTGTAGTACTATCACACATTTATTGAACAACACCTTCCTCTCTCTCCTTTTTGCAAAATAATAGCCCACACGATCACACGTGTATTTTTAAACAACTGTGTCTAACAAATGTTTGACAATAAAGTTCTCTTGAGCACTCTTGGGTCCTAGAATCCTGTTATTTTTAGACGTTCCCCAAATACGGAGAGAGAATAGAGCTTAGCACCGGATCCCTAAAGATTTGATGCCACGCCCAGCCGATCACGTGGGCGGAAACATTTCCAGAGGCACATACTGCTCTTAAACAAACGAGCCAGCAGCGCCTCTTATCGACGGGATCCGATGGAGCCAGAATGTAGGTCGACGGGTGGGCGAAACGGCAGCAAAATGTAAGTACGAGTGAAGGCTGCATGTTGCACTTCACTTCCTCGATTCCCCGACCCCAAAACCGCCATATCAGTCAAAGATAAGTTGGAGTTCTGCAATTAACACTCACCGAGTTCTTATACTTTACCAACAGAATGCCTCAGTAACCAGTCCCTCCACGATACCCATGAGGCTTTAGTGTTAGTAACAACTCGTAAGTGCTTGATAACATTTTAACATACGTTGTTTGATTCACCTTGATTTCGCACATTGTTTTGTTTTGATATCTTTGCTTAACCCAGGATAAAGATAAAAATTAACCGGGGTGATGAATGACAGAAAATCTCCTTGCTTTCAAGAAGCCCGACACTGATTAGGGCACTAATGTGATTTACGTGAAACCAAACGTAAATTAGAGTGTGTGAGCACATATATAATGCACAAGAGCACTCCTACAACAACCGCGCATTATTATATGCCACAATAGGCAGCAAAGTTTCAAGGATTTAAGGGGAGCACTCCGTTTAAGCAAATATTTTCAGTCTAATCTAATGGTGCTGCAACTAATCAGGTTTGTCACGCCTGTAATCAATTAGCAAGTTTTATTGAGATGAGATCACATCTAGCTGCGCACTGTTCACCTGGTGCTATCCTACACTTTAATAAAATTATACAATTTTCACGGTGAAAATGGTATAATTTATTAAGGTGTAGGATAGCACCAGGTAAACAGTGCGCAACTAGATGTGATCTCATCTCATCAAAATGTACAATAGGCAGCATGCCACAATCAGCTGTCCACTAAGACACGTGAGTCATGTATGTTGCACTGTGCACCAATTTGTCAGCTGGCCACTGTAGGCTGACTATGTATGGCGTATATCACGGAGTATATATATAGAAAACAGCCGGGGTACACGGAATGTAAAATCACGGAATGTCTAAATTTAAACATTGCCATCCCCTTCCGGTTTTTCTTTTTCAGAAGCTTCCAACCTTACACAGAATGCTGCAAGAGTGCCTATTCGTGAGTATATGATTAGGCAATCTAGCGAATCAGGGAAGGTTACGCCTTAGCGTGCGTAGAACTCCCGTTTCGCATACTTGGTACTGAAGAATACATTGCGACAAGCTACTAAGGTGGAAACATGTTGACCAGATTCCTATTTTAATATTGATACTCTTTGGTCAATCTAACCATACAGTTAGTATCACACTTGTTTTTAACATATCTTGTGGATCCAGAATAAAAAATAGGGAATACCACAAAGATAATTTTAAAATCACTCATCTCACATAAACAAAAACAACCAGCTCCGCTGCAGTTGCAGGCGTTGAAGCACACCCGAGTGGCACTCGGCCGCTTGGGTGGGTCCCGATGATGAAGCATGTCACCACTAGGTGGTGAGTGAGGGGTTTCTAAAAGAAAGAAAAACTTCTTTCTGAAAAGAAAGACAAAGAAATTTTGTCTGAACTACATACTACTCCGTACAACTCACTAGGATTTCTATCCTGGGGGGACTCCCTCTTTTGTTTTTCAAGAGGCACAACTGCCCACAATGCTTGTTCCTCCAGAAGTAGCGGCACATGAGGAAATCGAGATTCATGCGGAGGTATCAGCCGAGCAAGCCACTCCTCCGAGTCGTGATGATCCATTGTCTTCCAGATCCCCAGCAAGGAAATGGTCAAGAAGGGCTAGTACAAGTTCTTCTTCAAGCCCCCTTCCTTCTGATGATTTCCATCGTGATTGGCACCCACTAATGCAGTCTGAGAGAGAGGCACGCCATGAGCCGACAAAGTTTGGTAAAAGGAAGGTTCCCGCAAGGCTTTCACTTATGAGGTGATGACGAAGAAGAAGTAGAAGTGGTGTATTCTGCTGCTAATGAACAGTCTGACGATGACGACCGAGTCATCACAGTCGTCACTCCAGTCAGAGTGGGCTAAATAACGGTGATGGATTAAACCCAGATCCTTTGACTGGGTGTGAGTGTTTGATTGATTCAGATGCTCCGTCCATCACCACCCCCTTTTGTACCGTCACTCCAGTCACAGTGGGCATGCAGCAGAGAAACATTTTTACCCTAACCTGAAATGCTGCACTGGAGGATGTGGGCGGCGAGGCACTGGTACCACCACCAACACAGGTACTAACTACTACACTAACACGAACTACAGCTGCCGTATTTTCTCGTCAGAAGGGCCGGCAGGGATCTCCATCCAGCTCAACCTCCATTACCTCAAGTAGTGGTGCTGTAAGTGCACAACAGAGTCTAATTCCGCCACGCCCATCCTCCACTTCATCTGGCATTGAAAGTAGCACGTCCACCACCCCCAGAAATCTCAACTCCCCAGTTTGGGACTTCTTTAGTATTAGCAAAAAGGCAGAAAACCTAGTCATTTTTTCAATTTGTAAACAAGTAGTTAGTCGGGGTAAGCTTGGTACCAACTATGGTACTCGAGGCCAGAGAGGTTGCCTCCAAAAACACCACATTATCCAGTGGGAGGCACACCTAAGTAACATCCGGAAAGCCAAAACTACAAATCCATATGTATCCATTGATATTGCATCTGATGATGACGAGGAGCTGATCGTGCAGGGGGGAGGTGAAGAACCTGGAGACATTTTTTCTGGTACACACAGTACCACTGGCAGCAGCACTGCAGTGGTAGCTCCCACACCCTCTACCCCAGCAACATCTAGGAGGCACAGTAAGAGTCTGGTAGAGACACCAATGTGAAAAAGTACATCAATGAGCCTAACTGGGTTGAAGAAGTCTGGATCATCATCACATATGAAAACGGTCCAGACCACCATTAAAAGCATGTTTTGGTTGGATGCGCCATTTGAACGCAACCACCCAACGTCCATATAACGCAAAGCTTGCTAAAATGCTAGCGCTGGACTTTCTCCCTTTTGCTTTCGTGGAATGGGTGAGTTTTCAGGAATTTGTGGCAACAGTCTGCCCTAAATGGAGGGTTCCTAGCCGGTCCTATTTTGCCAGAGTTGCGGTTCCAGCACTACATGGAGATGTGCTGGAACTGATTGGGTCAGCTTTGCAGAAGAGTGCTGTTCACACTATCCACCTGACAACGGACATGTGGACCAGTTGCCAAGCCGTGGATTACATGTGCATCACTGCACACTGGTTCTCTTTTGCGTGGGTTAGAGAGAATGTATCTGTAGGTGTTGACAGTACCACAATTTATCAAGCTACTCGGAAATATGCAACAGTAGCCATGTTTGCCATGGAGAAATCTCATACTGCAGTAAACATTTTGGAGGAGTTTAACAGTAAGGTCTCTAAATGGCTGGTGCCAAGAAGTCGCATGATTGGTTATGTTTCCACAGATAATGGCAGTAATATAGTTAAGGCCATGAATGATGGTGACTACTCCAGAGTGCCGTGTTTGGCGCACAGCATTAACATTATTGTTTAAGATTTCTTGAAAAAAGAAAACACGGTCAGCAAGTTACTGAGCACCTGCCGAAGAATCTGCACACATTTCAGCCATTCCTTTAAGGCCCGGAAGCAGCTGAGGATCATTCAACGTGACCGTAGAGTACCAGTCAAAGGACTCATCCAGGAGGTGGCAACACGTTGGAACTCAACCTTCTATATGCTTGAGCGTCTGTTTGAGCAGTACCTGGTAATCAATGAGTATGTCAATAACATTAACATACGGTCTGCTGCTATGACCAGCAATGCATTCATTCCTTTTGATGAAAAAGATGTTTCAAAGTACAAACATTGGCTAGCTCTGTCAGCCACTCGGTTCGAAAAAGAGTGGCAGGAAATTGAAGCAAACACCACAAGTACTACTGAAGCAGCAGGCCATCCGGCATCAAGGTCCACTTCTGTGGCCGAAGGCAGTCACTTTCCCTCACAGCCATTACCGACAGCAGCAACAGTATCATCATCATCACCTGCACCAGGCCCAGCCATAATATTGTCGGAAGCGGATTGGATAACTCAGCAAGGGTTTGCTCGCTCCAGTGTTGATGCAAAGGCAACACATGCTACGCAAAGTGGAGCACCCCTGGAGGGCCTTGAGTGGATGGTGCAGGCCGATCTGGATGACCCAACAGAGGTCTACATTGATCGTGACCCATTAGTGTATTGGTATGGGAAAAGGCCTCACTGGCCACTGTTCAGCAGGCTGGTTATAAATTATTTGGCTTGCCCTCTCGCAAGCATGTCTTCGGAACGAGTTTTCAGTGCTGCTGGTGCCATTGTCCTTTCAAAAAGGACCCGCTTCTCGCCCAAAATGTGGAGAGGTTAACAATGATCAAGATGAATCAGCACTTCATACCACCAGATTACAAAATACGTGAATCTACGCAGGAAGAAGAGGACACCGACTTAGGTGACGGAAGCTCTTCTCTGTTAGCTGACCTACTCCATGTTCAATTCACAGAATTTGAGGACGAGCTCTACTTCCCTGACAACTAGGATTGAAATATTTACTTCTTTTTTCTTCTGTCCTTATTGACTTTTATTTCTGTGTGTCTTTCTTTGATTTGGCAACTCTTTTAGCACAACAAAACTTGAATCACAACAAATCCACCAGCAGCACTGTCTTCGTCTTATTTTCCATATTGAAGGTGCCGCTGTCTGCATTCCTGTAGTTCACAAGTTCACAACCCGGTCATGCTCTTCTATCCTCTTCCTCTAGACTCCCCCTATCCATAATTTCCCTCAAGGCAGATGGCCGGATTATGCAGAATCTAGAAACTGTTGCTTCAGTTCGTACACGAGTCCCCTCAAAAGAAGTGGGACTGGAATGACTTACTATGCTGACTGCACCTTCTGAAATTGACACGAGAGGCTGCTCTGTGGCCCTTCACTTAAGAATAAGATGCTTACAAGTGGAATAGGTAATGAATGATGAGATGGCATGCACTGGGCAACACACTGGCTGTCTGGCTCTGATGAAAGCAATTGTTTGTTTGTTGTGCATGAAGTGAATCCAATCTATGTGTTCTGTTATTATTATGTAATCTTTTAAACACTATATGTAACTCAAGTGTACTCTGTTACCTTGTTTAATACAAATTGTACTTCTACTGCAGGGGCCAGCCACTACGTTGCATTTTTCAATATGTAAAATGTACTTGGACTCACTGTGTGTAGACAACATTGAGTTTGCCAATAATATATACCATGATGATGATGAGTCTTGATGATCAAAGTTACATAATATCTTTATTCTTTACACAGTGACTCACTGGGATGGATGGATCATCATCATTGTCGGTTTACGGAAGAACTATGGCTGTTTCCTGAGTGGCAAACAAGTAAACAAGTCAACAACAACCACAGCAGACCTACATGTCTGTCTAGTCATGGTATGGGAGTGGTCGAGCCAGTGTAGTGTTATGTCAGAGAACAGACAGCAGTTCATGTAAAATTGCGGATATGAGGCTTGCTGCATAAAATTAGATATGCTTTGTCTGTCTGTGTCAAAGAGGTATGCTACATCATCAGGTTGGTTCACTCAGTGGTGCCTGCCTTGACCGTCTGCATGGCCCTGGCCTGCTGTGTGCTAATTACTATCCTTGAAAAGGAGACTCAGAGTACCCATTTTAGAAATTATGCTTGTATGTAATACTGTCGCCTATGAAAGTGTTACTTTTGCACTACAAACCATACCTTATATTTTTTCTCAGTGGTGTTTTAATATCCCTTCCTGTTTTTCCATCAACAATTACAGGCCGGCTTTTACCTTGTGCCATGGGAAAAACATTAACTCAGGCTTACCATTAGCAATCCGCAATTCCGCATCCGCCAGGCCGGCAGTGGACAATGTGTCTGGTCACCAAGATTGATCGACGGAGCCCAGATGGAATGGAGGAGTACCGCGAATAGGAGGAATGGCTGGATGCATGCAACTTCCCAAATTGAACAGGACAACAACATACAGTTACAGGATCCTCTTCACTTCTTCTTATCTTTTAAATAACTTATTGTTGTGAACTTCTATGAGTGCGACTCTGTGCGTTTGCTCTCTGCTTCAAATTCATCCCTACAGCTATTTCATAACTTTCTTTGCTATTTTTAAAACTAATGTAATGTACTACTAAGTGTTTATTCTCTCTGAGGGTAGATAGGCAAGTGAAATTGCGTAATAACAGCAGCTCTGTACTGTCTAATTGTTTAGTACTACTTAGTAAGTTGTAGTAAGTACTACTTTTCAGTAACCAAACCATCCATTTAGCAAACAACTTCATGCATGCACTTCCTTTATGTCCCTTAAAATATGTATGGATATATTTGTATCCAAAGAATAGTTTTTCTTCATTTGTTGTTTGCCATGCTGTGTTTTTTTTTCCTCTCCACAAAACTTTTCCAAAAACCCCCATTCCCATCCAATTTTCAAACCCTAACCCTCTTCCCCCAGGCTGTGTGGTTTTCATTGAGGTGTGACTAAATGACAACAATAATTCCACGCACTTGCTGGGGAGGATAAGGTCAAAGCAACAGAAAATCAGTTATTTCAAGGCTGGTGAAGGAATCCGAGGATATATTCTTATTCTTATTCAGCTTCACACAGACCCATGACTATTTGCAAATCAAATCTGAATTTCATGTGCGCCATCAAGTGGATTGATCATCAAGAACATCCTCCTCCTACACATGGCGAATGATTACGCTGCAGTGTCCTTCACCTTCAGTACTATTTCTTGTAGTAGCCAAAGCCAAACTCCACGCAACTAGTAGTTATACTTTGAATACTTTAGCATTGCTTAGGCTAAGTTATGGCACTGTTCTTGTGTACTGTACTATCTATCGTACTGTTCTAATGCTTCGCTCAGGCCATTCACTGTTTCATTTCCTTTTTTTTATATGCTGCTACTGCCACTGTGTACCACCACTACTACTACCACCACAACTATGCCATTTCATCCGCCCAGGATTGCCAACCTTAATTGCCATTTGCCATGCAGCCAGCCCTGTGCCTAGCCCTATTCTCAAACACGAATCACAGGTAAGATAAGCGTTTGGAGGGAGAAAGAATAATGGAGTAGGAGGTGAGAGGAGAGACTGACGGTAGTAGTACTAGTAAAGTAGTAGGACAATTGAATTCACTAAGTCTGTCAGTAGCACTTTTGTACAAATTTGGGCAATTGGACAATTTGAATCAACCCGCCAGTTAAGTTTCAGGAAAACAAACGTACAGTTAACCCCCCGCCTCCCCAACAAAACAGTAAAAAACATGTATGCTATGTTTAAGTTGAAATAAATAATTTTTTTAGCCCTAACAAAAAAAAACTATCCCACAGGAAGACCGACCCACCCCCCTCCCTAACCTCAACGAATGTCCATGAAATCAAAGTCCCCAAAGCCCAAAAACCCTAACTCCCAATTACCACCCCCCCAAAAGTCTTTAAAAAAAGGGGCAAGGGACAGTCTCTCCTCCTCTACTGCCGCCGGTGGTGTCCTTTGGCAGGTGGTCACGATGCTCCCTACGGAGGTCCTTGAGCGGGGGTTTCAGCCTCTCAACCTCCTGCTCAAGGTTGGACACCCTGAGAGTCAAGCGGTGCAGACGAGCTTTGCACCTGCTGTGGGGGGCAGCTGATTTTTTTGCTGCTTGGCGGTGGCGGGTGGCTGCTGGATCACGGTTCCGTCCCACTGAAGGCTTTTGCTGACTGGATGACCCAGGGTGAGCGGAGGAGGATGCAGCTGTAATGGATGTTGTTGATGTCGACTGAGACTGCGTGTCCTCCTCCTGGGCCACCAGCTGACGATATTCGGCGACAATCGCCTCCAGCTTCCGTTGCCGGGCCCGTCTAGCCAGCTCCTTCCGTGTTAGTTTGCAAGGAGCATCTATAAGAAAGAAAAACATACTCTAACCAATGCTCTTTAAGATTAACACAAAATAATTCAGCAGAAAGTTGCAACTTGTGTCACAGTAGCACTAGCTACTTGCAAGCACAGTACATAACATTTGTGGCCTGTATCTATCTAACCTCCCACTTCGTCGGCCTCTGCTCTAACATTAGTGGGAGTTCCAGGAATTCTACTAGCACTATATGGACTCACTACATTAGACTTAGACAGCACACCAGTCTTCTTCTTCTTCTCTCTTGTTTAGCGAAATTGGTACGTGAACTTGTGGAAGCCGGCATAATGCCAGCGCAGTCAACTTGCACCCGAGAAAAACAGACGCAAGCCATGATGACACAGACTTGCGTTACTGTACCAGTCCAGTAGATGCAGGTGGTGAAGCTCTTACTTTTCTATTACGGGTGGAACTGGCCATACTCTGTTACATGGCTACTTCTTAATTAATTTAACTTTCACCCTGCACTGCCCCTGACTACTAGAAAAGGAAAATGAAGAAGATAAATAATATGATCATCTATCCCTTCACAGGATATTTGCTTACATATGGGATGACTTTAGGTGCTTTGTTTTTTATTGAGTGAACACCGATAGGCCACACATGAATGACAGGGTTGTAATAAAATTATTAACAGAGTGGTCCTCGTAATCGCCGGATATATGCTGTGCTTGCAAACTACTGTTACTAGTCATGGTAGTATTCTGAAAAATTACAACTTCTTTTCTTCGGCTTTGCTACTCTGGCACGGACGTGCGGTGTTACATGCTCTTCAAAGTAACACTTACTTCATTCAGTGACCATCTACTCTGTCTACATACACCTATGCTATCTATGAGGAAGATAGTATCATGATCCAGGCATCAATCCATTCAAAGTAAATGTCAATCAATCTTCTTATTGTCTCAACTGGACAAACCTTACTTTTTCTCACGGAACAGCAACCTTTTTATTTTATTTCGGAAACCACCAGCCATTCATCCGTGCTTGACTTGCATTTGAATTTGAACCAAAGGATATATTGCGCATTGCGCACACATACAGTTTCTGTTTCACCCACCCAGGCAGTCCTCTTTCCTTTCTCCTTTCACCCATCCTTGATTCAGCCTTCTACCGGCCGTGCATCATATTCCCAGCCATCTCGGGCAGCATTCAAAAACACGTATCATTCTTTGCCAGTCATTACTTTTAACTCGCTCGTCCTTCTTTACACCCTTCTTTCCCTTTTCGTTCATCCCATCCATCAAGTTCATCTCTGTTCTGACTTGGCTTCTTGATAAAACTTTCACAACTGAGTTGAAGTCAAATTTAGAGGAGGCCATTGGTTACACTTACTCGTCAACTCCCGCCGCTAATGCTATTGCTAATGAGAAGTTAAGGGTGAATGTCTTCTACCTGGTTGACAAAAACTTAGTTCTAAATTTGTAAGTCTTCTTAACAGTAAAGTGTACTTGAACTGTACAACATATACACCCCTGCAGAGAGCCCACTCTACAGTCTGCAATCCTAATAAGTAAGGAATATAATAGCTTACCACTGCCTGCCACTCCAGTGGCATCCCCCAAAGCAGATCCTGATGGCTGTTGCACCGCATCTGCCCCTGGAGTGCCCACCTCCATGCTGGCCCCGGCACTGGTGCTTGGCTGTGCCGATGTTCCGCCTAGAAAATACATTTAATATTTTTAGATGCCATATACACCACTCCCTATTTTGTCTAGGAATTAAAAAATGTTACTAGTACCACATAAACAAATTTAATAATTTGTGACTCTCTAGTCTAAAAACTAAATTTCCCTTTCTTCAAGCAAGGGTGTTTTTTATTTATGCTTAGCCATAACATGTTATGCTACACTTTTTGGCACAACTGATGAATGCTTGCTTTTTAACACGCACCATTTTTCTCACAACAGACAGAAGCTTCCCTTCTAAGAACAAGAGCAAGATCATCATCATATCATGTTGGACGGAGTCGTCAACGATTCAGCCCCACCAAGACTTTAAGTTCCAAACAGGTGAGGGCTCTCCCACAATTAACGTGTGGAATCAGCCACTTTTCAGTTTTGAATCCTTCCCCGTTTATCTTATATGAAGTTGATTTTAATAAATGTTTTTACTTTTAATAAAGCTTTAAAACTTACATAGACTCTGTGGTTTTTGGTCATGAGTGAGTGAGCAAAAGGGTTTGCAATTTGCAAGCATGAGTCCGTGGCACAGAGAGGTCAGGACTCTGACTCCGTAGTCTTATGTTCTGGGTTGTATAATCATGGGGGATCATCGCTGCATTCGGGAGCTAAATAATGACTCTGACACACTAGCTAGTCAGTAAGGAGATTGGGGGTTCAACTACTGTTATGACTGAGGTATGTGGAAAGTCTAACTGCGCATATTATAATTTATACCCAATGCCCTTTTTCTTGTCCATAGTTCTGTTTGTGCAGAATAGTCCCTTCAACAGTAGTAGTATGGATTGTCCTCCTATCCAATCAAAAAGTAAACTAATATCTTATTCTTGGTGGCCAGCGACATTTTATTGTTGGTAATTGTCAAAGCATAAACATTTAGAAGACTTCAACACTGAGTGCAGTCATCTGGGTTGTCCATAATGGACTCAGTGCATAGAGCTATTGCTGAATAGAATAGGAGTTTTGTTTAACACCTTTTGCCAACTGTGCAAGCTTAGTTAGCTACACAGACAGACTAATAATAATCTAGTAGTACCACATAGAGTTATAGTGGAGGCAGCCGCATTATAAGAATTTAGAAAAATAGTCTGCAAGAAGATCAAAGACGATTTAGGAAAAAATAGAATTATGAGGAACTTTTGGAATAAATAGGTGCTGTAAAAGATAGGGAAGTATAATTAATAACATTAACAGGAAAACTTACTGGGGCCAGCAGAGGAGCCCTCGGCGGACCTATCCAGGCCTTCCTGTTGTTGTTCCTGCTCCGCCAGCACCGCTACCTCCTCCTCTGTCCTCTTGCCCCTAGGGAAAGCTGATGTACAACATGAAAGAAAGACACAAACATGGATGATTGTTGTCAACCCAATCAAACATTTCAAAAAAACAATAACAAATTATTTCGGGGAAATTGACAACAATTGCACCTAATTTATTGACCTATCTGATGTGGACTACTAGGATATTAGTACTGCTGGATTCACGGACCATCTACTTGGAAAGTTATGTAACTCACTGAACCAACTACAAAAAGGTTCTACTAGGACTTTCAGGCAGCACTCCGCAGCACGCGAAGTGACAGACACAGTCCGTCATGATTGCAGACCACTAAAAAGTTTCCTACTCAATAACCAGTCATAATATACTCAAACTATCAATCCACCACCACTATCTCTTGGCAGGAGTACAAAGGAAGGACTTGAGTCTCTAGTTTCCAGCATTACGCAGTTCTGTAAAGTACTCACTCATACATAATCACTGAGGCCAAATGAGCACAAAATTGAAAACAAGTAAGCATAGTAGCACCACAAGTGAGCAGGCAAGCACCTGCAATCACAGAAGCTTTTGAAACCTAATTTACCTGCAATGTAATCGGCAGCATTCTTGCTCTTCGGAAAAAACAAATTGCAATAACACACAGAGAAGGAGAAAACAAAGTAGTGAATAAATACTAGCTACTACTACTCACCAAGGCCCGAGATCTCGACTCCAAGCAGGTCGAGCAGGGTCTTGCTGCCGGTCCAGGTTGTCGGACCACCGGTGCGTCGCCTGGTTGTAGGTGCACCGGCCCCCAGACTCCCGATACATGGCCCGGCACACCTTTCTCCATAGCTGGCGACGTTCCTGGAGCCCGTACCCGGCACCGGGTCTGGCGCCTCCCGCGACGGTCTTGGGGAAGTGGCTCTGGGAAAAGAAAACCAGTGCGGCCACCTCCCTTGCACTGAAGATCTCCCAGGCTACTACTGCCTCCCCCCTTAAGCGCCTGCACGGGAGCCGGGTACGGTGTGCGGGACCCTTCCCCTTCATGTTCTTCCTGGCTCCATTTGCCATGGTCCTGGGCAGGAAAGGAAAAGAAAATAGGAAAGAAATAATAGGGAAAAAGTAAATAAAAGAAAAGAGTTAACCCCATCCGCGCTAAGCGTTTTACCGCTGTGCGCTAAAGATCCGGAATTACCGCGTTACATGACGAGCTCAGCTCGTCATGAGCGTACGACAGGCGTACCTCATGACGAGCTGAGCTCATCATGAGTGTGGAAGGGGTTAAAAAAAGTAGTTTTAAGTAACCAAAAGAAGAAAAAATCACAAAATATAGATGTCCAAAAATAAAGATATAGGTAATGAGTAAAAAAAAGTAAAAAAAGTTCAAAGAAACGAAGGATTGAAAAGATTAAAGGAGGATTCAAAAAGCATGCCCAGAACCATAGCAATGAATGAAAAACAAGATGCCCATGCCCATTGCGGCCGCGTGGGTAAGTTTGCGCGATATTTCCTCCGCGAGCACGGAAAAACGGACGCAAACACGTAATTGTGGACCGCACACAACGCGAGCATGCAACTGGCGCCCGGAAACAGAAATACGCAATGCGAACACTGAAAACAAGATGGCCGCGCCCATGTACGACCGCATGGGTAACTTCGCGGTCGCCGCGCTGAAAAAAACCCCGCGAACAGCGCCCCGTGAACACGCAAAATTAAAAAAATCCACAAATTCACACAAATTCACGGATTTTGCGGACCGCAAATTCACTTTCGCGTGTATTTCGCAAATTTTGCCCATAATTAGTGTTTTGGTGTTTTTCCAGTTTTCCTGAGACATCTGCATGTGCTTCTGGATTCTTAGAAGTCGGTGGTGAACCAGGAGGCTTTTCTGGGCGCTGTCTGTTGGAGTTGCGTAGGGGTGCAAGTTCATCTCCGCTGGTGGAGATCCATCTGTAGAGTTCTTTAGCTGAGAGGTTGGCATCGGTTGAGTTGGTGGGGGTGTCGTGGTTGAGGGCGTGGTTGAGCTGTTCCTCAGTGGTTTTGGTCCAGTTCCTTCATGCAGAGAGCATTGCTGGTTTGGGGGCGGTTGGTTTGTTGACGTTGAAGTGTACTCAGTGGTGGTCCATCCAGGGTGGTTGCGTGGTGTGGCTGAAGTGAATGTTGTTACGTCCTGTGAAGATGGGGTCCAGGGTGTGTCCTGCTTTGTGGGTGGGCGTGGTGACAATTTGCTTCAGGCTGATGTTGGCGAGGTTGTCCAAGAGGGTGGTGGAGTTGGGGTCATTGGGGTTCTCGAGGTGGAAGTTCAGATCTCCGACGAGCATATCGTCCATGGAGGTGATGGTGTGGGGTGCGATGAGGACGGCGATGGTGGTGGTGAATGAGGCATGGGGTCCATGGGGTCTGTAGGCGAGGGTGCCATGGAGAGTGCTCCTATGGCTGGTCTGTAACTGGAAGTGAAGGTGTTCAGTGGTGGCAAGGGAGTCATTTGTGGTGGAGGTGGAGAGTCGGAGGGCATTCTTGTGTGCGATGGCGAGACATCCTCCTGGGCAGTTGGGGTGGTCTTTCTTCTGGATCTTGTAACCGTCAGGGATGGCGGTAGCGTTGTCGGTGGTGGAGGTGGCATTCCAGGTCTCTGTAAAGAAGGCGATGTCCAGTGAGAGGGTGTCGAGGAGTTCCCAGATTTAGACGGTATGTCTGTGCATGGAGTGCATGTTGAGGAGGATGCACCTCAGAATTTCGTAGGTGTTAGTGTTCAGTGCGGGGTGGTGGTCTTGAGGGTGCGGATGGTGTTCAATGTCTGGGAGCAGTGGCGGCAGAAAAACTGTCCATGGGTGGTGCTTGATGTGGACAGCTGGCAGTTGTGGTCCCTTCCAGGGTTGAGTGCAAGGAGGGTCGTTGTGTCGTAGCGGTGTATAGTTGGAGATCCCGGGTTCTTGACGCTGGTCACAGTTGGGCCGCAGATGGGCTTGCCTTTGGCCACCATTATTAGGGAAGGGGGAAGGGTGAGCAGCTGGGAGTTGGGAGCGGGACCCAGCAGGGGGAGGGGCCACAGGGGAAGTAGCAGCAGGATGGGAATGGGCTGGAAACAAGAGGTCTCAACCGAGACAAAATACAGATACAGGAAGCATGTAGATGAGTACTCAGACACACCTATCCTTCCTGTGTTGTGGCTGACTAGAGAAAATGCACAAAGTGTAGATGTCACTCACCACAGACGTGTATTGGAGACAGGCTTCAAAGCTTACAGAGTTATAAGCACAGAGAAATGTCAACTTTCTAAGAGTGGCATTTCTAAAACAGTAGTGTTAAATCCATCTTCACTATTGAAGAGGATTTACCCTTACCATTCCAAACATATGAAACATGAAAACTCTACTCCTCTCTGATCAGGAATTACAGCTTAAAAGTGTATTAAGGAATTAAGGATTTTTCAATGCTAACCTATGAGATGAGTGAGCCTCACAGAAGTGAAAAAATGAAATAGGCTGTTTGTCACCACCAGGAAATGCAAAACATAAAAACACATGTCCTCACTTTAACTTAAATACCACCCTACCCTTATGGCTACCAACAGCCTGCTTTAGGGATGATGTATATGTTATAAAAGGGGAGTTTCAAGCTAGGCAAGTAGTTTTAAATGATAAATCGATGTGGCAGTAAACTACACACACAGGGACTACAGTGGCAGGCCTGAGACAGTTTTGGAAAGCTACTTCTGTAGGTGGCGCAATCAGTGCTGCAGGCCCATTAGTAGCATTTAATTTATAGGCCCTGGGTATATGTTATACTACTTTACAAGGGACTTGCAAGTAAATCAAATATGTAAAATAGATGTAAACCATTGAAACAATATTTAGCGAAGAGAGCAAATTTACGTTAGCAATGGTCAGCAGTGGGTAAAGTTTCCAAAGTCCTAAAGCCAGCAAAAAGAAGGTCAGAAAAAAGAGAAGGAGGAAGGCAAAAAGTTTGGGGTGACCCTTCAGAGAAGGTCATTTCCCAATATATACCATAATACCCAAGGCCTGTAAGTTAAATGCAAATAGTGAGCCTGTGTTAGAAATTGAGTTACTAGTTGACTGGGTTGTGAACTCTGTTTAAGCAGGAACCACCATCCTGACACACCTGCAGACCCTAAATTAACCTGATCTCACCCTTGGTAGCGTGGCACAGAGTAGTCAGGCTTAACCTAGAGGCAATGTTTAAAGTATTTGTGCAACACTTCAAACAGCAAAACAGTTAAAACACCTCACAAAAAGATCGCACACCAGGTTTGGAAAATAAGATGATCATAATTTAGTAAGTAGCGCTAGATCAAAACTACAAAAATCTAATATGTAGAACTGGAATTACGATTTTTTTTTAAAATAAACTCATAGTCTAAAGTCTAGGCTGACACTGATAGAGCGCGGGTCGGATGCAGCCCCTGATTAGTTCTGATAAAGATTTACTTTCTCAAGCTTTGCGCTAAGAGTTCCGTTTGCATTGGAGTGGTTCACAAGGAGAATGTTGAAGGTGGCAGATGGTGTGGTACGAAAAGCAGTCCAGGCATTGTGGATGGGCGGACTGGACCTTCGTCTTGGTGGTCCACCACAGGCTGTTGATGCTGCTGTATGTAGAGTAGAGCAGTGTTTTTCCAATGTGAACTGGCCCGTTCACTGTCACAAAGAACCAAAAAGCTTGAATTAAAAGCTCAAGAACCACATAAAGGGTCCAGGACATATGAGGCACCACTTCTGGGTCAGGAACTTGCTGAAGAAGGGTTCAGGAGCTGTTGGGGAGCCTTTTATGTCCCGGAGCCTCAGATCAGGAGGCTAGAAGACTAGCCCTTTGAGTCACCCTGAAGTTCTGGATTCAAGATTAAGTTACAGGTCTAGTTCATCTTCCACAGGCAAGAGGGCGGCCGGCAGCAGGCCAGCTCAGCATTGTAGCAGTTCCTTTAGAGCAGCAGTTGAGCAGATTGGAACTCCTTGTAGCAGCAAAGTAGTCCTTCTTCCTGGCAGAGTATCCACAGGTCCAAAAGTGCACTGAGACATGGTGTCTGAGGTCCTTCTATTATGCACTGACTCTAGAAGGTGGGATAAGTCTCTAGGCAGTGGAAAATCCTACCTCACCTTCCCTGGCTCCAAGCTGGCCAAAGTGGCAATGCAGGGTCGTTAGAACTTTGTATGAAGGCAGAGCCCAGGGTAATCTGTAGGGCTGTACCCAGCTCCACCCCTCATTCTGCCTGTAGATGACTCACTCAGGAACACCTAATCCCTCTATTGTGTGACTATCTGGGAGGAAGTAACAAAGTCTGTCATTTACACCCAGTCATGTGACCTAGGCCAGGCTCTAGGCACAAAAGGGCTGGGGCAGAAACAGGGCAACTTTCTAGAAGTAGCATTTTTTAAATTGTGATCAAAAACTCGACTTTTTGTATTTTTGTATTTTAATGTATTTCTAAAGCGCAAACAATCGCTCCGAAAGGAGCATCCTGGCGCTAAATAAACAGTGTGCAAAAATTAGAAAAGTTAGAAGACTATATGAAGGTCATTACATGATCGTCAGGGAGAGAATAAATCCATGTTTTGAGCTGCTTTCTGAATTGGTTTTCCTGAGTTAGGGATCTGAGATTGTTGGGAATTGAATTCCAAGCTTTGGAAGATAAAAAGGATAAAGACTTGCCTCCTTTAGTTTTGTATTTGAATTTTGGCAGCTTAATCAGGTTTTGACCTGAGGATCTTAAGGTCCTTGCAGGATTGTAGTGGGGGAATCGTTTAATAAGTTAGGTCGGGCCGGTGCAATTGAATGCCCGGAAGGCTATGATTAAGATTTTAAACAATATTCTGTTGGGGAGTGGCAGCCAATGGAGGGTTTTGAGGGCGGCCGAGGCTGATGATCTCCTGGGTAACTTGAGAACAAGTCTAGCCGCTGCGTGCTGCACGCCTTGGAGCTTTTTGAGAGTGGTTTTCTTTTTAACACCTGCCATCAGACCATTGCAGTAATCGAGACGTGCAAGGATTAAGGCCACTGCCACTGCCTTTCTTGAATCTATGGGTAGAAAGTTAAAAAACTTTTTCAGTGATTTAATGATATTAAAGCAGCATCCTGCAACATTCCTGACATGCTGGTCAAAGGATAATTATAGAACGCCCAGATTCTTTGCTGATACCACTGCTTGAGGCGGTGCAGGGGTGTCCTCAGTCCACCATTTGCTGGGACAGAATTGGGGGGGTTTTCCCATAGGGAGAATTTCAGTCTTATTGGTGTTGCATTTGAGATGGTTTTGATCCATCCAGCAGAAGACATCTCTTAAACACTTTTTAAAATTCAGCTCAGCATCTGTAGAATTGTTCTCCAGAGGAACAATACGCTGAGTGTCATCGGCATATGATGTCACTAATATGCCGTATGACTCAATTAAAGAGATAAGAGGGACCATACAGATGTTGAACAATAATGGGCTTAGTATTGAGCCCTGAGGGACTCCAGAGTGTACCTTTTTCTCTTTAGAAAGAAAAGTGCCCAAGGAGATGGTTTGAGATCTGTCTGCCTAGAAGGAGATAATCCAATCCAATGCAACATCTGTAACTCCTATATTCCTAAGTCTGTCTATCAATAGGGAGTGGGAGATGGTATCGAACGCCGCCGTGAGATCTAATAAGATCAGGACGGCGTTCTTCCCTTCATCTTGTAATAGTTTTATTGAATCGGTGAGTTCGATCAAAGCAGTTTCCATGGAGTGGTGTGGACGGAAACCCGATTGCTGAGGATGAAGGATATGGTGTGTATCTACGTAATTTTTTAATTCTTTGTGGACCATTTGCATGGTAATCTTACCCAGGACGGGGAGGAGTGAGATCGGGCGTAAATTTGCAAGGTCTGTTGGGGATTTATTTGATTTTTTCATAAGGGATTTCACGATTGCATGTTTCCATTCGCCAGGCACAACGCCTGAACTCAGGGAAGCATTAACAATCTCATTTATGATGGGATTGACAACCTCGATTAATTGATGAAGGATTCGAGGGGGGCATGAATCCGAGGGGGCACCAGATTTACATGTCAGGATTGCCTCCCGGGTCTGGAGGAGCGTAGCCGGGGTAAAAGTTCTAAGACAGCCCTTCGGGTTCTCTCCACAGTCCGGTGGAATAGGGGACAAGGCTTGACAAGGTAATTGGAAATCCTTTTGTCTTAGTAAGATTTTTTCCTCAAAGAAATCCGCAATCTGGTTGCGAGACTCTAAGGATGGTGGGATTTCCGGTTGTAAAGCTCTTGGGTGGGTAAATGACTTAACAATGGAGAATAACGTTTTTTGTTTTTGTTTGGCTGTATTGATGGCATTGATGTAGAAGTTCTTCTTAGCTATTTTAATAGCAATGAGGTAAGTTTTCCTCTGCCGAGTATATAGGCTTCTATCTGTAGGGTCGTAGGTTTTTCGCCAGCTACGTTCTCTTTTTTTGCATAGTAGATGGATTTTTGCTAGCTCAGGTGTGAACCAGGGGGCATTTATCTTCCCTTTTTCCCCTTTTCCCTGGGGGCGGTTCTGTGGTACCCGATCCTTGATCCCCTGTCGCATCCAAGTGTGAAAACATTTGGAGCCCTGAACAGCATCACCAGGCATAATAGGGATAAGTGCCTCAACGATGGGGTTGAGCTTAAAATTAGCCTCTACTCGTGTCCAGTTGACATGGTTCACTAAATTATGAGTAGGTTTCACTGGTGGTTGAGGCCGTGAGAGCTTAATGTGAAAGGGAATCAAGCAGTGGTCTGACCAAATTTGAGGGACGGGAGTCTGAGTCTCCAGAAGAGGAAAGTTGGGACATATTCCGTCCAAGGTGTGGCCAGCTTGATCAGTAGGCTGTGTGACTATTTGTTGAAGATTGAAAATCTCCAAAGTTTGGAGAAAATTCAATGCAGACATGGTGGTCTTCTAGCCCCAGCTGGCCACCATCCCTGGGAGTGCTAGACATTCCCAACAGGGTCACAGATTACACCTGCCTCATGAATATTAATGAGGCAGAAAATTTGCAACCCCATTAGTAATCGGAAACAGTGTCTGAGACACTGTTGTAAATTCCAATTTGCAAGTCGCAAAAAGACACAATTTGCGAGTCGCAAATTGGAAGGGTCGCACATCTGGCTCTTAGTCCTAAGACAACTCAATTTAAAAGAATCATATGCCAAAATTGGCATTTGATTTAAAACATCGATGAATCTTTCACTTTGCTGCTGTTTACATTGAAGAAAGAACTATCCATAGGCAGCCAAATTGTATGAGTGTACACACCTCCATCAAAAATTAGAAATTCAGTTGTGGGTGGACTAAATGAAATGAATGAATTACTGAGATTGAATGCAGAGTAGACATGATGAGAGTCATCGTAATATCACAACATAATTAGTTCCCCCTACATTTAAATTCTCAATTGGATCTGCTACAATGAATTTTGACGGCCCAAAAAACTCCATCTCCCAAGAGACCTCGCTTAAGTTCAGGTGCTTGTGACACCCAATGAGCTCACAACATAGTCGTACGTCGATAAGTTCTGAGTCCATGGTAGCTGATCTCAACACCTAGTGGGAGACGGCGTTGCACCCTACATGTTTATCTCAGAGAGTCGAATGTCGTGCTGAGGACACGGTAAGTGAAGCTAGATGCGTTTGTATGCACCTTGGAGTGCGCCCCTCCTCTAACTTAGCGACTGTACAATGGCACTTGGTGACCATTTTCAAAACTGAGATATCCATTACATTCATTTTGTGTACGTTTGGGTTCACTCAATGTGAGGGTTGTTCACTTAATTGGTCGGAATCCTTTGATCTTTTTCAGCACTATTCGGGTAGCACCTGCACTAAGGTATCACGAACAGATGGCAAAAGTTTTTCTTATATGTACCAATCAGAGACGTTAGAGACGTTATAAGGCATGAGAAAGTGGTCTCTGGCCCAGGGCCCCAGCCTTTCAGGGGACCCCCTGATAGAGCCAGCTCTGTTCTGCAGAGAGCTTTGCCCTGATGACTTTGAATAATTCTTGAACACATAGTTTTAAATACAGTTTTCTTTTAATTGATTTTTTAATGTGGGTGATGTGGGAGAGTCTATTGCAGACATTTTGCAGAGAAATGTTGGGGCCGATTCACAAAAATAATCTGAGACAAAATCCTAACTTTACGACTTTCGGTATGCACAGAAGGCATTTAGGACTACTAAAGTTAGGATTTTGTCTCAGTTAAACTTAACTTTTGGTCTTAAGTTAAATTTAAGACAAACTTAAGTTTAACTGAGACAAAATCCTAGTTGTAAAGTTAGGATTTTGTCTCAGTTAAACTTAAGTTTGTCTTAAGTTTAATTTAAGACCCAAATTTTAGATTAACTGAGACAAAATCCTAACTTTAGTACTCCTAAATTCCTTCTGTGAATACCGAAAGTCGTAAAGTTAGGATTTTGTCTCAGGTTACTTTTGGGATTCGGGCCCATTGTGTTTATGTTTTATGGAACATCCATGAAAAAGTTTCTTTTAGATTTAAACAGGACCTGACATATGACAAATGGGAAAGTGTCTGTTCATCAGCAAATTTTTCTAGGTTTTCTGAAGAATTTTTTAGCTCTGCATGATATGATACTGCTGGCCAGTGCCCAGTGCATGTGCTTTGATTCCAAAAACATGTTGGGTTGGTATACAGCATAATAACATCATTAACATAACTATAAGTCCCTCGTATTCGGTACAAAGTGTACCCAGACGCTATAATTTAAATGTCACAAGTGGACTGAAGCACACATTGTGCCTCCACTAGAGTGGCAGTTCAAAAGATGACTTCAGGCCCACTCTAGTAGCCGGTTGGTGCACTTTTAAAACTGCTACTTCTACATGCTAAAATGACCCCTTTTGAAAGGCCTAAGACCTTCTTTAAAATATCAATTAGTTACCCTAAGTAGGCCCTAACACCCAATAAGGCAGAATATTTAAAATTGCTACATGTAAAACTTTAATGTCCTTACAGTGACAAGATTTTCTAAAGCTAATTCCAATGTACTAGGATTAGCTGTTTCACTGGAAATCACTAGGATATCATATTAAAATCAGATAATGCAGATAATGTTATCTCTGCCTAGAAACCAGCTACAAAATACATACTTAGACATTCATTTTTTAAATTAAAAGTCCAAACCATTGGTAAAGGCAGATTTTTGCTAAATATGTTATAAAAGGTAAATTTAAAAGGTCACCTTTTGCGTGCCTAAACCCTCTAAAAGCCCACTTGTATGAAGTCCAACTGTCACCTAGGAGCTGAATAGCTCCTTGATAAAGTGTGAACTTGCTCTCAGAGATGAGACATAGGCTTTGGGTGTGGGGAGGTGTTCTGTTCCTTTGACAGTAGAGTCACCTGGGTGGTACCCAGAAACGTAATTAACTTCAAAGAGGCATACCCTGTGACAGGCACATGTAGCTCACACCTAGCCTACCCCCTCCATTATCCTTCAAGTCAGCTAGACACCAATGTCAGTAGGAGAGGAACTGCCCAACAGAGGGGTTGCTCATTTTCCTGGACACATCCCGGGTAGGCACAGGAACTCTGCACAGGGGAAGAATGTTCTCCCATCTTGGTTTTAGGTAGAGACAGGAACTGCTATACAAGTTAGCATGTAGCTTGGAACTTTTCCCCTGGTTGGTAAGGAGGGACCAGGAGTCACCCATACCCATATGCTTGTGCTACACATAAATGTGGCACTCATGGGCATCCCCTTCAGAACAGTACTTGACCTATTGAAGTCAGAAGGAGGATTGCACCTGCTGTCGAGATCTGTGAGTAGAACTCTAAGGGTCTCACCTGAACTCTAAGGGTCAGTTAGCTGACCTCCTGTTAAGCTTCAGAGACACAAAAGCTGAAAGAAGCGCACTCCTCTGGAAGCTCCCATCTGGCCAGTTTCAACAGGAGCTACCTGGAACTCTGCTGGTGGCCTCCAGTGGAGTGAGCCTTGATCCACAAAGTACTGCTCCTGATGTCCTGTAATCCTTGGCAGGTGTCAGAGTACACTCCTCCTGCCAAACCATAAAGCTGGGACTTAGAAACTTAATGTTACATTTCTGCCTGGAGAACCATTGTGGGACTGTAATCAACCCGCCATGGGAGAATCGCTGGTGGGACTGACTTCACCACAGTTCCCACTATGTTATTCTCCACAGAAGCAAGTCTGATTCAGCAGGGTCGAAAGGCATTTAATTCCAACAAATGCCTTTTGACTACGGCCTGCAGCTTTACCCTGCTGAGGAGAGAGTCCAAGGGCTTACTTACGATTATGGAAGTATGGGAGTGGTCCGCTAAGCCAGCACACTTCTCCCACATCACCAAAGTATACTGACACCACCTGCCAGATTACCATTTTCCTTGTGTCTGGCGGGTGGTGCTTATGTGGTCCCTCAGCGATGCCCATTAAAAAAAGGCACCTCAATGAGAGTGCCAAAAGTCTGTTCCTGACCAGCACAGACTCACAGTCCGTGCAATGCAGGAAAGGGGGTGAATGCATACAGGGGGCACAACATGTGCCACCCTGCAGGTACCTCATGGCTCTGAAGAAAGAGAGGGCACTGTAGGGCCCCTCGTAATGTCATCACCACCACAGTTTTAATGACGGCTTCACAGTGGTAGTGAAGAAACTCCTAATATGCTCAGCGGTGCTGCAGGGGCAGGAAAGGTACCAGTCTGCTCTGTCGGCTAGGGGCAGAGACACTCATACCAGGGAAAACTTCAAATCACCATTTTGGATTGTCCGAGAATGCTGTGTAGGATGGTTGGTACAAGGTTGAAGAGATGATGTGGCATCATAGGATTGGTCTGCGATGCTTAGTCCCTAAAACTTTACATCCCCATTTCAAAACTCCTGCACCTTTTAGAAATTTGAGAAGACCCTATGCCTGGAGGTGAAAACAGTGACAGGGTGCCCAACTGGAAGGAGAGGCCACCTGATGCACAACTCCTATGAATTAGGGACTTGGATTCCAGCTAACCCTGATGACTAGTATGCATCTCTCCAGGGTCAGTGGTGCTGCCCCCTTATGTACCTGGAGAACAAGTTGGCAAAAGGACCTGGACTCCACTGCCAACCAGATGCTTTACTATATGCCAGGAGATCCAGGGGCTTGGGTGTGCAGCAAGGAGCGTGTTCAGATGCCTGATAGCAGAGGGGTTGTGCAAGATGCCTGCCCCAGCAGCAGAAGAGCATCAGGAGCCAGAGAGAGGGCATGACTGGTACAGGGAGCCAAAAAATCTAGAAATGCACAGAAATTCATTAAATGCACCTGGGAGATAGGCCTAGCTGCCAAGAACAAAACAAAAAGAAGAAAATTTGCACAAAGGGGCCAAATACATGCGGCTTTAAACATTAGTCTGTGTGAAAGATAATAAATTAAGGGAATGGGCATGTGGCACTCTGTCACTATTCCAAACACTATCCCAAACACTATCCCTGGGATGTAATAGGGCCCAGGGGTTTGTACATCATTAATTCCTTTTTCCCATGTGGGCCCCTGAAACCTGCTTCTGTAACCCTGATGCAGTGGAGGACCTGAAAAGTGCTCACTCACCCCGTGCCCATGTCTGAGGGTTGGTGCACCCACCTCTCAGCCTCAGATCCAGCTCCCACCAGCTGTTATTAGCACAGCTTGGACACTGCTCCTGCATGCCACAAAGGGATGGTGCTGCTTTGTAGGAATGCCAGCTGGGCAGCATTTTGGTGGGCTCCAATCACTGTCCCTACTACACCACAGGCTGTGGGTACCACAGGTGGCACCGATGCAACCAGACACCCAGGAAATGTTAGTGGTGTGGTCACCCCAAAGGGAGAAAAGAGTGGAGGGAGCTACTCATTAAATGTGCTTGGATGGGCCTGCATTACCCCCAAGTGCCCTATGAGCACTTCCTCTTGCAGATTCTATTTCTCATGGTGGCCAAAGGAGAGGCAGGGGGCACCACCAGCACCTCCTCAGGAGTCTTTTGGTGGCTTTCGACAGCAGCATCACCACTAACCCCCACACAATGTTACTGGAGGTGAACCCTAAGTCTTGGGGCCTGATACCCATGAACCCAGGACTTCAATAACATTATTATAAGCACTCCCTTGAGCTTTGAAGTCTTTGTGTTCAAACCAGTTCTGGGTGCCTCCCTGTCAGTGACACCTTCTTCCTTTGATTAGTGGGGGATCTGGATTCTCAATCATTCAGCAGAAGATGCAGCAATTGTTTTATAGCAGCAACCCAGTCCTCTTCACCTCTAGGTGCTTCTCCTCCCCCTATACTCCAGATGAAGGCCAGCCTGTTGCTGTCTCACCTCCTCCAGTAGGTCAAGACATTCCCTGGATCCTATAACATTCAAATCCAGACAATCAATCCACAGCCAGGCAATGACAAACAGAAATGTCACAGCACAAACACTCAGCCACTTCTAAAAGAGTGGCTTCTAAACACACATAAAAAGATGTCTCATTACATTATGAGTTCAGGCATACTAAACTTCACCTTTTCATCTTAAGCCTTTGGGAAGATAGGCTGGAATATATATTACACAGCCTTCCCATTCTATCCTATGGACAAGATGGCCTTTCCACAGTGAAAAATGAAATGGAGATTATTTCACTGTCGGGCATAGTACACTCCTTAATATATGTCCTACCTTTCACATGCACTGCACCCTGCCCAGGGAGTACCCTGGACCTACCATAGGGTGCCTGATGTGCATAGAAAGGGAAGGGTAAGGTCTGTCAAGTGAGTGCACTTGACAGAACAACATGGCAGTTTAACAAACTGCGCACAGGCCCTTCAATGGCAGGCCTGTGTTCCCTTTTTAAGGTGACTTGTGTGGGTGGCACAAATAGTGCTTCAGGCCCACTAGTAGCATTTGCATTACCAACCCTAGCACAAATACTGCTCTTTAAAAGGGACTTTACTAGTAAGGCAAACATACCAATCATGGACAACCAATTACCATTACAATTTATACAGGGAGCACTTGCACTTTGACACTGTTGAGCAGTGGCACAGTGTCCAAAACATCTAGTTTGGCAACACCATGTCAGAAAAAAAGGTCTAGGGGAAAGCAAAAAGTTTAGGGACTTTTGCCAAAAAGGGCCAAGTCCTACACTATGTTTTAGAAAATTGGCATTTTTCTGCCCTTAACCCTTTTGTGCCTGTTGCGTATCTTGAATTGCATGACTGGGTGTATCTGGGTGTTAGACTTTGTGAATTCCTACCAGACAGTCACAATATAGAGGTATTGCATGTGCTATGAAGAGCCATCTGCTGTCAGGATCACAGCACTACTTGCAACTGACTAAGGAGTGCTCTGCCCTCACAGAAAGGACCTACCCATTTTCACTGTGACCAGCCTGGAGCCAGGGCAGGGGAGTCAGGTAATACCATGCACTTCAAATCCTTTGTCTACTCTAGAAGCTTCTTCCACCTTTTAGAACAATTGCATCAGGCTATAAAAGTAGGACCTCAAATACCAACTCTTCAGCACACTTCTTGATCTGTGGATATTCTGCCAGGAAGAAGGCTTGCTGTGCTGCTGAAAGGACTGCCGGCCTGCTGGACTGCTGGAATGCTGGACTGCTGGACTGCTGACTTGCTGCCTTTCTGCCCTGCTGCCCTCTTGCCTGGGGAACAAGGACTAGATCATTAACTGTCCCAGGACCTACATAGTGACTCACAAGGGATAGTTTGCTGGCCTCCTGTTTAGAGCCACTAGGACACAAAAAGTTTCCTTTAACTTGAACACTCACCTGGACCCAGCTTGAGTGAGTACCGACCCTCCTTGTGGTGCTCCTCCAGCCCTGGACCTTTGTAAGGGGTGCTAAATTTGCCCAGATAGCCAGAATCCAAAACTGAGGACCAACCTGCTCACCTATCCACCCTAGTTGCATAATCAGTTGGATGGAATTCGGACCGTCTCCCACTATGATCTTCTCTGCAGCAACAAATCCTTTTCAGTGATCCTTCGCCAATGGGGTGTCTGACCTCATGGAACTGTCATTGGCTACAGACCTTTTCCTCATCCCACATGAAATTATTCAACTTTCATTTCAGAGACTAAGTCAGAATGTAGAAATCTTCACCATGGCTTTGACCCACAGCTATCTGATACCTCCTGTAGCCTAGCCCACTGAACTTTACCTTCTCAAAACATTTTCTCAGAATTATTTCTTTTTTTTCCTGAAAGCAGACAATATATTTATTAAAGTGAACCTCAAACTATACAGGGCTGGTCGAAATGTTTTTAAAAAAAAATGTTTTTATTAGACATAAGACATGGTAACAAATTCAATCAAATATTCACATTAGCATATTTAATACCCATGTCAGATATCCCAGTTTTAGTTTTCACCCAGCCCAACCCACCCCCCAGGGAGGTGTTACACGGAGAAAGGGAGAGAGAACAAAAACACAGTAAAGAATACTTCATGAAATATCAAGGAATATAAAGAGAGGGGGAAAACATTAGTAGCCCACAGTTAT
Source organism: Lissotriton helveticus (assembly GCF_964261635.1). Lineage (NCBI taxonomy): Eukaryota > Metazoa > Chordata > Amphibia > Caudata > Salamandridae > Lissotriton > Lissotriton helveticus. Next base: position 822,930,811 of record NC_136057.1, read on the forward strand.
CCAAATTATTACAACCTAGTTCTCGGAGATCATCCAATTATTCAAGGGTTTCCAAATCCGTTCACCCTCCCTTCGGGCCCTTAGGCCTCTTCTCTTGTAAACCAACATTTCCCACTTGCTTACATTAATAAATTTGACCAACCATTCATACACATTTGGGGGTGTGGAATACAGCCAAACAGTGGCAATTGATAATCGCAGAGTGGCCATGGCTATAAAAAATTGTTTCTGCTCAGGTACAGTCATGTTTTGATCCAAAACACCCAGGATTAAAGCCTGCGGAGTCAGTGATATCCTACGCTCCAAAATTTGCTCCAGATATTTCTCAATCTTATTTAGCAGAGGAATAAGACAAGGACAAGATGCAAACAAATGAACACTATCGGCCGCGTATACTCCACACCGGGGACAGTCAACTCCCAACGTACCCCCCCATTGTTGTATACGATGTGGAGTGATATACAAGTTAAACCATGTCTTGAAACACTGCACTTGGAGGTTTGCTGAGATGGTAGCAGTTTGACTATAGCGGAAAGATTCCTCACAAACCTCCTGCCCCGCGTCTAATCCTATCTGCCACCTGCTAAAGTGTTTACATAGATCGTCACTTCGGCTCTCATTTAGTAATTTATAAATCCTGCAGATCATTGATTGCCCCCCCTTAATAGCATCGATAATCGGTATTTGATGCCAACTGGCCGGTTTTCTGGAAAAAAAATCTCGGATCTGTAGAAATTTTAAAAAGTGTCTATTACTAACTCCAAACTTCTGTTTGATTACTTCAAAGGTCAGTAGCCCGGATTCACACACTATATTCCGATTACAATAACTCCTTGTGCTGTCCAGTCTCTAAAATGTCCATCGTGAGAAATTCCAGGTAATAGGGCATTCCCTACAATAGAGGAGTATATGTGAATCCGACCGATATCACACAACTTGCGGGCCATAGACCACACTTTGAAAGCTCCCCATAGCACCTTAAACTTCACCCGTTTAAAGTAAGCAAAATCAATGTGTCTGAATAGAAGCCCTCGTACTTCTCCAAAAATTAAACAAGAAATTGAGATGTCTGAGCGTTCTAAGTTCACAACATCTAGGAGTTCAGCTATATGCCTAACCGTTATTGCCCAATAGTATATCTGAAGATTGGGTACGGACCATCCCCCTCTCTCCCTGGGCAGTGCATATATTTCATAGCCCGCCTCTGCCGTTTCCCTGCCCATAGAAACCAGGAAATGATCCGATCCAATTTTTTAAACCAGGTTTGCTCAAAAAATAAAGGGATAGCTCTTAAATGATACAATATTTTTGGAAGAAATATCATTTTGACCACATTACATCTACCCATTAAGGTTAATTGCAAATTATTCATCCGACGGGCATCAATATCAATTTTTTCTATCAAGGGAGTTAAATTTATCGGTATGATCTCATCTGGGTTCGAGCATATCTCTATCCCCAGATATTTCGCACAATGCTGCACCCGGGGATCTACAAGGGTAATTTTATGATTTTGTATAATCTGAGTTTTGGCCTCATTTAAATGGTACCCTGAGATCCGGCCGAACTGTGAAGTAAGAATCTGGATTTCTTGTAGGACCACCTGTGGAGAATCTGTTAAAATGGCCAGGTCATCCGCATAGCCTAAAACTTTAGTGTCCCCCCCTTTGATCGTATTGGACGTATCAAATTATTAAAAAAAAGTTTTTTAATTACGGGATCGATGTAGATTGCAAATTATAAAGGGGAGCAGGGACAACCCTGCCTTGTGCCTCTAGAGATGCTAATTTCAGCTGTCTGAATTCCCATAACAGAAATTAGGGCTATAGGTTGTATGTACATACTCTTAATTGCAGACATAAATCTCTCCCCCAACCCATAATGTTTCAAAGTTGCCCATAAAATAGGCCAGGAGACCCTATCAAAAGCTTTCTCTGCATCCAGCAGAATCAAGGCCATAGGGTCTCCTGAAACCTTGGTAAAATCAAACAGCGCAATTGTACGGCGTATATGGTCTATTGTTTCCCGTCCGGGAACAAACCCATGTTGTTGGGGGGAAACAAGCTTTTTAATCACCCCCGAGAGCCGATTCACCAGTATCTTAGCATAGATCTTTATATCACTATTGATAAGCGTAATCGGCCGATAGGACCCTGTATCATAAGGTTCCTTACCCTTCTTCAAAAAAGTCACAATACGGGCTCTTTTCCAAGATTCTGGAGGCATATCCCCATTCTGGATCTTACGAAACATTTCAGACATAATCGGTAGAAGCTGTAGTCGAAAACATTTATAAAATTCCCCCGGTAATAGATCAGGACCAACAGCTTTACCAGAAGGGAGGGAATCTATAGCTAACCCAATCTCATGCATTCTTATATCAGTGTCTAACATATCTCTCTCCTCAGAGGATAGTATATCAACCTCTATTTCATTAAGATAATCTTGGATTAGACACTGTGTTGCCACGTTTTTCATAATATCCTCTGTGTAAAGTTTTTGATAGCATTTTTGAAAGGTTGAAGCAATAGCCCCTTCATCAGAAACCAAACCCACATCTGGATCAAGAATATTTTTGATGTGATTTGCTGACTCTCTCTCTCTCTAGTTCTGGAAGCTAGTAGACGTCCGGCTTTTTCACTGTCTTCAAACATCCTAGACCTCCATGCGACAAATTTACTTGCTGCTTTATTTTGTGATATTTCTGTTATAGCTGATTTAGCTAAAATAATCTGTGTTTGAATTGAGTCACTGTCCAGATCCTGAATAAAAGCCCGGGCTAGATTTCCCTCCGCCTTCTTCAGATCTGCATATAGCATCAGTAATTTAGTTCTTTTTTCTGGCTTTCCCATCCAAAACGAGTGGTCTCCCCCCTTATCCCCGCCTTCAGTGTATCCCATACATTTTGTATCCCAGTACTACCTAGATTTTCTTCCAAGAATCTTGTAATCCAGACAGCCATTGTCTCAATATATACCCTATCTCTAAGCAAACCACGATTAAATGTCCATAAATCTGGTTTATTCCCGCTGAGCTGCACATTGACCTCCAATAAAAGCGGATTATGATCCGACATAATTCTAGGATACTTTGTAATATTAGATTTTGCAGCCAGCACTGAAGAAATCAAAAAATAGTCTAATCTAGAACATACTTTATGAGGGGCTGAAAAATAGGTAAATCCGGGGTCCCTAGGTTTATAAAATGCCCAAACATCGATCAGGCCATGCAGATTCATAATATGCCGTAGGGCCCTGTAGACCTTTGGTTTTCATCCCACATAAACAGCCCCCGGTTGATTAATCAAGTCACAATCAATATTAATATTAAGGTCCCCACAAATTATCAATGGGACAGGCCATCCTATCAGTTCCAAATTCAGCCATATAAATATTTCGGGGTCATCGAGTACTGGCTCATATATTGAGCATAAAGTCAACTCTTTATTCAAAAATGTACCTTGCACAATGATCCAACGTCCGTAGAGATCTACTGTAGATCGAACAATATTAACCCGGCCCCGTCTTGCCAGAATGGCCACTCCTTTAGTTTTAGCTTCTAATTTAGTCCAGGATACTAACTGGAACCCCTCAAACTCCATACATTTATACCGACTGGCCTCAATATGCGTTTCTTGAAGGCAGATGATATCTGCCCGCAAGAAGCGGAGATCCTCTCTAATACAACGCCGGTTGTTTGGGTCGTTTAGCCCACAGATATTTATTGATGCTATTCGATTATTAGCCATACCACTAAGAGACTATTTCCCAAATTAAACCTGCCACAATTTTGATTCAAATTAAACAACATACCTCCCTTCTCCAAAACCAATCTCCCTCCCCCAGTAACCCCCCCCTCCCCACCCTCTCCTGCCCCCGCTTCGACCCCCCACCCCCGCTTCCCCCCCCACAAAACAGGCAAAAAGGGTCCTCGGACCCGTGTGATGCCTCCCGCTTCCCAAATGCTTGTGGTCACTCCCTGTCCGGGCCAAATCAGACCGTGAGAGTAAAGAATGATGCAACAAATATTAGCTCAAGAATCGGAGAAAAAAAAAGAGAAACAGAAAGGGACAGATGTATACACAGCGCATATAAGATTCAGATAAATACACATAGGGAATGCCATATAAAGGACAGATTAAATGTCGCTTACACTTGAGTCAAATTTAGCCATCAGAAAGTTCGTTCAAAAACAGCTCAGCTTGTATTTCAGAAGAAAATACCCGTGTCTTGCCATGGATGATGACCTTTAACCGTGCGGGGTTCATTAAATAAACCTCACATCCCTTCTTTTGGAAAGGAGTAATCAGCGAACGGAGACGCCACATCCGTTCAACTGTTACATGGCAAAAATCGGGGCGAACAAAGAAAGAATGCCCTTCTGCAGATCTTTTAGCGTCTGGGCGCGCCTTTTCGAAAATGGCTTGCCTCAGCAAAACATTACCAAATAATATTAGTATAGCCCGAGGTTTTGTTTCAGGACCAGAGTTCTTTTTTAAAGAAAACGGAAACCTATGGGCTCTTTGGATTTCTGACTCCCAACACCAATGAGAAAGTTCCGGGAAGCTTTGAACAATTTCACAACAAATCCTCTTATGTCTTGCCCCTCGGCCTTCTCTTCAATTCCAAGCAGTCTTAAATTATTCCTACGTAGCCGATTCTCGGAGTCTTCAAGCTTCCACATGATATCTATTAGCTTTTGATCATTGGCGGTGGTTTTCTCTTCTGCACCCTATAATCCAGCCTCGAGCCCCACAATGCGTTCTTCAAGGGCCGTGGTCCTGGCAATTACCTCTGAGCAAGCCTTCGTGTTCTTACGGATGGCCCCTTGTATCTTCATAGTGGCAAGCTGAGCCCTCTTATGCTCCCGCCTTGCCTCACTTTGAATGGATTTTAACATAGCAAAAATCTGAAAGTTAGAAGGAGATGAATCCGTTTCTCCTCTGGGGCCCCCTACTTGTTCTTCATGTGTACTTGGCCCTTAAGCTTCTGCGAGGCTAGTAGTGGCATGTAGGTAGTCCCATTGCATGTTGTTGCCTGCCTCAGATCCATCACTGTCACCTGCCTTAAATCCCTGTTTAGACATCTTCCTTCCTTTAGCATGGAACATAGTCACCTTCCTTAAGGTATCCCCAGTTTTAGGAGGGCTCCCACTCTCTTCGCCCGATGTTAAATCTTCCTCCGCAGAGTCTACAGTTGATTCAGAGTCCTCTGCTAATGAAAAAAAACTGTCGCCATCCTGGGCATCCTGGTAACTACCCCCAGCTGAGCCCGAATATGCCTCTTCTCCGAAGGGAGTGAGGAATTTAATTTCCTGATCCGCATTTTGCAAAGGGCTCTTCATAATGTTTTCACTCCCTCCAGACTCGACAACAGTAGGCACTAATGACTCAAATGAGGGATTAGGAACACTCCCCCTCTCTACCTCACCTTCTACTCCTGGAATTACAGAGTCCTCAGTATCCTGCAATATTTCCTTAGACTTTTCTATACCTGGCACAGGCACTGTCACTGTAACTTTTAAACCTTTAGTACTTTCCCCGGGCATCTCAGTATTTGTATCAATCTCAGCACCCCCTACAGTCTCGGGCGGCGCTTTTGCACTTCGAGGCGGAATTTTAATCCCCGTCCCTTTCCCTGAAAACATCCCAGGGACTGTTACTAATCTCTCCTTTCCAGTGCCGCCTAAACCTGGAGCCAGAGTCCCGATCTCCCGGTTCCTGCCTTTCTCATTCGAAATGGCAAGGGGCTGCGTCTTATCCAGAGGCTTCCCTTTCACTGAGCCCTTCTTAAGACTCACCGCCAATGTCGTTAATGCTGCTTTCTCCGTCTTCTGAGATTTGCCGGCTTTCTCTTTCTCCAGTGCTGGTACCGGCGTTCCCTTCATTGATGTCGAGGAATCCTCCGTAGTTCTAGCTGAAGCTGGAGCTTTCTCATTCTTGCGAGGCGGCATTCGAGCTCTCCGAATGCCTGAACGCCGCTTCCCGCACTTGGCTCTCCGCAGACCACACCTTCCAGACCCACAGGTGTGCTCGGCTCTGGAGGGCGGTTACAGAGAGCCGCGCCGCCCGTAACCAAGGGTTCCAGTCATGCCGCGCCATAAACATGAAATTTCGCCTCGTTATCTGCCCCCAAATCGTGCCAAGATATTCTTCTGAATGTCTCCGACCCTTAAGTGTCTTTTAATTCAATAAGAGCCTCTCCACTCTCGAGCAGTAATCCATTCTACAAACGCCGGACAGGTAGGTGACACTCACTCGGGTCAAGCGGCCGCCATCTTGCCCCCGCCAGTTCTCAGAATTATTTCTAAGCCTAAAGGTAAGCATGACTGGGTCTAATCCACTTCTTAGCTCTGAACCGTGATCCATTGAGGATGGCCATACTTTATCTACTTTGACAAGGTCTTGCATAACTAAATGTCCGTGTTAGGCGATTTGATCTTTTAGGCACTAGTTTTCATGAAATAATTTGAACATTTATAACTCAGTTCTATTTATTGCATTTTTATAATTTTGGTGTCAAATAATTTGGGGGTTTGCTGTTTGACTGCTGCATACATATTTTACACATTGCCTCTAAGTTAATACTAACTGCTTTTTGTACCAAGCTACGCAGGGTTAAACACAGGTTAACTTAGTCACTTTTTGTGGTTCAACCTGTAAAGGATTGTGGTTGTTGCTTGACCAGGGCTCACACCCCAGTCAACTAACAACCCAATGTCGCACAAAGCCAAACACACAATAATGAATTATTTAAAATGTAATAATCTAACTATAAAGTGTAATGGCTGTTATAGTAGACATTTCTGACACCACACTGTAATGGTTATAATTCAAAGTAGCACCTTAAATTGCCTATAGTTGGAATGTGGTTTATTAGTAGGGGTAATTAGGTATCTACCACTTGCAATAAGGCCATAATCACAATATAAGGTAATGGCCAGGTATCAATAAATGCATCCCTTGCTCAACATTTGGTAGCCGGCTGTGAGCAGGCAGGCTTAATATATGAGACAAGCATATAAAGCATTAAAAAAACATTAATACATCCATTAAGACACAACACATAGTAAAAATCCAACAGCAGTTTCTAAACATAGAAAATACTTTTATGATTATAAAGACACAACAACAACAACAACAATCGAATGTAGAGAACCAAAGATACACATTTTTAAAGTATAAACCCTTTCTAGTGCCTAAAAGCCAAAAGCTCTACTTTGGGATATCTAGTCATGATTGACCGGGAAAAAGTCAGTTTCAGGCCGACCATGATGAAGTAGGGCCCAGCCAAGTTTTTTACTTTCTGACCCAGTCATTTTTTTAGAGCTTTTTCTCTCGACGTCAAGAGAGACTCCTTGTCAGCCCGGCTTTGGGTTTGATAACAGCGCCTTGGCACATTGTGATGCCTCAGTCAACTCCTGAAAGTGTCATCAATGACAAAAAGCTCTGCTGCTTCAGCAGGGCAAACCTGTATCTCAGACTATGTTGCAGCCAACATCACCCACATGACACTCGTCGACTACTCAGTCACCTTATTGATCCTATTGACAAAAATTCTCTAGATCTTCTCAAACCTCTGGATTCTCTTCCAGGAGGTCCTTATGGAGTTCCAAAGTGTCCAAAACATGAATCCAAGTTTCCAGAAGCTCTGAGTTGCTCCTTGGGATGTTGGGACTATATCTATTACAATGCAGGTAGACAGATCCTTTAAGGTCCAACTGAAGGTGGTCAGCTGGTTTCTTCTAGCTGGAGGTAATACAGGTAGAGCTCTTTTAATCTGTTGCTTTCAGGGAGTCCGCTCCTTCACTTTTCAAAGCAAGGCAAAGTCCTGAGGGCTGTAGTTCCAAAGTGTGTAGCAGGTGCAATCATTCAGAGAACAATCCTCTTGGTGCTGGCCAGTTACCAGCAGGGCAGTCCTTCTTCTTGTAGTTTCAGGCAGGGATCTGAGGTGCTGGGCATCTCTCCCATATTTTTGCAGTTTTCTTGACTGACAAGCAGGGGAGAACCCCTGGCTAATGTGTTGCCACCCTCAGGTATGACAACTTCGTCCAAAGTGTGGCATATTCAAGACCCAAAAAGCACTAACCTTTTAAAATACAAAATGGAGAAACTCTCCCTCGGTGGTTAAGATCTGGCTAAGTCAACCCACTGGCGTGGCTAAGTTGCCCTAACACTCCCCTTCCAGACCATCTGCTTATTCAATTACTGGGTCTCCTGTCATGCTGGGGGTGCAGAATGATGGATGAGACTAAGTCCTGTCCTAACTGTTGTTCCTTCTTGAAGACCAGTCTAGCTACTCTTCCCCCATCCTGCCTTTAGCTCTGCAGCTGCTGATCTACTAACACCAGATGTTCTGTGACTGTAGTTAGTCCACTTTGCACCTCATCAGAGTAGTTTGGCTCAGCCTGTCAAAGGCTGACCAATCAGAAGAAGCTGATCGAAGGCTTGATTTTGTTTTATCAGAAAAGAAAGTTCTATAACTATTTTTCTGCGATGCTGTTAATACATCTAACCTTGACGAGTTGTTGCATTTATTCTTATTATCATTTTAATATGTTGAAGTATATTTTTAGCTCCCTCCTATCAATAGTTGTAATTTATTAATGTATTTCCATGTTAGCCATGAAGCCAATGTGCTACAATAGGGGAAACATGTAATTGCAGTTTTCCCCTCACCAGGGCATATACGAAAATATTTTAAAATATCCTTGCTTATTTTAACAACATGGCACCCTACCTTGAGGCACCTATGACAGACCTTAGGGCTGACCTATATGTAAAGAGGAGGGAGTTTAAGACTTTGGAAGTATCCTTTATTCCAAAGTTGAATTTGCATATAATTTAATTTAAAAAGCAGCCTGCAACACAGCATTGCACACTTAAGTCTATTAAATCTAATCGGCCTCTAAGCTTACATGCGCTACCATACTCTAGGGACGTACAGGTAGGTTGTCAGTAACAATTGCAATTTCACCTAATTACCATGTAATTGTAATATGAGCACAGGCCCTGGGTCTGGTTAGCAGAGCCCAGGACACAATCAGAGGCAGAAAACCAGCATCTAGTAGTCAAAATGGGGGCAAAAAGTAATGTGACACTGTAAAAAGCCCTGGTTTTCCACACTCATAGTGCGTCACAGTGAGTATTGTCGAACAAGTATTTGAGTGAAGAAAATTTTATGTGTTTGAGAGTGGCAGAAAGACAGACCACTTCACTGGAGGCTACACGATTAGATCTATCACAGATCAGTCAAGTGTCTAAATTGGCTCAGTTTCTTTTACACACACGCAGAGAAGTTACATAGCCCAGGAAAACCCCCACTTTTAAACGTATACATGATGGGTGGGAAAAATCACTTCACTAACTGAATTAGCAATATATCATTTTTTGAATGGCTCACAAATTGATAACATTATTTTAGGTTAATTCTTCAGTAGATCTGAACAAATATTGAGATCAGAGTTAAATATATATGTTGATTAAGAGCGAATACTTCCAAAACTGTTTTAAAGAATGGAAAACATGGAATTTAAAACAAGATGGTATGTACTTGATACCCCTCTACAATATGAGAATGGAAATGACTGTGAAATATTCTGAGAATGGTTTGAGTGTTTTGCTTCCCCATTTCTCCTTGAGAGCATTGCAAGGAGCATTGATTAACGGAGAAAGAGACAAGAGGAAATTCTAGTTTTGAGAAAGATGTTCTTGTACTGTTGTTTTGGGTAGAACCTTGTGAAATGTGTTGCACTTTTGATGTACATAGCTTTGTAGGTTTTTTTGCAAGAGGATCAATGACTTCAGCTAACATTAACATGTGAAAGTCTAACTGTGTAGAAAAATGTATAGTATTGTTGACTATTTAAGATGTTATTATATGTTGCGATGAAAGAAATAAGGGAAGTGGACATTTTGTATGCACCATTAATCTACATATCAATTGTGAAACTTTTTACATGTCAGAGAAAAGCAAAATGCTTCTGAAAGACCGATGAGTCCACATATGCTTTGTATTGGTTATTTGGATTGTTTGTATGGTGGGAAATTTTAGAGTATCATAAATAAACTATTTGAGGGATAGTTAATGTTGACCGTCATACAATTATTCCCACCTGTTCCTGAACTACTTATGGTAATATTTTTTAAGAACGGCTATGTTATATTTTTTATATATCTTATGTTACTTTTTACTTTTTTAGTATTGTGAAAAAGGGTTGAATATTTCCGTTTGAAATCTTGTTCAGGCAGAAAGGGAATTTCAATGTGAGATCCAGCTACTCCCTGGGAGATCCTATGCTATATGAACATTATGAAATGTGCAGTTGAAAATGAAGGGGCGGGGCACTGTGGGATCCAAAGTTATGTTAGGGTAAAAGCATGTCACGAATGAAGAACTTGGAGATACAACATAACGATCTACTGTGTTGTGCTGAGGGGGCCGACCTACCGGACTGCTGTGCTTGTTTGCTGTTGCCCTGTGGATGCCAGCCCACTTCTCGCTGCCCCCGCTCCACGGGAGCCGCTCCAGTGAAGAGACACTGCTGTAGGGATTTGGAAAGACTCGTGCCGGACCCCAGTGGGACTGCGAGGACCAGCGGGCAGTGTGCAGCTCAATCTGCTGCAGCTGGTCCTCTTCCCGCCCCCATCTCCCGGATTAATTAAAGGACCGTGCTCTCACCATCTCGTTGGATTCCTCTACTGTGTTGTGCTGAGGGAGCCGACCTACCGGACTGCTGTGCTTGTTTGCTGTTGCCCCGTGGACGCCAGCCCAATTCTTGCAGCCCCCGCTCCGCGGGAGCCGCTCAAGTGAAGAGACACTGCTGTAGGGCTTTGGAGAGACTCGTGCCAGACCCCAGCGGGACTGCGAGGACCAGCGGGCAGTGCGCAGCTCAATCTGCCGCAGCTTGTCCTCTTCCCGCCCCCATCTCCCGGATTAATTAAGGGACCGTGCTCTCACCATCTCGTTGGATTCCTCTACTGTGTTGTGCTGAGTGGGCCGACCTACCGGACTGCTGTGCTTGTTTGCTGTTGCCCCATGGACGCCAGCCCACTTCTCGCGGCCCCCGCTCCGCGGGAGCCGCTCGAGTGAAGAGACACTGCTGTAGGGCTTTGGAAAGACTCGTGCCGGACCCCAGCGGGACTGCGAGGACCAGCGGGCAGTGCGCAGCTCAATCTGCCGCAGCTGGTCCTCTTCCCTCCCCCATCTACTGCTCCTATTTTAGGGAGTAGGGGCTCGCGCTCGCGGAACGCGCGCTGGTCAAAGCCCGGGGCTAAGCCCGGGCAAAGGGCGGGCCCTCTTAGGCCCTCAGAGACCAGAAGAGCCTGGACCGGGCCCCCCCCTTAGATGTGTAATCGTCGGTGAGGTATGAGTGTCTCTTAGATCGCGTCCCTGTTTTTCAGCAGCCTGATTCACTTATGTTTGTACAAGATACATTTAAATATTGGGTATTGTGGTACGTGAGTCTATAGTTTGGTCTGCGATTATACGATTGCTATTGTGTGTTTTGGCTTAGGTATCCATAGCACTAAGCTGACATAATGACCTCACCTGCCCCAATAGCAACATCTTCAGTGGGTGGAGGAGAAAAACAAGGGGCACTAGACAACTACTTTATCAGGACTGTTACAGGGACAGACAGGGACATCTTACTCGCTGAACGACGGGCCGAGAGACGTCGCTCAGTTGAGCTAATTAAGAATAAAAGTTCTTCCCTGGGCCCGCTACAGTTAGCCTTGTCTCCGCTTCCTAGTATTTATTGCGAAAGCGAGGGTGTTGAAGCTTTGCTCGGAGATAGTATTCCTCTACTCCTTCAAGACATCACCTCTCCCCCTGATTTAAATAATGACCTGCTTATAAAACTCTCTGTCTCTTCAGGTAATATGACGCAAGAAGCAGGAGTTTTGGTAGCTTTACCGTCACCAGTGGTTGAGCCTACTAAAAAGCGTAATAAACCTTAAAAAAAAACACGACCGCAAGGCCCTCCCCCGAAAAGAAGGAAAAAAGGGGGGTAGTAGATCACAGACAAATAAAATCAGTCTTACTGATTGTGCCAAACCTTTGAGCTCCACACTAGATGCACCTACACTACCCGCACCATCTATTGAATCTCCCTTCCCATTATTAGATCCATCCGGTATTGCTTTAATGGGAAGTATTGAAAAACTAGTTAGGTCTCTCACATTGCCCTTGGTTGAGAGACTACAAAAAATAGGCCAACAGTTGGGAAATTTAGAACAGGCAATCAAGGAAATCAAAGAAGGAATCAGGGGTGTTTCAGTGCCCCCACTAGTGTCTACAACTATTGTATCGCCCCCAAATGTTATTGATCAAATGGTGACTAAAACTATAAGTCAAACTAACTTGAAAACCCCAAAACTAATGCCCCCCAAAACATCGCGGCCAAAGGAGAAAAGTAGTGATAAAGTGGTTCAGGAGGGTGGAAAGCCTAATCCACCGGGAAACCTTCATAAAACTGCCGGTCATGAGGCCATCTGCTCCTAAGAGGCACAATGTGGAACTGCCTCTGGAAGCAGTTCCACTTGTGGTGGTGCTCACCGGAGTTCCGGTTCTAGAGGATAGTAAAGACAGTAAAAATGAAAACCAAAATCAGCTAAAGGACAAAGTCATATTTTGGCTTAAGAAAAAACGACCACTTCCTCCTAATGTGAACGGCCAAATTTTATATGTTAGGCGCCTTTCGTGGTTAGGTCCTAGCACAAAAAAAATCACGGGGGACATCATTATAATACATTTTAGAGATACAAGGGCAGTTAGTTATATTTTAGATTGGTTTCCTCCCAATGGCAGTAATGCAATCACACCACGTGATTTGACCTACTTTTACCCTAGAAATGTGATAAACCCCACCAATCCCAGGCCGCTGGTCTACTATCAGGATGACGAAATCAGACCTTTACTCCATCGTGAGGCCAATTACTCTAGGCCTCAACTTGATCCACGAGATGATCACCATAGACCTCTATCCCAACATCAGGAAGCCTTCTTTAGGTCCCAACCTTTACATCAGGCTGATCACTATAGACCTACATTTCATTATCAGAATGATTATACTAAGCCTCCAGGTAATTATTATCCCTCACCATGGATTAATTCCTTTACCCAGGAAGGCAGTTTTAATCATCAACCGACAACAAGACCATTTCTGATTCCCACTCAGAATCGATTTAACATTCTGTCAGGTTTAGATGATATTGAATGACTATTAACCACCCCAACTCCTGTGGATAATTCCAATTTGCGTCCCCTAGATAAGTCAACTATACCCCAAAAGGTCTTGTTATCTGAGGATTACCGTGGCAGTTTTTCTCCTATTAGTGACCGTCCAGATAAGGCCCTGGACAATAGTGATTCGACTGAAGGGCCCTGGAACCTAACACAAGATCCTTCTTTGCTGTCTCAGGGGCTAACTGCGGAAACTCAAACCCATTCCAACCAACCGCATCTTTCTCCCAAGACTCCATCATCTAGTAGCTTGATCCTTTCTATCCTATTTTGGAATGTTGCAGGTTTGCGCTCTAAAGTCGACCAACTTAACTGGCTAGAAATAATTAGAAAACACAATATAGTATGTTGCCAGGAAACATGGTCGGTAACTGCTATCCATCTTCAGGGGTACAGATTGTAACATTCAAGCGCACGCCCTTCCCTTTTTGGTAGACCTAAGGGAGGCTTATCAGTATATGTATCTAATACCCTTACATTCAAGAAAATTGTAGAAATTTCAACTGAAGAGAACTATCAGATAATTAAACTCTCAGTGAACCGAGGGCATACATATTTTCTAGTTAATTTTTAGAACAATCTGTCACTATCTGATTTTGTGAAAGTCCTAAATAGGATAATATTTGTTTTAGATGAGCACCGGAATAGTTGTCCCTCCCAGCCTTTTAAATTGATTTGGGGCGGCGATTTCAACATTACTTTATGTAAACACTATATTAATTCAAATTGTGGTGTTGTGGATGAGGGCGGGAGCCCCCTAACGCATTTCGCACACTCCAGTGCTGGGAATATTCTAAATGAAAAGCTTTTCACCCTAGGACTGGGATTTGCGAACGAATTAGCTGAACCCCCAATTGACTTCTCCCCTACCTTTCACGGCAGGGGCTGTAACACTATAATCGATTTCATTTTGCTCTCTAATCATATGGAGGATGAGCTGCTTACATTTATTACTGGAAATGACATTAGTAGTGATCATTTCCCCAATAGTGTCACTATCTCAGTGCCAACTGGACGTGACACAACCGGTAACCCTGGGCTGTTAAACCAAAGAGCCTTGTGTTTAGACAAAACTAATGGCTATTCGGTGAAATGGGCCAAAGTAGACCCGGATGTTATCATTTAGGCTCAATATGTTTTCCGTTTGGTTACATTTCCAAGGAGACAAGATTGGTCCTCTTCAATTATCCGGTGCCCTTGTGATGGCATTTCTGAACAGTCCAATATTCATGTATTTCTGTTCTGTAAATTCTATGATCTACCACGCAAACGCTGGATTATTACAATACTGTTATCCCAGGGCCTGAGAAGATGCCGCCCTGCCCTTTTGGCATTACAACATTTAGAATCAGTATCAAATGCCAAATGTATAGCTATGTTTCTTAAAAACTGTTTGAAAATTCGGTGTACACATGATCAATTATAGTTCCAGTATTCTACTAAAATTCCTTGGCTGGAATCCGAAGTATTTATAGCACTTATGTTTGATACCACACAACTAGTCGGCGGAACCCAAACTTTTTATCCAAATAACTGTAGTTATAATAGACTTTATTCTGTCAATGTACATAAATTGTTTAATACTATTTTTACTCTATTCTTACGACTGTGTATGAAACTGTATTTTATGACTGTCGCTTTTATGATTTTATCTTGTCTTAAAATCGAATAAAGCTTTCTACTACTACTACTACATAACGACCTCCAAATGTCAGATATCCCATTATTAAGCACATCTCTAATAAATATGCACAGCACGGAAGAAAGGGTCGACTAATTAACCATATTACAAGTCATCGGTGAAAAAAGACAGAAAGTGATCATTCTAGCTAGGTGAGTGCGGGAGTTACTATGACGGGAGTTACTATGACGACAAACTGGAGCTCAAAAATAAACTCCACCTTCCATCCTTAAAGCAAGATTATCCCAAAATGAATCCTTTGAGAAAGTGCTTAAACTCCTTTTGTGTAGGTAAGTGCCTACCGTGTTCCATAACTTCTACGTATTTTAAAATGCATGCATCTTTTTGTGGAATGACCACATGCCGTCAACACTGACTCATATCTTGCTAAGAGGTGGGGATTAGCATCATTAGGAGAATTATACCGTGATTTGGAAACTGGAAAGTGATCATCAACATACTTCCCATGCATATAAAAAGTAGATGGTGAATTACTTCAATTGTTAAATTACGATGGTGCAGCATTTTTGAACAGAGCTAGATGACACCAAATGGTCCAAATGGAGCATTAGTTTTTGTAAAAGAGAGCACACCAACTATGCATAAGCACTGAAGAGTCAACAGTTAGTAACATGAGGATTACCAAAACCCACTCTTTGCAGCCCATAGTCTCATGGGCCCCGAGGACCTGTAAGAAAAATGTTACAGCTAGAGTTAGTGTAGCAGACTGATTCAATTCAAAGTATAAATAAAGAAAAACCTATTCATCACATTAGAATAGGTTGTAAAACTGAGGAAAAGAGGAAGGCAATGAAATCTGATAAATAAGTGGTGTGGGATATTTCTTGTGTTGTGTTTTTCCTTTATTACTCTTTGAGTGCTGCATACATATTTTGCAAATTGCCTCTGAATTAAACCTGGCGGCCTTTGTGCCAAGCTATCAGAGGCTTAAGCACGGGTTACTTTAGAGACTTTTTGGGGTTCACCCTGAGCGGCACTAAGGTTATTACTCACAGCCCCCCCAACAAGACCAATTTCTAACATTCACCAACTACTAAGTGCAGTGAATAACAGATAACCCAATAATACTCAATGCATTGTGTAACAAAAGAGAGGAAATAAAAAAAAAAACTAAAGTCACATACAAACCCATTTTTGTGAAAGTAAGAAATACATGGTACTTGGAAGATCTATTATGCCTGGTGATAAAAGCATACCAATAAAAAACATTTGTTGAAACCCAACCAGAGACGTGGATTAAGCGAATGCTGAATATACAAATTTATATATTTTTAATACTGTATTTATTTTATAGCAACGTCAAAACATGAAAACACTGATACAGCTCAGGAGCATCTACATATCAATTTTCAATGGGTGCACCTCAATGAGCCAGTCAAGTGAGTACTTTCATCTTTCCGGCAGTGGGGGGGAAAGGAATAAAGAGACGTGGATCCTATCCGCAACCTTGCGTGCTCCAGTCCTGTCTATGCTCGCTGCCAATCAGGGAGGTCTAGCCCTCTCACTCTTTTCCAGTCTCACCTCGCATTCTCTCATTTCCATCTACCTATCTCTGTCAGTGTTGTGTCCTCTCTGTCTGGAGGGCTTTTCCCATGTTTTGCACCGGACCCACTATTGTCCCTCAAAGGTTCCACCAGTCGGTCAAACAACTCTTCTCGTACTTCTGAATCATTTTAGTCCACTCTCCCAAAACATGAATAGTTATAAAAGGAAAATAGGGCACACAGAAATTAAGGCGAACAATAAGGACTAGCAACGTTGGCATGCTTGCCATCCTAGTGAGACAAAATTAGAAAACACTCAACTTTATGAAAAAATCTTAAAAAATGTTTTTGTATCAATAAAATGAAACAATATCAATGAAAAAAAGGACATTTTGAATAATGCAAGTCACTCCAATTTTTCAAACAGAAGTGAAGACTAGCTTTAACATAATGTTTTCACCTTGATCAAGAGGGTATAATTATTTACTTAATACATTGAGTCTGTTTCCTCTTTAAAACTTAAACATAAATAATCCTTAGTATAAGAAGAGCATCTATCAATGACAGGCGAAGATAGCAAAGTTTTTGCACAGTGAGTTTCCACATTGAGCAATTATAATGCAGTTGAATAATATTCAGAATTGTTGTAAAGATGACATGTAGGGGGCATTTATGTTCCTTTTTTAACTTCGCATCTTTTCCTGACATGTTTCATCATATTATAAGGAACTGCCATGTGCGTATTTATTCCTGGTAGATATTGTTCCTCTGTAGCCTGCACAATTAGTTCCATGGTAACATATATTAGAACACAATACCCTTGTTTAAATTTGTTCTCTTAGGAGATTAATCTTTCTCTCCAGACTAAGTCCTTGTTCCGTACGATAAGGATGGTCTTTTATTATTTAAATACTGTCCATGCTGAATTCGGTGAGAGTCACTTGGCGTTGAAGTTATCATGGAAGCTGTTTTGAGCTGTGACTGAGATGCAGTGCCAACCTTCCTCCTCAGAAGGAAGATAGCCATGGAAGAGAAGTGTGCAGGCCTTCACACTCAGACGGGATGCATTAACTAATGCAATGAGGCCAGCTTCCTGACACAGTATACCGGGGTATGAGGTTAGATATTTTCTACAGGTCTGGCGGAAGGGAACTCCTGATATACTCTCGCTGGTGTAGAGGTTTCAATGATAGATAAGAGAAATATTAGGAACAATTAACACAGTTGAATTGTTTTGTTTCCCCCATTTAAATAATGTGCATAACAATGACATCTCAACCATCTAATAATTGCAACTCATGTTTTATTTAAAAGGATTAGATCTTTTCAATAAATATTTGAAAATATAATCTCATATTTTTTTGTGACACCTTGGGCATGCGAAGTGAGAAGAGAAAGGGCTGGATCTGTTTTCATGAATTGCATGAGAAATGGAGTGGTCATGTTCGAGGTTGCCAACAACATCTACAACTCTGGAAAGTTAGAAGTTTAGATGTGGCACTGTGAACTAGCCACACCAAAATTTACTGATGATATGAGTAGACCAAGTCTCTAAATTTTGGAGTTATGATGACCTAATACACAGTCCTACTAAATTCATGGAACCATATAACATGGCACCTTCAACGTTTGGTACATATTTAATAGGTCATCTGAGTAATTTTCTTGCTTGTGCCCAAGGCTCCTACATCACATTTATACAGAGATGTACATGGTGATAAGGATATACCCTTCTCAGCTTTCATAGGAACCACATATGTATGTCTGTTGGCTAATCTATCTTGATCTTTTGAAAGGATTCATTCCTACAGTGTTTATTTTCTTTCAATTCCATTATTTGAATGTGGCGCAAGCAGAGAATGTTGCTGTTAATTATAGACAGGCTGTCACTACTCATGTGGCAAGATATGGACTCACTAATGGTGGTGGGGATGTTACCGTCATTGCTGAGGCACACAAAGCTTACACATGTGAAGTTTTTTATTCCTAGATTAATTTTCCTGGAGTTTCTGCCAATTCACAGATATTTCACACATGCACTGATGCTGCATATAGACCTTATGAACATTAACTTACCAGGAACATTCATAACTGGTTTAAGGCACCCTCCCACATACACTTCAAAATGTAAGACTGAGCCAGCCCTCTCTTTAATGAAGGGGCAACCTCGCCGGTCTGAGCAAACTATATGCCTTACCCGGGGGGCGCTAGAGGGCGCACTAGCTGAATGGCCGCACCTTCGTGAGGCTCCAGCAGCCTGGCATAAAAATCCTGAATTAATCCTACTTTCCCTGCACGCACCCGCCCGAAAATCCCCACGGAGGGGCAGCTGGCACCACTCCACAATCGGTGTGACTTTGGAGGCTCTACACCCTCGGACGCCGAAGTTACGGCTGACGGAACCCCCCGGCTGACGGGAGCCTGCCTGCTGCGGTGTCGGACCTCGGCTCCCAGATCTACGCGAGCCCCCGGCTCACCACGAGGCGGGAGGGCCCTGCGACCTTGGCGAGTGGCCCGCCCTGGGCTTCCAGAGTGATCGGCGGCGGAGATTGGCGGCGGAAGGCAACACGGTGAGCAGTATCTGCGGAGCAGTGGCAGAGGGGGTGTGGTGCTCCCGCCGAATTTACTGGGCTGAGGCTCCCCTTTGCTGTCTGCAAAAAGTGTATTTTGGCGCATTTGGCTTTGCCGGCTGTTACCGGCAGGGCGCCCGTAACCCATACCGGCCCGCCCAGACCCTGACGGTATGCGACCTTGCTGCCCGCCCTCTGCCACTTAGCCTACACGCTACCAGCACTTCAGTTTTGTGGCGCATCGGTGCTCCCTCGAGGGACTTAATATTTGCTGGGTGAGTCCTGCACCTTGCCATCTCTCTCTGCACTTCTCCTCGCTCCACGCCATCATTGGGTAGACTGTCCTTGGGGCGCCACTGTTGCCGGGTGCTGGGGGTAGAACAGGAGAGTCTTGGACTACGCTGCACTGCCTGAAGTGGAGCTGATATCTGGTTCGCTGGTTCTTGCCCTGCCACTGTACGGAGAACGCCTGGACGCGAGGGGACACCTTATCTTACTGAGCCGGAATGGGGATGCTCCCACCCCTTTGAAAAACACTGCGGCTTTGCCGAGATTCCTGCACTTTCTCCTGCGAGGCACCGGCACTGCGCTATTTCACGCTGAAAGCCACCCCCGCCAGCACTTGCTCAGCTACCCCCAATACCTGGCACACGAGCTGCAAGATCGGCGTTGCTGCACCGCACTGCATGGTGTGTGGCCACTATATTCTTCACTAGCCCTTTCAAGACGGCGGTGCAAACGGCGCAGGGACGCAGGAAGTCCATATATAGATTTGCCGATATGGGGAAGCCAGACAGTCGACAGCCCAAACTGCAGTTTGAAACTGCGCCGCAGAAAAAGGGGACACGTCACACAGGAGAAGCGGTGCCACCCCGAAGCCCGGTCGCGGAGGCCTCCACATCGACCCAGCTGACCCCGGAGATGGCCACCATCCTGCAAGAAATGCGACAGGGCTTTGCGACAGTGGTCGACAAGGTAGACCGACTCACGTCCAGGATGGACAGCATTGCCCAAAAGATGGATGTCCATGACGAACGCATATCTGAGGCGGAACGCAGAATATCGGTGAATGATGATACAACCGCAGCACATGACTCCCGCCTTGCCAGAATGGACAATGTCCTGAGGGTAATTGCTGCCAAGAACGAGGAGTTGGAAGCCAGGAGCCGGCGGAACAACGTGCGCGTCACGGGCATTCCGGAATCAACCAACACGGGGAGGATGGAACTATACATCGAGAAACTGCTTACAGCAACAGTTGGGGCAGAAGCTCTTTCGCCTCACTTTATTGTGGAACGCGCACATCGCTCCCTTGGGCCTCAACCACAACCAGGGACCCCACCGCGACCCATTATTGCACGCCTGCTCAATTACTGAGATCGTGATGCGGCGCTCAGAGCAGCTAGAGCGAACCAGAACCTGACATATGATGGTGTGCCATTCTCGATATACCCTGATTTTACCCCGGTGGTACAAGAACAACGACGGAAATTTCTTGGTGTTAAGAGGAAGCTCCGTGACTTGAACATTGACTATGCTCTCCTGTACCCGGCCAAGTTACGAGTCACTCAGCAGGGTACACAGCATTTTTTTCTCAATCCACAACAGGTCGAAGACTACCTTAAAACCCTGCCCAAACGACCCAAGAGGACTGCGGAAGCTGAAGACTTCAATGCATCTGGGCCAGAATAAGTGACTGCTGGCTCTCTTCGGTGTATCCTCCTGAAATTGACTGGTACATCCTCACTCACCTCGAGGATAGGTGGAACTCGCCCTGCCGGGAAATGGCTGCTGCTGCCCCTGGGGTGCCATGGACGGGTGTTGGACTGCAGGTGGTAATGTATGCCAGGCCCCACCCCCTTCATCCCTCTTCGCTCCGAGGGTGGCCCTAGAGTGGACATGCATGGAGTGGGATGGCTGGGGGTGGTGGAACGTGCACCTCTGATGGCCCCGACTGGGTGTTCCCCAATGACATTCACATGGTTGCTTGTTTGTTGGTTGCTATTTAGCACTGTTTTGGGGTATGGGTGGGGGGTGGGAATGGGATGCTGGCAAGTTGGGGTGGCTTCAGTGGGTGGGGGGTGGAGGATTGATAACTGGGTAGAGCGGGCTAACGCGGAAAGATGTGGACCCTACTTTGCAAGCTCTGGGATGCTTTATTATGTACAGATACACATTGGGAACTGTCTGCTCTTTTTCCAGCCTGGTCAGGTTGCTGGGGTTGTTGGGGAGGGGTGGGGGGGAGGGGATTGCTGGGAATTCTGTTGGGGTTCAAGTTTTGACATGTGCATGTTGTGTGCTAAGCTCGAGTATATGCTCTATGGAAAACTCCCTGATTTTGACCTGGGGGTGCGGGGCGGGATAGGTGTACTGCACATTACTCATGGCGGGGACATGGCGGGGGGGTTAGGGTCGTTTCTTTTCTGTTCCATTTTTTTGGTTCCACTTGAGGGCGATGGGCTGGTCCGACTGGATGATGATTTGATTGTTGCTATGGATGGATTGGTTGCCATCCAAGCTTTACTCCTGCAATTATTGTATTCAACGGCTACATGGATGACACGCGCTTAACTGTGATTACTTGGAATGTGAGAGGGCTGGGGGATCATAGGAAGAGGAGACAAATATTGAGCTACCTTGATCGTCATAATGTTCACATTGCTTTCCTACAGGAAACGCATTTTGCGCCTCACAAATCACAGGCCTTTGGGAGTAGGTGGGCTTCTCACTCGATCTTTGCTAACTACTCATCATATGCACGAGGTACAGCCATTCTAGTTAAGAGGTCCACACCCTTTCGGCCTGCTGGCTCCAGGGTAGATCACCAGGGGGGGTATTGTTTGCTATGGGGTAGACTAGGACACATGTCAGTAACACTTGTGTTTTGTTATGGACCCAACACGGATGACCCTCAATTCTTTACCTCACTATGGGCGGCTATAGTTGAGACAGGACCACAACACATCATATGGGGAGGAGATTTCAACATGACACTACAACCCCCTCTGGATAGATCACACCCCGCCCCACACCACTATACGAATGGGCGCGAAGTCCTTAGAGCGACTATTGCCAGTAACAATCTTGTTGACGCCTGGAGGTCACACTGCGGACCTAGAGAGGAGGGTACACACTTTACAGCACAGGCTAAGTCATGGGCGAGACTTGATTATTTCCTCTTAACCTCACAACTGTTTACAGCGCTGATACATGCGTCACATCTCCCCAGGACGTACTCCGATCACTCCCCCGTTTTGATCACCTTGGCTGGTTCTGAGCTCGGCCCCCCGGTGACGGCGTGGCGCATGCAGCCCACTATGTTGTTGGACGCGGTATTCCAAGAGGAACTCCGTGATGAATGCCTAGAATTTTTTTAACGCAATAAAGAATCTGTCCAGGACGTTGCGACCATATGGGAGGCCTTTAAGGCCACACTCCGAGGCTTATGTATATCAAAGGGCTCGGGAGTACTCAAGAGCATACTGACCCGATTACGCAGCATGGAGGCTGACTTGCGCAGTGCTGAGAATTGCCTTAGAGCCAATCCTGACAATACGACCCTCGCTACCATTCGCGAAAAATTGTCGGAATTCTCTGAAGAAGCTGCTCGCGAGGTGAAATTTCGGAACAAATACTGGGTGGCTAGACGATATGGGGAAGGTGAGAGGCCTGGGAAAGCTCTGGCAGCGACGGTCAAACTATTGCGAGCTCCGACGATAATATTGGAACTTGAGACGGCTGAGGGGCTAATGCTTAGAGACACCACCCAAATCCTTAACGAATTTGTGCGCCATTATGGTGTACTGTACTCCACTGGCAGACATGGTGAACTCACATTGGATGACTATCTGGCAGATGTCTCCCTGGGTTGGTTGAGTGATACGCAGAGGTCATTCTTGAACGCCCCGTTTGAATTAGATGAGGTCAGGGAAGCTATCATGGCCATGAAATCGGGTAAGGCCACCGGTTTAGATGGCATACCTATAGAATTCTACAAGACGTATATTGACTTCATGGCGCCGGTATTGCGGGAAGTTTTTGAGGACGCATTGGAGGTGGGCCAACTCCCTGCCTCCATGAGAGTTGCCCTCATTACATCGCTACTTAAGCCAGGGAAACCCGCCTCAAACTGCGACTCTTACAGGCCTCTGTCCTTATTAAACTGCGACGTTAAAATCCTTGCGAAACTGATTGCAACACGCATCAGCCTCCTCCTGCCTGCACTTATCCTTCCAGACCAGGCCGGATTTGTCCCTGGAAGGGCTACATCACATAATCTCCGTACCTTTTTCTCAGTATACGACTCCGTCCATGAAGACCTCCCGATGGCAGCCATCTTTTTAGACGCCACCAAGGCGTTTGACTCGCTCGAATGGGACTATGTGTTTAAAGTACTTGAGCGAATGGGCTTCCCGCCTCTCTTTATTTCCTGGATTAAATTATTGTATGTATATCCAACAGCCAGAGTACTCATAAATGGGAAACTGTCATCGGACTTCCCCATCACAAGAGGAACAAGACAGGGATGCCCCCTGTCCCCCCTTCTTTTTGCCATAGCCACTGAACCCCTGGCGGCTAAGCTGCGTCAGCATCATCAGGACAGGGCGCTGCGTTGCTTTCAGAGACAGTTGCTTGTCTCTCTGTATGCTGATGATATCACCCTCTATGTTCGCCACCCCAGTGAAAACTTGCATCCCATACTCCGTGAATTCATTCGGTTTGGTGCTCTTTCGGGGGTTCAAATCAACTGGAAGAAATCATGTATTTTCCCCCTCACTGCCTCGACAGTTCAATTCCCACTTGAATTCCCACTTGCCTGGAGCACAGGGGATTTTAAGTACCTGGGTATACATGTGGAAAAGAGTAGAGAAGAACTGATTCGTGCAAACCACGGCACTGTGATGGACAGGATAAGTGATAATATATCCAGGTGGATCACGCTCCCTCTTTCCATGGCGGGACGTTCCTCCTTAGTCAAAATGGTCATACTCCCTCAACTTTTATACTTATTCATGAACATTCCATACCACCCCGGTTCCCATTTCTTTCGTCTGTTACGCTCAGAACTGCTCCGACTGGTGTGGGGTGGTAAGACGCCCAGACTCAAGTGGGAGATCCTTATCCGGCCATTCTCACAGGGAGGATTTGGAATCCCCGACTTTGAGTTATATTACCGAGCTGCTCAGGCCCATTATGCGTACTTTTGGGTGCGCCAGCAGAGATATATGCCCCAACTGGCGGCTGAGCACTGGTTGGCACACCCCATCCCTATTGAAGGCGCACTCTACTCCCAGGTTGAAGGGAGGGACAAGACCCCTACCACTGTGTCGAGCACGGTGACGGCATGGAACTCTATCGTGTCTAAGCTAGACTTGCACTTCCTATACGCACCGTCAATGCCGCTGGCCTATCACCCACAGCTGCCGCTCCTACAAGAGGCTGGCTTTCATAAACTATTGAAAAAGATTAATGTCACTACGTGGGAAGACCTGTACCTAGACGGCGTCTTCCGTACTAGGGAACATCTATATGAGGGTATCCACCCGACGCCCCTGGACTTGTTTTATTATGTCAGACTCAGACACGGACTGCAAGCTATCACGCCTGATTTCCCCAGCGAGCCCCCGGTACTACCTCCCTTGCACAACATGCTGCTTCACGACCATCCTATTAAACTGGTGTCTGCACTCTATAAATCTATACGGGCCAACACGACATACACTACTCTGCCTGCTAGGCAGAAGTGGGAACAGGATCTAGCACTGACTCTCACAGACACCCAATGGGAATTTTGCCTACAGCAAACTGAACGCATATCGTCTAACAGCCGTTTTAGGATAATCCACTATAAATACCTGCACAGGCTGTACCACACTCCAGCACGCCTACACAGATTCCAGCTTCGGCCTACCGATGCCTGTGACAGGTGTGGGGCCCCGGGAGCTGATTTCCTTCACCTTGCATGGGGATGTCCTGAAGTGAATAGATACTGGATTCAGGTATTTCAGGCCCTCTCTAAAATGCTACACATGACGGTGGATCCATCCCCAATGGTGGCCCTTCTGGGATATGTTGCACCTCTCCAAGCGGCTCACCGCAAATATGTAGCACTAGCTATGCTTTTGGCCAAACGTAGGGTAGCCTGTAGATGGGGGAGGGGAAGAGCGCCCAAATTCAAGGATTGGATGAGTGATATGGTGTATTGCCAGGAGCAATTGCATACCTATTCTGAACTACTGCCGCCTACTTCTAGGCCTACTGATATATGGGCCCCATTACAATGTTATTTGATAACAGATCCGCCCGAGGATGACAGCACTTGAAGTTGGGCAACAGTGATTTGTTGATGATGTTCATGGTCTTGCAATGTAACACCTGGACTGCTGTATATGGCATGATGTGTTATCTGCTTCCTCACTCCTCCTTCCTCCCCCCCCCCCCCCCCCCCAATCCTGCCTGGGACTGACAGCAATTGAAATTGGGAAGTAATGATCCTTGGATGGTACTATTTTAGACTTGCGATACGGCCCCTGGGCTAAGATATATGGCATGTTATGTCTGCTGCTTCCTCCCTTCCACCCCCCCTCCCCCCCACTCTCCTCCCCCCCCCCTGTCCTCCCCCTCCTGGCCCCCCCCCTCAGTTCAGGACCCTATGTGGAAAATCACACCCTCTGCGACATCCCTGGTGCCTGCTAACCCGCTGCTTCAGATACTGTGACTGGCCCTTCCCTCTTTTGTGACCTCATGACTCTGCCACTCCGCCGCCCCCCCCCCCATTGCCTATCGAGATTAGTTATACCCGCCTGGGTGCCCGTGTGCCCCCCCCATCACTCCTGAGTTTGTAGGGACACTGCACATGTTACTGGTTATATCACAATTTAAGGAAAAAAAAAAAAGCAAAAAAACCTCGAGACTCATTTATTTAGCTATACGGAAGCTGCACTTGTCACTTGGATGGAACTGTTGGCAGACTTGTTGTAATACCCATACATGTTGGAAATGCTTTGTATTACTGTATGCACTGATAGCGGCCGGCCTCCGGGTTGTTGGCGAGACGCTGTGTGTTCCTGACAATGCTCAATAAATGTCTTGAACCAAAAAAAAAAAAAAAAAAAAAACTATATGCCTTACCCACATACAAATGCATTAAACCAGTGTGAAATGCTTGTTCTCTTGAACAATTTAGTTAGGCTGTATTGACGTCTGATGCAGTATATTATGTGTAAATTAACTGCTAACCCAGCAAAGGCTACTTAGGCTGGGCAGGTGCAGCTAGCTGTGCCTGAAAGTTATCCACTTGCCATTAATTCCATTATGGGTAAAATCCCTACCAAATGTGATAAAATTCTGATTTGGATTGCATAAAAAACAAATCAGCTTTAGGCAGTATTTCCCCATACCAGAACACAAGATAAAGTTGTGTCTTCCACTTGGTATGGGTCTCCCTGCTGAGGAGTGTAGCACATGGGGAACTGTATTTGCTGCCATTTGCACCATTACTCATGGTATTCCATCAATTGCTGTTTACCTGAAGTCCTTAAACAGATGGAGGCTGAACATGGAGTGGTCCCTGCCCTGGATTTAGCGATGAAACTCATTGGCAACTCTACCACTGTGTCCTGAATTATTTTAAGTAATATCAAAGCGGAAGCAGCCTGTATGTCAGGAGAGCAAACTAACTAAGGTAATTTCTGAAACCTATACATCTATAGGTCATGATAGTTTGGGAATCAGGCTTCAAGAGCCCCAAGCAGACACTTGAGTCTTGTAAAAAGCTGGTATAAAAATAAAGATGGATCTAAAACTGAAACATGGACTGGCTCATTACAATCGGACGGTTCCGAAATTTTTTACAATCTAAGTAACCATTAAACAATTAAACTGCCTGATAGGTATCAGAATTCTGATATCCATCTTTCCTAATCCTTGCAGGACTTCACAGATAGGCGGTCAGAGAGAGGGGGGTGAGGCGGTTGCAGACAGGAGTAGTGTGTGAAACTAAAAATAGACTCACAGCACTCCTCTGAGGTCATCATAAAAAGGAAGAGAAACTTCCACAACAAAAAGCACAACTTAAAAAGAAGAAAGTGCCAAGAATTTCCACTAAAAATGCCACAAATACTCATAACTTCTTTTTAAAACAGATGTGGGTGAAAATTCTTCTCGACAGTGAAGCAGGGGTCTTAATAGCTCACCAGAATCTTTAAGAATTTCTGATGGCGAGACTGACTAATGACTATGTACAGGTTGAAACTCCAGATCAGTGGCTAAGCCCTTCTGATAGACTTTGTGATTTGGACATACACATTGAGAGTGACATAAGGCACACTATTAAAGTAATATTCTGGCAGAGTTCAGCTAATAGATATGATATTCTCTTGGCTGAGGTTGTCTGGCCAACAGAGTTTGTTAGTAACGTCCTACAAGGGGGTGATGTAATAATACTTCCTTTTCTCTTCTCATTCCCAAGAAAGTTAAAGCAGCATATGCTGAAGAGCGGGATCTTGCACAGGCCCTAGCATTATATCGCAATCAGGAGGTTTGGGATAAAGATTCACCTCATCATATTAACAATGTAAGTTTCAGCCCGCAGGTGCAAGCACAATACCTTATTAAGCATGAAGCTAAATGCCCTGTTAGGGAGATTCTATCACAGTTAGAATATCAAGGTGTGTTTGAGCCTTTTGTCTCCCTTATAGATAATCGAAATTTCCTGTGATTAAACCTGATCATTCCTATTGTCTAGTCTTGGACTATTGACATTTAAACAGTCACACACATACTTATGATGCACACAATTCTGGTCTGAACTGGAATGGCATTGGGAGCAAAACAAAATGGATTTAGGCCCAGATCTCTGTACTGGGGTGAATGTTTGACATTGTGCAGAATTCTGTCATCAATTGTTTTTTTTGCATTTGTCACCCTGGAGTGGGACGGGTATACCCAGACGTGGGTCCTGTGCTCTCCATGACACTAAAGTCAAGCTAGCTTGGCTGATGAGGGGTTATGCCTCAAAACCGGTCCCAGGATGCTTGTTTCCAGTCCAGGGAGGACCTGGCCTGGCAGTTCGGGCTGGACTGTTCCCATGGGGAACCGGGTCAAGACTTATTTCATATGGCTGGGTCTGAACTGGAATTGCATGGGGAGCAAAATAACTATGGATTTAGGAGCAGATCTCTGTACTGGGGTGAATGTTTGACATTGTGAAACATTCTGTCCATCAGTTCTTCTTTTTGCAAAGTTCAAACAGCACAGGCTTAATAAACAAAATTGTTCATAAAAAATACAAATTTCCAATCAATTTTTCTGTCAAAATATAGCACCTGAGAGCATCAATTTATCCTCGTTCTCAGAGCTATAATCTTAATGAAGATTCTGTAGGCTCCCACAAGGGTATAAGAACAGTCCAGGTCTGTCTGGTTCCTGAATGATGTACATTTTAAAAGAAATTGACTCAGAAGCATGTCTTACAGTGATGACATTTACATCAGTGATGATTATTTAAAGGCACATTTGGTGAGAGTGCCTCTCATAACTTTAGGGTTCCCTGAACATGGCTATAAATTATATTTTCCAAAATCTTAAATTGCATTTCTTAGTGTCCTCTTGTTGTGAAATTATTTATTGAATGAGAGCAAGAGCCTAGCACCACATTACCTTAAATAGCTTCAATTTCTTTTAGGATTTCTACATTTTGATAGAACATATATACCTGATTATGCACAAAGGGTTCACGATTTAATTCAACTTGATTTTTCTAATAAGCATTGGACTCCTGAACATACTACTATTCTCAGAAACTTACAAACAGACATGCTTGAGGCTAAACAGTGCCGATTGCTTATGAATCACATTCATATTCCAATACAAAATGTGTTTTGGTTCCATTGAAAAAAGTTTGACTGTTGGGCTGAAGGAACTTCCATTGGCTCTGGGGAAATGCACAATTGTGGTGTCTCTTGTTCTGACGTTAGAGCCCAGCAACCAATGCCACCATTCTACAATGGATTAAGTTGGCCACCTCCTTAACAGCTACCGATGTTGATTACATTTTTTACCTTACTATGAGAACACAAGACCTCCAGTATCAGTGTCTTTTGAAATTTTCCATCTAGATGAATATACTTTCATAACGTATACTGATGGTTCAGTCCAGCCTGCAGTTAGTACCAAGTACAAGTACTGAACTGTGTGTGCTGCATTTAAGGGTGTCATGAAAGATGGTGTATGTCAGGTTAATAAAAACATACACAGAAACCTTAGGTGACTGTACAGTTCAGCTGGCTGAGTTGTAGGGTTTGGTTCCGGCTTCCCCACACTTATAGTCAGTGATTCCTATTACTGCATCCAGCCTTTTAATGATAATTTACCCTTTTGTGCTTCAATGGTTTCAAAGATTCTAAAAGTAACAATGTCAGTCATGAACTTATTTCGGGGAAGATGGCATTACTGAAAGATGCTTTGCCATGGGCTCATGTGATCCACACATAGAGTCACGAACATGTTGATATACACGTTGAAGGGAATTTGATGGCTGATGAAGCATCGCCATCATCCACCGGAACACCATCCGCATCACGACCGACGCCAACGACTCCTTCGCCGCAGCCGAACTTCTCCACTTCCAGATTCACACCGACCCTAAGAAGACCCGCAGAGGCACCCTCGTCTACAGACCCCTGGGACCACGCACACAATTCAGCGAAGACATTGCGGACTTCATCAGCCCACACGCCCTCCCCTCCGCTGACTACATCCTACTAGGGGACCTCAACTTCCACCTGGAGAACAACAAGGACCGCAACACCACCGCCCTGCTGGAAAACCTCGCCAACCTCGGACTCAAGCAACTCGTCAACACCCCCACCCACTACGCCGGCCACACGCTTGATCCCGTCTTCTCTTCCAGCAAGTACATCACCTTCAGCCACGCCACCGGACTCCACTGGACCGACCACAGCTGCGTCCACTTCAGCTTCAAGAGATCCACGACCCACCACCACCCGCAACAGGTACCTCACAGGAATTGGAGCAAGATCACCGAGGACCAGCTCACCACCTCCCTCAGCCAGAGCCCACCCGCCAACACAACGGACCCCAACGAAGCAGCCTGCAACTTCACCCAGTGGCTGACCGCCTGCGACGACGACCTCGCGCCACTAAAGAACCCTCCCAGCAGACCCAGAAGCAAGAAGGCATCCTGGTTCACCGACGAACTCAAGGAATCCAAGAAGACCTGCCGCACCCTCGAGAAAGCCTGGCTCCTCGACCGGACCACCGACAACATGACCGCCCTCAAACACGCTACCCGCAAGCACCACCAGCTCATCCGCACCACCAAGAAGAAATCACTGAAGGAACGACTGGACAACAACGCCCACGACAGCAAAGAGCTCTTCACCATCGTCAAGGAGTTCTCCAACCCCAGCACCGGCACCAACGACATCACTCCGTCACAAGACCTCTGCAACTCCCTCGCCTCGTTCTTTCACCGCAAGATCGCCGACATCCACAACAGCTTCGGCGCACCACCCACGCACCCAACCGTCGAACCAACGCCCCCCACCGCCACCCTCAGCACCTGGACCACGGTAACCACCAAAGACACAGCCCGCACGATGAACACAATCCACTCCGGATCACCGACCGACCCATGCCCTCACCACGTCTTCAACAAGGCCGACTCCACCATCGCACCCCAACTCCGGAACATCATCAACACCTCATTCAACACCGCCACCTTCCCGGAGAGCTTGAAGCACGCCGAGCTCAGCGCCCTCCTGAAGAAACCTACAGCGGACCCCACCGACCTCAAGAACTTCCGCCCCATCTCGCTCCTCCCTTTTCCTGCTTAAGTCATCGAGAAGATCGTCAACAGAGAGCTGACCGCCTTCCTCGAGACGAACGGATCCCTCGACCCCTCACAGTCCGGATTCAGAGCCAACCACAGCACCGAGACCTTCCTCATCGCAGCCACCGACGACATCCGGACCCTGCTCGACAAAGGGGAAACAGTGGCCCTCATCCTCCTGGACCTCTCCGCTGCGTTCGACCCTGTCTGCCACCGCACCCTAGTCCAGCGCCTCAGCAGCATCGGTATCCAAGACAAGGCACTGGAGTGGATCCTCTCGTTCCTCGCCGGAAGAACACAAAGAGTCCTCCTCCCCCGTTTCGCTCCGAGGCCACCGAAGTCATCTGCGGCGTCCCGCAAGGATCTTCACTCAGCCCCACTCTCTTCAACGTCTACATGAGACCGCTTGCAGCCATTGCACGCCAGCACAACCTCAACCTCATCTCTTACGCCAACGACACTCAGCTGATCCTCTCCCTCACCAGAGACCCCGACACCGCCAGAACCTGCCTACACAAAGGGATGAAAGACGTCGCCGAGTGGATGAAGGACAGCCGCCTGAAACTGAACTCAGACAAGATGGAAGTCCTCATCCTGGGATCCTCGCCCTCCGCCTGGGACGACTCCTGGTGGCCCCCAGCCCTGGGCACCGCACCCAAGCCAACCGACCACGCACGCAACCTGGGCTTCATCCTGGACTCCTCCCTCTCGATGACCAGACAAGTCAACGCCGTCTCCTCATCGTGCTTCAACACCCTGCGTATGCTTCGCAAGATCTTCCGCTGGATCCCGACCGAGACCAGGAAGACTGTCACCCAGGCACTCGTCACCAGCCGACTGGACTACGGAAACGCCCTCCACACCGGAACCACAGCCAAGCTACAGAAAAGACTCCAGCGCATCCAGAACGCCTCCGCCCGACTCATCCTGGATGTCCCCCGACACAGCCACATCTCCAGCCACCTGAGGAACCTGCACTGGCTCCCCGTCGACAAGAGGATCACGTTCCGGCTCCTCACCCACGCACACAAGTCTCTCCACGACCTGGGCCCCAGGTACCTCAACGACCGCCTGACCTTCTACACGCCCACCCGCCAGCTACGGTCCACCAGCCTCGCCCTCGCAGCCGTACCACGCATCCGAAGAGCAACCGCCGGAGGAAGATCCTTCTCTTACCTGGCTGCCAAGACGTGGAACTCCCTCCCCATCCACCTTCTGCTGACCCAGGACCATCTCGCCTTCAGGAAACAACTCAAGACCTGGCTGTTCGAGCAGTAGCATTCCCCCTCCCCCAAGCGCCTTGAGAACCTCCCGGGTGAGTAGTGCGCTATACAAATGGTATGCTTGATTGATTGATTGATTGCCAAGGCGGGTGCTCAAACAGTATTAATAGCTGTCATTACTCATTCACTTACAAGCATAGATGATGATATCATGGCTAAAGTCCCTGACTGGCTAGTGATATGCCCCTAAAGGTTATTCAGCATCAAAAACTCCTATATATTGTATCCTCAATTTGTTCCTTTGCCTGTATTTCTGGGGTGGGTGATCGAGTGATACCCAACCGGGACCGCAGGTTAGAGGAAATATTAGTTGCTCATGAAGAATTTGTGTCTGCCATGCTGATGTGGTAGCTACAGTTTCTTTATTACAGAAATGCTACTGGTGGCAGGGTCTTTGTAGAAAGACTAAAACATTTGTCCTTTGCTGCGACATTTGTCAGCAAATTAAAAGTTCCACAGTTACATGCCCACAGCAGACACCACTTTCAGTTTCAAATATGCCATTTCACTGTGTGGGTTTAGATCATTGCAGACTTCCGCGCATGGATGGTGTCTTTAAATTCCTCTTAATGGTGGCTCATTCTTGTTACTGATTTACCGGCCCCCGGGCAGTTTGGGCAACTTTGTGAGCTCCCTCACGGAATCAGTGACGATCTTGGCCTCATCTACGGCCAATTTCATGGTGCTGGGAGATCTCAACCTCCACTTCAATGACCCCACGGATCTAGTAGCCCAAGATCTTCAGGGTGATTTGAGAGCTTGTGAGTTGGTCTTAATTAATTCCGGGGCCACGCACGAAAAGGGTCATTTACTTGACCCAATGTTCTCTAACATTCCCCGTTTTATGGCTAGGCCTGCTCTTCCCCTCCCGTGGTCTGACCATTTCTTGGTATTGGCACTCTGGCAGGTTGATTCACGGCCCACAGGCGCCAAGCAGGCTTTCCTGGTGGACAGACCCTGGTCCAGACTATCGATCAATGACTGGTCCTCCAAGTTGAAAGACATGCCTCTTCCCTGTGAGTCGGACCCAATTAAGAGAGATGCCAGTATCAACCATTGGCTGTCCGCTTCTTTAGACGCCCTCATTCCGAAAAAGAGAGTTCAAAAGAGGGAGAAAAGAGTGGGATCTGCTCCGTGGTACTCTGTCGAGCTTTGTGCCCTTAGGAAGGGATGTAAAAAGCTTGAGAGGTTGTGGAGGAAGAAATGGGAGATATCCAGGAGAGATGAATATCGCGTCGCCATGAGGGGCTATAAGTCCTCTCTTCGACAGGCAAAAGCCCAATTTTTTGAAGAGCGTATAAAATCTGCCTCTAGCTCCTCCAGAGAGAGTTTTAAAGTGGTCAAAGAACTTCTCAAAGTTCCCGAGCCTGCAGTTATGTATGACAAACAGAAATGTACGGAGCTAGCAGAGTTCTTCCACACAAAAATTGTGAGGATTTTAACTACCATGCCCCAGCCCACGCTGCCTCAGGATAAGGGGAATCTGTACAGAGGAACACAGGCTAGTGAGATAGCCACCCACCTTGAATCTTTTGGCCCAGTATCAGTGACCGAAGTCTCCAAAGCTTTAGCATCCCTGAAAAGTGGTTCCCCTATGGACCCGGTCCCTATGAAGTTCCTTAAACAAGCAGCAAGTTCCATTGTGGCTCCCGTGACAGATTTATTGAACGCTTCCTTAGCCCAGGGCCTGGTGCCACCAACCTGGAAAATAGCTGTTGTTAAGGCACTTTTAAAAAAGCCCAATTTGGATCCTTCAGACCTGTCAAACTTTAGGCCCATTTCTCTGTTGCCGGGTCTCAGCAAAATTGCTGAAAGGCTGGTTAACCAACAACTGTCAGGCTTCTTGGAGTCCAACGGATTGCTTCGAGTCTCGCAAACCAGTTTCCGTCCAGGTCAGGGCACCGATACTGCCCTCTTGGAGGTCGTTGATGAATCCAGACGCATTCTGGACTCAGGAGGGTCAGTGGCAGTGATCCTCCTGGACCTCAGTGCGGCGTTTGACACCGTGAACCATCAGGTGTTGATTCAGCGGCTGGCTGAGGTAGGGGTGTCGGGGGTTGCCCTGCAGTGGGTGAGATCATTTCTCACCCGACGAACATACCAGGTCTGGGAAGGCGGTGAGCGATCTAAATCGATCCCCCTCCAATGCGGAGTGCCACAGGGCTCTTCTCTCAGCCCTACATTGTTTAATGTTTATATGGCCCCCTTGGAGGATATAGTTGCACCGTATGACATCAAGATCGTCAGTTATGCGGATTACACGCAGTTGGTGGTTTCTTTATCCCAACTGGCGGAGAATCCGGATATACTGCACTCCTGCCTGTCGGACGTTCACACCTGGATGGAAGAATCAGCTCTTAAACTGAACGGCTCGAAGACAGAAATAATGCTGTTAGGGAGTAAAATTCCTTTTCTCCCTTTGACCAGCTGGCCGAGCTGTATGGGAGACCTTCTGGACTCCAAAGAGGTGATCAAGAGCTTGGGAGTCTGGTTAGAGCAAGACTTGTCATTCCGGACCCAAGCGAAGAAAACTGCAGGAGTGTGCTTTGCACTGCTACGGTCTGCTCGTAAAACTTTTCCTCTTTTATCTGTTACATCTAGGAAGCTGCTGATTCAGGGCCTGATAACATCTAGATTGGACTACAGTAACGCCATCTTTTTGGGCGCTCCTGAATCCACCCTCAAGAAACTCCAGCAGGTCCAAAATGCAGCGGCAAGACTGCTCATGGACGTTCCCAGGACACAATCAGCGAGACCTGCTCTAAAGGCGCTGCACTGGCTCCCAGTGCGGGAGAGAGTTATATTCAAGGCACTCTGTACAGCCCACAAAATTCTTCTGGGGAAAGGCCCCTCTATACTAAAGAATTTAGTGGTCCCATATAAAGCGAGCAGATCGCTGCGCTCTGACCAAAAACACCTTCTTTTAGTCCCCAGATTTAAAAGGTCCCGTACTGGCGGGAGAAGATTCTCAGTTAACACGGCGAAGCTGTGAAACTCGGTCCCTTTAAATTACGCGCCGAGACGTGTACACTGCGGTTCCGCAAATGTCTCAAGACCTATCTGTTCCCTGCTTGAGTGCATCTACCTGGCCGTTGTTACTATCTGATGGTGTCTGGTTAAGCACTGGGATGCCCTAGGGTAACTGCGCGCTATATAAAATTTTAATAATAATAATAATATTAATTTCCTTGGGTGTCGCCACAGCGATTGGCTGATGCTCGAACTGTTATTAAAGATTTGTAGGTCTTCATCGGTATATATGCAGTGGCAGCATTCCACTCAGACTAGGGACCAGCTTTTGCCTCTGAGGCATTCCAGGATGCTATGGGCACCCTGGGTGTTGCTGTGCATTACTCCACTCCCTATCATCCTGAGGGAAATCCGATAGTGGAACAGAAGATCCGTGACTTAAAGCAGTTCTTAACAGCTAGAGGTTTAAGTCACAGATTAATCTATTACCTGTATGATGTCCAGAGAGCACTAAATAATCTGCCTACACAATTGTTGGGTGGTCAGACTATATACCAGGCATTATTTGGTGTTCCAATGTTTGTTCTAGATCTTGATAACTCATGCACCCTTTGACATCAATGGAAGTTTATACACACACTAAACCCTAGTAATTGCTAGGGGAGGGAACAAGAGGCTACGGGGTATTCAGGGAGAGCTGGCTTCCAAGTAAGACAAGTACAAACAAAAATAATCTACCCTGAATGAGTGTCTGATTCTAAGGTGGAAAAAGGTGCACTACACCTTCTTCTGTGCGGTGCTGGGTATATCAAAAAATTCTCTAGAGGACATATTCCAGGTCCCCTTCTCTGTGGCCTTTTTCAAGGTAGTGGCGTGTCAATTTAGTGTTATTCCTTATGCATCTGATGGTGCTCTGATGCTTATTGATTCTCATTGTAATCTTCCTCATTGTCATTCCCACATAAAAGAGGTTCCAAGGGCATTTGATTAGGTAAATGACATTTTCGCTGTTACAATTGGTAAAATTCTTTAAAATCCAGGGTTTGCCAGTTAGTATATCCACTTCCTTCATGTGGTGGGTATACTGACATGCCACACAGCTGCCGCATGGGTAGTGACTCGCTGGTCGTTGGTGATCCCCAAAGGTTAGCTGGATCTGGATTGGTGGCGATGGTATTTTCACATGGACCAGTTCATTGCAGATGTTTGAGTTCCTCTTCAAAGCGAACAGTGGTACAGGCCATAGTTTTCCAGCTCCATTCAGGTTCCCCCCTGTTCTTTTGTATTATGGTTTGGACCTAATTCAAGATAGGAGTGTATGTCGTGACACATACTATTCTCTAATTTTCCTGTTTCTCATGATGTTCCAAAAGGGCCACACGGTTGTTTTTCCATGCCCTCTTCCTAGCTCTTGTAACCAATTTCTTCGGGTAATGGCATTGAATAAATCTGTCTTCCAAAATTTGGGCTTAGTTGTCATATGCCTCCAACAAGGAGCAGTTTCTCCTGAAGCGTAGGAACTGACCTACAGGGAGGTTCTGTTTCAGTGCTTTGGGATGGAATCTTTCATACATAAGCAGACAGTTTTTTTGTCCATTGGCTTATTATGGACCTTCGTTTTAATTCCATCCTCATCAAGGTAATCACAAGGTCCAGAAACACTGCTTTGTGCTTGTCAGTGGTGTGAGTAAATTTGAGGTGTTCATCTCTGGTGTTTACCCATTCTGCAAATTCAATTGCTTGTTGTTCGTTTCCGTGCCAGATGGTTAAGACATCGTCGATATATCAGCGCCATAGCTTCCATTAATGGAAGTTTCACAGTTTTACAGGAATTACAATACTTTCCGAGATGAGCGCTTACATTTCAATGCTAAATGTAATGCCACTGACAAAGTGAAGGAGAAACCAGTGATTTCTGGCTGGATTTCTAAAGTTAGGAATCGAGTTAGAGAGAAGATTGCAGACAAAAACGTGTGTGGCCCGTCCTACCGTGCACAGGTGCCTGTCTTCCCTGTCCATGGAATTCGACCTGTGATTTTGCCATTGTTTGTTGGTTATAAACAGAAGCAACAAGTTTGCATTGATTTGATCAAGTTACATCATGTGTCTGTTTTCCATAGCAATGGGTTTCTGGATAGTTCCTTGTCACCTCTCCCTACCATGCATGAAATCCCTCTATGTGCACTAAGTAGTCCTGATCTTTCTACTCCCCAGCTGAAGTCTTCAGATGCTGATCTTTCCATCATGCCAGTTATTGATAACTACACAGGATGTGTTTCTGGCATCTGTGCCATTTTCAACTGCTGCTTCTTGCAATGAAATATATACTATCAAACACCTGTAGAGGTGCCTACCTGCTCTCCTTTGCTTGATGAGATCCCTGTTTTCACTCAGACTGCCTCTGGTTACTTGGTCAGCATTTATGATTTTTCCTCAGACTCTTCGCATGCCTCCTTGTGTGGTGTGCCTGCACTGTTTATTGGCTGAAATAGAGTTACCTGATTTCACCTTGGTCCTAATGTTGGATTTTCCTTTCATTATTTTTTCCCTTGCTCTGGATTAGGTTTGTTAGTCTTTTGTTTACGATTGACAGGACACTATCTACCTGATCGTACTCCTTCAGAACTAGTTGCTGAGGTGCTTATGCCCAATTCTTCTTCACATAAGGTTCAAAGAGACTTGTCATGTATGTACATTACTGCGTTCCCTGTCCATGATGGTATCATTTGGGATAAAGTCCCCCATGACATTTTTCGATCCTACAGAAACATTGCAAATTCCAAATGTTTTTAAAATTTGCTATGGATGGATTTATTACCCCAGGTTCCATTGTTGATTAATAGGATGTTATGACAGTTTCTAATATGTTATCTGAATTAGAATCATACACAACATTCTGCAGTATATGGTGAATTGTGTTGTTACCGTCATTAAGCACATCACTTTTTACACAAAGCTAGTACTACACATGCTGGTTTTATTTATAAACAATGGAAAGACTGCCTGACACCTCCTGTGGGTAGTTTTGAAACATATTTAAGGAAGTTCCATTATATTTCTGGTCATGTCTCTACAGACCCAGTTTCATATTTATATAAGCTTACACCTTTCCCCCTGAAGAAAGATATGCTTACACGAACAAAGTTGATTTATTCTGACTCAGTTATTTCGCAATGGCCCCAAAGGGAAATGAGGATTGGAAGAACAATAATGAGCTAAAACAATGTGGGGGACACAATACTGGCAGGTCCAGGGCACTGACGGTTTATTTAGGGCTTGTCTGATCCCTCACCAAATGATCTTTTAAATATAGCAGTACAACAGTCTATGTGTCATGGCTTGGGCAATGCTAAACATTAAAATACACCTTGCATTCCTTCTGTAGTGAGATTTAATAACTGGCAACATTTAATGAATTTCACGGAAGGACAGCTTAATGATATGATGCAAAATGGAGTGAACAATTCTTCACTTTCTAGTTCAGATAGGTGGTTACTGTGGCCAGTAGATACCAATGGGTGTAATGCTCATTTTGTAACTGTTCAACAGAGTTTAAGATGAGCAGACAGATCCCCAATATATTCAGTCACAACACTCAGGGGTAGATACTACATGTAGCTTTGAAAAATTATGGCAGCAATGGTTAGAACATTCCAAATTATCAGCACTTAAAGACCATTTATCACTATTTTTGGATAATATGGATTTACAGGATTTTTTGTCGGGTCCCAGATCTCCTCATTCTAAAGGTTTTATATATGCCGCTTACAAGGAAATATGGAAGATTTCTCAGCAAGAAGCTGCTGAACGGTTAAGAAAAATTGATAAGGAAAACTTTGAAAAAGCTTTGGCTTATGTCAATAATAGCATGACTACACTGTCAACATGTATTTATTTAATGAATTATGTTGTTTCATCTTCATTCAATATCATACACTACATGTCTATGCTTCAAAATGGATGGAGTGATTTAAAATTGATTTTGCAATTAAGTCAGACGCTGCAGGTTTTAAAATCAAATTGAGTGCAATGGCATTTTTTTAAGTGATTTAATTGTTTGTGACATGTCTGTAATAGATAATGGCTAAAAGAGATGCAACCTACACTATGTTTGATGTGGAACATTTAGAAAAGTTGCCTTTTACAGTAGCTGAAACACCATCTGCCATTTGGCTCATTCACAATTTAATTTCTCTTCCCAATTCAAAGTTTCATTTCACATCATGTCTTAGACATTGTCAAATAAGCAGATATGAGGAGATGTAGTGACAAGAACGAAGAGGTTTTTGTTAGTCAACGTGAGTATGGATCTTCTTTGTCTACTTCGTTTGTAAAGAAATAACACTCCATGGAGTTTGTAATGCTTCCATTTCTAGCCTTGCATGTTATTTGAAGGGTACATTGATAAGGTCTGAATTTTCTAATAGGAGCTACGTAATTTTAAATGATGAGATTTGCTGTGGGATGAAACCAGGTGTCTCTTATGTAGTCACTCTTTCCAAGGTTGTGACTTGTTGCATGAATATCTTATATCCATGTGCACATTCTACTGGGGAAGTTACTTTTGTGGCCCAAGGTCCCTGTTGCTCAAATAAACTTTAATCACTTACGCAGACTGAACGCCTTATTGTTTAAAAAGATGTGGTTATTAAAGCTGCCAGAGAAACTTTTGATCCCCATGTAGCTCATTCCTCATTTAAGCTGCAATTACTGTTATGCACTCAATTGTCACACCATGTTGTGAAGTTCTACACCGTATTTTCAAAAGTAATTGGGTCTGGATTTGTTACTATGTTTCAGAATGTGCTTGGAGTTATGTTGCCTTTTTTACACTAATTGTTTTCAAATGTTTTTGAAAGCACTTTGATTGTGTTGTTCTTTTTGGTTGCTATTTTGGTTCTATTTTTCTTTCTCTAGAATGGATGTCCCACAACAAGGCCTAATTGTAATGGAACTGCCACTTGTCCATCTGTGTCATAAATGCAAAATACAGTATTTTGGAGAGTCTTTGTTATAGTAACTGAACAAGAAATAGTTTCTGTCCTTCCGGTCTGTGTGGTTCAGAGAGTGTAATCTGTATATCGCTGTCTGTGGTGCTCTTTCAAGCGGTTACTGGACTTGTGCCTTGCTACACAATTTTGAATCCTCTGGATATAAATCTGCTTTTGCATCATTTGTGGTTGCCTTGATTGTGTTGTCGTGTGATTATGAGATCCCTGTGCTACAAGATGACTATTATGTGCCATTTTTGGCAGTTTCAGGTGCTCCTTGGACTTCAGGTTTCTCGGCATCGGTATACTTTACTGAGGATGCACTGTTACCATTGGTTTCCGCTGAATGGACTGATAATGATTCTCTTTGCTCTTTGGTTTTTGCTCTTGAGGCCTCTTTTGATGAGTTGTCTGCACATGTTCAAGTAATCATGGAAACTGGTGTGTGCTGTAACTGAGATGTAGCTCTGCTGACCATGACCTTCAACCAGAGAAGGAAGATAGCCATGTAAGAGAAGTGTGCAGGCCTGCTCACTCAGAAAGGGTGCATTCACTAATGCACGGAGGCTGACTTCCTGATACATTATACCAAGGTATGGGATAAGATCATTCCAAAAGTTCAGAAAGGAGGGTACTTCTGATATGCTCGCTCTAGTGCAGAGGTATGGATTTTTTGCCATTTTAATAATGCTCATAATAATGATGTGTCTCATTTGCTTATTAATCACAACTCATGTTTTATTTACAAGGGTTAGATCTTTTCAACCTATATTGGAAAAAGTATTCTCATATCTTTTCTTTGTGACATCTTGGGCCTGCAAAAGTAACAAACAAAAAGTTTAAATGTTTTCCCACTAATTCCTTGGGAATTGGATTGGTCATGTTCGAGGTGCTGCTTAAACATGAAATACCTTGAAAAAACAAGAGACAAGAGGTTTTTGGCAAAACAGGAATAGTTTGCTTAAGTAAACAGTGCAGCTGGGAGAACAGGTACAGGCATGGATGGGGTCTGAGAACTGTCTCAACTTACAATCGATCTGACATGGGTTTTTATAAAATTGATTGAATGCCATAAAATAGTTCAGGTGATACATTTTTGGGTAAGATATGTGAACCTCTGTCATTTGACATAAATTAATGTACTCAATGAGGAATCCAGGTGGGCTTTGACCTTGTGCAGACACAATGCGGCCAGTGGGTAACGTGTCCAGATGTTCGGCATGGAGAGCGTGAGATCACTGCGTGCACTGTGTGTGCTGTGTCCTGATTGGCTATGTGTCCCTAACTTCATGTGGCATCTGACTTTATTGTGTTCCGAGAACATGCATACCCTTCCAGCCATGTGTACTTTAATGGGGCCAATCTCCCCTGATTATTGTGGTGGTGCTGCGCTTATCTTTGAGATTGATCCAGGGTTTCCGGTTTGTGCATATGTCTGCCAGCTTCGTGCCACTCCACATGTGACCTATCAATCAGTGACCTCAAGCATGGGTTTCAGCACCTGCCTGATTACGCATTTCTGAGTAGGGTTGATGTGGAATTCATAATGGGAGTATTTGTCAATAAAGATGCGACTTCATTTTTATACATTAATGTATCAGAATTCAAAATGGCTTAGACTTTTTAACCCATACTTCATGACAGTTACTTTAATGGAGGCTTTTTGTTCTTCGTTTTGACAATTACTACTTTCATACTTACTTGCATTCTACCCAATTTGGGGGATGCGTTTTTTGCAGCAGGAAATCCCCCAAATTGCAAGGAACTACAAAAAAAGACACAATGAAAACTGGCAACAAAGAGGAGCACAGACCAGAAAACCATCTGAGTTGCCAGGAGAACCTATTTGGAAACCACTCCAGCAAAGGGGCACTTTCCTCCTCACGCATGTCTCTTTGTAAACGGTGTAGTGCTTGGATGGCAAGAGTCAATGTCCCATTATCCATGTCAATCCCTGGGATGAAGGTCTAGCAGAACTCATCAATCTTGTCAAACACCCCTCTCTCCATCGAGTTCATTAAGTCCAACACATACCAATGCTGCATTACCCTGAGGCAGATTGCTCTTTATTATTCCTTCATCGAGTTAAGGCAGAGCTTTGTGCTGTTCATCATTTTAATAATTTCCTACCTGGTTATTTGGCGCCAGCAAGCATTAGCTTTAGTCTACCTGGTGAAGAAGGGTATGGACCCTTCCGCAGATACTTGTGAGTCTGAGCACAGTTTGAATTCTTCTCGAACATCCTTGCACTGAGCCCCCCCCAAAATATTCGTCAGTTCTCTTTTTTCACAAGTCTGATGTAGCAAGGTTGTCTTCTTCCTTGGCGGGAGTCCGTGCTGTCCGGGGATGAGCTGAGTGTAGGCAAACTCGTCTCAGTACATATCTATCAGCATGGAGGTGCCCCATTTCATATCCGGAATGTGCAGGATCATGCCACAGGTTTCCTTTTCTTCTGAAACATAGGGATTACAGTGTAAGTTTCCAAACAATTAGAGGTTGCCCATTCCCTTCTAGCCAAGTGTATCCAGCGACCTCAGTATCCCAAGTTTTCTGAAATGGGGTGTATATGCTTTTGTCCAGCCCTTACCTATGAGACTATTTTCCCTCTGTATCATCAAGCTGGATGGCCCTACACAAGAACTCCATGTCTAGACGCTGAGGAAAACATGGTGACCGGCTAGATGCGTGCTACGGTTTTCGTCCGAAAGCGGATGGTGTTTAAGAGGTTTTTGACGTACCGTGAGGAGACCGGCGAGAGGCAGGAGGAGTTGGAGCATGCAGTGACTCTCGCACCGTTTACAATTGTTGGAATTTTTACGGGAGAGAGCTGCACGCTAGCAGGCGGTGATTACCGAGTGTGGGTTGTGTATGGCCAATTCAGCTGTGGAAGGTGTACGGAGTTTGGCGAGA
Organism: Lissotriton helveticus; assembly: GCF_964261635.1. Taxonomy (NCBI): domain Eukaryota; kingdom Metazoa; phylum Chordata; class Amphibia; order Caudata; family Salamandridae; genus Lissotriton; species Lissotriton helveticus. The sequence goes on from NC_136057.1 coordinate 822,973,819, forward strand.
CGGGAGGAGGCTGTAGAGGTGGAGCCAGCGAGTCAAGCGGAGCTCAGCTGGGAGAGAGCGGCGTCAGAGGGTCACCGAGCAGCCATGATTCTTTTTTGAGGGGGGACGGGGGAGAGGCAGGCAGGTGGACAGAAGGAGCGATAACAGTACAGAGGAGCGACTCTTTACATCAAAGGCCCCAAAGGTACTTTTGCTTCACACTTGTGCTCTGCAGCAGTCCCAGGAGATTCATGCCCCTAAGGTAAACAACAGAGGTGTTTGGGGCCCCAAGGTGGTGAATGCCTGTAGTAAATCATGCTTGGGGGATTTTGTAGAGGTCAGCAACTCGGGGCGCTAGTAGGGGCTGTAGTAGAGGCAGGGGGGATCGAGCGGTATCTCCAGGTACCTATTAAGGAATGCAGGGAGGGGGGTGCAGAAGCTGGTATTCAATCAGGGGGGCTCTCCTGTCCCCAACAACAAAGAGGCCATAGAGGTTAAGGCTAAGGGTAGGCTTACGGTTAAGAACAATAACATTTGCAAGAAATTGGGTAGGGCGGGCTCACTAGAGCGTAAGATCAAGGTGACTCCATCACTCAGGTCGTTTTTTAAGGTCTTGCCAAAGACTTTGGCATTGAAGGGGAAATCTCCGACAAAGTTAACTGGGTCAGCGATATCTCCCAAAGCTAGACATGAGTATCCAAGTAGGCATAGTACTTTGGCCGGTGCTGAGGATTGTTTGGAAGAGGTGTCTGACATAGATTTAGTGGACTATGCATTTGAGTCCCAATCGTTTCCAGGTCCTGTCCTTTGATATGGGTGACCGTGAGGATGTCCAGGATGAGGTTAATTTAAATGTATCGCAACAGGTTTCAGCCCCCAAAGTAATTGGTCCTGTGGCTACTATTGGCCCAGCTTGCAGCACGACTACATCAAGTACGGAGGGAGTTCAGTCTGACTAGTTGGAGCAGCAGACGGAGGAAGAACAAGAGTTCAGTGATCTATCTGTTATAGCTTTGCTTAAAAACTTAAATCTTGAGATGCATAATAGATTTGAGGTATCAGAGTCAAATCAGGAAAGCATCAGAGCTGCTTGTGGTTTACTAGAGAGAAAGATAGATGATCTGAGTAGCCGAGCGATGGCATTAGAGGTTGAGGTCAAGGACCTTAGAGAGGAAGTTATGGTAAATCGGAAAGAGCTAGAAGTAATCAAGGTTAAGGAAAGGGAGCATGAGAAGAAACAACCTGAACATTTTAAAACTCCCGGAAGGTAAAGAAGGAGCAGATATTAGAAAATATGTAGTGCAATTGCTGAAGAGTGAGTTGCAGCTAGAGGAGACAGAGGAGAGGATCTCCAGGGATATTCAGAGAATAAATCATGAACCCTTAAGGTAGAACCAGAACCGTGCTAAACCCAGGAGAATCTTGATTAATTTTATGACGTATACTCTGAAAGAAAAGATTGTAGCGAGTGCTCTTAAGAAAAAAACAATTGAAGTAGATGGTGCTAAGGTTGAGGTAAGATAAGATTTATCATCTGTAACTGCCAATAGATAGTGGGAGCTTGGTAAAAGAATCAAGCCATTGAGAAAATTGGGGGCATCGGTCCAGTTAAAGTTTCCAGCGATTTTAAAAGTGATGTGGAACAACAAGATGCACTCCTTCCATTTTGTTGATGAAGTCGATATGTTTTTGGAACAGTGTCAATCTGGTGATGTTTGAGGCAGGAAGTTTTAGGTTGTTTGTTAGATGGTTTTCTTAGGCTGCTCATGTTGCCTCTTAAGGACTCCACGCATGTACGTCACAGCTTCTATTTAAGTTGTAATGTTCCTTATCTGCACCATCCGTCAAGGGCCACCCATAGGGCTTAGTAGCCATGGGTAATTGGAATGGGTTTTTCTGGGGAGAGGAGGTGGTTTTCGGGTGGGACAGGATAGGGTAAAGGGAAAGTACAGAAAAATCCTCAGAAGTATTTTTGCCGTCAATGGAAGAGAGGGTGTGAGAGATTGTCTGCTTATGTCTGGGATGAGTGGGGGTAGTTCAAACGAGTTGAGAATTCAATCGTGGAATGTAAATGGAATGCATGTGAAAAGAAGAAGGGATTTTATATTGAAATACTTGATGGATTCCCTGGCTCATATAGTTATACTAGAGGAGACCCATCTGACCGGGGATGAGAGCAAGAAGTTGTTCTTGTCTCAGCGGTGGTTGGCTCATGCAGTTTACACTCCACAGACAGCAGTGACTAAGGGAGTCGCAGTTCTAATTAAACAAGGTTTAAATATCTCGGTGGAAGGGAAGGCAGCCAGTGTAGGAGGGAGGTGGTTGATTGTTAAGTTAAAGGTTTATGGGCAAGTGCTTATTGTGGAGGGATATTATGGTCCAAACCAGGATGATATAGGACCTTTAGACGATTTGGCTACAGAGTTATTGAATTTTCCGGGGCAGATCATCATGGCAGGTGATTTTAATACAGTCCTGGATCACAAATTAGACCGTTCTGAAAGGAGTAGAGCAGCTGTGAACCCTAGAATGCCGAATAGAGTTAGATTGATAATGTCCCAGCTGGGTTTATGTGATATTTGGAGATGCAGGTTTGGACAGCAGTTAGGATTTACGTTTTACAACAAAAAATATAATCATAAATCCCTGATTGACTATTATTTAGTGGATCAAAAGCTGGTAGATTCAGTCGCTCATGTGGGTCACGTAGGAGTACATCTCTCTGACCACTCAGCCGTATCTCTTTGGTTGATAATAGGGGACAGCACTTCGGCTTGAATCTGGAGGTTAGATCGTGCGATAATCTCTGATCACAAAGCAGTAGAGGTTTTGAAGGTGGAGACAAAGGTGTTTTTTTTTATGAATGTGGGATCATCCAGGATAGAGATTGTGTGGGATGTGTATAAGGCATTTTTGCTAGGGAGGCCGGGAGCTTAGGCAGCTAGAAAAAGGAGACTTTATTATGGTAGGGTTGCAGGCTTGGATACAAAATTTGTAAACTGGAGGCGGGCAGATCTAGTGGGAGTTCTGAGAGAGAGAGAGTTAAGGAGAAGTGGGATGCTAGCCAGCTTGCTTATTTTGAGCATGGTGATGGCTGCATCATGCTGTTAGCTTGGATGACAAAGAGCGACCAGATTAAAGGAGTAAAGAATGAAGAGGCGGGTCTGATGACTACAGATAATAAAGGAATAGCTGCACCGTTTTATGCATACTTTGGAAAGGTCTATAAGGAGGATATGGTGGTTGAAGATCAGGTTGTTCAGAGATGGGTGGAACTTTTGGACCCCTTATCGGATGGACTTAAGGAGGTTTTGAACCAAGAGATTACCAAGATGTAGGTTGAAGAGGATATGAAGGGGGGGAAAGAGGTAAGGCACCTGGGCCAGACGGTCTTCCTGCTGAAGTTTATAAATCGTTGGTTGGAATTTTAACACCGATTATGTGTCAGTGGTTTAATGAGATTTTTGTGGGTAACGCTTCTTTGCCCCCTCCTGAAATGAGGCAAATATAACGTTAATACCTAAGCCTGGGAAAAGAGTGTTGAATCATACAGGCCCATTTCCCTATTAAACACCGATTACAAGTTCTTTGCCAAAATTATTGCAGGGAGACCTAGTGGTGTCATTTCACAGTTAGTTCATGAGGACCAAAGGGGTTTTATCAGAGGTAGACAGTTGAAGGAGCGGACCTTCTCCATTATTGGTGCTATAGATATGTTTATGATCATCCCCTGGCGGTTATCGCTTTAGATGCCGCCAAGGCGTTTGATCGAGTTAACTGGGTATACTTGCACATTTTAGTTAAACATCTCAACTTGGAATTACATTTTAGTAAATCTCCGTCAGCTATATACCAGGCCCCCACTGCAAGAGTGTTAGTGAACGGGATGCTGACCCAGCCAGTTTCAAGTATGCAGGGCACCAGGCAAGACTCCCCGCTGTCACCACTACTATTTGACATATATATAGAGCCCCTGGCATGTAAGATAAGGTCTGCAGAGAATATTCTGTCTTTCGAGTTTACAAGCTTGTCTAGGAAGATCGGATTGTATGCAGATGACATAATCACCTACACCCCTAATTTACAGCTATCTATGAGATTTCTCCTATATTTAACTAAAGAGTTTGGGGCTGTCTCAGGCTATGATATCAGCAAAGAAAAAACTGAAATTATGGCCTGGAATATAAATACTGAGGGAATGTTATGTAAAAATGATATGAGGTATCTTGGAGTTAAGATAACTCATAATATAGCAGATCTCACCAAAGTCAACTTTGCAAGGCTTAAAAAAGAGATAACTGCTAGTTTACGAGGGTGGTTGCATTTACCACTCACACTGTTTGGTCGGGCAAATTTGGTTAAAATGATGATTTTGCCAAAGTTAACTTTTTTATTTGAAACAGTACCTTTGATGTTTAAGAAGGACTAGTTTGCAAGTTTGCAGAGTGAGATTAGTACTTTTCTGTGGGCATCAAAAGGGACACGCCTCTCCTGGAAGAAGCTTAGGAGAAGATTCTCAAAAGGGTGTCTAGCGGTCTCAGACTTGCTACTTTACTCATGGGCTTTTTTGTTGAAAAGTAGCAGAATGTTGATGAACAGTCCAACTAATACGGTAATTGGTAAAATGTTTGGAGCAATGTGGAGGAACAAGATTATAATGAAAATGTTTTTTTGTACAAATTCGCTGATCTGAAATTTTTCAAAAAGGTTAGGTTAAAGGTTTTAAGAGACTTGGTAGAGTCTTGGTTTAAAATCAGGAGGGCTTTAAAAATTCCTTATTATAGCCAGATGGCATCGATTTGGGATGCGCTGAGATCTCCACTATGGTCTAGGGATCTCTTGGCTCGACCACTAAAGGAGATGGGTTTTCAGAGATGGAAGCAGTTATTCCCGGATGGAAAATTAATTTCCTGGGGGCACTGCCCGGAGGAATGGGGTCACAGTTTCTCCAGATTCAAATATATACAGATTCAAAGTTGGTCCGCGGCTTCGGGTGATCGAATTGGATCCTACAACGAGCTGGCGGAGAAGCTTTTTTCTAGCTGTGTATTCAAGAAAGAAATAGCTTTATGGTATTGGCTGATGTTAGAAATGGAGGATGGTCCTTTCAAGTTACAGGAGATCCTGTGGGGAGACTGCTTGCCGGAGATCACTACGGAAGACCAATGGCAAGTAACAATGTCTATGCTTTATAAAATAGTAAAACCTGCAAATTTAGGGAGAAATCATTTTTTCACGATGCACAGGGCATATTGGTCCCCGGGAAGACTCTCCAATTCAAGTGTAAAAGCCCTAATGAAGATGATCTGCACATATTTCTGCGTTGTCTGAAGATTCAGGCTTTTTGGGAGGCCGTGAGTAGCTGCTTGTCAAGTGTCCTAGGGCTGCAGATCAAGGTAAGCCCGGAGTTAGTCATATCTGGAAGACTTGACCTGCAAGGTAAGGGCACAGATGACAATGCAAAGCTTTTTTTCTATGCTACACTTCTGGCACAAAGAGGGATATGTTAATCATGGGTCTCTCCGGTCTCGTCAACAGAAGTGGATTGGTTACGAGCTATGAGATTTATTGCAAAATTGGATATTTCGGCGCAGACAAGGAAGAGATATACATTTTGGACTCCTTTTTTGGCACGTTTTGGGTGAGGGTAGGGTGATATGGTGTTTAGAAGATATAAATCCAATGATTAAGCCTTAGCCTGCCTCGGCTGGTGAAAGTCTTCTTGGTCACTGGGAAGATTTGGATGAAAGCTCCCCGCCCCTCTCCATCAATGGGTCTTGCCCGGAGGGGAGCCTCTATTCTAAAAAGCTTTTGGTCTGCCCCTCCCTCTACATCCAGTAAATGAGGTTGAAAAGCCAAGTGTGATTTCATTGAGTTTTAGGCGGTGAAAAGGCAAATGCGGAAAAAATAAAATAAAAAAAGAACTCCTTTCCTAGGGTCCATTTTTTGTTAAAGAAGACTGCCCCAGATATGCTAAGGGGCACCCTTGGACCACAAATGGAGGCCAGAATGGATGTGTTTGTGGTTTGAGTTGGGGGTTTCGCTACCTTCCAGAATCTCTTTTCTGGGAAATCTCAGAGCCAAACAGTATCCTCACCTATGGTGCCGTTTCTGCACATCCTGTCTAGCTCAGTTTGAATATCCTTTGGCTCGGTGAAAAGGTATAGAGCCATTGGGCTGGTCTCATATAGGGTCATATTCAGTACCACTTTGTGGGGCTCTACCTTGCTAGGTTGGTCTTTGGCCCTAATTCCGCATAGGTGTAAGTGGAGAAGGCATTTTACTTTTTCAGGGGCCATCTCTTGGGGCATGTAAAGTCTGCCTGCGCCTACTGCTTGCGGTATCAGTGAACATATGTAACATAATCTGGTTAATGTCTTAGAGCCCATGCAGTCATGTGCTGATACCACCTGTTGAGTAAAAGGGCACTGTGTAGTTCATGTGGAATGCTAGTGTTGAGTTTGGTGTAATTATAAGTGACGTGGGAGAGATCCCTACGCAAGTGCAGTGAAAGTTTTTTAACAGACTCCATTTGGCAGGTGGTTCTTTAACAGGAAATAGGTGTGACAGCACCCAGCACAGACAGAGGGTACAAAGAAGTGCAACAATACATAACCTTTTATTCAACATTACAGGTCTTGATATGGATCTAGGGGAGGTGTTTGTTGTTCTCTGGTGTTTGAAGTATCTTGTTTAACACTTCAAAAAAAGTTCACAGTGCAGTTCATAATTTTTATTCATACACTTTAGATCTGTGTTGGGATGTTGATGTGGCAGCTAAAATATGATGCACTTGGAGGTTTGATTTTAGTCCTGCTGGATAAGAACTGGGTTCATTTTGTCAATCGAGAAAGCATTGCATGTGCCATCATCAATTGTTTTTCTTCACGGTTCCCGTACTTCCCTCAAGGGGTGTGTTCTCCACACTCCATTTCACATTTTTTATTGAGGCACCAGAAGATGGTCCCGCTTGTGGTATCTTTTTGATAGGTAAAACATAAAGGTGCCTAATTGGTAATCAGGCAAATTAATTTATTTTATGAGCTATTGAGCCCCCCTTTTTTCTTTGTACCTAACTGGGTGCTTGGATCAGTGCAAAATGTCTATGGAGTGTTTTTGTGATCATGTGGATGGAACATATAAGTTTTCATATAGGGTTTTTATGAGTGCTGCCAGTTTTCCAAGACACTGTCTCTCCTGGTGTGCATGGGGGCACCATGAGTGTGGGCTGCTTTCAACCTACATTTGTGTGGGACTGTGCTCACTGCTAAGTGTTTTTGGTGGTTGTAACATGCCCCAAGATCATATGTGTGTATTCTTCTCTCCAATCTGGATTCCTGGATGTTAGGCAACTACTGTCCTATCTCCCTTCTCCCAGAAATAAACACAATTGTCAAAAAACATGTCAACTTGATTGTGTCTGGGTTTCTAGAAAATCATGATTTACTTCACCCTACCCAGACTGGATTCCGATCTTTCCATGGCACGTAAATGGCTCTTCTTACAGGAATCTAAAAAACTTCTTGATCATGGAAGATCAGCTGCCATTATTTTAGTTGAATCAAGCTCCGCATTTGATATGGTAAATTATGCCATCCTCATAAAAAGGCTTATGAATGCTAACGTCACTGGTGGCAAGCTTACCTGGCTAAAGTCTTTCCTGGAAGACAGAACCTTTCAGGTCTTTGAAGGAGGCAGCACATCCAACAGCCTGCTGCTAAAATGAGGAGTAACCTAGGCTAATCGTTCAGCCCTACTCTGTTCAATATCTATATGAGGCCACGTGCAGATATCGTCCTACCTTATAGGATTACTATAGTTACATATGCCAATGACAGCCAACTGGTTTTATCTTTGAATTATAACCAGGACATGTCTTCATCCCCCTTGATTCATTTTTAGGTAAGTGGCAAAATGGATGGTATTCTTGTCTCAAGCTCAATGGAGACAAAACTGAGCTGATGCTCCTGGGAAATAACCTTAACCCAGAGCTGGGACTGGATTGCCCTATCTAGCTTGGCCCTTCACCCTAACCTAAATCTACCATCAAAAGCCTTAGTATGTGGCTAGAGAAATCTCTTTAGTGTGACCATCAAGCAATAAAGCTCGCAGCTACATGCTATGAAATTCTTGGAATACTTCCTAAAATGCTTCCCCTTCTACTATTTACTGCTAGGAGACTGATGGTCCAGACTCTTATTCTCTCTTGCCTGGACTATGGCAACTCTCTCTATCTAGGGGCCCCAAAAGTCACCATAAGGACACTGCAGGTAGTACAAAATTGTGCTGCACGTTTGCTGCTTAACATTCCCAGGACCCAATTGGCCCGCCAAGCTTTGACTACCTTACAGAGTCTCCCTGTGGCAGAAAGAATTACGTTTAAATATATGCATTGCTCGCAAGACACTATGGGACACTGGATCTTCAACTACTCGCTCCTTGACCTCCTTCGATCGCATCAGAAAAAGCTTGCATTCTGCTCATTTATTCGTGGCCATAGTACCTCCAATAAAAAGGGAAAGATATGGAGGCCAAGCCAAGCCAAGCTTTCGAACACCCTACTGCTGTCACTCAGTTGAGCTAATCAGCTTCTCCCCTTCTGGAAAATGCTTAGAAGCTGGCTGTTCCAGAACATCCAATTGTAACAAGAATCCTTATCCCAATTAGATACTTCTGTGCTTCACTTTCGGCACTGGGATGCCTTCGTGTAGCCATGGACTGTTTAAGTGTTTCTTCATTCATTAATTCATCTGACTGTTGTGTCTTTCGATAAAGGGCCCACCCCTTCCCTTACGCATGACTTTGCCACTCCTGTGTCTGTTATAAAGTTGGTGTTTTTATGCACAAGTGTTTGAAAAACTGGTAGCCCTTTTACAGGAGTAAGTTGTAGTACGTCGCCATATACAATTACATGTTTTCCTCCAAATAAAACATCATGATCTGTTTTAAAAATTTGCTGCATTCTTAAATGTACAACGGCAAGCATTAAGGTTGAGACCATGCTCACCTCATCAATGATCAGAAGTTTCATTTTATTTAGTACTCTTGAACCTTCATGACAAGCTTCTCCAGATAGCTTGTGATATTCCAACGTATTTTCATGTTCAACTGGTAGCATCAGTAAATGATGTAATGTAATCCCATTAATGTTGTGTGCAGCTAACCCAGCTGGAGCGGTTACAACACAAGATATATGTGATTCAGTGACTTTCTGTAGATAACTGGTCAAAACTTTAATTGAGAAACTTTTTCCTGTCCCAGTTTGACCACTGATATACATTCAAATAGGTTTAAATGATGTGCAGTTGCATTCTTTGTTTCATGAAGTAAACCATGGTCTTTCTTTTGTGTAACTTGCTGATATATTTCTTTATTTGCAATATTTAGTTGTTCTTCCAAGTTTCCCAACTCCATAATATCCTGTTGAGCTTTTTGCATTGCTGTTTCTACTTCAGTCATGGCTATTGCTGCTTTATTTTCAAGAATTGGTTCTTCTAGTGGATCTTGACTCAGTGGACCAGAACTTTGACTATCTTGAGAACTGTTTCTAGCAATTTCAGCTGCAATAGTAGTTACTTGTATCTCTTCATTCAACATTTGTAGATAATTTGGAAAAACTGTGCATTGAATGCTATCTTTACATGCAATAAAATAATCTCCATAGCACCCTTTTATCTAGAGTATCACAACAGGGCTTCCTGTGATTAATAAGATTTCCTTTGGCATGTTTTACCAAACATCCATCACATTCAATCACTGCATATTTGTCTTCATTTATATTCTCTGTAACATTTCTCTTAAAGCTGTAATATTGCAGTACCTAATAGAGACATATGTTTTCCAATGTGGACTTCTTTTAGGATAGTACGCATCCAACATGTTTGTTTTAACAATATCTGTACTTTCCGGTTCATTTAAGGCTAAGTATTCAATTTCTTGAACAGATTTCAATACTTGATTTTGTGTTGCAGCAAGACCTAGACTTACCCAAATGATTCCTCTTGACTTTGAATATAAACTTGCAGATGTCAACCGATCCGAACATTCGTAGGATCCAATCCCTCGATGAGAAAGCATCTTCAAACTAAAGCTGTACAATTTGTTACTAAGACTTGTGAAATTACTTCCCACATTTCTTTCAACTCCGTCTTTTCAGATTTTGTTATGTATGACATAACATCATGAGCAACAGCAATCAAATTAAGTGCAACATACTGAATATCCATATTTGCATTCCACATCATCAAAATCACTGGATTGTAATCATAATACACTTTAAATATTCACTTCTTTTTATATTGCAAGTATTCTTTGGAGATTTTCGAGTTATAGTGTGCCTCACTGTTGACATGAAACTGTTGACTCTTCCTTTGGAAATTACTGGACGTGGGAATCCAAAACAACAATTTGTATAACATTTTTCTTTAGACTTGTATTTCCGTCTAGAATATTTCCCACATCGATGATTTTGAAACCGTAAAACCTGTTGTCTTATAGAATTTTTTTCCCCTGTTTTTGTAATACCACATGTAACATAGTCTTCAATGAAAGATAAAACAATCTCATCAGAATCGGTTCCAAATGTTGGTGCATCCTTGATCCATAAATGCATATGTATATGAGGAGCACCTCGAGATTGGTACTACTTTCTCCAAAAGAAATCGATTACTTTTCCAAGAGGTGGGTTGCTTTTACTGCAGATAACAGACATCATAGCTTGAAACCTATGATTAAAATATTTGCACACATTTACAGGATCCAAGAAACACAGTTCTCCAGCTGTCTTGAATTCAATGTTTTTAATATTTGAATTTGCTTCTTGAAGAATATTCAAGTAAATCGTCCCATGTGTATTCAGCACATCTTAGGGTAACAAATCATGTAGGGATTCCTAAGTTCCTTAACATACATTCAAGTTCTCCATGACGATGATACCAATACTCATTCGTACCACGATGACACGCCATCAAATTAATCGAGATTCTAAATGATCGTCTCTCTGTTGTACTTTGTCCATGAATTCCTTTGCAGAAACATGTTGAAGAGGAACTCCTGTTTTTAATATGTGGTTCACTGCATATGAAAGTCCAGACAAGTCACTTTCAAACAAAAGATGAAATATATATGGAATACTTTGTTGAAATCTTTGATCTTCTGAGTACAATCTTTTTGTACGATATTCTGTAGCTGGAATCTGCACAGGTCATTCATCATATAGTCCACCTTTTCCAGTGGGGAAGAGCTGTGGAAAACAACGGGCTTCTAAACTTCTTTCCCAAACACTCATCTATGTTCCCTTTGCTTTCTTCATTTAGAATAATTTAATAGTATTTCCAATCACTTCCTTTGAATATAAACGATGTACACTATAATGTTCATAAATGTCTTCACTCCTGGAGATGTCCACTTTTTCAATTAGGCCACTTGAAATTTTGCTATCATCTCCTTAAACTATTTCTTCTTCTTCCAGATATACATTTTTTATAATAAAGATTTTTTTTATTAGATATAACGTAGCCTTTTGAACTTTGGTGACATCTACTACCTCTTGCCATATTTTCCGACTCTTTGGGCCCGATTAGGATTGTGGTGAATCCGCATCCTCTGGCCCGGCGGAAGCCACCGCAGGCCCGGAGGATGCGGATTCACCGCTGCGGTGATTTAAAAGACCCCCCGCCAGAGAGGGATGGCAGGGGGGTAGGGAAGAGTGTCCACAGCTTCTCCGCCGAGGTCCCGCGGCGGAAAAGCTCTAATATGGTGGCGGTGTCTATCAGACACCGCCAGCCATATTAGGATGAATGCGTAAACATGCTTTTCCACTTTCTAAAGAAGCTGGTAGGGTTTTCCAGGGAGGGTGGGAGGGGGAGGGTTGGGACAAGGGTTAGGTTAGGTTGGAAGGGTTATAGGGTAGGGGGAAAAAACATGAAAAAATTCCTCATAAGCCACTTTTGCACCTGGGTGTTGAAAGGTAGTGAGAGGGTGTGGGATGGTGGAGGGTAGTGCAATGGTGCTAGTTTGTATGTCATGGAATGTGAACGGCCTACGGGTTAAAGCTAGAAGGGACAGGATTATGAAATACTTGAGAGATCTTTCGGTTCAAATTATCATTTTACAAGAGACCCATTTAACAGAAGAAGAGGGCAAAAATTTTTTTGGTTCACAGCGATGGTTAAAACATGTTTTCTATACTCCGCAAGTGGCGGTAATTAAAGGCATTGCAATATTGGTTAGGCATGGGTTAGATTGTGTTGTTGAGGGTAAGGTGGCAGATAGTAAAGGTAGGTGGTTGATTGTGAATTTGAGGATAAATGGGCTCATGTATAATATTATAGGCTACTATGGTCCAAATCAAGATGATTTGGCCCCCTTAGATGAGTTAATTAAAGAAATGATGGGTCTTACAGGGTTTATTGTGCTTGCTGGCGACTTTAACACGGTGCTGGATAAAAAATTAGATAGATCAGCTAACAGCAGGGCCCTGGTTAATAGTAAAATGTCATTCAGAGTTAAGGGCCTGATAGATCAGTTTGGTCTTTGTGATGTATGGAGACAAAGGGCGGGGCAGGCACTAGGATACACGTACTATAATAAAAAGTATAACCATAGATCCCGGATCGATTACTTTTTAATAGACCTTAGACTCATGGATAAAGTGAAACAGATAATGCACGTGGGGGTACACTTATCAGATCATTCAGCGGTTACTTTGGAGCTCAAAACAGAACTTGTTGATTCAGGTTCAGTCTGGAGATTGGATCGTACTGTTTTGTATGATCATGAGGCCATGGAGACTCTTAGGCAAGAAGTCGATGGATTTGTCGAGCATAACATGGGTTCAGCAAGGATAGAGAGTATTTGGGAGGCAGCTAAGGCATTTCTTCGGGGCAGGTTGGGAGTATTGGGTGCAAGGAAAAGAAGAGCCTACTATAATAGAATAGAGTTTCTAGAAAAGGATATCCGCCAGAAGGAGGCAGTATTGGTGAATACGGGGGAGACTCTGGTAAAGGAAAAAACTGTTCAAGAATTGGAACAACTGAAGGATGAGATAGCCACAGTGGTTAGTAAAAGAGTGAGAGAAAGATGGGAGGCCTCAAATCTTGCGCACTTTGAATATGGTGAAGGCACGAGTAAGTTATTGGCTTGGAAAGCAAGGAGGGACCGGATAAGAAACACAATTAAAGAAATAAAACAGGGGGAGTCGGGTCGCTTAGTTACAGACACTAAAGATATAGTTGAAGCCTTCTATAGACATTTTGAGGAGGTCTATAGGGAAGACCTTGTCCCAGACAAGCACGAGATAGAAGAGTGGATAAAAGTTTTGGATCCATTGACAGAAGAACTTCAGGATGTGTTGAACCAGGAAATCAGACAGGGGGAAGTAGAGGAGGTTGTCAAGCAGGCTAAGAAAGGGAAAGCACCAGGCCCGGATGGGTTACCGGTTGAGGTCTATAAGGTTCTGGGAGGGAGTCTGGTACCTTTATTAACTAAGGTCTTTAACGAGGTCTTCACAGGAAAGGCGGCTCTCCCCATATCATGGAATGAGGCGAACATCATTGTTATTCCCAAACCTGGGAAATTACCAAAATACATGGATTCATACAGGCCTATATCGCTCTTAAACAGTGATTATAAGTTGTTTGCTAAGATCATGGCGGATAGGTTTGGTAGAGTAGCCCCCCATTTTATTCATGAAGATCAGAAAGGGTTCATTAAGGGCAGATATCTAAGAGAACTAACTTTTTCTCTAATTGGCAGTATTGATGTCGCAGTCACACACAATCTTCCCTTGGCGGTTGTTGCTCTTGACGCCGCCAAAGCCTTTGACCGCGTTAATTGGGAGTTTTTGAAGGCTCTAACAACCCATCTACAATTGGGGGATAATTTTGGTGGGGCTTTGGCTCGAATATACCAGTCACCTAATTCGAGAGTTTTAGTAAATGGGGTATTAACTAAGCCGATAAAAGTCATGAGAGGTACAAGGCAGGGGTGCCCTCTATCCCCTCTTTTGTTCAATCTATATATTGAACCGTTAGCCTGTAGAATCAGGGAGGCAGATAGGATCCCCCCTTTCGAGTTCCAGGGATGGGCCAGAAAGATTGGATTGTATGCAGACGACATTGTCATTCTAACATCAAATTTACATCAAACCCTGGACACTATAGGTTTGTTAACGAAGAAATTTGGTGAAGTTTCGGGATATCAGCTAAATGCTGATAAAACAGAAATTATGTCCTGGAACGCGGCAGCAGAGGGTATAGCTTGTAAAAAAGAAATAAGGTATCTTGGGGTCCAAATTACTCAGGACATAAAAGATCTTACTAAAGTTAATTTTGCTAAAGTCAGGAAGGAAATATCTTCGGCTTTGAGGGGTTGGGCCCATTTGCCTTTAACAATTTACGGTCGGGTTAACTTGGTGAAGATGATGGCGTTACCTAAGATAACTTTCTTATTTGACACGCTCCCTCTCATGTTTGAGAAAGAGGGTTTCTCGAGACTTCAGAGTGAGATCGGCTCTTTTATTTGGGCTTCTAAGGGATCGCGCTTATCCTGGAAAAAAATAAGGAGAAGACTTTTGAAAGGAGGTTTGGCAGCACCAGATTTCCAGATATATTCTTGGGCTTTTTTGCTTAAAAACTGTAGAATGCTTTTGGGAACGCCAGGAAGTTCGTTTATTGGTGAACTACTGTCTGCAATGTTGAGAGTCGAGAACATTAAGCAGAATGGATTTATGTATAAATTTTCTGACCCAAAGTACTTTAAAAAAGTAAGACTAAAAGTCCTGAAAGATTTGGCAATGGTCTGGTATAGAATCAGGAGGGCCACACGAATTCCATATTTTAGTGTTAGAGCACCGATCTGGGAACTACCAGGTGCTCCAAGTTGGGCTGAGGATGCACTGGCAAGGTTGCTAAAAGCAGAGGGACCTCAGAGATGGGGGGATCTGTTTATAGATCGTAGTTTACAGCCGTGGATCTACTGTGAACAAGAGTGGGGGCAAATATTTTCGAAGTTTAAATACTTCCAGATACAAAGCTGGGCAGCAGGGAAAGAACATTTAATAGGAAAGAACATTTAATAGGGGTATATAACGAGTTTGAAGAGAAACTGGCTACGGAGGTCTTGATAAAGAAAGAAGTGGCGACCTGGTATTGGGCAATAGTTGAAATGGAGGATGGACCATTTACATTGCCGGAACACCTGTGGGGAGAGTGCTTGCCGAGGACCGCTACAGAAGATCACTGGCAAGTAACTATGTTGATTCTTTACAAGGTGGTGAAACCTGCGAATTTAAGAAGGAACCACTTGTTCACTCTCCACAGGGCGTATTGGTCCCCAAAGAAGTTGGCGAAATTCAAAGATGGTGGTTTGGTGAGATGCCCTAAATGCAGCAGCCCAAACGAGGACGACATGCATATGTTTGTTACATGCCCGGCGATAAAAGATTTTTGGGGTGATGTGAGTAAATGCTTGTCAGATGCACTGGCCCAACATATTGAGGTAAGCCCTGAACTTGTTATAACGGGAAGAGCAGATCTACAAGGTAGGGGTTTGGATGATAAAGTAAAGTTGGTGTTCTACGCTATATTGCTGGCCCGTAGGGAAATATGCAAGTTGTGGGTCTCTGCTGATCCTCCGTCAGGTTTGGCTTGGATAAGAGCTATGAGGGCTGTAGCAAAGCTGGATATGGTCGGCCAGCATAAGAAGAGATATAGATTTTGGACTCCATTCTTAAACTGTTATGGGTGAAGGGTGTGGGTAAAACTGTCAAGGTAAAGGTGGAAGAGAGTCCTATGATTAAGCCACTCTAAAATCTTGGTGGAAATATGCTCTACGTAGGCCGTTTATGGGAGTGTACTCCCTCCTGAGAGAGTAAAAATTTCCTATTATATGAGATGAAAACACCCTGGGGCGTCATCGTGAGAGAAAAGGGTGAAGAGGGGCAAATGAGGACAAAAAAAAAAATGCTTTTCCACGGCGTCTTTTCCGCCGTGGAAAAGCATGCGGTCTTTGCAGTTTGGGGGCCCGTTGCGGGCCCCCAGGGTGTCAGGGGGTGGGGGTGCACATGGGGGGTACCTATGGTACCCCCCTGCTTTTACATGAACAAAGCGGCAGGCACCACGCTGTGCCTGCCACTTTGTTCATGTAAATGCTATACATGCATTTTTAACATTGCAGCGGATGCTGCTTCAAGCAGCACCCTCCGCAATGTTAAAAATACAGGATGTGACCGCCAGGGTGGCGGTCACATCCTAATTCGCTTGGAGGGACCGCCGCTGCCCCTGCGGACGGTCCTTCCACCTCTGGGGTGGCGGACGGACGCAGGTCCGTCCACCATCCTAATAGGCCCCATAGTTAGAAAACCATTAACTAGAATAACTACACGTTCAGTTTCCACTCTTTCTACACTAATAGTTTCAATATTGTTCTTTAAATCTAGAGGTAAATACACAACTCTTCCTTTTAAGCCCCTTTGTAAATCTGATGGAGGCAGCTTACCTGTTTTAGGCTCCATATGAACAATAGCCTGAAATGGGTGCACAGATTGAATGAGAATGGACTCATACATATTTAAATCTACCAGACAACTTGAGGAGGTTAATTAAGATATGTGTTCGTCCCAATTCAAGGCAGAAATGAGTTAAACTACATTATTGTGTTGAGAGATGTATTTTCAAGGAGGCCTGAAAAAGAGAGTGTCTGAGAAATAACAAGTAGCATTGTGGTAGAATTTGGGAATAAACTTTCTATGGAAGAAGGGTTTCTGAGTATTTCACTTACAGATAAAGGTAATGAATTAACCTCTGTGGAGATGGAGTGTTTTTAAGTAATAGGAGTTATACACAGTAAGGCCTCATCATATCACCCTGAGACTAATGGTATTGCGGAGTGGTTTTATTGCACCATGAAAGAGCACATAGAACTGGCCCACTGCAGTGGGTTGAACTAGAGAGAGGAAGTTTTTAAGAAATTGCGTCTACATAGGATAATGACTCAGGGTACCATGGGCAGGAGCGCACTCAGACATTTTAAAAACAAGAAACCCAACAGAAGTTTGTTTCCTAATTGGAGCGTATGAAACACAGGGTGATGTGAGAGAGGAATGGATAGCGTGTCGAGACTAAAAGAATTATGCTGGCAAAAAAAAAAGGATTTTACATTAATGTGAGGACTGAGATCAAGGTATGGGATTGACTCTTGTGAAGGGTCCTGAAGGACTCAGATAGCACACCAAGTTCTCCCAACCTCTTTGCAGATGAAGACCCTTCACTAATGTCATTCACACTAATAATGGTAGGATCTGAAATCTCAGTTGTGTAGTCACATACAATTTGCTTGTGAGAGTTTATGATTTGAATGAAGAAAGCAAGTCCCCAGAATTTGATGGGGATGCAGTGTTCAATGAGAAGGTGAATGGTAGGCCCAAGAGGTGTGAGAGAAAATTAAAGTATCTCTATGATAAATATGTGTGTAGCTGAGATGTATGGTAGAGTTTCCCATCCACCAGATGTCATGTAGTTTTAATCAGCTTTATGTGTAAATAGTATGTAATATGTTATGTTCTACAGGTCCGCCGAATTTCAGCTGGGCATTTACACAGTCTTATTGTTGTTGGAAAGGAAGATGCGTGGCCAAGTCATTTTCCAGAGTATGGAATTAGGGATGCAGGAATGGAATGTGTAGGCTTTAATGGAGAGCCAAATAGTTTTCATAGCCGATTTGACTTGTGCTCATTGTGGCTGATCTTATATTTATTGCATCTTAATAAAACTGCCTGCAGCTTAGCAAATACGTGTCTCTGTCTTTGCACAGATGCCAGATTTTGCTGATTGAATATGAGGTCACCACCTAGTATGTTGAATGGCCAAAATCTGCAACTGAGTAGTCCAAATGTCCTTTGATAATTTCTGTGTCTTGATTTGCAATCTGCTGTGATTTTGCTCACCAACAGTTTGAGGATGTAAGATTGAGGCTATAAACCAAGGTTTCAATGGAGAAGCACTGTCACCTGTGAACATGAGAAGGAAAAAGCGGCCATATCATCTAATGATATTCCATGACTCTCGCATTAGCACCAATTACAATTTGGATGAAGCTGTATCCCCGGATGGGCTACAGCTCTGGACAAATAAAGTGGTCAGTGCTCTGATTAAAAAGGTATATGGTAATTAGGTGTAATTAGAATTGGCACTAACAACCTACCTGTAAGTCCATAGCATATAGTAGGGCATGTAGGTTAGAGGCCCAGCAGCTTGGAATAACTTAAGTGTGCACTGCTTTGCTTTTAACCTGGAATTATATGCACACTTGACATTGGATTCAAAGGTATTACAAAATAATTAAACTACCATATGTGTACAAAGAGGTCACCCCTGAGGTCTACCCTAGATGCTCCCAGGGTAGGGTTGCATGTTTAAATAAGCAGGAACATTTTAAAAAGATGGTTTATATCTCTTGGTAAGGGAAAAACAACCAAGTTAATTTATCTCCATTGTACCCCTTTTTGCTTTGTATGCTAGCATGGAAATACTGTAATACAATGTATCTATTGACTGGAGTGAGCTAAAATAATATATTTCAAGGACTTGACAGATTCATAATGATGAATCCAAAAAGTTACCACTGTTGAATTTATCATATCTAATACAGAAAATAGTTATAGAACTTTCTGTTCTATGAACCAAAATCCAGCCTTCTAGCAGCCACTTCCGATTGCTCTGCCTTAACAGGCTTCGTCAAACTGCTTTGATGAGGGGATAAGAGCCCTGCATAGAGGGAGGACGCACTGCAGCTGCAGAGAACAGTTCTGGGCAGGGGCTGGGCAAATAAAACTGGGCTTTGAAGAGAGCAGGACAGTAAGGAATGCCAGCCAGGCCTCACCTCCTCTTCCTGTACCCCCCCCAGCCATATGGCAGCCACAAGAGTGGAATTTGAAGGCGGTTTGGAAAGGGAGTGTTAAGGGAAATGATCCACATTAGTGGGTTTGTTTAGTCAGCTCTTACTCCCAAGGAGCAAAAATCTCGATCTTAAATTTTGAAGTGTACTGCTTTGTGGGACAAGAAAAAGCCACACTTTGGAGGAAGCTGTCAGAGCAACTCATATCAGCTGCCAGAAACTACAAGGAAAGGAAGGACTACTCTGCTGGATCCCTGGTCTGTACCCCAAAGGATTGCACTCTGTAGGACTGCTCCTGCTGCACACTTGAAACTACAACCCTGAGGACTTTGTCTTGCTTCAAAAAGGATGAAGGAGTTGACCCCTTTAAAGCAACAGGTTAAGAGAGCTTTCCTGCACAATCTTTCCCCAAGAAGTCCACAGCCTGGAGTGCGTCCAGTGGACCTTTAAGGTTTTGGCCGGGTGCATTGTTAGAACTGTAATGCCACCTTCTGAGGGGCACCTCAGAGACTTTGGAACCCTATAGTTGTGTTGTGGAAACTTTGAACCCTCAAAAGGAACTTCAGGAAGAAGTTCCAGAAGTTTGAAGCAACTTTTGGAAAAAGCTCCATAATGTGACCGAGCCAACATTGATAGTGAACCAAACAAAAGAGATAGCCAACCAGGTATTACTTGTTTCTTTTTTGATCATACCCAGTCTGCAAGTACTGAGTGGTCAATATTTTATTTGTGTCTTTTTTATATATAAATCTTCTTAGATTTTGATATTTCTTTTTTTGTATGTCATAGAAAAAGGACAGTTATCAAACAATAAAGAATGCATTCAGAAAACAATGTGTGCAATATATACAAGTGTTCAATATGTACATCATCAATACTAGATTTCAAACACACCAAAAATACATAACAACAAATAAATTGAATTAGTGCGATGCCTAAAAGCAGTTTTCAAAATAGGCACCAGTCCTTTAGATTATATAACAGAAGACGGGCGGACAACACAGTTCATAGGTACTGCCTGCTAGTCTTGCTGAGCCAGTGATTAGATGTTTTTGTGGTTACACTTCTAGGGACGGAAAGCGTGGTGGTATTTATATCCCTAGTTGCACCCTTCTTCTTTATCCCTGGCTCGGGGTCAACGCGTTTCGAACCACACAGCGATTAGGGGTTCTCCTCAGGGCACAGACTGGATAAAGCCGTAGCTGGATGTAGTATTCATGGTCAAGATGGATGGGGGCAGCGGCCTCACTGAGCGCACATATCTGACTTGATGTGGCAATTGTGGCGTTTATTTGAAGTGGAAGCGGAGTTTGTTAGAGTCATCGTAAAAGAGCGTTCATCTCCGCATCATCCCACCGGACGCCGCAGGGATGATGCGGAGATGAACGCTCTTTAACGACTACTCTAAAAAAACTCAGATCGCTAGAACTGCTGGACCGAACGGCCACACCACCTCCCTTCGTGGCAACCCACCCGAAGTACAGATACTTCGCCCCACACGAGGCCTCCGCTTCCACTTCAAATAAACGCCACAATTGCCGCATCGCACTATTTCAATTTATTTGTTGTTATGTATTTTTGGTGTGTTTGAAATCTAGTATTGATGATGTACATATTGAACACTTGTATATATTGCGCACATTGTTTTCTGAATGCATTCTTTATTGTTTGATAACTGTCCTTTTTCTATGACATACAAAAAAAGAAATATCAAAATCGAAGAAGATATATATATAAAAAAAACACAAATAAAATATTGACCACTCAGTACTTGCAGGCTGGGTATGATCAAATAAGAAACAAGTAATACCTGGTTGGCTATCTCTTTTGTTTGGTATACTGTAGCGGTCCAAGCCAGTCAGAGATAGGACCCTAACCTTCCTTGTTGCCCACATTGATAGTGAAGCAGACTACCTTGCACTGTGACCAGGCCTGGATTTCAGGTTCCTTCTGTTGGCAGTTTGTGCTGGACTGTTCCCATGAGGCACAGGGTCAGACTGATTTGCATTTGGCCATGTCTGAACTGGGGTGGTGGAGTGAGCTAAAGAATGATCATGGATTAAACCCAGATCAGTTGACTGGGGGTGAGTGTTTGATTTGCTCAAGCGCTCCGTCCATCATCCCCTTTGGTAACGCTTTGTTCGCCCTTAGTTGGCAGGGTATGCCCAGTTGTGGGACTCTTGCTCACTTTGCCACTGGATTCACAATAGCCTGGCTGGGGAGGGTTATGAACCCGAAACCGTTCCCAGGATGCTTGTTTCCAAGCATCCTGGGACGACGTGGAAGACATGGCTTGGCAGTTTGGGCTGGACTGTTCCCATGAGGCACAGGGTCAGACTGATTTGGATATGGCCATGTCTCAACTGGGGTAATGGAGTGAGCTAAATAATGATGATGGATTAAACCCAGGTCAGTTCACTGGGGGTGAGTGTTTGATTTGCTCAAGCACTCCGTCCATCATCCCCTTTGGTATCGCTTTGTTCGCCCTAAGTTGGCAGGGTATGCCCAGTTGTTTGACCCTTGCTCACTTTGCCACAGGATTTAAGATAGTCTGGCTGATGAGGGTTATGAACCCGAAACCGGTCCCAGGATGCTTGTTTCCAGTTCAGGGAAAACATGGCTTGGCAGTTCGGGCTGGACTGTTCCCATGAGGCACAGGGTCAGACTGATTTGCATATGGCCATGTCTGAACTGGGGTAATGGAGTGAGCTAAATAATGTTGATGGATTAAACTCATGTCAGTTGACTTGGGGTGAGTGTTTCATTTGCTCAAGCACTCCGTCCATCATCATCCCCTTTGGTATCGCTTTGTTCGCCCTAAGTTGGCAGGGTATGCCCAGATGTGGGTCCCTTGCTCACGTTGCCACGTGATTTAAGATAGCCTGGCTGATGAGGGTTATGAGCCCGAAACCAGTCCCAGGATGCTTGTTTCCAGTCCAGGGAAGACATGGCATGGCATTTCGGGCTGGACTGTTCCCATGAGGCACAGGGTCAGACTGATTTGCATATGGCCATGTCTGAACTAGGGTGGCAGAGTGGGCTAAAGAATTATGATGGATTAAACCCAGATCTGTTGACTGGATGTGAGTGTTTGATTGGTTCAGATGTTCCGTCCATCACCACCCTCTTTTGTACCATTTTGTTTGCCATAAGTTGGCAGGGTATGCTCAGACGTGAGTCCCTTGCTCACTTTGCCACTGGATTCAAGCAAAAGTGAATCCGTGGTCCGCAAAATCCGCAAATTTGTGCGAATTTGCAGAATTATTTTTTTTGCGTGTTCGCTGGGTTTTTTTCAGCACCGCGAAGTTACCCATGCAGTCGTACATGGGCACGGCCATCTTGTTTTCAGTGTTTGCATTGCGTATTTCCGTTTCCGAGCGCTTGTTGCATGCTCGTGTTGGGCATTTCCAATGTGCGGGGGGCAATTACATGTTCGCGTGCGTTTTTGCATGCTCACGAGGGAAATATTGCGCAAACTTACCCACGTGGTCGCAATGGCCATCTTGTTTTTCATTCATTGCTATTGTTCTGGGCATGCTTTTTCAATCCTCCCTTAATCTTTGTAATCCTTTGTTTCTTTGAACTTTTTTAAAAATCTTTTTTACTCATTATCTATCCCTCTATTTTTATACATCTATATTTTGTGTTTTTTCAACTTTTCGTTACTTTAAAAACCACTTTTTTTACCTCTTTTATTTTATTTACTTTTTCCCTATTCTTTCCTATTTTTGATTTAACTTTCCTGTCCAGGACCATGGCAAAGGGAGCCGGGAAGAACCAGAGGGGGAAAGGTCCCACACCCCGCACCCGGCTCCCATGCGGGCGCTTAAGGGGGGAGGCAGTAACAGCCCAGGAGATTTTCAGCATGGTGGAGGTGGCCGCACACGTTTTCTATGTCCAGCGCCACCTCGCCAAGACTGTCGCGGCAGGCGGCAGGCCCGGTACCGGGTACGGGCTCCGTGAGCGTCGCAAGCTATGGGGGAAGGTGTGCCGGGCCATGTATCGGGAGTCTGGGGTCCGGCGCACCTACAACCAGGTGACGCACCGGTGGTCCGACGTCCTGGATCGGGAACACGACCTGCTCGACCTGCTAGGCGTCGAGATCCCTGGGCTGGGTGACTAGTAGTAGCTATTCAATCACTACTCTGTTTTCTCCTGCTCTATGTTATCATATTGCAAATGTTTGTTTTTTCCGAAGAGCAAGAATGCTGCCGATTATATTGCAGGTAAATTATGTTTAAAAATCTTCTGTGATTGCAGGTGCTCGCATGCTCAGTGGCGGTGCTACTATGTTTACTTGTTTTCAATTTGGTGCTCATTTGGCCTGGGTGATGATTATGTATCAGTGTACTTTACAGACCTGCGTAATGCTAGACATTAGAGACTCAAGTCCAGTCCTTCCTTTGTACTCCTGCCACTAAGAAGAGATAGTGGTGGTGATCATGACGGACTGTGTCTGTCACTTCGCGTGCTGCGGAGTGCTGCCTGCCTAGTAGAACCTTTTTGTAGTTGGTTTAGTGAGTTACATAACTTTCCAAGTAGAGGGTCCGTGAATCCAGCAATACTAATATCCTAGTAGACCACATAAGATAGGTCAATAAATTTAGTGCAATTGTTGTCTAATTCCCCGAAAAATGTGTTATTGTTTTTTTTTTTAAATGTTTGATTTGGTTGACAACAATCATCCATGTTTGTGTCTTTCTTTCATGTTGTACATCAGCTTCCCCCAGGGGCAAGAGGACACAGGAGGAGGTAGCGGCGCCGACGGAGCAGGAACAACACCAGGAAGGCCAGGATAGGTCCCCCGAGGGCTCCCCTGCTGGCCCCAGTAAGTTTTCCTGTTGATATTAATAATTATACTTCCCTATCTTTTACAGCACCTATTTTTCCCAAACGTTCCTCATTCTAATTTTTCCTAAATCGTCTTTGATCTTCTTGTAGACTGTTTCTAAATTCTTATCCTGCCTCTACTATGACTCCCTGTGGTACTGCTAGATTATTGTTAGTCTGTCTGTGTAGCTAACTAAGCTTGCACAGTTGGTAAAAGGTGATAAACAAAACTCCTATTCTATTCAGCAATAGCTCTATGCACTGAGTGCAGTCCTCTGGGTTGTCCATAATGTCTATTGAAGTCTTCTAAATGTTTATGGTTTGACAATTCCCAACAATAAAATGTCAATGGCCACCAAGAATAAGATACTAGTTTGATTGGATAGGAGGACAATCCATACTACTACTGTTGCAGGGACTATTCTGCACTAACAGAACTATCCACAAGAAATAGGGCATTGGTTATTAATTATAATAGGCGCAGTTAGACTTTCCACATACCTCAGCCATAACAGAAGTTGAACCCCCAATCTCCTTACTGACTAGCTAGTGTGTCAGAGTCATTATTTAGCTCCCAAATGCAGCGATGATCCCCAATGATTATACAACCCAGAACATAAGACTACGGAGTCAGAGTCCCAACCTTTCAGAGCCACGGACTCATGCTTGCAAATTGCAAACCCTTTCGCTCACTCCCTCATGACCATAAAACAGAGTCTATGTAAGTTTTAAAGCTTTATTAAAAGTAAAAACATTTAATAAAATCAACTTCATATAAGATAAACGGTGAAGGATTCAAAACTGAAACGTGGCTGATTTCACACATTAATTGTGGAAGAGCCCTCACCTGGTTGGAACTTAAAGGATTGGTGGGATGAATCGTTGAGGACTCCGTCCAACATGATATGATGATGATCTTGCTCTTGTTCTTAGAAGGGAAGCTTCTGTCTGTTATGAGAAAAATGGTGCGTGTTAAAATGCAAGCATTCATCAGTTGTACCAAAAAGTGTAGCATAACATGTTATGGCTAAGCATAAATAAAAAACACCCTTGCTTGAATAAAGGGAAATTTAGTTTTTAGACTAGAGAGTCACAAATTATTACATTTGCTTATGTAGTACTAGTAACATTTTTTCATTCCTAGACAAAATAGGGAGAGGTGTATATGGCAGCTAAAAATATGAAATGTATTTTCTAGGCAGAACATCGGCACAGCCAAGCACCAGTGCCGGGGCCAGCGCGGAGGTGGGCACTCCAGGGTCAGATGCGGTGCAACAGCCATCAGGAACTGCTGTGGGGGATGCCACTGGAGTGTCAGGCAGTGGTGAGCTATTATATTCCGTTACTTATTGAGATTGCAGACTGCAGAGTGGGCTCTCTGCAGGGGTGTATATGTTGTACAGTACAAGTACACTTTACTGTTAAAAAGACTTACAAATTTAGAACTAAGTTTTTGTCAAACTGGCAGAAGACATTCACCCTTGACTTCTCATTATCAATAGCATTAACGGCGGGAGTTGACGAGTAACCAATGGCCTCCTCTAAATTTGACTTCAACTCAGCTGTGAAAGTTTTATCGAGAAGCCAAGTCAGATCAGAGATGAACTTGATGGATGGGATGAACGAAAAGTGAAAGAAGGGTGTAAGGAAGGACGAGCGAGTTAAAAGTAATGACTGGCAAAGAATGATACATGTTTTTGAATGCTGCCTGAGGTGGCTGGGAATATGATGCATGGCCGGTTGAAGGCTGAAGCAAGGATGGGTGTAAGGAGAAAGGAAAGAGGACTGTCTGGGTGGGTGAAACAGAAACTGTATGTGTGCGCAATATATCCTTTGGTTCAAATTCAAATGCAAGTCAAGTGTGGATGCATGGCTGGCGGTTTCCAAAATAAAATAAAAAGATCGTTTTTCCGTGAGAAAAAGTAAGGTTTGCCCAGTTGAGACATTTAGAAGAATGATTGACATTTACTTTGAATGGATGGATGCCTGGATCATGGTGCTCGGCTGCAATTTGACTGCGCTGGCATTATGCTGGCTTCCACAAGTTTACGTACCAATTTTGCTAAACAAGAGAGAAGAAGAAGAAGACTGGTGTACTGTCTGAGTTTAATGTAGTGAGTCAATATAGTGCTAGTAGAATTCCTGAAACTCCCACCACTAATGTTAGAGCAGAGGCCGACGAAGTGGGAGGTTAGATAGATACAGGCCACAAATGTTATGTACTGTGCTTGCAAGTTGCTCGTGCTATTGTGAAACAACTTTCTGCTGAATTATTTTGTGTTAATCTTAAAGAGCATTGGTTACAATATGTTTTTCTTTCTTCATATAGATGCTCCTTCCAAACTAACACGGAAGGAGCTGGCCAGATGGGCACGGCAACGGAAGCTGGAGGCGATTGTCGCTGAATATCGGCGGCTGGTGGCCCAGGAGGAGGACACGCAGTCTCAGTCGACATCTACAACATTCATGGCAGCTGCATCCTCCTCCGCTCACCCTGGGTCATCCAGTCAGCGCAAGCCGTTAGTGGTACGGAGCCGTGGTACCGCAGCCACTCGCCACCGCCAAGCAGCAAAAAAATCAGCTGCCCCCCACAGCAGGTGCAAGGCTCGTCTGCACCGCTTGACCCTCAGAGTGTCCAAACTTGAGCAGGAGGTGGAGAGGCTAAAAACCCTGTGCAAGGACCTCCGCAGGGAGCATCAGGACCCCCTGGCCAAAGGACACCGCCGGCGGCAGTAGAGGAGGAGAGACTGTCCCTTGACCCTTTTTTAAAGACTTTGGGGGGGGGGGGGGTGGGAATTGGGCGTTGGGGTTTTGCAACTTTTCTTTGGGACATTTCATAGACATTGGTTGGGGTTAGGGAGTGGGGTGGGTCGGGTCTTGTGGGATAGTTTATTTTTGTTAGGGTGTAAATAATTATTTATTTTCAACTTAAACATAGCATACGCGTTTTTACTGTTTTGTGCGGGAGGTAGGGGGGTTAACTCAACTGTACTTTTGTTTTCCTGAAACTTAACTGGCTGGTTGATTCAAATTGTCTAATCGCCCATATTTTTAGAAAAGTACCACTGACAGAGTCAGTGAATTCAATTGTCCTACTACTTCACTAGTACTACCGTCAGTCTCTCCTCTCCTCCTACTCCATTATTCTTCCTCCCCCAAAATGCTTATCTTACCTGTGATTCATGTTTGGGAATAGGGGTAGGCACAGGGCTGCGTGCATGGCAAATGGCGATTAAGGTTGAATCCCGGACAGATGAAATTTCATTGTTGTGGTGGTGGTAGTAGTAGTGGTACACACTGGCAGTAGCAGCATATGAAAAAAAAGGAAATTAAACATTGAGTGGCCTGTGCGTAGCATTAGAACGGTACGATAGATAGTACAGTACACAGTAAGAACATATCCTCGGATTCCTTCACCATCCTTGAAAGGCATTTTCTGTTGCTTTGCCCTTATCCTCCCCACGAAGTGTATGGAATTATTGTTGTCATTTAGTCACACCTCAATGAAAACCACACAGCCCGGGGGAAGAGGGTTAGTGTTTAAAAATTGGATGGGAATGGGGGATTTTGGGAAGGTTTTGTGGAGAGAGGAAAAAAACCAAAGCATGGACAAACAACAAATAAAGAAAAACAAATCTTTGGATACGAAGATATCCACAAATCTTTTAAGGGACATAAAGGAAGTGCATGCACTACTGCATGCATGTAGTTGTTTGCTAAATTGATGGTTAGGTTACTGAAATGTACTACTTACTACAACTTACTAACTATGAAGAAACAATGTGACAGTACAGGGCTGCAGTAATTATGCAATTTCACTTGCCTGTCTGCCCTTAGAGAGAATAAACACTTGTTAGTACATTAAGTTAGTTTTAAAAATAGCAAAGAAACTTATCAAATAGCTGGAGGGATAATTTTGAAGCAGAGAGCAAAAAAACACACAGAGTCACACTCATAGAAGTTCACAACAATAACATTATTTAAAAGATAAGGAGAAGTGAATAGGATACTGTAACTGTATGTTGTAGTTGTCCTGTTCAATTTGGGAAGTTGCATGCATCCAGCCATTACTCTTATTCGCGGTACTCCTCCATTCCATCTGACGCTCCGTCGATCAATCTTGGTGACCAGACAAACTGTCCACTGCCTGCCTGGTGGATGCAGAATTGCGGATCGCTAATGGTAAGCCTGAGTTAATCGTTTTTCCCATTCCACAGGGTAAAAGCTGGCCTGTAATTGTTGATGGAAACACAGGAAGTGATATTAAAACACCACAGAGAAAAAAATATAAAGTACGGTGTGTAGTGCAAAAATAACAATTTCAGTTTCAGAGGCGACACTATTACATACAAGCACCATTTCTAAAGTGCGTACTCTGAGTCTCCTTTTCAAGGATAGTAATTAGCAAACAGCAGGCCAGGGCCTTGCAGACGGTCAAGGCAGGCACCACTGAGTGAAGCAGCCTGATGTAGCATACCTCTTTTGACACAGACAGACAGAGCATATCTAAATGTATGCAGCAAGCCACATAGCCACAATTTTATTTTACATGAACTGCTGTCTGGACTCTGGCATAACAACACTACAATGACACGACCACTCCCCATACCACAACTAGACAGACATGTGGTTCTGCTGTAGTTGTTGTCGACTGGTTTACCTGTTTGCCACTCACAAAATGGCCATAGTTCTTCCGTAAAAAGACGATGATGATCCATCAATCCCAGTGAGTGACTGTACAGAAAAAAAATATTATGTAACTTTGATCATCAAGACTCATCATCATCATGGTATATTGGCAAACTCAATGTTTTTCATGCAGACGCAGTCTACACACACAGTGAGTTCAAGGACATTTTGCATATTAAAAAATGCTACGTAGTGGCCCATGCAGTAGAAGAATTTTTATTAAACAAGGTAATAAAACAGAGTAGACTTGAGTTACATTTAGTGTGTAAAAGATTAAATAATAACAGAAGACATATGATGATTCATTTCATGTACAACAAACAAACAGCAATTGCTTTAATCAGAGCCAGACAGCCAGTGCTGTCCACTGCATGCCATCTCATTATTCATTACCTGTTCCACTTTTTGTCCGCATCTTGTTCTCTTAAAGTGGAGACCCACAGGGCAGCCTCTCCCATGTGTCAATTACAGAAGTAACTCTCAGCAATCACCATATAGTCAGTAATTCCAGTCCCACTTCTTTTGCGGGGACTCGTCTAAGAAGTGACAGTTTCTTCATTCTGCGTAATCCAGCCATCTGCCTTGAGGGAAATGAATAGGGGGAGTCTGGAGGAGGAGGATAGAGGAGCATGACTGAGTTGTGAACTTGTGAACTTCAGGATTGCAGACAGCGCCACCTTCAATAAGATAAGGAAATAAGACAAAGACAGTGCTGCTGATGGATTTGTTGTGATTAGAGTTTTGTTGTGGTAAAAGTTGCAAAACAAAGAAAGACATACAGGAGTAAAAGTGAATAAGGAGTCAGGACGAAAAAAAAAGGAAGTCAGTTTCAGGTCTAGGTGTCAGGGAAGTAGAGCTCATCCTCAAACTCTGTGAATTGAGACAGGAGTAGGTCAGCTAACAGAGAAGAATTTCCGTCACCTAAGTCAGTGACCTCTTCTTCCTGCGTGGATTCACGTATTTTATAATTTGGTGGTATGAAGTGCTGATTCATCTTGATCATTGTTAACCTCTCCACGTTTTTGGGCGAGAGGTGGGTCCTTTTTGAAGTTACAATGGCACCAGCAGCACTGAAAACACGTTCAGAAGACATGCTTGCGAGTGGGCAAGACAAATAATTTAGAGCCAGGTTGCTGATCAGTGGACATGGACCCAGTTTCCCATACCAATACAACAATGGGTTCTGATTAAATAAGACCTCTGTTGGGTCATCCAGATAGGCCGGCACCATCCACTCAAGGATCTCCAGGGGTGCTCCACTTTGCGTACCATCTGTGGCCTTTGCATCAACGCTGGAACGAGCAAACCCTTGATGAGTTAGCCAATCCGCTTCCAACAATATTATGGCTAGGCCTGGTGCAGGTGAGGATGATGATACGGTTGCTGGTGTCGGTAACGACTGTGAGGGAAAGTAACTGCCTTCGGCCACAGAAGTGGACCTGGACGCCGGATAGCATGCTGATTCAGTAGTACTTCTGGTGGTTCCTTCAATTTCCTGCCGCTCTTTTTCGAACCGAATTGCTGACAGAGCTAGCCAATTTTTGTACTTTGAAACATCTGCTTCATCAAAAGGAATGAATGCTTTGCTGGCCACTGCCTTTTTGTACGGTGGATCCAGAATTGTGGCACAAATGTAATGTTCTTCAGAATGTACTTTTTTAAGCCTTACATTGTCAAGTAGGCGGGTTAATAAGCTCTCCCCAACTGATATGTGTCTTGCTTCTCAGTATCATCTTTGAACGTTGAAGACACGGCCTTCAGTTGGTGCTCTAGCATGCGCAACAATGGGATAGCTCCCTGCTGACTTCGCGCGTGAAGACCTCAAAAGGACGAAGCATGTCTGTCAGGCTTTTAATTAGGTCCCATTCCTCCATCTCTAGCCTCATCTATTTCATAGTAGAACCCAGTGCACAGACATACTCATTGATTACCAAGAACTGCTCAGACAGACGCTCAAGCATGTAGTAGGTTGAGTTCCAATGTGTTACCACCTCCTGGATGAGTCCTCTGACTGGCAGTCTACGTGCACGTTGCAGGTTCCTAGGATGCTTCCGGGCCTTAAAAGAATGGCTGAAATGTGTGCAGATTCTTTGGCAGGTGGTCAGTACCTTGCTGTATTTGTTTTATTTTTTCAAGAAATCTTGAACAACTAGGTTAATACAGTGCACCAAACACGGCACTCTGAAATAGTCACCATCATTCATGGCCCTAACTATATTACTGCCATTATCCGTGGAAACATAACCAACCATGCGGTTTCTTGGACGCAGCCATTGATAGACCTTACTGTTAAACTCATCCAAAATGTTTGATGCAGTATGAGATTCCTCCATGGCAAACATGGCTACTGTTGCATGTTTCTGAGTTGCTTGAAAAATTGTGTCTGTGTCAACACCTGCAGATAGCTTCTCTTTAACCCCTGCAAAAGAGACCCAGTGTGCAGTGATGCACATGTAATTAAGGGCTTGGCAACTGGTCCACATGTCTGTTGTAAGGTGGATAGTGTGAACAGCACTCTTCTGCAAAGCTGCCCCAATCACCTCCAGCACATCTTGATGTAGTGCTGGAACCGCAACTCTGGCAAAATAGGAATGGCTAGGAACCTTCTGTTTAGGGCAGACTGTTGCCACAAATTGTAGAAAACCCATGGATCTTACTTAGGTGCGCCTCCCAAGGGATAGTGTGGTGTTTTTGGAGATGATATCTCTGGCCTCCGGTACCATAGTTGGTTCCAAGCTTACCCCGACTAACTACAGCTTTACAAATCGAACAAACAACTAGGTTTTCCGCCTTTTTGCTGACACAAAAAAGTCCCAAACTGGGGAGTCATGATATGTGGTGGTGGAGGTGCTACTTTCAGTTTCAATGCCAGATGAAGTGGAGGATGGGCGTGGCCGAATTTAACCCTGTTGTGCACTTACAGTAACAGCACCACTACTTGAGGTAACGAAGGTCGAGCTGGATGGAGGTCCCTGCCGGCCCTTCTGAATAGAAAATATGGCAGCTGTAGGTCATGTTGGTGTAGTGGTTACCTGTGTTGGTGGTGGTACCAGTGCCACGCCGCCCACATCCCGCTCAGCAGCAATTCGGGATAGGGTAAAAATGTCTGTCAGCTGCATGCCCGCTGGGGCTGGAGTGACGACTGTGATGACTGGGTCATCATCGTCAGACTATTCATCAGCAGCAGAATACACCGCTTTTACTTCTTGTTCGTCGTCATCACCCATAAGTGGAAGCCTTGTGGGAACCTTCCTTCTAGACTTAGCTACCTTTGTGGGCTCATGGCGTGCATCCCTCTCAGATGGTGGGTTCCAATCTTGATCAAGATCATGAGAAGGAAGGGGGCTTGAAGAACTGGTACTAGCCCTCCTTGACCTTTTTCTTGCTGGGGATCTGGAAGACAATGGTTCATCAGGAGGAGTGACTTGCTGGAATGATACCTCCGCTTCAATCTCGATTTCCTGATATGCCCCTATTTCTGGAAGAACAAGCATTGTGGGCAGTTGCGCCTCTCCTTGCGCCACTCCTTGCGCCTCTCCTTGCTCCTCTCCTTCCGCCTCTCCTTGCACCTCTCCTTGCACCTCTCCTTGTTGCACCAGCTGTGGTTGTGGTTGAGGCTGCAGTTGAACACTCGTCAGATTAGTTACACCCTGCGTTGATTGGATGCTACTTTCTTGCGATGAGTCAACGCCAACATCACTGGTCAATGGTGATTGAGAAACTACAGTGGCTGCCTCTGCGGCACTCATGGCCTTGGGCCTAACTTGGCGTGGTGGCACTGAGACCAATGAAGCTGAGGTGCTGCTCCCAGCTTGGTCCCCTGCGGACACCGCTGCTGCAGGCATAGTTTTTCCCCCCCAAAAAAAGTGTCTGTGGGCACACCAGTCTCCTTGGTAAGTGTCGCCACTTGCTTCTTCTGCTCCTTCTTACTGACAGTGGCACTGGCAACCTTTTTGCCAGAGGAGCTAAGGCCACCTTTCTTTGGGCCCATCTTCTTCAGATGTCAGAACGCAGGCCGCAGTTGCACGAGTTGCAGAGTTGTCTGTGGCCACGCATGACGTCACATGACGTTGTGCTGCTGTGGAAAAGTCAGCCCATAACACACCTGATGCCCAGGCTGCTGGCGCAAGACGCCTCTTAGTTCCCATCTTGAACAATTACCAAATAAAGAGACGGGCGCTGGAAGCAGGAAAACAAGAATAGAGTTTTATTTCTCATGAGGAGAGTCTGTCATTTCGGACACCCGCATAGTGTCTTCAGGAGGTGCTCTCTCTTTCCTACCCAACCCTCTTTCCAGTGTCTCTGAGGCTTCGTCTTTTATACACATGTTTATGATGCACAAACATTCCTTAGTACAATAAAGACGCTTTGAAGTAGGAAAAGGCATGCTTGGAACCCAAGCTTCAGGCCTATTCCCATACCAGTCGCTCATGTGTCATCCTTCCCTCCTGAATGTAACAAAAGATTGTGATCTCTCAGCCGGACATTCCTACAGGACACGAGGGCAGGAGGGGATGATCAGATCAAAGGTTAGGCAGGCGATAAGATCGGGCACTTCGGTTGGTGTATCACGGTTTTGTTATGCTGGGCAGGAAAAAAGGGGGGTGTACATCCACGAGGCTTGGTCTTAGGACTTGGGACCGGGTCGAAAGGCCAAGTGCAGCTGGGGGGGGCTCGTCAGCAGAGGGGAAGGGTGTTCTTGGGAGGAAATAGGGGGGTGTGGGTCAAGCAGGAGTGTTACTTCTAGAGCAGGGTCACGCAGAGGGAGAGGGTCTTATGGCCGATGCATGAGCAGTGCGCGCAGGGAGGGGTGTCGGGGGTTTAACAAACGGGCAGAGAGGCCATGGAGCCTAAAATGGCTGTTGTGTACGTGTGTGCATGGGTCTATGCTGGTGGGATAACACAGTCAGTGTTTCGCGATATCCGTTCTGCATACAACAAGGGGTACAGTGAACACAAATGAACGCCGCTTATGTGCATATACATCGCCATTTTCAACAGTCGCCACTTTTTTTACATAAGCTAGTTCATTTCTATACAGTCCATACTATTGGCGGAATGCGGGACATATGTTTTTACATTTGTTGGGTTATTCATACAAGTCTAGAGATCGGAATAATACCTAGTTGGGGTTAATCAAGAAAAAGGTTCCGACACATTATAAAATCAGGTTCTGACTTTCTCTCCGGTGACATCAATATACAGTAAAAAGTGCTCTGATACCTTCGGGTCTTGTCATTGCTATATGAGACTTTTAGAAAACTAAATACATGAGTGACCGATGAAACATTTTTGAAAGCAATAGGGAGGAATTAAGTTCTATACAAGCAATTGGTTAAGGGGTGGGTAGAAAGTTCAGGAAGGGGGGTCTTCGTCACAATGTCTTTTTAACAGAGTCCGTCTTCTTTTGTTGGCGCTGTTGAGCACCGGCGGTGGAGCTATAGGTCCAGCTCGTATTCATCTTTACGCGTTGCAGGGTGCGATCAGTCCTCTGCTGTTAGATCACAGTCCTGTTTCCTAACTGATCTTCTTAGGGGTGCCTCATGCTGGGCACCTGCGTGTCTTTCTTCTTCCGTGGCAAAACCTTATTCTATCTAAATGCTGCTCTTCTTTTCTGAGTCAAAAGTTATGCGAAAAGGGTGATGTTGTTGAATAATCGAGGGAAGAGAGGGCGGAGTGTGATCATATCTTTGAACACACCAAGGGACCAAAGGAGCAAAGGATGACGAGCAGGCAGGCCCATCAGTCGGGCTCAAAAGGGACGGGGACTTCAGGCACCAGTGGGTCAGCAAATCGAGGGCTTCAAGGCAGCCCTTCATTCCTTCATCTGCCGAGTTTGAGAGTGGTGCCTCGTCCCGCGTCTCGTTGCTCTGCGACTCCACCTTTGGTCGAGGTCACACGTGCTTCATGATCTGTGGCCAGGCTGTGCGTCACGTCCAGCTCCTCTCCTCCGGTGATTGTATCTTTGAATGAGTACAAAACAAGTTTTAGAAAAACTGGCAGGAGAAGACATTTATACATCTCAATTCCGTCCCCAAGTAGGTGGGGGATATGTTCATCGATCACAGTCAGAAGTCATCACTTATGGAGTATGTAGGAGGGCATTCCCACTGAATTCGTAAGCCTATTTGGCGTTCATTCGTGACGTACGTGGAGAGAAATCGGACTCCTATCAACAGTGTATTATATCAAACTCGAAATCGAGTCCTTAGGTAGAGACTCGCCCTTTTTCTTTTTAACCCAAGTACTGACAATCTTACATTTCCCTTCGGGGTCGGCTAACTCTTGCAAGCAGGGGCGTTATCATCATGAGAGGGGGGCAGAGGTTAAACATGCTTTTTCTTGGGGAGTGACCGTTAATCAAAGTCATCAATTACGCTTCGGGGATAGCTGATATGGAGCTGGGCGAGGACGCTTTGGACAGGGAGCTGGGGTCAATCGGGAGAAGTGAGGACGTTTTGGACATCCGCACGTAAGTGCAGAGGGGTGAGGAAATCTGGGCATTGGGAATTGCACTTCTAACGAACTGAAAAACAGAAGACCATTGACGTTATAGTCCCCCTATAAAAAGGCCAGATTAGGGGATATCAGTCGTCCTACCTGTCCTTTCTTTCATTAGCAACTCGGGTTCTATCGTTTTGCAGAAAGGAGAGGTAGTAATATGGCAAGTTACAATCGTTTTAGTTCCTGTCAATTTTGCCGAACACCTTTGTGTTCGAAGAGACCCAATTAGGTGTGTGCCGGTGGGGCACAACGTTACCACACAAGGGAGGAGGGAACAGGGGGACCCTCAGAGAGAGAGAGAGTCGCCCGCACTCTAAACGAACCATTTGGTACAAGTATGACATGGAGAGAGAGAGAGAGAGAGAGAGAGAGAGAGAGAGTGTGAGAGAGAGAGAGAGAGAGAGAGAGAGTGAGAAACGTGTACAATAATGGGCCATTCAGTGCGCACAGAACAGCAGGGGTTAAGTAATACGGAAACACAGGCAGAGGGATGACGTAGATCCATACATTACGTACACACTTACTCAGGTGAGGGAGACAGTACATGTATTATATACAAAAATCCAGGACAAAACATAGAACAGTTATTGGCCATAATGATCTCTTCCTGTATGCTGTGCATCCTTAGCATCCTAAGCTCTTTTTACCCTTTTCTTCTCTTTTATCGTCGGCTGCCTTTACTGGTGGCTTTGGTTGTACACACTTACGCCTTTGGCAATTGGTCAAGAACTAACCTGATCGGGCTAATGTGTTTCCAGGCTGAGGCAACAGTGGGTGTCAGTTGGGAGAACAATGGGGTAGCTTTGAGTTTCATGTCTATGAGGGTGCGAAAAGGATGTAGTAGATTTTAAATGTAAACCTCACCTCAAAATATTCCTTAAACTTTCCCTATTTAGTTAAATGTAGGATGCTTATTCATTAGTGCACGTCATTTTTGGTTGTATTATTCGGGGTGCCAAGCGAAGTCATATTTTGTAGTTTCCGCTTCAGGCTGTCCCCCCAAGCGCTAAGTTCAGGGAGAGAAATAGTCATTGTAGGCACCAAAATCAAACCCCTTTTTCCCATCTCTTCGTCCGCTAGATCATCATTTTTTTCGTACTTTTAATCGACGTTCCGATGTGACCTGCAGAAAGAGGGAAAAAGAAGGGGGGGGTGGGGGCAGCAAAAATCACATTTAGCGCGCATAAACCCGAAAAGGCTTTTACTTACTACATACTCGGCCTATCTCCACGGAATGCAGTCCCTGCCAACTCGGCATTTAAGCCCAGGTGGACCGCTTAGTGTGGGAGAGATAATTATCGGAAGCCTGTGGATAGCATAGGTCGCCCAAGTGTGGTATTACGGATCGTGTGCAGGGGGGTGGTCAGAACAAAGGGCAGTCGGTGTAAAGTGGGGGGGGGCGAGCTCGTGCTCTCCTTTGAGGAAGAGGGATAATCTACAGTGGTACGGGGTCGTTGTCGTTCGTACTAGGGGGGTCAGGTGGCACTCCTTCGGGGCGACTTAGGGGCATTGTTAAAACAATTTTCCTGATACAGGTAGCATATAAAGTATAGGCTAAATACCAGGATCTTTTAGCGGTTGCTTTAGGCTGTACAAAAATGAGAAACACATACAACAAAAACCTGGACTGTTCATATTTGCAATATTTCTGTGTACTATACTTTTTAACCCTTAACTAATCGAGCTGAGCCATTTCACCTGTATTTTAGTTATATCGGAAATAGTGGTCATTTATTCAAAAACTTACCAATGTACGCGTGACAACTACGTTTGCTTTTTCCAAACATCTTTAATAAAAATGTCGGTGTACAAATACGGGCCTACAACCTCGTGGGCCGGCCACGGAGCAGGCTGGAACTGTACATGTGGGGATACTTAGTAGTGGAAAACTTAATGGAGTCGGTGGTCGTTGATTTCATAAAAAGTGCGACAAGTGCAATAAAATCGTATCGAAACTTCAGTGTGAGCGAGTATCATAAGTGTTGAAATTCGAACTTTCAATAATCATGATGCGCCAAAACTTAACAACAATTCATTGTCCGAATGTTCAATCGGTACCCATCTCATGTCAATTCATTGTCCTTCATTGTCCGAACACATAATCAGTACCCATCCCATATCAATTCATTGTCCGAACTGACAGTACACATCCCATATCAATTCATTGTCCGAACATATAATCAGTACACATCCTATATCAATCCATGTGTTTAAAAAAACTACATACATATCTCATGACACCAAGGCTGGGCAATCGGGGTACAACAAGGAGTTGAAAGTTTCATTTGTACCGGCGCCATTTTGGGTGCAGCCAGGCATATCCAGGCATAGTCAAAATCTCCGCCAACTCGTGGTTGGCTCAGAGCCTTTTTCGGCAGTCCAAAAGTTCCGTTAAAGGCAACAGAAAGGAACCATCAGTCAAAGGGGGAGGGAGGCAACAATTTTTTCTACCGGGTCATACTGGGTTTTCACCGGAACTGATCCGAACTGTAGTCTGCAGGATTTTAGTCATTCACACTGAGGCTGGCGCCAGCATGGGAGCACCGACGTCTCGCGGCTACATTTTCATCGTTCCGCGGGCAATCATGGCAGTCATTCCCCATCGGGGGTGTCTGCGGGGGTCGGGGCCCCCGTGGCTCTTATAGAATCTTCAAAGTCGAGGAGAACACTTATGATGGTGGGACTCTTTTCTTAATTAACAAGCAACCGGGCCATCCCTTCACGCCGGGCCCGCTCCTGTAGGGTGGATCGCCATTTTACGAGTGGGCGAACCCTTGTTGGGTGAGTGGAGCGTTGGGGGTGCCACTGGGGGCCTCCACCTGGGGAGGTGGGAGAGGCTCGTTCGCGCCGCCTCTCCCTCCCAGTGCACCCCACGCCGTTTTTCTCGGCGCTAATATTCATGATGGCCGAACCAGGCGATGAGAGGGGGGGGTCGGAGGCATAGGCAAGACATCCCCCCCCCTGGTGGCCTGCAAGGCGCCACTTCAGGGCTGAACAGGGAGCTTCTACCAAGCCGTGGCTGGACCAGGAGATGCGAGGGGGGGGTCGGTGGCATGAGCAAGACATCCCCCCCCCGGTTGTCGCAGCCATTATTGAAGAAAGAAGAGAAGGGGACGCCCGGATCCCGTCGGCCTTGGCTCCTCTTCTGGCCCACCTTACGCGACGATCTCCGGCCGACGGCTGGCAACAGGACCCGCCCTACACGTGTCAAAGCTCTCGTCTTCCGGATGGGCGTAGCCGCGAACCTGTTGCACTTCGGGAGTTTCCAGAAAGGGGGTAGGTATCTGCTTATTTGTATCTATCTCATGTTACCGTTGTTAGGGCGTGGCAGGCGGTGGGGCAGACATGTTTGGAGCAGTGAGGGGTGGCGAAGCCTGGTTGCCTCGTGGCTGCCGTGATGTCAAGCTTGGCTTCTCTCACCATTTTCATGTTTCTTATTACGGGCTTATTTCTAACGTTTCTTATTTCTAGCGAAATCATGTATTTTATCGTGTGCTATTTCTAACGTTTTCCTATTTGTAGCGAAATCAAAAACTCATCAGTGGCCTACTGATTTTGCTTTCTTATTTCTTTTATTCCTTTCTAGAGTGTTTCATGCTAAAGTTTCTGTTAACAGGATACGGTTATTACTTCGTTATTGTTGCATATGTCCTTTTTATTTGGGGTGCCCTCTGGTCGAGCCAGATGACCTACCTCTAATAAATGGTCCGGGTGGAACTAGTTTACCAATCAGTGGGGAGTAGATAGGCCCGAGAGATTACAACGGGGGACAAAGGTTCGCCTTACCTACCCTTCACTACTTGCAAAGATTAGACGGAATATTTCTTTTCTACGTTATTTGCAAACAGAGAATACCTCAAAAGAACTATTCCTCGGACAATAAATGTCCAGACAATCAATCAATCAGTGGGGAGAAAAACAGGCATGACGGATTACAACGGGGACAAAAATCTGCATTACCTATCCTTCACTATCTGCAAAGGGGGGCAGAATATTTCTATTCTTCCCTGTTTGTAGACAGGGAATATCTCAAAGAGCAATATTCGATAAAAATCGATAACAAACAATCAGTGGGGAGAAAGATAGGCATGACGGATTACAATGGGGGACAAACGTCTGCATTATCTATCCTTAACTATTTGCAAAGAGAGAGGAACGTTCCTATTCATCGCTGTTTGCAAATAGAAAATGTCTCAAAGAGAACCAATTCTTCAAGTACAATCAATCAATCAATCAGATGGATAAAGCCATCCTACCAATCGGACGTAAAGATGTCCTACTTAACCTTACCCGGACCGGACCGTGTGGGCAATTCTTCGCCTTCCCTTTTCCAGCGCCCAATCGTTCTCTTTCTCCATGTTTTTACCGCAACATTCCTGTGGGATTCCAGTCAGGACAGTAGGTCACTTGAGAGAGGTCCGTTCGGAATCGGTGAAGTTCATTCAATCGGCAGCCGGACGAGGGCCCTCTCAAGGCAGGTATACTCCAATCGTTAAGATGTTCACCCCATCGTCTGGACCTCTCTTACCGGACCTTATGTCGCAGATGGACCCCGCGTTGGGACGCCAATTGTGGAAAAGTCAGCCCATAACACACCTGATGCCCAGGCTGCTGGCGCAAGACGCCTCTTAGTTCCCATCTTGAACAATTACCAAATAAAGAGACGGGCGCTGGAAGCAGGAAAACAAGAATAGAGTTTTATTTCTCATGAGGAGAGTCTGTCATTTCGGACACCCGCATAGTGTCTTCAGGAGGTTCTCTCTCTTTCCTACCCAACCCTCTTTCCAGTGTCTCTGAGGCTTCGTCTTTTATACACATGTTTATGATGCACAAACATTCCTTAGTACAATAAAGACGCTTTGAAGTAGGAAAAGGCATGCTTGGAACCCCAGCTTCAGGCCTATTCCCATATCAGTCGCTCAGATGTCATCCTCCCCTCCTGAATGTAACAAAAGATAGTGATCTCTCAGCCGGACATTCCTACAGGACACGAGGGCAGGAGGGGATGAACAGATCAAAGGTTAGGCAGGCGATAAGATCGGGCATTTCGGTTGGTGTATCACGGTTTTGTTATGCTGGGCAGGAAAAAAGGGGGGTGTACATCCACGAGGCTTGGTCTTAGGACTTGGGACCGGGTCGAAAGGCCAAGTGCAGCTGGGGGGGGCTCGTCAGCAGAGGGGAAGGGTGTTCTTGGGTGGAAATGGGGGGGTGTGGGTCAAG
Organism: Lissotriton helveticus; assembly: GCF_964261635.1. Classification (NCBI taxonomy): domain Eukaryota; kingdom Metazoa; phylum Chordata; class Amphibia; order Caudata; family Salamandridae; genus Lissotriton; species Lissotriton helveticus. The sequence goes on from NC_136057.1 coordinate 823,013,935, forward strand.
CAGGAGTGTTACTTCTAGAGCAGGGTCACGCAGAGGGAGAGGGTCTTATGGCCGATGCATGAGCAGTGCGCACAGGGAGGGGTGTCGGGGGTTTAACAAACGGGCAGAGAGGCCATGGAGCTTAAAATGGCTGTTGTGTACGTGTGTGCATGGGTCTATGCTGGCGGGATAACACAGTCAGTGTTTCGCGATATCCGTTCTGCATACAACAAGGGGTTGAGTGAACACAAATGAACGCCGCTTATGTGCATATACATCGCCATTTTCAACACTGCACACACCACAGCAGGACTTCTTCCTGGCACTGATGATGAACTATGACTGATCGTGTGCACCTAAAAGCAAAGGAAGCCAGAGGAACATCAGTTAAATAAATGTTGCATATGTCGTGCTTCAATTGATATTTTCAACTAGACATTTATTTTTACAACACACCCAAAAACGGAAAGACACAAAATAAAAATTGCAATTCTAATGAAAAATGGATGTTTGTTTACATTAATAGAAGAGAGACCACACAGACAGAGTTGTTTCCTGCACCACTGAGTACCCCTGGGCATAATGAATGAAAGCAACGCAAACTGGGTGCAGGCCTGAGCACACTGCCTGGCTTCAAAATGGCCCCTTGACCCCCACCCACATGGCCAGGCCCTGCCTGTATCAGGCCTCAAAATGGCCCCTACCCAGATGCCCAGGCCCCAACAACACCCCAAAAGCCGGAAAACACACAAAAATCACCACAATCCAATGCCATCCATGCCCTCAATGATGTTTAAATTCAAGACACCCCACAGAAAGACTTGGTCAATGCACCACTGAGTACCCCTGGGCATAATGGATGGAAGCAAGGCAAACTGGGTGTAGACCTGAGCACACTGCCTGGCTTCAAAATGGCCCCTTGACCCCCACCCACATGGACAGGCCCTGCCTGTACCAGGCCTCAATATGGCCCCCACCCATATGGCCAGGCCCCAACAACCCACCAAAAAGTCGAAAAACACACAAAAATCACCACAATCCAATGCCATCCATGCCCTCAATGATGTTTAAATTCAAGACACCCCACAGAAATACTTGGTCCATGCACCACTGAGTACCCCTGGGCATAATGAATGAAAGCAAGGCAAAGTGGGTGTGGGCCTGAGCACACTGCCTGGCTTCAAAATGGCCCCTTGACCCTCACCCACATGGCCAGGCCCTGCCTGTACTAGGCCTCAAAATGGCCCCCACCCACATGGCCAGGCCCCAACAACACCCCAAAAAGTCGAAAAACGCACAAAAATCACCACAATCCAATGCCATCCATGCCCTCAATGATGTTTAAATTCAAGACAACTCACAGAAAGACTTGGTCCATGCACCACTCACTACCCCTTGGCCTACTGGCTAGTCTGGCTTTACAGGCATCTCAAAATTAAAAAAAAAAATTCCACATAACAGTGAGCTAAAATTACATGACATAAATGAGATTTAAGTTCAACAAAACTCACAGAAACAGTTGTATCATGCACCCATGACTAACCCTGGGCTACTGGATACTGTGGCTACCCACAATATATTTAGTTGTGAAATAGTATTAAAATTGTAGTTGCAGCAACTGCAATGCCCCAAACAAACAACACCAACTTACTTGTAAAATCTCAAATCCAAAAGTGATCCCTTCCAAAGTCCAAAAAGTCCTCAAATACAAATATCCAGCAGCAGCCACAAAAAGCAATCCTTCCCGCTCCAGATCCAAATGAAAAGTGACCAGGACATGGACAAAGCACTGGGAGGAGCCTGCTGGACAGGAACAGGAAGTTGGAGACTCTGGGGCACTTCCTTCCTCCCACCCCCCAAAAATGGACTCCTTGCACAACAAAGTGCAGCCAAATGTCAATCTGAGGAGTTATTCATCATTTTCAGGAGGTTTATGCTGCCTGGGGTGGATTTCTTGTGCAGATTTGCAAAATGTGCAAGTTCGGGAAAGCGAGCTGTTCAAATTTCCCGCCGGAAGTCAGCTGGCCGCATCTACGTGTTCGCAATTGTTTACTCCCGCGATGCGTGTTTGCGGGCCCTTAAAACATACTCGCATTGTCAAACTCTCGCTCTGCAAGATCGCAGGCCGCGATGACGTACTCGCGGTCATAGTTGGGAATGGTCGGGAAGACGTTTGATACCACTAGTGTGTGGTGCGGGGCCAAACGTGCACGGCTTCTATGCGTGTTCACATGCCTCCTGTGTAAAGGGTCAGAGAGCGAGCAGGGCAGCAGGAGAGGAGAAAGCAGCCTCCTGGTCACGGGAACTACAAGGGGATCACGCTCGAGAAACTCATGGATGCAAAGACCTCCCCAAAGTATTAAAGCTAATTTTCGACGGCGGAGACGGGGTTAAAGCACACTTGCCCAGCCTCGACCGTGCTCACTAATGTTGTGGCTGATTAAAACGTTACTAAATTTGAGCTTCAACTCGGGCACCTGCTTTATATCTTTAAGTGCTTCCTGTTGAGGTTTAATTTTTGTGACAGGAGCATTGTGCCATACTTGTAACTATTCTCTGACCCTGCTTCGAGGGTCAGAGCAGGGTCAGAGAATAGTTGCAAGTAGGCAAGAACTCTCTGGAGGCGCCACTCAGGAAGCACTTACAGGGTTACAGCAGGTGCCCAAGTTGAAGTTAATTTCTTTGTAACCATTTTGTAAATGGTTACAAAGAAATTAGCTTCAACTTGGGCACCTGCTGTAATCCTGTAATCGCTTCATGTACTGCAGTTTTGGAAAATCCGTCCTGCTCGCAAATTTGCGGATTTTTTTTGCAATTTCGCGAGATTCGCGGATCGCAAAATTGCAGAAAATCCGCAAATTCCGCAAATTTTTCGCCCACCGTTAATTTTAGGGTCTGGACAGGATCATCTCCAGAGAATGTAGGGGGAGGGGAGGAGGAACCCTCCAACAACCTAGAGGTGGAGGAAGATAATGTGCCTCTTGCTTCTAGTACTAGGTCCAGGCAATCAGCAATGGTTGGGGGGAGGAATTTAGAGGAGAATTTAGAGGTGCCCCTCAGAGAGAGAGAGAACTGGAAGGTCAACTTGCTTAGAGAAGGAGAAGCTGGACCTAGGTAAGAGGAAGTGGGCAAGGGAGGAAGAGAAAAGAAATGGTGGCAGTGAAATAGAAGAAAAAGATATGTCGATGGGTGGTGGGTTTGATCCCAGGCTTCCCAAGGAGATAGTTGCTCTGCATGTCGAGGGAGAAGAAATTGATGAAATTGGTGTTTTTAAATGCTTCACACACTAGTCTCCTAAGTTAAGCCTGCCTGCTCATTGTCAGCTACCAAGGGTTGAGTAAGGGAATCATTTATTGAGACCTTGTCTGGAACATATATTGTGTTGGTGACCTTATTGCTAGGTGCATGCTTACTGCTCCCAATTATCCTCCATTCAACATTAGGTCATAAATAGATTCAGTTAACATACCATTCCATAACATGGATCTCTGTAGAGATATGCAGATGAGGATTTCCATGGTAACGTGATGAGCAAACGTTTTCTTCTTGTGGCGATCCCTCCTTGTACTTACCACAGGGTCACAGGCCCTCATTCTTGTGGGCTTTTGAGGTTAATAAAAGCATTTGCCTTTTTCTTTTTAAGCGCTACATCCTTTTTCAACATAATTTCTCCTTATTCTGATCATGCAAGTTTTCTTTTCTTACTTCTTTAATGAACATTTTATTGTTAATAGCATCCATGCTGTGGACAGTTTGCATGTTTTTTTCGTGATATCTTTGTACGGTGCTTTTATGACTGATGAGTATGCGCTGTAAAAATAATGATTGAATGCCCCTCGTAGTATTGTCTTTATGTGTTGTATCTCCAGTCCTGATTGCCCGGCGTGCTTACTTATAGTCATTTTGTTCTGCATTGTGCAGCGGACGGTGGCCAGGGGATAAGGGAAAACCATATAATATTTAACTAAGTGATCATTTACAGTAACTTGATAACATGATGTATGCATGTAAATCATGCTTGATAGTATTCTGTAGGCTACGAGAGGCCCCTAATGTTCCAGGAGAAAAATATGACCTTTGAGAAGAAATGTAATATATGTATTTATATAACTGTCTTCATGCAACAATATCGTTCAATCTTTATCTATAAGGTACGAACAAAAATTATGTTTATACGTTTTATTTGACCTGCACTGTTAGACATTTTCAATTATGATTCATACACATAGGAGCTGAGATAACGCTGAACAAATTTGAGTTTAAAGGGGAATAATCCTGATGAAGTCGACTATAAACAACTCTGAAAAGCACTGATGTGCATTAGTAAAACCCAAGGTTAGGAAAGCTAAAGGAAATTCCTGATATAGAATTTATTTAAATAAGTGAAATATTTTTGAAGTAAAGAATATCTGATTTATTCTTTGTGTAACTCACATACCGGTTCATTGCGCATAAACTGTTTTTATTAAACCTTGAAGGGACTCGTCAGAGCATTCTGAAAGAACGACAAATCCTTCACATACTTAGGACGCATGACTCAAATAAATAAGTTTGGAAAGTAATTTTTTTTAATAGTAATAAACAAATATTTGCCATTCCTATAATATTGGAGTGTGCAAACGTGTGTAAAATTAATAATTCCTGATGTAGATAGAGCAGTATGTTATGTAGATGACATCTGACCTTTGATAAACATGAGCTCATCTCATTTAGACAAACGTTCTGGTGCACTTTCCTCAAATGCACGCATACTTGCAGTAGGTTGTTCATCACTTTCCTTGATATGATAATCAAATCAACTGATGTAATATTAGAATTTACAACTCCATTTATCAAAACATTCAGTGGTATGCTTCTAGTCACCAAGGCACACTTCAAAGTAAATCCACAGTATGTATATTTGTTACAAAAATTGACAATAAACTGGAAAAAACACATAGAGAAGATGTTGCTTCATCTTTAATTCGGGTTTCATTGAGCCACAACAGATACTAGCCGACACGTTTTTCGTTGCATGTGGAAATAGTTCAGCAACTTCTTCAGGGCTGGGAATGATACAAGGGATATGTATGACATATATGTTTCTAGATAAACAGACAAATAAGGTAAAATGGATAATTTCATATTATTTTGTATTTTGTGACTTTCAATTGACAGTGGAAAGCCCAATCACCGAGGGATTGTGTGATGACGTTTCAAGTCTAACAATTCAGATGATATAAATCGCTGTCGGATTCAGTAAAGAATACCCCAAGGTATCTCTTTGGATTAGTATTGACAGAGGTATGAATATCAAGGTGCAGATCTAAAGCTACTCTCCAGCATTGCAAAACTTTGGTCTTCCCTTCATTAATACGATAACCACCTAAGGCCTCAAAGTCTTCAAAAAGCTGGAAGACTTTGGCTTGGACCTCTATTTTTGGTGTAATTATAAGCATGATGTCATCAGCATATAATTTCAATTTTGGCGTTGATGGAATTGGGGGACAAATATCAGCACAGTTCCTAATTGCTATCACCAAATGCTCGATGAATAAAGCAAATAGAACTGGCGATAAGGGGCACCCTTGCCTTGTGCCTTGTTTAATTTTGAGTGTCCCTGTCACAGCCGTATTAATAACTACATTGGCTACAGCATCAGCATATAGATTACGGATCAAAGAGATAATCTGCAATGGTATACCAAAATGCCTCAAGATTGTAAACAATGTCTCCCTCACCACAAGGTCAAAAGCCTTCTCCGCATCTAATAATAAAACTAAAGCTGGTATCCTCTGTGTCAAAATAATCCAAAACCTCTGCCAAAAAGCGAGTGTTAGTAACTAATTGTCTGCCGGCGATAAAACCATTTTGATCCAAGTGGATCAATTTTGCCGCATGCTGATTGAACCTAAGTGACAGAAGTTTGGTGACAATTTTGTAATCAGAATTGAGCAGCGTCATTAGGCAATAAGAATTAAGATCCCCACTATTATTACCTTTCTTCAAAAAGCTCACTATTTTTCCCTGTCTAAAGGATTCTGGAACTACCCCTCCTTCTAACATAGAGTTTACCAATAGAAGAAATAAATCTGAAAATGAACCAAAAATAACTTTATAAAATTCTGATGGAAGCCCATCTGGACCACAGGCCTTACCATTAGGTAAATTCTTGACAACGTCCTCCAACTCTTTCATAGAAAAGGGATTCGTCATAGATAATTTCTCTGTTTCCGAGAGTGTTGGTGGTCGATTATCCTGGAGAAATTTTTCTAATAATAGACCATCCACCATCTGAAGTTTACCATAACTGGACTCATAATGATGAAGTATTATTTCCCCAATTTTCACCGGGTCCTCTATACACGAGGCAGTCATGGGGCAATGCTCTAATTTGTTTCACAGCCACCTGCTCCCTGGCTTGCCACACCAAGACTCTGCCCGTGAAATTGCTCTCCTCATATGTTTTCTGACGATACTGTTGATAAACAGTTTCACTTTGAGTATAGTAAGCAGAACTTAGTTCACGTTTAGTCTGATCGAGCTGGCTTTTGTTAGAAACAGAGGGATTATGCAAAAAGGCCACGTGGAGAGCTTGAATCTTATATTCCATATTTTTCTTATCTTCCCTAACTTTTTGGGAAATTGCTGCATCCTTTCCAATAATTGACCCACTAATAAAAGCCTTAAGTGAATCCCAGACTACATTTATTTATGTTTTTTTTTTTTTTTTGTTTTTTTTTTTATATTTCTTTTTATTGAAAAATTCTTAAAGAAGCAGCAAGGCAGAAAAATATATTACATACAGTACCGATTCCAAAACGGGGGAGGAAAAGCAATACAAAGAAATCAGCAATCAATGTAGGAAAAGGGGGGGGGAGGGGGAGGGCTGGGCAAAGGTAAAGCAAATATAAAACAGCAAGTGGAATGCGGGGTTGGGGGAAAGTGGGACATCGGAGACATCTACAACAGGAGGCGCACATATATCTCCACGATAGCCATTCCAGGGTCCCCATATTTTACACCATTTCCGGGATCAGCCCCGGGCCAAATACACAGTCTTTTCTCTAAACATGCACCAGTCCATGTTTTCCTTCCATGCCGCGACCGTTGGCAGCTTCGGGGACCCCCACAGTTGAGCAATATCTCTCTTAGCAATCATGGCCCCCAGTGTTACCCACTGAGTTTGCGCTACATTGTGGTCCGTAGGCTCCCAAACATTCAATAAACAGCGTCTAGCCTCCGGCAAGAGGGCGATCCCAGTCACCTTCTCTTCATTACCTTATGTACCTCGCTCCAGAAGGTCGCGATCTCATGACATTCTCAGATAATATGGAGGAATGTCCCCACCTGCCCACATCCTCGCTTACACAGACCATCCTCAGAAAAACCCATGTGGACAAGACGAGGGCCCGTGACATAAATCCTATGCAGAATCTTCAGTTGAACCAACCGGAGTCGAGCTGGGATTGCGACCTCCTTTGGAGAGGAGATCGCAGATTGCCAGTCCTCGTCATCCTGTTCAAGACCGCCACGTGTCCACAAGTCTCGAGGATGCAACAGGAGGTCTGATCTATCATTACTTAGCTTTTTATAGACTAGGGAGATGGTGCTATCAGGCACATAGCCATCCAACAATCTATCTTCGAGCGGAGACGATTCCGGAATTACCTCCCCGACCAGGAAAACCGACCTCAAAGCATGGCGAACCTGGACATAGCGGAAGTATTCCGAGTTACTTAAGTCAAATTCCTCCTGCAACGACTCAAACGATTTCACATGACCCCTGACCCAGAGATCCCCCACCTTACTAATACCAATGAGGTCACATTTATCGAACCCCTTGGTATTCCACAATTTGCCAAGTTTATCAGAACCAAAAAGCAGGGTCGCCCGAGTCAAACGATCCGTCCAGCCTGTCGCACTAGTCGCGTCCTGCCAAAGGCGTACTGCTATCCTCGTAGGTCCCGACAAAGCCTTGATCACCGATTTAGAGTATAGTGCCCTATAATAGTTGCCACCAGGCAGAAGCCATTGATCCATGGCGAACGCAGGGTTCAAGTCAGGACCATACATGCCGTGATTAATCGCTCCTAATTGGGACGCCCAATATTTCGCTTTATGTCCGGGAGAGCAATACCCCCATCGTACCACGGGAGCATCAGTTTAGCGAGCGAAATACGAGGCCTACCATCCCATATCAATATCCTTTGGAGATCCTCGATCGCCCAAAAATAACTAGCGGGGACAATATCAAAACTATTCTGAAGAGCATAGAGAAAACTAGGTAGAGACATCATTTTGAAAAGGGCAGCACGACCAAGTGGTGAAAGTGGAAGCCTACGCCAACCCGCAACATCTTGCTTCAATCTAGTCAAGGGCGGAAGAAGGTTATGTTCGTACCGTACTGCGGGGTCCAATGAAATATAAATACCGAGGTATTTAAACCCCGTTTGCGCAATCCGGATGGGACAGTTGCGCGGGAGAAGAGGGACATCGCCTGAAAGGACGTATAAATAGGATTTCGTCCAATTAATGATGAGGCCCGAGTTTCTACCAAATGAGGTCAAGATGTTGCTCAATACTATCAAGGATTTCCGTGGCGAAGTCAGATATAATATAATATCATCCGCATAGAGCGAGATACGATCTTCAAATTCAGAGGACCACCGGATACCTTTCATCGAAGGCTCCCACCGGATCCACTTGGCGAGGGGCTCGAGGGCCAAGGCGAACAGGAGTGGCGACAAAGGAAAACCCTGACGAGTTCCCCTCTCGAGACAAAACGGAGCAGAGACACGGCCATTAACAACAATTTGCGCAAGGGGATCTTCGTAGAGCAACCTGACCCAACCAATAAAACCTGGTCCAAACCCGAACTTAGCCAACGCTGCCCATAAGTATGGCCATTCCACAGTATCAAAGGCCATCGTGGCATCCAATGACGCCAAGATGGCTGGCTCTCACAACGACGACGCTCTCGCAAGAACACCATGTAAGCGCCGGAGATTCAGGGCGGTGTTCCAATGCGGGATGAAACCGGATTGATCCGGGTGTATCAGCTCACCAATGATAGTAATCAGTCTATTAGCCAGGACCTTTGCCAAAATCTTAGGTTCGATTCAGAAAAGGGGGTGGTGATGGACAGAGCATCTGAATTAAACAGAACACTCATACCCAGTCAAAAGATCAGGGCTTGATCCATCACCGCTTTTTAGCTCACTACACCATCCCAGTTCAGAACCTGGCTATATGCAAATTAGTCTGTCCCTGGCCCAGTGCATCATGGGAACAGGGCAGACCAAACTACCAAGCCAATTCTTTACTGGAAAGGAAACAAGCTTCTGAGCTGGGATGGTGCAGTGAGCTAAAAAACGGTGATGGATCAAGCCCTGATCTTTTGACTGGGTACGAGTGTTCTGTTTAATTCAGATGCTCTGTCCATTACCACCCCCACTTTTTGAATAGAATCTTAGGCTCGGCATTCAATAGGGAAATAGGACCATACGACGTAAACCTGTCTCTGGGCTTCCCCTCCTTGTGAATCACCACAATCGTCGCCAACCGCTGATCACGGGGGAGAGAGCCATATTCCCGAGACTCCAAAAACATGTCTCGCAGATAGGGAGCAATTTTATCAGGTCTCAGTTTGTAGAGTTCGATAGGTAGGCCGTTGGGACCCATCGCTTTCCCAGAACGCAAGGAGCGAATCGCTAAAGCCACCTCATCTGCTGTTATTGCGGAGTCCATTTGCTCCCTATCATTGTTAGAAAGTCGTGGCAAGGATATATCCCGTAACAAGAGATGTGAGTCCTCCTCTGGTCTTTCTGAGACAGAGGAGTAGACCGTCCGGAAATGATCCGCGAACTGCTGAACGATCTCTCTAGGGTCAGAAACACGATCACCACTAGCCGTCTCAATCACAGGCACTACCCGACTGGCTCTATCCTTCTTATCCAACCATGCAATTAATTTACCCGCCTTATCCTCCACATCATAAAGGCATCCCTGCTGCTCTCTGCTCATGGCCTTAGCTGCGTCAGTGACCAAATGCCTGTAGTCAAGTTGTTTCAATCGTAATACATGCAACGCAGCGCGGGTTACCCCCTTCCAGATCTAGCTCCAAGTCCGCTATCTCCGCTTCAATCTTGACCACTTCCCCATCCTTCTGCTTCTTAACACTCGCTATCAGTGACAGGGCCTGACCCCTAAGGACGGCCTTAAAAGCCTCCCAGAGAGATACGGCCGAGGAAACCGAGCCCTCGTTTTCCGAGAAATATTGGTCAAAGGATTTTACCAAGGCCGTCCGAGTTTTGGGGTTTCGGAGGTACCAGGGGTTAATCGGGGCCATCCGGCCCTCCGACTCAGAGCCCGGCTCCATCTGCAACCTCAAAGGAGAGTGGTCAGAGATACCACGGGCCAGATGTTTAACCTCGGTGATGGAGAGGGCCTGCGCCGCTGGTACCAATACATAGTAAATTCTGGAAAAGCTACTGTGCGCACCAGAATGGAAAGAATACTGCTGTTGCACCGGGTGCAACATTCTCCAACAATCAACCAGACCCAGGGCATCAAGGAACTCAGATAGCCAGTTTTGTGCACTTCTCAGATCCCTGGGTGGGTGCCGATCCATCATACCAGAAACCACCGAATTGAAGTCACCACCCATGAGCAACGATCCTTCAGGGAGAGCTCGGAGAATCTGCCCCAAGTCAGCAAAGGTAGTTGTCTGCAAGCCAGGGGGGACGTAAACAGAAACCAGGGAAATAGTCCGGCCCTCCCATCTACCCGTAAGAGCAACATAGCGCCCTCTATTGTCAAGGACAGTGGAATCAATTTCAAGTGGGAGAGAAGTCTTGATCAGGATACCCACCCCTCTGGATCCAGAGGAGAACCCGGCATGAGCAGCCAGTCGGTACCCCCTCCTGTTCATAGCACGACAAGTATTACCAATCAAGTGCGTATCCTGAAGGAGTACCACGTCCGGGGAAAGACGCTTTAACAATTGCAGCACAACTCTACGTTTGATCCATTTACATTCCAACTTATCAATTTCAGCCCTCTACCTCCCATCCCGAAAAAGAAAAAGGATCCAACCCCGGGAAAAATACAGCACCTTGTTCAAATTAGACATGGATACATTGCCTTGCAAAGAAACACACACATTCCCCAACAAAACCCCCCAATCCCCTCAGTAACATCCCATTACAACACCCCCCACCCTGCACCCCTGCGTAATATTAGAAAACCACCCAAACTTGCAGTGTGCCTGTCGCCCTCCCATCTACCTAAGCTACAAGAAGAAACACAGAGGACTCCGCAACCCCCAAAATGTATACCAAGTCAATTGTGGGATTATCGAACCACTGTTCGAGGCTAGCAAGAGACCCTGGGATACCCTCTGCCGACACCTATAAACTCCCTCCGCTCCACCCAATTGTTTCTCCGTAGGAGGCTGATTCGATTGAGTGTCAAGCCAGTCAGCCAACACCTCTGGACGATCGAAAAAATAAGTCCGCTCCGCATGTTTAATTCTTAACTTGGCCGGAAAGAGCATAGCATATTTGAGGCCCATGTCTTGCAATCTTTTCTTCACACCCATGAAGCCAAGTCTTTGCCTCTGGACCGATTGGGTGAAGTCCAGGTATAAGCTGACCATGGTGTTTTCAAACTTTGTAGGGCCACTCGTCCGTGAGGCCTGCAGGATAGCATCCCTGTCTCGAAAATTGAGGATCCTGGCTACTATAGGTCACGGCGGGGCTCCCAATTTCGGTTGACCACCTGGAACTCTGTGGGCACGTTCGATCGTAAAGAACTTACTCAGTCCCTTAGGCGCGAGATGGCGAACAATTAGGTCCTCAACAAAGAGGTCCGCTGCCGGATCCTCCGCTTTTTTCCGCGACCCCTATGATACGGACATTGTTCCAGCGAGCCCTCCCTTCATAGTCCTCGAGACGACGTAGAATGAGATCACTGTTGGTCTTCAAGCGATGGACATCTGTTTGCAGATCAGTGACATCACCCGTCAGACTGGATGTCTTAATGTCCAAAGATTTAACTTTCTCATTGGTTTTGCCCAGATCTGCACAGATCAGATTGACATCAATCGCCACAGTGTCAAGTTTATGTGCGGGAGCCTCAATTTGGTGTCCTAATGAGGACTTGATTCCGTCAATCGCGGCCATAACATCTTGCAAAGTCAGCTCGACTGAAGTAGGTGGCTCCCTCGTGCCATCTCCACCGGGAGAGCCCTTAGGCTGGGTATAACGATCCATTCTGTTGGATTGACTAGAGCCACCCCGCCGAGTGATCTTAGGTTTCAGCCTGTCACCCTCTGATTTCCCCGCCATTAGGGGAGACGGGCCAGCACGATTCGATGAAGCCAGACAGGAAAATGGCGACCTCCGGCCTCCACGGGCGAAAACAGCCCCGGCCGGAGGGCACAAGTCGAAAGTTCTCCAAATCCGGCCAAAACAATCAGAATAACATTCGTGGGTGACCAGGCAGCTATCTGTGGGCACAGGGGTAGGCTCGCTCCCAGTCACAGGGCGCTTTGAAGTCAAAACCGAAAGTGAAACAAATCGGACCGGTCGTACCAATCTCCTTAGGCCGATGTTGTTCAACTACAGCTCGGGTAGTGTGGCAAATCCACAGCCGGGCATCACGGAGGCTTAGGCCGCAATTTTCAATGCACCGTAACTCCAGCTCCCGGGGTCCGATTGAAAATCAGAATGCAGGTTTCGCCTCACGCGTGGTTCGTCTTCACGAGAACATCGATGAAGAAAAGGATATAAGACAGGATAGATGTGGGAGGTTGCGAGGTTCTCGGGAGCCCTAAGCTCACACGGCCATCTTGGTTGCGCGCGAAGCTCCTCCCCCAGACTACATTTATTGAAGCAGACTGATTATTCCAAATAAAAAATTCTTAGATCTCTGACCCCATAGAATTCACCCAGTCCTCATCATTAAAATATTGTTTATTTAATATCCAACGCTTCGGGAGTCTAACACTAACCCCCAAGTCTATCTCCAATGCCAGCATTGCATGATCGAAGAATCCATTATAATAAAACTTTTGCTGAAAAAAAGTATAAACACTGGGAAACCCAAAAAAAATCAATATGAGATGAAGAATGAAACCGTTCTGACCAGGACATGCTGCTCGCCAGGGTTCATGCAAATCTAGAATTGCTCCATAATTTTGCAAAACCTTAAGAGACTCAGGTTTCGCCTGTCTTTTCCCTTGCACCAAAGAATCTAATCTGGGATTCATAAAAATATTAAGATCCACCCCTACAATTCTGTCACCAGGAACCTGAATCAAATATTGACACAACTCCTCATAGGCTTTAGGACTGTCTTCCACTGGTGCATAAAAACTAATAAATGTTAACAGTCTATATCTCTCTCTAAATGAACATGTAACCCAGCACCAACGCCCATGGTGGACTTTACCAAAATTAACATAGTCAGCTTGTAGATTTTTACTCACAAATATGGCAGCCCCCTCTATGAAAATCCCCTATAAGCTGCCCAAGATCTTAACATGGGAAATTCTGGAAGTTTTACAGTTGAAATATGGGTTTCTTGCAAGAGAATCAGCCTCGGATTTTCCGTTGTTTTACCACATTTCAATTGCACACATTTTCTTGTGATTATTAAGACCATTAACATTAAATTAAACCACTTTCAACAGTTGCTTATTAGCCATAAACTGACCAAAACTTAAGCCCACCCACCATATTACCTAAATTCATTGTAATCGATAGATGCATATAATTAAAACAGACTTGGAAAATAACGGGCTTCATTCTTCCCCCTTTTATGACCCAATCCGCTATTAACCCTGCCCTCCCATCTCCCACTTTTGACCCACCCCTTGGAATGTGGGAAGAATCCCCACCCACGCTTCCCACATTTCGCCCCAATGACTTCCCTGGGTGTGATGAATTTACACACTCAGTGACCCAGGATACCCCTGCACAACCCAGCCCCCCCAAAACTCTTTAAGAGAAGTGATATGAGGGGGTCCCTTTATGGTTTTGTCAGAAGGCTACTCTAAATGCTTTAGATACAAGCCGATAACAATAGTGCTCTTAACTGGAGTCGACAGTTGCCCATCAGTTAAGGCCTTTTCTGGCTGGCCCATCTTATATCTCTGGGATGGGCACCATTCACAAAAAATACCACAATATATATTGATATAACAAAACCCTTTGAAATCTCTCGTCGTAAAGCCTTTGTTACTTCGAAAGAAAAAATAGATTTTTACCCCCCCCTGTATTTCAGTATTCAGTATCTATCCACTAGAGCCTACTGAAATCTCCTTCAACAGGGCTTGAGCCTCTTTGAGGTCTGAAAACATAAAAAACTATCCTTTAACTAGGACTCTAAGTTTTGATTGCTGGGCAATTGATGCCTGTGCCCCATGCGCTTTAAACAAATGCAATATTTTTACAAATTCGTTTCCCCTGCGGGCTGCCGCGGCGGTCATATCAGAGAATATACGACACTAGGTAGTCTCGTTCACAGAAAACTGCCTCTGCTGGATGGCTTTTAACAAGATCCTCTCTTTTATTCGAAAATCCGCAAAGTTCAGCAAGATAGTCCTTGGTATCGTGGAATTCGGAAAAGGTTGCACCGGAACTCGATGGGCTCTTTTGATAGTTAAATCGCCCTCAAACTTGAAAAGGACATGCTATTGGATGAATTAATTGACCTGTGGGAGAGGTTGTGAGCCTTCTATCCCCTCTGGAACTCCAACACTTCAGAGGTTAGACCTCCACGAATGATTTTCAAGCTCTTCCAGTTTATTCTCGAGGTAGTTCTTCCTTTTGGCTGCCTCCTTTACCTCTCCCATGGCCGTACTCATTTGGTCCTCCAATACCAATATTCTTGCTTCTGCCTCCTGTAGCCTTACGGGAAATCCCAGCATCACTTCTTCTATTTTCCCCAGCCTCTGATGAAGTGCAGCGATTTCCATCTGTTGCGTCTTTTTCATTTCGCGAACCTCTTCCAAGATTAAGTTCAGCATCTCCTTGATGTCTAACTGGAAGACCCCTCCAGTCTCCAAACTTGAATAAGAATTGTTTGATTGACCATCATCTATCGGGGTCTTACCTTCGACCCTTAGACACAGAGGGGGCAAAAGGGTCGAGCCGACTTCTAAGGGGGACTGCCCCTGTAGTTGAGGTTGTTGAGATTGCAATTGCAGTGGAAGTTGAACCTGGGTTAAACTTGGTCTTGGTGTAATTTTTCCCGCTATATTTGAATTACTTGGGGGTATTGAAGGTACTGCTGATGCTGATGTCTAAGCTGGAATTGAATTTGGCTGTGGAAGCGGGATTCCCATAGGATCTAATTCCCGGCCTTTAGGAATCAGTTTTTCTTGCGGTCCTGTTGGAACCAGTCTGGGCTCCCCTTTCTTCTGGACCGGACTCAACAAGACACAGAATCCTCAACCGTCTCCACCATTTCTCCTCACCGATCTCTTCCACTGTCCTCCTAGCCGCAGAGGGCTGCAGCAGCGCGTGTAATCGCTGTTACCGCCACGCAACAAAGGGAAAAGCAGCAGCTCCCCCCGCGGGCCTCCTCCTGTGAAGAAATTCCGCAAAATCGCATTTATCCCTGCTTCATTGGCCCCAGCAGCTCGGGAGACTCGGCGAGAAACGCAGCATCTCGTTCCTCAGCGAGGTACGCGCCACCATTGCGGGGGGGCGGGGTCCTGAGTCACTTACGGCTACACGGAGGAATGGAACTCTGTCATGCCGATCTGAATTTTGCTCCTCTTCTTCGGAAAGTTCATGGCCTGTTCTCTCGCTGGAGCTAGCTTCCCCTTTCTATTTTGGGACGGGTGGCTTTAATTAAAATGTCTGTTCTTCCGTTATTTAATTTTCTTTGTTCAACTATTCCATGCACTTTATCAGGTTTCTTTACTCAGGTAGAGTCCATGTTTACAGCCTTCCTTTGGGCAAAAAAAACACCTTGTATAGGACTTAGCACTTTATAAGAAGATTTGGATCAGGGACGATTAGCTCTTCTAAATCTCAGGGATTATTACTATGCATATTTTGCACAATTTTTATCTAGATTTAAATTTTTACCGCAATCAAATTTTTGGGGCAATAGTTTTATGAATTTGATGTGTAAAGACTGTCAAATTCATTCCCCCTTGTTGATTTTTAGATCCCCGAAACTTGTTCGTTATAAGTGCCTTCACAGTTTTTTTAAAAAACGGCAGGCTTTGTTCAAAAGATATTCTATTCCTGTAATTAATTCAGCTACATTGTTAGAAGGGATCCTGCCGCTGGCTGGGGTTAAACAATTGTTACATCTTGCATCAAAATGGGCAGCGGCCTGATTCTTAAAAGTTTGGGATTTTTTGAGAAATGGTAGATGGTTGACTAGCTGAAATGTCGCAATTGATTTTTAATGACTTTATTTTGCTAAGATAGATGTTTCTCATCTGGTTGAACGGAGCCAGTTGGTTGATGAATTACTAGTGAGGGTATCGGAAAGAAAGACAGGTGCCTGGAAGAAATATCTAGCTTCAGTCACGGGAGTGGATCTTGTGCAAAAGGCAAGAAAAAAATGGTCGGATCATGAAAATTTAGAGATGTCATCTCATATTTGATCAGCTATCAATAAACTCAACTTTAGTACATTGAGAGGGGCGAATTGGCAAAGGATGCTGTTTTTTAGCAAATGGCTGCTTTTTCGAACTCCCTATTCTCTATCAAAAATGTATGCCAACCAATCTTCTCAAAGTTTTCGCTGTATTAATTATCCATTGGCTAATTGGTCTCATATTATGTTGAGTTGTCCCAAAATTCACAAATTTTGGGTAGATCTATTCAGTTATTTGGAGTATGAATGTGGCATCCAATTGGCTGTGAATGACAAATTAATTATTTTCGGGTTTGATCCTAATCTTCCTTTTATGGACCCAATGGTAACATTTTTATATATAACAATGGCAGTAGCTAGATCGCTTTTATTGCAAAAATGGCGAACAGATTCGATTCCCTCTGTTTTTGAATGGGGTCATAAGATGAAAATAGTGAAGAAAAGTGAACGTATTTTTGCATTGCGGGTGAATGTATTAAAAAATTCAACAAGGTTTGGGGTATTTATTTTGATTAAAACAGATTTGGGAGACTATTTTACTACGCTCAAGTAGGTCGGGTTGTGGTCCTGGATTTTATTATAGTGTAAATACATTTATTGATCTTTGGTTGATGCTTTGTGTATTATTAATTTTTTGTGTATTTGCCCTAAGGGAGTTTTTAATGATGCATTCATCTTATGTTTATGTTAAAAATTTCTGGCTTCAATAAAAATTATTTAAAAAAAAAAGTCTAACGATTAACACATGACAAGTCCATGAGTTAGGTAAACACCATCATTTCTCTAATTTTTGGATGTGAATTCAGCAACATGCACTATGACATTGTCCTAATTTTTACTGTTTGTACTTCTGTATAATGTTAGGAGTACTAGGTGAAACATCATAAACTTGCATAGGCACTACTGCATATGTCACTTATAAGGGTCTGTGATTTGTAAATCTAACACATTGACTTGCCATGTGTCAATCGTTAAACTTGAAACGTCATCACACAATCTCGCAGTGATTAGGGTTTCCACTGTCAATTAAAAGTCACGTAATAGTATGGATTTATCCATTATACCTTATTTGTCTGTGTCTCTAGAAACATATATGGCACATATATTCCTTGAATCATTCCCAGCCCTGAAGAAGTCACAGAACTATTTCCACATGCGACGAAACACGTGTCGGCTGGTATCTGTTGTGGCTTAATGAAACCCGAATTGAAGACAAAGCAGTTTATTGTCAATTTTGTAACACATATACATACTGACGATTTACTTTGAAGTGTGCCTAGGTTCAGAATATAATTTAGAAAGTAGGAGGGCCTGTCTCCACACAGCATTATAGGCTCATCCCCACCCCTAGCAGCACCTTCTTACCTTTGTGATACACTTATATTTACATCACACAGCAGTGTGCCTATCATCCCTTTTACTAAAGACCTTTGATTAGAGAAGCCATGCTTCCAGTCACCACCCACATATCCTTAAAAACGGTTTAACCTACCCTCAATTTTAAAGAGCCATTCATGCTCATTCTAACATCGCAAAATGATTTCTATGTGATACAGAACAGATTTCTCGTTTGAGGCAGTAATTATAAAGAATTATGTTCAACATGGCGCAGAAACCCTCTGTTGGGATTGAACATTCCTTTACATGGCAAGAAATGTGTAGCTCTGCCCTGAGTGCCAACTATACTGTTGTCTGGATCCCTAATGCTGATTGTTGTTGTCAAAGGTAAACACGGGTCCTGCTTGTGCACCATGACAAAGGCCTGTCTCATAAATTGCAGTCTTGGACTGGGAGGTTAGCCCAAAGTGCTATTCTCAGACTTGTGGATGGTTACTACCTTCACCAGGAACTAAGCAGCACATATGTGGTGGTGGCTGCATATCATGTAGTGATCAGTAGGATTGTAAAGGTCCTTTAACCTGCATCACTGGAGTGAGGCCTACAGGCTGTGCAGTGCAGGAGTGGTGACTCTGCACTGGCTCTATGTTCAGAAGGATACAATACAGGGATCGAGCAGCTGGTGTGCTGAGTGTGCATGGTGTACGTGCAAATGCGAGGAGCACAATACATGAACGATGTAGTACAGTGCAGTGCACGCATGATGAGTGCATGAACTCAGTGTATTTCTACCTGCGAGGAGTACATTACATGAAGTGTGTAGTGTTGTGCAGAGTGCATGTATGGTGAATGTGTTCCCTGGCTGTAGGTGTGCCTGCAAGTAAACTGTTGGAAATAGTGAACAGACGTGAGCCATTGGTGACCAGGAGCACCGACAACTGTAACTGACTTGACTCCATGGATCTACCAAGGACGCCATGGAAGCATCACCACCTGAGCCAGATCGAGATCAGGAGCATCAAAATCACCCCTCACTCCTTTGGAAACTTACCCTACAGGAGGAGCATGGAAACACCTCTGATTGCTGCTGGAGCATGGCCACATAGACTAAGGAGAGAGCCTGTGCTTGCTGAGTGCTGCTGCAAAGTCATCGTGTAGCTGGCTCAAATCAGATCAGCCTGATTCGATGTTCACTTTGTAACCATAAAAGCACAACATCAAAGTACAAAATATTTGTCAATTAAAAGAAAATAGGAATAAAATCTCATGAAAGTCATGAAAGCCAATAACATCAAAGAATAAAGGCACAGACATAATTCATGTCTCCTAAAGCTCTTCTAACTTTAACAGCTCCCGCAAGAAAGCACATAACTAAGTGACAAGCCATCTCATCCTGTTGGAGCTATAAGTACTAAATTGCTGGTCTGACCTCATTAACATTAAAATGTCTTTAAAATGAGTCAAATAAAAACGTTCCTTATGGCACTATACATTGGATAAACCCCATGATGGTAAAAGTCCTAGATTTAGGGACTAATTACGATGTAAATCTGCCAGACACCGTCTCGGTCCTGGGACCGACCGACCTCTGGTCGGCGGTCCCAACCGCCTAATTAGGATGCAGCCAAACACTGTTTGGTTGCATTCCTACATTTCCCTATGATAGCATGCATTACAGCCATAAACCAGCTGTAATACATGCACCCATAGAGAAATGAGAGGTGCTGTTCACCCCTGCACCCCATGGCACGCAACTTGAGGATAAGCAGGGGCTCGCCTCCAACTGGAGGGCGCACACACAAGGGGGCCTTGCTGGCAGCCCTCAAACACACTTTCCGACATGGTTTCCATGTCGGACAAGCCGGCATGGAAACCTTAGGAAACCGTGCATCGTAATACCAATGCCAGAAATGCCCGCCTTTTGGGATTACAAGCTGGTTCCAACTGGTTGACTGGCTCCTTGAGGCCGTCATGCAATGTCCTGGTCACGTCACCGCAGCGGTGAAGACGCGGAAAAACATACGCACAATGTAGAAGGCAGGGCGTGCGCCAGGCATGGGCAGTACACCGCGATCACAGGGACACCCCTCCACACTCAACACACCGAGCCTCCCTATCAGGAAACAGGAGCAGCAGCAGGTGGTGGGAAGGGGTGTCAGACAGCAGGCTCTGGAGACCAGAGAAGCAGCAGCAGCAGGTGGTGGCGAAGGGTGTCAAGCAGCAGGCTCTGGAGACAGGAGCAGCAGCAGGTGGTGATGAGGGGTGTCAGGCAGCAGGCTCTGGAAGCTGTGGAAATGCGAGGCTCTCACCCACACATATATAGCCCCCTGAGGCATTTTCAGTGGTTCTAAGCTGCTGCAATTGTTATTCCAGGTCAGTCTTTTACAAATGCATCCAATGACCTGCTCTGCGGAGGTGGAGCATGCCTACTGCGATTTTCAACATTGCATTAGTCTACCGAGATACTGTTCCCATTGGCTGTAGGGCATGGGCCATGATGGTGACACACCGCAGGGGCCAGGCGCTCGCTACCGCGATCATGCATTTTTCAATTGCATCCAATGACTGGCTCCGTGGTGGCAGAGTACGCCTACCGCGATTTTCAAAATTGTCTTAGTCTACCGCGATTGCGGTTCCCATTGGCTATAGATCATGGGCCATGGTGTTGACACACCGCAGGGGCCAGGCGGTAGCTACTGTGATATGGGTGCCATACATTAGAGCCAGTGACCGTGATTTGGGTGGTGGAGCATGCCAACCACCATTTGACCATGGGTATGTGCCTATCACAACCGCGAGCGTTGCTTTGGTTTTGGCAGTGACACACTGCTGGGACCAGGCAGTAGCTACCGCAATATGGGTGTCTTACATTGCTAAGAATGACCGTGATTTTGGTGGCGGTCAATGCCAACTGCCATTTGACCATGGGTATATGCCTATCACAACCGCGAGTGTGGATTTGGCATTGGGAGTGACACACCTCCGGGGCCCGGCGATAGCTACCGCAATATGGGTGCTATACATTAGAACAAGTGGCGGAGCATGCCAACCACCATTTGACCATGGGTATGTGTCTATCACAACGACGAGTGTGTATTTGGCATTGGCAGTGAACCACCACCACAGGGGCCACGCGGGAGCTACCGCAATATGGGTGCCTAACATTAGAGGCAGTGACCGTGATTTAGGGACATGCTATGTGCCCCTCCTGTGCAAACCCATGCACAACAACCAGCCAGGTGGACCCACACCCTGTACCACACACCAAACAACCAGGAAAACAGTCACAGCAGGTGGTGCTGCCCAGTAACACACAGCACATAAGATCAGGTTTAGGGCAACCCCACATCACACCCACACAACACACATGGCAAGCAAACTGAGTACAATCACAAAATTAACACTCACAATGAATAGGAACAATCACTCAACTAGACACACCCCACACTGACACACTGCCACATACACAGACCAGATGTTAGCAGCAATGGAGGAAAAGAAATCTGAAAGTTAAAGTGAGGTGGACACAAATGAAAGGCCCAAGGAGCTAGCTACTAAGCATGTGTACATCTCATGCAAGAGAAGGAACATATAACAACACCCTTGGCCCATACAGTCACACATGGCTGGCACAGTGAGTGAAATGAAACCACAGTCACCTCTCTGCAACAATACAGGGAGTCCCCAAGACAGCCCATGCATAGGCACAGGGATGAAAGGAAGTCTCTGCAGTCAAACAGTGTACAGCCACACATCTGTATCCAACTACTGGACAGGTGTATGTCAGCAGCACAACACACAGGGCCCATTGTAACACACCATAACTGTCAAACACAAGTTGGATCCTTCACAAATACCCCTTCAACAACCTCACACCTGCAGCACTCAACACCAGTGTCAAACACACAGAATGGTGCCAATAATGTCCAGTCAATACACTGACAAACAATCACACTCCCTGGGGGGCATTTTTCAAACATCACATACACACTCAGGGATGCCTAAACCAATGCTGCCACAAAAACAACAGCCAAACACAAAACTCACTAACAACATACACAGACGTACAACAAGCACAGACCTGTGCAGTAAAACTGGGGAAAGCCAATGGGAGCCCAGACAGAACAGGTGTACACAACATCATACTCAGGAAGGGAAGTAGTAGCTCAGCAAACACACATACAGCTCACCCATCACCCACAGATGCACAAGTCTGGGATACCCAGGTAAAAACAACATGACCAGGGGACTGTGCAGCACAAACAGTTGAACTGCATATGAGGATCCATGGGTGCAAAATAGTACAAGAAAATCACATATAAACAATTGGGAAACTGTTCTGAGTGGCACATAGGTCATGTGCACAGATCAGCACCACAAAGCAAAATGTAACAAATAAAGTGGTGGGGAGGCAAACACGCTGGCAAACCAAGGGGACAGTTGACATGAGAGTGAAGTGTTGTGTACGTCAGTAGTGGACAGGTCTGGAGTGCCCCATACACAAATAGATGGAGTGCACACTCATAATGGGTAGGCATCAGAAGCACGGATAGGGGATGTTATGACTCCACAGACCACATGCCATACTGGAGCCAAAAAAGCCTCAAGTGTCAGCAATGCATGAAAAAAAAACACAATGCCAGTGTGGCTGCGCAGGTCTGCACAGTGAGCAGAAAAAGTATCAAGACACATGGCTGATCAACAAAACACACCACTGACTTGCCAGTCACACACTCTGCAAACTCACAATTGCCACAAGTAGGTGTCCCCAAGAAGTGCAAGGACACTCCACCACACTGCACAGTGCACAACCTACAACTCTCACATGTGCACACAATCACAAGCACAGGGCTGACTAATCAAACTTACAGGCACTCATCTCCTGGGTGACACATGTGTGCAGTTGCCAATGCAGGGGCACACACACATCAGCACAACTGACAGTCACCCCTTCACACTGCACACTTTTTGACCACCCAAGTGCAGACATTCAAAGTTACCCATGTGGCTAGGATGACTGGCCATCACAAGATGACCACACACCAACACTGTTATTCACACATCAAGAAAGACCACACAGACATGATGGCCCTGGTCAGCCTGACTGCAATCCTGTGGACAGAATGCCACTTTGTGCTGGCAGTGCATCCAAACATGACATGTGTTCAATTTAGCCAACCTGACCAAAGATTGATCATGACAACAGCAGTTCATCACAAAGCACCATCATTGCACCCACAAGCCTCAGAGTCAATAAGAACGGATGTGCCTTTCATCCCTGAAAAAAATGGAGCAAGCCATTGGCAATGTTGAAGTGGCATACAGTGCATGTGTCACATTAAACCATATCTACACAGAACACCCTTTATTTAGCAAGGACACTGACAAAGCAGCCAACAGGAGTAACTATCTTTATTCACATATTACACAGATAGGCACCAAACGTAGACAAGAGCAATGACAGTTTCCAGTACGAAGTGCAGTGAGGTACATCAGATCCTGCAACGGGAATGGGCAAACAGCAGTGAACATCAAGGCCAGTGGCCAGTACAAAGTGCAGCGAGGTACATGAGATCCTGCACAGGGAATGGGCAAACAGCAGTGAACATCAAGGCCAGTGGCCAGTACAAGGTACATGAGGTCCTGCACAGGGAATGGGCACACAGCAGTGAACATCAAGGCCAGTGGCCAGTCCAAGGTGCAGAGTAGGTCCTGCACAGGGAATGGGCAAACATCAAGGCAAGTGTCCAGTACAAGGTAAAGTGAGGTACATGAGATCCTGCACAGGGAATGTGCAAACAGCGGGGCTGGACTGACTACTGGGCAGTTTGGAATGCCTCTGAGCTTGGGGCTGAAACACTGTGGGGGCTGATTTTGTTCATGGAAACCTGCGTATGCTTCGAAATAATTAAAGCTAAATGAATTTCATTTAGCACACGCAGGTCTCCAAGAAAAAAATCAGCCTCCAGCTCGGAGGCATTCCAAGCTGGCCGGTAGCCAGTCTGGCCCTGGCAAACAGCAAGGCAGTGGGCAGTCCAAGACGAAGAGTAGGTACATGAGAAGCTGCACAGGCTGTGGAACTGTCATCCTGCAGGACAACGGAGGGAGGTAGAGGTGTTGGTTGTGTGGCAGGCCTGTCCCTCAGAACCGCTACTAGCTGGCCCAGGAGGTCTACAATTTGGCCCATGCGGCTATCGATGGACCTCAGCAGCAGGCGGAGCTCACATGAATCTTCCTGAGCCTGGCCCGTTCGTTCCTGGACCCGGTCATAGGCCCCAATAACTCTGTTGATGTTGTCCAGGGATTCAGTTTCAGTGTTCTGTTGGCTTCGACTTCCCCTTGCCCTGCCACCTGCCCTGCTGTCATGGACCTGTTGCCTCACCACTGTAGGTATCCACCTCCTCTCCCTGCCGTCTGCAGTTGGTGGGGTTAGTGGTCATCCTCTGGGGCAGGGAAAGTATGTCAGGCAGCACTGGTGGTGGTGGTGGTGTAGGCCGCACAAGTTGTTCCAGCAGGGGTCAGCGTTGTTGTTATTGGTGCTGCTGAGGTGGTGGGAGGACAGTGGGGTCCTTGGACCTGTTGCAAAGATGCTCACATCGAGCTCCGCGTCCTCGAAATCCAGGTAGTCCTCATCCGAGAGTCCATATTCCGGGGCTGGAGTTTGGCCCTGCAGGTTGATGTTGTGGTCCTCTGCAGTCAGTTGTTGGTCACCTGTGGGACAGAGGGGAAATTGTCATAGACATACACGCCTAAAGCTTTGTGGTTGATATATCTTATTTATTGGTTGTGCAACACACAGTTACCTCTATCAAACATTGTATGTCTATACAGTGATGTGCATCATGACATGATTTGGATGTACATACATTAGATTTCCATGGTGTGACATGTTGATGGATACCATGCCCCACGTGTAATTTCTGTGATTACGGGGACATGTTGTCATCTGACCACTGGCGAGAATACAACTTGATGTGATTCATCTTTGCTTATTACTCTGCCTGGCAGGTGTTACATTTGCACATGTACTCATTTGCGCATGTACTAGACATTGTCATCTCATGCATACCTTTGTCATGCCCTGGGCTTAGATTTGTTTGTTCGACAGACCATGCTTGATTTGTTTTCCTATAGTCCTTCAACCTCAGCCCCCATGTAACTTACAGATAGCATTCAGTGCTGTGCGTATGGATTTGCCCTGATTTGCTTTGTGATGGGATTTGTAGAGTCACACTTCTGTTTCTGGGACAGTTACATATGCTTAGCTGTATGCACCCTGTAAGTGGCAATTGTTTCTGTGTATATTTTGGTGGGATGTGAGGGTTGGTGTTGTAATTTGGCTACATGCTTTTTGAGAGGAATGGCGGGGTGCATGCACTGTCTACGTTTCTGTTCTGTTGTCACATTTGGGTGGAATTTGTGACACATCTCTCTGGGTGTATGGTTGAGTGTTCCATCCTGCTAAGGGGTGGGACGGGGGGACTGTTGGGAATTGTAGTGCAGGCCTCACGTACACACACACACTCCCACCCTAGGAAAATGGCTACCTACCTGTTGGTTTGAAGTGAACAATGTAATGGCTGCCACATGCTTCTGGGTGGGAGGGAGTGCTCCACCCTGCTCAGGGGTGGGACAGGGGGGACTGGTGGGAGTAGTATTGCAGGCCTCCCACCCCAAACAGCACAACCTAGAAAGATGACTACCCACCTGTTAGTTTGAAGTGCACAATGTAATGGCTGCCACATGCTTCTGGGTAAGAGGGAGTGCTCCATCCTGCTCAGCGCTGGGACAGTGGGGACTGTTGGGAATTGTAGTGCAGGCCTCACACACACACACACCCCTCCCTGGGAAGATGGCTACCTACTTGTTAGTTTGAAGTGAGCAATGTAGTGGCTGCCACATGCTTCTGGGTGGGAGGGAGCGCTCCATCCTGCTCAGGGGTGGGACAGGGGGGACTGGTAGGAGTAATATTGCAGGCATCGCCCCCCAAACAGCACAACCTGGGAAGATGGTGACCTACCTGTTAGTTTGAAGTGCACAATGTAATGGCTGCCACATGTTTCTGGGTGTGAGGGAGTGCTCGATCCTGCTCAGGGCTGGGACAGTGAGGACTATTGGAAATTGTAGTGCAGGCCTCACATACACACACACCCCTCCATGGGAAGATGGCTACTTACCTGTTAGGTGAAGGTAAGCGATGCAATGACTGCCACATGCTTCTGAGTGGGGAGTGATCCATCTTGCTCAGCTGAGGTACAAGGGGGCATGGTGGGAGTGGTATTGAAGGCTTCCCACCCCCAAATAGCACAAACTGTGAACCTACCTGTTAGTTTGAAGTGAACAATGTAATGGCTGCCACATGCTTCTGGGTTGGAGGGGGTGGTCCATCCTGCTCAGGGGTGGGACAGGGAAGACTATTGGGAGTTGTAGTGCTGGCCGCATGTACACATACAACTCTGGAAATATAGATGGCTACCTTTGGGGAGGATCTAATGGGGTGAATGTTACATCTGTGAGACCTGTGTTTGTGTATGGTGGTGCAGGTGAATGGGATTGGGCCTAGGAGATGCAGCTTTGGAGTTGTGTGAGACAGTACATGGCAGTGTAATGGGATACATTTGTTTGTCCTTACCAACCTGCACGCCCCCGGCTTTTCCTATGAGACTCTCTGGATGCAGTAAGGCAAGCACCTTCTCCTCCCATGCAGTGAATGTTTTAGGTGGAATGGGAGGGCCACCGCCAGTCCTCTGAGCTAGCTCACAGTTCTTGTTCCTCTTTTCTTTGACAACCCTCTTCAGGTCATGCCACCGCTTCATGATTTCATTTCTGAAGCGCGGAGTGTTCCCTACTGCATTGACCTTGTTGGCTATCCTTGCCCACATTTGTGCTCTTGTGGCTAATGGTGTCTGTTGGACCAGGGTACCAAACACTTGTGGATCTACTCTGATTATCTCATCTACCATGACTGCAGTAGCGGTCGGCAGTAGGAGTTACTGCAGGGCGGTGACTTGGGTAGGGGGAGGGGCAGGGTGGAGGGTAGGAATGTATGGATTACAGAGTTTTACAGGTAAGTAAACATTTAAATAAATAAAACGAATTTTGTTGCGCGCACTGCATCACATTTGGTGATGCAGTGTGCGCAACAAATTTCGTTTTATTTATTTTTATGTTTAATTGCCTGGATATTTCATATCCAGGCAACTGCATAACATAGACATCTCCTTACATTTTTCTCCCAAATACCTTACATAACACTAATATTCCCACATGTGGATGCTTAATGTGTTCTATGGCATCCAGAACAGTGGGCACCTTTGTGAACTACAGGTTTCATTTGCGTGTGTCAATTGCTGTCTATTGTGGAAATTGTAACTTAGAAGGCAATGAGAGCATTGGCTACCTGGGTAAATGGTTTGATTGACAATATGTGATGCATTTGGGGGTGAGAGCAATTTGTTGGTTTTCTCATATACCACACTAGTACAGAAGCCTTCCTATCTGCCATCCTTCAGGGAGGGAACAATTCTAATCTAGTGATTCAATGAGTTTTTACATGTAGAGCTGTTATTATCGTACCATTTGCCAATCAATGATGGGAGATAAAAATAATTGAATTTACATTTTTCTTTTGCAACTTCTAAGGGGTGGTGTAAGACGCTGCCTTCAGAGTTCTCTTCTGGATAATGGAATTCAAGGTAGCATCTTGTCTGTGACAACCCCTCAAATTTTAGATTCTTCTCTGTAAGTTGTGGGCTGAAATGTAGAGCTCTAGAAATCTGGGTTCACTCTTCTTCTTAGCAAACAATGCAATTCTTTGACTGGCGGTTGACATAACTGCAGGAGCCTAAGGTGTCTGAGGTATTTAAAGGTGGCACTGCTTGAACACTTTAATTAGCTAGGTTTGGTGCATTTCAATCAGTGAGATACACCAGAAGAACTTCCATTTACAGAGTTGTGAACATTTCAGCCTTCTCTGGGCAGTAGCTATAAATGCATTTTTTTTATCTGTGAGCAACATGATGTAAATAGGGACTAGTAATAGATCAATGGAGGGACAAGGGTTAGTTGAATAGATCCAGCACTCTAGCTCCAAAATGAACAATGTAACAAGAAAGGAAGTTGTTATTCTTCAAAGGGAAGGGGAGAATATAAAGCTGTCAGCCAGGACGGAAGGGTAGATAAGGGGATCGGAGTGATCACACCTGAGTGCCCTCACACACCCAGAAGGGTGTCATGCTTCATCATATGCCTGCTCCTCATTGGGCCGATGCTGCAAAGCCTGATTGGCCCCTCAGTGGGGATTCTTTATCGAAGATCTTCTAATCTTAGCCAGATGAGTGCAAATGAGGATGTAAGTGAAGGGTGGTGCATAGGGGATTTAAAATAGCCTAAGTGATACTGAGAAAAAGCTTTAAAAACAAGCGACCTGTCACAGGAAATGATGGGCATAGACAGCTTCATCAAGAGTGATGTAGGGTCAATATGTTTCATTCCTGGGTGCCCCACAGGGTCAATGGCTTTTCACCAGGCATGTTTACCTACCTTAAAACTGATTGGGATAGAGATGGTGCAGTGAAGTTGCCCAATCACATAAAGTCTACTGTACCTCTCAATCTTCCAAAACCTTATTGCAGCTGGGTTTCCCGAGGTGCCTTCTTAATAGTGGGGCTAGTAGTAGTAGTAGGCCAACACACTAATAGGGTAGACATCACAAGTGAGGTCATACTCCCACCTAGGTGAACTCCAACTGTAAGTTTAATCAGAAAATGGCTAATGTCTGTTTAAGTTTATTAATAATGTTACTTTTGATATTAATAGCCTAACCAACATGTAACGTTTGTGAGTTGTATTCTCAGACCATTTTATTAATATATGTCCATCAATGAACCTAAAATAAACAAAGTATCTGGTTGCAGACCCAAACCTTTAGGGCAATGTAATGGCTGCCATGTTGGACAAGTAATAAATGCTAAATTCGGTACTTTTTAAATAGTCTGATTATTGCCACGTTTAGAAATGTATACTTTAGTGTATCTTATGTTATGTTTTTTATATAATTTCAGATTGTTTGTGGCTCCTGAAGAAGGCGTTAATTCGCCGAAACGCGCGTCGAGTACTGTATTAATAATCTTGTTGGACACCCCTACGAGCGGTGTTCTGTTCATAATTTTAATTGTATTACGCTCTGATATGTATTGCATATATGTAAATTGTCATTATTGTATTAATTAATTGAATTATTCTTGATTCACCACTAATGTGTTGTTTTTAATATTATGTTGTTTTTATTAAAAATTTATGATTTTAGATAAATCATTTCAGCCATTCAAGTGTCCTTGTGTTGGGTCCCTTACTTGTTTATTTTATTTGAAAGCCTTGACTGCCTAGGAATTTTTGCACTCAGTTGTTTACCCTGCCCTAGGAGTCTATTTTAGCACTACCAAGGGGGTCCTTGTTAATTCCACATAATCAGAAGGATTATCCATCACAGGCAACAAGATTAAAAGAAAACACAATTAGCAGGTTATTTATATTGTAACTTATCAAATACTGAGACCAGTCTACCACCATAGAAAAAAGACCTGATATTATAAAAAAAACTAGTAGGAGCAACTTTTTCTGAGCAATAAGGAGCTAGTACTTAATCAATTTATTATAACAATTAAAAGAAACTTTGTGAACTCCTCGAGTCAGGAGAAGTGGACTCAAGACAAATTTAAGCTTTTATACAACACAAAACCTGAATGATGATGTTGACAAATGATGTTTTACATGTAAATGATGTATCTCGTTTATGCGTGGGTGAGTAAGGGGGGGGCTGATGTGAGATATTGCTTAGGGAATAGAATATCCTGCAGTGAGCTGGGGTAGCTTTCGTAATATCAACCCCATCAAGTGTGTGATCCCTTTTTACTGTAAACTCATAAGTCACATCTCACAATATATCATACAGCCTGGCGGAGAGGGTTACAAGTTTGATGAATGGATGGGAATGGGTAGTTGCGGAAGGATGTGACAAAGACAAATACTACACAACAACAATATTCATCAGGTAGATTACCAGTACATCATCATCAAATCTGTTGTGGAATGAAATGAAGAAATGATAGTTCAATGAATTGCCATGCAATCTGCCTTTATACACAGAGACCCAAGTTATATATCTACATTTTCTGGCATCTAGGTTTGAAAAATACAAATTTATGGAGGTGTGAACCCACACAGTTCTGAAAATTATGATTGTTAAAAGAAAAGTTAAACTATATATATAAATGCCAAGTTGGGATGTTGTTGGACTTGGCCCTTTTTCCCTGAATTTTTTTGCTTTTGTGGGAATCAACATGTCATGTGGATGTATTTCAAATGCAAATGTTAAATGCTGTGCAATGGTGTACACACCTATATCTCCCCCATGGTAGAGGAATGTATAGGCCATGTGTGGTGCAAGATGCAGTGATACATGCTGCGCAATGGCGTGCACAGAGTCATTTTCACCATTGTAGAAATGCACCTTTGTAAAATGTCACTTTTAAAATGGACGCCATTTCTGTCTGCTTGTGCCCCCTGACTAAGGTGGGTTAGCGGTCTAGTGTTTGAAGTGACAAGGTGCTCTATACTCCCCACAGTGACAGTTGAGGCTGGAACTGGCAGGGACCTTCTAGAAGCTTCCAGCCTTTCTGGTATTTGTAGAGCAATAGAGATACCATGTGCTCAGTCAGAGCGTGGGCTTGAGAGTGAGGGGACCTGCTGCCAGGGCGTGCCACCGCATGGGCCTGTGTGCTGGCCCCTAAGCCCATCTGTACCCCTCCACAGTCCACAGGGCCAGTGAGAGCCCGCTGCTGGAATTCAGGCTGCTGTACCAGGAGGGTGCCACTTTACAGGGGATGATGGTTTCGAGGAGCTGCTGTCCTATACTGATGAGTACCGCTGACCTGGCCTAGCACTGCCTGCTTGCTCTCCTGCTCTAGCGCCTCGTGAGCGCTACACCTGGGCCCTGACTGCTCCCTAGCGCCTGGAAAAGGAGAGCGCTTTGACTGACTGCCAAGGAGCACCTTTTACTGCGCCTAGAAGGAGGTGAGGAGTCTGCTGGTGGGACCTAGCGCATCGTGAGCCATCCATGTGGACTGCCTGTACCCTCCCCTTGCCTGCACTCTAGCGCTGTGCTGCCCAAGCGCTATATGCAGATTGCCAGAAAGGAGAGAGGAGCGTGGGTCCCATGTCCTTAGGTGGAACACTTAATCTGTGGCAGCTACCTAGCACCTCGTGAGCGCTATATTCGCATTGCTCGTGAGGAGCGCTACCTTTCATCCCTGAAGCCCCTGGGGGGACTGTGCACATCGTAAGCGCTATATTCAGGGTGCCAGGGGGAAGAGGAGCTGAGGCCTGCAGCGCTGTGCTGTCAAAGCGCTATATTTCAATTCCCCTGCATGTGTGCTGCATTGTGGTGCTGCCAGAGTGCCTTATTCATATTGACTGTGGTCTGCTTGCTGCCAAGGTGGTACAAAAGGGGGTGGCCAAGGCGCTACAACTGTGCCCAGGCGAAGAGGAGCGGACGTCTGCAGCACCGGGATTCAAAAGCGCTACGAGGGGATCCCGGCGTGTGGGATTCCCCCTGTCTGCTTGGTTAACAGCGGGCAGCTTCAACATTGTGGGGCACTCTTAATTGCAGAGTCCAGAAGTGGCACTCCATTTTCCCAGGCGCAATGGCGTCAGAGGTTACTCTGCAACTTTGGGTCCTTCGTGAGGTTAGAGACCCCTTTGGGACTGCGTTGTGCGCCAGAAATTCATCCACTGTGTAGGGGTCAAGGACTGTAGGTGTTGAGGCCAGCTAACTGCGAGGATGTCTATGCTAATGGCTTATGCCCCCCTGTCAATGTGATTTAAGCTAACGCAGGATGCCCCCATGTTGAATGCTGTCAGGCTAATGAAAGTTTTAGGCCTAGAGTTCTCCAGCTGCAGAGGTTGCTGATGTTACGCATGATAATACCTGACGCCTGTGCTAATGTGGTTAATAATGTATTCCTTTCAGGCTTGTGTATATTGTGTTCATAGGCTGGCCTGACATCTTATGCGAGGCTCATGGTTAATGCCCTATACCCCGAGAAGTTATATGCCTAGGGGAGGCCAAATACCATACCATGTGTTGTACGCCTAATGTTCTTTTTGCAGGGGATGCTGATGCAATGCATAATGTGCTTTTACGCCTAATGTTACTAACCTGAGGATAATGTCCTCGGCTGGCGTATGCCCTATCTGGTCCTGCCTGATTCCAGGCCTATAGTGAATGTCCTGCTAAGAGGTTTTATTGCAGATGTTCCTGCCTAATGTTTGATGCCAAATGATAATGCTTTGTTTCTTTATTACAGCCTTGACACGGATGGACTTGAAATGAAATGAAATGAAATGAAAAACAACTTATAATGCGCAACTAAAAACCGGAAGGCATCAAGGCGCCTAACAGACCAGAGTCCTCAAAAAAGGCAGAGACAAAAACTACGGGTAGGCTTTGGCAAAAAGGCGAGTCTTCAAAGTCTTTCTAAAGGCGTACAGGGTAGGCAGAGACTTAATTTCATCCGGTAAGGTGTTCCACCATTTCGGTGGTAAGGTCGATAAAGCTCTGCCCCCCCACTTAGCTCTCCTAATGCGAGGCGTACGTAGTAGAGACTTCTTGGCAGAGCGTAAGTTTCTGGATGGGTTATAAGGGACCAGAAGATCAGCAATTACTCCTGACCTATTTGTCACCAAGGCTCCATATGTCAGGCAAAGAATTTTGAAAAGGATCCTATCCTCCATCGGAAGCCAATGACGGAGTTTCCTGGCGGCAGTGGCTGAGGAACGTCTGGGCAGGTCTAAAACAAACCTCGCTGCTGCGTTCTGAACCGTTTGTAAGCGCTGCAGCAGGCCCTTATTGATCCCTGCATACAGCGCATTACAATAGTCCAGTCCCGACCCTATGAGAGCTACCACTACTTGTTTTCTCACTTGCGGAGACAGGTAGTGTTTGATCTTCCTTAGAATATGAATCACCCCCCAGCAGGTAGCAATTGTTCTATTTACCTGCTGCTGCATACTAAGCAGAGGGTCAATCAGGACACCCAGATTCTTAGCTAGGCCCGTGGGTGCTGGACAGGCTCCCAACAGGACGTGCCACCATTCTGCCGACCACATCTCCTCCTTAGCTCCGAACACCAGAATCTCCGTCTTCTCGCCATTAAGCCTCAATGAGTTGTTAATCATCCATTGGGCGACTGCCTCCATGCAAGATCTAAAATTGGAGGCAGTCAAGGTGACAGATTGTGCGAGAGACACCAGGATCTGGGTGTCGTCGGCATAGGAGACTACCTCCATCCCAAAAGATCTAATAAGCCTGGCTAGTGGGGTTACATAGATGTTAAAAAAGGTCGGGCTTAGTGCCGACCCCTGAGGAACCCCACAATGCACAGGAAGGGATGGAGATAGAAACTCTCCCAGCTTGACTCTCTGTTCTCTCCGATCTAGGAATGAAGTCAGCAAACCAAGTGCAGACCCCTCCACCCCTATCTCCCTCAGTCGAGATGTTAATACCGAGGGAGAGAGGGTATCAAACGCAGCTGTAAGATCCAGGAGGACAAGCAGGGTAGTCTGGCCCCTATCCACCCTAGTGCGGATGTTGTCAAGCACAGTGGTGAGGGCCGACTCCGTACTGTACCCCCTCCTGAAGCCATGCTGCGAGTGATCTAAAAGGTCGGAGTGTTCCAGAAAAGCTGGAAGATGCTGGTTCAGATGTAATTCCAACATCTTCCCAGGGGCTGGGAGCAGGGAGATGGGGCGAAAGTTTTTTAACACCCCAGGATCCAGCGTAGGTTTTTTCAGCAGTGGTTTCACTACTGCCCTCTTCCACTGCGATGGAAAAACACCTTCCCTCATGGCCTTGTTCATAATCTCCAAGAGTGGCGGCAGCAGAGTCTCCTTACACTGCTTTAGGAGCTTAAGAGGGCAGGGGTCTAACGGGGAACCTGACTTGATCCTGCCAAGTAGCCTCTCCATATCAGATAGAGAAAGGGGAGGGAAGCTACACAGGCTAGCCTGTGAAGAAACCTCAGCCACCAATACAGGGGGGGAGGAGGGAGGGAGAAGGGTGGATAATGAGATCTTCTGAAGCTCTAACGCTGAATGGATATCTCCAATTTTAGATTGAAAGAATTGGGCAATATCATTGCAGAGCTGTTGAGACCCAACAACGGGGTCAGGCATCTGCAGAGAGGTAAGAGTATCCACGATTTTAAAAAGCTCTTTCGGGGAGGACAGGGAGGTGGTATGAATTGAGAAATATTCCTGCTTGATTTTAATAACCTCAGCCTTATATCTCCTCAGTAATGATTTATGGGCTACTTTATCCTTAAGGTCCCAGGAAGTTCACCAGAGGCGTTCCTGTCTCCTAACTCCCTGCCTAAGGAGCCTTAACGACTCAGAAAACCAGGGGCCGATGGTCTTTTCCTGGTGCAATAGCGCAAAGAGGCCGGGGCCAACTCTTCTATTGCTGCTAAGACAGCGGTATCTAGTTGATGTACGGCCCTGCCTACATCTTCCTCCGGTGAAATGGCCTCACTAGGGATCCTCAGGGCAAGTGAATCATTAGAAATGTTTTTAAAATTTCTCCGAGATACCATTTTACTCCCATCCTTTGCTTTACTATTCAAGGGAGTAAAGGTCAGCTCTATTGGGACAGCAAAATCATCAGACCACGAGAGGGGAAACGGGTCTTTAACGGTCAACCTCCCGTCACTCGAGAAGATCCCGTCAAGCGTATGACCTGCCTGATGAGTGGCCCCCTTTACTCGCTGTTGTAACCCACAAGCAGATAAGGCATCAAGGAGGGAGAGGGTTTTCATGGACTCCAAATTCTCCAAATGGAAGTTCATATCCCCCAAAATCGTTAGATGCTCTCGGACGAAGTAGGGTTCTAAAATGCCGAGCAAATTTTGTGTAAAATCTTTTCTGGACCCTGGTGGTCTGTAGATGAGGATACCCGTAAATGGAATACATTAAGAACCCTTTAAAGAGAAATAAAGGGCCTGATAGGTATCCTGAGGGTCAGTTAAAGAGATGGTATGACATACAAGACCCTCCTTAAACAGAATGCCTAGTCCTCCCCCTATCCGTCCTACTCTATCCTGCCTGACCAATGTGTAGCCTTCAGGAACAGCTTCCACCAGATCAGGGCCCGAGGAATCTTTGGCCCAGGTTTCGGTAACAAAAACCCAGGAGGGTTTTCTGTCTAGGACAAAGTCCTTAAAGGCAACATTATGTTTTATAATAGATCGTGCATTTAAAAGAAATCCATGTTCCCTTAAAGCACAACTGGCCGTAGTATAATCGTTTACGGCCGGAGTAGGGCCAGAGAAGGAAACAGACCTAGCAGAGTCTGACAAGAAGCAAGCGCATGGGGGTGAAGTAAGAAAATCCTGTGGACATAGTTTATGATGGCAGGTCTTCCTGATCGTATGGAGATTCAGCAGAGCATGCCAGGAGTACCTAATAGGAGGGGAAACCCCCACAACCGCCCCAGACGACCGCCCGACCAGCCCGTCCTCAGTGCGGACGGGCGCAGACGGGCTGGACTCTGGCGTGACTCCGGCGATGCTTCGGCGCACACGCAGCGCGCACACGCTGCGCGCCACCATACTAGGATTTTATAGGGCTCTAGCCAGTCAGCCTGACTGCTAGAGCGCTCGTCCAATATCGCAAGCGTCCCCTCTCAACCCACAAGATGGCGCTCCAACTTTCCCTCAACGCGATGGCAGCCCGCTGACACCGCTGTGGGGGGCACAGATTAAGGTGTAGGCAATGCGGCGGGTGAGCTAAAAACAAGGCAGAATCCAAAATGAACTTTTAAACTAAATGACAAAAACGGGAATATTTAAAAATGAAGCAGCGCCTGAATTGCAAAGCGCAGCGCGCAGTGATGTGTGCCTTAACAGGCAGACCCACCACTAACCTTTCTCATTTATTCTTTATCCTTGCGTAATGGTTCTGGCAGTGGCCTGATTGGCCCTGCAAATAATCCCCTTTGTATTTATTGCCCTGGCACCAGTTGGCGCAGTCTAGAGACTACTGTGGTTACCTACGTGGTTACTCTTGTATGTTTTATACAATACAAAAGTTATTCTTTTCATCTCATCTGGTGTGATCTCTTTTTGTGGTGTGCCTTGTGTGTCGCCTGTGTGTACTGCGTGAATGCTTTACATCTGTCCTCTGGAGTATGGCCCCCCCGCTCTGCACTATGCTACCCCATGTCTAACAGATGTCAATCTGCATTCTTGTCCATTTTGGGTGCCTGCGTGAACCATTCTGGTAAGGTAAGCAGAAGTGTATGGAGCTTTCACCTTTCGTTCATAGGGCCCCAGCATGGCCATAATTGGATTTTTTTTTTCATTTGTGGTGCCACTGATGCAGGAAACCACTGAACAAAATCAGGAGATGGTAGACTCAACGTGCATCTTGGGGGAATCATCACTTTATGCGATGGTGTCAGCATTTGAGTGTTAAGCCATTTGG
This sequence comes from Lissotriton helveticus, assembly GCF_964261635.1. Lineage (NCBI taxonomy): Eukaryota > Metazoa > Chordata > Amphibia > Caudata > Salamandridae > Lissotriton > Lissotriton helveticus. Next base: position 823,050,394 of record NC_136057.1, read on the forward strand.
AGGTTGCTGATGCAGGTGATACTGGCATATTGCTTGGAGCAGGGGTGCTGTAAAGCTGTCACCCACTTCTTATTCATCACCTCTTATCACTGTAATCAGCGCTGATTACCCTCTTTCATCACCACCACCATTTTTTTAAGGTGCTCATCCCACTGGATTGTGTGTTTTTTTTCATAAGGGTGGTTTGGCTTCAGTTCCAATGTGTGATCCAGGTTTACCTTGTTGAACACCAGTGTGGCAAATGGAGCATATTTCAATGCTATCCTTCTGCTTACTAATCGTAAAGAAGTCCCAAACTGGGGAGGAGTACTTTCTTAGTGTGCCACTTCCAGTGCCTGAAGAAGAACTGGAGGTAGTGAATACTTCGAATGAGTCAGTGGTAGATGCAGGTCTCAGTGGGCACTTTACAAACGTGGAAGCCTGCAGTGGTGGTGAAAACAGTAACACATCTCTCAGGGGAGATTGAACAGGAGGGGTAATGTTGGTGTTCTCTGAGCCAGTTTCCATGACAATGACGAGCTCGTCTTCCTCACCCCCTTCCATAATTCTATGGCTTTCAGGAACTTTCCTGTTCACTTGTCTCTCGTGGCGGGTCTCGGGTTCAGCTGGGGTCCAATGCATATCCAGATCATTAGAAGGGGAGCTTGGACCAGATGGTGGAGAATGCCTTTTTTTTTTGCTGGAGATCAAGAAAGCCAATGGTCCAAGAAGAGGTACATCTTGCTCAGCAGGAAGCTCAACCTCCTGTTCTCCTCCTACTTTAGCAAAATCCATTGCTGATTGCGGTTCCTATTATCCACTTTGCTTACTTTCCTGTGGCAATTGGGTGCTAGCTTGTGGTGGAGACAAATCCAATTTGAACTCACTGTTTGCCACCAGGATTGCAGTGGTTGCCTTGTTGAGAGACATGGCTTTGGGTTTAGGTTGGGGTGGTGCCGTTGATGCGGGAGTTCTGCTCTTGGCTTCCTGCCTAAAGGGTGGTGCGGCAGGCAAACCATGTCTCTTACAAAATAGATAGAGGACGGCACCCTAGTGGTGGCAGTGTCAATTTGCTTCTTTTTCTCCGTCTCATGGACCACTTTCCTGGATGCACCTTTCTTTGGGACCATCTTCAAGCTCTGTAAGTTGGGCCTTTGCTGCACAAGTGGAAGAGAAGAAGACTCAAGTATTGAGGTCACCTCAGTTTGTGCCAGCCTTCTGTCTGGCTCTACTGTGTGTCAATCAAATAGGATTTATAAAGTGCTGATAGTCATCTGTGAGGGCATCCAGGTACGTACAGCCTTTTTGTTGTTGATGGAATAAGTACAACAGCCAGGCCTTGAGTTCCTTCCTGAATTCCTGAAAAGAGAGTGAGATCCGGAGGGTGAAGGAGAGGTTGCTCCACAACTTCACAGTGAAGTAGGAGAATGAGCGTCATCCACTTGATTTGGCAGGGTGTGTTAGAGGGAGAGGAAAGTGGAGCACAGGTATCTGAAGGGATCACTGAAATAATATCGACTACCAAAATATCGACTACCCAAAATATCTAGGAAAAAATATCTACAACCAAAATATCGAGTTTGTATGTACAAACAGGTAAGTACAAAAATATCGAGTACAAAATATCGTTTACAAAAATATCGTTGTAAAAAATATCGACTTTACTAAAAACAATGTTTAATTACATTAATATAAAAAATTAATTACTAAAATATAATTAACAATACTTAAAATAACTTTTAATTATTAAATAATTAATGAAAGTAAAAAAATAATATTTTTGTAATCATATTTCTTAAAACATATATATATAGTAACAAAATTTAATTAAATAATAGGCAATATTGTATATGTACCCCAAAAACCAAAAAAATGACCCTGAACCCTAAAAATACCCCTTTACCCAAAAACTAAAAACTGACCCTGAACCCTAAAAATACCCCTTTACCCAAAAACTAAAAACTGACCCTGAACCCTAAAAATACCCCTTTACCCAAAAACTAAAAACTGACCCTGAACCCTAAAAATACCCCTTTACCCAAAAACTAAAAACTGACCCTGAACCCTAAAAATACCCCTTTACCCAAAAACTGAAAATTGACCCTGAACCCTAAAAATACCCCTTTACCCAAAAACTAAAAACTGACCCTGAACCCTAAAAATACCCCTTTACCCAAAAACTAAAAACTGACCCTGAACCCTAAAAATACCCCTTTACCCAAAAACTAAAAACTGACCCTGAACCCTAAAAATACCCTTTTACCCAAAAACTGAAAACTGACCCTGAACCCTAAAAATACCCCTTTACCCAAAAACTAAAAACTGACCCTGAACCCTAAAAATACCCCTTTACCCAAAAACTAAAAACTGACCCTGAACCCTAAAAATACCCCTTTACCCAAAAACTAAAAACTGACCCTGAACCCTAAAAATACCCCTTTAATTTAACATAATTAGCAATTAATCAATTAAATACAATTAATTACCAATTACATTTTAATTAATTAACAAATATTTTTTAATTAACAATTAATTAAATATTACTACCAATTAATAAATTTACATATTTAATTAATTATAATTAAATTACTTCCCACCCAATTCCCCTATAAACCCACAACCCGCTACAGAATAAAATTACACAATAATTAAAAAAATCATTAATTAAAATTAATTATAAAATAAAATGACACTTTTCACACATATTATAACATAAAAACACTATAAATAATTAAATATTATTTAAAAAACTATATTTTTTACTATCTAGATTATATACTTGGATATTTTCACTGTCTATATTATTTACAGTCGATATTACTTCACTTACCTTAAAAACGATATTTTGGCTGTCGATATTCTGTCTAGTCGATATTTTCTCCAAACGATATTTAAAACTCGATATTCTGTCCAAACGATATTTTGGAGTCGATATTATGTCTGTGCACCATCTGAAGGGCCGGTAGAAGCTTAGGTGGTGGTTGATGAATGCTGGTCCTTGATTGTACAGGACTTTTTAGGCATGAGTCAGCATTTTGAATTGACATCTCTTGTGAATGGGTGTTCAGCGGAGTTTCTTGAGGTGTGGGGTGATGTGGGTCTATTTGGGGAGGTTGAGGATGAGTCTGGCTGCAGAGTTCCATATGGTCTGCAGTCTCTTCAAGAAGTGTGTGGTAATTCCTACATAGAGTGTATTGCGGTAATCCGAGTGGTTTGTGATGAGGGCTTGAGTGGCCATATGTCTGGTGCGGATCGGGAGCCATTTGAAGATCTTTCGGAGTATGCGAAGATTGAGGAAGCAGTAGTAGGAGACTGAATTGATTTAGGTTTTCATGGTAGGCTTACTGTGCAGGATGATGCCAGGCATGGTCTGCTGGACTGGGTGAGGATCCTAATTCAGCAGGCTGCCAGGAGTCATTCATTGGGGAGATGTTGTTCCCGAAGATCAGTACTTCTGTGTTGTCTGTGTTGAGTTTGAGGTATTTGTTTTGCATCCAGTCAGCAACACTGGTTATGTAAAAGCAGAAATTGGCCATCGCAGTGGATGGGTCTTCAGATAGAGAGAGGATGAGCTGGGTGTTACCTGCGTAGGATATAATGCTCAGCCCATGGGTTCTGATTATGGTGGCCAGGGGGTCATGTAAATGATGAACAGATTAGGGTTGAGGGACAGATTTTGAGGGATACTGCTGATGATGGTACTTCGGTTCCGAAGCAAAAGGTGGGTAGGCTGATTCTGTGGGTTGTTCTGGTGAGGAAGGAAGGCATCCATTTGAGGTTGTTCCCTTGGATTTCAATCTAATGAAGCCTCTTGATCAGGCTGTGGATGGAATAATGTATAATGCTGCTGAGAGGTCAAAAAGGATCAGGGCTGCCATTTTTTTCTCCGGTCTAGAAGAGTTTGGATGTCATCAGTGGCAGCGATCAGGGGGGTTTCAGTGCTGTGGTCAGTGTGGAATCCGGATTATGATGAGTCCAGAAGATTGTTGAATGCTAGTGTGCACCTATGGCAGACAGGGGTCCATGGAAAGGTTGAACAATCCTTAAAAAAGGTAAACTGTTGTGCACCAATGGCAGGCAAGGGGTTCAGGAGAAAATGAGTAATGACAATCCTTAAAAAATGAATGCATGTGTGTGGCAGGTACCTATGGTAGGCAAGCAGCAGAGGGAACAATGTTTAAATAGAAAATAAACATTTTAGATAGACAATTCCAATGCAAAAATTAAAACAATTAATTTATAAATAAATACAAATAAATGAATAACCAAAGTGCTGGTGTTCTAGCAGACTATGAGAAATCCATTGGGAGGCAAGTAAGTTCAGGGGAAAAATGAAAAATAAGTGCACATTAAACATTGTTCATATACATATACTATAATGATCCTCAAACACTTTAAACTGATTTCAGGGAAAAAAGTAAAACAACTAATGAAAAAAATGAATGGCATAGCTCTTTTCTAAAACTCTCCCTAGAAAATGACTTTGAAAAGCGGGAAAAAAAGAATTTAACACAGTGGCTGCTTGCACAAAATGGCTGGTGGCCAAATGGTCAAACAACAACAAGCAAGGAGGCATGGACAATAAAGAACACATGCAGGCCTATGGCAAAATCACTTTGGCTAGTTGCACAGAATGGCCACTGGCCACATAATCAAACAATAACAGAAAGCAAGGAGGCATGGTGGACACAACACATACAGGCCTATGGCAAAAGCACGCAGACTGACTACACAAAATGGCTGTCAGCCACATGATCAAAAAACAACTACAAGAAAGGAGGCATAGACAACAAAGAACACATGCAGGCGTATGGGGAAAGCATGCTGGCTGAGTACACAAAGTTGATGCCAGCCACATGGTCAAACAACAACTACAAGCAAGGAGGCATGGACAACATAGAACACATGCAGGCCTTTGGCAAAAGCACTCTGGCTGGCTACACAAAATCGTCACTGACCACATGTTCAAGCAACAACTACAAGCAAGGATGAATGGTGGACACAACAAAGTGCAGGCGGTGGCAAAAGCAAACTGGCTGTCCACACAAATGGCCACCAGCTACATGGTCAAACAACAAGCAAGGAGGCATGAACAACAAAAACTGCTTGCAGACCTATGGACACTGAATACACAAAATAGCCCTCATAAAGACACACACACTAGCCAGACAAATGAGGCATGGTAAACATTGAAGCAAACACTACCATTAATTTGGCAATGCCACAAATGAAAATTAAGTGAGCTATAAACACTTTACAACAACAACCCACATCCTCCCAAGGCATTAAATATTTTGACCCCATCAAAATACACTTTTTGCTGAAAAAAATATGAAATACAAAAAAGTAAGGTAAAACCCACATTTTTTATTTAATCTAATCCCATCCCTGACCTAAAAAATGTTTAAAAACATATGAGACAGAACAAGTTGTTTCATGTACCCAGTGACCAGTACTGGCTGGATGACCCATGGGCAGACTAGGCCACATAGTAAAATAAATAAATAGTGCAAATTTAACAAACACGGAGAAAAATTATTGAAATATGCAAACTTTTCCCCGTAAAACAAATTAAAAATGAAATACAAAGAAAGTAACTGGACCCACCATTGCAACACTAGGCCACCCACCACAATCACATTTAAAAATCAAATAAAAGCAAAAATAAATACTGGTGCATACCCTCCATCAAACAAACAACACCCTTGTTCAAAGGTTTTTGAACTTACTTGTGATATAACAAAAACAAAGCTGTCAAAAATCTAAGGGTATATTTGTAGCCGGAATTGCAGACAAAGAGAGTGATCCTTCCACCTCAAAATCTAACTCAAAAGTTCTCAGAAGATAGACAAAGCGTGGGAGGAGTTTGATGGACAGTAAAAGAAAGTTCGAGTCTCTGGAGTACTTCATTCTTCTTAGGAAACCAAAGTAATATTTAAAAAAATGCTTTTCGCTCTAAAAAAACACTAAAACGGTCCGTTGAAGTAGAATAGTCATTAAAAACATCTTTTCAAGCTCATTTAGCAGCTTCTGCATTAGAAAATCTGCCTGAGAAGCAGCTGTGGCCACTTGCTTTCACTAGTTTTGAACCCACACAGAGAACAGAGACCTAACTACAGCATCTTGAAGGTCACTCTTTCTTCGATTGGGAGCCAGTGGAATGTGCGCAGGTGATGGGAGATGTGGCAGTGTCTTGGCAGGTCGAGGACCAGTCTTGCGGCGGCGTTCTGGATGTTCTGTAGCTTGCGGGTGAGGTTTTTGTTTATTCCGGTGTAGAGTGCGTTGTCGAAGTCGAGTCTGCTGGTGTTCATGGCATGAGTGACTGACTTTCTGTGTTCAAGGGGGGTCCATTTGAAGGTCTTATATAGGAGGCAGAGGGTGTGGAAGCAGGAGAAGACAGAGTTGATCTGGCGGTCCATTTTGAGCTCAGAGTCTAGGATGATTCCCAGGTTGTGTGCATGCTCTCTAGGGGTAGGCGGGCTTCCGAAGACGGGGGGGCAACCAGCTGTTGTTCCAGGCATCGGGGTTTGGGCCCATGAAGACTACTTCTGTTTTGTTGGTGTTTAGTTGTAGGCAGCTGTTTTTCATCTATTTGACGACGGCTTCCTTGTTTTCTTCTTCAGAATCCCATGGTTTTTCCTACCTTGCTATTTCATTTGATTTTCACACTCTTCCTTACTGTGCCACTGATATAATTTCCACCTTTCTTCTTTTCTTATTTCATAAATCTCACCACCGTCACAATGAATTGGGTTTTTCTTTTGCATCTTTAGATCACCATGTCTCCATTTATTTATGTCATTAAAATATATTACTTGGAACGTTAGGGGTCTGAATGCCCCCATTAAGAGGCAAAGAGTCTTGTCTCACCTAGCCAAATCAGATGCTGATATCGCATTCTTGCAAGAAACTCACCTTTCGGATATTGAATAATTAAAACTGAAAAGAGGATAGGTAGGTGAAGTTTTCTCTACCCCAGGTGATGGCAAACGCAATGGTGTAATGATATTATGCCGTAAATCCCTCTCGTACTCACTTATATGTCAAGAATCAGATACTATTGGTAGGTGGTTAAACGTTAAGCTGTCTCTAAAGGGTGTTCCAGTCTCTTTTCTAAATGTCTATGCCCCTACGTGCAGCGAACCCTCCGTTTGGCCTATGTTAACCAGGCAAATCACTCACTGTATAGATGATAACTTTATCCTAGCGGGTGATTGTAATCAGGCTTTTGATCCATTCATCGACAGGAACTCTAAAGTCACCTTTGTCCCTAACAAACCCCATAAGTCTTTTGTTCAAGCTATCACGAAGCACAAACTTCTTGAAGCTTGGAGTCTCTGCTATCCGACTACTAGAGAATTTACATTTTACTCTCCGTCCCATCATTCTCAATCAAGAATTGATTATATCTTTTTCTCTCATAATATTCGGCAAACTCTTACCAATGCAGAGATTGGACCCATTTTATTATCAGATCATGCCCCTGTTTCAATGAGCATTGATATATTACCTAAAGCTACAGGACCTAGAATATAGCTTTTTAATAATGCTCTTCTCTTAGATCCTAAGTTTACTGCTTCATTTACTACTTTTTTTGATGAGTTTTTTTAGATAAATCAGACTCATTCCATGCCCCTTTCCATTTTCTGGGACGCTTTTAAAGCCTCAACAGGAGACTTTATAATTGGCTTTGTTGCAAAAAAATGTAGAATTGCCCGTAAACTGACTCAGGACCTCCTTCAAGATATTAAGAGACTGGAGCACTCTTACTATACCTTACATTTAAAAGATTGTTTAACAGCCCTCATTAATGCCAAGATGAAATTTAACGAGAAATCTACAAATTATGCCTCTTTATATTTGTTAAAATCTAGCGCAAAATTTTATGAGGGCAAAAATAAAGCTGGGAAGATTCTGGCAAATTACTTAAAAGTAAAACATAATAAGCTAAATATTGAATCTATTTATGACACAAATTCAGATTTAAAGCATAAGGATGCTGATATTTTGACTGATTTTTCTCTTTTTTTAAAAAACACTATATGCTTCTGAAACTCAACCTACTGACCGTTCCCTATTGCACTTTTTCTCTAATATCCAAAAACCTCACCATTCTCCTCAAGACCTCGCTTCCTTGGAATTAGACTTAACACAACAAGAATTATTCAAAGCCCTCCAACATCTTTAAAAAGCCAAAGCACCAGGACCAGATGGTTTCACGGCCGAATTTTATCTCCATTTTTCCAAACTCATATTGCCCAAATTGTACTCCTTCATAAACTCTTTTAATATATTAGGCGGCTCTTCAGGCTCCTTCTCAGAAGCACATATATGCCTTATACCCAAAGAAGATAAAGACTCTAAACACTGTAAAAAATTATAGGCCTATATCATTGGTTAATATCGACTATAAAATCTTTGTTTAACCCCTTCAGCGCTGATGACAAAGCCATCTCGTCATGGGCGTTACCTGCGCTACGCGGATGACGAGCTGGCTTTGTCACAAACCGCGCATTTTTCAAATTCCAGTGCACAGCGGGAAAACGCGGTGCGCGGTAGAGGTTAAGCATTAGCTATGCGATTGGATTCCTATTTACCAGATTTGTTGGGCAAAGAACAATCCAGATTTGTCAAAGGCCGATTCATAACTGATAACACACGACTACTTTTTAATGTTCTAACTAAGTCTTCACATTTAAAACAACCCCTCGCAGCAATTGCCTTAGATGCCGAAAAGGCGTTCGATAGAGTCAAATGGAACTATTTGTTTTATGCTCTTAAATGGCTTGGTTTTGGCCCTAAATTCACATCTTGAATCTCCCTTCTTTACTCTAACCCCTGAGCGGCTGTTTGCGCCAATGGTCTAATATCTCAGTTTTTGATTTAGGAAGAGGTGAGCGTCAAGGATGCCCCTGATCCCCTTTCCTTTTCAACTTGGCTTTGCAACCTTTTCTTTCTAAACTAAGTCAGAATCCCAATATTCATGGTTTTCAAACATTAAACTCTCACATCAAACTTGCAGCATATGCTGATAATATTCTGCTTTTTATGTTTAAACCAAGTGACTCAATCCCTGCCTTTTTAGCTGAAGTACATGAATACTCCAATATTTCTGGATACAAATTGAATAACGACAAATGCGAGATTTTACCCCTAACAAAGTACACTTTTAGGTCAGATTTTAGTGCCACCAATTTCACGTGGAGTCCTAATCACATTAAATATCTAGGATTACATGCTACCCCTTCAATTTCAGATACAGTATCACTTTGCATGAATAAATGTATACAAAAGATTTCAGACCTAACCACCAAATGGCATCCCCATTAGTTATCTTGGTGGGCCTGTCTTGACATTATGAAGATGATGCTGTCATCAATAATCATATACACTATTTCTAATATCCCAGTCCCTATTCCTACAAAATTTTTTAAGTGGGTCAACTCCATTCTTTCTTCCTTTTTATGGAATAACAACAAATCTCGGATGTCTATTCTTAAATTAATACGTCCCAAAACAGATGGTGGAGTTAACTTTCCCGATTTTCCAGCGTATCAAAAAGCATTCCTTTTATGTCAAGCCTCCCTTTGGTTGCGTGATCCCAAAGATGATTGTCCTTTATAGACTACAATTGAACGTCTCTTTCTGTCCCCCTTTTCCTTTGATTGATACCTTTGCTTTACACGTAAGCCACAAGCCTTATCCACTCCCATAATCAAACTAACATCTAAACTCCTGCTATCTTCTTCCTCCTCTCTCCATAATACCATACATTCCTTCCTTAATTCTACAATTTGGCACAACAAAAATCTACTTATTCGAAATAATCCGTTCTATTGGAAGACTTGGTGTAAGAGAGGATTCATTTGGATTCATCAGTTGTTCTCACAGTCGGATTTTATGTCTTTCTCCTTACTCAGTAATTCCTTTAGCTTACCTACATTATTCAATCCTAAATACCTATTACTTAAAAAACTGTGATGGATTCATACGCCCAAATGTCTGCCACACTCAATACTTCTACTATTTCAAACTCCGTGTCTCAACTTCACACATTGTTAAAAACTACTCCCAAAGCCTCTACCATATACAGTTATTTACACAACACTAATACCGTAAGGGAGAAATCCAAAACGCAAGAGATATGGGAACGTGACTTTGCATTATCTTGGACAGTGTCCATATGGAATAATATACAGAGCAAAATCCGTAAATCCTTCAGAGCAGCTAATATAATGCAGACACTGGTTTTTGTTTATAACAGACTTTTTCTGACAGCGAGCGATTTAAGCAAAATTTTTTGCAATGTAACAGATTCTTGTTGGACATGTTCCTCTCCAAATGCAGATTTACTTCACATGTTATTTGTTTGTCCTAATGTACAAAGTTTTTGGACACAAGTATGGTCCAAAATCAATTCAATTTTTTGAACCCCACTCTCTTTCTCTTCCACAACTGTTTTCTTACGTAGCCTTTCATCTTGTTGGGATAATGTTACCCTTAATGTTAAAATTATTGATTTATTATTAGAAGTCACATTTCAGCAAATTACAGCTAATTGGAAAGACTTCTCTAAAATCTCTTATAGAGCGTGATGGTATAATGTTTGTCATAATCACAGGTTAGACATCTCTTTTGTGCATCCTATACATATGACAACGAAGCAATTGGACTTATGGTTATCTGTTACTATGTTTCTTGACACAAGTGCAAGTCGATCCTTTCGGTTGCAGCCAACTCAACAAAACGTTTCAAAACCCCCTTGAACCCCTTAAACGTTCTTAAAATATTTGATACACTTCTATTCTCCATGATATTTGTATGTCATTTTACTCTTTTCATTCTTACTTTTAAGCCCGATTCATACAATTTTCTTGATGTAATTTCATTAGTCATTTCTCCTATATGATCTGCATTTAATACTGTGAACTATGTATTAACACCCTTGTTTCTTTTAATAAATTTCTTCTGAACTTGATGGCGATGGCTTCCATGCCTTCTCGAAAGCTGTGTCTAGTGGAATTGGGTTCAATGGATAGGGAGAGGATGAGTTGGGTGTCGTCTGCGTATTACACATTGTTGAGTCCGTAGGTTCTAACGATGGGGGTGAGCCGGGCCATGTAGACGCTGAAGTGCGTAGGGCTGAAGTAGGACCCCTGGGGGACTCCCAGGTGTTTGGTATAGGGTCCGAGAGGAAAGGGGAGAGTCTGACCCGCTGCATTCTGCCGGAGAGGAAGGAGCAGATCCAGTGAAGGCCCTTGTCTTGGATCCCTACTGTGTGGAGTCTTTATATTAGGGTGCGGTGAAAGACTGTGTCGGAGGCCGCTGAGAGGTTGAGGAGGATGAGGGCTGCTGTTTCTCCTTTGTCCACTAGGGTGCGGATGTCATCTATTGCGGTGAGGAGGGCGGTTTCCGTACTGTGTTTTTTTCTGAAGCCAGATTAGGAGGAGTCGAGGATGTTGTGCTTTTCGATGAATATGACCGTCAGCTCGCATACAAGGCACCAACCTTACAGTGGCTCAGTCACAAGCAACCCACTGTACCACGTGCAAATACCTAGGCATAAACATTGTGAGCAACAACAGTCCCCTCTGTAAACTACATTTGATTTACCACCCTCCAGGCAACAATCTCGCGTTCACCGAACAAATGATGGAAATCATCTCCTCCAATGAGGGCCAACACTGCCCCAAATCTTCCTCAGTGACTTCAACCTTTATTGGAGCAACCATACGACCCCAAAGTTAACAGCCTAAAAACATTCTCAACTGACCTCAAACTTGTCCAATTCTGCGATAGCCCAAAGTACATCCTGGGCGCAACAATGGATCTTTTCATAGCTAGGTCAAACTTCATCATACGTAAATCAATTGACCCATGTGATTGGACGGACTGCCACAGCATCTTCTTCTTCATCACTGAACCAACGAAGACACATAATATCCAACCCAAGAAACACAAACAATGGAAAAGAAATACCCGAGACTTTAACCACAACGTCTTGTCATCCCTCAGCAACAATCTTCTACGGCCACCAGCGGACATGACAGATGTCCACGACCTCACAACCTACTATATCAACTCAATGACTAGCATTCTTGACAAATTTGCACCCTTTCAACTAAAAAGGTCGCCCTCTAAAGAATCCAAACCTTGGTACAATGGGAGCCTGAATGATCAATGACGCAACCTAAGACTAGCGGAACAGGCCTGGAGATACTCACCATTCTCAGAGCACCTTAAGAAACTAAGATCAATGAGGAGCATCTACAACAAACACATCAGAATCTCTGAAGCAAACTTCTTCAAAGATCATCTAAACAATGCTAAAAATCGACCAAGAAAAAAGTTCACAATTATCAAACATCAATCCTCTCTTCAACCCAGCGACTCCTCTTAAAGTCCCAACTTGCCACCTATTTGCAACACATTTGCCTCCCACTTCTTGGAAAAATCTAAAATGATAGAAAAAGAGCTTCTTACAGCAAACAAACATCTCACATTGTCACCTCCACTTAACCCCCATGCACCACAGTCTATACTAACCCCAAGCCAACATGGTCTTCCCCTAAAAAACAAAGCGTCTTGGAGCACTTTATAACAATTTGATGAAAATGACATCCTCAAGCTAGTAACAACACTCAAACAATCAAATCACTTCTGCGATCCTATCCCAGCCAACATTTTCAGCAAGATCAAAACTTCTCATATACCCATCTGGACAAAGATAGTCGATATATCACTATCAAAGGAACTCTTCCAGACTGCCTAAAAGCAGGACAGGTAATCCCCATCCAAAAGAAAACCCTACAGCAGACCTCACAATACCAGACAATTACCATCCAATATGCACTATTCCTTCCCTAGCAAAACTCCTGGAGAAATGCATCCATTCCCAACTGTGCAACCATATAACTCACTTCCACCTCATTGACCAGTACCAATCAGGCTTCCGGCAGAATCACAGCACAGAAACAGCCATAACACACATTGTCGAGGACGTGCTCAGAATACTAGATCAAAACAAATCCTGCTTTCTACCCTTCCTAGACCTATCATCAGCCTTTGATACAGTCAAAAATAACAGTCTCATGGACCTACTTGAACACAGAATGGATTTAACAGGGGTTGTCCTAAAGTGGTTCACCTCCTTCTTAGACAACTGAACACAAAGAATCAAGATTAACCAATCGCTATCCATGACCACGCCGGTCACACTGGGAGTTCCTCCAGGTTCCTCCTTATCACCTACCCTCTTCAATCTATTCATGGAACCCTTAACTGAAATTTTGAAACTCTCCAATATTCATTACCACATATATGCTGATGATAACCACCTATACCTAAAAATTTCATCTCCGGATCACATCCGCTCACTCAACACAACTCTGCAAAAAACCCACAACTGGCTGATAAAAAACCATCTCAAACTCAATGCACTTAAAACAGACTTTCCCACCACATGGACACGGAGACATAGAAAACTGGCTGAAACAATTAACAGCCTTCAACTGCAAACCACACATTATTGACTCTACAAGATCACTGAGAATAATACTTGACAAGAATCTCACAATGCAGGAACACATCAGCACAGCTACCAGAGGAGCAAGCTTCCATATGAACATTCTCAGAATACTAAAACCCTTCCTCAACAACAATGACCTAAAAACAGCCGTACAAGCTCTACTTATACCGAGAATAGACTATGAGAAAACAACGCTATGTGGCTTACCAAGATCCAGACTAGCTCCTCTAAGAGCCTCACTCCACGCTGCTGCAAGACTCGTCACTGGCTCAAAAAAGAACAACAATATTACCCCTGATCTAAAAGCAATGAACTGGCTACCATATGAGGCTAGGTCACAGCTAAACATTTCCTGCATTTCACACTACGCCCTGCACTTAAACACACCAAAGTATCTAGCCAATAAACTGCAATTATCCATCAGTAGCAGAACTACGGGAAGCACCAACACCTTTCTATTGAAATCACAAACATTTCGTAAAATGAAAACCTACTTTTGCACCTTCTCTGGCCTAGCACCTAGGATTTGGAATCAGAATTAACCCCTCTGCCACCTCCTTAAAAAAAAAGTCAAATGACTTCTAATGAACAAATCTCTCCGTTGATCCCAGTTCTGTTGCGAGTTTGGTACCAACCAGACTTAGCTCACCTACCAGGATCCACGATGAACTCCAAGAGAGAATCACTAACACACTCCTGAATACCTCTAGTCCTACAACAAATACGGACATCATTTACGCTCTCCTGTGAGCTACTCATATCTATGGAACTAGCTCTCACTTCTTTTGATGTAACAATTGTGAAGTGCTCTGATACCCTTACCGGGTCTACGTCGCGCTATATAAAGTTTTTTTAAAAAAAAATAAAATAAATGTCACAAAAATGGTGCCAGAAGACTCTGTGGCAATTTGAGGCCGTGCTAGTAGATGGCAACTCTCACACACACTCGCTAGAAGCCAGCAAATCTTTTTGCGCTCACTAGCCTGAGCTAACAGGATTATAATTCTGCCACATGCCAGATGACAGAATTTAGCAGGAACATTGCGTTACAAGCATAGAGCAGAGTTACCGAATTTCGCAAACTCCACCAGTGGAATTATAATTCTCCCCAGGCTTAATAACGACACCTGTGGCAGACCCACATCTCAGAGATGCCATTAATAGTTAGTGGTACAAAAGGGGGTGGTAATGGACGGAGCATCTGAACCAATCAAACACTCACACCCAGTCAAAAGATCTGGGTTAAGTGTGGCAGGGTATGCTCAGACGTGAGTCCCTTGCTCACTTTGCCACTGGATTCAAGCAAGCCGGGCTGAAGACGGCTGTAATGCCAGAAACCGGTCCTCGGAAGCTTGTTTCCGGTCCAGGGAAGGCATGGCTTGGCAGTTCGGGCTGGACTGTTCCCATGAGGCACAGGGTCAGACTGATTTGCATATAGCCATGTCTGAACTGGGGTGGCAGAGTGGGCTAAAGAACGGTGATGGATTAAACCCAGATCTTTTGACTGGGTGTGAGTGTTTGATTGGTTCAGATGCTCCGTCCATTACCACCCCCTTTTCCACCCCCTTTTGTACCATTAATAGTTAGTGGCACTGCAGTATCAGTGCAGGACGTAGACTTTTGGGTGGGGTCAAAGTGCTAAAGGCAGTGGACTGCAGTAGAGTGAGGATTACAACTCACTGTCACTCTCTGGGGTAGCCTATCATTGTTTGTGAGCTCAGGCAGTCAGCTTTCAGGATTTGGGAAGTTCCTCTTCAATCACAACACACCCAGGTCGCCATTTACAAGTGGTACAGCACGATTGTAGAACATAGTTACATGTACAACATAACCAGAACACTAAAAATAAATTATACTTTACACATGTGAAGAGACAAAGACACATGAAATAAAGAAAGGTATAATAAAAGCACAGTAAAAGTGTGTTTTAAAATTATTAATAGAAATATATGTTAGAAAAAATAACATATAAAATGCAGACTATGTTCTGGTGGCTGACTAAAGAGTTTGTGAAAGACCTAGTGTTTCAACGCAATTCATATCAATGTATTTCAAGTGCAAAAGAAGTATACAAATGTGTAGAAGTACAGTGGAAGTTTGAAACATAAGAAAATGATAGTAGAGGTAATATAGAATATGAACTGCTTAAAACAAATTTTATTGGTTAATGTTAGAAAATAAGGAATTTTATGAATAATGAGAAAATTGTATTAGAAGTGCATTTTCAATGATAACTATTTCTTTGTGATGATATGATAAAGTTTAAACTTGAGAAAACTAATTATACTAATCGTAATTCTATTATGTGCAATGTTCAAATTGTATTTCAATGGATCATGTAAATGTCAAGTTAAAGGCAAATTAAATGTACACTTTAAATGATGGTTTAAAATTATTTCTCATATTGCTGACCTTTTCCTATAGTCTAAGACAATGTGATATTGAACCTGTAGTGGAAATGTATCATTCTCTGTACTGAAAATGCTAACTTTGACATTCTTAAATCTTTCTGCAAACTTTTGCATGTGGGAACCGACGTCCAGCTGTTTCCACAAGTTTTCAACATTTGTATCTTTTTTTTCTGATTGTACGAGTTGGTGAACTGTCATATCATAATTTCTCATGAACTGCATGGGAGCTTTTTCTGATGTTGCAATTTATTCTAAAGAATATCATGAGGACATAGACCACAAGATGGTCTTTCGATGGCGGGGTGATGCGACAACACCAGGACTTTGATAGAAACTTTATAAATTAAGAAACCCCAAATGAGGGGCAAAACAACCTCTCAGATGGCTACCCCAAACCATTCATCGTGCCCACATCATTTTGCTGTTGGAGAGAACACATCTTTTGATACCTGATACATGACTTTATATTTTTCTTACTTTTGAATGAGAAGATGGTTTACTAACAGATTTTCCTTTTTTTAAGGTTTGGCTTGCTGAATGCTGCAATAGGTAGCATTAGCATTGTACTTCTGTGCTGAACTCTTCTGAAGTTCTCGCTTTCCAAATGTTTTATATTAATGGATTAGCCCTTAAATAACTTTAAACATGAACTCTTTCCCCTTAGGTAGTTGATGTTAGATGCTGAACAATTCATCTGCCTACATGGTAGTAGATTTCTGTGATTCTGTGACAAATTGTATGGAAAAGAATACATTTGAAACTAAAATGATTTACATTTTACTAAAGGCTGTGATTTACATATTTGAATTGCTAAAGTTTCTTCTTGTTTTGTTGAATTTTGCATCAGTAATACAGAAATTATTATTACCTATTTCTGGCTGAGATTCTTATTGAGTCTGTTGGTTCTTTGATTGGGATATTTAAATAAGGTGTGGTGAGAATCAAAGAGCTTTTACAGAAAATCAACTTCTGCTTCTTTAATTTTTGTGTTGCAGGACTATTGGTTTGCATACTTTTAGGTTGTCTTGACTTCTTTATTAGAGTGGGTTTACCTGTGGTGATTCTATATTTCTATTGTGGGGTTTGAGTGTAGTGAATTTGAACTTGATTTTGAACTTGTGATTTAGTTGCAAATTAGATGATCATCATTTGGCAACTAAATGAGAGACTAATATCTTAATGTCCACTCCTCCTATCGTCAGAGAATGATCTGTCGGAGAATCATTACCTTTGTGGTAAGGGATGAGAGTAAACTAAAATAAACCAAGCCTTTTCCTAATTGTAGGTAGGCCCAGTGCGGTTAAAAGGGAAACACGCTTCTCACTGCACCACAAGCATCCTGAACAGTGGTAAAGACTGCAGGGCAGCAGTAGGCTCATCTCTGCACCTGGCCTTAGTCCAGGCAGGATGGTGGCGATGACATCATAATGAAGCCTGATGCAGCCTCTATACCTAGACTTTTGGGGGGGGTCAGTATGGACAGGTAAGCACAATAACAGGACATCTACCTTTGGCTTTTATAAGTGAGAATGCAAGGTATAAAGAGTCCTGATGGGCAGAAATAGGTACAGAAGCTATCCTCCAGAAAACACTGATCAAACTAACTACTCGGTAAGTATTGTAGATGACAGGTACGCAACATTTCAGGGCAATTTCTGGGACAGAAAACTAGCTGCACCTCACACTAGTTGATGCTGTATATCCGATTCAAGATTAGTTCAGGGAACGGCACAATCATTTCACAAAAGCTGCTTGACAGGAGATGTCGTTATATTAAACAGTGTACATTAATGCTTTCTCAGTATTTGTATTCTATTAAAGCATTTTTCGATGACATCTCATCTCTATGAAATCACATTCAACTGCTGTTTTACTGTGGGGTGCTAAGATCGCCTTTCTTCAATGGCGAAAAAACTGAGATTGGTCCTGACATACCATCATACCAATCATAAAACTGGTCCCACATTTTAACCAGTATTTTGCGTCAGTATTGAATTTTTTTTAACTGAACTATATTCTAATTAGTCAGTTCAAAACATTTTGAATCGGAATCGGAATTAATATTCATCAGAGAAGGTTGCACTCATAGGCTCACTCTGATTGGATGTAATCACTGGCATGGAGACCTACAAGGGTCAGCAGACCACCATTTCTGTGACTGAATTTAAATAAAGATTTTTTTTATAAAGCAGCTAGGTTTCAATAAAGGCAACAGTGCTGCTTAACAAAATGTATTTTTGTTTTTTTTAAATTTTCGCTGAGAGTTGCCCATTGTCACATGAACACTGACTTGCCACCCAAATGTTTTTTCAATGATTCTCAAAGGGGAGTTGGTGGAAAGGGAACCCCTTCCCTTTATTGAACAAAGTTACCACTCCAACCTGGGGACACCCACTTTTCAATGGTTTGGGACTGGAATTCAGGTCACAAACCATTGATAGATATTGTACTGAATCGAAATTTGGAAGGGACGACCTAAACGCCCCTCTTCCAAACTGAGATTTGATATTCATTTCAAACCAATTTGGTGATTTGGAAAAAGTTTTCTGAACTGGTCAATGGGTTTAGTACTAGTAAGAATGGTTGTAGTGCATGTTAACCCATGCAGCGAGAAATAATCCCTGCGATGTTCACGGGCAGATTATTTTCCAAAATCCACCTCTTTTTTTGTCCCCTTAGAGGCCACCGAGAATTAAAAATAAAACGTTATAGTGTTGTTTTGGCCCCCGGGAAGGCAAATGAAAGACTACTAGATTCGTGCGTCACAGCAGAAGTAAATATGTATTAATACATAAAGATTTCAATAAACCTAATGACTTCAGAGTTCCAACACATCAGGTAGTTTGAGGTTATATTTTTCCCATAAAGGAGACAGGAAAAATCCGTTTCTTGTACCATTACTTGGAAACATATTCAATACAATGTATTATTAGATAAGTAATCAAAATTTAAATGATACTGTCACACGAAATGCAATATTTTCCAATGACGGCAATGATATACTATGCATAAGTGGAACTTTTCGAGACCACAAGTGAAACATCCAAAAAAAAAGAATTGACAATGCAAGTAAAAATAACTGAAGATGCCACAATACATTTTGACACTTAATCATCACAGCCAGCCTCATGCATGAGTGACAAGAAGCAACGATGAATTACTTTCCATTCACAGCTGTCTTCACGCTTCACATTGTCACCTTGGAAACCTATATCAACAGAGAAACATCTTCAAAGAGAACAGTTTTCTTCAGGGTTTATTTTCTTTTGAGATCACATACTGCGGTTGTAATACGTATTTGTAGAGATGTGTTTTGTTTCTAAACAAAAAACATCCTTTTTATTATTCTCGTTTCAGCGCAAGTAGGTCAGCAGGAAACATAACCTGCCAGAAAAATATAGACGTTTCATTACGTGACCCTATCCATCCCTCCACTTCATCTATGTAATCATTAATGATGATGTAACCAGATTAGGGAAGAGTTTGGGTTTCATTCAAATCATAATGCACTTCGGTAGGGAGTAGCGAGGCTTCCCTGCAGTGCTTTCTGATGATCTGTTGATCATATAATGTTTTACTAGAGAGTCGTTTGAAGAACCATAAGTCTACACCCCAATCAGCCACAATGCTTGAAAATGGACTAAGGCTTGGAGGTAATAGCAGAGTGCCCCCATATTAAACGAAAAATAACCTGAAACAGCGGTGTAGTTCCTACACACAATTAGGAAATTGTTGTATTCACATTACTTCAATTATGTGGTGTCGCTTTAAGACCCACATTCTATATGTCTGATGTCACTTATCTCTGTATTCTGTCTTGCGAGTTAGCTCCTTGCTTTCTGATGGGGACACCAGTTTATCTCTGTAGTAAATAATAAATATATTATATATATACCTATCTGGACCACTACCTTCATTTACAACAGAAATAATTTCAGAAATGCTTATTTCGGTGCAAACTGAATTTGCAATTAGGATTCCATTATGGGAAATAATTACTGCGCACCGTGGGATTTTCCGAGAATATTTTTTGCCAGGTAAAACCTGCTAGATTTTGTGCAAAATAATTCGTCAACATTTCTAATCTTACATTTCCTGAATGAATGAAAACAAAAGGTAATAACTATTATGTTATATCTCATTCCAAGGTGAGCATCTGAATATTAAAGTGTTAAAGTGTGCAAACCAATATGATGTGTTAATGACGCACCTGATAAATAGGTTTCCAAGCAGGATTGGTAAAAACTAGATGAGATTTTATCAGACAAAAAGTACCAGGAAGAGTGAGGGCCTTTGTGATTAGGCCATGATAATATGGCTGACGGGATATCCATTATATCTGAAGGAAGTGACCCGCTTAGGGCCACCCGGGTCACCACTCACCACTTCTCAGCCTTCCCTACCAATTGAAAAGTCGGTCAGACAGTGGAGAATACAAACCAACAACCGTTTATTCATATACACTCAGAGTGGAGCCCCATCTGTACAGTCGTTAGGAGTGATACAGAGGGAACAAAAATCAACAAGCATAGAGATACATTATGTACGTTTGATATCCGGGCAAAGTCATGCCCACAGTGGAATCTACCAGGCAGATGCAACTGGACAGCGAAATAGAAAGAAAAAGTTTCAATTCTTGTATCTTGCACAACCTAGCATAATCCATGTTCGTTTCACCCTGGGCCCTCCACCAGGCAAGTGGGAGAAAGCTATGCGCGGACATGAACAATTTACTCAATACTGAAACAGAACTTCAGAAATGAAACTTAGCAGAGGGCATGTCAGAAATGATCGAGATCAGTTTCGAACAGCCTAAAATGGTGCCTGCTAAGAAAATGGTGCAGCAAATGGTAACTAAAACATGACATTACGTAAGCATTTTACGAGCCTAATGTAACATCTGCAAAGATCGTAATCAGTGAGAACAACAGTGGTCCCATGCATAGAGGAATTTCAAGCGCAGAATAAATATAGACACATTGGAAACTATATTATGTACTGACTTGCCCAGCCGGACAGAGGTCCAATTTTTACTTTAAACAACAGATGTTTGGAGAAGATACCTTCAACAGTTTCTTAGAGAGGGGCACAAGCCTGTACCCAAACATGTACAAATTGTCATAGTGAGCAGAGTAGGCAGAAAGTAGAACAAGATTTTGAGGCAAGAGCTGTTGTTTTCTGTAGATATTACAATAACAGAATTTCCATTAACACCATTACTAGTCTCATAGTAATTAATACATATCACAGTATATGGTGTTTTGGTTGTCGACGGCATTTCGATCCCATTTAAAGAGTCACAGGGACCATCATCAGGACTGAATAATGCCTAATTATTACAAGCCACGATAGCCGTGAGGGACAGCCTGAGCACAGTTGGTGCCGGCTGGTTACAGAGTGAACTGCAGTTCAATGAAGTTGCGATCAGTGACGGAACTGCTGATGTCGGGTTCCGTTACGTGAGAGGCAAAGATTCAGAAGTTGGACGAAGAACAGTCTCCCCGTTTTTTGCTACGACGCGCCAGCAGTGTGCTTGGTCGTGTCAGGAAGGAGCCTCAACAATGGACTGCTGTAACTTCCCAGGCCGGTCCAAGTGGACTCTGGGTAACCAACACACCCCGAATTTTTGTGAAAGACTTAGCATTCGGAAAAGACTGGTCAGCCATCTCCTGGAAATGTACCAGAGATTATCTGGTCCTTATCATCAAAACAGCAACCAGACTTACAGATGAACTAACCATATAGATCAAGGTTATAGAAACTAAATTGAACAATATGGTATATATATCTGTTTACAACAAAAAACTGGAAGATATAAATAAAGAAACGAGTGACACACAAGAATACCTTACACAAACCAAATTGCAAAAATTGGCAAAAGAATTGAAAACATTCTCCCTTGAACGCATTCACCCATATAGCAGCAAAGACTATAAGACGAGTGACAATGCTTCCAATTACGGATCCAACAGTGGATCTTCAGCAGATGGTTCAGATTCAAATGGAGATGAATACCCAACGTATGGAAAAGGGAGAAACCAAAACAGAAGAGGTAACCGTCAAGGACACAACATGTGGCAGACACCACGTTACCAAATGGGCATTCCCACCATTTAACCCTCATTTCCAACGTTGGATGAACCCATATTTCCAGGGACCTCCACCAATTAATCCCCAAATGCAACATCAACAAAGTCAGAACTACCAACAACGAGTTCCTTTTTTAGGGAGAGGCCCGGTGACCCAGAGGTCGAGATGGAGAAGAGTAACCTGGTCAGACCAAACACGACAAGTTCAAACCAGGAGTGTAACCACAGTGAAAGCAGGACCAATCACAATAGCCTCGTCATGAACCTTACAGACAAGGCATTGACTCAGAGTCAAGAGAAAATTCTGAACAAAGGCTTAGGATACGTTCCCACTCCAAACCTTGATATCTTCAGAACTAAATGCGAACTTGCGGAATTCTGTCGGAAGTTCAAACTCAAAGCCTTCTTCAAAAATCAAGAACCTCCGACTGAAGATGGAGACACCTGTCTACGAAATAAATAGAAATTTTGCCCCATGAATTCACAATTACTGGTCGAAATTTTGACTTTTGAACAAGCCATCATGAAAGAGCTGGATGAATTAAATGAAAGATCACTTAAACCTTTTCAGAATGTAACTAAAGCAGAACAACAAGCATTGAATGAACTGAAAAAGGATGAAGGAATCATCATAAAACTGGCAGACAAGGGTGGAGGAATAGTCCTTCTGAGTAAAGAAGGATATCACAATCAATGTATGGATCTTCTGTCAGACCAGAAATTCTATCAGATTATAACAATGGACCCCACACCTAGATTACAAAGAACAATTGCCCTCATGGTAGAAGAAGCGGAAACCAACAATTGGATTTCCAAAAAAGAGGCTGAATATTTAGAGACCAGAACACCAAGAATACCATACTTCTATTCTCTGCCTAAAACTCACAAAGCACGAACTCCACCACCAGGAAGACCCATTGTCTCTGGCATTGGGTCAGTCTTAGACCCTCTCTCGCAATCTGCCGATCAATATCTAAAACCAGTGACACAGCAAACTCCAACCTATCTAAAGGACACAAGAGACCTTCTCAACCATCTTCGACAAGTGGTCTACTCAGAACAAAATATGATCCTGGTAGGAATGGATGTAGAAAGTCTTTATACCAGTTTACCACAACAACAAAACTCTGGATACTTTAGAGACACAGGTCTTTAATACAAACTGATCCCACAATACCCCAAGACACTTTGTTCTTGAGTGTTGCAGACTTGCACTCACCGAGAATTTCTTTCAGTACAATGACACCCTATTTAAACAAGGCCATGGAACATCGATGGGCAGCACATTTTCCCCTAGTGTGGCAGGTCTATACGTCAGTAGCTTCAAAGAGACCTATGGTAACAACATCAACAACCCGTTCCAACATCAAATATATTTTTGGAAACGCTACATAGACGACATTCTCCTCGTATGGGAAGGAGATTTGTGAAGTCTGGAGAATTTCATCACATGGATTAACACCAGGGACGAATGGCTGAATTTGACATATACTGCCAGCAAACAGAGCCTTGATTTTTTAGATATCACCATCTATGTGGAGGGCAATACCTTACAGACCAGAACATTTTTTAAACCCGCTGCTAAAAATAGCTTATTGTCCTTCAACAGCTTTCACCATCGCCCACTAAGGGAGAATCGCCCTTATAGCCAGTTTTTAAGACTGCAAAGGAATTGCAGCAAAACAGATGAATACAAAATCCAGGCCAACAAACCGGGAAAAAACTGAAAGACCGTGAACCATTTCTATAATCTCAATGAACAACATATGATGTAAAATGAGCAGGGAATATTTGCCAATTGAGCCACCATAGTTTGAAACCAGATATGAGTCAGTGACGTTTACCGAATGAAGGGTGCTCCATAAAGTATTGTCATTTTCCAGTTGCGATATAAACATTGTGGTAACCAAAAGTTATCCTATTCCCTTATCTACAATTCCCCTCCCCTGAGGTAAATGTTTTATTTTTACAGGTACTACAAGACCTCCATGCAGTAAAGGACTAATATGTCACTTTGCTACACCCCCCTACCAGAATAAGTAATTCTTATAGACTGTATTTTGAGACACTTCACGCGGTCCTGAAGAAAGCCCACATGACCAAATCGGCAATCTAGGGCTGAAACATGTTGACCTCTCTTATCACGAAAATTGAGTGCATATGAATCCTTAAAATTCAATTTATGCACATCTAAATATTTTCAAACAATTGCTCGAACCCAGAAATAATAAAAAACAAATCTGGCTGTCCGAGTATTTAAACATTTTTCACTTACCACTTATCACTGCTCACTACTGCTTTTAACCAAGGGTATATACCTCAGGGTGGAGGTTGCATAACAACTAACCCAATGATTATGCAGTCACGTGTATGAATAGCGGAGAACCAAGATATACCGCTACCTCGATCCATCCCACACGTGCATGAGGCTTTTTTATCTTGGGACCAACACAAACGTTTCCTGTATACCCAGGTTATGCAGGACAAGTGATCCTTCCTCAAGTGATTTATGAGATTAGATATACAAAAAACTGGATGGATCTCATTTTCTTTCTCCCTCCTCAACTGATTAAATAATGATTAGCAGCGCGCAGCTGTGGGAGCTCTGAAAAGAAACTACACTGGTAGAATAAATTCAGAAATCTATCATTGATCGTATAGAAGAGAACTATGGCAGAGAATCTCGGCCTCAGTTACTCGACTGAGGAAATCGACGCAATACTTGCCCGACCACCACTCCTTTTGGACAATGACCTCACTCAAACCCTGGCTAACACTAATGAATGGGGCGAACTAACTGAAATGAGAAAAGAACAAGTAAGAACAGCAGTCCATGGAATCATCATGACTGAGTACCTCAGGGTTAATGCAGCCCCAAGTGGACTCTGGGTAACCAACACACCCCGAATTTTTGTGAAAGACTTAGCGTTCAGAAAAGACTGGTCAGCCATCTCCTGGAAATGTACCAGAGATTATCTGGTCCTTATCATCAAAACAGCCACCAGACTTACAGATGAACTAACCATAAAGACCAAGGTTATAGAAACTAAATTGAACAATATGGTACATATATCTGTTTACAACAAAAAACTGGAAGAGATAAATAAAGAAATGAGTGACACACAAGAATACCTTACACAAACCAAAGTGCAAAAATTGGCAAAAGAATTGAAAAGATTCTCCCTTGAACTCATTCACCCATATAGCAGCAAAGACTATAAGACGAGTGACAATGCTTTCAATTACGGATCCAACAGTGGATCTTCAGCAGATGGTTCAGATTCAAGTGGAGATGAATACCCAACGCATGGAAAAGGGAGAAACCAAAACAGAAGAGGTAACCGTCAAGGACACAACATGTGGCAGACACCACGTTACCAAATGGGCAT
Organism: Lissotriton helveticus; assembly: GCF_964261635.1. Classification (NCBI taxonomy): domain Eukaryota; kingdom Metazoa; phylum Chordata; class Amphibia; order Caudata; family Salamandridae; genus Lissotriton; species Lissotriton helveticus. The sequence continues at coordinate 823,075,790 of NC_136057.1, forward strand.
CCCACCATTTACCCCTCATTTCCAAGGTTGGATGAACCCATATTTCCAGGGACCAACACCAATTAATCCCCAAATGCAACATCAACAAAGTCAGAAAGACCAACAACGAGTTCCTTTTTTAGGGAGAGGCCCGGTGACCCAGAGGTCGAGATGGAGAAGAGTAACCTGGTCAGACCAAACACGACAAGTTCAAACCAGGAGTGTAACCACAGCGAAAGCAGGACCAATCACAATACCCCCGTCATGAACCTTACAGACATGGCATTGACTCAGAGTCAAGAGAAAATTCTGAACAAAGGCTTAGGATACGTTCCCACTCCAAACCTTGATATCTTCAGAACTAAATGCGAACTTGCGGAATTCTGTCGGAAGTTAAAACTCAAAGCCTTCTTCAAAAATCAAGAACCTCCGACTGAAGATGGAGACACCTGTCTACGAAATAAATCGAAATTTTGCCCCATGAATTCACAATTACTGGTCGAAATTTTGACTTTTGAACAAGCCATCATGAAAGAGCTGGATGAATTAAATGAAAGATCACTTAAACCTTTTCAGAATGTAACTAAAGCAGAACAACAATCATTGAATGAACTGAAAAAGGATGAAGGAATCATCATAAAACCGGCAGACAAGGGTGGAGGAATAGTCCTTCTGAGTAAAGAAGGATATCACAATCAATGTATGGATCTTCTGTCAGACCAGAAATTCTATCAGATTATAACAATGGACCCCACACCTAGATTACAAAGAACAATTGCCCTCATGGTAGAAGAAGCGGAAACCAACAATTGGATTTCCCAAAAAGAGGCTGAATATTTAGAGACCAGAACACCAAGAATACCATACTTCTATTCTCTGCCTAAAACTCACAAAGCACGAGCTCCACCACCAGGAAGACCCATTGTCTCTGGCATTTGGTCAGTCTTAGACCCTCTCTTGCAATTTGCCGATCAATATCTAAAACCAGTGACACAGCAAACTCCAACCTATCTAAAGGACACGAGAGACCTTCTCAACCATCTTCGACAAGTGGTCTACTCAGAACAAAATATGATCCTGGTAGGAATGGATGTAGAAAGTCTTTATACCAGTTTACAACAACAACAAAACTCTGGATACTTTAGAGACACATGTCTTTAATACAAACTGATCCCACAATACCCCAAGACACTTTGTTCTTGAGTGTTGCAGACTTGCACTCACCGAGAATTTCTCTCAGTACAATGACACCCTATATAAACAATGCCATGGAACATAGATGGGCAGCACATTTTCCACTAGTGTGGCAGGTCTATACGTCAGTAGCTTCAAAGAGACCTATGGTAACAACATCAACAACCCGTTCCAACATCAAATATATTTTTGGAAACGCTACATAGATGACATTCTCCTCGTATGGGAAGGAGATTTGGGAAGTCTGGAGAATTTCATCACATGGATTAACACCAGGGATGAATGGCTGAATTTGACATATACTGCCAGCAAATAGAGCCTTGATTTTTTAGATATCACCATCTATGTGGAGGGCAATACCTTACAGACCAGAACATTTTTTAAACCCGCTGCTAAAAATAGCTTATTGTCCTTCAACAGCTTTCACCCTCGCCCACTAAGGGAAAATCTCCCTTAAGGCCATGTTTTAAGACTGCAAAGGAATTGCAGCAAAACAGATGAATACAAAAGCCAGACCAACGAACTGTGTAAAAAACTGAAAGACCGTAACTACCCGAAAAAGGTGATTAACAAAAGCAAAAAAAGAGCCAGAAACCAGAATAGAGAAAGCCTTTTGGAGACCACGATAAGACCCCCTGAGGAAGATCTGATGACGTGCGTGACCACTTACAGCACGGCATCAAATAACATAAAGAAAATTGTAAACAAAAACTGGCGCATCTTGACGTCTGCATCCATCACGTGGCCCAAACCTAGATTCGCAAACAGAAGGACTCGTAATTTGCAGGGTATTCTTGTCCACACCAGACCTCCACCGGCAAAACAAAAACAAAATGTTGGCCTATGGCACCACCCACCAGTGACAGGACATTTTCCTTGTGGCACATGCTCAGTTTGCAAATTAACCAAAACAACAAAAGAGATACAACTCTTACCCAACCTGAAATGAACCGTCAGAAGCCATACTAACTGCAATACCAGCCATGTAATTTAATTGATGACCTGCCCATGTAACATGCACTACATAGGCATGACCTGCAGAAAGGTAAAACAGAGGATTTGCGAGCATTGTAGCTGTGTTAAATGCAAAAAGATCACTACAAAAATGTCGACTCACTTCTTAGAAGTGGGCCACACAGTGGACGACCTCAAATGGATTGTCCTAGAGACATTGCTACGCAAAGATCACAATGCGGAACGTATCCTGTTCGAAAAAGAGCAAAGATGGGTACAGAGATTGAAGACAGACCAAATAGGATTAAACAACAACATCCCGTGGGTAAGCATGAACAAATAGTCCTGATCTGCCAACATGAATCGTTAAAGGAGTATGCCTTTTACACCAATCACAAAGCCTAGAAATACTAACAAGCCGCATGCCAAAATGAGACTAGGAGTTATTGGCTCTCAACATCTATAGGCCAATACCGACGTCAACAAAATCTACAAAATCAAAATTTACACATGAGATCAAGGACAATATCTACCAAATATGCTACAATGAGAAATCAAATATCAGCATTCCTATAAATAATTTATAAAATCGAATGTTGTCCAATACGTTCAATTTATATTATTTATATTTTGGATTAAAACACATTATCGGAGAAATCTGTCTCCATGAAACGTGTAGTCTTTCATCGCCTTTTCTGCAATGAAAACCTTGGCATTAAAAACAAGACCCGGAAAGTCTTCCCACATCCGGGTCCAAGAAGGCAGCGTCAGCACCAGTCGCGCCGGAGGACTAAGCCGCAGGTAGCAAGAACGCGAGAGTACCGAGTGCAGCAAAACTGTAACGTACAATACTATTTATAATGATTTATATGTTATTGTCATCTACAGTAGGCTCCCTGACCCCCTGGCACCCGTTGAAGCGTCAAACAGTCGCTATTGAGGTATGTTCTGACAATGTGAGATCATGGACGCCCAGCTGCGCTTTCCTCCAGCAATGACCTATTATTGGCACACTTATTAATACACAGCCTCAGTAAAACTGTGCCACGACAGCAAGTATACTTGAGCGTAAGCATTTAATTAAATAACAAACATGAGACTCGATGTGTATGAATGAGGTCTTTATATTCACGTTAGAACCCAATCACACAAACGTGTACGTAACACTACCAAATCTACTCCTCCTTTCCTGCCATGGATCTCGACCCCGCTGTTCAGGCATGGTCGAGTCTGGTGGAAGCTCCCCCTCAACCCCCTACAACTTTGGAATATTATCCATTGTTGGAACTGGAATCCCTGGAATCTCTAGCTCGGCAAGTGAAATCAGGGTCTCCATGCGATCCAGCTCCACCAGAGGTAATGATCTCGGTAATTCAGGCCGTCCTCCCCACTATCATGAATCTCCTCAGGGAGGCGCTAGGGGGCGCACAGCGGAATGGCTGCCTAGCCTCGCAGCTCCGCCGAGCGGATCGCTCAAATGGCCATTTATCATGGTCAAACAGATTAAAAATCGGTAACCACCATATCACCTTACAGGAGAAAACCTAGTGCACGATTGGAGCCGACAGCGGAGGCTCTTGAAACGGCGCTGACCCAGCTGCAGCCTGGATTCGACACGGACTCAGTGACCTAACATGGCGGACAGCTCACTGACCACATAGCTACGGAGCGGAAGACTCTCAGCATACAACGGACGGGTGCCTATGAGCGCCGCTCCTACTCAACGAGACGATATCTCGCCGGCGCCCCGGAGTATGTGTCTGTCCACCCTGCGACACATCGTGGCTGATGTGACAGCTCAGACGGATCGGACGTCTCTTAGGACATGATGGCGGCTGGTCGGAATCCCACAGCGTGAGCGCCCGACCGACTTCAGATTTGAGAGGCTTCAACAACTGACTGGCGGTGAGCAATCAGAACTAACCTAGCGCGTACAACCCCAGCATACTCGCCTGGCTAGAGTGAAAGATACGGAGCTGCTGCTCGAGTACATGTCGCGCTGGCAGCCACAAAATGGCGATGTCCCCGAACGTCTGAGAGGACCGTGCGGTGCTCACTATGCGACCTGCTCATCAAGGCTGCCTGACGCTACATTCGTGGCAGAACTAGGGCGATGCACACTACCCTTGCAGGACAAGCGCTGTACTTTTGGCATGTAATGTATTTTGCCTCCCTATGCTGCACGACAACGCATATGCGCTGAGACTGTGAAGGCGCGAACACCAAGTTACCTCCGATCAGCCTTGAGCGCGCAACGGACTGATCTGGGCGGAACAGCACCTGAGGCGGAATTCTAGACGCAAACTCTGCAATGTCGGTTGAGGTACTGTATAACCTTAACATACCTGTATTGGAGACAAACTGGGTCCTTTCCGGATAAGCGCAGGTCTTTCAGTAGCGCACACAATCCCATATTGCCGACAGCAGACCTGACCAGACCTCACCCTGCATGGAGCATACGCTTTACCAAGACTGGCTTACCATATATGAAGGGTAGTGTTTAAATACGGGGTGACCAGTGCAGTTCCTCTTTTCTTTCTAGTGCGCCTCCTGCTGAGGTGTGAATTGTGCAACGGCCCCACAACGTGTGTTGCTGCAGTCACCATGGGGAAACCAGACAACAGGCAACCTAAACTAAACTTTGAAACTCGGAAAACACAGAGAGGTCAAAATGGTGCGACGGACGACGATCAGGACACGGACCCCCAGGAAGGTAGCGCAATGGAATCCATCCTGAAGGCAATACAAACAAATTTGCAAGACATTAATGGCAAACTGGACCACTTAACAGGCAGAGTCGACAGTATGGCTGCGAAGCTTGACAAACAAGGTGAGAGACTGGAAACGGCGGAGAAGAGGATTTCGGAGGTGGAAGACGAATCACGCTCGACGACTGCCAAATGTTCCGGCATGGAGAAGGTCCTCGACGTCATAAAGGCCAAATCGGAGGAGTTGGAAGCCAGATCGAGAAGGAACAACATACGCATAGCGGGGCTGCCGGAATCAACCAACACTGGCCGCATGGAGCAATATGTGGAACAATTATGCAAAGACCTGTTTGGCGCGGATACCCTATCCTCCATCTTCATTGTCGAGCAAGCACACAGGTCTCTGGCCCCACAGCCCAAGCCGGGGGCACCGCCCAGACCGATAATAGCGAGAGTCCTCAACTACAGAGACAGGGACACTATTCTAAGGCTGGCTCGGGAAAAAGGCGACATCCAACACCAAGGTAACAAGCTAGCGTTTTTCCCGGACTTCACGTATGCAGTACAACAGGCACGAAAGGAATTCAACGAGGTCAAAGCCAAATTACGGGACCTGCAAATACCATATGCCATGTTATACCCAGCGCGGCTGAAAATCACCTGGGAAGACAAACAGATTTTCTTTTCGACTCCAAAGAATGCGATTGACTTCATAAAATCTACGGTGACCAAAGGTAAAAAATCACATCGCAGAGAAAGGCAAGTGGACTCAGACTGACGGTAAGATACTGCGCCATTCTTAATTACAAGTGCTCTGATGCCAGTTGCATAGCGTCAGCCGGGGGTAAGACCCACCAGACTACATACATGCCAAGCACAGATGGCCTTTGAGACACTTGGCAGTGCCAGTCCAGGAGGGTACCTCACAGCCTGTGCTAGTGACATATTAGCTGCGTATGATGCATTGGTAACTGTTTGTGTTGTTGAGCACTTGCCTCTATTAGCTGGATCAATATGGACTATTGGGACATGTAGACCACTGGCTTAGCTGGCATATGTCAGGTCTCACGTCGAGTGGTGTTATGCGAATCACCTCTAGTTTCGGGTGCTACTACTGTTGACTCCAACAGTTATATTGCATGGTGGGGTGAATGGAGGCTGTACGTATTCAATGTTACCTAGCTGTGATCTGTTCTTACAAAATGTTTTGATCTGCTCCCATCCTATTCTTAGGATGGCGTACTGCGCTCTCGGCGGACCTCACTAGGGCGGTCCCCGACAAGTTATGTTACTATCCATGTTATTTGGGGCACTATGGCTTCGGCAGGATTGGGTTGCTGGAGTGGGTGGGATGTGGTATAGTTGGGGATTGTTAATTTTGGTAAGACTGGGACGATTGAGACGCACTGCTGAACGCTGCCAAGGAGAACTAATCAGAGGTCCGAAATGTATGAAGTCCTTGTACGGTTTAATGTGCTTAGAGTACGTACATCAGATACTCCTGGTTTTCCTATTAGGAATGATATGTAGGTAAAATGAATAGAGACAGTTTAAAATTCCTAACATGGAATGTACGGGGTCTAACGAACCCTAAAAAAGTTCGTCAGATTTTCGCCTTTCTTGACAGGCATCACATTGACATAGCGTTGTTGCAAGAAACTCATTTAGACCCTACTATACGCAAAACCATTGGTACACGTTGGGCGGAATCAAGCACATCAGCACCATACTCATCATACTCTAGAGGGGTGATAACGTTGGTTAAGAAAGGTACAGATTTCAGAATTGCTCAAACGATTACAGACAAAGCTGGTAGATATGTAATCTTATCAGGGACATTAAGAGGGCAATTGATAACAATAGTGAATATCTATGGCCCGAATACAGATTCCCCAGACTTCTTTCAAGAGCTTTGGGATCACATGCTAGCATTCAGTGATACCACAATAATCTGGGGGGGAGATTTTAATGTAACTTTATGTACCAATGAAGATCGATCAAATGCATCTACAGAACCCCACAGGAAGGCCAGGGGAAAATTGCGGGACATACTGAAAGACAGAACACTTAGCGACATATGGAGGGTTAAGAATCCAAATATACCAGGTGCTACCCACGTTAACATGGCACATGATAGTTGGTCAAGGCTTGACTATTGGTTGGGATCCAGCGAAGCGGTATCATGGACCACACACATTCACACACTCCCTCGCACACTCTCTGACCATAATCCGGTTGCCCTGTCTCTTCGTATCCCTCACCACACACCCCCTCCCTTCAGTTGGCGCTTCAATGCACGCGCACTATTAGACCCTATATATGTGACTACTGTAGCGGAGGCAATTAAGGAATACTTTCAGTTAAATGTAGGTACAGTGGAAGACCCATGTGTGATATGGGAAGCATTTAAGGTGACAATCCGGGGGGTATGCATCAGCACTGCGGCAGGGATCCTTAAGGATATCAGAACACAGATTGCTCAACTAGAGAATAAACTGTTAGCCCTTGAACGTGAGTACGAACATACAGGACGTCCGGGGATACAAGGTGAGCTTAAACAAACTCTGATAGAACACCAACAATTTGCAAACGACGAAATGAAATATGTCACAAAGCGTCCACAGGCTAGACAGTTTGGTGAGGGTGGTCGTCCCGGCAGGGTATTGGCGCAGAAAATTTGTGGGGGAAGGGGGGATCAAACAGTTTTTCAAATTTATGATGATAACGGTACTTTACACACACGCACTGAAGATATTCTAAATAGCTTTGTTCAGACATACTCACGCCTATATACTTCTCAGAAACCGGCCCCTCCACAGGAAACGTTACAATATTTACAAGACATAGCCATTGGTTGGCTATCTGATCATCAACGGGAATACCTAGCACAACCCATCACTGTCGAAGAAGTGACCGCAATAATCTTGGCCCTACCAAATAGCAAGGCGCCAGGACCTGACGGGTTCACCTGTGAGTTTTATAAAAAATTTGTAGATTTGATCGCCCCCCATTTGGTCGAAATGTATGGTGCAGCCTTTGACCAAGCAACGTTGCCCCCGTCCCTTCGGGAGGCGGTGATAATAACTCTCCTAAAACCGGGCAAACAACCGGAATTTTGTGATTCCTACCGCCCTTTGTCCCTTTTGAATGTGGACTCGAAGATACTGGCTAAGCTACTGGCAGACAGATTACAACCTCTGATGACTAAGTTAGTCCTACCGGATCAGGCTGGGTTTATCCCTACCAGGGACACTTCCCACAACACACGTACACTGTTTGCGTTGTCCCATTACCTTACACCCCAAACTAGAGCGGTAGCGGTGATGCTTGACGCGGCCAAAGCCTTCGACTCCATAGAATGGTCGTATATCCTCACAATATTGCAGAGAATGGGCTTTCCTGTTCGCTTCATCACCTGGGTAAAATTGCTCTACACGAACCCAAAGGCAAGAGTGAGAGTAAATGGCTACATTTCAGACTCCTTTAATATTTCAAGGGGGACCAGACAGGGATGCCCCCTATCTCCGTTGATATTTGCCCTGGTTCTGGAACCCCTTGCTTGCATAATTAGGCAAACACATAATCATTCGGCATTGCACCTCCCCAGCAGACCATTGCATATTTCATTATATGCTGATGACATGCTCCTGTATGTGCGAGATCCTGAGCTGAACCTCAGCCCATTATTAAGGGAATATGTAAAATTTGGCCGCCACTCGGGGTTACTAATTAATTGGGAAAAATCGCTAATCATTCCACTTACTGATTCCACTGCCCCCTTTGCCCCCGATTTCCCCCTTGACTGGCAAACTGGCCCTACAAGATACTTGGGTATTTGGTATAGTCGTGACCCCGAAGAAGTGGTAAGGACGAATTATGGTAGGGTACTCACTGATCTGGAGGAAAAGGTATCAAGATGGATACAACTTCCGCTATCCCTAGCTGATAGGATAGCGATAGTCAAAATGAATATTCTACCTAAGCTCCTCTATCTGTTTAATAATATACCGATTACGCCACCCAAGACTGTCTTCAAAAATATAACGTCCCTGGTGTTAAAACTGATCTGGGCTGGCAAACAGGCAAGCATTGCACTTCGCACATTGACATTACCCTATGAAAAGGGCGGTTTCGGTGTACCTGATTTTAAACTCTACTACTTGTGCGCTCAAGCCAAATACGCAGCTCACTGGTACCACCCCACCCCATATCTGACACATGTAACGGTGGAAGAAGGCGATGCATTACCGGTACCACTCACCTCGATAGTGACACATGAGCGACCGGCGTTACATGCAAGGGACATAAATACAATAGATACCACGAACCGTGCGTGGAAAACACTAGGGCACATGGCGCGCAAGTTACCGCTATATGCTCCAGCACTGCCATTGCAACATCACCCTGCACTGTCTGTAACGGCAGAGAAGGTAGGCATGAACATACTGCAGATGGTGGGTGTTGCTACACTGGGGGATCTTTACCATGACGGCACTTTCAACAGACTGGAAGATTTGACTTATATAAGAAACCCCACACTGCTATTTCGCTTCACATATTATAGACTGCAGAGGGCAATCCGGGAATTATATCAGTCCTACCCAGAGGAACCACCCACGATGCAAACACTGCAACTGATAATCGAGTCCTCTAACACATCTCATTTGGTTTCCAGAATGTATAAAACGGCTCAAAGTGAAATCCCAAACACTTCAGATAAAGCCTGGCAAAAGTGGAACGCTTCCCTGCCAGAACCACTAACGGACAAAGAATGGTCTATGACCTGCACGCTCCTTAGACTATTAACCCCAAATGGTAACCTCCGCATCACACATCTGAAATATTTACATCAAACATACTATACACCGATGAGACTTCATACATTAGGGCTACGTGGGGATGCCAGATGTAAACGTTGTGGAAAAGCTGAGGCTGATTTTGTACACCTAGCATGGCATTGCCCCAACATACAGACTTATTGGAGGGCGGTTACTGACCTGCTTAGCAAAATGGTAGGGATTGAAATAGAATGTGTAGCGAAAGTATGCTTGCTAGGCCTAATTTCCAATGTGAAAGCGGGAAAACGTAAGTTTAGTGCTGTGGCGCTTTTACTAGCAAAGAGACAAGTCTCAAGATGTTGGGAGGGAGCTAATGTACCAACCCTCAAGGCCTGGATTAAGGACATGATATATTGCAAAGATGCACTGCTAACATATGAAGAAGAACTACCCAACAGGGCAAGACCCAGTAATTACTGGTGCTATCTGTCGGATTATTTACTCACACTTGAGACGGAAGGGGAGGCAGGTCAACTGTTTGAGGAGAATTAGGGTGTTGAAATAGGCTGCTCTAAGCACAAACTGATAAAATAGACCTCACTAATGCGAGATTAATGCAATATACTGTGAAGGTGGCAACAGAGTGCTGTATTGTCCTGGTATGTCCTACAGTTACTTGTTATGGTTGTTTTAATTTACTTGTCTACATAAGCCATGTGAAAATGTGAAGTTGACCATGAACGACATGGATATAAGAGTCTGTTTCGCATGTTACACGCCCATATCGCTCTTGCAGAACTCGCCGCCGGACCCCCGGGTTGTCGGCTACAGGGCCGTGGAGAGGACAATTCTGTTGACTTTATAACTGCGGCCGGCCCCAGGGTTGTAGGCCACTGGCTGTGTACATGTGCTACAATAGACAAATAAAGCTTTTGTTGAACTTCAAAAAAAAAAAAAAAAAAAATGAATCTCCTCAATGCCTCTATCACCTCCTGCATTGTCCCGCCCCCCTGGAAGCAGGCTATGGTACGTGCACTGCTGAAGAAACCGACTCTGGACCCTGGCGACTTTAGCAGCTACCGCCCCATTTCGCTGCTTCCCTGGGTGAGCAAAATTCTTGAGAGGCCTCCTTAGGATGCTGAAAAAAGTACTTCCACTCCTACCTATGGAGGCCAAGCAAGTTGCATTCCAAGGCCTGATCCAGTCTCGGCTGGACTTTAGCAACGTCCTTTACCTCGGTGCGCCCGACTACACACTGCGCAAGTTGCAGATTGTCCAAAACTGCGCGGCTCGCACATTGCTCCAGTTGCCACACAGACTGTCAGCCAAACCCGGGCTGAGTAGCCTGCATTGGCTCATGGTCCGGCAAATAATTGCCTTTAAGGCAATGTGCATATCCCATCAAGCCTTTTGGCACAAAGGACCGGCAAGTAGCCGCCAACTAATCACACAGTACCACTCTAGAAAACACCTCCGCTCTAGCCAGGCCTTTTTAGCCACAGTTCCCAGAATTAAAAGAACGAGAGCTGGTGGCAGGATGTTCTCCTATAATGCCGCCAAACTGTGGAACTCCCTTCCCCTCCAACTCAGGTCCAACCCTGATCTGCTCTCCTTCCGTATGCAATTAAAGACCTTTCTTTTTAACGCTCATAACTAATCCCCTAGCTGATCACCTTTGACAAGTGGCCCCACTCTCTAGTTAGCACTTGGACGCCTCAGGGCAGCAATCGCGCTCAATAAGTCTACGTTTCATTTCATTTCATTTCATTTTCATTTCATTTCATTTCAGTCCAAATACAGATGAATATCTGCACACCATTTCTGAGTAGCGGTAAGCATTAAGTGCAGACTTCACGACAGTCATAACAATTTAGAGTGTTCTAATACAAGTTGGACTGCACACCAATATAACAGCAAAACAAATGTAGGAGTGCAATCATGTCATGAACCATTTCTATAATCTCAATGAACAACATATGGTGTAAAATGAGCAGGGAATATTTGCCAATTGAGCCACCATAGTTTGAAACCAGATATGAGTGGGTAACGTTTACCGAATGAAGCGTGCTCCATAAAGTATTGTCATTTTCCAGTTGTGATATAAACATTGTGGTAACCAAAAGTTATCATATTCCCTTATCTACAATTCCCCTCCCCTGAGGTAAGTGTTTTATTTTTACAGGTACTACAAGACCTCCATGCAGTAAAGGACTAATATGTCACTTTGCTACACCCACCTACCAGAATAAGTAATTCTTATAGACGGTATTTTAAGACACTTCACGCGGTCCTGAAGAAAGCCCACATGACCAAATCGGCAATCTAGGGCTGAAACATGTTGACCTCTCTTATCACGAAAATTGAGTGCATATGAATCCTTAAAATTCAATTTATGCACATCTAAATATTTTCAAACAATTGCTCAAACCCAGAAATAATAAAAAACTAATCTGGCTGTCCGAGTATTTTACATTTTTTCACTTACCACTTATCACTGCTCACTACTGCTTTTAACCAAGGGTATATACCTCCGGGTGGAAGTTGCATAACAACTAACCCAATGATTATGTAGTCACATGTATGAATAGCGGAGAACCAAGATATACCGCTACCTCGATCCATCCCACACGTGCATGAGGGGTTTTTTTATCTCGGGACTAACACACACGTTTCCTGTATACCCAGGTTATGCAGGACAAGTGATCCTTCCTCAAGTGATTTATGAGATTAGATATACAGGAAACTGGATAGATCTCATTTTCTTTCTCCCTCCTCAACTGATTAAATAATAATAGTCATTTGTATCCTTACATGGTTACTGGCCCCTTTACTTCGAGTACTATTTACTTCCCATGCCTTCCCAATGTTTGTGCCTTCTTGCCCTCCCTGCCGACCCCCCGTTTGCAATGCAATAGGTCTGCCGTAAATGAGAGTACTATTGCATTGCAAATGCTTGTTTCTGGTATTGCTACTACTTGTTTAATCCTCAGCTTTGTAGCTGGATAACCTTCCTTGAAAGTTAACCAAGAGGTCAGGGGGTGTCAAGAGGTGCCAGTGAACCAGGAAGGGAAGTCATCCTTCAGCAGGGCCATACCAAAAGGATCAAAGACATGTTACCTATTGCGTTCTTTCGAAAGTGCCACCCGAAAACCAGTATGCCCCCGCCCCTCCTGCCCGCCACAGCTTTCAGTAAATGGAGGCTTCCCCGCCCTCAATCGGGTTTGTTGAGACATTTCCTGTTCACACTGGTCTCTTGTTCTGTCCAGGCCTTTTATTAACTTGGCAGCTGGAAGGAGGATATGAGGAGGGGGGCTTACTCAGGAGGACATTTGATCAGGTGTGCGTATTGTCACTGGTGAAGTGAATTTTGGCATGTTCGTATCATCCTAATAATAATCTGGCTTTCTACAGCACCTAACATGAGTGTTTCTGTTTCCAAGCTTAGTAAATTAGAGTAGCTTAAATTAAAAACAGTGTGATGGTGCTCAATGTATTGGTGCACAGACATAATATCGACTCCAAAATATCGTTTGGACAGAATATCGAGTTTGAAATATCGTTTGGACAAAATATCGACAGGACAGAATATAGACAGCCAAAATATCGTTTTTAAGGTAAGTGAAGTAATATCGACTGTAAATAATATAGAAAGTGAAAATATCCAAGTATATATTCTAGATAGTAAAAAATATCGTTTTTTAAATATTTAATTATTTATAGTGTTTTTTATGTTATAATATGTGTGAAAAGTGTCATTTTATGTTATAATTATTTTTAATTAATGATTTCTTTTTTAATTAATGTGTAATTTTATTCTGTAGCGGGTTGTGGGTTTATAGGGGAATAGGGTGGGAAGTAATTTAATTATAATTAATTAAATATGTAAATTTATTAATTGGTAGTAATAATTAATTAATTGGTAATTAAATAATATTTGTTAATTATTTCAAATTTAATTGGTAATTAATTTAATTTAATTGATTAATTGCTAATTAGGTAAATTAAAATAATTTTTTTCCTGTAGCGGGTTGTGGGTTTATAGGGGAATAGGGTGGGAAGTAATTTAATTATAATTAATTAAATATGTAAATGTATTAATTGGTAGTAATATTTAATTAATTGGTAATTAAATAATATTTCTTAATTATTTAAAATTTAATTGGTAATTAATTTAATTTAATTGATCAATTGCTAATTGTGTAAATTTAAATCATTTTTTTCCTGTAGCGGGTTGTGGGTTTATAGGGGAATAGGGTGGGAAGTAATTTAATTATAAATAATTAAATATGTAAATGTAATAATTGGTAGTAATGTTTAATTAATTGTTAATTGAAAAATATTTGTTACTTAATTAAAATGTAATTGGTAATTAATTAAATTAAATTAATTAATTGCTAATTATGTAAATTAAAATAATTTATTTCCTGTAGCGGGTTGTGGGTTTATAGGGGAATAGGGTGGGAAGTAATTTAATTATAATTAATTAAATATGTAAATGTATCAATTGGTAGTAATATTTAATTCATTGGTAATTAAATAATATTTTTTAATTATTTAAAATTTAATTGGTAATTAATTTAATTTTAATTGATCAATTGCTAATTGTGTAAATTTAAATAATTTATTTCCTGTAGCGGGTTGTGGGTTTATAGGGGAATAGGGTGGGAAGTAATTTAATTATAATTAATTAAATATGTAAATTTAATAATTGGTAGTAATATTTAATTAATTGTTAATTAAAAAATATTTGTTAATTAATTAAAATGTAATTGGTAATTAATTTAATTTAATTGATTAATTGCTAATTATGTTAAATTAAAGTGGTATTTTTAGGGTTCAGGGTCAGTTTTTGGTTTTTGGGTAAAGGGGTATTTTTAGGGTTCAGGGTCAGTTTTTAGTTTTTGGGTAAAGGGGTATTTTTTAGGGTTCAGGGTCAGTTTTTAGTTTTTGGGTAAAGGGGTATTTTTAGGGTTCAGGGTCACTTTTTAGTTTTTGGGTAAAGGGGTATTTTTAGGGTTCAGGGTCAGTTTTTAGTTTTTGGGTAAAGGGGTATTTTTAGGGTTCAGGGTCAGTTTTTAGTTTTTGGGTAAAGGGGTATTTTTAGGGTTCAGGGTCAGTTTTTAGTTTTTAGTTTTTGGGTAAAGGAGTATTTTTAGGGTTCAGGGTCAGTTTTTAATTTTTGGGTAAAGGGGTATTTTTAGGGTTCAGGGTCAGTTTTTAGTTTTTGGGTAAAGGGGTATTTTTAGGGTTCAGGGTCAGTTTTGGGTTTTTGGGTAAAGGGTTTTTTTAGGGTTCAGGGTCAGTTTTGGGTTTTTGGAATACAGGGGTACAGTGTAAAAATAAAGTAAAATTAAATTTACATTAAATTAATTTAATGAAATGAAATTAAATTAAATTATATTAAATTAATTTTAAATAATTTAAATTAATAAAATTATTATATACTTACCAATACTTACGTTGTAATGATAGTGCGTTGTAAAAGTTGCGTTGTAACGTCATATATCCACTGTTGCACTCTTTGCAGTGGGAATAGTAATTTTAACCCCTACGCTATCCATCGCTTTCCCTACTGTTGCACCCACTGGAGTGGGAATAGTAATTTTTCCTCTTTTGTATTTGTACGTTAATAATATTGGCTATTATTTAATTAAATTTTGTTACTATATATATATATGTTTTAAGAAATATGATTAAAAAAATATAATTTTTTTACTTTCATTAATTATTTAATTATTAAAAGTTATTTTAAGTATTGTTAAGTATATTTTAGTAATTACTTTTTTATATTAATGTGATTAAACATTGTTTTTATTAAAGTCGATATTTTTTACAACTATATTTTTGTAAACGATATTTTTTACTCGATATTTTTGTACTTACCTGTTTGTAGATAGAAACGCGATATTTTGTCTCTCGATATTTTGTCAACGATATTTTTGTTGGTCGATATTCTGTCCCTCGATATTATTTCAGTGATCCCAATGTATTGATATCAGAAGGCTGGAAGATTGAGCGGCCTTCTCAGGATAGGGACTGTTGATTGACAGGTTACACCAGATGTCAGCAGCGAGTGATAAATCCATTTGGCAACATCCATTACTCCTATCCTCCATTTCCCTCACCTTTAGCAGCAGCTACCAGCACACTCAGCAAAGTCTCTGGAGCCACGTACTTTGCACGCACCCACCAGAAAGGGGAGAGGGGTGGTCAGGGGGTGCCCACCTCACGACCCTGCGTACTCCAGCTCTGCTTCCCTCACATCCATTGCACAGCCATTTTTATTCAAATGTTTTTTCTTTGCACAGAGTGACCATCATCTGGATTCCCCAATTAGTTATCTGTTCTCTCTTAAGTGTATGACATATTCTCAACTGTACACGGCATGTCTCCCCCTCATTCTCCCCCTCCCTCACCCTCCACCCCAATCACCTCACCCGGGCCAGAAGACAAAGTGGACAGGTTAATAAAAAGCACATTTGAGTCGGGTGACATCGAAGGATTTGATAGAATAAACTGTGATGCAATGTGCATTTTACACGGTGTGTGAATGTATTCACTGAAAAGCAACGTTTGTAAAGGACAGCTTGAGAAATAGTGCTGCAAAGGGGTCTTGTTTCCCTGCAGTGGAAATATCCTGTGATGAATATCCTGTGATCACAGAGACAACATAGAAACACAGCGGGCCATGTTTTTGTCACAGGCTGTACATCCTGGCCATGCAGAGTACAACACTGCAGATGTAATGCTCACCTGGCAGCGGCCAGAAGCAATACCAGTGGCCTTCCTCCTCCTAAAGCTGCTTCGACATGGCTACTGGACAACATCCACACAGGCTGTCCTAGCGTTGGCTAGTCACAATTACTAGGACATATGGATCCCTACTAAGCATGGGCGTAAAATCCGTTCCGTTCACGGAATTTGCGGATTTTCTGCAATTTCGTGGTCCGCGAATCTTGCGACATTGCAGAAAAATCTGCAAAATCGCGTTCGGGATGGATTTTCAAAAACTGAAGTACATGAAGCACTTACAGGGTTACAATAGGTGCCCAAGTTCAAGCTAATTTCTTTGTAACTATTTACGGTTACATGGAAATTAACTTGGGCACCTGCTGTAACCCTGTAAGTGCTTCCTGAGCGGCGCCTCCAGAGTTGTTGCCTACTTTCAACTATTCTCTGACCCTGCTCTGCCCTCAAAGCAGGGTCAGAGAATAGTTACAAGTATGGCACAATGCTCCAGGCTGTCACAAAAATTAAACCACAACAGGAAGCACTTACAGATAAGGAAGCAGGTGCCGGGCTTGAAGCTCAAATTCAGTAACACATTAACCAGCCCCCGGTTGAGGCTGGGCAGGTGTGCTTTCTCCCCATAATCTGCAGTGGTGAACCAGAGGGTGGCAGTGGTAAACCAGAGGGTGCAGTGATGAACCAGAGGGTGACAGTGATGAACCAGAGGGTGGCAGTGGTGAACCAGAGGGTAGCAGTGATGAACCAGAGGGTGACAGTGATGAACCAGAGGGTGGCAGTGGTGAACCAGAGGGTGGCAGTGGTGAAGCAGAGGGTGGCAATGATGAACCAGATGGTGGCAGGGGTGAACCAGATGGTGGCAGGGGTGAACCAGAGGGTGGCAGTGGTCAACCAGAGGGTGGCAGTGGTGAACAAGAGGGTGGCAGTGTTGAACCAGAGGGTGGCCGTGATGAACCAGAGGGTGGAAATGATGAACCAGAGGGTGGCAGTGATGAACCAGAGGGTGGCAGGGGTGAACCAGAGGGTGGCAGTGGTGAACCAGAGGGTGGCAGTGATGAACCAGAGGGTGTCAGTGGTGAACCAGAGGGTGTCAGTAGTGAACCGGAGGGTGGCAGTGGTGAACCAGAGGGTGGCAGTAATGAACCAGAGGGTGGCAGTGATAAACCAAAGGGTGCTGTGATGAAACAGAGGGTGGCAGTGATGAACCAGAGGGAGGCAGTGGTGAACCAGAGGGTGGCAGTGATGAACCAGAGGGTGACAGTGATGATCCAGAAGGTGGTAGTGGTGAACCAGAGGGTGGCAGTGATGAACTAGAGCGTTGCAGTGATGAACCAGAGGGTGGCAGTGGTGAACCAGAGGGTGCTGTGATGAACCAGAGGGTGGCAGTGATGAACCAGAGGGTGGCAGTGGTGAACCAGAGGGAGCTGTGATGAACCAGAGGGTGGCAGTGATGAACCAGAAGGTGGTAGTGGTGAACCAGAGGTTGCTGTGATGAATCAGAGGATGGCAGTGATCAACCAGAGGGTGGCAGTCGTGAACCAGAGGGTGGCAGTGGTTAATCAGAGGGTGGAAGTGATGAACCAGAGGGTGACAGTGATGAAACAGAGGGTGGCAGTGATGAACCAGAGGGTGGCAGTGGTGAACCAGAGGGAGCTGTGATGAACCAGAGGGTGGTAGTGATGAACTAGAGGGTGGCAGTGGTGAACCGGAGGTTGCTGTGATGAGCCAGAGGATGGCAGTGATCAACCAGAGGGTGGCAGTCGTGAACCTGAGGGTGGCAGTGATGAACCACAGGGTGACAGTGATGAACCAGAGGGTGGCACTGGTGAACCAGAGGGTGCTGTGATGAACCAGCGGGTGGCAGTGATGAACCAGAGGGTGACAGTGATGATCCAGAGGGTGGCAGTGGTGAACCAGAGGGTGGCAGTAATGAACCAGAGGGTGGCAGTGATGAACCAGAGGGTGACAGTGTTGAACCAGAGGGTGGCAGTGGTGAACCAGAGGGGTGGCAGTGGTGAACCAGAGGGGCGGCAGTGGTGAATCAGAGGGTGGCAGTGATGAACCAGAGGGTGGCAGTGGTGAACAAGAGGGTGGCAGTGTTGAACCAGAGGGTGGCCGTGATGAACCAGAGGGTGGAAATGATGAACCAGAGGGTGGCAGTGATGAACCAGAGGGTGGCAGGGTTGAACCAGAGGGTGGCAGTGGTGAACCAGAGGGTAGCAGTGATGAACCAGAGGGTGTCAGTGGTGAACCAGAGGATGTCAGTAGTGAACCAGAGGGTGGCAGTGGTGAACCAGAGGGTGGCAGTAATGAACCAGAGGGTGGCAGTGATAAACCAAAGGGTGCTGTGATGAACCAGAGGGTGGCAGTGATGAACCAGAGGGTGGCAGTGGTGAACCAGAGGGTGGCAGTGATGATCCAGAGGGTGGTAGTGGTGAACCAGAGGGTGGCAGTGATGAACTAGAGGGTGGCAGTGATGAACCAGAGGGTGGCAGTGGTGAACCAGAGGGTGCTGTGATGAACCAGATTAATTGCCTGGGAGCCCTCTGGGTGTGAGCACACATTGTGCTAAGTTTCCCCCTGCCCCCAGTACATATATACCCGTACCGCACAGCACCATTATGCTCTTGCACCATGAAGTCTGGTGCCTGGATGCTCCTGATCCATGTAGATGGTACCACTGTCTGGTGCAGTCAAAATGTAAAGTCATAACTTGCTACACAGCACCAATAAACACGTGTCCCCCCTGGCACCGGTATGCGCATGTACCAGGCGTGGAGCACCCGCATGCCACTGCACCCTACTGCCTAGCGCCAGCATATGCCTGTACAGGGCAGTTTAGTATGAGATGAGACATTGTCCAGCAGCAGCTGCATGTGCCTAAACCCACTGAGCAGGATCAGAATGGCTTTGTACCAACACGCGCAGCAGAGCTATCTTGGACATCTGAAGGATTCTGAGGTCCTGTGCCAAACGTATTTTTGCATCCATGAGTATCCCGAGCGCCATCCTATTGTAGCTCCTGTGACCAGGAGGCTGCTTTCTCCTCATCTGCTGCTCTGCTCTGCTCGGTCTCTGACCCTTTATAAACAAAATGCATGTGAACTTTCATGGAAACCCCGCCCATTTGGCCTCATCCACCACACACTAGCGGTATGAAACGTCTTCCCGCCCATCCCCACTATAATGGCCAGCTCCCTCAAGGGACCTCGGCGCCTTTTGGCGCGCTGGCAAAGTTACAGGCACACCTGGTCACATATTTGTGCAAATGGCACAAAAAAAATTGGCGAACTTGCAGACTTTTTTTGCAATTTCGCACGAATTCGCGGATAGCGAATTCGCACATTTTGCCCATACTTAATCCCTACAAGGATTACTGTGCCAGGGAACGCTGTGGTAGCACCACTTTTTTTTTTAACAAGATGTCTGTTACATATAATTGTGAAATACATAGCTGTTGAAGGCTGTTGTGCACACTGACTCCACAGATCACTTCACATTGATTAGCTGTGCCTCGAGATGCTTTTCTGGTCGTATACTCCATGTAGAGTGCCTACCCATGAGCTGGTTGTCACACTCAAACGATGACCATGAGTTGCTGTGACCATCAGATGAGAGCTGATGGGTCTCGGCCACGGTGTACTTCGCATACGGGTCCCCGGGGTTAGGCTGGTTCAAGTTGTAGTATTGCGCTGGATACGTTCTAGTGTTCAGCATGTTGTAACACACACTGAACACCCACCCACCACAGGCGTCATCAGTCAGATGACCCTAACAATAAAAGGGGCCGAGCGCACATGCTCTGGGCCATTTATCCAACCCACACTACCGGTGTCTGCGTCCATCCTTTTATTAGTATGAGAGCCTGAGGCCCAAATACCACATTGGAGATGAGGGGGCTGTGCCCGTGCATGCAGCAGCCCAGCAGAAGATGAAGATGAAAAGGGGGAGAGAGCTGCCGGGTGGTATGGCCCCCCCGGGGTGAACGGCGCCGCGGGGCGTGTGACAAGCCCCGGGCCTGTTTGCAGATTAAGAGGTGACCGGGAGCCTACCCCACACCTCATGAGCCAGCTGTGAGCTGCCCCCCCTCCCCGGGGTGGAAGGGACGTGGAGAGCAGTGCTAGCCGAGCGGAGCCCGCCCGCATTGGCCGCGTCGGAGTGCCCCCGCAAGTGAAGAGGATCATGCAGAGCCCACCCTTGTGGATGAAAGGGCCCGCCGGCCGAAGGTGAGGAAGGGGGAATGCAAAGAGAAGTGACCCTGTGCAATCGGACGCCAGCGGGAGGCCACCCCGCTCCTTCAGCCCCGAGAATTAAGTGTGACATGCCCCGAGGTGATCCCAGGCCAGCGAAAGCCCACCCCGCTGCACCTGGTGAAAGTATGCACTGACCTTCCCCCCGTGTAGTGGAGTAAACTTTAAGTGGCTGTGGTAGGCGGGCGTGATGAGGGTGAATCAGCTGTTGGCCTGAAGCCCAGTGGAGCAGCCCACGGCCGATCAGTGTGGCGCCAGCAACCCCCTGCGCAGCCTGTGTAGAAAAAGGCATGCTGCGAGGGGCGAAAGCCACAAAAAGTGAATGGCTAGCTGCTGTGCCCAACAAGTGAGGAGACACAAAAGGGAGAATAGCGCTTGACCCCAAGGCCCCGTGAGGAGACACAAGAGGGAGAATAGCGCTTGCCACGAGGTCCCGCTAAGGTCCGCTATGCCATCCCGCAGGCTCTAAGACTGCCCAAAAACAGAGCCAGCATGCTCCGGCAATAGCGTTAACAACCCTCACCCCTCTGCGCAGCGTGATAACTGAGAGGCTGCTGCGGGCGGGGATAGCGGGGAAAACAAGCTCAAGACAGCAGGCAGCCGGTGGACGGTCAGAGCGGCCAACATGTAATGGAGCCAGCCCTCCTTCCTGCAAATTGTTCAGACTGCCTGTAAAGAAGTGTCCCGCGCCGCCAGTGAAGCGCAGTGAGCCTGCTGCGAGGGGCGGGACACGGAGAGTGACTACAGGCGGCCAGTGCAGCCGTGTGATCAGCTGTGAGGGCCCTGTGCAGAGAAGCAGTATCGGCTGTGTGGGGACAATAAAACAAAACAAGTGAGCGACTCACTGCTTGAAGTTGGAGTGTCCCTCTGATGTGGGGACAGGCAGCAGCGTGTGAAATCCCTTTCCTGCACAGAAAGTAAGGAACCAGCAAGGCGTGGCCAACAGTGTGGGTGAAGCTGACCTGGCTGATCAGCACGCCGCAGGGCCCGTGAACAACTGCAGCAGAGTGTTACCCTGAGCCCATCGAGAGAGGCTCTGTACCCATCTTCAAAGCTGTGTTGTATAGCTCCTATATATCCTTATATCGTGTTAAGTTAGCATAGGTACATTTGAGATTTAAACGCCATTTTTCCTTTCTTGCAACTTCTGCACACGACCCTTAATTGTTGACTTAGCTTTCAACCTAGTGGTTTGCCGTGGTGTATGTGAGAATAATATGTTATTGCTCTGATATCAGTTTTGTTTAATAAACCATGTCTGCACGGAGAGTGCTGAAGTTTCAGGAGCAACACGATATGGAATTGTTATGAGGTCTGATCTCCACGCCTTCATAGTCATAACACAAGTGCAGCCTTTGCCAACTTGGGCTTGAGGCGGGATTGATATTGCTTTGCAGGAGAATAGTTAACACACTTGATGCGGTGCACATGCAGAGAGAGCTGGTGTATGCTGATGTGATTCCTTCATGCTAGGACACTAAGGTATGGGCCCGCCCTAAAACAACCCAAAGAGACCTTCTTAGCTAATAATATAATATATGTGTTAGGGAGGGTGAGATATAAGTGTTGTTAACTCTTATTCATTACAGCATGTTAACATGCTGTCACCATTCGCTTTTTATGTCTTAGTAACTATGCTGATAATTTTGATACTGATAATAAGTATACTTGTATTATCTAAGATACTGCGCCTGAGAAGACGGCATTAGTAAATAAACATTTCAAATGCACATGTGTCTTCTTTACTCCATGTTCTGGTTTGTAATGATAATATAACGAAAGAGTGTTCATGAGTCCCACGTACCCTGAGGTACTGTAAGTTCATGTTCTGGTTTGTCTAAACATTGGGAGTTTGATATGTCCAATGAGACACTGTAGCTAGCTCGGTAAGGGGTGAGTTGGTTGCTAAGGTAAGTTTTGGGACACCCTAATTTACCGAGGTTCCACTCCTCTGTGCACAGTTCTGTGTGAGTACAGAAACCCTGCAACATGGCGCCCAACGGTTTCGGTGGTCTTATATCATGACACTCGAGTAGTTTATCGTTCATGCCTTAACCCCTTCACATCCGTTTCCGGAAAACGGGGTGTCGGTGAAACCTACCTATTTTTTGAAATAGGTCTTTATTCAAGCTTGATTCTTTCTCAAACGGTTTCTTTGAATTACTACCCAGTTGTGCTACAAAGTATTCTTTGTGTGTTCTTGTTTCCAGTGTTGTCATGGCGGCGGTGGCTATTGCGCAGCATAGTCGCGTAGCGGTACGCAACCATCTTCAGACGTACCAAGTCCCAGTAGATGGGATGGCTGTGATTTTCGTGGTATGTGCAGATCCGGCGTTTCCTTACGAGTTGTTTTACTCTTGGGTTACGTTTCCGGCTGTGGACGCTAATTCTGGTTTGTTCCACTCCTACACTGCCTCGGATGTCCCGGCTGAATATACGCCGTACAGGGCATTGGAAATACCTATTGATCATTGGCAGCATCGAGTTTGGTTTGATGGCGCCCTCCCCCACTCTTTGTCCGCTGCGAGGTTAGGTCCACTCTCAATTCCAGGTACAAATTGGCCTGCGTTGGGTGGCTTTACCCCGCACCCGAATCACGGGGCTTGTACCCTGGCAGAAATTCGCGGGCTACATGTTGTTTCCATTTCCGTGATTCGTGCTTTAGTGCAATACATCGGTCGACATCTTCCTGGTGGTCCCCAGGGGGGTGCGGCCGCTCCCATGGAACGAGGCGGAATGCGTCTCAATCCAGTGATGGTTAATTCGGTTTTTGGTGCGCGTCCGGTTGACAACGATGACTTCCCATTCTGGCTAGCAGGGAAGTTTGATCAGCTGGAGGCGGTTTTTCCGAATTCTACTCCTGCTGATAAACATAGAATGTTAACGATTACTCTACCGAAGGATATTACTCCTGAACTTGCTGACTGTGAAAGCTGGGGAAAAACATTTGCGGCAGTTTATACGAGGTGCTTCGGCACCCCGTCTATGAATGCTCTGCCTGAAATCATTAGACGTGTTCAGAATGATCACGGTCCAGAGGCAGCGGTTGAATTGGGTATGCGCCTGTGTGGTTCTTTTGAGATTGTAAGTGATCTCATTCTCTCCAATGTTAAAGGAGATGCAGTTAACTTTCAGGTGTCGAATGCTTTGGCTGCTCTGCCCGATGCCGACAAACCCCGCCAGTTAGCAAAGATTGTGGTGGCCGCTTATAAGACAATTGGCCGCACAAGTAGAGGTCTGAAATATTTTCCAGTGAAGGATAAAAAACAACCTCAGGGACAATCTGCAGTGACAGATGTCCAGCCCAAGTCCAAATAACAGAATAGGCCTAAAAAACAGACACAGGGGAAGCAGACTAGGCAAACTCAGGATTCTGTTCCTGCAATACAAGCTCCTGCGCCGGCAGACAGAGTTTATGATTTGCGCGATCGCGCGATGATTGATTCACCTGATCGTTTTCAGGGTTCTGATCAACGCTCTCCTCGTTCCTTTCAGGAAACATCGGCCCAGAAGACCGGTGGTGGAGGAGGGGGTGGACGTGGACGTGGTGGCCAGCAAGGACGTGGTCAGTCCCGCCAGCCGGACGGCGCAGTGAAGCAGGAGGATTCTACGCCTAAGCGTCCGCAGTTTGCGAAGAAGAAAGTCGCCGCCTTAACAGCGCATAGATATGCCACAGATAGTGAGAACGCGGCTTCGGAATCTGACGTGGGCTCTGACCTTGCTGGACAGCGCGGCGGAGATTACCATAGTCAGAGAGGCGCTCCGTCCACTACTGAGGGTGACAGCGACTGAGGTGTTTGTTGTAATAGAAACAGCTGATACGGGATTAGCTCCCCCTGAAAGACTTTTTGAAATTGTCCTGTTAATTGAAGGTGACATACAGCGTACTGTCAGAGGGGTATTTTGGGAGAACCTTTCATCTACGTACGATATTTTGCTTTCCGAGGCTGACTGGCCCCCACCTTTTGTGCTCGCAGCGCCGCGAGGGGAGGAGGTACTCCTTCCCAGTTTCGCGCACACTGTCTCGACTGAGCATGCGCAGCATTTTGCAGAAGAGTGGGCTCGGGCTCTTGCACCGGCTCTCTACCGCAACCAATGTGGTTGGGACAAATTGTCCCCATGCCACGAAATTCCTTTGCGGTCTGAGCCGCAGCCTCAGCCTCAATATCCCATACGGCGTGAAGCTAAATCAGCCGTCGCAGAAATCCTTGAACAATTGGAATATCAGGGAGTTATTGAAACGTGTGTGTCACCAATGAATAATCCCCTTTTTACTGTGACCAAACCTGGCGGATCATATCGTTTGGTATTGCATTACCGGCATTTGAACTCGCATTGCCGTAACTGTGCAGTACAGAATACTCACGGCTCTGCCCTTGTGGATAGTCTAGTGCGTAAGCGTTTCAAGACAACGCTTGACATTTCCAATGGTTTTTATGCCCACAGACTGGATGGCTTTAGCTCCCAATGGACTAGTTTTACGTCCGCTGGTGTGCAAAAATGCTTCCGGCGACTCCCAATGGGCTACAAAAATAGTCCAGGGGTCTTCACCTCCAGAATAGTCACACTATTGGAGGGAATCGATCCGGATGCATGTTCTTATGTGGATGATATTTATCTCACAGACGACGAAATTTGGATGCATCTGTGTCGAGTGAATTCCATAATTTGTACTTTTGCTGACATGGGTTACAAATTTAACTTTGCAAAATCGCACATTGCTGAACACACAGTGTTGTTTTTGGGCTATGAGCTCAACAATGAAGGTAGAGGTTTGGCTCCTCACTTCTTAGAGAAGTGCGCACAATTGCGCGCTCCTACAACACTGAAAAAATTACAATCTTTACTGGGCTTTTTGAATTTCGGCAGAACTTACATTCCGGAATATGCCCAGCGTATCAAGCCTTTGTATGCTTTGATACAACCGTCTTTCTCAAAATCATGCTGGCTGCCTGAGCATTCAGCCATTTTGCAATCCTTGCAGGCTGATCTGCTCGCTTCTAAATATTTACTGACTCGTGATAACCACACCAACCTGGTAATAAGAATAATTCCTGGGACGGTGGGTTTCGCATACCTCACTTTTAATGAAGGTGACACAGTACCTATTGCTTACAAGTCACACTTGTACACTTCGGCTGAGATGCGGTTTCCCACAGTGGAAAAGGTTTTAACTGCTGTACAGATGGCTATTCTAAAGGAACGAGCACTGTCTCAGGGGAAACGCATGCTAGTGGTAACACCCTGTCCTCACTTGGAGGCAGTCACGAAAGCCAGTGTACCGAATTCAAAGGCTTTGCACCCTCGGTGGATTCAGTGGGCAGCGTCATTGTCATCCACGGATGTCATGTTTATTTTTGACGCTTCCTTACGGTCGCAGGAGTACTTGCAGTATGAATTCGTTCATCCTGCTCCTCTGGCTATGCGACCTTTGGAGGACTTCCATTGCATCATTTACACTGATGGGTCGGCGCAGGTTGCGCATGGCTCTAAACATGCCTACGTTTCCGCATGCGCCATTGTGGTCGGTGCTATGTTGAATGATGAGTTCGTTTCCAGGGAAGTGCACACGTTGCCCCTGGGCGATTGCACCGCACAATTGGCAGAGCTTCGTGCTCTCTTACTAGCTTTGGAGTACGCAGATCTGAGTGTTACTACTCTAATTGTAAGTGATTCTTACTACTGTGTCCAGTCTTACAATGAAAACTTGTTCTTTTGGATTCAAAATGATTTTCATGATTCCAAGGGTAGCACAATAAAACATAAAATGATCTGGGTTCGAGTGGCAGAGCTTAAGGCTATGTTGCCACTCGTTTATGTGATTCATACTCTCGGTCATCAGCGCGTAGGAGTTCACGCTGTTGGCAACTCGCTTGCTGATGAAGCAGCGAAATCAGCAGTATCTACATACTTAGTTGCAGCAGTTACTAGGTCTAAAACCAAGATTGATAGCGACATCTTGGCAGCGATTGCTGCCTCTGAGAAGGGAAGTAAACATCCTGCGGGATTCCCTTCGAAGTGTAAATACCACTTAAGTCCCGAAAAGGTTCCTTTTGTGACAATTCCTGATGTTGGGGAACGGCTGATTCCCAACTCGGATCGCAGAACGGACTTGATTACAGCGGCTCATGAAGGTGTGGCGTCTGCGCATGCGGGCGTCTCAGCCACTGTAACGCAACTACAACAACGTTTCTGGTGGCGGGGACTGTACAAACAGACGCGTGATTATGTCCTTCTTTGTGACATATGCCAGCAGATTAAACCTTCAACTGCTACGCGTCCGCCACAGACTCAGTTGTACATTTCTAATAAACCACTAGGCTGTGTTTATTTAGATCACTGCGGTCCTTTTTCATCTGATACTGCGTTTAAGTACATCTTAGTAGCAGTTGACTCATGCACACGCTTTGTGTGGGTATGGCCACATCGCAGCGCTGATTCACGGACTGTCATTAGAGATTTGCGTATCTTTATAGGGATTTTTGCCTGTGGTACCTTCCATTCGGATCAGGGTCCGGCTTTCGCCTCTAAGGCGTATAAGGATGCCATGACTTCGATGGGGGTCCAAGTCAAGTTTTCGTCACCCTACAGACCTGAGGGTAATAGTGTAGTTGAACGAATGAACCGTGATTTAAAGCAATCTTTGACAGCCCGAGTTATAGGCACTGGCGGAACCGGCTGGCTCACCTCTATGGCGTGCAGCGTGCTCTTAATAATCTCCCTAGAAGGTCTCTGGGTGGGCGGACCCCATACGAAATGCTCTTTGGCATCAAGATGTACGTCCCTGACCTTGACGGTCTAGACTCTGTGGTTCGCGCCACTTCCTTTGACGCAGATGAACATTGCAATGTTTTACAGAATCTACAAAAGACCAGAGTCAGTCTTGCAAAGGAACATTTGCCCTCCACATCGGATGATGCGTTGCAGATCCCGGTAGTTGGCTGGCTACCCCAAGTTGGAGAACTGGTTCGAGAGAAGATCGACAACAAGAAAGAGTTTGGTCCCTCCTATCGAGCTCCAGTCCCAGTGCTTGGAGTGAAGGGTACAAGAACAGTCATTTTACCACCACTTCCAGGTCGTGAGGAAAACAGGTTTATTTCTATTGACAATGTCAAGATACACAGAGTGGCCCATTCTTCTTAGCATGACACCAGCTGTTTCCTGTCCTTCCATTGTGAGAAATTCAATTATGCCCACTGCTTCTAATAATGAACCTGAGGTGGCCATCGAATTACCTGCTGTTTCCAGTCCATTATTAAATAATTTACCCGGAACTAACATTGATGAGACAGACTATACATACCCCACTGATTTGTCCATGCCTGACCTGCAAGCTCGTTTAGCCACGGAATCCAGATTTTCATTTGACTCTGCTTCCCTTGCCTCGAAAAAACCCTCTCAACTTGCGGTATATGCTAGCCTGTTTAAAAAACATTTTTTGATTCCTCCTTGGATATACATTTGGCTGGTCCTTTTTTCGGTTTACCTTTTTATGTCAATTGGTTTTGTGTTTTATTTTTTTCGAATTATGAATGGACACTATGTCGAGGAGAGAACTTGCATTACTCATTTAAATGGAACATTGGCCCCACTTTCCTCTTCACATTCTACACACAGATTAAAAAGAGACTTGACTTTGGTTAACATCACAGCATGGCCTGTTCTGGATGGAATCGCGTGGGATGCAGTTCGTTTTCAGATTCATGGCCCAACGGAAGTCGTTAATGTTCCTAATGTACTAAGAGTTAATATAGGGGATGTGGTGAAACAAAACATTCGTTCTGATGATTGGGATGTTAATGCTGTGGAAAGTTTGTTTTCTGATTTGCAATACTATGCTGCTTTTGATGCTGAGGATTTATATTTAGAATCTGCTAATTATGGTGATTTGTTCTGTTACCAACATTATGGCAATCACTTCTTACACAAAACATCTTCCCGAAGGGATGCTGTTAATTTTACTCAGTGGGAACATTGCCCAGCACCTACACAAGGGAGTTCAGAAACGTTTCTTAAAAAGTATACTTATTTCACTGACTTTAATCAGTCCAATCCCGAGTCCTTTTATTTTAAATTTCACCAACAGCCACTGTCCAAGGTTAGACTTACCGATACAAAATTGTTGTATTCGAAGGCCTTCCTAGATCAATTAGTTACTGGGGGCTATGTGTTATGGAAGGAAACCATAGACCTTAAATCGGTTTGGGGTTCAAGGGCCTGGCAGGTACGAGGCACTGAGGCTTTGCACCGTGCATGTCTCATCCCGAATCATATGTTGTTTTTAATTGAAACCGTTTCCCAGACCACATGCTTTGGATTGGCTACATCTAAAAGGTTAAACACCCCGTCTTTCCCGGAGTTGGAGGAATATGAGAATTGGAGTAATTTTACTCAATTGTCCATTAAAGATATACAGGCTCTGCTTCTTAATTCCTCCTTTAACATTTCCAGTATGAATCCCAAGGGTTGGCTGCTTTGGCACCGTAGTGCTGATTCTTGCCAAAAAAGATTTTTAAATATAACTGACGGTTTTAAGACTGTTAGATCTGATCCCCGGTTTGATTTGAGTCATACTGTCACCTCTTACTCTGTGGGCTAGTTGTGTCAGGCTTGGCTGAAACATTCAACTTTACCTGCGGTTAAGTATCACCTTTCCAAACTGAATGCAGACGTGGATTTGAATGATTTCATTAAAGGCCCAGCTAGTGGCAGGTCGAAAAGGTGGTTATATGGGGTTTACAATGAAATTTGGAAACTCTCACAGATTGAGGCTGCTTCACGCCTTAGGGCTATTGATCAGGCGAGTCTTGAGAAAGTGCTTGCAGTTGTTGACAATAGCATTAATGTGCTTTCCTCTAGAATTTACACTTTAGATAATATTGTGTCGTCTGTTGTAGATATTGTGCATGATGAAGTGTCAGTATTATACCATGGTCAAAATCAATTACGGTCAATCATGCAGTTTGCATGGACACTTCAGACTCTGACAATGGGTAAAGTTCCCTGGGGATACATGAACGTTTCCTCTTTATTTTCACCATTTAATTTGACAGACAAACAACGCTTGCTTTCAATGCGTGATGCTTCCTTTTCTATGCTCCATATTGAAAGGTTGGAATCTTTACCTTTTTCTGTGGCAGAAGCCACTACTGCTACGTGGCTTATCCACGGTTTAATAACACTGCCTTTTGCTTTATATAAGTTTTCAAATTGTATGAAATATGTGCCAATAGGTCGTTTTGAACCCTTAGGTAGCGGTTTTCTTCATGAGGTCTGGTCACTCCCATACACATACAGATGTTTCAAAGATGAACAAGAAGTTTATCTAACGGGGGATGAGTGTACTGAGACGCCAGATCATTCTTTAATGTGCAGACACATACAGTTACACGGTTCATGTAATAAGGACCGACCGTATATGGCTTGCGTTTTACAGGGCACGCCAGTTCCTGCTATCATCCCCACGTTTAAATTGTTAGAGAATGGTAGTTATTTAATGCTCAATAATGAGAACTGTTGTGGTTTAATTAAAGGTATAGCTTTCATAGTAACAGTAAGTGAGCGAGTTATTTGCTGCAGAAATGTTCTTTATCCTCCCACACGTGAACATAGGGAGTCTTCCATTTGGCCACAGATACCGACCTTGGGAGCAGAATTCAGCGGCATGGCTAGAATAAGAGCTCTATTGTCCCAGAAAGAGGTGGCCTTGAGCTCGGCCCGTGAAACTTTCGTGCTTCACATTGCTAACACCCGTACGGAGGTTCAGGCTCTTTTAAATACTGATTTGCCTTTGCATTTCGGAGCCATGGTCCGTTCTATCTTTAACGCATCCTCCACGACGGGCCTAGCACATTTTTTTAAAGTTGTTAGCGGTGGTCTCGTGACTTCCTTTGAGAAGATTTTTGGAGTCGTCCCTGCCTTCTTCCATTCTATTTTTTCATCCTTATTTGGAGGGTTCCCGTTTTTACTTGCATTAGCGGCTGGCGCATTGGTGGTTTTCTGCCTTTTTAAATATGGATGCCCTTCCTGTGCAAGACCACGCTCAGCTGCTACTGACGCGGTTTCGCAACCGCATGCTTGATTATTATGGCACACTGCCGTTGGCGACTCTAAGCACGGCTTTTGGATTATCTTTTCGGTTCTCCTATTTCACCTGTGTCCAGCCTGTATTTCGCTGCCTGACCTGTGATTTCCTTTGGGCCATTGTTTTGTGTCTCTGCGGACCAATATCTTCTGACGTCGATTTTGACCAACTGATGAGTCCTATCATTGCTCATGAGTTGGTTTGTTCTGACGAAAGGATTATGGCCTTGGCGGTGGCACATGGACTAATGGGTCCCTGGGATGTGTTGTCGGCAGCGCAAAATTTCTTGGAACGAAGTTTTCTTGAAAACCCACCGAGCTGTCCTCTGATGGTTATAGAGGATCCGGTGCTGGAAGATCACGTATGTTCCTTTCATCTTTTAAATTGGATGGCTGAACTGTTTTCGGATGAGGACAGTGACTTCCTCCTGGAGGCTGTTGCAGCATACTTTTCATATACAGTCTTATCATAGACACTGCCTCAAATTGACATGCTGATTGATAGCATTTCCTTGATTTTATTGACTTTTGGTCAAGACATTTTATTTTTGCTTGCCTATTGGCTTGAGCCACATTGTACTTGTGGGCTATTTTTTAGCATTAGTTTTTATAATTGAATTTTTATTCATGCTCGTTTATAATTGGATTCTGCTCTCATGTGATGGCACTTCTGTTATCTTATTTTGTCCGTTCTCGGATCATGGGGGGGTGTTGTATAGCTCCTATATATCCTTATATCGTGTTAAGTTAGCATAGGTACATTTGAGATTTAAACGCCATTTTTCCTTTCTTGCAACTTCTGCACACGACCCTTAATTGTTGACTTAGCTTTCAACCTAGTGGTTTGCCGTGGTGTATGTGAGAATAATATGTTATTGCTCTGATATCAGTTTTGTTTAATAAACCATGTCTGCACGGAGAGTGCTGAAGTTTCAGGAGCAACACGATATGGAATTGTTATGAGGTCTGATCTCCACGCCTTCATAGTCATAACACAAGTGCAGCCTTTGCCAACTTGGGCTTGAGGCGGGATTGATATTGCTTTGCAGGAGAATAGTTAACACACTTGATGCGGTGCACATGCAGAGAGAGCTGGTGTATGCTGATGTGATTCCTTCATGCTAGGACACTAAGGTATGGGCCCGCCCTAAAACAACCCAAAGAGACCTTCTTAGCTAATAATATAATATATGTGTTAGGGAGGGTGAGATATAAGTGTTGTTAACTCTTATTCATTACAGCATGTTAACATGCTGTCACCATTCGCTTTTTATGTCTTAGTAACTATGCTGATAATTTTGATACTGATAATAAGTATACTTGTATTATCTAAGATACTGCGCCTGAGAAGACGGCATTAGTAAATAAACATTTCAAATGCACATGTGTCTTCTTTACTCCATGTTCTGGTTTGTAATGATAATATAACGAAAGAGTGTTCATGAGTCCCACGTACCCTGAGGTACTGTAAGTTCATGTTCTGGTTTGTCTAAACATTGGGAGTTTGATATGTCCAATGAGACACTGTAGCTAGCTCGGTAAGGGGTGAGTTGGTTGCTAAGGTAAGTTTTGGGACACCCTAATTTACCGAGGTTCCACTCCTCTGTGCACAGTTCTGTGTGAGTACAGAAACCCTGCAACAGCTGCACCGAAGCCCAGCACCGGCAGCAAAGCCCAGAGTGAGAAGACTGCTGGTGCCTGTGAGAGCGCTCCCTTGCCATCTAGTGGCCATGTGTGTTACGGCAACTAGAACAAATCAAGATAATTTAGAGCACAAGTCTGCAGCAAGGGGATTATTACTTTAGCCTGTGGTAAACCAGTGCCAAAGAGGGTCAAGAGAAGCTGGTCCAGGCAAGCAAAAGGGACGCAGAGCATTAGCAAACAAAACAAACAGAAAGGCAACACTGGACAGTGAGAACTGCCAAGTACAGAAAAGAGTGCGCAAGAGGCTTGCGAGGCGAAAGTGGCGCCAAACCACTGCTAAGGGACGGCGCAGGAACGTGCCAGGAGTGCAGGAACTCCACACGAAGGCATTTGTGGGTACGTTACTCAAAGCGCATGAGGACAGCGAACAGGATCCGACTGTAGGGGCAGGAAGACCCCGGAGACATTGTCATTCCATTGGAAAAGAAGTAAGCAAGCCCCCCCTTCGGAAAAGAAAAAATGGAGATGCCTGGGGATATCAAATGGAAGAGTGAAAGCTAACTCACAGCTGAACAGAGACTGCCAGGGCCGAAGACGGAGAGTGCGATGATGCCTAGTGGCCACAGGTAATCACTGCACAGGCAAGACTACAAGACAGCTGCCCAAAGCAGCAAGTCACGGAAGGGACAGGAGAGCGCAGTCAGAAGCACGCCGAAGCACTGCAACTGCGGAGAGACGACGGAGCGGTTGTGCTGACCACCAGAATCATGAAGATTCACAAGAAGGAAGAATCCGACCATTCAGTTTGGTCCCAAGGGAGAAGAAGCCGATCACCCAGTTGGTCGCAAGGAGGAAGAAACCGACCACCCAGTTTGGTCACAAGGAAGAAGAAACCCGACCACCCAGTTTGGTCGCAAGGAGGAAGAAGTCGACCTGCCAATTTGGTCACAAGGATAATGCTGAACTGCAAGACGTCAGCGAGTGAGGAGATCTGACAAAGACGTCCAACAAGAAGAACTGAGAAGACATCTGTGAAAAGAACGACCGAGGAGACGTCAATAAAGAGGACCAGGAGACGGACGCAAAGTCCAACAACATCACTTGAAGCCAGATGTTATTACGTGAAGGAAGGTCGTGATGACAGGTCCAATCACAGACGGATGTGAAGATTGTGTCCTAGGGGAGGACAAGACCAGGGAGACCCGGGTAGAGTGCACGCTACACGGAGACGCCTGGTGAGGGAAGACCAACCAGATAGAAGACCAGACCGAGTCGCGAAGGAAGGAAGAGTAGACTAATCCTGAGTGGCACGACGCCACGACGAAGGAAGAAGAGACGGAACAGACCACCACAACACACACCAGAAGGGGAACACCCGATGGGGAAAGTGAAAAGATGCACGGACATCCGAACACAGTTCCTGGAAAGCCTCAGCACCACTGGGAGTACACATCTAGTGCAAACCCGAAGGTCAACCGGGAACGACAGAGGCGAGCAAGCCGCTCCATTGGCAACAACCACCTCTGGGATGGAACGGACACAGGACCGTGGAAATCCAAGGGGCAGAGGCCTCTGGGACACCGGCGGAAGCGGTTCCTGAAACTAGAGATAGACTGTTGAAGCTTGCTCTGGAGATCCAGGGAGAACAAAGGTAGCATGCAACAGAACAAGTGCCAACAACACCCTTTTCAGGTGGAGCTCCTGACACGGAGAAGGGACCCGTAGTGACTCCTCCAACGCATTTGGAGCGACAAGGTGGCAGCCCACTGGTCCAGTGGAAGCCTACCAGCAAAGGGCCTCCGGGTCGTCCTGAGAGAGGGGACGAGAGAGGGGTATCCGTGAGAGGGATATACTGCAACTGCTGATCCGGTTGGATGACAGCCACTGGTTGGAGAAAACACCTCAACCAGGACTATACAGTGGACAGCAACCCACCAATGATCCACCATCATTCCATCTGCACTTTTCACTGACTGCGGTGTCGAAAGAAAGGGACTGTAAAGCACACTTCCATGGTGCAAGTACAAAAAAAGAGCACATCCACAGGGCACCCGAACATCGTGCCAAGGAGAACTACTGGTCCCGGCTGCAAGGATACCCTCGCCGGCAGATGACCAGGAGCGAAGAGAATATGTGGAAGTCATCTACATTGAGTTATGTTTGGTTTGCAATTTTGTTATCTCTCCCACAGGTTCAGACTTCATTTTTTTTGGACCTTCATTAAAGTTTGGGAGGGATTTAGTAACTTTTCTGGATACATTCTAGTGTTCAGCATGTTGTAACACACACTGCACACCCACCCACCACAGGCGTCATCAGTCATATGACCCTGACAATAAAAGGGGCCGAGCGCACATGCTCTGGGCCAGTTATCCAACCCACACTACCGGTGTCTGCATCCATCTGTTTATTAGTATGAGGGTCTGAGGCCCAAATACCACACAAGTGTACATGTTAGTGGGTTTCTGCATCTCAGCTCCGACTGGTGCTAATCTTGGGAGATAGTTCACCTGAGTGCTTAAGTTCAGCCTTCAGGTGAACCTTGACTGACTTGTTTGCCTCTCATCCTTCAGAGGTGTTTCCTGCAGCCCCCACCACCCAGTGCCAGGCGTTCTATTAGGTAAAGTAAAAGAGCAGAGCCCGGATTCAGGAGAGCAGCCCAGGTAATACCAAGGTGAACCTTCGGCTATCGCCTGTTGCTCTCTATTTTTGTGGCTGAGGTTATAATCTGAATTAACAAAGTCCCCTTAGGAATTTACTTCTGTACGTTTAGTCTTATACCTGGTGTAAGTTTCAGGCACTCATACTCCACGTTCGCTTGGAGGCCGGCCAGCATGAACAATCGGATCGGTTAGCGAGGTAAACTTGTGATCTATAGTTGGTGTACTCTATTGATTGTCCAAAGTTATATGCAAGGTTCTCTATCACCTGATGGTTTAATGAATGGTAACTGAAAATTTGAAGTAAGGGATGTATTATTAAATAGAACATGTTTTGATACCTCTGGTGTCTGCAAGTGGGCAGTTTTTGATAATATTAACCGAAATACAGCTTGGAATATGGAACTATAATAAATGTCTCTAAGTGCACGGTACTGATTTGGGGTTTAAAACGAGTGTATGGAGTAAGTTGAAATTATACACTGGCTTGACAAACTTAATTTGAAAATGTACCCTCGCCGGCTCACGTCTTCTTCTGAGGTACATATTAGACTTTTCAGAATGCACAACAGTTTCCATTAGTGCTCCTGGAAAACTGCTGCAGTTTTCCCAGCGATACTCCAGCAGTTTCTTGTCACTTCCAGTTCCTAACTAGTGCCTAGCCAAATCCAATTGCAATTCATTTGATTTCTTTTTTCTCTACGATGGAAATATTTTTACCGGTGGATAACCTCCTTGCTCTACCAATTTTTGGGTTTTCTTTCCTGATTCCCACCAAAGTAAACTGCTATCCCCATCTTTCCACAGAACCCTTGGCAACTTCTGGAGCATTGCCTCACAGCACATGGCCCGCTTCTTTGTATTCAAAATATTGTATTGAAATTTTATCAATCAATCAATCAATGACACTTGTAAAGCGCGCTACATACCCGTAGGGTCTCAAGTATCAGCAGAAATTTAATAAACAATAAGCAAGACATACAGAACAGACATACAGAAAAATTTAACATTGCAAAAAATCTTGTAAAATATCAATATATAAGATACAATAATTGATAAATCATAACAAAACAAAATTTTAAAAGGGGAGGGGGAGGAGAGGGAAACTATAATAGCAAAAGCATGAAAGTCAATAAATAGAGCAATACGATGTCAAAATATATAATAATAGAATAATAAATAATAAAAAGGGGGAACAATACGGATAATATTAATTCTATAAATATATATCAATAGGAGACCAAAATAGATGATAAGGTGTAGAATTTTGACAAACCCCAGACAGGGATAACTGTGCACCTCTTCTTGTAAAAATAACCCAGGACCACCATGCATGAGCTGATAACTTTGGGACATCTTTCCAACAATAAGTAATTGATTTTAAAGCAGCAGAAATCAAGAAATTAAACAGTTTACATTCAAGAGTACTTAAATCTTGGGACAACATTACAAACTTGCAAATTAATATTTTATTTGATATATCTTCTTGAAGATAAAAAATGGTCTTAATAATGTCCCATACGTCTGTCCAAAATTTGGATAATAAAGAACAAGAAAAAAGCATATGTTGTAGAGATCCAGGGTGTAAATTGCAATGCCAACATATATCAGATTGAAGAAGTTTAGCATGAAATAATCGTGATGGAGACCATAAGCAAATAAATAAAATTTAGGATTTAGTCTGAAAAAGCTAAACAGGTAACTATCCAGAAATACTAGAAATCCATATATTCTCCCACACATCAATAGATAATGAAAGTGATAATTCATTATTCCAAAACGATGCAATCAAATTTATATTAATGCCTAGAATATTGGATTTTTTTTATAGAAAATAGAAACACCATGAACATTTGAAGATACAGAGTTAATATAAACAGATAAATCAGCTTTAATAGCAGATGGTATAGCTTGTGAAAAAGAATCCAAAATTGAAATACTTTGGAAGATCAGAATCTGGTAAACGAAACTTTGTTTGCAATGATTGAAATGGAAGAAAAGTATTGTTAGAATAAACATCTTTAAGATAAAAAAATACCAGCTTTGATCCAAGAAGACCAAAAACTAACATTTATATTCGGTTTAATAACACTGATATATCATAGAGATAAATTAACAGTATTAGACATGGAATGTTCAAAAATTGAATCGATATAGTTGAAAATCATTTTGGTAGACTTTAGGATAAGGGATTTATGCAAAAATGTAGATTTGTTAGCCATTGTTACTAATGTGGGAAGTGGAAAAGGATTGATAATGGATTTTTCAATATGAAACTAGGTATGAGGATTATATAGACAGGAATGATTAAACCAAATAGCACTTTGTTTCAAAATAAACGTTTTATGATCAAAAAGAAAATCTAGAACACCAAAACCAGCATTACATTTAGACATTTTCAATTTTTTCTAACTAATACGCTGTGCATTACCATTGCAAAGAAATTTAGAAAGAAGTTTATCAATATTCTTATAAAACAACGGAAATTGAATGGGGATCATGGCAAGAGTGTAAAATATTTTAGGAGCAACATTTATTTTAATGGATTCCAGTCTTTCCCACCATGAAAGATGTAGTGAAGACCATTTAGATGTTTCATCTTTAATATAATTTAGAACAAAATCAATATCAAATGTTAAGGTTGATTTTAAAGATGAAGAGAATAAAATACCAAGATATTTCAATGTATTTGTCTGCCAAATGATGTCTCGCATGGGAATCATATCATGAGTACAATAAACATTTAAAGGGAAAAATGCTGTTTTCTTGGTATTCAATTTATATCCAGACACCATTGAGTATTTAGCAATAATGTCCATCAAAGAAGGAAAAGAGGAAATTGGATCATTGATGAACAAAAGCACATCATCCGCATAAGCCAATGTTTTTATAGTAATATCTCTAACCTTAATTCCTGTGAGTTTCACATTTTCAAATAGAGGCAAGAAAAGGTTCAATACCTAATAAAAAGAGCAATGGAGAAAGGGGACATCCTTGATGTGTAGCTCTATAAAGGGAGAATTGATAGGAAACTTGACCATTAATAAATAGGTGGGCTGGAGGAGCAAAATATGAAGCTGAAATCATGCGAATAAAAGAATCACCAAAATTAAAAGATGTTAAAGTATGAAATATAAATTGCCAATGAAGTTTGTCAAACGCTTTTTCAGCATCCAGGGCCATGACAACGCAGGGCTGATCAAGAGTCCGACTTTGTTCAATAACATGAAGTAGAGTTCTTGTATTATTAGCTGAATATCAATTTTTCATAAACCCTGACTGCTCAGGATAATTAATAGAATCTAATATAGGGGATAGACATGTGGCCAAAATGTTAGCATACAATTTAAAATCTTGATTTATTAAAGAAATGGGACGGTAATTAGAAACACGAGTAGGGTCCTTGTCTGGCTTAGGAAGAACAATAATTAAGGCTTCTGTAAAAGAACCAGACGTACTTCCTGATGAAGCAAATAACGTAAAAAGTTGAAGCATAAAAGGCGAGAGTTGGGATTGAAATTCTTTATAAAACTCTGCTTGTAAACCATCAGGACCTGGAGATTTGTTTAGTTTAAGGGCGTTAATAGCAGAGAGAATTTCGTCCTTAGTAATGGGTAAATGTAATCCAAGTTTATCTGTTTGAGAAATCTTAGGTAGATCACATCAAGATCGGAAAGTATCTAACAAAGAATCATCATTAAAATCAGGTTTATCATATAATTTAGAATAAAAATCCAAAAATTCAGCAACAATATCATTATGGGATAAGGCAATTTAACCAGTAGGATTATGAATAGAAGTGATTTGGGATTTATCTTTTTTAATACGGAGATAATTTGCTAAAAGTCGTCCAGATTTATTTGCATTAAAACTGAATTTAGCCTTTGCTTTCGTAAGTTGGACACCCGCTCTTGTACTGAGAATAGTATTAAACTCATACCGTAACTTTTGCAATTTGTCTCTATATTTATAATCATTGGACGTAAGAAAAAGTTGTTCATATTTCACTATTTGTTTTTCTAAATGTTTAATATTGGCATTAAAGGTTTTGTTTTCATGGGCCATAATAGAAATAGTAACACCCCTAATATAAGCTTTAAAAGCATCCCAACGATTAACTAAAGAAGTAGAACCTTCAGGATTTAATTGAAAATAATCAGAAATGGCAGATAATAGTTTTGGTTTGTTACGTTCATTTAATGCTAAGCCAGAATTTATTCTCCATCTAGATTGTTTAGGAAAAGGTATATTAAGATTTAATATGCAAGAAATCAAAGCATGATCGGAGACACCAATATTTCCAATCATAGGAGTTTTAATAGAGGTAATGAGTTGTCTTGAAACTAAAATATAATCAAGTCTAGAATGAGAATTGTGAGGGTTAGAAAAGAAAGTAAAATTATTTTCTGTAGGGAAATGAAGACGCCAAATATCGACTAACTTAGTGGTTTGAAGAAACATTTTAAAAGCAAAATAAACCTTAGTGGGATGAAATTTGGTTTGAGATAACCTATCCAATAAAGGATCAGAAATCAAGTTAAAGTCTCCAGCCATAATCAAAGGAACATGTTCAAGTTTTAGAACCTCTGTTGCAAGATTGTTCCAAAAAGCAGGGTCATCTGCAGTGGGCCCATAAACATTTAATAAATGAATAATAGAATCATAAACTTTAACTTTGACAATTAAATATCTACCATCTGCATCAGTAAATTTATTCAGAATTTGACAATGCGACTTCTTTGCAATTAATATCGCTACACCATTTTTCTTACCAATAGCAGGAGAAGAAACGATACTATCGACCCACTTTTTTTTCATATAACCTAATATTATACCATCAACATGAGTTTCTTGTAAAAAACAAAAATCGGCTTTAGAACTGCCTAAATAATCCAAAATCTTAGTATGCTTGACTGGATGTCGCAAACCTTTAACATTCAACGGAATAACTTTAATGTCAGCCATAATGGAAGAAAAAGGAAGAAAAAGAGAAGAAGAGGATAATGAGAGAAAGAAAACAGAAGAACGTGTGAGTAGCTCTAGAAAATAGAAAAGATAAATGAGAGGGAAGAAGACAGAAGAACTGACAAACAACAAACAAAACAAAAACAAACATAAATATGAAAAGTGAAACGCACACACGCGTTACAAGCATGGCCAAGAACCGCTGGAGCCCATAAATTGAGGAAATAGCGTAAAAAATTGTCAGCAAAAATTCACTTCAAGTAGTAGGGTCATGGGTATCCATTGAATGCTGCAGTTGAAGATCAAGAAAATGTCTTAGCTCCTCTGAACGATGAAAGGATTTTGAAAAATTGTCTTTCCATATGCGCATCATGGATGGATCAAAAAGGCCATATTTGAAACCCAAACTTCGCAGCTGCGGACGGAGATCAGAAAACTCTGTGCGTATTGCCACAGTTTCTTTGGCAAAGTCTTGGTGAATAAAGATTTTTGACCCATTGACCATCAATGGGGGAATTTCTCTTGCAGCTTTCCTAATCAATACCAAATGATGGTGACGAAATACTTTAAATATCATTTGTCTTGGCTTGGAATGTTGAGGATTGCGACGAGAGGGAATTCGGTGAGTTTTTCAACTTCAAATTTCTCTGGAAATTTTATATTTAAAAGACCAGGAATCAAAGTTTCCAAATATAACCTGCAATTAGACCCCTCAACTTCTTCCGGTAAATTAAAAATGTGAAGGTTATATTGCCTGTGACGATTTTCCATATCCAAAAGATGCGTATTCATAGGAGCTATTTTAGATATTGATGGTGTAAAAGCATCTATTTTAGCTTGATTATCCTGTATCTTGATAGAGTTATCAGAGATTTTCATACATAAGCTAGCCATTTCCTTTCGTACATTCTTGACTTCTGCCGCAATTGTCTCTGTATTAGCACAAAGTGCTTGGATTTGTTCTAGAATTAAAGACAATGAAGGCTCAGAAGACTCCACTACTTTTGATTTCAATGGAGGAGGTGAAACCTGCTGTCTCCTTTTATTATTGGCAGTATTTTTATTTTCCATGTTATAAGGAGAAAAATTGGCGTATTTTGAAATAAAAAGAATTAATATGTGAAAGTCAGAAGGAAAATAGAGAGAAAATGAAGTATTCCTCAATGAAAACACTGGTGCAGCAGCAAAACAGGGCTCTGGGTGTGGCTAGGCCCAAGCCAGGCCCTTTCCTGAAGCAGTCTCCGCCCCCCTGACAGACAGTCCAGGCAGTACCTCTTTGAAAAGCAGGAACCAAGAAGCTGGCAGCACCAGGAAAAGCACCAAACCTCCTCAGCAGGTAAGTGGCAGCTTTATAAGGCCAGCGACCACATTCGCAGCGACTTCCTGACAAAAATTTGTCATTTTTATCTAAAAAACGGGCGAAAAACGAAGGAGTTCACATTGCGGTGGCCCGCTTCTGATTGATACTTTTAACCACAAATTCCTCACTTTTATAATAGTCATCAGGTTCAACACTGGATAGGGAAAGCTTTAAGCAATGCTCCAGCACACCTCCAGGTACCAGTACGTGGTCCTGAGTAGAGTCCGCTCTGTCCTGGAAAGGACAGAGCTGTGCCACATGTAACCTCCACGCCTGCATGCTGATGTCAGTTCTGTACTTTTTGTGCCTCCCAATGCATATCCAGAGCTCTACACCTACTTTTGTTGGGCTTTCGAGATGTCTAAAAAAGCAATAAAACATGCATGCAAGGCATGATTTCCGCTCCTAAAACAAGAGGCTTCAAGCTTCGCTGTGACATTAGAAACAAGCATTTGCAATGCAATAGGTCTCGCATTTACCCGAGTTTGAGATATTGACATTGCAAATAACAATGCCTTTTATTTTTGTTTTTAAAACATAAATAAAACAAATTGTCATTCTCAATGCCACTAGATTAAACTCGCGTAAATGTAAGACCTATTGCATTGCAAATGCTTGTTGCCTCTGTAAGTACAACAAACGCTTAGCATCAACCTCTAATAAGCCTGTCTACCTGCACTACCAAAAAAAGAGCATTAGAATTATCTGTTTTTTACCTCTGTCTACAATTTGGAGATTCTGTGGACTCTCGGCACAGCGT
Source organism: Lissotriton helveticus (assembly GCF_964261635.1). Lineage (NCBI taxonomy): Eukaryota > Metazoa > Chordata > Amphibia > Caudata > Salamandridae > Lissotriton > Lissotriton helveticus. The sequence continues at coordinate 823,117,872 of NC_136057.1, forward strand.
GCTACTTTCTAGTACACTATATAGAGAATCAGCTTCCTACAAATAAGTTTAGCTCATAATGCCCTTTCAGACAAGACAAAAGAACCGCATCACTGTGTCGGAATGGTGCTGCTTTTACAGGCATTAAAAGCCTTTTCACCTTTCAGAAGAAACTTCCCAGTATATATTGGAAAGAAATGTTAACAAGCAGAATCCTGTCATGGTCACCATGACAACCAAAACATCAGTGTTGCTCAACTGTGAGTGACAATGTAGGATCAGAGGGTATATTCTGCTGCGAAATCTGTGAGTGCTGGTTGGAGCGCCCAAGACAGAACATTTGTTTGGCAGGAGAACATAAGTGCATTGAAAACATTCTAAGCAAATCAGTTACAGTGAAAAAGTTTACGAACATCAAATTGTCATATTTTGTAGGGAATCATTTCAAATGTTAACTAAAATAAACTTTTACTTTAAGTAGTTTTATTCGTACTCAATTTGTTTTTTGTGCTTAATATTTCATTTCAAACATGTCACGTGACCTTAAAGTTCCACATGGTGGGACTGTACCTCATCTGCACTTCCCACCTGGATGTCTCCTACTGGTAGATGACTGACTCCCATCTTTGCTCTCTAGTATTTTTGAGGCACTATAATGACATCGGACTGTTTGCACACCTGCCTGGGTCATCTCGCTGACACGTAGGCCTATGTTTGAGAGACTGGTTAGAGCTGCTAAGACACAGGTGCTCAGAGATATCACCAAATACATATGACCGACTCTGTCCCATGAATACTGGCCTCTTAGAGGTCAAACGGACTTGCGACTACCGTAGACTTCATGTTGTTATATCGATGCCTGGAATGTGATCGACTCAAAAGTGACCCTAGTCTGTACTCTGACTGCTGCAGGCCCAGCTGCCTTTCAGAGGGCAACTTCAAAGTGCACTAACACCCACCTGTTCTATCCCTCAAGATACTCCAGGGTGTGCAATGAATTGTTGTTCAAAAGAAGACCTTTATATTAGTCTGCTTGTATATTGCATATGGAAACCCTATCATTTATGTATACATTGATCGATTTTTAGGCTCCAGCGTTGGTGAGATCGAACATGAAAAATGTTCTAACTGTGCGCTTGTGTGACAGTAGGATTTGTAACGGAAAGTGTTTACGCACTCTGCCTGGCCGGTGTACCTCAACATAAAATGCAGACGTTTAGGGGAACATTTCATTTGTTCACGAAAATATGTTACAAAGCCATTTGCACACTGCCTAATAATGTAATAACTGGTCACAAAGGCTTGGAAACAGATTCTTTAGCCAAATGAAGAAATCAATTCATAACTGTCTATCCTTGATTACTGTTTATAATTCAGGCGTGTTTATGCTAATTACGTAGTGGCACCTCACAGCAACAGAACTGCTGTGTTGACATCGCAAAATGGGAAAGTGATCATGTTTATAAATTATTTTATGTTTTGTTTTCTTCATCGATATTGTAAAACTGCACATTTCCTTAAGGAGAAAAATAAAAACATAACTCATAGGAACATTCATTTCGGTATCCATCCACTGCTGCTATTTTGACAAAAAAAATCGTATGTGTCATTTTGCTAGTTAATTCTGCATTAATTAACAATTAAGAAGATCAGAACACTAGAGCAGTAATACATGGAGATGAGACATCTGGCAAATAATTACTTAACATGCAGCTCAACATTTTAAAATAAAACACAAAAAGACCTTGAAAGCTTTCACATGTAACAACATATGCTGGCAATATGAAAGCAGGGAAGATGCTAGCTGAGGTCTTCCCATAGTCCAAATTAACTGTTAGTATTGTATAGTTTAAACAAACAGTAGTTATACAGAAACAACTAACGCCAAATAAATGCCTTAAGAAATTCAAAGTGTTCCAAATGAGAATTCAAATACAGTATAAGAAAGTGACAACAAAGTATAATTCAATAAAAAGGCATTCAGCTGGTTGGCAGTAGGCAGAGCTCCCCTGTGTAATAAAGCGAAGAATCCGAGGTTTATATAAAAATCTTCTTCTTTATTCAAAGTGCCATGAAAGGACCCACTGGTGCAAAGGCTAGGGCATCCAACTCAGTCCAGCTCAAACCGTGTCTAAACCTTTCAAACAAAAGCTCCTGCATCAGTGCATTCCAAATTACACATACATTTTCCAAATGACATAAACAATAGGAAGTGACATAAATGACTCTAAAACTCTATAATAAAGATAAAGAAAAGACACAATACCACACCCTGATCGCTGCTAGAACACTACGAGGGGACCAATCCCCGGCTACGTCGGATTTTCTTCTTGGTTTGCGAATACCGGTATGCCATGAACACCGTGAGACCCATGCTTGCAGGACTAGAAGATGCACTAATGGAGGCTTGGTATGATCAAGGGAGCCAGTAACTCTGGTGAAAACAATAACCGGCTCTTCGCATTACAGAAACGCCCGACAGGATCCATCATGAAATGAATGCTGTTTTTTGACTCACGCCGCAGATCGGCTCGAGCTTGCTCTTTGTATCTATCCCCCATCTCCTTCTGCCTGTTTCCTGCTGCTGGGTGGAGGACCCACTGGGTTTCTCGCTGCAGTTAAGTATAGCGTTCTGTGTGCGGATTCAGGGCAGGGCCTGCTGCATTATTGGCAGTACGGGCTGGACTGTTCCCATGAGGCACAGGGTCAAGACTGATTTGCAAATAGCTGTGTCTGAACTGGGAGGGCGCAGTGAGCTAATGAACGATGATGGATTCAACCCAGTTTTGTGACTGGAGGTGAGTGTCTGAAATGTTTTCAAGCACCGTCCATCATCCCCTTGTGTTTGCTAGGGACAGCTACTTTGCTTGGTCGAGGGTCGCTGGGCAGGTTACTTCTAAAGTCTTCAAGGCATATTCTCAATGACTTATTGCCGAGTTATCGGCACTTTAGCACAGCTAAAGTGGTGATAAATGTATCGCCCCATTCACAAGCTGGTGCTAACAGCCCATATCTCCAGTTTACCTGTGATAGAAGCCGCAAAAAACATCACCACAGATGACCCCGGCAACTAACGCTAATGATATGCAGAGTAGGTGTTCCCCTGCAAAAGGCCGCTAAAACACCACTACACAACATTCTCAATGACCAGCCAGATCGGCGATAAGATCAGAAAACAGGTGATAAGGCGCGTTAGCAGCAGGGAGTTAACACCTGCTCTTACCTGATGTAAAGTCGACGGCAACCTGCACCAGAAAAGGGAGCACAGCCCAGAGCCACACTTGAAGAACAAGAGACGCCATTGAGCCACTGATCATGCAGCTCGGACACCCAAGAGGCCCACAACACTAAACCTGGGCGTAGTTCTTGAAGTACCGATATGCATAGCTACACAAAGTGCACTTTGCACTACGCGAGCTACACGTAGCGCTACGCAAACTGCGTAGTATGCTGTTCGCGTTGATTATACAGTGCCGGATGCTTGCCTGCACTGTGCAATCATTGAAAGCGGCATCTTGCACAGTGCGAGCTGTCGTTTTCTACCGCTTGAATAGATTTTTACTCGAGCGGCAGTTTTCTCAACGCGGACTGGTAGTTTCTCATGGCGAGCGGTCGCAGGCATATGCGACCACTCGCAATGAGAAACCCGACCTCCCAGCGTTGAGAATCTCGACGGAAGGTTTTTTTTCCACTCTCGCGATCGACAACTTGATGTTGCTCATCGCGAACGAGGAAAAAGTCTCACCAGGGTGTCATTTTGCTCCATCGCGGTTGCCAACTTGACGTTGAGGACCACGAGCAAGCAAAAAATTACCGCTACGCTACGCATGTTCGCACTGTGCTACGTGCAATTTGCGTGGTGCAAAGTAGCGCAAACTTCTTAAACAACGAGAGCGAGGCCTAATACTTTGCCCAGGGTTACACAACACCCAAAACCACCACCCCCCAAGACCCACCTGGGCCCTACCCCGGGCACCCCATACCCCCCCCCCTCGGACAAAGATATGGTATATCAATTTTACAAAATCATGAACAAAACAAATGCCTTATGTCGCACAATTACAACACTTAATATTCATGTGTGGGCAGAAAAAGGAGAATCATTCATTCATCTTAGAATTTCCAAATAAATCGTTTTATTCAAAATAAACCCAAAACAACTATTTTGAAGAGTCATGGCGGGTCTTCTCAGGACAATTTGTAAGTCACAGCTGCATTACAAAATTCTAGATAAGAAGGTGTGTCATGAGCTTATCAAAGGACAGAGAGAGAGCGACAAAGAGAGAGAGAGATAGAGAGGGAGAGAGAGAAAGAGAGGGTGAAAGAGGGAGAAAGAGAGGGAGAGATAGAGAGCGTGAGAGAGAAAGAGGGAAAGAGAGGGAGAGAAAGAGAGAAAGAGAAGGAGAGGGAGAGAGAGTGCAGACACTTCGGACCCAGGCCTCACTGCTCACCTGCTGCCACCGGTGTGTCTCCAACCACATGCCGGTATACATTGCAGTACACCAGGTCCCTTATCTGAAACAGAGTCCAGATTTATGAATGGCAGAGTTCATATAATTGCACCCACCACCATCGGTTGACTGCCCCTGCGCACACAGGCCTCACTGCTCACCTTCCGCCACTGGCGTGTCCCCAAGAGTGCACACCACATGCCGGTGCAAGCTCCAAGCCCAGGGCCAGCGACCATGGCAGCCTCCCCATCATGCAGCCCTGCACCGCGGGCTACCAGGTCACACACTTGGTTCTGGGTCTTGATTTTGCAATGGCAGAGATCATATCAGTGCACAAGGCATCATCGCAGGCTGCACACCCGTTCTGCTCTTTAGGTGTCACTAACTCTGTGACCCGCGAAGCAACATCCCATAGCGGCAGACCTGCACTGCCCACTGACTCAGGCCTACACTGCAGTCCAGCAGGGCTCACACAAATCCCTATCATTCCAGACCACCAGGATGGTGATCATTGCAGGTTGCACACCCGCTCAGCTCTTCAGGTGCCCCTACCTCACTGCATCCAAAGTCACCGTCCTGTAGCAGTGTGCTTGTGCCGGCCGCAGTGTATCCGGTGCCACGAAGTCTGTGCACCACAAGTCATTGGCCCTTTGTGATTGAGTCACGTGGTGCCTATGCCATCATGTCACCTCTGGCACTGGGGAATGTGATGTGGTAGGGCCCGAGGCCCTCATGCATAAATAATAACCACACAGATACACCCAGATAGAGAGTGGAAATGGCATCCAGCACGTGCGCCCGGACCTTTTTATTGGCAGGGTCACATGTCCTGTGACACGTGTGCTAGATGGGTGTGGTGTGGGTGTAAACCAGCCGTGAGGGAGTGGCTGTGGCATGCTGACAACTAGACCTGTGATCAGAAGATCATTACAGGGAAGACCTGGGACATGTAGCCTTGTTGTCCCCCCCACCCCGTGACATAAGTGGAGTGGGCTGGCCTGGCATATGTCAGTCCAGCGTAAGGGTGTGAACAATGACCCCGGGGCTCTGGGCATGGTTCCGTCCTGGGCTGGACAAGGAAGTAACTAATGCGTGTGTCTCTGTTGTAGCTTCAGCGCTACCCAGTCCGCAATCAGCAATGTGCCACCCTGTGACTCAAGTCCCAAAACATGGGCAACATGGACGTGAGGTGGAATCACTGTCCCTACATTTATCCATACTTCCACACTTGAATGATTATCGACATCACACATCTGGGTGAGTATGAATGTTTAATGTACATTCAGCGGAGTGTTGTAGCTGGAGCAGTACAGGGCCATGCAAACCCCATTTCACATTGTTGGCCCCTTGGAGAGCCAGCCAGAGTCCTTTAGGGAATGACAACTTCATCGGAAAAGGAAGAGTACAGTCTGAAGTCTGAATGCTGTGTCATTGGTGACCAAACAGAATATGGCAGTCCATGTCGAGGTTCAAGGCGAGTGTCCCAGAGTGTATCAGGGGACAGTGGAAGGTGATGATGCAGAGGGCAGAACCAAGCAGAAACCGGCCACATGGCGGAGATGAATGCTACTGCGTCCTTGTTATCACAAAGGCAGATTCATCCTCATCCACATCTTCGTCCTCCACTGTTTCATGTGCCTCACATGTGGGTGGTGGTGTTCTGTCTCCAGCACTGTGTGGCAGTGATACCTAGGGGTGGGAGGAGGAATGTCTGCTGCACTGTGTGGCACTGACACTTCAGAGGTTGGAGATGTGGATAGAGTGATAGCAGCAGCATTCATAAGCGCCAGGCCTCGCAGCAGCATGGCCATGAGGAAGGTCTCTAGGGCATTGAGGAACGCAGCTACCTCTCACTCGCGTGCAGCCATGGCAGCCACTCTTTCCGCCTGCGTTCGCTCAATGTTCTCCATGAACCTCTGCATGTATCCCAACTCCCAGGTGACTTTGCTGGAGCCACTCTGACTAGACAGTTGTTCTGGTCTCGGAGTAAGGACTCCAGCGATGTCAGCCATGGATCGTTGGAGGACATGGATCAGACTGTGGGTGTCCATTAGGGATTCTGAGTGGTCCCTGATGGGACTTAGACACCCACGTATGGCATCTAGTTTGCCTGCCATGGGGTCAAACTCCACCCGCACCTGTTCAGACAGCTTCTCCTGGCACCCCAACACACTGCATTGAAAGGCCATGTGTTCTTCGTGGGGGTCCTGAGAGGCAGCCATGGTGGTGGGTGCTACCTGCTGTGTGGTCTGTGCATGGGGTGGGGTCTCCTCGATGCAGCTGGGCTGCCCTGCTCCTGGAGGTGGAGTGCTGAGGCTGTTCATGAGTTGTTGGAGGGCGTTGGGGTCGAAGATGTTGTGGTCCGATTCGTCATCAGAGAAGAGAGTTTTGGCCTGCTCCACAGGAGGTGTTGGTTTTCCCTCTGCAATGTAAAGGGGAGATGCAGTTTAACATTGTGTTCACATGTATGTTTACGCATTGTACATGTTTACATACAGACTGCATGACAGTGTACATTGTGATTCTTTGGGAGGAGCTGCCTATTTGATGCGGGACAGTGGACATTTTACAACATCACAGATGTATGTTTGTACTCGTGCATTGTCAACTTACTTTTCCCTGCAATGTCAAATGTGATTGGCCAGTTTCTACACCCAAGTGGCACCAGTTGTGTCCCCTGTGCTGTTGTGGACATGTTGCAGTTTGTACAACATTGTTGTCAATGTTGATGTGCTCTGCATGGTATGTGTGTGTGCTACATTTAGGGAGAGTCACCCCTGCAGCTCTGATTTTGCTGCCCCTTATCCCTTTCATGCGGTGTGCCTTTTACTTCTGTGCTTATACAGTGTTGAGATGTTGCATACTTGGGTACATTGGTCTCTTGGTGGGAGTTGGGGGTCTGGGGCTTGGTTTGTCCGCAGATGTGCTATACATAATTGTGCATGTGTGCCATTGTGCCCTTCTCCCCCGGTATCCCCAGTCCCTGGTCGTTATTCACCCTGGTGCTGTTGTGTCAGGTCATGTTGAGCAGTGTCTGGTCCCCCAACTCCTGCCACCATCTCCCCACTGATGACTCTGGACACCATTTCCTCCATCTCGTCCAGCTCCTCCTGTGGCGCTGGACTCCACCGCCAGTCTGCATTGCTGCCTTCCGGTTGTTGGCAAGTTTCTGATTGGATTTCTGCTTCACATCATTCCAGCGCCTCTTGACCTCTTCCATTGTCCTCCCCAGCACTCTGACTGCACTCTGACTGCATTCACCTTGGCATTAGCAATGCGTCTGGCCCATCGCCTCCAGACTGTGCAGAATGCGGCTGCCGGGTTTGTTGTGGGTGCCCCCAAGCGTTCCTCGGGCACGGCCATCAGAAAAAAGCTGCACTGGCTCCCCATGCAGGCGAGGATTAATTTTAAGGCCTTATGCCTTACACACCGTGCCCTCAATGAGTCTGGACCGGAGGCTATTCGCGCTCTGGTGCCTATTATTCCCCTGGTAGAGCACTCCGCTCTTCCAGCAAAAGCCTGCTAGTTGTTCCTCGTATAGTCAAGGCCAGATGGGGCGGAAGGTCCTTCCGCTTCCTTGCACCCAGACTCTGGAATACACTCCCCAACGACCTCAAGGTGATTTCCTCCCACACTCTGTTCCGTAAGGCCCTTAAGACCTGGCTATTTCAAGAAGCCTACCCATAAATCCTCTTTAGGTGATTCCTGAGCTTTCCGTTTACCATCTTCAGCGCCTTGATGCCTACGGGTTTAGTTGCGCTACCTATAAATTTCACTTAAAAAAGGATGGACTGCCAAATTTCATTTTTTGTTGCCAATGACACAGTGGCGGTGAAGAACAGTAGTTAATGGTGTTCTACCACCTCTGTTATCAGGATCCTGTTTTCCTGCGGACTGAACTGGGTCTTCCTTTTCTTCTTGTCCTTGCCCTTCCATGACTCTTAGGTCCCAGGCTGGTTGCTCGGGGTGATAGACGTCAATCCCAAGCCCCGCCCCCTGCATACATTATGCTTATGAAGTTAGCGGAATGTGTCTAACTAATTACTTACACTTACGCATTTACGTTCATGTTCTCATTATGCAGTTATTCACTTATGCGTGTGATATTGTTTGCAGTGTTCTTAGCTTAGCATGTGTGCCACCATTTTGGATTATTCTCTTTACGTGCGAAGTGTACTTGCTCATTCCCCCTCCCGTAGGAATAGGAGTAATTCCTCGTGTCAGCATATATGCATTTCTTGGTTTACTGTAACTGAAACTCCTGCTAGCGAAACTCCTTATCAGGCCGTTCTCATGCGCTGGGGATGTAGCGGCCTGGCTCTGTGTCCTTGGGAGATGATAACAAGTGTTGCTACTGCAGGTGCAGATGCCTCTTGTATGAGGCCATTGTCCACACCTCTGGTGGACCAGTACTTTTCCATTATGGGCGTGTTTTACTCTGTTTTCTCGTAATATAATGTATCACCATGATGATGTGAGTTAGTCCTTCTCGGCACACTCTTAGGGGTGAGGTCGATATAGGGCCCTCTCATATGGGAGTTTGTGGCCTAATAAACTTGTATTGTTTATTCTTCTCCACTGTCCGGCTGACTTATTTTGGGTAACTATAGGAGAGTGAGGTAAGTCACTCAGGTGGATTTGGGCCACGCTTATCAGATGGCGCCCGAACAGGGACTCCGCGATTAGGATCTTTCTCACCCGTAAGTGGGTAGCAGAAGGCCAGAGACCCCCTGGTCGGCACGGTGGGTCCGGGTACCCACTTTGATGCCGAGCTTGGTTCTCGCAGCGCTGCCCCACCCTGCTGATTGGAGGAGGTCTTGGTCCGTGATCCTATGCCGGAGTCCGGAAGGCGGAACCTTGGAGCTGACCGTGTTGGTCCAGCCAGCCGGAAGTGGAGAACGGTAGAAGTCGGGACCGCGCACGGAAGGTAAGTGGTCCGACTGGTGATTGAGGGGCCGGAGTGCTCCGTGAGACCGGTGTGTCTCTGGTGATTGGAGGAGCCGGTGTGCTTCTGGGGCTAGTGTGCTCCGGGAAACTCAGGGCGTGGATAACGCTCTGACAGACTTGATGGAGATTGGGGAACGAGGGTTTGTGAAAAATCCGACTGGATAGTACTGCGGGTTGGTGAGTGGCTTGCTGCGCGAGGATTTTGGGCTCGCCCGAACACCTAATGTGGTGATTTACGGGAGAGCGCTGGGTCCCGCGTGGTGTGGCACCTGCCGATTTGTAGTGCTGCCCGGGAAACGGATTGGTTTCCCAGTCTCGGAACAGCGAGTGTAGGCTGTTCAGTCTGCGGTAGTGTCCAGGTTTCCCAGGACTTGGTCGACGGGCCTTGTCCCATTTGGTAACACGTGTTTTAGTACGGACTATGTTTGATTAATATATGCATATGATATTGTGAATTTTTCCCTGTGTTATTGTGTGTTGTAGGATTACAAAATGCCGTGCTTTAGTAAATTGCGGTGTTTCGGGTGTTGTGATGAGGTTTCAGATGTGAGATTGGCTAAGAGCCAACCTGCCCCTCAGGAAGGTTCTCCAAATTTCGACATGTACGTCAAACACGGCTTGCCTCCTATTTTGTTTTTCTCTTTATGGCATAAGTATACAATGGATAATGTGGATTTGCAGTGGCCCCTATTGGGTTCTTTCGATGCAGAAAAATTAGACTATTTACAAGACAAGTTATTTGCTAGACGCAGCCGCCAGAGTATGTTTGATTCTTTGCGAATGTGGCAGAAGGAGGTACGGGAACGGCAGATAAGGGAAGAGAAGGTTGCTCAGAAAAGATCGGCTCAGACTATGGCGCAAAAGGCGAGAGAACACACTAAGAAAGAGAATGAACTGCGGATTGAGCGCGCAGATAGGCGTTTTCGGTTGTTGGAAAATAAGTGCTATGTGGTAAAGGAAGAGGACGTAGACGAGATGGAAGATATTTTGAGCGCTCGACCTCCTCCCCCATATGCACCACAGTCACTGTACCCCGTGCTTGGGGATTTCGCCCCACAGGCGGTGGTTTCAGTTCCCCAAGTCGGTGCCCCTCCCTTGTCCGGTACACCTGCTTCCTCTGCAGGGGGACTTACTTCCCCTTCTACCACGGCACCCTTGCTCCCTTTCTCGGCGGCGAGCCCTGCGTCTGCTGCGCTATCCCCGGTGCTCTCTGCTGGCCCTGCTATCCCCACTGTTTCTGCCAGCGCCACCCCTCAGAGCGCGTTGCGAACACCTGCTAGAGGAGCGGAGGGAGGTCTACTCCATCAGGTACGAAAGTTACTCACACGCGCTACTGTACCCCTAGACGAGAAAACAATGGTAGCTAATCAAGCTTGTCAATGGGCCAGGAATAACATTTATTCATTAGAAGATATTTGGTCTACTATGAAGGATTTTGAGCCTTTAATGCAGCAGCACGCTTTGTGGCACATGTCAACGACCCTGATAACGTTATGGGAGCAGGGGTATGGCGGTGAGGCACCGGCGATTCTTCGCGATATTAAGGCTCATGCTTACAGGGCTAATACTGGTGCGGGGGAAGTGCTCCGTAGTCTGAGGTATTTGTTGGAATACAGGAATGAGCTAACGGTAACAGGTGAGACTCACTTCCCGGGGATACATCCAATGCGTGAGGTACACCCTATATTTCACCCTGAGGTATCTGAAATAATAGACCCGACCACCTTGGCAGTAACGAGACCACGTGTAGATGCTCATTTCCAAGAACAATGGGTGTATACGCCCTGGAAAAGGAGCGAGGTATTAGCTCTGAAGGCGCAGTTACCCGACTCTAGAAAGAACCCAACGGCTTATTACAAGGAATTAACAGAGGCAGCATCCTCAACGGTAATGACGTTAGCAGATATTGAACTGTTTTTCGGATTATTGGTCCCCGTGGATGTGTGGAGACAGGTGAAGGGTTCGGAACATAGAGAGGAGTTAGGCGGGACTTGGGCAGAATTTACTGATTGGGATAAGGAACGTAAGCCAGGCGAAAAACCGAAACCTGAGATACTAGCATTACCCGGGCGCATAATTAAATATATGCATTCACTCATTCCTCCTAAAAAGGTAGATTGGGATAAGTTAACAGCTTGCAAACAGAAAAAGGATGAGGCAGTTTCAGATTTCTTTACTCGCTTTGAGGACACGTTTATGGATTTTAGCGGGCAGGATATCTCTCAAGATGGCGGGTTGCGTCTCTTTGTCAATAGATTTGTTACGAATCTACTGCCAGAAATATCAGCCCGACTGCAAGCGTCTGAAAGTACATGGACAACATCTACCCCCTCAGGCATCTTAAGCATGGCCCAGTATTATGAGCATAGAGAGAATGAGAATAAAGACAGGCAGGAAAAGAAGGCGAAAGATTTGAAAACGAAGGTTTTGTTGCAGCAAGTAGCGAAGGGCAGAGGACGGGGAGCCCCGCCCGCGTCAGGTGGTCGAGGAAGTAGTTTCGGGAGGGGAGAGAGAAGAGAGCGTTTGGGACCCAACCAGTGCGCTAACTGCAAACAGGAAGGGCACTGGTGGAAGGATTGTCCACTACTGCGGTCCCAGGCTGGACCTGGTAGGGGACGAGGTCGGGGAGAAGCGCCTAGAGACAATAGGCAGTCTGAGGAGGGTAGGAGGCCTGGAGGAAATTATTTTGACGGAGGAAGGGATAGGCAGCATGTTGAAGGAAGGGATAGACAGTTTTACAACGATGCGTACGCCGAGGATGATTTCACTGGATTTTCTTATAACTAGGACAGCGTAGGGCAGAGTGAGGGACCTGTTTCTGTGGATGTTGATCAACGTGGGCCTTATGTAACGGCAGACTTGTCGGGATCTCATCAGAAATTTTTATTGGATACAGGCGCTACGAAAAGTTCTGTAGCACGTTCTCAGGTTCCAGGGGCAGCTCTGTCTGGCAAGACTAATGTTTCAGTGGGGTTTTCTGGTACCCCGGTGATTAGCCCCATCTCTAAGCCATTGACACTTACGATTGGCCCCTTTACTGTTGACTCCCCTTTTCTTTTGACTTCGAATTGTGGTGAGAATTTGCTGGGTTTGGATCTGTTAAAAAGATTGCATGCTACAATTTACTGCTCTCCGGATGGTGTGTACCTTACAATGGGTCCTTCGGTCGCGCATGCGCAGCAATGTTTTTCAAAGGATGAACCCCTCCCAGTTGAATTCAGGGATGTCCCTCCGAGCTTGTGGGCCTGTAGCGATACTGATGTGGGTAAGATGGACATTGCACCGGTGTCCATAAATGTTAAGGTGGGAGCGAAGCTGCCTCGCATACCTCAATATAAGATTTCTAGAGATGGAGAGAGGGCTCTGTTGCAGATTATACAGGATTTGATCGGATCAGGGGTGGTTGAGGAGACAGACTCTAACATTTGTAATAGCCCGATACTCCCGATACTGAAAAGGTCCTCAGGTGCCGAGGGTGAGAATACACCTGATGTCTATCGTTTTGTGATTGATTTACGCCATGTTAATAAAGTGGTTGAGCCTCAGTACCCAGTGGTTTCTGACATTACTACCATTTTGACTATGATACCTCCGTCAGCAAAATATTTTTCAGTATTGGACCTTAAGAATGCGTTCTTCAGTATACCCGTACACCCAGATAGCAGGTACCTCTTCGGATTCTCATTGGCCGGACGCAGTTTTAGATTTACGAGAATTCCTCAGGGTTATACAGAAAGCCCCAGTATTTATAGTCAAGCATTAAAAGCACAGTTAGATGATTTGGAGCTCCCACAGGGCAATGTCTTGTTGCAATATGTGGACGATATTCTCATCGCCTCCGACAATGAGGAGGGATGCCGAGAGTCGACAGTTAAATTGTTATACCATTTGGCTCAGAAGGGACACAAGGTGTCTCTCCCTAAATTCCAATATTGTCGACAGGAGGTTACTTATCTCGGTCACCTCCTATCGAAGGACGGGAGAAGGCTGACACCAGAACGCATCAGGGCAATAACTAACATGGCAGTACCTAACACGCAGCGAGAGGTGCGCGCATTCTTGGGAATAACATCGTACTGTCGTCAGTGGATACCTAATTATGCTTTACTAACGAAACCCCTGCTGTATCTGACCACGAAAGAAGTGTGTGAGCCCCTACCTTGGACACCTGCATGCCAGGAAGCGTTTGAGTTGTTGAAAACTGCTTTATGTTCTGCACCCGTTTTGGGAACACCCAATTACCAGAAGCCTTTTGTACTCTATGTGCATGAGGCGGAAGGTTGCGCGTTGTCTGTCTTAACACAAGATTTTGGAGGGAAGCAGAGACCATGTGCTTACTTCTCTGCAATGCTCGACAATGTGGCAAGAGCGCTTCCGAGCTGTCTAAGGGCTACAGCGGCTGCTGCAGTTTCGATAAGACAGTCGGCAGGGCTCGTACTGGGTTCAGCTCTTACGGTAATGGTACCACATGCAGTGGACATTTTACTAAACAGAACACAGACGCAGCATTTAACTAGCGCTCGTCTGACAGGATATGAGATGACATTATTTGCCCCACATGTGACGATAAAAAGATGTGCTACCCTGAACCCAGCAACACTGTTGCCCCTCCCTTCGGATGAGGAAACTGGTGAAGTACATGACTGCCTGTTCCGAACGGAGGAGGAAACAAAAGGGAGAGTAGATTTGACGGACAAACCCCTAGATAACCCTGACGGAGAGTTGTACGTTGATGGGTCCTGTTTTAAACTAACGGACGGCACCACAACAGCAGCATATGCAGTGACAACATTACACACAGTGGTGGAGACTTCTAGAGTCCCGTATAACTCAGCTCAGGCCGCAGAGATAATAGCGTTGATGCGTGCATGTGAACTGAGTGAAGGATTGGATGTGAACATTTATACTGACAGCCAATACGCCTTTGGCGTAGCTCATAGTTATGGAAGACTGTGGGCAGAGAGGGGATTTTTAACATCACACGGACAGCGCATCCAACACGGCCCATTGATATTGCGCTTGCTGACGGCTCTAACGCTTCCCAGAAGGTTGGCAGTCATAAAGTGTAGCGCACACAAAGCAGTGGTTGATGATGTGGGGCAAGGAAATGCGTTTGCAGATCAGACGGCCAAAGAAACTGCCAGGAACAGACTCCCGCGAATGTTTGTGGCTGGACCGGCTAGATCTGTACCAGACATTAATATGTTTTCAGATACTGTACAGAGTGTGCGAAACATACAGGAGAAAGTGACTGAGGAGGAGCTGAGGGAATGGAAGAATGGAAAGGGACAGCTGGATTCGGATGAGTGTTGGACGGATGTGACTGACAAAAGACGATGGTTGCTCCCAAATGCATATGTCCTTCCAGTGGTGACGATGGCCCACGGACCAGCTCACATAAGCGCTAAAGGAATATGTAAATTATTAGACCCCGTATGGAGTAATAAGAACATTTCCAGGGTGGCCACACGCATGGTACAACAGTGCATGATTTGTCTAAGACACAATCCTGGGAAGGGAACACCTGTCCCTGTGGGTAACTTTGCACCTCCAACATACCCCTTTGAGGTAATACAAATGGATTACATTGAAATGGAAAGAGTGAATAATCTTAAATATGTACTTGTGGTGGTGTGCGCATTCAGTAGATGGGTGGAAGCCTTTCCAACAAAAGACTGTACAGCCATGTCGACAGCTAAAATGTTGATCAAGGAATACTTCAGCAGGTTCGGATTACCTAGGGTGATCTGGAGTGATAACGGTACCTCCTTCAATGCAGAACTGATGAAAAATATATGTAAGGGATTGCAAATCTCTCAAAAATTCCACGCAGCCTTACACCCACAGGCGGCGGGTTTAGTTGAAAGATTTAATGGTACATTGAAACTGAAAATGGCCAAGATACAGGAAAGTACTGGGTTGCGTTGGCCAGACGCTCTTCCCCTTGCTCTACTCTCCACACGAGTTACAGTAAATTCCAAGACGGGTGTTTCTCCCCATGAAGTTGTATTCGGCAGGCCAGCAAATGTGTGGGGAGTTCCTAGACCTAAATGTTTCTCAGAGATAGAATATCCTATGTTGACAGACTACTTGTATGCCTTGACTAAAGATCTTCATTCTGTTCACCAGCAGGTAGCAGACACACTGAAACCGCTGCCTGAGGGGCCCGGTCACGGCATCAACCCAGGGGACTGGGTTGTCGTCAAGAAGTACCAGCGGAAGTCCTGTTTGGAGCCCAGGTGGTCTGAGCCGAGGTTGGTGCTGCTCACCACCCGCACCGCACTTCGAGTGGACGGACGTAAGGCGTGGACGCATGCCTCTCATGTGAAAAAGGTTCCACTGCCTTTACCCTATGATGCCTGGGTAAGAGGTGGCATTGCAGATCACGAAACAGAATCGTTGCCTAAGTATCTCCCTTTCTCTGATGCTGTGTTGATTGGGGAGGAGCACGACGACAAAGCACGAAAGCCAGCCCTGAGTACGAGTAGCAAGGCTTCCATCGGTCACGGTGCTCCGGTGACCGAAGCCACCTCCTGTCCGATTGATCCACCAATTCTGTTTTCAGATCACGAAGTGCGAGGGAGCACTCGCTATAACTTGCGGCCCAGGAAAGAGAGGCAAACGAATTGAGCACTGGAAGAAGGGCTGAGATAGGGGCAGGAGTGGACTGAAGTCGATAGGTTAGTGTAGCAATAGGGATGGACTGCTGAAAGGAGCCCTGGTGCACTTCTGAAGACATTGTTGGATGGAACATTAGAGTCAAACGTGGGCCCAAGTTTAGTGCTCCTGAGTCATTACAGTTGTGTGACTCCGTCGAGGGAATAGGGTTCGCGAAGCTGAAAGCCTGCCTATGAGGCTTTAACGGACATAGGGAGAACAGCCCATCGAAGGGTGAAGAACCCCTCTGGCCGGTTTTGGAGTGTCTGAACTTTTAGTAGTGTCCTTAGTTTTCGGAACTTTTAGGATATCCCTTGCCCCGTTCTTTAGCAGAAATGTACCCTTTTGGTCGTCCAATACCCGATGAGGAACAGCCTTTTGCTGCTCCCCGCAGGCCGGAACCAGATTCACCATGGCGTGCTCTATCACGAAAAAGTAAAATTGTGGTTATTGTGGTGCTCATTATTGTCTTCCTGATCATGCTTGGAATACTGTTTTTCCTAGACAAAGCTTACCCAGTCCACAAGATGGTTCCTACCCCTTCTCCCTTACCAGAGCATAATATGATTACTGTTGATTATGGTGAACAATGTATGAGAAAAGGTTACCGTGATAATGTCTTCATAAAAACGTTACATCATGCACACGCGGTATACAATGTGACAGATTGTTGGGTATGTGGGTTGCTTCCTTCTGCAGCGTATAAGAAGGACAGGTTACTGGCACTGCAACTGACCCCTGTGAATAGCTGCGTGGGCTGGTACACTTTAATTGGTAGGGTAAAGTTTTTTCAGCAGCCGGACTCTCTTACCCCACGACTCCCTGACAGTAGGTCTACATTGACGATGCGCGTTCGCCCTTTGCCTCCCTCATCCCTTGGACGGTTATTTACTGATGGACGTTTTGATCAAACATTCCTAAAGACTTGCTCGAACAAGTTGGACAAGTTTCTGGTACCTAATGA
The DNA here is from genome assembly GCF_964261635.1 of Lissotriton helveticus. Classification (NCBI taxonomy): domain Eukaryota; kingdom Metazoa; phylum Chordata; class Amphibia; order Caudata; family Salamandridae; genus Lissotriton; species Lissotriton helveticus. Next base: position 823,134,870 of record NC_136057.1, read on the forward strand.
TACTGATAAAGTACGAGAGAGTTTTCTACAGTTAAACTCCTCTCTAGCATACCGACACCCTCCCACTACGAACAGTAGTGGTCATTCTTTAGTGCCCCTAGCAGTGGTGGGACCCTCACCTTATTTCTGTATACAGGGTAGAGGTCCGATAAAGGTGGGTGATAGTGTTTGTAATGTGACCACCTCGATTAGGTTGACCCTTAGCCCTTCGCTTGTCACTCCCCCTAATGTCTACTTTGTGTGCGGTGATAACGGGTACCTGTGGTTGCCTGAGGGTTGGGGTGGGACATGCTACCTGGCGTATTTACTTCCTCCTGTTTATGTAGCACCTTCAGATTATCACAAGACACATAGGAGGTTTGACGCGGGGCAAGAACAGCGAAAAAGGAGGGATCTTCAAGTTGATGACGTCGATCAGACAGACACCGCTGGGCAGCAGTTTAATGACTTTTCTAAAGGTCTGTTGCCATTCTGGGGCCCTATTTTTAATAGTAGATCCATTAGACGCCTTTCACGGGTTATGGAAAAGGTAGTGAACACTGAAGCTGATATCGCAGCTAACATGTCACTAGAGATGCAGGCTATGAGATTATTTACGATTCAGAATAGAATGGTTCTTGACGTCATCCTGGCAGATAGGGGTGGAGCTTGCCGCGTCATCGGGACGTCTTGTTGCGTATATATTCCTGACTCCGCCCGACTGTTAACTTGGCTGTGCAGAAACTTCATAGGTTGGCTGCTGAACTCCATCAAGATAATGGTACCTGGTCCTTACAGACATGGTTGTGGGGTCTTTTCTCTTCCTGGGGTTGGAAAATATTCATGGTCATTATAGGTGTTGTAGGTTTTCTACTGTCATGCTGCCTCTGCGTTTATTGCCTTCCTCCCTGTTGCTCCATGTGTGCCAGCAATTTGAAGAAGTCTACGAAACGATTGAAACAATACCCTGCTGTTGAGCTTACTGATGCGAATTGGCTAATACTGATTCATGATGATGTTATGGTTTAAGTTCCCCTGCCCATAGATTTTGCTGTAAAGGCCCTCCTTTTGGTTAATAAATGGAAACAAACGTGTTAGCCACAGTCCGCTAAAAGGAGGGTCTGATAGACGTCAATCCCAAGCCCCGCCCCCTGCATACATTATGCTTATGAAGTTAGCGGAATGTGTCTAACTAATTACTTACACTTACGCATTTACGTTCATGTTCTCATTATGCAGTTATTCACTTATGCGTGTGATATTGTTTGCAGTGTTCTTAGCTTAGCATGTGTGCCACCATTTTGGATTATTCTCTTTACGTGCGAAGTGTACTTGCTCATTCCCCCTCCCGTAGGAATAGGAGTAATTCCTCGTGTCAGCATATATGCATTTCTTGGTTTACTGTAACTGAAACTCCTGCTAGCGAAACTCCTTATCAGGCCGTTCTCATGCGCTGGGGATGTAGCGGCCTGGCTCTGTGTCCTTGGGAGATGATAACAAGTGTTGCTATTGCAGGTGCAGATGCCTCTTGTATGAGGCCATTGTCCACACCTCTGGTGGACCAGTACTTTTCCATTATGGGCGTGTTTTACTCTGTTTTCTCGTAATATAATGTATCACCATGATGATGTGAGTTAGTCCTTCTCGGCACACTCTTAGGGGTGAGGTCGATATAGGGCCCTCTCATATGGGAGTTTGTGGCCTAATAAACTTGTATTGTTTATTCTTCTCCACTGTCCGGCTGACTTATTTTGGGTAACTATAGGAGAGTGAGGTAAGTCACTCAGGTGGATTTGGGCCACTCTTATCAGGGGGGCTTGTGGGGTTCTGGTTGTCCTCTGTACTTGCTGCAGCTACCTGCATTGTGCTTTGCTGTTGTTTTGCTTTTGTTTGCATGTTTTTTTCTACTTTTATAGTCATTTTTCTCAACTGCCGTGTGTGACTTGCAGGCCTGGCAAAGATTATCACAGATTTTTTTATCGCGGTTTGGCCCATTGCAACTTTTTGCGTGTCGGGGGTTTACATTTTTATCGCCATCCCGGTGACTTTTATCGCAGACATTTGACACATTATTGAGAACATATCGCTTGTTATCGCCGTGTTGTGAATAGGACGTTAACACAGAGTTATTTTCCAGCAATAGACGGCGATATGAAACATTGTGATAACCAATTTAGGCAATGATTATCACACGTTATTGAGAATATCCCCCTTCAATATCTCTTTTTATTTCATCCCCATGTCACTGTTGGGGTGACATGAAATGGTAGCAGTAACATAAGACCTATTGAAACTCAATGCAAGCCAAGATAAGCATGCCACCTGGCGTTGTAAATCAGCATGTGCACTGAAGTCTGAATATGCAGCAGTTACATCTTAGAAGGGCTAGTAACAAAACCACTGGCTCAATACCTTTGCTTTAAAAATGCAATCAATGTGTTGGTCTGCCACGCCTCAATGGATGTGGCAAGGAGTAGCCTTTAGCTCATCAGGAAAATATACAGCGCGTAATCACATCAGAACACATCCTGCCGGGTGCTGCAAGGTCTTTAAATGAAATAGAATGTTCCAGTGTAGAGTAATTCATTATTACCCTAGAGTTCAATTCTAGTCGTGAGGGAGCTGTGCTACCTTCGCAGGGGGCTATTCACTCTATTGCTACTACATCCAATGTCAGTTCTATAGAGGAGTCTGAAAGGGAGACTTTCCCAGGTGAGGGCAATAGAAATCTACCACAGTATAGCCCAAATTTGGAGACCGCATTATAGACAAACAGGGCTAAAGGAATACCCGCTATTTGCAAGACGTTCGAAAGATGAGGGTGACATTTTAGAGGTCCCAAAGATTCTCCCATGTCTGCTTCTAGTAAAGGTAGTAAGATGTGAAAAAGAAAGCAGGGGTATTCAAGATTGTTCCTCGATTCGCCCTGTAACAATTGATCCTTCAAAAAGTTCCAACCTTGTCTTGGATCAGACATTGCCAGAAAAATTGCCTATCCCACAATGCATTAAGAAAAGCTTGCTCCTTGCATTACCAACAGCAGTGCGAGACCAGGACACAGTGTGGCTCAAAGGCTGCACTATTCAAGCTACTGGATCCAAAAGTCTGACTCTATCAAGCCAGTCACACCTAGCTAAACCTCTTCTAGATACTATTCTGGCAGAAATTTCTGAGCTCAAGGCATCTCAGGCTCAGGAAATAGCTCTGCTTAATCAAAGGCTTAACACAATTTAGGAGATTGTGCTACAAATACCAGCATGGCTACAAGAAATAGAACAGAGGATGTCCGACTTAGAAGATCGTTCCCTTTTTTGGGACAAGGATATTAGTAACATTCAGAGAAAGTTGCCAGACATGCAAAATACAAATTTATGAAATGGAAAACTGCACTAAGAGGTCTAACTTTACGGAAAGTCACAAAAAAAGAACTTATGCTTCCATTGGCCATTCAAAAGAAAGTATTTATGATAGCTGATGAAATCCAGTTTTGTGTCTTTTCAGACATGTCTACTGCAGCAGTGTATAGGCAGAGAGACTTTGTAGGACGTGTGGGAGCTCTGGGGCACAGGCCTTTATTAAGCAACAGCTGAAACATAACGTTTTGTTTAAAAGTCAAGTCTTGTTATGTACATCATTAGAAGAGGGGCAAGGCTTAATGCAAAAAGTGCAAAGTTGAACGGCTACCTTTTTCTCTTCTCTTTTTTCCCCTTTTTAGGTTGAGCATTCGAGGTCTCTTGTATATACTTTAGTATATACTCATATATTAGTATATACTTATGTGTATGTACGTCTGGAGATCAGTCCTAGGACTTGTCTGCTTCAGCTTATGGACTTTTTTTCCTGTTCAACTGCCTCTATTTAACTTTCTTGATTTAAAACGACCAACAGAGGTCAGTAAAATATCAGAATCACTTTAGCATTCTCTAGATTCCAGTCCAAAGAAATTGTCTTCCACAAGCACCCGTAGACAATAAGATTTTTTTTTAAATCTTGGATTTTCAGTGATATGACCACAGAAGGACCTGATTTGATATTAAAAAACAAAGCTTTGGACTATACCATTTCCAGCTGAAAGGCAGCGTTTCTCTCCATGTGTTGCCATACCGGGCGTGTCACGCAGTTTGGCGCTTACTTTCCCTCCATGTTAAAGAACAGTAGATGTTCCAGCACCCAGGCTAAAGTGCTGCATAGATAAATACATATAAGGTCCCAAAGGCGAGACCGATTGCATTGTAAATGTTTGTTTTTTTGCTCTTCTTTGCCTTTTCAGTATATGAAGATAATGGGGAGGGTTCCTTTCCTTGGAACACAGCATGGTGCAGCAACAAGACACCTAACAAAGAAAGAGAGGGCGATGGCGGGTATGGTGGGCAATTCTCCCTCTCAGGGTGGGCAGGACACTGAGCATATGATTTGCACTTTTGGTGTGGTTGAAAAAGAGCAGATGTATCTGAAAATGATTAGTTTCAGATATAGTGAAGGTAGTTGGGCTATACTAGCTCATGCCGTCGAAGCAGTTGTTTTTGATTTTCAGACCCACAGGTGCTGCGGAGGGACTAAGCCAACAAATACCACAATTGTTAAATGGTCTGCAATGTTAGAGTAATCTCATGTAATGCTAAAGAGGTTTTAAATAGGCATAAATATGGGGCCATAATAAAGGGGTTGTCCTCATTCAACTCGTAAATTTTCTTCTTACAAGAGACACATCTAAAAGATTATAATCCCAAATCTGCTGGCTGCGCTTTTAGTGGAGTAGCAATATATCTGGCTAGATCTACAGATTGGGAGGTGAGAGAAGTCATAAGGGACCAGTATGGGAGATGGATTTGGCTAAAACTGCCTTGAATCTTGGTGCAATTAAACAGATTTTCAATCTAGATGATCGTGGGAAAATGGACCATCCATGATCGATGCAAAATACGAGCTTCTCCCACCAATTTAATTCTGCATCACGACTTGACTTTTTCTTAGTGATGCAGACTCTTGAATGGCATTATATGGACGTATTGGCCAAAGCTTTCTCAGACCACTCCATCATAAGTATTCATTTGGAGTTTGATGAGTTAAATACTGCTAGATCAAGGCAGCAGTTTGAGAAAGCTCTTCTGTCTGTCACATTCAGTGCGCTTCTCAAAAATGCACAAGAGCAGAATGTCGCAAGTTCCCAATGCCTCACTAAGATTTCTCAGCCTCATGCATTTAACAGCATGTGTGCTAATGAAACCCCAGGGGGGAAAGGGGATGGGACTGAGAAGAGACAGCCACACCACGTCTGATTCTTTCACTTAGCTTCAGACACGTCTTATTTTTTCTGCTACTTCTGGCTTGACAGGTAAGTAATACATGTACGGGAAAATTCACACATTAATATCAGCTTCTAATGCAATCCTAAAATGTAGTGTCACCTCCTGTTCACCTACCCTGTTTAGGTGTGACCTATGCTTCTCTTCTATTGGGGGTGTTATTTATGCTTCTTTATTCTGTGAACTAAAGTAACAATGTATTTATCTTCTTTCCTCAGCCTAATCCTTTTTAGCTCTCTCTCTCTCTCTCTTGGTCTTTTGCAGGTTCCGCACCTTTGTAATGCACAATCAATCAATCAATCATATAACTTGTAAAGTGCACTACATACCCGTGAGGGTTCCAAGACGCTGGCGGGGGGAGCTGCTGATATTGGTCGAAGAACCAGGTCTTGAGTTGTCTCCTGAAGGTCAGCAGGTCTTCGGTTTGTCTAAGATAGAGGGGGAGGATCTTCCAGGTCCTGGCAGCGAGATGGGAGAAGGATCTGCCTCCAGAAGTAGTTCTCCTGATGCATGGGACCGTGGCCAGGGCGTGGTTAGCGGAGCAGAGTTTCCTGTTGGGTACATAGAAGTAGAGTCGACTGTTGAGATAGGGTGGGCCGCTTTTGTGGAGTGCCTTGTGTGCGTGGATCAGGAGCTTGAAGGAGATTCCTTTGTCGACGGAGAGCCAGTGCAGGTTCCTCAGGTGGGGGTTGATGTGGTCGTGGCGCGGGATGTTGAGGATCAGGCGTGCGAGGCATTCTGGATTCTCTGTAGTCTGCTGATGAGCTTGGACGAGGCTCCGGCGTAAAGGGCGTTTCCGTAGTCGAGTCTGCTGCTGACTAGGGCCTGGGTGACTGTTTTCCTCATGTTTGTCGGGATCTATCTGTAGATCTTGCGGAGCATGCGGAGGGTGTTGAAACAGGTGGAGGAGACCGCGTTGACAGCTGAAGTATTAAATTGGATTCTGGCATGGTAAGTAAATATTTGTTTTTTAAACATTATTGCTTCACCTTATTCCTATCACTATGTATTTACATTTATATTATCAACGTCTGTGAATGTTTAAACCTTTCATATACTTTTCATTTTAAGTATTGGAGTTTACTTCACTCCTAGGTTGTGGCTAAATTTCCTTATTTCCACGTACTCGCTATCTTAACCTTTTGTCTTCTTTCAATATTTCTTTGTACTGAATTGGTGGTTTGCGGACTTATGCTGACCCTTAAAATCCATTGTAGCACTTTGTGGCGTCTTTTTCGGGGGCACGCTCAGAACAACTTAGAATTTGCTAATAGGCATGCTCCAAGTAGCGACTGTTCTCCTCACAAAAGTGCATGCACAAAATACATATTTCAGAACAGTCTTACTTGAAAAAACAGGCTACCTCCGTACTTCTCCTCCGCAAGCTAGATTGAGATTGAAAGCGCGACAAAGTCTTTCCCTGAGCTAAACTTTGCGACGCTTACACCAAGACGTCCCTCTCTCCCACGGAATTCGGTGAAGTGTGCCACAGAACGGGCACAACACCTGGATCCTGATAATTGTAGTCAAACCCTAGAGCGCTAACCTGCTGCTCTAATTCTGGATTCCTGGCGGCCATCTTTGTAACAGTACGTGCCAAAATTCGGTTCTGCCTGTGCACATTTTTTTCTCTTTAAACTCGTCCTGTGACTAATAGTGTTCACAAAGAGTCTTTTAACCTGATGTGGTCTGACAATCCTGACAGTACCCTCCCTCAAATTACTTCCTCTCTGCTTGGGCTTGTTTGGGAATCTTCTATGAAACTCTTTAAGCAATCTAGGAGCATGAACATCCGAAAATAACTCCCAAGATCTTTCTTCAGTTCTATAGCCCTTCCAGTCCAACAAATAGTACAATCGTCCTTTCTTAATCTTAGCATCCAAAACTTCCTGTACCTCAAACTCCTCTCCATTCTCAGTTTGGATTGGCCCAGGGGGTTTATTGATCCGTACGTCATTTGTCACCTTCTTTAGTAAAGAGATGTGAAATACCGGATGAATTTGTAACCCCTTGGGCAACTTCAACAGATAATTTAATGTACTCAACTTTTTCTCAATCGGGTAAGGACCTACAAATCTTGGCTGTAATTTTCTAACTCCTTTAAGCCTAAGGTTCTTTGTATTCAACCAAACCTTATCTTCTACTTGTGACTCTGGTTCTTTTCTTCTCTTTTTATCTGCATGGAATTTGTAACTTTCTTTTGCCTTTGGTAAGTTCTCTGTAGCAAAACTATGCACTTCTTGAAAACTTAAGGATTGATGGGGATGCCTTCCATTGTTTAGATAAAAAGGGGAGTAACCTGTAGAAACATTTTTTGCATTGTTATGCACAAACTCTGCTGCCCACAGGTAGTCTGACCAGTCACCCACATGATCTAATAGACATAACCTAAGGTACTGTTCTAACTCCTGATTTGTTTGTTCTGTCTGTCGATCTGTTTCTGGGTGATAACTAGTTATGCACCTAGTTTCTATGCTCAGTTTTTTGGTGGAGGCCTTTCAAAAATGGAATTAGAATTGTGAACCCCTGTCTGATATTAAAACCTTTGGTATACCATGTGCTCGAAAAATTGTTTGACTAAAAGTGTATGCCATTGTCTTCGTTGTGGGCACCCCTTTTAGTGGTACAAAATGAACCATTTTAGTAAAGGCATCTACACATACCAATATTGTATCAAAATGGCTAAATTTCCTTATTTCCTAGTACTTGCTATTTTAATCTTTTTCTTCTTTCAATATGGAATTGGTGGTTCGCGGTCTTGTGCTGACCCTTAAAATCCATTGTAGCACTCTGTTGTGACTTTTTGTAACAGTACGTGCCAAAATTCGGTTCTGCCTGTGCACATTTTTTCTCTTTAAACTCAACCTGTGAATAACAGTGTTCACAAAGAGTCTTTTAACCTGATATAGTCTGACAATCCTGACACTGTCAGACCAGGTCTGGCTGTCTTAGATCCACATACTAATTAGGGAGTACTTTGAATTGAATAAAAACGGTCTCCAGTTTTTTCTGTGTGGGAAGCCTTCAAGGGAGTGTTTTGCATCAGGTTATCGCATAAAAATCAGAATAAAGAGCCCTAAGCCCGAATACAGGAATACAGTCGGCAGTAGATATGGCTCAAGATGCCTTAAGTAGGGCAAGTTCAGAGGAAAGTACAATGATAAAAGAACAGCTTACACTGGCTCAACAGACTATAAGAGACTTCTTTATCCTTGAGGAGATTAATAATTCAAGGACATTTCAACTAAAAATGTATGAAGAAAGCCAGCTGATCAGTAGGCTCCATGCCTGGTCTACATGAGTTAAACAGAACTCTCAACATATCTCACAAATAGAAAATCCTGTCTATAACTGAGTTTAGACAGAGGATAAAGCTATTGCAGAAGTGTTTCTTCATCCTTACAGGAACATATATAAAAGGGCCCCTCTGTTTCAACACTGAACCTTGAAGGGTTCTTTAGTTCAGTTAAGTTCCCACAATTATCGATCAATTGATCAATGCCCTTAACAGTTAGCTCTCCTTATCTAACTCAGCAAAATCACTTGGCTTCAACTTCGACAACAAACTCACTCTTAACATTCGAAAACAAGGCAAAAGGAGCTCTCTGCACACTCCGACATCTTAAAAACTCAAACCCTTCATTGCTGCTGACGACTTTGAATGGGTTGTTCAATCCCTAGTCCTCTCCAAAATAGACTATAGTAATGCTATCCTCACTGGAATCCCCAAAACACACCTTGCCTCCCTCAGATCTGTGCTCAACTCAGCCGCCAGGCTAATAACAGACTGCAAACGCTTCAACCACATCTCCCCAGCCCTCAAGGCCCTAAACTGGCTACCCGTTGAGGAATGATCTGCGAACAGAACTGCCTGCATAACACCCAGAGCCCTCCACCAACAAATCCCGCTGTATCTCTCCGACAAACTAGAAAAAGCTGGCTGCTCCCAGCAGACGAGAAGCTCAAAAGCCCTACTTCTCGTCCCCCCCTATCAAAAAGGAGCACCACACAATCCCGCTCCTTCTCGGGAAATCCCCAATCATCCGGAATGCTGCAACCCCTCGTACCACAGCTTTAAAAAAGCCTCAAATCCCACATTCTCTCCAAATACTGGGGTCCTTAATCGCTGCATCCAACCCTTTATTCATTCCCCATTATTCATACCACCCTTGACAGTCTTTTCTGTCCAACTCTTCTCCCCTCCCCTTTCTCTCACTCCTAGACTTTTTTCTTTACTCTAATACTACCCCCTATTAACCTTTATCTCTAGCTCCTCCTCAATCTTCCTCAAACTCGTTACTTCCTTTTTCCTCTTTATTGCTCCTTCCCACCCTATTTTCACTCAATTTATTTCCTTCTCTTCCTCACTGAATGGCCCCGATTTCTCCCTCTCCCCCAATGTGAGCTGAGATGCATGTTTCTGACAATGTTTATATGATCAGCCATATCCCTTTAACTACATAAACGAAAGCCCTGTCCTGAGTAAACAACCCTTCTTTAGCTCCCTTGCCTTTTTTAGTGTTTCTGTGTTAACTGTCTGTCGCAACAGTTTTGTTCTGCTCATGGCCATTACTATTAGCCTATATGTTCATTTAAGAAGTGTTTTCCAATGTGCAATGTCTGTATATTTTTTGATCCCGCTGAATCCACTGTACCGACTGGAATTTTAATGCTTATGTAAAGCGCTCTACTACCCCTGGGTCTTGCAGCGCTATATATAATACTTTTCAAATAAATACAATTAATTAATAAATTAATTAAAAGGCAAAACTATCAGCTTGAATCAAGGAGCAGGATGTGGCAGCAGCCCTGCAAAAATGCTTAATGCTAAAGACAGTAGAACTGATGGCATACAGACTGATGTATACAAGACATTTTCAAAAGAGCTGACTCTATTCTTGATCGAGATTATTTATTCAATTAGAGAAGACATCGCTCTACCATCCACCTTTAGAGAGTCAGTGTTAGTTAGCTTTTTTAAAGAGCTAAGCCACCTCTGAACGTGAATTCTTATAACCCAATAAGTCTGTTAAATGCAGATTATTAATTATTTGCAAAGGTGTAAGCATCACAAATTATTACTACAGGGCCAAACTCTGGTCCATAAAGAGCGCAATGTTTTGCCGAATAGAAGGTTGGCGGAGAATACTCACTTTTTGAATCAGGTGATAGATTGTTTTTCACTCTTCAAGATGAAGTGGCAATCATAATGTTCAATGCCAAAAAGGCATTCAATTTGGTTTATTGGGACACTTTATTCTTTACTTATCCTAGGGTCGCGTTTCCATATAATATTGTTATAATGCCTCGGAATCTTAACAAGTGTGCATAGGCATGAGTTATAATGAATGCAAACAAAGTCAGCTCTGTTCAGATCAGTAGAAGCTGCCGTCAGGGGGGCACCATGTCACCTCTTCTTTTCGCTCTATTCATCGAGTTCCGGACCAAATCTATCATGATCCAGATCGCAGAGATGCCCAAGAACCAGCTCTTTGCCAATGATATGATTCCTTATTGAAAAGTGGAGAGGTTAAAAATTGATGGTCCCCAAATCGAATTCCGGAATATACATGTGTAGGGCAATATAAGATCAACACAAGTAAAACCAAGTCTTTATTATTCAGTGCCCCACCTACAGTTCTGTCTTTAGAGCGGCAGGATCTGTATAACACTCATCGCCCGGTTTGCTATCTTGGTGTCTACGTAACATAAACATATTCCGAACTGCTCCTTTTGAATTTTAAGGCTATGTTAAGCAAAGTTAAAAAACACTAGGGCATATTAGCAAGAACCTCAATAAAATTATCGCCGTTTTAGAGGCAGGAAACTGCCGCTAAAACGGCGATAATGGGTTTGCTAATATGTGTTATAGAATTCCAATAGAAGTCCAGGTTAGATGTGCAGGACATTAGCAAGCCCATTATTGTCGTTTTAGCAGCAGTTTCCTGCCGCTAAAACAGCGATAATTATAACGAGGTTCTTGCTAATATGCCCCCCTTTTAGCTAGGTTGGCAATCCTCCGACTGACATTAATTAGCTAAGTGTCTTTAGTTAAAATGTCAATTTTGCCCTTATTTCTATTTTTTTCCTGTAATCTCCCCATCAAAATTAATAAGGGTTTCTTTAAAGAATTTGGGGGCATATTATCAAGGACCGGTGTTAAAAGTATCGCCGTTTATCGGCAGGAAACTGCCGATAAAACGGCAATAATGGGCTTGATAATACGCCCTTGTTAATTCCCATAGAAGCCCATGTTAACATCAGAACATGGGCTTCTATGGGAATTAACAAGCGAGTATTATTAAGCCCATTATCACCGTTTTATCGACAGTTTCCTGCCGATAAAACAGCGATAATTTTAACACCGGTCCTTAATAATATGCCCCTCGATTATTTCATTATAAGGTTTGTGTGGAATGTTAGAATCTTGAGAGTAAGATATTCCATTCAACAGCTATTCAGGACCAGGGTGGAGGGGCCATACCCGGCTATTTCTCTTACTTCCAGGCCACGTTGCTGGATACTATAGTTTGTAGGGAGTTTGATAATGTTTTATTAGCCCGAATGGCTCTAGAATCAAAAACTTACTTGCCCGCTTTTTTAAAGATGGCTAGTCTCCCAAAAGGACAAGGAATAAGGTGTTAGTCGACAAAGAAATTGGTTCAAAGTGCTTCTTTAAAGCAAGGCACACGCTGTCTTGTCCCAGGCTCATCCAACTATGAGACAGCAAAGCCATAGGTTTATATATTTTCATAACTGGGCTTAGTTTCTGGAATTCCTGTGGGTACAGAGTACTGAGTGAATTTTATGTTGAAAATGGAGGAACTGCGAACAGCATCTAGGGCCAGGTTGCCATAGATACTGGCATGGTTTTTCGCAGATTTCAGGATTCCTTACAAGTAGCTGCCAGGAAATGAGGGCATTTTCTCAGACCCTTGTTCTGTTATTAACACAAACTGAATCGACAGGGAAAGGCAACTGGTTAAGGCTCTGAGGAAACTCTCCAATTCGAACCTGGTCAATGGCCATTTGAATAAGCTAGAGGAGGTAACTGGGTATTGGGTGACTATTGGAGAATGAGAGCATTTTTCTATGGTGGGGTGTAAGTCCCTTAGAGTCGCTAATTTTAAAATAATGGGATCCCTCTCACAACAGATGGCATGCCACACCCCCACGTCATTCATGAAATGCTTCCGATTATTCCAAACCAGTGTTTTAGATGTGCACAATACGATAAAGGCGATTGGCCACATACTTTTTACCTTTGTCCATGCTGTTTCAATTCTGACAGGATGTATTTCAAACTCTGAGTAAATGTTTACAGACCATCATTGCACCAGAAGCTCTGATAGTTTTCTTTGGGGTACCCTACGCCACTCGAAAACTAAATAAATATATACAATACTTTCTATCTGTTGCCATATCTCTGATCCTCCAATATTAGAGAGCAATTAATGTTCCTACTGTCAAAATCTGGCTTGATAAATTAAAGAAGACCTGCACCTTTAAGGAGAGATGTGTTCGTCGTATGGGTATTATTTAGAGGTATAAAGTTGCCTGAGCACCGCTAGCCACATTCGTGAATAGTACAAGCTAGATATGCATCTTTTTTTTGCTGGTGACAAAGATGCCATGTCAGAAATTAGATGGTTTGTGTTTTTGTATCATATGTTTGTCAAACTGAGGGGGATATTCACAAGATTGTAACTCCGATTTATCCCCACCTTACCACATCAAAAGCGGAGATAGATTTAATACCCCTTTCACAAGCTGGTGCAAACAGTGGACATCGCCAGTATTTCGCAATTACTGCCCCAAAATTTACCTCCACGGAGCACACCACCAATTAACCCTAATGAGATGCAGAGTTGGCGTTTCCGTGCAAAAATACACGAAAAAACCACAACACCACTTTCACAACGAACTGCCAGATTTGCGATGTGAAACAAAAACAGGCAATAATCGTTGTGTAGCAGTGGGTAATTAACATCTGCCTCTTGCTGGTGCTAAGCAGGACGACTACCCACAGCATGAGAGGGGGCCCAGCCAAGAGCCACACCTGAAGACCCATAGATGCCATGGAGACAACTACCATGCAGCACCAATACCCATGAGGGCCCCAACAATCCTCCGCCACCACCCCCAGACACCCCCATACTCACCCCACGAACATACACATACTGTGCATGACACAAGAGCCACACAAAGCGCATGATGACGCACAGTGCCAAAATAAATACTCACATGTGTGGCCAGAAGAACGAGAAACAGTCACACAGCACTGAAGTAACAACCAAAAACTTTATTGAAACACAACACAACAATGTGTAACACTGCTGTTGGGTCAGTCAGGGACAACCTCGATGTCAAAGCCTGGAAGACAAAGCACAAAATCAGGACGTGTGCCATGCGCACATCAAAGGAGCGAGACACAGCGAAGGAAAGTGAGCCAGAGAGGGAACGATAGGAAGAGAGAGAGAGAGACAGAGAGAGAGAGGGAGGGGAGAGAGAGTGAGAGAAAGAGAAGGAAAGGAAGGGAAATAGAGAGAGAGAAGGGAGAGTGAGAGAGAGAGAAGGAAAGGAAGAGAGAGAGAAAGAGAGAGTGTGTCCATCGGTAGGCACACCACTTTTGCCTGTGCAAGCTCCAGGCCCAGGTCCCGCCATCATGGCATAGTCCACATCAAGCGAGCCCACCCCGCAGCCCAGCAGGTCCCACACTTGATGCTGACTTGTGAGTCATCAATGGCGGAGACCACATCAGTGTGCACATCATCATCGCAGGCTGCACACCGGCAGGGCTAGTCTGGTGCCACTAACCCTGTGCAAGCCAAGTCAGTGCCACGTGGTGGTAGGCCCATGTCAGCCGCAAGGCCTCGGGTGCCTCTAATTCTGTGCAACCCGAGTCAGCGCCATGTGGTGGTAGGCCTGTGTCGGCCGCAAGGCCTCTAGTGCAACTGACCCTGTGCAACCACAGTCAGCACCACATGGTGGTAGGCTCGTGTCTGCCACAAGGCCTCGGGTGCCACCAACCCTGTGTGCAGCAAATCATGGGCCCTTTATGATTGAGCACCATGAAGCGTCCGTCATCCAGTCACCACTGGCAGAGGGGAATGCAACGTTGTCGGCCCCTTACCTTTGCGGTGTCACATGGCCAGTGACTCCTGTGCCGGGTGGGTGTGGTGTGTGTGCAGACCTGCCCTCGGGGAGTTGCTGTGACATGCTGACAGCTAGACAAGTGACCTGCACACCACCAGCGAGTACGCTTGCGACAAGTAGCTATGGGGCCCCCCTTAGAGCCTAAGCGAAGAGGTCTGGCCTGGCATACGCCGGACCAGCGCAGTGCTTGCAACAATGACTTGGGGGCTCTGGAGGTGGTTCAGTCCATGTCCGTACAAGGAAGTAACTAATGAGTGTGTCCCTGTTGAAGTGTCCACGGCACCCGGGACACAATAGGCAATGTTGCACTCAGAGACTGGTATCCCACTACATGAGCATCATCGACGTAAGGGAAATCACTGTCCCTACATTCATCCACACATTCATACATGAATGATGAAAGACATGACACAGCAGTGCATTACTGGATGTTTGTTGCACATCCAGTGGAGTTTAGCAGCTGGAGAGGTGCAGGGCCATGCCAAGCACACCACACAATATGGGCACATGGAGGGCCAGCCAGAGTCCATCCGGGGATGAAAGCTACTGCAGAAGAGAAAGGGTGCAGTCTGCAGTCTGGTCACTGTGTCATAGGTCATCAAACAGGATATGGCAGTCCATATCGCGGTACAAGGTGAGTGCAGTGAAGTGTATCAGGGGTCAGTAGGAGGTCATGAGCCATGTGCAGCACCAAGCAGAAATAGGCCACGTTGCGGAAATGATGCTAGTGCCTCCTTCTGACAACAATCCCATCCACGTCCTCTTCCCCGTATGTGTGCTCTGCCCCACCTGTGGGTGTTGCAGTACATGCTGCGGCACTGTGTTCCACTGACACATCAGGGGCCGGAGGAGGATTGGCGGCTGCACTGTGTGGCAGTGGCATATTAGGTGCCGGAGTGGATACGCCTACCGCACTCTGAGGCACAGACACACCAGGGGACAGAGGTGTGTATGGTGTGGGGGCAGCAGCATTCATTGGCGTCATGCCTTGTGGCAGCAATGCCATGATGAGGATCTGCAGGGCATGGTAGATCCCAGCTACATTTCACTGCGGTGCAGCGGTGGCTGCCATCCTTTCTGCCTCCATCTGCACCATGCCCTTCATGAGCCTTTGCATGTGTGCCAGCTCATGGCTGGAATCGCTGGAGCCAGTCTGAGCGGACAGGTGTTCTTCTCTCCGCGTCATGACTCCAGCGATGTCAGTCAGGGCTCGTTGGAGACCATGGAGCGGACCTTGGGTGTCCGTTAGGGACTGGAGCTGGTCGCTGATGGGACCTAGACACCCATGGATGGCGTCCAGTTTGGTAACCATGAGGCCTAGCCCCCCCTGCGCCTGCTCACGGCGTTGGAAGGCCACAGTTTGTTTCTGAGGGTCTTGGGAGAGTGCCGGGTCTGTGGGTGCCTCCTGCTGGGGGTTTTGGGTAGTGGGTGGGGTCTCCTCAATGCAGCTGGCCTGCTCTGATCCTGGAGGTGAGTTGCGTATGATGTCCATGATGTGTTGGAGGGTACTGCTTGGTTGTGCATGTGTGCCATTATGGCCCTCTCCACCCGTCCCCCCAGTACCTGGTGGTCACTCATCTTGTTGTGGTTGTGTTATGTCACGGCGACCAGTGTCCGGTCCCCCGACTCCGGCCATGGTATCCACATTGATGACTGTCGACACCAGCTCCTCCATGTCATCCAGCACGAGTTGTGGCACTGGACTCCCACCTCCAGTCTGCATTTCTGCCATCTGGTTGGCTGCGAGTTTCTCCTTGGTCTTTCGCTTGATGTCTATCCATCGCCTCTTGGCCTCGTCCATTGACCTCCTTTGTTCTCCGACGGCATTCACCTTGTCTATGATGTTCTGTCATATTCCATTTATGGTTCCCAATGACACGTTGGAGGTGACGAACAGTTGTTGATGGTGTTCCATCACCTCCGTAATCAGGATCCTGTTTTCCTGCGGACTGAACTTCGTATTTGTCTTCTTGTCCTTGGCCTTCTCTGTCCCTGAGGTCCCAGGCTGGTCATCAGGGGTGCTTGTGGGATTGCGCTCATCCTCTGCACTCAGAGAATTCCAGACTAGTGCAATCAGCCGGGACTTTGACACTGCTGCCAAATTTATTGGTGCTGGTGCTGCCACAGTTGGGGCGGCTGGTTCCGGGGCTGGCATTGTAGCAGTTTTTGGAAGTTTAATTAAAACCCGGCTTCCTCCACGGTGCTTGGATGTTGGTCAGTTTGTGTTTGGGTGTTTTTTCTACTTTTATAGTGATTTTTCCCACCTGCCATTTGTGTGCTGTAGGCCTGGCGCTGCTTATCGCTGATTTCCACATCACGATTTGGCCCGTTGCATGTTTTTTCACATTGAGGTTTGTGGTTTTATCACCATGGAGGTGGTTGTATCGAGGACATTGGCCGCGGTTTTGGCAGACTATTGCATGCTACCGCCATGTTGTGAATTCCACGTTGACACAGGGTTATTTTCCCGCGATATGCTCGATGTGTAAAGGTGCGTTAGCTTTTTCTGGTGATGTTTAGCACACGTTCTTGTGAATATACCCCTGAATTGCACCCTACTGTTTATAATGCTTCTCAGGATTTTTTGTGTGTATGTGATTGTATGAGACTAATATCTTGTCCTATTTTAGGTTTATGTAATGGTGAGTGCAATGTCAGAATTATAAGCTATAGGTATGCTGTACTATGACAAGAATGGATAACTAATGAAACCTTCTTTCTGTATCACTTAATAGCCTAGCTATGGGGATTAGTATTTTAGATCTATTCCACAAGTATGCAAATTACTTGTTAGTTTTGCCGCTCTTAAGGTTTCTCGTACTAAATGCACTTTTGGTTCTTTCGCAATGTACCTGTATTCGGGCTGCTATATTATTTCTACATGTAGTGGTGCATTTTTGCACACAGTGTTATTCAGTGAAACAAAATTGATATATAATCTGTAAATGACTGCCTTTCTCGAAACAATGCCATGTATCTGCTCGATTAATACATGTAAAAAAAAGAGGCGGCATATCGACCCAAGAAAAGAACATGAACAAATCGAAATTTTATAAATATCTTTTTAAGAATAAGCAAATTTTGCAGAGTGTGAAACTCACAAAGGTATACCAGCAGTTACAAACCTAATAGGTCTCACCTGTGTCACAAGACTAGAGACCAGTTTCCTTTTCCAGTGTTTTCCCAACAAAACTAGTTCCCTGAGATAATTTTCTTAAGCTTAAGATAAAGTATTACAGGATGATGCCAAAGCACGAGAATGCAGGTGCATACTCGGCAGCCATCTTAGATACGGATCTAGATGAACAAGGAAAGACAGACAGTTAGATAAAATCGTCCTACAGGCATTACAATGTAATGCTCTTACATAAGCAGCTGAAAGTTATTACTCATTCAGGTAAAACCTGGTTAGCCTAAAATACTCAGAGGGCAGGACAAGTATAGGAGTACGGAGGAAAGCCGTTGAATCAGGTACAGGGAAATGAGTGAATCACAAATCCTGCTCTAAATTTGGTGCAATTAGTGTGATGACAACAGATTGCTAATGATTTGCTGTAGTGGGAAACCATTTCTGCTGCAGAGAATGAAGGAATGTGGCAGCAGGTGAGTGGCTTCAGACAACAGTCCCTTGTTACCTCTTACATACCCACTTTCCCAGGCCGTCTTGAATGCTGCCCCCTGTACTTTCACTATGGTCCCCCTCCTGTGCTTTACCACTGTACACAACAGTAGTATAGTGCAGCCTGGGCTTTCCACATGAAATGTGTGCTGTATATTGGAACTTGCTGTTTGGCCTATTTAACTTCCCTACATGTCTATTGTAAAGGGTGCCTAAAATGTAAGCCAGGTACCACTTATAGAGAACCAGTTTGGGGCCTGTCAGGTAGGAGAGCTAATCTAAATATATGTGGCTAAGAATCTGAAGACAAGACTGCCTGGTAATAGACGAGTTCAGACATATTAAAGCAGGATTCCTGGGTAAGTAAGGCTAAGATATTGGTTAATTTGAGCCGGTAGTTTCTGGTGCTCAGTACCAGCACTTAATTGGTATCCATGGCACCAGCACTTACTTGTAATCACCACACTTCCGACACTTTGCCACATGGTGGCACTGCTAATCTAATTTAGAGATGATCATAACAAAGACTGTTTATTAATACAATCTACATTAAAAATGATAATACCTGCCTCCCCAGCTATTCCTGTAGCTTTGGGGACGTGGAATAATCTGAACTGTCACTCTTGGTGGCAAGAGAGATGGTTAGTAGTCAAGTTTGGTACCGTCATTGGCAGCGATGACGGGGCATTGGATGGTGCAAGCTGCAGTGGCCTCCTGGTCAGGGGCCTGGCACATAATATTTTACAAATTAATTACTAAGCTAAGAGGAAGTGTTAAAAATGAAGGTGTGACAACAACAAAACAATAGATAGGATTGGGAGGCAGAATTTCTCCAGTCACTGGCTAGTGCACAGAATACGTCTGGCACCTCAACCACCACTTCCTCACTCTTTTTAGACTGGGGAAGACTACAGCTGTAAAAGAAGACCCTGCTGGAAGAAAAGGTCCTGTAATTTCATAACTTCTGCTGCAAGAAGGAAGACTTCCAAGTGGTGACCTCTGCTCAACCACAGGACGGGCTCTGCACTACATTGATCAGGTGATTAACCTCCTGTTTGGGATGCAGGTGAATAACAAAGCATGCCTTTACCACACATGCCTTTTTCTTGGAACCTATAACACGCAGATGCCTTTACCACACATGGAAAGTATTATATAGTAAGCAAAACCCATATGTGTGTGTGTGTGTGTGTGTGTGCGCATGTGTGTGTGCACGTGTGTGTACGCATGTGTGTGTGTCTGTGCGCATGGGTGTGTGTATAAATGCACATATATTTTTATATTTATTTCCTTTTTGGGGGAACCCCCATAGCCCCTACTTTTAACTTTTGTTACTCCTAACCACCCTTACTACTACCCACCCCATACCCTAAAATTATTCTTACCACCCCATAACCCTAAAATTTCCCTTCCCACCCTTTAGAACTATCTAGTCCCAAACCCTAAATGTACCCTTACCATTCTTTGACACTGCCCACCCTTAAACCCTAAATGTACCATTATCACAAAAAATAAACCTGCGTGGTAAAGGCATGAGTGGTAAAGGCTGCTTTGAAAAGGTATTGCATGGTAAAGGCTGTTTCCGCATTTGGCTCCTCCATAGGCACAAAATGCAGGAGTACTCCTGCCTGCAAGAGGGTCCTGCTGACTAGCCACTGCAGGTGCCCTGACTGGAGAGGGATCAAGTGCCTCGAAAGTCTTTGTGAGGACCTGGGGATAAAGAACTGACTTGAAAGAACTTTCCCAGGATTTGGAGAAGAGGGGAATCTAGAAATGTTTCCCTCCTCCATAAGACTGTTCAATGGTATCGAGGCTTACTCAGGGTGGCTATGCCCAAGACAGGCAAAAAAAACAGGTTCATACCTCTCAGAGCTTTTTGCTGTGCTAAAAACTGGTTTAGCAGAAATTCATAGAGAAGGACCGCAGTCTCGCGGAGTTCTGACCTGTTACAGCTCCCTGTACTTCAAGTCCAAAAAAGTGACTACATCTGAAGGTAAAAACTTGGTCCGGGACAAGCAGGCAAATCTATCTGACCCATAAAGCTACCTCAGCTAGCAATTAGGTCAAGGTAACACTTTTTTTGGAATTATTATTTGGATTTTGTTTTGTGAAGATAACTTTTGTTGCAACTTTACTCCTCTGCTTATAAATCATGAACTTTTATTTGTTTTAAAATCTGGTATGAAACAAGTTCACTGCAAGAGTGTGGTGTTTTGAGTGATCTAATATTAATTCAAGCAGGTCTTCAGTTTCGGGTGTAGATACCGTATCCGAAAGACCAGCTATTCAACAAAATGGTTTTTCAAGGAAAAAGTTGTGTACATTTGATGATGAAAGAAGTGACTTGCATCACTATCTGTTGTCCATGACCCTGGTTGATTGCTCAAAGGTCATCATTTTGGTTCAAAATAAGTAAATACTGTGGCTTCAAACCTTTCTTGTGTCCTCCAGCACTCCATTCGAAAAGGTGCATTTTACTCAAAAAAGCAACAAAAGTGGAAAGGCCCATGCTCCATTCATGTGTCAACTCTCCTATTCATAATGTGATCACCAAATATTGGTATAGTTACGTGCACCTTCAGGTATGTCTTAGGCTACCCACAATTTGGGAATCTAATGTTATATCAATCCTCTTCATCCATCTTGTCCAACTATTCCACTATTCTTAGTATTAGTACCTTCTGAACAAAGCAATGGAGGTAGATTTGGAAATGTACAGTTCTGGTGGCTTAGTGGGCTAATGTGTCAACTGTAGCAGTTTGTGTTTGATCTCATGGTCCCAGGTTCAAATCTCAGCAGGTCTGCTCAGCCTTCCATCCTTCTGAGGTTGATAAAATGAGTACAGTTGGGTAACAATAAAAGTTATTCAGTGCCAAGATACCTGTCGTGGTGCACGTGCACTTTACATATACATGTGATGTTATCTGACCATATATATATTGGGTGGCGGTTGTGTGCTCGAAATTGCAAGGAAGCCCCGGAAATGTACATGCAGTCTCGAGGCTAAGCAGCATTGCATTTTTTTCTGACCCAATTGAAAGGCTTTGATATCTATTTTATATGAGTGAATGTATGGTAATGTAAATTAGAATTGCTTGGTAGAGAAAAAAAGGAGGAAAATACATTATTGTATAGGCGTGATTCTACCGACAACAGTTCGTGGGAGTTTTGTTAATTTACATAATTGTTGAGATCCTGCTAAGAATAGCTTATCCTAGTTACCTCTAGATATGAAATCATTTTAAAAGATGCACGTAGTCCCTTGTCCCTAGCGGGTAAACTCAATTTTGAGAAGTCATATTTTTTTTACATGCCATTGCTTAACCTTCATTTATATAGTTATGCTTATTACATCACTAGTTCGAACCTTTTCAGCTCGCATCATAAATGTATTTACAAAACAATTAGCAATTAGTCAATATGCAATCCATATCTTGCAGAACAGCAGCAAATTAGAGGTCTTCCGTTAGTTAACTTAAGTCGCAATCTGGAGTGATTCTCATCTCATTGGCCTCTGTCTGTAAACTGACATCTCTTCTATCGCAAATTATATGAGTAAGACCATATTTGCATACAACAAGGCTTGCATTCCTTATCATAACAGCAGAAAAAACCTGTAAAGGAGAATGGGATTTTCACGCATTACTATAAAAAAAAGAACTGGACCAGAAAAGAGCAATACCCAGCAAGTTCTAAGTGTTTTGGTTTGGTGTGTACAGGATGTAGGTGGTGTGGAGTGGAATTATGTGTGTTGTATTGGAATTATTAGTTGTGAAAATTGTATGGTGTGTAGTGTATTTGTGTAGTGTATTTGTGTAGTGGAATTATGTGGCATGTAGAATAGATAGGGGTGAGAGCTGCACAGAATAGTTAGTAAGAAAGATAGTGAGGGATTGGTAGTTTGTGCAGGAAGTGGTGATTGAATTTTAGACAGAGGAGCAGAAAGAGTGTGTGAGAAAAAAGAGAAAGAAGGGGAGAGCAGGCCACAGATGCACAAAGAGTGTGCGCTTATATATGCAGAAGACACCCCAAGAAAAGGAGACGACCGTGGGTTTGAGGGACAGAAATTTTGAAAAGACATGGGAAAAAACTTGGCTTGAATAGTTGAAGTGAACCAATATGAGAGTGGAGGGAAGAATGCGTTGGAGAATGAGAGAGAGGTGTGAGAAAGTACATGAGACAGAGGGGGATTAGTGGAGGGGGCATCCAGGGGGAGTGAGAAGTGGAGCAGTGCACAGTGCAAGGAGCTGCAGGAAGGTAGCATGTTTGAGCAGGCAGTATCGAGACGATATAGGGAGTGTGAGGGAGGGATGAGTGGGCATCGGAATTGCGAGATGAGGGTTAGTGGCATTGTGGGGGAGAGATGAGGGGACAGTGGGTGTGTGGGGTTGAGTTGACAGGGTTGGTGGAAGTGCAGGGGAAAGATATGTTGCATTAGAATTGTTTGTTGTGGAATTGCGTTGTGTGATGTGAAGTTGTGTAGTGGAAATATTCAGCACATTAGCTTTGGTGCTACAACATCTACTGTTACTTCACGTGCCACTGGTAACAGTCACACACACCCAATGATGGGCTTCTGTCATATTCTAAAAATATGATAGACTCTTCAAAATTCAAAAAGGTGTATTTCTTTAACAAAGAAGCTTTGACACAAATTGGCACATAATAGCACTGGGTGCTCCTGTGATGTTCATCATCACCAAACAGCACTACAAGCGGCTACTGAACCCAGGTCATACTCAACTGCAAAAAGATAATTGTTCATAAGTGCAAGTGCGATATCAATGCAATTACAACATGCAGACGGATGCGTAGAACACTTGTAACATTAAGGAACCTAAGTCATATTTGCTGCACAACTCGTCAATAGAAACCAACATGCACAAGCACTTTTGCATCTCAGTGCATACACTTGCAAACCTAACAGAAGTGAGCATTTTCTTTTAAAGTCATCCAACTATCTGTGGACCTTTTGACTCCGCTAAATTTGTATGAAAGCCATTTACAAATTCAGACACACAAAAGCGTAGTGGAGGTCCAAGGATTCAACTTTACAAGTTTATGTAGTTCACACCCTCAAAATTCCATGTCAACATGACACACGGCAACTGATGGTCACGTGGTCAAGGAAAACAAATATGAAAGCTAGTGTTGGTGTAACGCTTACCCAACTACAGGTCTAACAGTGGTCCTAAATGTCCACCTAGCTCTCTGTGATTAAGGTATCTATTGGGCTTATCTCCATTCATTCATTCATTCTGACCTACTTCCCAGTGAATGCGTAAACTGCAAGAGTAAGTCTGACTGCATCACCGAATGCTCTCTACAGCACACCCCCCCTGTGACTACGGACAGAGGCATAACAGGGGTGCCTGAACGATGCCCTAAATTAAGCACACTGGATACCCCTTCCGCTATTTCTACAGTATGAAGGGCACATTTCCTGTATCTTTCAGGACTGGACTGCATGCAGGAAAGAACCCCACAAGTTTTTTTCTGGTACAGGCCCCTGCTCAAAGTTTAATAAGGAGCAACACACTTAGAAACATCCAGGGTAAATAAAAGCAGCAGTTCAGGGGAGCACGGGGTGCCATGAAAAAAAAGCTACAAAGCGCCTTGTGGCCATTCATCTCCTGGAATGGCGCATTCAGTCGGGGCTACAGTCTCCCAAAAGCCCCAAGCGCAAAGTCCCATCAAATTTACATCGAGTAGACACTTATCGGCCCCTGGCGCTGCTGGCCCTGTATGAAGAGGGCACACAGAAAGTGTTGGAAGCACTTACCTCTCAGGCAGAACATCCTGCATGGCTGCATGGAGAGCTATAATGAGCCTGGGAGTGCTGGAGAGTTGGAGAGCACCAGACGGGCCGTCCCTGCACCGTGCTAGGCACAGCTGTTCCCGCGGCAGGGGAGGGTGGCACCGGGCCAGTAATCTGCAGGAAGCGGCTAGCCCATGCCCCACTCCAGCAGCACTTTTACCGTTCGCCCCTCTTGCTGCTCTCCCTCCGGCCCAGCACCACAAGCTCTCCCTTCCCTCCCAAAATACTAAACAAAGCCCCTTGCCTCCTCGCAGCCCCAGCACACACCACCCCATTGTCTCCTCTGATGTTTTCTGCAGCTCTGGATGTGGCTCAAACTCATCAAGCTCACAGATAGAACAATATTTGGAATGCAATAGGTCTTGCATTTAAATGCAAGACCTATGCCATTGAATTCGATGTGGTTGCATTGTTTCATCTGCTTTAAAAGTGAATTCGCAAACAGCATGCTGAATGTAAGCAAAGAATGTCGTCGTCATTGTGCCTTCAGTAGGAGAAACTCAGTAAAGAAAATTGTATGCGTATTGTGTATCAACCAAGTAAAGGGGCCAGTAGCCATGGGAGGTTACAAATGACGACACAGCAGTACTAAGGAGGGACTACCAAGCTAATTACAAAATCAGAAGCCAGCATTTATGAAGGACAAAGACACAAGCCAATGAAAAATATGGGTGGGGGAGTGGGCCGAGCTTTTCTCATGTACTGAACTACAACGGATCATCGCCAGAGCAGCGCTTGCGTGCTGGCTCAGGCTCGACCTAAAAAAACACTTTCCACAGCAGCAACTATAAATCAGTGCAAACCCCTCAGGTTAACAGATATCAGCTGACTCAAATTCTGCAAAAATAAGAAGAATTACTTTCCAGTGAGCCTCAAACCTATCTATCATGTGGCACTGAAGGCTGAAGATGACCGTGACATCATCAATAGCTGCACAGATTGACCCTAGGGATGACAATGTTTTGTGAACCATGTATCCATGCTCTTACACAGAGGGTTTCACCAGAAATTTGTGGTCTCTCTTCTGAGGGCAGCTACATGGGTATTTTTCCCTGCTCTTACACATAGGAGTCAACAATTACTTCTAACCTCACGAGAGCTCCTCACCTGCTTCTACCTGGAGGGGCTCCTAAACAATTTGTTAGGCTGCCGCCCGAGGAGAGCTACAGGAGAAATGTTCATCTGCTCCTACCCAGGCAATCATTACAAGTGAACACAACAGGATGATGGACGGAGTGCTGAATCTTTTCAAACAGCACCCCATTCAAAACATCTGGGCTTAATCCATTGTTATTTTGCTCAGTATGCCACCCCAGTTTGGACCCAGCCGTATGCAAATCAGTCTTGACCCTGCTCCTCATGGGAACAGGGTTCCCATGACTGCCCAAACTGGCAGGCCAAGTCCTCCCTGGACCAGGAACAAGCATCCTGGGACCGGTTTGTCCAAACTAGGGTGGCATAGTAAGCAAAAGAACGAAGAATGAAGCCCAGATCTATTAACTGGGGGTGAGTGGTTGGAAAGTTTATGCACTCTATCCATCATCATGTTGTGTTTGCTATGTTTGCCTTAAGTGACCAAGAGTCACTTGCTCTCTGTTTCACTGCATTCAAGCTAGCTTGGCTGATGAGGGGTGATACCCCCAAACCAGTACAGGGATGCTTGCTCACCCCTGACGGAGCCTGGGCCTTGGGTCGGCGCAGGATGATTGGAGCTTTTTTGATTGGTTGAAATACAAGGGGTTTCCACTCAGGCCCAGCCCTTTTTGGATTGGTTGGGTGCATTAACACCTACGATGAACAGAGTGGCGATGGAAAATGTAATTGATTCTGTTATTTGGATAGGGCGTTGTATGGACATTTGCATTATAGAGCAACACGATGGATAAAGGAAAATTAGTTATGAACAAGGTTACTGTGAGAAAAGGAAGCGGGTTTTGCTTTTGATAGGTTCAGGGAATAGACGGAACTTCGTTCTTTGGTCCGTGTATGATTGGTGCAGTTTTTGATCGGTGGTAATAAAAGATGAATTTGAACATGAGGGTTTTAACTCTGGTCCGGCACCTTTGTGACTGGTTGGGAATGTGGAGGCTCACTGGATTGGGCTATACGATAAGGTATAGGGAAGAGATCTGTTTGATGAAGGTGACGGCGCTTACAACATGCATTTTTAAAAAACATTCATACTGAAGTATGTGTCTGCCATAAGATGGTTTTCATTCTGGTCGGACCGTCATGTGATGGGACAGAGGATTGAATTATGAAATATTGAACATAGAGAGGCTTTTTTACAATCACTGTGTAATTATAATTAGGTTTTCTCCATTCATAACTGCTTTCAACATATAATCCAAGGTTTTTTTCACGATAATATGGCGTTACGTTTGTTTGACTCATTGGAAGAACAACATACGATTGAGCGGCAGCTCTAAGGGTCCTTTTTTTCAGAGCGGGACAAAGAATGGTTTATCCTGCTGCAAGGAAGACATAGGCGAGGTCAGAGGTTTGATCGGCTCCTGGTTATGAAGACTGGAGAGGGGACTAGTAGTAGAATGGAGAATCGAGGGTTGTGATGGGTGGACTATCCAGAATAGGTAAGGGAGGTCGGAGCGGGAACAAGTTAGGCATCGACTTGATGGACACTTTGACCAGCAGGCACGAAGAATAAGGTCAGTACCGAGAAGCTATACAGACCAGATGTATAGCTAGGTATGGAGGAATGGGAAGGATGGTTATTTGTGGATAGCGTGAGACGGGGAACAGATCAAATGGTCATTTTATCGTGTTAATGCTAGTGGATTAAAAGTCTAATTGCTGTACTGGTATGCAGTTGTACACTAGAGGAGAAGGGAGACGTTATGGACCCTGGTTTTTGTCGCAATTGCACTGGAATGAGGGGAGAATTAATCTGGTTTGAACTAAATTTGACAAGTACTGATTATGTGCACTTTCATTATAGATGAATATGGAAACAGGACGCCACTTTGTGATACTAATTGATTTTAACTAAAATTATTTGAATATAAAAAGGATCTTATTACCTGACAAAAACCTGATTCAGAAGATTTAACAAGTGAGTTGAATTACTCTTAGACCAGGGTATTTAATCCCTGAGGGAGTGTTGGTGGAGTGCTCTTGACAATCCTGGAACAAATGACTTGTTAAATGTAGGGAACAACCAAGGTTTATAGGTGGATATTACTTGGTCCACATAACTCCACCTTAGCACAAACTAAAAATATATATTCTATTGGGAAAGTTTTAATTGATATTTGTGTTTTTACTTTGCCATTGGATTGTTAAGGGTGATGGGGACATCAATTACATAAACCAAGAATACACAGAGAAATCGTTGTCTTAGATTGTATATAGGCAGGGGTCTTGTGGGAGTGCATTTGGAGGTTTTTTGTATTTAAATGTAATATCGGGTTCATGTGTTGAGATGTACATTGTAGATTTATTATAAAATAAATGACATGTATGTTTTAAACTTACAGCCCTGATGAAGTCCTCTTGGGGAGGAAACGCGTTGGCTGGGCTGAATATACTGCTTCTACCAAAAAAAATTGTTTTAATAACGTTGGTTTCAAAGATTTACACAAGACTCCTGAGTTTCTACTTCAAACTGATTTATGATGAACTATTGGAAAAGCAATATAATCTGTGGAATTGTTGAAAGGACAAATATTGCTTGAATTTAAACACTACTTTTTCTTTGTAATTTTGCCTTTTTTAAATCCTCCTGATATCAGAATGAGGGCTTAGAGGGGACATGATACAGGGAAGCTGTTCCCCTGGCTTTTAGGCAGGTGGTTAATTCCAGCAACTGCAAAGGGAATGATTGGCTAGTAGGCTGCACGTCGGACACTTCAGGGAGAGAATGTAGGTAAGTAGGGTAGGTACACCTTCCCAAGAAATCGCTAAAATGGGCCGAGGTATTATAACCAAGAGTACTTGTTACAAGTGAAAGAAAGTCAAAATGAGTCTGGTTTAGCATGTGTGATGACCTTTGGTAAAGATTCTAATAAGATAAAAAAGATTATTGTCAAGAATTGGCATCTGTTAGATACACATAATACACAGAAGGAAAAGTCTTTATTCTCCTTTAGGAGAGGGAAACACCATAAGGATCAGTTGGTTTGAGCCTACACTGAACCAGAACCTTTGACACTGACCCGGATGTGGAGTTTCACTCCTGCCTGTGGACACCACCACTGTGGCAACTGCGCAGCATGTTCAACCACAAATGTGATAAAATTGTGTGTGCTGAATGGAAGATCATGGGAATCAAAACATTTCTTGAATAGTAGGACAAAAAATGTTGTGTAGTTTTCTGAGTGTCATGTGCATTACACTATATTGGGAAGACTGCACAAGAAGTGAGAAAAGGTATCACACTACATCAATCATGGTTGCGTTGCAGCGTTGTTAAAACCCTATTCATGGAGCATTATAGAACTTTGTCACAATCTCTTAATGCTATTAAATGGTTTGTTCTAAAACTGATTACGTGTTCTAACAGAAGGCATGATGTAGATCGCTTGCTCACAATGAGAGAGAAGAGGTCGATCTAGATGGCGAATATGGTTAAAAATGGTCATAGCCAGCAGGTTGAATGGCATGTGTTAGCCACTCTGTGAATTTGGACTGATATTAGCTTACAGTATTTCAGTTCATTCAAATGCATAGTATCTCATCTTTTATATTGTGTTGATTTTCTAATTTTTTGATAGTCTGTTGTTGTTATGTTATGTTAGGTACTCTTTTATAGCGCTCAAATCATCCTGGGGCATCTCGGCGCTGCCTAGAGTAACACATCCTTGAGACGACAGCTGGGCTGAATTGGAATTTACTACAAAAAGGCTTTTAGGTGTTCCCTGAAGGAGGTATACAATGGTATTTCCATAAGGAATTTGGGAAGACTGTTCCAATACTTAGGGGCAAGGTAGGAGAAAGCCATACCACCCGTACGCTTGAGACGGATGCGAGGGATCTGAAACAATCTCGCCGTACCCGATCTCAGCAAACGACAAGGGGTATATCTTTTTAATTTCTTTTGTAAATATTTCGGGCCGACTGTTTTGAGCATTAAAAGACAAGCAACAGATTTTGAAGAAGGACCGTTTTTTTACAGGCAGCCAATGTAAAGATTTTAACAAAGGCAATGACGGGGAGCCAGCAGTCATGTTTAGGATCATTCTTGCAGTGGTGTTTTGGATGACTTGAAGTTTATTTAGGAGTGAAGTCCCAACCTCGGCCAGAAGGGCGCTCCCGTAATCCAAACGGCTGATCACCATCGCTTGGATCAATGTTCTACGGTTGCCGGTTGGGATAGATGGGAAGATTTTCCGAAGTAGGTGAAGGCTGTGGTAGCAGGAACCAATAGTGGCTGCTACATGATCCCTCAAAGACAGTAAACGGTTTAGTTTCACACCCAGGTTCTTTACATTCTGTTTTGGGACCAGGGGGGTACCCAGGTGTGGAGGTCACCATTCATTGTTCTAGATGGTAGCGGCCTTTCCCAGCAGCATAACTTCCGTTTTACTCGGATTCAACTGGAGGAAGTTGTTGGTCATCCAGTTGGAAATTGCAAGAATACCTAAGGTGAAACTGAGCCTGTCAGCCTCTGCGTTCGGGCTGATGGTGAACAGTAGTTGGGTGTCATCAACATAGGAGATTGTTTCGAAGCCTAGTGCTTCTAATGCCTCAGGCAGCGGAGCCAAATAAATGTTAAAAAAGGGTAAGCCTGAGGCAGGAGCCTTGTGGGACACCCTTGACCAATGTGGAACAGGCCTAAGATGACCGTTTGACCTCTGTCCGTTAGAAAGTTTTTAAGCCATTTTAGGGCTTGACCCTGGATGCCACAGGACATTAGCCTCTCCGTATGCCTGATATGGGAGACGGTATCGAAGGCTGCGGAGAGGTCGAGGAGGATCAGTATAGCAGATCCCCCAGCATTCACGGTTCGCCTCAATGAGTCGGTGATGGCTAACAGGGCGGTTTCTGTGCTGATACCTGAGCGAAACCCTGAATGCGAGGGGTCCAGAACGTTGTTGATTTCAAGATAGCTGCTTAGTTGTCTATTTACAATGCTTTCAATCATTTTAGCCAACAGCGGGAGCAGTGAGATGGGGCGATAGTTGCTAAGCTCCTGCTGGTTTGCCAGGGTTTTCTTTAGGATGGGTCTGACAAACGCTTCTTTCCTGGAGGTAGGGATTGAGCCAGATTGAATAGAGTGATACATTTTTTTTTAATAGTAGGTGCACAGCTATGGGATAAAAGGGACATCATTTTTGAGGGGCAGGGATCGGCAGGGGAGCCGGATTTGGCTATGTTCAGTGCTTTAATCACTTCTTCAAGTGTGACTGGAGCAAAATTGTCCAGAGAACAGGTTAAGCTGCTAGTAGGATTTATTTGGCGGGGCAAGATTGAAGGGGTTATTTTCTCCAGTGGAGGAAAATTGGAATAGATAATTGAGATTTTCTCCTTAAAAAAGGTGGATAGGGAATCACAAAGTTCCTGAGATTCCACAGACGTTTGTTTTCACACTTCAGGTGATATGAATTCTCTGACAATGCCAAAGAGGGCTTTAGAGGAATTACTAGAATTCTCAATTTGATTCAGGAAATAAAAGCGTCTAGCCGTCTTTAAATTCCCATGATATCTAGTTAGGGCTAGTTTGAAATTCAGTCTACTTTGAGAGCACTTGGGCGCTCGCCAGCATCTCTCTAGTTGTTTACAGGAGGAATTGTTGCTGTCTTAGTTCTAAGGAGTACCATGGAGCTGAGGTTCGACTAGGGGTTGATCTTGAATTTTTACTTGTCGGAATGATTTTGTCAAAAGAATTTACAAGAGCTTTGTTAAAAGATGTCAGCATGTCGGATACATCTAAGTCAAGATGTTGTGCTTGTTGCTCGGCCTGAAAAGTGATGTTAAAAGCTGAGGTCGTTAGTTTAAGCCACGGCCTACAGAAAAATGGTTTTCTAGCTACCAACTGTGTAGAAGATTTCAGGGCAGTGTTGGGCATAGCAAACTTGATCATAAAGTGATCAGTCCACGCTAGAGGCCGCGAGGGATCGCATTTAAGCTGGTCTATATTGGAAAGAATTAGGTCAAGGGTATGTCCCGCCTGGTGGGTAGGGCCTTTTACTCTTTGTGTAAGTCCTAACTGTTCTAGGTCACCGAGAAAGTTACTAATCTCTTGAGTTGTGTGATCCTCACAGTGAAGATTAAAATTACCCAACATCAGAAATTTGTTTGATGAAAGCACATGGATAGATATGTAGTCTAATAAGGTATTCGCGAAATCTGTTTTTGAACCAGGAGGACAGTAGACTAACGCTCCAAGCCAACTTCCCGTGGGGGTTTGGTGACCTTAAAAATGCCTGTTTCTAGGTTCTCATCTGTCATAGTGGAGACCCAGGATATGTTGAGATAATTTTTGAAAGCGATGGCAATACCACCGCCTACTTTCCCTATACGGTCCAGGTGAATACATTTATAGTTCTCTGGAATGGCAATGTTTATAGTGGGGTGATTTGAGGGATTTAGCCAGGTTCCCGTAAGGCAGCAAATCTCTGGTGAGTGAGAGGTGATCATATCCCAGATTTCGTATGGGTGTTTAGCTAAGGACGCACGTTGCATAGTATGAAAGAAGTGCCCTCAGGTGAAAAGAATCTTTGGAGTCTGGCTAATGAGACGGAAGATATATACAGATTTCTCTGGAAGGAGCAGTGTCTACAGGCTACCGGACCTTCCAGTGAGTCAGGAAAAATGTTTGTGCAGCTAGCGCTAAGACGTTTAGTGAGAGTTTGAGCAGCTCTGATGGTGTGTAAGAAATCAGGTGAATATGTAATCCGAGGGGGGGATTTGATGTTACCTGATTTTGGGCAGGGGTCAAGGCCTCTGGGCTCGTGCGGGCGCGGACGGGGCCAGACAGGCTTGCCTTTGGCGCTCCTTCGGTGCGATTTAGGGGCGCCCACTGCTCACAACCGCTGCGCGGAGGCATGCCCATCTGTTTTTAAGCTGTCGCCGAATGAGTCAGAACAACCATACCCCCACCCAGCGTCCCTGCCCAAGATGGCCACTGGATTTGTCAGGCAGCCTCCGGGTGCGGATGTCAAACTCAGCGCCTACTTGACTGAGGGCTGATTGCGGCGAAGAATCTTAAAAGGTGAGCAAATTGCTATATGATAATTCAATTTAAAAGTACAGAGTACAAATTCACGAGAACGCAGCTCCTGGCTTCAGCCTCAGGCGTAGATCTAGGACTAGCGCATGCGCGGTAGTTCCTGCTTTTAAGCTGTCGCCGAACGCGTCAGAACAACTATAATGTCACCCAGCGTCCCTGCCCAAGATGGCCACTGGATTTATCAGGCAACCTCGGGGTGCAGATGTCAAACTCAGCGCCTACTCGGCTGAGGGGTGATTGCGGCAAAGAATCTTAAAAGGTGAGCAAATTACTAAATGATAATTCAATTTAAAACTACAGAGTACAAATTCACGAGAACGCAGCTCCCGGCTTCCTCCTCAGGAGTAGATCTAGGACTAGCGCCTGCACGGTGGTTCCTGCTTGTAAGCTGTCGCCGAACTCGTCAGAACAATTATACCGCCACCCAGCGTCCCTGCCCAAGATGGCCGCTGGATTTGTCAGGCAGCCTCCGGGTGCGGATGTCAAACTCAGCGCCTACTCGGCTGAAGGGTGATTGCGGCGAAGAATCTTAAAAGGTGAGCAAATTGCTAAATGATAATTCAATTTAAAAGTACAGAGTACAAATTCACGAGAACGCAGCTCCCGGCTTCCGCCCCAGGAGTAGATCTAGGACTAGCGTCTACGCGGTGGTTCCTGCTTTTAAGTGGCGCAGAACTCGTCAGAAAAACTATACCGCCACCCAGCGTCGCTGCCCAAGATGGCCGCTGGATTTGTCAGGCTGCCTCCGGGTGCGGATGTCAAACTCAGCGCCTACTCGGCTGAGGGGTGATTGCGGTGAAGAATCTTAAAAGGTGAGCAAATTGCTAAATGATAATTCAATTTAAAAGCACAGAGTACAAATTCACGAGAACGCAGCTCCCGGCTTCCGCCTCAGGAGTAGATCTAGTCTAAGATTGTTAAAGGCACTGTTTATAACCAGGGTTTACTTGATGGACATTGTTATGGGTTCTGCAAGGTTTTTCTGTAAATGTGGCCGTGGTGGTGTCAGACTGAAGTTACTTAGTGTCACTTTGGGCAATTGAAATTGTTTGGTGTAGGTAATTAGAGTGGGACATCTTTGGTTTCTAATTTTTCAGCCAGTATGTTGTGATGCGCATAGTAACACTATCAGATGAGGTGGTCGCCTTTCAGGCACAGTACTGCTATGTCACAGTCCTTTATGATCTACCAGTTAAAAACCTGGCAACAGGATTACTGTTTAACTGACACAAAGAAGACGAATCGATGCGTCAAAGCGAGAGTACCGCTCCATACTGCTGCTGAAAATTAGGTATTGCATTGTTTGTTTTGGCTTACTAGTACATATAAGAAACTTTGCACGGTCTGTACAGCTATGTAAGTACATTTACCTTGGGAGCACACTAGAGGGCAGGCTTGTAAGATGGCTGCTCCTGCGTGAGGCTCCTGCTGTTTGGGGCTGACAAACACCACAAACCGGCCCCACATGCAACTACTTCCTGTACTGCAGTGCAAGGTATGGAGAGGATCCTGCGCTCCCTCGGAGCATGAAACCTCATAGAGGACACTTATGGCAGGGGCAGAAATGCCAATGTACACTGCTGGCCCAGGTCAATCACACAGCTCCTTAATAGTGGCCACGCAGCTGGAGTGGGCGAACGAAGAAGCTCCTTGACGGTCAGGGGTGTACTGTGAGTGGCAGTCAGAGACAACGACCGGCTGAAGCAAAGAGCTGGCCAAGGTGAGGCCTGCAGTTCTTCACCCCACCATCATGCGCTAACTACTAATTACATTTGGATGGAGTGGGAAAACAAATAAGTTCCTTGCCAGTCACTTACGGATGGCGAGCGGGGCTCAGGGACAACAAACAGCAGAAGCAAAGAGCAGCCAAATGTGAGGCCCATGGTGATGCGTGCCCACAGTGACAACGGAGGCCTGGAGGTGAGAGGGGGGTGGGGCAGCTGTGCTGCGATGCAGCCTCAGGCCTTGGAGACAACATTGGGAAGCCAGTGCCCGTTAGTGGGAGAGCCACCTTATAATTTCCATGTAGCTGAGGCTTGGCCTGACAACCTCCACCCCAGACTTTGAGCAATTCGTCCCCAGCGGGGGGCTGGGCTTAACTCACTTGCTGATCCTGAAATGGGAACATTCAAGCCCAGGCCGCAAATGTGGGCTGGCCGGCAATCCCCCCTCAAAATCTGCAAGGAGTGGAGGCTGCACTTGAACACCACAGACCAGCTGTACAACACCAGGATTTAAGCTCAGAAGAAGCCAAGGGACATCACAGGGTCCTCACATTCTCCAGTTTCTCCCAGCTCCTTGCATTGTTGATTGTTGCACGTCACTCCTTGTGAAATGGGTAAGCAAGGGGGCCGAAAGCTGAAACTTCAATTTAAACCACATTAGACGGCCCACAACCATAACACCAACTGTGAGTTTAATATGGCAGAGGACCTACAAAACATATTTCTCGTGAGGAGGATTTATAGCACTACTCCTCATGATGCGGCAAAGCCTCACATCAATGGAGGCCAATATGGACTCCATGAGCACACAAATGGACTCCACAGCGCAGAAAATAGAAAAGCAGGATGGAAGACTTGGAGAGGCTGAGTACAACATCTCTTCACTAGAAGATGTTGGTGGGTGAAGGGAAGACCACGTTATTAACAATGTATGCGTGCTGAGGGTCATTGCGGCAAAGAACAAGGACCTCAAGGTGCTCTCATCGAGGAACAACATCAGAATCCTTGGGGTTCTGGAGACAACCAATACAGGGAAAATGAAGGAGCATGTGGAACACCTGCTCACTGCTACTTTCAGCTCCGAAGTTTTCTCTGTACTACTCATAGTGGATAGGCTACTCATGACCAGACCCCCTATGGGAGCTACACCACATCCCATTGTGGCCCGACTGTTAAATTACAGGAATTGCGATGCCGCACTCCGCTTGGCCTGGGAAAGACGTACGCTTGAGTTTGAGGGAAACACTATTGCCATATACCATGACTTCACACTGGCAGTCCAAGAAACAAGTAAGAAATTCCTTGAGGTCAGGAAGAAACTTCAACAGGCCAGGCTGTATCCAGCTCGCCTCCGAAATAGGCACCAAGGCAAGCAGCACTTCACCAACTCAAGGCATGTTGCAGATTACTTATGACAACTATCACGTAGCCTAAGTCGGTCTGAGTGAAATTTGTTGGGGACCAGACACCCGCCCCCTATGTTGGGCCAGGACTGACTAGTACCTCTTGCTTTGGCCCAGGGCTGACAGGTGGAAGGAATGCGGAGTACTTGTTGGAAATCACGCTCCGCATGAACAAGAACTTCAACTGTCTCATGCTGTCTCATGCATGCTAGCGATGGATTGTCTCATCATCATCATTTGGAAGCATCACTTCAACTATAACTGGCTTCTTCCCTCTGTGGCAGCCTCCTACAGAACAGCAACTACTGTTGTTGTGACAAATTTACAAACCTTACTGCGACCCATATGTGAACTTGATATGATGCCCTGGATGCACTTGTTCAGTCAAGGGAGACCATCCTTATCCTGTAGCTCTACCCTGAAAGGATACCCCTAATGAAGGACATCTATCTGTGTCTTCTGCTACTGCATTACTACTGCAAACCTCGCTCACTAATCAAGATAATCTCGCTCTTGACATTTTCTGCATTCTTCCCATCTCTTTGTATAGATTCTCGGTACCCCATTAGGGGGTTTGGAAGTTGGGCTGATGGCCCCGTGGGGTCCTGGGCATGGAGGGGGTACTGTCTCCAGCAGGTTTGGGCTGCCATTGTGGGAAGGGTGAAGGATGGGGTTCAAAAGTTTTGTTTGGAAGATATGTTGTGCAGCACTATGAACGCCCATAATCTGCCTTTGCGAGCTCAAGGTAGATGACCGGCTATGCGCCTCTAGCAGAAATACACACAACCCACACACTCTGATAGACAATCCATCAAGTCCGGGGTATAATTCTTTGACATTGTATGTGAGGGGCAACACATTTAGGCTATCTAGATAGGCATAACAGGCAGGTTGCAATGCTCCAAGAGGGACACACCATCCCGAATGACCGGCTCACGTTCACGAGATGCTAGGCATCTCACAGCTGCTTCTCCACCTATTCCACATACTCTAGAGGAACTTTCACCATTATTAAACAAAATACACCCTACGTCGTGGCAGACTCCATGCAAGTTGCCTCAGGAAGGTACTGCATTATGTGGGGTGCATTGACTGCTCAATCTGTTACTCTAGAAAACTGTTATGGCCCAACGTTGACTATGTAACCTTCTTCATTAAATCATGGGGGCTGGCGGCAACTATAGGATCTACATACATTATCTGGGGAAGAATTTCAATCTAACCCCTACTCTGCTAGGCCTTCCCCCGTGCAAAGCCTTTTTTTGGCTATTTGGGGTAGTTTGCGCTTAGGCCCCTGTAACTATTTGACCACATGAGGTATCCACATCAAATGTGGGTCCTTTTCTTCCAACAACATAGGGATTCTAAAGGTTTACAGGGTTTGTATATTCCCCTAGAGGGGACTCAGAAATTAGCCAAAATACGGCTACATTTTTTTTTTTTGATGAAACATGGGAAAAAAGTGCTACAAATTAAAGCATCTGTTTTTTTCGCTGCACAAGATATCAAAACAGTGTTTGTGAGGCTGAAAACACCATTTTCCCAGCTGGTAGGGACTGATAGACTTTTGTCAGAAAACCAAAGTTTTTTACACAGTTTGGAAATGTCACTGGGATACAGCCTATTTTTGAAATTTTTTATACTTTCAATCTTCTTCCACTTAATGGTAGAAATCGATATGAAAGCAATAATGGATCCTGGAAAGCTAAACATTTCTAGAAAAGCAGACAACTTTCTGAATTCAGAAAGGGGTCATTTGTATAGATCCATCAAGGTTTCTTCATAGAAACTAACAGTTAAATGTAACTTCTTCTAATTGTGGCAGCTGTTTAAATGCAATATACAGTTACGTATTCTGGACATTTCTGATTGTGGGGATATATAGGACTTGTAGGTTCTCCAAAAACCCGACAAACCCAGAGCCAATGACTGAGCAGCATCTTGCAATGGTTTTTCATTATGTACCAGGTATATAGCAATTCATTTGGGAAAATATATGCATAGAAATATCGGTATGAAAGTCACCTATGTATTTCTGAAATTGGAACAAAATATAGAGTTTAGAAACAGTAGATATTTGCATATTTCCAAAATTGGGAGTACCCATACTAGCATGAGAATTATAGGTCATTTTTCAAAATGACTTATTTTTTAGACATTATTTTCATTTGGAAGGCAGATATGCTTCAAAGGTCAACAGGTAATACCAGTTGCTCTACAATTCTGTGTTACCCTAAGTCTCCTGATAAAAATGGTGCCTCACTTGTGTGGGTAGGCCGAGTGTTTTACAATGAAAACTGACCCTTGTCAGTGCCTAGCTGTAGTTTTTGAACCACAGCCTCTGCCGGCACCTAAGGAAACCTAGCAAACCTATATATTTTTAAAAACTAGACACCCAGTGGAATCTAGGATGCGGTGACTTGACTGTCTCTCACCAGGTTCTGTTACCCAGAATCCCTTTCAAACCTAAAGAGTTGTCCAAAAAACCCATTTATCTCATATTTCTGTGGTGGAAAGTTCTGGAATCTGTGTGGATCCACACAATTATACTCACTCCGCATTCCGCAATGTCTTCCAAGAAAAATGGTACTGCAATTATGTTGGTAGGCCTAGTGCCCGTGACAGGAAATGGCCTAAAACGCAACGTGGAGACACCACATTTTCACAGTGAAAACTGACCCTTTTTTTGCAAAGTGCCTAGCTGTAGATTTTTAACCCTAGCTCTGCCGGCACCTAGGGAAACCTAGAAAGGATGGGGTGACTTGACTGGCTCTCACCAGGTTCTGGTACCCAGAATCCCTTGCAAACCTCAAAATCTGTCAAAAAACACATTTTCTTCACATTTCTGTGGTGGAAAGTTCTGGAATCTGCGTGGATCCACACAATTCCACCCACTCTGCGTTCCCCAAAGTCTTACGAGAAAAATGATACCTCACTAGTGTGGGTAGACCTATTGCCCGGACAGGAAACGGCCCAAAACATAACATAGACACACCACATTTTTACTGTGTAAACTGATCCTTTTTTTGCAAACTGCCTAGCTGTAGATTTTGAACCCTAGCTCTCACGCCACCTTGGGAAGACTGGAAAACCTATAGATGTTTGCAAACTAGACAGCCAGAGGAATCAAGGATGGGGTGACTTGACTGGCTCTAACCAGGTTCTGTTACCCAGAATCCGTTGCAAACCTAAACATTTGTAAAAAAAACACATTTTCCTCACTTATATGTGGTGAAATATTTTGGAATCTGCGAGGATCCACAACATTTAACCCACCCCTCATTCCCCAAAGTCTTCCGAGAAAAATGGTACCTCACTTGCATGGATGGGTCAAGGACCCGGGACAGGCAAGGGCCCAAAACCTATTGAGGGGACATCAAAATTACCTATCTCAAACCAACCTGGTTTTACAAGGGGGTCCCATTTGTTTTTGGCCCCGGGCTCATCGGCCATCTAGGGAAACCTACCAAACCCACACATTTCTGAAAACTAGATACCCGGGGGTGTCCAGCGAGGTATGGCTTGCGTGGGTCCCCAACATTCTCAAACCCAGAATCCCCTGCAAACTTCAAATTTTAAAATCACTTTTTTCTCAAATTTCTGTGTGGGAAAGTTCTGAAATCTGCGTGGTTCCACATATGTCCTCCCACCCAATATTCACCCAGGTCTCCTGATAAAAATGGTACCTCAATCGCGTGGGTGGGTGAAGGACCCACGACAGGCAAGGGCCAAAAACCTATTGAGGCGACATCAAAATTACGGATCAGAAACCAACCAGGTTTTGCAAGGGGGGTGTTCAACACAAAATGGGCCGCTCCCAGTATAGTGACAGAGGCGCTCAAGGATTAAATTGTGAGTATGGACATCTCACAAAAAGTAAAAGACTAGCCTCACACACCAACAGGTGTCATGCTTCATCATCAGCAGTCCTCACCCACTAGAAACACGGTTTGGTAGAGGGCGGGCATACACCTGATGACGGGGATGCACTTCTAAACTAAGTGGGGGCCTGTGAAGAGTGAATAAGATTTAAAAAACATTATAGTTACCAAATTAATTTTAATGTGACTGGCAGCTATATGGTATTAAAAACAAGTGATCGGTATAAGGGGGGATTTATTGTCCCCTCACCGTGGTGAGTATGGTCAACATTTTTCTGCCGTTTGGCCCATTTGGGTCCTTGGCATTCATCAGGACCTAAAACATGGGATGACCTGTGTCACACTCCACCATAGAATGGCTCACGTTAAGCCTGAAAAACAAAATATATACAAAATTACAATGAGAATAACCTGGGTCACTTTATAAAGGTCATTCAGCCACATGCACAATTCTTAAAGTGAGTGCCTATATGTGTGACACATGACACTCATCTGTGCACACACGTGAGTATGAAAACGGTATATGTGAGAGGTTTTCTCTCATATGTCTTACCCTAGGACAAGCACCTACATGCCCCATGGGAGGAGGAGAGATAGAAGACCACTGTAGTCAAATTCTAGAAGGGTAGGGAACAAAAGCAAAAAACAAACTGACGCACAAGTTAAAACTTCAAATGTAATAGTCTTGTAGTGTTAGGAGCCTCTAAGTACGCCCATGCTAACACACCCATTCATTCAGAAATGCTCGCAAAACATTCTCTTACTGTCTCAAGGTGCGTCTCTCGTGATTGCACCAGGATATGTCCTCCTTTTTCCCCTGACGTTGACTGAATGTAAATGGAGCGTGGTATTTATTGTGCTCTTATTGGGCAGTGAGATGCTAAATTAGCACCGTCATTGAAAAAGTGCCTGCCAGGTAGTAGGATCCGGTGTCCCAAATTGCACCCCTTAATGCCTGCTGTTGCACTGCCTGACCTGCTCGTTGTGCTTTCCAAGGTGTCCCGTAGCCGGAAAAGGGGATCAGGTGTCCGGGCGAGTGTAGTTGTTTGGAAGACAGGCAACTGCCTGACCATGGGTGCGTCCCCTATCCGCCAGTAAGAAGGTGGCTCGTGGCCTGGGCGTGTTCCTGACCACGTGCCTTGGTCTTAGCGATGGCCAGGCATGGCCTGTGCCACACATCTACACAGGTGAAAATAGCCGATCAAGTGTGGAGGTAGGCCATCACGTGAGTGCTGTCCTATATCACGTCATGCTGGGCTACCAGCCAAATGCGTTTGGAGGTGCGTTGTCCCATGAGTGCTGTTCTGTCTCGGGAACCAGTGTATGACATGAATACCGTTAGTACACTATGTTAAGTGGCAAAGAAACTGGTGTTTTATATAGAACAACAGCCCAAGAGTGGGTTCGGCATTCCTAAATATTAGGTAGAGAAGGAATAACGTCGCCCACATTTATGAAAAAAGATGTAAATAAGGAAATCTATGAGGGATGTGTATACACATACTTTTTATGCAAGGATGTATGATAAGCAGGCTGGTCCATGAGTGCCTGCAGGGAAATATCATAATGGAGTAGACATCCAGCTGATGTAATGGTAATCCAAAAAGTCATGTCTGCTAGAGGGATGTTATTACCACAATTGGATGCATGGAGTAGTTGGAAAAAAGGGGGGTGCCAGCCATCAAAGTGAGATACAGTGTGGGAAAAAGTATTGTGGATATTTTAATGTTCCATCTCTAACCATGGGATCTCATCATTAAGACCCTTTTCCCATGATTGAAGGTGGTAGACCCCCTGCTGTTCCCGATATGTAGGGATTTGGTCATATCTGTCTTCAGTTTTTTCATTGCCTCTAGGACCACCCATTTCAAATCGGTGTCCTTGTGGTTTTGTTCCAGGAAATGCCGTGCCAGTTTCGTGTTGGTTTTCTTGCACCGGATGGTGCTCCGATGTTAATTTATGCAGACCTTGAGTTTCCTTGTGGTCTTGCCCACGTACATCGGGCCACATGAGTAGGCGAGGCGGTACCCCACATTCTCTATGTTACAGTTACTGACGTTTTTGAGTTTCCATGGGTTATTGGTGCCTATATCCACCTGTTTGGTAGTGATAGTGAGTGGGCGGGCGACACAGCCCCCACACGAATAGTATCCTATGGCTCACCGATGATTCCAGGGCGTAAGTTGTTCTTCACTCTCCTGATGTAGTGTTTTTGCATGCACCAGCTCGTCCTATAGACTCCTGTTTCTCCTGAACGCAAACAAGGGGGGTACACACTGTTTCTTTGCACTGTTTAGTATGTGCCAGTTACTCGGTACGATGTTCTGGACGGAGGTGGATACTGCGGTGTATCTAGTCACACACACAATTCTGTTTATTTTTTCTTTAGATTTATTTTCTAGCAGTGCCTCCCAATTATCATTTCTGGCCCTCTTCTTTGCTTTCTTGCCCATTTTCCTAGGAAAGTGACAGTCAAGTAACATTTCCTCTAGTTGTTCTGCTTGTTCATTGTAGGTTTCTGTGTTTGAACAGTTCCTGCGCAGCTGAGGAAATTGGCCCACAAGGAGATTCTGCCGTAACGCCCATGATTGGTAGCTTTCGTAACGAAGCAGGCTATTTGTGTCTCTGGTTTTTTTGTGTACCTTGGTACTGATGCCTCCAGTTGTCATAGTGATGTCAAGATCTAAGAAGACAGCTTAGTCTTTTTCAATGGAGTGCATATATATTTCAGGTTTTCATCCTTGCTGTTGACCCATTGCACAAATGCAGTTGCTTCTTCTTCGTTTCCACGCCACACGATGAACACGTCATCTATATAACGCTTCCAGATCGTATTAAGTGCTGCATATGGGTTGTTCTGATTAAAGATGTAATTCTCCTCAAACTGTTGAACGTAAAGGCATGCCATGTTTGGAGCAAAAGTACTGCCCACGGACGTGCCTTTGATTTGGTGGTATATCACATCCTCAAATTCACAAGTAGTTCTCTGTTAGTGATACCTCAGCGCACTCCATGATAAAATGTTGGGGGGGTGAATTCCCAATCCATATCTAGTAGAATCTCTTCCACGACGGTCAGTCGGTGGGATGCTGGTGTACAGCACCTCTATATCCATCGTAATAAAGAGGTCCTAAGTTGTGTTGATCCCCAGATCATGCAAGAGGCATGAAACGTCCTTTGTGTTCCTAAGGTAGGAGGGTGATTTCTGGACAATAGGTCTTCGGAACAAATGGCAAAACTGCGATAAGGGTTCCAAGATAGAACCAATGCCTGACACTATCGGCCTTCTGGGTGGGGGCACTTTGTCCTTATGGATTTTTGGGAGGGTGTAGAACCTCGGGGTTCTTGGGTCTTCATTGAAAAGGAATTTCGCCTCATGTTTGGTGATCCAATTGTTGTTGACACCTTGAAAGGTTGGTCCCATGAGTTTTTGGCTCCGGGCTCGGCGGCCATCTAGGGAAACCTACAAAACCCATACATTTCTGAAAACTAGACACCCAGGGGAGTCCAGTGAGGTATGGCTTGCGTGGGTCCCCCAACATTCTCTTACCCAAACTCCCCAACAAACCTCAAATTTAGCTGAAAAAAGCAGTTTTTCTCACATTTCTGTGTGTGAAAGTTCTGGAATCTGTGTGGATCCACAGATTTCCTCCCACTCAGTGTTCCCCCAGGTCTCCCGATAAAAATGGTGGCTCACTTGTGTCGGTAGGCATAGTGGCTGCAACAGGAAATGGCCCAAATCTTACTGTGGAGACTTCAGAATTACCTAAAACAAAACTACTTGGTTTTGGGGGGCGGGCACCTGGGGTTTTGTCCTACCCCACAGCATTCCCCTGAGTCTCCTGAGTAAAATTATACCTCACTTGTGTGGGTGGGGCAAGGGCCTGTGACTGGGTAGAGCCCAAAACATAGGGATTAAGGGTATAGCCCTGAGAATTCTAAGCGCTACATTAAAAGTAATATATATTTTAGCCAATTCTAGGCCCACCCACACAAGTGAGGTATCATGTTATTCTAGACACTAAGGAAAACGCTGAGTAGTAGGACATTTCTGCTGGCACTGTGATTTCACACAAAAATATGTGGAAAATGAGTATTTTTCAGCTAAATTTAAAGTTTTCAGGGCATTCTGGGTAGGAAAACATTGGGGGATCCACGCAAGCCATACCTCATTGTACTCCCCCGGGTGTCTAGTTTTCAGAAATGTTTGACTTTGGTAGTTTCCCAAAATGGCCGCCGAGCCCAGGGCCAAAACCCCACGTACCCCCCAAAACCAGGTAGTTTTGTTATAGGTAATTTGAAGTCTCCACAGTATGATTTGGGCCATTTCCTGTTGCAGCTACTTTGCCTACCCACACAAGTGAGGTACCGTTTTTATCAAGAGACCTGGGGGAATGATGGGTGGGAGGAAATTTGTGGATCCACGCAGATTCCAGAAATTCCCACACAGAAATTTGAGAAAAAAGTGATGTTTTTTAGCTTAATTTGAGATTTGCAGGGGATTCTGGATAGGAGAATGTTGGGGACCCACGCAAGCCATATCTCGCTGGACTCCCCCAGGTGTCTAGTGATCAGAAATGTGTGGGCTTGGTAGGTTTCCCTAGATGGCCACTG
Organism: Lissotriton helveticus; assembly: GCF_964261635.1. Taxonomy (NCBI): domain Eukaryota; kingdom Metazoa; phylum Chordata; class Amphibia; order Caudata; family Salamandridae; genus Lissotriton; species Lissotriton helveticus. The sequence continues at coordinate 823,178,558 of NC_136057.1, forward strand.
AGCCCGGGGCCAAAAACTCATGGACCCTCCTAGCAAAACCAGGTTGATTTATGATAGGTAATTTTGATGTCGCCTCAATAGGTTTTAGGCCTTTGCCTGTCGCGGGTCCTTGACTCACCCACACAAGTGAGGTACTATTTTTATCGGGAGGATTGCTGTGTGTGAGGACATTTGTGGATCCACACAGATTCCAGAACTTTTCCACACAGAAATTTGAGAAAAAAGTGATTTTTTCAGCTAAATGTGAGCTTTGCAGGGGATTCTGGGTAGGAGACTGTTGGGGGACCCACGCAAGCCATACCTCGCTGGACTCCCCCGGGTGTCTAGTTTTCAGAAATGTGTGGGCCAAAAACTCATGGAACGCCCTTTGCAAAACCAGGTTGGTTTGTGATAGGTAATTTTGATGTTGCCTCAATAGGTTTTTGACCTTTCCTGTCGCGGGTGTTTGGCCCACCCACACAAGTGAGGTACCATTTCTATTGGGATACTTGGAGAAATGCTGGGGCATAGAGAAAGGTATTGTTTCTTTCTGAAGTGTGAACATTTTGCCACAATAATGCAAGGAAAATGGCCTGTGCAATCCTGTGCACCTGCTGCACCCCAGCCCGCTGGTACCCAGACCTGTCCGGCACCCAGCAGAGAATGCCCCTCCCCTGTGCACCCAGGCCCCACTGCTCACCTACCGCCACTGGCTTGTCTCCAAGAGGGCCCACTATGTGCCCGTGCAATGTTCGAGCAACATCAGACTATGTATAATTCCCTTCTTCCTGTCATTCTCGGTCATATCCAGCTCATGTAAATTACGGCCCGCAAGCCACTATGCCAGCCACTGAAGTTGGCAGGCATATCCATACGCAATCAGATCCGGCACCACCATTCCTCCCCTATTGGTATGTAGTTGTAGCTTTGCTAGACTGATGCGTCATCTGCCCGTGCCCCATATCAATTCCATTAGGAGTTTGTTTAGAGATTTGAAAAAACTTATCGGGATCAGGACCGGCAGATTCGTAAAGAAATATATCATTCTAGGCAGTATTACCATCTTTGATATTGCCACCTTCCCAGGTACTGACATTGGCAGTGTATTCCAGAATTTTACCTGTGCCTTGAGATTGCTCATTGCTTTTCCCAAGTTCCCATCTATCTGGTCCCGGTCATCCCGGTATACTTGTATTCCTAAACATCTAGAAGTCGTGGGTGCCATCTGGAGTCTTTGTGGTGTGAACTGTATGTGGGTGTCCTCTGTTATTCCGTGGAAGCAATAACCATATGATTTAGATTCATTCACTGTTAGACCCGATAACTCTCTAAAGTCATTAAATGTTTCGGGTATTGGGTCCAAACTACCCTTCATGTCTCCGATATATAATATGATATCGTCTGCGTATGCCGATATTATATGTGATTTGGAATGTCTCTTAATCCCTTTCATTGGGGCCATAGTCCGTATCTTTATTAATAAAGGTTCCAATGCAAGGATGAACAGCAGGGGCGACAGTGGGCCCCCCTGTAGTGTTCCCCTCTCTATGTTAAACTGGTCAGAGATACATCTATTGGTCCTGATCCGCGCTGTGGGGTTCAAGTATAGCAGATTTACCCTTGTAATATATGCTTGCGGTATCCTGAATTTACATAGTGCCGCGAACATATAATCCCACCTCAGGGAGTCAAAGGCCTGCTTGAGGTCTAGGGATATACACCCCTCCCCTTTGTCTCCTGATCCGTTTTGTATCTTCAATTGTCTCAGCCGTCTTAGATTCAATGCAGTGCTCCTACCCGGTACAAAACCACATTGGTCAGGGTGTATCAGCTCCGGAATATATTGGGATAAACGTGTTGCTAAAATCTTACTGAGGATCTTGTAGTCCGTGTTCAATAGGGATAGTGGCCTGTAATTCTCCATTTGCAAGGCATCTCTGCCAGGCTTCAGGAGGGAGATCACCAGTGCCTGCAGTGTCGTGGGTGGTAGGGCGTTGGACATCATGGATTCCCTATATAATGTGTGTAAGTGCGTAGCTAATATGTCAATGTACGTTACATAAAACTCTGCCGGCAGCCCGTCGGTCCCTGGAGATTTATTTCTGGGCATCGACCTAATGGCCTGTCTAATTTCAGCCAGTGATATGGGCTTCGCCAGTTCGTTACTCTGCGCATTTGTAAGTTGTGGGAAGTGTAGCCCGCCCACAAAGGACTCGAAGCGCATTTCCGACAGTGGTGCGTGTGGTCCGTATAGTTCTGTGTAATAGCCCTTGAACTCCCTGTTTATATCTACCTGTGCCCGTATCCTCTCCCCCCTGTGGTCCTTCACCTCTACTATAGGGGTACTTGTTGGATCATTTCGCACCAATATCGCCAACAGTGGACCTGATATATCATCCTGGGTATGTTGTCTGCACGTATATTCCCTGTAGTCTATTAACCTTAGTTCTTCTAGCAATTCCGCGTGTTGGATATGCGCCTCCTGGAGTTGTGTGAGTCCCTCGGTCGTTCCTGCTGCCTCACATTCGAGCGCTGCTAGGTTACCCTCTACTTCCTTAAGCCTTTCCACTACCTGGTGTTTTGTGCCTACTTTCGTGCCCATTGCCACTCCGCGTATAGTAGCCTTGAAAGCGTCCCACTCAATTTGTCTGGAGCTCGCTGTGTTCGCATTCTCATCAAAATACCTCCTGATTGCATCTCATAATGTAGACCTGTAAACTGAGTCTTCTAACAGACCCGGCGACAGGCGCGATGTTGGTATTGGGTTTGGGATCCTTCCCCATTGCAGCGTCTGCTCCACTGGATTGTGGTCCGAAAGTGTCTTGCCCATGTGCATTACTGATTCTATAGACCCTACTAGTGTAGTGGAGCAGAATATGCGGTCTATTCTTGTGTGAAGCTTGTGAGGCGGGGAGTAGAATGTATATTCCTTATGCTGCATGTGCTTGATGCGCCATGTATCTGCCAACTCCCAGCTTGTCGCCCAGCATGTTAGGGCTTCGCCTGCTTCTTGCTATCTGCTGCATGTAATGGGGGTGTGACCTGTCAAGGTATATGTCCAACACTGCGTTGCAGTCCCCATCTATTATCTAGTCATATTCTGCCCATTCTGATAGTACCCTACTTACCGTATCAAAGAACTTCGATTGCTCCGTGTTAGGTGTGTATATACATCCTAGCACTACGGGGGAGCCATCTAGTGTCCCTCTCACAAACACATATCTGCCTTCCTTATCCACTTTGTGTTCCATCTTTTTAAATGGGACCGCATTTTTGATCCAAATGGCAGCCCCTCTGGAGAATGCCGAGTATTCTGTGGCATACAATTGACCTTTCCAGTTCCTGTGTAATTTGGTACCCTCTGCCCCATTCAAGTGAGTCTCCTGCAGGTACGCTATTGATACGTTTCGTCTGTGCAATTGCGCCAGTGTTCTGTGTCTTTTATGTACTGAGCCCAACCCCCTCACGTTCCAGGTGCATATCTTGTATGTGTTAGGGGTCGACATAATGGTGGTTAGTGGTGGTGCATGACCTCGCCAGTGACCCACTTGTGCATGTCTGTGTGTTGTGTCTCGCTAGTGCCATACTTGTACGTAACTTCCCAACTTTAAGGTCCCCACTCAAAAACTGTAGAGGACCAAACATAAGTACCCAACTGGAGTTAGAATCCAATTCAGTTGTGCCTGCGCCTGGGGGGTGCGGCCAGTCGTTCTCTCACAATAATGAGTCACTTAAAGTCTTGCATACCGCCCTACTAATAGTATGCACTTTGAACCATTGTCCCTTTCTCGCCCCATTCAAACATCTTTTTTTACGTTACCAATCTGCATCTTCAGTCCAGTTTCTCATTATTTGTCCCCTTTCCTGCGTTGTGATGCGTGGAAACAGTTGTAAGCTGTTGTCTGAGTCTGAGGCTGCAGTGTGTGAGCTGTCTTGGCTCGACGTGCCTGCCTCGAGTTCAGCATCGTGTTCTGCTAGCGCGTTTGTTGTCAGTAGTGCCCTTTCCGCTCCGGCCAGGGTGCTGTCTCCCTTCTTTCCAGTTTTCCCTTCAGCAGTCCCGTGAGTTTCGTGATGCGTCCCCAGATTGACATGTGGTCCCACTCCCATCGATTCCGTCGAGTTGTTTCGCGCTGGGCAGGGTGTTAACGACATCTCCATCCACTCGTATGCCTCCTCTGGGGTGTCAAAAAACATGTTTTGCGGTCATGTATAATTTTGAGACGCGCTGGAAAGAATAGTGCATACTTCATATTCCGGTCCTGCAACATGCGTTTTACCCCCAGGAAGGATGACCTGGCCTTCTGAACTGCTGGGGTGAAGTCCGGGTTTATCAACACCACTTTGTTTTCGTATTTCACCGGGGCCTTCTCTCTCGCGGCCCGTAGTATTGTGTCCCTGTCCTTGTAACGGAGGAGTCGGGCTATCAGGTATTCTGTGAGCTCGTTCAACACTGTACATCTTCCACAAATTGCGTCGGGTTCGTCCTCTCACTGCGTTCCGGTATTCCTAGGATGCGTATATTGTTGAGGCGTGAGCGCCCTTCTGCGTCATCCACCCTATCCTGGAGTCCTCTGATCTGTCGTTCTAGTTCTTCCAATCTCGTGGAGTGTTCTGTTTGTTGAGGGATCAGGTCATCCAGAGCTAGTTTATGTTCCGTGACTTTCTCAGGCCAGTTTTTTATGAACAGCTTTTAGGAGGGACAGGTCCGTGGTCATCGTGTCCATTCGCGTTTCCAGTGCTTCCCGTGAGGCCCTTATTTCGGTCAGGATCAGGTCCAGCTTAGCTTCTTGTGAGTCCATGCCTGTCGGCGGTAATATTTCGTTGTTAGATGAAGCTAGTGGGTCTTCAGAACCGGTGGATAGTGTCGTAGTGATCCCCACGGGATCCGGTTGTCGGAGTCTGTTGCGACCCATTTCCGCTTTACACTCCTGTCCTAGGTACTCCTGTCCATACAGTACTTAATTTTCTCACTCCTTACCGTTCCTCTTCGACGCCCGACAGCCAGCCTCTGCAATGCCACGACTCTTCTCCAGTGTCCGTTCCGCCGCTGGCGAATCACGGTGGACTGCCTGTATCCACTCCAAGCCTCTGCTCATTGTGTCCTTCTGCCCCCGTGCTGAGCTGCGTCTCTCCCTTGGTGGTGCCTCTTAGCTTCTGAGAGTTGCCCGGTCGGCACTCTATGCTGACTCTGTGCACTTTCCTCTGATGGCAGGCAGTATGCACCTGTGCACGTCGAGCGTTGTAGTGAGCACTCCGTTCCCTTCCGGGGATATTCGCCCTTTGTCATGCGTGTCGCGGCAGGACTCCTCCAGCCTCCCTTTGGGCTCGCCGGAGTCTCCACACCCCTTCCTGTGCCGTGCAAGTGTTTGGAGCTCACCTGCCCAGTTATTCCTGTACGCCTCTCATGCTACCCATGCGTGGGTGGGGAGTTTGTGCTGTCCCCCGGTATCCAGGAAATACCTCCGTAAACAAGGCTGCTGGGGGTGCGCCAGTGGAGCTCCGCCGCGGCTCGCTTCTTCAGAGTGTTCCTGAGCCCGTTTCTCAAAATGGCGGCTGCTTGCACTCTCAGTGCCGTACTAGCCCGGCATCTGCGGGGCTCCACACCGCCCCGTCGGTGTAATGTCTGCTTATGCGCTACCAGGTCGGTGCGGCCCCCTTCGCCGATTCGGGGGCTGTGTATCGTGCTCTCCCCCGTTCTGGTCACCCTGGCGTCGCAACTCTGCACAGCGCGTCTTCTCCCGATACGGGCACCGGGCACTCCCTTTCCTCGCTCTCCCACCCTCAAGTGTCAGCCGCACCGTGTATTGTGCAGACCACCAGCGTGCATGAGTACGTTTCTCCGCTCCACTGAAATGTGGCCCGATTTGCCGCCGTCCTGCTTATGTACGCTGCAGCTTGGTGCGGTCGCCCACCATCCGGCTCCACCCCTCACTGTGTGCCGCGGCTTTCTCCTCTCTGCTAGGCCGTATCTCCATTATGGCCTGTGGTCTCTCGGTCCGTGGCCTCAGGGTTTTGCAGGTTCCGCCAAACTCCTCACGACCTCGACTCGGTGCAGGTAAGTTGGGGATCTAGGGTTACAGGTCCCTACGTTACAGGATATTCAGGCTATTTCTAGGGCTTCGGACGGAGCGAGCTTAGCTCACGGCTGCCATGTTCGACTGCTAGCCACGCCCCCACAAAATGACCACATAAACAGCATCTGCAAATAAATTCATTGCAACACACATGCCCTGTGTGCATGTCAGTCCTCTGCATTAGCTCATCACTCTGACAAGTGTAAGTACAACATTAAGTGCTAACAATCTCACAAATAGCAAATAGATGATGGGTATGTCGCCTCTGTATAGAGAGGTTGTTTAGGGTGTCACATATTCGAAATGCCATGTCAGGGTGTCAACTGCAGTACGTAATCCCACTCATCAGCGTATCACGTGTACAAAAACATAACATGAAGGCTGTCATTGGTGTTCAAAACAAGACAACTGGGTGTCAACTGGGGTCAAATATGAAATTTCGGTTGTCATTTGGGGTCAAATATTACATTTTCGGTGTCATTTGAGTTCAAATATGAACCACCCTGATGCTAAGATGCACTCTGTGACTCAAGTCCCACAACATGAGCAACATGGGGGCAGTGAACACCTCAGCAACATGGGAGATGAACACCAGCCAAAAAGCCAGCAGGAATGCCTCGCGTGGAACACATCAAGGTGTCCCCTTCCTCACAGCTACCTGTACCCATCACTGTCAGACTGAAGCAAAACACCACTGCTCCATCAGAGCATGCAAACTTGACCGTGAGGGCACATACATGGCTGAGAAGGGTTCAAGCGTGCTGGAAGGCGAACCAGTGACAACCGCCCGTCAAAATTCCACATCACATTTTCAGAATGCAAGCAGATGACAAACTCACATTAGGGATGTAAGCTCCTCTATCTGAACTAGAAGGCGGTAGCACATCTCTACCTCCAACCTTGGAATTGCATGCACCCGGCACCCCCTGAAAGATACCATAGCAGCTGATCACAACTCCCACTCTACGCACAGTGCTAACCAAAGACCAACATATACACACACCACACTCAAAAGGCCTTTCCCACAGTTCTCTTGCATGGAATGACCTTCACACATACGCACAGACCATCCCAGGAGTCCAACTGCTACACACTCAAAAAAATCATTGCTCCGAGCTGTGGCAGCCACATAACTTTCACTTTTTTACACACAGCTCAATTTCCTACGTTGACGTGGGCCTAAGTTGGGAAATTGCAAGATTGTTATTTAGGAGCAATGAGGCCGCAGCTAGTTCACACATTCCCAGTCACCTCACTGCCTATCTGGGACATGGTCAAACATGTGCATTTATAGGACCTTTTTTTTGGAATCACTGCCCCCAAATTCTTCCATACTTTTATACTTGCTTGATCATAAACATGACACATCTGTGTGAATTAGAATGTTTTAATCACATTCGGTGGAGGGTTGAAACTGGAACAGGACATGGCCATGCAAACCCCACTTTACATTGTTGCCCATTGTTGTGTCATAGGTAACCAAACAAAATATGGCAGTCCATGTCGAGGGCCAAGGTGAGGGTCACAGAGTGTAGCGGGGGACAGTGGAAGTTGTCATTCCAGGCCATGATGCAGATGGCAGAACCAAGCTGAAACAGGCCATATGGCAGAGATGAATGCTACCACTTCCTTCTTACCACAAAGGGAGAATCATCCACATCATCGTCCTCTGATGTGTGATGTGCCTCACATGTGGGTGGTGGTGTTTTGTCTGCAGCACTGTGTGGCACTGTCACATCAGGGGCTGGAGAAGGAATGTCTGCAGCACTGTGTGGCTGTGACACATCAGGGGTGGGAGGTGGTTTGTCTGCTGCACTGTGAGGCACTGACACATCAGGGGGCGGAGATGTGGATGGAGTAGTAGCAGCAGCATTCATCCGTGCCATGCCTTGTGGCAGCAATGCCATGATGAGAATCTGCTGGCATGGAAGATCCCAGCTACATATTGCTGGTGTTATGCAGTGGCAGCCAATCTTTCCGCCTGCATCGGCTCCATGTTCTCCATGATCCTCCACATGTGTCCCAACTCCCAGCTGACATCGCTGGAGCCACTCTGACTAGACATTTGTTCTTGTCTTAGAGTCATGACTCCAGCAATGTCAGCCATGGTTTGTTGGAGAGCATGAAGTGGACTGTGGGTGTCCGTTAGGAACTGTAAGTGGTTCCTGATGGGACTTAGACACCAACGTATGGCATCTAGATGGGCTGGCATGAGGTCGAACCCCACCTGCACCTGATCAGGCAGTCTCCTTCTGGCCCTCTAACACATGGCATTGGAATGCCATGTGCTGGTCGTGGGGGTCCTGGGAGACAGATGTGGTGGTGGGTGCTTCCTGCTGTGTGTCAGAGTGTGACCTGCCCCCTTAAAGATGTGGTCCACACTCAGCCACCTCATTGTCGTGGCGTGCACCATGTCATGATAATTGGACTGCAGCCATGCTAATCGTCATGCAGTGTCATTTGCATTGTCAGTGTGGCTCATGGCCCCGCAGCTTTGCTGGGTTCAGCACATGTGCATGGGTTTGTTGTGAGATTAGTGTTGTGTGGATAGGGCCCCCTCTGAACACATTGTCGACGTGGGCCTACTTGCTGTTTCTATGTGTGCTGCAGTATGCCAAGGAGATCAGGGACATGATCCAGAGTCATTATAGGTGTGCACTGTGCAATACCTAATTGTGCATGTTCACCATTGTGCCCATCTCCCCTGCCTCCCCAGTCCCTGGGTGTTACTCACCCTGTTGCTGTTGGGTCAGGTCATTTTGAGCAGTGTCTGGTCCCCAAACTCCTGCCACCGTCTCCCCACTGATGACTGTGGACACCATTTCCTCCATCTCATCCAGTTCCTGCTGTGGCGCTGAACTCCAGTCTACATTGCTATAGTTGTTCCGACTTGCGGAGTAAAGGTATGCGGAATCACAACGCAGTCTTTCCAACGACCGCATTGTGATTCCCTGCGGGGTAAAAGAATGCAGGATTTCAATGTATATTCCCGTAATCAGTATCTAGTTTTCTTGCGGACTGAATCACGGGTTCCTTTTCTTCTACTTCTTCTCCTTTCACTTCTTCTTCCCCGAGGTCCCTGGCTGGTCCTCTGGGTGGAGTTCTGGTTGGCCTCTGTAGTTGCTCTAGCTTCCTCCAAGGTGCTTCTCAGTTGTTAGGGTTTTGTTTTTATTTTTATGCAGCTTTTATGATGATTTTTCCACCTGTCGTGTAAATAGCAAGCCTGGCACTGCTTATTGCTGTTATTTTTATCGCTGTTGGGCCCATCGCCAGTTTTTTCACGTTCAGGTTTCCTTTTTTTATTGGTGTCCCAGTATTTTTAACGTGGACATTTGACACATTATCGGGGAATTATCGCCTGTTGCCGGCGTGTTGAGAATACGCTGTTAACACGGGGTTAGTTTCCTTCGATAGACGGCGTTTTGTAAGATTGCGTTAAGTTAGGTTGGCGATAATTATCGACTGTTCTTGAGAATATCGGCCTATGAGTTCAGAGAAGTGCTAGCCATTCCAAGAAATTTCTAGTTTAACTTACCCTTAGGTGCAATTGCCCCCCTGTCAGCCTTCTTGTGCTTTATAAGAGCTGCTATGGCTTTGAAATTTAGAAACCCAAAGCTTTCAACTTTTTTCTCTCACTGGCCCTCTGTCAAAATCATTTATTTTAACTTTAAATGTGACAATTCACTGCTATTTATACTCATTACGTCTCACAATATACAGGCGTAAAGGCAAGAATAGCCACATGAGGGATAATTTTATTCACTGTTTTCATTCACTATTTGGTCACATCTGAGAGTGCAGTGTCACAGACTGAGAGTCTTAACTCAGCACGGGGAATGACACAATGATTACGAATATTCTATGACTCAGTGAGTCTTTGTACACAATTTTCTCACCTCAGAGGTCTGTGAGACGGTTGACCTCTAACGGACTAAATTACAACATTGGTATTGTATATTAGTTATTTTTCCATTAGTTATTAAAGGCTACAGAGATAGGATTAGGTCATAAAGAATGGTGGAAATGTGGTCTAATGGCCAGAAGTGCTGATTATGGAACTGGGGGACCAGCACATTCAGCCTTCAGGTTAACATCCTGTGATTCTGGATACATTAATTAATCTCCATATGCCTGAAACTAAAAAAGATTTGTACCTTTTGTTTTGTGATCTGGTGCTCATATAAAGTGCTCTAATGACCTTGTGCCAAGTTCACACTATATCAAAACTGCCAAAAAGGTCCACTGCATCTTCCTTTAGGGCTCACTCTATGGGAGAAACATGGTGACCTTTCTGTAGGGTCGAAATATTCCTTTTTGTTTTTCATCCTAAACAATAAAAATGTCAACTATAACAGTAGGTAGTTTCAGTTCCCACACTGCTAACTCCTCAGCTCTCATCTAGGAGACATCCTCTCAAATAAAATCATCAGAGGACTCTTTCTTTGAGACCACAAGAGCTCCCCATCTCTAATGGCTGCAGCACACATTGATAAATGCATTAATGAAAGTGGGTAGGACCTCTAAGAGGAAGCCTACCACACGTTTGGCAGGGGAGTGCTTTATCCTATTTCCATTAAGATTCTTTTGATCCAAGTGATTCAATAGGAAAGTGAGAGACAGACAGAGGTCATCATAGTTTCCCATTGTAAAGTTTGTTGTGGTTTTGTTGTTAAATACAATTGTTATGCTTTTATGCAGGAAGGGCTCTATACATGGACATTGTGTAAATTTGAGCACATTCTGTAATCTATTAATGTGATATTTGCCACTGTGCTGGAATTTTATCTTTAATAGAGCAACCTTCTTCATTATCCTGTACCATGCGGAATTAAATAGCCCAGAACACAAGACTTCGACAGTTTGAAAGGCTTTGTGGTCGTCTATGCGTCGGGACATTATGGCCGTGTACATGTCTATGCTGTCAATTAGATATACATTGAGCATGATGATGCTTCACAGATGCAACTGAGTTACAACGCGGTAATGCCAAACGAGGTCCTCATGAGATCAATCAGATAAACTCTGCAGGCGCGTGTTCATGTTACCGAAGCGGGAGCCTCAACATTAGGTGCGCAACCTATTAGTGCCTCTTGGAGCAGTGGTGCATATGTTAAATTTTTTCGCCAAAACAATGCCTCACAGTTTTATTGGGCTCAATATTCTCCCAGCTGCACTTCCGACCTTAATTTAAGAGCGAGATTCAGATTACTGTAGTGCTCACTGTGAAGCCCAAGATGAGAGTGAGATGTCATGGTTATGCAGTGTACACAGGAACCTTTGTCTGTTGGGGTTATTTAACATTAGGCCTGGGTTGTAAATTCCGTTCCGCTCGTGGAATTTGCGGAATTTGCGGAATTTCGGTAATTTCGCGTTCACGGAGAATGCGGAAATGCCAAAAATTCTGCGATCAGCAGTTTCGCGCAATATTTTGCTTGTTCGCGCTTTCAAAATGCGTGATTGCGAGATATTTCTGCCTGAGCACACACACAGCATTTGCGAACAGGAAAAAAGCATCGCGAAAGGGCGGAACAAGCAGTTCCATGTGTTCACTGAACTTTTCCGTGCTCGCGGAGATTTTTTACCGTTTCGCGGAACTTTGCGTAGCACGACTATGCAATTTCCGCCCACCCCTATTTACATTTACTATTCACAACAGAATAGTGTATCAATTGATTCATGGAAAAAATGCATGCTATAACACTGATTTTGCTGTATTCTCTTATTTCAAATGCAGGAACTGGATAAGATTTTGTTTCGTATAACTTTCCTAAAATATCGCACATACGCATTTTCCACATGCACTACAACATCCATGCATTTTACAGATTAGCATGGTGTAGGCTGGGAGATCCTATGGTCCTGTTGAACTTTTTTGTGATGCACATTATTGGCAGAAACATGTTGGCCAGTGATACAAGGGTTAATAGTTGCCCTCAGTTACCAAGCTCCTTTGATATTAATCATACCATACGGAATGAGTCTCCAGAATGTAGGTGGAGCTAAAACATAACAGGTGTAATTGTAAAGCACACGTTCACACAAGAGTATCTTGGTTATGAATAACTAAATCAATAGTACTCATTTTATTGACCTCAGAATGATGAAAGGCTGAGTGAGCGGGCTGGGATTGTAACCTGTGACCATTAGGTCAGAAAAAGGCCCCTACCGTGGGCGCATTAGTCTATTAAGCCACCATACCCGGTTATGGCATTCCTGAAAAAAATCTGAGTCCCTGTGCCAAGCTATGAGAGGGTGAGCACAGGTTATCTATTAGTGTGTTTATAGCTTACCCAGACTAAAGTGGTGGTTCCTGCCTGACCTCGGTGCATATCTTAGCCAACCAGGAATCCCATTTCTAACAATGCTCCTTCAAGAATGTTTCTTAACCACATGCGCGCAGCGGTTTTTCCCGCTGCGCGCTGAAGTTTTTAAAACCCCGCGGTTCATGACGAGCTCAGCTCGTCATGAGCGCACGACAGGTAAAGCTCATGACGAGCTGAGCTCGTCATCGGCGCAGAAGGGGTTAAATAGCACTTTTAACTCATAGTCAAAATACAACTAAACTCCTTCAAATACCTCTCTGTATTGAGCTTAGATTTCAAACATACTTCCAAAATGATAAATATGCAATCTCCAAGGATTTCATAAGGTCTGGATACAAGGTGGTGGCCACAAAAAAAAAGTGTTTGATTGCTTGCCAGTATGCACTGAACAACGAGAAAAATTATACTTGAAAAATTCAAGATGACCTCCGCCGTTTCAAATAATCATGAGAGATTTTTAGCTTCATGGGGAATGTAGTTTACATTCTAGCTTATCTGATTTGTGTGGCCTCCAAACCTGCAAAGCCTTTTGCTAAGTAAAGATGAACCAGTTTTCCCTTTCTTGGCACACGCATGGCAGGTGTGAGACAGAAATATTTTGCTTGCACCCCACAGAGTGCTGAAAGTTATGTTCATACCAGTCCTCAAAGCAGTTTTGTGTTCCCTACTGTGTGTGGGACAGTGCATGCAAAGCTGTAGCTAATTTTCACTTAAGAATGGATATTATTGTAGATAAAGATAGTTGTGCTCAGATTTCGTCTTTGGGAAAAGGATGTGGCTTAATGGCTAGGGGGTAGAGAGGTCAACCTAAAATCTGGTGAATCCGGTTTGAGTCTCAGCAACGACGCTCAACATCCTGTGATTCTGGACAAATTGCTTAATCTCCCCGTGCCTAACCAAAATAAAAAACTGTGTCCTTGTGTAATGCAATGGGTGGCCATGTAAATCGCTCTAATACCTTAGGGTCAAGTTTGAGCTATATATATAAAACTTCAACAACAACAAAAAAGTCTAGTGCTTTATCAGGTCCAAACCCTTCTCAAATGCTCTGATGATTTACTCATTTTAATGTTAGAGGCTATTTTTTTCAGATCCATAACAAGAAGCCTTATAGGTAACATGTAGGTTATAAATAGTTAATAGCATCTGTTTGATAAATGTTTCTGTTTTGCTTGCAACTTTCTCTTAGAAACAGTGTTTCAGAACATCTGGAGTTGGATAATTTTTGTGGGTAAGGCTTGCATCATATGTAACACTATTATTTGTCTAGTTCTGTGCACTTCACTTATTGTAATGTAGGCCTTTCAATTACATCTCCATTACCACTGGGGGACAGGGTAGAAAGACACCCCAAGCCCTCCAGTCTCAAAGTACACAATTAAGTCTGACACTTTATCAATATTGTTTTGAGCTACATGTAATGTATGTCATGTTTCTCTTTGACTAAACATTCCAACATGGTTTCAACACCATGTAATGCTCTCAGGCAAACTAATCATTTAATATTTCTTTCAGGAGATTGCTCTCAGGTTAATTATTCCCAATTCCTCTCCTTACCACACTTTCAGTGTAATAGAGATAGATCATTTTTAGAAAAACACACTGCTATAACTGGGGGTCTCTAGTTGGCAATGCTTGCACCGTTGCCCAAATAGGGACCCTTGCTTCTAGTAAGGGGGCAACATTCCTAAAATAACCCCTACTCAACCCTGTGTTAGCTTGGCACGAGCAGGAAGGCTTATCTCAAAGGCAGTGTGTAAAGTATTTGTGAACACATACAGTAATACAGTGAAAACACTACAGATGGACACAACACAAGTTTTATAAAGACAGGTATTTCTTATATAGACTTAAAACAAGACCCAAACGAAAAAAATCCACAATACAGTATTTAGAAAATGACTTTAAGATGGTAGAAATAGTTACTTCACTTTAGATGGGAAATGCGATACGTTTCCCACAAAGTACTTTTGGATGCGTGGAGGGAGAACGATGCGTCAGTTCCTTGCTTCGGGGAAGGCGATGCATCTGTTCCTCAGTACTCTCGTAAAGTAGGTGATGCGTCTGTTCCTTACCAGAGAGGAGGTGATGCGTTGATATAGTGGTGCGTCCCGGTTGTGATGCGACAAGATGGCACCTTGATGCGATGCAACGATTCGGTGCGATGCGAGAAGATGGTGCCCTTGATGCGATGCGAAGACGTGAAGACGATGCGTGCACGCTCTACGGCCGTGCTGCAACTCTGTAACTTTGGAGCCGCAACAGGCCCGGCAATACCCTTTTCGGGTGATGTTATGGCGACCCTTGCGGTAGCGACACACTTCTCCGGTGATACAACAACACACAGCTGCGACTGAGACATGCTTCTCCGGTGATGTAACAGTGACCCTTACAGTGGCGGCACGCTTCTCTGAACATGTTACAGCAACAGCTGCGGATGCGACACGCTTCTCCTCGTTGAGTCTCGCTTCCAGCTCTCAACAACAAGCAGGCTTCTGTAGACAGAATTCCCAGCAAGGAAATTCAGGAGGGAGCTGGTGGTGAAGTCATGTATCCTAGAGACTTCAGCGGGAGGCAAGCACAGTTCAAGCCCTTGGAGATTCTTCTTCAAGATGATGAAAGTTGCACATAAAAGTCTTTCTCATTTTCTTGGCAATAAAGAAACCACTATATGCCAACCCCAGAAAGCAACACACTGGCACAGGGGAAGTTAGAAATTCCTGCAGATTCTCTGGTTCTTCTCCTTGGCAAAAGGTCTGTCTTGATGTCCAGAAGTGATCTAAAGTTCTGGGGTCTGGGTCCCCCTTTTTATACACACACATCCTTTGTCTCTGAAGGCAGAGTGTGTCTGCACCTAGTCCAAACCAGTTCTGGGTGAATTCTGCCAGTTCACAACGTCTTCCTTTGTCAGAGTGGGCCAGGGCCATCAGATGCACCTCAGGAGGTGGAGCCAGCATTGTGAAAGGCAGGCACAGCCCTATTCAGGCCCAGGTGCTACTCCTTCCACCACTCCCAATGCAAATTTGTCTATTAAGCCATTTGCTGCCTCACCCTGTCTCCTGGAGCCACCCCAGGCCATGTCACTCACAAACCAGACATGGAATACACAACCTAGAAGAGGTAGGCTTGGATGGTTAGGCAAGAAAATACCAACTTTCTAAAAGTGGTATTTTCAAAAACAGAATGTTAAAACCAACTACACTAAAAGATGTATTTTATCCTTATGAGTTCAGGCATATTACATTTGTTTTTCTAACATGTTCCCTGGGTCAGTAAGGATTATAAGGTGTTATAATCAAACTGCCCATTCAGGCCTATGGGGACAGATAGCCTTGCAATAGTGAAAAACAAAATTGGCTGTCGTTCACAATCAGGAAATGCTACACACATCAGGGCATGTCCTACCTCTCACAAACAATGCACCCTGCCCTAGGGCCTACCTTGGGGTGTCTTATCTGTAGAAAAGGGAAGGTTTTGGGACTGGTAAGTGGGTGCACTTACCAAGTCGACATAGCAGTACTAGACTGCACCCAGGCTCTGCAATAGCAGGCCTGAGACACACTTTACCAGCTGCTTCTGTGGGTGGCACAATCAGTGCGGTAATCCCACAAGCATTTGATCTACAGGCCCTGGGCACACATGGTGCACTGTACTAGGGTCTGACAAGTAAATCAAAAAAGCCAATCATGGAGTCGCTAATCCATTACAATACTTTACAATAGGGAGCATTTGCACTGTAGCACTGAATAGCAGTAGCACAGTGCCCAAAACATCTAACCAGCAAAAATATATCAAAAACAGAGGAGACAAAAGCACAAAATGGAAAGGACACTCACGCCATTGGTACCAGGTCTAACACACACTATTTTCAGATTTCATTTTCTTCCTTTCTAAAAAGGGATAAACTCACATAGGCCCTCAATCCTATATTTCTTACTGTTTACCTTTTACCTAAATCGAAATTTAGTAATCAGCTTAAATGTTTTGGTAGCCGAATCTTAAATTCTCACATTAAACATTTATTTTTCTCTATCTCTTGCCTGCAATGCAAACTTAACACTGAGGGGCCCGATTATGATGTCGTTTGGGAAGGCTCCACCTGGGATTCAGTTTTGCAGAATCCGATTTGGAACACTTATGAACACGATTCCTGGACAAGCGATTACGATGACCGATTTGGACCGCGTTCCTATTCGGTTTACCCGAGATTAAATCAGTCTTTGGTGTCCCATTGTGAGCCCACCTTCATCTGGAGACGAATGTAGCCTGTGGGTGTTCCCAAGGGACCCATCTTCCCAACCATGCACAAAATGACAGGAACCATGGGGTGCCAGCCACAGAGTGGCAGGATTTTCCCAACCAGTCCTTTTTTCAATGGGAGGCTGTGTTCTCGTTCAGGGACACAGGCTTCCATTGAAGTCAATGTGAGACAGACCGAACGATGTTGGGAAGAATTGTAATCAGTCGTCCGGACACACAGGACCCGATTTGTTTGGAAACTATTCCAGAAATTATTTGTTCAGGAGAGTTTCCTAACTACATCGTAATCAGGCCGTAAGAATGTTTGTAGAGATATTTATGAAGTGATAACCTAGCTAAGACACTACAGAGGGATGTACATTGCAGGTGGTTGGGAGATGACCTAAAGTTTGTACATCAAGTGAGGAAATTACACAAATACATTTCACACATTGAGGCAGATCAAACAATTTGCCCAGAATCACACAATGTTGAGGTAAGCACCAAGGCCAGTATTTGAATATGGTTCGCCAGGTTTCAAAGTCAGCATCTCTTGCTGCTAGACCAGATCTGTTCAATAAAATTAATTATTGCCCTAACCTTAACTCTTATCATATCCTCTTCATGTATCCTTAACTCAATCAATCAATCAATCAATCAATCAGGGAATTGTAAGCACGCTATTCACCCTTGAGTGTCTCAAGGCACTGAGGGGGAGGGTACACAGATCAATTTAGCCAAAGAGCCAGGTCTTGAGGGTCTTCCTGTAGGTGTTTAGGGAGGGGAGCGCATCTGATGTCTGCCGGTAGCTCATTGCAGGTCTTGGCTGCGATGTGAGAGAAAAATCTTCCACCTGCTCTGGCTCTGTGGAAGCGCTGGGTTTCGGCCAGTGAGAGTTTGGAAAATTGGAGGTTCTTTTGGGTACGTGGATGTTGATTCTGTCGTGGAGGTGTTTGGGTCCATAGTTGTGAAGCCAGAAACCAGTTCCAGCATGCTTTTTTCCGGTCCAGGGAAGACATGCATGGCTTGGTAGTTTGGGCTGGACTGTTCCCATGCGGCACAGGGTCAGACTGATTTGCATATGGCCATGTCTGAACTGGGGTGGCGGAGTGAGCTAAAGAAGGATGGTGGATTACACCCAGATCAGTTGACTGGGGGTGAGTGCTTGCATTGTTCAACACTCCGTCCATCATCCCCTTTGGTATTGCTTTGTTCGCCCTAAGTTGGCAGGACATGCCCAGACGTGGGTACCTTGCTCACTTTGTCACTGGATTCAAGCTAGCCTGGCAGATGATGGCTGATTAGCCAGAAACCAGTCCCAGGATGCTTGTTTCCAGTCCAGGGAAGACATGGCTTGGCAGTTCGGGCTGGACTGTTCCCATGAGGCACAGGGTCAGACTGATTTGCATATGGCCATGTCTGAACTGGGGTGGCGGAGTGAGCTAAAGAATGATGGTGGATTTCACCTAGATCAGTTGACTTGTGGTGAGTACTCGCATTGTTTAACACTCCGTCCATCATCCCCTTTGGTATTGCTTTGTTTACCCTAAGTTGGCAGGGTATGCCCAGATTTGGGTCCCTTGCTCGCTTTGATACTGGATTCAAGCTAGCCTGGCTGATGACAGCTGATTAGCCAGAAACCGGTCCCAGGATGCTTGTTTCCGGTCCAGGGAAGACATGGATTGGCAGTTAGGGATAGACTGTGCCCATGAGGCACAGGGTCAGACTGATTTGCATATGGCCATGTCTGAACTGGGGTGGTTGAGTTGGCTAAAGAATGATGGTGGATTAAACCCATATCAGTTGACCGGGGGTGAGTGCTTGCATTGTTCAGCACTCCATCCATCATCCCCTTTGGTATTGCTTTGTTCGCCCTAAGTTGGCAGGGTATGCCCAGACATGGGTCTCTTGCTCACTTTGCCACTGGATTCAAGCTAGCCTGGCTGATGATGGATGATTAGCCAGAAACCGGTCCCAGGATGCTTGTTTCCGGTCCAGGGAAGACATGGCTTGGCAGTTCGGGCTAGACTCTTCCCATGAGGCACAGGGTCAGACTGATTTTCATATGGCCATGTCTGAACTGGGGTGGCGGAGTGAGCTAAAGAATGATGGTGGAATAAACCCAGATCAGTTGACTAGGGGTGAGTGCTTGCATTGTTCAACACTCCGTCCATCATCCCCTTTGGTATTGTTGTGTAGGCATTTGTAGGCGTGATTGACGAATTTGAAGGTGACCCTTTTCTCCACAGGGAACCTGTGGAGTCTTCTTAGGTGTTAGCTGATGTGTTTATGCTGGGGGATGCCAAGGACGAGTTTGGAGGAGATGTTCTGTACCTTATGTTTTTCATTGGATCTGACTCTTACCTTATTTCACCTTTACACAAATGTATATCTTTTCCCTAATTTTCACCATTACCCTTTTCTTCACCATTAATATAGCCAAATAATTATTATATTGATGACTACCTGGACCAGTCCCCAAGACTACGTACTTCAATCCTATTGGAATCTCAATTCTCTGGTGTTTTCTCTCAGGTCATGACCTGTCATCATTAACAACAGGGTAGGTATATTGTTGTGACAATTACTATCTACTTTTAGACACAGGTGCAACTGGGCAGCCCATGTATTTGCAAATGTATTACTATGTAATTCTTGAAGCATCTATAGGGGGTAGCCCATGTAAAAGGAATCAGCATTCATTAGAGAGGACAAACAATAAAGGCCTATACCATTAGCAGCAAGAATGAGAGGAGGGTAGCAAGGTAAGTGATGGAAATAACAAATGTGTTTTGAAATGAAGGACTGTCTAATCCTTTTAAAAATGATGCTACTGACAGGTTGAATCACAATACTTTGAGTCAAAGGTTTCATAGTTTTGGGACGGAGCTACTAAGGCTTGATTGGCAGTTTATGTATAGAACAAATTTGAATAAATTATTATTTTTTTACAAAATAATTGCATTTATACTTATTTTTTCATTTGAAAAATATTGTTGAAAATTCTGTGTAAATAATATATATATATGTATATATATATATATATATTCACTGAAAAAACCATAGGTTATAGACCATATATAGTTAGGAATTAGCATTTAAAAAACCTTATTTTACTCACACAAAACCATTGAAATTCCATATATAGTTAGTTGCACTAACTATATATCGCGCACCCGCAATCCACTGCTGATCATGTCACATATTACATCATTCATGACATGGTCAGTGACATCACTGATGACATCACTGATGACATCTCAAATGACATCACTGATGACATCACTGATGACAACATCCAGTGACTGTATTTTTCTGTAAAGTTAAAATATGTCTTGAGTGGATGTATAAGTGTCTGGATGAAGGATTTAGTAGGTGCATGACTGACTGTATGAGTGAGTGATTAAATGTGTCTCACTGAATGCATGGGTTAGTGACTAAACTGTCTTAATTTGTGCATCATTATGTCTGTTGTTCTGTAAACTGCTGCATGTGTTGATCATTAGCTATACGAGAGGCTATATGTGTTATTAATTGGTTGCCCAAGTATTTCTATGGGAGATTGAGTTTGTGTGGGGGTGGCTGGAAGGTGTGAGACTCTATGCATAGATGTGTGAGCAGTTTATTCACTAGGTGTATGAGTTCAAGAGTGCATGTGGAAACAGCTACATGGGCAGTTGACTGTGTGCATGAGTGTATTGATGAGTGAATGGATATCTCAATGCTACATGTCATAGTAAGTACATATGTAAAACACAGTACATGTGAGAGTTGGCATATATAAATAACTGTGCATGAGAGCCACTGAATGAGTGAGTGGTTGTATCGATCATTGTGAACTTGTATCAGGGATTGTATAAGAGAGTAAATATGTGTTAGTATATGTTTCAATAAGTAAGGTGTGTTTAACTGTATAGTTGAAGAAATGGAGGTGAGATTGTTTCTTTGCATGACTGACTGGGTGTGTGAGTAACTCCATGGATGAGTGGCAGTGTGTGAGTGTCTGTATACACTGAGTGTATCTAAGGTTATATTAGAGTCTGAAGAGGTTTATCGTATTAGCACAAGAATGATGTCAAATAAGATGTCATCAGTGATGTCATCAGTGATGTCATTTGAGATGTCATCAGTGATGTCATCAGTGATGTCACTGACCATGTCATGAATGATGTAATATGTGACATGATCAGCAGTGGATTGCGGGTGCGCGATATATAGTTAGTGCAACTAACTATATATGGAATTTCAATGGTTTTGTGTGAGTAAAATAAGGTTTTTTAAATGCTAATTCCTAACTATATATGGTCTATAACCTATGGTTTTTTCAGTGAATTTTCAAGGTTTTGTAAATGCTAATTCCTAACTATATATGGTCTATAACCTATGGTTTTTTCTGTGAATTTCATTGGTTTTTTAACAGCTAATATCTGTAGCTGTAAAATGTATTCTTCTTTAAATCCAAAAATATATTTTATATGTTTATGAATAATTTTTTTTTTTAAATATTTTTTTTTCTTCGTTCCCGCTTCGCGAATCGGGAAGCTTCCCGTTAGCTGACCTTGATGCCGCGAAATAGACCGCGAGCCGGTAAACGTTTCTTTACCGCAACTGCCGCGTTAGAAAACAACATCGTGACGCCTCCCGTCCGCATGACGTTTCGCGTTGTCGCGTGATACGTCATATGACGTGCTACGTTAGCGAACTCGTACGCTTACCGAGTCGCAAAGCACAGGTTTCTGGAAGCAAACCGGGAGGCCCTGCAAAGCGCGTAACGTAAACACAGCAGGTCATGTGACTTGGTAATAACACTTTTCATTGGTTCATTTCACTTTCGGTTTCCTAATGATGTAAGACTAGGTCATATGATCTAAAATGAACACTTTTCATTGGTTGAGAACTATTTTTTTTCCCAAATGGTGAAAATCCCTCCTTCTTTCCTCACTCTGACTTTCATCATTGTGAGAGAAAGACCCTTTGTTACCAGTGAGCAATGGCTTCTTTACTAGCTTCAGCTGGTGCTTCCCCACCACCTCCACCACATCCAAGGAAGAGTGGACCACCTGCTAAAGTTATAATTCAGCAAGAAGAGGAAGAAGAGGAACAGGACGACCTAGATAATCTCCCTATTATGGCCAGAAGATCTGTCGTACCGGAAGTAACGGGACCAGAGGGCAGGGAGATGGTGCCAAATATACAAACGAGATTTCGTGAAGTAAAACAAGTCTGCGTACATTGCAGTGGAATCATTTGCTACGCAGAAAGTAGCATCACTCTGATCAACAGAGCTATTAACAATCATGCTCATGTTTGTCCGAAACTCCCCAAACAATAAATTCTTTTTTTTGTTTTCTTCCTCCTGTTGAGCCCTTTACAATGAATCGTTTTCGTTGCCCCCTCCGAAAAAAAAACAAAAAAAATATAAAACTGTTCAGAAAAATTCAAAAAAAGTAAAAAAATGTTCAGAAAAATAATAAAAAAAATATAAAACAACAAAAACAATTTAAAAAAAAGTTCTTTTCAGAACTACCTCCCCGTTATAAAAAAATTGGTACAATATTTGCAACTGTGCCAACCTCTATTTCTCTTAGTTCGCTTCCCAGTTCGCTCCCCGGTACGCGAACCGGAAGCGAACCAAAAAAATTTTTTTTAAAAAAAGAACAGTAAGTATAAGGGAAGGAAACAGACAGTTATGTTAAAAGAAAGACAGCTATAGGGGAGTAAACTAGAGATACTATTACCCGTAATCCACTGCTGATGATGTCACATATTACATCATTCATGACATGCTCAGTGACATCATCAGCAGAGGATTGCGGGTAACAGTATCCCTAGTTTATTCCCTATAGCTGTGTTTCTTTTAACATAACTGTCTGTTTCCTTCCCTTATACTTACTGTTCTTTTAAAAAAAAATTTTTTAGATCTGTCAGAAACAGTGAAAGTAATGAAATATAAAAGACTACGTAGAATATGAGCACTGTATGCAACAACTTTGACACTGACAGAAGCCTCACCTTCTCCATGCCTCTTACACAGTTCTACATGTACATCATAAATGCAAACAGAACAGAATTAATTATACATGTTAAATGGTTTATTTTTGCTGTTCTCAGAATGTATCAAATTTCACTAAAACAGTGACTTGAAGGTATTCATCATATAACAGCGGGGAAAAAAAAACACAATCAAAATGATTGTGTTTAAAAAACCCATACATTACAAATCAGAATTCAGAACTCCTTAAAGTTAACTTACTTTCCATGACGGCCAAGGATGTCCTATGAACAGCTTACACTCTGTTGTGCTGTTATTACTTTCAACCCGCCACTTTCTGAAAGAAAACCTCCATCGTTTTCAAAAACATGTTACATACAATAAATGACTTCTCGCTCTCTACCACACGATTCCACAAGGCCAAATCGTGTCAGAGCCATGTATAACTCTTGGATTTCTTGTAAGCCAATCCCGTCTTTTCGCATTTCCGCAACTTTCAGAATTAAAATGTTGAAGATCATTTACACAATCCTGGACTAGTAATATCTTCCCCTTCTTGCTCAATCATGTTCTACATTTCCTATCACACTGATACTGCTTACTATGAAGCAGACTTACACTACCTTTATGACTAGTACAATTATTTAATTCTCTACATCACTTTTAATCACAAAGCAATGTAAAACAGTAGACAGCATTGCAGACTTACATTCCCTCTACTCCATGTTTTGATTCGCTGCTTCAATTAGCTTATAAAAAGAAATAGTTTTTCTGAACTCATTCAAAGTGCACGTATTTCTCAATAACGTCCAGTGTTATGGTAAAAAGTTATGTCTCGGTACTACACTTATCCTCAAGGCCAAATAGTGTAGGAGCCATGAGAACTTCTTGAAATTCCTCAGAGCACATCCCGAGATTCTTTCCCTAAAATTTTGGTTTTAAAAACACCAGGTAAGAGTTTTTAAGGTCATATGGCAATTATTTTTTGAAAATTAAAACAGAATCATTGCAGAATGACCAGCCATTTCTACACTTTAAATAAGCTGTATAATGTCCTGATGTTATTGAAGGACCATCATGATATATAATTGCTACAGTTACAAAAGTCCTTCCTGATATTGACAACTGTGAAGCCACAAAATTTTTAATTAAAGTTGTCAATTTTGTTCCATCAGGCCTACATCGTTGGAACATTAAAATGACATACTGGCCATATGTTCGTATAAATAATGTGGACATCATTTCAGATTTACATTGGCTACACTCCATGTTGTGATCAGCTGCTTTTACTAGCTTATTAAAAGAGACTGATTTACTGTCTGGCAAAGTTAAATATATAAATCTTTCTGAGTCTACACTAGTAGTAGCTGATACCCTACAGTTCTCGCAGTCATGCTGCCATTGATAAGAAAGCCCAAACAGGTGATCTACATCTACACCTTCATCATGCAATACATCAAGCATATACATTAAAAACTCCTGACAATCTTGCTGACTATTTTGAGAGAATTGTGTTTGGCCTGAACATCTGTCTAACAGATTTCGAATTTCAGACACACTTTCTATGTTTGTTCTATCAGTGCTACATTTCTCTAACACAGAATTTAACAAACTGCAAAATCTTTGATCCAAATTGACCACAATCTGTTCTTTTAAAGTTTCTAGAGAAAAGACAACATTAACCACTACATTAGCATAGCAGTTGACACCAGAACTGTTTTCAAATTGAAAACCAACAACATCTTCAACAGAATCCTTTTTGTTTCTGCTTATAATTTCAGGTTCATCAACTTTTCGTCTTTTTGCTACAACCTCCCCAGTATTGGTCACATTTCTTCGTTTCCGGCCTACCACACGTTTCTCAAACAAAGGATACTGAGGCAAATGTGGCGCATACTCTCTTCTCAACCTATTGTATTCCTTAACACAATCTAGATCCGCACAAATGTTTGTGACATCACACTCAATCAAGTACAATCCCGATAAAGTCCTAACTCGTGACAATGCCACATATGCCATACCCTCCTTGAACACAGAACTGCCAATATTCACCAATGCACAGTCTACACTTAAACCTTGCGATTTATGGATTGTCACCGCATATGCCAAGCAAACAGGAAACTGCTTACGACGAACATATAAGTCTTTTACAAGCAAAAATCTAGCAGAACAACGAGCAATTAGCTGTACTTCCTCAATGCCATCAAATTTAATTTTTAAAAATTCAATTCCATCTCTATTTCTGTATTTCACAAAATCAACAACATTACCCATTGATCCATTTACCAGACCTCTTTCAACATGTAAATTCCTTCTTAAAATTATACGGCAGTTCAAGCACACATTCAGAGTCTTTTCAAAACCCGCAGTTTTAGATATACTCTTCTCTAATGAATCCAATTTTGTTTTCAGATTCTCAGACAAAATAATTGTTGATCCCATATGCTCTACTCTGTCAATAGCTTCCAATTTCACAATCTCTTGCTTTTCTAAATGCAACATTTTGTTGTTGAATTTGGCACATTCTGCAAGAGTTGGCATCAAACATATTCCAGATTTTTTCTCAGTAACTTTCTGAAAAATATTCTCAGGCACAACATCTTCGTCTGGATATAAATTTGTCAGTAATCGTGCATGTAAAGCTTCTTTCCCATGCTCGGTCACTTTTCCAATTCTAACATCTTGTAGAATAGTCTTGTAAACTTCATCCTTTGCCTGACGCATATTTTCATGCAGTTCAGCATAATTGAAGTTTAACCATATATTGACGTTGCCAATACTCCCTAAGCACTTCCTGGTATCTTCATGCGTGAGCATTTTGAACACAGGTTGCCCTTTCACTGGTGTCAGCTGCAGAAGATCTCCAAAAACAATGATGTGTTTGCCACCAAATAACACATCATACTCTGTTTTGAGAACTTCTTGCATTCTCAAATGCACAAAGGCAAGCATGACATTGGAAACCATGCTTACTTCGTCAATGATAAGAAGTTTCATTTTCCTCAAGACTCTTGAAACTTCAAAACAAGCATCTCCAGATAGCTTGTGATATTCTAATTTGTTGTCATGCTCCACTGGCAGCATCAGTAAACGATGTAAAGTAATCCCTTTAATGTTATGTGCTGCCAGTCCAGTTGGAGCGGTGACAACACAAGACAGCGATGACTCTGTCCTTTCCTGCAAATAACATGAAATTGCTTTAATAAGGAAACTTTTTCCAGTTCCCGCTTCTCCACTCACATACAGTCGGACAGGCTTCAACGACGTACATGAGCACTCTTTCTTGTCATGACTTAATCCATGATCAATTTGCATGGTAAGTTCGTCATATATTTTCCTCTGCTCAACGTTGAGTTGTCTTTCCAACTCTTCTAAGTTAACCGCATCCTCCTGAGCATGTGCCATGGCTCTTTCCACTTCATTCATAGCAGTGGCAGCTTCATTTTCGATAAGAGGTCCTCCTAGTGGATCCTGACTCAATGAAGCAGAACTCTGACTGTCCTGAGAACTGTCTCTGGCAATCTCGGCTGCAATCGTTGCTTCCTGCTCAATTTCCACATTCAACATTTCTACATATTTGGGAAAAGCAGGACATTCTATGGTCTCCTTGGCAGCATTGAAAGAGTCTTCGTAACAGAGGAAATCTCCAAGCAGTTCCTCTTCTGCACGCCAAGGCTTAAAAAGTTGCAAAAGTGCTAAATAGAAAAACTCCTTTTTTTCAGGAGATTCGCCACTCAATTTTCGATGGTTTATCAAGTGGCATTTTCTTTGCTTGACCAGACATCCCTCACTTCCTATTACAGCATACACTCCTTTCTCAGTATCTTCTTTGATGTTCCTCTTGAATATGTAATTT
Organism: Lissotriton helveticus; assembly: GCF_964261635.1. NCBI lineage: Eukaryota > Metazoa > Chordata > Amphibia > Caudata > Salamandridae > Lissotriton > Lissotriton helveticus. The sequence goes on from NC_136057.1 coordinate 823,205,021, forward strand.
TGCAGAACCTCATACAGACAAACATTCTCGAGGTGACTGCTTCGATTTGGATAATATGTATCCAACATGTTGCTCTTCAAAATGTCGGTACTGTTTGGCTCCTTTTCCGCCAAATACTCAATTTCCCGCACAGGTTTCAGAACTCGATTACGCGTTGCAGCAAGACCAACACTCGCCCAAACGATACTCCTGGACTTGGCATAGAGACTTGCTGAAGACAACCGGTCAGAACATTCGTAAGCTCCGATTTCTCGATGCGACAACATCTTCAGACTGAAACTGTACAACTTCTTGCTGAGGCTCTTTTCATGGGAAATGTCCTCCCACATATCCTTCAATTCTGTCTTCTCTTTTTTGGTGATGTAAGATGTCACATACCTAGCCACAGCCATACAGTTATCAGCCACAAACTGTATATCCATGTTAGCATTCCACATGGACAAAATCACCGGGTTGTAGTCGTTGATGTACTTAGACTCTTCGTTCCTCTTCAAATTGTATGTGTTTTTAGGTGATTTCTTCATCACATTATGTCGCAGCGAAGACATCAAACTGTTCACTCTTCCTTTAGAAATCACCGATCGTGGAAAGCCGAAACGACATTTGGTGTAGAACTTGTCTTTGTTCCGGAATTTACGACGACAGTACTTTCCACATCGATGGCTTTGGAAACGTAGAACTTTTTCTCTTAGGCTTTTTTTCTCCTTTGCGTTTGGAACAGCACACGTAGAATACTGTTCTATGAAACTCATCACTGAGTCGTCTGCATCCGTTCCAAATTTAGGTGCATCCTTGATCCACAGCAACATATGTATATGAGGAGCACCTCTTGCTTGGTACTCCTTCCTCCAGAAGAAATCCAACACCTCTCCAAGAGGTGGATTCTTCTTATTCATGATGAAAGACATCATACCTTCAAATCTATGATTGAAGTACCTACATACATTGACTGGATCCAAAGAGCACAGTTCTCCGGGTGTCTTGAATTCGATGTTTTCTACGTTAGCATTTGCCTCTCGTAGAAATTCAAGTAAGTCTTCCCAGCCATACTCAGCACAGCTCAAAGTGAGGAACCATGTGGGAGTTCCTAAGTTCCTCAGCATACATTTTAAATCACCATGACGACGGTACCAGTACTCATTAGTACCACGCTGACACGCCATGAGATTAATCAGGTGAGAATCCAAAATACTGTCTTGGACATTGACTTTATCCATAAAGTCACTTGCCGAGATGTTTTGCATGTGTATACCACTTTTCAAGATGTGGTTCACTGCATATGACAGTCCAGACAGATCGCTTTCAAACAGGAGATGAAACAAATAAGGAATGCATTGTCGAAACCTAGGATCTCCTGCATACAATCGCAAAGTCCGGTATTCAGAAGCAGGAATTTGATGAGGTCGCTCATCATATCTTCCTCCCTGACCTGTTGGAAAAAGCTGTGGGAAACACCGAGCTTCCAAACTTTCCTCCCAAACACTAATGGGACTCCCTTTCGCTTGTTTCATTTGAAACAACTCAATAGCATTCCCCATGACTTCCTTGGAATGCAAAGGATGAACACTATAATGTTCATATATTTCTTCACTAGTAGAGGGTTCTACTTTCTCAATTTGACCAGCACACAAATCGCTATCCTCTTCCTCACTTACTTCCTCTTCTGCAACATATACATTTTTATAGTAATTATTATAGTTTTTCAAATACAATGTTGCCCTTTTGACTTTCCTAACATCTACTAAATCTTGCCATATTTTCTTATTCTTTGTCGGAACCCCATTAACTAAGATAACCAGAGGTTCCTCTTCCACTTTTTCTACTCCAATTGTGTTAATGTTTTTCTTCAAATCTAGAGGCAAATAAACAACTCTTCCCTTTAATCCTCTCTGTAAATCTGATGGAGGCAATTTCCCTGTCTTTGGCTCCATTCTTACAATAGCCTGAAAGGGATGGATACTTTGAATCAAAATAGATTCATAAGTATTTAAATCCTTCAATTCAGAAGGAATTTCAACCAATTCCAGATTATTATGAACTGCTCTAGCAGGCATCTGGTTTTGATTTAATTTGTTACAACAATAAGTACACACACGTTGATCCAATCCCAAATCAAAACAATTTTCTACCATCAAGTATGTTGTAAAATCCTTCCATTCACTATTATTTTCCCTTTCACTTTTTCCATATAAATCCACTAACTTAGTCTGATTCTTATAATAAGTGCGTCGACAACACACACAAGTGAAATTTGGCCTCTCACTTGATTTCACCTCAAACGTCGCAATTTCCCTCTGGAAATTATCTGTACTGGAATCCTGTACACTATCTTCCACATTACTCTCTTCTTCTTGGTCAATTTCAACATTCTCCTCTTTACTTCCAAAGTAACAAAACTCAATTTCTTCACATATATTCTTCACATCTATTTCAGAACCATGCAAAAGAGCAGCGCATAATTGTTTAAGCATAATTGCTGGACTCTTAGCATAATACAACATTCTAACTAATTTCCTCACTTTATTATGATGCACTGCTAGCATCCTGAAATGATGAAAAACACTCTGGCATACTCTCCTGGAAAGACAAGCCAGTGAATGACCATGCAAACCTATCACTTCTCTCACTCTGCAAGGATCTAATTCTTGCAACCACTTCATTTTCTGCTTCAAACTTTTCTTACTAAATGACCGTATAAAATCACAAAGCAAATTGATGGAATCCTGTCGTACACTGCAAATACTACTACACTTCCAGGTGTACACAGGACCCTTAGGACGTCTCCCTAAAACCTCATTACCTAACACCTCTTCTATCTCTGTTCTCACAAGTTTTTCTTTTTCAACTGGACAACCATCTTTGACTTCATAAGCTCGACCACTGGTGTCAAATGCATGCACCAAATCATTATCCTGGAAATAACTCTCCTCATTAAAAAATGCCTCAGAGCTTGAACTATGCATCCATTCTCCAGAAAAAACTTCACAAAAATTACTACGATTAACTATTCTCTTCCATCTACTATTTCTTTTGAAATCATAAATTACCTTGTTTAGCTTCCTAATTCTATTGATTGTCAAAATAAATAACTTACGTTTAATTTCAAATGCCTGATCAATAACTTTCTCAACTATTTTTTTTCTCTTATAAAAAACCACTTTCTGCTGACCTTTCTTAATATTTTTTAACAAATTCCCAATTATCCTGTTGCGGAACATTCGTTTACGAATATCCCTAAACTGTTGTTTCCTTCTACTTTCATGCATAGAGTTATCTCTTACTCTAGCAGTAACATTTCTCATTGGCCTTTCCTTACCATTTGAATTCATTCTCCTTTTCTGGAGTGAAACATTTTCTGTAGTAATATTTTTTTTACTACACATATTTCTTATGACTGTTTTTCGACTCTTACCCGGTGCTTTCTTGGTGACTTGACAAATCTTTTTGTTAGAGGACTGCTGCAATATTCCATGCTCCTGCTGTCTTTGACGTTTTCCAGCCTTTCTTACTCTTTCTTTGCTAGGCATCCTAAAATCTTGAAATAATCTGCAGTTGAATCTGTGGTAAAATATAATAAAAAATGTTATTAACCACTATTACCCAACAGTAAATTAATAACAGTCATCAAAAACTTAACACACTACTTAAGTATATAATATACTGAAGCCTATCTCCAATTTTTCACTGAACAGGACTCATCTCTTCTTAACCTTGGATAAACCTCACCTACTCTGTGTCCCCTGCACATAATTAAATGTAAAGGGGCAGATTTATATTAACTAGCACATCCCCAGGGATGCACCAGTTAACGTGCACCGCTGCTCTGCCACCCACGGTGTGCCGCATTTACAATCAGATAGGACAAAGCTACATCAAAACCCTGCGCCTGCTTGAAGCAGGCATAGATCTTGACGCAGGTAGGCTGAAAGCTAAAGCAACAACTAAGTGTCGTGTGCAGAAGTTACAAAAAAGGAAAAATGGCGTTTAAACCAGTAATGAGACCATGCTAACGTAATACAGAGTAAAAATATCCAGGATCTACATCAGTTTGGGGTTCACGAACCTGGCAGGTACAAGGCACTGAGGCTTTCCACCGTGCATGTCTCATCCCAAAACATATGTTGTTTGTGAATGAAACAATTTCCCAGACCAAATGCTTTGGATTGGCTACTTCTAAAAAATTAAACACCCCTACTATCCCGGAGTTAGAGGAATACGATGGTTGGAGTAATTTTACTCGTTGTCTATTAAAGATTTACAGGCCCTACTCCGTAATTCTTCCTTTAACATTTCCAGTATAAATCCAAAAGGTTGACTGCTTTAGCAACGTGCCTTATCCACGGTTTAATAACGCTGCCTTTTGCTTTATATAAGTTTTCAAATTGTATGAAATATATACCAATAGGTCGTTATTAACCTTTAGGTAGTGGTTTTCTTCATCAAGTCTGGTCGCTTCCATACACATACAGATTTTCAAAGATGATCAAGAACTTTATCTGAATGGAGAGGAATGCACTGAGACGCCAGATCATTCACTAATGTGTAGGCACAGACAGTTACACGGTTCATGCAACAAACACCGACCAAATATGGCTTGCGTGTTGCAAGGCACGCCAGTTCCTGCTATCATCCCCACGTTCAAGTTCTTGGAAAATGGTAGTTATTTGATGCTCAATAATGAAGATTGTTCTGGGTTAATTAAAAGTATTCATTTTATCGTAACAGTAAATGAACGGGTTATTTGCTGCAGAAATGTTCTATTTCCTCCCACACATGAACATAGGGAGTTTTCAATCTGGCCACAAATACCAACCTTGGGAGCACATTTCAACAGCATGGCAAGAATAAGAGCTCTTTTGTCTCAGAGAGAGGTGGCCTTGAGTTCGGCCCGTGAAACTTTCGTGCTTCACATAGCGAACACCCGTACAGAGGTGCAGACCCTTTTAAATACAGATTCGACTTTGCATTTCAGCAAGATTACCCATTCATTTCCATGCAGCAGGAGGCCCATAGGAATGAAGGTGCAATTTGCGATTAGCAATTACCTCATCGCAAATTACGAATTTTTCCGACGGTGCAGGGGTATCTCAAGAACACCCTGCTGCACCCCTGAAAAAAAAATTTGGGGTCATATGGCGCACATAAATCTTGAAAACATTCCTTTACCACAAAAACGATTTTCAACTCATAATTTGAAAACACTGCACATGGGGAAATGACTTAAAATGTCCTTAAGACACATAAAAACATTTTTTGATTGCCTTTGCAGCATGTTTCAGTCACCTTTAACATGCCTATGTAACGGAAACATTCAAAATCTAAATTTGCCATGCACAGGTGGGAGCATATTTACAAGCAATTTGCTCCACAGACAAACTTCTTACATTGAAATGGGAAAAATAACATCAGAGACTCTCAATTACCTTATAAAGAAGCAGACACCATTATGTCCTTCTCATCAATATTAAAACCATTGCTTTTTCTCAAAAACGATTTACAAGTCATAATTTGAAAACACTCCACAGCTCCTATGCACATAAAAGCCCTGTCAGTACTAATACTTCACATTTTCTCCAATTACAATTTCTCAAAGAAACAAAATCTATTTGTGAAACACTTGAGACAAAGCAACATTTGAAAAACACAACTTTCTTCATAATTTTCTCCTTAAAGCACACTATTTTCTATCTAAATTAAAGAAATTTTTTCTCACCTTAGCAAATACTTTGAGTTTCAAAACAGTCTCAGAAACACACCAATTTGTCTTCAGCAGAGCAAAAGGTATGCACTCCAGAGTCTGCAGCTATCAAAAGCACAGAAATGCTGTAATTCCTCACACAGATCTCTCATGTCACCCAATCAAAACTCTTCCCTCACTTTTTTTCAAAGCAAAACCCTTCCCCCCTCTTCCCCCTCTCTGCTTTTTCTGCATAGCAACCACCTCTTGCAAGACCTCTCACACAACAATGTTGCAATTGAACTCTGAACTCTCAGTGCACCTGCATATCCAAAGCATTCTTTCATTTAATGATTTTTTCTTCGCCACTCAAAATACATCTTTCAACGAACTCATCCATGCACACTAACTTTCTGTTTTCAGCAATCAAAATCCACCAATCACTCTTACTGCTTCATTAACACAGAAACTCCTCAGTTTTTTTCATTTTACACTCTCATTTTTTCAACTGCCATTTCATTGCCACACTTCATCTGACTGCAGGAGAACCTTCTCTCGCCATGTTTTCTGTCTGGATTGTTGGACATAGCTACATCTATTGGGCTCAAAGGTACGCTGAAAACAGGAATTTACCTAACCTCAATTTACAAGATGTGGAAATTAAGTGGTTTGGCCACAGAGGATTAAAATGTCACCAATTGATACCATTGGTGAAAACCTTTATGCATTTGCCAAAACCTGACCTGTTAATTGTGCACTGTGGAGGTAATGATTTGGGCACTTTGACTGGGGTAGGTCTGGAAATGCTTTTAAAGGACACCTTTGAGCAATTGATGGCACTTTTTCCTCAGACTGCCTTGGTATATTCAAATATATGCCAAAGACAGAAATGGAGGTGGTCGAACCAATTTTGTCCACAAATTGAGAAATCGAGGAAGCATGTAAACAAATCTGTTTCAGCTTACATGAGAGACCATGGAATGGGCTCCCTGTACAACAATAACTTGCGTTACTACATGCAAGATATCTACAGAGGAGATGGAGTTCACTTCTCAGATGAGGGCAACAGAGTTTTCACTCTGAATTTAAGAATGTGCATTGGTACCTACTTATAAGTACCTAAATGTACCATAAACCCAAAAGCTCTTCTCAGAGCTACCCTACATCTGATCACTCACAATTATTATTGTACTCTAACTTTTTTCACTAATTTTCAAGAAAGTACGCTCCCCAGAACGCTTCCCGGTTCGCGAACCGAGCGCACTCCACGCAAAAAAACTAAAAAAACGGTATATATTTTTTTGCCCTGCGAGAACCTTTCAAAGCCTCCACATCAAACCTAGGGGGTCAGGGACGATCTACTATGCCCCCTTATGGTCATTTGCCCCTTCGCTTTGGCCTCCTCTTGTCTCTCGATCCTACCGAGAGACAAGATGGCGGCCGCTACGGACTGTTTGGAATGTTTACAGACGCCGAAAAACCAATCAGCTTCGCAAACCTCCGTAACGCGAAAAGTACGCGAAGCGGAGCGCTGTTACAGATATATATCTTTTTTTGAACGTTAATTTCTCAAAATCCACTGGAGCACATATATTGAGACCTAGCAAAGGCACATCGGGCTACCAGTCCCTACAATTTTCCCAAGTTTCGTGCAAATCCATTCAGCCGTTCGATTATTATTATTATTTTTTTTTTTGCCCCGCGGGGCCCTTTTAAAACCTCCACATCAAACCTAGGGGGTCAGCGAGGATCTACTATTCCCCCTTATGGTCATTTGCCCCTTCGCTTTCGCCTCCTCTTGTCTCTCGATCCTACCGAGAGACAAGATGGCGGCCGCTACGGACTGTTTGGAATGTTGACAGACGCCGGAGAACCAATCAGCTTCGCTTCACAAAGCTCCGTTGCGCGAAAAGTACGCGTCCTAGGCCGCTGCCCGGTCCGCTGTTACAGATATATATCTTTTTTTAAACGTTAATTTCTCAAAATCCACTGGAGCACATATATTGAGACCTACAAAAGGCACATCGGGCTACCAGTCCCTACAATTTTGCCAAGTTTCGTGCAAATCCATTCAGCCGTTCGGGCTAAAAGTGAGGCCAACCGCCCTATGGAAATTAACATGGGAAAAACGCGTTTTGGGACCCCCCTTTTTTCTCGGCCCCCCCTTGACGAACCCCCCCCAAATTTTCAAAGGCTGCTCAGAAACAAAATGTGCCATTTTCCTGAAAATTTCAGCCAATTCCGTCCACAAACGGCAAAGTTATTAGACATAGAATTTTCAAAAAACCCATAGAGAAAAAATCCTAACTATATATACCTACTGGCGACCGCCAGTAGGTAATATATATATATATATATATATATATATATATATATATATATAAATATATATATATATATATATATATATATATATATATATATATATATATATACATATATATATATATATATATATATACATATGTTGCCCTGCATTGAGGACGCACTCCGCAGAAGCTGCTTTTCCAAAACCGCTATTTTCAGATTGAAATTAAACAGTTTCCCAGCATAGAATGCTGGTCCTTTGAAATACATCGTAGCTGCAGTGTTTGCCCAAGAAGAAGGAGCAGGAGGCTCTGAACGCGTTGACAAGTGAAAGTTTTGGATTGAAATGCCAGTTTGATGAAAATAAAGGTTTTGGAAAAGCAGCTTCTGCAGAGTGCGTCCTCAATGCAGGGCAACATATGGAAACATTTTAAAAACGGCAGGTCCAGCCGCGGAGGAGCACACCGCTTAAAAAATTGTGTGTCCGTTTGGTTGGAACTGTGCTAATCTAGAAAGCAGCGCAGAAGTGAAAGGAATTGGTAACTTTTTAATTTCAATCTGAGGCCCACCGGAGGGCTGTTGATTAATAATATGGAATTGTACACTGCAGCAAATACGAACACCTACTGGAAGGTTAAAATTAGTTGTGGATCTAACTACCAGGACCAGCATGCATTGAAAATTGGCACACCTGAGGCACATAAAAGTGTAAGCGTGCAGAGAATGCTGGGACTTTGAAATACATCGTAGCAGCAGTGTTTGCCCAAGAAGGAGCAGGAGGCTCTGAAACGCGTTGGCAAGTGAAAGTTTTGAATTGAAATGCCAGTTTGATAAAAATAAACGTTTTGGAAAAGCAGCTTCTGCGGAGTGCGTCCTCAATGCAGGGCAACATATGGGTACACATATATATTTATATTCACTGAAAAAAACATAGGTTTCACACACGTTATAGTTAGGAATTAGCATTTCAAAAACCATGCAAATTCATTGAAAAAACCCTAGTTTCCACACGTTATAGTTAGCTGAACATTTCTCTCATACAAAACCTTTGAAATTCCTCCGTTATAGTTAGCTCAGCTAACTATAACTTACGCGCCCGCAATGCACTGCTGATAACGTCACATATAACATCACTCATGACATGGTCAGTGACATCACTCATGACATCACTGATGACATCTCAAATGACATCACTAATGACATCACTGATGACATCATCCTTTTGAAAGAATGGCAGACCTCTTTTTGGCGTAATATAACCTTTGATACACACCTTCAGAAATAGAAAGTAAAAATAAAAACTAACTATAACATGTGTGAAACCTATGGTTTTTTCAATGAATTTGCAAGGTTTTTTAAATGCTAATTCCTAACTGTAACGTGTGTGAAACATATGGTTTTTTCACTGAATTTTAAAGGTTTTCTAAATGATAAGTTATAAATGTATTCATTATTATGTCTTTCTTTTTACACTAATTTCTTATATTTTTAATATAAATATTTATATGTATTTAATGTTTTAGATTATATTTCATATTCTTATTTTAAAATAACAACAAAACTAAATTGCAAAGTAATTTTTGGATTAATTATTACTTGACTTCGTTTGCAGGTATAACACAACTCCAGCAATGCTCTGGGGCCCTATGCTCACAAAGCTGTATCAATCCTTACGCCTGCTTCAAGCATGTGCAAAGTTTTGATGCAGCATAAGCTAAAAAGTGACTGAATGAAATATTATACATTTCACTCAGTCACTTTTAGGAGGCGTTGCAGCACCCCCCTCTGCACAGGAAAGCCTCTTCTGGCGCAGGGCTTTACAATGTAATGCACCCTCCAGATGCGTCACATTGTTAATAGCACACACCATGGCACATCTTTTGCACCACCGCTGTGTCACAAAAGTGGCACAACGGCTGTGTAAAAGAGGCACAAGGGGATTGTAAATCTGCCCCTAACACATACAAATTCACCCAGGCAGTTTCACCAGCAGCGCGAATTGAAGCATAGACTTCTAACATATTTATGTACATATGTTACATTCAAGTGCTTCGCACATACTACAGTATACTATAGGTAAACACCTTATAGATTTATGCTGTAGCACTTCCTTAGAGCTCTGCACTTTCACATTCTCCATACACTAGTAATATATTCATTCATTTATTTATGAACTACACATTCATTCTGACAAACTTTTACACACTTAGATAGAAATATAGTTCTTTCTTTGACCAGTGAAGGTAGTTCTAAAAAGAACAGTTTTTTTTGTTTTGTATTTTGTTTGTGTTTTCTCAACAAATTCCAAGAGAAACAAAAGAATGAAAAAAAGAACAACTAATGTCGAGGACAGCACTGATCCTGTATCCTGCGTTTTATCAGGTCGATAGACTGTTCCCCATAACACAAAAGTTTATCGCAATAAATACAAAGAAATGTAACTTCAGCAAAGTCAGAATCAATATGTGGGTGTGGACTGCTTGCTGAAAATAATGCTGCATATGATGTGCTTGGTGAAGCAGCAGGTGGGTTCTCGTGCAACCTCCGTCTTTCAGCTCGAGCAAAGTTCTTGGGGTGCAAGTTCTTCACGTGTCGCACCATATTTGCTGTGCCAAAGGAGTATTTTTTGCATGGATCACCCCTTGAAAGAGTTGTTTGGCAAATTTTACAGGTTACTTTTGCAGCATTAACCTTTTTTTGACCTTCTGGAAAAGTGAAAAACTTCCAAATTAGAGCTTCTTTCCTCTTTTTTGGAGCTTCTTCAGGAATTAAATCTCCCTCTGAAGAACTGCTGGAAGATGACTCCATTGCTCTTATTATGGTGATCTTCCTTCTATTTGAGTAGATGCTCACAACAAATGCTTCTTCTTAGAAAGTCAAAGTCAAATCATTATAATGGGACGGAATTTTCATCACTCGCAATAGGAAAAGTTACAAACCAATCAAATCTTTACTTTTAAAGTCACATGGCTTTGCGTACGCTTATGATGCGCTTGCGCAGCTCTTTCAATAGGAGTACACATGATCTTCTACCGCGATTTGTGTAATTCTTTTTAAAATTAATATAGGATTATTAAAAGTATTTAAAAAAATCATAGTTATCCCAAATGTCTGCCCTTAGTATCTACATTAAATACATACATGTTTTAAACCAAGTAGAAACATTGCCCCCTTTCGCGTACAGAACGCCGCACATGACGTCACTCCGAAGCTTTAATGTGATGCGTAATGTCAAAGCATATTCGTACCGTATGCACGGGTACACGCTGAGTATAATAAGCAGTAAAAACTATGGTGCGATCACCCTCTCAGTGACAAATCAGAGCTCAGGGCGCGCTATGAAGAATGATTAGAAGTGCTGAATCATTGCAGATCCGATTCTGGGCCTGCCTCTGCGTACATTATAACACCGCCCCCATCTCTCTCTGTTGTTAATTGCTGGTGCACACACTCATACTTGCACATGCGTGGTGCACGCCCGTCCACACTACCCACATGCCAACACCAAGCATGCTTGCTATCATTTAGCCTGGAAACCGATACATTAGCCAATGTGATGTCTCTCAGTGACATCATTCTAATAGACCGTGAAAACTCTACCAATGACGGCCCTGGGCTCGGTTTGGTCAGCCCCGCGGTTCCCATATAATGCGGGCACTGACGTGAGCAGGCTCTCTTTTGCCTGCCTCTGCTGCGATGACAGACAGACTGTCGAAAACACCCCAGACTCAGCAAAACCGCAGCCTTTCAAGACACAACAAAAGACGACAGAAACAAAGGTAAGAGAAGACGTCACAACATCAGCCTCCACTGTAAATTGTATTTGCATAATACTATTTTTTTATCCTTCATATGGCTTTCCTACCCCTCAATGGTTTTAAATTGTACTTACATAATTGAAATATTTCTTTATAAGTCACAAGGTACCTATACACCTCTAATCTTAAAAATTGGGCGTGCATACATTTATGTGTCATATTTCTGTACTACGCCATGTGCTTAGGCCTCTATTATTATTAATTGTGCGTCCATGATAGTATTTTTTTTTCTGCGTCACAAGGCCGTCCCAGGCCTTTATTAACTTATTGATCTTCCTTTGTTTGCTGGAGTTGCAACAGTACGGAATATTAAGAACCCACATTAAAATTCACTTTTCATAGTAGTTACGCAACTCAGTTTACGATGTCTAATCAAAACGTCCTTTTGTTTCCTTCAGCAAACATCCTTCAGAAGCAACCACGGCCTATCGAGCAACAGCAATGGAATTCCCTGCAACTTATTGAATATACTTTTACGTATAGAGGCAGAGTTCAAGTCGAATGGTGAACTCCGTTGGCCGCACTCTTTATACAAGGTAAGCACAGCAGCCTAGATCTACAAAGCCTTCATAGCAATGCATTAGAAATAAGTCGCCATAACGGGCGTCAGTAACGCAGTAGGTACTTCCATATAGGCACCACTTAACGCGGCACTATAACAAGTAAAATGTACCAGGTACACTGCACTCGTAAAACTGTAGTGTAATTTTTATTTATGAAAGGAGAGAGGGCCATATTATCAAACCTTTGTAACATAATTATCACCACTTTAACTGCAGGAAAGTGGCGATAATGGGTTTGATAATATACTCTATGGAATTCCAAGCGAAGCTCATGTTAGATGTGAAGGACATCTGACATGAGCTTTGATTGGAATTCCATAGAGCATATTATCAAACCCATTATCGCCACTTTAGCAACACTTTCCTGCCGATAAAGTGGCAATAATTTTTGTCGCCAAAGGCTTGATATTATGGCCCAGAGTGCGTAGTCTCTGTAAAATGTATAATTATCTCCGAGCAGTGACAACAGATATGTTACAATAGACTGACAAACAGATCATCAACCTTATAACGCCACTTTTGAGTCAATTTTAACATGGGTAAAGTGATGCAAGGAGCTAGTAAATCTACGTCTGTTTCAACAAAAAATCTCAACTCCAGACTCTGCGACACAGTTTTAATGTTGTTTTCTCTCTCTCCCATTCTCTATGACATCATTTCTCTTTCTCTCTTAAACTTAGACACTGCTGTCTGCTTGGACGTGTAGAAGATCTACTCAGATTAAGTTGTCAACTCCACTTCCTAATGTGTTTGGCGCAAAGTTTACACAAAGGTAAGCACAGAGGCCTAGATCTACAAATCCTTCATAGGAATGCATTAGAAATAATTCGGCATAACGGGCGTCAGTAACGCAGTAGGCACTTCCATATAGACACCACTTGAACGCGGCACTATAACAAGTAAAATGTACCAGGTACACTGCACTCGTAAAACTGTAGTGTTAGCTTTATTTGTGAAACTATAGATGGCCATATTATCAACCCCTGGCGACAAAATTATCGCCACTTTATCGGCAGCAAACTGCCGCTAAAGTGGCCATAATAGCTTTGATAATATGCTTTATGGAATTCCAATCGAAGCTCATGTTAGATGTGAAGGACATCTGACATGAGCTTCGATTGGAATTCCATAGAACATATTATCAAACCCATTATTGCCACTTTAGCGACACTTTCCTGCCGATAAAGTGGCAATAACTTTTGTCGCCAAAGGCTTGATATTATGGCCCAGAGTGAGTAGTGTCCAGCAGCTTCTCTGTAAAATGTATAATTACCTCCGAGCAGTGACAACAGATAGGTTACAACAGTCTGACAAACAGATCATCAACCTTATTACGCCACTTTTGAGTCACTTTTAACATGGGTAAAGTGATGCAAGGAGCTAGTAAATCTACGTCTGGTTCAACAAAAAATCTCAACTCCAGACTCTGCGACACAGTGTTAATGTTGTTTTCTCTCTCTCTAACTCTCTATGACATAATTTCTCTTTCTCTCTTAAACTTAAACACTGCTGTCTACTTGGACGTGTGGAAGATCAACCCACCTGAAGTTAATTGAGTTTTGTTTATATTTATTGTTTAATAAAAGTTCATTAAAAAAGCTACATACTTCATTTATTTTGTGAGGGAGGGGTATGACTGTCCAAAATAAAAATAATGTTGAAATACTATAGTAAGATATTCAAGCCTAGGATTGAAAACTACTGAGTTCTAACTAACTGATATAATAAATACAACGGTGAGAAACTACTAAAATGGCGGTGGACAGAGTACGTAATCAACGTTTGGTGCCTCGTCACTACCTTTAAAATAAATATATAAAAAATATGACTATTAATACTGTACAAAAGTACAGCACCGGATGAATCACACGAACCGGGAAAAGAAAGCGACAGATATACTAACTGATATAAAGAAAGGTTTGCTTGTTGAACTTGAAGAAAAAAACGTGAACTTCGAAACGACGCTGAGCATGCGGAGTACAACTGCTACACCAAAAAAAAAGGAAAGCTTTACATACAAAAGGCGATACATTATCGCCGCTTTTATCGAAAGGAAACTGCCGATAAAGCACGATAATGTGCTTGATAATAGGCCCTTGTAACTCCCCATAGCAACCCAGGTTCTGATCCTAACCTAGGCTGCTATGGTTATTTACAAGTACATATTATCAAGCCCATTATCTCTGCTTTATCGGCAGTTTCCTGCCAATAAATGTGACAATAATGTATCTCCTTTTATTGACAATATGGACCATTGCTCTTTTTTTTTTGACCAGTAAACTTAGATGCATATTATCAAGGACCGGTGTTAAAATTATCGCAGTTTTATTGGCAAGAAACTGCTGATAAAATGGCGATAATGAGCTTCATAATACGGCCTTGTTATTTCCCATAGAACCCCATGTTAGCACCAGAACATAGGCTTCTATGGGAATTAACATGGACGTATTATCAAGCCCACCCTCCCAACATTAATAAAAAACTCCAGACAATACAGATACCCGGAGCTGGAAGGTCATTTTACATATCACTGCCCCAGAAAGTTGGCGTTCCCCGCGACATGTACGGGGAGATAGAGAGAGAGCTCAAAACATATTTTTGTTTTAAAAAGACCCGAGTGGTGCCGCTCCCCGAGACTGCGGGAGTAGGACCGTACCCTCCCGCATACTTCAAAATTAAACCAGAGGAGTGCCGTTCCCCAGTGCTTGGGGCACCTTACAAGCCCCCATTTTGCAGAAAAATTGCCCCTGTAATTTACCCCCCCAGCCCTAATGAATAAAAATTGCCCCCGTAATTTACCCTCCCGGGACCTAATGAATAAAACGGATTTCTACTTTTTTATTTCACCTTTTCCACCGTGTACAAGTACTGCACGAGTACCCCGCCATTTTTTTTTTTTTAATAAAAATTGAGCCTAAAGATCCATGTACCACCCCCTGACCAAGACTATAGGCTCAGAATGTTTCTACCCTGCCCCCTTTCCTTATTTCTCAACTTTGTTTTACTGCTTTCTTCTCACTCGTTGTGCGCACTGCATCACCAAATGCGATGCAATGAAATTTGTTTTATTATTTTTATGTTTGCTTACTTCTTAAAGTCCGTATTTCATACATTACTACCCCCCACCCTGCCCCTCCCCCTCCCCACGTCATCGCCCGGCCGGTTCTCCCACTACTGGCCGAGGCTGTTATCGCCGCTTTTATCGACAGGAAACTGCCAATAAAGCGGCTCTAATGGGCTTGGTAGTATGTCCTTGTGAATTCCTATAGCAGCCCAGGTTAACACAAGAACCTGCGGTGCTATGGGAATTCACAAGGGCATATTATCAAGCCCATTATCGTTGCTTTATCGGCAGTTTCCTGCCGATAAAACGGCTATAATTTGAACACTGGTCCTTGATAATATGTCTGTTTGTATTGTGAATATATTCCGGACATTTCAGCGATTATAAAAACGATACTGCTATTGGGGAAAAAAAAACTTAAATATGTAAATTAATACATTATATAGGAGTGTGTTCGTCTAAAATATTAAGTCGCATTTTTTATGTAGTCAGCTACAACCCTTTGACTCCTTCTGATGCGTACTCAAGTGTCACTGCTCACCTTTTGTGGAAACGAGTTTCTTCATAATGAAGTGGCTCACGACATACTCGTGCTCCCATCATCATCATCATCATGGCTGGTTCTTCACCCGCTCAGTGCTTCGGGCACTACTAACTCAGTGACTAAAGAGGCCACTCATGTAGTAGTGGGCCCTTTGTTTAGTGCTTTGGGAACAACTCTAAAATGGCGTACAACACGTGCGTTCCGTCTTTTTTAAAGATAGGGTCGCGTGTGTAGTGACTGATGTGCTGAATGGGTGTGGTGTTGGTGTATACCAGCTTTTGTGACCATTCCAGACCCTCACTCCTGCAATTAAACATTCTTTTGCTGAAGAAATGAGAGCGGTGTCCTGCTGGATGGCCTCCAATTTCCTGCAATGCAATGTAGGAAAAACCGAGGTCATGCTTTTCAGGGAAGCTCCTCTCCTGTGGTCACCGGATTGGTGGCCACTGGATTTGGGGCCTGTCCCCTGTCCCAAACAGACAGTGAAGAATCTAGGCATGCGGCTAGACCAGGGACTACTGCTAAAGGAACACTTGAATCAGGTGACTGGGTCCTGCTTTCGGATAATTGGACTCCTGAGACGCATGTACCCCTTTCTGTCAGACATCTTCAGAAAGACCCTTGTCCAGGCCCTTGTAGTCAGCCGGTTGGATTACTGCAACAGCCTTCTCTTATCTGCTAATGACTAAGCATGGGCGGATTTAGCGAATCTGGCGTACGCAAACTTGCGTATTTACGGATTCGCAATCCGCAAAATCCGCGAACTCTCGTGAATTTGCGGATTTTTGTGTTTTTTTGTGTTCGCAAGGGTTTCTGCCAGTTCGCGAGGTTTGTTTACCAGTTCGCAATTGCGAACTTACTTTTCGGCTCGCAACGGCCGCGACTATGTTGTTTCTACGTCTGGTTCATCATCACAGGTTCACAGCACCCTCTGTTTCACCACTGCCACCCTCTGGTACACCCATGCCACCCTCTAGTACATCCTCACTGCCACGCTCTGGTTGGTTTATCACTGTAGATTATGGGTGTGAAAAAAAGCAAGCACACCTGCCCTGCTTCAACTGCCATGAATTAATTTGGGGTTGATTAATGTGCCACTGATTTTTAAACTTCCAGTCTGGCTGGCACCTGCTTCCTTCCTTAGCTGTAATTTGCTTTCTGTCGCAGTGCATTTTTTTTTCACAGGACCTTTATGGCCTACTTGTAGCTATTGTATGAGCCTGCTGTGAGGGTCAGAGCAGGGTCATAGAATAGTTGCAAATAGGCAACTGAACTCTGGAGGGGCCCCTCAGGAAGCACTAGAGTGATTGGTTACTAATGTTAAGATTGAACTTTTGCACCTGCTGATTGCTTTCAGTTTTGCAAAAATCTTTTTTCTGCAATTTCGCGCAATTTGCGGGGCGCGAATCCGTGCGAGATCGTTTTCGGAAGCCGCGAATTTGTTTTTTGCTGCGTGTTTGCTCGCGTGATTTTTTGCATGTTCGCAAGCCGCTTGTAGCGCAACGTTTGCGAAGTTACCCTAGCGGTCGTACATGGGCGCGGCCATCTTGTTTGCGTGACGTAATTCCGTTTCCGGGCGCTATGTGTAATCTCGCAAAGTGTGCGGCTCGCTCGTACATGTTCGCGTGTGATCGCGAGGAAAATCTCGTGCAAACTTACCCACGCGGTCGTGAACGGGCGCGGCCATCTTGTTTCTCATTCATTGCTATGGTTCTGGGCATGCTCTCTGTATCCTTTCTTAATCTCTGCCATCCTTTGCTTGTTTGAAGTTTATTTTGATCTATTTTACTCATTATCTATCCCTCTATTTTTCTGCTCTATATTTTTGTGTTTTCTGCTACTTTTTGTTCATTTTAAACTACTTTTTTAAACGCTTTTCTTTTCTTCTTCCCTGTTCTATTTCTTCTTTCTTATTTTGCTACCTTTCTGCCCAGACCATGGCAAAGGGAGCCGGGAAGAAGCCCGCAAAGGGGAAGGGTCCCGCACCCCGTGCCCGGCTCCCGTGCGGGCGTTTGAGGGGGGAGACAGTTGTAGCTCGGGAGATTTTTAGTGCGGAGGAGGTGGCCGCACTAGTCTTTCACGTCCAGCGCCGCCTCCCCAAGACCATCATGGGAGGCGGCAGGATCGCTACCGGCTACGGGATCCGGGAGCGCCGGAAGCGGTGGGAGAAGGTGTGCCGGGCCATGTTTGAACACTCTGGGGTCTGGCGCACCTATAACCAGGCCACCCACCGCTGGACGGATCTCATGGACCGGGAACGCGACTTGCTGGACGTGCTCGGCGTAGAGATCCCCGGGCTTGGTCAGTAGTAGTAGCTATTTCTATCTATTTCATCACTACTCTGTTTTATCCCGCTCTGTGTGTTATTATATTGCACATTTTTGTTTTTTACCAAGAGCAATAATGCTGCCGATTACATTGTAGGTAAATTATATTTCAAAATCTTCTATGCATTTCTGGTGCACTGCTCTCCTTCCCAGTAGCCTTGCTACTATGCTTATTTGTTTTCTATTTTGTGTTCATTTCATTGGCCTGAGAAATTATGTATGAGTGTAGTGTAAAGAACTGCGTAATGCTAGACACTAAGGGTCAGATTTTCAATTACCGGCGCATCCCTGCAAAGTAGCAGGGATGCGCCAGTAATTGTGCGCCATGCCACCACCACCCATGGTGCGCCGTATTTACAATGTGGCACACCATGGGCCCAAAACGTCACAGAAGCCTTACGCATCTGTGCCGTAAAGGCGACACATTGCTGGAGTTGCGTGCCAACGATGGCGCAGCTCCAGCAATGCTCTGGGGTGCCCTATCTCCCCAATGCTGCATCAAGCCGTACGTCGGCTTCAAGCAGGCGCAGGGTTTGACTCACGCATCATTGTCCTAAAAGTGACTGATTGACATCTTGTAGATTTCCCTCAGCCACTTTTAGGATTCGTTCCTGCGCAGGAACGCCCTCCCTTGCGCCGGAACGCCCCCTGATGGCGCAGGGCTTTACAACGTGATGCATCTCCCATATGCGTCACTTTGTTAATATACGCCGCACCATGGCGCCTCTTTTGTTCTGCCGCTGCGTCACAAAAGTCATGCAACAATGGAGCAAAAGAGCCGCAAGGGGCTTCTAAATCAGCCCCTACAGACTCAAGTCCAGTCCTTCCTTTAGACACATGGCTATAAGAAGAAATAGTGGTGGTGGTCGGTGTATTGATAGTTTGAGTATTCACTGATCTGCAAGCACGATGGACTTTGTCTGTCACTTCGCGTGCTGCGGACTGCTGCCTGCCAGGCCTAGGCAAACCTTTTTAGTAGTTTGTTTAGTGAGTTACATAGGAACTTTCCAAGTCAACGGTCCGCAAATCATTAACGTAGTAGACCACATGAGATCGGTCAATATATCCCGTGGAATAGTTGTCTATTTGCTATTTTGCCAAAATATTTTGTTATTGTTCTTTTGAAATGTTTGATTTGGTTGACAAATATCATCCATGTTTTCTGGTCGTTCTTTCTTTCATGTTGTACATCAGCTTCCCCCAGGGGCAAGAGGACACAGGAGGAGGAGGAGGGTGCTGTTCAGGATGCAGGCCAGGAGCGATCAGGCGAGGGCTCCTTTGCTGGCCCCAGTAAGTTTTAATTTTAATATAGGGTACCTATTTTTTCCTAGCGTTCCTCATTCGATTTTTTTCTAAATCGTCTTTGATCTTCTTGTAGACTTTTGGTTTGGCTAGTAGGACAATCCATTCTACTACTGTTGCAGGGACAAATCTGCACAAACAGAACTATGGACACTAAATGATGCATTGCTTAGCTTATCAATTATAATAGGTGCTGTTAGACTTTCCACATACCTCAGTGATAACAGACTTTGTAGTTGAACCCCCAATCTCCTTCCTGACTAGATAGTGTGGCAGAGTCATTTAGCTCCCAAAGTCACCGATGATTGATCCCCAATGATGATTAGATTATCCAACGCAGGACAAGAGTACGGAGTCAGAGTCAAGAAGTGTCAGAGGCACGGACTCATGCTTGCAAAAATTCCACAACCTTTAGCTCATCCACTCTAGTCTGGAGGACCAAAAACCACAGAGTCTATTTAAGTTTAAAAGCTTTATTAAAAGTAAACACATTTCTAAAAATCAACTTTGTCATAAAACTAAACGTTTAACTGAAAATGGAAAAGTGCTTAGTGCTGACGATTAATTGGACACATTTCTTGTGGTCGAGCCGAGCTCTCACCTGGTTTGAACTTGATCCTGCTCGTGTTCTTAGAAGTCAAGCTTCAGTCTGTTAGGAGAAAAAGTGGTGCGTGTTAAAAATAAAAAGCAAGCATTCATCAGTTGTGCCAAAAAGTGCAGCAAGACAACAGACTTCCCTGGAAAAAGGGACATTTTTACTTTAGAGTAGACAGACACAAATTATTACATTGTATTCTGTTTTTTTCAAATTTCTTTATTCCTCCTAGACCAAATATTATATAGTAGTGAGTGGTGTATTCTAACATTCTTAAATGTACTTTGTAGGTGGAACATCTGGTGGCGGGGCCAGCGCGGAGGTGGTGGTATTGGACGAGGGGGGCAGCTCTGGGGAGGAGGCGGTGCAAGTGCCGGACGTGCCTGTGAGGGTTCACACGGTGGTGGCGGACAGAGGTAAGCTATATATTCCTTACTTATTGAGATTGAAGACTGCATAGTGTGCTTTCTGCATGGGTGTATTATAAATCAACCAGGTAGTAGCCTCCTCTAAATGTACTTCGACTTAGCTGTGAAGTTTTTGGCGAGAAGAATCCCAATAAGATCTGAGATGAACTTGATGGATGGGATGAACGAAAAGCGAAAGAAGGGTGTAAGTAAGTGTGGAAGGACGAGAAATTTAATGATGACTGGCAAAGTAGAATGATATGTTTTTGCTTGGTCCCCGAGGTGGCTGTGAAGGAAAGAATATGGTATGGTGCATGGCTGGGTGAATGATGAAGCAAGGATGGGTGGAAGGAGAACAGCCTGGGTGGGTGAAACAGAAACTGTATGTGTGCATATACTTTGAATGGATGGATGCCTGGATCATGGTATTATCGGACTCTTAGATAGCATATGTATATCTAGAGAGAGTAGACGGTCACTGGATGAACTCAGTGTTACTTTGAAGAGCATGTAACACCACACCCGCACGTCCGTTTCAGTGTAGGAAAGGCAAGGAAAAGAAGTTGTAATTTTGTCCAAATACTACCATGAATAGTAGCAGTAGTTTGTATTGCAACTGCAAGCACAGCATATATCCGGTAAGGTTATTACGGTGGACACTCCCTACCTCTCTTAATAACTTTAGTTTAGTAGTAGTACGTCATTCATGTGTGCGCACACTGTTTACTCAATAATAAGCAAAGCACCTAAAGTCATCCCATATGTAATCAAATACATCCCATGTGAAGTGATATATACTCAGCTTATTTAGCTTCTTCATTTTCCTTTTCTAGTACTCATTTGCACTGTAGGGTGAAAGTGATCCAGCGGCCTATAGAAAATATATCATAAACAACGCTACCCAACTTCATAACCTATAAACAAATTTCTACACTAATTTATGGACCCATTTATAAACATGACATATTTGGGCCTACTGAATCAGGTGGTCAGATTAAATCTATATACACATTATTTACAAACTATATACAAATTTATACATCTGCGGAATGAATATTGTCATTAGAATAAATCCTAACCATTTAAACGACCACCATTGGCGATGGGATCTAGCTAATAGTAACCTGCACTTCTGAATAATCAAGACTAGCTTGTTTGTCAAAAGTAAGATTTTATTTACTAAATTATGGTATTTCAAAATGTAATTTTATTATTGTAATTTTATTAGCATTAAAGTAAGCATGTTTGAAAAGCTTCATAAGAAAAATACAATTTAGTAAGAAATTCAAGGTTTAAATAAGAATTTAAAAGTTTAGCATTTCTAAAGCCTAAGTCCCTAGCTAAGCTAAATAAATGGAAATTAAAGTAAAGTTCTTTGAGGATTCTTACGTGCTCCACGCAAAGTCCAACAGCACTTCACCCTCATCGGAAAGTCAGAAAGCAGCAGCCAGCCCATCCCTAAGGGCATGACTTTTTATACCTTTCTATGCTAGCTAAACTAAACGAAGGAAAGTTTTCATAAATCCTCGAAGTCCCATTGGTTGAGAGTGACAAGTGACATGTCATCCACATTTCAAAAGTTCCATTAGGTCACGTTTCTTAAAGACCATTGTCTTTTCCGAATGCAACCAGGAGCTTCCTTGGTTTGCAACAATTGTAAATTAATGTTCTCACAGTGTTCATTTCATTTCCGCGGGTGCCAAGTTAGAGCTGACAAAATTGTCCTTTATCACTTGCTTCCGACCTTGGCCACGTCCGACAAAATAGTGACAGCATGTCAGATTTGCTTAGTGAATGCAGCTTTGACGAACACTTTTTTCAGAATGGGCTTCTCGTGACTTGTGCAGAAGTAAAATTCAGCTTTAGCAAACTCGAGCAAACTAGGCCCAAAAGTAGGCAACTTATGCTTTCTAGTAATAAACAAAAACAAGAAAAGTATTAATAAAAGAAATAATGTTGATTCTGTATCCACCCTAGGTTTACTAATTAATTAACCCTCCCGATTAGTCTAATGTTACCTAGCAAATGCAAACAAATAAAGCAGCGTTTATATCTACCAGTCTTCATTAATCCATGAAACTTATGTGCACCTAGAATAGTAGAAATGACATCACATAGACAAGGAAAAGCAAAATAAGCACATGCTTCTTTTAAGTTTGCTGCAGTTAGTAATGACAAAAACGAAAACAACAAATTTTTTTTATTATTTTGCACGAACAAAAAGATGCAACATTTATGCACGTTTATGAGCACACATGTTAGTCCCCCCATGTGTAAAGTTTAATCTAGGTTGTATTAACACGATACATTACAAATTATTAATATTATTATTCATGTTATGGAAATGTGACTTTGCGAGTTTAAACAAAATTTTGTTTTCTATCTCGCTCCATCAACTCCCTCATCTGGTGATTAACAAATCACCACACCAACACCCAAAATTTTGGTAATTTAAATTTCCGAGAAATTGATTCAAATTCATTTGTATCAGTAATCCTAAAAATCTGTTTCTGCATAATCTTTGGAATTAGCATAACGCTCTCTATGTAACTCCTGTAATTCAATCTCCCTTTCTTCTTCTTTTCTAAGTTTATAGATTCTTTTCTTTTCTTTCAACTGCTTCTTTCTCTTATGCAACAAACAACCTATTTTTGTCAAAATAAAAATGAATACTATTATAATCAAAGGTGCCAAAATCTTACCAAGAATTGAACTACCAATATCATGAAACCAATTTTTAATTGCTTGGAACCTTTTTGAAAGTTTCCCTGTAAAATCATCTTCTTCTAAAGGAATTATCTCTGAATGCATTTGTGTAATGTTTTTAATGTACATCTCAATATTCTTACTTTCATCAGGTATATATGTGCAACAATGTTGTACATGTAAAATGCCACAGACTCCTCCCTCTTTTGCTAGGAGTATGTCTAAAGCAAGTCGATCTTGAATTACCATAGATCTGATTGCAACTACTTCAACATTCACTAATTGGAATCCATCAGCTGTGTCTGTTGACAATCTGTCAACAATTGTGGACAATTTTCTAATTCTCCCTGCATTTAGGGTTATACCAACAAAAGGTATTACTGCTTGAAAAATATCTCCCAGAACTTCTGTAAAAGTTTCTCTTTTGACTCTATTTACATAATTATGAATTTTGAACAATCCTTCTGAATTTCTATCAACATGAAACACTTTAGGAAAAACAATTCCCACATAACAAGTTCCATACCAATGGTCTGGAAGGTTGTAGTAGGCTTTGTCACCACAAACAAAATAAATCCCAGGGAAGATTGGATCTTTTCCACCTTTGAATCCCCAACCTCCCAAAATCTGATAAGTATCTTCACAGTTACTTGCACCTACAAAATAATTATCAAAAAGAGTATTATCTCTTCTAATGCAAAGCTTTCCACTAACTGGTTTATCTATGTGAATTGCAACATTTTCAAGCATTTTGCCATTTAATTTCTCATCCTCTTTTTGCCAAAATTTTGACTTAGTCTGCTTGACTAATTCATTTCTTTTGTAAATTGCTCTTCTTTCCTCAACCATATTCAAAAATTTCTTTCCCTCAGCACTCAATTTGCATGTTAGATTATTCTTATAAGCATACTCGTAAGTGAGTTCGTTAGTAACAAGGAAAAATTCTCTAATTTGTTTTGCTTTCTTGTGCTTATTTAAAGCACCATCAATCTTTATATTCGCAAAAATCTCGTCAAAATCTGAATAGTAATATTCTAAGCGTCCAGTTTGATAAAATAAGCTAGTTAACACACTACATGTTACACCATATGTGAGAGGAAGCATATTGTATGTCACTCCCTCAGAAACAGAAGCAGGTAACTTGACGCAGACATAGCAGTCTTTTGCATCCATTACTTTGACATATTCACTCAAAAGCTTTGTGAATGTATTACTTGAAAAATCACTAATAGATTTATCTTGATGAAAGTTAGGTTGATGATCAATAACTTTAGCAGATGCACTATGTTTAGTTTGACTAACCAAAGCTTTGCTTGTCATGTTAACTTTGTGTAATTCTCTATTCATCTCTAATGGGATGAGCACAGCTAAAACTAACCAGAGCAGAATTAAAATGAGCAGACACACCAGAGTCATCTTACAGCATCTCTTAAAAACAGAACACTTTGAAGTGCTCTCCTTAACATAAGGCATTTTTGGTTAGTTTTAGTTTGAAAGTTAGGTTGATGATCAATAACTTTAGCAGATACACTATGTTTAGTTTGACTAACCAAAGCTTTGCTTGTCATGTTAACTTTGTGTAATTCTCTATTCATCTCTAATCGGATGATCACAGCTAAAACTAACCAGAGCAGAATTAAAATGAGCAGACACACCAGAGTCATCTTACAGCATCTCTTAAAAACAGAACACTTTGAAGTGCTCTCCTTAACATAAGGCATTTTTGGTTAGTTTTAGTTTTGCCACAAAATTAAAAACAAAATTAATTTTAAAATTTCTAAGACTTAAACTATTTATACCCCCCTTTTAAAATAATTTTATTTTTAAAACCCTAAACAAGTTTTCTTCGACCTTATGTCATACATAAGATTTCTTCAACTAAACAGTTTTTCTTCGACCTTATGTCAGCTAACAAAATTTCTTCAGCCTTTTGCCAAATTAAAATTTTTGTACTTCAATCATTGTCACTAATTTCTTCTATTTCGTTTTCTTCTTCACTACTACCATAAATGTCAATAACAGGTGGAATTACTAAATAAGTCCACTCAGGAGACTTGTATTTCTGGTTTGGTCTCACTATTCTTTTTCCTTTTCTCGACACCACTTCAATTTTCCTTCCAACTCCCACTTCCTTTCCAGGACTCTTTTGACTACTGATTTCTTCAACTTGCTCTTTAGGTTTCTTGATCAACCTGACTCTCAATCTTCCACCAGGCCAGTAGTCTGCTTTTCTCACGTATTTCTTCTTTGGTTCAGAAGCATTTGATTCTGACTTCCAAGCCCTTTTCTTTCTGTTTTCACTTGCACCATCCACGTCACTTTCTTCAGTTTCGTAGTCTGAAATTTCAATTGACTCAGGAACTTCTCTATTCGGCAATTTTACTCCTTCAGGAACACTTCTCTGATTTCCAATACTGGTACTTGGTAATTCGTCTTCTTCTTCTTCTTCAATTACCTCCAACTTCCCAGATTTTGGATTTCTGTTCCTTACTTCAGAGCTTGTTTTCTGCTTTTCGATACTCTCCTGGTCTGAAACTTCTTTTTGTTTCGCTTCTCTATCTTTAATAGAAACAACTGAATCCTCAGTTATCTTTCCTTTTAACAGATTCTCTTCACCTTCAGAATCAATTTCAATAATTTCCAAGTCTTTTCTTGTTGAATTTTCATTCACAGATACAGGTTCCAGATGTCGACCTTCTTGTCGATCTTCAGAATCTGGATTTATTTCATCTTCTGCTTCAGAATCAGAATCATCTGTAGTATCACTTTCAACATCAGAACTCTCAGGAGTTGGTACTGGAATAGTATGACTAGGATGAATCCAACGTTTCAATCCTTTGCATTTTACAGCATTAGTAGTGATCAAAATTATTTGCCTAGGCTTCTGCCATCTAGGAGCCAGACAATTTCTTCTCCGATGTACTTTCGTTCTGACCCAGTCACCAGGTCTCAGGTCATGTGTCAAAACTTTCTCATTTGATTGTGCTTCAGTTCCCACCTGATTAGACACAGAAGTCACTATATCAGATAACCTTTTACAGTAATCCAAAATAGCACTATCATTTATGCTCAACAGTTTACCTACAGGTACAAAAGCTTGCCTCATAACTCTTCCCATTAAAATTTCATGAGGACTCAAACCTGTCTTTTTATCTGGTGTACTTCTTAATGACATCAGAACAAGTGGAAGAGCATCTGTCCACTTTACACCTGTTTCAAGACACATTTTTCCAATTCTGTTTTTAATTGTTCCATTAATCTGTTCAACTACCCCAGATGCCTCTGGTCTGTATGCACAGTGTATTTTCTGCTCAATGCTCAAAGCTTCACAAATTAACTTCATCAGTTTGTTATCGAAATGGCTTCCTCCATCACTCTCAATAGTGACTGGAAAACCGTACCTTGGGATAATTTCTCTGAGCAGTAGTTTTGCTACTGTAATTGAATCACAATGTCTTGTAGGAAATGCTTCTACCCATCTTGAAAATAAACAAACGATTACAAGAACATATTTTAAGCAATTGTGTAAGGGCATTTCAATGAAATCCATCTGTAACCTGGTAAAAGGACCACCCTCTCGACCAATTATTCCTGTCCCCACCAATGATTTTCTGTTTGGATTCATTTGTTGGCAAGACAAACACCTTTGACAAAAAGATTCTGCAATTGTTCTGAATTTAGTATTGAACCAAGTTTCTCTGAAAAGTCTAATCATAGAATCTCTTCCAAGATGTGCTGGACCATGATATAATCTGGCCATATCTGCAATCAAACAATTCGGTAAGACTATTCTGCCATCTTTGTAAACCCACACTCCATCTTCTTCACGTGGTCTACAATCTGATCTTAACCACAGATCTTTTTCCTCATCATCTGCTTCATTTTGTAATTCTCTAATCTCATTCCATGTTTCTACAACTGTTGTTAGCATTAATGAATTTGAATCAGTTTCTTTACTCCTTTCCCGATTGTATGAATAACCTTTTCTTGCGCAGTATTTTGCCGTTTCATCTGCAAATGCATTGCCTTTTGAGATATAATCAACTCCTTTAGTGTGCGCTGCACACTTGACAATTGCAATTTCTTTCGGCAATTGTATTGCTTCAATTAATCTCCTTATGAAAATTGCATTTTTAATTGGAGATTCTGCTGATGTCATATAGCCTCTCTGAGACCACAGTTGTCCATAATCATGTACAACTCCATACCCATACTGACTATCAGTAATGATGGTAACTCTTATATCCTTTGATACTTCACAAGCACGAATTAAAGCAATCAATTCAGCCACTTGTGCTGATCGAACTCCTTCAAGACATGATGCTTCTTCAACATCTGCAACTGTACAGACTGAATATGAGGCTTTCAAGACACCTCCTTCTGATCTCAAACAAGAGCCATCTACAAAGTAGACAAAATCTGATTCAGATAAAGGTCTATCTTTGATATCATGTCTTGGTTTCGTGCAGAATTCCATAACATCTAAACATTCATGTTCTGTTTCGATGTTATCAATGATCTCAGAATCAGGCAGTAATGTAGAAGGATTCAGATTCAAACATCTTGAAATTGAAACATTATCTGCTCCTAGTATGATTTTCTCATACTTTGTCAATCTGCTGCTTGTCAGATGCTGAGTTTTACCTCTTGTCAGCAATATTTCAACTGAATGAGGCACAAAAACTTTTACAGGAAATCCCATTATGATTCCTTCACTCTGTTCAAGACTAACACTTGTAGCTGCAACTGCTTTTAAGCAACCTGGTAATGCTTTTGCAATGGGATCAAGAACTGCAGAGAAGTATGCAATAGGTTTCTTTAAATTCCCATGTCTCTGAATCAATACAGACAATGCACATCCTTCTCTCTCGCTGCAATACAGTTCAAAATCTTTCTCATAATTCGGCATACCTAAAGCAGGAGCTTGGCATAAGCTCTTTTTCAAATTCTCAAAAGATTCCATCTCAATTTCATTGAGAATAATTGGATCTTTTACATCAGACTTTGTCAGTCTCTGTAGTGGTTTTGCAATTACTGAAAATCCACTTATCCATTGTCGACAGTAACCAACCATTCCCAAGAACATTCTGACCTGTCTTTGTGTTCTTGGAGGTTGCATTGCTTGAATCATTTTAATTCTCTCAACTGTTACTTGCCTTTTTCCCTTTGCAATTCTGTGACCAAGGTATTTTACTTCTTGTTTGCAAAATTGTAATTTTGCTGGAGACACTTTATGTCCCTCTTCTGCAAGGCGATTTAACAGTATTATTGTGTCTGTCACACAATTTTCTCTTGTCTTTGCAGCTATCAACAAATCGTCAATATACTGCACTAACGTAGACCTACCTGGTAAGTCCAAGTTTTCCAAAGATCTTTTTAACAACTCATTAAAGATTGAAGGACTTTCTGTATAGCCCTGTGGGATTCTTGACCATCCGAGGGTCTTACCTTGGAATCTGAAAGCAAAGATTTCATAACTGTCTGGATGTAAGGGAACAGTAAAGAATGCATTGCAAAGATCAATGACAGTGTACCATTCAGCATCATGTGGAATTTGGTACAGAATTACTGCTGGATTTGGAACCACAGGACAACATGGAACAACTATTTGATTAACCTTTCTCAAATCTTGTACGATTCTAAATGCTCCATTTGACTTTTTGACTCCCATAATTGGTGAATTACAAGGACTACTCTCCATTTCTTTTAATACACCTTGTTTGATTAATTTTTCAATTATAGGTGTAATACCTTCAATTGTTTCTGCTTTCATTTTATACTGTGGAATGTTAGGAAATTCTATTCCCTGTTTCAATGTAATTTTTACTGGATCTACGTTTTTCATCAGACCCATCTCGTTCCCAGTAAAATCCCATATATCAGGTTTCACTGTTTCCTTGAGCTCTTCAGGCAAATCTTTCTCTTCAAATGCAGGAAACAATTTTGTTTCTTCTGCTTCCATCATCATCATTGTCATTCTGTATAAACCATCTTCCTCCATTGTTTGTAACTCAACTCCATCAGGAGAACAATATATTCTGCAATTCATTTTACACAGAATATCTCTGCCTAGTAAATTTACTGGACTACTATTACAAACCACAAATCTATGTTTGTCTCTATAATTTCCAATTTCAACTGGAACTGGATCAGTTAAATCAGTTTTAATTTGTTGATTGCTTACTCCAACAACTTGGATGGTATCCCCAGAGAGAGGTAGGTTTTCAATTTCCACTGATCTAACAGTAGAACGGGTAGCACCAGTGTCCACTAGAAAAGTGATGTCTACATCGTTAACTTTCCCGTTTACAAATGGACCGGACTGGTCAACCTCAAGAGTGGCTCCAACAACACACTCTTCCTCCTCTCTCGGGCACCGTCAGCAATAATCATCAGAATCACTGTCTTGGCTTTCTGTTAACAAAAATTGTTGTGAAGCATTTTGCATTTGCACTCTTTGTTGCTTTTGCTGTTTTTGCGGTCTTATTACCTGTTCATTTCCCTGAAATCCCACATTTGGATTATATTTTTGAACTCCCCCACAATTCGGAAATGGTGGTTGTGGCAATTGATCCTGACAGTTATTCACCTGTTGCTGTTGCTGTCGCTGAATGTTTAACTCGTTTAACCCCTGTTGCATCTGTAGCTGTTGCTGCAGGTCAACACCATTCTGCATCTGTGGATTTAATAAGGGATTATTTAAGTTTCTAGGAGGTTTAGGACACTCGTCTCTCCAATGTCCAATTTCGCCACAATTAAAACAAGGTAATCTTTGTTTCAACTCCTCAATCTTTGGGCTAAATTTTCTTGGAAAAATATTACCTTTAAGCTTTCCTTGTATCTGGTTCGTATTTCCAGTTTGAACAAAATTTGTGTTCTTATTACCCATGCTGGCAATTTGTTGCTCAGCTACTTTTACCTGAGCCCACATGGCTTTCTCCTTGAGCTTCTTTTGTCTCACCTCTAATTCATCACTGCAATACTTAGCTTTTCTCAGAATATCGTCTACAGAAAGTGATTGCCATCCTACAATGCTATTCCTGATCATGTCTGCAATTTCAGGTTTTAGTCCATAAACGAATCTATAGATAAAATGACTCATGTCCTTTTCTTCTAATTTTTCATAGCCACTGTATTGTTTAAAAAATAACAGTAACCTCTCATAAAAGGAATGAACTGATTCTTTTGTTTCCTGATTTGTCCTTTCTATTTTAACCCAATCAACTTCTTTGGGTGGAATTTTGTTTTTCATCCAAACGATCACTTTTTCGTAAAAATCCATTACAAGAGGATTTGGGGCACCTGTTTCTTTGATTCGTTCAGGTTCTGTTTTTGGCCAACTTATTGATATTTTACATTCTGTCCAAAGATCTGATGGTACGACAATGTCGAAAAATCCATCTAAATCAATCCACAGAACTTTTGACACTTTGATAAATCTATCCACTTGTCTATACCACTCTACCGGTTTCTCCCTCAATTTTGGAAAATCATTTGTGAATAGCAGTATGTCCTGTCTTGACCAAGGGACATGAACATATCCTCCACCTGCAATCTCTCTCATTGGAAATTGTTTTGACAATTTTTCCAATCTTTCATCTTCCTTCTTTTTCGTCCATTTTACTCTCCATTTATTGAGTTCTCCCAGCTTTTTGATATAAACGATCAAATCTTTTATATGCACTATTCTTCCCATTGAGTTCAAACTCTCAATGTCACTTTCTGAAAAGTCTAGTCTGTAATGTTTTGCAAAATTCTTTTGTTTACTCACATCGATTTCAAGTTCCGCTGCTAGATCTTCTAATTGATCATATTTATTTTTAGTTTTCCACTGAATACTTTTACAAATGAACAGTAGTTCATCATCTCGATAATAATTTAAACTATCTGGACCAATTGTTCCAATTATTAATTCTTCGATATTTGCTTTTAATTTAGCCACATCAAGTTTTGGAGTAGTTACCCTAACTTCAGGACTCCCTACATCTGAAATAGCACCCATTGGTGTTTTTGGAGATAAATCCTCATTAAAGGTTAAATCTGGCATTCTCGATCTCGAAGAGTTTATTTCGGATATGTCTGAGTAAAATTTTTCAGCAGCCTTTTGAATTTCTGCATTTAAAGGAATAGTTAACCCTGTTTTGTTTGATTCTCTTTGGTCAAATACAGGCTGAACAGGACCAATCGTTACTGGAACTGTCACAGCTTCCATGCTTTTTGTCATTCGTTTAATTAATTCTTCTTTAGATTTAAAATATTCAGCAGAATCAGCTGTTTCAATATTTCTTGTTTCCCTCGCATAGTCTTTTGGAGGTTCTCTTGCTCTTGGAGTCATTGCAAAATGTCTACCTTCATTTCGAACATTATCAAATTCTGGTCTTCTTGGAGTTTCAATAATTTCACAATTATTTGGATAAAGTTTTGGAGTTTCATTAATTGGAGGTGCACTCGGTGAAGTTTCAGTAGAAACCACCGGAGTAGACCATGATCTAGGAGGTCTTAAAGGTTGATTCTTTCCAGCTGTAGTGTATATTTCTTCCATAACTGCATCTTCAGATTCGCTTTCTATAGATTTCCCAGCAGGAGTACCCATAACCATTTCCTGAATTAAATACAATCCTTCACTCATGTTTCCCTGCCTCCACATTCGCAATCTGTCTTCATGAGTTTCTCTTCTCCAAGGTGGAGTTTTAGTAGGTCTTTTAATTCCACTAGCTTCTCTTTGTAAAGCTTCAAATTGAGTTGGTCTCGGTTTTGGAGTAAGAGCATTCATTTTCTCTCGTAAATTTCTCAAAACCTTTACATTAAATGAACCATCATCAGGCCAAGTTAAAACACCGTCGGTCTTTGTATAGCGTTTCCAGCTATCGAACCATAAAACAGTATGATATCCATATTCACCTTCCATGTACGCTGCAGGTGTTTTATACTTATGAAGTAATTTACCACCTCGCGTTTCGATTTTCTTGTCGGGTGAAAATAAATTTTTAAGTTTCTGAAATAATGTTGGCTTTTTCTCAACATGTTTAAAATGATAACTCATTTTTAAAAGTTACATTTAATTCGTAAAATCGTTCGTAAAATGTTTCCGGGATGTTCCGCAAAGCAACCAATCCGTGCGCGAAACACACCAACAAGCCAATGACAGTTGAGCTACGTCAGTTTCCTGCTCAACGAATAAAAATGGAGTTTTTCTGAAGGACCAATCAGCTTACAGGTCGTCAGAGACTCAAGAGCCAATCAGAGTATATCTTGTGACGTAGGTCACCCAATCCCAGCGCGGCTCTGTGACGTACACAGCAGCTGCGGTTTCTCGCTTCTCAGTCCTAGCGCTTACCCCTCCTTCACAAAATCTTTTCACAGCGCCATTTTAAGGGCACTTTTCAGTGTAAATTAATTCTTAAACAATGACAATAAGGACTCATCTGTTTGTTTCACTATTTAGGATAGTTTACATACATTCAAGTATCCACACTTCGGAATAGTCGGCGCTATTCACACTAAGGATAATTTTCAATCGTCGGTAGAGTAACTCTTACCCCACCCTTCTAACACGTAAAATTATGAACTCGTTTTCCTCTGAACGCACCGCGAAGTGACAGTTCTAAGAGTTCCACTTGAACATAAATTACAAATCAAATTCGCACTTTCACACGGAAAATTCCCTAATTTCAAACACACATGAAATCCGTACAGGACTCTCACCTGTTTATAGAAATCATGCACCGTTAGCAAAATAACGACGTTATCCGTACAGGACTCTAACCTGTTTATAGATATAAAACATGTACCCCTACAGGACTCTAACCTGTTTATAGATAATCATGCACCGACGCTACTCTGCCCTTCATTCAAGCTCGGATATAACTAATACTTTTATCACAGTGAGTTTTATGGAAGGCGCTTTGTCCCTATTCTCATGCTGCTCTAATTTCTTAGAAAACCCTCACTTTACAAGATTCACACCTAGCCCTAACACTGTGCTGCACGGCGACAACACTATGGTACACGGCGATACCTCTTGTGATACTCGGCGATATCACTGCAAACAGAACAGATGACTTGCGTGACTAATTTCTCGCCACACAATCTATACCGGTATAGCTTACAGATAGCACGAAAAACAAACTCAACATGTGTTAAAACATCGATCCTATTTCCATACCATAACACTTTAGTAACCCTTAGCAACCAACATATTACCTTGGTTACCCTTAGCAACCATCAATTTCTGCTACCAGAGAATTGATCCAGCGGCCTATAGAAAATATATCATAAACAACGCTACCCAACTTCATAACCTATAAACAAATTTCTACACTAATTTATGGACCCATTTATAAACATGACATATTTGGGCCTACTGAATCAGGTGGTCAGATTAAATCTATATACACATTATTTACAAACTATATACAAATTTATACATCTGCGGAATGAATATTGTCATTAGAATAAATCCTAACCATTTAAACGACCACCATTGGCGATGGGATCTAGCTAATAGTAACCTGCACTTCTGAATAATCAAGACTAGCTTGTTTGTCAAAAGTAAGATTTTATTTACTAAATTATGGTATTTCAAAATGTAATTTTATTATTGTAATTTTATTAGCATTAAAGTAAGCATGTTTGAAAAGCTTCATAAGAAAAATACAATTTAGTAAGAAATTCAAGGTTTAAATAAGAATTTAAAAGTTTAGCATTTCTAAAGCCTAAGTCCCTAGCTAAGCTAAATAAATGGAAATTAAAGTAAAGTTCTTTGAGGATTCTTACGTGCTCCACGCAAAGTCCAACAGCACTTCACCCTCATCGGAAAGTCAGAAAGCAGCAGCCAGCCCATCCCTAAGGGCATGACTTTTTATACCTTTCTATGCTAGCTAAACTAAACGAAGGAAAGTTTTCATAAATCCTCGAAGTCCCATTGGTTGAGAGTGACAAGTGACATGTCATCCACATTTCAAAAGTTCCATTAGGTCACGTTTCTTAAAGACCATTGTCTTTTCCGAATGCAACCAGGAGCTTCCTTGGTTTGCAACAATTGTAAATTAATGTTCTCACAGTGTTCATTTCATTTCCGCCGGTGCCAAGTTAGAGCTGACAAAATTGTCCTTTATCACTTGCTTCCGACCTTGGCCACGTCCGACAAAATAGTGACAGCATGTCAGATTTGCTTAGTGAATGCAGCTTTGACGAACACTTTTTTCAGAATGGGCTTCTCGTGACTTGTGCAGAAGTAAAATTCAGCTTTAGCAAACTCGAGCAAACTAGGCCCAAAAGTAGGCAACTTATGCTTTCTAGTAATAAACAAAAACAAGAAAAGTATTAATAAAAGAAATAATGTTGATTCTGTATCCACCCTAGGTTTACTAATTAATTAACCCTCCCGATTAGTCTAATGTTACCTAGCAAATGCAAACAAATAAAGCAGCGTTTATATCTACCAGTCTTCATTAATCCATGAAACTTATGTGCACCTAGAATAGTAGAAATGACATCACATAGACAAGGAAAAGCAAAATAAGCACATGCTTCTTTTAAGTTTGCTGCAGTTAGTAATGACAAAAACGAAAACAACAATTTTTTTTTATTATTTTGCACGAACAAAAAGATGCAACATTTATGCACGTTTATGAGCACACATGTTAGTCCCCCCATGTGTAAAGTTTAATCTAGGTTGTATTAACACGATACATTACAAATTATTAATATTATTATTCATGTTATGGAAATGTGACTTTGCGACTTTAAACAAAATTTTGTTTTCTATCTCGCTCCATCAAAAGCTAAATTAATTAAGCAGTAGCCCTTTTACCAGAGTATTCTCAGTGCCACCCGTAATAGAAAAGTAAGAGCTTCACCACCTGCATGTACTGGACCGGTACAGTAACGCAAGTCTGTCTCACTCATCATGTTGTGCGTCTGTTTTTCTCGGGTGCAAGTTCACTGCGCTGGCATTATGCCGGCTTGCATAAGATAACGTACCAATTTTCCTAAACAAGAGAGAAGAAGAAGAATAACTGGTGCACTGTCATAGTCGACTGTAATGGAAGTCCATAGTGCTCGTAGAATTTGTTCCTTAAACTCCCACTAATGTTAGAGCAAGGATGAAGAAGTTGGAGGTTAGATAGATACTGTCCTCAATAGTTATGTACTGTGCTTTCAATTTGCTACTTGTACTGTGACACAACTTTCTGCTCAATCATTTTGTGTTAATCTTAAGGAGCATTGGTTACAGAGTGACTATGTCTTTCTTTCTTCATATAGTTGCTCCTTCCAAATCAACCAGAAGACCATCAAGGAGGGAGCTGGCTCAAATGGCCCGGCAACGGAGGCTGGATGCCACTGTCGCCGAATATCGGCGGCTGGTGGCCCTGGAGGAGGAGGAGACGCAGTCTACCGGTACAACATCCACTGGTACAGCTGCATCCTCCTCCGTGCACCCACGGGCTGCCAGCCAGCACAGTGCTCCAGCGGTACGGAGCCGGGCTACCAAAGCCAACCGCCACCGCCAAGCAGCAAAAACAGCAGCTGCCCCCCACAGGAGTTGCAAGGCACGCCAGCGCCGCTTATCCCTAAGAGTGTCCTACCTGGAGCAGGAGGTCCATACCTACAAGAACTTGGTGGAGGGCCTCCGCTTCGACCATGCCACCCTCCGCAAGGAGTATGATGCCCTGGCCGCTAAAGTCAACAGCACCCTCCCGTAGTGTAGTGTCCCTTGCCCCTTTTTTAGAGACTTTTGGGGGGTGGGAATTGGGAGTTGGGTTGTGGGACTTTTGAAGGACAATCGTTGGGGTTAGGGAGGGTCTTGCGGGAGATTATTATTTTGTTAGGGCTACAAAAATATACTTTTTGAAACTTTATCTGACCATACCTGTTTTTTACTGCTTTTGAGTCTGGTGGGTGGGGGTTTAACAGTAAGTTTGGTTTCCTGAAGAGTCCTAGGACTTTAGTAGTACTACCGTCAATCTCTCGTCTATTCCTAATACTCCATTATACTACCTCCCACCAAACGCTTATCTTACCTGTAATTTGTGTTTGAAAGTAGGGCTAAGCCCAGGGCTGGCTCCACAGGAATGGCGATTAAGGTTGGCAATCCTGGGCGGATGAAATGTCCTCATTGCGGTGGTACTAGTGGTGTGACACAGTGGCAGTTGCATGCCTATGGAAAAAAAGAAAATGAAACCTGGTTTGTCCTTACTGTAACATTACAACGGTACGATAGTGAATATAGCAGGTGACAGTACACTAGAACAGTACCACACAGAGCCTAACAAATGGTAAAGTATTGGAAGTATAACTAGTACTTGCGTTGAATTTCTTTGACATTGGCTACTACTACAAGAAATAGTACTGAAGCTGAGTAAGTCTGGAATATATCCTCGGATTCCTTCACCAGCCTGTTGCTATGACCTTATCCTCCCCAGCAAGTGTGTGGAATTATTGATGTCATTTAGTCACACATCAAGCAAAACCACACAGCCCGGGGGAAGAGGGTTGGGGTTTGGAAAATGGATGGGAATGGGGGTTTCTTTTTGGGTAGGTTTTGTTGATAGAAAAAAAAAAGCACAGCATGGACAAACAATAATTCAAGATAAAGAAATCTTTGGGTACAAAGCTAACCATAAATCTTTTTAAGTGACATAAAGGAAGTGCATGCCCTACTGCATGCATTGTTACTGAAAAGTAAGTAGTACTAGAATGCGACAGTACAGGGCTGCAGCGTTTTCACTTGCCTATCTCTGCACTCAGAGAAACACTTCTTATTCTTACATTAAATTAGGTTTAAAAATCAGCCGAAGTAAAACCTATAGAATGGCTGTAGGGATCAATTTAGAAGCAGAGAGAGAGATCCACGAAATGGAGTCACACTCCTAGAAGAAAACAAATGGATACTGTATCTGTATGTTGTTGTAGTTGTCCTGTTGAATTTGGTAAGTAAGTTGCATGCAGCTAACAATTCCTCTTATTAGCGGCACTCCTCCATTCCAGCTGACGCTTCGTCCATCAATGTTGGTGACCAGAAGACACCCTGTCCACTGCTTGCCTGGCGGATGCTGAATTGCGGCTCGCTAATGTGAAGCCTGACTCACTCCATCCTTTTTTCCCCATTGCACAGACTGAAACCCGGCCTGTAATTATTGAACGAAAAATAGGAAGTGCTATTACAACACCACTGATAAATAAATACAAGGTGTGTACGCTGTGCAGTGCAAAAAGTCACACTTTCATTTTCCAAATAGACAGTACAATATTTTTGAAAGTGCGTACTCTGTCTAAGTCACCTTTTGAAGGATAAATAAGTATGGGCAAATTAATTTAGCGGATCTTTCCCCTCAAGCTAAGTGTACTGTAAACTGTGTTTTAGAACAAAATTAGACCTTCCCAGGAGTGCTCCCGCCTCCCACCCAGACCCTTACTAAAGCCAGTCGCAAAAATGTAGAAGACCCCAATCAGATCTAAAAAAAAGAGGCCTAGCAGAAAACTGGTGACAAAACGTACTTTGAAAGTAAAAGTAGGCCCAAATACCCCCTTACCCACCGTGGATTGTATTTCCAAACCACTTGCAAGCAAGCAAAAGTATCCATAGCCAGCATCGCTCCAAGACTCGAAGGCCCCTCCACCCAAACACATGCAATAGAAATACTGCTAACCCTAACGAGCCCTAAGTTAAGAATAGTGGCAAAGGCTTTCTTTAACTATGCCAAATCCCCCCTTTCCCACCATACTACTGGTTTAGAGTCTGGTGGGTGCTGGTTTAACAGTAAGTTAGTTTTCCTGAAACTTAAGTCTGTGTCATTTTCTTCCTTTAAGTGTAAATGGCTAAATGTTTTCAACAGTAAGTGCCTCTCACCGAGTGATCCCCCCTTTCCCACCATGGATTTTCTTCAAATCGCTTGCAACAAAAATTACACATTCCCATGAGTGCTCTAAAACCCCAGAACTCAGTTGCAAAAATCAAGAACACCCAAACACAGGCAATCCTGCTGCTAGGGCTAACCCTAACGAACCCTAAGTTACAAAAAGTGCCAAAACCTTTTTCCTCATGGATGTTGTTTAAACCAGTTTTATCCGGTATTAGACCCTCCCAGCAATGACCCCAGAGCCGTCAACCCAGGCGAAAACAAGTAGAAGACCCCCAAACAGCCAAACAGCAAAAGTACAAAAATGTGGACTTAGTCACTTTTGTGAACATTTCCAAAATCACTCAGCGCGCGCTCTGCAGCTAGGCCCTAACTCCCCTCTGCCTCCATGGATTTCCTTCAAACCTCTTGCTATCTAAACTATCCATACCCAGTAGTGCTCCCAGACCCCGAAACCCACCCACAAACACCAGAAAGCCTCCCAAACAGGCCCCTGAAAACGCTACATTGAGCGAAAAGTCAGAAAAGGCAAAACCTTTTTTCCTCATGGGTGTTGTTTAAACCAGTTTTATCCGGTATTAGACCTTCCCAGCAATGGCCCCAGAGCCGTCAACCCAGGCGAAAACAAGTAGAATACCCCCAAACAGCCAAAAAGCAAAAGTGCAAAAATGTGGACTTTGTCACTTTTGTGAACATTTCCAAAATCACTCAGCGCGCGCTCTGCAGCTAGGCCCTAACTACCCTCTGCCTCCATGGATTTCCTTCAAACCTCTTGCTATCTAAACTATCCATACCCAGTAGTGCTCCCAGACCCCGAAACCCACCCACAAACACCAGGAAGCCTCCCAAACAGGCCCCTGAAAACGCTACATTGAGCAAAAAGTCAGAAAAGGCAAAACCTTTTTTCCTCATGGGTGTTGTTTAAACCAGTTTTATCCGGTATTAGACCTTCCCAGCAATGGTCCCAGAGCCGTCAACCCAGGCGAAAACAAGTAGAAGACCCCCAAACAGCCAAAAAGCAAAAGTACAAAAATTTGGACTTTGTCACTTTTGTGAAAATTTCCAAAATCACTCAGCGCGCGCTCTGCAGCTAGGCCCTAACTCCCCTCTGCCTCCATGGATTTCCTTCAAACCTCTTGCTATCTAAACTATCCATACCCAGTAGTGCTCCCAGACCCCGAAACCCACCCACAAACACCAGGAAGCCCCCCAAACAGGCCCCTGAAAACGCTACATTGAGCGAAAAGTCAGAAAAGGCAAAACCTTTTTTCCTCATGGGTGTTGTTTAAACCAGTTTTATCCGGTATTAGACCTTCCCAGCAATGGCCCCAGAGCCGTCAACCCAGGCGAAAACAAGTAGAAGAACCCCAAACAGCCAAAAAGCAAAAGTACAAAAATGTGGACTTTGTCACTTTTGTGAAAATTTCCAAAATCACTCAGCGCGTGCTCTGCAGCTAGGCCCTAACTCCCCTCTGCCTCCATAGATTTCCTTCAAACCTCTTGCTATCTAAACTATCCATACCCAGTAGTGCCCCCAGACCCCGAAACCCACCCACAAACACCGGGAAGCCCCCCAAACAGGCCCCTGAAAACGCTACATTGAGCGAAAAGTCAGAAAAGGCAAAACCTTTTTTCCTCATGGGTGTTGTTTAAACCAGTTTTATCCGGTATTAGACCTTCCCAGCAATGGCCCCAGAGCCGTCAACCCAGGCGAAAACAAGTAGAAGACCCCCAAACAGCCAAAAAGCAAAAGTACAGGTTATTAAACTTTTAATTATATTAACTTGTGCAAAACAAAGAAAGACAGAAACACAGGAATAAAAGTCAATAAGTACGAAAAAGAAAATGTCTGAATTCATTGGCTCATTTTCAGGCCTCGGTGTCAGGGAAGAAGAGTTCATCCTCATACTCTGCGAAATCATCAGGCAGGAGTAGGTCAGTGTCACCTAACACAGAAGAAATTCCCTCATCTAAGTTGCTGTCCTCCTCGTCTTCTTCCATCGTGCGATCTGGTACTTTGAAATCTGGTGGTATGAGGTGCTCATTCATCTTGATCATTGTCAATATCTCCACATTTTTGGGCGAGAGGCGGGTCAGTTTGCAAGTTACAATGCCACCAGCAGCACTGAAAACACGTTCAGAAGACACACTTGCGAGTGGGCAAGACAAGTAATGTATAGCCAGGCGGGAGATCTCTGGACACAATTCTTTTTTCCCATGCCAATACGCCAATGGGTCAGCATTACCATAGACCTCTGTTGAGTCATTCAGATAGTCCTGCACCATCGACTCAAAGTTCTCCACGTTTCCTCCACTTTGCTGAATTTTCGCTTGGACCTTTTCAGAACCATAACCAATCTCAGCTAGCCAATCCTCTTCATCACCCGATATTTCTGTTGTGTCTGGTGCAGATGATGCGGTTGCCGTTGTCTTTAATGGCTGAGAGGTCACTTCTGCCACAGCCACAGGTGCAGAAGTGGAGTCTTCTGACTGGGGATGGCCTGCTGATGCTGATGTACTGCCTTTTCCTTCAATTTGCTTCCGTTCTCTTTCAAACCTGATGGCTGACCAGGCTACCCAACGTTTGTACTTTGTAGCATCTTCATCACTAAAAGGAAATAATGCAGAGCCTGCCAGCGCCTTTTTGTAGCGTGGATGCAGAATAGTAGCACAAATGTAATGCTGTTCTGAGTGGATCTTTTGAAGACGTTCATCGCCACGTAGACGCTCTAATAATTTCTCCGCCAAAAGAAAAGCATGTTGCTTTTCTTCATCGTTTGGAAACTTTGAAGACACCGCCTTCAGTTTGTGCTCCAGCATGCGCAACAATGGGATAGCTTTTCCCAAATTACAGTCCTCCCTGCTGACTGCACGCGTGAAGAACTCAAAAGGACGAAGCATGTCTGTCAGGCTTTTAACTAGCTCCCATTGCGCCGCATTTAACCTCAGGTCCTCCTTCACAGCTGTACCCATTGTTAAGAAATACCGATCGAGTACCGTAAACTGCTCATACAGACGCTCAAGCATGTAGAAGGTTGAGTTCCAACGTGTTGGCACCTCCTGGATGAGTGCTTTCACTGGCATTCGACGTTCATGTAGCAGGCTCCTCAGATGCTTCCGGGCCTTAAAAGAATGGCTGAAATGGTTGCACATTTTTCGGCAGGTGACCACTAACTGGCATGCTGGACTTTCTTTCTCCAAGAATTTTTTAATAACCAGGTTTATACAGTGCGCCAAACACGGCACTCTGAAATAGTCACCCAGTTCCATGGCCTTAACTACATTGGCGCCATTATCCGTGGAAACATAACCAATGCCGCGTTTTTTTGGAGAGAGCCAGTGAAAGACCTTTGTGTTGAACTCATTCAAAATGTTTTCTGCTGTATGACGTTTCTCCAAGCCAAACATGGCTAGTGTTGCATGTTTCTGAGCAGCTTTAAAAACTTGGTCCAGGTCAGCACCTGCGTTTAGCTTTGCTTTAACCCCTGAAAAAGAGACCCAGTGTGCAGTGATGCACATGTAATCAGTGCCTGCGCCACTGGTCCACATGTCTGTTGTGAGATGTATAGTGTGAACAGCACTCTTCTGCAAAGCTGCCCCAATCACCTCCAGCACATCTTCATGTAGTGCTGGAACCGCAACTCGGGCAAAATAGTACAGGCTAGGTACCTTCCATTTAGGGCAGAGCGCTGCCACTAATTCGAGAAAACCAACCCCTTCTACAAAAGAAAAAGGTAGAAGATCCAGCGCTAGCATTTTAGCCAGCTTAGTGTTATACAGACGCACCATTGTGTGGTTGCGGTCATATGGCGCGTCTGAAAACAACATTGTTTTAATGTTGCCCTGGACCATTTTACGGGATGATGATAATGACTTCTTCGACCTAGTTACGCTCGCTGATGAACTTTTTCGCATTGGTGTCTCACTCTGTCCCACACTCTTAGTGTGGCTCCCAGGGGTACTGGGTGTAAGTGAAGTGTGTGACACTTCTTCCTCCTCGTCATTATCAGATGGAACATCAACGTTTTCTCGACTTGCAATTCGGGCTTCCTTGATCTGCTTTAGGTGCGCCAACCATTGGACAGTGTGCTGTCTCTTAAGATGACCTCTCTGGCCTCCAGTCCCATAGTTGGTACCAAGCTTACCACGACTAACTGCAAGCTTACAAATGCTACAAATGGCTATGTTTTCCCTTTTTGTGGAAACATTAAAGA
This sequence comes from Lissotriton helveticus, assembly GCF_964261635.1. NCBI lineage: Eukaryota > Metazoa > Chordata > Amphibia > Caudata > Salamandridae > Lissotriton > Lissotriton helveticus. The sequence goes on from NC_136057.1 coordinate 823,247,409, forward strand.
AGTCCCAAACTGCGGACTTGAAATGTCTGTGGGGGCCGGAGGAGGCGATACTGGTGGTGGCCGTGCTGCTAATGCCAGATGAAGTGGAGGATGTGTATTGCTGAACTTTACTATGTTGTGCACTTTCACCACCACTAATTGAGGTCGAGGTGGATGGAGGTCCCTTCTGGCGAGTAAGAAATATGGAAGCGGCACGTTGTGGTGTACTAGTTAACATCAATGATTCTGGTGTTCCCATTGCCTCCTCGTCGACTTCATCATCATGCTCAGCAGCTTGTCAGGCTAGGGTCAAAATGTCTGTTTGCTGCATGCCCGCTGGGGCTTCAGTGACGTTAGTGATGATGACTGCGTCGTCGTCGTGAGAGTCTTCAGCAGCAGGAGTATACGCCACTTCTTGTTGAGCGTCATCACACTCCATAACTTTGAGAGTTTCGACGACCTTCCTTTTATGCTTTGCTACCTTTGTCAGATCATGGTGTGCCTCCTCAACCTCACTCTCAGACGGCAGTGGTGCTGGTTCCCAAGTAAGATCCATATCATCAGAAGGAGGTGGGCTTGAAGAAGATGTAGACACCAACACCCTTGATCTTTTCCTTGCTCGGGATGTGGACGACAATGAATCATCATCAGGAGGAGTGGCTTCCTCGAATGATACCTCGGCTTGATTGTCGATTTCCAGATGTGCCCCTACTTCTGGAGGAACAACTATTGTGGCCACTTGTTGTACCCCTCCATGCACCTCTGCTTGCTCCTCTCCTTGTGCCGCCTCTCCTTCCACATGTACTTGGGCTTGTACTACTTGCACATGTGATTGTTGTTGCGGCTGTGGTTGTTCAACACTCATCAGATGAGTTACAACAACCTGTCTTGATTCCTGAGGGACATTGCTGCTACTTTCTTGCGATGAGCCAACATCACTGGTCGATGGTGATTGAACAACTATACTGGCTGCCTCTGCAGCACTCAAGGGCTTGGACCTAAGTTGGCGTGGTGGTGGTGGCACTGAGCCCAATGGAGCGGAGGTGCTGCTCCCAGCTTGGTCCCCAGCAGACCCCGTTGCTGCAGCAGGCGTACTTTTTTTTCCCCAAAAAAATGTGGCGGTCGTCATCACACCAGTCTCCTTGGCATGTGGCGCCACTTGCTTCTTCTGCTCCTAACTGGCAACTTTCTTGCTAGAGGAGCTACGGGCAACTTTTTTTGGGGCCATCTTCTTCAGATGTCACTCTGAACAGCAGGCCGCAGTTGCACAAGTTGCAGAGTTGTCTGTGGTCACACGTGACGTTGTGCTGCACACACCGCAGCAGGACTTCTTCCTGGCACTGGTGGTTCTCTTGTGCACCTACAAGCAATGGAAGACAGAGGAACATCAGTTATACACCCCAAAAAGTCGAAAAAACACAAATAAAATCAGCACAATCCCAGCCCATCCATGGCCTCAATGGTGTTTAAATCCAAGAAGACACCCCACAGAAAGACTAGGCCCATGCACCACTCACTACCCCTGGGCATAATGGATGAAAGCTAGGCAAAATAAGTGCAGGCCTCAGACACTGCCTCTCTTCAAAATGGCCCCTTGCACCCCAAGCACATGTTGCCTGTACCAGCACTCAAGATGGCCACCACCACCACCCACATGGACAGTCCAAATCAACAGTAGCACCCCAAAAAAAATGAAAAACACACAAAAATCACCACAATCCAATGCCATCCAGGATGTTTACATTAAAGAGAGTGAGACCCCACAGGCAGACTCAGTCCATGCACCACTCACTACCCCTGGGCAAAAGGCCCCCACAGCAGCCGCAAAAAAACGACAAAAAACACAAAATTCAGCACAATCCCAGCCCATCCATGGCCTCAATGGTGTTTAAATCCAAGAAGACACCCCACAGAAAGACTAGGCCCATGCACCACTCACTACCCCTGGCCAAAAGGCCCCACCAGCAGCCCCAAAAAAACGACAAAAAACACAAAGTTCAGCACAATCCCAGCCCATCCATGGCCTCAATGGTGTTTAAATACAAGAAGACACCCCACAGAAAGACTAGGCCCATGCACCACTCACTACCCCTGGGAATAATGGATGAAAGCTAGGCAAAATAAGTGCAGGCCTCAGACACTGCCTCTCTTCAAAATGGCCCCTTGCACCCCAAGCACATGTTGCCTGTACCAGCACTCAAGATGGCCACCACCACCACCCACATGGCCAGTCCAAATCAACAGTAGCACCCCAAAAAAACGAAAAACACACAAAAATCACCACAATCCAATGCCATCCAGGATGTTTACATTAAAGAGAGTGAGACCACCACACAGGCAGACTCAGTCCATGCACCACCCACTACCCCTGGCCAAAAGGCCCCACCAGCAGCCCCAAAAAAACGACAAAAAACACAAAATTCAGCATAATCCCAGCCCATCCATGGCCTCAATGGTGTTTAAATCCAAGAAGACACCCCACAGAAAGACTAGGCCCATGCACCACTCACTACCCCTGGCCAAAAGGCCCCACCAGCAGCCCCATAAAAACGACAAAAAACACAAAATTCAGCACAGTCCCAGCCCATCCATAGCCTCAATGGTGTTTAAATCCAAGAAGACACCCCACAGAAAGACTAGGCCCATGCACCACTCACTACCCCTGGGCATAATGGATGAAAGCTAGGCAAAATAAGTGCAGGCCTCAGACACTGCCTCTCTTCAAAATGGCCCCTTGCACCCCAAGCACATGTTGCCTGTACCAGCACTCAAGATGGCCACCACCACCACCCCCCACATGGCCAGTCCAAATCAACAGTAGCACCCCCAAAAAAACGAAAAACACACAAAAATCACCACAATCCAATGCCATCCAGGATGTTTACCTTAAAGAGAGTGAGACCCCACAGGCAGACTCAGTCCATGCACCACTCACTACCCCTGGCCAAAAGGCCCCAACAGCAGCCCCAAAAAAACGAAAAAAAACACAAAATTCAGCACAATCCCAGCCCATCCATGGCCTCAATGGTGTTTAAATCCAAGAAGACACCCCACAGAAAGACTAGGCTCATGCACCACTCACTACCCCTGGCCAAAAGGCCCCACCAGCAGCCCCAAAAAAACGACAGAAAACACAAAATTCAGCACAATCCCAGCCCATCCATGGCCTCAATGGTGTTTAAATCCAAGAAGACACCCCACAGAAAGACTAGGCCCATGCACCACTCACTACCCCTGGGCATAATGGATGAAAGCTAGGCAAAATAAGTGCAGGCCTCAGACACTGCCTCTCTTCAAAATGGCCCCTTGCACCCCAAGCACATGTTGCCTGTACCAGCACTCAAGATGGCCACCACCACCACCCACATGGCCAGTCCAAATCAACAGTAGCACCCCCCAAAAAACGAAAAACACACAAAAATCACCACAATCCAATGCCATCCAGGATGTTTACATTAAAGAGAGTGAGACCCCACAGGCAGACTCAGTCCATGCACCACTCACTACCCGTGGGCAAAAGGCCCCAACAGCAGCCCCAAAAAATCGACAAAAAATACAAAATTAAGCACAATCCCAGCCCATCCATGGCCTCAATGATGTTTAAATTCAACAAAACAGTTGTATAATGCATGCACCCATAACCAACCCTGGTCCTACTGGATACTGTGGCTACCCACAATATATTTTATTTAATGTTCTGAAAAAGTTCCAAAATAGTAGTTGCAGCAACTGTAATGCCCCAACAAACTTACTTGTGAAAGTTGATTTCTAATCCAAAAGTGATCCAAAGAAAGTCAAAAAGGCCTCAAATCTAAATATCCAGCAGCACCCACAAAAAGTAATCCTTCCAGGTCAAGGTCCAAATGAAAGTGACCAGCACATGAAGAAAGCACTGGGAGGAGCCTGCTGGACAGTAACAGGAAGTTGGAGACTGTGGGGCACTTCCTTCCTCTCCCCCCCCAAAAAAAATGTACTCCTTGCAACAAAAAAGTGCAGGCAAATGTCAACCTGAGGAGTGATTCTGATAAAAATCATTATTTTCTGAAGGTTTATGCTGTTTGCTGGTGGATTTCTTGTGCAGAATTGCAAAATCTCTATTTCGCGAGTGCGAGATTGTTCCTGCCCGCCGCACCTACGTGTTCGCAATTGCGAACTCTCGCGATGCGTGCTGTGCAAGGTAAGGTGGCAAGCCGCAATGACGTATTCGCGGGCGCCAACTCCCGCGGGATCCCGCAGCAAGATCCAAAATGGCGCAGCACTCGCAAAATATCGAGAAAAACAACTCGGCAAACGCTGAATGACGGAAAGTGAACGCCGTGCGCCACGCCGCGCGCCGCAATATTAGGAGAGGTGTGACGCCGCGGCCAGGGCGACTGACGCTGGAATCTGGGGATCAGGGTTCGATCCCCGGCTCCGGCGGCAGATTAGCCCAGCACCATGCGACTCTGGGCAATAGCTTGCTTAATCTTCCCGATGGCCCCCAGCGCCTAGAGACCCTTACGGGTGATTGTGCGCTTTACAAATGTGGATTATTATTATTATATTACCAAGCAAAAAAATCCGCCGCGTGCGAATCGACGGATTTTCGGCAAATTCGCTAGAGTTCGCGGATTGCGAATTTGCCGAAAATCCGCAAATTCCGCGAGCGGAACGGATTTTACGCCCATGCTTACTAATGACAATCTGCTTAGCAGACTACAAGTGGCTCAAAACACCGCGGCAAGATTGGTTCTAAATGCCCCGCCTAGAACACCCTCCCGCCCCCTCCTGGAAAAACTTCATTGGTTACCCATACGTCAACGGGTCAAGTTTAAAGTCTGTTGTATTATACATAAAAGCATCTTTGGCTCAGGTCCTCAATATCTGGCTGAAAAATTCAACATCTATAATCCTGGACGCCCCCTTCGTTCCAGTAACCAATCGCTGCTACAGGTTCCCTCAATCTGAAAGGTAAGGCAGGGTGGTAGAGCACTTTCGTATATGGGCCCCACTCTCTGGAATAAGCTTCCGCTCAATCTGAGACAAAATACCAACTACCTTGTCTTTAGGAAAACACTAAAGACATTTTTGTTCCAGACATCATAATTTCCTGCATGCTCATAAAGTATGGATCTATGCATATAAGGTGAACGAAGCGCGGAGATTAACCCTGGGCGGGCGGCTACGTTCCGTGCACGGAGTGTGCGTAGTGCCGGCTTCTACGCATTTTGCGTAGCAGGCGTAGAATCCGGCACTATGCACGCTCCGCAGACGGAGCGTAGCTGGCCGCCACCCGCCTCCCTCCCGCCCTCCCTAAATACTTTAAATTAAAAGTGTAAAAGAATTAAAAGGCACTTACCTTGCCCGCCGCTGCCCGCCGCGTCCCCGGGGCTCGCTATCTTCATGGCTTCCGTCTTGTGTGTCTAATGCGCATGCGCGAGCGACCGCGCATGCGCATTTCTCACGAGAAATGCGCATGCGCGGTCGCCCGCGCATGCGCATTAGATACACAAGACGGAAGCCATGAAGATAGCGAGCCCCGGGGACGCGGCGGGCAGCGGGGGGCAAGGTAAGTGCCTTTTAATTCTTTTACACTTTTAATTTAAAGTATTTAGGGAGGGCGGGAGGGAGATCTGCGGTGCGTAGTGGGGCTACGCGGAGTGCGGAGGTGGGCGTAGTTTCTCGCCCACTTCACGTAGCTCCACGAAGCCCCACTACGCCCAGGGTTAGCGGAGATACCCCTCCGGGGGTCGAGTCCGGCGCTATATAAGCACTTAAATAAATAAATAAATAATAAATATACCAGCCATGAGGGAGTGTGTGTGTCGATCGGTCAACTAGATCTGCAACTAAGAAATCACTACAATGGAAGTTTGGGCCTTGTACTTTTCTTGTGTTTTCCTGGTAGCGTAAGAGTGGCCTTCTTTTTTCTATGTGACGTCATAGAGTCACCATGTATGTAACCTATTTAGTGACGCATTTTATTGTACAATGCGTTTGAAAAACTAGTTGTGGTAGGGTGTTTTTTTAATTAAGCTGTACTCTGGTTACGAGTTTGTTGAGTGTAGAAGTGTATATATATTTTTTCTATTTTGTATTCTATCATAATTGTGCTGACTTTTCTGCTTTAGCGTGCAGTACTATATGATTTTATAAAATGTATAACAAACTGTTGAAATCATGTTTGAAATTAGAATGGAAGCATGTAAGCTGCTCTCTGTGAGGAATAACAATGCCAGCTCCCGCCGAAAGTGGGGAGCCGGCTGAGATCGTGGAGGCCTTGCGACTGTTCCCACGGTCCGCAACGTTAGATTTGAGCCCCGGGGGATGGGGTCCTTGGGAATTATAGAAAATTAGTGATAAAGGCTATTTTTCCTCATGGTAGATTTATCGTACGCGTACCAAGTACGTATGGACGACGTACAGCTGGAATATTGGAAGTCGTCCTGTAAGCGTACCTAAGCAAGAAAAATAAAAATAATTTTAGATATTTATGAAGTGTATTTGTTTATGTGTTGTGTGGCTCTAAAAAGAGCTGTTGTGTTTATTGGGAGATTTCAGTACCTACAAGTAAGTACCGATGCAGAGTCTTAAGTTTATGGGGAAGACTCTGTTCCTCTCATCTGTAAAATGTACACCGTCTCTCCTATAGATGTCATTCATATTATAACACAGATTGTTGTTGTAAATGGACCCCATTTGATAGTCTCGGAGAAAGGCAGAAACAGATTTATTCACATGTTTCCTAGCTTGTTCAATCCATTGACAATAGTGGTTGGACCAGTTCCATTTCTGCCTTTGGCATACATTAGAATATACAAAGGCAGTTTTGCGGAACAGTGTCATCAATTGTGCAAAGGTGACCTTCATAACCATTTCCAGAGCTACCCCTGTCAAAGTTCCTAGGTCATTGCCACCACAGTGCACAATTATGAGGTCAGGGTGTTGGAGATGCAAAAAGGATTTCACCAATGGAATCAATTGGTGCCACTTTAACCCTCTCTGTCCAATCCATTTAATGTCTACATTTGGTAAATGTAGGTCTTTGTGAATTCCTTTCCGTTTTGCGTACCTTTGACTCCAGAAAATATAGCTGTGTCCCACAATCCACACTGTAAGCATCTTGGAGAGAGGTCTGGATGCACTCTGAAGGTCTCTGTAAATGAAGTGGCAGTTTGAAAAGTGAGATTTTTTCTAAAATGGTGGACAACATGCAGTTTTGAAAAAAGAAAAGGATTGATTAGTTGTTCGAGAACATTCTGCACTAAGCTACGATGAATGTTTCTGTGTTTTAAAAGGCTGATTTTTATTGGTTAAGAATAAGTGTTAGCAAAGAACGTTACATAAGATAAGCTGGTATATTCTCAAGTGAAGCATACTTGCTGTTTTAATTTGCAACAATGTATGATGAACTTTTCACCTGTGGGCTGAGTTAGGTGTTCCCTGAAGTGTTTCTATGGTAACTGGCAGATTGTGGAATGGAGGAAGGGTTGAACGTTTTGTCAGTTGGAAAGGGTGCATAAGTTCAAGCAATATAAATGTTTTTTCGTTTTGAATTTAATGTGGGAATAAATGTGATTTTTTATTTATTTGTATATGTGTGTAGATTGAGTGTGTAGATTGATCGGAAAAGTTTGCTATTTGCTATAGGAATTCCTGATCCCGTAGGACTGCTTAGGGGGATTTACAATGATGTCCAAGTGCAACATCTTTGATGGCCTTTGTTGAGCCTTTGATGGCCCTGGGGAGCACCGTCTCTGAGGGCCGGCTCCTGTAATGTTATAGGGTGCCTATTCGTGGGAGTCTGTTGTTTGCTATGGTTGGGCGAGAGTTCTCTTTGAAGTAGGAAAGCAGATTGTTTTTCATCTGAGAGAGCAGTATGTAAAGTAGTTTCTCTGACCAAAAGCAATTCCTGCTCACGAATGATGCAGGGAGCCGGCTGGTACCGTGGTGGATTTGGGGCTCTACCTAAGGACTTGAACGTTATATTTGAGGCTTGGTGGATGGGGTGTCAGGTGATTGTAAAAAATTAGTGATGTATGCTATTTTTTTTTTTACTGTATAATTATTGTGCGCGTACAGTGTGAATTTTGAAAGTTGTTCCATAAGCGTACGTAAGCAAGAAAAATGAATTACAAATAAATCTTTTACAGATATTTATCAAGTTTATGTGTTTATATCTTTGTTGCTTGTAATGAGACATTTTTGCTTTATTGGTACTTATAAGTAAGTGCTTATGCATAGTCTAAATTTGTTGAGGAGCAGTGTTTTATACAGTGCTGAACTTTTGACCTCTGTTGACAGTTGACTTTTGCATGATCTGTTGGGGGTAGGGTGGAAAGTTATGTCAGTTCGAAAGGTTTGGAATGTTAAACCAATCGAAATGTGTATTTTGTTTTAAATTAATGTGTACAGGATTTTAATTGGTTATTTATATGTATGTATGTGTAAAATGAGAGGGAAAATATATATATCAAGACAGGCGATAATATTATTGCCGCTTTATGGGTTGAAAACTGCTGATAAAGCAGTGATAATGTTATCGCCTGTCTTGATAATATGCCCCTATATTCGTCTGTTGTTAAACGTTTTATAGTTGTAAATGTGTTTCGCTATAATGCATGCTGTTATGGTTTTTTTTTGTTTAATATCAGTTTGTGCGTCTCTGTACATTAAGGGATTAAGGCCATATTATCAATAAAGGGCGATACATTATCGCCGGTTTTATCGGCAGGAAACTGCCGGTAAAGCGGTGATAATGGTCTTGATAATATATCCTTGTGAATTCCCATAGAAACTCAAGTTATAGTGTTAACCTGGGCTTCTATGGGAATTCACAAGGATATATTATCCAAACCATTATCGCCGCTTTAGTGGTAGTTTCCTGCCGATAAAAGCAGCGATAATGTATTGTCCTTTACTGATAATATGGCAATGACGGGCATATTATCAAGGACCGGTGTTAAAATTATCGACTTTTTATGGGAAACTGCTGATAAAACGGCGAAAATGGGTTGATAATATACCCATGTTCTGGGGTTAACATGGGCTTCTATGGGAATTAACAAGGGCGTATTATCAAGCCCAGATGCGGCCAGTGGAGGGAGTTGCGGTGGGGTAGGTGGGACGGGGGAGGGGCAGGGTGAGGGGTGATAAACAACGGAATCTGGATGATTGCAGGTAAGTAAATAATTAAATTAATAAAACAAAGGGCCATATTATCAACAAAAGGTGATTATCACCGATTTTATTGGCAGGAAACTGCTGATAAAGCGGCGATAATGGGCTTGATAATATGCCCTTGTGAATTCCCATAGCAGCCCAGGTTAACACCATAAGCTAGGCTGGAAACTGCCGATAAAACGGCGATAGTGGGCTTGATAATACGCCCTTGTTAATTCCCATAGAAGCGCATGTTCTCACCAGAACAGGGGCTTCTATGGGAATTAACAAGGGCGTATTATGATGCCCATTATTGCCGTTTTATTGGCAGTTTCCTGCCGATGAAACAGCGATAATTTTAACACCGGTCCTTGATAATATGCCCTTTTGTTTTATTAATTTAATTGTTTACTTACCTGCAATCATACAGATTCCGTTGTTTATCACCCCCACCCTGCCCCTTCCCCGCCTTGCCTGCCTGCCCCATCGCAACTCCCTCCACGGGCCGCGGCTGATGAAGCCCATTATCGCCGTTTTATCAGCATTTTCCAGCCGATAAAACGGCGATAATTTTAACACCGGTCCTTGATAATATGCCCCTATATTTGTCCCTTTTTTCAATAATTTGTAGCCTCTGTTTTTATAGTTCCCTCTCTCTCCTCTTACTCCTTTCTCTGTCTCGGTACTACTGACTTTTTCCTAGATTGTACTCTGTGCTGATATTGTCGTTCTTTGTGTATATATTTTCTTGTCTCTCCTCTTATTTATCTGTCTCTTCCTTTTCTTCTCTCTCTCTTCTTATTTCATTTTTTTTATACTCCCTGTTCTGTCTTCTTTCTCGTTTCTCTCCCTCTGTATATAGTCTGGGCATATTTAGAAGCTCCTTGTGCGTCTTTGTTGTTTTATTGTGTTAGTTTTTTTTATGTAATAGTGGCAGAAATAATGTAGTAAAATGCATATGTATTTGGAAAATGAGTCAGTGTTGTTCACTGATATGTAGTAATTATATATATGGAATATGTATAGTCCGTTAAACGTTTTTTAGTAGTAAATGATATAATACATGGTCTGATTTTTTTTGTGTAATATCACACTGTGCATGTGTGTACATTAAGGATTTATGGGCCATATTATCAAGGACCGGTGTTAAAATTATCGGCGATAATTATAACACCGGGCCTTGATAATATGGACCTCTGTTGTCATACTCCTTCTTCTCTTGTCTTACTCCTTCCTCTCTCATTATACTATCTTCTTTTTCTTATATTCTGTTCTCTTTATATACTTTTTTTCATACTTGCTCCTATTTTTGCATGTTTGTCCGACTGTTTATATTTTCTTTTGTCTTTATATTCACCACTGTTATCATAGTTGTTACTGTCTTCTCGTAGTACTCCCTCTCTGCTTATACGGTCAGTGTTCCTTTATATTTGTCTTTTCTCTATATTTTTGTCTCTGTGTCTTTTTACATTCCTTTGTCTTTCTTCATATATACTCTTCTGTTGTTATATTCTATGTTTCTTCCTATTCTTGCTGTTCTCTGCAGGTATTCCCTATTGTTTCCTCATACTTTTCTTTTTCTTCTAATACTCTTGTGTCTGTTCTCACATTTCTTCTGTCTTTTCTTATACTTTGCAGTCTCTACTAATATTGTCGTCTTTTCTTATTGTGACATTTCTCTCCTTATTTTACCCCCTGTTGTTATACAGCTCCCTGTTTTCATATTCTCCTCTCTCTTCCCTTACTTCTTAATGTGTCCTCTTACTAGTGAGTTTTTCTTATATTGGCTTTTGTCCTATATTCATTCTGTCTGTGTTCATATTTTCCACTGTTTCTTCATATTTCTTTTCTATTTTTTATTTTCTGTACTCTCTGTTTATACTTCTTAGATCTGTTCATATTGTTTGCTCATCATATGTTACTGCTCCTTGATTCACTGTATACACTCTGCAGCACTATCCTCATATTCTCTGTCTTTTCATACTGACCTCTCTCTTTATATGTGTTTGTCTTGTCATACTTTTGCCTCTTTTGTCATACACTTTTCAGTCTTTATAGTCCTCCATCTGTTTATACTCCTTTTCACTTCAGACTGTATCCTCTGTTCTTCTTTACCCCTTGTTTCCTTTTGCTCCACTTTTCCTGACATTGTTTGTGCTTTCTTCTGGTACTGTTCTCTCTGTCCTTCTGCATAGTGTCCTTTGCTAGTATTACTTTTTTGTTCTTATAGTTGCGTTTTTTTCAGATGTTCCTTCTATTTTTCCTTTAGAGTCTTTCTCTCTCTTCTTATTGTGCCCCCTCTGTCCTTTTACTCTCTTGTTTTTCTTATACTCTTTGTTCTTCTTATATTTCAATCTTTCTCTTCATACCTATTCATACTTTCCAGTTTATCCATACTTCCTTTATTCTGTTATAGTGCAGTGACTATGTATACTCTCTTTTTTATTATATTTTCCCTTGTTTCATGTTCCTTCTCCTTTTGTTGTAAGTCCTTTTATTTTTATAGTCCAAGGTTTGTCCTCATAATCCTCCCTCTGTTCTTGAAAGTAATATAATAGAATATTTGATATATTTATTTTTGTAATGTCATATTTTTTTTGTTATAGATTCTGTTTATCGATACTGAAAAAACTATATGAGGCCTAGTAAGGTTGAAAACCGGAAACAACGAAAGAAACGTGTGTATTTGAAGAGAAGTCATCAACAAGATTTGCATAAACAGGAATATGTTAACAAAGAGAAAGAAAGTCCTGGTAAGACAAGGAACACTTTTTTGAGGAAAATGTTAAAGACTAAAAGTACTGTGCACAAATAGAAAAATGTTACTAGTATATCAGCAACGAAAAAGAAAAATACAAATAAAGAGAACAATCATGGAAAATCAAGTGCAGAGAAATCTGTGTATAGTAAAAGGAGGAAAAATCAATTTATGGAAATTAGGAAAAAAAATTCTATAATAGATTTCTCTCAAATTTAATTAAAGAAATTAAGGTATGTAAGAAAAAAAACAGTATTTTATAAGAAGAAGAAAGGAATTGAAAATGTACTTTAGAATGCTTTGGAATTAAAAAGAAAATGATTTATTTTAGTAACCAATAGAATTAGATCACTAGATAAGCCATTCCATTTAATGAAGGCCAAAAGTAAGTGGAGAAGAGTAATTAACAGAAGTCATTTTTGTTAAGTTTTTTTGGGTGAATGGAAACATAGTTCAAGTTCTGAACCTTTTTTTAATGAAGAAAGTAATCTTCAGAGTAATGATTTGTTGCATGCAGTTGCCACTAGTGGCCGTGCTTATGACGTTAGAAATGGTTGTTCTATTGAGAAAGAGAAAATCGTTCCTAGAAATGTAGAAAAGGTGTTAGCTGGTGAAGTTTTAGGGAGACGTTCTAAAGTTCCAGTGTACACTTGGAATTGTAGTAGTATTTGCAGTGTGCGGCAAGAATCTATTTAATTGTTTACGTAATTTATTACGTACCTATACTAAGAAAAGTGTTAAACAAAAGATTAAGATGTTGCAAGGAATAGACCCTTGCAGAGTGAGAGAAAATGCTGGTTTGCAAAGTCATTCTCTGGCATGTGTTTCTAAAAAAGTATGTCTTGGGGGTCGATTCTGTTGCGGGGAAAAAAACGCCCGTACGATTTGTATCCGGAGCCCTCTCCGTATGAATCGTACCCGTCCGTACGAGTTGCGAAGTACGATCCGTATTCTGTGAATCCGTCTGAATTGTCACGATCCGTACGTATTGCAAGGCTGAAACCGTGAACCGTACGACTCGTACACATACCGTACGCCTCGTACACATGCAGTACGACCCGACGAGTACGATCCAGACCGGGGTATGAGGACGCGATTCATTCAGTCCACGTCAAGTAAGGGCGAGTGGTATGGAAAAGCACACAAACACATACACACTGTACGGTCCGTACCCCCCATAATCGCAGGGGTACGCACCGTACCCCTGCGATCCTGGGGTGTACGAGCCATACCCCCATTGTACGATCGGTGTACGAGCCATACCCCATGTACGATCAATGTACGAGCCGTATCCTATTGTACGATCGGTGTACGAGCCGTACCCCATGTACGATCAGTGACGAGCCGTACCCCCATTGTACGATCGGTGTACGAGCCGTACCCCATGTACGATCAGTGTACGAGCCGTACCCCCATTGTACGATCGGTGTACAAGCCGTACCCCATGTACGATCGGTGTACGAGCCGTACACCCATCGTTCAATGGGGATACGGCTCGTACACCGATCGTACATGGGGTACGGCTCGTACACCGATCGTACAATGAGGGTACAGCTCTTCCACCGATCATACAATGGGGGTACAACTCGTACACCCCATGATCACAGGGGTACGGTGCGTACCCCTGCGATCATGGGGGGTACGCACCGTACCCGGGGGGCGTTCCGTACCTGTTTCGGCACGAACTCTGCTTTTACGGCTGTTTTCAGCTCCCGTAGAAAAAGGGTCGTACGGTGCGTACCCGACACGTATCGTACTTGCTGGGTCGTAAAAACCATCCGCGAACCGTACCGATGTCGCATACAGCGGGTTCCGAGGGAGAATCGTACGGAGATTAAAGTCGTACGGTGTCTTGTATGACTCGTACGGAGTACGGCTCCTGGTACGAATCGTACTTCGTCGTACGTACAGGACGTTTACAGGTACGATTCGTACGGGGAAAAAACGCTACGTACGACGATTCGGATCGCTTTTTACCGGATTGGAATCGACCCCAAAGTGTTTTTTCCCATTTCAGGATGTTAGCAGTACATCATTCTGAAATGAGGAAATTAGAGAGAACATTGTATTATGCAAAATGTCCAACACTAATGCTATCAGATGTAACAAATGTTTGTGATGAAATTCAGATTAGTTACTTTGGTCCTCAGGAAGACAGTGCAGAAACTGAGACATTAAAAGAAGAAAATGTGGAAGAGAATGTAGAACATTGGAGTGTAGAAAATTTTGAGCACGAAATTATAAAGTTTAAGGTGATTTCAGGTGAAAGGCGAAATTATTCTTGAATCTGTTGTCGACGTATTCATTATAAAGTTCAGCCCAGGAGTGTTGCTTTGTATTTAAAAAGTGAAAAGGAAAATAATAATGAGTGGAAGGATTTTGCAACTTATTTGTTGGTTGAGAATTGTTTTGATTTTGGTTCTGATCAGCGTATTTGTAAATATTGTTATAACAAACTAGATGAGAACAAAATGCCTGCTAGAGCTGTGCATAATAATTTTGAGTTGGTAAATATTTCTTCTGAACTGATGGATTTAAATACCTATGAATCTATTCTTATTCAATGTGTGCATCCATTTCAGGCTATTGTTCGTATGGTGCCTAAGACAGGAAAATTGCCTCCTTCAGATTTAGAGAGTGGATAAAAGGGAAGAGTTGTATATTTGCCTGTAGATTTAAAGAAAAATATTGAAACTATTGGTGTAGAAAATGTAGAGGATGAACGTCTAGTTTTTCTTGTTAATGGCGTTCCTACTAAGAGTAAGAAAATCTGGCAAGAATTAGTGGATGTTGGGAAAGTGAAAAAGGAAACGTTGTATCTGGTAATAAATAATCAATATTACAAAAATGTGTCTGTGGGAGAAGAAGAAATAACTGTACAAGAAGATAGTGACTTGCCATCTGGACAAATTGAAAAAGTGGATGTGTCCAGAACTGAAGAAGTCTACGAACATTACAGTGTTCATCCAATGCATTCCAAAGAAATGATGGGGAATGCTATAGAATTATTTCAAATGAAAGAAGCAAAAGGAAGTCCCATTAGTGTGTGGGAAAAAAGTTTGGAAGCTCGTTGTTTCCCTCAGTTGTTTCCTACAGGAAAAGGAGGACGATATGATGAACGACATGTGCAGATTCCTGCATCTGAATACCGGACATCAAGATTATATGCAAAAGATCCAAGATTTCAACAATGTATTCCGTATTTGTTTCATCTTTTTTTTTAAAGTGATTTGTCTGGACTTTCTTATGCATTAAAGCATATATTGAAAACAGGAGTACATCTGCAAAATGTTTCGGCAATGGAATGTATGGATAAAGTACGGCAGAAAGATAATGTTTTGGAATCTCAGCTGATTAATCTGATGGCATGTCAGCGTGGTACTAATGAGTACTGATACCGTAGTCCTGGAGAACTGAAATGTATGCTAAGGAACTTAGAAACTCCTACATGGTTCCTTACTCTAAGCTGTGCTGAATATGCTTGGTATGATTTACTTCAATTTCTTCGAGAGGCAAATCCAAATATAGTAAATATCGAATACAATACATCTCGAGAATTGTGCTCTTTGGAACCTGTTAATGTATGCCGTTATTTCAATCATGTATTCGAAGCTATAATGTCTTTTATCACCAATAAAAAAAAAATCCTCCTCTTGGAGAGGTTCTGGATTTCTTTTGGAGAAAGGAGTATCAAGCGAGAGGTGCTCCTCACATACATATGCTATTATGGATCAAAGATGCTCCCAAATTTGGAACAGACTCAGATGATACTGTGTTGTCTTTTATTGAAGAATATGCTACATGTGATGTACCCAAAAGTACACAAGATAAAGACTTAAGACAACAAGTCATCCAAAGCCATCGTTGTGGAAATACTGTGGTCGAAAGTACAAATCTAAGGACTAATTCTATACCAAATGCCGTTTTGCACTTCCACGACCTGTAATATCGAAAGGAAGAGTGAACAGTTTTATGTCATCTTTGCGACATACTATCACAAGAAAGTCTCCAAAAATACCTACAACTTAAGAAGAAATGAAGAGTCAAAATACATAAATGACTATAACTTAGTCATTTTGTCCATGTGGAATGCTAATATGGATATTCAATATGTTGCAGACAATTCCATTGCTGTTGCTCGATATGTGACATCGTACATAACAAAGTCAGAAAAGACAGAATTGAAGGAAATGTGGGAAGAGATTTCCCATGAGAAGAGTCTAAGTAAGAAATTATACAGTTACAGTTTGAAGATGTTATCTCATCGAGTAATTGGAGCGTATGAATGCTCGGATGGCTTATCATCTGCAAGTCTGTACTCCAAATCTAGAGGATCATTTGGGTGAGACTAGGTCTTGCTGCAACACGAAACCGAGTAATCAAATCTGTACAAGAATTTAAATATTTAGCTGAAAAAGAGCCAGAAAGTACAGATATTGTGAAAACAAATACGTTGGATACATATTATCCAAATAGAAGTCATCATCTTGAGAACATATGTCTCTATGAAGTGCTGCAAAACTATATTTTTAAACGAAATATTACAGAAAACATCAATAATGGTATATGTGCTGTGATTGGTTCTGAAGGATGTCTGGTGAAAGAAAGAAAAGGACATTTGATTAATCACCGTAAACTGAGTTGCAAAACACCTGAATTTTACTATTTTGCTCTTTTGCAACTTTTCAAGCCATGGCTTTCAGAATTGGAATTACTTGGAGATTTCGAAAGCTATGAAGATTCCTTCAATGCAACTAAAGATACTATAGAAGTCCTGTGTTTGCTAATTATGTGTAAATGTAGAACACCGAAATTGAGCAAGAAGCTACAATTGCAGCTGAGATTGCTAGAGATAGTTCTCAAGACAGTCAAACTTCTGCTCTGTAGAGTCAGTACCCACTAGGAGAACCAATTGTTCAAACTTAAGCAGCAACTGCTATGGAAGAGGTGGAAACAGCAATGTATCAAGCTCATGAAAATGTAACAAACTTAGGAAACTTGAAAGAACAACTAAATCTTGAGCAGAACGAAATATATGAGCAAGTGAGAGAACAGATTCAGCATGGATTACTTCATGAGAAGAAAGAGTGCTCTTGCTCATCATTTGAACCTATCCTAATGTACATGAGTGGACAAGCTGGAACAGGCACAAGTTTTTTAATTAATCACAACTTTTCTACAGAAAACAACTGAGTCGCATTTGTCTTGTGTTGTCACTGCTCCAACTGGATTAGCAGCACACAATATTAAAGGAATTACTTTACATCATTTATTAATGCTACCAGTAGAGCATAAAAACAAATTAGAATACCACAAGCTATCTGGAGAAGCTTCTTGTGAAGTTTCAAGAGTGTTGAGGAAAATGAAACTTCTCATTATTGATGAGATGAGCATGGTATCAAACTTAATGCTTGTCTGTGTGCATTTAAGAATGCAGCAAAATCTTAAAACAGAGTATGACGTATTATTCGGAGGAAAACACGTCAAAGTTTTTGGAGATCTTCTACAACTTACTCCTGTTAAAGGACAACCAGTGTTTAAAACACTGGTGCATGAAGATACTAGAAAGTCTTTGGGGAGCATTGGAAATGTAAACATTTGGTCATATTTTCAGTATAGGGAACTTATTACAAATATGCGACAGGCAAATGATGCTGATTATGGAACTATTCTTCAAGATATAAGAATTGGGAAAATGAGCGAGCATGGCAAACAAGCTTTACAGAGACAATTACTTTACAATTTGTTTCCAAATGAAAATATTGTCTCAGAGAAAATATACATGAGAATTGCAGAAAACAAATCTGTAATCTGCCTAATGCCAAAACTGCGTGAAATTGGTATATTCAATGAAGAAATGTTAAAGTTGGAAAATGAAGAAATTATAAAATTGGAAGCAATTGATAAAATAGAACATGAAGGAATCAGTATTATTTTGAGTGAAAAGTTGAAGAGGAAATTGGATTCTTTAGAGAAATCGATAAGTAAAACTTCTGGTCTAGAAAAGAATTTATATGCATGTGTAAACTGTAGGGTAATTTTACGACGTAATTTGAATGTGGAAAAGGTTTAGTAAATGGAGCAATGGGTAAAATTGTTGATTTTGGTAATTATGTAAATAGAGGTGGGATTACATTTTTGAAAATCAAATTTAATGAACTTGCTGAAGTAGAAAAACTTAGTCGTTGTGCAGCTCGATTTTTGCTTGTACAAGATTAGTATGTCTGCAGTAAACAGTTTCCTGTTCCTTTGGCATATGCGGTGACCATTCCTAAATCTCAAGGTTTAAGTGTAGATAGTGCTTTAGTGAATATTTGAATTACTGTGTTCAAAGAGGAGATGGCATATATTGCTTTGTCTCGAGTCAGAACTTTATCTGGATTGTACTTGATTCATTTTGATGAGACAAAGGTTTGTGCAGATGCAAATTGTGTGAAAGAGTATAATAGGTTAAGAAGAGAATATGCACCCAATTTAGGTCAATATCCAGTATTTGAAAAGCGTGTGGTATGTAGAAGAAGAAGGTTTGAGAATGTCTGTTGTGAAACTGTAGAGAAAGAAAAAAAAACAAGATCAAGTTGCACCTGCAAGCAAAAAGAGAAAGGAAAGTGTTGAAGGGAATGTTGGTTATCGGTTTGAAAATAGTTGTGGTGTCAACTGCTATGCTAATGTAGTTGTTAATGTTGTTTTTTTCTTAAAAGTTTGCAACAGCAAATTGTAGAAAATCGGGACAAAAGATTCTGTTCATTGTTGAATTCTGTTTATGAGAAATGTAGTAGTGATAAAAGTAAAATACAAAGTGTTTCTGTAATGATAGTCAATTAGTTTTTAAGCAATGTTTGCCCAAAGAGTTACGAAATTCTTACCTAATATTTATAAAGGCAAAATTTTAAGATCAAAATTTGCCCTTTAGGATTACTGCTGTTAAGGTAGATTAGTCTGGTGTTGTAGAGTATTTTATAAGTGAGGGTGAGGAGCTTGAAGGTGATCCTCTTGTTGATATTGAGGCAGTGTAGGTGTATCAGGTGGTGAGTGATGTGGCTGCAGCAGGGAACATTCATAATCACTCAGGTGGATTTCTTTTGGATTTGTTGTAGTTGTTGTAGGTGTTTGGCTGGAATTCCTGTGTAGAGTGTTAGCCACAAGTGTAGTCTGCTGATGATGAGGGCATGTGTCACTGTTTTTGTCCTTTTGGGTAGGATCCACTTGTAAATGTTGTGGAGCATGTGGAGGGTGTTATAGCAGTACGAGGAGACGGTGTAGACTTAGTTACACATGGAGAGGGAGGAGTTGAGGTTGAATCCTAGGTTGTGGATATGGTTGGTAGGTGTTGGTACTGTTCACAGTGTAGTCAGGTAGTAGAAGTTGTCCGAGGCTAGGGGGTGGGTCTGAGGATGAGTACCTTGATCTTGTGTGAGTTTATGTTTACAGTGCTGCTCTTTATGTAGTTGGTGACGTCTCTCATTGTGTCGTGGAGGTTGCTTTTGGTGGTATGTGGCTTCTTTGTGAGGAAGAGGATGAGCTTGGTGTTGTTGATGTAGGAGATGATGTTGAGGTTGTGATGGTGGGCTACTTGTGTGAGGGTGGCCATGTAGATGTTGAACAGCGATGGATGAGTCTTGGGGGACCCGTAGATGATGTTGGTGGTTTTGAATTAGAAGGCTGGGAGGCGGACGTTCAGGATTACTATTGAACAACTTCCAAACAAAGGATTTGATGCATACTATTTGGTTGTGTGGAATAGTGTGTGAAACCATTAAGGACTTTTTGTTGTGTATTTTGTCAGCATATATTTGTAAGTAACAATATTTACAGTGTAAGAAAATTAATCATAATGTTTTGTTATTTTATGATTGTTTGAGATGTGTCATATTCATTTAAGAAATTGCTCTTAGAAAAAAACATTTAAGATATGTTTTATTTCTATTTTTTAAATTGTTATTGGGAATGTTTAATGTTTTTTTTAAGATAATCTTACTGATTGTCTATTTTTTGCCCGCTGTTATGCGATGAGTACTATTGAACTCACTGTTTCTAGTGAAATTCAATATATTCTGAGAACAGCAAAAAGGCAAATGAAATGGTTTACAAATTATTTTGTGTTGTAAAATATATATTGTAACTGTATTTTTGTGTCTTCCACAGGTGAAAATTTTATAAAATATAATTTTTTTATTATTTACTATGCTTAAGGTAAGTACAAGTAACTGTCAGCTGTGGCCCATGGAGGGAGTTGCGGTGGGGCAGGCAGGCAGGGAGGGGCAGGGTGGGGGGTGATAAGCTGCGGAATATGGATGATTGCAAGTAAGTAAACAATTAAATTAATAAAATGAATTTCGTACCTCGCCCTGCATCGCAAAATGCGATGCAGGGCATGGAAAGAAGGGGCATATTATCAACAAAAGGCGATAATCTATCTCCTTTTGTTGATAATATGGCCCGGCATTCGTTTTATTAATTTAATTGTTTACTTACCTGCAATCCAGATTCCGTTGTTTATCACCGCTCACCCTGCCCCTCCCCCGCCTGCCTGTCCCACCGCAAGTCCCTCCACGGGCCGCGGCTGAAAGACGCGGTAGCGATCTAGTTGTTTACCAAAGAGTTGTGGGGAATCCTTGGTGAGGCGCGCGCTCACTAACAAGTGCGCACTTCACCGAAGACGTTCCGGACTTCAGACCTGTTTTCAATTGCTCCTTCGACATTCCTGAAGAGAAAGTGGAAATATTTCTGTGAGAGTTAAAGAACGTTGTATGACAAGTTAGTGAGTAAGTAAACTTACCTGACATTATTGACAATATTGAATGTACGCAGTCGATGTATTTTCTCTAACTTAAAACAAGAAACGATAAAAATCATGTTAAGCAAGGTTTTAAGGGAAAAGAACACATTGAGTATGGAATACTACTAGAAAGACTTTTGAATTAAGAAGGAACATTAGTGAAAAACATAAGATATTCAAGGATTGACAGAATAGGTAACAAGCAACTGCATAAAGAAAGGTTAATAGAGGAACACAAGGAAATTAATAATATAAAAATTAGACAATAAACTGAGAGTCCTAGGTTAATGAATATTACGTAATGATAGGTTATAAGCAGTGAGAAAAATAAAGAATCGCAAGCTACAAGGTTGCAGATAAATACTGGAGGATAGGCTAGTTCGAAAGTTGAAGAGGTAGGTAATTAGTAGGGTTAGACTAAGTTATAGATGAGGAATAGAGATAGAGTAAAGTATCAAAGTATTCAAAAAGTAGTGTGATAATGATGTCTAAATATACACAGATACACAGTGTTATTCTGGACAATGAATAGTATCTTTTGCATTTTACTAAAACACATTTATTATTTTGGAATGGGTAAGGTGAAGAGATATATTCTACATTTTTTAGTAGTGTATTTTAGTGTTAGAGTCTGTTCCTGTAGTCATAAAGAGTGACTCGTTTCGAAATTTAAGAAAAGCTATGAACAGGATATTGTTAATTATATTTATATAGCTTTGCAATGGAGTAAAACTGTAGTAATGGAATGTTATTAGATAATACTATTTATATAGTATTTTATGTAGGCCAAAATAGGTGAACACAGTAGTTTTGTATTATGTCTTATGAAAAGTGATAAAATGAACTGTTTATATTTTTGTAGAAGGAGCAAGAACATCAAGGAACAATTATGGAAAGAGAACAGGCTCCTACTGAGGAGATTTTGGATATTATCTAGGGTATAATTGAAGAATTAATCGTATATGTCACAGGCAATGAGAGTGAAGAAGGGGAAATTAGTGCTGCAGAAATGAGGTGTGATTTTGAAGACAAAAGCTTTGATGGAGAATTTCTAGAAGTATTAAATTATGTTGAAATTTTAGAACAAATTAATTCAGAAACTGCTAACGAGGCAATTGATCTGAATGACAAACTTGATGAACTTTTGTTGGAATGTCTTTTCAATTATGAGATGTTAAAAAAAATTATCGTTTAAAAATAATAAAGGTTTGAGAACTATCTACTACTGTATTAATTGTACTAAAAGTGAAGCACTTATAGATTCAGTTATATATTCTTTAAATGTTTGTATTGATGTACAATATGCAAAGTGGGTCTGAGGGTATGGTTTCCTTAAAATTCATATGGAGTATACATGCAGTCTTGTATGCTCCTGTAAACTTGTGTTTATCAGTGATGTCATGTCATGAGTGATGTCATGAGTGATGTCATGAGTGATATAATATCTGACATCATCAGCAGTGCATTGCGGGCACGCAAGTTATAGTTAGCTGAACTAACTATAACGGGGGAATTTCAATGGTTTTGTATGAGAGAAATGTCCAGCTAACTATAACATGGATCAAACCTATGGTTTTTTCAGTGAATTTCTAAGGTTTTTTAAATGCTAATTCCTTACTATAACGTGGCTGAAACCTATGTTTTTTTCAGTGAATATATATATATAACCTACTGGCGGTCGCCGGTAGGTAGTTAGGACCTAGTTTCCGCAGGAAGAGCATTTTTTGTTTTGCTTATAACTTTGGCGTTGTTTGATGAATCTACATGAAATTTTCAAAACTATTATTTGTTGATATCAGATTCTATGTTGAAAGTTTGGGGGTGATTCGTCAAGGTGGGGCCGAGAAAAAAGCGAGGTCCCAAAACGTGTTTTCTCCATGTTAATTTCTGTAGGAAACTTTAGACAAGGCTACAGGTCGAACGGGTGAATGGAATTTTTCCAAATGTGGCAGGGAGAAGGGTCTTGGTCTAGAAAGCACGCTTTTGTTTATTTGGTGTAAATCCGTTCAGTAGTTTTTGAGAAATATCAAAATTTACAGATATCGATATTTGTGAGTTCTGTCATCTGATTGGCTGAGGGGTTACGAGCATGAGCTTGCTGCTGATTGGCTATGAGCGCTGCGAGAGGTTGCAACTAGGAAGTGTTGGCCGCCATTTTGTGATTTTGTTGTAGTGAGTAAGTGGAAAAAAGGGTGAAAAAAGTGGGAAACAGGAGGGTAGGAGCAGTGTAACCTCTGTTGCGTGTTTAGGGTGTTGTATAGAGGGGGTGCAAAGCAAAGTATTCACCCCTACCGGTGTGAAAGTGCTGGGCTACAGAAATTTAGTGAGGTATTGTGTAGAGTCTGATGATGGTAAGGTGAGGTGGTGCAAGGTTTAAAGCGTGAGCTCAAACTGCGTGTCTTATGCTGTGAAGTCATCTTCCGTGTACTACAGCTGAGGAAGTAGTGTCAGCATGTGTTTATACCTACTAGGATGTACTACTGACCTGTACTGGTCTGAAAGTCCTTGGGTACGGAAAATATGTGAGGTACTGTCTAGAGTCTCATGCTGCTAAGGTGAGGTGCTGCCAGACTGAGGGATGAAAGCGTGAGCCCAAACTGTGTGTCATATAATGTGAAGTCATGTGCTTTGGCTGCTGTGTCACATCTGTCCAAGTAGTGTCAGCATGTAGTTATACCTACTCGGAGGAACTTTTGTTTCGAACAGTGTAACTTGCGTATGGAGCTTAGGGGGTGTTACATAGGGAGTGCGAAGGTAAATTTGCACGTATCAAATGAATTCGGTATTTCTAAAGTCTACGGGTCTGATGGCACTGGGGGCATAAGTTGAGGTGCTGCTGGAGTTGGGGATAACGGTGATGAACTACTGACCCCTATTGTAAAATTTTAACCTGCACGTGCAGTTAAATGTTCGATAAAATGTTGCAAAACTATATCATTAGGTTAAAAAAAATTGATGAACATATAACCTACAGGTGTCGTAGAATGTTCCAGAAAGTGTGCTGATAAGAATTGTATGCATGTGTGACATTTGAAATCTGCATACCAACTACAAAGGTGAGTTAGAAATTAACAAGGTGTGTTATGTGTTTGGTAGTAGTGATTTAGTTTTTGAGGTGATGTTTTTAAGTTTGAAAGTATTATTTATTTCAAAATAATATAGTGTTAGTAAATTGTGGTGTTTGATATTGGTTATAAAATATGCATAAAGTTTGACCCGTTGTTAAATAAGTTCTTTATATATGTTTAGGAATTTTTCACAAAGAAGAAGTGTAGTTTGTCATCTTTAAAGGACTGTATGGTTTTGAAAATGAGGTCAGCGTTAATTTGGGCTTTTAATGTATTCGGGT
Organism: Lissotriton helveticus; assembly: GCF_964261635.1. Taxonomy (NCBI): domain Eukaryota; kingdom Metazoa; phylum Chordata; class Amphibia; order Caudata; family Salamandridae; genus Lissotriton; species Lissotriton helveticus. The sequence continues at coordinate 823,271,415 of NC_136057.1, forward strand.
GAGATAAACAAATTGTTGCACGTTTGCAAATTATACTTTTTGTGAAAATAGTGGGGTGGTGGTAGGTGATGTATGTGTTATTAAGTTAAAAGCGATAAAACGAAACCCAGAAATGTTATGTGGGCAGGTTGTTCTCTTATTTTTGGCACTGAGAGGTAGATTTTAATGTAAGTTGAGGTAGGTTGTTCTACTGTGAGGCAGTCTCGAGTGTTTGGAGATTACATGGAGAGGAGATGGAGATAGTGAAAGTGATACCTTCCTTTTATATGTACGCATAGTTTGAATAATTTCATGATAGGTTGAGATATAATATTAAAGTGGTTTCTGGTTTGCATTTGGGTATAGTTAATAGTTTTAGTAGTTTCTGGCTAGTGAATAATAACAAGGTAGATAAACTAAAATATATGGTAGTAAACGTATTAATTATTGTGTATTCTTATTGAATAGAAGTGGTTGGGGGTGCTTCTTTAGAAGAGATGTTTTATAAATGTGTGAGAGATAAAAAATAAATGAAAATGCATGGTATATTTTCTGTATGACTTTGTTGACATTAGAGAATTACATGTGATTATAAGTGATACTATTTGTTAGTCTGTGTCCCTGTGGTGGATATACGTAGGTGTTGAAGTGGTCCGGGTTTTACTGGTGCTCAGCTTCACTATCCCTTTTGAGATTTGATTTGAGATCATTCCATTTAATGTCTTTAATATAGATACAGTAAAGGGACAGTATATAACAATTTTGGGAATTAGAACTTTGTTTACTCTCCCCATCCCCTGCTATACACACTAGAGAGTATTTAAACGAGCTTAATAACATATGGATGTCTAGCTAGTAAAGGTGGTGTAGTTCCACTGTGTCCAGTTATAAACCGTGCTATGGGATGGTTTATGTTTTACCCGCCAAATTGCATGTTTGAATACTTTTTGCTGATAAGTGTTCCGGCAGACACCTGTTAAAATTAACCCTGTGTATGGGTATAGTGGCGGTATTATGAATGGTTGGGGTTTCTGTTTGATTTCATACGGTTAAGCAAGGGTGGGGGTGGGGATGGGTGTGGGGTAGGTGGGTTTGTTGGTGATTAAAACACAGAATTTAGTAACGTGCAGATGTTGAACTAGTAAAGGTGATGTAGTACTACTGGGAGACCCTATAAAGCGTCCTATGGCATGGAATATGTTTTACCCGCAATTTTGCATGTTTTAATATGTTTTGCTGATGAGCGATCCGGCAGAGAGTTGTTGAAATTAAGTTCCTGTATTGCTATAGTGGGTCTAGTAGGTTTGCTGGGGCTTTATCTTTGATTTTGTAAGGTTAAGGAAGGATAGGGAAGAGGGTGTGGAATTTGCCAGAAAAACGTATACCATACCATAAAACGATTCATAAGTTTTATGGTATGGTATATGTTTTTCTGACAAATTCCCATGTTTTAATACCTTTTGGTTATGAGTGTTCCAGCAGACAAATTACACAACATTTCTGTGGATAACAAATCTTCGTGCTGATTGACACTTTTGCACTACGTTAGAAGGCTGCCAGCGTTGATGGCAAATTATGAAACTTGGTGCCATTGTAGATTTCAATGGAAGCTTAGACTATTTCTTTGTTACTAGGGTGAAGTCAGGGTTTTTAGTGGGAAAATAAAACTGGGGGTGCTCTAAAAGGGGGGCAAACCTCTAAAAGGGGTGTGGGCTATGCAAGTAGGGGCTTGGTCTAAATCAAGTTAGTAGCATTGTGTGCTTTAGAAAATCCCCTCAAATTATGCTACTTTCGGAAAAAACATTCTTTAAAGGATTTCCCTTCCTTCTACAACGTGGTTCACCTAGCATGATGTGTCCAGTTCTCAGTAGTGAGCAAAATGAGCATGCGTATATCGATGTGCATGCTCTCACTGCAGTGCAATATAAAGAAAAAAAAATGACTATCTTTGCGAGTGCTGAAAATAGAGCCCGATAGAGACCCGTTTCGAGGCTCCCTGAAAATAAGTGCCGGTACTCAGACCCAGCCCAATTAAAGCTCAGCATTCATTCATCCTAAGCACTGCGCCATCCAACCATATTTTAATTGATGCATACATTCTTACTTATATACATACATACATCTATTCCTGCACTTATCTTAAGCATCAAGAGCCCACTCGCCTATGGTAAGCACTGTGCCATTCATTTAGCCATATGCCTATATATCCATAGATATATCTGTCTCAGAACCAATCCTAAGCATCTATCAGACCACCCGTCTATCCTAAGTACTGGTCCATGCATTACTTTGTCCTCCCATCTATACAGTGATACATCCATCCATTTACATATCCATTTATCCATCTGGCCATGCATCCACTCGCCCTTCATTCAACTAACCGTTCTAATTTCCGTACACTCTCTGCCCCGATCCTAAATACAACGTATTATACTCATCTATCCAGCCCATTAAGGGGTCGAAAAGGTTGGCGGTAAGCATTGGTGGGCAGATGTTTCTTATAAAGAACAACAAAGCTTTGAGCTGCTCCATGTGGAGCATACTTCAGCACCCTTCTCTGGTGGTGTATTAAACAAAGGTACATCTAGCGAAAGAAATGTAAAGGAGCTTCTCAGTGTAAGACGTTAAATTTTGAAACAATGTTTTGTCGAGTTGTATATAGGAACACTGCTTTAAAGTGTCTGTGACTGACAGATACTGAATATCTGTACTTCTTCCATTGGAGAAAGTATACCAGAGAGCTAATTTGGGGTGGTTCCATATGAAGTACAGTATAGGAATATAAAAGTAATTGCAAAGCCTTCATATTAAAGTGGAGGTGTGAGAACTAAGTGAGCCAGGAAAGCGTGTGTTTTTGTCGCACTAAAACCAAACAGTGTGTAAGGTCAGAGCAAGGTCATGCTTGAGTTGCCTGCTTGTGGTCGTTTCCAGAGGCGCAATCAGAGCAAAATTTCGGGGGAGCCTAATTCTTTCAGCAATAGGAAGAGTGGGGATGTAGGGGCTGTAAAAAGGGGTGAAAAAGAACACAGTCTCATTTACAAAAAATGGTCTTTTGAAGACCTGTAAAGTACTCGGGTGTGGGTCTGTGTGTGTACCTGGGAAGCTGTCTCACAGAGTCGGGGGCCATGAGCGTTGCACGCCTTTTGGTCCGTCTGCTAATCACCCCACGATGATGTTGCACCTATGTTGTAAAAAGAGAAGGGAAATCCTGAGAGAAAATGTATCTATTTAAAGGATTTCCCTATTCCTACAATGCGAGTTACCTGGCATGATGTCTGCACTTCTCAATAGTGAGCAATGTGCATGCTCTCACAGTCTCACTGCAGTGTAATAAAAAAAAAAAACTATTAGCTTTGCGAGGCCCGAAAACAGAGCCCCATCAAGACCCATTTTCAGGCCCCCAAAATAAAGTGCTGGTGCTCAGACCCCCACAGACACCCCCCCTACACTTAAAGCCCTGGGTGCAGTGTTATGTTTGCGAAGTTGTTGATAAAATTGTTAGGCTAAGAATGGTAATATTTGTGTGTGCCGTTTGGTTGATAATATCGTTCTAAGAACATAGATTACAATTTTTAAAAATACTATCTGTAAAGTTGTCCGCAGTGGGTTGCAGGGGGAGTGCTGTAGGCGTGGTGGGGTGCGACGGAGAGGTGAAAAGTATGAGGTAGTGCAGTTACATATAAATTATAAAGCTATATGTAAATAACTAAATAAATACTTGCTGTATGTTCTATGGTACTTCTTGTCATCCTAGTGCTCCTTTGTCGTGCTCCGTCACGTTGCAGCACTGGGTCTGGAAGTCGTTAGTAGAAGTTTTGTAATTGTATGTTATTATTTTAATATAGTGCACAAATGTGAAAAATAATTGAATCTATTTTTTGTTTTTCAGGAAATTATTTAGTTTGGATTAAAATTTGGAAATGCCTAGAAGAAGTGAAAAAAAGAAAAGAGAAGAAAAATATATATTTGACCAAAAGGAAACATCTTACATTTTTTTAAAATGCGAGTAATACAGGAACAGTTTGTTCTACTAAAAGCAGAAGACAATTTTTGAAAAAAGTATTGCGAACATTTAATGAGAAAAACATCACACAAAGCAAAAAGAAGAATTTTCAAGTACGATGAAGCACACTTCAATTTCAAAAACCGGGAAAAAGAAACATGATAAAGAAATAGTATCTGTTACTCAGAGACAAAAGCAATTTCAAGAAATTTGTCAAAGACTTTTCCGATCTAGAGTGATTCAGAAATTAATGAAGACATGCTGCAAATATAAAAGGAAAGTCTTGCATTTCAAAGAGAAGCAGCGCATTGACTATATAGTGGATACTTCTTTCAATTTATAACAGAAGGGGCCAGATGTAGGAAGGCAAATACCGGTCTGTAACGGCCGATTTCGGCCGTTACCGACCGGTATTTGGAGTTTGGGATGTAGGGGCATGTTAAAATACAGATTCGGTAATTTTACTGAATCGGTAAAATACCGAATCGGTATAATTACCGAATCTGTATTTTGACATGTAGGTAGCACTGTAATCAGTGCTATAGGGGTTTAAGAATTCTTAATTTACCACCAACTGAAAGTTGGTGGTAAATTATGAAAACCCTTTAAAAAGCATTTCTTTTGTTTTTGAAACAGTGCCACGTTGCAGACATACATGCCCTAAGGGCATGTATGTCTGCAACATGTGCACCCATGCACAATTGAGGGATGCAACAGGGTGTCAAAGTGACACCCTGCCACTCTTCAATGTTTCCCCCAATTTCCGAATCGGTATTTACGGATTCGGTAATTGACATTCAATCCTATGGGCCTCCAGGCCCATAGGAATGAATGGCAATTACCGAATTGGTAAATACTGATTCGGTAATTACCGAATCATACCGATTCGGTAATTAAATCGGTAAAATTACCTACATCCCGATTGCCAGTTCTTAAATACCGAATCGGTATGATTCGGTATTTAAGAATCGGTAATCTGGGATTACCTACATCTGGCCCAAGATATTCATTTTGATTTTGAACAGTATAAAACAAGTGGAATAAATAGTCAAAGTGTTGAAAGACAAAAGCAGAAAAAAGACACTTGTGAACAGAGCCTACTTTCGCAAAATCTTTAGTGGTCATTGGAGACATACTTCTACTGTGAGTCTTTTTTAAATGAGGAAAGTTACTTCCAGGAAAATAGTTTACCATTTGCAGTTGATACTGGAGTTTGTTGCTACGAAGTTCAGGATAGGAGTCCTCTTCCAAAGGAGGAAATGATTTGGTAAAAGTTTGTGGTATTCGACAGGAATCCATTGATATAATGCGTAATTTGCTACGAGAATATACACAGAAAAGTATTACACAGAAGATTAAGTTGTTACAAGGACTAGATCCATGTAATGTAAGATAATATACTGAGAAGTATGGGTATTCTCTGGCTTGTCTTTCAAGAAAAGTTTGTAAATGTGTTTTCCTCACTTGAGCATGTTAGCAGTACGAGCGTCCCACAAATTAGCCACAAAGGTGGTAAAGAGTGTACTAGTGGTGCTAGGCTTCTTGTTTTTTAGCAATACCAATCACACAGATATAAAAAGAAATTTTTTTTATGCAACTCAATTCACTAGACATAGGCCAACCATTGTGGAGATATATCAAACACCAAATTATACCAGTATAGCACACATGTTATTTATATTCAGTCTAAACTAGAGAAAAAAACAGGAAGATTGTTTTGGAAAAATATGTCATTTGTGTATTTATTCAAGAATACAAAATTATCACAATAGTAACGAATAGTTAAAAAATACATGCAGTATATTGTACATTTAATTAAAAACATATAAAAACACAATAATAAACGAAACCAATTTATACAATATGGGTTAAAAAATATTCGCAAGAACAGGGGTCGACGCGGCGTTTCAGTTAAGGAGAAACAATTAACAACCTTCTTCAGGACCAAGTTCTAGAAGGAAACAGACAATTACTTTTTTGTGTTTACAGATTTTTATAGACAAAGCATATTACCAGAAAACATTTCCTGTTGGCTAATACTATATGACATTTTATAACTACTAAGTGGTTGGCGCTAGTCAAAAACTGATTATTGGTAACTTTATTGGTATTGTCAAAATACATGACCTTCCATAGGGGGCACCGCTAGTGAATCCCAAAATGTGTTTATCGGGAAGCTTTTACGATAGTGACATCACCTAATACGTAATGTCAAACAGGGACTTAAGTTACCTGTATTTTATTACTGGTTTCCAGATATATCCTAGAGGACCAGGGGCCCGGTTATGCAATCCGGGAAATAACTGTGCTGTATGTTCTCAATGCTTTTGATGTAGCATGTGCAGTACTAAGGTCTGAAAATAGTAATAGGATATAGATCAATATGCTGTGTCCTCTGATTATCTAAGCATTTGTAATATTCATATCAGGCATCTACCTTATGCTTGTATTGGGAAGGTTCACGCTCTGGTAGTAGGAGCCACCGATATTGATATTCAGTTTGGCTGTAAGTCAATACACATCTATTACCATATTGCATTCAAAGAAGTGGTTCCCAACTGTCCTGGAGAATTCTATTCTCCGCACTTACCCAGGTTTTAATAACTGGCAAATTGATAATACACGAGCTTTTCAATTGGCTTGTGTTGCGGTTAGGCGTTCATATAATGGCGGGGGTTCTCCTGCCACTGTAGGTGTAAAAGGAGGAAATTTAATAAAAATTGATACTTGTTTTTGAATTGTTAATTGTAGTTTAACATAGGGTATGTGATATACACCTCTTTACTATATCAATACGCACATTCATGGTGCATTGCTTATAGCGTATTAATAATGTCAAATCTACAGGTAATTCAATCTTCCTGTTGGGGCACAGCATCGGTGCATTTGCACCAGTTAGTATAGAGCATGATTTCTCAGATTTTTTTAAATGTTTTCCTTTCTGTCTTGAATACATTTTCCCCGCCTCAAATCTACCGTTAATATTGTTCGGGGTTGTAGCATTTGTCACAACAATGTCTCTACAGGGTGGCTCTTTCACCATATATTGTTAATACAAACATTGCGGGTTTCTTTACTATTATGTTAAGTATAATTGTTTATAGTAATTCATAGCTGATGCACTTTAACTAACTTAAGTTTCTGCGGTGCATAGCGGGTCTTGTAACTAATAGGTTACCGAAAGCGAGAAGGTTACCAAAAGCGAGTTTTGACGGTTGTAGATTAACCAAAACGGGTAGGTTACCAAAAGCGAGGCTCTATTAAGCGCAATGCGGGTCAAGTGAGAAAGGGGTCGGTCGCGCTCGGCTTACCTAGAAGTTAGAATTCGGCCTCCCTGCTCCTACTCCGTCAGCGTCCCATGGATTCTGTAAGAGTTGAAAGTTTTTATGGTACAGCGCTACTGATTGGGCGAACAGTCATCCGCTCGCTGATTGGTTGAATATATATCACCTGACAGCTCGTTTGTTTACAAACGGGCTTGTGTGGCGCGCTAGACAGCGTCATTGCCACTGTATAATCTGCTACACACATGGTATATCTTATCGCTTTTTAAAAAGGATTAGCGGTAATTTAATATAATGAACGGTAGAGAACTACATTTGTTCAAGACACGATTATAATATGTGAATCGAAAAAAAGGATTCTGTGTCTTCTCATTTAACGGGGAAAAATTATTATAGGTCATGTAATGATTAGGTGCCACTCTCTAGCCCACGTGCATAGTGTGGTTATATATATCAAAAGTTGTATAGAGCAAAAAGGGGCGTTAGAGCTAAATGGTGCGCTAATAATCTGCCAGTGCTGCTGGGGGTAAGTACTAGAGTATTATTAGTTGATTTGGCATGATTCATCCACGGGGTGGCACACTCAAGAGACCCCTAAAAAAAGTGTCTTTACATATATATCGGGGCTTTGGATATTAATGTATAATTATTTGTGATCTTTAAATTATATAATGCATATACATGCCTATATTATTGAAACCTTACTATAAGTATCAGTACCTTATGTTAACTAATCCTGGTTATTCCTTATCACTACTGTTCCATTCTTTAAATTATCTTTTCCCAATCTTCTCTGCTATTGAGTCCGATGCGGACGCTATTGCACTTGGACATATAGAATTGTTCGCGTCTTTTTCTTTTTTGGGTAAGATTTCCACCTCTTGTGCTTAGACTGACATGCTCTAAGCAACACCAGCGCAGGTCACTAATCTCATGCTTTGCTGTCTTCCAGTGTTCGGTTAGAGGGGCCCCTATCTTGTTGGTGCGAAGGGCTGATCTATGCTCATTCAGTCGTATTCGGACCTCTCTAGAGGTTTCCCCAATATAAATAAGTTTGCTGGGGCAACTGATCAGGTAAATTACATTACTTGTCCGACAATTCATGAAGCTAGTCGGTTTAATTACTACATCTTTGATGGTGATAATGTTTCCTCGGATAATATCTTTACAGTTACTGCAACCTGAGCACGGGAAAGTGCCCGTTGGCATGGGCGCATTATCAATACAGGGCTGGTTAACTCTTTTAGTTTCCCTATATGTATGTACCAAACTATTTCGGATTGTCCGGTTCCTCCTGTAGGAGAACATAGGTTTGGGCAATCTATTGTGATGTTTATCATTAACTAGATGCCAATTTCTGTTTATGATATTTTTGAGTTTATTGCTAATTGGGTTATAGTTAGTAACAAAGATTATGGGCTGTGTAATAGACTCTTTCTTCTCTTTGGGCAGAAATAGATTATCACGATTGTAATATTTAGCGCGCTTGTAAGAGTGTCTTATTAGTCGTTTGGGGTATCCGCGTTCTAAAAATTTAGTTTTCAGAACACTGGCATGTTTATCAAAGTCCTGAGATGTGGTACAATTTCTCTTAAGTCTCAGAAATTGACCAAATGGGATATTGTTTACTTGACTAGGAGGGTGGTTGCTTTCGTGATGAAGCATGGTGTTTCTGTCAGTCGGTTTTGTAAAAAGTTCTACATTTAAGGTTCCATTAATATGTTTGTTAATAAGGTCAAGAAATTCACAACTATTGTTGTCTATGTGAGAGGTGAACTTGAGATTATTATCACCAAGATTCAACCATGTGATGAACTCTCTTAGTGTCTCTATGGGGCCCGTCCAGATGAAAAAGACGTCGTCTATGTAACGAGACCACACTGAGATATTTTCATAGAACGGTGATACTGTATTGTAGATATGGTGTTCTTCGAAGTTTGATACATTCAAACAGGCCAGACTAGGGGCACAGGTGGCCCCCATGCTGGTCCCCTTAGCATTCTATTGTTATGCCTCATCTTTACTAAGGTTATGATTAATCCTTTGAGGCCTCAAAAACAAGTCCGTTTGGACTCCCAGTATTAATATGATCCCTAAAGATATAGAAGCCTTCAAGCGAAGTGTAGATAAGAGCGTGGATGATCTACTTAAACACAAACACTGGATTAATCATAACCTTAGTAAAGATGAGGCATTAGCATTACAGACACTACAGAATAACACCGAACTGACCATTAAACCGGCAGACAAGGGGGGTGGCATCGTGGTGATGGACACCCCCGATTATAACAATAGAATGCTGAGCTTACTAGAGAATAAGGAACACTACATGATAGCACACATGGACGAATGGACATCCCTGAAACTATCCATTGTTACTCTCTTGAAACAGGCTAGAGATGACGATATCATCTGCGAAGAGGAATATTCTTTCCTCCATAATCAGGATCCTATTATCCCAGCTCTGTATAGACTTCCGAAAGTCCATAAGGACATTTTAAATCCCCCAATGAGGCACATTGTCTCCAGCATTGGGTCCCTTACGGAACCACTCAGTAAATACGCAGATGTTTTTTTGCAACCCCTTGTAACCACCCAAAAGGCGTACACTAAGGACACAACGGACATTATTCAGAAAATAGAAGGTCTAGCCTTTGATCCCCATTCTCAGTTTCTTGTCACACTTGACATAGAAGCATTATATACTAATATACCCCAGAATGCAACAATTGAAGTTATCACTTCCATGCTAAATAACGAAGATAGGGACCATACAGCTCATGAACAGTTCATTATAGACTGCATCTCTTTGGTATTAAAAAACAATTTGTTCTTATTCAACAAACAACTGTTTAGACAGACTAAGGGGACCAGCATGGGGGCCACCTGTGCCCCTAGTCTGGCCTGTTTGTATGTATCAAACTTCAAGAACACCATATCTACAATACAGTATCACCGTTCTATGAAAATATCTCAGTGTGGTCTCGTTACATAGATGACGTCTTTTTCATCTGGACGGGACCCATAGAGACACTAAGAGAGTTCATCACATGGTTGAATCTTGGTGATAATAATCTCAAGTTCACCTCTCACATAGACAACAATAGTTGTGAATTTCTTGACCTTATTATCAAACATATTAATGGAACCTTAAATGTAGAACTTTTTACAAAACACCATGCTTCATCACGAAAGCAACCACCCTCCTAGTCAAGTAAACAATATCCCATTTGGTCAATTTCTGAGACTTAAGAGAAATTGTACCACATCTCAGGACTTTGAAAAACATGCCAGTGTTCTGAAAACTAAATTTTTAGAACGCGGATACCCCAAACGACTAATAAGACACTCTTACAAGCGCGCTAAATATTACAATCGTGATAATCTATTTCTGCCCAAAGAGAAGAAAGAGTCTATTACACAGCCCATAATCTTTGTTACTAACTATAACCCAATTAGCAATAAACTCAAAAATATCATAAACAGAAATTGGCATCTAGTTAATGATAAAAATCACAATAGATTGCCCAAACCTATGTTCTCCTACAGGAGGAACCGGACAATCCGAAATAGTTTGGTACATACATATAGGGAAACTAAAAGAGTTAACCAGCCCTGTATTGATAATGCGCCCATGCCAACGGGCACTTTCCCGTGCTCAGGTTGCAGTAACTGTAAAGATATTATCCGAGGAAACATTATCACCATCAAAGATGTAGTAATTAAACCGACTAGCTTCATGAATTGTCGGACAAGTAATGTAATTTACCTGATCAGTTGCCCCTGCAAACTTATTTATATTGGGGAAACCTCTAGAGAGGTCCGAATACGACTGAATGAGCATAGATCAGCCCTTCGCACCAACAAGATAGGGGCCCCTCTAACCGAACACTGGAAGACAGCAAAGCATGAGATTAGTGACCTGCGCTGGTGTTGCTTAGAGCATGTCAGTCTAAGCACAAGAGGTGGAAATCTTACCCAAAAAAGAAAAAGACGCGAACAATTCTATATGTCCAAGTGCAATAGCGTCCGCATCGGACTCAATAGCAGAGAAGATTGGGAAAAGATAATTTAAAGAATGGAACAGTAGTGATAAGGAATAACCAGGATTAGTTAACATAAGGTACTGATACTTATAGTAAGGTTTCAATAATATAGGCATGTATATGCATTATATGATTTAAAGATCACAAATAATTATACATTAATATCCAAAGCCCCGATATATATGTAAAGACACTTTTTTTAGGGGTCTCTTGAGTGTGCCACCCTGTGGATGAATCATGCCAAATCAACTAATAATACTCTAGTACTTACCCCCAGCAGCACTGGCAGATTATTAGCGCACCATTTAGCTCTAACGCCCCTTTTTGCTCTATACAACTTTTGATATATATAACCACACTATGCACGTGGGCTAGAGAGTGGCACCTAATCATTACATGACCTATAATAATTTTTCCCCGTTAAATGAGAAGACACAGAATCCTTTTTTTCTATTCACATATTATAATCGTGTCTTGAACAAATGTAGTTCTCTACCGTTCATTATATTAAATTACCGCTAATCCTTTTTAAAAAGCGATAAGATATACCATGTGTGTAGCAGATTATACAGTGGCAATAACGCTGTCTAGCGCGCCACACAAGCCCGTTTGTAAACAAATGAGCTGTCAGGTGATATATATTCAACCAATCAGCGAGCGGATGACTGTTCGCCCAATCAGTAGCGCTGTACCATAAAAAGGCCCAAACCCGCGTCCACTCTAAACTTTCAACTCTTACAGAATCCATGGGACGCTGACGGAGTAGGAGCAGGGAGGCCGAATTCTAACTTCTAGGTAAGCCGAGCGTGACCGACCCCTTTCTCACTTGACCCGCATTGCGCTTAATAGAGCCTCGCTTTTGGTAACCTACCCGTTTTGGTTAATCTACAAGCGTCAAAACTCGCTTTTGGTAACCTTCTCGCTTTCGGTAACCTATTAGTTACAAGACCCGCTATGCACCGCAGAAACTTAAGTTAGTTAAAGTGCATCAGCTATGAATTACTATAAACAATTATACTTAACATGATAGTAAAGAAACCCGCAATGTTTGTATTAACAATATATGGTGAAAGAGCCACCCTGTAGAGACATTGTTGTGACAAATGCTACAACCCCGAACAATATTAACGGTAGATTTGAGGCGGGGAAAATGTATTCAAGACAGAAAGGAAAACCTTTAAAAAAATCTGAGAAATCGTGCTCTATACTAACTGGTGCAAATGCACCGATGCTGTGCCCCAACAGGAAGATTAAATTACCTGTAGATTTGACATTATTAATACGCTATAAGCAATGCACCATGAATGTGCGTATTGATTTAGTAAAGAGGTGTATATCACATACCCTATGTTAAACTACAATTAACAATTCAAAAACAAGTATCAATTTTTATTAAATTTCCTCCTTTTACACCTACAGTGGCAGGAGAACCCCCGCCATTATATGAACGCCTAACCGCAACACAAGCCAATTGAAAAGCTCGTGTATTATCAATTTGCCAGTTATTAAAACCTGGGTAAGTGCGGAGAATAGAATTCTCCAGGACAGTTGGGAACCACTTCTTTGAATGCAATATGGTAATAGATGTGTATTGACTTACAGCCAAACTGAATATCAATATCGGTGGCTCCTACTACCAGAGCGTGAACCTTCCCAATACAAGCATAAGGTAGATGCCTGTTATGAATATTACAAATGCTTAGATAATCAGAGCACACAGCATATTGATCTATATCCTATTACTATTTTCAGACCCTAGTACTGCACATGCTACATCAAAAGCATTGAGAACATACAGTACAGTTATTTCCCGGATTGCATAACCGGGCCCCTGGTCCTCTAGGATATATCTGGAAACCAGTAATAAAATACAGGTAACTTAAGTCCCTGTTTGACATTACGTATTAGGTGATGTCACTATCGTAAAAGCTTCCCGATAAACAAATTTTGGGATTCACTAGCGGTGCCCCTTATAGAAGGTCATGTATTTTGACAATACCAATAAAGTTACCAATAATCAGTTTTTGACTAGCGCCAACCACTTAGTAGTTATAAAATGTCATATAGTATTAGCCAACAGGAAATGTTTTCTGGTAATATGCTTTGTCTTTAAAAATCTGTAAACACAAAAAAGTAATTGTCTGTTTCCTTCTAGAACTTGGTCCTGAAGAAGGTTGTTAATTGTTTCTCCTTAACCGAAATGCCGCGTCGACCCCTGTTCTTGCGAATATTTTTTAACCCATATTGTATAAATTGGTTTCGTTTATTATTGTGTTTTTATATGTTTTTAATTAAATGTACAATATACTGCATGTATTTTTTAACTATTCGTTACTATTGTGATAATTTTGTATTCTTGAATAAATACACAAATGACATATTTTTCCAAAACAATCTTCCTGTTTTTTTCTCTAGTTTAGACTGAATATAAATAACATGTGTGCTATACTGGTATAATTTGGTGTTTGATATATCTCCACAATGGTTGGCCTATTTCTAGTGAATTGAGTTGCATAAATTTTTTTTCTTTTTATATCTGTGTGATTGGTATTGCTAAAAAACAAGAAGCCTAGCACCACTAGTACACTCTTTACCACCTTTGTGGCTAATTTGTGGGACGCTCTTGCTTTTCTATGTTACTCCCCTGTCCCAAACTTGACAGATAAGGGGGCCTCCTTTACTTTTTATCATGTTAGCAGTACACCATTCAGAAATGCGGAAGGTTGTAAGGAAACTGTACTATGCAAAAAGTTCTGCATTATGTTTAAGTGAACTGAACACATGTCTTTTATATGGTTCTTTATCAGATGTTCAAAAAAAGTGTGATGATATTGAAATGCGATATTTTGGTTCAGAAGAGCAGTCCATAGAAAGTAAAAGTTTGACAATTACAGATGTAGGAGGCGATGGAAAAGTGATTAGCACTGATCAGTTTGAAGAAGAAATTGGAAAGTTTAATGTAGTCTGTTCTGAAACACCAAACTATGGGGTCCATTAGGATGGTGGACGGATCGCCACCGCCATGCAGGCGGTGGCGATCCGTCCGCCATCCTTGCCCGTCCGCCACCTTTCTTCCCCCGCCATATTACAATGGCAGGGGGGACCGTGGCGGAGGGGAAGAACGTCCACCGCTTTCCCACCACGGTCGCCTTGGAACCGCGGCAGAAAAGGCCTGATAAGGTGGCGGTGTCTATCAGACACCGCCAGCCATATTATGATGGCCTGGGAGGAATGCCTTTCCGTGGCGCCATGAAAAGGCATACGGTTCCTGCTTTGGGGACCCGTTGCGGGGACCGAGGGTGAAGGGAGGGTGGGAGGTGCACATGAAGGGTACCTATGGTACCCCCCTGCGTTTCTCAGCACAACATGGCAGGCACCGCGCGGTGCCTGTCATGTTGTGCTGTGAAAAGCACAACAAGCATTTTTCACATTGCACCGTCCGCCGCAATGTTAAAAATGGGGGATGCACCCGCCACTGTAGCGGGTGCATCCTAATTGTGGGCACGGTTCCTCCGTCCTTGTGGCGGACGGTACCTGCCCCCGACAGGATGGCGAACATACTTTGTCCGTCCGCCATCCTAATGGACCCCTATGTTTGTGTTTGTTGTCGACGTACTCATTATAAAAGTCAAAGTAGGAATGTTGATTTGTGTTTGAAAAGTGAAAAGGAGAACAATGGTATGTAGGTAGAATTTGCAACATACTTGTTTGTGGAAGGTTGTTTTGAGTTAGGTAGTGATCAACGTATATGTAAATATTGTTACAACAAATTAGAAGAGAACAAAATGCCTGCTAGAGCAGTACATAATACGTTAGAATTAGTACCTATTCCGGAGGAACTGGCAGAATTGAACACATATGCGTCTGTTCTAATTCAATATGTTCATCCTTTTCAAACTATAATTCGGACGGAACCTAAAACAGGTGATCTGCCACCAACAGACTTGCAAAGAGGGCTGAAAGGAAGAGTGGTGTGCTTACCTTTGGATTTTAAGAAAAATATTGAAACTATTGCAGGAGAGAAAGGGGAAAATGAGTCAGTACCTATTTTAGTAAAAGGTGTACCAACAAAGATTCGAAAAATATGTCAATAATTTGTGGATTTTTAAAAAAATACTTGAAACGGCTACCTTATATCTTATAGAGAACAATATTTATTACAAACATATGAAAGTGGATGAACAGGTAATAAGTTTAGAAGATGAATCTGAAATTTCAAGTGGTCAAATAGAAACAGTGGACAAGTGTAGGACTGAAGCGATTTATGAACATTACACAATATGTCCTTTGCATTCAAAAGCAGTAGTAGGAAGTAGCATTGAGTTATTTCAAATGAAAAAAAGCACAGGGAACTCCAATGAGTGTATGGGAGAAAAGCTTGGCAGCTCGTTGTTTTCCACAGCTGTTTCCTACTGGAGAAGGTGGACGATATGATGAGCGACCTGTACAAATTCCAGCTTCAGAATATCGGTCAACAAAATTATATTCTGAAGGTCCTAGATTTTGATAGTGCATTCCATATATATATTTCACCTTTTGTTTGAAAGTGATCTCTCTTCTCTGTCGTATGCAGTGAACCACATACTTAAAACTGGAGTTTATCAATCACTTCTTTATGCAAAAGAATTTGTGGAGAAAGTTAAAAAAACAGATGACAATTTAGAAGCACAGTTAATCAATTTGATGGCATGTCAACATTTAAACAAATGAATATTGGTATCGTCTTCATGGAGAACTCAAGTGTACGCTACGGAACTTAGGTGCCCCAACATGGTTTGTCACACTTAGCTGTGCAGAGTATGCATGAGAAGATTTGCTTGAGTTTCTAAGACAAGCAAATTCCAATATAAACAATGTAATAAAGACTCCTGGTGAATTTTGTTCAATGGATCCTGTAAATATGTGCAGATATATTTTTTTTAAGTTCAAGTTTATTGAAACCAAACAGAAAGTACAAAAGTGAAAATGCATTTAAGAAATAGCAATATACAAGAGAAAATAGAATAAAACAATGCAAAAGAATAAAAAAGCGGATTCAATAAACAACTCACTCTCGTTCATGAAAAAAGAAGGAGAGAGGGAAAAAATATAAAAAAATAAAAGGGAGACAATAAGAGTAAATATGTGCAGATATTTTAATCTTAAGTTTGCAGCTATGATGTCTTTTGTCTGCAATAAAATGAATCCACCTCTTGCAGAAGTTACCGATTTCTTTTAGAGAAAGAAGTATCAAGCAAGAGGTGTTATATATATATATATATGCTACTATGGATCAAGGATACACCTAAATTTGGAAATGATCCTGATGAAATAGTATTGTCTTTCAGCGAACAGTATGTAACATGTGAGATTCCAAGAGAAGGAGGAGATAGAAGCTTGAGACAGCAAGTTTTATGTTTCCAAAGTCATCGTGGTGGAAAATATTGCAGAAGAAAATACAAGTCTAAAGAAAATTTTTCCACCAAATGTTGGTTTGGTTTTCCCCGTCCTGTCATTTCTAAAGGAAGAGTAAATTCTTTTTTTTCTTCTGTAAGGCACACAAAAACTCGGAAATCTCAAAAGAATACCTACAACTTAAAAAGATCAGAAGTCTCAAAGTATATCAATGACTACAATCCAGTCATTTTAAAAATATGGACATCCAGTATGTTGCAGATAATTCAATTGCTGTTGCACGTTACGTTACATCGTACATAACAAAATCAGAAAAAACTGATGAAACAAATGTGGGAAGAAATTGCACAAGAGAAAAGCCTTAGCAAAAAATAGTACAGCTCTACTTGGAAAATGATTGCCCACCGAGAAATTGGATCCTATGAATGTTCAGACCACTTGTGCTCTTCAAGTTTATATTCAAAGTCACGGGGAATCATTTGGGTAAGTTTAGGTCTTGCCTGCAATTGAAATAGGGTGTTGAAAACATTGGAATGAATTGAACAATTAACTGCAAATGAGCCAGACAGTACAGACATTCTTAAAACTAATATGTTGGACACATACTATCCGAAAAGGAGTCAACATCAGGAACAGCTATGTCTGTATGAAGTACTTCAACATTACAGCTTCAAAAGAAATGTTAAACAGAATTTAAAAGAAGAAAGTTTGCAATAGTTGGATGTCATGGTTGTTTAGTAAAACAAGCAAAGGGTAATCTTGTAAACCACAAGAAATTTAGTTGTGAAACTCCAGATAAGCGAGAATGTTACTATTTAGCACTTCTGCAACTGTTCAAACCATGGCGTAGCGAAAGTGAATTACTTGGAGAGTTTGACTGCTACGAAGATTCTTGTAATGCATATAAAGATAGCATTAGATGTACAATTTTCCCTACATATTTAAAAATGTTGAATGATGAAGTTGAATAGGAAAACACTTTTACAGCTGAAAAAGCTCATGAAAGTTCTCAAGATAGTCAAAGTAGTGGTCCATGTAGTCAAGATCCTCTTGGACAACCAATGCTGGAAAGTGAAGCAGTAATTGCTATGCACAAAGTCGAAATTGCAATGCAACAAGCACACAAAGAGAATATTACATTGGAAAGCTTAGAAGAACAAGTAAATGTTGAACAGAAAGAAATATATGTGCAAGTGAGAGAACGTATAGAACATGGTTTGTTGCATAAAAAAAAAGAATGTGTGTGTTTATCTTTTAAACCTCTTCTGATGTACATCAGTGGTCAAGCTGGGACAGGTAAAAGTTTTTAATTAAAGTTTTGGCCAGTTATCTTCAAAAAATTACTGGTCCACATTTATGTTGTAAGGTAACAGCGCCAACTAGATTAGATGCACACAATGTTAAAGGAGTTACTTTGCATAGATTATTGATGTTACCAGTTGAGCATAATAATAAACTAGAATATCATAAGTTGTCCGGAGAAGCTACTTATGAAGTGTCAAGAGTGCTAAAGAAAATGAAACTTTTAATTATTGATGAGGTTAGCATGGTCTCAAACTTAATGCTCGCTTTTGTGCACTTAAGAATGCAACAGGTATTAAAAACAGATTACGACGTTCTCTTTGGGGGAAAACATGTAATTATATTTGGAGATATGCTACAACTAACCCTTGTAAAAGGAGAACCAGTGTTTAAAACTCTTCTAAATGAAGACACTAAGAAATCTTTGGGATGTATTGGAAATATGAATCTGTGGTTACCTTTTGAATATGAAGAACTCACTCAGAATATGCGACAATCAAGAGATGAAGATTATGCAAATATTCTAAAAGATGTAAGAATTGGTGTTCTAAGCAAACATGGTAAACAAGCTTTTCAAAGTTGTCTACTAAAGAACTTGTTTACAAAATAAAACACACCAGCAGAAGTAATGTACAAGAAAAAGAACGAAAAAAGTTCAAAGCAGGCTTCCATCTTCATTTTGCAAATTCTTTAATTAAATCAATTGATGGCGATATCCACTGTATCGATGTTCATATCATTTTCACAAACAACTGTTGCATTGTCTATACAATTTCCACAGCTACAGCCTACGCGTTTTGTCCCATCAGGGACATCATCAGGGATTTAAAAATTATTTTCCTATCTCCATCCAAATTACTGATGCATGTCTATTCACCAATCTTCTTTTTCCTGATCTGGTTATTCTAAACAATGCATATGTAAACTATCATTAAGAGTGCGGGTGATCGTTAAATTTATATTAATCTTGAGGCAATTCATCTCGACCCGTTTTCACCAATCATAGTTCCTTCTTGACAGCCGGAATGATAAATCCTACCGTCTGTCAAGAAGGAACTATGCTTGGTGAAAACGGGTCAAGATGCATTGACCATTACGAGAAGGTTTTTGTGAACATGTTATGAGAAGATAAGGATTGTGACTCGAGCTTTCTCAAGTTAAGGAGACAGGGCGCCTGGGGCGATTTTGAATCAGCCAACCGACCAGTCGCTGTGCACACAAAAATAATTTTGTGGATGATAAACTATTGGGTACAGAATTTGGATGACCCGTGCCACAAAATTAATATTAAATTAACGATCACCTGCACTCTTAATGATAGTTTACATAGGCAGTGTTTAGAATAACCAGATTCAGAATTTTGATGACTTGCATAATTTAATGCTTGAATTGTATTTGTACATTTGATGCTCCTTGGTTAGTATTTATTTTAGAGTTCATTAACTGCAAGCACTATAGTTGACATAGAACAATTTCTATATTTAACAATACCTGATTGCAAATCTGTACCATTTTCCAAATTAGTAAAAGAAGCTGATCATGAGAAGATGTGTTCTCGTTGTAAATCAACAGTGCTATCTACATTATGCCTACAAAGATATGGAAAATATTTGATTATATTACTGCAATGCTGTAGACCAAATGGAAAAAAAGTGGAAACCAAAATTAAAAATGTTGTTGCTTGTCAAGTATTTCTGGAAGAACTTTTGCAACAGTTGCTATTGGTTTCCATGCTGGAAGTACTACTACACATGGACATTATACTGTTTATTTAAAGGTAATAATGGATGGAGTCACTGCAACAATACACACTTGGAAATTAAACCGAGATTGCCTTATGAATTACCCAACTCATATTTGATATTTCTGAAACAAAGATTTTAAAAACACCATTCGGCTTTGTGGGAAGGTGTAAAGATACTTTAAGGAATTCATACTGGATGCTTTCAAAGCGAAATTTGTGATACATTATTTGGCATATTGGGAATATGTGCACAGAAACTACGAAGTAAAGGTAAGATTTGAAGATTGAAAATAGTATTGGATGTGTTATGTGTGTGGATTTTTTATTATATTTGTGGGAATTAGGCATTTGTTTTTTTTAACAATGTAGTTGATTGTTTCTTTTCCTGCTGTTTATGATGAAACTAAACTACTCTGACATCACTTTGAATACTGAAGTTAAGTAGTAGCTGATGACAGCAAAAAAAGGGAGAAAAATTGTTGTATGAGTGTTAAATGATTTTGTATTATTTAAAAGTAATTATAATTTGTGAAATGTATTACATTACATAGCAGTTTTGCAGTTTATTTTATGTAGTTGAAAAGTTACAAAAAACAGTCCTAATGACCAATACACAGTAGTAGTTTGATATTTAAAAAACATTTGAAATTCACTGAAAAAAACCATAGGTTTTACATACGTTATAGTTAGGAATTAGCATTCAAAAAACCTCAGCAATTCACGGAAAAAACCATAGTTTTCAGAGACGTTGTAGTTAGTTGGACATTTGACTCATATAAAACCAAAGAAATGTCCCTGTTATAGTTAGTTGAGCTAATTATGACTCGCGCGCCCGCAATGCACTGCAGATGACGTCACATATTACATCACTCATGACAAGGTAAGTGACATCACTCATGACATCACTGATGACATCTCAAATGACATCATGGATGACATCATCCACGTGATAGTCTGACACACCTCTTCACACTGTAATATAACCTTTGAGAGACACACTCTAAAATACAGACTGTCGTTTTGAAAAGCATAGACACACCAATACCAAGTACTAGATATCCATCCACTGATGCCTATCTATATATTGTGAGCCAGATGTACACTGATAGTCACTCATACATGCTGTCACTGATCATTACATCAGTATAATATCTACTCATACACCTATATATACATTTACACAGTGCTACTGATCCATAGAGTTACTCATTCATCTACTCAGTCATGCCAAAAATCAATCATACACCCATGTACTCTCCAAATGCAGATATATACACAACACCTTTCTTATTTATACACACAC
Source organism: Lissotriton helveticus (assembly GCF_964261635.1). Classification (NCBI taxonomy): domain Eukaryota; kingdom Metazoa; phylum Chordata; class Amphibia; order Caudata; family Salamandridae; genus Lissotriton; species Lissotriton helveticus. The sequence goes on from NC_136057.1 coordinate 823,292,470, forward strand.
CACTTTCCTTATTTATATAGATACTATCACATACTTACTCTTTTATACAATCACTAATACAAGTACACATTCGTGTATATAGACACTCCTGCAATCACTGTCTCTCATGTATAGTCAATTATACACCCCAACACTCACATATACTGTGTAAAAACATATATAGTTACTCGCATATATACAACTGAGACATCAATTCACTAATCAACACACCTGTACACACCTTCAGCTACCCATGCAGCCCTTCCAAGATGTACTTTTGAATCTATTGAACCAGTGAATCAGACATTCAGACATGTATGCAGAGTCAGACACCCCCCACTCACCTACATAGACACTCACACCCCCATACAGCTAGTCATACAATCAATAAAAAACACATCTAGAAACTGATGTAGCTACTCACCAATCCATGCACCTGCTTACACACCAAGTGAGAGACTAAGAGAGACATTCACACAGTCTAGTAACTAATGCATGCATTCAGGAACATACGTTCAATCAGTGGCTTATAGAGTCAGTCATGCATCTACTAAATAATGCATTCAGGCACTTTTACATCGACTTATTCTTGAATAGACCTTGGCATAGATATATATGAAAAATATGTAAACTTTATAGAAACACACATTCACTGGATGATGTCATCAGTGATGTCATTTGAGATATCATCAGTAATGTCATGAGTGATGTCACTGACCATGTCATGAGTGATGTAATAAGTGACATCATCAGCAGTGCATTGCGGGTCACAAGTTATATTTAGCTCAACTAACTATAACAGGCAATTTTCTCAGTTTTATATGAGTTAAATGTCCAACTAACTATAACGTCTCTGAAACCTATAGATTTTTCTGTGAATTTCTAAGGTTTTTTAAATGCTCATTCCTAACTATAACATCTGACATCTGACATCATCAGCAGTGCATTGCGGGTCACAAGTTATATTTAGCTCAACTAACTATAACAGGCAATTTTCTCAGTTTTATATGAGTTAAATGTCCAACTAACTATAACGTCTCTGAAACCTATAGATTTTTCTGTGAATTTCTAAGGTTTTTTAAATGCTAATTCCTAACTATAACATCTGTAAAACCTATGTTTTTTCAGTGAATATATATATATAGTAGGTAGTTATAGTTAGGACCTAGTTTCCATAGGAAATCCACAACATTCTATTTGGAATAACTTTTACGCCGGTGGACGAATCTTCGTGAATTTCTCCAAGAAAATGGCCTGCTTGGTTCTGCTCCTTCCCTGAAAGTGTGGGGCTGATTCGTCAAGTGGGGGTCAAGCAAAAAGGGGGGTCCCAAAACGTGTTTTAGACATGCAATTTTCCATAGGGACCTTTAGCCAGGGCTACAGCCCGAGCGGCTGAACAGAATTACACAAATTTGGCAGAGGGTAGAGTTCTGTTCGCAGATTGTGCTTTTGTTAAGTTGTGTAAATCCATTCAGTAGTTTCTGAGAAAATTGCAAGTAAAATCATAGCGATATCTAAAGACGGAGTTCAGCACGCGTACTGAAATCTGTTCAATTATGAGCGCGAGCTGCATGCTGATTGGCTGTGAACTGTTTGTCAACACTCAAAACTAGGAAGTGTTGGTGGCCATCTTGTGCCTCGCTAGAACTGAGTCACAAGAAAACAGTAAAACAAAGTTGAGAAATAAGGGAAGGGGGTAGGGTAGAGACATTCTGACCCTGTGGGCTTGCTCAGGGGTGGTACATGGATGTTTAGGCTCTATTTTTTATTTTATTTTTTTTTAAGAAAAATCGCGGCGTACGCGTATGGAAATACATGCAATTACGAGCAGGAGCTGCATGCTGATTGGCTGTCAATACTCCAAGCCAGGAAGTGTTGGCAGCCATGTTGTTTGTTGGGAGAGCAGAGTCACAAGAAAACAGTAAAACAAAGTTGAGAAATAAGGAAACGGGGCAGGGTAGAAACATTCTGAGCCTATCGTCTTGGTCAGGGGATGGTACAAGGATCCTTAGGCTCAATTTTTTTTCAAATAAAAAATTGCGGGGTACTCGTGCAATACTTGTATGCGATGGAAAAGGTGAAAAAAAACTAGAAGTCCATTTAATTCATTAGGTCCCGTGGGGGGCAAATTACGGGGGCAATTTTTCTGCATAATGGGGGCTTGTAAGGTGCTCCGAGCACTGGGGAACGGCACTCCTCTGGTTTTATTTTGAAGTATGCGGGGGGGGGTTACGGTCCTACTCCCCGCAGTCTCGGTGAGCGGCACCCCTCGGGTCTTTTTAAAAAAAATATATGTTTTGAGCTCTCTCTCTCCCCGTACACGTCGCGGGGAACACCACATTTCTGAGGCTGTGATATGTAAAATGACCTTCCATCTGCGGGTACCTGCATTGTCTGGAGTTTTTTATTAATGTTGGGAGGGTGGGCTTGATAATACGTCCTTGTAAATTCCCATACAAGCCTATGTTCTGGTGTTAACATGGACTTCTAGGGAAAATAACAAGGCCGTATTATAAAGCTCATTATCGCCGTTTTATCGGCAGTTTCCTGCCAATAAAACGGCGACAATTTTAATACCGGTCCTTGATAATATGCACCTAAGTTTACTTGTAAAAAAAAAGAGCAACAAAAGGCGATACATTATCGTCGCTTTTATTGGCAGGAAATTGCCAATAAAGCTGTGATAATGAGCTTGCTAATATGCCCTTGTGAATAACCATAGGAGCCCGGGTTAACAGCAGAACCTGGGCTGCTATGGGAAGTTACAAGGGTCTATTATCAAGCACATTATCGCCGCTTTATCGTCAGTTTCCTGTCAATAAAATAATGTATCACCTTTTGTTGATAATATGCTCCTTCATTTCTATAATAGTATGTAAAGCTTTCCTTTTTTTTGGGGTAGCAGTTTTGCTCTCTTCGCATGCTCAGCGTCGTTTCGAAGCCCACGTTTTCTTTTTCTTCAAGTTCAACAAGCAAACATTTCTTTATATCAGTTAGTAAATCTGTTGCTTTCTTTTCCCGGTTCATGTGTGTTATCCGCTGCTGTAATTTTGTACAGTATTAATAGTCATATTTTTTATATATTTATTTGAAAGGTAGTGCCGAGGCGCCCAATGTTGATTACGTACTCCGTCCACCGCCATTTTAGAAGTTTCTCACCGTTATTTTTATTATATCTGTTAGTTAGAACTCAGTAGTTTTCAATCCTAGTCTTGAATATCTTACTATAGTATTTCAACATTATTTTTATTGTGGGCCGTCATACCCCTCTCCCATAAAATAAAAGAAGTATGTAGTTTTTTTTATTAACTTTTATTAAACAATAAATATAAACGAAACTCAATTATGACTATATTAGAACTGAAAAAATAACTTAAACAATGTTATAAACAAACTGTGAAATGGATTCCAAAAGGTGTCCGATTGGTAATCTGCAAAAGAAAAAAGAAAATTAGAGTTTAGAATTATGTAGATGTGAGTAAATGAGCTGAAGCATTACGGGGCATTATATCAAGAACGGCGATAAAATTATCGCCGTTCCAGCGGCAGGAAACTGCAGCTAAAGCAGCGATAATGGGCTTCATAATATGCTGTTGTGAATTCCCATAGCAGTCCAGGTTCTGGTGTTAACCTGGGCTACTATGGGAATTCACAAGGGCATATTATCAAGCCCATTATGGCCGCTTTAGCGGCAGTTTCCTGCCGCTGAAACGGCAATAATTTTATAGCCGTTCTTGATACTATGCCCCTACAAGTTTTGGTACCTCTACGGTTTTACGTGTGCAGTGTGACTCGTACATTCCAGTTCTGTTATAGTGCCGCGTTCAAGTGGTGTCTATATGGAAGTGCCTACTGCGTTACTGACACCCGTTATGGCAACTTATTTCTAATGCATTCCTATGAAGGCTTTGTTGATCTAGGCCTTTGTGCTTACCGTTGTATAAACCTTGCGGGTGAACATTTCAGGCAGTTGGTGTCACAACTTATTCTGAACAATTCTTCTACACTTCTACGCGTCCAAGACAGTAGTGTCTAAGTTTAAGAGAGAAAGAGAAATGATGTCACAGAGAGTGAGCGAGAGAAAGAGAGAGAAAACAACATTAAAACTGTGTCGCAGAGTCTGGAGTTGAGATATTTTCTTGAAAAGTCAGATGTAGATTTACTAGCTCCTTATATCACTTTACCCATGTTAAAAGTGACTCAAAAGTGGCGTAATAAGGTTGTGGATCTGTTTGTCAGATTGTTGTAACGTATCTGTTGTCACTGCTTGGAGGTAATTATAGATTTTACAGAGAAGCTGCTATACACTACGCATTCTGAGCGATAATATCAAGCCTGGGCGACAAAATTATTGCCTCTTTATTGGCAGGAAAGTGTCACTAAAGTGGCGATAATGAGTTTGATAATATGCTCTATGGAATTTCAATCAAAGGTCATGTCAGATGTCCTTCACATGTAACATGAGTTTCGATTGGAATTCCATAGAGCATATTATCAAACCTATTATGGCTACTTTAGCGGCAGTTTGCTGCCAATAAAGTGGCGATAATTTTGTTGCCAAGGTTTGATAATATAGCCCTCACTCCTTTTATAAATAAAAGTTACACTACAGTTTTACGAGTGCAGTGTACCTGGTACATTTTACTTGTTATAGTGCCGCATTTAAGTGGTGTCTATATGGAAGTGCCTCCTGCGTTACTAACGCCCGTTATGCCGAATTATTTCTAATGCATTCCTATGAAGGATTTGTAGATCTAGGCCTCTGTGCTTACCATTGTAAAAACCTTGCGGCCAAACACTTCAGCAAGTTGGATTGACAACTTCATTTCAACAATTCTTCTACACGTCCAAGCAGACAGCAGTGACTAAGTTTAAGAGAGAAAGAGAAATGATGTCACAGAGAGTGAGAGAGAGAGAAAGACAGAGAAAACAACATTAAAACTGTGTCTCACAGTTTGGAGTTGAGATTTTTTCTTGAAAAGTCAGACATAGATTTACTAGCTCCTTGCATCACTTTACCCATGTTAAAAGTGACTCAAAAGTGGCGTAATACGGTTGTGGATCTGTTTGTCAGACTGTTTTAACCTATCTGTTGTAAATGTAAATGTATTTCGATTTATATAGCGCACGAATCACCCAGGGGTCTCAAGGCGCTTGCTTAGGGAACCCGTCCTGGTATTCCCCTGTGAGAAACCCCGGCAGGGTGTCCACAAGGTGAAAGCCAGGCATCCCGCCGCGAGGGGCCGTAGTGGAGATTAAGCAAGCTATTGCCCAGAGTCGCAGAGTGTGACCCCATGAGTTGAGTAGGCACCAGAGCGAGAATTGTCGAGTCTGTGGAATTTTGAGCCCGAGACCCGCCGAGGCGGGGAATCGAACCCTGGTCCACGGTCGATCTCAGCTTCCGGATCTGCCGCCTCTAACCACTGAGCCACGCTTCTCCACTGAGTGTTGTCACAGCTCGGAGGTAATTATAGATTCTACAGAGTAGCTGCTGTACAGTACGCACTCTGGGCCGTAATATCAAGCCCGGGCAACAAAATGATCGCCACTTTATCGGCAGGAAAGTGTCACTAAAGTGGCGATAATGGGTTTGATAATATGCTCTATGGAATTCCAATTGAAGCTCATGTCTGATGTCTTTCACATCTAACATGAGCTTCGATTGGAATTCATACAGCATATTATCAAACCTATTATGGCCTCTTTAGCGGCAGTTTGCTGCCGATAAAGTGGCGATAATTTTGTCGCCAAAGGTTGATAATATGGCCCTCTCTCGTTTCACAAATAAAGCTAACACTATAGTTTTACGAGTGCAGTGTACCTGGTACATTTTATTTGTTATAGTGTCGCGTTCAAGTGGTGTCTATATGGCAGTGCCTACTGCTTTACTGATGCCCGTTATGCCGAATTATTTCTAATGCATTCCTATGAAGGATTTGTGGATCTAGGCCTCTGTGCTTACCGTTGTGTAAACTTTGCGCCTAAACACATTAGGGAGTGGAGTTCACAACTTAAGTTGGGCTGATCTTCTACACATCCAAGCATCTTTAAGTTTAAGAGAGAAAGATAAATGATGTCACAGAGAGTGAGAGAGAGAGAGAAAACAACATTAAAACTGTGTCACAGAGTCTGGAGTTGAGATTTTTTGTTGAACCAGACATAAATTTACCAGCTCCTAGCATCACTTTACCCATGTTAAAAGTGACTGAAAAGTTGCGTAATAAGGTTGTGGATCTGTTTGTCAGAATGTTGTAACCTATCTGTTGTCACTGCTTGGAGGTAATTATAGATTTTACAGAGAAGCTGCTATACACTACGCATTCTGAGCGATAATATCAAGCCTGGGCGACAAAATTATTGCCTCTTTATCAGCAGGAAAGTGTCACTAAAGTGGCGATAATGAGTTTGATAATATGCTCTATGGAATTTCAATCAAAGGTCATGTCAGATGTCCTTCACATGTAACATGAGTTTCGATTGGAATTCCATAGAGCATATTAACAAACCTATTATGGCCTCTTTAGCGGCAGTTTGCTGCCGATAAAGTGGTGATAATTTTGTCGCCAAGGGTTGATAATATGGCCTTCTCTTATTTCACAAATAGAGCTAACACTACAGTTTTACGAGTGCAGTGTACCTGGTACATTTTATTTGTTATAGTGTCACGATCAAGTGGTGTCTATATGGAAGTGCCTACTGCGTTACTGACGCCCATTATGCCGAATTATTTCTAATGCATTGCTATGAAGGCTTTGTAGATCTAGGGTGCTGTGCTTACCTTGTATAAAGAGTGCCAACGGAGTTCACCATTCGACTTCAACTCTGCCTCTTTACGTCAAAGTATATTCAATAATTTGCAGAGAATTCCATTGCTGTTGCTCGATAGGCCGTGGTTGCTTCTGAAGGATGTTTGGTGAAGGAAACAAAAGGACATTATGATTAGTCATCGTAAACTGAGTTGCGTAACTACTATCAAAAGTGAATTTTAATGTGAGTTCTTAATATTCCGTAGTTAAGACTGTTGCTGCTCCAGCAAACAAAGGAAGATCAATAAGTTAATAGAGGCGTGGGACGGCCGTGTGACGCAGAAAAGAAAATAGTATCATAGACGCACAATTAATAATAATAGAGGCCTAAGCACGTGGCATAGTACAGAAATACGACATAGAAATTTATGCACGCACAATTTTTAAGATTAGAGGTGTATAGGACCTCTTGACTTATAAAGAAATATTTCAATTATGTCAGTACAATTTAAAACCATTGAGGGGTAGGAAAGCCATATGAAGGATAAAAAAAATAGCATTATGTATATACAATTTACAGTGGAGGCTGATGTTGTGACATCTTCTCTTACCTTTGCTTCTGTCGTCTTTTGTCGTGTCTTGAAAGGCTGCGGTTTTGCTGAGTTTGGGGTGTTTTTGTCAGTCTGTCTGTCATCGCAGCACAGGCAGGCAAAAGAGAGCGTGCTCACGTCAGTGCCTGTATTATATGGGAACCGCGGGGGCTGATCACACCAAGGCCAGGGCCGTCATTGGTAACGTTTTCGCAGGCTGCAAGAATGATGGCCCTGGGGGACATGCCATTGGGTAATGTATTGGTTTCCAGGCTAAATGATAGCAAGGATGCTAGGTGGTGGCATGTGGGTGGTGTGGGTGGGCGTGCACCACGCATGTGCAAGTATGAGTGTGTGCACTAACAATTACCAACAGAGAGATATGGGGGCGGTGTTATAATGTACGCAGAGGCAGGCCCAGAATCGGATCTGCAATGAGTCAGCACTTCTAATCATTCTCCTTAGCGTGCCCTGAGCTCTGATTTGTCACTGAGAGAGTGATCGCAGCATAGTTTGTACTGCTTATCATACTCAGCGTGTACCCGCGCATACGGTACGAATATGCTTTGATGTTACGCGTCGCATTAAAGCTTCGGTATGAGGTCATGTAGGGCGTTCTGTACGCAAAAGGGGGCAATGTTTCTACTTGGTTTAAAACACGTATGTATTTAATGTAGATACTAAGGGCAGACATTTGGGATAACTATGATTTTAAAAAAAATACTTTTAATAATCCTATATTACTTTTAAAAAGAATTATACAAATCGTGGTAGAACATCATGCGAACTCGTATTGAAAGAGCTGCGCAAGCGCATCATAAGCGTACCCAAAGCCATGTGACTTTAAAAGTAGAGATTTGATTGGTTCGTAACTTTTCCTATTGCGAGTGTTGAAAGTTCCGTCCCATTATAATTATTCGACTTTGACTTTCCAAGAAGAAGCATTTGTTGTGAGAATCTTCTCAAATAGAAGGAAGATCACCATAATAAGAGCAATGGAGTCATCTTCCAGCAGTTCTTCAGAGGAATATTTAATTCCTGAAGAAGCTCCAAAGAAGAGGAAAGAAGCTCTAATTTGGAAGTTTTTCACTTTTCCAGAAGGTCAAAAAAAGGTTAATGCTGCAAAAGTAACCTGTAAAATTTGCCAAAAAACTCTTTCAAGGGGTGATCCATGTAAAAAATACTCCTTTGGCACAGCAAATATGGTGCGACACGTGGAGAACTTGCACCCCAAGAACTTGACTCGAGCTGAAAGACGGAGGTTGCATGAGAACCCACCTGCTGCTGCACCAAGCACATCAACTGTGGCAGCATTTTCAGCAAGCAGTCCACACCCACATATTGATTCTGACGTTGCTAAAGTTAAAATTCTTTGCATTTATTGCGATAAACTTTTGTGGGTAACAGTCTATAGACCTGATGAAACGCAGGATGCAGGATCATTGCTGTCCTCGACATTAGTTGTTCTTTTTTCATTCTTTTGTTCCGCTTGAAATTTGTTGAGATAACACAAAAAAAATACAAAACAAAAAAAATGGTTATTTTTAGAACTACCTTCACTGGTCAAAGAAAGAACTATATTTCTATGTTAGTGTATACAAGTTTGTCAGAATGAATGTGTAGTTCATAAATGAATGAATGAATATATTACTAGCATATGGAGAATGTGAAAGTGCAGAGCTATAAGGAAGTGCTACAGCATAAATCTATAAGGTGTTTACCTATAGTATACTGTAGTATGTGCGAAGCACTTGAATGTAACATATGTACATAAATATGTTAGAAGTCTATGCTTCAATTTGAGCTGCTGGTGAAACTGCCTGGGTGAATTTGTATGTGTTAGGGGCGGATTTACAATCCCCTTGTGCCTCTTTTACACAGACGTTGTGTCACTTTTGAGACACAGCGGTGGTGCAAAAGATGTGCCATGATGTGTGCTATTAACAATGTGACGCATCTGGAGGGTGCATTACATTGTAGAGCCCTGCGCCAGAAGAGGCTTTCCTGTGCAGAAGGGGGTGCAGCAACACCTCCTAAAAGTGACTGAGTGAAATGTATAACATTTCATTCAGTCACTTTTGAGCTTATGCTGCGTCAAAACCTTGCACATACTTGAAGCAGGTGTATGGATTGATACAGCTTTGTGAGCATAGGGCCCCAGAGCATTGCTGGAGTTGTGTTACCCTTGCAACCGAAGTCAAGCAATAATTAATCCAAAAATTACTTTGCAATTTAGTTTTGAAATATAATCTAAAAAATTAAATACACATAAATATTTATATTAGAAATATAAGAAATTAGTATAAAAAGAAAGACATAATAATTAATACATTTATAACTTATCATTTACAAAACCTTTGAAATTCACTGAAAAAACCATAGGTTTCACAAACGTTATAGTTAGGAATTAGCATTTAAAAAACCTTGCAAATTCATTGAAAAAAACATAGGTTTCACACATGTTATAGTTAGGAATTAGCATTTAAAACACCTAGCAAATTCATTGAAAAAACCATAAGTTTCACACACGTTATAGTTAGCAATTAGCATTTAAAAAACCATGCAAATTCATTGAATAAACCCTCGTTTTCACACGTTATAGTTAGCTGAACATTTCTCTCATACAAAACCTTTGAAATTCCTCCGTTATATTTAGCTCAGCTAACTATAACTTGCGCGCCCGCAATGCACTGTTGATGACGTCACATATAACATCACTCATGACATGGTCAGTGACATCACTCATGACATCACTGATGACATCTCAAACGACATCACGGATGACATCACTGATGATATCATCCTTGTGAAAGAATGGCAGACCTCCTTTTGGCGTAATATAACCTTTGATACACACCTTCAGAAATATTTTTTTTTTTAAATGGAGATACCAATACCACTTACCAACAACCTATTCAGTAATTCTGCCATCTACATACCCATGCACTCATTCACCAACAGTTCTATACTGTCACTTATACATGTACTCACTCATCATGTGTACTCATATACTTATAAATACTGTTACAAACATCCATTTGTTTGCATATACAGCTATACACACACCACTACACTTACTTTTACAGAAACTTACACATACTTACTCTCTTAAACAATCAGTGATAGAAACACATACTTATTTATACAGGAACGTTTTGAATCTGTCACTGTCATATATCCTTACTTATATATATCGATACTCACACATACTTGTTTAAAACATATGTACTTACTCATAAAGTCACTATTGAGGCAGTCATTCACTCACTTTCACCCCCATACACACATTCATCCACCCGTGCAGTCCTGCACACATGCTGTCTACAAAACACATACAAACAGTGAGTCAGTCATTCATGCATCTGTGCCCTAAGTAATACCTGCCACCAAACCATACAGACACTCATTCTGATACTCAAAAAACCAACTAATAACCCATATAGACACTCGTGTAGCTACTCACCAACCCATGCAGCCACTTATACACAAAGTGAGACACTGATACAGATATTTACATATTTAAACATTACTCGCTAATACATGTATTCACTAAGATACACTTAATAAGTCAGTTATACAATGAAGTTTACAAAAAAACATCCATTTAGACACTTATGTACCAATTTATTCTTCCATCGACCTTTAGATATACATATATAAAAATATGTATTTTTCAGAAAGACACACATTCAGTGGATGATGTCATCAGTGATGTCATCAGTGATGTCCTTTGAGATGTCATCAGTGATGTCATGAGTGATGTCACTGACCATGTCATGAGTGATGTTATATGTGACGTCATCAGCAGTGCATTGCGGGCGCGCAAGTTATAGTTAGCTGAGCTAACTATAACGGAGGAATTTCAAAGGTTTTGTATGAGAGAAATGTTCAGCTAACTATAACGTGTGAAAACTAGGTTTTTTTCAATGAATTTGCATGGTCTTTTAAATACTAATTCCTAACTATAACGTGTGTGAAACCTATGGTTTTTTCAACGAATGTATATATATATATATATATATATATATATATGCAAAAAAGAAGGAGAGAACTCTGGGTAGGTCTCAGTTTAGGTGGAAAGCAGCTCCTGTTAGAGCACTCTCAACACCAGCGACACTCTAGATCTGCTCACCTCAAATGTCTGTTTTTCTATCAAAGTTTTTAAGCATGGGATTAGACAGTGCTATCCATGCCGAGATAGAAAATGACAAAGTCTTTCGCCATTTAAACAGCAAAGTCTTTAAGCATAGGACTAGTACAGTGCAGTCCGTGCCGAGCTGTCAAATAACAAAAGCCATTTATCACTCCAGGCACAATATTACAGCTTTGAATTGGTAAAATACCAACTCAAGCCAACCTGAAATGAATAAAAGCAACCCCTGACACAGTGTTTCGCTCTAATTAGAGCTCTTCAGAGAGGTATAGCTTTGTCCAGACACAAGGGAGCACCCAGTATTAAGTCAAAACAAAACCCTTTCAGGCATAGAGTGACGCATAAATTATGCAAAAAAGAAGGAGAGAACTCTGGGTAGGTCTCAGTTTAGGTGGAAAGCAGCTCCTGTTAGAGCACTCTCAACACCAGCGACACTCTAGATCTGCTCACCTCAAATGTCTGTTTTTCTATCAAAGTTTTTAAGCATAGGATTAGACAGTGCTATCCATGCCGAGATAGAAAATGACAAAGTCTTTCGCCATTTAAACAGCAAAGTCTTTAAGCATAGGACTAGTACAGTGCAGTCCTTGCCGAGCTGTCAAATAACAAAAGCCATTTATCACTCCAGGCACAATATTACAGCTTTGAATTGGTAAAATACCAACTCAAGCCAACCTGAAATGAATAAAAGCAACCCCTGACACAGTGTTTCGCTCTAATTAGAGCTCTTCAGAGAGGTATAGCTTTGTCCAGACACAAGGGAGCACCCAGTATTAAGTCAAAACAAAACCCTTTCAGGCATAGAGTGACGCATAAATTATGCAAAAAAGAAGGAGAGAACTCTGGGTAGGTCTCAGTTTAGGTGGAAAGCAGCTCCTGTTAGAGCACTCTCAACACCAGCGACACTCTAGATCTGCTCACCTCAAATGTCTGTTTTTCTATCAAAGTTTTTAAGCATAGGATTAGACAGTGCTATCCATGCCGAGATAGAAAATGACAAAGTCTTTCGCCATTTAAACAGCAAAGTCTTTAAGCATAGGACTAGTACAGTGCAGTCCTTGCCGAGCTGTCAAATAACAAAAGCCATTTATCACTGCAGGCACAATATTACAGCTTTGAATTGGTAAAATACCAACTCAAGCCAACCTGAAATGAATAAAAGCAACCCCTGACACAGTGTTTCGCTCTAATTAGAGCTCTTCAGAGAGGTATAGCTTTGTCCAGACACAAGGGAGCACCCAGTATTAAGTCAAAACAAAACCCTTTCTGGACAAAGCTATACCTCTCTGAAGAGCTCTAATTAGAGCGAAACACTGTGTCAGGGGTTGCTTTTATTCATTTCAGGTTGGCTTGAGTTGGTATTTTACCAATTCAAAGCTGTAATATTGTGCCTGGAGTGATAAATGGCTTTTGTTATTTGACAGCTCGGCAAGGACTGCACTGTACTAGTCCTATGCTTAAAGACTTTGCTGTTTAAATGGCGAAAGACTTTGTCATTTTCTATCTCGGCATGGATAGCACTGTCTAATCCTATGCTTAAAAACTTTGATAGAAAAACAGACATTTGAGGTGAGCAGATCTAGAGTGTCGCTGGTGTTGAGAGTGCTCTAACAGGAGCTGCTTTCCACCTAAACTGAGACCTACCCAGAGTTCTCTCCTTCTTTTTTGCATAATTTATGCGTCACTCTATGCCTGAAAGGGTTTTGTTTTGACTTAATACTGGGTGCTCCCTTGTGTCTGGACAAAGCTATACCTCTCTGAAGAGCTCTAATTAGAGCGAAACACTGTGTCAGGGGTTGCTTTTATTCATTTCAGGTTGGCTTGAGTTGGTATTTTACCAATTCAAAGCTGTAATATTGTGCCTGGAGTGATAAATGGCTTTTGTTATTTGACAGCTCGGCAAGGACTGCACTGTACTAGTCCTATGCTTAAAGACTTTGCTGTTTAAATGGCGAAAGACTTTGTCATTTTCTATCTCGGCATGGATAGCACTGTCTAATCCTATGCTTAAAAACTTTGATAGAAAAACAGACATTTGAGGTGAGCAGATCTAGAGTGTCGCTGGTGTTGAGAGTGCTCTAACAGGAGCTGCTTTCCACCTAAACTGAGACCTACCCAGAGTTCTCTCTATCTTTTTTGCATAATTTATGCGTCACTCTATGCCTGAAAGGGTTTTGTTTTGATATATATATATATATATATATATATATATATATATATATATATATATATATATATATATATATACATATATATATATGTTAGTGTGCAAACCTTTCAAATCCAGAAAAAGAGCAGACTCGAGCCCAGATTCGTGGTGCATAAAGATTTATTTACAACAAAATTATCCAAACACCCGACGCGTTTCGGTGCAGCCACAGCTCGGCCACGGGTAAAGCAGTTTTCTTTGTCAATACATTTAAAGTGTTCAAAGTATGAAAAGTGAAGTAGGACTACCAGTCCCAACAAACGTGAATGCTTGCAAACGTGGTTGCCATCTTTAAATGGTAAAAATATAAGTATCAATACATTCTCCTTTAGTGAGTTCTGAATTAGTATGATCACGCCATATGCCATTATTTTATCTAATCAGCGTTTCGCATGATAATTACATGATTCCATTTCATGTTTATATAACATTGTATCATTAATACATATAGGCAATTTCCATTTAATACAGCCATTCAATTCTGCCCCTGTGGGCTAACTGTTACCTCAACGGACAATCAAATTTCATTCCCCTCTGGGAATTCACACTAAATTTCAACATTCCCGGAACTTATCACAATTCTGTCCTAGTGAGCTTGTACTCATTGAAAAAGCTCAATTGTATATACAGTGATGTCATGGCCTGATCACTTGAAAAAATGTCATTTAACAGTAGAGATTACAAATTATTCCTTCTGATACTACATTATTCAGTGCACAGTTCATTACACCAATATGCTCTGCGATTCTCTATAGGCAGCTGTTGTTTTCTCACCCATGTTGTGTGCAGACTATTCAACTCCTACAAAATAAAAATGTGAAATCACTATAACATATGTGCAAGTTAAAAACCGGACAGAAGCTTCAAATCAATTACAGAATTCTCATGCGTTAGTTGTACACTGTGGGTGTGCCTAAGCACTGATTCAGCCTAGATGTACCGACATCTCCTCATCTTTATTCAGTCCTAGAAGTTGAACTGTATCATATTTGAGTATTAATCTTGATCTCAAGATCTCAAAACCTAAGAGGAAGGGCTAGCTTTTCAAAGTGCTGTAGAGATGACAACTTGAGGTATAGTGTCCTCAGTATATTCAGAAAAAATCAGTCAATGTTCACCTGACAACATTCATCCTAGTATTTCAATTTCCAGGTTAAAAATAGTGGGTGAGAATATTGACCCCTAAGAGACTCCAAATTCCAGTGATAAAATGGTGGCAATTAATGTTCCAAATACACAGTCTTTTTTCTTCCTTTTAAGGAGGAGGAGACCAGCCTAGCATATGATCTCCAGTCATCACAAGCATGACCATGATATGGATGGAGGGTCTTGTGGTGAACAATGTAAAACGCAGCTGAGAAGTAGAGAAGGACCCGTAGTCAGATGTCTCCATTGTTAAGAATATTCTGCAAATAAACTATACCCTGAACGGTGGTGGTTGATGTCCTGTACTGAGGTCTAAATCTAGATTCATAGTGGTGTAGGTAACTGTTCTGAGATGTGGCCACGAATTTGGATGCTTTCTACTTTTTGGATGGTTTTACTTAGGGCATGTAAATAAGATACAGGTCTGACATTCAATAAATTTTGGGTCCACGATATGCTTATTTAGTGGAGGAGAGACTTGTTCTACTTCTAACTAATCCAGCATATATTCTGAATTTGTTTTTTGAACTATTCCATTTTTCTGTGAATAAAATCAACAAGCATATGCATTATTACTTAAAAGAAATAAGTAGATAACAGAAAAAAACTTGCTACCAAAATGTTGTGAGAATATCCAAAGCAATAAAAAATAATTGAAAATGTAAACTCAACAATGGTCAGTTACCTTAGAACGGTACTGTACATAGTCTATTATTGTGCTAAAGTTTCAACATAACTGACACATTTAGAAGCAATATGCGGACCATCTTTGAACAGAAAATCAATAAGCAATTTCAAAAAGGTTTCCCAGTGAAAATCCGGCTGGGCACCCATCTTGAAACTGTGCTGTGTTGTGAAAAGTGTATCATTGTTATACCCATTAAAAATGGCAAGCATGTCGGTTCTACACATAGTGCCCCTATTGGAGCAGTAACCCAATGATACTCTATGGGCAATACAAAAACTAAGAAGGCCCCTCAGTTTAGAAGCAGTGGTTATGCATGATGGTGTGCACTTTAAAATAAATGAGTGGCAAGCATGCCTCCCTGTAGCTCCCTCTATGGAGTTACTAGGCACTATGCATAATATTACAATTATATGCAAAATTGCGGTTGTCAAAAAAAATACAACACCTTCTAAATGGTCGAACAAGAACTACCACAGTGTATATTTTTTATTCATGGGGCTTTTATGAGAGGGTAACCAATATCAAAACTCTTGCTGTCCACGGTATTCTGTGAAAACTCTTGTAACCTACAATACCTACAGGATTTTATTAAGTGAAATAATAATCTAGGATTAAAGGTCTATTGGCTTTATCATACACTTTTCATAATAAATAGGTCTACTACCCTGGCTATAAATGATCATTATAAAATGCTCAAACCCATGGCATTTGGCATTACTTTTTTCCTAGTGTAATGATCAGGCCTATTACCTTTATCAGTGGTTGGTTTCTCAAAAGGCTGCCACAAGGCACACAGTCATGAAATGACAAATCATTTCAAATTTACGGTTCGTTTAATAATATTTAACCACTTCCTAAAAGTGACTAACAAGGATTCTCACACTGCAAATCTGAAAGGGTTTTCCAGACGTGTAAGAAACACCAACACCTTTGCCCACTATATCCATCTGTGAGATTCCATGTAAACCATGTAACAATATACTTGTTTGAAGGCATTAAAACATTGTAATACGTCAAGGTTAAAATCAATTTGCTTTAACATGTACTTTCACAATAAATAAGCCAGACCTATGGCCTTAATCGCAACATTTTATTAGAAACAGATTGGGCATATCGAGAGCCAGTAGACCAATCAGGGCTACAACTTTGGTCATAGACTTTTATTATAAACAATTTCGATCTACTCCATTGAGCTTAAACATTCAACAGGGCAAACAAGCTGTCTTTTCCCAGTGGAAGCACACAATTGCGTGTCCTGTTACAGACTTGTAGGGCCCTATGAGTGGAGTCTAATCTACTATCTCAGCAAGCTCTTTTTCTGGTGATCACGTGAGGTCAGTCGACCTAATGTACATCAGTTTTTGCATTGCTTTGTCTTTTGACGACCGTGTTCGTGTACAACCTAATGGCCACATGGAGCAAACCGGGAACTCTTTCACGGGGACGGATACACATGTGAAGTCTGTACATTAAGATATTAAACATAGACTGATCAATGAGCCATCAGATTGGCACTATTTTGCATTGATGACAATACGAGGTATATTTTTCTCTCACGTTGGGGCAATGAAAACATTTTCCCTGAATGTTTGCCTCATGCAGTTTTTCCACAGCTTGAGTTTTCCTCCATTCTAACATATTTTCAGTATTTACTGTACAGGACAAGCACCCAGGGACCAGCTATGAAAACAGAATTGCATTTGACTAGAATGACATTATGAATTAAGAAGTACATGGGTTTAATCTCTCATAGAGGCAGCTGCATCTGTTACCTTAATGTTGCTTTGAAGGAAAACAAAGCGGGACACATTATTTGCTGATGCGAACAGTAGAACCTCTGCTGTTTGAATTGTTTTCTGATCCTGTTTCTGATGAAAATCAACGACCGCTTTTTCCAGGAGAGCGGGGGGCAGTTAATACCCGAACATGTTTTAACTGTCTTAACTGTCTATTATGTAGTCAGAAAATCATACAATAGTAAAGCGCGTGTCCTGGAAAAAAAGTTTGGTCGAAATGCTAAAGTGAAACACTGCGAAGACAGACCTCGCATTATAAGGAGAATAACATTTTTCATATTCGCTAAAACCTAGTTATTATTAAAGAATTATTTATTGAACGAGCAACGAGAACTTTAATTTAACCGAGATGCATGTAAACAGTTTGACCGAGATCCATGAAATGCGGAGCAATAATCTCCAGCAAGATAAAGCGGCTTTATGTGTTTGAGTTACTGCTCGGGTTCTAGTAAAATACATAAAGCAACAGCTGATCCCTTTATGATTAAAGTATGAAGAACCGACATACCTCTGATACTATTTCTTTTCAAAATAGTAGATGTTAAAATGTTACGCCTAAAGCGTGCAACGTAGCACATTGACTCATATAACCTATATCAACCGTGGTTAAATATCTCACACTTCAGCCTGATGTGCAGTTGTGCACATCCGAACAACGGTTCACCAGTGGTAGGAATGGCAACATATTGCAATTGCGCATGAAGAATACTTATTTTCCACTGATGGAATGAAGTAGAAAATGAGGGCCAATTCTTTTTTTCACATGGAGATAGAGGCATGGTACCGCGAATTGATGTTTCCATATCAAAGAGCGGGCGATGTGTCAGGGGCAGGGAAGGGACAATGCTAGAAGTACTAACCAATTTTCTTCATTACTTTGAGTCGATTCTTGCTCACCATTCACCTAGCATTTCAGGAGAAAAATTATTTTGTAGCTAACAGTTCTTTATATATGACCTCACCTAAATCCTAATAATTTGATCTACCTCAAAGAAACTAGAGTAAATGCATAAAATGGTTTCCTTGAAAACATAAGACTAATCAGAATAACCCATAGCCACTGGAGTCACTACTAACAATGAGATTCGGAGTAGCGTGCTGCTCGGCACAAAGGTCCTCTATGCCTTGTCTGGGGTAGTGAGTGCTATGTAAATGCACAACCAGTATAGACAGTATAGACATGTTGTATGAGTAAACATGACCACCAGTAATGCACTGAGGGCATTATGATTGTGAGGAAGTCATCCTTCTTGCCCTGATCACCCCCGTTTTTTGCTTGGTACTGGTGGTAACTGACTCGACTGTGCCCTGGGTTCTGCTTACTAGACCTAAGGCCAGTGCTCTGTAAAGGTATATGATCTAATTACAAATCACAATGAAAGACCCCTGTAAGTCCCAAGTAGATAATAAGGCAAGGGTGATACAAACTACCTATAAGTCCCTAGCATAGAATAGGGCAGGGAGGTTTAGAGGCCCAGTAGATGTCCTGCTCTGGAGTGTGCACTGCTGTGGTGCCTGCTATCATTTTAAAAGTCAGCCCTGCCTTGCAGGTTGCTTTTAACTTGAAATCACATGCAAATTTGACTTTGGATTTAAAGGTACTTCCAAAGTATTAATCTACATGATTTTTAAATATAAGTCATCCCTATGGTCTCTTTCCTAGGTGCCTCAGGGTAGGCTGCTGTAGTATGGTCTTCAGAATAAAACCATATTCTTGTAGTACTTGTAATTATCTTCTTTTATTATCAGCCCAAACATAGTATAAGCGTGGCATCAGCTAAGCAGCATCTGCCTTAACATTCTTCTGTAGCCCATATAAGCATAGACATTTGGAACACAAACAGTAAGAGGATTCCATATGGTAATTACATTCTGAATATTACTTACATATTACCACACATTCCCTTTCTTTTATTTGTAACAAGAAAAAGCAAAAGCAATGTGAAAATATAATGAAGTAGGAAAATATGACAATAAGTATGACAACAGGAAAATCAAAAGAAATAATTATTTGCATACAAATTCATTAAATCATTAAGGTTTCTTAACAACTCTTCCACAAGCAGAGTTCACATTGGATGAACATCCAGGTTCATCTTGACGCTCTTATTGAGTGGTTTCATTCACCATATGCTCTCCAGGCTCATCAGCAACTACTTTCTTCCTATCACTCATGACTTTTATCCGCTTCCTTATCTTTACCTTCATCACCAGCACAACTATGATCTTTATCATTAAGCCAACAATAGTTAGTACCGGGTTTAACTCTCACTTCATCACTCTCAAGAATACTTTCCACCAATGCTAAGAGATTCTTATGCCATACCTCACTATTTCCCAAAACTACTCCGCTGTTTCTCACCTGTGATATTCTTTTAGGCTCACTGAAATGAATTTCTCCGTTTACAACCTTTGTTGCACTTTTGACATGCACTCACTGACCCACATGTAAATTTACCGATCTTGTACCATGCTTAACATCATAATATAGCTTGTTTCTATTTTGAGACTTAGTTAAAAAAGGATTTAACTTCCTTCGTATCGCATTCCACCATACCACTGCGTTTCATCTAACCTGGATTCTTTTTGGAGGATGGAACTGTTCCTCTCATTAAAAACAAGAGATTTGTTCCCAAAGAACTATGAGAAGTTACTCTGTAAGCCCATATCATTAGGTCTGCCTGTCAATGCGCTTGCGCATTGAGCTTGCGAGAATAAAGGGGCTTAACGAGAGCTTAACGATCGTTCGATTTGATGTTGTGCCCGTGAAAAGCAAGCTCAATGCGCCGGCGCATTGACCTAAAATGCGCGTGCACATGAAAGCCAGCCATCTGCCGCCAGCAGCTTCACTTGAAAGGGATCCGCTCCGCCCCCTGCTGCATCAAAGGCTTTTGGCCGTGTCGCATTTCTCCTCCCCTTCCCCACAGCAATGCCAAGAGCTTTCACTTACACGGCCACCAGGCCATGTCTCTCGTTTCTCCTTCCCCTTTCCCCCCTCCCCACTCGCTCATCAAAGGCTGCTCACTCTCCTTCTCCCCCGCCCCCCACCCCATTGGACTTGTTTTCATTTCGCACCGATTTTTTTTGCGGGCCATGTCTCTCTTTTCTCCTCCTCCCATCCCCCCTCCCCACTCGCTCATCAAAGGCTGCTCACTCTCCTTCTCCCCCGTCCCCCACCCCATCAGACTTGTCTTCATTTTGCGGCGATTTTGTTTTGCGATTTTTTTTTCTGCCCACCAATGCTTGTTATTTAGGGGGATTTGTCTTTGTTTCCGTTAGTCAGTTTCCTTCATACCATGCACCCACCCATAACCACTTCCTCTATTTTACTTCCCTGGGCGCCCCCGTGAGCGCATGGGAACGGCGTTTCCTTGATTACACTAAAGTGTGCTGTTTGGAGGTGGACGCAGGCGATCATCAGGATAGCGTTTCATTCCATTTAAAGGCACCAAATTGAGGAGAGCAGTGCCCTAAATACAGAGTGTTTCATTAAGGTAAGAACGTCATAAATACAGCTTCGTGTACAATGATTCCAAAGACTATAGCACAACTAATAACGTTGCAAAGGCATCGCCACAGCAGCAGGACAAGCGCATACACTTAAAACTCTCTTCCGGGACCCATACATGCCAGCTCTCACAACATCCACACACCGCATATAGCTTATCTCCATCATAGGCCCATAAATCTCAGGCTGCTTGTTTCCTTCGCTCTCACATCCTAGCCCAAACATTGCAGACCAATCTGAAAAAATTACTTGTAAAATGTGTCACGATTTTCTCTCCCCAGCAGTCAGCAGCCAGTCTGTGCCACCCCCTCCCTCCCAACACCACCTGCCTGTCACTGCTTGTTTACCATCTTATTGTCAGTTGGCCATTTTGCTTGTCTCGCCTGTTGTCTGTGCGTTACCAATGCTTGTTTTAACTGTAATAGTGATGTAAGCTGTTAGTGGGAGAGAGGCTCATGGTTACTTGTTCTGAGTTCTTTTAATTTTAAAATTGTTAGAAATCACATCCCAAACTCACCTTACTTCATGCTATTACTAGAAGAAATTTACGGCTTTGTAATATCTTAGCTGGTGTTGTTGCTCTAATTTTTGTGTGCTGAAACCGGGAGTTGGGCGGAATAGTTTGCTTCTCGTTATCTGATCTCCGTACGGCAAGGAAAGTGTGTTTTTTTAACAAGCCTGTTGTGTGCCTTGCTTCTTGTAGGGGACGGATGTAAATTTAGAGATCTGCCTTAGGAATGGGCAAACCCACCCTCTAACTAAAACAGCTGTTCCCTATGTGCTGCAGTATCAAGCTCCTTATAAAACACCCAGGGTAAACAACATCAAGAGGTTAAAGCCTCCAGCACATATTTGCTGCTCTTTAGTACTGCTCATAGCACCACCCGAAAGGCTGCTGCCACATCCAGGACCTGGCATAATTTTGAGGGATTATTCAGTAGCTGGGTTAAATTTGCATTGCCTTTTTGTACCAGTGTCTGTAATATGCGAGGCAAAGAAAGGGCACACAAACACAAAGATAATAATTCATTCCATATGGTTTGGCACCTTTACTTTCCGCACCCCACCCCTTGTTGCTTTTTACAAAGCTGCATTTACTTGAATTCTGCCTTTTCTGACTTCCCAGTCCGCATTATAAATTACAACAACTATTAGGTAAGTAATATTTACTTTTAACATTTATAAGCCATTGTAATTATAAAATACAAAAAAAACTACTTTCAAAACGTCAACATAAGTACAAAAATAATTACATCTACAAAAAAATTAGCTCCAACTTTTCTAATGCGAGACCTATTGCATTTCCAATGCTTGTTTTTCTCAATTGATATTCCCAAGATACACCAGATTTATTAGCAAGTTGTATAATCCTGTGTATCTCTCTATTCATTCTTTCCATAAAACCATTTCCACTTGGATGATAACGGGCAGTACATCCTTGCTTAATTGCAGACACTCCAAGGTATTCTATCATCTGTTTAGATTTGAACAGTACTCCATTATCTGTGAGAATGGATGCAGGAAAACCTTCACTTAAAAATACACTATCTAGAAATTCAATGCCAGTTTTTGTGTCAACTTTCATTTTTTTTTTTTTATATGTTTTTATTGCAGGAAACAAATACAATCACATAAATGGCACCTGGTAAATGATTCAAATCAAAGTCGGCGGTATTGGCAAAATTATCTATACACGGCCATTTAGCCCACAGCCCGGGGGTCGGGCGGCATGTGCCTCCGGTATTCAGTGAATAGCCCCATGTTCTGGCGGTGAAAAACAGGTGAAAAGAATAGGCCTCTTCTGCTTTTCCAAACAACCCAAACAAAACACCCTTCCCACCCCAAACAGCCCTATCCCCCCAGAGGAACGAATCACTAGTCTTGATGGTATAGTTCTCTGATGTTTAACGGAAGCGAATGACGCTCCCTTTTCCTCTTTCCACCTCCCCCCTCCCTACTCGTCATCGGTAAGAAAGTATACGATCTAATAGCGTGTTATAAGAGACTCAGTCCTTCTTATTGGGAATATCACACCAATAGTATGCTATTGGGGCCTAGGCAGTCCCTCATCAGCACTATCAGAGTCAGTATGTGTGTTATGGTCGCGCAAGGCCTGCACAAATGTCTTCCAGGCTTGCGCCGCCTCCAGTGCTCGCTCATCCTGTCGTCATCTTACCTGCTGGTATCTCAACGTGCTCTCACTCCCTGCCCACTTGAGAAGTTCATTGCGCCATTTAGCGCCCGTTGGACCAGCCCGCACCTTCCAATGTCTGGTCATTTCCCGTTTAGCCAGGAGCAACCCTAATTCGATAAACTTGCTAGAGATCTTATTTTTGGGGGTATGTGGGAACCAATGTAGAATACCTACTGCTGCATCTATCTGCAACGATCTCCCAGTTACTTCGGATAACGTGTCACTTACATATAACCAGTAGGAGGTCAGCACGGAGCAGGAATGTCAGTATGTGTGTTATGGTCGCGCAAGGCCTGCACAAATGTCTCCCAGGCTTGCGCCGCCTCCAGTGCTCGCTCATCCTGTCGTCATCTTGCCTGCTGGTATCTCAACATGCTCTCACTCCCTGCCCACTTGAGAAGTTCATTGCGCCATTTAGCGCCCGTTGGACCAACCCGCACCTTCCAATGTCTGGTCATTTCCCGTTTAGCCAGGAGCAACCCTAAGTCGATAAACTTGCTAGAGATATTATTTTTGGGGGTATGTGGGAACCAATGTAGAATACCTACTGCTGCATCTATCTGCAACGATCTCCCAGTTACTTCGGATAACGTGTCACTTACATATAACCAGTAGGAGGTCAGCGCGGAGCAGGAACATAGCATGTGAATAAGGTCCGCTCCGAGAGTCTTGCATCTAGGGCAGGCTGCCGTCTCCAAGGCGAAGTATTTCTGTAGTTTCTCCGGGGTCAGATAAGCTCTATGCAATATATAGAAGTGGACCAGTTGGAATCGGGCACTCCGCGTGCCCTTCCAGGCTCGACGCAGCAGCTGGGCCCACGTGGCCTCTGGGATGTCCTTCCCTATGTCATTTTCCCAGCGGGTCTTAAGCACCACCAGGGGGGTCAATCTCTCATTTATCATCCTGGAATACAAGCATGATACTGCCTTGACCGTTCCTGCAGTCATCATGACGTACTGGCACGCCTCTGACAGCTGTGGTTCCTCATGACCAGTCTTCCAGTGCGCCTGGAGTGCTCTCGTGACCGCCGCGTGGAGCAAAAAATCGCCTCGGGGAACGTCATAGCGGTCCAGAAGTGCCTGGAAAGGCAGCAACGCCCCGTCCTCATAGAGGTCCCCCAGGGTCTGTATACCCATCTCCTCCCAAACTCTCAGTCGAGACCAGTCACCGCCATGGGGCAATGCAGTGAGCATTCCCAATGGGATCTCCGGGGCATAAGGCCGTGGCCTTCCCAGTTTGCGATGTACCCGATTCCAGCACAAGCGTATGGTGCGTTCCTCCTAGGTGAGGTCTTTTAAATCAAGCCTCTGTTGCAGCGCAATATATGCTAAGACATGTCTGGGTATGTGTGGGCTTTTGGTCGGGTTGTGGAGCGGAAGACAAGGGCAAGAGACGTACTCGCGGTAATTGGGGTTTTATTAGAGCAAACAGCTGATCAGTACAACTAGTTCTCGTCGGGTGCCGTCGGGGAGATCGACTCCGGCTTCTCCGATGACGCTGGGTTTTCTCTTTCTTCCTGCTTGCTTCC
This sequence comes from Lissotriton helveticus, assembly GCF_964261635.1. Classification (NCBI taxonomy): domain Eukaryota; kingdom Metazoa; phylum Chordata; class Amphibia; order Caudata; family Salamandridae; genus Lissotriton; species Lissotriton helveticus. Next base: position 823,317,007 of record NC_136057.1, read on the forward strand.
GGTCCTCTGGGGGGAGCGTCGTCCTCCTCGGAGTCCGTCCCGGCCGTCGGAGTGGCTCTCCAGCGATCCCGCAGGGAGAGAAGAGAGGAACAAAGACCAGGTCAGGCGTATGTTCACAGCGTATGCAGTACAGGGGCGGGGAGTGAGGGATCACCGGTGTGCAGTACAACCTGGGTTAACAAAGTGCAGATCCTAAGGTGTGGAGGGGGGGGGGTAGTTTAGACACCCGCTAGGGACAAGGACAGGCTACAGATCCCCAGGAGGCGTACCTAGCGTACGGGGTCTTCCAACCCAACCCCTGAACCGGTCACGCACCTGGTTAAGCCACGCACCTCCCCTGGGTGAGTGGCTGGGCGGATGGCGGGGTCGGTGGCCTCCTGGCTCTGCTCCGTCGGTTGTGGGGTTGATGGTAGAGTCGCCCTTGTCTCTGGATTCTTCCTCCAGTGGGTGCTCCGGAGTCCCGCGTCGCTCCTCGTCTCCCGGGCTCGGTTGTCGGGTCCCGCTGGTTCCGCTGTCTCGACCGGCTCGATTCTCAGGCAGTACTCTCCTCCCGTGATCAGCTTCCTCCTCACTCCGCACGGCTCTCCAATCTCCCCGCCTCCAGGTGAACAAGCACACCTGTGAGTCGGCGTCGGCTTCTTTTGAAGGGCTGGCCTGATAGGACGGCTCCTCCCACTCCGTATCGTCCTCTGCGTTAAAGGGCCAGTCCAGTGCGCCCGCTTCCTCCGCACCGGCACCCAAGTCCTGTGAGTCAGAGAGAGAGAGGGGGGGGTGGGAACAAAGGTTAAGTCAGGACTCCCTGCGGGAGGGGCCCCACGGACCGATGATGACGTCTGAACCGGGGAGCCGGTCGGGGCCCTCCGGTACACCCCGCCACACACCTCCCCCCTAGGACGCTCCCGATCGGGGAGGGGATGACGGGACAAAAAGTCAGCATTGACGTTCTCAACGCCCCTCCTATGGTGGACCGTGAAAGAGTACGGCTGGAGCGCAAGGAACCAGCGCATCACCCTGGCGTTGTTCGATTTGTTCCTCGACATCCAGAGGAGGGGAGCATGGTCGGTGTACAGGTGGAACGGGCGCCCCTCCAGATAGTACGCTAGCTTGTCTATAGCCCACCTGACCGCCAGACATTCTTTTTCAATTGTGGCATACTTGAGTTCCCTGGGGAATAGTTTGCGACTGACATATACCACCGGGTGTTCAAGCCCGTCCCCGCCCACTTGGGACAAAACAGCGCCTATGCCATACTCAGAGGCATCTGTATGGAGCAGGAACGGCACCGAGAAGTCAGGGGAATTCAGGACCGGCGCAGTGGTAACCGTGCGCTTCAGGTGATTGAAGGCGTTTAGCATGCCCTCGGTGGGTTTGATGGGAGAGTTGGACTTCCCCGGGTTGCGAAGGGCATCCGTAAGGGGGGCCGCGACATCAGCGAAGAGGGGGATGAACCTTCTGTAATATCCCACCAGCCCAAGGAAGGCCCTCATTTCCTTTCTGGTAGTGGGGAAAGGGGTGTCTGCAATGGCCCGTACCTTTTCTATCTGGGGCTCGATCATACCATGACCCAGGACATAGCCGAGGTACTTCACCTTTTGGTAGGCCATCCTGGACTTCTTGGCGTTCACGCGTAGACCGGCCTTTTCCAGTACTCGCAACACCTGGTGGATGTGCTGCAGATGTTCTTCCCACGTCTTACTGTGTATGACTATGTCGTCCAGATAAGCAGAGGCTATCGTGGATACTGGGGCCAGTATGGTGTTCATGAGTCTCTGGAAAGTGGCAGGGGCCCCATGGAGCCCGAACGGTAGGACGGTGAACTCATAATGTCCTTCGTGCGTGCTGAAGGCGGTCTTCTTTTTATCCTCCTCCCGGAGGGGCACCTGCCAGTACCCTTTGGTCAGGTCAAGGGTGGTGATGTATCGGGCTTCCCCAAGACGCTCGATGAGTTCGTCCACACGGGGTATGGGATAGGCGTCGAAGGCCGATATCTCGTTGAGGGCTCTGAAGTCCATACAAAAGCGTCGGCTCCCATCGGGTTTGGGTATCAGGACTATGGGGCTTGACCATTGGCTGGTGGATGGTCTCACCACACCCAGCTCCAGCATGTCCTGGACCTCCTTCTGGATGTTTTTCCTCCTGGCTTCAGGCACTCTGTATGGCTTTATCTGGACGACTTTATCCGGGGGTGTGTTTATACAGTGTTCGGCCAGGGTGGTTCGGCCCGGTACGTCTGAGAAGGTACCCTCGTGACGGCGTAGGAGGTTTCTCACATCCTCTAACTGCTCTTGGGTCAACTCCTCGTTGATGTTCAGCTGCTCGGTGGTCGAATGAGGAGGTGGGGCTCTGGTGACGACCTGCACGTTTGACGGGGGAGGACCTAACCACTTCTTCAGCATGTTGATATGGTAGGTCTGGGTCTTTCTAGGGCCGGTCTGTAGACTATATGAGGTCTTTCCTATGGTTTGGATCACTCTGTAAGGTCCAGACCAACTGGCACGGAATTTCTGGGTGGAAGACGGTAACAACACCAGCGCCCACTCTCCTTCCTTCAAGTGCCTCCATCTCTTTCCCCTGTCGTAGGTGTGTTTTTGACGTTGTTGGCTGACCCCCAAGTTGGCGTAGGCCAGATCCCGCAGTTTACCCAGTTTGGTCTTGAGGGTATGGGCATAGTCCAGGGCGCCTGCTGTTTCTTCGGGTATCTCGTTCTCCCATGCCTCCTTTGTCATCTCCAACAGAGAGCGGGGTTGTCGACCATAGAGTAGTTCGAAGGAAGACATACCCAGGCTGCTTTGTTTCTGCCCTCGTATGACATACAGCGCCAGAGGAAGGATTTGGTCCCATTCCTTTCCGTTGACCTCCATCATTTTCCTCAAGGTGGCCTTCAGGGATCGGTTATAGCGCTCAACCAATCCGTCCGTCTGCGGGTGGTAAACGGAGGTTCGGATCTGGTGCACATCCAGGCACTTGCATACCTCCTTCATCAGACGGGAAACGAAGGGTGTTCCCTGATCAGTCAGCAGTTCCTTGGGGAATCCCACTCGGCTGAACAGTTCGATCATTCTATCGGCGACCTGCTTCGTGGTGGTGGAAGTGAGAGGAAAGGCCTCAGGGAATCTCGTGGCGTAATCCACGATCACCAGTACATATAGATATCCCTTTCGAGTTTTGGGTAAAGGCCCGATAATGTCCATCCCGACCCTTTCGAAGGGTTTGCCGATAATGGGCAGGGGTTGAAGGGGTACTGCGGGAGGCCTACTCATGTTCTTCGTTTGACAGATACCACATTCTTGACAGTAACGCTGGGCATCCTTGTATATGCCGGGCCAGTAGAAGAACCGGAGAAGGTTCTGAGTGGTCTTTTCGGCCCCTGAGTGCCCGGCAACCAGGTGCGAATGGGCAAAGAACAGGATCTGTTCTCTATAGGAAGTGGGAACCAACAATTGTTCCGGCTCTTCTGCTTTGGCCTGGCGGTATAGCAAGTCTTTGGAGATTACGAACCGAGGGTATCGTGGCTGCGAGGAGTTTCCGTCCTGATGTGCCTGTTCCCAGGCGTTCAGCAAAGAAGGGTCGTTGACTTGGGCGAACCGGAAACTCCGGTCCATTATCCACGGTTCGGGAGCAAGAAGGGCCGGTTTGGGCTTTTGGGGGTAGTCTTCGCCTTTACCTGTGCTTTGATTGAACCACTGTAAAAACTTGGGGTTATCAGTTCCTATGATCAAAGGTTCGGGAAGCGATTGTAGGACCCCTACCCGTACCTCCTGAGGGGGCCCTCCCTTGGGTATTATGGGTATGCTGGCCAGGGGGTAGGTTCGGACATCCCCATGAACGCAGCGGATAGCCACTGATTGGGAGGAGAGGTATTGGGCACTAAGGACATGTTGGGACTGTATGACGGACTGCCTACACCCGGAGTCCAATAAGGCTTGTATAGGGGACCCGTTCACCTGTACACTCACCCGGTAGGTGCTCCCCATCTCGGCTGAGTACAACACAGTACGGGGCAGGTAGCCGACCTCCATGGGCTCTTCCTGGTTCTTCTTGGTGGGACAGAACCGGGCAATGTGGCCCCAATTCCCGCAGTCGAAGCATTGAGGGCCCGACGGGGGGTGGGCCTCCGGTTTCCATGGACGAGGTTTGGGGGGGTCGAGGGGACGTGGTACAGGGCGTCTCTCCTGCTTCATCGGAGGTTTTGGATGACGCTCTGGTTCCCATCCGGCTGTGCGTGGTTGGGCTCTGGAGTAGGTGGTGGCCATGTCCACGGCCTCCGTGATTGTCAAGTGGTGATGTTGTCTTAGCCACTTCTGGGTGGCAAAGGGGAGCGCTTCGAGGAACTGTTCCAGGTATATGCGGTCCATGATCTCCGCTTTAGAGCTGGTGGACGGGGATAGCCATTTATCGGCGGCCATCTTCAGGCGGACAAAGAGGGTCTTGGGGCTCTCCCCCGGCGTTCCTCTTTCCTTCCTGAATCGCTGCCTGTATGCCTCGTTATCCAGACCTAGGTGATCCAGGATAATCCTCTTCACCTCGGGGAAGGCGGTGTCGCCATTAGGATTGGCGATCTGGTAGGCTGCTTGGGCTTCTCCGGACAGGAGGGGTGCCAAAAAGAACGGCCATTTGCTCATGGGCCACCCACAGGCCCTGGCAGCTCTTTCAAAATTGAGCATGAAAGCATCGGGGTCTTCCCCTGCCTGGTATTTCTGCAGAGCCACTGCTGAGGAGCCATGAGGGATAGTGGCCTCCCCCCTATTTACGCTTGGAATCACGGGATCAATCCATCCCGGCTGCGCCTCCTCTCTGGCGGCTAGTGCTTTTTTTAGTATCTCACGATCCGCTTGGGCGGCTGTTAACTGTTGCTCGGCGACCCACCCGAGTTTCTCTTGTCCCTTGATCAGTTCCTGTATGAGGGTCTCCATCCCTGTGTCGGGTATTACAGTCCCCGCATTCTCCACCACTGTGGGCTTTTGGTCGGGTTGTGGAGCGGAAGACAAGGGCAAGAGACGTACTCGCGGTAATTGGGGTTTTATTAGAGCAAACAGCTGATCAGTACAACTAGTTCTCGTCGGGTGCCGTCGGGGAGATCGACTCCGGCTTCTCCGATGACGCTGGGTTTTCTCTTTCTTCCTGCTTGCTTCCGGTCCTCTGGGGGGAGCGTCGTCCTCCTCGGAGTCCGTCCCGGCCGTCGGAGTGGCTCTCCAGCGATCCCGCAGGGAGAGAAGAGAGGAACAAAGACCAGGTCAGGCGTATGTTCACAGCGTATGCAGTACAGGGGCGGGGAGTGAGGGATCACCGGTGTGCAGTACAACCTGGGTTAACAAAGTGCAGATCCTAAGGTGTGGAGGGGGGGGGTAGTTTAGACACCCGCTAGGGACAAGGACAGGCTACAGATCCCCAGGAGGCGTACCTAGCGTACGGGGTCTTCCAACCCAACCCCTGAACCGGTCACGCACCTGGTTAAGCCACGCACCTCCCCTGGGTGAGTGGCTGGGCGGATGGCGGGGTCGGTGGCCTCCTGGCTCTGCTCCGTCGGTTGTGGGGTTGATGGTAGAGTCGCCCTTGTCTCTGGATTCTTCCTCCAGTGGGTGCTCCGGAGTCCCGCGTCGCTCCTCGTCTCCCGGGCTCGGTTGTCGGGTCCCGCTGGTTCCGCTGTCTCGACCGGCTCGATTCTCAGGCAGTACTCTCCTCCCGTGATCAGCTTCCTCCTCACTCCGCACGGCTCTCCAATCTCCCCGCCTCCAGGTGAACAAGCACACCTGTGAGTCGGCGTCGGCTTCTTTTGAAGGGCTGGCCTGATAGGACGGCTCCTCCCACTCCGTATCGTCCTCTGCGTTAAAGGGCCAGTCCAGTGCGCCCGCTTCCTCCGCACCGGCACCCAAGTCCTGTGAGTCAGAGAGAGAGAGGGGGGGGGGTGGGAACAAAGGTTAAGTCAGGACTCCCTGCGGGAGGGGCCCCACGGACCGATGATGACGTCTGAACCGGGGAGCCGGTCGGGGCCCTCCGGTACACCCCGCCACAGTATGCCACTGCCCTGTGTCTCTTCCGGGCCACGAAACTCCCGCGCTACGTCCTGGGTATAGGTCTGTAGTTGGGCAGCCAAATAGTAAGTTTCAAAGTCGGGCACCGCCAGCCCCCCCTCCATCTTTGGTCTCAGCAGGGTCCTGAGCGCCACTCTGCGGCGGCCCGAGCCCCACAGGAACACCACGATCATAGAGTCCAGGCCCTGAAAGCTAGATCTAGGGATCCAGATCGGAAGTGTCAGAAAGTAGTATAGCAGGCGGGGAAGTGCCACCATCTTCAGTAGCGCTATTCGTCCCGCCACCGAAAGAGGTAGTGTGGCCCAAAAGGACATGCTACCCTTAAGCGCCCGGAAGCCTCTGGAGATGTTGCCCTCTAGAGTATCAGTAGGGTGATGGTAAACATACACCCCTAGGTATTTAAAGCAAACAGGCTCCCATCTGATCTCCCTGTGGGTGTCCGGCTGAGGGCAATCGCTACGGATTGGGAACAGGCAAGTCTTAGCCCAGTTTACTCGGAGCTCCGACAGCTCACCAAAAGCTGTAAGCACTGCATCAGCTCCCGTCAGGGCCGTCCTGGCGTCTTCGAGGAAAAGCAGTAGGTCGTCAGCATATAGGGAAATGTACTGGCGTCCCGACATGGACTGCAATCCCCTGTAGTGGGCTCCCGTGCTGATCGATATAGCCAGCGGTTCTACTGCAAGGGCAAATAACAATGGGGATAGCGAGCAGCCTTGTCTCGTGCCTCGTTCTACGGGGTAGCGCTGAGAAATCAGCGGGCCCGATTTCACCCTAGCCACCGCCGAGGCATATAGCACCGCGGTCCATCGCAAGAATCCCTCACCTAGGCCAAACCGCTCAAGGACCCTGCGGAGGTAGATCCACTCCAGACTGTCGAAGGCTTTCTCAAGATCAATCGAGAGGATCATGGGATCGGGAGCATCAGTGTGATCTCCCTCCAATAGGCGAAACAAACGCCGAATGTTCATTGTAGTATTACACCTGGGGATGAAGCCCGCCTGGTCGACATGTACCAGGGAGCCCATGTGATCCAGCAGTCGTGCGGCAAATATGCTGCTCAAGATCTTGTAGTCAACTGTGAGCATCGATAGCGGCCTATAGGACGCTGGTGCGACGTCCTCTCGATCGGGTTTAAGCAGAGGTATCACCAGGGCCTCTCGCATCGAGCCCGGTAGGCGCCCCATGGACTTCACTTCCTTGTAAACCCGCAGGAGCTTGGGGGCCAGGAGTTCTATGTATGTGGAGTAAAACTCTACTGGGGGTCCGTCCAGGCCCGGTGTTTTATTTCGCGCCATCTTTTTTATAGCGCTTCTGATCTCTCCCAGCTCCACATCACGTCCCAAGTCCTTCGCCTGTTCAGGTTGAAGAGCGGGGATCGGCAGATCGCGCAGGAAAACGTCCGTCGGAGTAGTGTCTGGCGGTAGCCGACTGCGATATAGTAACTTATAGTAACGCCAAAAGCAGTTAAGGATCTCGGGCTGAGTATGGACCTTTTTGCCCTCCTCAGTGCGCATGGCCACAGTGGGCGAGATACGTCTCGTTGGGTTGGCAAGCCAAGCCAGCAGCGCTCCCGATTTATCGCCCTCAGCTAGCGATCTAGTCAGGTAAGCTTTGTGGTCATTGCTTCACAGCCGCTCGACCTCTACGGCTACCGCCTCCTTCGCTGCCAAGAGCTGTTGTTGGAGCTCCGGACGGCCAGGTCGGGTAATTTCCAGTTCGCGGAGTACCCGATCAGTCTTAGCCAGATCTTCTAGGATTACTCAACGCACCCCAACTCTCTGCGTTATGCAATAGCCCCGAACTACAACCTTAAAGGCGTCCCATTCCGTAGCCCTTTCATCTGTCGTGCCCTCGTTCGCCTCAAAATATCCTGTGATCTTGTCTTCCAGGTCACCCCGGAACACCTGGTCCTCCAGCAGTTCGGGACGTAGTTTCCAGGTCGGCACACAGGGGGTGCTCTGAAGCCACCGGAAATCAACTAATAACGGATTGTGGTCGGAGATAGTCCTCGTCAGGTATTCCGACCGCACAGCTGAAGAAGCCAGTTCTCCCGACCCCAGCAGGCCATCCAACCGCACATGCAACTCGTGCATGCCGGAGAAATGGGAGTAGTCCCGGGTATGCGGGTGTTGGGCCCGCCAAATATCTGTTAGTCCCCACTTGGTCTGCCAGTCCATCCTGCCCTTGGCCACACTATGGGTCGGGGAGTCCAGGAGGGGCGAATGGGATCTATCCAGGTTAACGTCGACCACCGAGTTGAAGTCGCCCCCTTATAGGACGGGTCCCGATAGGTACCGTGCCAGAGAGCCCGATAGCGCAGTCAGAAAGGTGAGCTGGTCTGTGTTAGGCGCATAAATGCAGCAAATGTTCACATCTCTTCCCCCTAACTTTCCTGCTAGTGCTACGTATCTCCCCTCCGGGTCCACAGTGTGACTATCCACTTGTAAGGGTACCCCAGCTCTAATCCATATTAGCGCGCCTCTAGCATAAGCTGAATACGTGGTGTTGTACACCTGCCCTCGCCATCTACGCTGTAGCGACCATCTTGACATCATGTCAGTAATGACTAAGATATATTTAATGCTGCCATCCTCCCAAATAACTGGTCCCCCCCCATTATATCTAAACCCTATACCTCCCAAGGTAAATTTGGAGAATTTACAATACCTAAAGGGGGTTGAAAGTTTTTTGAGATTTGTTTGCAATTTCACAAGTTACACAAGATCTTACAATTTTCTCGACATCACTATCCATTCCAGGCCACCAGTACAAATCTTAGACCCTTCTTTTAGTACCTGATATGCCTGCATGATCTTCATGGCACAAATGTATACGTTTGTTTTCTTAACAACGTAAGGAGAATGGTCCTTTCTGAATTGAATTGAATTGGGGATTCAAAACAAGCACGGCTACCCAACAAGGGTCTCCCGGTGCTTGGAAAGGCAGCAAGCAGAGCCACTGCATGCTGATAACAACAACCTGTGTAGCAGAAAATCAGGCATAGAAGCTGAAAAGCAATGTTTTCAGTTTCTTGCGAAAGGTAAGCAAGGAGTGACAGTTCCTGAGAGCAACCAGGAGAGAATTCCAGAGTTTTGGGCCCAAGTAGAAAAACGAGTGCCCTTTCATGCAAGCAAGCTGAAACCTGGGCAATGTGAACAGTGAGAGGCTACATGATCTCAACTGGCAGGAGGGCACTTAGGGTTTCACCAAGCCATGGATGTAAGAAGTGGTCAAGCCGCATCTGGCCCGGAACATAAAGCACAAGGCCTTGAACTCGATTTCCTTGTCAACTCCAAGCTAATGTAATTTGTGAAGCAGTGGTCAAGCTGAACGTATCTAGGCAGTGGAAAAATAATACACGCGGTCGCGTTCTGAATGATCTACAAGCAACGGATCGAGTATTTGTCTGCACCTAGGTATAATACATTTCCGTAGTTCAATCTGGACATCACCAGGGCCTGCATCACCATTTTCTGAGCAGCCGGCCGAATTAGCCAGAGAAACTTTTTGGGCCATTTGAGAACAGAGAAGGAGGTGGCCGTGACCTTAGACAACTGAGCCTTAAGGGACAGGTTGTTATTGATGATGAAGCCAAGGTTCTCAACCTTAGTTACCTGAGTGGGTACTGGTTGGCCAGTGATTGACTCCTCAAAGATCGGGGTTGTTTCCCAGAACCAGGACCTCCATTTTGTTGCCATTCAGCTTGAGTGTATTTCTATTCATCTAGAGGGAGACATTCTTCAGACCAAGCTGGAGTAGCGAGGGATCTCTATGCTAAGCAGTATTTAGTGAGAAGATGATCTGAGTGTCGTCAGCATATGAAAAGATGGTGAGTCCAGACTTCTCAACCATGTCTGCCAAAGGTCGATCGGAAATATTAAAGAGCATTGGGCTCAGAATATATATCTGTGGAACCGCAGAGATCAGCGCTACGGTCTTAGATCTTATATTAGCCGAGAAGACCTGAAAAGTGCAATCTTTTAAAAGGAGATCAACCACCTCAAGGACAAGCTCTCAATTCCTAGTCTCAAGTCTCTCTGTCAGGATGGATTGTGACACTGTATCAAAATCTACACTTAGGTCGATTAGGATGAGTGCAGTAGTACTACCGGAATGGAGCTGTTGCCTAATGCATTCAATGACACCGAGTAGAGCAGATTCAGTACTGTGGCCATCCCTAAAACCAGACTGTGATGGGTGGAGCAAGCTGCGGGTCACAACAAAAGAGCTGAGTCAAGTGTTAACATACCTTTCCAAATTTTTAGAGATGACAGACAGAAGGGAGATTGGATGAAAGTTTGACCAACAAAGAGAATCAAGATCACTCTTTTTTTAGCAATAGGAGGATGAGAGCATGTTTCCAACTCAGAGGAATATGCCCTGCACTCAAAGATGAGTCAAGGAGGTCTGGAATCACAGTCAGTGTAGCACAGTCTAAAAGTCTTAGTTTTGAGGGAAGAAGGTAGATCAAGCAGGGAGCCGGACTTGATGGATCCCAGTAGAAATTGCAGTGTCGCTAGGACCAGAGACGACCATACCTTATTTTTCTAAGATTTTCCCTACTTGTCATCCGGGCGGTTACCGTCCTGCAGTGCATCCAATTGAATTGCAGGAAACGTTAGACTCCCTGATTTAGTGGCTTCAAAGTCTATTTGGTGGTGGATAGACACAACTTAATTTTGAAAGAATGTAGCTAGCTCGTCACACTGATGTTGCGAGAGTGAAGGGGATGGCAGAAAGGTGCTAGTTGCCAAGAGTTCATTCACCACTTTAAACAGTCTTCTAACAGTGTTGGGAATTAGTAATCGTCTCCATGAAGTAAGTCACACAAGCAGATTTACAAAGGACATGGTATTTTTTCAATGGTGACTAAAACTTTATTGAGTCCATCCAGCACTCTAAATATTTCCTTTTATTCTCTAACAATTAATCCATTCGTTGTTGTGCAACATTGACCTAGTGTTTTAGTCTAAAAACACTTTTCAAAATGACAAAATTGTGAGACAGCGGGCCATCCCGTTGTCTAAGTGGTAATGTAGTTGTGCTCCTGATACAAGAGACCCCGGAAGAAGGGTCACCATAGACCCGAAATGCATTGGGTAAATGGGAAATGTCAATACAAAATGTCGTGGATTTAACGCAATATATAAAAAGATGAAATGAAATCAATAAATATGAAAGTTTTGAAATGAGACCAGTGAATTGGATTATCATTGTTTATGGATTTACCTGAAGAGAACCGCAATGGGTTCCCAGTGAAAGTGTGCAGAACATTACCACTTAGACAACGGGATGGCCCGCTGTCTCACAATTTTGTCATTTTTTCAATGGTGCCACATATTCTGACTTAACCATGAGCACATAATGTTTCATCCTGTGTCTTTTTAAGATTGTACAGTGTTTTTTTCACATTTGAGAGAATCAGAGGATCAAGGGGCAGGAGGGTGCATTCTACATTGTGGTTTAACTGAAAGTGGCAAGATCTAATTAGTAGCCTCCATAAAACATAGGTGCACAGAGATTTGGTCTCGGTCAGGTTGAGAAATGAAGGTACTGGTATTATTGTGTAGCAATGTATTTAGCTCAATCATATCAAGTCTAGACCAGTTCCTGGTTTTGGGTTGCAGAACAGGCCAGGTGAAGGAAGAGAAAAGGGAGCATAATAGAAAAAGGCACTGCAAAGTGGTCCGTCCAGCAGAGTTGGATAGATGGTGCAACGGCTAAGGTTGATAGGTTGGAAAAGATGGGGTCCAGAAGGTGCCCCGCGTTGTGGGTAGGTACCAAATTAAGAAGCAGGAGATTAAGGGTGCCAAGTCATCCATATATGCAGACGCTAGATTTTTATTGGTGTCCACTAGATGAAATTTGAGGTCACCAAGCAAGTTGATTTTGGCTACCCGCAAGATATGGGGGGGGCAAAAAATTGGAAAAGATGAGCACCAGCTGCTGGGAGGCCCAGAGGGATAATAGATAAGTGGCCCAGTGAAGGTAAATTTAGGAGAGAAGGAGAGAGAAAATAGCAGGGCTTCACAGTTGGGGATCTGGAAGTCCTCAATTTTACACTTGTAGACTTGTTTTTAAAGATAATGGCGATACCTCTGCCAGTTTTGTGAGGTCTATTTATCCCCAACAGAGCAAGATTGCCTGGAAGAGCTGAAATAACATCAGGTGCGGATCCGTCATGAAGTCAGGTTTCTGTTAAAAATACCACATCAGGGTCAACATAGTCAAGTATATTAAATAGATGTAGTTGGTGCTTAGGGATAGAGTGGCAGTTTAAGCTAAGGCACCAAACTTCTATGGCCGAAAAAGAGGCAGCCTGGAAGCCCGGGCCACGTTAGGCCTTATGGTTGCAAAAAGGAATATTGTGCATCTGTGGAGGGCTCCGAACCCACTAAAAATAGTAGATTGGCCCAATGATATGGACTGGTGTATGGTGACAGAAAAATCCATCTATGAGTCCAGGGGATGCCCGAATATGTGAATGCAAATATGGGGGCAATAGAACGTGTTTGAGGCGAGATTTGTGAACCACCAAGGGCCAGGGAGGATACCACAGGGGGACTTGACATAGTGTCGATTATATGTCGGGATGGGTGCACCACGAGGAACCATTTAATTTGTAACTTATAAGGCTAAATTGTTTACCATTGCCTTACTTGTGCATCATGCCTTAGTTTAAAAAAAAAAGAGTTTATAAAAAAAAAGAATGTCAAGACCAGAAAGCTCAGAAGTGAGCTCTGGTGACGAAGGACCTACTAGCGGCCGACAGAGAGTGGATTTTTCCGGGGAAATGTGTCTTTTGCAAATGATGACATGAGGAAGAGGGGGAGGGGCTCCTATAAAAATACAGAACATCAACAAAAAGAACCAGATGGAGCCACAAAAAACAAAAGCAAAAATATGAAGGATCCCAAAAAATTTGAATGAGTATAACAGATCTGGATGTACAATCAAAAGATGTTTTAGCAATCAACTTATCATCTAGAAAACTATACGCTAAACACCTGAATTATTGAATAAAGGACTAACATTCTGTCCCTCATATGGCATGGATCTTGCCATGTCAGGAGTGGATCTGTATAATTTTGCAGAAAGCTGAATTTAAAGAAACATTTTGCCAATCTTCCACCAAGACCAACCAAAACACAGAAATCAAGACACGTTATCCATATTGACCATGAATGACATTCCCCCACTAAGATCTTTACATAGTTTGGAAATGGAAAACAATGGAAATAAACATACAACCACCACAGATGCTACGACCAACACACAATTATGTGAAGAGATGATGATCAAAACCAACATGTCTATCAGCAGCAAATGCAAAACACACCCAAGATTCTGCCCACAACAGCTAACAGGATATAGAGTAGATATCATCCAAGGTATAATGACAGAGGAACCTCTGTCCATATACATAAAGGAGAGAAAAGAGAAACAATAAAGAAGAAACAGCATGACTAGAGATGACAACTGGGCATTAAAAGATCTTCGAATGGATGACAATATTGTCATAAAACCCTCAGACTAGGGCGGCAAATTCTTCATGATGGATTCCCAAAAATAATATCTTGAAATTAAAAGACAACTAAATGATGTGAACAGCTATGAAAATCTAAAAGAGGACCCAACTGCTTCAATCATGGCCAAATTTCACATCATGTTACGCAGCTGGCACACGGATGGTTTGTTAAATGATGATGAACTGGAGTATCTTCTAATAACTCAACCTTATCATTCCAACCATCTATGTCTTACCAAAAGTCGAGAACAACTTAGAAAATCCCCCTGGAAGCCCAATTGTTAGTTCATCTGGCTCCCTCTTGTAAAATACCTCCAGATTTCCAGACATTTTTCTCTTTTCCTATGTAGAAAATGTACCCTCATGTATTATGTGTCCCTTGGTGATGGCGGTAGAGCAAATGGAAGAGTAACACGGGATACCGATTTATATACATATATATGTATGTTCACTGAAAAAAAAATTTTGTGACGTTATATTTAGGAAATGTAATTTTAAAAAACCTTAGAAATTCACTGTAAAAAACAAAGGTAACATGGTCAATATAGTTAGGAAGACATTTCACTCATACAAAACCACCCGCAATGCACTGCTTATGACCTCACACATTACATCACTCATGATAGGGTCTGTGACATCACTGATGAGATCACTGATGACATCTCAAATGACATCACTGATGATATCGTTCACTGACTGTGATTGTTTTTTAATGTTTATGAGTGTTAGATATACATACCAAGATGGATTGGTGAATCAGGGGGTGTATGAGTGCCTGGTTGGATGATTTAGTGAGTGAGTGAGTAACTGAATAAGAAAATAAATAAGTGTCTTAGTGAAAGTATGGGTGAGCGACTTGTTGTGTTAATGTCCTTATCTTTCTGCCTGTTGTTGTCTATGTGACTGTATAGGTGTGTGAGTTTGTATATGGGTGAGTGACTGTTTGTCTGAGTACATGTATAGATGTCTCAATATCTTTTTGCGTAGGTGAGGGGTGTATAACTGCCTGTATTGATGAGTGTGTGGTTGAGTCAGTGGATCTATGGGTTAGGGAGTGTATGTGTAAGGGGCTGTGTGGGTGAGTGAGTGTGTGTATGGCTATGTCAGTGAGTGAATGGATATATCAGTGGTATATGGGTGTGTTAGACCTGGCACCTTGGACTGGGTCTCCCTTCCATTGTTTGCTGTTGCCTCATGTGTTTTTGCTGGTTATAGATGCTTGGGACACTGTGCCACTGCTGTCCAGTGCCACAGTGCAAGAGCTCCCTATGGTAAATTGATGTATGGATTAGTGACCCCATGATTGGCTGGTTTGGTTTACTTGTCAGACCCTAGTACAGTGCACTCAGTGTGCCCAGGGCTTGTAAACCAAATGCTGCTGGTGGGCTTGCAGCACCGGTTGTACCACCCACAGAAACACCCTGTAAAAGTGTGTCTCAGGTCTGCCATTGCAGAGCCTGTGTGCAGTCTGGTACTGCAAAGTTGACTGGGCGAGTGCACCCCTTACCAGTACCTAAACCTTCCCTTTTCTGCATATTAGTCACCCTTGTGGTAGGCCCAAGGGCAGGGTACATTGTAGGTAAAAGGTAGGACATGCCCTGGTGTGTGTGGCATGTCCTAATAGTGAATTATAGACATTTTTGATTTTCATGATTGCAAGGCTAACTATTCCCCATAGGCCAGAATTGGCAGTTTGATTATTACATCTTATAATCCTAACTGACTCTGGGAACTAGATGGAATGTTGAGTTTAGTTTGCCTGAACTCAGAATGATAAAATACATCTTTCAGTAATGTTGGTTTTAACATTCTGTGTTTTAAAATACCACTTTTAGAAAGTAGGTATTTTCTTGCCTAACTATCCAAGCCTGCCTCTGCTAGGTTGTGTATTCCTTGTCTGAAGTTTAAGTGACAGGGGCTGGAGGATTCCAGGACAGAGGGTGAGTCAGCACAGGGCTGAATAGAGAGATCTGCATGTAGATGAGAGGGAGGAGTTGCACCTGGGACCTGAATAGGGCTGTGCCTTTCCTCCACAATGCTATCTCCACCTCCTGTGGTGCGTCTGATGTCCTTGGCCTACACAGTGAAAGGAAAGTAGGAGTCTTGTCAACAAAGTGCTCCAGGACTGACCAGAACTGGTTTGAACTACGCAAAGGCCACTCTGCCTTCAGAGAAAAAAGGGAAAATTAGTATGAAAGAGGGGACCCAAATCCAAGAACTTTAGAGCACTTTAGGAAACAAGAAGAACCTTTGCAGAGGAGAGGAACCAGAAGAACTGAGGAGGAGACTATCCCTAAGCTGAGTGCTGTTTGGGGGATTGGCATGCAGTGGTTGCCTGACTACCAAAGAAAGGAGAAAGGACTTAATGCTACTTTCAACTCAACTTGTAAAGGATCTCCAAGGGCTTGAGATATAACTTACCTCCTCTTGAAATCAGCTCCCAAAGAGTTCTTTGGAAGCGCCTGCTGTTGTATTGGACTTTCTGAGGGACTTTGTGCCACAAGGAGCTTGAAGAGCGACTCAAGACGAAGATGCGTGACACCACTGCAGCCGCTGTTGTCGCATCGCTGAAGAAGGGTGTCGTCGCTGCCGCTATCGTATCACAGAAGCGCCTCGGATTGCCGGAGAAGAGTGTCGCCATTGCAGCAGATGCCGTTGCATCACTGGAGAAGCGTATTGCCACCACAGCCGTTGTGGTCGCATCCTGTAGAAGGGTGTTGCCGTCGCAGCATATGCCGTCGCATCACCGGAGATGTGTGCTGCGGCTGCCGCTGTCGCCATCGCAGCACCCGAAGCACCCCGCATCACCGGAGAAGAGTGTCGCCGTCACAGCAGATGCCGTTGCATCACCAGAGAAACGTGCCGGAGGGCCTGGTGCGGCTCAGAAGAATCATTGAGTCGCTGCACGGCCATTGGGCATGCACGCATCATTGTCGCATCAAGGAGAAGATGCCATTTTTGGTTTCATTGCACTGCTGGTCGCAGGACAACAAATGCGCAGTAAGAAACGAACGCATCACCTCCTCTTGCAGAGAAGAACGATGCATCCCCTACGCAGCAGTAGGAACCCGATGCATCACCATTCTTGCGTGTAAGGAACCAACGCATCACCTTCCTTGCAACACTTTTGTTGTATAGCATTAACAATCCAAAGGTACACTGAACTCAAAGTGTTGCATTTTTCCATCTAAAGAGAACTAAGCTATGTCTACCATTTTTAAAGTACAGTGTTGTGGCTTTTTGTCGTTTGTGGTCTTGTGTTAAGTCGATATAAAAATACTTACTTTTATACTACAACTTGTGTGGTGTCCATCTGTAGTGTTGTCACTGGTTTACTGTATGTGTTCATAAATGCTTTACACACTGCCTCTGTGATAAGCCTGTCTGCTTGTGCCAAGCTACCAAGGGGGTGAGCAGGTGTTATTTTAGGAGTATATCCCCTACCCTGACTAGAGTCAAGGGTCCCTATTTGGTCAAAGGTACCTACCTCTGCCAACTAGAGACCCCCACATGTAACATGGTGAGTAACTGCATATGTGAAAGGCAGTAAAGGTGAGTGTTAGAGTATATGAGTGACTGTATGTGTGACTAGGTCATTGCGTGAGCGGCCAAATGGCTCAGTATTTGCTTGTGTCAGGACTCTATAGATGAGTGAGTATGTGTTAGTATTTGTATGAAGAAATGAGTAGGTGGGTGTATAACTGTATGGGTGAGTAAATGGCTGTGGGATTGACTCTAGGTGAGTGAGTAGGTATTTGAGAAGCTCTATGACTGACTGACTGTGTATGAGTGGCTGTATGGGTATACGAGTGGAGATAGTAGTGGCTGTATTAGTGAGTGAGTTGGTTTATGAGTGGTTGTATGGGTAACTGAGTGGATGTGTGTGTAGAACTATGATTCAGTGAGTGGGTGTTAAAGTACTGGTATGGGTGTGTCAATGGTTTTGAGAATGCTGATATAGAAGTTGGATTGGGTTTATGAACGGTAATATTCGGGTATGAGTGGGTGCATCAGATATTCTGTAGATGATATCCTGAGTGATGTTATTAGTGATGTTATTTGAGATGTCATGAGCGATGTCACTGACCACGTCATGAGTGATGTAATAAGTGAGGTCTTAAGCAGTGCACTGTGGTGGCATACTTTATAGTTAGCTCAACTAACTATAACTGCTGAATTTTTCTTGTTTTGTATGATTGAAATGTCTGTAAAACTATAATGTCCCTGTAACCTTTGTTTTTTCAGTGAATTTCCAAAGTTTTTAAAATTATAATTCCTTACTATCACGCAGCTGTAACCTTTAGTGTTTTATTTTTTTCAGTGAATTTCCAAGGTTTTATGAATGCTAATTCCTAACTAAGACTACCCTGTAACCTTTGGTTTTTTTTAAAAAATGAGTATTACTTCATCGCAACATCCATTTTTTAAATTGAACCTCTAAGATTTTCGTATTTTCTTTCCATAATTGGATATTGTGTATTATATATATATGATATAGCACTCATTTTTTGATTTGGTTTGTATCTATCAGAAATTAATAGCTTGTTTTATTTTTAACAATTTTGTGAGTTGACACAACAGTGTGACATGATGGTGACATCAGCAGTCTCATAGAGCCTGTGGCTTGTACAACGTGTAAAACATATGTATAGACATATTCTGCAGTATTTCTAAGAGTAGAGCTGCATTAGTATCCTTTTCAAACTCACATTTTGAATGTGAGTTTCAAGAAAAATCATCTTCAAACGTGATTTTCTGTTTTCGCAAAGACATCGGAAGTCGCAATGATGTCGGTAATCATGGAATCATGGACACCACGCTTTTTAACAATTTTAAAACATATATATAGAGGTATTGTGAACCAGTTTCTGTATAGGTGTTCACTATTATAGTATTGAAAGTTCTGAATTTTCTTTCCATTTTAAAAGAAAACTACTTTAAGCATGTCTTTTGAATTTCCACATCTACGTGGTAACCATGAATATGTCAGCCATCGCAAATATCACATGACCGGGAAAGGAAGGAATTTCACTGGATAATATAGTTTTCAGTAAAATCAAAATTAAGCACCCATCCACCCCTCATTCTTGAATCTTCTTTTATAGAACTTTATTCTGAGCAGGTGGGTCGATCTTAGTGTGGATAGTTTTTGGCTTTCTTTTGCTTCAAAAATGGCAACTCAGGAAGGAGATGGAGGTCAGCAGCAACAGAACCAGGAAGTGGAGGAAGTGGAGGCTTAAGATTTAGAAGAAGAAGGGAGACAGTGTATCCATGGGGAATCTCAAACTGCTGCAAAACTAGTGCAATGCACAAGAAATATTCAAGAAATATTCATGTGGTTCAGTGTCCATGTTATATCACCTTAAAACCCTTAACAGAAATCAACTGTCAATCAAGCAGAGGGAAGATGGAGGACCTTCTACTTCAGTGAAAGCAGCAACAATTCCCAGCAGAATACCCCTTCAGAGATGCAGCCTACTATACCAGATATGACTCCAGAGCTTTCAAGAATGGCCACGTACTGCGTGGACTGTAGTGTTGTTATAAGTGCTGATGAGCCGTGTGTTACAGCTATTTGCAATGCTGCACAACAGCATACATGCTAACATTTTTCTCCTTCTATATGTTTTACACATTTTCAGTGCATGTTTTTTGAATTCCTCCTGACCCAGTTGCCATTTTGGTTATTATAAGAAAGAAGTAGAAAAATGTACAACTTTACAAAAGCATTAAAAGACTAAATCGAAAACAAATAACAAGCATTAAAAATGCAATAGGTCTCGCCTTTCATTAAGTTAAAGCCATTTGCTTTGGTATACAATACCATTAGCAAAGCAAATTGCTTTAACTTAATCAAAGGTGAGACATATTGCATTGCACATGCTTGTTATGCTAGCTGTAGCACAACTAAATTAGTGTATCGTCGTCATTCATTTGTAATAAAGTTTTAAACAGCCTGCGATGCCCTTCAATCAGGTTATCATGAATTGTTCAACAGGCAGTTTTATGGTTATTTTTAATAATCTTATGATAAAAGAAAATTACTATGTTTACAAAGAAGAATTGTTATGCTCATGTTTTGTGAAGGCTTTTCAATATCCTTTATATTAATTTTAAATCTCCAATACGCTGTACATATGTATTTGTACTATTATGGTCTGACGACGAAGTTTTGATTGTATACTGAATGTCTGTACACATTCAAAAGTTCCCTAATTTGCATATATGGGGCACTTTTTTAGCTTTCTAATTCACTAATGGGGGCCACTTTTATTTTAGTGCCGAACGTATTTTCCGTCCCAGTCCTACACCTGAACTGTAGCTTGGTACTGGCGTCACAGGGCCACCAATACTATTGAACTCCAATTCGAAAAACAAGTTTCTCCCGGCGGGCACCTCACTCTCTTTAGGAACAATAGGTGAGCAATTTAGACTTACAGTGTGAGGTGTCAGGGTTCAGAAAATTCACACACAGCATGACCAGTAAATGACATTCAACAGCTACAATGTTCAATCATTGCTCTTACTTCAAAGAAGTATAGTCCTTTATTTACAGGTATGTTAGAAGAGCAGCAGAAAATACAATACACAAAAGCCCAGGTGATGCTAACACCTTCTGGGGCTGTAATTAGACCCCATATATCACTGTGCAAAATTTTCTATAGCATTGACCAATTGCCAATGTAGTCCTGTGGGCTGTTTTAGCGTCAATCACAGGGGAAGTGTTCACTCTCCCAGGATGAGCTCATTCTTACTCTCCATTTAATATGGCACATGGCTTAACTCTTATACCCAGGCAAGCAACCCACCAGCACCACTCGGTGAAGGCCAGAGCGTGAAGCAGCCATTTTAGATAGGGCAACCCTGACCATAGGGTCAGAGAAATCCACCAACGTGCTTTGGAAGGCTTTTTACAGTCATGCTACACTTACTGTTTGTCAAAGGTGCCAAAGAGCTGGATGTTCATTCCTGCTTCACGTCAGTTGCAGGGTAGGGCTGTTGGCTCCTTGGATTTAGCTATTTTCCTTTATTCCTTTCTCTGTTTTACCATTGAACGGTGGGTTCTTCCTCCTATGCATATGCCCTTATTTGTTACCCAAACAGAGCTCCCATTGGGGAGGCATCCCAGATGAGGACCACAGAAAAGGACCTATTCCTAGCTCTGCCTATCATGGGCCAGGCAGTATGAGTCTTACTTCCACTATTTGCCATCATTTCATCCACAATCACTCCTGTCAAAGGTTCTCATTTATAGGTACGGATCCATTTGATTTATTTCTTTGTGCCTATATACACTTGAGTAATTTCCTTAAACATCACTGTATAGCCTTTGAGGGCACATTTGTAATTGCTAACGCCTACAAGCACTCGGAGAGACTTACCTGCCATTAAACTCTTCTCAGAAAATATGAATACAGTGAGTAATCAGAAATGCTCCTAATAAAACATCCAATAACAATCTCTACTTTTATTGTGTAATTTTGTGTGCTAATTACCTTGAGTAAACATTGTAGAATTGTCGAATTCTACAATAAAGATTATAAGTAAACATTGTTGAGCTGTCTGTTTTCCACACTCATGCTAACGTTGCAGAACTGCATAGTATCATTCTAGGTTAACATTATAGATTATCATATCGATACTCCGTGGTAATATTTGCATAATTGTATGGTATTGCTTCTTTATTAATAGTGTAGAACTCTGTGCAAAAACTTCTACCTCAAAATATTTCCAATATCTACCAATAGAGATTGCTAGAACCTATAAACAACTTTGGAAACTCAACATCATCTATCAACGACCGCCGAAAACTAATGTATTTATTGCTGAACTCTTAACTTTGCTCACTGATTGATTCCTCTGTTCACGTAAGCATATTTTCTTGAGAAAAAGAAAAGATGTGTTCGACAACAGTCTTTTTCAACATTGTTTGAAACCAACTTACAATTAGCCTAGTAATCTCCACGCATGACATTTTAATATGATCCTATTATCGGTAGACTGATCGGAACTCTCAGTTGTTCCCTTTTGTGCCCTGTTCGAAAGAAGCCTTCAATGGATATCATACACTTAAGCTGTTTTCCAAACGAAAAATCAACAGTGATGGCCACCATAGTAACAAGCTAGCAACAAACAAGCAAACAAATCCCCCCGGCCCTCACTTACCTACCTCCGGCCGCTGGAACACGCTGTGACGCACACCGCAAGTCGGCCTGGAGCGCGCCTCGGCAGAGACGCGGGAGGATAGGAGCGTGACGCGCGTGAACGTGCACATTGACGTTCCCGCGCGTTCACGGACCTGAGTCGGCTCGTTCACAGGTCTGGAGCTGCTCGTTCACAGCTCTCACTCCCTTGGCAGGGAGGATAGTGACTATAGAACTCGCTGGCGGGAGCGCTTTGCGCTCCAACACCAGGCGAGCCCTAAAAAAGGGTCCTGTTGCAACCATGTTTTACAGTTAAAAAAGGATTTTATATATATATATATATTATATATATATATATATATATATATATATATATTTATTTATTTTTTTTCGCTTGTTTTCTCTTACTTGGGTAAAAGAATGGACCGCACTCCGTGATTCAGAATTCTTCACAAATTTATTGTGGATTTAAACAGAAAACAGGACGCGTTTCGGCATCGCGCCTTTTTCCACTGTTCATTGCACCATATGTTAAACCTTTGATTAAATAAAGTTACACAGTGAATTCAAAATGATGTCACATCCTATAGTCAGTAAACATAAAAGAAGGATTGAAATTCATGCATTATTTACAGCGGCCATCTTGGAGTGAGCTTTCATTACCTTATCTACAACTCCCTTTTATGACCTTTTAAGAAACACAAGATTATTGAGCCCTGGATGGGCAATGCACCAGTTTATGACCAAGCAAACAAATCATCAGTCCACAGTTCTAAATTTCATAGGACAGTACATGATTGAACTGGATTCACATGAAAATTAACAATGACATTACATTATTTACAGTGGCCATCTTGGAGTGAGTTTTCATTACTTTATCTACAACACCTATGGCTTTTACGACCTAATTAAAGCAACAAAAAGTCATTAAGCCCTGGATGTTAATGAGTGCATGACTTGTGTATGGTTGATTGAATGAGAGCATAACTGGTGCATGGATGTTAAAATGTGTGCAGCAGTGGTGCCTGAGTGAATCCATGAGTGCCTAGGTAGTGCCTGAGTGATTGAGTGAGTGCATGGAAAGTGCGTGGGTGATTGGGTGAGTGCATGCGTAGTACCTTGGTGATTGGATGAGTGCATGTGTACTGCATTAGTGAATTGATGAGTGCACCATTAGTGCCTGGGTCATTGTATGAGTGCATGGGTAGTGTCTGGGTAAATGGATGAGTGCATGGGTAGTGCCTGAGAGAATGGATGAGTTCATGGTAGTGCCTGGGTGCATGGATGAATGCATGGGTAGTGCCTGGGTGATTGGATGAGTGCATAAGTAGTACCTGGGTGATTGCATGAGTGCAGGGGTAGTGCCTGAGTGAATGGATGAGTGCATGGGCATTGCATGAGTGAATGGATGAGTGCAACAGTAGTACCTGAGTCATTGTATGAGTGTATGGAAATTGCCTGAGTGAATGGATGAGTGCATGGGCACTGCATGGGTAAATGGATGAGTGCATGGGTAGTACCTGAGGGAATTTATAAGTGCAAGAGTAGTGCCTGGGTGATTGAATGACTACATGAGTATCACCTCACTGAATGGAAGAGTGCAAGCGTTGTTTCTGGGTGATTGGATGAATGCTTGGATAATACCTGGGGGCATGCATGTTTGCATGGGTAGTGCCTGGGTGATTGGCTGAGTACATGGGTAGAGTCTGAGTGAATGGATGAATAGATGAGTATGACATGAGTGATGGATGAGTGCAACAATAGTGCCTGTGTCATGGGTTGAGTGCATGGGTAGTACCTGGGAGAATGGATGAGTGCTTGGATAGTGTGTGAGTGAAGGGATGAGTGCAAGAGTATTGCCTGAGTGAATGAATGAGTGCATGAGTAGCGCCTCATTGAATGGATGAATGCATGGGTGGTGCCTGAGTGATTGCATGATTGCATGAGTAGTGCCTGGGAGAATGAATGAGTGCATTGGTAGTGTATGAGTGAATTATTGAGTGCAACAGTAGTGCCTGGTTTATTGAATAAGTACATGAGTAGTGCCTGAGTAAGTGGATGAGTGCATTGCTACTGCCTGAGTGAATGGATGGGTGGAAATGTAGTAAAATGGTGATCTAATGTGTGCATGGGTAGCACTTGGGTGAATGAAGGATTACATGGGTAGTTCCTCAGTGAATGGATGAGTGCAACGGTAGTGCCTGAGTGAAGGAACAGTGCATGGATAATGGCTATGTGAATGAATGAGTGCATGGGTAGTGCCTGGGTATTTGGATGAATGCATGGGTAGTGCCTGAGTGAATAGATGTGTGTAAGGGTAGTGCCTGGGTGAATGGATGAGTGCAAGGGTAGAATCTGGATGATTGGATGTGCGCATGGGTAGTTCCTGTGTGAATGGATGAGTGCAAATGTAGTGGCTAGTTGATTGCATTTGTACATGGGTAGTGTCTGGGTAAATGGATGAGTGCATGGGTAGTGCCTGAGAGAATGGATAAGTTCATGGGTAGTGCCTGAGTGCATGGATGGATGCATGGGTAGTGCTTGGGTGATTGGATAAGTGCATAAGTAGTACCTGGGTGATTGCATGAGTGCAGGGGTAGTGCCTGAGTGAATGGATGAGTGCATGGGCATTGTGTGAGTGAATGGATGAGTGCAACAGTAGTACCTGAGTCATTGTATGAGTGTATGGATAGTGACTGAGTGAATGGATGAGTGCACGGGCACTGCATGGGTAAATGGATGAGTGCATGGGTAGTGCCTGAGGGGATTTATAAGTGCAAGAGTAGTGCCTGGGTGATTGAATGACTACATGAGTATCAACTCACTGAATGGAAGAGTGCAAGGGTTGTTTCTGGGTTATTGGATTAATGCTTGGATAATACCTGGGGGCATGCATGTTTGCATGGGTAGTGCCTGGGTGATTGGCTGAGTACATGGGTAGAGTCTGAGTGAATGGATGAATAGATGAGTATGGCATGAGTGAATGGATGAGTGCAACAATAGTGCCTGTGTCATGGGTTGAGTGCATGGGTAGTACCTGGGAGAATGGATGAGTGCTTGGATAGTGTGTGAGTGAAGGGATGAGTGCAAGAGTATTGCCTGAGTGAATGAATGAGTGCATGAGTAGTACCTCATTGAATGGATGAATGCAAGGGTGGTGCCTGAGTGATTGCATGATTGCATGAGTAGTGCCTGGGAGAATGAATGCGTGCATTGGTAGTGTATGAGTGAATTATTGAGTGCAACAGTAGTGCCTGGTTTATTGAATAAGTACATGAGTAGTGCCTGAGTAAGTGGATGAGTGCATGGCTACTGCCTGAGTGAATGGATGGGTGGAAATGTAGGAAAATGGTGATCTAATGTGTGCATGGGTAGCACTTGTGTGAATGAAGGATTACATAGGTAGTTCCTCAGTGAATGGATGAGTGCAACGGTAGTGCCTGAGTGAAGGAACAGTGCATGGATAATGGCTATGTGAATGAATGAGTGCATGGGTAGTGCTTGGGTAATTGGATGAATGCATGGGTAGTGCCTGGGTGAATAGATGTGTGTAAGGGTAGTGCCTGGGTGAATGGATGAGTGCAAGGGTAGAACCAGGGTGATTGGATGTGTGCATGGGTAGTGCCTGGGTGAATGGATGAGTGCATGAGTCGTGCCTGAGTGACTGGATAAATGCATAGGTATCCAGTGAATGGATGAGTGTAAGGGTGGTCCTGAGTGAAAAGCTGAGTGCATGGATAACAGCTAGGTGAATGAATGAGTGCATGGGTAGTGTCTGGATGATTGGATGTGTGCATGGGTCGTGCCTGGGTGAATGGATGAGTGTATGGGAAGTGCATGTGTGAATGGATGAGTGCATTGGTAGTGTATGAGCGAATTCATGAGTGCAGCAGTAGTGCCTGGTTTATTGAATAAGTACATGAGTAGTGCCTGAGTAAGTGGATGAGTGCATGGCTACGGCCTGAGTGAATGGATGGGTGGAAATGTAGTAAAATGGTGATCTAATGTGTGCATGGGTAGCACTTGGGTGAATGAAGGATTACATGGGTAGTTCCTCAGTGAATGGATGAGAGCAACGGTAGTGCCTGAGTGAAGGAACAGTGCATGGATAATGGCTATGTGAATGAATGAGTGCATAGGTAGTGCCTGGGTAATTGGATGATTGCATGGTAGTGCCTGGGTGAATAGATGTGTGTAAGGGTAGTGCCTGGGTGAATGGATGAGTGCAAGGGTAGAACCGGGTGATTGGATGTGTGCATGGGTAGTGCCTGGGTGAATGGATGAGTGCATGAGTCATGCCTGAGTGATTGGATAAATGCATAAGGGATCCAGTGAATGGATGAGTGCAAGGGTAGTCCTGAGTGAAAAGCTGAGTGAATGGATAAAAGCTAAGTGAATGAATGAGTGCATGGGTAGTGTCTGGATGATTGGATGTGTGCATGGGTTGTGCCTGGGTGAATGGATGAGTGTATGGATAGTGCATGTGTGAATGGATGAGTGCAAGGGTAGAGCCTGTGTCATTGGATGAGTGCATGGGTAGTGCCGAAAAGAATGAATGAGTGCAAGACTAGCACCAGAGTGACTGAATGAGTACATGGGTAGCGTTTCATTGAAATAATGAGTGCATATGTAGAGCCTGGGTGATTGGATGAGTGCATGTGTAGTACCTGGGTGATAGCATGAGTGCATGGGTAGTGCATTGGTGAATGGATGAGTGCATGGATAGTGCCCTGGTGGCGTCCTTGGTCAGGGAGAGGATGAGCTGGATGCCATCAGCGTAGAATACGATGTTAAGGCTGTGTTGTCGGACTATGGCTGCGAGGGGGATGATGTAGATGTTGAAGAGGGTCGAGTTTAGAGATGACCCCTGTGGTGCTCCGCAGGTGATTTCCAGAGAGGAAGGGTGGTAGTCTAATCCTTTGGCTTCTTCCGGTGAGCATCAAGCGGAACCAGTCCAGGGCAGTTCCTTGTATGTCAGCGTCTTGTAGTCTGGTGACTAGTGTGTGGTGAGAGACGGTGTCAATGGCTGCGGACAGGTCAAGGAGGATGAGGGCAGCTGAGTGGCCTCGGTCCAGGAGGGTGCGGATGTCGTCTGTGGCAGCGAGTAGGGTGGTCTCGGTGCAGTGGTTGCTTCGGAATCCAGATTGGGATGGGTCAAGGATGTTGTGCTGTCGATAAATCGTGTCAGTTCTCTGTTGACTGTCTTCTCTGCCACTTTAGCTGTGAACGGGAGGAGCGAGATGGGCCTGTAGTTTTTGAGGTCGGCCATGGGCTTTTTGATCAGGTCCCTGACTTTCGCTCGCTTCCAGTCGTCTGGGAAGGTGCCTGTTTTGAAGGTGGTGTTGGGGATGTCTTTCATGGTCGTGGCGGTGTCCTCGGTCAGGATTAGTGTCCAGTTGGAGATGGTGGGCTGGCTGGTGTCTTGAGGAAGAGGGGGGTAGCTGCAGCATCTTGCGGGTGGTCAATAAAGTTGTCGTAGAGTGTTCTGATCTTGATTTGATTTGATTCATGATTTCTATAGTGCCCGAATCAATCACATCGGGGTATCTCAGCGCTGTGACTGCTAGTGGCCAACCAGAGGAGAGTTAGAACAGTGTCATTTTCAGCAGTTTTCTAAAGGCCAGGAAGTTGGGGCATTGACGCAACTAGGGAGGGAGCTGATTCCAATAACATGGGGCAAGGTGAGAGAATGTTTTACTGCCCATATGGGTTAGTTTGAAGCGCGTATCAAGTAACCAAGGAATCCTTGGTTACTTGATCACAAGGTTCTGGGTGGCATATATCTGACCAATTTGTTGGTCAGGTAGCTGGATCCCATGTTGTTCAGGGATTTGTGAACCATGCAGCATATTTTTAATTTTACTCTTTGTTTCACTGAAAGCCAGTAAAGTTCTCAAAGTAACGGAGTCGCTGAGGTTCTGGGAGAGGCATTGTTCACCAATCAGGCTGAGGTGTTTTGAACTACTTGCACTTTACTAATAGAGGATTCCTTGGCAGAGATAAGTAAAGCGCTACAATAGTCCAAGCGGCTGAGAATTAGGGCCTGGACCAAAGTTTTGCGTATGGATGTTGGTAGAAGGGGGAAGACCCTAAGGAGGAGGCCCAGTGTGCGATAGCATGTACCTGCGGTGTGGTTAACGTGTTCTTCTAATTTTAGTTTCTGGTCAAGTTTCACCCGTAAGTTTTTCACCACATATTTGGGGGATGGGGCTGACCCTAGCTCCTCAGGCCACCAGTTGGGGGACCATTTCATCGTTGCTTCTCAGAACAGTATAATTTCAGATTTTTCAGTGTTTAGCTGAAGGAGGTTGTCTCTCATCCAATTTGCTATGCCTTTCATGCCCTCTGAGAAAGTGGATTGGATGTTCGTGTCCGTTTTATCAAAGGAGAGAAGAAGTTGCGTATCATCAGCGTGGGAGATAGAGATAAAACCGAGTTGCATCAGTAGGTCAGCCAGGGGGATAACATAGAAGTTAAATAATGTGGGGCTCAAGCATGAGCCCTGCGGTACCCCCCTGGTGACTTTGATGGTTTATGAGCTAAAAGGGCCTATGCTTATGATTTGCGCTCTATTTGTGAGAAAATCGGTCAGTCATTTCATGGCTTTCCCTCTGATGCCTATGTCCTTAAGATGCTTGAGTAGAATTAGGTGGGAGATGGTGTCAAATGCTGCGGACAGGTCGAGCAGCACCAAAAGTACTGCTCGACATTCTTCCGCCAGCATATGGATGTTGTCAGTTACTTCCACTAGGGCTGACTTGGTGCTGTGTTTAGGTTGAAATCCTGACTGTGAGTGGTCTAGACGATTTGAGGATTCAACAAGCTCCGACAGATGCTTGTTAATTTGTTTCTCTAGGAGTTTGCTATGTAGAGGGAGCAGAGAAATGGGACGGTAGTTAGAGAAATCATCAATGGTGATCTTAGGGGTTTTCCTAATGTGGATGATCTGTGCTGCTTTCCACTCTGGAGGGAGCAGCAAGCGTCTTGGATAGGAGGGCAGAGGTCTTAGCAGGTATGGGATCAAGGGGTGATCCATATTTGACCACTTTCAGCAATGATTCCACTTCGTTTGCAGTCAAATCTGGGAAGGATTCGAGGGTTAAAGCGTCAGTAGCAATAGGGGGAGGGTCTATGGTAGGGCCTGACTGAGGATAGGGGCTGGAGCTAATTCTTTGGTAGATGGTTTCATTTTTTTCTGAAAAGTGATTTGCAATGCTATTGCACAAAGTTTGGGAGGGGGCTATTTTGGTGTGACATGCCTTGGGGTTGGAAAACGAGTTTAAAACTTGGAACAAGGAGCAGGAGGAGTTTCCAGCACTTTCAAGTTGTACTATGATGTGCGTTTTCCGAGCGAGTTTCATATTTTTGTGATATGCTGCTAGTGCGGTTTTGAAGTTTTCCTTATCTTGCAGGTCTTTGGAAAGGCACCATAGTCGTTCCCGTTTTTTACATTGGCATTTTTCGGATCTAAAATTGGGCGTGTACCATGGAGTCTGGAGACGTTTGGCTTTGATCGGTTGCCATTGCAAAGGGGCTAGACAGTCAATAGTAGTTATCATACTTGCTGTGAAGGACGCGAGGCGTTCCTGATTTGTGTCGGAGTCTGAGCTCTTGGGGGGTATGAATATTTCGTGGGAGTGATTTTCTGCCATTGCCAGTAGTTCTTGGTAGGGTAGGTATTGTGGGCTGTATTGTCTTTCTGGCAGTGAATTTGAAAATCAATTAGAAAGTGGTCCGACCATGTCAGAGGGCTAGAGGCTTTGTAGGTAGTGTTGGAAGAATTGGTAAAAATGATGTCTAGTATGTCTCCTGCCCGGTGGGTGGGCTCATTGTTGATTTTTGTTAATCCTAGTGTGGATAGGTCCGTCAGCAAAGCTACAACCTCTTTATTGTCAAGATTTTCGGCATGCATGTTAAAGTCACCTAGCAGTAAGAAATTTGAAATTTCTGGCTGAGATTACGTGAGGTGAGATTAGCTCTGTTAGCTGTGAAGGAAACTTGGAAAGGGGTCCTGGGGACCTGTATACGAGAGCACCTTTTCAACTGAGTTGAGGATGTAGTTCCGCTCTGAAGATTAAAATCTTCATAGATTCGCTACACTGTTGGTCAATCATGGGGATTATTCTCGGGTCTTTATAAATGATTGCTAACCCACCTCCTACCTTGTGTGGCCTGTCTATTTTATGAATGTGGTAGCCCTCAGGTACTGCTACAGCAATATCAGGGTTAGAGCAGGGCTTGGTCCAAGTTTCAGTCAGAAATGAGATGTGGGGAAGAGTGGAGGATAGCTGATCCCATATGAGAGTTGAATGCTTGGGTAGTGATCTGACATTGGCCAGAAAGCAGTTCCAGCATCTGTTATTGTCATTTTGTGGGGAGTGCGGTGTTCTTTCCTGTTCGCTGGTGATGGGGGGGGATCTGAACTCAAGATTGCATTGGGAGTGGGTTGTAGCGTTGCTTGGGGCCGAGTAGGTGTTTTGCTCTGAAGTTGGCAGGTCCTGCTTGCGAAAGGTCCTTCTAGAATTAGAGAAGAGCTACACTCTTTGTTTTTTGGGAACCTGAGACCGTTTATATTTCTAATTCTTACTAGGTCTTGTCTGGAATATGTACGGATTGGGCTTCCCTTATGTATCCGGTCTGTGGGAGAATCGGCAGGGGTTCTGGCTCCTGGCGACGGCCAGGCGCAGACGGGCGCAGATGGGTTTGCCTTTGGCGTGTCTTCGGCGCACCCACTGCACGTCGGGCCCTACATCTGTTTATATGGAGGCAGCTGAACTGCTAACCTCCCGGTCTGGAGTCCGTCGGAAGTAGGCTCTGAGTCACTTCCGGTAGGTTTTCCCTCACTCCACACAATCGTAACAATCCGCGGTGGAACGGGGAGGCACCAAGCGAGGAGGGAGCAGCGTGAGCATTGTTTTAAAGTGCAGTGAGTAGATTAAAAGCAGATTTTAAAATTACAAGATGGTGTTTTCAGCGTTAAAACAGTGTGGCATTTGGTGTAGGAGCCCTTTCCCAGGCACTCCTTAAATCACAGTAGCAGACTAGCAGCGATTACCAATTTATGAATGTCTTGAGGTGGAAGTAGGTTCCAAGCTTGTTGCAGAGGTCTTGGGATGGGGTGATGTCCGTGGCTTCGCTACATGGGTTGGTGAATTCCTGAATCACACTGAAGAGTTCCTTGGAGTTGGTGCAGATGTCTCAGCCATGGGATTTTACAAAATGAATCTGCAGTCATCACATCATTTAGTGCATCAACATATTGTGGCAACTCATGTCTGAAACCACAGCCTCCCCCAGAATAACAAAGCCTGTAATTTGGCTAATGTTCATTGTCTCATGTCCAACATCAAAGGTTTAAGGGCTGTACTTTGAGGTAAATTGACCAATTTCCTCAAAGAATGATTATTTTATCTACTCAGTGAGGAAAGATCTCAAATATCCCATATCTCTGTGCCATAAAAACAAACACCAATGGCTTTGGCATCATAGATTTACAAAGTGGGAGCAATGGGTTTTTTAGGGAGCTATTATACTCTCTGACTATAGCTCCTGTTATTTGCCTGTGCTTAAGAGTTAGTAGATCCAGCTGAGGCTTCCATGAAAGGTTCGAGGAAATAATTACTCTGAGATAGCTAAAGCTCTCAACACTATCAAGTGTCTCATCCCCCTAACTCAAGTTTGCCTTTGAAGGATCTATGCTTATTGAAAAACATTATCTTTGTCTTCGCAAAATTGATTTCCAAATCAGGTAGGGAACAAAATTCCCCAAAACGATCTAATGCATGTTGCATATCACTCAGATCTTGGAAATCAATAAGGTGTTATAGGCTAAGAGAAGGATCAGTGTATTGATACCTGCCAGAGAAGGAGCATCAGTATGAAGGGAAGACAGGTAAAAGACAACATCCTTGAGATAGAGTGAAAATAGAGTAGGTACCAGCACACACACACACCTGGCAAACACCCTTTGTAATAGAAAATTGATCTGTCACCTGTACTTGAGATATCCAGCAGACCTGTGCAAAATTACCCTCATGAAGACGGACCCAGACAAAAAGAAATGTTTATCGGGAAAACCCAAGCTGTTCAGGGCTTGCAATAGCTGGTCATGCAGGACCAGTTAAAAGGCTGACATATGATCGACGAAGGCAACATATAATGTTCCTCCACCGACCGTTACTGTCTTCCAATGAAGTAAAAAGAAAGATTTGATCAATTGTAGACAGCTTCTTCCAGAAACCAGCCTGAAAGGGGCAAATGATGAACTTAGCCTCAATCCATACCTCAATTTTGCTTAAAGTCAATTCGGCAAAGACCTTGTGTATGCAGTCGCTCAAATTATTCGGCCTCTGATTTGCAGTGACGGATCTATCCCCTTTTTGTATATTGGGATGATCTCTGCTCCCTTCCATGAGTCTGGGGTCAGGGCGCCACATGCAATTGCAGTTGCCAAGAAGAGGATGCATTGTACTCAAAAATCTCTTTCATGCAAGAAAATGTCAGTCGGTATGCAGTCCAAACTAGGAGATCTGCCTCTGGTTATAGCACTTATGGTTGACATAACAACACTCATGGTGAAGAACGGGTTCTTTGTGTCAATAAAATCTTCAGTTACCTCTGTCCACTTGAGAAAATTTAATTCATTCGATAAGGCAGTACCAGAATCGAGATTAGAAAAAAGCTCAATCCATGATGGCGGATCGATATTAATATGCATTGGATCCACGGGTACAACCCTCCCTCATTTGACAAGGGTCCAAAACCTAGTGGAGTCCTTATGAGAACAGGCCAGGTTAAGATTCTGCCATTTAGCAGAAGCCTTCTTCACCTTAAGCTGAGCCCTTTTGTATCTCTTCCTGGCCAGGCAAATTTCTCCCACATCCTTTTCTCTTACTGCCCGTCGAGATCTCTACTAAGACATCTGCATTCTCTGTTATACCATTTGTGCTCTTTGAGGGATTTCTTTCCATGATTGGCACAAGGACCCATGAAATAAGACAATACATTCTTTAAAAATGCATTATGCAGGGCAATCATGGTCATGGAATCACCTAACAACAAAGAGACCGAAAAATTAATTTGGTTATTGAGTCCTTCAGATCCATACATATTTGTACTAAGATCAATGTGGACCTAATGACCTGGGACCATTTGAGCCCTCACTGGTCAGTTGTTGGTATCACATTCCTAGTTATAGCTGTAGATGAACAATCATTTCTTAATTTAGGGTAAAGATAGTACAAAGAAAGACACAATAGATCGTGGTGACTCTCAGTCCTATTTATAAAAGACATATCAATGAGAGTCAACAAAAGACACAGACAGGTCTAACATAACATAATCAATTCCACCAGAATGGGATGCATTGTTATATGTGACCGAACCTTGTCTATCTGAGGGGGCTCTTCCATTGGTGGCTCTCAAGACACAATTTAGCGTTAATGCTTTAAATTGTAGTGCAGCTCCTTACAGTTCGATACTGGATTGAAGATCAAGCTTTGGTATACCCCATAACTTATCCCTGTTGCCTATATCACAAGAGTCATAATTATCTATAGGCTCAAACCTAGTTTTAAAATCACCCACTAAAATCAAATCAGGATTAAGAGTGTGTGCTGACAGAAATTCCTCTAAAACTGTAATAGTTTGAGATCTTAGGCCACACCTAACGCCTCTGGAATATATATTGAATATATCACTATTAGCCTCTCTCTTATAGACATGAGGAGAATAGCCAGAATATCTGGGGAATCAATGATAAGGAACTGTATTTTACAATGGAAATCCATTCAAACCCAAATGGTAAGACCCCCAGAGGGCCGGCCAATTGATCCACAGATGGCAGGAATAAAATAATTCAAGTAACCAAGTTGGAGAACAGGTTACACATGCCAGGTTTCTTGGAACAAACAGAGGCCATACAGCTCAATGAAAGAATTCCAGTCGGAGCGAGGGATTTTATATTTCAGGCCAGCGACATTCCAGGAAAGAAAAAGAAACCCATTATTAACCCCAGTAGATTTTCTAAGAATGCCTTGGTTGACTGGCATAGGTTTATCTTCATTTGAATGGGATGTACTAGTGGTTAGACCACATGCCTTCTGATCATCAGTATCTAAGGTAATCATAAAGTGGTCACCAGGTCTTGGGGGTGAAAAGTGTAGCATGTAAGATGGAATTCCTGACGAGGGAAAATATTTATCTAAACAGAGGCCATTATTAGCAATTATAAATGCTGCGGGAGAAACTCCCTGTCTTGCTAGATCTAAGTCAGATTCTGGGGTAGCCAAATGAACAATGTCATTTCCACCTGGAGTACAGGTGGATTACTATCAATCTACAATCCTATCTTTCCATCAGCAAGTACAGAAGAAAGGGATGGCTGCAAGCATTTTAGAATACCTTCAGGGGAAAGAAGATCACAGCTAAATATATACAGTGAAATATTTGTGGCATAAAACTACCCAGCTGCACTGCCAAAAAGTAATCACATTGGACAAGTTCCAAATGGAAGCACTTAATATATACTATATATATATGTAGATGTAGTCTAACATGGTAGTTGCATGGAGGACTACATGTTTACTTCAAGTGGACAGTTTTAAAAAGTGGCTAGAAGTAGATCTGAAGAAATATATGAGCATTACAGTATTCATGCACTACATTCGAAAGAGGTTATGGGGAACTGCATCAGATGAACCAAGCTGGAGAAAAGTTTACAGCTTAAAATTTTTCCTCAACTATTTTGAAGTGGAGTAGGCAGACAGTATAATGACCACCAGTGGCAGCTCCTAGAGGGAGTGCTGCGGGGTGGTGAGGGCGGGGTCAGGGGTAATAAACTCCGGCATACGGCCGAACGGAGTTAAGTAAATAAATAAAATGAATTATATTGCGGCCCTGCATCGCCATTTGGCTTTGCAGCATGTGCAATGTAATCTGTTTTTTTAATTTACTTAATTCTGTTTGGCCATATGCCCGAGTTTACTAACCTCCACCCTGCCCCTCCTCCGCCTCACCGCCCCGCTGCACTCCCTCGAGGAGCCGCCACTGATGACCACACTGTGCAAATAACTGCAGCAGAGTACACGTCAACAAGATTATATTTTGATGAACCTAGATTTCATATTCCATCTGTTGTTTGAAACAAGTTGCTTCTTCTCAGTTCTCTTTGAAAAAAAGAAAAGTATAAAACTTTTAGAAATACCTTTTTAAAAAACAACTGTACTTTTTACAAACATTTCAAAAGTACCCCATAAAATCCTCCCAGAAGTAGTTACACAGTTGCTGGCTTAACCTGAATTTCAATCTCCACTCCTCTGGAGTTAATACATACTTAGGGGCTCATTAGGATGACGGGCGGACTTTGTCCGCCCTCCATCCTGTCAGAATTCAGGACCGCCAGCCATAAGGGCGGGGATCCCGTGGGGGGTATTAGGATGTGCCCACCACAGTGGCGGACACATCCTGCATTTTTAGCATTGTGGCGGGCGGTGCTCTCTGCACCGCCCGCCACAATGCTAAAAATGCATTGATGCATTTGCATAAACAAAGCGGCAGGCACTGCGCGGTACCTGCCGCTTTGTTAATGCAAATGAAAGGGGGTACCACAGGTACCCCCCGTGTGCACCCCCCACCTCTCCTTCACTCTGGGGGCCCGCAGAGTGAAGACCGCATGCCTTTCCGTGGCGGCATCGCCACCGCGGAAAGGCACCTAAAGAAGCCCATCATAATATGGCTGGCGGTGTCTGATAGACACCGCCACCATATTATTCCTTTTCCACCACGGCCGCAAGGCGACCGGGGTGGAAAAGCGGTGGACGGTCTTTCCGTCCGCCGAGGTCCCCCCGCCATACTAATATGGCGGGGGGGAAAACGAGTGTGGATGTCTAGCGGATTGCCCCCGCGAGCTGGCGGTGGCTACCGCCAGTCTGGCGGGGGCAATCCACCTGACATCATAATGGGCACCTCAGTGACAAGGCCCTCCTTTTTAGTGGGATACCTCAACCTATTCTCTTTCTCTAGTGCCAGTACGTTGTCCCTCCCATCACTACAAATATGAATTCAAAGGCACCTCTGCAATCCTCCTCAAAGATCCTCTGTACCTCTAAAGCTACTCCCTATGCCAGAAATGACCTGTCTATATCAACTCCCTCCTTAAAGTCAGGCACCAAGGGGCAGATTTACAAGCCCCTCTCGCCACTTTTGCGTCACTTTTACTATGTTAAAAGTGACGCAAAAGTGGCGCAGGGGCTTGTAAGTCTGCCCCCAAGTCTCTAAAAATATGAACGCTTTCTTCTGCACTGGACACAGTAGTGCTGCTCCCTCGATTTCTGCTAGACTCTAACAAGTATTTGGCCTTCAAGTGCACCTCCTTGACACTCCTGCCAGCAAGACCCTTTTCTCCTCCAAGGCTCTTTTAGCCTCAGCTTTTCTCTCCTCTGCACCCAGCGGTGCCAGCTGCAGCCTAATCTCCCACTCAGCCTATCTCTCCCTGGATCCTCAGGGTACTGAGTTTAGGAGGAAACAGCACTTCTTGGGTTATATCCAATGGAGAAGTCTCTCTCTTGGGGGTCCCTCTTTCTACTGGATTCTACACCCACTCATTTCTCCACTTCTCTCTCTCCTTCTGAAATCCAATACCCTTTGGGGTTTTGATTCTAAGGTCAACTACAATCAGGGATCTTCCTTTTCAAGAGTGCTGAAGTAGTCCTCTTCAAACTCTTCTTGTGGTGTAGGTTGCAGTCTGCGGATGTCCCCCCAGTCTCAGAGGGAAAACTAGTAATCAAACTTGGATATACACATGAGTAAATTGGTGTTTGAATAGTCTTATGGGTGTGTGAGTGAGTGTGGCAGTCACTGGCTGGTTGTATGAGTGATGGGTACATAACAGATCTTGTAAGAGTGTAACTGGGTCTGTACGTGCCTCCCTGACTGTGAGAACATGTGCAAATTACATGATATTACATTATATACCAAAAGCAAACATCCACTTCTAATTCCAAGCACATTCATCTATATTAGCATTATAAAATTAATATACATTCAGTATAGCAATTGCTCTTTATCCTTTTCTGCTCACTTTACTTTTAGTTAATATTCTTAACTAAATATCCTTCTATTTTCTCTTCTAGTATACATTTTCTTTCACCTTACATACACTCAATAGTGTTTCCTTAAAATACTACAACCTAATTATTATACCTGTAAAATCTGTGTACTGTTCTATTTCTATGTCTGGTAACTTCTGTTTCCCTTCCAAATCTCCAGTCACAGCTCATGCAAACCACCTCCTCTCACTGTAGAAAAGCAGCTAAAATGGCTACAACTTACCATGTGCTCTTACTTATGCTGCTCTTGTTAACAAATCATAGGCTTCATTTAATCTTTCTGTTTCACTATACTATTTCCAAATGGTCAGTTCTTCCTTAACCCTTTTCATGTTTCCTGCTAAGAAGCCCAATTTGGATGTTTTTGTTCATGAATCCGGGGATCCATTGGAGTTCAGTGCGGTCCTCTCTGTAACTTTCCTGATAGATTTGCAAATTTGCACGGCGGCCATGCTGAGCACTGCGACAGCTCTGCAGATTCTGTGACTGACCAAAAAGAAAGGCTTTCTAGCACTTAACTACCCATTACCAATGCTTTCATCTCATATATAAAATACACAAGAGGTCAGAAAAGCTGATCCCTTCAAATTGCATACCAGCAACTTTTCAGCCCCCTGGACCATTTCCCGAGATATAAAATGGCGGTCTCAACTTTTCTGTGAAGGTGCAGCCTTCCAATAAGACCTCTGCATTGGTACATGGAGCCGTGGGCTCAAGGCTGGTGTATCCACAGATGGTTAAACGAAAGGAGAGGTGGGGAACGTAGAGTGACACTCTTAGACCCCAGTAGTAACAAATAAACAATAGAAGAGTGTCCAATGCTATGGGTTCAAGCACGACCACAAAAGGGGAGCAATAACAACGGCTTCAATTTAAGACGTTTCAGTGGTTATTAGAAAGCCCTCACTCACCACCTAGTGATGACGTGCTTCATCATTGGGCCCACCAAAGAGACCGAGTGTCTCTTCGGTGTGCTGCGACGCCAGATCTACTGCGGAGCGGGTTAGTGAGTTCAGGCAGTGTTGTGCGAAAGTAAAAGGAACTAGTGAGTGTTGAATGATAAAAAACAGTCCGTAGTGTATCAAAAATAATAACTTTATTGGAATGATCACTAGGGAAAGACTTAAAATTATGTGTCTGGAAATTGCGTCCACGATTAGGCTGCGTCCCTGCGTCTAGTACCAATAAAACTTGGGAAAAACCTCTTTTTTCCTTCAAGAAGGGGCGCAGCCTGAAGGATGCCCTGGTACATACCCGGCCAAAACAAAAAACCACGGTGACTCCTAGATCTGTAACTGACGTCTGGGGCTTACCAAAAGTGGTTGGCCATTATCCATGCTCGAACTGCAGCGTCTGCCACCTGACAGTACACTCAAAAACCTTAGAACTTGAACCCGGAAAAACATGGACTCAAAGAGACCACACTAACTGTAACACTGAAAATGTGATCTATCTTATTACCTGCCCTTGCAAACTACGCTATGTCGGCATGACTAGTAGGAAGGTAAAACTTCGAA
The DNA here is from genome assembly GCF_964261635.1 of Lissotriton helveticus. Classification (NCBI taxonomy): domain Eukaryota; kingdom Metazoa; phylum Chordata; class Amphibia; order Caudata; family Salamandridae; genus Lissotriton; species Lissotriton helveticus. The sequence continues at coordinate 823,355,335 of NC_136057.1, forward strand.
TCTGTGAGCACCGATCAAATGTAAGATGTGAAAAAGCAACAACTAAAATGAGCAGACACTTTCTCGAACTAAACCATACCCCAAATGATATGCAATGGACCATCATTGAACATTTGGATGGCGGCCATAATAACAACAACCGCCTATTTGAGAAAGAACAACGATGGGTCCATAGGCTTGGACTCAATGATGATATTCCATGGAATTCCGTGATGCAATGAACGGAAGACAAACGATTTATGTAGCTTAATGTCAGACAGCTAGGATAGCGGTTTTATCTCCCTCTGAGCTTTGCCAGATTTAACCACAAGTAATACGAAGGGCCTGACATCTGCCAGCATTGCGGTTGTAGCCCCCTCCTAGCTTTATCATATGTAACCATAAGCAATACGAAGCACATTTTGTATTTAAGCGACACTAGCCATATCTGATGCCCACATAGGAATACCTTGTAAATGCCGCTTCGATACTAAAACGGAGGGCTGTCCCGAATACCTATAACATTTGGGAAACGGCATCGGAGGGAAAATATAGTACCATGGCAACAGACGCTCGCGCTGCATTTCCTGATCAGGTGACGACTTCGTCGGATGACGATGGTTCGTTCCGATTGGTTTACAACGCGGCAGTGCAAGCCCCCGACCACGCCCACCCGGAAGTGATTTCCCGGTAACTTTCCAACTTAATGCTCTCCCGGCCCCGCGTTCACATCTTCGGGGTCCGGTAGAGGGAAGACATAGGTGCCGAGCGGGTGCCGAACGTCGAGGGCGTGAGTAGAAAGTATCCCGCTCTAATTTCGTGTGCATTGAGCTAAGTATTGCGAAAACGCTACACGATTGATTGTGCTGTTTTTCCTTATTTTGACAAATTCGCAGGGTGTGCCAATTACGTTCCCACCCCCCTCCTGAGACCCATGGTGAGAGTTTCGAACACCAGAAAAGTGAGATATGTTTTACTTGAAAATTCGCATTTTGCTAGCACGGCTGTGCCTGCATTTTAACTTGATAGATATAAGGTTCAACACCTTCTGTTTTTAATCAACCTGTTTCATTTAGCACGAATAGTACACAGCACTTCCCAGTGTGTATTATCTAACAACCCAGGGACCATGGTGGTGATAACGATACCGATATTCTCATCACTTTTGTCCACTGAATCACATGTTGGAGCATTACCGATGTACAGTGTCTAACATCATCACTGAATGTATGTCTTGTCCTATCTGTATGTCTTGTCCTTCTTACCCTCAGGTGCAGAAATGCTCAAAATCGGAAGCCTCCTAAACCAGGAGTTATTAGGGAGAATGAATTCTTCTTCCTAATTATTTTTGCACTTTTTCACCATTTTGTTTATTTTCACTTTCACGTCCCTAGGTTGGGGTGGGCCTTAGCGCGTCCATTTCCACCAGGGTTTATTTTACTATAGTCCTGATGAATGCCAGGTAAAATCACACCGTTTCATGGCTGAAACATGTCGACTGATACCTAAGAAATTCCCACTCTATTAATCGTGGACGCAATTTCCAGACACATAATTTTAAGTCTTTCCCTAGTGATCATTCCAATAAAGTTATTATTTTTGATACACTACGGACTGTTTTTTATTATTCAACACTCACTAGTTCCTTTTACTTTCGCACAACACTGCCTGAACTCACTAACCCGCTCCGCAGTAGATCTGGCGTCGCAGCACACCGAAGAGACACTCGGTCTCTTTGGTGGGCCCAATGATAAAGCATGTCATCACTAGGTGGTGAGTGAGGGCTTTTTAACACCTTGAACGCTATGGGGATTTTTCTCCTGTGCTGGGAATTTGCAGATACCACTTTACATGACGAGCTGGGCTCGTCATCAGTGTAGCAGGAGGCTACTGCATGACGAGCCCAGCTCGTCATGAGCGTCGAAGGGGTTAATAACCACTGAAACGTCTTAAATTGAAGCCGTTGTTTTTGCTCCCCTTTTGTGGTCGTGCTTGAACCCATAGCATTGGACACTCTTCTATTGTTTATTTGTATCCACAGATGGTCCACGTCCCTAGATATACAAATTAGATTTTCAGTTATTATCTCTGAAACTAATGAATGCATTTACACCAAGTTAGAAAAAGCACGCTTTGTAGACCAAGAGCTAGCTGTCTGCCAAATTTAGTACAATTCCGTCCAGCAGTTGGGCATATAGTCGTGTTCAAAATCCTTATGGGAAATTGCATGGGGAAAACACGTTTTTGGACCCTCCTTTTTATCAGCTCACACTTTAAGGATCACCTCAAAACCTTCAACACAGCAACTGAAGTGAGTGGTAAATTAGTTTTGAAACTTTTACCAGGATTCCTCAAATGGTGCCAACAATATTAGCATAACAAAAAACACTTTTCTTATGGAAACTTGATTCTAACTATAACTACCTTCATGTGTTTTGTATGTATGTGTGTGTGTAAGGGGTGTTTGTGTATCTTCCATTTGTCTGTGAATGTGTGTGGGTATGGGGTCTGTGTGGGTGTATGCATGTCTTTGCCAATGGCAACATGCGTGCCTTTGTTTGTGTGATGCTTGGGTGACCAACAAGGACATAAGGGCCTGGTGAGGTCTGTACAGACTTTTAACAGTCTGAAAGTATGTTTTCCGAAGCGGGGTGAGAGCAGCCAGTGCTGAATGCACACAAGCAAAGGGTGACGTTTCACCGAGTCATGGCAGGAGCTGAGCTGATGTCTGTTTCCTGGCAGCGGCCTTTTTCTTTTCATAAAAGACAAGCTATAAGTAGAATATATTGTGTTCTGTGGGTGTATGAGGGGTGTTTGTGTCTATTATGCTTGTCTGTGACTGGGTGTGGGCGTGATGTGTGTGTATGTGTGTCTTCATGTGTTTGCTGATAGCTGTGTGGTAATGAGATAGAATATCGAGGCAAAACAATTCAAACTACATGAATATCGAGTTGGAAATATTGTGGAGTGGCAATATTGAGTGCAAGAATTTTGATTTAAAGGTAAGTAATATCGAATTTCAAAAAAAGTCATTGGTATACACTCAAAATATAGAGTCTTAAATATCGATTTGCATTAATATCGAATTAAAAATATAGAATGGACACAATTTCGAATGGACAGAATATAGACTACAAAAATATCGAATAGAATAGCAGTAATATCGAATTCAAAATATAGAATGGACAAAATGTCGAATGGACAGAATGTAGACAACAAAAATATAGAATGGACAGAATATAGACAACAAAAATATTGAATGGACAGAATATAGACAACAAAAATATCGAATTTGAGCTGAGTAAGTTAATATCAATTTTTTAACAATATCCAATTTTTGTAAGTGTTTTTTATGTTAGTATATGTCTAAAAAGTGTATATTTATTTCATAATTTATTTTAATTAATACATTTTATGGTATTTAATTTTTGCGTAATATAATTCTGTAGCGGGTTGGGGGTTTATAGGGGAATAGGGTGGGAAGTAAATTAATTATAATTAATTAAATATGTTAATTTATTTATTGGTATTTATGTTGAATTAATTGTTAATTAATTGTTAATTGGTAATTAATTAAAATATAATTGGTAATATTTTTAAATTAATTGATTAATTGATAATTATGTTAATTTTATTAATTTCTTTTCTGTATTGGGTTGTGGATTTATAGGGGAATAGGGTGGGAAGTAATTTAATTATAATTAATTTAATTTTTTTATGTATTTATTGGTTTTCATTTTGAATTAATTGTTAATTAATTGTTAATTGGTAATTAATTAAAATATAATTGGTAATTAATTTTAATTAATTGAATAATTGATAATTATGTTAATTGTATTAATTTATTTTCTGTTGCGGGTTGTGGGTTTATAGGGAAATAGTGTGGGAAGTAATTTAATTGTAATTAATTAAATATTTTAATGTATTTATTATTTTTTTGTTGTTATAATTTGTAATTATTTTTTAATTGTTAATTGGTAAATAATTTGTATTATTAGGTAATTTTTAACAATTAATTTTTATTTATATTTTTAATTGATTAATTATGATATTATATATATAAAAATAGTTAATTACATTAAATTAATTTGTAATTGGTATTAATATGTAATTTATTTTTATTCATATATGAAGTATTTACTTTCCCTACTGTTGCACTCTCTGGAGTGGGAATAGTAATTTTTACCCCTACGCTATCCATCATGTTCCCTACTGTTGCACTCACTGGAGTGGGAATAGTAATTCTTACCCCTACGCTATCCAAAGCTTTCCTTACTGTTGCACTCACTGGAGTGGGAATAGTAATTTTTATCTCTACGCTATCCAACGCTTTCCCTACTGTTGCACTCTCTGGAGTGGGAATAGTAATTTTTACTCCTACTCTATCCAACCCTTTCCATACTGTTGCACTCCTTGGAGTGGGAATAGTAATTTTTACCTCTACTCTATCCAATGCTTTCCCTACTGTTGCGCTCTCTGGAGTGGGAATAGTAATGTGTACCCTCCCGCTATCCAATGCTTTCCCTACTGTTGCACTCACTGGAGTGGGAATAGTAATATTCACTCCTACACTATCCAACACTTTCCCTACTGTTGCACTCTGTGGAGTGGGAATAGTAATTTTTACTACTACGCTATCCAACGCTTTCCCTACTGTTATACACTCTGGAGTGGGAATAGTAAATTTTAACCTCCCGCTATCCAACCCTTTTCCTACTGTTGCACTCTCTGGAGTGGGAATAGTAATTTGTACCCTCCCGCTATCCAATGCTTTCCCTACTGTTGCACTCACTGGAGTGAGAATAGTAAATTTTATGCCTACGCTATCCAAGGCGTTCCCTACCATTGCACTCTCTGGAGTGGGAATAGTAATTTTTGCCCCTATGCTATCCAACACTTTCCCTACTGTTGCACTCACTGGTGTGGGAATAGTAATTTTTACCCCTACGCTATCCAACGCTTTCCCTACTGTTGCACTCTCTGAAGGGAGAATAGTAATTTTTACCCACCCGCTATCCAACGCTTTCCCTACTGTTGCACTCACTGGAGTGGGAATAGTAATTTTTACTGCTACGCTATCCAATGTTTTCTATACTGTTGCACTCACTGGAGTGGTAATAGTAAATTTAACCCTCCCGCTATCCTATGGTAAAAATACTGTATATTTATTATTAATATTATGTGTATATATATATATATATATATATATATTACCTACTGGCGATAGCCAGTAGGTATATATAGTTAGGATTTTTTTCCTATGGGATTTTTGAAAATTCTATGTCGAATAACTTTGGCGTTTGAGGACAGAATTGGCTGAAATTTTCAGGAAAATGGAACATTTTGTTTCTGAGCAGCCCCTGAAAATTTGGGGGGGTTTCGTCAAGGGGGGGCCGAGAAAAAAGGGGGGTCCCAAAACGTGTTTTTCCCATTCATTTTTCCATAGGGCGGTTGGACTCACTTTTAGCTCGAACGGCTGAATGGATTTACACCAAACTTGGCAAAATTGTAGGGACTGGTAGCCCGATGTGCCTTTGCTATGTCTCAAGATATAGGCTCCAGTGGTTTTTACGAAAATTAACTTTGAAAAATATATATTGGGCTACATTGGGCTATATATATGTTGGAGCCCAAATGTAGCCCAATGTAGCCCAATGTAGCCCAATGTAGCCCAAAGATGGCCACCAGAGACAAAAAAAAACAAATGTAGCCCAAATATCTGCCAGATGTAGCCCAACTATAGCCCAATGACAGAATGTCCCAGAGTGTTCTAAAGAACAACTAGAGTGCTAACAGTCCTACTTATTACAAAGGTATGGCACACCTGAAGCCATCTTGATTGGAATAAAGTGGTAACTCTTAAAACATTTAATTTAAAAAGGAACAAAATGAGGGGGTTCATTTTGCCATAGAAAGTATGATTAGCGAATATATGTCGAAATCCCGCATACCATCAGTCCGCAAAAAAAATCCCGCATGTACTATTAGGCCGCAAATTAAAATAATGAAAACGTTTAGAACGAATATGCCTTTAGCATACACTAAACTACTCTAAACCCTAAAACACTACCCCCAGCATGACCCTACACTACACAAACAGTACAACACTACCCTAAACCCTAAAACACTACCCACAGCATGACCCTACACTACACAAACACTACAACACTACCCTAAACCCTAAAACACTACCCCCAGCATGACCCTACACTACGCAAACACTACAACACTACCCAAAACCCTAAAACACTACCCCCAGCATGACCCTACACTACGCAAACACTACAACACTACCCAAAACCCTAAAACACTACCCCCAGCATGACCCTACACTACGCAAACACTACAACACTACCCTAAACCCTAAAACACTACCCCCAGCATGACCCTACACTACGCAAACACTACAACACTACCCAAAACCCTAAAACACTACCCCCAGCATGACCCTACACTACGCAAACACTACAACACTACCCAAACCCTAAAACACTACCCCCAGCATGACCCTACACTACGCAAACACTACAACACTACCCAAAACCCTAAAACACTACACCCCAGCATGACCCTACACTACGCAAACACTACAACACTACCCAAAACCCTAAAACACTACACCCCAGCATGACCCTACACTACGCAAACACTACAACACTACCCAAAACCCTAAAACACTACCCCCAGCATGACCCTACACTACGCAAACACTACAATACTACCCAAAACCCTAAAACACTACCCCCAGCATGACCCTACACTACGCAAACACTACAACACTACCCTAAACCCTAAAATACTACACCCCAGCATGACCCTACACTACGCAAACACTACAACACTACCCAAAACCCTAAAACACTACCCCCAGCATGACCCTACACTACGCAAACACTACAACACTACCCTAAACCCTAAAACACTACGCCCAGCATGACCCTACACTACGCAAACACTACAACACAACCCTAAACCCTAAAACACTACCCCCAGCATGACCCTACACTACGCAAACACTACAACACTGCCCTAAACCCTAAAACACTACCCCCAGCATGACCATACACTACGCAAACACTACAACACAACCCTAAACCCTAAAACACTACCCCCAGCATGACCCTACACTAAACAACCACCACAACTCTACACTACACTAACACAACACTACACTACACAACACTACACTACACTACACAATCACTAACCCACGAAAAAATTAACACAAACCCACTTACCTCTCTCGTCATCGTGGTTTTCACAACGCAAATGCATTTACCATACATGCCTTTAAAACGTAATTCTTTGTAAAGGCATGCGCGATAAATGCACATGCGTTTTGAAAAAATGCGGGATAATGGTATGCGAGGTCAATGACCTTGCGGGATAATGGTATGCGGACTGAAAGTGTGCGGGATAAAAAATGCGGGAAAATGGCTGCAAACCATGATTAGCAGCAGACTTCCCTGGTGAGCACTAGCTTTACTACAGTGATCTAATGAGCAACTAGAGTGCTAACATTGAGAATTTATGGCAAATGTGTGACACATCTGAATGCCTTCTTGATAGAACCAAAGTAAACAAGCATTGAAAATGCAATAGATCTCGCCCTTGTTTAAGTTAAAGCCATTCTGTTTGTAATGAGGTGGCTTTTTAGCTTTGCTTTTATTAGTGTTTTTAAAACTTTCATGTAAATACCATGCATATGTATGCATATATGTATATGTATGCATGCATTTATATTTATATAGATATGCAGATTATATATGTTTATATATGTATATTACCTACTGGCGATAGCCAGTGGGTATATATAGTTAGGATTTTTTCTCTATGGGATTTCTGAAAATTCTATGTCTAATAACTTTGGCGTTTGTGGACGGAATTGGCTGAAATTTTCAGGAAAATGGCACATTTTGTTTCTGTGCAGCCCCTGAAAATTTGGGGGGGTTTCGTCAAGGGGGGGCCGAGAAAAAAGGGGGGTCCCAAAACGCGTTTTTCCCATTCATTTTTCCATAGGGCGGTTGGACTCACTTTTAGCTCGAACGGCTGAATAGATTTACATGAAACTTGGCAAAATTGTAGATATGGTTTGCCCGACGTGCCTTTGCTATGTCTCAATATATGTGCTCCAGTGGATTTTGAAAAATTAACGTTTAAAAAAATATATATATCTGTGACAGCGCTCCGGTTAGCGCCCCGGTTCGCGTACCTGACGCGTAACGGAACTTCGCGAAGCGAAGCTGATTGGCTCTCCGGTGTCTGTCAACATTCTAAACAGTCCGGAGCGGCCGCCATCTTGTCTCTCGGTACGATCAAGAGACAAGATGTGGTGAAAAACAAAGGGGGAAATGAAGGAAAGGGGGCAAGGTAGACCACTCCTGACCCCCTAGGATTGATGAGGGGGATATTAAAGTGCCCCGCGGGGCAAAAAAAAAAAAAAATGTTTTTGCGATTTTACGCCATAGAGGCGCGTCCCGGTACGCGAACCGGGCAGCTCACCGGGCAGCTAACCGGCAGCGTAGCTGTCAACATTGTAAACAGTCCGGAGCGGCCGCCATCTTGTCTCTCGGTAGGTTCGAGAGACAAGATGTGGTGAAAAAAGAAGGGGGAAATGAAGGAAAGGGGGCAAGGTAAACCCCTCCTGAACCCCTAGGATTGATGAGGGGGATATTAAAGTCCCCCGCGATTTTTCGCGGTAGAGGCGCTTCCCGGTACGCGAACCGGGCAGCTAACCGGCAGCGTAACGGGAGTCCGCCATCTTGTGTTTTTGGAGCGTCCGGTTCGCGTACCGGGTAGCGTCCCGGTAAGCGTAACAAGGGGAAAACCAAGAGAATTAGTAAAAAAAAAATTAAGGGAATAGATTTCCAGCAAACTTGGCAAAATTGTAGGGACTGTTTGTTTGATGTGCCTTTGCAAGGCCTCAAGATATGTGCACGTGTGGATTTTGTCTAATTAAGGTTAAAAAATATATATATATCTGTAAGCATGCTCCGGCACGCTTACGTTACGGGTTTTGTTTGCGCTGCAGAGCCGATACGTCACGGTTATGCGACGCGTCATGAGGCGTCTCACGTGGCTACGTGATACGTCACGTAATAAAGAATATATTTTACAGCTATAGATATTAGCTTTTAAAAAACCAATGAAATTCACTGAAAAAACCATAGGTTATAGACCATATATAGTTAGGAATTTGCATTTACAAAACCTTGAAAATTCACTGAAAAAACCATAGGTTAGAGACCATATATAGTTAGCTGGACATTTTATTGACATAAAACCAATGAAATTCCATATATAGTTAGTTGCACTAACTATATATCGCGCACCCGCAATCCACTGCTGATGATGTCACATATTACATCATTCATGACATGGTCAGTGACATCACTGATGACATCACTGATGACATCTCAAATGACATCACTGATGACATCACTGATGACATCTCAAATGACATCACTGATGACATCATGACACACCAATACCAGTTACTACATACGCACTCACTGATTCCTACGTCTACACACACATTCACTCATTCACCCATACAATCACTCATACATACAGTCACTCATTATTACAACACTATCATATGCACTCATACACCTATGCAGACACTCACACACTGCCACTCATCCATGGAGTTACTCACACACCTAGTCAGTCCTGTAAAGAATCAATCACACTTCCATTTCCTCATCTATACAGTTAAACACAGAACACCATACTTCAGTGACATCACTGATGACATCACTGATGACATCTCAAATGACATCACTGATGACATCTCAAATGACATCACTGATGACATCATGACACACCAATACCAGTTACTACATACGCACTCACTGATTCCTACGTCTACACACACATTCACTCATTCACCCATACCATCACTCATACATACAGTCACTCATTATTACAACACTATCATATGCACTCAAACACCTAGTCAGTCCTGGGAAGAATCAATCACACTTCGATTTCCTCATCTATACAGTTAAACACAGAACACCATACTTTTCACACATATACTAACACATACTTACTCTCTTATACAATCACTGATACAAGTACACATTGATATGCACAGAGTCACACACCTCCCAGCCAGCCACACACACACTCAGTCTTCCATACATCCACTCATTCTTCAATATGTAAAACATATTTAAACTTTACAAAAACACACAGACACTAGATGATGTCATCAGTGATGTCATTTGAGATGTTATCAGTGATGTCATCAGTGATGTCATTTGAGATGTCATCAGTGATGTCATCAGTGATGTCACTGACCATGTCATGAATGATGTAATATGTGACATCATCAGCAGTGGATTGCGGGTGCGCGATATATAGTTAGTGCAACTAACTATATATGGAATTTCATTGGTTTTATGTCAATAAAATGTCCAGCTCACTATATATGGTCTCTAACCTATGGTTTTTTCAGTGAATTTTCAAGGTTTTGTAAATGCAAATTCCTAACTATATATGGTCTATAACCTATGGTTTTTTCAGTGAATATATATATATATATATATATATATATTTCCTACTGGCGGTCGCCAGTAGGTAGTTATAGTTAGGACCTAGTTTCCATAGGAAAAGCGTTTTTTGTTTTCCCAATAACTTTGGCGCCGGATGACAAATCTTTTGTACCGCTTGTGCCAAAGTGTGGCAGGGTATGCTCAGACGTGAGTCCCTTGCTCACTTTGCCACTGGATTCGAGCAAGCCGGGCTGAAGAAGGCTGTAATGCCAGAAACCGGTCCTCGGAAGCTTGTTTCCGGTCCAGGGATGACATGGCTTGGTAGTTCGGGCTGGACTGTTCCCATGAGGCACAGGGTCAGACTGATTTGCATATAGCCATGTCTGAACTGGGGTGGCAGAGTGGGCTAAAGAATGGGGATGGATTAAACCCAGATCTTTTGACTGGGTGTGAGTGTTTGATTGGTTCAGATGCTCCGTCCATCACCACCCCCTTTTGTACCGCTTTTGGCCACCATAAGTGTGGCAGGGTATGCTCAGACGTGAGTCCCTTGCTTACTTTGCCACTGGATTCAAGCAAGCCGGGCTGAAGAAGGCTGTAATGCCAGAAACCTGTCCTCGGAAGCTTGTTTCCGGTACAGGCAAGACATGGCTTGGCAGTTCGGGCTGGACTGTTCCCATGAGGCATAGAGTCAGACTGATTTGCATATAGCCATGTCTGAACTGGGGTGGCAGAGTGGGCTATAGAACGGTGATGGATTAAACCCAGATCTTTTGACTGGGTGTGAGTGTTTGATTGGTTCAGATGCTCCGTCCATCACCACCCCCTTTTGTACCGCAATTGAAGACTGCGCGCGGCTCACTATGGACAGTGATCACTCTTATGTTACAGACGGTCAATGCAGTGCAGGCTTAACTGAGGCATCATGCTGCGCAGTTTGAAACTACACAGCAGTGTCCCACTCCAGCGCTGCCACTGGCCCACCTCTAGGTGCGTCTGCATTACACAAGTGTATATCCCCCCTGTCTCAGCAGTAACCATGGGGCAAAATCAGTCATGACGTATCTGCTGAATGCAGCGGTGTCTGTACAGAGCGAGCTCAGCCTCAGCTGACCCAGCCCCTAAGCCAGCCGTAAGCAGCACTGAACGCGCACTGCCACTAACTTGCTTATTGCACAGTGGTGCTTGACAGCTGAGGAGGCGCTAGTAAAAAAGCATAATTTCGCGTTTCAATCCGGTGATGTGGAACGCCACACTGAAATGCGTTTTTTTGTGAATTTCAAAGTTTTTTAAAGTATATATATATTCACTGAAAAAACCATAGGTTATACACCATATATAGTTAGGAATTAGCATTTACAAAACCTTATTTTACTCACACAAAACCATTGAAATTCGCATATATAGTTAGTTGCACTAACTATATATCGCGCACCCGCAATCCACTGCTGATCATGTCACATATTACATCATTCATGACATGCTCAGTGACATCACTGATGACATCACTGATGACATCTCAAATGACATCACTGATGACATCACTGATGACATCTCAAATGACATCACTGATGACATCACTGATGACTACATCCAGTGACTGTATGTTTCCGTAAAGTTAAAATATGTCTTACATATTGAAGAATGAGTGGATGTATAAGTGTCTGGATGAAGGATTTAGTAAGTGCATGACTGACTGTATGAGTGAGTGATTAAATGTGTCTCACTGAGTGCATGGGTTAGTGACTAAACTGTTTTAATTTGTGCATCATTATGTCTGTTGTTCTGTAAACTGCTGCATGTGTTGATCATTAGCTATATGATTAACTATATGGGTTATTGATTGGTTGCCCAAGTATTTGTATGGGAGACTGAGTGTGTGTGTGGGTGACTGGGAGGTATATGACTCTGTGCATAGATGTGTGAGCAGTTGATTCACTAGATGTATGGGTTCAAAAGTGCATGTGGAAACAGCTGTATGGGCGGTTGACTGTATGCATGAGTGTATTGGTGAGTGAATGGATACCTCAGTGCTACATGTCAAAGTAAGTACATATGTAAAAAACAGTACATGTGAGAGTTGACATATATAAATAACTGTGCATAAGAGCCAGTGAATGTGTGAGTGGCTGTATGGATCATTGTGAACTTGTATCCAGGATTGTATAAGAGAGTAAATATGTGTTAGTATATGTTTGAATAAGTAAGGTGTGTATAACTGTATAGTTGAGAAAATGGAGGTGTGATTGATTCTTTGCATGACTGACTAGGTGTGTGTGTAACTTCATGGATGAGTGACAGTCTGTGAGTGTCTGTTTACACTGAGTGTATCTAAGGTTATATGAGAGTCTGAAGAGGTTCATCGTATTATCACATGAATGATGTCATCAGTGATGTGATCAGTAATGTCAAATGAGATGTCCAAAGTGATGTCATCAGTGATGTCATTTGAGATGTCATCAGTGATGTCATCAGTGATGTCATTTGAGATGTCATCAGTGATGTCATCAGTGATGTCACTGAGCATGTCATGAATGATGTAATATGTGACATGATCAGCAGTGGATTGCGGGTGCGCGATATATAGTTAGTGCAACTAACTATATATGCGAATTTCAATGGTTTTGTGTGAGTAAAATAAGGTTTTGTAAATGCTAATTCCTAACTATATATGGTGTATAACCTATGTTTTTTTCAGTGAATATATATATATATATATATATATATATATATATATATATATATATATATATATATTAAAACATTAAATTGTTTTGTTTAGGTTACATTAATTATTTATTAATTTTAAGGGTATTTAAGTATTTTAAGTATGATTAAGTTAATTATATATATTATTTCATTAATTTTCAATTACTTTTAAGACATTAAAAAATTCGATATTTTGACTAACTATATTTTCTACAACAATATTTTTGATTCGATATTTTTGTACTTACCTGTTTGGAGATAGGGATTCGATATTTTTGCATTCTATATGTTTTTACTCGATATTTTGCTAAGTCTATATTTGTGTCATCGATATTCTTTCAGTGATCCGTCATTAATATAATTTGCAAAAATATAGTTGTTTATTATATCAATTTCTTAATAGTGTTATGGATCTGAGTATATATTTGAAATGTGTGTGTTTTTTTCTATATGAGTTGTTTATGTTTTTTAATATATGTGTTACATTTTTGGCAGTGATCAATTTTATTTTAATTACATTTTGCCGTTTTTTAGTTCTGTAGTGGGTCGTGGGTTTAATAGGGGAATACTGTGGGAAGTAATTTAATTATAATACATTAATGATTATTTTAATTTAATAATATTATTTTAATTGAGATGGTATAGTGTTAATTGTGGGAAGTAATTTATTCCTAATTAATTGTTTATTGGTTGTTAATTAATATTAATTAATTGGTAATTAATGATGGTTATTGTGTAATTGTTCTAGATGCGGATTGTGGGGTTTATGGGGTAAAGGGTTGGAAGTAATTTATTTTTTTATTGATTAATAATGAGTTGGTAATATTAATTAATCATATGAAAATTAAATATCGAAATTGATTAATTTTAGGCGTGGGTTGTGGGGTTAATAGGGGTAAAGGATGGAGAGTAAACTAATTTTACTAACTTTATAATTAGTTGATAAATACTATTAGTTATTTTTAAATATTTGTAAATATTGTACAGTTTAATTTTAGTTGTAGGTTGTAGGGATTATGGGGTAAAATGAGGGAAATTAATATAGTTTTATGAGTTTTAATTTGTTTTTAATTAATACTGTTTCCCAACCATCCGGGGGAAAACATGGCGGCCGGCTAGTTGCGGGTCGCGAGTGCACGGAGGTGGTGGTGCGTAGATTATGTGAAAGAAAGCTCTTTTCGGCTGGGAGGACTTCGGGGAGCATTGCGGAATCGGATTAAGCTGCGCTGGGCTGCTTCTGAAGAATTTCTGCTTTCTGCTTTCTGTTTTCTTCGCCGTCTTTTTTCAGCGTCTCTCAGCGTCTCTCTGAACAGCGGTAGCGCATGGAGACGAACGCTGCAGTGCCTGCAGGCGAGGACGGCAGCGAACCACTGGAGGCGGGATTAGTTGCCTGTGGAAGCACCGCGGGAGAGCCGACCCTCGAGGCGAATTTCGCAGCAGTCGGCTGCACAAGGGCTGCCCAGGAGGTAGGAAGGGGAAGAAGGGCGGCGGCAAAAATTACATTCAGAGCTGGTGGCGGCCATGGAAGAGGACTGGAGCATACATATGACTTGAGTGCTAAAATAGGAAATAGTAAACCGGCTCCTCTAGGTGAAGATACCAGCATAAGTACGAAGACGAGGGTGGACTCAGGAAGAGCAGCATATGTACTAAGAAGCACAGGCTTGGGTGTAGCAAGCAAGGCGGGGGTGGGAGATTTACAGAAGCAGCCAGAAAATCCTAAAGAAAAAAATGGGCAAACTCGAGGCAGATCATTAAAGCGGCACAACGCAGCTTTGAGTAAGAAAGTGAAGCACAAAGCAGTCCCTTCTCCATCTCTCAACACATATTTCAAAACAATCCCAAAAACGCTAATTTTGCGACCAAACATTGAAAAGGAGGGTTTTGAGCAAGGCCAGATCCTTCCATTGAGCCCCAACAGGTATCAGGTTTTACGGGAGGATTCTGGAAGCCCGAGTCAGGGAGAGGGAGAGGGAAAGGAGAATATGGCTGATGGAGGTGAGGTAGATAAGGCTGAAATAAATATACCAGGCAATGAGCACATGGAGCCTTCTAGGGTGGCTGTGAGCAATGTGGAGGTTACAGGGGGGACACAGGAGTCCTCAATACAAGAGGACGATTTGCACTCTGGGGAAAATACAGGGATGCCTAAGCAAGATGAGGATAGCCCAGACAACACAGATATACATATAGTCACCCTTTTGATGAAATTAGATAGAGACATGAAAGAAGGATTTTATGTTGTGAAGGCTTCATGTAATAATTTAGAGGCCAAGTTTAGCGAACTAAATCAGCGTACAGAGGCTCTGGAGTTAGAGGCGAAGAAACTTCGAGAAGAGGTTGTGATTAATCAAAAGGAAATTGAGGACATTAAATTTCTAGGTAGAGCACAGGATGAAAGGATGGAGCGCCTAGAAAATATGCAAAGGCGCAATAATTTAAAAATCTTGAAATTACCCGAAAACAGTGAGGGCACAGATATAAAAAGATATGTGGCGCATCTTTTGAGTACAGAGTTAGAGCTAGAGGAAGATGAGGAGACTATTTTTGCCGATATACAGAGGGTACATCGAGACCCTTTTAGGTTGAATTCGAACAGGACTAAACCGAGAAATTTTTTAATTAATTTTTTGACATATAATCTAAAAGAGAGTATCTTGTCAGCTGCCTTGAAAAAGAAATTCTTGACAGTTAACGGAGTAAAAGTAGAGATTAGATCAGACCTGTCCCCCGTAACGGCAAACAGGCAATGGGAGATAGGAAAACGAATGGAACCCCTAAGGAATTTGGGAGCCACAGTTCAGCTTAAATTCCCAGCATTTCTTAAAGTTATGTGGCGAAATAAGATGCACTCTTTCCGTATTGTTGAAGATGTCGACGATTTTATTGAGAGATGTACAGAGATGTCACGTGATGCATCCGCTCTAAACCAGGGAGTGTAATGGTTCCCTTTTGTAACAGGCCAAAGACAATAAATACATAAAATTACTCGAATCTAGAGGAGCACCACCACCTTTTGCACTCACAAGGCCTATGGCCATGGATAGACAGGAAGGGTTTTCCAGAGGTAGGGGGGATGGGGGGATGGGGGGGAAGGTTAGGGGGTGGGAAGTGGGGGGGGGAAATTAAAAAAATAATCCTCAGAGGACAAAGGGCCACCAGCAATGTAAGGATCAGTTGTTTTTTTAAAGAGAATGACGGGGGCTAATAAAAAAGAATTAAAGATTTTGTCCTGGAATGTGAATGGACTACGAGTGAAATCCAGGAGAAAGACATTTTTCAAATATTTAGAAGACTCATTGGCTCATATAATTATTTTGCAAGAGACCCATTTAAGTGAAGTAGAAAGCAGGGATATGTTTGGTACACAGAAGTGGATAGCTTACAAGTATTATACACCTCAGACTATGGTGACTAAAGGGATTGCAATTTTAGTTAGGGAACGAGTACAATTTTCTTTTGGTGCTATGGCGGCAGATCCTGGGGGGAGGTGGCTCATAGTACAGGCTATGGTGGCTGGGAAAAATCTTGTTTTGGTCGGATATTATGGGCCAAATATTGATGACTTGGTTCCTTTGGATAAATTAGCAGCCGAATTATTAAGTTTTTCTGGCGACATTGTCATGGCAGGAGATTTTAACATGGTCATGGATAAAGATCTGGATCGTTCAGGAAAGAGAGCGCAGAGGAATGTTAAGATGTCTAACAGAGTAAAAACGCTGTTAACAGAATATGGAATGTGCAATATTTGGCGTATTAAATTGGGCCAGAAGGTGGGTTATACATACTATAACCAAAAGTATAGACATAGGTCAAGGATAGATTTCTTTCTGTTAGATCTAAGGATGGTGGAGTTTGTTACGAATATCAATCATGTAGGTGTACACTTATCAGATCACTCAGCTATCCATTTACATCTGACATTTGGCCAAAAAGCGCACAACTCAGTCTGGAGACTGGATCGTACGATTCTGTTAGACCAAGAAGCCATAGAGACTATAGAAGGTGAACTGGATGTCTTTCTGACCGCTAACATAGATTCTGCCAAGATAAATGTGATTTGGGACACGTGCAAGGCCTTCTTGAGGGGGAGGCTGGGAGCTTTAGGTGCAAAGAAGAGAAGGTTATATTATAGTAGAATATTTGACTTGGAAGAAGAGATCAGACAAAACGAGGCAAAGATTGTGGGAGAAGAAGAGCAGCAGTTAAGAGACCAAGGCATTTCTGACATTCTAAAACTGAAGGCTGAATTAGTTACAGTTCTTGCAGCTAGAAACAAAGAGAAGTGGGATGCTAGCAGTCTGGCACATTTTAGCTATGGAGAAGGATGTGGTAAACTTTTGGCATGGAAAGCAAAGAAAGACCGGGTTCGAAATGTTATTAAGGAAATAAGAGTAGACGGGTCCGAAGGAGATACAGCTATTATAGATAGTGGAGAGATTGCAGAAGCGTTTTTTGAGCATTTTTCCACGGTTTACAAGGAGGAGTTAGCACCAGACCCACAAGAGATAATAGCATGGGCACAGCTAATAAGTCCACTCCCAATCCAATATAAACAGATTTTGAACTCAGAAATCTCACTGACGGAGGTGGAAAAAGCCATAAAGAAGGGTAAGAGGGGTAAGGCCCCGGGGCCAGATGGCCTTCCTCTGGAGGTCTACAAAACCCTGATTAGTTCAATTGCTCCTTTTTTACATCGAGTCTTTAATAACATTTTTAGAGGAGACATAGCGATGCCGGAGTCATGGAATGAGGCGGTAATAGTCTTGATCCCAAAACCCGGCAAATCACCTAAACACGTAGATGCATACAGGCCAATATCATTATTAAATAATGACTACACACTGTTTACTAAAATTATGGCCGATAGATTAAGTCTAGTTATCTCACACCTAGTACACGACGACCAAAAGGGATTTATGAAGGGTAGATATTTAAAAGAACTCACCTTCTCAGTGGTCGCGCAATAGATATGGCGACAGTTTTCAATCTCCCTCTTGCCCTTATTGCTCTCGATGCCGCCAAGGCATTTGACCTTGTGAATTGGCTTTATCTGAAGAAACTTATTCAACATTTAGGATTAGGTCCAAACTATACTAACACACTGCTATCACTGTACAGCTCCCCTACTTCTAAGGTGCTGGTAAACGGCATTTTGACACCCTCCTTTAAAGTAATGAGGGGTACACGCCAGGGATGCCCGATTTCTCCTTTATTATTTAATTTATATATAGAGCCGCTTGCTAGTAGGATTAGAGCTATGGATACAATAGCCCCCTTTAGAGCAGGCGAATGGAATAAGAAGATTGGTCTTTATGCGGATGACATTATTATTTTTACTTCAAATTTGAAAGAATCAATGGGAAATATTTTTAAGCTCACTAAAGAATTTGGCAAAGTTTCAGGGTATGAAATTAATGAGAGTAAAACAGAACTAATGGCATGGAACTTGGACACTAAAGACATTAAATGCAAGAAGGAGATGAGATATTTAGGAGTGAGAATAACGCAGAACATAGCAGAATTAACAAAAATTAATTTCTCTAGGGTGAAGAAAGAAATAGGGGTGATATTGCGAAGTTGGAGTCATCTACCTCTCACTCTGTTCGGTCGTACCAACCTGATTAAAATGGTGATTTTACCAAAACTTACTTTTCTGTTTGAAACAATTCCCTGGGACTTTGATAAAAAGGGGCTTAAGAGATTACAAAGCGAGATTTGCTCTTTTATTTGGGCCTCCAAAGGATCTCGCTTATCCTGGAAGAAAATTAGAAGAAGATGGGACAAGGGCGGGTTATCAGCCCCAGACTTTTTGTTATATGACTGGGCTTTTCGCGTAAAAAATTTGAGAGAGTTTATGGGAGTACCGAAGGATACAACTATCGGGCGTATTTTCCTGGCTATGTTAGGTTTGAGCAACTATGACGAAGACGGATTTATGTATACATTTTCTGACCCAAAATTCTTCAAAAAGGTGAAATTGAAAACTCTACGGGAAACAGCAGAGCTCTGGTATAAAATCAGAAAACTAGCAAAGTTGAGTTATTTTGGATGTAGGTCGTCTATTTGGGACACACCAGGATCACCGTCGTGGGCAGAGGATGCATTGGCTGTCCCGTTGAAAACAGCAGGATTAAAAACTTGGGGAGACCTATTTCCAGAGGGAATATTGATTGGATGGATAGAAGGGGCACTGGTGTGGGGCAAAGGGTTATCTAAGTTCAAATACTTGCAGATGAAAAGCTGGGCAAATAAGTCGGATACTGTTATCGGTCTCCAAAATGACTTTGAAGACAAAATATTTTCTTCACAACTATTCAAGAAGGAAGTTGCGATGTGGTACTGGGAAATGGTGGAGATGGAAGATGGCCCGTTCATATTGCCGGAACTGTTGTGGAGAGAATGCTTGCCGGACATCGCTACAGAAAATCAATGGCAAGTAATGATGACTATTCTTTATAAAACAGTAAAATCTGCAAATTTAAGGCGAAATGTTCTGTTTACCATCCATAGAGCCTATTTGACTCCCCGCAGATTATCGAAGTTTAAAGCTGGAGGACGGGTTGAGTGCCCAAAATGCGGAAAAATAAATGTGGACGACCTGCATATGTTTGTGGAATGCATAAACATCAGGGAATTTTGGGAGGCGGTAAGCAATTGTCTATCACAATCAATCGGCTGCATGATAGAGGTAAGCCCTGAACTAATTATTACCAGGAGATACGATTTACATGATAACAGAATGAATGATAAAGTAAAGTTAGTTTTTTATGGGGTTCTGCTAGCTCGAAGGGAAATCTGCAAAGTATGGGTAGAAGCCATGACACACGACTTGGTTAAAAAGCATGAGATACTTTGCGACATTAGATTCCAAAGGTCGGATGAATAGGAAACACAGATTTTGGTTACTTTTTATGCAACATTTTGGGTAATAAGTGGGCCTCCGCCTTGGTATATTGTAAGAGATTAGGATATAAATGAAAAAATCCTATGATTAAGGCCTTGGCCTATCTCGCAGGCATGTGGAATAGGTCCGTCCTTCGTGAAGGCGGAGTAGTGGCCTCCGGCGTGGCTGGGCCATCATCTACATAGGGTGGCACAGAGAATGGTGGCCCGGTCCGGGCTGGAGAGCCGCACATACTTGAATTCATAGCCAGCATATGAGACAAAAGCCCAGGGCGGAAACTATCGAACATGGGTGGCGTAAAGGCTAATGAGGATTAAAAAAAGAAGAAAAAAATAAGTAAATAAATAAATAAATACTGTTTCTTTAATTGGTAATTAATTATGTTAATTATGGAAGTACAGTATGTTTTACATTTAGATGTGGATTGTGAATTTTGTGGTGTTTTAGGGTAGGAAATTAAAAATAACTACATTTATGTCATAATTCATGTTTTTGTTTCTAAATATTTTGTATTTACAAATATGTATTTGAAAATTATTTATTAGTTTATTTATTATAATATGTGTAGGTATTTTAAACATGTATTTAACATTATAGTATGGTTTTATTTTTTATTTTTAATATTAAATATATTTATATTTTAATTGTTAACATATTTATATATGTTTTTATGTATTTCGTTTTTGACCTTTTTTTCATTTTAGACTGACTGGAATGGGAACAGTAATTTTACCCCTCTGCTATCCAACACTTTCCCTACTGTTGCACTCATTGGAGCAGGAATAGTAATTTTTACCCTTCCGCTATCCAAAACTTTCCCTACTGTTGCACTGACTGGAATGGGAATAGTAAATGCTATTTCTCCTCTATCCAACTATTTCTCTACTGTTGCACTCACTGGACTGGGAATAATATATTTTACCCCGCGTTATCCAACACGTTTCCTACTGTTGCACTCACTGGAGTGGGAATAGTAAATTTTAACCTTCCGCTATCCAACACTTTCCCTTCTGTTGTACTCACTGAAGTGGGAATAGTAATTTTTACCCTCTGCTATCCAACACTTTCTTTACTGTTGCACTCACTGGAGTGGGAATAGTACATGTTATCCCTCCTCTATCCAACACTTTCTCTACTTTTGCACTCAATGGATAGGGAATAGTAAATTGTACCCCTCTGCTATCCAACACTTTCCCTACTGTTGCACTCACTGGAGTGGGAATAGTACATTTTACCCCTCCGCTATCCTACACTTTTCCTACCTTTGCACTGACTGGAATGGTAATAGTAAATGTTACCCCTCCTCTATCCAACACTTTCTCTGCTGTTGTGCTCACTGGAGTGGGAATAGTAGATTTTACCCCTCCGCTATCCAACACTGTCCCTACTGTTGCACTAATTGGAGTGGGAATAGTAATTGTTACCCCTGCGCTATCCAACACTTTCCCTACTGTTGGGAAAGGTGATAGACTAAAAGAAAGAAAATATAGTAGCTAACACATTTCCAATAAATACTATGGTGCTGTACTAACTGAAACAGATTGAACCAGAACATCATTGTACATATGTATTAGTACTAATCAATAAAAAAGCAAGTATATCCAATTAAAACATCGCCCCCTGTTTTTCCTGTGTAGCCACACTGTGTAGAGGTATCAACTAACACTATATACCACTGACTGCTACGGTTGAAGCTCAAAATATTGAAAGCCGCCTTGTGTGCCCTCCCACCCCAGAGAATACAACGTGGTTTGCTTCATGTTCACCTGGCTCAGGCATAAGCAGGACAATAAAGAGGATGTGTTCAACATCCTCAATGGCGTATTTACAATTATCAGAGTTCGGGGAAATAGTTTGACAGCACTTCCATTTATGAGTGAAATTATTTACTGAGTCTGAACTTGATACACAGCATGCATGCTATTGGTGTTTGAATCTGGACCATGTGAGCTTCCTTAGCAGTGTGAACTTTACAGGCATAGAAAGCTTCTACCAATGCCCCAATCTCACTTTTTGGTGATGGGTATTTATTCTCTTATCCCAGAAAGCCGCTTTGACTCTACCCTTTCTGTCATCCCCCATTGATGATGGGTTACTCCAAACGTCACTCAAGGCTAGGTCACAGAGATGGACTTTGACAATGTTTTAGCCAGGGGAGAAGAAGGTCGTTTCCATAGCACCTGATGTCCTCCAAAGCTAGCCCATAATGAAAGAGCTTGGGGGTCACCTACAGCCTCACCTAAGAGAGAAGCTGTTTTAGCACTGCTAGGTCACCACCCTTTTTAATCCTGTATCATAGAAGAGTGAGAGGGTGGGTGTCTTCTACGGGAGGCTAAATAGAGATATCAAAGGGTTGTTTTCCATTTCAATCAAGCCTTTAAAATTGGAAGGCCCCTGATCTTTAGCACCATATAGAGCAGCTGCTTGTGCCTTTGTCCTCTATACCTCAAAAGATGGGGATGCAGACCTTGAGGTGTTTGCTGTGTAATTCTTAGTGGTGGTGGAAGCAGAGTGTAAAAGAACTGATTTGCTCTTTTCCATCTGAGTATTCCATGACCTGCACTTACCAACATTGATCCACAGGTAGGCAAACGTACTTACTACCTGGAGGGATTCCCCTTTCAGCCGAAAGTTAGCTCTCTGAGATTTGTGTTGATTAAACACTGTAATCTTTGTTTTGGAGTTATCCACCTCCAACCCACGAATGAGACAACACTCCTGAAATGTATTCAGAAGATTTTGGAGTCCAGATGGAGTATGAGAAAGCAGAAGTGTGTCATCTGCAAAAAGGAGCACTGGGGTGGAGCAACCAGCTAGTTAGGGGGGAGTAATTTATGCACTCGCCTAAAAAGGAACGCATACCATTTATGTGTAGTGAAACAAGCGCGGTCATGAGAACAAACCCCTGCCTTACTCCACGCTGCACTGTGATTAAATAATTTAAGTCACTCCTTGGACCTCATCCAACCTGTGCTGTGGTATTGGTATGGAATCTAATGAGGATATTCAGCAGAGATGAATCTATACCCAAGGTCGACCAAAGGTGCAGCCTTGGAACCAAGTCAAAGGCTGCCCTGAGGTCCACAAAGGCCAAATAGAAATGGTCACTAGGGAACCTGAGATACTTAGATGTTATGAGGTTGAACCAAAAAAGTTCATCCACTGTCCTGACACTAGAGCGGTAACCCACATGGAAAGGCCACACACGCAACCTGGGATTCATCCTGGACTCCGCCCTCTCCATGACCAAACAAGTCAACGCCGTCTCCTCGTCGAGCTTCAACATCCTGCGCATGCTACGTAAGATCTTCCGGTGGATCCCCCACCGAGACCAGGAAGACGGTCACCCAGGCCCTCGTCACCAGCCGCCTGGACTACGGCAACTCCCTCTACGCCGGAACCACCGCCATGTAGTGTAGTTCCTATCTTCCCAATAGGCTCTGCGCATTGGAATAATACCTACAGCAGTAAAGGCCTAGGCCAGACGTTAACTAGGTCTACTACTGTCGATACTAGACTTAAGTTTTGGGTTTGCCAGCGTAGCTCAGAGTTCGCTAGAAACTTTCTCGAATGTTCAGGAAAGAATTAACTCCCCTGATTAGACAAGAAGGGATTTAGTTTCTGACAACCATAGAACATGACAACTTTGCTCTCCCCTAATCAAGAGTCAATCTCGAGAGTCGTGTGAGCACAAGGCAATTATTTTACTCAGTCAGTACGTGCATTCTTAGTCTCATCAGATTGTAGAGAAAAGGAAGAGACGGGCGTGTTCAATAAAAAGGTGTTATTTATTGATCAGTCTCTTTTCTCGTACAAGAGAAATGGATCGATATTATTGCAATACTTATAGTTAAGTAAAGTGCATACATTAAAAGCAATAGTATAAAATAATACTGTAAAAACATTGATATGGTTTCTGAGCCATATGATGTTTAAAATGATTAAAATATATTTACATACACATATACATTTGACTAAACGTACTCAACTGGTGTTTCTAAATACGCCTACCCCGTGTACCTGACCTAAGTCTAATGCGTGGGCGGGAATAGAAAGTTACAGTTTAAGTTAAGTTTGTTTTTGCCAAGTGAATAACTAAAGAATTCTCTGTGAGGGGTTATTCAGTTCTGTACCTGGAATTTAGGATGAATGAGGAATGGTATCTCTTTCTCTGCTCTCGATATTCCAGGCTGCCTGCGAGGGCTGCCCAGAAGCGCCGGTGCTGGGTCTCTCGGCTTGAGATAGCAGCGCGTCTCTCAGCGCGTCAGGAAGGCGGGGCTGCTGCCAGCGGGGTCTGCTTCTGCTCTCGGCAAGTATGGCTGCTCCGTCTCGTCACCACGCGTGTGTTTTACATAGGGCAAGATCGGCAATATTTATACCTTAAAGGTGCCGAGATTGACGTAAGGATGGACATAGATACGTCAATAAAGATGTCATACGACTTGCTCGTTAGCACATTCTTTACTAAAGTTCTCTGTGAAATCAAAACAATGGCCGCACGGATTTTCCAGGTTGTCATAGGTTTGATTTGTTATGAGAACGTCGTATGCCTTATCAGGGGCAGGAGGAATGTCGCTTGTCTAATTAGATCTCAAGCGTTATGACCTAATCAGATAACACGTTCCTGTGCCGTAGTGTGACTGCGTCAGATAACGGTATCTGCATCATGGGGGCTTTTCTTGCCTCATGGGCTGACTGTTAGTTAACTTGATAGTTAGTTTAACCAGAATAGGGTCAGGAATAGGGGGATCGATTCAGAACCTATAGGAATACATGACACCCACTCCACGCTAACTATGGTCATATTTACTAATCTATGCATAGTATAACATAGTACAACATACTATAGAGTATAGTGTATACCTTACCACCCCAAAATACATTAATGCATTTTGAAATTTTCAAATATACTGAAAAATTGCAGTCATATATATTGTATGCACTTAAGCTATGAATTAAACGCTAAAGTGAACACGCATTGGTATGCATTATTGCTTATTTGGTATATGAGAAATACACATGAAATGGCTCTTAACATAGCTATACAGAAAGGAAGTGCGAGACCATTTCATCACATAATAAAATATTCGTGAACATCCCAGCGGGCAACTAAAGTTTATAAAGTATCTAAAAATAGAAATCTTAGTTCTCTAGGAATAGTTTCTTACTTTAAGCAGAAGATAAGTGTCCCGAAAATTTTGTAAAAAATTATTTGGGGCTGCTAAAAAATTGTTGTCCGTGAACTGGTGGGAAAAATTGTTCATGTGACTTTATTTTTAAAGTTGAAGGCCGAATTCAGGGAACGCCGTGTGCGAGCTTGCTCAAAAGTCTCTATTTCTGTTCTGGAGAGAACATCATATCATTAAGGCTTTCGAAAAAACTGTCAACAGCTTCATGGGAAAGTTCCACTAAGTCGGAAATAGGTGTAACCATGCATTCGTGCGCATGATTGTCTCCATTGACATTCTGATTCGCATTGCTGACAGAAGGTCGTACCTGATTAATGCTGCTTTCATCTTGAACTTCACTACTCTTCAATCGTAGTGGTGAAGATTCCACGAATGCCGTCATCAGGATTGGCAGCCTTTGAGGGCAGCACAAAGCCTGAACCTTGGCAGGAACCAACAATGTATCTGCATCCACTGGCGCATCCGATTGTAGCGTCAGACAGGTGTCTAACACGCATTCTTCTCCGCATAGCAGACATCTCAATACAGGTAAAACACATCTTTGCCACATTGGTCGAAATGATAGAAACCAAGTCATGTTCAGGTCTCTAAGCCGGGAGAGTCCCAGGATTTTTGATATCCGGTCCCGGTATCCAATGGCTAGGATTGTATCTTCCATTGTCGCGAGAGTTTGATCTGTGACATGGGTTGCCATAACGAAAAATAAGGACTAAGAATAGGATTCCTGCAATTAGTCCCAGTATCAGGGGAAGTCCGCCAAAAATCGAATGGACGAAATCTGGAAAAATACCCAGTATGGCTTTGAATGGTGTTAATGCCATCGAAAATACTGTCTTAAATACTTTTGAGACCCCAGTGGTATCAGAAATATTTAAGATTTCGCTCAGGATTTCCGCGAAATGTACGGGGGAATTAGTCGATAATAATGTATGTATCTCTGCAGTCGTCCTTGCGACTTGTAGATCATACGTTTCTTTTGATGACGTGAGCCTTGTAGGCGTCTGAAGAAGCACTGTTTTCATTCTGCTTAAAGTATCTATTCGAATAGAAGTAATTTTCAAACTGGGCCATGCCCTTGCCTCCCTGTCTGGAAAGGAGCTGGGGAACAAAGAACGTCCACAGCACTTGACCTTCGCAGTCGTGGTGACTAGATAAGGAGTCCCGGGCATAAGACTACAACATTTGCGGTCTACAATAAGAATGTAACTCCCATTATAGAGTCTTTGAAAGAATGGTTCTATTTCAGTTGCAGGTGCGCCTTGCTGGTGACATGAAAGGTTGTATGAATTCCCTTCACAGGCTCCATGCAAACTAATTCTGTTACACAGAAGCGTGCCGCTTAGTGACATAGCACAATTGTTGCCACTAAGAAACACTTTCTGTCCTTTATTACTGACACATGCATGTGAATAGGGCAGGTTCCAAGTTGTTTTAAGGTACCCCTTTCCCAATTTCTCGTACATGCCAGCCTGTATATATTTTTGGCAGTATTGAAACCTGAAGGTTGAGATTGGAATATTTATGATTCCGTGGATTATCCATTCACTGACAGGTCGTTCTGACATTGTCATTGGTAATCTTTCTAGTTTTTCAATGCTCAAGATTGTATAATCAGCACCCTTTTGCGCTATACCGATTTGTCTATCAGTAAGGTTAAAGATTTGGAATAGTGACGTTGTGTTGATTAAACGCCAAGGCACATAGCCTGAACGCAGATTTTGTAACGTCCAGCCAAGCTGTACAATAGAACGCAATTGTGACTGACCATGTTGTAATAACAGTAAGTCTTGCGATAATATATCGATTGCTGAAGACACAATGCTGTCCAAAGAAAAAATTCTGGAGGACAGAGTCATTAACCCATTGTCCACTACAGAAAGTGATTTTTCCAAATTAATACGGTCAATTTCCCGTATTCTCTCTGCTGTCTCAATTTGAGTAACCTTCCAGGTCTCATTGTATGCTGCATATACAGAGGCTGCTATGAAACGCTTTTGACGCTGTTTGCGTGGTCCCAGTATGAAATCACGCAAGTCAGCACCATCAGTAAGTATAGTTAGGTGTTGCTTCATTTCAGGCAGTGTGGAAGTTTGTAGCCACTGAAGGCATAATTTGCCCACACTGTAGGTTATTATTATCCCTGGGTGATGTCTTTGGGGATATCTAGGGTTTGGCCTGGTCATTTTGAAACCCTGTGTTTTATTCAGGAATCTGTCTTGACAGTTATTTGTATCTGTGGGCCAGATCAACCATTGTTTCCAATCAGGATGTGTTCTGTTTTGGTTTAATATATGGTTTACGTCTATCTCTTCATCCGTATCAGAGCTATTGCTAAACATTATTGGCTTTGGAATAGACGGTTTATTTAAATCTTTGATTTTGGCTAAGCCAAGACAGGTGGTTTGTTGAACAGTGTCATTTAAAAATATCATTTGTTCTGGGATCATGCAGGCTCTAAACAAAGCTTCTAAACCCTGTACTTGCCATTCTTTTGTACCCCAAACACTTTTTAAATCAACATTTTTGTCCCAATAATCAAATCCAAAAGTATTCATTTTTTCGAAGAATGAATCTGAATATATCAATTTTGTGTTGGTTATCATGGTTTTCATCCCTGTCTTGTTTGACATTTTAAAATAAAATGTTTCAGCATTACTTGTGTTAGAACCTGAAAAATATGAATATTTGTCGTAAACGGTTCTTGAGCTCCCTTTTGGAGGTGTAGCACAATGTTCCCATTGATTATAATTTAAAACATTTCTAGGTTTTGCAGATCTATGTAAAAAATGGTTACCATAGTGGTTATAGCAATACATACTATCATAATTTGTAGAACCTTGCAAATAATCATGTTTTGTAAATTTAGCAGACATTACTAAGTCAGACATCATGTTATTAATACTTTCAAAGTCCCAATCATCAGCAAATGAGTTTGGTTTTGCAAAATCACTCAAGGAGATCTTGATTTGGTGTGGATATTTCAGGATCTCGACCGGACCATAAATTTCATAGTCAGTGTTGTCCCAGGCTACCCCACCAGGTATCGGATTGGCTGTGAAGTTGGCTGAAGAAAGTTCTCTTTTCTCGACGTGTGAAGATGTGTGTGGTTTGAGGACCAAGTTGATGTTCTGACTTGCTGTGTCCATTTTAGCATATTTTCCCTCAATGAAGCGTCCCAAAGTAAATACCATGATGAGCCAAAGTATGAGGATAAATGCACCAAAACCCACCCAAAATTCAATCCATGGAGAAATCAGATATGTTTCTTTCAGTTGGTTCAAAAGTTCCTTAGCTTTGTCTTTAAAGGATTTTGATGATGGCTGTGTCTTTGATTCACTGAAGCCTTCAGAGGAATCATCGAAGTTGATGAAGTACCCGGATGCAGTTCTGTCAATTGTTCCAATTGCTTCAGGATTTTTGTTTCTTGCATTGCCACTTGGTACTTCATTGTAGATTGGTGTGTCTCTGCTAAATGTTTTTATTTGGGTTGTCAGAGGTCTGAGTTCTATTGCATTGTTGCATAGTCCTTGTTGTTCTTCTGTAGGCGTTTCGAATGTGATGAGCCTCTTCGTTAGGACCTCTGTACTGGTAGCAAACCTTGGTGTTCTGCTACTTATTGGGAGTCCACTTGGCCTACTGTTCGTTATCGGCCACATGTTGTGGTTTTACCAGGTCGATGGATACAACTCGGTTCTCCTTTTTACCAGCAAGTGGCGGTAGTACAACTGATCTTGTCCCGTTGACAGACAAGACAGGAACTGCTTTTCTGTAAGAAGGCCCAAATTCCTTCTTTACCGCGATCTTCTCCCTGACTAGATCCCCGACTTTTGGAATCCAGACAGGTCTTGCTGGGACAAGTGGTGATTCTTCAGTGGTTGTTGGCTGTTGTTTCAACTGTATGTTGCTCAGGTCTTTTCTTTTTTTGTTTAAGTCCTGCAAAATAGCCAAACGGTCTTTGACATCAAAGCTTTTTTCTTTAACCACTGAAGTCTGACTGTCGAGGTCAGAGATAATCATTCTAGTTCCAAATAATAATTCGTACGGACTGAATCCCTTCAGAGAATTTCTTGGCAAGTTATTTAGACTACGTTGGACACTTATTAGATGTTTGACCCACCCAGCTCCCGAACCTAATATCCTTTCCATTATAGATTGCTTTCTGCCTTGGTTTTTTCTTTACACCATCCCGTACCCTCAGGAAGGAAGTGAGAAGATTCCCGCTGGACTGTGCTCATTCGGCCATGTTTCCCCCCAGGCTGGTGGGCTTGAGTGAAAACAATGGTCGAACGTAGCATGCTCTTAGCGTATA
Organism: Lissotriton helveticus; assembly: GCF_964261635.1. NCBI lineage: Eukaryota > Metazoa > Chordata > Amphibia > Caudata > Salamandridae > Lissotriton > Lissotriton helveticus. The sequence continues at coordinate 823,384,927 of NC_136057.1, forward strand.
TGCCATTTAGACTCGCAAATCTTTGTATAACAGTCCGGACGTCAGCCGAGTGCTGGTGATCTACATTATAAGTGGAAACTAGCCTGTATATGTTAATCGCAAGCCCTGCTTTTTATTGGTCATATTATCTGCCTTGATACGACGAGGTATTAAACTGTTTCTCTCCCCACTGCGATCTCTGTTGCAGTTTGGGCAGTTTTTTACAAACATGGTGTAATGCAGGCTCATGCCTGGCCACCAGTACCGTGATTGTAATTCTTCCAGAGAATCTTTCAGTTTGAGGTGTCTGAGACCCTCGCCCATGTGTGCGTCTGCGATTAACAAGTTTCTCCTGTCCATGTTTGGAATCACTCTATCCCCCACTCCAGGGATTCGAGCAAAAGGGACGGAGTTTGCATCGATTATGTATGTATAATTGAGTGGATAGTTGATCGGTAACGCTGAGCAGTCGCCTTTTGATGACGTTTTCACCGCCAGCATTGTTTCACCGTCAATGTATTTTAATGTACGCTTTTTTCGATCTACGGGAGCCGGTTTAGTGGCTGCCGCTGCGGCTGTTTCAGCCAATGAATTCCCTACAACGTGAACGCCATCACGCTGATGACTCAGTGAGTGTGTCACGTGAGTCTTTGGTAGTTCTTTTTGTAAAAGAGCTATTTGTTCCCAGAGCAATTTCTGCTTTATTGGTGCATCTGTGTCATCTTTGTAACCGTTCTGAATCCATGTCTGCAAATCCTTGTTATATGCTTTGACGCAGTAATATGAATCTGACACTATAAGTGTCAGGAATTCGCGATCCGCATTATCCAGCGCCATTTTTAATGCTATTATTTCAGTTTGTAGTTCTGAATTAGTTTCTACTGAGTGTGATTTTGTTAATAGAGGTCTTAGTTTACCTCCGCGCCACACTTCTTTTGTAATCTCACATGTGGGGTTGTATGCATGTTCTCCCCAAACGGAGGGTTGAGCCTGTCCGTCTGTAAAGATTACACAGGCGTAATGTCTTAGAGGCAGAATGTCGATTGGCAGAGGATACGTCTTTTCATATTTTAAATTTTTTAATTCTTCTAGTTATTTAGAAAATTGTCAACCAGGCTATACTTGATAATTCATATCCTACGTATAAGACCGTTAAATGGGCAATTCTGGATTTTTTAAAGTTGAATTTGTAACCCTCTGCTGCGAACCCAAGTATTATGGTGTTCACTCTTTTCAAGTGAGTATCCAAGTCATCATCTGTTAAGTAAATGTCATCGACATAAGATAATGCTTCATCATCATATAGTTGCAGTAATTCTGTTACTCTCGCTGAGAATACCCCCGGGCTGTTCTTGTACCCCTGGGCTAACCGACAGAATTGCTTTTGAGTGCCATTTACTGAGAATGCAGTTAAATATCTGCTCTCTGGTGCTATGTTTTGACAAAAGAATCCATTGGAGATGTCCAAGGTTGTTTTGTATTTTTTGCGCACTATGTTATTCATTAGTGCAGCACTGTGTGAGTTTTGCACTGCAAAGGTTTTGCAACATGTGTTAAGGTGTCGGTAATCCAAAACTAGACGATATGAATTGTCTGGTTTGGAGACCGGAAACAAAGGATTGTTCATTTGTGAGGTGCAAGTTTCAATCACCCCCTGGTATTCTAGCTGATCTAGTATTTCATTTACCTGTTTTTTAGCTTCTTGCTTAATTGGGTACTGCCTTTGTGCAGTAGGTTGTGATTTTAACTGGATTTTGTGAGGAGGAGAATCCTCATCCCATCCTACATGATTTTTATATAAAGCAGGTGCTAAGGCCACTGCCCACTTTCTAGCAAGTGTGTATTTTTTATGAATCGGGATTTGATTCGAGAAGGCAGGCATAATTACTTCTTCGCCATGAGGGCACTCCCTGACAAACTCTGGTGGCCAGTCTTTTTCAGCTAGAAGGATATCATAGCCCTTGGAGAGGTTATCCCAAAATAGTCCCCTTATTTTCCTAGTCTTATCTCCCTCTATACGTAATGTTATCTCGTATATCTTGTGGGGTTTGCTAACTCTGGTGTCTGCAGTTTCCACTTGAAGATATTCATTCGTGTCCACTGTCTCCAGATGATTCATGAGGACTTTGCGAGCTATGCTCACCTCTGCTGCGCTGTCTAGCATTGTCTGAGCCCACTCTCCGTTTTTCAGTTGTGTCCTCAGTATTCTCGGCATTGTTAACTACCTTGATACTGGCTACCTTCTTTTTTGGAAATTGTAATTTCTTTTTTTAGCTGAGCAGGTTCCTTGTCTTTGGACTTGGCGTGCTCTTCTCTTTGTTCTGATCGTCCTCTTCTTTCCGATTTCTGCGAGGAATTCTGAAAAGATTGAGAGGGACGTGTATCAATGTCTTGATATCTATCAGGTTTTTTAATATTATCCCTATTTCTAAGGTTATATCTATTCCCAGAGGGGTCACTCTGCGGTGACCTCTGTCTTCGGTTTGGAGATTTTTCTCTTCGCCTAGGAGACCTTCCTCTGGACTGGAATTTCTTTTCTTTAGGATTGGATTGTTTGTTTCCATCCCAGTTCTTTTTTGGTGAATTATTATTAAAAAATATTTTTTCTGGACTTTCAGTCAGTTGCGGTTTTACTGGTATTCCACCTAAACTATCTCTACCTAGTTCTTCATAGGATTTTTCTATGATTCTGGCAATTTCGGCTGGTTGGTCTGCTATATCTGTCTCTTTTAACCTTTGGCGGATCGCCACGTTTGCTGCTTCACCTTTTATATTGGCTAGTAATATAGCCGAGACCTGCTTGAAGTCTTTCAGTAATTTCATACCAAGAGTTAAAGCTGGTTCTGGACCGTATTCATCTTGAATTTGTTTTAGCACATCTGGTATTACCGAAATGGATGGAACACCGTGCGTTTTTGTGTAGATTGAAGCAAAGACTGTACCCCAAGTGTCACAGTCCTCTATGTGTGGTGCGATTCCCATTGGGAGACATATAGTCAGAATCCTGTGTTTTTCTAGCGGGGTGGTGTCAGGAAACACCGCCTCTATTTGGGTGATTTTCTGTGCCAACCAGAATGGTATCTGTTCCCGTTTAGCCGGAACTTTACCTAGGCAGGATTGGATGTTCTGTGGTGTGATTTTATTTGTGTTCCCCTGGTGAGGGGTCAGCTGTGGAAGTTTAATCGCTGGCTGAATTGTTGAAGTCCGCATTACATACTGAACTAATTGTCTATGAATTTTTAGTAATTGTTTTAGCTGTATTAACAGCTCTCCTGTAGACATTCTTTCGATGTCTGGGTGTGGTGTGTATCCGGCTAAGACCGGCCACGTTGCTCCTGGTCTACCTAAAGGACCGAGCCTGGTGATGTGATTATTATGTATTAGGGCGCCATCAAATAAGAGCAAATGCTCTTGGAATTTGAGTGGTACTTCCACCTCCTCGAAAGGAGTGTAAATGTCGGGTGGAACCTCTATTTTGTAATAGTGGAAGTACTTTGTTACAGCATTTGCTGCTGGAAAATGTATCCATGTATAGTATACCTCTGTCTGCCGATATTCGTGTGCCTCAATTACGAATATGACTGTGCCACCTCTAGGTGTCAGTCCATTTTCTATAAGTTTTAAGGTTATAGATTTTCTTTTGGCGACCGGGATGAGTATTATATCCCCGTCCGCATCTAGTGCTGCAGTATCAGCTGCTACTATTTCAGCTGCTAATCTAACTGCCTCTCTTTCTTCATCACTTTCTGACATTTTACTGTTAGAAAGGTTATTCTTTTTGTTTGCAGATCAGGTTTCTTATGGAAACAGAGATTAGATGCACAATATTTTGGAACAGTGTATCCTTCAACGTTGACTAAACCAAGAACCTTACATAGGAGTTCCCTCCTGCGAGGTTTTGGAGGATATTACCTTTCACCCACTCCAGACGTCTTTGGAGTATTTGGGAAAAGGGGTCTGAGTGAGAAAGCACGACTGAGTTACTCTAAATGTCTTACGTTAGTTTTATCGCCCTTTCCAAACACGTTGGGCGCCATGTAGTGTAGTTCCTATCTTCCCAATAGGCTCTGCGCATTGGAATAATACCTACAGCAGTAAAGGCCTAGGCCAGACGTTAACTAGGTCTACTACTGTCGATACTAGACTTAAGTTTTGGGTTTGCCAGCGTAGCTCAGAGTTCGCTAGAAACTTTCTCGAATGTTCAGGAAAGAATTAACTCCCCTGATTAGACAAGAAGGGATTTAGTTTCTGACAACCATAGAACATGACAACTTTGCTCTCCCCTAATCAAGAGTCAATCTCGAGAGTCGTGTGAGCACAAGGCAATTATTTTACTCAGTCAGTACGTGCATTCTTAGTCTCATCAGATTGTAGAGAAAAGGAAGAGACGGGCGTGTTCAATAAAAAGGTGTTATTTATTGATCAGTCTCTTTTCTCGTACAAGAGAAATGGATCGATATTATTGCAATACTTATAGTTAAGTAAAGTGCATACATTAAAAGCAATAGTATAAAATAATACTGTAAAAACATTGATATGGTTTCTGAGCCATATGATGTTTAAAATGATTAAAATATATTTACATACACATATACATTTGACTAAACGTACTCAACTGGTGTTTCTAAATACGCCTACCCCGTGTACCTGACCTAAGTCTAATGCGTGGGCGGGAATAGAAAGTTACAGTTTAAGTTAAGTTTGTTTTTGCCAAGTGAATAACTAAAGAATTCTCTGTGAGGGGTTATTCAGTTCTGTACCTGGAATTTAGGATGAATGAGGAATGGTATCTCTTTCTCTGCTCTCGATATTCCAGGCTGCCTGCGAGGGCTGCCCAGAAGCGCCGGTGCTGGGTCTCTCGGCTTGAGATAGCAGCCCGTCTCTCAGCGCGTCAGGAAGGCGGGGCTGCTGCCAGCGGGGTCTGCTTCTGCTCTCGGCTTCGGCAAGTATGGCTGCTCCGTCTCGTCACCACGCGTGTGTTTGCATAGGGCAAGATCGGCAATATTTATACCTTAAAGGTGCCGAGATTGACGTAAGGATGGACATAGATACGTCAATAAAGATGTCATACGACTTGCTCGTTAGCACATTCTTTACTAAAGTTCTCTGTAAAATCAAAACAATGGCCGCACGGATTTTCCAGGTTGTCATAGGTTTGATTTGTTATGAGAACGTCGTATGCCTTATCAGGGGCTGGAGGAATGTCGCTTGTCTAATTAGATCTCAAGCGTTATGACCTAATCAGATAACACGTTCCTGTGCCGTAGTGTGACTGCGTCAGATAACGGTATCTGCATCATGGGGGCTTTTCTTGCCTCATGGGCTGACTGTTAGTTAACTTGATAGTTAGTTTAACCAGAATAGGGTCAGGAATAGTGGGATCGATTCAGAACCTATAGGAATACATGACAGCCAAACTCCAGAAGAGACTCCAGCGGATCCAGAACGCCTCAGCACGACTCATCCTGGACATCCCCCGTCGCAGCCACATCTCCGGACACCTGAGAGACCTGCACTGGCTCCCGGTCAACAAGAGAATCACCTTCCGTCTCCTCACCCACGCACACAAAGCCCAAAACAACCAAGGCCCAGGGTACCTCAACAGTCGCCTCAACTTCTACGCTCCCAAACGCCAGCTCCGATCGACCGGCCACGCCCTCGCCGCCGTCCCCCGCATCCGAAGAGCCACCACAGGGGGACGGTCCTTCTCCTACCTCGCCGCCAAGACATGGAACTCCCTCCCGACCCACCTCTGCCTGACCCAGGACCACCTCGCCTTCAGGAAGCAACTCAAGACCTGGCTGTTCGAGCAGTAGCGGACCCCCCTCCCCTAGCGCCTTGAGACCCTCTGGGTGAGTAGTGCGCTATATAAATGCTTTGATTGATTGATTGATTGAAGATGTCTGCCTCATCCATCCAGACCTATATTCTAGCCAGGATCCGACGGCAAAAGATTTCCGCTAATTATCTAGAAAACTAATGGTCCTGTGTTTTTTTGGTGAAGCTCTATCTCCCTTTTTATAAATTGGAATGGTCTCAGTATTTTTCCAGGATTCTGGGACACGTCTGCCTGCCAGTTTATTTTTCGATAGTTCATTAATGTAGGGGCTGCACACCTGAGGTTCTGAGCGAAACAGGTCCCCAGGAATTCTATCAGGACCCGGTGCTTTCCCAGTGGGCATGTCCGCAATTGCTTTAAGTGTTTCATTGAGGCAAAACTGCAGCGGGGGTCTCATATACAGTTTCCTGTTCCCAGGAATGGTGTTCAGAAGTGTCAAACCCTGTCTTTGCGGGAGCATAAATATTTGAAAAGTGATTTACTCATTGTTGGGATTGTATTGATAATGCTGGTGAGCAAAAAGAACACAGGCAGCCATGATAAAGTACAGGCCAGAACTTCTGCAAATCGTTTTTACTGGATGCCTCAAATTGGGCTTGAAAATTTGCATCCACCCAATTTTGTTCAGTGTTAGTGGTCAGCCATTTGTATTTTAATCGGGCTACCGGGTTTCCCCAGTGAGCTCGTCATTTGACAGCCTCATTTAACTTGCACTTTGCCAGACAGCACTCTTTATTGAACCAAGCCGGAGGCTGCCCGGGTGTAGAAATATTTTTACTCTCTTGGGCATTAGTAATTCAGGGTGGGATGCAAATCTAATGGCAACCCTTCACCTGGATGATCAATGGGAGGATTAAGTATCTCATTGAATGCTGTGTAAATGCCAGCTAGGAAAGATTATATCAAGGGATAATTTAGTCAATTTTATTGAATTTCTGACCCAAAAGATTGAAATTCCAGGGGGAGGTACCTCCCAGTTTAAGCCACAGGGCTCCATGATCACTAAGAATGATCCCATTCCAGCCAGGCGAAGTGTGTCGCAAAATACTGTCCTCTTTCTATGTCTATGCCCATCCTGTCCCTCTAACCCATCTATTGGCCACTCACATTCTTCCGGGAAGGTAATTCTGGCAGCGGAGGGACGCCGGTAAATCTCTGCAGCGAATGGCCGGGAGTCCGAGGGAGGTTAGAATTCTTGATTTTCACATTGGTTTGCTGAGTGATAATCATTGCTGCCACTATAAGAGATTAAAACAGACCATGTAAAGAAACTGTAAAAACCTTGTAGGTAGTTTCTATTATTGAAACCTTAGTTCATTCAACTGCAGAAAATATTGAAGTTAACCAGGGAAAACAAAGAGTTGCAATTGCTAAGTTTCCATTTCTCATTAGTCTAGACATTTCTCTATTCAAGGTACATCAACTCCTCAGCCCTCAAAAGAAACATGAAATGAACAGATTATGTGCAAGATGGTGAGAAGCTAAATTCCGAATTGTGTCATTTTTCCAGTTTGAGTGGTTTCAAGGTGGTATGAGAGATTGGTGGTAGAACTCAGAATCGTCTGACACTAGGTTATATTTTGGAAGGTTTTCTATATTTTGTAGAGAAATATAGGCCCTAAGTATGAACACATTTCCTCCAGGACACAGAATGGGAAACTCCCTTTGATGCATCAGGCCCTGTATCTTCTGTGTGGTTGATTTGGTGACCATTTTGAAAGGGCAGGTTGCTTTTCGACAGAGAGGTAGGGGAAGATTTTCTTGACACGTCTTGAAACTCGTTACATATTACCTACATTGTGAACAATTCCTCAGCAGTAGAGGGAGAGGCTGCTCTGCTTTTTTTGAGAGGAGCAGAGGTTCAGAAATGCAAACTAGGGACAAAGAGTGAATCTAATCCTACTTATTTTCGATACATGCCATTTCCGGAAGGGTCTGGTGTTAACAGTTACGAAGGGGAGATTGGGCAGGCTAGATAGATGACTGATTATTAGGATGGAAATAAAATATAAGCAGCTTCTTTTTAACTGCACCAATGAAGATACCACATGAATGGTTTAAAGTGGACCTTCCACAGAGACCTGCAGATTAAGGAAATCTATAATTCTGCACATCATACTGGGCACACGGGCGTTTGTTCTCTTCTGATAATCGTAGAATGCAAACATCTTAGAGGAATATTATCTGTGTTAAGCTGTTCGACTTTTTGAGAAACAATAGTTTAATGAAACTAATTGGGCATCTGCCTTTGTGGTGGTGGGCTCAGATGTATCAGAGTTTACGATAAAGGATTATTGACTTGATATTCACTTTCATAAATTACAGGGATTTCAAGAGGAGAGGCGTCTTTGAAATAGAAAATGTAGATTCTGCAAGGTATACTTATGGCGATGACTAATGAGTAGCACACAGGCTGCATCGAACATAGAATCTGACCCTCGAGCCTTAACCGTTTGGGAACTTGGCAGAGACCGTTACTGTTCCTAACAGAGCAGCGAGAAATATATTTTTCACAATAATTATTATGTGAAGAATGCAATGACACAGCAATTCAGAGCAGCTGCGTTTCACAATATAATTAAAAAGCGAACATACCCAGTAATGGGCAGCTGTGAGGATCTCATGTCATTTAAGATACTCCAGGCCTAACCACAGCTAAAGATGGAAACCTCTTTTCTTGAAGAAACTGTTCTTAATACACTGATTTGTTTATTCCCTGACCACAAGGTCATTTCTGTATGGTTTTCTCCTACTTTGGAAGTATGTAAATAGATGTTTGGTTGATATGTTCCTAGATTTCTAAAATGTATCTGGGACGAATGATCCCACTTGATACGAAATTAATTTAATTTTTTTGTGATGTCAAGAAAATGCCGATTATCTTAACCACAGGTTTCCACTATGGGCACATTGACATCCCAAGACACCAGCAACAAAACCAAAGTCCAGACAATAATTAAGGCATTGCATCAGTAACCTCTGACTCCACCCTGGGCATACCTGCCTGGGAGCGCCCTCCCTCACCACTCCCAGATTAATATGATTATTATAAATCAGACCCATATATTTTTGGTGAAATTCACACTATTGTTTTTTAGATGCTATGGGACTATTTAGGGCAAGGTTACAAAAAACACAGCTACTGGATTTTTTTTGGGGGGTCGATACGGCTCCACCCGTTCTGTCCAATTGAAATACATGATAGTGAAAGCATGATATTGAGTCCTACTAAAAGATTCATATAGAACAGGTGATAGCAGAGTTTACTTACATAGACATCATTTGTTGTTGATAACATACTTATTATTTTAACCCCTCCACTGCGCCGAACGTTCCGCACTGTTGTGGAACATTCTATTGTGTGGGCAGGGCCAGAACGTTCAGCTGACGTGCGCAGCACTACTGATGTAGTGCACACAACGTCCGCTGAACTTGCGCTGCACGGAAGGGGTTAAGACTTGTTTTGTATTCTAAAATGAATTCACCATGTGAAAATTACTTGGTCTTCCTACAACAGAAGTAGGTTGTCAATGGACTACTCAGGGCCTGATTGTGAGATTGGAAGACGGGTTACTAAGTCACAAACATGACGGATATCCTATCTGTAAACAACCAGGGGGACAATGAGGGCTTGATAAAGGTCCACCGTACTTGCCCTGGGTAGAACTATAAGGCAAAAGAGGTATGGTGTTCCTGGGTGGCAAGATGGCCTCCTGGTGAGTACTCAGAGTGGTGGGGAGGTGGGGAATACCTCCTTTCAGAACTAGGATCCTCACACAACCAGCAAGCTAGGTGTCATGCTTCATCATATGGGTCTGCTCCTCGTCGAGCCGGCGCTGCAATGCTCGACAGACACCCATAAAGGGGTGCTTTATCAGAGATCTTTTATTACTTGCCGTATAGATGCTGTGGGTGTAAGGGGCCTGGTAAGATGCAGATGTTGTATGTGGGTTAAAACAGGTAAGGGAATCCTCTATAATTATTTTTATTCTGGAGAGGTCACAACCTGATTAAAAAGTAAAAAGTAGAAGGGGGCGACTATTTTGTTTTAATCTGACTAAAATTACGCTCTACCCCTTAGTGGTCAACATGTTTCTCGCCTATAAAATGTCTCTAATAGATCAGTTGGAGATTCCTCAGGACCTAGTGACTAAATGAAAACTATCTACAGTGTGTGGTGTGGTTCTACATACCACTTCCTATCTCGGTAGGACGTTGCCCCGGAGAAAAGCAGCCAACCTCTTAAGAAATCAAGTGCTGCTTCATCAAACTGCAGCGGAGTATATAGACACTCAACGTAGTGTCGCTGCTCCCGTTCAGAGCAGGCCGGCTCACCTACCCGCTCCGCTGCATCAGGAAGGATATCCTATCTGCCATATTACATGTTCCATTATATTCCATTGAACATAATGGAACTCGTAATACGGCTGATCGGATATGTATTACGTTTGTGATGGAATAACCTGTCCACCAAACTTGTGCTCTGGCACTAAGTGCTCTAATGCAGCTTCAACTCTAAGGGGCAGATTACAGCCTCACAGGGGTACAGTGATGGTGGTCTCCCCACTGTTTTATTATGAGCAACAGCCCAGCCGGAGCTGCCAGGGTACCTGCATTCCCTGGTGGTGTTGCTGCGGTGCACAGGCATCGTTATCCTTGGCAAAACTGCAGCGGTCCCGCCAAGCATATTAAGAGGTTCCTCTCCGGCATGGTTTTCATGGCCATTCCTTCTCCATGAAAACCCTGGCGGGGACAAAATAAAAGGGACCCTATAGGGCTCCAGAGTGCCTCTGTGCCCTGTGGATGCACACAGGGGGGCACAACTTGTGTCCCTCTGTGTGCATGCACACCAGTTACTGCACGGCATGGACTTTTCACTCCATGCCATGCAGTAACAGTTTTTGGCGTTCCAATTGCAGTTCCCCTTTTTAGAGGCACAGCTGTGAGAAGACTAAAACAAAAGCAGCCCGGCAGAAGGTTTGGCGGTGCGGCTGCGGAACTGACCCGGGCTGCTTCTTAGAAATTGCTATGATCAAGGGGGCGACGATGGTGCCCTATCCTTTGACAAACCTCCTGTAGTACCTAGTGAGGCCCAGGAATGCAATCAATCTTGTTTGGATTTTTGGGGTCTCCCTTGCCAGGATAGTCTCTATTTTAGCCCGGAAGTGCTGCACATTATCCCACCCACCAGATGTCCCAAGTAAACCAAACAGCCCTTCCATATCTAACACTTACCAGCCTTGATAGTCAGACCTGCCTCTTGCAGGGCCTGAAGCACATCTTGCACGCACACTAGGTGGTTTTGCCATGCCAGTTGCTGCTGAAGACAGCTATGTGATCTAAGTATTCAGCACTGAAGGCCTCCAACCCAGCTAAGACTTGCTTTACCAGCCTCTGGAAAGTGGCAGGGGCATTTTTGTAAGATGGTTGACCTTTCTTTAGCCCCCTCCATCAGGGTAATCTGCTGGTGCACTCAAGTCAAATTAAAATTGCTCATGAACTTGGCAGCACCAAACCAGGGGAGGAGAGTGTATTCCGCTCCGCCAGCAGAATTGGCAGAAGTTTGTCCACTCTTCGTTAATTTTGTAACCAGGAGTTTCTGCCAGATTCTGCCAACCTCTGTGTGGTGGAGTGTTTCTCGTGTGTGGCTCAAAAATGGTAAATTCGAGAGCGCAAGCGAGATTGGCATTCAAAAGTACTATTTGTAGTTGCTAAGAGGACACCCTGTGATATTTCCCAACTCTGGCAATCGCTGGTGGTCACGACCGTCTGCGGTTAAAAAGCTGCTACTCAGGTAGAAAATCTACTTGAGCGGTAATAAAATCAACTCAAGAACCATGCCATTTGTGCTAATTCGTTTCGCACGGAACAAATTCCCAGCGCTAAATCCCAGTGCTAGCAGCCAAACTTGCTTATTTCCGCCAGTTTACGGAATTCCACGGAGTCTCTTCAAGTTTTTTGTAATTCTGTGGAATTCAACAGAGTGAATCTCCATTAGTTCTGCCCAGGCCTAACCCTAACCTATTCAGGAGTTCATCAACTTGGGGGATGGATGTGTCTCAGTCTTAATGACTGAGTTGAGTCCCTGTAGTCAACACAGAACCTGAGTCTTGGGCCGCATTTGGTACCTGGGACTCAATGACCCCCAACTTCAGCATCTTAGAGACTTCTGCTTTGATGCTGGCCCTCTAATTGTCAGACAGCCAGGACATTCTATTCTTGACAGGCAGGCTGCCCCCAGTGTCTAAATCATGGGCACACAAGTGTGTAATCCCAGGTGTGAGGGAAAATAGGGAGGCAAACCGTTCAAGTAACCACTGCTCTGGGGTCTGGGTATGGGAGAGGTTGACTTCCTCCACTGAATCATCCTTTTCTATAGATGACAGCTCTCTCCCTTCCTCTTCCCTATCATCTGTCACCAGCAGCATAGTGACTTCAGACCTCTCATAGTAGGGTTTGAGGTGGCTGAGATGGAGTACACTTAAGGGATTTCTGGGTGTCTTGAGATCCATGAGGCAGGTGGACTCCCCTTCCTCTCCACCTTCTCATAGGGCTCAGTCAGCAGTTTTAGAGAGCCCTTGGTTCCACTGGCTCCATTACTCACACTTTTTGCCCAGGTTGGAATCTCACCATGGTAGCCGCTATCAATCAATCAATCAGCAATTTGTATAGCACACTACTCACCCAGAAGGGTCTCAAGGTGCTGGGGGGAGGGGTCCGTTACTGCTCAAAAAGCCAGGTCTTGAGTTGCTTCCTGAAGGAGAGGTGGTCCTGGGTCAGCCGTAGGTGGATGGGGAGGGAGTTCCATGTCTTGGCCGCCAGGTAGGAGAAGGATCTTCCTCCAGCGATGGCTCTGCGAATGTGTGGTACGGCGGCAAGGGCGAGGCTGGCCGATCGTAGCTGGCGGGTGGGTGTGTAGAAAGTGAGGCGGCTGTTGAGGTACTTCGGGCCCATGTCGTGGAGAGCCTTGTGTGCGTGGGTGAGGAGTCTGAACGTGATCCTCTTGTTGACGGGGAGCCAGTGCAGGTCTCTCAGGTGGGTCGAGATGCGGCTGTGGCGCGGGATGTCCAGGATTAGTCGTGCGGAGGTGTTCTGTATGTGCTGGAGTCTTTTCTGTAGTTTGGCAGTGGTTCCCGCGTAGAGGGTGTACCCGTAGTCCAGTCGGCTGGTGACGAGTGCCTGGGTGACTGTCTTCCTGGTTTCGGTGGGGATCCATCGGAAGATCTTACGGAGCCTGCGCAGGGTGTTGAAGCACGATGATGATACGGCGTTGACTTGTCTGGTCATCGAGAGGGAGGAGTCCAGGATGAAGCCCAGGTTTCATGCATGATCCGTTGGTTTGGGGGTGGTGCCCAGGGCAGGGGGCCACCAGGAGTCGTCCCAGGCGGTGGGCGATGATCCCAGGATGAGGACTTCCGTCTTGACTGAGATTCAGTTTCTGGCGGCTGTTCTTCATCCACTCGGCGATGTCTTCCATCCCTTCATGAAGGCTGGCTCTGGCGGTGGCGGCGTCGTTGGTGAGGGAGAGGATCAGCTGGGTCTCGTCGGCGTAGGAGATGATGTTGAGGTTGTGTTGGCGTGCGATGGCTGCGAGGGGGCTCATGTAGATGTTGAAGAGGGTGGGGCTGAGTGAGGATCCTTGTGGTACGCCGCAGATGACTTTGGTGGCCTCGGATCTGAACGGGGGGAGGCGGACTCTCTGGGTTCTTCCGGCGAGTAACGAGGTGATCCACTCCAGAGCCTTCCTTTGGATTCCGATGTTGCTGAGGCGCTGTACTAGGGTGCAGTGGCAGACAGTGTCGAACGCCGCAGATAGGTCCAGGAGGATGAGGGCCGCTGTTTCCCCGTTGTCGAGCAGGGATCTGATGTCGTCGGTGGCTGCGATGAGGGCTGTCTCGGTGCTGTGGTTGGCTCGGAAGCCAGACTGCGAAGGGCCGAGGGATCCGTTTGTCTCGAGGAAGGCGGCGAGCTGTCTGTTGACGATCTTCTCGATGACTTTGGCAGGAAAAGGGAGGAGCGAGATGGGGCGGAAGTTCTTGAGGGCGGTGGGGTCCGCTGTTGGTTTCTTCAGGAGGGCGCTGAGCTCGGCATGCTTCCAGCTCTCCGGGAACGTGGCGGTGTTGAAGGAGATGTTGATGATGTCCCGGAGTTGGGGTGCGATGATGGAGTCGGCTTTGTTGAAGACGTGGTGGGTGCAGGGGTTGGTTGGTGATCCGGAGTGGATAGTGTTCATCGTGCGGGTGGTGTCTTCGGTGCTGACCGGGGTCCAGTTGCAGAGGGTAGTGGTGCGGGGTGTTGGTTCGGTGGTTGGGTGGTCTGTGCGCCGAAGCGGTTGTGTATGTCGGCGATCTTGCGGTAGAAGGAGGTGGCGAGTGAGTCGCAGAGGTCTTGCGAGGGTGTGATGTTGTTGTGTCCCGGCTTGGGGGTTGGAGAACTCTTTGATGATGCTGAAGAGTTCCTTGCTGTTGTGGGTGTTGTTGTCCAGTTGTTCTTTGAATGTTGTCCTTTTGGTGGTGCGGATCAGCTGGTGGTGTTTGTGGGTGGCGTTCTTGAGGGCAGTCATGTTTTCTGTGGTCTGGTCATGGCGCCAGGCTTTCTCGAGGGTGCGGCAGTTTTTCTTGGATGTTTTGAGTTCGTCGGTGAACCAGGAGGCTTTCTTGATGCCGGGTCTGCTGGGAGGGTTCTTCAGTGGTGCGAGGTCATCGGCGCAGTTGGTGAGCCACTGTGTGAAGGTGCGGCTGCTTCGTTGGGGTCCGTTGCACTGGCGGGAGGGTTCAGGCTGTGGGAGGTGGTGAGCTGGTCGGCGGTGATCTTGCTCCAGCTCCTGCGAGGAACCGGTTGCGGGTGGTGGTGGGTCGTGGTTCTTTTGAAACTAAAGTGGACGCAGCTGTGATCCGTCAAGTGAAGTCCGGTGGAGTGGCTGACGGAGATGTGCTTGCTGGAGGAGAAGACGGGGTCAAGCGTGTGGCCGGCGTAGTGGGTTGGGGTGTTCACCAGTTGCTTGAATCCGAGGTTGGCGAGGTTGTCCAGCAGGGTGGTGGTGTTGGTGTCGTTGTTTTTCTCCAGGTGGAAGTTGAGGTCCCCTAGAAGGATGTAGTCAGCGGAGGGGAGGGCGTGCGGGCTGATGAAGTCCGCGATGTCTTCGCTGAATTGGGTGCGTGGTCCCGGGGGTCTGTAGATGAGGGTGCCTCTGAGGGTGGTCTTGGGGTCGGTGTGTATCTGGAAGTGGAGGTGCTCGGCGGCGGTGAAGGTGTCGTCGGAGTTGGTCGTGATGCGGATGGTGTTCCTGTGGACGATGGCGATGCCTCCTCCGGTCTGGTTGACGCAGTCCCTCCGGGTGATCTTGTATCCGTCCGGGATGGCTACGGCGATGTCGGGCGCTGAGGAGGCATTCATCCAGGTTTCCGTGAGGAAGGCGATGTCTGGTGATGTTGTGTCGAGCAGGTTCCAGAGTTCGACGGCGTGTCTGTGGACGGAGCGGGTGTTGAGGAGGATGCACTTGAGGTGGTTGTTGCTGGTGCCTGGCCTTTTGGGTGCGGTGCAGGTCCGGAGGCAGGTGAACTTGCAGGCTTGGCAGCAGAAGGGTCCGTGGGTGCGTTTTGGGGTGGCTCAGTAGCAGGCGGGGTTCAGGCTAGCGTTGAGTGCGTGGAGGGTGGCGGCGTCGTAGGTCCGTCGTGTGGGCTGGCATCGTCTGGGGCCAGGGGTCCTGGTGCTAGGCACGGTCCAGGCGCAGGTGGGCACAGACGGGCTTGCCTTTGGTGCGCCTTTGGCGCACAATCGGCGCGCCCACTGCGCGTACGCGCGTGCTTCATATGAGGCGAAGTGGGAGGGAGGAGCAGCTGGGAGGTGGGAGCGGGGCGGCCAATGGGGTAACAGAAGAAAAAGGGGACGGGGCCATGAGGGTGCAGCGGCGGGAAGCGGGGAGGGGGCACACCAGGGGTAACGGTATTCACGAGGCAAAAAAAGACAATTGCAGAGTCAAGAAGGCACAAAAAGACAGTTACAGAATTAAAATGGCACAAAAAAAGACAGTTACAGAATCACGAAGTGCAGATGGGAAATTCACACAATGAGGGCAACAGCGGGGCAGAAAGAAAATGAGCAGCAGCGGGGGCACCGAGGCCAGGGACGAACCTGTGGCGCTGGGCAGAGACGCGCTACAGCTGGCAAGCCGCGTGACGTGGGGGGTGTCCTGGGACAGGTCACACTCACCTGCGCCGCGTGTGCTCCATATAAGGCCAAGTGGGAGGGAGGAGCAGCTGGGAGGCGGGAGCGGGGCGGCCAATGGGGTAACAGAAGGAAAAGGGGGCGGGGCCGCGAGGGGGCAGCGGCGGGAAGCGGGGAGCGGGGAGGGGCACACCAGGGGTAACGGTATTCACAAGGCAAAAAAAGACAATTGCAGAGTCAAGAAGACACAAAAAGACAGTTACAGATTTAAAATGGCACAAAAAAAAGACAGTTACAGAATCACGAAGTGCAGATGGGAAATGCACACAATGAGAGCAACAGCGGGGCAGAAAGAAAACGAGCAGCAGCGGGGGCACCGAGGTCAGGGATGAACCTGTGGCGCTGGGCAGAGACGCGCTACAGCTGGTGAGCCGCGCGGCGTGGGGGGTGTCCTGGGACAGCTAGGTAATACCATTGCTTCCTTTCTTCCTGGCAAGCCCACAAGTTCTCAGAAGCCTTCTTCCAAAACTTGCCCAACTGGTTTCTGAGGGCTAGCATGTAGCTAGCGACATCCTGGGGGTGAGCTAGAGTTCTTGGGAGCATGCACTCATCCCTACTTGACCAGACTGAAAGACCCCCTTTCAGGGAAGCCATACAGAAGTTCAAACAGGCTGAAGCCCACTCTCTTCTGTAGCACATCTATGTAAGCAAACCTCAGGCATGGTAAGAGGACATAACACTTCCATCTCATGGACTCACGTAGGCCCAAATCATGCCTTTAACCTTGGTGCAACCTTAGACTTAGTCATTGCTAGGGCAAACTCCATTCACCTTGAATCCATTGTCCCATGCGACTGGACCAACCACCACTGCATCACCTTCCTAATCAATGAATCAGTGAGGACACATAAACCGCAACAAAAAAAAACATAGACTGGAAAAGGAACACTAGGGACATACACCCCAATTACCTGACATCTCTCATCAGTAAGATCCTGCCTCCTTTGGCCGTCATGTCTGATGTCCATGACTTTACAAACCACTACAACTAGTCCACGAAGATCATTTTTGTCACTTTTGCACCCCTACACCTTAAGCACCCGAGAACCTACAACAAGCGCATCAGAAACGTATGGCCCAGGATGGTGTTCCAATGAAAGTCTAGTCCCTGTAGAAACAAGGATCACCTCAACAACTTTGGATTCTCACCCCTCAATTGTATTAGCCACCTGAGGACCCTGTGGTCTGTCTAAACCCAGAAGTGGGTCCAAAACAAGTATGGTCTCAGCGTCTTCAGTGCCTAAATCACAGCAAAATAGCACTCCACCTCTGTTCCCAGGGAAGTAGCCTCCTAGAGATGAATGTTACAGGATGATCTAGGCCCTCCTCATTTAATTGTGATATGAATGCCCCTATACCATGCTCCGAGTGATTTGTTTGGACAATAAACACCTGGGAAAAGTCAGAGGCCTTAAGCACAGGGGCTGTGCACATGACATCTTAGGGACCACATGATTTCTGACAAGCCTCTGTCCAGAACACCTTCTTGGGCTTCTTCTTGGAAGGCAGCCCAGTCAAGGGCACAACAACGGTTTGATTTACCTGGACAAACCTCCTGTAGTACCCAGTGAGACCCAGGAAGTTAGCAGCCATGTCTGACACCACCTCCTTGGGTTTGGGAACAAGGGCTATGCTTGTTTTAGGGAGTCAAATACTTTCTGATAGACCTCTGTCCTGATGACCTTCTTGGGCTGCTTTTTGGAAGTCAGGTCAGTCAAAGGGGTAACAATGGTGCCGTTTCCATTGACAAACTACCTGTAGTACCCAGTGAGGCCCATGAAGTTGGTGCCCCTGTCTGACACTACCTCCTTGGGAAACCCACTCTGGTGAAACTTTCCATCATGGCCCTAGCCACTACAGGTGCAGTGATGGACCTCAGAGGAACGGTCCACCTAGACAAGGAAGAATCTATTGCCTGAGGCTTTCTTGAGGTCCAAGAATTGAACAATATCAATGCCCATCACCTCAAAGGGTTAATAGAAGATTGGGCGAACCAGTTTTCCCTTGTGGGCTTGGGTGATAACAGTTATTGAGTAGAGATACCTACAAGGTATAATATTTGAAAAACAAATAGGATTCCTTTTAACAATGACTTGTGAATGGTGTAGAAATAGTATAAAAAATATGCATTTTTGACCTAAATGTAAATATTCAATAATGGATCAATCTCATAGTACAAAGAAAAATAGACAAGCGTATTGCTTTTGTATGTCAATTTATGACCAAATACTTCACTTCTAGTGTACATACAAATCTCATACATAGGTGTAAAATGCCGAAGTTACTTAATCTAACTTCTCATTATCATCACCCATTTCAAAAAATCGTAATATTTGGAAACAGCCTATGTGTATGACATGGGTTCCCTAGACATGAAGTTTCTTTGATAGGATGGAAAATGGGTTAATGCATCGATGTTTCGGTCTTTTATGTTGTCGATATATGAGACCATCTTCAGGACATAAAATTCATATGTAGAACACAGACCCATTGATACGTGGTTCAGTCAGGGCATAAGTCGACAAACAATCACATTATTTGGCCCGTAATAGTCCAAAATGAAGTGTATAATCTATACCTTGTTTGGACCTTCTTTGTATTTGTGGAATTCCATATGTTGTACTTTAAAGAGCCTCTTTTAGGTCATGACTCAATATTTAAATTGCATTCGTGTCAAGATGAGTCACACGTCTCTTGCCAAGTTTTTTTGCCATTGTGCGATTGGCGTCTAGTCCAAGTCTTGCGAGACCCATCTCAAAGGGTGTACCTACAACAGGCATGGGAGTCAGGGGAGCTTTTATGTTTTTCCAAGTCTTCTTACTAACCTGCCAAGTAAGACAAGTCCTACAGAATGCATCAGTAGCTTGTGAAAGTGGGTGACAAGCCAGGCAAAGGTTTTGTATTTCGTTACCCATTCCCAGTAGAAAGGTCCTGTAACATTCAGAATCTATCAATGCATGAGTTGCCACATTCTCAGGAGCCTTAGGCTCACTATACAGGATGTCAATCTGCCAATATATTAGATCATCTCTAGAGTTGTATGAGCTGCCTGAACTTTAGCTTGCCACCTCAGGCCCTCAAGGGTTTAGTACTCCTTCTGTACCTTGCAGAAATCCTCCCTGGTGGGTCCTCCTTCTTCTTCCCTTCCAGCAAGTTCAGGCAGGGTAGCAAAGTAGGTAAAGTCCTCCCAAATAGGCTCCAGGGGGGCCTACTCTGGCATCCCATCCACCTGTGCTACGGGAGATTCAGAAGCTGGATTCCATGCCCTCTGCCCTTCCCTTTCATGGCAGCTCTCTGGGTCATTCTTCCAGGTTCTAGACCTTCTTTTCTTCCCTCCTGGTCAACCATTGACCTGGTAGTTGCACAGATCCACTCAGGCAACCTTAACACTTCTAAGTGGTACTTACTGCACAGCATGTAGGGACAGTACAAAATGGCATCATCCAGGAGTCACTGGTCACATCTCCTCAGGGGGATTCAGCTCTGTAATTCACTGACATCACTGCCTGGACCTATTTCACCAGGTTTTTAACAGAAGACCCCTCCTATGAGATTCCAGAAGTCGGGGCTCCCTCATTTGCTCAATGGGCTTAGGCAGGCCCATCCCTGGTACAGTGGTTGACTGATGCTGATCATTCCACCCCACCCTTTTCCTCCACATCAACTGAGTGAAACCCTGTTAATTTCTCCATTTTTGTGGGGAGGCCTTTGTTCCTGCTGTTGGAGTGAAATGTAATGAACCTGGCACAGCAGGGTGACAAAAGGCCAGAACTCGAGTCCTGAGCAGAGCCACAGAAATATGACAATTCTGGATGACCAATAAATTTGACAGATTATTTTGGAGCTTGCTGATTTGAATTCCTCATATCGGTTACAACCCGATTCAATACATCACTGGTCTCTTTATGCCAAAACGTGTCAAAGGTGCACTCTAAGGCAGTTCTCTACCTATAAGTATGATAAATTGTCACTACTGACAAAACAGTAAATTACACAAATTTTCTCTATTAGTGTACACCAACATTAAAAGGACTACCCCAGGCTAATTTATAATCCTGCAGAGTGTCCAGTGCGGTAGCCTACCTGTGCGCATCTACCGGGCTACACACAATAGCAGTCGCCCACGTGCATCCTGCACATGTGCACACAAGTGTACATACATGTTCACTTGTTGCCAGCCAAGTGCAACTTACCCTTGCTGCATATTGCTACCTTATTTTACGAGTTAGTTGCTGGTGGTAAGCATGCATAGTCCATTTGCCATGGGATAACTGTGGGTGAGACACATGTAGTGAGACTCACCCACAGACTAAAGCCAAAAACCTGGTGATCCAAAAAGCAAAGAAATCTGGTGTACTGAATGGTCAGAGCCCCAGTGCAACACCTCCCCACCACTGGCATATGCTTCCACAGTCTTCCTCTCCAGCATTCCTTTTGGACCTTGTGTATCTTGAATGCTACCTCATAAGCTGAAACTATTTGTCTATGTAATCTCCCACCCCATTTTTAGGCACCCACCCATGGAATATGGTGACTCTCACCCCTCCAGCAGACACTGTTGTTACGCTGCGACTATCACTGTTGGATGATGGAGAAATGTTTGCACTAATTTCAGCCTCTGGCAATCTCTCAAGGCTGCATCCAAATGTACAATTTTTTGCCAACCGTGACCCCTCGGTTTGTACCCAGGCATATGAAAATTAGTCGTCACCCTGCTCCAATGGGAACAGTCCAGCCTGGGATGGCAAACCAGGTCCTCCATGAATCGAGAATACACGCAACCTAAGACTTATTTTGCCCTCATTTTTAGTTCTTCAGCCAGGTATAGCTTGATTCAACTGGCATCGCAAGCACGGGACCCACATCTGGGAATACCCATTGCACTTGGGACATCAACTGAAATAACAACAAGAAGATGGATGGAATGTTTGCATTAATCCCTGCCACTGGCAATCACTCAAGCCGCATCCCAGTCCATCATTTTTCGTCCACCATGCCACCTTATTTTGGACCCAGTCGTATCCAAATTATTCTTGAGCCTTCTCCAATGTGAACAGTCCAATCCAAACTGACTAGCCAGTATTGGAGCTAGATACAGCTAGAGTATTAGATTCAGGTCATAGTTGAATTCTTCAATGATATGGTGTACAGAGAGCTTGAAATATTCTGCCTAGACGAATGTTGGGTGTCGGACTCCACACAAGGTCAATAAATGGAGAGACTAGGTGGACTTTGCTCGTGCAGGACTTAGACATTCAGGTTGGTGGAACTTGACAGAAAGCTAAGCCTGTGACAATTAGTCCAGAGCGAAGATGGATCAGGATTCCCCACTGGCAGGGCTTCCTTAGATTTTGAGGGAGAGACAGGGCCTTCAATAGACGAGCTGGCCAGGCAAAAGCCATCCGGACTGAAGTACCGAGTTTGAAACAGGAAAATCAGATACTAAGATCAAATTTGTTCAAGTATAAGTCTTAAACTGACTCTTGGGGGTGGGCAAGATGGGAGCAAAATCCAAGGGTGTGATATCTGTCATTCAGCTTGCTTCCTTCACTATCGTCAGAGACAGAAGTCTTCCTTCAGGATCAGCCATGACTCCAGGTAGGGCACAGCCCATAAACGTAAATGTTCCTACCACTTTACCCAAGTCTATAGCAGCCCCTGAAACATTTCAGTTGTGACAGCAATAAATTCAGTGTTTTCTTAACCCGTTCCGTGCTCCTGTCGGCCGTTGGCACTCCCTACTTGGTGCTGCAAACTGCCAATGGCCGTCCCAGCCCCGCCCATCTTTTAGAACACCCGCACCGCTGTAGAATTGCCACAGCGGCTAAGGCGTTAAATCAGTTCCACTTACAGTTCATGTGTAAATCCAAAGCCTTCCCAGACGATGCAGCTAAAATGGTATGTGTGATATCTTATTTAGCTATAAACTCCACCACATGGGCTGTTCCTTTGGTGAATAATGAGGATCCTGTACTAAACAGTTTTGGGACTTCACAGAATGGATACAGAAATTATTTACTAAACACACTTTCATGCAGGCCAGCAAAAAAGGAAATAAGGATTTGCTAATGTACATCACAACTTTCAACTGATCAGTATCTGAGACCAACTGGCCAGAAGTGAAGAGAATATCACTATTTTATCAGGGATAACGAGATGAGCTAAAATATGTTCTGGCTCAGATAGTGGACCCTCCTGATGATTGCTCTCAATTCTTCGACTTGGTGGTCAAGGTGTATCATTGCTTGGGAGAAAAGAAAGGCAAAAAGACTTAGGGAGAGGGTCCTCGATTAGTAGTCTTTTGAAGTGGCAAAAGAGAAGGAAGTGATAGCAAAGCTGCTGAGTACATAGAGCTTATGCAAAGTATCAGATGCCCTCTTTTGAAGAATGAAAAGGAGAGAAGAGACAAACAGAACACGTGCCTATATTGTGGCAAAGGTGGCCACTTTGCCAAAAAATGCTCAATTAAATCAAAACAACCCAAGAACTATGTAGCAGTGGGTCGCCTCTTTGCCAAAGAATGCTTGATGAAACCAAAAGTACCCAAGAAAAACATAGTAGTGGGGGATATACCTGCCACAGAGGTGGAAAACATATAGACTTGACTAGGAAAGAGGTTGTCTTATCAGATATGTCTAAGTACTTTATCCCTAAGGTTTTGGGGCACATCATAGCTAGAATACCACAGCATTTTACCATCACTATCACTATCACTATGATTGCAAACACTCAGACTCAAAAAGTTGTTCCTATCTCACTGGACTCTGGAGTCAACCTCTTACACATCTTCGACATCACTTTGACGAAAACCATGGGAATCCCTTTTACCCAAAAGGAACATCCAGAACTTGTAGTGCAGTGGAAAGGTTGGAGCTCTCCAATGGCCGATCACTTTTCACTCCTAACCCATCACTCTCCTTTGCGACAATGAACATTTCGAGACACTCAGCTTAAATTTTATCAACACTCCTACCTTCGGAGCAATTTGGTCTGCTAGAACAGTAGCCTGGGATTTCAGCCACTGTTTCATTTATTGCTAGCAAGAAGCTTCCCACTGGGGAACACTATTGACCTGCGCTACCTCATTGGCAGAAAATCTAGAATTGCTTCCTCAATAATACCTGGAATATGCAGATGTAATTGACAGGATCAAGGCCATTACCTACTCATACACCGCAGTTTTGACTACAGGATAGACCTCATGTCTAAACAATGCTTCCATGTAGCAGAATTTGGGACCTCTCAGAGACTGAAACCAAACATCTAAAAGGATATTTATACAAAGTTCTTTCTAATGGGTTTATCTGGTACTCCACCTCTCAAGTATTCGCACCTCTTTTCTTTGAACCTAAAATAATTGGGGAGCTCTGGATATGTGTTGAATTTAGGGGCTCCAAAGGGTCACCATAAAAAGCTTACATCCATTGCCTTTGATCCCTGTGTTATCAGGCCAGGTAGGGAATGCCTTCATATTTGTAAGCTTGGATCTTCGCGGAGTGTACCCTCTCATTGTATTTGCTAGGGGGACAAATGGAAAACATGTCTGGTGTCTATTTGTTGAAATTGTAATAGAGGGACTTGATTTTCAGATGGAAGTAGGAGCCAAGTTTGTTGCAGAGGTCCTGGTAAAGGGTGACATCTGTGGCTTCCCTCGGTGGTTTGGTGAATTCCTGAATGATGCTGAAAAGTTCTTTTGAGTTGCTAGAGTTGGAGAGGATTTTGTTCTGGATGAAGGTCCTTTTGGTGGATCTGATGAGTTGGTGGTATTCTGTCATGGCGTTCTTGTAGGTGGTCCAATCTTCTGTGGCTTTGTTGTTCATCCATAGCTACTCAAGACATCTGCAGGTGTGTCTGGTTTCTTGGAGGTCAGTGGTGAATCAGGTGGCCTTACTGGGGCACTGTCTGTTCGGATTGCTGAAGGGGGCAAGCTTATCTGGACAGTTGCTGATCCATCTGAGTAGTTCATTGGCTGCAGAGTTGGTATCGGTTGAGGTGGGAGGGGATCGTGGTTTAGGGTGGAGTTGAGGTGCACCTCAGTGGACTTGGTCCAGTTCTTCATGGAGCCCATGTTGTGGGTTTGTGAGCGTTGGCCTTGTCGAAAGAGAAGTGAACACAGTGGTGGTCCATCCAGGGGGGCTGTATGCTGTGGCTGAAGTGGATGTTGTTGCTTCTTGCGAAGATGGGGTCGAGGCTGTGTCCTGCCTTGTGGGTGGGGGTGGTGATGAGCTGTTTCAGACTGATGTTGGCGAGGTTGACCAGGAGGGCGGAGGAGTTGAGGTCGCTAAGGTTGTCGAGGTGGATGTCGAGGTCTCCGAGCAGTATGTAGTCCATGGAGGCAATGGCGTGGGGGCGATGAGGTCAGTGATAGTAGTGGTGAATGAAGTTCAAGGTCCAGGAGGTCTGTAGGCGAGGGTGCCATGTAGGGTCATTCTGGGACTAGTTTGGATCTAGAAATGGAGGTGTTCCATGGGGGCGAGGAGTTGTTTGTGCTGGAGGAGGTGAGTCAGAGGGAGTTCTTGTGTGGAATGGCGAGTCTTCTTCCTGGGTGGTTGGGGCGGTCATTCCTCTGGATCTTGTTTCTTTCTAGGGATGATGGCTGCGATGTCGGGGGCTGAGGTGGGGCTGGTCCAGGTTTCAATGAAGAAGGCGACGTCTCGTTTGAGGGTGTCGAGGGGGTCCCAGATTTCTACTGCATGTCTGTGCAGGGAGTGCATGTTGAGGAGGATGCAGCTCAGGGCTTTGTGTGTGCTGGCAATCGGCCGGAAGGTGGTGGCCCTTGGGCCGTGGAGGTTGGCGAAGGTTTGTCCGCAGTGTCTGCAGGCGAATTGGCCATGGGTGGTGTTCTGTGTAGACAGCTGGCAGTTGTTGTTCCTTCCAGGGGTTGAGAGTGTGAAGGGCTGTTGAGTCATAGCAGTGGGTCATTGGAGGACCAGGGTCCCTGGTGCTGGTCGCGGTCAGGTCACAGATAGTTGCAGATGGGCATGCTCTTGGTGTGCCTTCAGGGCACGAGCAGTGTGCCCGCTGTGCATGCCCGCCATTGAATAGGGAATGGGGAGGGAAACGCAGCTGGGAGGCGGGAGTAGGAATCGACGGGGGAGAGGGTACGCGGGGCAGCAGTGGCAGCAAAAGGGCAGTGAAAAACAGGCACAATTCAAATTAAACAAGATAAGGACACAACAAGGCATTGTAATGAAAAAAAGGAGAACAGACAAACAGGCACAATAACAGACCAAAAGACAGGCAAATAGAGGACGTTGGCTGAGCGGACAAGCAGAAGAGCAAGGCTCTTCCACTGTACCACCAGGGATGAGGTGCAGGTAGGAGCCTGTGGATGGAGGAGGGCCTCAAACACCTACCTGGCAGAGAGGTGTAGGGGCAGCGGTGCAACAACAGAGCTGCTAGGTCAGAGAGCAGAGTTCCCTGACCAGGAGGTCAGAGGTCTTGCTCTCAGTCAGAACAAGAACATATAACTCATGTCTAGGCTGTCCTGCAAAAAGTGTGTGAAAATCATCTCTAAGCTAAAATGGACAAATGCCTTTTCCAAGTAAACATTTTTGGGGAATTATGATAACACCAACAGGAATACAAATGGATAAATGTAAGATAGAAGCCATTCTTGCTTGGCCCACACTGACTTCTTCACAGATTTCACAGACATTGTGATGCTGATTACGGCTTTATTTAAGAAATGGGCTCCCTTACACTGTACCTCGGCAGCTGAGTAGGCCTTCATCTTACTGAAAGAGAAATTTACATCTGCCCTATACTACAACCCCCAGATACAGAGTTACCATACTTTGTTGAAGCTGATGCCTCCCAATATGCGGTAGGAGTAATAATCTCTCAAAGAGATAAACACTCTGATGAGATGCACCTTAAAGCCTATTTTTCAAAAAAAGTTACTCCCAGCTGAAGAGAACTACACTTTAACTGCGAGGGAACTACTGACCATTAAATTAGCTTTCCATGAATGGAGGCATTATCTGATAGGGGGAAAAACATGTGGTGCCAATTCACTCAGAACATAAAAATGTACAGTTCTTTCACTCTGCCAAAGCCCCCACCCTGAGACAAATGTTGTGGGTTTTGTTTTTTAATGAATATGATTTCATGATCACCTATTGTCCTGGAGCAGAATAGGCTGAAGCAGATACCTTGTCCAGAATTTTTACATCACCTGTCAGTCATCAAAAGGATAATATATCCATCATTCCCCAAGACAGAATAATTGGAAGTTGCCCGACTGAACATTTACTAAAAGTGCTTAGGGAAGTCACTAAAAACTTAGACCCCATCAATCGCAAAACTGAAAAATCTAATTCCATTCAAGATGGGTATTTCTATCACAGTGATCAAATATTAATCCTGGCCCACAATATGAGAGACAAGGCTTTACAATGGTGTCATTCAGATGCTCTAGCAGATGGCACGGGGGAACTAAAAACAAAAGAATTGGTGAGATACTCTGTCCAGAGATGTGCAGACTTTTGTCCAAACTTGCTCCATTTGTACACCTAATAAATAACATAATGTTCACCAGCAGGTCTCCTCCTGCCTTCACCTGTCCATTCTGCTCCCTTAGAGACCATCAGTTTGGACTTTGTCACTGACCTCCCTAGGAGTAAAGGAGTCACAACCATATTAGTAGTAGTGGATCTGTTTTCCAAAATGGCCCACTGTGTTCCTCTACTTAAGCTCCCATCCTCCCAGGAACTGGTAAGAATAATAATTCATAATATATTTCGACTTCATGGGATACTGACTATGATCATTTCCACTCAGGGTTCCCAATTTGTAGCAAACTTTGGCAAGGAGTCTGCACAGCTCTTCAAATTGATCACCTTTTGTCATCAGCCTACCACCAGTGGTCTGATGGACAAATGAAACTAATTAATAAATCCATGGAGCAATACTTATGATGTCTATTGTCTTTCATGACTAGGTACTAGATTCAAACTTTGCCTGTTGCCGAATGTGCATATAATAACAGTGCTCATATGGCTACTGTTTTTTAAACCTTTTTTGTAATTATGACCCACACCCTAAATGTATGCCAGTCGAACTACCCTAAAAACTGGAGGTGCCTGCAGTACATGATCATCTGGATATTATGCAATAAACCTGGAGTTTCGCAAAAAAATAATTTGTTACACTCCAAAGAACCTATGAGAAAGCAAGCTGATCAACTTCAGGAGATCAGGTTTGGTTAGCTACTAAGTATCTGCACTTAAAAGGACCTAAGAAACTGCAATCACAATTTGTGGGTCCATTTAAAATTGGCAAAATGATCAACCCAGTGACTAGCACTACTAGAAGATTACTGTTGACATCATACCTTCCTCCAAAAACATTATGTACCTTACCATAAACCTATCCCACCCCCACCACCTTTGTTAGTTGGGGATCATGAATAATATGATGTCAAATGCATTCTTGAATCAAGAAGAATACAAGGAAAATTGCAGTACTTAATTGACTGGAAAGAGTACTCCTCACCCTATAGGTCCTGGGAACCACCAAACCATGTTCAAGCCCTCCGATTGATGCAACAATTCCACGCCCAAATCTCAATAAATCTTGACCCATCAGTCATACTTTGGGGGACAGTACTGCTAGGACACACTCAGCATTTATGGTGTACTCAACACAACCAAATGTATCCCTGTAAACTCTTGCACATACCACCATGAGTGCATGTGCTTTGTGATCCATGTTTCCCCATGTGCCACCTTTTCCTTCCTTAAGCTTTGCCTGCTTTTGTGCTGGCCTTATAGGGGCTTCCAGAAAACCATGGTTGGAGGATGCACTCCTTCCCTTATTCGATCCTGAAACCTTAAATATGTCATCACAGTAATGCGTGCAGTCAGATTGCTGTGATGCGTCCTACTTCACAGCTCATACTTAAGTATACCTTAAGCCACTCGTTTCGTGCCCCATCTGACGTACTGCGAAGTGGGTGAAAATTCCCCTCTTTTTTTTATATGTGTTGCTGTAAAAAGCCTAAATGGGCATGCAGTAGTCATTGGAAGAGGTTAAAAATAAAAACAAAAGTGGAAATAGCGCTGTCTCTGGAGTGATTTTACAAGATTAGATGAAAAAATCGGTATTATTGTTGGATTCCGTGTATGAAAATGGATGATCTAAGCTCTAGGGTGATAAAAAAAGAGCGGAATTTTCACCCACTAAACAGTGCGTCAGATGGGGCACGAAATAAGTGGCCTTGTATTCTAAATGTTATGACATAAATTTACAGCCCCAAAGAGTCACAGGTATCCTCCTGTTGACGAAGCACGTGTCGGCTGCCGTTGTATGTTCTGAGAAAAGAAAAAAACCTACATAAACAAAGTGTTTTTACACCACCGGTGTCGATTTAATAATTGTGTGTTAATTTCACAGTATTAATACTGTTTATCCTACACGTGTGCCCAGTACCTGCTATATATACCTTATAGATACCCACCTAATTAAATGTTTAGAATGAAAAATGTCCACCTAGCAATGGATTAGGATATTGATGAATTTATGAAAATAAATGTGCAAAATATTTTCTATGTTCCTACTGGATCATAGGAATGTCTTTAGCTCCTGCTAAAGGGACCATCTGTTAAAGATTGCAGGAATCTGTTAGCATGAGCTGAAAGCAATTTTGTCCTTGGCAGCCAATTTAATTAGCCATGTGCTTGCCATATGCTGTTTCCCTCTTCCAGAGCCTTGCACATGCTCAGAGGGGCCTAGCTAGTAGAATGCACCTGCTCCTAGTATAGAACTGTCAGGATATTCTTGCTGATGTAAGGAGAAATGTCTCTCCTCCCTCTTTGTTGAGCAAGCAAATTGTGTATCCCCATATTAGTCATTTTGCATGCTGGTATGTGCCAGGACCTCCCCTTTGTTTTATGCTGACTAATGTAACCTATGCATATATAAGGCCCCTCGTCTCTGTACTCCTTAGAATGCCTCCTACTGTGGCCTGAGGGTACTATGTGACATAGTCTTCCTCATCTGAGGTTAATACATATGTTTTCTTGATATTACAGCTTCTGTGCCAATCTCTTCTTTGTTGTTTTTTTTTACTGAACCCCTTAGGAGGTTTATATTTCTTCATAATGACTGGTAACAGTTTTGAATTTCACAGGAGAACAGCTAAATTAATTTTTGCAGAATGGTAAATACAAATCTTCTGGGTCAGATGGTTGGTTATCATGACCATTTTATAATATTAAAGAATTGCTGCTCTCTTCAGATTTTAGAACTTTTCTTTTTTGTTTTGTTTCACTATCCCATTCTTCCCTTGGTAATGACCGTAGAGATGTAATAACTTCATCTAAACTGTCAATTGCATCTTCTAGTCTACTGAATGAGACCTCTATTTCACTTTCTTAAATTTATTTGATTTCTTTTTATTCCAGTGCACATCATTAGAACTTTTGTAATGCTAGTTTTTGGAACTCTTCAACAGGCTAGGCCCCCGGTATATTCAGTCACTGCACTCTGGATTTACCACTTCTTATAATGTTGGGAAACTGTGCTAACAATGATTGGCACACTAAACATTGTCAGCAGCTAAAAACCACTTATCCCTCCTTTCAGATACTGTGAATTTGCAGGATATTTTGTTGGGCTCAAGGTCTCCTAGTTCCAAATGTTTTACATGTGCCAGTTATAATGAAAATGGTA
Organism: Lissotriton helveticus; assembly: GCF_964261635.1. NCBI lineage: Eukaryota > Metazoa > Chordata > Amphibia > Caudata > Salamandridae > Lissotriton > Lissotriton helveticus. Next base: position 823,414,646 of record NC_136057.1, read on the forward strand.
AAATTACTCAACAAGTTGCAGCTGAATGTTTGAGACAGACTGTTAACTTTTGTTTAGAGAAAGTGGTGATGTAAATGGGTATTGGTGTCAGGATTTTGAGGTGTGAACACCATGGAAATTATACAAGGAAATACATTAGAACCATAACGTTTAAATTGAAAGGAAATACTCTTCTCCATTGATGAAATTACCTTGATAACTAAGTTGAACAATAAAGGTGACTTTCTTTGTCCTTGCTGGACATTCTTCCCACTCTCCAGATTTTTGAATCATATTTGGTTATGACAACCGTGCTCTCTTTGTTTTTGTTGCTAGAAGAAGGTATTGCAGAAAAACTTGACTATTGGTTTTTAAGCTGCATTTTTGGTGCTTCATAAACTTCCTTTAAATGCATTAACACAAAATGAGATGCAGTAAGTGCAATTCTGGTATTGATTCTACAAGTGTATAATCAGTACTGAAATAACTCTCTTACACTTTAAATGCTTTGATATCCATTTGCTTGGATTGTGTCTCAGCAGGACTCAACTTTATTGTAACTGATGGGCTTAACTTACATGTTATGTATACTGTTTCCCAGTTTGTTTGTTAGAATCACACTCATGGTACACTGTGCCCCTGGCCAGTGGATTTAGATCTTCTTCTTAAAGCACAAATATTAATATCATAATTATCAAGGTACCATCTATTTACTCAGCATCCAGGTAAATAGTGAGTATTTTCTGGTACTGGCTCGGCCACTGGCTAAATAGTACAAATGATTTACTATTTGGTCAGCGGACTTGAAAATAACAGAGAAACTTCACTATTTACCCAGCTGTTCGCTAAATATTAGAGGCTGTGCACTGTTTGGCCAACTACCTTGCAAATAGTTGAAAATATTCACTATTTACTCAACAGCTGGCTAAGTAGAAAATATTCTGGATTGGTTAACTGGCAGCTGAGCATATAGTGGAAAAACGTCATTATTTACCAGGCCACTGGCTAAATAGTAGAGATTCTGTACTGTTTGGCTGGCTTCCATGCAAATAGCAGACAAACTTCACTATTTACCTGGCTGGTGGCTAAACAGGTGAGCTTTTGAACTGTTTGGTGCAAATAGCAGAGAAACTTCACTATTTGCTCAATCACTGGTTAACTAGTACAGATTCTGCACTGTTTGGCTGGCGGCCGATCAAATAGCAGGAAAACGGAAATATTTACCTGGCTGCTGACTGAATATAGAGATTCTGCGCTGGTAAACGGGCAGCCGTACAAATAGCAGAACAACTTCACTATTTACCCATCCGCTGGCTAAACAATAGAGATTCTGTACCATGTGGCTGGCAGCTATGCAAATAGCAGAAACACATCACTATTTATCCGGTCACTGTCTCTATAGTACACTGTTTGGACGGCTGTTTTTGGAAACCTTCTCCCACTGAGGCTGCCAACATCTTGTTCTAAGGGGACCCCTTCCCCTCTGAAAATTAGTTACCAACCCAACTCAGGGGTCGTTAGTTCCTCAGTAACATAAAGACATCTAATATTTAGGGTGATATCAAAACAATCGCACAGGACCTCTTATGAAGTGGCCAACACAGTATAATTGAGGGGCTTAATTTAAATATCTGAAGTAACAAAAACAATGGGCCTGATTTATAGTTTAGAGGACTGAGTTAACTCCATTCAGGAGTGTGTGGCACAATACTTCGGACATCCTGAGGGACATCCACCTGCCCAAAGCAGCAGTTTGTTTTTGAAAAATAAAAATACCGAATGGCTCCACATGCTCGGAGTTTTCTCACAGAGTGACAGCGTAATTATTTTTTTTCTTGTCCCTTATAACCAGGTTATACTCTAAATAGGGTAGATGGTACAAAGTTCTACATTGTCGGGCTATCAAAGGAAGTATTCCTACTAGAATCCACAAGCAAAGGAATAGGGCTATAATTAATTGAACTAGATGTCATTGGAATGAATGAATTTTAACAGTAAATCAGAAAAAGACATATAGGCATCCAAGATACAGAAGAAACTCACAGAGTTTTTTATTCATTTCACAGTTCCAATTTAATACTCATTTTCCAGACAGGAGATGTGGATACACTATTACGGATTCAGAACTGATTTGGGGTGTATCTCTTTGAAATATTATTATCTGGCTGTAGCTCAGACACTGCCTTTGTGCTAGGTGATGCCTCTCACAGCAGTAGCAATAGTGCTGACTCCTAGCAGAAGTATCTAAAACAAGGACACAATGAAGCATGAGATCTTAGCCCATGGCTGTCATCAACCTTTCTGAGTAGTCATCAGGCACAGAAAAAGGATGGCCTTACTTATAAACTTTGACACTTTTAACAAGAGAAATCTTTCACCTATCCTTTACCATCTACCCCATGTAGTCACTCAGGAGGAACTAATTAGCAGCCCTTTGCCTAAAAAGGAACTCATAGAATGTTTTTGGATAACCTCTTCTCCCTTTTCCCTCACTTCAAATCTGGGTCTTCACACGCTATCTACAGGGATGCAGTGAATACATATCCACTGAATAGGGAAGGTGTATCTACTACCATGTCAATCAAAATGTATCCCACTGGTCCATACACCAAGACTTTCATCACGAAAAAGAGTCTTACAACTGTGCACTTAGGGGCAGATTTACTGAGAACTTACATGGCCCTTGTTTCACTCAAAGTGACACAAGATAATGCAAGCCCTTAAATGGGATTTACTAAGTCACGCACAACCATCTTGCGTACCTATGTAAAGATTTTTAAATCCAGAGTAACGCAAGGCAGTGCAAATCACTGCCTTGCAGTACCCTGTGTTGAGAAGGATCATGGGGATTCCCATGTATTTAGCGATGTATTTTGATGTAATCCCAGATTTTCCAAAGTGAGTAAGCCTTGGGTCACATCAAAATGGTACACCAAGTGAGAAGCAACACAGAGAAATATCTGTATTGCTTCTTGTTCCCTCCCCTTTCTGTGTAGGCTGCAGCACAAAAAGAAAAATGTAAATGCCTCAAAGGATTGTTTTTGTGCCCCTTCCTTCACAAAACCAATCCTAATCATAATGTAGCCACCCTTGCAATGGTGCAAGGGTGCCTGCATTGACCCTAGAGAGCAACTGGTGCAATAGCACAGCGAGCGAGTATAAATGCATCATATCTTAGTAAATATGGCACATTTCTGCACTCATCTGGTCACGCAACGTAGTACAAAAAGTTGTCTAGCTGCCATGCATGACATGACTCTTTAGTAAATCTGTCCCTTACAAACACACATAGAATGTTGGCCCAAAGATCTGGGGGTCCCAGAGAATCCCTCTTTGACCATATGAGATGATCTATCTAGAGCCTCCATCATCCCCCTTTTGCTCATCACAGCCATCTTATGATCTTGAGTTTTGCTTTGATGATTACCATATACCTTTGACCCCTTTGTTAGCCATTAACCCTTTTTCCTTACTTGAGCCATCTGAGTTTGTCAAACCCTTTCAACCATCCTTCACAGATGCCACTCATTTTTACCCATCCACCTTTATACTCCTCTTTATACTCCTCTTCTAAGTTTCAGGTGCTATGCCTTCAGTTCCACCCTCAGACTACTGTGCCAGAATCAGACCATATTTTCTACACAAAGAGGTCAGAGTGTAACAGTCCCATCTTTTTATTCACCTTGCATGCCCTGATTTTTCAGTAAATACTTACAAGTTCAATACATGGCTTGAAGAAGGGGGCTTATAGGTGTTGGCCGTATAAGAAGCTTGAATAACCATTTACAAAAGGGATATCTTAATATGTACGGCGTAGACTCATATAAGTATCCTCCTGCTCCTGTTCATCTTCCTTCACTTCTCGTTCATTCTCTGCCTTTAGATGTTGGTCATCTACCTAGTCCTGTTCAACGTAATCCTTTTCTGGGTGTTGTTGGATCTTCTAAACCTCATCCCCACCATGGTCTGCCTAGTTCTGGTCCTCATGGTTTCCTAAATCTGGTGGTCATGGTTGCAGTTTTCCTGACCCTGGTCTTCCTGGCCATGCTGCTGACTCATCCTTACTTTAGCCCTTGAGGGACCTTCAGATTCTAGTACTTCAGATCCTCATCCTGGTCCTACTGGTCTACTTGATTCCTATTAATCTAGCCTTGTTATTCTTGTTCTCCTAGGGCTAGCACTCCTGGTCTTACTGATTGGGATCATCCTGATTCTCACTCTGGTACTTGTGTCCCACCTGGTACGGCCTCCCCTGGCCCATGGCCTCTTTATTAGATCGTCTTGGGATTGTCTTGGTCGTTATGGCCTAGTCTGGTTACATTAATCCTCGTGGCTCTGGTTGTTCTGATTCCCCTGATCTTCACCAGTGTGGTCCTAATACCCCAGTTTCTAATTCTCCCGCTCCACTTGGAACTTCAGGTCCTGGTCCTTTTGTTCTGACATCTTTGGTCCCCCTTGCCTGTTCCTGCTTGTTCTGATCCTTCTAGTCCTTCTGATCCTTCCCCATCTGGTCATTGGTCATAAAAGCTCTAGCCCACCTAGTCCTGACCTAAATAGTTATCCAGGTCCTCCTTCAACATGTCATGATACTCTTAGCTATGGTCCTCCTGCTTGTTGTTATCTTGGACTAACTTGTCCACTTTAACCTGATTCTGCTAGTTCTGGTCATCCTGTTCTTATTCGGTCTTAGCCAGTCAGCTTGATCATCATGTCTCATGTCATCCTAGCCTACCTTGTCCTGGTCCTCCTTTTCCACTCTATCGTGAACAGGTTTTTACTCGTATACCAGGCCCTAATACTCTGAGCCTCAGTGACTTGAGCTTCCATCATTGCTTGGTTGTGCTTCCTCTGGTCCTTACTGCCCTCGTCCTCGTAGCTCTTGTCCTTTTGCCTCTAGTTGCCTGGTCATCTCCTTTTTAATCTTTAGGTCCTGTTCTCCTAGTGTTCCTCACTCTAAGTCTACTTTGTCTAGCAATGGTCTTCGTTTTCCTGGTCCTCACAGTCCGTGTTCTCCTCCTGGTATTGTTACCACTAGACTTGATTCTTTTTTTCTGGTCCTCCTTGTTTGGGTCTCTGGATGACTAATTCTCTTGGTTCTGCTCCTTCTGGCTATCATAGTCCTTTCGAGCCACCTTTTACTAACTCTTCCTTTTCTTTCCTGATCCTCTTGACCATTTTAAACTTAACCTGGCCCGTTTGATCCTTTTCACCCTGCTGATCTGATTCCCAGTATACCAGTTCCTGGTCCTGCTGGTCCCCTCAGACTACCTGGCCTCATTTGTCACTGCAATTTTAGGCCTTTTCATCTTTGTTCTTGTCTTCCTGTATTGGATCATCCTAGTTCTTATGGCCCTATACCGTGTCCTCATGGTCCTTCTGGCACTGCACCCAATGGTTTGAGATGTCTTTGTGCAGGTTCTCTTTGTTTGAGTCCTTCAGGGCCTTGCCATGTTGATCCTGACCCTCTTGGACATTCGGATCAAGTCATCTTAGTCTTCCTGGCTCAGGCTATTCTGGTCTTCCTGTTCTTCCTCACCTTGGAACTGCTACACCCAGGTCCTGAAATTTCTGCTCCACTTGGTACTCTGAGCCCTGGTCCTACAGTCATAATCCTCTTGTCACTCCGTAGCCTGTTCCTGGTCCTATTGGTGTTAAACCCTCTAATCCTCCTCTCTTTGGTCATCTTGGCTCTAGTCCTCCTAGTATTCTGGGTCTGACCCCCTCATCGTCTCTGCTTATTCTGACCGCCAGTCCAATTGGCCTGGCTCATGTCTTCCTCGATCTCGTCCTAATCCTCTTGGCCCTGATGTTCCTTCTCCTTGTCCTTATGCTGCTACACAAACTCACCATGGTCCCCCTGTTGCTCATCTTCCTCGTCATCCTGTTTCTAGCTCTATGGCCTTGACCTCCAGGCTGTGATCTACCTAGTCCTAAGGTCCCTAGTTGTGATAATCCTGATTCTCTTTTTTCTCCTCACCCTGGTCCTCCTGGTTCTGATACTCAAGGTCATGATCCTCTTTGTTAAGTTTTTCCTGGTGCCCTTAGTCTGTTGTTTCCTGGTCCTCTTAGAATGCTTACTTCAGGCTATCTGGGTCCCTGGTCTCAGTTTCTAGGTGCCCTGGTCAACGTCAGGCTATTCTTGTGTTTCATAGTACTTTTGCCTATCGAGATTCTGTGTCATATGTCCCTGATCCTCTTGGTCCTCTTTCTTATAGGTTGGGTTCTCCTGGGCCTAGTTCTCCTGGACCTGACCCACCGCTATCTTAGTCTTGGTCACATTGGTCCTGTTTTCCTGGTGCTTTTTGTCCTATTGTCCTTGTTTTCAGAAACCTTGCCTTCTGGCCATCATGTCTCTTCCAGGTTCCCACAACACGGGGCTTTCTGGCCTTATTCCTTTGTAATCCTCTTTTTTCTAGTCACCTTTTCCTGGCAATCCCCACTGTCAATTACCTAACCTTGGTACTGCAGCACCTGGTCCATCTTGCTTCTGGTGTCCTTCTGGTTTGGTTTGTCCTTTTCTTCTGGATCTGTTCCTTGTCTATTTAGTTAGTCCTACAGGCACTGCAGTTACTGATCCAGGTCCTTTTTTTTGTCCTCATATATGCCACCAGATGTTATGATTCTAGATGGGATCTCTCAAGCCGCCAGCACAAGTCGTTACTAACCGCCCCAAGATTTTATGCATGGCGGTTAAAGATCACCCAGAGGTAGGCTGTCTACTAGTCCAACTCCCATTCTCGATACTGGCCTCAAGGGAGGACCAGACCACAAACCCCTGGCATAATCATTGGACTTCTCATCGTTTATCTTTCCGACCATTTTACAAGCGGGGCCCATACCTTAGCTGCACCTCGATCTGATTTACTTACAGCCATGATGTTTCTTAAACAGTCAACAAACCTTGGGGGGATCGAGGATTTCCATTCTCTACACACCTCCCTCCTTGCAATAACAACAACATAAAATATAAACTGAAACATACTGTCTCTGGTGTCATATTCGTATGGCAGACCAAAAAGGATCAGTCTTGTGCTACAAATTACTGGTCTTAACAATACATCCTCTAAAAAACTGCAAACCTGCTGCCAATAATTTTTAATTTCTGTACACTCTGCAAAAATATGCAAGTCATCTGCAGCTCGAAGCTTACATCTTGGACAGTGATAAGATTCTCCAGAGATTTTTGTCAATTTTGAAGGAGTCCAGTAGACCCTATACGCTGTGTAGAGATGGTTCCTTCTAAGATTGGCAGGCTTTATTGTCTTTTGGGATGTTATAAATGAGTCTGCCCAAACCTCTAACCTCCTTACCGGACTATCTGCCAAAAGGTCACCCCAAAGTTTAGAAATTTCTTCCTCCTGATGATCTTTTGCCCCAATTAGTAAAGTATACCAGGAAGAAACCTCCCCCTTCCAACCTTCCTGTCTGCTGGCTAGTTCCAAAAAACCCATTCCCTCTTCGTCCAGCTCCCAATGTTGGCTTCCCCACCAAGATGATAGTTGATAAAATTTGAACCTTGTAAGGGACCCTCCAGTTATATTGGATAAGGATGTCCAATCAAGGAGCCCTAGATTGTTTTTTTTTGTCCTCATAACCACCATGTAGGCAAAGTACCCAAAGGAATTTACATAGAACAGCTGTCTCAGTTTATCTAGTAAACTGGAAGGGACACGAAACTTGTGGGGGCCATTTATCCCTCAGCTGTCAACTGCATTCCAGGAAGGCACAGAGTCCGTACGTTGCCCTTCTGCGGCAAACCTTGGGGTAATTTAGCAGCCAAATGGGGCCGGGCATGAACCGGTTAGCGGCTGTTCCATAGGTACAAGATATAGAAGCACCATAGAAGATCAATCATAGGACCCGGGAAAAAAAACCCGGATAAATCAATGAAGCCAAGAAAGTAGGTACCAGAACGCCCTTTTACTGTGATTGCCAGATCTAGCCAGATCCATGCGTGAAGACTGCAAGACTGAAGATTGCCAATCTCTAAATGTAGGGGGTGAAGAGTCTATCCATTTTCTGCAAATCTCCCTTCTTGCAAGCAGGATAGCATAAAAGACTAGACACCTGGCTGGATTTTGTAGACCTTCTAAAACCCCAAATACTACTAGGGACAGATCTATGATGACAAGATTTCCCAGTGATTCTGTGAGGGAATTACCAATTTCCTCCCAAAATGTGGTTAACAGTGGGCATTCAAAAAACATGTGTGCGTCTGATGCAGCAATCAACCCACATTTAGCACAGGACACTAACTCTCCTCCGGCAAATTTAGATAACCTAAGAGGGGAATAATATGCCCTATGCAGGGTGAAGATATGATTTCTGCGAAGCCATGACGGTTTAACTATGTTCCACAAAAGTTCAAAAGAAGTTATCCAAAGATCTTGTAGATTCTGGTCCATCAAAACAGAGCCCCATAATAACTCCGGCAGAACAAAGCCTCCATCCGACTCCTCCAGAATGAGGTTATACCATTTAGATACCTCTTTTTTAACTGGACCACAGATTACTAAATCAGAGACAAATTGGCTATGCCCACCAAGTTTAAATTTATTCCTGTTATCGGGTGAGATTTTATAGGCTACAGTCCAACTATGAATCTGTAAGTATTTAAATCGTGAAAGGTTGGGGCCAACCTTAGCTTGCAGATGTTCCCACGAGAGTAAATCACCCTCGAAAAAGAGGTCACCCCAAACTTCCAGGCCTGCCTCTCGCAGAGGGATAGCTAGAGTGTCATCAAGCCAGGCAGGATTTTCAGGCAAGCCCCACAACGGAGTTTTTTCGCAAAAATAATTTAGTTTTATGGATTTCATGACTTCAGCCCAAGTTCTGGCAAGACCTTGTAAAATCTTCAGTTTAATTTTAAAAAAAAACTTAGGATTACCAAACTTACAAAGAAAATCTGAACGATTAATTCTTTCCCCATCCAACATAGCTGCATACATAGGACCTACCCCAGAGGCTAAGGGACCCTTCAACAATATTCGTGAATGAGATAATTGAAAGGCCCAAACATACATTTTTAGGTCTGGAGCCGCCAAGCCCCTCTTATCACGTCGCCGTCTTAGTTTTTTCCAAGCGATCCGTGGAAGATAGTTATTCCAAAGAAAGGATGAGATGTTAGATTGGAATTTTTCTAAGGTAGTTTGATCAAAGTATAAAGGAATGGTATTAAATAAAAAAGAAATTTTAGGAAGGATAGACATTTTGATGAGATTGGCTCTACCAAGTAATGAAAGGGGCAAATGCGACCATGATTGGTGGAGCTTGCGACAATCTTTAACAACTGAGGATAGGTTGGTTTGGACAAGTTTATTAATGTCCTTGACTATCGTCAAGCCTAGGTATCGCAATGAAGTGCCTGCTTGTAAATCAGTTACGGCATTCTCATCATTCCATACAAGCATTTCTGTCTTTGCAGCGTTAATCTCATATCCCGATACTTGTCCAAAGTCGTGGGCCAATTTCAAGATCGCCGGAAGAGCAGTAGTGACCTCTGATGTTAATATAAGCACGTCATCGGCGTATAATGCTACCTTCCTTATCCAACCTTGATAGTAAAAAGGTTTAATGGTGACCTCCTCCCTTAGATGTTGCGGAAAAGGCTCAATGTAAAAGTCAAAAAGCAAGGGAGAGAGCGGACATCCCTGTCGGGTGCCCCTAGAGATGGAGAAAGGGCTCGAGAGGTCACCATTAATGAGAAGGCATGCAGATGGATTGCTGTACAACAGGCCTATCACCCGACGGAACCTTTCCCCGACACCAAATTTGGCCAAGGCTTCCGACAGGTACACCCAGTTAACCCTGTCAAAAGCCTTGGTTGCGTCCAGCGTAAGGGCGGCCAGTGGAAGATTATTGGTTGTTGCCATATCTATGGCACCAAACAAATCATAAGTTAGTTCATAAAGTTGTCTCCCTTTCAGGAACCCCTTTTGATCCGAGTGAAGGACAGAGGGCGCAATAGAGGCTAATCTAGTGGATAAAACTGTGGTAAAAATTTTATAATCCACATTCAAAATAGAAATCGGCCTATACGAGCCACAAGCCTCCTTAGGTTTACCAGATTTTAAAATAAGGGTGATAGAGGCATTATCCCATGATGTCGGAGGGGACCCTCCTTCTAAAAGGATTTGATTAAATAAGATGGTGAGGTAGGGGACAATTTCTGACTCCAGGAGTTTATATAATTCAGCTGGCAGCCCATCCGGTCCGGATGCCTTCCCCTTCTTACCCTTCCTAATGGCTAATCTTACCTCTTCCTCTTTGATGGGATTATCCAAATGTTGTGATTGTTCGAAAGAAAAAGAGGGTAAAGTGATGTTACTCAACCAGCTCTTAATAGCCTCAGCCGTGATAACCTTGTCTTCTTCATATATATCTTGGAAGAATTCCCTAAAAGCTCTTCTAATTTCATAATCTGAGGTAAAGTTGCTATTTCCTACTTTTATAGATGCTATGTTGTTCCGGACCTGATCTACTTTGGTCTTCCAAGCCAGTAATTTACCAGCACCTTCACTATATTCAAAATGCGCCAACTTACTGGCTTCCCATCTTTGTTGAACTCTCAAATTTAAAATCGAAGCAAGGCTTGCTTTTAGAATCAGCAGTTGATTGTGAAGATGATCTAAAATAGACCCTGAAGCTGTACTGTTAGTATCAATGTCGTGTTGAACACGAGCCATTTCTACTTCAATGGAAGAAATCTTTTCATTATAATTCTTCCTACGATAGGCAACTTTAGCTGTGATAAGCCCTCTCAAGGTAGCCTTAAAAGAGTCCCAAATAATTCTATTTAGAGCAGAACCATTATTTGATAGAAAAAGTTCTGAGTCTCCAACTTCAGATATGAGTTATCCTCATCATTGGTGACCACGTCAAAGGACCACGTACTCGTGGGTTTCTTGGTACGGAGACCTAATTCCAATTTAACCGCCGAATGGTCTGAAAGATGAGAAGGAAGGTAATCTATTGTTTTGACAGAATCAACCAGTGTTTGAATTATTAAAATAAAGTCGATCCTTGACTTATGATGATATTTAAGGTTCCGAAAAGAAACCCCTTGTTGTTGTCCCGACCTTTGTCGCCAGACATCAACAAACCCATACTGCCTCATAGCATCCAATAGGAAAGATCTAGTTTTAGACAAAACCAAAGATCTATTATTAGGGGATTTGTCCAAGACAGGGTCCAACACTATGTTGAAATCGCCGGCTAGTATTATAGGTCCTGAAACGTTGAGTAACTGCGAAAAAATAGTTTCCAGACAAGATGGATCATCCTGGTTCGGACCATAATAACTGACGATTGTAACTGAGAACCCAGCCATAAGGACTGAGGCCATGGCCCATCTACCAGAAGAGTCTACAGCCTGCCAAACCAGCTTAGCTTTAGCTCTTTTTTTGAAAATAATCGCAACCCCCCTTGTCTGAGATGTTTGAGTGGTAGAAACGACAAAATCAATCCATCTGTTGTTCTTGGTAAGTGCAATCAATTCACTGTGTGTTAAGTGGGTCTCCTGCAACACAATGACCTGCACATCCAAGTCCTTTAGATATTCTAAGATTCTATTGGCTCGAGGCTTGGTGTGCAGGCCGTTGACATTCCAGGAGAAAAGACCGACACTACTCATCTCTTATCCAGTAAACAACGCCGACCAAAAATACTATAGCGTAGAAGAATAATTGTAATCTCATTCATAACTTCCTTATAACAATTATGTATAATGTGCGAATTACCATTCCCAAAACTACTATTTAAGTTATTGTGGTTATTGAGGACTTTTTTTATATTTTTGCCACCCCTCAGCACTCACCCACCCATGGTGAGTGCCCCTCCCCCCGTGAAGAACCCTTGCAATATCTAACCGGAACAATGTCCAGTAGATAGTGCCCCACCGGTTGACCTCCAGCAAGAAAGATCACCTGCCTTTTTTTTATTTTTTTATTTTTTTTCCTCAAGTGACAGAAAAAGAAGTGAAGAAGATTTCAAAGAAGAAGGAGAATAACTAAGACTGTGATCTTGTTGACTAGTGTATTTAAGTGAGAGGAGAAACACAACATCCACATCTAAATTTTCCAGATCAAAAATAGGGAATTAAATGGAAGACCCCCGTTGGTACTTAAGGTGGAGTTATAGGTTCCAGATGTCATACCTTACGAGCACCCTTGCCCAGATCCATTAGTAGCTCATCAGCTGCTTGTACAGACCTGATGTTAAACATCTTGTTATTGTACATTACTTTGAGAGCTGCCGGAAACATGAGCTGAGCTGTTGCACCTAGTTTTCTGAAGGCATCTAGGCGCCTCCCAAATTCCCACTGCTTTTCAAGTGTTACTCTAGAAAGGTCTGACCTTATCAAAAAAGGTAAAATCCTTCCCTGCCAAGGATTTTTGTTTCAAGGCCATATTTAGGATGCACTCTTTTAAAATGTAAGTGTGAAAGTTTACTAAGATTTTACGAGGTTTAGACCTCTGAGGATTCAATTTAAAGGGATCCCTGTGAACCCTCTGAATGTCAGCCGACAGTTCTGCTAGGGTATGCTCTAAGTTCAGTGATTCCTTCAATAAAGACATGATGTATTGTTTAATATCTGACCCTTCAGATCCTTCAGGAACATTCAAAATACGAATATTCCCCTGTCTTGCGTTGTTTTCAAGAGTCTCCATCCTCTCGCTGAGAGCCAGATCTTCCTTTGTGAGTTTCTGAATGTCCACTTTCGCTTGGTCTAAATAAATTGAGTGGGCACCGACCGTTTCCTCTAGCACTCCGGTCCTTATAGTGAGCCCTTCGATTTTATTATCAAGTGTTTCACAGTAATTTCTAAACTCTAGTTGGTTAGCAGATGATTCCGCGAATCCCTTTCTTATCTCCAGGGTAAGGGCTGAAAACATCTCTAAAACGGAGGCTGCCGTCATCGGAGAGGGAGAAGAAGGAGTAGAAGGAGAGGGAGGGGAGAAGGAGAAGAAGGAGTAGGAGAGGGAGGGGCCGGTAATAAGTTGTGATCACGTAGAGCAGGGACAGAAGAGGTTTCCATATCTACACCCCCAGATGCACCTCCTAGTTCAAAAAGATCTAGCTCTTGGGTCTCCTTGGTCAGCTCTGTAGTCGAGGTTAGGGGAAAACTCTGCTCTGTCACTCGTGAGGATCGTGGCGGAGATTGCGCAGACTGCACAAACAACACGGGCTGTACAGGCTGTTGTTCTATCTCTAGATCATGCCGACCTTGCAGGTTCCCTCCTAAAGCTGTAATTGCCGCATTTTCAATAATTTGACTACAGCTCTTGTCGACTACATCTTCCATCTCCAACGGCGAAGTTTCTGCTGGCACTGATGATTGGCAATAAGAGGAGGGACTAGCCTCTGGGACTGATGCCATACCTGTGCCGTCGATCTCTTCGGAGAGATGTAAGACCTGAGGAACGACTTTGAAGTAAGAGCGAAGTGAAGGAGTAATTCTTGAGCTTGTAGGGAGCAGTGTTTTTGAATCTGTGGCCTTCGCTTTAGTTTTACTTTTCACATTAGAGTTTTTAGACTTAATTTCTGTACTCAAAAAAGAAGATTTTTTCTTATGTGGTGTATTGACCCCTTTTCCTTTTCCAACCTCTGCGCCCCCTCAGGGACTCCGACTTTGTTTACTCCGTTTTTCTTTTTTCGACCGCGGCCTCGACCCTTTTTAAGCCCCCCTCTGGGAGTATTAGGTGAGGTATCAAGAGTTTTTGAAATGTCGGGAGTATTTATGGTAGGAGAAGCCTGAACGTTGTCCTCGATAGAGGTAGTGCAAAATAAGGAAACAGGATTAGTTACTACTTGAGATGAATCTGTAAAATTCCAATCCCCATGTTCATGTGCCGAGGACCCCTCCACTGCGGCAAAAGGACCGGGCTGTTGTAATTGACACTGCAGATCCTTTGAACTTTCTATGGAGCCGGAGGTTACAGTTATATGTGTGGCATTCCCCACATTTACTAACCCCCGAAAGGAGATTAAATTCCTTAGTCTTTTACGTCTCCTTAACTCCAGCGCGGCTAAGCAAATCCTCGGGCTGGGTCTAGGAGACTCCGGGAGGTGTTTAGAAAAAGGTAAAAAGGGAGCCCAAGAACCACTCTCCAATTGTGTCAGCAAACCGATCAATAGCAGATTTTTCCCACTCCTGCAGGCACCCTGAGCAACACTGTCCCGCAAGAACCACGTGCCTGCTCCAGAAAACGCGATACGAAACCCACTGCTACACCCTCTGCCCTGGAACTCTGGTCGGCGTCCTCCGTGACCGTCCTCGGCACCGCCCTCACTCCGACCCAGGAACCATGGGGGTAGAAAGAGGACTCCGGGGCAACGCTAGCTGTAGTACGAGGAATATTGCATCCCGTATCCAGCAGGGAAGGAGGGGGAAGGAGCCCGGAGCCCGAAAAAAAAAAAAAAAAAAGTTACCGGAGAGGTGCACAGTTCTCCAAAGGATCGTCGGAGGCCTTCACTTCAGGTAGCCAACCTCATTGATAGAAAACACACTTTTTTACGCGGCAGAGATGATCCCGGCAGGAGGTCATACCGGAGCACTGCGGCAAGCTAGCTAGCTGCCGCCATGTTCTTCCATTGAGGAGCCCTAGATTGTTATTAAGGTCTCCCCATCTTATAAAGCCTGCATCCCTCAAAGGGTATGATAAACAATCTAATCAGCATTCCGGTGTTCCTGGGGAATCCCAGATTGGGGCTAGGGGGTTGTAATAAGATATTCTCCATATTTTACAGACTGCTTGCCACAACTTAAGTGCTGTAAGTAGAATTTGTAAGCAAACTTTCTTGTAGAATTTCTGGGCACCAAATTTAAACAAAAAAAATTCAAGGCCCTGGGGTAGGTCGGATAACATCGCCTGGAACAGACGACCATGCGAGGATGAGTCCAACTTATTGGCCAGGAGTCTAAAGTTCTTTAACTGAAACGCATAACAGTATAAAAGTAAATCCGGGAGGGCTAGGCCACCTATTTTTAAGCCCCTTCTCAACTTCCTCCAAGCAATTCTTGGTGACTTAGTAGCCCAGATAAAGGAGCCTATCTTGCCCTGGAGGCTGGAGATATCTTTATTGTGGAAAGTCAATGATGCCGCAAAGGCCTTTGATCAGGTTAATTGGTTGTTCCTTTGGGACACTATGATCAGGTTTGGCTTTCCACCTCCCTTTATTCAGGCTGTTAAAAAACTGTATGGGAACCCACGGGCGAAAGTTTTGATTAATGGCTGTCTGACGGACTGGTTTGTGATTTCAAGGGGGACGAGACAGGGTTTCCCCCTGTCTCCTCTCCTTTTCGATCTCTATATCGAGCCTTTGGTCTCTTTGCTGAGATCGGATCCAACAATCATCTCCTTTAAAATGGGAGGTCTGGAGCTTAAGACCGCATTATATGCGGATGACTTATTGCTCTATACCATGAATCCACTAGAAGCTATCCCAAAGTTATTTCAATTAGCGGAAGAATATGGTGCAGTCTCAGGATATAGCATTAACAAAAGTAAAACAGACATAATGAGTTGGAACAGTCCTGTCACTATACCTGAGGCCAAAAGTAAAATTAGATACCTGGGTATCTATCTAACACAAAAGTTAATTGATATCCCCAGAATAAGCTGGCAAATAGTGGTTAAGGAGATAAGTAAACTTTTACTTAGATGGGCTGGTTTACCTCTTAGTATATATGGCAGAGTCAATTTAATAAAAATGGTAGTACTGCCTAAAGTAACTTTTTTATTTAATAGTATCCCATTGACTTTCCACAATAAAGATCCAGGTCCTTTTAATCCACGTTCTACTTGTTCAGGTCCTCCAGAACCTGATATTTTTTGTTCTAGACCTCCTTGGCCCACCAGGGTCCAAAACATTTGGTCTACCAGATGTGAGTTGACCTTTTTTCCTCAGTTCCTCCATCACCCCAGACATGCAATCACTCTATCACACTTGGTAATATGAGCCCTGTTCCCCTAGGTCCTGAACTTCATGACCCTCTTAGCCCTGTTGCCCGTCCTCCTTGTCATGATCCTTTTAGGTTACCCATCATTTTTGCTCGGGTCTTCTGGGTGCCTGTGATACTGCCACCCCCTCTATGTTCCAAATCTCTTTCCCGCATATCCTTGTATCATGGACATACTGGACATTGACCTTCAGGTCCTGATCTTCATAGTCCTCTTCAATCTGATCCTGATCCTCCTGACCCTTGTCCTCCTACTCCTAGCCCACATGGCTCTGCGATAACTTGTCCTGTCACAGATCATCCTAGCCTTTCCAAGTTCAGATGTACCTTGAGCTCTGGTTCATACTAGTCTAAGAACTTCCTGCCCCTGGTTTGACTGGTCATTACGCTCATGTACTCCTGTCCCTACTTATTTGGATACTGGGTCTCCTGTTTGACAGACTCCCGGCCCTGGACGTTTTCAAACTTCTCATCCTAATTCTCATCCATCAGTCTTTCTGATCCTTATTCCCTTGTTTATCTAATCCTCTCATTGGCCTAATCCTTTGGATCCTGGTTACCTTGGTCCATATAGTCCTTGTCTTAGTTATGGTTTCCTTTGTCTGGCCCTTATATATTTGGTCACCTGGTACTAATTTCACTAGCCATGTTTTCCCTAGACCTCCTACTCCTCGGTCATCCAAACCCCAATCTATTCCCACGAGCCTCCTGGTCTTCTGGTTGGTTTATACTACCTTTTTGATGTCCATCTGACAATAACCCCCTCTATCATGGTCCTATGGGGTCTGGTCGTCCTTGCCCCTCTGGCACTGACCCTTTTAATTCTCTGGGTCACCCCGATTCATGTAGTTCTTGTAGTTCTGGTTTAGACCCACCTGAGTCTATCATTCCTGAGCCTTCTGATCCTGGCAACACTGTATCTAGACCTCATTGTCCTTTATAACTCCTGGCCCTTCTTTTTTTTGTTTAATAAGTTTTATTAAGTTTTTGGAGAAAAGAACATTAACAATGACAACAATCCAATATCAATATTAATTAGCAACCAGTTGAGAGAAATAGAACATAGTCAAGTAATTTAGAGAATTAACAACAGCAGAAAAAGAAACAATACAGTCGATAAATATATATCGTGTTATGTTGTAGAACTATAAAGTATGAAAAAGGAAGGAAAGAAGAAGAGAAAAGAGAGAGAAAAGAGAAAGAGAAGAGAGAGGAGAAAAAATATAGATGAATAAATAAAAGAAATAAAAGAATCATATAGTAGCTAAGATATAGATGTATGTGCAGAGAGAGAGGAAGTGAGAGGTAGCCACAGTAGACCAGATACACTTTTCTGGATTAATGAGATAGAATAAACATTGGCAATTCTGTGTTCATCACATAGAATATTCCACCATAATAATGTTGATAATTTGGAAGTATCTTTCCAACCAGACAGGATCACTTTAAAAGCAAAGCTATGAAAAGTAGCATAGGTTTAGGAGAAATATTGTCAACATCAGGTGAAGCAGTACCAAGGACAACATTTTGTGTTGATAATGCAATATTACATTGAAATATTTACAGACATTTTCCACAGGTAGATTCCCAAATTTTTAGCACATTGGGACAATCATATATTGTCGGTGAATTAAAGACCCTATGAATGAAGAACAAGACCAGCATAAATATGATGAGGTGGGAGAGAACTTGGATATACAATCAGGAGTAATAATATTTCTGTTATAAATGAAAAATAAAGATTCTGTAATACGAGCTGCTTTGGATATTTTGAATAGTTTAAGCCAAAATGTATCCAAAGTAGGGGTATGGAGTGAGATGGATAAATCAACTTCCCACAGAAGTTTCTTAGGTGTTTATCTTTCAGGGATAGGTGACAACAACATCCTTTAGAGAAATGCAACCATGGGTATAAAGTAATGAGAGATGTTGTATAATGGTGTAGTGGGAGTAAGTGAGGGAGAGGTTAGTTGTTAAGTAAGACAGCAAAGAAGGCGATATTAAAAGATATTCACAAGGAAACAAATTCGGTAAATTATACTGTGATTTCATTTGGGAGAAAGGAATAACAGAGTTATGTTGAACAAACTGATAAACAAATATAATACCCTTCTCCTTCCAGTGCTTATAGTAAAATGATTTACATCTAAATGTGTAAAACCAGATAGAGGTCAGGAAGCATTGATGAGGATCAAAACCTTTGGAAAATTTATTATGTGAGAATTGTTGGAAGTATTTCAGTATAGGGTTATTTGATATAATAGTGCAGTTAGACATATAAATTAAGTTTTCAAATGAGAAATCTTTCACAAGTTAAGGCAAAAAATTGTGTAATTAGAAATGCAGACTGATAGAATTTAAAATCAGGAAAACGAACATCACCCTCGTTCTTGTGATGTTGATTTTGGCAAAGCAATACTGGGATATTTATTATTCCATAGAAATTTAGTTGAGATTGAATTAATTTGAGAGAAAAAAGAAATGGGAATCCTAAAAGGTAACATGGACAATGTATAAAGCACATGAGGAACAATTATCGTCTTAATAGTGTACAGTCTACCCCACCATGATAAGTAGATAGGAGACCATGAGAGAAGTACTTTCTGAAGTGTGGTTATTAATGCTTTAAGCATACAACTAATTGTGTTAAAAACAGTGGAGGAGAACCATATTCAAAGATATTTTATTTTGATAGGACACCAAGTGAAATTAGTGTTAGCGAACATATACTGCTAACATAAGGGGTTTAAGGGTAATACTTCTGTTTTGGAAAAATTCAATTTATATCCAGAGATACTAGAGTACAAAAGAATTTCATGTAACAACGGAGGAAGGGAGGAGAGAGGGTTAGACATATAAACCAAAATATCATCAGCATAAGCTGATGATATAGTTTCAGCAGGTGTAACAGTCGCGCCTTTTTATTCACCTTGCATGCACTGATTTGTCAGTAAATACTTACAAGTTTGATACATGGCCTGAAGAAGGGGGCTTATAGGTGTTGGCAGTATAAGAAGCATGAATAAGAACCATTTACAAAAGGGATATTTTAATACATGTGGCTTTGACTCATATAAGTATCCTCCTGCTCCTGTTCATCTTCCTTCACTTCTCGTTCTTTCTGTGCTTTTAGATGTTGGTCATCCACCTAGTCCTGTTTCAGGTAATCCTTTCTGGGTGGTTTTTAGTTCTTCTAAACCTTATCCTCACCATGGTCTGCCTAGTTCTGGTCCTCATGGTTTCCTGAATCTGGTGGTCTTGGTTGCAGTTTTCCTGACCCTGGTCTTCCTGGCCATTTTTCTGACTCATCCTCACTTTAGCTCTTCCTGAACCTTCTAATTCTAGTGCTACTGATCCTCATCCTGGTCCTACTGGTCTGCTTGGTTCTTATCCATCTATCCTTGTTGTTCTGGTTCTCCTACGGCTAGCCCTCCTGGTCTTCCTGATTGGGGTCATCCTATTTCTCCTTGTGCTGTAACTTGTTCCCCACCTGGTACTGCCTCCCCTGGCCCAGGGCCTCCTTGGGATTGACTTGGTCATTATGACCTAGTCTGGTCAAATTGGTCCTCCTGGCTCTGATTGTCCTGATTCCCCTGATCTTCACCAGCGTGGTACTAATACCCCAGTTTCTAATTCTCCTGCTCCTCTTGGAACTTCAGGTCCTGGTCCCTTGATTCTGTCCTCTTTGGTTCCCCTAACCTGTTTCTGCTTATTCTGATCCTTCTAGTCCTTCTGATCCTCCCCATCTGGTCATTGATCATAATAGCTCTAGTCCACCTACTCCTGACCTGACTAGTTCTCCAGGTCCTCCTTCAACATGTCATGATAGTCTTAGCTGTGGCCCTCCTGCTTGTTGCTATCTTGGACTAACTTGTCCACTTTATCCTGATCCTGCTAGTTCAGGTCATCCTATTCTTAGTCGGTCTTAGCCAGTAGGCTTGATCATCATGTCTCCTGTCATCCTTTCCTTCCTTGTCCTGGTGGTCCTTTTCTACCCTATACTGATCTGGTTTGTCCTAGTATACCAGGGCCTGATACTCTGAGCCTCAGGCAATTAAGCTTCCGTCATGCTTGGTTGTGGTTCCACAGGTCCTTATTGCCCTGGTCCTCTTAGCTCTTGTCTTTTTGGCTCTAGTTGCCTGGTCATCTCCTTTTTATTCTCTAGGTCCTGTTCTCCTAGTCTTCCTCACTCTCAGTCTAGTTTGTCTAGCAATGATCTTTGTATTCCTGGCCCTCACAGTCCGTGTTCTCTGCCTGGTATTGTGCCCACTAGAATTGATCCTTTTGTTCTGGTCCTCTTTGTTTGGGTCTTTGTATGACTAAACCTGTTGGTTTTGCTCCTTCTGCCTATCCTGGTCCTTTCCGGACCCTTTTTACTAACTCTTTCTTTTCTTCCCTGATCCTCTTGACCCATGTCAACTAAACCTGGTCCTTTTGATCTTTCTCACCCTGCTGATCAGATTCCCAGTATACCAGTTCCTGGTCCTGCTGGTCCCCCCAGACTACCTGACCTCGTGTGTCTTTGCTCTTTTAGGCCTTGTCTTCTTTGTTCTTGTCTTCCTGTGTTGGATCATCCTAGTTCTTATGGCCCTATACCATGTCCTCATGGTCCTTCTGGCACTGCATCCAATGGTTTGAGATGTATTTGTGCTGGTTTTCTTTGTTTGAGTCCTTCAGGGCCTCACCATGTTGATCCTGGCCCTCTTGGACATTCGGATCAAGTCACCTTAGTCTTCCTGGCTCAGGCTATTCTGGTCTTCCTGTTCTTCCTCACCTTGGAACTGCTACATCCAGGTCCTGGTTAGGAGGAATTTGGGTAATTTCACGTTCCACGGAGAACACAAAATTGCCCAAAATTCTGCGTTCCGCGTGTTCGCGAAATTTTTTGCTTGTTCGCGTTCTCAAAATGCGTTTTTCCCCGGAGCAGGCAAACAGCAATTGAGAACAGGAAAAAAGTATCGCGAGCAAGCAATTCCGCGTTTTGCAATTTCTGCGTGTTCGCTGAGGTTTTTTACCGTTTCGCGGAGATTTGTGATACGCGATTACGCAAATTCTGCCCACCCCTTGTGGTATTTCTGCTCCACTTTCTACTCTGAGCTCTGATCCTACAGTTATGGTCCTCTTGGCACTCTATAACCTGTTCCTGGTCCTGTTGGTGTTAAACTCTCTAATCCTCCTCTCTATGGTCCTCTTGGCTCTGGTCCTCCTAGTATTCTGGGTCTGACCCCCTCATCTTCTCTGCTTATTCTGACCCCTGGTCCTATTGGCATGGCTCTTGTCTTCCTGGATCTTGTCCTAATCCTCCTGGCCCTGATGTTCCTTCTGCTTGTCCTTAAGCTGCTACACAAACTCATCATGGTCCTCCTGTTTCTCATCTTCCTCGTCATCCTGTGTCTCGCTCTATTGCCTGGACCTCCAGGCCGTGGTCTTCCTGGTCCTAATGTCCCTATGCATGATAATCCTGATTCTCTTTTTTCTCCTCAGCCTGGTCCTCCTGGTTCTGATACTAAAGGTTTGACCCCTACTGGGCCTCGTCATGTTGATCCTGGCCCTCTTGGACATTCAGATCAAGTCACCTTAGTCTTCCTGGCTCAGGCTTTTCTGGTCTTCCTGATCTTCCTCACCTTGGAACCGCAGGTCCTGGTATTTCTGCTCCACTTGGTACTCTGATCCCTGGTCCTATAGTTATGGTCCTCCTGGCACTTCTAAGCATGTTCTTAGTCCTGTTGGTATTAAACTCTCTAATCCTCCTCTCTATGGTCAACTTGTCTCTGGTCCTCCTAGTATTCTTGGTACTAATCCCCTCATCTACTTTGCTTATTCTGACCCCCATCCTATTGGCCTGGCTCTTGTCTTCCTGGATCTCATCCTAATCCTCTTGGCCCTGATGTTCCTGTTGCTTGTCCTTATGCTGCTACATAAAATTCATCATGGTCCTCCTGTTGCTCATCTTCCTCGTCATCCTGTTTCTAGCTCTATGGCCTGGAGCTCCAGGCTGTGATCTTCCTGGTCCTACTGGTCCTAATGTCCCTAGTCGTGATAATCCTGATTCTCTTTTTTCTCCTCACCCTGGCCCTTCTGGTTCTGATACTCATGGTCCTGATCCTCTTTGTGATGTTTTTCCTGGTTCCCTTAGTCTGTTGTTTCCTGGTCCTTTTAGAATGCTTATTTCTGGTTACCTGGCTACCTGGGTCCCTGGTCTCAGTTACTTGGTGCCCCGGTCAACGCCAGGCCATTCTTATGTTTCATAGTACTTTTGCCTATCGAGATTCTGTGTCAATTGTCCGTGATCCTCTTCCTTATAAGTGGGGTTCTCCTGGGCCTATTTCTCCTGGACCTGACCCACCTGCTATCTTAGTCTTGGTCTCATTGGTCCTGGGTTTCCAGGTCCTTTTTGTCCTATTGTCCTTATTTTCAGAATCCTAGCCTTTTAGCCATCATGTCCCTTCCAGGTTCCCACTGTGCTGGCCCATTTGGCCTTATTCCTTTGTAGTCCTTTTTGTCCTGGTCACCTTTTCCTGGCAATCCCCACTGTCAACCTCCTAACCCTGGTACTGCATCCCCTGATCCATCGTGCTTCTCGTGTCCTGGCACTCTAAGTTTTTGTCCTCCTGGTTTGGTATGTCCTTTACTTCTGGATATGTTATGTGTCCATTTAGTTAGTCCTACTGGCACTGCAGCTATTTATACAGGTCATATTGATGCAGGTTCTACTTGTTCAGGTACTCCTGAGCCTGATCATTTTTTTTCTGGACATCCTTTGCCCACCAGGATCCATTCCATTTGGTCTACCAAATGTGTGTTGACCTTCTTACCTCAGATCCTCCTCACCCCAAACCTGCTACTTGTAACAGTTACTCTGTCCCACTTGGTAATCTGAGCCCTGCTCTCCTATGTCCTGGACTGCATGACCCTCTTAGTCCTGGTGCCAGTCCGCCTTGTCATGATCCCTTTAGTTTACCCATCATTTTTGCTCTGGTCTACTGGGTGCACGTGATACTGCCACTCTCTCTGTGTTCCAAATCCCTTTCCCACATATCCTTGTATCATGGACATACTGGACATTGACCTTCAGGTCCTGATCTTCGTACTCCTCTTCAATCTGGTTCTGACCCTCCTGACCATTGTCCTCCTACTCCTAGCCCACATGGGTCTAGGACCAGGAGGCACCCACAAGCCTCCTGGTCGTCTGGTTAGTTTATACTACCTCGTTCTTGGTCATCTGACCATAAACCCCTCTATCATGGTCCTTATAGTAATGCTCCTATTGGGTCTGGTCTTCCTTGCCCCTCTGGCACTGGCCCTTTTAATTTTTATGGGATGGGTCACCCTGATTCATGTAGTTCTTGCCACCCTGGTTTAGACCCACCTGAGTCTGTCATTCTTGAGCCTTCTGGTCCTGGCACCACTGGACCTAGACATCATTATCCTTTATAATTCCTAGAACAAAATAGAACATAGCTAAGTAATTTAGAGAATTAACAATTCAGAATTCAATTGATATCCAGAGATACTAGAATACAAACACATTTCATGTAAAAAGGTAGGAAGGGAGGAGAGGGGGTTAGACATATAAACCAAAATATCATCAGCATAAGCTGATAATTTAGTTTCAGTGTAGTTATCTACAAAACCTGAAATAAGTGGATTAACACGGACACGTTCAAGGAACGGTCCTAGACACAAACCAAATAGCAAAGGGGAAAGGGGACAACCTTGCCTTGTACCTCTATGTAGTTGAAAATATGGGGAAAAACAATTAATAACAAAAATACAAGCATGCGGAGCAAAGTATAATACCTTTACAAATGAAATGAAATTGGGGCCGAAACAATACCACTGAAGGGTGGTAAAAATCAATTGCCAATTCATGCGATCAAAGGACTTTTCAGCATCGAGAGACAATGCAGCCAGGGGGAATTGATGTTTTTTTTACCATAAACATGATATTAAAAAACATTTTAGCATTATCAGCAGATCAGCAGCCAATATGCCCTTTACAAAACCAGACTGATCAGTTTTGAACAGTAACAGGACAATAGTCTCAAGACTAGAAGCAAGGATTTTTTGCAAATATTTTGCAATCATAATTAATTAGTGAAATAGGACGGTAGTTTTTACAAACTGAGTGATCTTTATTAGGTTTGGGAATAAGGACAATCAGGGCTTCTAGAAAGGAAGCAGTGACCTTAGATTCTGCAAGAAAAGAGTTGAAGAGTTCAAGAAGTTTAATGGCAAAAATGGAGGAAAAAGTGGAAAAAAATTCAACAGAAAAGCCATCAGGATCGGGGATCTTGGATTTTTTTAAGTATCTGATGGTGTCTGTTACTTCTTGGAGAGTTATCTCAGCTTCCAATACATCAAGTTTTTCAGGTAAAGATGGGTGGGTCAGGAAGACCATTAAAAAAGGCATGTATATTCTGTTCTGAGGGGTTAGCATCATCAGAGTACAATAAATGATAATATTCTTGAAAAGTGGTAGAAATATCTTTATCAGTGGACGCCATTTTATTGGTATGCTCATTTAGAATGGGACCAATATTTTTATGTTCAGATTTGACTTTTAAAAATTTAGCGAGCATCTTGGCCACTTTCTTTTGACCTCTATTTTAAGAAGGATGTTGCATGCATCAACGATGGATATTTTTTAAGAGCAGATTTGACTTTAATTAACTTATGTAGTACCACGGGGCATTTAGATGAAAAGTAAGTTTGTTCCAGTGTTTTAAGTTGTTGCAGTAAAGTTGTTTATTTGGCTTGGTAGTTTTTTTCTTACTTGCAGAGTAGGCTATAGTGAAGGCATGAAAAGAGGCCTTGAAGGCTTCCCAGTTGTTGGGGACAGACGTGTCCGAAGGATGGTAAATGAAAAAAAATCATTAATAAAGTTAAAAGCTTACGATAGGAAGTAATTATCGGATAAAAGAAAATTATTACATTTCTATCAACCAGTTTTAGGATTGTTCAAAGAAAGTTCAAATGAGGAAAAACAGGAGCATAGTCAGAAATGGAAATAGAGCCAATCTCAGAAGATTGGATGGAGGAAAGTAAAGGTTTACTGTCCAGAATATAATCAATTCTAGAGCGAGTATAGTGAATATTAGAGAAAAATGTAAATTCAAAAGAGTCAGGATTACAAGTTTTCAAACATCAAATAATGGCCGGGTGGCAATGTCAGATTAAAATGCTTTGTCCGATTTGTCAGGCTTAAATTTACATTTAGATTATCTATCTGTAAACAGGTCCAACCACTGATTAATACCTCCTGCAACAATGATGCCCGGGTTGCCAAAAGAGGCTAACAAAACCATAATGTTATTTCAGAAATCGGGGTCAGGTTTAACAGGACTATAAATATTAAATAAAGAGATTTCCTTGTTATGGAAGATAACCTTAGCCATTACCCAACGTCCATCATTATCACATTGAGTTGATAAAATTTGTACATGCAATGATTTCTGAAAAAGAGTAGCACCACCACCTTTACGGTTGATCGCTGGAGAATACATTACTTGGCCTACCCATTGTTGTTTTAATTTAAGAGAGTCTACAGGATTAGAGTAAGTTTCCTGCAAAAAAGAAATGTTTGAGTTCAATCTAAACAAGTGAGATAGTACCTTTTGTCTTTCAACAGGATGTTGTAGACCATGAACATTCCACAAGACAATGTTACACATATTGGGAGGTGGGATGAGAAATACAGGGATACAGGTGATACGCTGCACGGACATTGCTGAGAACAGAATGTCACCATTCATTAAAAAAATATTGAATACAGTATAGACAACAACAAGTAAAAAAAGAAAAGAACATACATCATACAGTGTAATAAAAAGAAAAAAACAACAATTAAGAAAATATGAAGATCGAGTGATGATCAGAAAAAGAGCTAGATCAAGATGAGAGATCCAGATCTAAGACGAAGAGTAAAACAAATAAGTATGGGACATTACAATATCGAGAACAAGAAGAGCGGCAGAGGAAAGATACTAAGATATAAAAGAAATAACAGCCATGTAGAAACAGTATAGAAAGAGGTAGAGAGAATGTGTTAGAATAAAGTAGGAGTGTTGGATAGAAGTATTCACAGAGTGTGGCAAGACACTTTGGAAGAAAGTCTTTAGTTTGACAGGATCATCAAAGGAGCCCATAGTGCCCTTGATAGAGCGCGCAGGTCACCCGCCTACAATTTTATCTATACTCACCTGGGCCCATAATTCAATTTATCACTATTTACTCGATCGGGTAACCTATACTCTACTACCAGTCTATTTTAATACTACTGATTCCTATACCATTGATTACCAATCCTTATCACCGGTACCTATGACTACAATGGATCAGGGAGTTGGTTGTAAAGATAGGCAAATAGTCAAAAATACCATAACATTTGCACTCATGTAATAACAACAGACTCGAAAAAGGTTTAAAATCTTTATCTACTCATCATCAAAAGTCATAAGCCATAGGTTAAAAGTAATCAGACTATCAATAAGCAACATCAAAAACAGGGTATAGCTATGCAAAAGAAATATTTTGCCAACCATTTAGCAACCATTGAATTAAGGGGAAGGAAAACAAGGAACATGCTAATTTGAAAAACAGACTTTCCAACTTAACTTAAGGAGGGTAAAGAATTGGAACACACTAGAGAATACAGTTTCAGCAAATTATCAAAAAGGAAGGGGAAAAACGGAACATAATATGCAATTACGAACCAGATTTAGCATATGACTATAGGGAAGGTAAGAAAAAGGAACACACTAATTAATCGAACCATCAGACCGAATCAATTTTAAGGGAGGGTGGAGAGATAGGATGCTATTTCTTCAATCATTTGAAGTTTGACATTCAGCTAAACGGGAGGGTAAGAAAATGGAACCCGCTAATAGATCAATAAACGCAGATTTCATTTACCAAGGGAAAGGTAAGAAAGGGAACATATATAATCAAAGCTTTTGCAATTTAGGGAGGGTAAAGAAAAGGACACAAGTTATAATGACAATTACCCACACAGATTTATATTTACCTAGAATGGTGTGAAGACCAACCCTGGCCACGGGTCAGTTGAAGGGACAGAACCCCAAAGAATGCAGTCACCAGTAGGCCAGCAGGTGCAGTATAGAAATCAGGACAGGGTAGACCAGATTTGGATCAGGACGGGACAACCAAAGATTAAGAGCCGCACCCGCAGTTCAGTTGCAACGCCTGCGCTATTCCATCTCTGCAAGGAATCAGCCAAAACCCCGACTGGGTTATAGCATGTACCAGCAAAGTGCTTCGCCAGCACTTCACCTACCCAGAACCCCGATTGGGTCAGCGAGTCTGTCTGACAGAGTGCTCCGCAGCCCTCTGCTCTTAGTCACCTATTGAGTGCGTTGGGTCAGTGAATGGTCAGCTATTCGGACAAGTCGGACAATTTCTCTCGCTAAACCTAGGCTAGTTATACTATTTTCCAGGTCAGTGTACCACCCACCAATGTTGCAAGGGTAAGAATCCCCAATTTCGATTGGATAAAGGAGGAGGACAGGTCATCTCACCACCTAATATTTCGAATTTTGCTGTCTCCTAAAAAGCAAGGTTCTCATGACATCTGTATTTCATCTAACAATGGATGTTCTACTGACAAATACATTGTATGCAATTTAGCTTCTTCTAGCCGGGTCAAGTGTCATCTTCCCAGGCGCACCTTGGCTGTGTCTGGCTTTGGCTGGATTTCAATAACACTGAGTTCAACTCCTCTCTGCAGCTGGACATGCACAGCAGGACTTTCAAGATGGAGTAAATAGCACCTCCCAGGCCCAAAGATTACGATACATGAAAAGTAAAGGAAACAATTTTAGGACACAGAATAAAAATGAATACACTGTATACCATGAATCTCTACACTATACCCATTACTTTATAATAAACTATAGCATTAGGATTAAGCAGAACGAACAGCTTAGCAAAAGCAGCAGTGCAAGCTTCTTGCATGTGAGAACACAGAGCAGCCATATTAGCTCTAGTGCGCAGAAGCAACAGATTCCCTCCAAAGCTGCAAGTACGTCATGTCACGTGGGTATGACAGACACATGCGCAGTAGAAATTCCCGCGTAGCAGCAGCCATTTTATTTGCAAGCGTATTAGGATTAGAAAACACATAAGCAAGCTTTACTCGGATACCCAGTAATGAAGAAAAAGGGACAAATTAGCAAGACAAACATATTGGCTAATTCGTTATCATTATTCGAGGTTCTTGAATACAAGCAAGTCGCTATTCATGCGATTTCTTGCTCCATCAATCCCCTCTTTGATGATATTTTATATCATCACAATTAATGGAAACAGATGCCAACTTCTCACACTTCACCCATTTCAATCTCTTCAAACTTTCTATTCTGCTTTTTGTCAGCATTATTATGAGAATTGTTCATCTTCTTATAGATGTGGCTATTTAGCTCTTCCAATTCGAGCTCTTCAGTATTCCTTTTCACTCCTCGCCTATTCATGGAATATTTCTTTTTATGTTTTCGACATTTGCAACAAATTATTATTCCGAATACTAATAAACCTATTCCCTGGCATCAGTATTCTACTCACAAGACTTTTACCTAAATTAGAAAACCAAGTACCTACTGCGGAGAGACCATCAGTAAGCCTCTTCCATGCACTATCAACTTCCAGTGGTTTAAGCTCTTTTTCCAAATTAGTAATATTTGTTACATACCCTATAGGTTCAACACTTGTATCTGGTATGTAAGTGCAACAATGTTGTGCCTTCAACATTCTACAGACTCCGCCCTCTTTTGCCAATACCATGTCAAGAGCAAGTCAATTTTGTAAAACCATTGATCTGATCGCAACCAATTTGGTATTGACCATTAGGAACCCTCCAGCAGTGTCAGTTGATAACCGATCCACTACCGTTGACAATTTGCAGATTCTATGTGTATTCAGAGCCACTCCCACTGTAGGTATCAATGCACTAAAAATATCACCGACTATTTCACCAACACTTTCTCTTTTACTACGTATTAATTCATTAGTTCTTTCATTGCTTCCAGTGATTTTACCCACATGGTATATCTTTGGGAAGACAATACCAAAATAACAGCTCCCATACCAGTGATCTGGTAGTTTGAAATATGCCTTGTTCCCACATATATAATAAATTCTGGGAAACACACTTTCTGACCCATCTTTAAAACCCCAACCCCCAATTACCTTATAATTGTGTTCGCATTCACTGGAACCAATGAATATATTGTTAAAATAACTGGTTCTTTCTCTGTGAAGACAAAGTTTCCCCTTCTTTTCGAAATCCAGCAACATAGCAGCATTAGCCCCACCATTTGAGGTGCTCCCTATGCTTTCAGCCCATTTAGGAATTTTCAGATTTTTGTCATTCGCTTTTCTTTGGAAACTCTCTCTTCTTTTCTCTACCATGTTCACAAATATTTTCTATTTTTCTTGTGATAAACATGTCAAATTATTCCTGTGTGCATCATCTATATCTATTTTACCTATGGTTAGAAAATATTCACTCATACAGCGTGCTGGTATGGACAGGGTTTAGGTTTCTCCGTACAGGGAGTTCAGAAAATATCACATCTAAGTTGGAATAAAAATACTGTAAAGGTCCTTTCTTGTAAAATTAACTAGCTAAAACACTACAGGAAATTCCATAGGTTAGTGGCAAATGGTGGTATGTCACACCCTCAGCTACCGAAGTAAGCAGTTTCATACAGACATAGCAGTCTTCTATTTTCATTGCTTCTACATAGTGTACTAACAGGTTTGCAAATACATTTAAATGAGTTCTGTTTTTGATTCTATTGTAATGCAGTCCTTCCTCATCTGGTGCTTTATAAGTCTACCTTTATTTGTCTAAGGCTAAGTGCTCTCTCTTGTGTATCTACTCTTTGTGGTGTATCTCTAGTTCGTAGCTCTTCAGTGTCTTTTACCAATTGATTAGTAGGGTACAGGTTTGTGTCTTTACTCATCATGTAAGGAATAGCTATTGTTAGTCCTATCCAAAGTAGAAGTATTATTGCTACACTACATAAACATACTTTGCAGCATGTTTTCAAACAATTTCTCTTCGGGCTACCATTAACAGTATGATCAGCCATTTCTGTCTAAATGAGATTCAACCCCTCTTTGTAGCTTTTACACAGATTTACCCTGTGCGATTTTCAGGTTAGTCTCACTTCTTCGTCAGTCTGATCAGTAATCAATTCTTCATCATTTTCATCACTTATGTCTAGATTCTCAAAATCGTCCAGAACGATGTAGGTTCATTCAGGGCCCTTGTATTTATTATTCAGTCTCTTTAGTCATGGACTTCTTCTTCTTGGTTGTATCACAGGTTAATCAGTTTGGTTTGACTTGTTATTTCATCTACCTTTTCTGGTTCTTCATCAATTTTCTTTAAACGCAATCTTAGTCTTTTGACGTATCTAGGCCACTTGTCTCCTTTTCTGAGTCTTTTAGCTGGTACTGTGCTTTGGCCCTCTTCAACTGTTCTTTTGTTTTTATTCAGTTGTAGCATATCCATTTTAATGCTGTCTTCTGTTTCCCTCTCTATCTATCTAGGTCCAGGTCTTATTTCTTGTTCGTCTGCCTGGTCCCTAATCTGGCCTTGTTCAGGTATTTGCTTATTTTGGCTTTTACTTGTTTCACCTTTTTCGTCCTGAACATAATTGACTATTCCTGACTGGTCCGGCTCAAAATCTTTGAACCCTTGATTTTTTTCTGCTTGAGTTTCCGCCCTAATTTCTAGCTGTCCCTTTTCAGGTTCAGGAGTTCTTGGTGGAGTGTCGATTATTTGATCTTTCCCTATCTGGTCCTCCTCAGAATCACTTTTGACTTGGATTTCTATGATCTGAGTATCTTTTTCTACACCTGTCTCATCCTCATTATCATTCTGTCTATCTAGGTAAGTTTGACTTCTTGTCCGAACATATTCTGCAGGTTTGTCGATTATTGGAACCCAATCATCTTGACTGGTGTTCTGCTGTTCTTCTTCAGCTACTTCAGGAACGATCTCTTGAGACCCATCAGCTGTACAACCTTCAGCCTCAGTTTTATCAGATTCCGTCACTTTCTTCGTATGACTGTCATGGATCCAAAGTGGAACTCCTGCACACTTCACAGCTGTGGTAGTTACCAAAATCACTTGACGTGGTTTACCCCACCTGGGTGCAAGATAAGATTTTCGAGTGTGTTTCTTTATCACTACCAAATCACCTGGGTTTAGGTCATGTGCTGGTGTTGCTGGTCTGGCGACAGTGTCTTTCCCAACCTGGCGAGATATAGAATGCACCTGGTCAGCCAGTTCTTTGCAGTATTCCAGTACTAAATCTTTAGATATGCTTAGCAGTTTGGGTCCTGGCACCCATGCTTGCCGCATTGCTCTTCCCATCAGTATTTCATGGGGACTCAAGCCTGTGTTCCGGTCTGGAATACTTCTAAGTCCCATCAGAACAAGTGGCAAAGCATCTGGCCACTCCATCCGAGTTGACTCATACATCTTTCCCACTCTTGATTTGATTGTGCCATTCAATTGTTCTACCACTCCAGAAGGCTCTGGGCGATATGTACAGTGTAGCTTTTGCTTAATTTTGAATTCTTCACAAATTAGGCCCATTATTTCACTGTTAAAATGTTTTCCTCTGTCTGATTCAATTGTTACTGGAGAACCGAAGCGTGGGATAAGCTCTCTGAGTAGGAGCTTAGCCACAGTGATGCTATCATTCCTACGTGTGGGGTAAGCTTCCACCCATTTTGAAAACAGGCAGATAATGACAAGTACATATTTTAATCCTCGACAAGGGGGTAACTAAATGAAGGCAATCTGTAATCGAATAAAAGGACCTTCTGCCTTTCCAATCTTTCCTGGTAACACTACTGTTTTCTTTCCTGGGTTCATTTGTTGGCAAATTAAACACCTCTGGCAGAGTGCCTCTGCTATGTTCCTGAATCTCGCATTAAATCATGTTCGTCTGAACACACGTATCATAGCATCTCTTCCCAAATGTGAATCTCGAAGGATCAACCTAGCCATAGGAGCAAGCAGACAGTCAGGTAACACGGCTGTTTCATCAAGATAAACAATGACACCATCTTCAGCCCTTCTCTGACACCCTAATTTCATCCATTAGCCTTCTTCTTTTGGTTCTGCTGAATTCTGTAAATCTCTCACTTCCTCCCACGTGTTCTCACCTTCCAGCATCATAAGTTGGCAGCTGTTTCCACCCAACTCAACCTTTTTGTTAATAGCCATTTTGTATTTTGCACAATGTTGGGCTAACTGGTCAGCATATCGATTACCAGCTGTCACTTTGTCATTGCCGGATTTGTGAGCAGCACACTTGTCCACAGCCAATTCTTTTGGCAACTGGATTGCTTCCAGTAAATCTTTCACATATTGACCATTTCTGATTGGAGTGCCTGAAGAAGTCAGGAACTCTCTTTGCATCCATAGTTGGCCAAGTGTGGAGAAGTGTGGCTCAGTGGTTAGAGGCGGCAGACCCGGAAGCTGAGATCAGCCGTGGACCAGGGTTCAATTCCCCGCCTCGGTGGGTCTCGGGCTCAAAAATTCCACGGACTCGACAATTCTCGCTCCGGTGCCTACTCGACTCACGGGGTCACACTCTGCGACTCTGGGCAATAGCTTGCTTAATCTCCACTACGGCCCCTCGCGGCGGGATGCCTGGCTTTCACCTTGTGAATACCCTGCCGGGGTATCTCTCACAGGGGAATACCAGGACGGGTTCCCTAAGCAAGCGCCTTGAGACCCCTGGGTGAAACGTGCGCTATATAAATCGAAATACATTTACATACATACATTTACATAGTCATGCACAACCCCGTAACCATATTGGCTGTCAGTGTATATATGGTTACTTTCCAATTTTTCCCAAATTTACAGACCTTTGTCAGGGCATCCAATTCAGCTACTTGTGCAGACTTGACTCCATGTAAATAGGATGCTTCGACTGGACCTCCCAACGTGCACACTGCGTAGGCAGGGCTTAGACCTCCTTCCACATGTCTAATGCACGAGCCATCCACAAATAGCTCATAATCTGAATCAATTAATGGCTCTTCTCTTGTGTCTGGTCATGGTTTTGTGCTGTATTGAGTCAGATCAATGCAGTCATGTTCAACTTATCCCTTCAATTCTTCAGTATGTGAGTCAGGTAACAGTGTTGCTGGGTTCAGAATACTACACCTAGCAAAGGTTATGTTTCCTGCACCTACAAGAATTCTCTCATACTTAGTCAGCCGACTAGGTGTGAGATACTGAGTCTTAGTTCTGTTTAGCAAAATCACAACTGCATGAGGAACATACACAGTTACAGGATGTCCCATAATAATGGATTCACTCTGCTCAAGGCTCGTACAAGTTGCAGCTACTGCTTTCAGACATCCAGGTAATGCAGCTGCCACTGGGTCCAATGTGGAAGAAAATAATGCCACAGGACACCTCACTAGACCATGAATCTGAGTCAAAACTGAAAGTGCACAATTATCTCGGGTATCACAGAAAAGTGCAAAATCTTTTGAATAGTCAGGCATTCCCAATGCTGAAGCTGTACACAGACAGTCTCGTAGTTTTACAAAAGCAGTCATGCTTTCGTCATCCCATTCTACTGGGTCCCTGGCTCTTTTCTTTGTCATCTGTATCAGGGGTTTGGCAAGAACTGCAAATCCCACAATCCATTGCCTGCAATATCCAATAACTCAGAGAAACATTCTGATCTCTTTTTGTGTTTGTGGCAGATTCATGTTTTTAATTATCCGTATTCTCTCTGAGGTAACTTTTCTAACACCTCTCTCTATCTGGTGCCCCAGATAGTTCACTGATGTAGCACAAAATTGCAGGTTCTCTGGGGACACTTTATGTCCTCCTTCACCCAAATGATTCAGTAAAGCAATGGTATCAACAACACAGTCTTTTCATGTTTTAGATGCCACCAAGAGGTCATCTATGTACTGAACAAGGACGGATTGTCCAGGCAGTATTAATGACTCAAGGCACTTTTTCAAAATCTGATTAAAAATTGAGGGACTTTCGGTGTATCCCTGAGGGACACGATTCCAAACATAGAAATGACTGTCGAATTCAAATGAGAAAAGAAATTTGCTGTCTGGGTGTAAGGGAATTGAGAAAAAGGCGTGACATAGGTCAATGACAGTAAACCATCCAGCCTCACACGGTATATGATACAGAATCACTGCAGGTTTTGGCACGACTGGACAGCAAGGGACAACAATTTTATTAACCTTTCTCAGGTCCTGTACTACTCTGCACTTACCACTCGGTTTCTTTATACCAATTATGGGCGAGTTACATGGATTGCTCAGTACTTCTTGCAAAATGCCTGTTTCAACCAATCGTTTTAACTCCACTGCAACACCCGCTTTTATCTCGGCACTCATTTTGTATTGATGAGTATTTGGGTAAACTGCATTTTCTTTTATAGTTACTTTTATTGGGTCAACATTTGCCATTAGTCCTACATTCTTTCCAGTAAAATCCCATACCTCTGACTTTACCATCTGTTGCAGTTCTTCTGGTAAGTCTTGTATTGTCAGTCTTTTATTTTCTGTCTCTGGTCTTACTAACATTAATTTGTAAACTCCATCTTCGTCTGGGGTTTGAATTTCAACACCATTTGGAGTGCAAAAGCTGGTGCAATTCATTTTGCACAACAAATCTAGTCCTAGTAGGTTAACAGGACTTGAATCACAGACAGCAAATCTATGCATTTCATTAAAATTACCTATTCTCACTTCCATTGGTTCTGTAACTGGGGAACTAATTTGTTTATTAGAAATGTCCACTCCCGAGAGGGGTAGGTTTGGAACGTCTGCTGTTCTCACAGTAGAACGGGTAGCACCAGTGTCCAACAGAAAGGTAACATCATTTCCTTCAACCTTTCCTTCAATGTATGGCCCTGACTGGTCTACCGGCAAGGAGGCGCCAAGCATGCACTCCTCGTCCTCCCCCCTCAGGCACCGTCAGTAAGGTTCATCACAAAAGAATATATCATTCAGATGGAATTGTGAAGTTGCTGTATCCTTTCTTTCCCTTCCTTCCCAATCTGTGTTATCTACACTCTGTTGTGCTTTACTCCAGTATTTTGGCATAGGTGGCGGGGGCAGCTGATTCTGTATTATCTGCTGCTGGGTCTTCCGTGGCACCTCATTCTGCGTCTGTGGATTTAAATCATTAATTTGCACATTACCATTTTGCACAACCTTACACTCGTATTTCCAATGCCCCAACTTGCCACATCCGTGACAGGGGAACTACTTCTTGGCATCTTCTCTATTGAATTTTCCCCTTGGCCTTCCACCACTTCCATCACCCTTATTCTGATTGCTAGTCATCTGGTTTAGCTGTTGTTCTTGTTGCTCTGCTAATTTTACTTGTGCCCACATGACTTTTTCTTTTAACATTTTCCGCTTATTTTCCAGCTCATCTTCACAATACTTTACATATTTAAGAACCTCATCTATGGGCTTAGCTTGCCAACAAATTTTATTGTCTTTAATCCATTGTGAAATTTCTGGCCTTAAACCTGACACAAATCAATAAATGAAATGCGTCATGTCTTTCATGTCAACATTGTCTAGTCCACTGTATTGTTTGAATGTCTGTAATAACCGTTCATAATATGAATGCACAGATTTGTTCTTATTCTTAGTGGTTCTGTCTATTTTCATCCAGTCTGTCTCCTTTGCAGGCACCTTTCCTTTAAGGTAAAGTATTACCTGATTATATTTTTTCATTACATCCTCGGAAGGTGCCCCTGTCACTAGGCCAATCAACAGCAATTTTGCATTCTGTCCACAGATCCACAGGAACTACAATGTCAAATAATCAGTCTAAGTCTTTCAAAAGACACTTTGAAACCTTTACAAATCCTTCGACTTGTCTGTACCATTCTACAGGTTTTCCACGAAGTTTTGGAAAGTCATTCGTAAATGACAAAATATCCTGTCGGGACCAATGGTACATGCAAATAGCCTCCACCTGGTACCTCTCGCATGGGACATAATTTTTCCACCTTTTCTGCTTCTTTTAAAACATATTCTGAAGTCATTTGTCTTGATCGAACCTCTTCCTTTTTCTTTGCTCACCTGGCGTTCCATTTTTCTAATTCTCCCCATTTTTGTAACAAATGTAGTAGTTCTCTTATCTGCACTTTTC
Source organism: Lissotriton helveticus (assembly GCF_964261635.1). Classification (NCBI taxonomy): domain Eukaryota; kingdom Metazoa; phylum Chordata; class Amphibia; order Caudata; family Salamandridae; genus Lissotriton; species Lissotriton helveticus. The sequence goes on from NC_136057.1 coordinate 823,450,789, forward strand.
TTCCTGACACATTCATGTTTTCTAAATCTTTGTCAGAGAATTCTGCTCGATATGGCTTTTGCAATACTTTAGATTTACCAAGGTCAATCCCCATGCTAGCTGTGGTGTCCATTAATTTTTCATGGTACACCCTTGTATTTCGAGTAATACTTTTACAAATGAATAATAATTCATCTTCACTAAGGGTATTTAGTCTGTCCAATCCCACATTCCCAGCCATCAACTCTTTCAATTCGATTCTCAATTTATATATGTCTAATGGCTTTGGCTGGGTTTTCGGTTTCTCTATTTCTCGGGTCCATCTGTCTATTTCTTCAGGAGCCACTACCGTGGCACTTCTCGACCCAGAGGATGTCTCTAACTGAACTTTTCTTGAATTTAAAGGAGTGTTCTTTCTCATTGAACTTCCTTCTGGTTCTCTTATTGGTAAATCCATTAGTGAGATTACTGATTCACACTCACTGACCTGATCATCTATTATTAATGATTCTTTTCTTGGAACGACTACCGATGTAGTTATAACTGGAGCTTTTGGACTAGCTTGCTTATCCCCATACAAAGGAACAACCGGGCCAATAGTTACTGGGATTGTCAGAGCCTCAGGACTTGTGTTTAATTGAGAGATTCTCTGTTTGTTTAAAGTCTCTCGTTCTCTGTCCTGTAGTACCTTTTCAATGGAGGTTTCGTGTATTATTTGCGGAATCAGGGTGGGTTTAAAAATGGGGCACTTGGATTTACTGTACTCGGTCCCTCATTATAAGGAGGTCTTTAAAAATGGGTTTCTCGGATTTACTGTTCGTGGTTCCTCATTATAACGTGGTGGATTTTTCATTAATAAATCCTCCATGTAATCATTGTCTGAATCACCACTAGTCAATAAATGTTTGGTTTTCTCAGTCCTTTCACCTTTCGTGGGCTCTTCTAAGGTTGGCACAGGATATAACCCTTCTACTAGCATGTTGTGTCTCCATTGTTTCTTTTTTTCTTTTCTTTGGATACTCCTTTAACTTTAGGGTAGAATTTACTCAAGCCTTTGTCAGTTCTAGGTCTGTCTCGCTCGAAGGCCTCAATTTCCCATTCTTCTAGTGCCTCATATTGCGTTAATCTAGGTCTGGGATGTAAATCATTCATTTGAGTCCTTAAATTGAACAAAATTCTTCCATTAAATATGCCTTCTAAGGGAAATGCTAAAATGCCATCATTTTTTGTGTTATCCACCCAGTTCTCTAGCCATACACACGTGTGGTAACCCCTATCAAACATCATGAAGGATGCAGGAGTATTCGGTGGTGGAATAATGACTCCTTCTCTTGTTTTAATCTGCTTATCTTTTTTAAAGTAATTCTTGACACTGTCTACAAGTGACATTTTTCTCTTACTTCCGTACATATTACGGGGTCTGCCTCTTATCGCCTGATCCCTAGCAAAACCTTGGTATCTTGGATCAGGTCGAATCTCTGGATGACTTGTATACCACATATCATTTTTAAATTTCTGTTTACCAAATACTTCCAATAGTAGCGTGTCCTTTATTTTTCTGCAACCAACCAACACTGCGGTTTCAAATAATAGCAACCTATGAGTGTGCGGCTTATCTCGTGAGACGAGTTCCCATGCTCTTGCACTCACCCCTCCTTTACAATGCTATCTCAGCTAGACACCCGCGATCTCGACCAATACCAGCGCGGCTATTAGTGACAACAGCGCAGCTCCGCAACTGACTCCCTCCTTCACAAGGTAATGAAAACACTTAGATTTAAAGTGCGTTTCTCTTTTAATCAGCAACGTGAAAACATTCGCCACTGTACATGAGTGCCTAGATAGGAAAGAAATATCTCACTGGAAGTAAATCCCTTCCGTTTCCCTTTCACACAATACGAGTAGATCCCTTCCGCCTACACTTCATACAAGCATTAGAGAACCTGCTGCTCCTCTGGACTAATCAACTCCGGGATATATACTAAGGCCAAAGTTTCACCAGCGAACCCCTTTGATATCAATCGTGCTCAGACGAACCTGCTAGTTCTTCCGTGTGACCGTTACTAGGTGATATCACAACAAAAGTTTTGCCAGCGTACTCTTTGCTATCATTTATTAATTCATACAGAAAACCCTAAATAGTGCTTCCGGTTCTGCCCAACCATGCACTAACTTCCTACAGGTAAGCGACCTCACTGCGATGTGGCTTCCATTTACCACCCGCTATTCTGCCCTCGGGGATTCCAGACAAACATATAACAGGTACGAACAATTTTGGTTAATACATAAAATCAATATAGCAGCAATGAAATAGAATTTGAAGCATTTCAAATAACATTATTTTTGATCGATCAACAAAATGTGAATTCTAATCAACTAACTTAACTACCTATCTTAACTAATCCCTAACCATACTACTGCTACCAAAGAAATATACTGATAGAGCGTGCAGGTCACCCGACTACAATTATATCTATACTCACCTGGGCCCATAATTCAATTTATCACTATTTACTCAATCATCTAACCCACACTCTACTACCAGTCTATTTTAATACTACTGATTCCCATACCATTGACTTACCAATCCTTATCACTGGTACCTATGACCACAATGGATCAGGGAGTTGGTTGTAAAGATAGGCAAATAGTCAAAAATACCATAACATTTGCACTCATGTAATAACCACATACTCGAAAAAGGTTTAAAATCTTTATCTACTCATCATCAAAAGTCATAAGCCATAGGTTAAAAGTAATCAGACTATCAATAACCAACATCAGAAACAGGGTATAGCTATGCAAAAGAAATATTTTGCCAACCATTTAGCAACCATTGAATTAAGGGGAAGGAAACAAGTAACATGTTAATTTGAAAAACAGACTTTCCAACTTAACTTAAGGAGGGTAAAGAATTGGAGCACACTAGAGGATACAGTTTAAGCAAATTATCAAAAAGGAAGGGGAAAAAGGGAACATAATATGCAATTAGGAACCAGATTTAGCATATGACTATAGGGAAGGTAAGAAAAAGGAACACACTACTAAATCGAACCATCAGACCTATTTAATTTCAAGGAAGGGTAGAGAGATAGGACGCTATTTATTCAAACATTAGAAGTTTGACATTCAGCTAAACGAGAGGGTAAGAAAATAGAACACGCTAATAGATCAATAAACGCAGATTTCATTTACCAAGGGAAAGGTAAGAAAGGGAACATATATAATCAATCTTTTGCAATTTAGGGAGGGTAAAGAAAAGGACGCAAGTTATAATGACAATTACCCACACAGATTTATATTTACCTAGAATGGTGTGAAGACCAACCCTTGCCACGGGTCAGTTGAAAGGACAGAAGAACCCCAAAGAATGCAGTTGCCAGTAGGCCAGCAGGTGCAGTATGGGAATCAGGACAGGGTAGACCAGATTTGGATCAGGACGGGACCACCAAAGATTAAGACCAGCACCCGCAGTTCAGTTGCAATGCCTGCGCTACTCCCTCTCTACAAAGAATCAGCCAAAACCCCGACTGGGTTAAAGCATGTACCAGCAAAGTTCTTCGCCAGCACTTCACCTTCCCAGAACCCCGATTGGGTCAGCGAGTCTGTCTGACAGAGTGCTCCGCAGCCCTCTGCTCTTAGTCACCTATTGAGTGCGTTGGGTCAGTGACAGGTCAGCTATTCGGACAAGTCGGACAATTTCTCTAGGTAAACCTAGGCTAGTTATACTATTTTCCAGGTCAGTGTACCACCCCCCAATGTTACAAGGGTAAGAATCCCCAATTTTGATTGGACAAAGGAGGAGGACAGGTCGTCTCACCACCTAATATTTCGAATTTGCCATCTCCTATTCAAATTTAACATTCCCGCCCATCGAATTCAGGTTCTCATGACATCTGTATTTCATCTACCAATGGATGTTCTATTGATAAATACATTGTATGCAATTTAGCTTCTTCTAGCCAGGTCAAGTGTCATCTTCCCAGGCACATCTTGGCTGTGTCTGGCTTTGGCTGTATTTCAATAACACTGAGTTCAACTCCTCTCTGCAGCTGGACATGCGCAGAAGGACTTTCAAGATGGAGTAAATAGCAACTCCCAGGCCTAAAGATTACCATACATGAAAAGTAAAGGAAACAATTTTAGGACACAGAATAAAAATGAATACACTGTATACCATGAATCTCTACACCATACTGATTACTTTATAATAAACTATAGCATTAGGATTAAGCAGAACGAACAGCTTAGCAAAAGCAGCAGTGCAAGCTTCTCGCATATGAGCACACATAGCAGCCATATTAGCTCTAGTGCGCAGAAGCAACAGATTCCCTCCAAAGCTGCGAGTACGTCATGTCACGTGGGTATGACAGATGCATGCGCCGTAGAAATTCCTACGTAGCAGCAGCCATTTTATTTGCAAGCGTATTAGGATTAGAAAACACATAAGCAAGCTTTACTCGGATACCCAGTAATGAAGAAAAAGGGACAAATTAGCAAGACAAACATATTGGTTAATTCGTTATCATTACTCGAGTTTCTTGAATACAAGCAAGTCGCTATTCGTGCGAATCCTTGCTCCATCATCCTCATGAGTAATTTTACATAAACAAGGATACAAAATGCCATAACGAATATGTAATTGTCTCATTAGTTAATGAAGAACAAGAAAGTCTTTCTTTCTGGCATTGGTGGCATTAGAGAGATCTTGAGAGAGATAAATGATGTTGCCAGACCATAAAAGACGAAGTTTCACTTTTTCTGCTTTCAACACATGGATGAGATCTGTAAATTGCCAAAATAACATTATTATCCCTCTGCGTGTGGTAGATTGATGTTGAAAACGACCAAGACAGTGAGCACATTAAATGTTCAGTGGAGGCTCATGTTAAAGGACAAAAGTAAGTTTGGGTGTAAAATCCGTTCCGTTCGCGGAATTTGCCGATTTTTGGCAATTTCCCGGTCCGCGAATCCTGCGAATTGGCCCAAAATCTATAAATTCACAAGCTGGTGGATTTTTTTGCTTGGTCGCGCTGGAAAAATACAATATCGCGCGCGCTGCATTGACTTGCCGTGATTCTGTGTTTGCCGAGTTGTTTTTCTCCCGGTCTGCGTGTGCTGCGCCATTTTGGATCTTGCTGCATGATCGCACGAGAGTATTTCGACCGCGATTACGTCATCGCGGCCCGCCATCTTGCACAGCGAGAGTTTGACAACGCGAGTATGTCATAAGGGCCCGCGATCACGCATCGCGGGAGTAAACAATGCCGAACACGTAGATGCGGCGCGCAGCTGACTTCCGGCAGGAGATTTGAACAGCTCGCTTTCCCGAACTTGCGAAAAATTGCAATTCTGCACAAGAAATCCACCGCAGGCAGCATAGACCTTCTGAAAATGATGATTTTGATCAGAATATCTCCTCAGATTGACATTTGACTGCACTTTTTGGTGCAAGGAGTCCATTTTTTTTGGGGGGGGAAGGAAGTACCCCAGAGTCTCCAACTTCCTGTTCCTGTCCAGCAGGCTCCTCCCAGTGCTTTGTCCATGTCCTTTTCACTTTTGGATCTGGAGCTGGAAGTATTACTTGTTGTGGCTGCTGCTGGATATTTGTATTTGAGGACTTTTTGGACTTTTGAGTTTGGATCACTTTTGGATTTGAGATTTTACAAGTAAGTTGGTGTTGTTTGTTTGTGGCGGTATTGCAGTTGCTGCAACTACAATTTTAAAACTTTTTTCACAACTTAAAAAAATATATATATTGTGGGTAGCCACAGTATCCAGTAGGCCTAGGGTTAGTCATGGGTGCATGATACAACTGTTTACTTACATCTCATTTATGTCTTGGAATTTTAGCTCACTGTTATATGTAGATTTTTTTTTAAATTTTGGGGTGCCTGTAAAGCCTCACTAGCCAGTAGACCCAGGGGTAGTGAGTGGTGTATGGACCAAGTCTTTCTGTGGGGTGTCTTGAATTTAAACATCATTGAGGGCATGGATGGCATTGGATTGTGGTGATTTGTGTGTGTTTTTCGACTTTTTGGGTGCTGTTGGGGCCTGACCATGTGGGTGGGGGCCATTTTGAGGCCTGGTCCAGGCAGGGCCTGGCCATGTGGTGGGGGTCAAGGGGCCATTTTGAAGCATGGCAGTGTGCTCAGGCCTGCACCCAGTTTGCCTTGCTTTCAACCATTATGCCCAGGGGTACTCAGTGGTTCATGGACCTAGTCTTTCTGTGGGTTGTCTTGAATTTAAACATCATTGAGGGCATGGATGGCATTGGATTGTGGTGATTCTTGTGTGTTTTTCAACTTTTTGGGTGCTGTTGGGGCCCGACCATGTGGGTGGGGGCTATTTTGAGGCCTGGTCCAGGCAGGGCCTGGCCATGTGGTGGGGGTCAAGGGGCCATTTTGAAGCCTGGCAGTGTGCTCAGGCCTGCACCCAGTTTGCCTTGCTTTCAACCATTATGCCCAGGGGTACTCAGTGGTCCATGAACCTAGTCTTTCTGTGGGGTGTCTTGAATTTAAACATCATTGAGGGCATGGATGGCATTGGATTGTGGTGATATTTGTGTGTTTTTTTTACTTTTTGGGATGTTGTTGGGGCCTGGCCATGTGGGTCGGGGCTATTTTGAGGCCTGGTCCAGGCAGGGCCTGGCCATGTGGTGGGGGTCAAGGGGCCATTTTGAAGCCAGGCAGTGTGCTCAGGCCTGCACTCAGTTTGCCTTGCTTTCGACCATTATGCTCATGGGTATTCAGTGGTCCATGGACCTAGTCTTTCTGTGCGGTGTCTTGAATTTAAACATCATTGAGAGCATGGATGGCATTGGATTGTGGTGATTTTTGTGTGTTTTTCGACTTTTTGGGGTGTTTAACTGATGTTCCTCTGGCTTCCTTTGCTTTTAGGTGCACAAGAGAACCACCGGTGCCAGGAAGAAGTCCTGCAGCGGTGTGTGCAGCACAACATCACGTGACGTCACGTGTGGCCACAGACAACTCTGCAACTCGTGCAACTGCGGTCTGCTGTTCTGACATCTGAAGAAGATGGGCCCAAAGAAAGGTGGCCGTAGCTCCTCTACAAAGAACGTTTCCAGTGCCACTGCCAGTAAGAAGGAGCAGAAGAAGCAAGTGGCGCCACTTACTAAGCAGACTGGTGTGCCCACAGACAATTTATTCGGGAAAAAAAACAACGCCTGCAGCAGCGGGGTCCGCCGGGGACCAAGCTGGGAGAAGTACCTCTGCTTCATTAGGCACAGTGCCACCACGCAAGGTTAGGTCCAAGCCCATGAGTGCTGCAGAGGCAGCCACTGTCATTGCTCAATCACCATCGACCAGTGGTGTAGGCTCATCGCAAGAAAGTAGCACCCTAGCACCCAATCAACGCAGGGTGTAACTCAGCTGACGAGTGTTCAACAACCACAGCCGCAACAACAACTACAGGTGCAACTAGTACAAGCGCAAGTACAAGCCCCAGTACATGCGCAAGGAGAGGCACAAGTAGAGGCGCAAGTAGAGGCGCAAGTAGAGGCGCAAGGAGAGGCGCAAGGAGAGGCGCATGGAGATGCGCATGGAGAGGCGCATGGAGAGGCTCAACTAGAGGTGCATGGAGCGGCACAACTGCCCACAATGCTTGTTCCTCCAGAAATAGGGGCACATCAGGAAATCGAGATTGAAGCAGAGGTATCATCCAAGGAAGCCAGTCCTCCTGACGATGATCCATTGTCTTCCAGATCCCCAGCAAGAAAAAGGTCAAGGAGTGCTGCTATTACAAGTTCTTCTTCAAGCACCCTTCCTTCCGATGACCTTGATGTTGGTTGGAACCCACCAATGCAGTCTGAGAGTGAGGCACGCAATGAGCCGACAAAGGTAGCTAAGCCTAAAAGGAAGGTTCCTGCAAGGCTTTCACTTATGGCTGATGATGACGACGAGCAAGAAGTGGTGTATGCTGCTGATGAACAGTCTGATGACGACCCAGTCATCACAGACGTCACTCCAGCCCCAGCGGACATGCAGCGGACAGACATTTTAACCCTATCCCGAATTGCTGCTGAGCGGGATGTGGGCGGCGTGGCACTGGTATCACCACCAACGCAGTTAACTACTACACCAACACAACCTACAGCTTCCATATTTTCTCTTCAGAAGGGCCGGCAGGGACCTCCATCCAGCTCGACCTCCATTACCTCAAGTAGTGGTGCTGTAAGTGCACAACAGAGTCGAATTCAGCCACGCCCATCCTCCACTTCATCTAGCATTGAAACTGAAATAGCACCTCCACCACCAGCAGACATTTCCAGTCCCCAGTTTGGGACTTCTTTAGTGTTAGCCAAAAGGCGGAAGACATGGTTTTTTGTTTGATTTGGAAAACTGTAGTTAGTCGGGGTAAGCTCGGTACCAACTATGGTACCGGAGGCCAGAGAGGTCATCTCCGAAAACACCACAATATCATTTGGGAGGCGCACCTAAGGAAGATTCAGGGAGCCAAAAGTACAACAAATCCAAATGTATCCATTCATATTGCATCTGATGATGATGAGGGGCTGATCATGCAGGGGGGAAGTGAAGAAGCAACATACATTTTTTCTGGTACACCCAGTACCCCTGGCAGCAGCACTGCAGTGGTAGCGCCCACACCCTCTACCCCTGCAACATGTATCAGGCACACTAAGAATCTGGGAGAGACAGCAATGTGAAAAAGTACATCAATGAGCCTAACTGGTTTGAAGAAGTCTGCATCATCATGATCACGTAATACGGTCCAGCCCACCATTAGAAGCATGTTTTGGTCGGATGCGCCATTTGAACGCAACAGTAGCCATGTTTGCCATGGAGGAATCTCATACTGCACCTAACCTTTTGGAGGAGTTTGACAGGAAGGTCTATGAATGGCTGCATCCAAGAAATCACATGATTGGTTATGTTTCCACGGATAATGGCAGTAATATAGTTAAGGCCATGCATCAAAGTGGCTATTTCAGAGTGCCGTGTTTGGCGCACAGTATTAACATTGTTGTGCAAGATTTCTTGAAAAAAGAAATCACAGTCAGCAAGTTACTGACCACCTGCCGAAGAATCTGCACACATTTCAGCCATTCTTTTAAGGCCCGGAAGAAGCTGAGGTGCATGCAACATGAACGTAGACTGCCAGTCAAAGGACTCATCCAGGAGGTGGCAACACCTTGAAACTCAACCTTCTACATGCTTTAGCGTATGTCTGAGCAGTGGGGGTAATCAATGAGTATGTCTATGAACTGGGTTCCACTATGAAAGACATGAGGCTAGAGTTGGAGGAATGGAAGCTAGTTGCAAGCCTGACAGACATGCTTCGTCCTTTTGAGGTCTTCACGCCTAAAGTCAGCAGGGAGGACTGCTCTTTGGGCAAAGCTATCCCATTGTTGCGCATGCTAGAGCACCAACTGCAGGCGGTGTCTTCAACGTACCGAGATGATGCTGAAAAGCAAGACGCATATCAGTTGGCTGAGAGGTTATTAAGCCGCCTAGTTGCCAATGAAAGGTTTAAAAACATACATACAGAACAACATTACATTTGTGCCACTATTCTGGATCCACGGTACAAAAAGGCCATGGCCAGCAAAGCCTTCATTCCTTTTTATGAAGCAGATGTTTCAAAGTACAAACATTGGCTAGCTCTGTCAGCCACTCGGTTAGAAAAAGAGCGGCAGAAAATTGAAGGAGCCGGCAGAAGTATTACTGAATAAGGAGGCCATCCGGCGTCAAGTTCCACTTCTGAATCTGTGGCCGAAGGGAGTCACTTTCCCTCAGAGCCGTTAACGACACCAGCAACCGTATCATCATCCTCACCTGCACCAGGCCCAGCCATAATATTGTCAGAAGCGGTTTGGCTAACTCATCAAGGGTTTGCTCGTTCCAGTGATACAAAGGCCACAGATGATACGGAAAGTGGAGCAACCCTGGAAAACCTTGAGTCGATGGTGCAGGCCTATCTGGATGACCCAACAGAGGTCTTTGTTAATCAGAACCCATTGCTGTATTGGTATGGGAAAAAGCCTCTATGGCGACTGATCACCAACCTGGCTCTAAATTATTTGTCTTTCCCACTCGCAAGCGTGTCTCCTGAATGTGTTTTCAGTGCTGCTGGTGCCATTGTAACTTCAAAAAGGACCCGCCTCTCGCCCAAAAATGTAGATCAAGATGAATCAAAACTTCATACCACGAGATCACAAAATACATGAATGCACGCAGGAAGAAGAGGACACCGACTTAGGTGACGGAAGTTCTTCTCTGTTAGCTGACCTACTCCTGTCTCAATTCATAGAGTTTGAGGACGAGCTCTACTTCCCTGACACCGAGGCCTGAAAATGACTTCCTATTTTTTCGTCCTAATTCACTTTTATTCCTGTGTGTCTTTCTTTGTTTTGCAACTTTTACCACAACAAAACTCTAATCACCTAATCACAACAAGTCCATCAGCAGCACTGTCTTAATCTTATTTGATTTCCTTATTGATTTGAAGGTGCCGTAGTCTGCATTCCAGAGGTTCAGAAGTTCACAACTCAATCATGCTCCTCTATCCTCCTCCTCCAGACTCCCCCTATCCATTTCCCTCAAGGCAGATGGCTGGATTACACAGAATAAAGAAACTTTGTCTTCGTAGACGAGTCCCCTCAAGTGGGACTGGAATTACTGACTACATGCTTGCTGATTGCTGACAGTTACTTCTGAAATTGACAGGAGAGGCTGCCCTGTGGGCCCTCAGATTTAAAAAGAAGATGCATACAAAAAGTGGAACAGGTAATGAATAATGCAAAGAAGATGGCATGCAGTGGACAGCAATGGCTGTCTGGCTCTGATGAAAGCAATTGTTGTTTGTTTGTTGTGCATGAAATGAATCATATGTCTTCTGTTATTTAATCTTTTACACACTAAATGTAACTCAAGTCTACTCTGCTGTTTTTTTACCTTGTTTAATTCAAATTGTACTTCAACTGCAGGGGCCACTACATTGCATTTTCCAATATGCAAAATGTCCTTGGACTTACTGTTTGCCAATATACCATGATGATTGTCTTGATTAAATAATATATCTTTTTCTTTACAGTCACTCACTGGGATGGATGGATCATCAGCGTCGGTTTACGGAAGAACTATGACCAATTCGTGAGTGGCAAACAGGTAAACCAGTCTACAACAACTACTACAGCAGAACTACATGTCTGTGTAGTTTTGGTACGGAGTGGTCGAGGCAGTGTAGTGTTGTAATGTTATGCCAGGCAGAGTCCAGACAGCAGTTCATGTAAAATTGGGGCTATGTGGCTTGCTGCATACAATTAGATATGCTTTGTCTGTCTGTGACAAAGAGCCTAGGTATGCTACATCAGGTTGCTTCACTCAGAGGTGCCTGCCTTGACCGTCTGCATGGCCCTGCCGCAAGCATGGGCCAAAAATCCGTTCCGCTCACGAAATTTGCTGTTTTTCGGCGGCAAATTCGCAATCCGCGAATCACTCGAAATTGCCGTAAATTAGCCAATTCTTGAGCGTAACAGATTTGTGGCCCATGCTTGCGGAAGGGCCATGCAGATGGTCAAGGCAGGCACCACTGAGTGAGGCAACCTGATGTAACATACCTAGGCTCTTTGACACAGACAGACAAAGCATATCTAGGGTTTAGGGTTCAGTGCGGTTTACATGGGTTTTTGGGTTTAATTCCGTAGGGTTTCCGCAGAGTCTAGGGCTCAGGGCCCGATGCAGGCTCGTTCATAATGATGTTGGCAAGGTTTTAGGGGGTTTGGCGTATTTTGGTCCAGAATTGGCCAAATTTTTAACTTTTTGGGTGTTTTGCAGGCGCATGTGTTTGGGTGAAAAGTAGTCGTACACCTTCCAGTGGATCGATTTTGTTCTGCCTTGCTGATATCCTTGGAAATCGCTAGAACAAGTGTCCTGGTAAGTTTCAAGAGGATCAAAGTAGTGGAAGTGCTGAAAACAAACAAGGCGCAATTTACCATGTTTTGGGGATAGCAGTATTGCATGTTTTTGGGGGGCTGCTTGGGGGTGTTCTAGATTTTGGGGGTTGGGTTTATGGGTCTGGGAGCACTGCTAGGAAGGTCTAATTTTGATTGCAAGTGGATTGAAGAACATCCATAGTGGAAAAGGGGGGTTTGGGCCTAGTTGCAGACAGCGTTTGGCACGATTTAAAGGTAGGCCTTGCTGAGGATAGCACTCCTGCATGTTTTTGGTGGCCTGTTTGGGGGTGTTCTCCATTTCTGGGGGTGGTTCGAGGGGCCTGGAAACACTGCTGGGAAGGTCTAATTTTGATTGCAAGTGGTTTCAAGAAAATCTGTGGTGGAAAAGGGGGGTTTGGGCCTAGCTGCAGAGTGCATTTTGGAGCATTTTGAACTTAGGCCTCTGGAGATTCTCAGTGTTGCATTTCTGGGATGGCCTGTTTCGGGGGGTTCTACATTTTTGGGGCTGGGTCGAGTTGTCTGGGAGCTCTGCTGGGAAGGTCTAATATTGAATGCAAGTGGTTTGGAGAAAATCCACGGTGAAAAACTTTTTTTAAGCACTCCTGCATGTTTTTTGGGGGCTGTTTGGCGGTGTTCTCCATTTCTGGGGGTGGGTCGAGGGGCCTGGGAGCACTGCTGGGAAGTTCTAATTTTGATTGCAAGTGGTTTGAAGAAAATACATGGTGGAAAAGAGGCGTTTGGGCCTAGTTGCAGAGCGCGTTTGGCACGATTTAAAGGTAGGCATCGCTTAGGATAGCACTCCTGCGTTTTTTTTCGTGGCCTGTTTCGGGGTGTTCTCCATTTCTGGGGGTGGATCGAGGGGTCTAGAAGCACTGCTGGGAAGGTCTAATTTTGATTGCAAGTGGTTTGAAGAAAATCCATGGTGGGAAAAGAGGGGTTTGGGCCTAGCTGCAGAGTGCGTTTTGGAGCGATTTGAAATTAGGTCTCTGGAGATTGTAAGTGTTGCATTTCTGTGATGGCATGTTTGGGGGGGGTTCTACATTTTTGGGGCCGGGTCGAGGGGTCTGGGAGCACTGCTGGGAAGGTCTAATATTGAATGCAAGTGGTTTGGAGAAAATCCATGGTGATTTTTTTTTTTTTTGCATTCCTGCATGTTTTTGGGGGGCTGTTTGGAGGTGTTCTCCATTTCTGGGGGTGGGTCGAGGGGCCTGGGCGCACCGCTGGGAAGGTCAAATTTTGATTGCAAGTGGTTTGAAGAAAAGCCATGGTGGAAAAGGGGGGTATAGGCCTAGCTGCAGAGTGCGTTTTGGAGCGATTTGAACTTAGGCCTCTGGAGATTCTAAGTGTTGCATTTCTGTGATGGCCTGTTTGGGGGGTTCTACATTTTTGGGGCTGGGTCGAGGGGTCTGGGAACACTGCTGGGAAGGTCTAATATTGAATGCAAGTGGTTTGAAGAATATCCATGGTGAAAAAGGAGTGTTTTGGACCTACTTTCAGAGTGGACCTACTTTCAGAGTGCGTTTTAGCACGATTTTCAAGTAGGCCTCAGCTAGGTGGCAGTACCGCATGTTTTTGGGGGGGGTCTAGATTTTTGGAGGTGGGTTGAGGGGTCTGGGAGCACTGCTGGGAAGGTCTAATTTTGCTCTAAAATCGCAGTTTACACTCTACACCTAGCTTGAGGGGAAAGATTTACCCTAACAAAAATAAACTAGCCCCACCCCCCCCTAACCCAAACAATTGTCCATTTCAAATAGCCCTTTGAAAAGTCCCAAAATAATCCCCAACTCCCGATTCCCACCCTCCCCAACAGTCTTTAAAAAAGGGGCAAGGGACACAGTCACTTCCGGCGGTGTGTGGACAGGCGGTCCCGCCGCTCATTGCGGAGGTCCCGGAGCTGTTGCTCAAGATTGTCCAGCTCGCGCTCCAGGTAGTCCACTCTGAGGCGTAGGCGGCGCAGGCGTGCCATCCAGGATCTGGGGGGCCAGCTGCTGGTGTTGTTGCAGCTGAGCAGCGGTAGGAGGCTGTCCGAGCACGGCGCCGTGCTGGAGGCTGCTGGCTGGTGGACACGGAGGCACTGGAGGAGGTTGTTGACGCCCCCTCCTCCTGTTCCTGAGCCCACAGCCGGCGATATTCCACACAAATGGCCTCCAGCTTCTGGGCCCTGGCCCGGACAGCCATCTCCTGTCTGGTGATGTTTTTTGGAGCATCTATATGAAGAAAGAAAGAAAAATAATACTCTAACAATAACACAAAATTAAATAATTCAACAGAAAGTTGTCTCACAGTAACACTAGCAATTTGCAAGCACAGTATAACATTTTGGCATGTATCTTTCCGCCGTCTTTGTAGGCCTGTAACAGTGGGGGTTTCAGGAATTCTACTACCAGGCAGCACTATGGACTCAATACGTAGTCAGAGAGTACACCAGTATTCTTCTTTTTTTCTCTAATTTTGCGAAATAAATTACTTGTACGTGAACTTGTGGTAGCCGGCATAATGCCAGCTCAGTCATCTTACACCCAAAAAAAAGAGACACAAGCCATAATGACGCAGACTTGCATGCATTACTTTAAGCAGTACATGCAGGTGGGGATAGGGAAGCTCTTACTTTTGTATAGGGGTGACACTGGCCATACTCGGTTACATCAAGGTACTGCTTCATGTAATTTGTATTTCGCACTGCCCCCCCTAGACCTTCAGTACTTAAAAAGGAAAATTAAGATTATTCATTTCTGATCATGTAACCAGCCGATCACATGATCTCTTTGCTTATATGATGGAGGACTTTAGGTGCTTTGTTGTGATAGATTGAGTGAACAACAGCGATAGTCCACCCATGATTAACACAGCAGAAAGAAAATTATGAACATAGGGAGTGAGTGTGGTAACCATAATTGCCGAAGGAAGGGACTTGACTTGATATAATTGTCAACTATACAATACATACACAATATATGCTGTGCTTGCAAAGTAAACTACTGTACTGTTACTTTAGGCAAGGGAGAGTTTCTGAACAATCACAACTTGTAGTATTTGGATTTCCTCTGCTTTTCTACTCTGGCCCGGACATGCTGTTCGAACAAAGAAACACTCTTCCTGCACTGAGCGTCTGCTCTACATACACCTACATACACCTCTGCTATGTATGAGGAAGAAGATACCATCCAGGTTTCCAAAGTAAACATCTATCATTCTTCTTAATGTCTCAACTGTAACAACTTTACTTTTTCTCAACAACCAAATAACACCCTTTTGATTTTATTTGGTAAACCACCGTCTTGACTTGCATTTGAGTTTCACCAAAATGATATATTGCAATGCACACCTCACATGAATGTTCTGATTCTCCCACACAGGCAGTCATTTTTTCTTTCTCCTCCAACCATCCTTGCTTCAAGCAGCCATGCATCGGATTCCTTCCTATCAGCCACCTCTGCCTGCATTTAAAAACAAGTATCATTCTTTAAAGTCATAAATGTTACGACTCGCTCGTCCTTCCATTGACCCTAAGTTCTTTCCCTTTTCTTTCATCACATCCCTCAAGTTCATCTGATATGACTTGGCTTCACGATAACATTTTCCCAGCTGATTTGAAGTCAAATAGAGGGGGCCATTGCTTACTCGAGAACTACCGCCGCTAATGCTATTGCTAAGTCAAGGGTGACTGTCTTCTCTGTGATTGGCTAAAATGTAGTTCTAAATCAGTAACTGTTCTTAACAGTACAGTGTACTTGTAGTAGTGTACTGTCTACTGCCTACTGTACAGTGCATCATACATTCCTTTGCGAGCCTACTCTAAAATGTCAATAAGTAACGAGTATAATAATAACTTACCACCGTCCGCCGCTGCTGAGCCATCCTCCTTAGCTCCTCCTGGTGGCACTTGTGGCGCCGCCGCATCCGCCCCTGGAGTGGACCCCTCCGCGTTGCTGGCCCCGGCACTGGTGTTGGGAAGTGCCGCATCCGATGTTGTGACGCCTAGAAAATACAAGTCATATTTTTAGATGCCATACACCACCCCCTATTTCGTCTCGTAATGGAAGAGAAAATGTTAAACAATTTTTAATTATTGGGACTGAAAAGAAGTCACGGTTTTGGGGAGGGTGTAAACTTATATGCTTAGCTATAACATGCAACTCTTTTTGGCACAACTGATGAATGCTTGCTCTTTAACGTGCAAAATTGTTATAATTACAGACAGAACCAACTACTCCTCATCACCACAAGGAGGACTTGAAGTTCCAACAAGGTGAGGGCTCCAGAGTCCCGCACAGTTACGTCTGACTGAGGTATGTGGAAAGTCAACCTGTACCTATCATCAACAATGTCCTATTTCTCTTGTCCATACTTCTGTACGTGCAGAATAGTCCCTGAAACACTAGCGGTATGGTATGTGCTACTATCAAATCAAAAAGCCAACTACGAGCTTATTCTTGGTGGACACTGACATTTTGTTGTTGGAAATTGTCAACGCACTAACATTAAGAAGACTGGAATAGATAGCAAGGGCAGCCCAGAGTACTGCACTGAGTGCCTCTAGAGCTATTGCTGGATCAGAGTTTTGTTTAATACCGTTTGCCGACTGGGCTGGCTTAGCTACTTACACAGATCGACTCATAATAATAGTAAATAGTAGTAGCACAGAGAATGATGGTAGAGAGGCAGGATAAGAATGTAGAAACAGTCTACAAGAAGATCAAAGACTATTTTGTAAAAAATACAATTAGGAAACAGTTTTGAATGAATTGGATCTGTAAAAGTTAGGGAAGTATAATTATATTAACAACTGAACAACTTACTGGGGCCAGCAGAAGAGCCTGCAGTGGACCGTTCCTGCCCACTCTGTTCCGTCGGAGTCTGGGGTGTTGCTGTCTTCTTGCCCCTGGGAGGTCCTGATGATCATGAAATAAACACAAACATGGATGATTTTTTTTTGAAATATTTGATTTCTTTGACCACAATCTAAAATTATCCCGGGGAAACAAATTAGCAACATTTGCACTACACGTATTGACCTATCTGATCTGGTCAACTAGGAGGATACTAGCTCAGGATTGCTGGATTCGCAGACCGTCTACTTGGAAAGTTATGTAAATCACTAACTAAACCAACAACAAAAAGGTTCTACTACGACTGCCAGCACTCAGCAGCACGCGACTTGACAGAAACAGTCCGTCATCATGATTGCAGACCACTAAAAAATGTCCTACTACTAAAAACAAGTCATAATATACTAAACCTTTCAATCCATCACTATCTCTTCTGCTTAGTGGCAGCAGGAGTACAAAGGAAGGACTAGACATGAGACTCTAGTCTCTCTAGCATTACGCTGTTCTGTAAAGTACTACACTCATACATATTCAGGCCAAATGAGCACAAAGCTGCAAACAAGTAAGCATAGAAGCAACGCCACTGAGGAGGCAAGCACCTGCAATCACAGAAGCTATTTAAACATTATTTTACCTTCAATGTAATCGAATAGGCAGCATTCTTGCTCTTCGGGAAAAACATATATTGGCAATATAACACAGGGCAGAAGAAAACAAAGTAGTTATTAAATAGCTACTCACCAAGGCCAGGGATCTCCACACCTAGCAGGTCGAGCAGGTCCTGCTCCCGGTCGAGGACGTCGGCCCACCGGTGCGTTGATTGGTCATAGGTGCGCCAGACCCCCGACTCCCTACGCATGGCCCGGCATACCTTATCCTACCGCTGGCGATGCTCCCGGAGGACATACCCTTGACCGGGCCTGCCCCCTGCTGCCAAGGTCTTCGGGAGGTGGCACAGAACAAAAATTATAAGAGCGGCCTCCTCCACCGGGGTGAAAATTTCCTTTGCCACTACATCCTCCCCCCTCAATCGCCCGCATGGGAGCCGGGTACGGGGTGCGGGACCCTTCCCCTTGCTCTTCCCGGCTCCCTTTACCATGGTCCTGGACAGCTGAAAAAAAAATAGGAAAGAATAGGGAAAAAGTAAAGAAAAAAAAGAGTTAGAAAAAGTAGCTTTAAAAGTAACCAAAAGTTGAAAAAAACACAAAATATAGATGTTGAAAAAGAGAGCGATAGATAATGAGTAAAAAAGGTTAAAAAAAAGTTCAAAGAAGCAAAAGATTGGAAAGATTAGGGGAGGATTGAAAAAGCATGCCCAGAACCATAGCAATAAATGAAAAACAAGATGGCCGCGCCCATTGAGGACCGCGTGGGTACGTTCGCGCGATATTTCCCCCGCGAGCACGCAAAAACGTACGCAAACACGTAATCGTGCCCCACGCACAACGCGAGCATGCAAATAGCGACCGGAAACGGAAATACGCAACGCGAAGAAGATGGCCGCGCCCATGTACAACTAAATGGGTAACTTCGCGGTCGATGCACTGCAAGCGTCCTGCGAACACTCAAAAAGCCCCACGAACACGCAAAAAGCCCCGCAAACACGCAAAAAAATCCGCAAATTCGCACGAATTCGCGGATTTTGAGGATCGCAAATTCGCTTTCGCACAAATTCGCACATTTCACCCATACTTAGACAAAAGCTCAGGCATAAACTTCTTCAAGAAGAGGAGAATGTCCAGGCCCTCAAAATTTTCTGGTAAGCCACATAGACAGAGGTTATTACGTCTATTCGGATTTTCAAGATCCTCAATATGTAGCTTGAGTCATTGGATCTCTTGTTCCAATATAGAAATCTTGGTAGTGGCATCATGCAAATCACTTATACGTTGCTCCATGTCGAACAGCTATGCTTCCATATTAATCCATCTGTCTTCGATTTGTTGGAATTTCTCATTAGTAGTGGACATAAAAGATTTTAACCCCTCACCTCATCAAGAATAGTGTCAAGAAGAGTGTTTGTGGATGACAGGATGGGTGTAGGGGGGTAATTTTTTACCTGCTTTGGTTTTGTGCTAGAAGATGAAGGTTTGACAGATTTTAAATTAGCACTGGCCATAGTAGAGTGATGGAGAGGATGATGTGTCAACTTTGGTCTGAGCCTGCCCATTTGCTGTACGTAAAAGAATGTATTTGTAAAAAAAGCATATAAACTTATGTGACCAAGTTCCAGAGCGAAGTACAATAAGTAAATATTCAGAGATGCTGCATGTAGTATAACGGGCAATGTAGAAAATGCTGTTTGAAAACAGCAAGTAAAATAAAAGTCATTACAAGCATAGCAAATATGCTAAAATGAGAGTATTGCTGAGGAAAAGCATGTAGGGAGAGAAAAGAAAGATAGAAAATGTTGACGGGCATTTAATTCATGAAACACGTGTAATTGCTCACCAGGGTGCCATAGGACGCGAACAGTGGGCCATTGAAATGGCGGCTGCTCACGTCTGAGGAGAGGAATTCACAGCCGCTGCTCCAGGTCAATGCAGCATGAAACTGGAGTTGGAGCACCTCGAAAAGCAGCTCCGACCATTAGGGATACCCCAGGAGAGTGCAGCTGTTCCCAAACATCCCGAAACAACTAACCCTGATAGTTCTGGTCGTGGTCTTCTTGGTCCCAGTTCTTTTAATTCTGGCCCATTGATCCTCCTTGATCTGATGTCTGTGATCTCAGTACTCCTGGCTCTTTTGTATTCTCCATCAGTTTTGTGGTACTGGTCCTGTTTGGTCTATCTACTTGTGACTGCTACTCCTTGCACTGGTTGTTCTCATCCCTCTGGTCCAGGTTGGTGCACACAGGCCCTCATAGCCCTCCTTGTCATTATAGTCTAGGACATTCTACTTCTTCCAACTCTCCGACTTCTATTCCTATGGGCCTTTGTCTACTGCATCTAGATCCACCTATTTCACATCCTCCTGGCCCTCCTGATCCTTCTAACCCTGATCCTGGTACCTCTAGTGCTGTTTTCATTGTCCTGTTCCTCGTTGCCTATTTTATCCTGGTCTCCTCTGCCATTGGAAACCCTGGTCATCATAGATTAGATCTCCTTGGGCCTTGTTCTTCTTGTCCTGGTCCTAGTTAGTGTCTCTGACCCTCCTAGTGGTTTACCTCTTGACCCCATATCTCCTACTTTTCATCCTTCTCCTTCTCCTACTGCTTCCCTCCCCAGCGCCTCTCCACAATGACTTTAGTAGGTATAGCCTCCAAGACTGTCAAGGAGAAATTTTATTTTTGGCTTCTAGATTTTTTTGCAGGGACAGCACTGTCAAGTACAGAAATTAGGGTCTAGCATAGACTCAACCTTATACTACTTATCATGTTAAAAATCCAAACTACTATTTCCAAAGATGCTTTGTGTAGGTGACTAACATATAACTCATGAGAGTGGACTAATACGCATCAATGCTCTAAATGTACTCTTCTGGCTGAATAGTATGATCATGTGTATTTCTTTGCAGGCAGGAGAACAGACTTTCCCTCTAAATGCCCTTGGTACAGCCATTGGTACAGCCCACCCCCCTCAGTCTGTCTAGTCCCTGCCCTGCTTATCCTTGTATCATGGACATACTGGAAATTGCCCTTCAGGTAGTTCTTTTGAATCTGGTCCTGATCCCCCTAGCCCTTGTCCTTCTGCTCCTTGACCACACTGCTCTGAAATAACTTGTCCTGCCCCAGATCATCCTAGCGTTTTCTAGTTCTGATGTTCATGAACACTGGTTCATGCTAGTCTAAGAACTTCCTGGCCCTCTACTTTTTGGTCCTGGTTTGACTGGTCATCATTCCTATGTACTCCTGTCCCTAGTCATTTGGATGCTGGGTCGCCTGTTTCACAGACTCCTGGTCCTGGACATTTACAAAATTCTCACCCTAATTCTCATCCATCAGTCTTTCTGTCCTGCTTCCTTGTTAGCGACAGGACCTTACACTGCCTAATATGATAACAATCAAAACTACCATTCCAGAATGCATTGTGCTGGTGACTAAAATGTCAATGTGGCCGGTCCAGGGAAGACATGGCTTGGCAGTTCGGGCTGGACTGTTCCCATGAGGCACAGGGTCAGACTGATTTGCATATAGCCATGTCTGAACTGGGGTGGCATAGTGGGCTAAAGAACGGTGATGGATTCAACCCAGATCTTTTGACTGGGTGTGAGTGTTTGATTGATTCGGATGCTCCGTCCATCACCACCCCCTTTTGTACCGCAATGTGGCTGAAGGGGCCACTTATGAGATGGGACCAATAAGCCTACTCTCCTGGATGAATAGTATGAAAATGCTTGTATATTTACAGGCAGAAGAGTGTACTTCCCTTGGGAATGATGTGGATGCATTACTTACCTGTCTCCTGCTTTCACTTCCCCTTTCCACAGAATCCCCATTTCAGTGTCTCACTCAATTTAACTTCTGTAAGTGCCTCAAAGCACTGTTCCCCAAATAACAATTCAATACTGTACGCGTCCATGCCTTTGAGCACCAGATACGACCTTTCTGTCTGCAACCCCTGTTTGTTGCTGCTTGTTGAATGCCACTGTGTTGCCAGATTTGAAATAATAAGCAAACACAGCTCCGCTTAATCAGAAGCCTAAACTTATAAAAGGTCTCCCATTAGAAGCCCAAAAAGATCCCGGCCCTCAAAAAACCATCCGAGAGGCAGCCCTGACAGGTTTTCCAGGTCCATGCGCGATGTGTTGCTCCAGTTCAGTATGAATTTCTTGTCTAATTTATGTCTTCATAAAACAGGACTACATGTCCCAGAATTCAAAGGAAAAATTACCTGAATTGGAGCAACACATCACACATTGACCTGGGAAACTTGATAGCTAAGAAGTAGTATCCTGAACACTAAAAAAACAATGTATTCTCATGAGTGAATGCAACATTTATGTAAATGATTTAAAACTATACTGAGTATTCTTATCTGACAGTTAAATACTCCCAGACTGAAACACAAAATATCTGTGTACTATACCCTGAAGTGTCTGATTCATGTTGTGTCTTTTTTGAATATTTAAATAACATACATTTTTGTATTCAAAATTGATTTTGCATTTTTTCATCTCTAACTAGTTTAGCCTACTCCATGTACAAACAATTGTACATTTGTATATGTGCTTACTTTCAAATGCTTCACACATATTGCATCCCGATTACAAGATGGCCACGCACTACCATTGCCTAGAGTCCCTTTTTCTTTATGGCCTGCTGAGTAAAGATCTCTTTTACATTATTTATCTGAGCACTGGTCAGATTGTACATCATCTCTACCATTTAGTCTACAGCAGGCTAAATAGACAAGATAAAATATTATTTTGCTGGCGGCTGGGTAAATAGCAGAGATGTTATACTATTTTGTTTGTGGCCAGGTAACTCAATCTACAATCAGGATTTATAAACCACAGCTAATTATCCTATAGGGTATCCAGGTGCTTGCAGGTACAGGAGGCTTAATCAAACATTCAGGCCTTGAGGGCTATTCTGAATTCCTGAAGTGAGGTGATAGTTCGTAGGTGCATGGGGAGGCTGTTCAGGTCATTGCTGCGATGAGGGAGAAGGAGGGTTCTCCAATTCTGCTTCTGTAGATGTGGGAAGTATTGGTAAGTGAAGGGGAGCAGGAGCGTAGTCCTCTCAACAGTTGGTGGAAGCTCTGGTGGTGGTTATTGTGGGTAGGTCCTTGGTTGTGTAGAGCCTTATGTGCGCGGGTCAGCAGATTCAATTGACATCTCTTCTGTATGGCGAGCAAGTGAAGTTTCCTGAGGTGGAGTGTGATGTTAGTTCATGAGGGATGGCCAAGGATGACCCTGGCTGTTGCTTTTTGTTTGGTGTGAAGTCTCTGTAGGAGGTATGTGTTGATTCCTACTTAGAGGGCATTGCTGTAGCCAGTCGTCTGGTGATGAGGGCTTGTGTCACAGTGTGTCTTGTGTGTAGGGGTAGCCTTTTGAAGATATTACGCAGCATGTGCTGAGTGAGGAAGCAAGTGGAGGAGACAGTGTTGATCTGTCATTTTGCTGTTGTCAATGATGATTTTGAGGTTTCTGATGTGGTTGGAGGGAGTGGGTGCTGGTCCTAGGTCTGATGGCCACCCGAGGTCATCCCATGTATTGCTGTTGTTGCCAAAGATCAGTACTTCAGTCTTGTCTGTGTTTAGCTGAAGGCAGTTATTTTTAATCCAATGGGCAATGTTTGTCATGCATCTGTGAAAGTTGGTTCTGGTGGAAGTGTGGTCTTCGGTGAGTGAAAGGATAAGTGGGGTGTTGTCTGTGCAGGAAATTATGTTGAGACCGTGGGATCTGGCGATGTTGGCTAGCGGTGTCATAAATGCGTTTAAGAGAGTGCGGCTGAGGGATGAGATTTTGGGGACCCAGCAGGGGATATCCTTGGGTTCAGAGGTAAAAGGTGGGAGGTGGGAGGTGGATCTTCTTGGTTCTTCCATTGAGGAAGGAGGTGATCCATTTGCGCGCGTCCCCTTGGATGCCGATGTGGTGGAGTCCTTCGATCAGTATATGGTGGGATATGGTGTTGAAGGCTGCAGAGCGGTCAAGGATGATCAAAGCTGTGGTTTCTCCTCGGTCAAGGAGGGTTCAGATCTCATTGGTGGCTTTGTCAGGTCGGTTTTGGTGCTGTGACTGCTCTGGAAGCCAGATTGGGAGGCGTTGAGTAGCTGGTTCTGCTCCAGGTGTGACATGAATTGATAGTTGATGATCTTTTCCAGTACCTTCACTGGGAATGGGAGCATGAAGACTGGTCGGTAGTTTTTGAGTTCGCTTGTGTCGGCAGTGGTTGTTTTAAGTAGTGGTCTGACTTTGTGAGTGTCTAGGCATCAGGAAATGTTGCAGTGGTGGTAGAGGTGTTAAGTAAAGTGGTGAGTTCCTGGTTGATCATTTGGTTTCAAAGGATGAAGATGTGGTGCAGGAATGGGCCTGGGGGGCTCCAGAGTAGATGGATTTCAAGGTGGAGGTGGTGTCCTGGGTGGAGAGGATGTTACAGGTGGTCAGTGTGTGGTTCATGTTGGTCATTGTGGTTGCGTATCTGTTGAGGAAGTCCATATTTGTGGGTTGGGAGTCAATGTTTTTGTGTTTGGTTGCAATCTTGTTGTGGAAGAAGTGGGCAAGTTTGGCACACAGCTCCTGTGAGAGTTCCTTGGTGCTGTTGGCACTGGTTTCGATGCATGCAGCAAGAGTGATCTCCGTTTGCCCTCAGCAGGCTGTGGTAGAGGTTAAGGGAGGTCTTGAAGACTGCCCTGTCAGAGGTGTCTTTGCTGGTGCACCATCTCCTTTCCAACTGTTTCCTGTCTTGTTTCACTGTTCCTAGTTCTTGAGTTCTGCCAGTTGGTCTTTTAGACACTTCCAATTTTAAATGTCCTAATTAAATCCCGTATTCATTGGGTATGATCTAAATTGGTCCGCCTTCAATCTGCACATTCTGGAATCGAATGTAGCTCTATTGCATTATCTGCTACACTATCTCTATCATATTTTTAGAGAAAGAAAATTAAACTACAATAGAGAACATTGCAGAGCTGTATTATGCACTTAATTTCATGGATGCATGTTCATATTCTTGTATATGTTGTGCAACTTTCATTAGAATGACACTCACGTTTCAGCATGGCTGTGGTTTACTTTTATTTTTGTAACACAAGAAAAGCTTTTTCTCTCGCTTAGCTTTGTACTTTTAGTGTCTAAATTCTTACTTGGCTGATTGTTGCTGTTTAAGAAGTGCCACGCTGTCAGTATGGTTTATTTACAGTTACATTTGAAAACGAGCAGGCCTGTGAGCCTTGAAAAACAGCACTCGTGATTAATGTTCCAAGCTTTACGCTGTGGGGAAACGGCATTTCAGCCTTTAAAATAATAAAGTAGGAAACAGCTTGATCAAGAAAATCAGCTTGCACCAGAACAGTGTAATGACTACAAAATGTTAATTAAATTTTCCTTCCAAAAAAAATCATTTTCAGTCTGACTGAATCTAGACAACAGTGTTATTAGCTGTGAGCTAGAGATCTGTTCAGCAGTTTTTACTGCTCGTTATTGCTTCTTGGCATTTAGTTTACATACATATATTCTCTAAAGCAGTGAAACACGTCATTTGAAGCGCATTCATGAATTAAAAGTGCGCCTGCTCTTACAACAGCCATTTGCTATATATCGTGTGCCAGGAAGCAATCTGCAAGGCTAATTTCACGTTTAGGTTCATTTATTTGCTAGATTAAATATATAATATTGTGTTTCTTGGTGTAATACTGTCTACCCTGGGAAAGGACACCATCATTTAAATATTCGTTACGCCAAATCGACGAAAATTCAGAATTTTAAAATTATATATTCTGTTTCATGATAAACACTGGAGTTTACCCGTCAATAAAATGTTGATAAATTAGAACACGATGTCACACCTGCAGCGACTCTTGCAACAACCAGGGATTTACCTAGGTGACCACAACCAAAGTGCTAGGATAGTAATGAATATTATGCTCAAGAATGTTCATAAAAAGAGGAAGCTGACTCAGTGAGTAGGGAGGCTGATCACTAGTGTCCAAACTAGAATACAAATTTGCGTGATCTGTAGCCAGAAATGCAGAGAATATTAACTCTTCTCCCTCACACTGCACTGAAGATACACACAAGAGGAGAAATGTACTGAGCTTTCAACCAAATCTGTAATTTTGTAATGTACTCAGTGCTATCTGTAGTTTGTATTTAGTCATTTAAAATGTGAAAATTGTTAAATGAAATGCTGTACTGTTCTTTGATGGTTTTAAACTTTTTAACCGAATAAAGAAAATTCTGATTCTGATTCTGATTCTATCATGCATTACAGCACAACCCTCAAAGTTGCTGAGCAATGTTGCCTGAGAGAGACATAGCACAACAGTTCCAAATCAACTAAGATATGCCACATCTGCTTTACTCTTCCTTACATTCCGTCCATCATCTTGTGTGTTTTGCTGTTCGCCCTATGTGGGAAGGGTAGCCCCAGACTGTTCCCATGAGGCACAGGGTCAAGACTGATTTGCATATGGCCATGTCTGAACTGGGGTGGCTTGGTGAGCAAAATAACGATGGATTAAACCCAGATCTGTGACTGGGGGTAAATGATTTGCCAATGTGCAACATTCCGTCCATCATCTTGTGTGTTTTGCAACTTTCCAGTGCAAACTATGCTTTGAGCAGGAAAGTATATCCTGAAACCACTTTTTGCTTCAGTATCTCTGGCTCAAAGTAAAAAGCCCTAATACAAAATATGCATCTTTGAGTAAACTGTAAACATGCTAGATAATGCTTTCTGACTTTGTCTTCTTTTATGTAAGTCAAAATCCTCCACCAGGGCAAGGTTGAAGCCCTTTATATAGATTTACTGCAGGAAAGTGCCTCATCTTGCATGGTTAGCCCTCACATTTTTCCTGATACCTGATGTGATTTCACACTGTAAGTCCACTGGGTCCCTGCTAGAGAGGTTCCCCGTGCCAGATCTCTTCCCCAAAACCGTACCATGACTGGCACAACTTAAGTTACCCCT
Organism: Lissotriton helveticus; assembly: GCF_964261635.1. Lineage (NCBI taxonomy): Eukaryota > Metazoa > Chordata > Amphibia > Caudata > Salamandridae > Lissotriton > Lissotriton helveticus. Next base: position 823,477,106 of record NC_136057.1, read on the forward strand.
ATAAGTCCCTAGTAAATGGTACCCATGGTATCTAGCTCACAGGTACTGAGAAGTTTCCTCTGGGGCTGCCACACCGATTTTCCCGCCCCAGCACCCCCTCACCGAGGCTATGCAGGCTGCATGTCTTGGTGCAGGAAACACAGAAGAGTCGGCATGTCACCAGTCCTGTGAGCCATGCTTCTCTTGCACCACATAAGGTATAGGTAAGTCACTCCTACTGCAAACCTTCAGCCCTAAGGCAGGGTTCACTATTTCCTATGTGTAGGCCAGATAGGCCCCTACTATATCTAGTCCATTCTGTGATGTTGTAAGTGTACAGGTAATGCATAAAGAATACATGGGCTGGATACTCATCAACATGAGTTTCCTAGCTCTATGTTGGCTTACATGAATTCTAAGGTGTTTGGTACCAAACATCTCATCTTAATAAATCCTCAGTCACGCAATGATCAATTAATTACTAAGTTCACACAGGAGACCCTTTTAGAGGGTCCTGAAAACCTACCAAGTCCTGGTGTAGCTCCTGACTGGTTTCCGGCAGTCTGCCACCACTAGATATGCTTTTGACCTCATGGGGTGGTAGCCCACACCATCAAGAGGACAGAGGAAAAGCCTGTTCTGGGCGGAGGTGTTGTACACCTCTTGCAGGACACGATGACCTTCCTGGGCAGGAAGCTTCAAAGACCATGCCCTGTTTGTAATCCAACCTATGAACTTCCAGATAGTGGGGGAAGCCAACACCACCCTTTACTGCTCTACTTTTTGCAGGAGTAAAGGGGAAAAACTAGTAAGATTAGGAAGTGTGCCCACCTTCAGCCTGCACCATCCCTAAGGCGAGGCAAGTGAGGTGGACCCTACTTTTCATTTCCCACTATCTTAAAGATGGGAAAAATAGGCTATCAGGGTCGGAGACATACCTTCCCCCACATGGGGTAAGTATATAGAGAGTTTAGTCACCCTACAGGTAAGCATCAAATTGGCTACTACCTTGTTCCCTCCTCCATGCCTCCTACATTTACTATTTAGGTGGCTCCCCAAGAACTGGACTTCAAATTCCATTGATCTAAAGATGACGAAGGAAGAAGACATGCTGCGGATCCATGAACTGAGCCCTGATGCAGAGGAAACCAGTGCCAAACACTGCCAATTGCGAAAGGACTCAACAGCTGGGATCTGGCATCCCTACCTGAAATCTGTGCAGCCTCCATAAACCCCGGAGCCCTGCAAGCCTTTGCCAATTGCCTGGGACCTCCCTTTAGACTAGTGGTACTAGTGCCCGGCATACTGCTGTTAAAGATCACCACGGCATGGACAGTGTTGACACGATTCACCTCGTCAACCAAAAGTTACAGCAGTCAGGGCTTGTTGGTCATGGTCTAGTAACGGACCTCTTCAACGCACCCACCAGCCAGAGGGATCCTCACAGTACCTGCAATATATGATGGGAACAGCCTCGCTCCTCTTAGCCTGTACCTGCTTTCTGGTGGCTTTGACTGCGTGAAAGCAGCAACTTGGGCCAGACGCCGTGACTGTGACAGACCATCCTCACCACACCTGTGGTGTTGTGTGTCGATTTAGATTCCGTATGAATTTCCTGATTCATGCTTTTATGTAGACAATTCACATTGCCCTTATTTAGGCAAAGAAATCCTGCCCTTATTTAGGCATTGCTAATGCTAACCAAATACCAGCATGGCCACCTACATCTGTTCATCAACGTCACAACGAGTTCTTGGAAAACCAGACTTAAGCCTTTTGGGACTTCCCCTTGCTTGGATATTGATTTCTCCAAGAACTTATTTATTATGCATGAACATCTATTCCTTAGGGGTTCATACATGACATTCTTATGCTCGACTTTTATGTCAATACTGGCATTCCTAAACACCTTCAAGGTATAAATATGCCTTCAATTGCCATGGCAAATCACGGTTCAGTCCACAGCTCGACTGCCTACTTGCACGACGTGGTTCACCACGGAAAGTTCTTAAGGAAGTCCAGTTTCCAACTGATGCACTGACCAGACACTGCCATCTTCCTCGCCGAGAATCCAGCTCCAGTGTTTCTGACTCCCCTTGCGGGGTGTTAGAGATCGAGACCCGGGAAAGAGATTCCAACCTCTCTCATTCTAAGGTATAGAACAGACTAGAACCTAGAGGGGCTCTTGACAACTATAGCTAAACTAGACTATAGCTAGACAGCACCTACTTCTTCCCTCGTACTTGACTTAGGTTAGCTACACTGGGGTAAGATTATTTTAGAAGCACCAGATGAGTATTTTAGCCTGTGTTATTTATGTATATATTTTTATGAATATATGTCATAGCTACAGACCATGCTATTGCAGTATTATTTATTCCTACTGCTAATGCTGTATGTATTATACTTCGTATTCTGTCTTACGATTTTACCACTTCATGGGCCCGATGTAGGTAATTTCGATTTACCTACTCTTAAATGCCGAATCATACCGATTCGTTATTTAAGAGTAGGTAAATTGGAAGTAGGCAGATGTAGGTAATTTTTCTTTTTAAATTACCGAATCTGTATGATTCGGTATTTACAGATTCGGTAAATACCGAATGAGTATTTGCCATGGATTCCTATGGGCCTTGAAGCCCATAGGAATCAATGGCAAATACCGATACGGTAATTACCGAATCGGTAAATACCGAATCCTGCCAGGGGGAACGGGGTGTCACTTTGACACCCTGTAGCACCCCAATGTCAGGCTTGTGTGCCATGTGGCACACAGACATGCCCTGAGGGCATGTCTGTGTGTCACATGGCATAGGTGTACATGCACAGATGTGCATGTACACCTGTATTCGTTATTTACCATGCAATAGTATTACATGGTAAATAACGAATTCTGAGGGGCCTGTGGCACTGATTAAAGCGCCACCTACATCTGCATTTACAGATTCGGTATTTTTACCGAGTCTGTATTTACCAATTCGGTAATTTTACCGATTCGGTAAATAAGGATTCGGTAAAAATACAGAATCTGTAAATACATGCCCCCTACATTGGAAAAGGCATTTACCGGTCGGTAACGGCCGAATTCGTCCGTTACCGACCGGTAAATGCCCACCTACATCGGGCCCCATATCTCTTGCATGAGAAATAAGACTGTGCAATAAACCCTTTTTATTGAAACGCCCATCTATCTACTTCTGTGCAACTCTGTAGAAACGAAGCATGTACGATTGACTGGGTGAAACGGTTATCTATTGTTTCCACGACTCTGAAGAGATTGTTCTGATTCAAAGGGAAACAAAGTTGTCATGTTTATGCGGTTGTCAGAAAATAATCCCTTCTTGTTCATTCGAGAAGTTTCTAGTGAACTCTGAGTTAGCTGGCACACACAAGTAATTAAGTTTAATGTACTCGATAGAGACATACTGACCTCAGTCCTATGTCAAAACTATAGTTTATATTATTCCAATGCACAGAGCCTATCAGGGATATAGGAACTACACTACATGGCGCCCAACGGTTTGGTAAGGCACTAATTTGACGCTAGATACTGAAATAACTCAGGCGTGCTTTTCTCAGAGACAGCTACTCATAAAACTCCATAAGACGTCAGCAGTGGTTAGGGATAATATCCGCCATAGCTGAGTAGGACGAAATAACCTATGTATTAGCTGTTTGGTTTGTTCAACGTTGAAGGATACAGTGTTCCAAAATATTGTGCACCTTATCTTTGTTCCCTTGAAACTTGCTCTGCAACTTTAATCAAACAATGACCGACTACGCCGTTAACACTGAAGCTGGACCCGACAGTGTCGCAGTACTTTTTGACAATACAGGTTTTAATTAAACCGATGAGAATGCTATAATCATTCCTCCAAATTTAAGGAGAGCCATCACTCTAAAACGAATAAAACATGCCCTAACACCAAGAGGTGGTAGAGTGTAGTTTTTGTGATAGAGGCACATGAATATCACCAGACAGAGGTATTCTATTCATGGATAGTATTCCCTGAATCAAATTCAGTAACTAAAGTGGTTCACTTCTACAAAGAAGATGAACCACCTGAGGATATTAAAATTCCACTCACATACCAGGAGCACGAGCTCTGGCTTAAAGGTGCCCTAAAACATTTAAATCACATTACCAGGCTCGGTTCACTAGGTAGACCAGGAGCAACATGGCCGGTTTTAGCCTGCTATACACCTGACTCTGACATTGAAGTAATGTTGGATGATGATTTACTTAGTAATATCCAAAGATTAATAGAATCATACAGTTAAACCACAACTGTCTGAAAGTCCTAAAGAAAGCCTTTACTAAAAACACTCCTACCTCTTCTAAAAAGAAGTTGGAAAATAACAAACATTCAAAAAGGAAAGATTCTCAACCCCAAGGTAGTTCCCCTCAAAAGGAGCCATCTGAAAGGAGGTATAACCTGAGGAATAGGGATAATATGAGAAAACCTGATAGGTATCAAGATACTGATACACGTTCCTCTCGTACCTTTCAGATATCGTCACAGACATCCGAAAGAAGAGGAGGGCAGGATCAAATAGAAGAACGCGTGAAGTCCAAAGACGATCAATACGTTCAGAAAAACAAACCAAAAACCTCAATTCTCCAAGAAGAAAGTAGCAGGTCTAAAGATCAGACATGCCAAGGATTCTGAGAACACAGCTCAAGAATGGAGAATGAGCTCAGACAATGTTGGACAGCACGGCAGAAGTATCAATAGCTCGCCAGAAACTGAAGGGACTTCTGGAGACAGTGAACCTGAATGAAGACATTCAAGCTGAGACTGGAGACACCAGGGTTAGTTCTCCACATAGGTTATATGAAATAACACTCTGGATAGAGGGAGACATACCAAGAAAAGTGAAAGCAATCTTTTGGGAGTGACTTTCAAAGGGTTTTGATATACTTCTAGCTGAACGAGGCTGGCTACTTCAATTTGTCTGGGAGTACCCACATGGCGAAGACATCATTATGCCAGCTTTCTCCAACCATGTTCCAGTGCATTTAAAATATACTTATGCCAGGAAATAGGCAGTTGCTCAAGCCCCAGCATTAAACAAAAATCATGTAGGATGGGATGAGGACTCACTTCACCATAAGATCCTTTTAAAAATTAACCAACTGCGCATAGTTAGTATCCAATTAAGCAAGAAGCTAAAAAACAGGTCAGGGAGATCTTAGACCAACTTGAATACCAAGGGGTGATTGAAACATGCACCTCATCAATGAACAATCCTTTGTTTCCTGTTTCCAAACCGGACAATAAGTATCGTCTAGTTTTGGATTACAGACACCTAAACTCTTGTTGTAAAACATGGGCAGTGCAAAATGCACACAGTACAGCATTATTGAATAACATTGTGTGTAAACAAAAATAAAACCACATTAGATATTTCTAATGGTTTCTTTGTCAAAACATTGAACCTGAAAGTAGGTATTTGACTGCGTTCTCCATAATGGGGAGCCAGCGTCACTTCTGTTGTCTCCCTCAAAGATTCAAGAATAGTCTGGGGTTATTCTCAGCAAGGGTAACAGAGTTACTACAAATTTATGATGATGAGGCATTGTCATATGTTGATGATATCTATCTGACAGACGATGACCTGAACAGGCACTTGGACAGGGTGAACACCATTATGCTGGGCTTCACCTCTGAGGGTTATGAATTCAGTTTTAAAAAATCAAGAATTGCCCATCTCAACATCCTTTTTCTGGTGTATGAACCATCAAGTGAAGGCAAGAGCTGGCAGTCAACTTTTCAGAAAAGTGTGCGCTGCTCCAACCTCCAAAAACGCTGAAAAACTTACAGTCGATTTTAGGTTTCCTGAATTTTGGAAGAACTCGCATTGTAAACCATGCAGAAAGGGTTAAACCTCTCTACGAATTAATCAAACCTGATTTTAAAACAATAAACTGGACAAAACAACACAGAAATTTTATGTTCACTTCAAACTGACATGTTAGCAACAAAACACATACAGACATGCGTAACTGCGCAACTCAGTGATCCGAATAATTCTGGGTCAATGCGGATTCACCTACTTAACTTCTAAATAAGGTGGAAAAGTATCAATTGCATACAAATCATATTTGTACATGCAAGCAAAAATTAAATTTGCATCGACAGAAAGAATTCTGAAAGCAGTTCAAACAGCTGTAGCAAAAGAAAGAGCCATAGCATAGGGGAAACGCATTATGGTCGTAACTCCTGTGCCAGCCTTAAAAGCTGCAAAAAACACAGTTGATGGACAGAATGTAGAACAATGTCATACATTCACCCCAGTACAAGGATCTGGGCCTAAATCCATCGTTTTTTTGCACTCCACACCACCCTGGGTTAGACACTGGCTATATGCAAATCAGCTCTGACCCTGTGCCTCATGGGAACAGTCCAGTCTGAACTACCAAGCCATGTCTTTCCCAGACCGGAATCAAGCATCCAAGGACCGGTTTCTGGCTATCAGCCTTCATTCAGCCTGGATAGCTTGACTCCAGTGGTGTGGAGAGCCTGGGACTCACGTCTGAGCATACCCAGCCCACTCGGGGTGAAAATTGCAAAAAACACAGTTGATGGACAGAATGTAGAACAATGTAATACATTCACCCCAGTACAAGGATCTGGGCCTAAATCCATCGTTTTTTTGCACTCCACACCACCCTGGGTTAGACACTGGCTATATGCAAATCAGCTCTGACCCTGTGCCTCATGGGAACAGTCCAGTCCGAACTACCAAGCCATGTCTTTCCCAGACCGGAATCAAGCATCCAAGGACCGGTTTCTGGCTATCAGCCTTCATTCAGCCTGGATAGCTTGACTCCAGTGGTGTGGAGAGCCTGGGACTCACGTCTGAGCATACCCAGCCCACTCGGGGTGAAAATTGCAAAAAACACAGTTGATGGACAGAATGTAGAACAATGTCATACATTCACCCCAGTACAAGGATCTGGGCCTAAATCCATCGTTTTTTTGCACTCCACACCACCCTGGGTTAGACACTGGCTATATGCAAATCAGCTCTGACCCTGTGCCTCATGGGAACAGTCCAGTCCGAACTACCAAGCCATGTCTTTCCCAGACCGGAATCAAGCATCCAAGGACCGGTTTCTGGCTATCAGCCTTCATTCAGCCTGGATAGCTTGACTCCAGTGGTGTGGAGAGCCTGGGACTCACGTCTGAGCATACCCAGCCCACTCGGGTGAAAATTGCAAAAAACACAGTTGATGGACAGAATGTAGAACAATGTCATACATTCACCCCAGTACAAGGATCTGGGCCTAAATCCATCGTTTTTTTGCACTCCACACCACCCTGGGTTAGACACTGGCTATATGCAAATCAGCTCTGACCCTGTGCCTCATGGGAACAGTCCAGTCCGAACTACCAAGCCATGTCTTTCCCAGACCGGAATCAAGCATCCAAGGACCGGTTTCTGGCTATCAGCCTTCATTCAGCCTGGATAGCTTGACTCCAGTGGTGTGGAGAGCCTGGGACTCACGTCTGAACATACCCAGCCCACTCGGGGTGAAAATTGCAAAAAACACAGTTGATGGACAGAATGTAGAACAATGTCATACATTCACCCCAGTACAAGGATCTGGGCCTAAATCCATCGCTTTTTTGCACTCCACACCACCCTGGGTTAGACACTGGCTATATGCAAATCAGCTCTGACCCTGTGCCTCATGGGAACAGTCCAGTCCGAACTACCAAGCCATGTCTTTCCCAGACCGGAATCAAGCATCCAAGGACCGGTTTCTGGCTATCAGCCTTCATTCAGCCTGGATAGCTTGACTCCAGTGGTGTGGAGAGCCTGGGACTCACGTCTAAGCATACCCAGCCCACTCGGGGTGAAAATTGCAAAAAACACAGTTGATGGACAGAATTTAGAACAATGTCATACATTCACCCCAGTACAAGGATTTGGGCCTAAATCCATCGCTTTTTTGCACTCCACACCACCCTGGGTTAGACACTGGCTATATGCAAATCAGCTCTGACCCTGTGCCTCATGGGAACAGTCCAGTCCGAACTACCAAGCCATGTCTTTCCCAGACCGGAATCAAGCATCCAAGGACCGGTTTCTGGCTATCAGCCTTCATTCAGCCTGGATAGCTTGACTCCAGTGGTGTGGAGAGCCTGGGACTCACGTCTGAGCATACCCAGCCCACTCGGGGTGAAAATTGCAAAAAACACAGTTGATGGACAGAATGTAGAACAATGTCATACATTCACCCCAGTACAAGGATCTGGGCCTAAATCCATCGTTTTTTTGCACTCCACACCACCCTGGGTTAGACACTGGCTATATGCAAATCAGCTCTGACCCTGTGCCTCATGGGAACAGTCCAGTCCGAACTACCAAGCCATGTCTTTCCCAGACCGGAATCAAGCATCCAAGGACCGGTTTCTGGCTATCAGCCTTCATTCAGCCTGGATAGCTTGACTCCAGTGGTGTGGAGAGCCTGGGACTCACGTCTGAGCATACCCAGCCCACTCGGGGTGAAAATTGCAAAAAACACAGTTGATGGACAGAATGTAGAACAATGTCATACATTCACCCCAGTACAAGGATCTGGGCCTAAATCCATCGTTTTTTTGCACTCCACACCACCCTGGGTTAGACACTGGCTATATGCAAATCAGCTCTGACCCTGTGCCTCATGGGAACAGTCCAGTCCGAACTACCAAGCCATGTCTTTCCCAGACCGGAATCAAGCATCCAAGGACCGGTTTCTGGCTATCAGCCTTCATTCAGCCTGGATAGCTTGACTCCAGTGGTGTGGAGAGCCTGGGACTCACGTCTGAGCATACCCAGCCCACTCGGGTGAAAATTGCAAAAAACACAGTTGATGGACAGAATGTAGAACAATGTCATACATTCACCCCAGTACAAGGATCTGGGCCTAAATCCATCGTTTTTTTGCACTCCACACCACCCTGGGTTAGACACTGGCTATATGCAAATCAGCTCTGACCCTGTGCCTCATGGGAACAGTCCAGTCCGAACTACCAAGCCATGTCTTTCCCAGACCGGAATCAAGCATCCAAGGACCGGTTTCTGGCTATCAGCCTTCATTCAGCCTGGATAGCTTGACTCCAGTGGTGTGGAGAGCCTGGGACTCACGTCTGAACATACCCAGCCCACTCGGGGTGAAAATTGCAAAAAACACAGTTGATGGACAGAATGTAGAACAATGTCATACATTCACCCCAGTACAAGGATCTGGGCCTAAATCCATCGCTTTTTTGCACTCCACACCACCCTGGGTTAGACACTGGCTATATGCAAATCAGCTCTGACCCTATGCCTCATGGGAACAGTCCAGTCCGAACTACCAAGCCATGTCTTTCCCAGACCGGAATCAAGCATCCAAGGACCGGTTTCTGGCTATCAGCCTTCATTCAGCCTGGATAGCTTGACTCCAGTGGTGTGGAGAGCCTGGGACTCACGTCTGAGCATACCCAGCCCACTCGGGGTGAAAATTGCAAAAAACACAGTTGATGGACAGAATGTAGAACAATGTCATACATTCACCCCAGTACAAGGATCTGGGCCTAAATCCATCGCTTTTTTGCACTCCACACCACCCTGGGTTAGACACTGGCTATATGCAAATCAGCTCTGACCCTGTGCCTCATGGGAACAGTCCAGTCCGAACTACCAAGCCATGTCTTTCCCAGACCGGAATCAAGCATCCAAGGACCGGTTTCTGGCTATCAGCCTTCAATCAGCCTGGATAGCTTGACTCCAGTGGTGTGGAGAGCCTGGGACTCACGTCTGAGCATACCGAGCCCACTCGGGGTGAAAATTGCAAAAAACACAGTTGATGGACAGAATGTAGAAGAATGTCATACATTCACCCCAGTACAAGGATCTGGGCCTAAATCCATCGTTTTATTGCACTCCACACCACCCTGGGTTAGACACTGGCTATATGCAAATCAGCTCTGACCCTGTGCCTCATGGGAACAGTCCAGTCCGAACTACAAAGCCATGTCTTTCCCAGACCGGAATCAAGCATCCAAGGACCGGTTTCTGGCTATCAGCCTTCATTCAGCCTGGATAGCTTGACTCCAGTGGTGTGGAGAGCCTGGGACTCACGTCTGAGCATACCCAGCCCACTCGGGGTGAAAATTGCAAAAAACACAGTTGATGGACAGAATGTAGAACAATGTCATACATTCACCCCAGTACAAGGATCTGGGCCTAAATCCATCGTTTTTTTGCACTCCACACCACCCTGGGTTAGACACTGGCTATATGCAAATCAGCTCTGACCCTGTGCCTCATGGGAACAGTCCAGTCCGAACTACCAAGCCATGTCTTTCCCAGACCGGAATCAAGCATCCAAGGACCGGTTTCTGGCTATCAGCCTTCATTTGGCCTGGATAGCTTGACTCCAGTGGTGTGGAGAGCCTGGGACTCACGTCTGAGCATACCCAGCCCACTCGGGGTGAAAATTGCAAAAAACACAGTTGATGTACAGAATGTAGAACAATGTCATACATTCACCCCAGTACAAGGATCTGGGCCTAAATCCATCGTTTTTTTGCACTCCACACCACCCTGGGTTAGACACTGGCTATATGCAAATCAGCTCTGACCCTGTGCCTCATGGGAACAGTCCAGTCCGAACTACCAAGCCATGTCTTTCCCAAACCGGAATCAAGCATCCAACGACCGGTTTCTGGCTATCAGCCTTCATTCAGCCTGGATAGCTTGACTCCAGTGGTGTGGAGAGCCTGGGACTCACGTCTGAGCATACCCAGCCCACTCGGGTTGAAAATTGCAAAAAACACAGTTGATGGACAGAATGTAGAACAATGTCATACATTCACCCCAGTACAAGGATCTGGGCCTAAATCCATCGTTTTTTTGCACTCCACACCACCCTGGGTTAGACACTGGCTATATGCAAATCAGCTCTGACCCTGTGCCTCATGGGAACAGTCCAGTCCGAACTACCAAGCCATGTCTTTCCCAGACCGGAATCAAGCATCCAAGGACCGGTTTCTGGCTATCAGCCTTCATTCAGCCTGGATAGCTTGACTCCAGTGGTGTGGAGAGCCTGGGACTCACGTCTGAGCATACCCAGCCCACTCGGGGTGAAAATTGCAAAAAACACAGTTGATGGACAGAATGTAGAACAATGTCATACATTCACCCCAGTACAAGGATCTGGGCCTAAATCCATCGTTTTTTTGCACTCCACACCACCGTGGGTTAGACACTGGCTATATGCAAATCAGCTCTGACCCTGTGCCTCATGGGAACAGTCCAGTCCGAACTACCAAGCCATGTCTTTCCCAGACCGGAATCAAGCATCCAAGGACCGGTTTCTGGCTATCAGCCTTCATTCAGCCTGGATAGCTTGACTCCAGTGGTGTGGAGAGCCTGGGACTCACGTCTGAGCATACCCAGCCCACTCGGGGGGAAAATTGCAAAAAAACAGTTGATGGACAGAATGTAGAACCATGTCATACATTCACCCCAGTAGAAGGATCTGGGCCTAAATCCATCGTTTTTTTGCACTCCACACCACCCTGGGTTTGACACTGGCTATATGCAAATCAGCTCTGACCCTGTGCCTCATGGGAACAGTCCAGTCTGAACTACCAAGCCATGTCTTTCCCAGACCGGAATCAAGCATCCAAGGACCGGTTTCTGGCTATCAGCCTTCATTCAGCCTGGATAGCTTGACTCCAGTGGTGTGGAGAGCCTGGGACTCACGTCTGAGCATACCCAGCCCACTCGGGGTGAAAATTGCAAAAAACACAGTTGATGGACAGAATGTAGAACAATGTCATACATTCACCCCAGTACAAGGATCTGGGCCTAAATCCATCGCTTTTTTGCACTCCACACCACCCTGGGTTAGACACTGGCTATATGCAAATCAGCTCTGACCCTGTGCCTCATGGGACAGTCCAGTCCGAACTACCAAGCCATGTCTTTCCCAGACCGGAATCAAGCATCCAAGGACCGGTTTCTGGCTATCAGCCTTCATTCAGCCTGGATAGCTTGACTCCAGTGGTGTGGAGAGCCTGGGACTCACGTCTGAGCATACCCAGCCCACTCGGGGTGAAAATTGCAAAAAACACAGTTGATGGACAGAATGTAGAACAATGTCATACATTCACCCCAGTACAAGGATTTGGGCCTAAATCCATCGTTTTTTTGCACTCCACACCACCCTGGGTTAGACACTGGCTATATGCAAATCGGCTCTGACCCTGTGCCTCATGGGAACAGTCCAGTCCGAACTACCAAGCCATGTCTTTCCCAGACCGGATTCAAGCATCCAAGGACCGGTTTCTGGCTATCAGCCTTCATTCAGCCTGGATAGCTTGACTCCAGTGGTGTGGAGAGCCTGGGACTCACGTCTGAGCATACCCAGCCCACTCGGGGTGAAAATTGCAAAAAACACAGTTGATGGACAGAATGTAGAACAATGTCATACATTCACCCCAGTACAAGGATCTGGGCCTAAATCCATCGTTTTTTTGCACTCCACACCACCCTGGGTTAGACACTGGCTATATGCAAATCAGCTCTGACCCTGTCCCTCATTGGAACAGTCCAGTCCGAACTACCAAGCCATGTCTTTCCCAGACCGGAATCAAGCATCCAAGGACCGGTTTCTGGCTATCAGCCTTCATTCAGCCTGGATAGCTTGACTCCAGTGGTGTGGAGAGCCTGGGACTCACGTCTGAGCATACCCAGCCCACTCAGGTGAAAATTGCAAAAAACACAGTTGATGGACAGAATGTAGAACAATGTCATACATTCACCCCAGTACAAGGATCTGGGCCTAAATCCATCGTTTTTTTGCACTCCACACCACCCTGGGTTAGACACTGGCTATATGCAAATCAGCTCTGACCCTGTGCCTCATGGGAACAGTCCAGTCCGAACTACCAAGCCATGTCTTTCCCAGACCGGAATCAAGCATCCAAGGACCGGTTTCTGGCTATCAGCCTTCATTCAGCCTGGATAGCTTGACTCCAGTGGTGTGGAGAGCCTGGGACTCACGTCTGAACATACCCAGCCCACTCGGGGTGAAAATTGCAAAAAACACAGTTGATGGACAGAATGTAGAACAATGTCATACATTCACCCCAGTACAAGGATCTGGGCCTAAATCCATCGCTTTTTTGCACTCCACACCACCCTGGGTTAGACACTGGCTATATGCAAATCAGCTCTGACCCTGTGCCTCATGGGAACAGTCCAGTCCGAACTACCAAACCATGTCTTTCCCAGACCGGAATCAAGCATCCAAGGACCGGTTTCTGGCTATCAGCCTTCATTCAGCCTGGATAGCTTGACTCCAGTGGTGTGGAGAGCCTGGGACTCACGTCTGAGCATACCCAGCCCACTCGGGGTGAAAATTGCAAAAAACACAGTTGATGGACAGAATGTAGAACAATGTCATACATTCACCCCAGTACAAGGATCTGGGCCTAAATCCATCGTTTTTTTGCACTCCACACCACCCTGGGTTAGACACTGGCTATATGCAAATCAGCTCTGACCCTGTGCCTCATGGGAACAGTCCAGTCCGAACTACCAAGCCATGTCTTTCCCAGACCGGAATCAAGCATCCAAGGACCGGTTTCTGGCTATCAGCCTTCATTTGGCCTGGATAGCTTGACTCCAGTGGTGTGGAGAGCCTGGGGCTCACGTCTGAGCATACCCAGCCCACTCGGGGTGAAAATTGCAAAAAACACAGTTGATGGACAGAATGTAGAACAATGTCATACATTCACCCCAGTACAAGGATCTGGGCCTAAATCCATCGTTTTTTTGCACTCCACACCACCCTGGGTTAGACACTGGCTATATGCAAATCAGCTCTGACCCTGTGCCTCATGGGAACAGTCCAGTCCGAACTACCAAGCCATGTCTTTCCCAAACCGGAATCAAGCATCCAACGACCGGTTTCTGGCTATCAGCCTTCATTCAGCCTGGATAGCTTGACTCCAGTGGTGTGGAGAGCCTGGGACTCACGTCTGAGCATACCCAGCCCACTCGGGGTGAAAATTGCAAAAAACACAGTTGATGGACAGAATGTAGAACAATGTCATACATTCACCCCAGTACAAGGATCTAGGCCTAAATCCATCGTTTTTTTGCACTCCACACCACCCTGGGTTAGACACTGGCTATATGCAAATCAGCTCTGACCCTGTGCCTCATGGGAACAGTCCAGTCCGAACTACCAAGCCATGTCTTTCCCAGACCGGAATCAAGCATCCAAGGACCGGTTTCTGGCTATCAGCCTTCATTCAGCCTGGATAGCTTGACTCCAGTGGTGTGGAGAGCCTGGGACTCACGTCTGAGCATACCCAGCCCACTCGGGGTGAAAATTGCAAAAAACACAGTTGATGGACAGAATGTAGAACAATGTCATACATTCACCCCAGTACAAGGATCTGGGCCTAAATCCATCGTTTTTTTGCACTCCACACCACCCTGGGTTAGACACTGTCTGAATGAAGGCTGATAGCCAGAAACCGGTCTTTGGATGCTTGATTCCGTTCTGGGAAAGACATGGCTTGGTAGTTCGGACTGGACTGTTCCCATGAGGCACAGGGTAAGAGCTGATTTGCATATAGCCAGTGTCTAACCCAGGGTGATGTGGAGTGCAAAAAAACGATGGATTTAGGCCCAGATCCTTGTACTGGGGTGAATGTATGACATTGTTCTACATTCTGTCCATCAACTGTGTTTTTTGCAATTTTCATTCGAGTGGGCTGGGGATGCTCAGACGTGAGTCCCAGGCTCTCCACACCACTGGAGTCAAGCTATCCAGGCTGAATGAAGGCTGATAGCCAGAAACCGGTCCTTGGATGCTTGATTCCGTTCTGGGAAAGACATGGCTTGGTAGTTCGGACTGGACTGTTCCCATGAGGCACAGGGTCAGAGCTGATTTGCATATAGGCAGTGTCTAACCCAGGGTGATGTGGAGTGCAAAAAAACGATGCATTTAGGCCCAGATCCTTGTACTGGGGTGAATGTATGACATTGTTCTACATTCTGTCCATCAACTGTGTTTTTTGCAATTTTCACCCCGAGTGGGCTGGGGATGCTCAGACGTGAGTCCCAGGCTCTCCACACCACTGGAGTCAAGATATCCAGGCTGAATGAAGGCTGATAGCCAGAAACCGGTCCTTGGATGCTTGATTCCGTTCTGGGAAAGACATGGCTTGGTAGTTCGGACTGGACTGTTCCCATGAGGCACAGGGTCAGAGCTGATTTGCATATAGCCAGTGTCTAACCCAGGGTGATGTGGAGTGCAAAAAAACGATGGATTTAGGCCCAGATCCTTGTACTGGGGTGAATGTATGACATTGTTCTACATTCTGTCCATCAACTGTGTTTTTTGCAATTTTCAGCCCGAGTGGGCTGGGGATGCTCAGACGTGAGTCCCAGGCTCTCCACACCACTGGAGTCAAGCTATCCAGGCTGAATGAAGGCTGATAGCCAGAAACCGGTCCTTGGATGCTTGATTCCGTTCTGGGAAAGACATGGCTTGGTAGTTCGGACTGGACTGTTCCCATGAGGCACAGGTTCAGAGCTGATTTGCATATAGCCAGTGTCTAACCCAGGGTGATGTGGAGTGCAAAAAAACGATGGATTTAGGCCCAGATCCTTGTACTGGGGTGAATGTATGACATTGTTCTACATTCTGTCCATCAACTGTGTTTTTTGCAATTTTCACCCCGAGTGGGCTGGGGATGCTCAGACGTGAGTCCCAGGCTCTCCACACCACTGGCGTCAAGCTATCGAGGCTGAATGAAGGCTGATAGCCAGAAACCGGTCCTTGGATGCTTGATTCCGTTCTGGGAAAGACATGGCTTGGTAGTTCGGACTGGACTGTTCCCATGAGGCACAGGGTCAGAGCTGATTTGCATATAGGCAGTGTCTAACCCAGGGTGATGTGGAGTGCAAAAATCGATGGATTTAGGCCCAGATCCTTGTACTGGGGTGAATGTATGACATTGTTCTACATTCTGTCCATCAACTGTGTTTTTTGCAATTTTCACCCCGAGTGGGCTGGGGATGCTCAGACGTGAGTCCCAGGCTCTCCACACCACTGGAGTCAAGCTATCCAGGCTGAATGAAGGCTGATAGCCAGAAACCGGTCCTTGGATGCTTGATTCCGTTCTGGGAAAGACATGGCTTGGTAGTTCGGACTGGACTGTTCCCATGAGGCACAGGGTCAGAGCTGATTTGCATATAGCCAGTGTCTAACCCAGGGTGATGTGGAGTGCAAAAAAACGATGGATTTAGGCCCAGATCCTTGTACTCGGGTGAATGTATGACATTGTTCTACATTCTGTCCATCAACTGTGTTTTTTGCAATTTTCACCCCGAGTGGGCTGGGGATGCTCAGACGTGAGTCCCAGGCTCTCCACACCACTGGAGTCAAGATATCCAGGCTGAATGAAGGCTGATAGCCAGAAACCGGTCCTTGGATGCTTGATTCCGTTCTGGGAAAGACATGGCTTGGTAGTTCGGACTGGACTGTTCCCATGAGGCACAGGGTCAGAGCTGATTTGCATATAGCCAGTGTCTAACCCAGGGTGATGTGGAGTGCAAAAAAACGATGGATTTAGGCCCAGATCCTTGTACTGGGGTGAATGTATGACATTGTTCTACATTCTGTCCATCAACTGTGTTTTTTGCAATTTTCAGCCCGAGTGGGCTGGGGATGCTCAGACGTGAGTCCCAGGCTCTCCACACCACTGGAGTCAAGCTATCCAGGCTGAATGAAGGCTGATAGCCAGAAACCGGTCCTTGGATGCTTGATTCCGTTCTGGGAAAGACATGGCTTGGTAGTTCGGACTAGACTGTTCCCATGAGGCACAGGGTCAGAGCTGATTTGCATATAGCCATTGTGTAACCCAGGGTGATGTGGAGTGCAAAAAAACGATGGATTTAGGCCCAGATCCTTGTACTGGGGTGAATGTATGATATTGTTCTACATTCTGTCCATCAACGGTGTTTTTTGCAATTTTCACCCCGAGTGGGCTGGGGATGCTCAGACGTGAGTCCCAGGCTCTCCACACCACTGGAGTCAAGCTATCCAGGCTGAATGAAGGCTGATAGCCAGAAACCGGTCCTTGGATGCTTGATTCCATTCTGGGAAAGACATGGCTTGATAGTTCGGACTGGACTGTTCCCATGAGGCACAGGGTCAGAGCTGATTTGCATATAGCCAGTGTCTAACCCAGGGTGATGTGGAGTGCAAAAAAACGATGGATTTAGGCCCAGATCCTTGTACTGGGGTGAATGTATGACATTGTTCTACATTCTGTCCATCAACTGTGTTTTTTGCAATTTTCACCCCGAGTGGGCTGGGGATGCTTAGACGTGAGTCCCAGGCTCTCCACACCACTAGAGTCAAGCTATCCAGGCTGAATGAAGGCTGATAGCCAGAAACCGGTCCTTGGATGCTTGATTCCGTTCTGGGAAAGACATGGCTTGGTAGTTCGGACTGGACTGTTCCCATGAGGCACAGGGTCAGAGCTGATTTGCATATAGCCAGTGTCTAACCCAGGGTGATGTGGAGTGCAAAAAAACTATGGATTTAGGCCCAGATCCTTGTACTGGGGTGAATGTATGACATTGTTCTACATTCTGTCCATCAACTGTGTTTTTTGCAGCCTTAAAAGCTAGCATTCCGAATGTAAAAGCTTTATATCCAAGATGGATACAATGGGTTAATTATCTTGCTCCAACTGATGTTGAATATGTTTTTGATCCTTATTTGAAAACACAAGCATTCCTGCAATATGAACACAAATGTCCTCTTCCTACTGAAATTCTACCCCAAGACCAGTATGAATGTATAATTTATACTGATGGATCAGCACAACCGGCTACGGGGGTTAAACGAGTTTATAGTGCTGCATGCGTGATGATTAAAGGTCGAATGTGCAATGGCAAATCCAGAGCTATGGTCACAAAAATGCAATCTGTATGAGATTTTACAGCTCAGTGAGCTGAACTACAAGCATTCAAAATGGCACTCAAAAATGCGGACACCGAATTCCCCACACTCATAGTGTGCGATTCCTTTTACTGTGTTCAATCCTATAATTAATATTTACAGAATTGGCTTCAAAATGGTTTCAAAGATTCAAAAGGTGACATAATCGAGCACAAAACACTTTGGGAACAAGTAGTTCAGTTGCAAAATGGACTAAAAAATACTCATGTGATACACACGCTGAGTCATCAACATTATGGCGTTCACTTGAAGGGAATTCATGGCTGATGAAGCTGCGAAGGGGGCTGTGCAAACAGCTTCCTTAGCTGCAATCACTCGTTCAAAAACAAAAATAGACAGTGAAATAATACTGGTTGTCAATGCTTCAAGCAAAGGCAGCAGTGCAGCGTTACCTAAAAAGTTTCCACTCAAATACTCCTATACAATTAATACAAACAATGTTCTGTTTCCTCGAATCCATGGAGTGGGGGATATGGTAATTCCAAACATGGAACATAGATTGGGACTAATCCTAGCAGCACATGAAGAGCTCACCTCTGCTCATGCAGGTGTTTCCGCAACAGTGTTGATATTAAAATAACGATACTGGTGGCCCAGCATCAGGAAACAGACCAGATACCAAGTCCTAGACTGTGAAATATGCCAAAAGATGCAAGTCTCTACTGTGAAATGTCCTGTGCAGACGCTCCTGTTAATTTCAGATAAACCATTCGCGTGTGTTTACCTGGACCACTGCGGTCCCTTACAAAGGGATGGTAACTATAAATATATCATGGTCGCAGTTGACTTATGTTCAAGGTTCCTTTGAATGTGACCTCAGCGCTCGGCTGACGCTCGAACTGTGTGATAAAAGATTTGCAAGTCTTTATTGGCACATATTCAATAGGCACACTACACTCTGACTAGGGCTCTGCGTTTAGCTCTCCTGAGCTTACAAAGAAGCCATGGCCAGTTTGGGCGTTGAATTGTGGTACTCTTCTACTTTCCATCCTGAGGGAAATTCTGTTGAAAAAAGAAAAAACAGGAAATAAAGCAGTCTATAACAGCTAGGGCATTAGGTTTGGGTGATGGGTGGGTCAAACATCTTCATGGGGACCAACATAGTCTAAACAATTTGCCAAGAAGTTCTCTAGGGTGTGTCACTCCATATGAGGTCCTATTTAGGACAGAAAAGTTGGTTCCAGATCTTGATTGTCATGGAACAGCGGTGGAAAATAAGAAATTTGATATCAAAGATCGTTTGGCTGTTTTACAGGACTTAAATGAATTAAGATCGAAACAAAGCAACGTGTTCCTGAAGCCAACTACCACTGGGGAAAAACTAACCGTCCCAGCAAGGCCTGTCTGGATCCCAAAGCTTGGTGATCTAGTTAGAGAAAAAATCGCGGACAAGAAGGAATTTGGGCCTTCTTACAGACAACCAGTACCTGTCCTAGCAATCCATGGATCAAGAACAGTTTTTCTGCCGCCCCTTGCTGGTAAAAAGGAGAATAGATTTGTGTCCATCGACCTGATCAAACCACACTATATGGCCGATACTAAGCAGTAGGCCAAGTGGACTCCGACAATGTAGCAGACACACTCTGCTAGCTACAATCCAAGAGGTTCAAACTGAGAGACTCATGACCTTTGAAAATTCTACAGTGAGAAAAGAAGGACTATGCAATAAAGCCATGGAGCTCGTTCCTCTTGAGACCCAAATAACAGTTCGTCCTGATACACCTGTCTACAAAGACGTAACAAGTGATCAAGTGGTTCCAGCGATTTCAACGAATCCTGATGCAATTACAACCATTGACAGAACTGCCTCTGGCTATTTCATTAACTTTGATACGTTTTCTGAGGATCCCAGCAAACCTACAATGACGCCAGCACAAATAACTTTCAAAGAACAAGCAACAGACTTTTTTCATCTCCTGAAAAAGACCTATCTGGTTTCACCATAGATTGAACTATGGATGGTCTTGGGAATATTCTTCTTTCTACTTTGGGTAGCTCTGGTAGTAACTCTGGGTACGCTGATGAATGGAAAATATATTCAAATGGACACAGCAAGTAAAAAAGTGAACTTACTTCTACAGCCACACAAATCATCCCATTGTGAACAAAGAGACTTCTCAGTAGTGAACATCATAGCCATTCCTATACCTGATGGTATAATTTGGGGCAGAACTGCATATGACATTTTTGGCCTGTCGGAGCTTTTGAAGATACCACACTTATTCAAGATTTCATCAAGTGACTTTATTACCTCTACTAACTTTCCTGATGATTGGGACTTCGAGACTGTTAGTAAAATGATGTCTGATCTAGAAATGTCTGCAGTATTCACAAATAATGAATATTTAGAGGGTTCATCAGAATATGGACAAATCTATTGTTATAACCATTAAGGTCATTATTTCTTGCACAGATCTGCAATACCTAGAAATGTACATATGTATAACCAATGGGAAAATTGTCCTACACCTCCAAAGGGTAGCTCAAAAACTTTTGCAATGAAGTTTGAATATTTTTTAGGGTTCAACTTATCAAATCCAGAATCGTTTTATTTAAAAAATGTGAACAATACAGGAACGAAAAATATGTTAACCAATACAAAACAGATTTATTCTGCAGCCTTGCCCAACTGTCTAGACAGGGTTTCGACTTTTGGAAAGAGAACATTGAGACAAAAAGCTGTCTGGGGTACAAAAGATTGGCAAGTGCAGGGGGTAGAAACTTTGTTTAGAGCCTGTATCATCTCTGAGCAAATTATGTTTTTGAATGACACATCCAACAAACGTTTTGCCTTGAGTTAGCTAAGATCAAAGACATGAACACACTGACCATACCTATACCTACAAGTAATAGCACTACACGGAGGGGTTGACGTACATAATATTTTGCATCACAACAGATCAGATCCAGATAGGAAAAAATGGTTGCTCTGGCGCACAGTGTCAGGTGCTGATCCAGGCGCCTACCAACACGGGAGAATAAGAACTGCAACTGCCAGAATCCCCGCAGGAGGAAATGGGCGGGGCGTCTCCTTCATCTCGCAGCAAGCGCAAAGATTTCTTGTGAGTAATTCTGGCCATTATTGTTGTTCAGGGAGTCGGGTTGGCTCCATGATTCCGGCGTCCATGGTCCTACGAGAGCTGATTCCTAGACATTCCGCGCTGAGGCAAGCGCCGTCATTCTTGATCCTCCGGTCTCTGCCCCTCGTTGCTATGAAGATCGGTAATTTGAATCCACGCTGCAATGGGCACGCTGGGAGGCTGTGAGGTTCCATTCTGCCATCGGTCTGTGATAGCGCTTCATTCGATGACTGTATGGGAGCCTCAAATCTTTCAGGACTTTGCCTCTCTGAACCCTAGTAATTTAAAAATCGCTGACATAAGCGTAAGGGGGCAATGCTTTCTTTGGTTTAGACTCGCAGAAGTAAGCGTCTCTGCTTCTTGTTTATTATTTGGAATGGAACTTTTACAAGACATTAAGGGATCACAGTGAAGTGACTCTTTTCTTACCATTCTAAACTGGAAGTGTTTCCTTTGGATGTGGTTGCTCTTGTGTTCTTTGCTTATCGAGACTAAGCCCCATATGCAAAAATTCTGGGAATACATGAATTAGGAATATTTCTAGATGTTCTGAACTACCTTTTCTGATGGGATGTTAATCAAAGCATACATCCTTTGAAGCCTTTTATTATTTCATTTTTCTTCTTGAGCTAAAGGAATATGTTTGGGTATGTATGGTGTTACACATTGATGATTGTATGCTGAATGAGGAAGTCGAACCTGTGGTCTCATATTCGATTATCTGTTGTAGGTATGCTACAGTGACATTGTTGGGGAGAAACTCTGATTTGAATTCCAAGAGTGCAGCTACGTTCCCACTAGGGTTGCAGGTAACAGGCAGTTCTAGTGAGAATATATGAGAGTAGTCTGCATTTCAGGTTTTATACTAACCTTCTATTTTTCATTTACAGGTATCCTCTTCCCATCTGTTCCTACCCTAATTCCTTTCCCTCGCCCGATTGCCTTAATACTCCGTGTGCTGCTTTCAGAGTTTGAGGACGTCAGGAAGTGGATACCTTTGTGCATCACTCAAATCTGGAGGAGTCCTGTGGATATTACATACAGACACAAACAACTGTCAAGATCGATTCCTGAACAAAACACAGAGTTTCACTATCAATAGGCCAGACCCAAGATATGTTCAAAGACAGTATCCTGGAGTAGTAACAACATACAGTGTAGGGAAACTATGCCTTGATTGGCTACAGAAATCCACACTTAAGGATGTAAAACAACACTTATCATTACTTAAAGACTTAAATATGGCGCAGACCATAGGGAATTCTTGCTAGGACCAAGAAAATCACGTACAAAACATTTCATATATGCCAGTGTAAACGCTGCTTGTAATGAAATATGGAAGATTACCCAAGCAGAGAGTGCAGAATGAATACGAGAAATTGATCGTATTCATTTAGAGAAACCTCTATCTGTAGTCGACAATGGGTTAACGTCTCTGTCATCCAGGACATATTCATTGTACCGCATTGTATCTTCCACCATAAACATCATGGAACAAGACTTGTTCATGTTGCAAAAAGGTCAGTCTCAATTACGTTCTATCATGCTATTAGGCTGGATGCTGCAAAGCTTGTGTGCCGGTATGTGCCTTGGCGTTTAATCAAATCTACGTCACTGTTTTCAGAATTCAATATCGCTGATAAACAGATCAAACTGGCACAAAGGGGAGCAGACTATAGGGTGCTGAGCATTAAAAAACTGGAAAAATTACCATTCACAGTGGCAGAAAAATCAGCTACTGAGTGGATCATACATGGTAAAATTACTCTGTCTGTTACAATTTTCCATTTTCAGTATTGCCTAAAACATATACCAGCAGGCAAATATGAAAGGTTGGGAATACATCAAGACATCCTGGGATTTACCATACACACACAGATGTTGGAGTGGGGACGTGAAGTGTTTCTTAGCTGTTCTAACTGTGAAAAAGCACTAAGCGGTTCTCTCCTTTGTCAGGGTATTAATTTACATGGGGCCTGGGATGGTTCCACTACATACTTATCCTGTCACCCACAAGGCTCTCCAGCTGCAGGGAATAATACAATTTTTGGACTACTTTCTAATGGGAGTTACCTAATGTTGAATGATCACAGCTTCTGTGGCATGTTGCCAGGTATTCCATATCTAGTGACTATTTTTTCCAGGGTCACTTGCTGTATGCAAGTATTGTTTCCACAAACCAAGACAGTACGGAGTATCCTCTATGGTCTTCACTGAACATCTTTTCTATATGAAAAGATACTTTAAGCAGAATGAAAGCCATTCTTTTGCAAAAATCTGTGCCACTGTCCTCGGCCAGAGAAATCTATGAT
Organism: Lissotriton helveticus; assembly: GCF_964261635.1. Taxonomy (NCBI): domain Eukaryota; kingdom Metazoa; phylum Chordata; class Amphibia; order Caudata; family Salamandridae; genus Lissotriton; species Lissotriton helveticus. The sequence goes on from NC_136057.1 coordinate 823,500,514, forward strand.
CGCAAGAACTTCTGCCGAGATACATGCCCTTTTGAATACAAACTGCCCTATACATTTCTCAGAAAGGTTGGAACGTATCTTAAACATGTCTTATACGAGCGGTATTGTACATCTATTCAAGAATGTGTTTTCAGGACTGTAGGCACCTTTTTAAGCAGTCCTCAGAATATTTCCATACTTCGTGCACCCTGTGTTTGGCGGACTGCCACAACTTTTTAGACTCGTTGCTGGGATCCTATTTTTACAGTGAGGAATGCGTGCTAGACATCTGTCTAATACTCCCATCACTCATGCCTACAGATATCGATACTCTGCTGGACCAGGTAACGGCCCATGCTCTGTGTTGACCCCAGCGGCTACCAATCCTAATGACGGCATTCATTGAGATCTCAGAGGCAAATTGCTACTGCTGAGGTACAAGAGGAAACAACAGGCACGCAAGTAACATCCGATAAGAACATTGCTGATGCGACCAATGCTGAAGGCGATGCTTCTCACCTATGTGCGGTTAGTCTTCTAAGCGAGGTAATCCAACTTTCACCTACAATGGTAGACCACTTTTTGTCTACAGACATCGAAGATTTCGTCTTTTTTCCAAGCCCTAACACTTAGGGGGTCATTATGATGACGGGGGGACTTTGTCCGCCCGTCACCATAGTGGGGAACGGGACCGCCCACCATAAGGGCGGGGGTCCCGTGGGGGGAATTAGGATGTGCCCACCACAGTGGTGGGCACATCCTGTAGTTTTAGCATTGTGGCAGGCGGGGCACTCTGCAACGCCCGCCACAATGCTAAAAATGCTTTTTTGCATTTGCATATGCAAAGCGGCAGGACGGCAGGATGATTCATTCATGTAGCATTCAAACCTCTACATATGCTTAGAATGAAGCATTGCTTTAATTCGTACATCAACATTTTTAAATGCATTTTTTGTAAATATGTTTTTGGACATGTTTTAGCAAATCATGCAAAGCTATCTTTTAGGTATGGTTAACATGTTTAGGATTTAGTAATGTTGTACATACGAAAGTGGAGTGGGTGTTGTGTGTCGATTTAGTTTCCGTATGAATTTTCTGATTCATGCCCTTATATAGTTGCCATTCACATTGCCCTTATTTAGGCATAGAAATCCAGCCCTTATTTAGGCATTGCTCATGCTAACCAAATACAGGCATGGACACCTACATCTCTTCATCTACGTCACAATGAGTTATTGGAAAACTAGACTCTTAAGCCTTTAGGACTTCCCTTTGCTTGGATACAGATTTCTCAAAGAATTCATTTATTATGCATGAATATCTATTCCTTAGAGGTTCATTCATGACGTTCTTATGCCTGACATTTACATCAATACTGGCATTCCTAAACACCTACAAGGTATAAATATACCTTCACTTGCCATGGCAAATAACAGTTCGGTCCACGGTTTGACTGCCTACTTGCACCACGCGGTTCGCTACGGCAAGTTCGGAAGGAAGTCTTGTACCCAACTGACGCACTGACCAGACGCTGCCATCCTCCTTGCCGAGAATCCAGTTCCAGTGTTTCTGACTCCCCTTGAGGGGTGTTTGAGATCGAGACCCAGGAAAGAGATTCCAACCTCTCTGATTCTAAGGTATGGAGGAGACTAGAACCTAGAGGGACTCTTGGCAACTCTAGTTAAACTAAACTATAGCTAAACAGCACCTACTTCTTCCCTCGTACTATACTTAGGTTAGGTACACTGGGGTAGGAATATTTTATAAGCACCAGATGAGTGTTGGTGCAGGGTTTAGGGTGTTTTAGCAAACACATTCACACATGCACAGCACATAGGATTATGGTTTTGGACTACAAGGATTTAATGCTACATGAGCACAACGAACATTAAGAATCACAGTGATGTTGGGACCGGCTGGTTCTATCCTTGTTCTGTTAACAACTATAACATGAGAATATGAATCAATGTTTTGAACAACAGAGAACTGTTCTTATTATTCTTAGTATTCCCCTGATGAAGGTAGAAACCGAAATGCATTGGGAATCATGATTATAGAGGAAATATTATTCCCCTAGAATCCTCATATATGGATCTCTTTTTTGTTTCTTAGTGTAGTTTTTTACCTGACAGGAGCTAGTCAGGATTTAGGACAGCACCTGATTACAAATGAGTACAATTTGATTATATTAGCACACATTTGTGGAGTGCAGGTTATCACACTCTAATCAATCGTTATATACATTTATAGCTCCACCCAGATAATCCACACCCACAAGACATTGATTTTGATGAAATTTCGCATTTAACCATGAATCAGGCAGAAGTTAAGGGATACACAGCAGAGGAAGCAGAAAGTATTTATTCGCTTATTAACCCCTTCGCAGCTAGGCCTTTTCCCCTCCTGTGCTAAGGCTTTTTTTGGCATTTTGGGGTAGTGCGCGCTTAGGCCCTTGTAACTTTTTGACCACATAAGGTATCCACGCCAATTTTGCGTCCTTTTCTTCCAACATCATGTGGATTCTAAAGCCGCCCAGGGTTTGTGGATTCCCTTGGAGGGGCCCCTGAAATTAACCAAAATATAGGGAAATGTTTGTTTTTTTCAGAAAAATGGGAAAAACGGGCTGCAAATGAAAGCCTCTGGGGTTTTCCCTGAAAAGGGTTTGTGGGGCTGAAATCTCCATTTTCTCAGCTTTTAGGGAATGACAGTCTTTTGTCAGAGAACCGACATTTTTCACACAGTTTTGGCATTTTTCTGGGACATAGCCTATTTTTGCTATTTTTAGAGCTTTCCACCTCCTTCCAGTTAATGGTAGAAATGAGTTTCAAAGCAATAATGGATCCAAAAAAGCTGTACATTTTCGAAAAGTAGACAAAATTCTGAATTCAGAAAGGGGTCATTTGTCTAAATCCATGAAGGTTTCTTTATAGAAACTAACAGTTAAATATTGGAATAATTGAAAATTTGTTGAAAAAAACAGCCTTTTGTCTCAACGTTTTCACCTATATCTTTTTCTCATTTTGACAGCTCTTCGAAAACAATATACTGTTACATCCGTTAGACCTTCCTGGTTGTGGGGATATATAGGACTTGTAGTTTCACCAAGAACCCGACAAACCCAGATCCAAAAACTGAGCAGCAACTTGCAATGGTATTTTTTCATTTACTGAGTATAGAGCACTTTGTCTTGGAAAATGTATACATGGAAAAATCTGTATGAAAGACACCTATGTATTTCTGAATTGGGTACAAATTATAGAGTTCAGAAACAGTATATAATTGCACATTTTCAAAATTGGGAATACTCATACTAACATGAGAAATTATGCTCATTTTCCCCCCAAAATGTTTTTTTACACAGTGTCTTTCATTGAAAGGGAGAAATGCATGACAGCTCAATTGGTAATAACAGTTGATTTACAAATCTGAATTACTCCAAGTCTCCCGATAAAAATGGTACCTCACTTGTGTGGGTCGGCCTTGTGCCTGCGACAGGAAACGGCGCAAAATGCAACGTGGTTGCACCTCAATTTCCCAGTGAAATCTTGCACTTTTTGGACAAAAAGACTACCTTTTGTTTTTGCGCCCTAGCTCTGCCAGCACCTAGGGAAACCTAGCAAACCTATACATTTATGAAAACTAGACACCCAGGGGAATTCAGGATGGGGTGACTCGCCTGCCTACCCCCGGGTTTTGTTACCCAGAATCCCTTGCAAACCTAAAAATTTGACAAAAAAAACACATTTTCCGCACATTTCTGTGGTGGAAAGTTCTGGAATCTGCGTGGATCAACAAATTTCCACCCACCCAGCGTTCCCCCAGGTCTCCCAATAAAAATGGTACCTCACTTGCGTGGGTAGGCATAGTGGCTGCGCCACAAAACAGCGCAAAACGCAACGTGGTCGCACCTCAATTTCCCAGTGAAATCTTGCGCTCTTTGGACAAAGAGACTACCTTTTGTTTTTGAGACCTAGCTCTGCCAGCACCTAGGGAAACCTAGCAAACCTATACATTTTTGAAAAGTAGACACCAAGGGGAATTCAGGATGGGGTGACTCGACTGCCTACCACCAGGTTTTGTTACCCAGAATCCCTTGCAAAGCTAAGAATTTGACAAACAAAACACATTTTCCTCACATTTCTGTGGTGGAAAGTTCTGGAATCTGCGTGGATCAACAAATTTCCAGCAACCCAGCGTTCCCCCAGGTCTCCCGAAAAAAAGGTACCTCACTTGCGTGGGTAGGCATAGTGGCTGCGACACGAAACAGCGCAAAATGCAACATGGTCGCACCTCAATTTCCCAGTGAAATCTTGCGCTTTTTGGACAAAGAGACTACCTTTTGTTTTTGTGCCCTAACTCTGGCAGCACCTAGGGAAACCTAGCAAACCTATACATTATTGCACACTAGACACCCAGGGGAATTCAGGATGGGGTGACTCGCCTGCCTACCCCCGGGTTTTGTTACACAGAATCCCTTGCAAAACTAAAAACTTGACAAAAAAAACAAATTTTCCTCATATTTCTGTGGTGGAAAGTTTGGAATTGGCGTGGATCAACAAATTTCCACCCACCCAGCGTTCCCCCAGGTCTCCCAATAAAAATGGTACCTCACTTGCGTGGGTAGGCATAGTGGTTGCGCCACAAAACAGCGCAAAATGCAACGTGGTCGCACCTCAATTTCCCAGTGAAATCTTGCGCTCTTTGGACAAAGAGACTACCTTTTGTTTTTGAGCCCTAGCTCTGCCAGCACCTAGGGAAACCTAGCAAACCTATACATTTTTGAAAAGTAGACACCAAGGGGAATTCAGGATGGGGTGACTCGACTGCCTACCACCAGGTTTTGTTACCCAGAATCCCTTGCAAAGCTAAGAATTTGACAAACAAAACACATTTTCCTCACATTTCTGTGGTGGAAAGTTCTGGAATCTGCGTGGATCAACAAATTTCCAGCAACCCAGCGTTCCCCCAGGTCTCCCGAAAAAAAGGTACCTCACTTGCGTGGGTAGGCATAGTGGCTGCGACACGAAACAGCGCAAAATGCAACATGGTCGCACCTCAATTTCCCAGTGAAATCTTGCGCTTTTTGGACAAAGAGACTACCTTTTGTTTTTGTGCCCAAGCTCTGGCAGCACCTAGGGAAACCTAGCAAACCTATACATTTTTGTACACTGGACACCCAGGGGAATTCAGGATGGGGTGACTCATCTGCCTACCCCCAGGTTTTGTTACCCAGAATCCCTTGCAAAACTAAAAACTTGACCAAAAAAACACATTTTCCGCCCATTTCTGTGGTGGAAAGTTCTGGAATCTGCGTGGATCAACAAATTTCCACCCACCCAGCGTTCCCCCAGGTCTCCCCAAAAAAATGGTACCTCACTTGCGTGGGTAGGCATAGTGGCTGCGACACGAAACAGTGCAAAACGCAACGTGGTCGCACCTCAATTTCCCAGTGAAATCTTGCACTTTTTGGACAAAAAGACTACCTTTTGTTTTTGCGCCCTAGCTCTGCCAGCACCTAGGAAAACCTAGCAAACCTATACATTTTTAAAAACTAGACAACCAGGGGAATTCAGGATGGGGTGACTCGTCTGCTTACCCCCAGGTTTTGTTACCCAGAATCCCTTGCAAATCTAAGATTTTGACAAAAAAAACACATTTTCTCACATTTCTGTGGTGGAAAGTTCTGGAATCTGCGTGGATCAACACATTTCTACCCACCCAGCGTTCCCCCAGGACTCCCAAAAAAAATGGTACCTCACTTGCGTGGGTAGGCCTAGTGGCTGCGACACGAAACAGCGCAAAATGCAACGTGGTCGCACCTCAATTTCCCAGTGAAATCCTGCGCTCTTTGGACAAAGAGACTACCTTTTGTTTTTGAGCCCTAGCTCTGCCAGCACCTAGGGAAACCTAGTAAACCTATAAATTTTGGTAAACTAGACACCCAGGGGAATTCAGGATAGGGTGACTCGTCTGCCTACCCCCAGGTTTTGTTACCCAGAATCCCTTGCAAACCTAAAAATTTGACCAAAAAAAAACATTTTCCGCACCTTTCTGTGGTGGAAAGTTCTGGAATCTGCATGGATCAACAAATTTCCACCCACCCAGCGTTCCCCCAGGTCTCCCCAAAAAAATGGTACCTCACTTGCGTGGGTAGGCATAGTGGCTGCGACATGAAACAGCGCAAAACGCAACATGGTCGCACCTCAATTTCTCAGTGAAATCTTGCACTTTTTGGACAAAAAGACTACCTTTTGTTTTTGCGCCCTAGCTCTGTCAGCACCTAGGGAAACCTAGCAAACCTATACATTTTTGAAAACTAGACACCCAGGGAAATTCAGGATGGGGTGACTCGACTGCCTACCACCAGGGTTTGATACACAGAATCCCTTGCAAACCTAAGAATTTGACAAAAAAAACAAATTTTCCTCACATTTCTGTGGTGGAAAGTTCTGGAATCTGCGTGGATCAACAAATTTCTACCCACCCAGCGTTCCCCCAGGACTCCCCAAAAAAAAAAGGTACCTCACTTGCGTGGGTAGGCCTAGTGGCTGCGACACGAAACAGCACAAAATGCAACGTGGTCGCACCTCAATTTCCCAGTGAAATCCTGCGCTCTTTGGACAAAGAGACTACCTTTTGTTTTTGAGCCCTAGCTCTGCCAGCACCTAGGGAAACCTAGTAAACCTATAAATTTGGTAAACTAGACACCCAGGGGAATTCAGGATGGGGTGCCTCGTCTGCCTACCCCCAGGTTTTGTTACCCAGAATCCCTTGCAAACCTAGAAATTTGACCAAAAAAACACATTTTCCGCACATTTCTGTGGTGGAAAGTTCTGGAATCTGCGTAGATCAACAAATTTCCACCCACCCAGCGTTTCCCCAGGTGTCCCCAAAAAAATGGTACCTCACTTGCGTGGGTAGGCATAGTGGCTGCGACGCGAAACAGCGCAAAACGCAACGTGGTCGCACCTCAATTTCCCAGTGAAATCTTGCGCTCTTTGGACAAAGAGACTACCTTTTGTTTTTGAGCCCTAGCTCTGCCAGCACCTAGGAAAACCTAGCAAACCTATACATTTTTGAAAACTAGACACCCAGGGGAATTCAGGATGGGGTGACTCGTATGCCTACCCCTGGGTTTTGTTACCCAGAATTCCTTGCAAACCTAAAAATTTGACAAAAAAAACACATTTTCCGCACATTTCTGTGGTGGAAAGTTCTGGAATCGGCGTGGATCAACAAATTTCCACCCACCCAGCGTTCCCCCAGGTCTCCCAAAAAAAATGGTACCTCACTTGCGTGGGTAGGCATAGTGGCTGCGACATGAAACAGTGCAAAACGCAACATGGTCGCACCTCAATTTCCCAGTGAAATCTTGCACTTTTTGGACAAAAAGACTACCTTTTGTTTTTGCGCCCTAGCTCTTTCAGCACCTAGGGAAACCTAGCAAACCTATACATTTTTGAAAACTAGACACCCAGGGAAAATCAGGATGGGGTGACTCGACTGCCTACCACCAGGGTTTGATACACAGAATCCCTTGCAAACCTAAGAATTTGACAAAAAAAACACATTTTCCTCACATTTCTGTGGTGGAAAGTTCTGGAATCTGCTTGGATCAACAAATTTCTACCTACCCAGCCTTCGCCCAGGTCTCCCGAAAAAAATGGTACCTCACTTGCGTGGGTAGGCATAGTGGCTGCGACACGAAACAGCGCAAAACGCAACGTGGTCGCACCTCAATTTCCCAGTGAAATCTTGCGCTCTTTGGACAAAGAGACTACCTTTTGTTTTTGCGCCCTAGCTCTGCCAGCACCTAGAGAAACCTAGCAAACCTATACATTTCTGAAAACTAGACACCCAGGGGAATTCAGGATGGGGTGACTCGTCTGCCTACCCCCGGGTTTTGTTACCCAGAATCCCTTGCAAACCTAGAAATTTGACCAAAAAAACACATTTTCCGCACATTTCTGTGGTGGAAAGTTCTGGAATCTGCGTAGATCAACAAATTTCCACCCACCCAGCGTTTCCCCAGGTGTCCCCAAAAAAATGGTACCTCACTTGCATGGGTAGGCATAGTGGCTGCGACACGAAACAGCGCAAAACGCAACGTGGTCGCACCTCAATTTCCCAGTGAAATCTTGCGCTCTTTGGACAAAGAGACTACCTTTTGTTTTTGAGCCCTAGCTCTGCCAGCACCTAGGAAAACCTAGCAAACCTATACATTGTTTAAAACTAGACACCCAGGGGAATTCAGGATGGGGTGACTCGTATGCCTACCCCCGGGTTTTGTTACCCAGAATTCCTTGCAAAGCTAAGAATTTGACAAACAAAATACATTTTCCTCACATTTCTGTGGCGGAAAGTTCTGGAATCTGCGTGGATCAACAAATTTCCAGCAACCCAGCCTTCCCCCAGGTCTCCCGAAAAAAAGGTACCTCACTTGCGTGGGTAGGCATAGTGGCTGCAACACGAAACAGCGTAAAACGCAACATGGTCGCACTTCAATTTCCCAGTGAAATCTTGCGCTTTTTGGACAAAGAGACTACCTTTTGTTTTTGTGCCCAAGCTCTGGCAGCACCTAGGGAAACCTAGCAAACCTATACATTTTTAAAAACTAGACACCCAGGGAAATTCAGGATGGGGTGACTCGACTGCCTACCACCAGGGTTTGTTACACAGAATCCCTTGCAAACCTAAGAATTCGACAAAAAAAAACACATTTTCCTCACATTTCTGTGGTGGAAAGTTCTGGAATCTGCTTGGATCAACAAATTTCCACCTACCCAGCGTTCCCCCAGGTCTCCCAAAAAAAATGGTACCTCACTTGCGTGGGTAGGCATAGTGGCTGCAACATGCAACAGCGCAAAACGCAACATGGTTGCACCTCAATTTCCCAGGGAAATCTTGCACTTTTTGGACAAAAAGACTACCTTTTGTTTTTGCGCCCTAGCTGTGCCAGCACCTAGGGAAATCTAGCAAACCTATACATTTTTGAAAACTAGACACCCAGGGGAATTCAGGATGGGGTGACTCGTCTGCCTACCCCCAGGTTTTGTTACCCAGAATCCCTTGCAAATCTAAGATTTTGACAAAAAAAATACATTTTCCTCACATTTCTGGGGTGGAAAGTTCTGGAATCTGCGTGGATCAACAAATTTCTACCCACCCAACGTTCCCCCAGGACTCCCCAAAAAAATGGTACCTCACTTGCGTGGGTAGGCCTAGTGGCTGCGACACGGAACAGCGAAAAAGCAACGTGGTCGCACCTCAATTTCCCAGTGAAATCTTGCGCTCTTTGGACAAAGAGACTACCTTTTGTTTTTGAGCCCTAGCTCTGCCAGCACCTAGGGAAACCTAGTAAACCTATACATTTTTGTACACTAGACACCCAGGGGAATTCAGGATGGGGTGACTCGTCTGCCTACCCCCAGGTTTTGTTACCCAGAATCCCTTGCAAAACTAAAAACTTGACAAAAAAACACATTTTCCGCACATTTCTGTGGTGGAAAGTTCTGGAATCTGCGTGGATCAACAAATTTCCACCCACCCAGCGTTCCCCCAGGTCTCCCCAAAAAAATGGTACCTCACTTGCGTGGGTAGGCATAGTGGCTGCGACACGAAACAGCGCAAAACGCAACGTGGTCACACCTCAATTTCCCAGTGAAATCTTGCACTTTTTGGACAAAAAGTCTACCTTTTGTATTTGCGCCCTAGCTCTGCCAGCACCTAGGAAAACCTAGCAAACCTATACATTTTTAAAAACTAGACACCCAGGGGAATTCAGGATGAGGTGACTCGTCTGCCTACCCCCAGGTTTTGTTACCCAGAATCCCTTGCAAATCTAAGATTTTGACAAAAAAAACAAATGTTCTCACATTTCTGTGGTGGAAAGTTCTGGAATCTGCGTGGATCAACAAATTTCTACCCACCCAGCGTTCCCCCAGGACTCCCAAAAAAAATGGTACCTCATTTGCGTGGGTAGGCCTAGTGGCTGCGACACGAAACAGCGCAAAATGCAACGTGGTCGCACCTCAATTTCCCAGTGAAATCCTGCGCTCTTTGGACAAAGAGACTACCTTTTGTTTTTGAGCCCTAGCTCTGCCAGCACCTAGGGAAATCTAGCAAACCTATACATTTTTGAAAACTAGACACCCAGGGGAATTCAGGATGGGGTGACTCGTCTGCCTACCCCCAGGTTTTGTTACCCAGAATCCCTTGCAAAACTAAAAACTTGACAAAAAAAACACATTTTCCGCACATTTCTGTGGTGGAAAGTTCTGGAATCTGCGTGGATCAACAAATTTCCACCCACCCAGCGTTTCCGCAGGTCTCCCAAAATAAATGGTACCTCACTTGCGTGGGTAGGCATAGTGGCTGCGACACGAAACAGCGCAAAACGCAACGTGGTCACACCTCAATTTCCCAGTGAAATCTTGCACTTTTTGGACAAAAAGACTACCTTTTGTTTTTGCGCCCTAGCTCTGCCAGCACCTAGGAAAACCTAGCAAACCTATACATTTTTAAAAACTAGACACCCAGGGGAATTCAGGATGAGGTGACTCGTCTGCCTACCCCCAGGTTTTGTTACCCAGAATCCCTTGCAAATCTAAGCTTTTGACAAAAAAAACAAATTTTCTCACATTTCTGTGGTGGAAAGTTCTGGAATCTGCGTGGATCAACAAATTTCTACCCACCCAGCGTTCCCCCAGGACTCCCAAAAAAAATGGTACCTCACTTGCGTGGGTAGGCCTAGTGGCTGCGACACGAAACAGCGCAAAATGCAACGTGGTCGCACCTCAATTTCCCAGTGAAATCCTGCGCTCTTTGGACAAAGAGACTACCTTTTGTTTTTGAGCCCTAGCTCTGCCAGCACCTAGGGAAACCTAGTAAACCTATAAATTTTGGTAAACTAGACACCCAGGGGAATTCAGGATGGGGTGCCTCGTCTGCCTACCCCCAGGTTTTGTTACCCAGAATCCCTTGCAAACCTAAAAATTTGACAAAAAAAACACATTTTCCGCACATTTCTGTGGTGGAAAGTTCTGGAATCTGCGTAGATCAACAAATTTCCACCCACCCAGCGTTTCCCCAGGTGTCCCTAAAAAAATGGTACCTCACTTGCGTGGGTAGGCATAGTGGCTGCGACACGAAACAGCGCAAAACGCAACGTGGTCGCACCTCAATTTCCCAGTGAAATCTTGCGCTCTTTGGACAAAGAGACTACCTTTTGTTTTTGAGCCCTAGCTCTGCCAGCACCTAGGAAAACCTAGCAAACCTATACATTTTTGAAAACTAGACACCCAGGGGAATTCAGGATGGGGTGACTCGTCTGCGTACCCCCAGGTTTTGTTACCCAGAATCCCTTGCAAACCTAAAAATTTGACAAAAAAAAAAACATTTTCCGCACATTTCTGTGGTGGAAAGTTCTGGAATCTGCGTGGATCAACAAATTTCCACCCACCCAGCGTTCCCCCAGGTCTCCCAAAAAAAATGGTACCTCACTTGCGTGGGTAGGCATAGTGGCTGCGACATGAAACAGCGCAAAACGCAACATGGTCGCACCTCAATTTCCCAGTGAAATCTTGCACTTTTTGGACAAAAAGACTACCTTTTGTTTTTGCGCCCTAGCTCTGCCAGAACCTAGGGAAACCTAGAAAACCTATACATTTTTGAAAACTAGACACCCAGGGGAATTAAGGATGGGGTGACTCGTCTGCCTACCCCCAGGTTTTGTTACCCAAAATCCCTTGCAAACCTAAAAATTTGACAAAAAAAACAAATTTTCCGCACATTTCTGTGGTGGAAAGTTCTGGAATCTGCTTGGATCAACAAATTTCCACCTACCCAGCGTTCCCCCAGGTCTCCCAAAAAGAAATGGTACCTCACTTGCGTGGGTAGGCATAGTGGCTGCGACATGAAACAGCGCAAAACGCAACATGGTTGCACCTCAATTTCCCAGGGAAATCTTGCGCTTTTTGGACAAAAAGACTACCTTTTGTTTTTGCGCCCTAGCTCTGCCAGCACCTAGGGAAACCTAGCAAACCTATACATTTCTGAAACCTAGACACCCAGGGGAATTCAGGATGGGGTGACTCGTCTGCCTACCCCCAGGTTTTGTTACCCAGAATCCCTTGCAAATCTAAGATTTTGACAAAAAAATACATTTTCCTCACATTTCTGTGGTGGAAAGTTCTGGAATCTGCGTGGATCAACAAATTTCTACCCACCCAACGTTCCCGAAGGACTCCCAAAAAAATGGTACCTCACTTGCGTGGATAGGCCTAGTGGCTGCGACACGGAACAGCGCAAAACGTGGTCGCACCTCAATTTCCCAGTGAAATCTTGCGCTCTTTGGACAAAGACACTACCTTTTGTTTTCAAGCCCTTGCTCTGCCAGCACCTAGGGAATCCTAGCAAACCTATATATTTTTGAAAACTAGACACCCAGGGGAATTCAGGATGGGGTGACTCGTCTGCCTACCCCCAGGTTTTGTTACCCAGAATCCCTTGCAAAACTAAAAACTTGACAAAAAAAACACATTTTCCGCACATTTCTGTGGTGGAAAGTTCTGGAATCTGCGTGGATCAACAAATTTCCACCCACCCAGCGTTCCCCCAGGTCTCCCCAAAAAAATGGTACCTCACTTGCGTGGGTAGGCATAGTGGCTGCGACACGAAACAGCACAAAAGGCAACGTGGTCGCACCTCAATTTCCCAGTGAAATCTTGCACTTTTTGGACAAAAAGACTACCTTTTGTTTTTGCGCCCTAGCTCTGCCAGCACCTAGGAAAACCTAGCAAACCTATACATTTTTAAAAACTAGACACCCAGGGGAATTCAGGATGGGGTGACTCGTCTGCCTACCCCCAGGTTTTGTTACCCATAATCCCTTGCAAACCTAAAAATATGACAAAAAAACACATTTTCCGCACATTTCTGTGGTGGAAAGTACTGGATTCTGTGTGGATCAACAAATTTCCACCCACCCAGCATTCCCCCAGGTCTCCCGAAAAAAATGGTACCTCACTTGCGTGGGTAGGCATAGTGGCTGCGACATGAAACAGCGCAAAACGCAACATGGTCGCACCTCAATTTCCCAGTGAAATCTTGCACTTTTTGGACAAAAAGACTACCTTTTGTTTTTGCGCCCTAGCTCTGCCAGCACCTAGGCAAACCTATACATTTTTGAAAACTAGACACCCAGGGGAAATCAGGATGGGGTGACTCGTCTGCCTACCCCCAGGTTTTGTTACCCAGAATACCTTGCAAACCTGAGTTTTTGGCCCGGGGCTCGGTGGCCATCTTTAGAAACTACCAAACCCAAACAGTTCTGAAAACTAGACAGGGAGTCCAGGGAGGTATGGCATGCGTGGGTCCCCCAATGTTTCCCTACCCAGAATTCCTTTCAAACCTTAAAATTAGGTAAAAATATCACTTTTCCAAACTTTTATGCGTGGGATCTCCGTGCCGGCAAAAATATCCTACCACCCAGCGTTCCCCTTGTTCTCCCGAGTAAAAGGATACCTCACTTGTGTGGGTGCCCCAAAGCAGAACAGGCTAAAAATGAATTTTGAAAAAAGTAGTATTTAAGTTTTGCAAATTAAGCCCCCCTACCTTAGTCACAGGCCTTTGGCCCACCCACACAAGTGAGGTATCATTTTACTCGGGAGAACAAGGGGATCGCTGGGTGGTAGGACATTTGTGCCGGCAGCGAGATCCCACCCAAAAAAGCAAGGACAAGTGGGTTTTTTAACTTAAATTTAAGGTTTGATGGGGTTTCTGGGTAGGAAAACATTGGGGACCCACGCATGCCATACCTCCCTGGACTCCCCCGGGTGTCTAGTTTTCAGAACTGTTTGGGTTTGGTAGTTTCCATAGATGCCCGCCAAGCCCCGGGTCAAAAGCTCAGGTGACCCTCTCAAAAAATAAGATAGTTTTGCTAAAGGTAATTTTTAGGTCTCCACTGTACGAATTGGGCCTTTTCCTGTTGCAGCCACTATGCCTACCCACGCAAGTGAGGTACCATTTTTATCAGGAGACCTGGGGGAACACTGGGTGGGAGGTAATTTGTGTGAGCCCAGTGATGCCACGCTTTCCCACACAAAAAAGTGTGAAAAAACTGATATTTTCCAGCTAAAATTGAGGTTTGCAAGGGATTCTGGGTAAAGGAACGTTGGAGGATCCACACAAGCCATACCTCCTTGGAAGCCCCCGGGTGTCTACTTTTCAGAAATGTGTGAGTTTGGTAGGTTTCCCTAGATGGCCGTCTAGCATGGGGCCAAAAACCCAGGTAACCCCTCTTGCAAAAGCTGGTGGATTTGACAATGGTGACAATGTCAAGTCCACCAGCTTTTGCAAGAGGGGTTACCTGGGTTTTTGGCCCCGTGCTAGACGGCCATATAGGGAAACCTACCAAACCCACACATTTCTGAAAAGTAGGCACCCGGTGGCTTCCAAGGAGGTATGGCTTGCGTGGATCCTCCAACGTTCCTTTACCCAGAATCCCTTGCAAACCTCAATTTTAGCTGAAAAAAATCAGTTTTTTCACACTTTTTTGTGTGGGAAAGCGTGACATCACTGGGCTCACACAAATTACCTCCCACCCAGCGTTCCCCCAGGTCTCCTGATAAAAACGGTACCTCACTTGCGTGGGTAGGCATAGTGGCTGCAACAGGAAAAGGTCCAAAACGTACGGTGGTGAATTTAAAATACCCTGAAGCAAAATAACCTTGATTTTTTGGGGGGGCACATGAGTTTTTGGTCCGGGGCTCGGTGGTATTCTTTGGAAAGTACCAAACCCGAACAGTTCTGAAAACTAGACACCCGGGGGAGTCCAGGGAGGTATGGCATGCGTGGGTCCCCCAATGTTTTCCTACCCAGAATTCCTTGCAAACCTTAAAATTAGGTAAAAATATAATTTTCCAAACATTTTTGCGTGGGATCTCCGTGCCGGCAAAAATGTCCTACCACCCAGTGTTCCCCTTGTTCTCCCGAGTAAAAGGATACCTCACTTGTGTGGGTGCCCCAAAGCAGAACAGGCTAAAAATGAATTTTGAAAAAAGTAGTATTTAAGTTTTACAAATTAAGCCCCCCTACCTTAGTCACAGGCCTTTGGGCCACCCACACAAGTGAGGTATCATTTTACTCGGGAGAACAAGGGGAACGCTGGGTGGTAGGACATTTGTGCGATCCCACCCAAAAATGTATGGAAAAGTGGGTTTTTTAACCTAAATTTAAGGTTTGCAGGGGTTTCTGGGTAGGAAAACATTGGGGACCCACGCATGCCTTACCTCCCTGGACTCCCCCGGGTGTCTAGTTCTCAGAACTGTTTGGGTTTGGCAGTTTCCAATGATGCCCGCCAAGCCCCGGGCCAAAAACTCATGGGAACCCCCTTGCAAAACCAAATTGTTTTGAATGAATTAAGTTTTCAGGTGGAGAACGTGCGATTCAGGGGACAATATTGCATGAAAATTGTGACAGACAATTTCAAGTTTGCAAGAGATTGTGGACAAAAAACAACAATAGAATTCACCAGAAAGACATGACCATATACTACCATGAATTACAAATAAAATCTAAATTTAGAAAGTTATTTATAGCTATAATATACACCATAACTGAGTTACTCAAAAGACAAAGAATCAATCACGGCTATCTATTCCACAAAGACACACACATACAGGTTGGATTTGGCACGAGGGCAAGTGATGGTTCAGTAAATAAAATTTTATTAACATGATATTTCAAAAAAATGAAATGCTCTGTTAATAAATAAATGCATAGAAAACCGAATCAGTGACTTGGAACTCGTGAGATGTAAAGCCACGACAAGGCACCAACCGTTTTACAGGCCATTCACGCACCTTTCATACCTGATACAAACCAGACCACTAACACCATCTGGAAGGAAAAGCAATACATTACAACAATCACAATAAGGGACAAGGTACACCCTACTGCAGAAAGAGAAAGAAAAAAATTACTGCACAGCCATCAAATCCGCAAGCGGACACACATACTGGTTGGATTTGTCACGAGGGTGAGTGATGATTCAGTACATACAATTGTATTCGCAAGTAATTTCACAAAAAATGAAATACACTGCGTATAATTGAAAGTATGATTAACTGAACCACTGACTCACAGCTCGTGAGCTGTAAAGCCACGTCAAGGCACCAACCTCTTTACAGGCCATTCATACACCTTTCGTACGTGTGACACATTCAAAACATTCACACCGCCAGCCGCGGATCCATCACATTTCAACACTCACACCAGCAAACAGCGCCATTCAAGGGCCCATCACTTTCACACGCCCACATTTCTGACACTGCAACTACACAAAATGATGGACTGCGTGGAGTGTCACTCAACTAGCAGTGTCTGTAGTGACCAACAGAAAGTAACTACTCACACACCGCCAGCCAAGCGCCAGTCCACCCACACCACCATCCAAGCACCAGACCATGCAAACCGCCAGCCAAACACCACTCAGCGCACACCGACAGCCAAGCACAACTCCGTGCACAGACAGCCAAGCGCCACTGCACACACACTGCCACCCAAGCACCACTCCGTGCACAGACAGCCAAGCACCGCTCCACGCACACCATCCAGCCAAGTACTACTCCACACACACCGCCAGCCAAACACCACTCCACAAACACCACCAGCCAAACACCACTCCATGCACAGACAGCCAAGTACCACTCCACGAACACCACCAGCCAAACACCACTCCACACACACCGCCAGCCAAGCACCACTCCGTGCACAGACAGCCAAGTACCACTCCACAAACACCACCAGCCAAGCGCCACTCCACACACACCGCCAGCCAAGCACCACTCTGTGCACAGACAGCCAAGTAACACTCCACAAACACCACCAGCCAAGCGCCACTCCACACACACCGCCAGCCAAGCACCACTCCGTGCACAGACAGCCAAGTACCACTCCACAAACACCACCAGCCAAGCGCAACTCCACACACACCGCCAGCCAAGCACCACTCCGTGCACAGACAGCCAAGTACCACTCCACACACACCACCAACCAAGCGCCACTCCACACACACCGCCAGCCAAGCACCACTCCGTGCATAGACAGCCAAGTACCCCTCCACGCACACCACCAGCCAAGCGCAACTCCACACACACCGCCAGCCAAGCACCAGCCGGCACACACCACAAACACATTTAGAATTCTTTTTTCCAAAATAACACTAAACAAATGGAAATACCTACAAATCAGCTAACACAAATTCTTAAACTAAACACTTTGCACTAATGCCAATCCTTGGAACAAACTAAAACATTTTACAGAATGCAGACCAGCCAATTCACTTTACAGCTCATTAAAACTCCCAAAACTTCTTTTGCGTGTGGTACGATTTAAAACAAGCTGACAGACACAATCCAGGCTTAGAAGGACAGTCAGGACAGTATATACGAGACTCCTTCCGCACGCCTCTTCGCCAACAGACTCTGCATCTTCTAGTCGGAAAGTCTCTTGCGGTAGTGGAAGGAATAGATTCAGGAAAGTGGCGATCTTTCAATCTAGCCACTTCCTCCACCACTCCAAATCTAGGAACACTTGCCTGCTCCACAAGTACAAGGCTGCCTATTATAGACTCCTGAAACTTAACAAAAGGCATCTTCTTCTCAGGACAAGACTTCTGGTACACAACAAAAGCATTAAAGGATGCCAAGTGGAACAGATGGATAGCCAACTTCTTGTACCAAACGTAAGCCTTTCGAAGAGCAGCATAAGGTTCCAACCTCTGATCTACTCTGTCAACACCACCCATGAACTTATTGTAAGCTAAAATGCACCCAGGTTTGCGCACTTCAGCACCCTGACCCCAAACAGGCACAGGTTCTGTACTTTCATCGTGGATAGTAGTCAGCATGTACACATCTCTCTTGTCTGAAAACTTCACAGCTAGAAGCTCCCCACATCACAATGCCGTAGAATGTCCCCGCACAAGCCTTTTGCAAACAAGTTCCTTTGGGAAACCTTTACAGTTACTGCGCATTGTGCCACAAGCAACAGTGCCCACTTTGGCCAACTCCTTGAACAACCGCACACCAGTGTAGAAGTTATCTACATATAAATGATGGCCTTTGTTAAATAATCCTCTACCTAGTTCCCACACAATTTTCTCAGTCACTCCAAAAGTAGAAGGACAACCAGGAGGGTTAATGCTGGACTCCTTACCAGTGTACACCCTGAAATTGAAGACATATCCAGTCTCACTGTCACACAGCATATACAGTTTGATTCCATAGCGTGCCCTCTTACTAGGAATGTATTGCCTAAAACCCAAGCGGCCCTTGAACTACAGCAAAGACTCATCCGCTGCAATTTCTTTACCAGGGGCAAAGATCTAAGAAAAACGATCAACAAAGTGATTAAGGACAGGCCGAATTTTAAACAAACGGTCACAATCAGGGTGATCGCGTGACAACGCTAAACTATTATCAACAAAATGCATCATCCGAAGAAGAAGCATATACCGATCACGACTTATGACTGCTGGAAATATAGCTGTTGCCATCAAGGGACTAGTGGACCAATATGAAGTCATTGATGGCTTCCTTAGCAAGCCCATCAAAAAAGTTAATCCCAAAAACTTCTTCATCTCTTCAACATTTGTGGGAGTCCACCGGATTGCTCTAGAATAGGGCTTAAGCCTGGCACCGTTGGCCCTCAAAAATTGTTCTGCATACAAATTACTTTGATCAACAATCTCTTGCAAAAACACATCGTCAAAAAACAACTGAAAAAAATGTATTGGCAGAAAATTCTCAGTATTCACTCTACACCCAGGAACACCAGTGAACTCTGGCAATGCCGGCTGCACCATGCCAGGGGGAACCCAGAGGTCATCCCTATCAACGGGGGGAGCAGCCACCCCAGCCTGCAGCCAGAAGCCTCTTGCTGCTGTTCACCAACGGGAAGCCTAACAGCCACAGATACTTCTGGCTGCACAACACCAACAGAAGACATAGCATCCCCAGAGGTCTCTTCCTGCACTACACCAACGGGAAGCCCAGCCACCAGAGATGCTTCTTGCTGCACTACACCACCGGGAAACCAAGCAGGCCCAGATGCCTCTTGCCGCTCTACACCAATGGGAAGCCTAACAGCCCCAGATGCCTCTTGCTGCACTACACCAGCAGGATGACGAAAAGCACCAGATGCCTCTTGGCGCACCACAGCAATGTGAAGCCTTTTGGGTGCAGGCTCCAGCCAACATGCCTCTTGCCGACGTAAAAAGAAAGGAAACCTTGCGGCCCTAGGCAGCAGCACAGATGCCTCTTGGCCCACTACCGGCACATCAATGTCCTCCTCTAACATAGGCCCTTCATCAGCACTAGAAGAAGATTCATCATCCGATGATGATGATTCCATGCGAAGAGAAAACTCACTGCCTGAATCTTCTGCCCCTACCTGGGAGTCAGAATCGGACTCAGTCTCTGAACCATGGTCAGAGGAAGACTCAAAAAGCAAACCAAGAACCTGCTGAGCAGTAATCCTGCGACTAGCCATTATCCTTACAAAGCAAGAAGACTGCACACACAAGTGAACAACAACCTACACTGTGCAAAGTAAGAAGTAAACAAGGTAAGGCTTTCACAAAAAGATTAATACAATCCAAAACAATTTCACTCTTACCAAATATAGCTACACTCACCAGCACCTACTCTGTTGAGACACAGCAAAAAGAAATGATTTCCCACTAGAAAGAAAAAAAAGAGATGACAGATTAGAAAACAAAGTGCACATCAAACACTAATGCTGAAAAAAAAAACCCACAGAGCCACACAAACTGCTAGAAGTACAACCTTTTTCAAAAAGACAAACATCAAGGGAAAGTAGTACAAAATACATTCACTTACCAAGCAGAAGCAACTGCACAAGCTGCAAACAGACACGCAACCTACAACAATCCAAACAGCAAAAGCCTGGAACAAGACAAAAATAGAAAAGAAAACAAATTACTACCACATTTCACAAACAATATAACAATTAAAACAACAACACACAAATTTGCCCCCCAAATTTACATTCGGCCAGATGGGCCATCAAATAGGGCTTAGACCAATTGGGATTAGATGAGGTTTAACATCAAGACACTGGTTAATTTTTTGATTTTTTTTTACTGCCTGACCCCTTTGGTGCCAGTCAGTCTTTTGCTCCTACCAGTACCCCCATCACACAGGGGCAGTAAGGACATTCATACACCACTCCACACACACTGCCAGCCAAGCAGCACTCCGTACACAGACAGCAAAGTACCACTCCACACACACCACCAGCCAAGCGCCACTCCACACACACAGTAAGCCAAGTACCACTCCGCACACACCGCCAGTCAAGCACCACTCCACGCACACCGCAAGCCAAGCGCCATTCACCGCCAGCCAAGCACCGATCTACGCACACCATCCAGGCAAGTACCACTCCACACACACCGCCAGCCAAACACCACTCCACACACACCACCAGCCAAACACCACTCCGTGCACAGACAACCAAGTACCACTCCACGCACACCACCAGCCAAGCGCCACTCCACACACACCGCCAGCCAAGCAGCACTCCGTGCACAGACAGCAAAGTACCTCTCCACGTACACCACCAGCCAAGCGCCACTCCACACACACCGCCAGCCAAGCACCACTCCGTGCACAGACAGCAAAGTAGCACTCCACGCACACCACTAGCCAAGCGCCACTCCAAAAACACCACCAGCCAAGCACCACTCTGTGCACAGACAGCCAAGTACCACTCCACACACACCACCAGCCAAGCGCCACTCCACACACACCGCCAGCCAAGCACCACTCCGTGCATAGATAGCCAAGTACCCCTCCACGTACACCGCCAGCCAAACACCACTCAGCGCACACCGACAGCCAAGTACCAATCCACGCACACCATCCAGCCAAGCGCCACTCCACACACACTGCCAGCAAAGCAGCACTCCGTGCACAGACAGCCAAGTACCACTGCACGCACACCATCCAGCCAAGCACCACTCCACACACACCGCCAGCCAAACACCACTCCACGCACACTGCAAGCCAAGCACCACTCCACACACAACGCCAGCCAAGCGCCACTCCACACACACCGCCAGCCAAGCACGACTCCGTGCACAGACAGCCAAGTACCACTCCACGCACGCCACCAGCCAAGCGCCACTCCACACACACCGCCAGCCAAGCACCACTCCACACACACCGCCAGCCAAGGCAGCAAGGACAAAAAAAGACCAACCGGCACCAAGGGAGGTGGACAGTAAAAAACAACCAAAATTAAAACCAACATTGGAACAAAACTCAAATCCTAGGGCCCAGTGAGCCAAAAAACAGGAGGCAAAATGTAAAAAAAAACGGGCCGATTTGCCCCAAGGGCGGGCAGAAATTCAAAAACATAATTATTTCCCACCAGGAAGCGACCCTTGCCCAAGGGGTTGCTTCCTAAAAACTAAATTTAAATTCCCTGGTGCTAGTGGGCATTTTCTGCCCCCCCTGGGGGCAAAACGGCAAAAAAACGGGCCGTTTTGCCCCCAGGGTGAACAGAAAAACAAAAACACAATTATGGCCACCTGGAAGCGACCCTTACCCAAGGGGTCGATTCCCAAAACAAACACATTGCCCCAACAAAAGTCCCTGGTGCTAGTGGGAAATTTCTGCCCCCCCCCTGGGGCAAAACGGCTGAAAAACGGGCCGATTTGCCCCCAGGGGGGGCAGAAAAACAAAAAGTTAATTGGGAGGCCACCTGGAAGCGACCCTTGCCCATGGGGTCGCATCCTAAAAGCTAAAAACTAAATCCCTGGTGCTAGTGGGCATTTTCTATCCCCCCTGGGGGTCAAAACGGCAAAAAAAAGGGCCGATTTGCCCCCAGCGGGGACAGAAAAACGTAAACAAAAATCATGGCCGCCATCTTGGCACCAAAAAACAACCCTGGTGCTTGTGGGGAATTTCTGCCCCCCCTGGGGCAAAACGGTCGAAAAAACAGGCCGATTTGCCCCCAGGGGGGGGCAGAAAAATGAAAACATAATCACAGCCCGCCTGGAAGCGACCCTTGCCCAAGGGGTCGCTTCCTGTAAACTAAAAAGAAATCCCTGGTGCTAGTGGGGGCATTTCCGCCGCACAATCGCGACGCTGTGCGCGATCGTGAGGCAGAAATGCCCTGCAAAGAGACATCAGGGGAGAGGAAAATCTCTTTCCTCTCCCCTGATGCCTCTTCGCTGCCCCAAACCCCCGCCAGACAGGAGAAACCTACCTACTTCTCCGGCGCTCAGGAAGCAAATGGCTTCCCGAGCGCTGGGAATCCCTGATGATGTCAGCGCGGGCTGTGCGCGCTGACGTCATTAGGGATTCCCATGGGGGGGTGCGGGGGCGGCAGCGGAAACTCTTCCGCTGCCGCCCCCAGCAAAACAAACAGGATCGGAGACCCTCGAGGGGAGCGCCAGCGCTTCCCCCGAGGGTGGGTCTGATGACGAGCTGGCCTTGTCATCCGCGCACGACCGGTGCGTGCCATGACGAGCCCAGCTCGTCATCAGCCCCGAAGGGGTTAAAGATACAAGGGATTTTCAAGCCAGACCATGTTCCACTATTCAGCTAATTAAACAGTTGCAATACACATTAAGGAAAGAAGTTAATCAGAGGCTACATGACACAACTCTCATTCAGTACCATAGGGTCAAACGCATACCTAGAGGTTTACGGATATCATTAAGACCTATGTTGTTTAAGTTTAATAAGCCTTTCATGACACGCTGGTTTGCCATTCTCAATAAGTGTTCTTTAGATTTGGTTCTTTTAATTATTGAGAAGTTATCAAATGTTCTGAAGGAACTAGAAGTTGAGATTACGGATATGAAATCTGAACTGTCTCAACGGATGACTTCAGAAGAATTAGATGAAACATTACAAGATCTAAATGAGAAGTTAGAAGGGCACGCCAAAGAGGTTCATGAACGGAAGTTGCGTAAATTTAAAAGGGACACCATTGATTATAAACTGGATGAAGTTTATACATGGGCTGATGCCTACACCTAGAGACGAGTGTTCAAAAAACCTGATCCCTCAACGTCAGAGGAAAGTATAGCTACAGAACAGGAAACTGCCCACAAGTCCACCAGTGGGAGGGTCATCTAGCACAATTAGTGAAGCAGCACCTGACACCAGTGGTACTTCCAAGCAGGCTTTTTTAGAATTAGGCCCCATGTCCAATCACCCTCCAGACGACCAATCACAAGTCAGAATAAACTAACAAGGAGGAGACAAGGGACCAAAAATGCAGGATGGCGCAAGACGCAATCCCAAGAGAAACTGATAATGAATATTTCTGATGTAGAGGTGAGTACAGTTGAATGTTCAGTTTTGAATAAAGGCATGTCCTTTGTGCCGACTTATCAAACCAATGAGCTAGAGACAGAAGTGGCACTTTTTAAATTTATGAGGAAATTGAGGCTGAGGTGGTTTTCTCACCACGTCACGACAGATACTCAAGGAGACCATTTAACTACCCAAACAGAAAAAGTATTTAAACCCAAAAGCACATTTATGCCACCTATCTCACACAAGTCTTTGGACTTGTTTGAGACATTAATAAAGAAAGACTTTGCTAACTTACAACACAAGTCTACTAAACATAGTAACCTGACTAAAAAAAGAACAGCTGTATTGAACTAATTATCATCTAATGACCACATAAAGATTGTACCAGTAGACAAGGGAGGAGCATTGGTTGTGTGAAATTCAATATATTACCAAGCTAAAGTGGATCAACATGTGCAAGACACCAACACTTACATTTTACTAGAGTCAGATCCCACGAAGGAGTTTCAAGACATTCTATCTAAGATCTTGAAAAAGGCCACAGGCTTAGGTTGGATAGATGAACAAAGACTAAGATACCTCACTTCTAAACATCCAAAGAGACCCAACTTATACACATTGCCAAAAATGCACAAAGACCCGGTGGACCCTCCATTCCGCCCCATTGTGGCAAGATGCAGGTCCATACATAAACCTTTGGGTACATTTTTGGATCACTTTTTACAGCCTTTAGTTCAGCAATGGTCGACATACGTACAAGACACAACAGACTGTTTAAAGAAACTGCAGAATTTATTGATTCATCTGAACGAAGAGGTTAGGCTATGTACAATAGATGTATCTGCACTGTATACATCCATCCCCCATGATGAAGGGCTAGAGGCGGTAGAGTGGATGTTATTGAAACATGATTATGATGAAAGTCGAAACATTTTTTTGTTAGAACTTTTACATTTCTGTCTGTATCATGGGTATTTCAGTTGGCAGAATAGCTTTTATTTGCAGAAGATGGGAACCTCCATGGGTTTTACCGTGGCGCCCACATTCGCGAATATGTTTATGGCCATATTTGAGGATGAGCACATCTTGAGTAAAACAGAATGGACTGACTGCCTCCTATTATATTTGAGGTATTTAGATGACATACTAGTTGTATGGAAGGGCCCAAAAAATTTACTCCAGCAAGCGCTTGACACCGTGGATACTAGTCATACTCAGATCAAGTTCACATACTCAATGAATCCTAATGAAATACACTATTTGGATATTCTCATTGAAAGGGAGGTTAACCTGTTAACTACGAGGCTTTATAAAAAACCAAGTGACAGGAACAATGTATTACACTACGGCAGTTTTCACGCACAGACCCTGAAAAACCATTTACCATTTTCTCAGTTTATCAGAATACGCAGAATTTGTTCAGATGAAGCGCAGAGCAAAAGAGAAATTGAGATTATGAGTCAGAACTATAGGCAGAGGGGATACCCCAGTGCAATACTTGAAAGGCTAAGCACAGAGCAAGGCAGATACCACAAGTTGATTTGGTAAACAAATCCATCAAAACTCCATCAATGAAGGACGTTTTTGTACTAAAATTCTCAACCGCAGCACCAAGAATAAAAAGATGTATTTTGAACCGGTGGGAAGTTATAGAACAAGAAAGTGACTTTAGACAGGTGTTTTTGGAGAGACCTATTTTTGAATACTTCAGATTGAGGAACCTTAAGGAGATCCTTAAGTTAACAACTATAACATGAGAATATGAATCAATGTTTTGAACAACGGAGAAATGTTCTTATTTTTTTGAGTGTTCCCCTGATGAAGGTAGAAACCGAAATGCATTGGGAATCATGAATACAGAGGAAATATCATTCACCTAGAATCCTCATATATGGATCTCATTTTTGTAAAACTACGCATTAAAGAAACTGAAGAAAAGAATTGAAGATCTTCAAAGATTTCATATGATTTGTTTTTGTATTTGCATTTGAATGATGTTTTTCTTTTTAAACATTTGATTACCGATATAGAATAACTGTATTGGACTTTAGATGAGGCAGTCCACCTGTACATTGAGTAATTGCTGCAGAAATTAGCACCTTAAGAGGGCTTGTGAAAAGTGCGTTCTAAAAAACAGATTATGTTTTCTTAGTATAGTATTTTACCTGACAGGAGCTAGTCAGGATTTAGGACATCACCTGATTACAAATGAGCACAATTTGATTATATTAGCACACATTTTTGGAGTGCAGGTTATCACACTCTAATCAATCATTATAACCTGACCATGAGGCATAGTTAGTCACCTCTGTCCAAGGTTCTGAGTACAATGCTAAGCAATGTCAGAGGTGAGGTGTCTATGCTGCAATATGGCTGGAATACTGATTGGCATGCATTAATGACATTATTAGATCTGTGTGCAGAGAATTGTTTTGAAACAGTTTTTCAATGATTTTTCCCAAGAAGGGCAACTTGGTTACTGGTGTGACATTTTGAAAATCCAGAGGGTCAAGGTATGGGTTTCGTGCATTCTTAAATTGATGTGTTGACACTATTGAATGTAGAAAGGCAACAACTTGCATGTATACTTGTATTTATCTGGCTGGAATAAGGTGATTAGCTTAGGATGAGGGTTTTAAAATCTGACATGTTTTTCAAAATGGGTTTAGAGGTTGACTTAGTTGAAGATTGGCCACTGGGGGATTGATCTTGGTTGAATTGTAGTCAGCTTGTGTTTCGTGTTCAACTTTATATTAGAAATAACCCGGTTGAAAAAGATGAACATATTTCTGGTTGAAAAATATGGAAAACCAGATAGTGGAAAATGCAGAGATGTTGGTTTAACTAGTTTTATGGTTTGGTCGGATGCTTGGGATGGTTAGGTGTTTTATGAATTTATTATTATTATTATCATTAATAATCAATAACATTACCATAATCAATTACATTGTTTATGTCATGAATAATAGGTCGTTCTTTACTTCACTGTGTAGTTTTAAGCTTAGTGTAGATTTTTCAGTTTGTAGTTTTCTCCTCATGTTTTTCTCACTACTTCTTTTCTGATGTCAAGTGTTTTAGTGCACCAAGCATTGGAGGTTCTTTCTCTGACTGATTTAAGAGTATGTTATGGAAATTTGTTTTAGATAGTATATATATTGTAGATGTGTCTTCTATATCATGAAAGGGAATCCACCTTTGTAATGGTTTATGTGACATTTTCAAAACGATTAGTAGAGAAACGCCCTTTGTGAGTCATCTCACGATTTCTTCAGTTTATTTTGAGTATTTACATAAAGTTTTAAAGATGCTTTATTGAATGTAATGACTTAGTGGTCCAATATCATGACTTACACTCATAAAAAGGCACAGGATTACAAAAATTATTGAAAGGTCTTGGACATTATGAATGACAAGTCTATGGAAATTAAAAGCTCATAAACACTAGACAGCACAGACTCACTTCCTGATTAGAATTAAGGCCAGTTGACCCACGCATAATGTCCTTGCTGAAATGCCCTACAAATATATGATGTTATGAAAAATGTCCCTCTGATACCTCACATCCAAAATGGATGAGAGGAAGCCTTTGGCTGCGAGCACTGTTTATTTGGTTGCAGGGCTTGGCCTCAGGGGCCAGACCCTGCATCCAGCCCTCCGCAAGCCACCTAGCCCAGCCTGTGCATGGCTTTCGACAATGTTCAACAGGTGTGCATAGTATATTGAGGGGAGGCACTGGCCTCTGTACTGAAATCACTCCCCAGGGTGTGCATAGTGGGGTGTGCCCTCCTCACTGAGACCTCTTCTTAAGACGATGAGTGTACATAGTTGAGTGTGAAAATAGACTGGCCGCTCCACTAGACCATTATCGAGGGTGATGAATGTCTGTAGTAGGGTGTTGGGTGGGCAGGCTTCTCCACTAACACTTCTTTCCTGGGTGACAGGAGGAGTAGTAGAGTGTAGGGAGGCACTGGCCTCCCCATTGACACCTCTTTCCTAGGCGACAAGTGTGCATAGTAGGGTGTGGGAAGAGACTTGCTTCTCTCTTTTTTTCTCAATTCCGCCAGAGTCTTGTGAAAGTTTCCCTTGAACTCTAGCAGGATAAAAAAATGTTTTACTAAGAATATACAGTTCGCTATATCACACTACTATTGTCTCATAGACTCCTTTCAATTAAAAAGATGTCAGGATGCTTTAATTCTACCCCTCTATATAGCTTTTTCTGATCATTATCACAACAGCAGTTTTTTTTTCCTTCATATTCAGTAATGGAAGTAATTTTGTTTCTGCTTCTCCAACAGTCAGCCAATCAAAGTGCAAGATCCCGTGGGACTTGCAGGAGCCACTCTCGGGACACACAGGGGCTCCCTGCTTCTGTGAGATGGCCAACAGGAAAAAAGGTCCTCTTGACTGATCAGATGGCTCAATTTTTTATTTTGCCCAGTTACAGGACTCTTGTAAGAAACGCGCAAACCCAACTGTCCAGATATAAAAATATTTTTTAGCCTTAAGTTTTCCAAAACTGCTAATCAGATTTACAGCAAATCACAAACCACACACTTTCTGGAACAAAATCAAATTTCCTGCCAATTTTAGTGTAATTCCATTCAGCTATTTTCACTTTTTCTCTGCCCCCACTTCATAGATCACAGATTTATTTATATACCCAAAACAAGAGTTCTGCAAAAAGTGGCCGTTGCTTGACTACAGGTGCAATCCTGTTTTCCAATTATTATGAAATCCCCAGAGGAAGAGCTCCAAGCCAGCACTCGAGGAAATCCATGTTGTATTCACTAATAGTGGTTGAGATGTGTTTCTATTCAAAATAAGGCTTTACAAAACTAAGGTGTGTGCTCTATCCACCATAGACATACATTTCACTAGTAAACAAAAATGAAAAATACTTATTGTGGAGTTACCCTTCAAAATATATTAAACATTCTTATTCCTTTTATCATAATAATGATTTGTAAATATATCGTACAATATACCTGACTTTGCAGTTCGGGCTGGACTGTTCCCATGAGGCACAAAGTCAAGACTGATTTGCAGATAGCTGGGTCTTAACCGAGGTGGCATAGTGAGCTAAAGAACAATGACGGATTTAACCCAGATCTGTGACTGGGGGTGAGTGTCTGAAAGGTTTCAACACTCCGTCCATCATCTCCTTGTGTTTGCCTTGGTAGGAAATGAGTGTCAGCACAGTGATCCCACAACTTTCCCACACAGAAATGTGCGAATAATGTGATATTTTCAGCTCAATGTAAGGTTTACAGAGGATTCTGGGTTAGAAAACCTTGGGGGATCCATGCAAGCCACTCATCCCTGGACTTCCTTGGGTGTCTTGTTTTCAGAAATGTGTGGGGTGGGTAGGTTTCCCTTGATGGCTGCCGATTCCGGGACCAAAAACGCATGTGCCCCTTCAAAAAAACAGGTTGTTTTGTGATAGATCATTTTGATGTCTCCACAATATGTTTTGGGCCCTTGCCTTTGTGGGTAATTCGTACGTCCACACAAGTGAGGTACCATTTTTATTGGGAGACCTATGGGTGGTAGGACATTTGTGTCAGCCGGGTGATCCCACAACTTTACCACACAGAAATACAAAGTCTTTCTGTAATCAATAATTTTGAAGTCTCCACAGTGCGTTTTGGGCAAGGTCCTGCCCCACACAAGTGAGGTGCCATTTTTATCAGGAGACTTGGGGAAATGCTGGAATGGTGAAGTTTGTTGCTCCCCTTTAATTCCAGAACTTTCCATCTCAGAAATGTGAGGAAAATGTGTTTCTTTTACTAAGTTTGAGGTTTGAAAGGGATTCTGGGTAACAGATCCTGGTGACAACCACACAAGTCTCCCCATCATGGATTTCCCTGCTTCTCTAGTTTTAAAACAAATATAGGTTTGCTAGGTTTCCTTAGGTGCCGGCAGAGCTAGATTCCAAAATCCACAACTAGGCACATGGTCCTTTTGCACTGGAAAAATGTGGTGTGTCCAAGTTGCATTTTGGGCTGTTTTTTGTCCCAGGTACTAGGCCTACCCATACAAATGAGATGCCATTTTTTCAAGAGACTTTGGGGAATACTGGGTGACTGGAGGTTTGTGGCTCTACCCAGATTTCAGAACTTTCCATCACGGAAATGTGAGGAAAATTTGTTGTTTTGACAAAGTTTAAGGTTTGCAAGGGATTCTGGGTAACATAACCTAGTGAGAGCCACAAGCATCACCCCATCATGAATTCCTCTGAGTGTCTAAATTAAAAAAAATGTATAGTTTTGCTAGATTTTCCTAGGTGCTGGCTGAGCTGGGGTCCAAAATTCACAGCTAGGCACATTGCAAAAAAAGGTTGAGTTTTCACTGGAAAAATGTGTTCTGTCCATGCTGTGTTTTTCACCGTTTCCTCTCACACACACTAGGTCTACCCACACAAGGGAGGTACCATTTTTATCAGGCGACTTAGGGGAACACAGAATAGTAGAAAAAATGTTATTACAAATTGACTTTTTTTTGCATTTCTGCCTTCCAAATGTAAGACAATGTGTAAAAAAAAAGTCCTTTTGAAAAACACCCTCTAATTCACATGCTTAAATTGGTACCCACAATTTTGGAAATGTGCAAATATCCAGTGCTTCTAAACTCCATATTTTGTACACAATGAAAATCCATTGCAATACACAGCTCAGTTATTGACTCTTTTGTACCTGGGGTTGAAGGTGAACCTACAAATCCTATCTATCTGCGCAACCAAACGGGTCCAGCAGACGTAAAGGTATATTGCTTTTAAAATTTCTGCCCTACTTAGAAGAAGTTACAGGTAAAATTGTTGGCACATATTGCTGTTTATTCCAACTGAATTTCACAATTTTGTTTCTAATTCAATTGTTAGTGTCTATAGAACAACACTGAAGAATGTAAGCAAATGACCCGTTGCTGAATTCAGAATTTTGTCTACTTTTTATAATTGTATCGTTCTCCGGGATCCAGGATTGCCTTCACACCCATTCCTACCACTAGGAAGGAGGTTAATAACACAAAAAATAGCAAAAATATGCCATGTCCCATTACAATGCCAAAACTGTGCTGAAGATTTTGATTTTCTAAAAAATGTCTGCCTGTTCTTGACAGCTGTGAAGATGGTGATGTTAGCACCACAAACTCTTTGATGATACCTTTTGCAGGGGACAAACCTGACACTTTCTTCTACAGCACTTTTTTCTTTAGAAACCCCCCCAAATTTGCTGTATTTTAACCAATTTAGCATTCCCCTCCAGGGGAATCCACAAACCCTGGGTACCTTTAGAAGCCTGAAGATGTTGTAAGAAAATTACACATTCTTGGCAGGGATACCTTATGTGGACAAAACGTTACAGGGGTCTAAGCGCAAACTACCCTGTATACCCAAAAAGAGGCTTTGCACAGGGGCGGGAAAGGCTAGCAGCAAAGGGGTTAAAGTAAAATCTGTAAATACAATACATTATAATGTAATCGCTCAAATTGCTATTATGGTGGAAATTAATTAACAAAAATGTTAGGTTATAATTGTGTTCTTAGAGTTTTGAGAATGAGGGGAGGGGAAGGGTGTGCTATTCCTGCTCAGTGTGTATTGCTATCATCTTGCTCCCACAACCACTGGACCCCCATTTCAGGATATTTGCCCATGTCCAGCAAAGGTAAGACTATTTGTGATAACTTTCATGTGGGATTAAGAGCCCACCTACACACGTTTTAATGTGGTATCATTATATGGGTATAATCCTGTTTATAGTATGAAATACATAGGATTACAATGCCCCAAAGGTCATAACAGAGGTAACATGCTTCTGTCTGTGGTCTAGATGTATCAAACCCATATCATACATGTTCTCATGTATTGTGATACATAGGGTTCACTGCTCTACTTGGCTAAAATTTCCATTGATTTGGGTGTTTTTCTTGGCTATCTATAATGTGGAATAAAGTGAGTAGTGCATTTGTAGCTTGATGTGAAATATGTTGTTGCACATTCAATACTTTAAATCTCCTCCCCTCACTCCAAGAGTTAAGACAGGGTGGCAGAAGGATGGTTACCTAGATGATTAGTTGATTGCCTTCTTAGTAGGGGGAATATATACAGGACAGTGTCAAAAATATATATTCATGTAGCTCTTCATTTTTATAGAGGCCCTTTTGTTCCTTTGTGCCCAGTTCAATGAAGTATTTTGGCTGAGTTCTCCTCACTTTCCTCTCTTGGGCACCTCCTCTGATATTCGGTGGCACCTACCAATGCTAATGAAACTGAGTAAGCTCACATTCCTGTCATGATATTGCTCAAAGTGTCTAACTACTGGATAATTATGGTTTTTTTTTAAAGAGAAATCGGCAAAGACATTAAAACAAATGTACACTTCAAAATAAAAGGTGGCAAGTGCAAAATGCAAGGTGCGTCATAAAGTTACATCCTGAAGCCTAGTGGTTAAGTCAAGTAAAACATACCATGAGCACGGTAAATCTTACACATTCATTTTTTGAAACAATATATTATTATCATTGGCGGGAACAATCCTAATCATCCCGTTTTTAATGTGGTAGCACATTGTTAACAACTTGCTACGGCATGGGCCATGCTGAACTATTAATATCCCCATACCATATAAATCCAGAAACTCTTGCCACAATGCCCTTGTGTTCTGACGGTCCTTCTAGAGTCATTATTGAATGGTTCCCAGCTGTGCAACTACAACAGCAAAGTAGCACATCCCCCCATTACAGGAGGGATGTTATTTTAATTGCCCAAAATTAACTGGTGGTCCAACCCAACTAGGATGTTAGTCAGGATGGCAAGATAATTAAACACTTGATCCCAATAGTTTTTAATATGTGGGCAGGAGACTAAAACATGAGTCATATAGGGAGCACTATCATAACAGAACCCCTTTTTTATAGGAAAAAAGGAGTATAGTAGATATCATTTAAGAATTTAAAATGGTGAGTTCAAAGATAAGAGATTTTAGGCATAGTCTGTGACACCATCATACTATTTTGAATGTCCTTGGCTGAGCACTGCATCCACTTGGCAATGAGGCTCTAAATATTTACCTGCTTATCGGGATTTAATGTTACTTAGTATTTGCCTATGAAGCCCTTGACAGGAGCTTTAACGAAAAAATTCAAAAATTAATTCTGCCTCAAGTTGCAAATTAGGGGTGTGTCCTAGCTCAGTATATTGGTTGAAATGGGATATGTTACAGAGCCTGCTGATAATAAGCCAAATCTTTTGAATTTGCTATCAGGGTGTTAAACCTAGTGAGTTCCAAATATTCAGTTTCATAAATGCCTTTAGGAGTAATATCCACTTGGTCATTAGCGTCACAGTCTGGAAATGTCCTGCCAAGTAACTATGGCCTTCTCCCCATAACCCTAGTCAGCCTAGAAACAAAATAGCTCGATTACAATCAATAAATGAATTACTTTTGATTCTCGTAGGATTGAAACCTGCAACGAGAAAAGAGGAGACAAAAAACACACAACAGCCAAATGCGCATACACTTATGCAGTACCCAAAATAATTTGATTAGAAGAAAAATCTTAGTCAGTTCAATATACACAATTTACTTACATTATATATAAAAGCATTAGAACCAGAGGAGAAAAATGGCAGGTGCAGTGAAGGCGTGCAAAAGTAAGTGCTCACTTGATGGAGGAAGAAAAAGGGGGAAGATTCAGAAAACAATTTCAATGATTAATATTCAGCTGAATTCCAATTCTTCTAGCTGAATAACACAAAGAGGCCTGCCAACCACTATTTTATCAAAAAACTGATTATTCCAGATGTCTGATTCGGTGTAACTGTAACCGTACAGACAATCAAAAACTGGGAAGGGGGAACCAAAGTGCAGGCCACAGAAGGGGGAAAAAAAAGTCGACGTTTCGTCCCTGGTGCAATGGAGGGAAGATTGACACCTCTGATACGGGTCTTCTTCAGGACAAGAGGAGGGGAAGGGGAGTACCTGGGGAAGGAGGAACCATAATAAATTTAATTATCATCTGGAATAATCAGTTTTTTGATAAAATTGTGGTTGGCAGGCCTCTTTGTGTTATTCAGCTAGAAGAATTGGAATTCAGCTGAATATTAATCATTGAAATTGTTTTCTGAATCTTCCCTCTTTTTCTTCCTCCATCACGTGGGCACTTACTTTTGCAGGCCTTCACTGCACCTGGCAGTTTTCTCCTCCGGTTCTAATGCTTTTATATATAATGTAAATAAATTGTGTATATTGAACTGACTAAGATTTTTCTTCTAATCAAATTATTTTGGGTACTGCATAAGTGTATGCGCATTTGGCTGTTGTGTGTTTTTTGTCTCCTCTTTTCTCGTTGCAGGATTCAATCCTACAAGAATCAACAGTAATTCATTTATTGATTGTTATCGAGTTATGTTTAGGGCCACCTTGTTTGTTTATACCAAATAATACCCAGGTCCTGTGACTTCTGTTGGGTTGACCCCATTTATTCAATGGTAGAAACAAACTAGAATATCTATTACAGCACAATAATAGGTAAAGACCCGTTCCCCCCAGGGTGTTGTAACTGAAGGACCTGTATAGGCCTATTGGTGTTTCTAATTCTGCTCAGTAAACGTTTGCTAGCTGGCTTCCAATTTCTTAAAAAACTCCTTTGGGAGAAAGATAGGAGTAGCTCTAAAGACATACAGATATTGAGGTAAGATAATGATTTTAATAACATTGCATCTCCCCATAACCCTCTGATGTAGCCAAATAGCACACAAAAGATCATAATTTAAAGGAATTTTAGCCTCCACCTTGGCCGAGACCTCTATACCTAAGTATGTTACAGATTTGATAAAATGGGGATTTGACCCAGACACAATCTGTGTTTTCTTGATTTTAATTTGTACCCAGTTAGTGCACCAGGTTTTCCTGCAAGACATTCACTTGTGACTAGGGTGTTCTCCACTGAGGGTGAAAATATCTAAATTTCATCGGCATATGCCAACATTTTAATCTCTATTTATGTAAATGAGAAGACTGGATAGCATTGGACATTTTTGCAGCTTGGATAAATGGTTCTAATTAAAGAGTGAAAAACTGTGGTGACAAAGGGCAGCCTTGTATTGTCCCCTGATTAATACATATGACATTTGATACCCCACCCCCACAGGCAATGCATGCGGTCAGTGAAGTATAAAAAGAGTTGGCCCATCCAGAATGTTAGACCCTAAGCCCATACATGACATAGTAGGCCAAAGGAATCACCAGGAGACTCTGTCAAATGCTTTTTCTGCATCTAACAGAATGATAAAAGTGGGCTTCTCCAGCAACCTTTGTTCATCAAGGGTCGAAATTACAGTACTGGCATGAGAAGTACAATCTTTAGAGGGTATAAACCCATGATACGAGGAATCACCTGGTTAAAGTGTGATGGTTGCCAGACAATTAGCGATTAACCTAGTGTATGGTTTTGAATTTGAGCTATTCAGCGAAAGTGATCTTTTATTTGCTTCGGTTAATTAAAACTGTTAATCATCGATAGCCTATTAGAAAAATGCAAAGATGAGTTTCACATCAAGAGGATGGTACAGATTACCTAAAAGTTAGCAAAATAAAAACTCATGCAAAGAAAGTATCAGGATTCTGAGAAAAGTTTTATAAAACTCCACAGGGAGTAGATCAGGCCCTGCAAAATTACCTGAGGCCAGCTGTTCTATTGCATTCTCAGCATCTAAAGGACTAATCTGAGTCTCAAGAACCTCTAGCACTACAGCCACTGGATAGGTCTAGTCAGTTGCGGCTGCTGTCGTGGCAAAGTGTTGGGCGAGGGGAGGTGGGGGAGTAAAACAAAAAACAATTGTTTTAATGTACTTAAATCTGGCTGCATCGCTGCTATTCCGGCTACACTGCAGGCAGGCACAGGCTCAAAGCCTGCCCAGAGGGCAATCCTGACGCTGCTCTCACAACATGAGGGCAGCATCAGGATTGGCCTGAGCATCCTCAATTTGAACTCCAAGGGAGACTGGGAGCCTGAGCCTACTGTCTCCAACCCGGCAACACAGCTCGGGTTAGAGACAGCTTAAGTGCTTATGAGCGTGCCTCAGACAGCAAGCCAAATCGTCAAGACTACAAAGTAGGAGAAAAATAAAATGATAATAAAAATAGTTTATATTCATTTATTTTCTGACTTTTCCAGCTGCTGCTGATGATGCTGGCAGTGGAAGAGACACTCCTCCACCATTACGGAGGAGCTGCCCCAGTGTCTAGTCATCACATTCAAAGACTCTCATGTGCTCTATCAATACAAGCATAATCGCAAAGCTAACCTGAGCATGAATGACAGTGAACTGAAATTCCTGTGAGGTGTTATTTTTTTTTTAAGTAAGTAAGTAAATATTTATTGTACACGTTAATAAAAACCTTTACAAAAAAAAAGAGATTGCTCAAATCCAAACAAATTCAAACTAAAATTGTACACTAAAATCATCATTATTCTACAAGCAATGATAATACGAAAAGATATGGGAGAAATTGGCCTGGCCAAGTTTTCCTTTCCAGCGTGGATGAGCCTTCCTCCAACAATGTGTCTATATCAACAAGTGTCCTTTAGTCAATCCTTAGTCCAAAAGTAGAGATATAAAAGCCTAGATTAAAAAAATAAAAAAATAAAAAATGTAAGAATTACTTTTTTATTTAAAAGTCACACAATTACTAGTTGCATATATCAGGTTTCTTCAGTTGTTATGATATAGCTATTACTGGTCCTTCTTGACCTTGGGCCTTTCCTTAGCACCGTCGTTTTCAGGCGACAAAGGACAGCTTATGTCAGGCATTTCTCCGATTTAAAAAGAAGAGGCCATTTAAGGACCGGACAGAGTAACCCCCTAATTTAGACCTGTTTTATGGTATTCCAGGCCCTTTCATTTTCTCTTCTGCCGCCCCCATAAATTGTACAAACTGGCATGCCAGCTGTATGTCTCCTCCACCAAAGCAAGCCTTCACTGCTTGCCTGCAGGTTCTTGTCCTCTTGATGTTAAAGATAGATTTCAATAACAAGCATCGTTCCAGGTCCAGACCATGGCAAATGCATAGGAGATGCATGATGCTCTCTTCAGCTTCTGCGCAGAGGCGGCACTCAGCAGTTTCTGCGGTTCGCTTCCATGGTGGTAGATGCGGGAGAACAGGAAGAATTCCCAATCGATACCTGAGGTATTTCTCTTTTAGCTTCCGGCTGAAGCCCGCATGCAGGTAGTCTTGAGGACCAGGTGTTGTGTAGCTCTGCAGCACGCACCAGCCGTGTGATCGTCTCCTGAGTGTTTCCTTATCTTCAAGTACTGATAGATTTTTTACGGTCTTGTTAACCAAAGTCTTAAAACTATTCTGCGTTCCCATAGTAGCCCAGAGTTCCTTCATGCCTGGACGGTTTATCGATGTGGTCAGGTAATCCCTTGGGATACAAGCTCTGCTTGAGTTTATCTCTTTCCATAGGTGGAAATTCAGGGAGCAGTTATCGGAGTTTCCGATCCTAAACCAACATTTCACATAAGCTGCGTTGCGAGCTATTTTTTGTGACTGTAGGCTAAGCTCCAGCCTGATTTGCGCGGGAGAGACATAATTTTGTAGGCTAAAGATTATCCTTGCAGCTCTGAGCACAGTTTGTTCCAGAGTCTCTTCATCTTTTCCCCGGAGGTATTTGCTTCCATATGTAATAGCTGGGATTAGCTTTGCTTGTAGTACTTGTGGTAAGGGATAAAAGCTTGGCCCAGCAGTTTTGTGTTTCAGAGATTTTAGAGTTACCGCTATTGTATTTCCTTTCCGTTTTATGGCTTCTTTTTGTGGCTTGAAGGTACCTTTCTCATCCAGTATTACCCCTAGATATTTGTATTCTGACACAACTTCCATAGGAGCACCTGACAGGTTCCAATGAAACCCTGTGGTATTCTTTTTCGGGTTGAACCGCATGATTTTTGATTTATCTAGATTGATGGTTAAACCATTAGATGCAGCATGCTTGGCAGTTGTATTTAGCAAGTGCTGAAGCCCAATTGGAGTTTGGCTTATTAGGACGACGTCGTCAGCATACAGTAGGTTAGAGAGTGACAGCCCACCTAACCTCGTGCTGTTGTTTAATTCTGTTGAAAGGTCTGCCATAAACAGGTTAAAAAGCGTGGGGGCCAGTACGCAGCCCTGCTTCAATCCGCTAGATGTTGCTATTTTCCTTGACAGATATTCTCTGGTTCCTAGTTTTATTTGAACCCAAGTGTTAGTGTGTAAGTGGATTATCTGTTTTATTAGTGCTGCTGCAATTTCCATCTTTGCTAGTTTAGCCCACAGCTTCTCTGCCTGTTTATATTGTCGAAAGCAGCAGAATAATCGATGAAGCAGAAAAATAGGGGAAGATTTGCTGCTTTGGCACCGTCCATCAGTAGAGTCAGTGCAAGAAGATTTGTGATGGTCCCAGTGCCTTTGGAGAAGCCTGTCTGATTGATAGGGATGAGGGAATTTTCATTTGCCCATACTGTTAGTTCATCCAAACGGAGACCGGCATAGTATTTTGCCTCGACATTAATTAAGGCAACAAGTCTGTAGCTAGTAGGTTTATTCTTATCACCCTTCTTGTAGATTGGGGATATTATGGAGCCTTTCCAGGAGTTTGGGATGCCAGCCCCTTCTTCTATGGAGTTGAACACTTGTAATAATGCAGCCGCCCAGTAGTTCGGGTCAGATTTAAACAATATTGGGGGGATACCGTTAGGGCCCGGTGCCCCCTCTGGCCTACCTTTGGCTACTCGGTTTTTAATCTGCAAAATCGTGAAGTGCAGTTCTCTTGTTGACCTCCTGCCGATGTTACCATGGGTGCTCAGCTTGTCAGGCTGTCCTGACCCTGGTTGTGCCGTGCCGGAGCTTTCCCCTCTTGGGTTAAAGTGATCGTGGAGGTGGCCTGCCCAAGTTTCCTCTTTTATGTGGGAGTTGATGCCCTGCACGTGGGTTTTACCTAAATTATTTATTGTTCGCCAACATTTTGCGCTTTGATTTGTCTTTGCATCAAACAGGAGCTTAGCCCACAAAGATTCTTCTGCTTCCCTTTTTGCTTGCCATATCATTTTCTTCTTGGTTTGTTTTAATTTAGCAAGGGTATTTTGTAGAGTAGGTTCATTACCCTTTTGTCTTAGCTTTCGTAAAGTTTTATTTATCTCTTTATTGAGGGCCCTCAGATTTGGTATACACGAGATTGGTAAATAGTTAAG
Organism: Lissotriton helveticus; assembly: GCF_964261635.1. NCBI lineage: Eukaryota > Metazoa > Chordata > Amphibia > Caudata > Salamandridae > Lissotriton > Lissotriton helveticus. The sequence continues at coordinate 823,539,082 of NC_136057.1, forward strand.
TTGGTTTCCTGCTTGAGCTCTTACAATCTCTATATTTGGTGATCGAGTTTCTGGCACTCGGCCCTTTGATCTATTGGCAAATTGGTCCCCTAGTTGTTTTGTCACTGTTTCCCAATGGGCTTTCGCATTACTATGTATCTCTGATTGCTTTTCCCTAATTGACTTAGCTATGATTTGGAGTTTGTCAGGTTGGCTAATTTTGCAATTAAGCCTCCTGAGATTCACAGTATAAATAGTTGCAGGATCCTCCACTGGGCGCATCAAGGACCTCTCCTTTATACACAGTGAAATTTCCTGGGGCTGATGGTCACTATGCTCTTTTATTCCGATCTTAAAGCTAGAAATCCTACTAAACAATTGTAGAGTAACCAGCGTGTAATCTAGTATAGAGCTGACCGTAGATTTGTGATAAGTTGCTGCGGGGGGTTGTTCTCCCAGAAAGTGATCATTTAGTACCACAAGGCTTAAGTGCTCCATGTCCTGTATAAAATTCCTAAACTGGGCTGTCAACTTTAACTTTTTGCCCTGTACCAGGGTGGGAATCTTCCCCGCTATATGTTTTTCCTCCAGCTCAATTTCTCTCGGATGTAGTCCTATTAAATGCATATTGAAATCCCCAGCCCATACAAGGTTGGTTGATGACTCTTCCGAGAGTAACTTTGTTATTTCCGTACCCACCATTTTGACCCCTCTAGCTTTATCTCGTGGGTGAATGTAAACATTTAGTACAATAATTTGTTCTTTAGCGTTGCTCTCTTCTATGTCCAGTACAAGAATTTGAAGCCCATTTGTTGTGGTTTGAGTGAAGGCAACTTCTCTTGTCCCCCTTATGGAGCTAATTGAGGAGTAAATGGACAGGCCCCCCTTTAGGTGACCAAATTTAGCTCCTTTGGTTGCTGGGAGATGATGGGTCCTATAGCCAAGAAGATGCTGAGGTTCTTCCTCCCATATTTCCTGCATTAGAATTAAATCAAAACCTTGGATATAAGAGAGAAATTCTGTGTCCGATATCTTATTTCCCAGACAATTTACATTCCATGAGCATATTTGGAGGTTCGTGCCATCTTCGTTGTCTTTGATGGAGCTAGGTCAGGTGCCCTCTCCTTGTGAGTTTATGGTTCAGGCTAACCAAGACCAGTCTTCCTGTTGGTGTTTGTCACCCTGTCTTTTCCCTTCCGTTGAATACACATCCGTGCTTCGCGCCCCTTTGAGGACTGATTGGGCGATCCTGATGTTTGAATGGTCTGAGTCAGCTAGTCTGTTAGGTTTTAGAGGATCAGGGTATCCCGGTTGTTGGTGTAAGAGTATTTTAATTCCCCAGGCTTTTAATTGGGCATCCTCCGCTAGGATCCTCCTTGCCATTTCCTCTGAGGCCTAAGTTGCATTGGTCATATCTCTTTTTGATAGCTCTTCATTGGTTTGGAACTCAATTCCTTCCAAATCAGCTGAGTTGATGTCTGCCAAGCTCCTGATTGATTGAATCAGACGCAAGATGTTCCCTCTATTAAGGATGTCTCCATTGCCTCTTGATCTGAATTCAGGGACGAATAAGATTGCTCGACTCTGCTGGTTCGTGGTGTTGATGGTAAGGTGCTTGGTCCGATTTGACTGGCCTGTTAGGGTTGGGCAATCAAAGCCACTGGCTGTCCCCCCTACAGCATGCTTGTGTCCAGCTGGCGGATGTGCAAGAGTATTGTTGGTTATCAGGTTTCCCTTGCTGTCGATCAGCGTGATTTTTCTCCCCCCAGAGTGGTCTTGCGTGGGTTGTTCTTCTCGGAGAGCTACCGCCTCCGGTTTTGGGATATGCTGTGACATCTCAGAGGTCTGTTTATAACCAACATGCGTATGTGCAGTGCTGTTAGTTGTCCAGACCAGGTTCCTGTTTTTACCAGTCGGTGTGTTTTTGCATTCCATGCTGCTATTTTGCTTACATCACTCTACTGCGTGCGCTGTCACCTCTGATTCGGGTGTCTCCGTAAGTACCTCAGGGGACGTCTCCTGGGAAGCCTTTGTGATTGAAGGGCCTGCTTTGCTATCTGATTTTTGCGAGTAGTGTTCAGAGGTAGCGATGTTGACCAAGCTTGCTGTCCCAAAATCTGGTTTATTAAGAGGAAAATAATCCGTTATGTTTTTCTTCTTGTTTCTCCCTTTCCTCTTTTTCTTGCGATTTTGGGTCCACTGCTCCTTGATCTGGCCATGTTTCACGCCTTTATTGCTGGGGGCTTGAGCTATCAATGATTCCCCCTCTGACTCCTGCGTGCGTTCACATTGCTCTATGTCGCTGCTCGCTTTCGTAACATTGTTCCCCTTCCTGGTTAACCTTTCCGCCCAAGATGGTTCTGTTTGCTGGCCCTCTGCGGTATCTGATGTTTTCAGCCAGCGAGGACTTGAGCGGATCTATCCTCCTTGGTGTCGGTCTTTGAAGGGGATTCCCTGCCCTTCACCTCAGGGACTGACATTTGCTTCCATAACATATTTTTTGATGGTTTCTTGGGAGTTTGTCCTTGCGATGTCTGTTGAGTTCCTGATGTTGCTCACCAGCTCCCCCATCGCTAGAGGCAGTGTGGATAGGTTGTCCACTATGGTGTAACAGGTGCAGTGCGCTTGCGTTAATCGTGTTCCGTCCTGCACCCTATGTATCATTTCAGCCATGTTTGTAAGTCTGTGGTCAATGTTAGCAACATGAGTGGCAACTGAATTAAGGATGGTTAGTTGTACATCCATTTTGTCCGAATGAAATTGCATTGCCATAATAGACAGCTGCATTGTATCCAATAGGGACGACCACAGCCTGCCTGTGTCTAGGCTGTCTGTTTCCTTGGGTCGGGTTCTGTACCCACTATGTGACTCTGGGTGCCTTTTACAAGAGGTGATTAGTGCTCCTGTTCTGGCCCCAGGTTGGGCCCACTGCTATCAGACTCCAAGTGTGGCAGATCTAGATCTTCCCAGACCTGGGTCATGATGGTTCCTGTTCGTTTTTAAGGGGATTTATTTCTCACACTGCCTGCAGATGTCATTATGGTTTTGCTTTTAGCATCTGACCCGCCGTCCTGTGTTCCTTTTCTTGCCTCTTCTCGTTCTTCCTCCTTTCCTCCGGGAGGATTTGAAAACCACAGGGCAACTAGATCAGGCTCAAGAGTGGAGGAGGTTTGATCTATGGTTCCCTGTGTCCCGTATGAGGAGTGATGCTCGTCCACCATTGATAATTGTTCCTCTCGTTTAATAATGTGCTCTGTTATGGTCTGTTGTGGAGCTTTAGTAACCTCCGCAGTTGAAAATAAAGAGGAATAGTCTGTAGAAATAGAGGGTTTCTCTCCCTTAGGTTTTTGCAAGTACTTGAAGTTTGGATCTTCTCTTCCTATTGCTACTATGACTAAAGGTTCAAGTGGTAAGCCTGTTCTTACTTCAGATGGCGTGCCAGAGAATCTTGGCGCAGCTTGACTTAAGTCTATCAGAGTACCTCTCTCTATGGCTTTTATGGGAGTCCAAGGAACTTTATTGAGTGTGGGTGCCCTTGGTGTATTTAGATCTGGCCCTTCTTCTTGGGTGCCCTCCAGGCTCGGGGCTGCTCTTTCATCTTTCATGTCCTCGCCCTTGCCATCTTCGTCGTCTTTTTTTCCTATTTGCTGTTGTTTTGGATAAGGAACAGACTCTGGGCAGAGGGAAGACGAGTGATCACTCCAGCTTTCATTATTAAGACATAATGCTGCCCAGAGTCTTTTAGGAATGAGAATTTAGAATAGATTTTGGGCTGAATGACGCCACTACACCCCTACGTTTGTTTGTTGTCTAGTATTGCCAGACTGCCATGTGGTGCCTTCTCCTCCATAGCCTGTTTCTCGTTACTGGAGATCTCGCTGAGGCCTTTGCTCTTCCTTTTACTCTCGCTGAGTATGGATGTAACTGATCACCTCTCTTTTCCTGATCTCATTTCTATTTATACTCCTTAAGGCACTTTCAGTCTCCTGAGATCTCCTTAGTTCCTTGGTCTGGACTGTGCTTGTTTACCCTGGTATCCGGGGAGTGCTTTTATCCCACTCAGACTCCCTTTGTCCACAAGGAAGCAGGTACTTAAGGGCAGTAGAGGCAGCTAGTCTCTCGCAATTTATTTAAAAATAGTCCAAATGACTCAAAATCCCATGCGGGCAGGTAGATTGTTCCATGTTATATATTGATGTATTGCGCAGTCAGCCTCTGTCAGCAGCCACCGTTCCCCACTGCTTGCCCTTCACGCTTCGCCCCCCACGCGGCCTCAACCACTTCAGCACTTGTGCCCGTAGGGATGCAGTAAGGATGCCGTAGAAGTGGTACCTGATCCAAGTTAGCCGCTCAGCGTGTGTCAGCCACAGGACAGGCAGCAACACTTGCAACTTGACCAGGCTTCTATGACAGCTGTTATGAGCCCGGGGACCAGAGGGAGCCAATACACGAGCAAAGGTGAGCAAAGGTAAACAAGTGTGAGCGAGTAGTCGAGCGTAGACCTACTACAAGGATCTTGCTCAAGCTCAAGCCCTTTCTCTATTTGCTACTTGACAGACACACCGGTATCCATCAGCATACAGCTGCCAGCCTCCAGTGGAAACGTGGCTCAGTGCCAGGCCTTTCTCTTCTGTTTCATGAGCTTCTACCTCTAGCGCCCCCTCCTGCGCGAGGGAAGCGAAAGCGGTGGTTGCGATGTGCGTCGCCTGAATGAGCGGGTGAGTAAGCCTTCAATGGCAGACCTGCTCGAGCTCCAGCTCTGTCTCCTGCACAGATTGCCGGCTGCTGGCTGCCGGTCTTGCTGATCTTGCCACATCTGGCCGATCCCCACACCACAACCCGGTCTCGCGGTCTCCCGCGTTGGCGTTGATGGCACCCCTGACGGCAGCTCCAGGCGCCGGACGAGCGAAGCGGAAGCGGAGCCCCTCCTCATCCTCCTCAGCTGTAGCTGTGAGGTGTTATTGAGGCAGGGTTATTGACCAAAGGAGCTACCTACTAATTGCCAAAGAACAGGACAACCAAAGAAACTTGTCACAGGAACCAAGGTTTATCATTTTAAGTACAGCAGGAGAACCAGCAAAGTTCAATACTGTGGATACAGGCATTTTTTCGAAACCTAACAACCGATACATTTTCAAATACAGTAATTGTCTATTTAGTGTAATGATGTTATATAAGGTACATGTAAAGATTGGATAATTCTATAATACACCAGAATACAAGTCAGAAATCATGAAGAGGTTTCTTCAGAAACTAAGGTCCTGATTACGAGTTAGGCAGAACGGCACCACTGACGTTTTTTCAACTGTCTTCTTTCCCGCTGCATTGTCAGTCGACTGCCAATGCGGTTTCATAGACGAAAGGCAGTTGCCGTCGCACTGCCACTAGGAAATCTCTGCCATAGTAGCAGTGGGATAGGCTAATGCGTCTGTCAGAGGGAGGATGTCAAGTGTTCCCACAGGCCCAATTACGATGTGTCTTCCAAGCGACATGACTGTGTCGGTTCAACATCCACATCTGAGCTAGAGGAAATGGAGGAATATGCAGCTGAAACTCACCTGTATTTAGCTTCACATGTCCTGTGCCGCCAAGGATCCAATCCTACACATCCTGCAGCTACTGTATCCGTTAGAAGATTTTCAAAATCCAAACTGTTGTGAACGCAACTGACAGTAAGCAATTCCCATATCCGTTTCCATTGGCTCCTCAGCAAATGGAAGGCCTACCATAGATCTGGCAAGGGGTTTAGGGTCCCTGGGCTAAATATAATTTCTGGGCCCCTGTTCTCAATGTAGTATCCAGTTACAGTTCTATGATGCCCTCTTTGGCCAGGTCACTGGCACTGCACAGGTACACTACCAATGTCGACGTGTTCATAACCCATAATCAGGGGTAGTGATATATGCATTAAATTGAGTCACACAACAGCACCTCCTTATCAATATCATTACTATTAATCACTGTGACACCCTCACATTGCTGACATGCTAGTTTCTATTCTGATCTCAAAGATACATGTGTATGGAAGTGTCATGAAACTGAAACACACCTTCTTTGGTAAATCTCTGTAATGGACTCTCACACATTAAAAGCTAATTGCAGGTAAATCAGGTTGCCAATAATAATTGTGAGAAGCATTCAAAGAGTGCAATGTAAATCCTCTCTGTAGAATAGCTATGCCTCTACCAAAGGGACCCCTGGAAGGCTGGGGCCCTGGGCCACCGTCCACTTTGTACATGCCTCAAAACATTGATGTGCACAGGAACCATGGATTGACATATATCAGAGACAACCAATAGCAAAACCAAGTGCCATACATACATATGTGGTAAATGTGCACGTTCAAGACATGAAAGCAAACACAGCTCTAACAGCTTTTGTCATACAATTAGATAAAGTAGGTGTAAGGTACATACACTAAAAGGACACATGCCCATAACAATTTTTACAACGGTAAGACAATTCAACACCCTCCATGTGAGGATGAACAACTATCTAACTTGCACACATCAGACACGTATCCAACCTACATCATAGGGAGATCAATTGAATATTTTCCCTTGTCCTTTGTGACTCCAGCACTGGTTCCAAAGTTAGATCATGCTAATCACTTCAAATTGATAAACAATTAGGGAGAAACAAACACAACTGTAGTCATACATCCCAAAGTATCCAATAACATCAAATAGTTAGAAAAGTAATGACAGGACAAATATGTAATAAACCAACCAAATATTTTCTTGAATTCATACAACTAGATGCAGTAATCCAAAGGCCAATGGTGAGTCCATTAACAAAATGTGTGCTCGAGCACACTGCTGTGCCATTAAACTTGTCCTTCATGACACTGCCAGGGAACCTCCTCACAAAGGGGCATCCATTGGCCATGACAGGCACCTCGAAAATCTTACTTGAGAGGGGGATTCTGTATTGGGTGGGGTGGGTTTGGTTTTGGGAGGGTTTGTTTTAGTTGTGGGAGAGGTTTTTAACTTCTTAGGGATACGGCTGGGTATTGTGGTGGGGGATCTGGTTTCATGGGGTGGATTGGGATGTGGAAGGGATTGGTTGGGGTGTGAAAGAGGTTCTTTTGGCTTTGGGAGGGGGGATCAGATTTGACAGGGCTAAGGGCAAGGGCAAAGAACATACATATGGTGTCTTTGGAAATGCTAGGGGTGGTGGATGGGTCTGTGTGCATGGGTGTGGTTAACCCTGGGTGGAAAACTACCCTACGCTCCCGTAGTTTGCGAAGTTTGCACTACACGAATTGCACATAGCACAGTGCGAACACCCGAAGCGTGGCGGTCATTTTTTGCTTGCTCGCGGTCCTCAATGTCAAGTTGGAGACTGCGAGCGAGCAAAATGACACCCCGGTGAGACTTTTTCCTCGTTTGTAATCAGCAACATCAAGTTGGCGATTGTGAGAGTGGAAAATAAACTTCCCGGTGAGATTCTCAACGCGGGGAGGTCAGGTTTCTCATTGCGAGTGGTCGCGTGTGCTCGCGACCGCTCGCGATGAGAAACTACCAGTCCGCATTGAGAAAGCTGCAGCTTGAGTAAAAACCTACTTGAGGAGCAGAAAAAGACGACTTGCACTGTGCAAGATGCCATTTTCAATGATTGCACAGTGCCACAACATTGGAACTTCCAAGCGGGCGAGAGATAAACACGTTGGAAGTATTACCAATGGGGGCCCCCACAATAAATGATCATCAACATACGAATAATGAATTGATTCCTATCTTTAATTTGTCTGAGCACCTTTTGTCTTCAGCTGAGATTTCGCTATTGACGAAAGGTCTCAGTTTTGTACCTACTGAAAAGACGTGCCTCCTTGATATACAGTTGGAACTTTTACAATTCTTTCGGAAACTACGGCTTAAGGCCTTCTTTCTGAATAGAGAGATGGACAGTCAATCTGGTTTGCGTCCTCCGTCTGTTTTTAACCCTCCATCTAGCCAAATGCCCATTGAACTGTTGGCATTTGAATATATGGTCCTAAAAGATGTATCTGCACTTAATAAGAACTTTGAATGTATCCCCTATAACATCTCCCTTGTTGAACGCCAAGCTTTGATCAAATTAAAACAAAATCAGGAAGTGATCATTAAGCCGGCGGATAAGGGTGGTGGGATCGTTGTACAATCTATGGCCAGGTACAAAGCTGAAGTTAGAAGACAGCTAGACAACGTAGACCATTACCTTAAACTAAGAACCAATCCCCTTGCTGATATTCAGGGTATAAACATGAACATTACCACAATGGCTAAAATCGAAGGGTTTTTGAGTGATAAGGAGTTTGTTTTCCTTAATTCAAAAAATCCACGGACACCTGTCCTTTATACCCTGTCAAAAGTACACAAAGATCAGGCAAATCCTCCTGGCCGACCCATAGTCTCCGGCTGTGGGTCGGTCCTGGAGCCTTTATGTAAATACATAGATGTATTTATCATAGATCTGGCTATGTCTACATGCAGTTATGTCCGTGATAGTGGAGATATTATTTGACAACTGGAAACTATGGATTTTTGTCCAGAAACTCAAATGTTGGTGTGTTTGGACCTTGAGTCCTTATACACCAACATTCCTCAACTGGAAGGAATTGAAGTGATCAAAAAAGCACTAGATACTCGGATTGCTCCAGTACCTGTCCCTACTGACTTTATTGTTGAGTTATTACGAATTTCTTTGACGCACAACTATTTTGAGTTTGATGGACAATATTATTTACAGATCAAGGGTACTTCTATGGGGGCTTCTTATGCCCCCAATTTTGCTATTTTATTTGTGGACGATTTTGAACAATGGTTTATTTTTGACAATGACGTTAATCCTTTTTTTGATAGCGTGTGCCATTGGCGGCACTATATTGACGATATTTTCTTTATTTGGACTGGAACCACTGCAGAGTTGGATATATTCTTGAGTTGGTTGAACTCTTGTTCTTCAGAACTAAGGTTCACCTCAAATTCCAGTAAAATCCAAATTGACTTTCTGGATCTGACTATTTTTCCATATGACTGTGGCCTCTCCACTAAATTGTTTACCAAGGCAACAGCTCGTAACACGCTTTTGGTATACTCAAGTAACCATCCCAGAGGACTCCGGGATGGTTTGCCCTTTGGGCAATTCTTGCGAATTCGCAGAAATTGCCGGTTCATAGAGGACTATTTTCATGAGGCTGAGATTTTATCCAAAAAACTCCAACTACGTGGATACCCTCGAAAACTGATCAAACAATCAATGAAAAGAGAGTGGTTTAATCACCGAGAATTCCTTCTCACCCCTAGACCTAAAAAACAGATGAAACGCATTCCATGCGTTACAACGTTTGGAACTCGTAGCAACCAAATCTCGACCATCATTAAAAAATATTGGCCACTTGTGGTTTCTACTGGAATCACCGATGAATTGCCCTTATTCTCCTACAAAAGAGGGAGAAACCTTCGGGACCATTTAGTTCGAGCTGCCTTACCTCAAGCAGAGGTCACCACTCTTACATCTTTATGGGGCCTTGATGAGGTTGTTGGCCACTATAAATGTGGAGGCTGTCTTATGTGTGACACGAGCATGAACACTAAACAGTTTATACATGGTAACATTTCTTATGATCTCTGAGATTCCTCTAATTGCAACACAAGTAATGTTGTGTATGCGATTTTGTGTCCATGTGAACTAATCTTTATTGGGCAGACAACCCCAAAAATTAAAACTAGACTGTCACAGCACAAAAGTAGGATTCGATGTCTAACTGGAAACGCACCCTTGGTTGCGCATTATTCTGAGAAGAATCATGCTCCAACTGAGATGCGCTGGCAAATAATAGAGGTGATTCATGTTCCTGTAAGAGGTGGCAGTATTGCCAACATTCTAAATAGAAGTGAGTGTCGGTGGATACTCCGATTTGACAGTGTGAATAAGGGACTGAATTCAATTGAGGAATGTCATTCTGTTGTTGTTAATCAGTAATTCTTCTATTGTATATGATTATGTGCCCCTGTGTATAGTTCTTCAACTGTTGACTATCTCAAGCTGGACTATATTTGTTATACACACTGTGTCTGTTTATGAAACTGTTGTTTGTACTAGATACTTGATATATTTTTATCACAACTGCTCACACTGCTGTTCGAATGTTTATGAAACTGCTTTTTAAATTGCTATTTGCACTAAATGTTAGTTATCCTCATCGCTACTGTGTGTATTTTCCATATTTATAAGATCCTTTTGGAATTCCTCCACCTATACATGTACCTAGACCTCTTATGATGAAAACGGCTGCTTTCATTTTCTATCTATATATCTAGGTTTACATTCTGCCCGCTCCAAGATGGCAGTGATGTTTGTCCTTTCTTTATTTGCTTTAATACAGCAATTTAATTTGTTAATTCTTGACAATTTTTCTTTTTGTTGCTATTGCAGCAACTTTTACATATTAGGTCGTCTCGTGTGCATGAATATGTGCTTGCATCTATCAAGATAGTAACATCGTTCTTTCACGATGTGTTGTCTATGCCTATTCCAATATGGCGCTGCCTTTTGGTAGGAACCTTGTCCCTTCTCTAATGCCCTTACACAGTATTTCACCGGGCTTGCTGTGCTCGCCGGATCTCCGGCTTTATGCACGTGGAAATTGTTTGGCGTCCTTAGATTGAGCGGGCGGTGAGTTTCTATTCCCTGTTGTCCAATTTTATTTAAACAGTGGCGCGTATATTTTGGAGGGTTCGTTTTAATTAATTTTGCAGCACCCGTATATTGGAATGAGGGCATTTTGTTATCCTTATGTGCCGAGTATTTCAAATGTTTGGATACGGAACACACACTTAATATATGCGTACAGTGTTCCCATTGATGAGATATGAACTCAGAATGTTCAACATGGGTTGACACCGGGCAATTTGTTTGAATTAAGTACCTTGATGTGTGGTCTCTTAAGGTGCCTGTAACTATTTAAATGATGATACTGCAATGATTTAAGCGGTTGATATTCCGCTAATGGCTACACTTTGAGGAGCCTGTAACTATTTAAATGATGATACTGCAATGATTTAAGCGGTTTATATTCCGCTAATGGTTACTTTTTGAGGAGCCATTGCGCTAATATTACTAGCAGTTTAGACTATCTATTGCTCCTTCTATCCTGCATTCGTGTTTTCATTTTTTCATTTTTTTATTTTACTCTAATAGCCGACAGGAGAGGAGTTGGTTGAAAATTCTTGCATAACCACTCATGCCATTAGGTGATTCAGAAAAGGGGGTGGTGATGAACAGAGTGCCTGAATTAAGCAGACCACTCTTACCCAGTCCAAAGATCAGGGCTTGATCCATCACCGTTTTTTAGCTCACTGCACCATCCCAGCTCAGAACTTGGCTTATGCAAATTAGTCTGTTCCTGTCCCAGTGCATGATGGGAACAGGGCAAACCAAACTACCAAGCCAATTCTTATACTGGGAAGGAAACAAGCTTCCGGGGACCGGTTTCTGCCATTTCAGGCGTCGTCGGCCCGGCTTGCTTGAATCCTGATGGTGCAATGAGCAAGGGACTCACATCTGAGTATACCCTTCCACGCTTATGGTGGACAAAATGATTCAGAAAAGGGGGTGGTGATGAACAAGGTGCCTGAATTAAGCAGACCACTCTTACCCAGTCCAAAGATCAGGGCTTGATCCATCACCGTTTTTTAGCTCACTGCACCATCCCAGCTCAGAACTTGGCTTATGCAAATTAGTCTGTTCCTGTCCCAGTGCATGATGGGAACAGGGCAAACCAAACTACCAAGCCAATTCTTATACTGGGAAGGAAACAAGCTTCCGGGGACCGGTTTCTGCCATTTCAGGCGTCGTCGGCCCGGCTTGCTTGAATCCTGATGGTGCAATGAGCAAGGGACTCACATCTGAGTATACCCTTCCACGCTTATGGTGGACAAAATGATTCAGAAAAGGGGGTGGTGATGAACAGAGTGCCTGAATTAAGCAGACCACTCTTACCCAGTCCAAAGATCAGGGCTTGATCCATCACCGTTTTTTAGCTCACTGCACCATCCCAGCTCAGAACTTGGCTTATGCAAATTAGTCTGTTCCTGTGCCAGTGCATGATGGGAACAGGGCAAACCAAACTACCAAGCCAATTCTTATACTGGGAAGGAAACAAGCTTCCGGGGACCGGTTTCTGCCATTTCAGGCGTCGTCGGCCCGGCTTGCTTGAATCCTGATGGTGCAATGAGCAAGGGACTCACATCTGAGTATACCCTTCCACGCTTATGGTGGACAAAATGATTCAGAAAAGGGGGTGGTGATGAACAGAGTGCCTGAATTAAGCAGACCACTCTTACCCAGTCCAAAGATCAGGGCTTGATCCATCACCGTTTTTTAGCTCACTGCACCATCCCAGCTCAGAACTTGGCTTATGCAAATTAGTCTGTTCCTGTCCCAGTGCATGATGGGAACAGGGCAAACCAAACTACCAAGCCAATTCTTATACTGGGAAGGAAACAAGCTTCCGGGGACCGGTTTCTGCCATTTCAGGCATCGTCGGCCCGGCTTGCTTGAATCCTGATGGTGCAATGAGCAAGGGACTCACATCTGAGTATACCCTTCCACGCTTATGGTGGACAAAATGATTCAGAAAAGGGGGTGGTGATGAACAGAGTGCCTGAATTAAGCAGACCACTCTTACCCAGTCCAAAGATCAGGGCTTGATCCATCACCGTTTTTTAGCTCACTGCACCATCCCAGCTCAGAACTTGGCTTATGCAAATTAGTCTGTTCCTGTCCCAGTGCATGATGGGAACAGGGCAAACCAAACTACCAAGCCAATTCTTATACTGGGAAGGAAACAAGCTTCCGGGGACCGGTTTCTGCCATTTCAGGCGTCGTCGGCCCGGCTTGCTTGAATCCTGATGGTGCAATGAGCAAGGGACTCACATCTGAGTATACCCTTCCACGCTTATGGTGGACAAAATGATTCAGAAAAGGGGGTGGTGATGAACAGAGTGCCTGAATTAAGCAGACCACTCTTACCCAGTCCAAAGATCAGGGCTTGATCCATCACCGTTTTTTAGCTCACTGCACCATCCCAGCTCAGAACTTGGCTTATGCAAATTAGTCTGTTCCTGTCCCAGTGCATGATGGGAACAGGGCAAACCAAACTACCAAGCCAATTCTTATACTGGGAAGGAAACAAGCTTCCGGGGACCGGTTTCTGCCATTTCAGGCGTCGTCGGCCCGGCTTGCTTGAATCCTGATGGTGCAATGAGCAAGGGACTCACATCTGAGTATACCCTTCCACGCTTATGGTGGACAAAATGATTCAGAAAAGGGGGTGGTGATGAACAGAGTGCCTGAATTAAGCAGACCACTCTTACCCAGTCCAAAGATCAGGGCTTGATCCATCACCGTTTTTTAGCTCACTGCACCATCCCAGCTCAGAACTTGGCTTATGCAAATTAGTCTGTTCCTGTCCCAGTGCATGATGGGAACAGGGCAAACCAAACTACCAAGCCAATTCTTATACTGGGAAGGAAACAAGCTTCCGGGGACCGGTTTCTGCCATTTCAGGCGTCGTCGGCCCGGCTTGCTTGAATCCTGATGGTGCAATGAGCAAGGGACTCACATCTGAGTATACCCTTCCACGCTTATGGTGGACAAAATGATTCAGAAAAGGGGGTGGTGATGAACAGAGTGCCTGAATTAAGCAGACCACTCTTACCCAGTCCAAAGATCAGGGCTTGATCCATCACCGTTTTTTAGCTCACTGCACCATCCCAGCTCAGAACTTGGCTTATGCAAATTAGTCTGTTCCTGTCCCAGTGCATGATGGGAACAGGGCAAACCAAACTACCAAGCCAATTCTTATACTGGGAAGGAAACAAGCTTCCGGGGACCGGTTTCTGCCATTTCAGGCGTCGTCGGCCCGGCTTGCTTGAATCCTGATGGTGCAATGAGCAAGGGACTCACATCTGAGTATACCCTTCCACGCTTATGGTGGACAAAATGATTCAGAAAAGGGGGTGGTGATGAACAGAGTGCCTGAATTAAGCAGACCACTCTTACCCAGTCCAAAGATCAGGGCTTGATCCATCACCGTTTTTTAGCTCACTGCACCATCAGTGGACAGTTGACAGATTTGATGACTTCTGCAACACACTATTGAGTAGCTACACTTTAGTATGACTCCACCCGCTTTTCGCGGTAAGTGTAATAGCTAAAGGTTCCTTTGGTTGAGTCCCCCCTACATTTACCATGTGTGTGACCTTTGCTTTTTCCTGTCATTTTAGCCATTGAATAGTGAATCTGGATGACCTGAATTCTAGTTTGGTCTACCTCTCTTTTTAAAGTTGAAGGTAATTTTGCCTTCATGTTTTTACAAATCTTGGTATAAGGATTTCTACTCACTGAGTGGTGTGGATTCGGGCTACATATCTTTTCTAAACTTTTTTCTTTCACGTGGTTCTGCCTTTCACTTGGTCGCCCTTTTTTTCATAAGATGCCTACTTCGATATCATTGTATAATTGAGTATTAGTAACTACTGTTAAATCTGTATATATTTTTTATTGTACAGATCTTTTGCTCAAGAACAAATTTGAGTCCTGAAGATGACCGTTAAATAATGTAACGGTCGAAACGCCGTCGACGCTTCTCTGTGGCTTAATTTATAATAAGGACACAGTATTCATGTTTAAGGTGTTCCTTTTTCTTTGATGTGTAGTGTCTTTGCCACCTGTCTGGTCTTTATGTTTTCTTTTCCCTTTTGTATACCAGCGTTTTCTGTCTTGAGCCGATCTGTATGTTTGTGAATTTTTGAATTGTTATAATAAATAAATGTACAATTTTTATACCACTAGGTTGTTGTGAAGGGCTTCTTTAACCACTATCTTTCATCTACTGTTATTGGATATTTTTCCATTGTTTAATGTTTCTCTCCCCCTGAGCCTTTTGTTTGATATAATAATTGTTTGTCCCGGGGTCGGGGTGTTTGGACAGCCCCTGTGGTTGTTAATCATCTGCACAGTGCGGACAAGCATCGGGCACTGTGCAATCATCACGAACAACGCACTACGCTGTTCGCGTAACGCTACGGGTAGCTACTTGGCGAACTTTGCCCAGGGTTAGGTGTAGTATCTTGGAGAATGCAGGGTGTTGGGGATTGGTCTGTGGGTGCAGGTGTGGTGTCTGTGGGATATGTTGTGGTAGCAGTGAGGGAGCTGAGTATCATGTGATTGGATGTGTGCTTGCATGTTTTGCTTATTTCTGTTTATGTGTGCTGTTGGGGCTGTTGAAGTGTGTACATATGTATATGTGAGTGTACTTGGGACAAGCAGGGAATATGGATGGAGAAGAGACAGTAAGTGGGGTAGAAGTTTAGGATGGGTGGAAGGCTGCTATGAGGGAGAAGGCTAGAACGTGAAAAGATCTCTATGGGACAGACGTAGCACTATAGATACCTTCCAGTTAGGCCACCATCTGTTGCAGATGGCTGCCTAGCAACTGGACAGCAGACCCACAGAGATGTTTCTCAGAAGGTCAATAACCTCCTCACTCACCGCAGTGGGAATAAGAGGGTATGTGGTGGCTGGAGTGAAGGAAACAGCTCCCCTCTTAGGTGAGAGGGCCCTGTCAATTTGGTGGTGTGCCACGTGGTGAATGGAGATGCAACTGGGGGTGGCTGACAAGGATAAAGATGGAACAAATCCACCACTCTGGAATGTCCTTTGGAGGATGACTCTAATGATTAAGAAGTCAAGCTCATGTCTTTAGTAGACCTTTCCACACCCTCTAGGTCACTGGGTCCCTCCATGTCTGAACTCCCACGACTAGAACCACTGTGACCAGCTGTGTCTCCAACGTTGTTGGCCCCTTCTCCTTCACTTGCCCTGGATGTACCTGAAATTACATATACAATTGGTTCATTGGAACTGCATTACCACACCTGACCATCAGATATCAAGACAAAAGATTTATAAAGTGCACAGACCACACCAGATGCATGGTTCACTACATAGGCTACAACATTAGTATGTTCACATGTTCACATCCAGCATTCCTTATGACCTGTAAACAGTTGCTCACAGTGAATTCATAACCAGAGACAGCTCCAATTGCATGAGTGAAGTTCTTTGATCTCCATCCTCATGTATGTAGTTGAATACTTTATTACCTTGTATTGGTTTGCCCTTGTAGTATACTTTAGTAACCTGATGTCATCAAATAGGATGGCAAACACAAATTCATTCCTACAGATTCCACTCAAGGATCTACAATCAGAAAATGGTCAACTTATACAGCTATGTTGTATCAAACTGTACAGTAGCAGGAAGAAGGTGACATGGAAATGCTTATTTTACACTATTGACACTTCCTAATAGAAACTTGCTCAATTGTCCACTGTCAGAATAGTCTCATGAAAGCTGTACTTTCACCATGTATCACATGTAACACAGAAAAGTAGACTGTATACAATGTGGCCCACATTTCTGGGAGATATTTCTACTAATATCCACAGTATAATGAATTAACTAGGCCTGCACACATTCCTAGTCCAGATTGGTACTGGTGAGAACGCCATTCCTAGATTGCATAAAATCCAATAGAGCACTGACGGTTGTTGAGGCTCAGGGAATCTCCATTACATGAAGAGGTGCTTTGACCTGTGTCTTAATGGGAAGGCACATTACAATACCTTTTTATCTCATAAACTCAAATTCTGTTGTATAACTGATTGTAGATACACACTTATGATCCCACCATATCTGCATGTTAATACTGATGCATGTCACCAGTCAGTGAATGTAGCCTGACAACTCAACACGTGCAATTCACATAACTGAATACTCCGACAACATTGCTAAAGAAATTCACATTGAGAGAAATTACTGTAAGTCTACCTGTCACATCCTTCATTGCTTCGTCACTTGGACTTGGACTTGGACTATTGAGTAATGGCTTAGGGTATCTGTGACCCACCCACCAATGTCAACAAACTCCTGTCTGTGATAACACATGAACTGTATACTGCACACTCCTGACTCTGGTAACATATGAACTGTACAACCATAACAAATAGCTATTTACAACTAAAGATTGTCCTACACACACATGTGTGATGGAATCAGGCATCAACCTATGAAGACACATTGATCATGGATGAAACAGTAGCGCAGAGTACACTACAAAAGGGAAAGGTACGCATGCCAACATGTTGACACTAATACTGATGACACCAGTGAAGTTTGCTGTCTCATTTTACTGTATGTTCCCCACTTATCAAGGGGAAATATTACTCAGTGACTGCATCCAAAGTGCACTGTATGCTATGTCACATGTAATGTTGCTACCATCACATGAGACACAGTAGTGAGGGAGCATCACTCCTGGCACACTGAAGACAAGTGGCCTCTTTGGTACAATCACCACCCACAGCATCAAACAACATGAGCTGATTAATCACTTTACTCAGCCATGCGTCTGCTCAAGACCGTACATTGACAGTGGACTGGACTCTGCTGTGTTGCTAGCCATCAAGGCAATAGGCAAAGCACATCAGTACGGACCTCCTACCAGACCTACACAACCAGTAACTCTTCTGCATCGCAATTGGGCCACCACCAATATTGATGGGAAAATGCCAGTCTATAACACACACAGTTGGCAATTTAAGATGTATGATCTGAACTGAACTTACCTCCTTGTAGCTGTTGTTGGACCCTCCACTGACCATCAATCTCCGGGTAGGCCACCTCCAGTATGTAGGCCATTAGGGGGTCAGGGTTCAGCATGCACCAATTCCACATTGAGATGAGATTCCCAGCTGGACCGCTGTGCTCTCTAGGGGTTTAGCACCTCAGGTCCTTTCAACCTTTTGTGAAATGAAATCTGCACTGGCGATAGATGCCCAGGGTCCACACCTTCCTGGCGATGACTTTCCAAATGAATTGCTTCTGATGGGCATTGACTTGTATGGATGCAATAGATGAAGAAACAGATTTTAACTGCAAGTTTTAAGATATCTGATTGGTTGACACACATTTTGTATACACCTAGTACAAGCATTACTTAATAGTTAACATACTACATGTGTCATTCTAACATGATAAGCACTACAAACACACAAATACCCACTTTTGTAGTCATCTACTGACTATCCTCAACCCTGCTCATTACCTACACTGACTAAGCCAGTTGCCTAACATCATGTAATCCAGGGCCAACCGATATGTACTGTGATGTGAGCTACTATGAAACACACAGTTGTGAATTTTTGATGGGTATACAACTTGTGCATTATTCTACAGACACATTTAGAGCCAGGCTTATTGACTTCATGCGCACGGTCCATAAAGGACGCTATCATAGTATAAACTACATCCTTAGACTTAGGTCACAATGAAGTGGCTGACATATGTGTCTGGTGGCTCAATGGACTAATGCCTCCACTGGAGGGCGCCTGTGTTCAACCTCATGGTCACAGGTTTAAATCCTGGTGGGCCGTTTAATCCATCTGAGGTCGATAAAATGAGTACCATTGAGTTGGGTAACAAGGAACATCTGTTAATCAGCACCAAGATAACTATGAGTGAGCGTGCGCTTTACAAATACACGTTATGTTATGTTACTGTCTGGGGATGTGTGAACATGTTGACTACTTAATGGGATATCATACTATGTCTGACTGAGTTTGTGTGGTATGTACTGCCATCACAGAATACAGCTTTTGCCATATTTGGCACTGTTACAGTGATGTCATTCGACATACCATTGTATGTCTTGTTTGGTTGATTGTAACATAGGTGGTGATTCACATATCAAAATCACTTCAGAAGTAACCAACTATCTCCATTGTTAGTGTGTTACATTTCCAATAGGCGTGTACAATTCAAGCATGACTTATGGAAAAGTTACAACAGATCTGTGGGAGTAAGAGGCCTGTCAAAGGTAAATAACACACATTGACAATGTGGATCAATGGAAAGATGTATCATGTCTAGTGGTTACCTCAGTCACCATTTCAAATCTAGTCCATGTGAATGCAGTCAGGGCTAATATTGGTTCAGAAAACTAATTTTGGGAAAACTCTAGGAGCTGCAGGTCTACAGCGAAGAACTTTGTTTATCAGTTGTATTGCCACAGTAACTCTGACCCACACTAGGCAATGGCCCAGACTGGGCACAACTGATTGTCAGGCCTTGCTCTCTGCAAGCTGAGCATATTCATACCACATGAACGTCACATTTCACAAATTCAATAAGTGAAAGTACATCTTGGTGCTATCCAATACGTGACAACAAGGATGTTTGGCAATCTATGAGGAATAGGTAGCTCCCAGACAACATTTTGGGGAGGACAGATGTGGGCTGAGCGATATGTTGGACTGGACGCATAGCTAATATCATCCTCAACTGCTTCTTACGGTATACATACACAGCTCGTGCTCTAAAGCCTATACTTTTTTTGCTCATGTACCACGATCTGATTATCAAATATATCATAGGTGGGGAAAACAACCTTTACAACACAACTTTTACAACGCACTACCATTACAACGGAAGTTTTACAATGCAACATCCATTACATAGCATGCCATCACATCGCAACCATTACAATTATAATGTATACCATTACCATCCAACACTTACACTACTATTGCACCCCCTGGAGTTAGAATAGTAATTTTTACCCTTACACTATCCAACACTTACCCAACTATTGCCCTCCTTGGAGTTAGAATAGTAATTTTTACCCCTACACTATGCAATACTTACCATACATGCAATGTAATGTTATGCTTTGTAATGGTATGCGTTGTAAAGGTAGTATGCGTTGTAAAGGTAGTTTTTAAAAATTTGTTGTAATGGTATGCGTTGTAATGAAATGAGTTGTAATGGATGTTGCATTGTAAAAAATGCGTTGTAAAGGTGTGCGTTGTAAAAATATGTGTTGTAATGTCATACACCATACTGCACTGTCCTAAAATGTGAAACAGCACTCCCAGCAAAACTTTCTTTCACTGTAGTAATCATTTTACGGAATTGCAAGGCATACTGTCATGTGTCTAAGATCACAGTGTGAGTGAGAATTCATCTCAGAAAAATGTGGCAGAATAATTTGCTTTGTTGATGTGTTTTAAAATATGGCAAAATATGTAGTCATGGAGTGAGTTATTCCTTAGGACAGTTAGTGCTATAAAGTCCAAAGCAGCATGTGTGTCAGGCCTCTGAATTCCCAAATAGTCTCCCTGCTGTGTGATAAAGATCCTGGGTGTGCTCTAGAAATTGCATACCAACTTTATCAGTAGCATGTAGAAATTATTTTAGTGAATTCTCATTTCTTCATTCTTAGTGCCACCTTGAGCCCCTACACTGCCTGAACACCACTGCACGGGAAACAACCCTTACAGCGCAACTTTTACAACGCACTACCATTACAATGAAACTTTTACAACGCAACATCCATTACATAGCATGCTATTACAACACACCCATTACAACGCATGATACTACAATGCATACCATTACAATGCATGTCATTACAACGCAGTCATTACAACGCAAACCATTGCAATGCATACCATTACCATCCAACACTTACCCTACTAATGGTAATGGTTGCGTTGTAATGGCATGCAATGTAATGGATGTTGCGTTGTAAAACATCTATTACATAGCATGCCATTACAAGGGAACCATTACAATGCATGACACTACAACGCATATCATTACAATGCATGTCATTGCAACGCAGTCATTACAACCCATACCATTACAACGCATACCATTATCATCCAACACTTATCCTACTGTTGCACCCCCTGGAGTTAGAATATTAATTTTTACTCTGACACTATCCAACACTTACCCTACTGTTGCACCCCCTGGAGTCAGAATAGTAATTTTTACTCCTACACTATCAAATACTTACCATACATGCAATGTAATGTTATGCGTTGTAATGGTATGCGTTCTAAAGGTAGTATGCGTTGTAATGGAAAGCGTTGTAAAGGTATTTTTTAAAAATTCTTTGTAATGGTATGCGTTGTAATGAAATGAGTTGTAATGGATGTTGCGTTGTAAAAATGTGTTGTAAAGGTGAGCATTGTAAAAGTATGCATTGTAACGTCATACAACCTCACTGCACTGTCCTAAAATCTGAAAAGGACTCACAGCAAGACTGTGAGTCAGAATTAATTTCAGAAAAATGTGGCAGAATAATTTGCTTAGTTGATGTGTTTAAAAATATGGGAATACATGTACTCATGAAATTAATAAAAACTAGTTTTGTATTATCTATTAGTAAAAATGATAAAATGAAGTGTTTATATTTTTCTGCTAGGTACAGCAATATAATAGCATTTATTATGGATCAAAATCAGAAGAACATTGAAGTCACTTTTGAAATTTCTAACACTCTGATAGAGGACTTAAATGTAGCTTTTGTGGACAGCAGCAATGAAGAACAACCTATTGGTGCAGGAGATATAACCTGTGATTTTTGGGATGAAAGTTTAGATAATGAATACATTGAAACATTGGATGATATTGAGTTTAATGTGTCAAGTTCAGAAGTTGATGAAGATGTTACTGAAATTCCTGATAACATCATGCTAGATGTTCTATTACAATATTAAATGTCACAAGAATACATTTATGATTACAAATTAAAAATGATTTGAGAGAGTCTTCTTGTACAATTGTAATCTTTGAGCTAGTAGCCAAGTTATTGTGGTATAAACTGAGTCTTACAGCATAGTTTTTATTTCCAGGTGTATATTGTTTGACTTTTAGCAAAGTCTCTGTGATTGTTGATTTCCCATTGTACAGAGGTATTCAAGAAAATGTCTGTTTGTATGCACTGTGGTAAGAAATGAGACTATTTGTGATCTTTGACACATGACAGTATGCCTTGCAATTTAGTAAAATGATTACTACAGTGAAAGGGAGTCTTGCTGGGAGTACTGTTTCAGGGTTTGGGGCAGTGCAGCGGTGTTCAGGCAGTGTAGAGGGTCATGGTGAGACTGAGAATGTAGAAATGAGAAGTCACTGAAATGATTACTACATGCAACAGAGACAGTTGCTATGCAATTTCAACAGCACACCCGGGATTTTTATTACACAGCATGGAGACTATTTCGGTATTCAGAGGCCTGGCACACATGCTGCTTTGGACTTTGTCGCACTAATTGTCCTAAGGCCTGGCTCATTCCATGAGTACATGTATTCCTATATTTTTAAACACATCAACTATGTATATTATTCTGCCACATTTTTCTGAAATGAATTCTAACTCACACTGTGATCTTAGACACATGACAGTATGCCTTGCAATTCAGTAAAATGATTACTACAGTGAAAGAGAGTCTTGCTGGGAGTGCTGTTTCAGGTTTTAGGACAGTGCAGTGGTGTTCATGCAGTGTAGAGGGTCAAGGTGAGACTGAGAATGTAGAAATGAGAATTCACTGAAATGATTACTACATGCTACAGAGTCAGTTGCTATGCAATTTCAACAGCACACCCAGGATTTTTATTACACCGCATGGAGACTATTTCGGTATTCAGAGTCCTGGCACACATGCTGCTTTGGACTTTGTAGCACTAATTGTCCTAAGGCCTGACTCATTCCATGAGTACATGTATTCCCATATTTTTAAACACATCAACTAAGTAAATTATTCAGCCACATTTTTCTGAAATGAATTCTGACTCACACTGTAATCTTAGACACATGATAGAATCCCTTGCAATTCAGTAAAAGGATTACTACAGTGAAAAAGGGTTTTGCTGGGAGTGCTGTTTCAGATTTTAGGACAGTGCATTAGTGTTGAAAGAGTTTAGCAGCTTTTGATAGGGATGGTGTATTAGGGTTTAGGACAGTGCAGTGCTGTTCAGGCAGTATACGGGGTCAAGGTGTGACTGCGAATATAGAAATGAAAATACACTGAAATGATTACTACATGCTACAGATAGAGTTGCTATGGCATTTCTACAGCACACACAGGATCCCTATTACACAACATGGAGACTATTTGGGAATTAAGAGGCCTGACACACATGCTGCATAGATTTTTATAGCACTACATGTCCTAATGTCTGACTCACTGCATAAGTACATGTATTTCTATATTTATAAACACATCAAGTAAGAAAATTATTCTGCCACAATTCTCTGAAATGAATACTAACTCACAGTGTGACCTTAGACACATGACAGTATCCCTTAAAATTCTGTAATATTATTACTACAGTGAAAGGGGTTCTTGCAGGTAGTGCTGTTTCAGGGTTTAGGGCAGTGCAGTGGTGTTCAGGCATTGTTCTAAACTCAGAATTATCAGTCCAACCTTGAACCTCTACAGTGCCTGTACACCACTGTACTGTCCTAAACCCTGAAATATCATCCCTAGCAAAACATGCTAAACTCTTTCAACACTACTGCACTGCTGTAAACCCTGAAACATAATTTTCAGCAAATGCCCCTATAATGTTCAAACACCACTGCATTGTCCTAAACCCTGAAACAGCATTCCCTGCATGATCTCCTACACTGCCCGAACTCTGCTGCCATGCCTTAAAATGACTTATGGAGTGAACCTGACTTAACAACATATAGTGCTTCTAATTGCTATGTAGTATGCTAGTAGTGGTATACAATTGTAAAAAAAATAATTAAATATGTTTTTTTTCTTTACAACAGATTTTAATTATCTACAGAAAGAAAAAACAATATGCGTCTAAAAGTGAGAGAAGAAAAAGATATAAACAGGCTTACATTTCCAAGAAAAAAGAAGTACAAGATTTATCTAAAGAGCAATGTCTGGAAAAAACAAAGAAAGCTACTGGTAGGTCAACAAAGGATTTTATAGGGAAAATAACACAATCAAAAAACTGTAGACAATCAGAAAAAACTAAATATCTGTAACTACAAAGAAAAACCAGAAACAACGAAAAATGATGGAAAAATATGTGGGAAACATAGTCCTTATAGTAATAGACGAAAAAATCAGTTTGTTGAGATTCGGAAGTGAATGTTTCATAACAGAGTTGTTGTAGATTTATAATTTTTTTTTTTAAGAATTGTAAAAGAAAAACAGCTTTTTATAAGAAAAAAAGATATATACAGACAATTGTAGACAAAGCTTTTGAATAAAAAAAAAAACAGTTTTAGTAATCAGAAGGATTCGAACGCTAGATAAGCCAATCAGTGTTATGAAGGTCAAAAGTAAGTGGAAAAGGCTAATTAATGGAACTAATGTTTGTAATGTTTTTTCAGGAGAATGGAAACATAGTTCAAGTTGTGAGCCATTTTTTTATGTAAATGTAAATGTAAAATGTCATTGTACTTATAGAGCGCACTGTCACCAGACGGTCACCTTGCGGTGTCGCCTATGCGGCTTCCTGGCGCTGATACTCATACCGCTGTGGAACCCCTCCTGGCTTTCCCTGTGAAGTGTCCACTCCTGGGCACCCCCAGGGTGAAGCCAGGCATTCTTAGCGCTGTTGGGGCTGGTGTGGAGGCTAAGCAAGCTATTGCCCTGGGTTACAGCATGGAGCCCGTGATTAGAATAGGCACCGAGGCGAGAATTAACAGGTCTGAGGAAATTGAGCCCGAGACCCCGCCGAGGCGGGAATCGAACCCTGGTCCCTGGCCAGAACTCTGCATCAGGATCTGCCGCTCTAATCATTGAGCCACACTCCTCCACATGAAGAGAGTTACTTTCAGAGTAATGATTTGTTGCATGCAGTTGACACCAGTGGTCGAGCTTATGAGGTTAAGAATGGTAGACCAATTGAAAAAGAGAAAATTGTCCCTAGAAATGCAGAAGAGATGTTAGCTGATGAAGTTTTAGGGAGACGTCCTAAGGCTCCAGTGTACACTTGGAATTGTAGTAGTATTTGTAGTGTAAGAAAGGATTCAATTGATTTTTTTTCGCAATTTTTTATGTAAGTATACTAAGGAAAGTGTTAAACAGAAGATTAAGATTTTGCAAGAATTAGACCCCTGCAGAGTGAGAGAAAAAACTGGTTTGCAAGGTCATTCTTTGGCTTGTCTTTCTAAAAAAGTATGTCAGAGTGTTTTTCACCATTTTAGGATGTTAGCAGTGCATCATACTGAAGTGAGGAAATTAGTGAGAAGGTTGTATTATGCAAAAAGTCCAGCACTAATGTTAAACAGTGCTCTTTTGCATGGATCTGTGTTAGATGTGGTGAAGAAATTGAGGTTAGTTACTTTGGTCCTGAAGAAGAAAGTGCAGAAACAGATACATTATTAGAAGGAAATGTGGAAGAAAATGTACAGAATTTTAGTACAGAACATTTTGAGCAAGAAATTACAAGGTTTAAGGTCATTTCAGATGAAAAGCCAAACTTTCTTTGTATTTGTTGTAGACGAATTCATTATAAAAATCAGACCAGGTTAGTTAATCTTTATTTAAAAAGTGAAAAGGAGAATAATAATGAGTGGAAGGAATTTGCAACTTATTTGTTGGTAGAGAATTGTTTTGATTTGGATTCTGATCAACGTATTTGTAAATATTGTTATAATAAATTAGATGAGAATAAGATGCCTGCTAGAGCTGTTCATAATAATCTTGTGTTGGTACATATTCCTTCTGAACTAATGGATTTAAATACTTATGAGTCTATTCTCATTCAATGTGTGCATCCATTTTAGGCTATTGTTCACATGGAGCCTAAGACAGGGAAATTGCCTCCTTCAGATTTACAGAGAGGATTAAAGGGAAGAGTTGTATATTTGCCTCTAAATTTAAAGTGTGGAAAAGGAACCTCTAGTTATTTTAGTTAATGGCGTTCCTACGAAGTGTAAGAAAATCCGGCAAGGATTAATGGATGTTAGGAAAGTGAAAAAGGCAACATTGTATTTGGTAAAAAATAATCAATACTATAAAATGTGTATGTAGGAGAAGAGGAAACAACTGTAGAAGAGGAGAGTGATTTGCCAACTGCACAAATTGAAAAAGTGGATGTGTCCAGAACTGAAGAAATTTATGAACATTATAGTGTGCATCCACTTCACTCTAAAGAAGTGATGGGAAATACTATTGAGTTATTTCAAATGAAAGAAGCGAAAGGGAGTCCCATTAGTGAATGAGAAGAAAGCTTGGAAGCTCGTTGCTTCCCTCAGTTATTTCCAACAGGCAAAGGTGGACGATATGATGAATGACCTGTGCAGATTCCTGCATCTGAATACCGGACTTCAAGATTATATGCAGAAGGTCCAAGTTTTTGCCAATGTATTCCATATTTGTTTCATCTTCTGTTTGAGAGTGACTTGTCTGGACTTTCTTATGCAGTGAACTATATACTAAAAAGTGGAGTACATTTGCAAAATGTTTCGGCAGAGGACTTTATGGATAAAGTCCAACAGAAAGATACTGTTTTGGAATCTCAGCTAATTAATCTCATAGCATGTCAGCGTGGTAATAATGAGTATTGGTACCATCGTCATGGGGAATTGAAATGTATGCTAAGAAACTTAGGAACTCCTACATGGTTCCTTACTCCAAGCCGTGCAGAGTATGCTTGGGAAGATTTACTTCAATTTCTTCCAGAGGCAAATGCTACCATAGAAAATATAGAATACAAGACACCTGGAGAACTGTGCTTTTTGGATCCAGTTAATGTATGCAGGTATTTCAATCATAGATTTGAAGCTATGATGTCTTTTATCATAAACAAAAAAACAAAAAAAATCCTCCTCTTGGAGAGGTTCTGGATTTCTTTTGGAGAAAGGAGTATCAAGCAAAAGGTGCTCCTCACATACATATGCTGCTATGGATCAAAGATGCTCCCAAATTTGGAACAGATTCAGATGACACAGTGATGAGTTTTATTGAACAATATTCTACATGTGCTGTACCCAAAAGTACAGTAGAAAAGAATTTAGGACATCAAGTTTTACGGTTTCAAACCCATCGTTGTGGAAAATACGAATCTAAGGATAAGTTCTACACAAAATGTAGATTTGCATTTCCACGTCCAGTATTATCAAAAGGAAGAGTGAACAATTTTATGTCATCTTTGAGACATACTGTCACAAGAAAATCACAGAAAAATACCTACAACTGAAAAAGAAATGAAGAGTCAAAATACATAAATGGCTATAACTCAGTCATTTTGTCCATGTGGAATGCTAACATGGATATTTAATATGTTGCAGACAACTCAATTGCTGTGGCTTGATATGTAACGTCTTACAATACTAAATCTGAAAAGACGGAACTAAAGGAAATGTGGGAAGACATTTCTCATGAAAAGAGCCTAAGTAAGAAATATTACAGCTACAGTTTGAAGATGTTGTCTCATCGAGAAATCGGAGCATATGAATGTTCATATCGTTTATCATCTGCAAGTCTATACTCCAAATGTAGAACAATCATTTGGGTGAGTTTAGGTCTTGCAAGAACACGAAACCGAGTTTTCAAATCTGTACAAGAAATTGAGTATTTAGCAGAGAGAGAACCAGACAGTACAGATATTTTGAAGACAAATATGTTGGATACATACTATCCAAATAGAAGTAATCATCTTGAGAACGTTTGTCTCTATGAAGTAATGCAAAGCTATACTTTTAAGAGGAATATTACAGAAGATATCAATAAAGGAGTATATGCTGTGATTGGATCTGAAGGATGTTTAGTGAAGCAAAGAAAAGGGCATTTGATTAATCACCGAAAACTGAGTTGCGAAACTGCTGACTAAAAGGGAATTTTACTATTTAGCTCTTTTGCAACTCTTTAAGCCATGGCAAACAGAACTGGAACTACTTGGAGATTTTGACAGTTATGAAGATTCATTCAACGCAACTAAAAATACTATAGAATGTCCTGCTTTTACTAATTATCTGAACATTTTGAACGACAAAAAACAGCAAGAAGCTACAATTGCAGCAGAGATTGCTAGAGACAGTTCTCAAGACAGTCAAAGTTCTCCTTCGTTGAGTCAGGATCCACTACGAGAACCAATTATTCAAAATGAAGCAGCAACTGCCATGGATGAGGTGGAAACAGCAGTGCAACAAGCACAATAGGATATAATAAACTTAGAAGAATTGGAAAAACAACTAAATGTTGAGCAAAAACAAATATACGATCAAGTGACAGAACAGATTGAGCATGGTTTATATCACGAGAAAAAAGAGTGCTCATGTATGTCATTTAAACCTGTCCAACTGTACGTGGGTGGAGAAGCAGGAGCTGGAATAAGTTTTCTAATTAAAGCAATTGCAAATTATCTACAGAAAAGAACTGAGTCGTCACTCTCTTGTGTTGTTACTGCTCCAACTGGGTTGGCAGCACATAACATTAAAGGGATTACTTTACATCATTTATTGTTGCTGCCAGTAGAGCATGAAAATAAATTAGAATACCACAAGCTATCTGGAGAAGCTTGTTGTGAAGTTTCTTTTTTTTTTTTAAGTATCTTTTTATTTTTCCAAATTATGCACATTGTACAATTAGGCATTTCATGTCTTTTCATACGCTACAAAATATCATTATATATATACAGTACAGTTTTTTCTCCGAGATATCTCTTAAATTCAAGAGGTAACCAACTCAAAGCCAGCCGAAAACAACACAAAAAAACAGAAGAGAAAGAAAGAGGGAGAAAGAAAAAAAAAAGGAGAAAAGCCATAGATCTATACATTATTATGAACAGCCTTAATGTGGGCCCACAGTGTCTTTCCAAATAGCTATAGGCTCCCAGATTCTTAGCCCTCGCATCTTACCCCTCATACCTTTCCGAGCATATATAGGTTTCTCCAAGTTATAGGCGGCTAATAGATTAGCAGCCAATTTTGCATAACCGGTGGGCTTCTATCAAGCCATGCCCTGGCTATAGTCAATCTATATACTGCGGTGGCCTTAAAAATACATTCTCTCTGTGAGTTTCCCCCATCTGAGCCTACCCCCAGCAGTAACCAGGAGGGGGTTAGGGTTATTTGAATATATAATGACCTATCTAAAAAGCCTTTGTGCATTTAAGAATGCAACAAATCCTTAAAACAGAGTATGATGTGTTATTTGGAGGCAAACACGTCATAGTTTTTGGAGATCTACTACAACTAACTCCTGTGGAAGGACAGCCAGTATTTAAAACAGTTACATGTGAAGACGCCAGAAAGTGACTGGGAAGCATTGGAAATGTTAATATTGGGTCATATTTCGAATATTCAGAACTCATTAAAAATATGCGACAGGCAAAGGACGCTGATTATAAAGGTATTCTTGAAGATATAAGAATTGGAAAAGTGAGTGAACACGGCAAAGAAGCTTTACAGGCACCATTACTTACAAATTTGTTTTCATACGAACATATTCTCCCAGAGAATATATATAGAAATATTGCAGAAAAGAAATCAGTGATATGCTTGATGCCAACTCTGCAAGAGTGTTCAATATTCAATGAGAAAATGCTAAAGTTAGAAAATCAAGAAATTATAAAACTGGAAGCTATTGATAGAATAGAGCATGAAGGAGCTACTATTATTTTGTCAGAAAAGTTAAAGTCAAAATTGGATACTTTAGAAAAATCAATATCTCAAACTGCTGGTTTAGAAAAGAATCTATATGCATATATAAATTGTCGGATAATTTTACGACGTAATTTACATGTAGAAAGAGGTTTAGTAAATGAAGCAATGGGTAATGTTGTTGATTTTGTGAATTACCCAAATAGAGATGACATTGAATTTTTGAAAATCAAATTTGATGAAATTGAAGAAGTACAACAATTGAGTCGTTGTTCAGCTCGATTTTTGCTTGTAAAAGATTTATATGTCCGCCGAAAACAGTTTCCTGTTTTTTTGGCATATGCGGTAACTATTCATAAATGTCAAGGTTTGAGTGTAGATAGTGCTTTGGTGAATATTGGAAGTACTGTGTTTAAAGAGGGTATGGCATATGTTGCTTTATCTCGAGTCAGAACGTTATCTGGATTATACCTGATTGATTTTGATGAAACAAAAATTAGTGCAGATGTAAATTGTGTAAGAGAGTACAATAGGTTAAGAAGAGAACATGCTCCCAATTTACCTCAATATCCAGTATTTGAAAAGCGTGTGGTAAGTCGAAAAAGAAGATATGAGAAAAATTGTAGCGAGGTTGCAGAGAAAAGAAAAAAACTAGATGAACCAGTAATAGTAAGCAAAAAGAAAAAGGATTCTATTGAAGAGGTTGTTGGTTTTCAGTTTGAAAACAGTTCTGGTGTCAACTGCTATGCTAATGTAGTGGTCAATGTTTTTTTTTTTCTTGAAATGTTACTACAACAAGTTGTTGAAAATCGGGACAAAAGATTTTGTTGTTTGTTGAATTCTGTGTTTGAGAAATGTAGTAGTGATAAAAGTAAAATAGAAAATGTTTCTGATATTTGAAATGTTGTAGACATATGTTCTGGTTTAAATCAATTTTCACAGAATATTCAGCAAGATTGTCAGGAATTTCTAATGTATATGCTTGTTGTATTGCAAGATGAAGGTATAGAAATTGAAAATCTTTTTGGCCTTTCTTATAAATGGCATCATGACTCTGACAATTGTTCGTTTTCAAGTAGTACTGAAATAGACACTGAAAGATTTATATATTTGACTTTACCAGACTATAAATCAGTGTATTTTAATAATCTAGTTAGAGAAGCAAATCAAAACATGGTCTGTACCCAATGTAACTCTCAAATGTTATCAACATTATTTATTCAAAGATATGGACAGTATGTAATTTTAATGCTGCAACAATGCAGACCTGATGGAAGAAAACTGACAACTTTAATAAAAAATGTTGTGGCTTCTCAACTATCAATATCAGGAAAAACTTTTGTAACTGTAGCAATTATTTTCCATGATGGTCCTTCTACAACATCAGGACATTACACAGCTTATTTAAAATGTACGAAAGGCTGGACTCATTGTAATGATACTCAATTGATTTTTAAACAATGTTTGCCTTATGACTTACCACATTCTTAGTGTTTTTACAACCCACATTTTAGGGAAAATAATTGGCCTGGGAAAATTACTGCTGTTAAGAAAGGGTAGTCTGGTGTTGAAAAGTACTTTGAGAGTGAGGGTGATGAGGTTAAAAAAATTCTTGTAGTTGACGTAGAGGTAGTGTAAGTGTAACAGATAGTGGGTGATATGGCTATCACAGGAGATGTTTATCATCAGTGAGGCATAGGTGTTTTAGATGTGTTGTAGTTGTTGGAGATGTTGCTGACATTTTTCATTCCCTTGTAGAGGTTTATTTTAATGGTATCCAGCTCCTTGGTAAGATGAAGGATGAGCAGAGTGTGATCGGCATACCAGATGATGTTGAGGTTCTGATAGCATGCTAGTTGTTTAAAGTTCTATGTACATGATAAATAGCATTGTTAGATGGTCCAAAAGATGTTGGTGTTTTTGATTTAGAAGGTTGGGAAACGGACGCTTAAGAGTACTATTAAGTAACTTCCAAACTAAGAACTTCACACATACTATTTGGCATGAGGAATGATATGTGAAACAAAAAATGACTATTTCGGGTAAATGTTGTGAGCATATGTTTGTATATTTCTTTATTTAGAGTGTATAGGAAAGAAGTAATAATGTTTTGTTACTTTATGATTGTTGGTAATATCCCTTACTTACGTAAAAAATTGCTGTTCGAAAAAGACATTTAAGATATGTTTTTTTCTAATTGTTACATTCTTAATGAAAATGTTGAATGGTTTTTTTAAAGACAATCTTATTGATTGTCTTTTTTTTTGCCCGCTGTTATATGATGATTTGATGAGTACTATTGAATTCAATTTATTCGGAGAATAGCAAAATAAAATACAAAACATATTGTACATATTATTTTGTATTGTAAATATATATTATAACTCAATTTTTTCTTCTCTTCCACAGATACTATATTTAATAAAAATAGATTACTAACTTTTCATTACTTATAAGGTGAGTATGAGAAACAAAAAATACTTTCTCATCACTCTCTTACTTCTCTTAACCTTTTTCACTTTCTTCGCTTTGTCTCTTACTTCACTTCCTTTGCTCATGTTACTCTCTTTCCCTCACTCTCTTTACTCCCCTTAATTCACCTTTACACTCCTTCTCTCACCATCAGTACCCTTTCCCATACCCTCACTTACCTTCTCCTGCCCCCTCCTTCCTCTTTGTGACCCTTACTCCTCTTTAAGCATGGGCGGATTTTGCGGATCCACGATTCACGGATTTGCGTATTCACGGATCGTGGATCCGCAAAATCCGCGGATTTTGCGGATCGGCGGATTTGGGGCGGGGCTTCCATGCCAGGACCATCGTGCCAGAATGAACCCTGCCCTTCATATTTATTCAAGAAGACGCCGCCGTTTTGTGCCATACCTCTACTGAACTGGAGTACTTTCTACTGGATAATCAGTAAGTGCTACCTCGTTGGGTAAATGTATAGTGCTTTTACTACACTACAGCTACCTAAAGTGCCTGAGAGTTGTCTACAGCGACCAGGTGTGTGTTACTATGCAATCGCGCCGAAGGGCGCAGGGGTCCCTTGAGTGAGCTATCATAGTGGGTAAATGGCGGGAAGACGGTGCACACCACGAGTGTGTGGGCGGGGCCAAACGGACGGGGCTTCCATGCGAGTGCACATGCCTCTTGTGTGTATAAAAGGTCAGAGACCGATCAGAGCAGCAGATGAAGATACAGAAGCTCCTGGCCACAGGAACAGCACAAGGATTGCGCTCGTGAAAGTCAAGGATGCAAAGGCCTCTGTCCAGCATCACAGCTGATTTTCGATGGTATATTTGGGAAGAAGGCACATCTGCCCAGCCTTGACAACGCTCACGATTGTTTTTTGGGCCGATGAATGAGTCACTGAATTTAAGCTTCAACTAGGGCACATGCTTAATTGATATCTGTAAGTGCTTCCGGTTGAGGTTTAATTTTTGTGCCAAGACCGTCGTGCCAGAATGAACCCTGCCCTTCATATTTATTCAAGAAGACGCCACCGTTTTGTGCCTGTTGTAACTATTTTACGATGGCGCCGGCAAGCTGCCAGCGCCATCCTAAAATAGTTACTAAATTAGCTTCAACAGGAAGCTCTAATAGATAAAATAAAGCAGGCGCTCGAGCACCTGCTTGATTTTATCTATTAGAGCTTCCTGTTGAAGCTAATTTAGTAACTATTTTAGGATGGCGTTGGCAGCTTGCCGGCGCCATCGTAAATTAGTTACAACAGGCCAGCAAGGCTTGAACTTTTGCCCCCGGAATCCGCAGCTCGCGGATTTGCGAATTTGCGGTAAATTCGCGGGAGTTCGCGGATCGCGAATTTACCGAAAATTCGCAAAATCCGCGAGCGTAACGGATTTTGCGCTCATACTTACTCCTCTTTTCTTTCTTCCTCCATCACTACCCTTCTTTTGCTTTATCCCTCACTCTTTTCTCTCTCCCCCCTCACTCTCTTTCCTTCACACCATCCCTCACTCATTTTCAGTCACTCCCCTTCTCTTATCCCCTCACTTCCTTTTGCTCACTCCCCTTCATTTATTCCCTCCCTCACTCCCCTTTCCTCCATCCGTGTCTAAGTCTCTTCCTCTGTCTCAGTCACTATAACTGCCTCACTCTCTCACACTCCCTCACTCTCCCTCTCTTACTCTCTCTCACTGTCTACCTCTCTCTCCACCAATCTTCCTTTTCTTTCCTCTCTCTTTCCATAAATCCTTCATCTCACTCACTACTTTTTCCTCTATCTTAATATGCTTCTTTTTCCCTCCGTCACTGCCCTTCATACAATCTCACTCCTCTTCTCCTACTTCATATTCTCCTCTCTGTGCATCACTCCAATTGTCTTTCACCTGCTTCCATTCTCTCACTCCCCCTTTCTCTCTTTCCCTCACTCCATCTGTCAATCCTCTTCCCTTACTTCCCTTTCCTCATTCACTTTCGCTAACTCCCATTTGTTTAGTCCCCCACTCCCCTTCATTCCATTTCTCTCTCCCTTTCTTCCTCTGTCTCACTCAGTCTAACCACCTTACTCATTCTCACTCACTTGCTCTCCCTCTCTTTCTCTCTCAATGTCTCTCTCCTTCACCTTTACTGTCTTTCTATTTCTGTTCCCTTCACTCCTACTTTATCCCTCAGTGCCCTTTCCTCTCTCTTAATCTCCTTCCTTCTCTCTCATTCCCCTTTCGTCACATTCATATGCCTTCTCTCACTGTTAATGCCTTGCACTCACCCTCATTACTTTTCCCTCACTCACCTTCCCTCACTCCCCTTCCTTCACTTCTCTTTCCTCACTGCCTCACTCCATCTCACTTACTCCCCTTCGCTTATTCCTTCCCTCACTTTTTTTCCATCCATTTTTCTCTCCCTGTCTCCCTCTGTGTCACTCACTCTCACTGGCTCACTCTGTCTCAGTTCCTTGCTCTCCCTCTCTCTCCCTCACTCCCTCTCTCTCTCTTACCCTTACACTAATTTCCTCTCTCTTTCTCTCACTCCTCCTCTCTTCCTCACTCACTTTCCCTCTCTCTTAATTTTCTTCCTTCTCCCTCATTCATCTTCCCTCATCCTCATACTCCTTCCCTAACTGTCACTACCCTTCACTCACCGTCACTCCCTTTCCCCCTCTTCACTTCTTCCTATCTGTATTTTTCACCCCTTCACTTTCCCGCTCCCTTTTCCTCACTCCCCCTCACTCCCCCTCACTCTGCTTCTCTCACTCCCCTTCCCTCACTCTCCTTTCTTTACTCCTTTTTCATCACTCCCTCACTCCATCTCACTTACTCCCCTTCATTCACTCCCTCACTCACTTTTCTTTCATCCATGTTTCTTTCCCTATCTCCCTCTGTCTCACTCACTCTAACTGCCTCACTCCTTCTTAGTTCCTTGGTCTCCCTCTCTCTCCCTCTCTCCCTCTCTTTCCTTTACCCTTAATTTTCTCTCTGCTCTCTTTCTATCACTCCTCCTCTCTTCCTCACTCACTTTCCCTCTCTCTCTCCCTCACCTTTACTGTCTTTCTATTTCTGTTCCCTTCACTCCTACTTTATCCCTCAGTCCCCTTTCCTCTATCTTAATATCCTTCCTTCTCTCTCATTCCTCTTTCTTCACCCTCATACCCCTTCTCTCACTGTTACTGCCTTTCACTCACCCTCAGTACTTTTCCTTCACTCACCTACCCTCTCTCCCCTTCCTTCACTCTTCTTTGTTCACTAGCTCACGTCATCTCACTTACTCCTGTTTGTTTATTCCTTCGCTTTTTTTTCATCCATTTATCTCTCCGTCTCCCTCTGTCTCACTCACTCTAACTGCCTCACTGCTTCTTAGTTCCTTGCTTTCCCTCTCTCTCATTCTGTCCCTCTCTCTCCCTTACCCTTAAACTTCTTTCCTCTCTCTTTATATCACTCCTCCTCTCTTCCTCACTCATTTTCCCTCTCTCCTAATTTTGTTCCTCCTTTCTCATTCATCTTCCCTCACCCTCATACTTCTTCTCTAACTGTCAATGCCCTTCACTCACCATCACTCCCTTTCCCCCTCTGCACTTTATCCTATCTGTATTTCTCACCCCTTCACTTTCCTGCTCCCTTTTCCTCACCCCCCTCGCTCTGCTTCTCTCACTCCCCTTCCCTCACTCTCATTCCTTTACTCCTCTTTTGTCACTCCCTCATTCATCTCACTTACTCCCCTTTGTTCACTCCCTCACTCACTTTTTTTATCCATGTTTCTCTCCCTGTCTCTCTCTGTCTCACTCACTCTAACTGCTTCACTCCTTCTCAGTTCCTTGCTCTCCCTCTCTCTCATTCTGTCCCTCTCTCTCCCTTACCCTTAAACTCCTTTCCTCTCTCTTTATATCACTCCTCCTCTCTCTCTCACTCATTTTCCCTCTCTCTTAATTTGGTTCCTTCTTTCTCATTCATCTTCCCTCACCCTCATACTCCTTCCCTAACTGCCACTGCCCTTCACTCACTGTCACTCCTTTTCCCCCTCTCCACTTCCTCCTGTCTGTATTTCTCACCCTTTCACTTTCCCGTTCCCTTTTCCTCACTCCCCCTTGCTCTCCTTCTCTCACTCAATTCCTTACTCCCCTTCTCTCAATTCCCTTTACTAACCCCCTCCATCCCCTCACTCCTCTTCTCTCTCCCTCACTCCCCATCTCTCACTTTCCCTTACTCCCCTTTTCTCATCCTCATACCCCTTCCCTCACCGTTACTCCATTTCTCTTACCTTCACTCCCTTTACTCTGCTCTACTTCTCCCTCTCCATCTCTTACTCCCCTTCCCTGTCTCCGATCCATGCTCCCCTGTTCTCACTCCTCCTCCCTCACTTTCCTTTCCTTACTGCCCTTCCCTTACTCTTTCTCTCCCCTTACCTCACTCCCTTACCCTTAGTCCCCTTGTTTTAGTCACTCTTTGACTCCCCTTTCCTCACTCACCATACTACCCTTTCCTGACTAATTCCATCAATCCTTTCCTCCTTTTCACCCAGTCATTTCAGTCATTCATTTATACGCCACACATTCAT
Source organism: Lissotriton helveticus (assembly GCF_964261635.1). Taxonomy (NCBI): domain Eukaryota; kingdom Metazoa; phylum Chordata; class Amphibia; order Caudata; family Salamandridae; genus Lissotriton; species Lissotriton helveticus. The sequence continues at coordinate 823,575,548 of NC_136057.1, forward strand.
TCAAAAAAAGTATGACACAGTATATAAGAGATATAGCTCTTCTTGGAGAAGTGAAGTTAGTTCTGAAAAGAACTGTTTTTTTGGTCTTTTTTGTTTTACATTTTTTTTTCTTTTTTGAACAGTTTTATATTTTTTTTGTTTTTTTGTAACAAAAAACATAAACAGATAACGAAAAACTGTTCAACAGGAAAAATAATAATAATAATAATAATTAAGTGCTGCGGCATGTCTGCTGTCTAATCTTCATCTCTATTAAGTCCACACTCTGCTCTCCATAGCACAATAGCTCATTGCAGAAATTGCATCTAATGTGCACTTTTGCAAAATCCGGCCGGATGTCAAGCGCTCTTGTGGACGGAGATGGTAATGATGAAGACGTACTAGGGACAGCAGGTGGAGGATTGTACCTCAAATGCTGAGTTGAAGCTCTAGCATAATTGTTCGGATGGATGTTCTTTAAATGCCCCATCATTGTGTGGATGTTGAAGGAGTAGTGCTTGGTGGGATCTCCGCTTGATAGAACAGATCCACAGATGTTACAAGTCAATTTTGGGTCATTCACTTTTTTTGCCCTTTAGGGTATGAAAAAATTCTCCAAATGAATGACTCCTTTGTCTTCTTTACCTTTGCTTGCTCTGGTAAGTACTCGACTTCTGAGTCAGAAGAATCCTGTGGCTGCTGTTCTGCCATTTTGAAATATTGGAGAAAAATCCAGAAGGTGCTCCTCTCAAAGAAGTGAAACAGGTTGTATGGGAAGTGGGTGGGGTTTTTGAAGATTTGGAAAAGAAACTACTATAAACCAATCAAAAGTATTGTTTTCAAGTCACATGACTTTACGTGCACGCACGGGTGCGCTCACGGGAGCGCTCACGTTGCGCTACCGTTGCATATGAATGACGTTTTACCTGATTTTTAAAATGTGAAAAAGAGGCAGGGTAGAGACTCCCTGACCCCCCCCCGACCCCCTAGGCCTTCTCAGGGTGTCCCTGAAGGACTCCGAAGGGCAAAAAAACCACCCTTGAGGCAGAAGTGACTTAAAAACAATAGTGGAGAACATGAAAAGGGGGCAGGGTAGAGACTCCCTGACCCCCTAGGCCTACTCAGGGAGTCCCAGAAGAACCGCGAAGGCCCCAAAAATGTTTTTGTTTTTTTTAAAACCCGCGAGGTGCGCGCACGTTGCTCGCGCCCCCGAGCTAGAAGTGAGTCAAAAACAATAGTGGAAAACGTGAAAAGAGGGCAGTGTAGAGACTCCCTGACCCCCTAGGCCTTCTCAGGGGGTCCCTGAAGGACCCCGAAGGGCAAAAAAACCCATTTTTTTATTATAAACAAAAATAGCGAGGTTAAATAACAAATTTGAGTGCTTATATGTTGATTCAAGATGTAGACTATACTGTTCAACTTTATCCAAATCATATAAAGTAGCTATGCCGTTGTATATTACAGGATACAGTCAATGTATTACAACATACAAAGGCAGTTTGCGGAAAAATAAATATATAAAAAATATAAAAATTGATACAGAAATTAGCATTTTAAAAACCTTTGAAATTCACTTAAGAAAACATAGGTTTCACACACGTCATAGTTTGGAATTAGCATTTAAAAAACCTTGCAAATTCACTGAAAAAACCATAGGTTTTTCACTCGTTATAGTTAGGAATTAGTATTTAAAAAAACTTTGTAAAATCACTGAAAAAAACATACATTTCAAACACGTTATAGTTAGGAATTAGCATTTAAAAAACCTTGCAAATTCACAGAAAAAAACATAGGTTTCACACACGTCATAGTTAGGAATTAGCATTTAAAAAACCTTGCAAATTCACTGAAAAAACCATAGGTTTCATACTTGTTATAGTTAGCTGGACATTTCACTCATACAAAACCTTTGAAATTCCCTCGTTATAGTTAGTTCAGCTAACTATAACTTGCACGACCGCAATGCACTGCTGATGATGTCACATATTACATCACTCATGACATGGTCAGTGACATCATTCATGACATCACTGATGACATGTCAAATGACATCTCTGATGACATCACTGATGACATCATCCTTGTGACAAAGTGGCAGACCTCCTCTGAGCGTAAAATAACCTTTGACACACACATTCAAGAATAGAAACTAACATTTTCTTAAAAATGGAGCTACCAATACCAGTTACAACAACCTATTATGTAATTCCAATATCTACATACACACCCACTCATTCACGAACAGTTCTATATAGTCACTTATACATGTAGTCACTCATCATATGTACTGATACACCCATACATCCTGTTATACACCGACAGTCATCCATATAGTTACTCACACATGCAAATAAACTATCAAACATCCATTTATTTGCATATACAGCTATACACACACTACCACACTTACTTCTACAGAAACTTACACATACTTACTCTCTTAAACAATCACTTATAGAAACACATACTTATTTAAACAGGAACTCTTCCAATCTCTCACTGTCACATATACTCACTTATATACAGCAATACTCACATATACTATTGAGACAGTCATTCACTCAGTAACACACCCATACACACACTCATCCACCCATACAGTCCTGCACACATGCTGTCTTCAAAACATATACAAACAGTGAGTCAGTCATTCATGCATCTATGCGCTAAGTAATACCCCCCACCAAACCATACAGACACTCATACTGATACTCAAAAAAAAACTAATAACCCATATACACACTCATGTAGCTAACCATGCAGCCACTTATACACAAAGTGAGACACTGATACATATATTTAAATATTTAAACATTACTTGCTAATATATGTATTCACTAAGATACACTTAATAAGTCAGTTAACCAATCAATTGTTAAAAAAACCATCCATTTAGACACTTATTTACCCATTTATTCTTCAATCGACCTTTAGATATACATATATAAAACATATTTATTTTTCAGAAAGACACACATTCACTGGATGGTGTCATCAGTGATGTCATGAGTGATGTCACTGACCATTTCATGAGTGATGTAATATGTGACGTCATCAGCAGTGCATTGCGAGCGCGAGAGTTATAGTTAGCTGAACTAACTATAACGGGGGAATTTCAATGGTTTTCTATGAGTGAAATGTCCAGCTAACTATAACATGTGTGAAACCTATTTTTTTTTACAATGAATTTGCAAGGTTTTATAAATGCTAATTCCTAACTATAACGTGTATGAAACCTATGTTTTTTTCAGTGAATATATATATATATATATATCAATCTGCCTTGAAGACTGAGTGGATGTATAAGTACCTGAATGGAGGATTTAGTAGCAATGTGATTGACTGTTTAAGTGACTAATTTAAAGTGCCTCACTAAATATATGGGATAGTGATTAAACTGTGTGAATACCTGTATCACTCTATCTCTTGTTGTGTAAACTACTACATAAGTTGGTTATTAGCTATGTGAAAGTCTATATTAGTTATTAATTAGTTAAGTGAGTTTTTGTATGGGATAGTGAATGTGTGTGTGGTTGAGTGGGAGGTGTGTGACTGTCCAAAGATGTGTAAATAGTTGATTTATTAGGTATATGAAGTTAAAACTACATGTTCTAACAGTTGTTTGGGTGAGTGAATCTCTTTATGGGTATGGTGATGAGTAAATATATTTCTCAATGATACATGTCTAACAAACTAGAAATATAAAAGGCAGTGTGTGTGACAGTTGTATATAAATAAGTATACATAAGACTGCTGTACACTTGTAATAGTAATTTTATAACACACTAAGTATGAGTTACTATCTATACAAATAAATAAAGTGGTGTTTCTATAAGTGTGTAGCTTAATAAATGTAAGAATGATCAATTGTTTGCATAAGTGAGTAGAATGACTGCATAAGTGAATAGGATGTATGCTGGTGTGTAATGTCGATGTAGGTGTATAAGTATATTTAATGGTGTTCTATTGATCATTGACAGCATGTATGAGTGGATCTACTGTAAGTGTTTAGATGTGTGTGTAGATGTAGGAATCACTTAGTGGGTTTTTAGAAACTGGTATTGGTGTGTCAATGGTTTCAAATATGGTACTCTGTATTTTACAGTAAGTGATGAAAGGTTATACTTATGTATGATGAGGTGTATCAAATTGTCACGTGGATGATGTAATCAGTGATGTCATTAGAGATGTCATCAGTGATGTCACTGACCATGTCATGAATTATGCAATATGTGACATCATCAGCAGTGCAATGCGGGCGCACAAGTTATAGTTTGCAGAACTAACTAAAATGGAGGAATTTCCATGGCTTTGTATGAGTGAAATGGCCAACTAACTATAACACCCGCGAAACCTATTTTTTTTCTATGACTTTCTAAGGTTTTTTAAATGCTAATTTCTAACTTTAACGTCTCTGAAACCTATGGTTTTTTCACAGAATTTCAAAGGTTTTTTAAATGCTAATTTTTAAGTGTGATAGTAGTTATACCTATTTTTTGTACTGATTTTCAACAGTTTTTTTGCTGTTTATTTATGAATATTTTATTCATTTAATAACATTATATATTTTTCTGAAATATCGACAATTTTTTTGTTTTCATTTTTTCTTGTATTATATTTATATTATTTTCTTTTAAAAAACAAAGTTCCCAATTTTTTTTCGGATTCGCACAATCAAACCGTACACATCACGGTTGGTGCGTGGATTCTAGATGCCATTTTAGAAAAGTCTTGAAGGATCCGCATACGGTGTGCGAAGGCTGCGTGTTTTTCAGTTACATTATATACATTTAATATTACGTGATGTGCGCGATTGGTATGCGACCAGCCACTCCTGCTCCAGCGCATTTGCGACACATGCGCATTACACTACGAGACGCTTGCACGGTGGCGGGTCCCGCGTGACGTCATACACGTGCTGGGGCACCCTGGGTGCGCAACTCCCGCAAAAAAAATTATGTTCCAAAATTATATGTATGTGTCTTTAATATACATATTAGGTCAAGAGATTATCTAAGATATTCATAAAAATAATATATTTGTACTTAAAATGAAATATTATTTTTAAATATATTTTCGAGAAGTCGGGTGCATGCATCGTGAGCGCAGAGAACCAGGTCAGCAGAGCTGCTGTAGAGCCAGAGAAACCAGGTCAGCAGAGCTGCTGTAGAGCCAGACAACCAGGTCAGCAAAGCAGCTCTAGAGCCTAAGAAGCAGGTCAGCAGAGCTGCGCTAGAGCCAGAGACCCAGGCCAGCACAGCTGCTCTAGAGGCCGGGAACCAGGTCAGCAGAGCTGCTGTAGAGCCAGAGAAACAGGTCAGGAGAGCTGCTTAAGAGGGAGAGAACCAGGTCAGCAGAACTGCTATGGAACCAGAGAACCAGGCCAGCAGAGCTGCTCTAGAGCCAGAGAACCAGGTCAGCAGAGCTGCTTTAGAGACATAGAACCAGGTCAGCAGGGCTGCTCTAGAGGCAGACAACCAGGTCAGTAGAACAGCTTTAGAGCCAGAGAACCAGGTCAGCAGAGCTCTTTAGAGGGAGAGAACCAGGTCAGCAGAGCTGCTTTAGAGCCAGAGAACCAGGTCAGCAGATATGCTCTGGAGCCAGAGAACCAGGTCAGCAGAGCTGCTTTAGAGCCACAGAACCAGGTCAGCAGAGCTGCTTTAGAGCCAGAGAACAAGGTCAGCAGAGCTGCTTTAGAGGCAGAGAACCAGGTCAAGAGAGATACTTTAGGGGGAGAGAACCAGCTCAGTAGAGCTGCTTTAGAGCCAGAGAACCAGGTCAGCGGAGCTGCTCTAGAGCCAGAGAAACCGGGTCAGCAGAGCTGCTCTAGAGCCAGAGAACCAGGTCAGCAGAGCTGCTTTATAGCCATAGACCAAGGTCAGCAGAGCTGCTCTAGATGCAGAGAACCAGGTCAGCAAAGCTGATTTAGAGGGAGAGAACCAGGTCAGCAGAGCTGCTCTAGAGCCAGAGAATCAGGTAAGCAGAGCTGCTCTAGAGCCATAGAACCAGGTCAGCAGAGCTGCTTTTGAGCCAGAGAACCAGGTCAGCAGAGCTGCTCTAGAGCCTAAGAACCAGGCCAGCAGAGCTGCTCTAGAGCCCGAGAACCAGGCCAGCAGAGCTTCTGTAGAGCCAGAGATACCAGGTCAGTAGAGCTGCTTTAGAGGGAGCGAACCAGGTCAGCAGAGCTGCTCTAGAGGGAGAGAACCAGGTCAGCAGAGCTGCTCTAGAGCCAGAGAACCATGTCAGCAGAACTGCTTTAGAGCCATAGAACCAGGTCAGCAGAGCTGCTTTAGAGCCAGAGAACCAGGTCAGCAGACCTGCTGTAGAGCCAGAGAAACCAGGTCAGCAGAGCTGATTTAGAGAGAGAGAACCAGGTCAGCAGAGCTGCTTTAGAGCCAGAGAACCAGGTCAGCAGAGCTGCTTTAGAGCAAGAGAACCAGGTCAGCAGAGCTGCTCTAGCTGACACTGACTGACTGACTGACACTGACTGACACTGATTGACTGACACTGACTGACTGATACTGACTGAATCACGCGATCGCATACGATCGCGCAACATCATGACGCGCGTAGGGTCATGTGATCTGCGTCGGGTCATGTGATCTGAAAATAACACTTTTCATTGGTGCAGATTAGTTTTGGTTTCCAAATGATAAAAGCTTGGATCATGTGACTTGAAAATAACACTTTTCATTGTCCAGAACACTTTTGTTTTCCAAATGATGAAAGCCCCCTCCTTTTTTCCTTACTGTGACTTTGTCCTTTGACTGAGGAAGACCTGTTTCGAGTTCTATCTCAGAAAATGGCTACAGTAGTATCAGCAGCGGGAGCATCTGGCGCACCTCCACCACCACCACCATCTAAAAGACCACCAGAAGATTATATTGGTGGTGAACAGGAAGAGGAGGAGGATGAGGAAGAGGAGGCACAGACAAGTGAGTTACTGCCAGAAGAAAAACAGCCCTACAAACCCAAAGAGCACTTTGTATGGCAGTTCTACAAACTCCCAAGGGGTTTTAAAAAGTCAACGCAGCAAAGGTGACTTGCTTAGTTTGTGGTGATCAGCTATCCAGAGGGGACCCTAACAAAAAGTATTCCTTCGGGAATCATACGATGATTCGCCACATGATGCGTTTGCATCCAAACAATTACTCTAATGCAGAGTTAAGGGACCTCTGCAGTAAACTACCCCCATCATCGGCTCGAGGCTCAACATCAAAACAACCCACTCCATCGGGTTCGGGGGTAAGAAACACATTGGCTACTATCCAACCAAAGTTTAATGATTACAACATTTTATGCAAATATTGTAACAAGTTACTTGCTTATGGTGAGCAAAGCATTGAACTTATTATGGTTTCTGGTGATAACCATAAGTGTCCAAAAAAAACTAATTTTTCCTGATTTTTTTCATGCTCCAGTTGAGCCAATTACAATTCCCTGTTTTTTGTTTCTCCCCATAAAAAATACAAAAAAAATATAAAAGTGTTCAGAAAAGCCAAAAAAAGTAAAAAATGTTCAAAAAAACATAAAAAAATATAAAACAACAAAAAGAAGAAAAAAAACAGTACTTTTTAGAACTTTACTTTATAAAAATAAACCTATATTTTTAAAGAATCTGTGCCAATCTTTTTTCTGCAGGGTATGCGTACCGGTACGTGAACCGAGGCGCGCACCGGGGAGCGCACCCAAAAAAAATAAAAAACAAAATAATGAAGGAGTTAGCATGAGGGAAGAACACAAAGAGAGTAATGTTAAGAGAAGGAGAGCTAGAGGGAGAAACATAGAGGGATTGTTTACTACATAGTTAAAAACAGACAATGTGTAATAAGGGTGAAAATTAGAAAAGTAAAATCACTAAAGGAGCGAAAGAAGGGAAGAGAGAGGAAGAACACTAAACTAGAGATAGTGGGAGAATGTGAGTGGGTGTTGAAAGAAAACGATAGGACAGAAAAAAATTGAGAATGAACGGTAGTGGCGTAACTGGGATAAATGAATAACGGTGAGGGAGGGTTAGAAAAGACCAGTTAGTATAAGTAAAGAGGGGTGAAAGACAGTGAAAAATTGAATTAGGATAAGAGATGGGGAGTGACAAACACAAAAGACAGAGAAAATAAAGGTAACAGTACCTGAATGGGATGTGTGTGTGTATGTGAAGTGTGTTTGTGGGGGGATTTTTTTCTGTGTATGAGGTGTGTGTGTGATGTGTGTGTGTGGTGTATGTCAGAGGTGTGTGTATGTGTTGGGACGGGGATGAGGTGTGTGTGTAGGAGTAAGGTAAATAATTAAGAAAAACAGAATGAGTGAAGAAGCAAAGGAAGAGAACAGAGGGTAAGTGAAGTAAAGAATAGGGACTGAAAGAAGTTGATTATGAGAGGGGAAATAGGGAAAATGGAGTAAACATGGAGAATAAGAATAAGTGAGGGAAGCAGATTAAAGAAACAGGAATGAGGTTGGTTGAGAAAATATTAGTGAGCTTAAAGCAAAGGGTGATGACAAACTACATTTTTTTAGTCACACTTACCATATAATAAATGTAACTTTAATTACATTTTTTAGTACACTTTATATCTGTGAAAGAGAGCAGAAAAAATAAGTTATAATTAGTAAAATATGTATTTTAAATTAAAATATACAAATGAAGAGGTTAAAAATCATAACAGTGTGAAACATAGGAAATGAGAGATAGAAATGGAACCAGAGTAAAAGAAATGGGATGAAGAACGATGAGAGAGGAGCAGTAAAGTTGTTGTAAAAGAAATGATAGAAGGTAGATAAACACAAGTGAACATAACACAAGAAGAGTGAGGCACTGAGGACATAGAAGTAGTGAACGAAAAATAGATAGAAAAGGTCAAAAGTAAAGAGCAAACAAAGATAAGCGAGGGAGAGTGGGTGATTTATAGTGATAGAGTGCGATAATAGTGCTGAGTGAGTAAACAGGAATTACTAAAAGAGCAAAGGAGGAAAATACGGAAAAGGGAAGTAAAGCAGAAAGACTGAAAGCTGAAAAGTTATGCAAGGGAGAGAGGTGATGCAGACAGTTGAAATGAAATTGAGGGGTTGTCAAAAAAGTGGAGTAAGGGAACGGGGGTTACAGAGAGTGAGAGAAAGACATTATAAGTGAGTTAAAAGAGCTGAAAGAGGACGGAAATAGGAATGTGAGTGTCAGAGAATGGGAATACAATTTAATTTACACAATCCAAAGTATAGAATAACTTGTACAACATGTTACATAGTTTATTTTTGCTGTTCTCAGAATATATTGAATTTCACTTAAAACAGTGAGTTCAAATTACTCATCATATGACAGCGGGAAAAAAATGTTTTAAAAAAAAACTTAGATACTAACAAATGACAAATGTACACTAATCTTTGATTGACTTACTTTTCCTTGAGGCCAAATAGTATATCATGGAGGTCCTTTTCTCGTTGCAAAGTACTTTGCTGTTCAGTAAAAAATCCACTTTCTAGAAGAAAAACTCCAAGAACATCTGAAATATTTTCAATATTTTCATATACTCCTTTTTTTTCAGTCATGACTCTTTACTCATTCCTGCACCTTTCCATTTGGCCAAATAGTGTCAGATGTATGAGTATATATCAGTACTCCTCCCGTCTTCATAGGCCAATTACCTTTACCTAAATTTTGGCTGTAAAAACACTAGATATGAATTTATAAAGCCAAAAGGCAAACGTTGTTTGAAAGTCAAATGAGTGTCGTTATATTGGGTCCAACCTTTAGAAGTTTTTAAATAGCATGTGTAATGCCCTGATGTTGTAGAAGGAACGTCATGAAAAATAACAGCTACAGTTGCAAAGGTTCTTCCTGATATCGATAATTGAGAAGCCACAAAATTTTTAATAGAAGTTGTCAATTTAGTTCCATCGGGTCTACATCGTTGGAACATTAAAATGACATACTGACCATAATTTTGTAGAAATAATGTGGACAGCATTGTAGACTTACATTGGGTACACACCATATTGTGATCAGCTGCTTTAACTAGATTATTAAAAGGCACTGATTTGCAGTCTGGTAAAGTCAAATATATAAATCTTTCACTGTCTATTCTAGTAGTACTTGATGAAGCACAGTTATCACATTCATGTTGCCATTGATAAGAAAGGTTAAAAAGATTTTTTATATCTACTCCTTCATCTTCCAATACATCAAACATATACATTAAAAATTCCTGACAATCCTGCTGAATTATCTGTGAAAATTGATTTTGACCTGAACATATGTCTACAAGATTCCTAATTTCTGAAACACTATCTATTTTTCCTCTATCACTACTACATTTCTCTAACACAGAATTCAATAAACAGCACAATGTTTGTTCCCAATTTTCGACAATCTGTTTTTGTAAATTTTGAAGAAACAAAACAACATTAACTACTACATTAGCATAGCAGTTGACACCAGAACTGTTTTCAAACTGAAATCCAACAACATCCTCTACAGAATCCTTTTTCCTTCTGCTTACAATTACAGTTTCATCTACTTTTTGTCTTTTTGCTACTACCTCACTGCAATTACTCTCATTTCTTCTTTTTCGGCCTACCACACGTTTTTCAATCAGAGGATATTGAGGCAAATGTGGAGCATACTCTCTTCTTAACCTATTGTATTCTTTAACACAATCTAGATCTGCACAAATCTTTGTTTCGTCACACTCAATCAAGTACAATCCTGATAAAGTTCTGACTAGTGATAAAGCCACATATGCCATACCCTCTTTAAACACAGAACTTCCAATGTTCACCAAAGCGCTATCTACACTTAAACCTTGAGATTTATGAATTGTCACCGCATATGCCAAACAAATAGGAAACTGTTTTTGGCAAACATATAAGTCTTTCACGAGCAAAAATCTTGCTGAACAACGACAAATTTGTTCTATTTCATCAATGCCATCAAATTAAATTTTTATAATTTCAATTCCATCTCTATTTTTGTAATTTACAAAACCAACAACATGACCCATTGCTCCATTTACCAGACCTCTTTCAACATTTAAATTCCTTCTCAAAATGACACGACAATTCAAACAAACATTCAGAGTCTTTTCAAAACCAGCAGTTTTAGATATAGTCTTCTCCAATTAATCCAATTTTGATTTCAAATTTTCTGACAAAATAATTGTTGCTCCCATATGCTCTATTTTATCTATAGCTTCCAGTTTCACTATCTCTTCATTTTCTAACTTCAGCATTTTGATGTTGAACATGGAAAATTCTTTCAGAGTAGGCATCAAACATATGGCAGATGTCTTCTCGTTAATTTTCTTAAAAATATTCTCTGGAAGAATGTTTTCATTTGGGTACAAATTAGAAATTAACCGTCCATGTAAAGCTTCTTTCCCTTGTTGACTTATTTTTCCTACTCTTACATCTTGTAAAATATTTTTATAATCTTCATCCTTTGCCTGCCGCATATTTTGAAGCAGTTCTGCGTATTTGAAGTTTAACCATATATTAACGTTTCCAATGCTTCCTAGGCACTTCCTGGTATCTTCATGTGTGAGCATTTTGAACACAGGTTGTCCTTTCACTGGATTCAACTGCAGAAGATCTCCAAAAACAATATTGTGTTTTCCTCCAAATAAAACATCATAGTATGTTCTAAGAATTTCTTGCATTCTCAAATGCACAAAAGCAAGCATTATATTTAACACCATGCTTACTTCATCAATGATAAGAAGTTTCATTTTATTCAGGACTCTCGAAACTTCGGAACACGCATCTCCAGATAGCTTGTGATATTGAAATTTGTTATCATGCTCCACTGGCAGCATCAGCAAACGATGTAAAGTAATCCCTTTAATATTATGTGCTGCCAGCCCAGTTGGAGCGGTAACAACACAAGACAGCGGTGATTCAGTCCTTTTCTGCAGATAAGATGCAATTGCTTTAATCAGAAAACTGTTTCCAGTTCCCGCTTCTCCACTCACGTACAGTCGGACAGGCTTAAATGATGTACATGAGCACTCTTTCTTCTCATGACTCAATCCATGTTCAACCTGTCCTGTGACTTCGTCATATATCAGTTTCTGCTCAAGGTTTAATTGTTTCACCAAATCTCCTAAATGAATTACATCCTCTTGAGCTTGCTCCATAGCTCTTTCCACTTCATCCATGGCAGTGGCAGCTTCATTTTGGATAATTGGTCCTCCTAGTGGATCCTGACTCAATGAAGCAGAACTCTGACTGCCTTGAGAACTATCTCTCGCAATCTCTGCAGCAATTGTTGATTCTTGCTCTATTTCTTCATTCAACATTTGCACATAATTTGGAAAAACAGGACATTCTATGGTATCCTTCGTAGCATTAAAAGAGTCTTCATAACAGAGAAAATCTCCATGTAGTTCCTCTTCTTCTCGCCATGTTTTAAAGAGTTGCAAAAGAGCCAAATAGTAAAATTCTCTTTTGTCTGGATTTTCACAACTCAATTTTCGATGATTAATCAAATGACCTTTTTTCTGTTTCACTAGACATCCTTCACATCCAATGATTCCATATATTCCATTATTGATATCTTCTCTGATGTTCCTCTTATAAATATATCTTTGCAGAACTTCATAAAGACAAACGTTCTCAAGGTGAGGACTTCTATTTGGATAGTATGTATCCAACATGTTTGTCTTCAAAATATCTTTACTTTCTGGTTCTTTCTCCGCCAAATACTCTATATCTTGTACAGATTTCAAAACTCGATTTCGTGTTGCAGCAAGACCTAGACTCACCCCAATGATGGTTCTAGATTTGGCATAGAACCTTGCTGACGACAATTGATCAGAACATTCATATGCTCCAAATTCTCGATGCAACAACATCTTCAGACTGTAACTGTACAATTTCTTGCTTAGGCTCTTTTCATGTGAAATGTCCTCCCACATTTCTGTCAGTTCTGTCTTTTCTTTTTTTGTGATGTAAGACGTCACATATCGAGCTACAGCAATAGAATTGTCAGCAACGAATTGAATATCCATGTTAGCATTCCACATGGACAAAATCACCGGGTTGTAGTCATTGATGTACTTGGACTCTTCGTTTCTTTTTAAATTGTATGTATTTTTTGGTGATTTTCTCGTCACAGTATGTCGCAGAGAAGACATTAAATTATTTACTCTTCCTTTAGAAATCACTGGTCGTGGAAAAGCGAAACGACATTTTGTGTAGAACTTGTCCTTGTTTCTGAATTTTCGACGACAGTACTTTCCACAACGATGGGATTGAAAGCGTGAAACTTGTTGCCTTAAATTGTTTTCTTCGGTAGTTTTCAGAACAGCACATGTTGAATACTTTTCAATGAAGCTCATCACTGTCTCATCTGAATCTGTTCCAAACTTGGGTGCATCTTTAATCCAGAATAACATATGTATGTGAGGAGCACCTCTCGCTTGATACTCCTTTCTCCAAAAGAAATCCAAAACCTCTCCAAGGGGAGGATTTTTTTTGTTAGTAATAAAAGACATCATAGCTTCAAATCTATGATTGAAATATCTGCATACATTCACTGGATCCAAAGAACACAGTTCTCCAGGTGTTTTGAATTATATATTTTGTATATTAGCATTGGCCTCTCGTAGAAATTGAAGTAAGTCCTCCCATGCATACTCGGCACAGCTAAGAGTGAGGAACCATGTAGGAGTTCCTAAGTTTCTTAGCATACATTTCAATTCCCCATGGCGATGGTACCAATACTCATTTGTACCACGCTGACATGCCATGAGATTGATTAGATGAGATTCTAAAATATTATCTTGCAGATTCACTTTCTCCATAAAGTCCCTCGCCGAAACATTTTGTAGATGTGCTCCACTTTTCAGAATATGGTTTACTGCATAAGAAAGCCCAGACAAGTCACTTTCATACAGTAGATGAAACAAATAGGGAATGCATTGACGAAACCTTGCATCTTCAGCATATAATCTTACAGTTCGATATTCAGATGCAGGAATTTGAAGTGGTCGATCGTCATATTGTCCACCTCGACCGTTTGGAAATAGTTGTGGAAAACAACGAGCTTCCAAACTTTCTTCCCATACACTAATGGGACTTCCTTTTGCTGTTTTCATTTGAAACAATTCAATTGCATTCCCCATTACTTCTTTGGAATGCAAAGGATGAACAGTATAATGTTCATATATTTCTTCACTTCTAGACACATCAACTTTTTCAATTTGGCCGCATGAAAAATCACTGTCTTCATCTGCAGCTGTTTCCTCTGCTGCAACACATACATCTTTGTAGTACTCCTTGTTTTTGACTAAATACAACGTTGCCTTTTTGACTTTCCTAACATCCACTAAATCTTGCCAGATTTTTTTACTCTTTGTTGGAACCCCATTAACTAGAATAACTAAAGGTTCCTCTTCTTTTTTTTCTATACCAATTGTATCAATATTTTTTTTCAAATCTAGGGGCAAATAAACAACTCTTTCCTTTAATCCTCTCTGCAAATCTGTAGGAGGCAATTTCCCTATCTTAGGCTCCATGCGAATAATTGCCTGAAAAGGATGGACACATTAAATCAAAATAGACTCATATGTATTTAAATCCATCAATTCACGGGGAATGTCTACCAACTCCAGATTATTATGAACAGCTCTAGCAGGCATTCTGTTTTGATTTAATTTATCATAACAATATTTACAAATACGCTGATCAGAACTCAAATCAAAAGAATTCTCCACCCACAAATAAGTTGCTAAATCTTTCCACTCATAATTATCCATCTTTTCACTTTTTGCATATAAATCAACTAACCTAGTCTGAATCTTATAATGAGTCCGTCGACAACACACACAAGTAAAATTCGGCCTTTCACTTCATTTCACCTTAAACCTGGTAATTTCCTTCTCAAACTTTAGTGTATTTAAAATCTGTACATTGTCTTCCACATTACCTTGAATTGCTGTCTCAATTTCTACACTGTCCTCTTTTTCACGAAAATAACAAATCTCAATCTCTTCACAAATCTTCTTCACATCTAATTCTGTTCCATGCAAAAGAGCACTGTTTAATTGTTTAAGCTTAAGTGCTGGACTTTTTGCATAATACAACATTCTTACTAATTTCCTCATTTTGGTATGATGCACTGCTAACATCCTAAAATGATGAAAAACACTCTGACAGACTTTTCTAGAAAGACAAGCCAGTGAATGGCCTTGCAAACCTGTTATTCCTCTCACTCTGCAAGGATCTAAGTCTTGCAACAACTTCACTTTCTGCTTTATACTTTTTTTACTATATGTACGTAAGAAATTACAAAACAAATCAATTGATTCCTGTCGCACACTACAAATACTACTACACTTCCAAGTGTACACTGGACCCTTAGTACGTCTCCCTAAAACTCCATCAGATAACACCTCTTCTGGTTCTCTAGGCACAAGTTTCTCTTTTTTCAATCGGACAACCGTCTTTCACTTCATACGCTCGACCACTGGTGTCAACTGCATGCACTAAATCAATCTCCTGGAAGTAACTCTCCTCATTAAAAAATGGCTCACAACTTGAACTGTGCATCCATTCTCCAGAAAAAACTTTACAAAAATTAGTCCGATTAATTACTCTTTTCCATCTACTGTTTGATTTGAAAACATCAATTGTCTTGTTAAGTGTCCTAATTCTATTGATTATTAAAATAAATAATTTTTTCTTAACTTCAAAAGCCTGATCAACAATCTTCTCTACACTTCTTTTTCTTATGAAAAGCAGCTCTCTCTTTACCTTTCCTAATGTTTTTTAACAAATTTAAAACCACTCTATTGCGAAACATTCATCTACGAACGTCTCTAAACTGATTCTGCCTTCTATTCCTATACATATTATTCTCTCCTGCTCCAGTTTTAGGATTCTTTGAAGTTCTCTCCTTCCTTTTCAATTTTACTCTCTCATTTTCTTTTTCTACATGGTGTCCATCATTTTTTTGGGATGTACATATGTTACGTAAAAAAGACTTAGTTGTCTTACCAGGAGCTTTGTTCCTGTTTTTTGAAGTATTTGTTGTGGAAGAATGCTGTAATTCCGTTGCTGTTTTTGATTTTTCCCGGTTACGTTGTTTCTTTGTCCTTTCCTTTGTGGGCATCTTTGCTTACTCTTCAAATAACGATTTCAATCTGTGTTAACGAAAAAAGTAGCACATTATAGACCACTATTACCAAACAACAAAGCAATGACAAAAAGCAAACGATCGATACAGGGTTACAGATCAGGTGAGGATTCTCCAGGGGTGCACAAAAGGTGAGGCCTGTATTGAAGAGTATAGTGGAAGACAGCTCTGTCCACAAGTACAAAGAAGATCAGACCTATGTCTAAGTCCACTGCACTCTTATACACAGGCTTCACCACCTATGCTTCCCGAGAAAGTATTGAGTTATATAGTTATATAGAATTGTATTTTATAAAATTGTGAAGCTCCATGAGAAAGCGTTTGCCTCAGTCTTATTCCTGTTGTGAGGCAGGTGCAAGATTTTGCCTCAGTCTTATCCCTGCTGTGAGGCAGATGATTGTAAATAGGATCTGTGCTGTGTTTCCTAAATGTAATGTCAAAAAAGATTTTGGGGAAAATAAATGGTTTTTACATTTTTGACTATAATGTGGCGCAGAGGTTTAAAAAGTGACGCATCTACCTACATGCGTCACTTTTTAAATAAGGGGCAAAAAGGTACATGTTTGGGCTTTCCTGGGGAGCGTAGATGGTGAGGCTTGTGTCTAAGAGTGCAGTGGACAAGGCTTCATGAAGCCTATCTCTGCTGCATTCTTAGACACAGGTGTTTTGAGGCAAAATCTTGCACCTGTCTCACAACAGGAATAAGACTGAGGCAAACGCTTTCACATGGAGCTTCACAATTTTACAAAATAAAATTCCTCTATGCAAACAAACTCAATATGCTTCCTACACTGATTTTAAACACAGGTAACATCATTGTAAAGAGTCAAATTGACACCTGCGTCTAAGAATGCAGACAGGTATATGCTTCATGAAGCCTAGTCCACTGCACTCTTAGACACAAGCTTCACCACCTAGGCTCCCCAGGAAAACCCAAACAAGTACCTTTTTGCTCCATATTTAAAAATTGATGCATATAGGTAGATGCGTCACTTTTTAAACCTCTGCGCCACATTATAATCAAAAATGTAAAAACCAATCATTTTCTCCAAAATCGTTTTTGACATCACATTTAGGAAACACAGCACAGATCCGATTTACAATCATCTGCCTCACAGCAGGGATAAGACTGAGGCAAAATCTTGCACCTGCCTCACAACAGGAATAAGACTGAGGCAAACGCTTTCTCATGGAGCTTCACAATTTTACAAAATACAATTCCTCTATGCAAACAAACTCAATATGCTTCCTACACTGTTTTAAAACACAGCTAACATCATTGTAAAGAGTCAAATTGACACCTGTGTCTAAGAATGCAGACAGGGATATGCTTCATGAAGCCTAGTCCACTGCACACTTAGATACAATCCCCACCACCTAGGCTCCCCAGGAAAGCCCAAACATGTACCTTTTTCCCCATATTTAAAAAGTGACGCATGTATGCATCATTTTTTATACCTTGCCACCACATTATACTCAAAAATGTAAAATTCGTTTATTTACCCCAAAATCGTTTTTGACATCACATTTAGGAAACACAGCACAGAACATATGTACAACCATCTGCCTCACAGCAGGGATAAGACTGAGGCAAAATCTTGCACCTGCCTCACAACAGGAATAAGACAGAGGCAAACGCTTTCACATGAAGCTTCACAATCTTACAAAATACAATTCCTCTATGCAAACAAACTCAATATGCTTCCTACACTGATTTAAAACACAGGCAACATCATTGTAAAGAGTCAAATTGACACCTGTCTCTAAGAATGCAGACAGGGATATGCTTCATGAAGCCTAGTCCACTGCACACTTAGATACAGTCCTCACCACCTAGGCTCCCCAGGAAAGCCCAAACATGTACCTTTTTACCCCATATTTAAAAAGTGACGCATGTATGCGTCATTTTTTAAACCTTTGCGCCACATTATACTAAAAAATGTAAAATCCATTTATTTTCCCCAAAATCGTTTTTGACATCACATTTAGGAAACACAGCACAGATCATATTTACAACCATCTGCCTCACAGCAGGGATAAGACTGAGGCAAAATCTTGCACCTGCCTCACAACAGGAATAAGACAGAGGCAAACGCTTTCACATGAAGCTTCACAATTTTACAAAATACAATTCCTCTATGCAAACAAACTCAATATGCTTCCTACACTGAGTTAACACAGGTAACATCATTGTAAAGAGTCAAATGTATTTCTATTAAACATGCACACATTCTTTATTCCTTTTAAAAAAATGTAAAAACTATTTATTTTCCCCAAAATTGTTTTTTACATCACATTTACAAAACACAGCACAGGTCCTATGTAGAAGCATTCCATGTCACGACTAAAACTTCACAATTTTACAAAATACAATTACTCTATGCAGTAAAAACTTTTTATCAAGCATTATCAAAAAGCATGACACAAACCAACATTAAAAAACCACAATTTGCTTCCAAATCTTCCCCATAGAGTATACAAGTCTCTATGTATATTAAATGAATCATACCTCACCTTTACAAATATTTTAGGAGATTCAGAACAGTGTCAGATACACACACCAATATTTCTTTAGCAGAGCAAAAGGTATGTTCTCCAGACACTGCAAACCATAAAGGCACAGAAAACCTCTAATTCTACACACATATTGCTCATGGTAACCAATCAAATCTCTTCCCTCTGTATTTTCAAACCAACACCCTTCCCCCCCTCAGCCTTTTCTACCTGTTACCATAGCAACTCCCTACTCACTGAGCTCCCAGGGTTAAAAGTTTATTCAACAATGTTGCAAATCACCTCATCAAGGATGTTTGACCTGCGAATACACCAGCTTTTCTGGTGCAAGGTTTCTTTAAATGACTTTTTTTTAACCATTCATATTACTTCTTACACAGAACACAAACATGCACCCTAACTTTCAGTTTTCAACTATCTCATTCTACCAATCATTGCTTGTGATTCAAGAGCACTTAAACTCCACAGGTTTTTTTTTGCAAACTCCTATTGTTCCAACTGCCATTTCTTTTCCACACTTCATCTGACTGCATCAGAATCTCCTCTCACCATGTATTCTGTCTGGATTATTGGACATAGCTATATCCACTGGGCTCAAAGGTATGCAGCTACCAGAAAATTTCACAACCTTGACTTACCAAATGTGAAGATTAAATGGATTGGCCACAGAGGATTGAAATGTCACCAATTGATACCATTGGTGAAAACCTTTTTGCATTTGCCACACCCTGACCTTTTAATTGTGCACTGTGGAGGAAATGACTTGGGCACTTTGACTGGGGTAGGTCTGGAAATGCTTATAAAGGACACCTTTGGTCAATTGATGGCACTTTTTCCTCCAACTGCCTTGGTATATTCCAATATATGCCAAAGGCAGAAATGGAAGTGGTCCAATCAATTTTGTCCACAATTTGAGAAAGCACGGAAACATGTGAATAAATCTGTTTCTGCTTACATGAGAGACTATGGAATGGGTTCAATATACAATAATAGCTTGCGCTACAGCATGCAAGATATCTACAGGGAAGATGGTGTGCACTTTTCAGATGAGGGGAATAGAATATTCCTCCTGAATTTAAGACTGTGCATTGGTACCTACTTGTAGGTACCTAAATCAGCCACAGAACCCAAAAGCCCTTTCCAGGGGCTACCCTATCTCTGATCACTCCAAATGATTATCTTTTTCTAACTTTTTTCACTATTTTTCACCATAGTACGCTCCCCGGTACGCTTCCCGGTGCGCGTACTGAGCGCTCCCCCCGCGAAAAATAAAAACTTTTTTTTTTGTTTGCCTATTTCGGCCTCCTAAAACTCCCTCAGAAAACCTATATGGTCAAGGAGTGCCTACGATGCCCCCTTATACCCATTCCCAACGTTGTTTGTCCTCCATTTTCTGTGTCAAATCTACCGAAACACAAAATGGAGGACTCCCGTAGCGCTGCTGGTACGCGTACCGGGGCGCGCACCGGGAAGCGCTCCCAAAAAATATTAAAAGTTAATTTACATAAAAACCACTGGAGACACTTTCACCAAATATAGAATAGCTCATACTACATACCAATCTTTACCATTTTCCCAAATTCGATGGAATTCCATTGAGCCATTTGAGCTGTAGCACTGTCTAAATATCCTGAGCTAAATTACTTCACAAAAACACATCTGAAGTGTTAGAATTGACAACCAATTACAATTTTACTTTCATTTTCTACTTTTTTTACCTGACATTTGATTGGTTATGTACCTGAATATATATAAAGAAAGAGAGGAAAACACAGCCATTTTGACTAATACTTCCTGGTGTACATTTCAAAAGGATTTTCACTAATAACTTCAACTTCTTTTTAAAGGTAAGTAGTTATTTTGAAAACTGAAGTATATGGTGCACTTTAAGTTAATATGGAAAACTTTTTATGATAGTTATATACTATCCCTCTGTAATAGTTATAGATTTAGATAGACTTCTCTGTTATAGTTATGGATGGATTTAGGCTTGTCTTTTATAATTATGAATTTACTTAGGTTTCATCACATACACTTTTTTATATTTCTACTTCCAGCCTGATACCATACACTGCCCAAAGATAACTTCACTGTTAAAAAATCAAAACTACCTGTCTGAACTTAAACCCAACAGTGCCCTATCTCTACTGATACATTTATTTTTTATGCAATTTACAGCAACATAATGGAAGGAGATCAAAATAAATGTAATATTTCATTCGAACTTGATCTTCAGGACAACCCAGAGGAAGAGAATAACGATTCAGATTTTTTGGATCAGTCTCTTGATGAAGATTTTCTGAAATATGTGGAAGAAATGGAATCATGTAATCCAAATGAGGACATTCCCGACGACATAATGTTGAAAGTCTTATTACATTTTGAAAAATCAGAGCAATAAATTTATATTTAATAATTAAAAATTGTTCCAGAAATTATTCTTTTTTATATGTAATCAATGAAATAGTACCAAAATGAATATAATATAATGTGAGACTTATAGTATACTGTGCAAATTTTTTTGTGTTACATAGTAATTTTGCTCATAGTTACTTCCTTTCTCCCACTTTATTATCTCCAATGTGTATTTGACATCTCTTTTTCATCTCCTGCCTCGATGTTGTTTCTGCTTTCCTGACAGACTATAGTATAGATTCCATATACCACAATAACTTCTGTAACAACATGCAAATTATCTACAGATGAGACAGTCTACATTGAATTTAAGACTCTGCATTGGTACCTACATGTTGGTACTTAAATCACTCACACAACACAACAACTCTATTCAGAGCTACCCTACCTCTAAGCACTTTAAATTATTATTTTAGTGTTTCACTGAGTTTTCCCCATGTGTGGGGGTGGGGGAGGTGTGTGTGGGGGATGTGCGGGGTGTATCTGTGAGGTGTGTATGTGTGTGTGTGTGTGTCTGGGGGGGATGAGGTGTATATCTGTGTGGGGTATGTGGGTGTGGGTGGGGATGTGGGTGTGTAAAGTGTGTGTGTGGGTGTGGGTGTCATTCCATATACCACAATAACTTCTATAACAACATGCAAATTATCTACAGAGTAAACGGTGTAAATTGAATTTAAGACTCTGCATTGGTACCTACATGTGGGTACTTAAATCACCCACACAACACAACAACTCTATTCAGAGATACCCTACCTCTAAGCACTTTAAATTATTATTTTAGTGTTTCACTGAGTTTTCCCCATGTGTGGGGGTGGGGCAGGTGTGTGTGGGGGATGTGCGGGATGTGTCTGTGAGGTGTGTATGTGTGTGTGTGTGTGTGTCTGGGGGGATGAGGTGTATATCTGTGTGGGGTATGTGGGTGTGGGTGGGGATGTGGGTGTGTAAAGTGTGTGTGTGGGTGTGTGGGGTGTTTCGGTGTAGGTGGAAGTGTGGGTGTGTGAGGTGTGTGTGGGGTGTGTGTGGGTGTGGGGAGTATGTGTATAGGATGTGTGTGTATGTGTGGGATGTGTCTGTGAGGTGTGCGTGTGTGTGGGGGGGAGGTGCGTGGGATGTGTTAGGTGTGTCTGTGAGGTATCTCTGTGTGTGTGTGTGTGTTGGGGGGGTGAGGTGTGTGTGTGTGTGTCTGGGTGTGTGGGATGTGTGGTTGTGGGTGTGGATGTATAAGGTGTCGGTGTAGGGCTGTGGGGTGTTTGGGTGTGGGTGGAGGTGTGCGTGTGTAAGGTGTGTGTGGGGAGTGTGTGACTGTGGGGGTGTAGGGTTGTGTGCGTGTGGGTGTGTGTGGGACGTACTTGTAGGTACCTAAAACAGCCACAGAACCCAAAAGCTCTTTTCAGAGCTACCCTACCTATAATAACTCAAAATGATTATATTACACTATTATTTTCAGTATTTTTCACCAAAGTATGCTCCCCTGTACGCTCCCTGGTGCGCGTACCGGGCGCTCCCCCCGCGAAAATCGAATTTTGTTTTTTTACCCGAGGGACCCTTTTATGGACCCCAAATCAAACCTAGGGGGTCAGGGGGGTGTACCCTGCCCCCTTTTGGTCATTTCCCCCTTTGTTTTTTGCCACCTCTTGTGTCTCGATCCTACCGAGACACAAGATGGCGGCCGCTGCGGACTGTTTCGAATGTTTACAGACACCCGAGAACCAATCAGCTTGCCGTGTGCAAGTCGCGTGGCGCGCCCGGATCGCTCCCAGGTACGCGTACCGGGGCGCGGCTCTAGATATATAATTTTTTTTTAACCTAAATTACTCAAAATACTCTGGAGCACATATCTTGAGACATAGCAAAGGCACATCGGGCTACCAGTCCCTACAATTTTGCCAAGTTTGGTGAAAATCCATTCAGCCGTTCGAGCTAAAGGTGCGACAGACCGCCCTATGGAAATTAACAAGGGGAAAACACGTTTTGGGACCCCCCTTTTATCTCGGCCCCCGCTTGACGAATGCCCCCCAAACTTTCAGGGAAAGAGCGGAGCGCCGCGAGGCAAAGTTACTGAAAAATTCAGGCTGATTCCTCAACCAGCGCCAAAGTTATTCCAAATAGAATGTTGCGATTTCCCTATGGAAATCGATCCTAACTATAACTACCTACTGGCGACCGCCAGTAGGTAATATGTATGTGTGTATATATATATATATATACATACATATATAAACATATATATAAAATGCCTATCAATATAAATACAAATATAAATGCATGCATACATATACATATACGCATACAAATGCATGGTTCTCGGGTGTCTGTAAACATTCGAAACAGTCCGCAGCGGCCGCCATGTGGTGTCTCGGTAGGATCGAGACACAAGAGGTGGCAAAAAACAAAGGGGGAAATGACCAAAAGGGGGCAGGGTACACCCCCCTGACCCCCTAGGTTTGATTTGGGGGCCATAAAAGGGTCCCTCGGGTAAAAAAACAAAATTCGATTTTCGCGGGGGGAGCGCTCGGTACGCGCACCAGGGAGCGTACAGGGGAGCATACTTTGGTGAAAAATACTGAAAATAATAGTGTAAAATAATCATTTTGAGTTATTATAGGTAGGGTAGCTCTGAAAAGAGCTTTTGGGTTCTGTGGCTGTTTTAGGTACCTACAAGTACGTCCCACACACACCCACAACCCTACACCCCCACAGTCACACACTCCCCACACACACCTTACACACGCACACCTCCACCCACACCCAAACACCCCACAGCCCTACACCGACACCTTATACATCCACACCCACAACCACACATCCCACACACCCAGACACACACACACCTCACCCCCCCAACACACACACACACACAGAGATACCTCACAGACACACCTCACACATCCCACACACCTCCCCCCCACACACACACGCACACCTCACAGACACATCCCACACATACACACACATCCTATACACATACTCCCCACACCCACACACACCCCACACACACCTCACACACCCACACTTCCACCTACACCGAAACACCCCACACACCCACACACACACTTTACACACCCACATCGCCACCCACACCCACATACCCCACACAGATATACACCTCATCCCCCCCAGACACACACACACACATACACACCTCACAGACACATCCCGCACATCCCCCACACACACCTCCCCCACCCCCACACATGGGGAAAACTCAGTGAAACACTAAAATATTAATTTAAAGTGCTTAGAGGTAGGGTATCTCTGAATAGAGTTGTTGTGTTGTGTGGGTGATTTAAGTACCCACATGTAGGCACCAATGCAGAGTCTTAAATTCAATTTACACCGTTTAGGAACGATACATGAAAATGCTAGTGGTTAGACCAGTGTTTCCCAATCTGTGGTCCGCGGACCCCCAGGGGTCCTTGACCCATTCTCAGGGGGTCCGCAGGCAGCAGTTTTAAAAGCACTTCAAAGTTCCTTGCAGAATTATCAGTTTTGGAGCAACAATAAAAGTGTCAAGATAACACCAGTGATTAATGTACCTGCTGGAGAGAGGAGAGTTTTGTCCAGTGGCAACTTCAACTTATCTAATGTAGCACAGAGGATTACTGCAAAGAATATGTACCATGTATTTAATTTAAAAAAATGTTATATGCATAGGTCAGTGGGTTACTTACTGCTTTTGTAAGTAACTTATTTTTCTTCCCAGATTGTCGTATCCTTGTGCATAATAAGGTCTTCATTTACTATTCTTTGAAAGCTAATAAAATTCAATCTGTAATGATAACTGTTTTGTAGACTGCACCATTGTTTCCCAAAAACCTTTGGGGGAGAGCATTCCAAAGCACCCTCTGTAGTGGTTAGGCTCGCTCATTGCACTTGGTATGCACCGTATGGGGACTGGTCTGAAAACATTTTCTAGGGCTGCTTTTGGTTTCCAGACTGGCCCTTGCAGGAGCAGGAGCCTCGAACAGCAAAATAAAACCAGCCATGTAAAGGTTTGTCACTGGGATGCAGCACCAATCTTCCCATTAAATTATTTCGTTTTTTGTAAATTCACAGAAGTGGAGGAGCGTGTCGTTATCCTCCTTGGCTTAATGACACGGTCCACCACTTCGGAAACGAGGGTTTTGGCCATATTTACAAGAATATGGTGCAGCCCTGTGTTTCCCCCTGCGCTTGCGCTACACTTAGCAGGGTAGCGGCAATGCAGGCACCCTTGCACCATAGTGCAAGTGTGACAGCGTGCAGGGGAAGATTGTTTATGTACAGGAAGATCCTCCTTCCTGAACATAAAAAATCCAAGGCGTTTTGCTTTTTCCATGTGTACTGCATAAGGCATCACACATGAAAAAAGCAAAATCGAGGAGAAATAAAGCATTTATCCTCGTTTCGTGAAGTTAAGTCCAGGTGTTTCCTGGTTTTAATTATGGCGCAGTCTCCTATTTACGCTGCCCTTGTAAATAGGAGGCAGCGTTAAAAAATCAATGGCTGTTGCAGTGGAACGCCCATCGCAACACCCACTGCCCACCTCTTTCACGTTAAGTATTGCATGAAAGTGGTTCTTATTTGCAAAGCAGCGTTAAGCCATAGTAAGTGGCTCAACGGTGCCTTGTACATAGGGCGAAACCCATATCACCACGGGAATATCGCAAAAAGTGACGTTCCCATGGAGATAGGGGTTTGTAAATCTGCCCCAAAAATTGTTAGTAATTCGAGTTTTTCTTTTGTGTACACCTGAAACAATTTCCCTGAGATATGTGGCATACAAGGTAAAACAGAACACCGGGACCTTTATCGATTGCCTTATGTTGCACAAAAGAAAAAAATACACGTAACAGACTTGGATCATTTACATTTTCACTATTTCTGGGCACTTTGATTTTTGACCTTTCAGTAACCGACTTGCTTTATTTCGCCTGTATTTTACGTAGATTGGAAACAATGGCTATGTATTCGAACTTACCAATTCAAGAGCTACTATTATATTTGGTTTTCACAAACTCGTTATTCAAAAATGATGACGTACAAATGCAGGCATACAACCACGTAAGTGATGACGCACAAATGCAGGCCTAAAACTACGTGGGCCAGCCACGGAGCAGACTGAGGCTGTACAAGAGGGCATATTTATCTGAGGAAAACATAACTGAGTCGGTGGTCATTTTATTTCATCAAGGTACGATAAGTGCAATAGAATCATATCGAAAATTCATTGTGGGCAAGTACCATCAGTGTTGAAAAATCGACCTTTCAATAATACTGTAATTAATGATGCGTCAGAACTTAATATCAATTCATTGTCCGAATGTTCAAGCAATACTCATCCCCTCCCGCCATGTGCTTCAAGAACTGCATCCATATTTCATGATCTGAAGTCTGAGCATCGGGAACACAACGGGGAATTGCGAGTTTCGTTTATATCGGCGCCATTTTGGGTGGGGTCAGGCGGGCCCAAGTATAGTCAAAATGTCTCCACCAACTCGGGGTTGGACCAGAATCTCTTTCGGCAGTCCAGAAGTTCCGTTAAGGGGCAACAGAAGGGACCGGTGACATGAACCATCAATCAAAGAAAAGGGAGGGGCAACAATCTTTCCTACCGCGCCTCGCGCACCGGAGGACTTCCGGGTGCGCTAACGCGGCGTGTCATATGACGCATTATGCAACAACGCGATACGTCGTTGGGGCTCCACCGGAACTGATTGAATTGGTAGTCTACAGTGTTTCTGGATGTTTCAGACTGAAGCTGGCGTTAGCATGAGAGCACCCCGTGGCTACGTCGTGGCCATTCTGCGAGCAATCATGGCAGAAGCTTCCCACCGGAACTCTGCGGGAGTCGGGGGCCCCGGTGACTCTTGTAGAATCTTCAAGGCTGATGGGACGCTTTTGGGAATGGGGCCCATGCCGTAGCAGTGAAGCATTCGAGTTCCAGGGTTGTCCAGAGCCATCCTTGCAGGCCAGGCCCAAGTCTGTGGAGCCGACCGCCATTTCCTGAGCTCCGTGGCAGCCGCCTGTCGCTGTACCGCAAGAGTGGGTGCAATTCAGCCGGATGGCGGGTGAGACGCTGTAATAGCAAGAGCAGGCGTAATTGAGCTGGCCGAGCGAGGCAATGTGCCGCAGGAGCGGGCGCAACTCAGCTTGTCGAGTGAAGCGTTGGGGTGCAGCTGAGAAACCTCCACCTGGGGAGGTGGGGGAGGCTCGTTCGCGCCGCCTCTCCCTTCCAGTGCACCCCACGCCGTCTCCTGGTGCAGGTATATGTTATGGTTGGACCAGGGCACCGCAGGACGTGTCTTCAGGTCAAACGGATTGTGGGACAAGGTCCAGAATGGAAAAGTCACCAAAAGGCTAAAAGTTCCGCCGGACCCCGGGAGCCGGCCGCCTATGTCGAGTGAAGTGCTGGGGTGCAGCTGAGAAACTTCCACCTGGGGAGGTGGGGGAGGTTCGTTCGCGCCGCCTCTCCCTTCCAGTGCACCCCACGCCGTCTCCTGGCGCAGGTATATGTGATGGTTGGACCAGGGCACCGCAGGACGTGTCTTTAGGGGTGTAGCTGAGAAACCTCGACCTGGGGAGGTGGGGGAGGCTCGTTCGCGCCGCCTCTCCCTTCCAGTGCACCCCACGCCGTCTCCTGGCGCAGGTGTATGTGATGGTTGGACCAGGGCACCGCAGGACGTGTCTTTAGGTCAAACCCTCAACTATGGCACCCAACATCCAGGACTTATGACATTTGTGGAAGGCTGTGACATCGAAGCATCTCAGGGACCAAGCATATGCAGAGTCCTTTCTACAGCCTCTGCGTTCCTTCTTACCTAGTTATGGTTTTTTCACTTGCACTCCAGGCTTTTAGTCTGTGGATGGCAAACTATGAACCTACACTCACCTATGAAAATCTTACTATTGATGCTTGACTGAGGACAAGGAGATCAGTGAAGCGCTGGGGTGTAGCTGAGAAACCTCCACCTGGGGAGGTGGGGGAGGCTCGTTCGCGCCGCCTCTCCCTTCCAGTGCACCCCACGCCGTCTCCTTGCGGAGATGTTGCAGCAGGCTGCCATGTAAATAGTTATTTAATTAAACGTTTTACCATGTTACTTTGTTGGTGTGTTGTATATATTTATAATATTTGCATAGGGTTTCTCGTTATTTTGGGCGGGGTGGGCGGCGGAGCAAATTCACTGAAAAAACCATAGGTTATAGACCATATATAGTTAGATATCTCAAGTCCTTCTGTGCACTCGATGGAGATACAGGTCGTCGATCAGAAAATGTGCTGGCCACCTCTAATGGTAATAGCGTGGCCAGGGCTTTTGTCGATGCCTCTGCAAATTGCACAGGGTGCACTTGTTTGACATGCCGCACCATGGTATGTATGGA
Source organism: Lissotriton helveticus (assembly GCF_964261635.1). Taxonomy (NCBI): domain Eukaryota; kingdom Metazoa; phylum Chordata; class Amphibia; order Caudata; family Salamandridae; genus Lissotriton; species Lissotriton helveticus. The sequence continues at coordinate 823,603,941 of NC_136057.1, forward strand.
AAAGGAATATTTTTTTGTTGGATTTCCTCTTGAGAGAACCTTATTGCATATCGTGCAGGTAACTTTTGGCGCATTAACTTTCTTTTGTTCTTCAGGAAAAGTGAAAAATTGCCAAATAAAAGATTCCTTTTTTCTTTTTAAAGGTAGTCGCTCATTTCCTTCAGATTCGGAAGATGAATGCGGGGCGGCAGCCATTTCAGCAAAGTCTTCCGAAGGATGTTGAACGTTGTTCTCTTTTGAGAGTACAAAAGATAGTGAGGGAAGTGGGTGGAGTCCTCCGTGTAAATTGCAGAATAGAAACTACTAAGAACCAATTGGAAGTGTTGTTTTCAAGTCACATGACTTCACATGCGCGTCTCAGGACGTGTACGTGGTGATAGTATCTAGTCACGTACGTCATTTGGAAGTAGTGGTCTAATTCAGCGAAGTTTCAAAACGTGAAAAGAAGTAAATTCAAACATATTCGGATTTAATATATCTTTTGAGCACGATTCAAGCATACAATTGTTAAAGTATAAAACCTTTTATATTTTTTTTTAAAATACCAAGGTGTGTACATTCGGTAACACACGAAAGTTTAAAAAGACATTGGGCTCCATTTAATGAAAATTTTCATAATATTAAAAAAGAAGCCTAGGTTTAGTCTCTTTGACGTATTATAAGTTCTTTGATGGGTCTATGAAGAAATTCAATAAGTTCAGATTGCAACGTTTTCACGAAATATATAGGCGGGTGCGCGCAGTCGGTCGCGCACGAAAGCTTGGAAATGCGCTATCCATTTTATTGAGAACTGTTGCCGAGAGTGCGCACACCGGGTCGTGCACGAAAGTTTAGAAAGGCTATTTTTATTTATAGACACATTTTAATGCGTTGAAAAAAAGGCAAGGTACAGACTTTCTAATTCTGTATCGCTTTACAAGGAGTCTCTATGCAACTTGAACGGTGAAGAAAACAGATTTTTTCCGAAAACAATATTGCCAGAACTTTATTGACAAAAGTATAGGTTGCATACACGAGATATTTCTGAATTAGCATTTTAAAAACCAATGAAATTCACTGAAAAAACCATAGGTTTTACACACGTTATAGTTAGGAACTAGCATTTACAAAACCTATGAAATTCACTGAAAAAACCATAGGTTTGACACCAGTTATAGTTAGCTGGAAATTTTACTGATATAAAACCAATGAAATTCCACGTTATAGTTAGTTGGACTAACTATAACTTGCGCGTGTAATGCACTGCTGATGACGTCACATATTACATCACTCATGACATGGTCAGTGGCATCACTCATGACATCACTGATGACACCATCCTTGTGACACAGTGACAGACCTCCTTTCACTGTAATCTAACCCTTGAAACACATATTCAAAAATAGAAACTAAAATTTTCAAAAAAATGGAGATACCCATACCAGTTACAACAACCAATTCAATAATTCCACCATCTATATACACATGCACTAATTCACCAACAGTTCTATATAGTCACTCATACATATATTCACTAATCATATGTAGTGATACACCTACACATCCTGTTACACACCGACAGTCATCCAAAAGTTATTCACACACATACTCACACATGCAAATAAACTATTGAACATCCATTTATTTGCATAAACAGCTATACACACACTACCACTTTACTTCTAAGGAAACTTACACATACTTACTCTCTTAAAAAATCACTTATAGAAACACATACTAATTTAAACAGGAACTCTTACAATCCCTCACTCTCACATATACTCACTTATATACATCAATATTCACATATACTAGATTAAAACATATGTAGTTACTGATAAAGACACTAATAAGACAGTCATTCACTCACTAACACAGACATATACACACTCATCCACCCATACAGTCCTGCACATATGCTGTCTTCAAAACACATACAAACAGAGACTCAGTCATTCTTGCATCTATGTACTAAGTAATACTCCCACCAAAGCATGCAAACACTCATACTGATACTAAGAAAAACATCTAATCACCTATATACATACACATGTACCTACTCATCAACCCATGCAGCCACTTATACACAAAGTGAAACACTAATACATATATTTAAATATTTAAGCATTACTCACTAATATATGTATTCACTAAGATATTCAATAATATATACATATATAACACATATTTATTTTTCAGAAACACACACATTCACTGGATGGTGTCATCAGTGATGTCATGAGTAATGTAATATGTGACGTCATCAGCAGTGCATTACACGCGCAAGTGAGTCCAACTAACTATAACGTGGAATTTCATTGGTTTTATATCAGTAAAATTTCCAGCTAACTATAACTGGTGTCAAACCTATGGTTTTTTCAGTGAATATATATATATATATATAAATATATATATATATATATTACCTATTACCTACTGGCGGTCGCCAGTAGGTATATATAGTTAGGATTTTTTTCCTATGGGATTTTTGAAAATTCTATGTTGAATAACTTTGGCGTTTGAGGACGGAATTGGTTGAAATTTTCAGGAAAATTGAACATTTTGTTTCTGAGCAGCCTCTGAAAATGTGGGGGGGTTTCGTCAAGGGGGGTCCGAGAAAAAAGGGGGGTCCCAAAACGTGTTTTTCCCACGCAATTTTCCATAGGGCGGTTGGACTCACTTTTAGCTCGAACGGCTGAATGGATTTACACGAAACTTGGCAAAATTGTAGATATTGTTTGGCCAATGTGCCTTTGCTAGGTCTCAATATATGTGCTCCAGTGGATTTTGATAAATTAACGTTCAAAAAAATATATATATCTGTAACAGCGCTCCGGTTAGCGCCACGGTTCGCGTACCTGACGCGTAACGGAACTTCACGAAGCGAAGCTGATTGGCTCTCCGGTGTCTGTCAACATTCTAAAGAGTCCGGAGCGGCAGCCATCTTGTCTCTCGGTAGGATCGAGAGACAAGAGGTGAAGAAAAATGAAGGGGGAAATTAATGAAAGGGGGCAAGGTAGACCCCTCCTGACCCCCTAGGATTGATGAGGGGGCTATTAAAGGGTCCCGCGGGGCAAAAAATAAAAAAACGGGAGTCCGCCATCTTGTGTTTCGGTGAAATTTAATCACAAGATGGAGGAAAAACAATGTGGGAAATGGGTATAAGGGGGCACGGGAGACGTATCCTGACCCCCTAGGTTTTCTGAGGGTGGCTGAGGAGGCCCATATGTGCGAGAAAAAAAACAATTTTTTTTAAAAAAAATTCGCGCGGTTAGCGTCCGGTGCGCGAACCGGGTAGCGTTCCAAAAGTGTAAATCGTGAACATTAGTAAAAAAAAAAGTTACATTTAAAATTTGTTTAGAGTGATCATAGTTAGGGTAGCTCTGAGAAGAGCTTTTGGGTATGTGGTAGATTTAGGTACTTATAAGTAGGTACCAATACATAGTCTTAAATTCAGGATGAAAACTCTGTTCCCCTCATCTGAGAAGTGAACTCCATCTCCTCTGTAGATATCTTGCATGTAGTAACGCAAGTTATTGTTGTAGATGGAGCCCATTCCATGGTCTCTCATGTAAGCTGAAACAGACTTATTTACATGCTTCCTCGATTTCTCAATTTGTGGACAAAATTGGTTGGACCACCTCCATTTCTGTCTTTGGCATATATTTGAATATACCAAGGCAGTTTGAGGAAAAAGTGCCATCAATTGCTCAAAGGTGTCCTTTAAAAGCATTTCCAGACCTACCCCAGTCAAAGTGCCCAAGTCATTTCCTCCACAGTGCACAATTAACAGGTCAGGTTTTGGCAAATGCAAAAAGGTTTTCATCAATGGTATCAATTGGTGACATCTTAATCCTCTGTGGCCAATCCACTTGATTTCCACATTTTGTAAATTGAGGTTGTGTAAATTTCTGTTATCAGCATACCTTAGAGCCCAGTGGATGTAACTATGTCCAACAATCCAGACAGAAAACATGGTGATAGGAGGTTATGCTGCAGTCAGATGAAGTGTGGGTATGAAATGGCAGTTGAAACAGTAGGAGTTTATAATGAAAAAAACTGTGGAGTTTCTGTGCTAATGATTCAGTAGCAGTGATTGGTGGATTTTGATTGCTGAAAACAGAAAGTTAGGGTGCATGGATGAGTTCTTTGAAAGATGTAATTTGAATGGTCAAGAAAAAATCATTTTATGAAAGATTGCACTGCAGGTGTACTGAGAGTTCAGAGTTCAATTGAAACATTGTTGTGTGAACTTGTAAACATGAGAGGTCTTTCAGGAGGTGGTTGCTATGGAAAAAAGGCAGAAAGGGCAGAGGGGGGAAGGGTGTTGATTTGAAAAAAGTGAGGGAAGAGTTTTGATTGGGTGACATGAGAGATATGTGTGATGAATTACAGCATTTCTGTGCCATTGTTGGTTGCAGCCTCTGGAGTGCATACCCTTTGCTCTGCTAAAGAAAAATTGGTGTGTGTCTGAGACTGTTTTGAAACTCAAAAAGTATTTGCTAAGGTGAGAAAAGATTCATTTAATTTAGATAGAGAATAGTATGCTTTAGGGAGAAAATTATGAAGAAAGTTGTGTATTTAAAATGTTGCTTTGTGTCAAGTGTTTTACAAATAGATTTTGTTTCTTTGTGTTACATAGCCATGTTAAAAGTGACGCAAAAATAGTGCAAGGGTCTTACAAACATGCTTTCATGTGTCTTAGGGTATTTTAACTCACTTCCCCATGAATGTATGAATATAATTGCTTTACAAGATGTGTTTAAAAACGTTTTTTGAAATCAATTAGGTTTCTTGATATGTACTGCTAGAGTTTCATAGGATGCTTGGGGCATATTTACAAGGCCTTTGAGTCACTTTGATGTTATTTTCCCCATTTTAATTTAAGTCATTTCCCCGTGATGCAAGGTCCTTGTAAATACCCCCCCATGTGTGCTTGGCAAATTTAGATTTTGTTTCTTTGAGTTACATAGCCATGTTAAAAATGACGCAAAAATGGTGCAAGGGCCTTAAAAATACGCTTTCATGTGTGTTAGGGCATTTTAAGTCACTTCCCCATGAATGTGGGTGAATAATTGGTTTACTTGATGTGTTTAAAAACATTTCTTGAAGTCAATTAGGTTTCTTGATATGTACTGCTAGAGTTTCATAGGCTGCTTGGGGCATATTTACAAGGCCTTTGAGTCACTTTGATGTTATTTTCCCCATTTTAATTTAAGTCATTTCCCCGTGGTGCAAGGTCCTTGTAAATACGCCCCCATGTGTGCTTGGCAAATTTAGATTTTGTTTCTTTGAGTTACATAGCCATGTTAAAAGTGACACAAAAATGGTGCAAGGCCCTTAAAAATACGCTTTCATGTGTGTTAGGGAATTTTAAGTCACTTCCCCATGAATGTGGGAGAATAATTGGTTTACTTGATGTGTTTAAAAACGTTTCTTGAAGTCAATTAGGTTTCTTGATATGTACTGCTTGAGTTTCATAGGCTGCTTGGGGCTTATTTACAAGGCCTTTGAGTCACTTTGACGTTACTTTTCCCATTTTAATTTAAGTCATTTTCCCGTGGTGCAAGGTCCTTGTAAATACGCCCCCATGTGTGCTTGGCAAATTTAGATTTTGTTTCTTTGAGTTACATAGCCATGTTAAAAGTGACGCAAAAATGGTGCAAGGGCCTTAAAAATACGCTTTCATGTGTGTTAGTGCATTTTAAGTCACTTCCCCATGAATGTGGGTGAATAATTGGTTTACTTGATGTGCTTAAAAACGTTTCTTGAAGTCAATTAGGTTTCTTGATATGTACTGCTAGAGTTTCATAGGCTGCTTGGGGCATATTTACAAGGCCTTTAAGTCACTTTGATGTTATTTTCCCCATTTTAATTTAAGTCATTTCCCCGTGATGCAAGGTCCTTGTAAATACCCCCCCATGTGTGCTTGGCAAATTTAGATTTTGTTTCTTTGAGTTACATAGCCATGTTAAAAATGACGCAAAAATGGTGCAAGGGCCTTAAAAATACGCTTTCATGTGTGTTAGGGCATTTTAAGTCACTTCCCCATGAATGTGGGTGAATAATTGGTTTACTTGATGTGTTTAAAAACGTTTCTTGAAGTCAATTAGGTTTCTTGATATGTACTGCTAGAGTTTCATAGGCTGCTTGGGGCATATTTACAAGGCCTTTGAGTCACTTTGATGTTATTTTCCCCATTTTAATTTAAGTCATTTCCCCGTGGTGCAAGGTCCTTGTAAATACGCCCCCATGTGTGCTTGGCAAATTTAGATTTTGTTTCTTTGAGTTACATAGCCATGTTAAAAGTGACGCAAAAATGGTGCAAGGCCCTTAAAAATACGCTTTCATGTGTGTTAGGGAATTTTAAGTCACTTCCCCATGAATGTGGGTGAATAATTGGTTTACTTGATGTGTTTAAAAACGTTTCTTGAAGTCAATTAGGTTTCTTGATATGTACTGCTTGAGTTTCATAGGCTGCTTGGGGCTTATTTACAAGGCCTTTGAGTCACTTTGACGTTACTTTTCCCATTTTAATTTAAGTCATTTTCCCGTGGTGCAAGGTCTTTGTAAATACGCCCCCATGTGTGCTTGGCAAATTTAGATTTTGTTTCTTTGAGTTACATAGCCATGTTAAAAGTGACGCAAAAATGGTGCAAGGGCCTTAAAAATACGCTTTCATGTGTGTTAGTGCATTTTAAGTCACTTCCCCATGAATGTGGGTGAATAATTGGTTTACTTGATGTGCTTAAAAACGTTTCTTGAAGTCAATTAGGTTTCTTGATATGTACTGCTAGAGTTTCATAGGCTGCTTGGGGCATATTTACAAGGCCTTTAAGTCACTTTGATGTTATTTTCCCCATTTTAATTTAAGTCATTTCCCCGTGGTGCAAGGTCCTTGTAAATACGCCCCCATGTGTGCTTGGCAAATTTAAGTACTGACAGGGTGTGCTTCTACATAGGAGCTGTGTTGTGTTTTCAAATTATGACTAGAAAATCGTTTTTTTTTTAAAAATGCTTTTCACATTTATGAGAAGGTCATAATGGTGTCTGCTTCTTTAAATAAATATTTCACTTTCCACCATGAATATGTGAGAATAATTTTCCTTGTTTGCCGGTTTAAAAACACGTTTCTTGAAGTCATTAAGGTTTCACAATATGTTCTGCAAGAGTTTCATAGTCACTATGATGATAATGATATACATTTAGAACTGTGTAGGAGGCATGGAGAAACTGAGGCTTCTGTAAGTGTCAAGGGAGGTGAGTAATGTACATTGCTCTGTTGCATACAGTCCTCATCTTCTGCGTACTCTTGGATATGCTAGACTACATCTTCACAATGAGATACCTAAGCTGAGGAAACACAGGTGATGTGATTGTGAATTGAGCATAAATATTTGCACGTTTTTCAATTATATCACCTGTGTTTCCTAACATTACGAATCACATTGTGCAGATGAGGTTTAGGCCTGTCCAGGGAGACAGAGGAGGTCTGGCCTTTGTTCAAGAGTGCAGTGGACATGACTCACTTCATTAGTAGGCCTGCACACGTATTATCTCCTCTGTATTCTTCAACAAGCCTAAATTTCACGTGCAACCCTGAGTAGGCCTCACCTCAAACAAACCTCTGGATAGGCCACACCTTATCGTCATCCTGAATCAATCAATTAAAATGTTAGGGGCAGATTTATGATGGCCGTGCGCCTCTTTTGCGCCGCTGTTGCGTCACTTTTGTGACGCAGCAGTGGTGCAAAAGTTGCACCATGTTGCAAGATAGGCCTCACTTCATCTGCAAAAAAGATACCGTCAGTTTAAACTGTATACATTTAGGACTGTGTAGGGGGCATGGAGAAGCTGAATCTTCTGTAAGTGTCAAAGTTGTTGCATACAGTGCTCACCTTCTGCATACTCTTTGATATGCTAGACTACATCTGCACAATGAGATACCTAAGCAAAGGAAACACAAGTGATGTGATTGTGAAATGAGCAAAAGAAATTGCACGTTTTTCAATTACATCACCTGTGTTTCCTAACATTACGAATCACATTGTGCAGATAAGGTTTAGGCCTGTCCAGGGAGATAGAGGAGGTCTGGCCTTTGTTCAAGAGTGCAGTGGACATGACTCACTTAATTGGTAGGCCTGCACATGTACTATCTCCTCTGTACTCTTTAACAAGCCTAAATTTCATCTGTAACCCTGAGTAGGCCTCACCTCAAACAAACCTCTGGATAGGCCACACCTTATCGGCATCCTGAATCATTCATTTAAAATGTTAGGGGCAGATTTATGATGGCCGTGCATCTCTTTTGCGCCGCTGTTGCGTCACTTTTGTGATGCAGCAGTGGTGCAAAAGATGCACCATGTTGCAAGATAGGCCTCACTTCATCTGCAACAAGATACAGTCAGTTTAAACTGTATACATTTAGGACTGTGTAGGGGGCATGGAGAAGCTGAGGTTTCTGTAAGTGTCAAAGTTGTTGCATACAGTGCTCACCTTCTACGTACTCTTTCATATGCTAGACTACATCTGCACAATGAGATACCTAAGCAAAGGAAACACAGGTGATGTGATTGTGAAATGAGCAAAAGAAATTGCACGTTTTTCAATTACATCACCTGTGTTTCCTAACATTACGAATCACATTGTGCAGATCAAGTTTAGGCCTGTCCAGGGAGACAGAGGAGGTCTGGCCTTTGTTCAAGAGTGCAGTGGACATGACTCACTTCATTGGTAGGCCTGCACATGTATTATCTCCTCTGTACTCTTCAACAAGCCTAAATTTCCTCTGTAACCCTGAGTAGGCCTCACCTCAAACAAACCCCTGAATAGGCCACACCTTATCGGCATCCTGAACCAATCATTTAAAATGTTAGGGGCAGATTTATGATGGCCGTGCGCCTCTTTTGCGCCGCTGTGCGTCACTTTTGTGACGCAGCGGCGGCGCAAAAGATGCGCTATGTTGCGACATATTTACAACTTGATGCATCTAGGCAGATGTGTCACGGTGTAAAGTCCTGTGCCACATGAAACCTGCGTCAGGTTTCATGTGGGCGTTTTGTTGCAGGGTGGGCATTCATTTGCATGAAAGCCCTGTAAAACTAACACAGTGAAATTTAGAAGATTTTTAAAATAAATTTAAGTTACTGGAAATGAATAGTAACCATGTTAACCGTTTTATTTAAAATTAAATACAACTTCAAAAACAGCTTGTGTGAAGTGTCTTTAATAAAATAGTGAAATATGCTAATACAATTAGTTCACATTCACATATAAAAGAGCACAGGTCAAATGTAGAAGCATTCCATTTCTTTGCTACTATTTGTGAGTTTTAAATTTGCCAATGCACTAAAAATTATTGTATGTAGAATTGACAAGTAGTGTGTTAATTTTTTGACGACTGTTATTGATTTACTGTTTGGTAATAGTGGTTAATAACATTTTTTATTAAGTTCTAAAGATAGGAGGGATGACTAATCTCGGTGGTTATGGCGCTTAACAGTATATAGGCTGATTAAATCCCCTGCGTTGGTAATAATTTGTGTAGTTGGGTGCCTAGGTATGGGTTGTCATCATAGCCCACCAGTAATCAAAAGATTGCAGTACATATGTTCAAAAACCTATCACACCAACATAAACTAATCAACATTAAAGTTTGATATGATATATCATTTCACAACAAAATAAACATAGAGGTCCGGTGGAAATTGTATTTCATTTAATCTTTAAGGCTTTCCCCAAGTCCAGCCAACACGTGTTTCGTTGATTGGGCAGGAACCCACGACTTCATCAGGGCTGGGAAAAGATACAATACAGAATATTGGAGTTGCGTGATAACTTATCTCTTCTTTATCAAGCATACATCTAGTCCTAATATTTACATAATGGCAAGTGAGAGATAACATTTTACATGTGTATCCCTGAACATTAGATTTATACATTCAAAAGCGAATAACCAAGGAGGCGGGAGATTAGTGGTATACTCCCATAGGAAAAAAGGGTGAAATCTCTCAGTTGAAGAGAAGATAGAATGCCCCACAGTTCGTGATGTAGGTCAATTTATGGTAGCTTAACGCAAAATTATGGTGATCTTGTGCTCACCCCATAGACATTATCCCGTAATGTGCATCATTCAGTGATTATCCGTGCCGAGTATATAAAAAAAATATATATAACAAAATAAAATAAAAAAATCGAGATTGGTGTTTGTGAAAAAGTGATAGACCATTAATTATTAAAGTGCTGAGTACGTATACTCAGGCTTACCTGATATTCAATGCTTATTAACTTTTGTGCCTGTAATGACCAAGTTATGATATGTATTATATTTTCGAGAGGACTGATCAGTTAGCATATCAATTATTGAAGAACACACTAACATTATTGAATGCCATGTACCATGTAGCCACGTACCTTCTGGCTGGTTGTAATTCCGACCCAGCCTATTATGGCATGGGTGAATAAATCATTATCTGGTCTCGGTCTCAATGTCTCAGGCGTTTCTAGAAATTTACATAGGAGGATATATTTTGTAATAAACTATCATTATGGTGAGCACGTCTTAAATTCCAGTATTTTCAACTATTGTGGTAACGAGCTTACCTCCAATTGGGTAAATATTTGGGTCCCCGTAGCGATATGAAGTAATTATCCCAATCCAGCAATCCGGAATAGTAATGGGATCGTTCCTCCAGTGATATTATTGAAGGAAAATTTCCCCGCTACCGAGTATAACAAAAAAGAACTATATTAGTTCAGTGGATAATAACATCTCAACGTGTTTGAAAATTATCTAAAGTGCCAGAGGACTTAATGTCTAGGCATCTTACCTCCAATATTTTCGGAGTTCCACGGCAGCGTATTATGCACCAAGTAAGGCGCGTACTTCCCTATTTTGAAAGTCAGCGTCCATTGAACCGGAAGTAATACTTATACTTCCGGCTCCTCACCCATATTCGTTGGCCACTATGTAAAACGTTCAGCGATATGTCAGCCATGTCATACAGGTGTCCCTCGTATGAGCCAATCATTGTGTTCTTAGATAATATGTGCTCTAGTTGTAAATTCAAACCGAGTGCAAACCAAAGCTGATACGTGCCGATCCTGAAAATAACCGGATTAAAAATAGTGCGTGTGAGAAGAATAATCAGGTGCTCGTCACCATGTGATATAAAAATTAAAACTGTGAGGCCAAGGACATGTAGACAATATCAAAACTGTACATTGTTGATCTAAATCGAAAACAATTCTTAAATTTACAAGATTGTCTACATATCCAATAGAGAAGTTATGTATTTTGAGCACTCCTAGTAGTATCGGAATAGTGCCTAAGAGTTCATTACATAGTAATTGAGGGTACAAAAACATGTATAGCAGTTGTTTAGAAATATATGGTACAGTTACATAAGTACAATACTCATACTATCGCGATTCACTGAATTATGTATTCCGATTATATGTATCAGTTACCCAAATAGTAGTGCAGTTCCTGGTCTGAGTTCATCCCGTGCTCTACTGCACGCATAATGAGTATCCATGATGCCTCCCTACGTCTTAAGGCAAATTCTCTATTCCCCCCTCTTGGATCATTTTTTACCTGGTCTATAGCGCAGAAGCTGATAGTTTTATTCTTGCCTTGAGAGGGACATTGATTGATGTGTGTGGCAGTATTATATCTCGTATCATGATGTTTGATGGTTCTTACATGTTCAAAGATTCTATCCTTGAGAGCCCTTTTTGTACTGCCTATATAGAAGCTGCCACATTTGCAATTGATCATGTAAACTACAAAGCAACTATTGCAGTTGAGTAGTTGTTTGATCGTGAATTCTCTTCCCATATAATTATGGAATGTTTTGGTTTTGTTCAGGGCCATGGGACAAAGTTTGCAGGTTCCGCATTTGTGGAAACCAATACTTTTTTGTGTTAGCCAGTCTGGAGCTGTTTTAGTTTTTGTAGGGTAGGTTGGACTTATCCAGGATTTTATAGTCCTCCCCTTTCTATATGTGATTAGGGGATTCGTTGTGATATATTGGTTTAAGGATTCATCATTCTTTAGAATCCACCAATGTTTTCTCATACTGTTCCTCAATATGATTGCTGCATCATCATAGTTGGTAATGAGTCTGATTTTAGTTGTTGAGTTAACCTCTCTCTGCTTATCGCGTAGCGTTGACTCTCTAGAGGTTTTATCAATCCTCTGTTCCGCCTTTGTGATCATATCCATGTTGTACCCTCTCGCTCTAAATCTATTTTTCATGTTGTTCTTACATCTAGAAAAGTCATCATCTTTACTGCAATTTCTCCTTGCTCGAGTAAATTCTCCAAAGGGGATGGATTGGATCTGGTGCCTGGGATGTGAGCTCCCGGCATGTAGAAGGGCATTACATGATGTTGGTTTCCTGTAAAGTCTACTTTGTATTTTGTTATCTTCAATGAATAGAGATAAATCTAAAAATTCTAGTTGGGTGGTGCTTATGGAGTGAGTTAAGTGTATACCCATCAAATTTGAATTTAAGAATTCACAGAAATGTAAAAGGCTATCCATATCTCCAGACCAGATTAAAAGACAGTCGTCTATATAGCGACCCCAGTAAATGATGTGTTCATTCCACTTAGCGCCATGCGGCCCCCAGATCCACTCCTCCTCAAACCTGCCCATAAACAGGTTCGCATAGGAAGGAGAGAATCTGGAGCCCATGGCTACTCCCTGTTTTTGACGATACCATGTAGTTTCAAAAAGAAAAACATTGTTTAGTAGTATTAGGTTCATCATGTCCATAAGCATCTCAGTGTGTGCCCACTGAGACGCTGGCCTTTTTTCAAGAAATTTCCTGGCTGCCAGGAGACCCAGGTCTGTTCTGATGTTAGTGTATAGTGAAGTAACATCTAAGCTTGCCATGATCATGCCATCTTCCCAAGTTACATCCGACAGAATACTTAGTATGTGCTTCGTATCTCTGATATATGCTGGTAAGTTGCATACAAGTGGCTGTAAAAAGTTGTCTACATATTGCGACAATCTCTCAGTGGGACCCCCAACACTGGAAATGATCGGTCTCCCTGGTGGATATAGGGCGTTTTATGTATTTTGGGTAAAGAATATATGCAGGGGAACCTTGGTTTATCCACTTTTAGGTATGTCAGTTCTTCCCTGCTAATGAGACCCTCCTGCCACCATTTTTCTAGATGGGTATTGATGTCGACTTTTAATTGTCCCATTGGATTTGATGATAGTTTCTCATAATAGGTTGTATCTCCCAATTGTGTGAGTATCTCGGTATTATAGTTAGTCGTGCTCATTACCACGATGTTGCCACCTTTGTCCGCCTCCTTGATGGTAACATCGGGTAGTTTGCACAGTTCCACTAGTGCTTGGCGTTCATGTTTATTTAGGTTGTCTGAAAACTTTCTATGTCCTCTATTGTGTTTTAAGTGGTTATATAAATCTTCAGTGACTAACTTGTGAAACATGTCAACACTATTACCACTAGGTAAAGTCGAAGTCCATCGTGATTTATTATGTAGGCCACTCGAAATGGTGTTATCCGGTTCTATCTCATGTTCTATCTCAAATTCACGAGAAAATTTAAATTGAAGAAACATTTTGATTGTATTCAAACTGTGAATAAAAGCATAGAAACAGAACCCCCTAGTGTGACTCGTGTGATACCTACCATTCAAGATATAAGAGACTATGAAATATTGTTATCCATAGTGGATAATGACAGAGACCATATGTCAATAGATGAATTGTTATTTGACCATGAGATAGAACCGGATAACACCATTTCGAGTGGCCTACATAATAAATCACGATGGACTCCGACTTTACCTAGTGGTAATAGTGTTGACATGTTTCACAAGTTAGTCACTGAAGATTTATATAACCACTTAAAACACAATAGAGGACATAGAAAGTTTTCAGAGAACCTAAATAAACATGAACGCCAAGCACTAGTGGAACTGTGCAAACTACCCGATGTTACCATCAAGGAGGCGGACAAAGGTGGCAACATCGTGGTAATGAGCATGACTAACTATAATACCGAGATACTCACACAACTGAGAGATACAACCTATTATGAGAAACTATCATCAAATCCAATGGGACAATTAAAAGTCGACATCAATACCCATCTAGAAAAATGGTGGCAGGAGGGTCTCATTAGCAGGGAAGAACTGACATACCTAAAAGTGGATAAACCAAGGTTCCCCTGCATATATTCTTTACCCAAAATACATAAAAACGCCCTATATCCACCAGGGAGACCGATCATTTCCAGTGTTGGGGGTCCCACTGAGAGATTGTCGCAATATGTAGACAACTTTTTACAGCCACTTCTATGCAACTTACCAGCATATATCAGAGATACGAAGCACATACTAAGTATTCTGTCGGATTTAACTTGGGAAGGTGGCATGATCATGGCAAGCTTAGATGTTACTTCACTATACACTAACATCAGAACAGACCTGGGTCTCCTGGCAGCCAGGAAATTTCTTGATAAAAGGCCAGCGTCTCAGTGGGCACACACTGAGATGCTTATGGACATGATGAACCTAATACTACTAAACAATGGTTTTCTTTTTGAAACTACATGGTATCGTCAAAAACAGGGAGTAGCCATGGGCTCCAGATTCTCTCCTTCCTATGCGAACCTGTTTATGGGCAGTTTTGAGGAGGAGTGGATCTGGGGGCCGCATGGCGCTAAGTGGAATGAACACATCATTTACTGGGGTCGCTATATAGACGACTGTCTTTTAATCTGGTCTGGAGATATGGATAGCCTTTTACATTTCTGTGAATTCTTAAATTCAAATTTGATGGGTATACACTTAACTCACTCCATAAGCACCACCCAACTAGAATTTTTAGATTTATCTCTATTCATTGAAGATAACAAAATACAAAGTAGACTTTACAGGAAACCAACATCATGTAATGCCCTTCTACATGCCGGGAGCTCACATCCCAGGCACCAGATCCAATCCATCCCCTTTGGAGAATTTACTCGAGCAAGGAGAAATTGCAGTAAAGATGATGACTTTTCTAGATGTAAGAACAACATGAAAAATAGATTTAGAGCGAGAGGGTACAACATGGATATGATCACAAAGGCGGAACAGAGGATTGATAAAACCTCTAGAGAGTCAACGCTACGCGATAAGCAGAGAGAGGTTAACTCAACAACTAAAATCAGACTCATTACCAACTATGATGATGCAGCAATCATATTGAGGAACAGTATGAGAAAACATTGGTGGATTCTAAAGAATGATAAATCCTTAAACCAATATATCACAACGAATCCCCTAATCACATATAGAAAGGGGAGGACTATAAAATCATGGATAAGTCCAACCTACCCTACAAAAACTAAAACAGCTCCAGACTGGCTAACACAAAAAAGTATTGGTTTCCACAAATGCGGAACCTGCAAACTTTGTCCCATGGCCCTGAACAAAACCAAAACATTCCATAATTATATGGGAAGAGAATTCACGATCAAACAACTACTCAACTGCAATAGTTGCTTTGTAGTTTACATGATCAATTGCAAATGTGGCAGCTTCTATATAGGCAGTACAAAAAGGGCTCTCAAGGATAGAATCTTTGAACATGTAAGAGCCATCAAACATCATGATACGAGATATAATACTGCCACACACATCAATCAATGTCCCTCTCAAGGCACGAATAAAACTATCAGCTTCTGCGCTATAGACCAGGTAAAAAATGATCCAAGAGGGGGGAATAGAGAATTGGCCTTAAGACGTAGGGAGGCATCATGGATACTCATTATGCGTGCAGTAGAGCACGGGATGAACTCAGACCAGGAACTGCACTACTATTTGGGTAACTGATACATATAATCGGAATACATAATTCAGTGAATCGCGATAGTATGAGTATTGTACTTATGTAACTGTACCATATATTTCTAAACAACTGCTATACATGTTTTTGTACCCTGAATTACTATGTAATGAACTCTTAGGCACTATTCCGATACTACTAGGAGTGCTCAAAATACATAACTTCTCTATTGGATATGTAGACAATCTTGTAAATTTAAGAATTGTTTTCGATTTAGATCAACAATGTACAGTTTTGATATTGTCTACATGTCCTTGGCCTCACAGTTTTAATTTTTATATCACATGGTGACGAGCACCTGATTATTCTTCTCACACGCACTATTTTTAATCCGGTTATTTTCAGGATCGGCACGTATCAGCTTTGGTTTGCACTCGGTTTGAATTTACAACTAGAGCACATATTATCTAAGAACACAATGATTGGCTCATACGAGGGACACCTGTATGACATGGCTGACATATCGCTGAACGTTTTACATAGTGGCCAACGAATATGGGTGAGGAGCCGGAAGTATAAGTATTACTTCCGGTTCAATGGACGCTGACTTTCAAAATACGGAAGTACGCGCCTTACTTGGTGCATAATACGCTGCCGTGGAACTCCGAAAATATTGGAGGTAAAATGCCTAGACATTAAGTCCTCTGGCACTTTAGATAATTTTCAAACACGTTGAGATGTTATTATCCACTGAACTAATATAGTTCTTTTTTGTTATACTCGGTAGCGGGGAAATTTTCCTTCAATAATATCACTGGAGGAACGATCCCATTACTATTTGGGATTGCTGGATTGGGATAATTACTTCATATCGCTACGGGGACCCAAATATTTACCCAATTGGAGGTAAGCTCATTACCACAATAGTTGAAAATACTGGAATTTAAGACGTGCTCACCATAATGATAGTTTATTACAAAATATATCCTCCTATGTAAATTTCTAGAAACGCCTGAGACATTGAGACCGAGACCAGATAATGATTTCTTCACCCATGCCATAATAGGCTGGGTCGGAATTACAACCAGCCAGAAGGTACGTGGCTACATGGTACATGGCATTCAATAATGTTAGTGTGTTCTTCAATAATTGATATGCTAACTGATCAGTCCTCTCGAAAATATAATACATATCATAACTTGGTCATTACAGGCACAAAAGTTAATAAGCATTGAATATCAGGTAAGCCTGAGTATACGTACTCAGCACTTTAATAATTAATGGTCTATCACTTTTTCACAAACACCAATCTCGATTTTTTTATTTTATTTTTTTATATATATATTTTTTTATATACTCGGCACGGATAATCACTGAATGATGCACATTACGGGATAATGTCTATGGGGTGAGCACAAGATCACCATAATTTTGCGTTAAGCTACCATAAATTGACCTACATCACGAACTGTGGGGCATTCTATCTTCTCTTCAACTGAGAGATTTCACCCTTTTATCCTATGGGAGTATACCACTAATCTCCCGCCTCCTTGGTTATTCGCTTTTGAATGTATAAATCTAATGTTCAGGGATACACATGTAAAATGTTATCTCTCACTTGCCGTTATGTAAATATTAGGACTAGATGTATGCTTGATAAAGAAGAGATAAGTTATCACGCAACTCCAATATTCTGTATTGTATCTTTTCCCAGCCCTGATGAAGTCGTGGGTTCCTGCCCAATCGACGAAACACGTGTTGGCTGGACTTGGGGAAAGCCTTGAAGATTAAATGAAATACAATTTCCACCGGACCTCTATGTTTATTTTGTTGTGAAATGATATATCATATCAAACTTTAATGTTGATTAGTTTATGTTGGTGTGATAGGTTTTTGAACATATGTAACATTTTTTATTATATTTTACCACAGATTCAACTGCAGATCATTTCAAAATTACACAATGCCTTCGAAGCAAAGAAGGAGAAAGGCTACAAAACGTCAAACACAGCAGCTTACTACATGCTTGCAGCAGTCCTCTACAATAAAAACTTGTCAAGTCACCAGAAAAACTCCGGGTAAGACAACAAAATCTTTTTTAGGAAACATTTGCAGACGAAAAAGTATCACTACAGAACATGTTTTAGTACAGAAAAAGAGAGCCAATTTAAACGGAAAGGAAAGGCCACTCAAAAATGTTACTGCTAGAGCAGGAGATAACTCTGTGCATGGTAATAGAAGGAAAAATCAGTTTAGGGACATTCGTAGACGAATGTTCCGCAACAGGATAATTGGCAATTTGTTAAAAAATATTAAGAAACGTCAACAGAAAGTGGCTTTTTATAAGAGAAAGAGAAACATTGAGAAAATTATTGATCAGGCATTCGAAATTAAGCGAAAGTTATTTATTTTGATAATCAATAGAATTAGGAAACTAAACAAGGTAATTTATGATTTGAAAACAAATAGTAGATGGAAGAGAACAGTTAATGGTAGTAATTTTTTTCAAGTTTTTCAGGAGAATGGATGCATAGTTCAAGTTGTGAGGCATTTTTTAATGAGGAGAGTTATTTCCAGGATAATGATTTGGTGCATGCAGTTGACACCAGTGGTCGAGCATATGAGGTGAAAGATGGTTGTCCGGTTGAAAAAGAAAAACTTGTGTCAACAGAGGAAGAAGAGGTGTTAGGTAATGAGGTTTTAGGAAGACGTCCTAAGGGACCAGTGTACACCTGGAAGTGTAGTAGTATTTGCAGTGTGCGACAAGATTCCAAAAATTTGCTTTGTGATTTTGTACGGACATTTAATAAGAAAAGTTTAAAACAGAAAATGAAGTTGTTGCAAGAATTAGATCCTTGCAGAGTGAGAGAAGTGACAGGTTTGCATGGTCATTCACTGGCTTGTCTTTCCAGGAGAGTATGCCAGAGTGTTTTTCATCATTTCAGGATGCTAGCAGTGCATCATAATAAAGTGAGGAAATTAGTTAGAATGTTGTATTATGCTAAGAGTCCAGCAATTATGCTTAAACAATTATGCACTGCTCTTTTGCATGGTTCTGAAGTAGATGTGAAGAATATTTGTGAAGAAATTGAGTTTTGTTACTTTGCAAGTAAAGAGAAGAATGTTGAAATTGACCCAAAAGAAGAAGGTAATGTGGAAGAGAGTGTACAGGTTTCCAGTACAGATAATTTTCAGAAGGAAATTGCCACGTTTCAGGTGAAATCAAGTGAGAGGCCTAATTTCACTTGTGTGTGTTGTCGACGCACTTATTATAAGAATCAGACCAAGTTAGTGGATTTATATGCAAAAAGTGAAAGGGAAAATAATAGTGAATGGAAGGATTTCGCATCATACTTGATGGTAGAAAATTGTTTTGATTTGGGATCGGATCAACGTGTGTGTACTTATTGTTGTAACAAATTAAATCAAAACCAGATGCCTGCTAAAGCGGTTCATAATAATCTGGAATTGGTTGACATTCCTTCTGAATTGAAGTATATAAATACTTATGAATCTATTTTGATTCAAAGTGTCCATCCCTTTCAGGCTATTGTACGAATGGAGCCAAAGACAGGGAAATTGCCTCCATCAGATTTACAGAGAGGATTAAAGGGAAGAGTTGTTTATTTGCCTCTAGATTTGAAGAAAAACATTAATACAATTGGAGTAGAGAAAGTGGAAGAGGAACCTCTGGTTATCTTAGTTAATGGGGTTCCGATAAAGAGTAAGAAAATCTGGCAAGATTTAGTGGATGTTAGGAAAGTCAAAAAGGCAACATTGTATTTGATGAAAAACAATAAGTACTACAAGAATGTATATGTTGCAGAAGAGGAAGTAAGTGAAGAAGAGGACAGCGATTTGTGTGCTGGACAAATTGATAAAGTAGAAGCCTCTAAAAATGAAGAAATATATGAACATTATAGTGTTCATCCGTTGCATTCCAAGGAAGTCATGGGAAATGCTATTGAGTTGTTTCAAATGAAACAAGCCAAAGGGAGTCCCATTAGTGTTTGGGAGGAAAGTTTGGAAGCTCGGTGTTTCCCACAACTATTTCCAACAGGTCAAGGAGGAAGATATGATGAGCGACCTGATTAAATTCCTGCTTCTGAATACCGGACTTTACGATTGTATGCAGAAGATCCTAGGTTTCGTCAATGCATTCCCTATTTGTTTCATCTACTGTTTGAAAGCGATCTGTCTGGACTGTCGTATGCAGAGAACCACATCTTGAAAAGTGGTATACAGATGCAAAATATCTCAGCAAGGGACTTTATGGATAAAGTCAATGTGCAAGACAGTATTTTGGATTCTCACCTGATTATTCTCATGGCATGTCAGCGTGGTACTGTCGACATGGAGATTTAAAATGTATGCTGAGGAACTTAGGAACTCCCACATGGTTCCTCACTCTCAGCTGTGCCGAGTATGGCTGGGAAGACTTACTTGAATTTCTACGAGAGGCAAATGGAAACATTGAAAATATTGAATTCAAGACACCCGGAGAACTGTGCTCTTTGGATCCAGTGAATGTATGCAGGTACTTCAATCATAGATTTGAAGCTATGATGTCTTTCACCATGAACAAGAAAAATCCACCACTTGGAGAGGTGTTGGATTTCTTCTGGAGAAAGGAGTATCAAGCAAGAGGTGCTCCTCATATACATATGCTGCTATGGATCAAAGATGCACCCAAATTTGGAACAGATCCGGATGACTTAGTGATGAGTTTCATAGAACAGTATTCTACATGTGCTGTTCCAAAGACAAAGGAAGACAAAAGCCTAAGAGAACAAGTTTTACGCTTTCAAAGCCATCGTTGTGGAAAGTACTGTCGTCGTAAATTCAGAAACAAAATGTTGTTTCAGCTTTCCACGACCAGTGATTTCTAAAGGAAGAGTGAACAGTTTGATGTCTTCGCTGCGACATAATGTGACGAGGAAATCACCCAAAAATACATACAATTTGAAAAGAAACGAAGAATCCAAGTACATCAACGACTACAACCCAGTGATTTTGTCCATGTGGAATGCTAACATGGATATACAGTTTGTGGCTGATAACTGTATGGCTGTGGCTCGGTATGTGACATCTTACATCACCAAAAAAGAAAAGACAGAATTGAAGGATATGTGGGAGGACATTTCCCATGAAAAGAGCCTCAGTAAGAAGTTGTACAGTTTCAGTCTGAAGATGTTGTCGCATCGAGAAATCGGAGCTTACGAATGTTCTGACCGGTTGTATTCAGCAAGTCTCTATGCCAAATCTAGGAGTATCATTTGGGCGAGTCTTGGTCTTGCTGCAACGCGTAATCGAGTTCTGAAACCTGTGCGGGAAATTGAGTATTTGGCGGAAAA
Source organism: Lissotriton helveticus (assembly GCF_964261635.1). Classification (NCBI taxonomy): domain Eukaryota; kingdom Metazoa; phylum Chordata; class Amphibia; order Caudata; family Salamandridae; genus Lissotriton; species Lissotriton helveticus. Next base: position 823,625,094 of record NC_136057.1, read on the forward strand.
GGAGCCAAACAGTACCGATATTTTGAAGACCAACATGTTGGATACATATTATCCAAATAGAAGCAGTCACCTCGAGAATGTTTGTCTGTATGAGGTTCTACAAAATTACATATTCAAGAGGAACATCAAAGAAGATATTGATAAAGGAGTGTATGCTGTAATTGGAAGTGAGGGATGTCTGGTCAAGCAAAGAAAATGCCAATTGGTAAATCATCGAAAATTGAGTGGCGAATCTCCTGAAAGAAAAGAGTTTTTCGATTTAGCTCTTTTGCAACTTTTCAAGCCTTGGCGTGCAGAAGAGGAACTGCTTGGAGATTTCCTCTGTTACGAAGACTCTTTCAATGCAGCCAAGGACACCATAGAATGTCCTGTTTTTCCAAAATATCTAGAAATGTTGAATGCGGAAATCGAGCAGGAAGCAACAATTGCAGCCGAGATTGCTAGAGACAGTTCTCAGGACAGTCAGAGTTCTGTTTCATTGAGTCAGGATCCACTAGGAGGACCAGTTATCGAAAATGAAGCTGCCACTGCCATGATTGAAGTGGAAAGAGCCATGGCACATGCTCAGGAGGATGCGGTTAACTTAGAAGATTTGGAAAGACAACTCAACGTTGAGCAGAGGAAAATATATGACGAAGTTACCAACCAAATTGATCATCGATTAAGTCATGAGAAGAAAGAGTGCTCATGTACGTCTTTGAAGCCTGTTCGACTGTACGTGAGTGGAGAAGCAGGAACTGGAAAAAGTTTCCTCATTAAAGCAATTTCATGTTATTTGCAGAAAAGGACTGAGTCATCGCTGTCTTGTGTTGGCACCGCTCCAACTGGACTGGCAGCACATAACATTAAAGGTATTACTTTGCATCGTCTACTGATGCTTCCAGTGGAGCATGATAACAAATTACAATACCACAAGTTATCTGGAGATGCTTGTTGTGACATTTCAAGAGTCTTGAGGAAAATGAAACTTCTTATCATTGACGAAGTAAGCATGGTTTCCAATGTCATGCTTGCCTTTGTGCATTTGAGAATGTAAGAAGTTCTTAAAACAGAGTATGATGTGTTATTTGGTGGCAAACACATCATTGTTTCAGGTGATCTTCTGCAGCTGACACCAGTGAAAGGACAACCAGTGTTTAAACTACTTACACATGAAGATACCAGGAAGTGCCTAGGGAGCATTGGCAACGTTAATATATGGTTAAACTTCAATTATACTGAACTGCATGAAAATATGCGTCAAGCAAAGGATGAAGATTATAAGAATATTCTACAAGATGTTAGAATCGGAAAAGTGACCGAGCATGGGAAAGAAGCTTTACATGCACGATTACTGTCAAATTTGTATCCAGAAGAAGACGTTGTGCCAGAGAATATTTTTCGGAAAATTACTGAGAAGAAATCTGGAATATGTTTGATGCCAACTCTTGCAGAATGTGCCATCTTCAACAACAAAATGTTGAATTTAGAAAACCAAGAGATTGTGAAACTGGAAGCTATTGACAGACTAGAGCATATGGGAGCAACAATTATTTTGTCTGAGAATTTGAAATCAAAATTGGATTCATTAGAGAAGACTATATCTAAAACTGCTGGTTTTGAAAAGACTCTGAATGTGTGCTTAAATTGCCGTATCATTTTGAGAAGGAATTTACATGTTGAAAGAGGTCTGGTAAATGGATCAATGGGTAATGTTGTTGATTTTGAGAAATACAGAAATAGAGATGGAATTGAATTTTTAAAAATTAAATTTTGATGGCATTGAGGAAGTACAGTTAATTGGTCGTTGCTCTGCTAGATTTTTGCTTGTAAAAGACTTATATGTTCGCCGTAAGCAGTTTCCTGTTTGCTTGGCATATGCGGTGACAATCCATAAATCGCAAGGTTTAAGTGTAGACAGTGCATTGGTGAATATTGGCAGTTCTGTGTTCAAGGAGGGAATGGCATATGTGGCATTGTCACGAGTCAGAACTTTATCGGGATTATACCTGATTGCGTGTGATGTCACAAACATTTGTGCGGATCTAGATTGTGTCAAGGAATATAATAGGTTAAGAAGAGAGTATGCGCCACATTTGCCTCAATATCCTTTGTTTGAAAAACGTGTGGTAGGCCGGAAACGAAGAAATGTGACCAATAGTAGGGAGGTTGTAGCAAAAAGACGAAAAGTCGATCAACCCGAAATTATAAGCAGAAAGAAAATGGATTCTGTTGAAGATGTTGTTGGTTTTCAATTTGAAAATAGTTCTGGTGTCAACTGCTATGCTAATGTAGTGGTTAATGTTGTCTTTTCTCTAGAAACTTTAAAAGAACAGATTGTGATCAATTCGGATCAAAGTTTTTGCTGTTTACTGAACTCTGTGTTAGAGAAATGTAGCACTGATAGAACAAAAATAGAAAGTGTGTCTGAAATTCAAAATCTGTTAGACAAATGTTCAGGTCAAATGCAATTCTCTCAAAATATTCAGCAAGATTGTCAGGAGTTTTTAATGTATATGCTTGATGTATTCCAAGATGAAGGTGTAGATGTACATCATCTGTTTGGCCTTTCTTATCAATGGCAGCATGACTGCGAGAACTGTAGGGTATCAAGTACTACTAGTGTAGACTCAGAAACATGTATATATTTAACTTTGCCAGACAGTAAATCAGTGTACTTTAATAAGCTAGTAAAAGCAGCCGAACACAACATGGAGTGTAGCCAATGTAAGTCTGCAATGCTGTCCACATTATTTATACGAACATATGGCCAGTATGTAATTTTAATGTTTAATGTTCCAACGATGTAGGCCTGATGGAACAAAATTGACAACTTTAATTAAAAATGTTGTGGCTTCGCAGTTGTCAATATCAGGAAGGACTTTTGTATACAGCAATTATATATCATGACGGTCCTTCAACAACATCAGGACATTACACAGCTTATTTGAAGTCTAGAAACGGCTGGTCATTCTGCAATGATTCTGTTTTAACTTTAAAAAAAAAAATTGCCTTTTGACCTTAAAAATTCTTACCTGGTGTTTTTACAACGAAAATTTTAGGGAAAGAATCTCGGGATTTGCTCTGAGGAATTTCAAGAGGTTCTAATGGCTCCTACACTATTTGGCCTTGAGGATAAGTGTAGTACAGAGTAAAAAGTTATTTTTGAGTTTTAAGTAGTTCCTGAAAAAAAAGAAGGTTTTCTTACAGAAAGTGGTGGGCACGGATTAGTTAAAGGACAACAGAGTATTTCCCAGAGAAAACGGTGTTCTTACCATAACACTTGACGTCATGGAAAAATAACTGCACTTTGAATGAGTTCAGAAAAACTGTTTCTTTTAATAAGCTAATTCAAGCAGCCAATCAAAACATGGAGTAGAGGTAATGTAAGTTTGCAATGCTGTCCACATTATTTGTACAAACTTTTGGTTATAATGTCATTTTAAAATTCCAACTATATAAACCTGATGAAAGTAAGTTTTCAACTTTAATTACAAATGTTGTGGCTACACAGTCGTTGATTTCAGGAAGAACATCTGTAACTGCAGCTATTATATGACATAATGGTCCTTTGACAACATCCGCTTATTACACAGCTTATTTAAAATGTAAAAAAAGCTGATGTTTCGGAAATGATTCACATTTCACTATGAAACAATGTTGCCTTTTGACTTAAAAATATTCTTACTTTCTGTTTTCAGAAGAGAGAATTCTGGGTAGGTAACTGGCCTATAATGATTCTAGGAGTTGATATAATTTTATGTACTGTTTTAAATTGCTTTGTGATTAAAAGTGATGTAGAGAATTAAATAATTGTAGTAGTCATAGAGGTAGTGTAAGTGTGCCTGATACTAAGCAGTATCAGTGTCATAGGAAATGTGGAACATGAGTGAGCAAGAAGGGTGAGATATTACTAGTACAGGATTGTGAAAGTTGCGGAAAAAGAAAATGACGGGATTTTCTTAGAAGAATTCCAAGAGTTATAAATGGCTCTTACACGATTTGGCCTTGAGGAGAAGTGCGGTAGAGAGCGAGTAGTCATTTATTGTATGTAACATATTTGTCAAAACGATGGAGCTTTTCTTTCAGAAAGTGGAGGGCTGAAAATAATAACAGCACAACAGAGTATAAGCTGTTCATAGGACATCCTTCGACGTCATGGAAAGTAAGTTACTTTTAAAGAGTTCTGATTTCTGATTGGTTATGTTATATGGGTTTTTTAAACACAATCATTTTGATTGTGTTTTTTTTTCCCCGCTGTTATATGATGAATACCTTCAACTCACTGTTTTTAGTGAAATTTGATATATTCTGAGAACAGCAAAAATAAACCATTTAACATGTATAATTAATTCTGTACTTTGTATAGTGAATTTTAATTTGTACTCGTCTTATGTCATGCTCACTCATCTTTTACTACCTTCTATCAATCCTCCTTACATACTCACATTGCCTTTTGTTTTATTCTCTTTCACCCTTGCTCTCTAACTCCACTTATCTTTCAACCTTTGTTTCCCTAATCCAACTCTGCTTTTTTCTTTTCTCCCTTGCACCATTTTTCAACTTTTAGACCTTCTGCTTTGCTTGTCTTTTCCATCTTTCCGCCCTTTGTTTTCTAAATTAAATATTTTTGGGTTCTCCTTTTTTGGTGCAATCAGTTAGTATAACTCACCCTCACTCATTTATCTTTCTTTGTTGCCTCACTCAGTCTGTATCTGACACTCTTTCCTTCACTTCCTCTGTCTCCTCTCTCCCTCACTCTCTTTTCCTTATTCACCCTTTCCTTATATAGTTTACCTTACTCACTTTCTTTTAGTAGCTTACACAACTTCAATTTAGTTTTCTCTTTTATCCTTCTTTTCTGTCACTGAAAGTATCTTCCTTTTTGTTTCTCTTAGTAATTTACTCTATTACAATTTCTTTTTGTCTCTGACTGTCTATCACCGTTTCTTTTTCTTTTTTTCTGCATGTTTATCTCTAACTTTATTTCTTTGTAAAATTGGATGATTTTCAATCTTTTCCCTTGTCTTTTCTAATTTTTAAATACATGTTTTAATATTTTTCAAATTTTTGTTCTTTCTTTCACAGATTGAAGGTATAAAAATAACAAGTGACTAAGTTAACGACAATTATAAGGTAAGTGTTTTGTACTCTTTTCGTTACATTTCTATCACATTTAACTTCTATTAGTTCCACTGCTTCATTTCTTTAACCCTCAGTTACCTGTCTTTGCTACTTCCCTCTTTCCTTTCTCTATTACTTACTTACTCTACTCCTTCCACTCCTTTTCTCAGTCCCTCTGTTCTCATAGTTCCTCACTCCTGTTCACTCACTCCGTCTCTATTACTCTTACTGTCTCTGACTGATCACTCTTTCACTACTTGTTCAATATGCTTTCTCCCTGTAGTTCAAGCACACTATGTTATTTACATTTCTTTGCTGTTTCAATTATTCCTTTTCTGTCACTTCTTCTTTTCTGCTTTCTGTTTTTTCTCTCTGTTATTCCACATGTTTTAACCTTAGTCACTGTCATACATCTTGTTTTATTCCTATTTACTTTCATTCACTCTTTTCTTAACACTTTCCCTCAGGGTTGTTCTTTTAGTCCGGTTCTATCCCTACCTCTCATTCCACATCCTTTACTGTTTTTCTTCTTAATTTGAACATTCACTCATATTCTCCAAGAAACTCTTGTTTATTATTCTTCTACTCTCCTTATCACTTCCTTATCTATTATACCCTCTTACATCTTTTCTTTGGTAAATAGATGTATTAAACAGTATCTCTGTGTTACTCTCTCTAGCTGTCTTTCTTTTAACATTACTCTCTGTTTCCTTCCCTTATACTCACTCTTCCTTTTTAAAAAATTTCATCAGTGATGTCACTGACCATGTCATGAATGATGTAATATGTGACATCATCAGCAGTGGATTGCGGGTGCGCGATATATAGTTAGTGCAACTAACTATATATGGAATTTCAATGGTTTTGTGTGAGTAAAATAAGGTTTTTTAAATGCTAATTCCTAACTATATATGGTCTATAACCTATGGTTTTTTCAGTGAATTTTCAAGGTTTTGAAATGCTAATTCCTAACTATATATGGTCTATAACCTATGGTTTTTTCAGTGAATTTCAATGGTTTTTTAATAGCAAATATCATAAGCTGTCGAATGTCAAGTACGTGGTAAGTGAAAACATTTTCGTGTTTATGCACACTGATCTGCTTTGAATGGTGCCCCCCCCCCCTCATTTCTATTAGGAGTACTCTCTCTTTGCACATAGTGAAGGGTAGTTAACGCAGGCCTTTGCCCCCGTTGTAATACGTCGTGCCTGCTTCTCTCTCCATTTGATTGATTGTTATCCAAGTATTTACTGTTTTAGAATTGGTTCTCTTTGGTTCATTCTCTATTTACAAACAAACACAGAGTCGCAATACTCTGTTTAGTCTTTGCAGATAACGAAAAATCGTGTAAAAAAAAAAAGAAAAGGAATCGAGCAAAATCAGTAGGCCACTAATGGGATCTCTTTTTGACCTCGCTAAAATAGAAACATTAGGAACAACCCCTCATGACAAATACAAAACTAGTGAGATGAACTGAACTCCACACAATGATGGCTGCAAAACAGCTCGGCTCCGCCACCCACCCCGCACAAAATAACGATAAAGAGCGGCTGCCATGATTGGTTGCGGAATGGCCACGACGGAGCTACGAAATGGTGCTGCTCTCATGCTAACCCCAGCTTCAGTCTGAAACATCCAGAAACACTGTAGACTACCAATTCGATCGGTTCCGGTAGCGCCCCAATGTAACCCGGTAGAGAAGAACTAGCCCTCCCCTCTTTGACTGATGGTTCTTGTTGCCTGTCCCTTCTGTTGTCATTTAACAGAACTATTTAGCCTGCTGAAAGGGGTTGTGTTCCGACCGCTGGTTGGTGGAGACATTTTGACTATATTCTGGACCTGCGTTGTCGCGTAATGCGTCATATGACGCGCCGCGTTAGCGCATCCGGAAGTCATCCGGGGCGCGCAGCGCGTAACGTAAGCATAACAAGTCATGTGACTTGTTAATAAAACTTTTCATTGGTTCATTTTACTTTTCTTATTCTAATGATGAAAGGCTTGGTCATATGACCTAAAAATTACGCTTTTTATTACTTCCGAACATTATTTTTTCTTAAATATATGTTATAATGTTCCAGGCTAATGTACTTTCCCGGAAAATTTACAACTGTCCTGCAAGTAAAATATATTCTTTTTTCGAGAAAAAGAGCGTTTCTTCATCCCATGACGGAGCCGTTGAGCAAAAGAGGGTCGACCTGCTGTCTTAGTCGCCGATACGCCTGAATATGAGATTCTTATCGATCACTTTATGTTGCAGGAGTAGAAAACACAACAGCCCTTGACCATTTATCTTTACTGCGTTCCTTCGTATTATACCTTTTACCCTTCATGTAATTGGTCTGCTTTATTTCACTTGCCTTTTAATGATTCTAAAACAGTGACTATTATTAAAAACTTTACCAATGTATATACTACTACCATGTTTTCTTTTAAAAATCTTTATTGTGAAAATTTCATTATACAAATACGAGCCTATAACCACGTGGGCCGGCCACGGAGCAAACTGTAATCGTATATGATGAGTAGACATTTACACTGTAGAGGAACGTAACGGGCGGGCCATTAGGTTGCAAGAACTAAGGTGTCTAACAGTTACGGAATCGGTGGACGTACATTTTATAATTAAAATACGACAGGGCCAGTTACAATAAAATTACCTAGATATACATTTGCGGGCAAGTACCATGGGTGACGTTAATTCGAACTTTCAATAGTACAGTAATCAATAACACATCAGAACTTAATATCAATAGGGATGTCGAAATATTCAATCAATTCTCGTCCCCGCCCGCCATGTGCTTCAAAACTGCATACGTATCTCGTGATTTCAAGGTTCTGCAACCAGTACACAACAAGGAGTTACGAGTCCCATTTATTCCGGCGCCATTTTGGGCGAGGACGGGCAGGTTCAAGATATAGTCAAAATGTCTCTACCAACCATCGACTATGATGATGTTCATATGCTGTATTTATTAGAGTAACACTCATCTGTCCACATGAAATTAATTTGCCACAATCTAAACATGTCATTTTAATCTTTCCAAAGTTCTTCTAAATATTTGGGACCGTTTCCCTTGCCTCTGATGCTGTCAGTGCCACTTCTTTGATGAATGTACTAGCAGGTCAGGGGTTCTCCTCCAAATCTCTCTTTTATGCAGCACTATAATTAATTGGTGCCACCTCTCCATATGACGATGCATGGTATAGTTACCATAACTATATTTTTTTTCGGTTCCTCTGGAGAGTTCATCGTGGCAGATGAAGCGTGTAACGTACCGGGCATTTACCTTTTTTTGCATGTACAGGAAAGGAAAAAAAAATCGAGCGTCCGAGTTCTAAGGTGTCCCAGGGCCATTTTAGTGGACCAGGCCCAAATCCAAAGAACAGGCCGCCATTTTGAGAGTCCTGTTGCAGCCGCCTGTCGCTGTAGCATCAAGAGCAGCCGAAACTCAGCTGAATGGTAAAGGGGCACCCCACTACAGCAGACGAGCCTCCACCTAGGAAGGCCCGTTCACGCCGCCTCCCCCCCCCCTTCGGGCACCCCACGCCGTTATTCGGAGCAGTATTGTAGGATGGCCACACCAGTGCGGCAACTTGCTAGACATCACCTCGGTGGTAACCGAATCTCAGCGCCTTGTGGTGTCTTCTATTCAGAAAACATTGTTGTGCTGCCTTCGACCTATTCGCCGCAAGTGCGCACGCAACTCAGCTGCATAGCTTGCTAGACACCACCTCGGTGCTAACCGAATCTCAGCGCCTTGTGGTCTCTTCTATTCCAAAAATATTGTTGCGCTGCCTTTGGCCCCATTCGCACATCGGTCCGCTACTGCCGCCATCTCACAGGCCAACGGGGCGCCCCACGCCGACTTTCAGCATTGTAGGATGGCCACACCAGTGCACCTTACTAGACACCACCTCGGTGCCATCCGGATCTTGGCATCTCAGCGCCTTGTGGTGTCTTCTATTCAGAAAATATTGTTGCGCTGCCTTTGGCCCCATTCGCACATCGGTCCGCTACTGACGCCATCTCACAGGCTAATGGAGCGCCCCACGCCGAGTTTCAGCATTGTAGGATGGCCACACCAGTACAGCAACTTGCTAGACATCACCTCGGTGCCATCCGGATCTTGGCATCTCAGCGCCTTGTGGTGTCTTCTAGTCAGAAAATATTGTTGCGCTGCCTTTGGCCCCATTCGCACATCGGTCCGCTACTGACACCATCTCACAGGCCAACAGGGCGCCCCACGCCGACTTTTACCATTGTAGGATGGCCACACCAGTGCCACAACTTGCTAGACACCACCTCGGTGCCATCCGGATCTTGGCATCTCAGCGCCTTGTGGTGTCTTCTATTCAGAAAATATTCTTGCGCTACCTTTGCCCCATTCACACATCGGTCCGCTACTGACGCCATCTCACAGGCTAATGGGGCGCCCCACGCCGAGTTTCAGCATTGTAGGATCACCACACCAGTACAGCAACTTGCTAGACATCACCTCGGTGCCATCCGGATCTCGGCGCCCCACTGCAGATGAAATGCCTCTCAACTATGAAACCACCACGGTGACATCCGGATCTTGGCGCCTTGTGCTGGTTCCGGCCTATTCACACATCGGTCCGCTACTGACGCCATCTCACAGGCTAATGGGGCGCCCCACGCCGAGTTTCAGCATTGTAGGATGACCACACCAGTACAGCAACTTGCTAGACATCACCTCGGTGCCATCCGGATCTTGGCATCTCAACGCCTAGTGGTATCTTCCATACAGAAAATATTGTTGTGCTGCCTTTGGCCCCATTCGCACATTGGTCCGCTACTGACGCCATCTCACAGGCCAACGGGGCGCCCCACGCCGACTTTTACCATTGTAGGATGGCCACACCAGTACCACAACTTGCTAGACACCACCTCGGTGCCATCCGAATCTTGGCATCTCAGCGCCTTGTGGTGTCTTCTAGTCAGAAAATATTGTTGCGCTGCCTTTGGCCCCATTCGCACATCGGTCCGCTACTGATGCCATCTCACAGGCCAACGGGGCGCCCCACGCCGACTTTCAACATTGTAGGATGGCCACACCAGTGCGGCAACTTACTAGACACCACCTCGGTGCCATCCGGATCTTGGCGCGTTGTGCTGCCTTCGGCCTATTCGCACATCGGTCCGCTACTGATGCAAACTCACAGGCCAACGGGGCGCCCCACGCCGACTTTCAGCATTGTAGGATGGCCACACCAGTGCTGCAACTTGCTGGACACCACCTCTGTGCCATCCGGATCTTGGCGCGTTGTGTTGCCTTCGGCCTATTCGCACATCGGTCCGCTACTGACGCCGCCTCACGTGCCAACGTATTTTCTCCGCATTTTATACCCTATGCCGCATAACAGGTCATGTGACTTGTTTATAAAACTTTTCATTGGTTCATTTTACTTTTGGTTTCCTAATGATGGAAGGCTTGATCATATGACCTAAAAACAACACTTTTCATTGGATGAAAACTTTTTTTTTTTCCCAAACGATGAAAGCCCCACCTTGTTTCTGGATGTTTCAGACTGAAGCTGGCGTCAGCATGAGAGCACCACCATCTCGTAGCTCCGTCGTGGTCATTCCGCGAGCAATCATGGCAGCCGCTCCCCACCAGAAGCCTACAGGAGTCGGGGGCCCCCAAAACTTTTGATGAATCCTCAAGGCGGAGGGGACGCTTTCGAGAATGGGGTCCAAGACCTAGCAGACAAGCGTCCGATTTCCAAGGTGTCCCAGGGCCATTTCAGTGGACCAGGCCCAAAAAGGAAACAGCCTGCCACCATTTTGAGAGTCCTGTGACAGCCGCCTATCGCTGCACCGCAAGAGTGGGCGCAACTCAGCTGAATTGCGGCTTTTGACACAGTGGACCAAAAGCGGACGGAATGGCAACTGAAACGGTAAAGGGGCACCCCACTACAACAGACGAGACTCCACCTGGAGAGGCCCGTTCACGCCGCCTCCCCCGGGGCGCCCCACGCCGTTATTCGGAGCAGCATTGTAGGATACCAAAACCGGTGCGGCAACTTACTGGACATCACCTTGGTGCCATCGTTCTGCTGCCTTGGAACTATTCGCACAACAGTTTGCTACTGATGACCCACCCTCCGCGACGCCCCACGCCAGAAATCTGGACGTTGTGCTGCGTTGGGACTATTCGCACAGCCGACCGCTACTTCGTTGTTTTTCCCTAAAAATGTTTATATGTTATTACTGTTTTTGTTTTCTTGTATATATTTATAAGTTATTAAAGTTTTATAATCTTACTACTTTGTTGGAGTGCTATATATTTTTAATGTGACACATAATTGTAAAAACTTTGATGTACAAAGAGTCATCCCTGGAATCTTCCGCTTCAGGCTCGGTCCCCTCCCCAATCACAATACAGGATGGTTTTTAGATAATAGTAACGCGTCTGCTGTGACGGATCTCATCGAGTGTGGGCCTTGATCTACTATAACTCCTTTGAAGAGGGGTGATTCTTTACAGCTGGGGCCATAAACTACATCTGCAGGGCTAGCTGATACCCTAGGACCGGCCTGGACAATCGGACACAGAGGAAAAGGAGTGTCAGAGGGTGCGGTAGTGAATAGGGCGAAAGGGAGGTGTCGGGCGGGCACAGGGTGTGATTCTCAGGGAAGAGCAGCGCAGATGGGGGGTGGTTTATTACCCATGCATAAGACAGAGAGCGGGGGTGACCACTGCCTGGGGGAGATGCTTACGAGGGTGGGGAGCCATGCTAAGGATCGACAGCGTGCACAGAGTGGGTCTGGTCAAGGCATCTAAAATGACTGCCGTGCACGACAAAAGTGTGGCATTTGAAAAAAGGCAAGATGGCGCAGACAATGTTTTTCAACACTTCCTGATTTCCTTCGAATCGAACGTTAACAGACGTTGGGGCATATTACCAAAGTTAAGCGATATTTATCCCTAACGATGCTTAGCAACGATTTTTTTACCGCTAAGCATCGTCAGAAATTATCGCAGATAAACCTTGCTATTATCAAGGTTTATCGCAAATACGATAAAAAACGACCGCAATGCATTAATATCGCTGAAAACTCAGCGATATTCATGCATTACCGAGCTAATGCTCTTAGCCATGTTATCCACCTCCCATTGGATAACATGGCTAAGAACTGCTCAGGGCAGGTGCTAGCTTTTGGAGATATTCACGCTTATCGCGAATATTTCCAAAAGTTGATAATAGGAGATAGCGATGTTAGCGACTGTTTCCAGTCGCTAACATCTTGGCATGCCCACTTTGCATGTCATTAGTGATAAATATCACTCACATGCAAAGTGGGGCCCAAGATGGTCGCTATCTCCTACTAGCCGTCGCTAACTGGTGTTAGCAACAGCTAGGTAATACAGATATAATTTTATCTCCGCGAAGCGGAGCGCTGTTACAGATATATATCTTGTTTTTAAACGTTAATTTCTCAAAATCCACTGAAGCACATATATTGAGACCTAGCAAAGGCACATCGAGCTACCAGTCCCTACAATTTTGCCAAGTTTGGTGCAAATCCATTCAGCCGTTCGATTATTATTATTATTTTTTTTTTTGCCCCGCGGGGCCCTTTTAAAACCTCCACATCAAACCTAAGAGGTCAAGGAGGATCTACTATGCCCCCTTATGGTCATTTGCCCCTTCGCTTTGGCCTCCTCTTGTCTCTCGATCCTACCGAGAGACAAGATGGCGGCCGCTACGGACTGTTTGCAATGTTTACAGACGCCGGAGAACCAATCAGCTTCGCAAACCTCCGTTACGCGAAGCGGAGCGCTGTTACAGATATATATCTTTTTTTGAACGTTAATTTCTCAAAATCCACTGGAGCACATATATTGAGACCTAGCAAAGGCACATCGGGCTACCAGTCCCTAATATTTTACCAAGTTTCGTGCAAATCCATTCAGCCGTTCGATTATTATTATTATTTTTTTTTTTTGCCCCGCGGGGCCCTTTTAAAACCTCCACATCAAACCTAGGGGGTCAGCGAGGATTTACTATGCCCCCTTATGGTCATTTGCCCCTTCGCTTTGGCCTCCTCTTGTCTCTCGATCATACCGAGAGACAAGATGGCGGCCGCTACGGACTGTTTGGAATGTTCACAGACGCCGGAGAACCAATCAGCTTCGCTTCACAAAGCTCCGTACCACGAAAAGTCCGCGAACCGGAGCGCTGCCCGGTCAGCTGTTACAGATATATATCTTTTTTTGAACGTTAATTTCTCAAAATCCACTGGAGCACATATATTGAGACCTAGCAAAGGCACATCGGGCTACCAGTCCCTACAATTTTGCCAAGTTTCGTGCAAATCCATTCAGCCGTTCGGGCTAAAAGTGAGGCCAACCGCCCTATGGAAAACTCAATGTTAAAAACACGTTTTGGGACCCCCCTTTTTTCTCGGCCCCCCCTTGACGAACCCCCCCCCAAATTTTCAAGGGCTGCTCAGAAACAAAATGTGCCATTTTCCTGAACATTTCAGCCAATTCCGTCCACAAACGCCAAAGTTATTAGACATAGAATTTTCAAAAATCCCATAGAGAAAAAATCCTAACTATGGGGCCATAAACTACATCTGCAGGGCTAGCTGATACCCTAGGACCGGCCTGGACAATCGGACACAGAGGAAAAGGAGTGTCAGAGGGTGCGGTAGTGAATAGGGCGAAAGGGAGGTGTCGGGCGGGCACAGGGTGTGATTCTCAGGGAAGAGCAGAGCAGATGGGGGGTGGTTTATTACCCATGCATAAGACAGAGAGCGGGGGTGACCACTGCCTGGGGGAGATGCTTGCGAGGGTGGGGAGCCATGCTAAGGATCGACAGCGTGCACAGAGTGGGTCTGGTCAAGGCATCTAAAATGACTGCCGTGCACGACAAAAGTGTGGTATTTGAAAAAAGGCAAGATGGCGCAGACAATGTTTTTCAACACTTCCTGATTTCCTTCGAATCGAACGTTAACAGACGTTGGGGCATATTACCAAAGTTAAGCGATATTTATCCCTAACGATGCTTAGCAACGATTTTTTTACCGCTAAGCATCGTCAGAAATTATCGCAGATAAACCTTGCTATTATCAAGGTTTATCGCAAATACGATAAAAAACGACCGCAATGCATTAATATCGCTGAAAACTCAGCGATATTCATGCATTACCGAGCTAATGCTCTTAGCCATGTTATCCACCTCCCATTGGATAACATGGCTAAGAACTGCTCAGGGCAGGTGCTAGCTTTTGGAGATATTCGCGCTTATCGCGAATATTTCCAAAAGTTGATAATAGGAGATAGCGATGTTAGCGACTGTTTCCAGTCGCTAACATCTTGGCATGCCCACTTTGCATGTCATTAGTGATAAATATCACTCACATGCAAAGTGGGGCCCAAGATGGTCGCTATCTCCTACTAGCCGTCGCTAACTGGTGTTAGCAACAGCTAGGTAATACAGATATAATTTTATCTCCGCGAAGCGGAGCGCTGTTACAGATATATATCTTGTTTTTGAACGTTAATTTCTCAAAATCCACTGAAGCACATATATTGAGACCTAGCAAAGGCACATCGAGCTACCAGTCCCTACAATTTTGCCAAGTTTGGTGCAAATCCATTCAGCCGTTCGATTATTATTATTATAATTTTTTTTGCCCCGCGGGGCCCTTTTAAAACCTCCACATCAAACCTAAGAGGTCAAGGAGGATCTACTATGCCCCCTTATGGTCATTTGCCCCTTCGCTTTGGCCTCCTCTTGTCTCTCGATCCTACCGAGAGACAAGATGGCGGCCGCTACGGACTGTTTGCAATGTTTACAGACGCCGGAGAACCAATCAGCTTCGCAAACCTCCGTTACGCGAAGCGGAGCGCTGTTACAGATATATATCTTTTTTTGAACGTTAATTTCTCAAAATCCACTGGAGCACATATATTGAGACCTAGCAAAGGCACATCGGGCTACCAGTCCCTAATATTTTACCAAGTTTCGTGCAAATCCATTCAGCCGTCCGATTATTATTATTATTTTTTTTTTTGCCCCGCGGGGCCCTTTTAAAACCTCCACATCAAACCTAGGGGGTCAGCGAGGATCTACTATGCCCCCTTATGGTCATTTGCCCCTTCGCTTTGGCCTCCTCTTGTCTCTCGATCCTACCGAGAGACAAGATGGCGGCCGCTACGGACTGTTTGGAATGTTCACAGACGCCGGAGAACCAATCAGCTTCGCTTCACAAAGCTCCGTACCGCGAAAAGTCCGTGAACCGGAGGGCTGCCCGGTCCACTGTTACAGATATATATCTTTTTTTGAACGTTAATTTCTCAAAATCCACTGGAGCACATATATTGAGACCTAGCAAAGGCACATCGGGCTACCAGTCCCTACAATTTTGCCAAGTTTCGTGCAAATCCATTCAGCCGTTCGGGCTAAAAGTGAGGCCAACCGCCCTATGGAAAACTCAATGTTAAAAACACGTTTTGGGACCCCCCTTTTTTCTCGGCCCCCCCTTGACAAACCCCCCCCCAAATTTTCAAGGGCTGCTCAGAAACAAAATGTGCCATTTTCCTGAAAATTTCAGCCAATTCCGTCCACAAACGCCAAAGTTATTAGACATAGAATTTTCAAAAATCCCATAGAGAAAAAATCCTAACTATATATACCTACTGGCGACCGCCAGTAGGTAATATATATATATATATATATATATGCACATACATATATATATATAAATGCATACATATGCAGATATATATATATATATATATATATGTGCATATGTGTGCATGTAGAGAGAGGTAGAGAGGCTAGAGGTGTAGAGGTAGAGGTGTTGAGGTAGAGAGGTAGAGAGTATTAGAGAGAGAGGTAGAGAGAGGTAGAGAGAGGTAGAGAGGCAGAGAGTAGAGAGTGAGTAATAGAGAGTAGAGAATAGAGAGTGAGTAGTAGAGAATAGTAGCAAGAGTAGCAGAGAGTGAGTAGTAGAGTGAATAGTAGAGAGTGAGTAGTAGATAGTGAGTAGTAGGGAGTAGTAGAGAATGAGTAGTAGAGTGAGTAGTAGATAGTAGAGAGTGAGTAGTAGAGAGTGAGTAGTAGAGAGTAGTAGAGAGTGAGTAGTAGAGAGTGAGTAGCAGAGTGAGAGTAGTAGGGAGTAGTAGAGAGTTAGTAGTAGAGTGAGTAATAGAGAGGAATAGAGGGTGAGTAGTAGAGAAGTAGAGTGAGTAGTAGAGAGTGAGTAGTAGAGAGTATTAGAGGGAGGTAGAGAGAGAGTGAGTAGTAGAGAGTAGTAGAGAGTGAGTAGTAGAGAGTAGTAGAGAGAGAGTAGTAGAGAGTGAGTAGTAGAGAGTAGTAGAGAGTAAGTAGTAGAGACTGTAGTAAATGAGGAAATTAGGAAACTTCATAACAAAGAAGTCTCCGAAGATGGCCGCCAGAGACAATAGAACCCAAATGTAGCATAAATATCACGCAGATATAGCCCAAGTATAGCCCGAAGACAGAATGTCCCAGAGTGTTCTAAAGAACAACTAGAGCGCTAACAGTCTCACTTATGACAAAAGTATGTACCACCTGAAGCCATCTTGATTAGAATAAAGTGGTAACACTTAAAACATTTTATTTGCAAAGGAACAAAATGAGGGGCTTCATTTTGCCATAGAAATTATGATTAGTGCTGCAGAAAGAAATTTTTTTGCACATTTTGACTTCTCAAATCTTCTTCTTTTTCATTAAAAAATTCTAACATGCAGGCTGAAACAGGCACTTTGAATACCAGCAGCAGACTTCCCCGGTGAGCAGTAGATTTACCACAGTGATCTAATAAGCAACTTGAGTGCTAACATTCAGAATTCATGGCAAATGTGTGACACATCTGAATGCCCTCTTGATGGAACAAAGTAACAAACATTGAAAATGCAATAGGTCTCGCCCTCGTTTAAGTTAAAGCATTTCTGTTTGTAATTAGGTGGCTTTTCAGCTTTGCTTTTATTAGCGTTTTTCAAACTTTCATGTACCTAATATGTATATGTATGCATGCATTTATATTTGTATTTATATAGATATGCTGGTTATATCTATGTTTGTATATGTATGTATATATATATATATGCCCATTCATATATATAAATGCATACATATACATATATATATTCACTGAAAAAACCATAGGTTATAGACCATATATAGTTAGGAATTAGCATTTAAAAAAACCTTATTTTACTCACACAAAACCATTGAAATTCCATATATAGTTAGTTGCACTAACTATATATCGCGCACCCGCAATCCACTGCTGATGATGTCACATATTACATCATTCATGACATGGTCAGTGACATCACTGATGACATCTCAAATGACATCACTGATGACATCACTGATGACATCATTCATGTGATGATACGATGAACCTCTTCAGACTCTAATATAACCTTAGATACACTCAGTGTAAACAGACACTCACAGACTGTCACTCATCCATGGAGTTACTCACACACCTAGTCAGTCTTGCAAAGAATCAATCACACCTCCATTTCTTCAACTATATAGTTATACACACCTTACTTATTGAAACATATAATAACACATATTTACTCTGTTATACAATCCCTGATACAAGTTCACAATAATCCATACAGCCACTCACACATTCACTGGCTCTTATGCACAGTTATTTATATATGTCAACTATCACATGTACTGTGTTTTACATATGTACTTACTTTGACATGTAGCACTGAGATATCCATTCACTCACCAATACACTCATGCACACAGTCAACCGCCCATACAGCTGTTTCCACATGCACTTTTGAACCCATACATCTAGTGAATCAACTGCTCACACATCTATGCACAGAGTCATACACCTCCCAGACACCCACACACACACTCAGTCTCCCATACAAATACTTGGCCAACTAATCAATAACCCATATAGTTAGTCATATAGCTAATGAACAACACATGCATCAGATTACAAAACAACAGACACAATGATGCACAATTTAAAACAGTTTAGTCACTAACCCATGCACTCAGTGAGACACATTTAATCACTCACTTATACAGTCAGTCATGCACCTACTAAATCCTTCATCCAGACACTTATACATCCACTCATTCTTCAATATGTAAGACATATTTTAACTTTACAGAAACATACAGTCACTGGATGTTGTCATCAGTGATGTCATCAGTGATGTCATTTGAGATGTCATCAGTGATGTCATCAGTGATGTCACTGATCATGTCATGAATGATGTAATATGTGACATCATCAGCAGTGGATTGCGGGTGCGCGATATATAGTTAGTGCAACTAACTATATATGGAATTTCAATGGTTTTGTGTGAGTAAAATAAGGTTTTTTAAATGCTAATTCCTAACTATATATGGTCTATAACCTATGGTTTTTTTCAGTGAATTTTCATGGTTTTGTAAATGCTAATTCCTAACTTCATATGGTCTATAACCTATGGTTTTTTCAGTGAATTTCATAGGTTTTTTAATAGCAAATCTTTATAAAAATAATACATTTTAAATCGAATTTTATATTTTATAGTTCTGTCATTTTTTTTTTAAATTCTTTTTGGTGCGCTCCCGGGGCGCGGACAGGTGAACGCACGGGTAAGCGCAATCTTGCGGCACGCCCCGGGGCGCGTACTGATGAGCGTACCGAGAGCGCTATTGCCGCGAACGAAAACAACATCGTGACGTATCGCGTAGCCGCCACGCCTTGCTTCATAAGACACGTATCGCGTAGCCGCGAGATGCGTCTTATGATGCACCGCGTAAGCGCACCCGGAAGCGCATACGATCGCGCAACGTAAGCGCCCCGATGCGCTTACGATACACGTCCCGGGACGCGCCCCGGGGCGCGTAGCGTAAGCGCGTCAAACCATGTGACTTTAAAATAACACTTTTCATTGGTTCAGAACTTTTTTTTTTCCAAATTGTGTGAAACCCACCCATTTCTCTCACTATTGCTTTGTACTTGGAGAGAGCAAGAGCTGTTCTGTGTACTGTGTTTATCTCCTACTTTTCTGATCTACAGCAATGGCTGCAAGAGAGTCATCCAGCAGTGATTCAGAGGGATTTTTAGATGAGGACCCTCCTCAGCAGAAGGAAAAAACCCATTTCATCTGGAAATTTTATGACATCCCTGAAGGACAAAAAAAAGTCAACGCTCCCAAAGTAACCTGCAAAATATGTGGGAGTAGTTTATCCAGAGGCAATCCTCTGAAAAAATATAGTTTTGGAAATGCTAATTTAATCAGGCATGTGAAAAGAAGACACCCTAACAACTTTGCCAGGGAGAGTGTCAGAGAGCTGGCACGGAATGTACCCACAGATGGCAGCAGCACCTCCACTGGTGGAGCAACACCTTCGGGACCACCCCGTGGAAGAATGGTCCCTAACATTCAGCCGGTGTTTGCAGGCATCAAATTTCTCTGCACGGAGTGTGACGAACTGCTCTGCTATGGGGAGCAGAGTGTTGAACTCATTGCCCTAAAGAAACAGCTAAACCGCTGCTCTGCCAGTCCCTACATTTTCACATTTTTTTGCTCCTGTTGAGCAGTTTTGGAATCCCTGTTTTTGTTTTTCCCTTGACAAAAATCCCCAAAAAATATAAAATTGTTTAAAAAAGTCTAAAAAAATATAAAACAACAAAAACAAAAAAAAACATATATAAAACAACAAAATCAAAAAAAAAGTTCTTTTCAGAACTACCTCCAATTTATAAAAAAATGCTTTTTTTTTTTTTTTAAAGTCTGTCATTTTTTATCTCCTGGTACGCTCCCCAGTAAGCTCCCCGGTGCGCGTACCGGGCGCTCCCCCCCGCGAAAATCGATTTTGTTTTTATTTATTTTTTACCCGCGGGAGCCTTTTATGGCCCCCACATCAAAACTAGGGGGTCAGGGGGGTGTACCCTGCCCCCTTTTTTCTCATTTCCCCCTTTGATTTTTGCCACCTCTTGTGTCTCAATCCTACCGAGACACAAGATGGCGGCCGCTGCGGACTGTTTCGAATGTTTACAGACACCCGAGAACCAATCAGCTTGCCGTGCGCAAGTCGCGTGGCGCGCCCGAAGCGCTCCCCGGTACGCGTACCGGGCGCGGCTCTAGATATATATCTTTTTTAAACCTAATTTACTCAAAATTCACAGGACCACATATCTTGAGACCTAGCAAAGGCACATCGGGCAAACAATATCTACAATTTTGCCAAGTTTCGTGGAAATCCATTCAGCCGTTCGAGCTAAAAGTGAGGCCAACCGCCCTATGGAAAATTGCATGGCAAAAACACGTTTTGGGACCCCCCTTTTTTCTCGGCCCCCCCTTGACGACCCCCCCCAAATTTTCAGGGGCTGCTCACAAACAAAATGTTCCATTTTCCTGAAAATTTCAGCCAATTCCGTCCACAAACGCCATAGTTATTAGACATAGAATTTTCAAAAATCCCATAGAGAAAAAATCCTAACTATATATACCTACTGGCGACCGCCAGTAGGTAATATATATGTGCATATGTGTGCATGTAGAGAGAGGTAGAGTGGCTAGAGGTTTAGAGGTAGAGGTGTAGAGGTAGAGAGGTAGAGAGTAGTAGTGAGAGAGGTAGAGAGAGGTAGAGAGGCAGAGAGTAGAGAGTGAGTAATAGAGAGTATAGAGTAAGTAGTAGAGAGTATTAGAGAGAGTAGCAGAGAGTGAGTAGCAGAGAGTAGTAGAGTGAGTAGTAGATAGTGAGTAGTAGAGAGTGAGTAGTAGAGAGTGAGTAGTAGAGAGTAGTAGAGAGTGAGTAGTAGAGTGAGTAGTAGAGAGTAGTAGAGAGTGAGTAGTAGAGAGTGAATAGTAGAGAGTAGCAGAGAGTGGGTAGTAGAGAGTGAGGAGCAGAGTGAGAGTAGTAGGGAGTGGTAGAGAGTGAGTAGTAGAGTGAGTAGTAGAGAATAATAGAGAGTCAGTAGTAGAGAAGTAGAGTGAGTAGTAGTAGAGAGTAGTAGAGAGAGGCAGAGAGAGAGTAGTAGAGAGTGAGTAGTAGAGAGTAGAAGAGAATGAGTAGTAGAGAGTAGTAGAGAGAGAGTAGTAGAGAGTGAGTATTAGAGAGTAGTAGAGAGTAAGTAGTAGAGACTGTAGTAAATGAGGAAATTAGGAAACTTCATAACAAATAAGTCTCCGAAGATGGCCGCCAGAGACAAAAGAGCCCAAATGCAGCATGAATATCTTGCAGATGAAGCCCAAGTATAGCCCGATGACAGAATGTCCCAGAGTGTTCTAAAGAACAACTAGAGCACTAACAGTCTTACTTATGACAAAAGTATGTACCACCTGAAGCCATCTTGATTGGAATAAAGTGGTAACACTTAAAACATTTAATTTGCAAAGGAACAAAACGAGGGGCTTAATTTTGCCATAGAAATTATGATTAGTGCTGCAGAAAGAAATATTACGTCACATTTTGACTTCTCAAATCCTCTTCTATTTCATTAAGAAATTCTAACATGCAGACTGAAACATGCACTTTGAATACAAGCAGCAGACTTCCCTGGTGAGCAATAGCTTTACTACAGTGATCTAATGAGCAACTAGAGTGCTAACATTCGGAATTTATTGCAAATGTGTGACACATCTAATGCCTTCTTGATGGAACCATGGTGAAAAACTGAAAGTATTTCCTACTGAGGAGACTGTAGTAAATGAGGAAATTAGGAAACTTCATAACAAATAAGTCTCCCAAGATGGCCACCAGAGACAAAAGAGCCCAAATGTAGCACAAATATCACCCAGATGTAGCTCAAGTATAGCCCAATTACAGAATGACCTGGACTGTTCCAAAGAACAACTAGAGCGCTAACAGTCTTATTTATGACAAACGTATGGAACACCTGAAGCCATCTTGATTGGAATAAAGTGGTAATACTTAAAACATTTAGGGCCATATGTAGGTAAATCAAGAATACCGAATCCTTAATACCGAATTTTGCTGATTCGGTATTAAGAATTCGGTAAACGCGATGTAGATAAAAAAACGGTAAACATTACCGATTCGTTAAAATTCGGTAATAAATACCGAATGTGAACGAATCGGTAAAAAAAAAAAAAAACGAAAGACAAATACCGATTCGGAGTTACAGAATACATTACTGATTCGGTAAATACCGAATCGGTAATTGAAAAATTCGTAATTCGTGGAATCAGCCAATCCTGTGCACCCAATTACCTCCCAAACAGGAAGTGGCCACACCCAGGCAGGTGCACAGGACCTGGAGCTCACTGTGAGGCAGGCAGGCAGGTGAGCTGAGGAGCCAGCAGCAACAGAGCCTCACAGCTACTAACAAGAAATTTAAAAACAAGACATCAAGCATTGAAATGGCAAGGCAGGACAGGGAGAAGGAGGGAGGTGATAGGAAAAGAAAACTGAAGTTCAGTGACAAGGAGCTGGAGGTACTGATCCAGGATATCAGCCAAGACTATCACAAGCTTTTTGGAGCCCAGTCCCACCAAGTGCCCGACTCACGGAAGAGGCAAATCTGGAGTGGCATTC
The DNA here is from genome assembly GCF_964261635.1 of Lissotriton helveticus. Taxonomy (NCBI): domain Eukaryota; kingdom Metazoa; phylum Chordata; class Amphibia; order Caudata; family Salamandridae; genus Lissotriton; species Lissotriton helveticus. Next base: position 823,647,738 of record NC_136057.1, read on the forward strand.
GGGACAAAATCAATGCCATAGGTGTGACCCAGCGCACCATAGAGGACATCAGGAGGAGGTGGTACGACCTCAGGACGACAGCAAAACTAAGGATGGCAGAGAGACAGAGGCAGGCTGGCAAAACAGGTGGAGGAAAAAACCGAGCCCCAGCACCAACACCACTGGAACTTATGGTGGAGTCCACCATCCAGCCAGAGAATGTGAGTGGCATGGGAGACGCAGACAACTCCGCCAGAGCAGCAAGAAGACAAGGTAAGAAGCATGCCCAGCATGCTGTGCTACCCCCTCCCCAACCCCAATCCCCATAGTGGCATGTGAGCTCCCACTCCACTCTTACTGATTACGTGCAATGCATTATGGGTGATGTAGTCAGAGTGAACTAATGTATAGGACAGTCAGGCTAGCAAACACAATAGCATGGTAAAGTAATTGGCTACGTCAGGTCAATCACTGTGCTCTGTAGGCAAGATGTTTAACGTAATACAATTGCAGACAGAGCAGTGAGTATATCTACATTTGTGTCATTACAGGCGAGTCATCTCGCAGTGCAGCAGAGGGCAGCAGAGCCAAGTCAGCCAGGCCAGAGGGGAGGCAAAATGAGGATGACAGCATGCCTGCAGGGACCACAAGCTCGGCCCCATCCCAGCCATCAAATCCTCCACCACAGCATCACCACAGCGCCAGGGAAGTCCGCAATCCCCTCTCACCCAGTCCACACTGTGACGATCACCAACACCACCACCACCACAGTCAGGCAGCAGACATGCCTTGGCCACCCTCCCGCAGATGGGAGCGTCGTCAGAGGAGGGCACAGTGGGCGAACAAAGTCCAATACGTGAGAGATCCACCAGGGAGAGGGCTGGTACTCCATCCGAAGGCGCCCACATTTCATCCAGACGCCGCAGGGCGAGGCCGGACAGTCCAGAAGCATCCGAGCAGGGTGAAAGTGTGTTTGCTGGACTGGAAGGCAACATGCTGAAGGTCCAGCGCCTGCAATGGAGGGAGATGAAATCAATCCTCAGGGAGGTGGCACACATGAACAAGCACATGCACAGGATGGAAAAGGGCATCAGTGCAATGGGAGAAAACATGTGTGCGGGAATGGAGAGAGTAGCGACCTCTGTGGACAACCTCTGCAGCCAGCTGGAGCAGGACCGTCTTGGCAGGTGCAGGGAGAGGCTGAGGCTCCAGGCCTATGCCAAGTCCGTGAACCGGCTGGCCACTGCAACATCACTGATGTGTCGCAGGTCCATCGCCATGCAGGAGGAGATGGCGCATTGCCGCAGGGATGTGGCCAGGGGGATGGTGTCTATGACCTCAGCTTTAGTGCTCCTGCAAACTGCTAAGGCGGCCCCAATGGAAGGGGGGGACAGTGAGGAGGCTACCAGCTGTGGTAGCATTACGCACTCACCCACCGAGTGCAGGAGGCACAGTGAACGCCACGGGCTGCACAGGAACAGTCCAACACACCAGACAGTGTTGATAGGGAACGTGCACGTGCAGCGCGTGGACGCAGGAAGTAGAGACCTATGCCTGTAGCCATACATTCAGGGCGATGTAACCCAAGTCTGAAAGGACATTGTTCACAATACTGGAGGTGTGCTTAATAAACACCTTAACATGTAACTGTTACTGGCTCTGTCTCGTTACTCACTCAGAAATAGTTTGACGTAATCTCCGCCCGTCTCTGTCTACCATCATGTTCAATTGCAACACCAGCTGCGCAGGGCTCTGGCTGAGGGTTGTCCTCGTCCTCATCCTCTGAGTCAGTTAGTTCCACTGCTGTTCCTTTTTTTGTGGCCAGATTGTGTAGCATTGCACATGTAGCAATTATCTTGCAACATTTGATGGGGCTGTACAGACGTGCACCTCCAGTTTTGTGGAGGCAACGGAATCTGCTTTTGAGCAATCCAAATGTGTGCTCCACCACGTTGCGTGTGCTCCTATGTGCCACATTGTATCTCCTCTCTCTTGGGGTGGTTGGGTTGAGATATGGTGTGAGTAGATAAGGCCGGAGGGCATATGCGCTGTCACCTATGTACAGATGAAAGTGGCATTCATTTGTGTGACCAACAGCTCGAGCCAGGGTGTACATCAGGGTGATTCACATTAACTTACCTAGTAGGTATCCGTCTCCAAATTCACCAGCAAGAAGACGTGTATGGATGCCACAGTTCCGGAAGATGTACGAGTCGTGGCTACTCCCGGGGAATTTGGCCACGATGTCAGTTATAATGTACTTGCCATTACATATCACCTGCACATTGATGGAGTGGGTGGATTTGCGGTTTCTGTAGATGTATTCACTTGCTGCAGGTGGGCAGATGGGTATATGGGTCCCATCGATGCAGCCAATTACGTGTGGGAACTGCGCAAGTTGGTAGAACTCCAGCTTGGTCCTCCGCAGCTCCGCCTGTGTACTGGGGAAGATTATGTAATGTTCCATTCTGTCCATCATGGCATCCAGGAAGGTGTTGAGGAAACGGGATAGCAGCTGTGACACACCACCCACCGCGGCTATCACACCCTGAAAACATCCTGATGCAAGGAGGTGCAGGCAACAGAGTACCTGGACATGGGTGGGGATTGCGTGGGCCCTTGGTGTCTGATGCTCCAGATAGGATTTTAGGTCCCGTATTAGGTCAAGGATGGTATCTGGGTGCAGTCTGTACCTCTCATGGATTTGAGTCAATTGGAACAATGTGATGCGCAGTCTGTACACCTGCTCTTCCCATCTCCAGATCCTCACTCCTGCTGCTCTCAAGTGTAGCCGCCTTGCTATGAGGTAGAGGGCCGCCATTGTGTTCACACAGATGCATTTTGGGCCTGTTTTTATGCACTGCACCTGATTACCACCTGCTCTGGAAAAGTGGTAATTACCGAATAGTTATTACCGAATTTGGTCATATTCGGTAATACCGAGGTTTGCTACATCGCATTTTTGGGCTTTTTACCGAATCGTTATTTCCGATTCGGTATTCATTGTTTCGGTATTCTCCAATCGGTAAATAAGGAATCGGTAATTTTCTTACCGGTACGTTATTATCGATTCAATTCGGTATTACCTACATCTCACATGGCCAAATACCGGTCGGTAACGCCGAAAACTACCCATTTTCGGTGTTACCGACCGGTATTTGGCCACCTACATATGGCCCTTAATTTGCAAAGGAACTAAGGGCCCGATGTAGGTAATCCCAGATTACCGATTCTTAAATTCCGAATCATACCGATTCAGTATTTAAGAACTGGCAATCGGGATGTAGGTAATTTTACCTATTTAATTACCGAATCGGTATGATTCGGTAATTACCGAATCGGTATTTACCGATTCGGTAATTGCCATTCATTCCTATGGGCCGAAATTGGCCTTTACCGACCGGTATTTGCCTTCCTACATCTGGCCCCATATGAGGGGCTTTATTTTGCCACAAAAATTAGGATTTGTGCTTCAGAAAGAAACATTAGGGCACATTTTGACTTCTCAAATCCTCTTCTATTTCATTAAAAAATTCTAACATGCAGACTGAAACATGCACTTTGAATACCAGCAGCAGACTTCCCTGGTGAGCAGTAGCTTTACTACAGTGATCTAATGAGCAAATAGAGTGCTAACATTCAGAATTTATTGCAAATTTGTGACACATCTGAATGCCCTCTTGAGGGAACCAAAGTAAAAAAGCATTGAAAATGCAATAGGTCTCGCCCTCGTTTAAGTTAAAGCATTTCTGTTTGTAATTAGGTGTCTTTTTAGCTTTGCTTTTATTAGTATTTTTCAAATTGTCATGTACATTACATGCATATGTATGCATATATGTATATATATGCATGCCTTTATATTTGTATTTATATAGATATGTTGATTATATCTAAGTTTATATATGTATGTACATATATATTCACTGAAAAACCATAGGTTTCACACACATTATAGTTAGGAATTAGCATTTAAAAAACCTTAGAAATTCATTGAAAAAACCATAGGTTTCACACATGTTATAGTTAGCTGGACATTTCACTCATACAAAACCATTGAAATTCCCCCGTTATATTTAGTTCAGCTAACTATATCTCGCACGTCCGTAATCCACTGCAGATGACATCACATATTACATCACTCATGACATGGTCAGTGACATCACTCATGACATCACTCATGACATCTCAAATAACATCACTGATCTTCCAATATATTAAAATTTAATTCTATATATTTTCTTTTTCCAATTTTTTTGGGGGATAATCTTACGGTACGGGTACAGTGATCGTACCGTCCTTTGTACAGCTAATCGTACTCTGTGCGTACCCACGCACACTTCATGAATACATTTTGACGTTACGCGGCGCATCGGCGCTTCCGCGTGACGTCATGTACGCTTGTACGGTGCCCCGCACGCGTACCCCACGAAAGTTTTATAATGTTTAAAATGATATGTCTATGTACCTAATGTAAATTTTAAAGGTAGACATTATCGGGGATAATCATGAAAATAGTTTCTTTAAACTTTTAATAATCGTATATTACTTTCAAAAGTAATTACGCAAATCGCGCCGATACGTCGTACCTACTCGCACCTTAAGAGCACCGTAAACGCCCCGTAAGCGTACGCAAAGCCATGTGACTTTCAAAGAACAGATTTGATAACACTTCCTATTCCAAATGTTCAAAGACCCCTCTCATTTTAATCATTCTACTTTGACTTTCTCAGGAGAAGCATCTCTTCTGTGGAGCTTCACTCATTTAGAAAAAAAATTCAACATTGCTCAATTTGTTGACTCTTCTTCTCAACATTCCTCTGATGAATAATTTCTACCTGAGCAGCCTCAGAAGAAGAGGAAGGAAGCTGCTATTTAAAAATGTTTTACATTTCCTGAAGGGGAAAAAAAGGTCAACGCTCCCAAAGTGACCTGTAAAATTTGTGAGGTTACTCTCTCTAGGGGTGACCCCAAAAAAAAATACTCACTCGGGACAGCAAGCATGGTGTGCCATGTGAAGAATCTGCACCCGAACAACTACGCCAGAGTTGCAACACAAAGGTTGTAGGAGGAGCGTCAAGCTGCTGTTCCTAGCACATCAGGTGCACCACCACCTTCGCCGAGCAGCCTGCATGCAAACATACAACCAGATTTTGCAGATCTGACTATTCGTTGCAAATTTTGTGATGATTTATTATGCTATGGGGAACAATCTATTGACCTCATTGTGCGCAGGAAACGGAACCACTGCTGTGCATTGCAATATTTTTTTTTTACTGTTTTCTTGCTGTTCCAAAGTTTTTTGGGTTCCAGTTTCATTTTTTGGTTTAAAATTTTTTTTAAAAAACGTGTTAAAAAAATATAAAACTAAAAAGACAAAAAAAATGTTTTAGTCCAAACTACTCTCACTGGTCAAAAAAAGAGCTATATTTCTATAATAGTGAGTAAAACTTTGTCTGATTGAATGTGCACTGCATAAATGAATGAATGAATACATTAGTAGTGTATGGTGAATGTGAAAATGCGGAACTATAATGAAGTGCTACAGGATAAATCTATAAGGTGTTTACTTATAGTATACTGTAGTACTTCAAAGCACTTAAATGTAACATATGTGCATACATATGTTACAAGTCTATGCTTCCCTTTACACTGCTGGTGAAACTGCCTGGGTGAATTTGTGAGTGTTAGGGGCGGATTTACAACCTTCTTCTTCCTCTTTTACACTGCTATTGCATCACTTTTCTGACGCAGCAGTGGTGCAAAAGATGCGTCATGGTGTGGGCTCTTTACAATATGATGCATCTGGGAGGTGCGTTATATTGTAAATTCCTGTACCAGAAGGAGACATTCCTACACTGGGGGATGGGGGGGGCAGTCCAGCGCAGGAACGCCTCCTAAAAGTGGCTGAGTGAAATCTACAAGATTTCACTTTGTCACTTTTGTGCTCATGCTGCCTCAAAACCCTGTACTTGCTTGAAGCAGGTGTAAGAATTAACTCAGCATTGTGAGCATAGAGCCCCAGAGCATTGCTGGAGATGCGTTGCAATTGCATCGCAACTCAAGCAATGCGCCACCTTCACGGCATAGATACATCACATATCTGTGCCGTTTTTGCCCCATAGTGCACCACATTGTTAATACGGTGCATCCATAGTGATGATGTCACAGTGCACAATAACTGGCATATCCCTTGAGATATGCCAGTTATTGTACATCTACCCATTAGTGTTTTAATGTAGTGAATGGATTACTACACACTGATCAACAAGTCACTACACAACTATAACAGGAGTGACAAAGTGTTTGGTGGAAGTGTTAGGATAGAGACTGGAGAATTGAACATATAAAAGGCAAGTTTCCAGGTGCATAGAAGACTGCAAGCATAGTCTACAAGAGTTTAAAACAGTCCATGGCCTAAAGCCTACTTTGATCCATAATTACTTGGGTACTGACTAGATGATTACAGTTCTGCAACGAGAGTACATGCCTGAATTTATAAGAGCTTCATTTTGAACACAGTCCATAGATAAAGACTTTCTGCTGAATGGTTCAGTACAATACTGAATCAGCAATCATAGAGTTGGTGCTGGAAGTGTAAGGATACAGACTGGGGAATTGAAGGTATAAACAACAAGTTTTCCAGTGCATAGAACAGTGCCTGCATAGTCTATAGGGGTTTGAAGCAGTCCATGCCCTAAGGCCCACTTTGCTCCATGAGTACTTGGGTACTGGCTGAATGATTACAATTCTCCAAGAAGAGTGTCTGGCTGAATGTATATCAGCTTCACTTTTAGAACAGTGCATAGATAAACATATAGAGGCAGATTTACGTTGCCTGATGCATCTCTGCAAATCGGCAGAGAAGCGCCAGGAAAGATACGGCACGCAAGTTCATCCTTGCGCCACCCATGATGCGCCGCATTTACAATGTGGCGCACCATGGCGCAGGAATGAACAGATGCGTGTCGCATCTTGGGCGTAAAGTTGGAGCAGTGCTGAAGTTGTGTTGCGTGTGGCACGCAACTCCAGCACTTTTCCAACTTGCCCTATCTTTAACGTGGTGCGTCAAGCCTTACGCCTGCTTCAAGCAGGCGCAGGGTTTTGACGCATCAGCGTTGGGAAAGTGACTCAGTGAAATCTTGTAGATTTCACTGAGTCACTTTTCAGGGGCGTTCCTGCGACAGAATGCCCCCCCCCCCTGCACCGGAACGCCTACATGAAACCTGACGCAGGTTTCATGTGGCGCAGGGCCTTACACCGTGACGCATCTCCATAGATGCGTCACGTTGTAAATGCCTCGTAGGGATGCACCACATTTACGCCGCCTTGCGTGACGCAACAGCGGCGTAAACGTGGCGTAAGGGACTTGTAAATCTGCCCCATAGTGCTGTATGGCTCACTACAATACTAAAACAGAAGTGTGAACGTGTTTAGTGGAACTGTAAAGAAACAGACTAGGCAATTGAAGGTTTAAAAGGTAAGTTTGCAGGTGCATAGAAGAGTGCATGCATAGTCTATAGAGATTTGAAGCAATTCATGCCCTATGGCCTACTTCCGTGCATGACTACTTGGCAACTGACTGAAAGCTTACAGTTCTGCAAGGAGAGTGTCTGGCTGAATATATAGCAGCTTCACTTTTAAAACAGTGTATAGATAAGCACATACTGCTGAATGGCTCACTACAATACTAAAATAGCAGTAGCACAATGTTTGGAGGAAGTGTAAAGATACAGACTGGGCAATTGAAAGTTTAAAAGCCAAGTTTACAGGTGCATAGAAAAGTGCATTTATTATCTATAGGTGCTTGAAACAGTCCATGCCCTTAGGCCTACTTTGCTGCATAACTACTTGGGTAGTGGCTGAAGGATTACAGTTCTCCAAGGAGCGTGTCAATCTGAATGTATAACTGCTTCACTTTTTGTACAGTGTTTAGATAAGCACATATTGCTGTATGGCTCGATACAATATTAAAACAGTAGTGGCAGAGTGTTTGGAGGGAGTGTAAGGATAGAGACTGGGTAATTTAAGTTTTAAAAGACAGGTTTTCAGGTGCATACAAGAGTACATGCATAGTTAATAGGAGTTTAAAGCAGTCCATATTTTAAGGCATACTTTACTGCATGACAACTTGGGTACTGACTGAATGATAACAGTTCTGCAAGCAGAGTGTCATGTTGAATGTATAACTACTTCACTTTTAGAACAGTGTATAGATAAGCACATACTCCTGTATGGATTACTACAATACTGAAACAGTAGTGTGATAGTGTTTAGTGAAAGTGTAACAATACAGACTAGGGAATTAAAAGTATAAAAGGCAAGTTTGCAGGTGCATAGAAGATTGCAAGCATAGTCTATAGTGGTTTACAACAGTCCATGGCTTAAGGCCTACTTTGCTCCATAATTACTTGGGTACGGACTGGATGATTACAGTTCTGCAAGGAGAGTGCCTGACTAAGTTTATAAGAGCTTCATTTTTAGCACAGTGCATAAATAAGGACATCCTGCTGAATGGCTCACTACAATACAAACGCTTAAAAAATAACCCAGTTTCCGTATTCATGGACAGTTTAAAATAAATACAAAGAGGAAAATAAATTCTTTTCTGTTTGTATTTATCTGTAAACATCAGTAAAAGCATACATCAAGCAGACCTACTTATAATTTAAGAATATTTTCAACTTAATTAGCAGTAATTAACATATAAGTGCGGTAAAAGTATGACACAGCACTTATAATACCTGACTTTCAACAACACAGTTCACAGTTCGATTCAATAGTCCATCAGCATCTTAGCCCACCACTATCCCATTGTAAGTAATACCTTGCTTAATCTTCCCAACGCCCCAAGTGCCAGCACACCTTTCCGAGGGTAGGTTTACTATTTACAAATGCTAGCATTTTTTAAATTAAGAAGCATAATAATAACAAATATTAATCCTTTTTTTTTCTTCTAATGATAACGATATTTTTTTATTATGTCTTCTATTTAGATGTTTTTAATCATGAAAATGCAAAGAACACAGTTTACCGAGTAACACTTTTTAAACTCTCTAACGTATGTAGATAATGACACCTTATACCTTATACGTGTTACTATCGAAATCAAAACCTTTACAGCTTCACAGTTTATAACTTTTCCCAACACGTGCAGAAGTAAAACAGTTAAAACGTGAGCATGTGTAAACGACACAATGTGCCATCTAAATAGGCGGAGCCACATCTTCCTTCCGTAGACTACTAAACAACCAAAAACTATATAAACCACACCTATTGTGCAATTAGTTTTGTTTTCGCGAGTTATTTCTGAGTCGCCAATCTGTGCTGCAGGTTCCGTTTAATACCATCGGATTCTCTTTTTGCATCAACAAACATATTCCGGAGTTGTAAGTTGTTTCAATATGGCATAGGCATAGTACTTAGTTATATTTGTGGCTATTTGTCAATTTTTAAAAATGTATATGTAAAAAAAAAATTTATTGCATGTTTTTCGCTTTTTCTCTGTAACATCAGCAGCTTGTTTTTAGAAACAGATAGATACCAACAAACATTGCCCCTTTTCAGGCTCCTTTCACCTTATATATTGTGACTTTTTATATTATAATATTGACACTGTACTTCGCTTGAGACGTGTTGGTGACCCATCGATGCAAACCCTAAACATTTACATTCAACGTCACCATCTTCCAGTTGTTATTGTGTTTTCCCCTAGAGATCATATAGTGTTAATATGTACATTATAACATTAACAGTTTTGGTGATCTCAGTGGAGTTCATGATCCATCGTTCCCCCTTGTGATCATGTGCTGTGAGAATATATACATATTATAATTCTCACCGTCATGATCTCAGAGGAGTTTATGAACCGTCGCCACGAAGATGAAACTTTTTCACCTCCCGGAGAAAAGAAGTTCAGTAAATAATTACCGCTCGAAAGTATTTCATTATGGATGTTCTTTTAAACAGATAACTTTATTTTCCTTTTCTTTTTACTGTATCAATGGTATCAATTGTTATATTATAATAGATTGTCCTATTGCTAAAGAAGAGGAACGGGAGATTTTTCAGCGCCATCTGTAATATAACTTTCAAATATTAAAAAGTACTTGATCAGATTTTTTTTTTAAGAAACATTTTACGAAACTACTTTTCAAAAAAATATAGCTATCAAGCATACTTTGTTACTTTAAATATTTAATAAACCCTACATTTCTGAATGTTATTTTCTAATTTCTATTCTTATTTGCGGTTCCTATTAACCTTCTCCCTAAAGAATATAAAGGACCTGTGCTTTATATTATAAGAGTACCATCCTATATATTCTTTAGTGAGTATGTGATTTGTTAGCGGAACAGTCTGCAAGCTCTAAGCACTACAACAGCATGTTCCTGAATTGTACAGAATACAAATTTGAAACATAATAATAATGCATACATTTCTATGTAATATGAAGTCACTTTTATTTAACAGTTTTTTACTTGTTCTCTTGTACTCAGATAATGTAGTGTAGGAATGTTTGTTGTAGCACTTCTATTCTACTTTATCATAAAGTAACTGATGCCCTCTTACATCATCAAGAATGTGGGGCAACACCTTTACAAACTATAGCAGAAAAAAGAAGGATATACCCACGCTTAACTGATATTTTATGAAATTCCATTTTTAATTGTCGCCCTTTCATATATACAGCAACAGTTTCTGAAGAAAGTTTATTTGTATTTGCTTAATAAAAAATGTTTCAAACCTAGACTGAATTCTTTGCTGTGCAACCACACCTCCCCATCAGAAAAGTAAACACCACATTATAAGTAGATAGTACTCCTAAGAAGTATGTCACCCACAAACTTGATTAAAAAAAACAGCGCAAGACACTGTCATTTTTCGGCCGTGATTTATACACCACACAGCAATTATATCAATGGCCCTTGAAACATATAAAAAAAAACAAATTCCCTCATAATCCCTCTCCACCACCTTATGAGCACTGTACAGAGTTAATATTGTTCCTAACTTGCCCTCTACTACTTTCTTTTCCCATACTCCTTTGGAACTGCGTCACAAAATCACTGACAACAGTGAACCGTTCCCTCCCAATAAGGAGCAAACTTGTGTTCGGAACACTTTAGCCAATAAAATGTCCATGTTGTTCCGCAGAGGAGGAAGGAATGACTGCCAAACCTTCTACTGTTAATACTTCACAACCAATGAACATTAAGCTTCGTAAAGTCCCTCTTGGAGCATGTTATCCTAATACTCTGCGAACAGGAAGGAATCGCTTACAAAACTTTTCCACTGACTTCTTCTACAACTAACGGTATAAATCCCCAGAACAGTAACTATTTCAATTAGCAACATATTATGGTAAACTTCTAACCTCTGTGCACACGCAAGTGTTCCATGAACTGTTACTATGGTAACAGGCAGAAAGCCATTTGAGGATAGCGTTGAAAGGTACTGGCTGTACAAAAAATGTTATATTTACCCTGGATCCTCCACAAGACAGAAAGAAAAACAAACTAAAACAAACACTGTGTACCACATTTACAACCCCCTTGTGCCACTTGCGAGTCCACGCCACACACCCTCTACAAAATTAAAAGTGTGTGGACCTCAAACCCCGGAAACAACCACCCCACAGAGATTTCTGTATTATGTGACAGAGGCTCGGTGTCCCTCCGTCTGGTGCCCTCGAGAGCCCTGGAGACCGCCACGCCAAGAGCCGGTTCCTGCAGTGTCCCAGGGTGCCTACCTCCGGGACACTGCTGTTTTCTATGAGAGGGGGAAGTCTTACGGCTCCCACCCTCCCATAGCAAAATTAGGTTGAACTTTGAAAGACACAGAAAAGAAATCTGTTCTCACTTTCAAAATCCAAACAAGATTGCATTTCCACATTCAACTTAGCATCTCCCCATGTGTAAAAGCAATGCCGGCTACAGAAGGACACGAGGAGTTGGCGGAACTGTGGGGCCATTGTACGCTCTGTCTTTTTTATACTTAGGGTCACGTGTGTAGTGACAGAAGCGCTGGATGGGTGTGGTGTGGGTGTATACCATAACAGCTAACAAAAGGAGGAGTATCACCAGAGAGAATCTTGGATTCTTAATGGGATGTGTTTTGGAAAAAGGAAAACATTTCTCCTTTTGTAAAAAAACCCTCACTCACCAACCTGGTGGTGACATGCTTCATCATCGGGGTCCACCCTGATGACCGAGTGCCATCAGGGTGTGCTACGACACCTGGGCTACAGTGGAGCTGGTTTTGAGTGTTTAAGTGCAGAAAAAGTGTTAAAAATTGTCCTGGTTTAACTTAATAGGAACATTAATTTGATTTGTAAGTAACTGGACAATGTTAAAAAGACGTGTGGAGATACTTTGAGGGTAATTAAGACCAAGAGTATCTCTGTAGGTGGTCTGGTCTACATGTTTCAACCTATGTGTGGAAATTACTAGGTTTTTGTCAGATCCAAGGGGTAAGAAAATGGATGGTCAACACCCTCTAAAAGGTGTACCCTGTCCTAGATTCTTGTGACCTGATAAGCAAAAAAGTCTGCTATCGGTGTAAGCTCCTGCCAAAAATGGGCGGGCTTGTAATAAAAAAGACCTGTTGGAGGAAAGGAAAAGCAATCATAAATAGATTCAATTACGTGCCTGTAACATTGTGATGATTATCACGTGTCAGCATGCACCATGTCATTCCCATTATGTTCCAGTGAGTAGCCTGCCAGAGGTTCACGGGGCTAGCTTGTAGGTATATCAAGTTTGCGGTGCTATTGTGACGCTGCTTGGTAACCCCATTGGGGTAAGAAGCCATCAACTTACACACTGATCAATATGTGTGTGAAAGGTGGCGTTAATTTAGTCACACGCGTCTCCAAACTGTAGTGGCGTGCTAGTACATCCTCTCAATATTATGTGTGAGGACGGGTTTACAAACATGCAATTTAACCAGTGCTTCAAATTGACAGACATAGACCAACAGACGAAGAGGACCCACAAACGAAAAAACAATAGGGGTTTATCGGTCATTCTTACTCCTACTGTGGGTCTTTTGGCATCGGAGGGCAGGGGATGGGTATTCCTCAGCTAAAACATATTCTGTGGGTAGTGGGAGGCAAAAGAACGGTTTAAGCGCTTTGTGGCAGGGTCCGCATGGTGGGGTTACCAAGCAGCGTCACAATAGCACCGCAAACTTGATATACCTACAAGCTAGCCCCGTGAACCTCTGGCAGGCTGCTTACTGGACCACCTACAGAGATACTCTTGGTCTTAATTACCCTCAAAGTATCTCCACACTTCTTTTTAACATTGTCCAGTTACTTACAAATAACATTTATTTTCCTATTAAGTTAAACCAGGACAATTTTGAACACTTTTTCTGCACTTAAACACTCAAAACCAGTTCCACTGTAGTCCAGGTGTCGTAGCACACCCTGATGGCACTCGGTCATCAGGGTGGACCCCGATGATGAAGCATGTCACCACAGGGTTGGTGAGTGAGGGTTTTTTTACAAAAGGAGAAATGTTTTCCTTTTTCTAAAACACATCCCATTAAGAATCCAAGATTCTCTCTGGTGATACTCCTCCTTTTGTTAGCTGTTATACCTTACCCAGGGGAACAGGAGTAATCTCCATTCACAATTTGTGAATACAATCCCTTACTCTCCCTTTTGTTGTTACGTGGGTGCATACCAGCCATGAGGTAGTGTGTGTGCCGATCTGACAACTAGATCTGGAACTAAGAAATCACTACAACGGAAATCTGGGCCATGTAGTGTTGTTGTGTTTTCCTGGTAGCGTAAGCACAGTAGACTGTACCAATGTATTCAGTCTCGATTAATTTACACCTCCTCCCGGGGCTTTTAAATATTGGGAGGGGGGCCACGCTGGCCCTGTTCATAACACTCAAACACAAACTGTGGTAGCGTATGAATTAATAAATAGAGATGTATAGACCTCACTATTCACCTGTGAGGATTTCCAGGTGCTGGGGAGCATGTGGGGGGATTTGTGCAGCTTTCGTCTTTCGAAAAAGGCAGGTGTTATGGCTCTTCCTTAATGCTTTCAGTGTGGGGGTTCATCTGATGCTGAGAGTGAGTTCTATCCAGGTTTTGGCCATGATGTACGACAAGGGTGTGCCTCTTGTCTGGTTATCTATTACAGAGGATTTTGGCCATCTGGGCCACCCATTATGAATAAAAACATTTCCCCCTGGATTTGACCCCCTAGGGGCTAATTAACAATAAAGCGGGCTTCGGGTTTTTTTCTTCTTTTTCACAGCATACACGTACATTACGCGTATACTGCGCTTTTTTTAATGTTTTTTGTTTAGGGGGTCCTTGTGGGAACCCCTGAGCAGGCCTACAGGGTCAGGGTGTTTCTACCCCTTTCCGTGTTTTTTGCGTTTCTTACGCTGCTTTCTTGTGCCTCGGTTCTAACGATAGGAACAAAGAGTATACCAGCTGGTATTATTCATAGGCAATTATTAAGGATATGCATACAACATTATCCACAAGGAGACAAGGAGACTTTATTTGATTGTTGCAGGTGCTCTTGGCATCATCTATATTAACCATTGTGACAGTAACTCTTTTTCCTCGGTGGCCATCCCAACAGTGGAGTCCTTCGCAAAGCCAGGCACTGAGGTGGGGGCACTAACTCAGGCTTCTCCTCCTAAAACAAGGTCTATGACTACTGATCCAACACGTAGGAAAGAACCTGCCCTGTCCAGACGAGGAGTGATTAAAAAGAAACGAGATAAGGCATCCTAAAAGAGTCAATGTCATAATAAACCCATAGATCAAGAAATGGATGAGGATGAGCGGGCGGTTTCAATCTGTCCAGAAGATTCGGGAGCAGTGGCAGTAGCATTACAATCAGCGACACTTGACTCTTTAACTCCCCACATATCTTCCATGAATAATTCTTTGTGGGACAAACTTGGATCTCTTCTTGCTGACTCTCTTTTGCCCCTTACTCGCAGACTGACCGCCATTGAAGCCAGTTTAGCTTCAGTAACTAATGTCTCTAATTGTATAGCGGGGGATGTAGCCAAACTCTCCAAACCCAAGGATAAATCTGTACCCGTAGCCCTCGATGGATTAAATAATAGGGGCAATAATAAGGGAATTAATGAAGAGATACCGACCCTAACGCCAATAAATCGGAGCCCTGCGGGGATGGGTACCTTGGCTTGGCTGCACCAGTTCCCACAGCATTGATGGCCGCGACAGTAGATCCGGCTAGAGCTGGGAAAGGCGACACCATCTGTAATGCGGGGTTGGGTCTTGATCCTAGTTATATTTCGCATATATGCCCGGATGACAACATACCTAACCAGATATATGGCCCAACTAACCATACAAAGCCCCTGACAATTGATGTACCGCCCCAATCTAGTCCATATGTTGTGGTTTTAACTGGAGTCCCGGAATTGAAGAATATAAGCGAGGAATCTTATACCTCGCTTAAAAATAAGGTCACAGTCTGGTTAAATAAAAACAGACCGTTTCCATCTACTGTGACCAGTGAAATTCTATTTGTTCATAGGGTGACCTGGGTGGGTCAAAGGCCAAAGGATATAAAGTGGGACCGTGTCCTGGTACCCATGGGCAGTGTACCACATTCGTCATTGGCCCCATCCTTCCTCCTCCACAATTATCCAGCCACTTCCTCTGGTATATTTCTATCCCCCAGGGCGCAGCATACCAACATTAATACTAGCTCTGGTCATCCATGGACCCTGGTGGGCCACCAGAGTTACGGATCAAGCTGCCATGAAATGGGTGATCCAACAGGCCCTGGCGCTGTACCTTTATGCAATAGATACAGGGGCCTGTACCTTGTTGACTGACTAGGGCATCAACCGGATGAATTTAATCGGGGACTGATTGGAGAGGACCGTGCTGGGGTGATGCTGGGAGGACGCCCACAAGAAAGGAATAATGAATGTATTGGTGGGGTCAAGCAGGCGGGTTCGTATGGGCTCTCTGGAACAACCCCATTAACTAATATTAATATCCAAGTCCTTTCTGACAGTGGAAGAGATCCTGGAGTCCTCCCATCATTCGACAGTAACCCATTGATGTCTTTAGTGTGCCCAGATATCCCGACAGATGCAGGAAACATGGATCCAGTTGAGGTTGACGAGGCTGGTATCGAACCGGATCCGCTTAAAATATTATCTTGGAATCTAGCAGGGCTCCTTAATAAGTTGAGCTGTCCAGATTGGGGTTCTCTTATTGATAACGCTGATGTGTGTCTCTTCCAGGAGACATGGGCACGAACGGTGCAGCACAGGGTTGGTTTTGCTTCGTTTGATGTACCAGCCATATGGGGAGGGAAAGGCTGCCCCTCTGGGGGTTTAGCAATTTGAATTGGCACACACCTCAGCTGCACTGCTAAATTAATGGATACCCACTCCAGTGACATTTTATGTGTAGTTCTTACCTGGCCCAATGCAATCAAGTTAGCACTGATAAATGTCAATTCGCGACCCGTGGGCTTGTGTAGCGAGTCCACCACTATTGAGGACTTAGCTTTGTTCATCCCCACCATTCTGAGTGACACCCGTCTGCAGGTTGGAGGTGATTTTAACTGCCATTTTGAATCCCTTAAAGGTATTAACGATGAAGCGCTATCAGCAGAGGACGACCACTGGTCGATAACGCTATCCCAAGTTCCACCACCTAAGGCATGGACGCTGCTGGCTATCCAAATTAAGGCACTTACCGTAAACAATTCTCTAAGAGCATGTAATGGCAGAACCCACTCAGATAACCCAGCTAAATTTACTTACAACAAACCTGGGCACATGTCTCTTATCGATTACATTTTAGTTGAAACAAGATTATGGCCTCTAGTCAAGGATTTTTCTGTTCTTACCAGAGCAGATAGCGATCATAATGCATTAACTTTAGAACTTAATTCACCTTACAGCAGCAGAAATGACTCTTCAGATTCCAGAGCGAATGATGATAATCTTATTACTTCTAACAATAGGCATAGAGTCAAATGGCATCACTTAGTGGAACAACCTGAGCAATTAGGGAAACTTTATAGAGACATAGTTCCCCTTTTTACGGAGGTCGTGGTATTAATCAGCCAACCACTAACCTCTGACTTCTTCACTAAATTGGAGTCTCTCCATGAGTCCCTATTGGTTAATTCAGCTGAGATTTTAAACCCCCGGATTACAGGGAAAATTAAAAAGGCATCCCCTCATACTTGGTACAATACAGCTTGTAGGAAGGCAAAAACTGAGTTACTGAAGGCTATTAAGGAAAATGATAGACCAATGATTAAAATTTGAAGGGGGCAATATAAATATCTGATTAATTGTGCCAAGGTAGAGTGGGGCCATGAGAACTGGACAAACCTATCATTGGCACTCGCGACTTAAGACTCTCGCACATTTTGGTCTATCATTAACAATGGATCCAGTGAACCAAAGGCCGCCCTAGAATCGAATATAGCTCCAGAGGCCTAGGAAGGTCACTATCAGGCCCTATACTCGATAGAGGCATTATGTGAGAGTATTGGGGACCCAATTGTCCTTCCGACAGTGCCTGTGGACACGGAAGACATAGAGTTCGCTGAAATTTCCAATGCCATTTCTAAACTTGCCGCTGGGAAAGCCCCTGGGCTGGATAAACTGATGGGAGACCTTTTTAAACAAGAGCCTAAAATCTGGGCCCCATACTTTCAAATACTGTTCAATGCGGTCCTAAGAGGTATTTCAGTACTGGATACTTGGCGGGGAGCAGAGATAGTGCCCATTTTCAAAAAGGGCTCTCTTCTGCTCCCCTCCAACTACTGACTGATCAGCCTTATTGATGTGCCCCAAAAAAATCTTTGCAAGACTCATATTGGACCGGTTGCAAGACTGGATCGATGAGTCAGACATTCTCAGTCCGTACCAGGCAGGTTTTAGAAAGAACATTTCCACCGTGGACCAAATTTTGCGCTTACAACTTCTATACTGGAAAACGGTGCAATTAGAGGGTGGCAGCCTCTATATGATCTTTGTCGACCTTCGTTCGCACTTTGACCTTGTACCGCGGGGGAAACTCTGGGCTGTTCTTTCAGATCTTGGTGTACCCACCCATCTCTTGATCATCTTGATAAGGTTGCATGAGGCTAATTATGGCCAAGTTAGATGCGGGAAAAACGGCAGGCTCTCATCCAAATTCTCTGTTGGCAGGGGGTTAAGGCAGGGCTGCATACTTGCGCTGACCCTGTTCTGCTTCTACGAGAACGGTGTAATTGGGCACCTTAGTGGGATCCAGAATATTGATGCCCCGAAACTGGCAGGGAACCGGGTTCCAGCGATTATGTTCGCCGACGATACCCTCTTGCTCTCTAAATCCCCAATGGGTGTACAGAGAATTCTGGATGGTTTTGATGAGTTTTGTACTGCTAGAGGTTTAGAGATCAATACTTCAAAAACTAAATACATGATCTTCAATCCTCCAAGAACCTCATGCCCAAACCCAAACCTAGGGACGACAACGTTAGAAAGGGTCAATACTTTTGACTACCTGGGGCACACTTTAAACAAAAATATGACATGGGAACCCCAGCAGGTAAAATCACAGCTTAAACTGGCCCAACTTTCAGGCGGAATCCTCAGGCTATCAAATAAGTCCACTATTAAACCTGTGGGTCCACCATTGGAGGTGTACAAAATACAAGCAAGAGGTGCTGTAATGTACGGGGGCGAACTATGGGGCTGCAGTACCAGGCCTGAAATTGTTAAAACCGAGAATAAATTATTTCGGGGGCTTTTGGCTCTACCACCCAGTTCCCCACTGATTCCCCTAAGGTTATATCTGGGAATTAGACCTATCGATGAAGAACTAGCCCTAAATCAGCTAAGATTCTGGCGTAGGCTATGGGTCACCCCTGAGCTAGCACCATACAGACAGGAACTTAAGGAAATACTGGCCGTTAATGGCTCGGGAAAGATTCCCTGGCTTGTTTATGTAAAAAGGGAACTCTTTAGGTTAATGATCCCTGATTTATGGCTTGACCCTGAGGATGGATTTAGAAAATTGTCTCGCACTCAGTTGATATACATATTTCGTGCAGACAAACTGAACACCGTACTATCCAATCCCCAAATTGGTTCAATTACTGCTCTATTCTTGCAAGTTAAAGACTCTTACTTATTTGAACAGTTTCTTGATGATATATACCCTGTTCTTGCAAAAAAGCTGTATGTTCAGTGGAGGCATGGTGTGCTCCCGCTGAGAGCCTTTACTAGTAGGTGGCTACCCAATGCTCCCAAAAATTGCCCTGCCTGTGAATGTGAGGAGGAAAATTAATTACATGTGTTATTCTTCTGCCCAGGGTTCCACAAGGCTAGGAATTACTGGCTAGTTCCACTTTGTAAAAATTTGGCCCTCAAACAATGCATGCATGTATTTAGAATATTTAAAACTGACACAACTGGTGTAATTGTATGTGCCGTTTCAAAATTTCTTGTGGCACAAGCGCAGGCTCCTAATTGCCTAACCTGTGTCGGTCCTGTTACGGTTTCTCACGCTCTTTTATCTATTTTAATTGATACTATGAAAACTATTTTTTTTTTTAATTTGTCTGCTCTAAAACGTGTTGCATTGTTAGGTGTTGATTTAACTTGTTTGAGGACGTATTTGTGCTGCTAATTGTACTATTTATTATTGTCATTTGTTTACACTGATTTTTATATACTGCTGCTGTCTTCTTTTATGGCTTTCCCTGAAATAGGTATTCTTTGAACTTTGAACATTAACCGTTAAAGGTAAATTGGAAAGGAAAAATAAGTAATTTACAGTTGTAACAGCACTGTATTACATAAATAAAAGCAATTGTGGCAACCCAAATTGCACGTGGTGCTCGTGGTTTGTGAGTGAAATCTGAAGTAGCAACTCAGATGACAATGTGAACAGCGTGGGTGGCGCAATGAGATTGGTGCAAAAATATATACAGTGAATAATTGGCACAATAATGTTCCGGATAACTAGAAGAGTTAGTTTCTACTTGAATACAATTTACTGTTCGTGAACCATTCAAGCACCTATGGCTGCGCTGGTGTGTCTACCGAGGCACAAGATGGCTGGCAACACTTCCTGGTTTGGAGTGTTGACAGACAGTTGACTGCCAATTAGCATGCAGCTCGTGCTCGGGAAGGTCTTAAAGGTTCCTATGGAAAATTGCAAGAGATAACATGTTTTGGGACCCCCTTTTTTCTCTGCCCCCCGCTTCACGAATCACCCCCAAACTTTCAGGGAAGGAGCCGAGCAGAGCAGGCCATTTTCATGGAGAATTTCGCGAAGATTTATTGACCGGCGTCAAAGGTTTTTCCAAATAGAATGTTGTGGACTTCCCTATGGAAACTAGGTCCTAACTATAACTACCTACTGGCGACCGCCAGTAGGTAATATACACATACATATATATAAATGCATATACATGCATATATATGTGAATGTGTGTGCGTGTAGAGAGAGGTAGAGAGGCTAGAGGTGTAGAGGTAGAGGTGTAGAGGTAGAGGTAGAGATAGAGAGGTTGAGAGTAGTAGAGAGAGAGGTAGTGGAGAGAGCGTAGTAGAGAGTAGGACAGTAGTAGAGAGTGAGTAGTAGAGAGTAGTGGAGTAGTAGAGAGTGATTAGTAGAGAGTAGTAGAGAGTGAGTAGCAGAGAATGAGTAGTAGAGAGTAGTAGAGAGTAAGAAGTAGAGAGAGAAGTAGAAAGCAGTAGAGTAGTAGAGAGTGAGTAGTAGAGTGAGTAGTAGAGAGTGAGTAGTAGAGAGTGAGTAGTAGAGAGTGAGTCATGGTGAGTGAGTAGTAGAGAGTAGTAGAGAATGGGTAGTAGAGAGAAGTAGAGAGTAGTAGAGTAGTCGACAGTGAGTAGTAGAGAGTTGTAGAGGCTGAATAGTAGAGCATGAGTAGTAGAGAGTGAGTAGTAGAGTGAGTAGTAGAGAGTAGTAGAGAGTGAGTACTAGAAAGAAGTAGAGAGTAAGTAGCAGAGAGTGAGTAGTAGAGAGAAGTAGAGAGTGAGTAGTAGAGAGTGAGAAGCAGAGAGAGAGTAGTCGAGAGTGAGTAGTAGAGAGTAACAGAGAGTGAGGAGCAGAGTGAGTAGTAGATTGAGTGGTAGAGAGTGAGTAGTATAAAGTAGTAGAGAGAAGTAGAGAGTGAGTAGCAGAGAGAGAGTAGTAGAACGTAGTAGAGAGTGAGTAGTAGAGTGAGTAGTAGAGAGTAATAGAGAGTGAGTAGTAGAGAGTGAGTAGTAGAGAGTGAGTAGTAGAGAGTGAGTAGTAGAGTGAGTAGTAGAGTGAGTAGTAGAGAGTGAGTAGTAGAGAGTGAGTAGTGGAGAGAGAGTAGTAGAGAGTTGTAGAGTAGTAGAGAGTGAGTAGAAGAGAGTGGGTAGTAGAGAGTAGTAGAGTAGAAGAGAGTGAGTAGTAGAGAGTGAGTAGTAGAGTAAGTAGTAGAGAGTGAGTAGTAGAGAGTAGTAGTGAGTAAGTAGTAGAGAGCAAGTGGTAGAGAGTGTGTAGTAGAGAGTGAGCAGTAAAGAGTAGTAGAGAGTGAGTAGTAGAGAGAGTAGTAGAGAGTAGCAGAATAGTAGAGAGTGAGTAGCAGAGTGAGTAGTAGAGAGCAAGTAGTAGAGAGTGAGTAATGGAGAGTGAGTAGTAGAGAGTGAATAGATGAGAGTGAGTAGTAAAGTGAGTGGTAGAGAGTACGTAGTAGAGAGAAAGTAGTAGAGAGTAAGTAGTAGAAAGCATTAGAGTGAGTAGAGAGTGAATAGTAGAGACAGATTATTAGAGAGTGAGCAGTAGAGTAGTAGAGAGTGAGTGGTAGAGAGTGAGCAGTAGAGTAGTAGAGAGAGAGTAGTAGAGAGTAGTAGAGTGAGTAGTAGAGAGTGAGTAGTAGAGAGTGAGTGGTAGAGAATAGTAGATAGTAAGTAGTAGAGAGTAGTACAGTAGTAGAGTGAGTAGTAGAGAGTGAATAGTAGAGAGTGAGTAGTAGAGAGTGAGTAGTAGAGCGAGAGTAGTAGAGTGAGTACTAGAGAGTAGTAGAGTGAGTAGTATAGAGTGAGTAGTAGAGAGAGAGTAATATAGAGTAGTAGAGAGTGAGTGGTAGAGAGTAGTAGAGTGAGTAGTAGAGAGTAGTAGAGAGTGAGTAGTAGAGAGTGAGTAGGAGAGAGTAGTAGTTTTAGAGTAGTAGAGAGTAAGCAGTAGAGAGTAGTAGCGAGCAAGTAGTAGGGAGTGAGTGGTGGAGAGTGAATAGTAGAGAGCGAGTAGTAGAGTGTGAGTAGTAGAGAGTGAGTGGTAGAGAGCAGTAGACAGTGAGAAGTAGAGAGAGAGTAGTAGAGAGTGAGTATTAGAGAGTAGTAGAGTGAGTAGTAGAGAGAGAATAGTAGAGAGACTGTAGTAGAGCAGTAGAGATTGAGTAGTAGAGTAGTAATGAATGAGTGGTAGAGAGTAGTATATAGTAGTAGAGTAGTAGAGAGTTAGTAGTAGAGAGTGAGTAGTAGAGCATGAGTAGTAGAGAGTAGTACAGAGTAGTAGAGTGAGTAGTAGAGAGACTGTAGTAGAGCAGTAGAGATTGAGTAGTAGAGTAGTAATGAATGAGTGGTAGAGAGTAGTATGTAGTAGTAGAGAAGTAGAGAGTGAGAAGTAGAGAGTGAGTAGTAGTTAGTAGTAGAGAGTGAGTAGTAGAAAGTGAGTAGTAGAGAGTGAATAGTAAAGACAACTGAATAATAGGGAGTGAGTAGTAGAGAGAGTAGTAGAGATTGAGTAGTAGAGAGTGAATAGTAGAGAGTAGTAGAGAGTGAGTAGTAGAGAGATAGTAGTAGAGAATAGTAGTAGAGAGTGAATAGTAGAGCGTAGTAGAAAAGTAGAGAGTGAGTAGTAGAGTCAGTGTCAGTCAGTGTCAGTCAGTCAGTGTCAGTCAGTCAGTATCAGTCAGTGTCTGTGTCAGTCAGCCTGTGTCAGACAATCAGTGTCAGTCAGTGTCAGTCTGTCAGTGTCAGTCAATCAGTGTCAGTTAGTGTCAGTCAATAAGTGTCAGTCAGTGTCAGTCAATCTGTGTCAGTCAGTGTCAGTCAGTCAGTGTCAGTCAATCAGTGATAGTCAGTGTCAGTCCGTCAGTGTCAGTCAATCAGTCTCAGTCAGTGTCAATCAGTCAGTGTCAGTCAGTCAGTGTCAATCAGTCAGTGTCAGCTAGAGCAGCTCTGCTGACCTGGTTCTCTGGCTCTAAAGCAGTCTGCTGACCTAGTTCTATGGCTCTAAAGCAGCTCTGCTGACTTGGTTCTCTGGCTCTAGAGCAGCTTTGCTGACCTGGTTCTCTGGCTCTAAAGCAGAACTGCTGGCCTGGTTCTCAGGCTCTAAAGCACCTCTGCTGACCTGGTTCTCTCCCTCTAAAGCAGCACTGCTGAACTGGTTTCTCTGGCTCTACAGCAGCTCAGCTGACCTGGTTCTCTGGCTCTAGAGCAGCTCTGCTGACCTAGTTCTTAGACTCTACAACAGCTCTTCTGACCTGGTTCTCTGGTTCTAAAGCAGTTCTGCTGACCCGGTTCTAAGGCACTAAAGCAGTTCTGCTGAGCGGGTTCTCTGGTTCAAAAGCAGCTCTGATGACCTGGTCCCTTGGCTCTAAAGCAGCTCTGCTGACCTGGTTCTTTCCCTCTAAAGCAGCTCTGCTAACCTGGTTCTCCCACTCTAAAGCAGCTCTACTGACCTGGTTTCTCTGGCTCTACAGCAGCTCTGCTGACCTGGAAGGAGTAGTAGAGAGTAGTAGGGAGAGAGTAGTAGAGAGTAACTTGTAGAGTGTGAGTAGTAGAGAGAGAGAGTAGTAGTAGAGAGTGAGTAGTAGAGAGTAGTAGAGAGTATGTAGTATAGAGGGAGTAGTAGAGAGTGTGTAGTAAAGAGAGAGTAGTAGAGTGTTGTAGAGTAGTAGAGAGTGAGTAGTAGAGAGTGAGTAGTAGCGAGTAATGGAGTAGTAGAGCGTGAGCAGTAGAGTGAGTAGTAGAGAGTAGTAGAGAGCAAGTAGTAGAGAGCAAGTGGTAGAGAGTGTGTAGTAGAGTGAGTAGTAGAGTAGTAGAGAGTGAGTAGTAGATAGAGAAGTAGAGAATACGTAGCAGAGAGAGTAGTAGAGATTAGTAGAGTAGTAGAGAGTGAGTAGTAGAGTGAGTAGTGGAGAGTAGTAGAGAGCGAGTAGTAGAGAGTGAGTAGAGGAGAATGAATAGTAGAGAGTAGTAGAGAGTGAATAGTAGAGAGTGAGTAGTAGAGAGTGAGTGGTAGAGAATAGTAGATAGTAAGTAGTAGAGAGTAGTAGAGAGTGAGTAGTAGAAAGTAGTAGAATGAGTAGTAGAGAGTGAGTAGTAGAGAGAGAGTAGTAGAGAGTAGTAGAGAGTGAGTAGTAGAGTAGTGGAGAGTAGTAGAGTGAGTAGTAGAGAGTGGATAGTAGAGAGAGTAGTATAGAGTAGTAGAGAAGAAGAGAGTGAGTAGTAGAGAGTGAGTAGTAGAGCGTGAGTAGTAGAGAGAGTAGTAGAGAGTAGTACAGTAGTAGAGAGTGAGTAGGAGAGAGTGAGGAATAGAGAGTAGTAGAGCATGCATAGTAGAGAGTGAGTAGTGGAGAATGAGTAGAAGAGAGTAGTAGAGAGAGAGTAGTAGAGAGTGAATAGTGGAGAGTGAGTAGTAGAGAGTGAATAGTAGAGAGTGAGTAGTAGAGAGTGGGTAGTAGAGCAAGAGTAGTAGGGAGTGAGTAGTAGAGAGTAGTAGAGTGAGTGGTAGAGAGTGAGTAGTAGAAAGAGAGTAATATAGAGTAGTAGAGAGTGAGTAGTAGAGTAGTAGAGAGTGAGTGGTAAAGAGTAGTAGAGTGAGTAGTAGAGAGTATTATATAGTGACTAGTAGAGCGTGAGTAGTAGAGAGTAGTAGTAGAGAGTAGTAGAGAGTGAGTAGTAGAGAGTGAGTAGTAGAGAGTTAGCAGTAGAGAGTAGTAGCGAGAGAGTAGTAGAAAGTGAGTAGTGGAGAGTGAGTAGTATAGAGTAGTAGAGAGCGAGTAGTAGAGAGTGAGTAGTAGAGAGTGATTAGTAGAAAGTGAGTAGTAGAGAGTAGTAGAGTGAGTAGTAGAGAGTAGTAGAGAGTGAGTAGTAGAGAGAGTAGTAGAGTAGTAGAGAATGAGTAGTCAAGAGTGAGCAGTAGATTGTGAGTAGTAGAGAGAGTTGTAGAGAGTAGTAGAGTAGTAGAGAGTGAGTAGTAGAGAATGAGTAGTAGAGAGTGAGTAGTAGAGAGTATTAGAGTAGTAGAGAGTGAGTAGTAGAAAGTAGTAGAGCTAGAGTAGTAAAGAGAGTTCTAGAGAGTAGTAGAGTAGTAGAGCGTGAGTAGTAGAGAGTGAGTAGTAGAGAGTAGAAGAGAGCAAGTAATAGAGAGTGAGTAGTAGAGAGGCAGTAGTAGAGAGTGAGTAGTAGAGAGTGATTAGTAGAAAGTGAGTAGTAGAGAGTAGTAGAGTGAGTAGTAGAGAGTAGTAGAGAGTGAGTAGTAGAGAGAGTAGTAGAGTAGTAGAGAATGAGTAGTCAAGAGTGAGCAGTAGATTGTGAGTAGTAGAGAGAGTTGTAGAGAGTAGTAGAGTAGTAGAGAGTGAGTAGTAGAGAATGAGTAGTAGAGAGTGAGTAGTAGAGAGTATTAGAGTAGTAGAGAGTGAGTAGTAGAAAGTAGTAGAGCTAGAGTAGTAAAGAGAGTTCTAGAGAGTAGTAGAGTAGTAGAGCGTGAGTAGTAGAGAGTGAGTAGTAGAGAGTAGAAGAGAGCAAGTAATAGAGAGTGAGTAGTAGAGAGGCAGTAGTAGGGAGTAGTAGAAAGCGAGAAGTAGAGAGTGAATAGTAGAGAGTAGTAGAGTGAGTAGCAGAGAGTGATTAGTAGCAAGAGAG
Organism: Lissotriton helveticus; assembly: GCF_964261635.1. Classification (NCBI taxonomy): domain Eukaryota; kingdom Metazoa; phylum Chordata; class Amphibia; order Caudata; family Salamandridae; genus Lissotriton; species Lissotriton helveticus. Next base: position 823,673,616 of record NC_136057.1, read on the forward strand.
TAATTTAGAGTAGTAGAGAGTGAATAGTAGAGTAGTAGAGTGTGAGTGGTAGTGAGTAATAGAGTGAGTAGTAGAGAGTGAGTACTAGAGAGTGAATAGTATCGAGTAGTATGCAGCGAAGAGGGTTTTTTAGGCAAACTCAGTAAGATTAAGGCGCTCTGCCTAGTGTGTACGTCTAGGTATATTGATAGCTAAGTAGAGGTATGGTGCGTCCAGAGTGAGCGGAGAAGCCCTTAACCGCTCAAATATGAAAATCAAAAGAATTTCACCAGACTAAAAAACAGCATTGCTCTTGCACACAAAAAACATAAAGTTTGCAAAGGTAAGCAATTAAATTCAAAGCACCACAACAGTATCACAAAAGGACAGATGCAGATTCTTGAATGTGTGTCTCAAGATGAGTTGTTTAATCGGTCCACAATCAGCCACAATCAGCCGACACGTGTTTCGTCGTGTGGATGTGGTTCACAACGACTCTTCAGGGCTTGTGACCAGCCTGTATATGAACAGGTCTAGAAGAGTAAATGCTCAATGTGGACATCAATCATAAATCACTGGAAGTTGGTAAGTTTTACAGAGAGTAGGTCAAACAGAACATGCCAAAGAGCAAGTGTGTATGCCTCTGTATCAAGCGATCTCGTCGAGTTGGCGGTTTAAAAGTGTATGCTTAATACGTGTGTGTATTAGGCAGGAACCGGGAGGGGACTATAGTGAAGCAGTGTGGCTCACTGGTTAGAGGCGGCAGACCCGAGAGCAGAGGACGGCCCGGGACCAGGGTTCGATTCCCGGCGCGGCAGGTTTCTGGACCAGGGTCAGCGGACTCGATAATTCTCTCGCCTCGGTGCCCACTCTGATCAGCGATCACACTCGGCAACTCTGGGCATTAGCTTGCCTCATCTTCACTAACGGCCCCACCAGACCGCCGGGGATGCCGGGTCTCACCCTGGAGATACTTATTAAGGGACCATCTCTCAGGGAAGCCAGGAAGGGTTTCGCAGCGGTCGAAGCGCCTTGGGACCCTACGGGTAAGTAGTGCGCTATATAAATGCCTATACATTTACATTTACATTTACATCCATAACACTTCGTTCGGTTGCCGTGCAGTAGTTAGCGTTCAGTAGTTAGCGTTCAGTTTCAGAGTTTCGTGCTGAAGCATGGTATCCCTCCTCTGTAGTTTCCCGGTCGCCGTTTATCGAGTAGTAGTAGAGAGGCGTTATGCTGTGTAAATACAAGCTCAGCGGTGAAGAATACACGGATATTCGCCAATTCCAAACGGCAGGAATCGAACCTTTTAGAAGCCGGATGGCTCAAATTGAGGGGTGACTACTCCGAACACCCACTGGGTTCCTATTCAAGAAGGGCCCCTAGGCGCTAACTCACCACTCCATCCTCCTTAGTCCTGAAGAAAACCCGCTATAGACCAAGAATTAAGGCGTCCTAGGGTCGAAACGTCGACGATATCTCCATCAACAGACCAGTATAGAACATTCAGTTATTAAGGCCTAGTGAAAGGGCGTATTGAATGATTTACAATTAAATAGAAAGCTGACCTGTAAAGTGTGTATAGGAAACATCACAATATCCCCCTTCCCTTTCCCTTCACTCACCTGTTGTATATAATTCACTTCTTCACGTGTGCACTATATGTCACATTGCACGCACCTTATTTGTATGCGCCGTTTGTTACTAAGTAATGATGGATTGTCTTGATTGATTTATCTGTATTATAAACAAAGTATTCATGAATGAAATTAATTCAGAGATTAAAAAGTATATTGTTACTCTGTTTACCTTGGAATGGGATTTGCTTTTTGTTTTGTGTTTTTAGAAAAAATGCTGTCCTTTAATGACTGTACAAAGTAACTTAAAATAATCTATGTCTAACTAAGAAATGATTTTGAAATGAATGGATGTGCATTTTTGAAGTAATCAGCTTGCATACCCGACAGAACCACTGTATATACTAAAGTGATGTGTGCAAACACAACCTGTGGTGCGTTTTAAGCTGGGGAAAAAATTCAATTTCAAACCTGAGGGGCCATGGGGGCCAAGTATTCCACCAGGTGCTTCCAGGAAGCACCACTGCGCTGCGTTGCAGAGAGGTGGTGCATGCTGTGCCCTTTTTACATCTCTGTGGCGCTTACTGGCTGTAGTACGAATTCCGATTTACTCAACTGTTCTCAGGAGAGACCTCAGTGCTGCATCTTTGAGCCCAGTACTGATCCTCAAAAGTAATTCTAAACATACTTACCAGTAACTTGAATTTCCTTTTATAGGCTAAGATTGACTGGTTTCACGTGTAAATTCTTCGAAGTGTGGAGTTTTGGAACTTTAAAAAATCCCTCTAAAATCAGCCGAACTACAAATTCTGATTTACTCACCTGTTATCAGGAGAGACCTCAGTGCTGCATCTTTCAGCCCACTACTGTCATTTGAGATGTCATCAGTGATGTCACTGACCATGTCATGAATGATGTAATATGTGACATCATCAGCAGTGGATTGCGGACGTGGGAGATATAGTTAGTACAACTAACTATATCGGAGGAATTTTAATCGTTTTGTACGAGTAAAATGTCCAGCTAACTATAACACCCCTAAAACCTGCAATCTTTTCAGTGAATTTCTAGGGTTTCTTAAATGATAAGTCCTAACTATATCAGACCTGAAACCTATGGTTTTTTCAGTGCATTTCGAAGGTTTTTTAAATGCTACTTCCCAACTATATCAGGCTGAAACCTATGTTTCATGTTTTTTTTTAAATTACGTTACATATTTTTAATATTAATTGAAAAAAATCGTTTTAAAAAATATTGAAATTGTAATATTTTTTTTATTTTATATATTTTTTAATGTATATATTTTATATCGCAGGCAGTGATGTCCTATGGAAGGCAATTCAAGTTACTGTAACTACGAATATATTTACTTTTCAGGATCAGTAGTGGGCTAAAAGATGCAGCACCGAGGTCTCTCCTGATAACAGGTGAGTAAATCAGAATTTGTAGTTTGGCTGATTTTGGAGGATTTTTTTAAAGTTCCAAAACTCCACACAGAAGAATTTCCAAAGGAAACCAGTCAATGTTAGCCTTCCGAAGGAAATTCAAGTTAGTGTAACTACAATTAGAATTACTTTTCAGGATCAGCAGTGGGCTAAAAGATGCAGCACCAACGTCTCTCCTGATAACAGGTGATTAAATCAGAATTCGTAGTTCAGGTCATTTTTGAGGAATTTTTTAAACTTCCAAAACTCCACACTTAGAAAAATGTCCAAGTGAAACCAGTCAATGTTAGCCTATGGAAGGAAATTCAAGTTACTGTAAGTATGGTGAGAATTACTTTTAAGGATCAGTAGTGGGCTGAAAGATGCAGCACTGAGGTCTCTCCTGATAACATGTAAGTAAATCGGAATTTGTAGTTTGGCTGATTTTTGAGGAATGTTTTAAAGTTCCAAAACTCCACACTTAGAAAAAATTCCAAGTGAAACCACTCAATGTTAGCCTATAGAAGGAAATTCAGGTTACTGTAAGTATGGTTACATTTACTTTTCAGGGACCATACTGGGCTCAAAGATGCAGCACTGACGTCTCTCGTGATAACTGGTGAGTATTTTTGCTCAATAGTGAAGGAAGGGGGCGGGGACTGAGGTGACATGTGTGCAAACACACCCTGTGGCGCGTTTTAGGTTGGGGAATTAATTCACCCCTGAACTTTTTGCTTTTATATGTGACTTGGTGTTAGTTATTTTTGGCTTCTGCACACTTTAACAATGTGTCCCAGTGTAAAGTGTGTGCGCACTCTGAGTGCATGTTGTGAGATAGGCCTGCCCTCCCTTAGGAATGCATGGGGAATGTATGTGTCCATGGTAGTTCCTGATGCATGAGGAGTGCAGGGTCGAGTTTGGTATGTGCGAACTCGTGAGATTGAATGCTGCGCGATGATGCGTGCGGCGTTAATGTGTCTAGTGTGGAAGTGCCACTTCTAGAAGCTGGCATGTCTGTGTAATAAAGGTGATTTGACTATCTGGCTTGTGATTGGCGGGAGCTGGCTGGTGTGCCTGGCTCCAGGAGTCAGGATGGGTCTGCCCCGGTGGTGAATGGAGAGATCTGCATGTTGATGTGAGGGAGGGCTGCACCTGGGACCTGAATAGGGCTGGGCTTTCCCTACACAATGCTGGCTCCGCCCTCTGTGGTGTGACTGATGCCCCTAGCCTGTCCTGTGAATAGGGAGTGAGGCTGTCCACAACAGAGTGCTCCAGAACCAGCTGCATCTGGTTTTCCCCCACCCTGCAGCCTGAAACAAAGGGGTTTGGTGTATAAGAAGGGGCTGTGACCCCATGAAAATGTTCTTCCTGATCCTACCTTGAGGGGGGCCTGCTGCTGCTGGGTGCCAGGAGGACCGCCACTGGGGACTGCCTCCCTGCTTGGAGGGCCCTGTGAGCTGGTCCCTGGGCCCAGCCTTTGCCCCCACAACCTTCCTGAACTTTGCCCTGGACTTTTGCGCACCTCAAGCGCTTGGGAACTCTTTGCCTTTATTTCTTTACAGCGCTTTGTTTTCCTCCAGGGGAGCGCTTCTGCTTTTTACTGCAGCACGGAGCTGCAATCATCCTGCAGAGGGAGTCCCCAGCATGGGGATCCCCCTGCCTTTGTGCCGTCTTGTGTCCCCGACGGGTGCCAACCCCAATAGGGACAAGGTGCTTGTTTGCGGGTGCCACCCCGCTTCCAGTGTCTCGAGCGGGTGCCCTACCCCGCGTGGGTAGTAACTGGAAGCCTAATTACGGCGTGGGAGTCCACCCTGTCTCGCCAGCCGCATTAGAGATAAACCAGGATTCCCCCGCGCATCTGTTGATTTCAAATCCCTAGCGGGTGCCCACCCCGCCAGGAACTTTTGCTTCTAAACAGGAACCTACCCTGTATCTTGCCAAGTGAACTCACCACCACCACCCGGGGCCTCATCGAGAGGGCCGCGCCACCATTGGCTAGCGCACCCCAGAGCCTGGAGGCTCATTTCCCGAGCCGCACTGCCATTGGTTCAAGTGCCCAGGAGCCTGGAGGCTCGTCTGCAGGGCCGCGCAGTGATTTGCCACCCAGCCAGCCTGCACCTCGAGTCAGGGAGAGCTTCCCTGAGGTGAGACTGCGCCAACTGGGACCCGTGGCAGAAGCGGAGAGACCGGAGAGCCCCCACGGAGTCCGAGAGGCTCTCCCAAACCCCACCTGCAGCCCCGCCGTACCGCAGTAGGGAGGAGCAGGGAAGCCCAGCGGAGACGGCGCCTCCCAACAGCCGGTGAGTGCGGGCGTCTCGGTGGGTCGCTCCTCTGCTAAAGGGTGCATTTCTTTAGAGCCCACAAGGCTCCTGGGGGCATTGTGGTTTCGAGCCCATGTGGCTCCAACGTGACCAGGGCACATTTTGTTTCAGAGCCCAAGAGGCTCCAATGTGTGGGGCATTTTGGAGCTTAGAGCCTGCATGGCTCCCACATTGTGTTTGGCTGCATTCCTATATTCAGAGCCCCAGCGGAGAGCCAGGGAGCCCGCTGGTGCCCAGGCTCAGTTCCCCAGCTGCCCAGCACGTAGCGGGCAGCTGCATTGTTTAGGCCCCCACGAACCCTTGTGCATGCTTCTTTTGCTGCCTGCGCAGCCAGCCCAGACATTCTGGACATTGGGCCTGTGAGCCCATGAGAGGCCAAGTTGGCCTGGGGTCAGTTCTGTGATCTTTGGCGCAAATGTGATTACCTGCCTAATGTGATTTCTGCATCATGTGTAATGCTTTATGCCTATACCTCTACATGTGTTTTTCCTGCCTAAGAAGTTGTTTAGCCTAGTATAGTTAGTTATAAAAGATGCAGCACTGCGGTCTCCCCTGATAACAGGTGAGTAAATCAGAATTTGTAGTTCGGCTGATTTTAGAGGAATTTTTTAAAGTTCCAAAACTCCACACAAAAGAATTTCCGAATGAAACCAGTCAATGTTAGCCTACGGAAGGAAATTCAAGTTACTGTAACTACGATTAGAATTACTTTTCAGGATCAGCAGTGGGCTTAAAGATGCAGCACCGACGTCTCTCCTGATAACAGGTGATTAAATCAGAATTCGTAGTTCAGCTCATTTTTGAGGAATTTTTTAAACTTCCAAAACTCCACACTTAGAAAAATTTCCAAGTGAAGCCTATGGAAGGAAATTCAAGTTTCTGTAAGCATGGTTAGAATTACTTTTCAGGATCAGTAGTGGGCTGAAAGATGCAGCACTGAGGTCTCTCCTGATAACAGGTAAGTAAATTGGAATTTGTAGTTCGGCTGATTTTTGAGACATTTTTTAAACTTCCAAAACTCCACTCTTAAACAAATCTCCAAGTGAAACCAGTCAATGTTAGCCTATGGAAAGAAATTCAAGTTACTGTAAGTATGGTTAGAATTACTTTTCAGGATCAGTAGGGGGCTGAAAGATGCAGCACTGAGGTCTCTCCTGATAACAGATGACTACATCAGAATTAGTAGTTTGGCTAATTTTTGAGGAATGTTTTAAAGTTCCAAAACACCACACTTGGAAAAAATTCCAAAAGAAAGCACTCAATGTTAGCCTATAGAAGGAAATTCAAGTTACTGTAAGTATGGTTACATTTACTTTTCAGGGACCATACTGGGCTCAAAGATGCAGCACTGACGTCTCTCGTGATAACTGGTGAGTAAATCGGAATTCGTAGTTTGGCTGATTTTAGAGGAATATTTTGCTCAAAAGTGAAGGAAGGTGCGGGGCCTGAGGTGACATGTGTGCAAACACACCCTGTGGATCGTTTTAGGTTGGGGAATTAATTCCTCTTCAATCATGTATGCGCCAGGGAGCTGCGTTGCAGAGAGGTGTTCAGAGGGCACGCCCCTCTTTACAACACTCTGCAACGCATCTCCGTGGTGCTTACTAAAGGTACCTGTTTGTTGGACTTGGCCCTTTTGGTAGGTTCACCCCTGAACTTTTTGCTTTTATATGTGACTTGGTGTTAGTTATTTTTGGCTTCTGTGCACTTTAACAATGTGTCCCAGTGTAAAGTGTGTGCGCACTCTGAGTGCATGTTGTGAGATAGGCCTGCCCTCCCATAGGAATGCATAGGGAATGTATGTGTCCATGGTAGTTCCTGATGCGTGGGGAGTGCAGGGTCGAGTTTGGTATGTGCGTACTCACGAGATTGAATGCTGCGCGATAATGCGTGCGGCGTTAATGTGTCTTGTGTGGTAGTGCCACTTCTAGAATCTGGCATGTCTGTGTAATAAAGGTGATTTGACTATCTGGCTTGTGATTGGCTGGAGATGGCTGGTGTGCCTGGCTCCAGGAGTCAGGATGGGTCTGCCCCGGTGGTGAATGGAGAGATCTGCATGTTGATGTGAGGGACCTGAATAGGGCTGGGCTTTCCCTACAAAATGCTGTCTCCGCCCCCTGTGTACGACTGATGACCCTAGCCTGTCCTGTGAATAGGGAGAGGGGCTGAGCACAGTAGAGTACTCCAGAACCAGCTGAATCTGGTTTTACCCCACCCTGCAGCCTGAAACAAAGGGGTTTGGTGTACAAGAAGGGGCTGTGACATCAGGAAAATGTTCTTCCTGATCCTACCTTGAGAGGGGCCTGCTGCTGCTGGGCGCCAGGAGGACCGCCACTGGGGATTGCCTCCCTGCCTGGAGGGCCCTGTGTGCTGGCCCCAGGGCTCAGCATTTACCCCCCAACCTTCCTGAACAGACAATGTTAGACAGCGCAGCAGAAGTAACCATAGCTCGCAAGATCCTGATGAATCTTCTGGAGACAGTGGACACGAATGAATACATTCAAGTGGAAACTGCAGACACCAGACTTAGCAAACCCCATAAATTATACGAAATACCATTACATATAGAGGGGGATAAATCTAGGAAAATAAAGGGTCTCTTTCGGGATAACCTTTCGAAAGGCTATGACATCCTGTTAGCTGAGAAAGACTGGCCACCAGAGTTTGTCATGGAGTGCCCTCATGGCGAAGAAATGATTATGCCTGCCGTCTCATATCATATTCCACTTCATAAAAAATACACATTTGCAAGAAAATTGGCAGTAGCCCAAGCTCCTGCATTATATAAAAATCATGTAGGATGGGATGAGGATTCTCCTCCCCACAAAATCCAGTTAAAAAGTCTATCAACTGCACAAAGGCAGTATCCTGTTAAGCAAGAAGCTAAAAAGCAAGTCAGGGAGATCTTAGATCAACTTGAATATCAGGGGGTGATTGAAACATGCACCTCACAAAGGAACAATCCTCTGTTTCCTGTCTCCAAGCCAGACAATTCATATCGTCTAGTTTTGGACTACAGACACCTAAACTCTTGCTGCAAAACATTTGCAGTACAAAACTCACACAGTGCAGCACTAATGAATAATATAGTGCGCAAAAAATATAAAACAACATTAGATATCTCAAATGGTTTCTTTTGTCAAAACATTAGACCTGAAAGCAGGTATTTGACCGCTTTCTCAACAATGGGTCGCAAAAACAATTCTGTGGACTCCCACAGGGATTCAAGAATAGCCCAGGATTATTCTCATCAAGGGTAACAGAGTTACTACAAATATATGATGATGAGGCATTATCATATGTCGATGACATCTATCTTACAGATGACGACCTGGAGACACACTTGAAAAGAGTGAACACCATAATACTTGGGTTCGCAGCTGAATGGTATAAATTCAACTTTAAAAAGTCACACATTGCTCATCTAACTGTTCTGTTTTTAGGATATGAATTATTAAGTGAAGGCAAAAGCCTAGCAGACAACTTCTTAGAGAAGTGTGCTGTACTCCAAGCTCCAAAAACACTGAAGAACTTACAATCAATACTAGGTTTCCTGAATTTCGGAAGAACATACATTCTAAATTATGCAGAGAGGGTTAAACCTCTCTATGAATTAATAAAACCTGATTTCAAACCAATCAATTGGACTCAGAAACACACAAAAATTTTAAGATCATTACAAACAGACAAGTTAACTAAAACAAAATTGCAAACACGCGCAAATGAATGCAACCTTGTAATCCGAGTCATCCCAGGAAGATGCGGATTCACATACCTGACCTCTAATGAGGGAGAAACGGTACCAATAGCTTATAAATCACATTTGTACACACAAGCTGAAATTAAATTCAGTTCTACTGAAAAAATTCTAAATGCGGTTCAAACTGCTGTAGCAAAAGAAAGAGCCCTAGCCCAAGGCAAGAGCATATCTGTTTTAACAGCAGTATCAGCCCTTGAGGCAGTGACAAGTCCACGCATTCCAAATGCAGTGGTATTAGATCCAAAATGGATACCTTGGGAAAATTCTCTTGCTGCAGAAGACGTGAAACACACTTTTGACCCGAAAATGAAAAGACTAGAAGATCTAGAATATGAAGAAGAATATCCTCTGCCAATCGAAATTCTGCCTCTCGAACAATACACCTGTGCAATCTACATGGATAGATTTGCACAACACTACGATGTGGATAAAAAATCCTACAATGCAGCGTGCGTGATTGTTAAAGGTCGTTGGCGCTTTGGTAAATTCAGACCGATAATCACCAAAGCTGAATCACTCAGAAGCTGAACAGCTCAGCGAGCTGAAATAAGATCTTTAAAGATGGCGCTTGAAAATGCCGATCGCGAATTCCCCACACTAATAGTGTGCGATTCGCATTACTGCGTCAAGTCTTATAATAATGACATGCAGACATGGATCATGAACGGTTACAAAGATGACACAGGTGCCACAATAAAGCATAAAAAGCTCTGGGAACAAGTAGTTATTTTGCAGAAAGAACTACGAAAGAATCATGTGATACATACACTGAGTCATCAACGTGATGGCGTTCACGGTGCAGGGAATTAATTGGCTAACAGAGCCACAGCGGAAGCGGTTCAACCGGCTTCCGTAGCCACAAAAAAGCGTTCTAAAAAACACATAGACGGAGAAACCATGCTGGCGGTAAAAACCTCATTAAAAGGCGACTATGCAGCATTACCTCTCGACTATCCACTCAAAAATACATACATAATTGATGCAAACGCTGTTCCCTTTGCTCAAGTCCCTGGAGTGGGGGACAGAGTAATTCCAAACACGAACCGGGGGGCTTACTTGATTCAAGAAGCACACATAGGACAGGGTCTAAGGCACCAAGAGATCGTGAAATCTCTAAAAGAATTACAATCAGAATACTGGTGGCTGGGGATGAGCCTGCAAAATTACAAATTTGCAAAGGATTGTCCTGACTGCAACAGAGATCGCAGTTGTGAACCGGACCAGACTACTGCCAGGACTCCTTTATCAGAAAGCATCAGGCTATCTATACGCAGAAATCCAGCCGGAGAACTGCGTTCCCATAAATATTAAGACTAGATTCACTTAAAATGTAGGCCCCAGCACTCGGCTGACGCCAGAACTGTTATACAAAGATTTGCGAGTCTTTATCGGCACATACGCAATTGGCATGCTACATTCTGACCAGGGTCCTGCGTTTAGCTCTCGAGCTTACAAAGAGGCCATGACCAGCATGGGCATTGCATTGCGGTACTCTTCCCCCTTCCATCCTGAAGGTAATGTGGTAGTGGAAAGAAAAAACCGGGACATAAAGCAATCTATAACGTCGAGGGTATTAGGATCGGGTGATGGGTGGGTCAAACATTTAACAAGTGTCCAACGTAGTCTTAACAATCTGCCAAGAAATTCTCTAAAAGGTATCACTCCATACGAACTATTGTTCGGCACTAGAATGCAAATCCAGGATTTAGATTGTCAGACTTCAGTGGTAGAAGAAAAAGCCTTTGATATCAAAGACCGTTTGGCTGTTTTACAGGACTAAAATGAAACAATAAGAAGTCTGAGTAATATAAAGTTAAAGCCAACAGCCACTGAAGAGAAACCACCTGTCCCAGCAAGACCTGTCTGGATTCCAAAGATTGGGGATCTAGTCAGAGAAAAGATCGCGGTGAAGAAGGAATTTGGGCCTTCTTACAGAAAAGCAGTACCTGTCTTAGCTGTCAGTGGAACAAGATCAGTAGTACTACCGCCCCTTGCTGGTAAAAAGGAGAACAGAGTTGTATCCATCGACCTGGTAAAACCACAATCATGTGGCCAATAATAAGTAGTAGGCCCAGTGGACTCCCAAGAAGTAGCAGAATACCAAAACTTGCTACAATCCAAGAGGTTCAAACTGAGAGACTAATCACTTTTGATAAACCTGCAGTGAACAAAAAAGGACTATGCAACAAAGCCATGGAACTTGTGCCTCTTGAAACCCAAATTGCAACAGTTCGTCAAGAAACACCAGTCTACAATGATGTAGCATCAGACTATACTAATGTACCAAAGAAAGATCCAAAGACTAAAGAAAATGCGGAAGCAATTCCAAAAATTGACAGAACTGCATCTGGCTACTTCATCGATTTCGATGACTTTTCGGATGATCCAAGTGAACATGAAGAAACGCCAGCAACAAAAACTTCCAAAGACAAAGTAACTGAACTCTTTCATCAACTCAAAGAAACATATCTGATTTCTCCATGGATTGAATTATGGATTGTGTTAGGTGTACTTTTCCTCCTGCCTTGGCTCATCATGGTTTTATGTTTGGGTAGATTCATTGAGGGAAAATATAGTACAATGGACACAGCAAGTCAGAACATCAACTTGGTCCTAAAGCCTCACAAGTCATCTCACATCGAGAAAAGAGAACTGTCATCAGTGAACATCACAGCCAATCAAAACCCGGTGGGGTAGCATGGGACAAAATAGATTATGAAATGTATGGCCCGATTGAGCTATTGAAATAGCCACACCAGTTCAAGGTTTCTTTAAGTGACTTTGTAAAACCAAGTACTTTCTCAGATGATTGGGACTCTGAAAATATTAATAATAGGATGTCAGATTTAGTAATGTCGGCTAAATTCACAGAACATGATTATTTGCAGGGTTCATAAAACTATGAAGAAATGTACTGTTATAATCATTTTAGTCATCACTATTTGCATAAAACTGCTCAACCTAGAAATGTTTTTAATTATAACCAATGGGAACATTGTGCAACACCGCCAAAAGGCAGTTCGAAAACATTTTATGAGAAATTCCCATACTTCTCAGGGTTTAACAACAGTGATGCAGAAACGTTTTATTTCAAAATGTTAAATAAGACAGGAATGAAAACAATGTTGACAAATATTAAATTGATTTATTCTGAAACATTTTATGATAAAATGTCTACATTTGGTTTTGAATTTTGGAAAAACAACATTGAAACAAAAACCATCTGGGGTACAAAAGACTGGCAGGCACAAGGTCTAGAAGCATTATTTTGAGCCTGCATGATCCCAGAACAGATAATATTCCTGAATGACACCATTCAGCAAACATCCTGTCTTGGTTTATCCCAGATAAAAGAATTAAACAAACCGTCTATTCCGAGGCCCATACCTGATAGTAATAGCACTACAGATGTGGAGATAGACGTATCCCATATTTTACACCAAAACTGAACAAATCCTGATTGGAAAAAATGGTTGATCTGGCCCACAGACACAAATAACTGTCAAGATAGATTCCGGACCAAAACACAGGGATTCAAAATGACCAGGCCAGACCCTAGATACTCCCAGAGACAACATCCAGGGATAGTTACAACATACAGTGTAGGGAAACTATGCCTCGAATGGCTACAGAAATCCACACTGGCTGAAATTAAGCAACACTTGACTTTACTTAAAGAAGGTGCTGACTTGCGTGATTTCATACAGGGACCACCCAAACAGCATCAAAAACGTTTCTTATACGCTGGTATATACGCTGCTTACAATGAGGCTTGGAAAGTAATGCAAATTGAAACTTCAGCGAAAATACGAGAAATTGATCGTATAAATTTGGAAAAATCCCTTTCTGTAGTGGACAATGGGTTAACGACTCTGTCCTCCAGAATATATTCACTGGACAGCATTGTATTATCTGCTATTGATATAATAGAGCAGGACTTGCTAATGCTACAACATGGTCAGTCCCAATTACGTTCTATTGTGCAGCTAGGCTGGACCTTACAAAACTTGCGTTCAGGCTACGTGCCATGGCGTTTAATCAACACAACGCCATTATTCTCTATCTTTAAACTTACTCATAAACAAATCAGTTTGGCACAAAAAGGAGCAGACTATACTATTCTGAGCATTGAAAAACTTGAGAGATTACCATTGACAATGTCAGAGAGACCTGTCATTGAATGGATAATACATGGAACGATTACAATAACAACTTTCCAGTTTAAGTATTGCCAAAAATATATACCAGCAGGCCTGTATGAAAGGTTGGGTAAAGGATACATTAAGTCAACATGGAAATTACTTTATACACACAAATGTTATAGTGAAGGAAAAAAGAGGTATTTCTTAGTGGTAACAATTGTAAAAAATCACTAGGCGGTACACTTCTGTGTCAAGGTATTAACTTGCATGGAGCCTGCGAATGTTCATCAAATAACCTTTCATGTCACCTGCATAGCACTCCTGCAGCACAGAAAGAGCCATTTTTCAGACAGCTTTCCAACGGCAGCTACGTTCTAATAAGTGACCACAGCTGTTGTGGCATGGTGCCAGGAAAAGCCTATCTCGTGAGCGTTACTTCCATGGTCACTTGCTGTATGCAAGGGTTGTATCCAAGCAGCAATCCAGACATGGAGGCGGCAATATGGCCTTCTTTGAATATCTCTTCTATTCGAATTGATTAAGCAGAACGAAGTCAATTATTTTACAGACAACTGTCCCTTTAACCTTGTCCAAAGAGACGTATGATCTGCAAGTTGCAAGGACAGCGGCAGAGATACATTCCCTATTATCAACAAATTGCCCCATGCATTTCGTAGAAATGTTAGGTCAAATTTTAAACATGTCTGATACCAGTGGCATCGCACATGTATTTCAGACAATTTTTTCAGGACTGTTAGCACCATTTGAAACAGTTCTGGGCATTTTCCCGAATTTTGTGCATTCCCTTTTCGGCGGCCTGCCTCTTCTTTTGGGACTCGTAGCAGGAATTTTATTTTTGATCCTTCTGCTCCGATATGGCAAGCCAAGCCACAGACAAAACTCCTTCTACAATGGGAGAGACGATCCTAGCAATATGCTACAGAGACCGAATCACTAAAGTCCTCGGATTAGCCCAGCTAAGAGATCTGAGTGCAACTTGGTTTCTTTCATTCAGACCAATCTGGCAAGATTGCATCTTACCTGTGCTTTGATGTCTGCTATGCGGAGAAGAATGCGTGTTGGATGTCTGTCTTACACTACCATCAGCAGTACCAATGTATATCGATACTTTGCTAGGTCGGTAACGACTCATGCAACGTCTTGTCCCCAGCGGCTACCTATTCTGATGACGGCATTCGTTGAGACTTCACCATTACGACTAGGTGGCGGTGAAATAGGAAAGCAGCACCACACAGGTACAACCTTCTGTGAGCATTGCTGATCCCGACATTGATGATAGCAATGATTCTCACATATGCACTATTTCAGCTTTTTCGAACTTGGTCGAACTTTCACCTGATGTTGTAGACCAATTTTTCGCAACCCTGTCTGATATGATGTTCTTCCCATAACAACAAGAATAACTTTTAAAACAACGAGCACACAGCATTCCCTGAACTCTCAATTCGGCCTTCAGTTTTTTTTGATAAACGAAAGTACTGAAAACAATTGGAACTATGTTTTCCCCAGAAAGCTAAATTATTTTTCCACTTCCAAAATATTTCCTTTTTTGGCACATGGTACTCTGCTTAAAGTAGAACTATTCTTAGAGAACAGAGCTTCTATTTTTAGAGAAACTAGAGACAATATTTTACCTCAGTCTCTAGCACATGTACAGTATTTTTGTAAATATGTGGTGAAATGGTCTCGACCTTCTTTTCTGTATTTAGAGCCATTTCATAAATGTAATTTTCGCAATTCATTCAGCCGATATTTATAGATGCATTTTCTGAATGATATCACTGCTTGAAAAACGTACAGTACCAATACTCATTTTCGTGTATATACCATACACCATTTCAAATGCAATTTATGTATTTTGGGGTGGGTTGGAAAACACACATGCATCGTTTAGTATTGCTTAGTATTTAGTAATGATGGACATTAATACGTGGAAGGGGTGTTGTGAATCTATCTAGGACCCTAATCAATATATCCCTGATTCATGCCCTTATATGATTATAACAAGACATATCCTTATAGAGGCATAGGAATCATGTCCATAGCTAGTCATAGCCCATGCAGTTCAAATACGGCACGGCTACTCCCATAGACTCCTAGAAAGAACAACGCGTTCTTTAAACAAAACAAGCCTCCAGCAGCCCAGAAAATCCCCCTGCTTTTGTTTTGATTTGCACAAGAACTCCTGGAGTCCGGAAAGAACTGTTAGTTCTTAGTGACGTCTTATGTCCAACCTTACATCAAACCCGGCACCTTCCAGGTATAAATATACCAACGTTGCCTTAAGCAAACACACGGTGGTTTGGAGCAGAGCGGCTATCTACTTTCCCGACGCCCAGCTGATACGAGTGCCGAAGGAAGCCGACCCTCCCCATTTGACGCACTGAGAGAGACGCTGTCTTTTCTCCTGCCGAGAAATTGCAGCTCCGGTGTTTCCAGTCACCCTTGCGGGTTGCTGGGAGATCGAGTCCTGAGAGAGAGATACAAGATCTCCTACATTCTAGAACCAAGGTACTGAGCTGACTAAATCCTTAAGAGAATTCTTGATTCAGATTCTTGGCAAAAAAACAACTTAACTTAAACTGCAACTTACTTACTCCTTCCCACGTATTAGGCTTAGGTCAGGTACACCAGGGTAGGCGTATCTTAGAAGCACCAGTTGAGTACGTAAGTCAATGTTTTTATGTATGTATATATTTTATCCATTTTAAAGTATCATATGGCTAAGAAACCATATCAATGTTTTTACAGTATTATTTGATAATACTCCTTTTACTGTACCCACTTTACTTCATGATAAGTATTGCAATTGTGGCAACTCACTTCTCTTGCATGAGAAAGAAGACTGCTCAATAAATAACACCTTTTATTGACAACGCCTGTCTCTCTATTTCTCTGCACTCTGGTGAAACTAAGTATGCACGATTGACTGAGTGAAATAACTGTCTATTGTTTTCACACGACTCTAGAGATATACTCTTTCTTCTGAGGGATCAAAGTTGTCATGTTTATGCGGTTGTCAGAAACTAATCTCTTCTTGTCTAAATCAGGATAGTTAACTCCTTCTTGATCATTCGAGAAAGTTTCTAGTGACCTCTGAGCTAGCTGGCAAAACTAATTATGTCTAGTATAGTCAGTAGAGACCTAGATGACCTCAGTCCTACGTCTACACTGCTGTTTATATTATTCCAATACGCAGAGCCTATTGGGAATATAGGAACTACACTACAGTTCTAAATTGGGGGATTAAGTCCCCTTGCATACTGGGGGTCCCTGGGGGCCAACTAGCCCACCAGGAACCTCCAGTATGAGTCAGGGGGCTGCGTTGCAGAGAGGTGTAAAAAGGGGCATGGCCTCAGAACACCTCTCTGAAACGCAGCCCGCTGGCGCATACAGGAGGTTCCTGGTGGGCTAGTTGGCCCCCAGGGACCCCCAGTATGCAAGGAGAATTAGTTCCTGCTCTGCAAACGTGCCAGGGGGCTGCGTTGCAGAGAGGTGTAAAAAGGGGCGGGCCTCAGAACACCTCTCTGCAACGCAGCCCCCTGGCACATTTGCAGAGGGGGAACTAATTCCCCTTGCATACTGGGGGTCCCCGGGGGCCAACAAGCCCACCAGGAACCTCCAGTACGCGCCAGGGGGCTGCATTGCAGAGAGGTGTTCTTAGGCCATGCCCCTCTTTACACCTCTCAGCAACGCAGCCCCCTGGCGTGTTTGCAGATGGGGAACTAATTCACCTTGCATACTGGGTGTCCCTGGGGGCCAACAAGCCCACCAGGAACCTTCAATATGCGCTAGCATATAGGAGGTTCCTGGTGGAACCTCCAATATACGTAATAAACGTGTGTGAAACCTATGTTTTTTTCAGTGAATTTGCAAGGTTTTTTAAATGCTAATTCCTAAGTATAACGTGTGTGAAACCTATAGTTTTATTCAGTGAATTTCAAAGGTTTTGTAAAAGATAATTTTTAAAATTACTAATTATTAATTTTTTTCTTTTTATACTAATTTTTCTTTTTTTTTATAAATACTATTTATATATTATTTTTCCCTTCTCTATATTACAAATTTTATAGTTAAATAATTATAAAACAAAGTAAAAAAATATATAGATATATTTTTTTATTTTCAAATTTTTTTTTTTAATATGATTACAAGGCCCGCGCACCGTAAGCGCTCCGCAAGCACACCGTTAACTTTCTGTGCGCTTACCCCCGTAAGTTTTTTTAATTCCAAAAATGTAATATCTACGATTTAATGTACATTTTAAAGGTAGACAATATCTACTATAATGAAGAAAATGTTTTTTTTTAACTTTTAAGAACAGTATATATTTTTTTTAAGTATTTACAAATCTCGCGAGGGTATGTCGCAAGTGCACGCATCGTGAGAGCTCCGTCCGTGCACCAGAAATGCTTTGAGCGCTTACCCCCGAAAGTTTTATAAACTTAAAAACGTTGTATCTACGTATTTTTGTACAATATAAAGGTACACATTATGTGGGATAATAAAGAAAATGTTTATTTAAAACTTTTAAAGACCGTATATTACTTTATTAAAGCAATTACGAATCTTACGAGGGTGCGTCACACGTAAGCGCATCGTAAGATGACGTAAGCGCTCCATAAATAAAACGTAAACTGATCGCGAGATTACATAAGCGCTCCGTAAACGCTCCGTGAGCGCACCGTAAGATGACGTCCAACCATGTGACCTTAAAACAAGACATTTGATTGGTTTATAATAATTCCTACTCCAATTGTAGAAAGACCCCACCCATGTTCATCATTCTTCTTTGGCTTTCAGAGAAGCAACATCTTTTTTCTACAGCTCCTGGCTTGAGAAAATTCTTTGCAAATTGCTCAACGTGAAGAGTCTGAACATTCTTCTTCAGAAGAATTTGTTGAAGAGGACCCCCGCCCAACCAAGAAAAAGGAGTCCATAGTGTGGAAGTTTTTTACCTTCCCAGAAGGTTTAAAGAAAGTGAATGCACCGCATGTCACATGCAAAATCTGTGACACGGTATTGTCTAGAGGCAATCCAAATAAAAAGTACTCTTTTGGGAGTTATAGCATGGAACGCCATGTCAAAAAAAAGGGACCCCAACAATTGGGCTAGAGCTGTGGTGCGAAGATCACAGGAAAACCAGGACTCTGCTCCAAGCACATCAAGGGCAGCACCACCACCTGCAATACCAACAAACATGATTTCAAATATACAGCCTGAATTTAAGGATTTAGTGGTTCGTTGCATGCATTGCAACCAACTAATTTCTTATGGTCAAGAGTCCATATAAGTCATTCTGGAAAAGAACAGGAGACAACTGCTCCAAATAATTTTTTTCTTTTTTTATAATTCCTTGTTCCTGTTGAACAATTGTTTAAAAAGTTCATTTTTTCTTCATTTTTCAAGCAAACCAAAAACAACAAAAAAACAGTTCTTTTTAGAACTACCTCTACTGGTCAAAAAAAGATCTCAATTTCTATGTTTGTATGTAAAAGTTTGTCATAATGAATGTCTAGTGCAAAACTATAAGGATGTGGTACAGCATGAATCTATAGGGTGTTTACCTATAGTATACTGTAGTACTTTCAAAGCACTGAAATGTAACACCTGGGCGTAGTGTGCGTAGTGGGGCTACGCGAAGCTACGCAAAGAGGGCGAGAAACTACGCCCACCAGCGCACTTCGCGTAGCCCCACTACGCGCCGCATGCCCCCCTCCCCTACATGCCTAATTTTATGAAATGGGCACATACAAATAAATAAAAGACACTTACCTTGTCCGCGGCGTCCCGGGGCTCCCTCTGCTCATTCACGCCGCCGTCTGCTAACCAATGCGCATGCGCGGGCGGCTGCGCATGTGCATTTCTCGCGGCGTGAACCAGCAGAGGGAACCCCGGGACGCCGCGGACAAGGTAAGTGCCCTTTATCTATTTTTATGTGCCCATTTCATAAAATTAGGTATGTTCGGGAGGGCGGGAGGGAGGCGGGTGGCGGGCAACTTCGCTACGCCCAAGGAGTGGGCGTAGTGTTGCCTGCTTCGCTTACTTTGCAAAGGGCGAAGTAGGCAACACTACGCCCACTTCATGGGCGTAGCGAAGTCCTTCGCCCAAGGTTAATAAATATGTTACAACTCTATGCTTCAATTTGCACTATTAGTGAAAGTGCATGGATGAATTTATATGTATTAAGGGCAGTTTTCTAATCCCCTTGTGTGTCTTTTACACAACTGTTGCATCACATTTGTGATGCAGCAGTGGTACAAAAGATGCACCATAAAGTATCGTTTTTACAATCTGATGTACTTGCAAGGTGCATTATATTGTAAAACAATGCACCAAAAGAAGAATTTCCTGCATACATGGGGAATGTTCAGATGCAGGAACGCCTTCTAAAAGTGAATAAGTAAAATTTATAATATTTCATTCAGTCACTTTTACACTTATACTACGTAAAAATCCTGCACCTGTTTGCAAAAAAAAGCAAAGGGGAGTAAGCGAAAGTCAGTACAAAAGGGAAGGGGTGTGAGAAACAGACAGGAGAAGTGGAGTGGAGGAAGTGGAGTGCGAATGAGTGAAGACTTAGTGACAGTTAAGAAATGGATAAGAGGGTGAGGGAAGGGGAATAAGGGTGAAGAAAAAAAATTAAGAGAGAGGGAAAGTGAGTGAGGGAGAGAGGAGGAGTGGTAGAAAGAGAGAGGAAAGAAGATGAAGTGTAAGGAAGAGACAGGGAGAGAAAGGGAGAGCAAGGGACTGAGAAAGAGTGAGGCAGTTATTCAGTCACAATAAGAGAGTGATGACAAACTTTTTTTTGTTTCTCATACTTACCTTATAAATAATGAAAACTTAGACAGTGACTCTACCTTGCCTCCTTTTCACGTTTTGTAACTTTTATGAAAAGTGGGCAAAAAGCCATTTTGAAGCGATGTGCGCACCCGAGCACGCACGCCAAGTCATGTGACTCAAAAACAACTTTTCATTGGTTCATAGTACTTTCAGTTCCAGAATCTTCAAAAATCCCATTTCCCTCTTTATCTGTTTGAGTCTCGTGGAAGAAGGACCCTCTCCAGCTTCTCTGAGAAATAACTGAAATGGCAGCCAGACAGGAATCATCATCATCTGATTCTGATCAACAGTATTGACTTCCTCAACGGCGAGTGAAGGAATCTTTTATTTGGCAATTTTTTCAATATCCTGAAGAACTAAAGAAGGTGAATGCACCTAAGGTCACGTGCACCATTTGTGACACTGTCCTTTCTAGGGGGAAACCCTTTGAAAAAATATTCATTTTCAATTCACACGATGATAAGACATGTGAGGCAAGTGCATCCTGCGCAGTCTGCGAAGGCATCCACTAGAGCCCTGGCCACACAAATGCCACTAGCTGTGGCCAGCACTTCATTGGCACCACCTCCATTTCCATCGACTGCAGAACTGGACCTGAGGCCTTTTTTAAAGAAGGTGCACATGAGGTGCAACACGTGCATTGAAATAATTGTATTTTCTGAACAGAGCCTTGTTCAAATTAGCAGAGATGTGCCAGTAAAGATGCGGCACACAAGTTTATCCTTGCGCCACCCATGATGCACCACATTTGCAATGCGGTGCACCATGGCGCAAAGATAAACAGATGCGTGTCGCATCTAGGGAGTAAAGTTGGCACAGTGCTCAAATTGTGTTGCATGCAGCACGCAACTCCAGCACTTTTCCAACTTGCCCTATCTGTAACAAGGTGCATCAAGCTTTACACCTACTTCAACCAGGTGCAAGGTTTTGACGCATCAGCGTTGGTAAAGTGACTCAGTGAAATCTTGTAGATTTCTCCGAATGACTTTTCAAGGGCGTTCCTGCGACGGAACACCCACCCCTACGTGGTAACGCCCACATGAAACCTGACACTGGTTTCATGTGGTGCAGGGTTTTACAACGTGACCCATCTCCCTGATGCGTCACGTTCTAAATACCCTGCACTATAGCGCTTCTTTTGCGCTGTCACTGCGTAAGAAAAGTGACGCAGCGGGGGTGTACAAGAGGCGCAAGGGGCTTCTAAATCTGCCCCTGAGGATTTAAATGAGTGAAAGAGTGTTAAGGAGACTGAGGGAAAGAGAGTGGAAAAGAGTAAAAGGGGTGAGATACAGACAGGAAGAGAGGTTAGACTGAGTGAGACACAGCAAGAGAGGGAGAGAAAAATGTTCAAAAGATGAGTGAGAGAGTAAATGAAAGGCAGTTAGCAGAAGGGAATGAGAAAAAAAGAAATAAGGGAGCAGGATTGATAGATGAAGTGAGGAAAACAATCTGAGGGATACTGATCAAATTGGAGAAGAAGAAAAGGAATGGGAGTGATGCACAGAGAAGAGAACATGAAGTGGGAGAGGAGGAGTAAGATTGAGTAAAGGGCAGTAATAGTGAGGGAAGGGATATAAGAGTGATGGGAATGGAGTAATGGAAAAAAAAGCATATTAACAGAATGGAAAAATAAGTAAATGAGAGACAAGTATTTATGGAAAGAGAGAAAAGAAAAAGAAAAATAGACAAGAGAGACGGAGACAGTGAAATAGACAAACACAAGAAGACTGAGGGAGTATGAAGGAGTAAAACACTTACACTTACTAAAACAGAGGAAGAGACTTAGAGACGGATGGAGCAAAGGAGAGTATTGGAGAGAATAAATGAAGGGGACTGAGCAAAAGGGAGTGAAGGAGTGAAAAAAGTGGAGTGACTGAAGATCAGTGAGGGATGATGTAATAGAAATATAGTAATGGGGGAGTGAGAAGAGATTGAGCGGTAAAGCAACACAAGGTAGTGATTGAGGAAAAAGAGACTTAGAGATGGATGGAGGAAAGAAGAGTGAGGGAGGTAATAAACGAAGGGAATTGAACGAAAGAGAGTGAGGAAGTGAAATAAGTTGAGTGAGTGAAGGTGACTGAGAGATGATGTTATGGAAAGAGAGTAAGGGGGAGTCAGAAGATACTGAGGGATAAAACAAGACAAAGGTAGTAATAGAGGAAGATAGGAAAGAGAAGTAAGGGACAGAGAGAGAAAGAGGTAGATGGACAAGGTGAGTGAGAGTGAAGAAAGAGTACTGATAGTGACGGAAAGACTGTAAAGAAAAATGAAGGGAAGTAATGAGAATGAGTAAAGGAGAGTAAAATGAGTAAAGGAAGGGAATAAGAGAGAGATTAAAGAATGAGAAAGAGAGAAATAGAAGTAAGAGAGTGATGAAAAAAAAAATTTTTGTTTGTCATACTTACCTTATAAATAATGACGAATTAATAGTATATTTCTTTAAAAAATATACTACCTGTGGAAGAAAAGAAAAAAATGGGCGATAATATATATTTCATAAATCAAAAGAAAGTAGGAGTGAAGGAAACAGAAAGTGAAAGAAAGGAAGGGTGAGGGAGAGATAGAGAGGGAGAGAATGTTTAGTGTATAAATGAATAACTAAAATGACTGAGTGAAGGAGAGGAAGGGACTGAGGGAATGAGTGTGGAAAGGAGAGTATGGTGAGTGAGGAAAGGAGAGTATGATGAGTGAGGAAAGGTGAGACAATCGGTGACTAAAAGAAAGGGACTAAGGGTAGGGGAGTGAGTTAAGGGGAGTGAAAAAGTAAGAGAAGGGCACTAAGGGAAAAAGAGTGAAGGAGGGTGAGAGAGAGAAGGGGAGCGGGGCAGATACAGGGAAGGAGTGTAAGGGACGGACAGAGTGAAATACAGTAGGGTAAGGGAAGTAAAGGTTAAGAGAAGTGGAGTGATGGTGAGGGAAGGGGTATGAAGATGATAAAAGGGAGATAAGTGAAAGTGAGAAGTGGGGAGTGCGGGAGAGAGAAATTGAGTGAGGGAAAGGAGGGACTTAGGAAAGCGTAGTGAGGGAAGGAAACTGAGGATTTAAATGAGTAAAGAAGAGTGAGGGAGAGTGAGGGAAAGAGAGTGGAAAAGACAAGAGGGGTGAGATAGAGACCGGAGGAAATGTAGTGGGGGAAGGGGAGTGACCGTGAGTAAACGGCAATGACCGTTAGAGAAAGGGTATGAGGGTGAGGGAAGGAGAATGAGGGAGAAAGAGAAGGACAGCAACTAAGTGAGAGGGAGTGAGGTGGTTAGACTGAGTGACACAGAAGAAGAGAGGGAGAGAAAAATGGAGTGAAGGGGAGTGGGGGTCTAAACGAATAGGAGTTACCAAAAGTGAATGAGGAAAGTGAAGTAAGGGAAGAGGATTGACGGATGGAGTGAGGGGAAGAGAGTAAGGGGGAGTGAGAGAATAAAAACAGGTGAAAGAGAATAGCAGTGATGCACAGAGATGAGAATATGAAGTAAGAGAAGATGAGTGAGAGTTAGTGAAGGGCAGTGACAGGGAGGGGAAAAGAAGCTTATTAAGAGAGGGGAAACAGTAGTGAGTGAGAGAGAAGGATTTATGGAAATGGAGAGGAAAGAACAGAAAGAGTGGTGGAGAGAGAGGGAGACAGTGAGAGAGATAAACAGAGGGAGAGTAAAGAAGTCTGAAGGAGTAAATCAGTTATACTGACTGAGATAGAGGAAGAGACTTAGAGACGGATGAAGGGAAGGAGAATAAGGGAGAGAATAAAGGAAGGGGAGTGAGTAAAAGGGAGTGAAAGAGTGAGAGAAGTGGAGTGACTGAAGGTCAGTGAGGGATGATGTAATAGAAAGAGAGTAAGGGGAAGTGAGAACAGATTGAGCGATACAGCAACACAAGGTAGTGTTTGAGGAAGATAGGAAAGAGAAGTGAGAGACAGGCAGTGGAAAGAGAGAGTTATATAAGGTCAGTTATAGTGAGGGAAGAGTACTTTTGGAGAGAAAAGGAGTGTAGAGGTGAATGAAGGGCAATATTGACAACGGGAAAAGGAGAGTAAGATCAGTAAAGGAAGGTTAGTAAGAGAGAAATTAAAGAATGTGAAAGAGAGAAAGAAAAGTAAGAGAGTGATGAAAAATGATTTTTTGTATGTGAAACTTACCTTATAAATGATGACAACTTTATAGTTTATTTTCTTTTAAAAATATACTATCTATCGAAGAAAATAAAAATTGAGTTATAATATATATTCCATAATAGAAAAGAAAGTATGAGTGAAAAAAAAAAAGGAAAAGAGGGGAAGGATGACAGAGAGAGATAGAAAGAGAGTAAGTGAAACACAAAGAGAGGTAGAGTGTGTGACTGAAAGGAAATGAAGTGCTTAGACTAAGTGAGAAAAAGAAAGAGAGTAAGAGGGAAATGGAGTGAAAAAAGTGAGAGACTCAAGGTATGAAAATTAGCAAAAGACATTGAAGAAAGGGGAATAAGGAAAAGGGATTGATAGATGGAGTGAGTGAAACAAAATAAGTGAAACTTAGGAAATAGGAGCAGGAGAAAGGGAATGCCAATGATGAACAGAGAAGAAAATATTAAATGGGAGAATATGACTTAGATTGAGTGAAAGGCAGTGATAGTGACAAAAGTGATAGAAGGGTGAGGAAAGAGAGAAAGATAAGTAAGAGATTGTTAAAAAAGTTTTTTTTGTTTGTCGTACTTACCTTATAAATATAATATCTGTGGAAGAGAAGAAACAATTCAGTTATAATGTATATTTCGCAATATAAAATACAAAATATTTTGTACAATATTTTAATTATTTTATTTTGCTGTTCTCAGAATGTATTGAATTTCACTTAAAACAGTGAGTGCAATACTACTCATCATATGACAGCGGGCAAAAAAAACACAATCAAAAAGATTGTGTTTAAAAAAAAACATACATTTGAATACATAATGTAAATATTCGAAAAAACCATATCTTAAATGTTTTTCTCTAATTCGCAATTTCTTGTTTAAGTATGCTACATCTCCAACAATCGCAAAGTAATAAAACAATATCACTTATTTTTTATACCATCTAAATAAACTTCCATACAAGCATGTTCTAACAACATTTTCTTGAAGTAGTCATTTTGTTCTGAGATACTTCTCCTCCCGGCCAAATAGTATGTGTTAATTCCTTAGTTTGCAAATTACTTATTAGAACTCTTAACCTTTCTTTTCCTGACCTTTAGAATCAAAAGTTCGAACGTGTTCTCTACCATGTAACATTAGTAAAAACTCTACCTGATGCTATCACTATCTCAAATACAAGTTTTTTTAAATAATTTGGTCACCCTCACTCACAAACTAATTCTGAACAACAGAGTATTCTTTGTTTAACAGCAGTAATCCTCCTAGGCCAATTAATTTTCCTAAAATTTGTGTTGCAAAAACACTAGGTAAGAATTTGGTAAGTCAAAAGGCAAACGTTTTTTAAAAGTCAATTGAGGATCATTACAGTGTGTCCAGCCCTTTGGAGATTTTAAATAAGCTGTGTAATGTCCTGATGTTGTAGAAGGACCATCATGGAAATTGATAGTTGAGAAGCCACAAAATCTTTAATTGAAGTTGTCAATTTTGTTCCATCAGGTCTGCATCGTTGGAGCATTAAAATTACATACTGTCCATATCTTCAGATAAATTACGTTGATAACATTTCTGAGTTACATTGAGAACAGACCATGTTTTGATTTGCTTCTCTAACTAGATTATTGAAAGACACTGCTTTACAGTCTGGTAATGTTAAATATATAAATATTTCAGTGTGTATGTCAGTACTACTTGAAAACGAACAATTGTCGCACTCATGTTGCCATTTATAAGAAAGGCCAAAAAGACTATCAATATCTACACCTTCATCTTGTAAAACAGCAAGCATATACATTAGAAATTCCTGACAATCTTGCTGAATATTCTGAGAAAATTGATTTAGTCCAGCACGTGTCTAAAACATTTCGAATATCAGAAACATTTTCTACTTTAGTATTATCACTGCTACATTTCTCAAACACAGAATTCAATAAACAACAAAATGTTTGCTCCCGATTTTCAACAATCTGTTGCTGTAAAGTTTCAAGAAAAAAACCAACATTAACCACTACATTTGCATAGCAGTTGACACCAGAACTGTTTTCAAACTGAAATCCAACAACCTCTTCAGTAGCATCCTTTTTCTTTTTGCTTCCAATCACAGGTTCATCTACTTTTTTCTTTTCTCTACCACTTCACTACATTTTTTCTTATATCTTCTTTTTCGTCCTACCACACGCTTTTCAATAAAGGATATTGAGGTAAACTTGGAGCATATTCTCTTCTCAACCTGTTATACTTCTTCACACAATTTAGATCTGCACTAATCTTTGTCTCATCAAAATCAATCAGATACAATCCACATAAAGTTCTAACTCGAGATAAAGCAACATAGGCCATACTCTCTTTGAACACAGTACTTCCAATATTTACCAAAGCACTATCTACACTTAAACCTTGAGATTTATGAATAGTCACCGCATATGCCAAACAAACAGAAAACTGTTTTCGTCAGACATATAAATCTTTCACAAGCAAAAATCGATTTGAACAACGACTTACTTGTTGTACCTCTTCAATTCCATCAAATTTGATTTTTAAAAATTCAATCTCATCTCTATTTGGGTAATTCACAAAACCAACAATATTACCCATTGCTCCATTCACCAAACCTCTTTACACATGTAAATTTCTTCGTAAAATAATCCGACAATTTAAACATACATACAGATTCTTTTCTAAACCAGCAGTTTTAGATATTGATTTCTCTAAAGAATCCAATTTTAACTTCAACCTTTCTGACAAAATATTAGTACTTCCTTCATGCTCTGTTCTATCTTTAGCTTCCAGTTTCTTAATTTCTTGATTTTCTAACTTTAACATTTTTTCATTGAAGATTGAACATTCTTGTAGAGTTGGCATCAAGCATATAACTGACTTATCTTCTGCCACTTTACTATATATATTCTCCGCCACATCATTCTCATTTGGAAACAAATTTGAAAGTAATCATGCCTGTAAAGTTTCTTTGGCATGTTCACTTAGTGTTCCAATTCTCATATCTTTAAGAATATTTCCATAATCAGCATCCTTTGCCTGTCGCATATTTTGAATGAGTTCTGTATATTTGAAATACGACCATATATTAACATTTCCAATACTTCCCAGGCACTTTCGGGTGTCTTCATGTGTAACTGTTTTAAATACTGGCTGTCCTTCCACAGGAGTTAGCTGCAGTAGATCTCCAAAAACAATGATGTGTTTCCCTCCAAATAACACATCATACTCTGTTTTAAGGATTTGTTGCATTCTTAAATGCACAAAGGCAAGCATTACATTTTATACCATGCTTACCTCATCAATAATGAGAAGTTTCATTTTTTTAAGGACTCTAGAAACTTCACAACAAGCTTCTCCAGATAGCTTGTGGTATTCTAATTTATTTTCATGTTCTACTGGCAGCATCAATAAACGATGTAAAGTAATCCCTTTAATGTTGTGTGCTGCCAACCCAGTTGGAGCTGTGACAAGAGAGGAGAGTGATGACTCAGTTCTTTGCTGTAGATATGTGCAATTCCTTTAATTAGAAAACTTTTACCAGTTCCGGCTTCTCCACTCACGTATAGTCGGACAGGTTGAAATGACATACATGAGCATTCTTTTTTGTCATGACGTAAACCATGCTCAATCTGCTCTGTCACTTCATCTTATATTTGTTTTTGCTCAACATTTAGTTGTTTTTCCAATTCTTCTAAGTTCATTACATCCTCTTGAGCTTGTTCCATGGCTCTTTCCACCTCATCAATGGCAGTGGATAATTGGTTGTCCTAGTGGATCTTGACTCAACGAAGCAGAACTTTGACTGTCTTGAGAACTGTCTCTAGCAATCTCCGCTGCAATTGTTGCTTCTTGCTGTATTTCGTCGTTCAACATTTGTAGATAATTACTAAAAACAGGACATTCTAAACTATTTTTAGATGCGTTGAATGAATCTTCATAACTGTCAAAGTCTCCAAGTAGTTCCTCTTCTGTACGCCATGGCTTAAAGAGTTGCAAAAGAGCTAAATAGTAAAATTCCCTTTTGTCAGTAGTTTCACAACTCAGTTTTCGGTGATTAATCAAATGTCCTTTTCTTTGTTTCACCAGACATCCTTCACACCCAATCACAACATATACACCTTTATCGATATCTTCTGTAATATTCCTTTTAAAAGTGTAGCTTTGCAGTACTTCATACAGACAAATGTTTTCAAGCTGATTACTTCTATTTGGATAGTATGTATCCAACATGTTTGTCTTCAGAATGTCTGTACTGTTTGGTTCTTTCTCTGCTAAATATTCAATTTCTTGAACAGGTTTTAAAATTTGGTTTCGTGTTCTTGCAAGACCTAAACTCACCCAAATGATTATTCTAGATTTCGCATATAGACTTGCAGATGATAATCGATCAGAACATTCATATGCTCCAATTTCTCGATGAGACAACATCTTTAAACTGTAGCTAAACAATTTCTTACTTGGGCTTTTTTCATGAGAAATTTCTTCCCACATTTCCTTTAGTTCCGTCTTTTCAGATTTGGTGATGTAAGACGTTACATATCGTGCCACAGCAATAGAGTTGTCTGCAACATATTGAATATCCATGTTAGCATTCCACATGGACAAAATGACTGGGTTATAGTCATTTATGTATTTGGACTCTTCACTTCTTCTTAAATTGTAGGTATTTTTTGGTGATCTTCTTGTAACAGTATGTCGCAAAGATGACATAAAATTGTTCACTCTTCCTTTTGAAATTACTGGTCGTGGAAATCCAAAACGACATTTGGTATAGAATTTATCCTTTGATTTGAACTTTCGTCGACAGTATTTGCCACAACGATGACTTTGAAATCGTAAGACTTTTCCTCTTAAGTCCTTATCTTTTGTACTTTTGGGTATATCACATGTTGCACATTCTTCAATGAAAGACATTAGAGTGTCATCTGAGTCTGTTCCAAATTAGGGAGCATCTTTGATCCATAATAGCATACGAATATGAGGAGCACCTCTCGCTTGATACTCTTTTGTCCAGAAGAAATCCAGAACCTCGCCAAGAGGAGGATTTTTTTTGTTTGTTATAAAAGACATCATAGCTTCAACTCTATGAGTAAAATACCTGCATACATTAACTGGATCTAAAGAGCACAGTTCTCCAGGTGTCTTGTACTCTATATTTTCTATGTTCTCATTTGCCTTTCGAAGAAATTCAAGTAAATATTCCCAAGCATACTCAGCACAGCTTAGAGTAAGAAACCATGTAGGAGCTCCTAAGTTTCTTAGCATACATTTCAAATCCTCATGACGACGGTACCAATACTCATTAGTACCTCGCTGACATGCCATGAGATTAATTAGCTGAGATTCCAAAACAGTGTCTTTCTGTTGGACTTTATCCATAAAGTCCCTTGCCGAAACATTCTGCAGATGTACTCCACTTTTTAGTATATGGTTCACTGCATAAGAAAGTCCAGACAAGTCCCTCTCAAACAGAAGATGAAACAAATATGGAATACATTGACAGAACTTCGGATCTTCTGCATATAATCTTGATGTCCGGTATTCGGATGCAGGAATCTGCACAGGTCGGTCATCATATCGTGCACCTTCACCTGTTGGAAATAACTGAGGAAAACAATGAGCTTCCAAGCTTTCTTCCCATACACTAATGGGACTTCCTTTTGCTTTTTTCATCTGAAATAATTCAATAGCATTCCCCATTGCTTCTTTGGAATGCAGTGGATGAACACTATAATGTTCATACATTTCTTCACTTCTGGATACATCCACTTTTTCAAATTGTCCAGCTGACAAATCATTATCCTCTTCTACAATTGTTTCCTCTTCTCCTACGTATACATTTTTATAGTGTTGATTGTTTTTGACCAAATACAACATTGCCTTTTTGACTTTTCTAACATTCACTAAACCTTGCCAGATTTTCTTACTCTTTGTAGGCACACCATTAACTAGAATAACTACAGGTTCCTCTTCCACATTTTCAACACCAATTGTCTCAAGTTTTTCTTTAAATCAAGAGGCAAATATACAACTCTTCCCTTTAATCCTCTCTGTAAATTTGAAGGAGGCAATTTCCCTGTCTTAGGCTCCATACGAACAATAGCTTGAATTGGATGCACACATTGAATCAGAATAGTCTCATAGGTATTTAAAACACAATTTTTGATTTTTTGATTGGTTCCCGATGTTATTGACCCCATTACATTTCCTTTTAGCGGATGAGAACTGGGTAAATGCAGATCTTTGGGTATTTTCAATATTGACTTTTTTGAGTAGTGGACGGGGTTGCAAGGGGCTACCCGTGTCAGGCAATGCACAGGAGCTTTCAGCAGGAAGCGGTGATTCCACTAAAACATGTGTGGTTTTACACAAGATGTTTAACTCATCTAACCACGAGAAAGCTAGGTCTGTGTCTGCTGTTTATTTTGGCAATTGCTTGGTCCATCTATTTTGTGTGGGCTGGGAAGATGTGCAGTTATCGACATCTCTGGCAATGGTCAATGTTGTGCTATTTATATTATCCCCCTTGTCAGTCATAATGTGGTTTGGGTGTAACAATATGAATATCAACAAATCATGAAAATGTCCTTGGAGTAAGGCAAAGTCAATGGGTGGAAAACAAAAATAAATCATGTGTCTTTCGGTACCTCCTCCTAACAAAGAACCAAGAGGATGGCCCCGTCCCATCCTCCTCGTGTCTCTGAGGGCCACAGAGGGCCCGCCCTTTGCCCGGGCTTCGCCCGGCGTCCCGCGAGGGAGGGCTGACGGAAGTTTAATGCGCCTCCTGGCGCTACAATTCGGTCACGTGGTTCCCAGGGCTGCTGGGGGTTGTGTTTCCCTGACCTGCACTCCACGCCGGCCAGCGCTTCCCCAGGTGGAAGTGGGAGCGGGCAGCGGGAAGCAGGCAGGCAGCAACTCCAGCAGGTCAAACAGGTCGGCAGTCCTCCACCTGGGCTCCCCAGCGGCAACAGGCAAGTTCCGATGTGCTCCCCCCGCTCAGCAGGGCTGACGGAAGTTTAATGCGCCTCCTGGAGCTACAATTCGGTCACGTGGTTCCATGGGCTGCTGGGGGTTGTAGTTCCCTGACCTGCACTCCACGGCGACCAGCGCTTCCCCAGGTGTAAGTGGGAGCGGGCAGCGGGAGGCAGGCAGGCAGCAACCCCAGCAGGTCAAACA
The DNA here is from genome assembly GCF_964261635.1 of Lissotriton helveticus. Lineage (NCBI taxonomy): Eukaryota > Metazoa > Chordata > Amphibia > Caudata > Salamandridae > Lissotriton > Lissotriton helveticus. Next base: position 823,704,954 of record NC_136057.1, read on the forward strand.
GGTCGGCAGTCCTCCACCGGGCTCCCCAGCGGCAACAGGCAAGTTCCGATGTGCTCCCCCCGCTCAGCAGGACTGACGGAAGTTTAATGCGCCTCCTGGTGCTACAATTCGGTCACGTGGTTCCCAGGGCTGCTGGGGGTTGTAGTTCCCTGACCTGCACTCCACGGCGGCCAGCGCTTCCCCAGGTGGAAGTGGGAGCGGGCAGCGGGAGGCAGGCAGGCAGCAACCCCAGCAGGTCAAACAGGTCGGCAGTCCTCCACCCGGGCTCCCCAGCGGCAACAGGCAAGTTCCGATGTGCTCCCCCCGCTCAGCAGGGCTGATGGAAATTTAATGCGCCTCCTGGCGCTACAATTCGGTCACGTGGTTCCCAGGGCTGCTGGGGGTTGTAGTTCCCTGACCTGCACTCCACGGCGGCCAGCGCTTCCCCAGGTGGAAGTGGGAGCGGGCAACGGGAGGCTGGCAGGCAGCAACCCCAGCAGGTCAAACAGGTCTGCAGTCCTCCACCCGGGCTCCCCAGCGGCAACAGGCAAGTTCCGATGTGCTTTTTGACATGGGTTATCCCTCGCTAAGAAGGGAGCAAATGGGGTAAACAATCAAGGCGAGCAAAAATAATTTTTGAAGTATCTCGAACATCTGAACCTGAGGGCACTAAACAGACGTTTTCTAAAGGATTGTCCGCCGGCAGCAACTTTTCATATCTCATCAGCTGGTACAATAATAGGCTATACATTCTCATCATTGCCACTGGTCATTAAAATCACTGATTTTTGAATAGGAACAACAGATGTCAGCGATCCTTTACCTCAAGAGATCACGCTAAATATGCAAGTGTAACGCAAACTCTGCCAGTAGGGATTCCGAGTGTGATGCTTACAGTCAATCAAAAAGAATAAAATGCAATACTGGCAAACTATAAGGCTTCGAGACTGAGGCAAAAAAACTCTGGGAGGAAGGCAAAACAATGCACCTCAGCTTCTTAAGCCGCTGGGAAACCTTGATCAACAGCCCGTGAACAAGTGAAGGAAAACCACAAAGGAAGTAAATTCCTAAATCATACAGTGTGGAAGGTAATGATCTGACAACTGAGCAAGAAAATATTCTAAGGCTTCTTAAGAGAGACATAAATAGAGCACTGTGATGGCTACGTCAAAAGGATCCTGATGAGGCAGTTCAAGATGAATTAGGAAACCTAAAAATCACCAAAAATAAATTAATCTGGCACTCAAAAAGGATGATTGGGGGATGAACTGTGGGCCAGACTACTGCATGATGCAAAAACAAACAACAGTGCAAGATTCTGGTGCACAGTGAATCGTTTTCAAAATTCAAGAGCACCCTGTATCAACTCACTCTTGACAGAAGAATCCAGTAGCCATATATTTGACTGGGCGATATTACCGAAGTCAGAACCCATGGCCTTCACGGAGGAACAGATCATGAATAGGATAGTGAAAGGCAAGGCAGAGGGGGCACCGGGTCCTACTGGTATCCCACCAATCCTGTATGAGCAAGATCCGGAACACTGGTCAGCACACTATTGCAATTTTAAAAACAGATTTTAGAAGTGGAAATAATACCAAACTCGTGGAAGGGGTCAATAATATCTCCAATCCACAAGAAGGGAATCAAAAACAAAGCACACAATGACAGGCTAGTAGCTTTAATAGACAACAACACCAAATGTTATGCTGGCTTTTTACTGGACAAGCTTACCGAATGGGCTGCCATAATGGCAGTAATGCCTATCAATTAAACAGACTTACTAAAATTACTGGAACAACAACAAACATAATTGCCTTATCTCTTCTAATAGATGCCACCAAAACTGCCAACCAGCCACTTTTTGTCTCCTTCATTGATTATTCACCTGCCTTTGATAACATCAATAGGAATAAACCATGGGACAAGTATCCAAAAGAAAAAATCCTTTGGGACTGCTGTCTCAGCTGATTCTACTCCAAATGGACACATGGAATCAAATTAAGGTGGGAACCGGCGACTGTCTGGCGAGAAAATTTCAGACAACCAAGGGTCTTAAGCTGCATCCTGGCTCCGACTTTATTAAACCTCTTCATGCCAGATCTCACCACAAGTTAGATAACTGAAACTACCTTGCTCCTAAATTGGGAGGTTGTAACCTCTCAAACGTACTTTAAACCAATGACATCGCCCTAATCAGTCGCATGCCGATTGGGCTACAACATGTGATTGACACAACACACAGCTATTCGTCTAGAAATGGATTAAGCATAACACAAAGGTGATGGGACAGTAAAGGCACATTCCAGGAAGAGAAAGGGAAGCATTGCAAAGGGGGTAAATGGAATCACCATGCTGGCACAAATGTCCTACCCCACAGTGTTCCCTCCAGTCTCATCGAGTAAAATTATACCTCACTTGTGTGGGTGTCTGTTGGAAATGGCCCTTTTTGGAGGGTTATCCCTAAACTTTTTGCTTTTTCCTCCTATTTTTTCCTGACCAGTGTGTGTTGGTTTTAGGGCTCTGGACCCTTTACCACTGCTAATCAGTGCTAAAGTGCATATGCTCTCTGTGTAAACTGGGTTATGGATTGGTATTTCCATGATTGGCTTATTTGATTTATGGGTCGGTTTCGAGACAAGTGCACTGCGAGTGTCAGGACCTATAAATCAAATGCTGTTGGTTGGCTGCAGCACTGGATTGTGCCACCCACGCAAACAGCATGTAAAGTGTAACTCTAGCCTGTCATTGCAGAGCCTGTGTGCAGCCTGGGGCTGCCATGTTGACTTGGCAAGTGCACACACTTACAAGTCCCTAAACCTTCCCTTTTCTACATGTGAGTCGCCCCTAAGGTACCCCCATGTATGTGAAAGGTAGGACATGCCCTGGTGTGTGTGGCATGTCCTGATAGTGAATTACAGCCTATTTCATTTTTCAAAATTGCAAGGCTACCTGTTCCCCATAGGCCAGAGTAGGCAGTTTGATTATAACATCCTACAATCCTAACTGACTCAGGGAACATGGTATAATTTTTAATTTAGTATGCCTAAACTCGGAATTATAAAATACATCTTTTAGTGACGTTGGTTCTAACATTCTGACTGAATAGTGACTCTGATGAAGCAATGTTTCACACATTCAGAAACTTGCTTGGATTCAACACTCTCGAAATAACCTTTAACTTATTAATCAACATGTTTTGTCCTTCAATATTTGCATTACACAACATATTTAGAAATCTGAGGAAGCTTGTATATATACTTTTACTAACATTAACCTAAGTGTCCTAAAATGGCTGCCAAAAACGCGGGAACTTTACTGCACATGCGTCCGCCATATCTACGTGGTGTGACGTATTTCTGCTTTGGAGGGAAATCTTTGTTTCTGAGCACTAGTGCCAGAAATGGCCGCTTAAAATCTCACATGCTAACGCTGATGTTGCCGCTTGTACTTAGCTTGTTCATTCTGCTTAACTATTAATGCAAAAGTTAAAATAAAGTAATGGGGTTAGAGTAGAGATAGGTGGTATACAGTGCATTCATTTATTTTTGTATTCTAATGTTTCTTTCTTTGACTTTGTTACTAGATCGTATTATGGGCCTTAAATGTGACGAAAACTCCATATTGAATAATCCGTGCCTGCGCAACAGATCCCTCAAAGTCATGCAGTCATTGGCATTGAATTGCTGCCAACACCCTTCTTACCCGCGATGTTCCTGGGAACCTGCTCTACTGACCTCTAAAGAGGAAGCAAGAAGACACGGACAAATACAATGTATATAATTTGTATGCCAATATCGTTGGGCGGAATAAAGTCATGGGAAAATAGTGGGTGGAGACTGAATCAATACAAGTCCATTGAAATGATCTCATCTTAGTATGGTGTGATGACCTCTCCTCGTCTTTCTGACCCATCACTGAAGGGGAACACATAGAATTGAAAAATTTGGCGGTGGTACATAGGAAGAATAGATTGTTTTTGTTAGCAGTAAAACATACAACAACGCGGAAATCTCCCAAGAATGCATACAACTTAAGAAAAACAGAAGCTTCAAAGTATATTATTGACTTTAAGCCAGTCATTTTGAAAATGTAGAATGCAAACATGGATATTCACTTTGTTGCTGACAACTCAATTTCTGTTGCTCATTATTTCCCATCATATATTACAAAATCAGAGAAGTCCTGCATGAAAGAAATGTGGGGAGACATTTCCACAGAAAAGAGTCTCAGCAAGAAATTATACAGCTTTAGCTTGAAGACGCTTTCCCATGGAGAGATGGGATCTTATGAATATTTGGATCGCTTGAGCTCAGCCACTTTAAATTCAAAGTCAAGAGGAATCATTTGATTAGGTCTAGGCCTAGCCTCAACATGAAACAGAGTATTGAAATTGTTGCCAGAATTCCAATACTTAACAGAGTATGAGGCAGAATGCACTGATATTATCAAAACTAATATGTTGAATACATACTATCCCAAAATGAGTCCATATCTTGAAAACTGTTATCTGTATGAAATACTTCAACACTACAGATTTTAAAAGAATGTTACTGAAAATATAAAAGAAGAAAAATATGCAGTAATTGGATGTGATGGATGTTTAGTAAAACATGCCAAAGGAAATCTTATTAACCACAGAAAACTCAGTTGCAAAACTCAGTTGCAAAATAGGAGAGAATTTTTCTATTTAGCACTTCTGCAATTGTTCCGCCTTGGCGTAGTGAAAAGGAATTACCTGATAATATTGATTGTTACGAAGATTCTTTAAATGCAACAAAAGATGTTATTCAGTGTACAGTATTTCTTACTTATTTAAAAATGATAAATGATGACATCGAACAAGAAGGATCTATTGCAGCAGAAATAGCTAGAAGAAAGTTCACAAAGCAGTCAAACTTCTGGTCCATTGATTCAAGATCCACTTAGACAACCAATTACTAAAAATGAGCCAGCAATAGCCATGAATGAGGTAGAAACTGCAAAGCAGCAAGCACAACAGAATGGTATTGAGTTTGAGCATAGAAGAACAAGTAAATACTGATCAAAAGGAAATATACCTGCAAGTGAAATAACAAATTGAACATGGCTTCCCCCATGAAAAAAAAGAATGTCAATGTTCATCATTTCAACCTATTCTATTATACATTAGTGGTCAACCTAAGAAAGGGAAATAGTTTCTTAATTAAACCTCTACACAGGACTACAGAATCACATTTATCTTGTGTCGTAACAGCATCAAATGGATTAGCAGCAGACAACATTAAAGGTATTACTTAATATTGATTACTTAGGCTACCTGTTGAACATGATAATAAACTGGAATATAAAAAGGTATCTGGAGAAGCTTGTTATGAAGTCTCAAGAGTATTGAAGAAACTGAAACTTTCAATCATTGATGAGGTGAGCAGGGTGTCAAACGTAATGCATGACTTTGTAAACTTGAGAACAGATTTTAAAAACAGAGTATGATCTGCTGTTTGGAGGACAACAATTAATTGTATTTGAAGACCTACTATAACATACTCCTGTTAAAGGAAAACCTGTTTATAAAACACCTCTACATGATGAGACATGGAAATTTTTGGGAAGTATTGGTAATGTAAATAATTGGTTAAACTGTGAATATAAAGAACATTAAAATATGCGGCAAGCAGCTGATGAATATTATAAAAGTATTCTTAAAGACAGCCGAATTGGAATTTTGACAAAACATGGACAACAAGATTTATAAAGTTGGCTAATAAGGAATTTATTTACATTTGAAAAAAAAACACCACTAGAACGTATTTACAATATGCTCATAGAAAACAAATGCATATTTAATCTAATGAACAACTACTGAAACTGGAAAAACAACACATTCTAGACATTAAAGCTATTGACTAGGGAGTAACAATTCACTTTACTGAAAAACTAAAGGCTAAATTGGATTCTTTGGAAAAGTTTTTTTCTAAAACTGTAGGATTAGAAAAGTTTTCACATGTGTGTAAAAACTGTAGAGTAATTTAGCGTTGTAATTTGAATGTAAAAGAAGGATTAGTAAATGGAGTAATGGTAAAAGTTATTGATTTTGTGAATTTTCAAAATAGAGATAGAATACAGTTTTTGTTTGTTAAATTTGACCCGAATACTGAAATAGGAAAGATTGGGAATTCTGTTGTACGGTTGTTGCTTGTAAAGCACTTGTATGTTTGAATACAACACTCTCCTATGTCGCTAGCATATGCAGTAATTATTCACAAATCTCAAGGTGTAACTATGGACAGAGCTTTTGTAAATATTGGAAGAACTGTGTTCAAAGAGGAATTGGCATATGTTGCATTGCCTCGCGTAAGAACATTGTTCTGTTTGTATTTGATAGAATTTGATGAGGAAAGGGTTAGGTCTGATGCAAATTGTGTAAGAGAGTACAATCGCTTAAGACGAGTTTATGCTCCTCATTTAAGCAAATACCCAACATATGAGAAATGTATGCTACAACTAAAATGGAAATATATCAAACATCCAACTGAGGGGGAGGAGCTACGCGAGCGTCCGTGATGGCCGCGTGAGCACAGAGCTCCCCGGACCTTCGCCACTCTTTGCACCTCATCCTGACCAAATCCTGAATTTCTGGACAGCTCGTTGCTGAGGAACCTGATGCCATAACTCTTTTCAGATTTTGATTTGGACTTTGGGAACCGTAACTGCATCGTTTGGAACTTTTGAGGCCCGCCCGGAGGTGAGCCGGGGTCTTGGTGGATTGTAACGCCGGGACAGAGTTGAACAACATCGGCGAAGGGGTTTTCTCCCAGTCGCCCTGCCTCAACTTTCAGTTTCGCTTTCGATTTCTGGCATCGTCAAACTGCGGAACAGCTCCCATCGGGATTCGACCGGCTCGGTTGGTGTGTGCTTCTGGCTCCTTATAAGGCCGGTCTGGCTGTGATTCTACCATAGTCGAGTGAGCCTGATTCTGTGGACTGTAGTTGCCTTGCCCGCTAGCGGCCATATTCACCAGGTCCCACGGGTCCCTCCGGGGCGCACCTTCCAGCATGACTGCCAGGGTCGACGTCGAGAAACGGAAGACTAAGACGCCCCTCCGAGGGGGCCCGGTCCAAACCAACGTTATGGACCGGTACACCTTATCCAAAGGTTCTTCTGGTGGCACTAGCCAGCCCCCGGGGGACCCCAGGGACGACTCCATCGCCTCTACGGAGCTGTCTCTCCAGGATATCATGGGCGCCATTTCCGGTATTAAGGAGACCATAGGCCAACAGTATGAGGCTCTTGCCAGTAAAATCGACACGGTGGCGATCAATATCACCCTGATCAGAGCTGACCTGGCTAAAACCAACGAGAAGGTGAAATCGTTTGACCTTAAGACTACTAGCCTCACAGCCGATGTATCTGAGCTTCAGACCGAGACTGGCATGCTGAAATCGGCTGGTGATCTCCCGTCTCAACGGTTGGAGGATTTTGAAAACAGGGCAAGGCGCAATAACATTCGCATCATAGGTGTTCCGGAGGATTCCAGAGATCTCCCGACTGATCTCCTAGTCGAGGATCTTGTCCTGAACCATCTTGCCCCTTCTGGTCTGAGCAAGTTCTTTGCAGTGGAACGTGCCCACCGAGTTCCGGGTGGTAAGACCAAACTGGGCGCCACTCCGAGGCCTATCATCGCAAAACTTTTTCATTACAGAGACCGTGATGCTATCCTGCAGGCTTCGAGGGTGGGCGGCCCGGTGAAATTCGAGAATTCAACGGTCAACTTTTACCCGGACTTTACTCAGCTCGTCCAGAGGCAAAGGATGAGTTTTCAGGGGGTAAAGCAACGTCTTCGAGATCGGGGCCTGAAATATGCAATGCTTTTCCTTACTAGGCTTCGTGTGGAGTACGAGGAACAGACGCTTTTCTTTGATCGACCGGAACCTGTGAGTGACTGGCTTGATTCACTGCCCGCCCGGAGTGATCGCACTGAGCACCCTGGTGGTGCCGAGGGTGGTGAGCCTCGCTAAAACTGATGACTCGGCCCCTCTTTCCCGATAATTGACATTGGCCAGCTGGATTCTGGGTTTTTTATATGTATGTCTCTAATTGCTGTTCTTCTCAGGGTGGCGGGGGAGAAGGGTCTCTTTCCTCCTCCGGGGTCTTTTTGTAGAATGGGAATGTTAGGGCGACAGGCACACTGCATGTTGGGGTGGCTATTTAGTCTATTGCAGGGGTGCAGGGAGGGGGGTGTTGTAACGGGTGTTGGTTGGGGGGGTGGGAAGGGGTGTTTGTAAGTTTGTTCTTTTTCCTCAAGGCGACGTATTGTTTTTTTTCACTTTTCGAATGCTCTGCTCTCTGTGGGGTGACTCATGCATTATCTGTTGGGGTGGGGGGTAGTGGGTTGAGGTTGATGTCTTGGAATGTCAATGGATTGGGAGACCGTATAAAACGGGGTGTAGTTCTGCAATATCTGCGTCGCTTGTCGCCTGACATTGTACTTTTACAGGAGACGCATCTGGTGGGAAATGTGTGTCATGCCATGAACAGGTGGGGTTATCGGCTGGTTGCTCATTCGGGGTTTACCACTGGTTCTAGAGGGGTGGGCATTTTGGTGCGATCTTCTCTCCCCTTTGAGATTGATGATGTGATCCTTGACGGTAGAGGGCGCTACGCCGCCCTCGTTGGTAGGTGGGAGGGCAGGACCCTAATCTTGCTCACTGTGTACGATCCACCCGGTCCCCAGACTTCTACCTTCTCTGATATTGGTCGTCTGTTACTGGAACTCCCTGACGGTATCCTCCTCATGGGTGGGGACTTTAATGCGGTACTGTCTGGCACTTTGGATGGTTACCCCCCCCAGGGATATTCCTAATTCCTAGTCATGGCTACGTGGGTTCCTGGACACTTTTGGTCTGGTGGATTTCTGGAGACTGATGCATCCGACACAGAGTCAGTACACCTTTCACTCTGGGGCCCACGGGAGTCTTTCCAGACTTGATTACATTCTTATGCCCGCTGTCCAATCCTCTTCTGTCAGGGAAATTAAACACTTGGCTCGGGGCATTTCCAATCACTCTCCATTGTGGTTCTGTATGGACACTGGGATGAATGTTGAGGGACGAGTTGCCCCTAATAATCCTTGGCATTTGCGTAATCCCAAAACCCGTAACAGTTTGGTAAAGTCCCTGGACCTCTATTTCCTGGAAAATGAAGGGTCTGTTTCTTCCTCTATTTCCCTTTGGGAGGCCTTTAAGACTGTTATCCATGGACAGGCCCTATCCCTCATTGCGGAAGCCAAGAAAGTTAGGAATAAGGAGGTGGTGTGTCTGGAGGATGAGATATTGGGGTTGGAAGCTGACCTAGAATCCTGTGTCACCCAGGATAAACTCCACGCCCTTGCTCTGTGGCAGTTGGATTATAAATCTCTTGTTACTGATGCTGCCAAGTCGATATCTAGTGAGCAGCAGGGTAAACTGTATGATGTTGGGGATAAGGCGGGTAAACTGATTGCATGGCTTGATAAGAGGGAGAGAGCGAGTCGTGTGGTTCCTGTGAATCAGACTTTAGATGGTGTGAGTGTGACTGACCCGAGTGAGATAGTGGAGTGTTTTGCAGCTTATTTTCGTGGTGTGTACTCCCCGGTGTATGACAGGGATGAGGAAGACTCTCATTTGTTGCTGCGCGACATTGCGTTGCCTTGCCTTTCTGAGGAAGATCGGAAGTGCATGGATGCCCCGCTGTCCGTGGATGAGATTGCGACAGCGATCCGTTCTCTCCGTTTGGGCAAGGCTATGGGCCCGAACGGCTTGCCTATCGAACTGTACAAACTACGGCCTTATATAATTGCTCCGTATCTCCGTGATATGTTTCTGGAGTTTCGTGACCTGGGCACTCTCCCTTGTGACCAACGTCTGGCAACGATCGTGGTCATTCCTAAGGAGGGCAAGCCTCGGGACCTTTGCTCATCATACCGGCCCATCTCCCTGCTGAACACGGAGCCTAAGATTCTTGCTAAGATCCTTGCTAACCGTCTGCTCTCTGTTATTTGCGACCTGATCCATCCGGATCAATCGGTTTTATACCGCATCGTAACACTGCCCTCAATCTGAGGCGGCTGCATGGTGTTCTCGCGAGAGCCGGGTCTCTTTCGGAGCCGGCCATCTTGGCCTCCTTGGACGCCACGATGGCCTTTGATACGATCGAATGGCCTTATCTTTGGGCCGCCCTTGCGAAATTCGGTTTTGGTTCGGAATTTGTTGGATGGGTGCAACTCTTGTACAAGGAACCGTTGGCGCAGGTTGTGGTCAACGGTCGGGTGTCCGCGCCTTTGTTCTTGGGAGGGGCACCAGACAGGGGTGCCCGCTATCCCCCCTACTTTTTGCTCTGGCATTGGAACCGCTCGCGGCCTGGCTCCGATGGGAGCAGTCGATTAAGGGCATCCGGTGGACCCCCGAATTTGAAGACCGAGTTTCGTTGTACACAGACGATATTCTTTTGTATCTCACTTCTCTGTGTAAGTCTCTCAACGTTTTGTTTGACGTCCTTTCTTCGTTCGGTAAGAACTCCGGATTGATAATAAATTGGTTGAAATCCTGTGTCTACGCCATCTCGGGTGTCCTTCCCTCGTTGCCAAGTAGATTCCCCATTCAGATTTCTCGTTCTGGTTTTAGGTATTTAGGAATTTTTATATCACTGGATCGGGCTGCCCACTATGAACATAATCTCCTTCCCCCTCTCCGTCGGTTGAGACTCGACGTGGCGTGGTGGCGTAAATTACCGTTGTCGCCACTCGGCCGCGCCGCACTTTTTAAAATGATGTCTCTGCCCCGATTTCTGTATGCTCTCCAGAATTTATTTGACGTCATTCCTGCGAGCTACTTTCGGGAGGTGGAGGGCTTTCAGAGACGTCTCGTTTGGGACGGCCGTGTGCGCATTGCCTTCGTCAAACTGACTCTACCCTGGTACGACGGGGGCATAGCGCTCCCGGATATCAGGCGGTATTATTGGGCCTCCCAACTGTCCGCCATCAATCACGCATTGTATGCTCCCAGTCCGAACCCTGCTTTCGAGATGGACAGGTATCAATTGCCGGGCGGTGACTACAATAGGGCGCTCTACTCTCGGGCAGCGGGGAGGGATTTGACTGGACCGACTAGGGATGCGGTGCGTGTGTGGAAGGATACGAATGCGGCCATGGGATGGTCCGATCGATTGACGTGAGCCACGCCTTTGTATGCGTCAGAAAAATTGGGAAGCCTCTGGACATCGAAGGGTTTTGAGAAGTGGGACTTGATAGGTATAAACAGAGTGGGCGACCTCTGGGTGAAGGGCGCGGTTAAGTCCTTTGCGGTCCTTCAGAAGGAGTATGATTTGAGTGATAGAGAGTTCTTTAGGTACACGCAGATCCGCCACGCTCTGACATCGGTCTTCGCCGCTGGCACTGACGTTCCCGAGTCCTCCCCGCTTGAGGACCGTGTTCTTGATGGTCACCTGCCCGATAGTACGATATTGTTGATATATAAGAAGCTGATTAATGTGCGGGCTGATCTTCTTGTGCGTCTCAGGGTGGCCTGGACTGGGGACGGGCTGGAGTTGGATGACGAGGACTGGCAGTCGGCTGTGTTGTCCCCGAAGGAGGACGCCATTCCGGCTCATCACTGTCTCGTCCAACTTAAAATTCTTCATCGGGTTTATGTTACTGGTCCTCGATTGGTTGCCATGGGCTTTTCCTCGGATGGGTTGTGTAAGCGCGGGTGTGGTTTGTGTGCCACTTTCCTTCATATCATTTGGGAGTGCCGGGATGTGGCTGCATATTGGACTCGTGTGCATGCAGTAATGGAGTGTGTCACCGGGTTGCTCTGCTGCCTGAGGCTCGGAGATGCTTGTTGAATGTGTGGGAGCCGAATGATTACAGCGTCGCTCAGACCCGGTGGGCGGCCCTCGGGAACATGATTGCGAAGAGAGACATCGCACAGCGGTGGGGTTCCCGACAGGCCCCCTCCGTCTCATTGTGGAAGGAGAATATGGACTGGTGTATGTTTCGGGAAAAGATCGTGTATTTGGCTAGGGGCAAACCTAAGGCATGGAATAAAATCTGGAGTCAATGGAATGCTTATCGAGGAAACATTTGCACACCCCCACTGGATAACACTCTTGACATTTTTATTTGTATTTGTATTTGTATTTGTATTTGTACTGGGTTTTGTATCGCGCCAACTCACCGACAGGTCTCAAAGCGCCACTAACCAAGTGCAGCAACAAGAAGCAAGATGAATATATGAGGATTCTGGAGCTAATAACCAGATACTAAGAAGTAAATGCGTCTTTGAAGAGTAGAGTCTTCAAAGACTTCCTAAAGTGGAGAAGGTTGGACTCTCTGCGAAGCACCTCCGGTAGCTTATTCCAGATGATCGGAGCCTGAACTGAAAAGGATCTGCCTCCTTTAGTTGCCAGCTTAAAGCGTGGGCAGAACAGCAGGAAAGAACCGGAGGATCGCAGGGCGCGCTTAGGTTCGTATATTTCGAGTCTCTCTTTTATATAAGCTGGCGCCTGTCCGTGGATTGCTTTGTGGCAGATGCACATGCTCTTAAATTCAACTCTTTGCACCATAGGCAACCAATGAAGCCTATAGAGCAAAGGAGAAGCATGAGTCCGCCTTGGCACTCCAAATATCAGGCGCGCTGCGTCATTGAGAGTGACCTGAAGACGATTGGATAGATTTTTTGGGAGGCCATGGTATAGCGCATTGCCATAGTCGATTCTCGACACTATTGTGGCTGAGACAATGGTTCGAAGCATATTCCGTGAGAGTAAGGGAACAAGCTTCCGCAGTTTCCTGATTAAGTTGGTACAAGAACCAACTACAGCGGACACTTGGTTGGCCATCGAGAGTTCCTGATCGATTTTCATGCCGAGGCTCTTAACGCTAGTACACGGTTTTGGAGTGGGTCCGAGTTCTTGTGGCCAAAACAAATCATTCCAGGGGGAGGTCAAGGTTGAAACTACAAGAACCTCCGTTTTGTCTGGGTTGATTTTCAATAAATTGGATGACATCCAATTTACTGTAAATCGTAATATGCCTTGGACCATGGACTGAGCCGATGGTGTATTGTCGATACTCAGCAGCAGCTGAGTATCGTCGGCATAATTGAAAACTTTACAGTTCATATCTGCCAGGGACTCTATCAGTGGCTGTAAGTACAAATTAAATAGGAGTGGAGAGAGCGCAGAGCCCTGCGGGACTCCGCAAGATAAGGCACCCTCATCGGAGACCTGATCTGCTACCTGGATTCTCTGCGTCCTCCCAGATAAGAAGGCTGTTAGCCATTCAAGGGCTTGCTCTCCTATCCCAAACCGTGCCAGTCTGCCCAAAAGCAATGCATGGCTGACAGTATCAAACGCCGCTGAAAGGTCTAATAATATCAGGGCGCTTGGCTTTTTACTGTCAGCCATGCATCTAAGCTCGTCCAGCACAGACAGCATTACCAATTCTGTACTATGGTGGGCACGGAAGCCAGCTTGCCGCTCCTGGAGAAGATGGTGAGATTCCAGGAGGGATGACAAAGATTTTAACACGTGCTGTTCCAACACTTTTGACAGAAATGGCAACTGAGAGATAGGTCTCCGTCCCCCTGATCTGACATTCCTGGATGACTCTATTTCTCTCCGGATTCACCGGCTTCCCCACTGACCCGCCCCCCCGGCGGCTTCTGTCTATTTCCTGGTCATTTGTCCTTACTGTGGGTCCCCCCCATTGGAGCAGGCTTCATCTACTGTGGTTCCCGCCTTGAGCTTTGTTTGTTTGTTTGTTTCTTTTGTGTTCTTTTAAAAGCAAAATTATGTTATCCTTAGTTCATCCTGTGTTGCGGAGCCTTCCATACTGTATGTCACCAGGCCTCTGGGCCACCGACCGATACTTTCTGATGTTCGAACGTGCTTAGGATAATCTAGCGGCCGGCCCCTGTGGTTGTAGGCCCATACTTGCATCATATAACTTTGAACAATAACAATCTTTAAAAAAAAAACAAAAAAAAAACCATCCAACTGAAGTTCATGATAAAAAAAGCATTGAAGCAAAAGTTGAAGTTGTAAAGAAAAAAAGTGCAAACTGATGGTTATAATGTAGGGTACCAGTTAGAATTCACCTGAGGTATCACTTGTTATGCTAATGTAGTTCTGAATGTGATCCTTCATTAACCACGTCTTCTTGATGAAATCATATAAAACCATCAAAAAAGATTCTGTTCTGCACTACATCATTTAATTCAACAATTGCTTACTGACAGAAGTAAGATACATACTGCTTCTGGCGTTCAACATCTTTTGTATATATGTACTGGCTCAGTGACATTTACTCTCAACATAAAAGATGCACAAGAATTATTTAATGTTAATGCTGGGAATATTAGAAAATGTAGGAATAAACATTGATGCCTTATTTTGATAAGTTATAAATGGGACCATAAGTGTAAAGCTAGTTTATGTACTTCTTCCACTCAAATACATGTAGAACGATACCTATACTTAATGATACCAAACTGCAAAGCAATGTATTTTAACAAATTGATTAAAACAGCAAATCATGATAGGACATGTTCACATTGTAGATTAGACATGTTGTCTACATTACACATATTTAGAAAATATCTAATTTTAATGCTCCAGCATTGTAGATCAGAAGGACCAAAGTTACAAACAGAAATTACAAGCTTCAAAGAAGGTCAAATATCTATTTCAGGAAGAACTTATCTAACACTAGCTATTATTTACTTCTTCCACTCAAATACATGTAGAACAAGACCTTTACTTAACAATACCAGACTGCAAAGCAATGTCTTTTAACAAATTGAATAAAACAACAAATCATGATACGCCTGTTCACATTGTAGATTAGGCATGTTGTCTACATTATACATATCTAGAAAATATCTAATTTTAATGCTGCAACATTGAGGATCAGAAGGACCAAAGTTACAAACAGAAATTACAAACTTCAAAGCTGGTCAAATATCTATTTCTGGAAGAACTTATCCAACACTGGCTATTATGTTTCATGAAGGAGCTACTATAACATCTGAAAACTATACACTGTTTTAAAAATGTTACAGTGAATGGACACATTGCAATGAAACCAACCTCAAATTCAAAGTGAGATTGCCTTCTCAGCTAGCTCATTACTATAGGTTATTTCTACAGCCAAAGTTCTTAGAACGTCATTCGGCCTATTGGGTGTGATGTTGTTTAAAACACAATGGATTGGAGTCTACCAGCATTGATTATTAGTGTTTTTATTATTAATTTGCCTTATGCAAGTTTAACTTCAAAATCAAGTAGACTATATATTTCTTGTCAATGCTGTACCAGGTATAATAGTAATACTTAATATTTTATTATTGGTTTATTTTAAACAGTAGGGTTAGTGTACATTACACAAATGATTAAGAAATTGAACATATTCAGTCAAATTTCAAGGTATGATCTCTTCCACATTTTAGCTATGCCTACATTTGTATATGTACTCTGATCAGTGTGGTTCAGCTGAGGATTCTAGTTTGAAACCTCTACACTCTATCATAACCCTTGTCATATTTTGACAGATCTTTTTCACCTTTCAGTCTCACTACTATACATCTCTTTTATAAGGAGACCTCAAGAAAGAAGTTGAACAAATATGTTCATATCCCACTGTCTTCTATGATAATCAGAAAGTGATCCATGCTGCCAAATCCACACACATTTATAGAGCATGTGCTCTAAAAGAAAGTGTGTATAGGCTACTTTATATTTGTCATCTCACCCTAAAAATGCACTGACACATTCATTGAGGTCTCTGGACAGATACTAACACTAATAAAAGTGGTATAAAGGGTGACTGGGGCAGAGTTGTAGTCCTGGAGAATGGCGAGGATTTCATTTTCAGTGAGGGCTAGTGGACTTGGGGTGGAAGACATAGAGTTATAGGAGAGGGCAAGAGCTAGGGTTTCCTCCTCTGAAAGGTGGCAAGGTTGCTTGCGAGGGCGTGGGGTCCATGACTCCAACGTGGAAGCATAAATGCCGGGTGCACAATTCCATAAAATACATGAAAGGAAAACGTATTGGACAACTTATTAAAAAGTTATCGTATGTTGATCTTTTCTTAATAAACCTCTTTATAATTTCTTTCAATTAAAAACGTTTATTTACTAAGTTAAAACGTTTTTTCCTCAGACTCCTGAGACTCGCGACC
This sequence comes from Lissotriton helveticus, assembly GCF_964261635.1. NCBI lineage: Eukaryota > Metazoa > Chordata > Amphibia > Caudata > Salamandridae > Lissotriton > Lissotriton helveticus. The sequence goes on from NC_136057.1 coordinate 823,721,128, forward strand.
ACCAACACGTTCCCGGAAATATGTAATGTAACGGTGCACGTTGGTATCAGGGTTCCTTAAAATACTGCCAAGATTAATATTTATCAAAATATATTTCTACTATTCGATACACTACCATTGTATTATTTATGAATTCCACTTTCAGAATTAAGAAATGTAAATGCCATATTATATATCTATCTAAAAAAATATGGATTTTGAAAATCTACCATCGAGGTGTGACTTTAAAGTTCTAAAAATTTAGAAAGGAAAAAAATAAAATGCATTCAACATTAAATAACTATACATTATTTTATTTTTAAAATAAATCACCAGGAGTCGTGCTGACTCCTGTCAAAGATTTAAACGAAAAACAAAGTGATTCATTTAATTTAGGCCCCCAGGTGGCCCCAGTCTCGGGGCCAATAAAAATAATGATAGAAGCCCCACCTTGGGGACCCCGCAGCCTCAGCAACCCCCACCTACCCAGGGCACACACAAAATATAATTTTTTTTAAAGCATGTGAGGCCCTATGGGCTCCTCTGCAGCCCTCGGACCGCCACCTCCCCAGTGCACAAATGAAATCACAAAGGGGAACCATTGCAGACCCCCGTCCCTGGGACGGAATTGGACCGAGTGCGGATGTAAAGTTAGTAGTCTTAAATCTATTCTGTGAATACCGAAAGTAGTACGTTCATTCTGTGAATCCCGAAAGTAGTAAGTTCACTCTGTGAATCCCGAAAGTAGTAAGTGCATTCTGTGAATACCAAATAGTAGTAAGTTTAGGATTTAGTCTTAAGTTTATTCTGTGAATCGGGCCCATGATCTCTAAAATGTCATTCATCAAACGTTAGCTCAATCCCAGTGGGATTTGTGAAAATCTGGCAAGTGGGGCAAAAGTTAAAGAGGTTCCCAGAAGTGCTTAAGTCACTGTAATTCACATAGGGAACTTTCTGTCCCGCCTACAACAAAACCTGCTGGATGAATTTTCACAAAACTGGGACAAAGAGATTCAACTCACAATAGTTTCATGGTTTGGTAAAAATCCGTTCTGTAGTTTTTGAAAAAGGGCAAAAATACTAGCGGTTAAATAAGTTCATAGAAATGTATATATATATCGACAGTTGGGCTGCCATGTTGGGTATTGCCAGGCGTCTCAATCTACAACTGAAAAATAAAGGAATCTGAACAATGGATTTTTTTCTACTTTTCCAATTCACGTTTTTTGCCACACTTAGAGTCTATAGAACTGAGGAATCTAATTGGTCACAACTAAAAATAGTTGTTGTGGTTGCAATCACAGAATGTGAGGAAATGATGCCTTCATCCTGGAAAAAATGTGAGGGTGTGAGAGGTCTAAAGAGTATCCCGTTATCTCAAGGTGTATGGGGGGTTTCCAGAGTGGCATATACTTCTTCAAAACATTAAAACAAACCATTTTTTGTTGCAGGCTTGCAGAATCAGTAAACTCACACTTTTTACCGGATTCACAGTAACTTATTCGCGGATACGCACCTTTTGAACAATTTCAAAAGTGTGTTCTTTTCTTCTTAAAAGCCTGCATAAAAATAGACGTGTGCTAAATGTACATATTTTGCTTTTGTGTAATTATGCTAAATGTTGGCAAAATTACATGAAATATGGCATTTGAATCTGTATTCAAGAGTAAAATGCATCCTCACGTGTGTTTTAGATGCATTTTGCACTAAAAGAACGCAAAAAAAGACTACTGCAAACAACAGCCATACACCCTCAGTCGTTTGCCTTGTTCGTGTGCAATTTTCGTACATTTTTACCAGAAATTGAGTTTTTGATGTACCTTTTTATCACTACTGGTAATTATGCAAATGTAGTATCCTCATGTTGTATTTATGTCCCTTTACTCATCTGCATCTAGCTGCTCAGCCAGTGTGAGTGTTCCGGTTAGAGTGTTGGTCTGTCAGTGGAATGTTGGATGCATGAGAGGAGTCAGTTAAGGATGGGCTGAGCAGCTAGGTGGCTGCTCCTGATGGGGTTATTGATATCTACATTTGAAGAACTAATAAACACCATCTACATGTACTTGGTCTGGTCTACAGCGTCTACTTATGTCAGCTTAACATGTGGGACCAGCACAATACAATTATGGCGACGAGGACAAAGAACCTACCTTTTTCAAGAGAAAGTAACATGAAGCAAAGTAACTAAAAGAAAAGAAATGCTGATGAAGCACATCAAGAAGCTTACAAATTACGGTAAAAGATACCGGTCAAGAAACCAGTCAGAAAACGCCTGCTTGCCCCATCAGTGTCCACTACATCGGACAGCCCAATTGCAGGTTAGCTGTGTCTGGTATTTTCATCAGTAGATGCGTTCTTGACAAGCTGCCTAAGTACTGTAAAAAAAAAAAAGGATTTTAAAGCCTCAAGAAAGACTATTTTGCAACAAGAAATGCTTATTTTCCTTAAAATGAGAAGGAAATTTGTGGTTTTATGTGACATTTCCCACCAGAGAGGGGCTAAAGTGAGTTAAAGTGAGAGGCTCCTTGCTTATATAATGACATTTACTTTGATAAATTTAAAGAAACGTGTAATAGAAAAAAGTTTAACCATACTGTGACAACAGCTGTTGACTGTCTGTAGAAGCAAGATAACAATATTAATCTACAGTGACGCTGTCTGCACTCTGTCTGACCGTTTGTAAATAAAACTACAAGAAACAGAGCATAGCTGAAGGCGTGTGATTTAACCTCACTAAAAGAACAGTTGAAATTAGTTTACACAACTATTTGCAGCATACGTTGAATATTTGATAAATAAACAGCCGAGCAACTAAGCGTGAAAGAAATGAGCGGCTGAGAGGAAAGGAAACTGTCTTTGTAGTTGAAACAACTCTCAAGCAACCAAGCATGAAGGCAATGAGTGGCTATGTGGAAAAGAAATTGACAGTGCTCACATTTATCAATAAGTAAAAATATATAACGCTTGTGCTGTTAATTAGTGGATATGATGATGCCACGGAGCCTCTAATGAAAAAGTATTTACAATCCAAATATTTACAATCCACGTCAAAATTCATCAACTAAAGTTTGCTGCATTTACAGAACCAAGGTATTCAGTGTCCGACTGCATTTATGCCCAATGTGAAGTTCTTTGACTTTGTTTTTCTGACATTTTTAGTATAAAATTGACATTTATCAAACTTGTTTTACTTAAGCCCAGTTGGAAATGTCAGTTTAACTTTGAATTCAAATGTAAAATTGCCTCGCGCACCTCACCCTGTCAATTGTGTCATCCCGGAGTCTCTCCAGCCTTTCATGACGTCTTCGTGTATTCACCTTCTACGAGGCTGCTAAAGGACGTTTGCGATCAGGAGCGCGCCGTGTGCCATTCGGCATGCGTCTCCTGTGCGTGACTCCATTTGAGATTGGTGAAGGCAGGCAATGTGCTGTGACGCTTTCTGAATTCCTCAGGGTAACTTTTGCCGTCTGTGATGTTGAGTAGTTGTTGACCTGTTCATGGAGGGCGCAACATTTAACTGTGAGTGGCATCAGGAATAGTCATTTTTCACTCTCCCTGGAAACTCATCGGTTCACAATTTCTTTGTCATTATTCATTTAATTGTGGGACAATCTAAGTTATACTTTCAGTAGGCTGCTTTTCAAACTGTGTGTTATAGATTCTTAACATGGACTGCTTTTTTATGCTTTGCTTTAGGTCAGGGTGCCATCTAGTATCTCAAGTTGGTATTCATTCTTCATATTCGAGACTGTTTATTATTACACAAGAGTTATGTGTATATATTCTAATTCTAGCACAACTCGGGTGAGAAATCGCTCACCGGCGTGGAGCACTGTTCACTAGTTCTAGTATTAATGGATTTGTTTCAGGAATTTTTCATTTTTTCTGTTTAACATGCTAACTTCTAAAAATGTGTACTTTTTAGGCGTGGTTAGCATAGGGGTGTTTTTTTTTAGTCCCATTTCCTTTGAAACATGTTTTCCTTTTCTTAGTGTTGGGGGTGGGTTTTAAGTCCCTTCACCCCAGTATGCCAGTTGGCATAATGTGTTCCCTATAGATGATTGTTGGCATGGGAATGGGTTTTTAAGTCCCATGACCCCATTTTACTGATAGCTTATCCCTGCCTTGGGATGGGAGTGGTTTTTTTTTAGTCCCATGTCCCCTTGCAGCAATATTGCGTAAATTCTGAAATAACACTTAACAAGAGTAACATGTAATTATAACATAGGCCAATCACATTGGTGTAAAGCAAATTTCGCTAGGCCTAAAAAAAAAAACTCTGTCACTGTATACTGCCAAACTCCAGAGTGTGTGCATGATAGCTCTGTGGACTGGGCAGAGCGCACAGCTGGGTTGGTAGGGCTGGGGGTCTGTGCTGGGTGTGATCTTATGGAATGGCCTGTGCCCAGAGGTCTCTAGTCATTTGGGAAGGCCTGTTAGTCTGCCTGGGAGGCAAGCAGAGTCTTGCTGTAGGCAGACTTGTACACTGAACCAGCTCATATGGCTAAAGGGAGGCTTTGATACCTGAGTATGCAAGGCATGTACGAAGCATGTCCGCAGGTGGGTCTGTTTGCCAGTGGGGCTGAGCGCAGTGCCATGCGACGTGACTGAAAGGTGTGCACAAAATCGATCTATCAGTCTCTCTCTTTGTCTCTGTATATGTGAGTTTCTGTTTATATATATATATATTCACTGAAAAAACCATAGGTTATAGACCATATATAGTTAGGAATTAGCATTTAAAAAACCTTATTTTACTCACACAAAACCATTGAAATTCGCATATATAGTTAGTTGTACTAACTATATATCGCGCACCCGCAATCCACTGCTGATCATGTCACATATTACATCATTCATGACATGGTCAGTGACATCGCTGATGACATCACTGATGACATCTCAAATGACATCAATGATGACATCACTGATGACATCTCAAATGACATCACTGTGGCCAGAAGATCAAATGTAGAGGCAGTGAGACCTTTACAATGAATCATTTTTGTTTCCCCCCCCCCAAAAAACAAAAAAATTATAAAACCGTTCAAAAAATACAAAAAAAGTAAAAAAATGTTCAGAAAAATAATAAAAAAAATATAAAACAACAAAAATTATTTAAAAAAAAGTTCTTTTCATAACTACCTCCCCTTTATAAAAAATTGCTAGAATGTTTAGCACTCTGGCAACCTCTATTTCTTTTGATTCGCTTCCCGGTTCGCGCGCCGGTACGCGAACCGGAAGCGAACCAGAAAAAAAAAAGAAGAGAAGAGTAAGTATAAGGGAAGGAAACAGAGAGTGATGTTAAAAGAAAGACAGCTAGAGGGAGTAACACAGAGATACTGTTTAATAGATCTATTTACCGAAGAAAAGATGGAAGAGGGCATAATTGTGAAAAACAAAATAGATAAGGAAGTGAAAGAAAAAAAGGAGAGTAGAAGAATAATAAAGAAGAGTTTCTTAGAGAATGTGAGTGAATGTTCAAATTAAGAAGAAAAACAGTAAAGGATGTGGAATGAGAGGTAGGGATAGAACCGGACAAAAAGAACAAACCTGAGGGAAAGTGTTAAGAAAACAGTGAGCAAAAGTAAATAGGAATAAAACAAGATGTATGATAGTGACTAAGGTTAAAACATGTGGAATAACAGAGAGAAAAAACAGAAAGCAGAAAAGAAGAAGTGACAGAAAAGGAATAATTGAAACAGCAAAGAAATGTAAATAACATAGTGTGCTTCAACTACAGGGAGAAAGCATATTGAACAAGTAGTGAAAGAGTGATCAGTCAGTGACAGTAAGAGTAATTGAAACAGCAAAGAAATGTAAATAACATAGGGGCATATTATCAACACAGGCGATAAAATTATCGCTGCTTTTATCGGCAGAAAACTGTCGCTAAAGCCGCTTTTGCAGCAGTTTTCTGCCGATAAAAACAGCGATAATTTTATCGCCTGTGTTGATAATATGCCCCTTAGTGTGTTTGAACTACAGGGAGAAACCATAATGAACAAGTAGTGAAAGAGTGATGATTCAGAGATAGTGAGAGTAACAGAGACGGAATGAGTGAACAGGAGTGAGGAACTATGAGAACAGAGGGACTGAGAAAAGGAGTGGAAGGAGTAGAGTAAGTAAGTAATAGAAAAAGGAATGAGGGAAGTAGCAAAGGCAGGAAACTGAGGGTTAAAGAAATAAAGCATTGGAACTAATATAAGTTAAATGTGATAGAAATGTAAACGAAAAGAGTACAAAACACGTACCTTATAATTTTCGTTAACTTAGTCACTTGTTATTTTTATACTTTCAATCTGTGAAAGAAAGAACAAAAATTTGAAAAATATTGAAACATGTATTTAAAAATTAGAAAAGACAAGGGAAAAGATTGACAATCATCCAATTTTACAAAGAAATAAAGTTAGAGATAAACATGCAGAAAAAAAGAGAAAGAAACGGTGATAGACAGTCAGAGACAAAAAGAAATTGAAATAGAGTAAATTACTAAGAGAAAAAAAGGAAGATACTTTCAGTGACATAAAAGAAGGATAGAAGAGAAAACTAAATTGAAGTTGTGTTAGCTACTAAAAGAAAGTGAGTAAGGTAAACTATATAAGGAAAGGGTGAATAAGGAAAAGAGAGTGAGGGAGAGAGGAGAGAGAGGAAGTGAAGGAAAGAGTGTCAAATACAGACTGAGTGAGGCATCTACACAATGTGATTCGTAATGTTAGGAAACACAGGTAATGTAATTGAAAAACGTGCCATTTTTATTGCTCATTCCACAATCACATCACCTGTGTTTCCTTTGCTTAGGTATCTCATTGTGCAGAAGTAGTCTAGCATATGAAAGAGTACGCAGAAGGTGAGCACTGTATGCCACAACTTTGACACTTACAGAAGCCTCAGCTTCTCCATGCCCCCTACACAGTCCTAAATATATACATTTTAAACTGACGGTATCTTGTTGCAGATGAAGTGAGGCCTATCTTGCAACATAGTGCATCTTTTGCACTGCTGCTGCGTCACAAAAGTGACGCAACAGCGGCGCAAAAGAGGCGCACGGTCATCATAAATCTGCCCCTAACATTTTAAATGATTGTTTCAGGATGCCGATAAGGTGTGGCCTATCCAGAGATCTGTTTGAGGTGAGGCCTACTCAGAGTTACAGATTCAATTTAGGCTTGTTGAAGAGTACAGAGGAGATAATACATGTGCAGGCCTACCAACGAAGTGAGTCATGTCCACTGCACTCTTGAACAAAGGCTAGACCTCCTCTGTCTCCCTGGACAGGCCTAAACCTCATCTGCACAATGTGATTCGTAATGTTAGAAAACACAGGTGATGTAATTGAAAAACGTGTATTTTTTTTCCTCATTTCACAATCACATCACCTGTGTTTCCTTTGCTTAGGTATCTCATTGTGCAGATGTAGTCCAGCATATGAAAGAGTACGCAGAAGGTCAGCACTGTATGCAACAACTTTGACACTTACTGAAGCCTCAGCTTCTCCATGCCCCCTACACAGTCCTAAATATATACATTTTAAACTGACGGTATCTTGTTGCAGATGAAGTGAGGCCTATCTTGCAACATGGTGCATCTTTTGCACTGCTGCTGCGTCACAAAAGTGACGGAACAGCGGCGCAAAAGAGGCGCACGGTCATCATAAATCTGCCCCTAACATTTTAAATGATTGTTTCTAGATGCCGATAAGGTGTGGCCTATCCACAGATTTGTTTCAGGTGAGTCCTACTCAGGGTTACAGATGAAATTTAAGTTGTTGAAGACTACAGAGGAGATAATACATGTGCAGGCCTACCAATGAAGTGAGTCATGTCCACTGCACTCTTGAACAAACGTCAGACCTCCTCTGTCTCCCTGGACAGGCCTAAACCTCATCTACACAATGTGATTCGTAATGTTAGGAAACACAGGTAATGTAATTGAAAAACGTGCAATTTTTTTTGCTCATTCCACAATCACATCACTTGTGTTTCCTTTGCTTAGGTATCTCATTGTGCAGATGTAGTCTAGCATATGAAAGACAACGCAAAAGGTGAGCACTGTATGCAACAACATTGACACTTACAGAAGCCTCAGCTTCTCCATGCCTCCTACACAGTTCTAAATGTATATCATAAATACAAAAAGTACAGAATTAATTCTACATGTTAAATGGTTTATTTTTGCTGTTCTCAGAATATATCAAATTTCACTAAAAACAGTGACTTGAAGGTATTCATCATATAACAGCGGGGAAAAAAAACACAATCAAAATGATTGTGTTTAAAAAACCCATATAACATAACCAATCAAAAATCAGAACTCCTTAAAAGTAACTTACTTTCCATGACGTCGAAGGATGTCCTATGAACAGCTTACACTCTGTTGTGCTGTTATTATTTTCAGCCCGCCACTTTCTGAAAGAAAAGCTCCATCGTTTTGACAAATATGTTACATACAATAAATGACTTCTCGCTCTCTACCACACTTCTCCTCAAGGCCAAATCATGTAAGAGCCATTTATAACTCTTGGAATTCTTCTAAGCAAATCCCGTCATTTTCTTTTTCCGCAATTTTCAGAAAGAAAACGTTCAAGATCACTTTCACAATCCTGTACTAGTAATATTTTACCCTTCTTGCTCACTCATGTTCCACATTTCCTATGACACTGATACTGCTTACTATGAGGCAGACTTACACTACCTCTATGACTACTACAATTATTTAATTCTCTACATCACTTTTAATCACAAAGCAATTTAAAACAGTATATAAAATTATATCAACTCCTAGAATCATTATAGGCCAGTTACCTACCCAAAATTCTTTCTTCTGAAAACAGAAAGTAAGAATATTTTTAAGTCAAAAGGCAACATTGTTTCATAATCAAATGGGAATCATTTCCGGAACACCAGCTTTTTTTACATTTTCAATAAGCTGTGTAATAAGTGGATGTTGTCAAAGGACCATCATGTCATATAATAGCTGCAGTTAGAAATGTTCTTCCTAAAATCAACGACTGTGTAGCCACAACATTTGTAATTAAAGTTGAAAACTTATTTTCATCAGGTTTATATAGTTGGAATTTTTAAATGACATTATAACCAAATGTTTGTTCAAAATATGTGGACAGCATTGCAGACTTACATTACCTCTACTCCATGTTTTGATTGGCTGCTTGAATTAGCTTATTAAAAGAAACAGTTTTTCTGAACTCATTCAAAGTGCAGTTATTTTTCCATGACGTCAAGTGTTATGGTAAGAACACCGTTTGCTTTGGGAAATACTCTGTTGTCCTTTAACTAATCCGTGCCCACCACTTTCTGTAAGAAAACCTTATTTTTTTTCAGGAACTACTTAAAACTCAAAAATATCTTTTTACTCTGTACTACACTTATCCTCAAGGCCAAATAGTGTAGGAGCCATTAGAACCTCTTGAAATTCCTCAGAGCAAATCCCGAGATTCTTTCCCTAAAATTTTGGTTGTACCAGGTAAGAATTTTTAAGGTCAAAAGGCAATTTTTTTTTTAAAGTTAAAACAGAATCATTGCAGAATGACCAGCCGTTTCTAGACTTCAAATAAGCTGTGTAATGTCCTGATGTTGTTGAAGGACCGTCATGATATATAATTGCTGCAGTTACAAAAGTCCTTCCTGATATTGACAACTGCGAAGCCACAACATTTTTAATTAAAGTTGTCAATTTTGTTCCATCAGGCCTACATCGTTGGAACACTAAAATGACATACTGGCCATATGTTCGTATAAATAATGTGGACAACATTGCAGACTTACATTGGCTACACTCCATGTTGTGATCGGCTGCTTTTACTAGCTTATTAAAGGACACTGATTTACTGTCTGGCAAAGTTAAATATATAAATCTTTCTGAGTCTACACTAGTAGTACTTGATACCCTACAGTTCTCGCAGTCATGCTGCCATTGATAAGAAAGGCCAAACAGATGATCTACATCTACACCTTCATCTTGCAATGCATCAAGCATATACATTAAAAACTCCTGACAATCTTGCTGAATATTTTGAGAGAATTGCGTTTGACCTGAACATTTGTCTAACAGATTTCGAACTTCAGACACACTTTCTATTTTTGTTCTATCAGTGCTACATTTCTCTAACACAGAATTCAACAAACTGCAAAATCTTTGATCCGAATTGACCACAATCTCTTCTTTTGAAGTTTCTAGAGAGAAGACAACATTAACCACTACATTAGCATAGCAGTTGACACCAGAACTATTTTCAAATTGAAAACCAACAACATCTTCAACAGAATCCATTTTTTTTCTGCTTATAATTTTGGGTTCATCAACTTTTCGTCTTTTTGCTACAACCTCCCTACTATTGGTCACATTTCTTCGTTTCCGGCCTACCACACGTTTCTCAACAAAGGATATTGAGGCAAATGTGGCGCATACTCTCTTCTTAACCTATTGTATTCCTTAACACAATCTAGATCCGCACAAATGTTTGTGACATCACACTCAATCAAGTACAATCCCGATAAAGTTCTGACTCGTGACAATGCCACATATGCCATACCCTCCTTGAACACAGAACTGCCAATATTCACCAATGCACTGTCTACACTTAAACCTTGCGATTTATGGATTGTCACCGCATATGCCAAGCAAACAGGAAACTGCTTACGGCGAACATATAAGTCTTTTACAAGCAAAAACCTAGCAGAGCAACAACCAATTAGCTGTACTTCCTCAATGCCATCAAATTTAATTTTTAAAAATTCAATTCCATCTCTATTTCTGTATTTCTCAAAATCAACAACATTACCCATTGATCCATTTACCAGACCTCTTTCAACATGTAAATTCCTTCTTAAAATGAATGATACTGCAATTTAAGCACACATTCAGAGTCTTTTCAAAACCAGCAGTTTTAGATATAGTCTTCTCTAATGAACCCAATTTTGATTTCAAATTCTCAGACAAAATTATTGTTGCTCCCATATGCTCTATTCTGTCAATAGCTTCCAGTTTCACAATCTCTTGGTTTTCTAAATTCAACATTTTGTTGTTGAAGATGGCACATTCTGCAAGAGTTGGCATCAAACATATTCCAGATTTCTTCTCAGTAATTTTCCGAAAAATATTCTCAGACACAACGTCTTCTTCTGGATACAAATTTGATAGTAATCGTGCATGTAAAGCTTCTTTCCCATGCTCGGTCACTTTTCCGATTCTAACATCTTGTAGAATATTCTTATAATCTTCATCCTTCGCTTGACGCATATTTTCACGCAGTTCAGCATAATTGAAGTTTAACCATATATTAACGTTGCCAATGCTCCCTAGGCACTTCCTGGTATCTTCATGCGTGAGCATTTTGAACACAGGTTGTCCTTTCACTGGTGTCAGCTGCAGAAGATCACCGAAAACAATGATGTGTTTGCCACCAAATAACACATCATACTCTGTTTTGAGAACTTCTTGCATTCTCAAATGCACAAAGGCAAGCATGACATTGGAAACCATGCTTACTTCATCAATGATAAGAAGTTTCATTTTCCTCAAGACTCTGGAAACTTCACAACAAGCATCTCCAGATAGCTTGTGGTATTGTAATTTGTTATCATGCTCCACTGGCAGCATCAGTAGACAATGTAAAGTAATACCTTTAATGTTATGTGCTGCCAGTCCAGTTGGAGCGGTGACAACACAAGACAGCGATGAGTCAGTCCTTTTCTGCAAATAACATGAAATTGCTTTAATGAGGAAACTTTTTCCAATTCCCACTTCTCCACTCACGTACAGTCGGACAGGCTTCAACGACCTACATGAGCACTCTTTCTTCTCATGACTTAATCCATGATCAATTTGGTTGGTAACTTCGTCATATATTTTCCTCTGCTCAACGTTGAGTTGTCTTCTAAGTTAACCGCATCCTCCTGAGCATGTGCCATGGCTCTTTCCACTTCAATCATGGCAGTGGCAGCTTCATTTTCGATAACTGGTCCTCCTAGTGGATCCTGACTCAATGAAACAGAACTCTGACAGTCCTGAGAACTGTCTCCAGCAATCTCGCCTGCAATCGTTGCTTCCTGCTCGATTTCCACATTCAACATTTCTAGATATTTGGGAAAAACAGGACATTCTATGGTCTCCTTGGCGGCATTGAAAGAATCTTTGTAACAGAGGAAATCTCCAAGCAGTTCCTCTTCTGCACGCCAAGGCTTGAAAAGTTGCAAAAGTGCTAAATAGAAAAACTCTTTTCTTTCAGGAGATTCGCCACTCAATTTTCGATGGTTTACCAAGTGGCATTTTCTTTGCTTGACCAGACATCCCTCACTTCCAATTACAGCATACACTCCTTTATCAATATCTTCTTTGATGTTCCTCTTGAATATGTAATTTTGTAGAACCTCATACAGACAAACATTCTCGAGGTGACTGCTTCTATTTGGATAATATGTATCCAACATGTTGGTCTTCAAAATATCGGTACTGTTTGGCTCCTTTTCCGCCAAATACTCAATTTCCCGCACAGGTTTCAGAACTCGATTACGCGTTGCAGCAAGACCAAGACTCGCCCAAATGATACTCCTAGATTTGGCATAGAGACTTGCTGAAGACAACCGGTCAGAGCATTCGTAAGCTCAGATTTCTCGATGCGACAACATCTTCAGACTGAAACTGTACAACTTCTTACTGAGGCTCTTTTCATGGGAAATGTCCTCCCACATATCCTTCAATTCTGTCTTTTCTTTTTTGGTGATGTAAGATGTCACATACCGAGCCACAGCCATACAGTTATCAGCCACAAACTGTATATCCATGTTAGCATTCCACATGGACAAAATCACTGGGTTGTAGTCGTTGATGTACTTGGACTCTTCGTTCCTTTTCAAATTGTATGTATTTTTGGGTGATTTCCTCATCACATTATGTCGCAGCGAAGACATCAAACTGTTCACTCTTCCTTTGGAAATCACCGGTCGTGGAAAGGCGAAACGACATTTTGTGTAGAACTTGTCCTTGTTTCTGGATTTACGACGACAGTACTTTCCACAACGATGGCTTTGGAAGCGTAAAACTTGTTCTCTTAGGCTTTTGTCTACCTTTGTCTTTGGAACAGCACATGTAGAATACTGTTCAATGAAACTCATCACTAAGTCATCCGGATCTGTTCCAAATTTGGGTGCATCTTTGATCCATAGCAGCATATGTATATGAGGAGCACCTCTTGCTTGGTACTCCTTTCTCCAGAAGAAATCCAACACCTCTCCAAGAGGTGGATTTTTCTTGTTCATGATGAAAGACATCATAGCTTCAAATCTATGATTGAAGTACCTGCATACATTCACTGGATCCAAAGAGCACAGTTCTCCGGGTGTCTTGAATTCGATATTTTCAATGTTTCCATTTGCCTCTCGTAGAAATTCAAGTAAGTCTTCCCAGCCATACTCGGCACAGCTGAGAGTGAGGAACCATGTGGGAGTTCCTAAGTTCCTCAGCATACATTTTAAATCACCATGACGACGGTACCAGTACTCATTAGTACCACGCTGACACGCCATGAGATTAATCAGGTGAGAATCCAAAATACTGTCTTGCACATTGACTTTATCCATAAAGTCCCTTGCCGAGATATTTTGCATCTGTACACCACTTTTCAAGATGTGGTTCACTGCATATGACAGTCCAGACAGATCGCTTTCAAACAGTAGATGAAACATATAGGGAATGCATTGACGAAACCTAGGATCTTCTGCATACAATCGTAAAGTCCGGTATTCAGAAGCAGGAATTTGATCAGGTCGCTCATCATATCTTCCTCCTTGACCTGTTGGAAATAGTTGTGGGAAACACCGAGCTTCCAAACTTTCCTCCCAATCACTAATGGGACTCCCTTTGGCTTGTTTCATTTGAAACAACTCAATAGCATTCCCCATGACTTCCTTGGAATGCAAAGGATGAACACTATAATGTTCATATATTTCTTCATTTTTAGAGGCTTCTACTTTCTCAATTTGACCAGCACACAAATCGCTATCCTCTTCTTCACTTACTTCCTCTTCTGCAACATATACATTCTTGTAGTACTTATTGTTTTTCTTCAAATACAATGTTGCCTTTTTGACTTTCCTAACATCCACTAAATCTTGCCAGATTTTCTTACTCTTTGTCGGAACCCCATTAACTAAGATAACCAGAGGTTCCTCTTCCACTTTCTCTACTCCAGTTGTATTAATGTTTTTCTTCAAATCTAGAGGCAAATAAACAACTCTTCCCTTTAATCCTCTCTGTAAATCTGATGGAGGCAATTTCCCTGTCTTTGGCTCCATTCGTACAATAGCCTGAAAGGGATGGACATTTGAATCAAAATAGATTTATAAGTATTTAAATCCTTCAATTCAGAAGGAATCTCAACCAATTCCAGATTAATATGAACCGCTCCAGTAGGCATCTGGTTTTGATTTAATTTGTTACAACAATAAGTACACACACGTTGATCCGATCCCAAATCAAAACAATTTTCTACCATCAAGTATGTTGCGAAATCCTTCCATTCACTATTATTTTCCCTTTCACTTTTTGCATATAAATCCACTAACTTAGTCTGATTCTTATAATAAGTGCGTCGACAACACACACAAGTGAAATTAGGCCTCTCACTTGATTTCACCTGAAATGTGGCAATTTCCTTCTGAAAATTATCTGTACTGGAAACCTGTACACTCTCTTCCACATTACCTTCTTCTTCTGGGTTAATTTCAACATTCTCCTCTTTACTTGCAAAGTAACAAAACTCAATTTCTGCACAAATATTCTTCACATCTCCTTCTGAACCATGCAAAAGAGCAGTGCATAATTGTTTAAGCATAATTGCTGGACTCTTAGCATAATACAACATTCTAACTAATTTCCTCACTTCATTATGATGCACTGCTAGCATCCTGAAATGATGAAAAACACTCTGGCATACTCTCCTGGAAAGACAAGCCAATGAATGACCATGCAAACCTGTCACTTCTCTCACTCTGCAAGGATCTAATTCTTGCAACAACTTCATTTTCTGTTTCAAACTTTTCCTATTAAATGTCCGTACAAAATCACAAAGCAAATTGATGGAATCCTGTCGCACACTGCAAATACTACTACACTTCCAGGTATACACTGGTCCCTTAGGACGTTTTCCTAAAACCTCATTACCTAACATCTCTTCTGCCTCTGTTGTCACAAGTTTTTCTTTTTCAACCGGACAACCATCTTTCACCTCATAAGCTCGACCACTGGTGTCAACTGCATGCACCAAATCATTAACCTGGAAATAACTCTCCTCATTAAAAAATGCCTCACAACTTGAACTATGCATCCATTCTCCTGAAAATACTTCACAAAAATTACTACGATTAACTGTTCTCTTCCATCTACTATTTGATTTGAAATCATAAATTACCTTGTTTAGTTTCCTAATTCTATTGATTATCAAAATAAATAACTTTCGCTTAATTTCGAATGCTTGATCAATAATTTTCTCAATATTTTTCTTTCTTTTATAAAAAGCCACTTTCTGTTGACCTTTCCTAATATTTTTTAACAAATTGCCAATTATCCTGTTGCGGAACATTCGTCTACGAATGTCCCTAAACTGATTTAACCTTCTACTACCATGCACAGAGTTATCTCCTGCTCTAGCAGTAACATTTTTGATTGGCCTTTCCTTTCCGTTTAAATTGGCTCTCTTTTTCTGGACTAAAACATGTTCTGTAGTGATACTTGTTTTTCTGAAAATGTTTCTTAGGAATGATTTCATTGTCTTACCCGGAGCTTTCTTGGTGACTTGACGAGTTTTTATTGTAGAGGACTGCTGCAAGCATGTAGTAAGCTGCTGTCTTTGACGTTTTGTAGCCTTTCGGCTTCTGTCTTTAGATGGCATACTGTAGTTTTGAAATGATCTGCAGTTGAATCTGTGGTAAAATATAATAAAAAATGTTATTAACCACTATTACCAAACAGTAAATCAATAACAGTCGTCAAAAAATTAACATACTAGTTGTCAATTCTACATACAATAATTTTTAGTGCATTTGCAAATTTAAAACTCACAAATAGTAGCAAAGAAATGGAATGCTTCTACATTTGACCTGTGCTCTTTTATATGTGAATCTGAACTAATTTTATGAGCATATTTCACTATTTTATTAAAGACACTTCACACAAGCTGTTTTTGAAGTTGTATTTAATTTTAAATGAAACGGTTTACATGGTTACTTTTCATTTCGAGTATCTTAAATTTATTTCTAAAAGTCTTTATAGGTTAATAGACTCGAGCAGGTCAGCTGCCCACCCTATGTCATACAATTCTGACAAATCAGCATCCTCATCATATTCTTCATCATCCACAGGATATAAATCATCCAAGGGATCTACTTCCACTGACGTTTCAATAACAAGTTCAATGATAAGATCGAGATCAACAGATTGCTCATTATCACTCATGTTTGATGTTGTCGTTATCTTTAAAGAAAGAGAACAACAATGAGATGTTGCAGAGTAAGAGACAAATGTCAGAGACTATAATAGTAAAATTGTTTAACAAGAGTAACATTTTGCAGATATTATTTAACCATTTCCAGTGATGCTGAGGAGGTGAGGTCTATGTCCAAGTTTTCAGTGAACAGGACTCATCTCTTCTTAACCTTGGATAAGCCTCACCAACTCTGTGTCCCCTGCTCATACTTAAATGTAAAGGGGCAGATTTATGTTAACTGGCACATCCCCAGGGATGCACCAGTTAATGTGCGCCACTGCTCTGCCACCCATGGTGTGCCGCATTTACAATGCGGAGCACCATTGAGCAAAAACAGCACAGATGCGTCACGCATCTGTTCCACAAAAGTGGCGCATTGCAGGAATCACGTCGTAAGCGCGACATATCTACTGCAATGCACAGGTGCAAGCCACACATTGCATGGTGCATCACTCCTTATGCCTGTTTCAAACAGGCGTAAGGATTTGATTCAGCAATGCCATAAAGCTGACTCAGTGAAATCTTCTTAATTTTACTGTGTTAGTTTTACACGGCTTTCATGCAAATGACTGCCCACCCTGCAACAAAAAGCCCACATGAAACCTGACGCAGGTTTCATGTGGCACAGGACTTTTTTTTTTTTCTTATTTTTTTTTTGTCCTCATTAGCCATGTAGTCGATCCAAATGTGCTCCTGGCCACAAGACACAAGACTCAACCCCCCCTGTAGCACCGAGGAGCCTATTGATTAGCTCCCAGTACCCAG
Organism: Lissotriton helveticus; assembly: GCF_964261635.1. Classification (NCBI taxonomy): domain Eukaryota; kingdom Metazoa; phylum Chordata; class Amphibia; order Caudata; family Salamandridae; genus Lissotriton; species Lissotriton helveticus. Next base: position 823,738,373 of record NC_136057.1, read on the forward strand.
GGAGTCAAAACTGGATGCCTCCTGTCAAAGCTTGGACGGACACTCTCCCTTCGGGCCAATTTGGCGTATAGTCCAACGACTGTGTGGCTTGGGGTGCCTCCCTTTGGACAAGGAGATTTTAAGGCCTAATCATCGGACCCGGGAAAAAAAAAAAAAAAAACCTGGGTTGTCTAACTGTTCCTTCTCCATTCAATCAGAATGTCCCAAAATCTCAGTGATTGGGGGCTACATGTTCTAGTTAGGGCGATCTTCGATGTTACGTATAGTGAAGACAGCCACTCTGCATGTGTCGGGGGGTTTATATTAACCCAGTTTTTACAGATTTCTCTTCTTGCTAATAGGATAGCATAGAATAAGAACTTTCTTTCTAAACCCCTGATGCTGTTGTTTAGGCCAAAAATGATTAAAGACCAAGACCACGGGATAGGTGTTCTGAGAATGGATTCGAGTGTTTTCCTGATTTCTTGCCAAAAGATGGCAATGTTCGGGCATTCCCAGAACATATGGAGATCTGAGGCTGCTGGGTAGGAGCATTTACTGCAGCATTTCCCGGGTTGAAATTTCGAGAGCCGCTTAGGGGAATAATATGCCCGATGTAGCGTGAAGAAGTGATTACGCCTCAGCCATGCTGGCTTGATGATTTTATAAAGGAGGGTAAAAGATTCCTCCCATATGTCTTCCATATGTGGGTCTCCCTCTACACCCCAAAGTTTTGCCGGGAGATTGGAGTCGCTCTCTCCATCCTCTATGATATGCCAGTAGAAAAGCGCGACTTCCTTTCTTCCCGCGGGTCTCTTCACTAAGGTGTTTTCTAAGGGGCTATAGTCACCCATCATTGCTTTTTTCTTTGTTTGAGATCGAAGCCAGCTGGCCAGTTGTAAATGTACTATCCACGCTAGTGGTGATGTTACCCTGAGTTTGAATGAAGCCCAGTCCATGAAGGATCTTTCCTCCAGCAAATCCCCCCATTGTGTTATGCCTGCATCGACAAGGACCCTTTTAACTGTAGTAGAGTCTTGTGGTGACAGCCCAGGTAAATCCCAGATCGGTGCATATTTAGATAAGTATCCTATCCCGGCCTTGGACTTAATTTGGGACCATTCTTTTATAGTGCCCAATAATGACTTTAGTCTGACTTTCTTGAAAAACTTCTGATGGCCAAACTTAAACATGAAGCCATTCAATGGAAGGTCCGAACCCAATAGCATTGCCTTATACATGAGGACATTTGCATTTTCCCAGGGGATCTTAAGTAACATCCTGGAATGAGTCAAGTGGAATGCCCAAGCGTAGCTTTCCAGGTTTGGTAATGCAAGCCCCCCTTTTTCTCTTCTCCTTCTCAGCTTTTTCCAAGCCAGTCTGCTGGATTTATATCCCAAAATAAATGAGTTAATGTTTTGTTGGCATTTTGCAAGTTGTTTGGGGTCAAAATTTAACGGAATATTATTGAAAATAAAAGTATATTTCGGGAGAATGCTCATTTTTATTAGGCTGGTTCTCCCGTAGATGGTAATCGGGAGAAAAGACCAAGCTTTCATCAAAGATTGTGATTCGCGGGAGATCCGAGCTAAGCTGTTTTGAGCCAAATGATCCAGGTCTCTGGTTATTGTAACTCCCAGATATCTCATTGAGGATTTTATCGGGAGTTGGAGATTGGAAATGTCCCAAGCCATGATTTCCGTTTTCCCGGCATTTATTTCGTATCCCGAAAATTTTCCAAAATCCTCCGCCTTCTTTATAACTGCAGGGAAAGTCAAAGCAGGATCGGTAGTATAGATGAGTATATCATCGGCATATAAGCTGACCTTCTTTTCCCAGCCTGAAAAGATGAAATGTGGAATATTGGTGTCCTCCCTAATGGACTGTGCAAACGGTTCTACGTATAGATTAAAAAGGAGGGGGGATAGGGGACACCCCTGCCTTGTTCCTCTGCTAATTTTAAAAGGAGTTGTTTGCGTGCCGTTTATTAGTAGGGATGCTCTAGGGTTGTTGTATAGTAGTCCAATAGCTCTGCAGAATTTGGGACCAAGATGGAATTTCCCCATTATTATGTTTAGATATTCCCAGTTTACCCTATCAAACGCTTTGGTAGCGTCTAGTGTCATGATTGCCAGGGGTAATCCAAAAGTTGAGGCAATATCCGCGGCTCCTACCAAATCATAGGTTAAGTCGGCATATTGCCGGCCTCTGATAAACCCCTTTTGGTCGGGGTGGATAATCGATCCAATCTCGCCTCCCAGTCGTGCTGCCAGTATTGACGCAAAGATTTTATAATCATTATTGAGAAGCGAGATTGGACGATATGATCCACATTCGGCTGGGTCTTTACCTGTTTTTAATATTAAAGCTATATTTGCTTTGCCCCAAGAGCTCGGTGGTGTCTCCCCTCTGATTAGTATGTTGTTAAAGAGGGTCGTAAGGACTGGAGTAAGGGAGGATTTAAGGGCCCTATATAATTCTCCTGGGAGACCATCTGGTCCCGCGGCCTTGCCCTGTGTGAGTTGTTTAATAGTATTATTAACTTCTATTTCCGTTATTTCTTCATCTAAGTTTTCACTTTGGGAGCTGTTCAATTCTGAGAGAGTTATACTATCTAGCCATTCATCCCTTTCGTCTGGACTGGCAGTGAGTTCTTCTGTATAGATATTCCGGAAGAACTCGCTAAAGGCTTCCCCAATTTCTGTGTCTGTTGTCCTGCTGATAGTTCCCCCAACCACCCTCACTTCTTTGATGAAATTTCTGGTCCGGTCAGCTTTTATTTTCCAGGCCAGCAATTTACCAGCTGATTCGCCATATTCAAAATGCGCGAGTTTGCTGGCCTGCCATCTTTTGTTTAACCTTCCTTGCAATAGGGTATCTAACTTAACTTTTAGTTCTGTTTTCTCCTCTTGGTTATCAGAGGGGGCTTGATCTGATGCCTCCAAACGGGTCAGTTCTTGCTCTATATGTAAGATCTCCTCCCCGTATTTATTTTTCCTGTAAGAGGCCCTACTGGTAATTCAGCCCCTTATAAAAGCTTTCCAGGCCTCCCATACCGTGACCAGTGAGGCAGAGCCTATGTTCCGCTCTAAGAAGGAGACAGTTTCCTGTATCAAATGGTCTTTCTCCTCCTCCTCCAATAGTATTGTTCGATCGAAAGACCAGGATGAATGAATGGATTTCTGCTCTAGTTTTAACGAAAAAAAGATAGCGGAATGGTCTGAAAGATGCAGAGGTAAGTATGTTATATTTTTGATCTGGTCTTTGAGGGAAAGGCTGAAAAGGGCATAGTCGATTCTAGATTTATGACCGTATTTATAATTGTGAAAAGAGACTCCCATGGCTTTGCCAGCTCTTTGTCTCCAAAGATCGTTTAAGCCAAGATTAGACATGCATCTAAGGAGCGTATCCCTCATGTTGCTGTGAGCTATGGCTCTGGAAGTGGGAGATGTGTCCAGTTTTGGATCTAAGACAAGATTAAAATCGCCCATCCATATTATGGGGTCGGCACAAGAAATGAGGTGGTTCTGCAAAGTATTTAAATAAGAGGGATCGTCCTGATTAGGTCCATAATAGCTAGTAATGGTAAAACCCCTCGAATATAGTTGAGCGTTAACTATCAGCCATCTGCCGCTCACATCTGTTTTGCAGTCCGTGATCTGGGCCCCTGCTGCTTTTTTGAAGATAATGGCAGTTCCGCGAATACTAGCGTTATGGTCCGTACTTACAAATTTATCAACCCATTTGAGTTTTTTAAATATGTCTGTAATCTCTTGCTTGTTTAGATGCGTTTCCTGGATCGCCATGATCTGCGCGGGTGAGTCTCGAAGATACTGTAAGATTTTATTTCTCCTCGCCCTAACTCGCAGACCATTAACGTTCCAGGATAAAAATTTAATTTCTGACATCAAGTAATAGCCTCTTTATCATGATTTTTCCAACCCTCGACTCTAATACCTTTTTGCCGGTTAGCTGTCTGTCATTTCCTGTGTCACTTTCTGTCTTGGCCATACAATAGCTATGAAGCATCATTGGATCGACACTCTTCATGGTTATAAGGTTCAGTTTATGAGGACTTTTATATTTTGCCACCCCTTTCCCACCCCTGGAAACCCCCCCCAACTTACTCTGGCAGGATGTATTGCCAGCTTGTCCTCTCTGACGAACTCCTGTTTCATGCCCATATTATCGCTTTTATCGGTCACTATGCTTAGTGTCTTATATCTTATGTAAGCAATGGCGATTTAGCGGAAAGTATAATTTTATTCTCTTATCTAGTATCAATATTGGTATATATCTTTAAATATTATTGCTTCTGATAGCCCTTAAATCACCAAGAGGGTTATTTATTTATTTATTTTTCCCCCCTTTCCAACTTTCTCATCCCCTTTTTTTTTTTTTTTTTTTTTGGGCAGGGATCTTAGGAGTTAGAGATAAGCCTAATAAATCTTATAATAGCTCAAGGCTTCTAAATATTGAATTATTACCGGGGGTGAGGGTCTTGCCTGTGCTAATATCCATGTGCTTGTTTATTTGCCCCACAAATTTTTTTTGTATTTTTTTTTGCTTCTTTTAATTATAAGTAATGATGAGTTTAATGTTTTTTTTTTTTACATTTTTTTATTTACTTATATTTTTTCCTTTTTAAATTTTATTGTATTCACTCATCTATATTTTGCGTCTCCCTTTTTTTTTTTTAATCTCCACCCAAATACTCATTTTTTCTTCCTCTTTTTTATACGTGATCTGGAGGGTTTGCGTGTTGGCTAATAGTGGCTGCTAGCTCATGAGCTTCACAAGGGGACTTAACATTGTACATTTTATTATTGTACATTACCCTTAGAAAGGCAGGGAATCGCATTTGGACGGTGGCTCCTAAACTTCTAAACTTCTCCATCCGTTGGCCTAGTTCCCATTGCCTATCTAGCGTAGTTTTGGAGAGGTCAGACCTAACTTCAAAAGAGAAGTCTAAGGCTTTCAGGGTCTTAGCTTTCAGGGCTAGATTGAGGATCTTTTCTTTAAATGAATACGTTAGGAAGTTCACCAGGATCTTTCTTGGTCTAGCTCTGCCGGATTTAAGGCGAAATGGGTCCCGGTGTACCCTCTGAATATCCAATTCTATTTCAGACAATGGTTCTTCCAGATTAAGAGAGTCTTTTAGTATGGTCGCTACGAAACTCTTTATCTCTCCACCTTCTTTCCCCTCTGGGATTTTTAGTAGCCTCAGGTTATTCCTTCTCGAAAAATTTTCGAGAGACTCGACCCTCTCTTTAACTGCATTGCCTTCTTGTCGTAGGGTCTGAATCTTAGTCTCCGCATGCTCCAGCTTTGCCTTAAGCTCGCCGACAGACTCCTCTAAGCTTCCAGTTCTTAATGAGAGACCGTCTACCTTAGTCTCTAAGCTTTCACACATAGTGCGGATCTCTGATTGGGTTTGTCTCGATTCCTCGAAACATCTTTTCGACTCCTCAAACCCACTTCTAATCTCCTTTCTCATACTGAGAAGTATGGCTTGGAGGGTGTCGTCACTTTCAATTTCTTCGCTACTCCCACCACATTGATCCGACTCTTTAGTCCCCTTTTTTGATGCTGAGGTAGAGGGTTGATGGTCTATAAGAGGCATTGTGTTGACAGCTTGCTCTATTGGGTCGCCCATCTTTGTGGCACAAACTGGTGCTTCTGCCCCTATTGCTTCCACTTCGATTGCCCCCAAGTAGCTGAATGTAGTTGCAGGTGTAATTATAGATTCAAGGGCGTCATCCGATGTGGGTACAAACTGCGTGTTAAGAAATTTTTGGGGCTTTTGATTTATGTCTAGAACCTGGGGCAGGACCTTGAAATAGGACTTCAATGAAGGTGTAATTCGGGAAGTTTTACTGGCTATTGTTTTGCAGTCCCCCTTGCTCTGATTCACCTTATGGTGTAACTCCTTCGGGCTGGTGTAACGTAGCGGGTAACCTTTACCTCTTCTCGGGGCCCTTAAGGCTGGGGATTGTATTGTATCGGTTGCTGCCTCAAGCTCTGGGTCTGGCTCGGACTCTGTGAGGGACTGCCCCTCTGGGCTTCTTTTGGCTTCTTGTACTTGGCCTGTGTCTCTAAGTCCTGTAGGGACGGCTAAGCCCTTATCTTTGTTGCTCCCTTTTCCTTTCCCCTTAGCCTTCCGCTTCCCCAGGTTTCTAGCAGTATTTGTGTTCAGGGTCTCGCAAACTGCCCGGGTGGGGGCTTGTGAGTGTGCCTTAAATCTGAAAACACTGGGTACAGGGGCCAAGTTCTGCGGAGGGCAGCAGTCTTTTTTATCTGTGGGCTGAGCTTCACCTCCCAAAACTCCCAACACTTTTTCACCCTGCTGGCCCCCCTTACCGCACCATGTGTCTGTTGCAACTCTCCTTGCAGTGACGCCGTGAGCAGCTGCCCTTCTGCTTCTGCAAAGCTCCACGGCTGCGTCCCCCCAGCGGTAGGGTGCAGGGAGCAGATCTCGCCCCCAGCACATCGACAGCTCTGTCCGCCGTTGTATCTAAAGAGCTCCGATGCTCCAGCTGCTCAGTCTGCCTCCACGCCCCCAGTCCTCAATCTCGCCACTCCACTCCCGATGCAGCTCAGCCCATCCGGGCTCGGCGCTCAGCGCTTCCAAAATTCGCCGCCCGCCCACTCTCTGCTCACGGCAGACGCAGAGCGCCAGGCGCCGTGCTGAGCTGTTCTCCGCCTAGTCCGGGCCGATCCGCCCCGCAGCCAAGACGCTTAGCGGGTAAGGGGTAAAAAGTCTCGATAGCTGACAGAGCCTTATTTTTCAGCTTACTCCTCTCGCCGTCTATGGTGACCGGTGCAAGATAGTCATTTCGGGCATCCCAGCAGGAGCCTCCGCCGAAGACGAGCGCGCCGCGTTAACAAGCGGCCGCCATGTTTTCCCCCCCAGCCTTTCGTGGCACAGGACTTTACAGCGTGACACATCTGCCTAGATGCATCAAGTTGTAAATATGTCGCAACATAGCGCATCTTTTGCGCCGCCGCTGCGTCACAAAAGTGACACACAGCGGCGCAAAAGAGTTGCATGGCCATCATAAATCTGCCCCTAACATTTTAAATGATTGATTCAGGATGCCGATAAGGTGTGGCCTATCCAGAGGTTTGTTTGAGGTGAGGCCTACTCAGGTTTACAGATGAAATTTAGGCTTGTTAAACAGTACAGAGGAGATAGTACATGTGCAGGCCTACCAATGAAGTGAGTCATGTCCACTGCACTCTTGAACAAAGGCCAGACCTCCTCTGTGTCCCTAACCAGGCCTAAACCTCATCTGCACAATGCGATTTGTAATGTTAGGAAACACAGGTGATGTAATTGAAAAATATGCAATTTCTTTTGCTCATTTCACAATCACATCACTTGTGTTTCCTTTGCTTAGGTATCGCATTGTGCAGATGTAGTCTAGCATATCAAAGAGTACGCTGACGGTGAGCACGGTATGCAACAATTTTGACACTAACAGAAGATTCAGCTTCTCCATGCCCCCTACACAGTCCTAAATGTTTACAGTTTTAAACTGACAGTATCTTGTTGCAGATGAAGTGAGGCCTATCTTGCAACATGGTGCATCTTTTGCATCACTGCTGCGTCACAAAACTGACGCAACAGCGGCACAAAAGAGGCGCACGGCCATCATAAATCTGCCCCTAACATTTTAAATGATTGATTCAGGATGACGATAAGGTGTGGCCTATCCAGAGGTTTGTTTGAGGTGAGGCCTACTCAGGGATGCAGATGAAATTTAGGCTTGTTGAAGAGTACAGAGGAGATAATACATGTGCAGGCCTACCAATGAAGTGAGTCATGTGCACTGCACTCTTGAACTAAGGCCAGACCTCCTCTGTCTCCCTGGACAGGCCTAAACCTCATCTGCACAATGTGATTCGTAATGTTAGGAAACACAGGTAATGTAATTCAAAAACGTGCAATTTTTTTTGCTCATTTCACAATCACATCACCTGTGTTTCCTTTGCTTAGGTATCTCATTGTGCAGATGTAGTCTAGCATATCTAAGAGTACGCAGAAGATGAGGACTGTATGCAACAGAGCAATGTACATTACTCACCTCCCTTGACAGTTACAGAAGCCTCAGATTCTCCATGCCTCCTACACAGTTCTAAATGTATATCATTATCTTCATAGTGACTATGAAACTCTTGCAGAACATATTGTGAAACCTTATTGAGTTCAAGAAACGTGTTTTAAAACCGGCAAACAAGGAATATTATTCTCACATATTCATGGTGGAAAGTGAAATATTTATTTAAAGAAGCAGACACCAATATGACCTTCTCATAAATGGGAAAAACGTTTTTTTTAAAAACGATTTTCTGGTCATAATTTGAAAACACAACACAGGTCCTATGTAGAAGCACACCCTGTCAGTACTTAAATTAGCCAAGCACACATAGGGGCGTATTTACAAGGATCTTGCACCACGGGGAAATGACTTAAATTAAAATGGGGAAAATAACATCAAAGGGACTCAAAGGCCTTGTAAATATGCCCCAAGCAGCCTATGAAACTCTAGCAGTACATATCAAGAAACCTAAATGATTTCAAGAAACGTTTTTAAACACATCAAGTAAAGTAATTATTCAACCACATTTATGGGGAAGTTACTTAAAATGCCCTAACACACATGAAAGAGTATTTTTAAGGCCCTTGCACCATTTTTGCATCACTTTTAACATGGCCATGTAACTCAAAGAAACAAAATCTAAATTTGCCAAGCACACATGGGGGCGTATTTACAAGGACCTTGCACCACGGGGAAATGACTTAAATTAAAATGGGGAAAATAACATCAAAGGGACTCAAAGGCCTTGTAAATATGCCCCAAGCAGCCTATGAAACTCTAGCAGTACATATCAAGAAAACCTAAATGACTTCAAGAAACGTTCTTAAACACATCAAGTAAAGTAATTATTCAACCACATTCATGGGGAAGTGACTTAAATTGCCCTAACACACATGAAAGCGTATTTTTAAGGCCCTAGCACCATTTTTGCATCCCTTTTAACATGGGTATGTAACTCAAAGAAACAAAATCTAAATTTGCCAAGCACACATGGGGGCGTATTTACAAGGACCTTGCACCACGGGTAAATGTCTTAAATTAAAATGGGGAAAATAACATCAAAGGGACTCAAAGGCCTTGTAAATATGCCCCAAGCAACCTATGAAACTCTAGCAGTACATATCAAGAAACCTAATTGATTTCAAAAAACGTTTTTAAACACATCAAGTAAAGTAATTATTCAACCACATTCATGGGGAAGTTACTTAAAATGCCCTAACACAGATGAAAGCGTATTTTTAAGGCCCTTGCACTATTTTTGCGTCACTTTTAACATGGCTATGTAACTCAAAGAAACAAAATCTATTTGTAAAACACTTGACACAAAGCAACATTTTAAATACACAACTTTCTTCATAATTTTCTCCCTAAAGCATACTATTCTCTATCTAAATTAAATGAATCTTTTCTCACCTTAGCAAATACTTTTTGAGTTTCAAAACAGTCTCAGACACACACCAAGATCTCTTTAGCAGAGCAAAAGGTATGCACTCCAGAGGCTGCAACCAACAATGGCACAGAAATGCTGTAATTCATCACACATATCTCTCATGTCACCCAATCAAAACTCTTCCCTCACTTTTTTCAAATCAACACCCTTCCCCCCTCTGCCCTTTCTGCCTTTTTTCCATAGCAACCACCTCCTGAAAGACCTCTCATGTTTACAAGTTCACACAACAATGTTTCAATTGAACTCTGAACTCTCAGTACACCTGCGTATCCAGTGCAATCTTTCATAAAATGATTTTTTCTTGACCATTCAAATTACATCTTTCAAAGAACTCATCCATGCACCCTAACTTTCTGTTTTCAGCAATCAAAATCCACCAATCACTGCTACTGAATCATTAGCACAGAAACTCCACAGTTGTTTTCATTATAAACTCCTACTGTTTCAACTGCCATTTCATACCCACACTTCATCTGACTGCAGCAGAACCTCCTCTCACCATGTTTTCTGTCTGCTTTGTTGGACATAGTTACATCCACTGGGCTCAAAGGTATGCTGATAACAGAAATTTACACAACCTCAATTTACAAAATGTGGAAATCAAGTGGATTGGCCACAGAGGATTAAGATGTCACCAATTGATACCATTGGTGAAAACCTTTTTGCATTTGCCAAAACCTGACCTGTTAATTGTGCACTGTGGAGGAAATGACTTGGGCACTTTGACTGGGGTAGGTCTGGAAATGCTTTTAAAGGACACCTTTGACCAATTGATGGCACTTTTTCCTCAAACTGCCTTGCTATATTCAAATATATGCCAAAGACAGAAATGGAGGTGGTCGAACCAATTTTGTCCACAAATTGAGAAATCGAGGAAGCATGTAAATAAGTCTGTTTCAGCTTACATGAGAGACCATGGAATGGGCTCCATGTACAACAATAACTTGCGTTACTACATGCAAGATATCTACAGAGGAGATGGAGTTCACTTCTCAGAGGAGGGGAACAGAATTTTCATCCTGAATTTAAGACTATGTATTGGTACCTACTTATAAGTACCTAAATCTACCACAGACCCAAAAGCTCTTCTCAGAGCTACCCTAACTATGATCACTATAAACAAACTTTAAATATAACTTTTTTTTTACAAATTTTCACAATTTACGCTTTCCGGAGCGCTACCCGGTACGCGCACTGGACGCTAACCGAGCGAAAATTTGAAAAAAAATGTTTTTGTTTCGCACATATGGGCCTCCTTAGCCACCCTCAGAAAACCTAGGGGGTCAGGATACGTCTACCGTGCCCCCTTCTACCCATTCTGAACATTATTTGCCCTCCATCTTGTATCTCAATTCTACCGAAACACAAAATGGAGGACTCCCGTAACGCTGCCGGTCCGCGTACCGGGGCGCTCACCGGGAAGCGCTCGATTAAAAAAGGTGGGAAAGTAATTCACAGAAAAACCACTGGAGACAATTTCACCAAATATAGATTAGCTCATACTACATACCAATCCCTACCATTTTCACTAATTTGTTTGGAATTCCATTTAGCCATTTAGCCTGTAGACCTCTCTAAATACCCTGAGGTAAATTACTTCACAAAACACATCTGAAGTGTTGGAATTGATGACCAATTAAAATGTTACTTTCATTTTCTACTTTTTTTTACCTGACATTTGATTGGTTATGTACCTGAATATATATAAAGAAAGAGAGAGAAACACAGCCATTTTGACTACTACTTCCTCAAGTACATTGCAAGAGCATTTTCACTGACAACTTAAACTTGTTTTTAAAAGTGAAGATGTTATTTTGAAAACTGAAGTATATTGTGCACTTTAAGTTAATATGAAAAACTTTTTCTGATAGTTATATACTATCCCTCTATAATAGTTATAGATTTAGATAGACTTCTCTGTTATAGTTATGGATGGATTTAGGCTTGTCTTGTATAATTTTGAATTTACTTAGGTTTCATCACATACACTTTTTTATATTTCTACTTCCAGTCTGATACCATACACTGCCCAAATATAAATTAACTGTTAAAAACTACCTATCTAAAATTAATCCCAACAGTGCCCTATCTCTACTGATATATATATATTTTTATGCAAATTTCAGGCAAAATGGAAGGAGAACAAAAAGTGTCATTTGAAATTGTCCTTGCAGAGACCAATCAAGAAAACATTGAACCAAATGACATTGAATTCATGGATGAATCACGGGACCATGAACTACTACAATGTGTACAATCTGTAGATTTCGTCCTTCAAAATGAGGACATTTCAGACACTCAAATGTTGCAAGTTATGTTCACTCAAAATAATGACATTTCGGACACTGAAAATGACGACATTTCGGACAGTCAAATGTTAGACGTTCTATTAAATTTTGAAAAACAATCACAAAAATACATTTATATTTAATAATCATAAATATTGCTACTTAAATAAAAAAAAAACAACAAAAAGAACAATCAATAAACATACAATATTTCAAAAGTCTATCATTCTTTTTTCCTCATAGTACGCTCCCCGGACCGCTTCCCGGTGCGCGTACCGGGCGCTCCCCACGCAAAAAAAACTATTTTTTTTTTTTTTTTTTTGCCCCGCAGGGCCCTTTTAAAGCCTCTACATCAAACCTACGGGGTCAGGGAGGATCTACTATGCCCCCTTATGGTCATTTCCCCCCTTTGTTTTGGCCTCCTCTTGTCTCTCGATCCTACCGAGAGACAAGATGGCGGCCGCTCCGGACTGTTTAGAATGTTGACAGACACCGGAGAGCCAATCATCTTCGTTTCGCGAAGTTCCGTTACGCGTCAGGTACGTGAACCGGAGCGCTAACCGGAGTGCTGTTACAGATATATATTTTTTTTAACGTTAATTTCTCAAAATCCACTGTAGCACATATATTGAGACCTAGCAAAGGCACATCGGGCAAACAATATCTACAATTTTGCCAAGTTTCGTGGAAATCCATTCAGCCGTTCGAGCTAAAAGTGAGTCCAACCGCCCTATGGAAAATTACATGGGAAAAACACGTTTTGGGACCCCCCTTTTTTCTCGGCCCCCCTTTGACGAAACCCCCCCACATTTTCAGGGGCTGCTCAGAAACAAAATGTACAATTTTACTGAACATTTCAGCCAATTCCGTCCACAATTGCCAAAGTTATTAGACATAGAATTTTCAAAAATCCCATAGAGAAAAAATCCTAACTATATATACCTACTGGCGACCGCCAGTAGGTAATGAACATATATATATATATATATATATTCACTGAAAAAACCATAGGTTATACACCATATATAGTTAGGAATTAGCATTTAAAAAACCTTATTTTACTCACACAAAACCAATGAAATTCCATATATAGTTAGTTGTACTAACTATATATCGCGCACCCGCAATCCACTGCTGATCATGTCACATATTACATCATTCATGACATGGTCAGTGACATCACTGATGACATCACTGATGACATCTCAAATGACATCACTGATGACATCACTGATGACATCTCAAATGACATCACTGATGACATCACTGATGACATCTCATTTGACATTACTGATCACATCACTGATGACATCATTCATGTGATAATACGATGAACCTCTTCAGACTCTAATATAACCTTAGATACACTCAGTGTAAACAGACACTCACAGACTGTCACTCATCCATGGAGTTACTTACACACCTAGTCAGTCATGCAAAGAATCAATCACACCTCCATTTTCACAACTATACAGTTATACACACCTTACTTATTCAAACATATACTAAAACATATTTACTCACTTATACAATCCTGGATACAAGTTCACAATGATCCATACAGCCACTCACACATTCACTGGCTCTTATGCACAGTTATTTATATATGTCAACTCTCACATGTACTGTATTTTACATATGTACTTACTTTGACATGTAGCACTGAGATATCTATTCACTCACCAATACAGTCATGCACACAGTCAACCGCCCATACAGCTGTTTCCACATGCACTTTTGAACCCATACATCTATGCACAGAGTCATACACCTCCCAGCCACCCACATACACACTCAGTCTCCCATACAAATGCTTGGGCAACCAATCAATAACCCATATAGTTACTCATATAGCTACTGATCAACACATGCAGCAGTTTACAGAACAACAGACATAATGATGCACAAATTAAGACAGTTTAGTCACTAACCCATGCACTCAGTGAGACACATTTAACCACTCACTCATACAGTCAGTCATGCACCTACTAAATCCTTCATCCAGACACTTATACATCCACTCATTCTTAAATATGTAAGACATATTTTAACTTTACAGAAAAATACAGTCACTGGATGTTGTCATCAGTGATGTCATCAGTGATGTCATTTGAGATGTCATCAGTGATGTCATCAGTGATGTCATTTGAGATGTCATCAGTGATGTCATCAGTGATGTCACTGACCATGTCATGAATGATGTAATATGTGACATGATCAGCAGTGGATTGCGGGTGCGCGATATATAGTTAGTACAACTAACTATATATGGAATTTCATTGGTTTTGTGTGAGTAAAATAAGGTTTTTTAAATGCTAATTCCTAACTATATATGGTGTATAACCTATGGTTTTTTCAGTGAATTTTCAAGGTTTTGTAAATGCTAATTCCTAACTATATATGGTCTATAACCTATCGTTTTTTTCAGTGAATTGCATTGGTTTTTTAAAAGCTAATATCTATAGCTGTAAAATGTATTCTTCTTTAAATCCAAAAATATATTTTATATGTTTATTAATAATTTTTTTTAAATATTTTTTTTGTTTCGCTCCCGGTCCGCGAACCGGGAAGCTTTCCGTTAGCTCAAATTGATGCCGCGACCCGGTCCGCGAACCGGTAAGAAATCAACATAGTGACGGTATCGCGTTGCCGCGTAATGCGTCTTATGACGTACTGCGTTAGCGCACCCGGAAGTGCCCCGGGGTGCGGACCGAGGCGCGAAACGCAGCTCTCCGGAAGCGATCCGCGGCGCGTCGCGAAAGCGCGATGTATCGTGTTGCCGCGTAATGCGTCTTGTGACGTACCGCGTTAGCGCACCCGGAAGTGTCCCGGGGCGCGGACCGAGGCGCGAAGCTCAGCGACCCGGAAGCTAACCGGGGCGCGTTCCGCAGCGCGTAACATGAGCGTGAGAGGTCATGTGACTTGTTAATAAAACTTTTCATTGGTTCATTTCACTTTTGGTTTCATAATGATGTAAGGCTAGGTCAGGTGACCTAAAAATAACACTTTTCATTGGTTGAGAAGTATTGTTTTTCCCAAATGATGAAAACCCCTCCTTCTTTCCTCACTCTGACTTTCATCATTGTGAGAGGAAGACCTTTATTACTATATCAGAAATGGCTTCAGTAGTTGCTTCAGCTGGTGGACCCCCACCACCACCTCCACCTCCTCATGGGAAGAGAGGACCACCTCCCTAGGTGATGACCAACACTGAGGAGGAAGAGGAAGAAATGGGTGAAGAGGAGGGAGAAGAACCACAGTTCTTAGAAGAAGTGCCCCGGGTTTCCCATAAGAAAGCCAGTTTCATCTGGCAGTTTTATTCGATCCCTCGTGGCCAAAAAAAAGTGAATGCGAGGTATGTCACCTGCCTCATCTGTAAAGAAAAATTATCCAGAGGGACGGATAAGAAATATAGTTATGGCAACCATACTATGCACAGGCACATGACAAGGAAGCATCCACTCAATTATAGCCGGGCGGAAATACGGGATTTGCAGGAAAATCCAAGATCAACTCCTGTGGCCAGATCAAGAATATCCATTTCATTGACACCAGCAGAGGCACGGGAAACTGTGCCAAACATACAAGAAAATTTTGGCCACATGATCCACACTTGTATGCACTGTCGTGCGTTGTTAGCATGTGGCAATATGAGCATAAATGCTATCAACCTGGCGTATGAACACCATAATTGCCCTAACCGCCCCCAGTAATTTTTTTTTTGCTCCTGTTGAGCCCTTTTCAATGCCTGTTTTTTGTTGTTTCCCCCCCCAAAAAAAAACCAAACAAAATATAAAATCGTTCAAAAAATACAAAAAAAACAAAAAATGTTCAAAAAATAAAAAAAAATATAAAACAACAAAAATATAAAAAAAAACTTCTTTTCAGAACTACCTTCCCTTTCAAAAAAAATTGCTAGAATGTTTAGCACTCTGGCAAGCTCTATTTCTTTTGGTTCGCTTCCCGGTTAGCTTCCCGGTACGCGGACCGGGAGCTAACCCAAATTTTTTTTTTTTTTTAAAAAGAGTAAGTATAAGGAAAGTAAACAGAGAGTGATGTTAAAAGAAAGACAGCTATAGGGAGTAAAGAAGAGATACTGTTTAATAGATCTATTTACCGAAGAAAAGACGGAAGAGGGTATAATTGTGAAAAACAAAATTGATAACGAAGTGAAAGAAAAAAAAAGAGAGTATAACATTAACAAAGAAGAGTTTCTTGGAGAATGTGAGTGAATGTTCAAAATAAGATTAAAACATGAGGAATAACAGAGAGAAAAAATAGAAAACAGAAAACAAAAAATAACAGAAAAAGATTAATTGAAATAGCAAAGAAATGTAAGTAACATAGAGCCATATCATCAACATAGGCAATAAAAGTTTTGCAGCTTTTATTGGCAGAAATGTGTCGCTAAAGCTGCTTTTGCGGCAGAAAACTGCCGCTAAAACCACTTTTGCACCAGTTTTCTGCCAATAAAAAGAGCAATAATTTTATTGGCTGTGTTCATAATATGCCCCTTAGTGTGCTTCAACTACACAGAGAAAGCATTATGAACAAATAGTGATAGAGTGATCAGTCAAAGACACTAAGAGTAATAGAGACGGAGTGAGTGAACAAGAGTGAGGAACTATGAGAAGAGAGGGACTGAGAAAAAGAGTGGAAGGAGTTGAGTAAGTAGGTAATAGAGAAAGGAATGAGGGAAGTAGCAAAGGCAGGAAACTGAGGGTTAAAGAAATGAAGCAGTGGAACTAATAGAAGTTAAATGTGATAGAAATGTAACGAAAAGAGTACAAAACATTTACCTTATAATTGTCGTTAAATTACTCACTTTTTGTTTTTATACTTTCAATCTGTGAAAGAGAGAACAAACATTTGAAAAATATTAAAACATGTATTTAAAAATTACAAAAGACAAGGGAAAAGATTGAAGGACAAACAGTTTTTCAACAACTTTGACACTTACAGAAGCTTCTGCTTCTCCAGGCCCCCTACACAGTCCTAAAGATATACATTTTAAACTAACAGTATCTTGATGCAGATGAAGTGAGGCCTATCTTAAAATATGGTGCATCTTTTGCATTGCTGTTGTCTCAGAAAAGTGTTGCAAGACACTAAAATTTTAAATAATTGCTTCAGGATGCCAATAGGATGTCTCCTATCCAGAGGTTTGTTTGAGGTGAGGCCTACTCAGGGTTGCAGATGAAATTTCGAGTTGTTGAAGAGAATAGAGGACATAATATATGTGAAGGTCTACCAATGAAGTGAGTCATGTCCACTGCACTCTTGAACAAAGTCCAAACCTCCTATGTTTCCCTGGACAGACCTAAACTTGATCTGCACAATGTGATTCGTAATGATAGGAAACACAGGTGATGTAATTGAAATATGTGCAATTTATTTTGCTCATTTCACAATCACATCACTTGTGTTTCCTTTGCTTAGGTATCTCATTGTGCAGATGTAGTCCAGCATATGAAAGAGTACGCAGAAGTGCAGCACTGCATGCAACAACTTTGACACTTACAGAAGCCTCACCTTCTCCATGCCTCCTACACAGTTCTACATATACATCATAAATGCAAACAGTACAGAATTAATTATACATGTTAAATGGTTTATTTTTGCTGTTCTCAGAATGTATCAAAATTCACTAAAAACAGTGACTTGAAGGTATTCATCATATAACAGCGGGGAAAAAAAAACACAATCAAAATGATTGTGTTTAAAAAAACCCATACAACATAACAAATCAGAATTCAGAACTCCTTAAAGTTAACTTACTTTCCATGACGTCAAAGGATGTCCTATGAACAGCTTACACTCTGTTGTGCTGTTATTACTTTCAGCCCGCCACTTTCTGAAAGAAAATCTCCATCGTTTTTAAAAACATGTTACATGCAATAAATGACTTCTTGCTCTCTACCACAAGTTTCCACAAGGCCAAATCTTGTCAGAGCCATTTATAACTCTTGGATTTCTTGTAAGCCAATCCCGTCATTTGGCATTTCTGCAACTTTCAGAATTAAAATGTTGAAGATCATTTTCACAATCCAGGAATAGTAATATCTTCCTCTTCTTGCTCAGTCATGTTCTACATTTCCTATGACACTGATACTGCTTACTATGAAGCAGACTTACACTAACTCTATGACTAGTACAATTATTTAATCCTCTACATCACTTTCAATCACAAAGCAATGTAAAACAGTAGACAGCATTGCAGACTTACATTCCCTCTACTCTATGTTTTGATTGGCTGCTTCAATTAGCTTATAAAAAGAAATAGTTTTTCTGAACTCATTCAAAGTGCACTTATTTCTCCATGACGTCCAGTCTTATGGTTAGAAGTTATGTCTCTGAACTACACTTATCCTCAAGGCCAAATTGTGTAGGAGCCATTAGAACTTCTTAAAATTCCACAGAGCACATCCCGAGATTATTTCCCTAAAATTTTGGTTTTAAAAACACCAGGTAAGAGTTTTTAAGGTCATACAGCAATTTTTTTTTGAAAATTAAAACAGAATCGTTGACGAATGACCAGCCATTTCTAGACTTTAAATAAGCTGTGTAATGTCCTGATGTTATTGAAGGGCCGTCATGATATATAATTGCTGCAGTTACAAAAGTCCTTCCTGATATTGACAACTGCGAAGCTACAAAATTTTTAATTAAAGTTGTCAATTTTGTTCCATCAGGCCTACATCGATGGAACATTAAAATGACATACTGTCCATATGTTCGTATAAATAATGTGGACATCATTTCAGATTTACATTGGCTACACTCCATGTTGTGATCAGCTGCTTTTACTAGCTTATTAAAGGAGACTGATTTACTGTCTGGCAAAGTTAAATATATAAATCTTTCTGAGTCTACACTAGTAGTACTTGATACCATACAGTTCTCGCAGTCATGCTGCCATTGATAAGAAAGCCCAAACAGCTGATCTACATCTACACCTTCAGCATGCAATACATCAAGCATATACATTAAAAACTCCTGACAATCTTGCTGAATATTTTGAGAGAATTGTGTTTGGCCTGAACATCTGTCTAACAGATTTTGAATTTCAGACACACTTTCTATGTTTGTTCTATCAGTGCTACATTTCTCTAACACAGAATTTAACAAACTGCAAAATCTTTGATCAGAATTGACCACAATCTCTTCTTTTACATTTTCTAGAGAAAACAAAACATTAACCACTACATTAGCATAGCAGTTGACACCAGAACTGTTTTCAAATTGAAAACCAACAACATCTTCAACAGAATCCTTTTTGTTTCTGCTTGTAATTTTAGGTTCATCGACTTTTCGTCTTTTTGCTACAACCTCCCCAGTATTGGTCACATTTCTTCGTTTCCGGCCTACCACACGTTTCTCAAACAAAGGATACTGAGGCAAATGTGGCGCATACTCTCTTCTTAACCTATTGTATTCCTTCACACAATCTAGATCCGCACAAATGTTTGTGACATCACACTCAATCAAGTACAATCCCGATAAAGTTCTAACTCGTGACAATGCCACATATGCCATACCCTCCTTGAACACAGAACTGCCAATATTCACCAATGCACAGTCTACACTTAAACCTTGCGATTTATGGATTGTCACCGCATATGCCAAGCAAACAGGAAACTGCTTACGGCGAACATATAAGTCTTTTACAAGCAAAAATCTAGCAGAGCAACGACCAATTAGCTGTACTTCCTCAATGCCATCAAATTAAATTTTTAAAAATTCAATTCCATCTCTATTTCTGTATTTTACAAAATCAACAACATTACCCATTGATCCATTTACCAGACCTCTTTCAACATGTAAATTCCTTCTTAAAATTATACGGCAGTTCAAGCACACATTCAGAGTCTTTTCAAAACCTGCAGTTTTAGATATACTCTTCTCTAATGAATCCAATTTTGTTTTCAGATTCTCAGACAAAATAATTGTTGATCCCATATGCTCTACTCTGTCAATAGCTTCCAGTTTCACAATCTCTTGCTTTTCTAAATGCAACATTTTGTTGTTGAATTTGGCACATTCTGCAAGAGTTGGCATCAAACATATTCCAGATTTCTTATCAGTAATTTTCTGAAAAATATTCTCAGGCACAACATCTTGTTCTGGATATAAATTTGACAGTAATCGTGCATGTAAAGCTTCTTTCCCATGCTCGGTCACTTTTCCAATTCTAACATCTTGTAGAATAGTCTTGTAAACTTCATCCTTCGCCTGACGCATATTTTCATGCAGTTCAGCATAATTGAAGTTTAACCATATATTGACGTTGCCAATGCTGCCTAGGCACTTCCTGGTATCTTCATGCGTGAGCATTTTGAACACAGGTTGCCCTTTCACTGGTGTCAGCTGCAAAAGATCTCCGAAAACAATGATGTGTTTGCCACCAAATAACACATCATACTCTGTTTTGAGAACTTCTTGCATTCTCAAATGCACAAAGGCAAGCATGACATTGGAAACCATGCTTACTTCGTCAATGATAAGAAGTTTCATTTTCCTCAAGATTCTTGAAACTTCAAAACAAGCATCTCCAGATAGCTTGTGATATTGTAATTTGTTGTCATGCTCCACTGGCATCATCAGTAAACGATGTAAAGTAATCCCTTTAATGTTATGTGCTGCCAGTCCAGTTGGAGCGGTGACAACACAAGACAGCGATGACTCTGTCCTTTCCTGCAAATAGCATGAAATTGCTTTAATGAGGAAACTTTTTCCAGTTCCCGCTTCTCCACTCACGTACAGTCGGACAGGCTTCAACGACGTACATGAGCACTCTTTCTTGTCATGACTTAATCCATGATCAATTTGCATGGTAACTTCGTCATATATTTTCCTCTGCTCAACGTTGAGTTGTCTTTCCAACTCTTCTAAGTTAACCGCATCCTCCTGAGCATGTGCCATGGCTCTTTCCACTTCATTCATGGCAGTGGCAGCTTCATTTTCGATAACAGGTCCTCCTAGTGGATCCTGACTCAATGAAGCAGAACTCTGACTGTCCTGAGAACTGTCTCTGGCAATCTCTGCTGCAATCGTTGCTTCCTGCTCAATTTCCGCATTCAACATTTCTACATATTTGGGAAAAGCAGGACATTCTATGGTCTCCTTGGCGGCATTGAAAGAGTCTTCGTAACAGAGGAAATCTCCAAGCAGTTCCTCTTCTGCACGCCAAGGCTTGAAAAGTTGCAAAAGTGCTAAATAGAAAAACTCCTTTTTTTCAGGAGATTCGCCACTCAATTTTCGATGGTTTACCAAGTGGCATTTCCTTTGCTTGACCAGACATCCCTCACTTCCTATTACAGCATACACTCCTTTCTCAGTATCTTCTTTGATGTTCCTCTTGAATATGTAATTTTGAAGAACCTCATACAGACAAACATTGTCGAGGTGACTGCTTCTATTTGGATAATATGTATCCAACATGTTGGTCTTCAAAATGTCGGTACTGTTTGGCTCCTTTTCCGCCAAATACTCAATTTCCCGCACAGGTTTCAGAACTCGATTACGCGTTGCAGCAAGACCAAGACTCGCCCAAATGATACTCCTGGACTTGGCATAGAGACTTGCTGAAGACAACCGGTCAGAGCATTCGTAAGCTCCAATTTCTCGATGCGACAACATCTTCAGACTGAAACTGTACAACTTCTTGCTGAGGCTCTTTTCATGGGAAATGTCCTCCCACATATCCTTCAATTCTGTCTTCTCTTTTTTGGTGATGTAAGACGTCACATACCGAGCCACAGCCATACAGTTATCAGCCACAAACTGTATATCCATGTTAGCATTCCACATGGACAAAATCACCGGGTTGTAGTCGTTGATGTACTTGGACTCTTCATTCCTCTTCAAATTGTATGTGTTTTTAGGTGATTTCTTCATGACATTATGTCGCAGCGAAGACATCAAACTGTTTACTCTTCCTTTAGAAATTACCGGTCGTGGAAAGCCGAAACGACATTTGGTGTAGAACTTGTCCTTGTTTCGGAATTTACGACGGCAGTACTTTCCACATCATTGGCTTTGGAAATGCAGAACTTTTTCTCTTAGGGTTTTCTTCTCCTTTGCGTTTGGAACAGCACACGTAGAATACTGTTGGATGAAACTCATCACTGAGTCGTCTGGATCCGTTCCAAATTTAGGTGCATCCTTGATCCACAGCAACATATGTATATGAGGAGCACCTCTTGCTTGGTACTCCTTTCTCCAGAAGAAATCCAACACCTCTCCAAGAGGTGGATTCTTCTTATTCATGATGAAAGACATCATAGCTTCAAATCTATGATTGAAGTACCTACATACATTGACTGGATCCAAAGAGCACAGTTCTCCGGGTGTCTTGAATTCGATGTTATCTAAGTTAGCATTTGCCTCTCGTAGAAATTCAAGTAAGTCTTCCCAGCCATACTCGGCACAGCTCAGAGTGAGGAACCATGTGGGAGTACCTAAGTTCCTCAGCATACATTTTAAATCACCATGATGACGGTACCAGTACTCATTAGTACCACGCTGACACGCCATGAGATTAATCAGGTGAGAATCCAAAATACTGTCTTGGACATTGACTTTATCCATAAAGTCACTTGCCGAGATGTTTTGCATGTGTATACCACTTTTCAAGATGTGGTTCACTGCATATGACAGTCCAGACAGATCGCTTTCAAACAGGAGATGAAACAAATAAGGAATGCATTGTCGAAACCTAGCATCTCCTGCATACAATCGCAAAGTCCGGTATTCAGAAGCAGGAATTTGATGAGGTCGCTCATCATATCTTCCTCCCTGACCTGTTGGAAAAAGCTGTGGGAAACACCGAGCTTCCAAACTTTCCTCCCAAACACTAATGGGACTCCCTTTGGCTTGTTTCATTTGAAACAACTCAATAGCATTCCCCATGACTTCCTTGGAATGCAAAGGATGAACACTATAATGTTCATATATTTCTTCACTAGTAGAGGGTTCTACTTTCTCAATTTGACCAGCACACAAATCGCTATCCTCTTCCTCACTTACTTCCTCTTCTGCAACATATACATTCTTATAGTATTTATTATTTTTTTTCAAATACAATGTTGCCTTTTTAACTTTCCTAACATCTACTAAATCTTGCCATATTTTCTTATTCTTTGTCGGAAGCCCATTAACTAAGATAACCAGAGGTTCCTCTTCCACTTTTTCTACTCCAATTGTGTTAATGTTTTTCTTCAAATCTAGAGGCAAATAAACAACTCTTCCCTTTAATCCTCTCTGTAAATCTGATGGAGGCAATTTCCCTGTCTTTGGCTCCATTCTTACAATAGCCTGAAAGGGATGGATACTTTGAATCAAAATAGATTCATAAGTATTTAAATCCTTCAATTCAGAAGGAATCTCAACCAATTCCAGATTATTATGAACTGCTCTAGCAGGCATCTGGTTTTGATTTAATTTGCAACAACAATAAGTACACACACGTTGATCCAATCCCAAATCAAAACAATTTTCTACCATCAAGTATGTTGCAAAATCCTTCCATTCACTATTATTTTCCCTTTCACTTTTTGCATATAAATCCACTAACTTAGTCTGATTCTTATAATAAGTGCGTCGACAACACACACAAGTGAAATTTGGCCTCTCACTTGATTTGACCTGAAATGTGACAATTTCCCTCTGGAAATTATCTGTACTGGAAACCTGTACACTATCTTCCACATTACCCGCTTCTTCTTGGTCAATTTCAACATTCTCCTCTTTACTTCCAAAGTAACAAAACTCAATTTCTTCACATATATTCTTCACATCTATTTCAGAACCATGCAAAAGAGCAGCGCATAATTGTTTAAGCATAATTGCTGGACTCTTAGCATAATACAACATTCTAACTAATTTCCTCACTTTATTATGATGCACTGCTAGCATTCTGAAATGATGAAAAACACTCTGGCATACTCTCCTGGAAAGACAAGCCAGTGAATGACCATGCAAACCTGTCACTTCTCTCACTCTGCAAGGATCTAATTCTTGCAACAACCTTATTTTCTGCTTCAAACTTTTCTTATTAAATGACCGTACAAAATCACAAAGCAAATTGATGGAATCCTGTCGCACACTACAAATACTACTACACTTCCAGGTGTACACAGGACCCTTAGCACGTCTTCCTAAAACCTCATTACCTAACACCTCTTCTGCCTCTGTTGTCACAAGTTTTTCTTTTTCAACTGGACAACCATCTTTCACTTCATAAGCACGACCACTGGTGTCAACTGCATGCACCAAATCATTATCCTGGAAATAACTCTCCTCATTAAAAAATGCCTCACAGCTTGAACTATGAATCCATTCTCCAGAAAAAACTTCACAAAAATTACTACGATTAACTATTCTCTTCCATCTACTATTTCTTTTGAAATCATAAATTGCCTTGTTTAGCTTCCTAATTCTATTGATTATCAAAATAAATAACTTACGTTTAATTTCAAATGCCTGATCAATAACTTTCTCAACTTTTTTTTTCTCTTATAAAAAAGCACTTTCTGTTGACCTTTCTTAATATTTTTTAACAAATTGCCAATTATCCTGTTGCGGAACATTCGTTTACGAATGTCCCTAAACTGTTGTTTCCTTCTACTATCATGCACAGAGTTATCTCTTGCTCTAGCAGTAACATTTTTGATTGGTCTTTCCTTTCCATTTGAATTGCTTCTCTTTTTATGGACTGAAACATTTTCTGTAGTAATATTTTTTTTCTACACATATTTCTTATGAATGTTTTTGTACTCTTACCCGGTGCTTTCTTCGTGACTTGACAAATCTTTTTGTTAGAGGACTGCTGCTTCTTTTGATTCACCTGCTGTCTTTGACGTTTTGCAGCCTTTCTCTCTCTTTCTTTCGTTGGCATGGTGAAATGTTGAAATTATCTGCAGTTGAATCTGTGGTAAAATATATTAAAAAATGTTATTAACCACTATTACCAAACAGTAAATCAATATCAGTGATCAAAAACTTAACACACTACTTGACATTTTAAATAGAAGATTTTTTAGTCCTTGGCAAATTTACAATACAGAAATAGCAGAAAAGAAATGGAATTTATGTTCATGTTACCTGTGCTATTTTATATGTGAATCTGATCTAATTTTATGAGCATATTTTAATATTTTATTGAAGACACTACACATAACCTGTTTTTGAAGGTGTCTTTATTTTTAAATTAAACGGTTTACACTTTTACTTTTTATTTATTATAAATTTTAAAAATAAATGTTTATAGTTCCATAGGCTCAATCAGGTCAGCTTCCCACCCTATGTCATATAATTCGGACAAATCTGCATCCTCATCACGCTCTTCTTCATCCTCAGGATTTAAATCATCCAAGGGATCAACATCCACTGATGTTTCAATTACAAGTTCAATGATGAGGTCAAAATCAACTGATTGCAGATTGTCGCTCATGTTGATGTTGTCTTTATCTTTAAAGAAAGATAACAACAATGAGATGTTGCAGAGTAAGAGACAAATCTCAGAGATTATAATAGTAAAATTGTTTAACAAGAGTAACATTTTGCAGCTATTATTTAGCCATGTCCAGCGATGCTGAGCAGGTGAAGCCTATGTCTAATTTTTCAGTGAACATGACTCATCTCTTCTTAACCTTGGATACGCCTCACCAACTCTGTGTCCCCTGCACATACTTAAATGTAAAGGGGCAGATTTATGTTATATGGCACATCCCCAGGCATGCACCAGTTAACGTGCACCGCTGCTCTGCCACCCATGGTGTGCCGTATTTACAATCAGATAGGAGAAAGTTGCGTCAAAACCCTGCGCCTGCTTTAAGCAGGCATAGGTCTTGACGCAACATTGTGGAGATGGGGCACCCCTGAGCCTTGCTTGAGCTGCATCGCACTTGCGATACAACTCCAGCAATCACTACCTTTACAGCACAGATACGTCAAGCATCTGTGCCATTTTTGCCCCATGATGCCCCGCATTGTAAATGCAGCACACCATGGGTGGCGGAACAGCGGCGCAGGATGACTGGCACATCCCTGGTGATGTGCCAGTCATCATAAATCTATCCCTAAGCTTCTTATCTTGTTACAGATGAACCGCCATATGTACCATCAAACTATTTTGCATTTCCTAAATAGCGAATTTTAAGGAATAAATAGCAATTCTTTACCATTCCTAATTTGCAATGAGCAAATTGCTAATTGCAAATTACCCATTCATTTCCATGGGCTAGGAGGCTCATAGGAATGAAGGTACAATTTGCGATTAGCAATTAGCTCATCGCAAATTAGGAATTTTTCCAAGGGTGCAGGGGTGTCTCAAGAACACCCTGCTGCACCCCTGAAAAAGAAATTTGGGGGCATATGGCGCACATACATGCCCTAAGGGCATGTATTGGCGTCATATGGCACCTTTTGTTTTTTGGAAAAAAAGCTTTTTGAAAAGAATTCGCAAATTACCACAAACTAGAAGTTGGTGGTAGTTTCCAAATCCTTAATGTCATTTTTTACATATTTTTTGTTTGATACATTGCATTTAAGTAATCGCAAAATTTGCAAATCCTTCAGTGCAATCGCAAAATAAGGAATAGCAAATTTTGCTATTCCTTATTTTGCATCAAACTTGTTTGATACATACCATTTGTCTAATTAGCATTCGCAAAGGCCGAAATTCGCAGAATTTTGATCTTTGCGAATGCTAATTAGCTTGATACATATGGCCCCAAGTGAGGCCTGTCTTGCAACATGGTGCATCTTTTGCATCACTGCTGCATCGGTTTCATGTGGCACGTTTTTTTTACACCATGACACATCTGCCTAAATGCATCAATTTGTAATTTTGTCGCCTCATAGCAAATCTTTTGCACCGCCGCTGCATCATAAAAGTGACGCACAGTGGCGCAAAAGAGGCATACACCTATCATAAATCTGTCCCTAGCATTTTAAATGATTAATCCAGGATGACGATAAGGTGTGGCCTATCCAGAGGTTTGTTTATGGTGAGGCCTACTCACAATTGCAGATTAAAGTTACTCTTGATAAAGAATACAGAGGAGATAATACATGTAAAGGCCTACCAATGAAGTAAGTAATGTCCACTTTATTGCGCCAGTCATCATAAATGTATCCCTAAGCTTCTTATCTTGTTACAGATGAACCGCCATATGTACCATCAAACTATTTTACATTTCCTAAATAGCGAATTTTAAGGAATAAATAGCAATTCTTTACCATTCCTAATTTGCAATGAGCAAATTGCTAATTGCAAATTACCCATTCATTTCCATGGGCTAGGAGGCTCATAGGAATGAAGGTTTAATTTGCGATTAGCAATTAGCTCATCACAAATTAGGAATTTTTCCAAGGGTGCAGGGGTGTCTCAAGAACACCCTGCTGCACCCCTGAAAAAGACATTTGGGGGCATATCGCACACATACATGCCCTAAGGGCATGTATTGGCGTCATATGGCACCTTTTGTTTTTTGGAAATAAAGCTTTTTGAAAAGAATTCGCAAATTACCACCAACTAGAAGTTGGTGGTAGTTTCCAAATCCTTAATGTCATTTTTTACATATTTTTTGTTTGATACATTGCATTTAAGTAATCGCAAAATTTGCAAATCCTTCAGTGCAATCGCAAAATAAGGAATAGCAAATTTTGCTATTCCTTATTTTGCATCAAACTTGTTTGATACATACCATTTGTCTAATTAGCATTCGCAAAGGACGAAATTCGCAGAATTTTGATCTTTGCGAATGCTAATTAGCTTGATACATATGGCCCCAAGTGAGGCCTGTCTTGCAACATGGTGCATCTTTTGCATCACTGCTGCATCGGTTTCATGTGGCACGTTTTTTTTACACCATGACACATCTGCCTAAATGCATCAATTTGTAATTTTGTCGCCTCATAGCAAATCTTTTGCACCGCCGCTGCATCATAAAAGTGACGCACAGTGGCGCAAAAGAGGCATACACCTATCATAAATCTGTCCCTAGCATTTTAAATGATTAATCCAGGATGACGATAAGGTGTGGCCTATCCAGAGGTTTGTTTAAGGTGAGGCCTACTCAGGATTGCAGATTAAAGTTACGCTTGATGAAGAATACAGAGGAGATAATACATGTAAAGGCCTACCAATGAAGTAAGTAATGTCCACTTTATTGCGCCAGTCATCATAAATGTATCCCTAAGCTTCTTATCTTGTTACAGATGAACCACCATATGTACCATCAAACTATTTTGCATTTCCTAAATAGCGAATTTTAAGGAATAAATAGCAATCCTTTACCATTCCTAATTTGCAATGAGCAAATTGCTAATTGCAAATTACCCATTCATTTCCATGGGCTAGGAGGCTCATAGGAATGAAGGTGCAATTTGCGATTAGCAATTAGCTCATCGCAAATTAGGAATTTTTTCAAGGGTGCAGGGGTATCTCAAGAACACCCAGCTGCACCCCTGAAAAAGAAATTTGGGGGCATATGGCATACATACATGCCCTAAGGACATGTATTGGCGTCATATGGCACCTTTTGTTTTTTGGAAAAAAATGCTTTTTGAAAAGAATTCGGAAATTACCACAAACTAGAAGTTGGTGGTCGTTTCCAAATCCTTAATGTCATTTTTTACATATTTTTTGTTTGATACATTGCTTTTAAGGAATCGCAAAATTTGCAAATCCTTCAGTGCAATCGCAAAATAAGGAATAGCAAATTTTGATTTAAGGACATTTTAAGTCATTTCCACATGTGCAGTGTTTTCAAATTATGATTTGAAAATCGTTTTTGGGGAAAAGGAATGGTTTGCAAATTTATGACAAGGACATAATGGTGTATGCTTCTCTATAAGGCATTTCACTGTCTCTGATGTCATTTTTCCCATATTACATTTTAAGACCTTTCCCCATGGAGCACATTCCTTGTAAATATGCTCCCACCTGTGCATGGTGAATTTAGATTTTGACTGTTTGAGTCACATAGCCATGTTAAAAGTGACCCAAAAAAATTGCAAACGCTTTAAAAAAACACATTCATGTGTCTTAAGGACATTTTAAGTCATTTCCCAGTGGACAGTGTTTTGTAAGTGGCGCAAAAGAGGCATACACCTATCATAAATGTGTCCCTAGCATTTTAAATGATTAATTCAGGATGACGATAAGGTGTGGCCTATCCAGAGGTTTGTTTAAGGTGAGGCCTACTCAGGATTGCAGATTAAAGTTACGCTTGATGAAGAATACAGAGGACATAATACATGTAAAGCTCTACCAATGAAGTAAGTAATGTCCACTTCATTGCGCCAGTCATCATAAATGTATTCCTAAGCTTCTTATCTTGTTAGACATCAACCGCCATATGTACCATCAAACTATTTTGCATTTCCTAAATAGCGAATTTTAAGGAATAAATAGCGATTCTTTACCATTCCAAATTTGCAATGAGCAAATTGCTAATTGCAAATTACCCATTCATTTCCATGGGCCAGGATGCCCATATGAATGAAGGTTCAATTTGCGATTAGCAATTAGCTCATCGCAAATTAGGAATTTTTCCAAAGGTGCAAGGTTGTCTCAAGAACACCCTGCTGCACCCCTGAAAAAGAAATTTGGGGGCATATGGCGCACATAAATTTTAACAACATTCCTTTACCTCAAAAACGATTTTCAATTCATAATTTGAAAACACTGCCCACAGGGAAATTACTTAAAATGTCCTTAAGACACATGAAAGTGTTTTTTGATTGCCTTTCCAGCATGGTTGGGTCACTTTTAACATGGCTATGTAACACAAACATTTAAAATCTAAATTTGCCATGCACAGGTGGGAGCATATTTACAAGCAATTTGCGCCACAGAGAAAGGTCTTACATTAAAATGGGAAAAATAACATCAGGGACAGTCAATTGCCTTATAAAGAAGCATACACCATTATGTCCTTGTCATAAATTTAAAAACAATTCCTTTTCCCCAAAAACGATTTTCAAATCATAATTTCAAAACACTGCACATGGGAAAATTACTTAAAATGTCCTTAAGACACATAAAAGCGTTTTTTGATTGCCTTTGCAGCATGTTTGTATCACTTTTAACATGGCTATGTAACACAAACATTCAAAATCTAAATTTTCCATGCACAGGTGGGAGCATATTTACAAGCAATTTGCGCCACATAATTCATAATTTTCTCCTTAAAGCACACTATTCTCTATCTAAATTAAAGAAATATTTTCTCACCTTAGCAAATACTTTGAGTTTGAAAACAGTCTCAGAAACACACCAATTTGTCTTCAGCAGAGCAAAAGGTATGCACTCCAGAGTCTGCAGCTATCAAAAGCACAGAAATGCTGTAATTCTTCACACATATCTCTCATGTCACCCAATCAAAACAATTCCCTCACTTTTTTTCAAATGAAAACCCTTCCCCCCTCTGCCATTTCATGCCTTTTCTGCATGGCAACCACCTCTTGGAAGACTTCTGGTGTTTGCAAGTTCACACAACAATGTTGCAATTGAACTCTGAACTCTCAGTGCACCTGCATATCCAGTGCATTCTTTCATTTAATGATTTTTTATTGACCATTCAAAATACATCTTTCAAATAACTCATCCATGCACCCTAACTTTCTGTTTTCAGCAATCAAAATCCACCAATCACTGTTACTGCTTCATGAACACAGAAACTCCACAGTTTTTTTCATTTTAAACTCTCATTTTTTCAACTGCCATTTCATTGCCACACTTCATCTGACAGCAGGAGAACCTTCTCTCACCATGTTTTCTGTCTGGATTGTTGGACATAGTTATATCCACTGGGCTCACAGGTATGCTGAGAACAGAAAATTACCTAACCTCAATTTACAAGATGTGGAAATTAAGTGGTTTGGCCACAGAGGATTAAAATGTCACCAATTGATACCATTGGTGAAAACCTTTATGCATTTGCCCAAACCTGACCTGTTAATTGTGCACTGTGGAGGTAATGATTTGGGCACTTTGACTGGGGTAGGTCTGGAAATGCTTTTAAAGGACACCTTTGAGCAATTAATGGCACTTTTTCCTCAGACTGCCTTGGTATATTCAAATATATGCCAAAGACAGAAATGGAGGTGGTCAAACCAATTTTGTCCACAAATTGAGAAGTCGAGGAAGCATGTAAACAAATCTGTTTCAGCTTACATGAGAGACCATGGAATGGGCTCCCTGTACAACAATAACTTGCGTTACTACATGCAAGATATCTACAGAGCAGATGGAGTTCACTTCTCAGATGAGGGCAACAGAATTTTCACTCTGAATTTAAGACTGTGCATTGGTACCTACTTATAAGTACCTAAATGTACCATAAACCCAAAAGCTCTTCTCAGAGCTACCCTACATCTGATCACTCACAATTATTATTTTACTGTAACATTTTTCACTAATTTTCAACAAAGTACGCTCCCTGGGGCGCTACCCGGTACGCGAACCGGGAGCTAACCTCGCGAAATTTTTTTTTAAAATGGTTTTTTTTCGCACATATAAGCCTCCTCAGCCACCCTCACAAAACCTAGGGGGTCAAGATAAGTCTACCGTGCCCCCTTCTACCCATTCTGAACATTATTTGCCCTCCATTTTGTATCTTAATTCGACCGAAACACAAAATGGTGGACTCCCGTAACGCTTAAGGTACGCGAACCGGGGCGCTCAACGGTTCGCGTACCGGGTCGCTCCCTGGGAAGCGCACCATCAAAAAAGGTGGGAAAGTAGTTTACAGAAAAGCCACTGGAGACAATTTCACCAAATATAGATTAGCTCATACTACATACCAATCCCTACCATTTTCACAAATTTGATTGGAATTCCATTTAGCCATTTAGCCTGTAGACCTCTCTAAATACCCTGAGGTAAATTACTTCTCAAAACACATCTGAAGTGTTGGAATTGACAACCAATTAAAATGTTACTTTCATTTTCTACTTTTTTTACCTGACATTTGATTGGTTATGTACCTGAATATATATAAAAGAAGAGAATGAAACACAGCCATTTTGACTACTACTTCCTGGTGTACATTTCAATTGGATTTTCACTAATCACTTCAACTTCTTTCTAAAGGTAAGTTGTTATTTTAAAAACTGAACTATATTGTGCACTATAAGTTAATATGGTAAACTTTTTCTGATAGTTATATACTATCCCTCTGTAGTAGTTATAGATTTAGATAGACTTCTCTGTTATAGTTATGGATGGAGTTAGGCTTCTCTTTTATAATTATGAATTTACTTATGTTAAATCACATACACTTTTTTATATTCCTACTTCCACTCTGATACTATACACTGCCCAAAGATAAATTCTCTGTTAAAAAATGCCTATCTAAAATTAATCCCAACAGTGCCCTATCTCTACTAATATATATTTTTTTTATCCAAATTTCAGGCAACATGGAAGGCGAACAGAAAGTTTCATTTCAAATTGTCCTGCAAGAGAGCAGCCAAGAATTAATTGATCCAAATTATATAGAATTTATGGATGAAACTTGGGACCAAGAACTACTGCAATGTGTGCAAGCAGTGGATGACCTCCTTCAAAATGAGGACATTTTACACCCTCATAGATTACAAGCTATGTTCAATGAAAATGACGACATTTCAGACAGTGAAATGTTAGAAATGTTATTAAATTTTGAAACACAATCACAATAATAAATAATTGCTTAAAAAATAAAAAAAAATAAAAAATAATCAACAAAACCAACAATCAATTAACATACAGTATTTGAAAAGTCTATCATTCATTTTTCATTACAGTACGCTGCCCAGAACGCTTCCCGGTTCCGGACCGGGCGCTACCCACGCAAAAAAAAACAAAAAAAAATTTTTTTTGACCCGCGGGGCCCTTTTAAAACCTCCACATTAAACCTAGGGGGTCAGGGAGGATCTAGTATGCCCCCTTATGGTTATTTCCCCCTTTGTTTTGGCCTCCTCTTGTCTCTCAATCCTACCGAGAGACAAGATGGCGGCCGCTCCGGACTGTTTAGAATGTTGACAGACACCGGAGAGCCAATCAGCTTCGCTACGCGAAGTTCCGGTACGCCTAAGGTCCGCGGACCGGAGCGCTGCCCAGAGCGCGCTTACAGATATATATCTTTTTTTAAACGTTAATTTCTCAAAATCCACTGGAGCACATATATTGAGACCTACAAATGGCACATCGGGCTACCAGTCCCTACAATTTTGCCAAGTTTCATGCAAATCCATTCAGCCGTTCGGGCTAAAAGTGAGGCCAACCGCCCTATGGAAAACTCAATGTTAAAAACACGTTTTGGGACCCACCTTTTTTCTCGACCCCCCCTGGACGAACCCCCCCCAAATTTCCAGGGGCTGCTCAGAAACAAAATGTTCCATTTTCCAGAAAATTTCAGCCAATTCCGTCATCAAACGCCAAAGTTATTAGACATAGAATTTTCAAAAATCCCATAGAGAAAAAATCCTAACTATATATACCTACTGGCGACCGCCAGTAGGTAATATATATAGATATATATATCTATATATATATATATATATATATATATATATATATATATGTCATCTACAAGACATATTATTTTCAAAATTCCAATTGCTGTTAATGCTTACAATTAAAGCACGGGTTTGTGGCTTAGCTGCAGCACAATACAATATTTTGCATGTATACTTTCTCTCTGCAATGTTCTCTCAGTACAGTCTCAGCAAAAGATGGTTATTGTAAGTGCTGCCATTAATCATCAGTGTACACGTAGAAATTACAGCCCAAGAAAATTAATAGTAGGATTTTTGGCTGCAAAGGCTTAAGCATTTCTGTCAGGCTAATGGAACAGATTTTCTCTGCCAGACAGAGTAAAAATGATGCTCCTGTGAGGAGACTGCATTTCCTATTACCAACGCCAAAGTCAAATAAAATTTAACAATGAGCCAAAGCGACAGCCTTGGGAATCAATGTCTATGATTGAGAATACAAGTGTGCTCATTGCAGATCCTTCACAATTAGAATCATGAAAGCTTTGAGATGACTAGTACCATCTCACAGCCATTACTTCTTGCTGGCCACTCCAAAACAGAATGAATGTGCAGTGTGAACATTTTCTGTAAATGGACAACTCACTAAATGAGCAGTGGCATCAGCAGAGGGGCGCTCTCTCCATACTTTAGGACTTCTGACTGACCTGACTCACAAAGTCCCTCATCTTTTTGTGACCTCTGTATACTGTATATCTACTCAGTGTAGTGCTAAGTGATTTTGCTGTTTGGTTACACAGAGGACCTGGTGTGCCCTTATTGTATCTGTGTTTTTATCCTATTTGGCTGCAGGAATATAATGTTTCTCCAATTTCAAAATGGTGAATGGCGTTCATTGCAGCCAGATTGTTTTGTAATGAGGCATCACAATGCGATCCATATGCTCTTTTCTGCTGGAATAGTTTCATGAGCATAGAAAAAAGTCTGCCTAATGTATTCTGTTCAATAAACAAAAGAAGAGTGTCCATAGAGAAAGGACTATGCCGTTCACGGGAGCACAAGAACAACCACACTGGGATGTTAAGGAAGGAAGAAGACGAGGGAACAGGGGCAATCGTAACAATCGTGGCCAACAGGGCTACTACAACCAACCGCCTAGATGGCCAGGGCCACCCCAAATACCAGCAATGGGCCACCAATTCCCCTTTCACCAACCACCATATCCCATGATGGGCTGGAACCCAGGATTTTTTCCTCCTCCCAACTATCAACCCAATTACCGCCAGCCTTTTTTAGACCAGGGCAGGAGAGGAAGGGGAAAGAGAAGAGGCACGGGTCAATCAATGAACCATGTGTCATGGGAAACAGACGATGCAGTGAGCAACCACACCCGCAACAGGGAACAACAACAACCAGGCACGAGCGGAATATGAGTCTCATAAACAATCTATCTGATAAGGTGTTAACTCCAACTGAAACCTCAGTCCTAGAGAGAGGTCTGGGCTTTGTTCCAACCGCCCGCCCAGACAAATTCAAGCTCCACTGTGAGCTCTCAGCATTTTTTAGGAAATTAAAACTCAAAGCGTTTTTTGAGGGAAAAGAAGACCCAAATGAAGCACAACGTAAAGGTGACACCAGTTTGAGATTAAACTCTACTTTCAACCCACCGATTCAGACAGTGCCAGCAGCTATCACGGCTTTTGAGCAAGCAGTATTCCTGGACCTAGAGACCTACCAGGTCAGTCCAACCTACTGCAACTTCAGCACAGAGGAATACCAAGCACTAAGATCTCTACAAAATGACCCCAAGATCACTATCAAACCAGCAGATAAGGGGGGTGGATTGGTAATTCAAAACACAACAGATTATGAGAAGGCATGTGAAGTTCTCCTGGCAGACAGGAGGAACTACACCCCCTTATTACAAGACCCCACACACGAGCTGAGTGCTCGTATCACCAATCTGGTCAAAAGAGCTGAAGATAACGGAGAGATCTCAAAAAATGAGGCAGACTTCCTGAGCACGAGTGAGAGTAGAATACCTTACTTTTACACTCTCCCGAAGATACACAAAAACCGGCTACCACCACCAGGGAGACCGATCGTTTCAGGTATCGGCTCCTTGTTAGAACCACTCTCGCGGTTTTGTGACTACTATCTCAAACCCTTAGTACAAAATACACCAACCTACTTGAAGGATACCATAAGTTTACTTCAATTGCTTCAAAATATTGATTTCCCAGAAAACACAGTCACACTTGTGACGTTAGACATTGAGAGTCTGTACACCAGCATTCCCCAGGACGACACCATCAAGGTCCTGGGGACGGCTTTAGACTCCATCAACTGGGATTACCAGGCTTCGAAAACCTTCATCCTAGACTGCGCCACCATAGCTCTAAAGGAGAACTTCTTTGCCTACAAGGACAACCTTTACTTACAAACTACGGGGACCTCGATGGGTAGTACATTTGCCCCCAGCGTGGCTGGGCTGTACGTCGCTGACTTCGAGGCAAGACATATCACGCAACCCAATAGCCCCTATACGTCATCCATAAAGATATGGAGACGTTACATTGATGATGTCCTGATAATATGGACAGGCGATGATGAACAACTACAGGCTTTTCTAGGTTGGATTAACACACTAGACGCCAACCTGAAGTTCACCTCTGAACTGAGCAAAACAGAAGTTACATTTCTGGATGTAAGGATCCAGGTCTGTGGCACAAAGCTTACAACCAAAACCTACCAAAAACCTACAGCTCGCAACAACCTACTA
This sequence comes from Lissotriton helveticus, assembly GCF_964261635.1. Taxonomy (NCBI): domain Eukaryota; kingdom Metazoa; phylum Chordata; class Amphibia; order Caudata; family Salamandridae; genus Lissotriton; species Lissotriton helveticus. The sequence goes on from NC_136057.1 coordinate 823,774,463, forward strand.
CAATTCACAAGCTTTCACCCCAGACCCTTGAAAGAAAACCTTCCTTATGGACAGTACTTACGAATCAGACGCAACTGCTCTGAGCTCCAAGATTTCAAGATCCAATCTGCTGATTTAACAGACAAACTAAGGTCTCGAGGCTACCCCACCCAGATACTAAATAAGGGTTACAAGAGGGCTCGCAACCAACCACGAGAGTCTCTCCTCGAAGACAGGGTTACCAACAATCAAACCATACCATTGACCTGTGTAACCACATACAGCACAATGTCCAACTACATGAAAAAATCAATCAACAAAAATTGGCGCATTGTGTCCAGTATTAAAACAGATTGGGAGAAACCTTTGTTCTCCTTCAAGAAAGGGCGCAGCCTGAAAGACACCCTTGTTCACACTCGACCCAAAATTGAGGCACCGACCACAGTAAGATCAATCACGGAAATTTGGGGTCTTCCACAAATCACTGGACATTTCCCCTGTGCTAACTGTAGTGTGTGTCATCTGACGACACACACAAAAACTCTTGAGCTTGAACCAGGGAAAGTATGGACACAGAAATGCCACACCAATTGTAACACGCAAAATGTTATTTACCTGATCACCTGTTCCTGCGACCTACGTTACGTAGGAATGACGACCCGCAAAGTTAAGCAAAGGATAGGGGAACACCGTTCCAATATCAGGTGCAAGAAACTGACCACCAAAATGAGCCGCCATTTCTTGGAGCACAATCACACTCCCAACGACCTGCGTTGGACTGTCATCGAGCATGTGACTGGCACCCTGAACCTTCCTAATCTCCTTTTTGAGAAAGAGCAAAGGTGGGTGTACAGACTGGGTACCCACCTTGTAGGTCTTAATGACGATATCCCTTGGAATACGGTAATGAAGTGAACCAGATTAGAGTCAGTGGATTTCAGACAACATAGAACTGCACAACGGTCTCTTTAATATATAACCCTAACCCCCTTCAACCGATTCTGGCAGTAGCTGGTTGCAATATCGACGACCATCCACATGAACTCCCTTGCTAAGTTTACCTTTGTGTTTAACTGTTTGCCAATAGTTGTCTGGATATACATCCTTCTAGGGAACACTGCATATATTTGACACATAGGGTTTAGCTTTGCCAATGATGGTATCTGCCATGTGCCGGTTCATAACTTGCAACCGAAAGTCAGAGTCTGCACAGCGTGTATGCGCCAATCAGAATCACACACCTTCCGTGTCTAACCAGGTCACCAAGCAACGAGCAATCACGTGACCGATTACGCTCCTTGTACACCCCTTCCGTGTTTACACGGGGCACCTAGTAACGAGTAACCTCGTGACCGTTAGTCATAGCCAACCGAACGCTCTGTTCGGCAGTGCTGGTATGAACACGTCATTTTGCCACGCCCACCCGGAAGCAATTGCCGCCTCGCCTCTTTGCTTTTAAACACTGAACCGAGCCCGCGTTATCATCTTCGGGGTCAGGTTCGAGGGTGACGTAGGTGGACTACGGGTGCCGAGCGTCAAGGGCGTAAGTGGGAGTCTTCTGCTGAAATGGAGCTAAGTACAGATCGCGCTCCGTTTTCCGAGGGGCTTTACACTATTCTAATGTCGCTTGTGTTTTTCCTTTGCTCTGCCATATTACAGGGTGTGCCGAATACGCTTCCACCCCCCTCCTGAGACCCATGGTGTTTATTCATAACACCCTAAAAGTGAGACAATTTTAACTTGATGGCGATCTTTACGTATTTCCATATTGATCGCAAGGTTGACGATCTTCTATGAAGATTTTCACAGTTTTTTATCCCTTAGTCACTTCTAGTTTGTACCACGAATAGTACACTACACCTCTCCTAGCTCATGTGAACCCGGGGCTAATAGGTGGTGTTAACCATAGCGCTATTCTACCACAGCTAGAGTGCCTTTCACTTTGGAGCACGTTATTCACTACAGAACCTATGACAACCAGGAGTAATTCTAAATGTTTGTCTTGTTCTACTTGTATGTCTCTGTCCTCTTTCTTCCAGGTGCAGAAACGATCAGTAGAAGCCTCCTAAACCAGGAGTAATTAGGAATAAGTTTACTATTCCTAATTTTTTTGCACTTTTCACATTTTTTATTATTTTCACACCCACGTCCCTAGGTAAGGGTGGGCCTTAGTGTGCCCATACCGCCGGGGTTTATCACACCCAGTCCTGATGAATTGCCGGGTAAATTAACACCGTTTCAATGGCAAGAAACATGTCGACTACTCTGTAGGAACCCACCACTCAATTAAAGTGGACTGGTCCCTCACATCTTTTAAGATCTATTGTCTTTAGTGATCATTTAATAAATTGTTATCTCAGATACACTACTGACATTTTTAATACCTCCATCACTCACTAATTTTTATTTGCACGCAACACGCCCTCTACTCACCATCCCGCTCCGCAGTAATCCTGGCGTTGCAGCACACCAAAGAGACACTCGGTCTCTTTGGTGGGGCCCGATGATGAAGCATGTCATCACTAGGTGGTGAGTGAGGGCCTTCCTTAACATCCCAGTGTGGTTGTTCTTGTGCTCCCGTGAACGGCATAGTCCTTTCTCTATGGACACTCTTCTTTTGTTTATTGAATACTGACCGGGGAACAAGAGTGTCAGAGTACTCTCCCTACCTCTCTTCTTGTCATACATAATGTATTCTGTTGACTATGAATGATTGCTGTAGTGGTTGATAATTTTAGGGAGCACCACTTTGCCAGCTATATGGTGCTTCTTGACTATCACCGATGGGCATATCACAGAGATTCTTGAAAATTACAGAAAAGCATCTTTTAAAGATGTTTAATAATCACAGACCTGAATCTCACAAAGATGTTTAACAATCTCAGACATCTCTTCTAGATTTTCAGCAATCTCAGATAGGTATCTTTTACTTAAATTTAACAGTTGGGATCTTTCAAAGATGTCCTACAATACCAAAGCGTCTACATACCGGATAATGGGGTATTCTGCCTTAGTTTCTGGATGTCTCAAAGTGAAAAAGCAAAGCAAAGTGAGTGTGAGAGGATAATGCACGGGTGAATAGGAGACAAGATTAAATAGAGTGGGGGCAATGGGATGAATTAGGTCATGATCGAGAGCTATAAAAGTAGGTACTCTGATTCATGGAATACCACAATAGGCTAGAGGGAGTTCCTGTCAGATAAAAGACTGACTTGTCCTCCCCTCACCACAAATTCAGAAGGGGTCCACTGAAAGCTGACCAATCCTTTATCCTGCTACCACAATATCAAAGTATGATGTTCCATGAAAACCTCTCTTCAATGCAAACATTTACCTGTGGACACGCACCTGACAAGAAAGTTGGAGGAGCAGAGATGTGGTCTAAATATTAACATACTTGCCCACAATTCAGTATGAAATGGAGTAGCAGTGTATATGGAGGAACGTGCAGCATTCACCTTCCACAGCTTGGCATAAGCTGTGGCTTGTGCTACCTTAAAATCCCAATGAACCCCATCCCCTGAGGCCAAAATCAACTTTGATGGGAAGGGGGGGGGCGCAACCCCCCTCCTTGAGCCTCAAAGGGACCTGGAACCCCATGCACCGAGGCCAGGTCAAGTACTGGTTCCCGGTGCGCCCCCCACCTACGAGACAGAGTTGTTTTTCTGCCCACACTAGCCTGAATGCGGGAATAATCATGTCTTCCCTGCCTGCAGTAGTGCCGGCAGAGAAAGCATTTCTGCACCCAGCTGGTGAGGGGTCTGTTTCCCTGCCCACACTCCTGCAAGCAAGGAAACAGAACAGATATTGCTCCCGCCCAGAGGGAGCAAACACAGAGAGCCACTCGCTCCAGTTAGGAGCAATGCCAGGTCCCACACCATGCCTGGGGATCCCCCACAGCTCCCAATGTGTTGTTTGTGGGTGCCCTGGGTAAGCATCAGGGAACCCACCTCTGGCCCCAGGGATGTGGTCCACAGGGCCTGGGAAGGCTTGAGTAGGGGGGCTGCATGCCCCTCTACCATTTTGATTAACCATACGGCCCTGGGTGTGGGGTCCCTGGCCCTCTGATCACCTTTTTTAAGTGGATTTAGCCCTGGGGAGTGGAGTCCCCAGGGACACAGTAGGCTTTCAAATGGGGGCCACTCGGCTACCTCCCATTTAAATGGAAATTGGCATGGGAATGGCCTGCTCTGGGGAGGGGGGCACACTCACCCCTCTCCTTAATATATATGTTTTGGCCCTGGGGATGGGGTCTATGGAGACACTATGTGCTTGGGGCCAGGGGACGTGCTTCTCCTTCCACTAACATATATGGTTTGGCCAGAGGAATGTTGGCCCTGAGGAATGGGATACCCAGGCCACTATTGACTTGTGGAGGTGGGCTATCTGCCCCCCTCATCTTAAAGGCTCCAGGGGATGAGGTCCCTGGAGCTTCTTCAGGCTAATGGAGAGGCCACGTTCCCCCTTACAAACAGCATTTCGCCCAAGGGAATGTTGTCCTAGGGCCTAAAGTGGCTTGGGGAAGGGGACCATGTGACATTCTCCCCTTTAAAAATATTCCTTGGGAATGAGATTCCCGCAGTCTAAAGGCTGTGCGCAGTGTGGGGTTGGCAGCCTGCGGGCAGTTAACACATTTGTTTTTTTGTCAGTGAATTTAAATACACACATGCACACACTTAGCATGTGTGGTAAAATCATGTGTAGTAAAGGCATCTGAAAGTTAAAGGCTGTGTGAAAAGGGCATGCATTGTACATACATGTGTTGTAATGTCACACATTTTAAGCAGGACTCCTGACTTCATGATTCCCCAGTTGACAACAGAGAAGTACACCTACAGGAGACCTGGATGGAGAGCGAGCTGGTTCCTAGAGGCCAATCCATAGGGCCCAGCAGCTGAAGAACTAACCAGAAAAGACGTTACTAGTGGTTGTAGAAGGAGGTTTTCCACCTCTGGAGGTCAGGATCAAGTTACTGAGGCTTGCCCTGTATGGTGATACCCAAGGTCAGCAAGAAAACAGAGTGTGTAACCCTTAGGGATTTTTGATAAGACAAAAACACGTTCTGGGAGACCTCACAGTAAAAGTATCCCCCCTCGGGAGTCCAGCTCCACCACAGCCTCCTACCTTACCCCACTGGAGTGTTTTATGGAATTTTGGACTGGGGCAAATCGGAAAATCAGTCCGGCCCACCAAGTGACCTTGTTGGCTACAAAATTAAGCTTTGTACTGCCCTAAAAAGTTGCTACCAAAATCAGCACCTTCATCGAAAGCTCAATGCAGATGTATCCAACTCTAGGGGGAAATTTACAAGGAACAGCCTTGGGTCGTGCCCATTGAAAAAGTTAGCCTTCTAACATCAGTTAGGGGCCCTACAGAATTATGCGATGTCCTTTGTTTCAGCAGATCTGTGTAAGTCACCATTAAATTGTGCAAATGCCCTTGTAAACAGTGAACTGTTGTTTTTTAATTGTATATTTTTCTTTTCCGGTGCTTGTTGCCTTAGAACTTTAAAAGTTCATATCTCCAGTTGACCTTTTTCAATGTTAATGTTCTTCATCACATTTTGCTTGTTACTTTATTCTGGTTCCCCTTAACTCATTTTAATAATCTTTGTGTCTTATCATTCATAACTTGTTGCCTATTTTTCTAATTAAGTTGGAAATTGTTCTGTACTATTTTTTTATTTAAACATTTTTGCCACTGCTTGAACTTAACGCACACTTGCTGCTTGTGACACAGTTATCAGGGTGTGCACATAGATTCTCTCAGAATTATATTTGAACCAAATAGGAGAGTATTTATTGAGTAGGTACGAGTTCCCCCTTCCAAAACTGATATTTTTATTCCTGACAACTGCTTACTCTGTCTCCTCCAATACTGCATGTTTTGGTGAATGAGGGAAGCCTGAATTGGTGTTGCCCAGTCCTTACTCCTTGTGTGTGCATGAGGATGCATTTGCACTGCTTCTTACTCAGTTGTATTGGTTCTGCGGGAGAAGTTGCATGGCTGTTCTTTTTGTATTAAACATATTTCACTGTTGATGCCTGTCCTATACCTCTTGGGTGAGTTGAAAGAAGGCTGCTGCTGTTAGTCAGTACATACTAGCTTATAGGGACTAAAGACTGCATTACCGAGTCTCATTGTATGTTTTTTCCTTTGAATGAGGGAACCTTTGTATATGGATGTTTGTGAGTGTGTGGGGTCTTTGTGTGTGTGTGCGTGTGCATGTGTGCGAGAGAGTTAGAGTTAGGGATGCATCCACTACTAATACCGATTCTGAAACTGTTCTGTTTGTGATGTATTCTCAATCAGTTACTTCTTGTGCCTTACTTGTGTTTTGAATGCTATTCCCCTTTTGTGTACAAGATAATTTCCTTCTGACACTGCCTGTGTATTTGAAGAAAGCCTGCAAAACTGCTGATTGGTTTACACATGTTCTTTGTGTGTGAATGAACCTTAGACTGATGCTGAAAATGATATTCCTGTTGTGTGTGAGAACATTTTTCCTAAATCTTTCAATGTTCTTGTTATTGCCTCCTCTCCTTCACTGCACCTCTCCACCTGTCTGTCCTTCCCCTTGTCACCTTCCCTCTCTGTGACTGTTTCTCTCCCATTAATCTGACCCTTCCAAGTCTCAGCCCTCTCACGCATCACTGCTCCCCTGTTGATGTTTCTGAAATGCTATTGGTGGCCAAAGCCAGTTTGGTTTTTTGTATGACTAAGTTATTGGTGGCCAAAGCCAGTCTGCCTAGTGGTACCAGGCTTTTAGTGTCTTGTGGCAGAACAATTCTTACTGTAGGAACTCATTGTTTTGTCAGGGTTTCTTTGAAATCTTTAGAACTTTACTTCAGTAGCAGGAACACTGAAAATTAGAGCCAGCAACTTCCCTGCCACCTCCCATCTTCAGCTTCTGCTGACACCACTGGACTCATGGGGAGGTAATTGACCACTCTCCTAGAATATCCTCTGCAGCTGCATGTCAGAATATCAACCACAAATGTAGTGTGCACACAGTTATACTTGTGAAAATGTTGACAATAAAAAATATCGACTTTACACATACATATAATGTAAGGAATAAAAATACTGTGTACAAAAATATAATATAGAGTACCAAAACAGCAAAACTGCAAGATTATTTATAACTAAAATAATAATATTGATTTTTCAAAGAAAAGTTACATTATTTTTATAGAAATGTTAGAAGTTTAATGTAGTACCTTAAAAATTATATATGTGTAACTTTTACAAAAAAACTGGTTTTAAATACCTAAAGAATAATTAAAGAGCACACATTTATTTAATGTTAATTTAAAACAAATCAAATATTTCTCATACAAAAAACTAATAATTATATATTGTATCGCAATTAATTTAAAAGATTACCCACAATATAAACATGTCAAACATACTTTTTACAGTCAGAACAATACTTATATATTATTATTCTGTTGTGCTATTAAACACATTTCAGTATTATTCTAATACATTTGTGAACAATCTTGCATACATAAATAGTAGTAAAACGTACTATAATGTTTACAGTCCTCTAAATATTAAAATGTAAGAGTGTGAGATGTAATGTAATACCTCTAATCCAATGCAGATGATGGAAAAAAATATGTTTTGGTGAGGGGGTGGCAGTTTTACTATTCTAACTCCAGTCTAAAAAACATTGGAAAGTTAATACATTTGGCAGGTCACATTACAATTTTAATTCCTGCCAACGTACATTTGGAAAAGTGCTTATATTAGATGTTCTGATTTACTTTTCTAACTTTAGGCCCATATCCATTCGGGAAACTACATATTTTTGTGGGGATCAAACTCACTGTTCTTACACCAGTTAAACATAAAAAGGGGAAAGATATATATTAAAGGGGCTGAGTTTTAGTATTATAACTCAAATGCTAGTTACTTTGGAGAAAGTGCACATATCGATGAAATAGGTCTAATTTACTATTCTTTCTCAAGTCCAACAAATATTGGGGAAAGTACATGTGTTCTTTACCGAACATATTTGTTTACTCTAGTCCCATTTATGTTAAGGAAAATCAATTTTTTGGGTGGCGGGATAGATTAACTATTCTAGTTGCAAACCAAGGACATTTGATGAAAGAGCATATTTATTTGGGCGTTGAAGGTAGATTGACCAATCTAATTCTAGACCCATAACCTTCACATAAAGTGCATATATTGTGCATATATTGGAAGGAGGTGAGAGTTACTGTACTAAAATCAATTTCACTTACTTTGGGGAAAGTGCCTAAATTGGCGGAGGGTCAAATTTACTTTAAACCGGGAACCATTGTGGTAAGTTAATGTATTTGAGGGAAGGTCAGATTCACAATTGTTACTCAGCCCAAAAAAGTTCCTGGAAAGTGCATACATTGGGGAGAAGGGGAGACAAATACATTAGTGTTACTCCATGCTGATGTACAATGGGCAAAGTGCAAAAACTGCAGGAGTTTCTGATCTAGTAATCTAATGATAAACCCACAAACATTGGGGAAAGTGCCTTAAATGGGGTGGGGGATAAACATTTAAATTGTAACTCCAAAAGATAAAGGTAAAAAATCCTAAGCATAAATAAGAAAACATTTCATAATTAAAAAAAGAATGGATACATATAGCTAAATATTGGAAATAGCATATCTTTTTTTCAACAATATATAAATGATATTTTATGTTATAAAACACCATAACTGGTCAAATAAGGTAGATCATTAAATTTAGATGTGACAATATATTTAATATTAAAAAAACTGTAAATCCCAGTGTATTTTAAGACTTAAAATATATTTTTGCATTACAATGGGGGGGGGGGGATAATATTTTGCAGAAGATGTATTAACGAGATAGTTAAACTCAATTGGCAACCGTGTTTTGTTTCTACTGTACCTTCTCCATAGGGAACATATTTTAATGCACTAGCCTTTATTGAGTATTTACAAATTTCAACATAAACAGTTTTGACAAAATTGCAAGCTAATTTATACACAACAATCCAATGTATTTTTGAAGTTTAATTCACAAGAATAGTACTAATAAAAAATGTTCAAAGTAAATACCCCATAAATAAACAACAAAACGTGTTCTGATTATGAAATTATTTAAAAAAGAAGTCTCTTTTACAATTTGTTAAAAAATGATAATAAACTATTAATATAACATTTAACTGTTTAATTTGAACAGATCAGCTTACAACTCTGTTGGTGAAATACAAATAAAACATTGCTCAGCCTATCTCTCAATTAATCCCCAACAGCTATCCAAATAATTAAGAAAGAATTTATACTGAAAATAAATCAATAAAAAATAATATGAAAAACATGTAATTAAGCTACACACACATATTCTTGAAGAATCCTCAAGTCATCTTCCTTGCAACAATCATGATGCCGGTACATGTATGGGGCATGAGGAGCCCTATAATACATAAACAGCCGTCCATAACACTGACAGAAACCAGATTGCGCCCCAGAGCTGAAAGATGAAAAGTGTAGTTTTATGGTGAAGATGCACCCTACAAGTTTCAGTCAAGATGGCCTTGTTCACGGATAATAATGCCAAATTGTGTGTCATAATATATACAAGACAGTGTTTATAAACATTGAAGATGGCAACTTGAAGGAAGGTTAAAAACATTAAAACAAATGCTGACTCACTATTTAAGCAAATTAGTTACCTGATGCTCTATCTATTTTCAAGCCAAGCCCATTTATCTATCGAAAAAGAATATCAAAACATTCAACTTCATATTTCTATATAGGGTAGCGAAATAGCATGTACAAAGATATGATGATAACCAAACATAAAAGTGAAAACAAAGGTGTTTAATTGTGCCCAAACATATCCCCATCACCAAAAGCAGTGCAGAGAGAGATCATCTCAGTATAAACTATAGAAGCTAATTGCCTTCAGTTACCAAGACATAATCAAGTATTATGGCCTACTGGAGTAACAAGTACAAGATCAGACCCAGGTGGACCAACGTCAAAGAAAGCACACATAACTGGGCCAAGCTCAAGCGGGCACTGACACAAAGTTTCAGAATGCTAAGGCACAAAATGCAAATAACAAAATGTAGAAAACGAAACAGCTTAGATTCCAATGACCCGCAATATCCCTTACAATACATTTCCATGGACCTGTGTAAATAAGGTAACATTAAATTAACAACCAATACAAATAGCCAAAGAATATGCACAGAGTATGCGGATGCACTCTGTTTTCAAAGTGAAAGTCCCACCGACATTACTATATGCTATTGCATCTATTAATGTGATTAAATGGGACTTTCTTGAGAAAATAGAAGGGCAGATTTGACATAAATGATGTAATTTTAATGTCTGTCTCGGTTTATAGGCTCCTATGTGCAAGGTTTTGCTAGAGTGATTTGGTGGGGCTATTGGCTGAAGAATAGTGAAAAAGAGTTCATAAGGGCTTCCTGAATTGTTAAATATTTGGCTCGAATTTAGGAAAATACTCTTTCTTTTTTTATTTTACTTTGGTGCCAATTCACTTTTATTTACAGAGCTTGTGATCTCTCTCTCTCTTTTAGAATTTAAAAAGCTTATACAATGTACCAGTAGCATTGTCAGTTACCAGAAAGACCTCACGTTACATGATGAAGAAAAGGGTGGAGGTAATATCCATGTCTTACCATCCTAGGGTAGCCCAGACTTAACTGGTCTGGAATTTGGACCAAGGTACTTTATTCTACATGAATTTGCTTCCATTAGAGAATTTAATGGCAAATTGGTAATCTTCTGAGAAAACAGGGAAAGGTTGTAACATGTGTAAATTGGGGATTAAGAACTTAACTATGTTCTTTTCATCTATTAGGCCCTTTAATATCAGCACCATCTCCGGTTACAGCCAATGCTTTTATAAAATAATGTTAACTCTGTAGTGGCAGCACAAGACATTTTGTTAAACTCAAAGAATGAAATCATTTGTAGAAAGATTTTTACTAAAATGTAAGGTCTTTTTGCATCTATTTTAATATGGTCCCAGGATTGCTGTTATATTAGGAGTTTGAAATCATGTAGCTGCTCACTATAGAGTAACTTGCACACAATGACTGTTGCAGTGTTGGGGGGTTTCCTTGGGAACTAATGACAAAATGCATTGAATATGAGATTATTATCTCAGGGCCCTTGAAATTGTTATTTGCTATGAATTCAATCTTTAGATCCAGACTTGGGTGAAAACTTTTGTGAAGACTCTCTCATGATTACACATTTTGGAGCAATTTGCACATACTTTGTGCTGCTATATTGGGGGAGAAATTCTCTTGGAAGTAGTTTGCGGAATATTTGCACACAATCACAGTATTTGCAGGTTTCATGAATGATTTTTAGCTACAAAAGTTTTACATTTTCATGAAAAACATATGAATGTATTTATCTGTATTGTATTTTACAATGTACTTTTATTACTAATGATTTATATGTGAAACATGTGATGTCATTAAAAATGCGGTTTTAAAAAAATGTGAGCATTACTTAGAACTTACTTACCTGAAAATGAGGAATGCCTATCTCCACAAGAAACCCGGTTCACAAAACAATGCATTTCTGTTCTACGAGAAGTGATAGGTATAATAAATGTGTGAATCTATATGATGCTGTTTGAGAGGGATGACATATCGCATGTGCCAATACTTGCCATTCTTTCAGAGGAAATTTGTTTTAGGATGTCTTGGAAAAAATACACTATACTAGATAACGACGACCACGTTTCTTTGATAGTTCTGCATGACATGAAAGATCCTAATAAGGTGTGTCAACGAAATACATTTCGGTTTTGGAGAGCCTTAGGGGAAAATGTTTGAAACTTAACTACAGGGGATTTGGGAGGCAATCTAGGCTTGAAAATCTTAGAGAAGTCACAAAAGAAATGTTCTATAAAATGTTCTATAAACAGCACATATGTGTGTCAGTTCCTCAACATGTAAAGAACATGTCAACAGGTTGCACTCTTTTAAACTAAATTGACACAATATAACCATTTGAACGCCTCTTTATGGAATGTATGTTCTGATATACTAAAAGAACAATAGATACCACGAATCGAGTCTATTCCTGTTTTTTTTCTAGTGTGTGGAATATTATTTACTTATAACATAACTAACATTTGAGTGTTTCTTATGCTTAGTTGTTAAAATAACTTGAAATTGAAGAAAAGTCTAGACTGAGTCCAATTTGCTCTAAGTCCTGTCCTTGGGAGATGAAGTGTAAAAATATTACTCAAAATAGCTGTATTTTTCACTTCTTTGTGTGTACCTTATTGTATAGACTCTAAGGTCCATGAAGGTGTTTCCAGGATGTAGGGCCCAGCTAGAGAAATATTCATTTCAGAGCTTTGGATTTGTGGGATGTTGGTGGCTGAAGAATGAGAGTAGATTTATTCCGTAATACTCTCAAGAGCCTCTGGATATATGCTCTAGTGTCTATTTTATATGAACCTCGAGTCTGGCTAATTCAAAAAGGGCGTGAGTTGATGCAATCCCTTTACGTTGTGTGCTTTAAATTGTAACTACATGTATAGTAAAACCAAAGTTCTGAGTGAACAAAGCTGTAACTGCAGCAAAAGACATTTAAGAATTGCTGGGAGTGGGAGTGGGCAACATTGTTAATGGAAAAAAGCATGGCATTAAACAAACACGGGGTCCCGGCCTGCTTCACTTAAAATGGGGCGAGAGGCAGAGTGTGGTAATTATCAATGCATTTGCATACCTATAGCCACTTTTTCAGGTAAATAGGGCACTTGAGCAAATGAAAAACAATTGAAGACAGGCACTAACACTGCAGAAGATCAGAATTGTGCCACCAGGGACCAACCCTTCCTGGAACAAACATTCAAAATGCGATTTAGACAGAAAAGGACATCTCCACGTTGAAGCTGAAACATACATAAAGGGTTATTTATTGAACATAAATCAGCAATACAAGGAATGAAAAACATGTGCAAAAGTGTGATTACAGTTAAATAACCTGGACGCTTCTCCAAAATGGAAACAACTATAATATTATAAAAAGCTCAGGATAATTTCCAGCCTGCAACCAAAGACGCATTCACACTTGCAAGGCTGGATAGAGGATATATGCTAGCAATCCCACTCGGCAGAAGCTGCTCAGTATGGATCAGGGTAATCCAGGCAGCCTGCCAAAAGAGCTACCTTTCATAGACATGCAGCTCCGCTTGGCGCCCATACAGATGCTAGATATTAAGAGGCGGCAAGCTCACAAGAGAAGATTTCTACAAAGGAGAGCACTCCTCCATTTTTTCGCAAAGTGGGAACTTCTACTAAAATAACCAAGAACGTCATCAAAACCTTACTAAACCTGGCGAGACATCACGTCACACTCAAAGACAATGCTTCATGTCATTTCAGAAGGAATACTATGCATACTACAAGACTGTGATTGCAATTTTCCGCCATCCATTTTATTAAGCCATGAACACATTCAAACCTAGTTTGCATGCTATGTCACCCTTTCCCCTAGTGGAAATCACACAATCTAGATGCAAGTGGACTTGCGTTTAAGAGATGTAAGTGATCTCCGTACTATAGAGGCCAATGACAGTTACATCTCCGTTTCAAGCAACTTCATGCCTCTTTGTATTCAATACCCTCAAAAAACACAATCACCTTAATATCCATTTATCATGTGAAGCTACATGTGTTAAATGGTATACTTGAAATGCTTACTTTGCAATCCTGAGTGTTGGCATAGTTTCCAGAGATATGCAATGATACACGTACACATACAGGAACTGTGTCCTAGTAGGGGAGTCACATACTACAGCTACACCCTGAATGTTAGAAACAGTGTTTCTGGTTGGCTAGAGTATGCACCTAAGCCATTCAGAACCCACCACTCTAGTCAGGGTAAGGGAGTTTTACACACAAGATACACCCTTGCTGCTTGGGTTAGCAGTCAATCTTATCCCAGAGACAATGTGTAAAGCATTTGCGTAACACACACACACCAGTAACACTCTAGGCACAACACAAAAAAGATTCCAAACAAGGTTATGTAAAAAATATTCTTTGTATTTTACATAGCACCCATTAGACCACAATCATATAAATCAATTTGCCCACTAGGTGATGGTCATGATATCACATAGATTATACAATTACTTTGCCACTAGGCAATTGTCATAACTTCCAAGTTAGTGCAATAAAGTAGAGACTTATATGTTGCACATGTCACCATACCTCATTACTGTACATAATATGCAGATCCTGGGAAGATACTTGTTGCACTGTCATTACAAGGCCTAACACTACATGAATGCTAACATCAGGGCATAAAATGCAGGTTAGGTTAGGGAGTGAAAACACATGAATCATCAATTCTGTGCGTATGTTACAGTCCTGAATTAGCACTTGTTATCTGGACCAAAGTAAGGCAAAAACAACATACACCAGTACTCTTTGGCTATGTAATGCAACATCACAAGCTCACTACATTCACAATACCGTAACCCCAGTGAAAACCTAGGGCACAGTGTTCCTTTGCTCCTGTTAGGCAGTACATGGTAATTGCCCAACATGTAGATTGCAGGGCACTTGACCACCTATTACCGTAACTATCGTACTATCTGTCAGTTACCTTAATGTGCAGCCCCTCCCACAGCAGGGCAACGTCACAGGCCTGCCCCACAATGGCCACAACTGAACCAGTGTTTGCCCCACAAGGTACGTGCTGGAAAAGCAATAGGGAGAAAAGGGGGCCACTTCAGGGCCACGCGGGAGGCCTGACCTTGCCCTGCAATCCCCTTTAACCGGCGCTGTCCCACACGCATGCAGCACAGCTGCCAATGATCTCTGTGGCTTAAATCCCCCACTAAAGGTAGATCACCACTGGGTGTGGGGGTGCTCAAACCCACACCACCACAGGCAGTGGGAGGACCTCACCCACCCAATCTTCAAGATAAAAGGCAGCTGCCCGCATTTGTGCGGTGCAGCCGCAATGGCAAGCACTCCAAGGCATATGAAAACAAGGTAGCTGCCCGTGTTTGTGCGGTGCAGCTGCAAGTTGCCTTCCAATTCTCCCTGGGGTAAACACAAAGAGATGATGGACGGAGTGCTGAAACTTTTCAGACACTCACCCCCAGTCCTTGATCGGAGTTGAATCCATCATAGTTCTTTAGCTCACTTCGCCACCCCAGTTCAGAGACAGCTATATGCAAATCAGTCTTGACCCGGTGCCTCACGGGAACAGACCAGTCTGACCTGCCAAGCCAGGTCTTCCCTAAACTGGAAACAAGCATCCTGGGACCTGTTTTGTGGTAACACCCCATATCAGCCAGGCTAGCTTGAATTCAGTGGCAAAGTGAGTAAGACATTCTCCCTGGGGCCCGGCTCACACGCGGGGCTCTTGGGGTGTAGGAAGCTGCCCTCATCGCACCTGGATCGAGGCTTCCTCATTGCCCAGGCGGCGCACATCGTGGTACCCTTTTCTAAGGGGGAGGAGACCACACTGAAGGGGGATTTTGTGGCGTTGCGTGGCGGTGCAGCGAGCAGCACACACTTCGTTCTCTCTTCGCGCCTCAGGCTGCACATAGGAAGTTACCTTTCCAAAAGGAGGGGGCCGCGCTGAAGGAGGTTCTCGGGGTGCGGTGATGAGACGAGCAGCCCACTCTCCTTTCACCTTAAATGCAAAAGGAGCCCACGCCTCAGGCACAGGGCTTTCAGCGATTAAGGCCCTAAGTAAATGCACATTGGAAACTTGCCTTTAGAATAATGAAACGCACAGGGGTTTTCCAATAATGAATCACAGGAAGGCTGTCTGAAACCAAAGATGAAGCACATCACCATGCACTAGACTTTGCAAGGGCAAAGGCCATAAAAGCACACCTTGGAGATCACTTGGGTAACCAAATCAGGAGTGCAGGCAGTAATCCAGTACACAGGGTCCTCTGAAAACAAAGGGGTAGTCCTCCTTATAGCCTCAAAGGAAACAGGTCAGCACATGTAAGGGAGTCCAACAACTGTTCCTCCTGGTAGCATAACAGCTCCTCCTGGCAATGTGCTGTTTGTAGAGCCAGCAGCATCCGGTTACAAGTCCACCCAGTGTCTAAAATCATGGGGTCACAGCCCATGTTACCTGTAGGCTGTGCATGTCCACGTGAGCGCAGCCTTTCTACTTCGAGCCCTCAGACTCTCTCAAGGAGCGCGTTCATTGCTCCCAGACTTAATAAAGATTAAAGGGAGATGTGAAAACTTCCCTTTTCTCTTTTTGTGTGGCAGGTGCACCAGTAGGCCCAGCAAATGTATCAGTGAGGAAACAGGCAGTTTATTTCATTTAATTTGGGAGCAGTTGATGAGGCGGGCAGCAGGCAGTGTGAAATACACACGATTGTGTTTCACATAGCAAAGAGAGGGCGAGTATGTAGAATTACTGACAGAGCTGCTGAATTTTGAACTGGGAAAACAGCTTCCAGTCTGCTGCTCAGATAACGTGCCACAATACCTTCTGGTTGTGTTTGCTGTATGAAACTGCTAAAAATAAACAAAACTTTTAGGACCTTCTCAGTTCAGTTTAAAAGCTCACTTTTCATAAATTCTTCAGCACCCAATCTGATGGATTAAGGTCAGGGCCCGTAAAATTATGCTGCATGGGTGCACCAAATTATGCGGCTAGTAAAGACAAATTATGCGGCATAATGTGGTAACATTTTTGTTTGTATTACTTCATTGTTTTGTCATTGTTACACGTGATAAAACTGTCTATGCACAAGTGTTGCCTAATTACTGCCAGTTTAAGAACCAAATGCAGAAATAACCAACTGAAAGGTGACCAGTTAACATTTGCTAAGGGCCTTCCACTGCAGACAAACATGTGGCCACCATTTTAGTAACCTTTGATCCATTTGACCCACAACCAGTTTTTTTTGTCAAAATCTGTACCTGTCGGGGGCCTTGGAAAAATTTGGTGTGGGTCAAGCTTTCCGCAGGGCGGTGGAACTGTTATACCATAATCCAACTGCCTCGGTCCTGGTTAATGGCGGATTGTCTGAACCAATTACCATCACAAGGGGCACATGACTGGGCTGCCCGTTATCGCCCCTGCTTTTCGATCTCTATATCAAGCCATTTGCTCAAAAAATTCGGGAGGATAAAAACATCATACCTTTTAGATATAGAGATTGGGAAAAAAAAGTATCCCTGTATGCTGACGACATCATGATCATAACTTCAGATATCACCACTGCGTTTCCGACAATCAAACTGCCTCGGTACTGGTTAATGGCGTATTGTCGGAACCAATTACCATCACAAGGGGCACACGACAGGGCTGCCCGTTATCGCCCCTGCTTTTCAATCTCTATATCGAGCCATTTGCTCAAAAAATTCGGGAGGATAAAAACATCATACCTTTTAGATATAGAGATTGGGAAAAAAAAGTATCCCTGTATGCTGACGACATCATGCTCATAACTTCAGATATCACCACTGCATTTCCGACAATCATAAACTTAGCACGTCAATTTGGTAACATCTCTGGTTATGAAGTAAATGCCACCAAGACCGAGGTTATGGTGTGGAATAGCGAAGTAATGGGGCTTCCTGTGCAACCCTGTGAAAACATGAGATACCTTGGTATAAGAATTGTCAAGGATATCAACTTGATCGCCTCCACTAACTTTACCTTAGCGGCTAAAGAATGTAGGAAATAAATGAGTTCTTGGGGACATCTTCCACTAACGCTCCTGGGTCGATCAAACTTAGTTAAGATGTCTATCTTACCTAGGTTGACTTTTATCCTCAATAGTGTACCACTTTATTTTGATACATCATTGATAGCGAAGATGCAGAGTGACATCACCTCATTTATCTGGAAGAAAAAGAGTGCGAGAATAGCTTGGAGGAAATTGAGGCGACGTACGGAGAAGGGCGGCTTGGCGGGTCCAGACCTCCAGATCTATGCTTGGGCCATTCAGATGACACATGCCCGAATGCTACTTAAGACTCCACTAGATTGAGGCATCGGGTTAATGTTTACAACTTTATTACAGTGTGAAGGTCTAGGGCAGTTGGGGTTTCTTTTTAAGTTTGGAGACCCCAAATCTTTCAAGAAGATCAAACTGAAGGTGCTGCAGGGCCTAGCAAGAACTTGGTATAATCTTAGAGTCACTACTAAAATAGGTTATCACTCAAATAGATCTCCTATATGGGATCTCCCTGCGCCTCCTGGCTGGGCCAACGACGTACTGATAAGTCCACTAAAGGACGCTGGAATCTCTACATGGGGAGACCTGTTTTTGGAAGGGGAAATGCTCTCCTGGTAACATCTAGTGAGTAAGGTGGGCCCTAATTTTTCTAGATTAAAATGTTTACAAATCTCAAGCTGGGCACAAGCACAAACAACAGGGACTTCTCGCCACCCTCAATTACCTCTTGGAGGAAGTAGCCAACTGGAATCTTCTTTACTTGACAAAACGCCTGCACCCAAGGAGGTCTCCTTCTTTTATAATCTAATTTTAGAAGAGATTGATGGGGAATTTCATCTTCCTGAGCAGCTGTGGGGCTCCCTGTTACCTTCTATAAATTTGCATGAATTATGGTTAGCCTCCTGTAATGTTCTCTGGGACATTGTCAAACCTGCTTGGCTTCGTAGAAACCATTTGTATACCCTCCATAGGGCTTATTATTCCCCGCAGAGATTGTCTAAATTTTCAACAGGCGAACCAGTTGCCTGTGCCCGCTGCGGCCAAGTGGCGGCCTCGGACACACACATGTTTTTGATTGTCCACATTTAACATCTTACTGGCAATCAATAGGCAACAAACTATCATCTTCAATAGGCTCCACCGTGACGATAGATCTCCGGCTAGTAATTTTTGGAGTAGTGGACAAAAAGCGAAGCCTAAACAACAACCTTTTGTTCTACTCTATGCTGTGGTGGCTCGACGTGAAATTTGTAAGCGTTGGAAAGAGGCTTCTCCTCTTTCCAACGCTTACAAATTTCCGGGCAAGATGGCGGTCTAGCGTTAGACCGTACTGCAGCACTTCACTGAGCTCCGCTTCACTGTGACCAGACCGGAGATGACCCAAGTTTATATCGCTCATTTTTCCATTGAAAAGAGCTTGTAAATGACTGCTGACTGCCGACTACCAACTATCGCTGAACGATGATGGATGCTGGCTGATCGCTGAGAATCGTGGAAGTTGAGGAAATTTTGCATTTTTGAACCTGTGTCTACGCCTAATCTGTACTCCCGCTTTTTCCTCTTTATCTACATGGCGTTATGGTACAGGGGTTACTACAGTTTAGAAAACACAGGGAAAGCCGCGAAAGACGTCTGAACTTACCTGGGCATACGTGGAGGTCCGTGGCTCTCCTTCACAGCAACGCTTCAAACAGACTCCAGCCTGCTGCAATAACCGTGCTTCGGTGGATATCCCAGGCGGTGCAGCCGCCGCTACAGAACTCCGGCTTTGTAGTGTGTGGCAGCTACGCTTTTCGAATACAACCGTGTGTGCCGAGAAATCCGCGGAGTTCTCCGAAAATACCAGCAATGCCACCGAAGATTGCTTCAGCCGCCGCGACCAGAGCACGGGTCGCGAAGGCAGCCAGAGTGCTACGCAAGGAGGCGCAAAGGCAACAACGAGAGGGATCATTGGACGGGGAAGAGTCTGACAGCATCTCGGCCAAAACGGTGAGAACCAAAGCAAAGAAGCTACAGGCTACTATGCCCATGAACAATACTCCAAGACAGGAGGTCCTCGCCTCACGAAGAAAGCTAAGTACTACTGGGGGGGTCACAGTATTTGATTTATTTTTGAAGAAACAACTGGCCCAGGCTAGTCCTCAGGTTGAGGCTGAACTACTATTAACCATACCTTCAAATGATGGTCAGAACAGCTTAGTGGACGAGGGCTCCTCAGCTCTCTCCATGTCTCAAATAAATAATATTCTGGGCTTAAACAATGGAGCATCTGATCCCCCATGTGCTGCCACCAACCTCCAGCCCACAGATATGGTTATGACTAACAATTTGACTATCATAGAGACTTCTGAACTTTTACAATCTAGTGAGTTGGCAGAGGGGCTAGAAGCTGACGAGATCCAAGGTGTGGAGGGGCGCGCTATGTCGTTCACAGGCCCTGGTGGAAACATATTAGGGGTACAAAGTGAGCTAGGTAATTTGACTACGGAGGCTGCGTTAGCTACAAACCAGACCATATCTACACCACCTACTCCACACTCAGCTGCCTTTGAAGAACTATTGTCCATACCCCCACTTATGCATCCTAGCAGCTCCCCGGGGCGGACTGCAGTAAATGAAGGTATCAATGTGCTAATAACTAACGCAAGCTAGCTACAAAGCGCTCAGCTCCCGGAGGGTGAAAAAGCCCTTAGTGAGTTTTATTCCTTTTCTGACGAGACCGGAGAGGTTGGAGCTGATGTCGTGGGGGAATGGTCGGAGAGCTATGAGTCTACGGAGGAGGAGGACGAGGAGTCGGAACCTCTTCCTAATTCCTCAGAAGATAGTTATGGGGAAGGAAGACAGAATGTTAACACTGTTAAAGCCAAGACTAAAGTAGGGTCTAGAGTCATGCAATGTGGTCTAGCCAAAGATCGCCCTGATGCCAGCCATGGTGCCAGCTCCGGCATCTCGGAGATGCCTCCCACGGTGGTTGAGACTATTTTACAGGCTATAGCAGCACATAGAGAAGAGACCGCTCTGGATAGCAAAAGATCTCGGACAGCTTTGTGCAAAATGCAAGGGGTTGTCAAGAAGCTTTCAAAAACTTGTAATCATATAGGCGAAAGAGTCACAGAAATGGAAGTAAGGGTGATGTCGGCTGAAAAAGACTCCTCTGAGAACTCTGAGAAAATTAAGCTTCAGGAGGCAGAGCTCTTGGATATTAAATGGAAGCTTGAGGACTTCAAAATAGGCAGCGGCGCAATAACTTGTGTATTTTAGGAGTTCCGGAGAAGATGGAGGGGGAGAATATGCG
Organism: Lissotriton helveticus; assembly: GCF_964261635.1. NCBI lineage: Eukaryota > Metazoa > Chordata > Amphibia > Caudata > Salamandridae > Lissotriton > Lissotriton helveticus. Next base: position 823,795,431 of record NC_136057.1, read on the forward strand.
AGCTTTCATTATTAAACTTTTTAGTGAATCTATGCCTGAAGTTCAAAACTGGAATTGGGATGTGGAAATACAACGGGCCCATTGAGTCCCATTCAACCTACCACCGAAACCAGGGGTGTACCCCCTTGCTATTTTAGTATACTTTGGAAATGTTTTGCTACGGCAGGTGGTGTCTGAGAAAGCGAGACCTGATCGCAAATTATCTTTCACTGATTTTTCATTTTTCTCAAGGCCCGATTTTTGTCACGCAACCATGGAAAGACGATGGAGGTTGCGCCTATTGATTAAACCATTCCAAGATAAGGGAGCTCTGGCATTCTTGAACAATCCCGCTAAACTCAAAATTGTACATGGTGGTCAGACAAAGTTTTTTCAGTCTGAAATGAAAGCAAAAGCCTATCTTGATGAACTATCTTAGGTAATCTTAGAAAAATGTATAGGTGCTGCTAGTAATAACCTGTACATGCCTAGGAAAAGAACAACATTTAACCATGAATGATTTGCATTATGTAACACATATGTAGATATTTTTGTAATAATTGTTAGGCATGAGCTGAGATTTACGTAGATGTTTTGTAAGATATAGAGGCCACTTTGGTCATGGTTTATAATTTATTTATTTTTTTGCTTAATTCTCACTAGTCTTTTCATGTTGGGAAGCGGTAGCTCAGTAGAAGTGCAGCAACTACATCACACAGACTCTGATAGAGTCTGAATGCCTAGGCAAGGGGGAGAGGGGTAAAGGGGGAGGGTTCAGGGGAGGGAGTTTTGGGGTGGTGGGAAGGGGGGTGTGGGGAAGGGGAAGAAAAAAGTAAAAATGAACCAGGTTTATTAGCAAGGGCAATGTTAACTTTTGAAACAATGGGAAAGGATATAAAGCAAGACAAGGAATATTATTTGAGTAAGGTTACTATACAATTGTTTTACATAAATAATGGGTAGACTTAGTGTTCAATATTGGAATGTAGGGGGGCTCCTATCCAGAGGCAAGCATCTTCGATTGGGCGAATTAATGAAATTAAATCCTGTAGATATTTTGTGTATTCAGGAGACGCATGTCCCCTGGAGCAAAAGAGCTTTGTTGAACCTCAAGGGGTATAATTTGCTGATAACATCATACCAATCCTCGAATATCAGGGGTGTAGCAATTTTTGGTAAACCCTGCCTTGGCCAGGGAGTACGCTTTCTGTCTGACGTGCATGGAAGGTGGGCAATTGTTAAACTGGCCAGCGGAATCATTGTTTGCTCTGTTTATGGATCAAATTATGATGACCCCACAGTATTTGAAACTCTGGAAATAGAATTAGCTACGTGGCAAGGCCCGTTAATTTTCTGTGGCGATTTGAACATTTCACTTTTGCCATCATTCATGATGCAAGCGCCAAAACAGAAATATATGGGTCGGAAACCAAGGGTATATCGCGCTGTTAAAAGCCTGGTATGTAGCTTGGGCTTAACTGATATATGGCTACAAAACAATCCCAATGACCCTGGTTATACGTACTTTTCCCACCCCCATCAAAAACACGTCCGGATCGATTACATCTTTACCTCTAGGGACCTAGCACCTTATTCATGCATAAACAAACCACCTAAAATGATCCCGGATCATAATCCTTTAGTATTGTCAACTACTTATAATACCAATCTTACTCAACAATGCTCTTGGTCTTTTGATAGAAAGCTGCTATCTAACAATGAATACATCAATTATATTAAAGTCTAGACTGAGGAATTTTTTAATATGAATCGTTTTAGCGCGTCAAGAAACATTGTATGGGATACCTACAAATCTTCACTAAGGGGGGAAACCATTAGCTTCCAAAATAAAGCCGGAAAAATCTTAAAAAAAGAATATGAATTGAAAATTACAGCCTTAGCTAAAGCTGAGGAAGAACATACTGCCAAAATTATACAAAAACAAGAAGCCAGGCAGTGCTGAAATCCGAACTAAACACTAAACTTAGTCAGAAAGCTGGCCAAACATATCAAGCACACAGGAAACAAGTTTAGGAAAGTGGGGAGAAAGTGGGTAGACAGTTGGCACTTCGTACACGTCAGAAAAATGTTAGGAATAGTATCTCCTCAATAGTAGATAATGGGCAGACTCTTACCCACGCGACAGATATCAACTATCAATTCCAAAGGTATTATCAGAACCTCTATTCGGATGAAGCGCTAGCTACCGAAATTGATATAGCAGATTATCTTGATAATTTTCTTACTAATTCTGAGGCTATGAAGTTACTAGATGATGCCACCAAGGAAGAACATGAAAAAGAAATCACTCTAGCAGAGGTGAGTGCTGCTTTATCTTTATTGTCATCTGGTAAAGCAGCAGGTCCAGACAAATTACCGATTGATCTGTTTAAAATTCTTAGCCACCAACTATGTCCTATCCTATATGATTTATTTCTTGGGATTCAATGTAATGGCGTTCCACCAGCCTCCTGGGATGAGGCTAACATAATCGTTTTTCCAAAGAAGGGAAAATCCCCCGAGCAGCTAACCTCTTATCGCCCTATATCCCTGATTAATTCGGACTCTAAATTATATGCAAAGGTATTGTCTCTCAGACTCAGTGGGGTCGTTGAACGTCTTGTTTCCCCGTGGCAACATTGTTTTATTCCTGGTAAAGGGACTACAGAACACACCCATCGGGTAATTGCATTATTTGATGCCACGGTTGCCACGGGGGGACAAATGTTGATGATCCTACTTGACGCTGAGAAAGCCTTTGACCGCGTCTCATGGGACTTTCTGTGGGAAGTTATGAAACGCAATAATTTCGGCCCCAAATTCATTAAGTCTATTAAGTCAATGTATCTCCGCCCCAAAGCAAAAATTCTAGCAGCAGGGTTATTATCTGGACATATCAACATTGCCAGGGGCACTAGGCAGGGGTGTCCGTGCTCGCCCCTGCTTTTTGCTTTACATATTAACCCCCTTATTTTGAAATTACTAGAAAGCAATATTATTAAGCCTGTTATTAGTTGCCACTTTGAAACCAAAGTATTGGCCTATGCCGATGACATCGCGGTCACTACATCTGACCCGATCGAGGCTATCTGTGAAATAGAGAGAGTGACTACGGAGTTTGGGCGCTGCTCGAGATATTCTCTTAACAGAGGAAAAACAATTATTCTGCGTACGGATAATACCATTTGTCAGGATCAACGTAGAGCTGAAAAGGCCACGTATCTGGGAGTTGTTCTTTGTGCTAATACTAAGTTTTTAGCAAAAGCTAATTTTGATCCATTAGTGGTCAAGATTAAGGATGATCTCGAAAGGGTTAATAGCCTCCATCTTTCCATTATAGGAAGAGCCAATTTTTTAAAAATGAATACGCTACCCAGATGCCTCTATTTATTTCGGGCAATTCCGCTAGCCATTGATCAGAAAACGTTAGTGCTGATTAACTCACTTATATAAAAATGTATGTGGCAACATGGGAAGATTCGGAGGTCACTTACATTATTATCACTCCCTTTTAATAGAGGCGGCCTTACCATACCTAACATAACTCTCTATCACTGGGCGGCATTTTTAAAACAGCTTACTCCTATGATTAGTAGTCCAAGTCTAGAGAGCCCAGAAGGCTTTGGAGTAATACCTTCAATATATGAGCTCCTCTTAGGTCAGGAGGCTAAGGGTTTACTCTTACGGAAGACTGAGGCAAGGAATTATAAGGACTTTAAGGGAGAAGTTATAGCTAGTGCATGGAGAATTTGGAATAAAGTGGCCGAATATATGCATATTGGGAAGATTAATCGATATACGCCGCTCTGGCGCTCTAATGCCATTCAAGGTCAGGATCTCATTCCTGTCGCAAGGAAATGGGATAATTTGGGAATCAAAACAATTGGTGAATTCTTAATAAATGACTATGATACCACCTCTTTCGATCTGAAAGTAAAATAAAATTTACCAAATGGAGATTTTTTTAAATTTGCTCAGTTATTTGCTAAATTAAAAGCCAAAGAGTCCCTAATCTGCCTTTCTAAAATTGAAATTATGGATGCTATACCTAGAATAAACACCAGGATAGGGACCCTGTATAACATTGTCTTGAGTAAGAAACATGATGATCTTGATAAAATTGAAAATAAATGGGTAACAAAATTAAACAACCCCAATGTGGACATCGATAGAGTGTTAGAGATGAGCCAGAAGTTATTTATGGCTAGCAATCTTAAAGTGCAACTCTATAAAACTTTATTTGATCTTTATTTTACTCCTGCTAAATTGTTTTCGTGGGGTAAACATGAGAATGATTTATGTCCTAGATGTACCCAAGGGCCGGCAACCCTTATCCATATGTTTTATAATTGTCCTGATTTGATGTTGATCAAAAGTATGATTTTATCCTTTTGGGAAGAGGTATTTAGTCACAAAATACCAGAGTCAGAAACGTTGTTTTTACTAGGACATGATTATTTTTTAAATTTAACAAAATCAGAAGAAAGATTATTGTTTATAGGCACAGCGGTACTAAGGTTAATTCTGTCTGCTCGCTGGAAAGAAGCTGACCCGCCAAGCTTTCAGATATGGCTAGCGCGTTTCCTAGCGGTCTATAAATATGAAATTGCTATTTTTGAAACAAGAGGAGTTAAATCTAGGGCGCGCGGGGAAGCACTCTGGCGTCCAATTACTAACTGGAAAACTGGCATTATTCCTAGTCGTATTGGTTGATCCAAATATTTTTGTATTTATTTCTTACACCCTAAGTGTTTACTGTTCTGTCTATGTTTACTTCTGTTTAAATCAGTGCCTTGTCTGTATCCCTTGTTATATAGTTTATTTATGTTGTGTTACTCGCCTTTATTTTTTGTAAAATGACTCTTGCTTTTCCTGGTTAATAAAAAAAAAAGAAAAAAAAAAGGAAATAGGCTTCTCCTACGTCGTTACATGATTGGTGTTCCTCCATGCTACAAATATCAAAAATGGATCTTTCCAGGACTGGAAAATCTGACAAAAGAGCCTTTTGGCGGAAACTCGACTGGTCTCAATAATTTGAGCTGTTTTTTTTTTTTTCCCCCAGTTCCAATGATTATGAAGCTATGATACACTCTTTTTGCTATAACATCTTCGCTTTTTCTCTTAGGCGAATTGGTGGTAACAGCAATGGTGAAAATTGGTCAATGGTAATTATCTGTTGAACAGTATAGAAGGGGTAAGGATCATATGGGAGAATGACATTGCTGCAGGGTTTGGACGGATCCATACATCGATTACACCCTATCCAGTCTTGTGCTGAGGCAGCATGTTTACTTCCCATATTCCAATTTCCCCAGTCCACCGGTTTGACAGATTAAGCCATGGTGGAGATGAGGAACAAAAAAAAAAAGAGAAATCTGCAGATTATGCCGAAAATGATGGATTATGTGGCAAATCCATAATTATAAGAAAAAAGCCACTGCGGCAGAATCAAAAAATTCTAGTGGTCCTGACTAAGGTGAAACAATGGGGCATGGCCAAGCACCTAAGATGGCGGAAGCATTTTGATTGCGCTCCTCACCCTATACCCCTTTTATCCTGACCATCCTTACATCCAGTGGCCCTAACACAAAGTTAAGTGCACGGATGGTGTTTGTCTAGGTCTGTTGCACATGTGGGAGGGCTTCCTGAGATCGAGCGATGGGGGGGTTGCGGTATGCCACCCCACGAGAGCCTGTCCCTGGCACGCCCACATTCGGATTCACGGACCTCATGGAGGGCTCTGAACTGTGCTTTTGCCCTGTGACCTTCTAAGCGAACTCCTAAGAGGAGTAGCTGCCACATGTCTGAATGACCTGCGGTTTCAGGGCGGAGCAGAGTTGCCACCCCTGAGGTCAGCTAGCTTCGCCATTGGTCCCCAATCCTTGCTGGGTGTCTGGAACTCCAGATGGGTCCTTCCACCCCCCTAAAATGTAAGCGAGGTGCCTGCCCGGATTGGAGTGCAGACCTGCATTCGGGGCTGCACACCGGGAAGCCTCACAGACACTACACGGGACACGCTGGGGAAGGAGCAGCCCCGAGGCAGAAATCTCAAGGCCAGAATCGCCTAGCAGAGTGGTGCGGACCAGACATGGAACAGCAGAAGATGGTGCTGTGAGTCCTAGCCTGGCCTGCTGGGTTGCAGTCCTCCACTAACTGCTGCTGCACTGGAAGGTGGGTGCGACCGTCAGCTGCACCTGCAGAGGAACCCCTGAACCTGCTTGGAAGGAGATGCTGCCTGCTTCCCCACGTGAGCCTACCTCTGGCTCGTCTGACAAGTCTGAGAGCCCTATGGACCCTCAGTGGAGGCAGAGGTGCTGCCTCTGAGATCCATAGGCCTTGCCGCATTCACACCTCCATGGGCAGGTATTCCATATATGCCTCTTTACGGTGCAGGTCTGCTGTGATTGCTTTCCTATAGGAGATACACTTGGCGAGTCTGGAGGCTGTCAAGCTTCGTAGCCGCGGTTGCGGACATGTGTACAGCACTATCCATGCATCTCAGGCCAGAGGCTCCCTGATATGGGTGAAGGCAGGGACCACATGGGAGGAGGAGGAGGCAGTGTTTGATCCTGAGGAGCGCTATGTTTGTATCAGGGGTAGGCTCAATGGTCAGGCTGTTTTGCTGGGCTCAGTTTAAGCTCCCAACACTGATCAGAACACATTTCTTGGCAGCCTCTCCACCACACTATCCAAATGGGAGATGTCCTGTGGTACTGGGCGATGATTTCATCACCGTTCTAGTCATTTCACTTGACTGCTCCTTCCCACCCCTCACCTGCACCTCTGCTTCATCGAACTCTTAGGTACTGTATAACTGGATGGCACTGGTCCCTAATGGATGCTTGGCATGCACACAACTCTGACTTGCTAGTATATTTCTTTTATTCATCTGTACATGATCTCCATGTGCGGCTGGACCACATTCTGGCATCGGCAGCGCTGCTCCCCTTAATTCGCGACACTAGCTATCTGGGGCAGACCCATTCAGATCACAATCCACAGATCGTGTCGCTAATCTCAGAGGTGAGTACTAGGCCTGGGCGGTAAATTCCCTCCCATTCGCAGAACTTGGGTAATTTCGCGTTCCGCGAAGAACATGAAATTGCCCAAAATTCCTCGTTCCGCGATATTTTTTGCTTGTTTGCGTTCCAAAAATGCGTGTTCGCGAGATATTTCTTCCCGAGCACGCAAACAGCAATTGCGAACAGTAAAAAAGCATAGTGAACAAGCAATTCCGCATGTTCGCGGAATTTCTGCGTGTTGGTGGAGATATTTTACCGTTCCGCGGAGATTTGCATAATGCAATTACACAAATTCCGCCCACCCCTAGCGAGAACCCACCCAATCCCAACCTGCCAGCTGCAGATGGCAGCGTTGGAGGATCGGGCCATCCGCTACTCCTCAGAAGCTGCGTTACTTGGATATTTTGAGCACAATGTTGACTCTACGGATTCCCCCTGATAGAGTGGGAGGCCTTAAAAGCCACGACTCGAGGCCAGTTCTTGAGTCTCATCTGGAGTACCCGTAGGCAATTGGATGCCCCTCTTGCCTCCATTGAGCAGAAGCTACTACATTGGGAAACATTGTCAGCCACACACGCACAGGCGAACCGGCTAGAACTTCCAGAAAAGCTGTGCTGTCACAATTGCCTAGCCCACTCTGCCCGTACCCACTCCTCATCGGACAGGGTGGGTAAACTGCTCACTTTCCTCATCCGGCAGGAACACCTGCACCATCCCATACACACCATTAGAGATGAGCTAGGGCAAATGAGATACACACAGCAGGATATACATGAGGCCATGATCAAGCATTACGTCACTCTTTACGCTTCTAGCGTGCATTGAGACTCCCACCAAATAGCCTCTTTCCTTGACTCTGTTCAGCTGCCTACCCTCTCCATTGATCAATTCCCAGAGTTGGATTCCCTTTGTCGATGGAGAAGGTCCGGGAAGTGCTTGTGTCACTAGCACCGGGTAAAAATCCTGGCCTGAATGGGTTCCCTACAGTTTTACAAAACATACCTGGAGACCGTGGACTCTACACATCGGCACTGGATGACGCAGCCCTCCCTCTCTTTGCGCTGCTAACCTGGTATCCTTATTGAGGCCAGGCAGGGTTCTCACGGCTTTGGGGTGATACAGACCCCTAGCGACCATAACACGGATTATGAAATCCTGGCGAAAGCCCTTGCTAACCCACTTGCCTTCTGCATGCCCTTTTTGGTACACACTAACCAAAATGGTTTCTTCCTGGCCCAGAACACCTCGCTCAACCTCAGCCGCTATTTTAGGGTGGCAGAATACGCACCACTGGGCTGGGCCTACCTGGGCTGCCCCCTTTTGTACTACTGCTTGAACTCGAACAGGCCTTTATTTTCCTTGAGTGGGACTACCTTTTTGCAGTGTTGCTAAGGTTTGGCATAGGCCCTTCATACCTCAATATGGTCCGTTTAATATATAAATGCCCAACTATCCGTGTGAAAACTGGACCCTATATCTCGGACTCTATCCGTGTGGGCCGGGGGACTTATCAGGGCTGCCTGCCTTCCCTGCTCCGCTTCTCTCTGGCGGTGGAACCCCTGGAAGAGTTAATTCGGGCACGGACATGAGTTTTCCCCTAGGAGACTGTACACATGCAATCTCTTTGTATGCCGATGACATCTTGCTGTATGCAAGAAACCTTCAATCCATTCCCTCCATGCTAGACCCAGTAGTGTCACGATTCGCAAGGATTCTCTTCCCGTTCTCGATGTCCACCCCAGACCCTAGGTATACACTGTGGGTGCACTGATGCCTTCCGCTACTTAGATGTTTGTATATATCACACGAAAACCGACCAATTTGACAGGAACATCACTTGAGCTACCTCCTCTATTCTCTTGCGGATGGCATTCTGGAAAACACTTCCACTGTCAGTTAGGATCTTTCTCTGGGGAACGTCTCCGCACAGAATCTCTGTTAGGAACCTTTTTGCAAGCCGGTCAGGGCGGGCTCGCAGTGCCCAATTTCAAGCACTATTACTTAGCAGCACAGCTGCAATGGGTGGCCAGATGATTAGCTTCACTTCACCTGTCAGACACAGTCACGCTGCAGCTACAAATGGTGCTTCACACTCTACTCTACATGTTTCACCCTTGCGCAAAGCCCTGAAAAGCGGTCTCCTCGCTATTTTCCACAGCGTACAAATGTTACCACAGAAGATTATGCATCACACGTTGCACCACGCCGAATGCCCAGACTATTCTTCTATTGAGAACACCAAGGGGTGGGTCTCCTGTCTCAGAAGTGGAGTTGCACGGATGGGAGGCAGCGGCATCCACGACACAGGGGACCTTTTTAGGGACAGTGCTTTAATCCAATATGTAGATCTCATCTCAGAGAATGGTCTACCCCAGGCCATTTCCTATTACATTGTACGCTCATACCTTCACTGTCATCTAGGTAGGGTGTCTTAACAACAGAACCTCCCACACATCTACTAATGCAATACTTACATATAATGGGCTCAAGGGGACATTTGATATGTTGGTTTGCTTTGTCCCTCCGTCAGCACACATCGATACCTCTGTCCTCTTAGAGACAGCATTGGAAAGAGGACCTAGGGCTGGCCATGTCAGAGAAAGAGTGGGTGACGATGCTGGAAAGCCCAGCATGAGTCCCTGGTAACCAGCGCTTTCAGCAGATTCAATACTTCATTCTCCAACATGCATATCTCCCCCCTGCCCAGATAAATAAGCTCTTGCACTGGGCTGATTTCAAATGCCCCAGATGCCATCTGCCCAACGCAGAATTTCTGCACATGCTTTGGCATTGCCCTGCCCTGAGAGGGTACTGGACTGACATAGCGACTACTTTAGCCCGCTGCACCAATTGGGAGGTGTGTATATTACACCTTTTTAAGACGGGCAGGAAACACAAGGTCACCTCACGATTCTTAGACCTGGGCTTGGTCAAAGTGAAGCACCTGATTACTAAAAGATGGAAAGTGCCAGTGGCATCCCATGCATTGGCCTGGCGTTGCTCCTTGCTTAACTGGGCCAGGGCAGAAGGTGTGGCCCTGCAGAGAGATGGCCTGCTAGGGCTTCGCAAGTTTTCCATAGCCATCGACTGGGGGACCATTGTAAGCGAATTGCAGAAGTTAGATGCACCTTCGGAAGAACACAGAGGGGAGTCAGAGGCCTAATTAGCCCCAATCCACACACAGCTGTCACTGCTACAATACCCCAGGTAGGACGGTGTCCCTTAATCTCTACTCAGACCCTATCACACACTACAAGCAGTTGCTCAATTGATGTAACACCTTGAGGCCTTAAATCACGGGCCGTTACCCCCTCCCCTTTGTATAGTTATTTTGTCCTCATTTTGTTGTAGCCTCTGTCCATTGTTCAAAGATGCACTGCACCACGCATAGATCAGCGATGAACAGCTCAACTGAATGGCAGAGCATACACTGGCGTCTACACTCAAGTGCCCTAACAATGCTGACATTGTTTATTCTCATATGTTGGTCATACTACACATGCACTATCACCTTGGAGTACCCAACATATGATTTGCTATTGTATTTACTCCCGACATGTGGTGTTGTTGATCGATTGCTGTACTGCATTGTTAAAAATTGTAAACGACAATAAAATGATTTAAACACACACTGACTAAGGTGAAACAATTTCATATTTAAATTTTTTAATTTAGAATTTCGAAAACACCTCACCATATTCTTATATGATCTGTGCTGAATGATTTACATGCTGCATATTTACAAGGCTCGTCTTGTGCATGGGCTCTTAAGAGCTAAATTAGACACTTGGCTCAACTTTCCCTGTTAATTTGTTGGCCTGCCCACCTGTACCTTGCACCCTAGACAGAGCCACAGGAATTATGCAGCAGGAGAGGACCAAATTATGTGTCAGGGTTGAATTATGAGGCAAGAAAATGCAAATTATCTGGTGTAATGTGGCATCTTTTGTGATAGTATTACTATGTTTTTTTGGGCATTTTCACACATGCTTACATTGCCTGGGCAAATGTTGTACCTCATTAGTAAAAATTTAACCCACAAATACAACAATTAGTAACAGAAAGGAGACTGTTTAACCTTTACAAATGGTCTTCCACTAAGCAGCAATAAAGATAGTCACAATTTATTACCCTTTGATACATTCAAGCTAGAAACAATTTTTGGGGTTTCAAATCTGAAGATTATAGAGTAGATGATGGATTATGTGGCACATGTAGCAAATCCATAGATATGGGGATAGGGCCCCAGCCTTGCATAATTTCAGTGGCTTTGTCTTTAGTAGGGCGTGAGGGTACTGTAAAGCAAATGTTTGGTAGCGAAAGGGGATCCTTCTAGTGCCAAAATACCCTTTACAAATTGTCCCACTGTGCTTGCAGCACAGTGCAACCCACATAAAAACTTTGAAAAATATGGAGACTTTTAACATTTGCTCCGCTGTTATGCCTGCCTTGAAGAGCCGTCATTGTTTGGCTCACTTCTCTGTCTAACCACTGGCAATCACTCGGGTAGCATTCCAAACCATTGTTCTTTGGACCACCTGGCCAACTCAGTTTGGGCCCAGCCATATGCAAATCAGTCTTGACTCTTCTCCTAATTAGACAGTCAAGCCCAAACTTCCAGGCCACGTTCTCCCTGAACCATAACACAGGCAGCCAAAGACTGCTCTGGTTTTGCTAAGAATTTTGTGAAGTGTCTCCCTGGGTTTAGCCCAGTGTGGTCTTTTCCTCTAGGAGGGGTTGGGGAAGAGTCAATCAAACAGAGAATGAAACCAGGTCAAGGCAGGCACTGGGAAAACTCAAAACAGGGGATACAGCAGAGCCGAGGCCAAACATTCATTCAATGGGTTGTGCAGGAGCTTGTTATATGGTAAAAAAGAGAACAAGGAGACAGGGTGAAAGCTGATGGATGAGGTGAAAAGGCAGCAGAAATGAAGAAAAACAGAAGGGTGACATTAAACAGAGGTGGATAGAATGAGGTTGGAAGGCGGAGGTCAACTGTGGAGGAAAGATATTAGGAGAGAAAGAATTTAGGGATGAGATTGGGTTAGAATGTGAAACTAATGAAAGATGGGAGATTAGAGAAAAGGACAAAAGATAAGTATGGGGATGGGAAAGAAGGAAAAGATAATAAATAGGAAAGGAGAGCAAGGAGAGAAGAAAAAACTAAAACAAGGGAGTAAGGAGATAAGGAGAAATGAGTGGGATTGAGTGGTAGTGGATAGGAATAAGAAAAGGTGCAAGGAGGAGATAAGAGCAACATGTAAATATCATTTAAAGAGAAACTGTAGGTAGAACAATTAGGGCACAAAATACTTTGGCACCCAAGACCAGGGGTGCAAGGAGCCCACTGTGCCCCTGTAATAGGTGTCTTTAATACCAACCCGGAGGTAAGAGGAGCATTTTTGTTCCATTTGCATTAGGGCCCAGGGGATGTATGTCAGTACAACGCGGTTGCTTTCAAACGCGGTACTTTACATCGCAGATTGTACAACGCAAGTCGTTACAATGACTTGCGTTGGAGGGTGCGGATTTCGGAATCGTATAATTTTATATTCCAACACCAGTCCCCGTAACAGTAGGGAAGGTGTTGGAATATAAAATTACAAGATTCCTTATCCCACAACGCCATCCAGTGCAAGTCGTAGTAACGACTTGCGTTTGTAAAAGACGCGTCATAACTGCACTGCAGGGTAACATCCGCGTTGTAAAGGATGTTCCCCGGGCCCAGGGCACCCTTAATAAGTTGCTAATTTTGGTAGCTTTCATACCGCATGTGCTTGCATATTAAGTTGTTACTTGTCTTCAGTGCACACAGCCTTAGCTGCAGTGCACAGAACACCTTGTTTGCCGCACATGGAGGAAAACATTTGAGGGAATATTGGTCACAGGCCCTCTACTTATAATCCAAACGTTTTTCTTCTGGGGACACTTCAAACATTTTTAGAAGTGCACAACACCCCATTCAATCACCAGCCCTGGCTCCAGACACACTACAGGGGGCAGAGGCAGCATTCTGAAAGGTAGGCACAGCTCTATTCAGGTGCAGGTAACAACATCTCATACCACTACTAAATGCGCTATTCAGTCCTCTATGAGTCACCCAGGAAAGGCAGGACACACCTAAAGCCCCCTTGTGACTGTCTACAGTGAATTCACATCCCCTACTCCTGTCAGTCTGAACGAGACATTTAATATGCAACCAGGCAGGGCACAAAGAGTCATAAGCACACAGAAAAACCCACTTCTAAAATTTCTAAAATAATAATAAAAAATTGTGTTCACCGATTAGCAGGATTTATTACTAATATTCCAAACATGCCAAACAGGGCCACACTACCCCATTCATATGAGAAATTACAACAGAAGCACATTTCAGGGGCTTTCCAATGCAAACCTATGATGGGGCAGCCTTACTGCAGTGAGAAACCAAATAGGCTGTGTCTCACTACCAGGACATGCCGCACAACACAAGCACATGTCCTGCCTTTTACTTACACAGCACCCTGCCCATATGGATACATAGAACCTACCTTAGAGGTGATCTATATGTAGTAAAAAAGGGGAGTTTCAGATGGGCAAATACTTTAGGTGCCACAGCCCTGTGGCAGTAACTGCGCATGCAGGCCCTGCATCAGCAGAGGCCTAAGACAGGTTTGAAAGGCTACTTCTGTGGGTGGCACAAGCAGGGCAGCAGGCCCACTGGTAGCCATGGATATATCTGATAGCCCTGTACCAGTGACTTACAGGCAAATTAAATATGGCCAACAACTCTAGACCAATCTTACCAATTTTACAAGGGAGAGCACATGCACTTTAGCTTTGATCAGTCATAAAACCAACAAAAGTAGGTCAGAAAAATAACGGGAGGAAGGCAAAAGGTTCTGGTATAAACTTGCAAACAGGGCCAGGTCCAACAATGAATATAAAAAAAATAAAAATAATGTGTAGGTATCAACCCAGGCGGTCAAGAACAAGATTTGCCCACATAATAGTGATAGGACGCAACAACCTACTTCCGTAAGCAAGACAGTTTATTTTAATAAAACAAAATACATGGAAAGCCACAAAAGCATTCGTATTTAATTTAAAAATTGGTTTGAACAGAAATATAATAAACACAAAAACAATTAGGAATTACAATGAGAACAAATAAAACACAATAATCACAATTTCATAAAACCAAAAACAGAATGTCAATTCTTGAATTAATTATAAAATATGTTGTCGACGCGCGTTTCGTCGACCAGCGCCTTCTTCAAGACAAACAGATTTTCAAGTTCCTAAATATAAAAACATAATTACTAATCTAGAAATACATTCATTGATTTCATAAACTGAAAAAACAATTAAAAAAGAACAATAATTACTCATATTCATAATTCAAAAGTATGATTAGAGCCAACGTTATATTGCAACATTTTACATAGACTGTCAAAGAAATTCGAACGGAAGTAGGTACAGTTGTTAAGCGAACCCAACAAATAAACAAGTAATTCCACCATAGGATATTGATTTCAGTGCTCATTTAACGCGATAAACGCAAAAGTTGGATATCGAAATAATAAAGAAAATATGATAAACAATTAATGATAGATAGGTCTACAAAGATGTATATGAAGCTATTAAAGAAATGAAAAAGAAAGATATGGAGAGAAGACAAAAGGACTGTGATTCGTTTGTCTCTCAGTTTCTTCTAACTGATACTTACAAAATCCATTATAGGTATTAATATATATTTTTTGTCACAGGTTGATTTGTATCTAGATCGATTATACTAAATGATACACACTGTGTGTCGATCTAATCGGCTACTCGTAAGTTCATGTAATAGACAAGCACAAATATACTTACTTGTAAGCTAATACGCAGACACAGTTAATATTGTTTGACACGACTTCTCATATAGAGAAAAACCTCTGAAAAGATGAAAAGATACTATTATTTAGGAGCAGCAGTTGGGATTCGTGCAGAAGACTGGGATATCTTCACCATAGCGTTAAAGGGGAGAAAAAGATCTCCTAGTATATTATAAAAACTACTTCATATGGCAGACTCCTATGATAGATGTAAAGTACCCTATATATCTCAAGGTTTACAAGGGGCAGTGGATCAATCCTGAACAGAATGTTATTATCGCCAAGACGGCACACTTACAGGACAAATTAAAATGATGCGTATTAGAATGATGCATATGTTTATTTCAACATCCGTAGCTTTTAATTGCAGTCAGGGTGATCTTTGTAGTTTTCTGATATCTAAGAACAGGATAAACAAGACGGAGATACCGTTAAAAGCTAAATTCGTAGTTTATTTTTTTTAAAGAATAATGTCCACGGCGCAGAAAATTCCCTACCTCACGAGGTTGTTTATATCTTAGTATTTGCTGTCAAGGATCGGCAATTTGATAAAATTATAATTCCCTGTATGCCCTTTTCCAAGTGGTCAACTATTAAAAAAAAGGGGAACAAAGGACCATATCAACCACGTGTTGTAAAAAGACGCTGATTAATAGAAGGAGCTGTGATAGGTTGTTCATTAATATGGGAAACATACCATATCTATAGAACAAGTATGCCTCGCCTCCACTGTCCTGAACCGGCCCTGATAAGTTAGCTCTGGTTCAATTTTTCCGTTTCTGAAACGTGAAACGAAAAAGTAAATGGAAATAAGTGAAAGTTTCTACGTGAGGGTTTAAACATAGATGCCAGGTTAACAGTGGACCAATATGGAATAACCGGGGCGATGTTATTTTATTGATAGTAACATACCTCTGACTGTGTACGTTTATTAAGAAGGGTGGCTTCTTGACAATTTGTGCGTTGCTAAATTGCGGAGATGAACGATTACAAGATTACAAGATTACAAAACGTAATATATCAGAATATTTTAACAAGAAAAATACTAAAGAACAAATATAGCAGAATCATGTAATAAAGTACGACATACCTCTAAAAGTATACGTTTGTTTCAAAAGATATTTTCTTGTCACGTCTTGTGCAGCTGGCTAGCGAGGATAAATGCGCCAGTACTGAAAAGATGTAGAACGGAGTATATCAGAATATATAATACATAGGTTTAAATGCCCATCACGGGCAGCGCAGTTCGACGATTTGTACATACCTGCTTAAGGAGAGACGGATTAGCGTGTGGAGGCTTGCTAGTACGATGAGCGTATCCGGGTCACGATCGACGGCGGGATAAACAGGAAACGTCACAGTGTGCATACACCCGCCCTTAAATAGGTGTGTCTTAGTCACATGATAATGTTTAAGGGACCATAAACATAGAGAAAGGGCTCATAAACATAGAAAAAGCGCTCACTCGGTTTTGTTTATGAGGTGCTCCGATCAAAAGTGAGGAGATATATACGATTGTATTGTATTCGAATTGCAAAATAGATCATTTAACTCAGCAATTCAAAAAAATTATCTCAAATAATTAGAGCAAGGGATGGTTATTTTAAATTTATAAAGGACTCGAACGAGTCACTATTTACAACGTTGTCTTATTATGCTGGGTTTGCATCTACATTGTCATTAAGGTGTATATTCAGCGTATTATTGGTTGGGGTCTATTAAGATTTTACAAAAACACCCAATCGTCAATTAATCTGTAACTGTGATGTGGCAGAAAAATTAAATGCATTTTAAAGTTCGAAAAACAATAGCAATTAAGTACCTCATCACACCTAGACACTTAGGATCATACGGCTCGGCATACAGTGACCAAGACCCAAGGTACTTCCATTTAGGTGATGGCGTTTTCCCAAGGGATTTCGCTGTTAAGACCTGAGCGAAAGGTATCCAAGGAAAATATCCAAAATACTTCCCGTTTCTTACGGATCTTTTCTCCGCCTTTACTATCTGGTACATTCATTTTTTCTAAAATGCGCCACTTGAAGTCGTCCGGGCCATGACCAACATCTAAAAAGTGTTTCACCATGGGCGCCAAGATTTTGCCTGTTCGAATTGCTGAGCGATGCTCAGTTAGGCGTACCTGGATGGAGCGTGCAGTCTCTCCCAACAATAAATATATCCATTCTTCACCATGATCATCAGCAAACAGCTCCCAATCATGGATGAAGACAGACAATCCCGACCAAGTACACATATTATATAGGTAAATGTGTCACAAAAAGCATGTCCTACACACGTGGGCACCCTGACAAGAGCGAAAATTGGCAGCAAAGATTCATACATGACTAATAATTGGATATGAAATTGCACAACTTTCCCAACACTATTCAACCAAGGTGTTCACTGTATACATAAAACTTGACCAAAGCTAGGTTTCTTCTTATCTATTGCAGCATACCAAGATAGAATTCAGAACAACTGTTTTTCCCATACACTGACTGCCCTGCACTAACTCATTTAATGGTGTACTGTGGGCATCCTTCTCCTCACATTCTGTCATCCTCCATCCTCAAGGTACACTCACCCTTCTTGTAGTTTGACCAATGTAGAGTGTTGAGTGGGACACCAACCAGGATGGATATAATTAGCTCTTATTATGTACACCAATATAGGCCTAAGTTGCTACACAACCGTTTACCTACATTTGTCAGACGTTGCTCTGCATAGCAGTTCTAGCACTGTCCTTTTACCCAGTTCTTTGCTGAATAAATGTCAGTCAGTTTCCTTCAAGCTAGCCTCATTTATTATGCATGAGAATTCTAAGAAAAACCCCTGCACATGATTTACATAAATGCATGAACATACTCTTTGTGAATATCATAATCATCTTCATCCTACGACGAACAAACTACTTTGCATAATCACAGGTATTGTTCTAGGTTCATTTGCATAATCGTACTCACAACAGATTGATTATGTAAGGAACCCCCAAGCTATCTTTATGGTATGAAAGACCCATACCAACACTAGCTAAGAGACAAGAAGCTTCCACATGGACACAAGACACTGGGGTCTGGGCCCGCAGAAGCTACAACACGCAGTGGTCTGACATCCCTTGCGGGTTGTCCAGCTTGACGGGGTCCTTCGTTCTCTCCCATCAGATAATGGGGTTGACTCTTTCCCAGGGGATTCTTGGCTTGACACCCACTTAGATACTGGGTACACTTAGGAAGGGTTCGTAGGAGTACACTTGATTAATGTCATTTTTATATGCCTGCATATATTCACTGTTTTCGCACCATGGTAGAATTCTACTTTTTATTTACTCTGTTGGTGCTTGTAATCTTATAAACCTGTTTCCATCTAATGATTATCGCACCAAACATGTTTTAAACTAGAATGACGCTGGTTACAATAAGTGCTTATTGAAGGTGTCCCTGTTTATTCTGTGTATCTCTCTAAGATTAATGAGCATGAGTGACTGAGCGAAAAGTGCTGTACTATTTCCACGATCCCTGAACGATCAAGGGTTGTCATGTTCGATAGTCGCCAGAGACTATTCCCTTCCTGGTAAGGTTACGTGGCTTATGGTGAGCTAGCTGGTCTAAGAGCTAACATATCCTTTTGGGGTGACTGGAATCAGTCTGGACACCAATCCCTTTGTTTATGATGTCTAAATGCGCAGATCCTATGTATTTTTAGGATCTGCAGAACTTTCTGGCAAGGGAAGACTGCTAACTCTCATGAAAAGTTTTTATAAAAAGATTTTTTTTAAAGCAGGCCTCTTTCCTTTCAGCAATCACAGGTCGGTGGCCGAGGCTGACCCTTAAAGGCCACCATCCCTGTGCCAATTGTAGTGAGTCACAAATTGCAACCTCCCTAATGTATATTTATTAAGTCTGGTGGTCTGTGACTCACTGATTACCTTTTTTGTGAATGATCTACAAGTACATAGTTCAGTTTGCAAAAACTAGAGTAGCAAGCAGCAATCACTTTTTGCAAATAGACCGTTAGTACATCTGGCACTTACTTCCGTATGTAAATACCTTATTCGATTTTCTCCATCTTAGATACCTAAGCCCATTACTTTTAGGACTGTTGTGATGCCATGATTACTAATAATACGTGGCGCCAGGCTACCTTTGCGTGTGATAGTGCACTTTACAAATTCACATACAAAATGACTTGCTTGCTAACTGATACACAGGCAGGCAAAGACAGGCATGCAGAAAAGAAGTTTGAATGCTTAAACAAATTCCGATCTATTGACTTTACCAATGCATCTTCGTAGGATTTGGTTATATCAAATTGTTACAGCCACTCTCCCTCAGCTACGGGCAACTACTGCCCATCCATTAAAGATATGACCAAATATGTAGGTCATTGCTATCTAAATGGACAACTCACCCACCACCTCAATAATACCTCACACCTACTTGAAAGAGCATTTCAACAAAATGAGCATCTCAAAACCTGCCTAACATTACAAACGTGTTTTCACTATGTACTTCAAGCTCAACCAAACCTAGGAGTATATTCACAAGGATTTATCTCACCCTTAATGTATCAAAAGTGTAGATAGAATTACCACCCTATTCACAAGCTGGTGCACATTGCAGACATCGCCTGTATTCCCGCGATTACTGCCCCAAAAATTATCTCCATGGTGGACATCACCAACTAACCCTAAAGATCTGCAATGTGAACCACAAAAACGCGATAAGCAGTGGTAGCAGCAGGTATTTAACACCTGCCTCATTCAGGTGTAAAGCCGTACGACTACCTGCAGTATGTTATATGTTATAGAATGTTTAATAGCGCGCTCAAATACTCAGGAATGTCCTGGCGCGGACTCATGCAGAGAGGCCGAAAGAATGGAAATTATAGTGTCATAGTAAAAAGATGAGTTTTTAGTGCTTTTTAAAAAAGATTGAGGTCCTGGATAGCACGAAGTTGCACAGGAAGCGCATTCCAAGCGCTAGCTGCTTTCACGGAGATAGATTGTCCGCCTAAACGTGCCCGCTGAAATTGTGGCACAACCAGCCGGCACTTGTTAGCCGAGCGAAGGGGGCGGTTGGGGACATACATGGAGAGGCATCTCCTCAGGTAGAGAGGCAACGGATCCCCGCTCCCAACCACACCGGAAGAACAAACGACGTCATGGAGCTACTCATCATGCAGCTCAGAGCCACAACAGGGTCACAACACCCACTACCACCACCCCCAAGACCGCTTCCCCCCCTAGGACCCGGACCCACACCCCCCCCCGGACCACCACAGAGGCAGCCCAGAGTAAGACGGCAGACCTACCGAAAACGCAGTCTCACAGACCTAACACCGAGGAAGTCATTGCTCACTACAGGCTCAAAGGACAACCATCATCCGCATCATGACCCACATCGCCCACAGGTTGACGGTCCTAACACAGTGGAGAACCAATATTTCTCCGCAGACAAAGCTGTTGGCTGTGTTACACCTGTTGTCCTTTGGCACATTCCAACCAACAGCTGTCAGAGTCGGAGGGGTCTCACAGCCAGCCCTATCGAATTTCATCACACCTGTCCTGGATGCCATCCTCAGCTTCATACCCCAGAACCTTCACTTCCCCCACACTGCGCAGGAACAGCAGGAGACCAAGCAAGGCTTCTATGCCATAGCCGGATACCCGGCCGTATTGGGGGCAATAGACTGCACACATGTCCCACTTGTGTCCCCTGCGGATACAGCACAGCACTACCGTAACAGAAAGCACACCCATTCCATCAATGTGCAGGCAATAGTGGACCACTGGGTACTCTTCACCAATGTTGCCGTAAACTGCACAGGCAGTGTGCACGATTCCTACATCTCCCGACAGTCCATCCTCAACCAGCACTTCCAGGATGGCACATATGGAACTGGACTGCTCATTGGTAAGTGCCAAATTAACACACCACACACCTCAAAGCCACCATCATACAATGCAAAATTGTGGGAATGCACACATGACCAAACCACTTACATGGCACTCAACATGCCCACCTACCAGACGTGACAACACCACTCCATGGTGATCTGGGCCTACCCCTGCACACAATACAGCCATATCATGGCACCACAGCCACACAACAGCTGAATGTGTGTAGATGCAGAATGCAGCCATGTGCAAAGGATGCAAGTGTCCCATGAATGGCACAGTACACAATGACAAGTGAGGCGTGGATGTGCAAGACAGACATGGGTAGGCAAACCACAGATATGTCCATTCAGACCACAACTGCTGGTGACTGGAGAGTAGCGAACAATGGACGCAAAAATGTCACACCAGGATGGGACTTAGAAAGCAAAAATGTCGTTCGCTCCCCCCTGTGTGCATGAGCATAGTGAACAAACGACGTCATGGAGCTACTCATCATGCAGCTCAGAGCCACAACAGGGTCACAACACCCACTACCACCACCCCCAAGACCGCTTCCCCCCCTAGGACCCGGACCCACACCCCCCCCCCGGACCACCACAGAGGCAGCCCAGAGTAAGACGGCAGACCTACCGAAAACGCAGTCTCACAGACCTAACACCGAGGAAGTCATTGCTCACTACAGGCTCAAAGGACAACCATCATCCGCATCATGACCCACATCGCCCACAGGTTGACGGTCCTAACACAGTGGAGAACCAATATTTCTCCGCAGACAAAGCTGTTGGCTGTGTTACACCTGTTGTCCTTTGGCACATTCCAACCAACAGCTGTCAGAGTCGGAGGGGTCTCACAGCCAGCCCTATCGAATTTCATCACACCTGTCCTGGATGCCATCCTCAGCTTCATACCCCAGAACCTTCACTTCCCCCACACTGCGCAGGAACAGCAGGAGACCAAGCAAGGCTTCTATGCCATAGCCGGATACCCGGCCGTATTGGGGGCAATAGACTGCACACATGTCCCACTTGTGTCCCCTGCGGATACAGCACAGCACTACCGTAACAGAAAGCACACCCATTCCATCAATGTGCAGGCAATAGTGGACCACTGGGTACTCTTCACCAATGTTGCCGTAAACTGCACAGGCAGTGTGCACGATTCCTACATCTCCCGACAGTCCATCATCAACCAGCACTTCCAGGATGGCACATATGGAACTGGACTGCTCATTGGTAAGTGCCAAATTAACACACCACACACCTCAAAGCCACCATCATACAATGCAAAATTGTGGGAATGCACACATGACCAAACCACTTACATGGCACTCAACATGCCCACCTACCAGACATGACAACACCACTCCATGGTGATCTGGGCCTACCCCTGCACACAATACAGCCATATCATGGCACCACAGCCACACAACAGCTGAATGTGTGTAGATGCAGAATGCAGCCATGTGCAAAGGATGCAAGTGTCCCATGAATGGCACAGTACACAATGACAAGTGAGGCGTGGATGTGCAAGACAGACATGGGTAGGCAAACCACAGATATGTCCATTCAGACCACAACTGCTGGTGACTGGAGAGTAGCGAACAATGGACGCAAAAATGTCACACCAGGATGGGACTTAGAAAGCAAAAATGTCGTTCGCTCCCCCCTGTGTGCATGAGCATAGTGGGTGGGCCCTGAGTACACCAGGGCTGCGCAGGGGTGTGGACAAAACCCTGTGGTGCAGAGCATGGTTCCCTCCCGGAAAGGCCAACATCACTGACAGGGTGGCGCCTCGCAGTCCACAACGAAGTTGACGCCATGAGCAGCGGGGCCTGTGACCCTGTGCGCCTGCTGTACCACAGGACGCTGATACCCAGACCGGGCCTGCTCATACCAGCGCCCCAAGGCCGCACCACTCACCTGCTGACACCGTTATGTGTCAAAGAGGGCCCACCATGAGCCAGGGAGACCTCCACGCCCCAGTCCTGCAAGCCACATTACTCCTTTCTCATTGACATACTCCACCGGCATCCCCTTCATCACAGTGGGCCCCAAATGTGGAACTGTGTCCTGAGTCCTGAATGGGAGTGACCCCAAATCCGTGGCAGCAGCAATAGTGCCAAACTCCCTTCGATCAGTGAGGCATAATTCCAAATGGCAGGCCGGCGACACGTGGTGCCACTAACCCTGTTCAATGCAAGATGGCAACACGTGATGCCACTAACCCGGTTCAATGAAAGCTGGTGACACATGGTGCCACTAACCCTCTTCAACACAAGCTGGCAACCCGTGGTGCCACTAACCCTGAGCGCTGTGAGTGACCGTCAGCCTCCGGCAGAACATTGTTGGTATCTGACCCTGTAGCCTGGGGGTTGTCATCAGCAAAGGGCAGGTACAGACTTGGTGTCTGGCATGAGTCTGTGGCATTCATCACCTACATGTTGCAGGACACAGCTAGCATGTGCCCTTTGCAACATGCCCTGGAGGTACACCTTCCACGGTCCACCGAGTTACTCCACGACACGCTCCTTAAACTTCAACGAGAACCTGCTTTATACTCTTGAACGTACATTTGGCGTGTTGAAGTCACATTTCAGGTGCCTGGACGGCGCAGGTGGAAAGCTCCTGTAAAGCCCGGAGATCATGTGCAAGATGATCGTTGCATGATGTGTCTTGCTCAACATCTGTGTACGCACCAAGGCCCCATGGATCCCAGTTCCAAAAGTCCCAGACGATGATGGGGACAATGGGGCAGGTGGCCCACATCCCACTGCAGCTGTGGCAGTAATGGCCCGTAGGAACACCATCATTGACAATTGCTTCTCATGAGCACGTGACAATGTTGCCATCCCTGGCAATCACAGGAAAGTACAAAATGTCAAAAAATACAGCATGTGTGAATAAAACATAATTGCATTTTACAGGTTGTACTAGTACATTGTGATGTACAGTTGTGGCCTGTGTTCTGATGTGGAGGTGCTGCTGTTTGTACCAGGATGTTGTCAATGTCGAGGTGCTCTCATACTTATGTGCGCATTCTGCACGGTTGGTGATTCGCTCCTGCGGCTCTGATTGTCTGTCACTTGTCCCTTTCATGCGGTGTACCTGTCAGTTCAGTTCTTCCATGGTGCTCAGATGTTGGGTAACTGGTGCTCTTTGACGAGCTGTGACACTTGCCCATGGTTTGTCCACAGATGTGTCATTGACGTCAAGGGTTGTTTGTGCAGGTGGTTGTGTCAGAATGTGACCTGCTTCATTCCGGTTGTGGTCCGCACTCAGCCACTTCAGTGTTGTGCCGTGTACATTGTCATGGTGATTGGAAAGCAGCCATGCTAATTGTCATGTGATGTCTCTTGCATTGTCAGTGTGGCTGACGTATATGCCTGTTTGCTGATTTTCGCACGTGTGCATGTGTTGGTTGTGTGCTTGTTGTTGTGTTGTCTCTGTGCCCCTTTGGGCACATGATGTACGTGGGACTACTTGGTGTTTGTGTGTGTGCTGAGGTGTTCCCCTGAGATCAGGGACATGATCCTGAGTCATTGTGGATGTGCAATGTGCACTGCTTAGTTGTGCATGTGTACCATTGAGTCTGTCTTCCCTGTCCTGCCACTCCCTGGTTGGTGTGCACCATGTTGATGTGGTGTCGGGTCATGTCGGACAGTGTCTGGATCCCCGACTCTTGTCTCCTACTCCCGCCTAGTGACTGTGACCACCAACTTCTTCATGTCATTCAAATCCTGGTGTTCCGCCGGCCCCCATCCTCCGGGATGCGCTGCTGCTTCCGTGTTGGCAGTGAGTTTCTACTTGGTTTTGATATTCACATCAGTCCAGGGCCTCTTGTGCTCTTCCATTGTCCTCCACTGCCTTGTGACAGCTTTCTGATGGTCCGAGATGGTGTGCCATCTTTGCCTCTTTGTGGCCAATGACAGGTTGGAGGTGATGTACAGTTTGTGGTGTTTTTCTGGCTCATCCTAGGCGGTACTTGGGTTTTCCTGGTGACTGTGCCCCAACTTCCTCTTCTCATTGGCCTTCCCCTTGCCCTGAATTCCTGGGTGTTCCTCCATGGGGTATGTGGAGTTCATGTTGTCCTTTGCAGTGGGTCAGGTTGCATCCATGGTACTCCACAGTTGGTGTTGTTTTTTCAGTGGCATTTTCGGTCAGGTGTTCTTGTGCTTTTTCACGCATTACGAGTGGGTATTGCTGGCCTCGCGCTTGTTGTCACTGTTTTCTTATTGCGTTTGGGCACATCGTGTGTTTTTCTTTTTCCGCATTGTGGTTTGTGTTTTTATCTTCATCGCAGTGGTTGTATCGCGGACATTGGCCGCGGTTTGGGCAGACTATCGCATGGTACAGTCTTGTTGTGAATTCCACTTTAACGCTCGGTTATTTTCCCGCGATCGGCTGTGATCTGTAAAGGTGAGTTAGCATTTTTTGGTGATGTTTAGCACACGTTCTTGTCAATATACCCCTTAGATTTCTGCTCATCGATGGCAGCAAACATTGTGATAAATCCAGGTCTACCTTCAAAAACAACACAGGAAAGAGTCATAAACCCATATTTGCCAGTTTTACCTTCTCTTCAGGAATAAAAAATCTCTCTACCCTCCCAATAAGTTCACACCTTTATGAACCTCTCTTTCTTTTATGTTGAAATAAGTAACACTGTTGACAATGCTGCCTGACAAATGTAGCATCAGCATGAATGGAATTGAAGAGAGAATACAAAAACCTAGGAGAGGAAACAAGGAAAACAAAGTCAACAAAATAAAGTGGCACAACCAAAAAAATACTAAATATACACAAAAAACTATTGTAACACATAAGCAAGCAAAACAAAACATCGAACAAAAAGAAGATTTAATAGAATGCAAATGCACGCAATATACTCAAAAGTGCCGTTTTTGATTCTCTGTGGATCTGTATTTATGTATTTGCATTTGAGTGTTTGTGGGTGTTTGCTGGTTTTGCGTGCTTGGTTGCATGCATGTCTGTAGTTGAATTTGTAAACAAACTTGCTCTAATATCTTTACAGAATCAAACTTAAATCCAAACTGGGTCAACTCAAGTGATAAAGTGATTCATCCTTTAGCAGTGATGTTATGTGCCTACATCTTTTATGCAAATGAGCAATGAAAACGTCTCATCACATGCGGGCTAATTAAGTAAAATGCACACTCCTTTCTGCTATAATTCTGCAAACACCTTTCCTGCAATACATTATTTAACTTTTTTATTGTTTTCTTAAGTGGCATTTTCTCAAATCTGCCAGCCTAATAAACTGAAACACATCGTTCCAGATGGTGTCCTCAATCTGCAAGTTTTTATACACATTTCCTGAAACAAACACATTATGGAGCTCTGTCAATTATCACCACAGTTTTTGCGGCCTGCGAAAGGCTATTACATTGATATGTCTCTAACAGTTACTTCATGATAGATTTTTTTCATAACAGGGAAAATGTAATTGAAAACAGAAAAAATAGAACACTTGGTTCATTAATAAACATTCAAAGGCATTCTACCGCATAAAGTTCTTCAGAAGAAGGATGTGTATTTCTCTCTGAAGTGTACTTATAATGTTAGAAATATGATGCTACTATTAAAAATCCAGGGTCCAGGGAACAAGCAGTAATGAAGAAAGACATATAGGGGCCCATTACGATGGCGGGTGGATCGCCACTGCCATGCGGGCGGTGGTGACCCGCCCGACATCCTTGCCCGCCCGCCACCCATTTCCCCCGCCATATTACTATGGCGGGGGGGGCCACGGCGGACGGAAACACCGTCCGTCGCTTTTCCGCCCCGGTCGCCTTGCAGCCGGGGCGGAAAAGGGTTTCTATGGTGACGGTGTCTATCAGACACCGCCAGCCATATTAGAATGGGCTTTGGGAGATGACTTTCCGTGGCGGCATTGACAGGGGGTCTTCACTTTGGGGGCCCCCCGTGGGCCCGCATGGTGAAGGCAAGGTGGGGGGTGCACATGGGGGGTACCTATGGTACCCCCCTGCATTTTAATGCACAACATGACAGGCACCGCGCGGTGCCTGTCATGTTGTGCATTAAAAAGCACAACGTGCATTTTTAACATTGTGGCGGGCGGTGCTGAGAGCACCGCCCGCCACAATGTTAAAAATGCAAGATGCACCTGCCAATGTGGCGGGCGCATCCTAATTCCCCCCACGGGACCCCCGCCCTTATGGCGGGCGGTCCTGTTGTCCGATAGGGTGGTGGGCAGCAAAGTCCACCCGTCATCCTAATGTCCCCCTTAGTTGTTCTCAGTGACCCCCTAATGCTTGCCATTACACAATTGAGAATAGTGACTCTTTACTCATTTTAGGTGTCAGTATCCATTGAAAATGCAGTTTTTGTTTTGCTTAGAACTTTGGTAGCCATTTGATGGACTGCACAGAATTTAGGAAACTTTTGCAAATCTTTCCAGCCACGGAATAGTTGTACTGCATGAAAAAGAATTAATGTTATCCCCCATATGAATTTTTTGAATCACTGACAGAATATCGACGGACAAAATATCGACCTTCAGAAACATCGACGCAGGAATATCACAGGCAAGAATATCGACAGCCTATCTACAACATCGTAAGTACAAAAATATTGAAACCAAAATAAAGATGTAAAAAATATCGTAATTAAAAATAACGGGTTTTTTTGTAATAAAAAAAAGTGTCAAATAAAGTAAATAATACTTATAAACCAAATAAACATAGTTAAAATATTTAATAATGTTTAAAATTAATAAATAATACATATACAATAATATAACATTAATTAAACATATACATAAAATATATATTATATACTTAATAATACGTTTTAATAATTACTTTAATAACTTATTATCAATTACAAATACATCTACACACATAAAACAATAACATAAATAAAGTAAATACTTATATGTAGTAAATTTAAAAAAAATATATACTTTCAATATTTTTAAAATTAATTATATACTACATTATCACAAATAATACAAAAAATATTAAATAGCTAAATAAATAAAACTACTATTCAAAGTCCAAAAAAAACTACAGTACTGCTAATGTTGGATAGCGTAACACTTAAAATTACTATTCCAACTTCAGAAAATGCAACAGTAGGGAAAGCGTTGGATAGCGTAGGGGTAAAAATTACTATTCCAACTCCAGAGGGTGCAACAGTCGGGAAAGTGTTGGATAGCGTAAGGGTAAAAATGACTATTCCCACTGCAGAGAATGCAACAGTAGGGAAAGCGTTGGCTAGCATAGGGGTAAAAATTACTCTTCCAGCTCCAGAGAGTGAAACAGTAGGGAAATTGTTGGATAAGGTACGGGTAAAAATTACTATTCCAACTCTAGAGAGTGAAACAGTAGGGAAAGCGTTGAATAGCATTGGGGTAAAAATTACTATACCAACTCCGGAGGGTGCAACAGTGGGGAAGGTGTTGGATAGGGTAGGGGTAAAAATTACTATTCCAACTCCAGAGGGTGCAACAGTAGGGAGAGCGTTGGATAGCGTAGGGGTAAACATTACTATTCCAACTCCAGAGAGTGAAACAGTAGGGAAAGTGTTGGACAGCGTAGTGGTAAAAATTACTATTCCAACTCCAGAGGTTGCAACAGTAGGGAAAGCGTTGGATAGCGTAGGGGTAAAAATTACTATTCCAACTCAAGAGGGTGCAACAGTAGGGAAAGCGTTGGATAGCATAGGGGTAAAAATTACTATTCCAACTCCAGAGAGTGTAACAGTAGGGAAAGCGTTGGATAGCGTAGGGGTAAAAATTACTATTCCAACTCCAGAGGGTGAAACAGTAGGGAAAGCGTTGGATAACGTAGGGGTAAAAATTACTGTTCCAACTCCAGAGTGTGCAACAGTAGGAAAAGCGATGGATAGCGTAGGGGTAAAAATTACTATTCCAACTCCAGAGAGTGAAACAGTAGGGAAAACGTTGGATAGCGTAGAATTTAAATATGACATACTTATAAATAATTTTCGTATTTAAAATAATAAATATTTTTTTTAATAACTACATCATTTACAAATACGCATTAATAATTATTACAAACATAATTACAATTGAATAATGAATTAACAATAAGTTAACAATGAATACCAATAAATATTAATTAATAAATATTAGTCACAAAATAATAAATATTGAATAAAATATTTTAATTTACAAAACATATTAATTATTGAAAATTAATTCACAATTAAAACCTATTAAACAATAACATTATTTTTCATATCAAAAAATACTTTTATGAAAAATTGATCACCAGTTAATTAAAAATAATTTTCAATTAACACAAATGAATTACCAATTAAAAATATGAATTGCCAATTAGCAAAATTAATTACCGATTAAAAAATTAATTACCAATTACAAAATGTATTTACCAATTAAAAACATTAATTACCAATTAAAAAAGTATCAATTAAAATATTTAATTAAAAATAAAATAATTATCAATACCAATAAATACAAATAAATCATTACTTAATTACAATTACAAACGTCCCACCCAATTCTCCTATAAAACCCACAACCCGCTACAGAAATAAACATAAAAATTAATTAAAATTAATTTATAATTCCTAAAAATTAATAATTAATTTAGTATATTTAAATTACCTTCCACCCTATTCCCCTATAAACCCACAACTCACTCCAGTACTAAAACATAAAATTGACTTAAAAATAACTTTATTAATATATAAAAATAGTACACATATAATTTAAAACAAGTAAAATACTTAACAAAAACATATTACACATACGTAATAAAACACATAACAATAATACAAATATCGATATTAGTAACATCAAGATTAGTTATATCGATATATATGCCATCGATATTACTAACTTTGATATTACTTACATCGATATAAAAAAAATCAATATTACTTACCTTAGAGTCGATATTCTGTCCAACTATATTTTTGACCTTGACATTCTGTGCCTTCGATATTTGCAACTCGATATTTTTGTAGGTCGATATTTAAAACTCGATATTTAGACTGTGCACTGAATTTTTTCAACTGTAACATTTGCTGATTAAAATTACACCAAACGTGCCATGAAACTATAACCTTACTCAGTGTTGGTTTGGGCTTTTGTGTAAATCCATTCGGTAGCTTTTGAGATATTTGCATTACAAAAAGTAGAGGTTAAGGAGTCACACCATATTTGGCTTTCTTGTTCATAAATTTGTTGACAGTCCTCGGAGGCAATATTTTTAAATCCCATTGGACGAGGGAGAGTTATTTGTTTCGTCACCCAATGGAATCAGCACCAAAAACCTGGATCCACAGACTACCAGATTTTGATCGGCTGTGGCTTGCTGCTAATATGTTCTTGGCGGATTCTGCTTCTAAGGGGTAGGTGAAGTTCCCTTTGACACCTAGGCCCATGTTAGAGAAGAGCAGAAGGAGAGAGGTCCTCTGTCTTCAAATAAAAAAGAAAATACTGATTTGATCAAATGGTTTGTAGTCTGCAGTTGGGAGTTCATAGATTAAAGTTCCTACAAAAGGGCAGGGGCCGACTGGGAAGCCAGAGAAGCTCTAGCAAATTTGATGGACCAGCCCCCCTGCTGCTTCTGTTACTGGAGGCCAATATTGCAGCTCAGTAACAAAAAAGGCTTCCTCCGCTGCAAAATCGTCCCCCACCCTTTTAGCCTCCCTGGGAAATGTCTGATGCCCACAACTGCCTGTCCAGCCCTGCCAAAGGGCAAGTGGCCCCTCAGGAAAGTCTTTTTGTCTAGGGGTGTTGTGTGGCGGTGTTTGCATTGAGAGGAGTTCCGTAGGGGAGTTTGATGAAGTACCTGGCCTAATGCCAGACTCATTCGTCTGTCGATTTCGCTGGACGAGCCTGAACGCTAACTTTAACCGTTCGGGTGCCACTACATTGATTGAACTGTGGCCACCATTTTCGGACCGAGTGAGGATTAGTTCCTGAGATTTACTCGGCCAAACGATTGAATTTTGGAATATTGATTATAGCTCTTGGCTATTTTTAAACCCTATGCTGCCTGCACTTTGTGACTCTGACTCACAGCAAACTTACTAACGCTGCAATTGGATTTACAAAAAGCTCAGTTAACATTTTGTCCTGAGGATGACCATGTATTCATACAACGGTCGAAACGCCGTCGACGCTACTGTGGCCACTAATTAAGGAGGACACATTGTTCTGTGTACAGGAGTTCTTATATGTTTCTTTAGAACTCTTTTGTTTATGTAACCTCTGTGTGTTTGCCACTTGTCTGGTTTTTTATTTGTTTTCCTAATGTTTTTTGCTGCACCGACAACAAATCTGAGCTTTATATTTTTAAATTTCAATACATTTTGTATTTTTCTATAATCACATGTACATTCTTTCACTCTCTGTTCATGGGCCGAACTAATTCTTTCACTGTTATGAATTGTTAATGTTGGTTGTATACATTTGAACCTTTGTTTGTAGAAATCAAAAAAAAAAAAAAACTAATGCCAAACTCAGCATCAAAACTTAAAGCTGCGCAGATTGGAGGTTGATCAAAGGTGGGTGGAGAGCTTAGACAAAGCAGTCCCAGTGGTCAATTCTTTTATTAAGATTTGGGTCATTAATGAGGTCCACAGTACGATAAAACAGAATGTACAACGATATAGATCCTTTATTGCCAACAAATAAATCAAGCTAAATACATACGTAATTTACTATTATTAAAAATTCCATTTATAGACAATTCATAGAAAATTTCAATTTTGTGCAAAAAGATCATACTTGAAACAAAGCATGTTTTCCCTTTGGCAAAATTGAGAATGAACACAACATCCTTCACATACTATCCTCATACGTCCATCAGTCACAAAACCAAGTGCAAGGGGGAGTTCACTAACCTTTATCACTAAAGTATAACACTACACCAATCCACTAATGGAAATATACAAATGGATGATTAAAAAACTTTAAAAAGAACAAATGAATTCATAACAATAAAACATTATTTCTAAAAACAATCATATGCATTACTTCAGAAGTGGAGGTATCAGCAACGTTACATATATAGAGCACAAAACATGAAAGAAGAAGAAGCATAGGAGGAATAAGGGAAAGAGAGAATCCTACAGACAATACACTTTGGGGTATATTCACAAGAAGGTGTGACAACTACCACAAGAGTAGCGTAACGCAACTTTCAACATCACAGCCCATTGCGGGAAAATAACCCTGTGTCAACGTGGAATTCACAACACGGCGGTAGCATGCAATATTCTGCCAAAACCGTGGACAATGTCCGCGATACAACCACCTCGATGGCGACAAAAACACAAATCACAACACCATAAAACATGAGATGGTCTTAAGCGCGATGAGGAAACCAGCAATAGGCAGCGCCAGGCCTGCAACACACACCTGGCATGTGGGAAAAATCACCATAAAAGTAGAAAATACACCCAAACACAAACTGACCAACACCCAAGCATAATGGAGGCAGCCGGAGCAGGCACAGAGGATGAGCACAACCCCGCAATCACCCCGGGACCTCGGGGACAGGGAAGGGCAAGGACAAGAAGAAGAGGAAGACAAAGACGAAGTTCGGTCCGCAGGCGAACAAGATCATAGTCACTGAGGTGATGGAACACCATCAACAACTGTTCGTCACCTCCTACGTGTCATTGGGCACCAAAAACTGAATATGGTGGGACATCGTGGACAAGGTGAATGCCGTAGGGGAGCACAAGAGGACAATGGACGAGGTCAAGAGGCGATGGAATGACATCGAGTGGCGGACCAAGGAGAAACTCTCTGCCAACCGGAAGGCAGCAACGCAGATTGGAGGTGGGGGTCCAGCGCCACAGCTCGAGCTGGATGGAGGAGTTGGTGTCGACAGTTATCAGTGTGGAGACTGTGGCTGGACTTGGGGGATCGGACACTGCTCGACAGGAAACAACACAACTACAACAGGGTGAGTGACCACCAGGTACTGGCGGGACGGGTGGAGATGGTCACAATGGCACACATGCACAATCAAGCAGAGCACAGTGCACACCCACAATGACTCTGGGTCAGATCTACAGATTGTCACAATGCATGCGCCTACATACATGTGGACACATCGTAATACACCATCTCCCCTTCACATCAGAGGGGCACCATCAACACCTCCTGCAGAGCAGTCTCAGCCACTCTTCACTGATGACGAGGAGGAGGACAACACCAGCATCCACACTCAAGCCATCCAAGACATCATGGACCTCATCTAAAACTCACGTCCAGGATCAGGGCAGGCCAGCTGCTTCGAGGAGACCCCACCCACTGCCCAAAGCACCCAGCAGGAGGCACCCAAACCCTGGCACCCCCAAGACACCCAGGATCAACACATGGCCTTCCAACTCTGTGTGCTGCAGTGCCATAGGGAGACCGCAGAGCAGGTGCGGTTGGGCTTTGGAAACATGGCAACCATCCGTAGGTGTGTATCCCCGCTACATGGTCTCCAACGAGCCCTGACTGACATCGCTGGAGTCGTGGCATGGAGAGAAGAACACCTGTCCGTTCAGAGTGGCTCCAGCAATACCAGCCGTGAGCTGCCAGAGATGCAGAGGCTCATGGAGGACATGGTGCGGATGGAGGCAGAAAGAATGGCAGCCACCGCTGAACATCAGCGGAATGTAGCTGGGATCTACCATGCCCTTCAGATCCTCATCATAGCATTGCTGCCACAAGGGGTGTCGATGTTGAATGCTGCTACCCCCACAACATCCACATCTCAGCCCCCTGGTGTGGCCATGCCTCCCTGTGCAGCATGCCTAATCACTCTGGCACCTGAGGAGTCAGTGCCAAACATGGCTGGCAGAGAGACCACCTCCGGCACCTGAGGTGTCATTGCCACAGTGCAGCAGAGAGACCTCCTCCAGCACCTGAGGTGTCAGTGCCACACAGTGCGGCAGACTGACCACCGCCAGCACCTGAGGTATCAGTGCCTCCCTGTGCTGCAGCCGGTACAGGGACACCCCCAGGGCACATATCTGGGGACGGACAAGGACGTGGATGGGCTTGTGATCAGAAGGGCTCAGTAGTAATAATTTCCGCCACCTGGCCTGTTCCTGGTTGGTCCTGGACGTGGCCTCATGACCTTCCACCGACCCCGATTTACTCAGATGCGCTCACCTTGGATGCACTCACCTTGGCCCACCACATCCTGTTTGATGACCAATGACACGGCAACCAGACTGCGGACTGCCCCCTCCTCTTCGGCAGCATTTGTCTTCCATGGATGGAATTTGGCTGGCCCTCCACGGGCCCAGATAGTGTGGTACATTCGGCAGTGCCCTGTACCACTCCAACTGCTGAAAAGCACTGTATGTGCAATAAAAATCCAGTGACGCACTGCTGTTTCAAGTCTTCCATCATTCATGTATGTATTTGTGGATTAATGTAGGGACAGTGATTTCCCTTGTATCAATGATGCACATTCTGTGGGATGGCAGTCTGAGGGTGCAACATGGCAATTTGTGTCATGGGTCCCCTGGACACCACAACAGGGACACATGCATCAGCCACTTTCTTGTCTGGACATGGACTGAACCATGCCCAGTGCCCATGGGTCATTTTTTTGTTAGCCCTGCCCTGTTTCAGCATATGGCAGGCCAGACCACTCCACGCACTCCACGCACGCTCCCAAATTAATGTTATCCCCCATATGAATTTTTTGAATCACTGACAGAATATCGACGGACAAAATATCGACCTTCAGAAACATCGACGCAGGAATATCACAGGCAAGAATATCGACAGCCTATCTACAACATCGTAAGTACAAAAATATTGAAACCAAAATAAAGATGTAAAAAATATCGTAATTAAAAATAACGGGTTTTTTTGTAATAAAAAAAAGTGTCAAATAAAGTAAATAATACTTATAAACCAAATAAACATAGTTAAAATATTTAATAATGTTTAAAATTAATAAATAATACATATACAATAATATAACATTAATTAAACATATACATAAAATATATAAGATATACTTAATAATACGTTTTAATAATTACTTTAATAACTTATTATCAATTACAAATACATCTACACACATAAAACAATAACATAAATAAAGTAAATACTTATATGTAGTAAATTTAAAAAAAATAATATACTTTCAATATTTTTAAAATTAATTATATACTACATTATCACAAATAATACAAAAAATATTAAATAGCTAAATAAATAAAACTACTATTCAAAGTCCAAAAAAAACTACAGTACTGCTAATGTTGGATAGCGTAACACTTAAAATTACTATTCCAACTTCAGAAAATGCAACAGTAGGGAAAGCGTTGGATAGCGTAGGGGTAAAAATTACTATTCCAACTCCAGAGGGTGCAACAGTCGGGAAAGTGTTGGATAGCGTAAGGGTAAAAATGACTATTCCCACTGCAGAGAATGAAACAGTAGGGAAAGCGTTGGCTAGCATAGGGGTAAAAATTACTCTTCCAGCTCCAGAGAGTGAAACAGTAGGGAAATTGTTGGATAAGGTACGGGTAAAAATTACTATTCCAACTCTAGAGAGTGAAACAGTAGGGAAAGCGTTGAATAGCATTGGGGTAAAAATTACTATACCAACTCCGGAGGGTGCAACAGTGGGGAAGGTGTTGGATAGGGTAGGGGTAAAAATTACTATTCCAACTCCAGAGGGTGCAACAGTAGGGAAAGCGTTGGATAGCGTAGGGGTAAACATTACTATTCCAACTCCAGAGAGTGAAACAGTAGGGAAAGTGTTGGACAGCGTAGTGGTAAAAATTACTATTCCAACTCCAGAGGTTGCAACAGTAGGGAAAGCGTTGGATAGCGTAGGGGTAAAAATTACTATTCCAACTCCAGAGGGTGCAACAGTAGGGAAAGCGTTGGATAGCATAGGGGTAAAAATTACTATTCCAACTCCAGAGAGTGTAACAGTAGGGAAAGCGTTGGATAGCGTAGGGGTAAAAATTACTATTCCAACTCCAGAGGGTGAAACAGTAGGGAAAGCGTTGGATAACGTAGGGGTAAAAATTACTATTCCAACTCCAGAGTGTGCAACAGTAGGAAAAGCGATGGATAGCGTAGGGGTAAAAATTACTATTCCAACTCCAGAGAGTGAAACAGTAGGGAAAACGTTGGATAGCGTAGAATTTAAATATGACATACTTATAAATAATTTTCGTATTTAAAATAATAAATATTTTTTTTTAATAACTACATCATTTACAAATACGCATTAATAATTATTACAAACATAATTACAATTGAATAATGAATTAACAATAAGTTAACAATGAATACCAATAAATATTAATTAATAAATATTAGTCACAAAATAATAAATATTGAATAAAATATTTTAATTTACAAAACATATTAATTATTGAAAATTAATTCACAATTAAAACCTATTAAACAATAACATTATTTTTCATATCAAAAAATACTTTTATGAAAAATTGATCACCAGTTAATTAAAAATAATTTTCAATTAACACAAATGAATTACCAATTAAAAATATGAATTGCCAATTAGCAAAATTAATTACCGATTAAAAAATTAATTACCAATTACAAAATTTATTTACCAATTAAAAACATTAATTACCAATTAAAAAAGTATCAATTAAAATATTTAATTAAAAATAAAATAATTATCAATACCAATAAATACAAATAAATCATTACTTAATTACAATTACAAACGTCCCACCCAATTCTCCTATAAAACCCACAACCCGCTACAGAAATAAACATAAAAATTAATTAAAATTAATTTATAATTCCTAAAAATTAATAATTAATTTAGTATATTTAAATTACCTTCCACCCTATTCCCCTATAAACCCACAACTCACTCCAGTACTAAAACATAAAATTGACTTAAAAATAACTTTATTAATATATAAAAATAGTACACATATAATTTAAAACAAGTAAAATACTTAACAAAAACATATTACACATACGTAATAAAACACATAACAATAATACAAATATCGATATTAGTAACATCAAGATTAGTTATATCGATATATATGCCATCGATATTACTAACTTTGATATTACTTACATCGATATAAAAAAAATCAATATTACTTACCTTAGAGTCGATATTCTGTCCAACTATATTTTTGACCTTGACATTCTGTGCCTTCGATATTTGCAACTCGATATTTTTGTAGGTCGATATTTAAAACTCGATATTTAGACTGTGCACTGAATTTTTTCAACTGTAACATTTGCTGATTAAAATTACACCAAACGTGCCATGAAACTATAACCTTACTCAGTGTTGGTTTGGGCTTTTGTGTAAATCCATTCGGTAGCTTTTGAGATATTTGCATTACAAAAAGTAGAGGTTAAGGAGTCACACCATATTTGGCTTTTTTGTTCATAAATTTGTTGACAGTCCTCGGAGGCAATATTTTTAAATCCCATTGGACGAGGGAGAGTTATTTGTTTCGTCACCCAATGGAATCAGCACCAAAAACCTGGATCCACAGACTACCAGATTTTGATCGGCTGTGGCTTGCTGCTAATATGTTCTTGGCGGATTCTGCTTCTAAGGGGTAGGTGAAGTTCCCTTTGACACCTAGGCCCATGTTAGAGAAGAGCAGAAGGAGAGAGGTCCTCTGTCTTCACATAAAAAAGAAAATACTGATTTGATCAAATGGTTTGTAGTCTGCAGTTGGGAGTTCATAGATTAAAGTTCCTACAAAAGGGCAGGGGCCGACTGGGAAGCCAGAGAAGCTCTAGCAAATTTGATGGACCAGCCCCCCTGCTGCTTCTGTTACTGGAGGCCAATATTGCAGCTCAGTAACAAAAAAGGCTTCCTCCGCTGCAAAATCGTCCCCCACCCTTTTAGCCTCCCTGGGAAATGTCTGATGCCCACAACTGCCTGTCCAGCCCTGCCAAAGGGCAAGTGGCCCCTCAGGAAAGTCTTTTTGTCTAGGGGTGTTGTGTGGCGGTGTTTGCATTGAGAGGAGTTCCGTAGGGGAGTTTGATGAAGTACCTGGCCTAATGCCAGACTCATTCGTCTGTCGATTTCGCTGGACGAGCCTGAACGCTAACTTTAACCGTTCGGGTGCCACTACATTGATTGAACTGTGGCCACCATTTTCGGACCGAGTGAGGATTAGTTCCTGAGATTTACTCGGCCAAACGATTGAATTTTGGAATATTGATTATAGCTCTTGGCTATTTTTAAACCCTATGCTGCCTGCACTTTGTGACTCTGACTCACAGCAAATTTACTAACGCTGCAATTGGATTTACAAAAAGCTCAGTTAACATTTTGTCCTGAGGATGACCATGTATTCATACAACGGTCGAAACGCCGTCGACGCTACTGTGGCCACTAATTAAGGAGGACACATTGTTCTGTGTACAGGAGTTCTT
Organism: Lissotriton helveticus; assembly: GCF_964261635.1. NCBI lineage: Eukaryota > Metazoa > Chordata > Amphibia > Caudata > Salamandridae > Lissotriton > Lissotriton helveticus. Next base: position 823,833,596 of record NC_136057.1, read on the forward strand.
ATATGTTTCTTTAGAACTCTTTTGTTTATGTAACCTCTGTGTGTTTGCCACTTGTCTGGTTTTTTATATGTTTTCTTAATGTTTTTTGCTGCACCGACAACAAATCTGAGCTTTATATTTTTAAATTTCAATACATTTTGTATTTTTCTATAATCACATGTACATTCTTTCACTCTCTGTTCATGGGCCGAACTAATTCTTTCACTGTTATGAATTGTTAATGTTGGTTGTATACATTTGAACCTTTGTTTGTAGAAATCAAAAAAAAAAAAAAACTAATGCCAAACTCAGCATCAAAACTTAAAGCTGCGCAGATTGGAGGTTGATCAAAGGTGGGTGGAGAGCTTAGACAAAGCAGTCCCAGTGGTCAATTCTTTTATTAAGATTTGGGTCATTAATGAGGTCCACAGTACGATAAAACAGAATGTACAACGATATAGATCCTTTATTGCCAACAAATAAATCAAGCTAAATACATACGTAATTTACTATTATTAAAAATTCCATATATAGACAATTCATAGAAAATTTCAATTTTGTGCAAAAAGATCATACTTGAAACAAAGCATGTTTTCCCTTTGGCAAAATTGAGAATGAACACAACATCCTTCACATACTATCCTCATACGTCCATCAGTCACAAAACCAAGTGCAAGGGGGAGTTCACTAACCTTTATCACTAAAGTATAACACTACACCAATCCACTAATGGAAATATACAAATGGATGATTAAAAAACTTTAAAAAGAACAAATGAATTCATAACAATAAAACATTATTTCTAAAAACAATCATATGCATTACTTCAGAAGTGGAGGTATCAGCAACGTTACATATATAGAGCACAAAACATGAAAGAAGAAGAAGCATAGGAGGAATAAGGGAAAGAGAGAATCCTACAGACAATACACTTTGGGGTATATTCACAAGAAGGTGTGACAACTACCACAAGAGTAGCGTAACGCAACTTTCAACATCACAGCCCATTGCGGGAAAATAACCCTGTGTCAACGTGGAATTCACAACACGGCGGTAGCATGCAATATTCTGCCAAAACCGTGGACAATGTCCGCGATACAACCACCTCGATGGCGACAAAAACACAAATCACAACACCATAAAACATGAGATGGTCTTAAGCGCGATGAGGAAACCAGCAATAGGCAGCGCCAGGCCTGCAACACACACCTGGCATGTGGGAAAAATCACCATAAAAGTAGAAAATACACCCAAACACAAACTGACCAACACCCAAGCACAATGGAGGCAGCCGGAGCAGGCACAGAGGATGAGCACAACCCCGCAATCACCCCGGGACCTCGGGGACAGGGAAGGGCAAGGACAAGAAGAAGAGGAAGACAAAGACGAAGTTCGGTCCGCAGGCGAACAAGATCATAGTCACTGAGGTGATGGAACACCATCAACAACTGTTCGTCACCTCCTACGTGTCATTGGGCACCAAAAACTGAATATGGTGGGACATCGTGGACAAGGTGAATGCCGTAGGGGAGCACAAGAGGACAATGGACGAGGTCAAGAGGTGATGGAATGACATCGAGTGGCGGACCAAGGAGAAACTCTATGCCAACCGGAAGGCAGCAACGCAGATTGGAGGTGGGGGTCCAGCGCCACAGCTCGAGCTGGATGGAGGAGTTGGTGTCGACAGTTATCAGTGTGGAGACTGTGGCTGGACTTGGGGGATCGGACACTGCTCGACAGGAAACAACACAACTACAACAGGGTGAGTGACCACCAGGTACTGGCGGGACGGGTGGAGATGGTCACAATGGCACACATGCACAATCAAGCAGAGCACAGTGCACACCCACAATGACTCTGGGTCAGATCTACAGATTGTCACAATGCATGCGCCTACATACATGTGGACACATCGTAATACACCATCTCCCCTTCACATCAGAGGGGCACCATCAACACCTCCTGCAGAGCAGTCTCAGCCACTCTTCACTGATGACGAGGAGGAGGACAACACCAGCATCCACACTCAAGCCATCCAAGACATCATGGACCTCATCTAAAACTCACGTCCAGGATCAGGGCAGGCCAGCTGCTTCGAGGAGACCCCACCCACTGCCCAAAGCACCCAGCAGGAGGCACCCAAACCCTGGCACCCCCAAGACACCCAGGATCAACACATGGCCTTCCAACTCTGTGTGCTGCAGTGCCATAGGGAGACCGCAGAGCAGGTGCGGTTGGGCTTTGGAAACATGGCAACCATCCGTAGGTGTGTATCCCCGCTACATGGTCTCCAACGAGCCCTGACTGACATCGCTGGAGTCGTGGCATGGAGAGAAGAACACCTGTCCGTTCAGAGTGGCTCCAGCAATACCAGCCGTGAGCTGCCAGAGATGCAGAGGCTCATGGAGGACATGGTGCGGATGGAGGCAGAAAGAATGGCAGCCACCGCTGAACATCAGCGGAATGTAGCTGGGATCTACCATGCCCTTCAGATCCTCATCATAGCATTGCTGCCACAAGGGGTGTCGATGTTGAATGCTGCTACCCCCACAACATCCACATCTCAGCCCCCTGGTGTGGCCATGCCTCCCTGTGCAGCATGCCTAATCACTCTGGCACCTGAGGAGTCAGTGCCAAACATGGCTGGCAGAGAGACCACCTCCGGCACCTGAGGTGTCATTGCCACAGTGCAGCAGAGAGACCTCCTCCAGCACCTGAGGTGTCAGTGCCACACAGTGCGGCAGACTGACCACCGCCAGCACCTGAGGTATCAGTGCCTCCCTGTGCTGCAGCCGGTACAGGGACACCCCCAGGGCACATATCTGGGGACGGACAAGGACGTGGATGGGCTTGTGATCAGAAGGGCTCAGTAGTAATAATTTCCGCCACCTGGCCTGTTCCTGGTTGGTCCTGGACGTGGCCTCATGACCTTCCACCGACCCCGATTTACTCAGATGCGCTCACCTTGGATGCACTCACCTTGGCCCACCACATCCTGTTTGATGACCAATGACACGGCAACCAGACCGCGGACTGCCCCCTCCTCTTCGGCAGCATTTGTCTTCCATGGATGGAATTTGGCTGGCCCTCCACGGGCCCAGATAGTGTGGTACATTCGGCAGTGCCCTGTACCACTCCAGCTGCTGAAAAGCACTGTATGTGCAATAAAAATCCAGTGACGCACTGCTGTTTCAAGTCTTCCATCATTCATGTATGTATTTGTGGATTAATGTAGGGACAGTGATTTCCCTTGTATCAATGATGCACATTCTGTGGGATGGCAGTCTGAGGGTGCAACATGGCAATTTGTGTCATGGGTCCCCTGGACACCACAACAGGGACACATGCATCAGCCACTTTCTTGTCTGGACATGGACTGAACCATGCCCAGTGCCCATGGGTCATTTTTTTGTTAGCCCTGCCCTGTTTCAGCATATGGCAGGCCAGACCACTCCACGCACGCTCCCAGGGGGGCCTTGTTGCTACCCATCGCAGGTGTACTCACTGCTGGTGTGTAGGTCACTAGTCTAGTTGTCAGCATGTCACAGCCACTCCCTGTGGGCAGGTCTGCACACACACCACACCAGGCACAGGCGTCACAGGCCATGTGACCCCGCAAATATAAGGGGCTGACGACGTCACATAACCCTCTGCCGGTGGTGACTGGATGGCGGGCCCGAGGCCTTGAGGCCGGCATAGGACTGCCACCATGTGGCACTGACTGGGTTTGCACAGGGTTTGTGGCAGTCGCTGCATTGCGGCCTGCACAGGCACCCCACCACGGGATGCTGACTGGGGTTGGACAGGCTTTGTGGCAGATGCTGCATTGCGGCCTGCACAGGCACCCCGCCATGGGATGCTGACTGGAGTTGGATAGGGTTTGTGGCAGAAGCTGCATTGCGGCAGGCACAGTAACCTGCCACGGGACAGTGACTTAGGGTACACTGAGTCAGTGGCACCTTAAGCTGTTGAGTGGGTGTGCAGCTTGCGATGATGGCCCGTCCTGGCGGTCCGGACTGCACAGGATTTGTGTTCCTAGCTGGACTGCAGTGTAGGCCACGCCAGCGTCCTGCACGGGCCTACTGCAATGTGGCCCCACTTCTGGGGTCACAGAGTTAGTGACACCCATTGGGCTGAGCGGCTGAGCAGGCCATGGTGTCATTTAGTCCCAGCACCAGATGTGTTACCTTTTGGCAAGCGCAGCGTTGATGCATGGTGCAGAGGGTGCGATGTCTGCGGGCCTCAGCCTTGTGGTTTGCAGTGGCACTTGGTAGGACTGCAGGTCTACACGCTGGTGGCAGAAGATGAGCAGTGTGGCCCGGGTGTGCATGGGTGGGCATGCTCCGATGGGCGGTGGGAGAGACTGGGATCCCTCTGCCTGGGTGTGCATGGGCGGGCGGGCGATGTTGTCATGTGCAAGTGTGTGTACTGTGCCAATCATGTCTCTGGACTCTGTTTCGGATGACGGCTCTGTCTCAGATGTGGGACCTGGTGTGCTGCTATACGTACCAGCAAGTGGTTGGAGACAGACACATGGTAGCAGATGAGCAGTGTGGCCTGGGTGCGCAGGGTCAGCTCTCTCTCTCGTCCCCTCTCTTCTCTCTCTCTGTGTCTCTCCCCCGCTCTTCTCTCTGTCTCTCTCCCCCTCTCTTCTCTCCCTCTCCCCCTCTCTTCTCTCTCTCTCTCCCCCCTCTCCTTCTCTCTCTCTCCCCCTCTCTTTTTCTCTCTCTCACTCTCTCTCTTTCTCCCCCTCTTCTTCTCTCTCTCTCTGCCTCTCTTTCTCTCTCTCTCTTCCCCTCTCTTCTCTCTCCCTCTCTCTCCCCCACTCTTCTCTCTCTCTCCCCCTCTCTGTTCTCTCTCTCTCTCTCTCTCACTCCCCCCTCTTTTATTCTCTCTCTCTCTCCCCCTCTATTCTTCTCTCTCTCGCTCTCTTATTCTCTCTCTCTCTCCCCTCTATTTCTCTCTCTCTCTCTCTCCCCCTCTCTTCCCTTCTACTCTCCTCTCTCTCTCTCTCATTCTATCTCTCTCTCTCTCTCTCTCTTCTTCTTCTCTCTCTCTCTCTCTCCCTCCCCTCTATTCTTCTCTCTATCTCTCCCTCTCTTCTTCTCTCTCTCTCCCCCTCTATTCTTCTCTCTCTCTCCCCCTATCTTCTTCTCTCTCTCTCTCCCCATCTTCTTCTCTCTCTCTCCCCTCTCTTCCTCTCTCTCTTCCTCTCCCCCTCTCTTCTTCTCTCTCTCTCCTTCGCTCTCTCACTGTCCTTTGATGTATGCAGGACACTCCTTCTCATCATGTATTTTGTCTTGCAGGCAGTGACCCACGGAATGTGTCGAGGGGATCCTCCATGTGTCCCCATTTGGTTTCTGTGTTGTTTCAATAAAGTTTAATTGTTTGCTTCGATAGTGAATGTGTGATGGTAATTTCTGTGGCGACACATGCATGTCACCAGTTGTGATTGTGCAACGTCAGGCGGATTATTTTGTACATGTTTAGGTGTAGCTGTTGTGGCATTTCTTTGCCTGGGGGGTCTGGGGGGGTCCTGGGTGTGGTGGTGGTGGATGTTGTGGCCCTCTTGTGTGTCCAGTGGGCATAATCAGTTGCTCCATGGCATCTGTTGCCCTTCCAATGACGCACTTCCAAAGAAACAGAATAGACAGCAGTTGTGGAAAAACGTCATGAAGCCTCTAAGTTTACAGTAATATTAGAAAATAGAGAATCATACATAACCAATACTTAAAACAACATGATTTTACATAAAACAGAAGAATCCACTACCCCATAGCAGCAAAAGTTATGTGTAAAGGTTCCCAAAGCAGATGATATTACTGACTAACCTAATAAAGGTTTGCTGATGAAGTCCCAAGCAACCTTAGGGCTGGGCAAAGCAACAGACATGGTTAAGATTCTAAATGCCTGAGTTGCACACATCACAGTATTTCTCAGGTCTTGCAGGGGTAGACCAGTTTGCCGTTAAATCGTTTAGCAGAAGTAAATTCAAACTAAACAAAGTGAACATGTGGCAAATAACATGATCCAAATTTCAAGATATATACTACTGGCCAACTCTGGGTTGCTTGATATAGATATTGTCTCCAATCTTTTCTCTCCCTGCAATGTTTGAGAATTCCCTGAAATTAATAAGACAATTAGTATTTGTTATATAAGTTTTGAATTCTAAGAGTGAGGGTGATCACAAGCTCCTCCTGAACGTCAACATAGTTCAACGCTAGCTTAAAATCCCTGGAGAAGGGGTATTTAACTGTTTTTGACCCAAAAATGTCCATGTTTAAGAAACCCTTTATTGTATTTGATATGCAGTAATTCAACTGATAGCCCCATTGGATCACGTTAGCTAATCCTTGGGCAAAAGTGCTTATCAGATCAAATTCTAGTCAAATAGCTAGAGTTGTAATAGAAATATTAACATTGCATAGTTTATGCCAAATGTTGCCTTCTATCTAATCAAGGAAGCCCCATGTTCCTATTTAGATAGATTTGATAACATATAACAGTGTTGGAGGGAATTTGACTTTAAAAACAGATATCATATGCAAAACAAAAAGCCTTTGACGCATTATATTATATAAGGCATATAGCACTTTTGCATGTGAGGCAGCTTTACCAAAGCAGTGATCAATGTGGGATTTGTCGTTTGTGTTAGCATCTGTAACTTCCCCAAATAGAGATAAGCATCTACAATCTCAAGTTTCTCTGAGCCTATTCCCCAAACAGATTTGCTATTCTTTCTGCTCTACTATTTTTTTAAATCAGTAATTTGCTTTTTGAAACATTTTTCATCAGATAATGTGCCGCGGTGTATTCCTGAAGTGACATTTGTTTCTTATTCAACCCTATTAGATTAAAATCGATAATGATGACATCGTCCACGTGCATCAAATAAGAAAAAGGAAGGCCACCTATATTCGGCCCATAACCCACCTGAGGAGCAAAGCAGTTAGGTAAATCTGCAAAATGCAAAGAGAATAGTAGCAGGGTTAACAAATAGCCTTGCTTTAGTCAATTGTTTGTTGGTATTATGGCAGTGTGGCCTTGGTACCCTCTTTATAGTACTTGGCACCAAGTATGAGACTGTACAGCGATAATAAGAGAAACAAGAGGAATGGGCACTCCCATTTTTTGTAAAAATGTTTCCAAAGTATTGGCCGGTCTACCTTATCGAAGGCCATTGTGAAATCTTTAAATGCAACATATATATTTGACCCTCAGATGAAAGTGTACTTTTCCTCACTCAGTTTCAACATACAGATATTATATAAAGTGCAATGTTATTTTCTAAATCCAGCTTGTTCAATGGGAAGAATGTTTTCTTCCACCACCCAATCAGTAAGATGATCTGGAATATGGGATACAAATACTTTCCTTAAGTTATCTGTCTATAGTTACCAGAAGGTGTCTAGGTCCCTTTTTATAGAGTGGAATTAGAATATTACCAGACTAGGTGGGGGAGTCTTACCCTATTGGTAGCAATGATTAAAATGGGGAGTAAGATATGCAGCCCATAACATAGTCTCTTTGTTATTATTGACATGGGAATTTTATCTGGGCCCAATCTTCCATATGCTCTCATCCTTTTAATAAGTTCCACAATATCTCCTGTTGAGGGAGCATAGCTAGGTACTGGCAGTACCTTGGTTTAGGTTAAAAAGAGGTCAACGGCCAATCCCTTCAGTAAGTAGCCACTATGAATGACATTTGGCCTTGCACAGCAGGATTTGGCTGCCCTCGAGGCGGGGCACAGGAGAGTACATGCTCTGAAACCAACATTGCAGTGCAAAGTCTTCTCCCATGCATAGCGTGGCTTAGCACATTCATGTGCAGCAGGACCTGGTGACTTGGTGGTTCGGTGCAGGCCCTAAGGTTAGTACTTGCTGTACATGGCTTTGGCCCTCTGTAGTAGGGGTTGGCCAAACTGAAGATTGGACACATAAAGGAGCAGACCTGAGTTTACAGCCAGGTGCTATTTTCAACCCCACGGGTGGTCAACACCTGCTGGGGACATGGACACCCTACCCCAGGCGGCAGCCAACACCAATTACATATAGCCAACAGGGCTCGACTGGCTTTTGTGGGTATCAGGCTTTTCTCCAGGAGGCTGCAAGGAGGGGACCAGTTTAGCAGCGATGCTTCACACTTGCAAATCCTCCACACACCCCAGGGTGATGATCTGACAAACATAACAGAGCTGCTGTGGGTTTGCAGTCTGGGCCTGGCAGCCAAAGGCTATGTGGAGTGGTGGTTGGACAATTGATCTTACCTTCAGCCAGTCCCAGTGCACACCCTTCCTTAGGGGCTAACCTCCCACAGCAATAATAATAATCAACAGGTAGGGAGGAGGAATCACTGTCCATTCAGTTCCCCTAATCAGTTTACAAATAATCATAAGGTAGAATGGACACTTGTAATCGCGTTACCGTGGTATCTTAAAAAACCCTCATAAACGCGGTGAAAAGATCGTATTAAGCGGTGTATCTTTTTCTCCGCCCATCACTCGCGTTATGGCATTGTCATTGGGTTTATTAAGTGTGCTGTATGCCTGCCTCAAGCCTGAGGCAACCTCTGGTCCAGCGCGATAGTGTCCAGAGATGAATCAATGCCCACAAATATAAAAATAAAAAACAAGCTTACATCAGAGTCGAATTTTTAATATAAATGAGATGTTGCTTGTTAGTTAAAAAAGTTTGGGTATACTTGCGGATCGTGTAACTAGATCTTATATACCACTTATCCACATAAGTCAACATGTTTCTGCTCCTCCTTGCCCAGCCGGGTCTATGGAGCATTCGTCAGGACTCAATAAAAAATGATTGTTACTCACACCATTTGTGTAGTATTTGGAAGTGGATATTATGTCGCCACTTGGTTTCTTTATCAAGGTTTTGTTGTACCTGTGGTGATGAAATACAAATATGCAAGACAATGTGGGTGGCATACAATTTTAAAAAATATACTTATTATGTAACGCATGTCTCAAACCTAAATTTACGGTGAGTATTCTTTTTCTAAATAAGCGTAATTACGCTCTCATTCTAACTAGGGAAGCTTTAGGTATGGAGACCATCCTGTTTTTGCTACGGGCGGATAATCTAAAGGGAAATTCATACATGGGAATATGACTCAAATCGAGTCTAATTTCTGAGATTATAGAGACATAAGGTATTCGTGTGTTTGTGTAGTGCTAAGTGAACTACTTTCAGAGTCACTTGATAATATGTGAAAGCATATTAATCTGTCTACCTTATAAGAGAAGAGGTTGTTTACGGGTACTGCTCTAACTTATAACAACAGGTTTTGTCACAATTCTCGCTGTTAGTAAATGCGTGCATACACTCGCACCAATTCGTATTAAGCAGGAAGCTTGTTACCTCTTGGTCAATGAAAACGGGCGTCTTCGGGGTTTGTAGATACTTTGATCTCAGGCTATTAAGAGACAATAACAAGATAGATTTCTTAGCAAGAGAGTAAAAAAGTCCAAAGATATTTGAGCAAAATGGTCTTGTACCTCCCTTACCCGCATCCGGAAAATTTCCGCTACTCGTGCTGGCTCTGCCCCCGGACACGGAACAAACTTGTCGGGCGTCTTTTGGCTCGAAGGATCATGGAAATAGAAAGGAGGTCAGACTCTCTCCGTGTACATAGGCACATTATATGTTTTTTCAATCATAAATGGGCATATTCTGTACTGAAGTGGCGTGAATTCAGGCATGATTCTCGATCTTATTTTTAAAGGTTTTTTGTATTCATTAATCCAAATAAATATGTGAGGATGTCTTTGTCTTCCGTGAAGCTTGTGTGTTTTTTTCAATAAAGTTTATTGAGATGGACTTGCGATTGGACAAAAACCCTCTCCATACATTTTTCACACTGTACTTCTTGAGTTTTACCATGATTGCAACTCTTGTAAATAAGATGGATGTAGTACATTGCATCAATAACTTTGATTAGTACTTATGGTATTAGGTCTTACAAAAATAAGGACTGTTAATTTACATCTTTAGGGAGAGTCCCTCATTTCATAAGCCCAATCATGTTGTTACGGATAAGTATCTATTTCGAGAACTGATGCCAAGGTATATTGTCGTTCAATCCATCAATATTTGTTTGGAGACGTTCCACCCATCTTTGTTCTTTTTCGAACAGGATTTTTTCGGTGGTATGGGTTTTATTGTGTAACATTTCGATGATTGTCCATCTCAAATCGTCTGCCTTGTGATTCAGTTCTATAAAATGGGTGCATAATTTAGTGGTATTCTTCTTATTTTTAATGTTGCTCTTATGCTCCCCAATACGTATCTTAACTTTTCTAGTTGTCATCCCAATATATTTCTTTTTGCTTGGGCAAGTCACCATATATATTGCATGTGTTGAATTACAATTTGTATGTTGCCTCTGTGTCCAGGTAAATGTCTCTGTTAGTTGTAGTGTCTTTGTTACAGTGGTTAGTTTACATACCAGGTAGTTGCCACAAGGGAAATGGCCCGTGATGGGTGCCATCTCGACATCCCTCATCAAGGGGAGTTTTTTACGTTTCTGTGGTCTTGTATGCACAAGAATATCTCTTACGTTCCTGGTTCTATTGTTCGCGAACCTTGGTTTGGGCCAATCAAATTTTCCAGTAGTTAGAATTCACCAATTCTTATTTACAATCTTTTGTACTTCATCTGTTACAGGGCAAAAAGTTGTAACGCATGTCATTAGGTCTGCAATCGGTTCCTTCGTTATTGTCTGGAGAAGGTTTTCTCTTGGTTGCTATTTTGCTCTTTTTCGGCACTTCGCTATTGTGTTCTGTGGGTAGTCTCTTTTTTGTAATTTTTCACTAAGTTCTCTTGCTTGTGTTGTGTAGTCGTTAGTCTTACTGCAATTTCGTTTGAGCCTCAAAAATTGGCTGTATGGTAAGTTGTCCCGTAATGGTTTTGGGTGGAAGCTCTGGTATGACAGCATACTGTTTTTGGAGGTTGGTTTAGAATATGTCTTCGTTTCCAGTCGTCCTTTTCGACGAAGATTGTTATGTCGAGGAAATCTAGAATGATGTTATTTGCTGTGAAGGTGAATTTGAGGCACTCATCTCTCTGGTTGAGCCATTCAATAAATATATTGAGATATTTATCATTTTTCCAGAGCATCACGATATCGTCTATATATCGCTTCCAAAAAACTATGTTGGTAACAAATGTATTGGAGTCATTCAGCACATGTTGAGCCTCAAACTCACTGACGTACAGTCCTGCTACTGAAGGAGCAAAAGCACTTCCCATGGAAGTTCCATGGCTTTGAATAAATAGTGTACCGTTGTATTCAAAATAATTTTCCGTTAGTGCTAGGCGACAGCATTCTAATACAAAATGTCTGGGCGTTCGATCCTTCCATTCTGACATAAAGTGAATATTTTCAAGAGTTTGTAATGTTTCTTTTTGTGGTAGGCTAGTATAAAGAGATTCAACATCTAGTCCTACTAGTAACAACTTACCGTACAGCCAATTTTTGAGGCTCAAACGAAATTGCAGTAAGACTAACGACTACACAACACAAGCAAGAGAACTTAGTGAAAAATTACAAAAAAGAGACTACCCGCAGAAAACAATAGCGAAGTGCCGAAAAAGAGCAAAATACCAACCGAGAGAAAACCTTCTCCAGACAATAACGAAGGAACCGATTGCAGACCTAATAACATGTGTTACAACTTTTTGCCCTGTAACATATGAAGTACAAAAGATTGTAAATAAGAATTGGCGAATTCTAACTACTGGAAAATGTGATTGGCCCAAACCAAGGTTCGTGAACAAAAGAACCAGGAACATAAGAGATATTCTTGTGAATACAAGACCACAGAAACGTAAAAAACTCCCCTTGATGAGGAATGTCGAGATGGCACCAATCACGGGCCATTTCCCTTGTGGCAACTGCCTGGTATGTAAACTAACCACTGTAACAAAGACACTACAACTAACCGAGACATTTACCTGGACACAGAGGTAACATACAAATTGTAATTCAACACATGCAATATATATGGTGACTTGCCCATGCAAAAAGAAATATATTGGGATGACAACCAGAAAAGTTCAGATACGTATTGGGGAGCATATGAGCAACATTAAAAATAAGAAGAATACCACTAAATTATGCACCCATTTTATAGAACTGAATCACAAGGCAGAAGATTTGAGATAGACAGTCATCGAAATGTTACACAATAAAAGCCATAACACCGAAAAAATCCTGTTCGAAAAAGAACAAAGATGGGTGGACCATATCCAAACGAATATTGATGGATTGAACGACAATATACCTTGGCATCAGTTCTCTAAATAGATACTTATCCGTAACGACATGATTGGGCTTATGAAATTAGGGACTCTCCCTAAAGATGTAAATTAACAGTCCTTATTTTTGTAAGACCTAATACCACAAGTACTAATCAAAGTTATTGATGCAATGTACTACATCCATCTTATTTACAACAGTTGCAATCATGGTAAAACTCAAGAAGAACAGTGTGAAAAATGTATGGAGAGGGTTTTTGTCCAATCGCCAGTCCATCTCAATAAACTTTATTGAAAAAAACACACAAGTCTCACGGAAGACAAAGACATCCTCACATATTTATTTGGATTAATGAATACAAAAAACCTTTAAAAATAAGATCGAGAATCATGCCTGAATTCACGCCACTTCAGTACAGAATATGCCCATTTATGATGGAAAAAACATATAGTGTGCCTATGTACACGGAGAGAGTCTGACCTCCTTTCTATTTCCATGATCCTTTCGAGCCAAAAGACGCCCGACACGTTTGTTCCGTGTCCGGGGGCAGAGCCAGTACGAGTAGCGGAAATTTTCCGGATGCGGGTAAGGGAGGTACAAGAGCATTTTGCTCAAGTATCTTCGGACTTTTTTACTCTCTTGCTAAGAAATTTATCTTGTTATTGTCTCTTAATAGCCTGAGATCGAAGTATCTACATAACCCGAAGACGCCCGTTTTCATTGACCAAGAGGTAACAAGCTTCCTGGTTAATACGAATTGGTGGGAGTGTATGCGCGCATTTACTAACAGCGAGAATTGTGACAAAACCTGTTGTTATAAGTTAGAGCAGTACCCGTAAACAACTTCTTCTCTTATAAGGTAAACAGATTAATATGCTTTCAAATATTATCGAGTGACTCTGAAAGTAGTTCACTTAGCACTACACAAACACATGAATACCTTATGTCTCTATAATCTCAGAAATTAGACTTGATTTGAGTCATATTCTTATGTATGAATTTCCCTTTAGATTATCCGCTCGTAGCAAAAACAGGATGGTCTCCATACCTAAAGCTTCCCTAGTTAGAATGAGGGCGTAATTAAGCTTATTTAGAAAAATAATACTCACCGTACATTTAGGTTTGAGACAAGCTTTACATAATAAGTACATTTTTAAAAATTGTATGCCACCCACATTGTCTTGCATATTTGTATTTCATCACTACAAGTACAACAAAACCTTGAAAAAGAAACCAAGTGGCGACATAATATCCACTTCCAAATACTACACAAATGGTGTGAGTAACAATCATTTTTTATTGAGTCCTGACGAATGCTCCATAGACCCGGCTGAGCAAGGAGGAGCAGAAACATGTTGACTTATGTCGATAAGTGTTATAATAAGATCTAGTTACACGATTCGCAAGTATACCCAAACTTTTTTAACTAACAAGCGGCATCTCATTTATATTAAAAATTCGACTCTGATATAAGCTTGTTTTTTATTTTTATATTTGTGGGCATTGATTCATCTCTGGACACTATCGCGCTAGACCAGAGGTTGCCTCAGGCTTGAGGCAGGCATACAGCACACTTAATAAACCCAATGACTATGCCATAACACGAGTGATGGGCGGAGAAAATGATACACCGCTTAATACGATCATTTCACCGCGTTTATGAGGGTTTTTTAAGATACCAAGGTAACGCGATTACAAGTGTCCATTCTACCTTATGATTATTTGTAACCTCCCACAGCACCTAGCCACATAAGTGGCCATTTTCTGAATGTTAATTGTGCAGATTTTGATTGCAGTTCATGAACTCTAGACAGAAAGTCCTACCCTAAGCTTGAGCTTGCTAACGTGAAAGCTGGAGTCTGTAGATATCCATCTACGTCCACTGAATTACCATGTAGCAAAAGAAAGTTTTTAAAATATATGAACTCAATCTTAGTGCCTTTAAGTAAGTGGATCAAATGTACCTCTTCTCATAATGGTGTTGACAATGAGCATTTTTAGTGGACTCAATGCCCTACATTAGCATGAGATTGGTGGGCAAAACTGGAAAACCACAGACTTGAAACATTCACATGTTGCAGGCCAGAAACAAACAGAATTGAGCTAATATTATTAATATGTTTCACCCACCCCTCCTCAGAAAAGAAGTATGTGCTGAAATAGGAACTTGCAAACTGACAGTTAGAGCTGAGTTATGAGCTTGGTGTTCTGAATTCCTAAGGAATTCCACAAGAAAAGGCATCCAAAGGCTAAGAATGAGGGTGAACTCAATGTTCGTTGGCAGTCATCTGACTGAGTTTAGGACATTAGCATGACCCACTGCACATGATTAGAAGCCTTGCACAGTTGGTTTTGTCAGCCCTGTTTATTAAGTGTAGGCTATTAGAAGTGTAAGCCACTTGATATTTGCCAGAAGAAAACACTGATCCTAAGGAACGGTTGTTGAAGGCATATGCGTCAGTAAAGAACTTAACAGGTCAAGAAGCCAAAGCCTCTTTCCCCAAACATTGCTTATTCCAAGTTGCATTGGGAGTGTTTAGTTCAAGTTTTGCAAATTTACAATGCACAGAGTTGTGGATTATAAACCTTTTGAACAGTTATCCATTATGTTATGTTATGTGTTATGTTATGTTATGTTATGTTATGCACTTTTATTAGGCGCACAGCTGCTCCAGCGAAGGAGCGTCCTGGCGCCGCGACAAGGTAGCAGCACAACACAACGAGATAAAAACACAGTAGAGAGAGGCTAAGGGAACAGGAAAGTTTTCACCGCTCGGCGAAATGAAAGCAGGTCCCTAAGGGCGCGAATCGCCGGGGGAAGGGAGTTCCACAGCATAGCTGCGCGGACTTGAAAGGAACGTCCACCAGCTCTGCTGCGCTTGAAGCGAGGGACAACAGCTAGTTCTAAGTCAGCAGATCTTAGTGCTCGCGCAGGAGTGTAGTGAGCCAGAAGTTTGGACAAAATCATGGCTGGAGACCCCTTGAGTATTTTGTAAGCGACACAGAGGACCTTAAACTGAATCCGCTGAGCCACCGGGAGCCAATGCAGCGATCGCAGGGTACTGGAGGTAGGACATGATCTAGGTAGTCCTACCACCGCTCTCGCAGCGGCATTCTGAATCCGCTGCAAGCGACCAATTTCTGCTTGGTTTAAGCCAGCGAATAGGGAACTCGCGTAATCCAGCCTAGAGATAACAGTGGCTTGGATCATGAGTTGCCGAGTGGCGGCATAAAAAAACTTAAGCACCGGACGTAGTCCCCGTAGAATGCCAAAACAGCAGGCCACCGTACGTTTGGTGTGGCATACAAACGTAAGGGAAGGATCCAGCCATACCCCGAGGTTTTTAAGCTCGGAGACTGGGATAGGAGTAGGACCCAACTCCCCTGGCCACCATCTTCCTCCCCAAAGTTCCGGTTGTTTCCCAAAAATCATGACCTCGGTCTTACTAGCGTTCAGCTGGAGACAGTTGGACGTCATCCAGCCAGCGACCGCCCGCAGTCCTTGTTGGAATCTGGGTGCATCCACATCGGCATCCCCACTGATCGTGACCGCCAGCTGGGTGTCATCGGCGTATGACACCATAGTCATAGCCCATTGCCGAACAACCTCAGCTAGCGGCCTTACGTATAGGTTAAACAACGTAGGACTCAGCGAGGAGCCTTGGGGGACCCCCAGATCCAACAGATGGGGTTTGGACTGGTATGGAGGGACGGTCACGCTAAAGGTCCGATTAGCTAAGAAGGACCGGAACCATTGGAGAGAGGTGCCGGTGACACCAGCCTCCTCTAATCGACGCAGAAGGATGGGGTGTGATACGGTGTCAAAGGCGGCGCTCAGATCTAATAACACCAGCGCCGCCGTTTGGCCCGCATCAAGCACGGAGCGCAGATGCTCCACCATATACAGCAGAGCCGTCTCCGTGCTGTGGCCTGCTCGAAACCCATTCTGCGTCGTATCGAGGATATCGGCTTGGTAAAGATGTTCCGAGAGGACCGCGTTGACATGCGCCTCAGTCACCTTGGCGGGCCACGGCAGAAGTGAAATTGGCCGATAGTTTTCGGGCTTACTCCCGTCCAGGCTTGGTTTCTTGAGAATAGGCCGGACCATGGCCTGTTTCCACTTAAGTGGAACTATGCCAGATGTGAGCTACGTGTTGATCAAAGAGCATAGCGGTGAGATGTCATGCACCGCAAGATCTTTGAACACAGCCGGGCAGAGCGGATCTGCTGGGGACCCCGACCTCACTTGGCAAGCCAATTTGCCAAGACTTTCAGTTGTTAAAATCGGAAAAGAGTGCAATTCCTCGACAGTCAAGGGTTTAAGAGGTGTATCTGCAGGTGGAATGGCCGACGGGAAAGCCCGATAGATAGCATTGACCTTTTCCACAAAGAAATCCGCCAATATTTCACAATGCTCAACAGAGCTCTGGAGGATCGCAGTCGCCTTTTTGGTGGTAAGATCTTTCAACACCTTGAAGATGGTTTTAGAGGGATTGGCACTAGTCCGAAACTGTAAGGCATAAAAGGCAGCACGGGTTCTGCACACTGCTCGATGGTAGAGTTTCACAGTGGCTTGGTACAAGGCCTTCTCCTGGTTGTTATAGGTTTTGCACCATGCCCGCTCTGCACGCCTACAGGAGGTCTTGAGTGCCCGCAGCGCATCGTCGTACCATGGGCTGGTATTCCTGGCCCCTGATTTACACCAGACTGTGGGGATAAGGGAATCTAATGCCCTAGTCACCCAGTTACAGAAGCCATCATAGCCTTGATCTACCGCCCCAGTTATATCTAGTGGGTCGGACGACAAAAGGTGGTAGAACTCGTCCAACTTTAATTTGTTCCAACGCCGTCTAGGGGTTGGACACACCACTGATTTGGGCTGCGTAACAGGTACGGGGCACTGGATCTGTATCAGATAATGATCAGTCCATGCCAACGGTGTAAGGCTAGTAATGCTGGCTTCCGCCACGTTGGTGAAAAACGGGTCGAGAGTATGCCCCCCTATATGGGTGGGTTGTAAGACCATCTGGGCCAGCTGAAGCGACTCTAAGTCTGCCATAAAACTAGACACCGACGGGCTAGAAAGATTATCAAAGTGCAGATTCATGTCCCCAATAATGGAGAAATTAGAGCACCCAACAGCCAGCTTACTGATGGCATCTGGTAGTGCAGCTCTAAAGGCCACCTCACTCCCGGGGGGTCGATAGATCAGTAACCCCGACAAGGTGAAATTGGGCGTGATGGCTACCTTAAAGATTGCACTTTCACAGCCAGAAATCCTCTGTCCCTGCCACGTACAAGGGTAACAGGACTTGACCGCAAGGGCTATCCCTCCGCCTCTAGAGCCTCGGTTGAGGGTAAATACCGAGTATTCCGGCGGGAAAGCCAAGTTGACAATGGCTGTATCAGCATCCTGCAGCCAAGTCTCTGTCAGACAGAATATATCTGGCAAATCGTGGCATAGCAGGTCGGAGATATCCAGATGGTGCTTTACCAGCGACCTGACGTTCAAGTTCCAGATGCTAATAAAAGGAGATGAACCGGCAGCCACAGTGCCACGCTCCTTAAACCCCCTTCCAAGGGGAGCGGGAAGACTAAACTGCCCACAGCCACAAGAGAGAGGGCCACCTAAGGGGTCCACCCGCGTTGTCCCGCAGGACCCCGATGACAAACCAATAGCAACAAGTCTGTCTCTGGCATAGCACAGCATTATGGTCAAACCTGTCGCGGACGGGCGCAGACGGGCAGGACTCTGGCACGACTCCGACCACGCGAGGACACGCCCGCTGCGCGATCCCGCTGCGCTAGGGGAGGAGCTTTAAATAGGTGTTCCCAGGCGGCTCATGCGCACTCAAACGCTGGCAGGTAGAAACGCCTCAATCCACTCACCCCACTCCAAGATGGCGACCAAAATTGAACAGGGCACCCACCCCAGGACCAGACCCGCCCAAACGGCGGTGCGGGGCTCAAATTATTGTGCAGGTAAGGGCGATTTTAAAAACAGGGTCAGATAACCAAAGATAACAGAAATATCAAAAAGGATGTTTAAAACAGCAGTTTTCAGCAAAGCGCGCGAAGCGCTCTCGCAGCATCAGCTACCTTGTCAGGGGCCGGTATCAGGAGGGACTCGCCTTAAATAGGTGTTCCCAGGCGGCTCATGCGCACTCAAACGCTGGCAGGTAGAAACGCCTCAATCCACTCACCCCACTCCAAGATGGCGACCAAAATCGAACAGGGCACCCACCCCAGGACCAGACCCGCCCAAACGGCGGTGCGGGGCTCAAATTATTGTGCAGGTAAGGGCGATTTTAAAAACAGGGTCAGATAACCAAAGATAACAGAAATATCAAAAAGGATGTTTAAAACAGCAGTTTTCAGCAAAGCGCGCGAAGCGCTCTCGCAGCATCAGCTACCTTGTCAGGGGCCGGTATCAGGAGGGACTCGCCTTAAATAGGTGTTCCCAGGCGGCTCATGCGCACTCAAACGCTGGCAGGTAGAAACGCCTCAATCCACTCACCCCACTCCAAGATGGCGACCAAAATCGAACAGGGCACCCACCCCAGGACCAGTTAAGTATCAAGTTAAAATAAAAGATGCCGATTATTCATTACTGTTTCTTGTCATTTAGTTCAGTTTATTTTAAGTAATTTTAATGCATTATTATGGCTTACAGCTTAGAATAGATTTAGGGTTGGGATTAAAATTATGGTTGAAGGATTGCAATCCATATTTTTAATTAATTTGAAATTCCCTTTAACTACATATATTTTTTGTTTGATTCATGTCAATGGAATACATTTATAAGTTAGCATAAAGAATACCTTTATGGTTAAACAGTAGGGTTACAGAAAGGTGTGAACATATCATGTGATCAAGAATGAGCAGTAGGATGACCATAATGTCAAGTTTGAGCTGATGGTTTGTGGTTAGTGTTGATGTAGTCAAAGTAATGGCATACGCCAAAATGTGGAATGTGATGGCATGTTACTGTGAAAGTGTCAATGTTAAAGTAGTTCAGTGTTACAGCCATTGATCTGTGCAGACTATGATTAAGGAAGGTGATACAAATTATATTACTAGGTTGGCAAGCTCTTAGTCTTGGTTCATGGCGCACCTTTCCAGCATGTGTGAAATATTTGGGTCGGCATGAAGCTAGGATTTTTTAAATAGATTTGTTTCTTATTTGTAGTTTAGGAAAATCGAAGAATAATTTTATACTTTATCTTTGATTTAAAAGAAAATAAGTACACTCAATATATAAGGACCTTGAAAAAGTGAAATGCCACTTTTGTGTAGTCAGCCCCATTTCTTGCTGAATGAATTGCTTGTTTTTAGACTCTGCACACTGGGACACTGCTGTTCAGTGTCCGTTAAATGTGCCCCGATCCCTATAATATGTGGAAATTGGCTAGTTAATGATTGGTATGCTTACCTTTCTTATTAGCAGATTTATTATCAGCATAAATGGAATATCATATACTTAGGTAATAGTTCTAGTGCTCACATAGGAAGTTAAAGTGCGTGAAGTGGGGAAGTGCTGCTGACAATTAAAAATTAACATCGAATTGAAAAACAACAAAAACAGTAGTTAGCAAAACTCCTAAATAAATTGAATGCAAGAATGGAGTTTTGGTTGGAGAGGTCAACAGCGTTTCAAAATCACATGGCAATGGAGAAGTCCATATTTAAACATGTTAACCCTTCATTTGGAGTGGTGACGATGTACTTAAAAGTCGCCAATACTATATTTCCAACTGCTAAAATGGTGGATACCTGACCTTGTATATAGGGTATTTGGAACGTACTGCGGCTGGTGGAAGTCAGGCATGAGGCAGATGTTTTAATGCACGGTGAACACAGCCAGAGGCTAACGTTGGTGATTGTGATGGTTGTGGGCCAATGGCTGTGTCCTTCTACCCTAACGATCAATTCCTTGGCGTACATGTATGTCACCATTTGAAAAATAAGAATTCAATGGCGTCCTGACACTGCTGCTATCAACTCCTCCTCAACTTTAGCTCCTGTTTGCCACCTCTGGGAGCAATCATGCCAGGCCAAGCAGGTGAGAGGGCCCCTGCCTTCTCTCCAGGGGAGCTGGAGAAACTTGTTCAAGTGGTCCTTTCCCTGGATGGCCAGCTCAATGGCTCACCAAAGAAACATTAACTATCTTACATACGTATTTTACTCTGTTCAACTTCATTGTTTCCATTCCAATAGACTACAATGTGCCTCTGAGACCCAGGGTGAATTCATATTATGGTTGGAACATGTTGTGGTCCCTACATAGGGCAATCATGTAGTGGACTGTGGAACACTGTACCTTGTGTACTTAGCATCACCATTGTGATGTGAGATAAGCCTTAGATCCCACTTCTGTTGTATGCACATATCTATGCACATTTCATGGCACCTATGGGTTGTATGACGTTACAACGCATACTTTTACAACGCACACCTTTACAACGCATTTTTTACAACACAACATCCATTACAACTCATTTCATTACAACGCATACCATAACAACACATTTTTAAAAACTACCTTTACAACGCATACTACCTTTACAATGCATACCATTACAACGCATAACATTACATTGCATGTATGGTAAGTATTGCATAGTGTAGGGGTAAAAATTACTATTCTAACTCCAGGGGGTGCAACAGTAGTGTAAGTGTTGGATGGTAATAGTATACATTATAATGGTATGCAGTGTAATGACAGTGTTGTAATGACATGCATTGTAATGGTATGCGTTGCAGTGTCATACGTTGAAATGGTTGCTTTGTAATGGCATGCTATGTAATGGATGTTGCGCTCTAAAAGTTTCATTGTAATGGTAGTGCGTTGTAAAAGTTGCGTTGTAAAGGTTGTTTCCCATGCAGTGGTGTTCAGGCAGTATAGGGGCTCAAGGTGGGACTGAGAATGTAGAAATGAGAATTCACTCAAATAATTTGCACATGCTACTGAACAAGTTGGTATGCAATTTCTACATCACACCGAGGATCTTTATTACACAGCATGGAGACTATTTTGGAATTCAGAGGCCTGACACACATGCTGCTTTGGACTTTATAGAACTAACTGTCCTAAGGAATGACTCACTCCATGACTACATCCTTTGGTATATTTTAAAACACATCAACAAAGCAAATTATTCTGCCACATTTTTCTGAAATGAATTCTCACTCACACTGTGATCTTAGACTCGTGACAGTATGCCTTGCAATTCCGTAAAATGATTACTACAGTGAAAGAGAGTCTTGATGGGAGTGCTGTTTCACATTTTAGGACAGTGCAGTGGGGTTGTATGACGTTACAACGCATACTTTTACAATGCACACCTTTACAACGCATTTTTTACAACGCAACTTCCATTACAACTCATTTCATTACAACGTATACCATTACAACAAAGTTTTTAAAACTACCTTTACAACGCATTCCATTACACCACATACTACCTTTACAACGCATACCATTACAATGCATAACATTACATTGCATGTATGGTAAGTATTGCATAATATAGGGGTAACAATTTATATTCTAACTCCAGGGGGTGCAACAGTAGGGTAAGTATTGGATAGTGTAAGGGTAAAACTTACTATTCTAACTCCATGGGGTGTAACAGTAGGGTAAGTGTTGGATGGTAATGGTATGCATTGTAATGACTGCGTTGTAATGACATGCATTGTAATGGTGTGCATTGTAATGTCATTCGTTGTAATGGTTGCGTTGTAATGGCATACTATGTAATGGATGTTTCGTTGTTAAAGTTTCGTTGTATTGGTAGTGCATTGTAAAAGTTGCGTTGTAAAGGTTGTTTCCCGTGCAGTGGTGTTCAGGCAGTATAGGGGCTCAAGGTGGGACTGATAATGTAGAAATGAGAATTCACTGAAATAATTTCTACATGCTACTGAAGAAGTTGGTATACAATTTCTACAGCACACCCAGGATCTTTATTACATAGCATGGAGACTATTTTGGAATTCAGAGGCCTGACACACATGCTGCTTTGGACTTTATAGCACTAACTGTCATAAGGAATGGCTCACTCCAAAACTACATCTTTTGCCATATTTTAAAACACATCAACTAAGCAAATTATTCTGCCACATTTTTCTGAAATGAATTCTCACTCACACTGTGATCATAGACACATGACAGTATGCCTTCAAATTCAGCAAAATGATTACTACAGTGAAAAAAAGTCTAGCTAGGAGCGCTGTTTCACTTTTTAGGACAGTGCAGTGATGTACAAGCAATGCAGGGGCTCAAGGTGGGACTAAGAATGTAGAATGTAGAAATGAGAATTCACTGAATAATGCCATGTTTTAAAACACATCAACTCAGCAAATTATTATATCATTTTTAACAACAGCACTGTACTGCAAAGAAATATCTCCTCAAACACATCAACATACCAAATGCTCACAATATTTTTCCCAAAGCAGACAAATTCAAAATTAGACTCTGTACAAATAAACTCCTGCTTCCACATTAGAATACATTTTTCAATTTAACTTAAACTGCACAACATAGATCCCCTTACAATTTAACAACTCACCTTTAAAAATGCTTTTGTAGTTTTAGAACAGTGTCAATCACATTTCAGATTTTCTTAAGCAGAATCTCTGAATAGTGCACCAGTCACTCACACCAAGCACAAAATGGCATAGCTTCCCTATCATTTTACACTCTAATCTTGAAGATAACCAATCAAATATCTTCCCACACAAATTCAAAACCAAACAAACATTTTAATTGGTTCTACATTGAAACACTTTCAATCTCACATAAAATTCAACCGTCCCCCACTGCTCTCTCTGCCTGTTACCATGGTAACACTCCATAGACAACAAAAACACAACGGTGAAGTAGGACCCGGGGAATATTTAAAGACCCGGCTCTGAATACAGTCCCCAATTAACGAACAACTACAAAAAGTATCAGAGGGTCTAAAACAGGGAAGAGTTTAAAGGTGACAGACACCAAACCGGCAGGACAAAACCCTTTCACTAACTGAACAAGAGCATGGTGCGCAATAACATCATAAGTGGATGAGGAAAAAACCCATCAGTCACCACTCGGATCCGCCCTTCATCATTTGGGATTTATCCGGACCATCCATGTAAGTATGTTCTATCACAGTCATAAGAAGACCAGGTGAATAAAGGTCTTCTTCGCTGTGCCACCAACAGTATGGTCTACCACTCGGTAACAACTAATGAGTGGAACAAGGAAGGCGATATGACTGGGGTATGCAGTGCAAATAAATGTGAATTAGAAAACAATAAACAATGTGTTATAAAATTGGATGAGAGAGCACAGAACCAACTTTATTCAAATGGTGCTCACTGGACCAAGATTAAAATATACGTCAAAGACAGTGGAGTTACGTAGACTGTCTAAGGTGGAACCAGGTCGACATGTTTCAGCAATTCAGGACTCCTATGTCCTTGCTTTCATCAGGACCATATAAAAAAGAACAGTGCTACTGCACAGTAGTGAATAAAGAAAAAGAAAAGTGACAACAAGAAAAACAAGTGCAAATGTCACCTGAATTTTCAAAGTACGATTACAGCTAGTGTTGTTCACTGTGGAAACAGAAAGAAAAAAGAGGATTGAGTGTCAGATAAGATAGCCTACACCTTTTAGAACTCATTTTTGGATTTTTAATGGTTAAGTCCAGTCGGTATAGACCTACAACTCTGTCAGAGATTACTCGTGCTGACATATACACTCTTCACAATAGAGGATCAGTTTGTATTTATTTTGGATATATGTTTTTACATTCCAAACATGCAAGACTGTAAAAATTCTTACCATAGTCTGTAAGAAAGGACGACCTCACCCCGCCTGGCAGTGGCTCAGGGAAAGAGTGAAGCACCGCTCTAAAAAAAAACATGTAAAAATCACAACATGTTTTACATAGTGTGCAAGAACCTTCATACAACTACCTTCTCTCTAAAGGACAGTCTAAAAGGAAAACGAGTCTATCGAACGATTGATTTGCCCAGTTATTATTAGTTCAAGGCTTTTTTTAAAAAAAAGGTAGTAAAGCCACTCGTATATCACTGGCAGGGAGCACAATGAATCAGTGGGCTACTCTAAATAACTGTCGCTGTGAAGGAAGAAAAAGGAGCAAGCTCTTACCTGTCCATCGGTACTCCGTAGCCGGCGTCTGAACCGACTGGGGAGGTACCGAACGGCAGGACAGAGCTTCGTTATCTAGCATCATCTGATAGACATGTTGTGATTTTACATGTTTTTTTTTAGAGCGGTGCTTCACTCTTTCCCTGAGCCACTGCCAGGCGGGGTGAGGTCGTCCTTTCTTACAGACTATGGTAAGAATTTTTGCAGTCTTGCATGTTTGGAATGTAAAAACATATATCCAAAATAAATACAAACTGATCCTCTATTGTGAAGAGTGTATATGTCAGCACGAGTAATCTCTGACAGAGTTGTAGGTCTATACCGACTGGACTTAACCATTAAAAATCCAAAAATGAGTTCTAAAAGGTGTAGGCTATCTTATCTGACACTCAATCCTCTTTTTTCTTTCTGTTTCCACAGTGAACAACACTAGTTGTAATCGTACTTTGAAAATTCAGGTGACATTTGCACTTGTTTTTCTTGTTGTCACTTTTCTTTTTCTTTATTCACTACTGTGCAGTAGCACTGTTCTTTTTTATATGGTCCTGATGAAAGCAAGGACATAGGAGTCCTGAATTGCTGAAACATGTCGACCTGGTTCCACCTTAGATAGTCTACGTAACTCCACTGTCTTTGACATATATTTTAATCTTGGTCCAGTGAGCACCATTTGAATAAAGTTGGTTCTGTGCTCTCTCATCCAATTTTATAACACATTGTTTATTGTTTTCTAATTCACATTTATTTGCACTGCACACCCCAGTCATATCGCCTTCCTTGTTCCACTCATTAGTTGTTACCGAGTGGTAGACCATACTGTTGGTGGCACAGCGAAGAAGACCTTTATTCACCTGGTCTTCTTATGACTGTGATAGAACATACTTACATGGATGGTCCGGATAAATCCCAAATGATGAAGGGCGGATCCGAGTGGTGACTGATGGGTTTTTTCCTCATCCACTTGTGATGTTATTGCGCACCATGCTCTTGTTCAGTTAGTGAAAGGGTTTTGTCCTGCCGGTTTGGTGTCTGTCACCTTTAAACTCTTCCCTGTTTTAGACCCTCTGATACTTTTTGTAGTTGAACACTCCATAGACACCTTACTGAATACACAGGTGAAAAGTTAATCTACAAAACAAAGTAGCAAGGAAGTTTGACTTTTCAAAACAGCAGCGAATCCTTTGCAATGTTCCTTTCAATCACTTTCTCTCAACCATTAGCATTTCTCCTTAAAAGAAAACAGTAGCATGCACCCTAGTTTTCAATGTTGAATTTACAGAAACCACCAATCATTTATTCTTTTTCAAGTGCACTGAATCTCATCCACATTTTTTTCTAAACTCCTACTTTTCAAACTGCCATTTAATTTCCAGAGCCCATCTGAGTACGACCAGATCCCCCTTCAAAATGCTTAGAGTGTGGATTTTAGGTCACAGCTATATTTTCTGGATTGAAAGGTATGCAGCAAATAGATGCTTTCTCAACCTTGACTTACCAAATGTGGATATTATGTGGATTGGCCAGAGAGGATTGAGAAGTCACCAATTGATGCCATTGGTAAAATCATTTTTGCATCTCCCACACCCTGACCTCATAATTGTGCACTGTGGTGGCAATGACCTAGGCACTTTGACTGGGGTAGGTCTGGAAATGCTTTTAACCACTTGGATGCTAATGACAAGGGTAACTCGTCATGGAGTGCCCATTCATTTCAATGGAAAAACATGACATTGTTGGACATGCCATAGCATACAAGTGGTTAAAGGACACCTTTGGGCAATTGATGTCACTTTTTCTACAATCTGCCATTGTATATTCTAATATATGCCAAAGGCAAAAATGGAACTGGTCCAACCAATATTGTCCACAGATTGAGAAAGCAAGGAAACATGTGAAGAAGTCTGTTTCTGCTTTCCTCAGAGACTATGGTATGGGTTCTAAATACCACAACAACTTGCGTTACAACATGCAAGGCATTTATAGAGGAGACGGTGTACATTTCACAGATGAGGGAAACAGAGTCTTCCTCCTGAATTTTAGACTCTGCATCGGTACTTACTTGTAGGTACAAAAAACACTCAATAAACACAACGGCTCTTTTTAGAGCCAACCAACATCTAAACACTCAAACTTGTTATTTAACTGTATTTTTTTTTCTGACGTGTGCGCAACGTGCACCTCGCAAATTTCTGCCTCGAGGGTGCGTGCAATGTGCGCGCACCTCGCGATTTAAAAAAAATATATTTTTTTTGTACCTTCGGGGTCCTTCAGTGACCCCCTGAGAAGACCTAGGAGGTCAGGGAGTCTCTACCCTGCCCCCTTTTCACATTCTCCACTTTTGTTTTTGACTCTCTTCTGCCTCGAGGGTGCGTGCAATGTGCGCGCACCTCGCGATTTAAAAAAAAAATCTTTTTTTAGGCCTAGGGGTCCTTCAGGGACCCCCTGAGAAGACCTAGGGGGGTCAGGGAGTCTCTACCCTGCCCCCTTTTCACGTTCTCCACTTTTGTTTTTCACTCACTTTTGCCTCGGGGTGCGTGCAGGCAGGTCTCCCAGCAGCAAAATATATTCCACTTAAAATCTTCTTTAAAGATGGACCCACATTGTGCACCACGGTTTATTCGTGTAGGTTATGCATTTCGACAGACAAGCTGTCTTGATTACAACGTGAGGAGGCATTACATAGGTGTTCAATCAATGACGGACTCGGAATTGGCAAGTGGTAAAAGTTACCATGGCGGCCATTTCTTAATGTACAAGAAACCAATGATTGTAAGTGTAAATACACAATATCACTGTACAAGTAATTTCGGCACATGGTAAAATGGAGTAAAAAACATTTGCTATTTATAATCATTGCTCATATACCTTGTCTAAAATATCTTATGTTCCTATTGGACCTGGTGTGACATACATATGGCTGCATCGCGTGGGGTTGGATGGTCTCCGTATTTTGCATATAGACGGCATGGTGAATTGCGGAGACAAAGTCAAGCATTATGTGGTTTATATTTTGCAGCATTGCGTTGAGCTGCACAACCTCCGTATTAAGCATTTCAACAGCATAGTGCCTGATGGAGACAATGTTAAGCAATGTGTAGTTTAAGTGTTGCACCACTATGCAAGAGAATAGGTACCACCTAGTTCTATTTATAAGTGACCTGGTGCCTGGAAAAACCAAGGTAGTGCTGGTGCAGTCCGTATACTACATCCAATAGTGGGTGAAGTTTGCAGCATGTAGGTGTAAGTGCCATAAAGTAATATATACATAAATTGATGTTGCTTATATAAACAATATACAGATAAAAATGCTCAGGGACTAATTGCATCAAATATCCAAAAACGTATGTGTAAAGAACTGTAGTGATTGGTCGTAAATATACACTGCATTACATAACATTGAGACCTATGCATGATCGGACCACATTGAGACCCTACTGGCCGAAAAACGGTCAACACTACTAGATCCCTTAAACAAAGCGAAAGTGCCAAAAGTGAACAAAAATAGTGAGGATAGAGTAAAAATAGTTTTATCTGAAATGGACTCACAGGATGGGGAAGAAAAGGGTAGGGAGGCCGGAACGGATGAGACAGTCCGCAGACGGAACAACCCTTCCTTTCCTGCTGTGCAAATAGAAAGAAGAAAAGTGATGTTTAAAATTGATTTAGACTTACTATTCATATTCATAGTAGGTACTAATGAGATAAAGCATTATACTTAATCAGCATGCTACATGTCATAGATAATACATTCAGAACAGGATGAAAAACCGGTAGGACCAGATATCACTCAAAGCGTAAATGTGAGCTTAATTCTTCGTCCAGAATATGGCCTGTGGGGTACTTCGTTTTGATATCGATTATCCACTTGGATTCTCGTTTCCTTTTTTTTTTTGTCCTCATACATGCCACCAGAAGATATCTGCTCTAGATGGGATCTCTCTGAGCCTTTCGCACACACAAACTTAGATTCCGCCCCTGGAGTGTGTGCTCGGCCAACAGAATTCACCCAGAGGTAGGCTGTCTCCTTGTCCAACTCCCAATTACCTCATTACCAGGGAGGACCGGACCACAAACCTCTGGCATAATCATTGGACTTAAGTTATTTTTCTGACCAATCTTTTAAGGCAGACCAGACCTTGATGGCACTCTCTCCACCACACACCCTGTCTGACTGGCTAATCATCATGATGTTCTTTAGGCAGTCAGCAAATCTTGGGGGGGCCTTCGACTTCCACTCTCTACATATTTCTCTCCTGGCGATAACAATCACATAGAAGAGAAACTGTATGTCGTAATTATTCATCGAGTACCCCTGTGGGAGACCAAAGAAAATCAATCTGGGGCAACAGGTAATTGATGTTAATAGAACTTCCTCCAAAAAGCCACACACCTGCCTCCAGTAGCTGGTCATTTCTGGGCAATCCATAAACATGTGCAGATCATCAGCTGCCGGAAGGTTACATCTCGGTCAGTGATAGCTTCCAGCTGATATCCTGGATAGCTTAGCAGGAGTCCAATATACCCTGTACGCTGGGAATAGGTGATTTCTTCTGAGGTTGGCAGGTTTGATTATCTTTTGTGACATAGTGAATGCATCAGAACAAACTTTCTGTATCTCCTCTGGGCTCTCGGTTAAAACATTGCCCCAGAGGCACATTATTTCAGAGTTCAGACTGTCTTTTGCAGCCACCAGAGTGTTATACCAGAAGGCAACCTCCTGCTTCCAGCCTCTCCCTCTACCGATGAAATCTAGAATATGGGTCTCCTCCTCCTTCCCCCAACACTGTCTTCCCCACCATGATGACAATTGGTAATACTTGAATCTAATGAGGAACCCCCCAGTTAGATTTACTAAAGATTCCCAATCTAAGAGCCCAGTGTTAACACAGAGGTCCCCCCACTTTTCCAAGCCTACTTCTATCAGTGGCTGTGCCAACCGATCTAACAAACAGTCAAGAGTGCCCGGGGAATCCCATATTGGGGCTTGTACGTTGTAGTAGGGGATCCCCAGAATGGATGTATGTCGTTAGCACGCATGCTTTTACAAAGCATGCCTTTACCACGCAACTTTTACAACGCAAGTCGTTACAACGACTTGCATTGGGGGGTGCTGGATAGTGAATAGTTTAATTTACTATTCCAACTCCAGTCCCCGTGGATAGTAGGGAAGGTGTTGGATAGTAAATTAAACTATTCCCTATCCTAGAGCGCCCCCCCAGCGCAAGTCGTTGTAACGATTTGCATTGTAAAAGTTGCGTGGTAAAGGTAGTTCGTTGTAAATGTTGCGTTGTAAACGCTGTTCACCCCCAGAACCTTCCGAATGTACTGCCAGATTTTAAGTGCCGCCTGTAAAACCTTCAAGCGAACCTTTTTGTAGAATTTTCGATCCCCAAATTTATAGAGGAAAAATTCAAAACCTTGTGGCTGCTCCGATAACAATGCCTGGAAGAGACGGCCGTGCGAGGAGGAGTCTAGCTTATTGGCCAGAATTCTAAAATTCTTGAGCTGGAAGGCATAGCAATAAAAAAGCAGATCAGGTAAAGCCAAGCCTCCCAACTTTAGCCCGCTTCTCAATTTCCTCCATGCTATCCTGGGAGATTTTGTGGCCCAAATAAATGATCCGAATTTTCCCTTAGAGGCTGGCAATCTCCTTGGGATTAAATGATAGGGGTATGTTGTTAAACAAAAAAGTAATATTGGGGAGGATAGTCATTTTAACTAAATTCACTCTTCCATAAATATTCAAGGGCAGACCCCCCACCTAGATAATAACTTACTTACTTCCTTCACCACTGTCTGCCAGCTTGTTTTAGAAGTATCTGCTAATTTCTGTGTAAGATATATTCCCAAATATCTAATTTTTTGTTTGGCCCCCTGTACCGGGGCTAATCTATTCCAACTCATTATATCTGTTTTTTCTTTGTTGATTTTGTATCCCGATACCCTACCAAAGTCTTCAGCTAGTTTTAAATAATCTGGGAATAGCCTCAGCAGGGTTAGCAGTGTAGAGGAGGAGATCATCTGCATATAATGCTGTTTTTAGTTCTAACTCACCCATTTTAAAAGGTGAAATAACGGAGTCTGATCTCAGGGAGCATACGAAAGGCTCGATGTATACATCGAACAGAAGAGGGGACAGGGGACAGCCCTGCCTCGTACGTCTGGAGATGTTAAACCAGTCTGTCAGTCCACCATTAATCAGAACTTTGGCCCGGGGGCTCCTGTATAGAGATTTAACTCCCTCAATAAAGATAGAAGGAAACCCAAACCTTGTCATAGTCTCCCAGAGAAACACCCAATTAACCCGATCAAATGCTTTAGCAGCATCGATCGCTACAATGGTGAGTGGCAGTCCTCTCTCCTCTGCTACATCAATTGCCCCAATCACCTGAAACGTGAGCTCATTGAGCTGCCGGCCAGGTATGAACCCCCTCTGATCTGGATGAATGATTGTCTTAATAACTTTTGCTAATCTGGTTGCTAGTATTCCAGACAATATCTTAAGATCGGAGTTTATTGGTATATCGGTCTATACGACTCGATCTTTTGGGGATCTTTATTTGGTTTTACTATTAGGGCAATAGTAGCCTCCAGCCATGAAGGGGGAATATCATCTCCTTGTAGGAAAATTCTATTGAAGAGTGACGTAAGCACAGGCAACATTTCCTCCAAGTTATCCGCAAACACCTCTGTCCGCAAAGCCGTCAGGGCCAGCGGCTTTACCTCGGCTCATCTTCTTCACTTGCATCCTTATCTCCCCCTCTGTGATCTCACTGGCTAACAAGATATTATCCGATTCACACAAATGGGGCAAATCCCTCAAGACTAACCAAGCCTCCACATCCTCAACTCCGAGACTGCTATCTTCTTGGTATAACCCCCTCATAAACGCCCTTGCTTCCTCCCTAATCTCTTCTTCCTCAATTATCAATACCCCGGAGTCCCGCTGGATTAGTGAATCAATATTATTCCTGCTCCTCTCTGACCTCGACTTCAAGGCCAAGAGAGCACCACACTTATCCCCATACTCAAAATTCTTCAATCTGCTAACCTCCCACCTGTCCTTGATGGCTTTATCACTTCTCGCTTTGAATGTTGATTGAAGTTCTAAAAGTTCTTTTTCTAACCTCGGGATGTTATCCCTATCTGTAAGGGCTGCTAACTGTAGTTGTAATTTTTTCTTTTTTATGACTTCTAGGTCATCGGTGTCTCTTTTCTTAATAGATATCCTCTTACTCAGTGCACCTTTTAAATAGGCCTTAGAAGATTCCCAAACTAATTGCTCCATGCCTGTACCTATATTGAAATGAAGAAACTCGATAATACTTTCTTTGACCTTAGACTTGATTTGATCATTCAGCAAAAGTGTTCTATCCAAGGTCCATCTAACCTCTATGGGCCTGATCCTAAAGTTTATTACTAGTTCCACCACTGAGTGATCGGAAAAACCTTCTGGGATATGGGATACCGACACTATGTCTGGCAGTAATGCGTGATCTACCAAAAAATAATCAATTCTTGTGTATTGCTTATATTTTTTGCTGTAAAAAGAATATTCTCTTACAGCACCATATTTAGCTCTCCACACATCCTGTAAATTAAAATCCTTCATGATGTTCCTAAGAGCTAATAAAGAATTCGTTGGGACACCATATCTCACTCTAGAAGTACGGTCTAGCTGTTCATCAAAAACTAAATTGAAATCTCCCCCTAATATTACCGGCGCAGTGTGTTGTAATAAAATACCCCCTAATTTCAGAAGAAAATTAGAATTGTCCCTATTCGGACCATAATACACTGCGCACGTATGGGGAGAACTACCTATAGAGAGGACTGCCACCAGCCATCTGCCGGACTGATCAGTGTCCCATTTCTGAACCTTAATCCCCTTATTTGCTCTAACAATAATAGCTACCCCCTTGAGATTCCCTTCTGCCTAGAACATAGTACCTCCTGAACCCAACCTAATAAACCAAAGAATTGTTTGCATAGTTTAGCCTCTAAATGAGTTTCCTGTAATAAGTAGACGTGAGCTTCTGAATTTTTTTAATATTCACAGACCCTAGATTATTTTCTCCCACCACCTATGCCATTAAGATTCCAAGAGAGAAATGTACTACTTATTACCCTACTAACAGCCATAGCCATAGCCAAACCTAACCCAAAATGTGGCCACCTTCCAGAGCTCTAACCAACATAACAATTTTGCAACATTTGAGGACATTTTTTTTCCTTTTCACCCCCCCCAGTGACCCCTCCCTAATCCTCCCCAAGGGAACTCTCCCATCTTACCAGGCGCTAGTCTTGCCTTTAGGGAGCCCCCCGCACCAGCGGCACTGCAATTTTTCATTGTAGCGGGACCCCAATAAATTATTTCCTTTTTTCTTCTTTTCTTTTAGGAGGGGCAAGTATGAGGAAAAAATAGAAGTATAAGCAGAAAGGGGGGAACATGGCGGTGGCAGGCTAACGCTAGTCGCGGAGCTCCGTAGTACAGCGGCACTGCAGGCGGCGGCAGAATAGCGGAATGTAGGACGGCGGCCCTCATCTTGCAGATGCGGTGAGAGACTTGGGGCTATCTTTGTTACATGTTTTGGGGCATAATACTAGTAATCGACGTTCTTCTTTTGGCAGAGGAGTAGCACGCCATAGCCTTCTTCTGCGCTAGGACCCTGAAGTTCATGGGGATTGAGGATGCGGTGTACGCGGAATCGAGCTGCAGGCGGGGCTGCTCCACATCGACAGCGACAGAGCCAGCAGCAGCGGTAGTGGTGTCGGTGGCTCAGGTAGTCAGAGTACATCGGAGGAGTCTGTGGTACCGTGCTCGGGTCGCACTCCTGTTCACACATTTCCGAGGACCTGTTTGCTGGGGGCAATTTTCAGCGGCTACATTCCTCTACACATCAGACGCCGGTAAGGAGGTTCCAAAAAGGGGAGGCTGCATGGAGTTGGAGTTGGAGTGATCAGCAGCAGCTCAACCGGCTCAACCAGTCCAATCAGTTAACCCCTTAAGTGGGGGGGGGCACCATAAACTTAATTGAGGAGTCTGGGGAGCCTGGTTCATTGGCAGTCCTCCCTGTAGTCAGTGGGGGTAAACCCGGGGGTAACTCAAGCGAGATTGAGGCAGATCAGTCAAAAAACAGGAATAGATATCAGTTGAGGTCTAAACAAGATCTGAAGTCAAAGGGGGTATTGGACTCCTTGGATACAGTGGAGAGGGAGGGACCGACCCCATTAACTCCCTATGAAAAGAAGAAAAAGTGAGGGACCAAGAAGGTTGGAAGCACTAAGGCAACTCAACAGCTGCAGTTTCAAAAGAACACCCCATCTCTTAAGACCTATTTTAAGATCATGGAGCATTTGGTGGGTCCGAAGGGGGTGACGGCAACGGAGACTGTGTTATTAGATCAGGTTTCTGACCTATCTCCTCTGATTTTGGGAAATCGATATACACCTCTTAGAACTATCCAGGATGTGGGGATCTTGGAGAATTTGGAAGCGGGGCTGAGTGTGGGTTCAGCTGGCAGTTGTACAACAGCAGTTATGCCCAGAGACGTCTCTCTCCCCCCAATAGAGCTACAAGGGTCTCCGGTTATGGTAGAGCTCGTGGACCCCTTCTTACCCTTGGTTGCTGATGACCCTAGTAAACCTCAAATACAGTCTCGGGCCTTGGTTCAGGTCCAGGTTCATACTCCGGTACAGGCCCAGTTGACTTCTCAAGGCGGTACTGTCCCTCAGCAGTTAATTGGTTCAGTTAGTACTGAGCTCGAAGGTGACAGGATTGGCTTTTTATTTCAATCACTGAGGGAGGACCTATTGAGTAAGTTTGAGGTCTCAGAGACTAATCAAAAAAGTCTGCATGATAGATTTGATCTGCTGGAGACTAGACGAGACGATATATGTACCCGGACTAGGTTTCTATGTTATCGGAGTCCACCGTGGGAAATTCCAAGGACATTGATACCTTAAAAATACAAAATCGGTCTCTCATGATGGATATGGAAAGATTGGAGATGCAAACCCGCAGGAACAACCTCAGAATCTTGAAGATTCCGGAGGGAGAGGAAGTAGAAGACATCAATGGGTTTGTTTGTAAATTGCTACAAGATGGGGTCTTGAAGGATCGGCCGGATATCGATCTTGAAGCAGAGATTCAGAGGGTGCAGATAGACCCCTTTAGGTTACATCCTGACCGGAAGGCGCCCAAGAAAATTCTTGTTAATTTTCAAACTTACAGTATTAAGGAATTAATTTTAAGCAGGTGCCTTACACGATCCACCCTTAATTATCAGGCCAATCCACATCAAATTCGATCTGACATAGGTGGCCGGACAGCTCAGAGGCAGTGGGAATTAGGCTCCAGAATGCCAGAACTCAGGTCACTGGGTGCGCAGGTACAGATGAAGTTCCCATCCCTTCTAAAGGTGATGTGGAACAATAAAATGTATAATTGTAATCATCCGGATGAAGTTGATGAACTCTTGTCCCAGATGAGAAAATAATTAAGCTTTGGCGTAGACTCTCAGCTATTAGGAGATTTAAATAGGTGGACTGGTGAAGGGTAAATAAAAACAGATAAAATCCGTATAAATATTCAACACAAAAAAAAGAACTACTAGAGTAAAGGGGGGAAAAAAACTTGGATTCTCGTTTCTGAAGTAATAGGATTCTGTTGCTTTCTCTGGGGCCAATATGGACTTGCTCTAACACAAAATATCGCAAAAGTGAACTATTGGACAAATGGCATAGCTCAAAATGTCTGGCAATGGGATAGTGATTTTTTTTTATTTATGGCCTGCAGATGTTCTAGCACTCGCTTTTTTGACATAAATGTGGTACTTCTCACATACCACATTTCACACGGACAGACCAGCACCTAGATGCAGTAAGTTGTACTGCAAGACAGGAATTGATTAATAGTTTTGGTCAATCTATGAAATGGGATGGCAAAAGATTTGATCCTATAGCTTTACAATGGCCGCAAGGGTAAAAGCCTTTAAGGTTGTGTTCACTCATGGAGGACACCGGTCTTATGTCATTATGGATAATAATATCCCTAAGGCTGCAACCTTTTCTGTAAGTTATTCTGGGTCTACTCTGAAAAGTGTGGTCGGTGATGGGGTCACTAGTAAGTATATCCCATTTATCAGCCAGGATTTTTTGTATCTGTCCAGAATTTTCACTGTGTGTTAAAATAACTCTGTTAGTTTCCTCTTTTTTGCTTTAGTGTTACATGTTTGAATGCGATCAATTTGGTTAACTCTATGGATATCCTTGCAGAGGACCCATTTGGGATAACCTCTGTCTAGGAATCTTTTGATCATAATTTCTTGTTCTAGTTGGAATGCCGTGGTGGTGCTGCAATCTCTTATTGTTCTCAGCAGTTCCCCATAGGGAATACTTCATTTCAGGGTATCTGGGTGACTGCTGAGAGTGTGAAGGAGGGTATTGCCTGCAGTGTTTTTTCTGAACAAGCTTGTTTGAAGAGTATTACCCTGAGGTGTAATGAGTAAGTCAAGGAATTCAATAGTGTTTGCTCATGTTACTTGTGAGAGTGATGTTATCGATGTTGATATTGAGTTTCTCAATAAACCTTTTAGCCATTTCCTCAGTGTCTGTCCAGATTAGGAAAAGGTCATCTATATGGCGAAGCCAAATCTTGACTTTGCCAAAAGATGAAGAGAGTGTCTCATCATTTCTGATGTCTTCCTCCCATTTCCCCAGAAAAAGGTTGGCAAAACTAGGGGCAAAACACGTTCCTATTGCTGACCCAAGTGGTGCCGTTAAACAAGAGGATATTATTGGTAAGGCATAGAAACTTCATCTCCACAAGCATTTTAGTATGTTCTAAGTACTCTATGGGTCTTCTTTCTAGGTAATAGTGACATGCTTTGATGCCCTGCATATGATCTATAATTGTGTACAGGGAGTTTACATCTAGGGTTATCATAAGGTCCATGGGTTCCCATGTGATATTCTCAAGTTTAGTAAGGAAATCCTTGGTGTCTTTAACATGAGATGGGAGTCCTGTAACATATTCCCGAAGGACAGTTTGGGGTAATCACGTTTTAAAAAACGGTATCCATCCCAAGTTATATAACATTTTTGTCCGCAGTCTTTTAGTTTGTCCCAAGTGTTAAAGATACTTGCGTTGTAAATTTTCATATTCACTTTGGTGTAGAATTTCCAACCACTCAATTGTCTCAAAGCTTCCGTAATATACGTGTCTCTGTCCCAAAGGACGATGTTCCCCCCTTTATCCGCAGGGCGGATGATGATACTTTTATCCTCTGCTAAATTATTCAAAAATTCCTTTTGTTTAAAAGATAAGTTAAGCTGGATATTCTTGTCGGTTTGATGTTTAAGTTTGAGCAGGGCTTGCGTCACCACCTCTTGAAAGGTGTCTATGCTGTCATTGGGGAGATTATATAGATCGAGGTTTGAATTTTGTAGAAGGTGTGCAGTCCATAGGTATATCAGGCTCCCATCCTTCAATGGGTGTATTTACCATGGGTTCATGTGCCATAGCCAGATCATGCATATTACGTAGTGTTTCAGCATCTGCAATGTTCAGATTCGGGAAAGGTCGATTGCTGTCTTCGTCTCTAGGAACTTGGCTACCCTGGCAACCCTGATCACGTTTATATAGAAAGTGCCATTTCTTCAATTTAGCTCTCCTGACAAATTTGTATAAGTCAATACGTGTGTTGCCATAATTAAAGATTTCCGTTGGTCAAAAAGTGAGACCAAGACACAAAATACTTTTCTCAGAGAATGACAGTTGCCTAATGCTGAGATTTACAATTGTTTTATTTACTGTGTCTGGATCCATTATTTCCTGCTTCTTGAGCCTCTTGCTTTGTATCCCATGGGCTCTTTTGTGCTGTTCTTTTGATTCCCTTAGTTTTCTCTGTGTTTCCATTGTAAGGGCAATTTTTGTTTTACCTGATATTTTGGTGCTACTTAATGAATCTGTTGAAAACTTTCTAAAACAATAGTAAATCTGGCTTACTTTCAGTACTTCAAATGTCATGCAGTTACGTTTGGAGGGAAGTAAAGTTGGGTCAAAAAGTGTGTTTATTTTTATCTCTTCTACTCAGAGGTGTCTCTGCTTGATTTGGAAGCTGACACCTGCAAACTCATCACAAAATTAGCGGACCCTAATCTGACTTCATGGACTATGAAACTTGAAGACACATGTTGTACTATGAAAAACAAGGACCCTTGTTTGAGGATGGTCAGAGGGCCAAAATGTAACAAATAAAGGCACCCCATTGGACTAGGTAGCTTATTCTTCAATTTTCCCTTTTTTGCACTTACGCTCCAAATTGGTGGCATGGACTGTAGTGATTGATTGTTTAATCATAATGGAGGAATTTGAATGGAGGCCACCATTACACAATGCAAGGCTCAATTCCCCATATCCTTAAATAGACATTAACATGCCACATAAGGAGTAGGTAGGGCACACTGATATCCTCAGGCCTTGAAGAGCAGGCATAAATGGCTCCCCCAAAAGTTTAAATAATTTTAAAACAAATTTTAAATGTGGTCAACGCACAAACTTATATTGAATCATAGGTATGACAGCTGCAAACATGCTTTGATGTTTTCTGACTCAAAAGGAGATCACAGGCTATAAAACTCATGCAAATATGTTGAGTCCCTTGCCTTAGTTTGTGCACTTTCTGAAGAGTTCACAAACTATGAAATTTGAGAACCCATGTTGGGTCCCGTGTTGTAGTTTAGAGATTATAGACTGAGTTTGAGGAGTATGAATCTCATGGAGCTGTATTGTGTCCTTTCTCATAGTTCACA
The DNA here is from genome assembly GCF_964261635.1 of Lissotriton helveticus. Lineage (NCBI taxonomy): Eukaryota > Metazoa > Chordata > Amphibia > Caudata > Salamandridae > Lissotriton > Lissotriton helveticus. Next base: position 823,871,829 of record NC_136057.1, read on the forward strand.
TATGATGAGCTGAGTTTGCGACTACACACGCCATTTGGGTGTGTCATCCCTCTATGCACTCAATTTAAAGTCTACAAATGCTAGACATAATTGGGAACCTTCTAAATATATAAAAATGCATTATTTCCCTATTGGGTTTTTTAGGAGTGGTTGGGGCTCAAATTCAGTTGTAGGGGATACGTTTCGAGTTAGCTGATATTTTGGTTTGAGAAAAAAGGAGCGGGCCTGAGCAAAACATCTGTTGAATTTTCCTTTAGTCTTGAAGGAAAAAAATAATAGCTCCATCATTATTGAGGTATGAATTCATGTACTCATTCAAAGTGATGTCCTCCATTGTAGCAACCTTCATGAGCCATTTGGGATGACTAGTATACTAACGAATGCAACCCAGAAAACTGGCACTTAAATGAGAAAAAATGTATACGTTTGGAGACTAACCAAAACTGTACACATTTAAGAACTGAAACTGGAGATAGAAAAGGAGATTGGAAAATAGGGAAATAATAAGAATTATGAGGGATGTGGAGGTTGAGTACCATCTGGAATGACAACAAAATATCAGAGATACCATGAGATGCTACCCTAAACCATGTCCCCTATCGTACCGTGTTCTGTACTACTTGCCAGTCCTCCCTCAGAAGGACCTGAACACAGAAATAATATTGCTCTTTTCTCGAAGGATCGCCATATTTGCATTTCCAGCTTCTAAAATGCAGGAGCACCTCCATGTTTGCACTAACCAGCACTCAATTATTTCATCCACAATGGAGAAAAGCCAAAAATAGGAATGTTCAGATGGCTGAGGTTAAATCTGGACACTTATTAGGACCAATGTACAAAGTATTTATAAGGTATGTATGTGGTATTTATATAGCACAAAGCTGAAAAGCAGCAGAGAACAATACAGCATCTTAAGCAAAGACAGTCAACTTATAGTTGAAGAGTTAGCTGGCTTCAGACATTCGAAGTGGACTTATACTGCATCATGATGTAGTGTGATTTAAATAAGAGTGTCTTCACTGCACGTTCTGATGAATAGGAAAAGTCGGCAGGACCCACAACTGATTTGAGTCATCAGGCCTCTACATACTGGAGTCAACCATAGCAGATATGTGAGTCAAGATTAGCCTTCACCTAATTATCAAAGGATTGATTCATGATGGTCAAGGGGGTCAGAAACTGAAGCAGCTAAACTAAAAAGATGTTGGGTAGGCAATGTTTTTCCTCCCCTGCTTTAGTAAGAAAAATGGATTCTCAATTCTTTGTCATAAGAAATTCCAGATCTCAGTTGGGCATCAAGAATCAGATTCAGAAGGTCGTTGAGTAATTGTTAAACTTATCATTAATCAAATACCTGTAGTATATTTTAATGTTTATGCACCAGTTACTGTTGATAATGTTTTTTGGACCCATATTTCTGATAAACGTCTTCTTTTTGATGACAATTATATTGTTTTTGGTGGAGATTTTAATCAAATTCTTGATCCTATATTAGCCGGATATTCCTCAGTTAAATTTGTTAACTCTAAGATGCACTCACAATTCACTTCCACCATACGTCGCGAATCTCTAGTTGACATTTGGAGGCTTTGTAACCCAGAACTTCTAGAACATAATTTTTATTCCCCTCCTCACTATTCACAATCCCAAATTGATTATCTCTTCCTAAGTAAATCCCTATCTCAAAAGGTTCTCCATTCCGAAATTGGCTCTTTTTAAATATCAGATCATGCCCCAGTTTATGTTGATTTTGATTTGCTACTTTTTACCCCCATGCCGGTAGATTGCGTTTTAACAATGCTTTGTTATCTGATACTAATTTTTCAAGTCAATTAAACTCTTTTGCTTCTGAGTTCTTTTCTATCAACTCCAACCCAGATTCATCTCCTGTTAATGGTCTGGGGCTCCTTTAAAACCACAGCCAGAGTCTTTATAATGAACTTTGGGGTATATTATCAAGGGGTTTTATCTCCGCTTTTTTGGCTTTAAAAGCCAAGAAAGCGGAAATAAAATTATCTCCCTATTACCAAGCTGTCGCTAACACCAGTTAGCGACAGCTAATAGGAGATAGCGACCATCATGGGCCCCACTTTGCATGTCAGTGATATTTATCACTAATGATATGCAAAGTGGGCGTGCCAAGATGTTAGCGACTGGAAACAGTCGCTAACATCGCTATCTCCTATTACCAACTTTTGGAGATATTTGCGCTAAGGGCGAATATCTCCAAAAGCTAACACCTGCCCTGAGCAGTTCTTAGCCATGTTATCCAATGGGAGGTGGATAACATGGCTAAGAGCATTTGCTCGATAATGCATGAATATCGCTGACTTTTCAGCGATATTCATGCATTGCGGGCGTTTTTTATCGCATTTGCGATAAACCTTGCTAATAGCAAGGTTTATCTGCGATAAAAATCGCCGATGTGCGGCGATAATTTTTGTCTCTAAACAAGTTAGAGACAAAAATTATCGCTAGTTGTTGATAATATACCCCTTTGTTTCTAAAAAAAATAGGTCTTTCGTAGCCCAATCTGCCCAGCTCCTCTCTAAGATCAAGGACCTTGAATATACTTACTATCATTCAAACACTGAATCATCGTTAAAGAATATTATTGATGCAAAGGTTACTTTCAATAAAATATCCACAGAAGCTGTATTGTCATATCTTTTAAAATGTAATTCTCATTAATATGGAGGCCAAAATAAAAGGGGGAAATTACTGGCTAATTATTTAAAAATAAGACGTGACCGCACTAGAATAGATTTCATATGAAATAATGCAGGTAATTCAGTTTTTAAAGACAGTGATATTCTAAATGAGTTTGTTTCCGTCTACAAAAATGTATATACTCCTGAGAGACAATCAACCTCTTACGATCTTTTATCTTAATTTCGATCTATTGCACCCCCTCCTATTCATTTTATTGACTTCAACTCCTTAGAAACCGATATTACTTTGTCAGAAATTACTCATGCAGTCTCGATATTAAAAAGAGGTAAAGCTCCTTGCCCAGATGGCTTTACTATTGAATTTTAAGATCACTTTGACAATCTTCTTTCACATCTCTTACTGCTTTTTAATTCTTGTATTTCAACCTGTTCATCCTCTGGTACTTTTCAAGAGGCCATGATATGTTTAGTTCCAAAAGACAATAATGATCCATTTCTATGCAAAAATTACCATCTAATCAATCTAGTTAATTTGGATTATAAATTATTTGCAAAAATTCTCACCCTCCGTATTGATCCCATCTTACCTAATCTTCTTGGCCCCGAACAGGCGGGTTTCGTAAAGGGTCAACTATCTTCTCATAATTCAAGAGTTTTTTTTAACATCCTTAGTTAAGCCTCCTCTCTTGATTACCCAATTGCAGCCATAGCTTTAGATGCAGAAAAAGCTTTTGATAGAATAGGATGGGATTTCATGTTTCAAGCTTTAAAATGGATAGGATTTCCTCCAAAATTAATCTCTCTCAATTCCTTACTATATTCAGGCCCCAAAGCATTTATTTTTGTCAATGGTAAAGCTTCAGACTATTTTCCTCAATTTAGAGGAGTAAGACAGGGATGTCCACTATCACCTCTTTTATTTATAGTAGCATTAGAACCTTTCTTAACCAAGATTAGACAAAATACTCAAATTAGTGGCTTTCAACTAGGCACCTCTCACGTGAACATGTCTGTGTATGTAGATGACATTATTTTATATTGTTCCAATCCTGCCACATCTATCCCCTCCATTCTTACTCAAGTCGATGCTTTTTCTCAAGTATCTGGATATCGCCTTAACTCAGATAAATGTGAAATCCTTCCTCTCAATGTGACATGCCTCAAACACGATTTTGCACTTACTGGTTTCTCTTGAAAACCATTTAAAATAAAGTATATAGGATTATGGTTTTCTATAAATATCTTTGATACATTGAAACTAAGTTTTGATCACATCATCAAAATCCTATCCGACAGTGTTGAAGGTTGGCATCCATTAATTCTTTCTTGATAGGGAAGGCTGGACTTCATTAAGATGATGCTCTCCCCCTTGATTTTATAAGCTCTTTCAATGATTCCTATAGATATTCTGGTAATTTATTTTAAGAAAATTGATTCTCTGCCTTCGAAATTCCTTTGGAAGTATAAGCCGCGTTGCATAGCTTTATCTTCTCTAAAGGCAGACAAATCGTCCGGTGGATTTAAATTTCCCAACTTTAAATCTTACCATTATGCTTTCTCTTGAAAGCAATCCTCTTGTTGGCTTCCCCTGATCAATGTGTACACCCTCTTATTTGGATTTCTATAGAAAAGGCTTTTATAGCTTCTTTTGATTTAACAGAATCCCTTGCTTTTACAAATAATATAGCATCTTTATGTTCCTCAGTTATTTCCCACCCACGTAAAAGTCTTCACCCTCTCTTACCCTCCCCCTACCCTTCTCCTTCTGTGTTAGATCAACAGCCAATTTGGCATAATGCATTATTACGTATAAAGAATCTTACCATTTACTGGAAGTCCTGAAGAACCAAAGGGCTCCTCTGGATTTCACAATTACTGTCTAATGGTATCCCCTTATCATTTTTAGTACTCCAAGCAAAATTCTCTTTACCATCATGTTCTTCTAAGGCACAATATATTCTCCTTCTTCCTTCTTTGTCATCCATCCCTGGTCCATCCTTAACTTGTCTCACCCTTTTTCCCCTATTGATTTCTTCTCCCTCAGCATCCTCTCTATATAAACACTCATTTCGTTCTTCAGAAAGAGCAAGGATCCTTAGCTCCTCAGTGGCCCCAACCACCATCTTATTTTAAATTAGTAGATTTAGTATTAGCAGTGGCCCTCCATCTAATAACGTCTAACTGGAAGTAAGCTGACAAAGACTTGACTTGATAATAATTATGTTACGCCTGTATCTTTAGCTATTAAGAGAGATATTTTGTGGCTCCCTTTAACCACTTACTTAACTTGGGTAGCTTCTCGCTTAATCTTCCCAAGGCCCCCAGCACCGAGATACCGCTTCGGGGGTGAATTGTGCGCTATACAAGTACTGGATTTACATTTTACTGGATTTACTGCTACACCAATCAATACTTCAGATGAAGTTCGGAAACCTCCATAATGGAATATACTGTCTTATTTTATAGTTTCAAATGTCTTGTTCTTGAATATTGTCACTCCTTACAGTTATGTTTTTTCTCATCACAATGTGATATTTTACTCTTCAGATGTTCGACAGTGATTATTTTTCATAAGCTATCTCTTGTTTATATAATATAAAGTTATGATACGTTTTAAAATTATTTTATCCCTCCCTATATCTTTTCCCCTCGTCCCCTTCTTTTCCTTTATCCCTTAAAAATTATGCATTATATGTTATTCAATATTGATTGAACATTGGTTATACTTTTTCTCCTTTAGAATTTCCTATGTATTTTATTGACATATATTGTACTTGTTGCATAAGCTTTACTTTTCTTTGATGAATAAAATCAAACTTGAAAAAAAAATATTAATGGCCAAGGGGTAGAAATGTTCAAGTCCAAAAAGGTAATGCCAGAAACTTTGAAGATACACTTTCTTTACTAAACAAATTGTACGTTTTATAGTCTTTCCAAACAGTGATCATGTTTACCTTCCTCCAAATAGTTTCTCTACTGTGAAAAGAAGCATCCTTAATGGACAATGGTTCACAATCATAGTGTAATTGTTTTCTATTACTGATAATGTTGTTGAATAGCATGCTTCAAGATGCAATTTATCAATTGGTGATTTCACTGTGATAATAAGGCTCAAACTGCTACCAAAGAAGAAACGCTCTTTATAATAAAAGGTGTTGGTAATCCTGGATACAGAAGTTAATGAGAAGGACATTTTCAATGTTTGGAAAACCTTTTCTCGATAAAACTGAAGCCAGCTACAGAAATGTTGCCAATTTTCAAGGGTTTTTTACTGGAATCATTTTGTTCATGCTTCAGCCACATATGGAAGCCACATCTGATAAATAGTTTTTTCATGCAATCCATAGTAAAAGGCTGCCAATCGGCCTCAGCTGTCCACCTTTCTTCAGATAAAACGTTTGGGAAAAGCTGTTGTCGGAAATTAATTCTTGGTATCCTTGTTTTAACCTAAGTAACCCATTATGGTGAATCTGCTTTATTGGGTGTATTTCAAATATGGCTTTTAGATGTGTAACGAAAACATCAAAGTTGGAAAGCTATAAAAAAAAAATCACAATAAGTGGGGCAGCAAAAGACTTGTAACCCGTCCTTACATAGCAAAGGATAAAGACTGTCAAGATTCAAGATAACCTTTATTCGGATATTGCATTATCCATAAAAGTATACACATAATTACGTACATGGTCAAATTTAAAATAACTGTACTACATTTTCCTAGATAAAAAACAATAACAATAAAAAAAAAGTACAGGGCATCTATTGATCAATTCTTATCCATTTCTATTTCTATCTTTGCTGCATCTGATGTAAACTGTAGGGAGTCTAGCAGAAAATGTACTCAGAATTGTGTAAAAAATATTGAAATTTGTGAGGTTCACCCGAAAATGTGTCAGGAGTTCAAAAATTCATGGAAAAACTCAAAGCAATGTTTTGGTTGGCTTTGGCGATAAGACAACAGCAGGGTTTGCCTGTCAGTGGTAGTTTGGGTAGAGGATCTGGCTGAAAAACAGCATGATTTCCTGGCAATTCCAACTTCAAAAACAATCTGAAATCCTAGATGCAAGTGAACGCATCATTGAAATATCTGAGCACAATCTCTCCTGTAGTCACTGTGACAAGTGGATTCTTTCTCGTGGTGAGTGCAGAGTGTAAGGATCTCCCTTTAAATTAGTACGAGTATGCAAATGTGAAGAATCACTTGCAAGCTCTGCCCATTTGGCCCCACCCCATCTACCTTAGTAGTAGGCAAAGGTTGTCTTGCCTTTTCCCATTTTGATGGACCTAAAGTCACCTCAAGCACGTTTCCTGCCAATTTTGGTAACACGTTCTCCATGCAGAGGAATATGAGTACATCTCCACTAAACAAAGAAGCACGTCCTCCATGCAGTTAAGAGGAAGTAGCCTTATTTGATGGGAATTCACCTCTTTGTAGTCTTGTCATGTTCTCTATATGAGGATTCATGTTATCACAGATTTCTGAAAGAAGACGCTTGGGGAACAATCACATTGCAGAAATTATATACACACAAGGTTACTGGAAATATTTGGTCATTTTCCATCATGCAACTTTAGCATGGAATATGCACTAGACATTTACTCAATGAGGTACCACTAACTAATTAACCAGTAGAAAGAACTCCAGTTCAGTAGACATTTTGTGCAAAACTGTAGAATCTTGTTGGAAAAATGGGTTCTGACCCAGTCACTCGTAGACTTCTGGCACACCTACTCAGCCATTCAAACAGACACTCAGACACCCATGCAGCCACTCATATATACTCACAGACCAACACACCCACTCACATATCCATATAGTCACTCACTCACATACCCACTCACACACCTACTCACAGATCCAGACAACCACTCACAAACCCACTCACTGACCTGTACAGCCTCAAAGGTTACAGTTAGGAAATACAATCATAGACATTCACTGAAAAAAACAAAGGTTATAGGGAAGTTATAGTTAGGAAATACAAATTAAAAACCTTACAAATTCACTCTAAAGACCAAAGATTAGAGGGACGCTCTAATTAGGTACAGATGTTAACTGCATAAAATGATATAAATCCAGCAATTATGGTTATAGTTATCTAAAGTAACTATAACTTGTGCCCGAAGGTGACTATAACTCACATCCCACCTATTACGTCACTCATGATAATTTCTATGACTTCTTTGATAATATCACTGCAACATCTGCAGTGAAACTATTAATGAGAAAACTATGCATGATGGAGACGCGAGCTACAGTTACCTTAGAGTATAAGTTATAGTAACTTGAGATAATTATAACTATAACTGCTGAATTAATGTGGTTTTATGTGTGTAAAATCTGAGCCTAACTGTATTGTACATGTAACCTTTGTTTTTTTATATATATATTCATAGGAATTCACCTTCAAAAAACAAAGGTTCAAGTAACGTGATAGTTAAGTGAAATTACAGTTACAAATTAACGTTTCAAACTCACCGGTTAAAGTTATGGTTATCTCAGGTAAACTGTAACTCATGCACCAAGTGGAGAGGATGTAGCCTAATGGTTAGGGTGGTTGACCTCAAATCTGGGGAACAGGGTTTGAGTCTCAGGAACGCGCTCAACATCCTGGGATTCTGGGCAAATAACTTAAAATCCCCCTGCCTAACAAAAATGAATGCCTTTTTGTGTAACACAACTGGTGCTCATGTAAAACACTCTGATACATTTGGGTCAAGTTTGCGCTATATAAAATTAAAAATAAAAAAATAATAACTTGCTCCCCGCCATGCAGTTTTCACATCAATAATTTAATTGCAAATGTTGCAGTTATATCATCAGTGATGTCATAGAAGATGTCCTGAGTGATGTAATATGTGAGATATTTAGCAGCGCCATGTTATTAGGCAATGGGGACCCCCATCCCCAAGGTGCTATTTTTAAGGGAGGGGCACACAGCCCCTCATCGCAAGCCTTATTAGACCAGGGGGACCCCATCTTCCAGGGACATTTTGTTTTCAATTTGATGGGGCTGAACAACACCCTCCCCCAAGCCTCTTCAGTCCCTGGGGACCCAATTTCACAGGGCAGTATATTTTATGTAGGGGAGAGAAGCCATTTGGCCTCCTTTCCCTAGTCCTATTGGCTGTAAGGGCCACAACCCCGAAGCCCCGGACCATATTCTTTATGCAACGGATTCATGTACACTCTAGGAAAACATTTTTTACCCCAGGCATGGTCCCCGTCTCCAGGCCTAGGGGATCTCTATTTTGTCCCCTTTTGGTTTTATTTCATGTTTTTTAGGACTCAGGACTGAGTCCTGAGTCCTAAGATGGCTGCCACCACTTACTGGTAGAATTGGTAGCAGCTAATCAGATTTATTTTGAGATCTATTGACTTAACTATTCCTCCATGGCTTGATATATACAATGTATTTTATTTTCATTTTTCAAAAAGTACTGAAAGGATTTACACCAAAACTCAAAAAGCAAAAAGCACTTTTTTATGGGCTAGGATCAAGATTTCTTCTAAATGTGGTGTTAATCAGTTTAGCAGATTGAGTTGTAGCTGTATCTAAAGTTCCTTAAGGAAAAATGTATAGAGGAAAACATGTTTTTGCCCCCCCCTTTTATTCTCAGCCCATGCTTGCTCGATCACCCTGAAACTTACCATGTGCAAAATAGTCAAAAAGTAGAACTTTTTTGGGACATTTTGTGGCGATTCAGCAAACTGAGTCAAAGGCATTAGCAAAACAAAAAATGCATTTCCTGTAGAAACTCGATCCTCCTAACTATAACTATTTAGTAGAGACAGCGACTGGGTTATTTGCTGAATCTTCATGACATTTTCAACATTAGTTTGCCAGTATCTTCAGTTGCTGTCTGGAAAGTTTTGGGTCCTAAAACGTGTTATCCCCATGCAATTTTCCATAGGGATTTTAGACAAGACTATAGCCCTACTCTGAATGGAATTACACCAAATTTGGCAGAAAGCTGGATCTTGGTTCAGAAAGAGTTAAAGTTAGACATTATGAACAAAAATGAACAAATCAGCCTTACAGAAACTGGGTTTTCGTTTAATCATGACAAAACCAAGGGGTGATACTGAATAAGTCCCAGCATTGTAAATTTGCAAAGGATGAGACTCCTCAGTGGAAGATACTGGATGATGGGAATCTTTCTGCCATAAGTAGAAAGTATTCAATCATCTTATCAGTAACAAGGAGAAAGGGAAAATAAAACCCCACCAGACCCTCTTGCAGCAGGTTTGATCTAACAGTCATAAACTGACTGAGTCATACTCTTGACATGCAATCTCATAGCTTGACCTGCACCCAGACTGCAGCAGGCACTGGCATCATCGTACAGTGAGGCTCCCATCATATGTTGTAAAGGCCCTGACCCTTAAAATGAATGCAGCTGGAAGCCTTACAACTTTAACTGTTCAGAAGGTGTGAGCCAGTTAGAAACAAACTGCATTTCTATTAATGTAGATGCCCTGACTGAATCACATCATGTTCCAGACGTAGCAGCAGAGTGGTGGCCTGTGATGACAACCAAGACCATTCATCACAGTAAGAAGAATAAAAATAAAATAAAGAAAAATATGAAAAAACAGGGCAGCTATCCTTCCAGGCGATCCTGCCCTGTGAGGTAGGGCCCAACAAAGATGGAATACCTTCCCAGTACTTGATATCAGACAACAAAAATTGTATATAGCATCTTAGCAAATGAGTAGGCAGATGCTCAGTGTACCTTTAAATGAGAGAAGAATTGCCAACAAGTGATCAATCTGAAATTTACTTTCAGTAGCCTAAAAGCCCATCTCATTCTCCTGCTCCCTTGATTGACCAAGTCAAGATCATGAAAGTCAGGCTATGAGATGTAAGTCTGAGATATAAGGATTCTAATTTAACAGAGTCTACTTGGGCTGCACCAGTATTATTGGATTGTTGATTAAGTCTAAATGCTCAGGATTACTTCCCATCCAGTTTAAAAAGCAGCAAATGGATGGATTATGGAATGACAACAGCCACACCCCTGAACAGAATTAAACTAAATTTGGCAGAAAGCTAGATCTTGGTACAAAAAGAGTGCTTTTTGTAATTTGGTGTAAATCTGTTCAGTAGTCGTAGAAATATTAAAGTAAACATATTTATATATAGCTAGAGACAAAGACTCACTGTGGATCCACCGCAGAGGATCTGCAGAGCTATGCACCAACAGCAATGCCATGATTGGCTGGCAGCAACCTGAGAGGAAAGTTGCGACTGCCATTTTATGCATTAAGATATGGTACCAAGGGGTTAAAATAAAATGTGAAAGTGATATAAGGGGTCAGGGTAGATTTAGCCTGACCCCATGACACAGATGGAGGAGTTTATGAGACATGAATCTACTAAGGCACTCAGCACGACTCCCTGTATGCTCTGCAGTGGATCTGTGGATTCCAGACCCCAACTAAAAAACTCATACACCCATTCACCGACCCACACATGTACTCACACACTTGCACTCCTACACAACCAATTACACTCCTATTCAAACACCCATATAGTCACTCACATACCCACTCACAAAACCACTCAAACCCACTCATATACCCACTCATATACTCATGTACCCTCTTGCACCCCCTTACAACCATTCACACAGCTACTCACACACCCTTACCATCACTCACATATCTACTCATAGACCCACATAACTACTTCCACTTACATACCAACACAGTCACTCATATACCTGCTCACACCCATTCACAGACCACACGTCCACTCAAAAACAAACTTACACATCCACACAACCAATCACACAGCCACTCACACACTTCTGCACCTACCTATATACCAACACAACTTCTCACACACCCATACAGCCACTCACACACCCACTCAGAGACCCATAAAACTACTCACACAGTCACAGAGCTGCTCACATATGCACTCACACCCATACAACCACTCACATACCCACTCATAGACCCACATAACTACTCCCACTCACATACCAACACAGTCACTCATGCACTTGCTCACATACCCAATCACATACATACAAATCACATACCCACTCACATACCCACACAACCACTCACATACCCATACAGCCACTCACACACCCCCTCACAGACCCACAGTGTACTCACACATTCTCTCACAGATCCACATAGCTGCTCACACAGCCACTCTCAAACTCACCCACCCTCTCTGAAACCTGCACAACTACTCACATATCCAGTCACAGACCCAGACAGCCACTCATAAACTATTTCATACACACCCACTCACAGATCCACAAATCTACTCACAAACCCATTCACAGATCCACACAGCTACTGATACACTCACTCACATACCAACTCACAAATTCATATAACCTCTTACATACCCATACAACCACTCATACAGCCATTCACATACCCTTACTGTCACTCATACACCCACTCACTAAGCCACAAAACAACTCACACACTTGCTCAAGGACCACACATCCACTAACACACCCACTCATAAAACCCATTCATACACAAACATACACACACAACTAATCCAACACCCACTTGCCTACCCACACAGGCACTAACACACTGACTCACATACTCACACCGACTTACACATGCACACAACCAATCTCACACCCACTCACATATCCACGTAGGCACTAACACACTGACTCACACACTCACACATCCGCTCTTACAGCCATACATCCACTTACACCCATTCACAGATCCACAAAACCACTCATTCACCAACTCACAGACACACAGAGCTGCTAAAACATACACTCATATCCACACAACCACCCACACACCCATGCATAGACCCACAGAATTGCTCCCACTCACAGACCAACACAATCACTCATATACCTGCTCACATATCCAATCACACATATGCAACTCACATACCCACTTACACACCCACACAACCACTCAAACACCTATACAGCCCCTCCCATACCCACTCACAGACCCACAGTGCTACTCACACATCCACTAACAGGCCCACATAGCTGGTCACACACTCACTCACATACCCACTCACAAACTCGCACCCACTCTCACATCTACACAGCCACTCACATACCCATACAGCCACTCACACCTGCTCACATATCCACACAACCACTCACATACCAAGTCAAAGACTGACACAGCACCTCACAAACCCACTAACACACACCCACTCATACCCACACAACTACTTACACATCTAGGGACACACCCACACAGCCATTCCCATACCCACTTACACACCCACAAAGCCACTCTCACACACACACACACACGTCCATATATCTACTCACATACCCACACAGTAACTCACACAGCCACTCACACTCCCACACACAGGCAGTCATATACTTATAGAAATTACAGTAGCATATATTTGTATTGAATGAGTGGTTTTTGTTTTGGAACAGTTTTGCAGAGCCATAAAATAAATAAGAAAAGAAAATGACTTAGCGCTTGATATTTATAGAGAGATGACTTAAGTTACCTTTCCATTTTTTAAATGTTGATTCTTAAAATTATATTAAGAATGAATGTGTAAAAAAATGTATGTTTAAACTTTTGAACATATGTAACAGTAAATTGATCTTATGGGTCAAATTGTAGTAAAAGTTTTATAAAAAATACCAGTGAAATCCACTAAAAATATAAAAGTTACAGGACATTATAGTTAGGAAATAGCATTAAAAGCCCTAGAAATTCTCTGAAAAGAACCAAAGGTTAAAGGGATGTTATAGTTAGGAAATACAATTTGTTTTTAAATTTAGAAATTCACTAAAAAAACAAAGTTTACAGAGATGTTATAGTTTGGTTCAGATTTTACATGAACATAACCATAGAAATACAGCAGTTATACTTACCTGAGGTAACCATAACGTATGCCCCTCAAAATGCACTACTTATGACCTTACATATTACATCACTTATGACATGGTCAGCGACATGAGATCCTGGATCCAACTCACCAAAGGCAGCTTTCCGGAGCAATATCCACACAACCACTCACATATCAAGTCAAAGTCTGACACAGCCCCTCACAAACCCACTAACACACACCCACTCATACCCACACAACTACTCACACATCTACGGACACATCCACACAGCCATTCCCATACCCACTTACACACCCACACAGACACTCTCACACACACACACACACACACACACACACACGTCCATATATCAACTCACATACCCACACAGTAACTCACACAGCCACTCACACACCCACACACAGGCAGTCATATACTTATAGAAATTACAGTAGCATATATTTGTATTGAATGAGTGGTTTTTGTTTTGGAGCAGTTTTGCAGAGCCATAAAATAAATTAAAAAAGAAAATGACTTGGCGCTTTATATTTATAGAGAATGACTTAAGTTACCTTCCCATTTTTTAAATGTTGATTCTTAAAATATATATTAAGAATGAATGTGTAAAAAAAATGTATGTTTAAACTTTTGAACATATGTAACAGTAAATTGATCTTATGGGTCAAATTGTAGTAAAAGTTTTATAAAAAATACCAGTGAAATCCACTAAAAATATAAAAGTTACAGGACATTATAGTTAGGATATAGCATTAAAAGCCCTAGAAATTCTCTGAAAAGAACCAAAGGTTAAAGGGATGTTATAGTTAGGAAATACAATTTGTTTTTAAATTTAGAAATTCACTGAAAAAACAAAGTTTACAGAGATGTTATAGTTTGGTTCAGATTTTACATGCACATAACCATAGAAATACAGCAGTTATACTTACCTGAGGTAACCATAACGTATGCCCCTCAAAATGCACTACTTATGACCTTACATATTACATCACTTATGACATGGTCAGCGACATCAGATCCTGGATCCAACTCACCACAGGCAGCTTTCCGGAGCAATATCCACACAACCACTCACATATCAAGTCAAAGACTAACACAGCCCCTCACAAACCCACTAACACACACCCACTCATACCCACACAACTACTCACACATCTACAGACACATCCACACAGCCATTCCCATACCCATTTACACACCCACACAGACACTCTCACACACACACACACACACACACACGTCTTTATATCTACTCACATACCCACACAGTAACTCACACAGCCACTCACACACCCACACACAGGCAGTCATATACTTATAGAAATTACAGTAGCCTATATTTGTATTGAATGAGTGGTTTTTGTTTTGGAACAGTTTTGCAGAGCCATAAAATAAATTAAAAAAGAAAATTACTTAGCGCTTTATATTTATAGAGAGATGACTTAAGTTACCTTCCCATTTTTTAAATGTTGATTCTTAAAATATATATTAAGAATGAATGTGTAAAAAAATGTATGTTTAAACTTTTGAACATATGTAACAGTAAATTGATCTTATGGGTCAAATTGTAGTAAAAGTTTTATAAAAAATACCAGTGAAATCCACTAAAAATATAAAAGTTACAGGACATTATAGTTAGGATATAGCATTAAAAGCCCTAGAAATTCTCTGAAAAGAACCAAAGGTTAAAGGGATGTTATAGTTAGGAAATACAATTTGTTTTTAAATTTAGAAATTCACTGAAAAAACAAAGTTTACAGAGATGTTATAGTTTGGTTCAGATTTTACATGAACATAACCATAGAAATACAGCAGTTATACTTACCTGAGGTAACCATAACGTATGCCCCTCAAAATGCACTACTTATGACCTTACATATTACATCACTTATGACATGGTCAGCGACATCAGATCCTGGATCCAACTCACCACAGGCAGCTTTCCGGAGCAAGCCAACCCCACAACAGGCACAGCCTTTGCTCATATGTGGTTAGCCACAGGGCCTGTATCGCAGCCTGACCCTTCTATCAACTCCACGCAGTCATCCAACCCCATACTGTGCACAGTCTTTGTCTATGTGCAGCTGGGAGTTGGTCACAGGAATTTGCCAGCACCAGTCCCTGTGGCCAAACCCCCAGCAGGCTGCCTACCCCACACTTGGCACAGCCTTTCATGTGAGCAGCATAGTGTCGGTTTTTGGGCCCCAGATCTCCAAGGCCATGGGAACAAATCATATATGCTAAGGAGCAGGGCCTAGTGGCCTATCCCAAATCCTAATTGGCCCCAAAGACCTCATTCCCCAGTGCAAATGCAATTTATCAGGAGAGAAGGGCATACAGCCCACCTCCCTAAGCCTTTTTGGGCCCCGGTGACCATATTCCCAGTGACCAAATATAACTAAACAGTGGAGGAGGTAGTGCAGCCCACCTTCCCAAGCATTCTTAGGCTCACAAGGCCCCATCATCAGGAGGCAAAATCCAAGAAGAGGGGCTACACAAACTCCTCTTTGAGCCTCAGGACCTTTTCCCCTCAGGCTGTGTATTTTTAAAGAGGAGTGGGGCTGTGGGGAGGGGCTTACTTGTAAGCTCTCCCCAAGGTGGGGTAGTAAATGTACAACTAGGATGTTGGGACGAAATGTCCTCTGTGCTGAAAAGTCTGTGTGGGCAACAAGCATAGAGAGTACAGTATAGAAAAAGAGACTGCTCTGTCAGCTCTGACCTCTCACCCGACCAAAACATGTTTTAGTATGTGGATAGAGTCTGCTCTCTCCTCCTACCTCTCTTTTTGGTGATGAATGTGCACAGTTGGGCATACAAATGGAGTATTCTCTCTGATGAAAACTGCACCTTGGTTTTTTGGTACAGCTAGTTGAATGTGAGGACAGACTCACCTTTCCCTCAAACACCTCCCCATAGGGACAGGCAAGCATAGTAGGATGAGCACAGGGACAGAATTCTCTGATAAAACGTCTCTCCGGAGTCACAAGCAAATGTAGTAAGATATGCAAAAGAACTGCCCTCTCCACTATCACATCTCCAACAGCTGATAGCAATGCCTAGGATAGTATGAGCGTGCACTGGCTACTGTACCAAAACCTCCCTCTTATATGAATGGTCTCTATACTACATTGTTGACAAGGACTGATCTTTCGCTACTGAGACCTCACTATTGCATTACAAGTCACTGTGATTCAGAATTCAAATAATTGTCAGTTCCATTATCAAGCTTCTCCATCATGAAAGATGTGCCACATGGCTACATATACACTAAGGGGCACTTTTGCAGTCTCTAAAGATGGAACTGCCAGTTTTAGTCAACATTGTAGTACTGTAATAATATTAAAATCTATAATAACTATTAAGCAATAATTCACTCGGACCTTTAAACTTTTTTATTACAACAAAATAAATTAACAACCTTACAAAAGTACAACAACTATATTAACAAACTATATCAACATCCGTAAAACAAAAGAAACAACCAACAATTTGAAACAAACAAAACAACCAACTTTGCAAATGTATAATATCCTCTTATGACTCTTGTGAGTAGCTCTAAACACTCCATCCTTTCTCTATTAAATGTTGGTGTGGATATACCTTCTTGTTTGCTCTCTTGCTGCCACCTCAGCCTACCAAAGAATATTCACTTTCGCAGTTTTTGCACTTCAGACTATGTGGTAAAATAGTCTCAGCAACGTTTCACATGGTTAAACTTTATAGGAACGCAGAAAGAAGCAGTGTGGTATATATATTACAGAAGTGTGGAATCATTTAAGATCCATTCATTTACAAAGGTTAGCTGATGTAGTCGAACCAGTCATGTCTTCAAGTGCTTCCGCATTGTCCCTCCCCAGGTACTTATTGCTTAAGCAGACAACAACGCTGCCTACCTAAGTCCATTTTTGCTGCTTATGTAACCAGATCATTTTCTCATCAGAAACATGTACAGAACAAGCTTCTGCAGCATCACAAATCTTCCTTTGGGCAGTAGGAGAATAATCAGTAATGCAATTATGTTTTTTCTGACTTTCAACATTTTCTCAAAAGTGAACACATTTTGTTTTCTGTCCTCCTTATTTTTTGGGACATGGCACTTTTCTTTTTCACAACTTCTGTTTTCCAGTTTCCTCCACAAAAAGACAAAATAAACAAAACCGTTACATACTGATCAAAAATTTACAACAATGAAACATCACTATATTCTCTAAACTTTTCTACATTTTTCACCCACTATAACATATTTATATCTAGTGTACCACTAACTTGTTATTCCTTTCTGCTAAAAAATACTATACCCTGAGACAATGCAGTGTTTTTCACAATTAAATTATAACATGCCATCAACCCTGTTTCCATAAAAGTTTATAAAGTAAAATTTTGCTCTTACCTTTGCTAACAGTGAGCAGTGGATTACTCTAGAAAGAGCAATATCGCGACTCAATGATCTCATATATGTATACAGTAAGGTTAATAAAACACTAGGAATTGTATTAACAGATTCTTTATTTAAAAATTTGAGAACACTGCCACCTTTGCTTACAACTAGACCTGGATGGCATACTCTGCTCCATCGGCGGTGTTTGCAGAGTTTTTCACACTCTGGTCTCCATGAAGATCTGAAAAACTCCACTCCAAGTAGTGTGGCAGAGTTTTCTCCTCACTCACACTCGCCAACAGTAAGTTGGCAAGCACAAGCTAGGAAAATCAAATGCTAGACTGCTTACTAATGATATTTCTAAACATGGGTGGTCGCGGATGTTCGCTATCGCTTGCATTGAGAAACCTTCCATTTGTTTGAGGGCACAGCCTCTTGAGTAGAAAAGTTAAACAGAGCCCTCTTGTGCTGTAAAGGATTCAGTTTGTGTTGATTTTACAGTGCAGGACAAATACCCGGCTCTAAAAATCAGTGTGAACAGCACGAGGTAACTCACTCTGCTGCTTATGAAACTCTGCGTAGCTTGGATGTGTTTTTTTAATCGGCGAAACTCCGCCCTGGCCTACTTACAACTACATACAGATTGAACATTTTACTTTTCAACACAATGTGCAATACTTGCTGATATCGCTCTACATTCTAATGTCTACTTTTTAAAAGCTATATTGAAAAATCTACACCTCTACAAACAACTTTTAATTAAGTAAATCTTGTATTTAATAAGTTTAACAACAGTAGTGCACTGATTGACACTTTTCAACCAACTTCATTACAAATATTTATAAAAACCTGAACTTCGAGCTCTTGTTTTTTTTAAGAATTAACCTTCCACTCATCACAGTACTTATCTATAAAACACTTCCTCTCAATAAAATGCAAAATATGCATTCCTACCTGTAGACTATCTTGAGAATTTACCTACTCCTTTTTACTATTCACAACATGAGAGAGTCCAGCGAGATCACAAAAATTGTTTTTAAACATTCTACATTTGTTTTCATCAAATTAGTTTTCCTGTAGGACCACCATTCTAAATCTAGGGGACAGCGAGCCTTTCTGTTTCTCTCTTATATAGATTTTTTACTACATTTCCACAACAATTGCAATTTTTCACAGTAAAAAGTAATGGCTGAAAATTCAATCCCAAAATTCCAACAGGCAGCCAATCAGAGGGCTAATGTGACTCTCAGGAGTCTCTCCCTCCCACAACAGCATGAAAGCTCATGGGAGAATGGGCCTCTCGACCAATCACAGGGATCCATGTTTCATTTTGCAGTCTTGCTGTATACCCTCAAGAAACCATTGGCCGACCCAAAGGACCTGAAAAACTACCAGCTCATCTCTCTTCTCCCCTTCACTGCCAAAGTCACCCAACTGACTGCCTTCATCAAAGAGAACTCCATCCTGGACGCCTCCCAGTCCGGATTCTGCACAGCACCGAGACTTCCCTCCTTGCTGCCACCGATGACATTCACATGTTACTTGACCAGGGACAGACCACGGCTCTCATCCTCCTGGACCTTCTGCAGCCTTCGACGCAGTTTCACACCACACACTCGCAGCCAGACTTCATGATGCAGGGATATAAGGAACTGCCTTTGACTGGATACAATCCTTCTTCTCCAGCCGAACCCAGAGGATCAGGCTCCCTCCCTTCCTCTCCGAAAACACCAATACCAACTGCGGAATTCTCCACGGATCAATGCTCAGACCCACGCTTTTCAACCTCTACATGGACCCCTCGCTGCCATCATCAGACATCATGGTCTTAGCATTGTCTCACATGCCAACAATACCCAGCTCATCCTCTCACTCATGAAGAAGCCCAAAGACACCAGACTCTGTTTCCAGGAAGGAATAATGAATGTGGCAGCCTGGATAAAATATAGCTGTCTGAAGCTCAACTCTGAGAAGACTGAGGTCCTCATCCTCTGACCCTGCACCCCTGCCTGGGAAAACAACTGGTGGCCCATCGCCCTTGGGAGCCTGCCCACCCCCAAAAACCACACATGAAACCTCAGCTTCATCCACAACTCCTCCCTCTCCATAAACCGCCAGATCAACACTGTTGCCTCCACCAGTTTCAACTGTCTACGCGTCCTCGGCAAGATTTTCAAATGAATCCCCTCTGACTGCAGGAGAACTGTCACCCACACACTCATAACCAGCAGACTGGACTACAGCAACACCCTATACACCGGTATCAACACAACCATTCTACACAAACTGAAAACCATCCAAAACACTGCAGCCAGACTCATCCTGGGGACACCACTTCATGAACGCATGACCCAACATGTACGAGATCTCCACTGGCTCCCCGTCGAGAAGAGGATCACCTTCAAACTCCTCACCCACACCTACAAATCACTCAACAACATCGGACCCAAATAACTCAACAAAAAATTATCCTTCCATGCACCCAAGAGAAACCTCTAATCCACCGACCTCGCCCTGGCAGAGGTCCCTTACATCCACAGAAATAGAACAGGTGGGAGAGCCATCTCTCACATCACAGCCAAGACCTGGAATGAGCTCCCTGTGAACATCAGAAGCTCCCTGACACTGCACAGGTTCAGGAAGGACCTCAAGACCTGGCTCTTCAACTGATCGAGAGCTGCCGCCCCCCCCAGCACCTTGAGACCCTCATGTGTGAGTAGCACGCTATATAAATCCCTGATTGATTGATTGATTGATTGATATCTGCTGGACTCTCGCAAGCCCACCTGCCAAAATATTCAGTAATTTTTTACCCTTAATTTCTCAAAAACTACTGAGCGGATTTACACCAAATCACAAAAAGCACAATCCATGGACCAATATCTGGCTTCCTACCAAAGTTGGCGTAGTTCCATTCAGGAGGTCTAGTGGAATCATCTTGTGGATTATGCCCCCCTGTTTACCTCAGCCCCTGCTTGATGTTTCACCTTGACACTTTTCATGCACCAACTAGTAAAAGTAGCACCTTTATGGAAAGTTTTGTGGGGATTTGTGAAATGGGATCAACGGTATTAGCAACACAAAAAAAACTTTTTCTATGGAAAAGGTTCCTAACTATAACTACCTAGTGGTGACCACCACTAGATAAGATAGACAGACAGCCAGACAGCCAGACAGCTAGACAGACAGACACACAGACAGACAGGCAGGCAGGCAGTCAGACAGACAGACAGACAAACAGACAGACAGACAGACAGGCAGGCAGGCAGGCAGTCAGACAGACAGACAAACAGACAGACAGACAGACAGACAGACAGACAGACAGACAGACAGACAGACAGACAGACAGACAGATAGATAGATAGACAGACAGACAGATAGATAGATAGATAGATAGATAGATAGATAGATAGATAGATAGATAGATAGATAGATAGATAGATAGATAGATAGATAGATAGATAGATAGATAGATAGATAGATAGATAGATAGATAGATAGATAGATAGATAGATAGATAGATAGATAGATAGATAGATAGATAGATAGATAGATAGATAGATAGATTTTTTGCATCGTTCGATTGGATAGTCAGAGAAGAAAAATGTCAAAAAAAATATTGTTTGTTTGGCAGTAATCATGTGCAATGAGGCCTTCTCTGTCAGAACTTGCACTTCTGAATTCCTAATGAAAACCAACTAGCAAGAAGATGATTAGTGGGTGTTTGTGCTGCCAACTGAAAGTCTGGAGGTAAAACTCACAGGCCACAAAGCAGTCTAAGCGAAATATGTATCTTGGAAATCCTTCATTAAACCCACATGAAATGGCGGTGGTGTCTCACATTGCAATTGTTTATACAAAAAAATTCACTGTTCTTCCTATGATGGTAGGGAGACTACACAGGAAGAAACCATGAAGGGCGACTAAATTGGGCAGGCGCTGGAAAACGCATTCTGTGCTTGAATGGTACATGGTCATGTATGGCAGATGTAGTAATGATGTTTTCTATTTCACAAAGCCTAGATTCTGTTCTATGCTAGTTTTCCTTCTTTATAATAAGCTGGCTAGTGATTAGCAGTCTTCGGCTGTGCTTAGGAGTGCTTAATGTGCAATGGATTTAATTGGCAAAGCTCAAAGATTATTAGATCAGTGCATAAAACGAAAGTTATGGACTTATGGACCATCCACCAAGAAATAGCACAATTCAAACTTTTTTAATTACATTTGAATACCAGGCATTACAAAAACCAAATTACATAGATTGCAGATAGAGCAGACATTTAAGTGAAACAATGTTCATATGCTTTTAGATGCCTTGTATAATTGGATAACAATTCTTTTTGTCATTCTGTTTGCCACTAATATGTAACATTAGCAGTAATCACATAAAATGATGCGGTAGTAAATATGGACAAAACAAAGACATTAAAAACAGATTCTATGCATTACAATGTGAGTTTATGGATGTGCAGTACTAGCACTTCAGAACCTCAATAAAAGTATGCAATATTAGAATTCAGAGTTGAAGTAAATGCAACATTTTTAACTATGATTTTGGACTATAAATTTCTATTTAAACTCAAAGACCAATTTGCACTATGACAGCACACTGAAGAATCAAAACAGGTTAAGAGTTTAACATTAATGCAACTTAGTTAATATAGAGACACTAGTCACTTTATGCAACCCTGAAATTCACCAGCTATGGTTAACTCTATGAACAATAACTCACACACTTGCCACAAAAAGAAGGATACACATTGGAAATGCAGTGATTATAACATAACCAAACACATAAAAGTACAGCATTGTTAAAAAGCAACCCATATGCAAACCAGTCAGTCATACTGCATAAACTATATACAAACGAACAAATAATTCTATGGGCCCGATGACGACTTTTCAGTGTGGGAGCAGGACTGCCACGCCGCTGCCTCGCTCCTACATCCCCAAACCCATGTGAGCCCCACCTAGATTTTAAGTTTCTCCATGCCTGGCGGGCGTTTCGTTGCGATCACACAGCAGTGCCTCTGAAAATGGGCACCACAATGGTAGTAACCAAGGCAGTGCAAGACGTGCAGGAACTGTGGTGCATGCACACGGGGGGCACACATATGCCCCCTTGCATGCACCCATTGGCATCAGGCAACCGGGGTCCCTATTGGGCCCCCTTTGTTTCCTCTCCACCATAGCTTTCAAGGCAGATCCACCGCCATTAAAACTATGGCAGAGAGGAAACTCGTAACATTCTTTGCGATGTGCATCGGCACCGACAAGCTTATTGCGGCTGCAAGACTGCAGCAACACAACCAGGGAATTTCGGTCCATTGAATTGCAGCATTTCCATGGCAGTCTGACCGCCCAACTTGTAATAGGGCAGTGTGACCATCGGTGACCCTACACCACCACCGTGGCTACGGCAGTCCATCAAACAGGTGGAGTCATAATTGGGGCGTATGTAATTTGTAATTGCATCACCCACATCAAGAGTGTAGTTATGAGTATTGGATTTAGTGTGCGAGTTTGCATGGCAGTTGTGCGAGATGTAGTTTGTGGAACTGACCTTAAATGGTGAATGCCAATAGGATTTCTGTTGGAGGTTTTTAATATAAGGTTACGTATGACAGCTAGTTCGGAGGTACATTTAAGGCCTCTACACTGACTCAAAGTAATGCACAGCCACCTCTGCCGCTACTGTGCTTGTGCCTACCACTGTGCTGGTTCTTGCTCACATCCACACACTTTTGCTTGCCTGATTCCTGCCGTCCTGCTGAATGCGCCTGATTCCTGCTGCGCACTGAGGACACAAAGAAGATAAATGCGGCTACAGTGGTCTCAGCCAAATCAAATCAAATACACTTTATTAGGTTTCACAGATAAAAATATAAAAGTTGTGTAAAATCAAGAATACAATGAACCATGAATTAATTAAATAACACACTTTATTAAATATGAAATAAAAAATCCTTTGCATAACCTCCTATTTTAATCTCATACAATAAAGTGCATAGTGGCATAAAAACATCTCCCTTCAGTTGGATTTTTCCTTCGAAGATCTACTAGACCTCTTCGACCTCTCAGACCCTGGTGATTCATTGAGAAGATGACTACATATCCAAGCAAACCCTGGTTTTCATGGTGGATTTAAGGTAGCCCACAATAAAACATATACAATCCTCTTTCAAACATTGAAGGTACAGGAGGGCAGGACAAGGCTGGTTAAACTTCATCCTCTTAAAAATAGGGACTAAAAAATACCTTCGAGGGATCGCAAAAAATGTACAAAAAAGCATAAAATGTATCAAATCCTAAGGAGAAAGTCTGTCGCAGCCACAGGGTGCTAAAACTTGACCTCTACTGCACCCTTTGGGCCTGGCTAGCAGGAGGTGAAAACGATTCATGTGAAACCTCATCAATAAAAACCGCCCATGTGAGGACAAAGAGCTCAGGAGGTAAGGCTCAGTAAAAGGGGTGTTTTTGAGCATTAAAAAAGTGTGAAAATAGGGCCAGCCTTGAGGTACTCTCCTCTTTATCTCAAAATCCCTTGAGGCACAGAGGTCCTGGCCGAATCTAACATAGGGCTTGGTTGACTTGTGGATGACCTCTAAAAAATTAACAATGTTAATCTCTACCCCCCTAGCCCTCATGGACTGCCACAGTTTAACCCTATACATGCATTCAAATGCAGAAGACAAGTTCATGAAGGCTAGGTAGACAGTGCCTGGGTGCGCAACTGTATATTTGTTTAATAACATGGTAAAATTAAGGCATTGGGCCATGGTTGATTGCCGTGGACGACATCCATACTGGACGTCGGACAAAATCCTATGCTCCTTCGCCAGGTGGATAATCTTTGTAAAAGAATACGGCCACAACCTTTACCACTGAATCAAGTAGAGAGATTGGCCTGTAGCAATAAGTGCTATTCCGATTACCCTTCTTGAAGACAGGACTATGGCAGAGGCGGCCCAGGAATCAGGGCAACTGTTCAAAGCAGCTGAATTAAACACAGGCATGAGGACCGGTGCCCAAAAATATCGATCAGACTTAAACACATCTGGGGGAATACCATCTGGTCCTGGGGCTTTGTTACTGGTTAACCCTGCAATGCCAGCCTCAACCTCCCCCTGTTCAAAGATCACTACTGAATCGTTTATATCACGACATGGCTGACCTGATTGCTCCATAGGGCAATCAAATATTGATTTAAAATGGAGCACCCATTCCTCCTCAGTAATATGCGAATCTAAAGCCCCCCCTGGCTACATATTCAAAAAGTGGTCTGTTAACAATGCTCCAAAACCTAGAGCTATTCCTGAGGGTACTTTACACAATCAACTCCCTCCAAGCCTCCTCCTTCACGATGCCCTTCCGTTTTGCCAGTGTTGTTTTATCTTCTTTGCGACACATGCTAACCTGAGACAGCGCTTCCCTCAGCTTTTTCTCAGCAAGGGAGCAAGAAGAATCAAACCATCTAGGGATAGAGGATGCTGTTCTACAGGCCGGTGCGCTTTAAAGTTCACCAACCTTAGTGGAGATAAAATTATAGGAACTACTAAAATCACCAGTGGATGCACCTGCAGAGGTACAACACACTATCTCTGAAGCACAGGACTCTCTTACTGCACAATAAAAATCATCTGGGGAAATCTGGGACCATCTAAGCCAACGTGAACAATCAGTTGGTCCAAGCATACCTTTATTTGCCACTCTACTAATTTGCTCTAAAAGCGGACCACACATTTGGATACAGAGTGGATTATGGTCACTGTAGACACTGTTGATGATTTTGAAACCACTGAAAAAAGTTTGTAAAGAAGATGAAATTAAAATGTAATCAATAAAGGGACCCGCCTCTCCCTTCACAGAATTATAGAAATTAATAAGTCCCAATCTACTTACCCCCCTTTTTAATAACAATGCCAGTATACCAGGGTTAGAAGACGGCACAACCTGAATATGGCAGTCGACTGCCAGGGATATGTAGATAACAAGATCACCCTTAGGTCTTCCACTCACCGAAGGGGAAACAGGCGCAAAGAAAGGTTTATAACCTTTCAGAAATAAATCACAATCCACTGACCACGTTTCCTGTTAACAAATCACAGGAAATTGGTTCACAAATTGCAACCAGGTTGGGTTGTGAAACTAGTTAGCCAGGCCCATTCATAGCTGAATAGGCTTGTTGGTAATGACAATAGTTGAAATTGCTTTGAGAGGTGTAATCCACCAATGTAGCCAGGTGTCTGGTCAGTTGGGTGCTTAAGATTGAAGTTGCCCTTGCAGCATTTGTGTACTTGTGCCTATAGGGCTGGCCTTGGACGAAATCCCTGGTGGCAGCATTGCTGTCGACAGCAGCACTGCCACAGAGCACTGAGGCTGACATGGTGCTAGCCATATTGTCTTATCTCCCTTTTGCCCCAGTAAGTTTTCCTTCAGCTGGCCACCACTACTGCACTCAGCCCCTTGGGGAGCTAGGGGGTCAAGCTGTACAGAGGAGTGGTTATCTAGTGTTGGGGGCTGAATAGGGACTGGGAAAGCTGGGATATAAATAGGTAGACACTAAATAAATTATATAGCTGACCGTGTTATATTGAAGCAATTGGAGGCAGCGGTACCACATAGGCAGAGGCAAAGGTAAGATTCAGAGTTTCATTTTACTCATTTGCTTAAACCAGACTGTTTAATTTAGCTGACTGATTGTCTTAACGATTGACTTAAGGATGATATAAGGGAAAATTCCATTGGGCAAAGCAAGGGCATGCGGTGGCTATGGTCAAAAGAGGTGGGCAGAGAGACATTCTAGTTATAAGGTACTCGCCCAAGGAGGCCTAACATAGTTATTCTGTGGGAGCACCATCATCTGTCCCCGAGAATGAAATGACTCTCAGTATACCAGGAGAAGAAGACCACACAGGTATCCAGCCCACTCTATAGAATATGCAGGCACTTTGCTTTTGGGACAATCCTTAAGGAGTTTGCAGGGAAGTATTTTAAAAGAAAACC
Organism: Lissotriton helveticus; assembly: GCF_964261635.1. Taxonomy (NCBI): domain Eukaryota; kingdom Metazoa; phylum Chordata; class Amphibia; order Caudata; family Salamandridae; genus Lissotriton; species Lissotriton helveticus. Next base: position 823,898,715 of record NC_136057.1, read on the forward strand.
CCTCATTCACTGTCAGTCCAGACCATTGACAAAACTTTGTTATTGTTAATATTTTCTATGAAATAAATTAAAACTATTTACATATTGTATTAGCTAATTAATAATTTGAAACATGTAAGAAGTTAGAATGAAATAAAGCACTTTTTAACACGTTCTTAACAAGAGAGCGGTTGTGATTTTTGAATGTTTAAAGATGCTTATTGCAAAGAGGCGATTGTTACTTGAGAACAATATGTTTTGTTTTAATGGTGAATGGTACAAGCAGCTGTGAGGGACAGCTATGGGCTCCAGATTTGCACCTTCCTTTGCCAACATTTTTATGGGTTGGTTTGAAGAGGTGCACATCTGGGGCCCTAATTGTGCAAAATGGACAGACAGTATATATTATGGGGGGTGTTACACTGACAACTGCCTTAAAATTTGGTTTACATTTGAACCTAGTAGGGAACAGATTGTTTCTTTGGACCTAGAACTGTACATATATGACAATATGAGAATTAGTAGGATGTTTAGAAAAAAGTATTTGTGTAACGCTTTACTGTATGCCTCTAGAAAACATCTGTAATGCCAAATAGGTTCCATTGCATTTGGTGAAATGCTAAGAGCAAGACATAATTGTAGTGAGAACTTGAATGAACCATGTTGTGATATTTTGATATTGAAAAGAGATTTTGTGTATGGGGCATAGTGAATTATTTCAGTTGCAGGTAAAAGAACATGAAGTTTGAAGAACCAGAGTGATACACTTGTTGAAACTAAAAGTAAAGTTAGATGAGATACTTGTCTCATAAGGGTGGTTACAAGTTTTCATCCCTCGTCAAATTAGGTTTTTAATATTCTTGCTAGGCACTTGCAGCTTTTGATTTCTGATAAAATCTGCAACCATGGCTTAACAAATGCCCAAGTGTGACATGTCATAGAGGCTGATCCCTAAGAAACATCAATTCACTGAGTTATTCCAATAGAAACACTAAGGACACATGGCTAACTAGCCACTGCATGGGTTTTTGCAAATGCAGACATTGTGGCATGTGTAATTTGGCTGTAGATGGCACTACTAAATTTCCTTTCTACAACTCATGTGAGAATACTATCCATATGCATATTGACGTTGGTGCTTGCTATATTGTCTATGTATTGATTTGGAAATATGAGAAAATATATGTAGGACATATAAGCCGACCCATGCGGGTAAGAATCAGTGAACATTTCAGATTAATGAAGCAAAAAGATATGAGATACTCCATGGCACTGCATGCAAAAGATTGTAAGGCACAGGATTTACCCATGAGTTTTAGATTTCATGGTATTGATGTGGTACAAAAAGATATAAGAGTGGGTAACCATGAATTAAGGTTACATCAAAGTGAAGCAAAATGGATAATGTGATTACACTGTGTGGAACTTGGTCTCAACATTGACTACAAGATGTACTTGATTTAATGGCAGCTAACTTGTTATTTCACCTTTTGGACATAAAAAGGTCAAAAGGTACTTCTATCTAATAGTATGTTTGAATGACAAACTAGTGTCCACATTTTTTTTATATACTAGTGAATCACACACATGCTGGACAATGAGAGGCACACTTTGTTTGAATGATGAGATGTAATCTATGACTGAAAACATGTTTAGGAGGGGATAACCAATTTTGTTATATTATAAATCAGGGTATCATCACAAACCACTTTAGACTCTTTGTGATATAGCTACCGCAGTGTGTATTCAATACACATGCTAATAGTAGGAAATCAGTTACAAAGTGTTGTGAACGTATCTAGGACCCTATTTAGATATTCCCGATGTATGCCCTATGTGGTTATAACATATCATATCCTTATAAAGGCATAAGCATCATATCCATAATTAGTCATAGCCAAAGTAGTTCAAATAAGGCAAGGCTACTCCCATAGACTCCTAGAAAGTACAACACGTTCTTTAAACAAACCAAGCCTCCTGCAGCCCGGGAAATCCCCCCTGCTTTTGTTTTGATTTGTCCAAGAACTCCTGGATTCCTGAAAGAACTGTAAGTTCTTAGTGACGTCTTATGTCCAACCTTACGTCAAACTCGGCACCTTCCAGGTATAAATATACCAATAGCTGCCCTAGAAAACACACAGTTGTTTTGGAGCAGATCAGCTATCTACTTGCCCGATGCCCTGCTGTAGCAAGAGCCGAAGGAAGCCGACCCTCCCATTGACGCACTGAGAGAGACGCTGTCTTTTCTCCTGCGGAGAAATCCAGCTCCAGTGTTTCCAGTCACCCTTGCGGGTTACTGGGAGATCGAGTCCTGAGAACGAGATACAAGACCTCCTTCATTCTCTAACCAAGGTACGGAGCTGATTAGATCCTTAGAGAATTCTTGATTCAGATTCTTGGCAAAACTATCTTAACTTAAACTGCAGCTCACTTACTCATTCCCATGTACTAGGCTTAGGTTAGGTACACCAGGGTAGGCGTATCTTAGAAGCACCAGTTGAGTACGTTTAGTCATGGTTTTATATATGTATATATTTTATCTATTTTAAACACGGTACGGCTTAGAAACTGTACCATGCTTTTACAGTATTATTTCATAATACTCCTTTTACTGTACGCACTTTACTTTATAACAAGTATTGCAATTGTGGCAACTCACTTCTCTTGGATGAGAAAGAAGACTGTTCAATAAATAACCACTTTTATTGAAAACGCCCATCTCTCTATTTCTCTGCGCTTCTGGTGAAACTAAGTATGCTCGATTGACTGAGTGAAATAGTTATCTATTGTTTCCGCGACTCTGGAGATATACTCCTTATTCTGGAGGGAGCAAAGTTGTCATGTTTATGCGGTTGTCAGAAACTAATCCCTTCTTGTCTATTCAGGAAAGTTAACCCCTTCCTGTTCACTCGAGAAAGTTTCTAGTGACCTCTGAGCTAGCTGGCATTCATAATTAAGTCTAACATATTCAGTAGAGACCTAGTTGACCTCAGTCCTACGTCTAAACTACTGTTTATGTTATTCCAATGCGCAGAGCCTATTGGGAATATAGGAACTACACTACAAAAGAAAGGAACAGGGTTTGAATCAGGAAGAAGACATAGGTGTTTCAGTATGAACTAGATTGTTTTTTTGATATACCCAAGATCCTAGGAGCCTACATTGTGAAGGACAGCTTAACAATGGACTTTTTATAGTGATATAACTTGGCTTACACAATATGTTGTAAGATGGCCGTGATGTGCCCAGCATTTTACAATCTGATGTTATGCAAAAATGTGCAGTAGAGTATGTTTTGCCAGGGTGATAACCTGGTTAGATACAAAAAGTGTATTTAGTCATTTCAAGATGGCCCATAAACTAAACGCTGATGGATACACTTTGTGGATTGGAGCATTCTCCTTAACGTACTGTGGTAAGTAAAGTGTTATATGAGGTTTAGTGTGTGTTTGAATGATGGTGATGTGTTCAGAGTGCAAATGGTGACAAGAGGGTGGTGAATTTACGATGCATTGCTCTTTACTTCATTTTTGCTATTGTACACCGTGCTGAGTTTATATTTCAATGATGCTGAGATGTCCATTGAGGGTGATCCAGCTCTAATATATGGAGCCGTTTCATATACAAGACCTTTAATAATGTTGTAACTACATCTGGGCTGCAAATTATGATGTGTGGGTGGTGAGTTACAGTGTATTGTGTTCTCTCTTGCTTTTGCATCTACACGATTGATTGAATTAGGGTTTTAACCATTATTACATGTCCGTTGGCGATGATACTAAGATGTCTCGTGAACAGGCCCTTTACTATAGTTGTGATTGGGACTGAATGGGATGGTCCTCATACTGTGACCGTTTGTTGACGGATATAAATATTTATAGGTGATAATATTATTACATATATATCACACTTTCATATAATAATAATAATAATAATGAAGAAGTTTATAGAGTGCTATGGCTGCGCCATCCCGGCGTGTCCCCGCGCTGTAGAACTGTGGAATCAAAAAAGACCTGAGAGCTAAACCAGCAGCAGATACCAGAACCCCTCTAGCATGTAAACAAGTGAGTTTTTAACAGACAGCGAAACTTCCTTTCTGTTTGCTCAAGACGCAGGTTAAGTGGAAGTTTATTCCAACTTATGGCAGCAATCACTCTGAAAGAGCGACCTCCCATTTTTGCCCTCTTAAATCGATGGGTCACCAAAGTGCCCATTCCACAGGACCGAAGTGCTCGCACTGGCTCATATCTGGTGATCAAGTCAGCCAGATATGGGGGACCCTTCTGCCACAAGATCCGATGACAAGTCCAGAGGGCTTTAAACAGTATTCTTTTTTTAACAGGCAGCCAGTGGAGGGCCGCCAGAGCTGCACTGGATGCCGCTCTTCTGGGGAGTCTGAGCACAAGCCGCGCTGCCGCATTTTGTAGTACCTGAAGCCGACCTATGCTTTTACAGGATGCTCCCAGAAAGAGGACATTCCCGTAATTAATCCGGGATGTGATCAAGGCCTGGGTCATCGTGCGTCTTGCCTCCAGAGGGAGCAGATCCAGGGTTTTATTTAAGATCTTGAGTACCCCGAAACACTTTCCGACCACCCGCCTAATATGCGACTCATAGGAAAGTGTAGGGTCTACCCAGATCCCTAGATTCTTGGCTTCGACGCACGGAATAGGTGCTGCCCCCAGACACTTAGGCCACCAGTCGCCAGCCCATTTCCGTTTATCACCACCTACCACCAGTACCTCCGTTTTTTAACCATTCAGATTCAGGCAATGATTGTCCATCCATACAGCTAGTGCCTGCATACAAGCTCTAAAGTTGTCTGCTCCACCTGACGGTACTTGGGAAAGGGTGATCAGCAGTTGAGTATCGTCGGCGTAGGATACTATCTCTACGCCAAACGATTGCACTACTTCTGCTAAGGGGGCCATGTACAAATTAAATAGGGTGGGACTCAGGGCCGAGTCCTGAGGCACCCCCTGATCCAGTGCTATTTTAGCCGATTGAAAAGAGCCTCTCTGAACCTGGAAGCTTCTGCCGGTCAGAAAGGATTTCAGCCAGCCCAGCGCCCAACCAGCCACACCACCCTTGTTCAGACACTGTAGCAAGGTGATGTGTGCTACAGTGTCGAATGCTGCACTAAGGTCAAGCATGACCAGTGCCATGGTGTGCCCTGCATCTGCGCCCTGCCTCAGTGTCTATGTAGCACGCATTAAGGCAGTTTTGGTCGAATACCCTGCCTGAAACCCTGATTGGGAAGGGTGTAGGAGTTTGGCCTCCTCCAGGTAAGGCATCAGTTGTATGTTAGCTATCTGCTATTTTAGCGGTGTATGGCAGCAAGGAAATCGGTCTCAGGTTGTCAAGCACTGAATGACTGATATTGGCCTTCTTCCTGATTGGCAGAGCTATCGCCTTCTTCCAGCTAAGCGGAAGAGTCTGGGAGCAAAAGGAGACTTCAAGGACATGTTTCATATAGGGCTCTAAAACCTCTAGACTTTCACCCACCACCCTAGGGGGGGCTGGCTCTCGTGGGGATCCCGACTTAACGCTGTGACATATCCTACAAAGCTCCTTCGATGTGGGTACTGTAAAGCATTCTAATCTCCGATCAGAGTGCCTAACCTCCCTCATTTCAACAAAAGTATCTCCCCTTGCCGGGCAGCTGGAGAAGGATCTGTATATGTTTCTAACCTTGCTAGCAAATAATTCTGCCACTCTATTACATTCCGTGATAGAATCAGACTCCGGGGCATTGGAGCTGGAGACCACAGAGATCTCTTTATAGATCTTAAAAAGTTCTCTTGCGGAGCATTCAGCCTCACTAATTCTAGTTTTATAATGTGAGGCCTTTGCTTCCCTCACCTTCATCTGATAGCCCCTCTGGGCAACCCTATACTCATTTTTCTTCTGGGTAGAAAAGTCCCTGCGCCAGCTCCTTTCAAGCTTCTTACATTCAGACCTAAGGGCCTGCAAGTCTGTCGTATACCAAGGGGCCGACTTTCTAACTCTATTCCCTTGCTTACCGGTGTACAGCGGTGCCACCGTATTCAGGGCTATAAGGATACGATCTTCTAGATTTTTATTAGCGCTTTCACTATATATTCCTCCCGGCATCCCCCCTTCACGTAACATCTCATTAAATGTGGACCGAGAAAAATTCTTCCACTTCCGGTAGGGATAGCCGGTTTCACCCCCCCTCAGCGAGTCTTCTGCCCCAGCTACACCGATTTCAAACGAAACCAGAAAATGGTCCGTCCAGGGAACTGGGCGTGTGGCTTTCGTTGTTATACCCTCCCAACTGGCAAACACCGGATCCAGTAAATGACTGTGCGTGTGGGTGGGGGTAAGATTTTTCAATTCTAATTGGATGTCCTGTAGGTCTTGCTTAATCTCCACAGCCTCTTTAAGTTTGACATCCTCAAAATCAATGTTCAGGTCTCCTAATAATATAATCTTACTACGCCTAAGCGCCATGTGTGCCACACAATCTTGCAGACTCTGCCTAAAGTTACCAACACTCCCTGGAGGTCTATAAAAAAGAATGCCAGATATATGACCCTGGGGGCCGGTTTGTAGCCCAAAACTACCGGTCTCACAATTCTCAATCGCCAGAGGTTCAAGGGAGCACACAAGGGGAGCTTTTGTAATTATTGCAATTCCCCCACCTTTCCCTGTAGGTCTATCCACTCTAGTCATACTATAGCCAGGAGGTAATGCTTCAATAACCTCTGGGTCCGAGTCCGCGCCCAGCCAGGTTTCTGTCAAGAAGAGTATGTCCATCTTCTCTTCCAAGAGAAGATCCCAAATCTGCAAGCCGTGTTTAGGCAGTGATCTGCAGTTCAGTAGGCCCCCCTGATAGCTTCTTACTCCTGATTTACACCCCAGTTCTCTCCTAGTTTTAAAAGAACAATGGGGACATTTGCTGAATGAGGTAACCTCTAAAGTATGCCTACAGTGATTCGCTACCACGGAACGTAGTGCCCATAGTTCATGTCTATCATAGCTTTTAGGGGCCAGAGGAATTTGGCGAGAGAGTATGGCCCTGTGCCCTAGACGCCCGCGGACTGGCGCAGACGGGCTTAACTTTGGCGCAACTTCGGCGTGAAGTCGGCGCTCCCGCTGCGCTTCCTCCAACCAAAACACATTTATACAGGGGGTAGTGGCAACTAGAGCGCTGACCTGCCTGTCTGCGGTGAGCCCGGAAAGTGGTGGGCTCCTCCTCACCCTCCGCAAGCAAACGCCCACGATGAGCGCAGCGGAAACGGGGCAGGAGAGCAGAAGGTAGGTGACCCCCTGGGCTAAAACCCAGCCCCAAGTACAGTGCACACAATATAAACAATATAAAATGTCCGTAAATCGACACAATATGTTTTAAAAAGTGAAGCCTTCGCACCAGTAAAAAACACAATGCACTTGAGTTTCTTAGCGCTCTCAGTCAACGCAGGATTGAGGAAGCTGCCAGCACAAGCGGATAGAGCCTTCCACTGCCACCGGCAAGGTCTTTTCCACCCCGCGCCTCGCTCCTCCTAGATCTTAAGTAAAGGAAACACACAGCGCAGCTAGAGCGCTGACCTGCCTGTCTGCGGTGAGCCCGGAAGTGGTGGGCTCCTCCTCACGCTCCGCAAGCAAACGCCCACGATGAGCGCGGCGGAACGGGGCGGGAGAGCAGAAGGTAGGTGACCCCCCGGGCTAAAACCCAGCCCCAAGTACAGTGCACACAATATAAACAATATAAAATGTCCGTAAATCGACACAATATGTTTTAAAAAGTGAAGCCTTCACACCAGTAAAAAACACAATGCACTTGAGTATCTTAGCGCTCTCAGTCAAGGCAGGATTGAGGAAGCTGCCAGCACAAGCGGATAGAGCCTGCCACTGCCACCGGCAAGCTCTTTTCCACCCTGCGCCTCGCTCCTCCTAGATCTTAAGTAAAGGAAACACACAGCACAGCTAGAGTGCTGACCTGCCTGTCTGCGGTGAGCCCGGAAGTGGTGGGCTCCTCCTCACCCTCCGCAAGCAAACGCCCACGATGAGCGCGGCGGAATGGGGTGGGAGAGCAGAAGGTAGATGACCCCCGGGCTAAAACCCAGCCCCAAGTACAGTGCACACAATATAACAATATAAAATGTCCGTAAATCGACACAATATGTTTTAAAAAGTGAAGCCTTCGCACCAGTAAAAAACACAATGCACTTGAGTATCTCAGCGCTCTCAGTCAACGCAGGATTGAGGAAGCTGCTAGCACAAGCGGTATATGTGGATACTTCATAGACCAGACGCATTGGTTCCAAAACCCAGGATAGGTAAGATCTGCTAGTTTGGAGACTCTTGAATAGTGATACTCTAACTATAAGGGGTACAGTATAAGCTAACTCCATTTTTCAAATTTTGCATTGCAGAACTGTTTACCTGTTTACATGACTGTTGATTACATCCTTTACAATTTTGTCTCATATAAGAAGGTTTAGGTTAGATTAATGAGTGGCTTGCAAACTGGTATGAATGAACACGACACGAAGAGGCATATCATCTCCTTCTTTAATCTTTTAACTGCTGTTCTTCAACACAGATATAAGCTCTCCTTTTTTCCAAAGATGAAGCATACTTTGGATAACTATGTTAATGTTTGCACAATGGTGACCTGAAAATAATCACTTTTGCTTTGCGTTCATGCTGCATGTTTGCATCTGGTTTTGCTTATCGTTCTGTTTTTACTTTCCTTGAAAATGTTAGTGCATGATATACACACAAAACCTGTAGGTTGAATCAATTGTATTCTGCTAATGGAAATGCCGACAATAGATGAAATGATGTAAGTAACTAAGTTTATGTTATCAAGCATGCAATTACCCGAAGGTGTCTCTGCACTAGTAGTTAAACAACAGAAATCAGTAGAGAAGGATGGAATCAAATAAGCTTACCTAATTTATTAGTTGAAAAACCGTGTTATTAACTGTTTCCTAAACTGCAGCAGATTGGACTGGGATCTCAAAGTTAAAGGCAAGGAGTTCCAGAGTTTACTAGCGCTGAAGGCAAAGGTTCCCACACCCCATCTAGCTTTATTTATTTGTCCTGAACTGGATCCAAGGATCTGATTAGGAAGGTTCCAGAGGAAGATGATTATGAAGAAATTCTGAGCCGGTCCGGTGCAGGGCCTTGTGAACCAGACACAATGCCTTAAACTTGATACTGTTCCTCACTGGAAGCCAGTGTAGCCCCGGCAGTGCTTGAACGACAGAGGCAAATTTGGGGACTTTCAAGATCACTCTGGCGGATACATTTTGCAGGGATTGAAGTTTTTACAGCAGTTGCTTTTGAGTGCTTTTGAGGGCATTGTACTAGTCTATACTTGAGATGACAAGTACTAATGTCACAGTTTTTTATAACTCCACCAGAATGAATGGGAAATGTTCTTTAGTGTCCTGAGCAGGAAAAATCTGGACAATATTATTTGGTTGATTAGGTCAGAGAAGCACAGTTTGGTGTCAGGAATGACAACCACGTGTCTTGCTTTTTGAACAGGAACAGGAAGTGGGTCCAGATCTGATGACCACCATGATGTGTTCCAGAAGGAGATGTGATTCCCAAAAAGCAAAACCTCAGTTTTATATACGTTTAGCTTCAGGCAGTTTTCCGGCATCCACTTGGCTGTGTGAGACATGCAGTGGTAGAAATGTATAGTTTCATTTCCACGTCGGATGATATATATACACAATTTGTTCATCTTCAGTGTAGGAAAAGGAATCTGTAAATGAACAGGGTTCCACTGCTCCATGCCATCGATGATATGGTGATGGATGTCTGTATTTACTATATATTTTGGTTATAGATGATATATTTTGCCCTGAGGAAGTTAGTGGTGACTGAAAACCACAACGATGAAACACATGTTGGCTACTGCAATTTCTTAGACCTGTTTGGATACATATGGATGAATTATATACTGAATAAAAGAACATTGTATACTTTGGGATCTCCAAGACTGAAGAAGAGTTTCTTGTAAGTTGGTACTCAAGAGATTATTAATGTATTAGCTAATCAAAAAATAAAACAACATACAAAAATAGTTAAAAATGATTATACTTATAACAAAAAAACTAATAAAAGTCAACTAAATAATAAAAGTAAATAATATATACAACTATATTTAAAAAATGTTACAAGGGACTTAAAAATACAGCACCATCTTTTCCATATACTGTACCACGATCCATTTGACATCACAATATTTGTGACACAAAATTTGTGTCTCACAAGATATTTGATGCTCACATATCCTATTTATGTCAAAAAATAATGGGGTGTTCTGGAGAATCGTTCAGGGGGACAGAGGGACTGGAAAGGTGTTGCCATCTCTTTAGAATATTCGTGTCATGTTGGTAGAGGGACATATGGCAAATCCCTAATAGGTATAGAGCATGAGTAATCAAGGGATATTGATTATAAATAACACGCTGAGGAGACACAAGTCCTGAGGAGAGGCACTTTGATGACTTCAAAAATGATAGTATACCTGTACATGAAAGTCCCTATTCATTAAATGCATTTTGTCATAGGTTTATCATATTGCAATACTTTAACTAACATACTAAAAATGTTATTCACTAACCTACATGTGGAGGTATAAGCTTCTTCCTCTCTTATCTTTTATGTGCGTCAATCTCCACTCTGACAATAGAAATCTCCACACATGTTTGAGGAAGGGGGGACAGTGGCTGGAAAATGCAGAACATTTACAACTAAATGGGAAACAATGGGATGAAGACACCAAAAACATCACTCTTCCATCTGTACCCGAAATGTTCTCAAATTAACCGAGCACTACAACCAAACAATTTCAAACATAATGGAGTCAGTAGCCCCTCTGAATTTCAAAAGAGAAAAGATCATAGCTTTTCACCATTGGTATAATCAAAGCTTAAATGAAGAAAGAAGGAGACTTAGACAAGCAAAGTGAAGATGGAGACAAGAACACCACAACTTTGCTTCTAATCAAACTATGTGAATGATGGAACAGCTACAAAAAAAAACTTCTGGAGTGCAAAAACATTGTATTTCAGTTCCCAACTTTGGGACAATGCAAGGAATCACCCAAGGCGACTGTTCAAAATTGTCAACCAAAAAAGCAAGACAAACAATATAACCAAGATAAGCAATAACAGTGAAAAACTGTGAAGCCTTCTCTCCAGTTTTCAATGACAAAATCTTCGACATCAAAAAGAAATTGTGGCCAACAATGTAATATTACAAGTGTCTAGAGACCAGGGACGATGCAGAGATGAGTTTATAACTCGCGGGCAATTTATGACAAATCAATGAGTCTACAGTGCATGAGTCTATTCACTGTTGAGTGCATAAATCAATTCACAGTTGATGGCATGATCAACGTTCTGTTATTTGCTAGAAGAATAACAGTCAATGGTGCACAAATTACCTGCTGAAAACACTCACTGCATTGATAAGTGCCAGGTCACGAAAAATTCACTTAATATACCGCATTGAGTTAGGATATTTCTCTTGACATGATGCACCAGCACAAATACTACCAGGACTCTGTTCGTTCAATCACTTTTGCTTGTTTCTATCAGGCACTTTTTCACTAAACAACGCATCAAGGGGCAGATTTACAAGCCCCGTATGCCACATTTGGGCCGCCGTTCCGTCACTTTTGTGACACAGCGGCAGCGCAAACCTAGTGCCATGCTGTGGGGTATTTACAACGTGGCGCATCTGGGAGATGAATCACGTTGTAAAGCCCTGCACCACATGTAGGCGTTCCGGCACAGGAACGCCTCGGAAAAGTGGCTGAGTAAAATCTACAAGATTTCACCCCAGTCACTGTTACGGCCATGCTGCGTCAAAACTCTGTGCCAGCTTGAAGCAGGCATAAGGATTGACGCAGCATGAGAGGCATAGGGGTACCCCGAGTCTTGCTGGAGCTGCGTCGCGCTTGTGACGTAACTCTAGCAATGCGATGCCTTTCCGCCAGGGGATGCGACACGCATTTGCCCATCCGTGCGCCATGGTGCACTGCATTGTAAATGCGGCGCAGCTGGGGTGGCGCACGGGTGGCTTGGCGTGGCGCACCTGTTCTGGCGCATCCCTGCTGATTAGCAGAGATGCGCCAGAAGTTGTAAATCTGCCCCCTAATCTTTACCAAACACCGCAGTGGTATGAGTGCATGGGTCGCAGCATTCTGTGTTTTCGGGTTACTAAATATATTGCATGGTTTATTGGAGAAATGTGTAAGTATCAAAGGGAGGGGGAGGAAAAGTACTAGAGCCAGTTCACTTCCCCTGGTATATATGTAAGGATCAAAAGGAACGCTTAGGACAGTCTTTTTAATATTCACTCACAGACTTTCACTGCACTCTCACGGAACAAAACCTGCTCTGCTGTATCCAGGCGTTGTAGCACACCCAAGGTGCACTCGGTGCCTTGGATGGGGCCCAATGATGAAGTATGCCACCAACTAGGTTGGTGAGTGAGGGCCTTCCTAAAAACATAATGTGTTTTTTCTCCAATACAAACATGTGCTAGGAGCACCAACTCCAGAGCTACTTCCCTTTGATTGATACACTTATTGGAGAAATTACCATCACTTAAAACGTAGCTGATTAATGAGCTTAAACAAGAGTACTATTTGGAACTGAATTCAAGTTTCTTCTATTTTTTTTAGGAATTAGCCTCTGATGAAAGGCTCAGCCTGAAATGCATTGTGAATATGTGTATCATAGACATATAAGTTTGCTTAGAAACAATTAGAATTGAATATTATCACATGAAAATAGAATGTGATTCATGAAAAGCATCATAACTTAAAATAAGAAATAAATTGCGCAAAGAACTTTACACCGCTGGAACAACTTTATTTGAAGTGTTTTTTGAGTGTGATTAGGAGACGCCCCTCATAATTTTGGAGATCGCGCATCATAGTTAAACAGTACAGAATCAGCCATTGTTCCCATAGTGGATGACACGCTTAAGATGCTAGAAAACAACGATTCATGTGAACTCATCCTCCTAGACCTCTCTGCAGTGTTTTACACTGTCAGTCAAAACCACCTATTAAGATTGCCAGAAAACAGAATGGGACTATCCGGGAAAATGCTCTCCTGGTTCACATTCTTCATGTAGAACTGATCACAAAGAATCAAACTAGGCATCTCATTCTCAGACTCTTCACCAGTGAGATGCAGAGTCCCATAAGGATCAACCATTTTACAACACTCTTTAACATATATATGGAGCCACTAACAGAAATCTTCAAACAATCAAACCTTGCATACCAGATGTACGAAGATAACAAACAATTATATTTTAAGATATCCTCACTAGAAGATGTAATCCAACTAAATAACACAGAACTCCTACTTTATACCACTCATAAGAGCTCCAGAAATATCCATGATTAGCTCAATCACCTTGACGCCTTCAACTACAAACTGTGAATTATTGATTCCACTAAATCCCTTGGTATAACTCTAGGCAATAATCTGAACATGCAAGCACCTCTCAGTGCAACCAGCCGCAGTGCGTCATCCCAAACTAATCTACTGAAGAAACTAAAACCATTCCTACCACATCAAGACTTCAAACAAGCAGTTCAAACATTATTGGTCTCCAGACTAGAAAATGCCTGTGCAACCCTTTCAGGTCTTGCCAAGTAGAGAAAGGCTCCACTCAAATCGATCCTGAATGCAGCTGGCAGACTGATAACAGTCACTACACATTATCACCAGATTACACCATCTCTCAACTGACTTCCTCTTGAAGCCAGAACTCAACTGAAAATTGTTTGCCTCATGTATAATGCCTTACATTTTAGTGAACTCAGGTACCTGGCAGAAAAGATTTGACTCTCAGGACTCAGCCGCTCCCTCAGAAGCACAAAATCTCTCAGGCTAGAAACCCCAGATTCTGAAAGCGAAAAACTTACACATGCTCATTTTCAGGATTGGCTTCAAGCATTTGGAACTACCTACCAACTAAGATTCAGTTAAACCCTTCAATCCACATTTTCAAAAAGGAGGTGAAAATTATCCTAATGAACAGGTACCTCTCACAAAGTTTTAGTAAGCTTGTCTTCTTGGGCACAGTGGACATCACAATGACATTAATTCCAATACAGGTTAGAAGCACTTTCTTCCCAGTATAAATCAATATAAACATTGTTCCCCAGGGTAAATGGAAAGGATTGAGCTCTGATCTGACTCAGGAAAACCTCTTGAAGAATCTAGCACAGTGCTTCATAAATGAACAATGGCTGTTCATCGATATCTCTGTTACAACACAACATATACTACCAGAGTCTTTAGCTTTTAATTGATGTTTTTATTAAGGTGTCTATCTCTTTCATGTTTTTCTCTCTGTGTTTATATCTACTCTTTTGTCAATCCTATACACATCATTCTGATACCTTTGAGCCATGTTTGTGCTTTATAAAACACACTAAATAAAGCTAAATACACAAAAGGTTGCATGAGGCATTTATAGGGGTTTAGGGAGAAACATTCATACACCCACAAAGGGGTGAGGCAATAGTTGTTGACAAACTGCACTTTTATAGTCACTACAGCCAAATAATACCCAAAACCGTAGTAAATGTACTGCAGCCCAGAGCTGGAGTAAGGCCCGCACCATACATGGTCAACCACTGCTCCTGTAGCACCTACCTATAGAAAATACAAGCCCATAGGAAATAATGTTACATTAACTTGTTTTAACTGTTTTAAAAATATAAATGCATTTAATTTTATAATAGACATATAAATAAGACATAATTACTAGTTTAATGTAAAGTATTTCATTTTTTTAAATTGAAACTTTAATATAACTTTATTTAACAATAATGAAATACATTTTAATTACTTCTAGACATAACAATTTTACTACATAATAAATTAATATACATTTTATACTGTATGTAGAATTTTTTATTTAAATCATAGGAAAAATAATTGTGATTTAATCTATTAGATTTAAAAAGAATAATTTATTCAATTTAAAATCAAAATCAAGCTAATAATATTGTGGATCTGTTTTTATTTTGTTATACATTTTAAAAGAATTACATATATTTATATGGACATTTCATTATTTTTTCTGTTTTATGATTATTAAACTTTTTTACATTTTCCCCTACGTTACCATAGGGCAATCTCAGATCCAGTAGCAGAGACTTCCGCCTTTGGGTGAAAAGTTGCCTTTAGTAACTTTACACTCTTAGATTAGACTTTACCCCACTGAATTCAGGGGTGTGGACATGTATATTTTTTAGTACATTTACACTTGTAAATTGTGAATAAACAAAATTAGTAAAGTAAAGCAAAAGTGAAAGAGTAAGTAAACGCAAATTAAATCTCAAATCAGCATGCGTACATTTCCTTTGTAATAAGCCCAAAGAACTTATGACTACTGTGAAATGGAATGGGACTGCAGCTGATGATTCACTGGGCAAGGCACATTTGTTCTTCCATGTCACATGCACACCAGTTCCTGTAACTCATAGTATAGATTTAGCCAGTTTGTGTCTCACCAGCAGGAAAGAGATAAAGGAATGTGTGTAGAGGTTAGGAATACATTGTCAAATGCTACCTCATCTACATGTAAATCATGTGTACAAGATGGGTCTATTTGTAAATATAATTTTATCTGTCTTTATCTGGAATTTCAGTCTATACATGATGCTCTTTTTTTCCCAATACAATACAGTTGTGCCGCTCCAGCATATATTTAATGCTCATATTGCACATTTGCAATTGACCTTATAAACAAACACAACTTTTCGGGCTTCAAGTGGTCCTGGATTGAGAAAGAAGACTAATGGATGGGACTTCACACTAGGAAGGGTACAGTTAAAATAAGCAGCAAACATTTGAGAATAGTAATAATAGAATGAATAGTAGGCATGAAATAAAATACAGGAATGTGAATAGGCTAAACTTTAGCGTAGGTGCAGCTTTACAAGACCTAGATGTCAGCGACAGGGATATGTGCCTCAGAATGTTAATCCCAGCCACCCAGCCCTACTCTTTCTGATTTTCTTATCAGCCCATCTCCCTTCCTGAGATGTGTCTGGGCCACTTTCCTATGATCTATTACTGAATCAAAGATCAGTCCTTTGAAATGTTAGGTAAGTCTCTTTTTTTCCCTCCACTGTGTTCCCACCCAGCTCACAGGATTGCAGCAATACACATATCTGTGCTGTGGATTCTGCTTCTCCTCATGTCTTTATCAGGCAGGCTAGGGCTTCCCAAAATGGAGCCTTGGGTCCTCTTACAATGTACCATTGCAGGCACGCTCACTCAGTGTACATTCATAGCAAGCTTTCTGTTCAGCACTACTACCTTTATGTATTGTACGCTCAAATGTACCCATGCATCAGCAGCCACCCAGAGTCTGCATGCCTGGTTAAGCACTGACACTTTTCTATCTTTTACCAGGGTGGGCTTTTTACAATCACACACACTGTCCGCACACATTGACAATGTGCGCCGCACAACTTTTCACTTTCGATGTGCTGTACTTTACGCAAGCACACATACATAGAGCAAATGCTGTCCTTGTGCACACACATTGCACAGCACTATATCTTTCATTTAATGAATTTCTCTCAGGCATACATACATCAAGTACATGTACTAACCACACATGTACTGCACATTAGGGCTCCTTCCTTGTACTGTACCCTTCCCGCACACACATACAGCCAATGCAGAGTCAATATTCCAACGATATGCAACACTCCACATCTAGCTAATGTAGGCCAAAGGTGATTTAAGCACACAGCTGCAGAACGTATAAGAAGGTGAGTGAGCCTGTAGGCCTCGCTCCAGTGACACACGGTAAAAATACAGTTTTTACTACTACTGATAACTACATGGTTATGCTGCTTAACTCCTCATGAACGCTATATCCTTTTAAAATAATGAATGTAGTGCTTTCGGGCAGCCCCTCAGCTGGTTCCAACAATATCATAATCCATGAGAAAGGCCTATACCAAGGCGCACTCACATGATCTGTGTTTGTATATGACAAAAGAATAAGCATTAGGGATACAGACAACAGTACAGTTGGGAACTCAGGGTATGGTACACAAGTCTCCTAACATGCAGAAGACTTTTATTTCCCCCCAAAAATTGACTTTATTAAAAACAAGCTCTTTTGCCAACCAATGATACCTTTTTATGCAACTGCTATTATTTTATATTAAAATGCCTTTAGAGTGTAGGATCAATCTTCGGTTATAAGGTGCAGTTGTAGGGCAGAACACAGACCTCCTTATATGCTAACATTTTCTTGTACTCTTTTTAATGGTTACAAATTGAGTCTCTAGTTGGCAGAGGCTTGCACCCTGTCCAATTTAGGACCACAATCCTAGTTAGGGTACATCAGATACACAACCTAAATTAATCTGTGCTCGCTCTCTGGTAGCTTGACACACAGAAGTCAGGCTTACCTTAAGAGGCAATGTGTTAAGTATTTGTGCACACTTTAATTACAGTAACACAATGAGGACACCACAAAAAGACTCCACATCAGTTTAGATAAATAGAGAATACTTATCTGAGTAAAACAAGACAAAAATGACAAACATCCAATAAGAAGTCAAGATATAAACTTTTGAAGATTAAATCCAAAAACAGTGCCTAAAAGTCAATAGCTGTAAAAAACAACTTGGGGCCGGGTTAGACCGAGGTAAATCAAAAGTTCAGGTTGACCATGATGGAGGGAAGGCTAACTACAGAATACATGCAGGGTTCTCTGCAAAAGTAGCTTTGTATGGAGCAAGCATCGATGTTGAAAGCTTGATGCATCGGTTCTGATTCATGCAGTCAGGTCGATGCATTGGAGTCTAGCCTTGCAGCAGCGTCTTCAAACTGGAACTGTGTCATTGTTGAACCTTGCAGTCATTGTTAAAATGCCACTGCGTCGTCGTCGTAGGGCACTGCATTGGGTTCGATCAGCACAAAGATGTCACTATGTCAATTGTTTCAGGAAACAGCTGAAGAAACCCACTTCTGAGGCTCAGGACTGTAGAGACCACAGGCAAGGGTAGCATCTACCTCAGGCGTGACTTACATGTAATAAAAGGGAAGCTTTGAACAAGGCAAGTAGGTTAACATGCAGGTCAAAATGGCAGTTTAAACCTCATACACAACCTAAAAGGCCTGCTCTAGTGGGTAGCACAATGTGTGATGCAGGCCCATTAGTAGCATTTAATTTACAGGACCTGGGCACATATAATGCACTTTACTAGGGACTTATCAGTACATTACAAATGTCAATTGTGGATAACCCAATATTACCACATTTTAGGGAGAGAGCACATGCACTTTAGCACTGGCTAGCAATAGGGAAGTGCCCAGAGCCCTAAAGCCAACAAAGAGGAGATCAGAAACAAGGGAGCAGGAAGGAAAAAGGTTTAAGAGTGACCCTCCAGAAAGGGCACATTTTCAACACAACCCTTCTCCAGCCTAAAGCCAGGGTAGACTAATCATTATCTTGATGGACTTCCCTGCCTAGGGTGATAGAACATGAAAAAAGGCCCACTACTGCAGGGGCACTTGTAAATTCTATGCCTCCAGCCAGTTGGATCTCTCTGTCTATACTCTTAGGGCCCACAGAACTGACCTATGGGGTACCCTTATGCTCACCTGTAGAACTTATCTGTGATGCACCTAACCTTACTTTGCTCACAGATGCATCCCAGTAGGCAGACAGTTCCACAAAAGTGTCATGTAAATGTAAATGTAAATGTGTGTATACTTGTAAAGCGCACTATCACCTGAAAGGTATCTTGGCGCTGTATACTGCTGTGGAACCCTTCCTGGCTTTCCCTGTGAGATGCCCCCTTACTGGGCACCTCCAAGGTGAGGCCAGGCATCCTAGCACTTTCGGGCCGTTGTGGAGATTAAGCAAGCTATTGCCCAGAGTTGCAGAGTGGGACACATGATTAGAGTAGGCACCTAGGCGCGAATTATTGAGTCTGTGGACATTGAGCCCAAGACCATGCCGCGTCGGAAATTTAACCCTGGTCCCAGGCCAGACCTCTGCCTCAGGGTCTGCCGCTCTAATCGGTGAGCCACACTTCTCCACTGATGTGGCCCATTCCACCCCTTGGATCTGAGTTCTGTTCCCAGCCCAGGGAAAACTCTGACCACAAGGACAACAACCAATAGAGGCCACTGACAGGGGTGGTATCTGGAGACTGGCTTGTAAACTGAGAGTCTGCACACTAAGGCCGAACATTGACAACGGCGGGCTCTCCTTCACCCTGTCCCTTCGTCTGAGGTCCTGTACCCTCTGATTGGTAGTGGTACCTCGAGAAAGCTGAACTGTTCCCAGTTCCCCTAACTCCTGGCAAAGTCATTCTCCAGAATGCAGTCTATGGGCATTTACGGACTAACTATGAACACTTATGGGTCACTACCCCACCTCACTCTAGGGATACCAGGGCCATAGGGTGAAAGAAGTCCTGCCCAAGTGCTGGAGTTACCCTACAAACATGTAAATGTAAATGTAGTTGAGCTTATATAGCGCACAGCTACCCGCAGTGGGTTTCCCGGCGCTTGCTTAGGGAACCCTTCCTGGTATTCCCCTGTGAGATAGCAGGGTATCCACAAGGTGAAAGTCAGGCATCCCGCCGCGAGGGGCCGTTGTGGAGATTAAGCAAGCTATTGCCCAGAGTCGCAGAGTGTGAACCCGTGAGTCGAGGAGGCACCGGGGCGAGAATTATCGAGTCCGTGGAATTTTTAGCCCAAGACCCGCCAAGGCGGGGAATTGAACCCTGCTCCAGGACCGATCTCAGCTTCCGGGTCTGCTGCCTCTAACCCCTGAGCCACACATGACCAGTGCACTGCTCTGGGGAAACTATTCTTTCCAAAATCATGGTCCATCTACCCATGGTGTTCCTCAGGGCAGTGCCTGGGACCTCATCCACTGTCACCTGGTGGAAGTGATGACTGTCTTCCTCAGGAATCACTTCCTCACCCTGTGAGTAATCCTCCCAACTAAGGGAGATCACTGCATAGTCTACGACCTGCCCCTGGGGATTATTTACCCCAAGGACACATTCTCCATCACTGTAGAGGTACTATCAGTGGGTGGTGTCCTAGGACAGACAGAGTCCCCCTATTTATGTCATAGCTGGGAACACTCAAAGCAGCTGGGTTAGAAATGAGGAGCCCTGAGCCACCTCCCACCAGAACCTCCTCCCTGTTTATCAGAAAGGACATGGGATCCTCCATACCCTGGGGCCTGTCGTTGTCTCCTTTGACCTCATCTTAGTCTTGTGGTGGCAGTCTGAACCCACCCTCTTGTGTTCATACCCAAGTACCTTCCTTTGGACCCTGGTACTGATCCAGTGGTCCACCTCCTTATCAAGCTCTCTTGGTGCAGATCTGGGAGGCAAAGACTGAACATATGCTCTGTTGAAAACATATTATACAACCTCTGGTATTCTTTTACCTCAATGCACTTCACCAAACCAGCCAGCGTCTTGCAAAAAGAATCCTCACAATCCACCCAGGACTGTTGGGAAATCTTCTGACTATCCCTGAATTTCTGTCTATATTTCTCTGGGTTAAGACCAAACCTCCAGAATAGGGACTCCTTCATGGGGGGATACCCCATCCTGTCACTCCATTCTAGGGCTAATGGAGTGTCCCTCCCCTCACTAGGGATATGTCTCTAAAGATTTGACCCCTAGTTTTCCTAAGGGACATTGTGCACTTGGAGTGCAATTTCATAGACCTTAAACCATTTGTCTATGTTGTCTCATATCACAAAATTAGACACTAATGCCTTGGGTATGTGGATCCTCCTGTCAGAGTGCACAGAAGAATTGCTGCCACCATCACTACTGGACTACACCTGCCTTGCCATGATGTCCAGCTCTCTCAGGCTCAATTCTTGAGCCAACATCATCTTTTTCTCCTCTATAGCCAATCTCTTCTGGCTCTCTTCCATCTTCATGGCTAGCTTTTCCTCTTCTAAGGCTTTTTTTTTCTTTCAAGGCCTTCTCCCTCTCCAATTTGAGCTTAGCTGGCTCAAATTTGAACGTGTTCTCCTCTCTCCTGTCCTCTGGGGACAGGCCTTTGGATGATACACTGATCCCTTCTCTGGAAGGAACCCTCATTCCTAGAAGTAAGTTGCCATCTTCCTCTACAGACAGCAGCCCAAGGTCTCCTCTTAGACCCTGTCCAAAACATCCTCCCTATCCATCTCTTCCTCGGCATCACCCACCTCTGGGGTCTCCTGACCAAGCTCTCAGTTCCTTTTGCACTTCTACCTTCTTGGTGGTGCTCTTTACAGGAAGCCCAAAATCCCTCCAGAAGTTCTTGAGCTGGGCCAAAGATTACCCCTCAAGTGTGGCCAGCTCCTTCTCCATTTTTGCAGGTGCAGAACCCCCAATCAGAGACATGATTTTAGGAAAAAGCAAAAATGCCAATCAGGAACAATTGGAAAATTAAAGATACCAACTGAAGAGAGTGGGACAAAATGACAATGTGGATCAGAAACAACTGATTCAAGTTGTTCTAGATGTGGGTAATAATGTATACCAAATGACTGTAAGGTACTGCACAAATACAAGTCCTATCCTCACCGTTGATCACCAGTGTTAGAAATCATGCCTCTAGTTTGCAGAAACTTGCCTCCTGTCCAAGTACAGACTAAGGGTGGGCGTAATTTGCACAGTCATGTTGCGCAAAGTTCAGCAAAACAGTAAACAATCTCGGTGAGCATGAGGGAATTGCTTTTCCTGCCGGTTCCACTGTGTTTTTGCATGCTTGAGGGGAAATATCTCGTTAACTCGCTAATGGGCGCAGCCATCTAGTATTTTACTAGTCCCACCCATCCGCGATGCTTATTTCCTGTTCCGGGTCGGGTATTACGTGCTCCCACCATCGCAATGAGTATTTCCTGTTCTGGGACGCCTATTACTTGTTCGCAAAGCTTTTTGCGTGCTTGAAGGGAAATATTGTGCAAACTTGCCCATGCAGTCACAATGGGCGCGGCCATCTTGTTTTTCACTCTATTGCTATGGTTATGGGCCTGCTTTTCTATCATCCCTCAATCTTTGCAACCCTTTGTTTCTGTACACTTTTTTTTTATCTTTTTCATTTATTATCTCTCTCTCTATTTTCCTGATTCTATATTTTAACTTTTTTATACTTTTTGTGCCATTTTTACTACTTTTTCACTCTTTTTCTATAACTTGCTTAATCATTTCTTTTATTTATTATTCAAATTCCTCCCTTTTCTTTTCTGCCCCTTGAGTCCCAGAACCATGGCCAAGGGTGCGGGCAAGTCAAAGGGCAAGGGCAAGGCTGCTCTTGCTCTTGCTCTTAGCTGCAGCTGCTACCGCCTTCCCTGCGGAAGGCGGAGCCCACACGGGGGGCAGACATGGGCCTTATTTAGTGAGGTGGCAGCACTTGTTTTTTTGTACAGTGGCACCTCCCTTTAACCCTGGTAGCCTGGGTCTTGGTACGAACTCCGGGACCTTCACCAGCGGTGGGGAAAGGTGCGCTGGACTGTTTTTTGCTGCTCTGGGGTTTGGCAAACAATAACCAGATGATGCACCGGTGGCCCGATATCCTGGACTGGGAGCAGGACCTGCTGGACCCACTAGGAGTAGAGGTCCCGGGGCTTGGTGAGTAGCTATTTAATGTTACTACCTTGTGTTCCTCTGCTCTGTGTTATATATTGTGAACATATTTTTCTCCTGAACAGCAAGAATGCTGCTGCCTACATTGCAGGTAAATTATGTCTAAAAATCTTTTGTGATTGCTTATGACACAGGTGTTCGGAGCTACTAATCTCTTACTTGTTTACAACTTTACGCTCGCTTGGCATGATCATATAAGAGAACTTAAGTTAGGTAATACTAGAGAGACTCTAGTCCTTCTTTTGTCCTCCTGCCCCTAAGAAGAGATAGTGGTGGATTGATATGTTTAGTTACTTATTGGCAGGTCATTTTTTTGTGCTCTGCGTGACACATCCTTTGTCACATCACATGTTGCTGAGTACTGCTTACCCCCAGTCCTTAGTAGAACCTTTTTTAGTTTGTTTAGCCAGTGTTTATAGGCTTATCACTAGCAAAACATCAGCAGCTACCAACCAACAATGCAAAAATGTATGCATGTGTCCTCCATCTATGCATATTTTAGGACTAAAATTAATGCAAAAGCAGACTTAATGAACAATTGGCCTGTCTGGAATAGGTGGGCTACGTCAGGTGGTACTTAGGCTTAGTTAGAATTCTGGAATCAGAATGGAAAGCTGTATTAGTGTTCATAAATATTAACTAGATGGTCCGGGAATCCCGCAATACTAGTCGACCAGATTAGATAGTTCAACTTTTTTGAAATTGTTGTTTCCATAAATGTTTTTTTGAGCGTTTTTTAAAATATTTTATTTGTTTCACACCAATCATCCATGTTTGTCTCTTTCTTTCTTACATCTTTCATGATCAGCACCCAGGGGCAAGAAGACAGGGTTGAAGTCGTCGGGGGCTGGAGAAAATGCCTCCCAGGCCCAGGAACGCTCCTCTACCGAGGGCTCTGCTGCTTGCCCCAGTAAGTCCTTCTGTTGTTAATCATAATAATTATACTTCCCTAACTTGTACCGCAACTTATTTTTTCTGAACCATTATTTTGATTTCCTAATTCTATTTTTTATCTAACTGTCTCTGCTATGGCTCTCTGTACTACTACTAGTAGTCTGTTTATAGCTAAGCTTGCCCAGTTGGCCACTCTTTATTTAAAAGGTTGTAAATAAAACTCAGATTCATCAATCGCTTTAGCCACTTAGTCCAGTCCTTTGGGTTGTCCTCTTCTAGTCTTCTTAATCTTGAGGCTTTTCGACAATTCCCCCCAACAAAATGGCAAATGCCCAATCAGATATTTTACTATTTTTGATAGATAGGACATAATATTACTATTACTGTAGTAGGGATTGTGAACATATATAACTATGCACAAGAAAATAGGTAGTTGGTGATAGGAGGGTGGACCTTCCTCACATCTCACCCACAATCCCCTTGCCAACTAGTTATAGTGTCTCATTAGCTCCCCGAAACCCTGAAGATACCCAATGAATAGACATTCCAGAACATAACACTACACTCCCGAACTCTCAGAATTGTTGAAGCAATGCACAGTGCACACCCTTTCACTCACTCACTCGGGTAAGTCCACACCAAAAACTACAGAGTCTATCTAAGTTAAAATGGTTTACTTTCAACTAAAAAGGTCTGTACGTTGTTCTATAATGCAGTATACGAGCCAGCACCAACAGCAAAATGCATAAGATTAAAACAATAAACATTGTTACAACTACAAGTCCATATAAGACATATGGGAAAATCAATCATGATGATAACTGAACAGCGGTGGAAGAATCACCCTTACCTTGGTAGCAGTATAGCTTATATACAATTATAAATGAAGTTATCTGAGCAAATTCTGGGGGACCCCCCACCTTAGAAGAACCTAGAAGTGCTAGTTACATCATATGCTCTGCAAAACTTTGGTTCGTAGAAGGGAATCTTCCATCTGTTATGAGAAAAAATGGGGCGCGTTAGTATTTTGCAAGCATTTCTCAGTCGTGCCAAAAAGTGTAGCAAGTTATGGCTAAGCAATACGGACTGACCACCAGAACTCCATAAAAAGTGGCTTGTTTTTCGACCGTGTATGCAGCACTTAAAAAAGTAGCTGTATGAGCTTATGCAGGCTCAAAGGCGGCTTACACAACAAGCTGTGAGTTAACGTGCGATAAAATAAGATACAAAGCTAAAATGGTTGCATGGCTCAGGCTAACTTAGCAAAGACTCGCATGACCCTAGTACGGACCATGATATAAAACTACTATTGTCTACTTTACTCTAGTACCCGATTTGTACTAGTGATGTATGTTGTATATGTATTCACTTTTTTCAATCTGGCTAGTAAAAAAAGAATAAATAGGGGGAATGTGTATATGGCATCTACAAAATGTGTAATGTTTTTTGTAGGCGTACTACCAACCACCTGTGCCGGGACCAGCGGCGATGGCGACGCAGCCATTTAGGAGGGAGCAGGAGATGCAGCAGTTACAGGAGTGGTGGTAAGTTATATCCCTTACTTATTGACATTACACTCACTGCGAGGGTGTACACTGTACTGTTGAGACTTAGTAAGTAAGAAGTTGTTGTGAACAACGGTTAAAGAAGACACCCTTTTCTTAGCTTTAGTAACCATTGACCTCTTCTATCTGACTTCAACTCAGCTGTGAAAGTTTTATGGAGAAGATTAAGTCAATTCAGATGACCTTGATGGATGAGTTGAATGAAAAGGGAAAAAAGGTTGGAAGGAGGTGTCGCAGGGTTTCTGTTCTCACACAGAACTGTGCACAGAGGAGTGGAACCTCGGCAAATTAGGGTGTCCCAAAACTCACCTTAGCAACCAACTCACCCCTTACCGAGCTAGCTACAGTGTCTCATTGGACATATCAAACTCCCAAGGTTTAGACAAACCAGAACATGAACTTACAGTACCTCAGGGTACGTGGGACTCATGAACACTCTTTCGTTATATTATCATTACAAACCAGAACATGGAGTAAAGAAGACACATGTGCATTTGAAATGTTTATTTACTATTGCCGTCTTCTCAGGCGCAGTATCTTAGATAATACAAGTATACTTATTATCAGTAGCAAAATTATCAGCATAGTTACTAAGACATAAAAAGCGAATGGTGACAGCATGTTAACATACTGTAATGAATAAGAGTTAACAACACTTATATCTCACCCTCCCTAACACATATATTATATTATTAGCTAAGAAGGTCTCTTTGGGTTGTTTCAGGGCGGGCCCATACCTTAGTGTCCTAGCATGAAGGAATCACATCAGCATACACCAGCTCTCTCTGCATGTGCACCGCATCAAGTGTTCTTTATGTGCCTCGTGCAAAGCAATATCAATCCCGCCTGAAGCCAGAGTTGGCAAAGGCTGCACTTGTGTTATGACTATGAAGGCGTGGAGATCAGACCTCATAACAATTCCATATCGTGTTGTTCCTGAAACTTCAGCACCCTTCGTGCAGACATAGTTTATTAAGCAAAGCTGATATCAGAGCAATAACATAATATTCTCACATACACCACGGCAAACTACTAGGTTGAAAGCTAAGTCAACAATTAAGTGTCGTGTGCAGAAGTTGCAAGAAAGAAAAATGGCGTTTAAACCTCAAATGTACCTATGCTAACTTAACACGATATAAGGATATACAGGAGCTATATGACACCCCCCATGATCCGAGAACGGACTAAATATGATAACAGAAGTGCCATCTCATGAGAGCAGAACTCAACAGTAAACGAGCATGAATTGAAACTAAAGATCAAAAAGGTAATGCTAAAAAATAGCCCAAAAATATAATGTGGCTCAAGCCAATAGGCAAGAAAAATTAAAAATTCATGACAAATAAGTCAACGAAATGCTATAAATCAGCAAGTCAATTCGAAGCAGTGTCTATGACAAAACTGTATATGAAAAATAAGTAGCAACAGCCTCCAATATGAAGTCACTGTCCTCATCCGAAAACAGTTCAGCCATCCAATTTAAAAGATGAAAGGAACATACGTGTTCCTCCAGCACCGGATCCTCTATAACCATCAGAGGACAGCTCGGTGGGTTTTCAAGAAAACTCAGTTCCAAGAAATTCCGTGCTGCCGACAACACATCCCAGGGACCAATTAGTCCATGCGCCACTGCTAAGGCCATAATCCTCTCGTCAGAACAAACCAACTCGTGAGCAATGATAGGACTCATCAGTTGATTAAAATCGACGTCAGGAGAAACCGGTCCGCAGAGACACAAATCAATGGCCCACTGGAAATCACAGGTCAGGCAGTGAAATACAGGCTGGACACAGGTGAAGTAGGAGAATCGAAAAGATAATCCATATGCCGTGCTCAATGTCGCCAACGGCAGTGTGCCATAATATTCAAGCATGCGGTTGCGAAACCGCGTCAGTAGCTGTTGCGCGGGGTCTTGCACAGGATGGACATCCATATTGAGAGAGACAAAAAACCACTAGCGCGCCAGCTGCTAATGCAAGTAAAAAAGGGAACCCTCCAAACAAGGATGAAAAAATAGAATGGAAGAAAGCAGGGATGACTCCAAAAATCTTTTCAAAGGAAGTCACGAGACCACTGCTAACAACTTTAAAAAAATGTGCAAGGCCTTTTGTGGAGGATGCGTTAAAGATAGTTCGAACCATCGCTCCGAAATGCAAAGGCAAATCAGTATTCAAAAGAGCCTGAACCTCTGTACGGGTGTTTGCAATGTGAAGCACGAAAGTTTCACGGGCCGAGCTCAAGGCCACCTCTTTCTGGGACAAAAGAGCCCTTATTCTTGCCATGCCGCTGAATTCTGCTCCCAAGGTCGGTATCTGTGGCCAGATGGAAGACTCCTTATGTTCACGTGTGGGAGGATAAAGCACATTTCTGCAGCAAAAAACCCGCTCACTTACTGTTACTATGAAAGGAATACCTTTAATTAACCCACAACAGTCCTCATTATTGAGCATTAAATAACTACCATTCTCTAATAATTTAAACGTGGGGATGATAGCAGGAACTGGCGTGCCCTGTAAAACGCAAGCCATATTCGGTCGGTCCTTGTTGCATGAACCGTGTAACTGTATATGTCTACACATTAAAGAATGATCTGGCGTCTCAGTGCACTCCTCCCCTGTCAGATAAACTTCCTGGTCATCCTTAAAACATCTGTATGTGTATGGGAGTGACCAGACTTCATGAAGGAAACCGCTACCTAAAGGTTCATAACGACCTATGGGTACATATTTCATGCAATTTGAAAACTTATATAAAGCAAAAGGCAGCGTTATTAAACCGTGGATAAGCCACGTTGCAGCAGTGGCTTCAGCCACGGAAAAAGGTAAAGATTCTAACCTTTCAATATGTAACATAGAAAAGGAAGCATCACGCATTGAAAGTAAGCGTTGTTTGTCAGTCAAATTAAACGGTGCAAATAAAGAAGAAACGTTTATGTACCCCCAGGGAACTTTACCCATTTTCAGTGTTTGAAGGGTCCATGCAAACTGCATGATTGATCGTAATTGATTTTGACCATGGTATAATACTGACACTTCATCATGTATAATATCGACGACTGACGACACAATATTATCCAATGTGTAAATTCTAGAGGAAAGCACATTAATGCTATTGTCAACAACTGCAAGCACTTTCTCAAGATTTGCTTGATCAATGGCCCTAAGGCGTGTAGCAGCCTCAATCTGTGATAGCTTCCAAATTTCATTGTAAACCCCATATAACCACCTTTTCGACCTGCCACTAGCCGGGCCTTTAATGAAATCATTCAAGTCCACGTCTGCATTTAGTTTAGAAAGGTGATTCTTAACCGCAGGTAAAGTTGAATGTTTCAGCCAGTTTTGACACAATTTGCCTACAGAATACGATGTGACAGTATGACCTAAGTCAAAACGGGGATCAGATCTAACAGTTTTAAAACCGTCAGTTAAATTCAAAAATCTATGTTGGCAAGAATCAGCACTACGGTGCCAAAGCAGCCAACCCTTAGGATTCACACTGGAAATGTTAAAGGAGGAATTAAGAAGTAGAGTCTGTAATTCTCTAATGGATAACTGAGTAAAATTACTCCAACCATCATATTCCTCTAACTCCGGGAAAGAAGGAGCGTTTAATTTTTTAGAATTAGCCAATCCAAAGCATGTGGTCTGGGAAAATGTTTCATTCAGAAACAGCATATGATTCGGGATGAGACATGCACGGTGCAAAGCCTCAGTGCCTTGTACCTGCCAGGCCTTTGAACCCCAAACTGATTTAAGGTCTATCGTATCCTTCCATAACTCATAGCCCCCAGTAACTAAGTGATCAAGGAAGGACTTGGAATACAACAATTTAGTATCGGTAAGTCTAACCTTGGACATTGGCATTTTTCGAAACTTAAAATAAAAGGACTCGGGATTGGACTGATTAAAGTCAGTGAAGTAAGTATACTTTCTCAGAAATGTTTCAGAACTCCCCTGATGAGGCGCTGGGCAATGTTCCCACTGAGTAAAGTTAACAGCATCCCTTCTGGATGATGTTTTGTGTAAGAAGTGATTGCCATAATGTTGATAACAGAATAATTCAGCATAATTAGCAGATTCTAAATATAAATCCTCAGCATCAGAACGAATGTTTTGTTTCACCACATCCCCCATATTTACTCTAAGTACATTAGGGACATTAACGACTTCCGTTGGGCCATGAATCTGAAACCGAACTGCATCCCACACGATTCCATCAAGGACAGGCCATGCTGTGATGTTAACCAAAGTCAAGTCTCTTTTTAATCTGTGTGTAGAATGTGAAGAGGAAAGTGGGGCCAAAGTTCCATTTAAATGAGTAATGCAAGTTCTCTCCTCGACATAGTGTCCATTCATAATTCGAAAAAAAAAAAACACAAAACCATTTGACATAAAAAGGTAAACTGAAAAAAGGACCAGCCAAATGTAAGTCCAAGGGGGTATCAAAAAATGTTTTTTACACAGGCTAGCATAAACTGCAATTCGAGAGGGTTTCTTCGAGGCAAGGGAAGCAGAGTCAAATGAAAATCTGGATTCCGTGGCTAAACGAGCTTGCAGGTCAGGCATGGACAAATCAGTGGGGTAGGTATAGTCTATCTCATCAATGTTAGTTCCGGGTAAATTATTTAATAACGGACTGGAAACAGCAGGTAATTCGATGGCCACTTCAGGTTCAATATTAGAAGCAGTGGGCATAACTGAATTCCTCACAATGGAAGGACAGGAAACAGCCGGTGTCATGCTAAGAAGAATCGGCAACTCTGTGTATCTTGACATTGTCAATTGAAATAAACCTGTTTTCCTTACGTCCAGGAAGTGGTGGTAAAATGACAGTTCTTGTGCCTTTCACTCCAAGGACTGGAACCGGAGCTCGATAGGAAGGACCAAATTCTTTCTTGTTATCGATCTTCTCCCGAACCAGTTCGCCAACTTGGGGTAGCCAGCCAACTACCGGGATCTGCAACGCATCATCCGACGTGGAGGGCAAATGTTCCTTTGCAAGACTGTCTCTGGTCTTTTGAAGATTCTGTAAAACATTGCAATATTCATCTGCGTCAAAGGAAGTGGCGCGAACCACATAGTCTAGACCGTCAAGGTCAGGGACGTACATCTTGATGCCAAAGAGCATTTCGTATGGGGTCCGCCCACCCAGAGACCTTCTAGGGAGATTATTAAGAGCACGCTGCACGCCATAGAGGTGAGCCAGCCAGTTTCTGCCAGTGCCTATAACTCGGGCTGTCAAAGATTGCTTTAAATCACGGTTCATTCGCTCAACTACACTGTTACCCTCAGGTCTGTAGGGAGACGAAAACTTGACTTGGACCCCCAACGAAGTCATGGCATCCTTATACGCCTTAGAGGCGAAAGCCGGACCCTGATCCGAATGGAAGGTACCACAGGCAAAAATCCCTATAAAGATACGCAAATCTCTAATGACAGTCCGTGAATCAGTGCTGCGATGTGGCCATACCCACACAAAGCGTGTGCATGAGTCAACTGCTACTAAGATGTACTTATACGCAGTATCAGATGAAAAAGGACCGCAGTGATCCAAATAAACACAACCTAGTGGTTTATTAGAAATGTACAACTGAGTCTGTGGCGGACGCGTAGCAGTTGAAGGTTTAATCTGCTGGCATATGTCACAAAGAAGGACATAATCACGCGTCTGTTTGTACAGTCCCCGCCACCAGAAACGTTGTTGTAATTGAGTTACAGTGGCCGAGACGCCCGCATGCGCAGACGCCACACCTTCATGTGCCGCTGTAATCAAGTCTGCTCTGCGATCCGAGTTGGGAATCAGCCGTTCCCCAACGTCAGGAATTGTCACAAAAGGAACCTTTTCGGGACTTAAGTGGTATTTGTACTTCGAAGGGAATCCCGCAGGATGCTTACTTCCCTTCTCAGAGGCAGCAACTGCTGCCAAGATGTCGCTATCAATCTTGGTTTTTGACCTAGTAACCGCTGCAACTAAGTATGTAGATACTGCTAATTTCGCTGCTTCATCAGCAAGCGAGTTGCCAACAGCGTGAACTCCTACGCGCTGATGACCGAGAGTATGAATCACATAAACGAGTGGCAACATAGCCTTAAGCTCTGCCACTCGAACCCAGATCATTTTATGTTTTATTGTGCTACCTTTGGAATCATGAAATTCATTTTGAATCCAAAAGAACAAGTTCTCATTGTAAGACTGGACACAGTAGAAAGAATCACTTACAATCAGAGTAGTAACACTTGGATCTGCGTACTCCAACGCTAGTAAAAGAGCACGAAGCTCAGCTAATTGTGCAGTGCAATCGCCCAGGGGCAACGTGTGTACCTCCCTGGAAATGAATTCATCGTTCAACATAGCACCAACCACAATAGCGCATGCGGAAACGTAGGCATGTTTAGAGCCATGCGCAACCTGCGCCGACCCATCAGTGTAAATGATGCAATGGAAGTCCTCCAAAGGTCGCATAGCCAGAGGAGCAGGATGAACGAACTCATACTGCAAGTACTCTTGCGACCGTAAAGAGGCGTCAAAAATAAACGTGACATCCGTGGACGTCAATGACGCTGCCCATTGAATCCACCGTGGGTGCAAAGCCTTCGAATTTGGTACACTGGCTTTCGTGACTGCCTCCAAATGAGGACAGGGTGTCACCACTAACATGCGCTTCCCCTGTGACAGAGCTCGTTCTTTAAGAATCGCCATCTGTACAGCAGTTAAAACCTTTTCCACAGTGGGAAATCGCAATTCAGCCGAAGTGTACAAGTGTGACTTGTAAGCAATAGGTACTGTGTCTCCTTCATTAAAAGTGAGGTACGTGAAACCCACTGTCCCAGGAATTATTCTTATTACCAGGTTGGTGTGGTTATCACGAGTCAGTAAGTATTTAGAAGCGAGCAGATCGGCCTGCAAAGATTGCAAAATGGCCGAATGCTCAGGCAGCCAGCATGATTTTGAAAAAGTTGGTTGTATCAAAGCATACAAAGGCTTGATACGCTGGGCATATTCCGGAACATAAGTTCTGCCGAAATTCAAGAAGCCCAGTAAAGACTGTAATTTCTTCAGTGTGGTAGGAGCGCGCAACTGTGCGCATTTCTCCAGGAAGTGAGGAGCCAATCCTCGACCTTCATTGTTCAGCTCATAGCGGAGGAACAACACTGTGTGTTCTGCAATGTGCGATTTTGCAAAATTAAACTTGTAACCCATATCTGCAAAGTTACAAATTATTGAATTCACCCGACACAGATGCATCCAAATTTCGTCGTCTGTGAGATAAATGTCATCCACATAAGAACATGCATCTGGATCGATACTCTCCAATAGAGTGACTATTCTTGAGGTGAAGACTCCAGGACTATTTTTGTAGCCCATTGGAAGCCGCCGGAAGCGTTTTTGCACACCAGCGGACGTAAAACTTGTCCATTGGGAGCTGAAGCTATCCAGTCTGTGTGCATAAAAACCGTTGGATATGTCAAGCGTTGTCTTGAAACGCTTACGCACTAGACTATCCACTAGCGCAGAGCCGTGAGTATTCTGTACCGCACAGTTACGGCAATGCGAGTTCAAATGACGGTAATCCAATACCAAACGATATGATCCGTCAGGTTTGGTCACAGTAAAAAGGGGATTATTCATCGGTGACACACACGTTTCAATAACTCCCGGATATTCCAATTGTTCAAGGATTTCTGCGACGGCAGCTTTAGCTTCACGCCGTATGGGATATTGAGGCTGAGGCTGAGGCTCAGACCGCAAAGGAATTTCGTGGGAAGGAGACAATTTATCCCAACCACATTGGTTGCGGTACAGAGCCGGTGCAAGAGCCCGAGCCCACTCTTCTGCAAAATGCTGCGCATGCTCAGTCGAGACAGTGTGCGCGAAACTGGGAAGGATTACCTCCTCCCCTCGCGGCGCTGCGACCACAAAAGGTGGGGGCCAGTCAGCCTCAGAAAGCAAAATGTCGTACGTAGACGAAAGGTTCTCCCAAAATACCCCTCTGACAGTACGCTGTATGTCACCTTCAATTAACAGGACAATTTCAAAAAGTCTTTCAGGGGGAGCCAGTCTTGTATCGGCTGTTTCAATTACAACGAACACTTCAGTCGCTGTCACCCTCAGTAGTGGACGCAGCGCCTCTCTGACTATGGTTATCTCCGCCGCGCTGTCCAGCAAGGTCAGAGCCCACGTCAGATTCCGAAGCCGCGTTCTCACTATCTGTGGCATATCGATGCGCTGTTAAGGCTGCGACTTTCTTTTTCGCAAACTGCGGTCTTTTAGGCGTAGAATCCTCCTGCTTCACTGCGCCGTCAGCTTGGCGGGACTGACCACGTCCCTGTTGGCCACCACGTCCACGTCCACCCCCTCCTCCACCGGTCTTCGGGGCCGATGTTTCCTGTAAGGAACGAGGAGAGCGTTGATCAGAACCCTGAAAACGATCAGGTGATTTAATCATCGCGCGATCGTGCAAATCATAAACTTTCTCTGTCGGCGCAGGAGCCTGTAGCGCAGGAAAAGAATCCTGAGTCTGCTTATATTGCGTCCCCTGTGTCTGTTTTTTAGGCCAATTCTGTTTTTTGGACTTGGGCGGGACATCTGCAACTGCAGATTGTCCCTGAGGTTGTTTTTTCTCCTTTACTGCAAAATATTTCAGACCTCTACTTGTGCGGCCAATTGTCTTATAAGCGGCCACAACAATTTTTGCCAACTGACGGGGTTTGTCGGCATCGGGCAGAGCAGCCAAAGCATTCGACACCTGAAAGTTAACTGCATCTCCTTTAACATTGGAGAGAATGAGATCACATACAATCTCAAAACAACCACACAGGCGCATACCCAATTCAACCGCCGCCTCTGGACCGTGATCATTCTGAACACGTCTAATGATGTCAGGCAGGGCAGTCATAGACGGGGTGCCGAAGCACCTTGTATAAACTGCCGCAAATGTTTTTCCCCAGCTTTCACAGTCAACAAGTTCAGGAGTTAAATCCTTCGGTAAAGTAATCGTCAACATTCTATGCTTATCAGCAGGAGTAGAATTCGGAAAAACCGCCTCCAGTTGATCAAACTTCTCTGCTAGCCAGAACGGGAAGTCATCGTTGTCAACTGGACGAGCACCAAAAACCGAATTAACCATCACTGGATTGAGACGCATTCCGCCTCGATCCATGGGAACGGCCGCACCCCCCTGGGGACCACCAGGCAGGTGGCGACCGATGTATTGCACTAATGCACGAATCACGGAAATGGAAACAACATGCAGCCTACGAATTTCCTGCAGGGTACAAGCGCCGTGATTCGGGTGCGGGGTAAAGCCACCCAACGCAGGCCAATTTGTACCTGGAATTGAGAGTGGACCTAACCTCGCAGCTGACAAAGAGTGGGGGAGGGCGCCATCAAACCAAACTCGATGCTGCCAATGATCAATAGGTATTTCCAATGCCCTGTACGGTGTATACTCAGCCGGGACAGCCGAGGCGGTGTAGGAGTGGAACAAACCAGAATTAGCGTCCACAGCCGGAAACGTAACCCAAGAGTAAAACAACTCGTAAGGGAACGCCGGATCTGCACATACCACGAAAATCACAGCCATCCCATCCACCGGGACCTGGTACGTCTGAAGATGGTTGCGTACCGCTACGCGACTATGCTGCGCAATGGCTACCGCCGCCATGACAACACTGGAAACAAGAAAACACAAAGTATACTTTGTAGCACAACTGGGTAGTAATTCAAAGAAACCGTTTAAGAAAGAATCAAGCTTGAAAAAAACCTATTTCAAAAAATAGGTAGGTCTCACCGACACCCCGCTTTCCGGAAACGGAGGTGAAGGGGTTAAGGTATGAACGATAAACTACTCGAGTGTCATGATATAAGACCACCGAAACCG
Organism: Lissotriton helveticus; assembly: GCF_964261635.1. NCBI lineage: Eukaryota > Metazoa > Chordata > Amphibia > Caudata > Salamandridae > Lissotriton > Lissotriton helveticus. The sequence goes on from NC_136057.1 coordinate 823,933,705, forward strand.
TTGGGCGCCATGTCGCAGGGTTTCTGTTCTCACACAGAACTGTGCACAGAGGAGTGGAACCTCGGCAAATTAGGGTGTCCCAAAACTCACCTTAGCAACCAACTCACCCCTTACCGAGCTAGCTACAGTGTCTCATTGGACATATCAAACTCCCAATGTTTAGACAAACCAGAACATGAACTTACAGTACCTCAGGGTACGTGGGACTCATGAACACTCTTTCGTTATATTATCATTACAAACCAGAACATGGAGTAAAGAAGACACATGTGCATTTGAAATGTTTATTTACTAATGCCGTCTTCTCAGGCGCAGTATCTTAGATAATACAAGTATACTTATTATCAGTAGCAAAATTATCAGCATAGTTACTAAGACATAAAAAGCGAATGGTGACAGCATGTTAACATACTGTAATGAATAAGAGTTAACAACACTTATATCTCACCCTCCCTAACACATATATTATATTATTAGCTAAGAAGGTCTCTTTGGGTTGTTTCAGGGCGGGCCCATACCTTAGTGTCCTAGCATGAAGGAATCACATCAGCATACACCAGCTCTCTCTGCATGTGCACCGCATCAAGTGTTCTTTATGTGCCTCGTGCAAAGCAATATCAATCCCGCCTGAAGCCAGAGTTGGCAAAGGCTGCACTTGTGTTATGACTATGAAGGCGTGGAGATCAGACCTCATAACAATTCCATATCGTGTTGTTCCTGAAACTTCATCACCCTTCGTGCAGACATAGTTTATTAAGCAAAGCTGATATCAGAGCAATAACATATTATTCTCACATACACCACGGCAAACTACTAGGTTGAAAGCTAAGTCAACAATTAAGTGTCGTGTGCAGAAGTTGCAAGAAAGAAAAATGGCGTTTAAACCTCAAATGTACCTATGCTAACTTAACACGATATAAGGATATACAGGAGCTATATGACAGAGGAAGGACAGGCAAAATGTAATATTTATGACTGGTAGAGAAGGATATGTGGGATGCATGCATGGTGACTGATAGGAAATCAGATGTATGGGTGGTTGAAGGATAGGTGGAAGGTGAAAGAAAAGATGCCTGCCAGGGTGGGTAAAACTGTATGGTAGATGGCAAGAATCCTCAGAGGTGTTTGGGTCAAACTCAAAGACAAGGCAAGCAAGGAAGGAAGGATGCATGGGTGATGGTTTAAAAAAAAAGAACACATGTTTGTTGTTGGTGAAACAAACTAAGGTTTGTTGAGAGATTAGGAAGAATGATAGAAGTTTACTTTGAATGAATGGATATCTGGATGGTATTCATCACAGATAGCATAGGTGGAGACTGTCACTGGATGAAGAGCCCTAGATTGAAGAGAATGTAAAAGTAACCACGCCAGAGTAGCAAAGCCGAGGAGAATATAAGTTGTATTTTCAGAATACTCCCTTAACTCACAGTAGTTTGCAAGCACAGCATATACATTGTGTCTGTGTGTAGTTATCAAGCGCCTTCCTCTGACTCAAAGGACAACTCCCTACCTGTGTCAGCAGCCTACCATAGGTGGCCTATCGACTGGTTACACTATCAATCAAACAAAGTACCTCATGTCGTCTCATATATAAGCAATGATCATTGGATCAGATATCATCTGCCTTTTTGTAGTAGTCAGGGTAGGCTGAAAGTGAAATTAATCAGTTGCCCTTGATGTAACAGAGTATGGCCGTTGTCCAGTGCCACCTGTAATAGAAAAATTCAGAGCTTCCCCACCTGCAGACAGTATTAAATAAAACTAACGTGAGTCTGCGTCATGACTCAAGTATGTTTGTCTTGGGCACAAGCTGACTGAGTTGGCATGCTGGCTACAACAAGGTTACATTATTTTCGCAAAACAAGAGAGAAGAAGAAGACTGGACTAGCTGTGTACTTAACTCGAGTACATACATAGTGCTAGTATAATGCCTGAAACTCCCACAAATTGTTGAGGCCGAGGAAGTGGAAGGATAGATACATACCACAAATGTTATGTACTGTGCTTGCTAGTGCTACTGTGCCACTATGTCTTGAATTAATTTGTGTTACTGTTTTGCTGAAAGTATTGGTTAATATTTATTGTTCTTTCTTGATATAGCTACTCCTTCCCAAGCACAACCATCCAGGAAGGAATTGGCAGTCATGGCCCGGGGCCGGATGCTGGAGGTCATCTGCCAAAAATACCGGCGGCTGGTGGCTCTGGCGGAGGAGGAGGTGGTGGCAGCTGCAGCCTCCTCCAATGTCCCGGCCCCAGCCAGGCCCCTCCAGTTGTACGGCGCAGTGGTCAGACAGCCACAAGCCACCGCACTCCCACATCCAGCACTACTGCCCCCCGTGGATGCAAGTGCAGCGCATATGCGCGCCGCATGCTCCTCCGGAATGCGCGTCTAGAGGAGCAGTTGGAGGAGGTGGAGAAGAAGATAAACCTCCTGGAGAAGGAAATCCGAAGAGCCCGCCGATAACTTGACCCTGTTGGATTGCCCCTTTTTTAATCCTTTTTTTGGTGGGTGGGAATTTGGCATTGCGTTGAGGTTTATTATTATGGACATTTTGGACATTGGTTGGACTTTCTCGTTTTGGACATTGGTTGAGGTTAGGGAGATGGGTGGGTTGGGTGTTCTGGGATTTTTTACATAGTATATTTTTGCTAGGATTTTAAATTATATTTATTATATTTAAACATGGCAATACGTTATTAATGTTTTGTGGGGGGGTTACTATTTTATGTGACATGGTTTCCTTGCAGCTTCAGGACTGCACCCAGTGTTTGGTTTAATATTCCGCTGATTTTGTAACACACAAACAGATAGAAGCAGTACCCCTCACTGAGTGACTTGTCCTACTGGTACTGTCAGTCTCTCCTCCTTGGCCATTATTATACCTCCCACAAACTTATTATCTTACCTGTGCTTGATGTTTAAGTTAGGCACAGCGATGGCTGCATTGCGATGATGTTTTGGTTTCCCAAGAGAATGGAGAAAATGCCATGATTGTGGTGATAGTAGTAGACACTGGGAGTAGCATTTGCATAAGAGAGACTGTGGGAGGAGTAGTAGAATATAGTAAATATAACATAATGGTGGCGGGGATAGCCGAGTACAACAAGTAAAAAACTGTAGTTGTTTCAAGTCACTCGACACAAGCGTAACCTTTAGTGCTGTGTAGGAGGATGTTGATGAATCCAATCGATGCAGGAAATTAATTTTGATGGATTAGGTTCCTTTGGAAAAAAATGACTTGCAAGTATACTGAGCACGGGTGGGTAAGCAGAAGAAGATCCTCTCCTTGCCTTGAAATTGAATTACTGTTGCTTTTACCACATCCCCCCTCCCCAGCAAGCGTGTGATCAATTATTGGTATAGAATTAATTTAGTCACACCTAAATATAAATCACACAGCCCAGGGGAAGAGGGTTAGGGTTTGATGAATAGTTGAGAAGGGAGGTTTGGAGAAAGGTTTGACAAAGAAAAACATTACGCATGGACAAACAACAAAACACAATCTTGGCAGACGGCCAGATCCATAAATCTGTTAAGGGAGAAAAACAAATGCATGCATGATGATGATAACTTGATGGTTAATGATAATAAGTAGTACTTACTAACTACTAATAGACCATTAGACAGTACAGGGCAGCAGTATAATATGAAATTTGCCTTCCCTGGCTGCCCTTAGAGAGAAACCTAAATTGCATAGTTTCTGTTCTGTTGTACAGGGCTTACTTTTAAAAATAGCAAAGCAAATACAAAAATAGCTTTAAGGATTTAATTTAATTTAATTTAATTGTGGGTTTATATAGCGCTAGAATCAACTCCCGGAGGAGTATCTCCGCGCTTCGACCGCTGGGGAACCCGTCCTGGCTCACCCTGAGAGATGGTCCCTAATGGGTATCTCTAAGGTGCGACCAAGCATCCCCGGCGGTCTGGGGGGCCGTTGTGAAGATGAGGCAAGCTAATGCCCAGAGTTGCCGAGTGTGGTCCCTGACTGGAGTAGGCACCGATGCGAGAATTATCGAGCCCGCTGACCCTGGTCCACGACCAGGATGAATTATAAGCAGAGAGCAAACATAATAGCAACAATGCACAGTCGTAATGTTTGAAGACAAAAAATTAATCAAATTATTTAAAAGATAATGAATGTTAATAATGTTACTGTATGTTATCGTGGTCAAATTGTGGAGTTGCATCTCGACATTCCTCTTGGTCCTCCTCTGTGATGATCCAGTTCAGGCACTAATGAATGAACTATAGCAGCACGACCAAGAGACTACAACTCCCATAACTCCATGTGCCTAGTGGTGGATCATGTGATGCCTACTTAAACATGTGACTGACCAGGAAGTACGCCGAATATTTTGCTGACTGGATGGAGGTCGCTTGTGGTGTCTACCACCTTCAGATAGCCTTTGTTGGATCATTTGTTTGCCTTGATTTAGCCTGATTCACTGATGTGCGGCTGCAGTCAGTCTGAAATGATCGGCTATAATGTGGAAAAGTAAATTTTGCCATGTTCTGTGTCCCTACGTGTTCCCCATCTTATGTTATGTGTGCATGATTAATATGCATATGTATTCCCCATGTTCGATTAAAGACGCAATTATAGTTGTGTCCATCTCTAGTATGCCAGTTTCCAGTTCTCGTGAATACTATGAATATCAGGCCTATGTAAAGTTACGTTGCCACGTTTCCCAGTGTGCACGTTATTTCATTGTAAAGTCCCCGTTTCTAGGCCTCAAAAGGGCCCGGACACCAGATTCAGCTACTGTCTCCTGAGCCCTCGCTGAGGAGCGATACAGCCCCCACCTGTATCCTCGACCCTTCACTTACTTCCTGCCTCGCAGTGCCCGGCTCAGCCTGGCTCTGCCTACGAGTCTGCCAAAAGTATGTTATGATTCTAGTTATCAGTCCAGCCCTCCTTCTCTGCATTCCTAAGCTACTGAATCGCATCAATAGTTTCCGTCATTGTCTAGCCTTTACGTCTCCATGTAAGAGAAATACTGCATTTATGGTCATTTAATATTCTTCATCACGCACTACATGTGGAATAATGCATGCACCAGTCTTAGAGTCTGTTAGCCTCTCCCCTCCTGACTCTTAGTTTATATCAACATGTCCTCTAAACATCAGATACTAGATAGTGTTTAGGTACATGTCGCCCTGACTCTCCAGACTTCAGTCTCTGCTCCTAGCGCAGAAGTCATAGCCCCCAGCTTCTCCTAGTAACACGTCATTGTTAGTTTGCGCGCACCATTAGGTTAGAGGTCCCGGCTCCTTAGGAAGCCCCCTCCATGTTTCCGCCCCATTTATGACATATTCTGTTACGTTTACATCACATGTCTATGTATACGCCTCCTGTTACACCCACTTTCACCCTTATCTTTCGCGACTGCTATTGACCACACCCACTGCTCCGCCTACTGTATTCATTGTAATGCAACTGTTTTAGTATATATGCTTGTGTACTGTTATTAAAATGTTACGCCGATCCTGATCCTGCCCCCGGCAGCGCTGCCATCCCATTCCTGTGCAGGTTGTCCTGTTCCTGTCCTTATGCTGTATTAAACCTGCAAACTCCTACTACCTCGAATCTTGACTCTTATTTATTGAGCTATCTGTTATTGCTATGTCCAGTAAAACCTAGATCCGGTATTATTTCGCGGGCTCGTTCTAAGGATTCTCTACTTAATCCTGACTTTCTGATTTCTTTTTCGGTTCTTTTATGAGATTCTTTGCGCCATAACTCGATGGCATCTTTCTGTGACTGTCTGGCTTTCTTTTTCCATAATGCTTCTTCTACTCGCATGATGCACTCGGCATCCCATGTACCCGATACGGGCCATCTATACTTTTCTTCTAACTGTTTGGTATACTCTACCCATAAATCTAGATACAATATGGCACTTACATGGGATGCCGAGTGCATCATGCGAGTAGAAGAAGCATTATGGAAAAAGAAAGCCAGACAGTCACAGAAAGATGCCATCGAGTTATGGCGCAAAGAATCTCATAAAAGAACCGAAAAAGAAATCAGAAAGTCAGGATTAAGTAGAGAATCCTTAGAACGAGCCCACGAAAGGGAATTAATCGAGATAGGTGAACGAGCCAAAACCGAACAGTCAGATAGACAGAGGCATGCCCTCATTAAGGGTATGTATCCTCTTCTTGCCGAGGGCTTGCCAAAAGCAACCCAGGAGGCATCCAGTAATTTTCCGCCACCATTAGTTCCGACCAAGCTACGTCACGAACCGACCGCAGCTGATATTTTCATCTCGTCCTACTTGGACGACACAGTCCCAGAATATGCAAATCCTGTTCCGCCAGTCCCTGTAAATCATGCCATTCCTACTCCTCCAGACACCGGAGTACCTGCTACGGTACCCCCGGTCCAGCCTACATTACAATTTCCCACTCTGCCAGCACGAAGAGTATCAGTCGACGATTCCAGTATAGGGGCCGCAGGAGGAGGTCCTCCTGGTACCCCGCCACCACACCAACGTTTAACATTAGTCGAGTTACATGAATGTGCGTTACAGCGTACGCCCAAATATAAGTCCGTTGCAGATATCCGACGAGCTCTTACTGAATGCCGCTATGATCCAGTCGCAGGTGATGATAGTACAGTTATATATTCCATCCGTGTAAGACGGGTGACCGGGTATTTGGACACCCTACCGAATATGAAAGAAGATCTAGACAGAATATATCGTTTCATCCGTACAGGGGATGATCCAGAAAGTATTGGCGAAGCCATGTCCCAAAGGAAAGCTGAGATCCAGCTCATGCTATTAAAGTTTCTGATTAATTGTTTAATAAGAGAACAAGATTATCCGACCAAAGATCCGGCCGAAATGAGAATCCTGACAAGGTGGAGTGATAATATAGCCGAGGGTAAACACAGAACTATCAGTAGTATAGAGAGTATGTACAAGAGAATTCGTAAGGAAATAATAAAGTTACACGAACAACGTAAAGCAGCACAAGTAAGCGAGAAAGAGAATGACTCTTCTACAGAAGAGGTAGAGGACGAGAATCCCGCCAGAATAGCGTATGTAGGTAAATCTAGATTTCCAGACCGCCATTTACGCCTAGAACACAAGTCAGTTTTTCATCATCCAGCACCAGAACAAGGTTCTCTAGAACAAGTATTTCAAGCTACCGATCATATTCTGAAATCACGAATCGGTTATAGTGAGTTGAGTACTATGCATGAACAAGAACTAGTCCGATCAGCAGTCCGATGGATTACTGATTCTACCACTTTTCCAGACGAAATAGTGGCACACATGTTTCTGAAATTGCCCCCAGCCGAGCAACGACTGGTGGGTATGTATATGATCCAACACCTCATTACTCTGTATGAAGGTCAACATTCTGATCCAGGTCCGTTACACGATGTCCTGAACGAGTTACTCCAGTATAGATGGAAAGGTTTAGGTACCGATTTAATTAGTGTCATTCTAGAACAGCGCCACAAATATAGAACGTTTCTGAACCCGCATTTTGTTCATGTCTCACCCCCAGAAAGTAAACCCTTTTACATAGATAGACAGAATCCGTTACGAGAAGTACACCCAGTCAGGACAACGGATGGTGAAATGCAACGAGTGTTTGTTTACACTCCGATTACAAAGATGGAACTCTTAGAGATGAAGAAACTAATTCCCTGTCATGACAAAGATCCAGCAGGGTTCCACCGAGAATTAAAAGACATGCTCCGTATGGGAGAATACACGTATCCAGATATAATTAAAATGCTAAAAGTCCTGTTGCCCGCAGGCATATATGAAAAACTCAAGGAAAAAGAATGGGAGGTGGGAGAGAAAAAGATCGATTGGGCAGTTCTAGAAGCTGAAGATAAGATACGAGTACCAGGTACCGGTCTTGGAGAGAAATGTAAAGAATTACCAGAACTGTTAATACAAGTTTTGCCCAGATTATTAGCAACTAAAAAGGAAGACTGGGATGCAATCTCAGCCTGTAAACAGAAACAAGATGAAGACACTAGTGATTTTTATTCTAGATTTGAGAAATGCTTTAGTATTAACAGTGGCCTCAAGACAAGTAGCGAGTCATACCCTCATCTTTTTGTTACTAAATTAGTCGAGAATTCAAGTCCACAAGTTAAGAATCGAGTTTTGAAAGTCGAAAGTACCTGGCAAGCTAATACCCCGTCCCAGATGTTACAGATGCTCCAGTATCACCAGAATAGAATCAGAGAAGAGCAAGATCACGAGAGAAAACGTATGAAAGACACGAAAATGAAAGTACTAGTTGCACAATCTGTTCCTCAAGACAGTCAGAAGAGGGGTACGACTCAAGCCAGTCATCCTGCAGCTCCCGTTAAAGGGACATGCAATTATTGTAAACAGCCAGGTCATTTCATAAACGAGTGTGCAGTTCTGAAACACAATATAGCTACTGGTAAGACTAAAGAAAGACCACGTCCGCCTAGACAAGAACAAGTTTCACAGACTTCTCAGCCACAGAATGCACAACAGACAGTTCCAGCACCGCAGCCTATTGCTGCAACACAGCATGTTACACAGCAGATGTACCAGTATGCACAATCTGAGTATCCAGAGTATCAGCCATATTCATGAAACAGCCTAGAGAGGGAGGTAGGCTTGCCTCTCATCGAGATTCCTGTAGATCAAGAAGGTCCCTATGTTCATAGTCAAGTACTAGGGAAAGACAGAAAGTTTCTGATTGATACAGGGGCAAGTAGGACCACCATTAGTCACGCCGAAGTTCCAGGGGCTCCTCTCTCAGGCTCTAGAAATGTTTCCCTTGGATTTTCAGGAAAGCCTATTGTAAACGAGATATCTAAGCCAGTTACTCTAGAAGTAGGTCCATTGTCCCGCACTACTGATCTGTTACTTACGAAGTCATGTCCAGAAAATTTGTTAGGCATTAAGACACTGAAAGAATTAGGTGCAGTTATTTGCTGCTCCCCAGAGGGAATACGCCTGTTTCTACGTGACTTCAAGGGTCACTATGTATTACGAGATTTTGATCCGAGATTGTCCAATGTGCCGCAGCATCTATGGGCGCAAGGTCCAACTGATGTAGGTTATATGCAAATCACACCCCATCGTGTGACTCTCAAACCAGGTGTAGTGTTACCACGAATCAGACAGTACAGATTACCACCTGAGGCTGTAGCAGCCTTATCCAAAATTATTGACGAGCTCATCGCTCAAGGAGTAGTTGTAGAAACTGACTCCAATGTATGTAATTCTCCGATCATTCCAGTCATGAAACGTACTGATCCAAATGCACCGCCAGTATATCGATTAGTGATTGACCTTCGAGAACTTAATAAATGTATTATTCCCCAGTACCCAGTTGTTCCAGATATCTCTTCCCTATTGACAGCCATTGATTCCGAAGCTACATTTTTCACAGTCATAGACCTCAAGAACGCGTTTTTCAGTGTCCCCATTCATCCAGACAGCCAGTTTCTTTTCGGATTTTGTTTAAATGGAAGGAGCTATATGTTTACACGAGCTCCTCAAGGTTTCACAGAAAGTCCTAGTATTTACAGTCAAGCACTTAAGAGACAACTAGACAACATTCATATGCCAACTGACACTGCCCTGCTCCAGTATGTCGATGATCTACTGATCACAGCCCGTTCTGAACGTGCTTGCGAGCAAGCATCACTTACAGTCTTGTATTTCCTTGCCGAGATGGGGCACAAGGTGTCCCCTTCAAAGCTTCATTTCTGTGTCCAGCAAGTGATCTATTTAGGCCACTTACTGTCCAAGAGGGGTAGGCAGTTGACACCCGACCGTATCCAGTTAATAGCGAGTCTTCCTCAGCCCAAGACCCAGAAGGAGGTACGTGCTTTTATCGGCCTTACTTCTTACTGTAGACAATGGATTCCTCAGTATGCATTTCTAGCTAAGCCACTGATACAGTTAACGACACAGGAGGCAGCCGTATCGACTGTCCTCCCTTGGACATCTGAACATACACTTAGTTTCAATGAGTTAAAGAAAGCTTTATGCCAAGCTCCAGTTCTAGCTACACCGAACTACAGTAAGCCTTTTACACTTTTCGTCATTGAACGTGAAGGTACAGCATTATCTGTTCTCACACAAGATCAAGCAGGACAATACAAGCCCTGTGCTTATTTTTCGAGCACATTAGATCCAGTAGCCCAGGCTCTGCCTGCGTGCCTCAAGTCAGTTGCAGCCACAGCACTAGCTATCAGACAAAGTGATTCCATAGTATTAGGACATTCCTTGACAGTACAAGTTCCACACTCCGTGGAAGTTCTTTTAAACCGAACACAGACTCAACACTTGACAAGTGCACATTTAACAGGTTATGAATTGACACTGTTCCAGCCACACATAAAAATCAGACGCTGCAACGTTCTAAATCCTGCTACACTGTTACCGTCAGTTATTTCGAATCCTGCCACACACGACTGTGTGGAAGTAGTTAACACTATGACTAAGCCAAGACAAGATCTGACAGATATTCCATTACCAGATCCCGACCTGACACTTTATGTGGATGGTTCATGTATGAGAACAAGTACAGGAGAACTAGTAGCCGCGTATGCAGTGACTACTGACACTGAAGTTATAGAAACACACCGTATTGACACCCTGTCTGCTCAAGCAGCAGAGCTAGTTGCTCTGACCCAAGCCTGCATACACGCCAAGAACCTGGAAGTTAATATTTATACAGATTCACGCTACGCATTCGGAGTCGTACACGACTTTGGAGTACTCTGGCAGGAGAGAGGTTTCATGACTTCTCATGGAACCAAGATTCAGCATGGTCTCCTTATTCAAGCTCTGTTAGATGCCATACATTTACCGACATCTATTGCTATCATGAAATGCAAAGCACATACGAAAGTTACTGACATTATTTCTCAAGGTAATGATCTAGCAGATCGCACAGCCAAACTTACAGCACAGACTCCAGACATTTCAGTTAATCCGACACAGACACATACTCCAGATCCGACTACATGCATGACAGTTAAGGACCCTACTCAAGATGTCATAGATATCCAGTTACATGCTACTCCCGATGAAATCAAGAAATGGTCCGAACAAGGAGGGGTCCAGACAGATCAGGGATGGGTAACGAAGGGAAAAGCCACATGGTTTCTCCCCGACTCTATGGTTCAAGTCATTATCAATACCGCACATAGTCCAGCACATTTAGGAGAAAAAGCTATGTTAGACAGTATCCAGAACATTTGGTTCAACAAGCATTTACGAGCTGCAGCCAAGCAGAAAGTCCGTACCTGTATGATATGTTGCCAGTTTAATCCAGGTAAAAGTGTCCCGGTGGAACAAGGTGGATTTCAGCCCCCTGACCACCCTTTTGAAGTCCTCCAGATGGATTATATTCAGATGGAGCGATGTCGAGGTTTCAAGTATGTCCTTGTAGTTGTATGCGCTTTGTCCAGATGGACAGAGGCATACCCAGTTCCCGATTACACAGCCGCGACCACTGCCAAGCAGTTGGTTCGTGAATTCTTCCCCCGTTATGGACTCCCTAGAGTCGTATATTCTGACAACGGCCAGCCATTCTCATCTGAACTCATGAAACATGTTTCCCTTTTGTTAGGGTACCAGTGGAAGTTCCATTGTGTACGCCATCCTGAAGCAGCCGGTCTCGTAGAGAGACATAACCAGACCCTGAAAATCCGCATTGCCAAAATATGTAAAGAGAAAGGTGTGGACTGGCTAGTAGCTCTGCCAGTCGCTTTGTTTTACATGCGCATGGTCGCACATTCCAGATCAGGTCTGTCCCCATATGAGGTCGTATTCGGCCGCCCCCCTAATATGTGGGGTACACCTAGACCTCGAAGTATTACCGATGTTTCAAGTAATATGCTGACAGATTACCTAGCTTCCTTGATGTCTGCCCTACACTCTTGTCGTTCACAGGTTGCCGCCGCATTTCCAGACAATACCGAGGTGGCACCGCATGAAATCGTTCCCGGATGCATGGTTCTTGTCCGGAATTTTGATCGTTCAAGTCCGCTGGAGCCTCGCTGGAAGGAGCCAAAGCAGGTCCTCCTGGCCACCCGTACTGCCGTCAAGCTGGAAGGCAGGAAGGGCTGGGTCCACCTGTCTCATGTGAAAAGATTTTACGGACTAAAGACTGTTTTAAAGAACATTTCCGAGGATTTTAAGGATTGCCAAAGTACTATTCTCAAGGACTGTCCCGCAAAAGACAATGATACTAAACCCTCCCTGTTAGAGAAAACTCCGCAACAGGAGTACAAGAAAAAATTAAGGTCTAGTAAAATAAGTCAGCCAGTTTGATTGTCTAAGTCCTCCCCTAGGTGAAACGGTTAGACCGGTTTCTGACATGTATAAAATAGACCCCCATAGTGAGAGAGTTAGTCAAAACTCAATCCGATGTATCGTTTTTCTAAGTTTCATATTGTTTTTCAGCCTTATGATTACCTGCACAGGTTATGCATTTTATTTGTGTTTTCCAGTTTCTCATGTAAATAAGTCTTCTATTGCTACAGTAGAGCACACGTTTAGTGATCTGCCTCCTCATGAACTATCTTATCGTCTTGCTATGCGTAATAATTCCTTTATCCACATGTTACATTACTCACACCAGACCAGCAATGCCACTAATTGTTGGGTGTGTGGTCGACTCCCCCCATTCCAGACACCGAAGGGAGTTCTGCCACTCTTTCCTTATCCATTTTCACATAATGGTTCGTGTGGAGCATGGTCCACGTTAACGTCATCCTCAACAGATATGTCTTTTCTTAACAGTACATGTTTCCCAGACAAGCAAGGTCTTCCCCACAGAACAGGGTTAGGTCTAGAAAATGAAGTTTATAATTTAGGTAATTATTCTTCGAATTTCATGGTCCTGAATGTTCAGTCTGATACTACTCCAGACTTACCTGCTATGTCAGTACTACCAGTTAAAGGCGAATTATTTGTCAGAAAGAATGGTACCGTACATGTAGGCCATAGTGATTGTACTACTATTGTCAAGTATAGTGACAGTGGGAAATCTATTTTCAAAGCTTCACGTCATTCTTATTTTGTTTGTGGTCAGACCGCATATGTTCGTCTGCCCCTCGATTGGGAGGGAACCTGTTACATTGCCTTCCTACTGCCACCAGTTTTTCTAGCCCCACCTGACTATCATAGGAATTCCCACCTAGTACATACTAGACACAAGAGAGACCTCCCGATTGTCGATTATACTGAAACTGCTCTAGAACAATACATAGATATCAATAAAGGTGTCTTCCCCTATTTAGGTACTGTCGTGAATAGTAAACTGATACGTAGATTAACCAGAACCCTTGAAGCAGTAGTGATTGAGACTACTTCTGCTCTAGGTAATTTAACCGAAGAGCAATCCTTTATGAGAATTGTCGTGCTCCAGAATCGTCTCGTCCTTGACGTCATACTGGCCGATAGGGGCGGGGCATGTAGAGTCATCGGATCTAGTTGCTGCATTTTCATTCCAAATAACGCGCCGTCTGTTTATTCAGCTATAACCAGACTTCATAAAATTGCCCATATGTTACACCAAGATCCAGGCACCTGGACATGGTCCGGTTGGTTCTGGAATATAATTTCCGTCTGGGGATGGAAAGTATTGTCATTTCTGGGTATTGCAGTAGCGATCATATTCAGTTGCTGCCTCTGTTTACAATGTGGCCCTGCGATTTGCGGCATTTGTGCTACTTCTTGTATTCCTAGTCCCAAGTCCCGTCCTAAATCCCGTTCCAAGAAAATTCGAGACGAGCAAATGATACTGTATGAAATGATAGATGGTATCATGAATATTGATGTTTCCTGATGGAAACGTAGTGACAAGGAGGGAATGTGGAAAAGTAAATTTTGCCATGTTCTGTGTCCCTACGTGTTCCCCATCTTATGTTATGTGTGCATGATTAATATGCATATGTATTCCCCATGTTCGATTAAAGACGCAATTATAGTTGTGTCCATCTCTAGTATGCCAGTTTCCAGTTCTCGTGAATACTATGAATATCAGGCCTATGTAAAGTTACGTTGCCACGTTTCCCAGTGTGCACGTTATTTCATTGTAAAGTCCCCGTTTCTAGGCCTCAAAAGGGCCCGGACACCAGATTCAGCTACTGTCTCCTGAGCCCTCGCTGAGGAGCGATACAGCCCCCACCTGTATCCTCGACCCTTCACTTACTTCCTGCCTCGCAGTGCCCGGCTCAGCCTGGCTCTGCCTACGAGTCTGCCAAAAGTATGTTATGATTCTAGTTATCAGTCCAGCCCTCCTTCTCTGCATTCCTAAGCTACTGAATCGCATCAATAGTTTCCGTCATTGTCTAGCCTTTACGTCTCCATGTAAGAGAAATACTGCATTTATGGTCATTTAATATTCTTCATCACGCACTACATGTGGAATAATGCATGCACCAGTCTTAGAGTCTGTTAGCCTCTCCCCTCCTGACTCTTAGTTTATATCAACATGTCCTCTAAACATCAGATACTAGATAGTGTTTAGGTACATGTCGCCCTGACTCTCCAGACTTCAGTCTCTGCTCCTAGCGCAGAAGTCATAGCCCCCAGCTTCTCCTAGTAACACGTCATTGTTAGTTTGCGCGCACCATTAGGTTAGAGGTCCCGGCTCCTTAGGAAGCCCCCTCCATGTTTCCGCCCCATTTATGACATATTCTGTTACGTTTACATCACATGTCTATGTATATGCCTCCTGTTACACCCACTTTCACCCTTATCTTTCGCGACTGCTATTGACCACACCCACTGCTCCGCCTACTGTATTCATTGTAATGCAACTGTTTTAGTATATATGCTTGTGTACTGTTATTAAAATGTTACGCCGATCCTGATCCTGCCCCCGGCAGCGCTGCCATCCCATTCCTGTGCAGGTTGTCCTGTTCCTGTCCTTATGCTGTATTAAACCTGCAAACTCCTACTACCTCGAATCTTGACTCTTATTTATTGAGCTATCTGTTATTGCTATGTCCAGTAAAACCTAGATCCGGTATTATTTATTTATATACCACAATATCGTACTGTTTGCCCTCTATTGGTGAGCCGCTATTGTGCTCGTGCAGAGGATGAATACTTGTTGTCCTTAGGATTTATTCCTTGGCCTCTGTATGCCCCCCGTTGGCGAGCGCTAATTACTGGCTCTTGCGGGGGACATTCGCAAAGGAGATTCCGGTGGTATTTTCGGCCGCCGGGGAAAAAGATAAACAATAGCTGGTTCTCTAAAAGGGTATTATCGGACGGCATTTTGGCTGCCTTTCAATCAATCAATCAATCAATCAAAGCATTTGTATAGCGCACTACTCACCCCGGAGGGTCTCAAGGTGCTGGGGGGGAGGGGGTCCACTACTGCTCGAACAGCCAGGTCTTGAGCTGCTTCCTGAAGGCGAGGTGGTCCTGGGTCAGGCGGAGGTGGATCGGAAGGGAGTTCCAAGTCTTGGCGGCCAGGTAGGAGAAGGACCTTCCTCCAGTGGTGGCTCTTCGGATGCGGGGGACGGCGGCGGGGGCGTGGCTGGTTGATCGAAGCTGGCGTTTGGGAGCGTAGAAGTTGAGGCGGCTGTTGAGGTATCCTGGTCCTTGGTTGTGTAGGGCTTTGTGTGCGTGGGTGAGGACTGGGTCTTCCGTTGGCGAACTCGTTTTCCAGGAGTTCATGCGGAGGACGATTTTTTCTTGCCTTGTTTGATACAGGTTGGTTATCAACTGAATCGGAATTCATTATTGTTCTTCCATAGAACCGTGCACCTGGGAATCTGCGCATTCGACTTTAACACATTGGAGTGCATCAACTCCGGCTGTGAAGTACCTACAGAACAGTCGTGGGTTATAACCTTTGTTTTATTTACCTTCTTCATTTTATTACTGTGGAGGGAATACTTGAGCACTATATTTCTTGATAATACGAAAAGGAAGGAAGGTAAGAACGTACTAGTTTCCTAGTTACCTGGTAAAGTCTTGGGTATTACGAATAGCTTATATAGTTGTGTGTCACCATACAGGGTCATCTCATCTGGTCCAGTCTGTACAAGAGAAGACTTCATTCTTTTGTCCTTCAGAGAGTGCACATAACTCCGCCCAGGTATCAATGGGGATAGAGGTTGTTTTCTTGGTATATCTATAGTTGAAGTGTGGAGAAGTGATTGTTTGCTTTGTCGTTTCAGATCTCCCTCCACGCAGATCCCTTCCCTTCCTTCCCTAACTTGATCCTTCTATCGTCCTGTGCCATTACGGTACTTCAGGCATGGTTAGGTCAAGAGGTGGACCCCATATAGCAACAAACGATCCTGAGGACTGGAACCTAACAGAATATTCGACCCACGGTATACCGTCCTCCCGGTCGGTTGTTGCTTATGGCTACCTTAGAGGATGTCATGGCGGCGTTGGCCTCCATGCAAGTGGAACTGACTAGCTCCCGGCAGGAAACTGCTGATCTAAGCGCTAGATTGGATGGGCTACAAAGAAATCCTTTTAACGCAGGGGCAGCTACTGCTACTCCTGGTACCATGGTGGTGGAATTACCGGTTTATATTCCTTTGCCTCACCTGAAAGATACCATGGGGATCCTAATACCGTACAGGTATTTCTGACACAGGTGCTTCTTCATTTTTCATGTAAGCCCAAAACCTTCCCCACCAATCAGGCCAGAGTAGCATTCCCTATATCTTACCTGGCAGGGGATGCGGCACAGTGGGCGGTACCATGGGTAAATCGGAATGACCCTTTGTTACACGATTGGGACTCATTTTATGAGGAATTTGTTAAGGTGTTCGATAGAAGGGCTGTTTCTTATACCTCAGATAAAGAGCTGTTAGAGCTTCATCAAGGGAATAGAGATCTATTGACCTATTTGAATGCCTTTCGACATTTGATAGCCGAAACAAAGTGGCCTGACGCCAAACAGGCAACGTTATTCCATCATGAGTTAAAGGACGTGATTGCCCAGATAGATCCACAACCAGCTACATGTGAGGGGTTAATCAATCTAGCTTTGAGACTAGACCATAGGATGGGGGATCGCAGAGGTGATTCTAAAAAGAAGGAAAGGTCCTCCCTCTCCTATGCTCACCAAGGCTCCTCAGAAGTGTAACACACCACAAGGCCGGAACCTATGGATATAGGTGCGGTGAGAGCATCATTGTCATTGGCAGAGAAGGAATCCCGTCGCAAACAGGGACTATGTTTGTATTGTGGACGGAAAGGCCATTTCGTACGGGAATGTCCTGTCAAACCAAAGACCAACAGATTCAGGGCTATCAAGTCGGTATCTACAGCCAGCGATAAGCCTGTGGAAAACTAGATGACTCCATGAAGAATGAAGGGATTCTTGGAGTCCTGTGTGTATCCCTTCTTTGTCAGACCTGGAAGTCTCTGAACATAGACACTTGTACATTGAGGTCAAGTTATTGATAAAAAACGAATGGTTGGTTATGAAAGCGATGGTAGATTCAGGTACCACTGGCCTTTTCATGGATATGAAAGTGGCTGTATGTATAGGAATGGTGATAATACCTAAGAAAACTCCGGAAGATGTTTATGCCGTGGATGGGAGGAAATTGGTAACAGGACCTATTGGGTATCACTCAGAAGGAGTCTGCATGATATACGAACCCCTGCACCATGAAACCATTGTGTTTAATCTGAACAATGCACCTCAGTATGGCATCATTCTGGGGATGCCTTGGTTACAAAAGCACAATCCGGATATTGACTGGAAAGAAAAAATAGTGTTGATGAACTCTTTGTTCTGTCATGAACAGTGTGGTATGCTACCGGAGAATCCAGCTAAGGCACTGGCTTGTGGATTATTAATAGCCACGGCTGCTGAGAAAGATGTGCAGTTGCCCTCCGAATACTCACAATATGTGGACGTGTTTGACGATGCCCAAGCTGACGTACTGCCACCTCACCGGCTGTACGATTGTCAAATAGACCTTGTTCCAGGGGCGGTGGTTCCTGTAGGAAGATTGTATGCTTTGACCGAACCCGAGAACGCCCATCTTCGGGTGTACTTGGATAAGCTATTAGAGTTGGGGTTTATCCGGCCATCGAAATCCCCTGCTGCCTCTCCGTTGTTCATTATTCCAAAATCTAATGGGTAACTCCGTGTCTGTGTGGATTTTAGGGCCTTGAAAGCAGTTACGGTGAAGAACCGTTATCCCTTACCGCTTATTAGCGTGCTGTTGGAACAGGTGAAGAAGGCCACCATCTATACAAGCTTGACTTACGAGGAGCCTACCATTTGGTCAGAATGAGAAATGGAGACGAATGGAAGACGGCATTTAAGACCAGGTATGGGCTTTATGAATATCTAGTCATGCCCTTTGGGTTATGTAACGCCACTGCCACTTTCCAATTTTTCTTAAATGAGGTTTTTCATGAAATATTGGACCACTATGTAGTAGTATACATAGATGATATTCTTGTGTATTCTGCGACGGAGGACGAACACATCGGACATGTAACGTCTGTCTTGCAACTCCTGCAAGAGAACCATTTGTTCTGTAAGCTGAGCAAATGTGACTTTCATGTGACCACTGTAGAATTACTGGGAGTAATGTTAAGTCCAACCAGTCACGAAATGTCCGACAGAAAGATCAAGGCAGTCAAGGAATGGCCCCCTCCAAGGAATCTTTGGGACGTGCAGAGTTTCCTTGGCTTCGCTAATTTCTATCGAAGATTCATAGCACATTTCTCAAGGATGGTGGTTCCCATCACGCAGTTGTTAAGGAAGGCAAAAAAGTTTGAATGGACTTCCGAAGCCCAGAGGGCGTTTGTGGCTCTGAAAGAAGCATTCGTGTCTGCTCCGATTTTGTCTCACCTGGATCCTGACAAGCCATACATGGTGAAAGCAGATGCATCAGATACAGCTGTGGGTGCGGTACTATCGCAAAGGCATCCCTCCATGGAACAATTGCATCCTGTTGCATTTATGTCTCGTAAATTGAATACTGCAGAACAGAACAGAACTATCACATAGCAGAGAAGGAACTGCTAGCGATCAAGGAAGCATTCACTGAATGGAGACACTTTCTTATGGGCGCCAATCATGTGGTCACAGTATACACTGACCACAGGAACCTTCAATTTATGACTGCTGCTAAACACCTTACCCCTAGACAATTGAGATGGATGCTTTTCTTTTCTGGATTCCATTTTATCATCTCATACCGTCTGGGGGCAAGTAACCGGAAGGCAGATGCTCTCTCTCGCCAGTCGTCTTCCATGAATATGGAGTTACCTCCTGTACAGGTCATCATCGATCCAGCGAAGGTGCTAGGGGTGATACAACCGGAGGCCTTCCTTCAAGGTGTGTTGCGTGGAGTGCAATCGTTCTCTTGGAAAGCCTGGTTGCAGAGTCATAAGGAATGGCTGGTTAAGGATGGTTTCCCTGTTAACAACAATCGTTTATTGGTGCCAACGACTGCTCTTCGGAAACAAGTGTTTCGGTGGTGTCACAAATCCCCCTGTGCTGGTCATTTCGGTTTTGTAAAAACCCTTGAGCTGATCAATAGACAATTCTGGTGGCTTTCTATGCGAAAAGATGTTAAAGCTTGGGTGAGCTCCTGTGATGTTTGCGCCACCATGAAAACTGACCATGGGAAACAGAGGGGATTGTTGCAACCTCTTCCTACCCCTTCCTTGCCATGGGAATATATATCTTTGGATTTTGTAGTGTGTCTACCAGCGGATCAAGGATGTTCCACTATATTAGTGGTAGTTGATTATCTAACCAAGATGGGGCACTTTATTGCCTGTAAACAAATACCTACGGCAGGCCAGCTCGCAAAACTGTTGTTGTTACATGTGGTGCCGTTACATGGTTTACCCAGTGTCATAGTATCCAACAGAGGTTCCCAGTGTACCGCTCTGTTCTGGAACACGTGGTGCTCAGCTTTACATGTCACATCGGCCCTGTCCACCAGTTTTCACCCACAAACAGATGGTCAAACTGAACGCCTCAATCAGACATTTAAGCAGTATTTGAGGTGCTATGTGGACTACAGTAAGGAAAATTGGGTGGAGTATCTGTGGTTGGCGGAGATTGCTTATAACAACGCAACACATGGTTCTACGAGAGCCTCTCCGTTCTACAGTAACTATGGTCACCATCCTAGGTTCCTTCCTTTTCTTTATCCACTTAGGGCAGCGAACATTCCTGAAGTGGCTGGCAGAGTGGCACATATACGAGACATTCTGAGGGATACTCAGGTGCAGCTGAGGAAGGCCAAGACAGTGTATAAAGCTTCTGTTGACAAGCATAGGTGTCCTGGCCCATTGTATCTGGTTGGTGGCTGGGTATGGTTATCTACAAGAAACATGCGTTTCAAAAAGCATAGCATGTTTCATCCAAAGTTTCTTGGCCCGTACAAAATAAGGAAGTGTATCAGTCCTGTCAACATGCGCCTCAACTTGCCATCCCATTTGCGTATTCATCCCGTGTTCCATGTTTCCTTGCTGCAACCCTCCAGGACACAGGGAAGGACGGTGCCTCCGCCTGTTGTGATAAATGAGGAATTGGAGTATGAGATGGCTGGCATACGTGATTCCAAATGGAGGTGGAGACGGTTGTGGTACCTGGTATCCTGGAAGGGGTATGGTGGGGACGAATGTTCATGGGAACCCGCTGCTGGGGTGTACGCGCCTAGACTGGTGGCTTCTTTCCATAGAAAACATCAGTTGAAACCTGGTCCTTCGTTGCGCCCTCCTTGAAGTGGGATGTACTGTCATGATCCAGTTCAGGCGCTAATGAATGAACTATAGCAGCACGACCAAGAGACTACAACTCCCATAACTCCATGTGCCTGGTGGTGGATCATGTGATGCCTACTTAAACATGTGACTGACCAGGAAGTACGTCGAAAATTTTGCTGACTGGATGGAGGTCGCTTGTGGTGTCTACCACCTTCAGATAGCCTTTGTTGAATCATTTGTTTGCCTTGATTTAGCCTGATTCACTGATGTGCGGCTGCACTCAGTCTGAAATGATCGGCTATATCGTACTGTTTGCCCTCTGTTGGTGAGCCGCTATTGTGCTCGTGCAGAGGACAAATTCTTGTTGTCCTTACGATTTATTCCTTGGCCTCTGTATGCCCCCCGTTGGCGAGCGCTAATTACTGGCTCTTGCGGGGGACATTCGCAAAGGAGATTCGGGTGGTATTTTCGGCCGCCGGGGAAAAAGATAAACAATAGCTTGTTTTCTAAAAGGGCATTATCGGACAGCGACTTTGATTACTGGGTCCTCCGTTGGCGAACTCGTTTTCCAGGAGTTCATGCGGAGGACGATTTTTTCTTGCCTTGTTTGATACCGGATGGTTATCAACTGAATCGGAATTCCTTATTGTTCTTCCATAGAACCGTGCACCTGTCAATCTGCGCATTTGACTTTATCACATTGGAGTGCATCAACTCCGGCTGTGAAGTACCTAGAGAACACTCGAGGGTTATAACCTTTGTTTTATTTACCTTCTTCATTTTATTACTGTGGAAGGAATACTTGAGCACCATATTTCTTGATAATACGAAAAAGAAGGAAGGTAAGAACGTACTAGTTTCCTAGTTACCTGGTAAAGTCTTGGGTGTTACGAATAGCTTATATAGTTGGCTGTCACCATACAGGGTCATCTCATCTGGTCCAGTCTGTACAAGAGAAGACTTCATTCTTTTGTCCTTCAGAGAGTGCACATTTCTCCGCCCAGGTATCAATGGGGATTGAGATTGTGTTCTTGGTATATCTATAGTTGAAGTGTGGAGAAGTGATTGTTTGCTTTGTCGTTTCAGATCTCCCTCCACGCAGATCCCTTCCCTTCCTTCCCTCACTTGATCCTTCTATCGTCCTGTGCCATTACGGTACTTCAGGCGTGGTTAGGTCAAGAGGTGGACCCCATATAGCAACAAACGATCCTGAGGACTGGAACCTAACATCCTCTCTTCCATGGACGCTCCGTTCATCAATCGTGGGTGCTGCCACTGCCTTCCTGGCTGATGCGGATTGGTAAGGTAAGTGTGAGTTTTTTTTCCGAGTATAGCACAGGTAAGGGCCGGCCTGTAATTGTAGGTGTAAAAACAAAAGGGATATTGAAAAATCAAGGAAAAAAAATGCATTAATTACGGTGGAGTGCAGCAAGAATACTTTCAGAGGCGCATTGGATACATCATGTCGACTCTGTTTCCAGCATTAACCTACAACAACAACAGGACAGAGCGGGCCCACGGCATCTGTGACCACCCATCCTCCATTTAGCGTACATTCTTTTGACAGAGACAGACAAAGCACATATGTAGCAACATAGCATTTTACAAAGTAAGTGACTAAATCAATGCACCACTGTCAGTCATACCACTACACTCGACTCCACCACTACACAGACAAGTAGGTCTGCTGTTGTTGCTGAACCTTTTATGCCACTTTTGAAACGCCCTGACTTATTCCATCAATCATCTCTGATCCTACTGAGTGACTGCGAATATACTATGTCACTGTGGTCATCATCATGTTGTCCAACTCAGTGTGCTGTGCAGTGTACAAGTACAGAGTGAGTCCACATTCCATAATCAAAATGCAATGGATCGGTCTGCAGTAGAAGTACAATTTTGTTATTAGAAAACAAGAAGGGAAACATTGACTTGAGTTACTTTTAGTGTGTAGATTAAATAATATTACACAATGAATTCACTTCATGCACAACAAACAACAAGAACACAAATCACTAAGTCAGCGTCCAATGCATGCCATCATTCATTACCTGTTCTCTCTCATCTTAAGTTAAGGGGCAGTCTCTCTCGGCTCAGAAAGGAGGATAGCTATAGTAGTCATCATGTTAGACTTCTTTTGGAGGGACTCAACAAGGCAAAATTGTATTTTTTCTTATAATATTCTACATCCAATCATCATCTGTCTTGAGGGAAATGGATTTAGGGTGAGTCAGGAGGATGAAGGAGCAGGACTCGGAGGAGTGAACTTAAATGCAGACAGCTGCAACTGAAATATGGCAATAAAAAGACTAGAAGACGGTGGTGTTGGATTTGTTGTGATTCGAAGTTTCAAACCAGAAAGACAGACACACATGTAGGAGAGTATGATCTACTTACTATGGTTACCCCCACTTTTTGCTGGTGTTTCACTGTTTCTCGACTTTAGTCTGGCTGGGGCCCTGCTAACTAGGACCACAACCTACCTGCTTTCTCTCTAAATTGTTTGCATGTACATTGGGTACACTCCAGATTTGTAACTGGTTTACCCTTGTGAGTCCCTAGTATATGGTACCTTAGGTACTAAGGGCGTACTAAGGGCGTAGGTACCCCACAGACCTACCAGGGGCTGAAGCATGTATTATGCCACCCCTGGGAAGCCTTCCAAAATGGCACCACAGGTCTGCTACTACAGCCTGGGTGAGGTGGTGCATGCACCCCTTACCGAGATATAGGTGTCAGGATATCAATCAGATGAGCGCTCTCCAATTGTACGCAGGAGCAGTACGCCGCAAGCTCCCAATTCACTCCTGAAGCTCCGTCAGCCACACATAATTATAGCATGTAACCCAAGTGAGCTCCACGGGGGAAAGGGGATGGGACAGAGAAGAGACTGTCACACACGCCTGAATGTTCTTCTGCTTCTTCGGACTTCTATCTTCTTCTCATACTGCTTGTGTTTTTGCTGAAAATAAGACACAATTACTTGTCTATATCCTTTCTATTGTTATTAATTCTTAAACTTAATCTTCCTTTATTCCTACCTGCCCAAGGTGTGGCCTATGCTTCTCTTCTAGTACTTCTTTTGATATTTCTCTATTTCTTTTCTGTGTGCTAAAAAAGTAATGTATTTTTTTACTTATCTTGCACTCCCTTGTCACTCTCTCACTAAATACATCTTTGTTTTGACTTACAGGTATTCTCACCTACTGTGCCACAGATGAAGCGTCTTATGGATTCTGTATTGGTAAGTATGTAATATGGTTTCTTCACCTTATGATGCTTTTAAATCCTGTATTGCCTCTTGTGTTCCCAGTCTTATATGCTAACTCAAGGTTTTCAAATAATATTAATATTGTGTAGTTAAATCTCACTACGTGATTTATCTTAATCTTCCAGAATCACTCGAACTGCTGCAAACGGCTACTCTCGAGTTTTCAACTGAATAGGGCTTTCTTAATTATTCCTAATATGCTGCCAAGTAAGAGAGACACAATGTTTAACTATGGCTCAACTTCTTATTAAACTCTGGCTTCGGCCAAGAACATAAATATCTTGCTTTCTCTCTCGGTGCTTAAACAAACTTGCTTCGTTTATTTGCTTTTACTGACACTAGTTTTCTTCCAGGAGCGCTACAAACACTGTGCATGCACTCCTCAGAAGACACAACCGTTTAGCTGCTGTGCACTCTATTTCTTTCTACTAGAACTAATGCGCAAACTCTGTAATGAAACGGTCTTACTTGCAGGTAACTAACTAAACTCTCAGGATTTAATCTCTTCTTTCTTCAGAAGCGCGACGCAGTATATTTCCTATACTACGCGGCGCAATCTTCAGGAAAGTCTTGCTCGCATCGAATCTCAGGTGAAGTGCGCCACACAATGGGCGCCTCACCTTCTTCTTGCAAATTAGAATCAACAACTGGACCGCTAACTTGTCTCTTCAAATCGCGACTTTTGACCTCCATTTTAACAGTAGATATAGAAGACAATCTTAGCCTCCTGCAAGGTTTCTTGTGTCTTAGAAACAAACCTGATGTGATTACACTGATTGCCTGACATGTAGAATTTCTAGATTTTGTGATCCTGACAATAGGTTACCTATATCTACCTTTAATCACTGACACATATAAACCTATAAGTTACTTCTATGGCAGGCCTTATCAATCCTGAGGGCAGTTTGCTTGTTTTTGTGAAGAGAGGGTGCCCATGCATGAGCAGGACCCCTCTGCAGCTTTCGGAATCTATTCTCTGTAGCTGTTCTGTGATGCAGCCAGAATGGCTGCATGAAAACATGTCGTGTTTGGTGTCAAACAATTTGAAATCATACTCCCCCGCTAGTCCTGGCAGCGGGGTAGAATTCCACCCTTCTAGAGGGAGAAGACATGTGCACACTTACCTAACTGGTAATAGTTTAAAAGAGCCCCAGCATCACAAAATGGATGCTGCAGCCACATACACAAGTCTGACCTCCTGATGCTGGATGAAACTCCAGCAGGGGAGGCCTGGACAATAGGTTTCCTGTCACAGGGAGGTGTGACCACCTCCCCAGACAGGCTTTAGTGTATTGGGGCCGGGTGGGTGCATTTAGTGAATGCTTTTCAGACAGTGCTGGGGGCACACTTGGTGTCCCCGTGCATATCCCAGTTCAAACCGGTTGCAGGGGCACTCGACCCCTGCTCTGGTGTGAAAGTGGACAAAGGGAAAGGGGTGTAACCACCCCTTCCCTGGAAGCACCCACAGGTGGGTCCCTAGAGTAAGTCCAACCCCTAATATTAGTATAAGTATAGGAACCCAGTCCTTAGGACTTTAGATTACTCTGGACGAAACTCTGCAACATATATCCTGGAACTTCGACATTTTATTTTGACTAGAAGGTGGAAGAATCTCCCTTGGGGTCAAGTAGTGACTTCCCTGTTCAAACAGGCACCAAAGAAGCATCTTCCTGGTCTGCATTTCCAAAGCTCCTGCCAGATCCCGATGGATTTGCGACACAGGGCATGGACTTCCAGACATCTCCGAGGCTGACACGAGATCTCAGCAAAGCTGGGACCCACCGCCATCACGAGAGACGTGGGACCAGAACTCCTGGACACATGGCACATTTGCAAGTGCATCGACTTCCTGAGCTTTCCCGAAGTTGTGCATTGGGATACTTGTAGTGCAAGCCTGAGCACCATTTGCATCAAAGACTGAGGGCCTACACTACACAAGTCTTCCGTGGGCCCGCTTCTAGCATTTCTACTTGAGGCTCCTTCGCGATCCCTGGTCTGTCGACTGGTGGGTCCCCATGAAGGTAACTCTTTTGTTTCTTGGGCTTTGGTGGTTGCTCCGGAAGTGCCCTGACTCCAATCCAAAGGGTGAGTCCCTCAGATCTTGCTGGTCTGCTCCGAAGCCAATCTCTGCTTTCTGCGTGGGGTGCTGTTGCCAAGGCTTGTTTGGTCCCATCCAGAATCCGACACCGCAGCACTCAACACCCTTTGTGGGACAGCTAGAATCCAGCTCCTGGTCATCGTCGATGCATCCTGGTCCTCGTGACTGAAGAGTCAAGCTTAACCTTCTTCACCTGAAATCACCTGACATTGGTTGGAATCATCTCCTTGCCTTCCTGGTCACTGGATAGTGACCAAGACTCTGTCCCCTCTGCTTTAAGGTTCTTCTCAACTCCGATCCAGGCTTGGATTCTTCTGGACACTTTCGACTTGGTCGCCTGCAGCACTTTTCCGCAGCTCGCCATTGAAAACGGCAACAAAACCCGACATCAAAGGACACCTATGCACCGACTTTCTTGGGTAAGGTAACTCGAGTACTCCAGTGCTCCCTTGGATATTGGCTCTAGAACTGCCTAGTTCTAAAGGGATTTGCTCCAAGTCCTCTTCTAAGTGTCCTTCCTTTGTAATTTTCCAACTGCTACTTTCCCCATAGAAGTACATGGTGATTAGCGTCTGTGTTTAGACACTGCACACGTCCCCCGTGGGTTCCCTTTGTCACTACCTTGGGTGGTTCCTGGTGGCACCAGTGGTTCTACAGGCTCTAGGCCTTGTATCTATGCCAGTCGTGGTTCTTATACCACTTTCTTAGTATGGGATGTAGATGGCCCATCATCGGCGGAGACTAGGGGGATGTGTTTAGAATAAATACATAAATGTTATATATATACCTGGTGTGGTTCTCCTTTCATTTGGTCATTCACAAGATTAAAGACTGGTAAAACAAGCTGCTTTACATTCTTTCAAGACTTAGCAGGAAGGCTGCTCTCCACAGCTACCACTAGGATAGCTTTCTATATAGGTTGTCTTTCAACCTAACATCAATAAGGGTTGTTTGGACTGGAGCAAGGTGCCCACTAGACTATTGGACAGCATATGCCAGGCCAACTTCTCACAACACACAAATAAAAGGTAATAAGGAAGGAAGAAAGAAAGAAGTTCAAGCCTAGTTGTCAGGGAAGCTCGTCCTCAAACTCTGGGGGTTCAACCAAAAGTAGTAAATTGTCATTTAACACACTACTTTCGTCACCTAAGTTGCTGTCTTCATCTTCCTGCGTTGATTCATGTATTGTTTATTTCTGTGGTATCAATTGCTGATTCATTTTGATCATGGTTAACCTCTCCACGTTTTTGGGCAAGAGACTGGTCCTTTTCACTGTTACAACGGCACCAGCAGCACTGAAGACACGTTCAGAAGAGACACTTGCGAAAGAGCAAGCCAGACAGTTTATTGCCAGCCTGCTCATCACTGGCCATTGATTCCCTTTCCCATACCAATACCGCAATGGGTTTTGATCAATGTAGACCTATGTTGTGTCATCGAGAAGGACTTGTACCATCCGCTCAATGTTCAAGGGTGCTACAGTTTGTTTATCCTCTTTTGTCTTTGCATCAGCACTGGACATAGCAAGCCCTTGCTGTAAATACCAATCCTGTGCCAATATAACTGGGGCTGATGATCTGGTTCTTGCTGTTGTTGTCGATAGTGTTGGTTATCGCTCTGAGCCAAACGCACTGCACTCGGGTTCTGAAGTGGACCTTGACGCCGGATGCCCTGCTTCAGTACTTGTTGTGGGTTTGAGTAGTGGGCCGTTTTATTTGCCAGCCGTTCATTTTCAAAGTGACTGGCTACCTCAGCTATCCAACATTTGTACCGGGAAACGTCCACTTCTGAAAAATAAATTAATGTCTTACTGTTCAGTAAGTTCAGTAAGTTGTACCATGGATCCAGAATTGTGGCACAAATGTAATGTTGTTTTGACACAATCTTAGTTTGCAGCCTTGTATTTTCAGCTAAGCAACAGGATAAGCTCTCCAACAACTCATATGCTTCTTTCTTTTCCTCCACACCTATGTACGCTTCAGACACCTACTTCAGCTTTTGCTGTAGCACGTGCAACAATGGGATAGCTTGGCCCATAGTACAGTCCTCATTGCTGAATTCAAGTGTGAAGACCTAGAAAGGAAGAAGCATCTCTGTCAGGCATTTAACTAGGCACCATTGGTCTATCTGTAGGGTCATGTCTTTCACAGTAGCATCCCCTCTTTGCATGACATATTCATTGATTGGTCTGTACTGCTCAAACAGATGGTCAAGCATGTACTAAGTTGAGTTCCAATGTGTTGCCACCTCCTGGACGAGTGATTTGACTGGCATTCTATATTCATGTTGAATATTCCTCAACTGCTTCCGGGTTTTAAAAGAATGGCTGAAATGTGTGCATATTTTTCGGCAGGTGGTTAGTAAGTTGTTGACTATGGCTTCTTTTTTCAGAAAGTCTTGAACAATAATGTTAATGTGGAACGCCAAACATGGGACCCTGAAATAACCACCATCCTCCATGGCATTAAGTACATTACTACCATTATCCAAGGCAACAAAACTTCTGTTAAGCCCTCTTGGGCACAGCGATTCCAAGACCTTGCTGTTAAACTCTTCCAAAATGTTTTCATAGTATGAGATTTATCCATGGCGAACATGGCTATAGTTGCATGTTTCCGAGTAGCATTACAAATCTCAGCAGTTTCAACAAGACCTGCTTCAGATATCTTTTCTCAAGCCACCACAAAAGAGATCCAGTGTGCAGTAATGCAGATGTAATCAATGACTTGGAAACAGGTCCACATGTCTGTTGTCAGGTTGATATTGTGAACAGCACTGTGCTGCAAAGCTTGTCCAAACAATTTCAGCTTACCCCGCCTAACATCGTCTTGACAAATTGAGCATATAGAAATGTTCTTCTTCGTTTTGCTAACCAAAAAGAAGTCCCAAACTGGGGAGGTGACCTCTCTGGTGTCACTGGAGGTGCTACTTTCAGTGCCAGATGAACTGGAGGGTGGGTATGGAATTTGACTCTGAGCACCCACTGAGGTGGTGGTTGAGCTTGATGTAGGTCCTTGCCGGGCCTTAGCAAATGCAAATATGAAGGCTGGAGGTGGTGTTACCTGTCTTGGTGGTATCGTGCAACATCCCTCGCAGTGATTTTGGATAGGGTAATAATGTTGGTCTCCATCTCCTCTGGGCTGGGAGTGATGCTCATGATGACTGGCTCATCATCATCATCATCCCCCTCTTCTACATCTAACTCCATAACTCTAGGGCTTTCTGGAACCTTCCTTTTCACTAGCCTTGTCTTGTGACATGCATCACTCTCAAACTGAGCTGGTGGATTCCAAGTGGCATCTAGATCATCAGAAGCGGGGCTTAAAGAAGAAATTAATGGATTATCTCTCCTTTTCCTTGCTGGGGATCTGGAAGACAATGGATCTTCTGAAATATTGGCTTGCTCCTTTTCCTCTGCAGGAAGCTTGATTTCCTGAACTGCCCCTACTTCAGGAGGAACAACTACTATTGTGGCTTGTTGTTGCGGCTGTTGTTGTTGCGTCTGTTGTTGTTTCAGCTGCTGTTGTTGTGGCTGTTGTTGCAGCAGTTGTTGTGGCTGTTGTTGCGGCTGTTGATGCCCACTCATCTGCTGAGTTTCGGCCTGCGTTGATTGGGTACTACTTTGCGATAATTACATTTCAACATCCCTGGTCATTAGTAGACTGGCTACCTCTGCGACACTCATGGGCTTGAGCCTAGGTTGGTGGGGTGGGCCGGCTGTTGCGGAGGTGCTGCTCCCAGCTTGGTCCCCGCCGGACACAGCTGCTTCAGGCATACGTTTTTTTCCTCCAAAAAACGAGGGCAGCACACCAGTCTTGGCAAATGCCACTTCCGTCTTCAGTTCCTTCTTCTCACTGGCAACTTTCTTGGTACTGGAGGACCTGGTAACTTTCTTTGGGGCCAACTGTGCAGAGTAGGCCTTCTGTCTGGCAGTACAATGGGTGATGAGATGATGAGACCTCCTCCTCTGTTTTTTTGTGCACCTGAAAGCAAAGAAGCCAGGAGAGGAACATCAGTGAAATGTTGCATTTGTTGTTGTGGTTCAATTACTACTAGTACAAACAAACAAATATAATATATAACTTAGTGTGTGGTGGTCACACTTGTTAGTGTTATATATTATTACATTTTATTAACTCAGTTTTAATAATAAAAAAACATAACAGTGTAGCCATTTGACAATAAGGGCTTTCAAGGTATACTATGTACACTCAGGAAGGATCGGGAAGAAGAAGAACAAAACAAAAATACAAATGTAATGGAAGTGGAACCTATTTGTTTGGCATTAAATTATTAGCTCATCACGCCATTCAGGGAGCTGCAGATGGCAAAGGGGATGGATGGAAGCAGTAAGACAAGAGGAACATAGGAAAGACATGCAGGATGAATGGCCTGTTGGCAGACTAGGACACAAGCTTGCAGGCCTATGGCAAAAGCACACTGCCTGGCTTCAAAATGGCCACCAGCCACATGGCCAGGCCCTCAACAATAGAAAGAAAGTGAAGACAGACAATGCAGGCCTATGTCAAATACACACTGCCTGGCTTCAAAATGTCCACCAGCCACATGGCCAGACCCACAACAACAAGAAGCCTAGGCCAAAAAGGAACAAGGGAAACACATGCAGCCCTATATGGCAAAAGCAGCACACTTATAACTACCACCACAAAATGGACACCAGCCACATGGACACTCACAGTCACAAGCAACAAGCAGGAGGCCTGAAAAACAATGAACTGAAACATTCCTATAATAGCCAGGCAAATGAGGCATGCTAAACAACACTGCTTAATGCAATAAAAAATGCAAAAACGAAAATCCACAGGGCTAAACAAGGTGTGCAAGGCTCACAACAAACACACCACACTAAACAAAGTCATTTATTTAACACACACCAAAAAAGGAGAAATACCCCAGAAAAACACATTTTACAATTCAATCCAATGCCATCCATGCCCTAAATGATGTTTAAATTAAACAGAACACACAGAAACAGTTGTTCCATGCACCCATGACTACCTCTGAGCCTACTGGATGAAAGACCTGTGGGCAGACTAGGCCACAAGCTTGCAGGCCTATGGCAAAAGCACACTGCCTGGCTTCAAAATGGTCACCAGCCACATGGCCAGGCCCACAACAACGAGAAAGCAAAGACAGACAATGCAGGCCTATGGAATAAGCACACTGCCTGGCTTTAAAATGGTCGCCAGCCACACAGCCAGGCCCACAACAACAAGAAGCCTAGGTCAAAAGGGAACAAAGGAAACACATGCAGACCTATATGGCAAACGCAGCGCACTTATGTCACTACCATCACAAAATGGCCACCAGCCACATGGGCACTCACAGTCACAAGCAACAAGCAGGAGACCTGGAAAACAATAAACTGAAACAGGCCTATAATAACCAGGGGAAAGAGGCATGCTAAACAACACAGCTTTAATGCAATAAAATGCAAACACGAAAATCCACAGAGCTAAACAAGGTGTGCAAGGAACACACAACACACCACACACACACAACAAAGGCATTTATTTAACACACACCCAAAAACTGAAAGAACCCCAAAAATACAAATTTTTCAATTCAATCCAATGCCATCCATGCCCTAAATGATGGTTAAAATAAATTGAACACACACCAAAGGAACAGTTATTTCATCATGCACCCATGACTAGCTCTGGGCCTACTGGCTACCCACAATACATTTTATTAAAAAATGATGAAAAGTACCAAAATTGTAGTTGCAGCAATTACAATGCCCCAATCAAACAAACAACAACAGCAACTCACCTGTAAAATCTCAAATCCAAAAGTCCTCAAATACAAGGATATATGATGCAGCAGAGAGCAGACACAAAGAGTGATCCTTCCAGCTCCAAATCCAAATGACAAACGAACAGGAGATGGACAAAGCACTGGGAGGAGCCTGCTGGACAGGAACAGGGAGTTGGAGAATCTGTGGCACTTCCTTCCTCTCCCCCAAAAATTTTTTTTAAAAAAAGGACTCCTTGCACAAAAAAGTACAGCCAAATGTCAATCTGAGGATTTTTTTTCAACCAAATCATAATTTTAGAGAAAGTTTTGTGCTGCTCAAAATATTCTTCTTCCCCAGATTGTAAATTTTGCATGTTCGGCATCACAAGCTTCACCAAACTTCCGCCGGATGTCTGATTGCGCATCTGAATGACGTGTTCGCGATCGCACTCTCTCGCAATGTCTGTTTGCATGGCGAATGACGTGTTCACAATTGCACACTCTTGCGGTAACACGCAGCCTGCTACCAAAATTTCATGGCGCACACAAACGAATAGGAAAATTCATCGGCGAATGCAGGGATCCCGATAAGTCGCTACCGCAGGCGCAAAACCACATTTTTAAAGCGCAAGCAAGGAAATAATTCAACTACGTTGCGTATCGCTGAATTTCCGGTAATTTTGCGTTCTCCGTGGAACGCGGAATTGCTGAATTTATTGGTACAGTGCTTATGCCCAGAGTGAGGGAGACGCTTTAAGAAGCCCAGCTGAGAAAGCTACCAAGAAGAAAAAGGAAAGCTCTGGGAGTGGACCCATGACAGCAACAACCCAGCTGACGTAGTGATGCTTTGTGTACTTGAAAGAGAACCTGTGAGAGGAGAGACTGCTGGCTGATAGAGACTGTTCTAAAGTTGGATGAGAGAGAGATCCTCTGAGAAGGAAAGAAAAGAGATTAGAAGTGCACCGAAGACCATGTCAGATGAACTGACGGTACGGGCATGAGCCCCAGAGGGAGAGCCCACAAGGTGGAGGGCCCATATTGTCACAGAATATGACAGGCCATGCAAAACCTACCTGTGCAGAGGCAGAAGAGAGTGCCACATCAGCGTAGCTTTGAGGCGCAAGGAGTGCTTCCTC
The DNA here is from genome assembly GCF_964261635.1 of Lissotriton helveticus. Lineage (NCBI taxonomy): Eukaryota > Metazoa > Chordata > Amphibia > Caudata > Salamandridae > Lissotriton > Lissotriton helveticus. The sequence goes on from NC_136057.1 coordinate 823,966,670, forward strand.
AAGTGAAGAGGAGACCTGTGAGCGGTCAAAGATGAAGACTTCTGAGAGGTGATGAAGATGAAGACCTGTGGGAGGTTGAATATGAAGACCTGAGAGAGGTTGATGATGAACACCTGTGAGAGGTTGATGATAAAGACCTGTGATAGTTCGATGGAGAAGAAGACCTGGGAGAGGTTGATGGAGAAGACCTGTGAAGAGTCGATGGATATGAAGACCTGTGAAAGGTTGTGGAGAGAAGAATGTCACGACAAGAGGTCGGGTCACTGGATGAGGAGAAAGCATTGTCCTCAGGGTGAGACATGCCCAGGGAGACCCATGTGAATTGCACGACATATGGGGAGGCCTGGTCAGAAAAAAAAGAAGAGCACGACAAGATTGGACGAGACAGCATTGTGAAGTCAAAGAAGAGGAAAAGAAAGAAGTGTGGCATGAAGTTACAGTGTAATGAGTTCAAAGAATGAAAAAGAGAGGAGTGTGTGATAGACATCTGGCACACCTCAAGGTATAGAATATGACTGTGAGTGCAAGAACATATTAGGAGTTGTGAACACCGTGAGTGAAGAACAGTACCCATGTGCACCCAGAGGTCAGTGAGGTTTCCATGCAACCATGAGAGGCTGGCTGCCTCGAAGTCTTCGGTTACACCAAGCAAACCTGAAGCCCGTGGAAGAGAGCAAGCTGGATCATTAGTACCATCCACCTTTGGGGTCGCACATGAGGCTGGATTGTAGTCCTGCTTGGGAAGTCCCGAGACCTCAGTCGCGGGGTCTAGAAGAGAATTCGACCAACCAAACACCAGACTGGAGACTTGCTGTCCATGGATCCAGTGTGTATTTCAAAATGCATCAAACAGAGACTTCACTATTGCTCCACATGCACCTTCACAGTAAACAGTGTATATAGACATTGGTTATAGACTTTCTCGCATGGAGTCCAGGGAGGACAGGATCAAAAGTGCACCGCTGAGCTGTGCCAATTAGAACTGGTGATCACAGCTGCATTTGTACACTCATCCTGTCTGGAGAGCAGCTGAATAGACTCTGTGAAGTTTCTGTTGTTGTTTTGTTCTCTCCCAAAGGTTGGACTTGTTGTTCCATTTTTAATAAAGTTTGGGATGGATGTAGTGACCTGGGCTGGTCACTGTTCTAGTGTTTCTTTTACCAGCCACTCCCAGAGTGCTGGATAAACATTTCCACCCCATGCCCATTCATCACAGGTGTCACAGGACATGTGGCCCTGCTAATAAAAGGGGCCAGGTGCACGTGCCCGGGCCAGTTCTACCATGTAAGTCACTGTGTCTGTGTGGATCCTTATAGTGCATGGAGGCCTAGGTCCCAAAAGCTTTGCACTATGTAAGTGCAGCAGTCCTGCTGTTGAGTGCTGGTGCTAGTAGTTGTGTGTACAGCCATCATGCTGAGTAGTGCTAATGCTAGGTATTATACGTACAGTTGTCCTGCTGAGTAGTGCTGGTGCTGGTAACTGACTGTTGGGCTGTTCTGCTGATTAGTGCTGGCCCTTTTTCTTTTCTTTTTTTTAATTATATTTTTATTGAGTACCTGGTAAAGTACATTGAAAACAATATGCAAAAACCATAAAACCACTATACATGTATCACATAGTTAAAAAAACAAGACAAATAAACATGATTTCGTATCCCAAGAGCTACAAATACATTAGCAATAAGACAGTGCATCCAAGTCAGAGGTAAAAACCATAAAATCAAGTAAGATCTCCTAAAATCTCAATTCATGTTATAGGCAAGATTCTCTCCAGGTTTTTAACGGGGCCCATAAGTTTAGCCCTAATTCTTTCATTGTCCTACCTCTTCCCCTGTATAGGGCTGTCTCAATATTATGAATCCCTAGCAGGCGAGAGAGCCACATCTGGAAGGAGGGAGCCACGATATCCTTCCAACCTGCTGCCAGAATAATCCGGAGGATCGCCACGGACATACAAACAAGCGCTCCTTCCTCCTTATTCAGGTGTAATTTACTGTCATGCCCTAGGATTATTAGGGTAGGAGATAGGATGATCTCAATACCTAGCAACCCCTCTCAAAATTTCTGGATATTAATACAAATCTCTGCTAGCTTTTGACAGAAATAAAACATATGGGCAAGATCAGCTGGCCCCTCAGAGCATCTAGAACATTTTTCGTCTTCCCTCTTACTCCACCCAAATAACTTAGCCTAGGTAAAATATAGGTTGATTACCGTCTTGTAATGCTGGGCTCTCAAACCCATAGAGCGGACCATTTCCCAGCTAATTCGAGAGCCTTGTCTACATCAACGTCTGGATCCCCTAATTTCACCATCCAGGCTGTTTCCATTTTATCAATATCATCTTGGAGAGTTGAAATTAGGACTTTATAGATCGGGTTGATTTTGACACCCCCACCCAATACATATTCCACCACATTGTTTTTACACCCTGGAATGATGGGTGGTCTAATCCTTGATAGTGTTTGGTGTAGTGTTTGGTGTAGCAGCAGGAATTTAAAACCTTGTGAAGTGAAGATTCGATATTTTCTCTGAATCTCATTAAAACTCAGCATCGTGTTGCCACCAAACAAGTCTCCCAATCTTCTGATTCCTTGTCCCGATTGCCAGATGCGTTTGGATAACTTTCCAGACCCTCCAAGCACTTTCCAATATCTTGTATTGTTTTTTTATTATAATAACGTTTGTCCGTTTTACGCAACAAGACACTGATAGTTTCTTTGCCTAGTAGCAGCTCAAAAATGGAAGGGGGGTATTTTACCCTAAAGAATAGTCAGACACACTTGATATGCCATATAATAAGATAGCCATCTGGCTAAAATGACAGCTCAACATATAGAATCTATTATTAGGAGCCGCTGACCCCCCCTTGTCCAATAGGAGTGAGAGGTACTTCATAGACTGTCTAATTTTGCCATATTGCCAGATAAAATTTGCAAAGGCTGACTCTATAGATCTTAGCACTTTCTCACCAACCACCAATGGGATAGTACGAAAAAGGTACAGTATCTTGGGGAACATAGTCATCTTAATAACATTAACTCTACCTATTGTAGACAGGTGTATACAATCGATTCTTTTTAACTCTGCCGTAATTGCCTTAAGTACTGGCAAATAATTTTCAATAACAATTGATTCTACCATGGAGTTGATCCTAACCCCCAAATAAACTGCTGATTCCAGATACCTACCATCCCTCTTTTGAATATTATTTGAACAAATTATCTGAGTTTTTGATTCATTGACATGATATCCTGAATATTGACCGAATTCCGAAGTAATCTCAATAAGGGCCGCCATAGACTGCTCTGGGTCTGGCGTTGTTATTGCCAGATCATCTGCATATGCCAATATTTAGCTTCAAACCCATTGCACACCACAGGATTAATATTCTCACAGTCTAAGATCTTTCTAACCAGAGGATCGATGAACAGAGTGAATAAAATTGGCGAGCAGGGGCACCCCTGTTGGGTCCTTGGAGATATGTTGATTTCCTCAGAGCTATCCCCAATTAATTGGACACTTGCTACTGGCTCAACATACATAGCCCTTATAGCCCTCAAAACATTAGGGCCAAAGTCCCTCCGCTCCAATATCCCCCACAAATAGCTCGTGGTGTTTGATTGTGCCATTCATTCTGGTCTATGCTTATGTATATCTTGGAATCATATAGGAGATTTAGATTGGTAATGAGGTAACAAATCCACGCCACTCCTCTGTGCAGTTGAGCCCCTCTGTGATTGAGTTAATGCGTTCAATCCAGCTACATTCTAGGCTTTGGAGTGTTTGGGAAAGATCACCACCCCAAAGGGGGATCTGGACTTTGTCTATAACCTGCCATCTAAGCTCATCAGCTGTGTGAGATGTCTCTAGATAGTGGTTGACAAGCGGGGCATTGGGAACAGAATTCTTAATTCTGCTACGGTGCTGTCCAATCCGTGCTTTGATTGGCTGTTGGGTCTGGCCTATGTATGGAAGACCACATGGGCATGTAATGCAGTGTACTACATTCTTGGTGTTACAATTGGCAAAGAATTCCAGGATTTGTTTGACATTTCCATGTTCAAATGTTTTGGTATTACAGGTGAATGTGCACACCACAAAATTGCCGCATTTGTAGTTCCCCTTAACTTCTGGGAGACCCCATGTAGTGCGCAGTGTTCTGGTGGTTTGTAAGGGTCCTTCTAGGGAAGATCTAATGAGATGCTCTTTTACATTTCTGCTCCTTTTGAAGGCAAACATGGGGACTTCTATACTGGGCTCTATACTCTTGATAATGTGACAATTCTTGATAATCAGTTTGCGTAATTTGTTCGTATGTACGCCAACTGTGGTAAAGCAAATGGGTTTGTTCATTATAGACTTCTCTTTGCGCGTAAGTAATGTCTCTCTAGGACAGAACCAGGCCCTTTTCAGTGAGTTCTTTATTAGTTTCTTGGTGTAGCCTCTAGATATTAGTTTGTTTCTCAGCACGTTAGCCTCTCTCATATATTCGTCTTTTTTGGTGCAGTTGCGCCGTAGTCTAAAAAATTGGCCGTAGGGCAGTCCATCTCTCAGAGCCCTTGGATGATGGCTATTGTACGTGAGTAGCGTGATGCGCTCCGTGGGTTTCCTATACAAGGATGTATACAGTTGGCCTTCTTCATGTTGAATGTTTAGGGCTAGAAAGGCCACACAAGATCGGTGGATGGTAGAGGTTAGATGGCAGGGATGTGAGTCTTTCATGTAATCGGTCCAATCTAGGCTCCTGCCCATGTGGTGGGAGTGGTAAGCTTTACAGAATGCAATTAAAATACCTAGCACAGTCTGGGACAGAAATTACCGTGTCTTACTTAAATAGGTCCCCAGGCATTTTATCTAGCCACAGTGCTTTTCCTGCAGTGATCTAATCTATAGAGTTCAGGAGGGTAACTGACTCTGCGGTCCTATCTGCATGTATGCCAAAACAACACATCGACTTTCTATTTCACGACTTTCAGCTGGATTTCCCACTTCTCTACCTCATACTTGCATGTGGACAAGCCTAATAAGGCTTTAACAGCGGCCATTGCTTTCTTAACTCTATCCCTTTTGGCACTCCTAATAGCATCTGAAAGCATTTTGTATGCAGCCCTATAGGTTTTTGTATACCATGGAGGCACTTTAGCTTTTCTAGGGAGGGACCTACATTCCACCATAAAATGATCCTATAGTGAGACAAGAAATTGTGAATTAAAACAAGGTAATCGCATGCAGCGGCTTTGGAGACATCTCCCCCCCCCCATATATAGGACCTCTTCCAGGGTCATTGCAAGGGCCTCACAAATCAGCTTTTGGATGGATCCAGATGAGGGGATAACACTCCACCTCAGCCTACGGTGGTTGCTTGGGGGGCAAGTCTCCTATCTAATGGTTCGTTGGCACTAAAGGAGACATTGGGCCCCAATGAGCAAAGATTGAGGTTCAGGGCATTGTGGTCACTATCTTGTCACTGTAACACCTCAATGTCAACAACTATGGGACATAACCTGATATCCAACAGAATGTAATCTATTCGGCTCTAACCCCCTATCAATTAAATGTGTACCTACCCTCCTTATATGATAGAGTTCTACCGTTGCCTAGTTGATTTACGCATACGTCCCTAGTAGACTGCACTACATGTGCCCAGGGCCTGTAAATCATATGAAACTAGTGGGCTTGCACCACTGAATGTGCCACCACCTTAGGTAGACCTCAAACCATGCCTGAGGCCTGCCACTTTAGAGCTTGTGTGTGTGCAGTTTTACTAGGCAGTTATAACGTGCTGGTTAAACTACCTGCCAGGATGAGACCTTTCTTTTCATTACATATAAGATTTCCCTTATGTAGGCCCTGGACAGCCCATGGGCCTGGTGCAGTATGCTTAAAAATTAGGACCTATACTGTTGAGTTGTATTAGTCTTATGTGTGAAATATTCTTTAATTCATTGTTCACTACTGCAAGATCTATCTCTCGCGTAGGGCCACATTGGGATTGCCCTATTACATTTTATAAGTGACCTTTCCAATTGGGAAGAGCTAGTAAACCCACATTTGGTGTCTTTGGATTCACAATTTAAAAAGACAACAGATGGTAAAGTTGCTTTTTTTAAATTGCAGTTCTGAAAACGCCACTTTTAGAACATGTTGTCATTTTCTTACTTAAATCATAGGGTGCGTCCTGCCTGTCTCTGGACTACACGTCTGGTGGTAATTGACATCTGACTTCCTGCATTCCCTCTAGACAACCACACGCAAAGGAAGGGTAGGTGTGACTTAGTAGCCATCTGCATGTTGATAGGTAATCCTGAGCAGCAAAGGAGGGATGAGCTGACACTCTGCACCTGAAAGGACTGTGTTCTGTCCCTTCACAAAGGATTCCATACATTCCTGGTTTGTGTCTGGAGCCAAGGAAGAAAAGACAGGGTATTTTGCATTTAAATGCATCTCTTTGAAGTCTCTATTACTTCAAAGGTCCAACTGGATATAAGTTCTAGATCTCTGACACTACACACTTCTGAAACTGAGGACATTCTACCAGAAAGGAGGGCTGTGCTTCTAGGAAGGATTGCCACTTTGCTGAACTGCTTTGTTGTATTGCCCTGCTGTCTGCTGCTTCTTACCTGGAAGTGAGAAGGATTGGACCTGCATCTCTACTTCCCAGAACCTAAGTACTCTCCAAGGGGTTGTTGACAGCCCCCTACTTCTGAAGTCTCAGGGATATCAAAGACCTCACTTTCATCTTCAACTCAGCACCTGGACTTTATTTGCTGTAAGTCTGGCTCTACCAAGTGGTGTCAATCAAGTCCATGGCCCTTGTTAGTGAGTTTAAAGTGCTACATCTGCCAGAACCTGTGCATCAAAGCTGTTATGGCGAACGGAACTAACGCATCTCCTGCTGTGATATTGGTATCGTCTCATCCCCACTATTGCAGGAATCAGATCAGGGCATCACATTAGGAACCGTTGCATCACCTCTGAAAACACCACTTCGGAAACCAATGCATCTCTGCCACTGCGTGGAGTAGATTGATGCATCACCCCTCCAGCTTGGATTAACTCAGCACATCGTATGCAGAACTGGCCCATGGAGAAATCCAGTACAACACCCTAACTGTGTGGGGATCATCAGCACATCTCATGCTGCGACAAGGATGAAGGAACTTTTGCTCAGCAGGCTCTGCGCGAGTCCTGTACCCAGCCTGTGCTCCCTCGCGGGCGGCCTGAACTCTTGACTGTTTCCGAGTCTCCTGCAACCAATTAACTCTTTGAATGCTATTTGCTTTTAAATGCTATTTTTGCATATAATCTTTAAAAATGAATTTCTCAATATTTACTGAATGTACTTTTGTCATTTTGTTCTTGTTTATGTGTAACATTATTCTCTAGTTTTTCTAAACTGATGTGGAGGCTCTTTGTGGTGTTTTTCATGTGTTACTGTGTGTTGGGTGCACAAATACTTTACACATTACCTTTTAAGTTAAGCCTGACTGCTCCATGCCTAGCTACCAGAGGATGAGCACAGGTTAATTTACAGTGTGTTTCTGACTTACCCTGATTAGGATTATTGATCCTGCTTGGACAGGGTGCATACCTCTGCCAGCCAAAAACCGAATTTATAACAGTTGTAAAAAGGTAATACTGTAATGTATTTCTATGGGCATTCACTTTGTTTTATCCACATCTCACAGTCAGCAATAGTGAATCTCTAATAGCCACTCTTAAATTATTAACACTCGCTAGTAGAGAAAATTAATTCCTCATAAGGTCACAGGGGAAAGCTGTCCACATTGTTCTTATTCATGCTACACATTAAAATGCAGATTTAGAAAAAACCCGAATAAAAATATTTGTTTTAATGTGGCGTTTCATAATTCACTTCTGCCATTCCGAAGTGAGGTAAATAAAATGTGTGTCTATTACCACATTTTATGGCACTCACATTTTCCGATATGCAAGGATGCAAACTAGAAACAAGAGCTCAACTAGCAGCGTGCTTCAATTGTAGAACACCCATACCCTTGGGGAATACAGAAATAAGTTGACTAAAAAGTGGGGATTGCGGTGGTTTTAAGTCAATATGGTGATAAATGGCAGATCAAGCTAGTTTGAGGTCTTTTCAAGGCACTCCTTGTAGAATTGCCGTTCAGACGTTCTTTTGGATCTAAGCATCTCCACAACATGTGTAAAATGTCTCCACAGTCACTAGACGGACTGCAAAAGAAGAAATGCAGTATAGTATCACCTCGCAACTATATACCTTTGATTATGGTATCTTTTCAACTTGATGTTTTTAACTAAATATACAATACATGGCTAGCGCACCTGTAACAGACCTAACTTGGATGGGCTGAAATTATGCCCAGATGCTTTCAATGTTTGTAACAATGGCAAAATGTAAGAAAATTATTCTGCGACCGTACTAATTTAAAAAGAAGATAAAGGTTCGGTTGAACCACTTTTCCTTACACATTTTTTGACCCAGATCCTGAACCGGTTTATTTTGTTTCTTTTCAGAACTTCATGTATTTTACAAATCATAAAGTTATTGCCAGATGGATATTCTCTGTCCCTGTTGCACATTTAAAAGTTACTTTTGGAGCTCAGCATCCTTACTGTGTAGCTACATATCAGTTAGTGTTTTCCAATGGTTGACATTTTTAGGCAATATGGTTTTAAACCAACCGGAGAATAGAATTATCTGCTTAAATGACCAGGATGTATCCTAGTCTGCAAGTAGGTCATTTTGATGAGAACCTGCATTGCACAGTGACAATGACGCTATCAGATTAAAATGGAAAAACAGGACGACAGTGAGTCCAGAGATCTAATGGTAGCCAGAGCCGGGAACGACCGCCCAGCAAACTGAGGACCTCCCCACGCTTCAGAATTACTCAAAATATCAGTAAACCTGGCTATTTAACTGAGACTCTGGACCCAGGAGCGTCCCCTTCACTAGAGCGGAGAAGCATCGCCCTACTGCTTTCTCACAGTGCGAGAAAGGGAAACATAAAATGGTAAAACTACCATTTTATGTTTCTGCTTCTCTCACTGTGAGAAAGCAGAAAGGTTTGGTTGGGGGCAGGCAAATGGGCGGGTCTGCTCTAGGGTGTCGCAGCGCTCTTAATGACACACCAACACAGGAGTAACTTTCATGCTTCCTTCTTTATTCCCTGCCAGCCTCACACTGGCTTACAGACTACTTGCTTCCGGTTGCCTCACTTCCTCTTCCTGCTGCTTGCCTGTCCTGTCTCAGCCTGAGGGTCAGGCGGGACGATGCTACATCTCCCCTGTTTTTCAAAGTCTCACTACTTCTACATTTCTTCAACCAGACGTCGAGGTTTTCTTATCTGACGCTGCGGTCGTTCTCTGTGTCCGGGTGTTGGACTGTGGTGAGTCGTGATTTCAACCATCCGCCCAGGACTGTGGTGGCTTCGGTCGCTGTTATCACTCTGACTGGAGGAGTCACTTGAGGGTAGATTTGACGCGGTCTCTTGGTGGCCGCGCCGGTTGCACTTTCTGAAGTGCGAGATGTTCCTCGTTATCTGCTTGTGGTCAGCTTTGGCTGTGACCATGGTCCCTTTCCTCTTGGTGACTTGCATGGGGGTGTCGAGGTATCGACTGTCTGCTTTGGCTCGCCGATCGCTTCGCACTATGACCCAGTCTCCTTCATGTATAGTGGAGTCCTTGGCATGTCTGCGTCGGTCAGCATATATCTTCATTCTGTGTTTCTTGGTGTGGTCGATGTCCACAAGGGTGTTGTGATCCACAGTGACATTTCGTTGTTGAGGATTCTCGTTTAACATGGGTAGTCTTGTTCGAGGTGTTCTTCCTAGCATCACAGTTGCTGGGCACTGTTCAGTGGTGCTGTGCGGCGTATTGCGGTACGCTCTCAGTACTTCGTTTAATGTCTGCTGGATGTCTCGGTGAGTCAGTTCTGCTTGCTGAAGTGCCTTCTTTAGTGTCCCCATAAATCGCTCCACCATGCCATTTGCCTGTGGCCACAATGGAGTGATTTTCTGATGTTTGAAATTGAGGTGAGCTGCGAAATTCGTGAACTCATGGCCATTGAAGGGGGGTCCATTGTCTGTCTTTACTCGTGAGGGGATACCCCAGGCCGCGAATATCTCATCGAGCACTGGGATCACAGTCGTTGCTCGAGTAGATGATATTAGTTGTGCAAAAGGAAAACGGGAGTATTCATCCATGGCAACAATGATATATTGTCCTGATTGCAAGGGGCCGAAGAAGTCGACTGCAATCTGTTGCCATACTCCATCTGGTAGCTCTGACATTTGTAATGGTGCAGGCGGTTCTTCTCTGCTGACTACTTGACATGTGAAGCAGTCTTTTAGCGTTGTCTCGACCATGTGATCCAGGGAGGGGAACCAGACTCGTTCCCTCAAAGCTTTCTTGGTCGCATTGATGCCTCTGTGCCCTTCATGTGCCAAGTTTATGACCCCTTGACGCAGTTTGAGTGGAATTACGATTCTCCCCCCTCTCAAGAGAAGACCATTGTCGCTGATGGAGAGCTCTTCACGTACCCGTTGAAAAGCGGCTAAGTCTTGGCGAAGGTGAGCTTGTTCAGATGAGGATCGTTTCGTGTCTCTCCAGGAGTTGGAGCGAATCCTGGTCATCACTGCTTGAATGAGGGGGTCAAGTGCAGATGCTTCCTGGATGGCCTCAACAGGGACCGTGGGAGGACATGCTGCGTCAACAACAAAAAGGAGGTATTCATCGGCCACAGAGAGAGCGGATCTGGCTCCAGCAAGCGGGTGTCGTGACATGAAGTCAGCGGGGTTCTCCGCTTTCCCGGGTTTATGAATAATGGAGAGGACGTAGTCCTGGAGGCGTAGTCCCCACCGCTCAATTCGAGGCGGCATTTTCGCGTTGGGGTTGCCGAAGATCGTAATGAGCGCCTGATGATCCGTGATGATCGTAAAATGTTTGCCATACACAAAAAGGTGGAAATGTTCGCAAGCCCACACCACAGCCAGACTTTCTTTTTCCGGCTGGGAGTATGCTTTTTCAGTGTCTGTGAGACTGCGGCTTGCATAGGCAATGATGTGGCGTTGCTCCGAATCATCACGGTATTGGGCCAGGATGGCGCCCAAGCCCACGGGACTGGCATCCACTGTGATCTCGGTTTTCTTCTTCGTGTCAAAATATGCCAGGTTGATGGCCGACCCTACAGCTTGTTTGATCACGGTGAATGCGTGTTGGCACGCCTCTGTCCATTCGAACGGCTGGCCTTGGCGGGTGAGTTCACGTAGCGGGTAGCTGATCGTGGCGTAGTCGCGGATGTAGCGCGCGCAGTAGCTGGCCATGCCAAGGAACGAGCGTAGGTCTGTGACATCTCTGGGTTTCTGGGTGTCGGCCAGGGCCGCTACTTTCTCGGGATCCGGTCTCATGCCCTCTTTCGAGAAGATGTGCCCATAGAATTTGAGAGTGTCTTTGTGAAATTCGCACTTGCTAGCATTGAGGGTTAGGTTCGCAGTCATCAGTGCATGACACACTCTGTCCAGGGCCGTGTCGTGTTCCGTTTGATCCTTCCCAAATACCAGCAGGTCATCACTATAGTTAAAAGCATTTGGGATGCCTTGGATGACTCGCCTGATGGCCTCCTGGAAGATCTCGGCCGCCAAGGATATACCAAAGTTCAGGCGTTTGTACCGGAATAGACCTTGGTGCGTGGTGAAAGTCGTGATGTATCTCGACTTGTCGTGAAGCTCCAGCTGGTGGTAACCTTTGTTGAGGTCTAGTTTGGAGAACACTGTGGCGCCATTCAGTTTGGTGATCATGTCACTGATATGCGGCCCAGGGTGACGTTCCCGCTCAATAGCGGTGTTGGGCGCGCGCATGTCGACACATAACCTGACTTTATTGTCCTGCCCCTTTTTAGGAACTACCACGACCGGCGACACCCACGGGGTGGGGCCCGTCGTGCGCTCAATGATGTCTGTTCTGAGGAGGTCTTGGAGTTCATCATCGACTGCCTTTTGTAGATGGAACGGCACCTTCCTGTGGTGCTGAGCAATGGGTGTCACGTTGTCGCTGATGTGAAGTTTTACCTTGAAATGGTTGAGCTTCCCAAGGCCCTTGAACAGGTTGGGGAATTTCGCCACGATGTCTGGGGTGTCCTCCGTCATGTAGAGGAGTTCCACGAGTTTGAGTCTTTCTGCCGTGGGTAAACTGAGGAGGCAGTCAGCCAGGTCTGGCCCCTCCACTACATGAATGTAGGCGTCAATTGACCGGTCCTTGAACGTGAGAGTGGTGCGGAAACGGCCCAGGCATGGCAGTGGCTTGCGTGACATCCACGTGAAGACGCGGACAGCTGCGGGTTCCAATTTGGGCTTGTGTTTCATGCTCTGATGTTCTAAGGCACAGATATAGTTCAGGGAGGCGCCAGAGTCCAAGACAAATTTCGCTGGGTGATCGCCTATCAGGATGTCGAGTTTCGGATATCGTTTCAGTCGATCCGGGTCAGCAACCATGCATATGTACTCATCACGATCCGGGGTAGTTACCATGCAGATGTATTCGTCACTATCTTGTGATGTGAGAGTGCGTGATGGCGATCCACTGGAAGTGTCTTCACGTGAGCGATAGGAATGTGACGCGTGACGCCTGGTGCTGTGGCTACTTCCGGAGCGTCCTCTTGACTGCGGTGAATAGGCAGACTGAGCGCTGGAGTTAGATGAACTGGAGGACCTTCTTCCTCTCTCTTTTACGGCTCGGGCGTGATGTCGCGACTCATGTCCTTTGGTTGAGGACCTATAGCTTGGTTGTTTGGCTTGGCATGCAACTTCAAAGTGATTGTCTCTTCCACATCGGTGGCATCGTTGCCCGATTGCTGGGCATTGACCTGAGTGCGGGTAATCTTGCCCACATCTATAGCAGGTGGACGTGGCTTTTGTGGTCTTCTTGTGTCGTGAGTTTCGACGTGATGGGTAGGACTTGCGAGAGGTGGACGAGGACTTGTTGCTCCGGGATGGCCTGTGAGCGTGAATGCGCAGGGCGTGGTCTTTGTGATCTGATGACTTCTGCGTACCCATTCGCTTTGCGTAGTCCTCGGCCTGGTCATTGATTCTTGTCAGTTCCTCGATTTCGTCTAGTGTGTATGGTTTCTTTAGGAGTCTCCGGCGTAGTATTTCGGATGAACATCCATCGATGATGCGGAGTCTCAGGGCATCTTCTGTTTTGAAGTTGTCGAAGTCGCAGTATCGCGCAAGTCTCCGGATGCGCATAATGAAGTCACTCATGCACTCGTCTTTCTCCTGCATGGCAAGGTTGAACGTGTGGCGTTCATAATCCACATTGCGTTTGTGGAGAAAACGTCTATCCAGAGCGGCTTTGGTTTCATCATAAGTGGCAGTTGCTGCATTGGGCAGTTCTTTGATGATTTGTGCAATGTCTGGACCAATCAGATTTCTCAAGGCTACAATCTTTTGTTTGTCATCTTGCACTAGGGAGCCAACCATATAGTCCTCAAAGTCTTCACTCCACGTTTTCCACGACGGACCCATACTGTTGCCTGGGGTCAGTGGTAGTGGCTGCGGTTGACGCATGAATGAGGCCCCAATGGGCTTGGTCGCCATCGTGGGCACGTTGGTTGGAAGAGCTGGCCCTCCTGTACTGGGAGCTGGGCTTTGTGGCCTTGTCGCGCCAGACGTATTGGGAGCTGTACTGGCCAGGTCGGAGGAACTGTCCGGGCCCTGATCGGACATCTGCAGGTGATGAGCTCTTGGTGGCTTTGGCTGGCTTTATTTATTAAAGCTTGTCCAGACTGTACCGGCGTGCTGTTAGTGTCACGCTGTGATTTATGCCTTTTTGTGGCTCTTTGTTTCTTATTAATATATTGAGTCTTTGTGGCTCCACGTAGTGCATGCCTTTCCGTGGCTCTTTGTTTCTTATTAATATATTGAGTCTTTTTGTGGCTCCACGAGCTGCTTACTGGCTCGGCTGCTGCTGATAGTGATGTTTTTTTAGTTTTAGGACCGGTTGGCGTCTGACTTTAAGATGGCCGCCATGGACACTGCTTGGCTCTGTTTATGGGTGAGCGCCTGGCTTCAAAATGGCCGCCGCGCAGGACATTCAGCCTCGTGTCTTGTTGCAGGCAGCGCGCATGGTGGGAGCGGTAGGGTTTGAACTCACCCTTGCTCCGCGCGCTGTCCCCGGTCCTCTGCTTCAGCGCCTCTTGATCGCGTTGGGAGTCGGGCGCTGTTCTCTGTTGCCGCGCGGACTCAGCTTCAGTCTTCTCGATCGCGCTGGGGATCGGGCGCTGTTCTCTGTTACCGCGCCGACTCAGCTTCAGTCTTCCGCGATCACTCGGTGAGGGGAGCACGCGGTGAGCGCTCTCTGGCATATGCGCCTACCTTCTCACGTACGGTGATCAAACTTGCTGGTGCACGCGTTCTCACTTCTCAGCGCTTCACTCAGGCAGCTAGGTGGCTTGTGGCTTCGGCGGATGATAGCTTTCCGCTGCAGGGCTCGGTGGTCGGCCACATGGGGTGGCTGAGCGATGGGCTGCGTGTGGGTTTTCGTTTCATGTGATCCCACCCTCGTCGCCAGTGTCGCAGCGCTCTTAATGACACACCAACACAGGAGTAACTTTCATGCTTCCTTCTTTATTCCCTGCCAGCCTCACACTGGCTTACAGACTACTTGCTTCCGGTTGCCTCACTTCCTCTTCCTGCTGCTTGCCTGTCCTGTCTCAGCCTGAGGGTCAGGCGGGACGATGCTACATCGGGCAGGGGAGGAGAGGCTTGCCCCCTGCTGAGTGCGCTGTCTGTTTGGTCAGCCTTCTAGGACCAACCAGTCATGCGCTCTGTGGCCTCCCCATAGGCATCTAGCTGGGCGCCATCCCGACCAACCACAACGCTTCCTGCACAGCATTGTGATTGGCTTAGGGGAGGGGAGGGAGGCTGTGTGCTCCCTGTTCTGGCCCGAGGCAGGAAAGCAGGAGCAGACTGAGCAGTGAAGAAGCGCGACCGGGAAAAGGTAAGTTTCAAATTTATTTTTATAATTTAAACCCCCCCTCCTCGCAAGGCACCCACTTCACTCACGAACACTTTCCCATCCCCCAACCCCACCACCCCAATGGAGAGTCATGCCGCCTGCAACTGCCTGCAAGAGCCTGGATACCCTCACGGGTGGCAAATGTGTCTTCTACTAAAGGTTGACTGATTGATTGTTTGCAAAGTTGTTGAGAGGCCTAATTCAATGTGAGCTAGGTCTGCTGGACAAAGGACACACAGAGTTCCAAAATATAACAAGAATTGGCTAAGCCAATAGGTCTGAGTTAATTGGCTGACATGTAAATACAAGCATGAATTGTTGTGGGCCTTTTTTGGCTATTTCCCTGAGCAAGTTGCCTGTGCCTTTGGTGCTATACGGGCTTGAGGAATACAAAACGGCATAGACTTAAGAAGCACAAACAAGCATATTGCATAGAGACATGCCACAAATAGTCTGTATGCATTTGAGTATGCCTGTGTTGTCGTGCATTAGCAGGTTAAAACCTGATGTATTGGTTTTACCAATGCTTGTGTCTTAAGGAAACTCGTTTCCTAAGACAAATGCAAAGTTCTTCAATGTCCTTGATATCAGCATTTAACATGTTTTAACCCAGCGTTATTTACCTTCCATCGTCCTAATTTCTGAACTACTTGCACAGAAGGCCAAGGATACAGGAGCAAAAGCATGGAGTCCAGAAGGATTTGATGGCCTCTAAGGAGCTCATCACGAACATGCTTTGACACTAATTCCTTTCGACCAGAAAATCTCTTCCGCATTTCTTGTTAATTGGGATTGGAAATGATAGCGTATCAGATCTGCCTCTCTGACATTATTGCAAATCATTTCCCTGACTCGAAAGTAAAAGGATCATTACATTCAGCCAAGAATGCTTTAGTCATGGAGGGGACTGGACCAATTATAGAATCAATTGGTTTTGGATGACTTCATGCTAACAGCCTTCTAGGGACGGCTCTGGAAGGAGTTTTTGAGCTGAACTAAAAGTGTATATATATTCTCAAGTAAAATACACATGTCGACAAAAGACAAGTGGGACTGTTGCTATGAATGATTGCATTGTTTCTAATTGATGACAAATTCCATTCCGCGGTTCTACACGACTTTAGAGATCATTTCTGGTGCACTCATTTACTTTCTATACAGTAATATAATCATATATTTAAGGCGTACTAATTTGAATTTCGTACTGAATTTCCCAAACATTTTTGGTTTTGTAACATGTATCTCCACGTCTACTTTATGATAACAATTGTGCTCCATATAGCACAGGAGAACAAAGGTTTGCTGGTTCTTAGCTCTGTTTATAACAACCAGTGACATTACCTTTGCAATATTTGTGTATTTTATTAACATCAGAATGATGAAAGGCTGAGTATTTCTTGCAGATAATGCTGATTTTAGCCAACTAACTCCTAAAACGAAACTATCTGAACTATCTAAAATGCTATCTCAATACGTGAGTATCAGTCAGGCGATAATTATATTGTGTCTGATTCACGACCGCACTTGGTAGTAAGTTTTGTAGTTCAATAGTAGTACTAGTAAACGTACAATTAAATAATATTTACAAAATTCACTTTTGTAGTAACTTACACTTTTTTTTAGTAAACTAAACTCTTTTAGTAAGTCGTTATCCCATTATTTTCAATGGGAAGATGTTGCAGTACCAGTGGAGGACCATGTGTAGTGCTAGACTAACTGCAAAATGCATCGACATTGTAAATTGCAAATACCTAATTGCCAATTCCTGAGAATCGCAATTGGGTAATAACAATTTACAATGCATGAAAATCAAAGAGATTCAGATTGCAATTCCTAGGGTCGTAGATCGCTCCACCTTATTAATGTCAATGAGTTAGATTGCACTTTGCGACTCACTAGGAATTGCAAAAATCACAGGGATGGTGGCCTGCTGAGGTCAGCAGACCACCATGTCCGTGATTATTTTTAAATAAAGCAATCTTTTTTTGTAAAGCAGCATGTTTTCCTTATTGGAAAATGATATGCTTGACAAAAAGTAAAAAGAAAACTTTTCTTTTCATTTTGTAAGAGCAGGCAGTGTTCCGTAGGACCACTACCCTCACTCAAAAATGCTTTTATAACCATTCACAAAGGGGAAGAGGTCCCCATTTGCGACTGGGTTACCACCTAATTGAAGTAGGTGGTAATATGCGAGTAGGTGGTAATATGCAAATGTTTTGCGACCTCATTCACGGTCACAAAACATACACGCATACTGTTAGGATCGGTATTTGGAAGGGACGCCCTTAACACGCCTCTTCCAAATACCAAATCGCAAAACCCAACATGGTCGGCGACTGGCTGCCGCCCCCCTCTCCCAACACCACACCCAGGAAACAGGCACATGAAACATGGTTAACTTTTGGAAGGCAGGGGGGGGTCGCGAAACCCCCCCCCGTCCCATGCTGCAACTCCCGAGAGTTGCAGCATGGGACCCATGATCAGAACAGGCACTGAGGCGAGAATATCCAGTCAGGGGAATTAATGAGCCGGAGACCCGCCGAGGCAGAAATCGAACCCTGGTCCCTGGCCAGAGCTCTGCATCAAGGTCTGCCTGCTCTAACCATTGAGCCACACTTCTCCACGTTTAAAAACACCAATACATTAAACTATTAAGGCATAATATACAATAAAAATCCAACACCAGTTTATATTTGTATGTACAACTAGACACCAAAATGACAAAAATCCAATTGAGGAACCAGTGATATGAATTTTTAAAGATTAAAAGCAAAACTGGTGCTAAGAAGCTAATAGAGTTCAAAGAGTTTACACTGGATCGTGACAAAGACCAGAGCTTTGGCCACACATGTCCAGAGGTGTTCCTTGATGCAGGAAAGCAGTCCACAGCACCAACCAATGGTTCAGATGCTTTGGTTTGCCTCTTGAGGGCTGGGACTACAAATCCCACAATGCCCCTGGTCAGCCCAAAACACCAATCCAAGGGTCTAGAAGCTCTGAGATGGCCCTTGGATGTTGGGACTACAATTCTCACAATGCACCTGACCATATCCTTAAAGGTCCACTGGACACACTCCAGGATTGGGACTTCTAGGTGGAGATGATGTAGGTGGGCTCTGTTAACCTGTAGCTTTCAGGAAGTCCACTCCGTAATCCTTGCGAAGCCAGGCAAAGTTCTTAGGGCTGCTGTACTGGATTGTGTAGCAGGTGCAATCCTTCAGAGTGCAGTCCTTTGGGTACATTTCAGGTTTCCAGCAGGGCAGTATTTCTTCTCCTTGTAGTTTCAGGCAGCATATCTGAGTTGCTTGACAACTCTTCCATATGTATGCAGTTTTTCTGGTCGTCAAGCGAGGGGGCACCCGCAACAAATGGAATTCAGGGTGCAACCCAGATCTATAACCACTTCCTCCAAAGTGTGACATATTCTTGCCCCAGAAAGCACTATTCTTCCAAAATAACAAATGGAGAAATTCTCTCCTTGGAGTTCAGATTGGGTTAAGCATACCCTCTGGTGTGGCTAAGATTCCCTAATAGTCCCCGTCTATCCCTCTCCCTAATCTATTTACCGGGGTGTCTGAGTGGCTGGGGTAGCAAGATGTGGAGGAGAGCATGTGCTGCCCTAAATTGTCATTCTCCCATTGAAGACCAGGTTGGCCACCCCTTCCTCGTGCTGTCTTTTGCTTCTGCAGTTGTCTACCCTCATAAAATCCATTGTCTCTTTAGCAGTCCATTTCACACCTCATTAAGACAGCTTCGCTCAGGCTGGCAGAGGCTAGTCAATCAGGGAAGGGCAGCTGGAAGTTTGGATTTTGGCATACAAAAAAGAAAGTTTAATAACTTATTTGCTGTGATAGTTATTATAAATCTAACAGTGACAAGTTGTTGGATTTAGCATAGCTATCATTTTAGGTCCTTGAATGGCATTGATGTGTGGCGTTTAGAGCTCAGAGTGAATTTTCCGATTAATGCCCCTACATGGGTACAATTCACATTGCCCTTATATAGGCATACAAATCAATCCCTTATTTAGGCGTAGTCAATGTGACCCAAATACAGGTATGGCTACTTCCACCCGTACCAAACGTCACAACGATTTCTTGGAAAAACGTCTTAAGCAGTTAATGAAGTTCCCCTTGCTTGAATATTGATTTGTCCAAGAACTCATGTACTTTGCAAAGAACAACTATTCCCTAGGGGTTCTTTCCTGATGTTCATATGCCTGACTTTACGTCAAACTGTGGCTTTCCTAAACACCTTCAAGGTATAAATATACCTTCACTTGCAATGGCAAACTACGGTGGTTAAGAGCAGTTTGACTATCTACTTGCTCGCTACAGAAAGCTCCGAAGGAAGCCGGCTCTCCAGCGGACTCACTGATCAAGAGGCTGCCCTTCTCTCGCCGAGAATCCAGCTCAAGTGTTTCCAAGCTCCCCTTGTGGGGTGTTGGGAAATCAAGTCCCGAGACTGAGATACCAGACCTCCTTCATTCTAACTAAGGTATGGAGCTGATTAGAACCTAGAGAAATCTTGGGTAGATTCTTGGCAAAAAACAACTAAACCTATGCTACACAATACTTACTTCTTCCACGTACTAGGCTCAGGTTAGGTACATTGGGGTAGGCGTATTTAGAAGCACCAGTTGAGTATTTTAGTCAATGTTATTTATGTATATATTTTTATATGGCTTAGAAACCATACAATGCTTTTACAGTATTATTTTATAATACTATTCTCGCTGCACGCATTATACTTTGTAGTCTGCTTAACGATTGTAGCAGTTCCCTTCTCTTGTATGAGAAAGAAGACTGTCCAATAAACCTTTTTATTGAAAACGCCCATCTCTCTATTTCTCTACAACTCTGTTGAAACGAAGCATCCATGATTGACTGAGTGAAATACTTATCTATTGTTTCTACGACTCTGAGAGGTATAGTTCTTATTCTTGGGAAACAAAGTTGTCATGTTTATGCGGTTGTCAGAAACTAATCCCTTCTTGTGAATTTGAGAATGTTTCTAGTGACCTCTGAGCTAGCTGGCACTCACTATTAAGTTAAGTATATTCGATAGAGACCTAGTCGTCCTCAGTCCTACGTCAAATCTTTAGGATATAATATTCCAATGCGCAGAGCCTATTGAGAATACAGGAACTACACTACAGCATGTTCACCTTGCTCATGACAATATTTATACTTAATGACAATATTCCAATGTTAGTCTATGGTGCGAGTTATCTACAATGGGGAAAACATATTTGACAGGTTTTCCCTCACCAGGGCTTAAAAAATATATTTTAGAATGTCCCTGCTTATAGTTGCATGCACTCTACCCCTAGTTAGGTACCTAGCAGAAACTTTTGGGGTGACTGATATGCAAAATAAGATATATCTACTTTGGGAATTCCTTTAATTCCAAAGTTAATTTGCATATACTTACATTTTAAAGACAGTCTGCAAAGCAGAGCTGCCTTTAAAATTACAGCAGGCACCACAGCAGTACAGGAAATCTACGGTGTCTCTAAACCTCCCTTACATATTATATACTATTATATACTAGGAGTTTATTAGTAAATTGAATCCCCAATTCTTTAATATATACTAGTGATTAACAGGGGTCTGTCATTGCCAATTGTAATTATACCTATACCTTTAAATCAGAGCCCTGACTTTGGGTCTGGTAAGTAGAGTCCAGGGCACAATAAGAATCGGTTACTACCTGCTTCAAGCAGATAATGGGGGCGATCAGGGCCAAAAGGATGAATTTCTCAAATGCAATAAGTATTCCATCTAATCGTAGAGTGCAGGCATTGCATCTTCAATTGATGTGCACATTCTAGAATATGCTGGGTTGTTCGCATAGTGTTGGAGTTGTGGAGCTGTTGATTTACTTCAATGTGCTCCGACAGCGAAGATCTGTATTTGTTTGAAGGCTTTGCTGGGGAGTGAAAGTTTCTTTCAATTCATTTTTTCAAAATATCTGCTGAGATCTCCTGGTACCAGCCAAAGTAAAGCACAAGGTTATTCACATCTGCAAAATAAGAGCCTTGTAAATCAGACAGCAGAGTCTAAGCTGCATCGTTGAGTAGCCAAGAGATATACATCAGCACCAGAGGGATGCAATCATGTTTACTTTTTGTTGAGATTAAACAAGCTATCACATACCAAAGCTGCCTTTGATTAATAAAAACAATTACTCATTGAATTTGTGTGTGTTGTTGACCCTTTATGGTACTCTACTGCCTTTTGGATAGGATTGCTCCTTAGAAATACCCTATGCATACATACATATACATAGATGACATTGTCATAACCCAGTTGAGAAATCAGTGCATGACCTGTAACACTTGGTTGCTTTGGAGTTAGTAGACATGTAGGGGCCGATTATGATGTCGGGCAGAATTGCTTCTGCCTGTCAACAGAACCGACCGCCTGAATTGGATGCGACCGAATACTGTTTGGTTGTATGCTGACATTTCCCTATGGGAGCATGTGTTACAGCCATTAAACAGCTGTAGTACATGCTCACCAAGGGAAGTGGGAAGTGGTGTTAATACCTGCAGCCCGTAAACGGTCCTAGGATGCTTGTTTCCAGTCCAGGGAGAACCTGGCAGTTCTGGCAGGACTGCTACCATGAAGCACAGGGTCAAGACTGATTTGCATATGGCTGGGTTCAAACTGGAATGGCATGGGGAGCAAACAAACAATTGATTTAGGCCTGGATCTCTGTACTGTGGTGAATGTATGACATTGATCTGCATTCTGTCCATCAATTGTTGTTTTTGCATTTGTCACCCTAAGTGGGACGGGTGCCCAGACATGGGTTCCGTGCTCTCTATGCCACTGGAGTAAGTTATCCTGGCTGATGAGGCGTAAAACCCCCAAACCGGTCCTAGGATGCTTGTTTCCAGTCTAAGGAGAACCTGGCCTGACATTTTGGGCTGGACTGATCCCATTGGGCACAGGGTCAAGAGTGATTTGTATATGGCTAGGTTCAAATTGGAATGGCATGGGGAGCAAAAAAACGATGGATTTAGGTACAGATCCCAATACTGGGGTGAATGTATGACATTGTTCTGCATTCTGTCCATCAATTGTTGCTTCTTTACTAGATGTATATGCTTCACTTCCCATGTGCCCACCTTAACTGCCCCCTTCCCCTCCCAGATTGCCACCCTTCTGGCATCGATGCTACCCTCTGTCACATCACAGACGAACTTTGTGGCCCTTAGGAAAATGTTTCCCATGGATCAGATTCTCCCCTCCATAACAATTCTAACCACATCAGTATACTCTGACTCCCCAATTTCAGGCAAATTGTAAGTAACTCATTCACAACAGGATCCGGGTTTCAGCAACCAATAACATTTAATGATTCATTTGGGGAAGCTATTGGCTTTGGGTTACATCACTTCTTACCTTCTGTTACATTGAGAAACATGCTCAGCTTCTTTTACTTGCTTCTGTTAAGGTTGAATCTGTTTTTTATAACTACCAAGTCCTAAATTCCTTAGTACTCAATATGTGCTTACAGTGAACCTAGAAATGGCTGGACCCGATAAACACTTCCCAGCCTGTGTTCATTAGTCCCTTCAGTGTCTTCCAGTTGTGAAAGATAATTGATGGTCCATTATAATCACAAAAGTAATAAGGTAGACTCTGTCCCCGAGGCACCCTCTCCTTCTCTAAACTTGAATTCTTGAAAGTTGTTTCAACTGTTCTCCTGGAAATGAAAGACTGAAACTCTTGCTAGAAATTCATGATTGCTTTTTTCCGTAAATTCAGATAATTTAGCAATGAGTACTCTGCAGAAAATATTATCTCATCTGGTGGCTCTGCCTAAAGTACTCTGCACCTGTGGATCTGAATGCAGATAAATTAATTATTTCTTGATATTAACTGTTGTTTCTTAGACTCTGTACTTCATTGCTTGACAATCATAAAACTCTTAGATCAATGTACTTGACTTCTCTTCCCCTCTCCTTCCCTTTCTGTCTTTCTCTTTCTGGCTCTCTCTTTTACTGTCTTTTTCTTTCTCCCTGAATCTCTGCAAGTAGGTGTTACAATGTACCTCTGTTACATAGATAAGTGTACTTATGTACTAGTTACAGTGGTATGGGACACCGGGGCGATCATTTAATGCCAGTAAATGTCTTACACATTTTAGAGTATACAACTAGTTTCATTTGATGCGTTTCAATTTGTGGGGAGTAATTGATAATATTGGGCCTTATTACAAGTTTGGTGGTTGTCCTGCGGTACCGCCATGGTACCGTCTAATTGAGGACCGCAAAAGCCGTCGTGCACCTGCCCACCAGATTGTGATTGGAGGGCAGTGCTGTGGTGGTCTCACAGCAGTGGGCTGTTAGGCTCTTAGGAGAGCCTGACATGCAGCCATGTGACAGCACCTGCAGCACATTCCTGTAAGGTGTGGCATGCATGCCACCCCGTTCAAGAAACGTGATGCAATTATAGGGGTGTACAACATGTGCCCCCCTGCATGCACCCCCAGTCCCAGGAGTGGCGCAGGGTCCCTATTAGACCCACAGTGTGGGAATGGTCAGACGACCACCATGAGTACGGCGGTATTATGGACTGCTGTGCTCATAATAAACCCCTTAATCTCACAAGAAAACCTAGAGTAGGTGAGGTATGTCATACAAATAGTGTGGTGTCTCTCAGTCAAGGTTCCAGAAGTTTAACAGTGAGTAGTCTTTTATTTTACCCCCAATTATTTATATGTTATCAGACCAGTGACATATTTAGGATTTTTGGGGCTCTGGGCAAAATATAATTTGGCGCCCCTGCTTTTACTAGCTATGACTTTATTACCTCTTTATGGCTTTTTTTAAACCCCACATGCTGTCAAACAACATTGAATTTTATATGAAACCTTCACAACCAGCGGCATGCAAATATAGTGAAAAGCTTAAGCTGTCTGGTGTTTGCCAACACAATATTATGAAAAGAAAGCTTGAACAAGCATTGGTAATCACATTTTTTGGGATCTCAAATGTTTTACTTCCGATAACAGCAAATTATGTGGAAGTCACTGTCTAGGCTGCTTTCTGCTAGCAAGAAAATAAGACATTTATAGGTAGTAGCACTTAGAATTTTATTTTTAGTTGCTGAATATTTGTATTCACAAATATATCTCCCTTCACTAGTGGCGGTCTTGAAGTAACAAAAAAAATAAAAACGCTGCTCTGAGGACTGTCACCATTCCATTGGTAAAAATCTAATTACTTTTTCCTATTTTCCCTTCCCCCTGCCTTCCCCATATATGCCTCTATATGTTTGTATTTCTGTGGTTAGTCAGTTAACTGTGACACTCCACAGTAAAGAGAATAGTTTACCATGAGGAATGACTCTCTGACACAGCAAAATGCATGTTCACTAATGCTATAAAAAGTAACTCAGATAAGACGGAGGTTTAGGTTTTTGGTCAAACCAAGACAATTTGGTCAGATAGTTGGTTGTCCATGGAATCTGGAGTCTCCTTTTTTTTTTAGTTTTATATTGTGTGAACTAGACTTGAAGATATCGGGTATCAGAGTGCTTTACATAGTACCAGTTACCTTACATGAGAACACATTCATTTTTGTTAGGCACGGGGAGATTAAGTGATTTGCCCAGAATCACAGGATGTGGAGCGTAGTTGCTGAGACTCAAACCTGGTTCCCCAGCTTCAACATTGACCGCTCTAGCTCTAAGGCTAAATACTCTACATTCCTTATTTCCCAAATCAGTGGTAAAGAACCTGGCGGTGTCCTATCAAGTTCTAAATTCCTTAATACTCAAGATGTGCTTCCAGGAAATCTAGGAAGGGCTGTACCTATTGAATACTCAGCTGTTGTTCTGTAGTTCCTTCAGTGTCTTCCAGATGTGAAGGATGATTGACATTACCTTTAGCTTCACAAATAATCACAAAATCAATACAGGAGATTGTCTCGGAGTCACCCTCTCCTTCTGTAGGCATCAAGGTCTTAAAAGTTGGTTATACTGTTCTATTGGAAATTAATGACTAGAAACCTAGCAATAATTTCACAATAGTTCTTTATCCATAAAGTCAGATAATTGACCAATAACTGCACAGGAGAAAGTAATACCTACCCTGGGAGTATACTGAATGTTCACTGAAGCCGTAGATCTGAATAAAGATCTATTACATTTTTCTTGTTAATTACCCGCGAGCTCTTAAACTCTGTAGTTTGGTTTCTTGCTTGAATCATAAAATTCTGAGATCAATGTACTAGGATTCTCTCTTTTTCTACTCTTTCTCTCCCGCTCTCTTTCCCTCTCTCTCTTCCCATCTCTCTATTTTACTGTCTTTATTTCTCTCTCCTTCTGTCTCTCTCTCTCTCTCTCTCTCTCTCTGAGGCTTTGTAAATGGATGTTACAATTTACCTCTGTGAGTGTGCTGATGTGAGGTAAGGTAAAACATCTGATCAGGTCTAACCTGATTTCTGTTTGCCAACAGTGCCCCATCGATAGTCGGCCTTAACTTGTGAGCCAGTGCAAGCAAATGACTATGGTTGGAGCTTATTGCATTTTTGTACTATTTTCACTTAAGTTTATAAAATGAATAATTTGAGTATCCCTTATTGGACTTTTGTTGTTTTGGTGTCAGTTTATTCATTAACATTTACTCTATGTTTTTTAATTGGTCTGGGATTTTTCTTGTGTTGTGTTTTGACTTTATTGCTGTTTCAGTATGACATAAATGTTTTACACATTTCCTTAAATACAAGCCTTTCTGCTCTCTGCCATAGCTGCCAGTGGGTCGAGTTCAGGTAAATGTAGTGACTGGAGTGATTCTCACTTACAAGGATTGTGATTATTATCTGAGGTGGGTACCTGCCTCCCCTCCACTAATATCCTAATTTCTGACAAAAAGATATCATCACACGATGAGATAGCTTAAGAGTTGACTGACCACAGGATTCTGAACAATCTGCAAAGGATTGGCCAGCGAGTCCTATAGGCAGAGGTAGAGACTATAAGTGTTTTAAAAGTGATAGATAAAACTTTTGCCAGAGACTGATCAAATCAGTGGATAAAAAGATATATCTTTATCAAAATTGACGTCACATTTTCTGATGACTGTTGATGGTGGAGCCGAAGATCTGCAGGCCACCAATTATTATAAGAGACCTCCAATGCACTTCCACAGAGCAAGACTTCTGCCTTTTCCGAATTGCATTTTAAGTGGGTCTGTTTCATCCAGTCTGTCATACTGATAAGACATGCTTTAAATGTACATAGGGAAGAAGAAGTAGAGATTAAGAGAGAGGCTTAAGGGAGAAGAAATGAGGTGACATAAGGAGAGAGAAATGACACAGAAAGTTTATTTTTTACTTTAACTTCTTCCAACTGCCTGAGAGTCCAAGGGTTAAGGCTGGGCAGGCCAACCATGCACACTAAAGGGAAGATTGTTATTACTTCAATTGCAGGACATCAACCAAAGTTGGTGTGCTGGGCAGTGCAAGTTGGTGAAAGTAGAGCTGAGTCATATTTAATACAAATTGGACTACTACTGCTCACTACACCTGAACTAGTATAAGACCATTCCACCATGGAACAAAACATTTTTGATGAAAGCCTGGTCTGGCTATCTTAGCTGATCAGGCTTTGTGTCAAAAGCTATTCATCCTTGCCATAAACTCCATAAGGCACACACAAGTAGTAGTCACATTAATGCAATGTAGCACAGAGAGATAATGCAACTGAGAAACGGGCACTTTCCAGTATAAAATAATGTTTGTGCTGGAATATAAATAACCTTGCAAGAGTTTGCGCTGCTTTCGATTGGGAGACAGCCTTTACCACCAAAATACAAATGGTATTCAGGTGTTGGTAATGGTACAGGCAGGCAAAGTTAATTTTAGAATTTAGGGGTGATTTGTAGTCAAGGGAGTTATGGATATTTTAAAAGTTTAGGAGTTTGAAGTGATAAAGTGAGGTAAGGGCATATTAGGGTTTAGGAGTGGGCAGTGATAAAAAAGGTCATGCTATAAACAAATAAATAAAATATGCCAAATTTACCAAACTGAATGCTTCATCAATTATATACCCTTGACAAAGTATCTTGCAAAAACAAAAAATACATAAAATATAAAATAATTAATAATTGAACTATTGAAATTATTCATGAATAATAATTATGCACAGAATACGTACTTCCACATAAAAAAGGAGGTGATGTTGAACTTATGATATGTACAAGGGAAACAATGGATTCATGAATTATATACAGTTCAATGGGAACTTAATGGGGACAGATAACATTATACTTTGTTATCACTTAACTAACAACAGAGGAGTGCACAGATACAGGGTAACCTAACTACATAGAGCTGATGATCCCTATCTTTCTCTTCCTGTCACCCCTAAAGTAATGAATGTGATGGTTGTACTGACTTTGCGGTTTCTCGCGCTACGTTCTTCTCCGCAGCAGCAAGAAATATTTTCAGTGGTCCTTCACGAAAGGGATATCAGTTTTTACTAAAGGCTTTCAAAATTCATAACTCTGGTTCTGCTTTGGAATTTTTCTTGTGTTGTGTTTTCACTTTATTACCATTTGCGTGACTCATAAATACTTTACACATTGTGCCTGAGTTAAGTCTGGCTGCTTTTTGAGCCAAGATATCTAGGTTTAAGTACAGGTTAATTTAGTGACCTTTTTGTGCTTCACCCTGCAAGGGATTGTGGCTGTTTCCTGGCCAGGGCTCACACCCCAGTCAACCAACAATCAATCTTAGATGTAACATCATTATATACTAACATTCAACATCCTCATAGCATAAATGAGTGTAAATATTTTTATCACACAAAGCCCCTGTCCTTGTATTCACACACTAGGATGATTTTGGAGAAGATCAGATACTGGCTTGAAAATAATATCTTTCTTTTTGATGGCACATTGCACAAACAAGTGTGTGGTACTGCACTGGGAACCTGCATCATCAAAATCTGTGCTAATCTGATAATGGTCTGGTGGGAGGAACTATCTTGAGTGCCAGAATTTTCAGAAGATATGGACTGGCACATTTTATGATTAAGGCAAATTGGCCTCTTATTTCTTATCTGGCAAGGAACTGAAATGTTGGCATAGAGGACTGTCAATAATTTTAATAATAACAACTTTAACTTGAAATTTACCTGTGGGATTAGCAAGAGGTAATTTCGGGCATGCTAGTTGAGGTATGTGGGGGCAATTTCGAAAAAAGATTGTCTCACAAACCTACAGTGGGTAATACCCTGTTGCATGCTCAGAGCAGCCATACCAAACTCTTAAAGTGGAGCATCCTCCAAAGGAAAAATATCCAGGCAAGGGGAACCTGTAGTTTGCCAGAGAGTTTTGAGTTAGAACTAGCTAATATGATGTAAACATTCAGGAAGAAGGGTTATGCCCCCTGGGATCTAAAAGTAACAATTGTAAAAATATGCAAGAAAACAAGGGAGAATGAAGGAAGAAATAATGTGCATGATTACACATACAATAAGAAATCTAGCTGAATGAGTGAGATCCTTGGGAAAAACTGGAATATTATCAAATGTGATAACATCACGGGTAACTACATCTCACAACCAAGGTTACTTTTAGGAAGATGAAATCATTATGAAATTAGCTGGTACACAGTGACATAATGGCAAAACTAGGAGGCAATGGGATAGGCCCAGCTCTAAACGGCTTTTACATATGAGGTAAATTCAGGACATGTAGAGCAAGTAAAAGTATGAAACCATTCTCCTTATCCTCTAGAGTTGGCGACAGGCAGATTGAGAAATGTATTACCTCCAACACAACACATGTTGTCTATATTCTTAGGTGCCCATGAGAAAAGCTTTGTCAGAAGTACTATCCACCCTGTAAACAAATGTATTCTAGAGCATATGAGGGTGAGATTAATCTAAGATGGACATTATCCAGTGACCCATCACTTTGCAAAGTTACACTGTCCAGACCACATTTTGTTACAATACTACGGAGTGGACAGAGAAGACCCAGATATTTGTGGAGTCGATAGAATCTTTCAACTAAGAATAATGTTATCAAAATACATTGTAGAGCTGGATACCGAAATTCCTAATGCACTGAATATAGAAGAGCAATTGGTGGTACGTCTAAGAGATCAACGATTGAGAATTCAGCTTACTGGGTGCATAAACTCTGTTGATACCTGCTTTGACAGGTGGTTTATTTTTTGTCATGATTTTAATACAGTTTTAACCCCTTTCTTTGTAGGTAGCCTTGTTTTCATAGAAGCACACTGGAAGTCTCCTCTACTTCAAGTAAGGTAGAATTCCCTTATGTAGAATGAAATACGAAGTGTTACTTTTCTTTCTGAATTCTCTTAGAATGATTCTATGCACATAATGTGATGCATATATGATGAGGATACCTAAATATAGGAAGACTGTATGTTGCAAAAGGATGATATAAGTGGTTTAATTAATTATATGAATAATATGTTTAGTTTGAAGAATCCTGTGGTCATAGTAGACCCTTATTTAATACAAATGAAAGATATGACCACTTGGGCGTTACTATGAAGAGATATCTAAATATAGTAAGATTTTACATCATTGTGCCTTGAACCATGTGATCTACTTATTTAGTGTTGTGTATACATTTGTAAATATGAGTCTATAGGAGATCTATCTCAAAAACGTCCAGTCATAGCACTGTAGTGTGGAAGTAACTGTTTTATATGGGTTGGACATGGGAGTGTCAAGAATTAGGTTTTCAGTTGCTATACCAGCAGATGTAAGAGGTGGTGTTGTCTCTCCTACGTTACAAGCATACACCTATGTAGGGACTCTTAGATTTTTATTAACATGCGACAAATTGTGTTTGTGTGTTGATTACCGCTTTTGAATGCACATATGTAGTATGCCTATTGACAGCAGAGCACTGACACATATTGGCTTGTCTCGTGTTCCCCAGCTTGGTTGCCCCCACTGGTAGAATCATTTTGAACATGTTTTAATATGCAATTATATGTATATATTCTATTTCTTTAAGCTTTTTTCACACCTTTTTATTTGGTTTGAGTGCAGTCTTTTAGTGATTTTCCTTCTTAAAATGTTGTTATTATTGAATTCAGGGACAGTCTGCTGTTTTATGTTGATAAACATTTTATGTTGATAAACATGTACCATATATATTGTGTAAACCATCATGGTCATTATGTGGACAATTCCCGTGTGGAGTTGTAACATGTCAGTCGGCGAAATTAACAATTCTTTGGCACTGTGTAGACTGAATGAGCATCCTTCCTGATACTGAGTTGGGAGTGTATCTTTAGGGTATTGGTTGCACTGGGAGCTGCTACCGGTGTGATGCTATACCAGCTCAGGATCCATGCATTGCTACACTGCTTGCTGTAGGAATGTTATCTACTGGCAGTCAGCACAAGGTTGTTATAGTTAGGACCTACTTTCCTTAGGAAAAACTTTTTTTGCTTTGCTAATAACTTTGGCGTCATTTAACAAATCTACTTGAAATTTACAAAACTAGTTTGTCACTCTCTTCCGCTGCTGTCTGCAAAGTTTCATGGTGCTTCATCAAGCAGGGTCGAGAAAAAGGAGGGTCAAAACATGCATTTTCCCCATGCAATTTCCCATAGGGATTTTAGACACAACTACAGCCTCGGATCGGAATTACATCCAATTTAGCATAAAGCTAGATCTTGTGTCAGAAAGTTTTGGAGTTATTCACAAAAAAGATTAATGAATATCTAGAGACACGGAGGGTCCAAGGATCTGACAGATCTCAAAATGAGATCTGATTGGCAGATATCTTGGGACTTGAACTTGGATGAGTCCCAAGACAAGTATCTAAAAAACATAAGGTCAGGAATACCATGAACCCCTAGGCCAGGACCCCACCTGTGGCCAAAAACATATTTTTTTAAACTTTTGACTTTGATCTGCAGATCCTCTGCAATTTTTATTTTAAAAGAGCATTTTCCCAAGCTTGTTGTTTTTATGCCACCTGGTGGGCCAGGTCCCTGGAGGGATACATGGATTTGAAGCTGCAATTAGCCCTGGGAGGGGGGCTGCATGCCTCCCCTTTTTCATTTACATCAGGTCACTAGGGGATGAGGTCCCCAGGGCACAAATCAGCCCAAGGAAGGGGAACACACTGCTCTTCCACATTTACAATATCATCCAGGCCCGAGGCTGAAATTGGTCTGGGTGGTGGGCAACGTGTGCCCTCCCCCTTCAGTAATTGACTTGGCCCTGGGGGATGGGGTCCCTGGGGCTTATATCAGGTCAGGAACTGGGACCACTTGTCCCTTTCCCACTTATTATCTTTGGCCAGACCCCAGGGGATGGGGTCCCCAGGGCCGAAATCAGCCTGAGAGCCACATGTCCCTCCCACAAATTATTAAGGCTGCAACCCGGAAGTAGGGTCCCTGGGGCTGCAATTGGCCTTGGGAAAGGGGCTGTATGCCCCCTCCCCATAAATATGAAGGTGAGCCCCAAGGATGGGTTTTCTGGGGCTAAATATGGCCCAGGGAGGGGCAACCATTTACTCCTGCCTGCAAAAATATGTACCGAACCTCAGAATTTCACATTACCAGAGTCAAAATTGGTCCAAGAAGGAGGACCTATACCGCCCTCCCCTAAAAAATGTGCCAGTCCAAGGAAATGGGGTCCCTGTGAAAGCAATCAGCCTGGGAAGGTGGATGCATGTCTCCCTCGCCCTTTAGAATATGACCAGGCCCTGAGAGATGAGATCCCAGAGGCTGACACTGGCCTGGGAAGGGTGGCTGCTTGTCCCCCTCACCCATAAATGTAATAGAGGACTTCAGGGAATATTCTTACCGGGGCCAAAAGTGGTATTGGGAGGGGTCCAAGTACCCCACTCCTCCCACTGATGTTATCAGTGATATCATTGATCATGTTATGAGTAATGTAACATATGAGGTCATAAGCAGTGCATTGCTGAGGCGTAAGTTATAGTTAGCTCAGGTAAGTATACCTGCTGAATTTCTATGTATTAGCACATGTGCAATTGGAACCTAACTATAATTTTCCTGTAACCTATTCAGTTAATTTGTAAGGTTTTTTTATGTATATTTCCTAACTATAACACCCCTGTAACATTTGTTTTTTTCAGTGAATTTTAATGTTTTAAAATTCTATTTCTAAAATAATATGTCCCTCTTGTACTGTAGACATATTTTTTTTATAAATATACTTTTTATAAGCTTGATTTATTTTATTGATTTAATGTTGTATTGACTGGGGGAACGAGTGATAATTAGAACCATACTTGTTATTACAGAGATGATCAAGAGCACATAGTCTACAAAGGGAAAAAGGTTTTTAAGTTAAGCAGGGATATTGACGCATATTGGAAGTTTTTTGAATTACACTAAAGCTATTGGAAAGGGACTTAGCTACTCACGTTCAGGCTCCTCACCCACGCACACAAGTCTCTCCACGACCTGGGCCCCAAGTACCTCAACGACCGACTGACCTTCTACAGGCCCACCCGCCAGCTACGATCCACTAGCCTCGCCCTCGCCGCCGTACCACGCATCCGAAGAGCCACCGCCGGAGGCAGATCCTTCTCCTACTTGCGGGCAAGACATGGAACTCCCTCCCCATCCACCTTCAACTGACCCAGGACCATCTCGCCTTCAGGAAACAACTCAAGACCTGGCTGTTCGAGCAGTAGCGGACCCCCTCCCCCAATCGCCTTGAGACCCCCAGGGTGAGTAGCGCGCTATACAAATGCTATGATTGATTGATTGATTGATTGATTGATTGATTGATTACTCTATGGTGAGCTTTTCACTAAGAACATAGGTGATATGGATATGTGAATTATGTGTTATTTCATCTCAAAAATCAACCAACGCCTGTCTGATTTCTACAGGTGGAAGTGTTTAAAACTCGCGCATATTTGATGACTTATGCATTCATGCTTTATGGATCGCACAATAATGAAGGTATCGTTCCATTGTATTGGAATTAGTATCAGAGAGATAAAAATGTAGGCACTGTAGGGATAGAGTGGACATTTAAGGTGGATCCGACATACTTTTTCTGTTATTACCTGTTAGCATATTACAAAAACTAGAATGGAATATAGGCAGGATGCTCATGGAAATGTTTGGAATTAATTTACAATGTACTAGATACGGTTTGATTGTTAATTATATTTTTTTGTTTTATTATTTCGCAGCCCTGATGATGTCCAAGTAGGACGAAACGCGTAGGCTGTGTCATTGGCTGTATCATTTTGAACTTTTGAAATATTGGATTTGTGATCATGAACTTTCTACATTGGATCTGATACATCTTGATTTGTTGGACAATATTGGATATCGAAAATAAAAGTATACATGGACTACAGTAATGGACTGGAAAAACCTTCTTTCAATATTTGGGCATTCCTTCTCATTTGATTTACTTGTGGACAATGTTGTGGCTTGGATGGCAAACCACAGGAAGTAGAGTGCCACGGCAGTTATACTTTGTTCAAGTGGATAATTTTTAAATATACCCTTGTGCATACCTGGTCTTGCCCTCACCGTCATTGTTTGATAAATTGTATAAAATGTAGCATTAGGTTAGACACCATGCTCACTTCATCAATAGTTAGTAGTTTTAATTTCTTTAATACTCTTGCCACTTCATGACAGGCATTATCAGATCATTTGTTATATTGTAATTTGTTGACATGTTCAATAGGCAGCATTAACAATTGATGAATGTTAACTCCTATAACATTATTAGCAGCCTACCCTGTTGGTGCAGTGACTACACACGGCAAATTGAAATATGTTCTCTTCTGTAAGTAACTTGTCAATACTTTAATCAAGAAGCTTTTTCCAGTTCCAGCTTGACCGCTTATGTATAATAGAACTGGTTTATGTGTAGAACATGCACACTTTTTATTGCCATGTGCTACTTCACCTTTTACCTCTTCAAATATTTCTTTCTGATCTGCATTCAGTTGCTGTGGTAGTAGTTCTAAATCCAGAGCTTGCCAGGGGAGAGGTGTGGCACCGCGGACAGGGTGGCTGAAGTTGAAATCTGGGGATCACGGTTTGATTCCCGGCGCCAGCAGCAGATTAGTCCAGCACTATGTGACTCTGGGCAATAGCTTGCTTAATCTTCCTGACGGCCCCCGCGCCTTACGGGTGATTGTGCGCTTTACAAATGTGAATTATTTTTATTATTATTATTATTATTTGCTGCATTGTGTTCTCCACCTCATTCATAGCTGTTGTAGCTTCATTTTCAATGACTGGCTATGCAAGAGTATCTTGACTTACTTTTAGTGCTTAGAGAACTCTCTCTTGCTATCTCAGCAGCAATTGTTTCTTCTTGTTCAATCTAATCTCTCAACATTTGAAGATACACTGGAAATACAGAGCACTAAATAAAAAATGTAGTTGTCATACAAGTCTTAAAGCTTTAGAGTTGCAAGGGAAGAGTCCAGGGAGCTGTGAATATGAACAGGCCAAATGAAGTTAAGTGAATAACATGGAACTTAAATGGACTGAGGAGCAGGAGGAAGATGTCCCGGGTTATTGACTTCCTGCAAGGCTCATATCTGTTTTTTAGAAGAAACTCATTTAGAAGCTCATGAGTGTAAACAGGGTTTCAATAATGTCAGATGGATCCAAGAGGTGCTTTGTTCAGATAAAAGCGTACGCACAAGGGGAGTTGCTCTAATTATCAGAAGTAATGTAAGCATAGATGTAGTAAAACAAGACACAGGTCAGTCAGGGAGATGGTTGGCGGCCACCTTGACAGTCTGTGGTACGCCTCTAGTTTGTGTAGCATAATATGGCTAAATGAAGACAACCCAGGAGCACTCTAAAAACTAGAGGCTAGCTTGTTGAATACTACTGCACCAATTATAATTGGGGGAGATTTCAACCTGGTGTTAATTAAAGAGATCAATTGCACCTCAAAAGCAAAATACAATAGTCCACAAAAAATGTCTGCTGCGTTGAAAAGCTTGATCAAAGATTTTAACCTGCTAGATATTTGGAGATGTAAGAATGGGAAAACTAGGGATTTTACTTTTTACAGTAAGAAATATAAGCATCACTCGAGAATCGATTATTTTCTTGTTGATCAGGTGATGTTCTCAGAAGTTGAGGCAATAATTCATATCCCTGCAATCTTATGAGATCATTCAGCAGTAGCCATGACACTGGGGTTTAAGCAAAAAGAGATTTAAAGAAGGTGGACTCTAGACAGGACCATGTTATTAGATGAAGGAGTGATGCTGGAGATAGGAGATAAAACGGATGAGTATTTTAAGTTCAACATTGGCACAGCTAAAGATCAGATAGTCTGGGAGGCCTTCAAAGCTTACATAAGAGGGACACTTAGCTCAATAATAAGAAAAAGGAAAGTTCTGAAAAAAGAAGAAGCAGATAGGATGAGCAAAATAAAGGAAAGAGTGACAGAATTACAGAAGGCATCATTGGCAACTCAGAGTAAAGTAGTTGGAGGGCTTATGGGCTGAATTTCAAGCTAATTTGGATAAGAAACTTATGGATAGGTGGAAAGCTAGCAAGCTTCAGCATTTTGCGTACAGAGAGAAATGTAGCTCTTTATTAGCTTGGAAGTCAAAAATGGACAGGGACAGGACCCTGATAAAGAACTTAATCCAAAGAGGGTCTAGAATATTGACATATGAGGATGATAAAATTTGGGAGGAGGCTAGAACTTTTATGAGTGACCTGTATAAGGAGGATACCACATCAGGACTAGAGGGAGTCCATGAATGGTTAGTTAATAACTCTCCCTCAGTTGACAGAAGAATATAGGGTATTCTTGCAAGCCAGTATTACTGAGGAAGAGGTCAGAGCACAATGTAACAAAATGGCCAGAGGCAAAGCAGCAGGCCTAGATGGGCTCCCAATTGAGTTATACTTGGATTTTGGATAAGGTAGTGCCAGTGTTAAAAAATCTGTTTAATAAAATATACATAGAGGGGGAATGCACTCTAGGTTCATTGGCAGAAGCAACATTGACTCTGATCCTGAAACTGAACAAAGACCCACAGAATATTGAGTCTTATAGACCAATATCTTTATTAAACTTAGATCATAAGGTCTTTGCAGGAATATTGGCAGCAAGGGTGGCAAAAGTTATTAGGGCGGTAGTTCACCCGGATCAGAGAGGGTTCATACCTGGGAGACAGTTAAATGAGCTCACCTTTCAGGCAATGGGGCCCATAGATATGGATGAAGCAAAGAAGGTCCCTCTAATGATTGTAGCAATAGATGCCGTAAAGGCTTTTGACCAGGTCAACTGGGTATATCTGTGGAAGACATTAAGAAAGCTTTGGTTTTCCTAACAACTTTGTCCGGGTGGTAAAGTGCCTACATTTCAACCCGAAAGCAAAGGTTTTGGTAAAGGAGGCCCTGACAGATTGGTTTAATATCTCAAGAGGCACCAGGCAGGGGTGCCCCTTATCACCGCTAATATTCAACCTGTACATTGAGTCGTTTGTCAGTTGGCTCATGACAGACCATATCATTCACCCTCTCAAAATGGGACAGTTAGAGCTAAAACTTGTTCTTTATGCAGATTACCTGCTGCTGTATACATCAAATCCAGCAGAGGCAATCCCTAGGTTATTTGAGAAGGCAGAACATTTTGATGAAGTTTCAGGGTATAAAATCAATAAGGGAAAGGCCAAAATAATGTAATGGAATCAAGTCATTGGAAGTCAGGGGGTAAAGAGTCAAATAAGGTACCTAGTAGTTCAGTTAGTTCAGAACCTAGAAGATATCCCTGAAGTTAACTGGAAGAGGGTCTTCAAAGAGGTTGTCAGCTTATTAACACGATGGGCAAATCTCCCTCTAAACATCTACGGGAGGGTTAATCTTGTTAAAATTATAATTTTGCCAATAATCACCTTTTTATACAACTCAGTCCCAGTGCTATTTAGGGTGGAGGATATAGCTAAGTTACAAGGAAAAATAGACACTTTCATCTGGGCTACGAAAAGTCCCAGGATAGCATGGAAAAAGTTAAGGAGAGGCCTTATAGTGGGTTAGTTAGCGTTACCAGACCTATTCACTTACTGTTATGCTTTCCACTTCAAAAATCTTAGGATGTTGGCAAATAAAACCGATTCCTCATCACTAGGTCTATTGTTTGAGGCAATGTTAAAGGATGTGGAGCAAGGGCAGGAATATTTCCTAAATAAGTACGGAGACCCGAAGTTCTACAAAAAAGTCAGACTAAAGATCCGGGCGGCCGCTTTAAAGAATTGGATGTATATCAGAAGAAGCATGAAAATTCCATATTATGCAGCACAGGCTCCAGTTTGGATTCCCCCGGCACCGCGGAATGCTCACAAGATCAACTTTGTCAGCCGCTAAAAACGGGGGGTGTAAGATGCTGGGGTGACCTGCAAGAAGACTCGAAGTTAATAAGTTGGGAGGCGCTTAGCAGGTTAACTGGAGGAACACTGACAAGGTTTAAGTTCTATCAGTTATCCTCTTGATGGGCAACGCAGACCTGGTACAAGGAGGAGGCAAACTGGAAACTTGACCTAGTTACTAGAACAGGAATATGGAAAAGGGAAGTCTCGTTCTGATACTGGGCCCTCCTGGAAGCTGATGAGGATTAGGAATCTGAAGACACAAGACTGTGGGGCGAAGAATTCGGAGACAGAGAAAATGATAAGTATAAAATATGGTCTGACTCTTTTCTTATGTTGCAGGCTATAGTTAAACCAGCCACACCTAGGAGGAACCATCTGCATACTGCTTACAAAGTCTATTGGTCCCCAAAGAAGCTATCTAAAGTGACAGGGAATGCATGTAGCTGTCCCAGGTGCAAGTACTCTGCAGCCGACGACATTCATATGTTCATGGAGTGTTCAAGAATTAAACCTTATTGGATGGAGGTATGTGCTTTCTGGAAGCCGTGCTGTATTGACAGATAAAAGTAAGTCCCAGCATGATTATATTCGGTCTACTGAACGATTACCTCAAGAATGCTTCTGCTTCCAAATTTGTGTTTTATGTGGTAATTCGTGCAAGGAGGGAAATTTGTAGGGCATGGAAATCCGAAATCCCCCCGACTTTCGCTGAATGCTTGAAGAATATTATCTATGCTAGTGAATCAGATGTGGCTTTCAATTAAAGAAGCAAAGGCAAGATTTGGGCAGCTTTGTTAGACTCGAGGGAGAAGGAGAGCGGGTCCTATGATTAAGCCAATGTACCGTCGGTCCTGGCCTCCTAAGTAACATCCCGGCTTCCCATGAACTGTGAACAGGAGTAGGAGAAGGTAACAGTATTACCTTGGAGGGAAAGCTCCTTTTCCTCTCCCAAGGGATGGAAAATGATGGCATGGAGTGATTGGAGGAATTCCGTCATGTGTTTTTGGCAGTATGAGGACACAAAAATACAGAGCACTCAATGCTGTCTCTCACAGTATTGACAGTCTTCATAACAGTTGAATCCTCCAAGAAGCTCACTTTCAGTTTGGCATGGCTTAAACAACTGTAACAAGGTTAAAAAGAAAAACTGTCTTTAGTCTGGAGTTTGGCAACTTAGCTCCCGGTGGTTGATTACATTTCCTTTATTATATCTCACTAAACATCCTTTGCATCCAGCCACAGCAAATTTTCTTTCATCTATGTTTTCACTAAAATTACTTCTGAAAGTATGTTGAAGTATTTCATAAAGACACATATTTTCCAGATGATGGTTACTTCTTATATAGTACGTATCCAACATGTTACTCTTCAGAATTTCTGTACTGTGTGGCTCAAGTTCTGCCAGGTATTGAATTTCAATACTCTGTTATGAGTCTTAGCAAGCCTCAAACTCACCCATATAACTCCTCTAGATTTAAGAAAACAAACTAGCTGAGCTTAACCGGTTTACACATTCATAGGAGCCTATCTCTCTGTGAGAAATAATTTTCAAACTCAAACTGCATAATTTCTTCATAAGACTCTTTTCCGCTGAAATCTCCTCCCACATCCCTGTTTTCCCTGACTTTGTAATGTAAGATGTAATATAATGAGCAACAGCAATGTAGTTGTCTGAAAAAAACTGCACATCCATGTTTGCATTCCACAACTTCAGAATCAGAGGGTTGTAGTCATTGGTGTACTTGGCGGCCTCTATTCTTCTTAGGTTGTATGTATTTTTTGGTGATTTCTTTGTAAGTGTATTTCTAACTGCAAACAAAAAGCTGTTGACTTTTCCTTGTGAGATGACAGGTCGTGGGAATCCAAGACAACATCTTGCATAAAATGTTCCTTTTGCTCTGTATCGTCGCTGATAGTATATTCTGCATCTATGATTTTGGAATTGTATAACTTCTTGTCCTAAAAAGTTGTCACTACTCTCCTTTGAAGGAGTATTATGAAATAATACTGTAAAAGCATTGATATGGTTTCTTAGCCATATGATACTTTAAAACGGATAAAATATATACATACATAAATACATTGACTAACGTACTCAACTGGTGCTTCTAATATACGCCTACCCCGGTGTACATGACCTAAGCCTAATACGTGGGAAGGAGTAAGTAAGTTGCAGTTTAAGTTAAGTTGTTTTTTGCCAAGAATCTGAATCAAGAAATCTCTTAAGGGTTTAGTCAGCTCCGTACCTTGGTTCTAGAATGTAGGAGGTCTTGTATCTCTCCCTCAGGACTCGATCTCCCAGCAACCCGCAAGGGTGACTGGAAACACCGGAGCTGGATTTTCTCGGCTGGAGAAAAGACAGCGTCTTTCTCAGTGCGTCAAAAAGGAGGGGTGGCTTCCTTCGGCTCTCGCATCAGCTGGGCTTCGAGCAAGTAGATAGCCACTCTGCTCCAAACCACCGTGTGTTTGCTTAAGGCAACATTGGTATATTTATACCTGAAAGGTGCCGGGTTTGACGTAAGGTTGGACATAAGACGTCACTAAAAACTAACAGTTCTTTCTGGACTCCAGGAGTTCTTGTGCAAATCAAAACAAAAGCAGGGGGAATTCCCGGGCTGCTGGAGGCTTGGTTTGTTTAAAGAACGTGTTGTACTTTCTAGAAGTCTAGGGGAGTAGCCTTGCCGTATTTGGACTGCATGGGCTATTACTAAATATGGATATGATTCTTATGCCTTTATAAGGATACTATTTATTATAACCGCATAACGGCATAAATCGAGAATATCGAATTAGGGTCCTAGATAGAAACACAACACCCACTCCACGTATTAATGTCCATCATTACTAAAAACTAAGCAATATTAAACATATAACGATACATGTGTGTTTAACAACCCACCCCAAATTACAAAATTCACATTTGAAATGGTATATGGTAAATACACGAAAATGAGTATTGGTACTGTACGCTTTTTAAGCAGTGGTATCATTCAGGTAAATGCATATATATCTCAGCTGAATGAATTGCGAAAATTACACATGAAATGGCTCTGAATACAGAAAAGAAGGTCGAGGCCATTTCATCACATATTTATACAAATGCTGTACACATGTTAGAGGCTGAGGTAAAATATTGTCTCTAGTATCTCTAAAAATAGAAGCTCTGTTCTCTAAGAATAGTTCTACTTTAAGCAGATTACTGTGTGCCCAAAAAAAAAGTAAATATTTTGGAAGTGGAAAAATAATTTCGCTCTCAGGGGAAAAATAGTTCCAAATGTTTTTTCAGTAGGTCTGTTTATCAAAACTGAAGGCCGAATTTAGAGTTCAGGGAACGCTGTGTACTCGTTGTTTAAAAAGTTATTCTTTTTGTTCAGGGGAGAACATCATATCAGACAGGCTTGCAAAAAATTGGTCTACAACATCAGGTGAAAGTTCGACCAAGTTCGAAAATGCTGAAATTGTGCATATGTGAGAATGATTGCTATCATCGATGTTTGGATCAGCAATGCTCACAGAGGGTTGTACCTGTTTAGTGCTGCTTTCCTCTCGTACTTCACCGCCACCTAATCGTAATGGTGAAGTCTCAACGAATGCCGTCATCAGAATAGGTAGCCGCTGGGGACAACACGTTGCATGAGTCTTTACTGGACCTAGCAAAGTATCGATATCCATTGGTACTGCTGATGGAAGTGTAAGACAGACGGCCAACACGCATTCTTCGCCGCATAGCAGACATCGAAGCACAGGTAAGATGCAATCTTGCCAGATAGGTCTGAATGAAAGAAACCAGGTTGCACTTAGATGTCTTAGCCGGGCCAATCCGAGCACTTTAGTGATGCAGTCTCGGTAGCGTATTGCTAGGATCGTTTCTTCCATTGTAGCTGGAGTTTTGTCTGTGGCTTGGCTTGCCATATCGGAGCAGAAGGATCAAAAATAAAATTCCTGCTCCGAGTCCCAAAAGAAAAGGCAGGACGCCGAAAAAGGAATGGACAAAATTCGGGAATATGCCCAGAACTGTTTCAAAGGGTGTTAACAGTCCCAAAAAAATTGTCTTAATCACATGTGCGATGCCACTGGTATCAGACATATTTAAGATTTGACCTAATATTTCTACGAAATGCAGAGGGTAATTTGTTGATAATAGGGAATGTATCTCTGCTGCTGTCCTTGCAACTTGCAGATCATACGTCTCTTTGGACGAGGTTAAAGGCACAGTTGTCTGTAAAAGAATGGATTTAATTCTGCTTAAAGTATCAATTCGAATAGAAGAGATATTCAAAGAAGGCCAAATTGCCGCCTCCATGTCTGGATTGCTGTTTGGATACAATACTTGCATACAGCAAGTGACCATGGAACTAACGCTCACGAGATAGGCTTTTCCTGGCACCATGCCACAACAGCTGTGGTCACTTATTAGAACATAACTGCCGTTGGAAGGTTGTCTGAAAAATGGCTGTATCTGTGTTGCAGGAGTGCCGTGCAGGTGACATGAAAGCTTATTCGAAGACCCTTCGCAGGCTCCATGCAAGTTAATACCTTGACACAGGAGTGTACCGCTTAGTGATTTTTTACAATTGTTACCACTAAGGAATACCTCTTTCTTCCCTTCACTATAACATTTGTGTGTATAAGGTAAATTCTATGTTGACTTGATGTATCCTTTACCCGACCTTTCATACAGGCCTGCCGGTATATATTTTTGGCAATACTTAAACTGGAAAGTTGTTATTGGGATTGTAATCGTTCCGTGTATTATCCATTCAATGACAGGTCTCTCTGACATTCTCAATGGTAATCTCTCAAGTTTTTCAATGCTCAGAATCGTATAGTCTGCTCCTTTTTGTGCCAAACTGATTTGTTTATCAGTAAGGTTAAAGATAGAGAATAATGACGTTACGTTGATTAAACGCCATGGCACGTAGCCTGAATGCAGATTTTGCAACGTCCAGCCAAGCTGTACAATAGAACGTAATTGGGACTGACCATGTTGTAGCATTAGTAAGTCCTGCTCTATTATATCAATAGCAGATGATACAATGCTGTCCAGTGAATATATTCTGGAGGACAGAGTCGTTAACCCATTGCCCACTACAGAAAGTGGTTTTTTTCAAATTTATACGATCCATTTCTCGTATTTTTTCAGCTGTTTCAATTTGTGTTACTTTTCAAGCTTCGTTGTAAGCAGCGTATATACCGGCGTATATGAAACGTTTTTGACGCTATTTGCGTGGTCCCAGTATGAAATCACGCAAGTCAGCACAGTCTTTAAGTAAAGTCAAGTGTTGCTTAATTTCAGCCAGTGTGGATTTCTGTAGCCATTCGAGGCAGAGTTTCCCGACACTGTATGTTGTAACTATCCCTGGATGTTGTCTCTGGGAATATCTTGGGTCTGGCCTGGTCTGTTTAAACCCCTGTGTTTTGTTCAGGAATCTATCTCGACAGTTATTTGTGTCTGTGGGCCAGATCAACCATTTTTTCCAATCAGGATGTATTCTGTTTTGGTGTAAAATATGGGATAAGTCTATCTCCACATCAGTAGTGCTATTACTATCAGGCATGGGCTTCGGAATAGACGGTTTGTTTAAGTCTTTTATCTTGGCTAGGCTAAGGCAGGTTGTCTGTTGAATGGTGTCATTTAAGAATATTATTTGTTCTGGGATCATGCAGGCTCTAAATAATGCTTCTAGACCTTGTACCTGCCAGTCTTTTGAACGCCAGATGGTTTTTGTTTCAATGTTGTTTTTCAAAAATTCAAAACCAAATGTAGTCATTTTTCCATTAAATGTTTCTGAATATATCAATTTAGTATTTGTCAACATTGTTTTCATTCCTGTCTTATTTAATATTTTGAAATAAAACGTTTCTGCATTACTGTTGGTAAACCCTGAGAAGTATTGGAATTTCTCATAAAATGTTTTTGAACTGCCTTTTGGCGGTGTTGGACAATGTTCCCATTGATTATAATTTAAAACATTTCTAGGTTGGGCAGATTTATGCAAATAGTGATGACTAAAATGATTATAACAGTACATTTCTTCATA
This sequence comes from Lissotriton helveticus, assembly GCF_964261635.1. Taxonomy (NCBI): domain Eukaryota; kingdom Metazoa; phylum Chordata; class Amphibia; order Caudata; family Salamandridae; genus Lissotriton; species Lissotriton helveticus. The sequence goes on from NC_136057.1 coordinate 824,010,105, forward strand.
ATTTGATGAACCCTGCAAGTAATCATGTTCTGTAAATTTTGCTGACATTACTAAATCTGACATCATATTATTAATATTTTCAAAGTCCCAATCATCAGAGAAAGTACTTGGTGTCACAAAGTAACTTAAGGAAACCTTAAATTGATGAGGATATTTCAAAAGCTCAATCGGGCCATGGATTTCCTAATCCATTTTGTCCCATGCTACCCCACTGGGTATTGGATTGGCTGTGATGTTCACTAATGACAGTTCTCTTTTCTTGAGATGAGAGGATGTGTGAGGCTTTAGGACCAAGTTGATGTTCTGACTTGCTGTGTCCATTGTACTATATGTTCCATCAATGAATGTTCCCAAACATAGAACCATGATGAGCCAAAGTAGGAGGAAAAGTACACCTAACACAATCCAAAATTCAATCCATGGTGAAATCAGATATGTTTCTTTTAGTTGATGAAAAAGTTCAGTCAACTTGTCTTTGAAAGTTTTTGTTGCTGGCGTTTCTTCATGCTCGCTTGGATCTTCAGAAAAGTCATCGAAATTGATGAAGTAGCCAGATGCAGTTCTGTCAATTGTTGGAATTGCTTCCGGATTTTCATTTGTCTTTGCAGCTTTCTTTGTTTCATTAGCATAGTCTGAGGCTACATCGTTGTAGACAGGTGTTTCTTGACAAATCGTTGCAATTTGGGTTTCAAGAGGCACAAGTTCCATGGCTTTGTTGCATAGTCCTTTTTTGTTCACTCCAGGTTTATCAAATGTGATTAGTCTCTCAGTTTGAACCTCTTGGATTGTTTCAAGGTTTAGTCTTCTGCTATTTCTTGGGAGTCCACTGGGCCTACTACTTATTATTGGCCACATGATAGTGGTTTTACCAGGTCGATGGATACAACTCTGTTCTCCTTTTTACCAGCAAGGGGCGGCAGTACTACTGATCTTGTTCCGCTGACAGCTAAGACAGGTACTGCTTTTCTATAAGAAGGCCCAAATTCCTCTTCACTGCGATCTTTTCTCTGACCAGATCCCCAATCTTTGGAATCCAGACAGGTCTTGCTGGGACAGGTGGTTTCTCTTCAGTGGCTGTTGGCTTTAACTTTATATTACTCAGACTTCTTCTTGTTTCATTTACATCCTGTAAAACAGCCAAACGATCTTTGATATCAAATGGTTTTTCTTCTACCACTGAAGTCTGACAATCTAGATCCTGGATGTGCATTCTAGTGCCGAACAATAGTTCGTAGAGAGTGAGACCTTTTAGAGAATTTATTGGCAGATTGTTAAGACTACGTTGGACACTTGTTAAATGTTTGACCCACCCATCACCCAAACCTAATACCCTTGCCGTTACAGATTGCTTTATGTCACGGTTTTTTCTTTCCACTATCGCGTTTCCCTCAGGATGGAAGGGAGAAGAGTACCGCAATGCAATGCCCATGCTGGTCATGGCCTCTTTGTAAGCTCGAGAGCTAAACGTGGGACCCTGGTCAGAATGTAGCATGCCAATTGCCTATTTGCCGATAAAGACTCGCAAATCTTTTATAACAGTTCTGGCGTCAGCCGAGCGCTGGTGTCTGCATTTTAAGTGAATCTAGTTTAATATTTACGGGATCGCCTTTCTCCTGCTGGATTTTTGCGTATAGATAGCCTTATGCTTTCTAATAGAGGTGTCCTGGCAGTAGTCTGGTCCGGTTCACAACTGCTATCTCGATTGCAGTCTAGACAATCCTTTGCAAATTTGTAATTTTGCAGGCTCATCCCCGGCCACCAGTATTCTGATTGTAATTCTTTTAGAGATTTCACGATCTCTTGGTGCCTTAGACCTAATCCCATGTGTGCTGCTTCAATCAAGAAGACTCTCCTGTTCGTGTTTGGAATTACTCTATCCCCCACTCCAGGGATTTGAGCAAAAGGAACGGAGTTTGCATCAATTATTTATGTATTATTGAGTGGATAGCCGAGAGGTAATGCTGCATAGTCGCCTTTTAATGGGGCTTTTACTGCCAGCATGGTTTCCCCGTCTATGTGTTTTTTTAGAACTTTTTTTGTGGCTACGGAAGCCAGTTGAACCGCTCTGTGAGCCAATGAATTCCCTGCAACGTGAACGCCGTCACGTTGATGACTCAGTGTATGTATCACGTGAGTCTTTCGTAGTTCTTTCTGCAAAATAACTACTTGTTCCCAGAGCTTTTTATGCTTTATTGTGGCACCTGTGTCATCTTTGTAACCATTTTGAATCCAGGTCTGCATGTCATTATTGTAAGACTTGACGCAGAAGTGCGAATCGCACACTATTAGTGCGTGGAATTCGCGATCGGCATTTTCAAGCGCCATATTTAAAGATCTTATTTCAGTTCGCTGAGCTGTACAGTTTCTGAGTGATTCAGTTTTTGTAATCCTCGGTCTGAATTTACCTAAGCGCCAGCGACCTTTAACAATCGCGCACGCTGCGTTGTAGGATTTTTCCTCTACATCGTAGTGTTGTGCAAATCTGTCCATGTATTTTACACATGTGTACTGTTCGAGAGGCAGAATTTCGATTGGCAGAGGATATTCTTCTTCATATTCTAGATTTTCTAGTTTTTTCATTTTCGGGTCAAAATAGTGCTGCACGTCTTCTGTAGCGAGAGAATTTTCCCATTGTATCCATTTTGGATCTAATGCCACTGCATTTAGATTGTGTGGGCTTGTTAATGCCTCAAGGGTTGATTCTGCTGTTAAAACAGATATCCTCCTGCCTTGGGCTTGGGTTCTTTCTTTTGCTACGGCAGTCTGAACCGCTATTAGAGGTTTTTCAGTAGAACTGAATTTCATTTCAGCTATTGGTACCATTTCTCCCTCATTAGAGGTTAGGTACCTGAATCCGCATCTTCCTGTGATGACTCAGATTACAAGGTTGCATATGTTTTCGCGTGTTTGCAATTTTGTTTTAGTTAACATGTCTGTTTGTAATGATCTTAAAATTTCTGTGTGTTTCTGAGTCCAATTCATTGGTTTGAAATCAGGTTTTATTAATTCATAGAGAGGTTTAACCCTCTCTGCATAATTTAGAATGTATGTTCTTCTGAAATTCAGGAAACCTAGTATTGATTGTAAGTTCTTCAGCGTTTTTGGAGCTTGGAGTACAGCACATTTCTCTAAGAAATTGTCTGCTAGGCTTTTGCCTTCAGTTGATAATTCATATCCTAAAAACAGGACAGTTAGATGGGCAATTCGTGACTTCTTAAAGTTGAATTTATACCATTCAGCTGTGAACCCAAGTATTATGGTGTTCACTCTTTTCAAGTGAGTCTCCAGGTCATCATCTGTGAGATAGATGTCACCGACATAAGATAATGCCTCATCATCATATATTTGTAGTAACTCTGTTACTCTTGCTGAGAATAATCCTGGGCAATTCTTGAATCCCTGTGGGAGTCAACCAAATTGTTTTTGCGACCCCATTGTTGAGAAAGCAGTCAAATACCTGCTTTCAGGTGCAATGTTTTGACAAAAGAATACATTTGAGATAACAAATGTTGTTTAATATTTTTTGCGCACAATGTTATTCATTAGTGCTGCACTGTGTGAGTTTTGTACTGCAAATGTTTTGCAGCAGGAGTTTAGGTGTCTGTAGTCCAAAACTAGACGATATGAATCGTCTAGCTTGGAGACAGGAAACAAAGGATTGTTCATTTGTGAGGTGCACGTTTCAATCACCCCCTTATATTCAAGTTGATCCAAGATCTCCCTGACTTGTTTTTTAGCTTCTTGTTTAACTGGGTACTGCCTTTGTGCAGTGGGTTGATTTTTTAATTGGATTTTGTGAGGAGGAGAATCCTCATCCCATCCTACATGATTTTTATATAATGCAGGAGCTTGGGCCACTGCCCATTTTCTAGCAAATGTGTATTTTTTATGAATTGGAATATGATTTGAGAAGGCAGGCATAATCATTTCTTCGCCATGAGGGCACTCCCTGACAAACTCTGGTGGCCAGTCTTTCTCAGCTAACAGGATGTCATAGCCTTTCGATAAGTTGTCCCAAAAGAAACCCCTTACTTTCTTAGTCTTGTCCCCCTCTATACGCATTGTTATTTTGTATAATTTATGGGGTTTGCTAACTCTGGTGTCTGCAGTTTCCACTTGAATGTATTCATTCGTGTCCACTGTCTCCAGAAGATTCATCAAGATCTTGCGAGCTATGGTTACTTCTGCTGCGCTGTCTAGCACTGTCTGGGCCCACTCTCCATTTTTCAGTTGTGTCCTCAGTGTCCTCGGCATGTTTTATTTTAATACTAACTACCTTCTTCTTTGGATATTGTAATTTTTTACTTTGATGAGCAGGTTCCTTGTGTTTGGACTTGACGTGCTCTTCTTTGTGTTCTCACCCTCCTCTTCTTTCCGATTTCTGTGAGGAAGTCTGAAAGGATCGAGAGGGACGTGTATCAATATCTTGATATCTATCAGGTTTTCTCAATTTATCCCTATGTGAAGTGAAGTGAAAAAGCATTTATAAAGCGCAGCGTACACTGTACAGTTTCTTGGCGCTGAAAGCAAGAGGACAGTAGGTCGCTACCTAGGCAGTGTAGGGGAGAAAAAGGCAAGAACAGGGGTGAGAACAGTAAGGAATGGGGGGATCGGAGGGAGGGGAAGAATTTTCAATTCTAATTATAGGCTAAACGAAATAGGTGAGTCTTAAGGAGAGATCTGAAGTGAGTGTAGGGCGAGGCCAACCTTGTGTCCAAGGGGAGGGCGTTCCAAAAAGAAGGAGCTAGGAACGAGAATCTTAAGCCTCCCCATTTCTTGCGCTTGACTCTGGGGACTTTGAGCAGAGCCAGATGAGCAGAGCGCAGGTTACGGGGGGGGACATAAGGATGAATGAGTGAGGAAATGAACGTAGGGCCTGAGCCGGCCAGAGATTTGAAGACGAGGCAGCCTAGCTTGAATTTGCAGCGTGCGGAGACAGGGAGCCAATGCAGAGATTTTAGCAAAGGACGGGTGTGGTGGTGCCTCGGTTGATGGAAAATGAGGCGGGCCGCCTGATTCTGAACAAGCTGCAGACGTTTGAGTTGATATTCAGGGATGCCAACGTACAGAGAATTGGCGTAGTCAATTCTGGAGACGACTAATGCCAGGAGAGCCAGGGTTAGAGCCTCGCTGGTAAGGAAGCGCGCGATTTCGCGGATTTTGCGTAGTTGGAAGAAGCAAGACGAAACAGTGGCATTTATCTGGGGTCTCATTGAGAGGTCTTTACTAATAATGACCCCCAGACTCTTGGTCGAGTCGGTTGGGCGGGGGGGAAGGCCCAGGCTGGCGGGCCAGAAATTAGAGTGCCAGGGATTGGAGGGCCCTCCGACAAGAACAAATTCGGTCTTGTCGGGGTTGAGCTTCAAGTGGTTAGCCCCCATCCAGTTGCTGATGTGGCAAAGGGTGGCTTGAAAATCGGAGACTGACTGGTCCGAGGAGTCGATGTTGAAGACTAGCTGGATGTCATCCGCGTAGTTAAACGCGGTGACATTCTTGTCTCGGAGAGAGCTGATCAGAGGGGTGAGGTATAGGTTAAAAAGGAGTGGAGATAGAGAGGAGCCCTGTGGCACCCCATTGGAAGACAGATAGTCAGAATTCTGTGTTTCTCATTAGGAGTAGTATCAGGAAATACTGCCTCTATCTGAGTGATTTTATTTGTGTTCCCCTGGTGAGGGGTGGTCTGTGGAATTAATTTTGCCGGTTGGACTGTTGAAGTCTGCATGACATATTGGACCAATTGTCTGTGTATTTTAATTAACAGTTTTAGTTGAGCTAAGAGCTCTCGGTCTGACATTTTTTCAATGTCTGGATGTGGTGTGTAGCTGGCTAGAACCGGCCACATGGCTCCTGGTCTACCTAGTGGACCGAGCCTGGTGATGTGATTTTGATGTTTTAGGGCGCCATTAAACCAGAGCAGGTGCTCTTGGTAAGTTAGTGGGATTTCAACGTCCTCGAAAGGAGCGTATTCATCCGGAGGTTCCTCTATTTTGTAATAGTGGAATTTGTGTGTTACAGTGTGTGCTGCTGGAAAATGTATCCATGAATAGAATACCTCTGTCTGCTGATATTCATGAGCCTCTACCACGAATATGACTGTACCACCTCGTGATGATACTCCATTTTCTATAAGTTTTTTAGTTATAGTTCTTCTTACATTTACCGGAATGATTATAGCATTCGGGTCTTCATCTTGGAGACTTGTGTCATCCGCTATAAGTTGAGCTGCTATTCTAGCTTTCTCCCTTTCATCGTCACTTTCCGCCATTTGCTGACTGAAAGTTTTGTTGCAGATCAAGTTTCAAGGAAACAAAAATTAGGTGCACAATATTTTGGAACACTGTATCCTTCAACGTTGACTAAACCAAAAACTAATACATAGGAATCTCTTCCTACTAGGTTCCGGCGGATATTAACCTTTTACCCACTCCAGACGTCTTGTGGAGTATTTACGGGAAAAAGGGTCTGTGTGAAAAAGCACGACTGAGTTACTCTAATGTCTTGCGTTAGATTATCGCCTTACCAAACGTTGGGCGCCATGTAGTGTAGTTCCTATTTTCCCTATAGGCTCTGCGCATTGGAATAATATAAACAGCAGTGTAGACGTAGGACTGAGGTCGACTAGGTCTCTACTGACTATATTAGACTTAATTAGTTTAGCCAGCTAGCTCAGAGGTCACTAGAAACGTTCTCGAATGTTCAGGAAAGAGTTAACTCTCCTGATTTAGACAAGAAGGGATTAGCTTCTGACAACCGCATAAACATGACAACTTTGCTCCCTCAGAATAAAGAGTGTATCTCTAGAGTCGTGTGAAAACAATAGACAGCTATTTCACTCAGTCAATCGCGGGTACTTAGTTTCACCAGAGTGCAGAGAAATAGAGAGACGGGCGTTTTCAATAAAAGGTGTTATTTAATGAGCAGTCTTCTTTCTCATGCAAGAGAAATGAATTGCCACAGTTGCAATACTTATCATGAAGTAAAGTGCGTACAGTAAAAGGAGTATTATGAAATAATACTGTAAAAGCATTGATATGGTTTCTTAGCCATATGATACTTTAAAACAGATAAAATATATACATACATAAAAACATTGACTAACGTACTCAACTGGTGCTTCTAATATACGCCTACCCCGGTGTACCTGACCTAAGCCTAATATGTGGGAAGGAGTAAGTAAGTTGCAGTTTAAGTTAAGTTGGTTTTTGCCAAGAATCTGAATCAAGAAATCTCTTAAGGGTTTAGTCAGCTCCGTACCTTGGTTCTAGAATGTAGGAGGTCTTGTATCTCTCTCTCAGGACTCGATCTCCCAGCAGCACGCAAGGGTGACTGGAAACACCGGAGCTGGATTTTCTCGGCTGGAGAAAAAGACGGCGTCTTTCTCAGTGCGTCAAAAGGGAGGGGCGGCTTCCTTAGGCTCTCGCATCAGCTGGGCTTCGGGCAAGTAGACAGCCGCTCAGCTCCAAACCACTGTGTGTTTGCTTAAGGCAACGTTGGTATATTTATAACTGAAAGGTGCTGGGTTTGACGTAAGGTTGGACATAAGATGTCACTAAGAACTAACAGTTCTTTCTGGACTCCAGGATTTCTTGTGCAAATCAAAACATAAGCAGGGGGAATTCCCGGGCTGCTGGAGGCTTGGTTCGTTTAAAGAACGCGTTGTACTTTCTAGGAGTCTAGGGGAGTAGCCTTGCCGTATTTGGACTGCATGGGCTATTACTAAATATGGATATGATTCTTATGCCTTTACAAGGATACTATTTATTTTAACCGCATAAGGGCATAAATCAGGAATTTCGAATTAGGGTCCTAGATAGAAACACAACAGGTGCTCCAAGGTTCCTCAACATGCACTTGAGTTCACCATGACTATGCCACCAATATTCATTCGTACCACAATGACATGCTATTAGGTTTACTAAATTGTATTCCAAGTGCTCATCTTTTCCTGGAAGTTTTTTCAAAAGTTCCCTTGCTGATATATCATGCAAATTAACTAACTTTTTTAGAATATGATTCACAGCATACTAGAAGCCAGAAAAGTCACTCTCAAATAATAGGTGAAATATATACAGAATACACTGATGAAATCTATGGTCTTCTGAATAAAGTCTACTACATCTACATCTATACTCAGCTGCAGGTATTTGCAGAGGCTGCTCGTCATACCTGCCACCTACTCCAGTAGGAAAAAGATGTGGGAAACACTGAGCTTCTAAACTTTTTTTGAACACGCTTAATGGAGCTCTTTTTGCTTCCTTCGTGTGAAACAGCTCAATTGCATCACAAATGACCTCTTTAGAATTCAAAGGGTAGATGCTATAATATTCATACATTTCGTTTGTCCTGATCCACCTTTTCAATCTGACCTGTTGATGGAAATGTCTTATCTGCCATCCGTGTGATATCTTGTAGGGTGTTCTATAGTAAACATTGTGTTGTAACAGATATAAAATAACTTTAAACTTTGACAACATATACTAACTCCTGTTATATCTTCTTGTTCTTGGTTGGAACACCATTTACAAGAATTACTAGTCTTTTCTCTAAATCTCTATGCACCCCTACCATTTTAATGTTTTCTTGACATCTAATGGCAAATACACTACTCTACCTTTTAAACCTTTTTGCAGCTCTGTTGTATGTAACTTGCCTTTCATTGGCACCATACGTACTAAAGCCTGAAATAGATGTATAGTTTTTATAAGAATGGACTCATAAATATATAAACCTTGAACTGCCTCTGGAATGGGAAACAGTTCCAACTTGTTATACACACCTTTAACAGGCATTTTATTATCCACTAATTTATTGTAGCAGTACTTACATATAACTTGTCGTGTGAACAAGTGATATCTTTCTTCTATAAATACAGTGCAAAGTTTTGCCAGTTATCAGTATTCTCTTTTTCACTTTTTAAATATAAGCCAACAGTCCACCTTTGATTTTTGCAGTGAGTGTGTCAACAGCACATATAAACATACTCTGGTTTTTCAGCACATACTGTCGTACATTTTGTAATCTCTTTCCACCGTAGTACCTGTGTCCTGTTTTACAACTCTTCCTGTTATCAAGCCTTCAGTTTCCCTCGAGTCATGTTCTAGACCAGAAAATCAAAACTGCACATCATCACAAACCTTTTCTACCTCTGCAACAGTACCAAGTAATGGCGCCCTATTATTTTATCTTAAACATAAAGCAGTTTTTACTTATGATAGCTTCTAACTAAAGTTTGCATTGTTGAGTGGTGTACAGCTAACATCCTTAACATGATGAAAGGTGCTTTGGGACGTATTCTTTGATAAACAAGCTAGTGACTGTCACTGCAATTGTGTATGCTTTCTCATCTTACAAGGATCTACACCTTGTAAAGTACCTATTTGGAGGCATTTTATCAAGGACTTCTAGATTATAGTGAGAGAAAGAGAGAGAGGTGGGAGAGTGAAAGATGGTTATGAGAGAGAGGGAGAGAGAGAGAGAAAGTGAGAAAAAGAGAGGGAAAGAGAGAGGGAGAGAGAGAGGGAGAGAGGGAGTGAGAGGGAGAGAGAGAGAAATAGAGAAAAAGAGAAAGAAGAGGGAGAGAGAGAAAGAGAGAGGGAGAAAGAGAGAGAGCATTAAAGAGAGAGAGGGAGAGAGTGGGAGAGAGGAAGAGAGAGAGAGAAAGAGGGGAAAAGAGAGAGAGGGAAAGAGAGGGAGACAGGGAGAGAGAGAGAGAAAGAGAGAAAGAGAAAAAGAGAGAGAAAGAGAGCGAATGAGAGAGGTAGAGGTAGAGAGAGAGAAAGAGAGAGAGAGAAGGAAAGCGAGAGGGAAAGAGAGAACAAGAAAGAGATTGAACTAGGAGTTCAAGGCCAAACAGACTCTTGACTCATACATGCCAACTGTTGTGTGTGTATTGCTATTGGTGCACCATAAGCCTAAGGCCTGGCCTCAATTGCAGCGTGAAAGCCCCATCACATTTCCAGAATGCAAGCAGTAGTCAGACTAACATTACCAAATGCAAGTCCTATACTCACCGCTGACAACCAATGTTAGAAATGTTGAAAATGTGCAAACGCTTTACACATGGCCTCCGGGATAATCCTGACTGCTCGTGCCAAGCTACCAAGAGGGTGAGCAGGGGTTATCTTTGGCGTGTAGCTCCCTAGCCCTGACAAGAGTGGTGGGCTCTGCCTGGCTTTGGTGCCATCCTTAGCCATCCTTAGCCAACCAGAGATCCCATTTCTAACAGGGATGAAAGCTCCTTTGTTTCAATACAGAAGGCGGTAGGACATCTGCACCTCCGACCTTGGTCTTGAATACCATAGCAGATGATGACGACGACTCCCGCACACCGCTACTAAAAGACCACACAGAAGTCCCTGCTTAAGGTACTCCAGCATGGGATGCCCTTGACACTTATGTACACTACAACCCATACGTCCAAACATTGCACACACATATGACTCATTACTCCGAGCTGTGGAATATCATCCACATAACTGCCGCAGATCAGAAGATTGCTGATTCTCTGAGAGCCAACAACGCAATGGCAGGACATCCCGGGCACATGCACAACCCCTGTCACGTGGAACTGTACCGTGCACATATGCTGCATTTGTTGGGAGCACTGCCACTGGCAGTGTTGCGCATCAGTTACCGTCTGAGCTTCAGTCTTGTGTATGTCACCTGCGTCCAGCCCTGGTTCCACTGTTGATCATGCACATCCGAGTGGCACATGGATGTCTGCCTATCCAACACAACGGTAGCTGAACTGGATTATAACTTGTGTGTGCACCCCCTGTTGGCCCAGGAGTGTAACCGTGATACCCGTGCATGGGATGCCGTGATATTTGGCATATGTGCTGGCAGTTTGGCATAGGAGATTGAACAAGTCCTCGTGTGCAGTGACCATATTGAGGAGCTCCCCTATTGGGCAGTGTTGCGTATTGGTGAAACGGGGTGGACAGAGCACATCTGGATTGGCTTGCCCTCGTGTTCGTTGAACTCGACAACAACGTACTCTTGGAACTGATTGCCCAGGAAGCTGTGCTGGCATTCATGGATGAGTAACTATGTTCCTGCAGCCACAACTGATTGTGACCCAGAGCACAGGTCCCAACACCTTGTTGCATCTTGGAGGAATGGTCACATATCCCACCACAACAGTGGACATGTCTGCATTCGCCTAGACTCAGAATGCATGTGCCTGCACCTACGTGTGTTGACACACACCTGTGCAAGGTGAGGCAGTCCCATGGGCAGAGCTGCACTGCATTGTTTAGCAACGTTCCTAAATCTGACATACTTCTGGAGGAAGAGTACACACATGACAATGTAGTACTACATGTGACCTTGTAAGATCCTTTCACCTGCTCACTGTCAGCAGCGCAGTCTGGTGGTACAGCACTATGTAGAGCCAATGGGCTGTGAGTCATGTCCCCTGACATAGGGCAATGAGCATACGCCAAACATCACATGACTCATCCAGCGAGGCAATCCGTAATGATTGGTGTTAATTTTGGCCTCCCCATTTCCTGCACCTCTACATGTTCCTATGCTGCCTATCAGTGCCTTTACTGACACACACATGCTAATAAAGTCTATGCAGCTTCACTAGTGTTCAACTGTGATGAGTGTTGATTAGAATGACAAATCGTGTGCCTCAATGAGCATTGTCCATACACAGGGAGGGAATGACTGATGCATTTCACTTGGGGGTGAGTCCCTATTGACAGCTCCACCCCTGTGAGCCAGACATTTTGGTTGAGATAGTTGCTGGTAGACTTGTGCTCTAACGTGTCTTCAGCAATGTGAGTATGGTGTCCAACTTCTTGCCATGTGGATCAATGTGATCCATCAAAGCAGGCGGTGTCCACACAGTTAAGTGTGAGTAGGTATGCAAAGAGATGTTCTGTTGTCACGTGATGGGGACACTACTTTGGGCATACTACCGAATTCGACATTTTTACACACAGCTCTATTTAATACATGGACGTGGGGCTATGTAAGGCACTTGCAAAATTGTCGTTCATGAGCAATGAGGTCACAGCTAGTTCACACCTTCACAGTCAACTAATTGGCCATGTGGGTCAGGGTCAAACACGCGCATTGATGTCATTTACCAGGGTGTACCTTTTTGTGCAATCAATGTCCCTACATTCATCCATACTTTTATACTTGAATGAACATAGACATGACACATCTGTGTGATATGGAATATTCTATTCACACGCTGTGTTGTGCCAGAGCTGGAGCAGTACATGGCCATGCAAACCAGACATTACATGGTTGCCCAGTGGAGGGCCAACCAGAGTCCTTTGGGGAATGATAAGTTAATTGGAAGAGAAAGATTTCAGTCCGCAGCCTGATTGCTGTGTCATTGGTAACAAGAGCAGATATGGTAGTCTATGTTGGGGTCCAGGTGAATATTGCAGAGAGTTTTGGGGAACAGTGAAAGGTGTTGTTCCAGGGCGTGATGCAGAGGGCTGAACCAGGCAGGGACATGCCATATGGCGGGGATGGATGCTACTACCTCCTTTTTCACACAGTCATTACCATCCACATCTTACTCATCTGATATGTCTTCTGTGTCCGGTGTGTCAGGTGTGTGTGGTGGTGTTATGACTGCATCACTGTGTGCTACTGACACATCAGGGGGTGAAGGTGGTAGGGCAGCATCACTGTGTGCCAATGACACATCAGGGGGAGAGAGGTGTGTGTTGAAGTTACTGCAGTAGTCATCTGGGACAGGCTCTGTGGCAGCAATTGCAAGATGAGGAGCTGCAGGGCATGGAAGATCCCAGCTAAATTCTCACTGGTTTTCAGCCGTGGCAGCCATACTTCCAGCCTGCATCAGCTGCATTGTCTTCATTGTCATCTGCATCTGTGCCAACTCTGTGCTGTCATCGCTGGAGCCTGTCTGACTAGACTGTTCTTGTATCCGAGTAATGGCCCCATCGATGTCAGCTAAGGATTGTTGGAGAGCATGGAGCAGACTGTGGGTGTCCGTTAGGGACTCTAAGTGGTCCCTGATGGGACTTAGACAGCAATGTATGGCATCTAGTTTGGCTGCCATGAGGTCAAACCCCACCCACAGCTGATCAGCCATCTTCTCCTGGCACCTTAACACACGGCATTGGAATGCTTTTTGTTGGTCATTCGGGTCCTGTGAGCCAGCTGTGGTGGTGGGTGCATCCTGTTTTGTGGTCTGTGCCGGGGGTAGGGTGACCTTGATTCAGCTGGGCTGCCCTGCTCCTGGAGGTGGGGTGCAGAGACTGTCCACGATCCATTGGAGGGTGTTGGAGCAGATGGCCAGGCAGTCCTCTTCATCATCACTAAAGAGATGTCTGGTCTGCTTGTAGGAGGTGTTGATTGTCCCTTTGCAATGTAAAGGGGTGATGCAGGTTAACAGTGTGTTCCATGTATGTTGACACACTGTACATGTTTACAGACAGACAGCAAGACAATGTACATTGTGACTGTTTTGGAGGAGCTAGCTATTTGATGGGAGACAGTGGACATTGCGATTACATGACAGATGTGAGGTTGTACTCCTACATTATCATCTCACAGTTTCCTGATATGCCAGATGTCATTGGCCAGTTTCTACGCACAAGCGGTACCAGTTGTGTCCTCTGACCTGTAGTGAAAGTGTGGCACTTTGTACCACATTGTTGTAAATGTTAATGTGCTGTGATTGTTATGTGTGTATGCTGCACTATGGGAGAGTCGCCCTACAGCTCTCATTATCCCTTTGAGGCGGTGTGCCTTTGACTTGTGTACTTTTACGGTGTTGAGAAGTTAGCGACTTGGGTTATTTGTGCTCTTGGATGGTTTTTGTACTGTTGTGCATTATTTGTCTGCAGATGTGTCGTTAACATCAGGGGTTGTATGTGCATGTGGATGTGTCAGAGTGTGACCTGCTACTTTGAGGATGGGATCCACACTGGGCCAACTCAGTGTTGTGTTGTGCACCATGTCATGTATTTTGACTGCAGCCATGCTATTGGTCATGCAGTGTCACTTGCATTGTCACTGTGGCTCACAGAGCCGTTGCTTTGCTGGATTCAGCACATATGCATGGGTAGGTTGTGGGATTGGTGATAGGGAGGGGGCCCTTTTGGCACATTGTGGACAGGGTCTACTTGGTGTTTCTATATGTGCTGCAGTGTGCCAAGGGTATCAGGGACATGTTCCACAATCATTGTGGGTGTGCAGTGTGCTACAAATAATTGTACATGTGTTCCATTGTGCCCATCTCCCCGTCCACCCAGTCCCTGGTTGTTACTCACTCTGTTGTTGTTGGGTCAGGTCATATTGAGCTGTGTCTGGACTCCCAACTCCTTGCACCAACTCCACATTGATGACTGTGGCTACCATTTCCTCCAGCTCATCCAGCTCCTCCTGTGGCACAGGGCTCCCACCTCCAGTCACCGTTGCTGCCTTCCTGTTGGCAGCAAGTTTCTGCTTGGTGTGGCTTTTCACATCATGCCAGCGCCTCTTGACTTCCTGCATTGACCTCCTCAACACTCCGACTGCATTCACGTTGTTCACGATGGACTGCCATTTTCCGTTTGTGTTGCCAATGACACAGTGGAAGTGATGAACATTTGTTGGTAGTGTTTTATCACCTCCGTGACGATTATCTAGTTTTCCTGTGGACTGAACCCCGTCTTCCTCTTCCTCTTCTCCTTGCTGTTCCCAAACCACGGGGTTCATGGATGGTCCTCTGTGGGGCTTGTGGGGTTCGATTTGTCCCCTGCACTTGGTCCGGGTGCATCCATGGTGCTATGCAGTTTATTTTTGTGTGTTTTTTTTGTTGCTTTTACAGTGCATTTTCCCGCATGAAGCAGGGTAATTGCTGGCCTGTCGCTGGTTATCGCTGATTTTTGTATTGTGATTTGGGGCATCACAACTTTTTTTCACTTTTGTGTTTCGCAATTTTTTGGGGCCGCGTTAATTTTAACTGTCATTTGGCGCGTTATCCCATGGTGCTGCTGGGTATACAACGTTAACACAGTGTTATCTTGTTGCGATAGACTGCGATGTGCAAAGTTTTAATTTTGCGATCATTATCACATGTTCTTGAGAATATCCCCCTTTGTGTTTTAAATGTTGGAAGTTCCTTCACATATCAATTGATTTCTATCTAATACTACAAACACTACAGCAATTCTATTTTTATATAGGGACCTGACTACGCCTCCCTTGTACCTCTTCTGCAATAACTTCTACATTTCTAGGTACCATCACCTCTTGCCATTCTTTATTTCATAACATTGTCCGCTTTCATGAATAGCATGAACTAATCTGTTAACCTGGAGATAGCTTTCTTTATTAAAGAAAGTCTCTGTACTAGAAGTATGCATCCATTCTCCACTAAAATCTGTACAAAATGTACTTATATTCACTAATATATTCTTCTGGTTTTGTCTCTTCATGCACAACACTATTTTGTCAAGAGTCTTCATCCTTTTAAAAATCCAAATGAGAAGCTTCCTTTACAAAGCAAAGGCCTTTTTTCGAGGGGGGGGGGAATTAACAGCATCATCAAATTCTTCATCATCTACAAATACATCAAGATACATAATTCATATTTATAACTCATACAATTTAAGCCTAAATGTCTTAAATGAATCGAATTCCCCAAACATCATGCTACTAATAATTTATGTTAATTTTTCTTCTAAATAATAAAAAAAATGTCACTAAACTTCATTTTAAAACATTTCCGATGACAAATAATCATAAAATAGTATTCATAAAATGTCCCAATAAACCCAATTGACCTGAAAAATCAACTATACTATTAGATTACAAAAATATTATCTACAGCAAGACTTAATTACTAACTACTTACTGCAGGCCCATTACTGTCTGCCGACGTAAACATATTTTGTTAAAATGCCTGATAGCCCCTATTCTCTTTGCATATAGAAGCTCATGCCAATAAACGTTGTCCTTCTTATTATGCCACTGATTAATAGTAGGTATTTTGATAGACTTCCTGTTTGCTAACACTAATGCTTTAGCTTCCAAAGTTGCTATAAAACAAAGCTATGTCAATTCAGTAGCCAAATTGTAGGCAGCCACTGGGACGCCAAAAGAAACTCCCATCGGATCTGGTAATATTGCTTTACCTACCCAATTACTTTTTGTAGCAAAACATTCCTGTCCAAAATTCCCCAGACTGAGATCTGCATCTAAAACAAATGGGTTCCGCAGTATGGTACATTTTATACATTTTTGCAGGGGTATAGTAGAGCATTCATTTACAGTAAAAGCTCATACTCTTAAAATTGGCAGCTTGTTTACTAGGACAATTAAGATAATATGAATATGTGTTGTACTGCTACAACCTGCAATATTCCCTACATTATTAATGTGTTTTGATATTACTTCAAGTCCTGGGCGCTGATGTAGATGTCTGTACCAATTACCATTTCCTCTAAGACGTGCAATAAAAAAAGCTTGTCCTATTTTCTGTGTCATAGTATGTGGTTCGGCCACATTCGATGAAAAAACATGTTTAATTTGAGCAAAATCTTTGGTTCAATGATCTATGCTCACGGATAAATTTTTGCCAGGTAACAAAGGCATTATAGACGAAAAAGTTGCCTAATGTACAAAATCCGATATTTGCCCAACGTGATAGCATGGAATGCCCCAAGCATAAACCTAAACCAGCACCGATCTAAAGCTTCATCAGAGGTTGGTAATACGGGATCTGCTATTCTCGCCAAATATAATTTGTGCGATCTACAACTATTTGAGGAGTCTGTAGCTTGCCCATTTCTGTAGTTGGGATTGTAAAATTAGAAGCCAGGTAGATTTTTGCTGTTTATAACATAATATGTAGATAATAATTATCTATAGCGGCTATATTTTTTTAATCTAAAGTCAGCCAACTTATAAGCGTGACCTGATAGTAAGTTCTTAAAGAGCGAAGAGCAAAGAAAGTATTGACCACTAGGTTGTTTTGACTGATAAAAGACTGAAATGTGCCCTTCTTGGGCTCAAAAAGGTCTTTGTTAGCTTAATTGGGACATTTGAAATAGCCAGCAAAAATACCGCAAAATAAATTCATTTTTGTAAGTGATACACGGGCGATGATTGTGAACGGAAGCTTGTTCCAGAGATTCAACAAATTGCAAACAATAATTAATAAAATTTAGCCCATATAGATCATTATAATTTGCTGTTACCTTGATCCCATAATAACTTATCAGACGTGCAACTGAAAATGATGATTGCATAGCAAATGGTTGTATATCTGGGGAGCTATTAAAAGTTAGATCTTCAGATTTTACTTGACTTATTTTATATCCCCCTATGGCAGTAAACTCAGAAATCTTATCAAAGACACTTTGCACATTATCCTTATTTGCCTTTAGATATAAAACCATTTCATCCGCATATAGCCTAAGTTAGGCGCCTCCCTAATAGGTGGTTCATTGAATTGATCTGAACGAATAGCACATACAAATGGTTCAATGAATAATGTGAACAATATGGGTTACATCTAACATTCTAGCCGAGTGCAGTGGCTAATGCTAATATCTCCGGCTGAAATATAATTAATCATTATAGATGCCTTAGCCCTGAAATATAGTGTTCGTAACATTAACACAAAACTACCTGGGAAATCAAATTTACTAATTATTGCAAAAAGTACACCCCACTCCACCAAACCAAATGCTTTCTCAGCATCTAACATAAAGGTGGTAGCTTTGATTCGCTCCGTTGGAAAATAATCTAAGGCCGTATTAAAAAATTTGTGTTTGAAGTTATCAATCTCCCTGGGAGGAAGGCGTTCTGATCTTGATGTGCTTTAGCTGCGACCCTTTTGTCCATCATTTTGGCAAATACTTTGTAATTTGTGTTGAGAAGACTGATGGGACAATATGAGTTTGGATCAAGTTCTGGCTTTCCCTTTTTTGGAAAACTAACAACAATAGATTCTGAAAATGAACTAGGGACTCTACATCCTTGTGGGATTTGGTTAAATAAGCGAACTAAAAAAGGTGATATTTGTAGCGAAAAAGTTTTATAGAATTCAGCCGCCAAACCACCTTCACCACAAGCCTTGCCATTTGGAAGTGATTTAATGTTTTGTTGCACCTCTGATAACGTAATGGCTGCAATAATTGACTCCCCCAGTTTCTGCTTGGCTTCCTCCATTACTTTCAATGAGAGATATTATATGCCCCAATGGCCTTGTCTACAGCATTACTTAGACTATCCAATTGCACCCTCTCCCTCAGTGTAGTAGAGGCAGAAAATGCAAATGCCTGCCTCTAAAAAACACTTTCAGTGCCTACCATATCGCAAAGTCTGTTGCCGAATCTATGTTGAACTTTCAAAATTCCTCAAGATTCTCTTTCCTTCTCTCAACCCTACAATCTTCCAATAGAAGTGCCTTATTAAAGCTCTATCTGGCACTTGGTGTCCGAGAAGGCACTAATGGAATAAGTTAACTAATCAATGCACGATCTGAAAATACATTATTAACTATGCTTGCCTCCTCCCAGGCTAAAATGTATGCTGTCAAACAAAATCACTGTGGTGCCATAACGTTTCGAAAAGTATGTATAGTCTTGTGAGGTTTCATTCTGTGTGTGACAGGGATATATAAGGTTGAAATCCTTGATTAAAGCTTGCAAAGCCCTTATAGATTTAGGTTTGTTTTGCAGCCTCTTCTGATGTGATGTATCTAATGCTAAGTTTTGAATCACATTGAAATCCCCCCCCCATTATAATAAAGCCTGTCTTAATTTTCAAAAGTAAATAAAATTCCTGTTGGGCTACCAGAGAATTTTCAATAGCACCATAGTAACTTATCTAATTATAAATGTCCCTTTTAATTAGTATATAAATAAAAATCCACCTAGCAAATGAATCGTGAAATACTTTCAACATTCCTGCCTGAACTTACAGTGTTATCAATATAGCCACCCCCCTGATTGATTCCTGAGTTGGAGCAAAAAATGCATACTGAATGCACTGTTAGGTTTTCTGAAAACTAGGCACAAGAATTGTATACCATTCTCATACAAAGCAACCATAACATGGCAACCTCTTCAACTTTGCACTCTGATCATGAGAAGGGCAACAAATGAAACCATGGAGCATATGTACAAGCCCCTATTGCAACCATTGCGTCACCTATAGTGACGTTGGGGTGGTGATAGGGGCTGCGCCTTAAGTACAAAGCGGTACAAAAGGGGGTGGTGATGGACGGAGCATCTGAACCAATCAAACAATCACACCCAGTCAACAGATCTGGGTTTAATCCATCACCGTTCTTTAGCCCACTCTGCCACCCCAGTTGAGACATGGCCATATGCAAATCAGTCTGACCCTGCCTTATGGGAACAGTCCAGCCCGAACTGCCAAGCCATGCCTTCCCTGGACCGGAAACAAGCTTCCGGGGACCGGTTTCTGGCATTTCAGCCTTCTTCAGCCCGGCTTGCTTGAATCCAGTGGCAAAGTGAGCAAGGGACTCACATCTGAGCATACCCTGCCAACTTATGGCGAACAAAGTGGTACAAAAGGGGGTGGTGATGGACATAGCATCTGAACCAATCAAACACTCACACCCAGTCAACAGATCTGGGTTTAATCCATCACCGTTCTTTAGACCACTCTGCCACCCCAGTCCAGACATGGCCATATGCAAATCAGTCTGACCCTGTGTCTCATGGGAACAATCCAGCCCGAACTGCCAAGCCATGCCTTCCCTGGACCGGAAACAAACTTCCGGGGACTGGTTTCTGGCATTTCAGCCGTCTTTAGCCTAGCTTGCTTGAATCCAGTGGCAAAGAGAGCAAGGGACTCACGTCTGAGCATACCCTGCCAACTTATGGCGAACAAAGTGGTAGAAAAGGGGGTGGTGATGGACGGAGCATCTGAACCAATCAAACACTCACACCCAGTCAACAGACCTGGGTTTAATCCATCACCGTTCTTTAGCCCACTCTGCCACCCCAGTTCAGACATGGCCATATGCAAATCAGTCTGATCCTGTGCCTCATGAGAACAGTCCAGCCCGAACTGCCAAGCCATGCCTTCCCTGGACCGGAAACAAGCTTCGGGGACAGATCTGTTGTTTTGCATTTGCCACCCCGAGTGGGATGGGTATGCTCAGACGTGAGTCCCATGCTCTCCACACCACTTGAGTCAAGCTATCCTGGCTGAAGACGGCTGATAGCCTGAAACCGGTCCTAGGATGTTTGATTCCGGTCCAGGAAAGACATGGCTTGGCAGTTCGGGCTGGACTGTTCCAAAGAGGCACAGGGTCAAGGCTGATTTGCATATGGCCATGTCTGAACTGGGGTGGTGTGGAGTGCAAAAAAATGATTGATTAGACCCAGATCTCTGTACTGAGGTAAATGTATGACATTGTTCTGCATTCTGTCCATCAACTGTTGTTTTGCATTAAGTTCAAAGCAGTGTTAAGCCACTTAACATGACCCAACCCTGCCTTGTACACAAGGCCCCTTTGCAAGTGATGGTTAGCTTGAAAGGGGCATGCAGTGGGTGTTGTGGTGAGCGTTCCACCGCAACAAAACACCCATTGATTCAATGCTGCCCCCTATGTACAAGGGTGGCATACATAGGAAGCAGCGCCAATATTAAGACCAGGAAAACCCTGGTCCTTACTTGGCAAAACGAGGGGATATACATTATTTCTCCTCTCTTTCAAAAAAAAATTCCTATCTATGTGTGTACAAGCAGTATTCAGGATGCTCGTGGAGGAATAGCGGAAAGAAAACGGGAGTCCAAACATATCTAGCAGTTTATTTCATAGTCCTGAGTTGGAAATTAAATCTTGCCATTACTTAAATAGTGTTAACACTGTTCAACTTAAAACATTTTTTAACACCCTTCCCCCATTACACTCTTACCTCAGTGTACCTAGCTACCCAGTGCAACCAGTGGGTCACTAGTTCATAACACATTCTAGAAGGAACATGCAGGTTCCAAATAAGATACAGCAGGCGTGCTTTACTCGACAGATTCAAAAGCAAATCAATGTCTGTATTGCTTTTTGTTCCTTGAACAACAGCGAATAATAAGACTTCTTGCTAAGGCATCCAACACACTACCTAATTTTAATCACTTTTGAACTGACTGCATCCAATGAAATATGTCTTTAAAAACAATCTCCTTTTTTACTGCTTTTTATTTGGAAAACTACCTTATTCAGCTCCAGCCTTCTCCTGACTGTTATGGCGCCTTCACTTCAAAATGCCTAGAGTGTGGATTTTGTGTCTTAGCTATATCTATTGGGCTAAAGGGGCTGTAAAAAAGAGAAGTATTGCCATAGACTTAGGTTTGCCAAATGTGCAGATTACTTGGTTTGTCCATTGAGGATTAAAGTTTCATCAGTTGTTGCCTTTGGTTAAATCCATTGTGGTTTCCCAAGCTCCGCACTTCATGACTGTGCACTGTGGTGGCAATTACTTAGGTACATTGACTGGGGTAGGGCTGGAAATCCTAATGAAAGAAACCTTTGCAGAACTGATGTCACTTTTTCCTCACACTTTCTTGGTTTACTATTATATGTGCCAAAGACAGAAATGGAAGTGGTCAAATCAATTCTGTTCACAGGTTGACAAAGCCAGGAAACATGTTAATAAAACTGTTTCTGCATTACTTAGAGACCATCACATGGGCTGTATCTTTAACAACAATCTGCTCTTTGACATGCAAGGAATTTATAGATATGATGGAGTGCACTTTACAGATGAAGGCATCAGGGTGTTTCTAACTAACCTGAAACTCTGCATCTGCTCTTATGTGTAGCAGTCATATACACACAACTGGTGCAATTGCACTTGTCTAAGCCACCTTAGTAGCCAAAATAGCGTGAAGCTTTTTTCTAAAGGTTTCTTTTTCCTTTTGTTTTTAGGGATATTTACGATGAAGTTACGATCCCCATGGACACGTCGCAAAAACGGAAAAGAAATGTAGACATTCAATGACCACCAACACATTAAAAAATAATATGTAAAAAAATCCATTCTGAACATTGCACTACGCATATTACTATAGTCATACTCCTCAAAGCATGTTTAAACTCATATTTGTGCACTAATATTCTTCAAAATCCATCTTTCAGATCTATTTCCTGTTTTTGTAGTTATTCGGAATGTCGCGATGACGTTAACCGCTACAATTGCGCATTTCCCATAAAGTGAAAACACATATATGCACACAAATTACAGTATTTAACACACTATGGGTTTATTAATGTACACTTCAAACTCATGTTTTTCTAGTGTATTTCTAGAAAAGCCATCTCTAAAACATATTTTTCATGCTCGTGCAAACTCCAGAGAATGTAATGACTTCACTCATTGCGGTCCCCATGGTTCCATCACAAAAGTGGAAAGCAAAAACAGGATTTCAATGGCCAAGAACACATCCAAAAACAATACGTAAAAAAATCCATTCTGAACATTGCCCTAAACACATTACTGTATTCATACTTCTGTTACATAACAATAAAATTACTATTCCCACTCCAGAGAGTGCAAGAGTAGGAAAAGTGTTGGAAAGTGGAGAGGTAAAAATTATTATTCCCTCTCCAACAAGTGCAACAGTAGGGAAAGTGTTGGATAGCGGAGTAGAATATTTTACTATTCCCTCTTTAAAGAATGCAACACTAGGGAAAGTGTTGGATAGGGGAGGGGAATCATTTACTATTCCCACTCCAGCCAGTACAACAGCAGGGAAAGTGTAGGATAGCGGAGGGGATACATTTACTATTCCCACTACAGGGAGTGCAACAGTAGGGAAAATGTTGGATAGCGAAGGAAAATATTTTACTATTCCCCCTTCAGCAAATGCAACAGTAGTGAAAGTGTAGGATAGCGGAGGGGATACAATTACTATTCCCACTCCAGCAAGTACAACAGTAGGGAAAGTGTTGGACAGTGGAGCGGAATAAATTACTATTTCCCCTCAAATTAATGAAAAAGTAGGAAAAATGTTGGATAGCAAAGTGGAAAATATACTATTCCCATTCCAGCGAGTGCAACAGTAGGGAAAGGGTTGGATAGCGTAGGGGTAAAAATGACTATTCCCACTCCTGTGAGTGCAACAGTATGGAAAGTGTTTGGAAAGCGGAGATGAATAATTTACTATTCCCACTCCAATTAATGTAATACTAGGGAAAGTTTTGGATAGCGGAGGGAAATAATTTACTATTCCCACACCAGCAATTGCAACAGTAGGGAAAGTGTAGGATAGCGGAGGGGTAAAAATTACTATTCCCACTCCTGTGAGTGCAACAGTAGGGAAAGTGTTGGATAGCGAAGAGGAATAATTGTACTATTCCCACTCCAATGAATGCAACACTAGGGAAAGTTTTGGATAGCGGAGGGAAATAATTTACTATTCCCACACAAGCAATTGCAACAGTAGAGCAAGTGTTTGATATCGGAGGGGAATAATTTGGTATTCCCACTCCAGCAATTGCAACAGTAGGATAAGTATTGGATAGCGGAGATATACAAATTACTATTCCCACTCCAGAGAGTGCAAGAGTAGGAAAAGTGTTGGATAGTGGAGAGGTAAAAAATATTATTCCCTCTCCAACAAGTGCAACAGTAGGGAAAGTGTTGGATAGCGGAGTGGAATAATTTACTATTCCCTCTTTAAAGAATGCAACATTAGGGAAAGTGTTGGATAGGGGAGGGGAATCATTTACTATTCCCACTCCAGCAAGTACAACAGTAGGGAAAGTGTAGGATAGCGGAGGGAATACATTTACTATTCCCACTCCAGGGAGTGCAACAGTAGGAAAAATGTTGGATAGTGAAGGGAAATATTTTACTATTCCCCCTTCAGCAAATGCAAAAGTAGGGAAAGTGTTGGATAGTGAAGCGGAATAAATTACTATTCCCACTCCAGGGAGTGCATCAGTAGGGAAAGTGTTGAATAGCGGAGGGATCAAAATACTATTTCCACTCCAGCAAGTGAAACAGTAAGGCAAGTGTTGGATAGTGGAGGCGAAGACATTGATATTTGCCGTGCAGATGGTTGCGGCATTGTCACGAAATTCACATGCGATATAAAAAAACTGTTTTGGAAACATAACTTGAGTCTCAACCATGGGATCAGAGTATCTCAACCCTGACCCCTTATGTGGGCTTTCACCTATATTTTCAGCCCCGGGAATCATTACTGATAGCTAAAATGGCAGCTACAACTTTCTATTCAAGTTGCATCCAGTCAATCAGAGCTTTCCTGTTGGCGCAAAATATCCAACGCCAGAGATAGCACAATAATATTTCACAAAAACTACTGAACAGATTTATACCAAATAAGCAAAAGGCACTTCCTTGAACTGATATATACCTCCCTTCCAAATTTGATGTAAGTTTGTTCAGGGTTTCAGGCTATGTCAATCAATCAATCAATCAATCAATCATGTCACTTATAAAGCGCACTACTTACCCTTGAGGGATCTCAAGGCACTGGGGGATGGGGGGTGCAGCTACTGCTTGAAGAGCCAGGTCTTGGGGCATCCTCTGAAGGCCAGCAGGACCTGGGTCTGCCGTAGGTGGGTGCGTAGGGTGTTCCAAGTCTTGGCGGCGAGGTTGGAGAAGGATCTGCCGCCGGCAGTCATTCGTTGGACGCGGGGGACTGCAGCACGGGTGAGGCCGGCGGAGCGGAGCGGGCAGGTGAGGGTGTAGAAGTTATCTGTTGAGGTATGCTGGTCCGGTGTTGTGGAGTTCTTTGTGTGCGTGGATGAGCAGCTTGAAGGTTATCCTCTTGTTGACAGGGAGCCAGTGCAGGCCTCTCAGGTGGGGTGTGATGTGGCTGCGGCGGGGATGTCGAGAATCAGACGTGCAGAGGCATTCTAGATGTGTTGAAGTCGTCTCAAAAGTTTAGCCGAAGTTCCTGCGTTGGGGCATTTTAGTAGTCCAACCTGCTGGTGACGAGGGCCTGGGTGACAGCTCTTCTCGTTTTGGTGGAGATCTACTTGTAGATGCTGCGGAGCATGCAGAGGGTGTAGAAGCAGGAGGAGGAGACAGCGTTGACCTGCTTAGTCATGGAGAGGGTGGAGTCGAGGATGACCCCTTGGTTGTGTGCGTGGTCGGTGGGTGTCGGGGCTGTTCCCAGTGTGGTCGGCCACCAGGAGTCATCCCAGGCTGAGGGGTTGGAACTGAGGATGAGAACATCCATCTTCTCCGAGTTCAGCTTCAGTCGGCTGTTCCTCATCCATTCAGCAACGGCCTTCATTCCTTCGTGGAGGTTGGTCTTTGCGGTGTGAGGGTCTTTGGTGAGGGAGAGGATTAGTTGGGTGTCATCGGCGTAGGAGATGATGTTGAGGTCGTGCTGTCAGATGACATGGGTGAGGGGTGCCATGTAGATGTTGAACAGCGTCGGGCTGAGGGATGAGCCCTGGGGTATGCCGCAGATGATCTCAGTGGCATTGGAGCGGAAGGGGGAGGCAGATGCTCTGTGTTCTGCTGGAGAAGAAGGATGCGGCCCAGTCCAGTCATTTAAGTCTTGGATCCCGGCGTCGTGTAGGTGTGTTAGTAGTGTGCGGTGTCAGACAATGTCAAAGGCAGCTGACAGGTCCAGGAGGATGAGGGCTGCTATTTCTCCTTTGTTTAGCAGGGTCCTGATGTCATCGGTGGCAGGGGGGAGGGTGGTTTTGGTGCTATGGTTGCTGCGGATGCCGGATTAGGACAGTTCCAGGATGCTGTTCTCCTTGAGTTAGCGGGTCAGTTGTTTGTTGATGGTTTTCTCATTGACCTTCGCTGGGAATGGGAGCAGGGAAATAGGCCGGAAGTTTGTGATGTCCTTGGGCCCTTGCCTTCGGCTTCTTGAGTAAGGCGTTGATCTCGGCGTGCTTCCAGCGATGGCTGTGCTGGCTTTGTTGAAGATGTGGTGTGGGCATGGTTCTAACAGTGATCAGGAGTGGAGGGTGTTCATCATATTGCTGGTGTTGATGCATTTCCAGGAGAGCAGGCGGTTGGTGCAGGTGGTGGTCGTGAGGGCGGAGTTCTCAGTGGTTGTCGGGGTGTTCGTAACCTTGAAGCTGTCGTGGATGTCGGCAATCTTGCGGTGGAAGAAGGTGGCCAGCGAGTTGCATAGATCTTGCGAAGATGGGATTTTGTTGGTTTTGGAGCTAGGGTTGGAGAGTTCCTTCACGATGTTGAAGAGCTCTGTGCTGTTGTTTGCATTGTTGTCTAGGCGGTCTTTGAATGAGGCATTCTTGGTGGATCTGATGAGGTGATGGTGTCTGCAGGTGGCGTTCTTGTAGGCAGCGTAGCTGTCTGATGTTCATTCGCGGAGCCAGTTCTTCTCCAGTTTTCGGCATGTTCGTTTGGAGGCCTGGAGGTCTTCGGTGAACCAGGTGGCTTTCTTGCTGGTGTGGCTGTTGGAGGGTTTCTTGAACAGGGCGAGGGTGTTGGTGCAGTCATCGATCCACTGTCTGTGGTTACGGGTGGCATTGTCTGGATCGGTGGGGTCAGCGGGTGGGCTCTGGGCGAGGGTGGTAGTTAGCTGGTCTTTGGTGACTTTGCCCCAGCTGCGACAAGGCATCTGTTGGGTATGGTGTTGTGTGGTCGGCTTCCTGAAGGTGAAATGGATGCAGTGATGGTTGGTCCAGTAGGGTTCGGTGGTGTGGTTGAAGGAGACATGGTGACTTGCGGAGAAGATGTGGTCGAACGTGTCGCCGGTGGCATGGGTTGGTGTTGTCACAACTGTCCGAGTCCGAGGTTGTTGATCAGGGTGGTGGAGTTGATATTGTTGTTCTCGAGGTGGAAGTTCAGGTCCCCAAGGAGGATGTAGTCCATGGAGGTGAGGGTGTGTGTGCTGATGAAGTCGGCGATGGAGTCGCTGAACTGTGGTCGGGGTCCGGGGGGTCTGTAGAAGAGGGTTCCTCTGAGGGTGGTGTTGGGGTCGGTGTAGATCTGGGCGTGCAGGTGTTCGGCAGTGCTGAGGGTGCCGTCGGTGTTGGTCGAGACTCTGAGGGTGTTTTTGTAGACAATGGCGATTCCTCCTCCTAATCCGTTGGTGCGGTCCCTGCGGGTTATCTTGTAGCCTTCCGGGATGGCTATGGCGATGTTGGGTGCTGTAGGGGTGGGTAAAGTTTCTGATGGGAATTAACTTTAACAAACACAACCTTATTTGGCTCCCCACTGCACTGTTTCAGTTCAAAATCTTTATTTCGGCATATATGCCATAAAAGAACAGTGCACACATTACATTGCATTCCATAGAATAAAACACATATCACTACTTAAAAACATTAGTTAAAAACAATTAATGTTGGAAGATAGTTTGAGCGGAAACAGTACATTCATATATCGTTGGGGGGACCACCACATTGGTTCCAAACAAATCAGTTAAGTTTACAATTGATGCCCCATTTTTTTCCTTTGATAAAAAATAGAAAGTAGAAATCTACTGACACTAAATGTTATCTGTTGGGAAGTATTAGTTGTAAGGATTCTCAGAGCCTGTGAACATGACCTCAGGCCTAAGAGTAGGCATAATGGTTTGATCCATCTCTTTCTTGCCTGTGCATACTGAGGGCAAAAGAGGAGGATATGCTGCTCATTTTCAATCTGGTCATGTTCACACATAGGACAAGTTTCGTCCATTGCTGGGGACGATAGATCGCGATTCCTAGCCCAACGAGCCAAAGTTGTTTTAATTAAAAGGTTTCCATACCTAAATTTTAAAAATAAAGTTTTGGCAAGTGGGGGCTCTATTTCATCCATAAAAATCTCGTAGAGAGGTTCGTCCTTAAAGTTTAGGAACTTTGAGACTAGGGTCCCACTGGTTGTATTGCTTACAGTCCTATTTACTATAAAGGTCCAAAAGGCCCTTTTTAGGATTAGTTTGGGGTTGGCTGGTAATTGCTCCGGGTTCTCCCAGAAGTGTATCAGTCCTATACTACTCAACCAGGTCTTAATATGCCTTAGCCATGGGGTAGCAATCTGGCTGTCGAGTGCCAGAATTTCTTTTAACCCGTCTCTGTAATCTTGGAGTTCGGGGACATGCCATAATCTAACCCACAGCATTAGAGGTCGAATCAGAACTTGGTGGTCAGTTCTTTTGAAGTTTAGGTCCAATTCCAAGGGTACTAGTGGGGTGCCTCTCGGGACCCTCACCAGACTTCGCATAAAATTATTGTCTGAGGCTTTAAAAGTCTCCTTGGCCCCCGGGCCCCAAATTTCTGCTCCATGAAGGACTGATGATTGAACCTTAAATTTAAACAGTTCCATCACTGGGGACACCGCTTTGCTGGTACTCTGGCTTTGTTCCCTGAGGATTGGTTTAACATTCTGAGCAAAGATTAGTTTACTTTTGTCCAATTGTGCTTTCCAGTTGAACTTTGAATCTAGTGTCACCCCAAGATATGAAAAATGGGGCACTGATTCCAACTTTGCTCCATTTAATGTTAAACAGCCCTTGTCCGGTTTTATAGGATTTAGGGACATACATTTTGTCTTCTTCCTATTGATCTCCAACCCTTTTTGACTACAATATTCGCTAAAGGTGTCCAGTAGTGTCTGTAATCCATTTTTTGTTTGAGAAATCAAAATTGTATCGTCAGCAAATAATAGGGATGTTACCTTTTTGCCGTTCAGTTTAGGAGAGTCATTTTTGCATCCTTCTAAAAAGGAGGGGATGTCATTTACAAACAGGGAAAAGAGCGTAGGGGCCAGAACGCAGCCCTGACGGACTCCACGTTCAATGGGTATTTTTCGGGTTAATTCGCCATTTGGGCCACACCTAATTCTCGCAAAATTCCCTTCGTGTAACTCTTTAATCTGGACAACAAGGTTATTTGGCATGCCCGCTGCACTCAAGGTTTTCCATAAAAGATTTCGGGGCACCAAATCAAATGCTGCCCTTAAATCAACAAAGGCAACATATTAGTGGCACCCTTTAATCATTACGTACTTCCAATAGAGGCAGCAAAATCTAAAGATCTGATCTATTGTGCTAACTTTTGATCTGAATCCGGCTTGGAATTTGGTTAAAATTTTATTTTCATCCAGCCAGTCACTCACACGTAATAAAATATGTCGTGAGTAGATTTTCTGTAGGATGTCCATTAAACTTATTGGCCGATAATTGCAAGGGTCCATCCTATCACCTTTTTTGAAGATTAAAACAATTTCCGCTCCCTTCCAACTTTCAGGGAATTCTAAAGAGCAGGATAACGTGTTGCACAAATAATTAATATAAGGTGCCCATACTTCTAGGTCGCGCTTGTAAAGGTCACCCGGGATCTTGTCCAAACCTGGGGCTTTCCCTGATTTGATTTGGGTTATTGCCAACTCTGTTTCCCCTAGAGTAAAAATCAAATGGTCTTCTGAGCGGTCATGGTTTACCACATTCGTATCCATATATGAGTCATCATATTTTTTATACAGATTCATAAAATGGGTAACCCAGGTTTGCTCATCCAGGAAAACATCTTTTACCACCCTGCCTACATGATTCCCATTTGCAACCAGCCTCCAGAAAGCCACATTATCACGCGATCTGGCGGCTAGCAACAAATCAGCCCATTTGTCTTCCTCCCATGCTATCTTGGAGGCCCTTTGGATAGCCTTATAATTATTCCTGGCTCTTTTTACGTCGCTTGGAGACTTGGTTTTTATTGCCATTAATAATTCCCTCTTAGACTCTCTGCAGGATCTATCATACCATGGCTTACCATGGGTCAGATTCTGGGTCTTTTGCTGGAGTTTTTTAGGCATTTTGGTGACTAGTAGTCTTAGGTCACCAAAAAATTTCTGATGTAACGACATAAAGGACATTCTAGATTCGTCCTCTGGCTTTACAGCTAAATAGGGTCCGAATGTCCCAGCAAGGAGTGAATATATTTCACTAAGGATGTCGCTATTGTCCAGTATAAGCGGCCATTTCAGGGATCTTCTGTTATTGCTAATGTGGATCTCAGACTTATCAGCACTGTTTTCCTCAAGTGGGGATTGCTGAACCGTATCGCTAAACAGTGAGACATCTAATGTCAAAATTAGGGGGAAGTGGTCGCTTTCAAACCTTTCCATAACTTCTAGGTCCAAAAGATGTGTCCAGATGGACATAGAGGCGATCACAAAATCTAGGTTATTTTTATAATCTTTCCTGGTAAATGTTGGTTTCTTAGAGCTGTCGGATGGTAACCGTCCGTTACAAGCCCTGAGAGAGTGGTCCGTACATAGGTTAATCATTTGGAGACCCAGTGTTGAACATTTGACTGATTTAACGTTATCAAGAGTAGGGATTTTGTTCGCCTGATCCTCTTCCTCGAAGATTTCGCTAAGGCCCAAAACTGGCTCGAAATTACAGTTTAAATCGCCAGCCAGGATAACAAAATCTTCTCTGGGATCTAACCCACTCAGAAAGCAATCCAAAATTTTGATGGTAGGTGATTCTCTTGAGGAGGGTGAGGGCCTATTGTAGACATTTATTAAAAATAAGTTCTTCCCGTTACCAAGCGTAATTTTTAAAGCTAGTAAATCTACAGAGTTTATAACTATGTTCTCAACTTTTGCCCTTAAGGTTATTTTCACCCACAACAGGAGTCCCCCTGACGGCCTTCCACTTTTGGAGGGTATCGCACCTATACCATAGTTCTTGTAGCCCACCCTGTGAGGCGTCTCCACTGCCCAGGTTTCTTGGAGTAAACAGAGGTCAAAAGACTCAATAAAGAGTGCCCACTCCGGATCCCTCAAGTTTTTCACAACTCCGGCTATATTCCAACAAACCAATCTAACCGGCAACTCTAAAGAAACTGACCTCTCGGGGACACCCCTTGGTATCTCTTCATAACCATTAGAAACCACAGGTTGTATTACCAAGGGTGTTACCTCTAATGATGTCTTGTTACTCAAAGTGGTTGTAAGTGATACCTGTTCTTCTAAAATATTTACCTCATAAGGTACATTTACATCTTGGAGAGCAATCATATCCAAACCTGAGGACACAGGGTTCGCCAGTAGATCAGGTATATTTGCAACACCCACATCACTAAGACTCGTTGTTTCTGACCCCTCGCCACCCCAAAACAAAAAACATCAGTCGCAGTCGTCTAGACCACTAAAAATATCAAACCTGTTAAAGGTTTCTAGAGGTGTAAAAGGTTTTAAGTGGTCCATCCTTCTATTCTGGAAATTGCGTGTTTTGGCTGGTACATAGTTCCATCCTAAAGAATCTGGGACTACCAAAGGACGAGGGACATAGTGCAGATTGCTTGTATTGTGTGGTATAGGTGGATACGTGGCGTAATGATTGCTACCTGCTTCCTGTGCAGTAGGACAATTGGTTAGCTGAGTTTGGGTTATGTACTGTAATGGTTGGTGGTGGGATGGATGGTACTGAGATGGAAATACCACTGACCTTGGGTAGAAGTGTGTTAGTGGTTTAGGGATTATTGTATTCTTTGAACCACCTAATTGCCAATTTAGTATAAAATGAGCAGCAGAAGGATCCCTAAAATTCACGACTACCACATCGCCATTAATGTCTTTAGGTCTGCCCCCTAGCCATTGGAGCCGACGAACATGGACGATCTCACCATTTATGTTATTTGCAATTGGCCTAAAGGAACGCAGCCAATGCATGATCTTATTCTTTAGTTCTATGAAACCCTCTCTCTTGTTTTGTCCCAGCACAGGTACCCCTGTTAAAACAACCACATAGGGTACTGCCTCTGGCGGAAGTTCGGGCAGGGGTGTCTTTCTAGGTTCCCCCCAAGTGTGTCTGGTTTCCCCCACCTCCCTTGGTGGATTCCCTGGGAGTTTGCTATGGGTATTCTCAGTGGATTTGTTTACAACACTGATCAACACTTGTTCATGATTTTTTTGGTTCGTTTTGGGGGGTATGTTAGATTGTGCAGATTGTGCAGATTCTGAAGGTATATTCCCAATAGGGTTGGAGGTTGATGCCGATGAGGAAGGAGTGACAATAGGGATAATTGAGGGTAATTGGATTGGTGCTGGTATGTTGGATGATACATTATTCGTTAGTAGACTGGTAACATTGGTTGGTAAGTTTTTAAATGCAACATCCTTCCTACCCAGTGCATTCTCAATTTTACACAATCTACATTCGACTTCCATCAACCTCTCCAAAATAGATGCAGAATAAGATTTAATTAAACTGTCTATATTGAGTAAAGTTGCATGCTCCTTATCCTCAATAAGCCCATTATCAACCACATTAACATCCATATTGTCCTCATTGTCTGCTTGCAAATTTGGTAGGGGTGAAGATATAACGTGGGACCCCTCCATATCTACTTGAGGGATACCAGGTTTCTTCACACTACTAATATTAGCTTTTTTCCCAAATTCAGAGCAGCTCAGCTTGGGTTGTGACAAATCCCTCCTTTTTCGCCTTTTTTTGGTGGGTGGGGGACCGTGAGTTATCTGCATGGGTATGGGTTTTTTTGCCCTATTACATAATAATTTCACAGAAGGCTGCGAATTTCCCTTCGTCGTATTTTGACTACTGCTGTGAGGAGCTGGTGATAGCCCATTCATATCCTTTATTGGCGGGGTATTTGATATAAGCGCTATCACACTCCCGTCCAAATGCTCGCTGTCCAAACTGTTAATCGGCTCAGTAACTATTACATCATTAACATTGACAATGGAACACGAAGCAGGAAGCGAGGTCAGTGAAACAGACCTATTCTTTATACTTTCTATGGAGCGGCGGCGATCCGCACACCGCTCCGCCATGACAATTTCCCTGGAGATATCAGGGGTAGATTTAGTAAAATAGTCGTCAAGGGTCCTATTTAGCAATACACCCTGTTTGTCAGTAGCCGACTGTTCAGTGATCGTAATCGACATTATTTGTACTTAGTACAACAGAGCTCCAGGGAACGCCTAATTAGGAACAGCTTCGACGATAGACAGTACCTGACACTCAAGGGGACAATCCCAGTCCAGTCTCCTCAGTTCTCGGAGGGTCTCAGAGGGTCCGCCCTTAGTCCGGGCTTTGTCCCGGGATAGGTCCCGCACACGCGTCCCGCTAACGCGTTGTGATTACAAGTCTTGTACGGGAGATTAATTAGGGGGCGGAGACACGGGAAGAGGCGGCAGGTGTGCTAAGTGGAACACGCACAGCCTGATGGGCCTCGCAGTCCCGTCCTCCTTTGGCAACACTCTCTCCCCCAACACAGCTTCAAATGCCCAACGGGGCTCCAGGCAGGCAAAGCACAAAGTCCAGAACTCCTCGGCGAGCGGCATGTTGGGTGCTGTAGGGGTGGGTAAAGTTTCTGATGGGAATTAACTTTAACAAACACAACCTTATTTGGCTCCCCACTGCACTGGAAAACCCCCAAACTTTCCCAATCAATAGTACTCACATGACACTTTTTTACCAAAATGTCATGCAGATTGGTCAAACAATGCCAAAGTTATAGCCAACAGAGCTTTATAATTTGGCCTCGTGGACCGGTCCCCCAGGCCAGGCATTTTTAGAATGGCGTGGGGGTCATGTGGCCCCCCTCCCTTTTCCGCTTATTGCCCCTGGGACCCCATCCCCCAGGGTCTAGCATTTCTTATTTCAAAATCTATTTTTATAATTAAAGGTATCCCTGGGCTGATGTTTGCCCCAGTGATCCTATTCCTGAAGCCTGACCACAATATTGGGTGCCTTGATGTTCACATTGCGGACCACATGGGGAGCCTGAAGACCCTCACGGTCCCTGCCGGCTTCTAGCATCCTACAAAAGACGACATTGCTTTTGGACAGTGGATAGGCTGAACAAGCTACGTGCAAGTGAGAGCATTTTTCTGCACTTGCTTGCACAAAGCATAACAGAGTTTGCTATGGTTTGGTGACAAGCAGAAGCTCCCACCAAGGCAAAGAAAACAGCTACATCCCAAGGGTGGGCACCTCAAGGGGTATCATGAGCTGGCCCTGGGCGTGGCAGTCCCCCTCCTCCAGGTGGACGTGCAGCCACCCTGCATTTGCTTGAGCCCCCAGGCAGGTGGTGGTCACTGTGGCTGGGTGTTCATGACAGACCCCCTTCATTATTTCATTGTAGCCAAGGGGAGGCTGCTGTCCCTGTTGCATGAGAGGCTGGCCGTCCCCATACAATTTAATGAGAGCCCCAATATTGCTTTAAGACACAGGAAGCTACGTGTGCCGCTCCCTATGCCTGAGCCCAATATTGGCTCCTGTAGGAGGTGGTGACCCAGCAGGGACCGTTGGGGCCTTCAGGATTCCCCCGTTTTCCCCAACAGGCAGGACCGGTGCCCTGGGGGTGAGCAAAAGAATGATGGATTTAACCCAGATCTTTTGACTGGAGGTGAATATTTTGATTTGTTCTACATTCCGTCCATCAACTGTGGTTCTTTTGCTTTCTCACCCTAACTGCACCAGGTATGCCCAGATGTGGGTCCTGGGCTCACTGTGCCACTGGAATCAAGCTGTCCTGGCTGAAGAGGGGTGAAACCCTGAAACCGGTCCTAAGATGCTTGGTTACGATCCCGGGAGGACCTGGCTCGACAGTTCGGGCTGACTGTTCCCATGAGGCACATGGTCAAGACTGATTTGATTATGGCCAGGTCTAAACTGGGGTGGCATGGTGGGCAAAAGAATGATGGATTTAGTATTAAATCTGTTTATTCAGAGCAAAAAGTTTACCGACCTGTGCTCGAGGGTGCACCGGTCACACCATTACAATGCTTAGGTGAAAACACAATGGACACCGTGAACAGTCAGAGTCATTAAACACAGCAAGCCGCCTACAACCCAGATGGACCGGTCGCGTCAAAAGGTAGCTCAACGTGTCGGAAGCTGAAAGTAGCTATGCCTCCAGTTGAAGACCCAAACCGCCCCCCCCCAACAACCCCCCCAACAACCCCAGACTGCCCCCCCTACTCCCATCCCCCACCCCCTTCCTGTCCGTTGAGTGAGCCCCCTAAAACCTAAACCCACCCTCCCATCCGAGAGGGATAGTTCCTACCCCTGCCCACTCTACGCTTTACGCCTGCAGGTCTTCTTCGTACGCTCTGGTAGCGGAGTGTCCGCGAGGTGCAACAGTCGCAGGTATCGAGGGCAACTCAGCTCTCGAAATTCCCCGGTGAGCAAAGACAAGAATGGCCTCCAGATATCTGCGAACTCCTCGCCCCGTCCCGCCGCTGTCAGGGACAGCTTCTCCATCCCCAAAACTGTCCAGAGTCTGTGCAGCCAGCCCAGATGAATGGGGGGCTGGGGTCCCTCCACCGTGCTACAATGTTCTGTACCGCGGCGCCTAGCGATATGGCAATCAACCTCCCTCGCATGGATTTCAAGGGATACATTAGTGCATTCGGCAGACCAAGAAGTACATAGGCCGGAAGGGAGTTGGGTGTCTAAGTGTGCATCCACAAGGTCTAGGATGGTGTCCCAGTAGTGCCGCAGCCTCTCACAGCTCCAAAGTAGGTGTTCGAGCGTGCCCCGTTCCCCGCATCCCCTCCAACATTGATCGCTGGTCTTGGGATCCCAGCGGTGGATACGCGCCGGGGTATGGTACCAATACATGGCTACTTTAGTCAGGGTTTCGGTGAGGCCGGTGTGGTAGGCCGAGTGTCTGGCTCTGTGATAAATCCATTCCCACTCCTTCCGCTTAAGTTGCCTCCCCAGGTCCTCCTCCCACCTGACTTTCCCCGGGTGGTAGGTGTATATGTGAGGGAGGATCAAGTGTTGGTGCAGGTCGGAAAGTAGTTTTTTCTCTGACTTGCGCGTGAGGAGCCATTTCTCATAGGGAGTAAGGAAACGCTGCGCCCCTGGCAGAACTGAAGGTTGGAGGACCTGCAAATACGGGAGTCTGTCCGCCTCCTGGATCCCGTAGTCCTCTTTCAGTTTTTGAAAAGAGAGGACGCCTTCCAAGTTAAACATGTGTCCCACCCCTCTACAGGGAGTCGACCTCCATGCTTTTAAAAGCTGCGGGTCTAGGCCCGGGGTGAAGTCGGGATTCCCGAATATGGGCGTCAGTGGAGAGGGAAACGAAGTGAGTTCACTCCGGACAGCCACTTGATCCCAGACCTTCATCACCGTACTCGTGATATAGGATGCGTAGAGGTTGGGGGGCCTGTGGCATCGCGGCAGGAAGGGTACACCCTGGAGTGGTCGACCAGCGACTGCCTGGTCCTGGAAGAGCCAGTGTTTGCTAGACTCCAGCTGGTACCATTCCACCAGGGTGCGCATCTGTGCCGCCTGAAAGTATAGGGTGAGATCCGGCATACCCACGCCGCCATGTGCCGGGGGAGAGTCGCTATCCGCTGCTTAAAGCAGGGGCGGCGCCCATTCCAGACAAAGCGTGTCAAATCCGCTTGCGTCCTCTGGAGCCAGCCCGTCGGGGGGGGCAGGGGCAGGGTCTGGAAGATGTATAGGATTTGTGGCAGAAGGGTCATCTTGACCGCTGCGACACGCCCAAGCCAGGAGAGCGTAAGGCGATTCCACTTCCTCAACGTCTCACTGATTTGTGCGCTCAACTTGGAGTAATTGGCTTCCACCGTTCCCCGCACCGTCGGTGCCAGTAGAACCCCCAGATAAGGGACCGTGAAACCGGACCACTGCAGAGGGAACTCAGCCTTGGCATCCGCTAATACGTCGGGGGGCAGGGACACGTTCAGGGCCACCGACTTCCCCATATTGATTTTAAAGCCTGAGGCCTGTGCGAAGGAGTGTAATTCCACCAGAAGCGCCCGCAAAGATTGCATAGGGTCCATCAGGGAGAGCAGGACATCATCAGCATACAGGCTGATCTTGTGCGTGTCGCCCCCAAAGGGGATGCCCTTAATGCGTTGGTGACTTCTGACCCTCTGCGCCAGTGGCTCCATATAGAGCGCAAACAGGAGAGGGGAGAGTGGGCACCCCTGCCTGGTCCCCCTACCTATCGGAAAGCGCGGGGAGGTGTGGCCGTTGACCCGTACCGATGCGGTGGGCTGTCGGTAGCAATTAAATATCCGGTTTCGGGTAGTCTCCCCTAGACCAAATCTCTGGAGCCCCTGGTCAAGATAGGGCCAGTGCACCCGGTCGAATGCCTTCTCGGCATCGATCGCCAGGAGCATGCATCCTGGTCTCGTGCGCGAGCCCGCCTCAATAAGGTGGAGGACGCGTCTGGTGTTGTCACTCGTTTGTCGCTGAGGGATGAAGCCCGCTTGGTCGGGTTCGACAAGTTGTTGCATGTATGGCGCCAGTCGGCTTGCAAGAATACCCGTATAGAGCTTAAGGTCTACATTCAGCAGCGAAATTGGCCTGTAAGATCCGCACTGAGTGGGGTCTTTACCGGCTTTGGGAATCACTGAAATCGCCGCCTCTAGGAGATCTGGGGTGATAGCCCCGGCCTGATCAAAGGTATTGAAGAGGTCCCTCAGCAGGGGGGCCACTTGTTGGCAGAAGGCCTTATAAAAGGCCGCCGTGAAACCATCGGGGCCCGGGGATTTCCCCAACTTGAGGCGGGAAATCGCAGAGATGACCTCTTCCAGACCAATGGGTCTGTCGAGGAACTGGGACTGCGCTTCGGTCAACGATGGGAGAATAGCCCCGTCTAGATACTCGCCGCTACATCCCACGTCCAGCCCATCCGCTTCATACAGATCGGTGTAAAAGGACCCGAACGATGCCGCTATGGCAGCGTCCTCGGTGAGCATATCGCCCCGAGCAGTGCGGATGGAGTGGGCATGCCTCTGCTGCCGCTGTTCCCGCAACTTACATGCTAGCAGTCTCCCGCAGCGGTCCCCGCCGGTGTAGTATGCATGCTTCAGGCGTATGGCCGCGAATTCCATGACGTCCTGGTCCAGTGCGGTGAGCATCTTCCGTTCTACGCACAGCTGGCACCACGTCCTGGCCGCTCCGGTGCGTTGGTGTAGCTGCTCAAGTTCCTTTACGCGCTGTGTGAGGTCAGCCCTTTTCTGTGCCCGCTCCCTATTGTTGGCCACTGCCAGGGAAATAAACTCGCCCCTAAGGACCGCTTTTAGAGTAGCCCACTGGGTAGCCTTGGTGGTATCACCGTTAGCATTATGTGTGAGGAATTGGCTGATTGCTGCCTTGATCTTCTCCACTGTGGAGGGGTCCTGTAGCAAGCCGTCGCGTAGGCGCCAGTGTCGCTGCGGGCTGGGTGTATCAGGCACTAAGAAGGATGCAGAGATCGGGGAGTGATCTGAGAGCGAGGCCGGATGTATCTCCACCTCACGCGCGCGGGACGCCAGTTGAGCTGAGCAAAGCAGGTAGTCTAGCCGCGCGTAAGACTTATGGGCTGCCGAATAGTGTATATATGCCGTGTCATGTGGGTGAAAGTGCCTCCACAGATCCGTAAGACCCAGATCTGCAAGATGTGCATGGCCCTCTGTCGATAAAGCCCCTACCTGTCCCACCCTCTGGTTGGAGCGATCGGTGACATTGTGGAACACCAGATTCAGGTCCCCTCCCAGTAACAGGTGCTGAGTCGTGTTGGCTGAGGCTGTTTCAAGTGCAGAGTGCAAAAATTGTTCTTGTCGGCGTATATGGAGCCTATGAGTAGTGAGTAGTGTCTGACCTGCCACCTGGAAGCGAAGGAGTAGAAGTCTGCCCTTAACCTCCGCATCCTTCTGCAGCACTCGCCCCCGGAAGGACCGTGCTACCAGTACGGCCACCCCAGCTACTTTTTGGGACGCGGAGGAGAAGTGTTGCACCCGGAAGGCGCGGGATCTAAGTCTGTGGTGGTCCTTGGATAGCAAGTGTGTCTCCTGCAGAAGGCAGATGTCCGCCCGTGAGCGCTCTAAAAGTGAGAGGATCGCCCTGCGCTTGTTGGGGCTATTAAGTCCCCTGACATTCAGGGAGAGAATAGTCAGTGGAGGCATGCTACCAGATGTGGAGTGCGTGCGCGCTCGCGTGCAGTGCGTGTCGGAGGCTCGAGAGGTAAGGGTGCAATGAAGCGTTCAGTTTCGATGGACAAGAAGGTACACCCCCACCCTCCCCCCCGCCCTCCCCTTCAAAAGTCAGACCCACCCTAACCCCAACCAGCATGTCCCCCCCAGTCCATCCCGCACGGACCCAACTACCCTCCCCCCCCCAACAGAATCCAAACCTGGAACCAATGAAAACCAACCATAGTCCCGGTCCCGGTGGACAATACCAGGCCGTAGAAGGTCTCTGCAGGAAACGTGGCAGTGGCGGCGCCACCCCGGCCCCCCTCCCGCTAAGGCAATGTGTGACGGGCAACTCCCAGCTTGCTGCTCATGGGGGAATGGCGGTGTCCCGCACCACCTCCCGGACTGCCGCTGCTTGTTCCTGGGCAATCGTCGCAGGGTCCAGTTTCAGGCGTGCCCCACGTCTGCGCCGTCGGCCCACTCTCTGCCAGTCTGCCTGGTTGCGTTGCGCCGCTCCGTTTTGAGAACCGTGGGGCGGCCCATCCTCTGCATCCGAGAGATCTGGCAAGTCGATGTTCAAGAGGGCACAGGTGTCTCTGAGGGAACGGAGTTGGTGCAGCTTCCCCTGCCATTTGAAAATGATCCGGAATGGGTGGCCCCAGGAGTACGGTATCTCTTTTTCGCGCAGAAAAGCAGTCACAACTTTAAATTTGCGTCTCTTCTGCAGCGTTATTGCCGACAGGTCCTGGTACAACGCCACATTCACTCCTCGGAACTGCAGAGGTTGCTTCCGTCGGGCTTCCTGGAGAATTCGCTCCTTCAACGGAAAGTCCGGGAGGTAGGCCAGAATGTCAGGCGGAGGGGCCGGAGCCCGCCGCGGCAGGCCCACCCTGTGAGCCCGGTCAATGCGAATGGGGAAGTCCTCCGCTTCTCCTAGTATCTCCCGGAAGAGGTCTTGCAGGTATCCTGTGACGCTATTCCCTTTGGCATTCTGCGGGACATTCCTGACCCGTATATTATTTCTCCGGGAGCGGTTTTCCAAATCTTCAGCGTGCGCCTGCAGGCCGACTTGCTGCTCCTGAAGGCGGAGGACTTCTTGCTGCAGGTGTACTAGCTCTTCGCTGCGTGCATGGCCGATCTCCTCCACCGCCGCCACCCTTTCCCCCAGTCCATCCAGATCCCGACGGAGTTCTCGTTGTTCACCAGCAATGTCCTGTTTAAGGGCCTGGAAGTCTCCCTGAGGGTGTTGAAAAGCGATTCCAGAAAGGTGCGGGTGATGGGGGCGTCGTGCTCTTCCAGGTGTTGCGTCCAGGTATCAGCCGGGGTGGGGGGGCGTCTGAGTCTTCCCCCCTTTGGCAGCAGGCTTAGAATGATGGATTTAACCCAGACTTTTTGACAGGGGGGGAATGTTTTGATTTGTTCTACATTCGTACATCAATTGTGTGTCTTTGGCTTTCCTGCCCTAAGTGCGCCAGGTGTGCCAGGACGTGGGTCCTGGGCTCACTGTGCCACTGGAATCAAGCTATCCTGGCTGAAGAGGGGTGAAACCCCGAAAACGGTCCTAGGATGCTTGTTTATGGTCCAGGGAGGACCTGGCTTGGCAGTTTGGGCTGGACTGTTCCCATGAGGCACAGGGTCAGGACTGATTTGCATATGGCCAGGTCTAAACTAGGGTGGCATGGTAAGCAAAAGAATGATGGATTTAACCCAGATCTTTTGACTGGGGGTGAATGTTTTGATTTGTTCTACATTCCGTCCATCAATTGTGTGTCTGGGTGGAACCAGGGTACCCAAAATGGAGGCTGGGCCCCGGTAAATGGGGCCCTCGGGCTGTTTTCTGCTGCGGTAGACAGGCCACAATGCCCCCTCCTCTTTTATATATGTTTTTTAAAAGAAAAGATTTGGGGTATGGGGTCCCCAGGGCAGAAATAATCACAGGGAGCGGAGCTACATGGCCTCCTCCCCATTAACATTTTTTTTTTTTTTTAAATGAAAAGGCTGGACCTGGGGGTTAGGGTCCCCAGGCCAAAATCAGCTTGGGGCAAAGTGGTACTGTTGCACCTCTCCCCTAATAAAAAAAAAAGAAAACACTGGCACCAGGGTAGCTGCTGGAAGCCTCACCCCTTCTCTTCACCACTCTGGCAACCTCTTCAACTTTGCACTCTGATAATGAGAAGGGCAACAAATGAAACCATGGAGCATATGTACAAGCCCCTATTGCTACCATTGCGTCACCTATGGCGACGTTGGGGTGGTGATAGGGGCTGCGCCTTAAGTACAAAGCGGTACAAAAGGGGGTAGTGATGGACGGAGCATCTGAACCAATCAAACAATCACACCCAGTCAACAGATCTGGGTTTAATCCATCACCGTTCTTTAGCCCACTCTGCCACCCCAGTTCAGACATGGCCATATGCAAATCAATCTGACCCTGCCTTATGGGAACAGTCCAGCCCGAACTGCCAAGCTATGCCTTCCCTGGACCGGAAACAAGCTTCCGGGGACCGGTTTCTGGCATTTCAGCCTTCTTCAGCCCGGCTTGCTTGAATCCAGTGGCAAAGTGAGCAAGGGACTCACATCTGAGCATACCCTGCCAACTTAAGGCGATCAAAGTGGTACAAAAGGGGGTGGTGATGGACATAGCATCTGAACCAATCAAACACTCACACCCAGTCAACAGATCTGGGTTTAATCCATCACCGTTCTTTAGACCACTCTGCCACCCCAGTCCAGACATGGCCATATGCAAATCAGTCTGACCCTGTGTCTCATGGGAACAGTCCAGCCCGAACTGCCAAGCCATGCCTTCAATGGACCGGAAACAAGCTTCCGGGGACTGGTTTCTGGCATTTCAGCCGTCTTTAGCCTAGCTTGCTTGAATCCAGTGGCAAAGAGAGCAAGGGACTCACGTCTGAGCATACCCTGCCAACTTATGGCGAACAAAGTGGTAGAAAAGGGGGTGGTGATGGACGGAGCATCTGAACCAATCAAACACTCACACCCAGTCAACAGACCTGGGTTTAATCCATCACCGTTCTTTAGCCCACTCTGCCACCCCAGTTCAGACATGGCCATATGCAAATCAGTCTGATCCTGTGCCTCATGGGAACAGTCCAGCCCGAACTGCCAAGCCATGCCTTCCCTGGACCGGAAACAAGCTTCCGGGAACAGATCTGTTGTTTTGCATTTGCCACCCCGAGTGGGATGGGTATGCTCAGACGTGAGTCCCATGCTCTCCACACCACTTGAGTCAAGCTATCCTGGCTGAAGACGGCTGATAGCCTGAAACCGGTCCTAGGATGCTTGATTCTGGTCCAGGAAAGACATGGCTTGGCAGTTCGGGCTGGACTGTTCCAAAGAGGCACAGGGTCAAGGCTGATTTGCATATGGCCATGTCTGAACTGGGGTGGTGTGGAGTGCAAAAAATGATTGATTAGACCCAGATCTCTGTACTGAGGTGAATGTATGACATTGTTCTGCATTCTGTCCATCAACTGTTGTTTTGCATTAAGTTCAAAGCAGTGTTAAGCCACTTAACATGACCCAACCCTGCCTTGTACACAAGGCCCCTTTGCAAGTGATGGTTAGCTTGAAAGGGGCATGCAGTGGGTGTTGTGGTGAGCGTTCAACCGCAACAAAACACCCATTGATTCAATGCTGCCCCCTATGTACAAGGGTGGCATACATAGGAAGCAGCGCCAATATTAAGACCAGGAAAACCCTGGTCCTTACTTGGCAAAACGAGGAGATATACATTATTTCTCCTCTCTTTCAAAAAAAGATTCCTATCTATGTGTGTACAAGCAGTATTCAGGATGCTCGTGGAGGAATAGCGGAAAGAAAACGGGAGTCCAAACATATCTAGCAGTTTATTTCATAGTCCTGAGTTGGAAATTAAATCTTGCCATTACTTAAATAGTGTTACCACTGTTCAACTTAAAACATTTTTTAACACCCTTCCCCCATTACACTCTTACCTCAGTGTACCTAGCTACCCAGTGCAACAAGTGGGTCACTAGTTCATAACACATTCTAGAAGGAACATGCAGGTTCCAAATAAGATACAGCAGGCGTGCTTTACTCGACAGATTCAAAAGCAAATCAATGTCTGTATTGCTTTTTTTTCCTTGAACAACAGCGAATAATAAGACTTCTTGCTAAGGCATCCAACACACTACCTAATTTTAATCACTTTTGAACTGACTGCATCCAATGAAATATGTCTTTAAAAACAATCTCCTTTTTTACTGCTTTTTATTTGGAAAACTACCTTATTCAGCTCCAGCCTTCTCCTGACTGTTATGGCGCCTTCACTTCAAAATGCCTAGAGTGTGGATTTTATGTCTTAGCTATATCTATTGGGCTAAAGGGGCTGTAAAAAAGAGAAGTATTGCCATAGACTTAGGTTTGCCAAATGTGCAGATTACTTGGTTTGTCCATTGAGGATTAAAGTTTCATCAGTTGTTGCCTTTGGTTAAATCCATTGTGGTTTCGCAAGCTTCGCACTTCATGACTGTGCACTGCGGTGGCAATTACTTAGGTACATTGACTGGGGTAGGGATGGAAATCCTAATGAAAGAAACCTTTGCAGAACTGATGTCACTTTTTCCTCACACTTTCTTGGTTTACTATTATATGTGCCAAAGACAGAAATGGAAGTGGTCAAATCAATTCTGTTCACAGGTTGACAAAGCCAGGAAACATGTTAATAAAACTGTTTCTGCATTACTTAGAGACCATCACATGGGCTGTATCTTTAACAACAATCTGCTCTTTGACATGCAAGGAATTTATAGATATGATGGAGTGCACTTTACAGATGAAGGCATCAGGGTGTTTCTAACTAACCTGAAACTCTGCATCTGCTCTTATGTGTAGCAGTCATATACACACAACTGGTGCAATTGCACTTGTCTAAGCCACCTTAGTAGCCAAAATAGCGTGAAGCTTTTTTCTAAAGGTTTCTTTTTCCTTTTGTTTTTAGGGATATTTACGATGAAGTTACGATCCCCATGGACACGTCGCAAAAACGGAAAAGAAATGTAGACATTCAATGACCACCAACACATTAAAAAATAATATGTAAAAAAATCCATTCTGAACATTGCACTACGCATATTACTATACTCATACTCCTCAAAGCATGTTTAAACTCATATTTGTGCACTAATATTCTTCAAAATCCATCTTTCAGATCTATTTCCTGTTTTTGTAGTTATTCGGAATGTCGCGATGACGTTAACCGCTACAATCGCGCATTTCCCATAAAGTGAAAACACATATATGCACACAAATTACAGTATTTAACACACTATGGGTTTATTAATGTACACTTCAAACTCATGTTTTTCTAGTGTATTTCTAGAAAAGCCATCTCTAAAACATATTTTTCATGCTCGTGGAAATTCCAGAGAATGTAATGACTTCACTCATTGCGGTCCCCATGGTTCCATCACAAAAGTGGAAAGCAAAAACAGGATTTCAATGACCAAGAACACATCCAAAAACAATACGTAAAAAAATCCATTCTGAACATTGCCCTAAACACATTACTGTATTCATACTTCTGTTACATAACAATAAAATTACTATTCCCACTCCAGAGAGTGCAAGAGTAGGAAAAGTGTTGGAAAGTGGAGAGGTAAAAAATATTATTCCCTCTCCAACAAGTGCAACAGTAGGGAAAG
The DNA here is from genome assembly GCF_964261635.1 of Lissotriton helveticus. Taxonomy (NCBI): domain Eukaryota; kingdom Metazoa; phylum Chordata; class Amphibia; order Caudata; family Salamandridae; genus Lissotriton; species Lissotriton helveticus. The sequence continues at coordinate 824,054,608 of NC_136057.1, forward strand.
TGTTGGATAGCGGAGTAGAATATTTTACTATTCCCTCTTTAAAGAATGCAACACTAGGGAAAGTGTTGGATAGGGGAGGGGAATCATTTACTATTCCCACTCCAGCCAGTACAACAGTAGGGAAAGTGTAGGATAGGGGAGGGGATACATTTACTATTCCCACTCCAGGGAGTGCAACAGTAGGGAAAATGTTGGATAGCGAAGGAAAATATTTTACTATTCCCCCTTCAGCAAATGCAACAGTAGTGAAAGTGTAGGATAGCGGAGGGGATACAATTACTATTCCCACTCCAGCAAGTACAACAGTAGGGAAAGTGTTGGACAGTGGAGCGGAATAAATTACTATTTCCCCTCCAATTAATGCAAAAGTAGGAAAAATGTTGGATAGCAAAGTGGAAAATATACTATTCCCACTCCAGCGAGTGCAACAGTAGGGAAAGGGTTGGATAGCGTAGGGGTAAAAATGACTATTCCCACTCCTGTGAGTGCAACAGTAGGGAAAGTGTTTGGAAAGCGGAGATGAATAATTTACTATTCCCACTCCAATTAATGCAATACTAGGGAAAGTTTTGGATAGCGGAGGGAAATAATTTACTATTCCCACACCAGCAATGCAACAGTAGGGAAAGTGTAGGATAGCGGAGGGGTAAAAATTACTATTCCCACTCCTGTGAGTGCAACAGTAGGGAAAGTGTTGGATAGCGAAGAGGAATAATTGTACTATTCCCACTCCAATGAATGCAACACTAGGGAAAGTTTTGGATAGCGGAGGGAAATAATTTACTATTCCCACACAAGCAATTGCAACAGTAGAGCAAGTGTTTGATATCGGAGGGGAATAATTTGGTATTCCCACTCCAGCAATTGCAACAGTAGGATAAGTATTGGATAGCGGAGATATACAAATTACTATTCCCACTCCAGAGAGTGCAAGAGTAGGAAAAGTGTTGGATAGTGGAGAGGTAAAAAATATTATTCCCTCTCCAACAAGTGCAACAGTAGGGAAAGTTTTGGATAGCGGAGTGGAATAATTTACTATTCCCTCTTTAAAGAATGCAACATTAGGGAAAGTGTTGGATAGGGGAGGGGAATCATTTACTATTCCCACTCTAGCAAGTACAACAGTAGGGAAAGTGTAGGATAGCGGAGGGAATACATTTACTATTCCCACTCCAGGGAGTGCAACAGTAGGAAAAATGTTGGATAGTGAAGGGAAATATTTTACTATTCCCCCTTCAGCAAATGCAAAAGTAGGGAAAGTGTTGGATAGTGAAGCGGAATAAATTACTATTCCCCCTCCAGGGAGTGCATCAGTAGGGAAAGTGTTGAATAGCGGAGGGATCAAAATACTATTTCCACTCCAGCAAGTGAAACAGTAAGGCAAGTGTTGGATAGTGGAGGCGAAGACATTGATATTTGCCGTGCAGATGGTTGCGGCATTGTCACGAAATTCACATGCGATATAAAAAAACTGTTTTGGAAACATAACTTGAGTCTCAACCATGGGATCAGAGTATCTCAACCCTGACCCCTTATGTGGGCTTTCACCTAGATTTTCAGCCCCGGGAATCATTACTGATAGCTAAAATGGCAGCTACAACTTTCTATTCAAGTTGCATCCAGTCAATCAGAGCTTTCCTGTTGGCGCAAAATATCCAACGCCAGAGATAGCACAATAATATTTCACAAAAACTACTGAACAGATTTATACCAAATAAGCAAAAGGCACTTCCTTGAACTGATATATACCTCCCTTCCAAATTTGATGTAAGTTTGTTCAGGGTTTCAGGCTATGTCAATCAATCAATCAATCAATCAATCATGTCACTTATAAAGCGCACTACTTAACCTTGAGGGATCTCAAGGCACTGGGGGATGGGGGGTGCAGCTACTGCTTGAAGAGCCAGGTCTTGGGGCATCTTCTGAAGGCCAGCAGGACCTGGGTCTGCCGTAGGTGGGTGCGTAGGGTGTTCCAAGTCTTGGCGGCGAGGTTGGAGAAGGATCTGCCGCCGGCAGTCATTCGTTGGACGCGGGGGACTGCAGCACGGGTGAGGCCGGCGGAGCGGAGCGGGCAGGTGAGGGTGTAGAAGTTATCTGTTGAGGTATGCTGGTCCGGTGTTGTGGAGTTCTTTGTGTGCATGGATGAGGAGCTTGAAGGTTATCCTCTTGTTGACAGGGAGCCAGTGCAGGCCTCCCAGGTGGGGTGTGATGTGGCTGCGGCGGGGGATGTCGAGAATCAGACGTGCAGAGGCATTCTAGATGTGTTGAAGTCGTCTCAAAAGTTTAGCCGAAGTTCCTGCGTTGGGGCATTTTAGTAGTCCAACCTGCTGGTGACGAGGGCCCGGGTGACAGCTCTTCTCGTTTTGGTGGATATCTACTTGTAGATGCTGCGGAGCATGCAGAGGGTGTAGAAGCAGGAGGAGGAGACAGCGTTGACCTGCTTAGTCATGGAGAGGGTGGAGTCGAGGATGACCCCTTGGTTGTGTGCGTGGTTGGTGGGTGTCGGGGCTGTTCCCAGTGTGGTCGGCCACCAGGAGTCATCCCAGGCTGAGGGGTTGGAACTGAGGATGAGAACCTCCATCTTCTCCGAGTTCAGCTTCAGTCGGCTGTTCCTCATCCATTCAGCAACGGCCTTCATTCCTTCGTGGAGGTTGGTCTTTGCGGTGTGAGGGTCTTTGGTGAGGGAGAGGATTAGTTGGGTGTCATCGGCGTAGGAGATGATGTTGTGGTCGTGCTGTCAGATGACATGGGTGAGGGGTGCCATGTAGATGTTGAACAGCGTCGGGCTGAGGGATGAGCCCTGGGGTATGCCGCAGATGATCTCAGTGGCATTGGAGCGGAAGGGGGAGGCAGATGCTCTGTGTTATGCTGGAGAAGAAGGATGCGGCCCAGTCCAGTTCTTTAAGTCTTGGATCCCGGCGTCGTGTAGGTGTGTTAGTAGTGTGCGGTGGCAGACAATGTCGAAGGCGGCTGACAGGTCCAGGAGGATGAGGGCTGCTATTTCTCCTTTGTTTAGCAGGGTCCTAATGTCATCGGTGGCAGGGGGGAGGGTGGTTTTGGTGCTATGGTTGCTGCGGATGCCGGATTAGGACAGTTCCAGGATGCTGTTCTCCTCGAGTTAGCGGGTCAGTTGTTTGTTGATGGTTTTCTCGTTGACCTTCGCTGGGAATGGGAGCAGGGAAATAGGCCGGAAGTTTGTGAGGTCCTTGGGCCCTTGCCTTTGGCTTCTTGAGTAAGGCGTTGATCTCAGCGTGCTTCCAGCGATGGCTGTGCTGGCTTTGTTGAAGATGTGGTGTGGGCATGGTTCTAACAGTGATCAGGAGTGGAGGGTGTTCATCATATTGCTGGTGTTGATGCATTTCCAGGAGAGCAGGCGGTTGGTGCAGGTGGTGGTCGTGAGGGCGGAGTTCTCAGTGGTTGTCGGGGTGGTCGTAACGTTGAAGCTGTCGTGGATGTCGGCAATCTTGCGGTGGAAGAAGGTGGCCAGCGAGTTGCATAGATCTTGCGAAGATGGGATTTTGTTGGTTTTGGAGCTAGGGTTGGAGAGTTCCTTCACGATGTTGAAGAGCTCTGTGCTGTTGTTTGCATTGTTGTCTAGGCGGTCTTTGAATGAGGCATTCTTGGTGGATCTGATGAGGTGATGGTGTCTGCAGGTGGCGTTCTTGTAGGCAGCGTAGCTGTCTGATGTTCATTCGCGGAGCCAGTTCTTCTCCAGTTTTCGGCATGTTCGTTTGGAGGCCTGGAGGTCTTCGGTGAACCAGGTGGCTTTCTTGCTGGTGTGGCTGTTGGAGGGTTTCTTGAGCAGGGCCAGGGTGTTGGTGCAGTCATCGATCCACTGTCTGTGGTTGCGGGTGGCATTGTCTGGATCGGTGGGGTCAGCGGGTGGGCTCTGAGCGAGGGTGGTAGTTAGCTGGTCTTTGGTGACTTTGCCCCAGCTGTGACAAGGCATCTGTTGGGTATGGTGTTGCGTGGTGGGCTTCCTGAAGGTGAAATGGATGCAGTGATGGTTGGTCCAGTAGGGTTCGGTGGTGTGGTTGAAGGAGACATGGTGACTTGCGGAGAAGATGTGGTCGAACGTGTCGCCGGTGGCATGGGTTGGTGTGGTCACAACTGTCCGAGTCCGAGGTTGTTGATCAGGGTGGTGGAGTTGATGTTGTTGTTCTCGAGGTGGAAGTTCAGGTCCCCAAGGAGGATGTAGTCCATGGAGGTGAGGGTGTGTGTGCTGATGAAGTCAGCGATGGAGTCGCTGAACTGTGGTCGGGGTCCGGGGGGTCTGTAGAAGAGGGTTCCTCTGAGGGTGGTGTTGGGGTCGGTGTAGATCTGGGCGTGCAGGTGTTCGGCAGTGCTGAGGGTGCCGTCGGTGTTGGTCGAGATTCTGAGGGTGTTTTTGTAGACAATGGCGATTCCTCCTCCTAATCCGTTGGTGCGGTCCCTGCGGGTGATCTTGTAGCATTCCGGGATGGCTATGGCGATGTTGGGTGCTGTAGGGGTGGGTAAAGTTTCTGATGGGAATTAACTTTAACAAACACAACCATATTTGGCTCCCCACTGCACTGGAAAACCCCCAAACTTTCCCAATCAATAGTACTCACATGACACTTTTTTACCAAAATGTCATGCAGATTGGTCAAACAATGCCAAAGTTATAGCCAACAGAGCTTTATAATTTGGCCTCGTGGACCGATCCCCCAGGCCAGGCATTTTTAGAATGGCGTGGGGGTCATGTGGCCCCCCTCCCTTTTCCGCTTATTGCCCCAGGGACCCCATCCCCCAGGGTCTAGCATTTCTTATTTCAAAATCTATTTTTATAATTAAAGGTATCCCTGGGCTGATGTTTGCCCCAGTGATCCTATTCCTGAATCCTGACCACAATATTGGGTGCCTTGATGTTGCGGACCACATGGGAAGCCTGAAGACCCTCACGGTCCCTGCCGGCTTCTAGCATCCTACAAAAGACGACATTGCTTTTGGACAGTGGATAGGCTGAACAAGCTACGTGCAAGTGAGAGCATTTTTCTGCACTTGCTTGCACAAAGCATAACAGAGTTTGCTATGGTTTGGTGACAAGCAGAAGCTCCCACCAAGGCAAAGAAAACAGCTACATCCCAAGGGTGGGCACCTCAAGGGGTATCATGAGCTGGCCCTGGGAGTGGCAGTCCCCCTCCTCCAGGTGGACGTGCAGCCACCCTGCAGCATTTGCTTGAGCCCCCAGGCAGGTGGTGGTCACTGTGGCTGGGTGTTCATGACAGACCCCCTTCATTATTTCATTGTAGCCCAGGGGAGGCTGCTGTCCCTGTTGCATGAGAGGCTGGCCGTCCCCATACAATTTAATGAGAGCCCCAATATTGCTTTAAGACACAGGAAGCTACATGTGCCGCTCCCTATGCCTGAGCCCAATATTGGCTCCTGTAGGAGGTGGTGACCCAGCAGGGACCGTGGGGGCCTTCAGGATTCCCCCGTTTTCCCCAACAGGCAGGACCGGTGCCCTGGGGGTGAGCAAAAGAATTATGGATTTAACCCAGATCTTTTGACTGGAGGTGAATATTTTGATTTGTTCTACATTCCGTCCATCAACTGTGGTTCTTTTGCTTTCTCACCCTAACTGCACCAGGTATGCCCAGATGTGGGTCCTGGGCTCACTGTGCCACTTGAATCAAGCTGTCCTGGCTGAAGAGGGGTGAAACCCTGAAACCGGTCCTAAGATGCTTGGTTCCGATCCCGGGAGGACCTGGCTCGACAGTTCGGGCTGACTGTTCCCATGAGGCACATGGTCAAGACTGATTTGATTATGGCCAGGTCTAAACTGGGGTGGCATGGTGGGCAAAAGAATGATGGATTTAGTATTAAATCTGTTTATTCAGAGCAAAAAGTTTACCGACCTGTGCTCGAGGGTGCACCGGTCACACCATTACAATGCTTAGGTGAAAACACAATGGACACCGTGAACAGTCAGAGTCATTAAACACAGCAAGCCGCCTACAACCCAGATGGGCCGGCCGCGTCAAAAGGTAGCTCAACGTGTCGGAAGCTGAAAGTAGCTATGCCTCCAGTTCAAGGCCCAAACCGCCCCCCCAACAACCCCCCCAACAACCCCAGACTGCCCCCCCTACTCCCATCCCCCACCCCCTTCCTGTCCGTTGAGTGAGCCCCCTAAAACCTAAACCCACCCTGCCATCCGAGAGGGATAGTTCCTACCCCTGCCCACTCTGCGCTTTACGCCTGCAGGTCTTCTTCGTACGCTCTGGTAGCGGAGTGTCCGCGAGGTGCAACAGTCACAGGTATCGAGGGCAACTCAGCTCTCGAAATTCCCCGGTGAGCAAAGACAAGAATGGCCGCCAGATATCTGCGAACTCCTCGCCCCGTCCCGCCGCTGTCAGGGACAGCTTCTCCATCCCCAAAACTGTCCAGAGTCTGTGCAGCCAGCCCAGATGAATGGGGGGCTGGGGGTCCCTCCACCGTGCTACAATGTTCTGTACCGCGGCGCCTAGCGCTATGGCAATCAACCTCCCTCGCATGGATTTCAAGGGATACATTAGTGCATTCGGCAGACCAAGAAGTACATAGGCCGGAAACCTAGGGAGTTGGGTGTCTAAGTGTGCATCCACAAGGTCTAGGATGGTGTCCCAGTAGTGCCGCAGCCTCTCACAGCTCCAAAGTAGGTGTTCGAGCGTGCCCCATTCCCCGCATCCCCTCCAACATCGATCGCTGGTCTTGGGATCCCAGCGGTGGATACGCGCCGGGGTATGGTACCAATACATGGCTACTTTAGTCAGGGTTTCGGTGAGGCCGGTGTGGTAGGCCGAGTGTCTGGCTCTGTGATAAATCCATTCCCACTCCTTCCGCTTAAGTTGCCTCCCCAGGTCCTCCTCCCACCTGGCTTTCCCCGGGTGGTAGGTGTATATGTGAGGGAGGAGCAAGTGTTGGCACAGGTCGGAAAGTAGTTTTTTCTCTGACTTGCGCGTGAGGAGCCATTTCTCATAGGGAGTAAGGAAACGCTGCGCCCCTGGCTGAACTGAAGGTTGGAGGACCTGCAAATACGGGAGTCTGTCCGCCACCTGGATCCCGTAGTCCTCTTTCACTTTTTGAAAAGAGAGGACGCCTTCCAAGTTAAACATGTGTCCCAACCCTCTACAGGGAGTCGACCTCCATGCTTTTAAAAGCTGCGGGTCTAGGCCCGGGGTGAAGTCGGGATTCCCGAATATGGGCGTCAGCGGAGAGGGAAACGAAGTGAGTTCACTCCGGACAGCCACTTGATCCCAGACCTTCATCACCGTACTCGTGATATAGGATGCGTAGAGGTTGGGGGGCCTGTGGCATCGCGGCAGGAAGGGTACACCCTGGAGTGGTCGACCAGCGACTGCCTGGTCCTGGAAGAGCCAGTGTTTGCTAGACTCCAGCTGGTACCATTCCACCAGGGTGCGCATCTGTGCCGCCTGAAAGTACAGGGTGAGATCCGGCATACCCACGCCGCCATGTGCCGGGGGAGAGTCGCTATCCGCTGCTTAAAGCAGGGGCGGCGCCCATTCCAGACAAAGCGTGTCAAATCCGCTCGCGTCCTCTGGAGCCAGCCTGTCGGGGGGCGCAGGGGCAGGGTCTGGAAGATGTATAGGATTTGTGGCAGAAGGGTCATCTTGACCGCTGCAACACGCCCAAGCCAGGAGAGCGTAAGGCGATTCCACTTCCTCAATGTCTCACTGATTTGTGCGCTCAACTTGGAGTAATTGGCTTCCACCGTTCCCCGCACCGTCGGTGCCAGTAGAACCCCCAGATAAGGGACCGTGAAACCGGACCACTGCAGAGGGAACTCAGCCTTGGCATCCGCTAATACGTCGGGGGGCAGGGACACGTTCAGGGCCACCGACTTCCCCATATTGATTTTAAAGCCTGAGGCCTGTGCGAAGGAGTGTAATTCCACCAGAAGCGCCCGCAAAGATTGCATAGGGTCCATCAGGGAGAGAAGGACATCATCAGCATACAGGCTGATCTTGTGCGTGTGGCCCCCAAAGGGGATGCCCTTAATGCGTTGGTGACTTCTGACCCTCTGCGCCAGTGGCTCCATATAGAGCGCAAACAGGAGAGGGGAGAGTGGGCACCCCTGCCTTGTCCCCCTACCTATCGGAAAGCGCGGGGAGGTGGGGCCGTTGACCCGTACCGGTGCGGTGGGCTGTCGGTAGCAATTAAATATCCGGTTTCGGGTAGTCTCCCCTAGACCAAATCTCTGGAGCCCCTGGTCAAGATAGGGCCAGTGCACCCGGTCGAATGCCTTCTCGGCATCGATCGCCAGGAGCATGCATCCTGGTCTCGTGCGCGAGCCCGCCTCAATAAGGTGGAGGACGCGTCTGGTGTTGTCACTCGTTTGTCGCTGAGGGATGAAGCCCGCTTGGTCGGGTTCGACAAGTTGTTGCATGTATGGCGCCAGTCGGCTTGCAAGAATACCCGTATAGAGCTTAAGGTCTACATTCAGCAGCGAAATTGGCCTGTAAGATCCGCACTGAGTGGGGTCTTTACCGGCTTTGGGAATCACTGAAATCGCCGCCTCTAGGAGATCTGGGGTGATAGCCCCGGCCTGATCAAAGGTATTGAAGAGGTCCCTCAGCAGGGGGGCCACTTGTTGGCAGAAGGCCTTATAAAAGGCCGCCGTGAAACCATCGGGGCCCGGGGATTTCCCCAACTTGAGGCGGGAAATCGCAGAGATGACCTCTTCCAGACCAATGGGTCTGTCGAGGAACTGGGACTGCGCTTCGGTCAACGATGGGAGAATAGCCCCGTCTAGATACTCGCCGCTACATCCCACGTCCAGCCCATCCGCTTCATACAGATCGGTGTAAAAGGACCCGAACGATGCCGCTATGGCAGCGTCCTCGGTGAGCATATCGCCCCGAGCAGTGCGGATGGAGTGGACATGCCTCTGCTGCCGCTGTTCCCGCAACTTACATGCTAGCAGTCTCCCGCAGCGGTCCCCGCCGGTGTAGTATGCATGCTTCAGGCGTATGGCCGCGAATTCCATGACGTCCTGGTCAAGTGCGGTGAGCATCTTCCGTTCTACGCACAGCTGGCACCACGTCCTGGCCGCTCCGGTGCGTTGGTGTAGCTGCTCAAGTTCCTTTACGGGCTGTGTGAGGTCAGCCCTTTTCTGTGCGCGCTCCCTATTGTTGGCCACCGCCAGGGAAATAAACTCGCCCCTAAGGACCGCTTTTAGAGTAGCCCACTGGGTAGCCTTGGTGGTATCACCGTTAGCATTATGTGTGAGGAATTGGCTGATTGCTGCCTTGATCTTCTCCACTATGGAGGGGTCCTGTAGCAAGCCGTCGCGTGGTGTCAGTGTCGCTGCGGGCTGGGTGTATCAGGCACTAAGAAGGATGCAGAGATCGGGGAGTGATCTGAGAGCGAGGCCGGATGTATCTCCACCTCACACGCACGGGACGCCAGTTGAGCTGAGCAAAGCAGGTAGTCTAGCCGCGCGTAAGACTTATGGGCTGCCGAATAGTGTGTATATGCCGTGTCATGTGGGTGAAAGTGCCTCCACAGATCCGTAAGACCCAGATCTGCAAGATGCGCATGGCCCTCTGTCGATAAAGCCCCTACCTGTCCCACCCTCTGGTTGGAGCGATCGGTGACATTGTGGAACACCAGATTGAGGTCCCCTCCCAGTAACAGGTGCTGGGTCGTGTTGGCTGAGGTTGTTTCAAGTGCAGAGTGCAAAAATCATTCTTGTCGGCGTATATGGAGCCTATGAGTAGTGAGTAGTGTCTGACCTGCCACCTGGAAGCGAAGGAGTAGAAGTCTGCCCTTAACCTCCGCCTCCTTCTGCAGCACTCGCCCCCGGAAGGACCGTGCTACCAGTACGGCCACCCCAGCAACTTTTTGGGACGCGGAGGAGAAGTGTTGCACCGGGAAGGCGCGGGATCTAAGTCTGTGGTGGTCCTTGGATAGCAAGTGCGTCTCCTGCAGAAGGCAGATGTCTGCCCGTGAGCGCTCTAAAAGTGAGAGGATCGCCCTGCGCTTGTTGGGGCTATTAAGTCCCCTGACATTCAGGGAGAGAATAGTCAGTGGAGGCATGCTACCAGATGTGGAGTGCGTGCGCGCTCGCGTGCAGTGCGTGTCGGAGGCTCGAGAGGTAAGGGTGCAATGAAGCGTTCAGTTTCGACGGACAAGAAGGTACACCCCCACCCTCCCCCCTCCCTCCCCTTCAAAAGTCAGACCCACCCTAACCCCAACCAGCATGTCCCCCCCAGTCCATCCCGCCCGGACCCAACTACCCTTCCCCCCGCCCAACAGAATCCAAACCTGGAACCAATGAAAACCAACCATAGTCCCGGTCCCGGTGGACAATACCAGGCCGTAGAAGGTCTCTGCAGGAAACGTGGCAGTGGCGGCGCCACCCCGGCCCCCCCGCCCCCCTCCCGCTAAGGCAATGTGTGACGGGCAACTCCCAGCTTGCTGCACATGGGGGAATGGCGGTGTCCCGCACCACCTCCCGGACTGCCGCTGCTTGTTCCTGGGCAATCGTCGCGGGGTCCGGTTTCAGGCGTGCCCCACGTCTGCGCCGTCGGCCCACTCTCTGCCAGTCTGCCTGGTTGCGTTGCGCCGCTCCGTTTTGAGAACCGTGGGGCGGCCCATCCTCTGCATCCGAGAGATCTGGCAAGTCGATGTTCAAGAGGGCACAGGTGTCTCTGAGGGAACGGAGTTGGTGCAGCTTCCTCTGCCATTTGAAAATGATCCGGAATGGGTGGCCCCAGGAGTACGGTATCTCTTTTTCGCGCAGAAAAGCAGTCACAACTTTAAATTCGCGCCTCTTCTGCAGCGTTATAGCCGACAGGTCCTGGTACAACGCCACATTCACTCCTCGGAACTGCAGAGGTTGATTCCGTCGGGCTTCCTGGAGAATTCGCTCCTTCAACGGAAAGTCCGGGAGGTAGGCCAGAATGTCAGGCGGAGGGGCCGGAGCCCGCCGCGGCAGGCCCACCCTGTGAGCCCGGTCAATGCGAATGGGGACGTCCTCCGCTTCACCTAGTATCTCCCGGAAGAGGTCTTGCAGGTATCCTGTGACGCTGTTCCCTTTGGCGTTCTGCGGGACATTCCTGACCCGCATATTATTTCTCCGGGAGCGGTTTTCCAAATCTTCAGCGTGCGCCTGCAGGCCGACTTGCTGCTCCTGAAGGCGGAGGACTTCTTGCTGCAGGTGTACTAGCTCTTCGCTGCGTGCGTGGCCGGTCTCCTCCACCGCCGCCACCCTTTCCCCCAGTCCATCCAGATCCCGACGGAGTTCTCGTTGTTCACCAGCAATGTCCTGTTTAAAGGCCTGGAAGTCTTCCCTGAGGGTGTTGAAAAGCGATTCCAGAAAGGTGCGGGTGATGGGGGCGTCGTGCTCTTCCAGGTGTTGCGTCCAGGTATCAGCCGGGGTGAGGGGGGCGTCTGAGTCTTCCCCCCTTTGGCAGCAGGCTTAGAATGATGGATTTAACCCAGACTTTTTGACAGGGGGGGAATGTTTTGATTTGTTCTACATTCGTACATCAATTGTGTGTCTTTGGCTTTCCTGCCCTAAGTGCGCCAGGTGTGCCTGGACGTGGGTCCTGGGCTCACTGTGCCACTGGAATCAAGCTATCCTGGCTGAAGAGGGGTGAAACCCCGAAAACGGTCCTAGGATGCTTGTTTATGGTCCAGGGAGGACCTGGCTTGGCAGTTTGGGCTGGACTGTTCCCATGAGGCACAGGGTCAGGACAGCAAAAGAATGATGGATTTAACCCAGATCTTTTGACTGGGGGTGAATGTTTTGATTTGTTCTACATTCCGTCCATCAATTGTGTGTCTTTTGCTGGGTGGAACCAGGGTACCCAAAATGGAGGCTGGGCCCCGGTAAATGGGGGCCCTCGGGCTGTTATCTGCTGCGGTAGACAGGCCACAATGCCCCCTCCTCTTTTATATATGTTTTTTAAAGGAAAAGATTTGGGGTATGGGGTCCCCAGGGCAGAAATAATCCCAGGGAGCGGGGCTACATGGCCTCCTCCCCATTAAAAAAAAAAGAAAGAAATGAAAAGGCTGGACCTGGGGGTTAGGGTCCCCAGGCCAAAATCAGCTTGGGGCAAAGTGGTACTGTTGCACCTCTCCCCTAATAAAAAAAAAAGAAAACACTGGCACCAGGGTAGCTGCTGGAAGCCTCACCCCTTCTCTTCACCACTCTGCAAATGCACCTCCTGGCATACTACTAGTTGGGGGACGGAGTCCTTCTGGATGCAGAGTATGGTTGCGGTCCAATAACCCCTCCTGTTACCACCAATAAGTCCCACCCAGTGGGATTGCTGAGAGATCATTGGAGGTCCCACTCTCTTTCTCCACCACACTACAAGCTCACCTCCTGGTGCACTACTGGTTGGGAGATGAATTCCCCTTGGATACTGAGGGTCTTTGTGGTCAAAGGACACCTCCTGAGACCTCCAGTAGGTGCAATTGCTGAGAACTGGTCAGCAGCCTACCCCTTTTTCCCCCCACTATGCAAATGTGCCTTCTGGCGCACTGCTGGTTGGGGGATTACGTTTTCCTGCATGCTGAGGGGTCTTGGGGGCCAAGACAGTCTAATGTTATCTGCAGTAAGAGCCAGATTCCTGAGAGCTGGTCGAAGGACCCACCCCTTTCTCCACCACTCTGCAAACACTACTGCTAATTAACAAAATATAGAAATTCACCTTCAAAAACAATGGTTACAGGGACGTTATAGATAGGAAATATAATTTAAAAAACTTTAGAATTTCACTCAAACAACAAAATGTTAAATGGACTTTATATTTAGGAAATAGAGTTAAAAAAAACCTTATGTTACATGAGCATTATAGTTAGGCTTAGACTTCACTAGTACAAAACCAGTGAAGTTCCATAACCACACACAAACCCATTCACAGACCCATACGAGCATTCACACACCCACTCACTCCTCCATAGAGCTACTTATATGTCCAATCACTCATACAGCCATATAATATACAACAAATTCACTCACCCATACAGCCACTCATACTACCAGTCACTCACCCATACAGTCAGTCACATAGCCACACATTCACCCATACAGCTATTCTCCCACCCACTTATTTACCTACACATTCACTCACACACCCACTCACTCACTCATACAACCTAACAATACAGCTACTCACTCAGCCATACAAGCACTCACACTCTTGCTCACATACCCACACAACCACTTACATACCCATTTAAACATTCATATAAGCACTCACACATGGCTCACACAGCCATTCACACAGACACCCACTCTGCAAAATAGCCACTCATACATCAACTCACACAGCCACTCATTCACCCATACAGCCACTTGCACACCCATTCATTTACCCATACAGTCATTACAGACCCACTTACCGACTCATTGAGTCACTCACACTACCACTCACTCACCCATGCAGCCACTCACTCCTCATCTTACTCACCCACACATCTACTCACACACCCACCTATACACCCAAGCAGCCACTAACACACTCATGCAAACAAGGATATATACATTTGCACATCCAATCACATAATATATATTAGAAGTGGTATCACTCATTAGTAGTACACATAGTACACACATTGTATTTTTGTAGTAGGTTAGTATATATGTTTAACAACCATTAACAATTACAATTACTTGATTATGAAATCAGTGATGCCATCAGTGATGTCATTTGAGATGTCATCCGTGATGTCACTGACCATGTCATGAGTGATGTAGTATGTGAAGTCATAAGCAGTGCATTGCAGGGCATACGTTATAGTTAGCTCAGGTAACTATAGCTGCTAAGTTTCGCTGGTTTTGTACGAGTGATATCTGAGCCTATTATAAAAACCCTTTAACCTTTGAGTTTTTTCAGTGAATTTACAATTTATTTAATTATATTCTCTTACTAATAAGTCCCTGTAGCCTTTGTTTTTTTAAGTGAATATTTATATAAATATGTTTATATATATATATATATACCTACATATAGATAGATAGGTAGATAGGTAGATAGGTAGATAGGTAGATAGGTAGATAGGTAGATAGATAGGTAGATAGATAGATAGATAGATGGATCTCCCCAATAGGTGAAACAAATATACATGTATGTATTTAAAAAATATAATAATATATTCTTTTGTTACATTCACTTACCATGAGTTGTAAAGACATGTGCCATAAAGGCATCTGTGTGAAAAGGCACACATGGTAACTGTTTGTACTGAAAAATTAAAATGTTACATTCCTTTGCTTCACTTTTTGTGACTTTGTCCTAGTGCAAACTGTTACTAAATGTGGCTGTAAATTGGCTTTAGGCATGCCAGGCAGTGAAATAAGAAAACTACCCTGCTTTTTATGAGCAACTTTAACATAGCAAACATTTCTACTGTACCTTTCAGTTTATCAGGGGACCCTGGGGATTTTGCCCACTTTGCACATGCCACAAAACATCCCAGCTTCAGATTTGACTGAATTGGTTTGATGCCCACCCTTCTGCCAGAGGAAAATACAAATTAGTGGGCAGTCATGTACACATCAGAATAGAGTTCAGATATTATTTGAGGAGAAGATAAAGTTTTACATATTATTGAATTTAAGAAAAATGTATAGTGTGTATTTGCACTGTTCACCCTAATGTGAGTAACTGTGTGAGTTACCCCTCACTGTGTGTCATTCGCACCAGCGTCGTAGTGATAGCAAAGATTATGCTTGTGAGGCATGCTCCTACACACACACCCTCTATGAGATAAAAGGCAATTGTTGTCTACATATGCTAATGGAAAGCAAATGTGTTCCTTCTATAGTTGTTCAAAGTAGTTATTGTTCTACAGATAAATTCATAACTTTATGAACTTTGTAAAGTTTTCACTTGTTTAGTAATTAATATATTTATGGAGCCGTGGAGACTCCACAGTCACGGAGGAGTCTCAGCACTTTGGGGTGGAATCTCCACAATGAGAATTCACATTTCGAGGATTTTGTCCCAAGTGTGGTGACTCCTCCACAACTGCGGGACCTCCGCCATGCGTGCAGAGACCCTTTGTGAATTAAGCCTAAGCCTTTAGAAGAGATCTTGCATAGGTAAGTTTCCAAATCTTTGCAAAAATTTTGCAGAGTGGAGAACCTCTGGAAAATAGTTTTAAGGGTGTAAGAGCTTAACAAAAAAAGCTCTGTTGCCACAGCTGCATGAAAATTGTGGATGTTGTGATGATTTCTTACAAACATCCTTATTTAGCACCAACAAAATATCTCTTCATAATGTACACTTGCAAACTTAAGTGATGGGGCCATCTGGGAGTGAATATTACTGGACCAATTTGTCTTCCTCGCATTTACCCTAGCTGAGTTATAAGGGAGGGGATGGTAGTTTCTCCAACAAAAGAAACTCTGCTGTCTCTACCACTGAGAACGCACAAATAGGTAAACAAAGCCCCACTCATCGGGACTGCTCGGGGGCTGCTTCTCCCAGCCCCCTCACTGGCTCTGCAGGCTCTTCTGGTCACTCTGTGGGCCCCAGGCACTGGCAATTTGCCTCGGTGGGTCCTGCCTTCTTTGGAGCCTCTCTTCTTTGAGTCTGCTCACACCAAAGGGCTCTCCCTCGCACATGGGATCCCCGCTCACCAACCGGCCACAGCTTCCGTCCCAAGGGTGCGAGGCCTCCCACCATCAGGCTCGTCCTGCCTGACTTCTGGGATGCTACTCAATTGGGGCGGGCGTTTCTCTTCCCCCTCTCATTGCCATGCGGGGTGGACATCCGCCAGACTCAAGGCAGACACGGGGTGGGCACCCATATCTTCAGCACCACAACGCGGGGTGGTAACCCGCTCATAAAATTATGCATGAAGCGGGGTGGGCTCCCGCTTGATTTTAAAATGAGCATCGTGGCAGGGTGGGCCCCCCGCTTCTCATTTCAAACTGCGGGGTAGGCTCCCGCCGTTTCGATGCGCAAAATGCGGGGTGGGCACCCGCTCACCACGCTGTGCAGGGGAATCCCCGTGCTGGGATTCCCTCAATATGCTCTGGTAGCCCAGCGTTGCAGAGCACACATGCTCTGTCTTTGACCTGCAGTAAAAAGATAGCGCTCACGAGGCACTAAGAGTCATTTACAGTCCAATGGACATAGCTGGGCCCAGGGAGGCCAGCACATAGGGCCTTCCAGCAGGGAGGCAAACCCCCATGGCAGTTCCTCCTGGGCCTCGGCATCAGCAAGCCCCCAAGTCAGGTACAGCACAGAACAGAACAGGAACATTTTCATAGGGTCACAGCCCCTATAGTTTTACTCAGTATTTCCTTGTCTGCCATGCAGGGCATGGGGAACCAGATGCAACAGTTTCAGGGGGGATTTGGAGCACTTTGTTTCCCAAGCTCCTCGTCACCTTTGTTAGGTGGGGGCTCGTCATCAGAAACACCACAGGGGGGTGGAGCCATCATGCACTAGGGCAGGCACAATCCTATTCAGGGACCAGGGCCTTTCCCGCCCACTAATCAAAATGTAGATGTCCCATTCAGCCTAGCACTGACTCACCCTGCTACTCCTGGAGCCACACACACCTCACCAGCCAATGTCAATCAAAAAACCAGAAATGCAATTCACTTCAGGCAGGCAGACACATAGCACACAGAAATGCCAACTTCTAAAAGTGGTATCTCTAAAATAGTTATAATAAATCTGCACACACCATTGCATAGCATTTATTATCACTATTTCAAACATACCAAACTTGACCACGCTGTGCCTCTCATATCAGGGATTACCACTGAAACACTTATCAGGGTATCCCCAATGCATTCCTATGGAAGGGCAGCCCCAGAGTAGTGAGAAACCAAAATGGCTGTTTGTCACTACCAGGACATGTCACACACTTAAGGTACATAGCCTATCTTTTACCTACAATGTACCCTGTCCACAGGGCTAGTTAGGGCCTACCTTAGGGGTGACTGACATGTAGTTAAAGGGGGTCACGGACATGGCACACACTGTAGGTGCCACATCACAACGGCAGTAACACTGCGTGCACAGGCCCTGCAATGGAAAAGGCCTGAGATTGGTTTGAAAGTCTACTTTGGTGGGTGGCACAATCAGTGCTGCGAGCCCACCAGTAGCATTTTATTTACCAGCCCTGGGTATCTGAGAGACCACTTTACAAGGGACTGACCAGTAAATTAAATAGGTCAAACAGGAGTAGACTAATCTTACCTTATTTAACACAGAGAGCGCACGCACTTTACACTGGACAGCAGTGCTAAAGTGCCCAGAGGCCTAAAACGACAAACACCATGTCAGAAAAAAAGGCTAGTAGAAAGGCAAAAAGTAGGGAGACACTTCCATCAAACCTAGACACTGCCCCAGGTGAAAACATTATATAAAGACTAGGTAAAACTGATGGAGGGACAAATCCATAGTCACAGCTGACACATTATATGATAAATAATCTGGTTTGTGTTATTTTCCTGAACAATACCATTGTATAATAATAATAATAATCCACATTTGTATAGCGCACAATCACCCGTTAGGGTCTCTAGGCGCTGGGGGCCGTCGGGAAGATTAAGCAAGCTATTGCCCAGAGTCACATGGTGCTGGGCTAACCTGCCGCCGGAGCCGGGGATCGAACCCCGATCCCCAGATTCCAGCGTCAGACGCCCTGGCCGCGGCGCCACACCTCTCCCTGAATATAACATTTCGGCAAAAGATACACTTGCAAAGAAAAATAATGCAAGCATTTGGCATTCAAAACCCCACAAAGGGGCAAATTGTATAAGAATGCTATACATACATTTTTCAACTTGGCTAGATTCCATTAGAGTGAAAACTATCTCTCGTCAGTTAAAATTATCTCAGTATGCACAGGTAAAATTGCATGGTGACATGTGACGGTAAACCAACTATCAGCTTAATGTTCATAGAGTGCATACATTGGATCCAGTGAAAAGATTTACTATCATTTCACACAGTGCAGTACTGCATGGGTACTTGCTGAGCTGCAGTGCATGAAAGGTCGACGAAATGCTCCATATTTATAAAGATATGGCACATTTCTGCTGCCTCCTTACCATGGCACACTGTGCACTGCCTAGCTCAAATGAAGCCACCCTTACAGGTGCAGGTGTCTGTGTTACACCAATATTATTTTTGTGCAGGGAGGGACACTGTCCTGCATAAAATAACTCTAAAAGTATGGTCTGAGAGGCATACCATTTTGACACATTCCTAGGTTTATAGCTCTTTGTATATCTGGTATTGTGCCAAAATCCATGGATGTATTTGTAGGAATGCCCACACTCCCATAGCTGCTTCCCTGCCACAAGCTAACGCAAAGTAGCAACATGAGCTGTACTGTGTTTCCTTGGTTTAAATAAATCACACAGTGCCACTCAAGGCATTGGCCTAACGAAACATGAGGGGCCCCTCTGTAAGGTACATGGAGGGGCCCCCTCTGGACTTAACCAGGAGGAGCTCTCAGGTCAAGATACTGTGCTAACGGGGCCTCCTGGAGCTCAAGCCCCCGTACTGCTGGGGCTGTGAGGTCCTTAGTCATACCAGTGATTCAAGGTGGCTTTGCATGGCTTAGTAAATCCCAGTTAACAGCCTTGCATTGCCTTGCATGACACAAGGGCAACGTAAACCCTTAGTAAATGTTGCCCAGGGTTTCACATGTTCTCATACCTCTGCCTTAATGCCATTGTTGATCCTGTAGCACAGTTTTACCTTTGGCCTCCTCATTAATGGCTTTCTTGACCAATATGCACAGGTCTATATCATTGAAACGCCCTTGCAATATTTGTGGTCATGGGGTAAAATTATGTTTCAACAGTTATTTTTGAAGCTGTTTTGGGGCAGCGCTTCCAATCGCCAACACACTAGCATAAAGAGCTGAGGCCTTATTGCATTTGTGTTTTGACATTCCGGCAACCAGATGCAGAGGTAGCAAACGGGTCGCTGCTAACACTAACAAAGCTCTAAGTAAAAGGCAGCAGACCCGGTCAGTCACTATAGTTAGGAGACTCTAGGTTTGGTATATCACAGGGCCAGAAGACTCAATGGAGTAGTGTGCCCTATAGAAGTGCGGTCAGTCATTCTGAAGAACTCACACTCCTATGAAGCTACCCCGCTTCGGCTTTAGAAGCACCCACGTAGTTTGGTGTACTGCAGTGGCTTGGATTTCATACATTCTGCAGTCATGTAATGTATTGACATCATTTTATATTCAGGTACTTTGTGTCTATGCGCCAGAATACGGGGTTTAAAGTGCAATGTATACAGCGCTAGAAACAATGTGGATTGCTCCAATCAGAGTCACAAAAAAATGTAGTTCTTGAAATACTCCGTTCAAAAATAGATTATTTGCTTTTGGCAGTGCTACGTTTATATTCTTTACCTTACAACATTTTATTATAAACCTCTGTACCAATAGTAACATTTAACCATTTCATAACGCTATAAATTAACGATGCTATTGTTTGCTAACTCGACTGTAGTTATTATTTAACCTCTGAATCAGCTCTGGCGGAACTCGAAGGTCGAGCTGAAGGTTAAATATCTCCAGAGCACAAAATTAACTCGATGGACTGCCATACTGGCTTCCAAGCAAGTTGTTAAAAAAAATATGATATGTGTAAGCCTATAGAGACATTATTCAGTGTTGATTTGATAATGTAACACGGCTTTCAAAGGAATGCCAAATATGGTTTGCTGTCTTTTTTAAATCAAGTATTCTTTTTTTATTTCATCACCCTTAGTTATGCATTGATAGCATTTAAGAAATTGAATAAACGTTTTGAATTGTATTACGCTGGAGGTGAAAGTGAATGTTGAATTTTACGACTCAAGAGCTGTTTCTCCGTGTTTAACAAGTGTCTTAGGTTATTAGGAGAAGCATCGATCATTTTGGAAGGAATTACAGAGCTTGCTCTTGTAAGCTTTCTGAAAAGCTGAAACGTTCATTTTCATCGATGTGGCAAGAAGCCACCGTCTATCTGTTAAACATTATTTTTTACAAACAGCCTCATCGCTACACCAAGGGACTCATTTTTCCATGAAGATCTGTTAGCCGAGATAGAAGGCAAATCATCAAGAATATTGAATAGTGAAAAATGGGTAAAAAATACCCGATTTGCAGATAGAGGCAGAGGAAGGTGACCCAACCTAGATAAAGAGTGTCCGTTTTGGAAACTGGCTACGTTATTAACACACAAATATGAATTTTCATACACAGTCTGAAAAGGAAGCCAATGATAAGACGAGAAAATGTAAAACATCTGGGCTTCGAGACAGGACAATAATAAATAAATCAAACAACTAAATTAAATATGCACAAAGAGATGGTGCACAGTAAGTAAAATCGATTTAAGGGATTCGCTGCGCCCAACTGCTAGACCATAACTGCCCCTCCCCCATTAAAAAGCAGGTTGGGTGCTCCCTACACTGTGAAAGACTGATCAGCTGCTTCAAGTAGCTGTCCTGCTTTCTAGGTATCACCTTCCAAGACTTATGAAATCTATTGTATTTAATATAAATCTTAAAAGGGGCTTACATCCTGCCCTTCCTTTTCATTCATTCATGTGCTTGCCACTTGCTTTTCCTCTGTTTCTTTTGGTTTTAGCATACCATTTCCTGTTGTTCTCAATGTCTTCTTGTTATAAGTGTATCAAGGATAAAGCACTCTGATCCATCCGCTCAAACTTCTTTGTTATTTTAATTTACGAGCAAGTAGATCGCTTTTTTGGACCTACTTCTTAGTTACTCTGCTTCATACAGAATTTAAAAGTACATTTTTTTTTATTTGTGCGAGTTCTGTTGCATATTGTTATAGTGATGGAGCAGCAGAGAAAAAAAATGTTTGTACCCCCTACAATGTTGTTCCCTCATAACTTTAATAATATTAATTGTGTGAAGCATGTAAACTAATCAACAAAATGCACATTATATTAGAAAACTACACGTAGGAAAACAAATAGCTTTTTGCAAAAACCTAATTTATTAGCGAAATATCAATCGAACTAATATAGAACTGTGATAACGTAAATATAAAAGAGTAAACGCATGCATTTGTGCATATGGTAGAATTGTATTGTGGCAGAATAAAGCAGATGTAAGTAAAATTGCTTACATGTTGCTTCGCTATGTAACACCTAACAAGGGAAATTAGAATGGCGGGAGGTAAACAGAAGGGCTTATTTATTTTGTTCCCATTACGGCCTGTTCGGCCTAGTCTGAAAAGGAGCTGTTGCAAAAAAACGCGAGGTGAAATTGAAATTAAAGATGGCCCCCACGTATGCGTAAAGAGAGGATGCTCAGGTAGAGTGTATGGCCTATGCCCGGAGCAAGAGATGTCAAGGCCAGCCTGGCCTGCAACAGGAGTTGTGCCAAAGCTGTCTGTATTAAAAAGCCTGAGAAACGGATGAACATTGAAACCTGAATGCGAGGAACTGTTGCAAAGTGCTAAACAAGTACAGATGAGAACATTTGATGAAGTCATGGGAACCCATGGTGTGAATTCATACTTTTACGAGCAGGTTTGAGCAAGCAGGACATGAGGTGATCATCACCACCCCTCCAACGGACCAATGAGAGATGAGTGTAGCCCCTAAAAGTTTCAATTTTGGGTTTAGATAGTTAGTGAAAGGGTATAAAATAGCTTGTGTGAATGATCTTGGTATGGCCGTTATTTTCGTACCACAACATGCTGTTGGTTGGGACGATTTTCATTATGGTGCAAGAGACTTTGGAAATTTTGGACTTTGAACTTTGATGGGGAAAAGAAACTAGATCTGTGGCGGAGATTCTATAGCGGGAGGGAGACATTCAGGAGGTTAGAAAGACAGTCCGCTTGGGAACCTGTTATATGTTCTGCTGTTCTATCATCACCCTATGGCTATGGGGTAATCAGTATTTTCATTTTCTTTGCTTAAATGTATTGAATAGTGTTTAGAATGTACTTGTTTAATAAATATTTTGCAATATAAAAGTTCTCTCTAATAAATTTAAATAAAATTCTTAAAACATAAACTCAAGTCTGTGTTTATTAAAGTAAAGTCATGACGATTACATTTTAAAGGTTATAAGAATATTGTGATTAAGCTGGACTTAATCGCCATGAACTGATTCCTACTAGTTGGTCTATTGACCAAATAGCGGAGTACCTTGATGTTGTTCTTTATGACCGTTGGGCGTTTAAAATTCTAATGTTTATAATGTATAAAGTTGCCTTATAGGTTAATAAGGTACCCCGCATGTCTTGCAGCTTGTCTACTTGTCACTGATTCAGGGGCGGTGCGGTTTGTGTGTGTGTCTATGCGTGACTGGCAGTGCTATGGGCCCCACCGATTAGTCAAATAAAAAAAGTTGCTCCCGAATTGGTGATATAAATAAAGGGTTTTGTGTTAGACCCACTGGAGCAGATTTCTTGGTAGCAGAGTTATGGTTTCTATAGGTCAGTTTGGAGATTAATGATTATTGATTTTTCATGGTTAACACTATATGTTGAGTCTGTATCAGGTTATATGTAGTTGGAAATTTTGAAGCTTCTGAGAAGTAGGGAGTCGATATATGTGACAAGGTAGTCCCATGGAATTGTGCATTGTCTGGTTTCAATATTGTAATAACATAGGAAGGTGTTAAGTTAGGGAATTCTTGAATGAGTCGAGTTGAGTGAATAGCATAAGGTATTCTTGTGAAACTCTGGCATTAATTCTCAGGAGCAGTATAGTCTCTACATGTGTTTTATCCCCAGAGAAATGGGGTTGCCTTTTGCTTGTTAGAAGGGTAAGGTAGAGGGAAGTGCTACTTTATTGGCAAAACGAAATTCTGTGGTAGGGTAGCGGTAAGCGCTGCCTACTGGAAATACAGAATTCTTGTATGTTTGGACAAACTATCTCTTTGGTTTACCAAAACAGATCATGGAAATGGGTTTTGTGTTGTAATTAACTGATTTTTATTAGCAAAAAGTTTATAACTACAGTGCCGATAAATTTTGTAAAGGACGGGTCAGCAGAACCGAGAGTAGAGCTGACATCAGCAAGAGCCACGCTGGTATTGGCTAGTTGTGGAAGGTGTGAGCTATTCTGATTGATGTGTTAGTGTGAATCGCGCTGGGATAGGTCAGTGTGAATGTGACGTGAACTATTCTGATTGGTGCGTTAGTGTGTTCGGCGCTGGGATAGGATGGAATATCATTGTAGATTGAAGGGAAGTGTACGGCTTTGTTATTGGAAGGAAAATCTGTGAAAAATGGCTTATTATTATAAGCAAGAATAAGAGAAACCTTCATGGTTTAAGAAAATCAGGAATCTTTTTAAGAAAGACAAAGAAATTGCGACTAGAGAGGGAAATGTGCTTCCTCCGCCGAAAACGCCTGTGTCATATATGATGACGAAATATGGCTATCATACTTGTATTTGGCTAGAGAATTGAGTGAAATATACTAAAAATGATAGAGTTACTGATGGAGTGTTGGCATTTCCAGAGATAGGTTCATTTAGCACAGCAGTGTTACATAATTTAAGAGAGAAGATGATGAAACTTGAACAGAGACCTAGACCAACACAATTTGAAACTTTGATTGATTGGGAAGATGAGATGTATGAGAGAGAAAGAGAGAGATTCCGAGATACAAAAGAAAACAGATATAGTCCAGGAAAATTATGGGAATCCAATCACAGGAGTAGGATGATAAGATGGAGGTGAGCTTATATGTGGGATGGTATGTATCCTGTCAGAACGGTGGATGAGATAGTGGGAAGAAAATGTATAGAGAAAAGAAAACATGGGATACCAGAGAAGAGTGTATGTGGAATTAGTGATACAGATGATGAGGTGTTGGAGGATATTCTAAATAAGAGACCCCCTCCATATGAACAGACTTCTGCAGTGGTGACACCAAATGCACCGCATATGGAGACTGAAATAAATGAAACCCCAAAACGATTTTCCGAAATAAAAAGTCCATTTGAAAAACAGGAAATACCACAGACTGTAAAACACAGTACATCCAAATTAGAAAGATTAACTAAAGAATTAGCTGATAAAATAAAAGAATTGGCAAGAAATGTCAAGGCTGTAACTGTACCAGTAACTATAGGCCTTGTGATACCAGTATTTTAGAATCAGAAAATAGGTGAGCTTTCATTAACGATTGCTTTGAATTCCAGGATGAAAAAAGTACGAGAAAAAATGTATCCTGAACTTAATGAAACAAAAAGTGCAATTAGAACAACAGCACTTGTTGACTTGACAACAAATTAAAACCCAATATATAGAGTTCCTATGGGATCAGAATCAGCAACTGAAACTCCAGAAAGAAGTGTGGATAGAATAGACTTATCTAAAACACCAGTAGGGCCAACAGCAGAAGATTTAAATGACTGGGTTAAAAATTTACGAAAGAAAGATACGACACCGAAACTTTTGGATGTGGTTAGATTAAAAATAGAGATGGAGGAACTGATTATCAGAACAATTGGTACTGATAGACTAAAATCATATCAAGATGATAAGTTAATGTTTACGTGGAAAAGTATAACTTGGAGAGCAAAAAATGTGCACAATAAATTGGAAGAAACAGCAAATGAATTAGGAATAGAATTTTCAAAAATTAAAATATTGCAGGAACCCTACAAAGTAGATTTCACTGAGAAAGATATAGAGAATCTGAATAGATCAGGAGGAAGGTTAACACAAATAAAAGAATTAATTGCATTGCGGAGAAAATGGGGAGATGTTGACGTAGATCGATGGAGAAGTAGGTGGATTAAAGGGCCTAGGGGCTACGCCCCCAATAATTCTTGCCTCTTTCATTTTTTGAAATTACATAAATCCTACCTGCAGCTCAGCAATTAGCTGAGCTTCTGACCATTGTTCTGCGCGAGGGTCAGGCCGTCAAAGCATGGACAGGCTCATGCACTTACTGCTCATGAGCATGTCGCAGGATTTGCAGGGCTTGTCTGATTAAAGCACTTGATTCTGTGGCCTGCTGGAGAGTAGGGCCACTCCTCCTTCTTGATGAACCACACCCTCTCTGTTTGATTGCACTTGGGTGCTTCAGGCCGTAGCTTCCCAAAACAGTGTGTCAATCAGCGAGGGTTTGGTTTGGATGCAGTGCATGTGATAGGCGTCATCACGGACGCTGGGTCACATGCTGTGAGCAGATACAGTGCGCATGTTTCAGTTTTATAGAAATATGCACACTGTAGACGTTGTAGAATACTGCCTGTGAGATTTCCCTACTAATTTCAGCACAGAGCAGCAATCATTCTGATGTGGTGGCGTGTGCCAACTAGAACATTCCACCACCTCCTTTCCCCAGAGTCGGACTCCGGAATCGTGGAGGGAAGTTTGCAGATGCTCTCTGGAGGACTTGCGTGGACTCCATTGTAAAAGAAACAGGAGCGGAGGACGAGGAAGCGTAGGTAAGTATATTTTTGATTTATGTTGGCTCCTTTCAGAGCCCTTCAAGTCCTGCTGCCTGTCTGTAAAAAGTAATTCTATTGCCATGTGTCCGGAGGACTGGGCCGCTGACGCGTTGCTGACTGCCCTTCTAGGACAAGGTGAATGACTCTTAATCCTAGGGACATTCAGTACATAATTTGTATGTGGTACAAGTGTAGGTTTCTTTGGAGAGCAAAGTTGGTGCTGCACTGCTGCTGAGTGCTTGGACGATACGCTGGTGGTGTACCTTTGATTTCACCCCACGCCTCTTTTCTTCCACTTTCCTACATCTTCTCTACTTATCTCACTCACGCAAGTTCATCTCTATTTCTGCTATGAACATTGGTCATTGTTTTTGCATTCTTGACTCACTTTTTCTCTCCCTTGGTCTGGGCCAAATTATGATGAATACTAAATCATGGTTGGTTCCACCATTTGCAAGTTCCTGAACAGATTACGCACTGATATTTCTTATAATTAAGCCCCCTGCAGCTGATTTGAGGTGTAAGTAGAGTGAAGGAGGCCCCGATGAAGAAACGGAGCTGTGTTCTAAAGCATGGCTTTTATTGGCCACTTGAGAATGTCAAGGCAAGAGCATAGATTCGCTAAGCAACGGGGCATTGAAAGTTCACTATAGTTTAAAATTCAGCTTCCTTGCAGTAGGCAGAGAGAGCAGCATTATTAAACTTATGGGTCAGCAGATAACATATTTTTAACTGTTGTATCAAAGATCCTTTAGCCAGTGGGAGAAGTTACCAGCTCTGTGTTTTTGAGTTGCATTCTGTATTCAGAGTCCTGTTGTGCTCATGGTTGGGACTAATAGTGCAAAGAAAACTATTGGGAGCTGTCTGGCGAAGATGGTAACATAGGTTTATAGTAATAAACCTATGCTACCCTCATCTTTAATAATACCTAGAAGTTCAGAAATAAACTGTTTATTTCTGAACTTCTAGGTATTATTAAAGGAGTACAACAAGTGTGGTGCAAGGATTGTTTTCTTTCATCACAGGTTGGGCTCCCATGTTCTGACCCGTTTGTACATGTTGGGAACACGGCACTCTTCTTTGTGCACAATATGCAGTACTGTATCTACTGCTTTGCTGTGTATAGCATCCTTGGTGAGCAAAGCTTCTGCACCCCGAGCATTGTCTTGGCAGGGAGTGGAGCGAGAAATGCGGTGCGTGATTCACATGTGCACATGCTCTGCATGTAAGCAAGGTTTTCAGAATACGGTGACGGGTCTTCAGTGCCAGATGGTGACAATCAAATGCATTCTGGGTACTCACTTCAACTCAAATATTACCTCAATACAATGGCGTGTAAAAGAAAGACCAAAAGAATTGAGCCCTCAGTGACAGTCATATGGTAAACATGCTTTTAGGAGGGTTCTGCTTATTTTCTAGTGCAAAAGACAGTAAAAAGAACCCATTTCATAGCAGTGGTGTCTGGTTGGTAAGGTCACTCGCAGCTTCATTTTAGAATTCAGAGCCTTGTAGTATTATTTAATCCTAACCCAGTACAAATCTAGGGCTGCCATCCGAGAATTCTAAGGAAACACCAGAACTGGATGACCGAGTTAAACTTGGAACCGGGAAACTTGGCAACTGTATAACACCAATGCAAGTTGTTCGGTTCATGGATATTGTAACTAACCAAGCTTTCAGAAGTGCCTTGAAAATTGCCTATAGTCTCGGGAGAGTGGAGTACTGCATATAGCATCAGGAATCGAATACATAAACTTGTTGAAAATACTGACAGAAATCTTATGCATGACATAGATAAACATATCTATTTAGCCCCTTTCTTTCGTAGCCTGTCTGGTGTGTCATACATGCTTTCCTTCATGCTACTTTTTACAGGGATTCAAATGTCATTAACAGATTCAGTGCTTTTAAGTGCAGGTTCGATGAGTTTTTCCAGAGGTTTGATGCAGTCAATGAGCACTCCAAGGCGTATGCGTAGGAAGAGATGAAAAAAGAGCCAGTAGCCATATCATGGAGTAGTATACATGTGGTTTATACACATCACAAGAGTGGGGGTGAAGAGGTGCGGGTGGATAGCAGGATCATGGCCCTGTGAGAGGTGCTAGTGTCACTGGTTTTACCTGCTCAGTGCAGGAAAGCAGGCAGTGTTTTCATTTTTGAAGTGCAGTGTGTGTGAACTCGGGGTCTTTATATATGGTAACTGCCTGGGGAAAGCTTTCACTTTATTAGTGCCAGTTACCACCCACATACAGTAATACGCAGCTGAAAGATGACAAGTCAACCTTTGAGACAGGCTTTCTGCTGCAAAAGAACAAGCAAATGCTGCCATGTTTTTTGTAACTTTTGATCTGTTTGAGCTAGAAACAAATTAGTTTTTTGTTAAAATCTGACGATTATGCAGTATAAGATGGATTATGTGGCACTTAATGTCACTTTCACAAACTGACACCACTGCACAACTACACTTTCAAAATTGCGTTAGTAACGTTCTTGCTTTCTCAAATGTGCTCGAAAATGCACAGTTTGCCTACTCTTTTTTAAATAAAATTCCCAGGGGGAGACCTCCCCTGAACCCTCTTTATGACACTAAGGTGTGCTCGCTATACTTATTCGCCACCAGCCACTCAGCTAGAACTTTTACGGCTCACAACTTTCAAATGTCACCAGCCGCCACTGATCTTTAGCTTTCCCTGTAAAAGAAAAGGAACTAGTAGGCGTAGAATATCAGATGAGAGAAATACCGGAAGGAGGTTTTGTACATGTGCCATGGAGTAGACAAGATATATTATCATTTACAAATGATTTCCCAAGATTACAAGAAAAACCTGTAGAATGGTATAGACAAGTAGATATGTTTGTAAAGGCTTCAAACGTTTTGTGCGAAGATTTAGATGGATTGTTTGACATAGTTGTACCTGCAGATTTGTGGACAGAATGTAAAATTACAATTGAAGAATATCCAAGAGATGCAAAAACAGAAGCTCTAGGAAATATGAACAGGTCATAACATTTTCAAAAAATAAAATTCCTCCAAAAGAGACAGATTGGGTAAAGATTAACCCTGGGCGTGGTATGCGTAGTGGGGCTACGCGGAGCTATGCAAAGTGGGCAAGAAACTACGCCCACCTACACACTTCGCGTAGCTCCACTACGCGCCGCGAGAAATGCGCATTGCTATCCAAGATGGCAGCGACGGCGGCGCGAACGAGCAGAGGGAGCCCCGGGATGCAGCGGACAAGGTAAGTGCCTTTTTATTTACTTTTATTACACCATTTACAAAAATTAGGTATGTAGGGGAGGGCGGGAGGGAGGCGGGTGGCGGGCCACTTCGCTATGCCCACGGGGTGGGCGTAGTGTTGCCTGCTACACCTACTTTGCAAAGGGCGAAGTAGGCAACACTACGCCCACTCTGTGGGCGTAGCGAAGTCCTTCGCCCAGGGTTAGTAAAGATCGATAGAAGTACTCAAGAAGCTAAGGAATCTGTACATGCTTATTATGAAAGATTACTTCTATTTTTCAAACATTATAATGGATATGAGACTTTGAGTGAGAAGGATATGAGTCACTTTGTATATCGATTTGTGTTTGGATTGAGACTTTAGATAAGGGACATGATAAAACAGCACATGATGCGTTGGCAGTCCAGGTCAGTTGATGAGGTATTGAGGTACGCAAAATATTGTAGTGATTACATTGAAGCTGGGCAGCGTAAGCTTAAAGAAAAAGTTATGTGGGCACAGGTGAAGGTTGCAGAACAACAAGAAGCACAGTTGATTAATCAAGCTAATGAAATAGGTCAGACAAAAACTAAATTTAATATTAGTAAAGAAAAAGGTCAAATTAATATAGATGAAGCTAAAAAGAAATGGCCTGTTCATAATTGCGGAAAGGTAGGGCATTGGAAGAACGAGTGTCACCTCCAAAAGTCAATACTGAAAATAAATAATTGACTCCACGGGTGCAGAATGAGGTGTGTCACCAATCACCACCACAACAACAGGTAGTTACTCAGAAGAGTCAGGTGCCACAAACACCTCTCCCACAGAGTGTAAATCCTCAAAGCTACAGTGCAGAGACAGGATTCTACAGAGAAGAGCAGGTAAAGAGATTGTCGTGTGCAGCTGCTGTTTCACAGTATTGGTTGAGACAGGATGGAGATGAATGAGATGAGAGTTTCTGACGGTGCCTAGGAGAGGAAGTCGAGTGCGTGCTTGGCGCAACTCTAGAGGTAGATCAGTCTGGTCCTTTTGTGGATGGAAAGGTGAATGGCGTAAATGTTACTTTCCTAGTGGACACTGGTGCTACCTGTTCTACAGTTAAATCAGTAGGAATTCCAAACCTTCCTCTCTCAGGAAAATACATCCATATTGTAGGTGTAACATATAAACAGATTAAAACCCCTCTCACACAACCAGTGGAGGTGGAAATCATTTCTTTTAAAGAAATGCATCGTTTTTTAGTGTGCGATAGCAGTCCTGAAAATTTGCTTGGACACAATATACTCTGTAAGATGAATTGTGCCATTTACTGTACCCCAGATGGCATTGCTTTCCAGACAGCAGATAATGATGTTTTGTATAAAATGACCATGTTGATAATTGACTCATAGAAATGGTAAATGTTCCCTGTGTTTGACAAAGAAAAGATTCCCATTGAATTGGAAACAGTTAAAAATGAAGTGTGGGATTTTACAGGAGAAGATATTGGTCTAATGAAAAATCCTGTAAAGAATAGCGTAAAGGAAGAAGCCAATTACCCAAATACCCCACAATATAAATTGACACCAGAAATCATTGAAGGAGTAACACCAGTAATTAACAAAATGATTGAGCATGGGGTTTTTAAAAGAAATAATGAGTAGTCTGTGTAATTCACCTAAAATGGGACTGAAAAAGCCAAATGGTACTTTTAGAATAGTGTAGGATTTGAGAAAGGTGAATAACATTGTTGTTGCCTGTTGTCCAATTGTGCCAAATCCCGCTGTAATATTATACCAAATTCCGCATGATGCAGAATAGTACACAGTCATTGATTTGTGCAAAGCATTCCTTACAATTCCATTCCACCCTGATAGCCAACCAATTTTTGCTTTCAAGTTTGGCGAGCGTATTTTGACATGGTGCCAAATTCCTCAAGGGTATACTGAAAGTCCTTCCATTTTTATTCAGATACTGAAGAAATCCCTAGAAAGTTTGAAAATGCCTGAAAAATCTATTTTGGTTCAATATATTGATGACCTATTAGTGGCATCAAGGACCAAAGAAGCTTGCATTTCTGATACCATTGCATTACTGAACAACTTGGCAGAAGGAGGACATAAAGTGTCTCCATCAAAATTACAGTTTTGTCAACAAGAAGTACAGTATCTAGGTCTTAAGATTGAAAATGGAATGAGAAAAGTGACCACTGAGAGAATCAAGATTATTAAAGGAATGAGTCCCCCAAAGACACAGAAACAGGTGAGAATGTTTCTTGGAATGGTTGGTTATTGGCAACAGTGGATAAGTGGATTCTTATTGATTGCAAAACCTTTGCAGCGATTGCCCAAAGGGGATGTGAAAAATTCTATAGTGTAGTGCCAGCACTAGGCATGCCTGATTATGAGAAAGTGTTTGAACTGTATTGCAGTGAAAGAGATGGGTGCGCACTTTCAGTCCTAATACAAAGATATGGAAGAATGAGACGACCAATAGCATACTTTTCAGCTGTTTTAGATCCAGTGGCAAAAGCATTACCAGGCTGTCAGAAAGCTGTAGCTGCTACGAGTGTGAGTTTGGAACAGAGTGAAGGCATTGTGATTGGATATTCTGTTAAGATATATATTCCACATCCAGTTCAAATACTTTTGACCAGAACAAAAACTTAATTCATGACCAATAGTTGTTTGACCAGATATGAGAATGTGATTTTGGGTGCAGACAATGTGACGAGTGCAAGATGTATAAATGTGAATCCTTCCACCTTATTGCCTGATGCATTGGATGCTGAAGTCAAAAATGACGTTGATCATAAATGTTTGGATGTACTTGAGTACTGTACAAAACCAAGACCTGATATTAAAGATGAACCCCTGGAAGAATCAGATTATGTGATGTTTGTGGATGGATCATGTTTGAGAACAGACGAAGGAGTTTTGACTGCTGCGTATGCTCTATGCACAGCGGCAACTATAATGGATGCATCTTGTTTGAAACTAATACGTTCAACCCCAGTTGCTGAGCTGATTGCTTTGATTCAAGCTTGTAAACTGGGAAAGAATGTCCGAATTACCATAATTACTGATAGCCAGTACAGGTTTAGAGTTGTGCACGATTTCGGACAGATTTGGTCACAGAGGGGATACATGACCTCCTCGGTATCTCCAATCAGAAATAGTGAATTTGTGAAAATGTTGCTTGAGGTGATACAGCTGCCTAAAATGATTGTGGTTGTAAAGTGTGCTGCTCACCAAAATGGAGATGATTACATCACTGAAGGAAACGAGATTGCGGACGCGATAGCTCAATATTGTGCAAGGCACATGACATCCATGCATCCTTTATTGCTTACTAACATATTTGAAACATGGCAGGAAGTGAGACAATTACAGGAAGATGCGAGTGATGAGGAAAAATATAGATGGATAAAAGCAGGTTGTAGACAAAGAGAGGAAGATGAAGTTTGGGTTTACAGGAATAAAAGACCAGGTATACCTGATCTCTAACATGGCACACATCGGTAGAGATGTAATGATTAGACTTTTCAAACAAACTTGGTATAATCCTAAGTTTCGGATCATCGCCGAAAGTCTTTGCCAAAGATGTCTTATATGTCAACAGTTGAATCCAGGAAGAAAAACAGTTGTAAGTCTGGGATCAATAGTGCAAGATGGAGGTCCTTTTACCAATATGCAACTTGAATTTATCAAAATACCACCATGTAACCGATTACGTTATGTTTTAGTGAATGTTTGTTTATTCAACTGCTGGGTGGAGGCGAATGAAACCAGGAAAAATTATGGAGTTACAGTAGCAAAACTCTTACTGAGGCAATTTATTCCTAGGAATGGTTTTTCAGTGACGATCGAAACAGACAGAGGAAGTCACTGTCAGAATGAAATAATTCAGTTAATATGTGAGGCATTGGACATTCACCAGAAATTGCATTGTGCCTACAGACCAGAGGCTTCTGGGGTGGTTTAAAAAGTAAATGGAACAATCAAAAACAGACTTTGAAAAATGTGTTTGGCCACAGGACTCAAAAGGCCGAATGCTTTGCCACTTGTCCTAATGACCTTAAGAAGCATACCTGACAGAAAAACAGGTTTAAGTCCTCATGAAATATTGATGGGGCCAGTAATGAGACAAGCTTTTGTACCTGTCAACAAACTACTGACTAATACTGATGATCTTATTTTGGACTATTGTAAAGGATTGGCTGATGTGGTACATTCTGTGTTTCACCAGGTTGGAACTGATCCGAGTACTCTTGAAAGACACCCAGCTCATGATCTGAGTCCTGGAGATTGGGCACGCAACAAGATTCACAGAAGAAGAAATTGCCTGGTTCCACGCTGGGACGGATGTATTACGATACGCATACAATTACAACACATGCTTTTACAACGCAATTTTTATATCGCAAAAAAGATTATAGAAGTACTATTATTCTATATTTAATAATTTATGCGTCTAGTAATTGTTACATATTTAAAAATATTTAAAAATCATAAAAAAAACTAAGTAATAATATAACACAATAAATTGCAATACTTACCATATTTTGCGTTGTAATAGCATGAGTTGTAATTGCATCTGCGATGTTATAGAATGTGTTGTAATTGAATGCGTTGTAATGGATGTTGCAAAAAAAAGTTGCATTGTAATAGCATAGTGTTGTAATACGCGCGTTGTAATGGGCCTTCCCCGCTGGGACAAACCACGTCACGTGATCCTGGTTACCACTACAGCAGTGAAGTGTGCAGGTGTGAAAAAGTGGATCCATGCCAGCCACAGAATCAAAGTTCCAGAACCTGAAGATCCACATGTGAGTCGACATTTGGAAGAAACAAATACTAGTTTAGATTCTGACACAGAAACGGAAACAAACAGAATTCCAAATTCAGAAGCTCGACCCTTAAGTCGATATCTGGAGATTCCATACACCAGTTCAGCATCTGAAGCAGAGACTGAAATAATTGAAATTCCAGATCCTGAAGATCGACCTGTAAGTTAACATCTGGAAATATCGGACACCAATTTGGATCCTGAGAGAGAACAAAGTGAAACTGGTGAAATTGAGAAGACTGCAAACCAAATAGAAAGTTCTGAGAGACAAAATATTGACATTGAGACTGGTGAAACAGAAATAATTCATGGTGAGGATGATACCCCAAGCACCAGCTATGGAAAAATTCCTCCAGAAAGTACTGAATTAACAAAAGAGGATCAAGATTCAGCTGTAGAACCTGAAAACATAAGGTATGAAATAAGATCTGAAACTGTCTGATGAAAGTGAAGGAGAAATAAAACAAAGAAGCAGTCCAAGGAAAAGAGCTTGGAAAGTTGAATGTGAGCTAATAGAGACTGAAAATAAAAAGCCAAGAAAAGAGATCATTGGACTAAAGAAATTAAAGGACTGAAATTCAAAATAATAAATGTTGATGAAAACCAAGAGGAACAAGTGAATGAGATAACAAGTCTAGAAGGTCAAATAAAAGAGAATAAAGAACATTTGCAAAGATCAAAAAGAGTAAAGAGATCTAATCTGAAATACAAATCACCTGAATGGACTTATATTGCACTGCCTAATATTGAGAAAGTGGAGAGCAGTCAAGAGAACCAAGGTGAAAATTGTGAGTAAAAGTGATTACAAAAAAATAAACTGTGCTCATACTGAAAGACTAAAGGATTCTAAAATAAAGAAAATTAACAAACTCAAAAGATTAAGAACTGAAAATAAAGAATTATAGGAGCAGTTGGTTCAAAGGACATACTTCCAGAGTGGGAAAAGAGACATTAACCCCTCCATGCTGCAGCGATTTTCCCCCTGTGCTGCAAAATCGCGAGTGGATGGGTTTATGACGGCCCCCAGCCGTCATCAGCACACGAGCACCGTAGTGCATGACGGATGGGGGCCATCATCAGTATGCAAGTGGTTAAAAAATAAAAAAGTTAAAGAGCAGTTGGCTCAAAGGACATACTTCCTAAGTGTGAAAAATACATTATCTTGAAAAAAGGTTAATAATGCCTGAAAACGACAATAGATGTAAATTGTAAATGTAAATTGATACTTGTATAGCGCACTACTCACCCGCAAGGGTCTCAAGGCGCTTGTACGAATACCGCTGTGGAACCCATCCTGGCTTTCCCTGTGAGGTGTCCACTCCTGGGCAACCTCGAGGTGGAGGCCAGGCATCCTTAGCGTTGTGGGGGCCGGTGTGGAGATTAAGCAAGCTATTGCCCAGAGTTGCACTCCATGATTGGAATAGGCACGGAGGCTAGAATTATCAGGTCCGTGGAATTTTGAGCCCAAGACCCGCCATGGCGGGGAATTGAGCCCTGGTCTTGGGCTAGACCTCTGCATGGGGGTGTGCCGCTCTAACCATTGAGCCACACTTCTCCATTAGAAGATCTCGATGTTGCTTTTTATGTAAATGATGTAGAATGCGGTTTTATTGTACAGGTATAATAATGCTCACATGGTTCATTTTAGCAATAATTATTCCATTTAGATCGAATTCAGAACATTCATCTGAAAAGACTAACAACACAAATAGTGATAAGACACATAATTTGAAGAATGATGTAAAAATGGTGGATAATACTGATCTTCATAGAGATAGATCAATTAATGATTTTTCAAAGAATGTTTTTACAAGAATGCTTTATGAATATGTCGAGACAATGGACATACAGGATAGTTACGTGTTGATGCAATTACCTGCGTCTGTATGAGAAGGTGTAACCTATCATCACCTTCCTTTAACGAATGGAATAACTTGCAGTGTATTAGCTAGTTTATTTTATAGAACAAGCAAATTAGAATGTTATTATTCAGATGATGATGTTTTTGCTAAACATTCTATAGTACATGAACTGAACAAAGTGAAGCCTGGCAAAGTTTTTGGTGATTTTTTTTCTTGACTTTAGAATATGCTTTTAGATATAATCTAACATGTAAATTGAGAGTAGAAGAGAAAGTATTTTTAGATATTGTTGAAGACAGGAGAATTAAATACTAAAAAAAAGCAACTGAAAGTAAATTGAAAACACCACCATGGAATTATGATAAAGGAAATTAAGAAATGGGTGCAACTAATGTAACAATGGGATTAGATTTGCCTCAACAAGGGAAATTGTGTATTTGTAGAGATAACACTATATGTATGCCAATTATTTCATGGGTGCCAGTGAATGTAAAGACACATACAGAATTATAGGGGGATAGGGATTTAAACTCGGAAATGATCCGGTTTTTCCAGGGTTCTATTTTATATGTGGTAACAAAGCTTATTACAGGTTGCCGGACCACTGGTACAGAACATGCAATCTACATCTGATCTTTCCAAAGATATTTCATGTAGACAGGGGAACTAAAGGAACTCATGAGATAGGTAAACCACTAACATGTAGAAGAAGACAAATTTTTGCAGAGATAATAGGTGAAAATTTTGGAACATTGATACCAGCAGTGGGTATATCATTTAACGCAAATAAAATTCGGAAACTGTCAACGATAGTAGATCATTTGTCAACTGATACTGCCGGAGGATATTAAATGGTAAATACCTAAATGGTTGCCCTGAGAGCTATGGTGCTGTAAAATGGACTTGCTCTTGATATTTTATTAGCAAAAGAAGGAGGAGTCTGTGGAGTATTGAAAGTGCAACATTGTTGCACCTATATTCCGGATAAAAGTAAAAACATTCAAAAATACATTAATAATATTACTGAATTACATAAAGAAATTGCTCCACTGGAGGGTGATGGTGTTCTAGAGAAACTTGGTAAGAGTGTTTCTGCTGTAAAGAAATGGTTTGCAGAAATAGGTAGTTCATTGATAGGGAAGATACTAATACCAGTATCAATGGTTATTTTAATGGCCTTAATGTTAAGATTAGTGTGTATATGTATTAGAAAAAGAAAAGCCAAAAAACAGACAAAAGAGAAAATTGGGAAAAATAAGCAGAGAGAGCGAGAAATGGGAGAAATCGAATTGGAAAAATATATAGAGAAGGTGTATAATAACTCTAAAAGGCAGAGCATGACAGATACTAAAATTTGAGCTAAAACAAAAGGTAAAGAACTAGAAACATGTTCTTGGAGAATTTAGTAGGGGGGAGTTGATGGCGCAGGGGAGACTTAATAATATTAATTGTGTGAATCATGTAAACTAATCAACAAAATGCACATTATATTAGAACACTACACGTGGGAAAATGAACTGCTTTTTGCAAAAACCTATTTTAATAATGAAACATGAATCGAACTAATATACAACTGTGATAACGTAAATATAAAAGAGTAAACACATGTATTTGTGCATATGGTAGAATTGTATTGTTGCAAAATAATGCTGAAGGTTAGTAAAATTGCTTATATGTTGCTTCGCTAGGTAACACCTAACATGAGAAATTAGTATGGCGGGAGGTAAACAGAAGGGCTTATTTACTACATCTAATTTCTTTATTGTTTGTTTTCATATTAGTTCCCATTACGGCCTGATTGGCCTAATCTGAAAAGTGGCTGTTGCAAAAAACGGCAATGATGGAATTGAAATTAAAGATGGCACCCACCCATGCGTAAAGAGAGGATGTTCAGTCACGAGTGTATGGCCTATGCACAGAGCAAGTGATGTCAAGGCCAGCCTGGCCTGCAACGGGAGTTGTGCCAAAGTTGTCTGTATTAAAAAGCCTGGGAAACGGATGAACATTGAAACCTGAATGCGAAGAACTGTTGAAAGGTGCTAAACAAGTACAAATGTGAACATTTGATGAAGTCATGGGAACCCATGGTATGAATTTTCCCTTTTACGAACTGGTTTGAGCTAGGAGGACATGAGGTGATTATTGCCACCCCTCCAATGGACCAATGAGAGATGAGTGTAACCCCTAAAAGTTTCAATTTTGGGTTTAGATAGTTAGTAAAAGGGTATAAAATAACTTGTGCAAATGATCTTGATGCGGCCGTTCTTTTCGCACAACGACATGCTGTGGGTTGGGACGATTTTTCTTTATGGTGCAAGATACTTTGGACATTTTGGACTTTGAACTTGGATAGGGTAAAGAAACAAGATCTGTTGCGGAGTTTTAATGGCAGGAGGGAGACATCAAGGAGGTTAGAAAGACAGTCAGCTTGGGAACCTGTTATATCGCCCTATGGCCACTGGGTAATGAGTATTTTCATTTTCTTTGCATAAATGTATAGTGTTTAGAATGTACTTGTTTAATAAATCTTTCGCAATATAAAATTTCTCTCTAATGAATTTAGATAAAATTCTATAAAATATAAACTCGAGTCTGTGTTTATTAAAGTAAAGTCATGACGATTAAATGTTAAAGATTATACGAATATTGTGATTGAGCTGGTTTTAATCACCATCAACTGATTCCTACTAGTTGGACCTTGATGCTGTTCTTTGTGACCGTTGGGCATTTAAAATTCTAATGTATATAATGTATTAAGTTACTGTATAGGCTAATAAGGTACCCCACATGTCTTGCAGCTCGTCTACTTGTCACTAATTCAGGGGCAGTGTGGTTTGTGTGTGACTCGCGGTGCTATGGGCTCCACCCATGAGTAAAATAAAAAAGGTTGCTCCTGGATTGGTGATATAAATAAAGGGTTTGTGTTAGACCCGCTGCATCAATAGGCTCAGGAGGATTACGCTATTTACTTACAGGAAGTTGAGCCGAGGCCGAGTCTTAAACCTGGATCCCCAGCTCTAAAGTCAACAGCTCTGGCCTCACCGCCACATCCTCTCCCCTCTATACGAACCTTGCTTTCTTCCGCTCTCTGAATGGATTGAGAACTAAGCAAATCAAGCAGAGGTGTAGCAAGGATGTCATATGCCTTAAATACACTGCGTTCGACTGCATCATACGACACCCATTCATTTCAGTAGATTTGAAAATTATCTAATCAATTGCCTAACAAGTTACCTTTATATATATTTTTTTATTACTCTAAGGTGTTTATAACATCTATCCCCAAGACAATACATCTACAATCTCTACTACAATGGCTACAGCTGGTGACATTTATAACTTGAAAACAACTAGAAGTTTTGGCATTATGTGAAATTGGAAACTTAGTTTACTGCTTTGTCTTCTTGCTTCCACCATCGTCTTTGCTTCCTCATCATTGGTGCTTGCACTCCTCTCACCCTAACCCCTCCATAGCCTCTGTTCCACTTCCTACCAAGACGGAACTCAACCCTTTTGACAGATTTACCTACTGCACTGACAGGATCTTCCTTTGAGTGTCAAGGAAGGCTGCTTTACACCTTTATTATGCAGTGCTTTTTCAAGCTAATTTCTGTTTGTCCAGTCACCAGAGCTGTTACACAGCTCTAAAAGCCAAGAGATACCAGAGCAGCCTGTCATTGTTTGAAGAAACACCATTTACAGCATGCAGCAAGCAGTTTGATTCACACATTTTCTGTGGTTTGTAGTGTAAGGAAGGGGTAATTGTTACGTGTTTATAATGAGTTACATTTTCATGCTTGCAAATTAGTAAAATGTACTTTGCACTTTACATGAGCTCTACTTTACATGCCACTGTGCAATTAAATGATTTTCTCAAAATCATAGGCTGTTGAGCCAATGCCAAGACTTAAACCGTCGTCCCCAGGTCCGAAGTGGGCAGCTCTGACTGCTAACACACATCCTCTTCTAATCTCTTTAGTCTGTTTTCTGGGACAGAGCAAAGAGCACAAACTTTCCTCCAGAAGCTCACCTTTCATCTTCACTTGTGTTGCTTGTTTGCATTTCCTAACACGCACTACTTACACGTGCATCAGCCTGCCATCTCTCTCCTCTCCTCATCTTACAGTGTCCCTGGTTATACCTCGTTGCTTCCCCCCTCATTTTATTTATTCCTGATTCCATAGACACAGCTCCCATCATTTTGACATGATTCTATTTAATAAACTAATCCCTGGGTCTTTAAAATCATTTTCCTTCTGACTACACTGCAAGATGTATTTCAAGTCAGTGCAAGGTGCATCCAGTGACACATGGCATAGCCTCACCTAATATCGGTCCCTGGCCTCATCTGTATTCACACTGTATTTATCTAGTACTTGTTTCTTTTGTTTGTCCTCCCCATTTACCTAATCTTCCCACTTTATAATACCTCCTGTAACACACAATATATTGCCTTTATCAATATACAAGTAATAAGATTTTAACTGAGATTCAATAATTTATGTTGCACAACTACACACTAAGCTACAACTCACAACAAAAGGACCTTATTATAAATCACATAGGCAAAACCTATTGCATTTAGCAATGCTTGTCAACAAATGCGCTGCCTCTAGGCAGGCTTATTCTCAGCTGCCCTCGTGGAAGCACATTTGCTTTAATAGGGTATACTGTCCCTGTTTGTTCCCTGCACACCTAGCTGAAGGTGCTCCTTGCACTCACATGGACAGTGTGGGCCTCATTTATGAGAAATGACACATCGCTGCGTGAAAGCAGCGATGCGTAAGAAGAGATGAAAAAAGAGCCAGTAGCCATATCATGGAGTAGTATACATGTGGTTTATACACATCACAAGAGTGGGGGTGAAGAGGTGCAGGTTGATAGCAGGAACATGGCCCTGTGAGAGGTGCTAGTGTCACTGGTTTTATCTGCTCAGTGCAGGAAAGCAGGCAGTGTTTTCATTTTTGAAGTGCAGTGTGTGTGAACTCGGGGTCTTTATATATGGTAACTGCCTGGGGAAAGCTTTCACTTTATTAGTGCCAGTTACCACCCACATACAGTAATACGCAGCTGAAAGATGACAAGTCAACCTTTGAGACGGGCTTTCTGCTGCAAAAGAACAAACAAATGCTGCCATGTTTTTTGTAGCTTTTGATCTGTTTGAGCTAGAAACAAATTAGTTTTTTGTTAAAATCTGACGATTATGCAGTATAAGATGGATTATGTGGCACTTAATGTCACTTTCACAAACTGACACCACTGCATAACTACACTTTCAAAATTGCGTTAGTAACGTTCTTGCTTTCTCAAATGTGCTCGAAAATGCACAGTTTGCCTACTCTTTTTTAAATAAAATTCCCAGGGGGAGAACTCCCCTGAACCCTCTTTATGACACTAAGGTGCGCTCGCTATACTTATTCGCCACCAGCCACTCAGCTAGAACTTTTAAAGAAAAAGAAACTAGTAGTAGTAGAATATCAGATGAGAGAAATACCGGAAGGAGGTTTTGTACATGTGCCATGGAGTAGACAAGATATATTATCATTTACAAATGATTTCCCAAGATTACAAGAAAAACCTGTAGAATGGTATAGACAAGTAGATAGGTTTGTAAAGGCTTCAAACGTTTTGTGCGAAGATTTAGATGGATTGTTTGACATAGTTGTACCTGCAGATTTGTGGACAGAATGTAAAATTACAATTGAAGAATATCCAAGAGATGCAAAAACAGAAGCTCTAGGAAATATGAACAGGTCATAACATTTTCGAAAAATAAAATTCCTCCAAAAGAGACAGATTGGCTAAAGATTAACCCTGGGTGTGGTATGCGTAGTGGGGCTACGCGGAGCTATGCAAAGTGGGCAAGAAACTACGCCCACCTACGCACTTAGCGTAGCTCCACTACGCGCCGCGAGAAATGCGCATTGCTATCCAAGATTGCGGCGACGGCGGCGCGAACGAGCAGAGGAAGCCCCGGGACGCAGCGGACAAGGTAAGTGCCTTTTTATTTACTTTTATTTCACCATTTACAAAAATTAGGTATGTAGGGGAGGGCGGGAGGGAGGCGGGTGGCGGGCAACTTCGCTATGCCCACGGGGTGGGCGTAGTGTTGCCTGATACACCTACTTTGCAAAGGACGAAGTAGGCAATACTACGCCCACTCCGTGGGTGTAGCGAAGTCCTTCGCCCAGGGTTAGTAAAGATCGATAGAACTACTCAAGAAGCTAAGGAATCTGTACATGCTTATTATGAAAGATTACTTCTATTTTTCAAAGAGTATAATGGATATGAGACTTTGAGTGAGAAGGATATGAGTCACTTTGTATATCGATTTGTGTTTGGATCGAGACTTTAGATAAGGGACATGATAAAACAGCACATGATGTGTTGGCAGTCCAGGTCAGTTGATGAGGTATTGAGGTACGCAACATATTGTAGTGATTACATTGAAGCTGGGCAGCTTAAGCTTAAAGAAAAAGTTATGTGGGCACAGGTTAAGGTTGCAGAACAACAAGAAGCACAGTTGATTAATCAAGCTAATGAAATAGGTCAGACAAAAACTAAATTTAATATTAGTAAAGAAAAAGGTCAAATTAATATAGATGAAGCTAAAAAGAAATGGCCTGTTCATAATTGCGGAAAGGTAGGGCATTGGAAGAACGAGTGTCACCTCCAAAAGTCAATACTGAAAATAAATAATTGACTCCACGGGTGCAGAATGAGGTGTGTCACCAATCACCACCACAACAACAGGTAGTTACTCAGAAGAGTCAGGTGCCACAACCACCTCTCCCACAGAGTGTAAATCCTCAAAGCTACAGTGCAGAGACAGGATTCTACAGAGAAGAGCAGGTAAAGAGATTGTCGCGTGCAGCTGCTGTTTCACAGTATTGGTTGAGACAGGATGGAGATGAATGAGATGAGAGTTTCTGACGGTGCCTAGGAGAGGAAGTCGAGTGCGTGCTTGGCGCAACTCTAGAGGTAGATCAGTCTGGTCCTTTTGTGGATGGAAAGGTGAATGGCGTAAATGTTACTTTCCTAGTGGACACTGGTGCTACCTGTTCTACAGTTAAATCAGTAGAAATTCCAAACCTTCCTCTCAGGAAAATACATCCATATTGTAGGTGTAACATATAAACAGATTAAAACCCCTCTCATACAACCAGTGGAGGTGGAAATCATTTCTTTTAAAGAAATGCATCGTTTTTTAGTGTGCGATAGCAGTCCTGTAAATTTGCTTGGACACAATATACTCTGTAAGATGAATTGTGCCATTTACTGTACCCCAGATGGCATTGCGTGTTTTACTTTTAAAAATTTTAATTCTTGTGTGATACTGTGTTGGTTTTAAAACCTACCCCCTTCCTGGGCACTTATTTCCTTCTCCTCGTGCAGCCGATATTAGCGCTGCCGAGGGATTCATTCCTGACGCCATTTCCCTGGTGACACAGGCGACGCCCACTGCATCAGGCCACGCCCCCCGCCGACACTCCATAAAAGCGCGCTGAATGTTAGCGCGCACCAGTGGAATAGTGATCTCTTGAGGCACAGCCGGGAGATAGCGTGTTTTACTTTTAAAAATTTTAATTCTTGTGTGATACTGTGTTGGTTTTAAAACCTACCCCCTTCCTGGGCACTTATTTCCTTCTCCTCGTGCAGCCGATATTAGCGCTGCCGAGGGATTCATTCCTGACGCCATTTCCCTGGTGACACAGGCGACGCCCACTGCATCAGGCCACGCCCCCCGCCGACACTCCATAAAAGCGCGCTGAATGTTAGCGCGCACCAGTGGAATAGTGATCTCTTGAGGCACAGCCGGGAGATAGCGTGTTTTACTTTTAAAAATTTTAATTCTTGTGTGATACTGTGTTGGTTTTAAAACCTACCCCCTTCCTGGGCACTTATTTCCTTCTCCTCGTGCAGCCGATATTAGCGCTGCCGAGGGATTCATTCCTGACGCCATTTCCCTGGTGACACAGGCGACGCCCACTGCATCAGGCCACGCCTCCCCACCTCCGGTATATCAATGTGTATTCTCAGGCAGCGCAGCGGACGAGCGCAGCGGGCGCGCCGGCAGCGCGCCGAAGGCACGCCTAAGGCAAGCCCGTCTGCGCCCGTCCGCGACCAGTTGGGACCTGGGGCCCCCCCCCTGCTCCTGGCATCATCTACCCCAGACTCACCTACTCTCGCTGTACTCTGCTCGGCTTACGCCCGCTGCCTGGTAAGTACTGCTCCCGCATGTGTTGTCAGGACGCACCTTTATCTTGTCCTGATTGCGCCCTGGCTATCACGTCTTATCCCTCTGAGTTGTGCATTCCCTCATTCCCTTTTTGGACCAACACCCCTCTCCCTGTGAAGGTTCATTTGTCTAACCCATCTCCTGTGTTTAGTTTTATCAGCTTAAATTGTCGTTCTTTACCTAAGCATAAAAGGGACATATTTGACCTTCTCACTTCATATAGTCCGTCGGCCTTGTTTCTTACCGAAACTTGGCTAAAAGACTGTTCTGGACCAGATATTGCTACTGCCCTCCCTGATGATTACGCCTTTGTGGGTCGTAACAGACCTCTTAAAGATGGAGGAGGCATTGCTATTATTTTTAAAAGGACCTATTCTTGCAAGTGGGATGATCTTGCTATCCCAAATTGCGAAGCTGGTAGTTTCAAACTCCTATTATCTCCGAATTTTACACTGTCCGGTGCCCTTCTATATCGCCCCCCCAGCGCTGCTGGCGCATGGGCTGCTGCCCTTCCGGAACATATTTCCCCTCTTTTGCTGGAATCTAATAATTTTTTATTACTAGGTGATTTAAACATACATTTTAATGACACCCTATGTTCCATCAGCACTCATCTAATACAGGACCTGGCCGCCCTCAATTTAAGTCTGCTAAACTCTGGTCCCACGCATAAAGGCGGCAACTTACTCGATCCAATTTTTGCTAATCTAGATAATATCACCTGCCTCCCCTCTAAGCCGATTACTTGGTCGGATCATTTCATTGTAGAGTTTCACATTAAAACAACGGTTGCATCTGGCCCCCTTGGCAGCCCACATTCCCTTGGAACAAGAAGGAACTGGCAAAAACTGAATCTGGAGCAACTTAATCATTCCTTAAAAGAAACCCTCCCCCCTTCTGCTAATATCACCACGGATGATGTGGGCAAGATTAACACCTGGCTTACTTCTGCTATTGAGTCCTGCCTTCCGGCACGTAAATGTAAACAAAAGTTTCGGCACCCGCCTGCCCCTTGGTTCAATGAAGAACTCAAAATGGAAAAGTCACGCT
This sequence comes from Lissotriton helveticus, assembly GCF_964261635.1. Classification (NCBI taxonomy): domain Eukaryota; kingdom Metazoa; phylum Chordata; class Amphibia; order Caudata; family Salamandridae; genus Lissotriton; species Lissotriton helveticus. The sequence continues at coordinate 824,099,212 of NC_136057.1, forward strand.
GCAAAAGACTAGAGCGCATTTGGAGATCCAACTACCTGTCTGCAGATAAAGCGAACTACAAATTTGCACTACAGAAATACCACACTCTATGTAACACTGCCAGGGCTAATCATGTTAACGATACGATACAGAAAGCTCAGAATCGTCCTAAAGCCCTCTTTAAGGCAGTTCAGGAACTATCGGGTATGTCATGTGCCCCCAAAGCCCCCTGCCTGGATAGCAACCAATGTAATTCCTTGGCAGAGTTTTTTACATCAAAAATTGATAACATCTCCGCGGGCTTTGATACTTCATCTTCTGTTTCACCTAGGCCACCATTCCAGCAACATGACCAACTCTCCTTACAGGATGATCCTGAACGACCTTCTCCTCCTCGATTAGATAAATGGGAATGTATCTCCATGCCCGTTTTCCTGAAATTGTTGGCAGAGATTAAATCCGGCTCTCCCCTGGATCCCATGCCTCCCCAGATTCTTTGTAATTTAGACTCTGTCCCTCTGGACTGTATCTTGGCTCTTTTGAACGCATCTCTCACTGAGGCAGTGGTTCCTAACATCTGGAAGCATGCGATGGTGGTTCCACTGCTGAAGAAAGTTAATGCGGATATCAGCAACCCAGCCAATTTCCGGCCCATTTCCCTGCTTCCCTGCCTCTCAAAGGTGCTGGAGAAACATGTTAATCGTCACCTCACCACCTACATTGAATCAGCAAACGTTCTCCACCCTTCTCAATCTGGTTTCCGGGCGGGCTTCTCTACGGAGTCCACCCTTTTGGGAGTCTCGGAGACAGTCAGGCGCCAGGTAGACAAAGGGGAGACAGTGGCACTCATCCTTTTGGATCTGAGTGCCGCTTTTGACACCGTCTCCCATGGCATCCTTTTGTCTGCCTTGAAGTCTGTTGGTATCCGCGGCCCCGCCCTCGCCTGGATCTCTGACTTTCTTTCTCATCGCACTTTCCAGGTTTTCTCCCCTTCTTCTGTGTCCACTGTTCACAACTCCCCGTATGGCGTTCCCCAGGGTTCTATTCTCAGTCCTTTATTTTTTAACCTTTATGTCAGACCTCTTGCTTTTCTTGCTGAACAGGCTGGACTTTCTATTTTTTCTTATGCTGATGATACCCAAATTATTTTCTCTCTCTCCTCTAATCAGCACTCCCCTTCTTCTTCTCTCTGTTCTGGACTCACTGACATCGCCAACTGGATGCTGACTAACAAGCTAAAGCTAAATGGCGATAAAACAGAGCTTCTCCTATTTGGGCCGGATTCCGCTCTCTGGGGCCCGCAACATTGGCCTCAGCAAATGGGACCTCTACCAGTCCCAGCAACTTCAGCACGCAATCTGGGGGTCCTCTTTGATAATCAGTTATCCATGAGACAACATGTGGTCAAGGTCTCGGCCACCTGCACCACCATCATCAGGTGGCTGAGGAAGATCACATGGATGCTGCCTCCAGACACCCAGAAGTCAGTGGTCCAGGCCCTAGTGACATCGCGGCTGGACTACGGCAACGTACTCCTTCTGGGTGCCTGTAAGGAGGTCACCCGGAAGCTCCAAGTAGTTCAGAACATGGCTGCCCGTCTACTCTGTAACCTACCGAGAACAACCTCAGTCTCTTCCTCTCTGCGTAGCCTTCACTGGCTGCGCATAGAATCTAGGACCAAATTTAAAGCACTTTGCTTCATGCACCGTATCAAAGCTGGAAAAGCCCCCCAATATCTTTCCACTTTAGTCCAGCAATACTGTCCCTCTCGCACCCTTAGATCTTCCACTCACTGCAGATTTTCTGTTCCCCGCTTTAAGCGGTCCAGAGTCGGTGGACGCTCATTCTCCCACCTGGCACCTGCGCTCTGGAATTCGCTTCCCATCCCTCTGCGATCTGAAACATCCTATATCAAATTCCGCAAAGGTGTGAAAACCTGGTTGTTTTCTCTGTAACCGATTCCTTAACTTCCGTTGTCCTCTTTTATTTCTATTCCCCTAGCGCCGGGAAACCTACGGGTAGCTGAGCGCTTTACAAAATCAGATATAATAATAATAATAATAATTGCTTTCCAGACAGCAGATAATGATGTTTTGTATAAAATGACCATGTTGATAATTGACTCATAGAAATGGTAAATGTTCTCTGTGTTTGACAAAGAAAAGATTCCCATTGAATTGGAAAGAACAGTTAAAAATGAAGTGTGGGATTTTACAGGAGAAGATATTGTTCTAATGAAAAATCCTGTAAAGAATAGCGTAAAGGAAGAAGCCAATTACCCAAATACCCCACAATATAAATTGACACCAGAAATCATTGAAGGAGTAACACCAGTAATTAACAAAATGATTGAGCATGGGGTTTTTACAACAAATAATGAGTAGTTTGTGTAATTCACCTAAAATGGTACTGAAAAAGCCAAATGGTACTTTTAGAATAGTGTAGGATTTGAGAAAGGTGAATAACATTGTTGTTGCCTGTTGTCCAATTGTGCCAAATCCCGCTGTAATATTATACCAAATTCTGCATGATGCAGAATAGTACACAGTCATTGATTTGTGCAAAGCATTCCTTACAATTCCATTCCACCCTGATAGCCAACCAATTTTTGCTTTCAAGTTTAGCGAGCGTATTTTGACATGGTCCCAAATTCCTCAAGGGTATACTGAAAGTCCTTCCATTTTTATTCAGATACTAAAGAAATCCCTAGAAAGTTTGAAAATGCCTGAAAAATCTATTTTGGTTCAATATATTGATGACCTATTAGTGGCATCAAGGACCAAAGAAGCTTGCATTTCTGATACCATTGCATTACTGAACAACTTGGCAGAAGGAGGACATAAAGTGTCTCCATCAAAATTACAGTTTTGTCAACAAGAAGTACAGTATCTAGGTCATAAGATTGAAAATGGAATGAGAAAAGTGACCACTGAGAGAATCAAGATTATTAAAGGAATGAGTCCCCCAAAGACACAGAAACAGGTGAGAATGTTTCTTGGAATGGTTGGTTATTGGCAACAGTGGATAAGTGGATTCTTATTGATTGCAAAACCTTTGCAGCGATTACCCAAAGAGGATGTGAAAAATTCTATAGTGCTAAATGAAAAAGAGATGGAATCTTTTGAACAATTGAAAAACAGTTTACGTGTAGTGCCAGCACTAGGCATGCCTGATTATGAGAAAGTGTTTGAACTGTATTGCAGTGAAAGAGATGGGTGCGCACTTTCAGTCCTAATACAAATATATGGAAGAATGAGACGACCAATAGCATACTTTTCAGCTGCTTTAGATCCAGTGGCAAAAGCATTACCAGGCTGTCAGAAAGCTGTAGCTGCTACGAGTGTGAGTTTGGAACAGAGAGAAGGCATTGTGATTGGATATTCTGTTAAGATATATATTCCACATTCAGTTCAAATACTTTTGACCAGAACAAAAAATTAATTCATGACCAATAGTTGTTTGACCAGTTATGAGAATGTGATTTTGGGTGCAGACAATGTGATGAGTGCAAGATGTATAAATGGGAATCCTTCCACCTTATTGCCTGATGCATTGGATGCCGAAGTCAAAAATGACGTTGATCATAAATGTTTGGATGCACTTGAGTACTGTACAAAACCAAGACCTGATATTAAAGATGAACCCCCTGGAAGAATCAGATTATGTGATGTTTGTGGATGGATCATGTTTGAGAACAGACGAATGAGTTTTGACTGCTGCGTATGCTCTATGCACAGCGGCAACTATAATGGATGCATCTTGTTTGAAACTAATACGTTCAACCCAAGTTGCTGAGTTGATTGCTTTGATTCAAGCTTGTAAACTGGGAAAGAATGTCCGAATTACCATAATTACTGATAGCCAGTACAGGTTTAGAGTTGTGCACGATTTCGGACAGATTTGGTCACAGAGGGGATACATGACCTCTTCGGTATCTCCAATCAGAAATAGTGAATTTGTGAAAATGTTGCTTGAGGTGATACAGCTGCCTAAAATGATTGTGGTTGTAAAGTGTGCTGCTCACCAAAATGGAGATGATTACATCACTGAAGGAAATGAGTTTGCGGACGCGATAGCTCAATATTGTGCAAGGCACATGACATCCATGCATCCTTTAATGCTTACTAACATAGTTGAAACATGGCAGGAAGTGAGACAATTACAGGAAGATGCGAGTGATGAGGAAAAATATAGATGGATAAAAGCAGGTTGTAAACAAAGAGAGGAAGATGAAGTTTGGGTTTACAGGGATGAAAGACCAGGTATACCTGATCTCTAACATGGCACAGATGTACCATGGACAGGCACACATCGGTAGAGATGCAATGATTAGACTTTTCAAACAAACTTGGTATAATCCTAAGTTTCGGATCATCGCCAAAAGTCTTTGCCAAAGATGTCTTATATGTCAACAGTTGAATCCAGGAAGAAAAGCAGTTGTAAGTCTGGGATCAATAGTGCAAGATGGAGGTCCTTTTACCAATATGCAACTTGAATTCATCAAAATACCACCAGGTAACCGATTACGTTATGTTTTAGTGAATGTTTGTTTATTCAACTGCTGGGTGGAGGCGAATGAAAACAGGAGAAATTATGGAGTTACAGTAGCAAAACTCCTACTGAGGCAATTTATTCCTAGGAATGGTTTTTCAGTGACGATCGAAACAGACAGAGGAAGTCACTGTCAGAATGAAATAATTCAGTTAATATGTGAGGCATTGGACATTCACCAGAAATTGCATTGTGCCTACAGACCAGAGGCTTCTGGGGTGGTTTAACAAGTAAATGGAACAATCAAAAACAGACTTTGAAAATGTGTTTCGCCACAGGACTCAAATGGCCGAATGCTTTGCCACTTGTCCTAATGACCTTCAGAAGCATACCTGACAGAAAAACAGGTTTAAGTCCTCATGAAATATTGATGGGGCCAGTAATGAGACAAGCATTTGTACCTGTCAACAAACTACTGACTAATACTGATGATCTTATTCTGAACTATTGTAAAGGATTGGCTGATGTGGTACATTCTGTGTTTCACCAGGCTGGAACTGATCCGAGTACTCTTGAAAGACACCCAGCTCATGATCTGAGTCCTGGAGATTGGGCACGCAACAAGATTCACAGAAGAAGAAATTGCCTGGTTCCACGCTGGGACAGATGTATGACGATACGCATACAATTACAACACATGCTTTTACAACGCAATTTTTATATCGCAAAAAAGATTATAGAAGTACTATTATTCTATATTTAATAATATATGCGTCTAGTAATTGTTCCATATTCAAAAATATTTAAAAATCATAAAAAAACTAAGTAATAATATAACACAATAAATTGCAATACTTACCATATTTTGTGTTGTAATAGCATGAGTTGTAATTGCATCTGCGATGTTATAGAATGCGTTGTAATTGAATGCGTTGTAATGGATGTTGCAAAAAAAAGTTGCATTGTAATAGCATAGTGTTGCAATACGCGCGTTGTAATGGGCCTTCCCCGCTGGGACAAACCACGTCAAGTGATCCTGGTTACCACTACAGCAGTGAAGTGTGCAGGTGTGAAAAAGTGGATTCATGCCAGCCACAGAATCAAAGTTCCAGAACCTGAAGATCCACATGTGAGTCGACATTTGGAAGAAACAAATACTAGTTCAGATTCTGACACAGAAACTGAAACAAACAGAATTCCAAATTCAGAAGCTCGACCTGTAAGTCGATATCTGAAGATTCCAGACACCAGTTCAGCATCTGAAGCAGAGACTGAAATAATTGAAATTCCAGATCCTGAAGATCGACCTGTAAGTCAACATCTGGAAATATCGGACACCAATTTGGATCCTAAGAGAGTACAAAGTGAAACTGGTGAAATTGAGAAGACTGCAAACCAAATAGAAAGTTCTGAGAGACAAAATATTGACATTGAGACTGGTGAAACAGAAATAATTCATGGTGAGGATGATACCCCAAGCACCAGCTATGGAAAAATTCCTCCAGAAAGTACTGAATTAACAAAAGAGGATCAAGATTCAGCTGTAGAACCTGAAAACATAAGGTGTTAAATAAGATCTGGAACTGTCTGATGAAAGTGAAGGAGAAATAAAACAAAGAAGCAGTCCAAGGAAAAGAGCTTGGAAAGTTGAACGTGAGATAATAGAGACTGAAAATAAAAAGCCAAGAAAAGAGATCATTGGACTAAAGAAATTAAAGGACTGAAATTCAAAATAATAAATGTTGATGAAAACCAAGAGGAACAAGTGAATGAGATAACAAGTCTAGAAGGTCAAATAAAAGAGAATAAAGAACATTTGCAAAGATCAAAAAGAGTAAAGAGATCTAATCTGAAATACAAATCACCTGAATGGACTTATATTGCACTGCCTAATATTGAGAAAGTGGAGAGCAGTCAAGAGAACCAAGGTGAAAATTGTGAGTAAAAGTGATTACAAAAAAATAAACTGTGCTCATACTGAAAGACTAAAGGATTCTAAAATAAAGAAAATTAACAAACTCAAAAGATGAAGAACTGAAAAGAAAGAATTATAGGAGCAGTTGGTTCAAAGGACATACTTCCAGAGTGGGAAAAGAGACATTAACCCCTTCCATGCTGCAGCGATTTTCCCCCTGTGCTGCAAAATCGCGAGTGGATGGGTTTATGATGGCCCCCCGCCGTCATCAGCACACGAGCACCGTAGTGCATGACGGATGGGGGCCATCATCAGTATTCAAGTGGTTAAAAAATAAAAAAGTTAAAGAGCAGTTGGCTCAAAGGACATACTTCCTTGTGTGAAAAATACATTATCTTGAAAAAAAAGGTTAATAATGCCTGAAAACGACAATAGATGTAAATTGTAAATGTAAATTGATACTTGTATAGCGCACTACTCACCCGCAAGGGTCTCAAGGTGCTTGTACGAATACCGCTGTGGAACCCATCCTGGCTTTTCCTGTGAGGTGTCCACTCCTGGGCACCCCCGAGGTGGAGGCCAGGCATCCTTAGCGTTGTGGGGGCCGTTGTGGAGATTAAGCAAGCTATTGCCCAGAGTTGCATGGTGGGACTCCCTGATTGGAATAGGCACGGAGGCAAGAATTATCAGGTCCATGGAATTTTGAGCCCAAGACCCGGCGTGCGTGGCGGGTAATTGATCCCCGGTACTGGGCTAGACCTCTGCATCAGGGTGTGCTGCTCTAACCATTGAGCCACACTTCTCCACTAGAAGATCTTGATGTTGCTTTTTATGTAAATGATGTAGAATGCGGTTTTATTGTACAGGTTTAATAATGCTCACATGGTTCATTTTAGCAATAAATATTCCATTTAGATCGAATTCAGAACATTCATCTGAAAAGAATAACAACACAAATAGTGATAAGACACATAATTTGAAGAATGATGTAAAAATGGTGGATAATACTGATCTTCATAGAGATAGATCAATTAATGATTTTTCAAAGAATGTTTTTACAAGAATGCTTTATGAATATGTCGAGACAATGGACATACAGGATAGTTACGTGTTGATGCAATTACCTGCGTCTGTATCAGAAGGTGTAACCTATCATCACCTTCCTTTAACGAATGGAATAACTGGCAGTGTATTCGCTAGTTTATTTTATAGAACAAGCTAATTAGAATGTTATTATTCAGATGATGATGTTTTTGCTAAACATTCTATAGTACATGGACTGAACAAAGTGAAGCCTGGCAAAGTTTTTGGTGATTTTTTTCTTGACTTTAGAATATGCTTTTAGATATAATCTAACATGTAAATTGAGAGTAGAAGAGAAAGTATTTTTAGATATTGTTGAAGACAGGAGAATTAAATACTAAAAAAAAGCAACTGAAAGTAAATTGAAAACACCACCATGGAATTGTGATAAAGGAAAATAAGAAATGGGTGCAACTAATGTAACAATAGGATTAGATTTGCCTCAACAAGGGAAATTGTGTATTTGTAGAGATAACACTATATGTATGCCAATTATTTCATGGGTGCCAGTGAATGTAAAGACACATACAGAATTATAGGGGGATGGGGATTTAAACTCGGAAATGATCCGGTTTTTCCAGGGTTCTATTTTATATGTGGTAACAAAGCTTATTACAGGTTGCCGGACCACTGGTACAGAACATGCAATCTACATCTGATATTTCCAAAGATATTTCATGTAGATAGGGGAACTAAAGGAACTCATGAGATAGGTAACCACTAACATGTAGAAGAAGACAAAGTTTTGCAGAGATAATAGGTGAGATTTTTGGAACATTGATACCAGCAGTGGGTATATCATTTAATGCAAATAAAATTCGGAAACTGTCAACGATAGTAGATTATTTGTCAACTAATACTGCCAGAGGATATTAAATGGTAAATACCTAAATGGTTGCCATGAGAGCTATGGTGCTGTAAAATGGACTTGCTCTTGATATTTTATTAGCAAAAGAAGGAGGAGTCTGTGGAGTATTGAAAGTGCAACATTGTTGCACCTATATTCCGGATAAAAGTCAAAACATTCAAAAATACATTAATAATATTACTGAATTACATAAAGACATTGCTTCACTGGAAGGTGATGGTGTTCTAGAGAAACTTGGTAAGAGTGTTTCTGCTGTAAAGAAATGGTTTGCAGAAATAGGTAGTTCATTGATAGGGAAGATACTAATACCAGTATCAATGGTTATTTTAATGGCCTTAATGTTAAGATTAGTGTGTATATGTATTAGAAAAAGAAAAGCCAAAAAACAGACAAAAGAGAAAATTGGGAAAAATAAGCAGAGAGAGCGAGAAATTGGAGAAATCGAATTGAAAAAATATATAGAGAAGGTGTATAATAACTCTAAAAGGCAGAGCATGACAGATACTAACATTTGAGCTAAAACAAAGGGTAAAGAACTAGAAACATGTTCTTGGAGAATTTAGTAGGGGGGAGTTGATGGCGCAAGGGAGACTTAATAATATTAATTGTGTGAATCATGTAAACTAATCAACAAAATGCACATTATATTAGAACACTACACGTGGGAAAACGAACTGCTTTTTGCAAAAACCTATTTTATTAATGAAACATGAATCGAACTAATATACAACTGTGATAACGTAAATATAAAAGAGTAAACACATGTATTTGTGCATATGGTAGAATTGTATTGTTGCAAAATAATGCTGATGGTTAGTAAAATTGCTTATATGTTGCTTCGCTAGGTAACACCTAACATGAGAAATTAGTATGGCGGGAGGTAAACAGAAGGGCTTATTTACTACATCTAATTTCTTTATTGTTTGTTTTCATATTAGTTCCCATTACGGCCTGATCGGCCTAGTCTGAAAAGTGGCTGTTGCAAAAAACGGCAATGATGGAATTGAAATTAAAGATGGCACCCACCCATGCGTAAAGAGAGGATGTTCAGTCACGAGTGTATGGCCTATGCACAGAGCAAGTGATGTCAAGGCCAGCCTGGCCTGCAACGGGAGTTGTGCCAAAGTTGTCTGTATTAAAAAGCCTGGGAAACGGATGAACATTGAAACCTGAATGCGAAGAACTGTTGCAAGGTGCTAAACAAGTACAAATGTGAACATTTGATGAAGTCATGGGAACCCATGGTATGAATTTTCCCTTTTACGAACTGGTTTGAGCAAGGAGGACATGAGGTGAATATTGCCACCCCTCCAATGGACCAATGAGAGATGAGTGTAACCCCTAAAAGTTTCAATTTTGGGTTTAGATAGTTAGTGAAAGGGTATAAAATAACTTGTGCAAATGATCTTGATGAGGCTGTTCTTTTCGCACAACGACATGCTGTGGGTTGGGACGATTTTTCTTTATGGTGCAAGATACTTTGGAAATTTTGGACTTTGAACTTTGATGGGGTAAAGAAACAAGATCTGTTGCGGAGTTTTAATGGCAGGAGGGAGACATCAAGGAGGTTAGAAAGACAGTCAGCTTGGGAACCTGTTATATCGCCCTATGGCCACTGGGTAATGAGTATTTTCATTTTCTTTGCATAAATGTATAGTGTTTAGAATGTACTTGTTTAATAAATCTTTCGCAAGATAAAATTTCTCTCTAATGAATTTAGATAAAATTCTATAAAATATAAACTCGAGTCTGTGTTTATTAAAGTAAAGTCATGACGATTAAATGTTAAAGATTATACGAATATTGTGATTGAGCTGGTTTTAATCACCATCAACTGATTCCTACTAGTTGGTCCTTCGACCAAATAGCGGAGTACCTTGATGCTGTTCTTTGTGACCGTTGGGCATTTAAAATTCTAATGTATATAATGTATTAAGTTACTGTATAGGCTAATAAGGTACCCCACATGTCTTGCAGCTCGTCTACTTGTCACTGATTCAGGGGCAGTGTGGTTTGTGTGTGACTCGCGGTGCTATGGGCTCCACCCATGAGTAAAATAAAAGAGGTTGCTCCTGGATTGGTGATATAAATAAAGGGTTTGTGTTAGACCCGCTGCATCAATAGGCTCAGGAGGATTACGCTATTTACTTACAGGAAGTTGAGCCGAGGCCAAGTCTTAAACCTGGATCCCCAGCTCTAAAGTCAACAGCTCCGGCCTCACCGCCACATCCTCTCCCCTCTATACGAACCTTGCTCTCTTCCGCTCTCTGAATGGATTGAGAACTAAGCAAATCAAGCAGAGGTGTAGCAAGGATGTCATATGCCTTAAATACACTGCGTTCGACTGCATCATACGACACCCATTCATTTCAGTAGATTTGAAAATTATCTAATCAATTGCCTAACAAGTTACCTTTATATATATTTTTTTATTACTCTAAGGTGTTTATAACATCTATCCCCAAGACAATACATCTACAATGTCTACTACAATGGCTACAGCTGGTGACATTTATAACTTGAAAACAACTAGGAGTTTTGGCATTATGTGCAATTGGAAACTTAGTTTACTGCTTTGTCTTCTTGCTTCCACCTTCGTCTTTGCTTCCTCATCATTGGTGCTTGCACTCCTCTCCCCCTAACCCCTCCATAGCCTCTGTTCCACTTCCTACCAAGACGGAACTCAACCCTTTTGGCAGATTTACCTACTGCACTGACAGGATCTTCCTTTGAGTGTCAAGGAAGGCTGCTTTACACCTTTATTATGCAGTGCTTTTTCAAGCTAATTTCTGTTTGTCCAGTCACCAGAGCTGTTACACAGCTCTAAAAGCCAAGAGATACCAGAGCAGCCTGTCATTGTTTGAAGAAACACCATTTACAGCATGCAGCAAGCAGTTTAATTCACAAATTTTCTGTGGTTTGTAGTGTAAGGAAGGGGTAATTGTTACGTGTTTATAATGAGTTACATTTTCATGCTTGCAAATTAGTAAAATGTACTTTGCACTTTACATGAGCTCTACTTTACATGCCACTGTGCAATTAAATTATTTTCTCAAAATCATAGGCTGTTGAGCCAATGCCAAGACTTAAACCGTCGTCCCCAGGTCCGAAGTGGGCAGCTCTGACTGCTAACACACATCCTCTTCTAATCTCTTTAGTCTGTTTTCTGGGACAGAGCAAAGAGCACAAACCTTCCTCCAGAAGCTCACCTTTCATCTTCACTTGTGTTGCTTGTTTGCATTTCCTAACACGCACTACTTACACGTGCATCAGCCTGCCATCTCTCTCCTCTCCTCATCTTACAGTGTCCCTGGTTATACCTCGTTGCTTCCCCCCTCATTTTATTTATTCCTGATTCCATAGACACAGCTCCCATAATTTTAACATGATTCTATTTAATAAACTAATCCCTGGGTCTTTAAAATCATTTTCCTTCTGACTACACTGCAAGATGTATTTCAAGTCAGTGCAAGGTGCATCCAGTGACACATGGCATAGCCTCACCTAATATCGGTCCCTGGCCTCATCCGTATTCACACTGTATTTATCTAGTACTTGTTTCTTTTGCTTGTCCTCCCCATTTACCTAATCTTCCCACTTTATAATACCTCCTGTAACACACAATATATTGCCTTTATCAATATACAAGTAATAAGATTTTAACTGAGATTCAATAATTTATGTTGCACAACTACACACTAAGCTACAACTCACAACAAAAGGACCTTATTATAAATCACATAGGCAAAACCTATTGCATTTAGCAATGCTTGTCAACAAATGCGCTGCCTCTAGGCAGGCTTATTCTCAGCTGCCCTCGTGGAAGCACATTTGCTTTAATAGGGTATACTGTCCCTGTTTGTTCCCTGCACACCTAGCTGAAGGTGCTCCTTGCACTCACATGGACAGTGTGGGCCTCATTTATGAGAAATGACACATCGCTGCGTGAAAGCAGCGATGCGTAGGAAGAGATGAAAAAAGAGCCAGTAGCCATATCATGGAGTAGTATACATGTGGTTTATACACATCACAAGAGTGGGGGTGAAGAGGTGCAGGTGGATAGCAGGATCATGGCCCTGTGAGAGGTGCTAGTGTCACTGGTTTTATCTGCTCAGTGCAGGAAAGCAGGCAGTGTTTTCATTTTTGAAGTGCAGTGTGTGTGAACTCGGGGTCTTTATATATGGTAACTGCCTAGGGAAAGCTTTCACTTTATTAGTGCCAGTTACCACCCACATACAGTAATACGCAGCTGAAAGATGACAAGTCAACCTTTGAGACGGGCTTTCTGCTGCAAAAGAACAAACAAATGCTGCCATGTTTTTTGTAACTTTTGATCTGTTTGAGCTAGAAACAAATTAGTTTTTTGTTAAAATCTGACGATTATGCAGTATAAGATGGATTATGTGGCACTTAATGTCACTTTCACAAACTGACACCACTGCATAACTACACTTTCAAAATTGCGTTAGTAACGTTCTTGCTTTCTCAAATGTGCTCGAAAATGCACAGTTTGCCTACTCTTTTTTAAATAAAATTCCCAGGGGAGAACTCCCCTTAACCCTCTTTATGACACTAAGGTGCGCTCGCTATACTTATTCGCCACCAGCCACTCAGCTAGAACTTTTAAAGAAAAAGAAACTAGTAGTAGTAGAATATCAGATGAGAGAAATACCGGAAGGAGGTTTTGTACATGTGCCATGGAGTAGACAAGATATATTATCATTTACAAATGATTTCCCAAGATTACAAGAAAAACCTGTAGAATGGTATAGACAAGTAGATATGTTTGTAAAGGCTTCAAACGTTTTGTGCGAAGATTTAGATGGATTGTTTGACATAGTTGTACCTGCAGATTTGTGGACAGAATGTAAAATTACAATTGAAGAATATCCAAGAGATGCAAAAACAGAAGCTCTAGGAAATATGAACAGGTCATAACATTTTCGAAAAATAAAATTCCTCCAAAAGAGACAGATTGGGTAAAGATTAACCCTGGGTGTGGTATGCGTAGTGGGGCTACGCGGAGCTATGCAAAGTGGGCAAGAAACTATGCCCACCTACGCACTACGCGTAGCTCCACTACGCGCCGCGAGAAATGCGCATTTCTACTTAGATGGCGGCGACGGCGGCGCGAACAAGCAGAGGGAGCCCCGGGACGCAGCGGACAAGGTAAGTGCCTTTTTATTTACTTTTATTTCAAAAATTAGGTATGTAGGGGAGGGCGGGAGGGAGGCGGGTGGTGGGCAACTTCGCTATGCCCACGGGGTGGGCGTAGTGTTGCCTGCTACACCTACTTTGCAAAGGGCGAAATAGGTAACACTACGCCCACTCCGTGGGTGTAGCAAAGTCCTTCGCCCAGGGTTAGTAAAGATCGATAGAACTACTCAAGAAGCTAAGGAATCTGTACATGCTTATTATGAAAGATTACTTCTATTTTTCAAACAGTATAATGGATATAAGACTTTGAGTGAGAAGGATATGAGTCACTTTGTATATCGATTTTTGTTTGGATTGAGACTTTCGATAAGGGACATGATAAAACAGCACATGATGTGTTGGCAGTCCAGGTCAGTTGATGAGGTATTGAGGTACGCAAAATATTGTAGTGATTACATTGAAGCTGGGCAGGGTAAGCTTAAAGAAAAAGTTATGTGGGCACAGGTTAAGGTTGCAGAACAACAAGAAGCACAGTTGATTAATCAAGCTAATGAAATAGGTCAGACAAAAACTAAATTTAATATTAGTAAATAAAAGGTCAAATTAATATAGATGAAGCTAAAAAGAAATGGCCTGTTCATAATTGCGGAAAGGTAGGGCATTGGAAGAACGAGTGTCACCTCCAAAAGTCAATACTGAAAATAAATAATTGACTCCACGGGTGCAGAATGAGGTGTGTCACCAATCACCACCACAACAACAGGTATTATATATATAAAAAATGATGGAGAGCGGTAATTTCTTCTGGTAGTTTCTCAATGCAAAACCCTCATGCTACCTCTATTTTACCACTCAAATGGTGTTGGGCCCTTCACACCATGTATTACCATCAGGAGAAATTTAAATAAAGATGAACAGTCAAAATACAATTATTATTGTAAGCCAATAAAGAGAGTTGTTGATTATTTTAAAGGGTTTTATTTTCTAGTCAAAAAGTTAATTTTTCTCTGACCCTTTATTCATTAGTAAAATATCAATCAGGTTACAGAATTTGGAAAACAGGAAAAATATCAATAATACAGAACACATTACAGTCTGCATACAAGCATTACATGTAGTTATGAAAAATGTGGCGCAAAAGTCTTAAAGAGTTTCTAAGAAAAATAGTCTTGCAAAGCTAATCAGTACTTAAATAGTTTGCAAAAATGTGCTATTAAGAGAAATAAATGCATAAATCAAATAAATCTTTTCAGACCTAATTAATTAGTCAAAACATATTAGCATCTAATCCTATCCTGATCCACTGCACTCTCTGTCTGTCTGTGTCTAAAGAGGAAAGCAGCCCGCCCTTCACAGGCCTCAAAGGAATGTGGCATAAAGTGCCAAGATATGACGTGGAAGCAAGAAACCTCCCCCTGACACTCCTCGGACGCAAGCCCGCCCTTTAGCAATCTCCCGAGACGTTTCTCGTACCTAACCCATAGAAGCCAGCTGAGCTGAGAAAAAAAAGAAGTGGTGCCAGCTCCCATCCAGAGAGGACAGTATTTATACCATAATTATTGGCAGAGTACACAAAGATGTAACATTTTTCAGGAGAACCTTACGTGATTGGTCAGTCATAAAGGCATGAGGTCACACTTCCCTGACTCATTCTAAAAACCTGACTTCACTAGTCCTAACAAAAGAAGCATACATGAATAAATACATTTATAAACATTTGCAACATTTACTAGGAAAAATGTTTCAATCTAATTCATCCTTCTTCCTTCTCAGCGCAGTAGATGGATACTTTTAACTAACTGGTACATTGGCAGAATGACAAGAATGTGCAGTTCACGCTGTTCTTGTCATGAGGAAAGCTGCCACAGTCTGCGCATGCTCCCTTCTCATTAAATTGAAAGTCAAAGCCTTGATGGATTCACAGGCAGCCATGTTTTGTGTAGGCCCCAAAAATAAAACAAACACAAAGATAATATTAATTTCATGTAAATCAGTCCATTATGTGTCCCAAGTGCATTATTAATTCACACACATTATAAAAAGAGGTGTTATTAACTGAAAATGTTTATCAAAATATGCAACAAGTCAAAGTCTATTAAGACAGGAATAATACATTTAGTTTACATGGATGTGCTGGGAAGAGAGAAACACATTCTATTAAAAATCTTCAAAGGTAAAAAGGCCACTTTTTCTCTACATTGCAAAAAAACACATGTTAATTTAATTCAGCAAAAGCATTTTCAGTCTGAAGTGAATAGGCCTCACTTTTCATGTTTTTCATGTGCCATGTTTTTAACCAGCACCAAAATGTGCGTGGCAATTTAAATGCAGCCTGTCTGAAGCACAAAAAATAAAACAATGCATGACTGCAGATGAAATCTGCTCCATCAATCCACCCTCTTGATAATTCAAATCATAATAAAATGATTTATAATTAATCACACATATTTCATTTCACAAGTGACAGTATATATATATATATATATATTTTTTTTTTTTAATTGCAAAGCTGAGCATAAAGAATGTTACTTCTATTTCTAAGGCAAAACATAAGTTTGGTCTGTAATCAGATCATATATAGCCAAGCTCAAATGTTTTAGTGCAGAGATCTGTAAGTAGCTTCTTGGAACAGTTAGTCTTCTTTAAAATAAGTAACTAAAATAATAAAAAAGGAATTCAACAGGACAGTTTCAGCATTTCTTTACTCATTGTCATCAGCTTGTCATCAGTATGGCTCATACTTTCCATGCAAATTGGACTACTTAGGTGCTGAGAAACTCTGACAGAGCACCATCAATCCTTTGCACTTTTTCAACCAAGGCCTTTCACTCTTATTTTCACTTTGATCAGATTCAGATGTTTCACCACAACATCTCTCAGATCAAAACCGTTGCACCATCCATTATGCAGATCTTGTGTAGCAGCTGCAATCTGGTGAGAAACTGCACACTGTACATCAACCAGACCTACACAGCAATGGCTAGTGTTCTCCTCAGTGTTTTCCACAAGTGCATTTGCATATGCATTTTGAAGCCACTTTAGTGTTGCTGAAACACAGTCTTTTGCAAAAGGTAACTCTGTGCTGCCATTGTTTTGCTTTATTATGCGTGACACTTCAGGCAGATAGCTACAATCCATTTCTTGTCCAATCTGTTGTTCTGCACTCATTATCTTTGAGACCACATTATGATCTGATTTCAGAGAAACTGGCAATTTATACCTGGGCATCAGTCTTTGCAATAACACATTTGACACTTTGCAGTTGTCATTTTTCTCAAAAACAGTTCTGATACAACCCTGTTGTGCTGCTTCAAAAACATTTTCTTGAGCCTCTTTAAACTTAACTGTGAAGATTCCATAGAATGTATATGCTAACAGAACACAATTTTGTGCAACTGAATTAGCATTTCTCTCTCCCATGACAAAAGTGACTCCCAATTGAGCAGATATACTGCATGTTATGGTAAGGGCAATCAATTTCCAATTTTGGGCTGGGGTAATTACTAAAAGCCATGAAGCTTTGACAACATCATGTATAAGGAGCACAGCATGTGCTGCTTTTAATGTGTCACCTTTCAAACATGGGCCATCTACAAAATGGACATTGTTGGGCTGACTCAGATGTTCATCCTTCAAGTCTGAATTTGGCTTTATGCATATTTTCATGATATTTAGACACTCATATTCATTTTCATCATAATCCAATTCATTTGCTGACATTTCTGTGAAGTTAGGGTCAAAGGTCATTGGGCAATACATCACAGACCTTTGAAAACATTCATCTTTTTGAATAAGCAATGAGAGAGCGCAGCCCTCCCTCTCACTGCAAATTGGTGTATTTTCTTTCAAATAAACTTTCATTCCTAGTGCTGGGGCGCGACATTTTTTCTCTTTCAACTCTAGGAATTCTTTTGTGCAATTGTTGTCCAATGGAAGCGGATCAGACACACCTGAGTGTGTCAGCCTCAGTAAAGGCTTAGCCACTAGGGAAAGGTTTAGTAACCACTCTCTACAGCAGCTAACCATTCCCAAAAATGTCCTGACTTCTTTCTGAATTTGAGGTGGATTCATCTTGGAAATTATTTCCACCTTCTCTGGTGACACCTTTCTACCTCCCTTTCCAATTTTGTGTCCCAGATATTCATCTTCTTTTTGACAGTACTCCTGACTATTCTCATGCAATGGCACTGTGACATGAACTTGGCAAAAATCAATAAAAGTAAGCCATTCTTCACCACATGGAATGTGAAAAAATATATTGGCTGGATTCGGTACCACAGGACAACATGGAAAAAATATGCTTTTAATCTCCTGCACTATTCTGTTCTTTTCATTTATTTTCTGTGAACCTATGATCAGAAAGTTACACAAACTTCCAATCAGTTCCATCAAAAATCCTTTTATTGGTAAAATTCCTGCAACTGATTGTGTTCCTGAATACATGTCATCTGGTTCAAATTTTAATAAGACATGTTCAGCACATTTTATTAGCCTGGCATCCTTCTCTGTGAACTCTCTTATTTCTGTGTTTAATATTTTTTCCAAAGCAGAAGGTAATTTCTCAACTGTCTTTTCTGAAAACAATGCTACAACTGTCTCTTGATGGGCCATTTTAAAATGTACATCCTTATCAGGAATCTGAAAAATAGCATTATCTGGTGTACAGTAATCTGTGCTGCTTAATTTGCAAAATAATTGTTTTCCTGCTAGGCCTGAGTCACAGACAACAGTTTTGCAATCTTCCTCAAATGGGCCTAATTTTGGTGCACAATTTTCTAATACTTGGTTTGTAATTTCTTTCTTTAAAACTCCTGCAACTAAATCTGGACTTTCCACTGCCCTCACAATGGAATTGGTAAATTCAGAATTGTGAGTGTTAAAACTCTCATTTGCAAAAAGAGCAACCTGTTGGACTGGGTTCTGTTTTTGTCTCTGGAAACAATTCACATTTACTCTGGGCAACTCATTTAAATTAATTTTAGCATTTTCCATATTTTGTGGGACCATCTGTGCTTGAAAAACTCCTGCCATAGGTACCTGTTTCTGAACTGACATTTGCATTTGCTTAACTGGCATATTTTGCATCTGCAATTCTCCATGTTTTTGTGCATCATGTTTAAATTTATATTTCTTCTTCCAATGCTCAAATCTGTTATAAAGATGGCAAAAGGACACATTTTCCAGCAGTACAACATCCAAACCTGAATTTGCACAAACCAAAACACCTTTACTTCCATCCTTTGTTCTTTTAATCTGTACCCAATCAACATCCTTTGCTAGCACTCTGCCCTTTAGGAAATAAATCACTGCTATATTTTCCTCCATAACAACAGAAAATGATGGTGCATTCATGCAAACCCTTTTCATTGTCTTTTCACTTGGCCTTTCCACAACTTTAGATTCAAACCACAATTTAGTCTGCATGGCAATGTAAAAGAACATTTCCAAATTAATGCACAACTCTTTTAAAAAGTCATCAAATCCATCAACTTGTGGGTACCACAGCACAATTCTGTCTCTCAATTGTGGGAATGTGTTCAGAAATGCTGCAAGTTCACTTTTATTCTGTGGCATATGAACATACATTTCTCCCACCTTTTCTCTCAATGAGTAAGCAAAAGCTTCTCCCTCATTCTGCTTATTATTTTTCTCAATTATATCTGGTGGCTTCTTTTCCTTATCCATTTTCCTTGCTAGATCTGGTGGTTTCTTTTTTTTCTCATGTTTTCTAGCCCACTTGTCTCCTAATTTCTCAAGCTCATTGCATTTAAAACCATATTTTATTTCTGCAATGTGCAAATGCATTCCTGAAGAACACATTTTCTCATTTGCTTCATCATCCATGTGTACCCTAAAACTTTTCTGAAATGGAAAACTTCCTGAAACATCAGTTTTATATTTTTGAGCCAAATCTGTCAGTCCATTATGTGTAGTTAATGCACATGCAGCTGTTTCCTTACTCAGGGAAATTAATTCTCTTTCCTGACACTGGTTCACATTTTCATTATTAAAACAGCAGGGACAGTTAATTTCTTCATGTTCACATGTTGAATTTAAAACACTAAGCTGTTTCTCTTTTTCAGGGCCTGTGTTAATATGTTCCCCCATGTTTTCTATATTTTTAATCACTGCTGCTTCCTCAGAGCAGGTTTGAAAAATCCCATTTTCAAATATATTTATTTTATCCTGGGCTGCAGATGTTGTAAATACCATTTTTCTCTCACCTTTCAGTGCTTGGTGTACTTTCTGTTCAATAATCTGTGTGTTCTTAGTTTCTGAAATAAACCCTGGCAAAATCACTGATTCTGCAGCTCTTTGAACCTTTTCAGTAGGGACCATATTAATTGGGACAGTCATAATTTTTCTAGGCATTATCTGTGCATCTGCAGTTTGCAATTCTTGGACTAAATCAGGCACATTTAAAGCAGTAACACCTGGAGGTATCACTGTCAGGACTGAATCAACAGGTAATGGTTCAATATAAAATGTCTGCACAGTTCTCTCAGTCTGTATTTCTCTCTGTTCAACAGAAGCAGTAGCCCCTGTAGTATTTACTGGTGCACTATTTTCAGTATTTTTCATGGGAACCACATAAAGTGGTGGACACTCAGTTAACAATGCATCCATTATTTCATCCCCTGAATTATTATTTATTTGAAGCTCTTTTTCAGCATTAATTCCCTTCTCCTGTATATGGTGCTTTACCTTTTCATCCTCACTTGCTTTCTCTCTTGCTGCTTTTTCCCACAGGCTTAAGGCCTCAAATTGTGCAGCTTTAGATGGTGTCTTTATTTCACATAACACTTCCCTTAATTTGTCAATAATTTGCAATTCAAAAGTACCATCTTTTGGAAACCTCAAAGCACCCTCTTTTTCAGTAATCTTGCACCATTGTTGAACCCACATACATGTGTTTTGTCCCAAAATGGTAGACATAAAATGCACAGGTGTTCCTTCAGGAGCATCACCAATAAAAAACGAATTTTTCACTTTACCTCCTAACAGCTTCTTTAAACCTTCAAACAGTTTCATTTTTGCAATAGTTCAATGCAATTTCTTTTCTCCAAAGCTGTCAATCTAAATTTCAGTCAGTTTTACTCCTACCACTGACCCTCCACAAAATCTTACTGCAATATTTTCTTAATCAATAACTCTGTTAGTAACAACATAAATACATTCGCTACTCTGTCTGTTGTGCTAAATAAAGGATAGATTTATATTCACTGCGAGTAACACATTCCGCTTACCCTTCACAAAGTAAGACCTTCCGTTTACTCTTCAAACACTACAGGTAAATCCCTTCCGCTTACCTTTCAATCAAGCTCAGAAGAACCTGCTACTCCTTTGGACTTATCCTTCAGGATATATCTTAGTCCAAAGTTTCACCAGCGAACCCTTTTGCTGTCAATCAAGCTCAGAAGAACCTGCTACTCCTTTGGACTTATCCTTCAGGATATATCTTAGTCCAAAGTTTCACCAGCGAACCCTTTTGCTATCAATCAAGCTCAGAAGAACCTGCTACTCCTTTGGTGTGACCCTTTCTAGGTGATATCAGACCAAAGTTTCACCAGCGAACTCTTTGCTATTAATCACTCACACAGAAAATAGTCCCTAATTTAACACTGCCAGCCCTACCTAGCTTCTCAGTGTTATTCCAACAGGCGAGTAACCTCAGTGCAGTGTGGCTTCCATTTACCACCCGCTATTCCTTCCCGGGATTCCACAGGTGTGCATACCTGCGTGTTCCAGACAACATAGAACAAGACACTAACTTAACATGAAGAGTTAAAACATGTAATCAATAACCAAAAAAGTATGTCCTATGAAATTACCAATATATTCAATAACACCATCAATTCAAAATGAGCAAAATGTCACCAACAGTAAAAAATCCTTACTATTTTCAACACTTCAAAAAAACAAGCTAGCATATTAACAACATTTCACAACCCTATTGATACTCACACCACTTCTTGCATCACCTGCCAGTACTGCTTTGCCAGTCTTCAGGTTCTGAGCATTGGAGTCAGGAATCAGGACTTGGACATTTATCTAACTTGGGCAATTATTTTATTTCCCTCTTAAGGTCAATGATCCATTAGTTGAGTAGTTGATGGTGAAATCAATAATTACTCATCACCAAACTAATCAATAATGACCATCCTCTGCTTACCAAAAACTGATGGAGAGCGGTAATTTCTTCTGGTAGTTTCTCAATGCAAAACCCTCATGCTACCTCTAATTTACCGCTCAAAAGGTGTTTGGCCCTTCACACCATGTATTACCATCAGGAGAAATTTAAATAAAGATGAACAGTCAAAATACAATTATTATTGTAAGCCAATAAAGAGAGTTGTTGATTATTTTAAAGGGTTTTATTTTCTAGTCAAAAAGTTAATTTTTCTCTGACCCTTTATTCATTAGTAAAATATCAATCAGGTTACAGAATTTGGAAAACAGGAAAAATATCAATAATACAGAACACATTACAGTCTGCATACAAGCATTACATGTAGTTATGAAAAATGTGGCGCAAAAGTCTTAAAGAGTTTCTAAGAAAAATAGTCTTGCAAAGCTAATCAGTACTTAAATAGTTTGCAAAAATGTGCTATTAAGAGAAATAAATGCATAAATCAAATAAATCTTTTCAGACCTAATTAATTAGTCAAAACATATTAGCATCTAATCCTATCCTGATCCACTGCACTCTCTGTCTGTCTGTGTCTAAAGAGGAAAGCAGCCCGCCCTTCACAGGCCTCAAAGGAATGTGGCATAAAGTGCCAAGATATGACGTGGAAGCAAGAAACCTCCCCCTGACACTCCTCGGACGCAAGCCCGCCCTTTAGCAATCTCCCGAGACGTTTCTCGTACCTAACCCATAGAAGCCAGCTGAGCTGAGAAAAAAAAGAAGTGGTGCCAGCTCCCATCCAGAGAGGACAGTATTTATACCATAATTATTGGCAGAGTACACAAAGATGTAACATTTTTCAGGAGAACCTTACGTGATTGGTCAGTCATAAAGGCATGAGGTCACACTTCCCTGACTCATTCTAAAAACCTGACTTCACTAGTCCTAACAAAAGAAGCATACATGAATAAATACATTTATAAACATTTGCAACATTTACTAGGAAAAATGTTTCAATCTAATTCATCCTTCTTCCTTCTCAGCGCAGTAGATGGATACTTTTAACTAACTGGTACATTGGCAGAATGACAAGAATGTGCAGTTCACGCTGTTCTTGTCATGAGGAAAGCTGCCACAGTCTGCGCATGCTCCCTTCTCATTAAATTGAAAGTCAAAGCCTTGATGGATTCACAGGCAGCCATGTTTTGTGTAGGCCCCAAAAATAAAACAAACACAAAGATAATATTAATTTCATGTAAATCAGTCCATTATGTGTCCCAAGTGCATTATTAATTCACACACATTATAAAAAGAGGTGTTATTAACTGAAAATGTTTATCAAAATATGCAACAAGTCAAAGTCTATTAAGACAGGAATAATACATTTAGTTTACATGGATGTGCTGGGAAGAGAGAAACACATTCTATTAAAAATCTTCAAAGGTAAAAAGGCCACTTTTTCTCTACATTGCAAAAAAACACATGTTAATTTAATTCAGCAAAAGCATTTTCAGTCTGAAGTGAATAGGCCTCACTTTTCATGTTTTTCATGTGCCATGTTTTTAACCAGCACCAAAATGTGCGTGGCAATTTAAATGCAGCCTGTCTGAAGCACAAAAAATAAAACAATGCATGACTGCAGATGAAATCTGCTCCATCAGTTACTCAGAAGAGTCAGGTGCCACAACCACCTCTCCCACAGAGTGTAAATCCTCAAAGCTACAGTGCAGACCAGGATTCTACAGAGAAGAGCAGGTAAAAAGATTGTCGCGTGCAGCTGCTGTTTCACAGTATTGGTTGAGACAGGATGGAGATGAATGAGATGAGAGTTTCTGACGGTGCCTAGGAGAGGAAGTCGAGTGCGTGCTTGGCGCAACTCTAGAGGTAGATCAGTCTGGTCCTTTTGTGGATGGAAAGTTGAATGGCGTAAATGTTACTTTCCTAGTGGACACTGGTGCTACCTGCTCTACAGTTAAATCTGTAGAAATTCCAAACCTTCCTCTCTCAGGAAAATACATCCATATTGTAGGTGTAACATATAAACAGATTAAAACCCCTCTCACACAACCAGTGGAGGTGGAAATCATTTCTTTTAAAGAAATGCATCGTTTTTTAGTGTGCGATAGCAGTCCTGTAAATTTGCTTGGACACAATATACTCTGTAAGATGAATTGTGCCATTTATTGTACCCCAGATGGCATTGCTTTCCAGACAGCAGATAATGATGTTTTGTATAAAATAACCATGTTGATAATTGACTCATAGAAATGGTAAATGTTCTCTGTGTTTGACAAAGAAAAGATTCCCATTGAATTGGAAAGAACAGTTAAAAATGAAGTGTGGGATTTTACAGGAGAAGATATTGTTCTAATGAAAAATCCTGTAAAGAATAGCGTAAAGGAAGAAGCCAATTACCCAAATACCCCACAATATAAATTGACACCAGAAATCATTGAAGGAGTAACACCAGTAATTAACAAAATGATTGAGCATGGGGTTTTTAAAAGAAATAATGAGTAGTCTGTGTAATTCACCTAAAATGGTACTGAAAAAGCCAAATGGTACTTTTAGAATAGAGTAGGATTTGAGAAAGGTGAATAACATTGTTGTTGCCTGTTGTCCAATTGTGCCAAATCCCGCTGTAATATTATACCAAATTCTGCATGATGCAGAATAGTACACAGTCATTGATTTGTGCAAAGCATTCCTTACAATTCCATTCCACCCTGATAGCCAACCAATTTTTGCTTTCAAGTTTGGCGAGCGTATTTTGACATGGTGCCAAATTCCTCAAGGGTATACTGAAAGTCCTTCCATTTTTATTCAGATACTAAAGAAATCCCTAGAAAGTTTGAAAATGCCTGAAAAATCTATTTTGGTTCTATATATTGATGACCTATTAGTGGCATCAAGGACCAAAGAAGCTTGCATTTCTGATACCATTGCATTACTGAACAACTTGGCAGAAGGAGGACATAAAGTGTCTCCATCAAAATTACAGTTTTGTCAACAAGAAGTACAGTATCTAGGTCATAAGATTGAAAATGGAATGAGAAAAGTGACCACTGAGAGAATCAAGATTATTAAAGGAATGAGTCCCCCAAAGACACAGAAACAGGTGAGAATGTTTCTTGGAATGGTTGGTTATTGGCAACAGTGGATAAGTGGATTCTTATTGATTGCAAAACCTTTGCAGCGATTACCCAAAGGGGATGTGAAAAATTCTATAGTGCTAAATGAAAAAGAGATGGAATCTTTTGAACAATTGAAAAACAGTTTACGTGTAGTGCCAGCACTAGGCATGCCTGATTATGAGAAAGTGTTTGAACTGTATTGCAGTGAAAGAGATGGGTGCGCACTTTCGGTCCTAATACAAAGATATGGAAGAATGAGACGACCAATAGCATACTTTTCAGCTGTTTTAGATCCAGTGGCAAAAGCATTACCAGGCTGTCAGAAAGCTGTAGCTGCTACGAGTGTGAGTTTGGAACAGAGTGAAGGCATTGTGATTGGATATTCTGTTAAGATATATATTCCACATTCAGTTCAAATACTTTTGACCAGAACAAAAACTTAATTCATGACCAATAGTTGTTTGACCAGATATGAGAATGTGATTTTGGGTGCAGACAATGTGACGAGTGCAAGATGTAAAAATGTGAATCCTTCCACCTTATTGCCTGATGCATTGGATGCTGAAGTCAAAAATGACGTTGATCATAAATGTTTGGATGTACTTGAGTACTGTACAAAACCAAGACCTGATATTAAAGATGAACCCCTGGAAGAATCAGATTATGTGATGTTTGTGGATGGATCATGTTTGAGAACAGATGAAGGAGTTTTGACTGCTGCGTATGCTCTATGCACAGCGGCAACTATAATGGATGCATCTTGTTTGAAACTAATACGTTCAACCCAAGTTGCTGAGTTGATTGCTTTGATTCAAGCTTGTAAACTGGGAAAGAATGTCCGAATTACCATAATTACTGATAGCCAGTACAGGTTTAGAGTTGTGCACGATTTCGGACAGATTTGGTCTCAGAGGGGATACATGACCTCCTCGGTATCTCCAATCAGAAATAGTGAATTTGTGAAAATATTGCTTGAGGTGATACAGCTGCCTAAAATGATTGTGGTTGTAAAGTGTGCTGCTCACCAAAATGGAGATGATTACATCACTGAAGGAAACGAGATTGCGGACGCGATAGCTCAATATTGTGAAAGGCACATGACATCCATGCATCCTTTAATGCTTACTAACATAGTTGAAACATGGCAGGAAGTGAGACAATTACAGGAAGATGCGAGTGATGAGGAAAAATATAGATGGATAAAAGCAGGTTGTAAACAAAGAGAGGAAGATGAAGTTTGGGTTTACAGGGATGAAAGACCAGGTATACCTGATCTCTAACATGGCACAGATGTACCATGGACAGGCACACATCGGTAGAGATGCAATGATTAGACTTTTGAAACAAACTTGGTATAATCCTAAGTTTCGGATCATCGCCGAAAGTCTTTGCCAAAGATGTCTTATATGTCAACAGTTGAATCCAGGAAGAAAAACAGTTGTAAGTCTGGGATCAATAGTGCAAGATGGAGGTCCTTTTACCAATATGCAACTTGAATTTATCAAAATACCACCATGTAACCGATTACGTTATGTTTTAGTGAATGTTTGTTTATTCAACTGCTGGGTGGAGGCGAATGAAAACAGGAGAAATTATGGAGTTACAGTAGCAAAACTCCTACTGAGGCAATTTATTCCTAGGAATGGTTTTTCAGTGACGATCGAAACAGACAGAGGAAGTCACTGTCAGAATGAAATAATTCAGTTAATATGTGAGGCATTGGACATTCACCAGAAATTGCATTGTGCCTACAGACCAGAGGCTTCTGGGGTGGTTTAACAAGTAAATGGAACAATCAAAAACAGACTTTGAAAATGTGTTTGGCCACAGGACTCCAATGGCCGAATGCTTTGCCACTTGTCCTAATGACCTTCAGAAGCATACCTGACAGAAAAACAGGTTTAAGTCCTCATGAAATATTGATGGGGCCAGTAATGAGACAAGCATTTGTACCTGTCAACAAACTACTGACTAATACTGATGATCTTATTCTGGACTATTGTAAAGGATTGGCTGATGTGGTACATTCTGTGTTTCACCAGGTTGGAACTGATCCGAGTACTCTTGAAAGACACCCAGCTCATGATCTGAGTCCTGGAGATTGGGCACGCAACAGGATTCACAGAAGCAGAAATTGCCTTGTTCCACGCTGGGACGGATGTATGACGATACGCATACAATTACAACACATGCTTTTACAACGCAATTTTTATATCGCAAAAAAGATTATAGAAGTACTATTATTCTATATTTAATAATATATGCGTCTAGTAATTGTTACATATTCAAAAATATTTAAAAATCATAAAAAAACAAAGTAATAATATAACACAATAAATTGCAATACTTACCATATTTTGTGTTGTAATAGCATGAGTTGTAATTGCATCTGCGATGTTATAGAATGCGTTGTAATTGAATGCGTTGTAATGGATGTTGCAAAAAAAGTTGCATTGTAATAGCATAGTGTTGTAATACGCGCGTTGTTATGTTATGTTATGTTAAGCTTTTATTTGTATAGCGCACGGCTACTCAACAAGAGTGTCCCGGCGCTTTATGAGGGCGACTCAGCAATTAAAAAACATAACAGTAAACAGAAAGAGAGAACAAAGGGGAAGAAACAACCTAAAGATTAAAAAGCCAGGTCTTCAGGCTTTTCCTGAACAGGAGCAAACTAGGAATGCTGCGTAGAGCGAGGGGCAAAGAGTTCCACAGCTGGGGAGCCTTAAGGCTGAAGGAACGACCCCCGGTGCGGGCCTTCCTCACGCGGGGCACCACGGCCATGAACAAAGATTCCGACCGCAGAGAGCGGGCCGGACAATAGAGGGCCAGTCTACGCTGCAGATACTTAGCTCCGGAGCCAGAGAGTGCCTTATGCACCAGAGTCAAGGTTTTAAACATTATCCGCTTTCGGATGGGGAGCCAGTGAAGTGACTGTAGCACCCCAGATGTTCTTGCCCGCCTGTGAAGGCCGAAGATGGCGCGAGCCGCAGAGTTCTGCGCCACTTGCAGCCTTTGGATCAGATAATCCGGAAGCCCTAAGTATAGAGCATTAGCATAGTCCAGTCTAGATCCTATTAGAGCTTGGACAGTGATCTTCCTATGCTCCTCTGTAAGCAGGGGTAGGAACTTCCGGAGCATCTTAAGGATGCCAAAACAGGTGCCCGTCAGACCAAGAATGTGCGATCTGAACGTGAGGTTATTATCGACCTTGACTCCCAGATTTTTGGCGGCCACAGATGGCTGGGCGGGGAGACACATATCCACTGGCCACCACTCACGCCATTCTGGTTCCGAGGCACAACCAAATAGCAGAACCTCAGATTTACTAGAGTTGGCCTTGAGACCATTCTGCTGGAACCAGTCAAAGACCCTCTTCAGACATCCCCGGATGCTCTCCCCGTCAAATGACTGGTCTTTCCTGCAGGTGAAGAGAAGCTGTGTGTCATCCGCATAGGACACGATCTGGGCCCCCGAAGTCTCCACGAGTGCCGCCAGAGGGGTCATAAAGATGTTAAAAAGAGTCGGGCTCAACACAGAACCCTGTGGAACTCCGACTCCCAGTGGCGGCATCTCAGGGGAGCTCGAAGAAGCCCAGACCGTTTGTCGACGGTCCTCCAAAAACGATGTAAACCATTTGAACACCGTCCCCCTCAGACCGATGTCATAAAGTCTGGTGAGTAGAGCCTCGTGGGGGACGGTGTCGAAGGCCGCCGACAAGTCCAGCATGACAAGCACAGCCTTCCCCCCCTGCGTCCAGAGTCTCGCGGATGACCTCTGACACCTCAAGAAGTGCCGTCTCCGTGCTCAGGTTAGGCCGAAAGCCGGATTGCGAGGGATGCAGTAGATCATTTGATTCAAGGAAGCCCGAGAGCACGCCATGCACGTGCTTCTCCGTGAGCTTCGCAAGGGCCGGAAGAAGAGAAATTGGCCGGTAATTGGCCAGAACCCCGGGATCCAATCTATCACCATCGCCCTTTTCCAGGGCAGAGGGAGCCGCCCCTCTCTCAAAGATGAATTCAGGAGAGGATTCACCAAGGGGTTCATCAGCAGCGCCATCCTGGCCAGAAATTTGGCAGGGCGGGGATCGAGTGGCGACCCAGACTTGAGACTGGCCAGAAGTGCGAGGGAAGCATCTGAGGAGACCGGCGGAAACTTGGCCAAAAAAAACTCTGGCGTAGCCGATGGTACTCGTCCCCCCGATGCTAACAGCCCCATCCGCAAACTCTGTAGAGAAGGAGGCCTGGATCGATCTGATTTTATCGGTAAAATACCTAGCCAGGTCACCGACCCAGGCCTCAGATGAAACTGCTTGCTGAAGATTGGACCTGGGGGCTGTAAACTCCCTGACCACGGTGAAAATTTCCTTACAGGAGTTGGCGGCCACCTCAATCCTCCTGGCAAGGTACTCTTTTTTTGCGCACAGAATGTTACGATGGTACGCTTTAACCGCCAGCCTATAGATAAGTCTGGCCTCCCCATCATACTGAGAGCACCACGCCCTCTCCGCCACCTTGCACAGGCTGCGTTCGATACGCAACACCCCCGTGAACCACGGCGCAGACTGCCGCTCACCCACTGATCGAAGAGCTCTTACAGGGGCCAGGTCATCCAACCTCTCTAACAGCCACGCTTGCAGAGTCTCAGTATCCAGGTCCAGGTCACCCACAATGGGGAAGGGATGGTCAGCAAACGCCCACGCTAGCAGATCAGGCGTGACGCTATGTAACGCCCTAGAGGCAGCTCCAGAGTGAGTCGGAACGCTGCTAGATAAATGATCACTCCCTCGAATAAAAAATCTGGCCAGTCTGTGATCAGACCAGAGTACCGGGAGCAGTTCTATATCCACAAGGGGAACAGAGGAAAACACCTGATCTAGTGTATGCCCCTGCTTATGTGTGGGGCCCGACAGCGAAGGAGCGAGACCCAAAGGAGTGGTAATATCAAACAATTTGTTTGAATTAGTGTCCCCCACAATGTCCAGATGAAAATTAAAATCACCTGCCAGCAAACAATGCTGAGCAGACAAGGCCAGTCTGGATAGGACCTCCTGGAGGTCCTCAAAGAAGGAACCCACCAATCCAGGGGGCCTATATACCAGCAGGCCCTTCAGGGCTTGATGGGGGGACAGCCTGATGGCAAAGGCAAGGGACTCAGAGCCTGCAATCATCTCCATAGGGAGGATAGAACATGGGACGCTTTTCTTGACCACCACCGCCACTCCGCCACCCCTTCCCTTGGCTCTATCCTGGCGGAAGATGTTATACTCCGGAGGGATAGCCGCTAGGAGTTGTAATGGGCCTTCCCCGCTGGGACAAACCACGTCAAGTGATCCTGGTTACCACTACAGCAGTGAAGTGTGCAGGTGTGAAAAAGTGGATCCATGCCAGCCACAGAATCAAAGTTCCAGAACCTGAAGATCCACATGTGAGTCGACATTTGGAAGAAACAAATACTAGTTCAGAATCTGACACAGAAACTGAAAAAACAGAATTCCAAATTCAGAAGCTCGACCTGTAAGTCGATATCTGGAGATTCCAGACACCAGTTCAGCATCTGAAGCAGAGACTGAAATAATTGAAATTCCAGATCCTGAAGATCGACCTGTAAGT
This sequence comes from Lissotriton helveticus, assembly GCF_964261635.1. Taxonomy (NCBI): domain Eukaryota; kingdom Metazoa; phylum Chordata; class Amphibia; order Caudata; family Salamandridae; genus Lissotriton; species Lissotriton helveticus. The sequence goes on from NC_136057.1 coordinate 824,129,579, forward strand.
CAACATCTGGAAATATCGGGCACCAATTTGGATCCTGAGAGAGAACAAAGTGAAACTGGTGAAATTGAGAAGACTGCAAACCAAATAGAAAGTTCTGAGAGACAAAATATTGACATTGAGACTGGTGAAACAGAAATAATTCATGGTGAGGATGATACCCCAAGCACCAGCTATGGAAAAATTCCTCCAGAAAGTACTGAATTAACAAAAGAGGATCAAGATTCAGCTGTAGAACCTGAAAACATAAGGTGTGAAATAAGATCTGAAACTGTCTGATGAAAGTGAAGGAGAAATAAAACAAAGAAGCAGTCCAAGGAAAAGAGCTTGGAAAGTTGAACATGAGATAATAGCGACTGAAAATAAAAAGCCAAGAAAAGAGATCATTGGACTAAAGAAATTAAAGGACTGAAATTCAAAATAATAAATGTTGATGAAAACCAAGAGGAACAAGTGAATGAGATAACAAGTCTAGAAGGTCAAATAAAAGAGAATAAAGAACATTTGCAAAGATCAAAAAGAGTAAAGAGATCTAATCTGAAATACAAATCACCTGAATGGACTTATATTGCACTGCCTAATATTGAGAAAGTGGAGAGCAGTCAAGAGAACCAAGGTGAAAATTGTGAGTAAAAGTGATTACAAAAAAATAAACTGTGCTCATACTGAAAGACTAAAGGATTCTAAAATAAAGAAAATTAACAAACTCAAAAGATGAAGAACTGAAAAGAAAGAATTATCGGAGCAGTTGGTTCAAAGGACATACTTCCAGAGTGGGAAAAGAAACATTAACCCCTTCCATGCTGCAGCGATTTTCCCCCTGTGCTGCAAAATCGCGAGTGGATGGGTTTATGACGGCCCCCAGCCGTCATCAGCACACGAGCACCGTAGTGCATGACGGATGGGGGCCATCATCAGTATGCAAGTGGTTAAAAAATAAAAAAGTTAAAGAGCAGTTGGCTCAAAGGACATACTTCCTAAGTGTGAAAAATACATTATCTTGAAAAAAAAGGTTAATAATGCCTGAAAACGACAATAGATGTAAATTGTAAATGTAAATTGATACTTGTATAGCAGACTACTCACCCGCAAGGGTCTCAAGGTGCTTGTACGAATACCGCTGTGGAACCCATCCTGGCTTTCCCTGTGAGGTGTCCACTCCTGGCCACCACCGAGGTGGAGGCCAGGCATCCTTAGCATTGTGGGGGCCGTTGTGGAGATTAAGCAAGCTATTGTCCAGAGTTGCAGAGTGGGACTCCATGATTGGAATAGGCACGGAGGCAAGAATTATCAGGTCCATGGAATTTTGAGCCCAAGACCCGCCGTGGCGGGGAATTGATCCCTGGTACTGGGCTAGACCTCTGCATCAGGGTGTGCCGCTCTAACCATTGAGCCACACTTCTCCACTAGAAGATCTCGATGTTGCTTTTTATGTAAATGCGGTTTTATTGTACAGGTTTAATAATGCTCACATGGTTCATTTTAGCAATAATTATTCCATTTAGATCGAATTCAGAACATTCATCTGAAAAGAATAACAACACAAATAGTGATAAGACACATAATTTGAAGAATGATGTAAAAATGGTGTATACTGAAAGTCCTTCCATTTTTATTCAGATACTAAAGAAATCCCTAGAAAGTTTGAAAATGCCTGAAAAATCTATTTTGGTTCTATATATTGATGACCTATTAGTGGCATCAAGGACCAAAGAAGCTTGCATTTCTGATACCATTGCATTACTGAACAACTTGGCAGAAGGAGGACATAAAGTGTCTCCATCAAAATTACAGTTTTGTCAACAAGAAGTACAGTATCTAGGTCATAAGATTGAAAATGGAATGAGAAAAGTGACCACTGAGAGAATCAAGATTATTAAAGGAATGAGTCCCCCAAAGACACAGAAACAGGTGAGAATGTTTCTTGGAATGGTTGGTTATTGGCAACAGTGGATAAGTGGATTCTTATTGATTGCAAAACCTTTGCAGCGATTACCCAAAGGGGATGTGAAAAATTCTATAGTGCTAAATGAAAAAGAGATGGAATCTTTTGAACAATTGAAAAACAGTTTACGTGTAGTGCCAGCACTAGGCATGCCTGATTATGAGAAAGTGTTTGAACTGTATTGCAGTGAAAGAGATGGGTGCGCACTTTCGGTCCTAATACAAAGATATGGAAGAATGAGACGACCAATAGCATACTTTTCAGCTGTTTTAGATCCAGTGGCAAAAGCATTACCAGGCTGTCAGAAAGCTGTAGCTGCTACGAGTGTGAGTTTGGAACAGAGTGAAGGCATGGTGATTGGATATTCTGTTAAGATATATATTCCACATTCAGTTCAAATACTTTTGACCAGAACAAAAACTTAATTCATGACCAATAGTTGTTTGACCAGATATGAGAATGTGATTTTGGGTGCAGACAATGTGACGAGTGCAAGATGTAAAAATGTGAATCCTTCCACCTTATTGCCTGATGCATTGGATGCTGAAGTCAAAAATGACGTTGATCATAAATGTTTGGATGTACTTGAGTACTGTACAAAACCAAGACCTGATATTAAAGATGAACCCCTGGAAGAATCAGATTATGTGATGTTTGTGGATGGATCATGTTTGAGAACAGATGAAGGAGTTTTGACTGCTGCGTATGCTCTATGCACAGCGGCAACTATAATGGATGCATCTTGTTTGAAACTAATACGTTCAACCCAAGTTGCTGAGTTGATTGCTTTGATTCAAGCTTGTAAACTGGGAAAGAATGTCCGAATTACCATAATTACTGATAGCCAGTACAGGTTTAGAGTTGTGCACGATTTCGGACAGATTTGGTCTCAGAGGGGATACATGACCTCCTCGGTATCTCCAATCAGAAATAGTGAATTTGTGAAAATATTGCTTGAGGTGATACAGCTGCCTAAAATGATTGTGGTTGTAAAGTGTGCTGCTCACCAAAATGGAGATGATTACATCACTGAAGGAAACGAGATTGCGGACGCGATAGCTCAATATTGTGAAAGGCACATGACATCCATGCATCCTTTAATGCTTACTAACATAGTTGAAACATGGCAGGAAGTGAGACAATTACAGGAAGATGCGAGTGATGAGGAAAAATATAGATGGATAAAAGCAGGTTGTAAACAAAGAGAGGAAGATGAAGTTTGGGTTTACAGGGATGAAAGACCAGGTATACCTGATCTCTAACATGGCACAGATGTACCATGGACAGGCACACATCGGTAGAGATGCAATGATTAGACTTTTGAAACAAACTTGGTATAATCCTAAGTTTCGGATCATCGCCGAAAGTCTTTGCCAAAGATGTCTTATATGTCAACAGTTGAATCCAGGAAGAAAAACAGTTGTAAGTCTGGGATCAATAGTGCAAGATGGAGGTCCTTTTACCAATATGCAACTTGAATTTATCAAAATACCACCATGTAACCGATTACGTTATGTTTTAGTGAATGTTTGTTTATTCAACTGCTGGGTGGAGGCGAATGAAAACAGGAGAAATTATGGAGTTACAGTAGCAAAACTCCTACTGAGGCAATTTATTCCTAGGAATGGTTTTTCAGTGACGATCGAAACAGACAGAGGAAGTCACTGTCAGAATGAAATAATTCAGTTAATATGTGAGGCATTGGACATTCACCAGAAATTGCATTGTGCCTACAGACCAGAGGCTTCTGGGGTGGTTTAACAAGTAAATGGAACAATCAAAAACAGACTTTGAAAATGTGTTTGGCCACAGGACTCCAATGGCCGAATGCTTTGCCACTTGTCCTAATGACCTTCAGAAGCATACCTGACAGAAAAACAGGTTTAAGTCCTCATGAAATATTGATGGGGCCAGTAATGAGACAAGCATTTGTACCTGTCAACAAACTACTGACTAATACTGATGATCTTATTCTGGACTATTGTAAAGGATTGGCTGATGTGGTACATTCTGTGTTTCACCAGGTTGGAACTGATCCGAGTACTCTTGAAAGACACCCAGCTCATGATCTGAGTCCTGGAGATTGGGCACGCAACAGGATTCACAGAAGCAGAAATTGCCTTGTTCCACGCTGGGACGGATGTATGACGATACGCATACAATTACAACACATGCTTTTACAACGCAATTTTTATATCGCAAAAAAGATTATAGAAGTACTATTATTCTATATTTAATAATATATGCGTCTAGTAATTGTTACATATTCAAAAATATTTAAAAATCATAAAAAAACAAAGTAATAATATAACACAATAAATTGCAATACTTACCATATTTTGTGTTGTAATAGCATGAGTTGTAATTGCATCTGCGATGTTATAGAATGCGTTGTAATTGAATGCGTTGTAATGGATGTTGCAAAAAAAGTTGCATTGTAATAGCATAGTGTTGTAATACGCGCGTTGTTATGTTATGTTATGTTAAGCTTTTATTTGTATAGCGCACGGCTACTCAACAAGAGTGTCCCGGCGCTTTATGAGGGCGACTCAGCAATTAAAAAACATAACAGTAAACTGAAAGAGAGAACAAAGGGGAAGAAACAACCTAAAGATTAAAAAGCCAGGTCTTCAGGCTTTTCCTGAACAGGAGCAAACTAGGAATGCTGCGTAGAGCGAGGGGCAAAGAGTTCCACAGCTAGGGAGCCTTAAGGCTGAAGGAACGACCCCCGGTGCGGGCCTTCCTCACGCGGGGCACCACGGCCATGAACAAAGATTCCGACCGCAGAGAGCGGGCCGGACAATAGAGGGCCAGTCTACGCTGCAGATACTTAGCTCCGGAGCCAGAGAGTGCCTTATGCACCAGAGTCAAGGTTTTAAACATTATCCGCTTTCGGATGGGGAGCCAGTGAAGTGACTGTAGCACCCCAGATGTTCTTGCCCGCCTGTGAAGGCCGAAGATGGCGCGAGCCGCAGAGTTCTGCGCCACTTGCAGCCTTTGGATCAGATAATCCGGAAGCCCTAAGTATAGAGCATTAGCATAGTCCAGTCTAGATCCTATAAGAGCTTGGACAGTGATCTTCCTATGCTCCTCTGTAAGCAGGGGTAGGAACTTCCGGAGCATCTTAAGGATGCCAAAACAGGTGCCCGTCAGACCAAGAATGTGCGATCTGAACGTGAGGTTATTATCGACCTTGACTCCCAGATTTTTGGCGGCCACAGATGGCTGGGCGGGGAGACACATATCCACTGGCCACCACTCACGCCATTCTGGTTCCGAGGCACAACCAAATAGCAGAACCTCAGATTTACTAGAGTTGGCCTTGAGACCATTCTGCTGGAACCAGTCAAAGACCCTCTTCAGACATCCCCGGATGCTCTCCCCGTCAAATGACTGGTCTTTCCTGCAGGTGAAGAGAAGCTGTGTGTCATCCGCATAGGACACGATCTGGGCCCCCGAAGTCTCCACGAGTGCCGCCAGAGGGGTCATAAAGATGTTAAAAAGAGTCGGGCTCAACACAGAACCCTGTGGAACTCCGACTCCCAGTGGCGGCATCTCAGGGGAGCTCGAAGAAGCCCAGACCGTTTGTCGACGGTCCTCCAAAAACGATGTAAACCATTTGAACACCGTCCCCCTCAGACCGATGTCATAAAGTCTGGTGAGTAGAGCCTCGTGGGGGACGGTGTCGAAGGCCGCCGACAAGTCCAGCATGACAAGCACAGCCTTCCTCCCCTGCGTCCAGAGTCTCGCGGATGACCTCTGACACCTCAAGAAGTGCCGTCTCCGTGCTCAGGTTAGGCCGAAAGCCGGATTGCGAGGGATGCAGTAGATCATTTGATTCAAGGAAGCCCGAGAGCACGCCATGCACGTGCTTCTCCGTGAGCTTCGCAAGGGCCGGAAGAAGAGAAATTGGCCGGTAATTGGCCAGAACCCCGGGATCCAATCCCGGCTTTTTGAGTAGGGGGATCACCATCGCCCTTTTCCAGGGCAGAGGGAGCCGCCCCTCTCTCAAAGATGAATTCAGGAGAGGATTCACCAAGGGGTTCATCAGCAGCGCCATCCTGGCCAGAAATTTGGCAGGGCGGGGATCGAGTGGCGACCCAGACTTGAGACTGGCCAGAAGTGCGAGGGAAGCATCTGAGGAGACCGGCGGAAACTTAGCCAAAAAAAACTCTGGCGTAGCCGATGGTACTCGTCCCCCCCGATGCTAACAGCCCCATCCGCAAACTCTGTAGAGAAGGAGGCCTGGATTGATCTGATTTTATCGGTAAAAAACCTAGCCAGGTCACCGACCCAGGCCTCAGATGAAACTGCTTGCTGAAGATTGGACCTGGGGGCTGTAAACTCCCTGACCACGGTGAAAATTTCCTTACAGGAGTTGGCGGCCGCCTCAATCCTCCTGGCAAGGTACTCTTTTTTTGCGCACAGAATGTTACGATGGTACGCTTTAACCGCCAGCCTATAGATAAGTCTGGCCTCCCCATCATACTGAGAGCACCACGCCCTCTCCGCCACCTTGCACAGGCTGCGTTCGATACGCAACACCCCCGTGAACCACGGCGCAGACTGCCGCTCACCCACTGATCGAAGAGCTCTTACAGGGGCCAGGTCATCCAACCTCTCTAACAGCCACGCTTGCAGAGTCTCAGTATCCAGGTCCAGGTCACCCACAATGGGGAAGGGATGGTCAGCAAACGCCCACGCTAGCAGATCAGGCGTGACTCTATGTAACGCCCTAGAGGCAGCTCCAGAGTGAGTCGGAACGCTGCTAGATAAATGATCACTCCCTCGAATAAAAAATCTGGCCAGTCTGTGATCAGACCAGAGTACCGGGAGCAGTTCTATATCCACAAGGGGAACAGAGGAAAACACCTGATCTAGTGTATGCCCCTGCTTATGTGTGGGGCCCGACAGCGAAGGAGCGAGACCCAAAGGAGTGGTAATATCATACAATTTGTTTGAATTCGTGTCCCCCACAATGTCCAGATGAAAATTAAAATCACCTGCCAGCAAACAATGCTGAGCAGACAAGGCCAGTCTGGATAGGACCTCCTGGAGGTCCTCAAAGAAGGAACCCACCAATCCAGGGGGCCTATATACCAGCAGGCCCTTCAGGGCTTGATGGGGGACAGCCTGATGGCAAAGGCAAGGGACTCAGAGCCTGCAATCATCTCCATAGGGAGGATAGAACATGGGACGCTTTTCTTGACCAACACCGCCACTCCGCCACCCCTTCCCTTGGCTCTATCCTGGCGGAAGATGTTATACTCCGGAGGGATAGCCGCTAGGAGTTGTAATGGGCCTTCCCCGCTGGGACAAACCACGTCAAGTGATCCTGGTTACCACTACAGCAGTGAAGTGTGCAGGTGTGAAAAAGTGGATCCATGCCAGCCACAGAATCAAAGTTCCAGAACCTGAAGATCCACATGTGAGTCGACATTTGGAAGAAACAAATACTAGTTCAGAATCTGACACAGAAACTGAAAAAACAGAATTCCAAATTCAGAAGCTCGACCTGTAAGTCGATATCTGGAGATTCCAGACACCAGTTCAGCATCTGAAGCAGAGACTGAAATAATTGAAATTCCAGATCCTGAAGATCGACCTGTAAGTCAACATCTGGAAATATCGGGCACCAATTTGGATCCTGAGAGAGAACAAAGTGAAACTGGTGAAATTGAGAAGACTGCAAACCAAATAGAAAGTTCTGAGAGACAAAATATTGACATTGAGACTGGTGAAACAGAAATAATTCATGGTGAGGATGATACCCCAAGCACCAGCTATGGAAAAATTCCTCCAGAAAGTACTGAATTAACAAAAGAGGATCAAGATTCAGCTGTAGAACCTGAAAACATAAGGTGTGAAATAAGATCTGAAACTGTCTGATGAAAGTGAAGGAGAAATAAAACAAAGAAGCAGTCCAAGGAAAAGAGCTTGGAAAGTTGAACATGAGATAATAGCGACTGAAAATAAAAAGCCAAGAAAAGAGATCATTGGACTAAAGAAATTAAAGGACTGAAATTCAAAATAATAAATGTTGATGAAAACCAAGAGGAACAAGTGAATGAGATAACAAGTCTAGAAGGTCAAATAAAAGAGAATAAAGAACATTTGCAAAGATCAAAAAGAGTAAAGAGATCTAATCTGAAATACAAATCACCTGAATGGACTTATATTGCACTGCCTAATATTGAGAAAGTGGAGAGCAGTCAAGAGAACCAAGGTGAAAATTGTGAGTAAAAGTGATTACAAAAAAATAAACTGTGCTCATACTGAAAGACTAAAGGATTCTAAAATAAAGAAAATTAACAAACTCAAAAGATGAAGAACTGAAAAGAAAGAATTATCGGAGCAGTTGGTTCAAAGGACATACTTCCAGAGTGGGAAAAGAAACATTAACCCCTTCCATGCTGCAGCGATTTTCCCCCTGTGCTGCAAAATCGCGAGTGGATGGGTTTATGACGGCCCCCAGCCGTCATCAGCACACGAGCACCGTAGTGCATGACGGATGGGGGCCATCATCAGTATGCAAGTGGTTAAAAAATAAAAAAGTTAAAGAGCAGTTGGCTCAAAGGACATACTTCCTAAGTGTGAAAAATACATTATCTTGAAAAAAAAGGTTAATAATGCCTGAAAACGACAATAGATGTAAATTGTAAATGTAAATTGATACTTGTATAGCAGACTACTCACCCGCAAGGGTCTCAAGGTGCTTGTACGAATACCGCTGGGGAACCCATCCTGGCTTTCCCTGTGAGGTGTCCACTCCTGGCCACCACCGAGGTGGAGGCCAGGCATCCTTAGCATTGTGGGGGCCGTTGTGGAGATTAAGCAAGCTATTGTCCAGAGTTGCAGAGTGGGACTCCATGATTGGAATAGGCACGGAGGCAAGAATTATCAGGTCCATGGAATTTTGAGCCCAAGACCCGCCGTGGCGGGGAATTGAACCCTGGTACTGGGCTAGACCTCTGCATCAGGGTGTGCCGCTCTAACCATTGAGCCACACTTCTCCACTAGAAGATCTCGATGTTGCTTTTTATGTAAATGCGGTTTTATTGTACAGGTTTAATAATGCTCACATGGTTCATTTTAGCAATAATTATTCCATTTAGATCGAATTCAGAACATTCATCTGAAAAGAATAACAACACAAATAGTGATAAGACACATAATTTGAAGAATGATGTAAAAATGGTGGATAATACTGATCTTCATAGAGATAGATCAATTAATGATTTTTCAAAGAATGTTTTTACAAGAATGCTTTATGAATATGTCGAGACAATGGACATACAGGATAGTTACGTGTTGATGCAATTACCTGCGTCTGTATCAGAAGGTGTAACCTATCATCACCTTCCTTTAACAAATGGAATAACTTGCAGTGTATTAGCTAGTTTATTTTATAGAACAAGCAAATTAGAATGTTATTATTCAGATGATGATGTTTTTGCTAAACGTTCTATAGTACGTGGACTGAACAAAGTGAAGCCTAGCAAACTTTTTGGTGAGTTTTTTTCTTGGCTTTAGAATATGCTTTTAGATATAATCTAACATGTAAATTGAGAGTAGAAGAGAAAGTATTTTTAGATATTGTTGAAGACAGGAGAATTAAATACTAAAAAAAAGCAACTGAAAGTAAATTGAAAACACCACCATGGAATTATGATAAAGGAAATTAAGAAATGGGTGCAACTAATGTAACAATAGGATTAGATTTGCCTCAACAAGGGAAATTGTGTATTTGTAGAGATAACACTATATGTATGCCAATTATTTCATGGGTGCCAGTGAATGTAAAGACACATACAGAATTATAGGGGTATGGGGATTTAAACTCGGAAATGATCCGGTTTTTCCAGGGTTCTATTTTATATGTGGTAACAAAGCTTATTACAAGTATTTCATGTAGATAGGGGAACTAAAGGAACTCATGAGATAGGTAAACCCCTAACATGTAGAAGAAGACAAAGTTTTGCAGAGATAATAGGTGAAATTTTTGGAACATTGATACCAGCAGTGGGTATATCATTTAACGCAAATAAAATTCAGAAACTGTCAACGATAGTAGATCATTTGTCAACTAATACTGCCAGAGGATATTAAATGGTAAATACCTAAATGGTTGCCATGAGAGCTATGGTGCTGTAAAATCGACTTGCTCTTGATATTTTATTAGCAAAAGAAGGAGTAGTCTGTGGAGTATTGAAAGTGCAAAATTGTTGCACCTATATTCCGGATAAAAGTCAAAACATTCAAAAATACATTAATAATATTACTGAATTACATAAAGAAATTGCTCCACTGGAGGGTGATGGTGTTCTAGAGAAACTTGGTAAGAGTGTTTCTGCTGTAAAGAAATGGTTTGCAGAAATAGGTAGTTCATTGATAGGGAAGATACTAATACCAGTATCAATGGTTATTTTAATGGCCTTAATGTTAAGATTAGAGTGTATATGTATTAGAAAAAGAAAAGCCAAAAAACAGACAAAAGAGAAAATTGGGAAAAATAAGCAGAGAGAGCGAGAAATGGGATAAATCGAATTGGAAAAATATATAGAGAAGGTGTATAATAACTCTAAAAGGCAGAGCATGACAGATACTAACATTTGAGCTAAAACAAAAGGTTAAAGAACTAGAAACATGTTCTTGGAAAATTTAGTAGGGGGGAGTTGATGGCGCAGGGGAGACTTAATAATATTAATTGTGTGAATCATGTAAACTAATCAACAAAATGCACATTATATTAGAACACTACACGTGGGAAAACGAACTGCTTTTTGCAAAAACCTATTTTATTAATGAAACATGAATCGAACTAATATACAACTGTGATAACGTAAATATAAAAGAGTAAACACATGTATTTGTGCATATGGTAGAATTGTATTGTTGCAAAATAATGCTGATGGTTAGTAAAATTGCTTATATGTTGCTTCGCTAGGTAACACCTAACATGAGAAATTAGTATGGCGGGAGGTAAACAGAAGGGCTTATTTACTACATCTAATTTCTTTATTGATTGTTTTCATATTAGTTCCCATTACGGCCTGATTGGCCTAATCTGAAAAGTTGCAAAAAACGGCAATGATGGAATTGAAATTAAAGATGGCACCCACCCATGCGTAAAGAGAGGATGTTCAGTCACGAGTGTATGGCCTATGCACAGAGCAAGTGATGTCAAGGCCAGCCTGGCCTGCAACGGGAGTTGTGCCAAAGTTGTCTGTATTAAAAAGCCTGAGAAACGGATGAACATTGAAACCTGAATGCGAAGAACTGTTGCAAGGTGCTAAACAAGTACAAATGTGAACATTTGATGAAGTCATGGGAACCCATGGTATGAATTTTCCCTTTTACGAACTGGTTTGAGAAAGGAGGACATGATTTGATTATTGCCACCCCTCCAATGGACCAATGAGAGATGAGTGTAACCCCTAAAAGTGTCAATTTTGGGTTTAGATAGTTAGTGAAAGGGTATAAAATAACTTGTGCAAATGATCTTGGTGAGGCCGTTCTTTTCGCACAACGACATGCTGTGGGTTGGGACGATTTTTCTTTATGGTGCAAGATACTTTGGAAATTTTGGACTTTGAACTTTGATGGGGTAAAGAAACAAGATCTGTTGCGGAGTTTTAATGGCAGGAGGGAGACATCAAGGAGGTTAGAAAGACAGTCAGCTTGGGAACCTGTTATATCGCCCTATGGCCACTGGGTAATGAGTATATTCATTTTCTTTGCATAAATGTATAGTGTTTAGAATGTACTTGTTTAATAAATCTTTCGCAATATAAAATTTCTCTCTAATGAATTTAGATAAAATTCTATAAAATATAAACTCAAGTCTGTGTTTATTAAAGTAAAGTCATGACGATTAAATGTTAAAGATTATACGAATATTGTGATTGAGCTGGTTTTAATCACCATCAACTGATTCCTACTAGTTGGTCCTTCGACCAAATAGCGGAGTACCTTGATGCTGTTCTTTGTGACCGTTGGGCATTTAAAATTCTAATGTATATAATGTATTAAGTTACTGTATAGGCTAATAAGGTACCCCACATGTCTTGCAGCTCGTCTACTTGTCACTGATTCAGGGGCAGGGTGGTTTGTGTGTGACTCGCGGTGCTATGGGCGCCACCCATGAGTAAAATAAAAGAGGTTGCTCCTGGATTGGTGATATAAATAAAGGGTTTGTGTTAGACCCGCTGCATCAATAGGCTCAGGAGGATTACGCTATTTACTTACAGGAAGTTGAGCCGAGGCCGAGTCTTAAACCTGGATACCCAGCTCTAAAGTCAACAGCTCTGGCCTCACCGCCACATCCTCTCCCCTCTATACGAACCTTGCTTTCTTCCGCTCTCTGAATGGATTGAGAACTAAGCAAATCAAGCAGAGGTGTAGCAAGGATGTCATATGCCTTAAATACACTGCGTTCGACTGCATCATACGACACCCATTCATTTCAGTGGATTTGAAAATTATCTAATCAATTGCCTAACAAGTTACCTTTATATATATTTTTATTACTCTAAGGTGTTTATAACATCTATCCCCAAGACAATACATCTACAATGTCTACTACAATGGCTACAGCTGGTGACATTTATAACTTGAAAACAACTAAAAGTTTTGGCATTAAGTGAAATTGGAAACTTAGTTTACTGCTTTGTCTTCTTGCTTCCACCATCGTCTTTCTTTCCTCATCATTGGTGCTTGCACTCCTCTCACTCTAACCCCTCCATAGCCTCTGTTCCACTTCCTACCAAGACGGAACTCAACCCTTTTGGCAGATTTACCTACTGCACTGACAGGATCTTCCTTTGAGTGTCAAGGAAGGCTGCTTTACACCTTTATTATGCAGTGCTTTTTCAAGCTGTTTTCTGTTTGTCCAGTCCACCAGAGCTGTTACACAGCTCTAAAAGCCAAGAGATACCAGTGCAGCCTGTCATTGTTTGAAGAAACACCATTTACAGCATGCAGCAAGCAGTTTGATTTACACATTTTCTGTGGTTTGTAGTGTAAGGAAGGGGTAACTGTTACATGTTTATAATGAGTTACATTTTCATGCTTGCAAATTAGTAAAATGTACTTTGCACTTTACATGAGCTCTACTTTACATGCCACTGTGCAATTAAATGATTTTCTCAAAATCAAAGGCTGTTGAGCCAATGCCAAAACTTAAACCGTGGTCCCCAGGTCCGAAGTGGGCAGCTCTGACTGCTAACACACATCCTCTTCTAATCTCTTTAGTCTGTTTTCTGGGACAGAGCAAAGAGCACAAACTTTCCTCCAGAAGCTCACCTTTCATCTTCACTTGTGTTGCTTGTTTGCATTTCCTAACACGCACTACTTACACGTGCATCAGCCTGCCATCTCTCTCCTCTCCTCATCTTACAGTGTCCCTGGTTATACCTCGTTGCTTCCCCCCTCATTTTATTTATTCCTGATTCCATAGACACAGCTCCCATCATTTTGACATGATTCTATTTAATAAACTAATCCCTGGGTCTTTAAAATCATTTTCCTTCTGACTACACTGCAAGATGTATTTCAAGTTAGTGCAAGGTGCATCCAGTGACACATGGCATAGCCTCACCTAATATCGGTCCCTGGCCTCATCTGTATTCACACTGTATTTATCTAGTACTTGTTTCTTTTGTTTGTCCTCCCCATTTACCTAATCTTCCCACGTTATAATACCTCCTGTAACACACAATATATTGCCTTTATCAATATACAAGTAATAAGATTTTAACAGAGATTCAATAATTTATGTTGCACAACTACACACTAAGCTACAACTCACAAGAAAAGGACCTTATTATAAATCACATAGGCAAAACCTATTGCATTTAGCAATGCTTGTCAACAAATGCGCTGCCTCTAGGCAGGCTTATTATCAGCTGCCCTCGTGGAAGCACATTTGCTTTAATAGGGTATACTGTCCCTGTTTGTTCCCTGCACACCTAGCTGAAGGTGCTCCTTGCACTCACTTGGACAGTATGGGCCTCATTCATGAGAAATGACACATCGCTGCGTGAAAGCAGCGATGCGTCACTTATCAGTGCGCACTCCTTGCGACATACCTGATGCGTCATTTTTACTGTAAGACGCATCATGTTGCAAGGAGTTACAGATACATCAGTATTTCTGGCGTATCTGATTGGCGGCAAGCCCCATGTGAAAGGGCCTACGTCAGTCTTACGCCTGCTGTGAGGCAGGCATAAGATTTTGACGCAATGGCATCCTAGAAGTGACGCAGTGAAATCTCATAGATTTCACTGCGTCACTCCTACGAGGCTTTTTGCGGGGAACACCGCCCCTGCATACATTATGCCTGACGCAGGTATAATGTAGTGCAGGGGTTTACAAAGTGACACACCTGCTTAGATGCGTCACTTTGTAAATAGTGTGCAACAGGAGGCATGTTTTACGCCGCCGATGCGTCACAAAAAGTGATGCATCGTAAGCACAAAACTGATGCAAGGCCTCATAAATGAGGCCCTGTGTTCTTTATATAATATTTCCATGGTGCATTCAGAATGCTTGGACTACTATAGAACCTTGGTTTTGGAATGTTAAAAAAACATAGCATAAGTTCACAAAAGTGAAAATGCAATTTAGTAATGCAAGAGAATACACAACGAGTACTCCTATATCTATGGAGCAACAACTTTAAGGTTTCATTTTACAATGTTTTTGCAGAAAATTGTGCCAAAGGGCCAGGCACAAGCTGGATAGCGGGGTAGGTGGGGAGGGAGGGGATGGGCAAGCAACGAGGATAAAGGGTAACAACCATGCCCTCAAATGGTTCGTTTTGCTCTATCTCGTCCCAGTCACTGCTTACCATGTATTTTGATGTTTGTATATCTATACAAGGAAGACATTAATTTATTAAACCCTTCTGGGTTCCCACCCTCACGGCTTTAACAATTCCAAGAAAGCAATGTCTGTCAAGTCAAGTCAAAATTTATTGTATAAAATTATTAAAAATTATTACAAAATGTATTTCAATCATCGTTAAAATAATAAAACACATGTGCAAATATTAACTATTAGAATCTGTAGGCCATACAAATAATAAAATGGCATATATTTCAGTTTGGTACTATGATTCCCTGTTCCGCTTGCTGTAGGAGAGATTGTGCTTTCATCATGTATTTAACCCCCCTGCAAGCCAACATTGGAGATGATCCATCTAGCCATCGAATTACAGCTTGCCTGCATGTCCGAATGTTCAGTTTGTTAAAAATGTTCTTTAAAAGCCGTCTCCTCAATTCCTTAAGCGCTGGGCAAACGCATAGTAAGTGAGTTAATGATTCATTTTGATATCCACATAGACGACAATAAGGGTCAGTATGACTACCTTTCCAGGAAGGTAATAAGTCCTTTGAGAACTGTAGGCCTAATCGATGTTTTATATATCTTTGTTTTAGGAACCTATTAAAGTGACTTTCCAAATAAGTCTGTGGCTTTATCCCGGAATATGAGTTTATCACGGTCCACCCGTGTCGTCGTTTTGCGGTACTTGTTTTGTCTTCCAGATAGGATTCCCATTTGACCGCTTTGTTTATAATTTTGTCAAAGGTATTTCTGTCTGGCATCAAGTCCCATGTTGCTTCAAATCCTATACAGTTCAAGGATTGGGACAAGTAATCTCCCCAACTGTTTGACACATGCTTTTTCTTCTGGGTAGCGATTTCTTTCCAACACAGGTTGTCCAGTGAGCCTTCTTCTGACATGCGTATTTTATGGCAGAGTTTCATGAAAATTCCCATACTGCGAAACTTCTGATTCAGCAGGCCAAATTCTAGACGAACTTGCACCGGTGATGTGGATTTTGGGAGGGTTAGGGCTGCCTTATATACCTTTGTTTGTAAGCTGCTTAATAGCCCCGCCTCTTTGCCACACCAGGTGACCAACGCGTATGACAAGGTAGGTAGGGTTTGTGCTCTTATCACTTTCAGCAGATGTGTATAATTTGGGCAGCTTAGTTTTCTTTGTAATTGACGATATGCGTGGATCAGGGACTGTGCTTTTGCTTTTAGATCTATTTTGTGTTCTTTGTTCGTTTGGCCTTGCCCCAATTTCAGACCTAGGCACTTGTATGATGCTTCCTCCTTTATTGGGGTACTATTTGCGTACCATTTAAATGTTGACTTTTTCGGGCACACGATGCAGACCACTTTGGTTTTGTCTTTGTTCAGTTACAAGCATTCCTCTTTCCAAATAGGTTACCAAATTGTTGATTATCCTTTGCAGGCCTATTGGCGTTTGACTCAGAACAACAATGTCATCCGCATACTGCAGGAAGGGAATTGGAATTTTTGACAGGTAGGGTGAATGGCCTTCCCCGACCTCCATGTGACTGACAATGTCTGCCATATAAAGGTTAAATAAGCTTGGGGCCAGTACACAGCCTTGTTTTAGGCCCTGTTGTGTTCTTATTTTGGCTGTGATGCTGCTACCGTCTCCTAATTTAGCTCGTGTCCAGGTGTTACTATACAAGCTTATGATTGCCTCCAGTAGCTTCTTCGGAAGGCCCCATGCTCTTAATTTTTCCCATTGGCGGGTTCTGCTCACCCTGTCAAAATCTGCTCGCAGATCTATAAAACAAGCATACAGTCTTGTCTTCCTTTTTTCTGCTTTTTCTTTCAGGAAAGCCAGGGTTATCAGATTTGTTAGTGTACCGGTCCTTGGCCGGAAACCCGTTTGGAACATTGGTATTATATTTGCGTCTTCCATCCAGTCCTGAAGGTGTGACAATAAGCATGACCCATATAGTTTGGCCTCCACATCCATCAGCGAAATCAGCCTATAGTTCCCCGGCTCATTGTGATCACCTTGTTTGAAAATGGGGTGAATTATGCTCCCGTTCCAGGATCTAGGCAGTTTATTCTGGTTGTAAATTGAATGAAAGAGAGGTGTTAGATATTCTGCCCAAAATTCAGGAGAATATTTGAAGATAGAGTTTGGAAGCCCGTTAGGACCTGCTGCACCCTCTTTTTTTAGTCGATTTATTATTGCTTTTAGCTGGTCAGTTGTCACTAGGGTGTCAGGCACAATGTCTATTAATTTTTCTGATTTTCTAACGAGTGTGTTTATGGATTCCACGATCTTTCCATTTTCACAACCCAAAGTTGGCTTCTGAGTTTCTTCTGATAGACTGTTTCCTGTTCCTAAAATAGTTCTCGCATATTCAGAGTTTCTGGTGCATAGTTTACATTCTGATATACAGTGACAATTTTGTCCGTCCTCCCTGTCAATGAACATGTTTTTGACGTGCTGGATTCACTTACTTTCTCCAATACCTGCCTCCTGTCTTAGGGTGTTACCTTTGTCAGTTTGTTGATGATATCCCAAAATGTTCAGGCGTTTTAATGTTTCCCGGCAGTTAGTCATTTTATCCAGATTTCGTCTTGGTACGATGTTTTTGCGTTACTCTGCATGATCTTGTATCTTTTCCGCATGACTTTCAATTTTGATTTTTCTGGTTTTATTCCACTTTTTGTCGTTTGTGCCTGCTTCCGGACCTCTCGTGTGATTTTCCTTTTTTCATCTCTCAAGGTAGTATTATACCAAGGCTTTTTCCCAGTATTGATTATTCTCGTATTCAGTTTTATATTTGGGGGGTTTCCTGTTAGGGCTTCACATAGATATTCCCATGTTTTTATCGGGTTTTCTTTTTCTTCCGGTGTTAGTCTGAGCAGTTCTTTTTTGAACTTGTCCATTGTTGGTTGTATGTCCTGCCCTCCCCATTTCAGTTTACGTAGATTGAATTTTTCGGTATACTGAATGATGGAATTTTGTTTTTCCGTCTTGTTGACCAACATTTTTATTTTGGTGATTAGTAGAAGATTAGCGCTTTCCACTCGTTGCCAAGCAAGCCTGCCGGAAACCAGAGAAGAAATGGCACAGTGAACAAAGTCCGGACAGCCACGCAGCACACAAGGACGCCATCCGCAAACACCACCACCTCATCAGGGTGACCAAGAGGACCTCCTTCATAGACCACCTCGACAACAACTCACACAATAGCAAAGGATCTCTTCAACATCGTGAAGGAACTCTCCAACTCCAGCTCCAACACCAACAACATCCCGCCGTTGCAAGCCCTGTGCGACTCCCTCGCCACCTTCTTCCACCGCAAGATAGCAGACATCCACGACAGCTTCAACACCCAGACAGCCCCAACAGACAACAACACAACAGACACTCCGCACACCATCGACCACACCCCAATGCTAGCCTGGGCCAGCGTGAGCATTGATGACACCATCAAGACCATACGAACAATCTACTCCGGCTCCCCCTCATACCCATTCCCGCACCACGTCTTAAACAGAGCAAGCAGCTCCATCGCACCCCACCTGCGCAATGTCATCATTCTCTTTCTCGAGACCGCGACCTTCCCAGAGATCTGGAAACACACTGAGATCAACGCCCTACTCAAAAACCTAAGTCAGACCCAAGAGACCTTAAGAACTTCCTGACCATCTCTCTGCTCATCTTCCCGGCCAAGGTCATCGAGAAAACCGTCAACAGACAGCTAACCTGATACCTCAAAGAAAACAGAATACTGGACACTTCCCAGTCAGGGTTCTGCAGCAACCACAGCACCGAGACTGCCCTCATCACCACCACCGATGACATTAGGACCCTGACAACCGCAGCACTCATCCTTCTTGACCTCACTGCCGCCTTCGGCACCGTCTGCCACCGCACACTATGTGCACGCCTCCACGCCGTAGGGATCAGAGACAAGGCTCTGGATTGGACCACCTCTTTCTTCTCCGGCAGAACCCAGAGCATCCGCCTCCCCCATTCCATTCCAAAGCCTTCGAGATCATCTGCGGTGAACCCCAGGGATCCTCCCTCAGCCCAACGCTGTTTAAAATTTACATGGCCCAGCTAGCACACGTAGCCCAACAGCACAACCTCAGCATAATTTCCTTTGCCGATGACACTCAGCTGATCCTCTCCCTCACCAAGGACCCCATCACCGCCAAAGCCAATCTCCACGAAGGAATGAAGGTAGTGGCCGACTGGATGAAGACCAGCCATCTGAAGCTGAACTCGGACAAGACAGAGATCTTCATCCTCGGCTCCAACCCTTCAGCCTAGGATGACTCCTGGTGGCTGACAGCACTGGGGGCAGCCCGACACCCACCAACCATGCACGCAACCTGGGAATCATCCTTGACTCAACGCTCTCAATGACCAAGCCAGTCAACGCCGTCTCCTCCTCCTGCTTCAACACCCTCCGCATGCTCCGCAAGATCTACTGATGGATCCCGACAGATACAAGAAAGACAGTCACTCAGGCCCTCGTCAGCAGCAGACTCGACTATGGAAACGCCCTCTAAGCGGGACGCCCTGACCAAGCTCATTAAACAACTACAACACATCCAAAACGCCTCGGTATGACTGATCCTCGACATACCACGCCACGGCCACATCACCCCCACCTGAGAAACATGCACTGGCTCCCCATCAACAAGAGGATATCCTTCAAGCTCCTCACCCACGCACAAAAGGCACTCCACAAGACCAGACCAGCCTACCTCAACAGACGGCTCTCCTTCTACATCCCCAACCGCCAGCTACGCTCCGCCGACCTCTCATTCGCCACCGTCGCGCGCATCCAAAGAACAACCACTGGTGGGACATCCTTCTCCCACCTCGCAGCCAAGACATGGAACACACTCCCACTGAGCTACGACAGACTCAAGACCTGCTGACCTTCTGGAGGATACTCAAGACCTGGCTGTTCGATCAGTAGCGCCCCCCCCCCTCCGAGCGCCTTGAGATCCTCACGGGTATGTAGTGCGCTTTACAAATGCTTGTTTGATTGATCTATATTCAACGTCCGTTGCAGTAAGAGAATTCGCCCATTGTATCCATCTTGAATGTAAGGCTTTTGCATTTGGAATGCTAGCCTTTGTCACAGCTTCTAAAGCTGGTACAGGGCTTACGACAATTATGCATTTTCCCTGAGCCAGTGCTCTTTCTCTTGCAACAGCGGTCTGAACTACTGTCAGGATTTGTTCTGTTGAAGTGAAACGCATTTCTGCTTTTGTGTACAGGTGTGATTTGTAAGCAATTGGTACTGTTTCGCCTTCATTGAAGGTTAAGTATGTGTACCCACATTGACCCGCTATTACAGGGATCACTAAGTTGCGTACATTTACCCGCAACTGTAAGTGTTTTGAAGCAATCATGTCTTCTTGCAGTGAACGTAAGATGTTTGTGTGTTCCTGTGTCCACTGTCTAACTGAAAAGTCAGGTTTTTTTAAGTCGTAGGAAGGTTTTCCTCTTTCTGCGTAATTCAAAATGTATGTTCTGCCTAAATTTAGGAATTGCCACTGAAGCTGCTTCCCCTTTAATCTTACAAAAGGGGGTGGTGATGGACGGAGCATCTGAACCAATCAAACACTCACACCCAGTCAAAAGATCTGAGTTTGATCCATCACTCTGCCACCCCAGTTCAGACATGGCTATATGCAAATCAGTGTGACCCTGTGCCTCATGGGAACAGTCCAGCCCGAACTGCCAAGCCATGCCTTCCCTGGACCGGAAACAAGCTTCTGAGGAACGGTTTCTGGCATTACAGCCGTCTTCAGCCCGGCTTGCTTGAAACCAGTGGCAAAGTGAGCAAGGGACTCACGTCTGAGCATACCCTGCCACACTTATGGCGGCCAAAACGGTACAAAAGGGGGTGGTGATGGACGAAGCATCTGAACCAATCAAACACACACACCCAGTCAAAATATCTGGGTTTGATCCATCACCGTTCTTTAGCCCACTCTGCCACCCCAGTTCAGACATGGCTATATGCAAATCAGTCTGTCCCTGTGCCTCATGGGAACAGTCCAGCCCGAACTGCCAAGCCATGCCTTCCCTGGACCAGAAACAAGCTTCCGAGGACCGGTTTCTGGCATTACAGCCGTCGTCAGCCCGGCTTGCTTGAATCCAGTGGCAAAGTGAGCAAGGGACTCACTTCTGAGCATACCCTGCCACACTTTTGGTGGGCTAAAGAACGGTGTTGGATTAAACCCAGATCTTTTGACTGGGTGTGAGTGTTTGATTGGTTCAGATGCTCTGTCCATCACCACCCCCTTTTGTACCGCTTTGGCCGCCATAAGTGTGGCAGGGTATGCTCAGACGTGAGTCCCTTTTTCACTTTGCCACTGGATTCAAGCAAGCCGGGCTGAAGACGGCTGTAATGCCAGAAACCGGTCCTCGGAAGCTTGTTTCCGGTCCAGGGAAGGCATGGCTTGGCAGTTTCGGGCTGGACTGTTCCCATGAGGCACAGGGTCTGACTGATTTGCATATAGCCATGTCTGAACTGGGGTGGCAGAGTGGGCTAAAGAATGGAGATGGATTAAACCCAGATCTTTTGACTGGGTGTGAGTGTTTGATTGATTCAGATGTTCCGTCCATCACCACCCGCTTTTGTACTGTCCCCTTTAATATTAGCTAGTATTATGGGTGATACCTAGTCACAGTTATTTAGTAACTTCATCTCTAAGTTCAGAGCAGACTGTGCTCTGTACTTGTTTTTTATTTGTCTTGATATATCCGGTATCACCACTAATGAAGGAATACCACGAGTCCTGGTATAAATGGCGGCAAAGCCTGTACCCCAAATGGTAAAATCCTCTAATTGTGGTGTTATCCCCAGGGGCTGGCAGATTGTTAGTATTCTGTGTTTTTCAAATAGGGTAGTAGTAAGGAATACTACCTCTAACTGTGTTATTTTCTGAGCTACCCGGAATGGCAGTTGTTTGCATTTCATGGGCATTTTGCCCATTACTGCGTGTAACGTCTGCGGAGTAATTTTAGTTGCTGTACCCTTAGATTGAGTTCCATTTGTTGCAACTGTTGCTGTTTGGACTGTGAAAGTCCTCATAACAAATTGTGTCAAGTTTCTGTAGATTCTAATTAAATCTTGTGAATAAATCATTTAGATGTGTAAATACAGTTAAAAAGACAAAAAGACAACACAATTAAATTCCCACTCAAATTTATAAAACTATAGAAATAGTTAATAAGAAAAATCACACCAAAGTGGCAAGAATTCAGTAGGGGGAACAAGACATATGAATGTTTAAAGATTTAAGTGAGAACATGCCAAGAAAATGTAGCAGGCCAATAAGAGTCTATGGCCGTGGTTCACTGGGACCTATGCATGATATCAGGTTAACCATCCAGCAAGCAACTTCTAGCCGTACCTAAAGAGTGAACTAACAGAACGGGGGATAGAGCATTCTCCAAACTCGGCCCACAAACATGGAACTCTCTCCCAATCCAGCTACGTGATGAAAGTACTCACAAAAGCTTTCGCAAACCCCTGAAAACGTGGCTCTTCCAACACGAGTGAGTTTTCCACTGTGAATCTCTTTCTTACACCCGCTGGCGCTGTGAGACCTACAGGTGATACATGCACCCAACAAATACCAAATACATATGTACATACACTGCAGGTCAGATTATCGCAGTCAGAGATGTCATCTTGGCACTGTTGTTGTGGGCAGAAAAAGCTCAGCATGAGAAAATGTAAATTGCGCATCCAGAGAAGTCCTCTCATTGTTCAGATACTTCTTGCAACTTCTTCCAGTCAAGATTTCTACGTTCAGACTTAGGCCAGATTTTTTTTAACCTATAACACAATACAAGCTGTCTAGCTGATCGGCTTTGCTTGAAAGGGAGAGAGCAAAAATGTGCCATATCTACTAAGATGTGGTGCAGTTCAGCTCTCTTTCAGTGCGCTGGTGCACTTCTTGCAGCTTAGCACCAACACCGTCACCCTCATTCCATTGTGCAAGGGTGTCTGTCTTACAGGAAGGGTTGTTTTTGTGAAAGAATGTATCCCTTCCTGCACAAAAACAATGCGAAGAGGTATACTCCTTTCTCTCTATGTGTGCTGCAGGAAGCAGCCTCTGGTATGGGCACAAATTTTGGCGCACAGCCAGGTTTACTGCCTTAAGTAAATTTGGCTTGCATCTAAATAGATGGATGGATGAATGGAACTGCCCATGCCCCAAGCATTTAATGCCTATTTGACGCAATGTAATGCAATGTAGCACAACGCAATGCAATGCATTACTTTTTTTTACAAAGCCATGCAAGGCAACACATATTGGCCTTTGCGTTGCTTTATAAATCTAGACTAACATTTTGTATTGTGGCTATGCCAAAAATTTTCACAACCAAATTACAAAATATTCGGAAATCGGGGCCTTATTCTTTTCATAAGACCTCAGAATCTTCCAGCCTGACAAAGTTACAGGCTTTATCTGCTGATGAGTTTCACAAGGCTGGATACCTTTTTCTGAGGGCCTCCTAAAATTGATTTACTGCTGTGGGGGAGTTCTAAGTGGGATAAACCAATTTGTTAAGCTCAGTTAGGTCATGCTTTGGGCAGATTGGCTTGGGTGGTTGGTGCTGGTCCTCCAGAGGTCTGGACTTCCCAAATTTTAAGCAATGTTATGGGAATTCGAGTAAGACATAATCAGGTGTCCCAGGACCCTAGACACAGTACTTAGGGGTCAAGGTTAATTCCAGCAGAGACCACCAGCAAAGTCCAATCTAGGTCCAGTTGCCACTAGTTAGTTGTGCTCTTCATGGAAAGGGCCTCTAACAGCTCATTCCACAGTAGCCACAGAGGAGGTCAGCTAACTGACCCTTGATGTCTACTTCTTTGTCCTGGGTAACTTTGGAAGCAGGTCCAGCACTTCATGTCCCCTCATGGGTTTCAGACTGCATGTTCAGTCCTTTTTCTAATATTCCACAGGTACAGAAAGTGTTCTGAAGATGGTTACTTTTCCTAAATATTCATTTAAAATCTGTTCTTAATATTAGATTGGATGTGTTTTAAGCATCCATACCCAAACTTTAAGAACATGAATAAATGAGCTACTGATGTGGGGCCTTGCTATGGGACGTAAGAGTACCAGGAGTCCTATATGGAATTAAGCAATCCTGCCTATAATATTTATATGGGTGTGAAGGCAAAGTGTAATTTAAGAGGCCGACAGCCTGTTGGTGGAGCATTCAGAACAGCAGAACAACTGACTCTGCTGATCCAGGGGAGAATCACATGGCATATTTTGAGATTCCAGATGGTTCGATGGGTGTCTTTTAGTTTTGCATAAATTGCTCCCACCAGCAATAGAGGGCGTCTCTCACCTAAATTTCAATGCCAGCAATAGATAATTTTAAGGCAACCAGTTGTCATTTTATTTGTTTTTCAGAAACAAATCCCCAAAGTGAAGGGCTATTTAAAAAAAAAAAAAAAGTTCATAATGGGCAGAGAAATTGCTGTTAATAAGGACTATCTTAAATCAAATGGCCTTTGCAAAAATGTAGCCAGTGTCCTTGAAATGAACAGCCATCCGCAGGTCTTTTCTGATGGGGAGCCCATTGATGCACTCCCATCAGAAAAATTACAGTGCCGTGTTATGAATGCCCTGCATCTGCTAACCTCTACATTTCTAGGCTTGGGAGAAATTTTAACCATGTAATCCAACAGCAAAGACCTGCCGTGTTTAGGCACTCTCATAAATTTACGCATACGTAGGATTGCTTGTGGGGCAGTATTTTTATCTTTTCCCAGGCTCAGTAGTTCTCTTCATGAACTCTGACCATCCCCTGTGCCTAGATATTTAACAATTTAAAAATTCCACAGCGGGATATATACCAGTCAACAGTCAGAACACTCAACCAACACCTCTTAAGAGTGCCTAAACACACCAGGTCTTTGCTGTTGGATTATATGTTGATTGGAGGGTGGCCTGGCATATAGACTCCCTCTATAGCTCCCCATAGGATTTCAGTTTTGACATTTTAACCATGCTAGAGTCATTGGAGTGATTTTGGTCAAATCTTTTAAGATGACATTACTAAAAAATATGAGATTACACCCATTCATGCAATTTAGACTAATTTGAGGCAGAAATGCCTACGTTAAGAGCATAGGAACAGAGCACAAGTGGCTGCTGGTGCCACTTTTCCTGTTCTGATGCATTTAGTGTGATTTTCTTAGCGCAACTTGTATCCTGTAGTCCATTTTGGACGGAGTATGATGCCCTGGAATATGTTTTATTTTTACCTTATTTGTATTATCTATTACCTGTTTGTGCTTTCTCTATAAAGAACAGAGTAAAGATACTTAACAAATAAAGAGCAAAGAGACTACTTTCCCAATTATTTTCCCATATATAGTTGTTCCTCATTCTGGGAATAATATGTGTGAAATAGTCACACAGTTGCCATGTTATCTTTAGCACCTACATAAGCCCTAAGCTCTACTTATTCAACCGAACTAGAAGCGTATTGGGCTTATGTGGGTGCCAATAGGGAAAGAACAAATAATCAATAGATAATAAAAGTAAGGTCAACATAACATGTATTCTGGGGCATGTTGACGAAACCCTGGGAACTTTAGTGGCCAAAATGGAAGCTAAAACATGTCTACACTGATTAGAGTGAGAAATCATCATAAACACCAATGTGCTGATTTTTTTCTGTACCAGGTACACCCATCATTAAAGGGATACCTGGGTATCCCCTAGGTATTTTTTATATATGCTGATGCCCCCATTAGGATAATATCATAAGTGATTCCTGGAATATAGTTGAGCCAATCCTGGTTTTTAGGGACCCAGATGAGATTCAATGGTGAAGCATGCCACTAATAGAGAAGGTGAGGGTCTAGAACAACACAAGAGAAGGCTGTCTAAGGGTTACCTGTTATTTGAATCAATTAGTCATAGGATACCTTTTTGGGTATCATTGATACTGATCAGGGAGACCATATCCTTGAAATTCTCTCTTCCCTTACCAGTTTCAGGGATTAGAGTTTACATATCTTGATGCTTCTCAAGGGTGGCAGATGCCAAATAGTCACATTTCTTTTTTTTAAATCTGCGTATGATAGGGGAGCTCTTCCTTGTTTGGTGGGATCCCTCCTCGTATTATTTTCAAGTGTGACACATTTTTCAGATTTTAGTCACATTTAAATGTTGACAATTGTACAACTGGCAAAATACTCATTGCTGTTATATTTACGCATATCAAACAGATTACTTAGGATCAATACAATTGCACTTTTGATGGGAAAAAATCCTTAAGTCAGTGTTAAGCTCTCAGAATTCATCTTGGAAATCATTTAATTTCATGGTTTTAGTTTTGCTATTACAAAAGAAAAAATACTGTATAAAAATTAGTCTTGGCCTTGCCCAAGAAGTAGCACACCAAGGTAAATTGATACAACACAACCCCTATAAACAGGAACACGGGCAACCCAAGACATGTTGCAGGTTTTATGGGACTCTTGTTAGAAGTTTGACTTATGTTCCTATGTCACAGTGAATTAAGGACTTATGGCCGTTGGGTTTGCAAAAAGAAGTTGCAAATTGTATGGATACTTTTTATGAATCCAATCACATTTTGCGAACCGAAATATGTACTATTAGTTTGATTTGCAAATTCACCATATGAAATGGGTCGCAATCTGACTCCCCCCTAAATAATAATGTGAATATTAATGAGGCAGCTGATAAATTGTGACTTACTCCTACTGGAGACTTTCACAGAGATTGCAGCCTGCTGGATCACCACCATGTTTATGATTGTTTTAATTTTGTATTTTTTTTATGCACTATGTTTTCTCTAAAACCTTTTTGGGGAAAGTTATTCACGAATTGGCAGGCGTCGCCTAGACTGCTGTTCATTCCCATACTATTTATTTTTACATTCAGATCCTTTGTGTTTGAGCTACTAACTCCAATGAGTTGATGATCTATCAACGGGTTTGAATATGAAATTGTGGTCACAAGCCATTGATACATGGTATTCCAAATGGCAATTTGGAAAGGACACGTTAAACACATCCCTTCAAAATGATGGTTTGTGTGCATTTCTAAACCTTTGCAATTTAGTAAGCACGTACTGCATCGCAAACTAGAGTTAGTACATAGTAAAAAGATATTTAGCAGTTGCAAACCCTGTGGTTTAGCGAAATGTAGGGTTTCCAATGGGTAATTTGGCTTTGTACTTCTGGTCACCGCTTCTTTGCACACTTGTTCTTGCTGAACCTTATAGACACACTTAGACAGTAACTAATTGATTGGTTGAAATGCTTGACTCAATCTTACTACCAAGCAATTCCTCAGAGTAGTGTTCAATTTCATATTTTTATGCCATCATTGCCACCCATACTAAAATGGGATGTCCTTCAGGATGGCCCACCAATAACAGAAAATAAAGTATCACGAAACAATCAGATGACAATGCCAACCCCGAGCCCCAACCCTTACAGATTGTACTTGTAATATGCTAGTGATACTCAGAATAAATATTCCACAGAAGTGGTATTGTACATAAGAGAAACATCCGAACAGTGTAGCCAGAAGTCAATTTACACTATTTTCATTGCATTCACAAGAATCATGAAAAAAGTGTGTGGCTGTGCTTGATTCATCTAAAATGTGCATACAGATCTACAGAGAGTACTTAAAGTCTTCCATTTCCATTTCTCAAAACCCATGATGTAGCTACTTCATTTGTTATGCTGACCCAGGTAGAGTTGTTACCATAACTGCTGTAAGCCAGCTTCTAAAGATTTGTTGACAACAATTTGCACAAACCTACATTTTAAATCCCGTGGACCATCGTTAGGAAAAACGTACACTGATACGAGACCCAACCAATAAACAGCGTGAAACAGCCGTCCTCAAATAAAGTGAAACCTCGGTCATGAACATAAAGAGTAGCTTTGTGTCAGGCACACCATCAAATGTTAAAATGTAGAGAGATCCTAAGCAGGCCAAGCAAATCATTTAAAAATGCGGTCAGAGTGTCTAATTAATTCAAACGTGTATTCATTAAATCAGTAACATATGGCTACATGGGAAATATAATACCATTATGGAAATTTTAGCTTGTGGTCTGCCTTCTTAAGAAACACACATATTAAATCAAATTAAATGAAATGAAAATAAATTCTATCCAATTAAAACAAGTGATAAACTGTCACATAGAGAATATGGTAACCATTCTTTTTTTTTCAGTTCAAAAGAGTTATTTTAAGGTAAAGAGGTGTCAATATACAATACATGTGGTCATTCATGAAACAATACAATACAAAAGAATTCCTGCATAAATACTTGATTGAAAAAAAAACAGTCATTGCCATTTAAAGTGAGTATTGATATGAGAGACATATTACACAGATAGTTTATGAGAACAATTAAAAGAACTATGGAGGTTTGAGTACTTCTTGTTGGGAAGGATTCAGTAAGGACTATTGTGTGGCACAAGTATCAAAGAAAGTAGTAACAGGTAACCATAACTGAATTCTTTTTTTAGACATAGGTGTAGGTGAACTAGAGAATGTGTCTAGTCCATGATTGTGGCATATTTCAAACCACCAAGCCTTATATGAAATTTTTGTGAAATCTTTCCAATTTCTTGTTATTTGCTGAAAAGCAACTGCTATTAAAATATAAATTATTTTGAAATTGGTTGCAATGTTATTCTAAATTGATGAAAGACTGCCTAAAAAGATATTCGTTACAGAGAACAGGACAGTGGTGCCAAAAATGGAGTACATTTGGAACCATACACGTTACCAAAAATCATGTACTAGTGGACAAGAAAACAACATATGATATAGGTCGGCATTTGGAGCTGTACAAGACCAGCAGGTATCCGGTGTATTAGGAAATCTTTTGTGCAGGATTTGTGGAGAGAACAAAAATCTGTTGTACGTATAACACAATGTTTGCGTCAAATTAGCTGCTCTTGAGGATTTTGTATTTTAGTCCAGAGATTAGTCCACATTTGTAAATGCCACGTTATAATAGAATCCTTCTACCATGCCAATTCAACATTTGATTTCTGTCTCAGTGTATCAGTAGACTGAAAAAAAGTGTATATGGTTGATGCTTTGAGCTGGGTGTGTAAAAGAGAAGATAAATCCTTGCGCAAATGAGTAGTGTGAGTGTAAGGATTTGTATTCAACAACTGCGTGTATGTATCGAGTACTGTTTTGTGGAGAGTGTGGTATTTAGTGATAAATGTGGTGGGTAAAGCGTATAGCTGTTGAAGTGAGGAAAAAGAAAGGAAATCTTCATTTGAGAATAATTGATGAATCCATATTAAGCCGCATTGTCTCCATGTCTTCGAATAAAATGGTTTGTTACTTATTAATAAATGTTTATTATGCACAATGGTTGAGGTGAAAAGGAGTCAAGGGTATCGCAAGTTAGGTGATATAAAGGATTCAATAATTTGGAAATAAATTTGAATAAAAGAGTAGATAGTGTTTGGGGTTTACGGGAGAAGGTAAGGTATTCTTTAAATGAGAAGGGTGAAAGAAATGAAAGTTCAACTGATGTCCATAGGGGATAATCATCTGTGGAGTCCAGCAGCCAATATGAGGTTTGTCTCAATGAAAAAGCTTTGTGATAAGCAGAGAAATTAGGGTAATTTACTCCTCCTTCTGCTTTAGGATGTATTAACTTAGAGATAGACATTCTTGGTTTCTTATTGTTCCATAACAATTAAGATAGTATTGAATTGACAGATTTAAAAAGTTTTGTAGAGAACGGAACCGGAATATTAGAGATGGTGTATAAAACTATGGGTGAGAGCATCTTCTTAATAGTATCCAGGTGACCCCACCAAGATAGATAAAGAGGATGCCATTTATTTGTGAGTTCTGACAATTTTTGAATGCGATTAGTCATGCATAGTTTGATTGTACCTTTAATAGTGGACGTGAAGTTTAGACCCAGATATTTAATATGAGATGATATATAAGTGAAATTTGTTGAGATAAAATCAGCCTTAAAGGTAAATTTAGTTAAAGGTAAGATTTCACAATTAACGCTATTTAATTTGTATCCTGAAATTAACGAGAAGGATTGGACTTCTTTTAAGAAGGCAGGGATCAATTTGCTGGGGTTCGAAATAAAGAGCAAAAGATCATCAGCATAAGCTGCTAGTTTATCATTGGTTGTAGGGGTCTGAAAACCTGTTATTTGCACATTTTGACGAATTGTTGAGATTAAAGGTTCAAGGGCTAAATTAAATAGAAATGGGGATAGGGAACAGCCTTGATGCACCCCTCCACCAAGGTCGAAGAATGGGGATATCGGACCATTGGCACAAATGGCAGCACGGGGGTTAGAATATAATAGTGAAATTAAAGAATTAAAGTTTGGGCTAAAACCAACCCATTTAAGAATATAAAATAGGTAGCGCCATTCAACTCTATCAAATGCTTGTTCGGCGTCTAGAGCTATAGCTGCAAGGGAGTGTTTCAAATGTGAGGCTTTAGAAAGAATATTAAAAAAGAGTCTGTTATTGTCTTGTATAACTCATCCTTTCACAAAGCCAGATTGTTCTTTACTTAATATTTTTGGAAGATAAGGATCCAAGTGAAGGGCTAATGCTTTGGAAAAAAAATGTAATCTATTTGACAAGTGAGATGGGTCTAAAATGTTTACAACAGTTCGTATCCTTGCCTTCTTTGGGTGTTAAACAAATGTGAGCATCGGAAAAAGAACCACCAGATTTTCCTGACAATTGAAATGAGTCAATGAGAGAGTGTAATTTAGGCAATCATAGATTGGAAAAGTGGAGAAAGAATTCAACAGTGAATCCATCCGGCCCTGGAGCTTTGTCTTTTTTCAAGTGTTGGAGTGCGTTAAAAAATTCTTGTTGTGGTATCGTAGTTTCCAGGAATGATAAATCATCATCAGATAGCTTTTGAGAATGTTGTATAGTTGAGAAGAAATGTGAAAGTGTATGGTCTGTAGGGTCTGTTTCGGAATAATACAGATTTTTGTAGATTAAAGCAAATTCATTTAGGATCTCCATATCTTTGAACTTTAAATTAGAGCTGTCATCGTAAATAGAATCAATATTCATTTTGTTATGTTTAGTTTTTAAATAATTGGCTAAAAGTTTGCCTGCCTTATTTCTATCTCCGTGAAATTTTGTGCTAGATTTCGAAAGATATAACGAATAATTTCCTGTTGATTCCTTTAATGTACTGTAACTTTGCTTGTATAAGGGTATTGATGGCATCCTTTGAGTTGGATGTGTAAAAAGAATGCTCCAGTCTCTTAATATATTGGAGTAAAGAATGTGTGCGTTTGCGAGCAATACAACGTTTTTTTGTTACATAAGTTATAATAAAATCTTTTGTTGAGGCTTTAAAGGCGTCCCAAATGGTTGAGAATGGTAGGGATTCAGTTTGATTTAGGAGGAAGTATTCATCAAAAAAACCTTAAAGGAATAAGAAAATTCTGGGTCTAAAAGGAGAAAATTATTAAACCGCCATCTTTTGGGAGCATTGATTTTGGGTAAAATGTCCAAATCAATTGAAATGGGAGCATGATCTGACAATATTATAGGTCCTATTTCCGCAGATAGAAGTGCTTGCGAGATGTTATGTGATACAAAAAAGTAATCAAGTCTTTATTGAGAGTGATGCCCCGGAGAATAAAAGGTATACTCTCATATTGTTGAATTGTATAATCTCCAAGCATCAAGGAGTTTATGCTGTGCAATCGTGTTAATAAAATATTTGTGTGGTTTGTTCGGAATGTATGGTACTTTGGAATTCTGATCAATAAAGGGGTCAAAAACCTGGTTACAGTCACCAGCCATTATAAAATTATCTTCCATGTGGAGAGTAATCTGATTGGCCACTGAAAGTCAGAAAGAGGCGTCACCACCTGTGGGGGCATAAACATTAAAAAAAGAGACTGGAACATCCTTTAGCATCATTTTAACATTAAACCAACGACCATCTGTATCTGAATCCTGCAAAATTAACTTAAACTGAAGAGACCTACGACACAACATCCTAACTCCATTACGTTTACCATCACCACTAGAGTAAAATATTTCTCCCACCCAACCTTTTTTTAATTTTAATGACTCATTATCCGTGAGATGAGTCTCTTGTAAGAAAACTATATCTGCGTTTAATTTAGCCAAATGAGACAAGATTCTTTGCCTTTGTATGGGAGAATTAAGTCCTTTAACATTCCATGAATTAAATTTAACGGCATAATGGTTTATATGGATCAAATGCTGACGAAAATGAACAGTGATAATCTGAAACAGGCACATCAATGAGCACGATATGAGAAATACAAAAAATCCTACAAAAGATAATCATAACTGTAAGGAGGAGAGAAGGATACATAAAAAGTAGAAAAAGGCTAGGAAGTATTGGAAATGAGAGGTTAGTAAATAGTAGGAAATATGGCAAGAGCTTCGATTCGAATGCAAAAGGCAAGCAAGCAGATGCAAAAATGATGGAGATGATGAGCAATAGGGGCTGGAAAAAAGCAATAATGGATTCAGACCGAGAGCACATGAAATTGAGACAAAAAATATCACAAAGAGATTGAAAATTAACGACACCTAGGAAGAGAAAGAGAGGAAAAGTTAGAAGAGAAAAGAAAAAGAAGATTAGGAGTTGATATGAAATGGAATTGTGGGTGGGTGACATACATACATAGGGAGAGAACACGTAGACACGGAGGGGGGGTAGAACCACATGGGAAGGGTGACACATCCAAGGTCGGCTGAACGGAGAACCAGGAAGACATCATGAGACATGGACAAGGAACCTGTGGAGGCGTAGGAAATGATATAAAAATCAGGATAGTGAACTGGAACAAATAGTAACAACAACAATAGTGAACAATAGTAACAAAAAACAATTAACAATTGTACAGATGCCTATACTATGAGCGGAACATGCAAAAAATAATACTAGTTTAAAGACTTACTTCTTAAAACAATGAGGGATTAGAATAAGGAGAACAAAAAGATCAGTCAGCATTATAGAAGCAAGCAACATCTAAGTTCAACCATTAAATGAAGGCGAAAGTCCAGAAGATTTCATGGTAGAAGGTTTGCATGAATTGATGAAACTTTGCAAGCGCAGCCGATCCTCATATGTGGTTGTACTATTGTTGTATGTAACTTTGAATAAACAAGGGTGGAAAAGCCAATGAGCCTAGCTCAGCTCTCATATTTAGAAAGGTTTTGTGACGATTAGCAGTAGCTTTAGCGTAATCTTGAGCAAAAAATAGAGAGGAACCTGACCAAGTAATCTTTAGAGATGATTTAACTGCTGACAGTACCTTCAATAAATCTGTATATTCTAAGAAGTACAAGATGACTCCCCTTGGCCTTTGGGACCATGACGTAGGAGAAGGCAAATGTCCTAGTCGATGTGCTCGTTGGATGTTTAGCACTGTACCCTCTGGCATGTGATCTTGGGGAGGAATGATTTGAAGAAAGTGAGCGGGTCGGATCCTTCGAGTCCGTCCCCCAATCCGTAGATACGTAGGTTGTTCGGTCTATTGAGGTTTGACTAGTCCTCAACCTTTTTTTGGAGCGTGGAGACTTGAGCATGAAGGTGCGAGACAGTGGCGCATGATTCTTTTATAGAAGTAACACTATGCTAAACTGAAGAAACCCTTGCTTCAAGCTGTGACCAATTGTCTGTTAAGACTTGGAGTTTGGTATTAGTCTCTTCCTTAAAAACGAGGGAGCGTCCTTATTTCCTCCAACAATAACTCCATGGATACAAGCGACGTTTGTTTAGGAAGCGAGGGAGGATCCTTTTTCAATCGTTTGGTGTTAGATTTTCCTAAAGCAGCTTAAGAGGATTCCATTGTTGTGTCTGAGTGCTGCGAAGATGATATTAAAAAGTCTTCTGATTTGGTAAATTCCGAAAAAATCATTGAATTCTTTATAAAAATGCGTCTTGGTGTAGAAGATGAGGAGTGCAATGACTTTGTTCTGCCCATAAATCCTATACCACACACTCTATTTGGTATGCATTCAATTGGGAAAAGGCTCTTTGTATTGAAAATCACATGAAGGAAGGAAAGACCATGGAAAAAAGTACTTAATTTGACTAATTATGAATAAAACTGTATAGCTGAAACATATGAGTCTCTCGTGGTCAGGAACATTAGTCACAAATCGTTTGAAATGCTTCCTTTAACGGCGTGATGTAAGGTCAAAGGAAAGTGTGCATTGAACGTATTCAAGGATGAAACTAAGATGACTGTCAGACAGCTTGCCTCACTGATGTTGAAGCAAAGAATGATTAGTACAATGCAGCATTACGCATAAAGTTCCCAATTGACAGACATAAAAATAGAAAATACAAGCATTTCTCAAACCATGGTATAGTAGGGGCGGAGCGCACTATTAATATGAAGCCTGGTGATACCGTGCAATAAATTGAAGAAGAGTTATGAAGAGTAACGAGGTATCTAAAATGGCTGCCTCATGTATTGCATTAAGAGAATTGAGAGTGGGCTCAATTTGTTTAGCCAAGGGCTACAGATGAAAATTGCTGCACAAAAGACATTCTCTAAATATAAATATCCTGTAGTTGAAGTAGCGTGTCGGCTCTGTCACTGCTTACACTGTTGAGGGTTTACTGTGAGAGAACACAGAATCGCGCAAACTTTCGAAAATGGCGGCCGCACTTAAAACAAGACCCTGAAATACTCACTGTGTCAGAATGAAGAGTCTAAAGTTCACCAAAAGTGTTGTCAGGCATTTTAAGAAGATCCTGTCACCTCCCGCCGTCCGTTCACATCGCCGGCACAGGGAGAGGTTATGTGTAGAAACGAGTCTCCTGGATGTAACGCGGAGCTTCACTCGGTCGCCGCCATATCATGCGGTCGCCAAGCCACGCCCCCTTATGGTAACCATTCTTGAAAGGAGATTTAAACTTGTAGTTTGACTCATTATGAAACACATACATGCCACCCAGAATGGAGGGCCTAGGTGCCCAAGGCTTTAACTAACTAGTTTCACATGCTCACTTACACAGACAAGCACTTTCTGGGACAGGTCCTTGCACATCACATAAAACTGATACAGCAAGCAGTGCACTACAAGTCGTGGAGTAGCCACTTACATTTCAATAAATGATTCTCTGCCCTGCAATAAACATCACCATACCCCACAACAAATCACCGACTCAGTCCATTCAATTTGGACAGTCCAATCTGAGTGAGATCATAAGACACAAGAGGCTGCTTCAGCTGCTACATTTGAACCTTTTCACTACATAAGAGAGATACTTCGTAGAATAAAAAAAATCTGAATCCGAAGACAAAAGCAATCAACACAGGTGGTCCCTTATCTTTAAAGGAGGTGAGAGAAACTGTAATTTCATTTTAGTGCTGCTTAATCCATACAGGAAATAATAACATTTTATGTCAAATATACTCAAGGCAGTATAGAACAGCAAAGGTGACTGAAAGGGCACATTATGCAACTCCAATCAATGCAGAAAAAACCTGTTGAATAACCAGATATGCCCTCCAATGAAGAAGACTATCAAATAGATTAATAAAACAGCGTAAACCACACTACAACATCGAAAAAACGTGCTCACAAAACTAGTTAAAATATTTGAAGGTGCAGCGAGTCACCTGGTATCATCCCTATACTCCCCACTTGGCATTTTAGTCTATATAGTGCTTTATATACATTTCAGCCCACCAGCATAAGTAGACTTGTGAAGTTAGTGAAAAAGATGAAACAAAGGTGACAAAAAAGTGAACATCTTACTACACTTAGGCATCCAAAGCTGATACTCCGGACAAAAGGTTTAGCAAATCGACTACTTCTACCGAGCTAAATCACTGTTCCATTAACCACTGTCTTTTGAAATAACTCACTGTTGATCTCAATATTAAAGTGAATGGCAACTCCAGGAGTACATTAAAATTATAACCTTATTATTGTAAAGAACAACACGAGATGGGTGTCTTGAACATCTTCCCCTTAACAAACCCCCCAAAAATAAAAATAAACTTTGATACATGAAATGACAGAACTATAAAAGGAGTTTCAAGCCGGAGAAGGATAGCTGAATGGTCCGATAGATGCACTCCAATATGTTCGACCTCCAAAACGGAGTCCTTTACCATCCGGTCCACCAAAATATAATCTATCTGTGAATAATGCTTGTGCTTTTTATTATAAAATGTAAAACCTAACTGCGGACCAAACTTGCATCTCCATATATCATACAAACCCCACTGTTTCATCAGCAATCTAACTCTATTCGACATCTTGGGGTTCACTGCCACTCTACTATTCCCAAATCTATCTAGTTTATAATCCAAAACTGTATTAAAGTCACCTGCCATGACAATCTCACTAGAGAAACACAGAAGCTCTATAGCTAATTCATCCAATGGACCAATGTCGTCCAGGTTTGGACCGTAGAATACCACCAGGATAAAAATCTGCCCAAATTGTTTTAACTTGTCTATCAGCCACCTCCCTGCAACACTCGAAGCCTTACCTTCTATTGAAATATTCAAACCTTGCTTAACTAATAATGCAGCCCCTTTAGTTACTACTGTCTGCCGTGTACAAACTGCATGGGTAGCCCATCTCTGTGCTGCGAAAATCTTCTTACTCTCTTCCTCCGTGTCAAATGTGTCTCCTGTAGAATAATAACTTGTGCAGTCCTTCAAGTACTCCAATATCATATCTCTCCTTTTCTTCACAAGGATACCATTTACATTCCATGACAATATTTTTAACTTCTTTAATCTAACCCCACTCTGTCCTAAACAAAAACCCACTCAACACACATTCAAACAGCAGTAACAAGGCATCTGAGGCATTTTTCCTACACTTTACCCCTACCACTACCCCCCCCCTCCCCAAAAAACCCACAACCCAGTCCCCCTCCCCTGGAAAACCCTATCCAACTACCCATGGCAAAAGCCCTATGAGTGACCCTCGGCGTGCAATGCAACACCCTGAACACCCAAGTGTAGAACAAATAATAAATCCACAAAACACCCTCAACAACTCATAGTGTTACTTAATCTAGTAAACAGCAACATACTTCATAGATTCACAGACTGATATTGTTCAAGGAACTTATCCACATCCTCTACAAAACAAAAAGAGTGCATCTTGTAATTCAACATTACTTTCAATAGAGCTGGAAATTTCAATTGCACCGACGCACCCAGTTTCCTTAACGGCTCGATACTTTTCCCCAATTCCCATAGCCTGTTAGAAGTTACTGTTGACAAGTCTGATCTTACTTCAACCTCAACTCCATCCACCTCCAAGACTTTCATTTTTAAGGCCTTCGCTAAAATCTTCTCCTTCAAAGTATAAGTGAGAAAGTTTACCAAAATTCTCCTTGGTCTAACACGATTTGAATTCAGCCTGAAGGGATCCCTGTGTATTCTCTGAATATCCCTAAAAATCTCTTCTTCTGTCTCTTTCAGTTGTAACTCACTCTTCAACAAATGAACCACAAAGCTTTAAACATCTCCTCCCTCTTTACCCTCTGGGAGTTTTAGAGTTTTCAAATGATTCCTTCTTTGATAGTTCTCTAACCTTTCTACTCTTTCGTCATGCTCCCATTCCTTGATCTTAAACCCCTCAATCTCTTTCCTGTTGACCATCATCTCCTCTCTTTGATCTCTAACTTCAACTTCTAATGCTAGTGTTGGATTGTTCAGGTTGTAGCAGGGATTCTGCTCATAACCAGAACTGTGCATAGAGACTTGGAACCTCAGTGAAGTAGGGTGTAACAAAACTCACCTTAGTAGCCAAAATACCCTACCAGACTAGCAATCAGTGTCTCATTGGTTCTTTATACCCCCAATGATAAGACAACCCAGAACATGGAACTTAGAATACCTCAGGCAATGTGGAACACATGAGCACTCTTTCGTTCTACTCTCATATCAGTCCAAAACGGGGAGTAAATGAAGACACTTGCAGGTTTGAAATATTTATTTCTAATGCCGTCTACTCAGGCGCAGTATCTTAGCTAATACAAGCAGACATATTATAAGCAACAAGATTATCAGCATAGTTACTATTCCATAAAATACAAAAGGAGAAAGCATGTTAAAATGCTAAATGGAAATAGGCTAGATTACACCTAGATTTCACCCTCCCTTGCTATTAGGGTATTTTATATCTAGAGAAGGTCTCTTGGGTTTACAAGGGCGGCCCCATACCTCTGGTGCTAGTAGAAGTGGATCACATCATTTTCTACACCAGCTCTCTGCATGCAAATGTTCTCCAAAGTGTTGTTTGCATGCCTGCGCAGTGCATTATTAAATGCGCCAAAATCAGAGGTGGCCACGGCTGTATATATGTTATGTCTAGAACGTGCGCTGATCAGACCGAACAACAACCACTGTGTTGAAATAACCTTGAAGGCCTCGGCACTCACTGTTCAGATAAAGCTTACCAAGCAAAGCTGCTACTATAGCAAAACATATTAATATCGTGTGAAGCAAAACAGTCTGCTAGACTCTAAACATTTGTAATGATTTATGCCGTGTGCAAAGGCAGCAGAAAGGAAAATGGTGTTTAAACTTCTAATAAGCTCATGCTAACTTAACACAGTGTAAATGCAAGTCTCATCCCCATGACACCCTCCCTTGATCCGAGCACGGATAAGACAAAGGGCAAATTTGGAAAGCAGAGTTCAAGAACAACTGTCAGAACCAAGTTCAAATTGCCACAGGGAAAAACGGGAACCAAAAACTCCATAATTTGAATGTACTTCAAATCAAGTAATTCTAGCCATGGACATAGTGAAGTCAATAGGTCGGGGCAGGTAAAAATGAAACTTAGAAAAAAAATATCCGATGTCCAACTCGTGACCTCGGTCATGGAAGAGAGAGAAGGGATGACACAACTCAATCAAATATTGTCTATGCAAAATATATAGCAACAGCCTCCAACAGGAAGTCACTATTCTCATCCGAAAACATGTCAGCAATCCAATTTAGCAAAGGGAAAGAACATACATGTTCTTCAATTAACGGAGCCTCTAGCACCATCAGAGGGCAACTCGGTGTATCCTTAATGTAGCTGCATGCCAAGAAATCTTGCGCCGCTGCAAAAACATCCCAACGTCCCAGGACTCCATTCATCGCTGCAAAGGCCATAATCCCTCCGCCAGAACAAAGCAATTCTTGAGCAACTAAGGGGCTCATAAGCTGATTATAATCAGCATCGGGAGACACCGTATTGCAGAGACAAAAATCCAGGGCCCAGTCAAAATCGCAACTCAGGCAATGAACGACAGGCTGGATGCATGTAAAGTAGGAAAATCAAAATGATAATCTGTAAGCCGCACTCATTGTAGCACTAGGTAGCACTCCATAAAATTCAAGCATTCGGCCGCGGAGCAGCAGCAGTCGTGACAGATCTTCTCGCAACACAGGACGTGCATCCATTTCGAAATAAACAAAACAGCAGTAGTACTCCTGCAACCAGAGCCAGCATTAAGGGAAATCCACCAAACAGGCTGGAAAAAATCTAATGAAAAATGTCGGGAACATACCAAATATAGTTTGAAAAGAAGACACAAGGCCACTGCTAACAACTTTAAAAAAGTGAGCCAGCCCTGTGGTGGAGGACGCATTAAAGATAGTGTGAATTAACTCACCGAAATGCAAGGGCAAATCTGTATTTAATAAAGCATGCACTTCTGTGCGGGTGTTTGCCACGTGAAGGACACATGTTTCATGAGCAGATGTGAGGGCGACTTCTTTCTGGGACAATAGAGCTCTTATACGACTCATCTTGTTGAACTCTGCTTTCAAGGTCGGAATCGTCGGCCAGATGGAAACAACAAGCTTCCCCTGCGGAGGAGGAAACATCACATTTTTACAGCAAACCACACGCTCACTGACGGTAACCACGTAAGGAATTCCTGTCATCGTTCCACAACAATCTTTATTATTTAAAAGTAATTTGGCAGTAATGTGAATGTTGGTATGATAGCTGGTGCTGGTGTACCTTTCAAAATACAGGCTAAATGTGGCTCCTTCTGGTTACAAGAGCCATGCAATTGGATATTCCTACACATTAATGAACGATCTGGTGTTGTAGTGCAATCCTCCACATTCAAGTAAACCTCTTTTCCCTCCCTAAGTCATATATAGGTAAATGGTAGCGACCAAGCTTCATGGAGATAAGCGGTGCCCAGAGATTCATATCTGCCACTTGCATAGTACTTCATACAGGCTTCAAATTTGAAAAGGGGAAAAGGTAGAGTTATTAACCTGTGGATAAGCCACGTTGCTCAATAGGTCTCAGCCACAGAACATGGAAACGGTTCTAACTTTTCAATGTGTAACATAGAAAATGTTGCATCTTTCATGGACATAAAACATTGCTTTTCAGTCAAATTAAACAGGGCAAATAATGATGACTTATTCATGTAGTGCCAGGGCACTTTTCCAGCTTTCAATGTTTGTAAGGTCCATGTAAACTGCATAATAGAACGCAATTGATTTTGACCATGGTACAAAACAGACACTTCATCGTGCACAATATCAACAACAGACGACACAATATTATCTAACGTGTAAATGAGGGAAGAAAGCGTGTTGATGCTGTTATCTACAACTGCTAGCACTTTTTCTAAATTTGCTTGATCCTTAGCTCTAATGTGTGAAGCCGCCTCAATTTGGGACAGTTTCCAACCTTAGTTGTAAATAGCATATATCCATCTTTTAGATCTGCCTGAAGCTGGGCCTTTCACAAAATAATTCAGATCAACATCGTCAGTCAATTTAGATAAATGCAGCTTAACTGACGCCAAAGTGGAATGTTTGAGCCAACTCTGACATAATTTGCCTACAGAATAGGTAGTCACAAAATGGCCACTTTCAAAACGGGGATCCACCCTGACCTGTGTATAGCCTGGAGCTAAACCCAGAAAACGATGCAGGTACGAATCAGCACTTCTGTGCCACAGCAACCAACCCTTAGGATCCAAACTGGATATGTTAAAGGAAGAATTCAGTAACAGGGTCTGCAACTCTCTAATGGAAAACTTGGTATTATTATTCCAACCGGAATATTCTTCTAATTCAGGAAAGGAAGCAGCATTTCATTTTTTTGCAGTAGCCAATCCAAAGCAGATAGTCTGTGAAATTGTAGAATTCAAAAACAACATATGGTTCGGGATGAGGCATGCACAATGCAAAGCCTCAGCGCCTTGCATTTGCCAACTTTTAGAACCCCAAACAGAGTTAAGATCAATAGTATCTTTCCACAACTTGTAGCCTTCAACGGCAAATTGGTCTAAAAAGGACTTTGAATACAATAATTTTGTGTGGGTAAGTCTAACCTTGGAAGTGGACTTCTCAGTCATTTTAAAACTAAATGCATTAGGATTTGACTGATTAAAATCAGTAAAATAAGAGAACCTCTTTAACAAAGAAGCGGAACTGCCCTGTACAGGAGAGGGACAATGTTCCCACTGGGTATAATTAACAGTATTCCTCCTGGAATTTGCTTTATGCAGGTAGTGATTGCCAAAATGTTGATAACAAAGAAAATCGTCATAATTTGTGGAATATAGATACTAATCTTCAGCATCAATGGCTACTTAATATTTCAAATCAGAAAACAAAGCTTCTACGGCCTGAACATCCCAATCATCAGAACGTATATTTTGTTTAATTACTTCCCCCATCGAAACTCTTAGGACATTCGGGACATTTATAACCTCAGTGGGCCCATGGATTTGAAATCTAATAGCATCCCACACAATCCCACCTAAGATGGGCCAAGCAGTGATAATAACAAAAGCCAGGTCCCTCTTCAATATGTGTGATGAGGAATGGGGAGCCAATGTTCCATTAATATGTCGAATGCATGTTCTTTCTTCAACATAGTGTCCGTTGACAAGGCAGAAAAAATACACCACAAATCCAATAGACATGAACAGATAAATCGAAAAAAGCACCATCCAAATGTAGGTCCAAGGAGGAATCAAAAAATGTTTCTTAAACCATGATGCCAAAATTGAGATTTCCGAAGGAGACTTCGATGTGTGAGAGTCAGTGTCAAATGAAAATCTGTATTCCGTAGCCAAACAAGTTTGCAAATCAGGCATCCATAAGTCAGTGGGGTAAGTATATTCAGTCTCATCAAGGTGAGCACCAGGTAGTGAACTCAATTAAGGACTTGAAAGTGCAGGCATCTCGAGGGGAACATCAGGCCTGGGGTTAGGAGCCAGGGATAAAATAGAATTTCTCAAAATCGATGGACATGAGACTGCCGGAGTCATACTAAGACGAATCGGCCACTCTGTATAGTTTGACATTGTCAATGGAGATATACCTGTTATCTTTACGACCTGGAAGTGGTGGCAAAATTACTGTTCTTGTGCCCTTCACGCCAAGCAC
The DNA here is from genome assembly GCF_964261635.1 of Lissotriton helveticus. Taxonomy (NCBI): domain Eukaryota; kingdom Metazoa; phylum Chordata; class Amphibia; order Caudata; family Salamandridae; genus Lissotriton; species Lissotriton helveticus. The sequence goes on from NC_136057.1 coordinate 824,171,798, forward strand.
TGGAACAGGAGCTCGATATGAGGGACCAAACTCCTTCTTGTTTTCAATCTTCTCTCGAACCAGTTCTCCAACTTGGGGTAGCCAGCCAACTACCAGAATCTGCAACGCAGCTTCAGATGTGGAGGGCAAGTGTTCCTTTGCAAGACTGTCTCTCGTCTTTTGTAGATCCTGTAAAACATTGCAATTTTCATCTATGTCAAAGGAGGCAGCAACTGCTGCCTTGTCTAGACCGCCAAGGTCCGGGACAAACATCTTGATACCAAAGAGCATCTCGTATGGGGTACGACCACCCAGAGACCTTCTACGGAGATTATTAAGGGCTCGCTGCACGCTATTGAGGTGGGCCAGCCAGTTCCTGCCAGTGCCTATAACACTAGTTGTCAAAGACTGCTTTAAATCTCGGTTCATTTGTTCCACAACACTATTACCCTCAGGTCTGTATGGAGACGAAAACTTGACTTGCACCCCCAACGAAGTAATGGCATCCCTATACGCCTTAGAGGTGAAAGCAGGACCCTGATCCGAATGGGAGGTGCCACAGGGAAAAATCCCTACAAAGACACGCAAGTCTCTTATGACAGTTCGTGAATCAGCGCTGCGGTGTGGCCACAACCACACAAAGCGTGTGCATGAATCAACTGCTACTAAGATGTACGTTTACCCAGTATCAGAAGAAAAAGGACCGAACAACAACCACTGTGTTGAAATAACCTTGAAGGCCTCGGCACTCACTGTTCAGTCAAAGCTTACCAAGCAAAGTGGACGCGCTGAATGACAGGTACCAGCTTCAACCTCCGGTTATTTGCAACTTTTAGGAGTATATCTGAGCTTAAACGGATGCGCTGAGGACGCGCTGAACTTTGGACTTGCTATTTGTCTTACCACAGGATTCCTTATTACTGACTCAGGCCTCCCAGTTTTTAAATTTGTATCACTGCATATTGCCGCTTCCGGTCCAGGGAAGACAAGGCTTGGCAGTTCGGGCTGGACTGTTCCCATGAGGCACAGGGTCAGACTGATTTGCATATGGCCATGTCTGAACTGGGGTGGCTGAGTGGGCTAAAGAATGGTGATGGATTAAACCCAGATCAGTTGACTGGGGGTGAGTGTTTGATTTGCTCAAACGCTCTGTCCATCATCCCCTTTTGTATCGCTTTGTTCGCCCTAAGTGTGGCAGGGTATGCTCAGACGTGAGTCCCTTGTTCACTTGGCCACTGGATTCAAGATAGCCTGGCTGATGAGGATTATGAATCCGAAACCGGTCCCAGGATGCTTGTTTCCGGTCCAGGGAAGACATGGCTTGGCAGTTCGGGCTGGACTGTTCCCACGAGGCACAGGGTCAGACTGATTTGCATATAGCCATGTCTGAACTGGGGTGGCTGAGTGAACTAAAGAATGGTGATGGATTAAACCCAGATCAGTTGACTGGGGGTGAGTGTTTGATTTGTTCAAACGCTCTGTCCATCATCCCCTTTTGTATCGCTTTATTGCCGCTCACGGCCTTATGATTTTAAATACTCTGCACATTATACTGTTTTTACTTGCTTGTCCCGCACTTACCCCATTCTGTCTCCCAAGCACTCCTCTCCGGTCCAACCCGGGTCTGCCCGTTGCGTGGAGAGAGGCTGTGCTGACGGGAACAATTACGGGTAGTCACAGGTTACTGTAGGTCACTTCCGGATCAGACCGGAAAGGAGGGTGGCGCTCTAGCTGCCTCCTTCATTACTTAATCCTGGACCTGGTAGATGCGCTGTGGACGCGCTGAATGACAGGTACCAGCTCCGACCTTCGGTTATTTGCAACTTTTAGGAGTATATCTGAGCTTAAACGGATGCGCTGAGGACGCGCTGAACTTTGGACTTGCTATTTGTCTTACCACAGGATTCCTTATTACTGACTCAGGCCTCCCGGTTTTTAAATTTGTATCACTGCATATTGCCGCTCACTTCCTTATGATTTTAAATACTCTGCACATTATACTGTTTTTACTTGCTTGTCTCGCACTTACCCCATTCTGTCTCCCAAGCAATCCTCTCCGGTCCAACCTGGGTCCGCCCGTTGCGTGGAGAGAGGCTGTGCTGACGGGAACAATTACGGGTAGTCACAGGTTACTGTAGGTCACTTCCGGATCAAACCGGAAAGGAGGGTGGCGCTCTAGCTGCCTCCTTCATTACTTATTCCCATGCCTGGCACGACGTGCAGCAGACGTGCGCAGCGGGCATGCCGGCGGGGCGCCAAAGGCAAGCCCGTCTGCGCCCGTCTGCGCCAGTATGCTGCCAGGTGCCAAAACCCCTGTATGTTTTACCACAGAGGCCCCCACGGAGATACGACAAAAGTATATCTATTCCAGGGACACCCTTCTTGAGATCAGACAGACCCCATGTGGCTCGATACAAAATAGAGGTTATACACCAGAAGGCCCGTTCTCATATTTAAGTTGTAAATACCAGGCTTCTGCACCATTGATCACATACAACATACATAGCCATTCTTTGGTTGAGGCACACCCTTATCGGAACTCTGTTCCTCTCTCCAAACCCCAGGACACCCTACCTAGACAGGAAAAGTGGCACTGTCTTTTGGCTAATGTTAGATCCCTTCCTAAACATGCTACTGCTATTTTGGATCTTCTGAACGATCAAAACCCGGCTATCTGATTTTTCACTGAAACCTGGATTAAACCTACTGCTATCCCAGCTATTGCCCTTGCGTTACCACCAGGCTTCTGCATACAAAGATTAGACAGATCAGAAAGAGTGGGAGGAGGGATTGCTATTGTCCATAGAGATTCACTGTCGATCACCATTCTTGACCAAACAAGTACAGAATAATTAGAATGTCTCATTTTCAAATGTGATATACATCCCCAGCAAAGTTGGAAAGGGGCCTTGGTTTATAGGCCGCCCGGCCCTATGCAAGACTTTAATGGACGTCTACTAGAATGTATCTCCCCTCACATAATTGCCACACGAAACTTCCTACTCCTAGGAGATTTCAACATTCATAGTGAGGATTCCCATAACCTTGAAGCGGTAACTTGCCTGGAGGAAATGGCTTCCGCAGGTCTCGTTAAAAACAATAACGCCCCTACACATATAGCTCGACACACACTTGACCTCATCCTTTCCAATTCACAATATATTACCTATGAGGATACTACCCCATTGACCTGGTCGGGCCATTCATTATTGAGTTTTAAACTATTCAGCCCCTCCACTCCATCCTGTCCCACACCAGCTATGAACAGATGGTACCAACCATGGCATAAAATTAACACCGACCTCTTTGCAGCCCCATTTATGACATGGGGTATAGACACACGCCACTTCAATGTAGGCCAACAAGTATTACACTTTAATGCGACTTTTGAAGATCCTGGACGAAAATGCCCCACTTAAACCAGCTACACATACCCATACACTGACATCCTCTGACTGGTATTCCCCAGGCCTTAGGGCAGAAAAGAAGGGATGCAAAAAACTAGAACGCATCTGGCGATCACAACATAAGTTGTCAGATAGAGAGACATACAAAAGCGCTCTAGCAACATACCATACTAATCTTAAAAAAGCGCGAAAGGCACATATTTCCCAGCAATTGGAGGAAGCTGGCTCCAATTCCAGGACTTTATTCAGCATAGTTAAATCGTACGCGAATCCTAAAGCCTGTGAGATGACTGAATCGCCCTCACAAGCCCTGTGTGACAATGTTGCGTCATATCTTATTCAGAAAATTGATTCTATTTACCAAAAAATCACTTCAGCCAACCCTATTTCCCTGCCTGATACACCCTGCACAGCCCCGTCACAGGACACCTCTTACTTTTTGCGCTCTTTCCCACCTCTTTGCCCTATGGAAGTCGCAACCTTACTAGATAAAACGAAATCAGGCTCCGCGTTGGATAATATACCTGCCAAAATCGCTGCTAAATTTGCTGGACAGCTTGCCCCCCCCTATCTGTGCCATCCTTAATAACTCCCTTAATAACGGCTATCTCCCAGTTTCATGGAAAGATGCGCAAATTATACCCTTACGTAAGAATCTCAAAGCCCCAATCACTGACCTTAGCAATTACCGTCCCATCTCTTTGCTCCCCCTACAGACCAAACTAAGTGAAAAACATATTAATAGACATCTTTCAGAGTATCTAGAATCTACACATCAGCTTGATGCCTCCCAATCAGGGTTTAGAGTCAAACATAGTACAGAATGTGCCCTTATTGAAGTTACGGACAATATTCGGATGGCCCTGGACAAAGATCATTTGATACGGTCTCCCATCAGATCCTATTGGAGAGACTCGAGAGGATAGGCGTCAGAGGATTGGCTCTACAATGGCTCACTAGCTTCCTGACAGATAGGACACAGACCGTTATCATGGGCACTTTTAAATCAACCACGACTAAAGTCAGCAAAGGGGTTCCCCAGGGCTCCTGCCTGAGCCCGACCCTTTTTAATGTTTATGTTTCTCCTTTAGCCAGACTGATGAGAGATTTAGGCTTCACCCCTATCTCGTATGCAGACGATACTCAGCTCCTCCAGACCTTTGACAAAAACAACCCCAACATCCAACCTAGATTTTCGGATGGCATGAAAGCCATTGCTGCTTGGATGCAGACCAACTTCCTGCAACTCAATGCAGGGAAGTCAGAGATAATGCTGTTCGGAGGAGCTGAAATCTGCTGGACACCCACCTGGTGGCCAGATGAACTAGGTACCGCCCCCACCCCCAAGGACGCGGTTACAAATTTGGGGGTCAGAATTGATCGTACACTGACTCTAGAGACGCATGCCAACACCACGGCGGGGTCCTGCTACTACATTCTGGGCCTCCTACGCAGGATATTCCCCCTTTTGCCCGCTTCTACTAAGAAAACCCTGATGCAGGCCTTGGTACTTAGCAGGATAGGTTACTGTAATGCCCTTCTGTTCTCAGCCAACACTGCTGCTATTAAGAGATTACAGGTCGTACAAAACACCGCTGCTCGCCTTACGGTTGATTCACCGGCTAGAACACCTTCAGCACCTCTCCTGAATCAGCTACACTGGCTCCCCAATATAAAAAGAATAAAGTTCAAAATAGGATGTATTATCCACAAGGCCCCAGAGGGCAAGGACCCATGTATTTGACCTGTAAATTGACCCCTTATTTTCCCACGCGCTCACTTAGATCTAGATCAGAGCTACTGATCACCGTTCCTAGGATCAAAAAAGCACGTAGTGGAGCCAAGGCATTTTCCTACCAGGCCCCTATGTTTTGGAACCACCTGCCTTTACATCTATGTGCGTGTCCCAATCTGATCCTATTCAGAAAAATGTTAAAAACATATTTTAATTATTCACTGGTACTGCTATGATGTTTAGTCCCGAGCGCCGAGATACCCTCATGGGTGATTCAGCGCTATACAAACCAATAAAAATAAACATAAACAAAGCTGCTACTGTAGGAAAACATATTATTCTCCTGTGAAGCAAAACAGTTTGCTAGACTCTAAACATTTGTAATAATGTGTGCCGTGTGCAAAGGCAGCAGAAAGGAAAAATGGCATTTAAACTTCTAATAAGCTCATGCTATCTTAACACAGTGTAAATGCAAGGCTCATCCCCATGACAAGGTCATCCATCTTTTTCTCCAACACCTTGCATGCAGCCCTTATGCTTTCCTGGTTTGATTCTGAAATCTCAAATCTTTTTTGTATCTCAAGGTTGAGGGACATAAGCATCGAAATTATAGAGGGATCACCAAACCCTGCAGTTCTCCCCTGCAATAACCCACCTAGTAACTCACTCTGTGGACTTTTTGACGTTACTGCCCCTCCCCCTTCTTCTGACAATAATGTAGCTTCAGGGTCCGAACCAGCTCCCGAGATACTTGAGCTACCCCCATCTGGGACTGACACTAATTCATTGCACATCTCTTCAGACAGTGCTTCAAAACGATTTGGGCTCAAATGTGTGGCCCAGTCAACCAGATCTGTATCTGTACCTGTGGCCCCACCCAAACTCCCCTCGGCTCCTAACAAATCACTCTCTTATTGTTGCTGTGATTCCTTATTCTAACGGGGTACCTCTGCCCTAGCCGTAGAATTTTCCCTCAACACCAAAATCTTTGGGAGCACTTTGAAATAAGACCTGAGGGATGGTGTCACCTTTATCTTATGCTCTAAAGAGTCTTCTCTTGCCAACTTGCTGTGCACTTTAGTGTTCCTTGCAGAGCGTCAACCCCTAACCTTCACCTCCTTCACCTCTTTATTACTGTTCTGCCACTCTTTAGCCGAATCAGGCGACCCCTCCAAATCAGTGCACACCCTCAGCCACCCTTTCACTGCACTTCTCAGAGTATACCTAGAAAGTACCCTTGTACACACCCCCTCTACTCCCCCAACACCAGAATTGTTGCTGTTCCTAACGTCCTCCAAACACGACTTCCTGCCTTTAACAGCAAGTTCGATCTCCTTACTTACTCCGTGCTCCTGCGGCGGGTGGAGGGATGAAGGGGTTTGTACCTTTAAACTCCCTGCCAATGGAACCTGCTCCTTTGTACCCCTGTCAGGGTTTCCCTCACCAAAATCACCCTGTCTTCCTCCTCCTCGTCCGCCCCCGAAAGAGAATCCTGGCAGCAGCACCGCTTCTCTTGCCAATTCCAAAGCCACTCTCCCCCACGGCAGCTCTGCTGGACTCACTGACTCCTCCTCCAGCCTCGCTGGACTACGTTCGCCTCCGGGAGCCCTTGCTGCCATACAACGCTGATCAGCCCGAAGATGCAACCAGGTAGGTCTTTTCCGTCTTTAATCTAAAAAAGCAACCTTCTTCACTCCCCTACTCAAACCCCCATATCGCAGCGAGTTTCACTGCTTCCTCATACACCACACTGCCGAAAAAACCAAAAAAATCACTGCACGCCTCCGAGAGCACCCGCAGCCTGCCTGTAGCCGTCCGCCATGTTTTCACTGCGAGCACATTGGGTACAGTTTGGAGGTTGGATCGTACGATACTATTAGAGGAGGAGACAGTGGAGGTCTTAAAGGAATGAATGAATGAAGAGTTTATTGTTTGATTAATTAAAACCGTACAATATATATGCAATAATACTTGATTATAAAATCAGTTATGAAATCAGTGATGAAAAATGTTTAAACTTCAAGATTGTTACACTATTTACATATTATGTACTTCCTACATTACATTCTTTCAGTTTTTGGTGTTCTAACTTAATTTTCAGTCGTGTTAGAAACCTTACAAAAGCTGAGTTTAAAATTATTTCGTCAGTATGGAGGCATTTTATCAGAGCTTGCCTGCAACTCCTTATTCCACAAACATTAAAATGTCTCTTAAGAATAGATATTCTGTCAACTTTCAGTTCTGGACAAACACAAAGTTTGCATAACTTACAATTCATTGGTCCCTCTGTACTCAACCATGGCATTAGATGAAATGTGCCCGGAAATGCTCCAAAGCGAGCTTTTATAAATATGTGTTTGAATTTCACAGACCAAGGAATTTCGAGGTACTGTTGCACTTTTACCTTGGTATAGCCATTCATGAGAGGCCACACATGTTTTCTTTTTGAGAAGGTATCTTTATCCAGGAGTAGCGTTAAATGCTCTGTTGTACTATTAATGGGCTTTTCAGTTTAAGTTTATTTCCTGCCACAATAGTTTGGACAACTGATTTACAGTATCCGTTTTTATCCTTTTCCACACATTAATAAATTGGACCAGGTTTCTTGTAGAAGTATAACATGATAATAACTAGACATTGGTGATAAATAAGCATTGCTTATTTTTCTTCGTAGGCCATTAATATTCCATGAGCATAATTGTAATATTTCATTTTCATCATTTACTTAGCTCTTGAGTTTACTTTTGTATTCTGTCATTGTGTTTTACTGCCATGGAGAGTCATACGTATCCATTTTTCATTGACTCCAAATGATTTTTCTATTTCCCCCGGATCCGACGATTGTTTGAACAATGATTCTGTCTTTCCAATTTCATTTTTTAACACAGACTGAACCTGTGAGGTTACTTTGTTTTGTTGGTGGTGATTCAGGGATAAAGGTATAGTAAATGGTTTTGGATACACTGTAGGCTGTGGCCTATTGATTTTTATTCCCCAGCTGAAAAAAACTTCCTTTACATGTATAATTAGTTCTGCTACAAGTATAGTATCCAATGTTATCAGTGTAATTTCCTTGCTACTATCAGGATTTGTAAGAAATTCGATGGATTCAATGTTTTCACTTGAGACTTTTTATAATGAGCGAATGGATTTAAAGAGGTGGAGAATATTTCCTCTATTTAGGATATCGTAGCTGCCTCTTGAACAATATTCAGGGCCAAAAATCAATTGTGGTTTATCATGTACTGTTGTCTTTAGACTTCCCAAATCTATTTTGGGTAGAAGGTCGTAATTTGAGGGCTGCCAAGGCTCTTTGTCATGGTCCCTTATTCATTCGTAACTCATGTTTTTTTGCCTTTGGAGATCCTAAGGACCATTATAATTTATGCCCTGAGTTGGTCATAGCACTATATTGGTTAGTTGACCGTCCATGTCCTCTTTCCTCATAACATTGTTTTTTTCAGTTGTAGCTAACTTCTTAGCGGTTTCCATCTTTTCACAAATACTGTGTGGTAAATTATAATGAGCCTGAATTGTTCTTTGAAATATTGGTTGTATTTGGTTCTCTCTCATCCTCTCTTCCCTTCTTGATCCTCTCATTTATTGTTGGAATTTTTATATTATCTGTCTTTTCCACCTGTACCTGTTTTGTTCTTTGTATTGTTTGTAGGATATGTCTTCCTACTTTCTCACTCTGCTCCTCCTTTGATTTCACATTGTTAGGGGTGATCATTGGTTTTGTTAATTTTTCCATTCCATTTTGATTCGTTGGAATCTTTTCTGTTACACCATAAGATCCTAACAATCCTCTCTCTTTCCAATCTCCTTATGGATCTTAAGACTTTATTTCACTATTTGATGATAAGCTATCTCTCCCTTTTAAATTTTGTGTATCATTTCTGTCTTCCTTAGGACAATTTTCCCTGGTGCCTTTGTTAAATAATGCAAAGTACTTCTTACTACTTCCGTTGGTTAGAGAGCTCCTATCCACATGAGATTCTTTAACTTGTTTTCCCTTAAAGCCTTCAGTTTGTTTAGGATCATCATCTTTCAAAGCATTAGACTTTCTTTCTAAAACTTGTTGTTATTGCTAAGCTGGATTTGGCTTTATTCCTTGCGTTACGCAGTTTTTTTAATGCTTTTTCGATAAATAATACTTTGGCGATGTCTCTTCCCTGACCTGCCCCTTGCTAGGGGTTTCTTCATCATTTAAACTTACTGATTTTTTTTATATCCTGTAGTTGACTCTGATATACTTCAATTCTTCCGTTATCCGTTGTTGCCAATTTTGGGTAACAGTTGATCTTTTTTACTGTTGTGCCTGTTTTTTTCTTAGTTGGTTTCATCTCACTAGGTGGTGAGGGTTCAAGTTCATTTATTATTGGTTCTTTCACACTTTCTCGCTTACATGCATTGACCGGTTTCTTTGCCTCATCAGAGCTCCTACTTTGTTGCTGCTGGTTATTTCCTGTTAATGTAGTTGAGCTACCTTTGTAGGGCACTTCCCTGGGAGGGATATACTGATCAGACTCACATTGTTGGTTTGCCTCGTTTTTTGGATTGATGTAATAGGTTTTCCAATGTTCTCCTTCTTTCTTATGTGTCCCATTTTGCAGACGTATTCTTAAGTCTTCAAGAATTGTAGTCATTGCCTGAGGAAATATTATTAATTTGCTTATTGGGGCACATTTGCAATCAATGATTGTAGCATAGGCTGCGTTTGTGCTCTTTTTATTAGGCTTTTTAACTCGGCTAGTTTCTGATCTATGCCCACTACCAAGCTTGCCATCACGTTAAGTAGATCCACTTGAATCTCCATTTTATTTGATTGAAATGTCAAAGCTTCTAATGTCATAGTGGATGTACAATAGAAGATATCACATATTGACCCTAGTTCCTGGTTACTTGTAGTTGTCATTGTGGAATGATGGTGTTGTTGGCTACACAGATTTATTTCAACATCACAATCCAATTCAGTGACATTCTCGGTCCCCCTTCGTTGTGTAATTGCTTTCTCTTTTATTTTTTTGTATTACAATGGGATGCTATTTTATTAAAGGTACATCAATAACTCGGTGTACTACATAACAGTATGTCCTCTTTACTTTTTCTATGTTCTCCTTTATTTGCTTTATATCCATCCAGTTCATCCATGTTAAGGTAATACGTTATACTATTATCCTTGTCAGATTCTTTGTTAAGATCGATATTGCCATCAATTTTTACACAGACATCACTACTGACTATGCATGGTAATGTTCCAGCTCTGTTTGATTCTCGTGTCTCTTGTTTTGCTATTGGTAATATTGTGTTAGTCTCTGTGCCAAGTTCCCATTTGATTTTCTCAATTATTACATTTACCTCCAAAGGTGGCAGGATACTGACAGTCGATACATCCAATGATCTTTCAGGTGCATCCAAATCACTCTGTTCCTTTTGGATTGCTTGGAATATACTTAACATTTCAAGATCCGTAACATGACCCTTTGTTATGTTTAGTTTTACAATTTTTTCAATATCCAAAGGATACATACACTTGCTCAGTATTTGTGCATCTGAAACTTGATCGAGATTTTGTACATTTTAATGATACGGTTTAATCGGTGTTTGGAGATTGCTTGCTTCTACTGCTGTTTGCATTGACATAATAGCCTCCAATGGATCCTTCATAAAATCAAATTCATATGGGATTTTTGAGGACTTTTCAAACATTCATGCAATAGGAGAAATTAGAGATTGGTTCCCTCCTACTGCATTTGTTTCCATTTTTGGTGCTTTTAATGCTTGTATTTTTCTTGTTCTTCTTTTGCTAGTAGCAGAGGCTCTTTCTATGCCTGAGCACATAGTGAAACCACTACAACCAGTACCTTCACCACTATCTTTACTTTCTTGTGCTCCAGTAGTCCAGACGTGAACAGGGCCTCAGCGAGAACACATGCTGCACCCAGATAAATTATGCCACCCCTGTGTCCTCCTGGCACACTCTCTACAGCTACCGTTGCTGTTGCTGTAATTGCTGTAACTCGCGGTGGCACTCGGTAACGGGGTGCCTTTTGGCCTGCTTCTTAACTTCCTTTTAATTCCACAGTCTCCACAGTATTCATGTCTGCAGCACTGCAGGGCACTGGAGCAGTTACGGTGGTGTTACAAGGCAATGAAGCAATGATGCAATGAGGCACAATGTGATGGTATTGCTCCAGTATGATCACAACCTCTCCTCCTCCTCCTCCTCTGACCCAGTTCCAGCTCCTACACTTCACCTTAGCTCCTAAACGTGCTTAATCTAGTGTGTACTGCAAATTGTAAGTGGTACTCGTATTATTGTCATTAATGTTTGCTGTTAACTATGAAGAAAGATTGCCCAAATCAAGAAAGAGCCAGATGGAACAAGATGGAGCTATAAGTAATAGTTGTGTGTGCTTTAAGCAGTAATTATTGCAGTGAGAATTGTAAGGTAGTATGGTAGAACAGAAGGTTACACTGCTGCCAGCAACAGGCGTAGCATCAACCAGGTAGCCCTTTAAGTGCCTTTAAGCACCTGTAAGCACCCTGCTGGCGCTGTGCAGCACCGCTGCACCCCTGCTCCCGATCAAAATCCGAACCCAAGGGCAGCCCAACTCTCCCCCCAGCTCTGCCTACACTCACAGTTTTTCTTTATCGGTCCCAAGATTAGGTTCCCGTTGTTGGCAGTAATTGTTGGCAGTTTTTGGTTGGAGCGGAAGTAGAACCGTGATCAGCTGCGGTCTGAGCCCTACGGCACCCGCACCCGTAGGAATCCAGGAATCCAATCCTGCTGTGAGCAGAATGGACACCAAAGACACGAAGACACTAAAGCAGAAGCGGGAGCGACCTGCAGAGAAGACGCCAGCCGTAGAGAAGACGCCAAGGCAGAAGCTGGAGCTAGCCACAGAGAAGCCGCAGAGAAGACGCCAAAGACGCCAAGGCAGAAGTGGGAGCCAGCCGCTCAGCAGAAGCAATCACGGGATTCACACCAGGAAGCTGCAGCTGCACACCTCTCCTCTCTCCTCCTCTCTCCTCTACAGAAGTTTCTGAGAGCGAATGGCAAAAGCAGGTCTTAAAGGAGGAAACAAAGGAATTCTTTTAAAGAAACCAGAGTTCAACTAAGATTGGGATTGTTTGGGATGCCTATAAGGCTTACTTAAGAGGTAGATTAGGAGCCGTTGCAGCTAGGAAAAGGCAAATATATTATAGCAGGGTGTCTGCTTTGGAAGAGCAGTTTAGAAAGTTGGAGGCAGATTTAGTGGATGCAGGACATAGGGTGGATAGTGAAAAAGAGATGGAGGAGTTATATGACTTAAAAGCAAACTTGTCAGGAGTTTTGAGAGATAGAGTTAAGTAAAAGTGGGGAGCCAGCCAGCTTGCCCATTTTGAATATGGTGAGGGCTGTAAAAAATTACTAGTCTGGTAGGCAAAGAGTGAACAGGTCCGAAATTTGATTAAAGAAATAAAAAATGAAGAGACGGGTATGGTGTTTGGTGATTGTAAAGGAATTGCTGCAGCATTTTACTCTCATTTTGGGAAGGTCTATAAGGAAGATTTGGTTGTTAAGGAACAGGATGTGTTGAAATTGATAGAATATATGGACCCTTTATCAGATGATTTAAAGGATATTTTGAATAAAGAGATATCCAATGAGGAGGTTGAGGAGGTTATTAGAGGGGGTTAAAAGGGTAAGGCGCCAGGCCCGGATGGCTTCCTGGTTGAGGTTTTTAAAACACTGGTTAGTGTTTTAACACCTACTTTGAGGCAGTTATTCAATTAGATTTTCATGTCAGATGTTACTCTGCCTCCTATTGGAATGAGGCCAATATAACTTTGATCCCCAAGCCAGGGAAGTCTTTAAAAAGTGTGGACTCGTATAGACCTATTTCTTTATTGACTGCGGACTATAAGCTCTTTGCTATAGTTATAGCAGGGAGATTGAAGAGTGTTATGTCATATTTGATGCATGAGGACGAAAAGGGCTTCATCAAGGGCAGAAAGTTGAAAGAGCTGCCCTACTCCCTTATTGGATCTATAGACATGCCACGTCATACAATCTTCCCTCTGCAGTTATTGGGTTAGATGCAGCCAAGGCCTTCGATCGTGTTAATTGGGTATATTTGCAGACATTGGCTAAACATCTCAATTTGGACCCACATGTGTGTTGGTTTATGGGGTGTTGACTCAGCCAGTTCAGAGTATGCAGGGTACTAGACAAGGGTGCCCTCTGTCTCCACATTTGCTTGATCTATATATCAAGCTATTGGCTCAGAAAACAGGGAGTACAGAGGATATCATGCCCTTTGACTTTGAAGGCTGGAGTAAGAAGATTGGCCTTTATGCAAACGATGTCATAATTTATACACCCAAGTTATAACAAACCATGATCTGTCTTTTAGATATAATTAATGAGTTCTGAAGTATTTCAGGCTATGATATCAATAAGCAGAAAACAGAGGTTATGGCTTGGAATATGAGTACTGAGGGTATTGTCTGCAAAAAAGAAATGAGGTATCTTGGAGTTAGGATAACCCAAAGTATAGCCGATCTTACTGAGGCTAATTTTGATAGGCTTAAAAAGGAGATTTGTGCTTGTTTGCGGGGTAGGATGCACTTACCACTTACATTATTTGGTGAAAATGATGATTATGCCAAAGCTAACATTTTTATTTGAAACAATCCCCTTGATTTTTAGGAAGGAGTGGTTCACAAGATCGCAGGGTGAAATTAGTTCCTTTCGTTGGGAGTCAAAAGGGCCTCATCTTTCCTGGAAGAAGCTTAGGAGGAGGCTAGTGAAGGGGGGCTTAGAGTTGCCTTACTTGCTACTTTATTCATGGGCATTTTTGTTAAAAAATGGCAGGATGTTATTGGGTACCCCTATTGACACCGAAATAGGTAGAATGTTTAAAGAGATGCTGAAGAAGCAGAAAAGTGCTGAAAATGGGTTTATGTATAATTTTGCTAATCTGAAATATATTTAGAAGTTCAGATTAAAAGTTTTAAAGAATATGGTGGAAATATGATACAGAATCAGAAGGGCTTTAAAAATTCCATATTTTAGCCAGTTGGCTCCGATATGGGAAGCAACAGGGTCCCCACATTGGACTAAGGACCTATTGGCTCGACCCCTAAGGGAGTTGGGTCTTTTGAGATGGAAGCAGTTATTTCCAGAAGGATAACTGATTTCATGGGGTCAGTGTGAGGAGGAGTGGGGCTCTAGCTTTTCTAGATTTAAGATCCTCCAGATTCAAAGCTGGTACGCGGTATCGGGCGACTTGATAGGCACCTCTAATGAATTGGAAGAGAAGCTTTTTCGCAATCATATTTTAAAAAAAGAAATTGCGCTATGTTATTGTTTGTTGCTCGAGATGGAGGATGGTCCTTTCACACTACCGGAGAGCTTGTAGGGAGGTTGCTTGCCGGAGATCACAATGGAAGAAAAATGGCAAGTAACAATGTCTATGCTTTATAAAACAGTAAAACCTGCATATTTAAGGGGGAATCACTTTTTCATTGTGCATAGGGCCTACTGGACTCCGCTAAAACTTTTAAAATTTGGCTCAGGTGTAGCGGTGATATGTCCTAAGTTCAGAAGCTAGAACAAAGATGACTTGCACATGTTTCTGTAATGTCCGAAGATTTAGATTTTTGTGAGGCCATGAGTAGTTACCTGTCAACTGTCCTAGATCTGCAGATCAAGGTAACTGCTAAGCTGGTTATATTTGGAAGATTAGATCTGCAAGGCAGGGGCACGAGTGACAGTGTGAAGCTTGTATTTTATGCTATGCTCTTGGCTCGAAGAGAGTTACGTAAACTATGGGTCTCCCCTGCTGCCCCAACGGAGGGATGCTGGCTACAAGCAATGAGATTTGTTGCTAAGCTGGATATTTCGGCTCAGACAAGAAAGAGATACAATTTCTGGAAGCCTTTTTTACCACGATATGGTTGAAGGTTGGGGTTGTTGTTTTTACAGTCCAATGATTAAGCCTTTATCTTCCTAGGCTGGTGGAAATCTTCTCTGTATATGCAGGAAGACAAAGGTAAGAGCTTGATTGTGCGGCTGGGGGAGGAGGCCCTCCAGTGGTATTTGAGTGAGTTCCGGTTGTGGGGGCCTTTGTCCCCTGAGCTTTAATCTACCCTCCGGTATCCATCGAATGAGGTTGAAAACCCAGGGCAGTTTCGTAAGAAAAATGGTGGCAACATGGCAAATGAGGACAAAAAAAGGAAAAAGAAAAAAGGAAAAGCAGTTCCAGGGAAACATGACATACATTTGATCCCCAAAATAAAACATAGTATGTAGAGAATAATTTTTAGTTTGGAATGGTGCACCATTAAGCATTAAGGTATTCCTTTTTATTCTTGCTTTATTCAATTCTGATTATTTACATCCAGGTCCATATCCAGCCAAAGCGTTTCGTTCAGTTAAAACTTGAACTTCATCAGGGCTATTAACAATATATATATATATATACATAAATATATACACATACTACCAAAGAGACGTATGACATGTGTACACAAAACAAGACTCCCAATGGACAGACTATTAAGTAAGAGAAGAACATTTCCTAGACAACAGACTTAATAAAACATGTAAACATTTGACTGGCACAAACAATTATATTAATAAAACCCATGTACTAACAAGACACAGATTTCGATCAAAATTGTATGAGGCAGCCGTTCTACATTGAGGACGTTAACAGCAACTCATATCCACTAATGCAAATATAGTACACTAATCCATTCACACTGACCAAAGCTTGTGTTGAATGGGCCTAAATAGTATATAAAACAAGGGGAGACCCCCAAGGAGGGGCGTCATTTTAAGAGATTAAAACCTATGTCAAGTGATCACACAAATAGCGAGTCTACCTCCTCTTGACCCTGTCTTGACTCTAGTCCTGGTTCTTATACCACTATTTTAGTATATGGTTTGGTCTCCCACGGGAGCCCACTGTGTATTAGTGCTCTTTACTGTTGTTTCTGTGTTACAGTAGTGTGTGCTTTGTGAGTATCTTTGTGTAGAGCTACTGTGTCGTACTTAAAGTGTACATTAATAAATACATATTTTTATAACTACTGTGTGGTTCTCCTTTCATTTAACCAATACTATAAGGTTGCATTTTGGTAAAACAAGCTGCTTAACATTCCTTCAAGACTACGCCTGAAGGCTGCTCTCCACAGCAACTTATTTGTTTATTTTATTTATAATGTTTTATATAGTGCAGACATGACCCTAGATGGTGTCAGAGCGCTTTACATTGCAATGTACGGAAACAAATAGATGGTTGGGGTAAGATACATACATTCAGTAAACAACATTTGATCTAGAAAGATGTAGACAGTAATATATAAGATAACAAAAGCTGTTAACAGTGGTTATAAGGTTTAGCGTTTTATGGAATGCATTTGTTCATTAGAAGCGATTTCACCTCTTTTTTGAAGGAGGAGGAGGAGGGTATTCGTCGTACTTCTGGAAGTAAGGAGTTCCAAATCTTCGATGCAATGCTAGAGAAGGCTCTGCAACATATTCTCTTTTTGTAGAAGGATTGTGGTTTCAATAATAGTGAGCTCACGCTTCGGGAGTCTCTGCACCATCAAGAAGGTACTAGCTTTTGAGCTAAGTAGCTGGGGGTTTTGCGATGGAGGGCCTTATGGGTCATGCTGGCGATCTTTATTTGTATTCTCGCCTCATAAGGTAGCCAATTCAGTTCTTTTAGGGTCGGTGAAATGTGCTTATTTCTCTTTTTTCCAAAGACGAGCCTGGCCACAGCGTTGAGAGAAGCCCTCAACGGTGCCAACTTTTATTTGGGGAGACCGCATAGAGTTGTACTTCTGTAGTCCAGTCTTGGCAGCACTACTGCCATTTTTAAGTTGGCCTGTGGAAGTAAGGATTTAATTTTCCTTAGGATGCTGAACTGATGATTAGCTCCTTTGGTGTCATTACTGATATGCGCCTGCATATTCAAGTGCTTGTCTAGAGAGATTCCGAAGGATTTAGTGTAGTCAATGATGTGGGGAGAGCAGTAAAAGGTGTTTAGAAGCTTTAGCCAAAGGTCAATCTTGGTTGTGTGGTTGGGAGGGAAGTTGAGGAGGAATTCTGTTCATTTGGTATTGAACATGAGATAGGTGTCAGTGAGCCAATTTTGAGTCTCATGTAGTATAGCGTTGAGTAAGATGAAGCCTTCTGGGGAGGAGATTTTCATATAGAGTTGTGTGTCGTCTGCATACAGTTGATATAGAATGTTTGCAGCATTCAGTGCTTTTGTTAGTGGTTCCATGAGTAGATTGTACAGAATGGGTGAAAGTGCTGAACCCTGTGGAACCCCTAGGGTGACCAAGGAAGTTTAGGAGAGTGATTGCTTCATCTTGATTTGTTGGGTTCTATTGTTAATGAAGGAGGTAAACCATTGTAGCACGGTACCAGATAGGCCCATCCTTCGTTCCAGAAGGGACAGAAGGTTGTCGTGTTTAACCATGTCAAAGGCAGAGGATAAGTAAAGAAGTATCAAGAGGCATGATTCATTCTGGTCTAGCATTTTTAGTATATTGTCCATTATATGGGTAAATGCTGATTTGGTGCTGTGACCCTGCCGAAATCCGGAATGGTGTTGGTTCAAGAGGTTGAAATCCTCGATGTGGTTGCATAATTGAGTTTGTATACATTTTTCTAGTAGTTTCACCAGAGTGGGGATGTTGGATATAGTCGTGTAGGTGTTGAGATCAGAGGAGAGTGAGTTGATTTTCCTTAGTATGGGTGTTGCCTGCCCTAATTTGCCCATAAGGAGAGAAGTGAATTTTTCATCGTTTTGAATGGAGAAGGAGGTGGAGGATCAATGAAGTGATTGGAATGGTTAATCGCAAAAAAGAGTGATATAGATGTCGTTTTCAGAGTAGGACGTGAAGTTGTGCCAAGAAGCACTGTTCTTTGGGGTTCCCGTTGGTGTACTAACCTGATCCTTGATCTGGAAGTAAAATGTAGATGGTTGGTAATTGGAGGAGGGGCATTCCTAGATTGTATGTCGCATTAGATCTTTTTAGTGTTTACAACGATGAAATTGGCAAGCTCCTCGCAGCTAGCGGTAGCCGACTCTCTGAGTTCCATAGAGTTTGGAGTGTTGAGCGATTGTTGTTTTTTGTGGGTGGTTGAAGGCATGGTTTAGCTGGGTTCTCATAAAGTGTGCCTTGGCCTTTAGGATTCTCCTATTGTATATGAGGTGATTTAGGTTTTATAAGGAGGGTCTCGATCTCCTAATTCGTTCAGCTGATCTTAGCTTGCGCCGGTCAGAGTTCAGAGTCTCGTTGAACCAAGGGTTTGGTGGAAATGTTTTTTTGTTGGAGGGAGCGCTTGAGTCAAGTATAGGTATGGGCTGAAAATCCGTTCTGCTCGCGGAATTTGCAGATTTTTGGCAATTTCGCAGTCCGCGAATCACACGAAATTGTCAAAGAATTTGCAATTCGCGAGTTGGCGGATTTTTTTTGCTTGGTCGTGCTTCAAAAATACAATCTCGCGCGCACCGTGTTGACTTACAGTGAGTCTGAGTTCGCCGAGTTGTTTTCTTTCCGGTTTGCATGCGCTGCACAATTTTCGATCTTGCTGCATGATCGCGCGAGACTTTTTAACCCCGAGTATGTCATGACGTGATCGCGCAAGACTTTTCGACCGCGAGTACATCATGGCGTGATTGCGCAAGACTTTTCGACCGCGAGTACGTCATAGCATCCCGCCATCTTGCACTGGGAGACTTTCAGAACGCGAATACGTCATAAGGGCCCGCAATCACACATTGCGAGAGTAAACAATTGCGAACACGTAGATGCGCCGCCCAGCTGACATCCTGCGGGAGATTTGAACAGCTCGCTTTCCAGAAATAGCAATAATTGCAATTCTGCACAGGAAATCTATCGCTGGCAGCATAAACCTTCTGAAATTGATGATTTGGATCAGAATAACTCCTTAGATTGACATTTGGCTGCACTTTTTTGTGCTAGGAGTGCATTTTTGGGGGGTTGGGAGGAAAGAAGTGCCCCAGAGTCTCCAACTTCCCGTTTCTGTCCAGCAGGCTCCTCCCAGTGCTTTGTCCATGTCCTGGACACTTTTCATTTGGATCTGGAGCTGGAAGGATTACTCTTTGGCTGCTGCTGGATATTTGTATTTGAGGACTTTTTGTTTGGATCACTTTTGGAGTTGAGATTTTACAAGTAAGTTGGTGTTGTTTGTTTGGGTCATTGCAGTTGCTGCAACTATAATTCATAAACTTTTTCACAACTTTAAAAAAAATATATTGTGGGTAGCCACAGTATCTAGTAGGCCCAGGGTTAGTCATGGGTGCACGATACAACTGTTTCTGTGAGTTTTGTTGAACTTAAATATCATTTATGGCTTGGAATTGAATAGCTCACTGTTATTATATCTATGTGAATGTTTTTTGTAATTTCGGGGTGCGTGTTAAAGCTGCACTAGCCAGTAGGCCCAGGGGTAGTCAGTGGTGCATAGGCCAAGTCTTTCTGTGTGTTCTCTTGATTTTAAACATCATTTAGGGCCTGGATGCCATTGGATTGGTTGTGATTTTTGTGTGTATTTCGATTTTTTGGGTGTTGTTGGGGCCTGGTCCAGGGCCTGGCCATGAGGGTGGGGTCTAGGGGCCATTTTGAAGCCAGGCAGTGTGCTTTGTGCCATAGGCCTGCACCCATTCTGCCTTGCTTTCATCCATTATCATACCCAGGGGCAATCAGTGGTTCATGTGCCAAGTCTTTCTGTGGGTTCTCTTGATTTTAAACATAATTTAGGGCATGGATGCCATGGTATTGGGGTGATTTTTGTGTGTATTTCGATTTTTTGGGTGTTGTTGGGGCCTGGTCCAGGGCCTGGCCATGTGGGTGGGGGCCATTTTGAGGCCTGGTCCTGGGCCTGCCATGTGGGTGGGTTCTAGGGGCCATTTTGAAGCCAGGCAGTGTGCTTTGTGCCATAGGCCAGCACCCAGTCTGCCTTCCTTTCATCCATTATGCCCAGGGGTACTCAGTGGTGCATGGGCCATGACTTTCTATGGGGTCTCTTGAATTTAAACATAATTTAGGGCATGGATGGCATTGGACTGGGGTGATTTTTGTGTGTATTTCGATTTTTTGGGTGTTGTTGGGGCCTGGTCCAGGGCCTGGCCATGTGGGTGGGGTAGGGTGACCAACCGTCCGTAAATTTCACAGACTGCCCGTAATTTGGGCCTCTTGTCTGTTGTCCGTGAAGGATTCTTTCACAGACGCCTTTTGTCCGTAATTTCAGCTGCCCCCTGCAAGCAGTCTGAGAGTACTGTAAATGTCACAGCAGGGCCCAGCTTGCGCTCCTGCTGTGATCAGTGGCCTGTAGCAGCCCCTCCCCGACCTGGCACAGATTTCTATCAGGCCCATTATCATTCTGTATGTTGGCCTAATTATCACATACAGAGTGATAATGGGCCAGTGACAGCATTTGCTGGGCCTCCTCTTTCACTCACTGCTCTTCTCACGGATCGATCGTGTGTGCAGCAGCATTGCTCAGTGAGTGTTACCAGCTGCCACTGCAGTGCCACTTTCATCTTTAAGGCTAAGGGGTTCCATTAATGGCTTCAGTTAATCAGGGGCCAGTGAAGCTTTATATACTCCAGTTTATGCTGTGCCCCTTACTCGCTCAGCATTGTTAGAGTGTAGTGGAACTACTACTCAGTGAAAGACTGGAAGAGCAGAGGTATGACTAACAAGCATTTGCAATGCAATAGGTCTCGCATTTACGTGAGTTTAAGCTATTGGCATTGTAAATGACAATGCCTTTAATTTATGTTTTTAAATGAAAACAAAAAGAAAAGGCATTGTTATTTACAATGTGAATAGTTCAAATTTGCGTAAATGCGAAACCTATTGCATTGCACATGCTTTTTGTCTGTGGTATGCCCTGTTGGGATCAGTTCTAGAAGGCACTGGAATTCCTTTGTACTTGGGAGAGGGCAACCTTGTGGAGAGCTCTGTCTTGATAATGATGACTTGGGCCATGTTGGATTTTGCTTACAATGACTTCAGAGAGATTTCCTCAGATGTAAGGTTGGCACTCTGCCAGAACAGGATACATCTTAAACCAGTGTGTGTGCTACTTGGAATAATTCCCGTACCAACAGCAGGGAGCAATATCAAACTCTTCTCATGAATCTACTGGAAAACATACTGGTAACCTGCAACATGTTTGCTTGTTGTGTAGGTAGGTATATTTTAGCATTATCCCTGTGATTTTTGTCACTTACCATTCCTGCCCCATTTTATTAAAATGAATGTATTCCTTTAATTCTTTTTATTTTTAACAGCATTGTTGTTTGGTTGCTTTGTTACAAACACCACACATCACAAGTGGGGGAGGGGGTTACTTCTTACGGCACATTACCACTAAACACTGGCAAAGCCAATAGGTACGGCTTGTTTAGGTTTATGTGTTGAATGTTCTTTAGTAACATGGTTGTATACTGCATGAACAGAAAAAACACATCTAAGCTCCTCATATGCACTAGACAATACCAAGATGCACATATACACTCAGAAACACACAGATAAATGTATTTAGATATGCATTCAGTCAAACAGCATATATAAGTGCCTATACAGTCATATTTATATGACTGCTGGATGAATGTGTGGATTGATGGCTGTGTGTAGAAGGGTGAGTAGGCAGTTCAAAGCTGTGGGGAGTGTCTACAGTGCTGTGGGGAGATTAAAGCAGTTGTATTGTTGGACTGATACCTGCAGACTTGGTGTGGGTGGACAGGTGAATGCATGGATGTTGGTGGTGGATATGACCTGGAGAGACGGTGAATGGTGGGCCCATGGCCGGGATAGGTGGATGCATGCCTGTGTGTAGGCACAGGAGGCTGATGGCCCAGAAAGACAATCAGGTGTAAAGGGAGCATACGAGCAATGTAAAGGTGTCAAACCATAGCACAAAAGACTTCTAGCACACAAACACTGTACTGGAACCGAGGGAATACAGGCAGCACAAGGGGTTGACTGTCTAGGAGCTAGGTGGAGATAAGGGAGAGCACAAAAACAGTAGGGCGTAGCAGGCGAGAAGACAGAGGCTGGGGTTCGAGAGGAGCCAGGGCAGAGAGAGATGGGCAGCCATGTCAGACAAGCTAACAGCTATGTGGTTATACTAAATAAGTCGTTCCCTATGTCAAATCCCCTTATTGATGTAATACCTACACTTTCGCAATTGCTTTATTAACCTTTTTGCTTTATCAAATATTCTTGGAAAGGCACCATTTGCCCATTCTTTTTGCAAACTTTTCTCAGGGAAACCCCCCCCTCACACCCCACGCCACCACCACCACCTCTCCTAATGACGTTCAGGCTCACTCCATGCTCTCGCAACCGAGCACTCATCACAAATTTTTACGCCCATCACTTTCAAATGTAACCAGCGGCAACTGCTCCTGCAGAGCCCAGGGCATGGCAAAGTGTTTTTGTTTATGGGCTACTGTCACCTCACAAGGGGCCAAGCTCTGGGGGGCAGGAGGTTTCATTTTGGACAATGTTACCCAGGTGCATCCAATATGCAAATGCAGGTATTTAAGTTTCACTCTGGCACACAACAGATGCAGTGCAAGGTTCTCTCAGTCGAATATAACCTTATTTTGACTTGTGCTTGTGTTGGTTCTCTGTTTACTTATGTAATATTGCGCGACCTCCTCTGATGTGTCGATAAAATGTACCTTTTGTCCCAACTTTTTGTCCTGAATTCTGACCTTCTGTCCTGAATTTTTGTCCTGAATTTTGACCCTTTGTCCTGAATTTCTAGACTCACTGTCTTGAATTTGCACCCATGCCAGTTGGTCACCCTAGGGTGGGGGCAATTTTGAGGCCTGGTCCAGGGCCTGGCCATGTGGGTGGGAGTCTAGGGGCCATTTTGAAGCCAGGCAGTGTGCTGTGTGCCCTAGGCCTGCGCCCAGTCTGCCTTGCTTTCATCCATTATGCTGAGGGGTACTCAGTGGTGCACGAAACAACTCTCTCTGTATGGTCTTTCTTCTATTAATTTAAATATCCATTTTGGATTAGAATTGCAATTTTTATTTTGGGTCTTTGCGTTTTTGGGTGTGTTGTGTTAATAACATTAAATGCCTAGTTGCAAATATTAATTGAAGCACGACATATGCGACATTTATTTAACTGATGTTCCTCTGGCTTCCTTTGCTTTAGGCGCACAAAGACTGACAACCAGGAATCATCCTTATCATCATCACTTGTTGTAGTGCCAGGAAGAAGTCCTGCTGCGCACAACGTCATGTGACGTCACGTGTGGTGGCCACCGACAACTTTGCAACTCGTGCAACTGCGTCCTGCTGTTCTGACATCTGAAGAAGATGGGCCCAAAGAAAGGAGGCCGTAGCTCCTCTACCAAGAAAGTTGCCAGTGCCACTGCCAGTAAGGAGCAGAAGAAGCAAGTGGTGCCACTTACCAAGGAGACTGGTGTGCCGACAGACACTTTTTTAGGAAAAAAAACTATGCCTGCAGCAGCAGTGTCTGCTGGGGACCAAGCGGGGAGTAGCACCGCTTCATTGGTCTCAGTGCCACCACGCCAAGTTAGGTCCAAGTCCATGAGTGCCGCAGAGGCAGCCTCTTTAATTGCTCTTTTACCATCGACCAGAGATGTTGGCGTTGACTCATCGCAAAGTAACATTCAATCAACGTAGGGTGTAACTCATCTGACGAGTGTTCAACCACAACCGCAACAACAAGCACAGGTGCAACAAGGAGAGGTGGAAGGAGAGGCACAAGGAGAGGCACAAGGGGAGGCGCAAGGGGAGGCGCAAGGAGTGGCACAAGGAGAGGCACAAGGAGTGGCACAAGGAGAGGCGCAAGGAGTGGTGCAAGGAGTGGCGCAAGGAGTGGCGCAAGGAGTGGCGCAAGGAGTGGCACAAGGAGTGGCGCAAGGAGTGGCTCAAGGAGTGGCGCAAGGAGTGGCGCATGGAGAGGCACAATTGCCCACAATGCCTGTTCCTCCAGAAGTAGGGGCACATCAGGAAATAGAGATACCAGTGGAGGTATCATCCGAGCAAGCCACTCCTCCTGATGATCCATTGTCTTCCAGATCCCCAGCAAGGAAAAGGTCAAGGAGGGCTAGTACAGGTTCTTCTTCAAGCCCCCTTCTTTCTGATGAACTAGATCTTGAATGGCAGCCACTAATACAGTCTGAGAGGGAGGCACGCCATGAGCTGACAAAGCTAGCTAAAAGGAAGGTTCCCGCAAGGCTTTCACTCATGGGTGATGACGAAGAAGAAGTAGAAGTGGTGTGTTCTGCTGCTGTTTAACAGTCTGACGATGACGACCCAGTCATCACAGTCGTCACTCCAGCCCCAGCGGGCATGCAGCAGACAGACACTTTTACCCTATCCAAAAATGCTGTTTTGCAGGATGTGTGTGGCGTGGCACCACTGGTAGTACCACCACCAACACAGGTAACTACTACACCAACATGACCTACAGCTTCCATATTTTCTCATCAGAAGTGCCGGCATGGACCTCCATCCAGCTTTACCTCCATGACCTCATGTAGTGGTGCTGTAAGTGCACAACAGTGTCAAATTCTGGCATGCCCATCCTCCACTTCATCTGGCATTGAAAGTAGCACCTCCACCACCATCAGAAATGTCAACTCCCCAGTTTGGGACTTCTTTAGTATTAGCAAAAAGGCGGAAAACCTAGTCATTTGTTCAATTTATAAACAAGTAGTTAGTCGGAGTAAGCTTGGTACCAACTATGGTACCGGAGGTCAGAGAGGTCATCTAAAGCAAACACCACATTATCCAGGGGAGGCGCACCTAAGTAACATCCGTAAAGCCAAAAGTAGAAATCTAAATGTAGACATTTATATTGCATCTGATGATGAGGAGGAGCTGATCGTGCAGGGGTGAGGTGAACAACCGAGAGACATTTTTTCTGGTAAATGGCAGCAGCACTGCAGTGGTAGCGCACACACCCTCCTCTAACCCAGCAACATCAAGGAGGTACAGTAGTCTGGTAGAGACACCAATGCAAAAAAAGTACATCAATGAGCCTAACTGGGTTGAAGAGGTCTGGATCCTCATCACATATGAAAACGGTCCAGACCACCATTAAAAGCATGTTTTGGTTGGAGGCGCCATTTGAACGCAACCACCCAATGGCACATCTTTATAATGCAATGCTGGCTAAAATGTTAGTGCTGGACCTTCTCCCTTTATCTTTCGCGGAAGGGGTGGGTTTTCTAGAATTTCTTCAACAGGGCAAACCCGCAAACTGAATCAGCCTGGCTATTCAACGGCTGTGGCTTCGATGGTAATTTTTGCCATGGGGGGTCCTTCAGGCAGAAAGTTGGCAAAAAGTCCAAGATATTGCAGTTGGGGGCTGGAGAAGTACAATAATGCAGTAGCCAAGGATCCAGGACCTGGGGGTTACCACTTGAAGGTTAAGACTCTCTCCAACAGAGGCCAATTGTAAGGTCCAGAGCAGGTTCATTTGGTATTGACTAACTGGGTAGTGTTTGACCCGGGCCTCTTTGGCGGGTTCGCCCCTGAACTTTTTGCTTTTGATGGCGACCTGGCGGTCTTGATTTCTGGCTTGGCGCACTTTTTCCCTGGGTCCCAGGGTAAAGTGCGTGCGTGGAGTAAGGTTGGCCTGCCCTCCCATAGGAATGCATGGGGAATATCTGGGTCCCTGGTAGTTCCTGATGTGTGGGGAGTGCAGGCTCGAGTTTGGTATGTGCGAACTCGTAAGATTGAATGCTGCGTGATGATGTATGCGGCATGTATGTATCTAGTGGGGAAGTGCCACTTCTAGACATGGGTGTGTGTGTGCAGTGAGGGTGCTGGTGTGTGATTGGCTGGAGCTGGCTGGCAAGCCTGGCTCCAGGAGTCTGGATGGGTCTGACCGGTAGTGAGTGTGGAGATTAGCATGCTGATGGCTGGGGAGGAGTGCACCTGGGTCCTGAATAGGGCTGGGATTTCCCCACACAATGCTGGCTCCACCCCCTGTGGTGCGTCTAATGACCCTAGCCTGCCTAGTGAATGAAAAGGGTGGTTGAGCACATCAAGGGTGCTCCAAAACCAGTTGCGACTGGTTTCTCCCCCACCCTGCACCCTGAGACAAAGGATTTTACAGTGTAAGAAGGGGCTGTGTCCCCTTACATGTTGTTCTCTTTCAGGATCCTATCTGAGGGGGCTGCTGCTGCTGGAGGCCAGGAGGAACCGCTACTTGGGACTGCCTTTCTGCCTGGAGGGCCCAGTGAGCTGGCCCCTGGCACAGCCTTGCCCCCCTGCCTACCTTCCTGAACTTTGCCAGAACTTTGTTGTTGGACCTTGATTATAGCGCTGGGGGGAGCGCTGTATTTTTACTGGGACCTTTGCCCTGAACTTGCTCGTCCTTCAAGCGCCTGGGAGCGCTGTTCATGGTCTAGCGCCTGGGAGCGCTGTATTTTCGTCCTAGCGCTGGGAGCGCTTTTCCTTAACCGCTAGCGCTGGGAGCGCTGGAGATTGTCCTATAGCGCTTAGGAGCGCTTTATTGATCTTTCTAGCCGGTGCCCACCCAGCATTGCCCCGCTGGAGTGCCGCCCCAAGCGAGTGACCACCTCGCTTTGTGATTTAATTCTCGGGGGAGCCCACCCCTCGAAAATCACCACCACAGCCCAGGGGCATTAAAACCGTTGCGGGGCTGCTGCCTAGTGCAACCCGGAACTGCCGCCTCCACGCCCCCAGGGCCGCGCTGCTATTGGCTGCCCTCAGCAGCGCGACCCGGAAGTGCCCGCGGCTCGCCTGGTTGTAGGCGGGGCCTCGGGACAGAAGGAGAGCGGCGCCGGCCTTCACGGGGCTCCCGGGACTGAGGGAGAGCCCCGGAGTGCTGCCAGGAGGCTGAAGGAGAAGCCCGGCAGAGAGAATCTGATGCCGCGAGGAGCCGCTGCCTCCCCAGACAGCCGGTAAGTGCGGGCGCTCCCGGGGTAACTTCTCCACCCCAGCGAGGCCATTCGTGAGAGCCTGCAAGGCTCGGGGCCAGGTTGGTATTTCCAAGTCCCGGGAGGGGGGACTCCAGCATCTGGGGCCACATTCGTGAGAGCCTGTGAGGATCAAGGGAACCTTTGTTTAGAGCCTGCAAGGCTCTTGGCGGCATTTTATATTTGGAGCCCAAGAGAGGCTCAAGGGGGCATCACTTGCATTAGAGCCCAGCTAGGCTCCAACGACGGGGCATTTCTTTACTTAGAGCCCAGTGGGGCTCAGGAGGCAAAGTGGTTACGAGCCCTGAGAGGCTCGTGAGGGCATTTGGTATTTAGAGCCCCGAGGCTCCCACGCTGTGTAGTGGCCCCATTGTGTTCTTGTGCCCACGAGGCTCCAACATTGCCCCCTTGATGATTCAGCTGCCCAGCACTTCGTGGGCAGCTGCCACGTTTAGGCCCCTGACACTGGGACACAGGGCGTCCTAGCCCCAACAAGGCCAGAGGGCCTAGGGACTGCCACAGGTTGTGGCTCATGTGAGTTTTGCGCAATTGCTTGTCCTTACACCTCTGAATGTGTTTTGATGCATCATGTGTTTTCCTTCCCTACACCTCTGAATGTTAATGCATCATGTCTAATGTTCCTATGCATATACCCCTAAATGTTGGTGATACTTAGGTGGTTGTTTTTCTCCTAGTACAGGTGTTGCTAGTGAGGTCTTAGTTCCCTGCGCAATATTTTCCTAAGGTGGTTAGGGTTGCGTAGGAGGTACTTACCCTTTACCAGTAATCACTGGTTGTGTGCTACATTTTCTATTTTTGTTCTAAAAGTGTTCTATGTGCTAATTACTATTCCTACAAGTACGAAGTCTAAAAGTGCATATTCCTGACAGTGGTCCATGTGGCCCTGTCTTGTACATATTCCTGTAAATTCTGCCCGTGCCTGTTGGCACATTGTAAAGTGTGTGTTCTTATCTAATGTGTTTTGGTATAATACAAAGGCTATTTTTATATAACCTTGTGTGGAGGTTCCTTTGTGGTGGGCCTTGGGTGTTGTTGCTGGGTACGCACGAAACACTTAACCTACATAGCCTCCAAGTTTAGCCTGGCTGCTCGCGTCACGTTACCTAGAGGGTGAGCAGGGGTTATCTTGGTGTGTGACTCCTTGCCCTGACGTGGAAGTGGTGGTCTCTGACTGACTTTGGCCCAAGCCTTGGCCAGCCAGAGATCCCGTTTCTAACAGGTAGTTACAGGGAAAGGGCATCTGGAAGCTTGTAGTATCCCTCAGTTAAAACAGGAGGTCAGACAACAGACCATTGGAGTCACTTTTGGCATCCTAAGTTCAAGTGAAGCAGACTCAGTCTTCCTTTAGGTTCTTCAGACATCAGGGCAGTCCTTCTTCCTATTATTCACAGATCCAGGTGTGTTCGCTGGAGAGGTCTCTTTTGTGCCAGGTACCACCCTGTGGGAGGGGGAATGACTTTGTACACCCCTAAACCATTTCCATTCAGTTCATTTACCACTATTGGGTTTGTTGCCCGACTGACTAATAAGACAAATGGGAGCAGGCCTAGATGTGAACTTCATCTGACAGTGACTGCATAGGCATCCTTTGAAGCTGAGCAAGGGGCTCAGCACTTACACCATCCTCTCCAGGGAGAGATCCGACTATCAAGGCTCCTGGCACACCT
Source organism: Lissotriton helveticus (assembly GCF_964261635.1). Classification (NCBI taxonomy): domain Eukaryota; kingdom Metazoa; phylum Chordata; class Amphibia; order Caudata; family Salamandridae; genus Lissotriton; species Lissotriton helveticus. The sequence goes on from NC_136057.1 coordinate 824,200,589, forward strand.
GTTGCTCGATAAGAATTTACATTGAAAAAATTAAAAGGCAAGAAGCATTTAGCAGGAACAAGCTGGTTTAATTACAGACAGCAGCCGGGAGAGCATCAACAGAGTTGAGTCTGAAGACAGTCTGAATGTACAGAAATTTTGACCGAACATAGATACAGTTCATGAGTCTCAATCAAATGATTTCACATTCTTAGAGAGCATATGGGTCTGGGCCTAGTCATAAATCATGATGACAAGATCTATTAAGGGGGACACAGGTGGCTCCCGACCTCAGAGAGAGCTAGTGTGGGCCAGTGTATGTGTGTCCAGAAGTCTGGCATGGGGAACACTTGATCAGTACATGTGATGTGCATGCTGTGTCCTGATCGGCTGAGTCTTCCTTACACCATGTGGCATCCAAGTTTTTGCTATTGTGGGAGCGTGTACCTTCCGCCAAATGTGTTTTATTGGGGCCAATTTCCTTATACCTGTTTGTGGTGTAACTGCCTAGCTGTTGGTTGTCCAAGGTTGCGCGTTTGTCGTTGGGCTGAGTGTAACACTACCTGTGACATAGCAATCGGTATGCCTGGGTTTGGGTTGTCGGACGTGTCTGACCAAGTTTCTCTGACTCTGGGTTGATGGGGAAATCATCGTGGGTAAATTCAACAGTAAAAATATGAGGTTGTTATTGCGTGTACATAAAACATGGCAGTCATTGATCTCAATTTCCGACATCCTCATTATTATGCATACAGTTGTCATAGCATATATCGACATTGTTTTTACTGGTATTGACAATGTTATGTGTGCATAATTTATGGTTGTTCATCAATATAGCATTCATTGGAATTGCCTCTGCTGTGCATGCATATATCATGGCGCACATTGACATTGCATCCACCGATATTAACATTACCCCCTCTAGTTGAATTTTCAACTACATAATTTTCCTAGTATGTCATGGCAGTCACGTTATTCAAAATGGTATGTGTTGATGTAGTGTCTGTTATTCTTTCCCTAGCTATTTGCATACTACCTAATTAGTGGGCTACATTTTTAAAGCAGGAAACCCCCATCTGTAGGACATCACACAACAGTAGCACTAAAATGAAAACAAAGTGATGACATCCACACAGGGGTCCAAAAAAAATACTATTGAATCAGCTCTGCACAGGTGCCAATCCCTCCTTCTTCATGTCAGCTGTTAGACTATGCAGTAGTTGCATGGCATACGCGAGAGTTCTATTTTTCAGTTCATTTCCAGTAATAAAAGTAGACGAGTTAGCACCAGTTTTGTCACACACCTACCATTGCGGTTCAGAAAACAGTCTGAATTCTTCAAGTATGTCCTTGTGGTGAGCCCAGCCAACATTTTCAGCAGTTCTTCTTCGAGCCTGATGCAACAGAGTTGTTTTCTTCTATAGCGGATGTTGGGAAAATTCACACAGATCTTCACCAGGATGACCAGTGTTGTGGTGTGTATGGTCACGAGGGTGCAGAGGCCCCGCCATCAGGGGACAAGCTGGATGTAGGCCAGCTCGCTGCTCTGACAATACATATCCATTAATGTGGAGGTGCAACATTGCAGGTCCGGTATATGCAGTGTTACTTCACAGATGTCATCAGAAAACAAGTGATATTGTTCCTTTGCCTCTGAAATACAAAGAATACAGTGTAAGTTTCTGTAAAAATGAGTGGTTGCTCCTTTCCCTCCAATCAAGTATGACTATTAATCTCATTTTCCGGCACTGTTGTCTATGCTGGCATTTGACTCCATCCCATGAGTCTCCTAGCGTAGTCGAGGTGAGCGGCCATGCACTGGAATTCCATATCCTGAATCCACTGGTCTTTAAAACAGTCAGCCACAAATATTTTAAGGGCCACTCTAGGACCGTAGACGGAGGCAGGATCGGATGTATTTGTGCAATTACGCAGTGTTCTTTCTTCCTCCGGGAACCTCTTTTCTACATAGTCCCGGGGCCAATCTGTGTCTACCTCTATAGTGCCTCTTCTGCGCATCTTGTCTAGTTTTGTTTGAATGTTTCTAGGTTTGGTAAAAAGGTACGATGCTGTGGAGTTGATCACATACCAGGTGATAAAAATAACCGAGGTCAGAGCACAACCTAAATGCAATTGTTAAGAGAAATGTAAGTCTCAAGATTCTAAGATTAAACAGTCATTCTATATTACAAGACACAGCATGTGTTAATTACATAAAAATGTCTCAAAATGAATCAGAACAAGATGGCTGAATCAGAATGTCTTAACATGAGGTTTTCTTTATTCCTTGTTCAAATTGAAGCGTGAAATGCAGCCAACACGTGTTTTGTCTGTACAATGTTGGTATTCAGCCTTTCTCAAGTGTAAAAGGTGGTAGAAGTGTCAAATGTTGAGTCGAATTGCTCGAAGGTACAAAGTCGGTACCTTAAATATAGGGAAGTATCAAGTCGATTGACACAGCGACGATCCAGTTAAGAAAGCGTAGCAGAGATGGATTAGCGTGGAGTATAAATCTATTCAATGAAGGATCCCCTCCAACATCAGAGTTTGCAGTATACTGGTTGAAGCTCAGGAAACACAATGAATAAAGTGGCACTCCGAATTTGTGCCGAATCACTCTTTAAGGAACAGATAAAAGGCACGACCTGCATGTAATATCCACAAATAAGCAAATTGTTTGGAGGTTGAGCCTGTGAACCCAATCCAACACAATCTGAAACGCAAAGGGTCCCCCGCGCTTGATACCGCGGCTCACCTACCGGGTGATGTTCACTACTGCTCTATGGTATAGATATAGGTGGATCAGACATTTAGCTTTCTAGTGGGCTACCTCTTGGGCTAAATAAAGCCTCTCTGCAACTACTGCGTGGGGTATGAGTGAACATATGCAGCATGACCTGTTTGTGGTTTGAGTGCCCATGTTGGCCATTTGCGGATACCTGATGTTGTGTGGGAGTGAGCTGTTTAGTGTGTGAGGATTGCTAGTTTTCAGAATAAGTTTGAGTGAGGTGGGAAAGGTCTCTACGCAGGCATTGCAAGAATGACGAAGTAGGTTTCATGAAACTAGGTATATTTCTGGCTCGGATGGGTCGAGTCCCAAAGTATCTTAGATCCAAAAGAGAGGGGGACAACGTGAGGGAAAGGGGTTCCATAGATGTTCATCGCAGACCCCCACACAAGGTGCATGAGGATGCTCACCACTGCACGCAGCTTGTCAAGTAGGATACACAGGGCCTCACAATCATCTTCCAAGGAAGCAATAGGCCCGACACCAGACATTGCCACATCATAATTACGGGTGCCACAGAGGAGCTTCTCAACCCCTATAGCTATTCTGCAATATAACTAGCCCACACAAGACCCAGACATCGCAGTGGCCATCCCCGACGGATACAAAATCTCGCGCAGAGACCGCACCAATGGAGTGGGAGAAGGCCTCGCCATCATCCACAAGAACACCATCACGGTCTCCACAAACACCGACGATACCCTCACCACCGCCGAATACATGCACTTCAAAATCAACACGGACCTCAAGACCACCCTCAGAGGCACCCTTGTCTACAGACCACCGGACCCACGTCCCCAATTCTGCAACTCCATCGCCGACTTCAACAGCACACACGCTCTGACCTCCACCAATTACATCCTGCTCGGCGACCTGAACTACCATCTAGAAAACAACATCAACAGCAATTCCTCCACCCTGGTCGACAACCTCGCCACCCTCGGACTGAAACAGATCGTCACAACCCCAACCCACATTGCTGGCCACACGATCTATGCCATCTTCACCGCCAGCCCCCATGTCACCTTCAGCCACGCCTCGGAGCTCTCCTGGACCGACCACCACTGCGTCGACTTCACCCTCCAGAAACCCGAAACGCCAACTCCACAACCCTGACCGACAACCTCGCCAACGTCGGCCTCAGACACCTCATCACCGCACCCACCCACGTCGCCAGCCACACGCTGGACCCCGTCTTCTCTACTAGCACCCACATCGCCTTCAACCACACCACCGAACTCCACTGGACCGACCACCACTGCATCCACTTCACCTTTAATAAACTAACCACGCACCACCGCGCCCAACAACCGCCCGTCGCGGCTGGAGCAAAGTCACCGAAGAGTAGCTGACCAACACCCTTGCCCAGAACCCGCCATTCGACCCCACCGACCCAGACACCACCGCTGACAACCTCAGACAGTGGATCACCGACTGCGCCAACTCCCTTTCACCGCTCAAGAAGCCCCTCCAACATCAGAGTTTGCAGTATACTGGTTGACGCTCAGGAAACACAATGAATAAAGTGGCACTCCGAATTTGTGCCGAATCACTCTTTAAGGAACAGATAAAAGGCGCGACCTGCATGTAATATCCACAAATAAGCAAATTGTTTGAAGGTTGAGCCTGTGAACCCAATCCAACACAATCTAAAACGCAAAGGGTCCCCCGCGCTTGATAACGCGGCTCACCTACCGGGTGATGTTCACTACTGCTCTATGGTATAGATATAGGTGGATCAGACATTTAGCTTTCTAGTGGGCTACCTCTTGTGCTAAATAAAGCCTGTCTGCAACTACAGCGTGGGGTATGAGTGAACATATTGTTAGGATTTGTGGGTAGTCCTATGTTTGTGTTCATGGATTGGCTTCAGGTGACCGGCCAGGACAGGGATATAGGTCAGTTCTACCTTCATGTTTGTGCTTGATATCGATAGTGTGTGGGTTCCTGTTTCCTGGTGTTGGTTCCTGTGATTGACGTTTTTTCCTTGCTCTTTGGTTGCTCACGGGCTCGTGTGTAACTTCGGTCCCCTTTTAGGAATTATTCCTTCCCTGTCTGCTGTGTTTCCCTGTCACCAGTCTCCCGTTCTTGCCCCAGAGTCCTTTGGTCCTTTTTTCTGCCCCTCCCCTCCCCGTTTGTTTATACGGAATTCTATTCCTCCCTTTCCCGTTCTGAAAGCCTTTAGCTCAGCTCACTTCGAGGACACTTCAGAGCTCGTAAAGACGCTAGGGAAACGAACGTTCGTGTCGTTTCCTTTCGCATCTTTCTTTTTTGCCTTTTCTTGTCGTTTGGTGCGGAAATGACGCTTTGGGTCATTCCGCGAGTCCGCTTTTGAGCACACGAGCATTGGGGATACGAGTTTCCCTTGTCCTTTCTGTTTTTCCCTGACCTCAACAAATAACGAACATTAACAGGGTTTTTTTTTGCTTTGGCCTGACATATAGGCATTCTTTTTTTCCCCTGATAACGAAAGAGACACATTTGGGTCAATTTAGTAAAGCTTCGTGATTCTCTTACTACAAGAGGATTTATCTTGCATTGGAGTATTGTCTTTGGTTGTATGCTGCCCGAAGATTTCCCGAAGCCAACCCTGCATAGTTGAATGGTAGGCGTGATTGTTATTACAGTTTTACGATATTTTCTTTGTTTTGGCACTGTTGGATGTATTTATGAGGTGTGCTTTTGTTTATGTAGGTGCAGAAGCGTGGAAAAGGGAGCTGTGACCTTATTTATCTAACCAGGGTGCAAGCTGACTTGGTGTCTACTAATAGTCTTCCACCCCCTTTTCTGGCTCATGTGCATACTCATAGTTACATCTTGTGAGTGGCACAGGAGTTGGGGAAGTGGATTGGTTTGTGCTTCGTTCCTGCAGTGTTTGGGCTGAGTGGACGGAATCCAACACATATGCAGCATGACCTGTTTGTGGTTTGAGTGCCCATGTTGGTCATTTGCGGATACCTGATGTTGTGTAGGAGTGAGATGTTTAGTGTGTGAGGATTGCTAGTTTTCAGAATAAGTTTGAGTGAGGTGGGAAAGGTCTCTACACGGGCAATGAAAGAATGATGAAGTAGGTTTCATGAAACTAGGTATATTTCTGGCTCGGATGGGTGCAAGAGCATACGGGCTAAACAGACGGTGTACAAGAATACAAACATTGGATAACATTTGTAGGTGTTGGGATGGTCTTCAGGCAGGGGGTTTGTCATCTAGGTGCCCAGAGGTGTCTTGTGGTGGTGTTGTGCAAAAACAAGTCTCTTTTCTTTCCCCAAAAAAGTGTTCATTAAGTCAATTTGCAGTCTGTGTCCTTGAGCAGTTGGCCTTGTTGATGTCCTTTCGAGAGTTTAGATTGAAAGGGCGGCAGACCGCTGTAATGACGGTACACATGTGACTCTATTGCAGATCTGTGGGATAAGAGCTGTGAATTGTAGGTCAGCTTGGAAAAAATACATAGTTAGACAGTTCTCGGAGAGTTCCTGTGTTTGTCTTTTTAGGAGTACACTCTATATCAATCACTGTGTGCGAACCTTTCTAGTGAGGTACTGGAAAAAGGCAAAGGCATTTTTATTGAATGGTCAGTTTAATTAGGGTAAAGAAATTTTGTGAGTATTTGGTCCCCACTCTCCTTGCTGCAACTTCACCTGCAACAGAGCCAACAAACCTCCTATGACCTTACTCAACCACCTCCGCTGCATACCCCTCAACACACCCGCTTCGCACGCAAACACACAGTCGAGCTATGGGACCTGCTCGACACTGCCTCCCCACACATAACCTTCTTGACCGAGACCTGGTGGAACGACTCCTCGGCACCCGACATTGCCATAGCCATCCCGGACGGCTACAAGGTCACTCGCAGAGATCGCACCAACGGAATCGGAGGAGGAGTGGCCATCGTCCACAAGTCCACCCTCAAGGTATACTCTCACACCGACAACACCATCAAAAACGCTGAACACCTGCACTTCCAAATCCTCACCACCCTCAGAGTAACACTCATGTACAGACCCCCCCGGACCCTGGGCACCGTTCAGCGACTCCATCACCGACCTCGCCAGCATCCACGCACTTGCTTCCATGGACTACATCCTCCTCGGGGACCAGAACTTCCACCTCAAGAACAACAACAACGCCAACTCCACAACCCTGACAGACAACCTCCCCAACCTCGGCCTCAGACACCTCATCACCACACCCACCCACGCCGCCAACCACACGCTGGACCCCGTCTTCTCTACTAGCACCCACATCACCTTCAACCACACCACTGAACTCCACTGGACCGACCACCACTGCATCCACTTCACCTTCAATAAACTAACCACGCACCACCGCGCCCAACAACCGCCCCGTGCGGCTGGAGCAAAGTCACCGAAGTGCAGCTGACCAACACCCTCGCCCAGAACCCGCCATTTGACCCCACCGACCCAGACACCGCCGCTCACAACCTCAGACAGTGGATCACCGACTGCGCCAACTCCCTTTCACCGCTCAAGAAGCCCTCCAACAACCAAGCCAGCCACAAAGCCACCTGGTTCACCGTCGAACTCCAGACCTACAAGCATGCTTGCCGGAAACTGAAGAAAAAATGGCTTCACGAACGCACACCAGACAGCCACGCAGCCCACAAGGACGCCACCCGCAGACATCCCCAACTCATTAGACTTGCCAAGGGAACCTCCTTCAAAGACCGCCTGGACAACAATGCACACGACAGCAAAGAGCTCTTCAGCATCGTGAAGGAACTCTCCAACCCCAGCGCCAACGTCTACAACATCCCACCCTCCCAAGAACTGTGCGACTCACTGGCCACTTTCTTCCACCGGAAGAACACTGACATCCACGATGGCTTTGACATCATGACCACCCCAACCACGCCAGACTTCACCCCTGTGAACACCTCCCGCACAAACCGCCTGACCCACTGTACCAACGTCAACAACGATGAGACTCGCAAGATCATGAACTCCATCCACTCAGGATCACCATCAGACCCATACCCGCACCACGCGTTCAACAAAGCCGACACAGCCATCGCACCCAAACTACGGAAGATCATCAACATCTCCTTCGAAACAGCGATATTCCTGGAAAGCTGGAAGCACGCCGAAATCAACGCCCTCCTCAAGAAGCCCAAGGCAGCCACCAAGGACCTCAAGAATTTCTGGCCCAACTCCCTGCTCCCATTCCCGGCAAAGATCATCGAGAAAATCATCAACACGCAACTAGCCCGCCACCTCGAAGACAGCAACATCCTGGACCCATCCCAGTCCGGATTCAGATGAAACCACAGCCCGAGACCACCCTCATCACCGCCACAGACAACATCAGACGCCAACTAGACAACGGCGAAACAACAGCCCTCATCCTCCTGGACCTGTCAGCCGCCTTTGACACGGTCTGCCACCGCACTCTAAAAACACGCCTCCATGAAGCCGGAATTCAAGAAAAAGCCCTCGACTGGACCACATCCTTCCTCTCCGGCAGAACCCAAAGAGTCTGCCTCCCACCCTTCCAATCCAAAGCCACTAACATCATCTGTGGCGTACCCCAGGGCTCATCCCTCAGCCCGACACTGTTCAATGTCTACATGGCCCCCCTTGCACAATGGGCCGCCAACACAGCCTCAACATCATTTCCTTTGCCGACGACACCCAACTCATCCTCTCCCTCACCAAGGACCAGCACACCACCAAAACCAACCTCCACGAGGGAATAAAGGCCGTTGCCGACTGGATGAGGAGCAGCCGACTGAAACTGAACTCAGACAAGATTGAGGTCCTCATCTTCGGACCCACCCCCTCTGCCTGGGACAACTCATGGTGGCCACCCACGCTGGGGACACCACCAACACCTACACACCCCGCACGCAAACTTGGATTCATCCTCGACTCCTCCCTCTCCATGTCGAAGCACGTCAACGCCATCTCGTCCTCCTGCTACAACACCCTCCGCATGCTCCGCAGGATCTACAAGTGGATCCCGACTGAAACAAGAAGAACAGTAACACAGGCCCTCGTCAGCAGCAGGCTAGACTACGGCAATGCACTCTACGCACATATCCCGGCCAAACACCAGCAACAACTCCAACGCATCCAAAACGCCTCCGCCCGACTGATCCTCAACGTACCCCGCCACACCACCCCCCACCTGAGAGACCTACACTGGCTCCCCGTCGACAAGAGGATCACCTTCAAGCTCCTCACCCATGCACACAAAGCACTCCGCAACGCCGGACCGGCCTACCTGAACATCTGACTTAGCTTCTACAACCCCTACCACCAGCTCCGCTCCACAAGCCTCGCCCTAGCCACCCTCCCCCACATCCAACGGAAGACCTCCGGTGGCAGATTCTTCTCTTACCTCTCTGCCAAAACCTGGAACACCCTCCTGACCCACATACGGCAGACCCAAGACCTGCTCACCTTCAGAAGACTCCTCAAGACCTGGCTCTTCGAGCAATAGCGGCACCCCCTCCCACCAGCGCCTTGAGACCCTCGCAGGTAAGTAGAACGCTTTATAAGTTCCTTGATTGATTGATTGATTGCTGCGGTGGGTAGAGAACTTTCCTTTGTGTGCTGCTTCCGTTAAGAGAGTGTGAGTGTGCAAGTCATTTTAGTGGAACATGGTGTCCTTTTGATCTGCATGGGCTGTGTGTAATGTGAGGGGAAGTGAATTGCTTTAATTTTTTTAGGGTTTTGAGTGTAATGGCGATGTTCCCATTGTCATGTGCATGCTCCTCTGGTCTCTGCAAGTGGAATAGAATGATGTTCTTCCTAATGGAGTTGGGCGTTTAGACTTCTCCCTTTTTCCAGAAGCATCAGCTTTTGGACTACCTTTAGGCTTCTTCTGGTAAGTCATTCAGCACCTTCCAGGGGTCTTCAATCAATCAATCAAGGGATTTGTAAAGCACGCTACTTACCCGCTAGGGTCTCAAGGCGCTGGGGGGAGGGGGGCAGCTGCCGCTAGTGGTCGAAGAGCCAGGTCTTGAGCAGTCTTCTGAAGGCCGGGAGGTCTGCGGTCTGTTGTAGCTGGAGGGGGAGAGCATTCCAGGACTTGGCGGCGCAGTGGGAGAATGATCTGCCCCCAGAAGTGGTTCTGTGGATGCGCGGGACGGCGGCCAGGGACAGGTCGGCGGAATGGAGTTTCCTGTTGGGTACGTGTAAGGTGACTCTTTTGTGGAGATAGGCAGGGCCGGTCTTGTGGAGTGCTTAGTGTGCGTGGATCATGAGTTTGAATGTGATTCTTTTGTCGACGGGGAGCCAGTGCAGGTCTCTCAGGTGTGGGGTGATGTGGTCCCTGCGCGGGACGTCAAGGATCAGGCATGCTGAGGCCTTCTGTATTCTTTGGAGTCTGTTGATGAGCTTGGACGGGGCTCCGGCATAGAGGGTGTTTCTGTAGTCAAGTCGGCTGCTGACGAGAGCGTGGGTGATGGTTTTCTGTGTGTCCGTCGGGATGCATCTGTAGATCTTGCGGTGCATGCGGAGGATGTGGAAGCAGGAGGAGGAGACTGCATTGACTTGGTTGGTCATGCTGAGCTTGGAGTCGAGGATGACTCCTAGGTTGCGTGCGTGCGTGGTTGGTGCCGGGGGGGTTACCAGTATTGCTGGCCACCAGGAGTCGTCCCACGCTGAGGGGTTAGGCCCGAGGATGAGGATCTCAGTCTTGTCCGTATTCAGCTTGAGCCTGCTTGCCTCCATCCAATCGGCGACAGCCTTCATGCCCTGGTGTAGGTTGGATTTGGCAGTGAGGGGTCCTTGGTGAGGGAGAGTATCAGCTGGGTGTCGTCGGCATAGGAAATTATGTTGAGGTCGTGTAGTCTGGCGATCCGAGCGAGGGGGGCCATGTAGTCGTTGAACAGCGTCGGGCTGAGGGAGGATCCCTGGGGGACGCTGCAGATGGTTCCGGAATGGAACGGGGGGAATAGGACTCTCTGGGTTCTGTCGGTGAGGAAGGAGGTGGTCCAGTCCAGGGCCTTGTCTCAGATTCCTGCGTCATAGAGGCTTGTGCGTAGTGTGTAGTGGCAGACGGTGTTGAAGGCGGCAGAGAGGTCCAGGAGGATGAGGGCCTCTGTCTCGCCGTTGTCGAGTAGGATTCTGATGTCGTCTGTGGCGGCAATGAGGGCGGTCTCGGTGCTGTGATTGCTGCAGAAGCCTGACTGGGAGGGGTCAAGGATGCTGTTGTCTTCTAGGTAGCGGGTGAGCTGAGTGTTTACGATCTTTTCCATGACTTTTGCTGGGAACGGAAGCAGGGAGATAGGCTGGACGTTCTTGAGGTCGCTCGGGTCAGCCTTGGGTTTCTTCAGGAGGGCGTTGATCTCGGCGTGCTTCCAGCTCTCCGGGAAGGTCGCCGCTTCTAAGGAGAGGTTGATGATGTTACGCAGGTGGGGTGCGAAGAGGCTGTTGGCTTTGTTGGCGATGTGGTGGGGGAGAGGGTCAGACGGGCAGCCTGAGTGGGTGGTCCTCATGGTCTTAGTTATGTCTTCGGTGCTCATGTTGGTCCAAGTGGTCAGAGGGTCGTGGTCGGTGGGGCTTGGGGGGCTCATCGTGGTGGAGTCCGTAGGGTGCATCCAGGGGTTGAAGCTGTTGTGGATGTTGGTAATCTTGCAGTGGAAGAAGGCCGCGAGGGTGTCACACAGGGCTTGCGATGGCGGGATGTCGTTGGTGCAGGAGCTAGGAGTGGAGAGTTATTTCACGATATTGAATAGCTCTTTGCTGTTGTGGGCGTTGTTGTCGAGGCGGTTTTTGAATGCGGCTCTTTTGGTGGTCCTGATGAGGTGGTGGTGGTTGCGGATGGCGTCTTTGTGGGCTGTGCAGTTGGTGGGAGTTCTATCGTTGAGCCAGATGATCTCGAGTTTCCAGCAGGTCCGCTTGGAGGCTAGGAGCTCCAGGGTGAACCAGCTGGCAGTCTGACTGGTGTCTCTGTCGGTGGGTTGTTTCATAGGTGCTATGGTGTTGGCGCAGTCTTCCATCCAGAGCCTGAGGGTGCGGGCCCCCTCCTCGGGGTCGGTGGGGCTGGTTGGTGGGTTGAGTGAGAGGTGAGTTTCCAGTCGCTCCTTGGTGACTTTGCCCCAGCGACGGCGGGGGATCTGTGGAGTGCGGTGGTGGGTGACGGGTTTCTGGAGGGTGAAGTCGGCGCAGTGGTGGTCGGTCCAGGTGAGCTCGGAGGTGTGGCTGAAGGTGAAGTGGGGGCTGGCGGTGAAGATGGCATCGTGCGTGTGGCTGGCAATGTGGGTTGGGGTTGTGAAGATCTGTTTCAGTCCGAGGGTGGCGAGGTTGTCGACCAGGGTGGAGGAATTGCTGTTGATGCTGTTTTCTAGATGGTAGTTCAGGTCGCCGAGCAGGATGTAATTGGTGGAGGTCAGAGCGTGCGTGCTGATGAAGTCGGCGATGGAGTTGCAGAATTGGGGACGTGGGCCAGGTTGTCTGTAGACGAGGGTGCCTCTGAGGGTGGTCTTGAGGTTCGTGTTGATTTTGAAGTGCATGTGTTCGGCGTTGGTGAGGGTGTCGTCGGTGTTTGTGGAGACCGTGATGGTGTTCTTGTGGATGATGGCGAGGCCTCCTCCCACTCCATTGATGCGGTCTCTGCGCGAGATTTTGTATCCCTCGGGGATGGCCACTGCGAGGTCTGGGTCTTGTGTGGGCTAGTTATAGTGCAGAATACATATAGGGGTTGAGAAGCTCCACTGTGGCCCCCATAATTATGATGTGGCAATGTCTGGGGTCGGGCCTATTGCTTCCTTGGAAGATGTTTGTGAGGCCCTGTGTATCCTATTTGACAAACTGCGTGCAGTGGTGAGCATCCTCATGCACCTTGTGTGGGGGTCTGCCATGGACATCTATGGAACCCCTTTCCCTCAAGTTGTCCCCCTCTCTTTTGGATCTAAGATGCTTTGGGTCTGCCACCCTTGGCGGGAATCAGGGACCTCCGACCTAGGTTGTTAGGCATGCAGTTTTGGAGGGGCGTGATCTGATGACCAGACTTGGACGTGTTTGAAAGCATTCAGGGAAGAGGAGGAGACATAATTTAATGCATACATTAGGAGTTAACTGTGTGTCTGGGTTTTCTTGTGCTGTGAGTAATGAGCTGGAGTGGTTGATTGCCCAAGCAAATTTCTCCAATAACCTGGTGCAAAATTTGTACCTGGCCTATAGAGTTCTATGGGTAATCTCATCACTTCAAAAGTACAGAAAATCTGGCTTCCGGCACCAAAGATTCACCTCGTTTTGGAACTAAAAATGGGGCCTCCATTTGGTGGGATTGGTGAAACTTACATAGCTCACCAAAGGCTGGAGTTGGACTGCTGGACCTGGGGGCCAGTTTTACGCACCATTTGGGGGTAGCCCTTCTCCGTTATCAGATGGCCTTCCTCCCAGGTAATGGCCAGGAAACCCCACCCTGGTGGACAAGCAAATGAGTGAGGCCTAGGCCCCTGCAGGCACCCAAAATGGCAGATTTAGCATGGATTCCCGCTCCACCAGACAAAAGGAATGCCTGAGTTTTGTAAAGGCTTGAGGTTTTTCCTAAGGCTGTGTCACTACTATTTATTGTTGTAGTGAGTTTTCTGAGGTGGGTATGAAGTGGATATACCTTATTGGGGGTTTGGATTCACTGTGTATTTGTATTCTGCGGTTGTGCTAGGGCATTGGCACCCCAGACAGTCACCCCTTCCTGCCCTGGCCCATGTCCCTGCTGGGCTGGGCTCACTATCTTCTTTGGCGGTTGCCACATGCCCATCCAACCACCTAGGCCCCTATTGAAGTGGGGTGGCTGTAGCCTGATTTCCTGAGGCTGATTGTATAATGCAATTGTATTTCTCTGTGTTTGGTTTTGGGGGTCTTTCTGCTAGTGAGGTGCTTTTGTAATATAATAGTCAGCCCTGTGGTTTCTTTGATAACAATAGTGGCATTCTGTAGAATTTGGAGGCTGTCAGGCACTCTGTTGAATCCCTCTGTGGTTCCATGTCCGAGTCTTCTTCTAGCAAGGTGTCACTTGCGTACTTGTGGCCCCCGCAGCAACAGGGGGCAATCTCGCCCATTTTATTCCACGGGGGCCACTGCATGGGAGATGTGAACAGTGGCCTGCCCAATTTAAGCCAAGGAATTTTGCCAGTGTGGCAGGTGGGAATACTTCCTCGACTTGAGGTTCCGCTGGTCAGGCATGCCGTATTTCCTACAGCAGTCACTCTCCTGGGTACCGTATTTGGTAACAGGTAGGGGCTGCCTCTAGTGTAGGGAGCGCACCACTCTTCACAGGGCCACATTGTCTGTGCCACTTTCTACATCAGGGAGGTGCTAGCGTGGGGATGGAGGCTGAACCTGGTAGCCCAGGGGGTGCACCCGGGCTGTTTGTTACCGCCATAATTCCTATGCACCTTGGGCTAACTCCCCACCTAGCCTTGGAGGATTGAGAGGGCATGTGCGCATTGTGATCCTGAGTCGCCTGCCCTTTAGGAACCTTACATACTATCCTTTTGGCAGTTTCTATCAAGAGTGGTGTGCACAACCTGCCCACTGCCGAGCTAGTTCATATAACTCCAAGAGGCTTCCTGTGTAATCCAAGACTACCCCCTGGAGGGGGCTCAACAAACAGGGCTCACCCTGGCTGGCATCCATGTGGTGTGGGAGTGGCTTGTTTGGTTGTGCTCTAGGGGGGAATCTAGAGGGGAAGAGCAGTCCCATTCTCGGTGAACTGGATGGGCATTCTTAGCTTGGACAATAAGTCCCATCCTGGTATGTGGAGGAAGGACAGTACAATTGTTCCCATACCATATTCTCCCCTGTTTACAACTTGAGAGACTCTGTAAGGGGGACCTCGGCTACGGAACCCATGATTCCCTGTATTTTGGCAGTGATCTATGATATAGGTGCTTCTCCTTCCCACAAGCATGCCCCTGCCACCACTTTATCCACCAGAAAGTGTTATGGTGTCTCACCTATTAAAATCATGACCACGTGACCCACCTTGCACTCACTGTCGGATCCTGAGGAACTAGAGCCTTCTCCTCCAACCTCATTAGTTCTGTGTCTGTCTAAGTTGCAAGTTGAGGTGCCCCTGCAGTTGGCCCATAGTTTTAACAGAGCCAATCTTCCAGCCCTCTCTTGGCCCTTATGTCTGGCTGGGAGGTGTGTACTTGTGAATTCTATGATGTTGGTATCAAACGCCCCCCCCCCTCTGGCCAGGAAAATGCATGTGCCTTTCTATGGGCGTGCCACTCATAGCAGTGTTTCTCTAGATGCCGAGCCTGTTTGGGGAACCTAGCTAATTCATATAACTCCAAGAGGCTTCCTGTGTAATCCAAGACCACCCCCTGGAGTGGGCTTAACAGACAGGGCTCACCCTGGCTGGCATCCACGTGGTGTGGGAGTGGCTAGCTTGGTTGTGCTCTAGGGGGGAATCCAGAGGGGAAGAGCAATCCTATTCTCTGTGAACTGGATGGGCATTCTTAGCTTGGACAATAGGTACCATCCTGGTGTGTTGAGGAAGGATAGTACAATTGTTCCCATACCATATTCTCCCCTGTTTACAACTTGAGAGACTCTGTAAGGGGGAACTCGCCTACCGAACCCATGATTCCCTGTATTTTGGCAGTGACTAATGATATAGGTGCTTCTCCTTCCCACAAGCATGTCATTACCACCACTGTATCCACCAGAAAGTGGTATGGTGTCTCACCTATTACAATCATGACCATGTGACCCACCTTGCACTCACTGTCGGATCCTGAGGAACTAGAGCCTTCTCCTCCAACCTTATTAGTTCTGTGTCTGTCTAAGTTGCAAGTTGGGGTCCCCCTGCAGTTGGCCCATAGTTTTAACAGAGCCATTCTTCCAGCCCTCTCTTGGCCCATATGTCTGGCAGGGAGGTGTGTACTTGTGAGTTCTATGATGTTGGTATCAAACGTTCCCCCCCTCTGGCCAAGAAAATGCATGTGCCTTTCTATGTGCGTGCCACTCAAAGCAGTTTTTCTCTAGATGCCGAGCCTGTGTGGGGAGCCTAGTTTGCATGTTGGCTAATGGTGTCCCCATGACAGATTAGGAAACGTGGTAGGTAGTTTATAAACCTTTGACTGTTTCAAGGTTTGAAATAATTGCAAAATCTTCTTTGATTGTGGGGAAACTGTGTACACAGGAATGTACCAAAATACACTCTATTGGTTACAAGCTATATAAAAGACAATGCATCACAAAAATGCTTGACAATTGACAAAAGCAAATATAATGAAATAGTAAGAACCTGTAAAAAAGTGCAATAATTAGTTCAGAACAGTACAAGTTGATTTTTAGCAGTGAATTAGCAAATGTAAATGGGAAATAATAGTGAATATTTCATAAATGCATAAACTTACTAACATGACTTACAAACATGAAGCACAATTGCAAAATTGTAACAGCATCACAATCTCAACAATGCATTCATTGAAAACCTAAAAGAAACTAGAAGAGAAAAGATGGACAGAAAAAAAACATTATTATGTTGTCCAAACAATCTTAGCCCCCCTCCACTAATGCCTACAGCCGGAAAAGAGGGGATACTCTGTGTAGGACTTAGAGCTAAGTGAGCCCGCTAGTGTGTCAGTAACAGCTCGGGGAGAAAAAACAACTTGTGTGGAGACAACTATCGGATCTCTTTGGCTAGACAAAAGCTACACCTTATTCACCAAGGTCCACATTTTTTCCCTAACGGTCAATTATATCCTATATCACACCCTGTCTGTTGTACTGCCCAGTAGTCCAAGTGAAAAAATCTTCCTCTTCACTTCATTTAGACACTGTTAGTGTTAAGAAACCAATAGTACTTAAGTAAATCTCCTTTAACTAAAAAATAGGATCACGGTGGTGGTCTCTTTATAACACATCAAGGGACTAAGGGCCAGATGTAGGTAGGATTTATTTACCGATTCTTAATTACCGAATTTTACCGATTCGGTAATTAAGAATCGGTAAATATGAAGGGGGGACATGTAGGACCATCCAGATGTTTTTTTTACCGAATCGGTAAAAATCTGTATTTACCGATTCGGTAAATACCGACCGGTAATGCCCATTCATTCCTATGGGCTTTGAAGCCCATAGGAATGAATGGGCATTACCGATTCGGTATTTACCGAATCGGTAAATACCGAATTTGACAAGGGTGCAGGGGGTGTCACTTTGACACCCTCTGGCACCCCCAAAAGAGGCTCGGGTGCCATGTGGCAGGCATACCTGCCCTAAGGGCAGGTCTGCCTGTCATATGGCATAGGTGTGCATGGACACATGTGCATGCACACCGGAATCGGTATTTTACCATCAAATTGAATTTGATGGTAAAATACCGATTCTGTAAGGCTTGTGGGACTCAGAAGAGTCCCACCTACATCTCAATTTTACCGAATCTGTAAAAATACCGATCGGTAAATTTACCGACCGGTATATTTACAGATTCGGTAAAAATACCGAAAGAGCCTGTTTCTGTCTCCCTACATCTCAAAAGCCAAATACCGGTCGGTAACGGCCGAAATCGGCCGTTACCGACCGGTATTTGGCTACCTACATCTGGCCCTTAGTGTACTAGTTGTGTAATGCTCAACAGTTCAAGTGAATTAAATAAGTGGTCATATAATATATACAAAGGGCCTGGGTGTACCAGTTGTGTAACATGCAGCGGTTCAAGCAAGAACATGACTGGTTCTATATAACACACCAAAGGTCTAGGTGTACCAGTTGTGTAACTCTCAACGGTTCTAGTGAAAACACTACAAACTAGAATGCTGACTAGGGAAAAAGCGATCTGGGTGCTTGTTCTAGTTTATCAAACGCAACATGCTATGAGTATGGATCAGATGTAGTCTGTTACCTATGTGACAGTTGTCCCCAGACAGACCTCTGCTCACAGAATCAGCAGAACATCTAATCCATTATGCTGTGTGCTCACCAATATCATTGCGAAGATGTGAATCCATTTTGGCACGGGTTCTTGCTCGGAAAAGCAATCTCTTCTGGCTGGCTCGCTTAAATGTTGCTCGGATATGAATTTACCTTGAAAAAATAAAAAGACAAGAGGCTTATGGCAAAACAGGAATAAGTTGGTTTAATTAAATGCAGCGTGATCGGAGCATTGACAGAGTCAAGTCTAAAGACCGTCTCAATGTACAGAAGTCTTGGCCTATCATATATACAGTTCATGAAATGCTATAAAATGATTACACATTCTTAGAGAGTATGTGGGTCCAGGCGCGGTAATAAATCATGAATGCAACCATCTGATAAGGGAGGCACAGGTGGCTCCAGACCTCTGGGAGAGCTAGTGTAGGCCAGTGTGTATGCATCTAGATGTCTGGCTTGGGGAAAGTATGATCACGATGTGTGCTATGCATGCTGTGTCCTTATCGGCTGTGTCTTCCTGACTACACGTGTCATCTACCTTTGTGGTATTTTGGGAACTTGTGCATTTGTCCAAACATGTTTTATTGTGACCAAATTCCTCAGACCTGTTTGTGGTGTATCTGCCTATCTGTGGGATTGATCATGTTTTTAACTGGTGCGCCTTTGTCTTCAGGCTGAGTGTAACATCACCTGTGACCTATTAATCAGCATACCAGGGTGTGGGTTGCAGGGCCTATCTGACCACACACCCCTGACTCGTGGTTGATGGGGAGTTCATCGTGGGTGAGTTTGACAGCAACAATACGAGTTTGTTATTGGGTGTACATAAAACTTGGCAGTCATTGATATCATACTAATTGACATTCTAATTATTAATCTGAGAGCCATATATACCAAGAGAAGAGGGTAAAGTTAACCCCGGGGGGTCAACAAGTTACACCCCCGAGGTTGTACAAATAAGGACTCCAGGCTAGGATCGATCCTCCCTTGATTTTTGTACCACAAAGCTAGCCACATTACATCTCCCCACACAAGCAGCTCCCTTAGTGGTAATTTTAACTGGGGTTCCACCCCTAAGAAATGGTGCCGTGGAAAATGAGAAAGATCTTTTGAATAGAACAAGAAGATGGTGTTCACAGTTCAGTAGTGGGAGCACTGATATTGCCTCATGTATTAGCACGGCTAGACGGGTCGAGTGGGTAGGGAAACGGAAAAAGGCCATTCCAGGAGACTGTGTGGTTGTTAATTTTAATAGAGTAAATATTGTGGACCCTTTGCTATGGGACAGTTCGGAGCTTGATGGTCAAGGCATTAGGCCACTACCTCTGGGTTACTTTTATCCCCCACCCTCCCATTCACAACTTAAATCATGCTTGTTTAAAGCCCCACAGATTCAATGTACCACTATGAATGTTAATAACACTCAACGCAATTCTTACCAATCTCAGCAGACTTCCTTGAGGGTAGCTAAAACTCCAGGACACAGTCCAGAAGTAACTCTAACTAATAGATTCTCTGCCCTGTCGAGTCTGGACATTAATGATTGACAACTACCTATTGACACGGTTGTTATGGAGCAGAACAGGCAGGCAATATCCCATTCCTCCTATAAGATAATTAGCTGGAATATGGCAGGGCTGAGAAAGAAGGTAAAGGATGACAGATGGTTACATTTTGTGGCACAGTATAATTGCTTTACAGGAGACCTGGGACATAAGTGATCATTTTTGCCTAGATGGTTACTGTAGCTTCCCAGTTAAGGCCACCTCCAGTCGGGGAGGGAGACCTAAAGGTGGCTTATGTATCCTTACATCACTTAAACTTCCAGGCTCATTCAATAAACTGGTGATTACTTCAGCTAATCTTCAGGTTATAGAATGGTCTCGTCCTAAGTACCCAACGATTTTAAAATTGAATTTTTATAATGCCCCAGAGAAGGATACACAGAATACACATTTGAGTACTCTGGCCTCTTTCTTTGAAGAATATAAGTCCACACAAAATGCTTTATTCGAAGTAATTTTAATGGGCCATTTTAACATACACCCCTGTGGATGGGATTGTTTGTTAAAACATCACATAGGTCCCCCTGGCTCAATTTCCACTCACTTCGAACATTCCACTCAAGGTGATTTGCTGGAAGACTTACTTGCCAATGTTAACCTGTATGAAATTCAGGGAGCCTGGGGAGAGGACAGGGCCCCAACCTTTATAGGTAGAGAGGCAGATACAATAATTGACTTCATCTTTGTTTTCTGGTATAGTATACGTGGTCTTGTCCTTTGAAGTTGTAGTTTCGGCCTTTAGCGATCACAACCCCTTGGTTTTGTCCCTACTTATGGGGAGGAATCAGACAAACAGAAGGAGGGTGTGGAACGTAACTATGATAAACTTATTCCCAAGGACCAGGGTAGAAGGCTTAACTGGGCCAAGGTGGTCCCAGACACTTTTATGCATGATCTAGAGAGCAAAGTAAAAGAGGATATGGAAATATGTCTAGATAGCTTGGCAGACGGTAAAGAGGTTGTTAATTCCTTTATTAATATCTCTGCACAAATTAGACACAACCTGAAGTGTGATAAGAAGAGGGACGGCACAGACCAACCAAGGTGGTTTGATGAGACGTGCTCAAACGCCCACAAAGAACTAATATATGCATTAATACAAAAACCAAGAAATCGGGAGCTAGTGGCTTTACTAGGAAAAAATTACAAACTTGCCATGGCTAACCGCAAAAAGTGCATCAAAAACGAGGCATGGGAAAACCTTATGTCAATAGATGTTCTTAGAGATAGCTCCAAATTCTGGGCTGTAATTAACCATCCCTATTTCGCTGGCACGAACAATTCTATCATGGACTCTGTGATCCCAGATGAGATATGGGTTGCGCATTTCAGTAAAATATATAACAGTGAGGAGGAATATACACCTGTGACGGGTCCTGCACATACTCACTTAGCTTCCTTTTTGCCTTTTAAAGAGGCTGAGGGTCAGAGGGCCATTGTGGAGATGACGAAAAACAAGGCACCAGGCCCAGATGGTGTGCCCGCAGACTTTATAGGACCCCCTTGGAGTTTTGGGCCAAGACTCTTACAAATGTTTTTAACTCCACAGTTACATCGGGGTTCCCCTCGTCCTTGGCCACTTCTTCTATAATACCGGTATTCAAAAAAGGCTCAAGAAGTGACCCTGCCTGCTACAGGCCGATCTCGCTGATTGACTCTGCCGTTAAAATCTTGGGCAGAGTCATTCTGCAGAGACTCGGAGAACATCTGGAAGAGAGGAGGGTCCTTTCTGAATTACAATATGGGTTCAGGGCTATAAGGGGTACCCTCTACCAATGCCTTAACCTCCATTAGTGAATTAGCAAATATACCTTGGCTAAGGAGGGCTTGTTATATATGGCCTTTATGGACCTATCGTCGGCCTTTGATCTGGTCAATCGTACTAAGCTCTGGGCTATTTTAACTAGTATAGGGATAGACCCTTCCCTGGTAAATTTCTTAGCGGCCCTGCACCAAGACTTGCGAGCCTCAATTAGAACCAACAGAGAGGGAGGAAGTACCAGCTTCTTTAGATCAAAACGAGGCGTTAGGCAGGGGTGCATCTTGGCACCCCTCCTATTCACCTTATATATAAACTCCCTTGAATCAACCTTGAAAGGGTCCACACCAGATGTACCACGTGTGGGGGATTACGTAGTGCCAGTACTCCTCTACGCAGATGACGTGGTACTACTGGCCCGGCCAAGGGGTAGGGCTGCAGAGACTCCTGGACGATTTTGGCCAGTTTATGTCCTCCTTGGATTTACAGATAAACAACAAAAAATCGCACGTTATGGTGGCAGGGAAACATCCTAAAACTATAAAGGTCAGAAGT
Source organism: Lissotriton helveticus (assembly GCF_964261635.1). NCBI lineage: Eukaryota > Metazoa > Chordata > Amphibia > Caudata > Salamandridae > Lissotriton > Lissotriton helveticus. The sequence goes on from NC_136057.1 coordinate 824,222,099, forward strand.
TTTTTGTGCAATGGAGAAGAGATCTCCAGGGTCCCGGTCTTTTCTTACTTGGGCTTCATTTTTGACGAAAGGGGTACTTGGAGGCAACAATTAAACGCGAAAGGCATAGCTCACTAGATCAACTTCAGCATTATTGAGCTTCGCAAAACGACTGGGATCGCGCCCTATAGAAGCCCTGTTGACAGTCTACAAATCAAAATGCCTTTCAATAGCAAAGTATGGCGCTTCCCTGTGGGGATTTTTACCACAAGGCAAACTCCAGGTGGCAGAAAACAAATTCCTTAGATCTCTGTTAGTGGTCCCCCAATCGACCCCAGTACTCTCAGTGCATACAGAGCTGGGCCTTGGTTTTATCAGCGATCAATTACAGCTGGCACCACTGACTTGCTGGGCCAAGAACTGGCTGAATTCTGAAATCAGTTTAAACCACTCTATTCTTAAAGACTGTATGGCACTGGATAAAGTTATTAAAATCCCATGGCTGGTTTATATTAAAGACACTCTTTGCAAATTGGGGAGGCCTGATCTATACTTTGTCCCGAATTCGATTCAGAAGGGTGACTTTCAATGGATTAAGGAAAACTTTTGGGGTCGAGCAGAGCAGGAACGGGAGGCAGTAGAAGTACAAAAACCGGGTGTTAGAGCTAATTACATACTGCAGACCACTCCCACAATGGAACCCTACCTGAAAATTGTTACCCGACCGTTCCATCGCAACCTCCTTGTGAGATTTAGATTTAATATCATCCAGTATTCCCTGGGGAATTATCCGATTTTGGGAAACCAGATCCAACTATCCCCTGTAGCTGTGCTAATTTTTCTGAACAGACACTGTTGCACTTTATTATGTTCTGTGGTCATTATGAGGACTGTAGGAAACAATTTTTTGTTCCTATACTGAGAGAAGCAGGCTTTATACAAGTTCGGCCTGCACTCCGCTACCTACAGCTCCTGAGTAGTACCAGGGTAATATTTGGGGACGCAAGTTTTCTGGTTGCTGCTACGCGTATCAAGTCTAAAAAATCGACGCTAAATGTTCTTAATACGTGATTTTAACTGCAATCAATTAATTTTTAAGATGAAATGCTCTATCCTATGTAAATATATGAAAGTGATTTTTTTTAAATGTAATAATTGCTTTTAACACATGAACTGTTTTCTTACATATGTGATGGAACTGCTTTTATGATTTTAATTAATCGAATAAAGTATGACTTGACTTGAATTATTATGAATACAGTTGTCATAGCATATATCGACATTGTTTTTACAATTATTGACATTGTTATGCTTGAATAGTTTATGGCACACTTCGACATTGCATTTATTGTTATAGCTGCTGTTGTGCATCCATATATCCTGGTGTACATTGACATCAAATTCATCGATGTTAAAATTCTATCTGGGAGTAATACACATCTCACCAGAGGAGAGCCATCAAGGGTCTGGACACTGGCAGAAAAACCTTTTTGGTTTAGGCAAGAAAATCATGACTTTCTAAAACTGATGTTTCTAAAATAGCAATATAAAATCCAAGTTGATCATTATTTGGATTTCAAATTACAGTTAAAATACGTTCTTAAATCATTTTTCAAGCTGCTCCCATACTGAAAAGTTAGTCACTGTAATTTGTTCTAGTGTAACACAGTGTTTAACTATGGGAGAAGACCCAGCCCTGCCACACTGAGAAATGATTATGGAGGTGTCCCACTGCCAGGGCATGTAAAGCATTAAGGAGACATGACCTACTTTCCATGCAACGTGCCCAATGGGCTGTTAAGGCCTACCTTATGGGTGACCAAAGTATTAAACAGAGGCGCTTAGGCTTTGCAAAATCTTTGCTTTGCCAGGTCAGAATGTCAGTTTATAACTGCCTACCCAAGCTGCATTGGCAGGCAAGTAGATATGTTTTTCAGTGCTAGTTTAGTGGGTGGCACAAGGAGTGCTGAAACCCACATGTATGATTTAGTTTACTGGCCCTAGGTGCATGTAGTGCCACATGCTAATAATTAAATGTGCCAATGATGTAAATGCTATCTGTACCGTATCGTATTTAAAAGGGAGAGCACAGGCACTTTGCTACCGGTTAGCAGGAGCGAAGTGCACAAACAAAAGTGGGTTCAGCAAAAGAATCCAACTATCAGTGGTGACCCTGCTGGAAGGGCAACATTTCAATAGCAGCAAACTGAATCCAGCATGGATGATTGGCTGCCGAATTGAAGATGTGCTTGTATGTGCCAATAAAAAGAAAGGATGAACTAGGAGCAGACACAACAAAATGATAGGCCCGAGTTAAGCATATTGTTTCATTTTGAAACTCTCCTTATTCCCATTAACATTAAATTAACTTAAAAAATGTATTCCAGCATATGTTTTGGTGTGAATCAGTTCATATTTAGTGTATTAGTTTCTGTATTTTGACTATTCTGAAGAAATTGTTTAGATGGGAGTCCTAGGGTTCTACTAGTGATTCAATGGGGATCCACATAAATCTAAAGATTAGGGGCCCGGTGTAGGTAAATCAGATTTACCAATTCATAAATACCGAATTTTACCGATTCGTTATTCATGAATCGGTAAATCTAATGTAGGTAATTTTTGGGTAAAAAATTACCGAATCGGTAGGATTCGGTATTTACCGATTCTGTAATTACAGAATCGGTATTTGTCATTGATTCCTATGGGCCTTGAAGCCCATAGGATTCAATGGCAAATACTGATTCGGTAATTACAGTATCGGTAAAATTACCGAATTGCCAAGGGGGACAGGGTGTCACTTTGACACCCTGTTGCACCCCTGTTTGTGGCTTGTGTGCCATGTGGCACACATGCATGCCCTAAGGGCATGTATGTGTGTCACATGGCACAGGTGTACATGCACAGATGTGCATGTACACAGGTATTCGTTATTTACCATGCAATAGTATTACATGGTAAATAACGAATCGGTAAGGGCCTGTGGCACTGTTTTCAATGCTACCTACATATTGATTTACCGATTTGGTAAATTTACAGAATCGGTATTTTACCGAATCGGTAACTTTACCAATTCGGTAAATATACCGATTCTGTAAATTTTAAGACCCCTACATCTCCATTTGCAAATACCGGTCGGTAACAGCAGAAATCGGCTGTTACCGACCGGTATTTTCCGACCTACATCTGGCCCTAAGGAGCGGCTGCCATATGCCATATAGACAACGTTTACCACCCGTTCTTCCTCGGCCTGGATATGAGCGCGTGTTGGGAAATTATAGTTGTCACGGGTAAATGAAGAAATAGAGAAGGAACCCAGAACAGTAACTCTCGTACACATACTAGCATGGGTGCGCACGCGCGCACACACACACACACGGCCTGATTCGTCCTGAGAACACAGATTTATGTTTTCTTGTATGGCCTCGACATTTGTTAAGCTAACAGACGTCAAAACCAATACCTGCTGCCCTTTTATGCAGCAGTAAATACTGTTATTATTACCTAAAATGATTCGGAATGATATGTGTTTGACAAGTGCCAGGTAGTGTTTTTGAAAGGTCTTTTGGGGCTTGCACACACTGTGATATTCAGTGCATAATGCTTTTCACAGTAGGGCAGAGTGTACTGAAAAAGTCAGCCTATATGGTTGTCTGTATTCACTCTTTTTTTTTTTAACAGCTATCTTTCTTTAGGCTTTTGAGAAAAAGACAAAATGTATATTTTGGTGTTGATACCTTTCCAAAAATGAACGTTCATACAAGTGCAAAATACGTATTATATTAAACATCATTATTAGAAAAAATAAGCTGCGGTCCAGTTTTAGATCTCAGGCTCCGGCAATATCTGAGCAAAATTATAGGTCTGGCAGAAGTGCAATTGCAAGCCTTTAGTTATTCGTCAAACAGGCGGGCATCACACACTTTTCCAATCCAATGAAAGCAACGGAAGTGCCATCACATTTTCCTTTATGAACATCACGAGAAGTGACATCGCATGCGTTTTGTCACGGATGAGATTACAGATAATGACATCATCAATATCAACACTAAAATGTCACAGAAAAGTAAAAATAATAGATTTTAAAAAAGTCTAAATGAAACAGATACAACGAATATTATACGAAACGTCACTGCTGTCGTTCTCAAACTCAATGTCATCATACCCTTTTCTGAAATAGAGACGCAAAAAAATATGCATTCCTAACTTAATGAGGTCAAGAAGTCCAAGCCAGCTGACATATTCCCTCAGAAAGCTGGAGACAAGCTCTCAAATGCTGGCCAATATTACGTTTGGGCTTGCCAGTCTGCCACAGTGGCACATAGAAGCCCTCACTGTGCTAGACAGAGGTTTCAGCAGTCTGAGTAGGACACATAGTGATCCAGGCAAGATCTTCCTGACAGCTGGCCTTGAGCCCTCAAAGGCTTAGCAACAGCCCTCTAACGGTTGTCCTGGAGCCATCAGCAGACTGGGCAGCATGTCACAGCCAACATAGAGTAAAAAGGCCTTATGAACGTTCGGACACAATCCTAATCAGGCTATGCAGCAGGGAGACAAAGGATGGGAATGATTATCAGACGTAAAAACTATCGTCAGCAGAACGGCACCATCAGCACTACGGCTTGCATTTGAAATCTCAAAAACTTCAGCATTGCAGCCTGGGCAGGAACATGCAATAGAGCGTGCAGACAATGAGGCATCAACAGGTGGGCAGGAATGGGCATGAGCTGTCAGGGATGAAGGATGGCTAATGAGCAGTACACACAGAAGGCTGTCCATATACCCTTAATACAGCAAACTGGACAGGAATCCGTAGATTTCAAGTCTACAAATGGCTAATCCGGGCTAATATGGCCATATCTGCCATAAGTACTGCTACAACACCGAATAAGGGACACAGTGAGAGACCACAGCCTAATGTGAGCTGTGCCTAAATTCCCACACTACCTGAACAGAAGAATTCACAAAGACAAAACTGGTTTCAGAAAGGGTATACTTGGCCCACCTTGGCTGGCTTGGTCTGAGCAGGGAGGCAGTCATCAGTGAAAATACTTGTGATGTTATGTAGAGCAGAACAGTCAAACAAAAATACTGTTAAATAATATAAAGACTTTAGCCCTCATTACGACGCCGGACGGATCTACCATCTGACTGACGTGGCTGCTGTGAAATTCTGACCACTGAGTTTGCGGTTTCTCTCCCGCCATATTATGATGTATACAAGGCTATATTCTGCGACAGCAGCTTTCAGAGTGGACTTCGCATGGAGTGTGTTGGTCGGAAAGACTGTTGATAGGGATCTGTTGTACCACCAAGCAGATTATTATACTTCCAACACCTTGGCAGTTTTGTGACGTATGTAGACTTCATGGCAAGTGTGCCGCTGAACAACTAATGCTAAGCATCACAACACCGCCCATAGTATGCGTTCAAAAAATGATACAGCTGATGTTAAGTTAAAGAGTAGACACACCTACCAGTCTAACTATAAAAACACCCCATCCCAGACCATGATCCATTGCTACCATCCTTCAGCAGAGCAGGACTGACAGCATTGCATTTCTTTAGTATCACAACAGCCAGCCCTTACACACATGCACGCATCTTCATAGCATCATTCACAGCACATATATATAGCGAGTAGTTTGCTGTACATCCCCTTTAATTTCCCTCTCTCACTCACTAAATCACACAATGACACAAAAAAAACAGTTTTTCGGACACTGAGTTGACAGTTCTGGTGTAGTTGAGCCACAGTTATTCAGTACCAAAGTCCCAAAAACGCCTGTCACTCAAAAGAATTAAATGTGGGACAGGATAGTCAACAAAGTGAACGCTGTAAGTACCACCCTGCACACAAAGGACACTATCAGGAAGAGTGGCACAACATGAAGAAGAGGGTCAAGGCCCTGGCCAGCAGGCACCTCCTGGCAGCACAGAAGACTGGCAGTGGCCCTCCCGGGCCACCATTTCAACTCACTGTCTGGGAGGAGAAGGTGCACACCATGTGCACACCATCCTGCAACCGGATGGCTTATTTGGAATACTTGTAGGTATGGAGTCTGGTAAGTTACACCTCAACATTTGTATAAAGATATAATTTTCACCTTAGCACACATCAAAGTAATAGTCAAACTCTTGTTCATCCATTTGTGGAATATGTATTAGCCAAAGTATATAATATGTGTAAGTAATATTGACAATCAGTATACCTGCACATAAGATGACCACTATCAAAAGCAATAACAAATTCACATGTGTAAATGCAGGCTGTAAGTGCATAACCATTAACCTGTTCACTGTGGCGCGCATTCTGCCGCAGTGCTGTACATTCCGATTGCAGGCATGAGCCGTCATGAGAACACGTCCACAATGACGCATGGCGGCCGGTAGCCGTCATGAGCAAGGAAGAGGTTAAATCATCATCCAAGCAATAATATTAAGTGTAAATATCCAATACTATAGCCCATATATAGTGTAAGTAACTACCAGGTATGTATTAATACCCAGTTGATCAAGTAATCAGATCTGGCAAATGGAAAGGACTACACCTACCACCAGCCTCTCCACCTCCACCTTATAACAACAGGCACCTGTGTTGTGTCTCCATACTCAGTTGTCAGCCATGTTTGAACTTCCTCTCACAGGCAGGGAGTCAATAGTCAAGTGGTGGGGGGCATTTGAAATTACCACAACTACCATCAGGCCTTGTATGCCAGACTCAAAACTACAGGTATCTGTGTCAGTCATGCTTCAACTGAACTTTACCTCACAAGCAGACATTCAATAGTCAAGTGGGGGGAGAAGTGTTTGAAATTACCACAAATACCATCAGGCCTTGTACTCCAAACTCAAAGCTACAGGCACCTGTATCAGCCATGTTTCAACTGATCTTCCCCTCACAGGCAGGGAGTCAATAGTCAAGTGGGGGAGAGGGGGTTGAAATGACAACAACTACCATCAGGCCTTGTACTCCAAACTACAGGCACCTGTGTCAGCCATGTTTCACATGAACATCCCTTTACAAGCAGGGAGTCAATAGTCAAGTGGTTGTTTGAAATGACCAACTACCAACAGATCCTCTACCTCGACCCCTCAAAAACAGGCAACTTTGATGTTCTTCCATACTCACTTGTCAGCCGTTTCACTATAGAGGGTAAGGTCAAATGGACTGAGCCGTGTACAAACAATGCTATGCTCTGACCATGCCAAGGGTGTACATCAAATATCACCAATGCTTTGTGGTATGGCTGTTACTTTAATGTGCCTGGAGATGCATTGATACTGCACAGCACACAGGATTAACAACTAAATAATTTCAAATTCTGCGTATCCCTGTACTTAATACAAACTGGAATTTGTATGTGATATTGCTCAAGATACATCTAGAGTGTGTCAGGTTCATATCACTTGGATTAGCTATATTCCATTTCATATTGCGAAAATAAACATATCAGCACAGCTAATGAACAGGCACTTACTACTTTTTGTTAAATACGTATAATATTGTGGTTCACTGACAAACATCAATGGTAAAAATATATAAGTAAAAAATATCGATGCAAAAACATAGAATGCAAAAATATCAACTCCCTATACTTAAACAGATAAGTACAAAAATATTGAAAAAATATTGATGTAAAAAATCTGGTTATTCAAAATTTAGAATTATATACATATATATGCTCGTAGCTCACTGGAGAGCATTAATTGTGCAAAACTGGGTGTTTGTTCAGGCGGAAACCATTGAAGGACATTAATTTAAAAGTAGGTAAACTACGAGTCCCAGAATTCTGTAAAATGAAATTCCCACCAGACGGTGTAATCATACCTGAGATTCCATAAATGAAGTGACTCATTTCCTGCTTTTCCTCTGCCTCCTGACACTGCAAGGAGCCCGTGACCAAGGCGCAGGGGGGCTGAAACGCGTAGGGCTGATTATTATTCTAACAAGCATAATAATGTCCAGTTATTAAGAAATAAAGCATGCTGTTGAAACTGCAGAATTCGCCTGTTTGTCAAGTGCGTTCTCGCTGGGGGACACCTTCTTTTGGATTCTTAATTTGGCCGGTACCGGCCGAGAGAACTGCACTCTCGCTGAAGGAAAATGTGGGCTGCCTCACATAGACTGGCTGTGTTTGAAGATGCAGGGCAAGCAGTTTCATGAAAGCAAACCAGAGTTGTATGCTCGTAGCTCACTGGAGAGCATTAATTGTGCAAGACTGGGTGTTTGTTTAGGCGGAAACCACTGGGGGACATTAATTTAAATATAGGTAAACTACGAGTCCAAGAATGCTGTAAAATGAAATTCCCACCAGAGGGTGTAATCTTACATGAGATTCCTTAAATGAAGTGACTCATTTCCTGCTTTTCCTCCACCTACTGACACTGCAAGGATCCCATGACCAAGGCTCAGGAGCTCTGAAACGCGTAGGGCTGATTATTTCAACAAGCATAATAATGTCCAGGGTTTAAGAAAAAAAGGATGCTGTTGAAACTACAGGATTCACCTGTTTGTCAAGTGCGTTCTCGCTGGGGGACACTTTCTTTTGGATATATATATATATATATATATTCACTGAAAAAACCATAGGTTATAGACCATATATAGTTAGGAATTAGCATTTACAAAACCTTGAAAATTCACTGAAAAAACCATAGGTTATAGACCATATATAGTTAGGAATTAGCATTTAAGAAACCTTTTTTTTACTCACACAAAACCATTGAAATTCCATATATAGTTAGTTGCACTAACTATATATCGCGCACCCGCAATCCACTGCTGATGATGTCACATATTACATCATTCATGACATGGTCAGTGACATCACTGATGACATCTCAAATGACATCACTGATGACATCACTGATGACATCATCCATTGACTGTGTGTTTCTGTAAAGTTTAAATATGTTTTACATATTGAAAAATGAGTAGATGTAGAAGTGCCTAAATAAAAGATTTAGTAGGTGCGTGACTGACTTTATGAATGAGTAAGTGATTAAATGTGTCTCACTGAGTGCATGGGTTAGTGACTAAACTGTCTTAATTTGTGCATCATTATGTCTGTTGTTCTGTAAAGTGCTGCATGTGTTGATCAGTAGCTATATGAGTAACTATATGGGTTATTGATTGATTGTCCAAGTATTTGTATGGGAAACTGAGTGTGTGTGTGGCTGGCTGGGAGATGTCTGACTCTGTGCAGATCAATGTGTTCTTGTATCAATGATTGTATAAGAGAGTAAGTATGTGTTAGTATATGTTTGAAAATGTAAGGTACTCTATGTTTAACTGTATAGATTAGAAAATGGAAGTGTGATTGATTCTTTACAGGACTGACTAGGTGTGTGAGTAACTCCATGGATCAGTGGCAGAGTGTGAGTGTCTGTATAGGAGTATGAGTGCATACGATAGTGTTGTAAAGATGAGTGATTGTATGTATGAATGATTGTATGGGTGAATGAGTGAATGTGTGTGTAGACGTAGGAATCAGTGAGTGCGTATGTAGTAACTAGTATTGGTGTGTCAATGGTTTAAAAAATTATATTCTGTATTTAACACTGGGTGTAACAGAGGTTATATTAAAGTGTGAGGAGATGCATTGTATTGTCACATGAATGATATCATCAGTGATGTGACCATTGATGTCAAATGAGATGTCATCAGTGATGTCATTTGAGATGTCATCAGTGATGTCATCAGGGATGTCATTTGAGATGTTATCAGTGATGTCATTTAAGATGTCATCAGTGATGTCATTATGTCATTATGCTTTAGCGCACCCGGAAGTGCTCCGGTACGCGAACCGCGGCGCGAAGCGCAGCTCCCCGGAAGCGATCCGGGGCGCGGCGCGAAAGCGCGATGTATCGCGTTGCCGCGTAATACGTCTTATGACGCGCCGCGTTAGCGCACCCGGAAGTGCTCCGGAGCGCGAACCGAGGCGCGAAGCGCAGCTCCCCGGAAGCGATCCGGGGCGCGTTCCGCAGCGCGTAACTTAAGCGTAACAGGTCATGTGACTTGTTAATAAAACTTTTCATTGGTTCATTTCACTTTTGGTTTCCTAATGATGTAAGGCTAGGTCATGTGACCTAAAAATAACACTTTTCATTGGTTTAGACCTATTTTTTTCCAAAATGATGAAAACCCCTCCTTATTTCTTCACTCTGACTTTCATCTTTGTGAGAGGAAGACCCTTTGTGATCACTGAGCAATGGCTTCATTAGTAGCTTCAGCTGGTGCACCCCCACCACCACCACCACCTCCTCATAGGAAGAGAGGACCACCTCCACAGTTCATTACCAACACAGAGGAGGAAGAGGATGAAGAAGAGGAACAGGAGATACAGGAAACACCGTTTTTACAAGAGGAGCCCCGGGTATCTCATCATAAAACTAGTTTCATTTGGCAGTTTTTTTCATTTCCTGAAGGACAGAAAAAAGTTAATGCTCGATATGTGACGTGCCTGATATGTAAAGAGGACTTATCTAGAGGCACAGAAAAGAAGTATAGTTACGGCAACTATACTATGCACCGTCAGATGCTGAGGTGGCATCCACTAAACTACAGCCGGGCAGAGATGCGTCACCTTCAGGACAATCCACCAACTCCTGTGGCCAGGACATCGTCACAGGTATCTCTGTCGGGGCCAGAGGCACGGGAAACCGTGCCAAACATTCAGGACAACTTTGTCCATATGAAGATTACCTGTTTATATTGTGGTACATTGCTCTCATGTGCCAATATGAGCATTAACTTAATAAACAGAGCATTTGAAAACCACAAGTGCTCTAAACGCCCCAAAAAGTAAAACATTTTTTTTGCTCCTGTTGAGCCCTTTCCAGTGCCTGTTTTTTGTTGTTTCCCCCCAAAAAAACCCCCAAAAAACATAAAACTGTTAAAAAAATACACAAAAAAAAAATGTTCAGAAAAAAAATAAATATATAAAACAACAAAAACATTAAAAAAAAAGTTATTTTCAGAACTACCTCCCCTTTATAAAAAAATTGCTAGAATGTTTAGCACTCTGGCAAGCTCTATTTCTTTTGGTTCGCTTCCCGGTTCGCTCGCCGGTACGCGAACCGGGAGCGAACCAAAATTTTTTTTTAAAAAAAAAAGAAGAGTAAGTATAAGGGAAGTAAACAGAGAGTAATGTTAAAACAAAGACAGCTATAGGGACTAAACCAGAGATACTGTTTAATAGATTTATTTACCGAAGAAAAGATGGAAGAGGGTATAATTGTGAAAAAGAAAATAGATAAGGAAGTGAAAGAAAAAAAGGAGAGTAGAAGAATAACAAAGAAGAGTTTCTTAGAGAATGTGAGTGAATGTTCAAAATAAGATTAAAACATGTGGAATAACAGAGAGAAAAAACAGAAAGCAGAAAAGAAGAAGTAACAGAAAAGGAATAATTGAAACAGCAAAGAAATGTAAATAACATAGGGGCATATTATCAACATAGGCAATAAAAGTTTCGCAGCTTTTATTGGCAGAAATGTGTCGCTAAAGCCGCTTTTGCAGCAGAAAACTGCCGCTACAGCCGCTTTTGCAGCAGTTTTCTGCCGATAAAAGCAGCAAAAATGTTATTGGCTGTGTTCATAATATGCCCCTTAGTGTGCTTCAACTACACAGAGAAAGCATAATGAACAAGTAGTGAAAGAGTGATCAGTCAGAGACACTAAGAGTAATAGAGACGGAGTGAGTGAACAAGAGTGAGGAACTATGAGGAGAGGGACTGAGAAAAGGAGTGGAAGGAGTAGAGTAAGTAAGTAAGTAATAGAGAAAGGAATGAGGGAAGTAGCAAAGGCAGGAAAGTTAGGGTTAAAGAAATGAAGCAGTGGAACTAATAGTAGTTAAATGTGATAGAACTGTAACGAAAAGAGTACAAAACATTTACCTTATAATTGTCGTTAACTTAGTCACTTGTTATTTTTATACTTTCAATCTGTGAAAGAGAGAACAAACATTTGAAAAATATTAAAACATGTATTTAAGAATTAGAAAAGACAAGGGAAAAGATTGAAGGACAAACAGTTTTTCAACAACTTTGACACTTACAGAAGCTTCTCCTTCTCCAGGCCCCCTACACAGTCCTAAAGATATACATTTTAAACTAACAGTATCTTGATGCAGATGAACTGAGGCCTATCTTGGAACATGGTGCATCTTTTGCACTGCTGTTGTCTCACAAAAGTGACGCAATCGCAGCGCAAAAGAGGTGCACAATCATCATAAAACTGTTCCTAACATTTTAAATGATTGTTTCAGGATGGCAATAAGGTGTGTCCTATCCAGACGTTTGTTTCAGGTGAGGCCTACTCAGGGTTGCAGATCAAATTTAGCCTTGTTGAAGAGTACAGAGGAGATAATACATGTGCAGGGCAACCAATAAAGTTCAAACATCCTCTGTTTCCCTGGAGAGGCCTAAACTTCATCTGCACAATTTGATTCGTAATGTTACGAAACACAGGTAATGTATTTGAAAAATATGCAATTTCTTTTGCTCATTTCACAATCACATCACTTGTGTTTCCTTTGGTTAGGTATCTCATTATGCAGATGTAGTCCAGCATATGAAAGAGTACGCACTGAATGCAACAACTTTGACACTTACAGAAGCCTCACCTTCTCCATGCCTCCTACACAGTTCTAAATGTACATCATAAATACAAATTAACTATACATGTTAAATGGTTTATTTTTGCTGTTCTCAGAATGTATCAAATTTCACTAAAAACAGTGACTTGAAGGTATTCATCATATAACAGCGGGGAAAAAAAAACACAATCAAAATGATTGTGTTTAAAAAACCCATATAACATAACCAATCAGAAATCAAAACTCCTCAAAAGTAACTTACTTTCCATGACGTCGAAGGATGTCCTATGAACAGCTTACACTCGGTTGTGCTGTTTTTTCAGCCCGCCACTTTCTGAAAGAAAAGCTCCATCGTTTTGAAAAATATGTTACATACAATAAATGACTTCTCGCTCTCTACCACATGTTTCCTCAAGGCCAAATCGTGTAAGAGCCATTTATAACTCTTGGAATTCTTGTAAGCAAATCCCGTCATTTTGTATTTCCGCAACTTTCAGAAAGAAAACGTTCAAGATCACTTTCACAATCCTAGACTAGTAATATCTTACCCTTTTTGCTCACTCATGTTCTACATTTCCTATGACACTGATACTGCTTACTATGAAGCAGACTTACAGTACCTCTATGACTACTACAATTATTTAATTCTCTACATCACTTTTAATCACAAAGCAATATAAAACAGTAGATACAATTATATCAACCCCTAGAATCATTATACGCCAGTTACCTACCCTAAATTCTCTTTTCTGAAAACAGAAAGTAAGAATATTTTTTAGTAAAAAGGCAACATTGTATCGTAGTCAAATGGCAATAATTTCCGAAACAGCAAATTTTTTTACATTTTCAATAACCTGTCTAATAAGCGGATCTTGTCAAATGACCATCATGCAATATAATAGCTGCAATTACAAATGTTCTTCCTAAAATCAACGACTGTGTAGCCACAACATTTGTAATTAAAGTTGAAGACTTACTTTCATCAGATTTATATAATTGGATTTTTAAAATGACATTATAATCAAAAGTTTGGACCAATAATTTAGACAGCATTGCAGACTTACATTCCCTCTACTCCATGTTTTGATTGGCTGCTTGAATTAGCTTATAAAAAGAAACAGTTTTTCTGAACTCATTCAAAGTGCAGTTATTTTTCCATGACGTCAAGTGTTATGGTAAGAAGACCGTTTGCTTTGGGAAATACTCTGTTGTCCTTCAACTAATCTGTGCCCACCACTTTCTGTAAGAAAATCTTCTTTTTTTCCAGGAACTATTGTCTCTGTACTACACTTATCCTCAAGGCCAAATCGTGTAGGAGCCATTAGAACCTCTTGAAATTCCTCAGAGCACATCCCGAGATTCTTTCCCTAAAATGTTGGTTTTAAAAACACCAGGTAAGAATTTTTAAGGTCATACGGCCATTTTTTTTTTAAAGTTAAAACAGAATCGTTGCTGAATGACCAGCCGTTTCTAGACTTTAAATAAGCTGTGTAATGTCCTGATGTTATTGAAGGACCGTCATGATATATAATTGCTGCAGTTACAAAAGTCCTTCCTGATATTGACAACTGCGAAGCTACAAAATTTTTAATTAAAGTTGTCAATTTTGTTCCATCAGGCCTACATCGTTGGAACATTAAAATGACATACTGGCCATATGTCCGTATAAATAATGTTGACATCATTTCAGATTTACATTGGCTACACTCCATGTTGTGATCAGCTGCTTTTACTAGCTTATTAAAGGAGACTGATTTACTGTCTGGCAAAGTTAAATATATAAATCTTTCTGAGTCTACACTAGTAGTACTTGATACCCTACAGTTCTCGCAGTCATGCTGCCATTGATAAGAAAGCCCAAACAGGTGATCTACATCTACACCTTCAGCATGCAATACATCAAGCATATACATTAAAAACTCCTGACAATCTTGCTGAATATTTTGAGAGAATTGTGTTTGACCTGAACATCTGTCTAACAGATTTCGAATTTCAGACACACTTGTTTTATCAGTGCTACATTTCTCTAACACAGAATTTAACAAACTGCAAAATCTTTGATCAGAATTGACCACAATCTCTTCTTTTACATTTTCTAGAGAAAACAAAACATTAACCACTACATTAGCATAGCAGTTGACACCAGAACTGTTTTCAAATTGAAAACCAACAACATCTTCAAAAGAATCCTTTTTGTTTCTGCTTATAATTTGAGGTTCATCGACTTTTCGTCTTTTTGCTACAACCTCCATAGTATTGGTGACATTTCTTCGTTTCCGGCCTACCACACGTTTCTCAAACAAAGGATATTGAGGCAAATGTGGCGCATACTCTCTTCTTAACCTATTGTATTCCTTAACACAATCTAGATCCGCACAAATGTTTGTGACATCACACTCAATCAAGTACAATCCCGATAAAGTTCTAACTCGTGACAATGCCACATATGCCATACCCTCCTTGAACACAAAACTGCCAATATTCACCAATGCACTGTCTACACTTAAACCTTGCGATTTATGGATTGTCACTGCATATGCCAAGCAAACAGGAAACTGTTTACGGCGAACATATAAGTCTTTTACAAGCAAAAACCTAGCAGAGCAACGACCAATTAGCTGTACTTCCTCAATGCCATCAAATTTAATTTTTAAAAATTCAATTCCATCTCTATTTCTGTATTTCACAAGATCAACAACATTACCCATTAATTAATTAATTAATTATGTGCTTATATAGCGCTGGAATCACTCCCGAAGGGGTACCTCCGCGCTTCGACCGCTGCGAAACCCTTCCTGGCTTCCCTGAGAGATGGTCCCTTAATGGGTATCTCCAGGGTGAGACCAGGCATCCCCGGCGGTCTGGTGGGGCCGTTAGTGAAGGTGAGGCAAGCTAGTGTCCAGAGTTGCCGAGTGTGATCGCTGATCAGAGTGGGCACCGAGGCGAGAGAATTATCGAGTCCGCTGACCCTGGTCCAGAAACCTGCCGCGTCGGGAATCGAACCCTGGTCCCGGGCCGTCCTCTGCTCTCAGGTCTGCCGCCTCTAACCAGTGAGCCACACTACTCCACTGATCCATTGATCCATTTACCAGACCTCTTTCAACATGTAAATTCCTTCTTAAAATTATACGGCAATTTAAGCACACATTCAGAGTCTTTTCAAAACCTGCAGTTTTAGATATAGTCTTCTCTAATGAATCCAATTTTGTTTTCAAATTCTCAGACAAAATAATTGTAGATCCCATATGCTCTACTCTGTCAATAGCTTCCAGTTTCACAATCTCTTGGTTTTCTAAATGCAACATTTTGTTGTTGAAGATGGCACATTCTGCAAGAGTTGGCATCAAACATATTCCAGATTTCTTCTCAGTAATCTTCTGAAAAATATTCTCAGGCACAACGTCTTGTTCTGGATATAAATTTGACAGTAATCGTGCATGTAAAGCTTCTTTCCCATGCTCGGTCACTTTTCCAATTCTAACATCTTGTAGAATATTCTTGTAAACTTCATCCTTCGCCTGACGCATATTTTCATGCAGTTCAGCATAATTGAAGTTTAACCATATATTGACGTTGCCAATGCTCCCTAGGCACTTCCTGGTATCTTCATGCGTGAGCATTTTGAACACAGGTTGTCATTTCACTGGTGTCAGCTGCAGAAGATCTCCAAAACAATGATGTGTTTGCCACCAAATAACACATCATACTCTGTTTTAAGAACTTCTTGCATTCTCAAATGCACAAAGGCAAGCATGACATTGGAAACCATGCTTACTTCGTCAATGATAAGAAGTTTCATTTTCCTCAAGACTCTTGACAACAAGCATCTCCAGATAACTTGTGGTATTGTAATTTGTTATCATGCTCCACTGGCAGCATCAGTAGACGATGCAAAGTAATACCTTTAATGTTATGTGCTGCCAGTCCAGTTGGAGCGGTGACAACACAAGACAACGATGACTCAGTCCTTTCCTTCAAATAACATGAGATTGCTTTAATGAGGAAACTCTTTCCAGTTTCCGCTTCTCCACTCACGTACAGTCGGACAGGCTTCAACGACGTACATGAGCACTCTTTCTTCTCATGACTTAATCCGTGATATATTTGCTTGGTAACTTCGTCATATATTTTCCTCTGCTCAACGTTGAGTTGTCTTTCCAAGTCTACTAAGTTAACCGCATCCTCCTGAGCATGTGCCATGGCTCTTTCCACTTCATTCATGGCAGTGGCAGCTTCATTTTCAATAACAGGGCCTCCTAGTGGATCCTGACTCAATGAAACAGAACTATGACTGTCCTGAGAACTGTCTCTGGCAATCTCGGCTGCAATCGTTGCTTCCTGCTCGATTTCCGCATTCAACATTTCTACATATTTGGGAAAAGCAGGACATTCTATGGTCTCCTTGGCGGCAGTGAAAGAGTCTTCGTGACAGAGGAAATCTCCAAGCAGTTCCTCTTCTGCACACCAAGGCTTGAAAAGTTGCAAAAGTGCTAAATAGAAAAACTCCTTTTTTTCAGGAGATTCGCCACTCAATTTTCGATGGTTTACCAAGTGGCATTTTCTTTGCTTTACCAGACATCCCTCACTTCCAATTACAGCATACACTCCTTTATCAATATCTTCTTTGATGTTCCTCTTGAATATATAATTTTGTAGAACCTCATACAGACCAACATTCTCGAGGTGACTGCTTCGATTTGGATAATATGTATCCAACATGTTGGTCTTCAAAATGTCGGTACTGTTTGGCTCCTTTTCCGCCAAATACTCAATTTCCCGCACAGGTTTCAGAACTCGATTACGCGTTGCAGCAAGACCAAGACTCGCCCAAACGATACTCCTAGATTTGGCATAGAGACTTGCTGAAGACAAGCGGTCAGAACATTCGTAAGCTCCGATTTCTCGATGCGACAACATCTTCAGACTGAAACTGTACAACTTCTTACTGAGGCTCTTTTCATGGGAAATGTCCTCCCACATATCCTTCAATTCTGTCTTTTCTTTTTTGGTGATGTAAGATGTCACATACCGAGCCACAGCCATACAGTTATCAGCCACAAACTGTATATCCATGTTAGCATTCCACATGGACAAAATCACTGGGTTGTAGTCGTTGATGTACTTGGACTCTTCGTTCCTCTTCAAATTGTATGTGTTTTTAGGTGATTTCTTCATCACATTATGTCGCAGCGAAGACATCAAACTGTTTACTCTTCCTTTAGAAATCACCGGTCGTGGAAAGCCAAAACGACATTTGGTGTAGAACTTGTCCTTGTTTCTGAATTTACGACGACAGTACTTTCCACAACGATGGCTTTGGAAACGTAGAACTTTTTCTCTTAGGCTTTTCTTCTCCTTTGCGTTTGGAACAGCACACGTAGAATACTGTTGTATGAAACTCATCACTGAGTCTTCTGGATCTGTTCCAAAGTTAGGTGCATCCTTGATCCACAGCAGCATATGTATATGAGGAGCACCTCTTGCTTGGTACTCCTTTCTCCAGAAGAAATCAAACACCTCTCCAAGAGGTGGATTCTTCTTATTCATGATGAAAGACATCATAGCTTCAAATCTATGCTTGAAGTACCTGCATACATTGACTGGATCCAAAGAGCACAGTTCTCCGGGTGTCTTGAATTCGATGTTTTCGATGTTTCCATTTGCCTCTCGTAGAAATTCAAGTAAGTCTTCCCAGCCATACTCGGCACAGCTCAGAGTGAGAAACCATGTGGGAGTTCCTAAGTTCCTCAGCATACATTTTAAATCACCATGACAACGGTACCAGTACTCATTAGTACCACGCTGACACGCCATGAGATTAATCAGGTGAGAATCCAAAATACTGTCTTGGATATTGACTTTATCCATAAAGTCACTTGCCGAGATGTTTTGCATCTGTGTACCACTTTTCAAGATGTGGTTCACTGCATATGACAGTCCAGACAGATCGCTTTCAAACAGGAGATGAAACAAATAGGGAATGCATTGTCGAAACCTAGCATCTTCTGCATACAATCGTAAAGTCCGGTATTCAGAAGCAGGAATTTGATGAGGTCGCTCATCATATCTTCCTCCTTGACCTGTTGGAAATAGCTGTGGGAAACACCGAGCTTCCAAACTTTCCTCCCAGACACTAATGGGACTCCCTTTGGCTTGTTTCATTTGAAACAACTCAATAGCATTCCCCATGACTTCCTTGGAATGCAAAGGATGAACACTATAATGTTCATATATTTCTTCACTTTTAGAGGGTTCTACTTTCTCAATTTGACCAGCACACAAATCGCTATCCTCTTCCTCACTTACTTCCTCTTCTGCAACATATACATTCTTATAGTACTTATTTTTTTTTTCAAATACAATGTTGCCTTTTTGACTTTCCTAACATCCACTAAATCTTGCCATATTTTCTTATTCTTTGTCGGAACCCCATTAACTAAGATAACCAGAGGTTCCTCTTCCACTTTTTCTACTCCAATTGTGTTAATGTTTTTCTTTAAATCTAGAGGCAAATAAACAACTCTTCCCTTTAATCCTCTCTGTAAATCTGATGGAGGCAATTTCCCTGTCTTTGGCTCCATTCTTACAATAGCCTGAAAGGGATGGATACTTTGAATCAAAATAGATTCATAAGTATTTAAATCCTTCAATTCAGAAGGAATCTCAACCAATTCCAGATTATTATGAACCGCTCTAGCAGGCATCTGGTTTTGATTTAATTTATTACAACAATAAGTACACACACGTTGATCCAATCCCAAATCAAAACAATTTTCTACCATCAAGTATGTAGCGAAATCCTTCCATTCACTATTATTTTCCCTTTCACTTTTTGCATATAAATCCACTAAATTAGTCTGATTCTTATAATAAGTGCGTCGACAACACACACAAGTGAAACTAGGCCTCTCACTTGATTTCACCTGAAACGTGGCAATTTCCTTCTGAAAATTATCTGTACTGGAAACCTGTACACTATCTTCCACATTACCCTCTTCTTCTGGGTCAATTTCAACATTCTCCTCTTTACTTCCAAAGTAACAAAACTCAATTTCTTCACACATATTCTTCACATCTATTTCAGAACCATGCAAAAGAGCAGCGCATAATTGTTTAAGCATAACTGCTGGACTCTTAGCATAATACAACATTCTAACTAATTTCCTCACTTTATTATGATGCACTGCTAGCATCCTGAAATGATGAAAAACACTCTGGCATACTCTCCTGGAAAGACAAGCCAGTGAATGACCATGCAAACCTGTCACTTCTCACACTCTGCAAGGGTCTAATTCTTGCAACAACTTCATTTTCTGCTTCAAACTTTTCTTATTAAATGTCCGTACAAAATCACAAAGCAAATTGATAGAATCCTGTCGCACACTGCAAATACTACTACACTTCCAGGTGTACACAGGTCCCCTAGGACGTCTTCCTAAAACCTCATTACCTAACACATCCTCTGCCTCTGTTGTCACAAGTTTTTCTTTTTCAACTGGACAACCATCTTTCACCTCATAAGCTCGACCGCTGGTGTCAACTGCATGCACCAAATCATTATCCTGGAAATAACTCTCCTCATTGAAAAATGCCTCACAACTTGAACTATGCATCCATTCTCCGGAAAAAACTTCACAAAAATTACTACGATTAACTGTTCTCTTCCATCTACTATTTCTTTTGAAATCATAAATTGCCTTGTTTAGCTTCCTAATTCTATTGATTATCAAAATAAATAACTTTCATTTAATTTCAAACGCCTGATCAATAACTTTCTCAACTTTTTTTTTTCTCTTATAAAAAACCACTTTCTGTTGACCTTTCTTAATATTTTTTAGCAAATTGCCAATTATCCTGTTGCGGAACATTCGTTTACGAATGTCCCTAAACTGTTGTTTCCTTCTACTATCATGCACAGAGTTATCTCTTGCTCTAGCAGTAACATTTTTGATTGGCCTTTCCTTTCCGATTAAATTGCTTCTCTTTTTCTGGACAAAAACATTTTCTGTAGTACTACTTTTTTTTCTAGAAATGTTTCTTATGAATGTTTTTGTGGTCTTACCCGGTGCTTTCTTGGTGACTTGACGATTTTTTATTGTAGAGGACTGCTGCATTATTTCATGGACCTGCTGTCTTTGACGTTTTGCAGCCTTTTTAATTCTATCTTTGGTTGGCATTCTCAAATTTTGAAATGATCTGCAGTTGAATCTGTGGTAAAATATAATAAAAATTTTTATTAACCACTATTACCAAACAGTAAATCAATAACAGTCCTCAAAAACTTAACACACTACTTGACATTTTTACATAGAATATTTTTTAGTGCTTTGGCAAATTTAGAATACACAAATAGCAGAAAAGAAATGGAATTCTTCTTTATTTTACCTGTGCTGTTTTTTATGTGAATCTGATCTAATTTAATGAGCATATTTTAATATTTTATTGAAGACACTACACATAACCTGTTTTTGAAGGTGTGTTTAATTTTAAATGAAACCGTTTACATTTTTACTTTTAATTTCTTCTAACTTTTAAAAATAAATGTTTATAGTTCCATAGGCTCAAGCAGGTCAGCTTCCCAACCTATGTCATACAATTCTGACAAATCAGCATCCTCATCATAGTCTTCTTCATCCTCAGGATTTAAATCATCTAAGGGATCCACTTCCACTGACGTTTCAATCACAAGTTCAACGATAAGATCAAGATCAACTGATTCCTCATTATCACTCATGCTTGATGTTGTTGTTATCTTTAAAAAAGAGAACAACAATGAGATGTTGCAGAGTAAGGCACAAATGTCAGAGACTATAATAGTAAAATTGTTTAACAAGAGTAACATTTTGCAGCTATTATTTAGCCATGTCCACCGACTCTTTTTACCCTGCTCATACTTAAATGTAAAGGGGCAGATTTATGTTAACTGGCGCATCCCCGGGGATGCACCAGTTAACGTGCACCGCTGCTCTGCCACCCATGGTGTGCCGCATTTACAATGTGGAGCACCATTGAGTAAAAACAGCACAGATGCGTCATGCATCTGTGCCGCAAAAGCAGCACATTGCACGAATCACGTCGTAAACACGACATGTATACTGCAATGCACAGGAGGAAGCCACACATTGCATGGTGCTTCACTCCTTATGCCTGTTTCAAACAGGCGTAAGGATTTGATTCAGCAATGCTATAAATCTGACTCAGTGAAATCTTCTAAATTTCACTGTGTTAGTTTTACAGGGCTTCCATGCAAATGAATGCCCACCCTGCAACAAAACACCTATATGAAACCTGACGCAACTTTCCTGTGGCACAGGCCTTTACAGCATAACACATCTGCCTAGATGCTTCAAGTTGTAAATATGTCACCACATAGCAAATCTTTTGCACCGCCGCTGCGTCACAACAGTGACGCACAGTGACGCAAAAGAGGCATACACCTATCATAAATCTGTCCCTAACATTTTAAATGATTGATTCAGGATGACGATAAGGTGTGTCCTATCCAGAGGTTTGTTTAAGGTGAGGCCTACTCAGGGTTGCAGATGAAATTTACGCTTGTTGAAGAGTACAGAGGAGATAATACATGTGAAGGCCTACCAATGAAGTAAGTTATGTCCACTTCACTCTTCAAGAAAGGCCAGACCTCTTCTGTGTCTGTGGACAGACCTAAACCTCATCTACACAATGTCATTTGTAAACTTAGGAAACACATGTGATGTAATTGAAAAATATGTAGTTTCTTTTCCTCATTTCACAATCACATCACCTGTGTTTCCTTTGCTTAGGTATCTCATAGTGCAGATGGACTCTAGCATATCAAAGACTACACATAAGTTGAGCAGTGTATACAACAATTTTCACATTTACAGAAGATTCAGCTTCTTATCTTGTTGGAGATGAAATGAGGCCTGTCTTGCAACATGGTGCATGTTTGGATCACTGCTGCATCAATTTCATGTGGCACGGGACTTTACAGCATGACACATCTGCCTAGATGCATCAAGTTGTAAATATGTCACCACATAGGAAATCTTTTGCACCACCGCTGCATCACAAAAGTGACGCACAGCGGCGCAAAAGAGTCACACACCTATCATAAATCTGTCCCTAACATTTTAAATGATTGATTCAGAATGACGATAAGGTGTGGCCTTTCCAGAGGTTTGTTTGAGGTGAGGCCTACTCAGGGTTGCAGATGAGATTTACACTTGTTGAAGAGTACAGAGGAGATAATACATGTGAAGACCTACCAATGAAGTAAGTCATATCCACATTCACTCTTGAACAAAGGCCATACCTCTTCTGTGTCCGTGGACAGACCTAAACCTCATCTGCACAATGTCATTTGTAAATTTTGGAAACACAGGTGATGTAATTGAAAAATATGGAGTTTCTTTTCCTCATTTCACAATCACATTACCTGTGTTTCCTTTGCTTAGGTATCTCATAGTGCAGATGGACTCTAGCATATCAAAGAGTACACATAAGTTGAGCACTGTATACAACAATTTTGACATTTACAGAAGATTCAGCATCTTATCTTGTTGGAAATGAAATGAGGCCTGTCTTGCAACATGGTGCATCTTTTGCATCACTGCTGCATCGGTTTCATGTGGCACGGTATTTTACAGCATGACACATCTGCCTAGATGCATCAAGTTGTAAATATGTCACCAGATAGGAAATCTTTTGCACCACCGCTGCGTCACAAAAGTGACGCACAGTGGCGCAAAAGAGTCACACACCTATCATAAATCTGTCCCTAACATTTTAAATGATTGATTCAGGATGACGATAAGGTGTGACCTATCCAGAGGTTTGTTTGAGGTGAGGCCTACTCAGGGTTGCAGATGAGATTTACACTTGTTGAAGAGTATAGAGCAGATAATACATGTGCAGGCCTACCAATGAAGTAAGTCATATCCACTTCACTCTTGAACAAAGGCCAGACCACTTCTGTGTCCGTGGACAGACCTAAACCTCATCTGCACAATGTCATTCGGAAACTTAGGAAATACAGGTGATGTAATTGGAAAATATGGAGTTTCTTTTCCTCATTTCACAATCACATCACCTGTGTTTCCTTTGCTTAGGTATCTCATAGTGCAGATGGACTCTAGCATATCAAAGAGTACACAGAAGTTGAGCAGTGTATACAACAATTTTGACATTTACAAAACATTCAGCTTCTTATCTTGTTGGAGATGAAATGAGGCCTGTCTTGCAACATGGTGCATATTTTGCATCACTGCTGCATCGGTTTCATGTGGCACGGGACTTTACAGCATGACACATCTGCCTAGATGCATCAAGTTGTAAATATGTCACCACATAGGAAATCTTTTGCACCACCGCTGCGTCACAAAAGTGACGCACAGTGGCGCAAAAGAGTCACACACCTATCATAAATCTGTCCCTAACATTTTAAATGATTGATTCAGGATGACAATAAGGTGTGACCTATCCAGAGGTTTGTTTGAGGTGAGGCCTACTCAGGGTTGCAGATGAGATTTACACTTGTTGAAGAGTATAGAGCAGATAATACATGTGCAGGCCTACCAATGAAGTAAGTCATATCCACTTCACTCTTGAACAAAGGCCAGACCTCTTCTGTGTCCGTGGACAGACCTAAACCTCATCTGCACAATGTCATTCGGAAACTTAGGAAACACAGGTGATGTAATTGAAAAATATGGAGTTTCTTTTCCTCATTTCACAATCACATCACCTGTGTTTCCTTTGCTTAGGTATCTCATAGTGCAGATGGACTCTAGCATATCAAAGAGTACACAGAAGTTGAGCAGTGTATACAACAATTTTGACATTTACAAAACATTCAGCTTCTTATCTTGTTGGAGATGAAATGAGGCCTGTCTTGCAATATGGTGCATATTTTGCATCACTGCTGCATCGGTTTCATGTGGCACGGGACTTTACAGCATGACACATCTGCCTAGATGCATCAAGTTGTAAATATGTCACCACATAGGAAATCTTTTGCACCACCGCTGCGTCACAAAAGTGACGCACAGCGGCGAAAAAAAGTCACACACCTATCATAAATAAAATGACTTAAAAAGGCCTAAGACACATGAAAGCGTTTTTTTAAAGGCCCTTGCAACATTTTTGGGTCATTTTTGACATGGCTATGTTAGTCAAAGAATTAAAATCTAAATTTGCCAAGCACAGATGTGGGCATATTTACAAGGACCTTGCACCAAAGGGAAAGGTCTCAAATTAAAATGGAAAAAATAACACCAGAGAGACTCAAAGGCCTTATAAATATGCCCCAAGCAACCTATGAAGCTCTAGCAGTACATATCAAGAAACCTAATTGTTTTAAAAAATCGTTTTTAAACACATCATCTAAATGAATTATATATCTACATTCAAGGAGAAATGACTTAAAATGGCCTAAGACACATGAAATCGTTTTTTTTAAGGCCCTTGCAACATTTTTGTGTCACTTTTAACATGGCTATGTTAGTCAAATAATTAAAATCTAAATTTGCCAAGCACAGATGGGGGCATATTTACAAGGACCTTGCACCAAAGGGAAAGGTCTTAAATTAAAATGGAAAAAATAACATCAGAGAGACTCAAAGGCCTTATAAATATGCCCCAAGCAACCTATGAAGCTCTAGCAGTACATATCAAGAAACCTAATTGTTTTAAAAAATCGTTTTTAAACACATCATCTAAATGAATTATATATCTACATTCAAGGAGAAATGACTTAAAATAGCCTAAGACACATGAAATCGTTTTTTTTAAGGCCCTTGCAACATTTTTGTGTCACTTTTAACATGGCTATGTTAGTCAAAGAATTAAAATCTAAATTTGCCAAGCACAGATGGGGGCATATTTACAAGGACCTTGCACCAAAGGGAAAGGTCTTAAATTAAAATGGAAAAAATAACATCAGAGAGACTCAAAGGCCTTATAAATATGCCCCAAGCAACCTATGAAGCTCTAGCAGTACATATCAAGAAACCTAATTGTTTTAAAAAATCGTTTTTAAACACATCATCTAAATGAATTATATATCTACATTCAAGGAGAAATGACTTAAAATGGCCTAAGACACATGAAATCGTTTTTTTTAAGGCCCTTGCAACATTTTTGTGTCACTTTTAACATGGCTATGTAACACAAAGAAACAAAATTTATTTGTAAAACACTTGACACCAAGCAACATTTTAAATACACAACTTTCTTCATAATTTTCTCCCAAAACCATACTATTCTCTATCTAAATTAAATGAATCTTTTCTCACCTTAGCAAATACTTTATGAGTTTCAAAACAGTCTCAGAAACACACCAAATTGTCTTTAGCAGAGCAAAAGGTATGCACTCCAGAGTCTGCAGCTATGAAAAGCACAGAAATGCTGTAACTCATCACACATATCTCTCATGTCACCCAATCAAAACTCTTCCCTCACTTTTTTCAAATCAACACCCTTCCCCCCTCTGGCCTTTCTGCCTTTTTTGCATAGCAACCACCTCCTGAAAGACCTCTGATGTTTGCAAGTTCACACAACAATGTTTCAATTGAACTCTGAACTCTCAGTGCACCTGCGTATCCAGTGCAATCTTTCATTAAATGATTTTTTCTTGACCATTCAAATTACATCTTTCAAAGAACACATCCATGCACCCTAACTTTCTGTTTTCAGCAATCAAAATCCACCAATCACTGCTACTGCTTCCTTAACACAGAAACTCCACAGTTTTTTTCATTTTAAACTCTTTTTTTTCCAACTGCCATTTCATTGCCACACTTCATCTGACTGCAGCAGAACCTTCTCTCACCATGTTTTCTGTCTGGATTGTTGGACATAGTTACATCTACTGGGCTCAAAGGTATGCTGAGAACAGAAATTTACCTAATCTCAATTTACAAGATGTGGAAATTAAGTGGTTTGGCCACAGAGGATTAAAATGTCACCAATTGATACCATTGGTGAAAACCTTTATGCATTTGCCTAAACCTGACCTGTTAATTGTGCACTGTGGAGGTAATGACTTGGGCACTTTGACTGGTGTAGGTCTGGAAATGCTTTTAAAGGACACCTTTGAGCAATTGATGGCACTTTTTCCTCAAACTGCCTTGGTATATTCAAATATATGCCAAAGACAGAAATGGAGGTGGTCGAACCAATTTTGTCCACAAATTGAGAAGTCGAGGAAGCATGTAAACAAATCTGTTTCAGCTTACATGAGAGACCATGGAATGGGCTCCATGTACAACAATAACTTGCGTTACTACATGCAAGATATCTACAGAGGTGATGGAGTTCACTTCTCAGATGAGGGCAACAGAGTTTTCATTTTGAATTTAAGACTGTGCATTGGTACCTACTTATAAGTACCTAAATGTACCATAAACCCAAAAGCTCTTCTCAGAGCTACCCTACATCTGATCACTCACAATTATTATTTTACTCTAACTTTTTTCACAAATTTTCAACAAAGTACGCTCCCGGAGCGCTACCCGGTACGCGAACCGGAAGCTAACCGCGCAAACTTTTAAAAAAAAATGTTTTTTCCCCGCACATATGGGCCTCCTCAGCCACCCTCGGAAAACCTAGGGGGTCAAGATACGTCTACCGTGCCCCCTTCTACCCATTCTGAACATTATTTGCCCTCCATCTTGTATTTTAATTCGACCGAAACACAAAATGGTGGACTCCCGTAACGCTGCAGGTTCGCTTACCGGGGCGCTCACCGGGAAGCGCTCCATTAAAAAAGGTGGGAAAGTAATTTACAGAAGAAACCCTGGAGACACTTTCACCAAATATAGAATTGCTCATACTACATACCAATCCCTACCATTTTCACTAATTTGGTTGGAATTCCATTTAGTTATTTAGCCTGTAGACCTCTCTAAATACCCTGAGGTAAATTACTTCACAAAACACATCTGAAGTGTTGGAATTGACAACCAATTAAAATGTTACTTTCATTTTCTACTTTTTTTACCTGACATTTGATTGGTTATGTACCTGAATATATATAAAAAAAGAGAGAGAAACATAGACATTTTGACTACTACTTCCTGGTGTACATTTCAATAGGATTTTCAGTAATTACTTCAACTTCTTTATTAAGGTAAGTTGTTATTTTAAAAACTGAAGTATATTGTGCACTTTAAGTTAATATTGTAATTTTTTTCTGATAGTTATATACTATCCCTCTGTAGTAGTTATACATTTAGATAGACTTCTCTGTTATAGTTATGGATGGAGTTAGGCTTGTCTTGTATAATTATGAATTTATTTACCTTAAATCACATACACTTTTTTATATTCCTACTTCCACTCTGATACTATACACTGCCCAAAGATAAATTCACTGTTAAAAACTGCCTATCTAAAATTAATCCCAACAGTGCCCTATCTCTACTAATATATTTTTTTTAATGCAAATTTCAGGCAAAATGGAAGGCGAACAGAAAAATTCATTTGAAATTGTCCTTCCAGAGACCAACGAAGAAATCATTGATCCAAATTACATTAATTTTATGGATGAAACTTGGGACGAAGAACTACTGCAATGTGTGCAATCAGTAGATGTCCTCCTTGAAAATGAGGACATTTTACACACTCAAACATTACAAGCTATGTTCAATGAAAATAACGACATTTCAGACAGTGAAATGTTAGACATTTTATTAAATTTTGAAACACAATCACAATAATAAATATTTGCTTAAAAAATAAAGAAATTAAACAAAAATCAACAAAACAAACAATCAATTAACATACAATATTTGAAAAGTCTATCATTCTTTTTTCCTTATAGTACGCTCCCCAGACCGCTACCCGGTGCGTGTACCGGGCGCTCCCCCCGCGGGGCCCTTTAAAAGCCTCCACATCAAACCTAGGGGGTCAAGGAGGATCGACTATGCCCCCTTATGGTCATTTCCCCCTTTGTTTTGGCCTCCTCTTGTCTCTCGATCCTACCGAGAGACAAGATGGCGGCCCCTCCGGACTGTTTAGAATGTTGACAGACACCGGAGAGCCAATCAGCTTCGCTTCGCGAAGTTCCGTTACGCGTCAAGTACACGAACCGGAGCGCTGCCCGGAGCGCGCTTACAGATATATATCTTTTTTTGAATGTTAATTTCTCAAAATCCTCTGGAGCACATATCTTGAGACCTAGCAAAGGCACATCAGGCTAACAGTCCCTACAATTTTGCCAAGTTTCGTGCAAATCCATTCAGCCGTTCGGGCTAAAAGTGAGGCCAACCGCCCTATGGAAATTAACATGGGAAAAACGCATTTTGGGACCCCCCTTTTTTCTCGGCCCACCCTTGACGACCCCCCCCCAAAATTTCAGTGGCTGCTCAGAAACAAAATGTTCCATTTTCCTGAAAATTTCAGCCAATTCCGTCCACAAACGCCAAAGTTATTAGACATAGAATTTTCAAAAATCCCATAGAGAAAAAATCCTAACTATATATACCTACTGGCGACCGCCAGTAGGTAATATATATATATATATATATACATATATATATATATATATTACCTACTGGCGGTCACCAGTGGGTAGTTATAGTTAGGACTTAGTTTTCATAGGAAATCCGCAACATTCTATTTGGAATAACTTTAGCGCCGGTGGACGAATCTTCGCAAATGTCTCCAAGAAAATGGCCTGTTCCACTCCGATCCTTCCCTGAAAGATTGGGGGTGATATGTGAAGCGGGGACCGAGAAAAAAGGGGGGTCCCAAAACGTGTTTTCCCAATTAAATTTTTCATAGGACATTTAGCCAGGGCTACAGCCCGAACGGCTGAACGGAATTACACTAAATTTGGCAAAAAGGTACAGTTTGGTTCGCAGATCACGCTTTTTGTTAAATGGTGTAAATCCGTTCAGTAGCTCCTGAGAAAATCATAAGTAAGATCATAAGTAAATCTATAGGAGCTTACCGTAAGCTTACTGTACTCTGTACCTTCCAGAGCACGAGCTGAATGCTAATTGGCTGTCAACACTCCAAACCAGGAAGTGTTGGCAGCCATCTTGTTCCTCGGTAGAACCGAGGCACAAGTAAGCAGAGAAACAAATGTGGAAAACGCAAAAAGAGGGCAGGGTAGAAACACCCTGACCCCCTAGGCCTGCTCAGGGGGTCCCACAAGGACCCCCAAAGCCCCCCCAAAAAATAAAATTGCTTTAAAAAAATCACGGGGTACGAAGTACAGTACTCTGTACAGTACTTTGTACGGTACTCTGTACTGTACTCTGTACCTTCCCAAGCGCATACTGGAGGTTTCTGATGGGCTAGTTGGCCTCCAGGGACCTCCAGTATGCAAGGGGAATTAGTTCCCCCTCTTCAAATGCGCCAGGGGCTGTGTTGCAGAGAGGTGTAAAAAGGGGTGTGGCCTTATTACACCTCTCTGCAATGCAGCCCCCTGGCGCATACTGGAGGTTCCTGGTGGGGTAGTTGGCTCCCAGGGACCACCAATATGCAAGAGGAATTAGTTCCCCCTCAGCAAACGCACCATGGGCTGCGTTGCAGAGAGGTGTAGAAAGGGGCATGGCCTCATTTCACCTCTCTGCATTGCAGCCCCCTGGCGCATACTGGAGGTTCCTGGTGGGCTAGTTGGCCCCTTAGAGACCCCCAGTATGCAAGGGGAGTTAGTTCCTCCTCTGCAAATGTGCCAGGGGCTGCGTTGCAGAGAGGTGTAAAAAGGAGCGTGGCCTCATTACACTTCTCTGCAATGCAGCCCCCTGGCGCAAACTGGAGGTTCCTTGTGGGCTAGTTGGCCCCCAGGGACCCCAGTGTGCAAGGGGAATTAGTTCCCCCTTGTGCTAACATGCCAGGGGGCTGTGTTGCAGAGAGGTGTAAAAAGGGGCGTGGCCTCATTACACCTCTCTGCAACGCAGCCCCTTGGCGCATACTGGAGGTTCCTGGTGGGCTAGTTGGCCCACAGGGACCCCCAGTTTGCAAGGGGAGTTCGTTCCTCCTCTGCAAACACGCCAGGGGGCTGCGTTGCAGAGAGGTGTAATGAGGCCACGCCCCTTTTTACACCTCTCTGTTCCTCCTCTGCAAATGTGCCAGGTGGCTGCGTTGCAGAAAAGTGTAAAAAAAGGGCGTGGCCTCATTACACCTCTCTGCAATGCAGCCCCCTGGCGCATACTGGAGGTTCCTGGTGGGCTAGTTGGACCCCAGGGACCCCCTGTGTGCAAGGGGAATTAGTTCCCCCTGTGCAAACACGCCAGGGGGCTGCGTTGCAGAGAGGTGTAAAAAGGGGCCTGGCCTCATTACACCTCTCTGCAACGCAGCCCCCTGGCGCATACTAGAGGTTCCTGGTGGGCTAGTTGGCCCCCCGGGACCCCCAGTTTGCAAGGGGAGTTAGTTCCTCCTCTGCAAATGGGCCAAGGGGCTGCATTGCAGAGAAGTGTAAAAAGGGGCGTGGTCTCATTACACCTCTCTGCAAAGCAGCCCCCTGGAGCACACTGGAGGTTCCTGGTGGGCTAGTTGGCCCTCATGGACCCCCAGTATGCAAGGGGACTTAATCTCCCAATTTAGAATGCGCTACGGGGCGTGTTTGCACAGTGGTGAAGGTAGGGGGCGGGGCTTGAGGTGATATTTGTGCAAACATGCCCTGTGGTGCGTTTTAAGTTGGTGAATTAATTCCTCTTCAATCCAGAGGTGCCCTAGGTGCCAACTAGTCCAACAGGTACCTCCAGTAAGCGCCACAGAGCTGTGTTGCAGAGTGTTGTAAAAAGGGGACATGCCCTTTGAACACCTCTCTGCAACGCAGCTCCATGGCGCATACTGGAGGTACCTGGTGGGCTAGTTGGCTCACAGGGGACCACAGGATTGAAGAAGAATAAATTCCCCAAACTAAAACACGTCACAGGGCGTGTTTGCACACATGTCACCTCAGGCCCCGCCCCCTTCCTTCAATATTGAGCAAATTATTCCTCTAAAAGCAGCCGAAATACGAATTCCGTTTTACTCACCTGTTATCAGGAGAGACCTCAGTGCTGCATCTTTCAGCCTACTACTGATCCTGAAAAGTAATTCTAATCGTAGTTACAGTAACTTGAATTTCCTTTAATAGGCTAACATTGACTGGTTTCACTTGGAAATTTGTCTAAGTGTGGAGGTTTGGAACTTTAAAAAATTCCTCTAAAATCAGCCGTACTGAGTATTCCGATTTACTCATCTGTTATCAGGAGAGACCTCAGTGCTGCATCCTTCAGCCCACTACTGATCCTGAAAAATAATTCCAACCATACTTACAGTAACTTGAATTTCCTTCCATAGACTAACATTGACTGGTTTCACTTGGAACTTTTTCTAAGTGTGGAGTTTTAGAACTTAAAAAAATTCCTCAAAAATCAGCCAAACTACGAATTTCGATTTACTCACCTGTTATCTGGAGAGACCTCAGTGCTGCATCTTTCAGCTCACTACTATTCCTGAAATGTAAATTTAACTGAACTAACAGTAACTTGAATTTCTTTCCATAGGATATCATTGCCTGCTATATAAAATATATATAAATAAAAAAATATAAAATAAATAAAAAAACATTACAATTTCAATATTTTAAAAAAAAAGAATTTCAATTTATATTAAAAATATGTCATGTAATTTAAAAAATAAAATATCTAGAAATACATACTTAAAAACAATGTAGTAAATTAGTATAAAAAATAATAACAATTAATACATTTAAAAATTATCATTTACAAAACCTTTGAAATTCACTGAAAAAACCTTAGGTTTCAGCCACGTTATAGTTAGGAATTAGCATTTAAAAAAACATAGGTTTCACACATGTTATAGTTAGCTGGACATTTCACTCATACAAAACCATTGAAATTCCCCTGTTATAGTAAGTTCAGCTAACTATAACTTGCGCGCCCGCAATGTACTGCTGATGATGTCACATATTAGATCACTCATGACATGGTCAGTGACATCACTCATGACATCACTGATGACATCTCAAATGACATCACTGATGACATCACTGATGACATCATCCAGTGAATGTATGTCTTTCTGAAACCGAGTCACAAGAAAACAGTAAAACAAAGTTGAAAAATAAGAAAAGGGGGCAGGGTAGAGACATCCTGACCCTGTAGGCCTGCTCAGGGGGTCTCACATGGATCTTTAGGCCCAAATGTATATTTTTTAAATAAAAATCACGGGTATGCGTATGGTACGCGTACGCGGTGAAAAAGAAAAAAATTTAGAAGACCGCTTTATGCTTAATTAGCCCCCGGGGGGCCAAACCCCGGGGGCAATTTGTTTCCATAATGGGGAGACTTTTGAATGTTGGAAGGGGGTCGCGCGGCCCCCCTCCTGGAGCCTTTGATGGCCCTGGGGTCCGCCACCTCCCAGGGCCGGCTCGGGCAGTGTCCCGGGGTGCCTACCTCCAGATCACTGCTGTTTGCTATGGTAGGGCGGGAGAGTTGCGGCTCCCACTTTACCACAGCAAACCGCTTTCCTATTTGAAAGAGAGAGCAAGTTAAACTGCTCTCTCTTTCAAGTAGGAAAGCAGATTGCTTTTCGTCAGAGAGAGCAGCATGTAAGCTGCTCTTTCTGACAAAGCAATGCCGGCTCCCGAAGGATGCGGGGAGCCAACTGGGACCCTGGGGGCATTGGGGTTCCCCCCACGGTCCCCAATGTTATATTTGAGCCCGGGGGGATGGGGTCCCCGGGATTATAAAAAATTAGTGATTGAGGCTGTATTTTTTTTTTTTACTAACTATGTTGAATCTATGAATGTATGTTGGCAGTGTGTGTTGACTAGGGTTTGGTTGCCGTTGATAGAGCAGATAGTATTTCTTCTCCTCGTGGTTTTGTGTACCCCCTAAGTCTAAAGGGAGCTTATAAAGGCCGATTCTAGGTTGGCAGTGTGTGTTCACTAGGGTGATGGTGTTTGTGTACCCACTTTGCAGCTCCTTAAACATTCAAACATATAATTTTTGCAAAATCTTTTTTGTGTTGGGGAACAGAGTATTACCCCAGTGACTTTGTCATCCATGTATCTTTTTTACTTTTTCTTTATTTGAATTCCGCTTTATTTACAGTATCTTTCTACCTCTCATCACAATGAGTTCCACAGCGTAGCGTCCATTGCAGTGTTCCTATACTTTTTGTTCTTTTGCTGACTTACCAGTTTGTGTTCAAGATTCACTGTCTTATTTGTGTAGCTTTCCTTTGTGTATCTTTTGTGCAGCCTTCTTTTTGGGTATCTTCTTTTGTATCTGACTTTGTTTATTCAGTGCTTGATCCAATGTCCTGAACATAGCAGTACATCTGTAGACCTGTAGTTTACTCCTTTCCTTTCCCTCCCTCCACCCTAATTGACAATGTAATGGGGGAGTCAAAGTAAGGCACTCCTGTCATCACTGTTTTAAGTTTGCAACACAGTAGGTAGGACACGATTTAAGAAACCCAGCCTCCACCACTCTTGGACCCTCCTTGCCCTTGTTGCCACCTCGTTTGCCATGTCTTCAGTATTTAATCTCTGCACTTGACCGTGGTCCTCCTACAGTGTATTCTCATCATAGTCCAAGCACATACAATCCATCATTTTATCTGCTCTTGCCCATTCTGTGTGGTGGTACCATCAGCACTTATTGCAAATTATAGAATACCTTGAGTGTACCCGCCCTCAAAAGGTCTCCACTGGCCATTGTACATGCAGACCTTGGACCACCCTTTTCATCCATTCTTGCATCCTGAGATGTAACCTCTTACCTCTGTTCTTCACCTCCTACTTTACCCTTTTAAATATTCAAATCCTCTTGGAAAGACATTACTAATCCTTATCATTGAAAAAGTAACAAGTTTCTGAAATCATTTTATATGTGAGTTGTGTATGTTATCCTAATACCCAACATTCCAATGACATGCTTTGTACCATTATATAATGTGTTTGAGTTGCAGTTTTCTATCTTGTCTTGGTTTGTATGTCATTACAATCAAAGGTAAAATATTCCTGTCCATCCTAAATAAAGCAATTGACACAATGCATTGTGACACTATTTATTGTATTTATTTTTCGAATGTTTTCAAAATAATATCCACTCAAGTACAAAATATTGTTGCTTCATTTCCAAGATAAATATTTAATATATTTCATATGAATCACCAAATATGCTGATATTACAGTAACGATAAAATGAAGTGTTTATGTTTTTGTACAAGGACCTACAACATAAGAAATTAAGTATGGAAAATCAACAAAACAATTTGGAAGACGGTTTCGAAATTAGTAACAGTGTCATAGAAGAGCTGAACATACTTTTTACAAGTAGCGAGAATGAAGCGGAAGATATGAATGCTGCAGATATCAGCTGTGATTTCCTAGACTAAACCTTAGATGCTGATTTTATGGAAGCATTAGATGACATTGAGTATGATCATATGACTTTTAAAATTGATAATCAGGAATATGAAATACATGATGAAATTATTTTAGAAGCTCTATTAAGTTATGAGATGTTACAACCATAAATGTATTATTATATAATAATAATGGTTTGAGACACTCTTCTTGCAGAATTGTAATCATTCAGGTAGTACTGAAGTACTCATGATGCACAGTGGGTCTTAGGGCATGGGCTGCTTCAAACCCCTATAGGCTATGCATGCACTCTTCCATGCACTAGAATAGTTGCAATGTATTCAAAACTGTTCTATGAAAGCACTTCAAACACTGATATTACAGTAAACAAGTTTTACAAATAGTTTCAAGGTATCTCAAAATATTTTATATCAGCACCACAAACCTCGATATTACAGTTATGAAGTTGTGAAAATAGTTGCAGTGTAGATTAAAATATTGAACGTGAGGAGCACAAACACTGTAACAACAAACAACAGTAAAGAAGTTGTGAAAATAGTTTTAATATATCACAATAACTCATTTCACTTCACTGAGAACATGTTTCTTTACTATTGACAGATCTTACATCTTACAGATGGAAAATGTCACTTACACAGTAAGCATTTCTTTTTGGCATGTAGTGCTGTAAAATTTAGATGCTTTCCATAGTCCTGCCATGT
This sequence comes from Lissotriton helveticus, assembly GCF_964261635.1. Taxonomy (NCBI): domain Eukaryota; kingdom Metazoa; phylum Chordata; class Amphibia; order Caudata; family Salamandridae; genus Lissotriton; species Lissotriton helveticus. The sequence continues at coordinate 824,257,716 of NC_136057.1, forward strand.
GTTTGTGTTTGGCTGAGGTAGTAGCTATAACAAAAAGGCTCGATAAAGGGACTTGACTTTGAATCAGAATATGAAATTCAAGAATAATTGATAACTCTAGGCAAGAAAGGCAGCAAGTGAGCACATTTTCTACTGCCATTCACGGGTAGTAGTTACCAAGAAGGCTCAATAAAGGGCCTGCACTTTGAATTTGAATTACAAGAAGAAGAATTGATAACCCCAGCCAAGAAAGGCAGCAAGTGCGCAAATTTCACTCTGCCTTCTGCCGGGGTAGTAGCTACAACAAAAAGGCCTGATAAATGGCTTTGAGTTTGAATCAGAATATGAAATTGAAGAATAATTGATAATCCCAACCAAGAAAGGCAGCAAGTGTGCAAATTTCCCACTGCCTTCGGCCGGGGTAGTTGTTACAACAAAAAGGCTCGATAAAGGGCCTGCACTTTGAATAGGAATATGAAATAGAAGAATAGTTGATAACCACAGCCAAGAAAGGCAGCAAGTAGGTGTGTGTATGTGTGGATGATGTGTTGATTGAGTGGAAGATGAATAAGGTGAAAAATAGGAAAGGCTGCAAGTGTGCAAATTACCCAGTGCCTTCAGTCGGGGAAGTATTTACAACGAAAAAGGCTCGATAAAGGGCCTTGACTTTGAATCAGAATATGAAATTGAACAACAATTGATAACCCCAGCCAAGAAAGGCAGCATGTGCGGAAATTTCCCACTGACTTCGGACGGTGTAATAGCTACAACAAAAAGGCTTGATAAAGGGTCTTGACTTTGAAACAGAATATGAAATTCAAGAATAATTGATAACTCTAGGCAAGAAAGGCAGCAAGTGAGCACATTTTCTACTTCCATTCACGGGTAGTAGTTACCAAGAAGGCTCAATAAAGGGCCTGCACTTTGAATTTGAATTGCAAGAAGAAGAATTGATAACCCCAGCCAAGAAAGGCAGCAAGTGCGCAAATTTCACACTGCCTTCGGCCGGGGTAGTAGCTACAACAAAAAGGCCTGATAAATGGCTTCGAGTTTGAATCAGAATATGAAATTGAAGAATAATTGACAATTCCAGCCAAGAAAGGCAGCAAGTGTGCAAATTTCCCACTGCCTTCGGCCGGGGAAGTTGTTACAACAAAAAGGCTCGATAAAGGGCCTGCACTTTGAATAAGAATATGAAATAGAAGAATAGTCGATAACCACAGCCAAGAAAGGCAGCAAGTAGGTATGTGTATGTGAGGATGATGTGTTGATTGAGTGGAAGATGAATAAGGTGAAAAATAGGAAAGGCTGCAAGTGTGCAAATTACCCAGTGCCTTCAGTCGGGGAAGTAGTTACAACGAAAAAGGCTCGATAAAGGGCCTTGACTTTGAATCAGAATATGAAATTGAACAACAATTGATAACCCCAGCCAAGAAAGGCAGCATGTGCGGAAATTTCCCACTGCCTTCGGACGGTGTAATAGCTACAACAAAAAGGCTTGATAAAGGGTCTTGACTTTGAATCAGAATATGAAATTCAAGAATAATTCGTAACCCCAGCCAAGAAAGGCTGCAGGTGTGCAAATTACCCAGTACCTTCAGTCGGGGAAGTAGTTACAACGAAAAAGGCTCGATAAAGGGCCTTGACTTTGAATCAGAATATGAAATTGAACAATAATTGATAACCCCAGCTATGAAAGGCAGCAAGTGCGGAAATTTCCCAATGCCTTCGGCGGGTGTAGTAGCTACAACAAAAAGGCTCGATAAAGGCCTTGACTTTGAATCAGAATATGAAATTCAAGAATAATTGATAACCCCAGCCAAGAAAGGCAGCAAGTGTGCAAATTTCCCACTGCCTTCGGCTGGGGTAGTTGTTACAACAAAAAGGCTCGATACAGGGCCTGCACTTTGAATAGGAATATGAAATACAAGAAAAGTTGATAACCCCAGCCAAAAAAGGCAGCAAGTAGTTGTGTGTATGTGTGGATGATGTGTTGATCGAGAGGAAGATGAATAAGGTCAAAAATAAGAAAGGCTGGAGACGCGCAAACTACCCACTGCCTTGTAAGGGAAGTGGGTGTTTGATTTTCCAGTCCAATACACCAACAGGGCGTCGGATTCCGCAGTGGGAGCCTGAGAAATGGGTACCACTTCTAAGGAGGCAAGCAAGAGCAGAAAGTACACATACTGTGCGGTAGGAAGGACGCAAGAAATGATGCAAGTGTGCAAATTACCCACTGCCTTTCACGGGTAATAGTTACCAAGAACGTTCAATCAAGAGCCTGCACTTTGAATTTGAATTACAAGAAGAATAATTGATAACCCCAGCCAAGAAAGGCAGCAAGTGTGCAAATTTCCTACTGCCTTCGGCCGGGGTAGTAGCTACAACAAAAAGGCTTGATAAAGGACCCTGGATTTTGAATAAGAATATGAAATAGAAGAATAGTTGATAATCACAGCCAAGAAAGGCAGCAAGTAGGTGTGTGTACGTGTGGATGATGTTTTGATTGAGTGGAAGACGAAAAAGGTGAAAAATAAGAAAGGATGCAAGTGTGCAAATTACCCCCTGCCATTCACGGGTAGTAGTTACCAAGAACATTCAATCAAGGGACTGCACTTTGAATTTGAATTACAAGAAGAATAATTGATAACCCCAGCCAAGAAAGGCAGCAAGTGTGCAAATTTCCAACTGACTTCGGCCGTGGGTAGTAACTATAACAAAAAGGCTCGATAAAGGGCCTTGACTTTGAATCAGAATATGAAATTGAAGGATAATTGATAACCCCAGCCAAGAAAGGCAGCAAGTTTGCAAATTTCCCACTGACTTTAGCTGGGGTAGTTGTTACAACAAAAAAGCTCGATAAAAGGGCCTGCACTTTGAATAGGAATATGAAATAGAAGAATAGTTGATAACCAAAGCCAAGAAAGGCAGCAAGTAGGTGTGTGTTTGTGTGGATGATGTGTTGATTGAGTGGAAGATGAATAAGGTGAAAAATAAGAAAGGCTGCAAGTGTGAAAATGACCCAGTGCCTTCAGCCGGGGAAGTAGTTACAACAAAAAAGGCTCGATAAAGGGCCTTGACTTTGAATCAGAATATGAAATTGAACAATAATTGATAACCCCAGCCAAGAAAGGCAGCAAATGCGGAAATTTCCCACTGCCTTCGGCCGGGGTAGTAGCTACAACAAAAAGGCTCGATAAAGGGCTTTGACTTTGAATCAGAATATGAAATTCAAGTTCAAGTTCAAGAATTTGTATAGCGCACTACTCACCCAGAGGGTCTCAAGGCGCTTGGGGGGGGGAGGGGGATTATTATTTATCGAATAGCCAGGTTTTAAGTTCTTTTCTGAAGGAGATGTGGTTCTGTGTAAGGCGGAGGTGAGTGGGGAGTGAGTTCCAGGTCTTGGCCGCCAAGTAGGAGAAGGATCTACCTCCCATCGTGGATCTTTGGATACGCGGAACTGCGGCGAGGCCTTGATTGGAGGATCTTAGTTGGCGGGTGGGTGTGTAGAAGGATAGTCGAGTATAGAGGCATTCTGGCCCTAGTTTGTAGAGGGCCTTGTGTGCGTGGGTGAGGAGACGGAATGTTATTCTTTTGTTGACGGGAAGCCAGTGTAGGTCTTTCAGGTGGATGGTAATGTGGTCTTGGCGAGGGATGTCCAAAATGAGTCTCGCTGATGCGTTTTGGCTGTGATTCCGGCATAGAGGGTGTTTCCGTAGTCAAGTCGACTCGTAACCAGTGCGTGGGTGACAGTCTTTCTTGTTTCGGCGGGGATCCAATGGAAGATTTTTTTGAGCATACGAAGTACGTTGAAGCAGGAGGATGAGACGGCGTTGACTTGTCTGGTCATCGAGAGCGAGGAGTCCAGGATGAAGCCGAGGTTACGTGCGTGGTCAGTGGGTATAGGTGCTGAGCCCAGATCCGAGGGCCACCATGAGTCGTCCCAGGCAGAGGGGGATGAGCCTAGGATGAGCACTTCCGTTTTGTCTGAGTTAAGTTTTAGGCGGCTGTTTTTCATCCATACGGATACTTCTTTCATGCCTTCGTGAAGATTCCTTTTGGCGGTGTTGGCGTCTTTGGTGAGGGAAAGGATCAGCTGTGTGTCGTCGGCGTAGGAGATGATGTTAAGGTTGTGTTGACATGCGATGGAAGCGAGTGGACTCATGTAAACGTTGAAGAGGGTGGGACTGAGTGATGATCCTTGTGGTACTCCGCAGATGACTTCGGTGGCTTCTGATTTGAACGGGGGAAGTTGGACTCTCTGGGTTCTTCCAGCTAGGAACGAGATGATCCAGTCCAAGGCTTTTTCTTTTATGCCGATGTTGCTGAGGCGTTGTATGAGGGTGCTGTGACAGACAGTGTCGAAGGCGGCGGAGAGGTTGAGTAGAATGAGGGCCACTGTTTCTCCGTTGTCCAGTAGTGTTCGGATGTTGTCTGTTGCTGCGATGAGGACGGTTTCGGTGCTGTGTTTGGCTCGAAAGCCGGACTGTGAGGGATCGAGGGAGTTGTTGGATTCGAGGAAGGTGGCGAGTTGGCTATTGACGGCTTTCTCAATGACTTTGGCCGGGAATGGGAGAAGGGATATGGGGCGGTAGTTTATAGGTTCAGAGGGGTCTGCAGTGGGTTTCTTCAGGAGGGCGCTGACTTCGGCATGTTTACAGCTTTCTGGGAAAGTAGCAGAGTTGAAGGAGCAGTTGATGACATCACGGAGATGGGGTGCGATGATGGAGTCAGCTTTGTTGAAGATGTGGTGGGGGCATGGGTCGGTTGGCGAGCCAGAATGGATGGAGTTCATAAGGCGGATGGTGTCTTCAGTGGTGATTGGGTTCCAGGCGCTGAGGTTGTTAGAGGGCGTTTTGGTTCAGAGGGGGGTGGAGAGGATTGTTCGTTGGGATTGTTTTCGAAGCTGTTATGTATGTCGGCGATTTTGTTGTAGAAGAAGGAGGATAATGAGTCGCAGAGGTCTTGGGAGGGAGTGATGTCGTTTGAGGCTGCGGTGGGGTTGGTGAATTCTTTGACGATGTTGAAAAGTTCCTTGCTGTTATGGGCGTTGTTGTCGAGTCGGTTCTTGAACGCTGATTTCTTGGTGGATCGAATCAGCTGGTGATGTTTGCGGGTGGCTGCCTTGAGGGTGGTCATGTTGTTGGTGGTTGGGTTTTTTCTCCATGTTTTCTCGAGAGTACGGCATAGCTTCTTGGATTTTTTGAGGTCATCGTTGAACCAGGGGGCATTTTTGCTGTCTTGTTTGGTGTGATGGATTTTCAAGGGTGCTAATTCGTCAGCGCTGTGAGTGATCCATTGATTGAATTTGATGGCCGCTTGGTTTGGGTCCGAAGAGAGGGCGGGTGGGTTTAGGTTGAGCGATGTGAGGAGTTGGTCGGTGGTGATTTTGTTCCATTTTCTTCGGGGAATAGGTTGTGGGGGGACGTGGGTCGGGGTGGTTTTGTAGCTGAAATGAACACAACTGTGGTCCGTCCAATGGAGAGCAGTGGTGTGATCGAAGGAGATGTGTTTGCTGGAGGTGAAGATTGGGTCGAGCGTATGTCCGGCTAAATGGGTGGGGGTGTTAACAAGTTGTTTGAGGCCGAGATTGGCCATGTTGTCAAGAAGGGTGGTGGTGTTGTTGTCATTCTTCTTTTCCAGGTGGAAGTTGATGTCTCCTAGTAGAATGTAGTTCTCGGAGGCGAGGGCATGTGGATTGATGAAGTCAGCGATGTCTTCGCTGAATTGTTTGCGGGTTCTGGAGGCCTGTAGATGAGGGTGCCTCTGAGTGTAGTCCTGGGGTCGGTGTGGATTTGGAAGTGGAGGTGTTCGGCGGTTGTAAGGATATCGTCGGAGCTGGTCGAGATTTTGATGGTGTTCTTGTAGACGATGGCGATGCCTCCTCCTGTTTGGACGGTGCGGTCTTTCCGGATGATCTTGTAGCCGTCCGGGATGGCTATGGCGATGTCGGGTGTTGATGATGCGTTCATCCATGTTTCAGTAAGGAAGGCGACGTCCGGTGATGTAGTGTCGAGTAGATCCCAGAGTTCGGTGGCGTGTCTGTGGATCGAGCGGGTGTTAAGCAGGATGCACTTTAGGTGGTTAGAGTTGGATCTGTGTTCGGGGTTGGTGGAAGTGGTATGGGTCTTGATGCTGGTAAAATTGCAGGAGTGGCAGGTGAAGGGACCATGGGTACGTCCCGGGACAGCTTCGTAGCATTGTGGTGTGCGTCCGGGGTTAAGGGCTCGAAGGGTGGCGGCGTCAAGCGTTATGCGGGTGGAGTGGGATTTGCGAGGACCAGGGGGTCTGGCCCTGGGCGCGGTCCAGGCACGGACGGGCGTAGACGGGCTTACCTTTGGCGCACCTTTGGCGCGACCGCTGCGCGTGACCGCTGCGCTCGAATGCATCTGCCATAAGAGGATGGTGGGGAGGGGAGGGGCGAGGGAGGGTCAGCTGGGAGGCTGGGGCGGGGCCGCCAGCCGGGCTGGGAGGCAAACAAACAACAAACAAAATGTCGGCGAGCCTTAAGGCAATCAGGGCGCTATTGGGGTACAGGCAAAGCGATGCAGCAGACAATGCGAGATAAGTCAATATTTAAAGTGCACAATTACGCAGACAGGCAAAGTACAGCAGCACTGGACTATGATAGGCACACGAAGCGCAGTCTGGCGGCACAGCGCTCCTAACAAACAAATTAGTCCTTAATAGCGCGAGATGCTAAGAAGCGAGATGCTAGCAGTTCCCAGATGTCAGCTTTTAAGCAACTATAGTGCGAGCAGCGCTACGATACCAGCTCGGGTCAGGAGCAGCGTGGGGGAGTGACCGTCTTCCTGAGGCTCAGGACAGTCACAGTCAGGTTACAGGTAGGAAGCTGAGCACTAGAGTCTGCACGGTGTATCGGAATACGTTTTGATGGCACAAATTCAAGAATAATTGATAACCCCTGCCAAGAAAGGCATATCTTGGCTGGGGTTATATATTATAATTGATAACCCCAGCCGATAAATGTCTAATGACTAATGTCGAGGACAGAGATGCTCCTGCATCCTGCATTTTATCAGGTCGATAGACTGTTCCCGTAACACAAAAGTTCATCGTAATGAATGCATAGAATTTTAACTTCACTAAAATCAGGATCAATATGTGGGTGCGGACTGCTTCCTGAAGATGCTGCTGCAGCAGTTGATGTGCTTAGTGCAGCAGCAGGTGGGTTGTCCTGCAACCTCCGTGCTGCAGCTTGAGCAAAGTTATTGGGGTGCAAGTTCTTGACGTGTTGCACCATATTTGCTGTGCCAAAGGAGTATATTTCGGATGGATCACCCCTTGAAAGAGTTGTTTGCCAAATTGTACAGGTTACTAATGGAGCATTAACCTTTTTTTGCCCTTCAGGGAAAGTGGTGTAACTATATTATAGATTCTACTGTCTGTCGTCTACCTTAGTGATAGTGGAATTACCACTACTTCTTAGACTACTATTGAACTATAACGTGTGGATAAGCGGTATTGCTTGTTCACCTTCAAAGAGGAAGAAGATTTAAATTTATATTTCAACACCGTAGCAAAATAATTGTTCAATTTCAAAAATAAAATTAAGTAGGAATATTAGAGGAAGTCTGGCCCAATTCTAAAAGGATTGTGCAAGTCGTGACAGCTGAAGGAAGTGTGTCTCAACATTACTTCTTATGATATTTCGGACAAAACACAACATGGCAGGAGTATACAAAACATCTAATTAGACATTTTGCATGCGATCATATGTTTACTTTAAAACATACATTTTGTACATTTGTAACCAGTAAAAGGTAACCATGATGTTACATTTGCTTTGATACATTCAAGGTGGACCCATCTGCGGCATTCGAAACATTGGGCTTGTTGGGAAGATAGTGAAAAGTAACTTGTAATTAACATTGCATTGTTTAAAGGTCAATAGCTTTTTGAAATGAAAACTTTATATGTATTTACATAGTACACATAGTGACCTCTCAACACTCAGTGGGAAAATGGTAATGAGTCCATAACTAGGAAGGGTGCATAGCCAACTATCCAACATGGCGGACGCAACTCTGAAAAGACCCTTGCAAATGCCTCAGTTATCTGAGTCATACTAACATACAGCCTGCATCAGACGAATGTGAACTTAATGCCACCAAAACAGCCCAAGGACGAATAGAGTCATTGAGGGTACTTACTATTAAGTTTTGCATATAAATTGATGAAGTATCTTGGTTGCAGACACCACAATACTTTTCAACAGAATCTAAATGTAAAAAAAGATGTACATTAGCACATCATAACAGCAATGCTAACAATTCAAAACTTATTTTGGAATATATCATGCATGATTCTAGGTGTTTTCAGATCCAGGAATAGAGACAGTCACAACTGTTGCAAACATATTGAAATGGTTACATTATGAACATCATTGAAAATTCACAACCATAATGACAATATCTTACTATACTAAGTTAAAAATTAATGATATGCCTTTATTTATAAAAGACCTTCTATGAAAAAACAAAATACAGAATAATCCAATGTTCAGGACAACCCTAGAGTGTGAGACCTTATTTATCATTGAAATGTTAAAGTCAAACCTGAAGACTCCATTAGGTCCACTGCAATTTTCAGTCGATAATTCCCCAGAAATATTACATTAGTAAAAATCTTGGCAACTTGCTGCTGAGTTAGGTAGCATTCTTCAAACTGAAAACATATTAACCAAGTTATAAGTTGAGCAGAAGTCCAACCTGAATGTTAATGTACATAAAAACAATGAATCACAAAAGGTTTGAGGTTGAAAAGCATTCATAGGTTTCAGTGCTCTAGATATATTACAAAATCATTTAGAAATATTAGCATTTAAAATATTTGAAAAATATTTCTTTGACAATTTAAACTATTGCTACCAGTCATTTTCCAACAAGAACTTTCAAAATAGTTTGATAAATGTAAAAAAAGTTGCACTTACCAAAAGTATCCAATGGCAGTCAATATTTGTTGGGCAAAGAACAGTGTCTATTTTATCAAAAGGTATTTGAAGAGTTAAAGATGGCAATCATGAAAAACTATTATATTACATACAAAATACATATGTTTAGACTTTGAACAATTTGAAAACGTGAATCTCAACGCAATATATATTCAAAATCGACAAATTTCCATTGAAAAACAGCTTACATTTCTCACTCTTCAAAACGTTACTCAATTCTATCAAACATTACTTCATAGAATCACTAACTTTCATTATTGCTTTGCACCAGTAACACTGAAAAGTCACATAACAGATATGAATATTTACCCGAAAAGTAGAAGAGCTATATTTGCCGAGGAAGATACAGGACAACACTGTTGCTGATATTGCTAAACACTAAGTTTAAAATTAAAGGATTTCAGCACACACATTGATTTGAAATTATTACTTAAAGATAGGTAACTGTATTAGGAATGAAAATATACATACATTTAGTGTTGACAAACATATTTTTGAGAGGCAGGCATCGATTACCTGTACAAATAAATGAAAGCACATTATCTTCTAAAGAGAAACCAACATGTACATCATATGCCATTAGCCATACTATACACAATTTATGTGTAGCAGAAACTAACATCATCAACTATCCATTGGTCCGTTTTAAGTGACCAAAAAGAACTGTCGTATATTTTAAAGCCTGACACTATTGTTCCCATACGTTCTTTTACTGGTTTCTTCTAGACATCCAAAACTTTTTTAGGGATATATATTGACTAGATGCTGGAGATGGGTACTGTCCTGTAGCTAGTAGAGGTGCTGAAGATGGTTCAGGTGATGAAGATGGAACAGGTGAAGAAGATGGAACAGGTGATGAAGATGTAACATGTGATGAAGATGGTAGAGGTACTGAAGATGGTTTAGGTTTTGGAGAATTATCACTCGTCATGCTTCCTGCAAATTAATTTTGAAAAGTTTTGAAAAAGTAACATTTCTTAAACAAGAAATTACTTAAACAACCTACCACAAACCTTTCTCAAACAAGAAAAGCTAATCAGAAATACCTTTCTTATATTAATGTAGTTTGCAAAATATGTTGTGTGCGGAAAGACATAATCACGTACTCTTCTTCAACTTACTAACTTCTCACCTATATAGGAGAGAATTACAACAGGCAATAGAACATCATAAATCTAGACATCCAAATTAGGGCAGAAATTACCTGGGATAATTATGAAAAATGTTTTTTAAAACTTTTAACAATCGTATATTACTTTTAAAAGCAATTACACAAATCGCGGCGGAACGTCATGCGTACTCGCATCGTAAGAGCACCGTAAGCACACCGTAAGCGTACGCAAAGCCATGTGACCAAGAATTTGATTGGTTCATAACACTTCCATTTCCAATTATTGAAAGTTCCATCCCATTTTAATCATTCCATTTTGACTTTCTAAGAAGAAGCATCTCTTCTGAGAATCCTGTCAAATAGAAGGAAGATCACCATAATAACAGCAATGGACTCATCTTCCAGCCTTTCTTCAGAGGGAGATTTCATTCCTGAAGAACCTCCAAAGAAGAGGAAAGAAGCTGTAATTTGGAAGTGTTTTACTTTTCCAGAAGGGCAAAAAAAGGTTAATGCTCCAAAAGTAACCTGTAAAATTTGCCAAACAATTCTTTCAAGGGGTGATCCATCTAAAAAATACTCCTTTGGCACAGCAAATATGGTGCGACACGTGAAGAACTTGCACCCTAACAACTTTGCTCGAGCTGCAAGACGGAGGTTGTAGGACAGCCCACCTGCTACTGCACCAAGCACCTCAACGGCTGCAGCAGCATTTTCAGTAAGCAGTCCACACCCACAAATTGATGCTGATGTTGGTGAAGTTAAAATTCTATGCATTTATTGCGATAAACTTTTGTGTTATGGGGAACAGTCTATCGACCTGATGAAACGCAGGAAGCAGGAGCATCGCTGTCCTCGACATTAGGTTATTTTTTTTCATCCTTTTGTTCTTGTTGGACACTTTTTGGGTTCCAGTTTAATTTTTTTGGTTTAAAAAAAAAATTGTTGAAAAAACACACAAAAAAATAGAAAACTAAAAACACAAACAAAACAGTTCTTCTCCGAACTACCTCCACTGGTCAAAGAGAGAGCTATATTTCTATGATAGTGTGTAAAACTTTGTCTGAATGAATGTGTAATGCATAAATGAATGAATGAATGCATTAAGAGTGTATGGTGAATGTGAAAGTGCAGAACTATAAGGAACTGCTACAGCATAAATCTATAAGCAGTTTACCTATAGTATACTGTAGTACCTCCGAAGCACTTGGATGTAACATATGTACATAAATATAGTACAAGTCTATGCTTCAATTTGCACTGCTGGTGAAACTGCCTGGATGAATTTCTATGTGTTACGGGTGGATTTACAACTCCCTTGTGCCTCTTTTAACACAGCTGTTGCATCACTTTTGTGATGCACTGGTGGTGCAAAAGATGTGCCATGGTGTGTAGTATTTACAATGTAACACATCTGGAAGGTGCATCACATTATAAAGCCTTACGCCAGATGGAGGTGATATCACAATACACAATAACTGCCATATCTCTGGGGATGTACCACTTATTGTACATCTGCAGATTAGTGTTTTAATGTAGTGAATGGATTCTTTTAGAACAGTGTAAAGATAAGCACATAGTACTGTTTGGTCTCTAAAATACTGAAACAGAAGTGTGATAGTGTTTACTGGAAGTGTAAGGATACTGATTGGGGAATTGAAGATATAAAAGACAAGTTTCCTGGTGCATAGAACACTACATGCATAGTCTATAGGGGTTTTCTCAGAAACTACTGAACGGATTTACACCATTTAACAAAAAGCACAATCTGCGAACTGAACTCTACCTCTCTGCCAAATTTGGTGTAATTCCGTTACCGTACGTGTACGGTAGGATTACCAAAAAAAACAATGAAAAAGGAATTATATAGAATTCAATTTTAATATATTGGAAAAAAAATAATCCAAAAAATAATTTGGAATTTAGTTTTGTTATTATTTTACAAAAAGAATATGAAATATAATTTTAAAAATCAAATAAATATAAATATTTGTATTAAAAATGTAAGAAATGAGTATAAAAAAAGAAATATAATAAATAATACATTTAAAAAATTTCATTTAAACCTTTGAAATTCACTGAAAAAAACATAGGTTTCACACACGTTATAGGTAAGAATTAGCATTTAAAAAACCTTGCAAATTCACTAACAAAACTATAGGTTTCACACATGTTATAGTTATGAATTAGCATTTAAAAAAACCTTGCAAATTAATTGAAAAAAACATAGGTTTCACACATGTTATAGTTAGCTGGACATTTCACTCATACAAAACCATTGAAATTACCCCGTTATAGTTAGTTCAGCTAACTATAACTCGTGCGTACGCAATGCACTGCTGATGACGTCACATATTATATCACTAATTACATGGTCAGTGACATCACTCATGACATCACTAATGACATCTCAAATGACATCACTGATGACATCGTCCTTGGTAGATCTCTCACCATAATATAACCCTTGATACACACATTGAAAAATATGAACTAAAAATTTCAAAATAATGAAGATACCAATACCAGTACATACACTTCCGCTCATTCACCAACAGTTCGATATAGTCACTCATACCTGTACTCACTCATCAAATGTACTCGTACACCAATACATCCTGTTACACACCTACACGCATCCATAGAGTTACTCACACACATACTCATCCATTTACTTGCATAAACAGCTATACACACACCACTACACATACTACTACAAAAACGTACACATAGTTACTCTCTCAAACAATCTCTTATAGAAACACATACTTATTTATACAGGAATTTGTCCAATCTCTCACTCTCATAAATAATCACTTATATACATCAATACTCACATATACTAGATTAAAACATATGTAGTTACTCTTAAAGATACTAATGAGACAGTCATTCACTCACTAACACATCCATACACACACTCATCTACCCATACAGTTCTGCATACATGCTGTCTACAAAACACATACAAACAGTGAATCACTCATTCATGCATCTGTGCGCTAAGTAATACCCCACCAAACCATACAGACACTCATTCTGATACTCAAAAAACCAACTAATAACCCATATAGACAGTAATGTAGCTACTCACCAACCCACGCAGCCACTTATACACAAAGTGAGATACTGATACAGATATTTAAATATTTAAACATTACTCGCTAATACATGTATTCACTAAGATACACTTAATAAGTCAGATATACAATCAATGTTATAAAAACATCCATTTAGACATGTATTTACCCATTTATTCTTCCATCACCCTTTAGATATACATATATAAAAAATATTTATTTTTCAGTAAGACACACATTCACTGGATGATGTCATCAGTGATGCCATCAGTGATGTCATTTAAGATGTCATCAGTGATGTCATGACGGGGGAATTTCAATGGTTTTGTATGAGTGAAATGTCCAGCTGACTATAACATGTGTGAAACCTATGGTTTTTTTCAGTGAATATATATATGTATATATATAATAAAATAGTAAATATTAAATATGTTAAATAATAAAATTAATCTAAACAATAAAGTAGATTTACAATATTTTTAAAAATATATAAATAATAAACTTAATGTAACCTCTTCCCCGTGGCTGGAATTCGTCTGCGGTGCGGGCGGGGCTAGGGTGTCGGCAGGGCGCTCCTTCACTCATAACGGCTCCATGGCATCATGAGTCACGGGCAGCATGTGCTCATGATGGCATGAAGCCATCCTGATCCTGCCCACTCATTAATTCGCCCTCGCAGGCGGAGCATGGGCAGAGCGCCAGTTGATGACGGCTCTGCACCATCATGAGCACACACCGCCCGTGGTTCATGATGGCATGGAGCCTTCATAAGCATGGAAAGGGTTAAAAAAGTTAAACAAACATACATAATAATTCATATATATTTACTTTAAAACAATGAATAAACTATTCATTTTAATTTATTTTAAAATTTTAAAATTACCATTGTACTGTTATATATGAACCAGGAAGTTTGGTTTTATGTAAATCACTGTATTTATTGTATCCAACGCAATGATTCACCATCTTGTTAAGTCTTTTGCCCATATTAATTGCTACGGGTATAGTTTTGCTCAACCATTTCACATTTTTACTACTTAAACTCTATTATTTTACCAACGCATCATGTGATCAATACCGTGGAAACACGGTCGAAAAGTGTCATGCTGGGCACTAGCCGTGAACTGACTAGGATGATTTAAAATTAATTTCTGAGAATAAATCACTGCAAATACTGAAATTGCGATCTGTGGTCTGCACCTGCTTTCTCAGTGTTTGAAATTCACTACAAAACCATAGGTTTTAGGGATGTTATAGTGAGTTGAACCTTTGACTCATATAAAACCAGAGAAATTCGCCTGCTATAGTTAGTTGAGGTAACTATAACTCGCGTGCCCGCAATTCACTGCTGATGATGTCACATATTACATCACTCATAACATGGTCAGTGACATCACTGATAACATCTCAAATTACATCACTGATGACATCATCCATGTGACAATCTGATGCACATACTGATGCTCTAATATAAACTTTGATACACCCACTCTAAAATACAGACTACTATTTGTGAGACCATACATTCAACAATGCCAGATATTACATACCACCGACTATTTCCTAGGTCTATGCACACATCCAGTCACTTATACATACAGTTACTAAATACAGTACTATAATATGCACTCAGCGGATTTCTCTGGTTTTATATGAGTCCAATATCCAAATAACTATAACATCCCTGAAACCTATGTTTTTTTTGTGAATTTCAAAGGTTTTTAAAATGCTAATTCCTAACTAAAACGTCTGTAAAACCTATGGTTTTTTCAGTAAATTTCAACGGTTTTTTATATGTTAATTTCATGTTTTAATACTCATAAAACCTATATTTTTTCTAATTTTTTAATAATATTTTGGAACTCTAGTATCCTTTTTTTAGCTTTAAAAATTATGTAATGTTTTATATCTTCCCCCAAAAATATGTATATATATATTTTTGTGGAGAGTTCCCTACCGTAGTCTACCAAGCTCCATCAACACCCGAATCCTATCCGCCATATTGCTAAACTCGTAAATGATGCGCATTTCGTATCCGACGGGTTTGTGGCACTGCGTCCCGCATACCAACATATACGTATGAGGTCGCGCTTGGTGCTACTTTTGTATGCAACGTGTATGGGCGAATTTTGTGAATTCGTGGTACACAAATTCGTGTGAAAGCTAATTCGCGGTACGCAAAATCCGCAAATTTGTGGAAATTTGCGGATTTTTTTATTTTTGCGTGTTCGCGGGGCGCTTTGCGTTTTTGCTGGGTTTTTTTCAGCGCTCCGACTGCGAAATTACCCATGCGGTCGTACATGGGCAAGGCCATCTTGTTTTCAGTGTTCGCATTGCGTATTTCCGTTTCCGGGCACTAGTTGAATGCTCACGTTGTGCGCGGGGTGAGATTGCGTGTTCGTGTCCGTTTTTGCGTGCTCGCGGGGGGAATATCGCGCAAACTTACCCACGTGGTCGCAATGGACGTGGCCATCTTGTTTTCCATTCACTGCTATGGTTCTGGGCACGCCTTTTCCATCCTCTTTTAACCTCTGCAATCCTTTGCTTTTTTGAACTATTTTTTAATCTTCTTTAATCATTAGCTATCACTTTATTTTTCTACATCTATATTTTGTGGATTTTTTCTACTTTTTCCTACTTAATTACTACTTTTTACTCTCTCTCTTTTCTTTACTTTTCATTTTACCTTTTTCCTATTCCTTTTTTTGTTTTCCAGAACCATGGCAAAGGGAGTCGGCGCTAGCAAGGGGAAGAGTCCCGCACCCCGCAGTCGGCTCCCTTGCGGGCGCTTAAGGTTGGAGGATAGCACAGCCAGGGAGATCTTTAGTGCGGTGTAGGTGGCCTCACTTATCTTTTATATGCAGTGCCACCTCTCGAAGTCCATCGCTGCAGGAGGCAGGCCCGGTACAGGGTATGGCCTCCGGGAGTGTCGCCAGCTCAGGGCTAAGGTGTGCCGGGCCATGTTTAGGGAGTTGGGGGTCCGGCGCACCTACAAGCAGGCGACACCGGTGGTCGGACCTCCTTGACCGGGAGCAGGACCTGCTCGACCTGCTAGGCGTTGAGATCCCTGGGCTTGGTGAGTAGCTATTTAATAACTACTTTGTTTTCTTCTGCTCTGTGTTTTATTGCTAATATATGTTTTTCCCGAAGAGCAAGAATGCTGCAGATTCGATTACATTGCAGGTAAATTAATGTTTAACCACTTCGGCGCTGATGACGAGCTCAGCTCGTCATCAGTTGCGCCGCTCGCACGCTGATGACGAGCAACGCGGCTTTTTGAAAATAGCCGCGCACCGCGAAAATAGCCGCAGCGCGCATGCGGTTAAATAGCTTCTGTTATTGCAGGTGCTCGCCTGCTCAGACTCAAGTCTAGTCCTTCCTTTGTACTCCTGCTCGCACTAAGAAGAGATAGTGGTGGATTGATAAGTTGAGTATAATATGACTAGTTATTTAGAAGTAGGACATTTTTTAGTGGTCTGCAATCATGATGACGGACTGTGTCTGTCACGTCGCGTGCTGCTGAGTGCTGGCAGTCGTAGTAGAGCCTTTTTATTGTTGGTTTAGTTAGTGATTTACATAACTTTCCAAGTAGACGGTCTGCGAATCCAGCAATACTTTACTATCCTCCTAGTTGACCAGATCAGATAGGTCAATACATGTAGTGCAATTGTTGGTAATTTGTTTCCCCGAGATAATTTTCGATTGTGGTCAAAAAAATCAAATATTTCAAAAAAAGATCATCCATGTTTGTGTTTATTTCATGTTCATCAGCACTTCCCAGGGGCAAGACGATGACAGAGACGCCAGAGGAACATGGTGGGCTGGATCGGTCCTCCGAGGTCTCTTCTGCTGGCCCCAGTAAGTTGTTCTGTTATTATTATTAATAATTATACTTCCCTAACTTTTACAGCACCTATTCATTCCAAACTGTTTCCTAATTCTATTTTTTACAAAATAGTATTTGATCTACTTGTAGACTGTTTCTAAATTCTTATCCTGCCTCTACTATCACTCTCTGTGCTACTACTATTTACTATTATTATGAGTCGGTCTGTGTAAGTAGCTAAGCTTGTCCAGTCGGCAAACAGTGTTAACCACTTGGATGCTAAGCCTGTGCCTAGACTTTCAATGTAATTTCCATTGAAATGAATGGGCACTCCATGACGAGCTGAGCTCGTCATGAGCGTCCAAGGGGTTAAACACAACTCTGATCCAGCAATAGCTCTAGACACTGAGTGCAGTCCTCTGGGTTGCCCTTGCTGTCTATTCCAGTCTTCTTAATGTTAGTGCTTTGACAATTTTCAACAACAAAATGTCAATGTCCACCAAGAATAAGTTAGTAGTTGGCTTTTTGATTTGATAGGAGCACATACCATACCGCTAGTGTTTCAGGGACTATTCTGCACATACAGAAGTATGGACAAGAGAACTAGGACATTGTTGATGATAGGTGCAGTTCGACTTTCCACATACCTCAGTCAGAACAGAAGTTGAACCCCCAATCCCCTGACCGACTATCTAGTGTGTCTGACCAATGATTATACGACCTAGAAGAACAGAAGAAGACTACCGAGTCCCGACATATCAGTCACGGAAGCATGCTTGCAAAGTGCAGTAGTGCAACTGCAAACCATTCCGCTCACTCACTCGTGAACAAAAACCACACAGTGTTTTTTACTTTTAAAGTTTTATTTTCAAATGAGAAAAACAATCTCTTTATTTTTATTAGCGCAGTATTCCCAGCGAGCAGTGGTGATAGATGACGTTAAAGTTTAAACACTCTTCCCTAGAATATACTTCAACTTAACATCTTGTTTGAACTTCAAGTACTGGTGGTGATGAGGAGTGGGTGGTGAAAATTGAAAAGCTCTTGTTGGCAGAAGGGCAATGGAATCGTCTGTCTGTAATTAGAAAAATGGTGCACGTTAAAAAGCAAGCATTCATCATTTGTGCCAAAAAGTGTAGCATGTTATGGCTAAGCATATAAAGTTAACACCCTCCCCAAAACGTCACTTTTTTTCAGTCCCAATAATTAAAAATTGTTTATGTATTAACATTTTCTTCCATTACGAGACGAAATAGGGGGTGGTGTATGGCATCTAAAAATATGATATGTTTTTTCTATGCGCCACAACATCGGATGCGGCACCTACCACCACCAGTGCCGGGGCCAGCAGCGTGGAGGCGTCCACTCCAGGGGCTGATGCAGCGGCGCCACAAGTGCCACCAGGAGGAGCTGCTGTGGGGGATGGCTCAGCAGCGGCGGACAATGGTAAGTTATGATGTACTGTACAGTAGGCAGAACACTAGTACAAGTAAACTGTACTGTTAAGAACAGTTACTTATTTAGAAGTACATTTTTGCCAATCACGGAGAAGAGACAGTCACCCTTGACTTAGCAATAGCATTAGCGGCGGTCACATCGAGCACGACTAGCAGATTTTGTCAATGGAAATTCTCTGCTAGGGCGGTCCAAGATGGCGGAGTGAGGACGCGGCCGAACGTTAGCTAACCTGGCGGCTCCCGACCCCCTCTGATGTGAACTGGGGACTGAAGGAACGATAACGCCTCTTTAAAACACTGTTTTTACACTTCTGCACTTAGGATTTAATTGCCGGAGGGAAACTCGGAGGAAACCCCGAAAGTCGGAAGAAAAGAAGTTTGTCTGCTTAAAGAACTTACTGATGCTCTGGCTCCTCGGATTTCCACGGACCATCCGGCAGGCGATTTGCAGTTTGATCGCTAGCTCGGGGTTTGGCTGGTCCGGTCTTCAGCCCGCTGCTCGTGTGTGGGGCTTCAGGAGAATGTCACCAAAGAATCCACCCCGCTCCACTCGCAATACTAAGAACACCGCCGTCCCCCCTCCTTCCACAGCTGAAACGTCAACGACAGCTTTGGCCCCCCCCCCGTTATCGCAGAAGCAATGGCAATAGAAGCGGCTTCCTCAGACTCCACGACGCTCCCGGCTCCCTCGGGGGGGGGGCGACTACAACGAGCAGCCTCAAAGATAAGCCCTCTGCAGCTGCGGTGGTGACAGGAGTAAGGGCTCGGATCGAGCAATTACCGGTAAGCCATCAGTACGCCTCCGACTGCTTCCTCTCTGAAAATAGCCGCCAAAGTACTTTTAAACTGGGGGCTAAGCCGGGGGCCCTAGTAGGATCCCTGATAGGGGGCGAAGCGTGCTGCACAACTCCTCCGATAGATGTAATTGCTTTGAATTTAGCAGTCGCGGCAGAAGCTACTGGTGCTATTGAAGAACTGCAGTCTAGCAACAATGTTTCAGCTCTGCCAAAGCTGCCTACAAACTTAAACACTAAGCGTATATCTTATATGGAAACACTAGATACAGCTAAAGAGGACCCGATGTATGGCAAAGATTTGAACCCAGACGCAAATGTGAATTTAAACAACAGATTTTTGGTCTTGGAAAAAGCAAATGAAACTGCAAACGCAGAAATAAACAAGGCATGTTTCAATGCCGGTAAGATGAATGATGGGAATTTGGGTCCTTCTGAACTACCATTAGACTTAGACCTGGGTCTGACCACAGTTGTGGCTACTATTAATGCGGCCACTAATGAAAATGGACCTTCTAATACAGGGGTGAATGATGGGCTGGCTACCTGCAATATCTCTGCAGATGTGGTAGAAGAGAACGCTGACTTAGGCTCTTATGAGGATTACGAAGTGGAGACGGAGAAAGAGACGGGCGATCCGTCTGACAATACAATGAAATCTCTGGCGGATAGAAGGCGCAAACTGAAAACTAAGCCCAAATTTAAAAGAGGGGGTAAAGCAGGAACTACCTTAAATCAAGCTATTACAAGCAACATCTCGACCGCTAAGAACATTCTTATTGACAAGAGCCCTCTCAGAAAATGGATCGAGGCGAAGGGACTAGTTAAAAATATGACATTAAGACTATCAGGGACAAGCCCTACGGACTTTGATTCCACTTTAGGCACTCTAGGCTGTTCTGCCCCTCCAGAGGTCAACTTAATAAGCATACCTTTAAATTTGTTACCAACTGCACTACTTGAACCACCTGAACAAGAGGTTGCGCCTATGCTAGGGTCCAGTTTAGAAACCTCACCACCTAATGGCTTGACTATGACCATCAACACCCTAACACCAGTAGCTACTTCAAACACTAACAGAAACACAATCACGTCTCAGGGAACAGCACCATTTGGGGAGGTCAAACAAGAGACAGACTCCTCCCAACTGGATATCATACTGCAAATACTAACCAACCAACGTGCAGAAGCGCAGGAGCACTACTTACAGCTGCGGGAGGACAATAATAAATTACAGACTTCTCTACAAGAACTGACCTCTAATCTTTGTGGCGTTTCGCAGGACATCGATGAGCTACAACACCGGATGGTGGGTGTAGAGAAGGCGGCTACACGTATGAACACTGTAGTAAGTCAACACAATGCCCAGATGACGTCTCTTCAGCTAAAGGTGGAAGATTTGGAAAATTGGCAGAGAAGATCAAATTTTAGACTCTTTGGGATACCGGAGGGATCCAAAGGCTCTGACCCAAGGGCCTTCCTTGTTAGCCTACTACCCCAAGCTTTCCCAGACTTATCAGACTGGGACTGGGATTCCCAAATCCAATGGGCACATCGTTTACCTTTAGTGCAAAAGAACAAAGAGAGCAAATTCCCACGTCCCTTTCTCATCAGTTTTGGCAATTTTTTTATTGCGACAGGCTGTTTGGCAGAAAGCACGCCCTAATACCCCTATAGCTATAGGGAATCTCTCTCTGTTTGTACGCTCTGACCTAAGCAAAGCCACCATGGACAGACTGTGGGAATTGCATAAACTGATCGACCCAATCAAATCTCCTGGGGGGCAGGCTTATCTTCAGGAACCTGCCCGTCTTAAGGTCACCAAAGGCAGGCATACATATTTCTTTAGTGATACCAAAGAGGCTGAATCATTTTTATCTAGTATAAGTAAGAGTTAGTCTTTAACTACAGTAAATGATCAGATAGAACTACCACTAGGATGACACACAATAGTCTGGGAGACTAAGATTTAGATTTAAAAAAACTTTAGGGGGTATAGTTTATCACTCTTACTTTTCAGTTTCAGTTCACAGTTCTCAGTTCTCAATAAAAAGCATTGATCATGCTAAAGGGGAATATTTTTTTTTTTCAGAGGGGGGGCTTGTACCAGGTGCCCTATCATAGGTGCTGCCTCTACAGCGGCAGCTGAAGTTGAAGGGGGGTCTCTCCCCGGTGGGGCTGGGAGACAGGGGGGAGGAGGGAGGGGGTTCTTTGTTCTCCCCAGGGTGGGGGGTGCTGGGGGATAAAAATTTGGAAAGCTGTATTTTCAACCTGATGGGGAGACATGCTATTAAGGAAAAAAATATGAGTAAATGTCTGATTTTGTGTGGCTTAAGGATAGAAGCTTTCCACTTGGTTATTGATTTGTTGTCTGCTTTCTTTTTGAACTTTTCGAATATATAAATTAAAGTGTTTAGCATGGAATGTCTCAGGGCTAAACAGTAAAAATAAGAGACGTCTTGTGTCAGAAGAGCTGAGACTACCCAACCCCCATTTTGTGTTATTAGCAGAACGCATATCGCTGGCAAGGATAAAAAACTGCTCAGCCAATTAGGTTATGATATTCTAATCTGCTCCAGTTTTGGGGCCTCTACTAGAGGTTTTGCAATTCTCAAGGATAAAAGATTCAGGGTAGAAAATTTGCAAACTGCTCATGATAAGGATGGTAGATGGGCTATCGCTCAAACGAGCATTGAAAACAAAAAATATGTCTTATGTGTGGTATATGGCTCCAACCAAGATGAACCCAGGGTCTTTGACTATTTAAACGTAAAACTTTTGGATTGGGAGGGGGAGCTCATTATAATAGGAGACTTTAATTGCATTATAGATTATCAACAAGATACCACCAGGCCTGGGAGTTTCCAGCGGATTCGCAAAACTAGAATGTCTATTTTAGACATGTGCCGCATTCACAATATCAAAGATGTTTGGCGGTATCTAAACCCAAACATTCCTGGCTACACATACTATTCCGCACCCCATAAACTATGCACTCGGTTGGACATGGCTCTAGTTAACGTTAATTTATTGAACTCTAGCTCAATGGAGGTATGCCCCCGAATCTCCTCGGACTACAACCCCATAATGATGATACTTCCCATTTCACACACTCGTACAAGCCCCAGACTATTCTCCTTCCCCAGATATTTAGTATCAGATTCTGGTTACATATCACAGTTAAAAACACACCTTACTGATTTTATTGACCACAACCAGAATTCTACTACAAGCGATATAGTCTGGGACACCTGTAAGGCAAGTATTCGGGGTTTTACGCAGGAATTTGTGTTTAGACAAAACGCGGAGCGTCGTAAATTGGATGAATCTCTGATTTCTAACATTGCTGCTCAGGAAACACTGTTGGCGACAGCGCTACGACTTAATATACCAACGGTAGCTGAAATAGGTCAATATACACAAATTTAAGATCGCGCAATATGAGGGAGGGGATAAAATTGGTAAAATCCTGGCATACAAAGTTGCGGAGGACAGAGCTAGTACTCTGATTGCTAACATTCAGGGATCCGATAATAACCTATAGACCAGCCACACGATATATTAGAACAATTCGTGGCCTTCTATAGGTCCTTGTACACTCTGGAATCTAAACCTAGTGCAGCTACAATACGGAACTACTTAGAAGAGAACCCAACAAACTTATGTAATACCTCAGAATTAGACTTATTGTCCGAAGATATAACAGGGCTAGAACTCCGTCAATCCATCACTGCTTTGCCTGCAGGGAAAGCCGCAGGGGAGGACACCATTCCTCTCGAGATCTATAAAATTTGTTTAGAGGAACTTGCACCCCTTCTACTACAGGTCATGCAAACTATTGGGTTAACTGGAAAAGCTCCCAACTCATGGAACAGGGCTAAAATAATATTCTTTCTCAAAAAGGGAAAACCAAAGGAGGAGCGGGGGTCATACAGACCCATTTCACTGATTAATACCGACGCAAAAATATTTGCGAAAATTTTAGCAACTAGGTTGGCTCCCCTTATGCCCAAAATTGTTAATCCGCAGCAACACGGGTTTGTGACTGGGAGAGACACTACCACTCACGTTAATATGGCCATAACGGCGTTTGATGTAGCTGAGACAGAGTCCACCCCACTCGGCATGATTTTGCTGGATGCCGAGAAGGCTTTTGACCGAGTGGGGTGGGACTACCTCTGGCACGCTATGACGAACATGGGGTTTAGTGGGCACTTTCTAAAGGGGATACAGGCGCTGTATGACAACCCTTCTGCCTGTATCAGTTATGGGGGGCTGACCTTGGCAGATTTTTTGATTTCCCGGTGCACCCGTCAAGGCTGCCCCTTATCACCCTTATTATTTGCCCTTTCACTCGAGCCATTTTTACAAGCTCTTCGGGCACAATCTCGAATTGTGCCATTTAAGTCAAATGCACAGGCACTGAAAATCACGGCATATGCTGATGACATTGCCGTCTATTCTTCTGATGTCATCGAGGCACTGCAAGGGATTACTACCGAGGCCTGTAAGTTCGAGAAAGTATCTGGCTATAAGCTAAACGTAAATAAGACACAAATTATAGCTAATTATACACCAGTGGTAGCGGTCCCGGAGATTTGCAAACTCGCTACATACATAGGCATTAAAATTACATCTAAAATACGGGAAATCAACAATATTAATTATAACGAATTGATTAAATCTACTACTCTAATATTGAAGAAATGGCATAGACTACTCCTAAACATAATTGGCAGAATCA
Organism: Lissotriton helveticus; assembly: GCF_964261635.1. NCBI lineage: Eukaryota > Metazoa > Chordata > Amphibia > Caudata > Salamandridae > Lissotriton > Lissotriton helveticus. The sequence goes on from NC_136057.1 coordinate 824,281,678, forward strand.
ACCTAATTAAAATGAAGGTGCTACCCAAATTCTTGTATCTTTTTCGTTCCATCCCACTAGCATTAAATAATTCTTTTTTTAAGCAACTGGATGGAATATTCAGTAGTTTTATTTGGGGGTACAAAAAAGCTAGAAGATCGCTGAAACTTCTTAAGAACAGCACGGATCAGGGTGGTCTCAACTTCCTCGATGTTAAGTTATACTTTTGGTCTTCATTTATTAGGCGTCTCCGGTCTTTGCTTAATAGTGAAGACACTTTTTTTTTTCATTTATTTATGCTAAATCTGACTCATATTTCGAGTAAATGACCCTAACTACTTCAAAAGGGTGAAATTTAAGACTGCCAGGGACATAGTCAGGATCTGGGCTAATATATTAGCATTTTGTAAGACCTCCATCTACCACCCGAAACTTCAGCTGTGGGGTAACCCAAGTTTTCCTGGAATCTTCAATGATGGTATGGCCCTTAGAGGGTCTATTCAGGGAATTAACGTTTTGGGAGACCTATACAGCGCACAAGGGTTCTTAGACTTTCATACACTTAAAATTTTATACGATTTGCTGGAAACAATGAGGTTTAAATATTTACAAATTCATTACTTTTTGATACGGAAAAATCAAATCCATGATATTTCAGACTGCGATATTTGGAATTGTTTATACACAACTAAAAATAAGTCAGTTATAAGTGAAGCCTTCAGACCCCTTTGTGCCTTCAAAACTGACGACTGCTTAAAACTAGCAGAGAAATGGAGCAGTAAAATTGGCTCAAATATAACATTAAAACAGATAACGTGCTCTTTATCTAATATTAACAACTCAGTACGATCATCTAGTCTAAGGTTGCAACAGTTTAGAACAACTTGTATGGTATAGTACACACAGGAAAAGATCTCAAAGTGGTCCCTCAATAACACTTATGGCAATCGTACTAAATGTCCCAAATGCTCAGCTTATGCAGTAGATTTGGAACATATGCTGTTCTCATGCCCTACCCTGAGGGACTTTTGGGGGGAAGTACACAAAGTTTTGGAAATCAAGAAGATTCATTTACCTTCTATTACCGCTCTAACAGTATTGCTTGATGTACATCTTGTCTCCCTACCCCAGCCAGCTCTGGTGACGATCCTTTTATCTTGTGCCAAGCTAACAGTTGCTAGAGCCTGGATCTGCCCCAAACCACCTAACATCTGGGAATGGTGGTCTTTAGTAAATGAAATTTACTCCATGGAGCTAGCTCTGGCAAAACTTAGAGGAGCTCGCTCACTAAAAAAATTTGAAAAAATTTGGGGTAACTTTATTTGAAGCTTGTACACGTACTGTAACAGTGCCTACTTGGCAGATGCTTGGTTGTTTGTTTGTTTTTTTTTTTTTAGTTATCAGTTTGTAACATTTCAGCTGTTTAACCTTTTGTATTAACAAAATGAATTATGGCTTTATGTGTTCCTAGTGGGAATTAAAAAATGAATTTGAAATAAGTTTTGTTTCGGCAACAATCTATATCTTTCTTTTATACGTATATTGGTATGCTTTTCTCATCAGTTTGTTAATAAAAAAAAAAAAAAAAAAGCATTAGCGGCAGTAGTTCTCAAGTAAGCAATGGCCCCCTCTATTTGACTTCAACTCAGCTGTGAAACTTTATCGTGAAGCCAAGTCAGATCAGAGGAACTTAAGGGATGTGATGGACTAAAAGGGAAAGAAGGGTGTAAGGAAGGACGAGCGAGTCGTAACATTTATGACTGTAAAGAATGATACGTGTTTTCGAATGCATGCAGAGGTGGCTGAATGGAAGTAATCAGATGCATGGCTGCTTGGAGCAAGGATGGTTGGAGGAGAAAGAAAAGGTGACTGCCTGTGTGGGTGAATCAGAAAATGGATGTGTGGTGTACATTGCAATATATCTTTTGGGTGAAACTCAAATGCAAGTCAAGACGGTGGTTTACCAGATAAAATAAAAAGGGGATTAGTTGGTTGTTGAGAAAAAGTAAAGTTGGTCCAGTTGAGACATTAAGAAGAATGATAGATGTTTACTTTGGAAGCCTGGATGGTATCTTCTTCCTCATAGATAGCAGAAGTGTATGTAGAGCAGACGCTCAGTTGTTGAAGAGTGTTACTTTGAACAGCATGTCCATGCCAGAGTAGTAAAGCAGAGGAAATCCAAATACTAGAAGTTGTGATTGTTCAGAATACTCCCTTGACTAACAGTACAGTAGTTTACTTTGCAAGCACAGCATATATTGTGTATGTATTGTATAGTTCACATTATATCAAGTCAAGTAGTCTCTTCCTCCGGCAATTATGCGTACCACACTCATTCCCTATGTTAATAATTTTCTTTCAGCTGTGTCAATCATCGGTGGCCTATCACTGTTGTTCACTCAGTCTATCAAAACAAAGCACCTAAAGTCATCCATCATATAAGCAAAGATCATGTGATCGGCTGGATATATGATCAGAAATGAATAATTTTCATTTTCCTTTTGTAATAGTCAAGGCCCGAGGGGGCAGTGCGAACTATAAATTACATTGAGCAGTAGCCCTTGATGTAACTGAGTATGGTCAGTGCCACCCCTATAGAAAAGTAAGAGCTTCCCTATCCCCCACCTGGATGTACTGCTTAAAGTAATGAAAGTCTGCGTCATCATGGCTTGTGTCTGTTTTTCTTGGGTGCAAGCTGACTGAGCTGGCATTATGCCGGCTACCACAAGTTCATGTACAAGTAATTTTTTCCGCAAAACAAGAGAAAAAAAGAAGACTGGCGTACTCTCTGACTATGTAGTGAATCCTTAGTGCTGCTAGTAGAATTCCTGAAACTCCCACTAATGTTACAGGCCTACAAAGACGGCGGAAAGATACATGCCAAAATGTTATACTGTGCTTGCAAGTTGCTAGTGTTACTGTGAGACAACTTTCTGTTGAATTATTTTGTGTTAATGTTAAAGAGTATTGGTTACAGTATTTTTCTTTCTTTCTTCATATAGATGCTCCACAAAAACTCAGCCGGAAGGAGATGGCTGTCTGGGCCAGGGCCCGGAAGCTGGAGGTCATTTGGGCCGAATATCGGCGGCTGGTGGCTCGGAGGCAGGAGGAGGAGGTGGCAACAGCTGCATCCTCCTTCAGTGCCCCTGGGTCCACCAGCCAGCAGACTCAAGTGGTACGGCGCCATAGTCTGACAGCCTCCCGCCGCCACCGCAGATCAGCAAAAAATACAGCAGCTGCCCCCCCAAGAGCCTGGATGGCACGTCAGCGCCGTCTCCACCGGAGAGTGGACTACCTGGAGCGCGCGGTTGAGAAGCTGAAGCGCCATCTCCAGGACTTCCGTAAAGAGATGCGGGACCGCCTGTCCACAGGACACCGCTGGATGTGACTGTCCCTTACCCCTTTTTTATAGACTGTTGGGGGGGGGGGGAATTGGGCGTTGGGGTTTCAGACAGACTTTTTGAGGGACATTCCTATGGACATTGTTTGGGGTTAATGAGGGGGGTGTGTTGGGTCTTTTGAATAGTTTATTATATTTATTTATTTTTCATACTTCAACATAGTGTACGCGTTAATATTATTTTGTGGGGTGGTGGGCACGGGTTACTGTACGTTTGGTTTCCTCAAACTTACCAGCATGAATTATCTAAAACGTCGAAAAATGTACAAAAGTGTCACTAACAGAGTTAGTGAATTCAATTGCCCTACTAGTACTTTAATAGTACTACAGTCAGTCTCTCCTCTCCTCTGAGTCCTAGCCCATTATTCTACCTCCCCAAAATGCTTAACTTTCCTGTGATTCGTGTTTGAGAATAGAGCTAGGCACAGCGCTGGCTGCATGGCAAATGGTGATTACGGTTGCCCATGAAATCCATACAGGACAGAAATTCCATTGTTGTGGTGGTAGTAGGAGTGATCCACACTAGCAGTAGCAGCATATGAAAAAAAAGGAAATGAGACATTGAGTGGCCTGAGAGGAGTATTAGAAGGAACAGTATAGTTGTAGCCTAAGCAATGCTGAAGATAAGTATGGGAAAAAAATATTTGCATGAATGATTATGGCTACAACAAGAACAGTGACACAGCAGGGTAACCTTTCTTCACGTGTAGGAGGATGCTGTTGACGATGGATCCAATTGATGGTGGGCATGAAATTCAGAATTGATTTGAAAAAATACTCATTGGTGTTTTTTTAAGCAGAATTACAATATCCTAGGATTCATCTAGCTGTCTTAAAATTGATTTGAGGAGGGTGCTTGCACCTTATCCTCCCCAGCAAGTATGTGGAATTATTGTTGTCATTTAGTCACACCTCAATGAAAACCACACAGCCCGGGGGAAGAGGGTTAGGGTTTGAAAATTGGATGGGAATGGGGTTTTTTGGGAAAGTTTTGTTGAGCGAGGAAAAGAAAAACAGCATGGACAAACAACAAATGAAGAAAAACAAAGTTTTGGATGCGAAGATATCCATAAATCTTTTAAGGGACATAAAGGAAGTGCACTACTGCATGAAGTTGTTTGCTAAATGGATGGTTAGGTTACTGAAATGTACTACTTACTACAACTTACTAACTATGAAGAAACAATTTGACAGTACAGGGCTGCAGTAATTACGCAATTTCACTTGCCTATCTGTCCTCAGAGAGAATAAACACTAATAAGTACATTAAATTAGTTTTAAAAATAGCAAAGGAACTTATCAAATAGCTGGAGGGATGAATTTGAAGCAGAGAGCAAACAAACGCACAGAGTCACGCTCATAGAAGTTCACAACAATAACATTATTTAAAAGATAAGGAGAAGTGAAGAGGATACTGTAACTGTATGTTGTAGTTGTCCTGTTCAATTTGGGAAGTTGCATGCATCCAGCCACTCCTTTTATTCGCGGTACTCCTCCATTCCATCTGACGCTCCGTCGATCAATCTTGGTGACCAGACACACTGTCCACTGCCTGCCTGGTGGATGCGGAATTGCGGATCGCTAATGGTAAGCCTGAGTTAATCGTTTTTCCCATCGTACAGGGTAAAAGCCGGCCTTTAATTGTTGATGGAAAAACAGGAAGTGATATTAAAACACCACGGACAAAAAAGATATAAAGGTACGGTGTGTAGTGCAAAAATAACACTTTCAGTTTTAGAAGGCGACAGTATTACATACAAGCATCATTTCTAAAGTGCGTACTCTGAGTTTTCTTTTCAAGGATAGTAATTAGCACACAGGCGGCCAGGGCCATGCAGACGGTCAAGGCAGGCACCACTGAGGGAAGCAACCTGATGTAGCCTACCTCTTTGACACAGACAGACAAAGCATATCTAATTGTATGCAGCAAGCCACATAGCCACAATTTTACATGAATTGCTGTCTGGCCTCTGGCATAACAACACTACACTGGCTTGACCACTCCATACCACGACTAGACAGACATGTAGTTCTGCTGTAGTTGTGGTTGACTGGTTTACCTGTTTGCCACTCAGGAAATGGCGATAGTTCTTCCGTAAACCGACGATGATGATCCATCCATCCCAGTGAGTGACTGTAAAGAAAAAAGATACTATGTAACTTTGATCATCAAAACTCATCATCATCATGGTATATTGGCAAGCTCACTGTTGTTCATGCAGTCGCAGTCTACACACACAGTGAGTCCAAGGACATTTTGCATATTAAAAAATGCAACGTAGTGGCCCCTGCAGTAGAAGTACAATTTGAATTAAACAAGGTAAAAAAACAGAGTATACTTGAGTTACTTTTAGTGTGTAAAAGATTAAATAATAACAGAAGACATATGATGATTCATTTCATGCACAACAAACAAACAGCAATTGCTTTCATCAGAGCCAGACAGCCAGTGCTGTCCACTTCATGCCATCTCATTGTTCATTACCTGTTCCACTTTTTGTCTGCATCTTGCTCTTAAAGTGAAGGCCCAGAGGGCAGCCTCTCGTGTCAATTTCAGAAGTAACTGTCACTAATCAGCATATAGTCAGTAATTCCAGTCCCACTTCTTTTGAGGGGACTCGTCTACGAAGCGACAGTTTCTTCATTCTGCGTAATCCAGCCATCTGCCTTGAGGGAAATAGATATGGATAGGGGGAGTCTGGAGGAGGAGGATAGAGGAGCATGACTGAGTTGTGAACTTGTGAACTTCAGGATTGCAGACAGAGGCACCTTCAATAATAAGACAAAGACAGTGCTGCTGATGGATTTGTTGTGATTAGAGTTTTGATGTGGTAAAAGTTGCAAAACAAATAAAGACACACAGGAGTAAAATTGAATAAGGAGTCAGGACGAACAAAAAAGGAAGTCAGTTTCAGGCATAGGTGTCAGGGAAGTAGAGCTCGTCCTCAAACTCTGTGAATTGAGACGGGAGTAGGTCATCTAACAGATAAAAACTTCCGTCACCTAAGTCGGTGTCCTCTTCTTCCTGCGTGGATTCACGTATTTTGTAATCTGGTGGTATGAAGTGCTGATTCATCTTAATCATTGTTAACCTCTCCACATTTGTGGGCAAGAGGCGGGTCCTTTTCAAAGTTACAATGGCACCAGCAGCACTGAAAACACGTTCAGAAGACATGCTTGCGAGTGGGCAAGACAAATAAATTAGAACCAGCTTGGTGATCAGTGGCCAGTGAGGCCTTTTCCCATACCAATACACCAATGGGTTGTGATCAATGTAGACCTCTGTTGGGTCATCTAGATAGGCCTGCACCATCCACTCAAGGTCATCCAGGGCTGCTCCACTTTGCGTACCATCTGTGGCCTTTGCATCAGCACTGGAACAAGCAAACCCTTGATGAGTTATCCAATCCGCTTCCGACAATATTATGGCTGGGCCTGGTGCAGGTGAGGATGATGATACGGTTGCTGGTGTAGGTAACGGCTGTGAGGGAAAGTGACTGTCTTCGGCCACAGAAGTGGACCTTGACGCGGGATGGCCTGCTGATTCAGTAGTACTTCTGCCGGTTCCTTCAATTTCCTGCTGCTCTTTTTCGAACCGAGTGGCTGACAGAGCTAGCCAATGTTTGTACTTCGTAACATCTGCTTCAGTAAAAGGAATGAATGCTTTTCTGGCCAGTGTCTTTTTGTACCGTGGATCCAGAATAGTGGCACAAATGTAATGTTGTTCTGTATGTATTTTTTTGAGCCTTTCATTGTCAACTAGGCGGGTTAATAAGCTCTCCGCCAACGGATATGCGTCTTGCTTGTGAGTATCATCTTTGAACGTTGAAGACACTGCCTTCAGTTGGTGCTCTAGCATGCGCAACAATAGGATAGCTTTGACCAAAATACAGTCCTCCCTGCTGACTTCACGTGTGAAGACCTCAAAAGGACGAAGCATGTCTGTCAGGCTTTTAACTAGGTCCCATTCCTCCAACTCTAGCCTCATGTCTTTCATAGAAGAACCCAGTGCAAAGACATACTCATTGATTACCAAGCACTGGTCAGACAGACGCTCAAGCATGTAGAAGGTTGTGTTCCAACGTGTTACCACCTCCTGGATGAGTACTCTGACTGGCACTCTACGTTCATGTTGAAGTTTCCTCAGCTGCTTCCGGGCCTTAAAAGAATGGCTGAAATGTGTGCCGATTCTTCGGCAGGTGGTCAGTAACTTGCTGACTGTGGTTTTTTTTTTCAAGAAATCTTGAACAACAATGTTAATACTGTGCGCCAAACACGGCACTCTGAATTAGCCACCATCATTCATGGCCCTAACTATATTACTGCCATTATCCGTGGAAACATAACCAATCATGCGCTTTTTGGATGCAGCCAGTCAGTCAGTCAGTCAAAAGTACTTTATTTGGTTTAAAACAAAACCATAAAAGTATACTAAGCATTTTAAGTCAAAACCACAATTATTATCAAAAAACAATAAAAATACAATACAGAAGTGCAAAACTAAATATATATACACAGTACCTAATTAGTTCATTTACAAACCCATTATATAAACCCAGATAAGCATTTAAAAAAAGTATCCTCAGCCACAATTCATTTCACCAAATTTAAAACTTTGACTAGTCCCATTTAATTTTCTTCTTTAATCTTGCAGTCACAGTAAGGAAATTAACAATATTAAAAATGTCCCATACATTAGAAAGTAGCTGCAAGTAATGGAGGGCTGGTTTGACTTGGATAAAACCTTTCTCCTTTAAAAGAGGGATAATAAAACGCTTGCGAATTGGAAGAAAATGCTCACAGAAGAAGATAAAGTGCTTTGTGTCTTTAGTGGAGAAACCATCACAAGAACAAATCTCCAGATCTTCCTCTCTTTTCCACCCCGATGACCCAGCGAGGAGGAGGTGGAATTGATTCAACCTGAATCTGGTTAATAAAAAGCGGTGGTTCGAATTAATTACAATGTTCAGGTAAGGTTCAGTAGCCCGTGATGTTTTTATCAACTGATGAGCCCTAACCGTCCGTTTGACCAACTCTCTATCATCTCTGGCTAAGCTGGTCGTTAAATTGTTGGTGTCCTTGACCCACCTGATATCCCCTTTCACCAACTTATCAGGCGAGTTAAACAGTTCTGGTCGACCCAATTTAAGAGCTAACTTATGGACATAACGCAGCCAGGGGATACGGTAGCCAAAATCAAGTGCTAGACAGTCTCTGAGGATTTCCTGATTTAATACTAGCTTGGGGTTTAACCAGATAGAGATCCATTTTATAAGGGGAGCGATGGCTATGCGACCTTCCAAAAAACCAACTCCACAATAATGGTGAACTATGAAACCGGATGTGGATTGAGGAACAGATAAAATAGTTTTCAGGAACTTATCCTCCACCACTTGAATGGCCTTCATATTCTTTAAAGCCCAAAGGTCTGCCCCGTACATTGGTAAAGAAACACATTTCGCATCATATATTTTTAGTAGTACTTGAAATGGTTTAACTCCCAATTTACGGGCAAAGCCCAAAACAGCTAAAATGGATCTAACCAATACATTTCGTTTAGCTATTAATTGGGGAGATCAAGTACCATTATCATCTAAAATAATGCCTAGGTATGGAAAAGTGGATACCCTAGACAGCACATTTCCATCAGAATGCAAGGTTTTTACCCCTTTCACTTTGGCGCCAACCATCGTAACGTGTGATTTGGAAAAGTTCAATAGATTTCATAAACATAGCAAACAAAGTTAAAAGGCTTTGCAACCCTACCGCTGTACGCACTAAAAGGGCGGCATCATCCGCATATAACAATGCTGGGATTAATCGTTTGCCTACCCTGGGTATATCTTTACAGGCCTCGGACAAAACTGAACCAAGATCATTAATGTACAGTGTAAAAAGCAGGGGGGTCAAAATGCACCCCTGCCTCACACCATTAATAATGGATATCTTCCCTGTACAGTTGCCCCTTCGATCGTAACTCACTGTAGCAGATAAGTCCCTGTGCAGGTCAGCAAGGAAGTACACAATATTTTTATCCACGCCCCGGTGGAGGAGCATTACCCATAATTTGGACCTATTCACACGGTCAAAGGCCGAGGAAAGGTCCATAAAAGCTAAGTATAGGGAACCCTCTTTTGCGATTGTGTACTTTCCAATTAATAATTGTAGGTTGAGACTTTGATCTATTGTGCCCCGACCTTTCCTAAAACCGAACTGCAAGCCCGAAAGGGTGTTAGTTTCTTCCAACCAGCCTGTGAGCTTGCTTAATACCACCCGACCTAGCACCTTTACAGCAGAATCGATGAGGGAAATGGGTCGGTAGCAACTAGGATCCCCTCTATTACCCTTTTTAAAAATAGGTACTATTACCGATTCAGACCAGGAATCCGGCAAACCTGATTTGCACGTCTTATTAAAAACATTACATAGAACTTTTGAACATATCTTGACATCTGATTTAAAAAGATCGGCTGGGATGCCGTCTGGTCCGGGAGCCTTGTTACAAGTCATCTGGCGGATGGCCTCTGCCACCTCTGACTCAGTAATTGATAGAGTATAAGAGTCATGCATGGAAAAGGATTTAACCACCCCACCGGGGTCTGCTCCTTCATATACAGATTTAAATTGGGCCCACCAAACTTGTTCCTGGATACCACAGTCTAATTGACTGTTACAGGAATCTTGGAAAAAAGGTTTATTTACTACTGCCCAAAATTTAGAGCTATTTTTAAGAATATCAATAGATGTTAGCTCAACCCATGCTTCTCCTCTGATTTCTCGTCGTCTGTTCTCCAGGGCCACTTTATAGGCTTTCCTTAGGGCTGATATGATCGATTTATCCGTCTGATTTTGCTTCAAAGCCTCCAGCAATTTACGGTGAGCTAACGAGCAGTTATGATCAAACCATCCCTCCCTGGCTATGTCTTGCGCCCTACCCGGCCGTTTAAGATCACTAGCAACCTGTGTACAGATTTTGGTATAAGCTTCTAAGACCTCCTTACCCTCTGCATGTTCATTCAAGCAAGTGGACATTTCATCTCCAACCTTAATTAAGTGGTTGGTTTTAAAATCCTCGGGAACTACTCAGCACCACCTAATTCTGCGAGCCTGGTCTTTGGGGCGGATGTCTGATTTATCTATCTTCCTATTACATGTGGCATGTTTCTTGACCACATACACCATGGTCAAATCCACTGGATTATGGTCGCTTAATTTTGGCCTAAAATGCAGTATAATCACATACCTTAGCACCCAACCTGGAGCTGATGAAAATATAATCAATAGTTGATGGTGTCCCATTCTGTTTAAAAGTAGGTGCAGCCCCTTCCGATTTACAAGGATATATTAATCCATTTTCAGCCATCAGTGATTCCAAAACTTCTCCTTGCGGGGAATGCTCAAAGTGGGTGTCCCCCTGGTCTGGTGGGCCTAGACTATCCATAACCTGACAGTTCTCAGGGCAGCCGTGCACATTCAAATCTCCTAAGACAATAACTGAGTACAGGTCTATGTTATCTTCTCTATATGTATCAAGGAAACAATTCAGGCTGACAAGGTGTTCTGTGGCGGTAACTCTATCAAATGAGTTATAGAAATTAATAATCAAAATAGTGCCCATATAAGTGGAAGCAATTTGTACTGCCAAACAGTATGGTAAACCTGTATCCAATTAATTGTGAGTGCCTGTAATAGATGCAGAAATCAGAGTCACTAACCCGCCCTTTGCCCTCCCCATACTGGAAGCAATAGCTGGGGAGAAGTGGGATGTATAGCCGTCTAAGCATAGCGAATTCTCAGTGTCCCATGTTTCTTGCAACCCAATGATATCTGCCCCACATAAAGAATTTCTTCATAGTGCATCGTCGTTTCTTAGGCCTGCGATGTTCCAGGTTAAGATTTTGGTACCCTTAGTGGTTTCATTAAGACCAACCCTCTCAATAGAGGAGATACATGCTGCTAATGGTTCCTTCACCTCATTCAACCGAACAACATTATTTGGTGTTCCTGGGGACCCTAGTCAGTCGATCTCTTCCAGGTTAGAAAGTACATCGAATCGGTTATGGGTAGATACAAAGAAGTCGCGAGGACCTCGGGCCTGTGGAAATTGCCTGCGTTCTACCCTTTCGTTCATCATTACAGTGGAGTCTCTATAGAAAAACCCTAAGGGTGCAACACCAATACCATCCTCTGAACAAAGCCTAGAGTTAGCCCTCTCCAAAATCAATTTCACAATCTGCGGTGACGCACAATTCAAGATCACACAGTCCCCTCTACTGGTTTTGACAGAATTCCCTACCCAGGGGATACTACGTGTCATTTTGAATTCTTTAAATAAGTGTCTTCCCAGACCGGTCAGATTATTTACGTGATGTAGTGCCTTATTTCATAGGGACATCCAATGTTCATCCACACCGCTCTGAACAGGAGGGACGTTTGTCAAGATAACAGTATATGGTGTCGCCTCAAGCGGAAGATTTAACCTGTGTGTTATGTGCTGACGTGCACGGTCACGCCACCCTGGGACCTCATTTATCTCACTCCTGTGGACCTCATTTATATCGTTCCTGGGATCATCCCTAGGTCTATCCTTAGAGAGTGTGGCATGCTTGCGACCTGTATTCACCACTGGGGCCTTTATAGTTACAATAGCCCCCACCTCTGCCACTATAGGAGTCTTATTAGATCCTACCCCCAGAATCCCAGACTGGGCAATGGAATCACTAGGATCACCAGACAATGTATTACGGGCAAGAGGGAATAGTTGGTTTTTGATTCTATCCAACCAGGAGTCTATGTCAGAAAGTTTTAAGGAAATAGGTCTCAGTAACTCCATTAACTTCTCCTCAAGTTTAGATACAATTCGATTTTCCAAATCACAGGACTGAGTGCTAGTGTCCAGCAAGCTATGAACACTCGAGCTAGCGGCCTCATGCTCGCTCCCCTCCGTGTGACACTCCCTTTTTTGACACTTTACTGGCCTGTTGTAGAGTGGCCGGAAAACTACCCGCTTTTCTTTTGGTTGAAGTTACATTTGCCCGGTGCTCCCCCCTGTTAGCTTTATTCAAGCGTTGCTGGCGAGTCTGTACTTTGGGGGATAAGGGAAAAATAGGGGAAGCATTCCTCTCTTTATGAGTGTCAACCTCGGATAGCTCTGGAAAAGACACTGATGGTCCCTGTGGGTGCGATGCATCCCCTTGGCCTTCTCTATCAGCAACAAATCCAACTGGGTCTAACAACAACAAGGAGCCAGTTGTAGGAACACCAATTGAGAAACGACGGTGTTCCAATGAAAGGCGCCTTTGTGTTAATTCAATTTCCAGGCACACCGCCGATTCTGCTCTTATTAAAAATGCATCAAGGGTGCCCGCTACCCGTGAGCCCCCCGCCCCCTTATCACTGCCTTTGCTCATGGCCTGAGATAACTAATAATTTATGCGACAGTGATAAAACACAAGGTTCAGTGAAAAAACGCCACCAGAACATTAAGTCACTAACCACTTTTAAAGAGGGACCCAAAAAGTCAATTTAAAGAGGGCTGGCCCAGCCCAGCCTCCTCCTGGCTTCGACGGGGGCAAACGGGCCTGCCCTTGGCCCGGGCTTTGCCCGGGCACGCCCGCGCGCGTCCCATGCTGTGTGTGTCCTCCGGTTAATTTATTGGCCTCCTGGCGCTATGCGATGACGTGGACTGCCTGCGCCTCCCAGGGACTGATGGGCAATGAAGTCCCTTCTGGTGCGGTCGCGGTAGCAGTATCGGGTGCGGCAACAGCCGCGGGCGCAACAACAGACCCCCACCACGGAGGGACAAGGACCAGGGCAGCTGGTAGAGTGCGGGTTCAAAGCGGGTTCAGAGTTCCACGGCGTCCCACGCTGCGTGTGTCCTCCGGTTAATTTATTGGCCTCCTGGCACTATGCGATGACGTGGACTGCCTGTGCCTCCCAGGGACTGATGGGCAATGAAGTCCCTTCTGGCGCAGTCCCGGTAGCAGTATCGGGTGCGGCAACAGCTGCGGGCGCAACAACAGACCCCCACCATGGAGGGACAAGGACCAGGGCAGCAGGTAGAGTGTGGGTTCAAAGCGGGTTCAGAGTTCCACGTCGTCCCCGATGCTGCCATTTAAAGACCTTAGTGTTAAACTCCTCCAAAATGTTTACTGCAGTATGAGATTTCTCTATGGCAAACATGGCTACTGTTGCATGTTTCCAACTAGCTTAAAAAATTGTGGCAGGGTCAACACCTGCAGACATCTTTTCTCTAACCCCTGCAAAATAGACCCAGTGTGCAGTGATGCAATGTAATCAAGGGCTTATCAACTGGACCATATGTCTGTTGTCAGGTGGATAGTGTGAACAGCACTCTTCTGCAAAGCTGCCCCAATCACCCCCAGCACATCTTGATGTAGTGCTGGAACCGCAACTCTGGCAAAATAGGACTGGCTAGGAACCTTCCATTTAGGGCAGACTGTTGACACAAATTGTCGAAAACCCACCCCTTCCACGAAAGAAAAAGGGACAAGGTCCAGCGCTAACATTTTAGCCAGCATTGCATTATAAAGCGTGTATAAAGACGTGCCGTTGGGTGGTTGCGTTCCAATGGCGCCTCCGACCAAAACATGCTTTTAATGGTGGTCTGGACCGTTTTCATATGTGATGAGGATGCAGAACGCTCTTCAACCCATTTAGGCTCATTGATGTACTTTTTCGCATTGGTGTCTCTACCAGACTACTGTGCCTCCTTGATGTTGTTGGGGTAGAGGAGGGTGTGGGCGCTACCACTGCAGTGCTGCTGCCAGGGGTTCTGTGTGTACCAAAAATGTCTCTCGGTTGTTCACCTCACCCCTGCACGATCAGCTCCTCTTCATAATCAGATGGAATATAATGTCTACATTTGGATTTGTACTTTTGGCTTCCCGGATCTTACTTAGGTGCGCCTCCAACTGGACAGTGTGGTGTTTTTGGAGATTACCTCTCTGGCCTCCGGTACCATAGTTGGTACCAAGCTTACCCCGACTAACTACAGTTTTAGAAATCGAACAAATAACTAGGTTTTCCGCCTTTTTGCTAACACTAAAGAAGTCCCGAACTGAGGAGTTGAGATGTCTGGTGGTGGTGGAGGTGGTGGAGGTGCTACTTTCAATGCCAGATGAAGTGGAGGATGGGCGTGGCCGAATTTGACTCTGTTGTGCACTTACAGTTACAGCACCACTACTTGAGGTAACGGAGGTCCAGCTGGATGGAGGTCCCTGCCGGACCCTTCTGAAGAGAAAATATGGCAGCTGTAGGTCGTGTTGGTGTAGTAGTTACCTGTGTTGGTGTTGGTACCAGTGCATGCCGCCCACAACCCGCTCAGCAGCAGTTCGGGATAGGGTAAAAATGTCTGTCTGCTGCATGCCCGCTGGGGCTGGAGTGACGACTGTGATGACTGGGTCGTCATCGTCAGACTGTTCATCAGCAGCAGAATCCACCACTTCTACTTCTTGTGCGTCGTCATCACCCATAAGTGAAAGCCTTGCGGGAACCTTCCTTTTAGGCTTAGCTACCTTTGTCGGCTCATGGCGTGCCTCCCTCTCAGACTGCATTGGTGGGTTCCAATCAAGATCAAGATCATAAGAAGGAAGGGGGCTTGAAGGAGAACTTGTACTAGCCCTCCTTGACCTTTTTCTTGCTGTGGATCTGGAAGACAATGGATCATCAGGAGGAGTGGCTTGCTCGGATGATACCTCAGCTTGAATCTCGATTTCCTGATGTACCCTACTTCTGGAGGAACAAGCATTGTGGGCAGTTGTGCCTCTCCATGCGCCTCTCCATGCGCATCTCCATGCACCTCTACTTGCACCTCTTCTTGCGCCACTACTTGCACCACTACTTGCACCTCTACTTGCGCCTCTACTTGCGCCTCTCCTTGCGCCACTCCTTGTGCCTCTCCTTGAGCCTCTCCTTGCGCCTCTACTTGTTGCACCTGTGGTTGTCGTTGTGACTGTGGTTGAACACTCGTCAGATGAGACACACCCTGCATTGATTGGATGCTACTTTCTTGCGATGAGTAAACGTCAACATCACTGGTCGATGGTGATTGAGCAATTAAAGTGGCTGCCTCTGCGGCACTCATGGCCTTGGGCCTAACTTGGCGTGGTGGCACTGAGACCAATGAAGCTGAGGTGCTGCTCCCAGCTTGGTCCCCTGTGGACACCGCTGCTGCAGGCGTAGTTTTTTGTTTACCAAAAAAAGTGTGTGTGGGCACACCAGTCTCCTTGGTAAGTGGCACCACTTGCTTCTTCTGCTCCTTCTTACTGGCAGTGGCACTGTCAACTTTCTTGGTAGAGGAGCTACGGCCACCTTTCTTTGGGCCCATCTTCTTAAGATGTCAGAAGAACAGCAGGTCGCAGTTGCACGAGTTGTAGAGTTGTCTGTGGCCACACATGACGTCACGTGACGTTGTGCTGCACACACCGCAGCAGGACTGCTCCCTGGCACTGATGATGAACGATGAGGATGATTGATTTGTGTTTCTCTTTGTGCACCTAAAAGCAAAGGAAGCCAGAGGAACATCAGTTAAATAAATGTTGCATATGTCGTGCTTCAATTAATATTTGCAACTAGGTATTTATTATTATTACAACACACCCAAAAACGTAAAGACCAAAAATAAAAATTACAATGATTTCTAATCAAAAATGGATGTTTCCATTGGTAGAAGAGAGACCACGCAGAGAGAGTTGCTTCATGCACCACTGAGTACCTCTGGGCATAATGGATGAAACAAAGAAGGGCAGACTGGGTACAGGCCTATGGCACAAAGCACACTGCCTGGCTTCAAAATGGCCCCTTGACCCCTACCCACAAGGCCCTTCCATGGACCAGGCCTCAAAATCGCCCCCACCCTCATGGCCAGGCCCCATCACCACCCCCAAAAATAAAAAAACACACAAAAAACACCACAATCCAATGCCATCCATGCCCTAAATGATGTTTAAATTCAAGACACCCCACAGAAAGACTTGGTCCATGCACCACTGAGTACCCCTGGCCATAATGGATGAAAGCAGGGCAGACTGGGTGCAGGCCTATGGCACAAAACACACTGCCTGGCTTCAAATAGACCCCTTGACCCCCACCCACATGGCCAGGCCCTGCCTGGACCAGAACTCAAAATGGCCCCCACCCACATGGCCAGGCCCCAAAACCACCCCCAAAAATTGAAAAACACAAAAAACACCACAATCCAATGCCATCCATGCCCTAAATGATGTTTAAATTCAAGAGACCTCACAGAAAGACTTGGTCCATGCCCCACTGAGTACCCCTGGGCATAATGGATGAAACAAAGCAGGGCAGACTGGGTGCAGGCCTATGGCACAAAGCACACTGCCTGGCTTCAAAATGCCCCCCTGCCTTGACCCCCACCCACATGGCCCTGCCTGGACCAGGCCTCAAAATGGCCCCCACCCACATTGCCAGGCCCCAAAACCACCCCCACAAATTGAAAAACACACGAAAACACCACAATCCAATGCCACCATGCCCTAAATGATGTTTAAATTCAAGAGACCCCACAGAAAGACTTGGTCCATGCACCACTGAGTACCCCTGGGCGTAATGGATGAAAGCAGGGCAGACTGGGTGCAGGCCTATGGCACAAAACACACTGCCTGGCTTCAAAATGGCCCCTTTGCCCCTTGACCCCCACCCACATGGCCCTTCCATGGACCAGGCCTTAAAATGGCCCCCACCCTCATGGCCAGGCCCCAACATCACCTCCAAAAATTTAAAAACGCACAAAAACACCACAATCCAATGCCATCCATGCCCTAAATGATGTTTAAATTCAAGAGACCCCACAGAAAGACTTGGTCCATGCTCCACTGAGTACCCCTGGGCATAATGGATGAAAGCAGGGCAGTCTGGGTGCAGGCCTATGGTACAAAGCACAATGCCTGGCTTCAAAAAGGCCCCTTGACCCCCACCCTCATGGCCAGGCCCTGCCTCGACCAGGCCTCAAAATGGCCCCACCCACATGGCCAGGCCCCAACACCACCCCAAAAATAAAAAAACACACAGAAAACACCACAATCCAATTCCATCCATGCCCTAAATGTTGTTTAAATTCAAGAGACCCCACAGAAAGACATTTATTCCATGCACCACTGAGACCCCCTAGGCATAATGGATGAAAAAAAGCAGGGCAGACTGGGTGCAGGCCTATGGCATAAAGCACACTGCCTGGCTTCAAAATGGCCCCTTGACCCCCACCCACATGGCCCTGCCTGGACCAGGCCTCAAAATGGCCCCCACCCACATGGCCAGGCCCCGAACCCATCCCCACAAATCGAAAAACACAAAAAACACCACAATCCAATGCCATCCATGCCCTAAATGATGTTTAAATTCAAGAGACACCACTGAAAGACTTGGTCCATGCACGACTGAGTACCCCTGGGTATAATGGATGAAAAAAAGGAGGGCAGACTGGGTGCAGGCCTATGGCACAAAGCACACTGCCTGGCTTCAAAATGGCCCCTTGACCCCCACCCACATTGTCCTGCCTGGACCAGGCCTCAAAATGGCCCCCACCCACATGGCCAGGCCCCAACACCACCCCAAAAATAAAAAAAACACACAAAAACACCACATTCCAATGCCACCCATGCCCTAAATGATGTTTAAATTCAAGAGACCCCACAGAAAGACTTGGTCCATGCACCACTGTGTACCCCTGGGCATAATGGATGAAAGCAGGGCAGACTGGGTGCAGGCCTATGACACAAAGCACCCTGCCTGGCTTCAAAATGGCCCCTTGGCCCCCACCCACATGGCCAGGCCCTGCCTGGACCAGGCCTCAAAATGGCCCCCAACCACATGGCCAGGCCCCAACACCACCCCCAAAAATAAAAAAACATACAAAAACACCACAATCCAATGCCACCCATGCCCTAAATGATGTTTAAATTCAAGAGACCCTACAGGAAGACTTGGTCCATGCACCACTGTGTACCCCTGGGCATAATGGATGAAAGCAGGGCAGACTGGGTGCAGGCCTATGACACAAAGCACCCTGCCTGGCTTCAAAATGGCCCCTTGGCCCCCACCCACATGGCCAGGGCCTGCCTGGACCAGGCCTCAAAATGGCCCCCACCCACATGGCCAGGCCCCAACACCACCCCAAAAATAAAAAAAAACACACAAAAAACACCACAATCCAATGCCATCCATGCCCTAAATGATGTTTAAATTCAAGAGACCCCACAGAAAGACATTTATTCCATGCACTACTGAGAACCCCTGGGCATAATGGATGAAACAAAGCAGGGCAGACTGGGTGCAGGTCTATTCCACAAAGCAGACTGCCTGGCTTCAAAATGGCCCCTTGACCCCCACCCACATGGCCCTTCCATGGACCAGGCCTCAAAATGGCCCCCACCCACATGGCCAGGCCCCAAAACCACCCCACAAAACAAAAAACACATGAAAAACACTACAATCCAATGCCATCCATGCCCTAAATGATGTTTAAATTCAAGAGACCCCACAGAAAGACTTGGTCAATGCACCACTGAGTACCCCTGGGCATAATGGATGAAACAAAGCAGGGCAGACTGGGTGCAGGCCTATGGCACAAAGCACACTGCCTGGCTTCAAAATGGCCCCTTGACCCCCGGACACATGGCCCTGCCTGGACCAGGCCTCAAAATGGTCCCCACCCACATGGCCAGACCCCAACACCACCCCAAAAAATCGAAAAACACACAAAAACACCACAATCCAATGCCATCCATGCCCTAAATGATGTTAAAAACATTCAAGAGACCTCCCACAGAAAGCCTTGGTCCATGCACCACTGAGTACCCCTGGGCTTAATGGATGAAAGTAGGGCAGACTGGGTGCAGGCCTATGGCACAAAGCACACTGCCTGGCTTCAAAATGGCCCCTTGACCCCCACCCACATGGCCCTTCCATGGACCAGGCCTCAGAATGGCCCTCACCCACATGGCCAGGACCCAATCCCACCCCAAAAAAATGAAAAACACACAAAAAACACCACAATCCAATGCCACCCATGCCCTAAATGATGTTTAAAATATTCAGGAGACCTCCCACAGAAAGCCTTGTTCCATGCACCACTGAGTACCCCTGGGCATAATGGATGAAAGCAGGGCAGACTGGGTGCAGGCCTATGGCACAAAGCACAATGCCTGGCTTCAAAATGGCCCCTAGACCCCCACCCACATGGCCAGGCCCTGCCTGGACCAGGCCTCAAAATGGCCCCCACCCACATGGCCAGGCCCCAACACCACCCCAAAAAATTGCAAAACACACAGAAAACACCACCATCCAATGCCATCCATGCCCTAAACGATGTTTACATATTCAAGAGACCCCACAGAAAGCCTTGGTCCATGCACTACTGAGTAACCCTGGGCCTACTGGCTAGTGTGGCTTTACACGCACCCCAAAATTAAAAAAAAATCCACATATAACAGTGAGCTATTCAATTCTATGACATAAATGATATTTAAGTTCAACAAAACTCACAGAAACAGTTGTATCATGCACCCATGACTAACCTTGGGCCTACTGGATACTGTGCCTACCCACAATATATTTTTTTTAAAGTTGTGAAAAAGTTTAAAAGTTGTAGTTGCAGAAACTGCAATGCCCTAAACAAACAACACCAACTTACTTGTAAAATCTCAAATCCAAAAGTAATCCAAAAGTGATCCAAACAAAATGTCCTCAAATACAAATATCCAGCAGCAGCCACAAAAAGTAATCCTTCGAACTCCAGATCCAAATGAAAAGTGATCAGGACATGGACAAAGCACTGGGAGGAGCCTGCTGGATAGGAATAGGAAGTTGGAGACTCTTGGGCACTTCCTTCCTCCCACCCCCCCCCCCCCAAAAATGGACTTCTTGCACAAAAAAGTGCTGCCAAATGTCAATCTGAGGAGTTATTCTGATCCAAATCATCATTTTCAGAAGGTTTATGCTGCCTGCGGTAGATTTCGTGTGCAGAATTGCAATTTTTGCAAGTTCGGGATAGCGATCTGGTCCAATCTCCCAGCCGGAAGTCAGCTGCGTGTCGCATCTACGTGTTCGCAATTGTTTACTCCCACGATGCGTGATCGGGGGCCCTTATGACGTAGTCGCGTTCTCAAACTCTCGCAGTGCAAGATAGCGGGCCGCTATAACGTACTAGTGGTCGAAAAGTCTTGCGCGATCACGCAGCCAGATCCAAAATGGCGCAGCGCACGCAAACCGGGAGGAAAAACAACTTAACGAACTCAGAATCACGGTAAATCAACGCCGTGAGCGCACGATTGTATTTTTGAAGCGCGACCAAGCAAATAAATCCGCCAGCTTGCGAATTGCAGATTTTTGGGCAAATTCACACGATTCGCGCACTGCAAAATTGCCAATAATCTGCAAATTCCACGAAAGGAACGGATTTTCAGCCCACACTTAGTACCAAGACGCGCATAACGTCATGTACGTATACGTCGCGCCCACTGTGCACTGCGTATGCGACGAGTGCACGCCGCCAGGCCCTGTCTTACATCATAGACGAATAGTGTCATGATGGCACGCCATTCCCTCATTTTTTTGTGTCTCAAAACTATATCTAAATAACTTTAAAGTGTATATCAGAGCAAGCAATAATCTAAAATATTTTAAACATGTATATATTTCTAACTGTAATAAACTTCTATTACAGTAAATATATTTTCTCAAAATCGTGTTGGGTGCGGTCTCCTTGCGCACTTGGTGCACGATTGCCATATGTCTTTAAAAAGCATTTGATTACTTCATAACATTTCCCATTGTAACAGTAGCAAAACGCCACCCTTTTTAGTCATTCTCTCTACAACATTTGATGAGACACACCTCTTCTGCTTATAGAGCTTTTTTGGAAACTTTTTGCTATGTACACATATTTCACTACACACAATATGCAACCATCATCCTCATCAATATTCATGGTCTGTAAAGTAGCCTTCCACCTGTGATAGCCATGCACCTAAAAGGTACATAACCAAACTTTTCCCCACTGCCAGAGGTAACATGGTTGCATACGCTGTTCACAGCACAATGTACTGTGGTAGGGCCCAGGGACAGGATCATGCATAGATGAACACAATGACACAGATAGATATTGGAAGTGGGTACCAGCACGTGCGCTCAACACCTTTTGATTACCAGGGTCACATATCCAGTGATGTCTGTGCTGGGTGCATGTGGGGTGAGTGTAAACCAGCCCTCAGGGAATGGTTGCTGCTAGTATTAACTGCAACAGTAACCATTGGAAAACACTCACAGATTCAATAATAAAAGGGTCAATAGTTTGTGCTGCAGTAAGGTAAGGACAGTAGATGTGAAATAATACAGAAAAAATTATATCGTAAAAGAACCACAACTTGTGGTATACTGAGACACAGGCAATAGATCTGAACTAATATACAAAAAGATTGTATCATAACGGGACTATCAGTTCTAGTGCGCTCAGATAGCCACATCAAAAGCATTCAGCATGTGCACAGCCAGCGATGATGTGTGCTGCGGTCGGACCGTACTAGGAGCAATGTCTGTTGCCATCAACACTGCGTCATCTGCAATAGCGACTCAATCTGAATTGTGAACACTGCTGTCTGCAGTGTAGGCCAGAGAGAGCGGTCAGCAAGGGCCCAGAGCCACATGGCGTTGACTTGAACTGCAATACACGAAGCAGCAAAAAGAGTGTGCGGAGCCTGGCATGATGCGTACACGTGGTGCCGACAGAGCGCACTGCAGCCATGTCTTTTGCTTACAGGACTGCATCATCTACAATAGCAACTCAATCTGAATTGTAAACACTGCTCTCTGCAGTGTAAATTGAAGGCATTAGTCACACAGACATCCATGAATACTTTTTCTCACTTCCTCTTCACAAAATACAACAACATAAATTACAGAAAACTCCACTATCAATAAATCAAAAAAATTTGATTTATGATCTCTGCTGTCCACAGTGTAGATTTTTATTCAGTATTCTTTTCCACTACCAAGAAGAATTTGGTCATTGTACTACACCTATAACTCACCAAAAAAAAGGTATTCAAGCAAGTATACTAAAAGGATATTGTGTATATTTCAATAGATGTTGTAGTTACTAGACTATTGGTTTCTCTAATTAAACAATCACCACTCAATCTGAATTGTGAGCCCTGCTGACCGCAGTGTACACCAGAGGCAGTGGTCATTAATGCCTCACAGCCACGTGCCGTTGGATTCGGAAGCCTGAAGTTGGTTGCACCTGATCGGAGGGGGTACACAGAAATGATCACACACTTTAACTTTTGACATCCTCAATCATAGAATCAAGACCCCGTTTCACTGTTCGGACCTGCTGTACCGTGGTGTACTGAACTGACTGGTGTCAACCAAGCACAATAATCATGTGCATCAGTTAGCTACGGAAGCACAGAGTGTGATGCACCTCAACGGAGGGAGTTGTATAAAACCAAGCTACAGATAATATCGGACATCATCCATTGTGGCTTCAAGACACCAATCCACTGTTGGGACCTAGAGTAGGTTGAACCTGGTCGAAGGGAGTACCTCCATCTCCACTCTCAGATGCAGTTCTAACATCATCCATTGTGGGATCAAGACACTTTTCTACTGTTGGGACCTACAGTTGATTGCACCTGGTCAGAGGGGGTACACAGAAATTATCACAGACTTTAAATTCTGAAAGCCTCAATCATAGAATCAAGACTCTGTTTCACTGTTCGGACCTGCTGTACCGCGGTGTAGTACAGTGACAACAGTCAATCAAGCCCAATAATCATGTGCAGAAGTTAGCTGCGGAAGCACAGTGTCTGATACACCTTAAAGGAGGTCATTCTATGAAAACCAAGCAGCAGGTAATATCGGACATCGTCCATTGTGGGATAAAGACACAGTTCCACTGTTGGGACCTAGAGTTGGTTGCACCTGGTTGAAGGGAGTACCTTCAGCTACACTCTCAGATGCAGTTCTAACATCGTTCATTGTGGGATCAAGACACAGTTCCACTGTTGATACCTATTGGACTACTGTATTAGTAGTATACAGAGTACTCCATGCTGCTGGGCCTCAGACTGGGCGCTGTGTGCCTGTGTCGCTGTAGCCAGCGCTGATCTCAGATACCTTCCGACCTCTCCGACCTCGGCCCAGGAGCTTCCGCCGGCACGTGGCGGGCCCTCTTCGACATAATGCGGTAGCGGAAGGTGACCTGTGGGGCACATGTGCGTTACAGCGGCCATGACGGTTTCTGAATACCAGTAAGCTGAGAGCATCATTCACGCAGCCACCTTCACTCCCCGGGTCAACCTTGTGGAGGTGTAAGCTGCGCAGACCTGGCAGACACGTTCGCCATTCCTAAACAAAACCACACCCACAGAAATGTGCCTTTTATTAATACCCTTACACTAGCCTTGCTTACACCGAGCCAGCCCACTATGCTAAAGATTTGAGGGGAGAGGGGGCACGTACGTGCTATGTTATCGTAATCTTCCTCCCTACTGACTGTACGATCATGGTTGCGTCCACTGTCTACTTCACTCAATAGACCATCAGTGTATGTTCACATGTACATGTCTTTGCTCTGCATACTCAAGTTTGTCCGGCAGATCCCGTCAACACTTTGCATTGTATACTTTTATAATCGAGAATCACTTGCCACCTTCGCACATACTTAGCTCCCATCTCTGCCCGCATTCTGCATTGTGTGGCAGAGGTGCCATGCCATGTTTGGTTTGTGTACATGGCTAGCCACGGTTCCCATAGTATGTAGTGTTGTTGTGTCTGCTAGGAGTACATGTTGTTTGTCAAGATGTATGTGATTATACAAGGTAGCACGTTATACACGAGCAGTGGTTTCTCCCATTTACATATCGGGGATACAGAACTTTTTCTCGCAAGTGAAAAGTGCGACCACAATGGCAGTCATTCATTATTACCCAAGAATGTCCAACTGCACGACGCTTCTAATCTTAAAGCCCCCAATCTTGCGTGCTTTCTTAAAGGCACACCAACTCCCACAATCAGACCAACATTCACACAGCTTTCTAACAGCAGTTATCTGCTTCTCAATAACATGCACTCCTGCGGAATGTGAGCTGGCATACCATATGTCTTTACTGTTTCAAACCGAGTAACTTACTGTGGCAATGCCTATTTTCACCCACACAAAACAACTCTCGAACTTCAAATTGACCTTCAATACCTCCTTTGAAAACAGATTTCATTAAACTAACCAAACTAAAAGCGCTTTTGTTCAGAACAGAAGTTTCCCTCACTTCTGCAAAAGAAATGTATTGACTGTAGATAGCACGAACTTCAAGTAAATTACAGTCCCTTTTAAAAACGAACCTCCCATTACACTTTGTGAATTGTTACACAATTTTCAACACATCTCACACTCAAGGTCTGCAACACTTTTTTAACACGGTCTCCTCCGGCCTTCTCACAGTCTTTCAAACTGTTTTTGCTATAATACCAGACTTCCTTTATTCGATCATCTATGGAATAACAGAAACAGTACCCAAAATTCTCGCTCTCTTTGCGGCCATCCTACTACTAGTTTTGCATCTAAAAAATGGCAGAGCTCCCTGTGGTAACAAGCATGTCCGACAGAATATGCGTCTATGCTAAGCTACATCAATACTGTCAAAAAATTTAACAACTTTTTGGCTGCCTGCATCTATCTATTATCGGAGCCAGCTACAACATGACTTTTATTTACACATTAGCAATCTGCGTGCAACCATCTTTTCATTGTAAAACTTGCCCATTCGACTGGCATATGGATCTATGCCTTGCCAACATCCCAACAATCGCTCCCGATATCCAGCAGATAGTGGAGTATCTTCAAAACCATGAACTTGATTTTTCAGGCAGTGGAGAAATGGCGGATGCAACGCAAAAAGGTATCATGGCGGAATGGGATTTCTGCGCAGCCGTGAAAGATCTCCTGCAACGTGCGACCTTTGACAACATCGCAGATTGCCTTCCAATTCAAAATGCTGCTCCAACATTGAAGGAACATTACTGTCCCTTCGATGATATGAATTGGATCGCTTTGCCGTTCTCACACGATGGCAGCAATGACCTCTTGGAACATTACGCATCTCAAGCCACTGAAGAACTACTGGACTGCAATCTCCAAGACTTGTAAGAAATTCAGGTTATTCTTGGATTGATTTTTTCCAACTATTTTTACTTTTTCCTTTTAATACACTTTAATTGAACTATTTTCATATAATAACTTTCTAAGTATGCTCAGCATTTGAACTCTGTTTTCATTATTGCCCCTTACGTCTCCAGTCAAACCAAGGTTGAGTGATGTATGGCCTATGCAAATTCCCTATTTACTTGCTAAATTAACCCAAACCGACATCCATTTTGAAACCATGTCTATTCTTTGTGCACAGGTCTCTCTGCCTGCCTGTTATCCACAAAGCCTTTTCACACAAATGTGCTCATCCTCAGCCTCTGCTCACAAGCTGGCGATCAAGATAAAAAAATACGACATTGTTTAGGAACTGGTTGGCACAGTGTGGTAATCGTATCCTACCTTTATTTTCATTATAGAATTTAGTCATTCATGTCTAATAGCTATTCTTTATGTCACATGGAACTGTAACATGAAATGTGGAATTCACTGATGCAGGAGCTTCGGTTTAAATACAACCGAAACGGTTGGAGTTTGCCTCAGCTCGGTGCCTTAGCTCTTTGCACAAGAACTTTTTTTTGAGAGCGGTGAAGACATTAATGTAAGGTTTGACGAGAAGGGTACCGAATGTGCTTCTCAGAAGCGAAATTTTGTGTTCCTCCTCAAAGTTCCGATGTGGGTAGAACTATTAAGAATTCTGACATGCACCAGATTAAATCTACTGTACAAGAGATTGCTGACTGTTCTACTGTTGATCATTGTGTGTTAAAAAAAATAGTACCAGGGTACCTAAAAAGTTTGATGATTACATTTTGCAATTTTTTGGGGGTTTGTTTTCTTAAAGGATACATGTGGTGATAGTATCCTACCTTTATTTTCACTATAGCATTTCGAGTCATTCAAGTCTAATAGGTATTGTTTATGTCACATGGAACTGTAACATGTAATGTGGAATTCACTGATGCAGAAGCTTATGTTTGAATAGAGCAGAAACGGTTGAAGTTTGCCTCAGCTGGATGCCTTAGCTCTTACACCAGTGGGTCCATTTATGGCACTTAAATAAAGACACTTTTTTATAAAACTTGCATACCCCATCGCTTTATTACACACAGCCACTTTCTTAGACACACCTGATTTCAACCATTTCTCTTCTGTGGCATTGCAACGTTCTGCATTATATTCTTCACAATTATTTCTTTATTCCTGCTTGCTAAAACACTGCATTCGAGTCTTTAGAAAGTAGAGGTGAGTAGTTGGCTTCCCACTCCCTGTATAGTATAAATGCATACTAACACTACCTACACAGGTAAGGTACAGCAGCCAGTATCCTTCAGCACCCACAGCACATCACTTTACAGCAATCAGCTCATGGCTTAGGCTCACGGTTTCATCCCTGAATCTTCAGACCGGTACCAGTGAGTAGTTTTCTTCCCACACCCGCTTTAGTCTAAACGCATACTAACACCACCTGCACGTCTATCCTACAGTGGCCAGTATGCTACAGCGCCCACAAAGAAAATGCAGGACACCCCAGGCTTCTTAGTTCTTATTTATTGCAGAATTGAAAGCTTCCTACTGACGCATCTTGCCAGTTATGGATTGGTCACAGTAAAGCAAGTATTGTTTAACTTCCGCTTACATACTGTCTACAATTGTCATAGAAAGTGGACCATGTTGCTAAACAATCTCACGTTGATGGGCGCCATCTTGTAATGTAGATCTACAAGTATTTTATAAAATACAAAATACTGCGTGAGGCATTTCAACTGATCAGAATACCCAACGAATACATAGATATCACAAAAGAATGCACATTAAAATCAACTTTTTTATATATTTATTTTACTTGAGTTTTATATAGCGCTGGCTAGACCCGTAGGTAGCAGAGCGCTTTACAGAGTATCAGTATGAAGCAAATTACACAGGTTACAGAACAATTACATAATGTTACACAGTAGCAAAGGAAGACACGAGTTGGCAATATGAGAAAACTCGAGGATGGCAATGAGTGGACGTGTGATGAGGCAGAAAACCGCAGGAGATATAACAGTAAAAACGGAGGCAAGAAACAGCCTAAGGGGCCGACGAGGAAAAAGGGGGAGCACAGAAAGGAAAGGGGATGGAAAAACAGATAAGGACAGGGAAGTGCGAGGGAAACAAAACGGAAAAGGCACCAGAGATGTTAACAAAATCAGAAGAACGAGGAGTAGGTCCGTGGCGAACAAGAGACAATTTCAAAGTCATCCAGCAGGAAACAGGGATTGCTAAAATGGCGGGTCGAGGGTAGGAGAGGCAGTGGAAAATAGTCCCAAAATGGCAGGGAGCATAAGGGTCCAAGAACCAAAAAGGCTAAGTCCTGAAAAAAAGAAAAATAAGCGCTGATTTCACGGAGAGGCACTAGAAGGGGATAAAGATCCGAAAGTCAGGGGTGCAGCAGTCTATTTTCAAGTCACAGCCATGCGGTCCATGAGCAAGTGTTCTCAGCAGCGTTGTCCAATGCGTTGTCGATGTGTATCGAGAGGAACTGTTATGGGCGCCAGGGCTGCAGATCAAGATAACAGGAGGCAGCAAAGTTGGAAACCAGCATGGGTGCTTCTCCGGCAAGGACGGGAGAGTAAGACAAAACGCCACGTAGCCCCAATAGTTCTTACCTCCTGTAAGTCTCGAAATCGTCCCAGTTGACAAGCTGGAGGTGAGGTAACTGTAGGGGAAGGCAGCAGTAAGCGAGCCCAGAGGCAGGGGGAGAGTCAGGAGGGGAGAACCTCCGCCCGTCTCCACTGCAGCCATCCAGAGCGATCAGAGAGGCATCTGCAGCTTTGAAAGGATTCCGCTGAAATGTTGGACACCAGGGACATTTGGGAGAAGGCGGGAGAGGAGGAAGCTGAGCAGCGGAGTTGGGAAGGGAGCTGTGCCTGATTGCCGGCTGGGTAGGTATCGTGTGCGGCGAGATACCTGGGCCTGACTCCCCTATAGCTGAACAGAGCAGCTCCACCGGACATCGGCCATGCTGGTCCTGGAACTCCACGGGAGAAAGCGAGAAGCTCCACTTTTGACGAGAGTTCTCATACTCCCAAGCGCAGGAATGGAGCATCGAGGACCACAGATGAGGACGGAAACCCAGGTGAGTAGGTTTATCCCCGGAGAAGGTGGGAATCTAGAAATATTTAGCCAAAACGGCTAAGTCTGGCCGGGAGCCCCCGGCCGGAGTTCCTCACCTGGCGGCCATTGATGCTATGTTAATAACAAAACAAAGTCCTTTTTTATGTATGTGGAGCATTGGCTGTACACCTAGGTTAATTGTATATTATAGTTTACAAGGGGTGGTATAAACTGTGCTAGGTGTAGGATGGTGATAAGAAGATATTCTGTTTGAAATTATAAACCCACAACCCACAACTAAATTTAAATTGTAAAAAAAATAATTAAAATATTAAATATTGTTTTCAATTAAAAAAACTAATAGTATTTAGCAACTAATTATAAAGTAACTACAATTAATTTACTCCCTGCACTGTACCCCAATAACAATAAAACCGCCACACAAAAAATATAAACAAATACCCTAATTAAATATAAATTAATTGATTAATATTAATGATCAACTAATTTTGAAATACGTACACAAAAAATTACTTCCCACCCTGTACCTCTATAAACCCCATAATTCACATCTAAAATGTATTAATCAAATTATATATTACATTTTCACTTCATTAATTAATAATCATTAATAAAGAATTATTAATTAAATAAACATACATTACTTAAAACCCTTTAGCCCTATACACACCACAACCTGCACCTAAAATTAATTTCACAATTTCTGTAATAAATGTTGTATTAATTAATTATTGATAATTAAGAACTAGTTATTAATGAATTAACAATAAATCTCTTCCCACCCTTTACCCCATAAACCCCACAACCCACACCTAAAAGTAATCACTCAATTACCATAATTAATTATCAATTAATTAGTTAATATAAATTAACAACTAATTAATAATTAAACATAACTTACTTCCCACCCTTTACTCCTATAAACCCCATAACCCGCACCTAAAATTAATAAAAGGATTTCCATAATTATGTTTCAATCAATTAATTAATATAAATTAACAACTAATTATTAATTAATCAACAATAAATTACTTACCGCCCTTACCCTTAAACCCCACAACAAGCACAATTACCATAATCAATTATAGATATATTAATTATTACTCTTTACCAACCAATTAATAATTAATTCCAAACAGATTACTTCCCACAATTAACACTTTAAAATATAAATTAAATACATAAAAAAATAATCATTAATTTATAATAATTAATTTATTTCCCACCCTATTCCCCTATAAACCCACAACCTGCTATAGAACTAAAAAATGCAAAATGTAATTACTTTAAAATGCATAACTACTAACAATTTGGCACATATTAAAAACTTAAACAATACTTAAACAAAACAACATACATCACATACATTTAAAATATAAACTAAAATACATAACACTAATTAATCGATATTTTAAACATCTATATTTTTGCAAACAATATTAACGACTTCTATATTTTTAAAAGCGATATTTCTTACCTTAAATTCAATATTCTTGACCACAATATTCTTGCTGTTGATATTTCTGAATCACAACATTTCCAACTCGATATTCTGTCCCAGCAGCTAATATTGTCATCAAATGAATGCAAACATAATGGGGACAGGTGCCAATGTTCCCAACTAAACCTGTTTTCTCTTCCAGGCATTAACTTGTTGTGGTCCTGTAGATGTACATATTAGAATTACAAAAATAAATATGTAATCTCTGTCCCAACAGGTTGATCTGGTAACACATCAAGCCACACTGAGGAGACTTCAGCCCTCAAGCGATGATGAATATCATGCAAACTTGGACTTGGGGTAGAAACCTGGCTCAGCAGGTTTGTCTGGGCACATGGCACCAGTGAGAAGAGCTGGGTCCAGTGCAATATCTCCCACAACAGCTTCTAACTCACAGCTGACCCCCTACCCCAACAACCACACAGTCGAGCACAGGCCACAACATCTCCTGCCCCCACTGTCAAATCTGAAAATGAGGAGTCAAAACCTACTAAGTGAGGATGGAGGAGATGGTGCAAGTGTGCACGCACAAACAACAGTACATGCCCATGGGGTCAGGAATGGTTGAAAGGCAAATGTGGGCCCACAACATCAACCTTCTAGTGACACAGATGTCCAGGCCAACCTTTCTTGGGTCATGGGTGCTTATGAGGAGTACCAGGGAGCAATGGACCAGGTATATCAGGAACTCCTGGACATTAAATAACTGCAGGTGTCCTTAGACCACCGAATGGAAAGACATATTGAGCAAATAGATGAGGTCGTTGAGGTGCTGAGGGACATTCGCACCACCCTCTGCCAGGGTGTTTCACAAACAACTATCCCTCCCTGTGGTTCAACTACATAAGTCCCTTCAACATCTGTGGCAGCTACAGGGAAGGAAGCCCTGTCATGTGGAGAATCCTCAGACTCCCTGAGCCTGCAGTTGTGGATCCCCCAACCTGACATAGGGTGGGAAATCCAAGAAAACAACCATGGTGGTCGGAAGGCATGACACCCACCACCGCCAGTAAAAATGGTGCTCCTGATGTCCTCCTTTGTGTACAATTCCTTTGCTTTGTTGACTATTAATCTATAATTTTCCACCTCCGATCGGAGGAGTGTTTTGGTCTTTGGATTCCAGTCAACGTAGCTTTGATCTCAATGAATTCATCCACCAACCACTGACATCTTCACTCCTTTGTGTTTTTCTCTTAATGTTTCATTTTGTGTAATTTCTTGTACTCGCCTTGGCAATTGCAATACATTCACTTAACGCACCAATAGTAGCTCAAATGGTACTATTTCCCATCTATCATTATGTTTTAATTAGCTGTGATCCCTCTGATGACAGTGTAAATGGCTTAGGTAAACACGTGTAAATAAAGTGCTACAGAGTAACTCAACCATGCCACCACAAGATAGACTTACAGATGTACAGTACCAGACTAACTGTATTCCATAGTACCAAACAATAGACTATTATGATGACAAACTATCAGCACAACTAGATATCCCACACAAATATCTGTGTCAGTTACCACATATGTCATGTACATGCTTTTTAAACATGGTACAAGCAGACACATCTGATAATGCCAAATGAAATAGACAACATAAAATTGGTTCATTTAAATGGGGGGAACCACATTCAATACCTTCAAAAGGTATCCAACATCACTAGACAAAGAAAACTAAACAGGGCAGTACTACTAATCTTTAAGAACAGGTTCCTTCCTATCCAGTTTTGCTGCATCTGGTGGAATGTCACAAACATATGTCAGTGGTATGTTACAAGCACTGTGTCATACAATGAAGAAACACATCAACTTCTACATTCAGTTCTCACACATGGAGGATATAGCCCATGTGAAAGTAAACTAGCATGGTTTTTTGATACAACCACATTGTGTTGGAGCACATAATAGCACACATATTGCAAGAGGACCACCACAAGACAGGAAACAAGTCCAATGGAGTTGTAGCAACTTCCATACCTTCGCTGTGAAAGCAGGCTTTGTTACCGATTTTCGGCTTAAAGTCTGTGACAGACATTCCCAGAAACAATCCATGTCCACTTCCAACTTAGACACAGCATCAAACACCTGCTGATGTCACAACTCTGAAATGTCGAAATGAGGATGATATGGTGAAGGTCACCAAAAATAGCAAACAAAAAAATGGTTAGCTAGGTAACCATGTATCTCACAAGTATCTCTGTCAACATTGACTTACAGAGTAGGTGTTACCTACTTAGGGGCATATCAGCAAGGGCTGGCGATATAATTATAGGCGCTTTAGGGTCCGTTTTGGGCGAAAAGCGGTGAGAATTATATCGCATTATTTACAAGGACACGCGATTGCGTGTTTCCTTGATTCAGCTCCTGTTTAGTTCACGCCTCGCTTTGCATCTCTAATGAGATGCAAAGTAGGTGTTCCCTGCAAAAACGAAGGGAAAATGATCGCTAACTATCCTACTCCGTATTTACGATACAGCACAGGACACCCATAGCGATATAAAAAACAGCGCTAACCGTGGTTATCGCCGGTAATTTATGTCTGCTATTTTTTATGACTACTCTATTTATGACATGGGAGGTGGATTCAGTGGCTGAATCCACATCTCCCTCTCAACAAGATTTCTTTTATTGCAGTGGGAATATCGCTGAATTCACACCGATATTCTCGCATAACACCGCTTTTGATGTATAATTTATCGCCCCAGAAAAATGCGTTGTTGATAACGCATGATCCAGGCGATAAATTACAGCGATAGGCGGCGATAAATATAAAAGCGCTAAGCTTGCTTTGCAATATTTATTGCTGTCTGTTGCTGATATGCCCCTAACAGAGGTGCAAATACATGGATGGGAGAGTTACACAGTCCCAATGGCATTGATCGGTGTCATAAGCCTAATCAACATGGTGATGCCAAAACATGTATAGGTTGAAAACTAACTGACCTGTCTTGAATTGTGACTTAGCATACCATTGAGAAGTGCATATTCAGTGAGGTGGAATGCATATGTGCGTCTATGGAGGGTCAATATGTGCTTGATGTAATGTATCAGGGAGGGATAAGCTGACGTGTTGGGGTGATATGGGTACATCAGCAATATTTACTAGCTTGTGATTATTGTTGCCAAAAGTTTGTTAGTAACATGATTCCCCTTCTGCTATGGACAGAATTAAGTGTGAACAGTGTGGAATGAGCTTATCCATGCCACCTTAATCTTGGTAGTGATATTTTGCAGTAAGTTAACAGTAGCAGGTGTGCTGCAGTTCAACATGTTCAGGATTAGGGACGCCTGACCATTTGCTGATTGCGGAGCCTTGTGGGGATAGTTAGTGTTGCATTCCATGTGTACTATCCCTTTGATAACTTGAAGTATGTATGGTATACTTCAAAGGCCTAGGTTGTAAGAGTAAAGATAAGTGCTGGTACATACATAAGGGTAGATTTGGAACAAGGTCACACATGCAGTTTTACCAGACTGTCTACCGATTTACCAGGCTATCTATGAATTAATGTAGTCATCTCAGTACATAATGTGAAATATGCAATTGTGTAATGAGTTATATTATGACCTGTGTGGCCAGAGTATAAATGCAATAGTAGTTAACCTATTTGTACTATGTTTTGTCAGCATCATATCATGGCAGCGAAGGAGACAGGGCCACAACTGATGGGTAAGCAACTAGCCACAGTGGTTCATATGCTGGCATTTAGCTAAAGGGACCCAGTGGCTCAGTGGGTGATGGGAGTGCCACGGAGGGGCAGAAGGACACAACTGAAATATCATCATATTTGGAGTCAACCTCCACTGAGCCCTATCAGGTAGTGGTGGATTCCCCTGGACCACCCACCTGCCTCCCATCTCCACCTTCACTGCTACTCCCCAGCCAGCTGTCCGAGTGTGTTTCCCTAAATGGGGTGGAGTCTCCTTTGCGCTAGGCACCTCACCCCCTGCCTCTGTCTCCCCTGCAGCTGTGAGTGTGAAGGCCATTGATCTCTGAGGCAGATCCCTGTGGGTCAGACAGTGTGACTATGGCATGTCTTCCCTACAGAGATCGTTTCAGGCTCTAGCTTCCAGCTTCCCGTTCCTGGGAAGCTTGAGTCCGGTCCAGGGAAGACATGGCTTTGCAGTTTGGGCTGGACTGTTCCCATGAGGCACAGGGTCAGACTGATTTGCATATGGCCATGTCTGAACTGGGGTGGCGGAGTGAGCTAAAGAACGGTGATGGATTAAACCCAGATCAGTTGACTGGGGGTGAGTGTTTGTATTGTCAACGCTCCGTCCATCACCACCTTTGGTTTATCTTTGTTCGCCCTAAATTGGCAGGGTATGCTCAGACGTGAGTCCCTTGCTCACTTTGCCACTGGAGTCAAGCAAGCCCGGCTGAAGACAGCTGTAATGCCAGAAACCGGTCCTGGGAAGCTTGAGTCTGGTCCAGGAAAGACATGGCTTGGCAGTTCGGGCTGGACTGTTCCCATGAGGCACAGGGTCAGACTGATTTGCATATGGCCATGTCTGAACTGGGGTGGCGGAGTGAGCTAAAGAACGGTGATGGATTAAACCCAGATCAGTTGACTGGGGGTGAGTGTTTGTATTGTCAACGCTCCGTCCATCACCACCTTTGGTTTTTCTTTGTTCGCCCTAAATTGGCAGGGTATGCTCAGACGTGAGTCCCTTGCTCACTTTGCCACTGGAGTCAAGCAAGCCCGGCTGAAGACAGCTGTAATGCCAGAAACCGGTCCTGGGAAGCTTGAGTCTGGTCCAGGGAAGACATGGCTTGGCAGTTCGGGCTGGACTGTTCCCATGAGGCACAGGGTCAGACTGATTTGCATATGGCCATGTCTGAACTGGGGTGGCGGAGTGAGCTAAAGAACGGTGATGGATTAAACCCAGATCAGTTGACTGGGGGTGAGTGTTTGTATTGTTAATGCTCCGTCCATCACCACCTTTGGTTTTTCTTTGTTCGCTCTAAGTTGGCAGGGTATGCTCAGACGTGAGTCCCTTGCTCACTTTGCCACTGGAGTCAAGCAAGCCCGGTTGAAGACGGCTGTAATGCCAGAAACCGGACCTGGGAAGCTTGAGTCCGGTCCAGGTAAGACATGGCTTGGCAGTTCGGGCTGGACTGTTCCCATGAGGCACAGGGTCAGACTGATTTGCATATGGCCATGTCTGAACTGGGGTGGCGGAGTGAGCTAAAGAACGGTGATGGATTAAACCCAGATCAGTTGACTAGGGGTCAGTGTTTGTATTGTCAACGCTCCGTCCATCACCACCTTTGGTTTTTCTTTGTTCGCCCTAAGTTGGCAGGGTATGCTCAGACGTGAGTCCCTTGCTCACTTTGCTACTGGAGTCAAGCAAGCTCGGCTTAAGACGGCTGTAATGCCAGAAACCGTTCCTGGGAAGCTTGAGTCCGGTCCAGGGGAGACATGGCTTGGCAGTTCGGGCTGGACTGTTCCCATGAGGCACAGGGTCAGACTTATTTGCATATGGCCATGTCTGAACTGGGGTGGCGGAGTGAGCTAAAGAACGGTGATGGATTAAACCCAGATCAGTTGACTGGGGGTGAGTGTTTGTATTGTCAACGCTCCGTCCATCACCACCTTTGGTTTTTCTTTGTTTGCCCTAAGTTGGCAGGGTATGCTCAGACGTGAGTCCCTTGCTCACTTTGCCACTGGATTCAAACAAGCCCGGCTGAAGACGGCTGTAATGCCAGAAACCGGTCCTGGGAAGCTTGAGTCCGGTCCAGGGAAGACATGGCTTGGCAGTTCGGGCTGGACTATTCCCATGAGGCACAGGGTCAGACTGATTTGCATATGGCCATGTCTGAACTGGGGTGGCGGAGTGAGCTAAAGAACGGTGATGGATTAAACCCAGATCAGTTGACTGGGGTTGAGTGTTTGTATTGTCAACGCTCCGTCCATCACCACCTTTGGTTTTTCTTCATATGAAAACCTGTGCCTGTACGTTGTCAGTGACTTGGACATAGAGGGCATCGTGCAGCTGTGATGGAGATTTACATTCTATCTTGTTGCATACATGGCCCCACAGTACATATTTCGGCCAGGGATAATACGCCCACATCCTTTTCCATGGTCTCCAGTCACCAAGGGGTATATGTACTATCACATGTCAATGCTTGTACCAACTTGTGGGACATCGTTGTCAATGAGTGTGTTTGTGTCAAGTGATGGGGAATGTGTGTACATGTTCATCTGGGTTGTATCATCTGGCAACAGGGGCACATACACATACTGTCTTCTGGGTTGTGGTAGAGTGGGTCTGTGTAGTGATTTTTCGCTTTGAAACTAGTTTATGATGTTTGTTACAACAGGAGTTTGAGTAGGTTAAGATAACAATGATATGGGTGGGCTCTCAAGGGGAGTGAAATATGTTCTTTTACAGACATGTAAGCCACATAGATGTAATTTGGATTGGGTAGCACACATATGGTAAGTCATTACTTGTGGCATTGCACATGATCTAGATTAGTATTAGTACACATTATATTGTACCTAAGATGCTAAATGTATTGTTATTGGCAATGGGTGTTAGTTGCAAATACTTTTGCTCACACAAGTGTGGCTTTATTCCATAGGTGTTTGCAGTAAATTCCGTTCTGCAATAAGGAGATTGTCAGTGCTCGCTCTTCCACTGCCCCTCCCTGCCCCCTCAAGGTGTACTTCTCAAAATATATCTTTTCCTCAGACACTGCACAGCAACAACCTCCTTCAAAGTGCACAGCAGAAGCTCAGCTGGACCCGCAGTCCTTGCTCCCAGAAGTGGTGAGGAGGGTATTCGGGTCAGGGAGGATGTTCTGTGACAGTGTTTTGATATCAGTGGCACATCCTTTTGGGTGTGCATGAATATTATTTTACCATACTATGTGTTATGTATAGCAGTGGTGATCTAACAATACATACTTCCTCATGTTTATATGCATATGCGCATTTTTAGTCCTACCTCTATGTTGGGCCTGCACCTGTTATATATTTTCCAATTCTGGTCAGACGATGCTGAGACTACCTCCCCTCTCCTCATGCTGACCATTCTACAGAGTAGATTTGGCAGACCATCGATTTATTGTCATTTCCATGTCCTTTGTTCTTGCGAGCTCCCCTGAACTTTGGTCCTTTTAAAAAAGCTCTGAAAACCCATTTGTTCAAGATGGCCTTTTAGCTGTTCCCCGTTTCAGTTTTCCTTTCTTTTCATTCCGCACCAGGATACTCCGGTAGTAATTGAGCGCATAATAAAACAGCATATAACATAACATAACATAACATAACAAGTATGTATGTCACTCCCTGGCTGAGACGTCTGAAACAGTTTCGATTTTGCAGATAATCGAGTAGGTAGAATAACGGTATGATGTACGCAATGCACACCATGTCTGCACAGGAAGTGAGAAGCTGTGTAGAGGTGAGTTTTGACCTTATATGCCTCCCCATCCATCAGCTCTGATGAGATGTTTGGCCAGCCACAGACAGTACATCGGAAACACGCATCAAAATTGAGTGGGCGGTTCCTAGGAAGGACCACTCTTCAATCTGCTCGATTGATCCTTTCCTAAACCTGCGCGGTCGGAATTTCCAGTCAGAGTTGGAGGTACCATGTATTCAGATGCATCATAATCCAGTGGTTGGAGCACCCTCTTCCGACATGACCTTCAGCAGTCCATCCACCTCCAACAGGACTGCAGAAGCTGGTCGCCCCAGCATTATAATAAGCCCCCTTGGTGGAAAGTGGTTCATTAGTTGTGATAAATAGTGACTTACCACTAATAAGGCCAAAAACACAATAGCAGGTTCAGACATGGTCTCAATATTTTACTCCCTTGCTCAACCCTTAGTAGCTGGCAGCAAGAAGGCAGGAGTAACTTAGGAGACAGATGTGTAAAGCATTTAAAAACATCAATGCATTAAATAAGTAAAACACAACTCGCAATAAAAATTCAACTCCAAGTTATAAAAATAAAGTATGTTCTTATAAACAAATGGAAACTAAAATGATTATATATGATTTTTTTTAAATTAAACATGTCTTAATGCTTAAAAACATTTGGTGCTGGTTGCGCTTGACCAGGACAAAGTTAACGTTTTAGACCAACCACAATGGTCAGATACACTAACCAGGAGGCCTCAGTCAAAATTTCACCTTCGGATTTAGAAACTTTTCTGGAAGATTTTCTCTTGAGTGGTCCTCTTCAGCCGCCCAATTTCGATGCAACATCATCAGGTTGCTTCTCCGCAAGCCCCTGGTCACATCTTGGAAGTATGCTTCTCTAGATCTTTCAGCAGAACGAATCTGAAATCCAGGCCCTGTTGTGACTGAAGGAAGCCTGCTTGAGTCTCGAAGTCGAATCGGTCACCTTATGGGGCTGTTCAAAAAGTTCTCTGATCTTCTCCAAACTTCTAGAACTTCTTACTGAAGTTCCTTTTGAGGGTTCATAGTGTCCAAAACACAAATCCAAGGGTCTAACATGTCCTAGGTGGTCTTCCGATGTCTGCACTACAATTCCCACAATGCACCTGGCCAAAACCTTAAACGTCCACTGGGCGCATTCCAGGGTGGGGACTTTTGGTGGAAATTATGCAGGTGAGCTCTGTTAACCAGTAGTTTGCATGGAGTCCACTCCATAATCCTTCTTGAAGCAAGGCCAAGTCCTTAGGCCTATAGGACCAGATTTTGCAGCAGGTGCAGTCCTTTAGAGTACAGTCCTTTGGGTGTAGATACAGATTCCAGCAGGGCAGTCCTTATTCTACTTGCAGTTTCAGGCAGCAGATCTTAAAAGCTATGCAGCACTTTTATATTTATCCAGTACTCCTGGGTGTCAAGAAGAAGGGACCGCTGACCAATGGGAAGTAGGGTGCCACCCAGGTGTATGACCACTTCCTCAAGCTGTGGCATATTCTTGTCCCAGAAAACATTATTCTCTCAAGATCCAAAATAGAGAAAGTCTATCCAGAGGAGCTACATCTGTTTAACCCAATCTACTGGTATGGCTAGTTGTCCTAAACACTTCCCTTCCAAACCTATCCATAATCTAATTACAGGGCCTCGTTTGTGGCTGGGGTGCAATGAAGTGGTCAACAGCCTGTGCTGTCCTACAGTGTCATTCTCCCTTTGAAAACCAGTTTGGCTAACCCTCACCCCCTATCTGCCATCTGCTCTGCACGTTGTACTTCTCCTCCCACAGGAAAACCATTGTCTCGCTCATAGGTCTTTTCACATCTCATTGGAGGTTTCTGGCTAATCTGGGCAGAGGCTGGCAAATCAGAAGAGAGCAGCTGCAAGGCTGGATTTTGGCTCATAGAAAGAAAGTTTAATAACATATTTTCTATATTAGTTATTATAATTCTCACAGCAGCAGGTTGTTCAATGTATCTTAACTATATACTTTGAAGTAGATTTTAGGTAGTTCCTATCAATATTTATGCTTAAATAAAATAACTCAATGTT
Organism: Lissotriton helveticus; assembly: GCF_964261635.1. Taxonomy (NCBI): domain Eukaryota; kingdom Metazoa; phylum Chordata; class Amphibia; order Caudata; family Salamandridae; genus Lissotriton; species Lissotriton helveticus. Next base: position 824,321,316 of record NC_136057.1, read on the forward strand.
AGCTTATGGAGCTATTCACTACAATGGGTAAAAACGGAATTGGCAGTTTTTCCCTCACCAGGGCTTATAAAACATATTTTACTATATCCCTGCTTATATTTACAATACATACTACCCCTAGAGCTCCTAGGGGATACCTTAGGAGTGCATTATATGTACAAATAGGGTAGTTTGAGACTTTGAAAGTACCTTTAAATCCAAAGTCGAATTTGTATATAAATTGAAAGTAAAGGTAGCCTCACGACTGTGAGGGAGGTACTCAACATTTGGTAATGATCATGTTGGTGTGTGTGTGGTTAAGCCTCGCCAGGGCATGGATCTCTTCAAATGGCCCTAAGGTCGTAGAATAGCAGGTTCTTATTTGCTCGATGTATGAGGAGGAGCTCATTTGTGAGCATTTGATTCTAAAGGTAAAGTAACTATAGTATATTGTGTATTTTCCTACACTAGAAAGGTTGACAATAACCTAAACCTTAATGCTATGCTGCCCTTTTATTTCCTTTGGATCTGAAGAGCCTTATGATGACATACAAGGTTGTCAGGATCTGGTGAGATAATGGCAGCCATATCTGGTATGATTACTATTAAGAAGGATCATATCTGTTTATTTTTTCTTTGTACCGTCAGATAATGGCAGTTCAGCCTGAGACAGGTGCCATTCAGAATGTGATTGGTACTCACGTTCAGCAAGTGATGAGACTTAGATGTAAACTACTTCATTGTGTTATTATGATAACAGCGATACAAAGGAGGTATTGGTAGGAATTATGAACCTTTTCTCCTGTGTGATAACTGTGTATAACGGTTTGCATTACATGGAATTGAGAATAAAGTTGACTTGAGATAGAATGTAACATCTTCATATCGGAACTTAAAGACCTTAATTAGGATGTGCTTTGGAACCTGTATTTAACTGTTTTAATCTGGTGCAAAACTTTGCCACTAAGTTCAGGAGTTTTATGGTCATGTAATTTCCATGACCTGTTCGACACAAGGTGATGTGAGCATAATGTAGCCAATGTTGCCATCATTATTCAAGTGTTTTATATCTAAAACTCAGGACACACACAATCACACTGATACCGGCAAGAAACAAATATATTAGAAAATGTATCGCAGTCAACTGTTTTCAGTAGAGACTTCGGCCTCAGATATTCATAATGCCTTTGAAATATTAGAGCACCCTGTATATCCAGTAAGTCTCAAACTGCATACCATATGCCTGCTATATTATACCCTGGACAAATATTGCTACGCATAAGGCTAAATGCCCAAAATGTAAATTCCCAGCCACTGACATAATACATATGTTTGCACTCTGCCCTGATCTACGAGAATTCTGGGCAGGGATGAGCCAGGCTATGATATCTGGCCTGGCCCACCTGAGTACATTAACAATCAAGGAAAACATCATGGGATTAATTAAAACAGTGTGTGGAAGGTACTCAATATTTGGTACTGATCATTTTGGTGTGTGTGCAGTACACCTCGCCAGGCTATGCATCTCTTCAAATGTCCCTAAAACCGTAGAATGAAAGGTTCTTCTTTGCCTAATCTATGAGGAGGAGCTGGCCTTGGCTAAGGCTAGAGGTTTTACCTCTCGGAAAGTTTGACAGGATCTGGAATACATTTAGATGGGTCCCTCTCGATACCACTGTTTAATACTGGTTAAATTAATAGCCTTTGGGTCTATTGAAAATGGAAAGACTACCTCAATTCCCCGTCTCTTGTTTGAATTCCACTCGCCTGTCCTTTCTATTGACATGCATTATCTTCCCTTATGCTTTCTCGGTCTTCTTCTTTACTCTTTCATTTTACCTTTGTATGCCCGTTTCCTTTTTTTGCTCTATGTGTTGCCTCAGTCACAATATATGTAATACGAGTAGCTGTGTGACGAAATAGTACGACCAATAAAAAAAAAGAAAGAACATTTAATACGAAATGCATTCCTATGACAGTGCATGCATTCAGCGCAGATATGATCCCCTAGCTAAAGGTTATGCTTCCGACACTTCTCATGGTTTCAATTATTCAGCCTGGCAAAAACATCAGCTATACTCTCAAAGCGATAAAAATCTCTGTAGAACGTTTAAGTGGAAATAAGCTTACACTTACATCTAAAAATCGTAATATATTATGTCACACCAAAATACATGTAATGAAATAAAACAATATAGGCTAAGTTCGTACATTACGGCCCATATCTACTAACGCATTTTCCCATAGGCACAGAACGGTTAAAACCCTTTGATATATTATGAACTTAGCATTAAATTTACTGCAACCTGATACATGCTGCAGATGTGTTTACATTTTGCCTTTAGTCCAAGCAGAGATAGAAAATGTATTTTTCCTTTAGCTCATGGCCCTCACAGGGTGGTGGCTTCCACGCCATTTGAGATGGTGCCAGGATGCTGAGCTCTGCCATGACATGCAGATAATATTTATTTTCTGCCCATCTTCTCTATGTGCTCAGTGCCCTCCGATGAGGACTTGTTCCCTTTACTCTTTGCATTGTAGCAAGACGGTGTGAACCTTTGGAGGAACGTCTCGTGCACCCCGGAGCCACGTCAGTGGAATTCCTGTCAAACGCAATCGGCTGCCATTTCCTCATTTTGTCTCACACGCCCTCTGTCTGCTGCTCCTAACAGCTGTGCCTGGTAAATGGTTACACTTCAACACAATGTGTCTTTTGGAACAAATTTGTTACAGCCCTGCACTACATTATTTATGAAGGCTGTCTTTTCAAACAACATTTATTCTCTTCTGTGCTTTTTAGTGAAGTGACTGCCATTTTCTGCGTGCAACGCTAATTTTCCTCCGCCTATGACTTTTCTTGCTGCAAGCTTATATGCCTACTGCCTCTCTGCTACAACCGGTAGTTCTTTACACAGGAAACATAATGAAGCGACTGTTTATTACTATATTTGTTTCTTCAGCATAGTTCATTTCTGTATTAAACTTTGTTTCCTACTAAATTGATGGCTTTAATATAACTAAACACACTATATCGTGCTTCTCCCTTTCAGTGTATACTGCATTTTTCTACTACTATTATTTTTTTTTTAGACTACTGTACCGTGTTTTTATTATTACTATTTTACTGTACAACGCCATCATCATATTGTATGGGCAGGATTCGACCACTCAAAAGATTCTGCAGCATTCAATGCATTACGTCAAAATGGCCAGTGATTCACTCACCTCTGCTAAATCCTCTTTCTCTAGAACAAAACCTTAAAGAGCAGAAAAGTACCTTCCATCACCAAATATGACATCTCACAATAATGTCTTATTATTTATTATTATTTTTTAATTTTGTAAGGCGCACAGTTGCCCAGAGGTTTCCCCACGTCATCAGACACGTACAGAGTGAAAGGAGACTATTGATTGAATAGCCAAGTTTTTAGTCATTTGCGAAAATTCGTATAGATGGTTTCATGCCGAAGTGACATAGGGAGCGAGTTCCACAGAGAAGGGCCCAAGCAAGAGAAAGAGCGCCCGCCTATGCATGACAGTTTGGTCCTGGGAACCAAAGATTTGGCCCTAGTGGCAGAGCGAAGGAGGCGCGGTGGAAAGTAGGGATGGACTAAGATGTTTAGATACTGTGGTGCTGTACATTTGATTTCATGAATATCGCTCAGGGCCTTGGATTTAATGTGGTTCTCCACCATGAGTTAGTGTAGATCGCGGAGCGAGCCTGAGATGGAGGCCCTACTAGGAACCTGGCACAGTAATCTGGCAGCCAAGTTCTGCATCACCTGAAGTTTACAAATCACCTCCTTATTGGCTCCTAAATAAAGGACATTGCCATAGTCCAGCCTAGAAGTAATTAGAGCCTGGACCACAGTTCTTTGCGTGGGACCAGGCAACATCCAAAGGATTTTTTTGAGCCACTTGGTGAAGCAGATTGAGGTGACCTTCACAGCTTGCTGCTTCAAAGTCAGCTGGTCGTCAATGATTACACCTAGATTGTGGACCTGTCACGCAGGTTAGGGAAGAACACCCATTTGAGGAGGCCAGAGCTGGGGGCCCAGAGATCTTTATTTTTCCCAAAAATTAATACTTCAGTTTTAGCAGATTGGCTTGCATCCAACCTGCTATATTATGAAGCACTGTCTTGAGAGAAGATGACCTGGATGCCTCTTTGTTCGAAAGAGAGATTATGAGCTGGGTGTCATCAGCATAGGAGAAAATAGACAACCCAGCGTCTTCAGCAATCGTAGCCAAAGGCCTGACAGAGACATTGAACAGTAATGGGCTGAGAATGGAGCCCTGTGGTACTCCGTGAGGAGAAGCATGGGACTTAGAACTGGCTGACGGAGAAAAGACCTGGAAAGTGCGGTTGGTTAGGAAATCAGTGAGCCATTTGAGCACTGCCCCGACAACGCCCAATGACTGTAGAGCTTTTAGTAGGGCAGAGTGTGACACAGTGTCGAAGGCAGCACTCAAATCAAGCAGTATGAGTGCCACAGTTTCACCAATATCGACACAGAGGTGCAGTGTTTCCGTGTCCCCCAAAAGAGTGGTTTCCGTAGAGTGCGATGAATGTAACATTTTTGGGAAGTCAACAAAGAGCGTCAATTGTTGGTTAATATGTTTTTCTAATATTTCAGAAAAGGCAGAAAGTAGAGAGATAGGGTGGAAATTGGATGGTTCCGCCAGATCAGCATTAGCTCTTTTCAGGAGAAACTCATGGCTGCAGAGAGTGACCCGGGGCTTCGATCCGTAATCACATGCCTCTTGTAAGGGTCAGAGAGCGAGTAGGGCAGCAGGTGAGGAGAAAGCAGCCTCCTGATCACAAGAACTACACTGGGGTTGCGCTCGAGAAACTCATGGCTGCAGAGAGTGACCTGGGGCTTCTATGCATGTTCACATGCCTCTTGTAAGGGTCAGAGAGCGAGCAGGGCAGCAGATGAGGAGAAAGCAGCCTCCAGGTCACAGAAAAAAAAGAATCTGCCCGCGAGCGAATTTGCGAATTTTGCGGTAATTTCGCGAGATTCGCGGATCGCGAAATTGCCGACAATCCGCAAATTTTGCGAGCAGACGGATTTTGGGCCCATACTTAAAGAAAACTGACCACCTAGTACAAAATCAAACAAATAGCATAAAGAAGATGAGAGTAACACAAGACAATGCACATTGCCTTCAAGAAAATGACATCCGTATGTATTAAGTGTTGAGACTGGAACCAGATATATTGACAATCATTGAATATCTATGGTACCAGCCACCAACACGGATTCTGTATCAAGGCGTTGACGTGTTTCGATGGTGTTGTCCTGATTAGACCATCTTTATCATGACCGTGATGAGACTCATATCATATACATGAAGTTCAACATTGCAGTACAACTGTTTGTTAAAAGAACATATCTATAGTCCCCCAAAAAATTACTTAAACAATTATTAAAAAACACAATCATAAAAACAAATCTAGTGCAGAATCCCTCAAATAAAGTGCAGAGCCACATTATTACAAACATATATAAAATAAAACAAAAACCCGGACCCCATCTGGTAAAGAGAGTTAAACTAATAACATATATTGCCTCACTAGTTGAGCAAAAAGTTATAGATTCCCCTATGACATGATTAAAATTACGACTACAGACCCACTCAGTCTTTTCAGACTCTCAATCACAGTGTCATCGACCCAACCGTTGACATCAAGGGCTATTTCCCCATAGATGTTTTAGCTCCATTTGATGCTTGAGTGTATAAATTGGTAAAACTGTATCTCACTTTTTAGGTTATGCACTGTTCCCGTGGGAACACTGGGACAAATGGTTCTTCTAGGATATATAAGTCCCTTCTTAATCTTTCCAGATATACTTTGGATAAACAAGTCTGGGGCTGAAAAAACCCACTTATGATCTCCTTTTGACCCCAGTTCCTTTTATCATACTACAGCTCACCACAGTGAATGTATATATATTTATAGATAAGAGCCATACCCCATCTCGCCTTGTGGATATTAGTCTAGAGGCAATGCATGTATAATATAACTTGACTAGCTCCATTGTATAAGAATATAAACAGTTATCATTAGCTCTCCAATCCTTTCTCATAAACAATAAGTTTCCTCCCAATTCCATACCATTCCCTCCCCTGACACCATCATGGTTCCACTCCCAAAGCTTCATTCATATACAAGATCTTATTCTTACCTATTTCTGTAAGACGTAAAACCTCTTTTAAACTGTTAAGGGCACATGGTTTTTCTGTAAGTCAGTCGGATAAATGTTGGCTTGAAATTTTCAATGCCTCCAAAGATGCAAATATCACCCAATCTTTGTTTTTGTTTACAATAGAGCTGTTATTACCCCTACCTCTGTTTATAAAATTGATCCCTCTGCTTCTCCATTATACTGGTACTGTTCCTCTTCAAATGACACTTTAACCTATCTACTATACTATTGGCCTCATGTGTTTAATTTTGGAAATCAATTTGGTATGAATGTTTAAAGATTTTTCAATGTAATATTGCAGTATCAATTCCTAACGTTTGCTTTGCAACTATGTCAGTTAATTTTGATCATCTCTCACCCAAGTCTGTAGTACTCGATATTTTTATTGAACTTGCTTTAAAGGTTATCCTTTCTTGTTGGAAAGATACTTCTGAACTATATATACTAACATGGTATAATCTTGTTTGTGATAAGCATAGAATATCTACTGTTTCTTAACTTTGTTAACTCAGAAAATAAAATCTGATTTATAGTGGATACCTTTCACTACTTTTCTGTCTTCACACTCATCTATATTCTAGCCTGCATATTTCTGCTGTTACTTCAGTTTTATTTCTCCTTTCCCTACTTTCTATTCCTACCTCTTGTTCCCCTCTTTCCCTTCTTTTACACTTATTTTTGTCTCTGTTCTTCTTTTTTCTCTAGTTCGTTTTTATAATTGAAGAACAATGTAAGCTGTTAATTCATTATACTTTATTATTAGAATGCGATTAATAATATTAATCTTTATGTTATAGCTTGACTAACAGTTATACTACTCTGTACTAAATACCATTGTCTTATACTGTTACCGCTTTCTCAATCGTAATAAAAATATTTAACCAAAAAAAAGCTCATGGCTCTCTCAATTAATTCACTATGCAAACCAGTACCTTTCCATGATCTGTGGTTTAGGGCAAACGCAGCTCATCCTTCCTAGCTTAAATTCATAATCTCTGTGAATAGATTTCAGGAAGGAGATAAAAAGAAAATGGAGAGAGAGGCCTGGCGTTGAGGAGGTCGACCAAATCCTAAACATGCTCTGATGAACCTGACCTATGTTTCACCATATGCTTTTTCCAAGATTAAACTGGTAATGCACTTTTCCTCTCTGACAACCCCAGCTGAACAACTGGTCACAAGTAATTTCCTGCTGCTTTCCTACATTAACCCATTCGCTGCGGCGGCAATTCCGCTGCAGCGCTAGGGGGGAGGGTCGGCCGCCCGGCGCTCTCATGCTCGTGACGGAACCGCTCCGTCACGAGCCTCGGGTGAGCTGTGCTTGTGACGGAGCGAATCCGTCACAGCCCCGCCCGCTCAATAGAACGTGCCACGCAGGCGCATCATCAGCGCCGCGCAGGCGAGGTGGCCGGGCCGTGACGGAACCGCTCCGTCACCAGCACAGCCCACCCGAGGCTCGTGATGAAGCGGTTCCGTCACGAGTATGCATGAGGTTAAGAAGTGCTGCACCAGAAGCAGCCACCTCAAAAGCAACAGGGCTGCTTTAAAACCATGAGAGTAAAAGTATGAGAGGAGTCTCATTTGGACTGGGGGACTGACCAGCTAAGTCATCATTTTGTACCTGTGGGACTCCTCTTGAAGAGCTGGTTTGAAGAGAGGTAAACCGATAAGGAGGCACCAGAGAAAAGACTGCCATTTTAGATTAGAAACCGCATGCAGTCACAGGCCTCTGAGAGTCAATGTAACAATGCACTGCCTCTATTTCTATTTCAAATACTGAGCGTGATCATGCCCAGGAGTGACCACAGCTGGCTGGATGAATTGTGAACTCAGTTTCCTGGTTCTGAACATTGATTGATGATTTCATTGTCAGTCTGTAAAAGTGCCCCCACACCCTGCCACCTACGTCTGTCAATCATAAGTCAAAGTGCAGCCTATACACAGTAGAGTACCCTTGTCAATAAGGATAGTTGACCATTGTTTAGCCCTCTTACTGTTGACGCCCCCTCTTGGCACTGCATGTCAACAGGAAATGCATACCCACAACTCCTTTTTCCGGAGCAGCAACATGGAAAGTGGTGTGGCACCATGCGGTACCAGCCTGGCACTGACACCCCTTGGGCTGCTTTGTTATTATGCATTAAGTGAATATTGCACAACAGTGGAGCAAGTGATGTTGGATACAAACACGGAGTTCAAAACTATCCTTTCTTCTATTGGGACGAAATTGAACTCAAACTGAAAAAGATTGCCATGGGGGACCACAGCAGGAGGGACAATATCAGTATCTTTGATGTTCCAGGATAGGAACCTGACAATCTGCATACATTTCTAAAACCATGTTTTCTAAAACTGCTGAAAATGTTGTTTGATCACCCTCTGGAGTTCCAAAGAATACACATAATCTGCTTCTGGCAAACAGCTAGCCAAGATGCACCCAGGCCTATAATTGCATATCTGCTGCTGTGCCACAAACACACAAAGCATATATTTCAAACAGTTACACAGCACGGTCCTTACCAATTTCAGATCACACGATTTCGATCTCTTCCGATTTTTAGCAAGAACCATTGGCATGCTAACACTGACAGGTGAAGCAAAGTTATTTTTTTATGTGGACAACCTACTGTTCTTACTTTCAAATCCCAAGGATTAACTTACTGTGGTTCTCAAATTTGTGTCTGAATTCAGCAGTTTCTCAGACTACAGCATCAAATGGGACAACAGTGAGACCATGCCTCTAAATGACTACACCAAGTCCTCTTCTATAATTGGCTCTCTATTAACTGGTCCCAAGTCTTAAATATCTCAGCATATACACTGGCAGAGATACTAAGGCAGTTGTGCAGACAAATGTGTATTTCTCATCAATAAGACAACCTCCAACTTTGCCAAATGGTTTTGCCTTCGTTAATCTTTCCAAGACAGAGTAAAGATGATCAAGATGGTAACTGGCTTTGGAAGTAACTACATTTTCAGAATGCTTCCCCTTCTTTTTCGTAAAACTAAATTGTATCATATTGAAAAAATTATTAAGGACTATGTTTGGGGTCCTTGAAAAGGTCCCCTTCAGATCACCATTCTACAAGCAGCGACATCACTGTTCAGTCCTCGCCTGCCTCATTTGGTCAACATCTTTGCCACCACATAGAGGAACCAGATTGGTTTTGACTAGAGAAGCACATAATGGATTCTAATGTAGGGCAGGACTTAGTATACAAGAATATAACAGCTTTAAGGGACTACCTAAATCCATTAATACAGGAGATAGTTAGAATTTGGACTCAAGTACAAACAACTATAAGTCCATGAGTTCACGCATCTGGAAAAATGTGGTGCTGCAAATTGTCCAAAAATCAATATTCTGGGCAAATGGGCTGACACATCCAGAAGTAATCATAACAGAGGGTAGATGGAGGTATTTGTATAGAAAGTAAAAGCATTGTATCCATTTGAAAATGTTTGTCTGACATCCCTTGCCTCAGTCATCTATCTTATTAACTCTTCAACAATCAAGAAACTTCAAGGGGTTATATCTGGTTAATACAATGTCTTGATCGGAAAGCTTCAAAAACTGCAACAACAACTGAGGGGAAGGTGAAAAATGACGCTTGATGAAAAATATTCGGAAGAGAACTGGAACACGCTGTTGGAAACACGATCATAAACTCTGAGAATTGGACCCTCCAGCGACTGAGATGTGCTAACCTCTGCAACCCTTCACTTTGCTGAAGCTGTAGAGATCAAGTAGGAGTCATGCTGCATCTAGTTTGGTCATGTAGATTGTTGTGTATTATCTGGCAGAAAGTGGGTGATACAATAAACCCCTCAAATCACATCCTAGTATGCCTTTCCCGTGAGCTGCCCATCCTGCATGATACATTGCCACTCCAGGATCTAACCCTTCATAGAAAACTATAGCTAGGTCTAGAGTTATCCATGGTGAATCTGTGTGTCTTGCTACAATGGAACCAACGTCATCCCCCATCTATGTGGACAGGATGAGTGGCATGGCAACAGCAGTATCACATGAGCAAACAATTTACAGAGCAGGTATGTATGTATGACTCCATATTGACCTAGCCCTACTTTGCTGCCTTTAAAGTATCTTGGTTATTGTTCTTGCTGAGAATTGATTTTTATACATATTTCACTTGGATTTGCTTTGGAATATACAGTGTAACGGTTTCATTGTTAGTTAATAGCTAGCATTTATAATAGCTGTGCTTAGATATTACTGATCTCCTCCCCTCTACTCTTTTGCTTACTGGTTAAGAATTACACATAGAAGTCTGTTAGAAAATGTGAGACAATTTACATTGCCATCGTTGGGGTTTATTTTGAACATTGTTAGACTGTACTCAGAAGTACAGCCCAATCTTTTGTTTAGTTTGTATATTTTGAGAAATGTGCTTCTAATAGTGAACTAAAACTCCAAAGATATAATGATTTAAAAATAAAATGCAGTTCATCATTGTGCTCCTTTTCGCAACACAAATAGTCACTGTTTTCTTTAGTAGCCCATTTTTCTGTGGCCCTTCTTATGTACAAAATAGCCTACCTATGTGTAAGACATTCTAACTAAGGGTTCTTTCATTTCAAAACATAGGGAGCTATTTTGATGGTGGTTGGACCACCTCCAAAGGCTCTTCGGATGCAGTCCGACTGCCATCTGCTACTGCAGTCTGACCAACACATTACAATGCATGTTGCCGAAGGCACCAGGCGACGGGACAGTCCGACACTTTCCAAGTGGCTCCTTGAGCCCATCACACCATCAGAAGGTCAGTAATCCCTACAATAGGGGTGGTGCCTTCTCAGGCACCACTGTAAGGGTTACAATGTCCATTTCTCCCTGCCCTTTCCTTTCACACTTGGGCTCAATTAAAGAGGCAAGCTTTATTTGTGGCTACAGGTTGACATGTTTCAACCGCAGCTGCGGTCTTTCTCGAAACAGATAGTATCCGCCCTATTTATTCTTAAATACTACTATCTGGGCTTGTTCAAAAACATTAAAGTGACAGTGCATCTTTAAAGTGACAGTGCAAACTTCCGTCTTAAAATTGATACCAGTGCAAATCATCTCCAGATCATTCAGCCCGACGAGACGCGAAGCCACACCGCTTCTCCAGGAGATCATTTGTTCAGTCACACCCGACTGTGTGCGCAAGCCACCCGTCATCCTTATGACCCTTGCCCTTCATTTATTCCTCGTGATTTGTCCTCATTACCGGATCCACTGCGTAGAACACAAGCGCCGCTCTCAGCCCTGATGAGTCACAGGCACTGCCCTGTTGACGAAACACGTGTCGGCTGGCGTTTTTGTACACATTCAAAAGAAAGAAGACTTATATAAAGCTTAATATATTGTCTTCACCAAACAACTGGTGTCCAATATTTTGTCTCAAATTGACTAAATCACTTATAAGTTATTTGTACCTCACGTGTGCCCAGTACCTGCTTCATAATTTGTGTGGTGTTCTGGCATCCTTTGCCTGACCACCTCTGAGAGGTTTTAGGGTTTCCCTCTTTACTGGCAGCACAGTTTTATTTTTGTTCTTTCCATCCATCATCACATACTCCTACTGTATTGTGTGAGCGCCCTATACTGTACAACCCAAACCCCCAGCAGAAAGTCCTTCAAACCTTTCACCTAGTTCCATGCTGAGTGTGGGGTTTTCCCAATTGATATTGCGAGGATGTCATCCTTACCATATATGAATAATTTATGAGTACACTCTACAGGAGGTCCACTTCACCTCTCCCATCGACGCACAAGGTTTATTCCCAAACCTCATCCTCATACTGAACAATGGGGAACATACGCACATAGACTGTATAAATACAGCACCTCTTGCTATCAGTAAGCAGGAGGGAACCGTGACTTCAATTTCGACACTCTGACCAGAGACTCCGCAGCTCCGGCATGCCATCGCTCCAGCTGAAAGTGGTCTGATGATCCCTTGCGGGGTGTCCAACTCAAGTCCAGGACGAGGTCCCACACTCTCACTATTCAGGTATGGGGGTTCAACTAAATCCTAGTGGGATTCTTGGCTCTTAGACTTAGGTTCTTTTGCTCCTAATCACATGCTAAGTAAACTTGAGTACATCTAGACAGGCCTCTTAGGAGTACACAATTTATTTTATAAATGCATTTACATTCATGTAAGTGTTCATGACTATTGCAAAATGGTAAAACAATACTATTTCTTTCTATTCACTGTAGTACTGGTTCTATAGCTCTGCTACTGTATTACAGTTGTAGCAGCGCACTTATTTTACTTGAAAAGAACAGCAGTACAATACATTCTATTGTAAACACGATCAACTGTTTCTTCTGTGTATCCCTCTGAGAGCAAAACAAGCAAGCACGACAGACTGGGTGAAAAGTAATATATTGTTTCCACGAATCTGAGGTTATTATGTTCTGAAGTTGCAATAACTAATCTCTCTGATAACAGGATATTCTAGTAGCACTGTGAGCTACCTAATGCAAAAACATAGGCTGACATATTCGGTAGGGGTGTACAGAGTCAGTTTACCACCAAGCCTTAGTATATTTTATCCGTAAACAGTGTAGGTGCTGCTTGAAAGGGTACTATTGGAACTACACTACAATAAATGATTCAAGAAAAGACTGTAAAAAGTGGTTATATGTGTCTGTACTGAACACTATCCCTTTTATTTTTAAAACATGTGTAAATACACATTACAAGGAATGGATGGCCCTATTGTAACATTTGCCAATTGACCAACGGTCATGAAACAATGAAGATTCTCTTGTAGTAATGAATATACAAATCGACTTCAGTATTCAACCCCTCAGGTATTCTTGTGTTAAATCTCAATGCATATTTAGATTCAAATTGCCTCAGGTACTTCTCTCTATTGCCCCATCTCAGTCTGGCAGGTATTTGATCTAATACAAAAAGACTCAGCTCTTCTATAGTAATGGAGTGTACGGCCTGAAAGTGTCTGGCCACTGGATTTGTTTGATCCCTGTTTTTGATCACTCTAATATGTTGTAAAATACATTGGTGTGCTCTTATGTTTGTGCTGCCAATATAGAGCTTCAGGCAAGTACATTTCTAGGCATACACAACAAACTCACTCCTTCAGTTGAGTGGCTTTCTTATATTCGACATCTTAAGTGAGAAGGGCAGCGGTACTACTGTGGTATTGTCCCCATATTTACAGGCCTTGCATTTATGGCATTTCTTAAAACCTTGATTTCTACCTAACCATGTCCTCTGCTGTTGTACTTCTGGGCTGCTGACTACTAGATTGTCTCTCATAGATCTTGCCCTTTGTAAAGCCATGAGGAGTCTGATATCTATTTTTCAACCTATGACCGCATCACTGCGTAATAGATGCCAATGTTTTGGGAAAATGGTATACCTCTAATCTTCTGATGTTGTGCACTGTATCCAGTCATGAAACAAACTTCACTTGGATGCTGTCTTGTTGTTATGCTATTTCTATCTGCAAAAATCAGCTGTTTACTGGACTTGCTGTTGGCTTTCTGTAGAGCCCCTTCTAAGACCTGCTGACTGTATCCTCAAGTGGCAAATCTATCTTTCAATCCTTTTTGTGCAATCTTAAGTTGATCTAATTCACTACAATACCTATGCATACATAGATTCTCTGCATTGGGATACTGTATTTTAGCCTACAGGAATGGAAACTCTGTGTGTGCATAACCATGTTATCAGCTGTATTCTTTCGAAATGTCTTGGTGTGCAAAAGGCCCTCAATGACATACACTTTCAGATCCTGAAACTTCACTTCATTCATACTACTGTGAGATGTAGATTAAGTTGATTCACATTGAGCTATTTGACAAACCCCTCTGCTGACTATATATGACGCACTACAGAGGTTAATGTACATAATTTCACATTAATAACCTCACACTGCACCTTTTTTAATAATACCAGCTAGGGGCTTAATTAAAGTTTTTTTCCCCCACGAGCCAGGTATTTTTTAACTATCACCTTCACCACTTCACCACTCACATAAAATACCCCACACAAATTCACACATAGTCCACAGTAAGTGCTCCCACGTAGTCGTCGGTTGTAGCACGCCGCATCCCGTAGAGGGGTGCGAAGACCCCAATGATGAAGCATGACACCAAGGGGCCTGTTGGTGTGTGAGGGGTATTTAAACAACACGGTGTGCTCCCCACCACTGTAGGGACCACCACCACCTCCTTAGTGGATTCCACTTTGTTTACTTGATAACGTTCTGGGAGACTGAATCCCCTGTTTCTCTCCCTCCCCCCATGTTATATAGATATATATTACCACGCCATATGATCAAAATGTCATCTATAAAAGGTGACCATAAGATTACATTGTCTCTCATGTTCAGGGCAAAATCTTGTGTCAGCACCTACTCCTCCCACCAGCCCATATGCAAGTTAGCATCACTGGGAGTGAAGCAGGTGTCCATGTCTGTTCAGCTTACCTGACGATGCATATCTGGACTGAAAAGAAATATGTTGTTGTGGAGACACCAATGTATCATATCTACAAGCATCCTAGTGTGTATGAGGAGTGACAGGGGCATTGAGCTTTGATCCCATCAGTGTGGGAGATGCTTATATATAATGACAAGACATCTAAGTTCATTAAGATGTAGTCCTCTTCCCAATTGACGTCATACATTTTATTCAGAAAGTCCCCAGTGTCTTTAGAAGTATTTTCAAAAAGGCCCCCAATAGCTGGACTTATAGGACAGCATAGTGGTTTACTGATGTTCTTATGTATTTTGGGTATTAAGTAGAAAATTGGTACCACAGGTGAATCTTCTTTGAAAAATAGAAACTATGCCTGAGATCAAAGCCCTAAAGATTTCCATTGAGATAGCTCTACCTGATACTTTGTTTTGAGAATTGAGAATTGAGACCTCTTTGTTATCTATCAGTTTATCACACAACAACATCTGTTCTCAAGCATATTTTGCTGACCCGACTCCTATATTGAATTTCAATTGTGTTGGCAGAGGTGTTGATCTGTTGTGAAGCATATAAAACCTTTAAGTATTTGAACAAACCATGATTCAAACCATTTTATTTCCACATAGCCTTACAAGACTGTTGCTATATTTTAATCAAAGAATACGGAGACACCTACAACAATCTGCACTAAGTGTAGAATATACTACAAATCTTAAATTTGCCTTTGAAATAAAAACACATGATATCACTAGCCTATGTCCCTGTCACAGAGGAAGCTAAGCACTGCATTTTTTAATATAACGCCATTTCTACCAATGAACTGAGGCCCGTTTTGGACTATTTTGAAGACATTTGGGTTGGCAGACTGCATTGTTCAAGACACAGATGCCAACCCAAATTCCAAATACCATGATGTAATGTCTATGACAGCACCTTGGCATAGGAAGCCAAAACAAACAGTGCAGTGGAAGGATGGCACACTCTATAAATTTGTGTAAGCATTTCAAAAAGAGCAAAGCTTCCAACAACTAAGAATAGAACTAACTTAAATTGCACCTAAACATAGCAAACAAACCAAAAGAATGTACAAGATGCTACAATGTAAAGTCAAATTCTTCATAAAAAACAAAGGAGTAAATTACTTAGAAATAATAGCAAAAAAATGTATATAAAATAAATGATAACCTACAAAAGTCCCAAGATACTGTCACAAAATCTACACCACACATTTCCAAAAAGCAATCACATAATTTATACACAAACAATAAAATATAACATTTTCCACCCAAAAGAAATACAATAAATATGACTTACTATTCTGCAGCTGCAGATATCCCTCTGTATTCCCTAGTCCAAAATATGAATCCGCTAATAGCAAGATTTTTTTTCCGAAAATGGAAAAATAAAACAAATTCAATAGACATCCCTCAAACCATTCCAAAGTATTCCGGAGCCATAAAAAATTCAAACAAAGTATAAAGTACTTATGACTACAAAAAAAGTTTTCTTTGAATGTTTTCTATTTGTTCACTTTTTAAAAAAGGTTGTGCATTTTTGAAACTCAGATTTATTAGATATTAAAAAGTGTAAGTCTATTACTGATAAGAAGACTGGGTCAAAAAGTATGTTGACTTTCCTATCTAAATGTAACATTGATCATAGGTCCAAGAGGTACTCTTCATTTTGAAAATAAATAAATCAAAACCATGTGAAAAAAATGAATGCACCTTGAAACCCAGATAAAAACAAAACCAGAGTAAAAAATATGATTTATTATTAACCGAAAGTGATTTCCTTAAAAAAAAAGTAACTCCCAATGCCCATAGGACACGTTCATTGACAAAAAAATGTAAAATAAACAAGATAATCTCCCCACAAAGCACATTACAATCCCCAAAGATCATGTATGTTAGTCTCAATCGTCATAAAAGAAGCAAAATAACACCATGTAACACAACATAATAATATATCACTAAAACAGTATGAAAACCCCACACTACCTACTAGTGAAAAGCACTACTATTAATAGATGTAACTGATAATAAAAAACACAAACAACACTATGACTTACCACTACACCTCCCCCATGCCCCTCACCCAAAAAAAAACCTTAGAAATCTTTAAAATTGGACTTACCTGTTCTGTCAAACGCAGGACTTTACTGTGACCTGGATCCCGAAAATTAGACTATAAATAACACAAATGAAGGAAACAAATATAAGGTAGCTGTAAAATAAAATGGTCACTAAATGAAACAAAAAAATAGACTATCTCTCTATAGAAATGAATGGGGAAAACATAAGAATACTGAATAAATGAATTATTTTTTCTTTACAACTATCAAATATGTAAAACATGCCAAATATTATGGTAGTAAAAATGTTTACAAATTGCATAGAGAAATAAATAACAGTATAAATAATATAAAATTATTTAATATGTACTGAAAAAACATGTTAAATGATGTTGAATATATGAATATTAGGCAATTTAATAAGTGTTAACAAAAATGGAAAACAATGGAAAAAAGCAAAACATGTGCAACATACACTACTGTTCAAACATGATTTATGTTTCTTTTGTAATAACACTCTGAAAATGTTTCATTTATTTATCTATATATACATTTATATTTACGTTGAAATATATATTTTGTATAATGTACACATATACATAAAATAAATGCTTAAAACATAAATAAAAACAGTTAAATGTGCTACCTTTCTTAATTCAATACAAATATGGGAATTGATAAAATTCTTTACTATAAACATATAACAAACTATTTTTTACTTTATTTCTAAACACCAACAACATTATTTAAATAACACAAACTATTTCTACTACAGACAAATTCAACTTAATTAAAAGATTTCACTCTACAATTATAAAAATAAATATTCAAACTTGAACCTAGACCCTTTTAAATAAACTGTTGGACACTAAAGGGGTGACATTTACTATTCCCACACCAACATATACCAATTTGGGGAAGGTGTTGGACACTAAAGGGGTGGCATTTACATTCCTCACTCCAATATATATCAATTTGGAGAATTTGTTAGACACTAAAGGACCGATTTCAATGTTGGATTCAGTACTGGAACCGACCGACCTCCTGTCTGCGGTAACAACCCAGCAATTAGGGTGCTACTGAACACTGTTCAGTTGCACTCCTATTCATTACAATGAGAGGATGCATTCCAACCGGAATGCATGCTCTCATTGTAAAGAGAAGAGGTGCAGTTTATCCCTGCATCCCGTGGCAGACAATCCAGTTTAGCAGTCCAGTTTGGATTCATCTGATCAACTCCATCCGATTAGGTCGGTCAGGAATTAATCCAGACAGCCAATTACGATGCCGCAGGAAAAGGCTCCGACCGACGGTCGGAGCCGTTTCCTACTGCATCATAATCGACCCCTAAATAGGTGACATTTGATAATTCCATTCTTATCTATACCAATTTGGGGAAAATGTTGGACAATGAAAGGGTAGCATTTTCTATTTCCACTCCAAATCAAACCAATTTGGGTAAAGTGTTAGACAGCAAAGGGATAGCATTTAATTATTACCACTTCAATCTATACAAATTTGAGGCAGGTGTTTGACACTAAAATTGTGATAGTGACTATTCATACTCCGATCTATGCAAATTAGGAGAAGTGTTGGACTGTAAATGTGTTACACCTGCTATTCCCACTCAAATCCAACTCAATTGGGGGAAGTTGTTGGACAATAAAAAAGTTACATGTACTATTCCCACTCCATTCCAAAACCATTTGGAGAAAGTATTGGACAATAAAGAGGTGACATTTACTATTCCTGCTGGAATCAATGGCAATTTGGGGAAGGTGCTGTGTACTATAGGGATGAGAATTACTATTTCTACTACAATCTAAAACTTTTATGAAATGTGCTAAAATAAAAATGTACATACACAATCATTACTCCATTAAACATATTTATTTTAACAGATTTAATTTGGTTTTACATATTCAACTATAGACAGTTATCCAATATTTAAGAATCTTATCAGCATATGGATATTTAATACTTAGCATAACAAGAGCATGAAAATGTTCTTCCCCTCCCATGATATATCAAACCCCTTGCTACTGTTGTGCTCCTATGATACGTATTATATATATTAGCTCAACTTTAGGCATAAACAATGACATGTAGGTTGCCTCTAGGAGTACGTAGGTAATGTTATGCAATCTGCAACTGTGCATCAGCCATACAATCTCAGCGATCATATGTCTGCTGTATGCAACCATTTATAGTTGATGTTGTCTTAGGGGGTCTCCTCTGCTGCCCCCGAGGGCCAAGATGCTGGATGTGTTATACAGTTTACTAATATTTCCCAGGCTCTGTCCATGTCTAGTAAATCACGTCCACGTCTGGCTTCTTAGAGCAGCACTGCACTTTCATATACCGCACATCGTTCCAATTCTTTCCCGCCATACCACCACCCTGGGTCCCCATGGTGCCTTCCATTTTCAGGTACATTTTTTCACTTTACAAGTAGGAAAGCTAGGTCATGAAACCTACTTGTAGCTTTAGTTTTAGCATTGTGGGGAAACCAATGTAAGCAGTGTTCTGGGGTGAAGGGGATATCCCTCTCTATGACCTCAGTGAGCACAAAAGTGACCTCCTTCTAATAGGCAGTACGTATCGGGCCACACCAGAACATGTGCAGGATTGAAATATGTCCTCTGTAAGATATAGAATTTTATATGCTTAAAATGGCTGTGTCTTGATACTTTTGGAGCCCTCTCCAACATGCTCATTTAGTCCTTCTTGGTTTTGGGATTCCCAAGGTACTACTCACAGCGGGTACAGAGGCCAGTGAGGGGAAGCAACATGACCTCCCTCAATGCCTTATACAAGCAATTGACTGCATTTTTAGGTTCCTGACAACATAATATAATGACAGCTTAATGGTGGAAGTTCAGCCAGGCCCAACCCCTAATGTTTGTCACCACCTCCTTCACAGTACCGTGGAGTAGAAAGTGGCCCCACTCCACAGCTATCAACTCTGTCAACACCCTCCATTCTCCTCAGTGTGGTAGTACTTCTAGCAATGTCATGGGGATATCAATTGAGTAGGATATTTTCATGCACATTTTCTGCAACCAATAGACCAAACATTGTTGCATCACCCTAAACTTAGTGGTATAATTTTCATTAGGGCATCTAAGCTGTAGTAATATTATAAGCAAGAAGTGATGGTCAGGGACAAAAAGACCCATTCTCCTCACAGGTGTTAGTCTGCCCACCAGCCAATGTATCAGACACTGGAGCAGTGCTCCCATGCCGGGGACTAAGAATGATTTCTGCCAGTTTACTCTCGGCCCAGAGAGTGAGCTAAATTTCTCCAGCAGCCCTCAAGCTCCCTCCAGTACCATTGATGTGTTCCACACACAGAGCAATATGGTGGATTTGTCCTCCGAGCTCTATTCCCCTATAAGCGTCTCCTGTCCTTGCATTGAATGCCAGTGGCTCCACTTGTAGGGCAAACAACAGAGGTGATGAAGTGCACCCCTGTCTGGTTCGGCTACAACACGGTAATGTTCACTCCATAATTCTACATAATTTTTCATCTATAAAAGAAACTGAAATTTGCTTAAAAAAGACACAAACCAAAACTATAAGCCTATATATTAATATATTAATATATAAACATTAACATATAAAATATTTTTGATCACTATTAATAATTAATATATATTTTAAATATGTACTACCATTACTAAACCTTGAACCATAAAATAAAAAATAAAATAATAACCCAAAATTACAAATAATGAAATAAAAATATCTAAAACAAATTTTAAAATAAAAAGAATGTATGACAAATTGGTATTTTTTATTTAAATATGTACAATAAAAAATTATGATTTTAAATGTTTTATAATTAATATGTGCCAAAATACATTTACAAATTGTAAAATAATAATTTGTATATCATTAAAATAATTGACTTAAAATATACATATATACATTAAAAATCTCTATTTCTTAAAAAACTCCAAACCGTCATCCCCTTGAACAACAATATCCAGCATGCTAAAAGAAATGTTAAAGCCATATTTGTATACATTAATACAACTAAAAACACAAACTTTAAAAATCGAATTATTCACACAAATAAAACAAATCATAAAGATATATAATCTATCACAATACAATAAATGACATACCAAATAACACTTACTAACAATATTACATATAATATTTTGTAAATCGATATTTTTTACTTTTATATTACTTTAAACTATATTTTTGACATCCCTAATTGATGACACTGTATTTTTGTATTGCAATTTTTTTATTCAATAGTTTTTCCAAATAGCACGATTGGAACACATAGTGGACATGATCCCTCAACACTTGCAGGACAACATTACCCATTACCTCTCTCCTGATGCCCGGAAACTGGTTGCGGTCACCCTCCTATCTTCGCGATTGGACTACTGCAATGCCTTATATCTTGGCATGAGCAACAAAGTAGTCCATTGCCTGCAAGTCGTCCAGAACGCTGCAGCGAGGTTTGTCGTCAATGCCCCCAGACGCTCTTCAGGATCCTTGATCAGGAAAAATCTTCACTGGCTCCCTGTGTATGCCAGGATAAAATTTTAAATCCTGACCATTACCCACCTGGCTCTTCATGGTGCTGGTGCTGAGGGCATCAGGTCCCTAGTGTCGCCCTACGTCCCTGGTAGGGCCCTGCGCTCTGCCAGCCAGAATCTGCTGACCGTCCCTCGAGTCGCCAAGGCGAGATGGGAGGCAAGGCTTTCTCCTCTCTCGTTCCCAGACTTTGGAACAAGCTCCCCTTGGAACTCAGGGACCAAGAATCTCTTGTCCTCTTCCGAAAGGGCCTTAAAACATTGCTCTTTACTGAAGCCTACTCCTAGGCCTCTATACCCTATATTTCTATATATGTACCTGGCTATGTTCCATCTATTGCGCCTTGACGCCTTCGGGCAAAGTTGCGCACTACAAATCCTTATTCAATCAATCAGTCAATCAACATGAGTACTCTGCATACTGGACTGGGGCATAGGATACTCTAGGGGCCTGAATACAGGTATGGCAGTCCATGGGACCGGCAAATCTCTGGTAGCGGTGCGGTAACTACCGCACATGGCCCGATTGCCATATTTTGAGTGTGGCGGCTGGACTGCCAAAGGATCTCTGCCACAGCCTGTAAACATGGACCCTGCGTAAGTGGCACAGTGGTCACAGACGGCGTCAGTGCAGCTGAGCATATTATGAGTTGGCCACTAGAACGTTTCTACGTTGGTGAGCCTCACCATGAAAAGAGTGGTGGTGAAGAAACTCAGGGGCCACTAACAGGACCCCCTGTAGCCTCTGTGCATGTAGATGCATGCAGGGGGCTCATGTTGTGCCCCCTGCATGTTGTGCAGGAGGACCTGGCTTGGCAGTTCGTGCACCCGCAGTTCCTACACAGGTACTGGGGGTTCCTGCACAGTAACTGGGGGAGAAACGTTTTGGAACAATCTCATTATGGGTTCAGGGAGGAACATGGAACTGAGACATCCTTTGTCATGGCAGCAGAGGAACTCAGGAGGACTATACTAAACGCAGGAGGGAAGGCCGCCCTGATTCTATTGGATTTATTGGTGGCCTTCGACACCATGAATCACAAGATACTCCTTTCCCGTCTAGCAGAATTAGGGGTTCAAGACGCTGCAGTCACGTTGATGTCATCATTTTTAATGGATAGAACTTTCTCATTCAAACTGGGAGATTTTACATCCAAATCCTTTAGTTCACCCTGTGGAGTGCCCCAGGGGCCCTCCTTGAGCCCCACTTTCTTTAATATTTGTGTCGCTCCCCTGGCATCGATAATCAGAGAGTGTGGGGTTTTGCCAGTTTCATATGCAGATGACACCCAAATAGTGTTGTCGATCTTAAGCAGTGTGGAGGAAACAGCTGACCGCTTCGACGACTGCATGAGGCAGGTTAATAAATGGATGCAGCTTAACTGCCTGAAATTGAATGGTGATACAATCGAAATTATGCTACTAGGAGCAGATGCGGACTTTTGGTCGCCTAAATGGTGGCCAGCTAGTCTGTCCAATCCCAGTGAACAAAGTTAGGAATCTGGGAGTCATATTTGATCAAAAAATTAATTTTAACGCCAAGAGTAATAAACTGTCCTCAACTGTCTGGTATATTTTTCAAATACAAAAACAACAATTAATGGACGGAATGTTGCACAATGGCAAAACATTCGCCCCAGTCACAAATATGGGTTTAATCCATCGTTATTTTGCACCACCCCAGTTCAGACATGGCCATATGCAAATCTGTCTTGACCCTGTGTCTCATGGGAACAGTCCAGCACGAACTGCCAAGCCATGGCTTCCCTGGACCAGAATCAAGCATCCTAGGACCAGTTTCTGGCTATCAGCAGTCATCAGCCAGTATGGCTTGATTCCAGTGGCATGGAGAGCACAGGACGCACGTCTGAGCATACCCGTCCCACTCAGGTATGCTCAGACGTGAGTCCCGTGCTCTCCATGCCACTGGAATCAAGCTATCCTGAATAATCAGGCCTGAAAGCCCGAAACCGGTCCCAGGAGGCTTGTTTCTAGTCCAGGGAGGACCTGGCTTGGCAGTTCGGGCTGGACTGTTCCCAGGTGGCACAGGGTCAAGACTGATTTGCATGTGGCTAGGTTCAAACTGGAATGGCATGGTGAGCAAACAAAACGATGGATTTAGGCCCAGATCTCTGTACTGGGGTGAATGTATGACATTGTTCTGCATTCTGTCCATCAACTGTTGTTTTTGCATTTGTTACCCCGAGTGGGACGGGTATGCTCAGACGTGAGTCCCGTGCTCTCCATGCCACTGGAATCAGGCTATCCTGGCTGATGAGGGCTGAAAGCCTGAAACCGGTCCTAGGATGCTTGTTTACCGTCCAGGGAGGACCTGGCTTGGCAGTGCAGGCTGGACTGTTCCCATGGGGCACAGGGTCAAGACTGATTTGCATATAGCTAAGTTCAAACTGGAATGGCATGGTGAGCAAAAAAACAATGGATTTAGGCACAAATATATGTATTGGGGTGAATGCATGACATTGTTCTGCATTCTGTCCATCAACTGTTGTTTTTGCATTTGTCACCCCGAGTGGGGCGGTATGCTCAGACATGAGTCCTGTGCTCTCCAGGCCACTGGAATCAAGCTATCCTGGCTGATGAGGGCTGAAAGCCCAAAGCCAGTCCTAGGATGCTTGTTTCCAGTCCAGGGAGGACCTGGCTTGGCAGCTCGAGCTGGACTTTTCCCATGGGGCATAGGGTCAAGACTGATTTGCATATGGCTAGGTTCAAACTGGAATGGCATGGTGAGCAAAAAAAAACGATGGATTTAGGCCCAGAACTCTGTACAAGGGTGAATGTATGACATTGTTCTGCATTCTGTCCATCAACTGTTGTTTTTGCATACTTTTAAAATGATCAGAAGAATACACCCATTTATCCCCCATGATTCACGTAAAACATAAGTTATGGCATTGGCCCTGTCCATACTGGATTATGGCAATGCTCTGTACTCGGGGTACAATCCCAAACCTAACAAAACTCCAGCATCTGCAGAATGCAGCAGCAAGGTTGGTGCTGGATATTCCTAGATCAGAGCCAATCGTTCACAGACTGAAGGCCCTCCACTGGTTACCGATCGAAAACAGGATTATGTTTTAATCATTATGCTTGGCCTACAAGGCCCTTCATGGTTCAGGATCGCAATTTCTGAAAACACACCTGGAACCTTCCCCCAATGACAATAAAAAGCTGCCCTTCACTTTTGTCTTTTAGAAAAGTCGGAAAAACTTGTATCTTTACCTTGTGTTCGCTTTGTTCACCCTAAGTTGGCTGGGTATGCCAAGACGTGCGTCCCTTGCTCACTTTGCCACTGGATTCAAGATAGCCTGGCTGATGATGGCTGTTAGCCAGAAACCGGCCCAGGATGCTTGTTTCCGGTCCAGGGAAGGCATGGCTTGGCAGTTCGGGCTGAACTGTTCCCATGAGGTACAGGGTCAAGACTGATTTGCATATAGCTGTGTCTGAACTGGGGTGGCAAAGTGAGCTAAAGAACGATGATGGATTCAACCCAGATCTGTGACTGGGGGTGAGTATCTGAAAAGCTTCAGCACTCTGTCCATCATCTCCTTGTGTTCGCTTTGTTCACCCTAAGTTGGCAGGGTAAGCCCAGACATGGGTCCTTTGCTCACTTTGCCACTGGATTCAAGCAAGCCTGGCTGATGACAGCTGTTAGCCATAAACCAGTCCCAGGATGCTTGTTTCCGGTCCAGGGAAGACATGGCTTGGGCTGGACTGTTCCCATGAGGCACAGGGCCAAGACTGATTTGCATATAGCTGTGTCTGAACTGGGGTTGCAAAGTGAGCTAAAGAACGATGATGGATTCAATTTAGATCTGTGACTGGGGGTGAGTGTCTGAAAAGTTTCAGCGCTCAGCCTATCATCTCCTTGTGTTCGCTTTGTTCACCCTAAGTTGGCAGGGTATGGCCAGACGTGGGTATTTGCTCACTTCGCCTTTGTCTTTTAGAAAAGCCGAAAAACTTGGATCTTTACCTTGTGTTCTCTTTGTTCGCCCTAAGTTGGCAGGGTATGCCCGGACGTGGGTCCCTTGCTCACTTTGCCACTGGATTCAAGCTAGCCTGGCTGATGATGGCTGTTAGCCAGAAACCAGTCCCAGGATGCTTGTTTCCGGTCCAGGGAAGACATGCCTTGGCAGTTCGGGCTGGACTGTTCCCATGATGAACAGGGTCAAGACTGATTTGCATATAGCTGTGTCTGAACTGGGGTGGCAAAGTGAGCTAAAGAATGATGATGGATTCAACCCATATCTGTAACTGGGGGTGAGTGTCTGAAAAGTTTCAGTGCTCCGTCCATCATCTCCTTGTGTTCGCTTTGTTTGCTCTAAGTTGGCTGCGTATGCCCAGATGTGGGTCCCTTGCTCACTTTTCCACAGGATTCAAGCTAGCCTGGTTGATGACGGCTGTTAGCCAGAAAAAGGTCCCAGGATGTTTGTTTCCGCTCCCGGGAAGACATGGCTTGGCAGTTCGGGCTGGACTGTTCCGATGAGGAATTGGGTCAAGACTGATTTGCATATAGCTGTGTCTGAACTTGGGTGGCACAGTGAGCTAAAGAACGATGATGGATTCAATTCAGATCTGTGACTGGGTGTGAATGTCTGGAAAGTTTCAGCACTCCGTCCATCATCCCCTTGTATTCTCTTTACCTGTTAAGTCAGCTCATCACCTTTTTGGTAATCCACAGCTCATCGAACCCCAGCACTAAACGCTTCCGGGTTATCGTACGCTCTATAAATATAAATCAAATCAATCAAATCAGGAAGTAATGCATGACATGCTGCATTTGTCCCTATGCAGGAACGTGCTGCGATGCTCCCAGGGTGCTGCCTTTCTATGGCTCTCCCTTGAGCCTTAGAAAGGTGGCACTTTGGGACCACTGCCCGAGGACCGCTTGCCAGGATTACAACATGCAATCCGGCGCGTAGACTTCTACAGGATTTGCAAATTTGGAGTCGGTCACTAGCGTGGTGGCCTGCTCCAAGACAGCCAAACTCATAATCAGACACTAGGTTGTCAGCAGCCCTACAAGGATATTCACGAACATTTGTGATACTAACAAAGGAGTCAGCAGAATTCAAATGTTAATACCACATATCGGTGTTCAGATTATAATTTTAATAAATCTAATATTATAATTAGTGTTAGACCTGACATCATTGGTGCTGTATTACTCCGAAATATTTTGCCTCACCCCTCCTGTTTTCTGAATTTCCTTTCTATTGGCATTAGAACTGTGCACTTTACTACTTCTAACCAGTGCTAATGTGTTTATGGGAAAAGGGGAATGGTGGCAATGGGTAATTCAAAAGCCAGCACCTCAGTTATAGTAGCCCTTAAAATAGAAAAGAATCACACTATAATTCAAGCGTGCTCAATATCACAATACCGTGCCGCCTACTGTATCACACAATATATGTAGATATTGCGAATCTCTATTAACATGACCAGAGAATCTGGATTTCATTAAAGACACGGAGGCTAACATTATGCATTAATCCTTTAATGCCACTCACAACAGCCGCTTACATCACAAAGGTAAAACAAAGAATTAGATGACATCACATCAACAATATAAGGCATGAGCAGGAGTAGAGCTGCCTCTTTTAAATGCGAAGGAACGATGAGAAGTCAGGATAGCAACTTGGTACAAGGACGGTGAAGGGGTCGAAATGCGGGTTGAATATCCATGGAAGGAAGAGAAGGAGGGATGCTGGAGATCCATTAATTTGAATTATCTGAAAATGAAATGAAGAATGTTAAGTGTCTGATGAAAAAATTAGAAGAAGGTCAGTAACAATCGATGTAAGCATACTTAGAATTGATAAATGAGTACACATCAAGAATATAACCCAAAATATATACTCCGTCCAAGGGAGGGACGGGAGGGATAATGTTAGCCTCCGTGTCTTTAATGAAATCCAGATTCTCTGGTCATGTTAATAGGAGAATCGCAATTTCATTACAAGACAAGGAGGCTACATTATGCATGTTGGTAGCCATGAATAACAGCATCAGAGACATGATCAATTTGTTTGCAGTAGTGATGCGCAAAGGTAGAAGCATTAGGCCAATCTGCACACTTAAGGATAACATCCAACTTACCACCAGACCAGAAAGATTTGCTGGCCATAGCACTTCTTAGAGAATGAGCTTGAAATTTAGAGAGATCAATACCAGCAAAGTTCATAGCCAGCTTAACCCACCTAGCGATAGAGCAGGAAGAGATAGGTTTAAAGGGTTTGACATAGGAAACCAGAAGTTGATTTGCACCAGGAGGACGAAGGTCTTTCATTCTTGAGTCATATTCCTTCATGCAATCAATTACACAAAGTTTTTTGCAGAGATCAAAACAAGGGTAGAAAATGAAATCAGACATAGTTTTAGTTCTTCTATAAATTTCAAATTTAACACCAAACATGTCATAACTCCTATAAGAGATATCTAGGGCCTTAACGTCGGAAACTCTGCGACAAGAAACCAGACATAAGAGAGAGGCAAGTTTAATTGAAAGACATTTTCTGTTAAGAAGGGAGTTATCAGGCCAGGAGCAAAAAAGGTCACGCAATAGTTTAACATCCCAAACAGATTGATATTTAGGCCTAGGGGGTCTTTTAAATCTGATACTTTTAAGGACTCTACAAATAATAACATTCTTACCTACCGTCTTACCGTTGAGAATAGAGTGACCTGCGGAAATGGCAGACCTATAACAGTTAATAGATCTATAGGAGAGACCTCTGTCGAAAAGTTCCACTAGGAAATTGACTATATTAACGATAAGAGCCTCCACGGGATCCAAGTCCCTTTCCAAGCACCAACTAGACCATTTTTTCCAGATGCTATTATATCTGTAGTGTGTTCCAGGTGCCCAAGATTCTTCGAGGAGTGTGAGAGCAGATGACGAAAGTCCAGACAATTGGTTAGATTGCCTGACACTTTCCAGGCAAGAAGGTTCAGGTTCCCTGAAAGAACCAGGTGGTGATCTTCTCCGTTTGCGTTTAGGAGGAGTCCTTGAGAAGCCGGAATCAGGAGGGGAACATCACAAGAAAGTTCCAGAGCTGTGGGGAACCATGGTTGAGACGGCCAGAAAGGGGTTATCTGGATCAGAGAGCACTGTTCCTGTCTCACTTTCTGCAGGACCCTTTGGATCATAGCAAAGGGGGGAAAGGCGTAGGGGTGGAGAGGAGCCCAAGGTTGGAGGAAAGCGTTGACAGCGAGAGCACCCGGGTCTGGCATCCAGCTGAAATACTGTGGAAGTTGGAAAGACAAACGGCTTGCAAAAAGGTCCACATCGAAAGAACCCAAATAGTGAGCCAGAGAATTGAAAATGGTCGGATTGAGTTTCCAGTCGCTGAAATCTACTAGGAATCTCGAGTTCCAATCCGCTGAGAAATTGGATTTCCCGGGGAGGTACTCTGCCCTCAGGGAGATCTTGTGTTCTAGACAGACATCCAGAGTTTCTTGGCCAGATCTGATAGGTCGGCAGATTTTGTAACGCCGAGACGGTTGATATATGAGACTGCGGAAACGTTGTCCATCTTCAGGAGAACGGATCTGCCCTGAAGAGATTGTCTGAAGCTCATCAATGCATAGAGCCCGGCCGTCATTTCTAAGAAATTTATATGGTGGGAAGACTCCGAAGGGGTCCAAACACCACCAGTGTCCTGGTCGAGGAGACGAGCACCCCAGCCATGAAGGCTGGCGTCTGACTCTAGAACGAAGTCTGGAGTTGAACCAAAGATAGCTCTTCCATTCCAGGCATCCAAATTGTCCAGCCACCAAGAAAGTTCGAGTCTGGCTTCTTCGTCCAGAGAAAAGTGGTCTCCGTACCAAAGTCCGGATCAGAGAGCTTTGGCTTTCACTCTCTGAAGAGCACGGTAGTTCAGGGGACCAGGGAAGATAGCTTGGATCGAGGAAGAAACAAGACCAAGAAGTCTGGCCAACTCTCTGAGGGAGAGAGACTGATGTTTGAGGACAAATCTTATCTCTTTCCGAATTTTGGCAATCTTCTTTTTGGTGAGTAAGTGGAGACACCTGGACGTGTCCACAGCGAAGCCAAGGAACTCCAGAGATTTGGAGGGTAAAAGGATGGATTTTTCCCCGTTTATAATGAACCCAAGGCTCTCCATGAGGTTCATGGAGGTTTGTAGATCTTCTAGAATCTGTGAGTGAGATTGGGACATTATCAGAATATCGTCTAAATAGATGATGAGACGAATACCCCTGGCTCTTAGGATGGAGACTATTGTTCTCATGATTTTGTTGAAACACCAAGGGGCGGATGAAAGACCGAAAGGGAGGGCCTGAAATTGAAAAAGGCGATTGTCCCAAATGAATTGGAGAAAAGGCTGATGCTTACAAAATTCTTTTGAGACCAAGGAACCTCTATTATTGCGCCCTTCTTTATCATAGAAGAAACCTCTCCTTTGACGATCTCTAGATGTTCTGAAGAAAGAATCAGAGGATGGGAGTGGTAGATTGGAAAGGAATCTCTGTGAAGTTTATTTTGAAACCCTGAACTGTTTCGAGAACCCACAGGTCTTGAGTCAAAGATTCCCAGACGTGAATGAAATGTTTGAGCCTGCCCCCGACCTTTGGAGGGGAAGAAGAAAGAAAGGCACTTACTTGAGGTGGTGTTGTTGGAAGCACCACGAGCGGGGAAGCCTCTTCCGCGTGAACCTCTTCCTCTCTGTGGGAAGTACTGTCTGGTGTTGGAGGGGTAGAAGCCTCTACCTCTACCGGATGAACCTCTTCCTCTTCCATAAGTGAAGGGCCGGAAATTCCCTCGGCTGGAAGAACGGCCTCTTCCACCGGCCTGACCAAAAACACGTTTCATATTGTTTTGGGCATTGTCCAAAGCTGTAAATGTTGCGACGTATTTGCCAAGAGTTTTGATCATATCCTCTCCGAAGAGGAGGCCATTAGGCTTACATGATGGCTATTTTTCAGCAAGATCCCCGAGTTTCGGGTTGATTCTAATGAGCACGGATTTCCTCCTTTCAATATTGAGCGAGGAGTTAGCATTCCAAAGGAGTACTATGGCTCTCTGACTCCAACCCTTTATTAGGTTAATATCCAAGGGTGTGTTGGAAATATGTGATTCCTCAGCAAGGTCGAGGATCCTAGTAAGGGGGCATAGTAGGTCAAGAAGACGATCTTGACAGGCTTTAAGGGCCCTTTCCAGGCCTTTTCTTGGATCCTTGCCTAATTTAAACAAGAACTTAATCAGGTCGGGGTCTAAGTTAGGTTTCTGACAGACTTTACCCTCTATGAATGGACGAGGACACTCGGACCTCATGGTGTTACGCGATTCTCTTTCTAGAGAGTTCCTCAGCCATTTGGTGACAAATTTAGCTACGTGATCATGAGGGTACCACAGGGTGGGAGATGTTTTTTGGGAAGAACATTTCCCCACCAAGAGGATCAAGGATCGCGTCCTTCGAGGAGGGGGAGGAATCCGCTTCTGAGAAGGCGTTCAGGTCCCAGTCATCAGTGTCTTGCTCATCAAGATCCAGGACGAATTCGACGTCGGAATCGTCCAAGAACTCGTCTTCCTCGGAGCTGGGATCGACACGAGCACTGACAATAGTTGCGTCGCTGAGGGCGCCCATCAAATTCGTGCCGCTAGGGACACTCAAACCATGCATTCTATTGGCATTAGAACTGTGCACTTTACTACTTCTAACCAGTGCTAATGTGTTTATGGGAAAAGGGGAATGGTGGCAATGGGTAATTCAAAAGCCAGCACCTCAGTTATACTAGCCCTTAAAATAGAAAGAATCACACTATATTTCAAGCGTGCTCAATATCACAATACCGTGCTACCTACTGTATCACACAATATATGTAGAAATTTCCACATATATCAAATACAAATTAGACCAAAGACAGAGCACAGCACATTCAAATTAACAGCTGAATATCCACGATCAGCAGAGTTGTTTAATATAAAAATGTGTTCAATGTATAATAAGTTCAGCAAGAAATCTTCATCATAGTTGTTCTGTTGTTCTAACAAAAGTACAGCTACAGCCGACACGTGTTTCATCGCTTTTCTCGCGACTTTTTCAAGACTCCAAAAGTCGACAAATTCTAATCTGGGAGTGGAAGAACGTGTTCATCCTGAGCATGAAAATTCATAGGTAGTCCAAATTCTATTAGTCAGAACAAATTCATATAAGCGTGCGGTATAGCGCAGCCGGAACGGAAATGATTTTTCCACAAGTATACGTGTTCAAATTCCTACGTTGTTAAAATAGAGTACTCTTATATGTAAGGTCATGTATGAGGCGACATCTATTCAGTAAGTCATCAGATGTCATGACATTTCGGACTACGAGCCATTGAACAGCTGGGAGACTTTCAATCTTTTGCGGCCCGATATACCAGCACACCACTCTGGTTACCGGACGCGATTATCTTGACATCTGATGACTTACTGGATAGATGTTGCTAAGTCCTATGTATATGGTACTACATGTACACAGGGCCTCTACATTAAATACTAATAGTGGACCTGTAGTACTCATTGTGCCACCCACTCAAGTAGAACTTTAAAACACGAATCGCACCTGCCACTGGATCTATAGTGCTGTTTTAAAACTGCCAATTCGACCTGGCCAAATTAACCTGTGCCAGGCCTAAACCTTTTTTATCAATACATTTAAGTCACCTCTAAGTTAGGCCCTACAAATCCCTTAGGGCAGTCTACTATGTATTTAAAACATTGAGCATGTACTTTTAGTTTTAGATCTCCTAAATTCGTTTTTCACTACTGTATGGCCTATCTATCCCATTGAAACTGAACTTGTGACTTTGGCCTGGCCCATCGTGACCAGAAACCTTCAGTTGACACTTTGAAACTTTTGCGGCTATTTTTATCTAAACCTTTAAAATTCAGGGGCTTATTTATGAGCCCTTGCGTCACTTTTGCACCGATGGTGCGTCACTTTTTGTGCTGCAACAGCGCCGTAAAAAATTAGCCTTGTTGCATCATATTTACAAAGTGACGCATCTAGGTAGATACTTATTATCAGAGACAATGGTCCCTAGACAAGAAAGGAAATGTACAAAGAATAAATATAGACTAGATAGAACTATCTTGCTTTTTTGAGAATGTCCAGCCGGACAGTTTAATATTGTGATAAACATAATACAAAGGGAGTTTGTCACAAAGTGTGATGTACGTGGGACACCAGCCGATGTCTGACTAACACACTGGGGGGACACAAACAGAAAAGGGGAATGATAGGCAAGGTAGGGTCATCTGAATATCATAAATCATAAGCAGACAATCCACAATATACACATATGCATGCACAATTTTTGTTCAACTCTGCATTTAGTGCATTTTAGGTTGACGACGTTTCGAACCATGCATGATATTGGTTCATCCTCAGGACAGTAATAATCGCCTAGAGAAAAAACAATGTAACTATGACCCACTGTGTGGGAATCAGTTTGCCAAACAATACCAAAGGGAAATAAACGGGGAGGGTAAAGGAGAAGGAGGGGGAGACATAAAGAAAGATAAATCATGTCAGTAACAAGGTCCCATATATCAACTGCATACAATGTACACATCTCACACCATGCCAAAGTGTAAATGGCGGCAAGGTGTGGTGCAGGGCTATTACATGCAGTGGGCTTGAGATGGTTCAACAAATGTGAGTACGGTGGGCGGTGCATCATCCAAAGTGTGACAAGGACTGGCAGTGATGACAAATAAGTGAAGGGTGTCATTATGGTGAAGGAATAAAGTTGATAAAGTGAACAACACACAGGCAAGTGGTAAGAATACATTGAGGTTGCCGATGTCTCTAGAAACAACGCACGAGAATCAGTCAGTGATGGGATGTGGACAAGTGCAAAGGCGAGGATCTGTGGAGCTGGTCATGATAAACGGGAGAGTTGTGAGCTTGGACGAAGGCTTATCGGTAGGGTAAGCTGTGAGTCAATCAGCGCGTGAATGGCGATCGGTATAGTGGAATTCTGTGAAAAAATAGGGTGATGGTTACATGGAAGTGGAGATTTCATCGGCAGCAGACCAGCCGCGTGGGAGAAAAGACTTACCACGGGAGAGGGTCCGGCGTGAAAAACGGAAGGATCTATGAGGAAAAATAGGTGATTACGATAGGGCTATCGGAAGCAAGTAACAGGTGAACAGCCAAACGCTGTACTAGGAGGGCTTACCAGAGGGAGCGATAACCCTGTTCAATGGATCTATGGAAGAAAAAGGGAATTGCAAAAATCAGGGTTCGGTCTAATCACAGGTGCCAGAGTGACAGAGCCACAGTGCGTCAAGGCACAGGGTGTGGGCTTACCGAGATAGAAGACTGGTGCAGGTCCACAATGGGGGTCTTTGCACGGCGTGCGGGAAACTTCACAAGTGGCAATCTGCGGCGTGTGTCCATTATTAGGAATGAAGTTCCTGGTCACATGGAGGAAGGTAACCAATAGTGGCGCGGCAAAAGGTGTCGGCCATTTTGGGTTGGGCGAAGATTTCGAGCCCACCCATGTGATTAGAAGGAGCCAATGGGTATGCAGTAGGTAACTGCGGGGGCCATCTTGGGTGTACTATAGGCAAGAGTATTGCGGTGGTAAACACATGCAACATGCGAAAGCCAAAACACGAGCAATGAAGGGCTAAAGTGAATCTGGAAGGTGTGATATTAAAAATACCGCGGTGAGAGGCCAGGCGGTGACATGTAAAAGATAAATAATAAAGCAAAACAGCATTGGACTATATCCTAATAAAGTAGTTAGTATGGTTAAAAGACATTTTGCAGCAAAAAAAAGAGTTTAGAGAGCCAGTCAAAGTCGTATACTGATTACGAAAGTCAAGTGTGTGGCCCAGCCACACCAGTGGTCATACATAAGTTCATTTGTGCACGGCAGGGCTAGGGTCTAAATCAGGGAGGTCCAGTCCTCCGTGCGATTCAGACCCGTGTGCAGGCTCTAGGTCTTGAGTATCCAGTGCAGTTCCTCTTTGTTCAGTAGGTGCTGTAGGTTCCCTCCACGGGTAGGGAGTTTGATCACAGAAATGATTGTCCAATTGAAGTCCATTTCCGTGTGAGACAATTCCGTAAAGTGGTCCACAAGAGGAGCATTTGGGGTTCTGCAGCGGATTCTGCTCCTGTGTTGACACATTCTTGTACATGCTTTCTGAGTTGTCTGCCCTATATAAATCATGGAACATGGGCACACAATAGCATAGATGGCATTTGTACTGTTACAATTAGAAAATTGTCTACGAGCATGCTTGATATCATTGTGCGTGAATTCCTTGCCCTCTATAGTGGTATCACACATGGAATAGTTGCCGCATTTTACATGCCCAGTGAGTCTAGGGACACCCCAGAGATTGTCTATTGTAACCATTTGATCTGGAGCGGGTAACGCAGCACACACCAAATGGTCTCTCTAATTTTTGGACTTCTTAAATGCAAACATAGGTTTGTCTAGTTGGAATTGGCCTGCATTCAACACGGGCCAATGTTTTTTGATGCTCTTGGTAAGTGAGTTGGACGCTGGCGAAAAGGTGGTGACATAGACAAGACGGTTTTGTGCTTTTTTCGGTTTGGGTTCAAGCAACACCTCCCTGGGCAAAACCAAGCCCTTTTGAGTGTAGATCTTATAAGTCTACGTGGGTAGCCTCTAGCACTGAGTTTGGTGCTGAGTGACTGTGCTTCTTTGAAATAATCCTCTTTGAGGTAGCAATTTCTCCTCAACCTAAGAAATTGTGAATAAGAGAGGGAATCACGGAGAGCTCTAGGGTGGTTGCTCTTGTAGCTTAACAGGGTGTAGCGGTCCGTGGGTTTCCTGTAGAGGCTGGTGATTAATAAGCCATCTTTATCCTGTATGGTTAGGTCTAGGAAAGGGATGCTGGAGTGGCTAGTAGTAAGGGTGTAGGTAAGACCACTACAATTGCTGTTTAGCCAGTGTAGGAAGAGGGGTAACAGATCCTTAGAGTCCGTCCAAATCAGGAAGATATCGTCAATATACCGCTTCCATAGGGCTATGCCACTATGGAAGGGGTTTGACGGGGCCAAAATGCGGCCACATTCAAGACTGTACATGTATAGTATGGCCAAATTGGGGGCAGAAACAGCCCCCATAGAAGTACCCTTGATTTGGCCATAATACTGACCATCAAACAAGAAATAATTCTTGGACAGACATATCTCAAGGAGTTGCAGGATGAACATGGTGGGTGTGAGATGAGGTCGGGGACGTCTATTGAGGATGTCTTGAATAACCAGCATGGAGTCATTCTGTGGTATGTTAGTATATAATGACTCCACATCCAGAGTACACTGGATGTGGAATCATAGGGACATTCCTCTATCAGATTAATCATGTGCATACTATCCCGTATGTAGCACTAGGTAGTAGGCACAAAATCCTTGATGAAATAGTCCACAAAGAGACCCAAGGGTTCTAAAACCGATCCACAACCTGACACGATGAGTTTTTATGTACCTTGGTAACGTGTAAATCACCGGGGTGCGCGGAGATTTAGCGTTCAGAAAGAGATGTTCTTTTTTGCTGAGGAAACCTAAGTCGAGCCCTTCCTTGGTAACCTCATTTATCAGTTTCTGTATCACCATGATAGGGTTTTTTGGGAGTTTAACATAATGTGCAGGATTATTTAATTGTCGGAGAATTTCTGTCTTGTATGTGTCAAGATTTTGCATGACAATTCCCTCGCCTTTGTCTGCTGGCTTGATGATAAGCTCAGAATTGGATTTGAGGCTTGTTATTGCTCTTTTCTCGTCTAGCAAGATATTGTAAGGAATAAAGGAGTGGCGTTTCTCCAAAATAGAGAGGTCATTCAAAACAAGTTTCTCAAATGTGAGAATTTCTGAAGGCATCTAGGTAGATACATCACTTTGTAAACCCCTTTGCCACATTATACCTGCGCCAGGTATAATGTATGCAGGGGGGCATTCCAACACAAGAAAGAGTCATAGAAGTGACGCAATGAAATCTATAAGATTTCACTGCACCACTTCTAGGACACAAATGCGTCAATATCTTACGCCTGCCTCATGGCAGGTGTAAGACTGACGCAGGCACATTTCACATTGGACTTGCCCATGTGTAATGACCCATTGCTGGAGTTGCGTCTCTTTTGTGACACACTCCAGCAATGCGTCATTTTTGCGCCTAGAGATACGTCAGGAATACTGACGTATCTGTAACTCCTTGCGACATGATGCGTCATACTGTAAATATGCGTGGAAGGGTATACTCAGATGTGAGTCCCTTGCTCATTGCACCATCAGGATTCAAGCAAGCCGGGCCGACGAAGCCTGAAATGGCAGAAACCGGTCCCCGGAAGCTTGTTTCATTCCCAGTATAAGAATTGGCTTGGTAGTTTGGTTTGCCCTGTTCCCATCATGCACTGGGACAGGAACAGACTAATTTGCATATAGCCAAGTTTTGAGCTGGGATGGTGCAGTGAGCTAAAAAGCGGTGATGGATCAAGCCCTGATCTTTGGACTGGGTAAGAGTGGTCTGCTTAATTCAGGCACTCTGTTCATCACCACCCCCTTTTCTGAATCATACTGTAAATATGATGCATCATTGGTATCGCAAGGAGGGTGCAATGAAAAGTGACGCATCACTGTTTTCTCGCAGCGATGCCTCACTTTTCATAAATGAGGCTCTCAATATCTATAGTGGCACAGATTAGATTTTTGTCATTTTGGTGTTATTTTATTTATACAATTATTCTCTATATTTTCAAATGATTGTGGGATTTGTCTTGTGTTGTGTTCTCATTTTGTTACTGTTTGTGATGCTGCATAAAAACTTAACACAGTGTGCTGCGTTAAGAGTGACTGCTTTAGGGCCAAGCTACCGGGGGTTAAGGACAGGTTGATTTTGTGACTTTGTTGGTTCTCCCTGACAAGGATAGTGGTTGTTGCTTGAGAAGGGTTTTTAACCCCCTTAACCAATAACCCATCTTCTTATAATTAGACATGACAATTTTAGTACTTAGCAAAAAGTGTAGAGAGTCTAGGTGAATTTTCAGTACAATGGCATTTTTAAAGTTCAAAACAAAATTTTAGAAATGTCAAAAGATCAATTTATATGCACATTAGGAAAATGAAATTGTATCTAATATTGTAGAATGAAATACCCCCTCGTTGTTCTTCAGTTTAGTCTGTCTCACTTCAGCGAGCATGGTATTTTGCTTTTCCCCACTCAAAGATTGAAATCTTAGCCACTGTGTTTGAGATATGCATCCACACATCTTGTCTTCAGTAAATCTTTATATACTGGGCTGTTCAACCAGGCTGTATAGTTCTTTTTGGTTACTTGCTCCTTCAACCAAATCTAACCCCATGACACCTCAGTTAGGGCACCGTAGGTCGAATTAACCCAAAGTAATCTGAGACAAATCCTAACTTTACTACTCCTAAATGCCCTTTGTGAATACAAAAAGTCATAAGGTTAGGAATTTGTCTCGGATTACTTTTGTGAAACGGGCGATGTGTGCTTTGGTAGTTCTATTTCAATTATTTACTTAGCGGTTCTCTACAAAGAATGTTTGGAAACATTACTTGCAAATTATGGAATTTTAATCATACAATCCTAGTAGCGCATAATTCAACTAACATTTTAC
The DNA here is from genome assembly GCF_964261635.1 of Lissotriton helveticus. Classification (NCBI taxonomy): domain Eukaryota; kingdom Metazoa; phylum Chordata; class Amphibia; order Caudata; family Salamandridae; genus Lissotriton; species Lissotriton helveticus. The sequence continues at coordinate 824,359,246 of NC_136057.1, forward strand.
AGGGTGGTTGTTGGTATTTTCCGCTAAACATATTTTGGCAAATTTAGTTGCACATATTGCAACAACATGAGATCAGTAGTAATGGCCACAATTTGGTACAAAGCCAATATCACTTATCAGGGGGTGTGGAGGTTCTCCTGAGAGGAGCTTTCAGCACTTCACTTGTAATAGGATGCATGGCAAATCTACCATGTTTGTGAACGAGTACCCATTCACCAAACTCTAAATCAGGCCCTAAGAATGAGAACAAGGTCTGATTAAGAGAGAAAGTAGTAAACGTAACCTCCTATGTGGGAGCATAGCGCCGAGGAAATAGGATCTCCCAAGCAAATGCCCTTTTTTTCTCCACAGGGTAAAACCCTTTTCCTGCACATCAGTAAATCTTGCGGTGATACATTCACTTTACCACCTTAGAAATGGAGTAACTGGAGTAAAAATGCAACCCTTTCCTGATTGGCTTGGAAATGGGAATCAGAGGAGTTTGTGTACACACACAAATGTACTTGTTTCTAGGAAGTCACAAACGTCCAAGGCTAATCACTCCTTTGATCACAATAAAAAACACCCATTCACTCAGCCTCTGAATCGGATTGTAGAATGGGCATCACTGCACACTCGTGGCAGAAGTCTCTGGTTCCGTCAATGGTTTTACACTTGCTATGATTCCCTTTGTGAATTCTTGGCTGGCCTACAACAGGTATATTTGGATCTGCCTGATGCGAATAGGACCCACATTGTTTTTAGTACTTTGTAAATGGTGAACATATTCCTCCATTTGCCACATAACAAAAATACGAGAATAACGGGCCAACTTAAATAGTGGTGCAAAAGTTAAAACTCACTTCTTTTAAACTGATGTGCAAATGCAGAAGAATGTGTGCAAAGCTGAATTGTATTAACCTAGCTTAAAAAATCGAGCAATCATACTACAGCGATATCCTACTCCTACGTCCGACTCCCAAGTTCTATGAAAAACAGTGTATATTTATATAGAGATTGGACCAATTGCCAAAGTGAGGAGAGCGGGATTACACAGGATAGGGCTTGAACCTCATATTACCAGGGGGAGCTCAGTTGTATTTGCTTTTCACATAGCATCTTGTGCAATGATATATATGTCTCAGTGCATGCGTAGCTAGCTTTTCAGAAATTGTGAGGAGTTATAATGATAATAGCACATTTATCTTCCTAATTCGTTCTTTGTGAAGCAATATATTATACATTACCTACTCGAGGGCTCTAAGCGGATGCGTCAAGAAAGATTTTACAAAACAGTGAAATCAATGCCACTGAAATGATATATTTACCTTAGCGGGTTATTTTCTCTGAAGGAAGGTAAAGCAAGGCTTTGGCATTGAATGAGCATCATAACAACATTATCTGGCACAAATAGAAATTAATTACTCGTAGAAGTTGAAATGTTTGAACCCTTAGGTCTCTGTTTGCTGTTTTGGAAAATTGTTAAATGGATGTTGGCAGAAATATTAAATGTAAACTAGGACTGTCCTGCACAGTTTGGCCTCAAAGGTGATTTTGAAATGGGGGTCTCAACGGTTCATTCTGGCAGAACTAATAAGGTTTTGAATTGATCAACTAGGCGGCTATGAGCAATAATAAGAGCTGGAGAAGAATGATTATTATCCCTTTTTACATTTTATAGAGCTGACTGGTGTTGACACTCTTTGTGTGACTGAATGTATGCAATGATTCTGCAGTGCCCTGTGGTTTGCTGTGGGTGGTGAGCCCTACGCCGAGCTTGGGACATAACTTGGGACACACGGGAGGGAAAGGAGCAAGGACTCAGGTTTCTGTCAGTAAAAAGAAGATGTACTTCAAATAGGTTGCACAATGGGACTACATGGAACACACTCAATAACATAACATAAAATGATTGCAGAATGTTTGTGGGGCACCTAAATTTCCATTTCTCAAAGATATTCACAGATATTCAATGGACTTGAGCTGGACGGGGCCACCCTGAAAGTTTTGGGGCCCCTGAAGGGTTGGGCCTCCCCCTGAGGCGCAGGGCCTGCAGAGGCTTGCATTACCCTGCTAAATATGCTATGAATATATATGGCACAGTTTATACTTGAGCAACGCTTCCCATATAATTCTTTGTCATTGCATTTAAAGTCAAATATACAGTTCAGAAATGCTGGTTGTTCTTCCCCTTCCCCAGTGGATACTAGTCTTCGCATTGTGGCTTCAAGTTTTAAAGTCATATACACACATAATTTTAGCATGTGCTTGAATGGCTTGTCTTACCACAAAATAGAAATTCACACTCGCAAAGTGATTTATCCTGACATTAAATTACACCAGTAAGCTGTAAATTGTTGTTGATAACAATCTAATCACAGACTGGTGAATGCTTCACGATGAAGACGCTTGGAAAGTAGGTGAACAGCCACAAACTAAGTCTTATGGCTTTTCTTTAAATTGGTCTATTAAATTCTTCTGAGCAGAAACGATCAGGAATCTTTGTAAAGCTGTTTATTAAGGATACGGTTTTCCTGTGATGGTGGCACAGCCGTCCCTCTGCCAGCTGAGCTCCAACTGCCACACCTGGAATTCCACATCCCAGAAACTAGGACGATTGAACAGGTAAGGTTCCATATCCTCCCACATCATAAGTATAACACATCCCCCTCTCTTACAACATTTAAACAATAACAGGCAAAACCATGGCAATGGTTAACTATACACAAATTGAATTAAGATGAACAGGCTGGGTAGGAAAAAAAGTACATTGAGATTACCTGGAAAAAGGAAACATGTGAAACACGATACCAAAGGCAAATAACAAGCTACAAGAAAAGCAATCTTGACTACATCAAGCTCGTACATAATCATGCAAATACCCAGGGGGATGCTGAGCTCTTCTTGCCTTTGTTCCTTGTGCTGTGAGGTTGGGTCATCAACCCCACCTAAGGAGTGTATTATAACACTGGGCTTTACTCATCGTCTGACATAAGCATAAAAGTACAGTTTGTGAGTTGTCCATCATTTTTCTTACCAACATCACATGAGCCCCCTTTCTGATACAATGCGACACATCTGTAATTCCACCTCTCCCCATTTTCCAACACCACAGCATGACGTAAGGTACGCACCATCTTTTAATTTTAATAAACCACTGCCACATCTACAACTCAGCAACTTCACGCAATCACCCTGACAGATGTGTTGGGAAAGATTTTTCCCCTGAGAAAATTTCTCACCCCGTGGTAACACAGATAATTCCTCTCAACCAGGCAGGAACTAGCTTTGTCACAGGTAGCCTTTCATGCATCAAATCAAACTGTGTCACACCCCTCAGTCCATGTGCATATGAGCAATACGCCCTCAACATCTCAGACACCAGTCCACAAACATCCTTCCCACTTGGGAAGGCCATTTGAATAGCACCTTTAACCATGCGATTAGCCCTCTCAAAAATTCCATTCCCTTGGGAATTGTAAGGTGCAGTGCGATTAAGTTTGATTCTGGATGTCTCCAGAAACTCTTAAATTTCACATGATGTCAGCTGTGTGCCATTATCCGTAATAACGACTGATGGCAAACCTGCCTCACTCCAATTTTTCCTTAGCACAGTTACAGTTGCTTTTGTAGTAACTTCCTTCATGAACTTGACAACAAGCCATTTAGAATGCATATCCAACAACTACCATGACAAATGTTAATTTTCCTCTTAACTTGTGCATGGGACCAATGAAGTATACATAGATGGTATGCCAAGATCGGCCAGGATCACTTATATGTACTAAATCACTTCACACTCCAACTCTCAGCCTTTTCTCACTCTCTGTACAAACAAGGCACTTTTCCACCCACTCATGAATCTCAGTATCCATTCCAGGCCATCACCAATCCACTCACAATCCTTTTTTTGATTTGATTTGACCTATGTGCCCCTCATGTGCAAACTCGATTAGCTTCTGTCTCAAACCTTGAGGAGGAATCAACAGATCATCCCTCATCAATAAAACTCCTTCATGCACCAACAACTCATCCATCAGTCTGAGATAAGGCCTGACTGAAATGGACACTGTACTCTCTCTCCTCCCCCCTTGCAGTACCATGTGCATCACTTCACCCAGAGCAGCATCCGTTTCCATCTCTCTGATCCAATCCTGTTTGGTAAACATATGTGTTCTACAACATTCAAAACATCTTGAATGGTAGCCACTGTTCCCGCACTTTCCTTCATTCAAACAGCCAGGCAAACCACTTTTTGCCATTCTAGAGACAACCTCGATAAACAATCAGCTTGTGTGGTCCTATATCCCTGAATGTGTTCCACAAAATAGCAATATTCCTGTAATTGAGCAGCTAATCTACCAAGTCTAGCCAAACATTTGCTCGTACCACCTGGCAACAGCACTTTCAACAACGTCTTATGGTCTGATCGTAACAAGAATTTGGAACCCCACAGATAAGTCCTGAAGTACTCAACACCCTGTGCTGCAGCTAGGGTTTCCGGTTGTATGAAGAATAATTTCTTTCCGAGTCAGTCAAAGTTCTGGATGCGAACACCACTGTTTTCTCTTTATCACCATGAACTTGGGCCAGTACTGCACCGAGACCAGTGGCATTGGCATCCACAGTAAGAACTGACTTCAATTTAGGGTTGATTGGCGTAAGAACGCCGGCCTCACAGATTTCTCTTTTAATTAACTCAAATGAACCTTTCTGGACTTCTCCCCACATAAAGGTGACCTGTGTTTAGAGTGTGCTTCAGCGCCTCGCTGCTGGTCACGCGCGCTTAGAGCGCTGTCTGCCTAATTTTAATCGCCCGTTTTATATTTACTTTAATTTTTAAGTTTTAGAGTTTCCCTTGTTTTTACCGACCCTGTCCTGTCCCTTACCTGCACCATAATTTCTTGGAAGCCCCACCGCTGCTTTGCGGGTCCGGTTTCGGGGAGGTTGTGGGCGGGGACCACCATCTTGGATCAGGAAGGGAAGGGAAGTGTGGCCGCCATCTTGGAGCATCCCTGCGCTCGTGGACTCTGAGAGCAGGCTACTTAAGGCGCGGTTAGTGTGGGGGCAGCCTGGTGAAGGTGACCTGTGTTTAGAGTGTGCTGCAGCGCCTCGCTGCTGGTCGCGCGCGCTTAGAGCGCTGTCTGCCTAATTTTAATCGCCCGTTTTATATTTACTTTAATTTTTAAGTTTTAGAGTTTCCCTTGTTTTTACCGACCCTGTCCTGTCCCTTACCTGCACCATAATTTCTTGGAAGCCCCACCGCTGCTTTGCGGGTCCGGTTCCGGGGAGGTTGTGGGCGGGGACCACCATCTTGGATCAGGAAGGGAAGGGAAGTGTGGCCGCCATCTTGGAGCGTCCCTGCGCTCGTGGACTCTGAGAGCAGGCTATTTAAAACGCTCTCTCCTGACGTGCAGCGGTGACGCGCAGCGGGGCGCCCTCCTTGCGCCTGAGTCGTGCCAGAGTCCTGCCCGTCTGCGCTCCTCAGCGTTTCGGAGGTGGACGAGGTAGGACTGCTGGCCCTCTCTTTTCTTTCCTCTTTTTAGGGGGGCGTGTGTGCATTTCTTGTTATCATGCTCCCATATTCTTCTACGGAGCTACTTACGCTGCGAGGACATACCTCTAGACGCCATCATGTCTTCCCGGGTGGACGAATACTTAGGAAGGGCTGTTCGGGTTGCGGCTGGCGCATTCCTGTTCAGGAGGGAATCTTTTTTGAGACCCCTCTCACGTACAATCAATGTTTTCTCCTGAATACCAGATCTCTCAGTAAACATTCCATTGACATCTGGAATTTGTTATCGGACTCTAAAACATCTTGTCTGTTTCTAACTGAGACCTGGTTGGGAGAGTGCTCCGGTCCAGATCTTGTAACTGCCATACCTCCGGATTACACTATCTTTAGGAGGGATAGAGTGGGAGGCAGGGGCGGGGGTGTGGCTTTGATTGTGGATAAGCGTTTTCCTTGCACGACTTTTCCCGTCGATAACATCGCAGGTTGTGAAGCCTTAGGTTTTACCCTTGGGCTATCCCCATGTCAAACATGTGCTGGGATTCTTATCTATAGAGCACCTGGGCCCCTTGGCTCTTTTTTTGATGAACTACAGGCGGCGCTTTCTGTGCCCTGCCTTAGATCCGAGCACTGTATTTTATTGGGAGATTTGAATCTTCACATGGATAATACAGTGGACCCTGATACCATCAAGTTGCAGGATATTGCTTCTTCTTTAGGGCTGGTCCCCTACTTCACCGGCCCACCCATATCAAAGGCCATACTATCGACCAGATATTTTCGACTATGCCAATTGTTGCGTCCCTGCCGCTTCCAGTCCTATGGTCAGATCACTTTTTAATCAATTTTCGCATTCCTTCCTCTGCCATGACTTGCCCAAGATCGCTGAAAGATGTTAGAAGGGTGGCCCGGCCTTTCATCAGGTTACGGCGGAAATGCTGTCTGATGCTCTCCGTCATCATCCCTGTCAGCTATCTGGTAATCTGGAGGAAAATCTCGGTTTGGTCCAGAAATGGCTAATAGCGAGATTTGAGGAGCTAGCCCCTGGAAAGCCAGCTAAGTCGGCGGGTAGGCATGCCTCGGCCCCTTGGTTTACTCCCTCTCTTGGTAAGATGCGCCAAGAATGTAAGAAGGCTGAAAGAGCTTAGCGGCGCAGGTATGACCCTGGTGATAAAGTTAATTATAGGGATGCTATTAGGCTTTACCATAAACATATTATAGATGGTAAAAAAATATACCTGGAGCGTAGAATCGATGAAGCTGAAAACATGAGTAGAGAAATTTTTAGGATAGTTAAAGAGTTCACCTCCACTTCTTTGAGTACGCCATCCCATTCTCACACTGAAGCTTGGATTAGCCAGCTTGGTGAGTTTTTCATAAATAAAATTAAATCCATTCAGGATTCTTTCCCTGATGCTGGCCCTATTTCAGTCGCTAGCCAATTGACCACTTTATCTTCTTCATTGGAAGGGAAAGGTCCTTTTCTCTCTGTTTTTCCTCCCATGCCCTCTATTACTTCTCTTGATCTCTTGTCTCGGCTTCAATCCGGCTCGCCACTTGATCCTTGTCCAGCGAAATGCCTGGGGAGAGTAGCGCCTGCAGTGAACACCTTACTTAATCCGCTGCTTAACTCCTCCCTGATCACGGGAGAGGTACCTCTGGCTTGGAAACATGCCTTGATCTTGCCGCTGCTCAAGAAGCCCACTTTGGATCCCCTTATCCATGCCAACTATAGGCCGATCTCTCTCCTCCCTGCCCTGGCAAAAGTGATTGAGAAACATGTGCATCTCTCCATTTCCAGCTTTATCGAGAGCAATAACATCTTGCATGATTCTCAATCGGGTTTCTGTGCTAATTTTAGCACGGAGACAGCCCTTCTCGAGATCACCGATGCCATCAGAGAGACTCTTGACTCTGGGGGTAAGGCCATACTGGTTATGTTGGATTTGTTGGCGGCTGTCGACACCGTTCCCCACGACGGTCTCCTTTTAAGACTCTGGGAGATCGGTTTTCGTGGGACGGTGTGGAACTGGTTTAAGTCATTTCTGACCGGCCGCCGACAAGTGGTCTGGGCACCTCCTTTTTCCGCCGAAATGCCGCCGCTGGAGGTGGGGGTGCCTCAGGGGTTTATCCTGAGCCCGACCCTCTTTAATATCTATATGGCCCCTCTGGCGGCGGTGGCGGAATCCTTTGGTGCCCGGATCATAACCTATGCTGATGACACCCAGCTCCTTTTTACATGTAATAAGGATGAGGCCTTTGACGGCAGTCGAATCAAGGAATGCCTGGGCGCTGTTTTTGACTGGTTTCGGCGGAATAGTCTGAAATGCAACTCCGATAAATCGGAGTTGCTTTTTTTCGGATGCCCGCCCGATCCCGGTTGGAAGACATGGTGGCCTCAGGACATGTCTTCTCCTGACGTAGCCTCTTCAAAAGCCAAAAATCTTGGTGTCTTGTGGGATGACGGCCTTTCGTTCAGATCTCAGATCATTGGGCTGTCCGGGAAATGCTTTGGCATTTTGAAGATGCTGCGGAATTTCTTCCGCTGTTGTCTCTGCAACATAAAAAAAATAATTGTTCAAGCTTTGATAGGCTCACGTTTGTACTACGCGAACGCCCTCTACTTCGGTCTGCCCAAATATCTCTTGGTGCGTCTGCAGATCGTGCAGAATTCTGCCGCAAGAGCCATTTTTGGTCTTCATCGTAGGTCAAAAGCCTCGGAGCTGCTTAAGGGACTGCACTGGCTTCCTGTCTCCAAGAGAATTACTTTCAAGGTTTTGACCCTTGCTTTTAAGGCCCTTCATTCGATTGGCCCTAAATACATTGGGAAGCGTATGGCCTTCTACGCACCGAGGAGGACTTTACGCTCGGCCTTGTTGGCCAAAGCTGTAGTTCCCTCCATCAGTCGCACTCGTATTGGAGGTCGCTCCTTCCGATACTTGGCACCCCGAAGTTGGAACGAGCTCCCCGTTTCCCTAAGAAAAATCAACAGCTTGTTCTCTTTCAGAAAGGAGTTGAAGACTTGGCTCTTCTCCCAATAATATTCTTTCGGCCCTCTGTGAGTTGCTGTGTTGTGTACTTTTTTCCAGTTCTCTTTGCCAAAGCGCCGGGACGCTCCATGGAGTAGCCGTGCGCTATAAAAGAGACTATATAACATAACATAACATAACATAAAATTGTTCCCTTCCTTTAAAAGTTCCCTCAACATCTCAGTCTTCTCAGAAATATTCCTTGCAAATTTTGAGTAATATTCAACAAGGCCTAAGAATGACCTCAACTTTTCTTTGTCATTCGGCGCTGGTGCTAATTTGATAGCATCCTTCAGATTTCTCTTCGGCTTCACGCCTTCATCGGATATGTTGAACCCTAAATATTGACTTTATTCACCAAACATTTGCACTTTTGGTGCATCAGTGTTAGTCCTACCTCTATTATCCTATGTAAAGCTTGCTTAAGGACCATATTGTGCTGTTCTATTGTGTTCCAAAAAATAAGTATGTCATCTTGGAAGTACATTAACTTTTTGTCATATCTCTGAACAGTTCACCCATCATGCATTGAAAAGCGCTCGCAGCAGAACACAACCCAAAAGGCATTCTGGTTCATTGGAATAACCCTTCCATCATGATAAATGCTGTGAGTGACTTTGATTGTTCATGTAAATGGATCTGATGGTATGCATCTTTCAAGTCTAATTTAGAGAAGTACTTCCCCCACCTAAAGCTAGAATAAGCTAATTTATGTTAGGTAAGGGGTATGTGTCAGCAACAACATTCTGATTAAATGTCCTTAAATTAATGCAGAATCTAACCTTAATGTCAGTTTTCTACATGATCACCGCAGGAGATACCCACATAGCACTCACAATAGGCTCAATTACTCCAGATGTCACCATATCTTTAAGTAACTCATTGATACCTGCATGCACCACCAAGGGAATCATATGCCCTCTATGCTGTACTGGTATAGCATTGGGTTTCAGTATTATTTTGTGACAGTAACCTCACAAGCACCGTAAGTCTTCTCTAAACACATTGTTAGCTTCATCTGAAATGTCTTTCAGACTAATGTCTTCGACCACCATCACTTGTACGGGTGCCCTTGGATTCACAAGAATGCACAAATCATATTGATGCATCCATACTAGTATGGGTGGGCCATCTACAGGCACATACACTTTCCCCACAATGGTTCTTCCCTGGAACTCAATAGTGGCATTCAAGAATACTAGCAAATCTAGGGTCTTCCCTTGGTACCTCACTAGATTAATGTATTTGGGTAACAATTTTTCTTCTGGCCATGTGCTTTCAAACACACTTTTTGAATAATGGTGTACATGGACTCTGAGTCCTCCATCAACTGTACCTCCTATCCATTTACATGGAAATGATTAACTTCATCCACAATTGTTACTTTGGATCTCCCTGCCTGTTTGCACACTGCCGCAAAGTGTCCTTTGCGAACACATTTTCTGCAAGTCTTATCTAGAGCTACACATCTATGATAATCTGCTGTGTGAAAAGCACTGCCACATCTGTTGCAGGAATTATTTGATTGTTTAACTTTTGGTACATTACGATTGAGTCTTGAAACAGCAGCAACACCAGAGTTCTCATTTACAACAGTAGAAACTACATCCTCCCTGTGTTCCTTCTTTGATCCATTTCGTGCATGCATTGTTGGGATTGTTCTACCAGCTATATCTATGACAACTCTGACAACATATTCTTGGCATCCCATAAACGTTCTTGTGTTTTCTTGCACCTGCAGTGGACTGTCAATTGGTCACAGACAAGTTAATCCGTCATGGCTTCAAATTTACATTTCAGCGAAAATTCACGTAGTTTTGCAACACATTAGTCTATAGATTGGCCTTCCTCCTGCTGATGGGTATAAAATGTGTACCGTTCATTACCAGATTGACCTCTTTAGCAAACCTGAGTTTCAATCTCTTCTTTGCCTCCACATAAACATCCTCAATTGGATCCCATTAGGTTGAGTAACTATAGGTAGATACCATAAGATGTGTTGTCCTTCTTTGCCTAAATTAATCACTAATAATGCTTTTTAGCACTGAAGAGTACTCCATCCATGGCCTCCAACTATGTTTTGAACATGGTCAACTAATCTTTCCAATCAATTGGAAGTGGACCTAGTGAGGCTAAATGTAATGGTGGGGACATTGTGGTACTTTGAGCTTACATGAATGGATTTAGGAGGGTTAAAGTAGACACAAGCAAACGTGTGGAGGTCGCAGGATTCACTGAACGTTTTATGCTGTTGGTGTATTTAAAAAAAATTTAGTTTTCGAAAAATATTGTTTGAATAAACGTTTCGCAGATGGCTCGCAAGAGGAAACTGCAGTCTAGTACCTTCCTAACGTGACACCAACAGTAAATGTTCAGTAGCTGCGCAACGCAAGATGGAGGAGCGCATTAATAAACTGACCCCAGAGGTTGGGAATCGCTGAGAAAATGGCCCTCAACATGACCGTCGTGCTTCTTGTGCATTTTCTCACTAGCGGGAGGAAATGGGTCTTGCTGAATAAGGATCGTCAACCAAGTGTTGCATGCGATAATACAGGGCGTAATGGCATGCTGCAAACTGCGCGTGCACCTGCACTGGGCATTTCCAGTAGTCACCCTCAAACACTGTCCAAATCACCGCTTTCCAAAATAATATTGTCGCGTATACAGTGGGGCGGCCAACGAGCAGGTCAACCAGCCAGCAGACAGTGCATCAGCAGGGCACCAATGTCGGAGCGTCCTTAGTCCTCGCACTGTGGGTTTGTGTCTGTTGGCAATCGCAGGATTAAGCTGGCAGGTTGTCGGGAAAATCGTGTGAGCAGAAACGATCTGGAATATTTGTATTTCTGTTTATTGGAGATATGGTTTCCCTGGCACAGACGCCCCTCTGCCAGCTGAGCTCCAACTGGCACACCTGGAATTCCGCCACCCTCAGAACCAGGGTCGGCTTGGGATCACAATTCGGCCCGGGCACTGACGAAAAAAGTGGCCCACATTCAAGAGGCGTGGCCCATATTTAAGGGGCGTGGCCCACATTCAAGGGGCGTGCCCTTTCATGAAACACCATTTGCACAGACAAGGAATGAAAGTGGGAGGATACTGTTCTTGCACAGGACACAGGGCCAAGGTGACAATGGCCTACATGCTGAGCAACTAAAAAAAATAGCAAGGCCCTTTTCTGTCACAAAATTATTCCAGCCCTCCAGCACAGGAGCACCTGAAAAGCAGCAAAGCCCCTGCTATTTCTAACCTACTTAGCCCTCCCCAGACCTTCAGCTCAGGAGCACATGAACAGAGGTAAGGCCCCTGCAATTAGTAAATTAATCAGCCCTTCAGGCCTCGGGAAAATGTCCTGGCAGGGGAGCACAAAAAACAGCTTTCTGGGTCATCCACGGTAGCCAGGTAGCCAGGGGGGAGGCTGAGGTGAAGCTGGAGCATGGGAAGTGCCTTCCCAGTGTGTTCTGGCAGTTTGAGTGTTTACCATTTACTGTAGTATTACCCTTGTACCTGTGTATGGTACCCTTTTGTAACTTGCACACGTCACTTTTCTCTGGTATCACACTGTATGCTACCTCTCACTTTTGTTTGCTTTAGATACTTGCACAAGTGCCCCCATTGCCTACGTAACATTTGTTCTTGTGCTGGAGTGTCTGCCATTTATTGCAGTATTATACCTCTACTTGTACTTTGTACGCTTTTGTAACCTGCACACATATCACTTTTTCCTCCTATAATGTACCGATTGCTACCTCATGTATTTTGGTTGCTCACTATTGTCACTTTTGATTCATGTAACTTAACGTTTGCTTTTGTAATTTGTCCACTTGTAATTTTTCTCCTCATGTATTATTGCTGTTCCTAGTGTGAAGCGCTCTGACACCTTCGGTTAAAGTCCGCGCTATATAAAATCGCATAAATAAATAAATAAAATAAAAAAATTCCAAACATCACCTGGCCCCCACAGCAAGACCCATTCTTCCTCGCCCACTATGCCCTGAATGTGAAGGGCTGTGGACGAGGTGTTAAGACTAACACCGTTTCTGGGCTGCATGGGCCCCAGGGGAGCCGAAGTGAAAATGGCTCAAAGACCTAAGAAACACCTGGCCCCAGGGAGGCCGATTCTTGCAAACAACCACCCCTCCCCAGCCCAGCCTCAGCTTCATTGCTTGGCAGGGCAGGGGTGAAGGAGAGGCCACAGCTGACAATCGCTGTCCGACCGCACAGCGAGGCTGCTTTCATTTTCTCTGTCTGTCTCCGTGCACTCTGTGGCCCGTTTTTTTTTTTTCTCCCCTTTCCTAGTCCACTCTTTGTGGACTGGGGCAGGGGAGAAAAAAACGGCCCACAGAGGGCACTGAGGCACCGGCCCTTCGGCCCATGCCCGAATGCCCGCCTTGCCAATCCGCCCCTGCTCAGAACCTAGAACCATTAAAAAGGCAAGGTCCCACATCCTCCCACATCACAAGTATAACATATATCTATTTCCATGGGTAAATGGAAAGGGAGGTCTCCCAAACTTGGTTGGGAAAATATTTCAACCAACAGATAAAAAACACAATGTATGTAGACATGCGCACCTAGAACATTTAAAGATGCAAACATTTTTTCTCATGTGAGAATCCTGCATTTCATGAAAAAATTCTACAAGTACTCCTGGTAATCTGTGATAGTCACACCTTTCTTGATAACCTCTGTAAATTAACAAGGTCATAAATTTACATTGGACACAGGAGTACACGTAGGAGTAACTCTTTAGCGTTTACAGAAGTGGGGCACTTATTACTAGTATGTCAAGTTAGATCACAGTTGTTGCGTGAACACGTGAAAGGTCTGCTTAATATAACAGTAACTTCATGATAATATCTGAATCTTCAACCCAGGTCTGTAACAAAATGCAATGAAACAGGGTAAGTATGAGAAATTATTTGAAACACCTTTACCTCTCTTACCTTCCAGCATTTGGGAGATGTAACTTCTCTAGTTTAGGTACACAATATGATGGCATGGTCTTTTTTCTTTAAACATTATTGCTTTAGCAACAAAATGTTGCTTTTTAGAAACATGATTTATTTAATTGTCTCGTAATCAATGAAGCTTTAGAGGAGAACTATGCTTTTACATTTTAATATTCATTAAAATGTCTACAGGGTGATGCATGTTACTATTCCAGTCATATTTTTATGTTAAACCCATATTGCAGCTGTATAGAGCACTCTATTGATACTAAATCATGTTTGAAAGAAGGCTGATTAAGAATCGGTCATATATATAAACTCAAGAGTGGTTCGTCTCTAGATACAAATGTCCTCAGAGGAGGGGACTCAGACGGTACCTACCCAATGAAAGGGGTGTCGATGGCCGACAAACAGATAACCTTTCGTTTACAATTTTCCTGAACCACTGAGTTGTTTGATTTTTATGCAGCATGTATAAGATGGAAGCCATTTGACATTTTCTCAGCAAGTGACAACACACAATAATAGCAGATCAGCCACCCATAATATCCACCATTGAGAGTGAACAGAGAATCTTTCCTACCAACAAGTCCTGCCCATCAAGGCCAATGCTTGAGAAACCGATTTAAGTCACATTGCCACAACTTTTTAGGGTTTCTTTGGACGTCTGGCTACAGGCAGCTTTAGCTGTGGGTGAGACCACCTGTGATCACTTCTTCAAAAGTGTACAATAAGACATATATAAAGAAAATGAACTTAGGTTCAGTCCCCTTCAGCCTTTGGGTCTCATAATTTGTTCATGGTTTCCCATTGCTTGGATGGGCTGTTTTGATATCCTTAGTAGTTCATGTTATTAGAGGGCCATTGGAATCTGGGGGTTGGATTGCATTATATCAGATGAAGTACAGCACTGTGTGAATAGTTGAATAATTATGAAGATTTCTTCCATAAGTGTCTGCTGCCCTGCAGTTGATTTTTGATGAAGTGCTTCTAAGAAATTAACCAGCTTGCCATCTCCTTAGGCCTCTCTTTCCTTGCTTTGTGTATTAATAGATTACTCTTGGAAAACATGCTGCAGAAACAACTGGGAGAACCTCAACAACTTTCATAATTTCACTTCATTTACATATCTGCTTCTGTCAAGCTCTTCTATGTCAAATACATTCTGCTTCGGTGTCTTCATTGCACTGGCTGACCTTTTGCAGGACAAGTCTTTCCTCACTTACAGAATTGAAAGTATTTTTATTTCAAAACGTACGCATCTGCCAGGACCTGATCCACCTGTCGTTTAGGTCTTTGCACACCTATGACATCATCATGTTTCTTTGTGATGGTGGCTGTCAGTGATCTGTCCTCATGGTATTGCAGTCTTTTCCCAACAATAGAGAATGTTCTAAGGTCTTCTATCAGCTTCCATGTACCCACCCACTTACTCATTCCATCTGCTATTTGTGGGTCCTCAGTGTCCATTGTTCAGTTTTCATTTTTTCTCTGGGCTGAGGCTCTTTAGACACCATGCTTTATTAATTTTGGTACCCTTCATTGGTGTATATTGTTGTTTTATTTTCTTGGGTATCATATGAGGTACCAGTGATTTCTGTTTATGTGTGTGTGCTTTGCATCCACTAGCACATGATGTTGGATGTCACTGTGCAATCCTAATGTAACATCTCTTGGTGAACAGCCTACTAAGTGGCCTAAATAGAAAATGATGATGAATCATTTTGCCTAGGTTTGGAGAATTACCCTACCACATGAGTGTAAAACGTAATTCCTGCGGTAAAGTCTCAAAGTTGAAAGCCAAGAGGTTTCTGATAATCAAACAGATTTTAGTGACTAATATCATGAGGGTCTATATAAATATGATATTTGTGTAAAATAAGGTAGACATACACGCCTTAGCAAAAACCAGCACAGTCTTAAAAAGGTACCTTTCAATATTTTAGTTCTGAGGTATGATGAGAGTGTGGAGAAATGTATTACTGCCTCGAGGAAAGTTTCATTTTTATTCTAATCTAATGCAAACACCTACGAAAGGATCAGGGACCATTTATATTCAGACATATAATGATACGTTAAAGAAAATAATTTGCTAAACGATGATCTGAATGTAGTGTTACTTGTTTCAAAGAGGATGAAGCACCCTCTAACATATGTTGGGCAGTTCAATAGTGATAGTTCTAGTCGATCATCTGCAAATAACTTGGATTTGAAACGTAAAGATGTGCCTAATGTGAAAGAGGCTCAAAACTTCAAAGAAACCTGTTTTAGTGTGGTCAGATTGAACAGATGGCTAATCACCACAATTGTCCTCAAATATGTATTTAAGACCTGTAAAGAAAGTGGGATTCTTCTCACAGTGCTGTAAGCATTGGTGTTATGGAAGTAAAGTGTTGAATATAATGAAGTTATATTGCAAGTTACAAATGATAGGGTGATGGACATACTATTGATGTTGTGAAATTGAATTATGCTGAAACAAATATGATGATTGGCATGGGTGCATGATTAATTGTTTAGGGTGTCTATTATGTCAGACAGTTTAAAAAGAATATTGCACTAAAAAAGCATTATGTGTGACCAGTAAGATAAGAAGGCAAATCTACTGAATTGAGGGACTATTTTAACTTTGAACTGAGTTTACTTGTGCATTTGAGAACGTAAATGTGTATGTCCCTGTGAATAATGGGAGCGTGATGAGCTTGCCACATCAAACAAGCAAATCCTAAAGAAGGCCCACCTGTAAAAGTTTGTTCTGTGGATGAAACCCTCAATCACTAAGATGAGGAAGTTCCCCTGATCTAGAATAGGATGTTTTAGTGGTTTTGTGCAGAAAATAAAAATGAACGCACATGTGACAATGAATAAGGCCAGAAACATTCTGGTCATTTTGAGGGTTTTTCAATATTTTATGTGTGGTAGAAATTATAGAAGAAGTTGAGATGTAAGGTTATGTATTTATTTGGGAACATTAAATAGGTGTGCACCATTGGATAGGTTTCCTATTACAATCATTACTGAGATGGTGTTTGTTAGACCTGGTATCATTGGTGAGTCGCTCTTCCATTTTTTGCTGATTGCCTCCTCTGTTTTTGATATCATTTGCTGGTTAGATGCTTTGGGCACTGTGCCACCACTATTCAGTGCCGCAGTCAAGTGCTCCCTATGTTAAATTGATGTATTGATTAGTGACTCCAAGTTTGGGTTATTTGATCTACTTGTCAGACCCTAGTACAGTGCACCATGTGTGCCCATGGCTTGTAGAACAAATGCTGCTGGTTGGCGTGCAGCACTGGTTGTGCCACCCACAGAAGCAGCTTGTAAAATGTGTCTCAGGCCTGCCATTGCAGGGCCTGTGTGCAGTCTATGACTGCCATGTCGACTTGGCAAGTGCACCCACTTGCCAGTCCCTAAACTTTCCCTTTTCTTCATATCAGACACCCCCTATGGTAGGTCCAAGGGCAGGGTGTATTGTAAGGATAAGGTAGGACATGCCTTGGTGTGTGTGGCATGTCTTAATTGTGAATTCTAGCCATTTTAATTTTTTACTATTGCAAGGCTCCCTGTTCCCCATTGGCTAGAATAGGCAGTTTGATTTTACATCTTATAATCCTGACTCAGGGAACTCTGTAGAAATTCGAGTTTAGTATGCCTGAACTCTGAATGTTAAAACACATATTTTAGTGAAGTTGGTTTTAACATTCTGTGTTTGAAAATACCTCTTTTAGAAAGTAGGTATTTTTGTTGCCTAACTATCCAAGCCTGCCTCTGCTAGGTTGTGTATTCATTGGCTGCAGTTTGATTGACAGGGGATGGGGTATTCCAGGAGACAGGGTGAGTCAGCACTGGGCTGAATAAAGAGATCTGCATCTAGATTGGTGGGAGGAGTTGCACCTGGGACCTGAATAGGGCTGTGCCTTCCCTCCACAATGCTCGCTCCACCTCCTGTGGTGCGCCTGATGTCCCAGGCCTACACTGTGAAAGCAAAGAAGAAGTCTTGTCAACAAAGTGCTCCAGGACTGACCAGAACTGGTTTGGACTAGGCAGAGGCCTCTCTGCCTTCAGAGAACAAGGAGAACAGTAGTATAAATATGCGGACCCAGACCCCAAGACTTTAGATCACTTCTGGGAACAAACCAAACCTTTTGCCAAGGAGAAGAACCACGGAAGCTGCAAGAGTTTGGGCTGCCCCTCTGCCAGTGTGCTGTTTGCTGGATTGGCCTGCAGTGCTTTCTTTATTGCCAAGGAAAGGAAAAGGAACTTTTACAAAACTTTCATCATCTAGCAGAATATTTCTCCAAGGGCATGAACTTGTGCTTGCCTCCTGCTGCATTCTCAGGGACAAAAGACTTCACCACCTGCTCCCCTCTGAATTTCCTTGCTGGGAATTCTATCTGCAGAAGCCTGCGTGTCGCTGGGAGCTGGAAGCACCACACATCAAGAAGAAGCGTGTCGCCGCCGCAGCTGTTATCGTTGCATCGCCAGAGAAGTGTGCCGCCACCGCATCTCATGAGAAGCATGTCTGTGTCGCAACTGTTTGCCATCGCATCACCGGAGAAGCGTGTTGCCACCGGGAGGTTTGCAGTCCCATCACCGGAGAAGTGTGTCGCAGGGCCTGTCGTGGCTCCAAAGTTTGCCCCACGGCCGTAAGGGCGGGCACGCATCATCTTCACGTCGTCGCATCAAGGGCGCCATCTAATCGCATCGCATCGAGGCACCCTCTTGTCGCATTGCAACCGGAACGCATCACGAGAATCTACGCATCACCTCCTCTCCCGTAAGGATCAAGATGCATCCCCTACACTACGCAAGCATTGAGGCGCGATGCATCATCTCAGCAAGGAACTGACGCATCTCCCTTCCTGTGAACCTTTTGTTTGTTTTGCGTTACCCATCCCGGTACTTGTGTGAGAACTTTGTCGCATTTATTATCAACTTGAATTACGCAACTTCTACCATCTTTAAGTCAATTTTTAGGTACAGTGTTGTGGATTTTTTGCCATTTGTGGTATTGTATAAAGTCTATATAAAGAATACTTATTTTTATAAAACCTGAGAGAAGCCTGTCTGCTCGTGCCAAGCTACCAAGTGTTATCCAGTAGTGTAATCCCCTTTCCCTGACTTAGAAGCAATGGTCCTTATTTGGTCTAAGGTGTATACCATTGTCAACTAGAGGCCCCCAGTTCTAACATTGGTGGTCGGCGGTGAGGATTTGAACCTGCATTTGTGACTCCTATACAGTAATTGGTGAACACTACTAGTGAGTGTAGACCAAACGCGACCACATAATATTTTTTGGGTAGAATTTTGTTTGCCTTGGAATGTTATTTTTCCTGATAACTGCCAATTATTACTGCCATGAGTAGACCAGCATCTGTTGCATCTATGGATCTAGATTTTGAGGAAGAGAGGTTGGAAACCTACACTTTGAAACATTTCAAGCATCACAGCAAAAAATTGAAAGTTGCTACACCAGGCATTTCTATAAAGGATGTCTACCAAAAGGCGCTGAGTGCCTGGGTAGAAGCAAGAAATGCCCCTGAGTTGGTGGTGGAGCCAGCTAGGGATGCAGATGGCCAACTGGATGGTCCAGTGTTTCCTACCAGGGAAGGGGTACCATCCGCACCTGCCACTAGTACCTCTTCCAAAGACCTGTCCCCCAGAGAGCTGGAATACAGGGAGAGAAATAGGGCACACAAGCTGTAGATGGCTAAGCTTAAGATGGAGTGTCAGAGGGAATCAGAGAATAACAGATTGTCCTTGGAGAGAGAGAATGAGAATGGAACATGAGAGAATGTTGAGGGAGTTAGAGATCAAGGCAAGGGGCTTAGAGATCAACCCCTCAGGTGGCAGCGCGCCATCTGTGCCTTCAGAAGGCAGGGTATATATCCCCAAGGATGTCATCAAAGATTTCCATAAGCATGAAGATATTGGGCAGTGGTTTGCAGCCTATGAGATAGCAATGTTGTCCCACCGGGTACCTGAGAAAGATTGGGGAGCGGGGTTGTGGGGCCGCTTTGTGAGTGAGGAGAGGGATACCTTGTTAGACCTACCCAGTGAGAATACAATGTTTTATGCCCACATGAAGGAAGCCCTGATGACAAGTTATGGTGTGACCCCAGAACTCTATGGACAGAGATCCAGGAATTGTAAGAAGCTGGAGGGAACCACTTGGGTAGAATATGTATCTTTCTTTTGCAGAGTTATGGATCGTTGGGTGAAGGGTAGCAAAGTGGATACTTTTGAAGCGCTCTATGATTTGATTGCAAGAGAGCACTTGTCTGCTAATTGTTTTCCTGAGCTACGCCAGCACCTTATTGATAGCAATTTGACTAACCCTAGGAAGCTTGCTGAGGAGGCGGAAATCTGGGTCAGTACCCGGGTCCACAAGGGTCATGTGGGAGACTCCTCCAAAGGTGGGCAGAGTCCCCAGCAGAAGAGTAGGGGGAGAAGGATAAACAGAGGGAGTTCCAGAAAAGGCCCCAAAGTAATTCCCAAGGGAACCAATGGAGGGGTTCCCAGCTCCCCTAAGAAGACGTCAGAGCCCCCAACAGGTAAACCTGTTCAAAGGACGCCCACTTCCTGCTTTCCGTTTAAGCAGGTGGGACACCGTCGGTATGAACCCCAGTGTCCCCAAAAGAGTCAGTATGTGCCTCCCCATGCACCATCCTATCAGATGGCCAGTGTAGCCCTGGGTGGGGAGGAGATGGGTGCCCAAGGTGGGTGGGGTCCCGCATGAAATGTCCCTTGTCTCATTAGGAGACTTTGAGATGGTCCCTAAAACTTAGCTACCTAATTACACTAAAACATACTGTTGTGGTGAGCCTCAGCTACGCCTACCATTGCTAGGGGTTCACCCTTCTCTGCACAAGTCCTCAGACCAATAGAATAGAAGTCGGCACAGAAACTGGAATATAAAACAAAGTATTCATTAAACCTCATGAGGTGGAACTACATTCACACAACACCCTTTGGTAGTGTATGAAGTAGCACACTGAACAGAAGGAACATGGTCCTTTTATACCCACACAGGGGCTCAGAAGAAGGTGGTACAAGTACAGAAGAGAAGGTTTATATACATAAAAGGTCATACAGAAATGCACAGTCAACAGTAGGACGGAGCTTAGCAGATTGCTAATTGTAGTAAAAATACCCTGACAGTTACAGACTAAGACATATGTGAACAGTTGCAGTGTCTTCTGCGGAAGTGCAGAGTAGCAGAACCTAAATATAGTCTGTCCATAAGCAGAGTATAAGAGTAAACGATAGCAAGGGAGGACGGAGCACATGGTGAGCACATGGCAGACAAGATGGCTGTAGAAAACAAGGTGGCTTCAGCTAAATGCTTACCCCGATCTCTGCCAAATTACAACAGTACAGGCAGTTGGTGACCATCAATGGCCATAGAGTGGAGGATCTGAGGGACACTGGGGCTAATGTGACAGCTGTCAGTTGCCAGTTGGTGTCCAATTAGCAGGTTATCCCTCATGCATTCTTCCCTGTAGTTGCAGCGGAAAACTCTCCGAGCCAGTGTGAGGTGGCACAAGTTCCCTTTGAGTGGGGGGTCTCTGGTACTCTTCAAGTAGCTGTGAGGCCAGCCATACCTGTGGATTGTCTGTTGGGCAATGATTAAGAGAACTCCCCTTGGGCCAAGTTGGAGAAGAAGGCTCATTTGGAGATGTTGGGTCTGCCTGGGTGGGCGTGTGTGATCACTCGGTCTATGGCAGCCAAGGGTGCTCAAGAGATCCTGGAGCCTGAAAGTATAGCCCAGGAACCTGCCTTAAAGAGAAGAGATAGGGGGAGCAGGAAACCAGCCCCCACTGTTCCCACGGTCCAGGCAGGGGCAGACCTTGAGAGGGATGCCCTGGAACCTACAGGGGAGCAAATTGCTGAACTGGGGGACCTACCTGAGCTGACCCATTGGCAGCAAGCAGGAGGACCCTCCAGGGAGGAATTTTGTGCGGGGCAGAGGAAGTGCCCTTCTCTTGTTGGTTTGTGGCAACAGGCCACAAATGAGGCAACAGGTGATCAGTCTGGATCACATTGGATCTACTGGGAGAGCAACCTCCTGTATAGCGAGCCTAAGGTTGCTGAGCCTGAGTCAACCCATGTGCTGGTGGTAGCCCAGTGCTTCAGAGCCTTCCTACTGGGGTTGGCTCATGATGTACCTTTACTCGACATCTGGGGCAGGACAAGACAGTTGAAAGGCGTGTCACCCACTTTTATTGGCCCCAGATACGGAAGAGTTCAGACTTATTGTAAGACTTGTCAAACTTGCCAAGCAAGTGGGAAAAGTAGATAGTAGCACAATGCTCCTCTCCAACCTTTCCCTGTAGTAAGTACCCCCTTTGAACGGGTGGGCAGTGACATTATGCGGCCACTGGACACCAAGACAGCCATGGGCAACAGGTTTATCCTGGTCTTGGTGGATCATGCCACCCGGTACCCGGAAGCCATCCCGCTCAGGACAGTGATGGCTCCTGAGGTGGGACGTGCACTGATGGAGATTTTCTCCAGTGTAGGTTTCCCCAGAGAGGTGGTGTGTGAGGAACAAACATCATTTCCAGTTATATGAATTATCTGTGGAAGAAGTGTGGTGTTACATACAAGTTCACTACTCCTTACCACCCACAAGGTAATGGGCTGGTTGAGAGATTCAACCGGACCCTTAAAGGCATAATCATGGGTCTTGAGGAACCTTTGAGGCATAAGTGGGAGTTTCTCTTGCCATGTCTCTGTTTCCTTACCTTGAGGTGCCTTAAAAGTCCCTAGGGTTCAGCCCCTTTGAACTGTTGAATGGACAGCCGGTAAGAGGAACTTTGAGTCCAGTCAAGGAAGGCTGGGAGCAATCTCCCAGGAAACCTCCCCAGGATGTATACAGTTACATGCCGGCCTTCAGGAATCAGACTCGGCGATTCAGACAACTCGCTCAGGCGAATCTGGAAGCCAGTCAGTAGGACATGAAGCGGTGGTACGATCAGAATGCCACTCTGATTGAGCTTTAACCTGGACAGAAAGTTTGGGTCATGGCCCCTGTAGAGCCTTATGCACTCCAGGACAGGTAGACCGGACCATTTAAGGTGGTGGATGGCAAGAGCGATGTCACTTAACTGGTGAACTTGCGATCTCCAAGGAACCCTTTGCAGGTTCTGCATGTTAACCGCCTGAAGCCCCAAAAGGTCCGAAGTGGGCATGCTCCTAGCAACAGATGATGGAATAGAGGAGAAGACCGAGCCTCTTTCTGACCTCCTGATCTCCTGTCTCCAACAGAGCAAGATGGGTCAGTGGATGGTGTCAGCCTCCCTGCCACACTGACCCTTGATCAGCAGCAACTGTTGGGATAATTTTCTGATTTGTTTTCCTTGATTCCTGGTATCACAGAGTGGTGCGTCCATGATGTGGATACTGGGGACAGTCCTCCTGTGAAGCACTAGGCTTACAGGGTGACTGACAAGGTGAGAGCTTACATCAAGGAGGAAGTCTCCAAGATGTTTGCCTTAGAGGTGATTGAGTCCTCTAACAGTCCTTGGGCCAGCCCAATGATTTTGGCCCCAGAGGCAGCCGCGCCTGGTTCCACCCCCGAACTTCGGTTCTGTGTGGACTACCAAGGACTCAATTCAGTCACCAGGACTGACGCGCACCCCATCCCCAGAGCTGATGTGGAAATTGATGGGTTAAGGGCTGCACGGTACCTCAGCACATTTGATTTTATTTCTGGGTACTGGCAGATCGCCTTAACTGATGGGGCCAAAGAGAGGTCGGCATTCTCCACACCAGATGGGCAGCACCAATTCTGGGTTATGCCCTTTGGGATGAGAATGCCCTTGCCACTTTTCAGTGTCAGTTGGGAAGAACATCTACACCCCCTCTGGGAAGTGTTGATGGCACTGCGAAAAGCAAGCCTCATGATCAAGGCGAGTAATTGCCAGATCGGGCAGGGTTCCATGGTGTTCCTGGGGCACCAGGTAGGGAGCGGCCAGGTGGTGCCCCTTAAACCCAAGATTGATACCATCCTGGCATGGGAACCCCCAAAGACTCAGAAACAGGTGAGAGCCTTTTTAGGACTCACAGGGTATTACAGGAGGTTTGTCAAGGTTTATGGCAACATTGTTGCACCCTTGATTGAGCTGACTTCCAGGAAGCAGCCCAAGAAATTGAACTAGACTGACACCTGTCAGATGGCTTTTGATGCCCTGAAGACTGCCATGTGCAGAGCACCCGTGCTTTAGGCGCCCAACTTCTCAAAATAATTATTTGTTCAAACAGACACTTCAGAGCATGGTGTGGGAGCTGTTCTAATACAGATCAATGAAGAGGGCCTAGACCAACCTGTAGTCTTCATCAGTAGGAGGTTACTTCCACAGGAACAGAGGTGGAGTGCAATTGAGCAGGAGGCATTTGCTGTGGTCTGGGCACTGAAGAAGTTGAGATCATACCTGTTTGGGATTCACTTCCGGTTTCAGACAGACCACAGGCCCCTCAGATGGTTAATGCTGATGAGGGGTAAGAATCCAAAGTTGTTGAGGTGGTCCTTTTCCCTACAGCGGATGGACTTTACTATGGAACACCACCGTGGTACAGAACATGCCAATGCTGATGGTCTATCCAGATTTTTCTGCCTTAGTGAAGAGAACTCCCAAGGGGAAGGGTAGTTCAGCTGGAGGAGACACATGTTAGACCAGGTATCATTGGGGTGAGTCTCCCTTCCATTTTCTGCTGATTGACTCCTCTGTTTTTTATATGTTTTGATGGTTAGAAGCTTTGGGCACTGTGCCACTGCTATTCAGTGCCACAGTGCAAATGCTCCCATTGTTAAATTGATGTATTTATTAGTGACTTCATGATTGGGTTATTTGATTTACTTGCTAGACTCTAGTACAGTGCACCATGTGTGCCTAGGGCTTGTAGATCAAATGTTGCTGGTGTGCTTGCGGCACTGGTTGTGCCACCCACAGTAGCAGCTTGTACAATGTGTCTCAGGCCTGCCATTGCAGGGCCTGTGTGCGGTGTGTGACTGCAATGTCGACTTGGCAAGTGCACCCACTTGCCAGTCCCTAAAGCTTCCATTTTCTTCATATTAGACACCCCTATGGTAGGCCCAAGGGCAGGTGCATTGTAAGGATAAGGTAGGACATGCTCTGGTGTGTGTGGCATGTCCTAATAGTGAATTACAGCCATTTTCTTTTTTCACTATTGCAAGGCTAACTGTTCCCCATAGGCAAGAATGGGCCGTTTGATTTTTACATCTTATAATCCTAACTGACTCAGGGAACTAGGTAGAAATTCAAGTTTAGTATGCCTGAACCGATAATGATAAAATACATCTTTTAGTGAAGTTAGTTTTAACATTCTGTGTTTGAAAATACCACTTTTAGTAAGTAGGTATTTTCTTGCCTAACTATCCAAGCCAGCCTCTGCTACGTTATGTATTACTTGTTTGGAGTTTGAGTGACAGGAGCTGGGGGATTCCAGGAGACAGGGTGAGTCAGCACAGTGCTGAATAGAGAGATCTGCATCTAGATAGGTGGGAGGAGTTGCACCTGGGACCTGAAAAGGACTGTGCCTTCCTTCCACAATGCTGGCTCCACCTCCTGTGTTGCGTCTGATGTCCCTGGCCTACACTGTGAAAGTAAAGAAGGAGTCTTGTCAACATAGTGCTGCAGGACTGACCAGAACTGGCCTCTCTGCCTTCAGAGAACAAATAGAATAGTAGTATAAATATGGGGACCCAGACTCCAAGATTTTAGATCACTTCTGGGAACAAGACAAACCTTTTGCCAAGGAGAAGAACCAAGGAAGCTGCAGGGGTTTGGACTGCCCGTCCTCCAGTGTACTGTTTGCAGTGTTGGCCTGCAGTGGTTTCTTTATTGCCAAGAAAAGAAGAAGGAACTTTTACAGAACTTTCATCATCTTGCAGAATATTTCTCAAAGGTTTTGAACTTGTGCTTGCCTCCGACTGAAGTCTCAGGGACAAAAAACGTCACCACAAGCTCCTCTCTGAATTTTCTTGCTGGGAATTCAATCTGCAGAAGCCTGCATGTCCCTGGGAGCAGGAAGCTGGAAGCGCGACGGATAGAGAAGAAGCGGGTTGCCGCCGCAGCTGTTGTCGTCACATCGCCAGAGAAGCATGTCTTTGTCGCAGCTGTTTGCTTTTGCATCACCGAAGAAGCGTGTTGCAGCCATGATGGTCACTGTTGCATCACCGGAGAAGCGTGTCGCAGGTCCTGTCGCAGCTCCAAAGTATCGAGTTAATTGCACGGCCATCAAGGCATGCACGCATCATCTTCACGTCGTCGCATCAAGGGCACCATCTTATCGCATCGCACCGGATCGTCACATCGCCGTGAGGTGCCATCTTGTCGCATCGCAACCGTAACACATCTCGAGAATCTATGCATCACCTCCTCTCCGGTAAGGATTGAGACGCATCCCCTACTCTGTGATAGCATTGAGGCACGATGCATCGTCTGCCCCCAAGCAAGGAACCAACGCATCTCCCTTCCTGCGAACCTTTTGTTTGTTTTGCGTTACGCCTCCATGTACTTTTGTGAGAACTTTGTTGGATTTATTATCAACTTGAATTATGCAATTTCTACCATCTTTAAGTCCATTTTTAAGTACAGTGTTGTGGATTTTTGTCATTTGTGGTCTTGTGTTAAGTCTATATAAAGAATACTTATTTTTATAAAACCTGTGCGGTGTCCATCTGTAATGTTTTCACAAATGCTCAACACACTGCCTCTGAGATAAGCCTGTCTGCTCGTGCCAAGCTACCAAGGGGGTGAGCAGGGATTATCCAGTAGTGTAATCCCCTTTCCCTGACTTAGAAGCAACGGTCCCTTTTTGGTCAAAGGTGTATACCATTGCCAACTAGAGACCCCCAGTTCTAACAGTGTGTACGCTATCAGAAGCAAGTTGGCTCTCTACTTTATATTTGACTTCTGTGTAACATCAAATTCACCTGCAAGCTGACTCAAATGATTTGATTGCATTTGTGACTCCTTTCTGATTATCTAAATGTACCCACATACTTTTTAAATTGGTATCCACTGCTTCTGTGTTTAAAAGAGTAATGGATGAGATGTTAAGCGGTTAACCCTTTCCATGCGTCGGACAGCCAGGAGCCATCCTACGCTACAGTACTCATGTGCGTTGGTTCGCTCCTATCTGTCCAGGCACATGGCACAGGAAATCTCTCTGGTGTGGATACAAGAAATATTTCCTTCCAATCAAAACAGTCTCAGGAACTGGAGAAGAGCTTGCCAAGCTCTCAAGGCTGTTCTGAGTGTTTCACTGAAATGACTATCAACCTGCAAGTCACGCAGACCTCATTTCAGTGAAGGCGAAACTGAAATGACCCGATTGGCTTGTTTCATTTTCACTGCCATTTTCACTGCCTCTGTGCTCAAGGGGCTATCCCAATGGATCTCCTAGTGGATGCTTGCTTTGGGATCACCGCAGGAGGGCGATCCCAAGCAGGGATCCACCCACTATGACCTAGGGAGGGTGGAGCGGTCTTGTTGGCAGGGCTTTTCCTCCCCCAAATGTTTTTCACTAAATTAGTCTTTCTGCCCCCCTGGGAGGCAGATGGGGGCAATAGTTCCCAGTGGCGGCTGGTGAAACATGCTGTACCCTAATGTAATAAGCGTGTAAGCGAAGCAAGCGAACCCTAACTTTAAAAAGAGGGCACAGGTGTTTTCTCCCCCGAAAGAAAATGTTGAAATAAATGGATTCAAATGGTGGGTTTTACACCATATTTTTTGCAAATTGTTGAAAAAAAGAGGGATCCAAATATAGCATTTTGAAGCACAAGTGTGAAGAAAACATTAGAATCAAATCAAATTGGATGTCTGTCCTCGACCCATTAGTGCAGACATCCCAATAACCTCACAGATTCACAGTTCCCACTGAGTGCATTACCAGAGCTGTGTACTTTCCACTTTTAGACTATATTTTTCATTTTTTTTTATCCACTGGCATTTCTTGTAGCCTTTTGAATCTCTGAACTTGGTTCCTCAAAATCCAGGAGTCTTTATTTGGAATAAAAATGGCAACTTGTTGTTTCATGAATAAGAGAGTGGTTACCAAGCTCATAAAGCCTAAAACAGGTCTGAGAGACAAAGGGAGAAACTACGACATGAGCTGGGGTAAAGCTGGGGCTCCATTATTACTGGTGAAACTTTTATTTGATACCCTTTTGGATTTTTGGCATCTCTTTTATGGGCACAACACTCATATGGGTCCAATTACACCTATGCTTGACAATTTATGTATTTCTGACATCTACACCTATGCTATGCTATGTCATGTTATTGGTCAATTATAAAGCACATGTACTTCAACACTGTTTCAAATGATTTTGAGAGCCTAGCACGACAGACCTTGCCTAACCTGCTTTTGCCACAGAGGTAAAGAGGAGTGTCTTAAAGCACAACGAACAGTCAAACAGACATAAATGATATGCATGAGACTAGTGACAGGCAAACTAACACAATATTTCCTGCAAGGAACAATCAATAAACCTGTGATGATAATGTGCTGTCACTAATATAATCGTAATTATCACTTTTTGTGACAACTTTAAGAACACTAGGGGCTGGGCACCACTGTGACTGGTATCACTCATTTCTTTTCGATATACACACTATTGCTTGAATCCGCACTTTCCCACACTGTTGTGTCAACACAGCACTGAGCACGTTGCTTTCAGATGTATCCATAAATTATATATATATGGATTCAATGTGCATTTTATGCATTTCTTCTTATGGTCTGCTAGATGTATTAAATAATTCTCCTTGTTATTTTATTTGTTATAGGATTCCTGTATCTCATCAAGACTTGGATAGGTTGGATCAGCTGAGCTATATTGAAAGTAGCATAACTATTTTTTAATACTGTTTATATTTATAGGACAGATGTATTGATGTCCCCTAAGGCTTCAGCATACGTCAAGTGGAGCCATTGTTCCATACACTGCATAAATACTCGCTCTCCTCATTGGTGCACAATGTTGCTCTCCTATTGTACACTTCCTCTCTAAGGGAAGGTCATATAAAAAAATAGAATTACTATGTATCTCAGCTGATAAGAAAATAAGTTTCATAATAGTGAAATAGTGAAATCCATCCGCACAATATCGACTAACATATAAGTCTTTATCACATAAAATATTGAAAAAGATGGAAAATAAAGGCTCACGCTGTTAACCGCAGATAACAATAAACATTGCATTATCGGAGTGAAGAAATAAAAACCTTCTAAGGAGTTCACTGATACACCTGGTCCTTTAAACCAACAAAGAAGAAATTGGCATGGAAGCTGTTATATAAAAACAATGCATTCACCTTAGTATTAACCTCACATGAGGGAGATTGTGTCATACGGTACCCTCAGGCCACTGTAGGAGGCATTCTAAGGAGTACAGAGAACAGGGGCCTCATATATGAATAGGTTATATAGTCAGCATAAGACCAAGGGGAGGTCCTGGCACATACAAGCATGCAAATATGGGTATTCAAAATGTGCTTGCTCAACAAAGTGGGAGGAGAGATATTTATCCTTACATCAACAAGAAAAGCCTGACATTTCTATACTAGGAGCAGGTGCCTTCTGACAGCTAGGCCTTTCTGAGCATGTGCAAGGCTCTGGAAGAGGGAGAAAGCATATGGCAAGCACCTGGCTAACTAAGATGGCTGCCAAGTACAAAATGCCTTTCAGCTCATGCTAACAGTGAATACTGCAATCTTTAACAGATGGTCCTTTTAGCATGAGCTAAAGACATTCCTATGATCTAGTAGGAACATAGAAAATATTTTTCACATTTAGTGGTCGATTCCGATACGGGAAACAAATCTGTACGTCGATTCGTATTCGTTTCCGTACGAATCGTACTAATCTGTCCGAAATGCGTAGTATGATCCGTTGCGAGAAAATACGTTCGAATCATTGCGAACCGTACAAAAATGAAGGGTAAATCCGTACGACATTAACCCGCACAGTGAACCGTACGATTTGTAAAAATGCCGTACGACCCGCCAAGTACCATCCGGACCGAGGAATGAGTACGCGATTCGTACGGTAAATGTCGCGTATGAGCAATTCGTACTGAGGGCAACACTATCACATACGTACCCCTGAAATTAAGGGGTGTACGCACGGGGTGTACGCATTGTACACCTACGACCTTGGGGTGTACGAGCTGTACCCCTATGGTCCGTACACCTATGATCATAGGGTGTACGCACGGGGACATACGCACCATACCCCTGAAAATTCAGGGGTGTACGTACCGTACACCGATGCATGGTACCCCTGCATTCATGGGGTGTACGCACTGTGCCCGGGGGGGTCCGTTTCGTATGCGTTTTGAGGCAAATTCTGCTTTAACGTACGTTTTAAGCTCCTGTAGAAAAAGAGTCGTACGGAGTGTTGTCGATACGATTCGTACTTGCTGGGTCGCGTACTGCGCGTTCTAAATGCGATTCGTACGGATTAGTGAGTTGTACGTTCTTCAGTATGATTCTTACAGAGAACTGCTTTGGGTACACATCGTACTACATCGTACGTACAGGTACGGTTCTGCATACAATTTGTACGGGAAAAAAGCTCTGTACGGCTATTTGGAGGGCATTTTACCGAATCGGAATCAACCCCTTATTCTCATAAATTCATCAATATCCTAATCCATTGCTAGGTGGGAATTTTTCATTCTAAACTTTTCATTAAACGGGTATATATAAGGCATAAGCAGGAGTACAAAGGGAACTGAGCATTGGCTTTTAACTATTATTACAAACAGAACCATCAATATTTTTCAACCCTAAACAAAAAGCAAATCCTAGAACCCTCTGGTCCAATTCTATGTAAAAAACACTTTCAGGGCTCCTATGCGCTTCAGTGACCATCTATTTCAATTTAAGAATAGCCAACAACTAATAAAAACATTTTCAATGGACTTTTCCAGTGTTCCTTTTATGAGGGCTAGAGTATAAATTATTATAGTCAAAAATAATCCTAGTTCCAGGTGACCAGGAGGACCACACAGGGTCAGAGGAATTAGGACGAAAAGCCGCAAAGGGCTGCTCCTCCTCAAAAATGGGACGTCCGAAAGGGTACATTACTAACAAAAAAAGTCCTAGGGAAATTGAAGCTGCTGTACAACCAGCCAGAGGGGAGTCTCTTCCCTGTGTCTGTTCGAGCCTCACAGGCAGGCTCTTGTTGTTCCCATGGTGGAGCTGCACAACTCACAATTCAGGAATCACTGCCCAGTTGGAGAAGCAAAAAGTTCTTTCTTTCAGGATAGGGCAATCACCCCCAGGGCATATGCCCTCAACTATCCTGTCCAGTGTTTCAGGCTGTGCACCAGTTTTCTTCACTTTGATCTAGCAGGCACCAAGGGCACAGCACCGGTACCCTAAACTCAAGTCCTTCCCTTACTCCTGTATTGCTCTGCTGGCACACTGCTCTTTTGCTGGGGCCAATGATTATCCAGTATACCCAGGCACTCGTGATCAACAAACAAAGTTGCATATTTTCATTCACTTTGGACCAAGACTCAGAGGTGTGATGCTGGGATCTCTGAAGTAACCCTTGTTTCAAAAGGGGTCACCTCAAGCAAAAGCCTCCTTGCCATTCTGGTCAGTCTGTTACTCTCAGCTGGGCAACAGATACTTGATCTACGATTTCTACTTTCTGATTTGTGACCCCGTCTTTCACCCAAGACAGTGGCAGGGGTACACACTTCACATCCCAGTGCTTCCGCCTTCACTGAGGTCCTAGTTGCCAGGAACGCCTGTGCTGGTTGCTTCACCTTGGCTTGAAGCTGGACTGGTGCTGACTCCCCAGGCTGGATCGGATGTCCGGGCCCCTCTGGCAATGATTGTAAGGCAGCAAATATCTATTTGTGGACAGAAAAAAAGGTCTTTAGACAAGGCACAGAAATAATCTATCAACAGAAAGCACCTACATTGTATGCTTAGGACCATGCTCCCATGTTATAGGTACTGCATTCAAGATAGCCTGGCTGATGAGGATTATGAATCCGAAACCGGTCCCAGGATGCTTGTTTCCGGTAGAGGGAAGACATGGCTCGGCAGTTCGGGCTGGACAGTTCCCACAAGGCACAGGGTCAGACTGATTTGCATATAGCCATGTCTGAACTGGGGTGGCTGAGTGAACTAAAGAATGGTGATGGATTAAACCCAGATCAGTTGACTGGGGGTGAGTGTTTGATTTGTTCAAACGCTCCGTCCATCATCCCCTTTTGAATCGCTTTGTTCGCCCTAAGTGTGGCAGGGTATGCTCAGACGTGAGTCCCTTGTTCACTTGGCCACTGGATTCAAGATAGCCTGGCTGATGAGGATTATGAATCCGAAACCGGTCCCAGGATGCTTGTTTCCGGTCCAGGGAAGACATGGCTTGGCAGTTCGGGCTGCACTGTTCCCACAAGGCACAGGGTCAGACTGATTTGCATATAGCCATGTCTGAACTGGGGTGGCTGAGTGAACTAAAGAATGGTGATAGATTAAACCCAGATCAGTTGACTGGGGGTGAGTGTTTGAATTGTTCAAACGCTCCATCCATCATCCCCTTTTGTATCGCTTTGTTCGCCCTAAGTGTGGCAGGATATGCTCAGACGTGAGTCCCTTGTTTACTTGGCCACTGGATTCAAGATAGCCTGGCTGATGAGGATTATGAATCCGAAACCGGTCCCAGAATGCTTGTTTCCGGTCCAGGGAAGACATGGCTTGGCAGTTCGGGCTGGACTGTTCCCACAAGGCACAGGGTCAGACTGATTTGCATATAGCCATGTCTGAACTGGGGTGGCTGAGTGAACTAAAGAATGGTGATGGATTAAACCCAGATCAGTTGACTGGGGGTGAGTGTTTGATTTGTTCAAACGCTCCGTCCATTATCCCCTTTTGTATCGCTTTGTTCGCCCTAAGTGTGGCAGGGTATGCTCAGACGTGAGTCCCTTGTTCACTTGGATCCTGGATTCAAGATAGCCTGGCTGATGAGGATTATGAATCCGAAACCGGTCCCAGGATGCTTGTTTCCGGTCCAGGGAAGACATGGCTTGGCAGTTCGGGCTGGACTGTTCCCACAAGGCACAGGGTCAGACTGATTTGCATATAGCCATGTCTGAACTGGGGTGGCTGAATGAACTAAAGAATGGTAATAGATTAAACCCAGATCAGTTGACTGGGGGTGAGTGTTTGAATTGTTCAAACGCTCCATCCATCATCCCCTTTTGTATCGCTTTGTTCGCCCTAAGTGTGGCAGGATATGCTCAGACGTGAGTCCCTTGTTTACTTGGCCACTGGATTCAAGATAGCCTGGCTGATTTTATTTATTTATTTATTTAATTTGTATAGCGCGTTATAACCACCGGGGTCTCTAAGCGCTGATGAGGATTATGAATCCGAAACCGGTCCCAGGATGCTTGTTTCCGGTCCAGGGAAGACATGGCTTGGCAGTTCGGGCTGGACTGTTCCCACAAGGCACAGGGTCAGACTGATTTGCACATAGCCATGTCTGAACTGGGGTGGCTGAGTGAACTAAAGAATGGTGATGGATTAAACCCAGATCAGTTGACTGGGGCTGAGTGTTTGATTTGTTCAAACGCTCTGTCCATCATCCCCTTTTGTATCGCTTTGTTCGCCCTAAGTGTGGCAGGGTATGCTCAGACGTGAGTCCCTTGTTCACTTGGCCACTGAATTCAAGATAGCCTGGCTGATGAGGATTATGAATCCGAAACCTGTCCCAGGATGCTTGTTTCCGGTCCAGGGAAGACATGGCTTGGCAGTTCGGGCTGGACTGTTCCCACAAGGCACAGGGTCAGACTGATTTGTATATAGTCATGTCTGAACTGGGGTGGCTGAGTGAACTAAAGAATGGTGATGGATTAAACCCAGATCAGTTGACTGGGGGTGAGTGTTTGATTTGTTCAAACGCTCCGTCCATCATCCCCTGTTGTATCGCTTTGTTCGCCCTAAGTGTGGCAGGGTATGCTCAGACGTGAGTCCCTTGTTCACTTGGCCACTGGATTCAAGATAGCCTGGCTGATGAGGATTATGAATCCGAAACCGGTCCCAGGATGCTTGTTTCCGGTCCAGGGAAGACATGGCCTGGCAGTTCGGGCTGGACTTTTCCCACAAGGCACAGGGTCAGACTGATTTGCATATAGCCATGTCTGAACTGGGGTGGCTGAGTGAACTAAAGAATGGTGATGGATTAAACCCAGATCAGTTGACTGGGGGTGAGTGTTTGATTTGTTCAAACGCTCCGTCCATCATCCCCTTTTGTATCGCTTTGTTCGCCCTAAGTGTGGCAGGGTATGCTCAGACGTGAGTCCCTTGTTCACTTGGCCACTGGATTCAAGATAGCCTGGCTGATGAGGATTATGAATCCGAAACCTGTCCCAGGATGCTTGTTTCCGGTCCAGGGAAGACATGGCTTGGCAGTTCGGGCTGGACTGTTCCCACAAGGCACAGGGTCAGACTGATTTGCATATAGCCATGTCTGAACTGGGGTGGCTGAGTGAACTAAAGAATGGGGATGGATTAAACCCAGATCAGTTGACTGGGGGTGAGTGTTTGATTTGTTCAAACGCTCCGTCCATCATCCCCTGTTGTATCGCTTTGTTCGCCCTAAGTGTGGCAGGGTATGCTCAGACGTGAGTCCCTTGTTCACTTGGCCACTGGATTCAAGATAGCCTGGCTGATGAGGATTATGAATCCGAAACCGGTCCCAGGATGCTTCTTTCCGGTCCAGGGAAGACATGGCTTGGCAGTTCGGGCTGGACTGTTCCCACAAGGCACAGGGTCAGACTGATTTGCATATAGCCATGTCTGAACTGGGGTGGCTGAGTGAACTAAAGAATGGTGATGGATTAAACCCAGATCAGTTGACTGGGGGTGAGTGTTTGATTTGTTCAAACGCTCCGTCCATCATCCCCTTTTGTATCGCTCATGTTATAGGAGCAGCAGGAAAATCTAAAACTACTAATTTAACAGGGATTCCTATTACATAATGAACTAAAAAAACTTCAACATAGTGGGTACATAAATTTCTCCAGCAGAACATGTTGCGACAAACAAACTCCTGTAAAATAGGGGTGGGCGGAATTTTCGTAATCTCGTTACGCAAATCTCAGCGAAACGGTAACAAATCTCAGCGAACACGCAGAAATTCAGGGAACACACAGAATTGCTTGTTCGCGATGCTTTTTTACTGTTCGCAATCGGTGTTTGCATGCTCGGGGGGAATATCTTGCGAACACGCATTTGAGTACGCAAACAGGCAAAACATTTTGCGAAGTCGAGGAACGCAGAATTTTGGGCATCTTCGCGTTCTCTGCGGAACGCGAAATTGCCCAAATTCCGCGAACGGAATGGAATTTGCCGCCCAGTCCTACTATAAAAAAGTATATTCTTTTAAAAAATGTTGCTAAGGATCACATGGGCGTCTTCCCTGCATTCTACTTTTCACGATCCAATCTAAGCAACATCAGCTCTAATAAGGACTATCAGCTTATTTACACAGACTAAATAATAATAATGGTGTTATCACCTAAGAATATAAGAGCCAAAAATACCCACATCTAGTTCCCCTTAAAGGTCAAATAAGAGAACAGCAATCTAGACTACTCATCCTTTCATAATTTCATCAGACAGGATGGGCAGTATCATAGTATATTTATTTATTCATTTTATTAATGCTAACAATTTTTAAAACAGTATTACTGAATGGCCAATTAAAAGTCTCATGGCTGTTTCCTAGACAATTTAGACAGGCTCAAAAGAGAGTGAGAAAAAGAGAGAAAAAACATAAATTAGCCTACCATTAATATGTAGAGGAGCTAACCTCCTTCCCCCATTTTGACAGTACGAAACCTGAAACAGGTTTCCCTTCTGTCGACACTATTCACCCCTATTTGTAGCAACTGGCATAAACAAAGTTATAGGAGGTAAATTGCACATTTAGCTAGCTAGAAAACATTAATACCTAACCACCAATTCCTTTAGCAATTGTAGTAGTTGTAACATGAGGGTGCATGAATTCAAACTAAATCCCATTGCCTCCTTATCTCAGCCCTTGCCCAGTAATCTTTAAACTATAGCTATTACTTGTATATACATGGCAGAGTTATGCTCTAATCAGGGCCCACACATACCACTATATTTACTTCAGAACATATGGGTGCACAAAAACTTGCTTTTGCCAAAAATAGTAAGCAAAACGTATCTTTCTCTCCCGGCGCTGTCATCTCGTCTTTCAAAAAATATTAGAGGTCAAAAGTGTCAAAGCTAACCTAGCCTGTAGCCCTGCTAGGCTGCTAAATGCAGAACTCGACCTTTAACCCTTAGCAGTTGTCCTATGTTTGTGCAAGGCTTTCCATGGCTTTTCCAATTCAATGCAACTTATGGAGACTCACAGCTGAAAAGCAGTACTATTCTGTTCATATTTGCCAGTAATTTAGAGGTACGCTTAATAACTCCTGCTGGTTTTTTATATTTATTTACATTTTAAAGCAGTGTGCGGTGTGCTTTTCTAGCAGTATAGAGGTTAACTATTTGTGTTATACTTAAATGTGTGCATTTACTGAAGCCTAAGATCAGTTTGAAATCTGTTCTGAGTGGCAGAACTGCTTTTAAACAGTAAATGTTGCCCAATTTCGACTTTGGTGTTAGGGGCACTTAAAAATTAACGACCTACACTGTTTTGGCATATTAGTCATCCCCAGAGTGTCCCCTAGATATCCCAAGAATGGGGGATCAGAAATGTATAAATTTAAAATTTAGAAATTTTACAATTGAAAGTAGAAATGGTTTACTGTTCAGCACTTTCCCTGAGTTATGTTTGATTTGGAGTTAGAATAGTAAATTGTTATGGATTAATGTCCAGCACTTTCCCTGAGGTATGTTAGATTTGTAGTTAGAATAGTAAATTATTATGGTTTACTGTCCAGCACTTTCCCTGAGTTATGTTGCATTTGGAGTTAGAATAGTACATTATTCTGGTTTACTGTTCAGCACTTGCAATGAGTTATGTTAGTTTAGGAGTTAGAATAGTAAATTATTATGGTTTACTGTCCAGCACTTTCCATGAGTTATGTTGGATTTGGAGTTAGAATAGTAAATTATAATGGGTTACTGTCCAGCACTTTCCCTGAGTTATGTTGGATTTAGAGTCAGAATAGTAAATGTTATGGTTTAATGTCCAGCACTTTCTCTGGGTTATGTTAGATTTGGAGTTAGAATAGCAAATTATTATGGTTTACAGTCCAGCACTTTCCCTGAGTTATGTTGGATTTGGAGTTAGAATAGTACATTATTATGGTTTACTGTTCAGCACTTTCCCTGAGTTATGTTGGATTTGGAGTTAGAATAGTAAATTATTATGGTTTACTGTCCAGCACTTTCCCTGAGTTATGTTGGATTTGGAGTTAGAATAGTAAATTATTATGGTTTACTGTCCAGAACTTTCCCTGAGTTATGTTGGATTTGGAGTTAGAATAGTAAATTATAATGGTTTACTGTCCAGCACTTTCCCTGAGTTATGTTAGGTTTGGAGTTAGAATAGTGAATTATTATGGTTTACTGTCCAGTACTTTCCCTGAGTTATGTTAGATTTGGAGTTAGAATAGTAAATTATAATGGTTTACTGTCCAGAACTTTCCCTGAGTTATGTTAGGTTTGGAGTTAGAATAGTAAATTATTATGGTTTACTGTCCAGCACTTTCCCTGAGTTATGTTAGATTTGGAGTTAGAATAGTAAATTATTATGGTTTACTGTCCAGCACTTTCCCTGAGTTATGTTGGATTTGGAGTTAGAATAGTAAATTATTATGGTTTACTGTCCAGCACTTTCCCTAAGTTATGTTGAATTTGGAGTCAGAATAGTAAATTGTTATGGTTTAATGCCCAGCACTTTCCCTGAGTTATGTTAGATTTGGAGTTAGAATAGTAAATTATTATGGTTTACTGTCCAGCACTTTCCCTGAGTTATGTTGGATTTGGAGTTAGAATAGTAAATTATAATGGTTTAATGTCCAGCACTTTCCCTGAGTTATGTTAGGTTTGGAGTTAGAATAGTAATTTATCATGGTTTACTGTCCAG
Organism: Lissotriton helveticus; assembly: GCF_964261635.1. NCBI lineage: Eukaryota > Metazoa > Chordata > Amphibia > Caudata > Salamandridae > Lissotriton > Lissotriton helveticus. Next base: position 824,396,838 of record NC_136057.1, read on the forward strand.
CACTTTCCCTGAGGTATGTTAGATTTGGAGTTAGAATAGTAAATTATGGTTTACTGTCCAGCACTTTCCCTGAGTTATGTTGGATTTGGAGTTAGAATAGTAAATTATAATGGTTTACTGTCCAGCACTTTCCCTGAGTTATGTTAGGTTTGGAGTTAGAATACTAAATTATTATGGTTTACTGTCCAGCACTTTCCCTGAGTTATGTTAGATTTGGAGTTAGAATAGTAAATTATTATGGTTTACTGTCTAGCACTTTCCCTGAGTTATGTTGGATTTGGAGTTAGAATAGTAAATTATTATGGTTTACTGTCCAGCACTTTCCATGAGTTATGTTAGATTTGGAGTTAGAATAGTAAATTATTATGGTTTACTGTACAGCACTTTCCATGAGTTATGTTGGATTTGGAGTTAGACTAGTAAATTATTATGGTTTACTGTCCAGCACTTTCCCTGAGTTATGTCAGATTTGGAGTTAGAATAGTGAATTATTATGTTTTATTGTCCAGCATTCTTAGTGATTTATATAGAGTTGGGAATTAGATTAGTGTTTTTTTTTAATTACTATATAGTGTTTTATTTATTTTAATAGTATTTGGAATATTAATACAAACATTTTTTTTATTATTTATTCATACAATATTAAAAATATTTTTTTTTATTATTATTTATATTTTTTAATATTTTGTAATGTATTTTGAAGTATTTAACATTATATTTAATAACATATGTATAAAATAATAAAGTACCATAGTAATAATGTCTTGTACAATAAACATTCTTTATTCTGTTAGTTCTGTTTGTAGATGGAAAGATTTATACATTTAAAACAAAAATTACATTTGTATTTAGTGATGTATAACATTGCAGAAAATCTAATATATACATTGTACATTTTTTTATTAATTAGCATATTACATTTTAATAAAATTTAATATGTTAATTAATTTAGAAATATTTTGCATTTACAAAAGTATATACATTAAATTGTTAACATTTGTCTATTATAAGAAAATGAAGAGTTAATTTTATAAATATATTTTTAATATACATTAATATTTTTGTTATATATATTTTAACATAAAATAATAATGTATATTTGAGAATATTCATATGTTTATTTTAAACATTTAAAAAATCATAACAATTTTTATTCAAAAATGTGAATATTTTTTGTTTTGTTTTTATTCATTTTTATGGGGATTAAGTCCTATTTTTGTTTTAATTATGCTGCCATTTTGTTTTCTTTGGTTCACTTTTTTGACTATCTACATCGTTGTTTGGGTCATTTGTGAAGACGGAACCTCGCGGTTGGGAGCTGCTTCGTGTTTGTTAATGTAAGTTTATTTTTTATTACTTTTACCTCACTTTTAATGAATTATTTAGTTAGTAGTAGTGTATATGTGTTGCTGTGTGTATTATTTACCTGTTTATGTGAAATGTACGTGTTATTTAAGCACGTTAGTGATAGCGTACTTTGTTTACTATCTAATATGAATGTAATGTTAATGTTTTGCATTTAAGTATTACTGTATGTATTTTAATACCTTTTATATGTTGTTTATTCGCTTTGTGGGGTTATTATTTGTTGTGGGTGGGTTCTGTATGTTCTTTATTTACAGGTGCTGGTTTTGGTGAACGGATGGAATCGCTCTTGCTTTTTTTTTGAAAAAAGGAAAATGTTACTAGTATATTTTACTAGTTTATATACATTTCCTTTTTTTTCGGGATTTTGGTGCGTTTTTTATTGTGAATATTTTTCGGGTTTTTATGGTTCCGTTCTCGAGAGGATTGCTACGTTGGAATATTTTTATACAGTTGTACTTTTTTCATTTTTTGGGTTTGTTTTCACTATGTGGATTGTTTTTTGCTTGGATTGGATTTTAAAGCATCTATTTCGGAAAGATTCTACAGCTACAGAACCGTGAGTAATTATTTATGAATTTTTTGGGGTGGGTTATGTTTATTGGTGAGTTTGTATTTTAATTAGTTATATTATGTCTTGTGATATTAATTTCAAATTTATATTACATGACATAATTTAAATAATATTAAAAAAATAAGGTCTGTGTTATATATGTTTTTATGCTTTGCTATTTGTATTTTTTTAAAGGATGGATTTTGCTATTGGATCTATGTATTCTAGACCTTGGATACTTGGGTACATTCTTGTATTTTGTTGGAGGTATTCGTACATATTTATTGTTTGTTTACTTAGTTTTGGTCCTATTTTTGTTAGAGATTGTTCTATTCTTAGTTCTTGGTAGCTTTGTTCTTTTTTGATGCATTGGATTAGTTTGTGAAGTGTTGGTTGTGCTCTTCCTATTGTGGCTTGGAAGGCATTATGCCATCCTTCAACCGCGTTGTTTGTTTTGGCTTTTTGTGCTATAGTGCTAGCGTAGACATTCCTCCAGGGAATTTGGAATTTAGGTTGTCTGCGGTGACCTGAACGATGTAATCTTCCTACGCAGGTGTCTTCGAAATAGTCTAAGAAGGGAGTTATTTTTTTTTTCATTAGTGCGGTAGAAAGGACTGTCAATTAATAAATTGTAGTAATTCGCGACTTCTGTTGTTGGGACGTATGCTAGTGCTATTAATTTTTTGATATGGTAAGCAAAGTTGCTGTTTGTAGAGTATTTTATACTTAAGGTAGATTTTTGTAAGTGTCTACATATACTTTGATTGTAGTGATAATAACACCCTTGTATTGCAGTGTGTGGGTATATTTTTAGTATAGCTTGTATCATAGCTATTTCAAAGTCTACTATGATTCTTTGTGGATAGTAATTTTCTGTTAAATCTTTGATTGTTGTTAAGATTTCTATGTAGGTTGCATTTGTTTTATTTGGCAGCAATGTATACATTAAGGGGATATTAGTTTCCTGGTATTCACCGTGGATGGTATAAAGTTGATAAAAAGGTTTTGGACACACTTTAAAAGTTCCGTCCATCATCCATGTTTCACAATGTTTTAGGTTTTGCAAGTTGTTATTTGTTGCAAAAAGTAGAATTCTTTTATCATGGCTTTGGTTATCATACATAAAGAATTTGTCTTCTTTATGGGTAACAGTATATTCAGGATATATTTTAATTTCTTGAAAAGTTTGAGGTGGAGGTGGAGTTGGATCAGATGCTCTTTTAGTTTTAGTTATTAATCTTTTCAAGTTGGGGATTGAGGGTAACTGTCCTGTTACGTGTTCTGGGACTTTGGTCAATACATTTTTCAAAATTGTAGTGCTTGTTTGTTGGGAGCCTGTACTTGCTTCTCTAAGTGTTTCTAATGCTTCCCTTACTTCTACTTCGGTCACATTGGGTGGGTGGTTATGCTCTCGTACATTTATAACATTGTTATCTACAGTTGTAGCTCTACCATAGCATGCAGTTGAATAGTATTTGCTACATTTCCAATGTGTTTTGATATCTTTGACTTTTTCTTGGGTGTAGGTATAACCCATGTAGCTGAGCATTATTTTCCCTTTTTGAGATGTTATAAAAGTAGCTCCTTCTGCCATTTCTAGGGTAGATCTGTGAAAACATATACATGTGTTTTTAGTAAATATGTAATACATTTATTTCAATTTCTAGGTTTAATTAGTACATTTAAAAATATACTTACAATGTTGTTTTTTCTGTTTTTCAGATGTCTTTATTTCTTTTTCTTTGAGTTTCACTGTTGTAATTCCTGTAGTTGTGGTAGAGAACAGTTGTAATTAATAATATTGTTTGATACTTAGTTGTTTCTCTTTTGTTATCATTTATTTAAACTGTGAGTATACTTACTTGATTTTGTAGAAGCTGTTGTTTGCGTAGATGTAGTTTGGTAGATGAAGTTTGTTGAAGCTGAAAAATTAAGTATTTGTATTAGTTGTGTATTATATTTGTATTTATTTTTAGTTCAGACAAAGTAATTTATTTTAAAACTTTAGTTTGCTCTATCTTGATTTATTTGTTACATTTCTATGTAGGCATTGGTAAGGCAGCTCATTTTGTAGTACATTTATTCATTGTGGCTGTTGTTGGTATGTATTTTTTGTTTAAATAAAAAGAGAGCACATTTATTTAGTTTAGGGAGTTTAGCTAAGTTTCTTGAGGCTTTAATAGTATATAAAATGGGAGTTTACTTACTTGTGTTGTAGTATAATCTGTTGTAGTAGTTGTTCTAGGTGAGTATTCTTTTCTCTTCAGCAAAGTAACCGTTTTTCTCAGAGTTTCTTCCAAAAATGGTAATTTTAGTTAATTATGTAATTGTTTTTATAGTAGTTAGTTAAGTATTTCTGCATTTTGATTGGTTTGACGACATTTATTTTAAATCCATTGGTTGAGAACGTAAATTTGAATTTGGTATCAGTTATTTTTTAATGAGGCAGTTTTATTTGTTATTTAGTAGTAGTATATAAATAAAGATGTTTTTTATGTGTTTTATATTTATGGTTTATATTTCTAAAAATGTATATATATGTAATGTGTTTTTAAAAAATGTATTAATTGAGTATATTAGAATTATTAAGTATGTTTATATTTATTAGTGTATTAATAAATAATTTATACATATTTCAAGTATATAGTATATTTATATATGTTTATTAAGTATTTATTTAAAAGGAAATAAAAATTAAATAGTTATTTTTTGAGAGGATTGTGCATTTAATGTTAAAGTAAAATGTCGATATGTTTTGTATTCGTAAATAGGCTGTATGTAACTCGATAATAGTGGTGTCGATATTTTTGTACTGTTTCATAATATTTAAAGTATTTTCGATATTTTAGTAGTCGATATTATAGTAGTCGATATAATTAAAAACGATATCTTTTTAGTCGATAATAAATTCGATATTTGTGTAAATCCTTGTTTAAGCATATGTTGATGATATTTTTGTTAACGATATTATTGGCCCGATATTTTTGTAGGTCGGTGTTTTAGTTATCGATATTTGATCAGGGATCCATTTAGCATATGTTACATAATTTCATTTCAGGATTTTTTATTTAATATGTAATTAATTGAATGACATTTTGCATAACAGAATGATGACAAAAAAAACACATTGAGATCATTCCAGACATTTTCAGAAGCAGGTCATACACTCAGAAAACACAATACAGTGCGCCTAAGGCTAGTCATTCTTACACAAAGAACACAATTGCTACTTACTCACACAAGTACCACCGGTGTCAAACCACAAACCACATAGACATTCAAACAAACACTCAACTCACAAATCAACACTTAGGACCAAACCAAGAGACTGCCCACAGACTGTACTGAAACCAAACCATTTGTAAATACTAATTGTAAGTCATATTTACAAGAAGAGCTTCTCAAAAGTATTCCAAAACAAACTGCACCAAAACAGCCCAAAGACTGTTCCATTTTCAAGATGCCAAAATACACCAAATTTGCCAGTTTTGGCTGGCTGAACACTCAAAAAGCACTCTGCATATCATTACTAAGTGCACAGACCAGGATCCTTTTTATATACATATTTTGTTCCATGGGGTACTTAGTCACCAGGGAAAAAAATATGTTTTTTATACCTAAAACTATTCAGGTATACCATCTAGGGGATCTGGCTGAGTTTATTCAAGATTCACACTGGTACCTCCAAGAAAGCAACATTCTACGATGTGTGCTAAGAACAGGCATGCGAAGAATATTGCAGCATATACAATATTAGGCGCAAAGTAGCACTTAACTCAATGTGTGCCGTTCAAGTTTTCAAAAAGTTAGAGAAACATCTCCTCATTACCTGTCTATATTAATTGCAATTCAAATATATCCAAGCAAATTCCAAGATTTTTAGCCAAAATAAGACAAATCACGTCAACGACCTTTCCAAGCACAAATCTCCAACCGTTCACCGCCAAGTTCTGAATGACCTAACGGTAGTTTTTAGAATACTCACCCCAAAAAGGTTCTCAGTCGGGAGCGGCAAACATTTGGAAGATCAGATCAGAGAGACCAGAAATATACTGGACTGCAGAGGCAAAGAATCTCCGTGAACAGGGTACCTCCTTAGTAGATTCCTTTCCTGTCCTCCTTAGTAGATTCCTGTCTCCCACCAAGACCACTCCCTTGGATAGCCGCTTCTCCGATGAGGTCAACGTCGGGTGCCATTGGAAGAAATAAAAACCTTCTAAGGGGTTCACTTATACACCTGGTCCTTTAACCCCTTCCATGCGTCGGACGGCCGGCGGCCGTCCGACGTCACGGTGGGCGTGTGCGGAGGACGGCCGGGGGCCGTCCGAACCACGCCCACATCGTAAATCACCCGCACCGCGGCTGAATTTTCGCCGCGGTCAAGGGGTTAAACCAACAAAGAAGAAATTGGCACGGAAGCTGTGATATAAAAACTGTGCATTTATTAACCTCCCATGGGGGAGATTGCGTCATACGTACCCTCAGGCAACTGTAGGAGGCATTCTAAGGAGTACAGAGAACAGGGGCCTTATATATGTATAGGTTATATAGTCAGCATAAAACCAAGGGATGGTCCTGGCACATGCTAACATGGTATATAATATTTGCTTGCTCAACAAAGTGGGATGAGAGATATTTCTCCTTACATCAACAAGAATAGCCTGACAGTTCTATACTAGGAGCAGGTGCATTCTGACAGCTAGGCCTCTCTGAGCCTGTGCAAGGCTCTGGAAGAGGGAGAAAGCACATGGCAAGCAAATAGCTAACTAAGATGGCTGCCAAGTACAAAATGGCTTTCAGCTCATGCTAACAGTGATTCCTGCAATCTTTAACAGAAGCCCAGGAAAAAAGACAAGAAAACACACATAATATTTCAACCACAAACATCAAAGTAAATGCCTCTTATATTGTTAAACAGTTGCTTTCTCTCTGCTACATGCCTCTGGATTTCGGCTTCACCCTTGCTTCTCATGGCAATGCCTGTGTATTTCTTCCTCAAAGTTTCAAGGTCTGGCTGTTTAGTTCACTTAAGCATCTGCCAGCTTGGGGATTACCCCACAATAGAGTGCAACCAAATGTATCCTGAACTCTGAAACCAGCCATAGTTTGACACAAAACTCCAAAAGACGTTTTCATCCTAGGACCCAGCAACAAACTTCAAAACTCGGATAAAGCCTCTGTGAAGATGACTATGAGCAGGGCCACCGGAAATGTGATTGTGCGGCTGTAGCGATTTTCGTATAGTTATATATTTGCCATTTGCCATGCAATCCATCATCTGCCATGTAATCCATCTTCTGCCACATAATCTGCAGATTTTAACAAAAAAATGTATAGCTTCTAGTTCAAACGGTTCAAAAGTTACTAAAAATGCAACAAAATGTGCTGCCGTGCAGGGGAAGGCACTTTGCAAAGCTGGACTGGTCCCCTTTCTGTGGCGTATTGCTATATTTGGATGTTAAACTGGTACTTGGATGTTAAACTGGTACTAGTGATGTGCAACCAATACCCAGAGAGTATTACCAAATTTTAAAATGATTAAATAATGAAGCAATACAATCACAAAATGTGCCTTCTGCCGCATAATTTGCCCTTCATTCTGCCGAGCCTCATGATTTGGCCCTATCTTGCTGCGTCATTCCTGTGGCCCTGACTATGAGCCACTGCGTCTGAATTACTATCACTTCCTCCTTGGATGATACGTCAAACTACATGGCCACACCAAGACTCTGTTACATATTGTCACTCTAGCCACCACGTTTCACCCACTGTGACAAATCACAACACCAAACTCTGCCTTCTTGCTCTCACGTGTGAGGTATCACGAAGTGAGCACTCCTCCCAACACCTCTACTCATTCTCTCCCACTGCCGCCTCCTTCCACGTCATGGCCTCAAAGCCATGGCGCAGCAAAACTCTAGTCTTCCGTTATATAGCACTCGATCTCTCATCTCTGCATAGGTCATAAACGACTTTCCATCCACACATGCGGGCCCATGCAAGCACTTCCTGAACAAGCAAAGACACTGAAACCTCACCAGAGAAGGCAATACAATATATAAAATCAATGACAGAAAGTTTAAGGCAGTAAGTATTTCAGTCTTAATTCTGCGGTCTCATTATCATGCTTGCTTTTGTTAACTTTTCCCCGTATTTTCGTTGTGTGTTTCTGCTTAAAATAAACTTTAGAAGGGCTGTGATAAGCTAAGGACAATTACAATAATACGTTTTGGGAGAGATTTCAAATGAACTAACAATTTCCCTAGAAAATGGTTGCTGTCACCCACCCTCTTGCTGCAAGTGAAAATGGAGTTATTAGGTAGCAGAACTTGATAATTTAGCGAGTAGACAGAACATTATATGGGGATTCGCGCTGTATAAAACAAACAAACAAAAAATTATACCTTTAAAAAATGCCTGCCTGGGCTGGTGAACTGCCCACTCCTGAGGTTTCTTTAGTCAGTCTAGTCCGGCCTGCAGTCCAGTCAGTGCTGTGGCAGCAGCAAACAGCAACCATTGGGACTAGCTGCTGTCAGCAGTGCACTAACTGATGGAGCGATGATGCCATAGGCCTCAGTAACACCCCCGGGCCCTGAGCCACTACACCTGCTGCACTCTTGATAACTACGCCTCATTGCTGGTGACTGTTCTATTCCCTTACACATTGGTCTCTTACCTTCTCTCCACCACCTCTTGACGACCATGCATTGGTTTTCCAGTTGCGAGACCCCTCCTTCCGTGCTGGGACCGGGCTCCCCTGAGTCTCTCCGACTCTTCAGTGGGTCCTCCTCCATGCTGACTGAGTTATTTTATGGGGAGTGTGCGTCCTTTCCCTGCGCACCATGATGCCTCTTCCTGGCAGATGACCCTCATGCATAGGCTTCGCCTGGGTGGTCGGGGAGTCTGAGTCGATGGGGTCCCATCTTCAAGGTCTAGTGCCACCAAAGAATAGTCAGAGTCATTCTCCATTCTGTGCCTTGTGTGATCCTTGGCAAATCACATCAGCTCCCGGGGCTTGAGTACTTATGAAACTATTTCACACCCCTTAAAGACTGATTGCAGGAAATGAATGAATGATGCTCACACATGGCTGTCTAATGTACCTTTATTTGAAATGTATTCAGGTCAATGAGTCTAGCTTTAAGGCGCCAATGCACCTAAGCACCAGCATTCACAAGCACTACTTGTGTGCGCTCCATGAAAAAATGCTGTTTAGCACATGAAAGTCAGCACTAATAGCTTTGGGGGAGGGAAAAGTGGAAACATATTACTTTCTGTATGGAACACATATAGGAGAGAATTAAACGTGAGCATGGTGACTGAGTTTAATTTTGAGATATAAATAGTTTATCTCTTTTTAAATGGAATTAAGGTGAGTGTCCGAGCATAATCATTTTATTTTTCCAAGATCACTGACGCATGAGTCACCTTGCACAACTTATAAATAATGAAAAATCAATAGCTAAGTATACCAAGACAGGAGGCAAAGATATGCACACTGCCGGCCCCTTTGGTCCCAACTCGCTGTAACTTCATTTTAAATAGACGAGAAGCAAAGGACTGTAATAAAAATAATTACAAATAAATTAAAAATGATGGATGATGGACTTTTGTGCCGGCAACATTGAGGACAGGTTGTGCGAGGGCATTGCTGTTCTTCATTTCAGAGCACAAGATCTCAACCAGTAATGTACGACTCCACTTATCTGCTCTAAATCATGTGAGCAGTTGAGGTTGTTTCAATACATTCTGCTGGACGTTTTGGTGAATATTTGACTCCCAAGTATTCAATAATCGTACCAAGTTGGGTCTGCTCCTTGCTGCTTTTGTGACTTTTTGGCTATAGTGAATACCTTCAGATTCTCCAGCACAGGAACGAGAATTTTGCATCAAAGGCCTGCCGCTGCATTAATATTAACTCTGGCGTTTGCTTCCAGAGGAGGGCAAGGGATGCAGGTGAGAGTAAAGTGCTTTTTAACAATCTTACTTTCACAAACGGCTGCATTTCTCCCCAAACCTGAATGCAGTTTATTAGCTGACGAATCCTGTAGCAAACATAATTGAGTCGCCGCTGGTAATAGATAAATGGATGGTAACAAGCAACATTAGCTGTTCATGTGGCTGATAAAGGTGTAATTGGAACACACATATGAACATATATTAAGAAGGTGCCTGTAATTCTCTGTTGGCTAAAGTAAATTGCTCAGGTTGGCGGGTTGAGGCCGGAGGCGGAGAGGAGGCACTGGCTGTAAAAAGCTGCACATTGAACTACACTATTGCGTTTGAGTTCTCATGTGTTTTAACATGCCTGATTCATCACAGCCTCTCTGAATGGCTGACAGGTAGACAATTTTTGAAGACGCTATTTTCTCATTTTGCTGCTGTTTTTGAAGCTGGCTTTTGTGTGCACTTTCCACTTTGTTGTGCTTTTTCATGGGTGTAATTTAGCTGAGCAACACTGAATTAAACTTAATTTCCTTTTTTTATGCTTCGGGTGCCATTATGCATACCTCTTCACAAAGTAATTTGCGTGCCCGCCCGCCTGCCCATTAGGAGACAGAGGTTTGAGCATTTGCTCAACCCTTGCCATCCTAATGGACACGCGCCAGCCTATGCAGACACTAGTGCGCATGACTGGGCACCGCCCAAAAATTTGCCGACCTTCCCCAGTCATGGGCACTTGTGGTGCTGCCTGCTGCCCCTGGTTTGACAATCATGTCAGTTAACATGACGTTGGACCGCCCACCCCCTTCAGACTCCGAAGGGTGTGGGCGGTCCGAAGTCATGCTGACTGACATGATTGTCAGTTCTTCCTCGGCGTCTCTGAACTTAAGTAAACTGTGAGTTTACTTAAGTTCAGAGACGCCGCGGGAGCTGTGGACGCAGGAGGCTTGTGAGGCAGCGCCCTAATGGATGCACCGAACCTGATAGTTCCCGATCTGCCGCACCGGGGTGCAAAAAACACACAAGGCACCAGGGATTCATTTATTTATATATATAGGGGGTGGGGCTGCAAAAAATTAGAATGCCAATGCAACCACCTCCACAATAAAATACCACAGTCTTTATGCCCCCCCAAGGGGGCAGGTGGGAGAAATAGCCCCTAATCTGCTCTCCCAGGGGGCCAGTCCAGCAAAGTGGCAGTCTTTGTAGCTGCACAACAGTCCTTTCTCCTGGCAGAGTTTCTTCACAGGTGCAGTATAGTCTGATTTGGTGGGGTTAGAGACCACATACTTATATCAAGCTGTGCCTTTGAAGTGGAGGTGACTTCAAATAGTGGCCATAAAGTTCACAGACATTCCCCCTCCCAGCTTCGGCTCCAAATTCACTACAGGGGTATGTAGCCTTTTATGTGGGGACAGGACACTGCCTATTCAGGTGTAAGTGTCAGCTCCCCACTCCCATCCTGCCCAGGATGACCCTTTATGATGTGGATGGCCACTCAGTCACACGTACCCTTTCTTTGTGTGTGGCCATCTAGAAGAGATGCCCAACGTCCAGATGACACCCACCCCAGACGTGTATTGGAGACAGGCTACAAACACACAGATCTAAGAGCAGAGAAATGGCATCTTTCTAAAAGTAGAAACCTAGGGATTGGGTCCATTAGTCCAGCAAGGTTAGACCACTTGAAAGCTACCTGAACAACAATATACCTTGTCTGAAATTATTTATACGAACATTGTTTCATCATGACCAAGACATGTAGTTAGCATGACCACTTTTTTCATTGCGTAATCTTGATTTGACATTTTATTTTAATTTTGCATGACAAATCATAAATATTGGAGGAAATGCCCATCAGTTAACATCATGTATACATCAATGACTCACACCTTATTCTTGGATGCCTAAAATCAACAATAGTAAATAGGACCAATTTAACAATTTTTACAATTTGAACAACCCTTTAAAATGTACCAGTTCACAACATTTTTTCTTTTATTTTTATTGAAAATCAATGAGGACACATAATTTAGCACAAACAGTGCAACAGAAAAGAAAAAATAAGGATCATGGCAAACAATATTGGTATAATACTTTGAGCCACATAAACCATAAATTAAAAAAAACAGATTTAAGGAATTACCTATACATATGAAGGAGACACAGCTATTATGAAAGGAACTAAACAGGCAAGTCAAAAAGAATAAAGTTAACACAATTTATGCATCCATATAGGCTACAACTGGGCCCCAAATCTCACAGCCTAATTTCATTTTCCGTCTCCCTTAACAGCATACAAGCGATACGCCAAGTTAAATATTGACAAACATCTTGCTCTGTATAGTTCGAAAGAAGGAACCTCCTTTTGCAGCCACATTGAGGCAATACAAAGTCTAGCCACTGCTGTAGATAGAAAAATCAAATATCGAGATTTACAGGCTAATTGATCAGTTGCCAATCCCCCCGCCACCCCCAACAATACCTTCGCGGCAGATATTTGTGCAGGCCCCCTTAGAATCTCAGTTAAGAACTTTTTTATATGACCAAACAGAGTGGTCAAATGCCCAAATGTATAAAAGACATGTACCACATCGGCAGCATCAAACCCACAACGAAAGCACTTCCCCTCATTAAGTCTCCCCCAATTAGATATTTTAACTGGGGTTTAATATAGATCAAAAACTGTCTTATAGTGCTGGGCAGAGAGATTTGCTGACAAAAACAATCTCCCAGCTAGTTCAATCGAAGTTTCTAACCTCGTACCAGAGCATCCCAACCTGATGTCACATTTGCGATTTTGGGCCTCAAAATCGATCTCACAAGTATCCAGCAACATAGTGTATAATGTACCAATCCGAGCCCTTTTCCTCACTGCCTCAATAATAGGATTAGCTAGAATTTCCCATCGGGCTTTAAGCAAGTAGTCATGAATCTGTAAATATTTTAAAAAATCAGACCGGGACAGGTGAAATTGCTCCCTTAATATATCAAAAGACATTAGTTCCTCGTTAACAAATAAATCTCCAATAAAACAGATCCCTTTGTCTCACCAATTATCCACCGCCCGGTCCCAAAATACCGATGGTAGAAGAATAGTTACATTTAATCGGGTATACCAAGATACCCTTTCCATCTTATACCTCTTCCTAACAGCTAACCACACCCGGTAAGCAGCGTTAAGAACTTTGAATCTAGTTCGCTTATAGTAACTCCTATCAAGATCTATAAAAGCCGATTTTTTGCATCGCTGCCCAGCAGCATTTGGTAGATGGAAGGGGATTCAGCCATGCTGGTCGGTTCTGCCCCAGTTAATAATATATTCATATGCTGTAACATACAAACATAATAATACAGCATAAAATCTGGGACCGCCCAGCCTCCTTGCAGCCGCAGTAGGATCATATACCGCATAGCTCTTCGCGCTTTACCCTGAGCCCATAAGAACCTGGTGCATGAAGATTGTAATAAAGCAAGATTGACATGGGAAATCTCCAAGGGCACAGAACGAAAGAAATATAGTATTTTCTGTAAAATTACCATTTTGAGAACATTACATCTGCCAACCAGGGACAGATGTAAACACTCACATTGATCCAATTGTTTACGTGCTGCCAACAACAATCTTGCCCAGTTCACCTCGACCAATGCCCTTAAACATATCCGAATCGTAATCCCTAGATAACACACCTCGTTCAAAACCCTTTGGTCATCATATGCCGCTATATTATCACAGAGAATGTGTGTCTTGGATGTATTTAATTTGTATCCTGACACAGCCCCATATTGTGCAGCAAGTAATTCTATTTCAGGCATAGCGGTTGATGGATTGGGAGTTACAAGGTTGCGTTTGTTTGCGCGTGTTTGCAGTTTTGTTTTAGTTAACATGTCTGTTTGTATTGATCGTAACATTTTTGTGTGTTTCTGTGTCCAATAAATTGGTTTGAAATCAGGTTTTATTAATTCGTAGAGGGGTTTAACCCTTTCTGCATAGTTTAGAATGTAAGTTCTTCCGAAATTCAGGAAACCTAGAATTGATTGTAAGTTTTTCAGCGTTTTTGGAGCTTAACTTCTCTAAGAAGTTGTCTGCTAGGCTTTTGCCTTCACTTGATAACTCATATCCTAAAAATAGGACAGTGAGGTGGGCAATTCATGACTTTTTAAAGTTGAATTTGTACCCTTCAGACGCGAACCAAAGTATTATGGTGTTCACTCTTTTCAAGTGTGTCTCCAGGTCATTGTCTGTAAGATAGATGTCATCGACATAAGATAATGCCTCATCATCATACATTTGTAGTAATTCTGTTACCCTGGATGAAAATAATCCTGGGCTGTTCTTGAATCCCTGTGGGAGACAACAGAATTGTCTTTGGGCCCCCATATTTGAGAAAGCGGTCAAATACCTGCTTTCTGGTGCAATGTTTTGACAGAAGAAACCATTTGAAATATCTAATGTTGTTTTATATTTTTTGCGCACGATGTTATTCATTAGTGCTGCACTGTGTGAGTTTTGTAGTGCAAATATTTTGCAACAAGAGTTTAGGTGTCTGTAGTCCAAAACTAGACGATATGAATCGTCTGGTTTGGAGACAGGAAACAAAGGGTTGTTCATTTGTGAGGTGCATGTTTCAATCACCCCCTGGTATTCAAGTTGATCTAAGATCTCTATGACTTGTTTTTTAGCTTCTTGCTGAACAGGATACTGCCTCTGTGCAGTAGGTTGATTTTTTAACTGAATTTTATGGTGAGGAGAATCCTCATCCCATCCTACATGATTTTTGTATAATGCAGGGGCTTGGGCCACTGCCCATTTTCTAGCATATGTGTATTTTTTATGAATTGGAATGTGATTTGAGAAGGCAGGCATAATCATTTCTTCACCATGTGGGCACTCCCTGACAAATTCTGGTGGCCAGTCTTTCTCTGCTAGCAGGATATCATAGCCTTTAGATAGATTCTCCCAAAAGAGACCTCTTATTTTTCTAGTTTTGTCCCCCTCTATACGTAATGTTATTTCATATAATTTATGGGGTACACTAACTCTGGTGTCTACAGTTTCCACTTGAATGTATTCATTCATGTCCACTGTCTGCAGAAGATTCAACAGGATCTTGCGGGCTATGGTCACTTTTTGATGCGCTGTCTAGCATTGTCTGGGCCCATTCTCCGTTCTTGAGTTGTGTCCTCAGAATCCTCGGCATTTTTTATTTTAATACTAGCTACCTTCTTTTTGGGAAATTGCAATTTTTTACTTTGATGAGCAGGTTCCTTGTCTTTAGACTTCACGCGCTCTTCTTTATGTTCTGACCGTCCTCTTCTTTCCGATTTCTGTGAGGAAGTCTGAAAAGATCGAGAGGGACGTGTATCATTATCTTGATATCTGTCAGATTTTCTTAATTTATCCCTATTTATAAGGTTGTATCTTCTTTCAGAGGGCTCCCATTGTGGAGACCTGTCCCCTCGTCCTGGAGATTTATTTCTCCGTTGGGGAGACCTTCCTCTTCCCACTTCTTTTTCGTAGTATTGAGATTATTCTTAATAAAGCTCTTTTCAGGATTTTCAGTTAGTTGTGGTTTTAGTGGTTTCCCACCCAAACTATCTCTACCTAATTCTTCATAGGATTTTTTAATTATTCTGGCAAGTTCAAAAGGTTGTTCTGCTATATCTGTTTCTTTCAATTTTTGGCGGATAGCAACAGATGCTGCTTCTCCTATTATGATGGCTAATAGTATAGCGAGACTTGCTTAAAGTCTTTCAGTAATTTCATTCCTAGATTTAAAGCAGGCTCTGGACCGTATTCATTTTGAATCTGTCTTAATACTTCTGGTATAACCGCCATAGACGGAACAGCATGTGTTTTTGTGTATATTGAAGCAAACCAAGTGTCACAGTCCTCCACATGTGGTGCGATCCCCATTGGTAGACAGATTGTCAGAATTCTGTGTTTTTTATGAGGTGCAGTATCAGGAAATACTGCCTCTATTTGAGTAATTTTTTAAGCAAACCAGAACGGAATTTGTTCCCGTTTTGCGGGTAATTTGCCAATGACTGATTGTATAGTCTGTGGTGTAATTCTATTTGTGTTCCCCTGGTGAGGAGTGTGCTGTGGAATTCTTATTGCTGGTTGGACTGTTAAAGTCCGCATGACATATTGGACCAATTCTCTATGTATTTTATTTAGTTGTTTTAGCTGAACTAAAAGTTTTCCGCTTGACATTTTTTCAATGTCAGGATGTGGTGTATAGCTGGCTAGAACCGGCCATGTGGCTCCTGGTCTACCTTGTGGACCGAGCCTGGAAAAGTGATTTGATGTTTTAGGGCCCCATTAAACCAGAGCCGATGCTCTTGGTAGGTTAGTGGAATTTCAACGTCATCGAAAGGGATGTATTCCTCTGGATGTTCCTCAGTTTTGTAGTAGTAGAACTCGTGTCACAGCATTTGCTGCTGGAATATTTATCCATGAATAGAACATCTCTGTCTGCCAATATTCATGGGCCTCTACCACAAATATGACTGTACCACCTCTTGATGATACTCCATTTTCTATAAGTTTTATAGTTATGGTTTTCCTTATATTTGCCGGGATGATTATAGCATCCGGGTCATCTTGCTGGAGACTTTTGTCTTCCGCTGAAAGTTGAGTTGCCAAAGCATCTCTTTCGTCTTCACTTTCCGTCCTTTTACTGAATGAAAGGTTTTTGCAAAGCAAGTTTCAAGGAGACAAAGATTAGGTGCACAATATTTTGGAACAATTCATCCTTCAACGTTGACTAAACCGAAAACTAATACATAGGATTCTTTTCCTACTAAGTTTTGGCGGATATTAACCTTTCACCCACTCCAGACGTGTATTGGAGTTTTTATGGGAAAAAGGGGGTCTGTGTGAAAAGCACGACTGAGTTACTCTAGTATCTAGCATTAAATTATCGCCTTACCAAACGTTGGCCGCCATGTAGTGTAGTTCCTATATTCCCAATAGGCTCTGTGCATTGGAATAACATAAACGATAGTTTAGACGTAGGACTTAGGTCAACTAGGTCTCTATTGAATTTGTTAGACCTAATTATGAATGCCAGCTAGCTCAGAGGTCACTAGAAACTTTCTCGAGTACACAAGAAGGGATTAGTTTCTGACAACCGCATAAACATGACAACTTTGCTCCCTCCAGAATAAGGAGTATACCTCCAGAGTCGCGGAAACAATAGATAACTATTTTACTCAGTCAATCGTGCATGCTTAGTTTCACCAGAAGCGCAGAGAAATAGAGAGACGGGAGTTTTCAACAAAAGAGGTTATTTATTGAACAGTCTTCTTTCTCATGCATGAGAAGTAAGTTGCCGCTTTACTTGTTATAAAGTAAAGTGCGTACAGTAAAAGGAGTATTATGAAATAATACTGTAAAAGCATGGTATGGTTTCTTAGCCATACGGTGTTGAAAATAGATCAAATATATACATAGATAAAATCATGACTAAACATACTCAACTGGTGCTTCTAAGATACGCCTACCCCGGTGTACCTAACCTAAGCCTAGTACGTGGGAAGAGTAAGGGAGCTGCAGTTTGAGTTAAGATAGTTTCTGCCAATAATCTGAATCAAGAATTCTCTAAGGGTCTAATCAGCTCCGTACCTTGTTGATAGAATGAAGGAGGTCTTGTATCTCTCTCTCAGGACTCGATCTCCCAGCAATCCGCAAGGGTGACAGGGAAACACTGAAGTTGGATTTCTTGGCAGGAGAAAAAACAGCGTCTCTCTCAGTGCGTCATTTGGAGGGTCGGCTTCCTTCGGCACTCGCTACAGCAGGGCGTCAGGCAAGTAGATAGCCGATCTGCTCCAAACCACTGTGTGTTTTGCTAGGGCAGATGCTGGTATATATATACCAGGAAGGTGCCGAGTTTGACGTAAGGTTGGACATAAGACGTCACTAAGAACTCGCAGTTCTTTCAGGACTCCAGGAGTTCAGGACAAATCAATACAGAAGCAGGGGTAATTCCCGGGCTTCTGGAGGCTTAGTTTGTTTAAGAACGCGTTGTGCTTTCTATGGGAGTAGCCTTGCCATATTTGGACTGCATTGGCTATGACTTAATATGGGTATGATTCTTATGCCTTTATAAGGATATGATTTGATATAACCACATGAGGGCATAAATCGGGAATATTTAAATAGGGTCCTAGATATGTTTACAACACTACCACGATATCATCTGCCTATGAGAAAACAAGGTATTGGTCTTGCCTCAGTATTACTGATTTGATCCTAGAACTGTGTTCTAGCATTTTTAAAGATGGGTCAATATATAAGGAAAATAATCGGGGAGAGCAGGGACATCCCTGCCTTGTCCCACGTGTAATTTGCACAGGTTTGGATTCCAAACCCATTACACAAATTCGAGCGACAGGTTGACGATATAGTGTTTGCAGGGCAGAAACAAACCGTTGTCTGAACCACCGACGAATCATCACTGCCCACAGAAATCCCCATGTGGCCCGATCAAACCCTTCTCGGCATCTAATAATATAAGACTAAACTGATCCCCCCTATAGTTAGCGCTATCCAGCAATGTTATGACTCTATTGATATGATTTGTCGTCCCCCGCTTGGGAATAAATCCATGTTGTCGGATCGAAACCAATGGTGTTATACCTTCCGCCAGCCGGGTCGCAAGGATTTTTGAATAAATCTTTCCATCCGCATTCAAAAGGGAGATTAGGCGGTATGAAGCCGGATGTTCAGAGGGCTTATCTTTTCTTTAAACACTACAATACTGGCTTCATCCCAAGTTAATGGGCACAAACCTGTCTGAGCAAGTCTAAATGTAGCCAACATATCATGCATCAAAACTCCCAAAAAGGTTTTATAGATCTCAAGTGGGAGTTTGTTTGGCCCAGCTGCTTTACCAGACGCTAATTCATTTATGACTCTTTCTAATTCTTCCAAAGTGATAGGGGCCTTAAACATCTCTGCCTCCGAGTCCCCCAAATTATTATCACAGAACAGATGTATCAGAGGTTTCTCCTTTTGGGAATCATTCTCTTCCCCAGTATACAGGGCCTCATAAAAATCATGGAACACCTCAATGATCCCAACCTCGGATTCCACCAGATTCCCTCTGGATTCAACAATTGAACTAATTCTCTGGGCGGCCTCTTTTGCTCTAATTTTTTGTGCAAGGCACCGTCCACTAGCCTCCCCATATTCATAATTCAATTGTTTCTTAGCTAGGTATTTCTTCGCTGACTCTTTGCTACAGTGAAGGTTGACTTTAGCCTTGCACTTAGCCACCTCAGTTAGGAGATTGCTAATGTCAGAGCCGCATTGTATCCCCAACATAAGCTTTTCTTCTGCCGCTATCAGAGCTAGATATAATTCCTGTAATATGGTATGCAGTTGTTTGTGCTTGTGCAGACCGAAGCTAAGGACTTCTCCCCTGAATGCGGCTTTAAAAGTATCCCATACACACCCTGTACTTGTACTACCACGATTGATCCGAAAAAGCACTCATTCCAATCTTTCATACACATGACAAACTTAACATTAAACAATAATTTCCTATCGAAAGAGAAACCTTGTGGTACAGTGTGGGCATATGCTAGAGTTAACACCAGGGGGCCATGGTCTGAAGTGACCCGTGGATATACCCATATTCCAGGCTCCAACAATAGATGTTTTGGAGTGAAAAAATAATCCAGTCTTACAAGCTTCTGGTGGGGACAAGAATAAAAGGTATACCCAGGCTCCTCCCCCCTCAAAATAGGCCAAGCATCCACCAAACCATGAGCGTCCAGGAGAGATTGGAGTGCATTAAATACCCTAGGCTTCCTCCCACTGTACCTATAGTTCACATCCTGTAAAGATTTAGGACCAAGGTGAATATTTAGATTTCCGCAAACAATCAGTGGAGTGGGCCACAGTGCCAATTCTACATTAAGCCGTTCTAAAATCAGAGCCTCATCAAAATTTGAGCCATGGATAGAACATATCGTAAATTTCTGCTTCCCACTAGTATATTCAGCTATGGGCCACCTCCCTTGTTTATCAGCCAATGTTCTACCCGTACTCTGTATATGTTTTTTGCTAAAATTGCGACACCCCGAGATGTAATAGATTGTTCAGTATTGACCAGTACCACATAGCCCAACTCCAATAGTGACTTCCTTTTAGCCCAAGTTATATGCGTTCCCTGCAGACATATCAAGTCACACTGCAGCACCTGCAACTCACTTGCGAACCGCTGTCTTTTATTAAGATGATTCAAGCCCCTACATTCCGGGAGCCAAGCCGAATGCCTCTACCCCCAATCTGTAACCCCTATGTATTTAACCTTATAACATGTGTGCCAAGAGCCCCCTTGTTTCAAACACAGCAGAATAGTTTCCTCATGGATTATTTTCTTTTTCCCCCAAGCCCAGTCCCACCCCCCACCGTCCTACCCCCTTCCCACCCTCTCCCACTCCCCCCGTTCCCCTTCCACCCATATGTGGGCGTAAGGACCATGTCCTCAGTGATGGAGAGTAGTTGTGAACTTCCCCCACTCCGTAGGCCCCACCAGCGACCCACCTGCCTCATCATAACTCATCCTTGCAACTTACGTGGCACATCTTAATAGATATTAAGACCAAATGCTGAATTACAATACACAAAAAATAACTAATTACTCAATTTGCACCCCTTTTATATTCACTGAAACTTGTGTTCTATCTTATAGGTCACAGATTACATCATATACAGTGCATCCATCCCATTTCTACATTATGCACCTGTTTGCAATGTCCGAGAGAGATCGCCCCCAAAAAAAACCAGGAAAAGTGCAAAGGCAGAAAGAAAAAAAAAAGCCCCCACAATAACAAAGAGTGCTAACAAGAAGAAGTGAATAAACTGTAGGCTTCACACTGTTTTCAGAAAATCCTGTGCAGCGATCTCTGACACAAAATACTGGATTTTATCTTAATAGATTACATTAAACTTAGCGGGATTTAAGAGAAAAGCCTGACCGCCTTTGGCATGAAAAGCTGGTATCAGCTGCCGCATTCTTCACCTTTGTTGAACTGCAGCCTGGCAAAAATCGGGGTGCACCAAAAATGTGCACCTCTTACCAGACCGACGCCTATCTGGCCTAGCCAGGTCGTATAGAGCTTCACGCAACAGATAGTTATTTAAGCAGATTAAAATTGCCCTAGGCCTATCCACAGCCTGTCCCCCAGGACCCCCCTTTCTCGCGCGTTGTACGAATGGGAATCTATGTGCCCTGATAATCTCAGTCTCCCAGTTCCAACCCTTTAAGTCAGAAAAAGCCTCCTTAAACAATTTGATAATGAATTGTCTGACGTCCTGCCCTTCCTTGTTCTCAGGAACCCCCGAAGCGTGAAGATTGTTCCGTCTTGACCTATTTTAAAGGTCCGTTAGTTTCCAATCTATATCCTCTTTAGTATCTTGTAGAACAACAATGGTCGACTGCTGCTGTGCCAGTTGATCTTCCACCCCCGAGATCTGCTCTTCTATATCCACAATGCACGTTGTTATTTCTGCACATGATTTGGCTATCCGGCGAATGGTATTTTGTAATTTTCAGACCGCCCCCTGCGTGCCGAGGCCTTCAGCCTTCGTCTCTGTCCGATGGGCCATAGTCACTTTGTAGATGGTATTCAGCGTCACCTACCCGTCCAGCTCCCCAGATATGCTAGCATTCATTTCCACATAGTCAGGCTGAGGAGAAGGGGAGCCGTTCCAGGTTAGCTGGCCTACAGGAATCATAGTCTCTTGAGAGAGAGGATTACCAGGATCTTGTACCTTTCTTACAGTCTCTTAGTTCAAAGAGCGCTCCGAAGGTTCATCGTCATCCGGGTGTGACTCCATTTCGTCCCCCCAATCACCAACCATACTCCCCCTGTCATTGTCATTGTCATTTTCTGATATAGGTCTGACATGGAGTAGAATTTCCCACCAGAGCCGGCAGACTTAGCATCATTCAGCCTATCGATCACAGAAATCCTGCTACTCTCTGTGTTTTCTGTATTACACGTAGACAGTGGGGTTTCACCAGCATTTAATGTCCCCTCCTCAGGCAGCCTAATATTAACCCCCACACCTTCCGCAGTTAATACCTCTTGTGCCGCTGTATCCTTGTTACCACTTGCCTCTCCTGTAGTGGCTGATTTACCGGCTTACCTTTAGCTGCCTGTTTCTTTTGAAAAATAGCAGGCACCGTACGTTCCTTTTGGGGAGTGCCTTGCTGCCGATTTGTGCCGCATCGCACTGCATTCTCCTCCATAACTGGAGCTTGAGGATCCGTGCCCTTGCCCCTCCCCAGAGCATCCCGAGATTGATCGTCTGAAGACCTCCCTCCTTCCACCCCAGCTCCACCAACTCTGTTAACCACCTGCAGAGGGACCACAGCCGTTGTAGCTGCCCCCGTATTAGGCACCGTCGTAATCTCCGTAGCCCTAGTATGTGTTGCAGCCCCCCGGTCTTTTGCACCTCTCAAACTCCCCTTTGGAGCCATTCCTTTTCCAGATCGATCCTACTTGGATTCGCACCCGCCGTAACAGAAGCAGCAGTCTGAGCCCTGGCTCTGAGCACACCGCCGCAACCCACGCTGGCATGCCAGCACAGCTGCGGCTGATCAAAGCGCCGTCGGCCCCTTGCGCTCCACTGCCTCCACTCACTCCGCTCTCTCCTCGCTACGAAGATTCCGCGCAGTGGCACCACGCCTCACAGACAAACAGTCCACTGCGCCGGTACTGGGATTGGCGTTTATCCACATGAAGAGCACAAAGTCCACAGAGGAGCCACCAGAGCACCGGAGACGTAAACACGGAGTTTCAGCAAACCGTGTCCGTGGTGGATGTATTGATGATCACCGGTAGGATAACTACGAGGAGAGCAGTTCACAGGCTACTCACTCGACCACAGTAGCGGCCGCCATCTTGCCCAGCAACATGTTTATAATGGGAGTTGCAATTTGTATGCACAGTGAACTGTACTCCTCAAAGAAGGATATGCAGTAGCGAGAAGGATTGTGAAAGTAAACAAAATGAGAGCAAGGTATGATTCCTGGAGAGGGGATACAGGAACAAATCCACAGATAAAGCCATGGCAACATCTAGGCAGAAGTCCAGGGACTATTTACTTACATACAAAATGAGGCCAAATGGAGCAACTAGTAACATCATGAATGCTCCTAATGAACCCACAAGACTTTTTCTGTCATTCTCAAGACACCTGGAAACGCAATATATATTGGAGTTAGATACTAAATATCCGGGGGGCCTTAACACGAGCGATGACCTATACACTTACTTATAAAAAAAACATACAGAATCCCCTTGACTCGAGAAATCTAGACGAAAATAGAAACCTCTAACTGAAATTGTTATTTATTTATTTATCTAGTGTATATAACATCATTCTCAGACTATGGGGTCGATTCCGATCCGGTAAAATGCGCTCCGAATCGTCGTACGGAGAGTTTTTTCCCCATACAAATCGTACCCGTAGACGTCCCGTACGTACGACGAAGTACGATCCGTACCAGGTGCCAAACTCCGTACGAGTCGTACAGGACTCCGTACGACTCAAATCTCCGTACGAGTTTCACTCGGACCCGGCTGTACGCGACGTCACTACGGTTCGCAGCTGGTTTTTACGACCCAGCAAGTACGATTCGTGTCGGGTACGCGCCGTACGACCCTTTTCCTACGGGAGCTGAAAACAGTCGTAAACACAGAGTTCGCGCCGAAACAGGTACGGAACGCCCCCCCGGGTACGGCACATACCCCCCATGATCGCAGGGGTACGTGCCGTACACCCAGTGTACATGGGGTACGCACCGTACCCCATGTACGGTGGGTATACGGCACGTACCCCATGCACGCTGGGTGTACGGCACGTACCCCGCATGATCACAGGGGTACAGCACGTACCCCTGCGATCATGGGGGGTACGCGCCGTACGGTGTGTAGGTGATCGTGCGCTTTTCCGTACGAATCGACGTGTACCGTACGAATCGCGTCTGGGTCGGCCGATCGGGATCGGAATCGTCCGGTCGTACGGCGTCCGTATGAGTCGTACGGAAACGGCTCCGGATACGATTCGTACGGACGGGGATTTTACCGGATCGGAATCGACCCCTATGTGCCTACAAATTAACCAGCTATGGTCAGTCTGTAAATGATTTCCAAACATAGAACATAATCTAATGAATATTTTATTAAAAGGAGGGAATGGATTAAAGAATATATAGAGAATTTTAACAATTGAGTTGTATAAATATTTATATGTATATGTATTTATTTATTTAATTACATATTTTATGTCTATGTTTACAACTGTGGGAATCAATTGTTTGAAAAATAATATTAATTAGGTTGCTCCCTGTCCCCATATATACTTGCTTAGTTTGCACATGCTATGTTTTGCACAAAAAACTATTTCCAGGGCACGCCAAGGGTTTGCAGCCATTATCCCGCATTTTTTATCCCGCGGACTTTCAGTCCGCATACCATTTTCCCGCAAGGTCATTGACCTCGCATACCATCATCCCGCATTTTTTCAAAACGCATGTGCATTTATCATGCATGCCTTTACAACGAACTACGTTGTAAAAGCATGTATGGTAAATGCATTTGCGTTGTGAAAACCACGATGACGAGAGAGGTAAGTGGGTTTGGGTTAATTTTTACTTCGTGCTGGGTTAGTGATTGTGTAGTGTAGTGTTGTGTTAGTGTAGTGTAGAGTTGTGGTGGTTCTTTAGTGTAGGGTCGTGCTGGGGGAAGTGTTATAGGGTTTAGGGTAGTGTTGTAGTGTTTGTGTTTGTGTAGTGTAGGGTCATGCTGGGGGTAGTGTATTAAGGTAGTGTTGTAGTGTTTGTTTAGGGAAGTAAAGTGCTTTATGGTATTGTTGGGGGGTCGTGCTGGGTAGTGTAAATGTTGGAAAAGGACTGTGTGTCAAGGGTGGGTGGTGCAGGGGTACTACATTAGAGTGTAGTGTAGGGTACTTACCTTTAGAACTTTTACAACGAGTATATCTTTACCATGCATGCCTTTTCGTTGTAATGGCATGTGTGCTAAAGGCATATTTGTTTTAAAAGTTTTCGTTCTCTTATTTTGCAGACTAATCGTACTTGCCGTATTATATTTGCGGGATGATGGTATGCAGGATGTTTGTCTGCAGTCTGACATAATATATATATATATATTCACAGAAAAAACCATAGGTTATAGACCATATATAGTTAGGAATTAGCATTTACAAAACCTTGAAAATTCACTGAAAAAAACATAGGTTATAGACCATATATAGTTAGGAATTAGCATTTAGAAAACCTTATTTTACTCACACAAAACCATTGAAATTCCATATATAGTTAGTTGCACTAACTATATATCGCGCACCCGCAATCCACTGCTGATGATGTCACATATTACATCATTCATGACATGGTCAGTGACATCACTGATGACATCACTGATGACATCTCAAATGACATCACTGATGACATCACTGATGACATCATGACACACCAATACCAGTTACTACATACGCACTCACTGATTCCTACGTCTACACACACATTCACTCATTCACCCATACAATCACTCATACATACAGTCACTCATTATTACAACACTATCATATGCACTCACACACCTATGCAGACAGTCACACACTGCCACTCATCCATGGAGTTACTCACACACCAAGTCAGTCCTGTAAAGAATCAATCACACTTCCATTTCTTCATCTATACAGTTAAACACAGAACACCATACTTCAGTGACATCACTGATGACATCACTAATGACATCTGAAATGACATCACTGATGACATCTCAAATGACATCACTGATGACATCATGACACACCAATACCAGTTACTACATATGCACTCACTGATTCGTACGTCTACACACACATTCACTCATTCACCCATACAATTACTCATACATACAGTCAGTTATTATTAGAACACTATCATATGCACTCATACACCTAGTCAGTCCTGTGAAGAATCAATCACACTTCGATTTCCTCATCTATAGTTAAACACAGAACACCATACTTTTCACACATATACTAACACATACTTACTCTCTTATACAATCACTGATACAAGTACACATTGATATGCACAGAGTCACACACCTCCCAGCCAGCCACACACACACTCAGTCTTCCATACATCCACTCATTCTTCAATATGTAAAACGTATTTAAACTTTACAAAAACACACAGACACTAGATGATGTCATCAGTGATGTCATTTGAGATGTCATCAGTGATGTCATCAGTGATGTCACTGACCATGTCATGAATGATGTAATATGTGACATCATCAGCAGTGGATTGCGGGTGCGCGATATATAGTTAGTGCAACTAACTATATATGGAATTTCAATGGTTTTGTGTGAGTAAAATAAGGTTTTCTAAATGCTAATTCCTAACTATATATGGTCTATAACCTATGGTTTTTTCAGTGAATTTTCAAGGTTTTGTAAATGCTAATTCCTAACTATATATGGTCTATAACCTATGGTTTTTTCTGTGAATTTCATTGGTTTTTTAACAGCTAATATCTGTAGCTGTAAAATGTATTCTTCTTTAAATCCAAAAATATATTTTATATGTTTATGAATAATTTTTTTTTTAAATATTTTTTTTTCTTCGTTCCCGCTTCGCGAATCGGGAAGCTTCCCGTTAGCTGACCTTGATGCCGCGAAATAGACCGCGAGCCGGTAAACGTTTCTTTACCGCAAGTGCCGCGTTAGAAAACAACATCGTGACGCCTCCCGTCCGCATGACGTTTCACGTTCTCGCGTGATACGTCATATGACGTGCTACGTTAGCGAACTGGTACGCGAAGCGAGTCGCAAAGCGCAGGTTTCTGGAAGCAAACCGGGAGGCCCTGCAAAGCGCTTAACGTAAACACAGCAAGTCATGTGACTTGGTAATAACACTTTTCATTGGTTCATTTCACTTTCGGTTTCCTAATGATGTAAGACTAGGTCATATAATCTAAAATGAACACTTTTGATTGGTTGAGAACTCTTGTTTTTCCCAAATGATGAAAATCCCTCCTTCTTTCCTCACTCTGACTTTCATCATTGTGAGAGAAAGACCCTTTGTGATCACTGAGCAATGGCTTCTTTAGTAGCTTCAGCTGGTGCTTCCCCACCACCTCCACCACATCCAAGGAAGAGTGGACCACCTGCTCAAGTTATAATTCAACAAGAAGAGGAAGAAGAGGAACAGGACGACGAGCACGAAGAGAGGCAGTTTTTGCCTGAGCAGCCCAGGACGTCTCACCGGAAAGAAAACTTCATTTGGCAATTTTTTAAAATTCCCAAAGGTCAGAAAAAAGTAAATGCAAGATACGTAACTTGCCTTATATGTCAAGATAGACTGTCCAGAGGAACCGAGAAAAAATACAGTTTCGGAAACTACACAATGCATCGCCATATGACTAGGTGGCATCCTAACAACTACAGTGCTGCACAGTTTCGGAACGACCTAGATAATCTCCCTATTATGGCCAGAAGATCTGTTGTACCGGAAGTAACGGGACCAGAGGGCAGGGAGATGGTGCCAAATATACAAATGAAATTTGGTGAAGTAAAACACATCTGCGTATTTTGCGATGGATTCATTTCCTACGGAGAAAGAAGCATCACTCTGATCAACAGAGCTATTGACTATCATATGCAAGTTTGTACGAAACGCCCAAAATAATAAATACTTCTTTTTTTGTTTTGTTGCTCCTGTTGAGCCCTTTACAATGAATCGTTTTCATTGCCCCCTCCAAGAAAAACCCAAAAATATATAAAACTGTTCAGAAAAATTCAAAAAAAGTAAAAAAATGTTCCGAAAAATAATAAAAAAAATATAAAACAACAAAAACAATAAAAAAAAAAGTTCTTTTCAGAACTACCTCCCCGTTATTAAAAAATTGGTACAATATTTGGAACTGTGCCAACCTCTATTTCTCTTAGTTCGCTTCCCAGTTCGCTCGCCGGTACGCGAACCGGAAGCGAACCAAAAACAGTAAGTATAAGGGAAGGAAACAGACACTTATGTTAAAAGAAAGACAGCTATAGGGGAGTAAACTAGAGATACTATTACCCGTAATCCACTGCTGATGATGTCACATATTACATCATTCATGACATGCTCAGTGACATCATCAGCAGAGGATTGCGGGTTTTTTGGCAACGTGTCTTATCCACGGTTTAATAACGCTGCCTTTTGCTTTATATAAGTTTTCAAATTGTATGAAATATATACCAATAGGTCGTTATGAACCTTTAGGTAGTGCTTTTCTTCATGAGGTCTGGTCGCTTCCATACACATACAGATGTTTCAAAGATGATCAAGAAGTTTATCTGAATGGAGAGGAATGCACTGAGACGCCAGATCATTCACTAATGTGTAGGCACATACAGTTACACGGTTCATGCAACAAACACCGACCAAATATGGCTTGCGTGTTGCAAGGCACGCCAGTTCCTGCTATCATCCCCACGTTCAAGTTGTTGGAAAATGGTAGTTATTTGATGCTCAATAATGAAGATTGTTCTGAGTTAATTAAAAGTATTCCTTTTATCGTAACAGTAAGTGAACGGGTTATTTGCTGCAGAAATGTTCTATTTCCTCCCACACATGAACATAGGGAGTTTTCAATCTGGCCACAAATACCAACCTTGGGACAGATTTCAACGGCATGGCAAGAATAAGAGCTCTTTTGTCTCAGAGAGAGGTGGCCTTGAGTTCGGCCCGTGAAACTTTCGTGCTTCACATAGCGAACACCCGTACAGAGGTGCAACCCTTTTCAATTCAGATTTGCCTTTCAATTTCAGCAAGATGGTTCCGACTATCTTTAACGCATCCTCCACAAAGGCCCTGGCGCACTTTTTTAAAGTTGTTACCAGTGGTCTCGTCGTGACTTCATTTGAGAAAATCTTTGGAGTCATCCCTGCTTCCTTTCATTCTATTTTCTCCACTCTGGTTCGTGGATTGGCATTTTTACTTGCATTACCAGCGGACGCTCTTGTGCTTTTTTACATTTTTAAATATGGATGTCCCTCCTATGCAACCTCCCACCCTGCAGCTGCTGACACTGTTCCGCAATCGCATGCTAGAATATTATGGCACAATGCCGTTGGCGATATTAAGCACGGCATATGGATTATCTTTTCGATTCTCCTACTTCACCTGTGTCCAGCCTGTATTTCACTGCCTGACCTGTGATTTCGATTGGGCCATTGATTTGTGTCTCTGCGGACCGGTTTCTCCTGACGTCGACTTTAATCAGCTGATGACTCCTATCATTACTCACGAGTTGGTTTGTCCTGGCGAAAGGATTATGGCTGTGGCATTGATGCATGGACTACTTGGTCCCTGGAATTTACTGGCGGCAGCACAGTCTTTCTTGGAACAGAGCTTTCTTGAAAACCCACCGAGCTGTCCTCTGATGGTGATAGAGGATCCGGTGCTGGGAGAGCACGTATGTTCTTTTCCGCTTTTAAATTGGATGGCTGAACTGTTTTCGGATGAAGACGGTGACTTCCTATTGGAGGCTGTTGCAGCTTATTTTGCATACACAGTTATGTCATAGACCTTTTTCATGTTTGATATGCTGAGTACTAGCATTTCATTGACAATTCATTGACTTATTTGTCAAGTTTTTATTATTTACCTTGCCTATTGGCTTAAGACTCGATAAAGTACTTGGCTGTTTTATTTTTCTTTAGCATTAAATTTTCCTAGTTTTTAATGCTTTACCTTGCGGACCGTCCACATATAAACTTGCAATCTGCTCTCATGAGATGGCACTTCTATTATCTTATTCAGTTCGTTTCCGGATCATGGGGAGGTGTCATCTAGGTCCTGGATATCTTTACACCGTGTTAAGTTAGCATGGGCTCATTACCGGTTTAAACGCCATTTTTCCTTTTTTGCAACTTCTGCACACGACACTTAGTTGTTGCTTTAGCTTTCCACCTAGTAGTTCATCGTGGTTTACATGAGAATAATATGTTATTGCTCTACTATCTGCTTTGCTTGTTAAACTATATCTGTACAGCGAGTGCTAAAGTTTCAAGAACAACACGATACAGAATTGTTATGAGGTCTGATCTCCACGACTTCATACTCATAACATAAGTGCAACTTCTGCCAATTCTGGGCATGAGGCGGGTTTTATATTGCTTTGCCGAACACACATACACAACAGTTGATGCGGTTCACATGAAGAGAGAGCTGGTGTATGCTGATGTGATTCCTTCAAATCTAAGACACTAAAGTATGGGCACGCCCTAAACCAACACAAAGAGACCTTCTTAGCAAATAATATAATATGTGTATTAGGGAGGGTGAGATATAAGCAGCCGCGGGCCGTGGAGGGAGTTACGGTGAGGCAGGGAGGCGGGGAGGGGGAGAAGCAGGGTGGAGCCCTCTCTACCTTGCCCCTCCCCCTCCCCGCCTCCCTGCCCCACCGTAACTCCCTCCACGGCCCGCGGCTGCTTATAAGTGTTGCTAACTCTTATTCATTTACAGCATGTTAACATACTGTCACCATTCGCTTTTTATGTACTAGTAACTATGCTGGTAATTTTGCTACTGATAATATGTGTACTTGTATTCTCCACCCTGCTTCTCCCCCTCCCCGCCTCCCTGCCTCACCGTAACTCCCTCCACGGCCCGCGGCTGCTTATAAGTGTTGCTAACTCTTATTCATTTACAGCATGTTAACATACTATCACCATTCGCTTTTTATGTACTAGTAACTATGCTGGTAATTTTGCTACTGATAATATGTGTACTTGTATTATCTAAGATACTACGCCTGAGAAGACGGCATTAGTAAATAAACATTTCAAATACACATGTGTTCTTCTTAACTCCATGTTCTGGTTTCTAAGAAATATATAACGACCGACTGTTCATGAGTTCCACGTATCCTGAGGTACTATAAGTTCATATTCTGGATTGTCTAAACATTGAGAGTTTGTTATATCCAATGTGACACTGTACCTAGCTTGCTAAGGAGTTTTTGATTACTAACGTGAGTTTTGGGACACCCTAATTCGCCGAGGTTCCAATCCTCTGTCCACAGTTCTGTGTGAGAACAGAAACCCTGCGACAGGGGCACCCCCGACCCTTGCTGGAGCTTCATCACACTTGCGATACAACTCCAGCAATGCGCCACCTTTACGGCACAGATACATCACGCATCTGTGCTGTTTTTGCCCCATGATGCGCCGCATTGTAAATGCAGCACACCATAGGTGACGGAACAGCGGCACAGAATGACTAACACATCCCTGGTGATGCGCCAGTCATCATAAATGTATCCCTATGCTTCTTATCTTGTTAGAGATGAACCGCCATATGTATCATCAAAGTTTTTTGCATTTCCTAAATAGCGAACTTTAAGGAATAAATAGCGATTCTTTACCATTCCTAGTTTGCGATTAGCTATTTGCTAATTACAAATTACCCATTCATTTCCTTCATTTCCATTGGGCGGTTGGACTCACTTTTAGCTCGAACGGCTGAATGGATTTCCACGAAACTTGGCAAAATTGTAGGGACTGGTAGCCCGATGTGCCTTTGCTATGTCTCAAGATATATGCTCCAGTGGTTTTTACGAAAATTAACTTTGAAAAATATATATTGGGCTACATTGGCCTATATATATGTTGGAGCCCAAATGTAGCCCAATGTAGCCCAATGAAGCCCAATGTAGCCCAATGTAGCCCAAAGATGGCCGCCAGACACACAAAAAAACAAATGTAGCCCAAATATCAGCCAGATGTAGCCCAACTATAGCCCAGTGACAGAATGACCAATCAGCTTCGCAAACCTCTGTTACGCGAAGCGGAGCGCTGTTACAGATATATATCTTTTTTTGAACGTTAATTTCTCAAAATCCACTGGAGCACATATATTGAGACCTAGCAAAGGCACATCGGGCTACCAGTCCCTAATATTTTGCCAAGTTTCGTGCAAATCCATTCAGCCGTTCGATTATTATTATTATTTTTTTTTTTTGCCCCGCGGGGCCCTTTTAAAACCTCCACATCAAACCTAGGGGGTCAGCGAGGATCTACTATGCCCCCTTATAGTTATTTCCCCCTTTGTTTTGACCTCCTCTTGTCTCTCGATCCTACCGAGAGACAAGATGGCGGCCGCTACGGACTTTTTGGAATGTTGACAGACGCCGGAGAACCAATCAGCTTCGCTTCACAAAGCTCCGTTGCGCGAAAAGTACGCGTCCTGGGACGCTGCCAGGTCCGCTGTTACAGATATATATCTTTTTTTAAACATTAATTTCTCAAAATCCACTGGAGCACATATATTGAGACCTACAAAAGGCACATCGGGCTACCAGTCCCTACAATTTTGCCAAGTTTCGTGCAAATCCATTCAGCCGTTCGGGCTAAAAGTGAGGCCAACCGCCCTATGGAAAACTCAATGTTAAAAACACGTTTTGGGACCCCCCTTTTTTCTCGGCCCCCCCTTGACGAACCCCCCCCAAAATTTTCAAGGGCTGCTCAGAAACATAATGTGCCATTTTCCTGAAAATTTCAGCCAATTCCGTCCACAAACGCCAAAGTTATTAGACATAGAATTTTCAAAAATCCCATAGAGAAAAAATCCTAACTATATATACCTACTGGCGACCGCCAGTAGGTAATATATATGATATATGAATAGACATAATGTAAATTCTTGGTGCCCTGTACATATGTGGATGCATAGGATTTGAACATTTGTTTTTTATGTGTTTTAGCACTAGCACAATTCATTGGTTTTAGCACTTTTTAGGGTATTTACATTGATTGGCATTTTATATAATTTTAACCAGTCGTATGATGAGATTCAGAATTAAGTGAAACATTGGTGATTATTGAATGCAGCATTTGTGCTAAGGAATGATAAGATTTTTTTGTACCAGTATTAATCTGGTTTCTTTTCAATATTGTGTATTGAAAGAGATTTTTAAGTACAAATGATGAATTTATAGTATGTATTTTTGCAAAAAATTGTATCACCAATGCCCATAGGAAAACTTACGTATTTAAGTATGTATTTCTTCTGTTTCTAATAATTAACTGGTATGCACTGTCACTTTAAAAAAGGCGATCCGACTTCCTAACACTGTCATGTGATCAAGGCAGGGGACTATCAAAACGAGTAATGGCGAGGCTGTTTGTGCATTAATAAAACAACAAGATATGCACAATACCTGCATTCACTCTCGTTTGTTTGATGCAGCTGAAGAAAACGAGGAATCGTCATATATATATATATATATATATATATATATATATATATATATATATATATATTTTTGCAATACAAATCGCTCAAGAGCAGCGAGAGGGCACACCACGGCACTTGTCATTTCCAGCCTCGCTGCAGCTCGTCCTTTGTTCCCCAAAATATATGGATCTGCCTCTGCCGACGCGTTTCGAGGCTAAGTACGCCTCTTCATCATGGGCTAGCAGCAAAAAGAACGCTGATCACGCACCTCCTTTACAACTTGCCATTTTATTCACAGTAACTCCCACAGTGGGTGTGGCACAATTCATTAGCACAGAAGTGTTTGTGGGAAATGTAGTCCCCTTTGGAGGTGCCTCTTTTTTCCTGTAGTAGGTTCAGCGTAATTTCACCAGTGTCTCAGGCTATTTGTACCCTTGGTAGGGAGGGAAATCAGAAAACGAGCTTGATTTTGCAAAGAAGTCCCGTGCTGCGTCGGGTAGGAAGGGTTCCATCCTGCAGTCTTTAATTCAAATCAAAGCGGAGCTCCTCTCCACGGCATATATATATATAATTATTCAAGTCCCCTGGGAGGGACGAAATGCGTAATGGCTGCCGCTGTATGTTTGGGAGTTAAATAAACATTGCGGTCTAACAAAGGAATTTGTGTGGGTCCGTGCTCTTTCTTTGCGCAAGCAGGAATGAGGCGCAGTTCTTGAAGGAGTGTTCTATGATATATATATATATATATATATATATATATATATATATATATTACCTACTGGCGGTCGCCAGTAGGTATATATAGTTAGGATTTTTTCTCTATGGGATTTTTGAAAATTCTATGTCTAATAACTTTGGCGTTTGTGGACGGAATTGGCTGAAATTTTCAGGAAAATGGAACATTTTGTTTCTGAGCAGCCCCTGGAAATTTGGGGGGGGGGTTCGTCAAGGGGGGGCCGAGAAAAAAGGGGGGTCCCAAAACGTGTTTTTAACATTGAGTTTTCCATAGGGCGGTTGGCCTCACTTTTAGCCCGAACGGCTGAATGGATTTCCACGAAACTTGGCAAAATTGTAGGGACTGGTAGCCCGATGTGCCTTTGCTAGGTCTCAATATATGTGCTTCAGTGGATTTTGAGAAATGAACGTTCAAAAAAAGATATATATCTGTAACAGCGGACCGGGCAGCGCTCCGGTTCGCGGACTTTACGCGTAACGGAACTTCGCGTAGCGAAGCTGATTGGCTCTCCGGTGTCTGTCAACATTCTAAACAGTCCGGAGCGGCCGCCATCTTGTCTCTCGGTAGGATTGAGAGACAAGAGGAGGCCAAAACAAAGGGGGAAATGACCATAAGGGGGCATAGTAGATCCTCCCTGACCCCCTAGGTTTAATGTGGAGGCTTTAAAAGGGCCCCGCGGGGCAAAAAAAAAAAAAATTTTTTTTTGTTTTTTTGCGTGGGTAGCGCCCGGTTCGCGAACCGGGAAGCGTTCTGGGCAGCGTACTATAAGGAAAAAAGAATGATAGACTTTTCAAATACTGTATGTTAATTGATTGTTGGTTTTGTTGATTATTTTTAATTTTTTTTATTTTTTAAGCAATTATTTATTATTGTGATTGTGTTTCAAAATTTAATAACATTTCTAACATTTAACTAGTTTATGAATTACATATAAAAATGATTAAAGACTCAAACAATTTTTTAATATTACATACAATTTTATTTTCCGGATTGTTTTTCAAAATTTAATAGAACGTCTAGCATTTGACTGTCCGATATGTCCTCTTGTTGAGTGAACATAAGTTCCCACATTTGACCGTCATCATAATGAAGTAAATGATCCACAGATTCTACACATTGAACTAATTCATGGTCCCGTGATTCATCCATGAAATCTGAGTCATCATTGTCCTCAATATCTTTTTCTGTGTTGTTCTCCAGAACAATTTCGAAGGAAACATTCTGCTCACCTTCCATTTTATTGCTGTAATTTGCATAAAAAATAAATATATCAGTAGAGATAGGGCACTGTTGGGTTTAAGTTCAGACAGGTACTTGTGAGTTTATAACAGAGAAGTAATCTATGGGCACTGTATGGTTTCAGGCGTGAAGTAGTACTATTAAAAAGTGCCTGTGAAGAAGCCTAAGTAAATTCATAATTATACCACAGAAACCTAAATCAATCCATAATTATAATAAAGAAGCCTTTCTCAATGTCTAACTCTTACAGAGGGATAGTATATAACTATCTGAAAATGTTTTCAAATTTATAAAATAATATCTCACCTTCTAAAAACAAGTTTAAGTTGTGAGTGAAAATGGTCTTGCAATGTAGTTCAGGAAGTAGTAGTCAAAATGGCTGTGTTTCTCTCTCTTCCTTTATATATATTCAGGTACATAACCAATCAAATGTCAGGTAAAAAAAGTAGAAAATGAAAGTAACATTTTAATTGGTTGTCAATTCCAACACTTCAGATGTGTTTTGTGAAGTAATTTACCTCAGGGTATTTAGAGAGGTCTACAGGCTAAATGGTTAAATGGAATTTCAATCAAATTTGTGAAAATGGTAGGCATTGGTATGTAGTATGAGCTAATCTATATTTGGTGAAATTGTCTCCAGTCGCTTTTCTGTAAACTACTTTCCCACCTTTTTTGATGGTGCGCTTCCCAGGGAGCGACCCGGTACGCGAACTGGCGAGCGCCCCGGTTCGCGAACCTTAAGCGTTACGGGAGTCCACCATTTTGTGTTTCGGTCGAATTAAGATACAAGATGGAGGGCAAATAATGTTCAGAATGGGTAGAAGGGGGCACGGTAGACTTATCTTGACCCCCTAGGTTTTCTGAGGGTGGCTGAGGAGGCCCGTATGTGCGAAAAAAAAACATTTAAAAAAAAATTTAGCGAGGTTAGCTCCCGGTTCGCGTACCGGGTAGCGCCCCAGGGAGCGTACTTTGTTGAAAATTAGTGAAAAATGTTAGAGTAAAATAATAATTGTGAGTGATCAGATGTAGGGTAGCTCTGAGAAGAGCTTTTGGGTTTATGGTACATTTAGGTACTTATAAGTAGGTACCAATGCACAGTCTTAAATTCAGAATGAAAATTCTGTTGCCCTCATCTGAGAAGTGAACTCCATCTTCTCTGTAGATATCTTGCATGTAGTAACGCAAGTTATTGTTGTACACGGAGCCCATTCCATGGTCTCTCATGTAAGCTGAAACAGATTTGTTTACATGCTTCCTCGACTTCTCAATTTGTGGACAAAATTGGTTTGACCACCTCCATTTCTGTCTTTGGCATATATTTGAATATACCAAGGCAGTCTGAGGAAAAAGTGCCATCAATTGCTCAAAGGTGTCCTTTAAAAGCATTTCCAGACCTACCCCAGTCAAAGTGCCCAAATCATTACCTCCACAGTGCACAATTAACAGGTCAGGTTTTGGCAAATGCATAAAGGTTTTCACCAATGGTATCAATTGGTGACATTTTAATCCTCTGTGGCCAAACCACTTAATTTCCACATCTTGTAAATTGAGGTTAGGTAAATCCCTGTTCTCAGCATACCTCTGAGCCCAATAGATGTAACTATGTCCAACAATCCAGACAGAAAACATGGTGAGAGAAGGTTCTCCTGCAGTCAGATGAAGTGTGGCAATGAAATGGCAGTTGAAAAAATAAGAGTTTAAAATGAAAAAAACTGTGGAGTTTCTGTGTTAATGAAGCAGTAACAGTGATTGGTGGATTTTGATGGCTGAAAACAGAAAGTTAGGGTGCATGGATGAGTTGTTTGAAAGATGTATTTTGAGTGGTCAAGAAAAAATCATTAAATGAAAGAATGCACTGGATATGAGGTGCACTGAGAGTTCAGAGTTCAATTGCAACATTGTTGTGTGAACTTGCAAACACCAGAGGTCTTCCAAGAGGTGGTTGCCATGCAAAAAAGGCAGAAAGGGCAGGGGGGAAGGGTTTTCATTTGAAAAAAAGTGAGGGAAGAGTTTTGATTGGGTGACATGAGAGATATGTGTGAAGAATTACAGCATTTCTGTGCTTTTGATAGCTGCAGACACTGGAGTGCATACCTTTTGCTCTGCTGAAGACAAATTGGTGTGTTTCTGAGACTGTTTTGAAACTCAAAGTATTTGCTAAGGTGAGAAAAGATTTCTTTAATTTAGATAGAGAATAGTGTGCTTTAAGGAGAAAATTATGAAGAAAGTTGTGTTTTTCAAATGTTGCTTTGTCTCAAGTGTTTTACAAATAGATTTTGTTTCTTTGAGAAAATGTAATTGGAGAAAATGTGAAGTATTAGTACTGACAGGGTGTTTTTGTGCATAGGAGCTGTGGAGTCTTTTCAAATTATGATTGAAAATCGTTTTTGAGGAAAATGAATGGTTATAATATTTATGACAAGGACATAATGGTGTATGCTTCTTTATAAGGCAATTGAGTGTCTCTGATGTTATTTTTCCCATTTTAATGTAAGACCTTTCTCTGTGGAGCAAATTGCTTGTAAATATGCTCCCACCTGTGCATGGCAAATTTAGATTTTGAATGTTTGCATTACATAGCCATGTTAAAAGTGACACAAACATGCTGCAAAGGCAATCAAAAAACGCTTTTATGTGTCTTAAGGACATTTTAAGTCATTTCTCCATGTGCAGTGTTTTGAAATTATGATTTGAAAATCGTTTTTGGGGAAAAGGAATGGTTTTTAAATTTATGACAAGGACATAATGGTGTATGCTTCTTTATAAGGCATTTCAGTGTCTCTGATGTCATTTTTCCCATATTACATTAAAAGACCTTTCCCCGTGGGGCACATTCCTTGTAAATATGCTCCCACCTGTGCATGGCAAATTTAGATTTTGAATGTTTGTGTTACATAGCCATGTTAAAAGTGACCCAACCATGCTGGAAAGGCAATCAAAAAACGCTTTCATGTGTCTTAAGGACATTTTAAGTCATTTCCCCATGTGCAGTGTTTTCAAATTATGATTTGAAAATCGTTTTTGGGGAAAAGGAATGGTTTGTAAATTTATGACAAGGATATAATGGTGTATGCTTCTTTATAAGGCATTTCAGTGTCTATGATGTCATTTTTCCCATATTACATTAAAAGACCTTTCCCCGTGGGGCACATTCCTTGTAAATATGGTCCCACCTGTGCATGGTAAATTTAGATTTTGACTGTTTGAGTTACATAGCCATGTTAAAAGTGACCCAAAAACTTGCAAAGGCTTTAAAAAAACACTTTCATGTGTCTTAAGGACATTTTAAGTCATTTCCCCGTGGGCAGTGTTTTCAAATTATGACTTGAAAATCGTTTTTGAGGTAAAGGAATGTTGTTAAAATTTATGTGCGCCATATGCCCCCAAATTTCTTTTTCAGGGGTGCAGCAGGGTGTTCTTGAGACACCCCTGCACCTTTGGAAAAATTCCTAATTTGCGATGAGCTAATTGCTAATCGCAAATTGCACCTTCATTCCTATGGGCCTCCTGGCCCATGGAAATGAATGGGTAATTTGCAATTAGCAATTTGCTCATCGCAAATTAGGAATGGTAAAGAATCACTATTTATTCCTTAAAATTCGCTATTTTGGAAATGCAAAATAGTTTGATGATACATATGGCGGTTCATCTCTAACAAGATAAGAAGCTTAGGGATACATTTATGATGACTGGCGCAATGAAGTGGACATCACTTACTTCATTGGTAGAGCTTTACATGTATTATCTCCTCTGTATTCTTCATCAAGCGTAACTTTCATCTGCAATCCTGAGTAGGCCTCACCTTAAACAAACCTCTGGATAGGGCACACCTTATCGTCATCCTGAATTAATCATTTAAAATGCTAGGGACAGATTTATGATAGGTGTATGCCTCTTTTGCGCCACTGTGCGTCACTTTTGTGATGCAGCGGCGGTGCAAAAGATTTGCTATGAGGCGACAAAATTACAAATTGATGCATTTAGGCAGATGTGTCATGGTGTAAAAAACACCGTGCCACATGAAACTGATGCAGCAGTGATGCAAAAGATGCACCATGTTGCAAGACAGGCCTCACTTGGGGCCATATGTATGAAGCTAATTAGCATTTGCAAAGGCCGAAGTTCTGTGAATTTCGGCCTTTGCGAATGCTAATTAGACAAATGGTATGTATCAAACAAGTTTGATGCAAAATAAGGAATAGCAAAATTTGTTATTCTTTATTTTGCGATTGCACTGAAGGATTTGCAAATTTTGTGATTTCTTAAATGCAATGTATCAAACAAAAAATATGCAAAAAATGCCATTAAGGATTTGCAAATTACCACCAACTTCTAGTTGGTGGTAATTTGCGAATTCTTTTCAAAAAGCTTTTTTTCCAAAAAACAAAAGGTGACATATGACGCCCATACATGCCCTTAGGGCATGTATGTGCGCCATATGCCCCCAAATTTCTTTTTCAGGGGGTGCAGCAAGGTGTTCTTGAGACACCCATGCACCCTTGGAAAAATTCCTAATTTGCGATGAGCTAATTGCTAATCGCAAATTGCACCTTCATTCCTATGGGCCTCCTGGCCCATGGAAATGAATGAGTAATTTGCAATTAGCAATTTGCTCATTGCAAATTAGGAATGGTAAAGAATCGCTATTTATTCCTTAAAATTCGCTATTTAGGAAATGCAAAATAGTTTGATGATACATATGGCAGTTCATCTCTAACAAGATAAGAAGCATAGGGATAGATTTATGATGACTGGCACAATGAAGTGGACATAACTTACTTCATTGGTAGGCCTTTACATGTATTATCTCCTCTGTATTGTTCATCAAGTGTAACTTTGATCTGCAATCCTGAGTAGGCCTCACCTTAAACAAACCTCTTGATAGGCCACACCTTATCGTCATCCTGAATTAATCATTTAAAATGCTAGGGACAGATTTATGATAGGTGTATGCCTCTTTTGCGCCACTGTGCGTCACTTTTCTGATGCAGCGGCGGTGCAAAAGATTTGCTATGATGCGACAAAATTACAAATTGATGCATTTAGGCAGATGTGTCATGGTGTAAAAAAAACGTGCCACATGAAACCGATGCAGCAGTGATGCAAAAGATGCACCATGTTGCAAGACAGGCCTCACTTGGGGCCATATGTATCAAGCTAATTAGCATTCGCAAAGGCCAAAATTCTGTGAATTTCAGCCTTTGCGAATGCTAATTAGACAAATGGTATGTATCAAACAAGTTTGATGCAAAATAAGGAATAGCAAAATTTGCTATTCCTTATTTTGCGATTGCACTGAAGGATTTGCAAATTTAGCGATTCCTTAAATGCAATGTATCAAACAAAAAATATGCAAAAAATGCCATTAAGGATTTGCAAATTACCACCAACTTCTAGTTGGTGGTAATTTGCGAATTCTTTTCAAAAAGCTTTTTTTCCAAAAAACAAAAGGTGCCATATGACGCCCATACATGCCCTTAGGGCATGT
The DNA here is from genome assembly GCF_964261635.1 of Lissotriton helveticus. NCBI lineage: Eukaryota > Metazoa > Chordata > Amphibia > Caudata > Salamandridae > Lissotriton > Lissotriton helveticus. The sequence continues at coordinate 824,437,424 of NC_136057.1, forward strand.
ATGTGCGCCATATGCCCCCAAATTTCTTTTTGAGGGGTGCAGCAGGGTGTTCTTGAGACACCCCTGCACCCTTGGAAAAATTCCTAATTTGCGATGAGCTAATTGCTAATCGCAAATTGCACCTTCATTCCTATGGGCCTCCTGGCCCATGGAAATGAATGGGTAATTTGCAATTAGCAATTTGCTCATTGCAAATTATGAATGGTAAAGAATCGCTATTTATTCCTTAAAATTCGCTATTTAGGAAATGCAAAATAGTTTGATGATACATATGGCGGTTCATCTGTAACAAGATAAGAAGCTTAGGGATACATTTATGATGACTGGCGCAATGAAGTGGACATTACTTACTTCATTGGTACGCCTTTACATGTATTATCTCCTCTGTATTCTTCATCAAGCGTAACTTTAATCTGCAATCCTGAGTAGGCCTCACCTTAAACAAACCTCTGGATAGGCCACACCTTATCGTCATCCTGAATTAATCATTTAAAATGCTAGGGACAGATTTATGATAGGTGTATGCCTCTTTTGCGCCACTTACAAAACACTGCCCACGGGGAAATGACTTAAAATATCCTTAAGACACATGAAAGTGTTTTTTTAAAGCCTTTGCAACTTTTTTGGGTCACTTTTAACATGGCTATGTAACTCAAACAGTCAAAATCTAAATTTACCATGCACAGGTGGGAGCATATTTACAAGGAATGTGCTCCACGGGGAAAGGTCTTTTAATGTAATATGGGAAAAATGACATCAGAGACACTGAAATGCCTTATAAAGAAGCATACACCATTATGTCCTTGTCATAAATTTACAAACCATTCCTTTTCCCTAAAAACGATTTTCAAACCATAATTTGAAAACACTGCACATGGGGAAATGACTTAAAATGTCCTTAATTCAAAATTTGCTATTCCTTATTTTGCGATTGCACTGAAGGATTTGCAAATTTTGCGATTCCTTAAATGCAATGTATCAAACAAAAAATATGCAAAAAATGCCATTAAGGATTTGCAAACTACCACCAACTTCTAGTTGGTGGTAATTTGCGAATTCTTTTCAAAAAGCTTTTTTGCCAAAAAACAAAAGGTGCCATATGACGCCCATACATGCCCTTAGGGCATGTATGTGCGCCATATGCCCGCAAATTTCTTTTTCAGGGGTGCAGCAGGGTGTTCTTGAGACACCCCTGCACCTTTGGAAAAATTCCTAATTTGCGATGAGCTAATTGCTAATCGCAAATTGCACCTTCATTCCTATGGGCCTCCTGGCCCATGGAAATGAATGGGTAATTTGCAATTAGCAATTTGCTCATCGCAAATTAGGAATGGTAAAGAATCGCTATTTATCCCTTAAAATTCGCTATTTAGGAAATGCAAAATAGTTTGATGATACATATGGCGGTTCATCTCTAACAAGATAAGAAGCTTAGGGATAGATTTATGATGACTGGCGCATCACCAGGGATGTGCCAGTCATCCTGCGCTGCTGTTCCGCCACCCATGGTGTGCTGCATTTACAATGCGGCGCAGCATGGGGCAAAAATGGCACAGATGCGTGACGCATCTGTGCCGTAAAGGTGGCGCATTGCTGGAGTTGTATCGCAAGTGTGATGCAGCTCCAGCAAGGCTCAGGGGTGCCCCATCTCCACAATGTTGCGTCAAGACCTATGCCTGCTTCAAGCAGGCGCAGGGTTTTGACGTAGCTTTCTCCTATCTGATTGTAAATGCGGCACACCATGGGTGGCAGAGCAGCGGTGCACGTTAACTGGTGCATGCCTGGGGATGTGCCATTTAACATAAATCTGCCCCTTTACATTTAAGTATGTGCAGGGGACACAGAGTCGGTGAGGCTTATCCAAGGTTAAGAAGAGATGAGTCCTGTTCACTGAAAAATTAGACATAGGCTTCACCTGCTCAGCATCGCTGGACATGGCTATATAATAGCTGCATAATGTTACTCTTGTTAAACAATTTTACTATTATAATCTCTGAGATTTGTCTCTTACTCTGCAACATCTCATTGTTGTTATCTTTCTTTAAAGATAAAGACAACATCAACATGAGCGACAATCAGCAATCAGTTGATTTTGACCTCATCATTGAACTCGTAATTGAAACATCAGTGGATGTTGATCCCTTGGATGATTTAAATCCTGAGGATGAAGAAGAACGTGATGAGGATGCAGATTTGTCCGAATTATATGACATAGGATGGGAAGCTGACGTGCTTGAGCCTATGGAACTATAAACATTTATTTTAAAAATTTATAATAAATAAAAAGTAAAAATGTAAACCGTTTAATTTAAAAATAAAGACACCTTCAAAAACAGGTTATGTGTAGTGTCTTCAATAAAATATTAAAATATGCTCATAAAATTAGATCAGATTCACATATAAAATAGCACAGGTAACATGAATATAAATTCCATTTCTTTTCTGCTATTTCTGTATTCTAAATTTGCCAAGCACTAAAAAATCTTCTATGTAAAAATGTCAAGTAGTGTTTTAAGTTTTTGATTACTGTTATTGATTTACTGTTGGGTAATAGTGGTTAATAACATTTTTTAATATATTTTACCACAGATTCAACTGCAGATCATTTCAAGATTTCACCATGCCAACGAAAGAAAGACTGAGAAAGGCTGCAAAACGTCGAAGACAGCAGGTCAATGAAAAAAAGCAGCAGTCCTCTAATACAATGATTTGTCAAGTCACCAAGAAAGCACCGGGTAAGAGTACAAAAACATTCATAAGAAATATTTGTAGTAAAAAAAATATTACTACAGAAAATGTTTCAGTCCAGAAAAAGAGAAGCAATTCAAACGGAAAGGAAAGGCCAATGAAAAATGTTACTGCTAGAGCAAGAGATAACTCTGTGCATGATATTAGAAGGAAACAACAGTTTAGGGACATTCTTAAACGAATGTTCCGCAACAGGATAATTGGCAATTTGTTAAAAAATATTAAGAAAGGTCAACAGAAAGTGGTTTTTTATAAGAGAAAAAAAAAGTTGAGAAAGTTATTGATCAGGCATTTGAAATTAAACGTAAGTTATTTATTTTGATAATCAATAGAATTAGGAAGCTAAACAAGGCAATTTATGATTTCAAAAGAAATAGTAGATGGAAGAGAATAGTTAATCGTAGTAATTTTTGTGAAGTTTTTTCTGGAGAATGGATGCATAGTTCAAGCTGTGAGGCATTTTTTAATGAGGAGAGTTATTTCCAGGATAATGATTTGGTGCATGCAGTTGACACCAGTGGTCGTGCTTATGAAGTGAAAGATGGTTGTCCAGTTGAAAAAGAAAAACTTGTGACAACAGAGGCAGAAGAGGTGTTAGGTAATGAGGTTTTAGGAAGACGTGCTAAGGGTCCTGTGTACACCTGGAAGTGTAGTAGTATTTGCAGTGTGCGACAGGATTCCATCAATTTGCTTTGTGATTTTGTACGGTCATTTAATAAGAAAAGTTTGAAGCAGAAAATGAGGTTGTTGCAAGAATTAGATCCTTGCAGAGTGAGAGAAGTGACAGGTTTGCATGGTCATTCACTGGCTTGTCTTTCCAGGAGAGTATGCCAGAGTGTTTTTCATCATTTCAGGATGCTAGCAGTGCATCATAATAAAGTGAGGAAATTAGTTAGAATGTTGTATTATGCTAAGAGTCCAGCAATTATGCTTAAACAATTATGCGCTGCTCTTTTGCATGGTTCTGAAATAGATGTGAAGAATATATGTGAAGAAATTGAGTTTTGTTACTTTGGAAGTAAAGAGGAGAATGTTGAAATTGACCAAGAAGAAGCGGGTAATGTGGAAGATAGTGTACAGGTTTCCAGTACAGATAATTTCCAGAGGGAAATTGCGACGTTTCAGGTCAAATCAAGTGAGAGGCCAAATTTCACTTGTGTGTGTTGTCAACGCACTTATTATAAGAATCAGACTAAGTTAGTGGATTTATATGCAAAAAGTGAAAGGGAAAATAATAGTGAATGGAAGGATTTCACAACATACTTGATGGTAGAAAATTGTTTTGATTTGGGATTGGATCAACGTGTGTGTACTTATTGTTGTTGCAAATTAAATCAAAACCAGATGCCTGCTAGAGCAGTTCATAATAATCTGAAATTGGTTGAGATTCCTTCTGAATTGAAGGATTTAAATACTTATGAATCTATTTTGATTCAAAGTATCCATCCCTTTCAGGCTATTGTAAGAATGGAGCCAAAGACAGGGAAATTGCCTCCATCAGATTTACAGAGAGGATTAAAGGGAAGAGTTGTTTATTTGCCTCTAGATTTGAAGAAAAACATTAACACAATTGGAGTAGAAAAAGTGGAAGAGGAACCTCTGGTTATCTTAGTTAATGGGGTTCCGACAAAGAATAAGAAAATATGGCAAGATTTAGTGGATGTTAGGAAAGTTAAAAAGGCAACATTGTATTTGAAAAAAAATAATAAATACTATAAGAATGTATATGTTGCAGAAGAGGAAGTAAGTGAGGAAGAGGATAGCGATTTGTGTGCTGGTCAAATTGAGAAAGTAGAACCCTCTACTAGTGAAGAAATATATGAACATTATAGTGTTCATCCTTTGCATTCCAAGGAAGTCATGGGGAATGCTATTGAGTTGTTTCAAATGAAACAAGCCAAAGGGAGTCCCATTAGTGTTTGGGAGGAAAGTTTGGAAGCTCGGTGTTTCCCACAGCTTTTTCCAACAGGTCAGGGAGGAAGATATGATGAGCGACCTCATCAAATTCCTGCTTCTGAATACCGGACTTTGCGATTGTATGCAGGAGATGCTAGGTTTCGACAATGCATTCCTTATTTGTTTCATCTCCTGTTTGAAAGCGATCTGTCTGGACTGTCATATGCAGTGAACCACATCTTGAAAAGTGGTATACACATGCAAAACATCTCGGCAAGTGACTTTATGGATAAAGTCAATGTCCAAGACAGTATTTTGGATTCTCACCTGATTAATCTCATGGCGTGTCAGCGTGGTACTAATGAGTACTGGTACCGTCGTCATGGTGATTTAAAATGTATGCTGAGGAACTTAGGAACTCCCAGATGGTTCCTCACTCTGAGCTGTGCCGAGTATGGCTGGGAAGACTTACTTGAATTTCTACGAGAGGCAAATGGTAACGTAGAAAACATCGAATTCAAGACACCCGGAGAACTGTGCTCTTTGGATCCAGTCAATGTATGTAGGTACTTCAATCATAGATTTGAAGCTATGATGTCTTTCATCATGAATAAGAAGAATCCACCTCTTGGAGAGGTGTTGGATTTCTTCTGGAGAGAGGAGTACCAAGCAAGAGGTGCTCCTCATATACATATGTTGCTGTGGATCAAGGATGCACCTAAATTTGGAACGGATCCAGAAGACTCAGTGATGAGTTTTATACAACAGTATTCTACGTGTGCTGTTCCAAACGCAAAGGAGAAGAAAAGCCTAAGAGAAAAAGTTCTGCGTTTCCAAAGGCATCGATGTGGAAAGTACTGTCGTCGAAAATTCCGAAACAAGGACAAGTTCTACACCAAATGTCGTTTCGGCTTTCCACGACCGGTGATTTCTAAAGGAAGAGTAAACAGTTTGATGTCTTCGCTGCGACATAATGTGATGAAGAAATCACCTAAAAACACATACAATTTGAAGAGGAACGAAGAGTCCAAGTACATCAACGACTACAACCCGGTGATTTTGTCCATGTGGAATGCTAACATGGATATACAGTTTGTGGCTGATAACTGTATGGCTGTGGCTCGGTATGTGACATCTTACATCACCAAAAAAGAGAAGACAGAATTGAAGGATATGTGGGAGGACATTTCCCATGAAAAGAGCCTCAGCAAGAAGTTGTACAGTTTCAGTCTGAAGATGTTGTCGCATCGAGAAATCGGAGCGTACGAATGTTCTGACCGGTTGTCTTCAGCAAGTCTCTATGCCAAGTCCAGGAGTATCGTTTGGGCGAGTCTTGGTCTTGCTGCAACGCGTAATCGAGTTCTCAAACCTGTGCGGGAAATTGAGTATTTGGCGGAAAAGGAGCCAAACAGTACCGACATTTTGAAGACCAACATGTTGGATACATATTATCCAAATCGAAGCATTCACCTCGAGAATGTTTGTCTGTATGAGGTTCTTCAAAATTACATATTCAAGAGGAACATCAAAGAAGATACTGAGAAAGGAGTGTATGCTGTAATAGGAAGTGAGGGATGTCTGGTCAAGCAAAGAAAATGCCACTTGGTAAACCATCGAAAATTGAGTGGCGAATCTCCTGAAAAAAAGGAGTTTTTCTATTTAGCACTTTTGCAACTTTTCAAGCCTTGGCGTGCAGAAGAGGAACTGCTTGGAGATTTTCTCTGTTACGAAGACTCTTTCAATGCCGCCAAGGAGACCATAGAATGTCCTGCTTTTCCCAAATATGTAGAAATGTTGAATGCGGAAATTGAGCAGGAAGCAATGATTGCAGCCGAGATTGCCAGAGACAGTTCTCAGGACAGTCAGAGTTCTGCTTCATTGAGTCAGGATCCACTAGAAGGACCTGTTATCGAAAATGAAGCTGCCACTGCTATGAATGAAGTGGAAAGAGCCATGGCACATGCTCAGGAGGATGCGGTTAACTTAGAAGAGTTGGAAAGACAACTCAACGTTGAGCAGAGGAAAATATATGACGAAGTTACCATGCAAATTGATCATGGATTAAGTCATGACAAGAAAGAGTGCTCATGTACGTCGTTGAAGCCTGTCCGACTGTACGTGAGTGGAGAAGCGGGAACTGGAAAAAGTTTCCTTATTAAAGCAATTTCATGTTATTTGCAGGAAAGGACAGAGTCATCGCTGTCTTGTGTTGTCACCGCTCCAACTGGACTGGCAGCACATAACATTAAAGGGATTACTTTACATCGTTTACTGATGCTGCCAGTGGAGCATGACAACAAATTACAATATCACAAGCTATCTGGAGATGCTTGTTTTGAAGTTTCAAGAATCTTGAGGAAAATGAAACTTCTTATCATTGACGAAGTAAGCATGGTTTCCAATGTCATGCTTGCCTTTGTGCATTTGAGAATGCAAGAAGTTCTCAAAACAGAGTATGATGTGTTATTTGGTGGCAAACACATCATTGTTTTCGGAGATCTTCTGCAGCTGACACCAGTGAAAGGGCAACCTGTGTTCAAAATGCTCACGCATGAAGATACCAGGAAGTGCCTAGGCAGCATTGGCAACGTCAATATATGGTTAAACTTCAATTATGCTGAACTGCATGAAAATATGCGTCAGGCGAAGGATGAAGTTTACAAGACTATTCTACAAGATGTTAGAATTGGAAAAGTGACCGAGCATGGGAAAGAAGCTTTACATGCACGATTACTGTCAAATTTATATCCAGAACAAGATGTTGTGCCTGAGAATATTTTTCAGAAAATTACTGAAAAGAAATCTGGAATATGTTTGATGCCAACTCTTGCAGAATGTGCCAAATTCAACAACAAAATGTTGCATTTAGAAAAGCAAGAGATTGTGAAACTGGAAGCTATTGACAGAGTAGAGCATATGGGATCAACAATTATTTTGTCTGAGAATCTGAAAACAAAATTGGATTCATTAGAGAAGAGTATATCTAAAACTGCAGGTTTTGAAAAGACTCTGAATGTGTGCTTGAACTGCCGTATAATTTTAAGAAGGAATTTACATGTTGAAAGAGGTCTGGTAAATGGATCAATGGGTAATGTTGTTGATTTTGTAAAATACAGAAATAGAGATGGAATTGAATTTTTAAAAATTAAATTTGATGGCATTGAGGAAGTACAGCTAATTGGTCGTTGTTCTGCTAGATTTTTGCTTGTAAAAGACTTATATGTTCGCCGTAAGCAGTTTCCTGTTTGCTTGGCATATGCGGTGACAATCCATAAACCGCAAGGTTTAAGTGTAGACAGTGCATTGGTGAATATTGGCAGTTCTGTGTTCAAGGAGGGTATGGCATATGTGGCATTGTCACGAGTTAGAACTTTATCGGGATTGTACTTGATTGAGTGTGATGTCACAAGCATTTGTGCGGATCTAGATTGTGTTAAGGAATACAATAGGTTAAGAAGAGAGTATGCGCCACATTTGCCTCAATATCCTTTGTTTGAGAAACGTGTGGTAGGCCGGAAACGAAGAAATGTGACCAATACTGGGGAGGTTGTAGCAAAAAGACGAAAAGTCGATGAACCTGAAATTATAAGCAGAAACAAAAAGGATTCTGTTGAAGATGTTGTTGGTTTTCAATTTGAAAACAGTTCTGGTGTCAACTGCTATGCTAATGTAGTGGTTAATGTTTTGTTTTCTCTAGAAAATGTAAAAGAAGAGATTGTGGTCAATTCTGATCAAAGATTTTGCAGTTTGTTAAATTCTGTCTTAGAAAAATGTAGCACTGATAGAACAAACATAGAAAGTGTGTCTGAAATTCGAAATCTGTTAGACAGATGTTCAGGCCAAACACAATTCTCTCAAAATATTCAGCAAGATTGTCAGGAGTTTTTAATGTATATGCTTGATGTATTGCATGCTGAAGGTGTAGATGTAGATCAGCTGTTTGGGCTTTCTTATCAATGGCAGCATGACTGTGAGAACTGTAGGGTATCAAGTACTACTAGTGTAGACTCAGAAAGATTTATATATTTAACTTTGCCAGACAGTAAATCAGTCTCCTTTAATAAGCTAGTAAAAGCAGCTGATCACAACATGGAGTGTAGCCAATGTAAATCTGAAATGATGTCCACATTATTTATACGAACATATGGCCAGTATGTCATTTTAATGTTCCAACGATGTAGGCCTGATGGAACAAAATTGACAACTTTAATGAAAAATTTTGTGGCTTCGCAGTTGTCAATATCAGGAAGGACTTTTGTAACTGCAGCAATTATATATCATGACGGTCCTTCAATAACATCAGGACATTACACAGCTTATTTAAAGTCTAGAAATGGCTGGTCATTCTGCAATGATTCTGTTTTAATTTTCACAAAAAAATTGCCGTATGACCTTAAAAACTCTTACCTGGTGTTTTTAAAACCAAAATTTTAGGGAAAGAATCTCGGGATGTGCTCTGAGGAATTTCAAGAAGTTCTAATGGCTCCTACACGATTTGGCCTTGAGGATAAGTGTAGTTCAGAGACATAACTTCTAACCATAAGACTGGACGTCATGGAGAAATAAGTGCACTTTGAATGAGTTCAGAAAAACTATTTCTTTTTATAAGCTAATTGAAGCAGCCAATCAAAACATAGAGTAGAGGGAATGTAAGTCTGCAATGCTGTCTACTGTTTTACATTGCTTTGTGATTAAAAGTGATGTAGAGAATTAAATAATTGTAGTAGTCATAGAGGTAGTGTAAGTCTGCTTCATAGCAAGCAGTATCAGTGTCATAGGAAATGTAGAACATGACTGAGGAAGAAGGGGAAGATATTACTAGTCCAGGATTGTGAAAATGATCTTCAACATTTTAATTCTGAAAGTTGCGGAAATGCCAAATGACGGGATTGGCTTACAAGAAATCCAAGAGTTATAAATGGCTCTGACAAGATTTGGCCTTGTGGAAACTTGTGGTAGAGAGCAAGAAGCCATTTATTGTATGTAACATGTTTTTCAAAACGATGGAGGTTTTCTTTCAGAAAGTGGCGGGCTGAAAGTAATAACAGCACAACAGAGTGTAAGCTGTTCATAGGACATCCTTTGACGTCATGGAATTAAGTTAACTTTAAGGAGTTCTGAATTCTGATTTGTTATGTTGTATGGGTTTTTTAAACACAATCATTTTGATTGTGTTTTTTTTTCCCCGCTGTTATATGATGAATACCTTCAAGTCACTGTTTTTAGTGAAATTTGATACATTCTGAGAACAGCAAAAATAAACCATTTAACATGTATAATTAATTCTGTACTGTTTCCATTTATGATGTACATTTAGAACTGTGTAGGAGGCATGGAGAAGGAGAGGCTTCTGTAAGTGTCAAAGTTCTTGCATACAGTGCTCATATTCTACGTAGTCTTTCATATGATAGACTACATTTCCACAATGAGATACCTAAGCAAAGGAAACACAGGTCATATGATTGTGGAATGAGCAAAACAATTTGCATGTTTTTCAATTATATTACCTGTGTTTGCTAACATTACACACAACATTGTGTAGATGAGGTTTAGGCCTGCTCCTGGAGACAGAGGAGGTCTGACATTTGTTCAAGAGTGCAGTGGACATTACTCACTTCGTTGGTAGGCCTCTACATGTATTATCTTCTCTGTATTCTTCAACAAACCTAAATTCCATCTGCAACCCTGAGTAGGACTTACCTGAAACAAATCTGTGGATAGGTTACACCTTATTGGCATCTTGAAACAATCATTTAAAATGTTAGGGTCAGATTTATGGTGGCCGTGCGCCTCTTTTGCTCCATTGTGGGTCACTTTTGTGTAAAAGATGCACCATGTTGCAAGATAGGTTTCAGTTCATCTCCAGCAAGATACCATCAGTTTAAAATGTATATAATTAGCATTGTGTAGGGGGCATGCAGAAGCAAAAGCTTTTATAAGTGTCAAAGTTGTTGCATGCAGTGCTGCACTTCTAGGTACTGTTTAATATGCTGGACTACATCTGCACTATGAGATACCTAAGCAAAGGCAACACAGGTGATGTGATTGTGAAATGAGGGAAAGAAACTCCACATTTTTCAATTACATCACCTGTGTTTCCTAAGTTTATGAATGACATTGTGCAGATGAAGTTTAGGTCTGTCCACGGACACAGAAGAGGTCTGGCCTTTGTTCAAGAGTGAAGTGGACATGACTTACTTCATTGGTAGGCCTTCACATGTATTATGTCCTCTGTTGTCTTCAAACAACTCGAAATTTCATTTGGAACCCTGAGTAGGTCTCACCTCAAACAAACCTCTGGATAGGACACATCTTATTGGCATTCTGAAGCAATCATTTAAAATGTTAGTGTCTTGCGACACTTTTCTGAGACAACAGCAGTGCAAAAGATGCACCATGTTTTAAGATAGGCCTCACTTCATCTGCATCAAGATACTGTTAGTTTAAAATGTATATCTTTAGGACTGTGTAGGGGGCCTGGAGAAGCTGAAGCTTCTGTCAGTGTCAAAGTTGTTGAAAAACTGTTTGTCCTTCAATCTTTTCCCTTGTCTTTTGTAATTTTTAAATACATGTTTTAATATTTTTCAAATGTTTGTTCTCTCTTTCACAGATTGAAAGTATAAAAACAAAAAGTGAGTAATTTAACGACAATTATAAGGTAAATGTTTTGTATTCTTTTCGTTACATTTCTATCACATTCACCTACTATTAGTTCCACAGCTTCATTTCTTTAACCCTCAGTTTCCTGCCTTTGCTACTTTCCTCATTCCTTTCTCTATTACCTACTTACTCAACTCCTTCCACTCTTTTTCTCAGTCCCTCTCTTCTCATAGTTCCTCACTCTTGTTCACTCACTCCGTCTCTATTACTCTTAGTGTCTTTGACTGATCACTCTTTCACTACTTGTTCATAATGCTTTCTCTGTGTAGTTGAAGCACACTAAGGGGCATATTATGAACACAGCCAATAAAATTATTGCTGTTTTTATTGGCAGAAAACTGGTGCAAAAGTGGTTTTAGCGGCAGTTTTCTGCTGCAAAAGCGGCTTTGGTGACATATTTCTGCCGATAAAAGCTGCAAAACTTTTATTGCCTATGTTGATGATATGGCTCTATGTTATTTACATTTCTTTGCTGTTTCAATTAATCTTTTTCTGTTATTTTTTGTTTTCTGTTTTCTATTTTTTCTCTCTGTTATTCCCCATGTTTTAATCTTATTTTGAACATTCACTCACATTCTCCAAGAAACTCTTCTTTGTTATTGTTCTACTCTCTTTTTTTTCGTTCACTTCCTTATCTATTTTGTTTTTCACAATTATACCCTCTTCCGTCTTTTCTTCGGTAAATAGATCTATTAAACAGTATCTCTGGTTTACTCCCTATAGCTGTCTTTCTTTTAACATCACTCTCTGTTTACTTTCCTTATACTTACTCTTCTTTTTTTTTTTTTTTTTTTTTTTTTTGGTTAGCTCCCGGTTCGCGAACCGGGAAGCGAACTGGGAAGCGAACTAAAAGAAATAGAGCTTCCCAGAGTGCTAAACATTCTAGCAATTTTTTTTGAAAGGGGAGGTAGTTCTGAAAAGAACTTTTTTTTAATGTTTTTGTTGTTTTATATTTTTTTTTATTTTTTTTTTATTTTTTGTTTTTTTTGTATTTTTTGAACAATTTTATATTTTTTGGGTTTTTTTGGGGGGGGAAAACAACAAAAAACAGGCATTGAAAAGGGCTCAACAGGAGCAAAAAAAAAATTACTGTCTGGGGCGGTTAGGACAATTGTGATTGTTATAATCTAGGTTGATTGAATTAATGCTCATGTTACCACATGATATCAATGCACCGCAGTGCAGACAAGTATATTTCATATGCCCAAAATTCTCCTGGATGTTTGGCACGGTTTCCCGTGCCTCTGCTGCTGTCAACGATATTAGCGATGTTGACCTGGCCACAGGAGTTGCTGTTGGGTTTTCTTCCATGTCACGTATCTCCGCCCGGCTGTAATTCAATGGATGCCACCTGTTCATGTGCCGATGCATGGTATAGTTCCCGTAGCTATACTTTTTATCAGTCCCTCTTGATAATTTCTCTTTGCAAATGAGGCAGGTGACATACCTCGCATTTACTTTCTTCTGCCCTGGAGGGATTGAAAAAAACTGCCAAATGAAACTGGCTTTCCTATGGGAAACCCGGGGCACCTCTTCCAAGAACTGTGGTCCTTCTGTCTCCTCTTCCTCTAGTTCTTCCTCTTCCTCCTCTGTGTTGGTGATGACCTGGGGAGGTGGTCCTCTCTTCCCATGAGGAGGTGGAGGTGGTGGTGGGGGTGCACCAGCTGAAGCAACTACTGAAGCCATTGCTCTACTATGAATAAAGGTCTTCCTCTCACAATGATGAAAGTCAGAGTGAGGAAAGAAGGAGGGGTTTTCATCATTTGGAAAAACAATAGTTCTAAACCAATGAAAAGTGTTATTTTTAGGTCACCTGACCTAGCCTTACATGATTATGAAACCAAAAGTTAAATGAACCAATGAAAAGTTTTATTAACAAGTCACATGACCTCTCACGCTTATGTTACGCGCTGCGGAACGCGCCCCGGATCGCTTCCGGGTCGCTGCGCGTCGCGCCTCGGTTCGCGCCCCGGAGCACTTCCGGGTGCGCTAACGCGGCGCGTCATAAGACGCATTACGCGACAACGTGATACGTCACGCTTCCGCGACGCGTCACGATGTTGATTTCTAATGCGGCAGTTGCGCAAACGGAACGTTTACCGGTTCGCGGACCGGGTCGCGGCATCAAATTGAGCTAACGGAAAGCTTCCCGGTTCGCGAACCGGGAGCGAAACAAAAAAAATATTAAATTTTTTTTTTATTAATAAACATATAAAATATATTTTTGGATTTAAAGAAGAATACATTTTACAGCTATAGATATTAGCTTTTAAAAAACCAATGAAATTCACTGAAAAAACCATAGGTTATAGACCATATATAGTTAGGAATTAGCATTTACAAAACCTTGAAAATTCACTGAAAAAACCATAGGTTATAGACCATATATAGTTAGGAATTAGCATTTAAAAAACCTTATTTTACTCACACAAAACCATTGAAATTCCATATATAGTTAGTTGTACTAACTATATATCGCGCACCCGCAATCCACTGCTGATCATGTCACATATTACATCATTCATGACATGGTCAGTGACATCATTGATGACATCACTGATGACATCTCAAATGACATCACTGATGACATCACTGATGACATCTCAAATGACATCACTGATGACATCACTGATGACATCTCAAATGACATCACTGATGACATCACTGATGACATCTCATTTGACATTACTGATCACATCACTGATGACATCATTCATGTGATAATACGATGAACCTCTTCAGACTCTAATATAACCTTAGATACACTCAGTGTAAACATACACTCACAGACTGTCACTCATCCATGGAGTTACTCAGACACCTAGTCAGTCATGCAAAGAATCAATCACACCTCCATTTTCTCAACTATACAGTTATACACACCTTACTTATTCAAACATATACTAAAACATATTTACTCTCTTATACAATCCTGGATACAAGTTCACAATGATGCATACAGCCACTCACACATTCACTGGCTCCTATGCACAGTTATTTATATATGTCAACTCTCACATGTACTGTATTTTACATATGTACTTACTTTGACATGTAGCACTGAGATATCCATTCACTCACCAATACACTCATGCACACAGTCAACCGCCCATACAGCTGTTTCCACATGCACTTTTGAACCCATACATCTAGTGAATCAACTGCTCACACATATATGCACAGAGTCATACACCTCCCAGCCACCCACACACACACTCAGTCTCCCATACAAATGCTTGGGCAACCAATCAATAACCCATATAGTTACTCATATAGCTACTGATCAACACATGCAGCAGTTTACAGAACAACAGACATAATGATGCACAAATTAAGACAGTTTAGTCACTAACCCATGCATTCAGTGAGACACATTTAATCACTCACTCATACAGTCAGTCACGCACCTACTAAATCCTTCATCCAGACACTTCTACATCTACTCATTCTTCAATATGTAAAACATATTTAAACTTTACAGAAACACACAGTCACTGGATGATGTCATCAGTGATGTCATCAGTGATGTCATTTGAGATGTCATCAGTGATGTCATCAGTGATGTCACTGACCATGTCATGAATGATGTAATATGTGACATGATCAGCAGTGGATTGCGGGTGCGCGATATATAGTTAGTACAACTAACTATATATGGAATTTCAATGGTTTTGTGTGAGTAAAATAAGGTTTTTTAAATGCTAATTCCTAACTATATATGGTCTATAACCTATGGTTTTTTCAGTGAATATATATATATATATATATATATATATATATATATATATATATATATATATATATATATATAGGTTGAGAAGTCGATTCGGAAATGTTTTCAGAAATATGACAGCGGACCCAAATTTTCGAAGGTGCAATTTTATTCGTGCATGAAACCCCACACCTCAGCCATGACGCGTTTCGGGCCTCCTTTTCTCTTGATCACATGACATATACATATATATATACACACACACATATTCAAATACTCCTTCTGGGAACCTCCACCCATGGAAGATGGCACTCTAACCAGCGGAGCAAGCCGGTTAATCAAGCCTTCACAGAGTTAGTACAGCATGCACTCAGGCAAAAACGATGATACTACAACAAAAATGGGATTTATTTACTTCATAAACCCTCAGTGACGCATTTTGACCAAAATATGGTCTTAATCACACATGCGAAGTGCAACACCTAAACATCTTTACATACGAGAAGTGTGGAGAAGTGTGGCTCACTGGTAAGAGGAGGCAGACCTGGAAGCAGAGGTCAGCTCGGGACCAGGGTTCAATTCCCGGCTCGGCGGGGTCTTGAGTCCTAAAATGTCCATGGACTCGACAATTCTCCCTCCGGTGCCTACTCGATTCACGGGTTCACACTCTGCGACTCTGGGCAATAGCTTGCTTAATCTCCACAACGGCCCCTCGCGGCGGGATGCCTGGCTTTCACCTTGCGGATACCCTGCCGGGGTTATCTCACAGAAGAATACCAGGACGGGTTCCCTAAGCAAGCGCTTAGAAACCGCTCAGTGATTTGCGCTATATAAATTCCTGTACATTCCTGTACATACGTGAAAGTATAAACCAACATAGGACTGCAAACTGTGTACAGACAGTAAGGCAGTGGTCATTTTGAAACATGTTCCAACTCATAACATACGGTTGAATTATGTATTGTCTAGTGCATAATGCTTGCAGAATTGTACAGCTGTACACTGCCAACTATCCCTGGTGCCTCAAGTGTCAACATGTAATAACAAATCCCGCATGTGGAGTAGATACTGTGACTACTTCCTACTGGAACATGCCTTCCAGCCATGTTAACAACAGTAAAATATCTGTATGAGTGGCAACCAGCATAATCTGAAAACTTCATTCTGAATGGTAGAAAAGGGTGGCAAAAAAACTAGAGTTGGCGTGGTGCTTGTAAATGCCCACAGCCACAGATGATACTTCAATTCGGAGAGCTATTGCTTGACCATAGTTGTATAGCAGTGCTTGTGCCTGGTGAACATGTAAGATTTAAGAAAGACAACAAAATAATGGCATGGCACATATGGAGGCCTCTGTCAGGAACAAGCCAGGAGGCTGCCAAAAGTGATGAGAACAGTGCATGGTGATTAAATTCCCTAAGAAATCAATAACAATACACAGGAGATACAGTAAAACTTAAAGATGAAACAGATGTGAGATTTCTCATCTGGAGGATGCAATACACCTCATGAATGTCTTGAAGAAAAGGGTAGCAAACCCAAAACTTTGCACCAGATCAATTCCACGGTCCAATTCTTTCCTCCTGAAAAGATAGACATGACCACAGGCAAGTTCTGTGCTACAATATTCAACGTATATTGACATAATATTCAAACTATCAACATGAGATACTGCATGATCATATAATGTGCATACTTGCATGGTCACTCTACCAAGCCGATGCTAGAATAGTCAAAAGATAATGGAATCTGCAGAAGCAGAGAAAAAGAGAAAGAGAGAGAACTTGAGAAAAAGAGAGCAATTGGGAAACCTGCAGAAAGGTGGGAGGACAGGTGGAAGTAATGGCAACTATTCCTCCTGAATAAGTATAGCCATCTCCTCATCAATGTTATGTCTTCCCGGATAACGGGTCCCAAGACTAATGATGTACCTTGATTCCCTTTTCTTGAGTTGGAGTGCCCTATTGCCTCCTCTGATGTTCAATAGCATAGTAACTGACTTTAGAGTAATCAGAAAAGTGATGTGCCTCGAAGTGCTTTGCAAATGGATAATGTTGATCCTTGTTTGTGATTGTCCTCCTGTGCTCCAATACACTCTACTAAGCCATGGGTGTATTGCTTCCCACGTATTTGAAATTACAGGGGCATTCCAATATGTGCACAACAAAAGTAGAGCGGCACATCAGAACCTTCTTGATGGAAACACTGGTGCCTGTGCTGGGGTTCACATATTCTTTTTTCATGTGGCTGCTGCTGCAATCTTTTCAGTGGCAGCATGGAAAAAAGCCCTGTAGGTTGATTCCCCCCTTCTGGTCTGTGGTACTGATGTCATTGTGTCCTAAAATGTCTCAAAGGCTACGTCCTCTTCTATAATTGATTCTTGTCCTATCAGGGATAGTGGTACCTATGATGGGGTCTTTCGTGAGCATGTCCCAATTCTTGGCTAAAATTTTCTGAATCTCTCTGGAATTCCCATTGTAGGCAAGAATAACCCTGGTTTCATTTTTTCCTCACTGGGTTTCATATCAGAAATACTGTCTTCTAAGGTCTTGCTTCCATTGACCCCTTTCTCTTTTTCCATAGCCCTCTGGAGTACCCACTTGGGGTAGCTTCTTTCAATAAATCTGGTGATCAACCTCAAAAGCATTGTCAGAGCTGCAGTTGCTCTTGGCCCTCAAGAATTCCCTGTGGGGGATACTCCATCTAAGATTGTCAGGGTGGCTTCAAACGGCATCCAATAAATGGAAATGTAAATGTCATGGTACTTATAGAGTGCACTGTCACCAGACGGTCACCTTGCGGTGTCGTCTATTCGGCTTCCTGGTGCTGATACTCATACCGCTGTGGAACCCCTCCTGGCTTTCCCTGTGAAGTGTCCACTCCTGGGCATCCCCCGGGTGAAGCCAGGCATCCATAGCGCTGTTGGGGCCGGTGTGGAGGCTAAGCAAGCTATTGCCCAGAGTTGCAGCGTGGGGCCCGTGATTAGAATAGAATATTAGAATAGGCACCGAGGCAAGAATTAACAGGTCCGAGGAAATTGAGCCTGAGACCCCGCTAAGGCGGGAATTGAACCCCGGTCCCTGGCCAGAACTCTGAATCAGGGTCTGCCGCTCTAACCATTGAGCCACACTCCTCCACTGAGGAGGAATAAAGTATTACCCGCAGTGGTCTTTCTAAATGATGAAGTTGTTCGTTTTGCACAAGGTGTATGATGATGTGTTTTGTATATGAATTTGTGGAAAATTATTCCACTTTATTTCTATTCAGTACCTAAGAACTGTTTTGAGAAGACACATGCCTGCTTAAACAACACATGTACTTGATTTTTCTGTGTGTTATAAGGGACAGTTGTACCAAACAGGCCACAAGTTAAAATTGTGTCAGGTGTGATGCTACGTCATAATTGGGAAGAATGGTACGTTATCCCTATTACAGGTGGCATACCATTAAATGCATTTATAATACAGTGGATGTTCCAAATGTCTCATTGGTAGTTTAGTATTATAAACAAATAGTGAGCATGTGAGCCAGAATTAGTACAAACAATAGATTAAATAGCTACATTTATCGTTAAAAACATCTCACAAATATGTTTTGAATCAAAAAGACTTTAATTTATGTTAAAAGTGACAGATTTGCATGATGTCTTACTTTTTCGCAAATGTGCATGTGTTTTGAAAAAATATTTTGATAGGCATATATTTTTTTGAGAGAAAAGTGTACACACTGATGACAGAGGAACACATGTTGAAAGTATACTTTTTAAAATGTCCTTTGTGATATCCAAATTATAAATCAATGATGAACAAAAATATGATACTTAAAGTGACTTTTGCAGGTGCAATGTTGTGTCACATATATATTGGAGTATCCCATCTTGAAAACTCAAAATCAAGCACAAATCATGACTCATTATGAAATTCTCTGAATGCATCAAGGTTTCACCTGATGCATATTGTGATTTGCATTCCAATTTTTAAATTAAAAATTGTATATGAATCAGTGTATGAAATATTTACTGTGTTATTGTACAAATTTTTGCCTAAAATGAAGGCCAACATATCTTTTGAATATGTTCGCAATGGGAAAGCAAACTGGAAATATCTTAAGCTGCTTGCTCTGTATTAAAGTGGATTAGAAATATACCAAGCCCAATGTATTTAATAATGCTTTAGAAGTCTTTTGAAAATTCCCCAAACATGTTTCTAAATGTCTTCTACTGCATAAGTGAATACATAGGGTGTGATATAATACCAACCAACTTCAGTTCAGATTCCATTTAATATTTTTGACATTTGAAAAATACTTAAGTTGCTTGAAGTAAGTATTACCATTAAAAAATGCTGAAAGGGTACAGGATTTAAGATTCTACAAATAGTGGTACAGTATTGCAGTAATGGTTAACACTTATTGCTATGTATTCAAATGTTTATAAATACATATAATTCAGCTATTTATGCCTTGCACAAATACTCTACAAAGGTATTTTTCCTTTACATTATTTTTGTGACAGAAGTTCACTATTCTAAACAATAAATCCATATCATTCAGTGGTGTAAAACAGTTCCTGGAGTGAATTTAAAATGGTTAAAAATTATTTAGGAGCAACAATAAGAATTTGCAAAAATGTGCCCAAACGGTTTCTAAAGATGTTCCCTACCTGTGTGAGAATATAATAAAAATGAACCAAAGTTTGAAATATTTGAAACTTTTGGAATCTGAAAATTTGGGATATGTTTTGAGAAAAAAGTTCATGATCAGTTCTTTTTACACAGATACAATAAAACTATTATATATGTCTTTTCAGCATCCTCAGGAACAGGTGAAGGGGACAGTAGTCAGAAAAGTCGGGAAGAATCTGGCCACAACCAGAACCACCACCACACCCACAAGCACCAAAACCACCAGCACCCCCCAACCACGGGCACACCCACAACAACCAATAGCACAAGTACCAGCACACCC
The DNA here is from genome assembly GCF_964261635.1 of Lissotriton helveticus. Taxonomy (NCBI): domain Eukaryota; kingdom Metazoa; phylum Chordata; class Amphibia; order Caudata; family Salamandridae; genus Lissotriton; species Lissotriton helveticus. Next base: position 824,457,405 of record NC_136057.1, read on the forward strand.
ACAACCACTACCACCACCACCGGCATACCCAAGAGCACCACAACCACACAAACCACCTCAACAGCAGACTCATTCATATGCACACCTACACTCACAACAACACCAACCAAACACAAACACACACACTCACCCAAATACAAAACACCTGAGAAACCACATACATCCAAACATACACCAGACCCACATGCAAGTGAAAAATATACACCCACAGGCACCACAACCACACCAACCACCTCAACATCACCCTCATCCAAACACACACATACATGCAAACCAGCACCCACCAAATACAAACAAACACTCACCTGAATGCAAAACACCTGAGAAACCACACATATTCAAATACACACCAGACCCATATGCAACTGCTAAACATACATCTCACACAAGCACACCTATGTGCAAAACAGCACCTACAAAACACAAACACACACACTCACTAGAATAACATACAACTGACAGGAAACAAACACCCACACACAACACACACCAGTCCCTCGGGCAACTACAAAACCAACGGACATACACACATCATGCACTGGTGCAGTGCTACTCCGGAAAAAATGTCTGAAGCTCCCTTACCTTTCCCTGAAGTATATAATCATACATGTATTCACCAGTGGGGCCCATCACACTGCGAATCATTCACGCACACTTTCTACCTACTTCATGGATCGGTATGAATCAAAGGAGAGCTGCTGTATTTTAGCGGAGTGTTTAAATCAAACTAACTATTTATAATATATACATCTGCAGTTTAATTTAATTTACCATGGTTTATATCAGCAAAAAGAATTATTTAAACACACCACCATTGTTGGCGATGGATCTGCTAGTAAAAAATTAGGCTAAGGATGAACAAGACCAGCTTAATTCTTAATTTATCTAATTTTTATTTAAATAAATTTCTCCTTGCATAATCAGTTTTATTCACTTTAAATTAATTTATTTTTAGTTAGTCTTAAGGAAAGAATTTTAACTCACACATTTATTTTTCATTCAAATTTAAGTTCAGAAAGAAATGAATATAATATTTGACATTTGCCATGCATAAAACATTATGAAAGACAAATAGTTCCCAAACTCTATCTCTCTATTCCTTCAAGCTATTCACCCTCATCTAAAGACTCCGTGCTAATTCAAAACTAGATTTAAAGTTGAAATGTCAAAGTTCCTACGCTCCAAGGAAATTCAGCATTCCAGCAGCATGTTAGGATACGCAGATAGAAATTGAAAAAAGTGTGTTTTTCTTGACTCCGGACCTAGTCTTTTATACCTTTTTCCCCTAGCTAAACTGTCTAAAAACTGTAACATTTAGGGTCTTCTTTGCAATTCATTGGTCAATCCAAGGGGTGGATGAACATAACCTCATCATCTTATTACTTGACTTCCGCAGAGTCAGCTAACTGAATTCGTCCATTGTCCTTAAGGTTACAAGTTCTGTTATGTCCTTTAAGTCGATAGTTCTCATTATTTTCCCATGGTTTACAATACTGGTGTCTATTTAATTAGCGGTCAGTCAGGTTTTCAGAATTTATCGTCCTTGACCCACTCCATTCAGCACAGTCAGCTCATATGCGTCTATGTCTTCATGCTGTATGCGCATGCGTGGTTCACATTAATCTCGGAGTCACAAAAATTGTACATCTTTAAGTAGGCCTCACAGGCCACAACGAGAACTATCATAGAATCAAACACAATTAAATGTTAATTATTAAAATATAGCCCTTCTGTTTACCTACCCCTTTACTAAAGTATCCCTGTTAGTTATTACCTAGCGAATGAAGCAAAATGTATGCGTAATTTCCTCGCCTGTCTAAATGTTTTGCCACAAATAAACAGACAATAAGCACATATATGCCACTCTTGGTTAACTTATAGCCTTTGCGTTCATTTAAGACATGACATTTTCACTTAATTAGTTGATTATGGTTACAACATGAGCAATTTAGTATCGCACATGTATTTTGTGTGTGCATTCTATTATATGCTGGTTAGTTTTTCCAAAACCACACGATTAGTTCATGTTACTGTTATGCTAAAGTGATTATACGAGGGGTATATAAAATTTTGTTTCTCACCTCGCTCCATCAACTCCTCCCTGTGGTGATTTATCACCAAATACCTCCCAAAATTTGGAATCAAATTTTATTTAACATGTTTCAAATTCTTATGATTAGTATGAAATGTTATACTGTAGTCTCGTCGATTTCTTTGGTATCCTCGTACAGTTTCTCTTGAACCTCTTCCATTCATATGTCATTCATTTCTCTTTTTCTATCTTCTCCTTCCTTTATTGCCTTCTTTATTGATCTTTTAACACTCCTTCTCTTTCTAATCATACAGCATAATCTTAATGTCAAAATTACTATTAATATTACTATCACTGGAAAAATTATTTTGCCTACAATAGAACTACCTAACTCATGCAACCAATGTTTAACTGCTGAAAAACTTTTTCCCATTCGTTCAAGGACACCATCAACCTCCAGTGGTTCAATTTCCTTATGCAAATCCGTAATGTGTTCTAAATATTTCTCAATGTTTTGACTCTTGTCTGGAATATATGTACAGTAATGCTGTACATGTAAAATTCCACAAACTCCTCCTTCTTTTGCTAAAATTATATCAAGAGCAAGGTGATGTTGCATCACCATAGCCCTGATAGCAACTAATTCTGTATTTACCATTAAAAATCCTCCTGCAGTGTCTGTTGACAAACTATCTAATTTCCGAATTTTGTTTGCATTAAAAGATATCCCCACCATTGGTATCAGTGCTCCAAAAATATCACCTAATATTTCGGCTACTCTTTATCTTTTTTTAATACTTTACCTATCTCATGTTTTCCATTTGTGCCCCTATCTACATGAACATTTTTAGGAAAGACCAAACCTACATAACATGTCCCGTTCCAGTGGTCTGGCAATTTGTAACAAGCTTTGTTCCCACAGATAAAATATATACGAGGAAAAATTGGATCTTTACCACCTTTGAATCCCCAACCCCCTATTATTCAATAGGTGTCCTCACACTGACTTGCTCCCACAAAATAATTGTCTTATACAGTGTTATCTTTATTCGAATACAACATTTTCCCAACAATGGAGTATCTATATTTATAGCTAAGTTTACATTTCTTCCTTCTAAATTTTCATCCTCAAATTCCCAATATTTTGTTTGGCATGTTTCACTTTTTCATTTCTTTTATAAACATTCCTTCTTTCTTCCACCATATCTAAAAATGCTTTTTCCTAATTTCTTAATTTGCAAGTCAAATTATGTTTAAATGCATAGTCGTGCGTTAGTTCTTGTGTTATTAAGAAAATCTCTCCCATAGTATTTGCTGGTTTAACTCTGTTCAGTGCGTTTACTACTTTCAATCTTGCAAAAACATCATCAGAATTTGAATAATAATATTCTAATTTCCCTGTACTATAAAACAAACTTGCTATCACGCTACAAGTTATTCCATATGTAAGTGGAAGCTGGTGATAGGTCACCCCTTCTGACATTGATGCTGGTAATTTCACACACACATAACAATCTTGAGCATCCATGGTCCTAACATACTCAGATAACAATCTTGAAAACGTGTTTTTGGAGAAGTCGCTAATCGACCTATCCTGATGAATTTCTGGCTTATATACAGGTGGTTTATCAAATTTCAACTCCTTGTTTTTCTCATTCATAGTCACATTGGATTTCATTTTCACAAAGTTTTCCCTAAATGGAATAATAATAGCGAAAACTAACCATACTAAAATTAATAACCCAGTACACATGAAACACATTTTACACCATCTTTTAAAAATTTGACATTTTGTAATTTCATTACTAGTTGCCTTTTTTTTTACACAGCAAGTGCTTTTATAATTCTCTTTATTCACTTATCTTGCCTAAAAAGGTTTCAGTGTACCTTCTCGCTAATTTTCATATACCAGTACTGCAAGTCTTTACCATTTTACCTGGTAATTCTAGATCAAATATCTCTTTTCTTTCTTTATGTTTCAGTCTTTTATTCACTTTCTTTTTCTTGACTTGCTAAATGCAAGTTCTCTTGACTGCTATTTATTTCCTCAATAGGAGGCAAAATCATGTAAATCCATTCAGGTGATTTATATTTCTGATTTGGTCTCCTCACTCTTTTTGGCCTTTGGACAACTTCTATTTTCTTTCCCAATAACTCTCCTTGACTTGTTATCTCATTCACTTGGTCTTCTGGTTTTCTTGCTCTGTTAACCAGTTTGACTCTTAGTCCATCATTTTCTCTAGGCCAATGATCTCCTTTATGAGCTTGTTTTGTTTTTGGCTCTGTTGTATTATATTCCACTCTCCAAGCTCTTTTCCTTGAACCCTTTTCAATAGAGTTTCATCTTCACTGTCATTGGTTTCACTTTCAGTATTTTCAACAGTATCATTTATAATGAACCTTATAACGTCTGTTTCTCCTTCAGGTTCTGGTTTTCCTTTACTCAGTACTTCAACTCTGTTAGGAACATTTCCATAACTGGTACTTGGAATGTCATCCTTATCGTGAGTTTTTTCCTCTTTTACAGTGTCAGGATTCTGGTTCCTGCTTTCAGAGCTTTCTGACTGTTCTTTTGTATTTTCTTGATTACCAGGTTTATCTTCACTTTGCTCAATGTCTTTACTGGTATCAGTTCTTACCAAATCTAGACTTTCAGGTTGATCTTCAAAATTTGGTATTTCAATAACTTCACCTTCTCCTTCAGATGCAGAGCTAGCATCTGATACTTCCAGGTGTCGACATTCCTGTCGAGCTTCAGTATCTGGATTTCTCTATGGGTCTCCTTCAGAATCAGAATCAGTTGTGCTTTCACCTTCTTTGTGTGGATTTTCAGGTTCAGGCACACGAATGGTGTGACTGGCATGCACCCACCTCTTTACTCCAGCACATTTAACAGCAGCTGTGCTGACCAAAAAGACCAGTCTTGGTCTTTGCCACCGAGGCACCAAACAGTTTCTCCTTTGGTGTACCTTTATCCGAACCCAATCTCCAGCGATTAAATCATGAGCTGGATTTTTCTCTTTCGTGTTTGCTTCAGTTCCCACCTGATGGAACACAGAAGTTACTACGTCAGACAGATTTTTGCAGTAATCCAGTATGATGTCATCATTTATAGTTAACAGTTTATCAACTGGTACAAATGCTTGTCTCATCACTCTGCCCATCAACATCTCATGTGGACTTAGTCCAGTTTTTCTGTCAGTTATACTCCTTAGGGGCATCAGCGTGAGTGGCAATGCATCCGTCCATTTTAGTCCTATCGCCAAACACATTTTTGCAATTCTGTTTTTTATGGGACCATTCACTTGTTCAACTACACCTGAGGCCTCTGGTCTGTAAGCACAATGCAGTTTCTGACGAATGTCCAGTGCTTCACAAATCATCTGTAACAGTTCATTCTGGATATGGCCCCCACGCTCTGTTTCAATTGTTACTGGAAAACCGTATCGTGGTATAATCTCACGTAAAAGCAATTTGGCAACAGTTAGACCATCATTCCTCCGGGTGGGGAAAGCTTCTACCCACCGAGAGAACAGACACATGATTACCAACACATATCTGAGTCTATTACAAGGAGGCAACATGATAAAATCCAATTGCATTTGTGTAAATGGACCTCCCTCCCGTCCTATGGTTTCCATGCTCACAACTGTTTTTCTGTTTGGATTGAACTGTTGGCACACTAAACATCTCTGGCACAGGCTCTCCGCTATCATCCTGAACTTTGGATTATACCATGTCTGTCTAAACAGTCTAATCATCGCATCTCTCTCAACATGGGCTTGACCATGGTACATTCAGGCCATATTTGAGATCATGCTATCAGGCATTACTGGTCTTTCATCTTTATAAACCCAGATTTAATCTTCTTCTCTTTGTCTACATCCTGCTTTTAACCAAATGTTTTTCTCCTCTTCACTTGCTTCTTCCTGTATCTGTCTTACTTCCTGCCAAGTCTCAACTACTGTGGTTAGCATTAAAGGACTTGACACATGTTCTTCTTTCCTGTCCCGATTTATAGATGCAAGATTTTTAGCACAGTATTTTACAATGGAGTCTACGTACCTGTTACCTCGGGTGATATAGTCATCACCTTTCTTATGGGCAGCACACTTCACCACTGCTATCTTATCAGGCAACGGAATAGCATCAATCAACATTTTCACAAATTCGGCATTTCTGATGGGGGATCCGGCAGAGGTTAAGTAACCTCTTTGAGACCACAATTGCCCATAATCATGGACAACCCCCAAATCCATACTGACTGTCGGTTACTATGGTAACTCGTATTTCTTTTCCCAATTCACATGCCCGAATCAAAACAATCAATTCTGCTATTTGGGTAGAACAAATTCCTTTCAAACAAGATGCTTCCAAAACATCTGCCACTGTACACACGGCATATGCAGCACTTAAAACACCTTCTTCTGTTCTCAGACAGGAACCATCCACAAACATTACATAAGTCTGATTCAGGCAATCACTCATCTCTGATATCTGGTCTTGGTTTAGTGCAATACTCAAGAACATCCAAGAATGTGTGATCAACCTCATTTCTTACTTTCACTTCCATAGTATCAGGCAACAATGTTGACGTGAAATTGTCACATTGTCGGCTCCCAAAATCGTCTTTTCATATTTGGTCATTCCATTATTCGTAAGGTACTGTGTTTATGTTCTAGTAAGGAGAATCTCTACTGAATGAGGTACATATACCCTCACAGGAAATCCCATCACTCATCCTTCACTTTGTTCAAGACTCACACTTGTAGCTGCTACTGCTTTTAAGCAACCAGGCAAGGCTTTTGCGACTGGATCCAAAACAGCTGAAAAATATGCTATTGGCTTTCTTAATTTTCCATGTCTCTGTATCAATACTGACAATGCACATCCTCCTCGCTCACTGCAATACAGCTCAAATTCTTTTTCATAGTCTGGCATTCCTAAAGCTGGAGCTTCGCATAAGCTTGTTTTTAGCTGTTCAAATGCTTCTATTTCAGTCTTATTCAGTACAATAGGATCTCTGATGTCTGCTTTAGTTAATCTCTGTAGGGGTTTTGCTATTAGTGAAAATCCACTAATCCACTGTCTGCAGTAACCCACCATTCCTACAAACATTCTAACTTGTCTTTGTGTTTTCAGGGGCTGCATTCCTTGTATAATTTTGATTTTTTTCTGCAGTAACTTGTCTAGTTCCCTTAGCAATCCTATGACCTTAATATTGCACTTCTTTAAATAGACTTCTTGGAATAGACTACCTCTTGAATTGCGGATGGAACCTTCCGAGAGGAGATTCCGCATGAAACTTAAGACGCATCTTTTCCCTACTGATTAATGATCTCTGTTGTTTTAAGATTTCACTGCTCTGGCTGGTTTTGAGGGTTTTGTGAGGTGGTTCTATAGCGCGGGGACACACTGTTAGTGTAACCAGGCGCTTAATAAATGGTTTTATTATTATTATTATTTATTTTTCTGACAAAATTGTAATTTTGATGGAGACACTTTATGTCCGTCTTCTGCCAAGTGATTTAATAATGTAATATTATCTGATATGCATTAATTTTTAGTATTGATGCAACCAACAGGTCATCAATATACTGTACTTATACAGATTCTCCAGGCATGTTCAAGCTTTCCAATGACTTTTTTAGCAACTGATTAAAAATGGATGGACTCTCAGTATACCCCTGAGGAATTCGGCACCATGCCAAAATATGATCTCCAAATCGGAATGCAAATATTGGCTGGCTTTCTGGGTGCAATGGAACAGTAAAGAACGCATTACACAGGTCAATTACAGTGTACCATTCTGCATCATGTGGAATTTTGTATAGAATTACTGCTGAATTTGGTACTATCAGACAACATGGGACAACTATTTTATTAACCTTTCCAAGGTCTTGTACAATCCTAAATGTTCCGTTTGGCTTTTTCATTCCCATTATCGGTAAATTACAAGGGCTGCTTTCTGTTTCTCTTAAAATACCTTGTTCAATCATTTTATTAATCACTGGTGTTATTCCTTCAATTATCTCTGCTGTCATTTTATATTGAGGAATGTTTGGGTAGCTCACTCCCTCTTTTACAGAAACCTTTACAGGATCTACACCTTTCATCAATCCAATATCTTCTCCCGTAAAATCCCACACTTGCTCATTTACTGCTTCTTTCAATTCAACAGGTATCTTTTCTCGGTCGAACACAGGAAACAATTCATTTTTCTCTGACTCTATCATGGCCATAGTCATTTTGTACAAGCTATCTTCATCTGGAGTTTGGAGCTCTATGCCATCTGGGGAACAATATATGGCACAAATCATTTTGCACAGAATGTCTCTGCCTAACAGATTTACAGGGCTGCTATCGCACACTATAAATCGATGCATGTCTTTAAGATTTCCAATTTCTACCTCAACTGGTTTTGTTAAGGAGGTCTGAATATGTCTGTTTGCTACACCTACAACCTGGATTTTCTCACCCGAGAGAGTAAGATTTTGAATTTCCACTGATCTGACAATAAAACGGGTAGCACCAGTGTCCACTAGAAAAGTTACTTTTACATCATTCACTTTTCCATTCACAAACGGACCAGACTGATCTACCTCAAGAGTGGCTCCAAGCACACACTCTTCTTCCTCTCTCAGGCACCCTCAGAAATTATCATCCGACTCACTCCCACCATCCTCTTTTAACCAATATTGCTGACTCACATTGACTCTGGGCGATCTGTTTACCTGTTTGCCTCCGCTGAATCCTATCTCTGCACTGTATATCTGCAGATTTACTCTGTGTGGAAGTGGCGGTTGTGGCACCTGACTTTGCTGAGTAACTACCTGCTGCTGTTGTGGTTGCAGCTGATTTATCGCATTCTGCACCTGTGGATTCAATTATGTATTTTCGGGATTAACTCTTGGTGGGCACTTACACTCTTTTCTCCAATGCCCTATCCTGCCGCAATTATGGCAAGGATATTTTTTCTTAAGCTCATCTATATTCCCTACTAATTTTTGTTTTTTAAAGCTTCCTTTCAAATTCCCTTGACTCCTGTCTGCATTTCTGTTCTCCAAAGGTGCAGCTTGATGTTCTGCTACCTTTACTTGAGCCCACATTGCTTTTTCTATGAGTTTTCTCTGCTTAGCCTCTATTTCGTAACTTCAATATTTTGCATGTCTTAATACTTCATCCATAGAGCAGGTTTGCCATCATATCAAATTGTGCTTTATCATGTCACCTATCTCTAGTCTTAATCCAAACACAAAACGATACATAAAGTGACTCATATCTTTTTCATTTAGCTCTTCATAACCACTAAACTGTTTAAACACCAACAACAATCTCTCATAGAATGCATGTACAGATTTATTCGATTCCTGCAATGTCCTGTCAGTTTTTACCCAATCTGTCCCCTTTGGGGGAATCTTATTTTTCAAGAACACTATTACCTGTTCATATTTCCACATTACCTCAGGTCCAGGAGCACCTGTCACTTTATCTCGGGGATATTCAGTTTTCGGCCAATCCACAGTTATTTTGCATTTAGACCACAGATCTGCTGGCACCACTATGTCAAACAATCCATCTAAATCTTCCCATAATACTTTTGAAACTTTTACAAATATGTCTATCTGTCTATACCATTCTACTGGTTTCTCTCTCAATCTGGGAAAATCATTAGTAAATGATAATATGGCGTGCCTACTCCAAGGGACATATACCCCCGGGATTTTTCTCATGGGAAACTCATTTACTACTGTTTCTTTTTCTCTCACAGGAAATGCTAATATAGATTTATCACTAGCTTCTTCTTTTCTCTTTGCCCATTTGGCTTTCCCTTGATTTACATCTCCCCATCTTCTTAGTATGAAGATCAGTTCTTCTATTTGTGTTAGTCTTCTTGCAGTATTCATATTGTCAATGTCCTTTTCAGTAAAATCTACTCTATAAGGTTTTTGTAAAGTTTTGCAAAGTTTTATGCTTCGTAAAGTCTACATCCAATTCATTAGCTAACTCTTCCAAATGAGCATGTATACACTTTGCTTTCCATGTAATGCTTTTACACATAAACATCAGCTCATCATCCTGATATGTTTCCAATCTATCTGTTCCAATTGTTCCAATAATCAATTCTTCCATGTCAATTTTCAATCTAACCACATCTAATACTTTTGGTTAATATTCCTTTATTTTCAGTGTTTTAAGCCAATCGTTTAATTCTTGTTCTGCTGGTCCTACTGGGGGTTTTGTCAAATCTATTCTTTCTACATTTATTTCGGGTGTTGTGGAATCAGATTCTGCTCCGGTTGCATATTTATATGGTAAACTTTGGTTAAAAGTCAAGTCAGATGGAATTACATTACTATCTCGTCTAATTTCTGATAAGTCTGGATAAATCTTTTCTCTTACCGTTTGCAAACTTTGGTTTAAAGGTATTGTTAAAGTTGGTTATTTTAGCTTCTGATTTTCAAACACTGGAAATACAGGACCTATTGTTACTGGGACTGTTACGGCCTCTATATTTTTTGTAAGTTCCTGTATTTTTTCTGTCAATTTATTTGTTGAACGTATATATATATTCAGAAGTACTTGCTTGTTCTTCAGTTTGTCTCTCTACTCTGGCTACATTTTTCCTAGTTTCATCATTTTGTTTAGGAGTACCAGTAAGTTTGGTTTCTATCATTGGGGTGTTTGAATCATACCTCATTTCTACTCTTTCTGGTAAATCTTTAAAATCTGAAAATCGTTTCGGGGTTTCAGCAAATCTATCTTCTATCAGTGGAGCATTTGGAGTGGCCTGTATAGAACCTGGTTGATATGGTGGTGGTCTTCTATTTAATATCTCTTCCAGCACTGTATCCTCTGATTCATTCTCACCATAATCCTTTCTTCTATCTCCACATTATTCTTTTTCTCTGTGCATTTTCGCCTTTCCATTTCTTCTACTAATCTAACCGGATACTTTCCATAACACATATTAGCATTTCTCCATCTCTGCATTCTACTCTCATGTGTTTCTCCCCACAATCCACGTAATCTGCATCTTGTTCCTTGCTGATTCTCAAATCTTTCTCGTTCCATTTCATGCATATCATCTTCCCATTCAGCTAGTGCTTCAAACTGAGTTAGTCTAGGTCTTGGTTCAAGTTTCATAATTGTTTCTCTCAAATTCCGTAAAACTGCCAAATTAAATGATCCTACTACTGGAAATGCTAACGCAACATCATTCTTGGTATATCTAGCCCAATTCTCTAACCATATACATGTATGATAACCATATTTTGTCACCATATAGAAAGCAGGCGTTTTTGGCGGAGGTAGTAAATTTCCCTCTCTGGTTACTATCGCCTTGTCTTTCTTGAATATATTTTTCTATTTCTTAAACCATGAAGGTTTCTCTTTTTCTTGTCCATAATAAAACTCAATTTTTCCGATAATTTCCTGTCTGTCAAAAGATCGCTCACTCTTCCGAATGCTGCTTCGTAACAACAACCTATCACAGCGCGGTTCACACTACCGTACCAATTAGAACAAGATACGTTATATTAGTGCTTAACCAATAAGCTCACTGCTTTTCGTGATGCACCAATCAGCCTTTACTATGTCTTGGTCACATGGACTAATCCCCGCGCGACACTTGTGACATCAGCAGTGCTCCGGCTTCTGCAGCGCTGACTTACCCCGCCTTTACAAGGAATATCGAGAAGCCATATTTACAATTCATACTACTGAATCGCTTAGTAACTTACACAAAACAACTCCATTTGTCTGTTTCGCTAAACAAAAGTGATAGTTTTCTCAATCGCACAAGTATGCTGTATTTCCGGTAGACAGCGCTTACCTCTTCTATACCACAGAATTTTACACTCGCCGATAAAGCAGCGCTTACCTCTACCTTTACCCTTCTCACAAGCTCGGGATAAGCTCTACTACTCTCTCAGCAGTAAGTTTTAAATCAGGATACACAATGATCCCTGTATTTGAAGGTTACGTTTTTTTAGACTATCCTCGCTATACATTTATCCTTTCACACGTAAAGTCCCTAAACTTATGATGTACGACGACACCACTGTGATATACGATGATACCACTACATTTTTAAACAGACTATACGATGTGCGTCTTCACTTGCCACACTTCCTCTGCCTGCAGACAGGGTGAATAGCTTCCCACACTTTCCGGAAGCCTTTTCAGGACTACATATAATGTAATACGAACTCAACAGATGTTAGTTCATAGATTTTATACATCACTCTATACATTATACCAGCTAATTCGATAGCAACCTATGCTCTGCTACCAAGCTAATAACTGATGCAGCGCTACTCCGGAAATAATTTCTAAAGCTCCCTTACCTTTCCCTGAAGAATATAATCATACATTTATTTACCAGTGGGGCCCATCACACTGTGAATCATTCACGCACACTTTCTCCCTACTTCATGGATCGATATAAATCAAAGGATAGCTGCTGTATTTTAGAGGAGTGTTTAAATCAAACTAACTATTTATAATATATACATCTGCAGTTTAATTTTATTTACCATGGTTTATATCTGCAAAAAGAATTATTAAACACACCACCATTGTTGGTGACGGATCTGCTAATAAAAAATTAGGCTAAGGATGAACAAGACCAGCTTAATTCTTCATTTATCTAATTTTTATTTAAAGAAATTTCTCCTAGCATAATCAGTTTTATTCACTTTAAATTCATTTATTTGCAGTTAGTCATAAGGAAAGAATTTTAAATGCACATTTATTTTTCATTAAAATTTAAGTTCAGAAAGAAATGTATATAATATTCGACATTTACCAAGCATACCACATTGTGAAAGACAAATAGTTCCCAAACTCTATCTCTCTATTCCTTCAAGCTATTCACCCTCATCTAAAGACTCCATGCTCGTTCAAAACTAGACCTAAAGTTAAAATTGTAAAGTTCTTATGCTCCAAGTAAGTTCAGCATACCAGCAGCATGTCAGGATACGCAGATAGAAATTGAAAATAGAGTTTTTTCTTAACTCCGGACCTAGTCTTTTATACGTTTTTCCCCTAGCTAAACTGTCTAAAATCTGTAACATTTAGGGTCTTCTTTGCATTCCATTGGTTAATCTAAGGGGTGGATGAACATAACCTCATCATCTTATTACTTGACTTTCACAGTCAGCTAAATGAATTCATCCATTGTCCTTAAGGTTACAAGTTCCGTTATGTCCTTTAAGTCGATAGTTCTCATTATTTTCCCATGGTTTACAATACGGGTGTCCATTTTATTGGCAGTCAGTCAGGTTTTCAGAATTTATCGTCCTTGACTCACTCCATTCAGCACAGTCATTTCATATGCATCTATGTCTTCATTCTGTATGCGCAGGCGTGGTTCACATTAATCTCGGAAACACAAAAATCGTCAAACACAATTAAATGTTCATTATTGAATTATAGCCCTTCTGTTTACCTCCCCCTTTACTAAGGTATCCCTGTTAGTCATTACCTAGCAAATAAAGCTACATTTATGCATAATGTGCTCACCTGTCTTAATGTTTTGCCACAAATAAACAGACAATAAGCACACATATGCCACTCTTGGTTAACTTATAGCCTTTGAGTTAATTTAATACATGACCTTTTCACTTAATTAGTTGATTATTGTTGCAACACAAGCAATTTAGTATCCCACATGTATTTTGTGTGTGCATTATATTCTATGTTGGTTAGTTTTTCCAAAACCACACGATTAGTACATGATACTGTTATGAGAAAGTGATTTTACAAGGGGTATACCAAGTTTTGTTTCTCACCCCGCTCCATCACACTACATCTCCGTCTAACTCCCGATCCTCTCACAAACCTCCTACCCATACTTTCCTCCTGAATTTATGCCTTTCTTGGCCATCCCCCAGTCAAACCCAAACCCACCCCTCCCAAGAAATATCCCTGAGGTGCCTGCTCTGTGCCCACTAGATACCCCTCCATGACGGAAAGGTTCCTCTTTGGCAGCCTGTTTAGGAGGCACATTTGGCGCAACTCTCCAGCATCATGTCTTTGTGACATTTAGTTTTTTTTTACTGTTTTATTTTTTAATTGAAATATATTGATTTGAGAGAAGTATCTAATGTCTTCATAAAAAATATTTACATTTCACCAAGTTTGTCCCAACATTATTTTTTATTTACTATTCTTTATTCCCTTGAACTGTTAATGATTAAAATGTGATTTACATATTTTAATTTTAAGTAAAGGCAGAAAATGCAACAGCTTTTTTAATTGTCTAATTTGTAAAGTCCTTAAACTAGTTAAAAAGGTATGTAATGGAAATTAAAAATTTGGTGCAAGCATTCACCATGATGATGGACACTTACACCAATAAACAGATTTATCATATTTTTTAGGTGTTAATACAGTTGTTTTTATTTGTACATAGTAAGTTATGAAAGTGAACACATATGCAGTGCACCTTAAAATAATAATGACACAAATACCATTTAATCAAATGCAGGAAATGCACTAGACAAGGGGAAATGTTAAATTGATAACTATATTAATGTATAAAAGTTTGAAACTAATATTTATTTTACAGTTATTTTTAAACAAATATTTTGCCTTGTCAAGTACGATTTCTACATATTACACTTCAATTATCCCAATAATGTGAAATGCATATGTTTATGATTTTATAGTTCGGAATAATTAAGTTAATACAACTGTATGCTCAGTTTTTGATTTTTGGATTGATGTCATTAATATGTAAGTGTAAAGGCAATTGCACCAAGTTTAAAATTACGATAACATTATACAAGTGTGTTGCTCTACATTTCCTAAATGACAACATTACATACATATGCTTAACACATTGGTATGTTATTCCTTGCAAAAGAGATTTCAACATGCAAGAGTCCAGATCACATATAAAAAGACAAGTCATAATATAACAAGATATAATAGAAGCTTACCTTCGATTCCGGCGATCTCGGTGTTGAGTTGCTTCGTGGTCATCTAAGTAGTCAACTACAAAGGGTTGGGCCCATAATCAGTAAGGCTAGGACTACTTAAACAATTTAAAAAACTGTACACATGCCAATACTGATCTCAATTCACCATCTCACATCATGATCACACCAAACAATTGATATGACCATATATTTTATTTTTTTGTTACAGCATGTTATATTTTCAAATCATTTTTTCAAAATGATCAAAATTGCAATATTCATTGGTTGAAACATTTTATCTCAAAACATTGTACAGCATAGAGTCACAATAACATTGTTACATACATTACATTCCTTGAAAAACAACCAAAACATTTGATAATTTATCCACATGAAAGCACAGTACAGAATTCTTGGTGGCTCCGGTTCTGTAGGTAGATCATCTTTTTGGTACGGCAGAGTCTCTACAAAATATATTTTCTACATTCTGTAGACCGCTAGTGTCTTAGCAACCCATAGACCAGCACCATATGTTGCTATAGAAGGGCACTTTCTCTTGTCTATTATAAACATTTGCCTCATAGGTTTCTGTCCTAACTTAGCTGCAAACCTAAGAAAAGCATCTGCTAGCATGCAAATTGGCGGTGCTTAACCCAGTGTAAGTGACGTCAATTCAAATCTAATGGTATTCTTAGATAAGTAATGGTCTAAAGGCAACCCTCATAATAATAATCTGTGGTAGATTTTGACCCATAGATCTTTAACAATAACTATTTTGACAAATTTGTCACCAGGTCAAGCTGCTTCTTAAACAGTAAAATGACATAAACATCTCTAGAGTCTCATTAGCTGTCCTGGCCAGCAACACTGAGCTCTCTGCATGAAGCAGTGCCAGGATTGGGCTCCTACCCAGCTGCACCATGCCCTTTCCATTCAATATTAGGAAGATCTCCTAACCATTTATAGTATAGTAAGAAAGGGCATCAGTGCACTCCCTTGGTGAACACCTCTCTTTATTTGACTCCAGTCAGTGCATTTATGATCAAGACCAAATCACCCCTTGGCTGATACATTGGTGTGTATTTCCCTCAATAGGCAAACTATAGAATCCCCCACATCCATTCCCTGCATGATGAACCAGAGCTTAGAATGCTTGACACTGTCAATAACAGATCTTAGGTCCATTCTTAGTGAAAAGAACCCTTCTTGGCCCATGTGTATTTGCTGCTAAGCAGATATAAATTCAGGAGTTTTGTCCACTGTCATAACACCGTGCCAGAAACCATATTGCACCTCAGATAGAATAAAATTTTGCTCAGCCTAATTTTAAATCTGTGCCAGCAACACTCTCCCCGTGCTTTTCACAGAAGAGTCTAAGAGCTAAATAGCTCCATTTCAGCATGGGTCACGTCTAACCCCTGAATAGTGGTATTTTGTATTTATTATTAACTGTACGAATAATTAAAATCATTACAGTAAAGGTGATCAACATGTTACGGCTAAACAAATGGTTAAAAACTGTTGTTTGTAATAGAAATTTAAAACAATTTTTGATAAAAGAATTTGCTGCCCCTCCCCAATTCCACCACAGTCAATCTTCCCCAGGGTTTATGTTTATGGAGGTGTGGCTTTGGTGGCAGTCCAGAATCCTGTGTTGTTCTAAGAGGATGGGTAACATTATAGAGCTGTGATTCATTCCCATTAACCTCTGATCCATTAACCTTGAGAGGCGCTTTCCTAGAGGGGATGCTGGAAGTGCAGAAAGGCATCAATGAGACCACCTCAACATTCTTTCGCTGGATTTATAAAGTACCTCTCCAGAGTTTTATTTTGTTAATTTTCAGTTTTTAAGGCAGTCCTCATGTGGTGGATAAATTTCCCCAGTCTTTCTAGGGTCACATGGCTGACACTTCGCTACAGGATTTTGTTCCACTGATGGTACAAATCGGGTGTAATAGTCGCCTTTGTTCATTGATGAGATTGGGGCAACAGCATAAAAGGTGCAGCCACGATTCCCTCTTGTATGGGCAGAGTCTACAGTTTGTGGCTTCCCCCCTTTGGGCAATGCAAGGTTAAAATCCACGATTCCTAAGGTGATTAATCTCATTGACAGAATTTTGCTTTGGGTTTATAGAGTGAGAGCGTCATTTAGGTGAGCCTGGGCTTTGCCTGCCAGGGAAGATCTGTTCAGCGGGTCTAAGTGTGGACTTGAACGGAGGGATTTACAGTCCAGGTCATATGAAATTTCACTCACTTATTTATTTATTGTTCTTTTTCCATGTGTTCATAGGGATCTCCGGCCTTGATATGCTCTCTTGCACTATAGCGTACATGGTTCTTCGAAGATTGTTCTAAGTTGGTGTTTTAGTGTGTTAGCTGGGGCCCTTACAATCCTGAAAAAGAGTTTTATAATGTCCACTTGGCACATTAGGTCCGGCCTCACAACACCTAGCTCCAGCCTTAGCCTTACGTTCCTTGCTGACCTTGGAATTTGAAGCACGGTTTTCTATGCTTTAGATTGTGCTAAATTTGAGCAAGCGTGCTTTGACCCAGGGAAGGCCTGGTGGCCATAGCCGATTTCTGGTAGTAGTTTCACGTTTAAAACTTTCAGTATTGGGCCGGCAGACGGGCTGATCAGATGGTGGTTTAATTGCTTGAGTAGATGTATGACCCTGTTAGCCTTGGTGCTCCGGTGTCTCAAGTGGGCATTTGCTTTAGCTCGTTCCGGCACCCAAACCTCTGGAAAATTGTATGACTCCGCCGTCTTAATTTGCAAGCTGCCCATATGCATTATGCTTTCTTTGTCTGATGGTAGGTCCCAAAGATGATGACCTTGGCCTTTCCTTGGATTACTGACAGGTTATTGATAGCATTGAAGTATTTAGTGCAGTTAGGGCTCTTTGTAGGCCCACCTTTGTGTAATCCATTATGGCTGTGTCGTCGGCGCATTGAATCACCGGCAGCATTGGGTTTCCTAGTCTTGGTGTTAAAAGGGTAGCTCCTTTTAGGGCATCCCCCAGATCCGCTGAGTATAGATTGAAAAGAATGGGTGCCAGCATGCACCCTTGTTTAAGCACGTTCTGCTGTGATTATTTTCGGGGACACTGTGCTGGTGCTGGTTTTGACTCTCACCCAGGTGTCTACATAGAGCAATCTTATTGCTTCAGTAGGTTTGGTGGAATGCCGCAGTTTGCTAGCTTTCAACATAGTCTTCTATGAACCACTTTATCAAAGGCTGTGCTGTAATCCACGAAGCAACAGAAAAGTGGAGGGTGGGTCTTCTGGGTAGCCTGGGTGGATAAGTGGGCCAGTGGCAGTATGTTATCCATGGTCGATGCCTGTGACCTGAAGCCAGTCTGGTAAGGTGGTATAATGCTATTCTCTTCTGACCATCCCTCCAGGTCCCTTAGTAGAAGGCGATCGTAGGCCTTGGTTCGAAGTCAAGCAGGGCAATAAGCCGGTAATTTGATGGCTTTAAGCGGTCTACTTTTTTGAAAATATTGGCCAAAATTGAGCCCCTCCTGGAATCAGGGGTTGTTGCTGACTGGAAAGTATGGTTCTATAGAGAAGTTAGCATTGCTGCCCAGAAGTCGGGCCTTTTTGAAGACTGGTGCTGGAATTCCATTTGGTCCGGGGGCCCCATCGTTCTTCATGTTCTTGATGATCTTACTGACCGTTTGGGTATTTAGCTAGGCTGGTGTATCACGATATGTTTCGGCCTGCGTTCTATTACCCTCAGACCAGTTACATTGGCTGAATTTTGTGTCTCCTAGCCAGATGAATAGTGGTATTATTATTGATTCTTGACCATGGCAGAGGTATCATTCATTAATATAAGGGCACTCACAGCAATATTGCTTAGTAGACATGCACAGGGACACCATCCGGGCCAGAGGCTTTGCCTCGGGACTGTTCTTAATTGTACAAACTGCTTCCTCTACCTCAAATGAGATAAAAAGAAGAGTGGTGTTTGGCTCAGCATTCTTGCTATCTCCAAGACATGGGCCGGGGGGTGATTGACTGACACACATAATGATCATTAATATAATGTTCCACCTAACGGTCAGCAGTTATTGGAGTTTCTATTTTTAATGAAGGGCAATGACAAAAATGCGGCTCATTGATGACCTTCCAAAAATCGCCTCTGCCACATGCCTTACCAGCCTCCAAAAGGGATTCCCAGGCTTCATCCCTAATTTTGTTTTTCCTGGTTTCTCAATACCTCTTCATACTATTTCCTATACATATGCACTTCAGTTTGTATTTAGGGTATCCTTTTCAGGGCAATCATAAAGTGATTTTGTGCATAAGAACATGCCGACTCAAACCCTAAAAAGATATTGTTGTTGATGTTGATAGACGGCACAGAGCATCTATGAGGTTTTGAAAAGAAATCTTTGATAGGTCCAGAAACTCCTGTTTTTGCAACTGTGCATGTGACTGATGGTGTCATTCTGAACTACTGCTACACGTTCATCAAAATCTTTAAAGCATTCCATTTGCTGGTTTCTAAAGCTGTGCTGAAAGCAGCCAAGGAAGCCTGTCATGATTTGAAGCTTGGGGAGTGGGAGCATAAGAAAGTGCTCAAGCAAACCTCAGCTCTCCAGCCTCGTTGGAAAGGACACTTTCAGCTGTTGCTGGTGACTACCACTGCTGTAAAGTATTATGCTTGTAACGTCTGGGTACATGAAATTGCTAAAGGACCTCAGTCTCTAGAAAGAGACCCTGGTGGATGGGATGAAGTGCTAAAAAAATCCTCTCCCACCAAACTCAGCAAACAAATCCAGAAAATGGAAAACCAATGTTTCAAGATGACACCCATGCTATCAAGAATCTTAGCTATGATCTCTGCCCAAAAGGATAGCACGGAGTGGCGGAAGGGTGGAGAAAAATGATGGATGACATACTCAAATGAATAACAGAAAAAGTAAGAGAATGGACACAATTGTCTTTGGTAGTATGATAGGCAATGGCCCTCTTATTGCTGCAATACGTTTGTGGTTTTATGAATGCAGAATTAAGCCCTATTTGTGCATTTCAAACAGGCCATGAAGAGCATTGTGTCCAATGAGACAAATTCAATATATCAGATGTCGAGAACATCTATATGTACACTTGGTGGTCAGTCATCAGCATGCTGTTATAATGTTGATTTGTAAACTCTCTTATTTTCTCCATCAGTAGCTTTCAATGTAGAGCAAGAACAGCACCTTTTGCACCAATGTTTATGTTGTCAGTCATTTGCATTGAAACACCTCTCAATAGACTATCTATAATTGTGTGTAGTCTGTTGAAAGTGTATAATATTATAATCATTTGAGATTTCTGGGAGCCTTGGTATATTTGTTACTGAGTGCTCAAAACGGTGATTGTTGCTTATATATTAAAGTCCTTAGATGGACATCGGAGTCTCCTAAACCTTACTGAAAAGTGGATAGTGACTTATTCTGCTATATTCGGGTTCCAACCAATAAACGCTAAGCCTGTAATATATACCTTATTTTGAGTATGATAAGGACTTTAGGGCATATTCACAAGTCCCCATCGGCACCACAACGCCACTTTCAGTGACGATGTGGTGGCGATAGGGGCCTTGCCTTATTCACAAGGCAGCATTAAGCTGCTTAATGTGGCTTAGCGCTGCCTTGTGAATAGGCCCCCTTTCATGCTGTGTCTAGCGTGAATGGGGCGTGCAGTGGGTGTTATGGTGGTCGTTCTGCCACAACACCCATTGATATTTACGCTTCCCCCTATTCACAAGGGCAGCATAAGCAGGAGCTAACGCCAGACTTAAGACCAAGAAAACCCTGGTCTTAAGTTGGCGACACGAGGAGAAATGCTTTATTTCTCCTCGTATTTGCATTTTCCATGTGTGCTGCCTTGTGCAGCACACATGGAAAATGCAAAATGCCATGGTTTATTTATGTACAGCAAGGTGTCCCTTCCTGTACATAAACAAACCTCTTTTTTAAAATGCAGTTTTTTAACTTACATGTGTGCTGCATGAAGCAGCACACATGTAAGGTACAAACTGGCATTTTAGGTTTGTTTATGTGCAGGAAGAGACACCATCCTGTACCTAAACAAACCTCGCTGCCTGCAGACACCATTGCACTCTGTTGCAAGAGTGCCTGCGTTGACGCTAAGTTGTGAAACTTGGCGTCATCGCAGGGGGAAAAGCAAGGCAGCACCATGTCCTTGTGAATACGGTGCAGCCTTGCTTTTCTGAAGTGGCGAAGAGAGGCGTTAACCCAAGAAGGCTAACGCCTCTCTCTGACACTTTCTTGTGAATATCCCCCTTTGTGTAGTTCAGCACCCTATGAGTGTTAATGGAAACAAAATGAAATGTGGTAATCACGCAGACAGGGTATATATATGTGTGTGCAATATATATATGAGTGGTCGAAGTGTGGAAAAAAAAATAGGGGAACTGTGGGCGGAGAATCAGAGGGCGGGAATAACCTGAGCTTTGGATCAGTGGGCGGAGTTAGAGGTGTGGCCAGGATGCGCAAAACATCCCAATCTTTAGTATTTGTGTGGCATTTTACTGACCAGTTGCAGTTTATTATGTTATGTAATTCAACCAATGGATACACATGATTATTTAACGATTAATATGAGCTATTGACAATAGAAACATATTCCACTGTGTGAATTTATTTTAATCATAGAATGTCCCAAAAAGGCTTAAAAGCGGAAGCACAAGCCATTTGTTTCCGAGCCATGGAGTTTCTGTCGTCAGCAATATACACAGAGACAATCAATTTTACGTGTGTAAATGACTGTATAGGAAATGTTACATAAGACAAAGGACTACAAGGTGTAGGAGTCACATGATAACCATACTAGTAGACAGTATAGTTTAATAGTGATTGGCCTGGAGAAACACAAACTCAGAATTTAAAACTTAATACCATGATTGGGGTTCTCTTTAAAAATCATTATTGATTTCTATCAAAAATAACACTTTTTGCAACATTAGGATAATCAAAGGTTTAGGGAAAAAACCATAACGCTCTAGTTTATACTTTGCAGTTTGTATGCAGCCCTTAGATAAAAGTTAATAGCTCACTGTTGTTTGTTAGGATTTTAACTTATAAACTGCAAGTAGCAAAAGGATCTCACTGACAAAAGCAGTAACCCACTGACCTAATTACAATATGTGCACTTTGTGATGGGCCTGGTACATTTTCTTTGCAGCAGGCACATTAACCCTCTGCGCTATCTTTCCATGAGTCAAAACTTCCACTAGACAAATCTCCGATCTCGCTCTAGGAAGAAGTTTATTCATCAGAGTTATCATGACATTTTTATTATTGCCGAAAATAGCAGGCGGCCACGAAGGAGGCAGCATGTGCTTTTAAAACCATAATATACGACGCCCCCACTCAAAGTGAGCGCATGTTGCGGTCACACCAGTCGCACCGCCCTAGAGCCAGCTCTTCTCAGGGGTCCTGTGACCTCAGTGACAGAGTCACTGTTGCTCTAGGGTCAGCTACTTCGTAGGCCTGCCCGCAAAACTGGAGGTGAACTTCAGTATGGATTGTGGTGGGCAAGCCTTCAAGGTGAACCCACACTTGCCACTGCTAGGGTCCACCTGCTGGTGCTAACACACCAGGGCTTTTCTGGTGCCTTCAAAGGTCTGGCATGGGAATTTGCTCCCTCAGGAGAGTGGTCTGGGGGACTGTTCATTAAGGCTGAACCTGGTTCCCCAGTTCTAAATTTAGCAGCTCTGCCCCCAGTGCTACATATGCTCCCTCACTGAACACCATACTTCCCCACTGAGAGAAACTCATTCTGCCTTCAGCTACAATCCAATTTGACCTGCTATAAATAACTGGATGCGACTCAATTCAAATTACACACTAGGCAAGAGCAATATGCTGCCTAAAAGAAAAGGTAACAACATCCTGGAAAAAGCAAACACTCATAAGGAATGAAAGATTTAATAAAGCATGTAAAATGTAAGCAGGAACATGGTGAACTTAACGCTTTTACAGTCATTATTCAGAAATCAACAAGTATTTTTGCCTGAAAAGTTAAGGATATAACTACAGGCCCAGAAAGGACCCATTTCAATGTCCACTGCTTATATGCTCACAAAACGTAAGCAGTATGGTTTCAAAAGACCACATTTGTGAACAAAAGCCGCCGTACACATTTCGTTTTCCAATCCACCCATCAACCAGGTATTGTAGTACCTCCAGGCAGGGCCGGTCCTAGGATTTTCGGGGCCCTAGGCAAAAGGGAATTTGGGAGGCCCCTGAAATCTACATAAGTGACACCTTCTGATCTCAGGGAAGCTGCTTTGTGCAGACTCCACTTGGGCCTCAGCTCCTCTTCTCAGCCACCCCAAGCAACTCTTGTACAGCCCATTTCGAACTGAAGGTGTGAGAATTGCTTGGGGGCTGAATTAAACCTGTATGGGCTAAAGTGCTGACAATGGGCGCCCTGCCGAGTCTCTGAACTGGCTGCCTGAGAGCTGTACCCTCCACTAGGCCTTCCCACACCTTCCCTTAGAGGCCCCAGGAGGGGGGCCCCTCCCATGAGCCCGTTTGTGAGCCATTTCTTTCACTCTGATCGTCAGACAAACACGAGGACTAGTGGGGTGTTATTTGCCATTGTGGGGTCCCCATCCTGGCAGGCAGAGTGCCAGCCCCCGGGCAGCTGCCCAGACTGCCCAAGCCTAGCGCCGGCCCTGCCTCCAGGTAGGAGGTACTAGAGGAAAACAATGCTGTTCAAAGAAAGACAAGAAAACAAAGTTGCGCTTTACTGGCAAACTCTGTAAAGTGGCGCTAATGTGTTGGGGTTTGAAAAAAATTATCTGGCCACTTTAAGAACACTCCATCTTGCTTTATTTAATTATTTTTCAGAGTTTGAACATTATATTTCCGAGGCTGCACTTTGGAATAGAAAAATGTCAAAACGGCATTTCCAGCAAAAGTGTTTTTCGTTTTTGCATCCATTTCACAGGGTACAAATGGACGACGGGAAGAGACGGTGAGAATAATTTCTTAATTCATGATTTTCAGAAAAATGAGAAGGAGTTATACAGAACGAGAGGGAATAGGAGGAAGAAAGAGGGGGCAGCTGCCAGCGGCAGACCAGAAGCGGACACCTTCCTTGTCTTGTCTGGGCAGGAAGTAAGAGACAGAGACCTTTTCCTTCTCGCCTCCCCGCCCGTCCACGAACAGAAAATTTCTGACGTCCAGGGATGTATGTTCATAATAAAAAAGTAGGGGAACGGAATCTACAGAATTAAAGAAGTAGGGGCACGCCGTGCCCTGCCGTTCCCGCACAGTGCGACCACTGTATGAGTGTAACCATGAAACATCATCTTATTGATTTGAACTGAGATAAAGAATAATAAAGAACATCCATGGACACTGTTTTGAAGTAATATGCTATATGTTACTGTACACGTCCGGAACGAATATTCATACTTTTGGCTACAAAAGCAAGAAAGAAGTAATAACCTTTACAAATGCAAATGTGAGCAATTACGATCGCATTTTTTTTTATACTCATGTTGAACGTGACCTCCAAACTTGTTCAAAGATCCCGTCAATGAAGCATGTTTCCAAAGAAATAAGAAATGAGAAGACAAAGAGCAAAGCCATATTTCTCCTGGTAAATATAGTATGTTCATTTGATTTTTCATTTTAGCAGCCACGGTAACAGCTACTGCTTGATCAATTGTGACAGAAATGCCTGCTGAAATGCATCTGACATGAAATCTACAGAGAGGCACAAACAGTCTGAAGCTAGCAGAAGTCCATTGAAAAGATGTTTAGGGAAGTATTAGGAGCTCAGAAAATATATCCAAAGAAGAGTGGGGTGCTCATCGGGGACCACAAGGTAGGGCAGAGGGACTCTCTAATGTTGCCAGCACAAGGATTCTTAAGACAGAACATGCCATGCCCTACATAGTGTATGAGCGGTCCAAGTCAATTCAAGTGAATTAGTTTATTTGTTACGGAACTCCAACGGAGGTCCACAAAAATACAACAATACAATAAAAGAAACATGCTTTATAACAAATACAAAAATCTACCTTAAGCAATCAGCAAAACATTACACATGCCAACTGAACTAGAAATCAGAAATTCTAATAAATAGCCAGAAATGTTTTAAAAAATTGAAATATTCTATGGCAGATCATTTCATTAGGAGGGGACAACACAAAAGATCGGGCCTCCTCAGCGGAAAGAATATTACATTTAATAAAAGAGGGTCTCAAAAACATACGCCTTGCCCTTAAAAGTTCAGGACAGACAAATAGCACATGATTGAGATCCTGTATTCGGGAGCGGCACAGTTCACAAATTCTCTCATCTCTAGGAGTTTTTTCCCAAATGCCCGTTACGTCTCTCAAGGGCAACAGGTTAATTCTTAAAAGAAGTATTAATCTTCTGATGCCATGTGGAACATTTCATGAGAGATAGGGCTGGGGTCCGCTCCCCGTCACACTCACATGGATCACCTCGTTACGAACTTTAGGATGACTTAAAGCTATATCTCTTGCTGTACTAATCGTGCTTACAGACCTCTTCAGTACAGACTTTGGCATGGGTGAGTCACTATTTAAATTGAGCCCAAATAGATGGTTTGCATGGGCAAAAGATCTAAAAAATGCTGATTTCTCTTTTAATTTTACAAACATTTCCATCTTCAAAGTGCCCTCAAACCCCAGCAGAGAGAGTTCCCCCACCTCAGGACCGCTGCCAGGGAAGAAGTGTAAGAAGAAACTAAATGGAATTCCAAACGAAGAACATGTGGGGCTGCCATGGAATTTAAATTACAAATTTGACGGAAAAACCGTCCTTCAGCCTTATCGAAAGAGAGCCAGTAATTCCTATCCAAAACTTCTGCAGCATAGGCTAAAGTCGGGGGAATTTTAACCTTAAACACTGACAGAACATGATTAAAATGACGTCTCCCACAGGTCTTATAAAATCTATTTAGAGCTCCAGCCTGGGAGGCGGCCTTACCAACACACCGGTTGATGTGCTCTGAGTCGCGCACGTTTTTTGAAAAAACCTTCCCCAAATACAGGTACGCATTGACCAATTCAAGTTCTTCCTGCCCCAACAGCCACTTATACCCTTTCTTTATTCTAAGACCTTTCTTGCGAAAGACTAAAATTTTACTTTTTGCAATGTTGATTTTCAAACAATGCTCCTCCGCATAATTAGTCAAGGCATCCAGACGACGCTGCAAACCAATGGGGGTTAGATCAAAAATAGCAACGTCATCTGCATATAGTAGAGTGCCAATAGACAATGTACCAATTCTAGGGGCATCCCCCTTCGCTGAGTTTACTTTCTCGGGGAGGTCATAAATATAAAAAGAGAACAAAAGAGGGGCCAACAGGCAACCCTGCTTGAGGCCATTATGTGTATTAATCCTGCAGGAAAGCCCCTGCGAGCCACCCATCATCACTTGACACCAAGTGTCTGTGTGTAATTCTATTATGAGGCCCAGGAGAAGGTGTGGCATTGCAAGATGAGAGAGCTTTCTCCACAGCGTCTAACGATCCACTTTGTCAAACGCCGTGGAGTAATCAATAAAAGCTGTGTAGACCAACATGCCTTTTGAAAAAACATATTTCTAGACAATATTCTGAACGACCGCGATGTTATCCAGCGTTCCGTGGTTCTTTCTGAAGCCTGCCTGTTCTGCCGGTAAGATGTTCTGGTCTTGGGCCCACTGCTGCAAATGCTGAAGTATACTTTTTGCAAATAATTTGCCCGCAGCGTCCAGCAGCGTGATCTGTCTGAAGCTAGAAAGTTACCTTTTTGAGCCCTTTTTATACAGCGGGACTATGATACTCCCCTTCCAAGATGAGGGAATGCTAATCGATTGAAAACAAAAGTTAAACAGTGGCACCAGGAAAGCTCCCCATGCGACTGGATCCTGTTTAATTAGCATGATCGGTATACCATCTGGGCCTTGAGCACCAGAGGTTCTAGCGTTCTTTATGTAACCCATCACTTCAGCCCTTGATGGGGGACCATAATCGCCAAAACCAGCCTCCTCTATTACAGGCATCTGAAATGGGACTGAGCTATTAAGTTTATATAATAAAGAAATATAGTCCACCCACTCACTTTCTGGGATCGGAATCGGGAGTGCCCTCTGTCTGGAGTCACAATACTCTGCGATCAGGTGCCAATACTTTTTTGAATCTTTGGCTTTTGCTGCTTCTCTCAACCCAATCCATTTAGCATTCATCTCGTCTCTCCTTACTCTTAATTTATAGCGGCCTCTAACTCGCTTTTGTCGATTAATTTCCTGTTGCACGGCTGTGGAAAAATGTTTGTATTGCTTCCGCACTAAATTGTTAATTTCAAGGTTTAAGGCCTTCAGGATAGGGGAAACCTGATTTACTCTACATCGGCCAGAGGATACTGAGCTTAAGTTTTTTATCTTCCTCATTTGTGCCTCAAAAAATGTGCATGATATTAGCGGAGGCATTACCGTGCTGTTCTTGGAAAGTTTTTTTCACTATCGCACCTACCTCAACTCTATTTTTTTGTGTCCAAAATGAACGTCCATTAGACTTATTAAAATCAATCGAGCCCTGGCACAAGTGCCCTTGATTCAGTGCAGATAAGTTAAAGGCCAAAGTCAAGCCTATTACACTATGATCACTCCATACTGACGGGATAACCTCTAAATTTTCACAGGCACCAAACTTTTGATACAAAATGGCTACGTAGTCCAGTAAACTTTGTGTACGAGAAGAAAGTAAAAGTAAATTGAACTGGTTTATCGACTGGCATCCTCCCATTTAGAATAACCATATCTGAACTTCTAATACTATCAAGCAGAAGGCAGCCCCGTTTATCCGTTTTTATTTTATCCGGTAAAAAGGATTCAGGAATATGCCAAATTTCCTCTTTGTGTGGGTTAGCATATATTGCCTGCGATTAATTGGACATTTTTGCATTTAAATCTCCCACTAATAGCACTAGGGGGCATTCTTCCGTGGTGGCTATTTCCTTAATATATAAAAAAAAGTAAACGCAACAGAGAATCAAAGTTTTTACCTGGGGGAACATAGAGATTTGCCACCAGGAAGAAGGAAGACCTACCAAACTCTCCTAGACATGCCAACTTCATGCAGATGCAAAGTATTGACGGGTGGTAAAAGACTTTTTGATTCCAATTAATACTGTTCGTAAGCAAAATGGAGACCCCGCCACTAGCATGTCCCCTTTCAGAATGCTTAGCATAGCAAGAGAAGGCAAAAAACCCATTACAATCAAAATCTTTACACGCCCAAGTCTCTTGTAAGCATATAATCAGAGGGTTTAAAGATTTTAAATAGTTAAATTTTTCCTCATCACGCCCCAGACCGGCCATATTCCAGGACAGAAGAAGCCCCCCCTGGCTACGTTAGAGGAGTGCTTCTTTCTACCTCTGTACAGTTGGTGTTCAGGGTTTTTGCTACCCAACTCCACTGGGCTAAGACATCTTCTTTATTAGGAGAACGATGTGCGACTACAGGGTCAGACACCAAATTTATTGATCGGCCCTTTTTATTTAATGAGACCGTAATATTTTTATCATTGCCCATAGGAAGCTCTAGGTCAGGGCCCATGGCGTCCCACACCACAGAAATGCCCTGCCTCTGATCTTGTGGGCGTAGGATTGAACTGCGCCTGGTAGAATAATCCTCAGAATTTGATACAGAAGTTATGTCCAACCCTCGTTTAAAAAAGTGCTCAAAATTTTGTATGGCCAAATTGGCCACAAGCAAAGAGCAGAAGGTGACTCTAGAAAAGGAAACATTCTCATACTCAAAGATATTCACATTTAGGATATCCCTACTTTCTATCAACTTCAATGCCTCTATTTCAGAGAAAAGTTTGAGAATGAGTCCTCTGTTTATCGGATCAGACTCAGTCTGCAATAACCAGATGAAGTCCACTATGGGCGATAAAGCAGTCTGCACCATATTATCTTTCTTTACAGCATCTCTTTTGGGAATCCATAGAGGCACCCTATCTCCACAGTTAACCGTCTGTACTTTCGCCTTGAACTCGATCGGCATGTGAGACCCTACCTTTTCATTACCGTCTGGTCCATCCCCCTGTTCTATAGACCATGTTAGTGGTACATGGTCCTCAACTCCCTGTATTTTTCTCCTCCACAAAAGATCATCCCCCTCACTGGACTGAAGAGGATGGGGTACTAGAGGGGACTGCAGCCGAGGACTTGATGGCGCCACTACTGCTCCGGTGACCCCTGCTCTCCCATTTGGGGACAGAAGTACTATGAAGGGGATCCTAGGAACACATTCCCCAATTAACAGTTTGGAACCACCCTCCTCCATTACAGTCTGCGCAACATTATGGCTATCTGGGATCTGTTGAAAATGTAACTTTGCGTTTTTCCGTTTAGGGAATCGTCTTTTCCTTTTTTGGTTCTTCTTCCTATTTTCCCCTTTGCTTTTTTTTGCAGGCTCTCCCCTCTTCCCTACTTTAATTCCCGCGTTCGACAAAGAGTTTGAAAGTTGCACCTGTGCGGCAGATGGAGTTGGGGCCTCCCCCTCTATCCCTCCCCCGCCTTTTTGCCCAACATTTACCTCGATCTTCTCTGATTCCTCAATAGCTCCACCAGCCCCCCTTTTACCCTTAATAAACAAAGGGTAAAGTTTTAGTGGGACATGTCCCAAAGGAAGGCCCACTGCAGCTTCCTCAAAAAGTGAGCTTAAACAAAGCTCTTCATTTTCAAGGTTGCAGGAAGATTCTATTGGGGGCAGTGAGGAGAGGGGCGTACCTGCTTGAACAGACACATCTCTCTGCTCTACACGAGGTACAGGTAAAAGGGGTCTAACGTCAGGTTGTTCATCCAGACTTACGGGAATAACAGAGGAGTGAATAATGGTGCCTAATTTATTCACTTTTTGTACTTCAAACAGCATTACGGAAATCATTTCCAGCATGTGATCTGAACTAAAAACGGATTTCTCCAATAAAGACAAAATAGAACTTAAAAGTCTTTCTACGCAGACAAAATATTCTGAAGACACCCCATCCTTCTCATTACCCGGCTTTGCTTGTGAGCAAGGCAAAAATACATCATGAGCATCATGAGCATCATAGACAGACTCCACAGAATTACCATTCAGGGGACTTGTACTACAATATAATAGGGGCAAAGAGAAGCGCCTGAGGGAGGAGTTTGCAATGCAGATGTTCTGCTCCTTCGGGCTGCTCATTGGATACCCATTCTTTACAGGGTTCTTCACAGAGTTCTTCACAGGGTTTACATTGATGGCTCCCCACCCCCTTGTTTGAGCTTCAATGTCAATGTCTGGGAGTGTAAAGTCTTCCCTTAGATTGGGTTCTCTGCAAAAAGAAGGCTTTTCCACCATTGTGACAGTTACCTTCCCGACTTCCTCCCGAGTGCCCTCAATGCACCCAAGCACACCCTCTTCACTGAACACCATGAAAATGTCCCCCTCCATAGGGGCAACGTGTAAACCCATGATCTTGCTGGATGATTTTTCTCCGCTCATTGTAGTGGATTGCTGATTCTGCTGGTTAAGAGGATGATCCAAGTCCAAGCCCATGCCACAGGTATACCGGCAGCAGGAAACTCCACTTCTAATGGGTTTGAAGGATTATAAAGGCTATGTTGTGACTGTGAGGACCGTTGGGTTAAAAGATTACCACACGGGCCAGGAACCGAATTTATCCTTAAAGATATGTCTGGTAAAAGGCTGACTAAGTCATCTTCCGTGCCTGATCTTATCTCGCCCCTTGCCCCTTCTTGGGGCATTACCAGGCCCCCGTGGAGCCATAAGGGTTTCCCTGAGCATCCCCTGTAAAAAGGAGGGGTGATGTTCCTGAGGCAGACTTAAAATGTGGACTATCTTGCCCCAATGCAGCCTCCATAGGAACTATCAGGGGATCTTTCCGGAAGAAACCCGTAATAGTTGGTTGAGATTTGTAACAAAGATGTTGTAAGTTTTTAGTTCCACTATATGATCTCCTTAATTTCCTTGTACAACTGGGAGATGAGGTAAGTACGCGTCCAGAGCGTAGTTTTCTGGAAGTCATCCCACGCGTAGGATGGGGACCCGTAGGATGGGGACCCGCTACGACCCGCTACGACCACCGCCTTGACCTTGACTGCCTCAATGCACAGGACCTTAAAAATATATGAAATGTTTATGAGGCGCCCTTGCGATGATGTGCGATGGTGTGCGCCACAGGGAATGCTGTAGGATGTAATCCCTGTCCCTGTCCTCTGATGGCGCAACCGTTGCAGCCCCCCCGTGGACTGTTTGATGGCGGTTTGGTGGCAGCCCTCTCCTTTTGCTGCCTAAGGTCACCGATTGCAGCACAGGTTTGAGCTCCCACTCCAATTCAGACAACCAGACAGCCCAGACAGATCATTCAGATCCTGCGGATCATGTAGATGTTCATTCAGCTGGTCAATTCCAGCGGTTAATCCTCCAAACAGCCCCCACAAACCCACCTTGGCCAGCCAACACGCTGAGAGAAGGCGATATGACTCCTGCTCCAGTCTAGCCACACCGCTCACCAGATAGAAACGGGAGGGGGAAACACCTCTCCCACTGTGAAACCAGCAACAGCGGCGATGGCAACGGCAATGGCAATGGTGATGGTGATGGCAATGGCAGTGACAATGGGCGAGTCTGAGGAATCTGGAGACAGAACTGCGGGAGATCACGTCTTAACAAGTCCCACCAAGTCCCAACAATTAGCGCCACCACTGTGCTCACGGGACTCTTGGGACTCTTGGGTCTCTCAACCCTCCGCCTTATGGTACTCACAGCGCTGCCCTCCGCTTTACTGAAGATTTACCGCTTTTTACGGGAGTCGCGGCATTGTTGTCACCTGGGCGTCCGGACACTCACGGCACTCGCGACGCTTTCTATGAGTGGTCTGGTTCACCTGTGTTATCACAAACCCAGCCAGGACATCCCAAGGTCACCCCAAGACCAATCAGAACTGTGCAAGACATGAAGGTACTATTGACAGGGTCTGCATTCAGAAAATTGGGCCCGGGTTATTATTGATATAGATGGCAGACTGACTCGTCAAATCGAAATTTGGAATGGCCTATGTCAGGGATGCGTCTTGGCCCTTTGCCCTCCTCGTTCTTTATAGTGGACCTACCAGCTGTATTAGCTGAATCAAAGGGCCTCAGCTCTAAAATGGTTGGTACCAATCTAGCGGGAGGAGGCTTACAAAACAACCTAAATACACGTATAGAGTACAGTAATAAGAAAAAGCTTCTGATAAACATGGATAAGAGCAAGGTATTGCCATTTGGTAAAACATAATTGAAAATTGCATGGTATCTCAAAAGAAGAACCTCATCATCAATAAGCGGCCTAAAAAAGTTTAACAACTATTATGAAGACATTTAGATACTCTGAGAAAAACACTAAGGACATGGACTAGTGATTTGTTGCCTTGTTGTCAAGTGGTGCACCTTTGCATTGTGTTTGAGAGTATTATAATCCTCTATTGGATTGCATCTTGGCAGTGGGTGTATTACCAGTGTGCACACATTCTGTTAGGATTCTACTGGGTACACTGTCAGTTGTCTTTTTCTGCTTATGAAGACATGTCTTCACACCCTGTGCTGAGCGCTTATATGGAAATGGCCCGCCCGCAATTCTATTAAAGTGTTGAATTATTACGTATAAATGGCAAAATTAACTGGGACTATGAAGAGGCAAAATACCTGAAAAGCTATCGTTACCAAAATCAGCAATGAACCAGGCAATCAAAATGGAAACAGGATCAGCATCCTGGAGTTACTTAGCACTTGCCGACACAGTAAGATGTTGGCTATGTTTGGAAATTGAAGAAGGGCAAAAGATCTTGCGGAAGTATAAAAATAAGATCCAGCACAGTGAGATAAAGTGGACCAATAAAGCTGGGAAACAAGCCACGCAGTATCTTCAGGGAAAATGCTCAGTTCAATTCATGTTAACGTCCTGTAAGAACAAATGTTGATGCTCTACCTAATCCTAGACTAAGAGCGGAGATCTTATGACTGAGAATTGGTATAAACCCATGCCATATTAGCAGCAAAGTGAAGTCAGTAATGATGAATGAGCATGGAAAATATACACGTGGACTACAGGTAAAGTGTGATTGCCTGCACATTCTTGTTGATTGTTTGAAGATGCAGACACCCCAGAAGGCAATCCTAAAGCCACTCTTTCTTAGGCAGGGTACGTATGAACAGAGGCAAGCTGTAATGTTGCTAACTTAAATGTGCTTTTTGGATATGCCATGTGCCTTAGGAAGATTTGTGGTGGCTGTCAAAAGCATTTTACTGGAGTTTTAAATGGGGATTCTTATAATGTATTTATGGAATATAGGAAATATATGTCCTGTTGGGTAAAGTGTATTTAATCATTTTTATAGGTAAGGTGATGATTTTGGATATAATGGTTTTACGAACTTTTATTACTAAGGTCATAAATATCCTTTCTTGACTGACTGACTGAATGTGTCAGGCAATGTAGAGTCAACAATGACAGTAATAATGACTTCCGGTTTTATGGAAGGTAAAATCGTTGAACAGGCATACTACAATGGCATCAGAAAAAAATAAATAGCACATGAAAGTGCTAATAAAATAATCACATCATCACAGAAAGAGGTCAATCAAACATTTATTGCTGCCAGAGCCCAAAGAGACAATATGCTTTTCCGGTGCTGCAGATGTCAGTAAACCTCAGAGTTTATACTGGCATATGAATACTGCAGTGCAGCTGGAGGATATCTCTGCAGTGATGGCTGAGGGAGACAGTACTGAGGGTGGCTCAGAAATAGAGATTGAAATGCACTAATTCGCAGGCATCTGGTCACATTCTCTGTCCTTCGAAGGGGAGTGAAAGTGGAACTAAATTAGCAGAAAGAATTTAACGGGAGGAGAGGAGGAAGAGGGGTGATAATTTCGGAAACAGTACCCCTGTATTGCATGTAGCATGATGAGGTACTGGAGTGTGTCTGCGATCCAGAAGATCATCAATGATATGATGAGGGCGTGGGAAAAGGACTTGAGATCTCCTCCCCTTTAAATCACAGCCCATCAATGCCTTTGTGAAAGTTCTTGGGGCCTTATTTATGTAAAGTGACGCATCGCTGCGTGAAAACAGCGATGCGTCACTTTTCACTGCGCTCTCCCTGCGACATGATTGATGCGTCATATTTATAATATGACGCATCATGTCGCAAGGAGTTACAGATACGTCAGTATTTCTGACGTATCTGTAGGCGCAAAAGTGACGCAGTGCTGGTGGGTGTCACAAAAGTGACGCAACTCCAGCAATGCTTCCTTTCACATGGGGAAAGCCCCATGTGAAAGGGCTTGCGTCAGTCTTACGCCTGCTGTGAGGCAGGCGCAAGATTTTGACGCAACAGCGTCCTAAAAGTGACGCAGTGAAATCTCAAAGATTTCACTGCGTCACTATTACGAGGCTTTTTGGGGGTGAACGCCCCCTCTGCATACATTATACCTGACGCAGGTATAATGTAGCGCAGGGGTTTACAAAGTGACGCATCTGCTTAGATTATTTACAACAAGGGGTGGTGAGGGACAAAGTCTCTGAATTAAGCAGAATACTCTCACCCAGTCAAGAGATCAGGGCTAGATCCAACACCGTTTTTTAGCTCATTGCACCATCCCAGTTTCAGAACCTGGCTGTATGCAAATTAGTCTGTTCCTGTCCCAGTGCATGATGGGAACAGGGCAAACCAAACTACAAAAGCCAATTCTTACACTGGGTAGGAAACAAGCTTCCGGGGACCGGTTTCTGGCATTACAGCCGTCTTCGGCCCGGCTTGCTTGAATCCTGATGGTGCAATGAGCAAGGGACTCATGTCTGAGTATACCCTTCCACGCTTAGGGTGGACAAAATTATTTACAACAAGGGGTGGTGAGGGACAGAGTCTCTGAATTAAGCAGAATACTCTCACCCAGTCAAGAGATCAGGGCTAGATCCAACACCGTTTTTTAGCTCATTGCACCATCCCAGTTTCAGAACCTGGCTGTATGCAAATTAGTCTGTTCCTGTCCCAGTGCATGATGGGAACAGGGCAAACCAAACTACAAAAGCCAATTCTTACACTGGGTAGGAAACAAGCTTCCGGGGACCGGTTTCTGGCATTACAGCCGTCTTCGGCCCGGCTTGCTTGAATCCTGATGGTGCAATGAGCAAGGGACTCATGTCTGAGTATACCCTTCCACGCTTAGGGTGGACAAAATTATTTACAACAAGGGGTGGTGAGGGACAGAGTCTCTGAATTAAGCAGAATACTCTCACCCAGTCAAGAGATCAGGGCTAGATCAGATTCAGATTCAGAGACTCTGTCCATCACCACCCCTTGTTGTAAATTATTTTGTCCACCCTAAGCGTGGAAGGGTATACTCAGATGTGAGTCCCTTGCTCATTGCACCATCAGGATTCAAGCAAGCCGGGCCGAAGACGCCTGAAATGGCAGAAACCGGTCCCCGGAAGCTTGTTTCCTTCCCAGTGTAAGAATTGGCTTTTGTAGTCTGGTCTGCCCTGTTCCCATGATGCACTGGGCCAGGGACAGACTAATTTGCATACAGCCAGGTTCTGAAACTGGGATGGTGCAATGAGCTAAAAAACGGTGTTGGATCTAGCCCTGATCTCTTGACTGGGTGAGAGTACTCTGCTTAATTCAGAGACTCTGTCCATCACCACCCCTTGTTGTAAATTAGCATCTGCTTAGATGCGTCACTTTGTAAATAGTGCGCATCAGGAGGCATGTTTTACGCCGCCGATGCGTCACAAAATGTGACGCATCGGAAGCGCAAAACTCACGCACGGCCTCATAAATGAGGCCCTTGGTGTGCTTCATTTTGTTACATAAGATCTTTCCAACTCACAAGTGGCATTGTAGTTGATATCGCTTTGTTCGCCCTAAGTGTGGCAGGGTATGCTCAGACGTGAGTCCCTTGCTCACTTGGCCACTGGATTCAAGATAGCCTGGCTGATGAGGATTATGAATCTGAAACCGGTCCCAGGATGCTTGTTTTCGGTCCATGGAAGACATGGCTTGGCAGTTTGGGCTGGACTGTTCCCATGAGGCACAGGGTCAGACTGATTTGCATATAGCCATGTCTGAAATGGGGTGGCTGAGTGGGCTAAAGAATGGTGATGGATTAAACGCAGATCAGTTGACTGGGGGTGAGTGTTTGATTTGCTCAAACGCTCCATCCATCATCCCCTTTTGTATCGCATTGTAGTTGGTATGTCAAAAGCTAGTCAATCACTAGGTTTGCACCACGTACTTGAATTAATACATGAGCGATTATATATGGGTTAATGTGCCCCCTGACTTGCATTATAATAGATATTGAGTGTGCCCCCTCACTTCCATTATAATAGATATTGAATGTGCCCCCTCACTTGCATTATAATAGATATTGCAAGTCACTGACGAGCTGTAGGGCCGCATACTAGAAGGAGGCAAAACGCCAAGTTCCATTATAAGGTTTTGGAACTCTGAAGTGACTCGCAAACTCATTACCATGTACGGGAGTACTTTACTTATTATAATACATTGTCACACCATCACCTCTCTCACAAACCACTTACATCTTTGGTGTGCAGCTGTTTCATATGAAAGAGAGAGCATTTTGTCCAAACGTGAAGAATAAAAATCTCTTGTGCAAATTTTAAACACAGCAAAAAACATGTTAGATATTTGTTGTAAAAAACATATTAGAATTAGTTCAATTCCAGTCAGTTGTTTTAAAGGTGCAGAAGAAACATGCAGAGATTGTAACTTTCTAGAATTACCTAAGTAGTGCAAAAAATAAACGTTGCCCAAAAAAATCTTTCTGCTTGTCAGCACATAGCTAAAAAAACAAATGAGGAGAAAGAAAAGCAATGTTTAGTTTTTGTCTTTAAACAGTTGCATTAATTATGCTTTGTGACCTGGCCTGCCTTTCTCCTGCCTGCTGGCAGTAAGTATTGTGACATTAAAACTCAACTCTAATAAGTTATTGCAGTTTAGGTCTGACATAATTTTATTATGATAGGTGACTGCGTGTATCACAAGTCGCATATTATAAAGGATTTAGATACTGGTTTTTCTACAGGATTTGGAGAATCCTATGTATTATATGTTTCTTGTGGTTATAATCAAGTGACACACTTCACATACATTTAAGGTATATTAGAGAGTACTCATGTAGCATATGCAGCCTCTGATATTCGAGTACCTTTATAGAAATCTCAACCACTGGGATACTTGTAATGCCCAGGTCATATGTGATTCATTAGTATTATGGGAAATTATGTAACAAATTTCCCAGGATCAACCCATGACGCTTCATCTTCGAGAGGTGTTATTATATGTTATAACTATTTATAAAGCGCACAACCACCAAAAGGTATCTCGGCGTTAACTTCTCCTGAGACCAGAAAGAGTTAAAAAAATTAAAGAGGCTGATGGGGACCTAATTATTAAAAAGGCAGTTTTTAATTTTTTCCTGAGCATAAGTAGTGAAGGCATGTCTTTGATATGAGAGGGAAGGTAATTCCAGAGTTTAGCAAGGGATCTGCTGTTGTTTGTCAATTAGAGGGGTGATATATGGCTTCCAGGTGAGTATGTTCACATGAAGGAGGTCATTTTAGTGTAACTAGCTTGCACGGCTCCATTAATAATACTTTATATAATGGTCATGTGATTATTAACATCTGACGCCTGGTGATAGCTGGTTACCTTTAGGTGTGTTTGTTTTCACATACAAGATGGACCTATGTCTTACAGCCACATCTCATGATGCTCCCTTGTCAGCCCAGCCCTTCTACAGAATATAACTACGCCAAAACACATATTGCTCCTTGTTTTGTCATAGAGAGTACATTTGCTCTGCTCAAATCATGCGTTTGCTTTCTCGATCCCGCAGGTCATGTATTGAAGTTTTCACTAGACACTGTGGGGCTAATTACAATGCTGCCCGTAAAGGCTGCTACCGATGGTCGTAGCCTTCTGAGTCTGATCGTAATCAGCCGCAAGGTTTACTTTCCGACCGCCTCATTAAAATGTTGGCGGTCGGAAAGTAAACCGCCCGTTTATTCCGACTAGCTTATGATGGGCTCAAAGAGCCCACTGACCAGTAGGAACCGGTTCTTGATCCCAAAAGGCGGGCCTTTCCACCCTTGGATTACAATGCAGTTTCCGGCATGGTTTCTTTGCTGCCCTGTCCGACATGATACCAAGTCAGAAAGCGTATTTAGGGGCCCACAGCAGGGTCCCCTAAGGTGTGTGGCACCAGGTTGGGGGCAGAGGGGGCTCCATGCCCCCCTGTTGATCCCTGCACCCCCTGCCAGGAAGCTTGAGGTGTACCCTGTGGCAGGCACCTTGAGGGTCTGCCACGGGGTGCAGGGATGAGCAGCACCTCCCATTTCCCTATGGGAGCATGTATGATGGCCGGTTTATGCCTGTAATGCATGCTCCCATAGGGAAATGCAGGAATGCAACTGAACAGTGTTTGATAGCATCCTAATGAGGCGGACGGAACCGCCGACCACAGGTAGGTAGGTACCAGGACCAGGACGTTGTTGGGCAGAACATTGTAATTAGCCCCTGTGTGTAAGATCACTGTGGTCTGTCTTGCAACGTATTACCTTACACAACGCCTACATTTTAGCATCACCCCAAAACGGCAATACCAGCCAGGACTCACAGCAGCTGAGCCAGGTATGCAAAGAACACTTTTTTTTGCTAAGAATCACGTGCTGGACGCATTGTTTGTAGTGAGGCTGACACAATATATTGCTTTTAGCATGGCAGCATCATTTGTCAATGAATATGGATTCTGTGGTGTGGTTTTACACACAGAAACAACATATTGAGAAACATTATCACATTGTACACACACGATTCATTTGAAAGGATGAAATGAGTGCACATTAGTCCAATTGATTTCGTTGAGTCTGGTACCTGTATTAGCTTACAAGGGTGTAGGGAACACCCCGTGTAGGCAGCTTAAGCAGGACTGCTACTGGGTGACATAAGTTGGTTAAATCGGTCCCACTAAACATTAATTATCTACTTATTAACCTTCTCTGTCTGTACATCTGACGTTAGTTAGACAATAAATGCCAGAGAGGTATTTGAGCTGGGCAGAAATGTACACAAAGGAAAGAGATAAATAAAAACATGAAATTACAAAAAAGTGGAAACACAGTAGGACAAACAGAGAAAGTAGGAGAGTAGAATTTGCCTACTATGTTTACCCCCACTTTTTGCTGGTGTTTCACTGTTTCTCAACTTTAATCTGGCTGGGGCCATGCTAACGAGGACCCCAGTCCAGCTGCTTCCTCTCTAAATTGATTGCCTGTACATTAGGTACTCTCCGGATTGGTTACTGGGTTACCCTTGTGAGTCCCTAGTATATGGTTCCTTAAATACCATGGGCATAGGTACCCCAGAGACCTACCAGGGGCTGAATCATGTATTATGGCACCCCTGGTAAGCCTTCCAAAATTGCACCACAGGTCTGCTACTGCAGCCTGGGTAAGTTGGTGCATGGAACCCTTACTAAGATATAGGCTACCTATATCTGCCGATAATCACTGACACATATAAACCTAGAAGTCACTTCTATGACAGGCCTTATCAATCCTGAAGGCAGAGTGCGTGGTGCTGTGTGAGAGGGTGCCTCTGCAGCTTTCAGAATCCATTCTCTGTAGCTGTTCTGTGATGCAGCCAGACCATATACTCTTAAGTGCATTATAACCTCGCAGTATATGCTAACTTTGGAAGGGATGCACGGAAACATGTTGTGTTTGGTGTCAAACACTTTCAATCAATCAATCAATCGGAGTACTTGTAAAGCACGCTACTTACCCGTGAGGGTCTCAAGGCGCTATGGGGAGGGAAGGTGCTGCTACTGCTCGAAGAGCCAGGTCTTGAGGAGTCTTCTGAAGGCGAGTAGGTCTTGGGTCTGCTGTATGTGGGTAGGGAGGGTGTTCCAGGTCTTAGCGGCGAGGTAGGAGAAGGATCTGCCGCTGGAGGTCATTCGTTGGATGCGGGGGACAGTGGGGAGGGCGAGGCTGGCGGAGCGGTGCTGGCAGGTGGGGGTGTAGAAGCTGAGTCTGCTGTTCAGGTAGGCTGGTCCGGCGTTGTGGAGTGCTTTGTGTGCATGGGTGAGGAGCTTGAACGTGATCCCCTTGTCGACGGGGAGCCAGTGTAGGTCTCTCAGGTGGGGGGTGATGTGGCTGTGGCGGGGGACGTTGACGATCAGTCGGGCAGATGCGTTTTGGATGCGTTGTAGTCGTCGTAGGTGTTTGGCTGGGATTCCTGCATAGAGTGCGTTGCCCTGGTCTAGTCTTGTGCTGACGAGGGCCTGTGTCACCGTTCTTCTTGTTTCGGTCAGGATCCACTTGTAGATCCTGCGGAACATGGGGAGGGTGTTGTAGCAGGAGGAGGAGACGGTGTTGACCTGCTTAGACATGGAGAGGGAGGAGTCGAGGATGAATCCTAGGTTGCGTGCATGGTCAGTGGGTGTTGGTGCTGTTCCCAGTGTGTTCGGCCACCAGGAGTTATCCCAGGCTGAGGGGTTGGGTCCGAGGATGAGAACCTCCTTCTTGTCCGAGTTCAGCTTCAGACGGCTGTTCCTCATCCAGTCGGCGACGGCCTTCATTCCCTCGCGGAGGTTGGTTTTGGTGGTGTGTGGGTCTTTTGTAAGAGAGAGGATGAGCTGGGTGTCGTCAGCGTAGGAGATGATGTTGAGGTTGTGATGGCGGGCCACTTGTGCGAGGGGGGCATGTAGACGTTGAACAGCGTCGGGCTGAGAGATGAGCCCTGGGGGACGCCGCAGATGATATCGGTGGCTTTGGATCGGAAGGGTGGGAGGGGGATGCTCTGGGTTCTACCGGAGAGGAGGGACGTGGTCCAGTCAAGGGCCTTCTCTTGGATTCTGGCTTCTAGGAGGCGTGTCTTTAGAGTGCGATGGCAGACCGTGTCGAAGGTGGCTGACAGGTCCAGGAGGATGAGGGCGGATGTTTCGCTGTTGTCTAGTTGGTGCCTGATGTTGTCTGTGGCGGCGATGAGGGCTGTCTCGGTGCTGTGGTTTCGTCTGAATCCGGACTGTGACGGGTCCAAGATGTTGCTGTCTTTCAGGTGGCGGGCCAATTGTATGTTGACGATTATCTCAATGACCTTTGCCGGGAACGGGAGCAGGGAGATAGGCCGGAAGTTCTTGAGGTCCTTGGGGTCCGCCTTGGACTTCTTGAGGAGGGCGTTGATTTCGGCGTGCTATCAGCTTTCCGGGAATGACGCTGTTTCAAAGGAGATTTTGATAACCTTCCGTAGTTGGGGTGAGATGGCTGCGTCTGCTTTGTTGAATACGTGGTGTGGGCATGGGTCTGACGGAGATACTGAGTGGATGGAGTTCATGACCTTGCGTGTCTCGTCGTCGTTGACGTTGGACCAGGAGATCCGGCGGTTGGCGCTGGTAGTGTTTACAGGGGAGGTGGAGTCTAGCGTGGTCCTGGTGGTCCTGGCGGTGGGGGTAGAATTCCACCCTTCTAGAGGGTGAAGACATGTACACACTTACCTGACCAGTAATAGTTTAAAAGATCCCCAGCATCACAAATTGGATGCTTCAGCCACAGACACGAATCTGACCTCCTGCTGCTGGATGAAACTCCGGCAGGGGAGGCCTGGACAATAGGTTTCCTGTCACAGGGAGGTGTAACCACCTCCCAGATAGGCTTTAGTGTATTGGGTCTGGGTGGGAACATTCAGTGAATGCTTTTCAGACAGGGCTGGGGGCACCCTTGGTGTCCCTGTGCATATCCCAGTTCAAACCGGTTGCAGGGTCGCGAAACTGGACAAAGGGAAAGGGGTGCAACCACCCCCTCTCTCGATCCACCCACAGGTGGGACCCTAGAGTAAGTCCAACCCCTAATCTTAGTATAAGTATAGGAACCCAGTCCTTAGGACTTTAAATTAC
Organism: Lissotriton helveticus; assembly: GCF_964261635.1. Taxonomy (NCBI): domain Eukaryota; kingdom Metazoa; phylum Chordata; class Amphibia; order Caudata; family Salamandridae; genus Lissotriton; species Lissotriton helveticus. Next base: position 824,499,369 of record NC_136057.1, read on the forward strand.
CCTGGACGAAACTCTGTAACATATATCCTGGAACTTCGACATTCTATTTCGACTAGAAGATGGAAGAATCTCCCTTGGGGTAAAGGAGTGACTCCCCTGTTCAAACAGGCACAAAGAAGCATCTTGCTGGTCTGCATTTCCAAGGCTCATGCCTGATCCCGATGGATTTGCAACACAGGACACAGACTTCCAGACATCTCTGAGGCCGACACAGGATCCAAGCAAAGCTGAGACCCACAGCCGTCACGAGAGACGTGCGACCGGAGCTCCTGGACACCAGGCACATTTGCAAGTGCATCAACTTCCCGAGCATTCCCAAAGTTGTGCATTGGGCTACTCGTAGTCCAAGCCCCAAGCACCATTTGCACTGAAGATTGTGGGCCTACACTCCACGTGTGTTCCGTGGGCCCGCTTCTAGCATTTCTGCTCAAAGCTCCTTTGAGATCACTGGTTCATCGACTGGTGGGTCTCCACAAAGGTAACTCTTCTGTTTCTTGGGCTTTCCTGGTTGCTCCAGAAGTGCCCTGACTCCCCTCCAAAGTGTGACCTTGCTGGTCTGCACTGAAGCCAATCTCTGCTTTCTGCGTGGGTTGCTGTTGCCAAGGCTTGTTGGGTCCTATCCGGAATCCGACACCGCAGCACTCGACATCCTTCATGGGAAAGATCGAATCCAGCTCCTGGTTGTCGTCGACACCTCCTGGTCCTCGTGGCAAAAGAGTAAAGCTTCACCTTTTTCACCTGAAATCACCCGACATTCGTTGGCATAATCTCCTTGCCTTCTGGGTCACTGGCTAGTGACCCAGACTCTCTCCCTGCTGCTTTCAGGTACTTTTCTACTCCGATCCAGGCTTGGATCCATCCGGACACTTTCCACTTGGTCACCTGCAGAACTTTTCGGCAGCTCGCCATAGAAAACGACGACGAAACCTGACACGAAAAGACGCCTATGCACCCGGCTTCCCTGGGTGAGGTAACACGAGTACTCCAGTGCTCCCGTGGGTGTTGACTCTAGAACTGCCTAGTTCTAAGAGGTTTGCTCCAAGTCCTCTTCTAGGTGTCCTTCCTCTGTAATTTTCCAACCGCGACTTTCCCCATAGAAGTAAATGGTGATTCGCGTCTGTGTTTAGACACTGCACATGTCCCCCGTGGGCCCCCTGTGTCACTACCTTGGGTGGTTCCTGGTGGCCCCCACGGTTCTACAGTCTCTAGGCCTGATATCTATGCCCATCATGGTTCTTATACCACTTTCTTAGTATATGGTTTGTGAGTTCCCTAGGGCAAAACGTATACTGTGCTAATTTACTGTGTGCTAATTGAGCCTACTCAATGTACTTTTGCCTCTAGCCTCATAAAGAAACTAGAGGAGTGTGTTTAGAATAAATACATATATTTTATATATATGCCTGGTGTGGTTCTCCTTTCATTTGGTCGTTCACAAGATTATAGACTGGTAAAACTGCTTTACATTCCTTCAAGACTAAGCCTGAAGGCTGCTCTCCACAGCTACCACTAGGATAGCTTTCTATATGGTTGTCTTTAACCTACCATCAATAAGGTGTCATTTGGACTGGTGCAAGGTGCCCACTAGAATAGTGGACAGCATATGCCACGCCAACTTCTCACAGTAAGCATGAGAGAAAGGTAAGAAAGGGAAAGTCATGATGAAAGAAAAAAGATGAGTAAATAGAAGGAGGAAGGAAAGAATGGAAGGAGAAAGGAAGATTGAAAGGGAGGAAATGTAAGAGGAAATAAGGAAGAAATGGAGAAATGCAAGTTTGTAGGAAAAAAATAGTTAGATGCTAAGTGTAAGGGGATGGATGAAAGAGCAGAAGGATCGATAGGTTATAGGGAGAATGAGTGGACGATTAAAGAATGGAAAGATGGGGAACAGTGAAAAAATTTGAAGGTGAAAATATGACTAGATGAATATGTGAAGGTACCGATGGATGGACGCATGAAAGGATGGATGCATATATGGATGGATGACTAAAGGGATAAGGTAACTCTCCTAAGAAGGGTAGGGTTTGTTCCCTCATGTACTCACTGTCAGTGGAGGTATAGTTCAAGTGGGATCTTAATTCTCTGGTTACTCCCTTCACTAGCTACATAATGTGATATGCACTTAAGAGTGATTTCTCAACAAAAATGTCACAAATGTCATAAAAATACATTGTAATGGGACATGTGAATGCTCTGTAGCTAAGTGTGTTGTTCTGGCAATCTTCCTTATGTCAGAACATTATTAAAAGATTAGAAAACTGAAAAATAAGAAGGTTTAAAAAATGTAAACTTCTATCACAATGCGTTTATATAAACCTAAGCAAAGAATTTCAAAAATGAAAAATATGAAGCACGTCAGAATGCTATGCTGACAACTCCATGCAGCATCCTAGGTTGCTCCTGGGAGGCTGGGACATCTCTCTCCCTCTCTCTCTCTCTCTCTCTCTCTCTCTCTCTCTCTCTCTCTCTCTCTCTCTCTTCTCTCTCTCTCTCTCTCTCTCTCTCTCTTTCCCGCTCTCTCTCTGGTACATTTACAGTTTTTAAATTCATCCTTCTGGTTATGGTAAACTGAGACCCTTGAGCTCATTAAGCATGTCATTTGCAGCAGAGTGATCATTTCTTTGCTTGCTGAGCAATTTATTTTGACATTCTTCAATGTTTGTTTTTACATATATTTTGATTGAAATTGGTCATTTGTTTAGGGAAATAATATCATACTGCAAGTCTCTGTCACAGGCTAATATTTCGCAGGGAACGCAAAGAAAATGTGCCATCATTTGATAGCAGTAACCACAAGTATTGACATATATCAGCCATAAACTGTCTCATAGCAATGTGTTCAATATGTTTGGTATCAGTTTCGTTTCATTACTCATCTTTTTTATCCTAGCTACATTATGGTTAGTGTGTTCGTGAACCTGGTTTCCGGGTTCTCTCAAAGGGTTTCCCGTAGTATGGGTCCTACATGACTATGAATCAATGCCAAGGGAGTTTGGGAACCAGGAGATAAAGAAATAACGAAAACAAGAATCAACAAAATAAACATGTGTAGGGGATCTCTAGGGGGCTTCTGGGCATTGAGTAGGCGGTATATTGCAGGAAGTATGTCTGGCAACGGAATATAATTGTCATCTGTTTTGTGGCAGCTAGTTGGATAATACTAAGTCAGCACATCAGGAGGAGGTATTACGTGCAAATATGGAATGCCATGTTGGTGTGTCAATGCAGTCATCCAGCCTCTCGTTCTCCTACGTGTGGACCCCCGACATGTTCCTCCTGTCAAAGTCGCCCCTCCTCTCTCCTGACCATCTGAGTCACTTTGGGGCATATTCCCCAGAACGGCGCTAAAAATGATCGCTGGTTCAGTGGCAGAAAACTGCAGCTAAAGCGTTGATAATGGGCTTGATAATATGCCCTTGAGAATTCCAATATAAGTCCATGTTCTGGTGTCAACATGGGCTTCTATTAGAATTCTCCAGGGCATATTATCAAGACCATTATCACTGCTTTAGCGACAGTTTTCTGCCGCTAAACCAGCGATAATTTTAACGTCGTTCTTGATAATATGCCTTTTTGTTCAGGTTCTACATCCGCCCCCGTGCTCCCAACTTTCTAGGGCCTCCGCCCATAAGTCTACTACTGGATGTCTGTGGACTCCCCTGGCATCCACCCGTCAGAGAGCTCTTTCCTTGACCTGGGCAAAGTCATGACATCCCTCACCCATCCTTAAGAAATATAAAAATGAGGGAGCATCACCATTCTAGATAATTTGGTCATAAGGGGCAATTGCAAGGATCTCCAGAAGGCGACTCAGGCCCTAAGAAAGCGAAGCACACCTCCAAAGATTCCCTTGTGTATGTCATCCAGATTATGATACCACTTGATGCCTTGGTATTTAAAAGGTATGGGTGACCAGGTAAGTACCAAGTGGAGTGGAGATCCGGCAGCCGAGGGGTGCCCCACTTGCAGGGAAATGTGCATGTTTTAGTCTGGTTTACCCGTAGGCCTCATAGAGGTCCAAATTCCTCCAGCCGATGTATCGCAACCTGTGCTCCGACAGGGCAATCTGCAAAGTATAGAAGGAGATCATCTGCCCACAAGGGGTTAATATGTTCTTGGCCATCCACTACCATACTGCTTCCCCTTCCCTCCCTCCAGAATAATTACACCATGGGCTACATGGCCAGGACAAACAGCAGGGGAGACAGAGGCCATCCCTGTCTCATACTCCGGAACATGTGGTGAAAATCATGGCACCGCGTTTAACTTGTGCTGTTGTCTCAAATCAAGTAGGTTAACCCATCTGGTGCATCCTTCCCCCATCCCCTTAAGCATTACTTTCAATCAGAAATCCCATTCAAAGGCCTTTTCAAGGTCCACTGACATGAGCATTGTCATAAGGTAAGCCATACATCAGGGTGGTGTAGGACATGCCACAGTCTCCTAAGATTGCGAGAGATACTGTGGCTTTGCTATGAAATCATTTTTATGTTAGTTGTCCAAAAAATGTAGGACAGTAGCCTGAATGCTAGCACTTTGCTCAGGCTCTTGAAATCCATATTAAGTATGGATAGTGGGTGGAAAGCAGAGGTGGGGGCCCGAAGATTTTAGTTCCCGGGAGTTGGATAACAGTTGCACTACTTGTAGAATCAGGTAGGCAGCCCGTCTTTAAGGACTCAGCTTTGAGAGTTTCTAATCTGAGGGCCAGCAGACCCATACAGGCTGAATAGAACTCCGGGGGGAGTCCTTCTGGGCCCAGGGTTTTACCGGTGGCCATTTCCTTGATGGCATGTTGTATCTCCTGCATTGCCACTGGGCCTCCAAGAGCATCCTATGCCTCACACAGCAACGTGGGAGGGGGCAGACTGTCTAAAAACCTCTCCTGCTAATTATCTGACAGCTCCTCTGAGCTGCAGTATAATGTCTCATAGTAGCGTCGGACCTAATATTTGATGGTCGCAGGTGAATAGATGTGCACCCCAGCAGTGGATGTTATGTGTGTGAAGGGTATGCTACGCAGCTCAGGGTGGATAAGCCATGCTAGTAATTGTCCAGTTTTAGCTTCCTCATCGTGTGCCCTAGCTACTTAGGCCATGTAATCGTGGCACCTCACTCGTTCTAGAATGGTGTTAAAACTTTCTTTCATGTCTAATAATCTCTGTTGGATAACTGGGTTGGCTTCAAAGGCTTTCTTCCAGTGCATGTATGGTGAAAGTTCCTCATTTAGGTCCCTTTCTGTACGAAAGTGGGGTTCTGTTGTAGTAAACCCCAACTTTTGGCCTGATTTTTGATGCACTTTGACTTGATGGTCCCAGGGTCTCTGACAATCAGGTTCCCAGGGCCTGTGTTCTTTCCCAAAACTGTACCTGTGTATCCTCAATTTGCATCACTCTGGCCACATGTTAGTCCCTCGTAAAAGGTACCATGGGTACCGAATGCACTGTGCCAAGAGAATGCCTCTGAGGGTTGCAGCACATATGTTGCCACACTTAGAGATCATGTACCTTGGCACACACACGCTGCCATTGAAGGTTGCGTGTTTTGGAGAATAAAAAAAGTCAAGAGTCGACATTGCACACGTCTGTGTGCCATGCCTGCAACCGACTGCCTATGGTATAGGTAAGACACCCCTCTAGCTGGGCGCACTATACCACTGGTGTCTAAGTCCATTCTTAGACATTGTAAGTGCAGTAAAGTCATAAAGACTATTTGCTTTGGGAGTTTGTCATTATGAACTCCACAGCACCCAGCTGACTTTACTGAATTCTGGGAACTTTGGTAGCGAACATCTCAGCATAATAAACCCACACTGATGCCATTGTAGTATTATTATGCTGTGCAACCAGAGAGCATCTTAGAGATGCTCCCTGCTAAACAACCAGCCTCTGGTGGGTTCCCTGATTGGTAAACACCAGTCTGCCACCACAAGACAGATTTCTGGACCCCTGGGATGGGGACCTTTGCTCCCTGAGCCCAGAAACAAAGCCTAGGCCGGGCAGAGGTGTTCCATACCTCCATCCAGGTCAGAAAGAGCTATCTGTGGCAGGGGAGCTTCAAATGCTTTCCTGCCTTTTAACACGAACCCCAGCCTCTCCTGCTATCAGGAGCCGGCCCCCTTCCTGTCTCACCCCCTTTTTGGTGGGAAGACAGGTGGGAAAAATTAGGACAGCCTAGAAGGTGTGCCCACCTCTGCCAACCCCACCCCTCCAAAGAAAGACTATGAGGCTGCTGAAGACAAAGAAACCCGATGCCTGGAACCACCACTGCACGCGTCGTCTATGGCCCGACTCAGAGTTAGCCACCGGTCCCAGCGAGGTCGCCCAGCTCTCAACAGTCCGAGTCCACTGTGGGTTGACTCCTCCAGGACTCCCCAATGTCACCGGCAGCCTCTGTACAGAGACCCCCCAACCTCACGTAGCCCACTAAGGTGAAATCCGTCCTCAAAAGATACCTAAGCATCCAGCTGCCCTGTGTCCTGGAGAAAAGGACCTGAGGTGCACCTACATCCCTGAGCCCTCTAACTTACCTGCCCAGCTGTTGGTTCTTCCCAGAAGACTTCCTGGACCAAGCCTGCAGCCAAAATCCAAAACCAGCAACTCCCTTTGAAAACAACAGGGCACCCAACACCAAATCAGCACTTTGCACTGAGCCGCCCCTGTGCTGCTGTGGGTGCATCTTGGGTGCTATCTCGGGGCCATCCCCTCTACCCTCAGCTTAATCCTGGGTGATTTGTTCCCTCAACCCTTGTGGCATTCCGAGAGCAGCCACCAACCGATTGACCCCTAGCCAAATAGGCTAACATTGGGCCTCAGCACTCTGTACCTGGCCCGCCTAGTGCCGCTGGGGATGCTTTTTGAGTGCATCCTTGACCCTGGGTGAATGTTTGTTCTAACCCAGACACTCAACCCCAAAGACCGTTTACTTACCTGCAAACCAATAACCTCATTTTTCTCAATAGGATTGCATTGACTGTTTCCTCTGAAAATCGACAGTGTTGAGGGTGTTTGTATGGAAACACACAAAACCGTGGTTTTATGAAAACTGTTTTATTTACGTTTTATCTAGGAAATGTCCCAGTGTGATATCTAGGCATATCACACTAAGTAGAAAAAGTAATTTGAAAAGTACTCTGAAAAGTAATCAAAGGTATTTACAACTGTATTTGCATATTTTACAAACCTGTAATAAAAGTCATTATTCTTCCAGCTTGCTTGCTTATCAAAGTGTCTGGAAAAGTACACTTCTATTCACCAGTACCAAGACCTGCTTGGTTCTAGAAATAAAATAAAACAAAGAAATGTTCTTGATACAAACAATTGGTCTGAATTCAGTCTTTGTGTGACATCATTTTTGCCTTAGTGTGTACAATAAATGCGCAACTCTACCTTCTTATAAAGCCTTACTGCTCGCCCACACTACCACAAATAGAGAGTAAGGTATTATCTACTTTTATCTCTGCAAGCCTTTGGGGATCCACTGGACTCTGTGCACACTGTATCTTCTAATACCGACTCCTTGCCCTATACAGTGACCACGAATTGCAACTTTAAAGGCCTCTTAATCTAGAAGAGCAGATGACGCTGAGCCCTATTTGTCGTTACAATAGTCTGTAATGTCATTATGCAGGTGTCCTCTAGTGCTGTTGGTTGTAGATGCCATGTGAGAATCACCGGTCTGTCATCTATTGGTCAGAACCCCAAGAGTAGGGAACTGTGGTCATAGAGAGCGCGGCCCAAACTATTCAGAGAATGTCACATATTGGCTTAGTCCCTCTGAGCATAGGAATCTGTCCAGTCTAGTGTGCAGGGCATAGATATGTGAGTAGAAGAAGTAGTCTCGCTCTGTACTGTGGTGATTGCACCAGATGTCTGCCAGCCCCCAGTGGTGTAGCAACTCCAAAAAGCCTGTCACTATTCTATGAGCTGGGGCACCAGGTAAGAGGGGTGCAAAGAGGTCCAGGAGTAGATCTGTGACACAATTAAAATGCCCTCCCGTAAGCAGATCTGCACCTGCCAACTGCCCCAGGGGTGCCAATAGTGAGTGTAGAAAAGATAACTGGTCGTGGTTGGGTGCATAGATGCTCCCCAAGTCACTTCTTTCCCCAGTAACCTTCCCGTCACTGGCATGTACCGTCCCTCCTTATCAATGGATGATTGTATATCTTCAAAAGGGGTCCCAGCCCTGACCCAGGCCAGTGTCCCGCTAATATATGCAGAGTATGAGGTGGCATGTAACTGGCCACACCATCTACGCCATAAGTGCTCCACTTCCATCCTGTTGAAATGGGTCTCCTCTAACATTGCTATATGGACTTCCCTGCACCTAAGATACCTATGAATATTGTGGTGCTGAGCTGCATTCATCATCCCCCAGACATTCCAGGTCATATAAGAAGTCCTGTGTTCATAGTGGCCATATGAATTGGGTTGTCATTGACAGCAAACAGGTGTAACCAAGCTGTTTCCAGAACACATCTCACAGCCACCCCTATATTGTGTTCCCTGAGCTACACTATAATAAATACTAAGCATGGGCGTAAAATCCGCTCCGCTCGCGAATTTTTTGGATTTTCGGCAAATTCGCAATCCACGAACTCTCGCAAATTTGTCGAAAATCCGTGAATCCGCTCGCGGCGGATTTTTTGCTTGGTTGCGGCGCGCGGCGTGGTGCACGGCGTTCACTTTCCGTCATTAAGCGTTTGCCGAGTTGTTTTTCTCGATCATATTTTGCGAGTGCTGCGACATTTTGGATCTTGCTGCGTGATCCCGCGGGAGTTTGGCGCCCGCGAATACGTAATCGCGGCTTGCCACCTTGCACAGCACACCTCGCGAGAGTTCGCAATTGCGAACACGTAGTTGCGGCGGAAAGGAACAATCTCGCACTCGCGAAATAGAGATTTTGCAATTCTGCACAAGAAATCCACTAGCAAACAGGATAAACCTTCAGAAAATGATTATTTTTATCAGAATCACTCCTCAGGTTGACATTTGCATGGCCTTTTTTTTTGCAAGGAGTCCATTTTTTTTGGGGGGGGGGAGGGAAGGAAGTGCCCCACAGTCTCCAACTTCCTGTTCCTGTCCAGCAGGCTCCTCCCAGTGCTTTGTCCATCTCCTGGTCACTTTCATTTGGATCTGGAGCTGGAAGGATTACTTTTTGTGGGTGCTGCTGGATATTTGGATTTGAGGCCTTTTTGACTTTCTTTGGATCACTTTTGGATTAGAAATCAACTTTCACAAGTAAGTTTGTTTGGGGCATTACAGTTGCTGCAACTACAATTTTGGAACTTTTTCAGAACATTAAATAAATTATATTGTGGGTAGCCACAGTATCCAGTAGGACCAGGGTTGGCTATGGGTGCATGATACAACTGTTTTGTTGAATTTAAACACCATTGAGGCCATGGATGGGCTGGGATTGTGCTGATTTTTGTTGTTTTTGTCGTTTTTTGGGGGCTGCTGGTGGGGCCCTTTGCCCAGGGGTGGTGAGTGGTGCATGGGCCTGGTCTTTCTGTGGGGTGTCTTCTTGAATTTAAACATCATTGAGGCCATGGATGGGCTGAGATTGTGCTTATTTTATTGTTTTTTGTCGTTTTTTGGGGGCTGCTGGTGTGGCCTTTTGCCCAGGGGTGGTGGTGCATGGACTGAGTGTGCCTGTGGTGTGGTCTCACTCTCTTTAATGTAAACATCATGGATGGCATTGGATTGTGGTGATTTTTGGCTGTTTGTCTGTTTTTTGGGGGTGTACTGTTGATGTGGACTGGCCATGTGGGTGGTGGTGGTGGCCATCTTGAGTGCTGGCTGGTACAGGCAACATGTGCTTGGGGTGCAAGGGGCCATTTTGAAGAGAGGCAGTGTCTGAGGCCTGCACTTATTTTGCCTACTTTTCATCCATTATCCCCAGGGGTAGTGACTCAGTGTTGCATGGGCCTAGTCTTTCTGAGGGGTGTCTTATTGAATTTAAACACCATTGAGGCCATGGATGGGCTGGGATTGTGCTGATTTTCTTGTTTTTTGTTGTTTTTTTGGGGCTGCTGGTGGGGCCCTTTGCCCAGGGGTGATGAGTGTTGCATGGGCCTAGTCTTTCTGTGGGGTGTCCTCTTGAATTTAAACACCATTGAGGCCATGGATGGGCTGGGATTGTGCTGTTTTTTGTGGTTTTTGTCATTTTTGGGGGCTGCTGGTGTGGCCTTTTGCCCAGGGGTAGTGGTGCATGGACTGAGTGTGCCTGTAGTGTGGTCTCACTCTCTTTAATGTAAACATCCTGGATGGCATTGGATTGTGGTGATTTGTGGGTGTTTTTCTGTTTTTTTGGGGTGTACTGTTGATGTGGACTGGCCATGTGGGTGGTGGTGGTGGCCATCTTGAGTGCTGGCTGGTACAGGCAACATGTGCTTGGGGTGCAAGGGGCCATTTTGAAGAGAGGCAGTGTCTGAGGCCTGCACTTATTTTGCCTACTTTTCATCCATTATCCCCAGGGGTAGTGACTCAGTGTTGCATGGGCCTAGTCTTTCTGAGGGGTGTCTTATTGAATTTAAACACCATTGAGGCCATGGATGGGCTGGGATTGTGCTGATTTTCTTGTTTTTTGTCGTTTTTTTGGGGCTGCTGGTGTGGCCTTTTGCCCAGGGGTAGTGGTGCATGGACTGAGTGTGCCTGTAGTGTGGTCTCACTCTCTTTAATGTAAACATCCTGGACGGCATTGGATTGTGGTGATTTGTGGGTGTTTTTCTGTTTTTTTGGGGTGTACTGTTGATGTGGACTGGCTTGGGGTGTAGGGGCCATTTTGAAGAGAGGCAGTGTCTCAGGCCTGCACTTATTTTGCCTACTTTTCATCCATTATCCCCAGGGGTAGTGACTCAGTATTGCATGGGCCTAGTCTTTCTGAGGGGTGTCTTCTTGAATGTAAACACCATTGAGGCCATGGATGGGCTAGGATTGTGCTGATTTTATTGTTTTTTTGTCGTTTTTTTGGGGCTGCTGGTGGGGCCCTTTGCCCAGGGGTGGTGAGTGTTGCATGGGCCTAGTCTTTCTGTGGGGTGTCCTCTTGAATTTAAACACCATTGAGGCCATGGATGGGCTGGGATTGTGCTGTTTTTTGTGGTTTTTGTCATTTTTTTGGGGCTGCTGGTGTGGCCTCTTGACCAGGGGTAGTGGTGCATGGACTGAGTGTGCCAGTAGTGTGGTCTCACTCTCTTTAATGTAAACATCCTGGATGGCATTGGATTGTGGTGATTTGTGGGTGTTTTTCTGTTTTTTTGGGGTGTACTGTTGATGTGGACTGGCCATGTGGGTGGTGGTGGTGGCCATCTTGAGTGCTGGCTGGTACAGGCAACATGTGCTTGGGGTGCAAGGGGCCATTTTGAAGAGAGGCAGTGTCTGAGGCCTGCACTTATTTTGCCTACTTTTCAACCATTATCCCCAGGGGTAGTGACTCAGTGTTGCATTGGCCTAGTCTTTCTGAGGGGTGTGTTATTGAATTTAAACACCATTGAGGCCATGGATGGGCTGGGATTGGCTGATTTTCTTGTTTTTTGTCGTTTTTTTGGGGCTGCTGGTGGGGCCCTTTGCCCAGGGGTGGTGAGTGTTGCATGGGCCTAGTCTTTCTGTGGGGTGTCCTCTTGAATTTAAACACCATTGAGGCCATGGATGGGCTGGGATTGTGCTGTTTTTTGTAGTTTTTGTTGTTTTTGTGGGGCTGCTGGTGTGGCCTTTTGCCCAGGGGTAGTGGTGTATGGACTGAGTGTGCCTGTAGTGTGGTCTCACTCTCTTTAATGTAAACATCCTGGATGGCATTGGATTGTGGTGATTTGTGGGTGTTTTTCTGTTTTTTTGGGGTGTACTGTTGATGTGGACTGGCCATGTGGGTGGTGGTGGTGGCCATCTTGAGTGCTGGCTGGTACAGGCAACATGTGCTTGGGGTGCAAGGGGCCATTTTGAAGAGAGGCAGTGTCTGAGGCCTGCACTTATTTTGCCTACTTTTCATCCATTATCCCCAAGGGTAGTGACTCAGTGTTGCATGGGCCTAGTCTTTCTGAGGGGTGTCTTATTGAATTTAAACACCATTGAGGCCATGGATGGGCTGGGATTGTGCTGATTTTCTTGTTTTTTGTCGTTTTTTTGGGGCTGCTGGTGTGGCCTCTTGCCCAGGGGTAGTGGTGCATGGACTGAGTGTGCCTGTAGTGTGGTCTCACTCTCTTTAATGTAAACATCCTGGATGGCATTGGATTGTGGTGATTTGTGGGTGTTTTTCTGTTTTTTTGGGGTGTACTGTTGATGTGGACTGGCTTGGGGTGTAGGGGCCATTTTGAAGAGAGGCAGTGTCTCAGGCCTGCACTTATTTTGCCTACTTTTCATCCATTATCCCCAGGGGTAGTGACTCAGTGTTGCATGGGCCTAGTCTTTCTGAGGGGTGTCTTATTGAATTTAAACACCATTGAGGCCATGGATGGGCTGGGATTGTGCTGATTTTCTTGTTTTTTGTCGTTTTTTTGGGGCTGCTGGTGTGGCCTCTTGCCCAGGGGTAGTGGTGCATGGACTGAGTGTGCCTGTAGTGTGGTCTCACTCTCTTTAATGTAAACATCCTGGATGGCATTGGATTGTGGTGATTTGTGGGTGTTTTTCTGTTTTTTTGGGGTGTACTGTTGATGTGGACTGGCTTGGGGTGTAGGGGCCATTTTGAAGAGAGGCAGTGTCTCAGGCCTGCACTTATTTTGCCTACTTTTCATCCATTATCCCCAGGGGTAGTGACTCAGTGTTGCATGGGCCTAGTCTTTCTGAGGGGTGTCTTCTTGAATGTAAACACCATTGAGGCCATGGATGGGCTGGGATTGTGCTGATTTTATTGTTTTTTGTCGTTTTTTTGGGGCTGCTGGTGGGGCCCTTTGCCCAGGGGTGGTGAGTGTTGCATTGGCCTAGTCTTTCTGTGGGGTGTCCTCTTGAATTTAAACACCATTGAGGCCATGGATGGGCTGGGATTGTGCTGATTTTATTGTTTTTTGTCGTTTTTTTGGGGCTGCTGGTGGGGCCCTTTGCCCAGGGGTGATGAGTGTTGCATGGGCCTAGTCTTTCTGTGGGGTGTCCTCTTGAATTTAAACACCATTGAGGCCATGGATGGGCTGGGATTGTGCTGTTTTTTGTGTTTTTTGTCGTTTTTTTGGGGCTGCTGGTGTGGCCTCTTGCCCAGGGGTAGTGGTGCATGGACTGAGTGTGCCTGTAGTGTGGTCTCACTCTCTTTAATGTAAACATCCTGGATGGCATTGGATTGTGGTGATTTGTGGGTGTTTTTCTGTTTTTTTGGGGTGTACTGTTGATGTGGACTGGCCATGTGGGTGGTGGTGGTGGCCATCTTGAGTGCTGGCTGGTACAGGCAACATGTGCTTGGGGTGCAAGGGGCCATTTTGAAGAGAGGCAGTGTCTGAGGCCTGCACTTATTTTGCCTACTTTTCATCCATTATCCCCAGGGGTAGTGACTCAGTGTTGCATGGGCCTAGTCTTTCTGAGGGGTGTCTTATTGAATTTAAACACCATTGAGGCCATGGATGGGCTGGGATTGTGCTGATTTTCTTGTTTTTTGTCGTTTTTTTGGGGCTGCTGGTGTGGCCTCTTGCCCAGGGGTAGTGGTGCATGGACTGAGTGTGCCTGTAGTGTGGTCTCACTCTCTTTAATGTAAACATCCTGGATGGCATTGGATTGTGGTGATTTGTGGGTGTTTTTCTGTTTTTTTGGGGTGTACTGTTGATGTGGACTGGCTTGGGATGTAGGGGCCATTTTGAAGAGAGGCAGTGTCTCAGGCCTGCACTTATTTTGCCTACTTTTCATCCATTATCCCCAGGGGTAGTGACTCAGTGTTGCATGGGCCTAGTCTTTCTGAGGGGTGTCTTCTTGAATGTAAACACCATTGAGGCCATGGATGGGCTGGGATTGTGCTGATTTTATTGTTTTTTGTCGTTTTTTGGGGCTGCTGGTGGGGCCCTTTGCCCAGGGGTGGTGAGTGTTGCATTGGCCTAGTCTTTCTGTGGGGTGTCCTCTTGAATTTAAACACCATTGAGGCCATGGATGGGCTGGGATTGTGCTGTTTTTTGTGTTTTTTGTCGTTTTTTTGGGGCTGCTGGTGTGGCCTCTTGCCCAGGGGTAGTGGTGCATGGACTCAGTGTGCCTGTAGTGTGGTCTCACTCTCTTTAATGTAAACATCCTGGATGGCATTGGATTGTGGTGATTTGTGGGTGTTTTTCTGTTTTTTTGGGGTGTACTGTTGATGTGGACTGGCCATGTGGGTGGTGGTGGTGGCCATCTTGAGTGCTGGCTGGTACAGGCAACATGTGCTTGGGGTGCAAGGGGCCATTTTGAAGAGAGGCAGTGTCTGAGGCCTGCACTTATTTTGCCTACTTTTCATCCATTATCCCCAGGGGTAGTGACTCAGTGTTGCATGGGCCTAGTCTTTCTGAGGGGTGTCTTATTGAATTTAAACACCATTGAGGCCATGGATGGGCTGGGATTGTGCTGATTTTCTTGTTTTTTGTCGTTTTTTTGGGGCTGCTGGTGGGGCCCTTTGCCCAGGGGTGGTGAGTGTTGCATGGGCCTAGTGTTTCTGTGGGGTGTCCTCTTGAATTTAAACACCATTGAGGCCATGGATGGGCTGGGATTGTGCTGTTTTTTGTAGTTTTTGTCGTTTTTTTGGGGCAGCTGGATTGGCCTTTTGCCCAGGGGTAGTGGTGTATGGACTGAGTGTGCCTGTAGTGTGGTCTCACTCTCTTTAATGTAAACATCCTGGATGGCATTGGATTTTGGTGATTTGTGGGTGTTTTTCTGTTTTTTTGGGGTGTACTGTTGATGTGGACTGGCCATGTGGGTGGTCGTGGTGGCCATCTTGAGTGCTGGCTGGTACAGGCAACACGTGCTTGGGGTGCAAGGGGCCATTTTGAAGAGAGGCAGTGTCTGAGGCCTGCACTTATTTTGCCTACTTTTCATCCATTATCCCCAGGGGTAGTGAGTGTTGCATGGGCCTAGTCTTTCTGTGGGGTGTCTTGAATGTAAACATCATGGATGGCATGGGATTGTGCTGATTTTTCTGTGTTTTTCGATTTTTTGGGGTGTATAACTGAACTGATGTTCCTCTGTCTTCCATTGCTTTTAGGTGCACAAGACTCAAGAGAACCACCAGTGCCAGGAAGAAGTCCTGCAGCGGTGTGTGTGTGCAGCATAACGTCACGCGACGTCACGTCTGGACACAGACAACTCTGCAACTCGTGCAACTGCTGCCTGCTGTTCTGACCTGCTCTGAAAAAGATGGCCCCAAAAAAAGTTACCCGTAGCTCCTCTAGCAAGAAAGTTGCCAGTAAGGAGCAGAAGAAGCAAGTTACCAAGGAGACTGGTGTGCCGGCCACACCTTTTTTTGGGAGTAAAAAAAAAAGTATGCCTGCAGCAGCAGCGGGATCTGCTGGGGACCAAGCTGGGAGCAGCACCCCCGCTCCATTGGGCTCAGTGACACCACCACCACGCCAACTTAAGTCCAAGCCCTTCACTGCTGCAGAGGCACTTAGTCTAGTTGTTCAATCACCATCGACCAGTGATGTTGGCTCATCGCAAGAAAGTAGCAGCAATGTCCCTCAATCAACACAGGTTGTTGTAACTCATCTGACGAGTGTTGAACAACCACACCTGCAACAAAAACCACATGTGCAAGTACAAGCCCAAGTACATGTGGAAGGAGAGGCAGCGCAAGGAGATGCGCAAGCAGAGGTGCATGGAGGGTCACAAGTGCCCACAATAGTTGTTCCTCCCGAAGTAGGGGCACATCAGGAAATCGACAATCAAGGCGAGGTATCATTTGAGGAAGACACTCCTCCTGATGATCATTCATTGTCTTCCACACCCCTAGCAAGGAAGAGATCAAGGGTGGTGTCTACATCTTCTTCAAGCACACCTCCTTCTGATGATACGGATCAAAATTGGGAACCAGCACCACTGCCGTCTGAGAGTGAGGCACATGATCTGACAAAGGTAGTTAAGCGTAAAAGGAAGCTCGTCCAAAGTCTCAGAGTTATGGAGTGTAATGATGACGCTCAACAAGAAGTGGCGGATACTGCTGCTGATGAAGACTCTGACAACGACGACCCAGTCATCATAAAGGTCACTGCAGCCCCAGCGGGCATGCAGCAAACAGACATTTTGACCCTAGCCCGAAAAGCTGCTGAGCGTGATGATGATGATGTTGTCGACGAGGAGGCAGTGGAAACACCACCACAATCATTGGAGTTAAGTAGTACACCAACTCGTACCGCTTCCATATTTCTTTCTGGCAAGAAGGGACCGCCATCCACCTCGACCTTAATTAGTGGCGGTGAAAGTGCACAACGTACAAAAGTTGGGCAATCCAGATCCTCCACTTCATCTGGCATTAGCAGCATGACCACCACCACCAGTATCGCCGCCTCCTCCAGGCCCCACAGACACTTCAATTCCCCAGTTTGGGACTTCTTTACTGTTTGCCCAAAAAGGGAAAAGTTCTCCATTTGTACCCTTTGTAAGCTTGCAGTTAGTCGTGGTAAGTCAGGTACCAACTATGGTACCGGAGGCCAGCGAGGTCATCTTGAGAGACAGCACACTGTCCAATGGTTTGCGCACCTAGATGCGATCAAGGAAGCCCGAATTGGAAGTCAAGAAAACGTTGATGTTGCATCTGATGATGACGAGGAGGAAGAAAACGTGTCAAACACTTCACTTACACCCAGTACCCCTGTCAGCAGCACATCCCGTGTGAGGCACACTAAGAGTGTTGGAGCGAGTGAGACACCAACGCGCAAAAGTTCACCAGCGAGCATAATTGGGTCAACAAAGTCATTATCATCCCGTAAATGCTTGGTCCAGGGCAACATTAGAACCATGTTTTCTTCAGACGCGCCATATGAACGCAACCACCCACTGACGCGTCTGTATAACACTAAGCTGGCTAAAATGCTAGCTGTGGACCTTCTCCCTTTTTCTTTTGTAGAAGCGGTAGGTTTTCTAGAATTAGTGGCAACGCTCTGCCCTAAATGGAAAGTTCCTAGCCGGTTCTATTTTGCCAGAGTTGCGGTTCCAGCACTACATGAAGATGTGCTGGAGGCGATTGGGGCAGCTTTGCAGAAGAGTGCTGTTCACACTATACATCTGACAACAGACATATGGACCAGTGGCGCAGGCGCTGATTACATGTGCATCACTGCACACTGGGTCTCTTTTTCAGGTGTTAAAGCAAAGCTAAACGCAGGTGTTGACCCGGACCAAGTTTTTAAAGCTGCTCGGAAACATGCAACACTAGCCATGTTTGGCTTGGAGAAAAGTCACACAGCAGAAAACATTTTGGACGAGTTTAACAAAAAGGTCTTTCACTGGCTGTCCCCAAAAAAACGCCAGATTGGTTATGTTTCCACGGATAATGGCGCCAATGTAGTTAAACCCATGTCGCTGGGTGCATATTTCAGAGTGCCGTGTTTGGCACACTGTATCAACCTGGTAGTTCAAAAATTCTTGAGTGATAGAGACAGTACAGCGTTCGAGGTAATGGCCACCTGCCGCAAAATGTGCAACCATTTCAGCCATTCTTTTAAGGCCCGGAAGCATCTGAGGAGCCTGCTACTTCAACGTCGAATGCCAGTGAAAGCACTCATCCAGGAGGTGGCAACACGTTGGAACTCAACCTTCTACATGCTTGAGCGTCTGTATGAGCAGTAGACGGTACTCGATCCCTATTTCTTAACAGAGGGTACAGCTCAGAAGGACCTGCGGATGGGTGCGGCGCAATGGGACATAGTTAAAAGCCTGACAGACATGCTTCGTCCTTTTGAGTTCTTCACGCGTGCAGTCAGCCAGGAGGACTGTAATTTGGGAAAAGCTATCCCATTGTTGTGCATGCTGGAGCACCAACTGAAGGCGGTGTCTTCTGAGTTTGAAAAAGATGAAAAAAAAAAGACCCTTTTATTTTGTCGGTGAAATTATTAGAGCGCCTACGTGGTGATGAACGTCTTAAAAAGATCAAGTCAGAACAGCATTACATTTGTGCTACTATTCTGGATCCACGCTACAAAAAGGCGCTGGCAGGCCAAGCATTCTTTCCTTTTGCTGATGAAGATGTTCAAAAGTACAAACGTTGGCTAGCCTGGTCAGCCAAGAGGTTTGAAAAAGAACGGCAGGATATTGAAGGAGAAGGCAGTACATCAGCATCAGCATCAGCAGGCCATCCCCAGTCAAAAAAATCCACTTCTGCACCTGTGGCTGTGGCACAAGTGACCTCTCAGCCGTTAAAGACACCGGCAACCGGATCATCTGCACCACACACAACAGTAACAGTGGCTGCTGTAGAGGATTGGCTAACTTTGCTTGGGTATGGTTCTCGAAAAAATGTCACAGGCACAGCAAAAAGTAAGCAAAGTGGAGGAACCGTTGATGACCTTGAGTCGATGGTGCAGGACTATCTGAATGACTCAACAGAGGTCTTTCTTAATGATGAGCCATTGCAGTATTGGCATGGGGAAAAACAATTGTGGCCACAGCTCTCCAACCTGGCTATAAACTATTTGTCTTGCCCACTCGCAAGGTGTCTTCTGAACGTGTTTTCAGTGCTGCTGGTGGCATTGTAACTCCCAAACGGAGCCGCCTCTCGCCCAAAAATGTGGAGCGGCTGACAATGATCAAGATGAATCAGCACCTCATACCACCAGATTACAAAGTTCGAGAAAGCACGCCGCATGAAGACGAGGAGGACGGCAACGCAGATGAGGGGATTTGTTCTCTGTTCGGTGACACTGACCTCATCCTGCCTGAATTCGCAGAGTATGATGACGAAATCTTCTTTTTATTCCCTGACACCAAGCCCTGAGACAATGAATCAATAACTTTCTTTTTCGTCCTTATTCACTTTTATTCCTGTGTGTCTGTCTTTCTTTGTTTTGCACAGTTAATTTAATTCAAACTTTAATCACCTAATCCCAAAAACAAGCCCATCAGCAGAACTGTCTTCACTTGTTTGCTTATTGATTTGAAGGTGCCGCAGTCTACATTCCTCAGGTTCACAAGTTCTGAAGAACATGCTCCTCTATCCTCCTCCTCCAGACTCCGATTTCCCTCAAAGCAGAGGGCTGGATTACGCCCAATGAAGAAAGACTCAGCACTTGTGGGGGTGTTCTACTTCTTTGCGGGTGAGTTGACGGCTCTGGGCCCATTGCTGTGAAGCTCTAATAACGGATAAAAGTGTTTTGGACCAAATATGAGGCGGAAATTTCTTGCCGTTTTTGCTGACTTGCTTGCCTTCTAGGTGCTCTTTGGCGGGGTTCCGGGTGTTTGTGGGTGAGTTTTGGGGTCTGGGAGCACTGCTGCAACAGTCTAATGTTGATTGCATTTGCTTTTCAGGAAATCCATGGTGGAAAACAGGAGTTATGATGATGACCTAGCTGCACAGCGCGTTTGGACCGAAGGCCGAGAGATATTGTAAGTATGAGATTTTTCTTTTTTGCTGTTTGGGGGTGTTGTCGCGTGCTTTTTTGCGGGTGGGTTGGCGGGTCTTGGGGCATTCCTGGGAAGGTCTAATACCGGATAGAAGTGTTTTGGACAAAATCCATAAGGAAAAGTCTTTTTTTTGCTATTTCTTCTGACATCTTGCTCAATGTAGCGTTTTGGGGGGCTTCCTGGTGTTTGTGGGTGGGTTGCAGGGTCTCTGTCGAAGCACTGCTGCGACAGTCTAATCTTGATTGCATTTGCTTTTCAGGAAATCCGTGGTGGAAAACAGGAGTTATGATGATGACCTAGCTGCACAGCGCGTTTGGACCGAAGGCCGAGAGATATTGTAAGTATGAGATTTTTCTTTTTTGCTGTTTGGGGGTGTTGTCGCGTGCTTTTTTGCGGGTGGGTTGGCGGGTCTTGGGGCATTCCTGGGAAGGTCTAATACCGAATAGAAGTGTTTTGGACAAAATCCATAAGGAAAAGCCTTTTTTTTGCTATTTCTTCTGACATCTTGCTCAATGTAGCGTTTTGGGGGGCTTCCTGGTGTTTGTGGGTGGGTTGCGGGGTCTCTGTCGAAGCACTGCTGCGACAGTCTAATCTTGATTGCATTTGCTTTTCAGGAAATCCGTGGTGGAAAACAGGAGTTATGATGATGACCTAGCTGCACAGCGCGTTTGGACCGAAGGCCGAGAGATATTGTAAGTATGAGATTTTGCTTTTTTGCTGTTTGGGGGTGTTGTCGCGTGCTTTTTTGAGGGTGGGTTGGCGGGTCTTGGGGCATTCCTGGGAAGGTCTAATACCGGATAGAAGTGTTTTGGACAAAATCCATAAGGAAAAGCCTTTTTTTTGCTATTTCTTCTGACATCTTGCTCAATGTAGCGTTTTGGGGGGGCTTCCTGGTGTTTGTGGGTGGGTTGCGGGGTCTCTGTCGAAGCACTGCTGCGACAGTCGAATCTTGATTGCATTTGCTTTTCAGGAAATCCGTGGTGGAAAACAGGAGTTATGATGATGACCTAGCTGCACAGCGCGTTTGGACCGAAGGCCGAGAGATATTGTAAGTATGAGATTTTGCTTTTTTGCTGTTTGGGGGAGTTGTCGCGTGCTTTTTTGCGGGTGGGTTGGCGGGTCTTGGGGCATTCCTGGGAAGGTCTAATACCGGATAGAAGTGTTTTGGACAAAATCCATAAGGAAAAGCCTTTTTTTTGCTATTTCTTCTGACATCTTGCTCAATGTAGCGTTTTGGGGGGCTTCCTGGTGTTTGTGGGTGGGTTGCGGGGTCTCTGTCGAAGCACTGCTGCGACAGTCTAATCTTGATTGCATTTGCTTTTCAGGAAATCCGTGGTGGAAAACAGGAGTTATGATGATGACCTAGCTGCACAGCGCGTTTGGACCGAAGGCCGAGAGATTTTGTAAGTATGAGATTTTGCTTTTTTGCTGTTTGGGGGTGTTGTCGCGTGCTTTTTTGCGGGTGGGTTGGCGGGTCTTGGGGCATTCCTGGGAAGGTCTAATACCGGATAGAAGTGTTTTGGACAAAATCCATAAGGCAAAACCTTTTGCCACTTTTTGTAACTTAGGGTTCGTTAGGGTTAGCCCTAGCAGCAGGATTGCATGTGTTTCGGGGTGTTCTATTGCAACTCAGTTCTGGGGTTTTAGAGCACTCTTGGAGCGATGCTGGCTATGGATACTTTTGCTTGCTTGCAAGTGGTTTGAATACAATCCACGGTGGGTAAGGGTGTATTTGGGCCTACTTTTACTTTAAAGTACGTTTTGTCACCATTTTTCTGCTAGGCCTTGTTTTTTGAGATCTGATTGGGGGTCTTCTACAATTGCGACTGGCTTTAGTAAGGGTCTTGGTGGGAGCATTGCTGGGAAAGTCACATTTTGTTCTAAAACACAGTTTACAGTACACCTACCTTGAGGGGAAAGATCCGCTATAATATTTTGGCCATACTTATTTATCCTTAAAAAGGTGACTCAGACAGAGTACGCAATTTCAAAAATATTGCACTGTCTATTTGGGAAATCAAAGTGTGACTTTTTGCACCACACAGCGTACATACCTTATATTTATTTATCAGTGGTATTGTAATAGCACTTCCTGTTTTCCGTTCAATAATTACAAGCCGGGGTTCAGTCGACATCCGCCAGGCAGGCAGTGGACAGGGTGTCTTCTGTCAGTGGTCACCAACATTGATGGACGAAGCGTCAGCTGGAATGGAGGAGTGCCGCTAATAAGAGGAATTGTTTGCTGCATGCAACTTACTTACCAAATTCAACAGGACAACTCCAACAACATACAGAATACAGATACAGTATCCATTGTTTTCTTTTATGAGTGTGACTGCATGTGGTTAGCTTTAGTTTGTACCCAAAGATTTCTTTATCTTCAATTATTGTTTGTCCATGCTGTGCTTTTTTTTTCTTCTCTCAACAAAACCTACCCAAAAAGAAACCCCCATTCCCATCCATTTTTCAAACCCTAACCCTCTTCCCCCGGGCTGTGTGGTTTTGCTTGATGTCTGACTAAATGACATCAATAATTCCACACACTTGCTGGGGAGGATAAGGTCATAGCAACAGGCTGGTGAAGGAATACAAGGATATCTTCTAGACTTACTCAGCTTCAGTACTATTTCTTGTAGTAGTAGGAGCCAATGTCAACTAAATTCAACGCAAGTACTAGTTATACTTGCAATACTTTACCATTTGTTAGGCTACATTGTGGCACTGTTCTAGTTTACTGTCACCTGCTATATTCTCGATTGTACCGTAACCATTGTAATGCTACAGTAAGGACAAACCAGGTTTCGTTTTCTTTTTTCCCATAGGCATGCAACTGCCACTGTGTCACACCACTAGTAACACCGCAATGAGGAAATGTCATCCGCCCAGGATTGCCAACCTTAATCCCCATTTCACGTGGAGCCAGACCTGGGCCTAGCCCTAATTTCTAACACAAATTACAGGTAAGATAAGCGTTTGGTGGGAGGTAGTATAATGGAGTATTAGGACTAGACGAGAGATTGACGGTAGTACTACTAAAGTCCTATGACTCTTCAGGAAAACAAACTTACTGTTACACCCCCACCCACCAGACTGAAAAGCAGTAAAAAACAGGTATGGTCAGATAAAGTTCAAAAAAGTATATTTATGTAGCCCTAACAAAATAATCTCCCTCAAGACCCTCCCTAACCCCAACGATTGTCTTTGAAAAGTCCCAAAAAGAACCCAACTCCCAAATCCCACCCCCCAAAAGTCTCTAAAAAAAGGGGCAAGGGACACTCCACTACTGGAGGGTGCTGGTGAATTTTGCGGCCAGGGCATCATACTCCTTGCGGAGGGTGGCAAGGTCGAAGCGGAGGCCCTCCACCAAGTTCTTGTACCTAAGGACCTCCTGCTCCAGGTAGGACATTCGGACTCCTAGGCGGCGCTGGCGTGCCTTGCAGCTCCTGTGGGGGGCAGCTGGTCTTTTTGCTGCTTGGCGGTGGCGGTTGGCTTTGTTAGCCCGGCTCCGTACCGCTGGAGCACTGCGCTGGCTGGCAGCCCGTGGGGTCACGGAGGAGGATGTTGTGGTTGCACCGGTCGACTGCGTGTCCTCCTCCTCCTCCAGGGCCACCAGCCGCCGATATTCGGCGACAGTGGCATCCAGCCTCCGTTGCCGGGCCATTCGAGCCTGCTCCCTCCGTGATGTCGATTTGGAAGGAGCAACTATATGAAGAAAGAAAGACATAGTCTATAACCAATGCTCCTTCACATTAATAACACAAAGTGATTGAGCCGAAAGTTGTGTCACAGTACAAGTAGCAAATTGAAAGCACAGTACATAACTATTGAGGACAGTATCCATCTAACCTCCCACTTCTGCATCCTTGCTCTAACATTAGTGGGAGTTTAATGAACAAATTCTACGACCACTATGGACTTCCATTACAGTCGACTATGACAGTACACCAGTCTTATTCTTCTTCTTCTCTCTTGTTTAGGAAAATTGGTACGTTATCTTATGCAAGCCGGCAGAATGCCAGCGCAGTGAACTTGCACCCGAAAAAAACAGACGCACACCATGATGAGTGAGACAGACTTGCGTTACTGTACCTGTCCAGTACATGCAAGTGGTGAAGCTATTACTTTTCTATTACGGGTGGCACTGAGAATACTCTGTTACAAGGGCTACTGCTTAATTAATTTACCTTTCACCCTACAGTGCAAATGAGTACTAGAAAAGGAAAATGAAGAAGCTAAATAATTAGATTATCTATCACTTCACATGGGATGTATTTGATGACATATGGGATGACTTTAGGTGCTTTGCTTATTATTGAGTGAACAGTGATACACCCACACATGAATGACGTACTACTACTAAACTAAAGTTATTAAGAGAGGTACGGAGTGTCCACCGTAATAACCGGATATATGCTGTGCTTGCAGTTGCAATACAAACTACTGCTACTATTCATGGTAGTATTGGACACATTTACAATTTCTTTTCCTTGCCTTCCCTACACTGGAACGGACGTGCGCGTGCGGTGTTACATGCTCTTCAAGGTAACACTTAGTTCATCCAGCGACCATCTACTCTCTCTAGATACACATGTGCTATCTAAGAGTCAGATAATACCATGCTCCAGGCATCCATCCATTCAAAGTATATGCACACATACAGTTTCTGTTTCACCCACCCAGGCTGTTGTCCTTCCACCCATCCTTGCTTCATCATTGACCCAGCCATGCACCATACCATATTCGTTCCTTCCCAGCCACCTCGGGGGCCAAGCAAACACATATCATTCTTCTTTGCCAGCCATCATAAAATTTCTCGTCCTTCCACACTTACTTATACCCTTGTTTCGCTTTTCGTTCATCCCATCCATCAAGTTCATCTAAGATCTTATTGGGATTCTTCTCACCAAAAACTTCACAGCTAAGTCGAAGTACATTTCGAGGAGGCTACTACCTGGTTGATTTGTAATACACCCGTGCAGAAAGCACACTATGCAGTCTTCAATCTCAATAAGTAAGGAATATATAGCTTACCTCTTCCCGCCACCACCGTGCGAACCCTCACAGGAACGTCCGCCGGCACTTCCACCGCATCCTCCCCAGAGTCCTCGCCCAACACCACCACCTCCGCGCTGGCCCCGCCACCAGATGTTACACCTACAAAGTACATTTAAGAATGTTAGAAATACACCACTCACTACTATATAATATTTGGTCTAGGAGGAATAAAGAAATTTAGAAAAAACGAAATACAATGTAATAATTTGTAACTGTATACTCTACAGTAAAAATGTCCCTTTTTCCAGGGAAGGCTGTTGTCTTGCTGCACTTTTTGGCACAACTGATGAATGCTTGCTTTTTATTTTTAACACACAACACTTTTTCTCCTAACAGAAGCTTGACTTCTAAGAACACGATCAGGGTCAAGCTCAAGTTCAAACCAGGTGAGAGCTCAGCTCGACCACAAGAAATGTGTCCAATTAATCGTTAGCACTAAGCACTTTTCCATTTTCAGTTAAACGTTTACTTTTATGACAAAGTTGATTTTAATAAATGTGTTTAGTTTTAATAAAGCTTTTAAACTTAAATAGACTCTGTGGTTTTTGGTCCTCCAGACTAGAGTGGATAAGCTAAAGGTTTTGGAATTTTTGCAAGCATGAGTGCCTCTGACACTTCTTGACTGTGACTCCGTACTCTTGTCCTGCGTAGGATAATCTAATGATCATTGGGGATCAATCATCGGTGACTTAGGGAGCTAAATGGCTCTGCCACACTATCTAGTCAGTAAGGAGATTGGGGGTTCTTCAAAGTCTGATATCACTGAGGTATGTGGAAAGAAAGTCTACCTGCGCCTATTATAATTGATAAACAATGCACTATTTAGTGTTCATAGTTCGGTTTGTGCAGATTTGTCCCTGCAACAGTAGTAGAATGGATTGTCCTCCTATCCAAACCAAAAGTAAAGTAGTATCTTATTCTTTCTTGGTGGTCATTCACCTTTTTATTGTTGGCAATTGTCAAAGCATAAACATTTAGAAGACTTGAAAAGACATTATGGACAATCCCAGAGGACTGCACTCAGTGCATAGAGCTATTGCTGACTAGAATGGGAGTCCAATGGAATTGACAAATGTGCAATCTTAGTTAGCTACACAGACAGACTAATAAGAATAATCTAGTAATACCACAGGGAGTCATAGTCGAGGCAGGATAAGAATTTAGATCCAGTCTACAAGAAGATCAAAGACGATTTAGAAAAAATCGAATGAGGAACGCTAGGAAAAAATAGGTACTCTTTATTAAAATTAAAACGTACTGGGGCCAGCAAAGGAGCCCTCGCCTGCCCGATCCTGGCCTGCATCCTCCTGAACAGCACCCTCCTCCTCCTCCTCCTGTGTCCTCTTGCCCTTGGGGGGAGCTGATGTACAACATGAAAGAAAGAAAGACCAGAAAACATGGATGAGATTTGTCAACCAAATCAAACATTTCAAAAGAACAATAACAAAATATTTTGGAGAAATAGCAAATAGATAGACAACTATTCCACGGGATATATTGACCTATCTCATGTGGTATACTACGTTATTCGTATTGCCTGATTTGCGGACCGTTGACTTTGAAAGTTCCTATGTAACTCAATAAACAGACTACTAAAAAGATTTGCCTAGGCCTGGCAGGCAGCAGTCCGCAGCACGCGAAGTGACAGACAAAGTCCATCCTGCTTGCAGATCAGTGAATACTCAAACTATCAATCCACCGACCACCACCACTATTTCTTCTTATAGCCATGTGTCTAAAGCAAGGACTGGACTTCAGTCTGTTGGGGCTGATTTAGAAGTCCCTTGCGGCTCATTTTCCTCCATTGTTGCGTGACTTTTGTGACGCAGCGGCAGAACAAAAGAGTCGCCATGGTGCGGCGTATATATAAAAAAAAAACGCATATGGGAGATGCATCACGTTGTAAAGCCCTGCGCCATCAGGGGGCGTTCCGGCGCAAGGGAGGGCGTTCCTGTGCAGGAACGAATCCTAAAAGTGGCTGAGGGAAATCTACAAGATGTCAACCAGTCACTTTTAGGACAATGATGCGTGACTCAAACCCTGCGCCTGCTTGAAGCCGACGTACGGCTTGATGCAGCATTGGGGAGATAGGGTACCCCAGAGCATTGCTGGAGCTGCGCCATCGTTGGCACGCAACTCCAGCAATGCGCCGCCTTTACGGCACAGATGCGTAAGGCTTCTGTGACGTTTTGGGCCAATGGGTGGTGGTGGCATGGCGCACAATTACTGCCGCATCCCTGCTACTTTGCAGGGATGCGCCGGTAATTGAAAATATGACCCTTAGTGTCTAGCATTACGCAGTTCTTATCTTTACACTACACTCATACATAATTTCTCAGGCCAATGAAATGAACACAAAATACAAAACAAATAAGCATAGTAGCAAGCAAGGCTACTGAGAAGGAGAGCAGTGCACCTGAAATGCATAGAAGATTTTGAAATATAATTTACCTACAATGTAATCGGCAGCATTATTGCTCTTGGTAAAGAACAAAGATTTGCAAATAACAGAGCTGGATAAAACAGAGTAGTGATGAATAGCTACTACTACTCACCAAGCCCGGGGACCTCTACGCCGAGCGCGTCCAGCAAGTCCCGTTCCCGGTCCATGACATCCGTCCAGCGGTGGGTGGCCTGGTTATAGGTGCGCCGGACCCCAGAGAGCTTAAACATGGCCCGGCACACCTTCTCCCACTGCTTCCGGCGCTCCCGGATGCCATAGCCGGTTGCGATCTTGCCGCCTCCCAGGATGGTCTTGGGGAGGCGGCGCTGGACGTAGAAGATTAGTGCGCCCACCTCCTCCGCGCTAAAGATCTCCCGTGGCACCACTTGCTCCCCCCTCAAACGCCCGCACGGGAGCCGGGCACGGGGTGCGGGACCCTTCCCCTTCTCAGGGTGCTTCCCGGCTCCCTTTACCATGGTCTGGGCAGAAATAAAGTTAAATGATTAAGAAGAAATAGAATAGTGAAGAAGAAAAGAAAAGAGTTTAAAAAAGTAGTTTAAAATTAACTAAAAGTAGCAGAAAACACAAAAATATAGAGCTAGAAAAATAGAGGGATAGATAATAAGTAAAATAGATCAAATAAATTTCAAACAAGCAAAGGATGGCAGAGATTCAGAGAGGATACAGAAAGCATGCCCAGAACCATGGCAATGAATGAGAAACAAGATGGCCGCGCCCATTCACGACCGCGTGGGTAAGTTCGCGCGAGATTTTCCTCGCGATCACGCGCAAAATTGTACTAGCGAGCAGCACACTTTGTGAGATTACACATAGCGGCCGGAAACGGAATTACGTCACGCAAACAAGATGGCCGCGCCTGTGTACGACCGCGTGGGTAAGTTCGCAAACGTATCACTACAAGCGCCTTGCGAACATGCAAAAAATCACGCGAACATACACGCTGCAAAAAAAAAATAGTGTATTCGCACGCATTCGCGGCTTCCGAAATCGATCTCGCACGGATTCGCGCCCCTGAGTGTACTGACTGCTTATCGGATGGAGAGCCAACCTCTGAGTCTAATCCAGTATGTGTTGCAATTACCCCTGCCACCTGAAGTGCCCCCACTCTTTCCTGTTACGTTAGGCTTTTGTTGGTTTCTTTGGTTTACCTCTGCTTTTGGCCTATCTGGGTCTTTCACTAGGCCTGTGGTTGTCTGCCTCAGTCCCCCTATGGGGTTTAACATAGTTGACCCTGTCCCGTAAGCATCCAACCAATCCCAGGCCTCTTGGGGATCCCTGCAGAAGTGGGTTTTACCATCCAGGGCGATCTTTAGCTTGGCCGGAAACATCAGGGCATACTGCAGCCCTTCCTCACTCAGTTTCTTTTTAATTTCTATAAAGGAGGTTCTCTTATTCTCTACTGTGGCCATATAATCCAGGAATAGTGATGCTTTCCCACTTCCAATGAGGTATGGGCAGGCTGTTCCGGCCCTTTGCAGCAAGGCATCCCTATCTTTCAAGTCTAGAAGCTGGGAAATCACTGGGCAGGGAGGACGGCCAGGAGTTGGTGGCTGGACAGGCACTCAGTGCACAATCTCTAGGGTGAAAAAGCTTGATAAATGATTTGGGTGACCTCTGTCTGCAACCAGTGTTCAAGGTAGGTCACCACATCATTTCCTTCTGTTCTCTCTGGAAGACCCACTATGTGGACATTGTTCTGTCGGTTGTAGCCCTCTGTCTCATCAGCTTGGTGTTCCAGTATATGCACTTTATTAGTCAACACTGTCACTCACCTCATCTGGTGCAATTATGTCCGGCACAGTTCTTCCATCTCTGATTTCATTTCTTTCACCCCATCCATCAGTTTATGGTGGTCTGCCCTCAGCAGACCCAGTCCCACTGAGACAGTACTCATATCTTGTTTGACCATGGACTAGTGTCTGCTGTAGCCTCCAATATTTTGTTGAATCGTTGGTTCATTGCGGTTGTCATTGTTTCGGACCCTTCAAACTCTCCAGGCACAGTCATATCTGGTTTGAATGAACCTGGTTGAGGGTTAGATCTTTTTACCCTGGGCTACCTCATGTCCATCTAGAACTCCAGTGGGCAATGCAAGGTGGAATATAAATGGCAGGCCAACAGTCAGTGATAGAAATGTGTCAAAGGGGAGTGTTGGACCCTTGTGGGGGGAACAATTTGATCTTCTTAAGGTGCAACATCATACAGCTGAGCAGAGACCCCTGCCGGGAGTTGCACTAGGTTCTCTGGCAAGTGTCGACAATCCCTCCAAAAGTATATATATATTCACCTACTACTGGTTGGACAGGGATTTTCTAGTCTGTAGTGTTACCTTCCATGGTGGGTGACGCCTCACATCTAGGCATGCCTTGTGGTGGAACATCTACCCCATCATCTCCAGGGCAGGATAGACCGTGGTACTACAAAGCAATTTCCAAGCACACACTTTCAAATCAATAATATATACAATATC
The DNA here is from genome assembly GCF_964261635.1 of Lissotriton helveticus. Taxonomy (NCBI): domain Eukaryota; kingdom Metazoa; phylum Chordata; class Amphibia; order Caudata; family Salamandridae; genus Lissotriton; species Lissotriton helveticus. The sequence goes on from NC_136057.1 coordinate 824,528,839, forward strand.
CAATATTTTGGACAATCTTTGTCTTTTGTTCTTTATTTTCTTTTTGTCTGTTCATGCCCAGCCAACATGTGTTTCATCGTATCAGGTATTTCAAACAACTTCCTCAGGGCTGTCTTCTCCTTGATGTATTTGCAATACACCTTGTCCCCGGTTCCACTTCCGTCCCAGTGGTAGCATTGGTGTTTCTCAGTCAAACATAATCATATGTGTTCAATATCATGTGTACTTCTTCCTGTCAGTCTTAAATTATTTGAATCCATAAAGGGGAGTATCCAGAATTAATAATCGATCATGTTCGGGTTCCCATAATCTGAAACCCAGATGTTCACATGGCATTCTATTTCCTGTCGTGTGAGGATAGACCTTGGTGTGTGAGGTACAGAGGGGAAGCCGCTGGACTGGGCAGTCCCTCTTCTATAGATATGCTGGTGCAGAGTACTGCTTTGCACGTCGGGGTGTCCCAGTCCCAATAAAACCAGTAGCTGCCCCCCTGATCATTCCCAAACTCCCTCACTCACGAGTCCAGCACAGGGCTGCTATGCTCTGTCTCTGTTCTGCTATATATGTGGGGTAGTGGGGTCTACCCACTCAGCCTCACTGAGAGCAGCTTCCCATATCACCCAATCCTGGCTTCGGAGTATGTATTTAGAAGCCAGGTTTCAGATGGGGCATCCACAATGCGTGAACTCTAAAACCAGCAGGTCATGGCTGGTAGTCACAGTCATTTAGCCAGTGTGGTACCATGTGCCCCGCAAGCACTGTGCCCTTGTAAATGTCCACTGATCCTTCCTGTCGCTATGAGGAAAGCCCCCTTTGCCTATGTTAACTGTTGCAATATGTGGAGGCTATATGTAGGGCCCCCTCCTAATCCGGGCCTCCTGCAGATGGGTTTCCAGAATTAAGGTAGTTCAGGCACATGCTGCCATAGGCCACCGGAGCACGTACTTCCAGCATGAATGAGGCAGCAAGGAACCACAGTCCCCCAAGGCTCACATCACAGATCGGGCCTCGGGTCACACCTACCACACTCAAGGACCAGGAAGAATAGAGTCACTCCAAGACGCAGGCAGGCCAGTTGCTGCAGAGATCTGCAACATGGCCCATTGCCACATCCAATTCTCTCACCCCTGACCTCGCGGCCTCTTTCAATACCAACAAACTTAATTTCTGGGCAGTGGCTAACACTGCGGCCCAGAGTCCCTGGCAGCCCTTCTGCGGTCAGCACACTTTTCCAGGCCCGCAGCTCCGATCACAGTTTTCTCCAGCTTGCCCTTAGCAGTCAGACAGGACATGAAGCTGTGACTCTCCATACTTGTCTCAAGCTTCCACAATACCATCCCCAAGCTCAGTCTGGGAAAATAACAGATGTGGCAGTGTGAGTTGGGTGTTGAAGGGGCCACTGATGTGCTAATTTATTATGGAGGATAAATGTATGGGCCAGAGCTTAGCGCAACAATCATGCGTCTGTCATCTTGGCTCACCTGCCACGGGCGGGGTTCAGTGTGAGCATGTCTGGGGACCTGTGCTTCCCTCTTTTGTGGAACGACTGCAGGACTGAATGTATGTCCCTCCGCCCTCCCTACCCTGTTACTATACCCTGCTGTAGTTGGAACCACTTGGTGATTCATTTAAAGTGCTTTAGTTTAAACCGTCCACCTCAAGCGTGCAGCCACAAGTTCTTCAAGGGCTGGTGATCATATGTTACTAACTAAATGTACCTTCTTTCTTTGTCAGAAGATCATGATTGGGACATTCAGTTGTGTTAGTAACGGGATTCTCCATCAGTGTATCTCATCCACCATAAGATTCATGCTGACCTGAAATGAATGTCTGAAACTCCTTTACTGGTTCTTACATCATGTGGATCTTCTCGCATTACTGGAAGTACTCTGTTGAATATGCCCATTTGACTAACTCCTTCACGCTCTGAAAGAAATTGTAGAGTGTATTACATTTCTCATATACATTCATATACATTCCTAGCATTAGTATGCCTATTGATGTAGACAAACATTCATTTTGTATTGCGTAAACTACATTAACTACTGTTTAATTGTGTATAACAAATGCATGTATGTGTGTTTTAAGTATTAACGATAATGTGATTGACAATGCATGCAAAAACATTTGAGCATTTATCATAAGGGTCACTATTATCATGTGAGAGGAGAGGCCACAGTCGTGCTGATATTTTGATATTCCTCACTACATTGAGTGTGTTTGCTTGTCTGCTTCAGATGTTAATCATGTTGAAACAAGACTGGACTGGCACAGAAAACAGACCAGAGTACCAAAATAAAAGTGGCACTAATTAGTGAATTAAATAACTGCACAAGCATTGGCAAAACCAATAGCTCTCGCCAACACAAGAGCTATTAGCCCATTCTTTTAGTGATCTTGTAAAGCAGCACACCTGAAAGTTAGAAAAAAAGCACAATTTTTTTTGTATGGGGTTGTTCTCTGCTTTCACAAAAAACTGTTTTTTGTTTACAGAGCATGTGACAGAATAGCACCTTGTCAGTGAATGAAAACTAGCAAGACATTTAAATACACATTTGTGTAAAACACAATTTAAACAATAATAAAAATAAATGAAAATTGCCATTCATAATTTGGTGCGAGGTCTGCAATCTATTTAAAGCGGTCTGAAGTTGTCAAACACCTACCCACATGCCTTGGTTGCGAGCGTGAATCCTCAGAATCATCATAAACAACAAACTGGACATGATTGCTCAAGTCTATACAGTGGTCACGTCCTGCTTCAGCACCCTAAGCAGGCTGAAGAAAATCTTAAATTGGCTACCAGATGATACCAGGGGAATTATCACTCTAGCCATCATCACCAGAAGACAAGTCATGTATGCAGGGATAACAAACCAGCTCACAAGAAGACTGCAGACCATTCAAAATGCAGCAGCCAGATCAATCCACCCCCTCCCACACCTAGCCCACACCATACAACACTTTAGGGAATTCCACAGGTTCCGAATATACAAGCTCACACAGTTCAAACGCCTAAAACACCTACAAAGTACTCTGCGACAAAGTCTGGAACGATTTCCTGCAACACATCAGAGCCTCCTTCTATCTTTTTGACTTCTGCAAGAAGGTGAAAACTTGTTTTTTCGAATAAAGCCTGCTTAGGCTGGCCTATCAAACCAGCAGAAGTGACTGGATACCCGCCTGGGTGATTAGAGCTCTATAAAAACCCTGTTAACATAACACATAACATAGCGTAAAAAAAGTGAGAAGGATCATGACTTTGATGTCAGAAACGTACAAATGCATAAAAGTAATTCAGGGATAAAACTCACTTGCTTAGTTATCTTACCTCCAAGCTGAAGTTCACCATTTTGCCACCCTTGAATACAGTGCCAAAAAGGTCATGCTGAGAAGGGGGAACAGCACTGTAATCATTTTGTAGTACCTTGAGACCTGTTAATGTGATGTTAGGGCGCTTTTTTTCTGACAGAATGGGAGAGGGCAAGCAATGACGGCAGAGAGAGGGAGGAGTTGGGGGTGGATAGGTCAAGCAACATCAGCGGATGGGAGTGAGATGGACCGGACAAGGAACAGTGCAGTAGGAGAAGGAGGGAGGAATTTAGTGCAAGCAAAGGGGAGAAAATACCTCTGAAAGCTGCAAGTAGTAGAAGGACACTGGGCAAGGGAAGCAGTACTTGGCCCAGGTAAGGGCAAAAAGACAAAACCGAAGTACAGCCAGTACTGGCTGACTAAACAGAAGCAATGCAAAGAGAGTGATGACTAAGCCACCCAATGGTAAGCAGTTGTTGGCCTCTATGCCCCTCGTAAGTAAACAAAATGTCTTGCCAGCAACATTCTCAGGTGAGACTTAAGGAAAAGGGTATGGAGGGATGGATCAGACTGCCAAATAGATGAAGGTTCACACCAAACATATAGAATGGCATAAAACAACTGACAGTACCACCAAAATAGTTAGGGGTGATAAGGTGATGGCTAAAGAGGGGGAGGAAAGATGTAAGGAGCAATAATAAAATGGTGTCGCCCACTAGCTAGGTATGTTTAAACACACATTATCCCACCCCACTCCACTACACTGTCTGCACTATACATAGTCTATCAAAAAGTGCTCATACATAATCCGCAAGTCATAGCACGCCTTAGAGGACTGAGATGGCCCCTATGATGAAGCATGTCACCGTGGGGAAACCCTGGTGAGTGAGGGTACTCAAGAAAGAAAACTTTTTCTTTCCTGATTTTTTTCAAACTCCCATTGAGTTCTGAAATTCAACCTTGGCTAGATTATTTTTCCCGAGATTTCGGGTTATTCAGGTCTACTTTAGTTTTGGAGGCTGGACCTAGCCAACACCTCTACCTCCTCCCCTTTCCTTTTTTGAATACTACAAAATCAATAGTAATCATTGGGCTAAAAGCTCCTTTTTAGAGTTTTTTTGTTGTATAGCAAACTTCTTGGACTGTTCAGATGTTGGTGACAGTGGCATGATGGACACGCTGAGAAAACATGAGGCATGAGAATCTGTTTGCTCATGCTTGCGACTTACTCTCGGTCTCCCGCTGGGTTGTTGCCAGGTCATTCTCTGGTTGTCACCCACTTCACTTGGGGATGGTGTGCCGGGCGGGCGCTCCTTTAGCAGCTCGAGTTCTCTTCAACGGCTGACCCGGCCACTCACGACTTTCCTTCCTGAACTTGGTCGATCGTCAGATTCTTTGCATAGACCCTCCGGTAACACTTCCATATTTCCTGCTAGATGCGGGGTCATGCACATGGCAATGATGATGTGATTGCCATGGGACCTGGATGATGGGTGGTGAGGATCTTCTAAGGGAGGAGATTTCTGGAGAGACTTCGCAGCTACAAGTCTCTGTCTTGCTGAGGCTTTTCCATCTGCGGTCAGGAGCAGGGATGCCATCTGACTTAAACTGCCGACGCTTGGGATGGACAGTCACACAGGGAAGCATTGGGGAGAGATGCAGTTTGCGCTTGCTGTGGCTTACGTTTGGTTCTCCTGTGGGGCTGTCTCCAGGGATGTCGGTCTGCCTTGGTGGCTGTCTGAGGTGTCTGGGTGCATTCTTGGCTTGTGGTGGTATGAGTCCTTATGCTTCTCCTCTTGTTCTCTCCAGCGCACCTATGCTCATCCAATTCTACATGGTGACAAGATTGTCACGCTTCTTTTCGGTTCTTCCTCCCGGTGTAGTAGCATGCACTTTCTTCCAAACAGGCCAACAGGGCCTATCAACTTCAATGGTCTCTGGGCAATGCAGGCGAGACCTCCAGTTGCTCTTCTCTCTTCCTCTTCCTTGGTGCTGGGTGGCGTATGGCTACTTGACTTCTATGTTTCTTCTTCAGCGATTTTCACAGTGTCAGGATGGCAGTTACCTTCTTTACTCAAGGGTGTCTTGCTTTCGCCTCGAACCTGTGCCTTCGTGACACCTGATCCTGCCTCCACTCGGGCATGCTCGGCAGGTTTGGTCACTTTGTGTGACGTGCGGCCGGCTTGAGGTGCGAATTTGGCATCCAGCCATGTTTCGTCTGTAGTCGGAGCACATGTTGCCTAGCAGCTTGCCCGTGGAGGGTGTGACTCTCTTCTTGCGTGTCTGGGGCACCGGTAACTCCGTCTTGAGGCAGTGTGAGGGGGGACACTCTTCCCTGTCTTTGGCCAACTGTCAGGATCTTCTAGGGCAGTGGAGATGTGGATGCTCTCCTTGTTGCCTTCAGCATTGAATCTTCTCTGTGGAGAGGTCTCTCTCTCTTGGGCACCTACCTGTGCTGTCAGGTGTAGCCTTCATTGCCTCTCTGACCTCGTGCGCTCACTCCTCTTTGTAAGTGCCCTCTTCAGGTGCTTGGCATGTCCATTTCCTAGCTTGCAGGGGTTTCTGTTCACCACACGGGTGTGTAGCACAATGTCCTTGCTTGCGGTGGCATCAGGTAGCCACCAGGGGTTGCGTGCTCTGCACCCATCTTTCTCGTGCTTTAGGTGGAGATTGCTACCTTGAGACTTTGTTGTCTGGTTGCTCTTCTTTCCTTGTTATGGTGGCCATTCAACATGAGGGACATTTGGTGCAATTCCCTCGCTTGTGGTGGTGGCCATTTACCACTGGGAGCGTGCACTGCAACTTCTTTGCTTGCAGTCTTCTTGTCTATTTGACACTTGCCCGGGCTGGGGCAGCTGTGGGCTTCTTGGCTCTCTCTCTGTTGGGAAAGGGTACACAGTCTCACTCCCCTCTCGCTGGAGGCACACACGCAGGAGGTGTGTTGCAGTTACACCCTTTCAGAAGACTTGGCATCCCACCATGGGAGTATGGTTGAATCTGCTACTTTCTGGCAGTGTTCCACTGACTGCCACTTTAGGCCTCTGCAGGCTTAGTAGTGGTGCTGGTGTCAGTATGTGTCAGTGCTGCAGGGCCTCACTCTTCAGCCTCTAGTTTCTCCTACCAGGCCGGTGGTGCTTCCTATGGGCAAAGGAATAGGCAAACAGTGCTACAGTGTGAGGTGACAAGTCTCATTTCACTGGTGGCCTGCCGGTAGTCTCTCTACCCTGTGTAGTGTAGCACCATGACCACCAGGTGGCACTCTAAACATTTCATGAAGCCGTTGCAGCCTTCCTTTATGCTACAGGCATTCAGGGGGAGTTTCATTGGGTCGAAGTGTTTTACGCAGCCTGCTGTGCACAAATGAACGTATGCAGGAGGGCGTAATGCAGGCTACTCATTAATGGCAGTCGCCTTGGCAAAAATGTGTTTTCTCTGCTGGGTGCGGTGTGGCGAACCAACAGCTAGGTGGCGCTACAGCGCTGACTCTCAATCAGCCACTGCAGTCTTTCTTGCAACTGCGGGTCTTGGAGGATGTTAGAGCCAATGCTGAGCTTCTGCCGATAGTTTGCAGAGAGAATTCTCTTGCTTTTAAAGGTACTAATCCCTTTGAATGTGCGTCTCTCCGTATGGGCTGAGGGTCGTGTATAAATATCATTGTTTGATAGATTTTCTATAGGATCATTAGAGGGTTAGTTTAGTGATTTCCTTGTTTTTTAACAAGAACAGATAAGGAACTCGATAGCTGAGTCTACAGAAAAAGTATTTTTAGGCTTGAGGGGACTAATTTTACTGAATTTGCCCTCGTCTATATTATCTAAGGGTCGTATGTAAATATTATTGTCTGGTTAATTACTTTTAGGATTAAATTCAGGATATCCTCCAAATACCATAGCATGCTGATAAAATATCTGAGATTGCGCTTAACACAACGAATTTGAAGATATTATTAAAGAAGTACAGCGTTCAAGGTGGGCCTTTGACTTATTATTGCTATTTTATTTTCTGCCCTTTACCAACCATGCCCCATTAAAATAGGACACGCCGAGACAATATTTAACCTTCTTTTTCCTCCCCCCTCCAGACTACAACTATCGGGAGGAAATTTGGAATTTTGCTTAATACGTTTTAGGCGACTATTTTAAGGTACATTATTTGAATATGCACGGTTCCTGTTAATTATTTTCCAAACCTTCTCTATAGATAAGGAAACTCTAGTGCATGTTAATTATTTCCCAACCTTCTCTATAGATAGGAAAATAGAACCCATCGAATTATGGTAACAGGTAGACACAATGTAGTGATGTATGTGTCTCTCAGAATGTTTTCATAGATAGTGAAACAGAATTCATCAATCTTAATAGAAGGTTAACATAAGGCTACGCTTTATAGCTGACTTTGTAGGATTGGCTATACATTCCACATATTAGTACCAATGTCATTTGAGCCTTTTTAGGATTTTCAACGGACATCACTCAATTTAAGTTTACCATTCATGAAGTATCCAGAGTTCAAATGACTGTTTTGATTGAATCTTAACCCCAGTTTGTTTGAACTTAATAAACTTATCCTCGATATTATATATGTTATTACAGAGCCAGGATTCTATCGTTTCTGGTTACCTTTTATCCGGGGATCCAAACTGCAATCACCCCTTTTTCCTATAAATTTTTACAAATGGTAAGTTTCGACGATTTTCTGCTATAAAAGATATTGTCCAAATTACTAATTTATTGTATGATTATCTGCAAAGACTTGAAACAATATCAATGTGTTATCTATTAGACACCTTGGTTCCATGATGTCTTTTTAGCTTGCCTTTGTATCAATCTCCATCTAGTTTTCGCTACCTTTTTCTCTCTTTTGTGTCCTGACCCATGAGTACTCCTTTATTTGTATAATAATGCTTTATTAAGTAGGCTCTGGAAACAAGATGAGATATACATTCAGTAATTTGACAGCAGAAATTTAGTTCTCCTTGTTGCTTCTGTATGGTAAAACTATATGATGAAATGTAATATATTGTTTTAAAATGTATTTTTGTGTTTTGATTAATTGAATTATTTTGTAAAAAAAGTACTTTGTGATTATGTTTCAGATAAATCTGTGTGGCTCCTGAGGAAGGCGTTGTCTACGCCGAAACGCGCGTCGAGTTTATTCGCCACTGTCTTTGGGCACCAATTATTTTCAGTTGTTTTGGTTGTCCATTTTTTACAGTCATTGTCTCTGTATAAATGTATGGTTTTTAATTTGTTTATGTACCATCATAGAGTATACACTAGGGAGTAAACTATATGATTTTTAACTATGTTTATTAAATTGAGGTTTTTTACATGTAATTTTTTCTGAATCTTCTTTCTGTTGTCATTTTATGTCACTTGGTTCCCAATGTTTTAACTGCCTAGGAAATGTTATTCACACATTGTTATCCCTGTCCTAGGAGTTTGTTTTATGCAACTGTTCAGGGGGTCCTTGTTTTTTTCAATCCCTTCCACTCATGGCGCCTTTCCGCTGGAGCAACTGACTGTGGGCAAAGGAGCTTCCGAGCGCCCAAGCAGGACTGATGAAATGGACCTTTGCACTGCGCGGCAGCGCCTTTATCTCGTCCTCAGGCCTCCCCACATTGGCGGTGTTGCTGAGAACCTCCACCGAACAAGATTGCCCTTTCCCTTCTCGAGGGTACTTTTGGGGGCATATGGGGTGATCCCCTGCACAGGTGTTGTTCCGCTTGCCAGCGGTCTCGGTCTTTTGCTTCCTGGGGCAGTGAACAGCCACACTGGGCGGTGTTTGTCGGTGTGGGCAGCCTGCTCACTCTGTCGGGGAGGTGACATGTGCCGGGGGGGGCGAGGCAGGGGCACTCTTCACTCCTCTCACCTGGGCACTCGGTCAGTCAGAGGACGGGTGCAATCCTCTCACCTCACACGGCAATGCTGGTGTGGGGTGGATTCTCATCTCCTGTGGTGCCGATCACATTGCATGTGGTCACCTCGAGCCTGGTGCTGGCATCAGCTTTCCGCCTCCTTCCATGGATCTCTCGCTACTGGGCCAGTCAGTGTGGAAGGCTGCAGCCGTTTCAACATGCAGTCGGATACGGGAGCAAACTGGAGGGTGTGTGTCCAGGCATGCCACAGCTCCGGTGCTGGGGTCGCTTCAGCAGCAGGCGCGGGGTTGCCCTATGTTCAAGCTACACCTCCCCCACAAGGAACCGAGAAGATACTGCTTCCTCATGTGTGGAATAAAACCCACTTATCGCCATTGTGGTGTCCTGGGCCACTAGGCCCATATGTTGGTAAAGGATCACATGGACACAGTAGTGGTGTACAGGAACTGGCCTCGAGCACGTGCACCTGGGCCCATTAATTGGCAAGGTCACGTCACTTGTGACGCCTGTGATGGATGGGTGTGGGGTACAAGTGTGTCCAGCCCTCGAGGGAGTGGCTGGAAATACCAGTGCCTGCTGAAACACTAGAAGGGGTCCAACAGGAAACTACAGCAGCCTTGATGAGAAGTGGTTTGGAAGGAGGTGGTCTGGCCTCAGAGCAGCTGCTGAGCATTATAGGGCAAGGCATGGGTGTGACCACCGCCAGGGCCTCAGGGCAGCTACTACTGGGGCCATACTGAGGGTAAAAACAAACACATTGCAGTCCAGTAACAAAATTGTGCTTTATGTGTGTGTGCACGAAGGACTTTGTTCCTTTATTAGCCCCTGTTAAAACGTATGCTTCTTGTCCACTCAGAAAAAATAGACGTCCTTTGTTGCTTTTAAACAAGTGTTGCTGGATGTAGTCAAAGAACTGTCACAATTATAGGGTATAATGATAAGGGCTGCTGTAACTTAGAGATAATGATACCAAGCGCAAGTTAAGGTCCAGGCAGGCACATACACTCGCTCCTTGACAAGGGCTGGCACATGTTAAGCACTGAAAACAAACCAGCAGTCAGAGCCAGCGTAGTGTTAAATCGATCATGAATATAAAGTCAAAACTTGTGCAAGTTAGAGAAGAAGCATTTCAGGGAGAAAATAATAATAGTTTAGTTTTTATGCTGAGTCAACAAAATGTTTTACACCTGTGTTCATCATCTATTATGTAGCTGTAATTCCAAATGGCTGACCCACTCTTAGGAAATTTAACAGCATTGAAAGTTTTCAGCTGTCAGCCATTTTTCTGTTTTCTTATTATACACTGTGTCCTTTTATGACAATGTCATCATCTTGTAAATGCTATGTGTTCTATCCTACACAGTATAGAATGGTCTCTTTCAGAAAAAAAAACACTTTTTTGTCCGAGCACCCCATGCAGACCCACAGGCTTTTGTACAAGTCCAATGACCACACTCCATTTAACCGAATCATATACTGTCCTGTGGAGGGGCCCCTCTCTCCTACTCCCAGCTCAACCTTGCTTTCAGACAGAATGCGTCTGATAAAAAGTGTTAAACTGCAACTACTCTATAATCTGCAATAATGCTCTAAAGCATATTAATAATCCGACATCTAACAGGTACATCTCATGCTGCCGTGTTGTTGTAAGGGTGTATGGCAAGAGGTGGAGGGTTCTAGCTTCGTAACTTGGTCCAACATGTCAGGTTATATGGCAACACTATTTTCAGAGTTCACCAGCCGCCACTGAAAATAAACAATAAAAACCGGCCAACAGTTTAATGTATTCACCCCACAAGAAGTTGCTGGACATGGGAGCAATTTTCTTTGCTTCTTTATTTCTCCCCGTCTACACAAAACTGCTCTTTCCTCTCCTGCCTCCTCCCTAGCTCCACCTTTTCCTTTCTTGCCTCCCCTGTCTAAATGTCAGGGTCAAGCATAACAACACGCCACCTCCTCCCTTTGTATTTTACGTGTTCACTGTATTTCAGAGTTCTTCGATGAGCCGAACAGGTCTTCAAATTGTTCTTCGCGGTTGGCTGGCTTGTATCTGGTCAGGCGGGCTCCTGTCTCTCGTGTCGTCAGACTCCAGTGCTCGACGATACTTGTGGTCACTGTTTATGTCTTGATTTGACGAGTCCGTGTTCCAGTCATGCTCTCAAACTGGGGTATAGGCAGATGGGTTGCACCTTTTGAAGTGCGCTATGATTCTGGTCATCCACTTGCCCCCAGATTTAGCGGTGATCATGGTCTCCTTTCGTCTTGTTACCTGCAGGGGGTGTGCAAGGTAGCGACTGTCTGCTTTACTTCTCTTGTCCTGTTTCACCAGCACCCAGTCTCCCTCACAGATGTCGGACGTCTTTGCATGTCTGCGGTGACCAGCATACTCCTTCATTTTGGATTTCTTGGCGTGATCAAGTTCTACTAGAGTGTATGGTCTGTGGTTACGACTCGAGATTGCGTGACAGCATCTGTAGTTGGGAGCCGGGTGCGTGGAATTCACCCAAGCATTAGAGTGGTAGGACATTGGTTTGTGGTGCTGTGTGGCGTGGTCTGATAGGCTTGCAGCGCTTATTTTAGTGCTGGTTGAATGTCGTGACGAGCCAGTTCAGCTTGTTGTATGGTCTTTAAGATTGTTCCCATAAAGTGTTCTACCATCCCGTTGGCCTGGGGCCACAAGGGAGTGATCTTTTGATGTTTGAAGTTTAGGTGTTTTGCAAACTCAGCAAATTCTTGTCCATTGAATGGTGGTCTGTTGTCTGTCTTTACCACCGTAGGTATTCCCCATGCCGCGAATGCTTCGTCGATGGCAGGTATGATGGCCGTCGCTTTGGTGAAGGAGATTTGATGAGCAATGGGAAAACGAGAGTACTCGTCCATGATGACGACGATGTATTTACCTGATTTCAATGGGACGAAGAAGTCAATGGCTACTTGTTGCTATACACAGCCTGGGAGATCCGACTTCTGCAGTGGTGCTGGTGGTTCTTCTCGTCCTACTAGTTGACAGGATGTGCAGTCTTGGAACGTGGCTTCCACCATCTGGTTGAGGGACGGGAACCAGACACGTTCTCGTAGCGCTTTCTTCATGGCCACCACTCCTCCGTGTCTTTCATGTGCCAGGTTGACGATTCCTTGTCTTAATCTTTGAGGGATCACGATTCTTCCGCTCTCAGTAGTAGCCCATCAGTACTGATGGACAGTTCCTCTTGGACGTGTTTGAACGCTGCAAGTTCTTGAGTGTTAACAGATTCATTCATGTGGGTGTCTTCTAAGTGTCTCCACGAGTTGGTGCGAATTTGGTGCATGATGTTTTGAATTGTGGCATCTTGGGAAGACGCTTCAGGGATGGCTTCTAGCGGGACTTCTGGTGGACAGGCATGGCCAATGACGAAATGGAGGGATTCCTCTGCCACTGAGCGTCGCACTTGTGTCTGGGTTTGCGGATGTCGCGACATATGGTCTGCCAGGTCTTCCGCCTTCCCCGGTTTGTGGATAATGGTGTAGGTGTAGTCTTGTAGGCGAATTCCCCACCGTTCAATCCGTGGGGGCATCTTGGGCGGTTGTTAGCGCCTGGTGATCAGTGATGAGCGTGAAGTGTTTCCGGTAGATGAAAATATGAAAATGTTCACACGCCCACGCAACCGCAAGGCTCTCTTTTTCCGGTTGTGAGTAAGACTTTTCTGTGTCAGTAAGGCTGCGACTGGCGTAACCAACAATGTGGCATTGGTCAGCTTCATCATCATATTGTGCCAGGATTGCACCTAACCCGACTGGGCTGGCAACCACAGTCATTTCGGTCTTCCATTTGTTGTTGAAGTAAGCTCAATTGATGGCAGTGCTCACCGCCTCTTTGATCTTGCTGAAAGCTTGTTCACACATAGCTGACCATAGGAATTGTTGTCCTTGACGTGTCAGTTCTCTGAGTGGATAGCTGATGGTGGCATAGTCTTTGATATAGCGAGCTCAGTAGCTGGCCATCCCTAGAAATAAACGGAGGTCACTGACATCACGTGTTTGTGGAGTGTCCGAAAGGGCAGATACTTTCTCAGGGTCAGGTCTCATGCTGTCCTTTGAGAAGATGTGGCCGTAAAGTTTGAGTGCTGACTTATGAAACTCGCATTTATCTCGGATGAGTGTGAGGTTGGCGTTTAGGAGTGCATGACATACCCGATCAAGTGCTTTGTCATGTTCTCTCTGATTCTCCCCGAAGACCAGGATGTCATCGCTGTAGTGAAATGTGCTTGGGATGCCTTGAATCACACACGGGACCGCCTCCTGAAAAATCTTGGCTGCCGAAGAAATTCCGAAATTGAGACGTTTATATCTGAAGAGTGTCTCCTTGGTGAGTGGTGAATGTGGTAATGTATTTCGACTTCTATTGTAATTCTAGTTGGTGATATCCTTTGTGAAGATCCAATTTCGAGAAGACTGTCACTCCCTTTAGGCACGTCATCATGTCTCTGATGTGGGGGCCTGGGTGCTGCTCTCTCTCGATAGCCGTGTTCGGGCTCGCATGTCCACACACAAATGTACCTTGTTGTCTTGACCTCTCTTGGGCACAACCACCACTGGTGACACCCATAGGGTGGGTCCTGTCCAGCGCTCCATGATGTCCGCTCTCAGTAGGTCTTGTAGCTCTTCATCTACTGCCTGTTGCAAGTGGAATGGCATCTTCATGTGGTGTTGCGCTATTGGTGTTATTTGTTCGTTGATATGTAGCTTGACTTTGAAGTGAGTTAGTTTTCCTAGTCCACTGAATAGTTTCGGGAATTTGTTGACAATGTCCAGTGAGTCATCTACCTTTTTTTTTGTTTATATTTTTATTGAGAGTTCATAAAAACAAGATCAGCATTACAGAATACCTTTGTAGAAAAACGTTTAGTACAGTACATGGCATGTGGATAAAATTAAATAATCGGCAATCAGGTCTCCACACAGTGATTATAAAGTGCAAACAGTAATTATATAGTAAAAAAGTGCTTACAAGTGCATATAGGCAGACTGGTGATTATGAAGGTAACTTTTATGATTCAAAAACGCTCCAGAACTTTTCATATTTTTTGAGCGCCCTTGATCTAAGCGCATATTTTCTTTCCCTGCCCTGGGTTCGTAGTAATTTAGCCTTCCATGCCTGAAAGGTCGGTACTTGATTTGTTTTCCAGGACTGCAGGATGAGTGATTTAGATATTAGAGAAGCTATAAAAAGAAATCCATCATATTGGGTGTTAGTCGCTGAGCAGCCTAAAACAGGGACTAGATCGTCGAATATTATAGGAGTTTTAAGCTCGAGGGAGAGATATTTTTCAATTTCCCTCCAGAGTGGTTGGATTTTAGGACATTCCCAGACGATGTGTTTCCAAGTCCCCTCACATCGAAAGCATTTATCGGCAACTAGGGGAAAAATATTGTGGAGATAGGAGGGGGTTCTGTAAATCAACCATTTATTATAAAATTGCATGAATTTAAAATTTGCGCCGCGAAAGGTTGTTTTCTTAGATTTATTTATTTTATCCCAAATTTGTTGATTGATTTCAATAACCTCCCTTTTTTTCCACCTCTCGATGATCTTACTAGAAGATTCCTGCTTCTTATCCTCTTTTAGTATTTTAATCCAGGTACTCATCTTTTTTTGAGTTTTATTATTCAGTGCTGAAGAGATAGATTCCTTAAAGTAAAGATTCCTGATATCCAGCTCCCTGAGTATTGGATTCAACATAAAAAAGACCCTTTCAGAGTGGAATGAGAATGGCTCACCTGGATAGCAATTTGATCCCATGTCTTCCACCTGTTACCGGCCAGGAAGTCATCGATTTTATCAAAACCATTTGCTTTCTAGAGGTTTATTATTTTTCTGTCCATACATCCCTCTTCCCCTAGGTTAAAGTTATTCAAATCCATTGTGTTACTTATCCTAGGAATAGAATGGAGGCAGGCGACCCCGGTGGCAGAGGGTTCTTGCCTGCAGTCAGGAACGAGACTGTGTTTTTACTGAATGCAACTGCTACGCCCTGCTGAAGGAGAGCAGCGGCGCTTGACTTCATCATTGTTTTAACCATCTCCAAGTCAACAGGAGACTAACTTTTAAAACTCACCTCTTCAGGGCTCGGTAGTGTGTTGGCGCCATCTTCCTTTGGACTGGTCAGGCGACCTAGCTCGGCGCCACACCCCCCGCGCTCCGCCCCTATTTAGGAGTGGCTTTCCATCGCTCGCTATTGGAGGCAGGCGACCCCGGTGGCAGAGGGTTCGCGCCTGCAGTCAGGAACGAGACTGTGTTTTTACTGAATGCGACTGCTAAGCCCTGCTGAAGGAGAGCAGCGGCGCTTGACTTCATCATTGTTTTAACCATCTCCAAGTCAACAGGAGACTAACTTTTAAAACTCACCTCTTCAGGGCTCGGTGGTGTGTGGGCGCCATCTTCCTTTGGGCTGGTCAGGCGACCTAGCTTGGCGCCACACCCCCGCGCTCCACCCCTATTTAGGAGTGGCTTTCCATCGCTCGCTATTGGAGGCAGGCGACCCCGGTGGCAGAGGGTTTGCGCCTGCAGTCAGGAATGAGACTGTGTTTTTACTGAATGCGACTGCTAAGCCCTGCTGAAGGAGAGCAGCGGCGCTTGACTTCATCATTGTTTTAACCATCTCCAAGTCAACAGGAGACTAACTTTTAAAACTCACCTCTTCAGGGCTCGGTGGTGTGTGGGCGCCATCTTCCTTTGGGCTGGTCAGGCGACCTAGCTCGGCGCCACACCCCCCGCGCTCCGCCCCTATATAAACGTACCTAATGAGGAAGCGCAGCGCCGAAGTGGCGCCTAAGTCAAGCCCGTCTGCGCCCGTCCGCGGCCGGACGGGGCTAGGGGCGCGTCCTCATGTCCTTTCGTATTCTTCCGAGGACCTATTTGCCATTCAGGGTCCTTGGCCCCTGCCTGTGCCTATTATTAGGCACATCTCAGCTCTTGGTCTTGATCCTATTTCTCATCATACCCTCTCTACCCACTCGATCCCTCCGCTGCACCTCACTCCCGATTCTGGCCCTTCATCCCTCTCCCTTCCTTTGTCCATCATTTTGCTCAACACTAGGTCGGCAGTAAGGCATCACCAGGAGCTATTTGTGCTACTTGACACCCATCAGCCTGATATGTTACTTTTAACTGAAACCTGGTTCTGTGAGTCCTCCCTGCCCTCTCTCCTGGCTGCCCTTCCTCCCCCTTATGTGGCCCTCCGCGCTGATCGATCGGCGGGCAAGGCAGGGGGTGGCATGGCTCTTATTGCCCGATCTGAGCATAACTTTCAACTCCTTCCCTCCCCTTCTATTAGTTCTACCGAGCATCTTGTGGCTCGTTCTCTTGCCTTTTCTCCCCCGCTCACCTGTTTACGAATGTATCGTCCTCCCCAGTCCTCTCACCTGTTTCTGCCAGCATTTCAGGACGTACTAGCCACTTTAGCGATTAACCACGCTTCAGTACTAGTATTAGGGGACTTTAATTACTGGCCCACCGATCCCTATGAATGTACTGCTTCTAAGCAGTTCTCTGAGTCACTTGCATCCCTAAATTTTGTTTCCCACCTGCAAATTCCTACGCACATTCACGGTCATGTACTAGACCAGGTTTGGTCTCTTAATATCTCGGTCTCCTCCATGTCCGTGACCCCATGCCCCTGGTCAGATCATGCCTTGATCTCCTTCCTCCTTCGCCTCAAGCCGGCAGTAAAGATTCCGCTCGCCAAAAACACCTGGGCGCGGAATTGGAATAGGGTAGACCTTTCTGCACTATCATCCTCCCTTCTGAATCTTGCACCTAACCTAGAGGGTCTATCTTCTCTTTCTCAAGCCGCTGCCATCGATACCTGGCTTGCTGGAGGCTGCGATACAGTAGCCCCTTTACGTCGGATATCAACCCGACGACCTAAGGAGTCAAATCGGTGGTTCGGCGATGACCTGAAGATAAAAAAGCTGACCCTCCGGCGGGCCGAGAGGCAATGGAGAAAGGATTACTGTCCTCTATTAAAAACCCATTATGTGACTCTGCTGGGCAACTACAAAAGGGCTATACTAGGCGCTAAGACTGCGTACTTCTCAGCCAAAATTTTGGTGGCGGAGAACAAATCTAGGGAGATTTTCTCCATCATACATGACCTGGCCTATTCTGACAGGGCTTCACTTAAGCCTCCCCTACCCAGTCCCTCTGTGATTCCTTGAATTTTTATTTTTTGGATAAAATCAGCAATATCAAAGCTAATATTCCACTCCCTTCCCCTTCATTTGTTGAGCCCCTTCCCCGACTGTTCACTGTTGTCTCTCGTCTATCCCTCCTCTTACCGAAGAAGTGTTTCTTGCAATACTCCCCAAAGTAAAGTCTGGTTCCCCGGCGGACATCTGTCCAGCCCATATCCTGCAACAGATCTATTCTGTTTGCCCTAAACCGCCAATCTCTTTTCTCAACAGCTCTCTGGCCCAGGGGGTGGTAATCCCAGCACTTAAATCTGCCACTATAGTGCCAATCCTGAAGAAGCCTGGCGTGGACCCCTCTGCTCCAGCTAACTATCGCCCCATTTCGCTTCTACCTTATTTGGGCAAGGTGCTGGAGCGACATGTAACATCGGTCCTCAGTGCCCATGTAGAAGCGAATGGGGGCCTAGCGTCCCGGCAGGCAGGCTTCCGGCCTAGGCACTCCACCGAGTCCGTCGTGGTGTCGGTCCTGAACAACCTCAGGGAGGGCATGGACCAGAACAATTACCAG
Organism: Lissotriton helveticus; assembly: GCF_964261635.1. Lineage (NCBI taxonomy): Eukaryota > Metazoa > Chordata > Amphibia > Caudata > Salamandridae > Lissotriton > Lissotriton helveticus. The sequence continues at coordinate 824,546,766 of NC_136057.1, forward strand.
GCCCTGGTGCTCCTCGATCTTTCCGCCGCCTTCGACACGGTGGATCATTCCATCTTACTTTCCCGTGTCGGAGCGGCGGGGATCGAGGGCTCAGCCCTGGTTTGGCTATCGTCCTTTCTGAGGGACCGCACCAAGGCAGTCCGGCTGAGGGATTTCTCGGCCACCCAACTCAAGGTCACATGTGGTGTTCCTCAGGGTTCTTCTCTTTCCCCTCTTTTGTTTAATCTTTATATCTATCCTTTGATCTTTGCACTTCAGCAACTGGAGGTCACCGTTTATAATTATGCGCATGACCTCCAGCTTATCTTTAATCTTTCTTCCTCCTCTCATTCTATTTCTAATTTTCAGACTACTATGATTTTCATCAGGGACTGGATGTACCACAATCATCTGAAGCTGAACCTCGATAAAACGGAATTGGTTCTCACGGGTGGTTCTTCCAGTCCTTGGAACTCTTCATTCTGGCCTTCTTCTTTAGGACCCCCTCCCACGTCTTCTCCCTCAGTTAAGACCCTGGACATTAAAATCAATAATCATCTCACTCTTCACTCACAAATAACCGCTGTTGTCTCTTCTTGCTTTCTGGTTCTTCGAACTATTCGCTCTGTTTCTCGCTTTTTCTCCCCTCTCGCACTTAAACTTATCTTGTCCGCTCTGATGATTTCCCGGCTGGACTACGCTAACGCTCTCTACAACGGCATTCCAGCGTATAGTTTGCGGAAGCTCCAGGTGGTTCAAAACCAGGCGGCCAGACTGGTCCATGGTCTCCCCCGCTCTCATCATTCTACCCCCTTACTGAAGGGATTGCACTGGTTACCTGTCAGGGAGCGATCCCTTTTCAAAACAGGTTGTATGGTCTTTCAGGCGCGCCAGGGCACAGCCCCTGCCTTCATTTCCTCCTTGTTAAAAGAGTACACCCCTGTCCGTGAGCTTCGCTCATCTACTCAATCGCTTCTTCAGGTACCCCGTTACAGACGTAAGAAATGGGGTGGAGCCAATTTTTCATTCTTGGCACCATCCTTCTGGAACTCCCTTCCCGATCATCTACGTCTGGCCAGACATTACTCCCTTTTCCGTAAAGATCTTAAGACTTTTTTGTTTACCCAAGCCTTTTCCAATGTAAACTGATCTCATTTCCTGTTTCTTTACCAGTATTCGCGTTCCTACTGCTAATTTAGTCTCCACAGCGCCAAGAAACCGCATGGTGTATGTAGCGCTATATAAATATTTTCAATTCAAATTCAAATTCAATGGGATTTCAGAAACTGAGATTTCTGTCTAAAAATCCATTGTAGGGACTTGTAGCGGATTTTCTTTGGATCTTTTGTGACTCTAATCGGATCGATTATTTTTGTTTCTGGCAGCATCTTCTTCATAAAAAATTGTCTGCCTCGTTCGTGTCTAATAAAAAAAAACTAAAACTATGGTGTGTAAAAGCTTAGTAAACATAGTCTGTGTTTAGTAGACTTATGGGTCGCTACGAGTTTAGATTCTCCCTGTCCTTTCCCTTTTTTAAAATACTAACTACAACAGCTGAGCGAAAAGAGTCCGAGGGGGATCCTCCTTGGAGCAGATCATTTACTAAAGTTATAAGTTCTTTCCGTAAAGTTCCTTTCAATTTTTAAAAAAATTCAATTGGAAGACCATCGTCTCCGTTGGCCTTACCATTAGGGAGGGAGCCGAGTACCTCATCTAACTCGGACCCCGAGAAGGTCTCGATAAGGTAATTCTTATCTTCATCATCTAATTTGGGAATTGTGAGTTGAGCTAGAAACTCCCCTATTAAATCAGACGAGGCCTCTTCTGTTGTTTGATAGATTCCCTTATAATGTTACAGGAACCACTCACCAATTGAGGCTGAAGTCTTAGCGTGTATTTTAGTAATTGGGTCAGTTAATTGATCAATTCTGTTTCAAGCCTGTTTTTCTTTAGATTTCCAAGCTAGGAGCTTCCCTGTATACTCGCTGTCCTCATACGTCCTCTGGGCGCAGCAATTGTAATATGTATTTTGGTACATCTTTAGATGTAATTAACCCCCGTAGAGTGGCCTTAAATGCATCCCAAGTCGTGTTTAATGGGGCTGAACCTCTATTGCATGTGCATGTGAAGAACTCCTTAATGAATTCTTCAATTTCTGCACACCATTGAGGATCTAGAAGGTTAGATTTATTAAAAAAACATCGTTTTATAGGGCTTATGTCTTGTAGACCCAGATTTACCTCCATAGAGACTGCCGCATGATCTGAAAAATCGTTTGGTAGGTGAACATAATTATGTAACTCATGGGAGGGTAAAAAAAAATCCACTCTTGATGCGGAATTATACTTTGCCGAGAAACATGAATATTCTCGTTTGAGAGGGTTATGAGCTTGCCAATAAGCCATGATATCAAGGTCTAATTTACAACTTTGAATCGCCAAAGCAGATTGGGGTTTTTTCTGACGGCGATCTTTTTTAGACTAATCTAATACGGTATTTTGCAAAAAATTAAAGTCGCCTCCACATACTATTACACCAGGAAGGCCAGTTATAGCATTCTTTAACTGTATGATTGACTGAAACTCGTCTAAGATGGGAGAATAGATTGTAGCAAGGATTATACTTACATTATGTAATTTGCCATGGGCAACTACCCATCTGCCCCTGGAGAATGGTTCCAAGCAATATTTCAATGGAATTTGTTTTTGTGGTTGTGGTATTTGGAAGGGAAAATAACCCGTTCTCTTGAGATGCTTGAGATGTCTGTGGGCTTAGCTCTTCACTATGAGGTCCCATGGTGCGCCTTTCGGACAGTCATGGGCTTGTGCTGTTGTCCAGAGCCGATGCTATAGGTAGCATAGGAGCCGCAGATATTACTTCCTCGTGGTCCTACTGGTCGGCCCCTACCGATAGCGCTGTTTCTGGTGGCTAAGGTGTAACAGAACTAGTTGACACCCCTCCAGCGCTCAGAACCTCTTGCATCAGAATGTCGTTTTTCCCATCCTGCTTCGTCCCCCCCGCATGGGGGTGCTCGAGAGCTTCCCATGTTGCCCCTGTTGGAGGAGGGGTTTTGAGAAAAGGGGGTACTGTTTTAGTTGGTTCCCAGTCTAATGGGCTAAGGGTGGTTTACTTGGCGCTGTATCCATCTGGCCCATCTTAGTCCCCTTGTTATTCCTCTCCAAATCCACCTCGCCTTTCACTACAATCTCGCCTTTCCCGGCGCCTCTCTCCGTAGCAGCGGCAGCGGCAGTTACAACGGAGCTTGATACTGTTGAATGATCGGGAAGGGACTGGATTTCAGGATCTTCACCTCCCTTCCCCTCGCCTTCCTCCTGGTCGTCATCATTGACCTCTCCATCCTCCCCATCTTCCTCGTCCTGTTCTCTCAGAACGTTGTATTTGTTTTTGTCTGGTTGCATCTCTGCGTCCTTCTGTCTCAGGGCGTTCTTTTGCTGGTTCTTTCGTCTATTTTTTCTCTCCCCTTTGACCACAGGCGGGGTTTTATTGACAGATTTCAACAGTTCTTTTACCTGTTCCAACTTGGCCTGTTGTTGTTGTTTGCCCTTAACTCTCGCAGACATGGCGGGAGTATCAGCTGAGTGATTAATCTTCCTTTTTTTTTTATTTAACACCTGTCCTGTACCTATTTGCTATGAAAGCCTGCATCGACTCTGCAGATGTTTTATGAATACCAAGGAGGTGAGGAAGTTGCAGGTGGTATATGTCACCTAATAGAAGCGGAGTGTGGGCGGGCGGTAGATGTGGAGACCTAGAGTCCGTAGAGCGTTACGTATAGGATTTCGACTAGCTTCAGACGTTCTGCTGTTGGCAGGCTGAGGAGGCAGGTTGCTGCTTCAGGGCCTTCAATTACATGAATATGTGCTTGGATATGTCGGTCTTTGTACTTCAGGGTAGTGCGGTACTGTCCTAGAAATGGCAGTGGTTTTCTGGACATCCACGTGTATACTCGAAATGCCGCTGGTTCCAGTTTCGGTTTGGGATTCATGCTCTGATATTCTGTGGTGCAGATGTAGATGGCTTCTTATTTGAATGTTTAGCCATGGATATTTCTTTAGACTATCTGGGTCGGCCACCATGCACACGTATTAATCACTGTCTTGTGATATGGGAGTGAGGGAAGATGATTCTTTGGACTTCGACCGCTGGGATCTTTAAGAGTTGACTGATTGAGCGCTTCACCTTGATAAGCTAGAGGAGTGGTCACTCTGTCCCTGTACAGCTCTCACATGGTGGTGTGATTCTGTGCTCTGTCTGGTCAGTTTTACCTACGAGCGGCGTGTTTGGCAAACAGCTTCAATGTAGTTTTCTCTTCCACATCGATGGCACTGTTGACCGATTGCAGGACATTGGCCCACGTGGGGGTAGTCTTGGCCACACCGATACCATTGCGATGATTTTCTCCTTGGTTCGTGCGATGTGTTCTCGTGAGTCTTTTAAATTTGTGGCAGCCAGGGCCACGCCTCGAGTCGGTGTGAGACTGTACTCAAAGGGCTTTCTCCCTTTTCTCAGTTCTGCTAGCCTCCATCTTTTTTGCGTGCTCTTCCACTTGATCATTGATGCGGGTGAGCTCTTCTATCTCCTCAAGAGTGTAGTGCTTCTTTAGTAGTCGACAACGCAGTGATTCTGAATGGCATCCCTCAATGATGTACAGACGAAGTGCATCTTCGGTGTTGAATTTGTCGAATTCGCAGTATCGGGCGAGGCGTCTGATACGGGCAATGAAGTCACTCATTGACTCATCCTTTTCTTGCGAGGCAAGGTTGACCGTGTAGCGTTCATAATCTAGGTTCCGTTTATGGAGGAACTTCCTATCTGGAGCTTCTTTCACATCTTCGTAGGATGCGGTAATGGCGGCAGGTAGTTCCTTGATGATTTGCGCAATGTCTTTCCCCACTAGGTTCCGCAGGGCTGTGAGTTTTTGATTGGGATCACGAACTTGCCACCCTGTCATGAATTCTTCAAATTCTTCGGCCCAGCTTTTCCATTTGGGCCTCATGCTGTTCCCAGACATCAGCGTTAAGTGCTTGGAAGGGCGTAGGCAAGGTACTCCCATGAGCACCGGTCCAAATTGCAGGGCATTTTGGGTGGACACAGTGGCTGCTGGCTGCGTGGAATCAGCCTCTACGGACATGGTGGGTGAAAATGTGACTCCGGCAGACCGTGGGGGCTTCTAATTCGCAGAATTTGTGGGGGTTTTTTGGAGGTTTTCCGTGAGTCGCCTGACCCCAAGATGGCTGCCGTGATGGGGTCTAGTGTTATCCAATGCACGGTGCCTGGTTTCAAGATGGCAGCCGGAGAGACATGATGCTTCTGTCCCACTGAGTGATTGAATTTTCTCTCTTCGCCAGGGTAGTTACTGGGTTAGACTTACCCTGGTCTTTGTGTTATTGAGCATCACCGGGGTTCGAGCTCTGCAGATCGCGGGCCGCTTCAGCGAGTCGGCCCAGTGCTCGTGCCTTTCTTCCCCTCCTGAGTGCTCCGCAGCACGCCTACAGCGGTGCACTCTTCCTGAGCCTCGGTAGTCGTGTGGGACAGGTGCGGTGGGTCAGCTCATCCACCCTCGTCGCCAGTTTAATGTATTCAGCCCACAAGAAGACGCTGGAAGCGGGAGCGATTTTCTCTGCTTATTTATTTCTCACGGTCTACACAATACTGCTCTTTCCTCTCCCACCTCCTTCCTAGCTCTGCCTGTTCCTTTCTTGCCTGCCCTGTCTTAATGTCAGGGTTAGGCATGATGACACAACAACCAGATGATAAAGTCTGATTGCATATAATTTGCATATAGCCAGGTTCTGAACTGGGATGGTGCAGTGAGCTAAAAAACGGTGATGGATCAAGCCCTGATCTCTTGACTGGGTAGGAGTGTTCTGATTAACTCAGATACTCTGTCCATCACCACCCCCTTTTTGAAATTAATTTGGCCACTATGAGTGTGGAAGGGTATGCTCAGACATGAGTCCCTTGCTCACTGCACCATCAGGATTCAAGCAAGCAGGGCCGAAGACGGCTGTAATGCCAGAAACCGGTCCCCGGAAGCTTCTTTCCTTTCCAGTGAAGAATTGCCTTGGTAGTTTGGTCTGCCCTGTTCCCATGATGCACTGGGTCAGGGACAGACTAATTTGCATATAGCCAGGTTCTGAACTGGGATGGTGCAGTGAGCTAAAAAACGGTGATGGATCAAGCCCTGATCTGTTGGCTGGGTAGGAGTGTTCTGATTAACTCAGATACTCTGTCCATCACCACCCCCTTTTTGAAATTAATTTGGCCACTATGAGTGTGGAAGGGTATGCTCAGACATGAGTCCCTTGCTCACTGCAACATCAGGATTCAAGCAAGCCGGGCCGAAGACGGCTGTAATGCCAGAAACCGGTCCCCGGAAGCTTGTTTCCTTTCCAGTGAAGAATTGGCTTGGTAGTTTGGTCTGCCCTGTTCCCATGATGCACTGGGCCAGGGACAGACTAATTTGCATATAGCCAGGTTCTGAACTGGGATGGTGCAGTGAGCTAAAAAACGGTGATGGATCAAGCCCTGATCTGTTGACTGGGTAGGAGTGTTCTGATTAACTCAGATACTCTGTCCATCACCACCCCCTTTTTGAAATTAATTTGGCCACTATGAGTGTGGAAGGGTATGCTCAGACATGAGTCCCTTGCTCACTGCACCATCAGGATTCAAGCAAGCCGGGCCGAAGACGGCTGTAATGCCAGAAACCGGTCCCCGGAAGCTTGTTTCCTTTCCAGTGAAATATTGGCTTGGTAGTTTGGTCTGCCCTGTTCCCATGATGCACTGGGCCAGGGACAGACTAATTTGCATATAGCCAGGTTCTGAACTGGGATGGTGCAGTGAGCTAAAAAACGGTGATGGATCAAGCCCTGATCTGTTGACTGGGTAGGAGTGTTCTGATTAACTCAGATACTCTGTCCATCACCACCCCCTTTTTTAAATTAATTTGGCCACTATGAGTGTGGAAGGGTATGCTCAGACATGAGTCCCTTGCTCACTGCACTATCAGGATTCAAGCAAGCCGGGCCGAAGACGGCTGTAATGCCAGAAACCGGTCCCCGGAAGCTTGTTTCCTTTCCAGTGAAGAATTGGCTTGGTAGTTTGGTCTGCCCTGTTCCCATGATGCACTGGGCCAGGGACAGACTAATTTGCATATAGCCAGGTTCTGAACTGGGATGGTGCAGTGAGCTAAAAAACGGTGATGGATCAAGCCCTGATCTGTTGACTGGGTAGGAGTGTTCTGATTAACTCAGATACTCTGTCCATCACCACCCCCTTTTTGAAATTAATTTGGCCACTATGAGTGTGGAAGGGTATGCTCAGACATGAGTCCCTTGCTCACTGCACCTTCAGGATTCAAGCAAGCCGGGCCGAAGACGGCTGTAATGCCAGAAACCGCTCCACGGAAGCTTGTTTCCTTTCCAGTGAAGAATTGGCTTGGTAGTTTGGTCTGCCCTGTTCCCATGATGCACTGGGCCAGGGACAGACTAATTTGCATATAGCCAGGTTCTGAACTGGGATGGTGCAGTGAGCTAAAAAACGGTGATGGATCAAGCCCTGATCTGTTGACTGGGTAGGAGTGTTCTGATTAACTCAGATACTCTGTCCATCACCACCCCCTTTTTGAAATTAATTTGGCCACTATGAGTGTGGAAGGGTATGCTCAGACACGAGTCCCTTGCTCACTGCACCATCAGGATTTAAGCAAGCCGGGCAGAAGACGGCTGTAATGCCAGAAACCGGTCCCCGGAAGCTTGTTTCCTTTCCAGTGAAGTATTGGCTTGGTAGTTTGGTCTGCCCTGTTCCCATGATGCACTGGGCCAGGGACAGACTAATTTGCATATAGCCAGGTTCTGAACTGGGATGGTGCAGTGAGCTAAAAAACGGTGATGGATCAAGCCCTGATCTGTTGACTGGGTAGGAGTGTTCTGATTAACTCAGATACTCTGTCCATCACCACCCCCTTTTTGAAATTAATTTGGCCACTATGAGTGTGGAAGGGTATGCTCAGACATGAGTCCCTTGCTCACTGCACTATCAGGATTCAAGCAAGCCGGGCCGAAGACGGCTGTAATGCCAGAAACCGGTCCCCGGAAGCTTGTTTCCTTTCCAGTGAAGAATTGGCTTGGTAGTTTGGTCTGCCCTGTTCCCATGATGCACTGGGCCAGGGACAGACTAATTTGCATATAGCCAGGTTCTGAACTGGGATGGTGCAGTGAGCTAAAAAACGGTGATGGATCAAGCCCTGATCTGTTGACTGGGTAGGAGTGTTCTGATTAACTCAGATACTCTGTCCATCACCACCCCCTTTTTGAAATTGATTTGGCCACTATGAGTGTGGAAGGGTATGCTCAGACATGAGTCCCTTGCTCACTGCACCTTCAGGATTCAAGCAAGCCGGGCCGAAGACGGCTGTAATGCCAGAAACCGGTCCACGGAAGCTTGTTTCCTTTCCAGTGAAGAATTGGCTTGGTAGTTTGGTCTGCCCTGTTCCCATGATGCACTGGGCCAGGGACAGACTAATTTGCATATAGCCAGGTTCTGAACTGGGATGGTGCAGTGAGCTAAAAAACGGTGATGGATCAAGCCCTGATCTGTTGACTGGGTAGGAGTGTTCTGATTAACTCAGATACTCTGTCCATCACCACCCCCTTTTTGAAATTAATTTGGCCACTATGAGTGTGGAAGGGTATGCTCAGACATGAGTCCCTTGCTCACTGCACCATCAGGATTTAAGCAAGCCGGGCCGAAGACGGCTGTAATGCCAGAAACCGGTCCCCGGAAGCTTGTTTCCTTTCCAGTGAAGTATTGGCTTGGTAGTTTGGTCTGCCCTGTTCCCATGATGCACTGGGCCAGGGACAGACTAATTTGCATATAGCCAGGTTCTGAACTGGGATGGTGCAGTGAGCTAAAAAACGGTGATGGATCAAGCCCTGATCTGTTGACTGGGTAGGAGTGTTCTGATTAACTCAGATACTCTGTCCATCACCACCCCCTTTTCGATAGTGAAGAGGGCCTGGGAAAATAGCTTGTATCGAGGAGGCCAGTAGCCCCACTATCCGCGTCACTGACCTCAACAACACAACTTGCTTGTTCAATATAACCTGCAACTCCTTCTTGATGGTTCTGATCTTTTGGGAAGGAAGTAACAGCTGGCAGCTCTGTAAATCGATCTGAAAACCTAGAAATTCTATGGACTGCATGGGAGACATGATGGATTTCCGAGGATTCATAACAAAGCATATGCTCTGAAGGAGAAATATTGACCATTCCAGGTGAGTGATTACCACTTTAGGACAACTCACCATGATAATGATGTTGTCTAAGTAGATGATCAACTGGACACCGCGCGCTCTCAAGGATTCCACTACGGAAGCTTTGTGAAGCAGCATGGTGCTGAAGATAGACTGAAGGGAAGGACCTTGTACTCATAGCACACGCCTTTCCAGACGAATTTGAGGAACCGACATTGAGGGGCATAAATAGGAATGGAGAGGTACTCGTCTTTGAGATCCAGGCGCACCATCCAGTCTCCCTCTTGCAATAGATCATGTAAATGATGTAAGCCCTCCATCTTGCAGTGACTATACACTATCCAGCCGTTGAAGTCCCTCAAATTGAGGACTAACCTGGAACCACCCCCTTTTTCCTGGACCAGAAACACTCTGCTTACAAAACCCCGAGGGTGGAGTTGTGATGGAGCGATGGCTCCTTTCCTCACTAGAGAATTGATCTCATCCGTGATAACATTCTGATCTTGTTGGGAAAAATATATCAGATGGGGTAAAGGGCCCTGAATGAGGGTGTCGTACATCTCTAGTTTGTAGCCCTGAACGGTCTCCAAGATCCAGGCATCCTGCAAGATCGTTTGCTAAACCCCGGCGTTGTGCTGGTTGGTCTGGTTATGTTATGTTAATAATGTTTTGTAAAGCGCTCATTCACCGGTTGGTTTCTTGGTGCTGAATCTAGAAAAGTACCGGACGTTTGAACAGATCAATTGTAAGACTGGATGTAGAGCCAAGTTTTAAGCAATTTCCTGAATTTCAATAGATCAGTACTGGACTTGATTTCCAGAGGCATAGAATTCCATAACTTAAGGGCCAGGGTTGCGAACCTAGCTCCTCCTTGTCACTTTAACTTAAAGGTAGGTGTTGACAGTAGCTGGAGGTGGGCCAAGCGAAGATTCCGTGAGGGAGAATACCTGGAAATGAGAATGTCTATGAATCTAGGACCCTGACCGTGCTGTGACTTGAATATCAGGCAGTCGATCTTAAATGCACAGCATTTAGGCATGGGGAGCCAGTGCAATTCCCTCAACAGGGGGAGGCATGATGCCACCTAGGTTGCCAGTAGATCAGTCTAGCCACCTGGTTATGGACTATCTGCAGCCATTCCATAAGACCAGCTGGTAACTCCAAGTTAAATTGCATTGGAATAATCTAGACGTGACAAGACCATAGCCATTACATCCTGTATCAATGCAGGTTTGGTCAGCAGCCTACTTTTCTTTCTGATTTTATGCAGCTGGTAGGCACAAGAAGATATAACAGAACCTACATGTGTTTTTTGAGACAGGCCATTGGATATTATGACTCCAAGGTTCTAGGCAGAAGAGGAAGGAATGGGAGTAGAGTCAAGTTCTTCTGGCCAGTAATGTGGGTGCCAGAATTACTGGCTGCCACCTATCAAAATTAGTTCTGTCTTTCCTGGGTTTAGTTTTAGATGATTCCTGTCCATCCAGTGAGTAATAAATCGCATGGTTGACTGAAAAACCGAGACTGAGTGGGGTGAATAATCAATGGAGAAGAGCAGCTGTAAATCATCAGCATAGTTGAAAATAACAATTTTTATTTCCTTCCATGACCTGATCAACGGGGGAGGTACAAGTTGCATATATGTGGGGAGAGCAAAGAGCCCTGTGGCACCCCACACGTAATTCTTTGCTTAGGAGACCTAAACTGGGCCAGGCGAACTGCCTGGAATTGATCCTCCAAGAAGGAGCATATCCAACTTAAGGTTGGCCCCTGAATGCCTGCTTCCTTGACACGGTCCACCAAAATACCATGGTCGACTGTGTCAAAAGCTGCGGATAAATACAGCAGTACCAAGGCTTGGGGAATTCCCTTATCAGCTTTCTTTCATAGGGCGCCCATTACTGCAGTAATGACTGTTTCAGTGGAATGAGCGGTACGAAAGCCCGCTTGAAGTGAATGAAGAAGATCAGTCTGTTCCAAAAAATTAGACAGACACTTTGCCACATGGGCCTCCAATGTATTAGCTAGATACGGGAGCAGGGAGATAGGTTGATAATTAGACAGTATCTGAGGATCAGCTCCCGGTTTCTTCAAAAGAGAGATCCCAGTAGCCTCTTTGAAGGATTTGGGTTGGCAACCCTGTGATAGAGAATCATTCAACAGGGCGAGGGCAGGAGCTGGAAGAGTAGTGAAGACCTCCTTTAAAACATGTGGAGGACAACAGTCCGTAGGGGAACCAGAGCTAACTTTAAGCAAGAGGCTGTGAAAAATCTTAGTATCAATAGGGGGAAAAGTGTCAAGGGAACATGAGTTTTTATATATGGAGGGAGTGGCTTCCTGGTCAATATGAGTAGGAATACTGGCCTTGATGAGGGAAATTTACTCAATGAAGAAATTGTTCAATTTATTACATAATGCTTGTGAAGGAGTAGGCTTGCTTAATACTCTGTCAGGGTTAAACAATTCTTCTACGATGTTAAATATTTCTTTAGTTTGATTAGCGGAAGTAAGAATTTAAAAAAAAGTGAACAGCTTTAGCATTTAGAACGCATTTTTTATATTCCCTCATGGCAGTTAAGTAGGTTACTTTGTTTTTTAGTAAATAGCTCAAGCTCCACTTCCTTTCCAATTGGTGGAGAGCGAGTTTTTGAGATTTTATTTCAAGGGAGAACTACCTCTGAGCCTCCAAATGGAGAGTCACTCTTTATTTTTTCAATGGCGCATGTTTGTTGCTAGCCTCCAGTAGCCAAGCTGAAATATTTTCCTCCTGGGTGTTAACATCAGGAGTGTGCTTTGGCAATGTATTTGCCAAAGTAGTACTGAAGTCATTTGTATCAATAGAGTTCCATTCACGTACCCAGCTGTCAGAGTCCACTATTGCTTACCAAATGTTGTCTTCAATACTTGCACAGGACCAGAAGTCTCTAAATCCCAACTCCACCTTCCGAATTCCTCAGAGCCAGAATATTATCGTGACTCTAATTAATCCAAAAGGGGGAAGGGGTAAATTGGATAAAATAATAAAGAACAATAGAAGAGACTGGTCCTGGACCTTCTGGTTTTCTGTCTGGTTCTTCTGTCAGCTTTTACCAGGCGACCGAAAAACCTAAGGAAACTAACACACACAAGATTATGAGTTCACTCTTCCTACACTACTCTAACTCTTATTTATCCTCTATTTAGTTTGATAACCTTGTGGAGAAGTGTGGCTCACTGGTTAGAGGAGGCAGACCTGGAAGCAGAGGTCAGCCCGGGACCGGGGTTCAATTCCCGGCTCGGCGGGGTCTTGAGTCCTAAAATGTCCATGGACTCGACAATTGTCGCTCCGGTGCCTACTCGCTTCATGGGTTCACACTCTGCGACTCTGGGCAATAGCTTGCTTAATCTCCACAACGGCCCCTCGCGGCGGGATGCCTGGCTTTCACCTTGCGGATACCCTGCCGGGGTTATCTTACAGGGGAATACCAGGACGGGTTCCCTAAGCAAGCGCTTAGAAACCGCTTGGTGATTTGCGCTATATAAATTCCTGTACATTTACATTTACATTTAACCTACCCGAGTCCTTGGATAACCTGCCTCTCTTCTTTAATGTCTGAGGCTATTCTTATTTGCGTTGTGATAAGATTGCCATCTGTAAAACATTTAACAATAGTTACCCTCTATCCTTTAGTAACTCTTTTTATTGCTTCTCTTTTTATTCTGTGACCTACCAGTTATTTATGTAGTGGATCTCTTCTTAAATCCTAGTTATTTCCTGTATTCATATTTATGCTCTGTACAGTCTTTTCAATTCTGCCCTAATCATTTTCTTTCTCTTTCTCCGGAGTAGGGATGCTTAAATTCATAGGTGAAGACTCAGGTAAGTCTTTTCCTTTGATGTAGTAAACTTCTTTTAACTTGAATTCTTTTTTTTTCTGTCTTACTTAATGTCTCTTGTTATCTCTCATCTTTATAGGATTCTAACAACATGTTCTAGAAGTCTCTGGTCATAACTCTTCTCACCAGGTAAGCTTAGTTTTTTCAACAGAAAAGTTTGTTTAATTCACAGTCTTATTTATAGTAGACTTTTCAACATTTAAACATTAACTTAGCTTCGTATCTTCCTTTACTCTAGGATGACTCCTTCTCAGGTTCGCAGCCGCTGAAGAAATTCAACGCACACAGGAAACTTGACTCAACGAAAGGACGAAGCCAGAAACTTCCGCTGGTATTCTTCCTTGAAGAACCTCTACGAGTCGGGAGCGGGGCAAGGGGAATTTCGCTACTTCTAAATTGTTTTTTACCTCAGAAACTACGAGCTCAGAATATCGAACTTAACCGGGTCGGAACTACAGTGAAGTGCGCCATCTCTCAGGAGCGCGCGCGTCACCACAATCTCCTCCGGGTGTTTGTCCAAACAACTAGACTGCCAACCTCTGCTTTGTGGCGGCCATCTTGAAATTCTGCACACGTCACAGTGAGGTCCAAATAGAGTTTCCATCAGATTTTCCTCCCCATTTAGACCAGCGAGAATACATTAAGCAGCCAACTGGTCTGGTCTTTGGTTTTAGATTACCTGGGATCCTGACACCAGCTCCTCCCTTTAGTTAGAGTTTTATTCCTGGTGGGGTATTCTAAAGTAAATTGCCATTGATTCTGCCCCTGCAGAACCTATTCCATGCTCGTCTGGTGGGGTAGAAGGAGGAATTGGAGTCCTGATAACCTTCACGCTGTTGCTGATAATGACCTCTTGGTTCACCTTGGTTTCCTCGGCCGTACGACCACCCTCTATATCGTCCAGCCCTGTTGAAAACCGGATGAAAAGCACATTTCAATGACTCCTGTGCCTTATCCAGACCACTGAAGGTCGCCACAAATTTTGTGAGTTCCTATAGGAACAGATGGCCGAAGAGGAGGCCCTGAGCGATGAGTCCTGCCTCTGAAGTGGATAATTCTGCTAGCTTGAGAAGTATGGACCGTCATCTCTCGCTAGACATGGCACAATTAGCGTTGCCCTGCAGGCTCATGGCTCTTTGTGCCCATCCTATGAGTTCCTCAGGATGGATGGATGCCCCTGTTTCTTTGGCTCTGTACCCTATCTCCAGAATTTTTGTGATGGTGCCCAACAAGTCAAGAAGCTTGTGTTGGCATGACCACCAAGCTCAGTCAATTCCTTTTTTCGGGTCTATTGAATATTTATTTAAATATGTTAGCATGGTGGGATCCACCTTGAGGGTATCAGCCACCTTCGCTGCCATATCTAGTCTAGGACATTCGGATCGCAGTCGAGCCCTGACGTCCTTATTGTAGGGCCGAAGAAGGTGCGATTGTACATAGTCCACCACCTCCTGTGACGGGAGCCACGCTGTTGAATTGGAGTGAATGATATCAGCCGTCTCAAGTTAGGACTTTAGGTTGAGAGGGGGTCCATAAATGGTGTTCCTTTTTCTTTTTCTTGGCTGGCTTAGCCACCTCAGGATCATCGGATTCCTGGTCCGAGGGCGTGTCACCCGGCTCTACATAGAGAGAATCAGAAGGGTCGGCCTGTGTGGTTGAAGCTTGATCCTTTGCCAGAGAGTCGGCAAGTCTTGCAAATTCCTCCTCATGCAGGGTAACCCCTTGCGCAGTGTTAGGCTTAGGATAATCACAGCGGGATTCCATCCCTGTTGCAAAGCATACTTGTTAAGGTGTCTCTTCAAGGGGGCGATAGCTTTCACCAAAGCTGTGTTAACAGATTTCTGGACCCCAGCATCTAAGGCTTCTACTAGGTCCAGCTCCAAAGAACCTGCAGGCTCAGCCTCATAATAGTATTCTTCCTCATACATATATTTGCCCATGTTAGAACCGTGGTAATTAACCCAATTAGCGCTAAGCTACTCAAGTGAGGTGAGATCCTCAAACCGAAGTCCAGGGCCTGGACAGTCACGGGGGAGAGGCACAACCCCAAGCAAGTCAGTAATCAACAAAACCTTTTATATAGTAGTGGAGGAGGGCTTGCCCAAAATCTTTCTACGGAACAAAAGGGGGTGGTGATGGACGGAGCATCTGAACCAATCAAACACTCACACCCAGTCAAAATATCTGGGTTTGATCCATCACCGTTCTTTAGCCCACTCTGCCACCCCAGTTCAGACAAGGCTATATGCAAATCAGTCTGACCCTGTGCCTCATGAGAACAGTCCAGCCCGAACTGCCAAGCCATGCCTTCCCTGGACGGGAAACAAGCTTCCGAGGACCGGTTTCTGGCATTACAGAAATCTCTCTAGGCAAAGCCTACGCACCAATTATACAGCCCACCGCAGTCAGACAACAGTGGGCATAGGATGGGAGCTGAAAACAGCTGTTTCTCTTTTAAATCAGAGCCTTTTCCCACTTCATTATCTCCGCCCGTAGAAACCAAAAGAGGACTGCGCGATCGAGCGACGCACAGTTCTTGCCCCCTTCGCTCCATTTCCACAGGTAATCTGCTGAAGGCGCTTTGCGCCCAGCAGGGGAGGCTGAAGCGCTCCAGGACAAAATTCAAAACCACACACGAGGAGAAAACAAACTAGCGCGATGTACAGCGGGCCGTCGGCGCTGCGCCCATAAATCAGAAGCTGCCAAATGCTCCCACTCTGAGTGCGCGAAGCATGATTCCACTCGGTAAGACACTTTCCAATAAGCGCTATGACAGAGTAATCTAACAGCATGCAATCGCAAAATAAAGCAGATATCATTCGAGTAGATTATAAACCACACACTACAAATTGTAAGTAGGAAAAGTGAGAGGCACTTAACTGGCTATGGAGCAGCAAATAAAAAGGAAATGGTTACCTCAGTTGTGCCTTTTATATGCCATACTCTATGGTTGTGGTGGGCACTGAGCGCTCATGGGATTTGTAGTTTTGAATAATGAAGTTTTTGATTGGCTGCTGAAAATAAAGCAAAGAAATGAGAAGCATAATCGGAACCTCTGGTCCTGACATAGAGTGAAAACTGGCTTCAACGATGTGTGCAGTCTGGAGATCCAGGAGAAACAATTTGACAACAATGCCTGCTCAAGGGCATATCTCTCCTCATGCATGTCTCTTTGCAAATAGTGCAGTGTATGGATGGCAAGAGTCAATGTGCCATTATCCATGTTGTTCCCTGGAATAAATGTTGTGCAGGACGCATCGATTTTCAGACACACCTCTCCCTTCATCGCAGTCATTAGGTCCAACACATACCGTTGCTGCATCACCTTGAGGAGGTTAGCTCTCAGTTCTTCCTTGATTGTATTAAGGCCAAGCTCAGTGCTGTTCATCATTTTACCTAACCTAAGAACACTTTGGGTGGGCTCTTAATCAGCAAGGCTGAGCCAAAATTATGAATCAACAAAAAACAAATGCCTATACTGATATTGTTTAACAAAGATTTTGCCACCAGAGCAAAGAATGTTTATCCAAGCTGGGAAGTGCTTATAAGTAGCCTTTTATTAAATTGTCTTGATCCAAAAAACACAGGGGTATATTTGTATTAGTCATATACATTTGAGAACAAAAGCAACACTTTTACATACACTAAATACAATCCGTATTGTATTTAGTGTATGTAAAAGTGTTGCTTTTGTTCTCAAATGTATATGACTAATACAAATATACCCCTGTGTTTTTTGGATCAAGACAATTTAATAAAAGGCTACTTATAAGCACTTCCCAGCTTGGATAAACATTCTTTGCTCTGGTGGCAAAATCTTTGTTAAACAATATCAGTATAGGCATTTGTTTTTTGTCGTTCATCATTTTAGGCATTTTCCACTGGGTGATTTGAAGCCAGCAGGCATTAACTTTTGTCTGCAAGGTAAAGAAAGGTATGGACCATCCCGCTGATACTTGTGTGTCCATGAACAGTCTGAATACTTCTGAGCCCTGCCAAAATAATCTGCTGTTCTATTTTAATGGGTCTAATGCAGCAAGGCTGCTTTCTTCTTTAGTGGGATCTGGTATTAGTATGGCAGTTCTTCTCCAGGAATGAATAAGGAATGGGTGCATATGGTGACCAGGGAACAGAGTCCGTGCCATCCAGGGACGAGCTGAGAATAGGCAAACTCACCGCACTTCCAGTTGATATGCATCAGCGTGGAGGTGCACCATTGCATTTCCAGAATGTTCTCTATTGTGCCACAGTTCTCATTCGTGCCCAGTGGAAGAATTTCTTTACCTCTGAAACACAAGGAATACAGTGTAAGTTTCCATATAATTACGGATTTCCCCCTCTCTGCTAGCCAAGTGTATCCACCCACCTCGGCATCCCATTTTACCTGACATGGGGTGGTAATGCTTTTGTTCAACCCTCCCATGTGTGACTCATTTCCCTTTGTCTCGCTGAGCTGGCCAGCCCTATACAGGAACTCCATGTCGGTAGTCCACTTGTTGTTAAAGAGGACTGCGCAGATATGCTAAGGGACACCTTTGGACCACGAATGGAGAAAGCAACGGATGTATTTGTGCATTGAGTTGGGGGTTTCACTACCTCTAAGAATGTTTTCTCTGCAAAGTCTTGGGGTCAAACAGTATCCT
Source organism: Lissotriton helveticus (assembly GCF_964261635.1). Classification (NCBI taxonomy): domain Eukaryota; kingdom Metazoa; phylum Chordata; class Amphibia; order Caudata; family Salamandridae; genus Lissotriton; species Lissotriton helveticus. The sequence goes on from NC_136057.1 coordinate 824,564,542, forward strand.
CCCCTTTGGTATCTTTTTTGCACATCCTGTATAGCTCAATTTGGATATCACTTGGCTCGGTGAAAAGGTATAGAACAATTGGTCCCGAATTGGGTCAGATTCACTACTACTCTGTGTTGTTCTACCTTGCTGGACTATATTTTAGCCCTGATTCTGCATTGTTAGAAGTGAAGAAGGCATTTTACTTTTTCAGTGGCTACTTCTTGTGACGAGTAAAGTCATTCTGTGCCTACTGCATGTGGAAATCAGTGAACAGATGTAACACAACCTGGCTGATGTCTGATTGCCCATGCGGTTAGTACCAATAACATGTGTTGTCCAAGAGGACGCTATGTAGTGCAGCTGGGATACTAGTGTTGGGGTTGTGGTAATTGTAAGTGATATGGGAGAAATCCCTACACAAGCGCTGTGACAGTCTTTGAACAAACTCCATTGGCCAGACAGTTCTTTAGCAGTGAAGTTGGGCAGCAGCACCCAACATAGACAGAGGGTATATAGAAATGCAAAAATACATAACTTGTTACTGAACATTGCAGGTCATGGTATGGATCCAGGGGAGGTGTCAGTAATCCTCTGGTGATTGGGGTTTCTCTGTTAAGAGTTTGAGAAAAATGTTCATGGTGCACTTCATAATCTTGATTTGCACACTGTAGATCCATGCTGAGATGTTGATGTTGCAACTGAAAGGTGGTGCACTTGGAGGTTTGATTGCAGGGACACCCTCCTATACTTTTGCCTACCTTGTTGCTTCCACTGTGCGATTAGCTTGCGAGGGATTCCTGGATTCCTGCTCTCCGCTCCTGTGGCCCCACTGCTCTCCCGACCAATCTCCTCCATAGCGGACCGAGCGCTGCCCGGACTTCAACACCTAGAGGGCAGCGTGGTCTTGCGAGGGGTGAGGGGCAGCCTCATTGGACCTCGGGCGTACAAAGAGTGATGGGGGCTCCCGTGGCGCGGGGTGCCCTCCTATACCTTTGCCTACCTTGTTGTTGCCACTGTGCAATTAGCCTGCGAGGGATTCCTGGATTCCTGTTCTCTGCTCCTGTGGCCCCACTGCTCTCCTGACCAATCTCCTCCATCGTGGACTGCGCGCTGCCCGGACTTCAACACCCAGATGGCAGCGCGGTCTCGCGAGGGGTGAGGGGCAGCCTCATTGGACCTCGGGTGTACAAAGAGTGACGGGGGCTGTTGCGGCGCGGGACGCCCTCCTATACTCTTCCCTACCTTGTTGCTGCCACTGTGCGATTAGCCTGCGAGGGATTCCTGGATTCCTGTTCTCCGCTCCTGTGGCCCCACTGCTCTCCTGACCAATCTCCTCCATCGCGGACCGCACGCTGCCCAGACTTCAACACCCAGAGGGCAGCGCGGTCTCGCGAGGGGTGAGGGGCAGCCTCACTGGACCTCAGGCGTACAAAGAGTGACGGGACAAGGGCGGGCCGTCTTAGGCCGTCAGAGACCGAAAGTGGCCGGGCCGGACCACCCCCCTTAATTTTTCACTTTGGAGCCATAGTGCATTGTTGTAAGGAAAGAGAGCGAGAAGAAGATTGATGAGCCGGCCTAACATTACCAACTAGCTGCCCTGCTCCATAGGTAACGACAGGAAGAGGCCAAAAATGAAAAAGAGTCATCCCCTGATTGCAAGAACTTGGGACATTTCAAGATACACAGGAGCGAATCATTCTAGAACCGTGCCAGCCCTAAGGTATTATTGCTGCTGTTTATAACTGGTCCTTTTTCAACACCCTGATTAAGCTAACCATAAACTCCCATTTCGCACGATGAGTAAGCGAAAGGCCATAAGTTCGGTGGTGGGGGGGTCAAGGGGACTCTGGACGCGTTTTTATCAAGGGCAGAGTCTCTCTTAATCCACAAAATCCAGTTAACAGAGAAAAGGCTCTCGCTGCATACGATTATAGATCATAAACGATCCTCCATGGGCGCCTTAGCCAGATGTAAATAACCGGATGTCGGGATCCCCCTAGGTCAATCGAATATAACTACTGGTAACACCACAAAGGTTCTAATTCACGCCACTCCATTGTTACAGGAGGCGGGATTGGCACCACAAGTTTCTGAATTATTTGATGTTGATCGGAGCCAGACACAGTTTTTACAGATGAGACGGAGGGCCTCTCAGGGCGTATTTCTTTGACACCTGACCTGATAGGGAGAGGGGAAGGCGAGAATGTGACACCTATAGACGTGTCAGAAACAGGAATCACCCCAAGGGATAGAGGTGAGGTGGTCACCCGCTCAAAAAAGGCCCTGAATGCCATGGGCACATCACCCACGGCCCCTTCTTTAGTCGATTCCAAGGCACCAGGCAATCGTCCGAGTGGGGGGGCACCATATGCCGAAACCAAAATCGAAACAGAGGGGTGCAGTTAAGGCGAATAGGGCTAGAGAAGCAGGGGGTCCCACAGCTTCCTCTCAGTGTCAAAACTGCAAGGACGCAGAGATGAACCAGGAGGCAGACAAAGTACAGTGTTCCAAGCTGGAAACAATGTTACTTACCCAGCTGGGGCCCCTGTACGAGAGATTGAATGTGATAGAGGGGAAGCTCTGTTTGTTACTTGCACAGGGGAGATCCGTATCCCCCACGATGAGGGGGTTAATGCCCAATGGGGCAGGCGACCCAGAGATCACCCCAGGCCACAACCTAGTCCATACCAAAGAAAGAATAGGGGAGGCCAACCTTGTGCATGACCCGCCCGATGGAAGAAAAGAGGCTGCAATTAAGGGCCCAATTGAGGGAAAAAATATTGGTAATGCCACAGGACTATTAAGTATTAGGGGAGACATTGCGCAGACAAGGGAGGAAAGGTTAGAACACAGACCTAACACTAACACTAACACGCAGCGCCATGAAACCGCTAGGTAAACGTGCGCTATACAAGTATATTTAAATTCAAAATTCAAATTAATGTAGCCCCCAGAACCACTGAAGTCAGACCGGTCACACCCAAAAACATAGGGCCACCAAGTTTACACCATGTACAGAACACCCAGGTCTCCATGTACTTGACCTACCACCAGCATCAAGCCCCTACACTGTGGTCCTGACAGGGATCCCCCCATGTGGTGATGAGAGGGAAGAAGCCCCGCACACCCTGATAAACAAGGCGGCCCACTGGTTGGTGAACAATGCAGGTTTTAATATCACCTATTACAGGCATATCTTAATGGCAAGAAGGGTTTCCTGGATTGGAAACAGTAGGAAGGGTTTCCCAGGATACTGTGTAATTTAAAATTTTAGGTACCCAGAGTTGGTAAGGGAACTTCTTGACAACCAACGGAAGGGGCCGAATCAGGGAGGGGGCGGCAAAAGTATTAGAATGCTCCCTCTTAGTTTTTTCTAAAGGGACTCGATGCACCCAATAAACTCCGGCGACCCCAGACGACACTCAGCCAGAACAGAGTGGGGGGGGGGCAGGTTAGTCCCGTTAATGAATAGGTACACCCCACTCCTTAGTGTCTCTGCCCTAAGTGACTTGAACTGACTGACTGGGGGTTCATTGCCAGAACATGGGGTTGTAAGGGAGGGCGTGCCCCCTGTCAGAGTCAATGGAGGGACAGCTACGCCCAAGTTCAACGCACTTATCCCCTCTACTGAACCTGAAGATCACAGTGGGCCAGGATTAGAGGTGAACACCATTTCATCCCCTGCACCCTCAAGTACTCACGCCTGTCACAGGTCTGAACCTACAGTTGCCGTGGGGCACGGAAACATTGATATAATCACCTGGCATATAGCAGGACTGTCAAACAAATTAGTAAATCATGACCGTCTTGCCTATATAAAGAGATTTCAAATCATATGCCTGCAGGAAACGTGGGAGGCAAGCAGCAGTCCAATAGCTCTGGAAGGTTATAAAATGTATTTTGTTCCGGTGCGTAAGTCCATATCAGGACGAGCTAAGGGGGGACTGATTACCTACGTAGACCTGCGGCGTCAGGGAGATGGGAGGATCTAGGCTAGAATTCAGACTGCATGCAGGGGACCCCGTATCAGAATATGGGACTAAAATTCATCTTTATTATTTTTTATAATGCCATCACAGTGGGACAGACCTTAAAAAGATTGGTTGAGTTAGAACAAAGCGTGCAGGAATAGAAGAGTCTGGGGCATTGAGCACCAAGTTGGTGTTATTGGGAGACTTCAACTGCCACCTGGGCCCTCACCTGATCACTAGCAAGGGGGAATGGTCCCCTTGCCCACTGGAAGTCGGCTTGCATTTGGAACACACCAGGGAGGGAAACGAGCTAAGCAAGGACCTGGGAAAACACGCTCTTGTACACACTATGGGTCTGACTAGAGTGGGCAAGGACAACTTGATTCACCCAACTTCTAAAGGGAGGGGAAGGGGCACTTACATTGATTGTATTTTTGCTCCCAACACACTAACGTGTTGAATTACCAGTTTTACCATAGAACCCAGTGTTTTTAGCGATCATAACCCCTTGGTATTGTCCATACGGGACCCCTATCCACCCAAGCACCCACACCGAATTTAGCCCGGCGGCACAATTTCAGCCACCGACCAGGGAAGGAGATTGGGATGGGCCAATATTAATGCTGAAACTCTTTATAGGGAGTTAATCTCAGAGAACGAACAGCTGGTTTGGAAATGCCTAGACCCAGTTTTGGAGGGGACAGACCTAATAATAGCATTTGAAGGTGTCGCACAATGCATTGATGGTCTGCTCAGGTGTAGAACATCAAGAAAGGAACAGGATACCCCAAGGTTGTTTGACCGGCAATGTTCCACTGCCTTGAGGGAACTGAAGTTAGCTTTAAAGGCCGTCCCCAAAGTTAAAACGATGGTGTCCATCCATAGAGCACGGTACAAACAGGCAGTTAAACATCTCACAATATCTTTACAGCACCTGGCATGGGAGAATCTAAGAGAAGCAGCCAAGGCAAAAGACTCGATCGCTTTCTGGAAAGTCAATCAATGAGCCCTGCTTTCAGGATATAAATAAACCCAAACTCGCATGTCACGTCCTACCAGAGTCCTGGTTGGAGCATTGTCAAGGCCTTTATAATCATGGTAGTATTAGTGACCCAGGAATATTAGTAGAGGAGGGAAATTCGAGCCCATCGCAGATATCTTTTTCCTTGGGAGAGATAAAAGCGGGCATTGAGGGACTGATATGGAACAAGGCCCTGGGTCCGGATGGGATTCCTCCAGATATTCTAATGAGCCAGGTAGAACTCGGGCGCCGATTTTAACTAGAGTTATAAATGCAGCAGTGGAGTCAGATGTGCCCGCATCCTGGTCCACTGCGACAATAGTGCCGATTTTTAAAAAGGGTAACAGGGATAACCCACAATGTTAAAGGCCCATTTCTCTTATTGATGTGGCTGTGAAAGTTCTAGGGAGGGCCATTCTTAATCGTCTAATGGACTTGGCGGAAGAACACAATATAATATCTGAAACCCAGTATGGGTTTAGACCCGGCCGCTCAACCTCAGACCAATGTCTTGATTTGTATCTCCTGGTAGCCAAGTACACCGCCACTAGTGACGAGACAGTGTACTTGGCATTTATGGACCGTACGGCAGCCTTTGATCGGGTTAATCAGAAGAAACTGTGGGAGCTAATGGGGGTCTTTTGTGTCAGTACAGGTCTGGTTAACATTTTAAGGGCCTTGCACCAGCACACCTCAGCACAGGTTAGATACAACGAGGAGGGAAACACCACTGATTTCTTCACATGCTCTAGGGGTGTGAGACAGGACTGCATCCTGGTGCTCTTTTTATTTACTTAATATATTAATGGTTTAGATCGGCGCTTGGAGTTTTAGGGGTGGACTGCCCAAGGATAGGAAGAAGAGGGATCCCTGTCCTGCTTAGTGCGGATGACGCGGTGCTTCTGGCACACACTGCGCAGGGTTTACAGCACCTTATAGACGGTTTTGTTAATTTCATGGAGAGCCTGGACCTGTCTGTCAACCTTTCCAAATCATACACAATGGAAATGGGAAAAAGACCAAGTAGGAATTTCATTCATAGGATTGGTACCCATCGTATGGAAAAAGTGCAGGAATGTTCCTATTTTGGCATTTTATGTGATAGTCGCCTATGTTTTAAAACCCTGACAGACAATAAATATAGTACAAAAGGGGGTGGTGATGGACGGTGCATCTGAACCAATCAAACACTCACACCCAGTCAACAGATCTGGGTTTAATCCATCACCGTTCTTTAGCCCACTCTGCCACCCCAGTTCAGACATAACCATATGCAAATCAGTCTCACCATGTGCCTCATGGGAACAGTCCAGCCCGAACTGCCAAGCCATGCCTTCCCTGGACCGGAAACAAGCTTCCGAGGACCGGTTTCTGGCATTTCAGCCGTCTTCAGCCCGGCTTGCTTGAATCCAGTGGCAAAGTGAGCAAGGGACTCACGTCTGAGCATACCCTGCCAACTTATGGCGAACAAAGTGGTACAAAAGGGGGGGGTGATGGACAGAGCATCTGAACCAATCAAACACTCACACCCAGTCAACAGATCTGGGTTCAATCCATCACCGTTCTTTAGCCCACTCTGCCACCCCAGTTCAGACATGCCCATATGCAAATCAGTCCGACGCTGTGCCTCATGGAAACAGACCACCCCGAACTGCCAAGCCATGCCTTCCCTGGACTGGAAACAAGCTTCTGAGGACCGGTTTCTTGCATTTCAGCCGTCTTCAGCACAGCTTGCTTGAATCCAGTGGCAAAGTGAGCAAGGGACTCACGTCTGAGCATACCCTGCCAACTTATAGCAAACAAAGTGGTACAAAAGGGGGTGGTGATGGACGGAGCATCTGAACCAATCAAACACTCACACCCAGTCAACAGATCTGGGTTTAATCCATCCCCGTTTTTTAGCCCACTCTGCCACCTCAGTTCAGACATGGCCATATGCAAATCAGTCTGACCCTGTGCCTCATGGGAACGGTCCAGCCCGAACTGCCAAGCCATGCCTTCCCTGGACCGGAAACAAGCTTACGAGGACCGGTTTCTGGCATTTCAGCCGTCTTCAGCCTGGCTTGCTTGAATCCAGTGGCAAAGTGAGCAAGGGACTCACGTCTGAGCATACCCTGCCAACTTATGGCGAACAAAGTGGTACAAAAGGGGGTGGTGATGGACGGAGCATCTGAACCAATCAAATACTCACACCCAGTCAACAGATCTGGGTTTAATCCATCACCGTTCTTTATCCCACTCTGCCACCCCAGTTCAGACATGGCCATATGCAAATCAGTCTGACCCAGTGCCTCATGGGAACAGTCCAGCCCTGACTCAGACTTGAGTCCCTTGCTCACTTTGCCACTGGATTCAAGCAAGCCAGGCTGAAGACGGCTGAAATGCCATAAACCGGTCCTCGGAAGCTTGTTTCCGGTCCAGGGAAGGCATGGCTTGGCAGTTCGGGCTGGACTGTTCCCATGAGGCACAGGGTCAGACTGATTTTCATATGGTCATGTCTGAACTGGGGTGGCAGAGTGCGCTAAAGAACGGTGATGGATTAAACCCAGATCTGTTTACTGGGTGTGAGTGTTTGATTGGTTCAGATGCTCCGTCCATCACCACCCCCTTTTGTACCACTTTGGCCACCATAAGTTGTCAGGGTATGCTCAGACATGAGTCCCTTGCTCACTTTGCCACTGGATGGATTCAAGCATGCCGGGCTGAAGACGGCTGAAATGCCAGAAACCGGTCCTCGGAAGCTTGTTTCCGGTCCAGGGAAGGCATGGCTTGGCAGTCGAGCTGGACTGTTCCCATGACGGACAGGGTCGGACTGATTTGCATATGGCCATGTCTGAACTGGGGTGGCAGAGTGGGCTAAAGAACGATGATGGATTAAACCCAGATCTGTTGACTGGGTGTGAGTGTTTGATTGGTTCAGATGCTCCGTCCATCACCACCCCCTTTTGTACCACTTTGGCAGCCATAAGTTGGCAGGGTATGCTCAGACGTGAGTCCCTTGCTCACTTTGCGACTGGGTTCAAGCAATCCGGGCTAAAGACGGCTGAAATGCCAGAAACCGGTCCTCGGAAGCTTGTTTCCGGTCCAGGGAAGGCATGGCTTGGCAGTTCGGGCTGGCCTGTTCCCATGAGGCACAGTGTCAGACTGATTTGCATATGGCCATGTCTGAACTGGGGTGGCAGAGTGGGCTAAAGAACGGTGATGGATTAAACCCAGATCTGTTGACTGGGTGTGAGTGTTTGATTGGTACAGAGGCTCCGTCCATCACCACCCCCTTTTGTACCACTTTGGCCGCCATAAGTTGGCAGGGTATGCTCAGACGTGAGTCCCTTGCTCACTTTGCCACTGGAGTCAAGCAAGATGGTCTGAAGATGGCTGTAATGCCAGAAACCGGTCCTCGGAAGCTTGTTTCCGGTCCAGGGAAGGCATGGATTGGCGTTTCGGGCTGGACTATTCCCATGAGGCACAGGGTCAGACTGATTTGCATATGGCCACGTCTGAACTGGGGTGGCAGAGTGGGTTAAAGAACGGTGATGGATTAAACCCAGATCTGTTGACTGAGTGTGAGTGTTTGATTGGTTCAGATGCTCCGTCCATCACCACCCCCTTTTGCACCACTTTGGCTGCCATAAGTTGGCAGGGTATGGTCAGAAGTCAGTCCCTTGCTCACTTTGCCACTGGATTCAAGCAAGCCGGGCTGAAGACGGCTGAAATGCCAGAAACCGGTCCTCGGAAGCTTGTTTCCGGTCCAGGGAAGGCATGGCTTGGCAGTTCGGGCTGGAATGTTCCCATGAGGCACAGGGTCAGACTGATTTGCATATGGCCATGTCTGAACTGGGGTGGCAGAGTGGGCTAAAGAACGGTGATGGATTAAACCCAGATCTGCTGACTGGGGGTGAGTGTTTGGTTCAGATGCTCCGTCCATCACCACCCCCTTTTGTACCACTTTGGCCCGCCATACGTTAGCAGGGTATGCTCAGACGTGAGTCCTTTGCTCACTTTGCCACTGGATTCAAGCAAGCCAGGCTGAAGACAGCTGAAATGCCAGAAACCGGTCCTCAGAAGCTTGTTTCCGGTCCAGGGAAGGCATGGCTTGGCAGTTCGGGCTGGACTGTTCCCATGAGGCACATGGTCAGACTGATTTGCATATGGCCATGTCTGAACTGGGGTGGCTGAGTGGGCTAAAGAACGGTGATGGATTAAACCCAGATCTGTTGACTGGGTGTGAGTGTTTGATTGGTTCAGATGCTCCGTCCATCACCACCCCCTTTTGTACCACTTTGGCCGCCATAAGTTGGCAGGGTATGCTCAGACGTGAGTCCCTTGCTACCTTTTCCACTGGATTCAAGTAAGCCGGGCTGAAGACGCCTGAAATGCCAGAAACCGGTCCTCGGAAGCTTGTTTCCGGTCCAGGGAAGGCATGGCTTGGCAGTTCGGGCTGGACTGTTCCCATGAAGCACAGGGTTAGACTGATTTGCATATGGTCATGTCTGAACTGGGGTGGCAGAGTGGGCTAAAGAACGGTGATGGATTAAACCCAGATCTGTTGACTGGGTATGAGTGTTTGATTGGTTCAGATGCTCCGTCCATCAACACCCCCTTTTGTACAAGACAATAAATGTAGAGCACTAAGCAGCTCTGCTGGGGCAATTATGAACTTTGCACATAGGCTGGGTCGCTGGTCACCGGAACATATACTGCAATTATATCGCTCCATATGTAATGCCAAAACTCTATATGGGAGTGATGTTTGTGGCTTTATTGATCCACAGGAGATCCAAATTGAATAAAATAAATACCTGCGGTGGCTGCTTCGAGTTCCCCAGAGTACACCCTCCTATACCATCCATGAGCAATTGGGTCTCACTTATATTAGAGATAGGATCCAATTAAAACACCTCACCTGTTGGATTAAAATATGGACAAACCCCGAAGCTGTATTAACTCAGGAGCTGATAATGGACTGTATTACCCGGGAGCGTGGGCGGATTATCCCTTGGCTTAAATATGTGAGGGAGACTCTCTCAGGCCTGGGCCACGCCGATTATTTTAACCACCCAACAAAATTGTTACCCCGGGATAAGGCCCTCATCAAGTTGGAATTTTTAAAGAAAATGGTATCCAATAGGGAAGACAGGGAGCTGCCCAAACCATCGGTGAGAGCCCACCTTTTGACTAAATCTTGTATGGGCATGGAACCTTATCTGTCCTATTTTCATAACGCACAGGACAGATTTTTAATGACTCAGTTCAGGTTGAACCTACTGCATCACATACTGGGGGATCCAGCAGGGTACTTAACATCAATAGAGTTGAGGGGTCCATGCAGCTGCGACCAACGGTCTCCGCAGGACACGCTTCACTTCGTTTTGCTGTGCCCCTACTACGCATACCCCAGGAAGTTATTTTTAAAAAGCATCCTAAAAAATGCCAGGTACAAACAGGCAAAGGTGGCCCTATTGTTTCTAAAATTGTCTGCAGAGGTTTGAACACTTTTTTGTACTGTCAATTTTTAAAGGATGGCTGCGAGACTTAGAACCACAAAAGGTGATGGTTGATTAAACTTGATGTTATCTCTCCTACACTAGCACATATGTTGATTAAATGATGAATTATGTGGGAGGTGGATTCCCCTTTGATATGTTTGAACCATATACCAGCGTCCCTATCTGGACAGATTTTATATGTAATTGCTTATAAATTTCTGATGGCCCACTGTTTCGGAGGACCATTTATATAAGACTATAGATGAATTTTATAGAAATTTCTGAATTGTGAGTATATGTATTTTGAAATAGGCCCTAATCATTGTTTTTTTTTATATCTTACTGCACTTTTATGGTATATGTGTATACCGAATAAAGTAATTTTGATGATGATGATGATGATTGCAGACCTGTTTGATAAGAACTTGGTCTATTTTGTTAATTTAGGAAAAACATTGCATGTGTGCCATTGTTTTGTTTTTGTTTAACTTTATTTTCTTAATTTGAAAATCAAAACAAGTAATGGCAAGCAATATTGACAGAGATATGCCAAACCTAAAAAAATAAAAGGGAGAGAACAAAGTACATAAGAAAAACAGTGGAGATAAAAGAAAAATACATCACACAGAATAAAAAATCAATTGTAGAACCTATTAGGCAGTATAAAGACAACAAAGGAAAACAGCTGTATATAAAAAAACAGCATTGCACATAGAATTTACATTTGGCCCTTTTCCATATTAAGAAATCAATGCTTTAACCATTCCACTAGTGGGGCCCAGATGTTAAGGGCATACTCGCGCCTCCTTCTCCCCCTTAGAAACACTGAAGACTCCAGATTCTACAAGGCCAGCATCCTAGCTCTCCAATTAAAGAAAGTGGGGGCTTCCGAACGTAACCACTGGGAGGTGATACACAGCCGAATCATAGACATATCTAGTTCTTCCAACCATCCCAGTGCCTTCACACCCCATTATCCCCATCTCTGTAGAGATAGTGACCGGTATATTAAGCGTCCAATTTATAAAACACTCCACTTTTGAAGAAATTCCCCCACATTTGGACACGAGTAAAACATGTGTATGGCATCAGCTGCTTGAAACCCACACCTTGCAATTTTTGCTGGTGTTTAGTATTCGTCAAACATTGCCATATAGCTTTGAGTTCATAGACTACCGGAGACTAGAACATAACTTGCTAATTCTAGTGAGGGCCATATATCCACCCCAGTCTTACTGAGTTTCCCCTCCCACTTAAGATTCTGTAGATCGAGATCGTCGGGAAGATCAGATAACAAATGTTGATAGATTGTACCTATTCTAACCCTCCTTTGAACTAATTCGAATACAGTAACCTTGTCAAACATTATTGGGGTATCGTGTTGATGTTTATCAATAAAACTTCTAATCTGGAGATATTTGAAGAAGTTGTGAGTATTGAAGTGAAACTTATCCCTTACATAGGAAAAAGAAGCCTTTTGCCCATCAGAACCTACATCGCCTATAACCTTCAAACCCAGTAGCTGCCATCTGAAGATGACCTGTTCCTAAAAAATAGGAGGCAAGACTCCGACAGCTGTAAAAGGCGTATAAAAATTGATATTCGGAATTGCCCATTAAGTCAAATTTTCCGCCAAACTGAGAACAGAGCCCTAATAACTTTAAACCTTGTTTTCTTGAAATAGCTCAGCTCAACGATTCACGTTAGAACAACCTTGGGGGCCTCACCCAAGCCTATCTCATAGATAGTAGGGCTATTGGAGACCGGGACCTCTGCCCTATCTCCCAACAGCGGTACCCCAAAATGTTGCAACATGGTAGACCAATAATATAGTAAAAGATTGGGACCGCCCAACCACCACTATCCCTATGAAGACACATCCACTTAGCTGCCCTGCGTGAGCGTCGACATCCCCAAAGAAACCTATAACAGATCCTTTCAGCCCTGACCAATCTCACTTGCGAAAACTCTAGTGGGATAGTTCCAAATAAGTACAAAAACTTTGAGAGGACCAGCATTTTGAGTACATTACAGCGGCCATATAAAGAAAGATGCAAATGGTCTAATCCATCCAGCTTGGCATTGACAGATTCGACCACTGAAAGGATATTCAGATCGGGTATATTAGCTACAGAGGTAGTAATTTTGACCCCTAAGTATGTTGCTTCCGTGACGACAGAAACATCAGAAGAACACATAGCAGTTGATTGAATGACCTGCGTTTTTAATACATTCAGCTTGTATCCTGAAAACAAGCCACATTGTTCACAAAGAGTCTTTAAAGATGCTAAGGCCGGACCGACATACCTGGTTAAGACCACATTGCCATCTGCATAAGCCAGCGTCTTATACTCTGTACCATTGATCCTGATTGGCAAGAGATCCATGTTCCCTTCGATTTTACAAAGAAAGGGATCAATGTACAGAGCAAAGAGCAGGGGCGAGCAGGGACCCCATTGCTTGGTGCCCCTGCTGATGTTAAAGGGCCCTGACTCCTGACCAGAGATACAAAGTGTTGCAGCTGGAGAGATATACAGTGCCTGAACGTCCTGAACAAATTCGATGCTAAAACCCTTCCAGCAGAGCACTGTCCATAAAAACCACCAGGCGACCCTGTCAAACGCCTTCTCGGCCTCCAACAGGATCACACCGAGGGGAGAGCGAGTAGCCTGAGCCCAGTGCAACAGGGCAATGACTCGCACAACATGGTCGGCCATATCCCTGCCCAGGATAAACCCGTGCCGGTGCAGAGAATCTAGCGGAGTGATAACCTCCGCATTTCTAGAAGATAATATTTTTTAATATATTTTGCTATCGGTGTTTATCAGAGAGATAGGTTGATACGATGAGGGGTTTAGCTCGGGCTTGTCTTTTTTCTTGAAAAGAACAATTGTGGTTTGCCGCCATGAATCCGGTACGACCCCCCCCCCCGTGCTGCCCTGAAAACTGATTACATGTCCTGGCGAATCTCTGAACAAAACGCCCTATAAAATTCTAGAGGAATGGTGTTAGGACCAGCAGCCTTTCGGTTGGCCAAAGATTTTATTGCCAGCACAACCTCCTTCCACGTAATTGGGGCAGAGAGAGCCTCATTCTGTCCAGTTGTAATTTTAAGAGTATCAATATCCTGAAGAAAGCCCTCAACCAGAGACTCGGTTTGGAGTCTAGCACTATCTTCCGCATAGAGCGAGGTATAAAGCTTCTGAAACACATCCATGACCCCCTCCTGCTTATCCTGAATATCGCCCTGCTGTTCCTGGATTCTAGTAATTCAGTTTGCCAAGTTTTTCTGTTGGAGTCTTTTGGCAAGAATTCTACCCGAGTTTTGCCCAAATTCGTACATCATTGTGCGATATTGCAAATACTTAGCGGCCAGATCCTGCCGAAAGAATTCCAATAATTTAGACTTAATCATGGCTACAGTCTGCTGACTCTGATCTATGTTGAGGCCATCTTTGATATTACGCATTAATTCCATCTCTGCCACCCTCAGCTCCTCCACACGGCCCTTAATCTACTCTTGAACAGACTTCCATCGAAAGGCTGCAAAGCTCTTCGTCTCCCCCTGCACTGCAGCCTTAAGTGTGTCCCAAACTATGCAATCAGAGGCAGTTCGTCTGTTAATGTTTAAAAATTTGATTATCCACTTTCTCATGTGCTCCCAATAGGATTGATCCAACAATAGTTTTCTTTTGAATGTCCATGTCCTGGGAGCTCTAACCAGCCAAGCCCAGGGACACTCCATTATCAGTGGGTTATGATCAAATAGAATTCTTGGGAATACTGCGATGGAAGCCGCCTCTGCCACCTGATCAGACATAAAAAAATAATCCAGCCGGACCATTTTATTATAGGTTGCAGAATAATATGTATACCCATCTTTATCTTTGTTATGCCTATACCAGATGTCAACCAGTCCATGCTCTTGAACTAAAGTCTGAAGGGCCTTAAAGACCCTGGTTTTCCTACCGGATTACTTTTGAGCACTTGTGAGGTTAAAACTGATGGACAGATTAATATTCAAATCGCCTCAGACAAACATTGGATGCAGCCAAGTTGCTAATTCTAGATTTAGGTCTTTTATCACTTCTGGGTCGCCTACGTTTGACCCATATATTGTGCAGATGGATAAAGATCTGTTATCAACCACAATTTCAGCTAAAGCCCATCTTGTGGTGTTGGGTTCAAATCAGGCCTACATACGCTGCTAAACTCTCGAACACCTTAGTATAGAAGTTGGCACGGACACTGGAAAAGGTAAAAGACAAGTTTATTAAGACCCCATGGGGTGGTGATACATTCCCACAGCACCCTTCGGCAATGTAAGAAGTAGCACACCGAACATTGGTGCGCGACCTCTTTTATACAGTTTAATAGTAATAAAAAGATAGGCGGTTACAAGTTACACATTTTAGGTACATATAAGGTCATTTTTGGAACACAGCCAACGTGTGGGAGGAGTTTCAACAGCACTGGTCAGTTAGTGTGAACATTCCTAAAGAGTGACCAATTGGTGCGTAATGCGCATGTGCGTTTGACCAGTACTAAAAATAGCCTGTTGCCGAGCAGACTAGTGACCATGGGTATCGAGAAAGGACGAAAGGGCACACTGACCACGAGGCAGCGTGTTCATAGGAAACGGAAGTCAGAGGGATTCAAAATGGCCCCCGTTCGTTTTGGTCAAGTTAACAGAAAAGACCGTGTAGCTGTGCTAAACGCTAACTCAGGAGCTGCCAAAACACGACAGACGGCCCTTTTAGCGTTTAGCAAAAGCTACCTCATAGTGGACATAGTCAGAATGTTCATCCTCAATGTTAATAGCCATTATTTTCAATACTTCATCATTGATCAGTTTCTCTTGCTTAACAATAGCTCGTTTGGACGGAATACAGGCTGTGATACATACAGAACATAATGTAGGGCCACGTTGAATACATAGACAAAGAAAAAATAGTACTCCAATAAAAACACAGAGAATCGTTAATAATTTCCAACCCCAAGTACTGAGCAGGCTCCAGAACCAACCAGAAAAGGTCCATGTTCCATTTTCTGGGTGGATCTCAGCAGCTATCTTATGTAATTTTGTAATTGAATCATATACAGAAGGTGAGTTATCTGGTACGTACACGCAACAACTACTTCCGATGACGCGGCATGCTCCACCCCTATCAGCCAGTATCACATCTAGAACCATTCGATTCTGGAGCGCTACAATTCTGGTAATTTGTAATTCTTCAGTAATATTCCCTAAAGCAGAGGCAGTTTCATTGGCGACGGCTTCCACCACACGTGTAAGCCGCCTTATCTTCCTGCTATTCAGTGCAGCTCCTACAAATGAAAATAACCCCAAATTAAAATCTACATATTGTTGTAAAGTGGTATCAGTCTGGTCTATTTCATCAAGATCTATTGTTCGTTTCACTCTATTCAATATGAAATCATGGTACAAAACATAATCATTGTGATACATGGGAGGAGCAATAAACACAGGTGGTAATACAAACGCTATATAACACGTTCCCAACCATCCCAATGGTAGACGATGGTATCCCTTATTTCCACAAATGAAATATGTGTTATGTGAAGCTACAAATGCAATTCCAGTCGGTGTATCAAAGGTAAGCGTAATATTACATTCACTGCGGCCTACAGGGATTGTACCTTTATTTCTAATACACAAATCTGCTTTTGTATCGATAACGGTTATTATATGCATGCTCGTCACATTTATAAGTCTTTGATTCGTATATACACGAGGTGTAGAAACATTGTCCGGACGATATTCTTCCCATTCGAATTTAGTTCCTTCAGCGTGTGGATAGCCATCTTTATCGTTATAGCATATTTTATTCAATCGAAAAAGTAGTCCACCTTTCGTTGGCCATCGTAGAGTAAAAAGAAGAGTGTACCAAGCATGACAAGAACCATTATGAGAAAACGGGAGAGGAATGAGTGGTGTTCCTCCTTTCTTCTGATGTCCGGGCAACATTCCACACACCCAACAATTGGACGTATTGGTCATATTATGAGTATGATGCAAAATCTTAATAAAGCTGTTGTTCAAATAAGTCTGCCTATGTCTTTCTTCGTGAAAAGGCAGAGTGAAATGAAAATGTTCAGACGGGCTTGGAGTGGTGGGCAGTAAATGTTCTCGTACAGGAAACAACAGTTCTATAGTCCAAGCTAATACTGCGATCACCACTACAGTCAAAACAAACAAAACAGCACCAAGAATTCTCCTCTTTCGTGTCGAAGGAGAGGCCATAGTTCATAAAACAATACTTCTTCAAAAACAACACTACGCGGGAAAAAATAAAACGATGGTTCTGAACCGAGGCTGCCGTTGATTTGTTCTCCGGGATTCAAGACGGGTGTCGCTACACTGGGCAGAACTGATCCCCCCCCCTTGATATTCCCGGCTTCCGTTTCACAAACCTCAGAGCGGTCACCAACCAGTTTCAAAAAGAGCACAAGAGAAATCTTATTTCCTGGGGCGTAGATTATATTTCACTTTATCAGAAGCAACGTGGTCCGGGAAGGCTCCCTCCAAATCATCAGGCGTGACAGCTGGGCTCTTTTCTGTATCCAAAATCTTTCTGTAGTCAGATAGCACCACAGGGCTCACCAGATCCGGAGAGACACGTCGGCAGTGCGTTGAATGTATCCACCGTTTCTTATTGGTGACTCTCACGGCAGTTCGCGTAGCCAGCAGCACTTGCTCAGGGCCATGCCATCTCGGTTCCAAACTGCTGGATCGCTCAAAGACTTTGACCATCACGTGGTCCCCAGGGCGGAGATCGTGAGCCTCACCAGCAGATTTATCAGGGAGCGCCTCTCGAACCTGTTGATGAATAGAAAGCAAATCATTTGTTAATCGTGCCAGATAATCGTTCATCATTATACAAGGCATATCATGTATCAAACGAGGTTTTGGAACTCCCCAGATATTCATAGGCCTTCCAAACACCACTTCATAGGGTGTGAGGCCAGACCGAGAATGGGGCACTGATCGAATGGACAGCAATGCCAGAGGCAAAGCATCCGGCCATTTCAGAGATGTCGATGCCACTATCTTTGCTAGCTTCAGCTTCAGAGTTGCATTGTATCGTTCTACTAAACCTGCTGATTGCGGATGAAAGACAGCATGGAATCGTTGTTTGATTCCCAATCCTTTCAGGACATATTCCACTACTTTTCCAATGAAATGAGGGCCATTATCACTCCACATAAGTTTACAAACACCGTAGCGCGGGAAGTACTCCTTGAGTAGCACCTTAGCTGTTGTCAATGCTGTATTGTCTTTCGTAGGGTAAGCCTCAATCCATTTGCTGAAGGCACACACCACTACTAGGACATACTTGAGATTATTACAGCGTTCCAGCTGGATGTAATCCATTTGTAGTACTTCGAATGGTGCAGTAGGTGGAACAAACCCACCTTTAGGAGTATGAGTCCCTTGTCCAGGATTGTGCTGCAAACATATCAGACAGGTCTGTACTACTCTCTTAGCAGTGCTAGCAATGTCAGCATTTTCCCAAACTCGTGTAAGCAATTTAGTAATTGCAAGAGCTCCAATGTGTGCCAGTCCATGTGTCATTTGCACCATTGTTTGTAAATAGGCCATGGGTAGTTTCCATCTCTCCATATCTTTACTACGCCAGCAACCCTCATCATCCAGTACTCCCTCGGTGGCCCATTTCACAAGTTCTGCCTCTGATGCTGACTTCTGTATATCGAGTATTTCTTCTCTAGCATCATGCCACCGCTCAGCTTGTGACTTCACCACATACATGGGGAAATTATTGTGCAGCATAGCGGTCTCTCTCGCAATGCGGTCTGCAAAAGCATTGCCCTGTCCTATTTTGTCCGTCACCTTTTTATGTGCACTGCACTTGATTATTGCAACTTTCTTTGGGCATAACAGTGCATTCAGGAGATCGCGTACCAATTCTCCATGCATGATGTGTACTCCGTGTGAAGTCAGGAATCCTCGTTCCTTCCAAAGTAGGCCAAAATCATGCACTACTCCAAAAGCGTAACGACTATCCGTGTAAATGTTCACACATAGTCCAGCACTTAACTCACATGCCTTCGTTAAGGCTATTAACTCAGCCGCTTGAGCTGATTTTTGGGGTATCCGTGCTGCTTCTACCACAGTCTTAAGTGTCGTGATCGCATAAGCTGCGGAAGTCGTACCATCTGGTAACCTCACACATGACCCATCAACCCACAGTTCCCCATCTACATCTGGAAATGGCGTATCCTGTAAATCGATACGACCCTTTGTCTGTTCCTCAGTCAGAAAAACACAATCATGTTGTTCTTCCTTCTGGGTCTCAGCAACAGGATCCGGCAATAAAGTAGCAGGATTTAGTGTTGCACATCGTTTTAGTGTGATGTGCGGCGCCAACAACGTTAGCTCATATCCTGTCAGACGGGCACTAGTTAGATGCTGTGTTTTCGTTTGATTCAGTAACGCATCTACCGCATGGGGGACTAGCACCAACAATTTGTGTGACAAAACTATTCCCTCACTTTGTCGTATCGCTACTGCTGTTGCTGCAACTGCTCGAAAACATCCAGGCAATCCTCGGGCCACAGGGTCGAGTACCGCCGAGAAGTATGCACAAGGCCTTTGTTTGTCTCCGTGTGTCTGCACTAACATTGACAATGCGCACCCATCCTTCTCGTGTACATATAATGTAAAGATCTTCGTGTAATCAGGTGTACCCAACACTGGTGCAGAACAAAGAGCTTGTCTCAATTGCTCAAAAGCATTCTGACATTCATCCGTCCATTCAATGGAAATCAGTGTATCTTTAGACAACAATGCCAACAATGGTTTAACAATATGCGAAAAACCCAATATCCATTGCCTACAAAAAGACGTCAAACCTATAAAAGCGCGAACATCTTTCTGAGTGCGAGGGACTGGGGTATCTAATATTGCTTGAATTCGATCTGGTGTCAATGCACGGCCCTCCTTAGACAAAAGATGACCGAGGTAGGTCACCTTTGGTCTACAATATTGTAGCTTTTTCTTCGAAACTTTATGATTATGTTTGGCCAGGAAGGAAAGCAAGGAAAAGGTACTCTTTTCACATTGTTCTGGCGTGTCTGCAGCAAGTAAGATATCGTCTACATATTGAATGAGAACCACTCCCTCTTGTAAGTCAAAGGAATCAAGCTGTCTTTTTAATGTTTGACTATAAATGCTAGGACTTTCAGTATAGCCTTGAGGAACTCGACAGAATCTGTACGATTTATTATTTAATGTAAAGCCGAATAGATATCGACTGTCAGGATGTACAGGGATCGAAAAGAAGGCATTCTTCAAATCAATGACTGTAAAAGTAGTTGCCGTCGGTGGAACCAACGTAAGCAATGTGGTGATGTCAGACACCACCGGGTACTGAGGCACTACTATCTTGTTTATTTCCCTCAAATCAATAATGAAACGGTAAACCTTAGCATCTGTATCTCTCTTAAGGATCGGTAAAATTGGACTATTGCAAACATTGTAAGGAACTTCCTCGACTACTCCTGCCAAAATCAAATCATTTACAATGTGTATTAAAGCAAGTTCACCTTCTCTAGAAATCTTATATTGCGGGACACGTGGCAGAGATACTCCCTCCTTTACAGTAATACGCACTGGAGGAATTATCATTCGCCCTACATCCGTGTCAGAAGCGGCCCACAACGTTTTTGGTAAGGAGGCCAATACTTCAGATTCATGGAGAAAACACACTCGCTCAAAGTCTGGGTAATTCTCATTCAACACAACTCGCACTCCTTCTGGGGCACAGCGAATAGTAGCTCGAAAGTGTTTTAACATATCGAGTCCAATAATATTATCTGGTGTATTTGGAGACAACAAAAAGGGACAAGGGGCAGCAAATTTATCGACATGAAATGCAACTGGTTGAGACAATGGGCTAGAAGTAGGTGTTCCATCGAACCCTATTGCTGTAATTACCTCGCCAGACAGGGGAGCCCTTGGAACCAAGTATTTGGACAAAGCGCTACGAGTAGCTCCTGTATCGACCAGAAATTGATCAGTGGAACCCAGAACATGTGCTTCTATGTATGGACCCCTCTGATCAACTGGTACCTCAACCGATTCCACACCCCATCCTACGCAATCCTATGCGTAATGCTCATCCCGTAGTTCAGCAGGACCACCCTCATTTATCTGATATTGATTGCGATTATCAAACGTATTATAATCTGACTGACCACGACCCCTCGCTCCATATCCCCCACGATCATTCGTGCCATAACCTCCTCTTGACCCTCCATAATAACTTCTAGACCTTCCACTTCCTCGCCCCCTCAAATTACGCTGCTCTCGAAACACCGGACAGTCTGCAATCCAATGCCCAAACTGTTTGCAGTATGCACATTGATTCACAGAAATGTCAGAACGAGGGGGAGGAGCATTACTGTACGATCCTCGTCCCCCTCTAGTGTTCCCTCTCGTAGCCTGAACCTGAGCTAACATTACCTTCGTTTTCAATTCCTTCGCCTTCTTTTCACTACTTTCTCTCGCCTCCAATTCCTGTCTTTCATAATATTGAGCCATAGTCAATAAAGAAACTGGGGTCGCTGTGGTCCATGAACTTTCACTCGTTTTCAATCGTTTCGCAATCTCCGGTAGGAGATTAGCCACATACTTATCAACAAATAAATGCCTGCCAGTATCTTCTGTCAATAATTGACCACTGTAATCATGGAACGCTTCCTCGAAGCGAGAGAAAAAATCGGAAACTGATTCATCCGCTTTCTGCTTACAAGAGGCTAATATAGTCCAATCAATCTTTTTAGCGGGAGCAAGAGTCTTTAGTTTTGTTAGTATGGCCCCTGGAAGGTCTAATATTAATTGACACGGCTTACATGCTGGTTCTCTATCTAAATCAGCCTGAACAAGATCTTTCCAAGTGGCCCCGAGAGTCGTGAGGTCATCAAACCTACGAATCGCTCTCCACATGTCAGGGGGCAATATCAACCCGAAAAATAGATCAATATCAACTAACGTCATGATACACGAAGAAATTGCACTTTCAACAGTGCCATAACATCTGCTCTATTCCAAGGCGTATAAACCCAGTTATATACAAAATACCCTTTCGCATCTTTTGATCTCTTATCATCATCTGTGCCATCCCCTTTATGAGGGACATATAAAGGCGCAGCTTCTCGCATAGGTCTAACATTAATCGCAGCGATCTTATCTGTTTCAAAGATAGGGCATTCTTTGGATATCCCCGTCGCTCCGGACGTAGACGAATTCTTCGACTTTTCCAACTCCCGTAGTTGTGTCGCCTCATTACGCAGTTCAATCAAACGTTTGAAGAAGTCGTCCGCATCTGAAAGAACAAAAAGACCTTTACGAAAATTCTCACGACCCTTGGATATCTCCTTTGGTTCTAACTCGAGAGAATATTTTCTATACCGCTCAACAACTTCATCTCCAAAATGATCTAAAAAATACAGTCGTTCTTTATCAGGCCACTGTTCCATTTGTTCAGTAACGTCAGAAACAGTAACAGCATTAGTATTTAATTTTCGTGCAAATGAACGTAATTCCGCAGCTCGTTCCGCATGTAACCTGGTACGCTGTGTTCGATCACTATCCTCGTCCGAGTCCTCGTTCGGAGCCGTAGGTACGACATACGGAGGCGGACACCGATCTAGTAATGAAAAATCATCCGTTTCATTAGTAAGGACTGGATAAAAAGGACGCCTGATAGGGAATTGACCATTAACCTGTAAATTTCGTTCTCGTCTCTCCCTCTCTTTCTTTTCCTGTAATTCCTTCTCCTGTAGCTGTAAAGCTTTGTCACGTGCAGCCTTCCGCTGCACTTTCTCCGCCAAGGCTTCCTCACGCTTCGCTCGTTCACGCACCTCTTTCTCCCACATACGCACACAATCAAACATATCTTGTCTAGACCTTCGCTGAAACAAACACTGTTCTACATACTGTACCTTTCGAAGGTCAAACGACCCATATAGTGGCCACTGTAATTCACGATCAGTTTTAGTATACTTATGCCATAATGTACTATACATTATTGGTGGAATACCGAATTTTACATACATGTCACGATTTGGAGTCCCCTCTGGGGGAGCCGGCTGTTTTGCACTTAATCGATAATTGGTACCATTTTCAGAACAGCACATCCTACGGAGTGTGCTAAAAACAGGCATGTTTCAAAAAGTACCACAAAGCGTGATACTACAAAATGTCACCTAACACGGTGCACTGTTCAAATCAAATAAATCAGAGAAATATCCCTACATGCCTGCCTATGTGAGGTGCACTTCACATATTCAAATTCAAATTCAAAGATTCAAAACGTTAGCTAACAAATTCAAATTCAAAGTTTCAAAACGCCACAGTAAGTGTCAGTAGACTACCTCACCACTTAAAAGCTTACCAAATATTTTCAAACGTCCAAAGTCCAACTGCCAAGTTCTGTGGTCAAATCAGCCAAAACGGCACATCACGACAATCCAAGATCAGAATCTCAGTCGAGGACCGGCGCCACCTGGAAGGTCAGATCGGAAGGAAGGGAAAACACACCGTGGGTGCCGAGACTCGGGTCACTCAATGGCAGCGATCGCGTCCATGGCGAGTTTCCTAACCTTCGTCACGACCTCTCCTTCGGGCATCCGAGTCGCCGATGAGTCCCTTCGTGGTCGCCAATTGTGGTGTTGGGTTCAAATCAGGCCTACATACGCTGCTAAACTCTCGAACACCTTAGTATAGAAGTTGGCACGGACACTGGAAAAGGTAAAAGACAAGTTTATTAAGACCCCATGGGGTGGTGATACATTCCCACAGCACCCTTCGGCAATGTAAGAAGTAGCACACCGAACATTGGTGCGCGACCTCTTTTATACAGTTTAATAGTAATAAAAAGATAGGCGGTTACAAGTTACACATTTTAGGTACATATAAGGTCATTTTTGGAACACAGCCAACGTGTGGGAGGAGTTTCAACAGCACTGGTCAGTTAGTGTGAACATTCCTAAAGAGTGACCAATTGGTGCGTAATGCGCATGTGCGTTTGACCAGTACTAAAAATAGCCTGTTGCCGAGCAGACTAGTGACCATGGGTATCGAGAAAGGACGAAAGGGCACACTGACCACGAGGCAGCGTGTTCATAGGAAACGGAAGTCAGAGGGATTCAAAATGGCCCCCGTTCGTTTTGGTCAAGTTAACAGAAAAGACCGTGTAGCTGTGCTAAACGCTAACTCAGGAGCTGCCAAAACACGACAATCTGCCCGCACTATCCTCTCTAACTTTTTTACAAACCCCACCCCTTGCTTCAGAAAAATGGCCACCCCTCTAATCATGGATGTCTGTCGAGAGCAGGCAATTAGATCATAGCCAGGGACTTTCAGCCATTCCCGCTTCCCCCATGGTATATGTGTCTCTTGTAGACACAGGATGTCCAATTGAATTGTTTGAACAATTTTAGAAAACAAAGCCCGTTTTTTACCATCGTTTAGACTACATACATTCCATGAGCTTAAGCGCATTTTTCCCTGCCCCATTTAGACACAAAAAAAACTAATCTCCACTGCGGACCATTATCCTTTTTAGTCACAAACTCTAGCATAGCACAAAACCTGCTAATAATAATACCATAACTAAAACTTAAATCCAGAACCATGGTGACCCCCACAACCCCCTTCACCCCACCTCTGCCCCCAACCTTAACCCCTAAGATCCCCCCACCCCGAGCCCCCCCAACCCCTACACCCCCCTTATAAGGCAACAGGACAGAAGTCCTTGTGATGGAATGGGCTGGTTTCCCCCACTCTCCACTAGATCTTTCCCCCCATTATTACCGACATCTGAGGATTTGAGCCCATTGTGATCCAAAAGAAAAAGCAAGTTACTAAAGAAGGAAAAACCCCTAACAATCGGCTCAACCCCCGTCTTTATACCTCAGAACCCCTGAAATAGTAAGGAAATAAGACAAAAGTGCTTAACTATATAGAATTCAGAAACTCCTTCGCCTGAACTTCCAAGAGAAAAAATCTAGTCTGGCCCGGGTGGATTATTTTCAGCTTTGAGGGATAGAGCAGGAAAGCTTGAGCACCCTTCGCTTGAAACAACACTATTAGCTGGCAGGGCAAAAATCTGGTGTAAGAAAAAACTCACAGTCTTTCTCTACCCTCTTCCTGTCTGGCCTAGCTAAATCATAGATCTTGTCTCTAACCAAAAAATTATTCAAGCAGAATAATATTGCCCAAGGCTTATCACCAGCCTGGCCAGACTTTTGTCTTTGCTTAAAGGGACAGCAATGTGCACATTGCACTTCAAGTCGCACTGCTTAACATCTGGGAAAGATTCTGAAAAAAGTTCCACGACAAACTGCCTAGTGTCCGACCCTTCCTTGCCTTCCGGAATCCCCAGGATCCTCAAATTATTCCTCCTAGCCCTATTTTTGAGATCAGTCAATTTCCAAAGCATGTCATCCCTTTGTACTTTAATCAGATCCGTAAGTCCCTTCTGGGTTGCCAGCTCATCCTCCAGAGTGGAAATCCTTTCCTCAGCTTCTACGATTCTGGCAGCGATATCGAAACATGTTTTGGCCACTCTTTGGATTGAATTTTGCATCCTGCGACATGCACCCTGTGTGCGAGCACTCTCCTGACGTGTCTCTTCGTGATGAGCCATGATAGTCTGATAAATGAATGAGAGTGTCATCTCTCCAGGGGGAGCCTGAGGAGGGTTGGTCGCGCTGCCTCCACCCAAAGCTGTAGCATTACCCAATGAATCAGGCTGCGTGGAAAAGGAATAATCCCAGACCATTGATTCTAATGACCCCGGGACTCTTACTTAACTAGAGAACCCCTGATCTTTCCATTTCATGGATTTGCGGACCGTACGAGCACCTCGGGGCGAAGCTTCATCCTTTGGTACTTCATTAGATCGCCAGTCACCAAGATCGCTGTCATCATCTGTCCACCTTCTATCTGGGCCATTGTCTTCTGATGAGCCAGTATGTTCTGACAGTGAGTAAAATGTATCGCCGCCTTCAGGCTCCTTTACATATTCATTAACATCAGCCGAACCTTTGGGACAAACCTCTTGATCCACTGTACTTACAACAACAGCACTTTGGACAGATGTTTCAGGAGTATGTTGAACAGAAATAGCGATGCCTGCCACATGTGGAACTACAGCTCCCATAGCCCGGGAGAGAGACTGTTGACTGGAGTTCCCTATTTACTTCACCACGGGCTGCAGAGATTTTCCCATTACCACCGACCAGGTCCCTACTGTTAGGAACACCGGCCCCATTAGGGTGCAATGAGCTGAACGCAATCTGTTCCTGAGAGGAGGATTGATTTTGCTTGAGGGGGAGTGTCAGAATTTCGTCCTTGCATGCAGCAGAAACAGTAAAAGTCAGCGCAGGGTCCGCAAGCATAGAGGCAGCACCTACCGGCTTCAAGACCATGTCGTCCGGCATTTTGGACGCAGCCAGCTGCACTCGCTTACTGCTTCCCATGCCCACATGGGTCTTCACTTTCCCCGCTTGGAGCCTGAATAACGCGGGCAAAGTCTCCTTCCCTTTACTGACTACATCGGGTGCTGTCAGATTTTTGCCCGTATCCTCCACAGCCATCACATCACCCCTGCGGGCAGCCTGCATCTCCTTCCCTGTGCCGTCAGGCTTTCCAGGACTAGTTGCTCGCGCTGCCGACGCTCAAGCCTTCGCAGTAAGGTTCTTCACCGGTAGTCTTGGGGCAATGAGTCTGGATAAACACCTCGGCAAATGGAGGAAAGGAGGGAGCCCAAAGGAGTACAAAGACGACCGGAGCCAGAGTATCTTCCCGGTAAGACTATCCTGTAGTTGTGTCAATCCCCTCAGCATGACACTCGTTGAATTTTGATTTAAATCGCATAGAGCACTTGCTTCAAACGTTCACCATCCCAGCTGCTTTAAAAGTCTAAGATGGGTGAATTATCCAGGAGAGCACGCACCACCAGCTCACACAGCCGAGTGACCAGCCGCCATCTTACCAACACCGCATGTGTGCCAATGTTAATGATCTTTTCTTTGGGGTTCCTGTAATTTCCTTAGGGGTGTATTCTCCACACTCCATTTATGCAATTTTTAGTGAGGTATCGCAAGGTGGCCCTGGTCGTGGTATCTTTTTGAGAGTTGAAAACTTAAAAGTTGCTTATTGGTAATCAGCCAAATTATTGTCTTTTATGATTTGTTAAGTCTCCCCCTGTTTCTTCGTACCTAACTGGGTACTTGGTTTAGTGTGAAAAATGTTTTAGGAGTGGTCTAGTGTTTTATGGGTGCCTTCAATTTTTCCAAAGAACTTGTCTCTTCTGGTGTGTGCATGGGGGCACCATTGGTGTGGGCTACGTCTTTCAACATACACATGCGCAGGACTGTGCATGGAGGGGGTGTCACTATTAAGTGTTGGTGATTTTAATGTGACACAAGATCATGTTTGTGTAGCTCTCAGTTCCTGGCATGAGATGTGCAATGTGACCCTCCCTTGTGGCACTAGGTATCTCAACTCTGCCCCTTCTCTAGAAACTTTTTTTGAGCTAACTTGGGCGTCTTTTGTTGTTTCTTCAGGGTCTCGCTCAATCTGCTATTTTATTTAGCCTGAGGCAGAGGGGTTCGGTAAATTGACTATGTCGCCTCCATGTAACTTTGATTATGCAATCTCCTGATGTCGAAGGTCAGACCTACTGCTTTTCTGGAAGGTGTATGCAAGGCTTGGTGCATGGGTTAGCTGCTAGGCCTGATACGGAAATGAATACATTCAGCGTTCTACTCTCACCTGGAGCTCAGATGGACACTGGGGCTTCTCCTCTCCCAGGCATCCCCCTGTCCCTCAGACCATGTCCTGATGTTCTGTGTAAGGGTTATCCTGAATGACTCCCATTTCTGGTGCCTGGTGCATGGGAAGCATGTGTGTCTCCAACCATTTCCTAAGCTGCCCTCTTTGCAAACTGGTCTGCTAGTGCATTCCTGCATGATACAAAGTCCTTGTCCTCTGTATGAGTGCCACATTACACCATGGCCATGCATTTAGGCAGGTTTAATGCATCTATTATTACCTCCAGGAAGTCCCTGTGTATAACGGGTGTGCTGTCTTATTTCAGGGAGCCTCACTTTTTCCCTCTCCCTATGCTAGAATGCACTGTGGTGGTGACATAGGCTGAGAGTGAGTGAATCATTACTGGTTACCTGTACTTTGGATGAGAGCTTTGTTAAGTGCCGTCAGCTCTTCTGTCTGTGCTGAGAGGTGGGGGAGGAGAGTTAGCTGCACGGTGACTTGGAGTGTTTCAGAGGGCATGTGGCTACGAGCCATTACTACAACCACCCCTATGCGTCTCCTGGTCTATCACTGAGGATCCATCAATGAACAGTACCTCACTGTCTAGGATGGGATTTTCTTCTCCCTGGCTGATTCCATCAGGGTGCACATTGCACAATCATGGGTATCCCTCCCTCCTGAACTTCATGGGGTAGACAGGTGGCCAGGTTTACTAGATGACTATGTAATATTTTTAATGATGGTCTGGAGCGCATCAGCTCGTAGCCTGAGATTTCAGCATGGTTAGCGTGCTTTTGCTCTTATTTATCACCACAAACACTGAATGCTCACCATACAGTTACAAATGGGGGTGGGGTCGCACACTACTCACACACCGGCGGTGTCACCCCAAAGGACTCTGGTCAATGTAGTAAAGTGTTCGCTATGCATCATCTTTCGATCTTCTGCTATCTTCGCTGTCTTCGCCATCCCTGGACACGTGTTTCGGGGTATCACCCCTCGTCAGCAGGGATAGGCCGTGTACTGGGGTTGCCGATGGCTGCCAATATCTGACAGGTATAGTACCACTCAGGCGCGTAGGTGCGGGATCCCAGGCTCGTCGGCCAACTGCTCACGGGAGCTTTAAAGTTACAAATGGGAGTGGGGTCGCACACTACTCACACACCGGCGGTGTCGCCCCTAAGGACTCTGGTCAATGTAGTAAAGTGTTCGCGATGCATCATCTTTCGATCTTCTGCTATCTTCGCTGTCTTCGCCATCCCTGGACACGTGTTTCTGGGTATCACCCCTCGTCAGCAGGGATAGGCCGTGTACTGGGGTTAACGATGGCTGCCAATATCTGCCTCAGGCGCGTAGGTGCGGGATCCCAGGCTCGTCAGCCCACTGCTCACGGGAGCTTTAAAGTTACAAATGGGGGTGGGGTCGCACACTACTCACACACCGGCGGTGTCGCCCCTAAGGACTCTGGTCAATGTAGTCAAGTGTTCGCGATGCATCATCTTTCGATCTTCTGCTATCTTCGCTGTCTTCGCCATCCCTGGACACGTGTTACGAGGTATCACCCCTCGTCAGCAGGGTTAGGCCGTGTACTGGGGTTGCCGATGGCTGCCAATATCTGCCAGGTATAGTACCACTCAGGCGCGTAGGTGCGGGATTCCAGGCTCGTCAGCCCACTGCTCACGGAAGCTTTAAAGTTACAAATGGGGGTGGGGACGCACACTACTCACACACCGGCGGTGTCGCCCCTAAGGACTCTGGTCAATGTAGTAAAGTTTTCGCGATGCATCATCTTTCGATCTTCTGCTATCTTCTCTGTCTTCGCCTTCCCTGGACACGTGTTTCAGGGTATCACCCCTCGTCAGCAGGGATCAGGAAGGGATCAGGAAACCTGGCAGACATTTGGCAGCCACCGGCAACCCCAGAACACGGCCTATCCCTGCTGACGAGGGGTGTTCCCCCGAAACACGTGTCCAGGGATGGCGAAGATAGCGAAGATAGCAGATAATCAAAAGAAGATGCATCGCGGAACACGAAACTACATTGACCACAGTCCTTAGGGGCGATACCACTGGTGTGTTAGTAGTGTGCGACCCCACCCCCAATTGTAATGTTAAAGCTCCCTCGAGCAGTTGGCTGACGAGCCTGGGACCCCGCACCTGGGCGCCTGAGTGGTACTAAACCTGGCAGATATTTGGCAGCCACCGGCAACCCCAGAACACGGCCTATCCCTGCTGACGAGGGGTGATACCCCGAAACACGTGTCCAGGGATGGCGAAGATAGCGAAGATAGCAGATAATCGAAAGAAGATGCATCGCGGAACACGTAACTACATTGACCACAGTCCTTAGGGGCGATACCGCTGGTATGTGAGTAGTGTGCGACCCCACCCCCAATTGTAATGTTAAAGCTCCCTCAAGCAGTTGACTGACGAGCCTGGGACCCCGCACCTGCGCGCCTGAGTGGTACTAAACCTGGCAGATATTTGGCAGCCACCGGCAACCCCAGAACACGGCCTATCCCTGCTGACGAGGGGTGATACCCCGAAACACGTGTCCAGGGATGGCGAAGATAGCGAAGATAGCAGATAATCGAAAGAAGATGCATCGCGGAACACGTAACTACATTGACCACAGTGCTTAGGGGCGATACCGCTGGTGTGTGAGTAGTGTGCGACCCCACCCCCAATTGTAATGTTAAAGCTCCCTCGAGCAGTTGGCTGACGAGCCTGGGACCCCGCACCTGCGCGCCTTAGTTGTACTAAACCTGGCAGATATTTGGCAGCCACCGGCAACCCCAGAACACGGCCTATCCTTGCTGACGAGGGGTGATACCCCGAAACACGTGTCCAGGGATGGTGAAGATAGCAAAGATAGCAGATAATCAAAAGAAGATGCATCGCGGAACACGTAACTACATTGACCACAGTCCTTAGGGGCTATACCACTGGTGTGTGAGTAGTGTGCGACCCCACCCCCAATTGTAATGTTAAAGCTCACCATACAGTGTCAGGGGCTGTCATTACAGTGCAGGTGCTTTTGCTGATAGCAAAAGCTTCTGCCGCCGTCGGGGCCTGTTCACATGGAAAGTGACCCTAATTGACTGAGTCTAAGTGCCTGCTGTAGAACCCAAGGGGTTTATGCCCCAAGGGATATTTCTCGACAAGACTTCTGACATAAATCGCCCAGCACTGTGGCTAAATAGGAAGTATTCCTTTGTATAATAAATTGGTCCTAACACAGACGAGCAAGTTATCTCTTGCTCAGTAGTATTTTGCTTGCACTCCGGTCCACCGCGGGGCACATCCGAATGTGTGGAGAGTGCAAGCACTCGAGTTCTTAGGATTCCCTCATTTCCGGGCACACCACTTCCGGCCACGGCACTCCAGGGCGGGCGGGACTAATCCCCTTAGACTGACCATTTAATGGACAGGATCCACCAGACGCACGGAGCGGGCGTGCTGCTGGCACACTTGTAGTGTAGTTCCTATATTCCCATTAGGCTCTGTGCATTGGAATAGTATATCCTGCAGTTTAGACATAGGACTGAAGTTGACTAAGTCTCTACCCAATATACTAGACTTAATTGTGTGTGTGCCAGCTAGCTCAGAGGTCACTAGAAACTTTCTCGAATGAACAAGAAGGGATTAGTTTCTGACAACCGCTTAAAACATGACAACTTTGTTTCCCAAGAAAAAGAAATATATCTCTAGAGTCGCGGAAACAATAGATAGTTATTTCACTCAGTCAATCGTGCATGCTTCGTTTCACCAGAGGTGCAGAGAAAAAGCGAGATGGGCGTTTTCAATAAAATATTTATTGAACAGTCTTCTTTCTCAAGCATAAGAAATTAACTGCTGCAATTGTAATACTTGCGGTAAAGTACAAAGCGTACAGTACGAAGAGTATTATAAAATAATATTGTAAAAGCGTGATATGGTTTCCAAGCCATAAAATACCTAAAATGCATAAAATACATACAGTGATAAATAATGATTAAAAGTACTCAACTGGTGCTTCTAAAATACGCCTACCCCAGTGTCCCTAACCTAGGCTTAGTACAAGGGAGGAAGTAAGTAAGTTGCAGCCTAGTTTTAGTATTCGTTTGCCAAGAATCAAATCCAAGAACTCTCTTAGGGTCTAATCAGCTCCATACCTTGGTTTTAGAATGCAGGAGGTCTGGTATCTCTCACTCAGGACTCGGTTTCCCAGTAACCCGCAAGGGTAGCCTGGAAACACTGGAGCTGGATTTCTCGGCAGGAGAAAGTACAGCGTCTCTCAGTGCGTCAGCTGG
This sequence comes from Lissotriton helveticus, assembly GCF_964261635.1. NCBI lineage: Eukaryota > Metazoa > Chordata > Amphibia > Caudata > Salamandridae > Lissotriton > Lissotriton helveticus. The sequence goes on from NC_136057.1 coordinate 824,596,121, forward strand.
AGGGTCGGCTTCCTTCGGCACTTGCTGTAGCAGGGCACGTCGGGCAAGTAGATAGTCAAACTGCTGCAAACCACCGTGTGTTTGTTTGGACAAGTGTGGGCATATTTATACCTTGAAGGTGCCGAGTTTGACATAAGATTGGACATAATAACGTCATTAGAGACTTAATACTCTGAAAACTCCATGAGTTCTTGGATAAATCAATATTCATGCAGGGGGAAGTCCCTGACTGCTGAAGGCGGGTTTTTCCAAGAAATCGTTGTAGATTTTCGGAACTAGTGGAAGCCAAATCGTATTAGGGCTACTTGAATTGTGTCTTAATATGGTTATGATCTCTATGCCTATATAAGGATATGATATTTTATACCTATGTAAGGGCATGAATCGGGAAAATTACACTAGGGTCCTAAAACTCTATACAAGACACCAAAGGCTAACCCGCCTGCGCCCATCCGCGACCTGCCGTTGCTAGGAGCCAGGACCCCTGACTCTGGTAACAGCCATTCTCTATCAAGTCATACTTACACACGAACAGTTCTCAACTGCATACGTCAGTCAGTTAACTAGGCTGGCACCTCACAGAGGTGTCATGTAAATTCTTGTTTAGCCAATCTGGTGGGGCTGTTCTACTGCAGATACTGCCACTGCCAGAGTCTTATAGTAAAAGCTTTGGAAGAGGTACAATACCACCTTCCAGCTTTGGCAGATGACTCGAAGCTCCTAACAGGCATCTCTGATAGCTTTGGTAAAAAGGCCTCTCATTGTTCTACCATTAGTTGGAGAGCCACTTTAATAAATGTTAGATCTCTGCCCAAACACTGTACTGAAGGATCACTGACATAACCTCGACAGACCGAATATCGACTGGACAAAATATCGATGACTAATTATCGACAACAAAATTATCGATTGACTATACTTAAACAACAAACCTCAAAAATATCGAATACACAATATCGACTACTAAAAACAACGACTACAACAATATCGACTAACAACATTATCGATTTCTAAAACATCGATTATTACATATTTATATAAAAACAGTCAAAATATCGAATACAAAAATATAGATAGCAAATTGATTGATTTTTAAAAAATATCGCCATTAATACATCCTAGAATACATGACTTTATTATTTATAAATTGAGTCATACTAATCATAATTATTCAGATATTGTTAATATAAATAGATAACATATATTATATATTTTCCTAACATTTACAACACACAATAAATACAAACATACATTTTATAATACATAAACAATGTTTCGAACCACTACACATTTCTTACAGCTAATTATATATATTCCTCCACTTTACAAATATCAAGATAACATTACCTATACTAAATAAGGCCTTACACATTAAATAAACGTTAATTGGCGTCACCCATATAAGGAAAGCAATTAGCATAACAGATAAAAAAATTCAAATCCACAAATAAAAACAGACTATCAATTTAAACAACCAATCCTATTTCTGAAACAATTAAACTAATACTATATAAACGAGATCACAGCAAACTAAAAATGCAGGATACATCTCCTAACTAAAGGAAGACGAAACTCTGCAGGATTTCAGAAAGAAAACTGATTGACTTCAACAGAAAGAGAGCTACACATATCTAAAGTAAGTACTACTACATTATTAGTCAGCGAAAATGTAACTCTCAAACCTCACACCTATGTTTAAAAACCAAATACCTCAAATATATATATTTTTTTTTACCACTCATCCTACAGACAAAAAGAAAATACAGAAGACCTACACAACACCTGGACATCAAAAGTTACATATAAATAAGTAAGTATATATTAGAAATGTAAATTCGACATTTAATAGATAGGTAACTAAATAGAAAGTAGCTAAAACGTCTATCAAAATATCATAAATAGTAATAAAATATTTGTACACATGTTCTCAACTTCCACAGGTACAAAAAGATATACACAGAAAATAACAGTTTGAAGAACATCAACACCTGGAAATAACGACTTGAAATCATCAAAAGATTTACAGGTAAAATAAAAATGTACTAAACTGTATAATGTGATTAGAACATTATTTTTTCTAAAAATGTAATGACATTCTCTTTTAATTACCTCCTAGCACTACAATACAATCATGACTGAAGGAGCTAAATTCATTTATTCACAAAAAGGGAAAATGCTTCTTTGTTACATGGGATATGTCTACACTCAAGAGAAACAAAAAGATTTGAAAGTGTTTTGGAAGTGTACGAAATATTATGCCAACAAATGTTATGGTAGAGCTATAACTCAGGAAACTACTGTTACTTATACTAAAGAACATAATCACCCACCCAATGTAACAGAAATAGAGATTAGACAAATGCTAGATTCCCTTAAAGAAGCTAGTACTAGAACTGATCAACCAACAACTGCTATTCTGAAACACCATTTAAGTGTACTTCCCCAACATGCTTCTAGCCAATTACCATCTATTGAATCCCTTAAAAGAACTGTAGCTAGACAAAAAAGAGCAACATGCACTACTCCTCCCACACCAAAAACTTTAGAAGAAGTCCAAATTCCCCCTGAACTCTCTGTAACTCACAATAAAGAAAATTTTATACTCTATGACAACAAATCTAAAGATAAAAGAATTATACTGTTTGCCACAGCAAACAACATGACTAAACTTACCCAATGCCAAACTTGGATGATGGACGGTACTTTTTCTGTATGCCCCAAACCTTTTTATCAATTATACACCATCCATGGTCATTTCCAAAATGCAAATATTCCATTCCTTTATGCCCTTCTACCAAACAAACAGCAAGCTACCTATCAAGAAATACTAACTGAAGTCATTCAACATACTAACAACTATTTCCCACAAAAAATTATCATTGACTTTGAAAAAGCAATGATAAACAGCATCCTTAAAACATACCCACACACAGCAATACAAGGTTGCTATTACCACTTTAATCAATGTATCTGGCGATATCTACAAAAATCAACCTTGAGTATCCAATACGCCACTGATAGCACATTTGCTTATCAAATCAAAAAACTCATCGCCCTAGCCTGTGTTCCACTAACAGATGTAACTGAGCACTATAACTTATTAATAGACAGCCCCTACTATAAAAGAAACGAAGATAAACTAAGCCCTATGCTTGACTACTTCGAAGACACATCGGTAGGAAGGCTACACAGATCAGGCCATAGAAGACAACCCAAATACCAAATAGCTTGGTGGAATGTCTACCTTAGCACACTAAATAAGGAAGCAAAAACAAACAATGCAGTTGAAGGATGGCACAATGCCTTCCAAGCAACTACAGGCCGAGGAACGCCTACCCTTCACAAATTAATACAATCCTTACAAAAAGAACAGAGTTACCAGGAGCTCCGAATGGAGCAATCAGTAACTTTGATCGGACCTAAACTCACCAAAGAAACTAAAAAAATGTATAACACACTCCAAAGTCAAGTTACCCTCTATCCAACTAGCAAAGGACTAGAATATCTATCAATGATAGCAAAAACAATTCTTTAAAACATTACATAACTATACACATTAAATTAAGCATTTCTTTCCTAAAATCCTTGATTATAACATGTACCAATTTGCAATTAAATTATCAAATACATAATATTAACATATATAAAATGTATTTAGATAATGTATTTACAAAATGTTACATACAACGTAAGTAAAGCAACATTTAAAACAGTTTCCCCACCCATTAAATGTTCAGAAAATACTTACATTTCTGTTGCAGCTTCAAACGTAATCCAATTCCAAGCAATCCATACGACACCATTGCAAAAACCCATACAATCCATGGAAGCCCAAAAATAAATGCAAAAATACAAGCAAATCCATAGCGACTCCTTTCCACTTTAATAGACACGAGATACGATAGAAAACCCGAAAAACAGTAATGCAAAAAAAAAAACGCTCCAGGAAAACTTGAAATCCCAAAAATTTGTGTGCAAAAAAAAGAGTATATAATACTCGTCACACAGCTCTGATCAAAAAAGAAGGAAGTCCTCCAAAACAGTGAAACGCGACGATAACCTAGAAAAAATAAAATACATACCCACCCACACAAAAACACCCACACATTTATAAATACACATATTTGTACACCAAACATATTATCTTAGTAACATTTAAACATATTACCTCACCTCAACAAAAACGCGGTAAAAATCAAATATCGTACACTCTACCTAACACCGAACACACAATCTTCTCTTAATAACTCTATCTACATAAACCTAAACACAACACACATACACTAACAATAACTACATTAACTTGTAAAAAACAATTAAAACAAACTTACCCTCTCTAACGCGAAGCAGCATCCAACCGCGATCTGTTGAAGCACCAAATAAGCCTAAGTAACATTACGCGGTTAAAAAGTAGTCCCTGTATACAGCAAAATCCTCTTTAATTTCTATATTCCAACACTTAAAAAAATACACAGAGTATTATATTAAGTGTAAATAATTATTTAAATTGTATAAAATTATTTCATAAATATTCATTACTTTGAAATAATTATTCAACTGTTATGTGATACTTAAAATAATATTTGATGATTTATAAATACATTTAGAAAATAATGTATATGTAAAAAAAAATTGCATATATAACTTTGTTACAAATAAATTGTTATTAAAAATTGGAAATATTATTTTAAACATTATGTATGTATATAAAAAAAATGTGGGTGTTTATCTATGTAAAAATTATTATTATAAATATGTTCAATATTCATAATAATAATTTAAAAAAAATAACATGACTTGGTAAAAAACAAAAATGTTACTGTTACAAAAAAAATGTACATATTTTTCTATGACAATATATTCAATGTGTATGTGAATAAAAGTTTTGTTATTAAATAAAAAGTACAAATTACCAATTTGTTTCTTTAACTATTTAAATTTGAATATATGTAAAAAACATAAAATTATGTTAATATCATTTATGTGTTAAAAACATATATATGTACTTCATATATTTTTTGGTATAATAAAAACTGTGTATTAAAAATTTTCAATACAAATAAAAAATTAATCTCTACTTACAATTATTTTTTTATATGTTAATAAACTGTTTTTCATTTATTGCATTTAACCCTGTGTATGTTTCCTTCTTTATTATTGTATCTAAATATTAATTGCATATGAAATATTCTATTTAAAAATGCCTTATAAATTTTAATATTTTTAAAAATGTATTAATATTTTAAGTACTACAATAACAATAATTATAATGAGAAAATAAAAGTTCTATGTAATGTAAAAACTTTATTATATTATCCTACCAATAATAAGTATTGATTTAAAAATTGTTTTCTTATTTCCACTGCACCAATTATAAACTCACAAAACCATACTACACATTAAAACCATACAAATTACTATTCCCATTTCACCAATTGTAAAGTCATGGAAGGTGCTGGACACTGAACCCATACTAATTACTATTCCCACTCCAGTGGGTGCAAGAGTAGGGAAAGTAAATACTTCATATATTAATAAATTAATGAAAAAATCATATCTATATAATATTTTTAATAAATGATTAACAATTAAATTTAACATAATAATTAATATTTTAAAATTACTAATTAACTATCATTATTTATCTTACTTTCCTATTAATAATAATTTACAACTAATTACCAATAATTTATGAGATAATTTAAAAATTAATTTTAATTTTTTTTCTATTTAATACAATTAACTAAAACATGTATTAACTTTTAACACATACTTTTACAACGCGTACCTTTACAACGAAACTTTAACAAAGCAAATACCATTACACCACATTAATTTACAACAAATATTTTTACAAAATAAATACCTTTACAACGCATAACATTACAACATAACTATTTATAATTATATAATATTGTGTTTAATGTATATTAATAGAAATATTTTTTATTAAATGTATTAAAAATTAACTAATGTAATAAAAATTTAAATTTACCTTATTTGTACCCTGTACCCTCTAACCTAAAACCCCAAACTGACCCTGAACCCTAAAAACACCCCTTTACCCACAAACTGAAAACTGACCCAGAACCCAAAAAATACCCCTTTAGCCACAAACTGAAAACTGACCCTGAACCCTAAAAATACCCCTTTAGCGACAAACTGAAAACTGACCCAGACCCCTAAAAATACCCCTTTACCCACAAACTGAAAACTGACCCTGACCCCTAAAAATACCCCTTTACCCAAAAACTGAAAACTGACCCTGACCCCTAAAAAAACCCCTTTACCCACAAACAGAAAACTGACCCTGAAACCTAAAAATACCCCTTTACCCAAAAACTGAAAACTGACCCTGAACCCAAAAAATAACCCTTTATCCACAAACTGAAAACTGACCCTGAAACCAAAAAATACCCCTTTACCAAAATACTGAAAACTGACCCTGAACCCTAAAAATACCCCTTTACCCACAAACTGAAAACTGACCCTGACCCCAAAAAATTCCCCTTTACCCACACACAGACAACTGACCCTGATCCTTAAAAATACCCCTTTACCCACTAACTGAAAACTGACCCTGACCCCTAAAAATACCCCTTTACCCACAAACAGAAAACTGACCCTGAAACCTAAAAATACCCCTTTACCCAAAAACTGAAAACTGACCCTGAACCCAAAAAATAACCCTTTATCCACAAACTGAAAACTGACCCTGAAACCAAAAAATACCCCTTTACCAAAATACTGAAAACTGACCCTGAACCCTAAAAATACCCCTTTACCCACAAACTGAAAACTGACCCTGACCCCAAAAAATACCCCTTTACCCACAAACAGAAAACTGACCCTGAAACCTAAAAATACCCCTTTACCCAAAAACTGAAAACTGACCCTGAACCATAAAAATACCCCTTTACCCACAAACTGAACACTGACCCTGAACCCTAAAAATACCCCTTTACCAAAACACTGAAAACTGACCCTGCACCCAACATATACCCCTTAATCCCCAAACTGAAAACTAACCCTGAACACTAAAACGACCCCTTTACCCAAATACTGAAAACTGACCAAGAACACTAACAATACCCCTTTACCCAAAAATCCAAAGCTATAACATTTTTTATATATTTATATACTTACCAACACTTACGTTGTAATAGTATACAATGCAAAAATACCTGCCTAGTTAAAACATTTATTGTAAATACATGCCTTGCTATGCTTTTGGCGTTGTAAAGGTTTCATTGTAAAGGTAGTGCATTTTAAACGTTGTGTGCTAAACGTTTTATACATTATTTAAATATTAATATTTCCTTATGTATTTATATATTACTTCCCAATCTATTCCCCTCTAAAAAAACAACCTACTCCAGAAAAGGAAAAATTAAATGTAACATAATTAAGAATTCAACAATTAGATTACATTATTTATCAAATATATTTTAAATAATGAACATTAATTTTTTTAATGAGCAATTAATTAAATATTACTACCAATTAATAAAATTACATATTTAATTGATGATCATTTAATTACTAACCACCCTATTTCCCTATAAACTCACAACCCCCTACATAACATAAATTACTTTAAATAACATAAATAGCAATTACTCAATTACATGATATTATTTACCAATTATAATTTATATAAATAAAATACTTTATTTAATTAACAATTATTATAATATGACGACCAATTACAATTGTTTACTTTTGTAAATAATAATAATAACATTACTTACCACCCGATTCCCCTATAAACCCACAACTCGCGACATGACATTAATTTAATAATATTACATAATTAGCTATTATTCAATTACATTAATTACCAATTAAATTTATTATAAGTAAAATATATGATTTACAGAACAATTATTTAATGTTAAATACCAATTAATTAATTAACATATTTAATTAATTATAATTAAATTACTTCCCACCCTATTCCCCTATAAACCCACAACCCGCTACATGGCATAAAACATTAAATTTTAAATTATGAACAATTATTCAATTTATTTAAATAAATTACCAATTAAATTATATATAATTAACATATTTGATTTAATTAACAATTATTTAATTATTAATACCAATTAATTAATTAACATATTTAATTAATTATAATTAAATTACTTCCCACCCTATTCCCCTATAAACCCACAACCCGCTACATGACATAAAACATTACATTTTACATTATGAACAATTATTCAATTTATTTAAATAAATTACCAATTAAATTAGATATAATTAACATATTTTATTTAATTAACAATTCTTTAATTATTAATACCAATTAATTAATTAACATATTTAATTAATTATAATTAAATTACTTCCCACCCTATTCCCCTATAAACCCACAACCCGCTACATGACATAAATTATTTAAATAAGCATTATTATCAAATAATCGATTAAATTAAAATATTTACCAATTAAATATTATATATTTCATTAAATTGTAATTTAACAATTAATTAAATATTCATACCAATTAATATATTTACATATTTAATTAATTATATTTAAAATACTTGCCACCCTATTCCCCTAAAAACCCACTACCCGCTCCTAGAAATTATTATAGTAATTTAATACTTTTTTTAAATTATTATTTATTTTTTCAATTAATTCTATATAAATAAATAAATAATAATAATATATTTCAATAAAATATGTATTTATTAAACATTAAAACAGTGTACATTTAACTATTAGATATTATTTATATCCATATTAAGAGTCGATATCATCACAGTCGATATCATGACAGTCGATAACACAACTTTCGATATTTTTAAACTACTAAACAAATCGATATTTTTTACTAACGATATTACTTACTCGATATTTTATCTATCGATATTTTTTTACATACATAACAATCGATAAAAATTACATCGATATTACTTACCTCGATATTAATGCCATCTCGATATTCTGTAGTCGATATTATGTCCATTCGAAATAAATAACTCGATATTAAGACTGTACACCGTACTGAAATATGGGATTTAACGCCCACGTCCCCGATGTAGGATTCTTAACAGAAACTTGGCTTAAATAAACCCTTTTCTATTCCGGGGATTGCATTAGCCCTTCCCGATCAGTATCACATTCTACATCAATAGGGGCAGTAAAGCAGGCGGAGGCGTTGCGATTGTTTTTAAATCATCCCTGAAGATCACGATAACGGATACTTTATTAAACAATTTAATTGAGATCTGCTTCTTTAGTATTAAACTTTCCCCTCAATAGTGCTGGAAAGGCACTCTAGTATATCGCCCACCAGGGCCTCTTAAGGACTTCTCTTTAAAACTAATGGAAAGGATTTCCCCCACGTAATTTCTTCTAAACATTTTCTCATACTTGGGGACTTTAACATACACAGAGGAAATAATGAGAACACTGACGCAGCTCCTTTCCTGGCTGACGTGGCCTCTCTCGGGCTGGAAATAAACAACTCTGGGCCGACCCATGTAGCAGGCCATACATTAGATCTTATTCTTACTAATACTCCCCATATACACTCCCAGTGATTTGGTCAGACTACTCGCTTATCAACTTCCAGATAAATAGCCAGCATCACACTGTTGCCAACATCCTGTCTAGTGGGACGATTACTAGACAATGGTATAAGATCTCAGAAGAAAAATTCTTGCAGGAGTTCAGACCAGCTACTTTTGTATGCCCAGAGATATAAACAGCAAACTTAATGAACTCCATCAAGCTATAGGGCTGCCTTAGATACTTTGGCGCCTATTAAGCTACTACTGTCCAAATCCCAAAGAAAGCAGGCAGTTTTGTTCTCCCCAGAATTCCGTAGAGAAAAATCTAAATGTAAAAAGCTGGAAAGAATTTGAAATCAATCTCAATCACAGGCAGGGAAAGATATTTTTAAAGTGGAGGTAAACATTTACCATAAAAACATTAAGCTAACTCGGAAAGGACACATCCATGTGCAATTAAGTGAAGCAGGGAATTAAGCGAAGGAGCTATGCACAATTCTTAAATCATTTACGTCACCTGCGGCCTGCACCAATCCTATCCATGCCTCTCAGATTTTATGTGACAATAACTCCAATTTTTTAATGAAAAATGTATTAAATCTATGACTTTTTTTCCCAGGGAGGCCAGTATTTCTTATACTCTCATTCTCCCCTCCACAGTGTCCAGCGAGAATGATGTGGTGCTAGCTTGCTTTCACCCCTTATGGAATTCTAAAGTAGAAGAGATGTTAAAAGCAGAGAAATAAGGATCTCCTACATATATCATGCCAGCCAAAATGTTTGCCTTGCTGGCCCACCATCTCACCTCTCCAATATGCTCTTTATTCATCTACTCCTTGAGTGAGGGAAAAGTACATTTGCTTGGAAATCTGCTCAAATTCTCCAGATTTGTAAGAAAACCAACATGCCTCCTGCAGAGCGTTCTAACTATCGCCTGACTTTGCTCCTTCTACTCATGAGCAAACATTTGGAGGGACACTTCAACTTGCAGCTCATGGAATAGCTTGAAGCCCAAAGATATCTTGACCCCTCAAAGTCTGGTTTTATACCTAGACACTCTACCGAAACCACCCTGCTAGGTGTGACGGATTTGATTAAACTTTCCCTGGATAATAATAAGGCAGTATCATTAGTGCTGTCAGACCTGTCGCACAGCCTTTGATACTGTAGCTCATCAAAGACTATTGCAAAGATTGATGGAAATTGGTGTAGTAGGGCCAGCTTTTCAATGGCTCTCCAGCTTCTTAAAGCAGCACACCCAAACCGTCAATCTGGGTCCCTTTCGAACTGGACCTAAATCTCTTAGGAAGGGGGTTCTTCAGGGCTCATGCCTCAGCCCTATGTTGTTTAATATATATGTGCACCCCCTTGAAAAGATCAGCGGGGAACATGGCTTTGTCCCCATCTCATATGCGGATGACACGCAACTTCTGCTTTCTTTTATAATAATTTTGAGGCAACAAAACAGATTTTTGCAGACGGTATGCATGCTATTCCCGACTGGATGAATTAGAACTTTCTCCAGTTGAATGCCAATAAAACTGAAGTTCTCCTGTTTGACAAAGCACAACGTCTGTGGTCCCCTGATTGATGGCCGTTAGAATTACGCTCTGCCCCCACTCCCACTATCAAGGCAAACAATTTGGGAATATATCTGGACCTCTGCTTTTCTCTGAAAGAGCAGGTGGCGGTCATTTCAGGCACATGCTTTTTAATGCTGAAGCTCCTTCGGAGAGATTTCTATATTCTCCCTTTATCTGCCGTAAGACCCTGCTCCAAGCTTTAGTAGTCAGTCATCTGGACTACTGCAAATGCACTTTAGGGAGCAGCAACTTTGATGGTGCTAATTAGGTTGCAAGTAGTTCAGAACACAGCAACACGTTTGGCTCTTAATCTGCCATCCAGGGAATTCTCCGTGCCATTACTGAAAGGTCATTACTGGCTCCCTATTGATGACAGAATCAAGTTTAAAATCTGCTGTCTGGTCCATATAACTATCAATAATAACGGGCCCAGGTATCTGGCAGAAAAACTTGTCCCTTACCGACCTAGCAGATCTCTGCGTTCTGGTGGGAAGGCTCTGCTAGTAGTCCCTCGGGTTAACAAACTTTGAACTGGGGGCAAGTCTTTTGCCTATATTGTCACGCGTCTCTGGAACTCATTCCCCATCACCTTACACAAGTGCCCTAATTTTCTTAAATTTAGGAAAATATTGAAAACTGAGCTCTTCAAAGACTGAGCACTCTCACTACCCCCTAGCTTTCTATCAACTCTGTTTTGAGTTCACAGAATGTATTGTGCATCCCTGACGTCCACGTTGGTTTCTCGTTGCCAACTTTTGCCTTTTTCATGACCACGAGTAGAGGGGCCATGTGCGTTCTGTAGTCAAAGACCCATTGCCAGGGGTAATTACACAATTCTAAAAACCTTTGCATACTTCTTTTTGTTTGTAGTGATGACATAGCTCTGATGAAGTCTTCGCATTCCAGTGTGACCCATCAACCGGCAGCTGAGATCAGATGGCCCAGATAGTTAACCTCCTGCTGTACATACTGCATATTCCCCTTCTCTACCTTGCAGGCCTTCTTGGCAAGTGCAGTGTGTTCTGATGACATTTAGAAAGAACCTGCATATTGAAATACCATCCACATACTGTATCAGGGTGCTGCTTGACTGGAAATTAGCAAGATCCTTGCCTAGTATTCGATTGAAGAGTCAGGAGGATTCACAATGCCCTTGTTTTAGTCTGCAGTATAACTGTAGAACCCCTCAAAATGTGAATGTGGTCAAGTACTGACTGTTAGGGAGCAGCAGGATGCGAAAGAACATGTTCTTGATATCTATTGTGGAAGCTGTAGGGTATATTATTTAGTAGCACTGTTATGGTGGATTCCTTCTCGGACTGACAAGTCACTGACAGCATGGGACATGTGAGGGTGAGGGTGTGTGTGTCATCCACTGGATGCAGGACAGACTCGTGTTGACCCTGTGGCATATCTACCTCTGCGAGCAGAGGAAGGATTGCGACCAGGTCCCACCTTTGGTAGTTTTCCGTGCTACTTCCTTTGATCCTACTACTGCATTCTTTATCTTTTCTGAACCTTTGTGGTGGTACCCACATTGGTGCCTCTATCTTCTGTGCCATTGCAGCTATAGCTGTTCTGATTAGGGCTACCGGTTCAAGCTCAGGGATTTCATGGTAATCTCCTGATACCGATCCAACTTCTTTCTGTACTCTCTCTCTGTCTCTCTTTCTTTGGCTTGCATTTTCTCCCACCCTGGAAGGCTTTGCAGCATGTAGGGGAAGTTTCAGTTAGGATTTCCCTTTCTATATCTGATGCAGTCCTCCACTATAGCCATGTCCTCTAGCTGAAACGGCCATTCCCTAGGCTAAAACCTGTCAAATTGGTTCCTCTCTTCAGTCCAGTCTGCTAGCCAGTAGCAGAACCGGTTTGCAAAGATTCCCCCTTCCTCTCTTGCTACTATCTCCCTCTGGGACAACCTATAACTGTCATGCACTTGGGTGCAGCAGCGCCCACCCTCGTCATCTGTTCCTGGGGGACTGGAGCTGCCATCCTCAACTCCGCTAGCTCTATCATCATCTACGACTGCCACAAATCTCCCTGTCACTCATATATTTTTGCCTGAACCAGTGAGAGTCTGTGCTCTCCATGCTACTGGGTTCTATGCCTCAGATGCGATGTCCGGGTCAAAATTCTGGAAGGATTTCCACCAGACTTGGGTGGCGCTGGAATTGTCTGGGCATGCTGGCCTGTTGGTTTCTTGTGCTTGGACCTAACTGTTTGTCGTTTGGTGGGGGGCTCACAACTTCTGCTATTAGCCGACTGGAATATCCTAATGCGGGGGGAAGTGCTGTGAGCACTTCCATACCTGCATGTGGTGGGGGGGCGCTGATGATTTGCTTGCTAACTGTGATGGAGGATTATCAATCTGGGCCACCTCAAAGATGGAATAACATCTGGTACATATTGGGGAACCATTGGCAGTTGATCAAGTCTGATCAGGTGATTGGTGATCTTTTTAGCAAATGCCCTCTGATAACATAAAGGAGGAGTAAATCCTTGAAGGATAAGCTCATACACAGCGGATTTTCTTCAAATGTGGGAGGTGCAAAGCATGAAGTCCCATTATAAACACAAGAACTTACGCCTTTGCCGACAAGCAGAAAAGTAAAAATCAACAAGTTCATTATTTGCAATAGTGATTTTGTTGTATATGTATTGGTATGTTTCTGCGGACAACAACATGTTGGCAGCACCATTTCCTCCATTACTCCAACACTACTCTATGGAACCTCCCAAAAGTACAAGGCCACTTTCCATGTGGCTGCTGCGGAGTATGTGCTCAGACTAAGCAGTCCAAATTTGTAGATATAGGCAGTACTAAGCCCTGGGAGCAAAGATTCTTCAGTAACTGCAATAGTGATAACCTGATCTATCTCATCTCATGTCCATGCAATAATAAGTATGTTGGGATGACGACAAGAAAGGTAAAAATGTGCATGATGGAGCATAAGAGTACTTTCAGATGTCTAAAGACGATAACAAAACCTACCAGACATTTTGTAGATCAAAATCATAAACCTGATGATTTCGTTTGGACTGTGTTAGAGAAACCAGTAATTCCTTCACATTGCAAAGATGTGGCAAGTTTATTGTTCCAAAAAGAACAAAGATGGGTCTTCAGACCTAAAAGTGACGTGTTGGGTTTGAATGACTCCATTCCATGGATGGCGCTAGCCAATACTTGAAAGTACTACTGAAACTTGGTTTCAAATGACATTAGTTACATCCACATGAACATTAGTCAGGAGGCTCAAGAAGACTTGATTGATCTACTGTCTATTTTTAACACTAAAGGCAAAATAAAAACCTAATATTCAATCACACTGGTATATGCATGACATGCCTTGTATTCTCTCTGAACTCGATAGTTTATATATCTTCAACAACTATATTGGGACATACTAGACGATGGGCCCCTTAGATAGATTTAAAATATACAATTTGTTTTGTGCCAAGTGTCTAATGCGTGATCTCACACCGTAATGGTCTATTTTATAACGATCCGAGATCAAGCACAATATGAGTGCAATAAACGACTTCATTAACACACCAATATAGTTGAAATCTAAAACATGCGGGTAAAAGGAATGAATACAGCGTATATGTAAACATCAAATAGAGAAGCATGAGCCTTACGAGATGATTTAGAATGGTTTGGAATTCTGATTGGGTACATGTGTTTAACATACTGTTTTTCAAATAATTTTACTTACAAACAAACTAAGAACTACAACTCCCATCTAAGTAAGGGTATTTAGTAGTAAAGACGAAAAATATGTAGTCATTAGGCATGACAAATGTTCATAATAGTGTATATTTGCGCATTTAGCTGTGCGACTGGTTATGGGGCAGAAATGTTGACCCTCTCACTTTGTCATCAGGCATGAGACACGGGTGCCGGTAAAGCATTAAAGCGATTGGATAAAATAACGACAGACTACAATCACGTGACTTTACGTCCACGGACGTTACGTTTTGCACGTTAGTTTTCCGATATAATGTTTTTGCGCACACTTAATCGGTACCTCCACTCTAGCGTAGTATCCAGCCAGGAGGTACCGACTGATAGGTGAGTCAACCGCGCTACGAACTTCTTTACTTTTATTGAAGTAAATTTTTTCAGAATAGATATGAGGAGAGTAGGTTTAGCGTCATGCGGGGCATGCTTTGAACACGCTACATACGCTGCGGTATTTTCTCGCACAAATTCAAAGTGCAGCATATCAGCATATCAGCCGCACAGACGCCATGGAATATATGCCCACGAGATGTGTTTTTTCTTTCCGTATTACAGGCCTTAATGCTTATATTTGGAGTACTTAAGAAAGCATGATACTAAGGCCATTGATACCAATACTCCCAGGCATTGATATTAAATGCGGCAATTGGATAAGGATAAGGGGTTCACGACACAGGATGATTTATGTAAATACTAAAGATTAGAAGATCTACACTCCATGGAGGAGGGGGATTCATAAAATCTCTATTGACTATTTTGTAAAAGATATTGTATTATATCTATATAGATGCTAGCTCTACCTTTGCTCGGAATGGTGGCCGGTTTCTGAGCTGCATGGCCTGCTCTGTTTCAGCTAATATATTGTTTTAAACTCATAACGTCTGGTGATTGTGTGACATCAGTTTTCGGATTCATCATGAATGCATGTAATTGAATTATTTTTTCAGGGCGGGGCCTCTAACTCACACGAGCTGGTGCCGAGTGAGGTGAGGTTTACCTCTTGAATGGCAATGGTAAGGCCCCCTCTTTTTGCATTATTACGATTTTGCTGTTTGTGCGAGCTATCCCGTGAAGCTAGCATTATATTGTATCAGTTTTGAAGAAAGAATTGGTTCACTGAAAGTTTCTTTATGTGTACATATTTTCTCCTTAGATGCAGCACAACCATCATGCTAACATCAAGAGAAGAATACTAGTACACACAACAATATTGTATGCATATTGTCCTATTTAAACAGAGTTTTTTGCAGTGACAACAACTATTTGTAGGTCCTGAAGAAAGCCACGGAGAATTTCTTTCCACACGGCTGAAACATGTCGACCAGGAAAGCAGTGATTAATTTCTAACTGCTTTATTTTTTGTATTTGTTTTCACCTTTCTTTCACCTATTTTAGTAGGAAGACATAAGAGACATTGAACTATAGGATAATATACCGTCTCTATGGTTTATAATTTTTAACACACTATTATCACTATTCTTTTGCACTGCACTTTAAGGATACCCTGATAAATAACTCTCTATTACTCAATCACATGTCTTGTCTTTCCTTCTTTAAGAATCATATAGAAGGTTGCAACTCTCAATTATTGCTGTCTCTGATTGTTAAGAGAAGCATTAGAGAGTTGTGTATGGAGTCCAGATGATGACACTGGGCACATGATTGTGTAGTGATGGGGTACCATTAATCCTAAAGTGATTCTGAACACTCTTGGTTTTTCCTTTGCTTTCTGAGAACTTGCTGCATGTACAGCATCTGCATGAGCTGTGGTAACCTTAAGATAAATATCTAAGGGTCCTTTCTAGTCTGGTAGGTTCTTATCATTGTTTATAAGCACCATTTCCTTGTCAAAAAGAGGATTCTTGAGCAACTGAAAAAAATGAAAAAAATATCGTCAATGTATCGCAGCCACAGTGGCTGCGATACATTGACGATATTTTTTTCATTTGGAGTGGCGATGAGAACTCGGCCAAACAGTTCATTGAAAAATTGAACATCAATAATTTGAATCTGACTCTTACTGAACATATCAGTAGGACAAAGATGGAATTCCTGGATGTGGAAGTTAAAGTGGTTGACAACACCTTGACCACGAAACTGTTCAGAAAGAGCACCTCGGGAAACAGTCTTTTGCGGGCTTCGAGTTGCCATCCCAAGAATCTTGTGTACAGCATCCCCTATGGGGAATTATTGCGCGCTAGGCGCAATTGCAGTACACAAGAAGGATACAAGAAAGAAGAAGTTGTGATGTGTCAGAGGTTTAGGCAAAGAGGATATGGCAATAAAGTAATTGCCAAGGCAGTGGAACGTAGCAACACTAAAACCAGGGATGAATTGCTAGCTCCTAAATTACCCCAGTCACAATCTGAAACAATTAGATTTATCACAACTTTTTCTGGACAATCTCAGGATGTAAGAAAGGTATTTAAGAAACACTGGCATGTTTTAAACACCGATGAACATCTTACAAAGTATCTAGGTGAAAATCCGCAGATTACGTTTAGGAAGGGCACTCTTATTTTTTGAATTTCTCAAAAATAACTGAACACCTTTACACCTTTTTTTAAAAAAAAGGTCACTTTCTGAACCAAGCTCTACTTTTGTGCCAAATTTAGGGTTATTCTATTCAGCAGTTCAGGCTGTAGCTCGTCACAAAATTTCCTAAAGAAATTAACATGGGGAAAACGCATTTTGGCTCCCCCCTTTTTTCTCAGTCCCCGCTTGATGAATCACTCCCAGATTTTCAGGATAGGAGCTGACCTGACTATACTTTTTTTTGGGGAGAATTTTGCAAAGATTTGTCAAGCGGCGCCAAAGTTTTTAGCAAATTATAAAAAAAATCCTATGGAAACTAGGTTCTAACCAAATCTACCTACTGGTGACCACCAGTAGGTAATATCTACATCAAAATATATATATATATATTACCTACTGGCGGTCGCCAGTAGGTAGTTATAGTTAGGATTGGCTACCATAGGAAATCCGCAACATTCTATTGGGAATAACTCTGGCGCCAGTTTAGAAATTTGTGTGTAATTTTCCAAAATTTTGGCCAGCTCCGATCTGCTCCTTCCCTGAAAGTTTCGGGGGGATTCGTGAAGTGGGGGCTTAGAATGGAATTACGCCAAACTTGGCAAAATTGTAGGGACTGGTACGCAGATGTGCCTTTGCTATATTTGCTGAAAATTGCTCGAGTGTTTTTTTTGAAAATTAACTTCAAAAACACATATATATCTATAGGCGCTCCCCGAGCGCTCACAGGTGCGCGTACCGGGGAGCGCACCCGGCGAGCTACGGGAGTGCGCGAGCGGAAAGCTGATTGGCTGTCGGGTGTCTGTCAACATTCTAAACAGTCCGGAGAGTCCGCCATCTTGTGTCTTGGTAGAATCGAGACACAAGAGGTGAAAAAGAAAGGGGGAAATAATTAAAAGGGGGCAGAGTAGACACCCCCTGGCCCCCTAGGTTTTCTGAGGGGGGCCTAGAAGGACCCTGAAGGGCAAAAAAACGTTTGTTTTTTTGTTGAAATTTTCGCGTGGTAAGCGCTGGGTGCGTTCCCAGGTGCGCGCTCCGGTACGCGCACCCCGAGCGCACCAGGGGGAAAAACAGTGTAAAAAAATAGAGTAAATAAATAAAGTAGAGTGTTTAGAGGAAAGTGATGCATTGCTGGAGTGTGTCACAAAAATTATGCAACTCCAGCAATGTATCCTGGCCCCATGTGAAAGGGCCTGCGTCAGTCTTGCGCCTGCTGTGAGGCAGGCGTAAGAGTTAGACGCAACAGCGTCGTAAAAGTGACGCAGTGAAATCTCATAGATTTCACTGCGTCACTTCTACGACCCTTCCTTATGTCAATACACCCCCTTTGCATACATTACAGCTGGCGCAGGTATAATGTGGCGCAGGGGTTTACAAAGTGACGCATCTACCTAGATGCGTCACTTTCTAAATATGACTCAACAAGGTGCATTTTTTTACAGCACTGGTGCATCACAAAAAGTGACGCACCGGTGGCGTAAAAGTGACGCATGGCCTCATAAACGAGGCCTTCAGTCTTCTACTCATGCGTCATATTTAATGTATGACGCATTATGTCACAAGGAGTTACAGATATGTCAGTATTTCTGACGTATCTGCAAGCGCAAAAGTGATGCATTGCTGGAGTGTGTCACAAAAGTGACGCAACTCCTGCAATGCATCCTTTCACATGGGGCCAGTCCCATGTGAAAAGGCCTGCGTCAGTCTTACGCCTGCTGTGAGGCAGGCACAAGATGTTGACGCATTGGTATCCTAAAAGTGACGCAGTGAAATCTCATAGATTTCACTGTGTCACTTCTACGACCCTTTCTTGTGTCAATACGCCCCCTTTGCATACATTACACCTGGCGCAGGTATAATGTGGCGCAGGGGTTTACAAAGTGACGCATCTACCTAGATGCGTTACTTTGTAAATATGACTCAACAAGGTGCATTTTTTTACAGCACTGGGGCGTCACAAAAAGTGACGCACCGGTGGCGTAAAAGTGACGCATGCCCTCATAAATGAGGCCTTCAGTCTTCTACTCATGCGTTATATTTAATGTATGACGCATTATGTCGGAAGGAGTTACAGATACGTTAGTATTTCTGACGTATCTGTAAGCGCAAAAGTGATGCAATGCTGGAGTGTGTAAGAAAAGTGACGCAACTCCAGCAATGCATCCTTTCACATGGGGCCAGCCCCATGTGAAAGGGCCTGCGTCACTCTTACGCTTGCTGTGAGGCAGGCGCAAGAGTTTGACGCAATAGTGTCCTAAAAGTGACGCAGTGGAATTTCATAGATTTCACTGCGTCACTTCTACGACCCTTTCTTGCGTCAATACGCCCCCTCTGCATACATTACACCTGACGCAGGTATAATGTGTCGCAGGGGTTTACAAAGTGATGCATCTACCTAGATGCGTCACTTTGTAAATATGACTCAACAAGGTGCATTTTTTACAGCACTGGTGCGTCACAAAAAGTGGCGCACCGGTGGCGTAAACATGACACATGGTCTCATAAATGAGGCCTTCAGTCTTCTACTCTTATTTTTTCTTTCACTTTCTCTGTTTCTTCACTGCCTTATTCACCTTATCTCACACTCAATTGTCTTTATCCAGTCTGTATCTCCACCCTTTCCTAAACATCACTGCTCTTTTCTTACCCTTCCACACCACCGTTCTTTTACTACATTTTCTTCACTTATCCACATTCCACATGTTCACTCTCCTTCTCCTCACTCTCCTTCCCCACACTCACCTTCTTTCAGTCCCCCTACTTCACTTCCCTTCCCCTCTCGTCCCTTTCTTTGCTTTCTCACTCATTTTCGTCTCCTCTCTCACTGCACTCCACTTCAGTTACTCTTTTTCATTTTTTTAAGAATACAGCTCTTTGATGAGAACTGGAGGTAGTTCTGAAAAGAACTTTTTTTTTCTTCTTTTTTCCTTTTTTTTAACAAAAACAAAAACAGGGAATGGGAAACTGCTCAACAGGAGCAAAAAAAATTATCAAAATATGGACGGGGGACAGCAGCGGTGGTTCTCTAATGCTCGAACCATGAGCATAACACTTTGTTCCCCATAACAAAGTAGCTGATCACATTTTCCGCATTTAATTACGGCTTCATTAAAAGCAGGCTGAATATTAGGGATCAGCTCTTCTGGTTGCCCCCTCACCGATGTAGTTGGTCCTCCGGTTGAAGTAGAGGCACCATCCCTGGGAGCCTCTCGTGCCAGAGCCCTGACACTCTCCCGGGCATAGTTCTGGGAGTGCCTCCGCTCGACGTGGCGAATCATGGTGGAATTTCCAAATGAATATTTTCTGGTGGGGTCACCCCGTGACAGGACAGTGTAACAAATTCGGCACTCCACCTTTGGAGCATTTACTTTTTTTTATCATCTGGAATGGAAAAAAACTTCCATATGAAGTGTTCTTTTACCCTGGGCTGAGGAGCCTCTTCTTCTATAAACCCATCTGAGTCCTCACTGTTACTGGAGGGTCTTGCAGCAGCCATGATAATCCAAAAAAGATTAAGCAGGAAAAAGACAGGTCTTGCAGTCACAAAAGTGAAAGAAGAAGTGAAGGAAAAGGGTGGGGATGTCATTCTTTGGAAAAAAAAATGTTAGCAACCAATGAAAAGTGTTAATTTAAGGTCACATGACTTGACGCGCTTACACTGCGTGCACCGGAGCGCTTCCGGGGGCGCTTACGCGGCGCGAACGTAGGCGCTTCCGGGGGCGCTGACGCGGCGCGCCTGAGTGACGTTTTGATAGCTTACGGAAATGCAAAATCATTTTCATTTCGTAAATCAAAAATACTGCTTTTATAAGTATGGTACTAAATGTCTTGCATTATTATTTACTTTTCATACATATTTTTTTTACGAAAGCAGAAATAGCGCTCTCGTTGGGCTCTCGGGAGAGCTTACCGGTGCGCGCACCCTGAGCGCTCCAAGACAAAATGGTACCGGTAAGCTTACCGGAGCGAGCACCCTGAGCGCACCAGGAAAAAATGTAAAAAAAATATATATATACATTGAACATATATATATTTTTTTAAATATATAATTAATTGTTGTAAAAAACAGCTAATAAAAAAAAAATCGTAGGTTACAAAGTAGATATACAAAGGAATTAGCTTTTTTAAAAATAACTATGAAATTCACTGAAAAAACCATAGGTTTCACAAACGTTATAGTTAGGAATTAGTTTTTAAAAAACCTTTGAAATTCACTAGAAAAAACATAGGTTTCACAATCGTTATAGTTAGGAATTAGCATTTAAAAAACCTTTGAAATTTACTGAAAAAACCATAGGTTTCACAAACGTTATAGTTAGGAATTAGCATTTAAAAAACCTTTCAAATTCACTGAAAAAAACATAGGTTTCACACCAGCTATAGTTAGCTGAACATTTTACTCATACAAAACCATTGAAATTCCCACGTTATAGTTAGTTGGACTCACTATAACTCGCGTGCCCGCAATCCACTGCTGATGATGTCACATATTACATCATTCATGACATGGTCAGTGACATCACTGATGACATCACTGATGACATCTCAAATGACATCACTGATGACATTACTGATGACATCTAAAATGACATCACTGATGACATCATCCAGCAAATGTGTGTTCCTGAAAATTAAAAATTTAAAATGTGTTTAACATATTGTAGAATGAGTGTATGTATGAGAGTTTGGATAATGGATTTAGTAGGTGTATGACTGACTGTATGAGTGGGAGATTAAATGTGTCTTACTGAATGCATGGGTTAGTGACTAAACTGTCTGAATGTGTGCATCATTATGTCTGTTGTTGTGTAAGCTGCTGCACGTGTTGATCAGTAGCTATATGAGTGGCTATATGGGTTATTGATTGGTTGTCCAAGTATTTGTATGTGAGGGTGAGTGTGTGTGTGGGTGGCTGGGAGGTGTGTGACTCTGTGCATATATGTGTGAGCAGTTGATTCACTTGGTATATGTGTTCAACAGTGCATGTGGAAAGAGCTGTATGGGAGGTTGACTGTCTGCATGGGTGTGTTGGTGAGTGAATAGCTATCTCAGTGCTCCAAGTCCAAGTAAGTGCATATGTAAAACACAGTGCATGTGAGAGTTGGCATATATAAATGACTAAACATGAGAGCCTGTGATTGCGTAAGTGACTGTATGGATCAATGTGTACTTGTATCAGTGATTGTAAAAGAGAGTAAGTATGTGTTAGTATATGTTTGAACAAGTAAGGTTTAGTGTGTATAACTGTGTAGTTGAGGAAATGGGAGTGTAATTGATTATATGCATAACTGACTATGTGTTTGAGTAACTTTGTGGATGAGTGTCAGCATGTGAGTGTCTGTATAGGTGTATGAGTGGATATGATAGTGTTCTATTGATGAGTGACTGTATGTATGAGTGATTGTATGGGTGAATGAGTGGATGTGTGTGTAGACCTAGGAATCAGTGAGTGCGTATGTAGTTACGGATATTGGTGTGTCAATAATTTCAGGAATGGTAGTTTGTATTTAACACTGGGTGTATCAAAGGTTAGATTAGAGTGTGAGGAGGTGCATCATATTATCACATGGATGATGTCATCAGTGATGTCATTTGAGATTTAATCAGTGATGTCATCAGTGATGTCATTTGAGATGTCATCAGTGATGTCATCCATGATGTCACTGACCATGTCATGAATGATGTAATAAGTGACATCATCAACAGTGGATTTCGGGCGCGCGAGTTATAGTGAGTCCAACTAACTATAACGTGGGAATTTCAATGGTTTTGTATGAGTAAAATGTTCAGCTAACTATAACTGGTATGAAGCCTATGGTTTTTACAGTGAATTTGAAAGGTGTTTTAAATGCTAATTCCTGACTATAACGAGTGTGAAACCTATGGTTTTTTCAGTGAATTTCAAAGGTTTTTTAAATGCTAATTCCTAACTATAACGATTGTGAAACCTATGTTTTTTTTAGTGAATATATATATATATATATATATATATATAAAAACAAATAACTTCCCTTTACTAAAGGAAAAGCCCACAAAGGTTCTCAGGTGATTTCCTTTTTTATTTCAGCATCAAGGATGCGGCATGACCGGTTTTGGCTCCATTGCCTTTATCAAATGCCTCCTTCAGTGAATTTACATGCTGTCCACTTTTAAAACCAGAGAGCCCCGCTTCAATTGGTGCAGACACTCTATCAGGCAGGGAAAGCCTACCGAACTCGGTGCTCCAAGACTCGGTGCTCCGAGTCTCGGTGCTCCGATGCTCTCACGCTGCAGGTACATTCAGGTAAGTACTCTCCCCAGTGGGCGATGCCTGCAGCTTCACTTCACCCGCCTGGATGTCTTCGTGGGGAAAATAAGGAAATCCTGGATCCTTCATTCAGCCGCCATTAACCCACCAGGCGCCCTAACGCACTTTCCTTTAGTAAGTATGTGCGCTGTTCGTGCAGTCACAAACAAGTTGACATCAGCATAATCCTTTAGTGGTTTGCGGCGGTTCGGCTTTCCCCAAGAATGTTGAGAGTTATACAAGTTTTTGCCACCGTTGCCGCCGAACTACTTCAGAATGGGGGCTTTGAGGTGCCCGTGGCCACACACCAACATAAAAAAACCAAATACCTTCCCTTTACGAAAGAAAAAGCCCACACAGGTTCTCAGGAGATTTCCTTTTTTATTTCAGCATCACGGATGTGGTTTTTTCAGTGTGTGTATATATATATATATATATATATATATATATATATATATATTTTTTTTTTTGTAAGGGGTGAGGGGGGTTTGGTGATTAAAAATTTTGCAACTGGATACCAGCGTGCCGGCCATTCTTTTTCGGATACCGTATGGGGTACGAGAAGTGTGCAGCGATATATATATATATATATATATATATATATATATATATATATATATATATATATATATATATATATGTATATTACCTACTGGCGGTCGCCAGTAGGTATATATAGTTAGGATTTTTTCCCTATGGGATTTTTGAAAATTCTATGTCTAATAACTTTGGCGTTTGTGGACGGAATTGGCTGAAATTTTCTGGAAAATGGAACATTTTGTTTCTGAGCAGCCCCTGAAAATTTGGGGGGGGTTCGTCCAGGGGGGGCCGAGAAAAAAGGGGGGTCCCAAAACGTGTTTTTAACATTGAGTTTTCCATAGGGCGGTTAGCCTCACTTTTAGCCCGAACGGCTGAATGGATTTGCACGAAACTTGGCTAAATTGTAGGGACTGGTAGCCCGATGTGCCTTTTGTAGGTCTCAATATATGTGCTGCAGTGGATTTTGAGAAATTAACGTTCAAAAAAAGATATATATCTGTAAGCGCGGACCGGGCAGCGCCCCGGTTCGCGGACCTTAAGCGTACCAAAACTTCGCGTAGCGAAGCTGATTGGCTCTCCGGTGTCTGTCAACATTCTAAACAGTCCGGAGCGGCCGCCATCTTGTCTCTCGGTAGGATCGAGAGACAAGAGGAGGCCAAAACAAAGGGGGAAATAACCATAAGGGGGCATAGTAGATCCTCGCTGACCCCCTAGGTTTAATGTGGAGGTTTTAAAAGGGCCCCGCGGGGCAAAAAAAAATAATTTTTTTTGTTTGTTTTTTTTGCGTGGGTAGCGCCCGGTACGCGAACCGGGAAGCGTTCTAGGGAGCGTACTACAATGAAAAATGAATGATAGACTTTTCAAATGCTGTATGTTAATTGATTGTTGGATTTGTTGATTATTTTTTATTTTCTTTATCTTCCCAGGGAGCGACCCGGTACGCGTACCGTTGAGCGCCCCGGTTCGCGAACCTTAAGCGTTCCGGGAGTCCACCATTTTGTGTTTCAGTCGAATTAAGATACAAGATGGAGGGCAAATAATGTTCAGAATGGGTAGAAGGGGGCACGGTAGAGTTATCTTGACCCCCTAGGTTTTCTGAGGGTGGCTGAGGAGGCTTATATGTGCGAAAAAAAAACATTTTTTAAAAAAAATTCGCGAGGTTAGCTCCCGGTACGCGTACCGGGTAGCGCCCCAGGGAGCGTATTTTGTTGAAAATTAGTGAAAATGTTAGAGTTAAATAATAATTGTGAGTGATTAGATGTAGGGTAGCTCTGAGAAGAGCTTTTGGGTTTATGGTACATTTAGGTACTTATAAGTAGGTACCAATGCACATTCTTAAATTCAGAGTGAAAACTCTGTTGCCCTCATCTGAGAAGTGAACTCCATCTCCTCTGTAGATATCTTACATGTAGTAACGCAAGTTATTGTTGTACAGGGAGCCCATTCCATGGTCTCTCATGTAAGCTGAAACAGATTTGTTTACATGCTTCCTCGACTTCTCAATTTGTGGACAAAATTGGTTTGACCACCTCCATTTCTGTCTTTGGCATATATTTGAATATACCAAGGCAGTCTGAGGAAAAAGTGCCATTAATTGCTCAAAGGTGTCCTTTAAAAGCATTTCTAGACCTACCCCAGTCAAAGTGCCCAAATCATTACCTCCACAGTGCACAATTAACAGGTCAGGTTTTTGGCAAATGCATAAAGGTTTTCACCAATGGTATCAATTGGTGACATTTTAATCCTCTGTGGCCAAACCACTTAATTTCCACATCTTGTAAATTGAGGTTAGGTAAATTCCTGCTTTCAACGTACCTTTGAGCCCAGTGAATATAACTATGACCAACAATCCAGACAGAAAACATGGTGAGAGAAGGTTCTCCTGCAGTCAGATGAAGTGTGGCAATGAAATGGCAGTTGAAAAAATGAGAGTGTAAAATGAAAAAAAAAACTGTGGAGTTTCTGTGTTCATGAAGCAGTAACAGTGATTGGTGGATTTTGATTGATGAAAACAGAAAGTTAGGGTGCACAGATGTGTTCTTTGAAAGATGTATTTTGAGTGGTCAATAAAAAATCATTAAATGAAAGAATGCACTGGATATGCAGGTGCACTGAGAGTTCAGAGTTCAATTGCAACATTGTTGTGTGAACTTGCAAACACCAGAGGTATTCCAGGAGGTGGTTGCTATGGAAAATAGGCAGAAAGGGCAGAGGGGGAAGGGTTTTCATTTGAAAAAAAGTGAGGGAAGAGTTTTGATTGGGTGACATGTAAGTGTCAAAGTTGTTGAAAAACTGTTTGTCCTTCAATCTTTGCCCTTGTCTTTTGTAATTTTTTAATACATGTTTTTATATTTTTCTAATGTTTGTTCTCTCTTTCACAGATTGAAAGTATAAAAACAAAAAGTGAGTAATTTAACGACAATTATAAGGTAAATATTTTGTACTCTTTTCGTTACATTTCTATCACATTGAACTACTATTAGTTCCACTGCTTCATTTCTTTAATCCTCAGTTTCCTGCCTTTGCTACTTCCCTCATTCATTTCTCTATTACATACTTACTCAACTCCTTCCACTCTTTTTCTCAGTCCCTCTCTTCTCATAGTTCCTCACTCTTGTTCACTCACTCCATCTCTATTACTCCTAGTGTCTTTGACTGATCACTGTATCACTATTTGTTCTTAATGCTTTCTCTGTGTAGTTGAAGCACACTAAGTGGCATATTATGAATACAGCCAATAAAATTATTGCTCTTTTTATTGGCAGAAAACTGGTGCAAAAGCGGCTTTAGCGGCAGTTTTCTGCCGCAAAAGCAGCTTTAGCGACACATTTCTGCCGAAAAAAGCTGCAAAACTTTTATTGCCTATGTTGATAATATGCCCCTATGTTATTTACATTAGGGCTATATTGTCCAGTATAACAATCAAAATTGCTCTCCAAAGACACCAGGCAAAGCAGACGCTCCCTCAAACAGATCACCAAGCGCAATTTACCCTACTTACAGCCTAGCCTGTTCTCTGTCGAGACTTTAGCAATCTTTAGAGCACAAGATAAGATCTTTTCACATGGAAGAGTCAGACATATTGCAATTCTACTTAAGAAACAAGCATTGGCATAGACAATAGGTCTCGCTTTTGGGACCTTATACGTGTTTAGACATGCAACAGTTGATGTTGCTGCACCAAGGATATTATGCTGCATAACTAAATACTTAGAAGGTCCCAAAGGCGAGATCTATTGGCTATGCCAATGCTTGTTTTTCTTTCACTTCGTTATCTATTTTGTTTTTCACAATTATACCCTCTTCTGTCTTTTCTTCGGTAAATAGATCTATTAAACAGTATCTCTTCTTTACTCCCTATAGTTGTCTTTCTTTTAACATCACTCTCTGTTTACTTTCCTTATACTTACACTTTTTTTTTAAAAAAAATAATTTTTTGGTTAGCTCCCGGTCCGCGTACCGGGAAGCTAACCCGGGAGCGAACCAAAAGAAATAGAGCTTGCCAGAGTGCTAAACATTGTAGCAATTTTTTTTGAAAGGGAAGGTAGTTCTGAAAAGAACTTATTTTTTTAATATTTTTGTTGTTTTATATTTTTTTTGTATTTTTTGAACATTTTTTGTTTTTTTTGTATTTTTTGAACGATTTTATATTTTTTTT
Organism: Lissotriton helveticus; assembly: GCF_964261635.1. Lineage (NCBI taxonomy): Eukaryota > Metazoa > Chordata > Amphibia > Caudata > Salamandridae > Lissotriton > Lissotriton helveticus. The sequence goes on from NC_136057.1 coordinate 824,623,989, forward strand.
GGTTTTTTTGGGGGGGGGGAAACAACAAAAAACAGGCGTTGAAAAGGGCTCAACAGGAGTAAAAAAAAATTACTGGGGGCGGTTAGGGCAATCATGGTGTTCATATGCAAGGTTGAGTGCATTGATGCTCATGTTGCCACAAGCTAATAATGCACGACAGCGCATACATAAATGTATCATATTCCCAAAATTTGGTTGGATATTTGGCACAGTTTCCCGTGCCTTCTCTGGTGTTAAAGAAACCGATGTTGTTGGTCTCGCCACAGGAGTTGGTCTAGGATTGTCCATCATATCCCTTAATTCCGCCCGGCTGTAATTTAGGGGATGTTTCCTCGTCATGTGCCTATGCATGGTGTGATTACCATAACTGTATTTTTTTGTCCGTCCCTCTGGACAATTGTTCCTTGCATATGAGGCATGTTGCGTACCTGGCATTGACCTTTTTTTGGCCAGGAGGGATGGAAAAAAACTGCCAGATGAAACTGGCTTTCTTTCTTGAAACCCGGGGCAACTCTTCCAGGAATTGTGGTTGTTCTCCCTCCTCATCCATTTCTTCATCTTCCTCCTCAGTGTTGGTAACCACCTGGGGAGGTGGTCCTCTCTTCCCATGAGGAGGTGGAGGTGGTGGTGGGGGTGCACCAGCTGCAGCAATCAATGAAGCCATTTTCACACAACCAAAATAGGTCTTCCAAGAAGCAAAATAGGTCTTCCTCTCACAATAATGAAAGTCAGAGTGAGGAAAGAAGGAGGGGTTTTCATCATTTGGAAAAAACAATACTTCTCAACCAATGAAAAGTGTTATTTTTAGGTCACCTGACCTAGCCTTCCATAATTATGAAACTAAAAGTGAAATGAACCAATGAAAAGTTTTATTAACAAGTCACATGACCTCTAACGCTCATGTTACGCGCTGCGGAACGCTCCCCGGTTAGCTTCCGGTTCGCTGCGCTTCGCGCCTCGGTCCGCGCCCCGGGACACTTCCGGGTGCGCTAACGCGATACGTCACAAGACGCATTTCGCGGCAACGCGATACGTCGCGCTTTCGCGCCGCGGATCGCTTCCGGGGAGTTGCGTTTCGCGCCTCGGTCCGCGCCCCGGGGCACTTCCGGGTGCGCTAACGCAGTACGTCATAAGACGCATTACGCGGCAACGCGATACCGTCACTATGTTGATTTCTTACCGGTTCGCGGACCGGATCGCGGAATCAAATTGAGCTAACGGGAAGCTTCCCGGTTCGCGGACCGGGAGCGAAACAAAAAAAATATTAAAAAAAATTATTAATAAACATATAAAATATATTTTTGGATTTAAAGAAGAATAAATTTTACAGCTATAGATATTAGCTTTTAAAAAACCAATGAAATTCATTGAAAAAACCATAGGTTATAGACCATATATAGTTAGGAATTAGCATTTACAAAACCTTGAAAATTCACTGAAAAAACCATAGGTTATAGACCATATATAGTTAGGAATTAGCATTTAAAAAACCTTATTTTACTCACACAAAACCATTGAAATTCCATATATAGTTAGTTGTACTAACTATATATCGCGCACCCGCAATCCACTGCTGATCATGTCACATATTACATCATTCATGACATGGTCAGTGACATCACTGATGACATCACTGATGACATCTCAAATGACATCACTTATGACATCACTGATGACATCTCAAATGACATCACTTATGACATCACTGATGACATCTCAAATGACATCACTGATGACATCACTGATGACATCTCATTTGACATTACTAATCACATCACTGATGACATCATTCATGTGATAATACGATGAACCTCTTCAGACTCTAATATAACCTTAGATACACTCAGTGTAAACAGACACTCATAGACTGTCACTCATCCATGGAGTTACTCAGACACTTAGTCAGTCATGCAAAGAATCAATCACACCTCCATTTCCTCAACTATACAGTTATACACACCTTACTTATTCAAACATATACTAAAACATATTTACTCACTTATACAATCCTGGATACAAGTTCACAATGATCCATACAGCCACTCACACATTCACTGGCTCTTATGCACAGTTATTTATATATGTCAACTCTCACATGTACTGTGTTTTACATATGTACTTACTTTGACATGTAGCACTGAGATATCCATTCACTCACCAATACACTCATGCACACAGTCAACCGCCCATACAGCTGTTTCCACATGCACTTTTGAACCCATACATCTAGTCAATCAACTGCTCACACATCTATGCAGAGAGTCACACACCTCCCAGCCACCCACACACACACTCAGTCTCCCATACAAATGCTTGGGCAACCAATCAATAACCCATACAGTTAATCATATAGCTACTGATCAACACATGCAGCAGTTTACAGAACAACAGACATAATGATGCACAAATTAAGACAGTTTAGTCACTAACCCATGCACTCAGTGAGACACATTTAATCAGTCACTCATACAGTCAGCCATGCCCCTACTAAATCCTTTATCAAGACACTTATACATCCATTCATTCTTCATTATGTAAGACATATTTTAACTTTACAGAATTATACAGTCACTGGATGACGTCATCAGTGATGTCATCAGTGATGTCATTTGAGATGTCATCAGTGATGTCATCAGTGATGTCACTGACCATGTCATGAATGATGTAATATGTGACATGATCAGCAGTGGATTGCGGGTGCGCGATATATAGTTAGTACAACTAACTATATATGGAATTTCAATGGTTTTGTGTGAGTAAAATAAGGTTTTTTAAATGCTAATTCCTAACTATATATGGTCTATAACCTATGTTTTTTTCAGTGAATATATATATATATATATATATATATATATATATATATATTACCAACGCCAGGTCCCACAATCCTTGGGACTCGTTTCCAAATAAAGAGCACTCAGAGCCAATGTAGCGTGGTTTCGCCAAGTTATATTTAAAAAAAAAGTGTATAATGGGCGCCATCTTAGAATGTGCAAATTCGACATCGTTATTTACAAACAATGCCCAATTCTGGGAATTGGGCATTGTTTGTAAATAACGATGTCGAATTCTAAGAATTGGGCATTGTTTGTAAATAACGATGTCGAATTTGCACATTCTAAGATGGCGCCCATTATACACTCAGGGTGACCAGTCCTACCTCTATCTTTGTACTTCTTGACCGAGAGTGTTTTCATAAATACATGCTTTCTGGGTTCACATGCTGTGAACACACTGAGGAAGGGGTTTCCCGAAACGCGTCTGTGCGAGCATTGTAAATAAAAGGAAAAAACTGACAACTATCCCGCCAGTGCCGTGCTTCTTTCCCGGATGGGAGAGGGGAGTTTAGGAGCTGTGATATTGGCACGGAGCACCGCCGTGTTCTCGGCACCCGGCTAGGAGTGCCCCATTGTTGAAAAGGTGCACTAGGAGCGATAATATATATATATATATATATATATATATATATATATATATCCAAGCTACTTCTGTCTCTCCAGTGCGGCACCACAGAAATCACGGACCACCAAGCATCATAGAGTATTTAGGGTATGTTTATTATCCCTTCTTTGTTCCCTCTCGGCATCCATACACATATATATATATATATTCACTGAAAAAACCATAGGTTATAGACCATATATAGTTAGGAATTAGCATTTACAAAACCTTGAAAATTCACTGAAAAAACCATAGGTTAGAGACCATATATAGTTAGCTGGACATTTTATTGACATAAAACCAATGAAATTCCATATATAGTTAGTTGCACTAACTATATATCGCGCACCCGCAATCCACTGCTGATGATGTCACATATTACATCATTCATGACATGGTCAGTGACATCACTGATGACATCACTGATGACATCTCAAATGACATCACTGATGACATCACTGATGACATCATCCAGTGACTGTGTTTCTGTAAAGTTTAAATATGTTTTACATATTGAAGAATGAGAGGATATATAAGTGTCTGGATGAAAGATTCAGTAGGTGCGTGACTGACTGTATGATTGAGTGATTAAATGTGTCTTACTGAATGCATGGGTTAGTGACAAAACTGTCTGAATGTGGGCAACAGTATGTCTGGTGTGTAAGCTACTGCATGTGTTGATCAGTAGCTATACGACAGGCTATATGTGTTATTGATTGGTTGCCCGAGTATTTGTATGGGAGACTGAGTGTGTGTGTAGGTAGCTGGCATATATAAATGACTATACATAAGAGCCACTAATTGTGCGAGTGGCTGTATGGATCATTGTGTACTTGTATCAGTAATTGTATACCAAAGTAAGTATATGTTAGTATATGTTTTAATAAGTAAGGTGTTTTGTGTATAACTGTATAGTTGAGGAAATGGAAGTGTGATTGAATCTTTGCATGACTGACTAGATGTGTGAGTAACTCAATGGATGAGTGGCAGAATGTGAGTGTCTGTATAGGTGTTTGAGTGCAGATGATAGTGTTGTATTGATGAGTGACTATATGTATGAGTAATTCTATGGGTAAATGAGTGGATGTGTGTATAGACCTAGGAATCAGTGTGTGCATATGTAGTAACTGGTATTGGTGTGTCAATGACTTCAAGAATGGTTGTCTGTGTTTAACACTGGGTGTATCAAAGGTAATATTAGAGTGTGAGGACGTGCATCGTATTATCACATGAATGATATCATCAGTGTTGTGAGCAGTGATGTCAATTGAGATGTCATCAGTGATGTCATCAGTGATGTCCTTTGAGATGTCATCAGTGATGTCACTGACCATGTCATGAATGATGTAATATGTGATAACATCATCAGCAGTGGATTGCGGGTGCGCGATATATATTTAGTGCAACTAACTATATATGGAATTTCATTGGTTTTATGTCAATAAAATGTCCAGCTAACTATATATGGTCTCTAACCTTTGGTTTTTTCAGTGAATTTTCAAGGTTTTGTAAATGCTAATTCCTAACTATATATGGTCTATAACCTATGGTTTTTTCAGTGAATTTCAATGTTTTTTTATTAGCAAATATCAAAACCTTTAAAATGTATTCTTCTTTAAATCGAAAAATATATTTTATATGTTTTTAATACATTTTTTTAAGTATTTTTTTTTATTATTTTTTTGTTTCGCTCCCGGTACGCGAACCGGCGAGCTTCCCGTTAGCTCAATTCGGTGCCGCGACTCGGTCCGCGAACCAGTAAACGTTCCGTTTGCGCAACTACCGCGTTAGAAAACAACATCGTGGCGCGTCGCGTAAACGCGACGTATCGCGTTGTCGCGTAATGCGTCATATGACGCGCCGCGTTAGCGCACCCGGAAGCGCTCCGGTGCGCGAAGCGAGGCGCGAAGCGCAGCTTCCCGGAAGCGATCCGGGGCGCGGCGCAGAGCGCGTAACGTAAGCATAACAGGTCATGTGACTTGTTAATAACACTTTTCATTGGTTCATTTCACTTTTGGTTTCCTAATGATGTAAGACTAGGTCATGTGACCTAAAAATAACACTTTTCATTGGTTTAGAACTATTTTTTGTCCCAAATGATGAAAACCCCTCCTTGTTTCCTCACTCTGACTTTCAACTTTGTGAGAGGAAGACCTTTTATCTTTACTTAGCAATGGCAAGTCTTGTAGCTACAGCTGGTGCACCCCCACCACCACCACCACCTCCTAGGAAGAGAGGACCACCTCCTCAGGTTATCCTTCAACAAGAGGAGGAAGAAGAGGAAGAAGAGGAAGAGGAGCCAGGAGAGAGGCAGTTTTTGCCTGAGGAGCCTAGGAGGTCCCGTGTCAAAGAAGATTTCATTTGGCAATTTTTCAAATATCCCCGGGGCCAAAAAAAAGTGAATGCCCGGTATGTAACTTGCCTTATTTGCAAAAAAGATCTGTCCAGAGGGACAGATAAAAAATATAGTTATGGCAATTATACCATGCATCGCCATATGGACAGGTGGCACCCTATCAACTATAGTGCTGCGCAGGTACGTGATCTGCAGGATAACCCCCGTCTTTATAATGAATCATTTTTGTTCCCCCCCCAAAAAAACCCAAAAAATATAAAACCGTTCAAAAAATACAAAAAAAAGTAAAAAAAATGTTCAGAAAAATAATAAAAAAAATATAAAACAACAAAAACAATAAAAAAAAAGTTCTTATCAGAACTACCTCCCCTTTATAAAAAATTGCTAGAATGTTTAGCACTCTGGCAACCTCTATTTCTTTTGGTTCGCTTCCCGGTTCGCGCGCCGGTACGCGAACCGGAAGCGAACCAGAATTATTATTTTTTTTTTTAAATAAAAGAAAGTATAAGGGAAGGAAACAGAGAGTAATGTTAAAAGAAAGACAGCTAGAGGGAGTAACACAGAGATACTGTTTAATAGATCTATTTACCGAAGAAAAGATGTAAGTGGGTATAATTGATAAAAACAAAATAGATAAGGAAGTGAAAGAAAAAAAGGAGAGTAGAAGAATAATAAACAAGAGTTTCTTAGAGAATGTGAGTGAATGTTCAGATTAAGAAGAAAAACAGTAAAGGATGTGGAATGAGAGGTAGGGATAGAACCGGACTAAAAGAACAATCCTGAGGGAAAGTGTTAAGAAAAAAGTGAGCAAAAGTAAATAGGAATAAAACAAGATGTATGATAGTGACTAAGGTTAAAACATGTGGAATAACAGAAAGAAAAAACAGAAAGCAGAAAAGAAGAAGTGACAGAAAAGGAATGATTGAAACAGCAAAGAAATGTAAATAACATAGGGGCATATTATCAACACAGGCGATAAAATTATCGCTGCTTTTATCGGCAGAAAACTACCGCTAAAGCCGCTTTTGCGGCAGAAAACTGCCGCTGAAGCCGCTTTTGCGGCAGTTTTCTGCCGATAAAAGCAGTGATAATTCTATCGCCTGTGTTGATAATATGCCCCTTAGTGTGTTTGAACTACAGGAAGAAAGCATAATGAACAAGTAGTGAAAGAGTGATGAGTCAGAGATAGTGAGAGTAATAGAGACGGAGTGAGTGAACAGGAGTGAGGAACTATGAGAACAGAGGGACTGAGAAAAGGAGTGGAAGGAGTAGAGTAAGTAAGTAATAGAAAAAGGAATGAGGGAATTAGCAAAGGCAGGAAACTGACGGTTAAAGAAATGAAGCAGTGGAAGTAATAGAAGTTAAATGTGATAGAAATGTAACGAAAAGAGTACAAAACACTTACCTTATAATTGTCGTTAACTTAGTCACTTGTTATTTTTATACTTTCAATCTGTGAAAGAGAGAACAAAAATTTGAAAAATATTAAAACATGTATTTAAAAATTAGAAAAGACAAGGGAAAAGATTGAAAATCATCCAATTTTACAAAGAAATAAAGTTAGAGATAAACATGCAGAAAAAAAGAGAAAGAAACGGGGATAGACAGTTAGAGACAAAAAGAAATTGAAATAGAGTAAATTACTAAGAGAAAAAAAAGGAAGATACTTTCAGTGACAGAAAAGAAGAATAGAAGAGAAAACTAAATTGAAGTTGTGTAAGCTAGTAAAAGAAAGTGAGTAAGGTAAACTATATAAGGAAAGGGTGAATAAGGAAAACAGAGTGAGGGAGAGAGGAGACAGAGGAAGTGAAGGAAAGAGTGTGAGATACAGACTGAGTGAGGCATCTACACAATGTGATTCGTAATGTTAGGAAACACAGGTAATGTAATTGAAAAACGTGCAATTTTTTTGCTCATTCCACAATCACATCACTTGTGTTTCCTTTACTTAGGTATCTCATTGTGCAGAAGTAGTCTAGCATATGAAAGAGTACGCAGAAGGTGAGCACTGTATGCAACAACTTTGACACTTACAGAAGCCTCAGCTTCTCCATGCCCCCTACACAGTCCTAAATATATACATTTTAAACTGACGGTATCTTGTTGCAGATGAAGTGAGGCCAATCTTGCAACATGGTGCATCTTTTGCACTGCTGATGCATCACAAAAGTGACGCAATGGCGGCGCAAAAGTGGCGCACGGCCATCATAAATCTGCCCCTAACATTTTAAATGATTGTTTCAGGATGCCGATAAGGTGTGCCTATCCAGAGATTTGTTTGAGGTGAGGCCTACTCAGGGTTGCAGATGAAATTTAGGCTTATTGAAGAGTACAGAGGAGATAATACATGCGCAGGACTACCAATGAAGTGAGTCATGTCCACTGCACTCTTGAACAAAGGCCACACCTCCTCTGTGTCCCTGGACAGGCCTAAACCTCATCTGCACAATGTGATTTGTAATGTTAGGAAACACAGGTGATGTAATTGAAAAATGTGGAATTTCTTTTGCTCATTTCACAATCACATCACCTGTGTTTCCTTTGCTTAGGTATCTCATTGTGCAGATGGAACCTAGCATATCAAAGACTACGCAGAAGGTGAGCACTGTATGCAACAATTTTGACATCTACAGAAGATTCAGCTTCTCCATGCCCCCTACACAGTCCTAAATGTTTACAGTTTAAACTGACGGTATCTTGTTGCAGATGAAGTGAGGCCTATCTTGCAATATGGTGCATCTTTTGCATCAGTGCTGCATCACAAAAGTGACGCAACAGCGGCACAAAAGAGGCACACGGCCATCATAAATCTGCCCCTAACATTTTAAATGATTGATACAAGATGACGATAAGGTGTGGCCTATCCAGAGGTTTATTTGAGGTGAGGCCTACTCAGGGTTGCAGATGAAATTTAGGCTTATTAAAGAGTACAGAGAAGATAATACATGTGCAGGCCTAACAATGAAGTGAGTCATGTCCACTGCACTCTTGAACAAAAGCCAGACCTCCTCTATCTCCCTGGACAGGCCTAAACCTCATCTGCACAATGTGATTCCTAATGTTAGGAAACACAGGTGATGTAATTGAAAAACGTGCAAATATTTATGCTCAATTCACAATCACATCACCTGTGTTTCCTCAGCTTAGTTATCTCATTGAGCAGATTTAGTCTAGCATATCCAAGAGTACGCAGAGGATGAGGACTGTATGCAACAGAGCAATGTACATTACTCACCTCCTTTGACACTTACAGAAGCCTCAGTTTAATATTTCTCAGTTCAATATTTATTTAAAGAAGCAGACACCAATATGACCTTCTCATAAATGTGAAAAGCGTTTTAAAAAAAAAAAAAAAAAAACGATTTTCTGGTCATAATTTTAAAACACAACACAGGTCCTATGTAGAAGCACACCCTATCAGTACTTAAATTAGCCAAGCACACATGGGGGCGTATTTACAAGGACCTTGCACCACGGGGAAATAACTTAAATTAAAATGGGGAAAATAACATCAAAGGGACTCAAAGGCCTTGTAAATATGCCCCAAGCAGCCTAAGAAACTCTAGCAGTACATATCAAGAAATTTAAATGACTTCAATAAACGTTTTTAAACACATCAAGTAAAGCAGTTATTCAACTACATTCAAGGGGAAGTGACTTAAAATGCCCTAACACACATGAAAGCGTATTTTGAAGGCCCTTGCACCATTTTTCCATCACTTTTAACATGGCTATGTAACTCAAAGAAACAAAATCTAAATTTGCCAAGCAAACATGGGGCGTATTTACAAGGACCTTGCACCACGGGGAAATGACTGAAATTAAAATGGGGAAAATAACATCAAAGGGACTCAAAGGCCTTGTAAATATGCCCCAAGCAGCCTATGAAACTCTAGCAGTACATATCAAGAAACTTAAATGACTTTAATAAACGTTTTTAAACACATCAAGTAAAGCAGTTATTAAACTACATTCATGGGGAAGTGACTTAAAATGCCCTAACACACATGAAAGCGTATTTTGAAGGCCCTTGCACCATTTTTGCATCACTTTTAACATGGCTATGTAACTCAAAGAAACAAAATCTAAATTTGCCAAGCACACATGGGGGCGTATTTACAAGGACCTTGCACCACGGGGAAATGTCTTAAATTAAAATGGGAAAAATAACATCAAAGGGACTCAAAGGACTTGTAAATATGCCCCAAGCAACCTATGAAACAAAGCAACATTTTAAATACACAACTTTCTTCATAATTTTCTCCCTAAAGCATACTATTCTCTATCTAAATTAAATGAATCTTTTCTCACCTTAGCAAATACTTTTTGAGTTTCAAAACAGTCTCAGACACACACCAATTTGTCTTCAGCAGAGCAAAAGGTATGCACTCCAGAGGCTGCAATCAACAATGGCACAGAAATGCTGTAATTCATCACACATATCTCTCATGTCACCCAATCAAAACTCTTCCCTCACTTTTTTCAAATCAACACCCTTCCCCTTCTGCCCTTTCTGCCTTTTTTCCATAGCAACCACCTCCTGAAAGACCTCTCATGTTTGCAAGTTCACACAACAATGTTTCAATTGAACTCTGAACTCTCAGTACACCTGCGTATCCAGTGCAATCTTTCATAAAAATGATTTTTTCTTGACCATTCAAATTACATCTTTCAAAGAACTCATCCATGCACCCTAATTTTCTGTTTTCAGCAATCAAAATCCACCAATCACTGCTACTGATTAATTACCACAGAAACTCCACAGTTTTTTTCATTACATACTCCTACTGTTCCAACTGCCATTTCATTCCCACACTTCATCTGACTGCAGCAGAACCTCCTCTCACCATGTTTTCTGTCTGGATTATTGGACATAGTTACATCCACTGGGCTCAAAGGTATGCTGATAACAGAAATTTACACAACCTCAATTTACAAAATGTGGAAATCAACTGGATTGGCCACAGAGGATTAAGATGTCACCAATTGATACCATTGGTGAAAACCTTTTTGCATTTGCCAAAACCTGACCTGTTAATTGTGCACTGTGGAGGAAATGACTTGGGCACTTTGACTGGGGTAGGTCTGGAAATGCTTTTAAAAGACACCTTTGACCAATTGATGGCACTTTTTCCTCAAACTGCCTTGGTATATTCAAATATATGCCAAAGACAGAAATGGAGGTGGTCGAACCAATTTTGTCCACAAATTGAGAAATCGAGGAAGCATGTAAATAAGTCTGTTTCAGCTTACATGAGAGACCATGGAATGGGCTCCATCTACAACAATAACTTGCGTTACTACATGCAAGATATCTACAGAGGAGATGGAGTTCACTTCTCAGATGAGGGGAACAGAGTTTTCATCCTGAATTTAAGACTATGTATTGGTACCTACTTATGAGTACCTAAATCTACCACAGACCCAAAAGCTCTTCTCAGAGCTACCCTAACTATGATCACTGTAAACAAATTTTAAATGTAACTTTTTTTTTACTAATTTTCGCGATTTACGCATTCCGGAGCGCTACCCGGTACGCGCACCGGACGCTAACCGCGCAAAAATTTGAAAAAAAAAATGTGGTTTTTTTCGCACATATGGGCCTCCTCAGCCACCCTCAGAAAACCTAGGGGGTCAGGATACGTCTACCGTGCCCCCTTCTACCCATTCTGAACATTATTTGCCCTCCATCTTGTATCTCAAATCTACCAAAACACAAAATGGAGGACTCCCGTAACGCTGCCGGTTCGCGTACCGGAGCGCGCACCGGGAAGCGCTCGCTTAAAAAGGGTGGGAAAGTAATTCACAGAAAAACCACTGGAGACACTTTCACCAAATATAGATTAGCTCATACTACATACCAATCCCTACCATTTTCACAAATTTGGTTGGAATTCCATTTAGCCATTTAGCCTGTAGACCTCTCTAAATACCCTGAGGTAAATTACTTCACAAAACACATCTGAAGTGTTGGAATTGACAACCAATTAAAATGTTACTTTCATTTTCTACTTTTTTTTACCTGACATTTGATTGGTTATGTACCTGAATATATATAAAGAAAGAGAGGGAAACACAGCCATATTGACTACTACTTCCTGAAGTACATTGCAAGAGCATTTTCACTGACAACTTAAACTTGTTTTTAAAAGGTAAGATGTTATTTTGTAAATTTGAAAGGAGAACTATGTCATGCACTTTAAATTAATTTGGGAAAACATTTTCAGATAGTTATATACTGTCCCTCTGTAAGAGTTAGAGATTGAGAAAGGCTTGTTTATTATAATTATGGATTGATTTAGGTTTCTATGGTATAATTATGAATTTACTTAGGCTTCTTCACAGGCACTTTTTAATAGTACTACTTCACGCCTGAAACCATACAGTGCCCATAGATTACTTCTCTGTTATAAACTCACAAGTACCTGTCTGAACTTAAACCCAACAGTGCCCTATCTCTACTGATATATTTATTTTTTATGCAAATTACAGCAAGAAAATGGAAGGAGAGCAGAATATTTCCTTCAAAATTGTTCTGGAGAACAACACAGAAAAAGATATTGAGGACAATGATGACTCAGATTTCATGGATGAATCGCGGGACCATGAATTAGTTCAATGTGTAGATGCAGTAGATTCGCTGATTGAAAATGAGGACATTTCCAACAATGTGTTGTTAAATGTTCTGTTACATTTGGAAAAAGAATCACAAAAATAAATGTATATTTAATTAAAAAAAGCACAAAAAAAAAAAAAAAAAATTAACAATCAATAAACATACAATATTTAAAAAGTCTATCATTCTTTTTTCCTTATAGTACGCTCCCCAGACCGCTTCCCGGTGCGCGTACAGGGCGCTCCCCACGCAAAAAAAACATTTTTTTTTCCCCCGCGGGGCCCTATTAAAGCCTCCACATCAAACCTAGGGGGTCAGGGAGGATCTGCTATGCCCCCTTATGGTCATTTACCCCTTTGTTTTGGCCTCCTCTTGTCTCTCGATCCTACCGAGAGACAAGATGGCGGCCGCTCCGGACTGTTTAGAATGTTGACAGACACCGGAGAGCCAATCAGTTTCGCTTCGCGAAGTTCCGTTACGCGTCAGGTACGCGAACCGGGGCGCTGCCCGGAGCGCTGTTACAGATATATATATTTTTTTGAACCTTAATTTCTCAAAATGAGCCTCCTCAGCCACCCTCAGAAAACCTAGGGGGTCAGGAAACGTCTACCGTGCCCCCTTCTACCCATTCTGAACATTATTTGCCCTCAATCTTGTATCTCAATTCTACCGAAACACAAAATGGAGGACTCCCGTAACGCTGCCGGTTCGCGTACCGGGCGCGCACCGGGAAGCGCTTGCTTAAAAAAGGTGGGAAAGTAATTCACAGAAAAACCACTGGAGACACTTTCACCAAATATAGATTAGCTCATACTACATACCAATCCCTACCATTTTCACAAATTTGGTTGGAATTCCATTTAGCCATTTAGCCTGTAGACCTCTCTAAATACCCTGAGGTAAATTACTTCACAAAACACATCTGAAGTGTTGGAATTGACAACCAATTAAAATGTTACTTTCATTTTCTACTTTTTTTTACCTGACATTTGATTGGTTATGTACCTGAATATATATAAAGAAAGAGAGGGAAACACAGCCATTTTGACTACTACTTCCTGAAGTACATTGCAAGAGCATTTTCACTGACAACTTAAACTTGTTTTTAAAAGGTAAGATGTTATTTTGTAAATTTGAAAGGAGAACTATGTCATGCACTTTAAATTAATTTGGGAAAACATTTTCAGATAGTTATATACTGTCCCTCTGTAAGAGTTAGAGATTGAGAAAGGCTTGTTTATTATAATTATGGATTGATTTAGGTTTCTGTGGTATAATTATGAATTTACTTAGGCTTCTTCACAGGCACTTTTTAATAGTACTACTTCACACCTGAAACCATACAGTGCCCATAGATTACTTCTCTGTTATAAACTCACAAGTACCTGTCTGAACTTAAACCCAACAGTGCCCTATCTCTACTGATATATTTATTTTTTATGCAAATTACAGCAAGAAAATGGAAGGAGAGCAGAATATTTCCTTCAAAATTGTTCTGGAGAACAACACAGAAAAAGATATTGAGGACAATGATGACTCAGATTTCATGGATGAATCACGGGACCATGAATTAGTTCAATGTGTAGATGCAGTCGATTCGCTGATTGAAAATGAGGACATTTCCAACAATGTGTTGTTAAATGTTCTGTTAAATTTGGAAAAAGAATCACAAAAATAAATTTATATTTAATTAAAAAAAGCACAAAAAAAACCAACAAAATGAACAATCAATAAACATACAATATTTAAAAAGTCTATCATTCTTTTTTCCTTATAGTACGCTCCCCAGACCGCTTCCCGGTGCGCGTACCGGGCGCTCCCCACGCAAAAAAAGCGATTTTTCTTTTTTATTTTTTTCCCTTGGGGCCCTTTTAAAGCCTCCACATCAAACCTAGGGGGTCAGGGAGGATCTGCTATGCCCCCTTATGGTCATTTACCCCTTTGTTTTGGCCTCCTCTTGTCTCTCGATCCTACCGAGAGACAAGATGGCGGCCGCTCCGGACTGTTTAGAATGTTGACAGACACCGGAGAGCCAATCAGCTTCGCTTCGCGAAGTTCCGTTACGCGTCAGGTACGCGAACCAGGGCGCTGCCCGGAGCGCTGTTACAGATATATATATTTTTTTTAACCTTAATTTCTCAAAATCCACTGGACCGCATATATTGAGACCTAGCAAAGGCACATCAGGCTACCAGTCCCTACAATTTTGCCAAGTTTCGTGGAAATCCATTCAGCCGTTCGAGCTAAAAGTGAGTCCAACCGCCCTATGGAAAATTGCATGGGAAAAACGCGTTTTGGGACCCCCCTTTTTTCTCGGCCCCCCCTTGACGAAACCTCCCCAAATTTTCAGGGGCCGCTCAGAAACAAAATGTTCCATTTTCCTGAAAAGTTTAGCCAATTCCGTCCTCAAACGCCAAAGTTATTCGACATAGAATTCTCAAAAATCCCATAGGAAAAAAATCCTAACTATATATACCTACTGGCGACCGCCAGTAGGTAATTTATATATATATTCACTGAAAAAAACACAGGTTTCAGGGACGTAATAGTTAGATGGACATTTCACTTGTACAAAACCAGAGAAATTCAGCCGCCATAGTTAGTTGAGCTAACTATAACTCTTGCTATCACAATGCACTGCTGATGACGTCACATATTGCATCACTGATGACAGTCAGTGACATCACTGATGACATCACAGATTACTTTTCAAATGACATCACTGATGACATCATCAAGTGAATGTGTGTTTCTGTAAAGTGTAAATATGTTTTATATCTATGTAAATTCACTAAATAAACATAGGTTTCGGGGACGTTATAGTTACTTGAACATTTGACTTATATTAAAGCAGAGCAATTGGCCTGTTATAGTTAGTTGAGCTAACTATAATTTGCGTGCCTGCAATGCACGGCTGATGATGTCATATATTACATCACTCATGACATGGTCAGTGAAATTACTGATGACATCACTGATGACATCTCACATGATATCACTGATTACATCACTCATGACATTATCCAGTGAATGTGTGTTTCTATAAAATGTAAATATGTTATATATTTCCTCAGTAAAATTGCGGAATTTGCATGGGATGATGACATGGTGCTCATGACCTTGGATGTCTCATCCCTCTATACTTCTATCAGGCATGGTGATGGTCTCAAGGCCTTGGACTATTACCTCAACAAGGATTTGCCTCATCCAACAGCACATAACAAAATGTTGATCGAAATGACCAAAATGTGCTTGGAACAGAATTTTTTCATTTTCAATGGTGTAATATATCACCAGATAAGGGGTGTGGCGATGGGGGCCTGCTTCTCACCCAGCTACGCGTGCTTACACGTTGGGCTGTGGGAGGAGCAGGTCCTTGCCACCCAGCACCATGAGTTCATGTGTAACAACATTGCCTTATATTTACGTTACATTGATGATGTTTTTATTATTTGGAGAGGCAATCAGGACAGTGCCAGGGCCTTTGTTAATTTGATCAATGTGAACAATGTTAATCTCAACTTTACTGCCAACTTAAGTTCTGACCTGATTTGTTTTTTGGATGTGGAAATATTTGTGAAGGATTCCACCCTGAGTACACGGCTCTATCGGAAGCCCAGTGCTGGCAATACCATACTGCATTCCAACAGCCAACATCCTGCCCATTTGATTCGAAGCATTCCTTTTGGGGAGATGCTCCGGATCCGGCGGATTTGCAGCACGGATGCCGAATGTGCGATTGCACAAGAGGCATGTAAAGTACGTTTCCTTGACAGGGGTTATTCCTCAGAAATTATTATGAAAGCGATCAGACGCTCTAACTCAATAAGCAGGCAAGAGGCATTAATCCCCAAATCTAAAAGAATCAACATGGTGGATTCAACAACAGAAAAGGGACAAATGAGTTCTCCACGACTCATCCTAGCATTTAATCGTCAACATGGGGCTTTACGTAAAATCGTAAACAAGAATTGGAACTTGGTCCGCAGCGACCCAGTAATTGGTCACAAAATAGGTACCAAACCCATCTTGACCTTTAGGAAGTCCCCTTCCATGTCCAAATCCTTGGTTAGTAACACCTTAGAGCCCAAGATCTCTACTACCTGGGGGGCATTGAAGAAGGGCTTTAAGACATGCCCTCAATGCAAAGCCTGCCGACAGGGTACCAGCAGAACCCATTTCCAAAGCCCCTTTCAACAACATCCTACTGCCATCTCCAAATGGCTCAATTGTAAAACTGAGTTTGCCATCTATGTGCTGGAATGCCCTTGTGGGCTTCAATATGTGGGCAGCACCAAGCTGCCCGCCCACAAGCGCATACTTCAACACATACGGGCAATAACGGGGCACGACCAGAACTATCCGGTTGCCAGGCACTTTCAGGAGAAACATCTTGGTATCCCTGACAAACTCCAATTTTTCCTAATTGACTGTGTTGAGCCTTCAAGGAGGGGAGGTGACCGTGAGGCCAAACTCCGCCTCCTTGAGACGAGATACATCTTGGAGCTCAACACCAAGAACCCTAATGGCCTCAATGATAGAGAGGATCTTTACACCTGCCTTTAGGAATTTGGAGTTTTCCACCGATAAGACCTGTCCGGATGCAGTAATTTCCATTGATCTTGATATATCATTCTTCCCATATTGCATAACTGTACCTAATGATGAATTGATTTTCTTACAATTTGGGATACTGTGGCACATGTTTTTAATACTTGAGAATTTTTAATCTGTATGCACTTTATTGATATATTTGCACTACTTTTTCTTGCACTTTTTTGGCTATTAAGTCTTTTTGATGTGACTTGCCCATTTGGGCCTTATTTCTGAGATCTAGTTCCATAAGGCATTGGACAGACGCTGCTAAAACTTATTTATGAGCTGTTTTTTTAAAAAAGGGGCTTTACATGATTATGAAAAAAACACCGGTTGTACATAGATAATATTAATTGTCATGTAAATACTTTGTTTGGGTTTTTGTCATGTTGTTTTGCCCTGTAAATATGCTCTTTCTCTATGAAATCTGCCTTATAGGATTTTATGGATTGTGCTTTTGTCATTTATATTTTTGCTCTATTGTAGGCATTCTTTGACTATTGTGCACATTAGCGGCGTTCCCACCGTATAGTATTTCGTCCATGCCTATGGTTTAACCTATTGCACTGTCACATTAAATAGCTTTACAAAGCATGTGTAGTTTGTCATGTGATCAAGCCTCCCTGGAGGCGAAACGCGTCATGGCGGCAGCGCTGGCTTTACAGGAATAAACTTTACTTTGCACCAGCACCTTTTGGGTTGGCTCTTTGTTGCGGAATACTGGAGGTGCACGTTTGTCCACCGGAATCAACAACTTGTGGGATATATATATTACCTACTGGCGGTCGCCAGTAGGTATATATAGTTAGGATTTTTTCTCTATGGGTTTTTTGAAAATTCTATGTCTAATAACTTTGCCGTTTGTGGACGGAATTGGCTGAAATTTTCAGGAAAATGGCACATTTTGTTTCTGAGCAGCCTTTGAAAATTTGGGGGGGGTTCGTCAAGGGGGGGCCGAGAAAAAAGGGGGGTCCCAAAACGCGTTTTTCCCATGTTAATTTCCATAGGGCGGTTGGCCTCACTTTTAGCCCGAACGGCTGAATGGATTTGCACGAAACTTGGCAAAATTGTAGGGACTGGTAGCCCGATGTGCCTTTTGTAGGTCTCAATATATGTGCTCCAGTGGATTTTGAGAAATTAACGTTTAAAAAAAGATATATATCTGTAAGCGCGGACCAGGCAGCGGTCTGGTTCGCGGACTTTTCGCGCAACGGAGCTTTGTGAAGCGAAGCTGATTGGTTCTCCGGCATCTGTCAACATTCCAAACAGTCCGTAGCGGCCGCCATCTTGTCTCTCGGTAGGATCGAGAGACAAGAGGAGGCGAAAGCGAAGGGGCAAATGACCATAAGGGGGAATAGTAGATCCTCGCTGACCCCCTAGGTTTGATGTGGAGGTTTTAAAAGGGCCCCGCGGGGCAAAAAAAAAAATAATAATAATAATCGAACGGCTGAATGGATTTGCACGAAACTTGGCAAAATTGTAGGGACTGGTAGCCCGATGTGCCTTTGCTAGGTCTCAATATATGTGCTCCAGTGGATTTTGAGAAATTAACGTTCAAAAAAAGATATATATCTGTAACAGCGCTCCGCTTCGCGTACTTTTCGCGTTACGGAGGTTTGCGAAGCTGATTGGTTTTTCGGCGTCTGTAAACATTCCAAACAGTCCGTAGCGGCCGCCATCTTGTCTCTCGGTAGGATCGAGAGACAAGAGGAGGCCAAAGCGAAGGGGCAAATGACCATAAGGGGGCATAGTAGATCGTCCCTGACCCCCTAGGTTTGATGTGGAGGCTTTGAAAGGTTCTCGCAGGGCAAAAAAATATATACCGTTTTTTTAGTTTTTTTGCGTGGAGTGCGCTCGGTTCGCGAACCGGGAAGCGTTCTGGGGAGCGTACTTTCTTGAAAATTAGTGAAAAAAGTTAGAGTACAATAATAATTGTGAGTGATCAGATGTAGGGTAGCTCTGAGAAGAGCTTTTGGGTTTATGGTACATTTAGGTACTTATAAGTAGGTACCAATCACATTCTTAAATTCAGAGTGAAAACTCTGTTGCCCTCATCTGAGAAGTGAACTCCATCTCCTCTGTAGATATCTTGCATGTAGTAACGCAAGTTATTGTTGTACAGGGAGCCCATTCCATGGTCTCTCATGTAAGCTGAAACAGATTTGTTTACATGCTTCCTCGATTTCTCAATTTGTGGACAAAATTGGTTCGACCACCTCCATTTCTGTCTTTGGCATATATTTGAATATACCAAGGCAGTCTGAGGAAAAAGTGCCATCAATTGCTCAAAGGTGTCCTTTAAAAGCATTTCCAGACCTACCCCAGTCAAAGTGCCCAAATCATTACCTCCACAGTGCACAATTAACAGGTCAGGTTTTGGCAAATGCATAAAGGTTTTCACCAATGGTATCAATTGGTGACATTTTAATCCTCTGTGGCCAAACCACTTAATTTCCACATCTTGTAAATTGAGGTTAGGTAAATTCCTGTTTTCAGCGTACCTTTGAGCCCAATAGATGTAGCTATGTCCAACAATCCAGACAGAAAACATGGCGAGAGAAGGTTCTCCTGCAGTCAGATGAAGTGTGGCAATGAAATGGCAGTTGAAAAAATGAGAGTGTAAAATGAAAAAAACTGAGGAGTTTCTGTGTTAATGAAGCAGTAAGAGTGATTGGTGGATTTTGATTGCTGAAAACAGAAAGTTAGTGTGCATGGATGAGTTCGTTGAAAGATGTATTTTGAGTGGCGAAGAAAAAATCATTAAATGAAAGAATGCTTTGGATATGCAGGTGCACTGAGAGTTCAGAGTTCAATTGCAACATTGTTGTGTGAGAGGTCTTGCAAGAGGTGGTTGCTATGCAGAAAAAGCAGAGAGGGGGCAGAGGGGGGAAGGGTTTTGCTTTGAAAAAAAGTGAGGGAAGAGTTTTGATTGGGTGACATGAGAGATCTGTGTGAGGAATTACAGCATTTCTGTGCTTTTGATAGCTGCAGACTCTGGAGTGCATACCTTTTGCTCTGCTGAAGACAAATTGGTGTGTTTCTGAGACTGTTTTGAAACTCAAAGTACTTGCTAAGGTGAGAAAAAATTTCTTTAATTTAGATAGAAAATAGTGTGCTTTAAGGAGAAAATTATGAAGAAAGTTGTGTTTTTCAAATGTTGCTTTGTCTCAAGTGTTTCACAAATAGATTTTGTTTGTTTGAGAAATTGTAATTGGAGAAAATGTGAAGTATTAGTACTGACAGGGCTTTTATGTGCATAGGAGCTGTGGAGTGTTTTCAAATTATGACTTGTAAATCGTTTTTGAGAAAAAGCAATGGTTTTAATATTGATGAGAAGGACATAATGGTGTCTGCTTCTTTATAAGGTAATTGAGAGTCTTTCCCATTTCAATGTAAGAAGTTTGTCTGTGGAGCAAATTGCTTGTAAATATGCTCCCACCTGTGCATGGCAAATTTAGATTTTGAATGTTTCCGTTACATAGGCATGTTAAAGGTGACTGAAACATGCTGCAAAGGCAATCAAAAAATGCTTTTATGTGTCTTAAGGACATTTTAAGTCATTTCCCCATGTGCAGTGTTTTCAAATTATGAGTTGAAAATCGTTTTTGAGGTAAAGGAATGTTTTCAAAATGTATGTGCGCCATATGACCCCAAATTTTTTTTTCAGGGGTGCAGCAGGGTGTTCTTGAGATACCCCTGCACCGTCGGAAAAATTCGTAATTTGCGATGAGGTAATTGCTAATCGCAAATTGCACCTTCATTCCTATGGGCCTCCTGCTGCATGGAAATGAATGGGTAATCTTGCTGAAATGCAAAGTCGAATCTGTATTTAAAAGGGTCTGCACCTCTGTACGGGTGTTCGCTATGTGAAGCACGAAAGTTTCACGGGCCGAACTCAAGGCCACCTCTCTCTGAGACAAAAGAGCTCTTATTCTTGCCATGCTGTTGAAATGTGCTCCCAAGGTTGGTATTTGTGGCCAGATTGAAGACTCCCTATGTTCATGTGTGGGAGGAAATAGAACATTTCTGCAGCAAATAACCCGTTCATTTACTGTTACGATAAAATGAATACTTTTAATTAACCCAGAACAATCTTCATTATTGAGCATCAAATAACTACCATTTTCCAAGAACTTGAACGTGGGGATGATAGCAGGAACTGGCGTGCCTTGCAACACGCAAGCCATATTTGGTCGGTGTTTGTTGCATGAACCGTGTAACTGTCTGTGCCTACACATTAGTGAATGATCTGGCGTCTCAGTGCATTCCTCTCCATTCAGATAAAGTTCTTGATCATCTTTGAAAATCTGTATGTGTATGGAAGCGACCAGACTTGATGAAGAAAACCACTACCTAAAGGTTAATAACGACCTATTGGTATATATTTCATACAATTTGAAAACTTATATAAAGCAAAAGGCAGCGTTATTAAACCGTGCATAAGGCACGTTGCCAAAGCAGTCAACCTTTTGGATTTATACTGGAAATGTTAAAGGAAGAATTACGGAGTAGGGCCTGTAAATCTTTAATAGACAACGAGTAAAATTACTCCAACCATCGTATTCCTCTAACTCCGGGATAGTAGGGGTGTTTAATTTTTTAGAAGTAGCCAATCCAAAGCATTTGGTCTGGGAAATTGTTTCATTCACAAACAACATATGTTTTGGGATGAGACATGCACGGTGGAAAGCCTCAGTGCCTTGTACCTGCCAGGTTCGTGAACCCCAAACTGATGTAGATCCTGGATATTTTTACTCTGTATTACGTTAGCATGGTCTCATTACTGGTTTAAACGCCATTTTTCCTTTTTTGTAACTTCTGCACACGACACTTAGTTGTTGCTTTAGCTTTCAGCCTACCTGCGTCAAGATCTATGCCTGCTTCAAGCAGGCGCAGGGTTTTGATGTAGCTTTGTCCTATCTGATTGTAAATGCGGCACACCGTGGGTGGCAGAGCAGCGGTGCACGTTAACTGGTGCATCCCTGGGGATGTGCTAGTTAATATAAATCTGCCCCTTTACATTTAATTATGTGCAGGGGACACAGAGTAGGTGAGGTTTATCCAAGGTTAAGAAGAGATGAGTCCTGTTCAGTGAAAAATTGGAGATAGGCTTCAGTATATTATATACTTAAGTAGTGTGTTAAGTTTTTGATGACTGTTATTAATTTACTGTTGGGTAATAGTGGTTAATAACATTTTTTATTATATTTTACCACAGATTCAACTGCACATTATTTCAAGATTTTAGGATGCCTAGCAAAGAAAGAGTAAGAAAGGCTGGAAAACGTCAAAGACAGCAGGAGCATGGAATATTGCAGCAGTCCTCTAACAAAAAGATTTGTCAAGTCACCAAGAAAGCACCGGGTAAGAGTCGAAAAACAGTCATAAGAAATATATGTAGTAAAAAAAATATTACTACAGAAAATGTTTCACTCCAGAAAAGGAGACCGAATTCAAATGGTAAGGAAAGGCCAATGAGAAATGTTACTGCTAGAGTAAGAGATAACTCTATGCATGAAAGTAGAAGGAAACAACAGTTTAGGGATATTCGTAAACGAATGTTCCGCAACAGGATAATTGGGAATTTGTTAAAAAATATTAAGAAAGGTCAGCAGAAAGTGGTTTTTTATAAGAGAAAAAAAATAGTTGAGAAAGTTATTGATCAGGCATTTGAAATTAAACGTAAGTTATTTATTTTGACAATCAATAGAATTAGGAAGCTAAACAAGGTAATTTATGATTTCAAAAGAAATAGTAGATGGAAGAGAATAGTTAATCGTAGTAATTTTTGTGAAGTTTTTTCTGGAGAATGGATGCATAGTTCAAGCTCTGAGGCATTTTTTAATGAGGAGAGTTATTTCCAGGATAATGATTTGGTGCATGCAGTTGACACCAGTGGTCGAGCTTATGAAGTGAAAGATGGTTGTCCAGTTGAAAAAGAAAAACTTGTGAGAACAGAGATAGAAGAGGTGTTAGGTAATGAGGTTTTAGGGAGACGTCCTAAGGGTCCTGTGTACACCTGGAAGTGTAGTAGTATTTGCAGTGTACGACAGGATTCCATCAATTTGCTTTGTGATTTTATACGGTCATTTAGTAAGAAAAGTTTGAAGCAGAAAATGAAGTTGTTGCAAGAATTAGATCCTTGCAGAGTGAGAGAAGTGATAGGTTTGCATGGTCATTCACTGGCTTGTCTTTCCAGGAGAGTATGCCAGAGTGTTTTTCATCATTTCAGGATGCTAGCAGTGCATCATAATAAAGTGAGGAAATTAGTTAGAATGTTGTATTATGCTAAGAGTCCAGCAATTATGCTAAAACAATTATGCGCTGCTCTTTTGCATGGTTCTGAAATAGATGTGAAGAATATATGTGAAGAAATTGAGTTTTGTTACTTTGGAAGTAAAGAGGAGAATGTTGAAATTGACCAAGAAGAAGAGAGTAATGTGGAAGATAGTGTACAGGTTTCCAGTACAGATAATTTCCAGAGGGAAATTGCGACGTTTGAGGTGAAATCAAGTGAGAGGCCAAATTTCACTTGTGTGTGTTGTCGACGCACTTATTATAAGAATCAGACTAAGTTAGTGGATTTATATGGAAAAAGTGAAAGGGAAAATAATAGTGAATGGAAGGATTTTACAACATACTTGATGGTAGAAAATTGTTTTGATTTGGGATTGGATCAACGTGTGTGTACTTATTGTTGTAACAAATTAAATCAAAACCAGATGCCTGCTAGAGCAGTTCATAATAATCTGGAATTGGTTGAAATTCCTTCTGAATTGAAGGATTTAAATACTTATGAATCTATTTTGATTCAAAGTATCCATCCCTTTCAGGCTATTGTAAGAATGGAGCCAAAGACAGGGAAATTGCCTCCATCAGATTTACAGAGAGGATTAAAGGGAAGAGTTGTTTATTTGCCTCTAGATTTGAAGAAAAACATTAACACAATTGGAGTAGAAAAAGTGGAAGAGGAACCTCTGGTTATCTTAGTTAATGGGGTTCCGACAAAGAATAAGAAAATATGGCAAGATTTAGTAGATGTTAGGAAAGTCAAAAGGGCAACATTGTATTTGAAAAAATATAATAAATACTATAAAAATGTATATGTTGCAGAAGAGGAAGTAAGTGAGGAAGAGGATAGCGATTTGTGTGCTGGTCAAATTGAGAAAGTAGAACCCTGTACTAGTGAAGAAATATATGAACATTATAGTGTTCATCCTTTGCATTCCAAGGAAGTCATGGGGAATGCTATTGAGTTGTTTCAAATGAAACAAGCGAAAGGGAGTCCCATTAGTGTTTGGGAGGAAAGTTTGGAAGCTCGGTGTTTCCCACAGCTTTTTCCAACAGGTCAGGGAGGAAGATATGATGAGCGACCTCATCAAATTCCTGCTTCTGAATACCGGACTTTGCGATTGTATGCAGGAGATCCTAGGTTTCGACAATGCATTCCTTATTTGTTTCATCTCCTGTTTGAAAGCGATCTGTCTGGACTGTCATATGCAGTGAACCACATCTTGAAAAGTGGTATACACATGCAAAACATCTCGGCAAGTGACTTTATGGATAAAGTCAATGTCCAAGACAGTATTTTGGATTCTCACCTGATTAATCTCATGGCGTGTCAGCGTGGTACTAATGAGTACTGGTACCGTCGTCATGGTGATTTAAAATGTATGCTGAGGAACTTAGGAACTCCCACATGGTTCCTCACTTTGAGCTGTGCTGAGTATGGCTGGGAAGACTTACTTGAATTTCTACGAGAGGCAAATGCTAACGTAGAAAACATCGAATTCAAGACACCCGGAGAACTGTGCTCTTTGGATCCAGTCAATGTATGTAGGTACTTCAATCATAGATTTGAAGGTATGATGTCTTTCATCATGAATAAGAAGAATCCACCTCTTGGAGAGGTGTTGGATTTCTTCTGGAGGAAGGAGTACCAAGCAAGAGGTGCTCCTCATATACATATGTTGCTGTGGATCAAGGATGCACCTAAATTTGGAACGGATGCAGACGACTCAGTGATGAGTTTCATAGAACAGTATTCTACGTGTGCTGTTCCAAACGCAAAGGAGAAAAAAAGCCTAAGAGAAAAAGTTCTACGTTTCCAAAGCCATCGATGTGGAAAGTACTGTCGTCGTAAATTCCGGAACAAAGACAAGTTCTACACCAAATGTCGTTTCGGCTTTCCACGATCGGTGATTTCTAAAGGAAGAGTGAACAGTTTGATGTCTTCGCTGCGACATAATGTGATGAAGAAATCACCTAAAAACACATACAATTTGAAGAGGAACGAAGAGTCTAAGTACATCAACGACTACAACCCGGTGATTTTGTCCATGTGGAATGCTAACATGGATATACAGTTTGTGGCTGATAACTGTATGGCTGTGGCTAGGTATGTGACATCTTACATCACCAAAAAAGAGAAGACAGAATTGAAGGATATGTGGGAGGACATTTCCCATGAAAAGAGCCTCAGCAAGAAGTTGTACAGTTTCAGTCTGAAGATGTTGTCGCATCGAGAAATCGGAGCTTACGAATGTTCTGACCGGTTGTCTTCAGCAAGTCTCTATGCCAAGTCCAGGAGTATCGTTTGGGCGAGTGTTGGTCTTGCTGCAACGCGTAATCGAGTTCTGAAACCTGTGCGGGAAATTGAGTATTTGGCGGAAAAGGAGCCAAACAGTACCGACATTTTGAAGAGCAACATGTTGGATACATATTATCCAAATCGAAGCAGTCACCTCGAGAATGTTTGTCTGTATGAGGTTCTGCAAAATTACATATTCAAGAGGAACATCAAAGAAGATACTGAGAAAGGAGTGTATGCTGTAATAGGAAGTGAGGGATGTCTGGTCAAGCAAAGAAAATGCCACTTGATAAACCATCGAAAATTGAGTGGCGAATCTCGTGAAAAAAAGGAGTTTTTCTATTTAGCACTTTTGCAACTTTTTAAGCCTTGGCGTGCAGAAGAGGAACTGCTTGGAGATTTCCTCTGTTACGAAGACTCTTTCAATGCTGCCAAGGAGACCATAGAATGTCCTGCTTTTCCCAAATATGTAGAAATGTTGAATGTGGAAATTGAGCAGGAAGCAACGATTGCAGCCGAGATTGCCAGAGACAGTTCTCAGGACAGTCAGAGTTCTGCTTCATTGAGTCAGGATCCACTAGGAGGACCTCTTATCGAAAATGAAGCTGCCACTGCTATGAATGAAGTGGAAAGAGCCATGGCACATGCTCAGGAGGACGCGGTTAACTTAGAAGAGTTGGAAAGACAACTCAACGTTGAGCAGAGGAAAATATATGACGAACTTACCATGCAAATTGATCATGGATTAAGTCATGATAAGAAAGAGTGCTCATGTACGTCGTTGAAGCCTGTCCGACTGTACGTGAGTGGAGAAGCGGGAACTGGAAAAAGTTTCCTTATTAAAGCAATTTCATGTTATTTGCAGGAAAGGACAGAGTCATCGCTGTCTTGTGTTGTCACCGCTCCAACTGGACTGGCAGCACATAACATTAAAGGGATTACTTTACATCGTTTACTGATGCTGCCAGTGGAGCATGACAACAAATTAGAATATCACAAGCTATCTGGAGATGCTTGTTTTGAAGTTTCAAGAGTCTTGAGGAAAATGAAACTTCTTATCATTGACGAAGTAAGCATGGTTTCCAATGTTATGCTTGCCTTTGTGCATTTGAGAATGCAAGAAGTTCTCAAAACAGAGTATGATGTGTTATTTGGTGGCAAACACATCATTGTTTTTGGAGATCTTCTGCAGCTGACACCAGTGAAAGGGCAACCTGTGTTCAAAATGCTCACGCATGAAGATACCAGGAAGTGCTTAGGGAGTATTGGCAACGTCAATATATGGTTAAACTTCAATTATGCTGAACTGCATGAAAATATGCGTCAGGCAAAGGATGAAGTTTACAAGACTATTCTACAAGATGTTAGAATTGGAAAAGTGACCGAGCATGGGAAAGAAGCTTTACATGCACGATTACTGACAAATTTATATCCAGACGAAGATGTTGTGCCTGAGAATATTTTTCAGAAAGTTACTGAGAAAAAATCTGGAATATGTTTGATGCCAACTCTTGCAGAATGTGCCAAATTCAACAACAAAATGTTGCATTTAGAAAAGCAAGAGATTGTGAAATTGGAAGCTATTGACAGAGTAGAGCATATGGGATCAACAATTATTTTGTCTGAGAATCTGAAAACAAAATTGGATTCATTAGAGAAGAGTATATCTAAAACTGCGGGTTTTGAAAAGACTCTGAATGTGTGCTTGAACTGCCGTATAATTTTAAGAAGGAATTTACATGTTGAAAGAGGTCTGGTAAATGGATCAATGGGTAATGTTGTTGATTTTGTGAAATACAGAAATAGAGATGGAATTGAATTTTTAAAAATTAAATTTGATGGCATTGAGGAAGTACAGCTAATTGCTCGTTGTTCTGCTAGATTTTTGCTTGTAAAAGACTTATATGTTCGTCGTAAGCAGTTTCCTGTTTGCTTGGCATATGCGGTGACAATCCATAAATCGCAAGGTTTAAGTGTAGACTGTGCATTGGTGAATATTGGCAGTTCTGTGTTCAAGGAGGGTATGGCATATGTGGCATTGTCACGAGTTAGGACTTTATCGGGATTGTACTTGATTGAGTGTGATGTCACAAACATTTGTGCGGATCTAGATTGTGTTAAGGAATACAATAGGTTGAGAAGAGAGTATGCGCCACATTTGCCTCAGTATCCTTTGTTTGAGAAACGTGTGGTAGGCCGGAAACGAAGAAATGTGACCAATACTGGGGAGGTTGTAGCAAAAAGACGAAAAGTTGATGAACCTGAAATTATAAGCAGAAACAAAAAGGATTCTGTTGAAGATGTTGTTGGTTTTCAATTTGAAAACAGTTCTGGTGTCAACTGCTATGCTAATGTAGTGGTTAATGTTGTCTTTTCTCTAGAAACTTTAAAAGAACAGATTGTGGTCAATTCGGATCAAAGATTTTGCAATTTGTTAAATTCTGTGTTAGAGAAATGTAGCACTGATAGAACAAACATAGAAAGTGTGTCTGAAATTCGAAATCTGTTAGACAGATGTTCAGGCCAAACACAATTCTCTCAAAATAGTCAGCAAGATTGTCAGGAGTTTTTAATGTATATGCTTGATGTATTGCATGATGAAGGTGTAGATGTAGATCACCTGTTTGGGCTTTCTTATCAATGGCAGCATGACTGCGAGAACTGTAGGGTATCAGCTACTACTAGTGTAGACTCAGAAAGATTTATATATTTAACTTTGCCAGACAGTAAATCAGTCTCTTTTAATAAGCTAGTAAAAGCAGCTGATCACAACATGGAGTGTAGCCAATGTAAATCTGAAATGATGTCCACTTTATTTATACGAACATATGGCCAGTATGTCATTTTAATGTTCCAACGATGTAGGCCTGATGGAACAAAATTGACAACTTTAATTAAAAATTTTGTGGCTTCACAGTTGTCAATATCAGGAAGGACTTTTGTAACTGTAGCAATTATATATCATGATGGTCCTTCAATAACATCAGGACATTATACAGCTTATTTAAAGTGTAGAAATGGCTGGTCATTCTGCAATGATTCTGTTTTAATTTTCAAAAAAAAATTGCCATATGACCTTAAAAACTCTTACCTGGTGTTTTTAAAACCAAAATTTTAGGGAAAGAATCTCGGGATGTGCTCTGAGGAATTTCAAGAAGTTCTCATGGCTCCTACACTATTTGGCCTTGAGGATAAGTGTAGTACAGAGACATAACTTTTTACCATAACACTGGACGTTATTGAGAAATACGTGCACTTTGAATGAGTTCAGAAAAACTATTTCTTTTTATAAGCTAATTGAAGCAGCGAATCAAAACATGGAGTAGAGGGAATGTAAGTCTGCAATGCTGTCTACTGTTTTACATTGCTTTGTGATTAAAAGTGATGTAGAGAATTAAATAATTGTACTAGTCATAAAGGTAGTGTAAGTCTGCTTCATAGTAAGCAGTATCAGTGTGATAGGAAATGTAGAACATGATTGAGCAAGAAGGGGAAGATATTACTAGTCCAGGATTGTGTAAATGATCTTCAACATTTTAATTCTGAAAGTTGCGGAAATGCGAAAAGACGGGATTGGCTTACAAGAAATCCAAGAGTTATACATGGCTCTGACACGATTTGGCCTTGTGGAATCGTGTGGGAGAGAGCGAGAAGTCATTTATTGTATGTAACATGTTTTTGAAAACGATGGAGGTTTTCTTTCAGAAAGTGGCGGGTTGAAAGTAATAACAGCACAACAGAGTGTAAGCTGTTCATAGGACATCCTTGGCCGTCATGGAAAGTAAGTTAACTTTAAGGAGTTCTGAATTCTGATTTGTAATGTATGGGTTTTTTAAACACAATCATTTTGATTGTGTTTTTTTTTCCCCGCTGTTATATGATGAATACCTTCAAGTCACTGTTTTAGTGAAATTTGATACATTCTGAGAACAGCAAAAATAAACCATTTAACATGTATAATTAATTCTGTTCTGTTTGCATTCATGATGTACATGTAGAACTGTGTAGGAGGCATGGAGAAGGTGAGGCTTCTGTCAGTGTCAAAGTTGTTGCATACAGTGCTCATATTCTACGTAGTCTTTTATATTTCATTACTTTCACTGTTTCTGACAGATCTAAAAATTTTTTTTTTAAAAGAACAGTAAGTATAAGGGAAGGAAACAGACAGTTATGTTAAAAGAAACACAGCTATAGGGAATAAACTAGGGATACTGTTACCCGCAATCCTCTGCTGATGATGTCACTGAGCATGTCATGAATGATGTAATATGTGACATCATCAGCAGTGGATTACGGGTAATAGTATCTCTAGTTTACTCCCCTATAGCTGTCTTTCTTTTAACATAACTGTCTGTTTCCTTCCCTTATACTTACTGTTCTTTTTTATAAAAAAATTTTTTTGGTTCGCTTCCGGTTCGCGTACCGGGGAGCGAACTGGGAAGCGAACTAAGAGAAATAGAGGTTGGCACAGTTGCAAATATTGTACCAATTTTTTTATAACGGGGAGGTAGTTCTGAAAAGAACTTTTTTTTAAATTGTTTTTGTTGTTTTATATTTTTTTTATTATTTTTCTGAACATTTTTTTACTTTTTTTGAATTTTTCTGAACAGTTTTATATTTTTTTTGTTTTTTTTTCGGAGGGGGCAACGAAAACGATTCATTGTAAAGGGCTCAACAGGAGGAAGAAAACAAAAAAAAGAATTTATTGTTTGGGGAGTTTCGGACAAACATGAGCATGATTGTTAATAGCTCTGTTGATCAGAGTGATGCTACTTTCTGCATAGCAAATGATTCCACTGCAATGTACGCAGACTTGTTTTACTTCACGAAATCTCGTTTGTATATTTGGCACCATCTCCCTGCCCTCTGGTCCCGTTACTTCCGGTACAACAGATCTTCTGGCCATAATAGGGAGATTATCTAGGTCGTCCTGTTCCTCTTCTTCCTCTTCTTGCTGAATTATAACTTTAGCAGGTGGTCCACTCTTCCTTGGATGTGGTGGAGGTGGTGGGGAAGCACCAGCTGAAGCTAGTAAAGAAGCCATTGCTCACTGGTAACAAAGGGTCTTTCTCTCACAATGATGAAAGTCAGAGTGAGGAAAGAAGGAGGGATTTTCACCATTTGGGAAAAAAAATAGTTCTCAACCAATGAAAAGTGTTCATTTTAGATCATATGACCTAGTCTTACATCATTAGGAAACCGAAAGTGAAATGAACCAATGAAAAGTGTTATTACCAAGTCACATGACCTGCTGTGTTTACGTTACGCGCTTTGCAGGGCCTCCCGGTTTGCTTCCAGAAACCTGTGCTTTGCGACTCGGTAAGCGTACGAGTTCGCTAACGTAGCACGTCATATGACGTATCACGCGACAACGCGAAACGTCATGCGGACGGGAGGCGTCACGATGTTGTTTTCTAACGCGGCAGTTGCGGTAAAGAAACGTTTACCGGCTCGCGGTCTATTTCGCGGCATCAAGGTCAGCTAACGGGAAGCTTCCCGATTCGCGAAGCGGGAACGAAGAAAAAAAAATATTAAAAAAAAAAAATTATTCATAAACATATAAAATATATTTTTGGATTTAAAGAAGAATACATTTTACAGCTACAGATATTAGCTGTTAAAAAACCAATGAAATTCACAGAAAAAACCATAGGTTATAGACCATATATAGTTAGGAATTAGCATTTACAAAACCTTGAAAATTCACTGAAAAAACCATAGGTTATAGACCATATATAGTTAGGAATTAGCATTTAAAAAACCTTATTTTACTCACACAAAACCATTGAAATTCCATATATAGTTAGTTGCACTAACTATATATCGCGCACCCGTAATCCACTGCTGATGATGTCACATATTACATCATTCATGACATGGTCAGTGACATCACTGATGACATCACTGATGACATCTCAAATGACATCACTGATGATATCTCATTTGACATCAATGGTCACATCAATGATGATATCATTAATGTGACAATACAATGCATCTCCTCACACTTTAATATAACCTCTGTTACACCCAGTGTTAAATACAGAGTATAATTTTTGAAACCATTGACACACCAATACTAGTTACTACATACCCACTCACTGATTCCTACGTCTACACACACATTCACTCATTCACCCATACAATCATTCATACATACAATCACTCATCTTTACAACACTATCATATGCACTCATACACCTATACAGACACTCACACTCTGCCACTCATCCATGGAGTTACTCACACACCTAGTCAGTCCTGTAAAGAATCAATCACAGTTCCATTTTCTAATCTACACAGTTAAACATAGAGTACCTTACATTTTAAAACATATACTAACACATACTTACTCTCTTATAGAATCACTGATACAAGTACACATTGATCTGCACAGAGTCACACACCTCCCAGCCAGTCATACACACACTCAGTCTCCCATACAAATACTTGTGCAACCAATCAATAACCCATATAGCTACTTATATAGCTACTGATCAACACATGCAGCAGCTTGCACAACAACAGACATGCTGATGCACACTTTCAGACAGTTTAGTCACTAACCCGTGCATTTAGTAAGACGCATTTAATCACTCACTCATACAGTCAATCACGCACCTACTAAAACCTTCATTGAGACACTTATACATCCACTCATTCTTCAATATGTAAAACATATTTAAACTTTACAGAAACACATAATCACTGGATGTTGTCATCAGTGATGTCATTTGAGATGTCATCAGTGATGTCATCAGTGATGTCACTGACCATGTCATGAATGATGTAATATGTGACATCATCAGCAGTGGATTACGGGTGCGCGATATATAGTTAGTGCAACTAACTATATATGGAATTTCAATGGTTTTGTGTGAGTAAAATAAGGTTTTTTAAATGCTAATTCCTAACTATATATGGTCTATAACCTATGGTTTTTTCAGTGAATTTTCAAGGTTTTGTAAATGCTAATTCCTAACTATATATGGTCTATAACCTATGGTTTTTTCTGTGAATATATATATATATACACCAAGGTGTATTGAAGAATGAATGCATTTACAAGTGCCTAAAATAATTATTTTGTCTGTGCATGACTGAATGCATAAGTGAGTAATTGAACGTGTCTTACTGAATTTATTTATTTGCATGGGTTAGTGACTTAACTGCGTAAAAGTCTGTATTAGTCTCTCCATTGGTGTGTAAGCAACTGCATGGGTTGCTGAATAGCTACATGAGTGTCTATATAGGTTATTGATTTGTTGTCTGAGTATCTGTATGGGTCCCTGACTGTCTTTATGGGTGTATGAATCTGTGCATAGATGTCACAGTGAGTGATTCAGTGGTTGTATGGATTAAAAACTGCATCTGGAAAGGGCTGTATGGGTGAGTTACTGTGTTTATGGGTGTGTTGGTTAGTGAATAAATGTCTCAGTGGTATATCTGTGACTAACTACATATGTTTTAAGCCAATATATGTGAGTGTTGGAGTATATAAAAGAGTATACGTGAGACTAAGTTATTTCAAAAGTGGGTGTATAAGTAAGTGTCTGCTTCTATCAGTGATTGTATGAGACAGTAAATATGTGTTAGTATCTGTATTGACTAGG
The DNA here is from genome assembly GCF_964261635.1 of Lissotriton helveticus. Classification (NCBI taxonomy): domain Eukaryota; kingdom Metazoa; phylum Chordata; class Amphibia; order Caudata; family Salamandridae; genus Lissotriton; species Lissotriton helveticus. The sequence goes on from NC_136057.1 coordinate 824,657,201, forward strand.
CGTATGAGTAACTCTATGGATGAGTGGCATTGTGTGACTGTATGTATAGATGTATGAGTGCATATTATAGTCATCTATTGATGAGTAACTACATGTATAAGTGACTGGATGTGTGTGTAGACCTAGGAAATAGTGAATGCTATATAGTATATGGCATTCTTCTGTGTATGGTTTGAAAAATAGTAGTCAGCATTTTAGAATGGGTGGATCAAAGTTTATACTAGAGCATCAGTATGTGCATCAGATTGTCACGTGAAGGATGTCAGAAGTGATGTCATCAGTGATGTCATTTGAGATGTCATCAGTGATGTCATCAGTGATGTCACTGACCATGTCATGAGTGATGTAATATGAGACATCATCAGCAGTGCATTGCGGGCGCGCCAGTTATAGTTAGCACAAGTAACTATAACAGGTACATTTCTCTGGTTTTATATGAGTCAAATGTTCAACTAACTATAACGTCCGTGAAACCTATGTTTTTTTTAGTGAATTTCTAAGGTTTTTTAAATGCTAATTCCTAACTATAACGTCTGTAAAACCTATGGTTTTTTCTGTGAATTTCAAAGGTTTTTTGAAAGTTAATTTCATATTTTAATGTTTATAAAACCTACATTTTTCCTATTATATTTTGAAACTCTATTATACTTTTTTTTAACTTAAAAAATCATGTCATGTTTTATATCTTCCCCAAAAAATATGTATTTTTTTTGTTGAGAAAACTGCACTCCCATACCAGAAGTGTACCAAGCTCCATCACCAAACAAATCCTATCCGCCATATTACTACACACCTAAATGATGCGCATTTCGTATCCGACGAGTTTGTGGCACCCTGTCCCGCATAACATCATATACGCATGAAGTCACCCCAAGTACTACTTTGGTATCCAACGGGTACGCAGTAACAAGCCACGCATTACGTCATGGGCATGGTATGCAACCATTACAACGCAACTTTTACAACGGACTACTTTTACAACGCAACTTTTACAACGCAGGATCCATTACAACGAATACCATTACAACGCATTTTTTTACAACGCATATACCTTTACAACGCATACCATTACAATGTAAGTATAGGTAAGTATATAATTATAGTAAAAATGTTATAGGTTTTGGTTTTTGGGTAAAGGGGTATTTTTAGGGTTTAGGGCTAGGTTTGGGTTTTTGGGTAAAGGGGTATTTTTAGCGTTCAGGGCTAGGTATGGGTTTTTGGGTAAAGGGGTATTTTTAGGGTTCAGGGCTAGGTTTGGGTTTTTTGGGTAAAGGGGTATTTTTAGGGTTGAGGGCTAGGTTTGGGTTTTTGGGTAAAGGGGTATTTTTAGGGTTCAGGGCTAGGTTTGGGTTTTTGGGTAAAGGGGTATTTTTAGGGTTCAGGGCTAGGTTTGGGTTTTTGGGTAAAGGGGTATTTTTAGGGTTCAGGGCTAGGTTTGGATTTTTGGGTAAAGGGGTATTTTTAAAAATTAAATTAAATTAAATATAATTAAATTAAAATTAAATTAAATTAAATGATATTAAATTTAATAACTTACATTTTTCAAAAAAATTATATACTTACCTATACTTACGTTGTAATGGTATGCGTTGTAAAGGTATATGCGTTGTAAAAAAATGCGTTGTAATGGTATTCATTGTAATGGATCCTGCGTTGTAAAAGTTGCGTTGTAAAAGCATGCGTTGTAATAGTATGCGTTATAACGTCATACATCCCATGTACATATGTGGTCGTGCCTGCTGCGCGTTGACTATTCGACGAATACACGCTGCCAGGCACTGTGTTACGTCACAGACATATAGTATTGCGTCGTGTACGCCATTCCCTTTTTTTGTCCCAAAAGTATATCTAAATAACTTTAAACAGTATATGAGAGCACACAAAAATCTAAATTATCTCAAACATTAACATATTTCTAACTGTAATAAACTTATATTATGATAAATATATTTTGTCAAAATCTCGTTGGATGCGGCCTCCTTGCACGCTTGGTGCAGGTTTGCCAGGTGATGACCTTAAAAAAAAGCATTTGATTGGTTCATAACATTTCCCATTGTAACAGTTGTACGACCCCACCCATTTTACTCATTCTCTCTACAGCGTTTGATGAGAGACACCTCTTCTGCTTAGAAAGCTTTTTTGAAAAGTGTTTTCCTGTATAAACATATCTTAAACTACACAACATGCAACGATCATCTTGATCTATATTCATGCTCTGTACATTAGCCTTCCACGTCTGATTACCATGCATCTCAAACGTTCCATCAAAAAATAAATATGTGTTGCACAATGCCCCTGGTGTGTGTGCACATTATTGTGCTGCATGGGTATTGGTGGCTCTAAGGAGCATCATTACCCATGGGCAGACTGCACATCATAGATCACATGCCATCTCATTAACGATGGTTTCCGCCCTCCCGACACATGCTACACTAATCTAAATTGCACACTCTGCGAGGTCAAAACTACAAAAGAAACACACATAAGTACACTTCCTGGCCAGGAAGGAACTGAACAACGCCTAAGTCCCTGGAATAATTATTCACACCCCTATGCTGGCCTGGTGTACGCAAGCCCAATCCACTTTGCATACGTATATATAGGATAACCATGATGCCACACGTCACTCTTCTTCCACACTACCTCGAATGATATGCATCCTAGGACCAGTTTCGGGCTTTCAGCCCTCATCAGCCAGGATAGCTTGATTCCAGTGGCATGGAGAGCACGGTACTCACATCTGAGCATACCCGTACCACTCGGGGTGACAAATGCAAAAACAACTGTTGATGGACAGAATGCAGAACAATGTCATACATTAACCCCAATACAGAGATCTGGGCCTAAATCCATTGTTTTCTTGCTCATCATTCCATTCCAGTTTAAACCCAGCCATATGCAAATCAGTCTTGACCCTGTGCCCCATGGGAACAGTCGAGCCCGAACTGCCAAGCCAGGTCATCCCTGGACTGGAAACAAGCATCCTAGGACCGGTTTTGGGATTTCAGCCCTCAGCCAGGATAGCTTGATTCCAGTGGCATGGAGAGCACGGGAATTCACGTCTGAGCATACCCGTACCACTCGGGGTGACAAATGCAAAATAAACAGTTCATTCCAACATTAAATTATTTCTCCCTTTTCAGACATTCAATTGAGTGGCTCAAGAAGGGCGGAGCGGGAGCTCACCCCGCAATGATGCCCTGGGCATATTGACACCTTCCTTCATGGTATCAAGACACCGCCCCGACCGGAGACCTCGTCTCCTACCGTACAAACGTACCCCGGACTCGGAGCTTGCACCAACACGTGAAGCTATTTTCCCGTAGCTAATAATGTAGGACCATATTATCATAGAACGGCGATAACATTATCGCCGCTTTAGCAGCAGGAAACTGCTGCTAAACCGGTGACAATGGGCTTGATAATATGCCCTTGTGAATTTCCATAGAAGCCCAGGTTCACACCAGAAACTGGGCTTCTATGAGAATTCACAAGTGCATATTATCAACCCCTTAACATCACTTTAGCTGCAGTTTCCTGCCGCTAAAGCAGCAATAATGTTATCACCGTTCCTTGGTAATATGGCCCCTAATCTCTGGCCCATGTGTTTAATTTTAAGGACTTGCTGAACCACTCTCTTTCTCGCGGACCCCAGCATCCTAGACAAACGGGTGACAGGAGGGTAAACACTAAGGCTGGGTGCAGTAGGCCGACGCTCTGTCTCCTCCTGCCTCTCTTTTTTTGACTCTCCCTCCCCTTCTCCCTTTCACCCTTTCCCCCTCCCTCCCATTCTCACTATCGTCCTTTCATTCGGACTACATTTCTTTACCTCTTCCACATAGCACACAGGCTTATGTTTCATTTTTGTCTTGCAGGTTTTCTACGCTGCTTCCACTGGAGTCCAACCCGCGTTTTTATAATTATACTGTATGTCCTATTAAACTTACGTTTCTATTTATTTGTGGTTTAATAAAGGTTACTTTTTTTTCTCAAATAAATAACTGAGTGAATTAGTATTCTTTTTCTGACAACACTTGTCTAATATTTATTGTGAAAATCATCTATTTCTAGGAGATTTTAAGGGCAAACCTTTCTACTATTACAGTGCACCTCCCAAACATAATCTAACTGACTATTACACAAATGAAGCCTGGGTAATTCGACAACTTCAAGAGTTCTATGAGTTTATCACTTTATAACTCCATAAGTTCTGCCTGTGTGATTACAGAACAAATAAGGCACTGCCTAGGACTACAGACGCTTCAGGGACTGCCGAGGCCCACCCTCCATATTTAAATAAAGCCCCGGAGTGTGGCAATCCCCCGACTTCAGTTGGCCTCAAACCCCCCAAACAATTAGTAAACAATACCCGGGAAGGTGGCGGTTCCCTAGACTGCAAAACGTCTCTTTGCCCTTCCGCGCCTAATTTACATGTGACATTAAGATCCCCAGTCCTACCGAGACCCGCAATATAATAAATGGATTGGCCACTGAACATTACCCAATAGGTGCCTCATTTAAATGAACAGGTGAGACCCCGCTTTTTTATTTTATTTCTTTTTTTCTCTCCATTTTTACCATTACCGTCCCCTCTGTTAAAGCGATACGAGGTTTTCCTCCGCTCGCTTCAAGTAGTCAAACAAGGATTTGCTATCACAGGGTGGAAGCCATGCACCAGCCCTCTAATAGCAAACACAAATGTCCGCGAATGCACACCCTGGGACATTGTATGAGCTGCGCCTGATAGGTCGCCCTCCCTAGGACCATGATGCATTTGTTAGTATAAACACATACTAACAGTAATTACACATGTGTAGTATAGCGGCCAGAATGTAGTGAAGAAGCAAAGGAAGCAAAAAATCTAAAAATATAAATCCTACAAAAAGTCGGATGACATAGTTCAATGAGCCAACGACCCTGGCATGAGTAGAAACAGCTACACAAAGAAAACGAGTCTTCAGCACAACGCAAGCAATTTTGAAATATTGGTGAGCGGAGCCTTCTTTTTACCTTCTCCCGCTCGTCGCCAAATTCATGTAGTCAAGAGGCAGACAACAGTTGATCCAATAAGTAGATTTATTACAGGAAAACAAGACACCTGAAACAGCCACTAACCGGAGCAGACAGCAAGGCAACCGTCTTCTCCAGCACCATGTTCAAACTCCGCAAGGTTCCCCTCATGACAGCCCTACATTCTAACATTTCATAGTTAGATTCTAGTAGAATTACATACTAACATTCTACTGACTTACATTGGAATACTACACAGAGCACATGACTTTACAGCAATGAGCTCATGGTTTCATGCAGGAGTCTTGAGACCGGTAGGGGTAAGTATTTCGCTTCCCACTCCCTATATTGTAGAAATGCAAACTAACACTACTTTCACAGGTATGCTACAGCGCCCAGAGCACATCACTTTACAGCAATGAGCTCACAATTTAGGCTCACGTTTTAATCTCAGAGTCTTCACACCAGTAGGGGTGAGTAGTTCTCTTCTCACTCCCTATATACTATAAACGCATACTAACACTACTTACACACTTATACTACAGCGGCTAGTATCCTACAGTGCCCACATCCCATAACTTTACAGCAATCAGCTCAGTTTGATCCCAGAGTCTTCACACCGGTAGGCATTAGTACTTCGCTTCCCACTTCTGGTATTGTATACGCGCACGGTACAGGTCAGTAGTTCGCTTTCGACCCCCTCTATGGAATAAACGTCTCCCAACATTACTTGCACACATATACTACGGCGCCCAGAGCCCATCCTTTTACAGCAATCACCTCGGTTTCATCCCCAAGTCTACTCACTGGTCGGCGTAAGTACTTCGCTTCCCGCTTCTGGTATAGAATCAACAAACAGTAGCTGTCAGTAGTTCGCTTCCCACTACCTGTATGGTATAAAAGCCTACTAACACTACTTGCACACGTATGCTACAAACACCAGACCAAATCACTTTACAGCAATGACCTCACGGTTTAGGCTCTCGGTTTCATACCCGAGTGTAGCACCATATCATATCAGCACCATGTCACGCTGAGCAACACTGCACTTTCAGACCGGTAACAGTGACTATTTCACTTTGCACTCTCCCAAAAAGCTTATAGTGCTCCTAACCTCCTTTCCTACTTTTTTCGCCCTTTTTTCCCCTTACTCATTTTAACTGAATCACAAAATGGTGGCCAACACTTCCTAGTTAGAACAGCATAGCAACCAATAAGCAGCAAGCTCCTGCTGGTAATGCCTCAGCCAATCAGATGGCAGAATTCCCAAATATCGATATCTGCAAATTTTGATATTTCTCAGAAACTACTGAACAGATTTACACCAAATAAACAAAAGCATACTTTCTACACCAAGACCCTTCTCTCTGCCACATTTCGGGTAATTCCGTTTACCTGTTCGACCTGTAGCCTTGTCTAAACTTTCCTATGGAAATGAACATGGAGAAAACATGTTTTAGGACCCCCTTTTATCTCGGCCCTCCTTGAGGAATCATCCCCAAACTTTCAACATACAAGCTGAAATGAAGAAAGAATTAGTTCTCAAAATTTCATGAAGATTCATCAAATGACGCCAAAGTTATAAGCCAAACAAAAAATGCTCTTCCTTTGGAATCTCGGTCCTAACTCTATAACTAACTACTGGCAACCACCAGTAAGTAATAAAGAACATATTAGAATAGTTCCTTGTTTCTTTTAGCTTTCAGAACTTCTCTCTATTACAATCTTTCTAATTTTCCATATAAACAATTTTTATTAATATCCAAGTAGACATAGAATTCAGAAATGCAAAGTATTCTATCAACACACTTTCTAGAACATTCTACAACACATGGTGGTTAAAAGTTCATCAATTTTTTTAAACCTAACAATATTTTTTTGCAACATTTTCTCGAACTTTAACGGCACGTGCAGGTTAAAAGGTCACGATTGGTTTAAGTTCCAACACTGCATTCCAAATGCAAGTAGCAGGTGTGGTTGAGTTGATCAAATTTTATCCTATAATATGTACTCCATGTTCAAACTGCTTTTTCTTAACCAATCACAAAGATGCTTTTCCAGAAAACGAATGTGCACCCTACTTTTAAAAAATGCTTTTCATCTCCCAATCAGGTACCGTTTTGTATGTGAAAAGAAACTAGTACCCCATTTTTAAACATATCTCTTATTCTACGAAGGAACTGCATGAGCTACAGACATCTTTCCATACCTTCCAGCCATACCTTCAAAATGTTAGTGTGGATCATAGGACATAGCTATGTTTACTGGTGCAAAAGGTATGCAGAACAGAGACGTATTGACTTAGACCTAGGTTTACAAAATGTGGACATTAAATGGTTTGGACAGAGAGCATTGAAGTGGCACCAATTGTTGCCTTTGGTTAAAACCTGTTTGCATCTCAACACCCTGACCTCATGATTGTGTACTGTGGTGAAAATGACCTGGGCACATTGACTGTGGTAGTTTTGGAAATGCTTAGAAAGGACACCTTTGGATAATTGATGTTACTTTTGCCTCAAACTGTATTCGTATATTCCAATATATGCCAAAGACAGAAGTGGAAATGGTCCAAACAGTTTTGTCCTCTGATTGAAAAATCTCAGAAGAAAGCCAACAAAACTGAGTCTGCATACCTCAGAGACCACAAAATGGGCTCCATCTACCTCAATTTAGCAGCATGACACTCTAGGCAATACCTCACTTAATTTCCATACCCAGCACTTTCAGACCGGTAGGGGTCAGAAGTTTAACAACTTTACCCCGAGTCCGTCAGCAACTCAGCTTACGCCCCCAGCGCCATCAGACCCATAGGAGTGAGTAGTTCGCACTTCACAAATACCGAATTGATTTGATGCATGCAAATTTATCTTCACACTCCCTCTATAACACCCCCTAAGCACCATACACAAGCTACTATGTTCGAAACAAAAGTTCATCCAAGTAGCTATAACTACATGCTCACACTACTTGGACAGGTATGGCACAGCACCTAGAGCACATTACTTCACAGCATAGCACACACAGTCTAGGCTCACGCTTTCATTCCCGAGTCCGGCTGCAGCTCAGCTTAGCACCATGAGATCTAGACAATATCTCACAAATTTTCCGTACCCCAGGACTTTCAGACCAGGACGGGTCAGTAGTTCATCCTAGTAGGTATAAACATATACTGACACAACTTCCACAGGTGTAGTGCAGTGGCCACGGCCCATGACTTCACAGCATAAGACACACAATTTAAGCTCATGCTTTAATCTCTGAATCTCGCACCAGCTCACCTTAGCAGCAACAGACTCTAGGCAATACCTGACTTAATTCCCATAATACACCACTTTCACGCTGGTAGGAGTGAATACTTCGCTTTGCACCCCCTCTATAGCATGCCCTAAACACCCCACAGAGGTTACAGTGCTCCCACCCTCCTATTTCCCATTTGTTGCCCTTATTCCACCTTCCTGTCACCAGAAACAAACCAATGTCACCCAGTGACAAACATGTATGTTTCCACCTTAATCTCCTTAGTCATAAAAACACTCGAGTGACTCATGCTGTTGATTGCCAAGGAATAAAGTTTTTCGAGCCCCCCCGAGAATGCGCTGTTTCTTTTGAATCAAAGAAATAGAGCGATAATATATTGCAGAATCAACAGCTGCAAATCGGCACCTGCCCGAGAGTGCTTTGTGGGAAAAGTGGAGTTTGAGCGTGCATACATATATATAGAAAATCAAAAGTAAAGTCATTGTGATATCTATAGATGAAGTGCTGTACGTGTACGGAAATTCGTACAATTACGAGCACGAGCTGCATGTTGATTGGATGTCAACTGTCTGTCAACACTCCAAACCAGGAAGTGTTGGCAGCCATCTTGTGCCTCGGTAGAACCGAGTCACAAGAAAACAGTAAAACAAAGATGAAAAATAAGGAAAGGGGGCAGGGTAGAAACATCCTGACCCTCTAGGCCTGCTCAGGCGGTCCCACATGGATCTTTAGGTCCCCAATTATTTTTTTTTTAATAAATAAAAGGTGGGGTACACGTATTGTACGCGTACGGAATGGAAAAGGAAAAACAAACTAGAAGTCCTTTTTATTCTTAAGTAGTCCCCGGGTTGCCAAATCCCAGGGGCGTTTTTTTTCCATAATGGGGGGCTTGTAAGGCCCTCCGAGACCCGGGGAAAGCCACCCCCTGGGGTTTTATTTTGAAATATGCGGGGTGGCTCATGGCCTCCCCCCCCCCGCAGCCCCGGGGACCGCCACCCCCTCTGGGCTTGTTTTTTTATATATATTTTTTTGTAAGTATGTTTTCAGCTCCCCCTCCCGCGTACACGTCCCGGAGACCGCCACCTTCCTGGGGCAGTAATATGTAAAATTACCTTCCAGACACGGGGATCTGTACTCCCTAGGGCTTTTTAATGTTGGGAGGGGGTCGCGCGGCTCCCCTCCTGGAACCCTTGATGGCCCTGGGGACCACCACCTCCCAGGGCCAGCTCTTGCAGTGTCTCGGGGTGCCTGCCCCCGGGACACTGCTGTTTGCAATGGAAGGGCCGGACCATCGCGGCTCCCACTTTACCACAGCAAATCGCTTTCCTATTTGAAAGAGAGAGCAAGTTAATCTCCTTTCTCTTTCAAGTAGGAAAGCAGATTGTTTTTCATCAAAGAGAGCAGCATGTATGCTGCTCTCTCTGACAAAGCAATGCGGGCTCTCGAAGGACGCGGGGAGCCGTCTGGGATCGTGGGGGCATTAGGGGCTAAAAAAAAACAGTTCTTTTTGAGAACTAACTTTACTGGTCAAAAAAAGAGCTATATTTCTATGATAGTATTTTAAACTTTCCGTTTTTTTTTGTGCACCAGTTGTACTCTCTATGCATGCGCAGCCTCGTTTCCAAGCCCATGTTTCTTTCTTTTTCTTCAAGTTCACCAATCAAAGCTGTCCTCATTTCAGGTATTAAATTTGCCGCTTTCTTTTCCTGGGCCGAGTGTGTCATCCGCTGCTATACTTTTGTAATATATTAATAATCATATTATATCTATATTTATTTGAAACGTATTGCAGAGGCGCCAAACGTTGATTACATACTCTGTCCACCGCCATTTTAGTAGTTTTCCTCCGTTATTTTTATTATAACTGTTACTTTCATTTTGCCCTCCGCCTATCTTCTCTGTGATCGATGAGATTTCCTGCCACAGACACCACGGTGTTTGTCCTTGGCCTCTGATGTTATCAGATTTGGTTCTTCAAGTTCGCCAATCAAAGCTGTCCTCATTTCAGGTATTAAATTTGCCGCTTTCTTTTCCTGGGCCGAGTGTGACATCCGCTGCTATAATTTTGTAATATATTAATAATCATATTCTATCTATATTTATTTGAAACGTATTGCAGAGGCGCCAAACGTTGATTACATACTCTGTCCACCGCCATTTTAATAGTTTTCCTCCGTTATTTTTATTATAACTGTTACTTTCATTTTGCCCTCCGCCTATCTTCTCTGTGATCGATGAGATTTGGTCAGACGCATACCTTAAAACTCATTAGAAGCACGTTAGCCACAGCCATTACAACGCGTGTCCGTCACCACAAAGCCATTATCATGCTTATGCCTTTATCATGCGTGGTAAATGTATACTAGTTGTTAAAGCATGCATGGTAAAGGCATGCGTGGTAAAGCCATATGCGTGCTAATGAATTTGTGGTGACGATCACGCATTGTTATGACCGCGTTGGAATGGCTGTTTTCCCCCGGGACACTGCAGGCACCGGGTATGGGTGTGGCGGACTCCAGGGCATCAGGCAGTGGACCACGCAGCCTCCCTCACACTATTTAGAAATCTCCGGGGGTGGTCGTTTTCGTGGTTTGAGGGGTGTCATTGAGGCCCACACAGTTAATTTTGTAGGGGGGTAGGTTTGCATGTGAAAATGTCGCAAGAGGTTTGTAAATGTGGTACACATTGTTTTGTTTTACTTTGAATTCTTTTCTATGTTGTAGTTCATCCAGAGAAAATATAACTTATTGTACAGCCAGTACTTTTCAACCCTACTGTCAAACATCTTACTATAGTAATTCAAATTATAAATATTATTTTTGTTGTGGACCGTCCCCCCCCAAAAAAAAACAAGTATATAGTTTTTTTAATTAACTTTTATTAAAACAACAATAACTGTAAACGTAACTTAAAGATAACGTAATAAACAACTAGTAAAATAACTTTAATAAAACAGTATTATAAACAAATTGTGATGTGGACTCCAAAAGACGTTGGGTAGGTAATGTGCAAAAACAAAAAAGAAAAAAAGAGTTTGAAGTTATGTAGATGTGACTAAATAAGGTGAAGCATTACAAGTGAAGGTAACACTACGATTTTACGTGTGCAGTCTTCTGTTATAGTCCCACGTACAAGTGGTGTCTATATGGAAGTGCCAACTGCGTTACTGACACAAAAGCGGCACAACGGGATAGTAAATACGCCAACTTATTTCTAATGCATTGCAATGGAGGCATTGTATATCTAGGCATCTGTGCTTACCTTGTATAAACACTGCGGCCAAACACTGCGGCCACCGGAGTTCACAACTTGAATTCAACTCTGCTTCTACACGTCAAAGTAGACAGCAGTGTCTATAACTTTAAAAGAGAAAGAGAAATGATGTCACAGAGAGTGAGAGAGAGAAAGAGAGAGAAAACAACATTAAAACTGTCTCGCAGAGTCTGGAGTTGAGATTTTTTCTTGAAAAGTCAGACGCAGATTTACAAGCTACTTGCGCCACTTTTCCCATGTTAAAAGTGACAAAAAAGTGGCGCAAAAAGCTTGTAGATCTCTTTATCAAACTGTTGTAACCTACCTGTTGTCACTGCTCGGAGGTAATTTTACATTTCTACACAGTCAAGCTGCTGCACACTACCCACTCTCTCCTTTCACAAATTATTTGTTGTTGTTTCGGAAACAAAATTCTTTGCTCACCTAGTGCCATTGGCGTGATTGAAAGAGGGTGCTCTACGTGTTGAAGAGCCCTTCACAGTAATCTCGAGAGTTCACCACTACAACTCAGATAAGGTTGTATATAGCAGACTAAGAGAGTAAGAAAGAGAAAGAGAGAAAAAAGGACATTTAAAAGTGGGAGAGACCGGGGGGGGGGGGGAGGCTGAAGCCAGAGGCGCAACCACAGTCAAAAATATCAGGCGGCTCGAAAAAATTTTCGGGGGAGCTTAACTTCAAGCAAAAAGAAGAGTGGAGCTGCAGGAGCTGTAAGCGGGGGGGGACATCAAAGCATCATTAACAAGCAAAATTTATTTAAAAGACCTGTGAAGTACTCGGGTGCGACCGTGTGTGGGCCCAGGAAGCTATCTCATCCTAGCTGAAGTCCCGTTAGCCCAATGTGTGTTTTGCGCACCTGCTGCATACTACACATTCTCTCGTTTCACAGATAACTTGTCATTCTTTTGGAAACATGCTTCTTTGCTCACCTTGTGCCATTGTCGTCGTCCTTGTTAAATTAATCCATTGTGAAGCTCTACATCTAAAAGATATTAAAAGAAAGATGTTATGATTGGTAATTGTTACTATATTAATTTGGAGTTAGATAACATCGCACTTTTATACACGTTCCTTCTCACATTGCTACAAACTGTTTGTATTGGTAATATTCCGGACATTTCAGCAATTATAAAAACGTTCCTGCTATTGGGAAACAAATGTATACATGTAAATTATTTCACTATATAGGAGTGCGTTCGTCTAAAAGGGATAGTCGCGTTTTTCTATGTAGTCTGCTGCAACCGTGACTCCTTCCGATGCGTACTCAAGCCTCACTGCTCACCTTTTCGTGGAAAAGACACCTTCTGCAAAGAAGTGTCATATATGGTGCCGAGTCTTGATACCTCTATGGCTAACAACATACTCCTGCTCCCATCATCATCATCGCAGGTTCTTCACCCGCTCAGTGCTTCGGGCACCACTAACTCAGTGACCAAAGAGGCCATGCATGTAGTAGTGGGCCCCTTGTCCGGTACTTTGGGAACAACTCTAAAATGGCGTACAACACGTGCACTCCGTCTTTTTAAACATAGGGTCACGTGTGTAGTGACGAATGTGCTGGATGGGTGTGGTGTGGGTATATACCAGCCATGAGGGAGTGTGTGGGTCGATCTGACAACTAGACCTGCAACTAAGAAATCACTACAATGGAAATCTGGGCCTTGTACTGTTGTTGTGTTTTCCTGGTAGCGTAAGCACAGTAGGCTGTACTAACGTATTCAGTCTTGATTCATTTACCACCTCCCCCAGGGGCTTTAAAATGTTGGGAGAGGGGTCACTAATTGTGCTGACTTTTCTCCTTTAGCGTGCAGTACTATATTGTTTTATAAAATGTATAACTCTTCAAACCATCTTAGCTCTTACGACGTATGGCCGCTATTTCCATAATTGCTTTTAAAAGTAATACACGCTTATTTAAAGTTTTTAAAAACTATTTTCATGATTATCCTAGATAATGTCTTCCCTTAATATGTACATTTAATACATAAATAAATGTTTTTGAACAATTAGAATCTTTCGCACCGTATGCGTACGGGGCGCCGTACATGACATCACGCGGGATTTTATTATTTTTATTTTTTTTAAATGTGGGGTACCCGTTTTGGGTGAAAAAGAAAAAAAACGCGAATCCCGCTTTATTGTTAATTAGCCTCCCGGGGCAATTTTTTTTTCATAATGGGGGCCCAGAGAGTCCCATCTGCGCTGGGATCGCTATCCCCCGGGTCTTTAACTATATGTATGCGGGGGGGCTCATGGCCCCCGGCGTTCTGTGGACCACCTCCCCCCCACCTGGAGGCCCCCCCGGGACCTCTCTTTATTAAAAAAACTGTGCAAGGGGGTTGTAAATGTGGTATTTTGCTTTCCTGTCTGTCTTGTAGAGGATCCAGGGTAAACATAACATTTTTTTGTACAGCCAGTACCTTTCTGCCTGTTACCATAGTAACAGTTCATGGATCACTTGCGTAAATACAAGGTTAGAAGTTCACCACAATATGTTGCTAATTCAAATAGTTACTGTGCTGGAGATTTATATATTTTTTTTTATAGGAACCGTTAGTCGTCGAAGAAGTCAGTGAAAAAGTTTTGTAAGCGATTCCTTCCTGTTCGGGGAGTATTAGAGAAACGTGTTCCTAGCGGGACTTTACGAAGCTTAATGTTCATTGGCTTGAAGTATTAAAAGTAGAAGGTTCGGCAGTCATTCCTTGCTAGTCTGTGGAACAACATGGACATTTTATTGGCTAAAGTGTTCTGAGCACAAGTTTGCTCTTTATTGGGTGGGAACGGTTCACTGTTGTCAGAGATATTGTGATGCATTTTCAAAAGGAGTATGGGGAAAGAAAGTAGTAGAGGGCAGGTTAGGAACACTATTAACTCTATACAGTGCCCATAAGGTGGTGGAGAGGAAGTATGAGGGAAATTTTTTTTTATATGCTTCAATGGCCATTTATATAATTGCCGTGTGGGGTATAAATCACGGCGAAAAAATGATAGTGTTTGGCGCTTTTTTTGTTTTATCAAGTTTGTAGGCGACATACTTCTTAGGAGCACTATTTACTTATAATGTGGTGTTTCATTTCCTGATGGGGAGGTGTGGTTGTGCAGCAAAAAAATCAGTCTCGGTTTGAAACAGTTTTTATTAAGCAAATACAAATAAACTTCCTTCAGAAACTGTCGCTGTATATATGAAAGGGGTGACAATAAAAATGTAATTTCATAAAATATCAGTTAAGCGTGGTTATATACTTCTTTTTTGTGCTACGGTTTGTAAAAGTGTTGCCCCACATTCTTGATTATGTAAGAGGGCATCAGTTGCTTTTAGATAAAGTAGAATAGAAGTGCTACAACAAACACTCCCACACTACATTATCTCAGATCAAGAGAACAAGTAAAAAACAGTTAAATACAAATGATTTCATATTACATAGAAATGCATGCATTATTATTTTTCAAATTTGTATTCTGTACAATTCAGGAACGTGCTGTCGTAGTACTTAGAGGTTGCAGACTGTTCCGCTAATAAATCACATACTCACTAAAGAATATATAGGATGGTACTCTTTTAATATGAAGTACAGGTCCTATATATTCTTTAGGGAGAAGGTGAATAGGAACCGCTAATAAGAATAGAAATTAGAAAATAACATTCAGAAATGTAGGGTTTATTAAATATTTAAAGTAACAAAGTATGCATGATAGCTATATTTTTTTCTTCTGCTGTTTCATAAAATATGTTTCTTGAAAAAAATATCTGATCAAGTACTTTTTAATATTTGAAAGTTATATTATAGATGGCGCTGAAAAATCTCCCATTCCTCTTCTGTAGCAATAGGACAGTCTATTATAATATAACGATTGATACCATTGTTACAGTAAAACGAAAAGGAAAATAAAGTTATGTACTTAACGGAACATCCATGATGAATAAATTTCGAGCAGGAATTATTACTGAACTTCTTTTCTCCGGGAGGTGAAAAAGTTTGATCTTCATGGTGACGGGTCATAAACTCCTCTGAGATCATGACGGTGAGAATAATAATATGTATATATTCTCACAGCATATGATCACAAGGGGAAAATAGACTGAAAACCGCAAGCTGGTATAGTTGCTTACTTATCGTTACTCTTTGTGACGATAGATCATGAAGTCCACTAAGATCCCAAAGACTGGTAATGTTATAATATACATATTAACAGTATGTGATCTCTAGGGGAAAACACAATAGCAATTGGAAGATGGTGACGTTGATTGTAAATGTTTAGGGTTTGCGTCGACGGGTCACCAACACCTCTCAAGGTAAGTACAGTGTCAATATTATAATATAAAAACTCACTATATATAAGGTGAAAGGAGCCAGAAAAGGAGCAATGTTTGATATAATCTATCTGTTTCGATAAAACAAGCTGCTAACGTTACAGAGAAAAAGCAAAAAACATGCAATAACATTTTTTCTACATATAAATGTTTAAATATTGATAAATAGCCACAAATTATTACTAAGTACTATGCCTATGCCATATTGAAACAACTTACAACTCCGGAATATGTTTGTTGACGGAAAAAAAGAATCCGATGTTAGAAAACGGAACCTGCAACATAGATTGGCGACTCAGAAATAACTCATGAAAACGAAACTAATTGCACAGTAGGTGTGGTTTATATTGTTTTTGGTTGTTTAGTAGTCTACGGAAGGAAGCTCTGGGTCCGCCTATTTAGATGGCACGTTTTGCAGTTTACACGTGCTCATGTTTTCACTGTTTTTGTTCTGCACATGTTCGGAAAAGTTACAAACTGTGAAGCTGTAAAGGTTTCGATTTCAATCGTAACACTTATAAGGTATTATTATCTACATACGTTGGAGAGTTTAAAAAGTGTTAGTCGGTAAAATGTGTTCTTTGCATTTTCATGATTAAAAGCATGTAAATAGAAGATATAAAAAACAAAATATCGTTATCATTGGAAGAAAAATAAGGATTAATATTTGTTATTGTTATGCTTTTTAATTTAATTTTTTTTAGCATTTGTAAATCATAATCCTACCCTCGGAAAGGTGTGCTGGCACTTCGGGCGTTGGGAAAATTAATAAATAGTAAATGACTTTTTCTATGCACCTGCAAACTTGGCTTTTAAACTTGCAATTGCCCAGTCGGTATCTTTACACTTCCTCCAAACATTCTGCTATTGCTATTTTAGTATTGTAGTGAACCATACAGCAGTATGTGTTTATCTATACACTGTTTTAAAAGTGAAGCAGTTATACATTCAGCTCCACACTCTCCTTGGACAACTGTAATCATCCAGTCAGTATCTATGTAGTCATGGAGCTTCACTTTTAGTACAATAAATACATTAGTAGATAGTGCTCAAACCTTTATTATTTTTCAACAATGCATTTATTCTTGTAACATCTCATAATTTAACAGACATTCCAATACAACTTCATCGGATATGTCATTCAGATCAATTTCCTCGTCAGCAGGTTCTGATTTAATGTGTTCTAAAATTTCAACATAATTTAAAACTTCAACAAAATCTGCATCAAACTTTCATCTTCAAAATTACAATTCATGTCTGCAGCACTAATTTCTCCTTCTTCACTCTCATTGCCTGTGACAGTATGAGGCTGTTCTCTTTCCATAATTTTTCCTTTATGTTCTTGCTCCTTGTATAAAAATATAAACAGTTAATTGTATCACTTTTCGTAATATATAATACAAAACTACCGTTTTCACCTATTTTGGCCTACAAAAAATTACTATATAAATACCATTATCTAATAACATTCCATTAGTAGAGTTTTAGTCCTTTACAAAATTACACAACTATAATTACTTATAAGGATATGCTGTTCTTAGCTTTTCTTAAATTTTGAAAGCAGTCACGCACATACCCGTGAGGGTCTCAAGGCGATGGGGGGGGTGCTGCTACAGATCGAAGAGCCAGGATTTGAGAAGTCTTCTGAAGGCCAGCAGGTCCTGGGTCTGTCGTAGGCTGGTAGGGAGAGCGTTCCAGTTTTGCTCAGGGAGTGGTAGATTTATTGTACCCGTACCAACCACATATGGACGACGTACAGCTGTAATGTTGAAAGTCGTCATGTAAGCATACGCAAGAAAGAAAAATAAAAATAATTTTAGATATTTATGAAGTATATTTGTTTATGTGTTGTGTGGCTGTTGGTATTATCATTTGTGCTTGTTTTTTTCCTTCACTGTCTCTACCCGTGGTTAGTGTTTTTTGACCAGCATTTGTGCTTGTTTTGTTTCCTTCATAGCCTTTTTTTCCCGTGTTTAGCGTTCTTCTTGACCTTTTGTGCTTGTACTCATTGTTGTGCCCGCTCTCCCTCGCGTTTTCCCGCCTCCCTCGACGCCCCCCGCTTCCCGCCACCACCGCCGACCCCGCCCCTTTTTTCTTCTGTTCCCTCCCCGCTCCCGCCTCCCAGCTGCTCCGCACACCCGCGCACTTGGCCTTAAAAGGCGACCGTGCGACACAGGTGAGTGTGACCCACTTGTGGGACACCCCCGCGCCGCACGGCCACCAGCTGCTGCGTGTGCCCCCCTGCTGTGCCCTCTGCCTCGCTGCCTGCCGCGCTACCGGCTGACCCTGCTAGCGCTGCTCTGCTCTGTTGGTATTATCATTTGTGCTTGTTTTTTTCCTTCACTGTCTCTACCCGTGGTTAGTGTTTTTTGACCAGCATTTGTGCTTGTTTTGTTTCCTTCATAGCCTTTTTTTCCCGTGTTTAGCGTTTTTCTTGACCTTTTGTGCTTGTACTCATTGTTGTGCCCGCTCTCCCTCGCGTTTTCCCGCCTCCCTCGACGCCCCCCGCTTCCCGCCACCACCGCCGACCCCGCCCCTTTTTTCTTCTGTTCCCTCCCCGCTCCCGCCTCCCAGCTGCTCCGCCCACCCGCGCACTTGGCCTTAAAAGGCGACCGTGCGACACAGGTGAGTGTGACCCACTTGTGGGACACCCCCGCGCCGCACGGCCACCAGCTGCTGCGTGTGCCCCCCTGCTGTGCCCTCTGCCTCGCTGCCTGCCGCGCTACCGGCTGACCCTGCTAGCGCTGCTCTGCTCTGTTGGTATTATCATTTGTGCTTGTTTTTTTCCTTCACTGTCTCCACCCGTGGTTAGTGTTTTTTGACCAGCATTTGTGCTTGTTTTGTTTCCTTCATAGCCTTTTTTTCCCGTGTTTAGCATTTTTCTTGACCTTTTGTGCTTGTACTCATTGTTGTGCCCGCTCTCCCTCGCGTTTTCCCGCCTCCCTCGATGCCCCCCGCTTCCCGCCACCACCGCCGACCCCGCCCCTTTTTTTCTTCTGTTCCCTCCCCGCTCCCGCCTCCCAGCTGCCCCGCCCACCCGCGCACTTCGCCTTAAATGGCGACCGTGCGAACGCGCAGCGTTGACGCGCAGCGGGCGAGCCGATTGTGCGCCGAAGGCGCGCCAAAGGTAAGCCCGTCTGCGCCCGTCCGCGACCGGATCGCGACCAGCGCCAGGAACCCTGGCCCCCACCGACGGAAGCCGACCCGACGAACCTACAACGCCGCCGACCTCACCGCACTCAACAACGGCCGCATCCCAGGATGTCATCGAGCCGCCCCGAAGCACACCCACGGACCCTTCAGCTGCCACGCCTGCAAGTTCACCTGCACCCGGACTCACCCTGCACCAGCACTCGCCAAGCCGACCATCAGCAACAACCACCTGAAGTGCATCCTGCTCAACACCCGCTCCGTCCACAGACACGCCGTAGAACTCTGGAACCTCCTCGACACCACCGCCCCTGACGTTGCCTTCCTCACCGAGACCTGGATGAACGCCTCCTCAGCCCCAGACATCGCCATCGCCATCCCGGAGGGCTACAAGATCATCCGGAGGGACCGCACCGCCAACCTGACGGGAGGAGGCATCGCCATCATCCACAGAGACACCATCCGCATCACGACCAACACCGACGACACCCTAACCACCGCTGAACACCTGCACTTCCAGATCCACACCAACCCGAAGACCACCCTCAGAGGCACCCTGATCTACCGACCCCCGGGTCCACGCACACGATTCAGCGAGGACATCGCCGACTTCGTCAGCCCGCATGCACTCCCCTCCGCCGACTACATCCTCCTGGGGGACCTCAACTTCCACCTGGAGAACAACAGCGACCGTAACACCATCAGCCTGCTCGACAACCTCGCCAACCTCGGACTCAAGCAACTGGTGACCACCCCCACCCACCTCGCCGGACACACACTCGACGCCGTCTTCTCATCCAGCAAAGACGTCACCTTCAGCCACGCCACTGGACTCCACTGGACGGACCACAGCTGCGTCCACTTCAGCTTCAAAAGAACGACGATCCACCACCACCAGCAACAGGTTGCCCGAAGAAGCTGGAACAAGATCACAGCCGACCAGCTCTCCGCCTCCCTGAGCCAGCACCCCCCGCCAGCTCAGCGAACCCCAGCCAGGCCGCCGACAACCTCACAAAGTGGATCAACAACGGCGCGGACGAACTCGCCCCTCTGAGAACCCCGCCCAGCAGACCCTGCAGCAGAAAAACACCATGGTTCACCGACGAACTCAAGAGCTCCAAGAAGAACTGTCGAGCCCTCGAGAAAGTCTGGAGAAGGGAACCAACTACGGACAACATGACCACCCTCAAGCTCGCCACCCGGAAACACCACCAACTGATCCGCGCCACCAAGAAAAATACATACAAGGACCGGCTGGACAACAACGCACACAACAGCAAGGAACTCTTCAACATCGTCAAAGAGCTCTCCAACCCCAACGCCGGAAACAATGACATCACCCCGTCGCAAGACCTCTGCAACTCCCTCGCCTCCTACTTCCACAACAAGATCGCGGACATACACAACAGCTTCAGCAACCAACCAACGCAAGCCACAACCACAACAACGCCACCCACCACCACCCTCCGCACCTGGACTCCGATCAGCACCGAAGACACCATCCGCACAATGAACTCCATCCACTCCGGATCTCCGACTGACCCCTGCCCTCACCACGTCTTCAACAAGGCCGACGCTGTCATCGCACCCCACCTGCGGGACATCATCAACACCTCCTTCGACACCGCCACCTTCCCCGAGAGCTGGAAGCACGCCGAACTCAGCGCTCTCCTCAAGAAACCCACAGCAGATCCCACCGACCTCAAGAACTACCGTCCAATCTCGCTCCTCCCGTTCCCGGCCAAAGTCATCGAGAAGACCGTCAACAAACAGCTGGCCGCCTTCCTCGAGACGAATGGATCCCTCGACCCCTCACAGTCTGGCTTCCGAGCGAACCACAGCACCGGGACCGCCCTCATCGCTGCCACCGATGACATACGAACTCTGATGGACAATGGAGAAACAGCGGCCCTCATCCTCCTGGACCTCTCCGCGGCTTTCGACACCGTCTGCCACCGCACCCTAGTACAGCGCCTCGGCAACATCGGAATCCAGGACAAGGCACTGGAATGGATCACCTCCTTCCTCGACGGAAGAACACAGAGAGTCCGCCTACCACCGTACAAGTCAGAGGCCACCAAAGTCATCTGCGGCGTCCCTCAAGGATCCTCACTGAGCCCCACCCTCTTCAACGTCTACATGAGCCCCCTCGCGGCCATCGCACGCCATCACAACCTCAGCATAATCTCCTACGCCGACGACACCCAGCTGATCCTCTCCCTGACCAACGACCCCGCCACCGCCAGATCCAACCTACACGAAGGGATGAGAGAGGTAGCCGAATGGATGACGACCAGCCGCCTGAAATTGAACTCGGACAAGATGGAGGTCCTCATCCTGGGCTCCTCGCCCTCCGCCTGGGACGACTCCTGGTGGCCCCCCGCCCTGGGCACCGCACCCAAACCGACGGACCACGCACGCAACCTAGGCTTCATCCTGGACTCCTCCCTCTCCATGACCAGACAAGTAAACGCCGTCTCCTCGTCCTGCTTCAACATCCTGCGCATGCTACGTAAGATCTTCCGGTGGATCCCCACCGAGACGAGGAAGACGGTCACCCAGGCCCTCGTCACCAGCCGACTGGTCTACGGCAACGCCCTCTACGCCGGAACCACCGCCAAGCTCCAGAAAAGACTCCAGCGGATCCAGAACGCCTCGGCCAGACTCATCCTCGACATCCCCCGACGCAGCCACATCTCCGGACACCTGAGAGACCTGCATTGGCTCCCGGTCAACAAGAGAATCACCTTCCGTCTCCTCACCCACGCGCACAAAGCCCTACACGACCAAGGCCCGAGCTACCTCAACAACCGGATCAACTTCTACACTCCCAAGCGCCTCCTCAGATCAACCAGCCACGCCCTCGCCGCCGTCCCCCGCATCCGAAGAGCGACAACAGGAGGAAGGTCCTTCTCCTACCTGGCCGCCAAGACCTGGAACTCACTCCCAACCGACCTGCGCCTGACCCAAGACCACCTCTCCTTCAGGAAGTAGCTCAAGACCTGGCTGTTCGAGCAGTAACGGCACCCCCCCCCCCCCACCCCAGCGCCTTGAGACCCTACGGGTGAGTAGTGCGCTCTATAAATGACCTGATTGATTGTTTGATTGAAAAAGAGCCGTTGTGTTTATTGCGAGATTTTAGTACCTACAAGTAAGTACCGATGAAGTGTCTTACGTTTAGGAGGAAGACTCTGTTCCCCTCATCTGTAAAATGTACACCATCTCTCCTATAGATGCCATGCATATTGAAACGCAGATTGTTGTTGTAAATGGACCCCATTCGATAGTCTCGGAGAAAGGCAGAAACAGATTTAGGCATATATTAGAATATACAAAGACAGGTTTGGGGAACAGTGTCATTAATTGTGCAAATGTGTCCTTCATGAGCATTTCCAGAGCTACCCCAGTCAAAGTGCCTAGGTCATTGCCACCACAGTGCACAATTATGAGGTCAGGGTGTTGGAGATGCATAAAGGATTTCACCAATGGCATCAATTGGTACAACATTAATCCTCTCTGTCCTATCCATTTAATGTCTACATTTGGTAAACCTAGGTCCTTGTGAATTCTTTTCTGTTGTGCGTACCTTTGACTCCAGACAATATAGCTGTGTCCCACAATCCACACTGTAAGCATTTTGAAGAGAGGTCTGGATGCACTCTGATGGCGTCTGTAAATGAAATGGTAGTTTGAAAAGTACGATTTTTCTAAAATGGTAAACAACATGCAGTTTTCAAAAAAAGAAAAGAAATGATTGGTTGTTTGACAACACTTTACAGAAAACTAGGTTCCATGTTTCTGTTTTTTAAAAGCCTTATTTTTATTGGTTAAGACAAAGTGATAGAAAAGAACGTTACTTAAGATAAGCTGGTATATTCTCCAGTCAAGCATACTTGCTGTTTCAATTTGCAACAATGTATGATGAACTTTTCACTTGTGTTCGCTGAAGTGTTTATATGGTAACTGGCAGATTGTGGAATGGGGGAAGAGTTAAAAGGTCTATTAGTTGGAAAGGTTTGGAATGTTAAACCAATAGAAATGTGTGTTTTCTTTTGAATTAATGTGTACAGGATTTTAATTGGTTATTTATATGTATGTATTCGTAAAATGAGAGGGGAAATGTTCTATTTGACGGTTGTGCTGCAAACACTGAACTCCAGAGATTTTGTAGAAGAATATCCACTGTGTGAGTGGTATTCCTGTTAATCTAGAATTCAATTTGAAAGGTGAGTTGAAAAGTTGTATGGGAGTGCGTGTGTGCAGTGTATCTTTGTACATTAACGGATTATGGGGTATATTATCAAGACTCGGCAATACAATTATCGCCACTTTATCGGCAGGAAACTGCCGATAAATTGTTGATAATGTTATCGCCTGTCTTGATAATATGCTCCTATATTCGTCCGTTGTTAAACAGTTTATAGTAGTAAATGTGTTTTGCTATAATGCATGCTGTTATGTTTTTTTCTTTAATATAATTTTGTGCCTCTCTGTACATTAAGGGATTATGGGCCATATTGTCAATAAAGGACGATACATTATCGCCGCTTTTATCGACAGGAAACTGCCGGTAAAGCGGTGATAATGCTTCCCATGGAAACCCAGGTTATGGTGTTAACCTGGGCTTCTATGGGAATTCACAAGGATATATTATCGAGACCATTATCACCGCTTTAGTGGCAGTTTCCTGCCGGTGAAAGCGGCGATAATGTATCGCCCTTTACTGATAATATGGCACTGACGGGCATATTATTAAGGACCAGTGTTAAAATTATCGACGTTTTATGTGCATAAAAGTGCCGATAAAGCGGCGAAAATGGGCTTGATAATAGGTTCTTGTAAATTGCTATAGAAGCCCAAGTTCTGGTGTTAACCTGGGCTGGTATGGAAATTCTCAAGGGCATATTGTCAAGCTCATTATCGTCGCTTTATCAGCATTTTCCTGCCGATAACAATGACGATAATCTATCGCCTTTTGTTGATAATATGTCCCGAAATTCATTTTATTAATTTAATTGTTTACTTACCTGCAATGATCCAGGGGGCATATTACCATGGGTGGCGATAGGCAATTATCGCCGGTTTAGCGTCCGTTTTCGGCTGCTAAGGGGCATTAATTCTATTGCCCTATTAGCAACGAGCAGTTTGGGGCCCGTTTTGCATGTCAGCGATGTTTATCGTTAATGACGTGCAAAGTGGGCGTACCCAACCAGTTACCGACTGAAAGAAGTCGCTAACATCGCTATCGCCTATTAGCAAGGCAGGCGTAGCGTTGGAAATATTCGCGCTAACCGCGAATATCTCCAATTACTAACACCTGCCCAGACCAGTTCTTAGCCATGTTATCCAATGGGAGGTGGATAACATGACTAAGACCATTTCGTCTCTAATGCGTGAATATCGCTGTATTCTCAGCGATATTCATGCATTTCGCCGCTATCGCTGGATATATTAGCACAATGGAGAAAAACATTGCTAATATCATGTTTTCTCCGCTAACATATCCAGCGATAGGCAACGATAAAAAAATCGTTGCTAACCCTATTTAGCCATAAATATCACTACTTGTTGGTAATATGCCTCCAGATTCCGTTGTTTATCACTCCTCACCCTGCCCCTCCTCTGCCCCGCCTGCCTGCCCCATCGCAACTCCCTCCACGGACCGCGGCTGTTTCTTTATTCCGTTATATTGTACTGTCTATTTATACTCTCATTTTTTATTAAATATTCCTTGTTTCATACTCCTTGTTCTTTTGTTGTAAGTCCTTTTATTTTTATAATCCGAGGTTTGTCCTCATACTCCTCCCTCTGTTCTTGTAAGTAATATAATAGAATATTTGATATATATGTTTTTGTAATGTTATATATATTTTTTTATTATAGGTTGTGTTTATCAATACTAAAAATACTGCACCATGCCAACGAAGTACCAAAAGAGGAAGCCACGAAAGAAAAGTGTGTAGTTGAAGAGAACTCACCAAGAAGATTTACATGAAGAGAGATGTCTTAACAAACAGAAAGAAAATCCTGGTAAGAGCAGGATCACTTTTTTGAGGAAAATATTAAAGACTAAGGGCCAGATGTAGGTGTCAAAATACCGGTCGGAATCGGCCGAAAATACCGATTTTAGTCCGTTTCCGACTGGTATTTTGACATTGGTATGTAGGGGCACTGAAAACATACAGATTCGGTAATTGTACCGAATCGGTAATTTTACCAAATCGGTAAAATTACCGAATCTGTATTTTCCTATGTAGGTAGCACTTCTAACAGTGCTACAGGGCCTTTAGAATTCGTTATTTACCATGTAATACAATTGCATGGTAAATAACGAATTCTTGTGTACATGCACATCTGTGCATGTACACCTGTGCCATGTGGCACACAGACATGCCCTAAGGGCATGTCTGTGTGCCACATGGTGCACAAGCCAGTTACAGGGGTGCTACAGGGTGTCACATTGAAACCCTGTACCCCTTGTAAATTTGGTATTTTTACCGATTCGGTAATTACCGAATCGGTAACTGCCATTGAATCCTATGGGCTTCAAGGCCCATAGGAATCAATGGCAAATACCGATTCTGTAATTACAGAATCGGTAAATACCGAATCATACCGATTCGTTATTTGTTACCGAATTTCTACCTACATTTCAATTACCGATTCATAAATACCGAATCGGTAAAATTCGGTATTTATGAATCGGTAATTCACATATACCTACATCTAGGCCCTGGAGTAGTGTTCAGAAACTGAAAAATGTCTTTAGTGTATCAGCAAAGAAAAAAAAACTACTAATAAAGAAAAGAATAATGGAAAATCAAGTGCAGACAAAACTGTGTATAGTACAAGGAGGAAATTCATGGAAATTAGGAAAAAAATGTTTTATAATAGATTGGTATCAAATTTAATGAAAGAAATTAAGGTATATAAGAAAAAACAGTATTTTATAAGAAGAAGAAAGCTAAAGAAAAAATAGTTGAGAAAGCTTTGGAATTGAAAAGACAACTGTTTATTTTAGAATCAATAGAATTAGATCACTATATAAACCAATCCATTTAATGAAGGGCAAAAGTACGTAGAGAACACTAATTAACAGAAGTAATTTTTGTGAGGTTTTTTTGGGTGAATGGAAACATAGTTCAAGTTCTGAGCCTTTTTTTAATGAAGAAAGTTATCTTCAGAGTAATGATTTGCTGCATGCAGTTGACACTACTGATCGTGCTTATGAGGTTAGAAATGGTTGTCCTATTGAGAAAGAGAAAATTATTCCTAGAAATGCAGAAGAGGTGTTAGCTGGTGAATTTTTAGGGAGACGTCCTAAAGCTCCAGTGTACACTTGGAATTGTAGTAGTATTTGCAGTGTGCAGCAAGAATCGATTGATTATTTATGCAATTTCTTACGTAATTACACCAAGAAAAGTGTTAAACAAAAGGTTAAGATGTTACAAGAACTAGACCCTTGCAGAGTGAGAGAAAATACTGGTTTGCAAGGTCATTCTCTACCTTGTCTTTCTAAAAAAGTATGTCGAAGTGTTTTCCACCATTTCAGGATGTTAGCAGTTCATCATACTCAGATGAGGAAATTAGTCAGAACATTGTATTACGCAAAAAGTCCAGCACTAATGTTAAAAAAGTTGAACACTGCTCCTTTGCGTGGATCTGTATCAGATGTAACAAATGTTTGTGATAAAATTGAGATTAGTTACTTTGGTCCTCAGGAAGACAGTGGAGAAAGAGAGATTGATAGAAGAAAATGTGGAAGAGAATGTAGGACAGTGCAGTGTAGAACATTTTGAGCAAGAAATATACAGTTTAAGGTGATTTCAGGTGAAAGGCCAAATTATTCTTGTATCTGTTGTCGACGAATTAATTATAAAAATCAGACCCGGACTGTTGATCTGTATTTAAAAAGTGAAAAGGAAAATAATAATGAGTGGAAGGATTTTGCAACTTATTTGTTGGTACAGAATTGTTTTGAAATGGGTTCTGATCAGGGTATTTGTAAATATTGTTATAACAAATTAGATGAGAACAAAATTCTGCTAGAGCTATGCATAATAATCTTGATTTGGTAAATATTCCTTCGGAACTGATGGATTTAAATACCTATGAGTCTATTCTTATTCAATGTGTGCATCCATTTCAGGCTATTGTTCGTATGGAGCCTAAGACAGGAAAATTGCCTCCTTCTGATTTACAAAGAGGATTAAAGGGAAGAGTTGTATATTTGCCTCGAAAAATATTGAAACTATTAGTGTAGAAAATGTAGAGGATGAACCTTTAGTTATTCTTCCTAATGGCATTCCTACTAAGAGTAGGAAAATCTGGCAAGAATTAGTGGATGTTAGGAAAGTGAAAAAGGCAAGGTTGTATCTGGTAAAAAATAATCAATATTACAAAAATGTGTATGTGGGAGAAGAAGAAATAACTGTACAAGAAGATAGTGACTTGCCATCCGGACAAATTGAAAAAGTGGATGTGTCCAGAACTGAAGAAATCTACGAACATTACAGTGTTCAGCCACTGCATTCCAAAGAAATGATGGGGAATGCTATAGAGTTATTTTAAATGAAAGAAGCAAAAGGAAGTCCCATTAGTGTATGGGTAAAAAGCTTGTAAGCACGTTGCTTCCCTCAGTTGTTTCCTACAGGAAAAGGAGGACGATATGATGAACGACCTGTGCAGATTCCTGCATCTGAATACCGGACATCAAGATTATATGCAGAAGATGCAAGATTTCGACAATGTATTCCATATTTGTTTCATGAGAGTGATTTGTCTGGACTTTCTTATGCAGTAAACCATATATTGAAAACAGGTGTACATCTGCAAAATGTTTCAGCAAAAGAATTTATGGATAAAGTACAACAGAAAGATAATGTTTTGGAAACTCAGCTGATTAATCTGATGGCATGTCAGCGTGGTACTAATGAGTACTGGTACCGTCGTCATGGAGACCTTAAATGTATGCTAAGGAACTTAGGAACTCCTACATGGTTCCTTACTCTAAGCTGTGCTGAATATGCTTGGGATGATTTACTTCAATTTCTTCGAGAGCCAAATCCAAATATACCAAATATCGAATACAAGACACCTGGAGAATTGTGCTCTTTGTATCCTGTTAATGTATGCAGGTATTTCAATCATAGATTCGAAGCAATGATGTCTTTTATCACCAATAAAAAAATTCTCCTCTTGGAGAGGTTCTGGATTTCTTTTGGAGTAAGGAGTATCAAGCAAGAGGTGATCCTCACATACATATGCTATTATGGATCAAAGATGCTCCCAAATTTGGAACAGACTCAGATGATACTGTGTTGTTTTTTATTGAAGAATTTGCTACATGTGATATAGACAAAAGTACACAAGATAACAACTTAAGACAACAAGTCTTACGATTCCAAAGCCATCGTGGTAAATACTGTCGTCGAAAGTACAAATCTTAGGACAAATACTACAGCAAATGCCGTTTTGCATTTCCTCGACCTGTAATATCGAAAGAAAGAGTGAACAGTTTTGTCATCTTTGCGACATAATATCACCAGAAAGTCTCCAAAAAATACATACAACTTAAAAAGAAACGAAGAGTCAAAATACATAAATGACTATAACTCAGTCATTTTGTCTATGTGGAATGCTAATATAGATATTCAATATGTTGCAGACAATTCCATTGCTGTTGCTCTATATGTAACATCGTACATAACAAAGTCAGAAAAGATGGAATTGAAGGAAATGTGGGAAGAGATTTCCCATGAGAAGAGTCTAAGTAAGAAATTATACAGTTACAGTTTGAAGATGTTATCTCATCGAGAAATTGGAGCGTATGAATGCTTGGATCGCTTATCATCTGCATGTCTGTACTCTAAATCTAGAAGAATCATTTGGGTGAGTCTAGGTCTTGCTGCAACACGAAACCGAGTTCTTAAATCTGTACAAGAAATTGAATATTTAGCTGAAAAAGAGCCAGAAAGTACTGATATTGTGGAAACAAATATGTTGGATACATATTATCCAAATAGAAGTCATCATCTTGAAAACATTTGTCTCTATGAAGTGCTGCAAAACTATATTTTTAAACGGAATATTACTGAAAACATGAATAATGGTATATATGCCATTATTGGTTCTGAAGGATGTCTGGTGAAACAAAGAAAAGGACATTTGATTAATCACCGTAAACTGAGTTGCAAAACACCTGACAAAAGGGAATTTTACTATTTAGCTATTTTGCAACTTTTCAAACCATGGCGTTCAGAATTGCAATTACTTGGAGATTTTGAGAGCTATGAAGATTCCTTCAATGCAACTAAAGATACTATAGAATTTCCTGTTTTTGCTAATTATGTCAAAATGTTGAATGACGAAATTGAGCAAGAAGCTACAATTGCAGCTGAGATCACTAGAGACAGTTCTCAAGACAGTCAAACTTCTGCTCCGTTGAGTCAGGACCCATTAGGAGAGCCAATTGTTCTAAATGAAGCAGCAACTGCTATGAAAGATGTGGAAACAGTAATGTATCAAGGTCAAGAAGATCTAAACTTGGAAAAACAACTAAATCTTGAGCAGAAAGAAATATATGAGCAAGTGAGAGAACAGATTGACCATGGATTTCTTCATGAGAAGAAAGAAGACTCTTGCTCATCATTTGAACCTATCCGTATGTATGTGAGTGGACAAGCTGGAACAGGAAAAAGTCTTTTAAATAAAGTAATCACAAGTTTTCTACAGAAAAGAACTGAGTCACATCTGTCTTGTGTTGTCACTGCTCCAACTGGATTAGCATCTCACAATATTAAAGGAATTACTTTACATCATTTATTAATGCTACCAGTAGAGCATGACAACAAATTACAATACCACAAGCTATCTGGAGAAGCTTCTTGTGAAGTTTCAAGAGTGTTGAGGAAAATGAAGCTTCTCATTATTGATGAGGTAAGCATGGTCTCAAACGTAATGCTTACCTTTGTGCATTTATGAATGCAGCAAATTTTTAAAACAGAGTATGACGTATTATTCTGAGGAAAACACGTCATAGTTTTTGGAGATCTTCTACAACTTACTCCTACAGTCTTTGGGGAGTATTGGCAATGTAAACATTTGGTCATATTTTTAGTATAAGATATGCGACAAGCAAATGATGTTGCTTATAGAACTATTCTTCAAGATATAAGAATTGGAAAATTGACCGAACATGGCAAACAAGCTTTCCAGACACGATTACTTTCCAATTTGTTTCCAAATGCAAATATTGTCCCAGAGAAAACATACATAAGAATTGCAGACAACAAATCTGTAATCTGCTTAATTCCAACACTGTGTGAATGTTCTATATTCAATGAAGAAATGTTAAAGTTGGAAAATGAAGAAAATATCAAATTGGAAGCAATTGATAAAATAGAACATGAAGGTATCAGTATTATTTTGAGTGAAAACTTGAAGAGGACATTGGATTTTTTAGAGAAATCAATAAGTAAAACTGCTGGTTTAGAAAAGAATTTGTATGCATGTGTAAATTGTAGGGTAATGTTGCGAAGAAATTTGAATGTGCAAAAAGGTTTAGTATATGGAGCATTGGGTAAAATTGTTGATTTTGTTAATTATGTAAATAGAGGTGGGATTGAATTTTTGGAAATCAAATTTGATGAAATTGTACAAGTTAGTCATTGTGCAGCTCGTTTTTTGCTTGTAAAAGATTTGTGTCTGCAGAGAACAGTTTCCTGTTTGTTTGGAATATATGCGGTGACCATTCATAAATCTCAAGGTTTAAGTGTAAATTGTGCTTTAGTAAATATTGGAAGTACCGTGTTTAAAGAAGGTATGACATGTGTTGCTTTGTCTCGAGTCAGAAATTTATCTGGATTGTACTTGATTGATTTTGATGAGACAAAGGTTTCTGCAGATGCAAACTGTGTGAAAGAGTATAATAGGTTAAGAACAGAATATGCACCCAATTTAGGTCAATATCCAGTGATTGAAAAGCATGTGGTAGGTAGAAAAAGAAGATTTGAGAATATCTGTTGTGAAACTGTACAGAAAGAAAAAAAACAAGATGAAGTTGCGCTTGCAAGCAAAAAGAAAAAGGACAGTGTTGAAGAGAATGTTGGTTATCAGTTTGAAAATAGTTCTGGTGTCAACTGCTATGCTAATGTAGTGGTTAATGTTGTTTTTTTTCTTGAAAGTTTCCAACAACAAATTGTAGAAAATCGGGACAAAGATTCTGTTCATTGTTGAATTCTGTTTAGGACAAATGTAGTAGTGATAAAAGTAAAATACAAAGTGTTTCTGATATTCGAAATGTTTTGGACATATGTTCTGGTTCTTGTCAATTTACGCAGAATATTCAGCAAGATTGTCAGGAATTTTTAATGTTTATGCTTGTTGTACTGGAAGATGAAGGTATAGATGTTGAAAACCTTTTTGGCCTTTCTTATAAATGGCATTATGACTGTCAAAATTGTTTGTTTACATGTAGAACTGACATAGACACTGAGCGATTCATATATTTGACTTTACCTGACTGAGAATCATTGTCTTTTAACAATCTAATTAGAGGAGCAAGTCAAAACATGCAGTGTAGCCAATGTAAATCAGAAATGTCATCAACATTACTTATAGAAAGAGATGGACAGTATGTAATGTTAATGCTGCAACGTTGTAGAACTGATGGAACAAAATTGAAAACTTTAATTAAAAATGTTGTAGCTGGTCAATGTTCAATATCAAGAAGAACTTTTATAGCTGTTACTATTATTTTTCATGATGGACCTTCTACCACATCTGGACATTACATTGTTTATTTAAAATGTCGGAAAGGTTGGATACAGTGTAATGATACTCAATTAGTTTTTAAGCAACGTTTGCCCAAAGAGTTACCCAATTCTTACCTAATATTTTTAAAGACATTTTAAGATCAAAATTTGCCTTTAGGATTAGTGCTGTTAAGGTAGATTAGTCTGGTGTTGTAGAGTATTTTGTAAGTGAGGCTGAGGAGCTTGAAGGCGATCCTTTTGTTGATATTGGGGCTGTGTAGGTGTATCTGGTGGTGGGTGATGTGGGTGCAGCCGGGGACATTGATGATCACTCAGGTGGAGGTCTTTTGGATTTGTTGTAGTTGCTGTAGGTGTTTGGCTAGAATTCATATGTAGAGTGTTTTACCACAGTGTTATCTCCTGCTGATGAGGGCCTGTGTCACTCTTCTTCTTTTGGTTAGGATCCACTTGTAAATGTTGTGGAGCGTGTGCAGGGTGTTATAGCACTACGAGGAGACGGTGTTGACTTGGTTACACATGGAGCTGGAGGATTTGAGGTTGAATCCTATGTTGTGGACATGGTTGGTAGGTGTTGCTACTGTTCACAGTGTAGTCGGGTAGCAGGAGTTGTCTGAGGCTGATGGGGTGAGTCTGAGGATGAGTACCTTCATCTTGTGCCAGTTTGTGTTTACAGTGCTGCTCTTTATGTAGTTGTTTTGTGGAGGTTGCTTTTGGTGGTATGTGGCTTCTTGCTGAGGAAGAAGATGATCTGGGTGTTCTTTGTGTAGGAAATGTTGTTGAAGTTGTGATGGTGGGCTACTTGTGTGAGGGTGGCCATGTACATGTTGAACAGCGTCGGACTGATGGATGAGTCCTGGGGGACCCGTAGATGATGTTGGTGGTTTTGGATCAGAAGGCTGGAAGGCGGACCTTCAGGATTACTATTGAAGAACTTCCAAACAAAGCACTTGATACATACTATTTGGCCGTAAGGAAAAGTGTGCGAAAACATTAAGGACTTTTTGCTGTGTATTTTGTCACCATGTATTTGTAAGTAACATTATTTACAGTGTAAGAAAATTAATCATAATGTATTGTTATTTTATGATTGTTTGAGATATGTTATATTTACGTAAGAAATTGCTCTTATAAAAAACATTTAAGATATGTTTTATTTCTATTTTTTATATTGTTATTGAGAATGTTGACTGGGTTTTTTAAGATATCCTTATGGATTGTCTTTTTTTTGCCCGCTGTTATGTGATGAGTACTATGGAACTCACTGTTTGTAGTGAAATTCAATATATTCTGAGAACAGCAAAAAAGGCAAATGAAATGTTTTACAAATTATTTTGTGTTGTAAAATATATATTGTAACTGTGTCTTCCACAGGTGACAATTTTATAATATATATTTTTTTATTATTTATTATGCATAAGGTAAGTACAAGTAACTGACTCAGCCACGGCCCGTGGAGGGAGTTGTGGTGAGGCAGGCAGGCGGGGCGGGGGAGGGGCAGGGTGGGGGGTTATAAACAGCGGAATCTGGATGATTGCAGGTAAGTAAACAATTAAATTAATAAAATTAATTTCATACCGCACCCTGCATCGCTAAATGCGATGCAGGGCACGGACCTAAGTGGCATATCATCAACAAACGGCGATACATTATCGCCGCTTTTATCGGGAGGAAAAATTCCGATAAAGCGACGATAATGGGCTTGATAATAGGGCCTTGGTTCGGGTGTTCTGGTGTTAACTTGGGCTGTTATGGGAATTAACAAGGGCCTATTATCAAGCCCTTTATCACTGCTTTATCGGTAGTTTTCTTGCCGATAAAAGCGACGATCACCTTAATATTGTCTTTGTGTTGACGAACACGCGTTGTAATGGCCTTTAGTTTTTAGGTATACGTGTGACCAAGTCTGATAACATCAGAGTTTAAGGACAAACACCGTGGTGTCTGTGCCTCGAAATCTCATCGATCACAAAGAAAATAGGAGGACGATAAAATGAAAGTAACAGATATAATAAAAACAACGGTGAAAAACTACTAAAATGGCGGTGGACGCAGTACCTCATCAGCGTTTGGCGCCTCGGCACTACGTTCCAAATAAATGTAGATAAAATACAGTTATTAATATATTAAAAAAGTACAGCAGAGATGACACACACGACCCGGGAAAACAAAGCGGCAAATTTATTACCTGAAATAAAGAAAGGTTTGTTTCTTGAACTTGACGAAAAAGAAAAAAACGTGGGCTTCAAAACTAGGCTGCGCATGCTTAGAGAGTACATATGCTAAACAAAAAAAAGGAAAGTTTTACATACTATCATAGAAATGAAGGGGCATATTATGAACAAAAACGATACATTACTGCCGCTTTTATCGCCAGTAACTGCCGATAAAGCGGCGATAATGGGCTCGATAATAAGCCCTTGTAAATTCCCATACCAGCCCAGGTTCTGCTATTACCATGGGCTGCTATGGTTATTCACAAGGGCATATTTTAAAGACCATTATCGCCGCTTTATCAGCAGTCTCCTGCCGATAAAAGCGGCGATACTGTATCGCCTTATGTTGTTGAAAATATAGCTAGAAATTTGTTTTATTAATTTAATTGTTTACTTGCCTACAATCATCCAGATTCCATTCTTTATCACCCCCCACCCTGCCCCTCACCCTCCCCGCCTGTACCACCGCAATTCCCTCCACGGGACGCATCTGGGCTTGATAATACGCCCTTGTTAATTCCCACAGAAGCCCATGTTAACACGGAAACATGGGCTTCCATGGGAATTAACAAGGGCATATTATCAAAACCATTTTTGCCGTTTTATCAGCAGTTGCCCTTAAAACGTAGATAATTTTAACACCGGTCCTTGATAATATGCCCGCCAGTGCCATATTATCAATAAAGGGCGATACATTATCGCCGCTTTTATCGGCAGGAAACTGCCGCTAAAGCGGCGATAATGGGTTTGATAATAGGCCCTTGTAAATTCCCATAGCAGCCCAGGTTCTAGTGTTAACATGGGCTTCTATGGCAATTAACAAGGATATATTATCAAGCCCATTATCGCCGCTTTATCGACAGTTTCCTGCCGATAAAAACGGCGATAATGTATCGCCTTTTGTTGATAATATGGCGTATTGCTCTTTTTTTGACCAGTAAACTTAGGTGCATATTATCAAAGACCGGTGTTAAAATTATCGCTGTTTTATGGACAGGAAACTACCAATAAAACGGCGATAATGAGCTTGATAATACGGCCTTGTTATTTACCATAGAAGCCCTTGTTAACAACAGAACATAGCCTTCATTGGGAATTTACAAGGACGTATAATTAAGCCCACCCTCCCAACATTAATAAAAAACTCAAGACAATACAGGTACCCGGAGCTGGAAGGTCATTTTACACATTACTGCCCCAGAAAGGTGGCGTTACCCGCGACGTTTACGGGGAGAGAGCTCAAAACATACTTTTTTTTAAAAAGAGCAGAGAGGTGCTGCTCTTCGAGACTGCGGGGAGTAGGACCGTAACCCCCCCCGCATACTTCAAAATAAAACCAGAGGAATGCTGTTCCCCAGTGCTCGGGACACCTTCCAAGCCCCCATTATGCAAAACAATTGCCCCCGTAATTTGCCCCCCCGGGACCTAATGAATGAAACGGACTTCTAGTTTTTTTTCATCTTCTCCACCGCATACAAGCACTGCACGACTACCCCGCCATTTTTTATTTAAAAAAAAAAAAATTGAGCCTAAAGATCCATGTACCACCCCCTGACCAAGACTATAGGTCAAAATGTTTCTACCCTGCCCCCTTTCCTTATTTCTCAACTTTGTTTTACTGTTTTCTTGTGACTCTGCTCTCCCGCCAAACAAGATGGCTCCCAACACTTCCTGGTTTGGAGTATTGGCAGACAATCACCATGCAGCTCCTGCTCGTAATTGTACATATTTCCATACGCGTACACTGCGATTTATCTTTAAAAAAAATAGAGTCTAAACAGCCATGTACGACCCCCTGAGCAAACATAGAGGGTCAGAATGTTTCTAGCCTACCCCCTTCCCTTATTTATCAACTTTGTTTTACTGTTTTTTTGTGACTCGGTTCTAGCGAGATACAAGATGGCCGCCAACACTTCCTGGTTTCGAGTGTTGACAGACAGTTCACAGCCAATCAACATGCAGCTCGCGCTCGTAATTGAACAGATTTCCGTACGCGTGCTGAACTCCGTCTCTAGATATCGCTATTATTTTACTTGCAATTTTCTGAGAAACTACTAAATGGATTTACGCCATTTAACAAAAAGTACAATCTGCGAACAGAACTCTACCTCTCTGCCAAATTTTGTGTAATTCCATTCAGCCGTTCGAGATGTAGCCCTGCCTAAAGGGTCCTATGGAAAATTGCATGGGGAAAACACGTTTTGGGACCCCCCTTTTTTCTCGGCACCCACTTGACGAATCACCCCCAAACTTTCAGGGAAGGAACGGAACCGAGCAGGCCATTTTCTTGGAGAAATTCACGGAGATCGTCCACCGATGTCAAAGTTATTCCAAATAGAATGTTGTGTATTTCCTGTGGAAACTAGGTCCTAACTATAACTAATATATAGAAATATATATATATATATATATATATATATATATATATATATATATATATATATATATATATATATTCATTGAAAAACCATAGGTTTCACACATGTTATAGTTAGCTGAACATTTCTCTCATACAAAACCTTTGAAATTCCTCCGTTATAGTTAGCTCAGCTAACTATAACTTGTGCGCCCGTAATGCACTGCTGATGACGTCACATATTACATCACTCATGACATGGTCGTTGACATCACTCATGACATCACTGATGACATCTCAAATGACATCACTGATGACATCATCCAGTGAATGTGTGTCTTTATGAAAAATATATATTTTTTATATATGTATATCTTAAGGTCGATGGAAGAATAAATGGGTAAATAAGTGTCTAAATGGATGTTTTTTTTGTAAATTTTATAATGTATAACTGACTTATTAAGTGTATCTTAGTGAATACATGTATTAGCGAGTAATGTTTATATATGTAAATATCTGTATCAGTGTCTCACTTTGTGTATAAGTGGCTGCATGGGTTGGTGAGCAGCTACACGGGTGTCTATATGGGTTATTAGTTGTTTTTTTGAGTACCAGAAGGAGTGTCTGTATGGTTTGGTGGCGGGTATTACTTAGGGCACAGATGCATGAATGACTGACTCACTGTTTGTATGTGTTTTGAAGACAGCATGTGTGCAGGACTGTACGGGTTGATGAATTTGTGTATGGGTATGCTAGTGAGGGAATGACTGCCTCAATAGTGTCTTTATAAGTAAGTACATATGTTTTAAACTAGTATATGTGAGTATTGATGTATATAAGTGAGTATATGTGAGAGTGAGAGATTGGAAGAGTTCCTGTATAAATAAGTATATGTTTCTATAAGTGATTGTTTAAGAAAGTAAGTATGTGTACGTTTCTGTAGAAGTAAGAGTAGTGGTGTGTGTATAGCTGTATTTGCAAGTAAATGGATGTTTTATAGTTTATTTGCATGTGTTAGTATGTGTGTGAGTAACTCTATGGATGAGTGTCGGTGTGTAACATGATGTATAGGTGTATGAGTACATATGTTGAGTGAGTACATGAATGAGTGACTATATAAAACTGTTGGTGAATGAGTGGATGTGTATGTAGATTTTGGAATTACTGAATAGGTTGTTGTAACTGGTATTGGTATCTCCATTGTTTTGACATTTTTTGTTTCTATTTTTCAATGTGTGTATTAAAGGTTATATTACGCTGAGAGGAGGTCTGCCACTCTTTCACAAGGATGATGTAATCAGTGATGTCATCAGTGATGTCATTTGAGATGTCATCAGTGATGTAATGAGTGATGTCACTGACCAAGTCATGAGTGATGCAATATGTGACGTCATCAGCAGTGCATTACGGGTTCGCAAGTTATATTTAGCTGAGCTAACTATAACGGAGGAATTTCAAAGGTGTTGTATGAGAGAAATGTTCAGTTAACTATAACATGTGTGAAACCTATTTTTTTTTCAATGAATTTGCATGTTTTTTTTAAATGCTAACTCCTAACTATAACGTGTGTGAAACCTATGGTTTTTTCAATGAATTTGCAAGGTTTTTGAAATGCTAATTCCTAACTATAACATGTGTGAAACCTATGGTTTTTTCAGTGAATTTCAAAGGATTTGTAAATGATAATTTATAAATGTATTAATTATTATTGATTTCTTTTTATATTCATTTCCTATATTTTTAATATAAATAGTTATGTTTATTTTATTTTTTAGATTATATCGCAACTTCTTATAATAAAATAATTACAAAACAAAACTGCAAAGTAATTTTTGGATTAATTATTGCTTGACTTCGGTTGCAAGTATAACACAGCTCCAGCAATGCTCTTGGGGCCCTATGCTCACAATGCTGTATCAATCCTTACACCTACTTCTAGCAAATCCAAGGTTTTGACGCAGCATAAGCTCAAAAGTGACTGAATGAAATGTTATACATTTCACCCAGTCACTTTTAGGAGGCGTTGCTGCACCCCCTTCTGCACATGAAAGCCTATTCTGGCTCAAGGCCTTACAATGTAATGCACCCTCCAGATGCGTCACATTCTTAATAGCACGCACCATGGCACATCTTTTGCACCACCGCTGTGTCACAAAAGTGACGCAACGGCTGTGTAAAAGAGGCACAAGAGCATTAACCTTTTTTTGCCCTTCTGGAAAAGTAAAAAACTTCCAAATTAGAGCTTCTTTCCTCTTCTTTGGAGGTTCATCAGGAATGAAATCTCCCTCTGAAGAATTGTTGGAAGATGAGTCCATTGCTCTTATTATGGTGATCTTCCTTCTATTTAAGAAGATTCTCAGAAGAAACACTTCTTCTTAGAAAGTCAAAGTCGAATAGTTATAATGGGACGGAACTTTCAACAGTCGCAATAGGAAAAGTTACGAACCAATCAAATCTCTACTTTTAAAGTCACATGACTTTGCGTACGCTTATAATGCGCTTGCGCAGCTCTTTTGATACTAGTACGCATGATGTTTTACCGCGATTTGTGTAATTGTTTTTAAAAGTAATATATGATTGTTAAAAGTTTTTAAAAAAATCATAGTCATCCCAAATGTCTGCCCTTAGTATCTACATTAAATAAATAAATAAATGTTTTAAGCCAAGTAAAAACATTGCCGCCTTTCGCGTACAGAACGCTGTACATGACGTCACACGGAAGCTTTAATGCGACGCGTAACGTCAAAGCATATTCGTACCGTATGCGCGGGTACACGCTGAGTATGATTAGCAGTACAAAGTATGGTGCGATCACCCTCTCACTGAAAAATCAGAGCTCAGGACGCGCTAAGGAGAATGATTAGAAGTGGTCACTCACTGCAGATCCGATTCTGGGCCTGCCTCTGCGCACATTATAACATCACCCCCATCTCTCTCTGTTGTTAATTGTTAGTGCGTATACTCACACTTGCACATGCGCGGTGCACACCCGCCTACACTCCCCACATGCCACCACCTAGCATGCTTGCTATCACTAAGCCTGGAAACTAATACATTAGCCAATGAGATGTCTCCCAAAACCATCATTCTTATACATCGCGAAAACTCTACCAATGAAGGCCCCTTGGTTTGGTCAGCCCCCGCGGTTCCCATATAATGGGAGCACTGACGTGAGCATGCTCTCTTTTGCGTGCCTGTGCTGCAGTGACAAACAGAGTGTCGTCATTGATTTACTACTAACTGATTGCTCGTGCGGAGGAGGACTCCTGACACTCGACGTGGTGCCACTGCTGCTGCTGACCAGCCACAATACCATAGGCGCGGAGGCGGCGATGCCCGCGCCCAAAACACCCCAGACCAAAACCGCTAACCTTTCAAGACACGACAAAAGATGACAGATGCAAAGGTAAGACAAGCCGTCTAAACATCAGCCTCCGCTGTGAATTGTATGTGCATGATGCTATTTTGTTCTCCATCATATGGCTTTCCTACCCCTCAATGGTTTTAAATTGTATGCCCCTAGTATAAATGTTTCTTTCTGCGTCACAATGTTGCATCCACTTTCAGCAAGGCCTAGTCAATACCCTAAAACCTGTGAATCTTAAATCAGAGGTTGGCACAGAAACTGGAATAGAAAAGACAAAGTTTATTAAGACCCCATGGGGTGGAACTACATTCAGACAATACCCTTCAGAAATGCATTAAGTAGCACACTAAACGTCTACCGTCTTGTTTTTGTCTGTCAAATTCCTTCTGACAGTGGTGAGTTATTGAATACCGAGGCAGTAGCCTCATTACTCCACATTCATTTTGAATTTTTTAGTCGCTGTTTAGGCTGTCTTATTGATGTGTGATGCTTTGTTACAGTTGAGGTTGTATCACAGGGTCAGCTCAGTGTCAGGCTGCGGGTAGCGGTCAATTGAGTTTGCAGAGTTGTCAGCATGTTTCCTCAAAGAGTCTCATCTTTGTCTATCTAGTACCTTCTGATAGTGTTCAGTTTTGCGTGCCTGCCGAGGCGATTATGCCGTCAGGCAGTGATGAGTTTTGCATACCTGCCGGGTGTTTGCCTTCAGGCACTGATGAGTTTTTGGATGCTGCGTTGCTGTTTCAGTTTCACAAGGTAAGCGCTTCAATGGGCCGCGGGTAGCAGTCAAATGGGTTTGTAGAGATGTCTGCGAGTTTCCTGATCAGTGGGTTTTCTTTTTGATCCAGTCCTTTCTAGAATGCCCTGTTGAGTTTGAGGAAATGGTCGTCCAACATCTCAATGCCTAGGTTTCTGTGGAGGTCTGCTGTTCATGTGATCGTAGGAGCACCTGCTGCAATCCGTAGGGCCTTGCTCTGTAGTCTCTGTAGGTCTTTCCGAAGCTGCGGGCGGCACCACTCCAAACTGGTGAAGCGTATGTCATAGTTGGTCGAATTATTGCGGTGATTGCTCGCAATTTGCTCTGTATGGGCATCGACTTGGTCTTCAGGAGTGGGTATAATGCAGCCAGTTTGGCTGCTGCTTCTGGCAGGTCTTCTCTATGTGGTTTCTCCAGCTGAGTTTAAAGTCCAGAGTCACTCCCAGGTAGGAAGGCACATGGTCCTTTTAATACCCAAACAGGGGTTTCGGAAAATAGGCAGCACAAACAGAAGACGAATTCATGTACATATAAGGGTATTTTCGAAGCACATTCAGAAAGTGTAAGGAGCTGACGATTTAATCAGTTTGGAGTAAACCCATCTCAACAATGGTTTATCAGAAACAGATATGGCTCGATAGAGCATGCGCATATTTGATAGAAACCTAAAAATAATTTGTTGCTAAGCAGAATACGTGAGAAAGTAATCAGAGAGGTAGGACAAAGCACATGGCGACCACGAGGCAATGGAAGGCATACAAAATGGTGGATAGTAATACAAAATGGGCTCTGAAAATGGGCAACATAACCTTGAAAGGTGCATTAGCTTAAGCGAATGCTAACCTAATCGTTGTCAATTTACGACAACGAGG
The DNA here is from genome assembly GCF_964261635.1 of Lissotriton helveticus. Taxonomy (NCBI): domain Eukaryota; kingdom Metazoa; phylum Chordata; class Amphibia; order Caudata; family Salamandridae; genus Lissotriton; species Lissotriton helveticus. The sequence continues at coordinate 824,698,539 of NC_136057.1, forward strand.
TCCTCCAGACCTCTATTTTTAAAAACTCTCCGTCATAAATTTTGCTTTCATATTTTTGAACTGTCACGTGCTTAAGCCTGTATTCATATAAATTGTGCGTTCATAATAGTATTATTTTTTTTAATCCGTCACGTGGCCCTCTAAGCTCTTTTTTGCTTTATTTCTGTGGAATATATGCTTTCTGGTTCATCGTATTTGCCCCCTCCTAATTCTCCCATTAGTTTTAATATTTATTACTGCGTCACGTGACACTCCCAAGCCTGTATCCTTTAAAATGATGCGTACATGGTTGTAATAGTTATTGCTGGGTCATATGGCCCTCTCAGACCTTTTTTTCTTTTTTTTTACATTTTTGGGAAATCTTACCAGGATGTTAATTGAGAGCCTTCCAGTAGTTGGCCCCATTCCCATATTCCATTTTTTCTTATTGGGATTGCGAGAACATCTTGTAGGCACTCCGGGGTGCCAGGAGAATTCCATATTGGGGCATGATGGCTGTACTATGGAATCTGGAGTGTCTTCCTGATATGGTACCATATAATGCAGGCACGTTTGAGTGTTTTTAATCAAATATTTTGGAAAAATGTAGGATCTCCGAACTTATATAGGGAATGATTGGATATATCAGGTGGGCCAAATGTCAGAGCTTGGAATAGTGGGAAGATAAGGTTTGAGCTCCTTAATATCTGCTGAATGTTTTTTAAATGAAACGCTCTTTAATAGCATAGAAGATCTGGACTTGCTATACCGCCATTTTCCTTTTTCTCCCTACTTTTATTCCATGCGATTCTCGGCCTTTTATTTCCCCATATAAACCTGTTAAAAAGGCCTTGAACTTTCTTAACCCATTCAGGTCTAAATTCTAGCGGAATTGCATTGAAAATAAAGTTGTACTTGGGGAGAATAGACATCTTCAGTAGGTTTGATTTCCCCAAAAAGGAAAGTGGGAGTGAATCCCACTTCTGTAGCTGTTTTTTTACTTTTGAAATTATCGAGTCAAAATTTACTTTGGCCACTGAATATAAGTTACGTACCAATTCAATCCCTAAGTATCTTATCTTGTTTTTAATAAGATCACTATTCGAGAAAGTGTTCCACTGCATAACCTCAGTTTTAGAAGGGTTTACAGTATACCCGGAAAGTTTACCAAATTCGGCTAACTTTTCCCAAATAATGGGGATTACCGGTTCCATATGGGTTGTAAAAATCATCAGATCATCCGCGTAAAGCCCTATCTTTTTCTCCCAGTTGTTACAAACAAATGGAATTATGCCATTACACGCTCTTAATTTGATCGCGAGAGGTTCAATGTCTAGGTTAAAAAGGATAGGGGAGAGTGGTCAGCCTTGCCTGGATCCTCTCCCAATTTGCACCATCCTGGAGACAGAACCGTCAACCAATACCTGGGCCATGGGATTTCTGTACAAGCTCTTAATGGCTGTTTCAAATACTTCCCCCATGTTAAAAAGCTTGATTACCTCAAAGACATAGGGCCAATTTACCCTATCAAAGGCCTATCTATTAGGTTGTTAATTTTATACACCATGGTTTTACAATGACTTTGAATTTTCGTTTGGTTAGATTCTGATATTGAGAATCTGTCTCTTATTTCTGTGAGTAAAACCTGCATTGGATTATCTGACCCGTCTAGAAGTGGTCCATTACTGATAATATGTGGCGCGGCAGGAGGCAATGCATGTTCTACGTCAAGCATCGAGCTCTGAGTAGTAATAAGGTCATCTAGGGGAGATATGCCATCCTCTTCGGCTCTTGAGAAAAGGTCAAATCTGTTCTTTAATGGTAAGGTGGTTAGAGTGGATTGCTTAAGGACAACATCTGCAGCTGGATTAGCACCCGAGGCCAATATTCCTTTTACGTTCGGGCTGTCAAGCATATGACCAGTCGGACAAAGGGGGAGGTTTTATCTCCGCGCCTTGTGTTTGCTCTTTTATTTTAAAAAATGAGCGGAGGGAGTTACTTTTATTTTAATAGGCTTCTTACTTGACTGTTTCTTTCCACTTAAAAGAGATTTACAGGCCTCTACTTCTTTCCCGCTTTTTTCTTTTTGCTACTCTCTGCTGCGTTGGTACAGATTTAGACCGATCTGGAGAAATTAAGGTTTCAGTTAAGAGTTTAGAAGGCAGTGTTTGCTCCTTTGTATGCTTGTGTGTGACAATATTTGTATCAGTGGTATGCCAATAAGCTTTGCCCCAAGCCCTCCGACTTCGAAGTGTATATCTATTTACCGCACCTTCTGGAGGAGGGGGCCACACTTCTTCCCACTAGTTTTATTTAACTCAATAAAATGATGATCGGGGATCTGTTCACAGTTACTGGCGACTTCTTTTTTGTTTTTGCCCCCTCTCTCCCTTATCACGTTCATGTGGGGCTCCAATGCAGCACGCTCTGACTTTGGTGTGAGAGTAGCCAGATGAACAGCTACCCGCTGCTCCTCCGTGAGTAGACAAGTCTGGCTGCGGCACGTTGGCTCCAGCCGAGCCGCACTGCTGCCTGCGCCCAGTCTCCTCCCAGAGCTCAGCTCCCGGCATTGGAGAGCTGGGAGCTGAGCGCTGCAGCGGGGAGTTTCAAATCGAATGACATATCATATAGGGCACATGCGTGCAAGGACACGCGTGCGCACTAAAACGGAAGAACACCTGGGAGCTTAAAAATACCTTTGTGAAACCAAAAGTACATCGTGCGGTTGCGTAGGATAGTGCGCATGCGCACACTCGAGGGGGTTTCGCATACAGACAGGGAGCAGGGAACGAAGGAACACCGGCATGGCCCTCGGTGGGAGGTGAAGAGGAGCACCGATCAAAACCACAAAGCAAGGACCCAAAAAAAAGACGGAGTCCGTCGAACTCCCCAGAACTCCCCCCCTGGATGCGGTCTGAACAGCTCTGCAGAGCACAGGGCACAGAAGTAAATTACGCTATGTTAGCCACGATCGGCGAGAGCTCGTGACGGCAGCTAATGCACGGCCACCATGTTCCCCTCCCCCTCAGACCTCTATTTGAATTAATGTTTAAGAGTAGAATAGAGTAACGTTTAGAAGACTATGACAAATGTAAGATGTTTTTAAAACTTTTTCAAGGAAAGATTGATTTTGAAAATATATTCATTAATATTCACTTTTTCGAATACTTATAAGTCTGAACAAATGTAATTGGGTTGTAATGTAAAGCTATCAATGATTGCATTTTAACTCTATAGGTACCTTTTGAGAAAATGAACAATCTTCTTAGTCCGACAAATACTGCCTGTCATTGGATACTTCTGGTAAGTGCAATTTTTTCAACATTTATTAGTCCGTTTTCAAAGTTATTCTTGGAAAATATAACTGGTTGTAATAGTTTAAAATATCTAAAAAATTTTACCAAATAATTTAAAGGGTAATCTTTTTAAATAATTTTGTAATGTACCTAATGTAGACATCTCTACCGTAAAATGTAAACTCTCCATACTAAAAATCATATTTCTATTATATGTTCTATACACTTCCAAACCTTTAACAAAGACAATCGTTCATGATTCACGGAGTAACAAAATTCAGACCCATCAAGAGTTTTTATTAAATTGACGGTAACTTATCCCTACAAAAAATGTTTCTTATCTCTTTATTATAGCCGCATAGCCCACCGTAGAGGACTATACCAGCTATTAAAGGCCCTCTCCAGCGTTAAGGGCCCCGAGCCGAAGGCGAGGGCCTTTATCAAGGAAGAGGGACTTTAATAGCCGGTATAGCCCAGCTACGAAGGACTATAAGGCTATTAGAACATTCTGCCACTAGAGGGTAAAATGTTCTAACAAAAAATAACAAAACCTTATGGGAGCGTGAGGGGATTGGAATCCCCTCCAGCTCCTTGTAGCCTTTGTTCACAGCCACAGCCAGAAAACTTTATGGTAAGGATCTTTTCTGAGTTGCCTCCACTATTTTCGAAAGCTGGCTATGGACCGTCAGGGATGTTGAATTCCTATATCCCGACGCACAGCACATATTGTTTGGGATCAAGGGCAACATGTTTTCATGTGTTTTATATCCTTGGAACAAGTAGGCCCAACTCCCAGCAGCACAAACCCTTTGGCTACCAGTTAGCAGTACCACATAATGGGTCAGGGAAGGTCACTGTCTGCAGTTAAGGTAATATGTTTGCCCATATGTTAATGCTTTTCAAACCTGTATTTATGCTTCATTAATTGAATGCCTTTATTATTCGGCTGCACACTCTATGTAAATGTTGTAAGCTCTCACTGCACTACTGTCAGTGACTGCAGTAAACAAAAGCATACAGCTCTGAAACACGTCTGACCCACGTATACTTATCAGGAACTCTTACACCTCTCAATGAGGATGGCTATCAAAAATTCACATTTACTTTGTCCTTGGAACAAGTAGTCCCAGCCCCTGCAGCACAAATCCTTCAGCTGCCAATTTTCAATAAAACGTTTTGGAACAGGAATGGGAACAGTCTGCTGCCGAGGTAATATTTGTGTCCATATGTTAATGACCTTCCACCTTCTACAACATTGATGCAAAGTCATTATTATTAGAGTGAGTGTACAAAATAAATGTTGTAAGCTGGGACTACACTACTGACACTTTTTCTAGTAAAAAAAGTGCACACACATTTGCAAAGTTTACCACTATGAGGCAATGTATACTGCTCCCAGAATGCTCTGCGGTTTGATGCAAATAATTGCAGAAGTTTAAAAGCAAGATTGATGATTCTTTGCTTTCAAACTAAAATGTTCATAAAAAAGAGAAAGCAGGAAAAAAACATTTTGCTAAACTACTATAAAGTTTCAGTTACCATTTTTTTTGCAGAATCATTTAGTAACGTGTTGATCCATACTACTATTTCTCAAAAATAGTCATTATGGAAAATCTCTGTAACTAGTTTCAAAAAGATTATGGAAAACAAAATGAAACAAGCATTGGCAAAGGCAGTAGATCTGAAATTGATGGTCAGCTTTTTAGTTTTGTCATTGTGTGACTAGTTTTGGCATCGTGTTTGTAAAACGTTATTGCTGTGGAAGCTTCTGGGCCCTCACCATTATAACAAACTTTGGCAAAACCCAAAAATATTTTTGGTTTTAAAAAGCACAAACTTCCAGAGTAGTTACTGGCACTGAACAAAACTACTTTGTGTGCCGATATGCTGCTTATGAAACCGCATATTCTGACCCTGGAACTATGTTTACCATGTAAATACATATAAAGTTTTTATTTCAACAAGCTATTCACCTTTAAACCATGCAATATTAATTACAACTTACTTTTCACTTTCTTCTCAACAGGCCCAATGTTTCGAATGCAGCAGATGACCTCCTTCAATTCATAAAAGCAAATGTAAACCATACGTACCTGTTACTGCCTATATATGTAAACAAATGTTCATTTTGTTGAGCCTAAACACACCTTTTGCATTAGGACTATGAAATAGTGGTGTAAAAATATCATTCATTCTATTGTCAGATATCTACCTTGGTGACAGTGGAATTACCACTACTTTTTAGACTACCATTGAACAATATTGTGTAGAGGAGCGGGGTTGCTTCTTGACCTTCATAGAGGAAGATTTACATGTATATTTCAACAGGTAAACAAAATAATTGCTCAATTTCAAAAAGAAAATTAAGTACGAATGTTAGTGGAACTCTGGTCCAACTCTAAAAGGATTGTGCAAATCGTAACAGGTGAAAAAAAGTGTCTCAACATTACTTTTTAAGATAATTTGGACACAAGACTACACTGCAGGAGTGTGCAAATATCTAATTAGATATCTTGTATGTGATCATATGTTACTTAAAAACATACTTATGCACTTTTTATGCTGGACAATGTTGCTTCTAAACCCCCTTTCACTGTTTCCCTCCATACCTTCAAAAACGATTTCATGGATTTACATGCATAGTCTTTCAGGTCTGTATATCTGTAATGTAAAACAATCGTACTTGTTTTTCTTTTGTAACTGACATATATAAACTCATCAGTCACTGCTATGTCAAGCTTTTACAATCCTGAATGCTACGTTTTCTGTGAAAGGATGCCCATGCATAATAATGCTAAGTTTTGTTTAGCTGCATGCACACATGTAGTGTAACCTATCAAACACTTTAAAATGCTACCCTCCCACTAGTTCTAAAAGCGGATGTAGAATTCAACCGTTCTTCACAAAATAGAATTGGACGTCACTAAGTACAAAGTGTTTCTATATTATGAAAGCTCTAATGTGTTCCTTAAAGATTCCTGCGAATTCAAGACACATACTAACTGAAACGCACCAACCATTAGTAACCTGTTAAATTTACCAAACAACTCTTTCAAGGTGTGATCAATCCAAAAAATCCTCCTTTGGCACAGCAAATATAGTGCAACACTTAAACAACTTGCACCCCAACAACTTTGCTTCACTGCAACACAGACATTGCAGAACAACCCACTTGCTGCTGCATCAAGCACATCAACAACTGCAACAGCATCTTCAGCAAAAGTCCATACTCACATATTGATCTTCAATTTGGTAAACTTAAATTTCTATGCATTTATTACGAATAACTTTTGTATTACGCGAAACAGTCTATCAACCTCATCATAAACAACAAACAGAAGCATCACTGTCCTTAACATTAGTTATTAGACATTTATCAAACTTTTTTGCTGTAAAAACTACCCCGTCCAAATGCACTGGAAAATTTGCACACTTGCTGCCTTTCTGGGCTGGAGTTATAAATTATTCTAAAATTAATTCAAAATAAAAATGCAGACCCTTTATTCAGCCTTCATGGTAACTACTAACCGTGAATGGCAGTGAGTAATTTACACACTTGTGTCCTTTCTTCCATCCTTTCTACCGCACAGTGAGTGTACTTTCTGCACTTGCACTGTTTGCTTAGATGTGATACCCTTTTCTCAGGCTCCCACTACAGAATCTGACGCACAGTCTGTGTAATGGACTAGAAAACCAAACACCCACTTCTTTTACAAAGCCGTCGGTAGTTTCCACGTCTGCTGTCTTTCTTAATTTTCACCTTATTCTGCATCCACTAGCACAAACACACCTACCTGCGGCATTTCTTGTCTGTCTTTGCCAACTATTATTCTAATTCAAAGTAGAGACCCTAAAAAGGGTCGGGTGTTGATATTTTTAAACACTACCGCCCACAGTGGGAACTTAGTACACTTGCTTTCCTTCCTTAGATGTGGTAGTCATTTCTCAGCCTCCCACTGCGGAATCCGACACACTCTCTGTATAATAAAAAGGATATCCAAAGATCCACTTCCCTGACAAGGCAGAGAGTAGTTTGCATATCTGCAGCCTTTTTTATTGTTCACCTTATTCATCTTCTACTCAATCAAGACACCATCTGCACGTACACATACTTACTTGCTGCCTTTTTTGGCTGGGGTTATCAATTATTCTTCAATTTCATATTCTAATTCAAAGACAAGGCCCTTTATCGAGCCTTTTTGTTGTAACTTCTTCCCCAACTAAACACACTAGGTAATTTGCACACTTTTGCAGCCAATAAAAATATTAGAAACTTTAATTAAAAATGTTGTAGCAGGTCAAGTTTCAATATCAGGAAGAACTTTTGTAGCTGTTGCAATTATTTTTCATGATGGACCTTCTACAACATCTGGACATTACTCTGTTTATTTAAAATCTCTGAAAGATTGGATACATTGTAATGATAGTCAATAACTTTATAAGCAACATTTGCCTAAAGAGTTACCAAAAAATTACCTAATATTTTTAAAGCCAACATTTTAAGATCAAAATTTGGCCTTTCTGGATTACTGCTGTTAAGGTAGATTAGTCTGGTGTTGTAGAGTATTTTATAACTGAGGGTGAGGAGCTTGAAGGTGATCCTATTGTTGGTATTGAGGCAGTGTAGGTGTATCAGGTGGTGAATGATGTGGCTGCAGCAGAGGACATTGATAATCACTCGGGTGGAGGTATTTTGGATTTGTTGTAGCTGTTGTACGTGTTTGGATGGAATTCCTGTATAGTGTGCTTAGCCACTGTGTAGTCTGCTGCTGATGAGGGACTGTTTCACTGTTCTTCTTTTGTTTAGGATCCAATTGTAAATGTTGCAGAGCATGTGGAGGGTTTTATACCAGTAGGAGGAGACGGTGTAGACTTGCTTACACATAGAAAGGGAGGAGTTGAAGATGAATCCTAGCTTGTGCACATGGTTGATAGGTGTTGAAACTGTCCACAGTGTAGTCAGCTAGCATAAGTCGTCCGAGGCTGAGGGGGTGGGTCTGAGGATGAGTACCTTCATTTTGTGCGAGTTCATGTTTAGAGAGATGCTCTTTATGTACTTGGTGACGTTGCAGCCTTTCTTATTTTTTACATTATTCATCTTCCACTCAATCAACACATCATCTACATATACACACACCTACTTCATGCCTTTCTTGATCATAGTTATTAACTATTCTTCTTTTTCGTATTCAAAGTGCAGGCCCTTTATTGAGCCTTTTTGATGTAGCTACTACCCCGGCCGAAGGCAGTGCGAAATTTGCACACTTGCTGCCTTTCTTGGCTAGGGTTATCAATTAATCTTGAATTTCATATTGTGATTCCAAGTCAAGTCCCTTTATGGAGCCTTTTTGTTCTAGCTACTACCTCAACCAAAGGCAGTGGGAAATTTGCACACTTGCAGCCTTCTTTGGCTGGGATTATCAATTATTCTTCAAGTAATTCAAAGTTCAGGCCCTTTATTGAACCTTCTTGGTAACTACTACCCATGAATTGCAGTGGGTAATTTGCACACTTGCGTCCTTTCTTGCATCCTTTCTACCGCACAGTTTGTGTACTTTGTGCACTTGCTAAACTCCTTAGATGAGATACCCATTTCTCAGGCTCCCAATGCGGAATCTGACGTACAGTCTGTGTAATCGACTGGAAAACCAAACACCCACTTTCTTTACAAAGCAGTGGGTAGTTTGCGCGTCTGCTGTCTTTCTTATTTTTCACCTTTTTTATCTTCCACTCAATCAACACATCGTCTACACATACACACACACCTACTTTCTACCTTTCTTGGCTATGGTTAACAACTATTCTTCTATTTCATATCCATATTCCAAATGCAGGCCCTTTATTGAACCTTTTTATTGTAGCTACTACCCCGGCCAAAGACAGTGGGAAGTTTGCACACTTGCTGCCTTTCTTGGCTGGGGTTATCAAATACTCTTGAATTTCATATTCTAATTCAAACTCATGTCCGTTTATGAAGCCTTTTTCATGCAGATACTGCACGGCCAGAAGGCAGTGGGAAATGTGCGCACTTGCTACCTTTCTTAGCTGGGCTTATCAATTATTCCTCTTAAAATTCAAATTCAAAGTGCAGGCCCTTTATTGAGCCTTTTTAGTAACTGTTACTCATCAATGAGTAGGTAATTTGCGCACTTGCTACTGTTCATGTATAATAAAAAGCTTAACAAAAGTCTAACAATAATAAAAAAGACCCACTATGGTCTATGTTTATCACATCTTCTGTTTCTTATCCTAATTCAAAGTACACACCCTTTATTGAGCCTTCTTGCTAACTACGACTCGTGAATGACAGTGGATAATTTACACACTTGCAACCTTTTTTTATTTTTTCACATTATTCATCTTCCACTCAATCAACACATCATCTACACTTACACACACCTACGTGCTGCCTCTCTTGGCTATGGTTATCGACTATTCTTCTATTTCATATCCGTATTCAAAGTGCAGGCCTTTATCGAACCTTATTGTTGTAGTTACTAACCCAGGCGATGGCACTGGGAAATTTGCATAGTTCCTCCCTTTCTTGGATGAGATTATCAATTATTCTTGAATTTCATATTCTGATTCAAACTCAAGTCCCTTTATCAAGCCTTTTTCATGTAGATACTGCACTGCCAGAATGCAGTGGGAAATTTGCGCAGTCACTGCCTTTCTTAGCTGGCCTTATCAATTATTTTACTTGAAATTCTAAGTGCAGGTCCTTTATTGAGCCTTCTTCATAACTATTACTCATCAATGGCAGTGGGTAATTTGCGCACTTCCTGCCGTTCATGTATAATAAAAAGCTTAATAAAAGTCTACCAATATTAAAAAAGACCCAGTATGGTCTATGGTTATCAAATTATACTGTGTCCTTAGGTTCTGTTATCCAGGACTAAATAGTATTCTTCAATCTTTGTGTGAACAACTGCCTTCAATCTACACTACAGACAGCTGGTTTCACAACTTCAATTCAAATTTCCTTCTACATTAAGGACAGCATTGAATCCAGCCTTACTTTCCTTAAGGCAGAGACAATTATGACATGACTTATTTAGAAAAAAAAAATATCCTACTTTTTGGAGATATACTTCAACTTAACTTCTGTGAATGGACAACCAATATTTATTAGAAATCTTAATTTTAAAGACTTTGCTACCAATACATCCTGCTTCGATCATGGATAATTACAGACTCCACAAAACGTACTTGCTTCAGGTGCCACTAACTCATTCCACCACTTATCAGCGCTGCATTTACACACACTAAATTAACAATATTGTGCAGCTGTCACACACACATGAAGTCTTGGTAACCGCTACCTCCTACCATCACCACATATCCATATTCCTCCAGAATTTAACTGATTCTTCATTCAATCTATGACAGCAGGGTTCACAACTTCAATTCAGCTTTGAATCTAAATTGGTCTTCACTATCTGTGCCAAGTGCTGCCTCCAATGTATTCTGCGGTCACTAGAGTTCAAAACTTCATACCAGGAGCACCACTACTACAGAAAAAATTGAATACAACCTTGTTTATTGATGTTAGAGACTAATGGTTTCTATGTCTTCGATTTTTTTAAAGAATGTAACAAATAGCATTCATCTATAACTGTGCTCACTAGAGCCTTCAATCTACACTACAGACAGCAGGGTTCACAACTTCAATTCAGCTATCCATCTACACTAAGAACACCATTGAATCCAACCTTGCTTTTTTTATAACAGAGACAATTGTACTGTAACAAAATACCATTCATCGATCTTTCTGTCAACAACTGCCTTCAATCTACACTACGAACACCAGGGTTCACAACTTAAATTCAGCTTTGAATAAAAATGTATCTTCAGTATCTCTGCTAAGAACTTTTTTATGTAGATACTACCCCAACAGAAGACAGTTGAAAATGTTCCACTTGCTGCCTTTCTTCGCAGGAGTTATAATTTATTCTTCTTGTAATACAAATTCAAAGTACAGACCCTTTATTCAGCCTTCTTGGTAACTACTTCCCATGAATAGCAGTGGTTAATTTCCACACTTTAATCCTTTCTTGCCACGTACAGTCTGTGTAAGGAGCTGGATATCTAAAGAACAACTTCCCTAATAAAGCAGTGGTTACTTTGCACGTCTGCAGCCTTACTGACTTTTTACCTTATTCATCTTCCAACCACTCAACACATCATCTACACATAAACACACCTACTTCCTACCTTTCTTGCCTGGGTTATCAATTATTCTTCAATTTCATATTCTGATTCAAAGTTGAAACCCTTTATCAAGCCTTTTTGTTGTAGCTACTACCCCGGCCGAAGGCAGTGGGAAATTTGCACACTTGCTGCCTTTCTTAACTAGGGTTATCAATCATTCTAAAAATAGCTAAAAACAATATTTTCATTTGCAAACAAGCTGCAAAGTAATCGTATCTGTAAAACTTCTTTGCCATGTTCAGTCTTTTTTCCAATTCTTATATCTTATAGAATACTTCCATAATTAGCATCATATGCTTGTCGCATATTTGTAATAAATTCCATATATTCAAAATATGACCAAATATTAACATTTCCAATGCTACATTACATCTTTTAATTAATCTACCTCTGGAGCATCACAACAAATTACAATACCACAAGCTATCTGGAGAAGCTTGTTGTGAAGACTCTTAAAGAAAATTAAACTTGTCAATATTGATGACGTAAGCATGGTATCAAACTTAATGCTTGCCTTAGTGCATTTAAAAATGCAAAAAATTCTTTAAACATATTACTCTCAATTTATTTAAGACAGAGACAATTGTACTATGTCCTCAGATTCTATTAACTGAACAAAAAAGCATACATTGATATTTGTCAAGTACTACCTTCGATATACATTGCAAACAGAAGGCTTCAAAAGTTCAATTCTGCTTTGCATGTAAATTTCTCTTCACTTTGCGTACTGAGAACTACCTTTAATCAATTCTGCACGCAGTAGAATTGACAACTAGATACCAACAGCGCCAGCACTACAGAAAACAATCAATACAATTTTCATTTACTTAAAACAGAGACAATTGCACAATGTCCTCAGATGTTCTTACAGTTTGAACAGTAGAAAATTCAGCCTTCATTTTTTTAATTTATAGATATTTTGACTATATGTCTTCAGATTTTGTTTAAACAACTGACCAAAAGCATTCCTCCATATCTGTGTCAACTACTGCTTTCAATCTACACTACAGACAGCTGGGTTCACCACTTGAATTCAGGTTCCCTTCTACATTAAGGACTGCATTGTATTCGGCCTTGCTTTCCTTAACGCAGAGACAATTGTACTCTGTCCTCAGATTCGGTTGTAGAAAATAGCATCATCATCAATGTTTGTGTCGATTAGAACCTTCGATCTACATTACAGACAGCAGGGTTCACAACTTCAATTCAGTTTTGAATGTAAATTTCTCTTCAGTATGTATGCTGAGAAGTGCCTTAAATCAATCCTGCTCTCAGTAGATTTCACAACTAGATACCAACAGCGCCAACACTACAGAACACATTCAATTCAGCCTTTCTTTATTTAAGGTATAGATTAATGGATTTTATATCTTAAGAGTTTGTAAAACAATGTCACAAACAGCATTCATGTATAACTGTGCTCACTAGAGCCTTCAATGTACAGTGCGGAGAGAAGAGTTCACAACTTCAATTCAGCTTTCCAACTAAATTTGTCTTCAATATCTGTGCTAACAACTGCCTTCAATATATTCTGCGGTCTGTAAAAATCAGAACTTTATAACAAGAGCTCCATTACTACAGAAAAAAAATAATTTAGCCTTGCTTTATTTAAGGTAGAGACTAGTGGATTTTATGTCTTCCGATTTTGTAAAAGAAGGTCACAAATAGCATTCATCTATAACTGTGCTTACTAGAGCCTTCAATCTACACTGTGGACAGCCCGACTCACAACTTCAATTCAGCTTTCCTTCTACATTAAGGACAGCATTGTATTCAGCCTTTTTTTCCTTAAGACAGAGACAGTTATAATGTCTCCTCAGATTCTGTTATCTGTAACTAAATAGCATTCTTCAATCTTTGTGTGAACAACTGCCTTCAATCCACACTGCCGACAGCTGGGTTCAAAACTTAAATTCAGGTTTCCTTCTACATTAAGGACAGCATTGTTTTCAGCTTTGCTTTCCTTAAGGCAGAGGCAATTGTACTCTGTCCTCAGATTCTGTTAACTGTACAAAATACCATACATCAATGTTTGTGTCGATTACTTCCTTCGATCTACATTACAGACAGCAGGGTTCACAATTCAATTCAGTTTTTCATGTAAATTTCTCCTCACTATGGGGCCGATTATGATGGCGGATGGACCTGAGTCCGTCCGCCACCATAGAGAAGGAGGGACCGTACGCAGGGGCAGCGGCGGTCCCTCCATGAAAATTAGGATGTGACCGCCACCCTGGCGGTCACATCCTGTATTTTTATCATTGCGGCGGGTGCTGCTTGAAGCAGCACCCGCCGCAATGATAAAAAAGTAAGTTGTGCATTTGCATGCACAAAGCGGCAGGCACCTCGCGGTGCCTGCCGCTTTGTGCAGGTATCATAGGTACCCCCCATGTGCACCCCCCTTCACCCCTGGGGGCCCGCAACAGGCCCCCAAACACAAATCCGTATGCCTTTACATGGCGGAAATGCCGCCGTGTAAAGGCATCTTTCCGCTGTCATCCTAATATGGCTGGCGGTGTCTGATAGACACCGCCAGCCATGTTAATGCTTTTCCGCCGCGGGCGGATTCCGCCCGCGGCGGAAAAGCGGCGGACAGATAGTAAGACCCACCAGCCAACCTAATATGGCGGTGGGTCTTGCAAGGCTCCCCGGCGGATTTCCCGCATCCTCCGGTCCGGCGGTGGCTTCCGCCGGCCCGGTGGATGCGGGAAATCCGCAATCATAATCGGCCCCTTTGTGTGCTGAGAAGTGCCTTCAATCAATTCTGCGCTCAGCAGACTTCACAACTAGATACCAAGAGCACCAGCACTACAGAAAACATTCAATACAATCTTGATTTGCTTAAAACAGAGACAATTGCACAATGTCCTCAGATTTTCTTAGACTTTGAACACTAGAAAATTCAGCCTTCATTTATTTAATGCAGATACAATTCTACTATGTGTTCCCATTTTTTTTAAAAACAGCATATTATATGAAAAAGAAAACTATAGAAAATCTACTTGAGAAGGCTTTCGAATTAAATTTTTTAAAATGTGTTTTAGTAATCAATACAATTCGATCATTAGATAAAGTAATCACTTTAATGAAGGTCAAAAGTAAGTGGAAAAGAAAAACTAACAGAAGTAATTTTTCAGAGTTTTTTTTGGGTGAATCGAACCATAGTTCAAGTTCTGAGCCTTTTTTTAATGATAAGAGTTATCTTCAGAGTAATGATTTGTTGCATGCAGATGACACTATCAGTCGTGCCTATGAAGTTGGAAATGGTTGTGCTATTGTGAAAGACAAAATTGTTCCTAGAAATGCAAAAGAAGTGTTAGCTGAGGAACTTTTAAGGAGACGTCCTAAAACTCCTGTGAACTCTTGCAATTGTAGTAGTATTTATACTGTAAGTCAAGAATCTATTAATTTTTTTATGCAATTATTTTTATTATTTTTTATCAATTATTTCTCAATTTCAAATTCTGATTGAACGTCAACACCCTTTATCGAACCTTTTTCTCATTTCTACTACCCCAGAAAAAGGTTAATACTCCAACACGAATCTGTGAAATTTAGCAAACAACTCTTTCAAGGGATGATCCATTCAAACAAATACTCCTTTGGCACACCAACTATGGTGCGACATGTACAAACTAGCACCCCAACAACTTTCCTTGAGCTGCAGCACAGAGATTGCAGGACAATCCACTTGCTGCTGCACCAAGCACATCAACTGCTGCAACAGCATCTTCGGCAAGCAGTCCATACTCACATATTGATCTTGATTTTGGTAAACTTAAATTTCTATGCATTTATTACAATGAACTTTTCTGTTACGTCAAATAGTTTATCAACCTCATCAAAAACAAGAAACAGGCGCATTGCTGTCCTCAACATCAGTCACTACACATTTATCAAGCTTTTTTTTTGTAAGAACTACCCCAGCCGAACACAGTTAAAAATGTGCATACTTGCTGCCTTACTTGGCTAGGGTTATCAATTATTCTTGAATTTCATGAACTTGTTGTATATCTGTTATAGGTTTAGTACAATAACAACATTTGTTTTGCAAGTCCAAATGAACACTGAATGGCACACTACACTACAGACAACACACTGTCACAATTTGAACTATTATGTCCCTGAAACATACATATTTTGACAATGCATTCCATACATATTCTATCTTTAATTTCAATTGTGATTACAGATGATACAGTGCACCATTAAGTGTACGCTGCGGACAGCCGGATTCACAACATCAATTCAGCTTTCCTTCCACATCAAGGACATCATTGTATTCAGCCTTTTTTTCCTTAAGGCAGAGACAATTGTACTCTGTCCTCAGATTCTGTTAACTGTACAAAATAGCATACATCAATGTTTGTGTTGATTACTACCTTCGATCTACATTACAGACAGCAGGGTTCACAACTTCAATTCAGTTTTCCATGTAAGTTTCTCCTCACTATTTGTGCTGAGAAGTGCCTTCAATCAATTCTGCGCTCAGTAGACTTCACAACTAGATACCAAGAGCGCCAGCACTACAGAAAACATTCAATACAATCTTGATTTACTTAAAACAGAGACAATTGCACAATGTCCTCAGATTCTCTTAAACTTTGAACACTAGAAAATTCAGCCTTCATTTATTTAATGCAGACACAATTCTAGTATGTGTTCACATTTTTTTTAAAACCGTATATTATATCAAAAAGAAAACTATAGAAAATCTACTTGAGAAGGCTTTCAAATTACATTTTTTAAAATTTGTTTCAGTAATCAATACAATTCGATCATTAGATAAACTAATCCCTTTAATGAAGGTCAAAAGTAAGGGAAAAGAAAAACTAACAGAAGTCATTTTTCAGAGGTTTTTTTGGGTGAATGGAACAATAGTTCAAGTTCTGAGCCTTTTTTAATGATAAGAGTTATCTTCAAAGTAATGATTTGTTGCATGCAGATGACACTAGTAGTCGTGCCTATGAAGTTGGAAATGGTTGTGCTATTGTGAAAGACAAAATTGTTCCTAGAAATGCAAAAGAAGTGTTAGCTGAGGAACTTTTACGGAGACGTCCTAAAACTCCTGTGAACTCTTGCAGTTATAGTAGTATTTATACTGTAAGTCAAGAATCTATTAATTTGTTTATGTAATTATTTTTATTATTTTTTTATCAATTATTCCTCAATTTCAAATTCTGATTGAACATCAACACCATTTATCGAACTTTTTTCTCATTTCTACTACCCCATAAAAAGGTTAATACTCCAAAACTAATCTGTAAAATTTAGCAAACAACTCTTTAAAGGGATGATCCATTCAAAAAAATACTCCTTTGGCACACCAACTATGGTGCGACATGTAAAAACTAGCACCCCAACTACTTTACTTGAGCTGCAACACAGAAATTGCAGGACAATCCACTTCCTGCTGCATCAAGCTGCAACAGCATCTTTGGCAAGCAGTCCATACTCACATATTGATCTTGACTTTGGTAAACTTAAATTTGTATGCATTTATTGCGATCAACTTTTCTGTTACGTCAAATAGTCTATCAACCTCATCAAAAAAAAAAAAAAAAGGAGCAGCACTCTCCTCAACATCAGTCACTACACATTTATCAAGCTTTTTTGTTGGGAGAACTAACCCATCCAAACACAGTAGGAAATTTGCACACTTTCTGCCTTTCTTGGCTAGGGTTATCAATTATTCTTTAATTTCACATTCTGATTCAAAGTCAAGGCCCTTTATTAAGCCTTTTTGTTGTAGAAGTTTCCACACTTGCTGCCTTTCTTCGCTAGGGTTATCAACTATTCTTCTTGAAAATGAAATTCAAAGTGTAGGCCCTTCATTAACACTTCTTCATAACTACTACCCATAATGGCAGTGGGTAATTTGCACACGTGCGTCCTTTCTTGCGTCCTTTCTACCGCACAGTGTGTGTTCTTTGTGCACTAGCTTGCCCCTTATATGTGGTAACCATTTGTCAGGCTCCCACTATGGAATCCGACCCCCTGTCTGTGTAATGGACTGGAAAACCCACTTCCCTTACAAGCAAATTGGTAGCTTGCACGTCTTCAGACTTTCATATTTTTCACCTTATGCATCTTCCACTCAATCAACACATCATCCACACATACACAAACTTACTTGCTGCCTTTCTTCGCTGTGGTTATCAACTATTCTTCAATTTCATATTCTGATTCAAACTCAAGGCCCTTTATCAAGCCTTTTTGATGTAGCTACTACCCCGGCCGAACGCAGTTAAAAATGTGCACACTTGCTGCCTTACTTGGTTAGAGTTATCAATTATTCTTGAATTTCATGAACCTGTTGTATATCTGTTATAGGTTTAGTACAATAACAAAATTTGTCTTGCAAGTCCAAAGGAACACTGAATGGCAGTCTACACTACAGACAACACAGGTCACAATTTTAACTATTATGTCTCTGAAACATACATATTTTCAGAATCCATTCCATACATGTTCCATCTTTAATTTCAATCGTGATTACAGATGATACAGTCCACCATTAAATGTACACTGCGGACAGCCGGATTCACAACTTCAATTCAGCTTTCCTTCTACATTAAGGACAGCATTGTATTCAGCCTTGTTTTCCTTAAGGTAGAGAGAATTATACTGGGTCCTCAGGTTCTGTTATCTGTGACTAAATAGCATTCTTCAATCTTTGTACGAAAAACCACCTTCACTCTACACTGCGGACAGCTGGGTTCACAACTTCAATTCAGTTTTCCTTCTACATTAAGGACACCATTGTTTTCAGCTTTGCTTTATTTAAGTCAGAGACAATTATACTCTGTCCTCAGATTCTGTTAACTGTACAAAATAGCATTCATCAATATTTGTATCGATTAGTACCTTCCATCAACATTACAGACAGCTGGGTTCACAACTTGAATTAAACTTTCAACATAAATTTCTCTTCACTATGTGTCCTGAAAAGTGCTTTCAATCAATTCTCCGTTCAGTACAGTTCACAACTACATACCAAGAGCGCTAGCACTACAGAAAACATTCAATACAATCTTGATTTACTTAAAACACAGACAATAAGTGTAGAAAATGTATAGGATGAACATTTAGTTATTCTTGTCAATAGCATTCCTACTAAGAGTACGAAAATCTGGCAAAACTTCCCGTGAATAGCAGTGCATAATTTGCACACTTAGGTCCTTTATTGCGCCTTTTCAACCACACAGTGTATGTAATTTATACAATTGCTTCCCTCCTTAGATGTAGTGACAGTTTCTCAGGCTCCCACTACGGAATCCGACTCACAGTCTATAATAGCCTGAAAAACAAAATGCCCACTTCTTTTACAAGCCAGTGCATTGTTTCAACTTCTGCTGCCTTTCTTAATTTTCACCTTTTTCATCTTCCACTCAATCAACACATCACCCACAAATATACACACCTACTTGCTGCCTTTTTTGACTGGAGTTATCAATTATTCCTGAATTTCATATTTTGATTCAAAGTCAATGCCCTTTATAGAGCCTTTTTAATATAGCTACTACCTCAGCCAAACACAACACAACATAGCACCACTATAAAAAACATCTAAATCTACAGCACTACATGCCAAAAACAAATACTTACTGTGCAAGTGACATTTTCCACCTGTAACATTTAAGATCTGTTAATAGAAAAGAAACATGTTCTCAGTCAAGTGAAATTAGTTTTTGTGATATATGTATTCTTATAACGCGTGTAGGAAACAGAACCTTTCCTGTCCTCCTATACGCAGATGACACTGTGTTACTTACTCAAACATCTTTAGGTTTTCAGAGACTCCGGGAAACATTTGGGACCTTTATAAATTCCCTGGATTTGTTGGTAAATATCTCAAAATCCCATCCCTTGACCATGCGACAACATAACAATACAACTAAAACTTTTTACTGTAACAGGGCAGAGCTCACTACAGTAAAAGTTTTCACATAATTGGGTATACTGTTTGAAGACAGATGCTCTTGGGCCCCCCAGCTTAAAGCCAAAAAATATGCCCTGCTGAGATCGTTATCAGCACTACTAAGCTTTGCACAACAATTGAGAGCCAAGACCTGTAATACTATTCTCGCTATCCATCGCTCAAAATACCTGTCTATTGTCACTTATGGCGCACTATTTGGGGATACAAACAACTGGTAGAGGTCCAGATGGCAGAAAACAATTGTTTTTGCTCCATTCTATCCATCCCCCAATCCACTCCAACATTTGCTACCGAGGCACAAGATGGCCGCCAACACTTCCTGGTTTCAAGTGTTGACAGACAGTTCACAGCCAATCAGCATGCAGCTCCTGCTCGTAATTGTACATATTTCCGTACGCCTTTGCCACTATTTTTGTTTTTAAGAAAAATAGAGGATAAACATCCATGTACGACCTCCTGAGCAAGCGTAAAGCGTCAGAATGATTCTAGCCTGCCCCCTTCCCATATTTCTCAACTTTGTTTTACTGTTTTCTTGTGACTCGGTTCTACCGAGGCACAAGATGGCCACCAACACTTCCTGGTTCCAAGTGTTGACAGACAGTTCACAGCCAATCAGCATGCAGCTCGCGCTTGTAATTGAACTGATCTCCGTCCGCGTGTATAACTCTATCTCTAGATATCTAGATATTGCTATGATTTTACTTCTAATTTTCTCAGAAACTAATAAACGTATTTACACCATTTAACAAAAAGCTCAATCTGCGAAACAAACTCTACCTCTCTGCCAAATTTGGTTTGATTCCGTTCAGCCGTTCGGGCTGTAGCCCTGGCTAAAGGTACCTAAGGAAAATTGCATGGGGAAAACATGTTTTGGGACCCCCTTTTGTTCTCGGCCCCCATTTGACGTATCACCCTCAAACTTTCAGGGAAGGAGCGGAACTGAGCAGGCCATTTTCTTGGAGAAATTCACGAAGATTCGTCCACCGATGCCAAAATTATTCCAAATAGAATGTTGTGGATTTACTATGGAAAGTAGGTCCTAACTATAACTACCTACTGGTGACCGCCAGTAGGTAATATATATATATATATATATATATATTCACTGAAAAAACCATAGGTTAGAGACCATATATAGTTAGCTGGACATTTTATTGACATAAAACCAATGAAATTCCATATATAGTTAGTTGCACTAACTATATATCGCGCACCCGCAATCCACTGCTGATGATGTCACATATTACATCATTCATGACATGGTCAGTGACATCACTGATGACATCACTGATGACATCTCAAATGACATCACTGATGACATCACTGATGACATCTCAAATGACATCACTGATGACATCATGACACACCAATACCAGTTACTACATACGCACTCACTGATTCCTACGTCTACACACACATTCAATCATTCACCCATACAATCACTCATACATACAGTCACTCATTATTACAACACTATCATATGCACTCATACACCTATGCAGACACTCACACAATGCCACTCATCCATGGAGTTACTCACACACCTAGTCAGTCCTGTAAAGAATCAATCACACTTCCATTTCCTCATCTATACAGTTAAACACAGAACACCATACTTCAGTGACATCACTGATGACATCACTGATGACATCTCAAATGACATCACTGATGACATCTCAAATGACATCACTGATGACATCATGACACACCAATACTAGTTACTACATACGCACTCACTGATTCCTACGTCTACACACACATTCACTCATTCACCCATACAATCACTCATACATACAGTCACTCATTATTACAACACTATCATATGCACTCATACACCTAGTCAGTCCTGTGAAGAATCAATCACACTTCGATTTCCTCATCTATACAGTTAAACACAGAACACCATACTTTTCACACATATACTAACACATACTTACTCTCTTATACAATCACTGATACAAGTATACACATTGATATGCACAGAGTCACACACCTCCCAGCCAGCCACACACACACTGAGTCTTCCATACATCCACTCATTCTTCAATATGTAAAACATATTTAAACTTTACAAAAACACACAGACACTAGATGATGTCATCAGTGATGTCATTTGAGATGTCATCAGTGATGTCATCAGTGATGTCATTTGAGATGTCATCAGTGATGTCACTGACCATGTCATGAATGATGTAATATGTGACATCATCAGCAGTGGATTGCGGGTGCGCGATATATAGTTAGTGCAACTAACTATATATGGAATTTCATTGGTTTTATGTCAATAAAATGTCCAGCTAACTATATATGGTCTCTAACCTATGGTTTTTTCAGTGAATTTTCAAGGTTTTGTAAATGCTAATTCCTAACTATATATGGTCTATAACCTATGGTTTTTTCAGTGAATTTTCAAGGTTTTGTAAATGCTAATTCCTAACTATATATGGTCTATAACCTATGGTTTTTTCAGTGAATTTCAATGGTTTTTTAATAGCAAATATCATAAGCTGTCGAATGTCAAGTACGTGGTAAGTAAAAACATTTTCGTGTTTATGCACACTGATCTGCTTTGAATGCTGCCCCCCACCCCTCATTTCTATTAGGAGTACTCTCTCTTTGCAGATAGTGAAGGGTAGTTAACGCAGC
The DNA here is from genome assembly GCF_964261635.1 of Lissotriton helveticus. Classification (NCBI taxonomy): domain Eukaryota; kingdom Metazoa; phylum Chordata; class Amphibia; order Caudata; family Salamandridae; genus Lissotriton; species Lissotriton helveticus. The sequence goes on from NC_136057.1 coordinate 824,720,613, forward strand.
CCTTTGCCCCCTTTGTAATCCGTCGTGCCTGCTTCTCTCTCCATTTGATTGATTGTTCTCTTTGGTTCATTCTCTATTTACAAACAAGCACAGAGTCGCAATACTCTGTTTAGTCTTTGCAGATAGCGAAAAACCGTGTAAAAAAACAAAAGGAATCGAGCAAAATCAGTAGGCCACTAATGGGATCTCTTTTTGACCTCGCTTAAATAGAAACATTAGGAACAACCTGTTGAAAATAGCAATGCGTATGTACATAAGCGGCGTTCATTTGTGTTCACAGTACCCCTTGTTGATTGTTTGAATCGAGCATTGAATTGTTCGAAGTTGGTTCTCTTAAGGATCTTCTCTGCCTGCAAACGAGGAAGAATAGGAATATTCTCTCTCCCTTTGCAGATAGTGAAGGGTAGGTAACGCAAGCCTTTAACACGTCGTACCTATTTCATTCCTCATTGATTGATTGATTGTCCGAACATTGACTGTTTGGGAATTAGTTCTTTTTGGAGGTATTCCCTGTTTGCAAATAAACGTAGGAAAATCTTTGCAAGTAGTGAAAGGGTACGTAATGCGGACCTTTCTCCCCCGTTGTAATCTGTCATGCCTATCTACTCCCCACTGATTGATGCACCTGTTTCACCCGGACCATTTACTAGACATACGTCATCTGGCCCGACCAGAGAGCACCCCTAGTGAAAAGGACATATGCAATAATAACGAAGTGATCACTGTATCCTGTTAACAGAAACTTTAGCATGAAACAACCTGGAAAGAAAAGAATAGGAAAACGAAAATCAGTAGGCCACTGATGAACATGAACTTTTATTAAACAACGAACAAAGAAACGATAACATAACGTAATGATAAAACCTGTTAATGTCCTAGAAACAAGAAAACGTTAAAATATGCCATTGGTGAGAGACCAGAAAAACAGTAAGAGAAACCAAATCACCCCTCGCTGTCCCACCGCCTGCCACGCCAAAAAAATCGATAGACTAGGGAAAATGCAAGTCAGTAGAACATCCGCCCCCACTCTGGAAACTTCCAAGGTGGAGCAGGGTTCCGGCTACGCCCAGCCGGGAGCAGCCCATATAAGGCAGGTCCTGCTGCCACGCCTCGGCCAGGAGATCCTAACGTAGGGTGTAGCCGGAGGAGAGGCCGAGACCAGCGGGACCCGGCCAGGGGATTGCCTTTACAACGCTGAACAGTTGCAGGGGGGGGGGAATGTCTCCTCGACCCTCCCCTCTCTCTCCCAGTCCGGCCGCGGTGGCCCTTGAGAGTTGCAGGTAGTCCCGCCACATGCTCTTCCGGTCCGGCCACCAACGGTCGGGGGGCCGAGGCCGACGGGATCCGGCTGCAGCCGATAAACCAAGAAACCCGTTCATGGGGCCAGAGCCAGGGGCGTCCGGCCGACATCTACCGGAAGCCCGGCCCGAAGACGAACGGGACACTTCTTCTTTCTTGTATAATTGCTGCAACAACCCTGGGGGGGGATGTCTTGCACATGCCTCCGACCCCCCCCCCCTCGTCCTCATCGCCTGGTCCGGCCATAACAAATATCAAGCGAGACGCCGTGGGGTGCACTGGGAGGAAGAGACGGTGCGAACAGGCCTCTCCCGCCTCCCCAGTGGAGGCTTCCCAGCTGCACCCTCAGCGCTCCAGGCGCCCGGAAAAGAGTTCTTCCACTGTGGCCATGCTGCAACGTCTCGCCCGGCAGGGTGGAGCCCGTCCGCTCATTTGACCCCGCGATCGCCAGTAGCTACCGAACTCTCAAAATGGCGGTCGACCTTGCAAGAGCGGGCCCAGCATAAAGAAATGGCCCGGTCACTGGTTGACTCCACCACCGTAGTCCTCCACGACCTTGAAGATTCTAGAGGAGCCGCGGGAGTCTCCGACCCCCAATGGGGAATGACTGCCATGATCACCCGTGGAGTGACGAAACTGTATTCGCGGGACGTCGGCGCCAGCCTCACTTTGAATTACTAGAATCCTGCAGACCTCACTTCCGGTAAAAGCACAGTGTGACCCGGTAGGAAAAATTGTTGCACCCCCTCCCCTTTTTGACTGATAGTTCAAACCACCGATCCTTTCCTTTGCCCTTTTAACGGAACTTTGGACTGCCTCCCCCTCTTTTACATTTTCTAGAGAAAACAAAACATTAACCACTACATTAGCATAGCAGTTGACACCAGAACTGTTTTCAAATTGAAAACCAACAACATCTTCAACAGAATCCTTTTTGTTTCTGCTGTGACCCTGCTACAGCACAGGCATTGTCCCCAGCAGTAATTCTGCAATGCCGGTAAGAATAGCTGTGGTGCCTACTGGACTCACTCACCCCCGCGGCGCCCCACGCCGTTATGTGCTGGGCGGCAACTTGCTAGACATCACTTTAGTGCCATCTAGATTTCAGCGCGTTCTGCTGCCTTGGAACTATTCGCACAACAGACCGCTACTGACAAGAATATTTCATTATTGGTGCTGTCAATTTCAATAAATCTATTGGATAATTCAAAAGAAATTGCCACGGTCTCTTCGTTGTTTAAATGTTTTTACTGTTTTTGTTTTGTTGTATATATTTATATGTTATTAAAGTTTTATATTCCTACTACTTTGTTGGAGTGCTATATATTTTTAATGTGAGACATAATTGTAAAAACTTTGATGTACAAAGAGTCATTCCTGGAATCTTCCGCTTCAGGCTCGATCCCCTCCCCAATCACAATACAGGATAGTTTTCAGATAGTAGGAACACGTGTGGTGTGACGGATCTCATCGGGTGTGGGCCTTGATCTACTATAACTCCTTTGAAGAGGGGTGATTCTTTACAGCTGAGGCCATAAACTACATCTGCAGGGCTAGCTGATAGCCTGGACAATCGGACACAGAGGAAGAGGAGTGTCAGAGGGTGCGGTAGTGAATAGGGCGAAAGGGAGGTGTCGGGCGGGCACAGAGTGTGATTCTCAGGGAAGAGCAGCGCAGATGGGGGGAGGTTTATTGCCCATGCATAAGACAGAGAGCGGGGGTGACCAGTGCCTGGGGAAGATGCTTGCGAGGGTGAGGAGCCATGCTACGAATCGACAGCGTGCAGAGAGTGGGTCTGGTCAAGACATCTAAAATGGCTGCCGTGCACGACAAAAGTGTGGCATTTCAAAAAAGGCAAGATGGCGCAGACAATGTTTTTCAACACTTCCTCATTTCCTTCGAATCGAACGTTAACAGACGTTGGGGCATATTACCAAAGTTAAGCTATATTTATCGCTAACGATGCTTACCAACGAATTTTTTACCGCTAAGCATCGTCAGAAATTATCAAAGATAAACCTTGCTATTATCAAGGTCACAAATGCGATAATAAACGGCCGCAATGCATGAATATCGCTAAAAACTCAGCGATATTCATACATTACCGAGCTAATGCTCTTAGCCATGTTATCCACCTCCCATTGGATAACATGGCTAAGAACTGCTCAGGGCAGGTGTTACTTTTTGGAGATATTCGCGCTTAGCGCGAATATCTCCAAAAGTTGGTAATAGGAGATAGATATCTTGCATGTTGTAATGCAAGTTATTGTGGTATATGGAACTCATACCATAATCTCTCAGGAAAGCAGAAACTGATCCTTTTGGGACCGCCTAAAAAGGCCTAGGGGGTGAGGAGTACTCTACTTTGCCCCCTTTTCACGTTCCGAACTATTTTATTTTACTCTCTTCTGTAATTACACAAAATAGCACCGATAAGATGCATCGGAGACACACAGTGAGAGAAAGGAGGCCGGAGATGAAGAAGAGATGTCAAATACACATTGGAGATAATATAGTGGCAGAAGGGAAGTAAATATGAGTAAACTTACCATGTAACATAAAAATGTTGCACTCTATACTATAAGTCTCATTTTATACTACAATCACTTCGCTACAACCTCATAAATTAAAAATAAAAATGAATAATGTCTCAAACAATTTTTGATTTCTAAATATAAATTTATTCTTCAGAATTTTCTAAATTTGAAAGAACTAGTAACATGTCCTCATCAGCAATGTCCTCATGAAAAGTCTGCAATAATGATTCTTGTAACTCTATCGTCTCCAAACACTCGATAAATTCGCCATCAAGAGATTGATCAAAAAAATCATTCAAGTCATCTCCTCCTTCTGACAATATTTCATTATTGGTGCTGTCAATTTCAATCAATGTAGTGGAATCATTCAAGTCATCTCCTCGTGACAATATTTCATTATTGGTGCTCTCAATTTCAATCAATGTAGTGGAATCATTCAAGTCATCTCCTCCTTGTGACAATATTTCATTATTGGTGCTGTCCATTTCAATCAATCTAATGGAATCATACAAGTCATCTCCTCCTTGTGACAATATTTCATTATTGCTGCTCTCAATTTCAATCAACGTAGTGGAATCATTCAAGTCATCTCCTTGTGACAATATTTCATTCTTGGTGCTGTCCATTTCAATCAATCTAATGGAATCATACAAGTCATGTCCTCCTTGTGACAATGTTTCATTATTGGTGCTCTCAATTTCAATCAATGTAGTGGACAATTCAAAAGAAATTGCCACGGTCTCTTCATTGTGAGCCATTTTATTTTGAAATTGCTTGCTGTAAATTGCAGAAAAAAATAATCACTTTCATTTATCGTTTTTAGTAATACATAATATAAAACTAACTTTATCAAGTATTTAGTATAACAGAAGGACTGCAAATAAATAACAGAAAACATTTTTCAAATTATCTTCAAGTGTACAACATAGTTCCCCTTACAAATTAACAACTCACCTTTTCAAACGTAGGAAAAGTGTTAGTACTGTGTAAATCAAACACCAGAAATTCACCACCAAAAATTCCTCACAAATGTACCTCAGACAGTAGTATCACAAAATGGCTGTGGTTTCCTCTCATTTGACATATATACATAACCAATTAACTTTCATCACACACAAATACAAAACCAAAGTAACATTTTAATTGGTTCTAAATTTCAACACTTTCAAATGTGTTTTCCCCATGCAATTTTCCATAGGACATTTACATACGTCTACAGCCTGAATGGCTGAACGGAATTACACCAAACTTGGCAAAATGGTACATCAAACCTAAGAGGTCAGGAAGGATCTACTATGCCCCCTTATGGTCATTTCCCCCTTCGCTTTGGCCTCCTCTTGTCTCTCAATCCTACCGAGAGACAAGATGGCGGCCGCTACGGACTGTTTGGAATGTTGACAGACGCCGGAGAACCAATCAGCTTCGCAAAGCTCCGTAACGCGAAAAGTACGCGAAGCGGAGCGCTGTTACAGATATATATCTTTTTTTGAACGTTAATTTCTCAAAATCCACTGGAGCACATATATTGAGACCTAGCAAAGGCACATCGGGCTACCAGTCCCTAATATTTTACCAAGTTTCGTGCAAATCCATTCAGCCGTTCGATTATTATTATTATTTTTTTTTTTGCCCCGCGGGGCCCTTTTAAAACCTCCACATCAAACCTAGGGGGTCAGCGAGGATCTACTATTCCCCCTTATGGTCATTTGCCCCTTCGCTTTCGCCTCCTCTTGTCTCTCGATCCTACCGAGAGACAAGATGGCGGCCGCTACGGACTATTTGGAATGTTGACAGACGCCGGAGAACCAATCAGCTTCGCTTCACAAAGCTCCGTTGCGCGAAAAGTCCGCGTCCTGGGCCGCTGCCCAGTCCGCTGTTACAGATATATATCTTTTTTTAAACGTTAATTTCTCAAAATCCACTGCAGCACATATATTGAGACCTACAAAAGGCACATCGGGCTACCAGTCCCTACAATTTTGCCAAGTTTCGTGCAAATCCATTCAGCCGTTCGGGCTAAAAGTGAGGCCAACCGCCCTATGGAAAACTCAATGTTAAAAACGCGTTTTGGGACCCCCCTTTTTTCTCGCCCCCCCCTTGACGAACCCCCCCAAAATTTTCAAGGGCTGCTCAGGAACAAAATGTGCCATTTTCCTGAAAATTTCAGCCAATTCCGTCCACAAACGCCAAAGTTATTAGACATAGAATTTTCAAAAAACCCATAGAGAAAAAATCCTAACTATATATACCTACTGGCGACCGCCAGTAGGTAATATATATATATATATATATATATATCGCTCCCAGTGAACGCCAATGGAGACCGCACTCAGCCGAGTGGGTGCCGAAAAAAACGGCGGCGTACCGTTTAAAGTATTTTGAGCTCCGCAACTCTGCTACCGGGGACCGGCAGCAGAAAGCAACAAGACGGCACTCGCAGCAGGTATAAACCAGTCCGGTTTATTTAGCGCAAAAAGAATAGGATCAGACGCGTTTCAGCACTTGCCTTCGTCAGTGTCAGCTGGCGTCGGCAGTGCAGCAATAGATAAGGCAAAATTCATTGAAACAAAAAAAGGTTCAAAGGGTCAAATGAAAGCGCCATCTTGTAACGATGAAATCGCGCTATTTACAATGTACATTTCACATTTTCATTAATAAGCAATGAAAGCAAATAAACTGAACATTCATAGATATACTATTATCGTGTTAGTAACTTATTGCGCCCTGAATGGGCTATTAAACACAAATTACTACTACAGTGAAAATCTCCATTGCTTTCCTCATCAAATCGTATTGTCGGTCTACAGTAGAAATAACACAATCCCCAAGTTCTTAGTTTTTAATTAGTATCATAAACTAAGGGCGCAATCAGTTACTAACACGATAATAGTATATCTATGAATGTTCAGTTTATTTGCTTTCATTGCTTTCAGTATAGGTAATGATCAACACATGCAGCAGTTTACAGAACAACAGACATAATGATGCACAAATTAAGACAGTTTAGTCACTAACCCATGCATTCAGTGAGACACATTTAATCACTCACTCATACAGTCAGTCACGCACCTACTAAATCCTTCATCCAGACACTTATACATCCACTCATTCTTCAATATGTAAGATATATTTTAACTTTACAGAAACATACAGTCACTGGATGTTGTCATCAGTGATGTCATCAGTGATGTCATTTGAGATGTCATCAGTGATGTCATCAGTGATGTCACTGACCATGTCATGAATGATGTAATATGTGACATGATCAGCAGTGGATTGCAGGTGCGCGATATATAGTTAGTGCAACTAACTATATATGGAATTTCAATGGTTTTGTGTGAGTAAAATAAGGTTTTTTAAATGCTAATTCCTAACTATATATGGTCTATAACCTATGGTTTTTTCAGTGAATATATATATATATATATATATATTTATATTTATTTATATATATATATATGTTTATATATATATATATATATGACGCTGAAATTCTCACAAGAACCTTTGGCCCAGAGAAAATAATTAAGGAGTGCTAACCTTGTTCCCCGCAGACCCCGGAGCCTGGCTTTGTCCCCCTCCGGCCGCCGCAACTGACACCAAGAGTGGCCGCCGAGTGGAGGGGGCCTCCGGACTACGTTTCCCGCCCTGCAGAGCGGCGGGAGATGCAAGCAACATCGCGCCAGGCGGCACATAAAGCGCACGTCACCCCGTTGGAGCGGGTGACGCTGAAATCCTCACAAGAACCTTTGGCCCAGATAAAATAATTAAGGACTGCTAACCTTGTTCCCCGCGGACCCCGGAGCCTGGCTTTGTCCCCCTCCCACCGCCGCAACTGACACCAAGAGCAGCCGCCGAGTGGAGGGGCCCTCCGGACTACGTTTCCCGCCCTGCACAGCGGCGGGAGACCAAGCAACATCGCGCCAGGCGGCGCATATGGCGCGCGTCACCCCGGTGGAGCGGGTGACGCTGAAATCCTCACAATAACCTTTTGCCCAGAGAAAATAATTAAGGACTGCTAACCTTGTTCCCCGTGGACCCCGGAGCCTGGCTTTGTCCCCCTCCCGCCGCCGCAACTGACACCAAGAGCGGCCGCCGAGTGGAGGGGGCCTCCGGACTACGTTTCCAGCCCTGCACAGTGGCGGGAGACGCAAGCAACATCGCGCCAGGCGGCGCATAAAGCGCGCATCACCCCAGTGGAGCGGGTGACGCTGAAATCCTGACAAGAACCTTTGGCCCAGAGAAAATAATTAAGGACTGCTAACCTTGTTCCCCGCAGACCCCGGAGCCTGGCTTTGTCCCCCTCCCGCCGCCGCAACTGACACCAAGAGCGGCCGCCGAGTGGAGGGGACCTCCGGACTACGTTTCCCGCCCTGCACAGCAGCGGGAGACGCAAGCAACATCGCGCCAGGCGGCGCATAAAGCGCGCGTCACCCCGGTGGAGCGGGTGACGTTGAAATCCTCACAAGAACCTTTGGCCCAGAGAAAATAATTAAGGACTGCTAACCTTGTTCCCCGCGGACCCCGGAGCCTGGCTTTGTCCCCCACCCGCCGCCGCAACGGACACCAAGAGCCGCCGCCGAGAGGAGGGGGCCTCCGGACTACGTTTCCCGCCCTGCACAGCGGCGGGAGACGCAAGCAACATCGCGCCAGGCGGCGCATAAAGCGCGTGTCACCCCCGTGTCGCGGGAGCGCGCGGGAGCACCCGGGGCTAAGCCCGGGCAAAGGGCGGGCCCTCTGTGGCCCTCAGAGGCTCAAGGAGGATGAGACGGGCCACCCCCCTTTGATCCTGTCTCGTGAACTACTGCACAAGGTGACAGACTTTTAAACACCTATTTCTGATTTCCTGGCCTCTTGAACAGTGTTACATCCTTAATTGTCTGATATCTACGATACAGAGCCGAGGTAATTGTATCGTTTTGCTATAGATATACCCCATATTTAAGGAGACTCTATTATAATATGATGAAAGTCAAAAAAACTCCCATTGCTACCAGATCTTCTACCAGGAACAAAGTGGCCCCCACTACACCTCTTCCTACCTTCACTGCTATAGATAAAATGTTGCAGAAAACTATAGGCGTCATGGCAGACGCAATTCAAAATACAGAGAGACGCCTCTCCTTAACCCCTAACTTGTGCTTTCCCGACCTATCATTACATACTACTGTTGCTATTAATACCCTTGACACTACAATAAATTCACAGGACTCGCTTTTAATGCAATCCTTTACAGGACTGCCAAACACCCAAATCAGAGAAACCTCACTCTTAGATACAAGCACACCAATAATCTGTAACAGTGGGGAAAGCAGTCAGCCAACGACCTGTAGCCCACAGGCACATCTAGAAATTTCTCCCTCTCCTAAAGCCATGCCTACTACCTCATTGTGCGAGGCACACTTGGGGGGACTATTATCAATAAATACCGCTGAGGGCGAAAAAGGAAAAGACAGTTTGACAACCAAATCAAAAAGGCGGTATAGGAAAAAGTTAAAACCAAACAGGAGGTTAATTTCTTGACCAATTTGTAAACATAAGCTTTCGGTGAAGGATATTTGGTCTACTTTTAGATTGACCAAACAGACAAGTAAGACATCTACTCACCAGAGTATCTTAGCCATTTCACTACCTTGCCCTCAGTGTTTTCTGCTTCTAGATTTTTTGGGACCTCCTCTTCCCATACTCCAAGGAAAAGGTTAGCAAAACTGGGGGCAAAACACATTCCGATGGGCGTGCCAATGATTTGCTTGTATGTCGAACCATTAAACATGAACATGGTATTGTACAACCAGAATTTTATTATTTCAAGTAACATTATAGTGTGTTCCAGAAAGCATAGTTTTCTTTTTTTTAGAAAATGATGGCAACACTGTATTCCCAGTGTGGTTAATTATTGTATATAGGGAGTTCACATCCATCGTCACTAAGAGGAAATATTCCTCCCAGGCAATGTTCTTTATTTTGCCCAAAAAGTCCTTGGTATCTTTGGTGTATGAAGGTAGTGACATGAAGTGTTCACAGAGAAAGTGGTCTACATATTTCGATATGTGTTCAGAGACGTATCCTATAGAGGAAACAATGGGTCTCCCTGGTGGTTTAGTGGGATTCTTGTGGACTTTAAGCAAGAGGTAAAGAGTTGGCATTTTATGAAAATCACATTTCTGGTAGCAATATTCTTCCCACTGAAGGATTCCATTGTCCTTCCATAAGCTCAGAATATGCCATATTTTGAGTATGCTTTCATTGTATTCTTGCATATTAGTTACCACATAGAATCTTGTGTCTCAAAGTTGTCTTTCTGCCTCTGCAATAAACCTGCTTTTGTCCCAGAGTGCAATGTTCCCCCCCTTTTCTGCAGGTCGTATGTCCAGATTCTCTTCCTCTGTTAGCGTTGTGATGATTTCCTATTGATTTCCGGTGAAATTAAAGAGTTTGTGTGCTCTTTTTTTCTTTTTACGGAATTGCATGAGATCTTTTACTGCTGTATCATGGAATGCATCGATGTTGTCATGTTGCATGTTAGGATAGATTGATTTGAGTTTAAATGTGGTTGGTGCTGGTTTATCAGTGGTGACCTCGCAATTTTCTTCAATGAAGTCTAAACCTGTTTCTACATAGAGATCTTGCAATGATTGTAGGGTATTCATATCTCCTACACTAAGGATATGCAAGTGTTTTCTGTTCCTGTTGTTGTCAAATTCTGTAGTGTTGGTAGTGAGTTAATTGTCAGGTGGTCTAGGTCCCCTGAGCGTATGCCATTTTTGGAGCTTGAGATTCCTCACAAATTTGTACATATCTATTCTTGATTCTGGGTAATTGAAATTATTGGACGGGCGAAAAGAAAGGCCTAAAGACAGTGTTTTCTTCTCCAGCATAGTTAAATGATACCTCACTTGTGTGACTGTCCAATACAGAATCGGCTATAAACATATTTTTTAAAACATTTAGCGCTTAGATTTCGCTGTGCTTTAACCTTAACCCCTATGTTTTTTGACTCTTGCCGGTCAGAGGCACTTGGCCCACCCACACAAGTGGGGTATCATTTTACTCAGGAGATGAAGGGGAATGCTGGATGGTGGGGCATTTGTGCCGGCATGGTGACCCCACACAAAAATGTGTGGCAACATTTTTTGTTCTGCTAAATTTTAGGTTTGCAGGGGATTCTTAGAAAATGTTGGGGATCCATGCAAGCCATACCTCCCTGCACTCCCCCAGGTGTCTAGTTTTCAGAAATGTGTGGGTTTGGTAGGTTTCCCTAGATAGATGCCGAGCACGGGGCCAAAAATCCAGGTGACCCCTCTTACAAAACCAGGTCATTTTGTGATAGGCATTTTTAATGTCTCCTCAATAGGTTTTGGGCCCTTGCCTGTCGCGGGGACTTGGGCAACCTACACGAGTGAGGTACCATTTTTATCGGGAGACTTGGGGAAATGCTGGGTGGTAGGAAATTTGTGTCAGCCAGGTGATCCCACAACTTTCCCACACAGACATTTGAGAAAAAAGTCTTTTTTTCTGCTACATTTGAGGTTTGCAGAGGATTCTGGGCAGGAAAACGTTAGGGGGTCCATGCAAATCATACCTCCCTGGACTTCCACGGGTGCCTAGTTGTCAGAAATGTGTGGGTTTGGTAGGTTTTCCTAGTTTCCCGCTTAGCACAGGGCCAAAAACCCAGGTGACCCCAATTGCAAAACCAGATCGTTTTGTGATAGGCAATTTTGATGTCTCCTCAATATGTTTTGGGGGGTCCAAGCAAACCATACCTCCCTGGAATTCCATGGGTGTCTAGTTTTCAGAAATGTGTGGGTTTGGTAGGTTTCCTTAGATGGCTGCCAAGTACAAGGCAAAAAACCCAGGTGACCGCCTTGCAAAATAAGGTTGTTTAGTGATAGGCAATTTTGTTGTCTCCTCAATATGTTTTGGCCCTTGCCTATCACGGCTACATGGGCAACCTGTAGGAGAGTATGATATGCTTACTATGGTTACAAGGAGTGACTCCCCTGTTCAAACAGGCACCAACAAAGCATCTTGCCAGTCTGCATTTCTAAGGCTCCTGCCAGAACCCAAAGGTTTTTTGACACAGGACATGGACTTCCAGACATCTCCGAGGCCAACACAAGATCCCAGCAAAGCTGAGACCTGTATCCATCACGAGACACGGGGGACCGGAACTCCTGCACACCGTGCACATTTCGAAGTGCATCTACTTCCTGAGCTTTGCCCAAGTTGTGCATTGGGCTACATGTAGTCAAAACCCTGAGGACCATCTGCACCGAAGATTGTGGGCCTACACTCCATGAGTGTTCCATGGGCCCGCTTCTAGCATTTCTGCTTGAGGCCCCTTTGCGATCCCTGGTCCGTCAACTGGTGGGTCCCCACAAAGGTAACTCTTTTGGTTCTTGGGCTTCCCTGGTTGCTCCAGACATGCTCTGACTCCCCTCCAAAGTGTGAGTCCCTCAGAACTTGCTGGTCTGCTTCGAAGCCAATCTTTGCATTCTGCGTGGGTTGCAGTTGCCACGGCTTGTTGGGTCCAATCTGGATACTGACACTGTAGCACTCAACATCCGATGTGGTACAGCTCGTATCCAGCTCCTGGTTGTGGTTGACCCCTCCTGGTCCTCGTGGCTGAAGAGTCAAGCTTCACCTTCTGCACCTGAAATCACCCTACATCGGTGGGCATCTTCTTACTGCCTTCCTGGTCACTGACAAGTGACCCAGACTCTGTCCCCTCTGCTTTCAGGTTCTTCCGATCTCCAATCCACCCTTGGATCCATCCGGACACTTCACCTGGTAGCCTGCAGCACTTCTTTGCAGCTCACCATAAGAAACGACGATGAAACCCGACACGAAAAGACACCTATGCACCCGGCTTCCGTGGGTGATGTAACACGAGTACTTCAGTGCTCCTGTGGGTCTTGACTCTCGAACTGTCTAATTCTCAAGGAGTTTGCTCCTAGTCCACTCCTAAGTGTCCCTAATCTTTAGATTTCTAATCGCAACTTTCTCCATAGCAGTCAATCATGATTTGCAGCTGTGTTTAGACACTGCACGCGTCCCCCGTGGGTCTCCTGCGTCCCTACCTTGGGTGGTTCCTGGTTGCCCCAGCAGTTCTACAGGTCCTAGGCCTTGTGTCTATGTTCCTCATGGTTCTTATACCACTTTCTTAGTATATGGTTTGTGATGCCCCTAGGGCTAAACATATACTGTGCTAATTTACTGTGTGCTAAATAAGTTTACTGTATGTACTTTTGCCTCTAGCCTCATAAAGAGACTAGAGGGATGTGTTTAGATTAAATACATATATTTTATATATATACCTGGTGTGGTTCTCCTTTCATTTGGTCATTGCATGAGATTAAAGACTGGTAAAACAAGCTGCTTCACATTCCTTCAAGACTCAGCTGCTCTCCACAGCTACGACTAGGATAGCTTTCTATATAGGTTGTCTTTAAACTTACCATCAATAAGGGTCATTTGGGCTGGTGCAAGGTGCCCATTAGAATAACGGACAGCATATGCCAGGCCAACTTCTCACACCACCCACACGATTAAGTGTGTCTAGCTTTCAAAATTGTATAGGTTTGCTAGGTTTCCCTAGGTGCCGGCAGAGCTAAGGTTCAAAATCCGCAGCTAGGCACTTTGCAAAAAAAGTGTCTGTTTTGACTGTAAAAATGTGGTGTCTCCACGTTGCGTTTTGGGCCGTTTCCTGTCGTGGGTACAAGTTCTACCCACACAAGGGAGGTACCGTTTTTATCAAGAGACTTTGGGGGATACTGGGCAGGTGGAATTGTGTGGATCCACGCAGATTCCAGAACTTTCCACCACAGGAATGTGAGGAAAGTGTGTTTTTTTTTTACAAAGTTTGAGGTTTTCAAGGGATTTTGGGTTACAGAACCTGGTGAGAGCCAGACTAGTCACCACATCCTGGATTTCCCTCGGTGTCTAGTTTTTTTTAAAATATATAGGTTTGATAGGTTTCTCTAGGTGCAGGAAGAGCTACGGTTCAAAATCCACAACTAGGCACTGTGCAAAAAAAGGGTCTGTTTTGACTATAACAATGTGTCGTATCCACGTTGAATTTTCAGCTGTTTCCTGTTGCGGGCACTAGACCTACCCACTCAAGTGAGGTACCGTTTTTACTGAGACTTTGGGGAATACGGGGTGGGTGGAATTTTGTGGTTCCAGGAAGATTCCAGAACTTTCCTCCACAGAAATTTGAGGAAAATGTTGTTTTGTTTTACAAAGTTTGATGTTTGCAAGGGATTCTGGGTATTAGAACCTGGTGAGAGCCAGACAAGTCACCCCACCTTGATTCCCCATGGTGTCTAGTTTCTAAAAATGTATAGGCTTGCTAAGTTTCCTTAGGTGCCAGCAGAGCTAGGATTCAAAATCTACAGCTAGGCATTTTGCAAAAAAAAGTGTCAGTTTTGACGGTAAAAATGTGGTGCTCCACTTTGCATTTTGGACTATTTCCTGTTTCAGCACTAGGCCTACCCACACTAGTGAGGTACTAATTTTATCGAGAGACTTTGGGGATTACGGGGTGGGAGGAATTTTGTGGATCCATGCAATTTCCAGAACTTTCTGCCACAGAAATGGTTTTGTCTCCACGTTGCATTTTGGACCATCTCCTGTTTCAGCACTAGGCCTACCCACACTAGTGAGGTACCAATTTTATCAAGAGACTTTGGGGATTACGGGGTAGGAGGATTTTTGTGGATCCATGCATATTCCAGAACTTTCTGCCACAGAAATGTGGAGAAAATGTTTTTTTTTTACAAAGATTGAGGTTTGCAAGGGATTCTGGGTAACAGAACCTGGTGAGAGGCAGACAAGTTACCCCGTCCTGTATTTCCCTGTGTGTGCAGTTTTAAAAAATGTATAGGTTTGCTAAGTTTCCCTTGGTGCCGGCAGAGCTACTGTTCAGGATCCACAGCTAGGCACTTTGCAAAAAAAGGGTCAGTTTTGGCTGTAAAATGTTGGTGTTTCCACGTTGCGTTTTGGCCGTTTCCTGTCGTGGGCACTAGTTCTACCCTCACAAATGAGGTACCATTTGTATTGAGAGACTTTGGGGAATACAGGATGAGTGGAATTTTGTGGATCCAGGCAGATTCCAGAACTTTCCACCACCGAAATTTGAGGAAAATGTGTTTTTTTAGATAAAGTTTGAAGTTTGAAAGGTATCCTGAGTAACAGAGCCTGGTGAGAGCCAGACAAGTCCCCCCATCCTGGAATTCCCTGGGTGTCAAGTTTTCAAAAATGTATAGGCTTGCTAGGTTTCCCTAGGTGTCGGCAGAGCTAGGCTTCAAAATCTACAGCTAGGGTCAGTTTTGACTGTAAGAATGCGGTGTCTCCACGTTGCCTTTTGGGCTGTTTCCTCTCGCAGGCACTAGGCCTACCCACACAAGTGAGGTACTATTGGAATATTGTGGATCCATGCAGATTCCAGTACTTTCCACCACAAAAATGTGCGAAAAATGTGTTTTTTGGACAAAATGTGAGGTTTACTAGGGATTCTGGGTAATAGAACCTGGTGATAGCCAGACAAGTCACCCTATCCTGGATTCCCCTGGGTGTCTAGTTTTCAAAACTTTACAGGTGTGCTAGGTTTCCTTAGGTGCCGGCAGAGCTATGGTCCAAAAACCACAGCTAGGCACACTGCAAAAAAGGGTGATTTTCACTGGAAAAAAATTATGTGCCCACGTTGCATTTTCGACGATGTCTTGTCGTGGGTAAAAAAGTGAGGTACTATTTTTACCGGAAGACTTAGAGAAACACAGAAAAGTTGAACAAGTGTTTTTGCCAATTGACTTTCTATGCATTTATCCCTTCCAAATGTAAGACAGTGTTTAAATAATATTTAATTTTCAAAAATGCCCCCTAATCCACAGGCTGGTATAGGTGCTCACATATACGGAGCTGTGCAAATAAACACTGCTTCTAAACTCCATATGTTGTTCCCATCTCAGAAATACATAGTTTTCCTTGATACCTTAATTTCACACTTTTTATTTTACTAAGTGAATTGCTATATACCCAGTACACAATGAAAAACCATAGCAAGGTGCAGCTTAGTTATTGGCTCTGGGCACTTTGGATTCTTGTTCAACTTACAAGTCCTATATACCCCTGCAACCATAATGCTCCAGTGGACATAACGGTATATTGCTTGTACTTTTCATACTTAGAAGAAGCTAAAGGTGAAAATGCAGACACAAATAGCATTTTTTTTCAACTTATTTTTAACCCCGGTTGGAGCTGGCCTAGCAGGACTACACGGAGGTCCATGGAGTTGGGGACAAACTCCATGGAACTCCGCTCTGCTCCGCCACTCACCTCCAACCCCCTATTAAAAATGAATTATACATTAATAAAAACAACAAAATAAGCACTTACCTGTACTGCAGCATCCCCGGGCTGCCCATTTCCTCTTCCTCACCTTCTCTCTCCTACTTGGGTCCATCATCTTGCAAAAACTGCCCACACATGCGCATATCTCACAAGGTTTTCTAAATAACGTATTTTTCTCTTACTTCCCAGAAATTTACCACTAGCCTCTTAAACACATACTCTCTAATAGATGCAGTTAATCTGATATATATGTTTTCATCACTGTGATACTCCTTTTAATCAAACTCCCATATATATCTTCATTTCCATTTTAAAATAATTACGAAGTTAGATACATACCAGTGAATTCACTTTGTGGATTATATTGCTGCTTAGCCCTTGGAATCACTCTGGTGGTCCTGAGTTCAAGGAGCAGGTCCAGGCTTCCTTCCTCATCTAGAAGATCAGCATTGCAGTTCTTGCAGCTGCAGGGCAGCTGGGCAGTCCTTCTTCTGATTCTTTCACAGATCAAGAAGTGAGATCTGAAGAGCAGCTCAGAGAGTACCATATTTATACCTTCTGCCAGCCTTTGGAGTGAGGTGACTTTCTGGCTACCCCCACATCTTGTTTTGAAAAGTTGTTCCTTTCCCTTGCCAATGCCCCAAGTAGTCTAGGGTGACAAAAGACTGGTGTCAGGTTCCTGTGTGTGTGTGTCCTGGCAGGGTGACTTATCCTGCCAACATCAAGTCCCCTTTTTCTCCCTGTCTGGGAAGAATACAGAAAGGCCTGTCAACTGTCAAGAAATGACCAGTCCTGTGACCCAGGAAACACATGGCAGGCACCAATGCATTGGAAAAGAAAGCACCAACTTTCTAAATGTGGCTTTTTCCGAATAGTGACTTAAATTAAGCATGGGCGGATTTTGCGTATTGGCAATCCGCGGATCTGCGGATTTGCGGATTTGCGGATTGCGACAATACGCAAAATCCGCGGATCCTAGCGTATTTTTTTTTTGCGTGTTCGCACGGGTTTCTGCAAGTTCGCGAGGGTTTTATTGTACAAAACGCTCGCGAACGTGCAGAAACCCGTGCGAACACAATGTGCCTACTCATGGCCAAACGGACGGGGCTTCCATGCGAGTGCACATGCCTCTTGTGTGTATAAAAGGTCAGAGGCCGATCAGAGCAGCAGATGAAGATACAGAGACTCCTGGTCACAGGAACAGCACAGGGATTGTGCTGCACATGCCTCTTGTGTGTATAAAAGGTCAGAGGCCGATCAGAGCCGCAGATGAAGATACAGAGACTCCTGGTCACAGGAACAGCACAGGGATTGTGCTCGTGAAAGTCAAGGATGCAAAGGCCTCTATCCAGCATCACAGCTGACTTTCGACGGTAGATTTGGTAATAAAGAAGGCACATTGCCCAGCCTCGACGACGCTCTCGATTGTTTCTGGGCTGATGAATGAGTCACTGCATTTGAGCTTCAACTAGTTCCAGCGACCATGTGTGTGTTTACAATGGCGCCAGCAGGCTGCCAGCGCCGTTGTAAAATAGTTACAAAGTTAGCTTGCACAGGAAGCACTTAGATAAAATAAAGCAGCACCTGCTTCGTTTTATCTAGTGGTTCCTGTGCAAGCTAACTTTGTAACTATTTTACAACGGTGCTGGCAGCTTGCTGGCGCCATTACATGAGTGGGTGGGGGTTCAACTTTTGAACCCGTTACATCCGCGGATTTTTTCGGATTTTGTGGAAAATACGTAAAATACACGGATTGCGTATTCACCAAAAATCCGAAAAATCCGCGGACGTAACGGATTTGCCGCCCATGCTTAACTTAAATCCAACTTAACTATGAAGTGGGGTTGTAAATTATAATTTATTTGCATGCAAACATAATTTTGTTTCTGGCCCTAGATGCTAATTATCAATTATTAAGTATAATACGTTAAGCCAGTGTAATCCTGTGGGAGAGATATGCCTGAAATGACTGTAGGAGTTTTTCAACTCTATGAAGTATAATTCTTAAACCTACATTTCCTACATTTTAAATAAAATTAGGTTTTCCTGTTTTCAGTTTCTATTTTTTGTAAATTCGGATAAGGTTCTTTCTGTGTTTTCAATACCCTAAAAAAAGTGTTTATCAGAGTTTACACATTTACGCGCCATTAAAAACCACAGTAACAGTGCTTTCCAGTGTTTATGGAATGTTTTGCTTTTATTATTGCTTTCTTTCTGCAATGATAGTGCATGGTAAACAGACAGTGAACGTACAGTGTATATGAGGACCAGATACATTTTTACAAAGCAACATTATTGTAGTACACCATACAATACTTCTTCTGTGAGTCGTTGGTCATGTGCGCTCAATCCTTCTTTTGATTGTAAACTTTTATCAGTGAAAAGGCCCTCTCAGCATTGGCACTTGAGACGGGCAAGGCCAAAACAGCCAGTACACAATTTGCTAACTCTGGCCACTGACATAGCTTTCCATGCCAATATTGGTGCACCTGAAGATTGTGATTCTCTGGGACAGGTTCAGCAACATATCCATTGAATGGGTGCATATGGCCTCAAAGGTATTGAAGTGGTCAAAAATGAAGCAGTACTTTTCAAACTCAAGAGCAAATTCCCCTTAACGGAAATTAGAGAACAAGTAGCATAGTTTTTGCTTACCTGTTAGTATCGCTACAAACAATAGAATTATTCTTGTGGGTTTCAGATTACCATGATATCCCACTTGGTATACTTTGTTGCTCTAGTATCTGAAGATTGCCTGTTACTTGCGGGGATTGAATAGACACATGCATAATGTTTGGTATGAACATCTTTGTGTGCAATAAGTTAAAATTATGATTGAGGTGGGCTGATTGTCTGGTTTGATTACATTTCATTTAATGTGGGGTGCCGCATTTTGATTTTACAGATAGAGAGTGGCACGTTTGATACGGTTATGGGCCGATTTACAAGTTGTATACTTTGGAAACTGAATTCCAGGTGATTTTACGTCTATAACTTCGTAATAGCAACTAATAATTTTTTACTTTTTTTTGTGTTCAAATCGTTTTTATTAGACAAGAAGGAAAAGAAAAAGAAAAAGAAAAAAGAAAGCAAATGTGAATCAACAATACAAACAATCGTGTCATTACAGTGCTGAGGTCAGAGAAATAAAAGTAAAGTAACACAGAGCTTGATCCAGAACCACACCTTCTTGACGGATAGACGGTCAAACGTGAGGACGGTATTGATAGTTGAGATGACATTATACTACAGTAGATGTATTATAATTGGTTATGATAACAAAATTACAGTTCTGCAATACAATGACAGGATACAGTATCGTAGTGATCACAGTGTGGGCTTGATTAACAGTTGGCTTTCCAAAATATACAGTATGCAAACAACCATCGTGCTCATGCATCTTATTTCCAGGGTATAGGTTGTGAAACCACAATGTAGCTCAACCAATAAAGTACAAGATCTACTGGTAGTATATGGAATGTGCTGGACTATTATATAATAGCAGCGTTTTATTTGTGACTTGTTCCCGGGTGGCTACTTGTCGGGCGTACTGGGCGCCTAGCGATTAATGGGCATACTACGGCGGGTCAAAGTAGAAGGAAGATGCATCCAGAGAGGTCCAGAGTCTCTTGTTGGTAACTTGCCAAGGGGAAGAGTGTAGAGCAGGATTATCCACTCCTCTGATGCAAGATAGCCACTCCTTCCAAGCAGTGAAAGAGACCTCTGAAGCTGCCTTCCAGTGACAGAGGACAACCTTACACGCAAGGGTGAGTAGTAGGTCAAGGAGTTGGCGATCATGGTCTCTTAGTAACAGTGGATCAATGGCCCCCAGAATTATGTAAATGAATTCCCTCCTCGGTTTGATGTCGAATATGTGCTCAATAAAGTCAAAGACGTTGGACCAGTATTTGTGTAACATAGGACATTGGAATAGCATGTGTGGCAGGTCACCATCAGCTAGGGAGCAGTTCCAACAAGTGGGGGTATCTCTTAGATTAAGTTTAAATAATTTTTGGGGGGTCCAGAACACCCTGTTGAGTATCATGTATTTGGTTTGCGAGAGGATTGGTGATACCTTGTGTGTGAGGGCTGAAGCATGGATCCTATCCCAGTTAATATCTATCCCGGTGTTGTTAGGTTCTGCTTCCCATTTAAGTTCATTTCGTCTTAGTGATTTGCTTGGTGTAGGCGCGAGCAATTTATAAACTTTTGATACAAAGTGACCTGAGGATAGAAGGTGAGGGAGCATCGACTTTAGCCAAGGTGTTGAAAGTGTGAGCGAGTGTGCGAACACGGCTGACTTTAGCTTTAGGAATGCATAGAAGTCAATTGGCTGAAGGGAATGTTTAGACTGGATCGTTGAGAAAGGCAATGGGATGTGCCCATCGTAGAGATCCGAGACCACGTTCATTCCTCTGTCTGACCAATGTTCCCAAGAAGGGGACGAGCCATTGATCTTTATGAGTGGGTTACGCCATAATTTTTTACTTTTAACATAAATCTTATCTTTTTGGGCTTTCACAAATTCTGGGTGTTGAGATTGGACAGACTCTAGGCTATGAATTGTATAGCTTTTCCTGGGACTTTATTCTATGTCACACTGGGTGAAGGTTTACCGTGAAATTTTGAATGCACTTTCGTCATTTTTATTAACTAGGCACTGATTAATGAGGAATATTTGTATCACTGTGTAAAATACAATATTTGCTTTGCTTATATATTGTTTATTTGGGTTTTCAGCCCTGAAGAAGTCAACGATGCCTGATATAGCATGACGAAACATGTGTTGGCTGCTTAGGAATTGGTTTATATTGGATAAATACACCTCATTGAATATTTTGGATATACTGACAAGAGAACTTTGTGCACCGATTGAAGAATACTTTATTCAAAGACAAGAAGAATACATTTATGGACATTGAAATTTATCTTTGTGGACTATATACATTTAGCGTGCTCGGGTGGATTGTTCTTTTAGTTTTGTTATCCGAACATGCGGGTAGGGGCAGGGTTGTGGAGGTAACCAACTCTTCTTCCACTGAGAGCACCGTTATAGACAAATAGTGATTTTGGGCCCGATGTAGGTAGGCCGTTACCGATCGGTAACGGCCGAAAATACCGATTTAGGGCCCATACCGATCGGTATACTGGCATCGAGATGTAGGGCTAAAAAAAAAGTACAAATCGGACCCAAAACCCAATCGGAATGATTACCGAATGTAAAAGAATCCGATACGTACATACCGAAAATCGGATACTGTACGAATCGGTAACACACCGAATCGGATGCAAACACCGAATCGGTGCATGTACCGAATCGGTAGTGACACCGAATCGAACATAAGCCGATTCGGTCCATGTACCGATTCGGTAGTGACACCGATTCGGACATAAGCCGAATCGGTCCATGTACCGATTCGGTAGAGACACCGAATCGGACAGAAGCCAAATCGGAGAACCTACCAATTCGGTAGAATCACCGATCGGGAAAATCCCCGCTTCGGACAGAAGGGGAGATGTAGGGAGGCACAGAAACACTGATTTTGGCTCAAAATCGGTAGAATCCACTCGGTAATTACCATGGATTACGATCAGGTGGTAACCAACTCCAACCCATAAAAACAGCCCCAAAATGCATTGCAACTTGCAGGATGGCAGCTTTTTATGTCATAGCGAGGCGGCTACGGCTACAGCAGCAAGGAGAGAGGGAATGGCAAAGAGAGGAGCAGGTATACAGACAGCGTATCACCCTGGTCATGCTGACAGATGCAGAGATCCTACAGCGGTACAGGCTGGACTCAGAGACCATCACAGACCTCATTAGGGACCTCCAACCCCTGTTGCAGCACCCCACCCCAAGGGCACACGCAATCCCTGTGCAGGTGCAGGTGCTATGCTGCCTACACCTGCTGGCGTCTGGCAGCTATCAAAGTGTAGTCGCTGTGGCAGGAGGGGTGACCCAGAGCAGCCTGTCAAGGTTCTTCCACAAGTTCCTTGATGCCATGATCCAGAGGATGGCCCACTACATTTCCTTCCCTGCAACCCAGGCAGAACTGGTACAGACCAAAGCAGACTTCTACCAGATGGCAAGATTCCCCCACATCATTGGCTGCATAGACGGCACACACATTCAGATTTGCCCACCATCTGACACAGAATACATCTACCGCAATCGGAAGTCCACTCACACCATCAACGTACAGGTGATCTGCAATGCGAAAAGCACCATCACAGACCTGGTAGCAAAATTTCCGGGTAGTACCCACGACTCCTACATTTTCCAACAGAGCGGCATCTATGCATGGCTGATGGCTGGGGAATTTGGAGAAGGATACCTCCTAGGTGAGACACATCATCAGCCCCCCATAACCAAAAACAGCAAAGTGAAATACATGTATGCATGTAAGTAATTTTACCCCTTTTCCTTCTAGGCGACAGTGCATATGCCCTCCGCTCATTCATTCTCACCCCCTACCTCAACCCCTCTACACCCAGCCAAAGGAGGTATAACCGTGCCCACAAAAGCACCAGGAATGTTGTGGAAAGGACATTCGGCATCTGGAAAAGCAGGTTTAGATGCCTGCACAAGAGTGGAGGTGCAAGGCAGTACACCCCCATCACCTGTTGCAAAATCATAGCTGTCTCTGCAATGTTACACAACCTTGCGGTGAAGAAGGGCACTGAGGTGGAGTTGAGTGACTACGAGGACCATGATGACGACGAAGCTGTGCCACTAACACAGCCAGCTGGGGTGTGTACGCCAAATGATGGCAGATATAGACGTGAGGAGATAACAGCAAACTATTTCTGAGTGAGTACAAATGCACAGACAGGTGAATGGTTGTGTTGAATAAGCAATTTTTAATACTGTTGCTACACAGTTACTGCACTGATGTGCAACATAAAAAAGGTGTAATAGCAATGAAAACAAAAGTCTAGGGTCCAGGTTGCCTCACCCGCCCTTGCTAGGCTATTTCTTTGAGCGCTTTACAGCCCCACTGTGGTGTCCCTCACCCCCTTCAGAATGACCAGCGGCATCTGCGGAGCGCCTGGTGCTCCTGCGTGGCTCTGACGCAGCGCTGGCCGGGCTGCTGCGGCTGCTGCTGTCCCCAGCATCCCCCAGGTCCAGGGCAGGATTTGCGGCAGTGGTAGAGATGATCAAGGCCTCCATTGCTGTTGTGATGCGGGCCATTCCCCTTGTCAACTCTGCGGTATTTTGTGCCAGACTAGACTCCATGTTGGCACTGCGCTGACAGAGTCGTGCCGTTGCTGCAGCAAGGCGGCTTATGGAGCGGTTCTTCACCCGGGCATCCCGCCTGCGCATCACCTCTTGCTCCTCCAGTCTGCCACATAACTGTGTGATGGCAGTGGTTAGCCTGCCTAAACCTGCTACTGCCTCCTTGTTGGAATCCACAAAGGCCTGAAATCCTTTCACCATTTCCCCCATCTGCAGGTTGTGCTGCAGGAGCTGGCGTTGGCATGCCATGATGGATTTCGCCTGCTGCCTTTGGATCTTCACCATATTACCTTCGAGGCCCCGGAACACACTGGCCTCCCGTGCTGGTTCTGCAGTGGTGGGAATGGCACGGCGCCGGGTACTGCTGCTGCCCGCCTGCTGAGTGGGCTGGGGTGCCACTGGTGGGGGTGTGGTGCTGGCCGGGGCCTGAGCCCCTGCTCCCAGGACAGGGTGTACTGGAGCCACAGTGGCAGGAGCTGGTGTAGGTGGAAAGAGCTCCCTTGTCGGGGAGTTCCCTGGGGAGAACTGCAAGGGGGGTGTGCTTTGCATTAGTGGGGAGTGAAGTGCATCAAAGTCAATTGCCAGGTCTCCCTCAATACCCAGCCCTATGGTGTTTTCCTCCTCCTCCTCCTCGGCAGCCTGACTCGTGCTTGGCCCTGCGAGTGCAGTGGTAGATGGTGCTGCTGCCTCCTTTGGCAGTGGTTGTCCGCCTGATGGTGCCCCTAGGTACAAAGAAGCATTTGTAAATAGTGTGCCGATGTATTACAGTCAGTACAATTAAAGCATTCCACATGTCCTAGCATCTCCGTAGAATGTGTTCCACTGTTTCATGTCTTGTGATTCTGCACTGCCATATTTTGATACCTTCTGCTGACTGGATGTACCATGATGCTTGTCTCTTGTATGTTGGTTACAGTACTGTGCTGGGGTTTGGCTATGCATTGTGTCTAATGGGGAGGTGTCTGGTAGGGTGTGTCCTGATGCGCATGCCTCTTACCTGTAGCTGTAGCTCTGGCTGAGCTGTCCAGGGTCCCAATTCCGGTCACGCTCTCCCTCTCAATGGTGCTGGAGACCAGTTCCTCCAGCTCGGTGAGGGGTGGCGCCGGGTTCCTGCCACCACCAGTGACTCCAGCCTGCTTCTGGATCTCTGCCATCTTCCGTTTGGTCAGGCTGCGGATGTCGTAGAAGCGCTTCTTCAGCTCATCCAGGGACCTGGGGGTGACACCCACAGCGTTGACCTTTTGGGCGATTACGCTCCAGAGCCTCCTCTTGGTGCTGTCTGGCACATTGAGGGACAGCTTTCCGAATAGCTGCCGGTGCACCCTCACCACCTCCTCAACCAACACCTGCAGCTCGGTGCTGCTGAACTTAGGCTTCCTCTTCTGGCTGGACTTCTGGCTCTCACTCTGGTTTTCCATCTTGCTCTGAACAGTTCACTAACTCCTACTCCCACTGCTGCTAACTGTGACTGCTCAGCTCAGGCTGGCTCTCCAGAAAGTTCTTAATTGGCTGCACCTGCCAGGGTTGCCACTCCCTGTTTGGGTGGGGGAGGGGGAGCCACCTCATTGGCTGAAGCGGCTTTTACCGAATCGGCTGTATCCGATTCGGATATTACCGAATCGGTGTAATCCGAATCGGTATCATCCGATTCGGATTTTACCGATTCGGTTTCTTCAATGCATTCCTATGGGCTTTTTGGCCATGGGTGTGTTTTCATACCTCCGATTCGGTAATTGCCGATTCTGATTTTACCGACTCGGCTATTTCCGATTCGGTGGTAGCCGATTCGGCTAGTTCCGATTCGGTCCATGCCGATTCGGTACGTACCGATTCACATTACCGATGCCGACCGATTCCCTATTATTTCGCTGTTTGTTTGCTACATCTCGTTTTCCGATTTCAGAATACCGATTCGGCCCGCCTCGGTATTTTGAAATCGGAAATTCCCTTTTACCTACATCGGGCCCTTTGATACTTAGACCCAGCTATACAGTAGAGCGCCCTATCGTTCACCTGGTTACCTAGTGTATAGTTAGCAATATCACTGCAATCTTTGTTGAACTTGGTATGAACATTTTGCAGAAGCGTTCCATGTTTCCCAACAGTCTGGTGTCATGTCACCACTATCCCAGATCCTTGTTGACAGAACTATTTTCTCATATACCTGTCCATACACCTGGCATTGACTGTTTAAAGTCTGGGGTGTTTTACAATTCACCTACTATCAATACTGGCTTGCTAGAAAAGGGAGCTGATGTATCAAAGGGTTTCACCCATTCTCTGTAGGTAAATGTGATGGTACATATTGGGAAAGATTCTTATGAAACCAGCCATATTACCCATCAGTGAAAGAATCAAAATATTACACTGATTTTGATATTTCCTGATTCCATACAGTTCATAAAATAATTAAATAAAACCTAAAACATACTTTAAACACTGCATCTTCAGACCAAAGACGAAAAAAACTGAAAAAGCAAAAGGAAGATGAAAATATTTAGTAACATTCCTAAAGAACAACTCTCAAGCAGAATAATGCTAGCCAAGTCTTTATTGTAGCTACCTTGTATAACCAAGTTACTTTCAGGAAGAAATAAAAATGGCTTTCACTCTCTTTTTTATTTTGTCGATTGTTATTTCGTTTTTTTGGTTGTGCAGGTGTTTTTTGAGTGTTTATATATTTACACTGTGAGGGCTAGTTCCCTTTTGGTGGGGTTTTATCAGTTATTATAGGTTTAAACCTAAAGCAGGATAGCCTAAATGTAAAGCACCCTGTCCTATGAGCCTTTTGGGACTCCTCTAGGGGAGACTTTTAAGTTAAAAAAGAAGGTTTATGGCTGGCAAAAGATGTACTTTGCCAAGCTGAAATTGTAGAATAAAACTGCACTACAAGCTGCAGTGGCATGTATGAGAGATGGTTGTGGGTCTACTTTAGTGGGTGCCACAATGAGTGCTGCAGCCCACTAGTAGCATTTAATTTACAGGGCCTTGGTACATGTTGTACCATTTTCTAGGCACTTACAAGTAAATTAAATGTGGCAATCAGGTGTAGGCCAAGGTTACTACGTTTTAGGAGAGACCACAATCACTTTAGCACTGGATAGCATGGGTAAAGTACATGGAGTCCTAATGACAACAAAAACAAAATGCAGAAAACAGGAGGAGTGAAGACAAAAGTTTTGGGCATGACCCTGCAAATAGGCCATGTCCAATAATACGATTTTGCATAGTTTTACTACAGTTACATTTGCCATGCTGGTGCACCTTCAACATACAAGGTCACACGATACTAAATCAAAACAGTCACTAATAATTAACCCTGGGTGAAGTATGCGCAGTGGCACCCTACCTCGCCCGACAGAAACATCTTCTCACAAATCCCTCTGGCTGGGGGAGCTGAAGCCAAACCTCCCATACTGGTGCTTGCCCCCAATTCAGAGCTGTGAATAGAGCAATCATTGTAGGTGGGACTCTTAAGAGTCCTGTCCTGCATCTGGACTGACCCGGGGCCCAGCAGTGGTGATGCAGTGGAGGCCATCACCTTTTGAGAGAGGAGCTCCAGCACTGAGTCCTGCAGGAGTCTTGCGGTGCTGAGGGAGACCAATGACTGAGGTGCAATTTGGCTGAGAACCATCCCGTGATTGACTCAACCTGGGCCTGGCAGTGACAGCAAGGCAAGTGCTGCCTTTTCTGAGGCTGGTGTGTCCTGATATTCTCTTTCTCCCACCCACACTGCAACTGATAACACTGCACTGGGGCTGGAGTAGTGAGGCAGATGGGGAGTAACCCCAGACTGGCAGACCACCCAATAAACCATGGGGCCTCGTGTTGAGGGGGAGCATGTGTAGACGGACTGGGCTCTGGGGGACTTGGCATCTAGACTGCATGTATGAGTAAGCAGCCTCTACCAGCACCTCAGTGGACAGTCTACTACTGATGGGACCGGGAAATAACCATCTAGAGATCTGAGGTGGGAAATCCGCCAGGCATACTTTACTTGGCCGGGCAGGCGGCAGTGAGTACTGCTTCCCTAGGGCTTCCCTCACCTCCACCAAGGGCCTCATTTGTGCTGAATATCCAGGGCCCACGACTAACCTGGGGTCCTACAGGATGTTGGGTGGCAAGGGTCAATGCAATGCACGGCAGACTAAATTGGACTAATATAACCTCTCCAGAGGGTCACCCAATACCACAGAGACACCTGTGTCTGGCACCTATTTTTGAGGCCATATCCTGCCCTGCTGCCTCCATGCCTATGGTGCAGGACATAATGGCAGCCTTTCAGGGAGTTAAATCTGATCTCGTAGCTAGGGTAGACTATGTGACCATGGAGGTCTCCCTAATGATGACAGATATATGAAACGTGGGTGCTCGCATGAAGGATGTGGTGAGGTCACAACTGACCTTGCAACTGATACCAAGACTCTCTATGCTCAGGTTCATGGGCTATACATCACTACTAAGACCCTGGAGGCCAAGAGGGAGGATCTAGAGGGTCGCTCCAGATGCAACAATATCCACATTATTGGGATGCTTGATAAAGCGGAGTGCCTGACTGTAGATCTGTTTGTGGAGGACATGGTGAACAAACACTCCAATCCTGGTGACTGCCTAACTAGTTTTGAGTGGAGCATGCCCATTGCATCCTGGGGACCCAAACATGGCTCGGTGCCCCAATGCTTCACATTATTGCGAGGATATTCAACTACAGTGATCCCGATGTTATCCTCCAGGCTGCCCGGAGCGCCCCGCTGCTTAACGATGAGAATTCCACTATCACCTACTTTCCAGACTACATTCTGAAGGTACAACAGAAGCATCACAGTTTTCTCAAGGTTAAGAAGGCTCTTAGGGATAAGGAAATCAAGTACTCAATGGTTTTTCTTGCAAAACTCTAGATTGCATAGGACTGCAAGGTTTAGGGCTTCTCCAGCCCTGAAGAGGGCATGGGACTGGTTGGATGGCTGGAGGAATGTGGGATGAACTCGACAAAAGAACCAAGGCCACAATGCCTCAGAGACCACCGAGCTGAGATCAGATTCGGACACTGCAGACAGCTCTTTACAGAGTCCGGACTCCTTTGGGACTGGCGGAGAGTGATGACATGCTGCGTCCTGCATTCAGAGAAATCTCTGGGAGTTAAACACGACAGGCAGCTGCCCAAGATTTTCATGTGACATCCAATAGAACTAGCTGAACCATGGATTGGGACAGTTCGCACAGCTAAGACCTAATTTTCAGAACTGGCTCTTTCACTGTTTAAATTATTGTCTTATGTAACGGTTATATGGTATTGCACTTCCAATCTGCAAGGGAGAAATGGATGGCCGGTGGGCCTTCTCAACAGTCAAAGCCCACCCTACTGATTGTTTTGTTGTTTATGGGGCAGCAGGTGCTCTGCAAAGTGGGGTGATAGGAGGTTTAGAACCCACATTGCAGGGTTGCGGGGAGGTAGAAGTTGTATACTTGGGGGTTTTATTAGTACCTTCAAAGTGGATTGGTTCTTTATCTTTATATGTTGTTCTGCTTGGCACACATGGAGATCCAAGAGTGGACACCAATCGGTGGGAGGGGTGTCACTGGGGTAACAATTGAGACCCTATCACATAAGACATTATAGCCACTTTAATTAACAAAGTAGACCAACCTGGCCCCCATGCTGGACACTTGCATATACACAATGCACTGAGAATTATGACGTGGAATGTCAATTGTCTCAGCAATAAGATAAAACACACTTTGGTACTCTTCAAAATCTTCGAAGGGACTCTCCAGATATAGTGTTACTATTGGAGACACACTTAATGGGAAACAAATACAAATCCCTAGATCAATATGGCTTCAAACCGCTGCAAACCGGTGTTTGCGAGGGAATGGTCCTTGATATATGCTCAGTCTAAGTACCACCCAAACTCCATACTGACAGCCTGCCTGCACTGAGTACTCTATTGCTAGAATTGCTGGTGTGCATCCTGGTATTGGGAGAGGTCATGAACGCAACTATGGACCCGGGATGGGATACAGTGTCCAAATCAGACAGGGTAACAGGCACAGAGCCCTTACAAGCATTTTCAGAGGCTCTTTTTGGGTGGTGGATATATGGTGTGACCATAACCCTAGGGTTAAGCAATGTACATTCTACTCCACGGTTCACAAGGGGTATTCCTACCTAGATTACCTTTTAACTCATTCCACTAGCACAAGTGTGTTCAGGGGTGTGATCCACAAGGAACAAGGTATTTTGGATCACTCGCCTGTGGAGGTGCTGCTACAGGGACCAACTAAAGACACCACACTACATCCCAGATTAGACCCACAACTCTTTAATGACAAATGATTTAAGGACAAGATAAGAGAGAGTATGGAACAATATTATCAAGACAATGTGGGCACAGTGGACTTGGCATGCGTTAAATGGGAGGCTTACAAGACAGTGATACAAGGGTATTCCTAGGCTCTGGTGGGAGGGAGGAAGAAAGAACAGAGACTAACATATGAGACCTGGAGAAAGAAATGAGTAGTTGCAAAGCAATGACATTGGGGGTGATACCCCGGACACACATGCTTGACTTCAAATCCAACTCAAACAATAAGAAATTAGAGATATTGCAGAAGAGAAAGCCTGGGCATAGGCCAAAGCAACACAGAGATGTTTATGGGGTCTAATCCCAGAGTAGACCCACAGATCTTTAACGATAAATGATTTAAGGACAAGATAAGAGAGAGTGTGGAACAATATTATCAAGACAATGTGGGCACAGTGGACTCGGCATGCGTACAATGGGAGGCTTACAAGACAGTGAAGAAGGGTATGCCCAGGCTCTGGTGGGAGGGAGGAAGAAAGAACAGAGACTAACATATGGGGCCCTGGAGAAAGAAATTAGTAGTCTCAAAGCAATCACATTGGGGGGTGATAACCCGGACACACATGCTAGACATCAAATCCAACTCAAACAATAAGAAATGAGAGATATTGCATAAGACAGAGCCTGGGCACAGGCCAAAGCAACACAGAGATGTTTATGTTTATGCATTTTGTCAATCGTATAGCTGCCCAAAGGCTCTCCAGCGCTGAGGAGCAGGAGAGAACTGTTACCATTGACTCAACCTGGAAACAACCACATCTTTAGTTTTTTCCCAAAGGCAGTCTCATCCGTAAGAAGTCTTAGTTCAATAGGCATGGAGTTCCAGAGTTTTGGCACCAAGTGCATGAATGATCTTTGAGCACCATTTGAGTGATGCCTTTATGATGTTGTGGACAAGGCCATTCAAATGATAGCCTAGTTGGAGCATAGTGACAGGGAAAGGAATTGGGTCCTAGAAATCTGTAACTCTGTTGGAGTGGTTCACAGAACAGGAAAGGAGATAGCTGGGTGCATTTTCTGACCACTGCAAAGAACTATACACATCTGACTCGGGCAGGATGGGGGCAGATTGCGCTGAACTCCTGAGAGAAATTTGTCTCCCCATGCTGTCGCTTGACGATCGCAAAGAGCTGGAAAAGGACCTAATTTTTGAAGACGCACATTGTGCTATTAAAGATCTACAGTCTGGCAAGGTGGTGGTGTCCAACAGCCTGCCAGTACAAAATGTGCAAGGAGGGAGTGGCAGCTGCAGTAGCACTGCATATGCTCAAAATATTTCAGTTATATCAATTTGGTACCAAGGTCACAGCACAACAATAGGCGCTCTGCAATGCGTGTGGGGAAAGTAAAACAACCCAAGTGTCTCAAAAGGTGCTCAAAGGAAAAAAGAGTTGGTTGCCAAACAACCCTAATATGCCCCTAAAAAAGGAAAGGGGGGACCAACTATATGAATTTGATAATCTGGGCACTCAAATTGTAAGAAACAGTCAATGTTCAGTCAGGCAATAGATGATATCAAGTACACTGTAATCCATGGTTGGACCTAAGGAGGTGTAATCCAATAATGTTCAAATAAGAAAACTGTTGACTTGCACATAGCCAGTGAGAATTACAAACACTAATGGAATTGTACTTCCACCATAGAATAGATCAGCCAACACATGTTTCATTAATAGGCAAGTAATACCTTGACTTCCTCAGGGCTGAAAATATTAAATAAGGAATATCAAAACCAAGTAAAACTGAAATTAAAAATAGCACTAACCTTAACCCACCACAGGTGTCAGATTTAGAGAAAATAGGCACATAAAAGAGAAAACAAAATTATAAGCACACAAATAATGCGCATCAATAATAGCCATGGGGGAGGGCAGATGGGAAGAGCAAATCTCGTTGTACGCCGATGACATACTGTTATATGTCACTATCTCCCGCTCCACTTTTTGCCAGTTACTTCACATATTTCAACTATTCGGTACCTGTTTTGGGTAAGCTTTGTAAGTTTTTCAGCGTTTTTAAAGGTTGGAGCAGCAAACCATTTTCTAAAAAGTTGGCTAACAGGCATTTGCCTTCACTTGAAAGTTCATATCCTAGAAAGAGGACATTTAAATGGGCAATTCTAGATTTTTTTTAATTGAATTTATAACCCTCAGAGGCGAATCCAGTTATAATGGTATTCAGCCTATTCAAGTGCCTATCCAAGTCATCATCTGTCAGATAGTTGTCATCCACATATGGCAATACTTCATCAGCATAAGTGTGTAGTAACTCTGTTACCCTTGCTGAGAATATCCCAGGACTATTCTTGAGTCCTTGAGGGAGATGCCAGAAATGACGCTATGTTCCCATTATTGAGAAAGCGGTTAAATACCTACTTTCAGGTGCAATGTTTTGACAAAAGAAACTGTTAGAAACATCTAATGTTGGTGGTATCTCGCCTGGACTATGGAAATGTTCTTTATCTCGGAGCTGATTCTTCAACTATTGACAAATTGCAAGTTGTACAAAACGCGGCTGCTCGACTTCTCCGCAACGTTCCGAGGAGAACATCGGCCTCACATGCACTGCGCGACTTGCTTTGGCTCAGGATCCCAAACCGTGTCAAGTTTAAAGCCATGTGTCATCTTTTTAATATTAGACAAGGCTCAGCCCCAAAATATCTACAGAGCCTAGTACAACCGTATAGGCCAAGCCGCACTTTGAGATCTTCAACGAATGGTGACTTCACTATTCCAAGATTTAAACTTGTAAAGATGGGTGGTCGGTCCTTTTCATATCTTGGCCCAAAATTTTGGAATGCCTTAACCACGGTTTTAAAATCTGAAACAAATTTGTTTCGTTTCCATAAAGGACTCAAAACTCTGCTTTTCAATCAATGAGATGTTGCTATCAGCTAGTTTCAGTATGCCTATCCTTTTTCCTTCTTGAGTCTGTCCCTGGCGCCGGGAAACCCACTGCGGGTAGCTGTTGCGCGTTACAAATTTAAATAAATAAATAAAAAAATAAAAATAATGTTGTTTTATATTTTTTTACGCACAATTTTAATCATTAATGATGTACTGTGTGCATTTTGCACTGCAAATGTTTTGCAACAAGAGTTTAGATGTCTGTAATCCAATACTAGACGATATGTATTGTCTGGTTTAGAGACAGGAAACAAGGGATTGTTCATTGATGTGGTGCATGTTTCAGTCAATCCTTGGTATTCAAGTTGATCTAATATCTCCCTGACCGTTTTTTAAGCTTCTTGCTTAACGGGGTACTGCCTTTGTGTAGTTGGTTGATTTTTCAACTCGATTTCATGGAGATGCGAGTCCTCATCCGATCCTACATGATTTTTGTATAATGCTGGGGCTTAGGCGACTGCCCATTTCCTGTCATATGTATACTTTATAGTTTAAATCTTTTATTGGGTTTTTAAAACAGGAAAAATAAACAGACCACATTTCCCCATCAGATGCAATGTTGTTGGCTATCACGTTAAAACCCCCATGATATAAGGTGGCAAATATATTGACAATGTCGGAGATGTAGGGGTCTTGCAGCAGGGAAATCCAGACCATAACCCCACCTCCCTGTCCACAAAGCAAAGGCATAAAGAAAGGAAAATCACCACATTCCTAGCGGAAGGCCATAGGTCGAACATCAGCCCTTAGTCTTAAGCCTGCGCGGCTGAACCTTAGGTTCCTCAAGTGGTGTGTCTGCAAGGCGGAGCAAGCGTAAGTTGCGTGGGCAGCTCAATTCCCGAAACTCCCCCTTGAGCAGAGTCAAGAATGGTCGCCAAAGTGCTGCGAATTCCTCTCCCCTCCCCTCCTTTGCTAGAGTTAACTTCTCCATCCCCAAAATCATCCATAATCTGTGGAGTCAGCCGGTGTGTGGGGGAGGTTGAGTGGTCCTCCAGTGCGCTACAATGTTCTGGACGGCGGTCCCGAGCGCAATCGCTATAAGCCTCCCTCTTCTGGACTTCAGGGGGTACATCAATGCATTGGGGAGTCCAAGCAAAATATAAGCGGGGAATCTGGGAAGTTGGGTGTCTAAATGGGAGGCCACTTCATCTATGATCGAATTCCAGTAGGGTTGTAAGCGGTCACAGCTCCACAGTAAATGCTCTAGCGTGCCAAGTACCCGCAACCCCTCCAGCACCGATCACTAATGTGGGGATCCCATCGGTGTAAGCGTTCCGAAGTGTGGTACTAGTAGGTGGCCACTTTGGTCAGGGTTTCTGTGAGACGAGTGTGATAGGCAGAAGTGCCGGGCTCTATGGTATATGCCTACCCATTCCTTGTGCGAGAGTTGTCTCCCCAGGTCCCTCTCCCACCTGACCCTCCCTGCGTTGTATGTGGATATGTTGGTGAGGAGGAGGTGTTGGTACAGGTCGGTTATCAGTTTTTTATCTGAGGTACGCGTCAACAGCCACTTTTCATACGGGGTGAGGGAGCGCTGTGCGCCGGGTTTGATGATCGGCTGTTGGGCCCAGTGACGGACCTGCAGGTAGGGCAGGCGGTCCGCTTCTGGTATGCCATAGTCCTCCTTCACCTTCTGGAAGGGAAGGATGCCGTTGAGATCGAACAGGTGTCCAAGTTCTACATGGCGAGCGTCTCCAGGCAGTAAACGCCTTGGGATCCAGACCCGGGGAGAAGTCAGGGTTATCGAAAAGTGGGGTCATCGGGGAGGGGAATGAGGTGAGGTCGTGTTTGACCACTACTTTGTCCCACACGTCCATCACGGTGCTCGTGATCTGTGACGCATAGAGATTGGGGGGTCTATGACATCGCAGTAGGAACGGAACCCCCTGAAGGGGACTGCCCGCCACTGCTTGGTCTTGGAAGAGCCAATGCTTACCCGACTCCAGCTGGTACCACTCCACAAGGGTGCGGAGTTGTGTCGCTTGGTAGTACAGGGTGAGGTCAGGCACCCCCACTCCGCCGTGAGCGGGGTGGAGTATTGCGATCGCATGCTTAAAGCGCGGGCGGCGGCCGTTCCAGACAAAGCGAGCCAGATCCGACTGTGTCCGCTGAAGCCAGCCCGCGGGTGGGGGCGCAAAGGGAGGGTCTGAAACACGTAGAGAATCTGTGGCAGCAGTGTCATCTTGACTGCCGCTATACGGCCAAGCCAGGAGAGCGAGTGTCGTTTCCACCTCCTGAGTTCATCGTTAAGGCGTGAGCGGAGTCTAGTATAGTTAGCTTCCGTAGTGGCCTGAACGGTGGGAGCCAGCAGAACTCCCAGATAGGGGATATTGGTGTCGGATCAGTGCAGGTCAAACTCGCTTTTGGCCTCTTCGAGCGTGTCCGGTGACAGGGATATGTTCAGGGCCTCCGACTTCTCTAAGTTGATTTAAAGCCGGAGGCTAGAGCAAATGTGTGCAGCTCCACAAAGAGCGCCCGGAGGGATTGCATCGGGTCTGTCAGGGAAAGCAGGATGTCGTACGCATACAGACTTATCTTATGCACGTCACCGCCGAAGGGAATGCCTTTGAGGAGGTTATGGTGCCTGATCCGCTGCGCCAACAGCTCCATATAGAGGGCAAACAGGATTGGGGAGAGCGGGCACCCTTGCCTGGTGCCCCTGCCAATTGGAAAGTGTGGGGAGGTATGCCCATTGACCCGGACCGTGGTGTTAGGTTGACGGTAGCAGTTCAGTATGTGGTTACGCAGCATCTCTCCCATCCCAACTCCCCGCTGCACCAACTTCAGATATGGCCAGTGCACTCTATTGAATGCTTTTTCGGAACCGACAGTAAGCAACATGCTGTCCGGCCGCGTCCATGACCCGGCCTTAATGAGGTGGAGGACTTGTTTTGTGTTATCGCTGGTCTGTCTTTGGGGGATGAAGCCTGCCTGGTCAGGTTCCACTAACTACTGCATATAGGGCGCCAGCCTAGTCGCGAGAATGCCCGTGTAGAGCTTAAGGTCGATGTTTAACAGGGAGATCGGCCTGTAGGAGCCACACTGGGTGGGGTCCCGGCCGGGCTTGGGTATAACCGATATCGCCACCTCCAACAGATCCGCCGTGATGGCACCAGGTTGGACGAATGTATTGAAGAGATCTCTTAATAACGGGGCCACCTGATGACAGAGGGTTTTATAAAAGGCCGCCGTGTAGCCGTCAGGGCCCGGCGATTTCCCCAGTTTGAGGCGAGATATCGCTGAGATCACCTCCTCCAGGCCAATGGGTCGATCAAGGAACTCTGCTTGTGCTTCGTTCAAGGACGGTAGGGGCGCCCCTCTTAGGTAGGCTTGGTCCGCTTGCATGCCGATCGGGTCTGCCGCATATAAGTTGCCGTAGAAGTCCCCAAAGGCTGCGGCGATGGCGGCGGCGTCAGTAACAAGGTCCCCCTGACTAGATCGGACAGTTCGAACGCCCTGTCTTTGGCGTTGCTCTTGCAGTTTACTCGCCAGAAGTCTCCCGCAGCGATCCCCCCCAGAGTAATACGCATGTCGTAGGTGTAGGGCTGCGTATTCTGCCACATCCTGGTCCAGGGCTGCCAGCATCTTTCTCTCCTTACAGAGTTGGCGCCACGCTCGGGCCGCCTCGGTGCGCTGGTGCATCTGCTCCAGTTCTGCCACACGCTGGGTGATTTACGCCCGTTTCTGGGCGCGGTCTCTATTGTTAGCCGTGGCGATAGAGATAAATTCTCCCCGGAGGACCGCCTTGAGCGCGGCCCACTGGGTGGCCTTGGTGGTGTCCGAGTTGGCATTATGGGAAAGAAATTGGGCGATGGCGGTTTTAATCCGTTCCACTATAGCAGGTCTTTGAAGCAGGGCGTCTCTTAGGCGCCAGTGTCGCTGCAGGCCAGGTGTGGATGGGAAGTGAAAGGAGGCCAGCACCGGAGAGTGGTCCGGAGTAAGCATGGGCGGATTTTGCGGATTGGCAATCCGCGGATCTGCGTATTTGCGGATTTGCGGATTGCGACAATACGCAAAATCCGCGGATCCTAGCGTATTTTTTTTTTGCGTGTTCGCACGGGTTTCTGCAAGTTCGCGAGGATTTTATTGTACAAAACGCTCGCGAACGTGCAGAAACCCGTGCGAACACAATGTGCCTACTCATGGCCAAACGGACGGGGCTTCCATGCGAGTGCACATGCCTCTTGTGTGTATAAAAGGTCAGAGACCGATCAGAGCAGCAGATCAAGAGACAGAAGCTCCTGGTCACAGGAACAGCTCGAGGATTGCTTGCTGGTGAAAGTCAAGGATGCATAGGCCTCTATCCAGCATCACAGCTGATTTTCGACTGTAGATTTGGGAAGAAGGCACACCTGCCCTGCCTCCCCGACGCTCAGGATTGTTTCTGGGCTGATGAATGAGTCACTGAATTTAAGCTTCAACTAGGGCACATGCTTTATTGATATCTGTAAGTGCTTCCTCGTTGGGTAAATGTAGAGTGCTTTTACTACACTACAGCTGCCTAAAGTGCCAGAGAGTTGTCTACAGCGACCATGTGTGTGTTACTATACAATCGCGCCGAAGGGCGCAGGGGTCACTATTTACAATGGCGCCAGCAAGCTGCCAGCGCCGTTGTAAAATAGTTACAAAGTTAGCTTGCACAGGAAGCACTTAGATAAAATAAAGCAGCACCTGCTTCGTTTTATCTAGTGGTTCCTGTGCAAGCTAACTTTGTAACTATTTTACAACGGCGCTGGCAGCTTGCTGGCGCCATTACATGCGTGGGTGGGGGTTCAACTTTTGAACCTGTTACATCCGCGGATTTTTTCGGATTTTTTGGAAAATACGTAAAATACACGGATTGCGTATTCACCAAAAATCCGAAAAATCCGCGGGCGTAACGGATTTGCCGCCCATACTTAGTCCGGAGGTCGGGAGGATGTCGACATCCTTTACTCGGAGCACCAGCTGTGAGGAGCATAGAAAGTAGTCAAGTCTTGCGTAAGACTTGTGAGCGGCTGAGTAATAAGTGTATGCCGTGGTTTGTGGGTGGAGGTGCCTCCATAGGTCAACAAGGCCCAAGTCGGAGAGGTGGGCGTGGCCCATCCCCGAAAGTGCCCCAACTTGGCCATAACGTTGGTCCGAACGATCTGCTGTGTTATGGAAGACTAGGTTGAGATCGCCTCCTAGCAGCAAGTGTGGTTGTGTATTAGCTGTGGCCGATTCTAGTGCTGTGTGTAGGAATTTCTCTTGTCCTTCATTGGGTGCATATATGGTGCCTACTAAGAGTGTGTGCCCGGAGACTAGAAAGCGGTGGATCAGTAACCTGCCTTTGATCTCCGCCTCCTTCTGTATGACCCGCCCCTCAAAGGATTTGGACACTAGGATCGCCACCCCCGCCACCTTCTTGGTTGCTGACGAAAAAAAACTGCAAAGGTAAGGACCGGGACTTAAGTCGATGTTGATCTTTGGGCAGTAAATGTGTCTCCTGTAGAAGGCAGATATCGGCAGCCGAGTGCTCCAATAGGGAGAGTACCGCTAGGTGTTTGAATGGGTTATTAAGCCCCCTCACATTGAGAGAGAGGATAGTCAATGGGCTTGACATCCTAAGTAGGTAGTCGGGGCAGCACCGCGCTGCTCTCGATGTGTGGCGGCCAAAGAAAATCAAAAAATCCCCCCCATGGACAAGGAGGTCTCTCCCTCCCCCCCTTAGACCCAAACTCCCCCCCTCTCCATGCACCCCCCATCCCGCCTTCCTCCCTCAACATTCCCCTCCCTAACCCCAACCTTAAACACCCAGCAAACAGTCATAGTTCCAGGCCTATTCAGACACTGTCCTGGCCCGTCTAACCATAGTCCTAGGTCCATCCGAACAGTGTCCAGACCCATGGAAGTTCAACGTATGGGAAGGTGTAGTAGTGGCAGCCCCTTAGGAGCGCGACGTCTCCGCACTCGCTGCCAGTCGTTGTGCGATGAATATAGGGGTCCGTCTTGCGGGTGCTGTGATGAAGATTCTCCCGGGGAGTTCTCCTCTGTAGGTTCGATGCCTAACAAGGTGCAAGTGTCTCGGAGTGAGCGCATTTGGTGAAGGGTCCCCTGCCACTTGAAGATCAGTCTGAACGGGTGGCCCCAAGAGTATGGCACTTCTTTGCCCCTGACGAAGGTCGTGACCACCCGGAAAGCCCTTCGCTTTTGAAGCGTGATGGCCGAAAGGTCCTGGAACAGGGCCACCGGGTGATTTTGGAAGCGAAGGGGTTATTTCCGGCGTGCCTCAGCAAGGATGCGTTCTTTTAGTGGAAAATCGGGGAGAAAGGCCAGGATGTCAGGCGGGGAGCAGACGTGCGCCTCGCCCACTCTGTGCGCACGATCAATGCGAACCACAAAGTCCGCCCATTCATTAAGGATGACCCTGAAGAGGCCTTGTAAATAGCAAGTGATATTGTCCCCCTCTGCGTTCAGTGGTACGCCCCGGACGCGGATGTTATTCCTCCGGGAGCGATTTTCGAGGTCCTCCATGTGCGCTTGTAGGTCCACTTGCTGCTCCCGGAGATGAAGCATCTCTTGCCTTAGCATTTCCACCTCTTCACTTCGGGTCTGGTCTGCCTCCTCCACCGCCGCTACTCTCTCCCCCAGGCCGTTAATGTCTCTCCTGATCTCGCGCTGCTCGCTCGCCAGATCTTGCTTCAGCACCTGGAAGTCGTCACGTAGGGTGTTAAAGAGGGACTCCAAAAAGGCTTTCGTGATAGGGGCCCCCCATCCCCGTCCGTGGAGGCGCCGGCTGTCGCTGTAGGCGAGGGGGATGGCGGGTGCTTCTCCCCTTTCGCTGTGCTTTTGGTGAGCATTTCTGGGATAGTGCGCCCCCCCCCTACGGCCTGAGTTGGTCATGTCGCTGTAGCCCCCCGTTCCCAAAGGCAGGTCGAAGGGCCAGGCAGTCCTCGGGAGGCTCAGCAGGCAAGCGGGGGTCCGGCAAGGTCGGCGGGGGGTGAGCTTCATTAGATAGGGCCCTCGAAGCACACAGAGATGTCCCTCAATTTCGCTTTGCGGGGTGAGCTGCTGGGCTCGTACCTCTGTCCAGTCCACACATCCACTTTATAGGGCGGCAGCCCCTATGTAGGTGCCCGAGGCGACAGTCTCCTCTCACGGGGCCTCTCGTGCAGAAAGAAAGCGTGAGCTCCTCCTGGCAGCCGTCCCCCTTCCTCACCTCTTATGCGCTGGGGGCAGGTCGACAGAAGGGCCACGCCGGGCCCAGCTAGATCCCAGGGTCCCCAGGCGTGTCGCCGAACTCCGGCCAGCGTCGGCGCAGTCCCCCGCTGTCAGATTGCTGGTGGCCGACAGCCTGCCTTCAGCTTCGCCCCTCGCCGGGTATGAGGCCCCAATGCACCCGCGGGACGCCTCCCGCACACCAGCAGTGTAATTGGTGTAGGCCTGGAAGCCGGGCCTCAATTTTGCAGCTTTGTGCATCGCGTGCTCTGGTCCCAGGCGACCTGCTAGTGGACCCCCCTAGAGGCAGCAGGGGGGGCAAAGTGTGTAGTGGCTGCTGGCCTGAAGGATACAGCACAACAGGGTGGCCCACAGCGCGGGGGGCGCTTGTGTCTTGTGCTGGGGCCTACCGGGCATCGTAAGTCATGGGGCCCCCGGGTATTGTACGTTCCTCCTCACCTCTTCCACATCGGGAGGACACGGGGCAGAGAGCAGGCACAGGCCCCCAAGATTTCCAAGACAGCCGTTCTAATCGCGGCGCCCTAGCTGGCAGTTCCACGGAGGAGGCCCTCAAGCCTGGGCCCCAATTTTCACGGCGTCTCCGTGTCAGGTAGACCGTCCCCGGTGTGTGCTCCCTCAGTGCCACTCGCAGCTAAGAACAACGTTGCCCCGTCAGAGCCAGCGCATGATGTAGGCTCTTCTGGGCAGGGCTTGTCAGGGTCTCAGGGCACCCCCTGGGCACTGCCTACCGCTCCGTGGAGGCCAGAGACTGGGGCCTCAATTTCGTGGCACGCCGCACGTCCATGGCCGGCCCACACCTCCTCTGCTGCGTGTAGTCGCAGCGGTCGGCCAAGGGGGTTAACCGACGTCAACCGGGTCTCAGCCGCGGCCTCCGGGCACCTCGCAGTCCGTGATGGTTTTATTATGGAGCCCCACCGCCGGAGCTCCGCACCAGCTCCTCCATCTCCTGGCCGTCCAGGCAACGCGGCCCTCAGGCGGATCTCGGGCCCGGCGGGTGGCGGTCTCGGATGGTGCCGGTGGCGCAGGTCGGACAGAGAGCAGGTCACTCAAGGCTCTCGATCAGTAGCAAGAGTTGCCAGGAGTGTCGGGGAACTACAAGCTAGATAAAGGGGGCATAAAGGGGTTCAGGGCCGGGGAGCCTCGTGTTCCAGCGTCCGATGAAGTCGCCATCTTGGCCATGCCCCCCCATATGTATACTTTAAATGAATTGGAATATGGTTAGAGAAGGCTGGCATGATGATGTCTTTGCCATGTGGGCACTCCCTGACAAATGTTGGTGGCGAGTCTTTTTCAGCAAGAAGTATATCGTGACCCTTGGAAAGTCGTTCCCAACTGAGTCTTTTCACTTTTCTTGGTATGTCTCCCTCCATCCGGAGTGTTATTTCATATAACCTATGTGGAGAGCTAACCCTGGTATCCGCAGTTGCAACTTCAATGACTTCTTTCAAGTCCACTGTCGCCAGAAGTCCCTTCAGGTTCTGGCGAGCTATTGTCACTTCTGCTGCACTGTCCAGCATTGTCTGAGCCCATTCTCCATTCTTGAGTTGTGTCCTCAAGATCCTCGGCATGTCTGATTTTTAGACCTGCTACTTTCTTTTTGGTGAATTGAGTTTTTGGTTTACTTTTCTGAACGTGTTGATCGTCTTTGGACTTCATGCATTCTTCTTTGTTTTCTGACCGTCCTCTTCTTTCTGATTTCTGTGACAAAGTTTGAAAGGTTCGAGAGGAACGTGTATCAGTATCTTTATATCTATCAGGTTTTCTCAAATTATCTCAATTCCTGAGGTTATACCTCCTTTCAGAGGGATCCTTTTGAGGAGACCTACCTCTGGATTGAGAACGCTTCTCTTTATAAGTTTGTTTGCTATTTTCCCACTTCTTTTTAGAAGGAATAGGAGTGTTTTTAGTAAAAACCTTTTCAGGACTTTCAGACAGTTGAGGTTTCTAACTGTATAATTCTACTAATCTCTGTATATTACTAAGTAATTCATCATCCAACATTGCTTCAATGTCAAGGTCAGGCCGACCATATTGCTCCTGGTCTACCTAGTGGACCAAGCCCGGTAATGTGATTTAAATGTTTTAGGGCGCCTTTAAACCAGAGCTCATGCTCCTGGTATGTGAGTGGAATTTCTATATCCTTAAAAGGAATATACTCATCCAGTGGCTCATCTTCTTTGTAGTAGTTAAACAAATGTGTTATTGGATTTGATTCTGGGAATACTATCCATGAATAGAATACCTCTGTCTGGTGATATTCGTGTGCCTCTATCACAAAAATTGCTCTACCGCCTCTTGATGATAGGCCATGTTTTAAAAGTTTTATAGTGATGGCTTTCCTTACATTTGGAGTAATGATTATAGCATTTGTGTCGGTTTCTTGGAAACCAGTTTGATTAAAAGATAGTACAACATTGTTGCCTGTAGCTCCACCAGTTTCTGTGTTATTATCCCAGTTTAGAGACATTTTGTTTAATGAAAAGTTTGCAGAGCAAGATTCAAGGGAAGAAAGATAAGGTGCACAATATTTTGGAACACTGTATCCTTCAACGATGAACAAACCAAAAACGAATCCATAGGATTTTTCGTCCTCCTCAGCTATGGCGGATATTGTCCCTTACCCACTTCAGACGTCTATTAGAGTATTATGAGTATGGGGTCTCGAGAAAAGCACGACTGAGTTACTTCAGTATCTAGCATTAAATTAGTGCCTTACCAAACCGTTGCTTTTTTGTAACAAGGTAACCCAACCAGTTAGCTGTGGACCATGGGTAAATACTATTATTCAAGAACAAGGGTCCTTAGCATTTTAGATAAAACCCCACGAGTCCATAAGGTGGATGACCCACAATTCCCCCACCACCACGAACCTGGTCGCTACCCCCGCCGACCCAGGGCGGTTAACAATTGCTAAATAAGTAATATTGACAGGCAAATACTTTAAATTTGTCAGTCCTGATGATGGTCCCAATTAACTGAGCACTAGGGATCGAAACGTCGACTATGTAGATTGCCTTCACAACCTAAACCATTGTGTTAAATCTTGTTGTGTTTTGGCAGTTGATTGGCATACCTTGAATGTAACACTGATTTAAAAAGTGGCCAACATTTGCTCTTTCTTTTGCCTGTTCTCTCTAAATTCTTCATTTTTCTCGTGTTCCTTTTTTGTGGTACAGGATTGTGCCTTGTTATCCTTTTCACAAGAATTACATTGTTAAAAATAAAACGTCCTGTCCGGCTGGACAGTGACAAAATATAGTCTCCAATTATGGCCTATATTGAATCATTTTTGAGTTTTATCTAAAATGCTAAGGACCCTTGTTCTTGAATAATATTACCAAACCGTTGGGCACCATGTAGTGTAGTTCCTATATTCCCAATAGGCTCTGCGCATTGGAATAATATACACTATAGATTTGACATAGGACTGAGGTCAGTATGTCTCTATCGAGTATATTAAACTTAATTGTATGTGTGCCAGCTAACTCAGAGGTCACTAGAAACTTTCTCGAATAAACATGAAGGGATTAGTCTCTGATAACCGCATAAACATGACAACTTTGTTTCCCCTAGAACCGGAATAATATCTTCAGAATCGTGGAAACAGTAGACAACTATTTAACTGAGTCAACCGTGCCTGCTTAGTTTCTACAGGGTTCCACAGAAATAGAGAGACAGGCGTTTCAATAAAAGGATTTATTGAACAGTCTTCTTTCTCATGCAAGAGAGGTGAACTGCTACAATCGTTAGACAGAATGCAAAGTATAATGAGTACAGCGTAAACAGTATTATAAAATAATACTGTAATAGCATTGTCTGTTGATATGACATATATAAAAATACATACATAAATAACACAGGCTGGAAAATTCAAATGGTGCTTCTAAAATACACCTACCCCAGTGTACCAAACCTAGGTCTAGTACAAGGGAAGACGTAGGTGCTGTCTTTATTTAAAGTTTAGTTCTGCCCCTGAATGGCCAAAGGTTTCTCTAGGTTCTAATCAGCTCCATACCTAAGAATGAGAGAGGTTGGCATCTCTTTACCTGGACTCGATCTCCCAACACCCTGCAAGGGGAGTCAGAAACACTGGAGCTGGATTCTCGGCAGGAGTATGAAAGCTTCTAGCCAGTGCATCAGCTGGGGAGTTGGCTTCCTTCGGCACTTGCTGTAGTGAGCTGCGTCGTGCAAGTAGGTAGTCGAACTGCACCGAATAACACCGTGCTTTGCCATAGCAAGTGAAAGTATATTTTACCTTGAAGGTGTTTAGGAATGCCAGTGTTGACGTAAGAGTTGGGCATATGAACGTCATGAATGAACCCCTAAGGAATAGATGTTCATGCATAATAAATGAGTTCTTGGAGAAATCAATATCCAAGCAAGGGAAAGTCCCTAACGGCTTAAGAGTCTGCTTTTCCAAGAAGTCGTTTTGGAAGGATGAACAGATGGACGTAGCCATGCCTGTATTTGGGTAGCATGGGCTATGCCTAAATACGGACTGGATTTCTATGCCTATATAAGGGCATTATGAATTATATTTATATAAGGGCATGGATCGAGAAATGCATACGGAATCTAAATCGATACACAACCCACTTCATTATAAATGAAGCAGGCGTTTTAGGTGACGGAATAGGAAATCCCTCTCTAGTCAAAACAGGTTTATCTTTCTTAAAGAATGCTTAATTTTCTTTATAAATGACATTATTCTCCTTTCTCAGTACGTTTTAGGTAAGGGTCTATGTATAAAATTGAATTCTGCAAACCCTTGAAATCTTCCACTACAATAGCCAAATCAGAATTCCGCATACAAATCTTCCTCCCTCCAATCCTAGAGCGGCTTCTACTTTGTTAACCAATTAG
Organism: Lissotriton helveticus; assembly: GCF_964261635.1. Classification (NCBI taxonomy): domain Eukaryota; kingdom Metazoa; phylum Chordata; class Amphibia; order Caudata; family Salamandridae; genus Lissotriton; species Lissotriton helveticus. The sequence goes on from NC_136057.1 coordinate 824,765,371, forward strand.
AATCAGGCTCACACTTGTGGTTTGACCAATCCCAATGCGGCCTCTGTGACGTCAGTATCAATCCTCACTATTGACCCACCCTTTAGAAATCTGGGTCAGTCACACACCCGCGGTTTCCACCTATCCCAGTGCGGCTCTCTGTGACATCAGTGCAACTGCGGCAACTGACCCTCCCTTTACAAGGTAATACAAAAAAACGTATTTTCTTTACTTTTCGTTCAAATAAAATTCTTTAATAACAACATAAAAACATTTGCTACTCTACCTGTTCCACTAAACCAAAGGATAGATTAGTTCTTTCTACTGAAAGTAAAACCTTCCGCTCACTCTTCTTTGAGTAAGACCTCCATTTACTTTTCATACACTGCGAGTAAACTTTACATTTACCCTTCAATCAAGCTCAGAAGAACCTGCTATTCCTTCAGTCTTACCCTTACTATCTGATATAAGACCAAAGTTTCACCAGTGAACTCTTTACTGTCAATCACTCTCACTTTTATGTGAAATAGTCCCTAGTTTAACACTGCCAGCCCTGCATAGCTTCTCAGTGCTATTCTAACAGACGAGTAACCTCACTGCAGTGTGGTTTGTATCGCCACCCGCCATTCAATTTACCGGGAATTCTGGACAACATAAGACAAAACACAAACTCTTTTGTTAAACATCAATAAATAATCAAAACAATAACCAATGGTAATCACCAAACTAGTCAATAACAACCTTAACTCTGCTACCAGAAAACGGATACAGCGGCTTACCAGCAACAGGTAATCCAACACCACATACTCACCTGAGCCCAGAAATTCATTCACAACAAACTGGCAATATCCGCTGGGGTCATGTATTATACATTTCTTACCATATCAAGATTAGTTATCTTTGGTTCCTAACTAATCTTTCACTGATCAAACAGTTCTTTCCTCTGGTCAATGGACCATTAGTTGAACTAGTTGATGGTGAAATTACATAAATTCAATCTACTTTCATATTGGAAATGATCACAGAGTCGAGAAATATTTTAAATCTGTATCTTAGATTAATATCATGTGAACCAATTACAAAGTACAGAACAGGCTCCATTTCTCAAAGGAAGGAAGATTCAATCAACCAATCAAAAATTGTATTCAATCATACTTTGCAATGACACTGCATAGAAGGGAGAGGATATAGAGAAAAGTACATAAGCACATACACAGATATCATTATAAATACCAAGTATGGTGTGGAAACCCACTCCCAGGCCTAGGAACTTGAAATGGTCCCCCAGGAAAGATCTGGTGAACAAAGGCTTCAGGACAGGAATCAGGACAGGATAGATGACCTCTCTATCACTGACACTTGTGTAGCACCTCTCTCTGACATGCTCTTCCTCCTCGAGATTCTTCTGCCTTCTTCTCCAAAATGTATTTGCTTAAGGTAAATGGCTCAGCAATTCGATTCTTCTTCAGCATCTCTCATCACACCGACAGAATCCCAGGATCATGCTTCAGCATCTCCATCTACAGACTAACTAACTAACTAAGAACTACCCCAATTATACTTTTCTGTATGCTTGTCCCACCCATTAATGTTTCAAACACATGAAAATTCTAACTGACTGGTCAGGCAAGGGGAGGTGATCATTACACCATGCTTATTTCTCAATGTTTTCTTTCAGTTCCTTGTTTTAAATCCCACCCCTTAAGTTGTATACATAAACCTTTATTCCCACCCGCATTCACATCGTATTTGTCACAAATTATTAAAGTTCACAGATTCCCATCCAAGTCAGTGGACTGTCGTTCCATTCTCAGGAAAAGTATCCTTCCTTAACCTTGGACGGTTTTAAAGATGACATTGCTTCTTCCAGCTCGATTGTACTACTCATGTGCAGCAGAACGAGAGGGAATAGACCATGGTCATGTAAAAAGGCCCATAATAAGCACTATTAAAAGAGTTAAAAAGACAAATGTTTAAAATCACAAATAAATAATTTCACTGAATACCACCTATCTCTACCCTAATCCCATTTACTTATCAATGCTCTCCCCATATTAGCATTAGTAATATAGCTGGGTTTCATTTTCAGCAAGCAAGTGGCACGCATGTGAGTTTCAAAGAAGCTATTTTTATTGCATCTGCGCAAGCGCAAGAAATTCCCTCCACGCATTAGCTCGTCATACTACGTAGATGGAGTAAACACATGCGCACTAAAGTTTTTCAGTTAGCGACCATTTTAGAATTTCACTCGAGTTACTTATAAGTAAAACACATATGCAAGCTTCACTTTCTTTTGTATTTTTGTGTTGTGCATATTCATTTCCACAATACAGGTTCAGTACGGGGTTAGAGGTTACATCAGAGGATTGCGTATAAGCAAGTCTCTTTTCTACGAGACCTTGCTCCATCAGTCAAAAATAAACCCTAAATTAACCTGTACTCAGCCCTCAAGTCACTTTGCACAGAGCAGTCAGGCCTAACTCATGTCTAAAGTATTTGTGCAACACTTTAAACAGTCATACAGTGAAAACACAATACAAAAAGCATCCATACCAATATAGAAGAATAGAGTAAAATGTAATAAATTATTTGAGACAGTACAGCAACCCTTCTTCTGTAGTATCCAAAGGTCCATAGGTGTACTTTAAAGTTGGGCCAGAGGGTTCAATATATATACTTGGTGCAATCTTTGAAGTAGGAAAAGGTTCTGGAGGTTTCCACCCCCAGAGGTCTTTGAAAAAAAAGATGAGCCCACGATAGAGTTAGACAGTATTTTGTTATAAATTAAAAAGCCCAAAATGACAATCATCAAATTAAAAGACATTGAATTAAAGTTTTTAGAGACAATAGCATGAAAAGGCATAAAGTACCACTGTGGGTTGCAGAGGACCAGTATAAAGTCACAAATTTGGGCCGATCATGATGGAGCACCGGCCGGCTGCAGGGACTCAGTTATGCTCACTGAACAGAGTAACTTAAATCCTGATTTGCAGAGCATTGTATGGACCCGTTGAAAGCTGCATTGGGCAGCAATAGCAAAGCATCAGTTCTGAGATGCGGCAAGGCTGCAGTGCAAGGTCCTGCAGCATCATCGAGGATCGTGTCGACGGAGCTATGCACGATTTGAGGATGTGGAATGCTTTCAGGACAAGGTGTTGATTCCAAAGAACTGTGGGACTGCGATGTAGAGTCCATTGTCATTATCCAGGCTGCTCTTAACAAGGGATGCAAGAGCCTACACTGAGGATGTGTCATGCAGTGGCGGTTCCGAAATGCATTGCAGGTTGTGGTGGCAATGTGGGTCTTTGTGAAGTGTCCAATTCACAAAGCATTGTAAAAGCGTTGTTTCTGCTTGGGGTTGCACCGCGCAGCGGAGAAGGTGCATTGGTTCCACTGGGTCCACAGAGGCTGGTGAAGCACCTGGGCCCATTTCCAAGGGTACAGGGGCTGAGGCTGAGGTTGGTGAAGGACCTTAAGTATACTTCCAAGGGTCCAGGGCTGGAGAGGCACAGCTTGGCAGGGTAGACTCACTAATGACAGAATTCAAGTGCAGATGCAAGGTTTTTGGAAGCCTGTTATGTTTCTGAGGCTTCAGATCAGGAGGCCAACCAATTAGCCCTTGGAGTCACTCTGGGGTCTGGGTTGAAGAGAGGCATGTCCAGTCCGTATCACCTAGGCAAGAGGAAAGCAGGCAGGCAGCAGGTCAGCATAGCAAAGCATGAGTCCAGCCAAGTGGCATCATTCAGCAGCACAGCAGTCCTTCTTCCTGGAAGACTGTCCACAGGTCCAGAAGTGTATTGGTGTTGTCTGAGGGCCAGTATTTAGATGCAGGTGTGCCTTTGAAGGGAGAGAAAAGCTACAAGAGATTTCCTTTGAAGTCCCCAGGCATCCTGCCTCCCCTACCCTGGCTCTAGACTACCTATAAAGGGTAAACAGCACTTTCTGTGGAGGCAGGACACAGCCTGTCAGGTGTAAGTGGGACTGTGCCCAGCTCCTCCCTGCCAAACTACCGGTAATGGCCCATCTAAGCATATCTAAGCTCCCTATTGTGTGTGGTAGTCTAGGAGGAATACTCTAAGCTCAAGTGTCAGCTACATCCAGTTGTGTAAACAGAGACAGGCTACAGTCACTAAATGACTAAGGGAAGAAAATGACAACTTTCTAAAAGTGGCATTTTCAGAACTGCAATTTAAAATACACCTACGCCATAAGCTGGGATTTTAAATTGTGATTCCAGGGCACCAAACATGACCTACTTATCTCTTTACATTTGGAAATTACACTTATAAAATGTAATCAGGCAACTCCAATGTTCTCCTATGGAAGAGATATGCCTTGCAGTAGTGAAAAACGAATTTAATTTTTTTTTCTATCGGACATGTAAAACATAAAAGTACATGTCCTCATTTTTACAACATTGTACCTTGCTGCCCGGGCTGTCCAGTTCCAGGGTCTACTGTAGGAGTGACATATAGGTATTAAAAGGGAAGGTTTGGCCCTGGCAACAGGCTTACTTTGCCAGGTCAAAATTGCAGTTTAAAACGGCACACACAGGCTCTGCATTGGAAGGTCTGATACCTGTTTACGGGCTTCCTAAGTGGGTGGCACAATCAGTAGAATTTAATTTAAAGGTTGTTGTGTTATTATACTACAGGCTTATCAATAAAAGAAATATGCCATCAGGCGAAAGACAATATTACTACGTGTAGAGGAAACAGCACAGGAACTTTAGCCCTGGTTAGTAGTGGTAAAGTGCACAGAGATCCTAACAGCAGCAAAACCAAGGTTAGAAAAAATGGAGGAGGAAGGCAAAAAGTTTGGGGGAAGACCACCCTATGGCTGACAGATCACAATGTGGTTGTGTGTGCACATAAGGGATTCTAAACCCATGGTCTGCTCGATTTAGGGCCTGGCTGGAGACCAATCCCTATGGGCAACTCGATTATTACAATCTAATTCATACAAATATGTTTAGTTTAGCACAATCTGTTGCTGCCTCTTTAATGCACAGTTTCTCTCAACTGTCTCTCTCACAATGTATGTCACTTGCACTGCTTATCTTTCAGAATGACGTCCAAATCAAACAGCATACATTTTTGCCATTCTTTAACCGCATGCGTGCTGCAGTCATTTTTGGGCTGGGCGGCTTTTTTCTAAAAGCCGCGTTACATGACGAGCTGAGCTCGTCATGAGCATGCGAGCGGCGCAACTCATGACGAGCTCAGCTCATCATGAGCATGGAAGGGGTTAAAACATAAAAGTTGTATCTAAAAAGGAACCAGGTTCAATAGAAATGTTTAAAACGTTTTGTGAATTTTCACTTTTTGCAGCTATGCTGTTTTAGAAGCTAATTTATTTGTGCTTGTGCACAATGCTCTCCGATGGAAACCACAGTCCAGCAGAGCAGTCACTGTTAGCCAATACTGGCAAGCATGAACTGCTTTCATCTTGCTCCCACTGAACGATATCATCAAGCACTTAGAAGCTTGTGCATCAAAGAAGTCCCAAACCTATATTTGCCACAGGTTTCTGACTCAGTTAGTTCAGGCACAATGTTTAACTTCATAACAAATCTCTTTTTATGTTGGAGGCATTGTGAAGAGTGGGGACCTGCACTTCTCTGTGAGGAGATATCCCTGATCTTTCCTGCTCTCATTAGCATGTTCCTCAGGACTTCCTGCCTGCTTCTTATCCTGTTCAGAACCTACTGTTGAAGGGAAAAAAGTTTTCAATCAATTCAATTCAATTCATCAGTCTTTATTTCGATTTTTTAAAATCATAAAAGACATTTACAACAACAAGTCATGATCAATACTTAGAATTTTTAAAAATTTTAAAATTACCCTTCATAGACAGTAAATAACAACCAGTTTCAGTTTCAACGTCTTTATTTCGAAAGTTTCTTCATAAAAGACAGCATAAAAATATATACAAAATACAGCATAAAAGATGGTAAAAATACAATCCATTCATTACACAATAAAAATTCAATTAAATAGTATCGAAAGACATTGCATAATTCATAGAAAGGTTTACATATCAATCGTAGATCATAGTGGCATAAGACAAATAATTCATTTATTAGTTTTCTCCAAGTAAGTGTCTGGCTCTAATAATCAAAGCCCATCCAAGGAATTTCGCCATACCTATAGATACCCACTCTGCACTATTAGATCTTAACACTACCAGAGCCTCCTCACACCCACGTAAATTAATCCTTCTGCAGATGGGTTGAAGCCATTTGCGACGGGGTGCGGAGTAGACTGGACAAGCGAAAAGGAGGTGGGCGACAGTTTCTTTTATCTCACTGCACCAGGGACAGTACATGGATGATTGCTTACGCCATTTATTTGTAAATACCCTTACTGGTAATGTGCCAACTCTAAATTGGTGGTAGAGTTTCCTATCTGCACTTTTAGTAATATTGTCCCAGTAAGTCTCAATATGAGGGACCAATTTGTGAAGCAGAAAAACACCAGTCAAACTGGATGTCTGCGAGAGGAAGACAAGGTCCTCCTTTACAGTTACCCGGATCTGACCACTGTAAGTGAAGACCCATTTTATAGAGTGTGGCCTTCACAGTCTTAAACCAAAGCAGGTTTCCTGACCCCATTATCGATCTTACATCCAGAACCTCTTTTGTGAACATACAGAGTTCTGGTGTAGACCAAATACGTCTCCACAAGGCTACCATCCTGTAACAAGCCTGATTTTTAATTGAATGGCAGCCCATGTCTAACGTAAGGGGAAGCGACGGTGTTGATAATGGAAGCCCTACCAGGCTATGGAGAAACTTATTTTGGATTTTATCTAAAGGGGTTAGATCTACACTACCCCATAGCTCTGAGCCATAAAGAATGGCTGAACTAATTTTGGCGTTATAGATTTTAAGTGCTGGCAAAACCCTTTTGGTTAGGGAGCAACGTTGTTCTTTTACTAAGCAACCCGATAAACGGGCAAATTTTAAACAAAGTGCCTCAATCTGCTCCTTCCAGCGCAGCCTATAATCAATAACTACCCCTAAATAAGTCATCACCTCAACTTTCTCCAGTATGGTACCGTTCATTGTAACTTGACCCCTTAAGGGTTTATTCTTAGTCAGGACCATAAATTTGGTTTTCGAGACATTAATTTCAAGGTCATTTATATTACAAAACTCTACAAATTTATTTATTGCAGTCTGGAGTCCCACCTGTGTTTTTGCCAGGATCAAAGTATCATCGGCAAAAATTAGGAGGGGAAATTTAGTCCCACCCAGAGCTGGCGCGTCAGTCGGGGTAGCTTCTAGATACTGCACTACTTTATTTATAAAAAGTAAAAACAAAGTGGGTGCCAAAACACACACTTGTCTTACGCCACGTGAGACTGGGAAAGACTTAGTCACCTGGCCCTGACTCCCCCATCTAACTCTGGCAAAATTTTGATCATGCAGCTTAATAGTTAGTTCGAGGAGTTCCGGTGGCATTCCCATTCGCCTTAAGGCCGTCCACATCTTTTCTCTTGGGACAAAGTCGAACGCGGATTTGAGATCCACGAACGCTGCATATATGGTGCCCACCCCTAAATACACTGTCTTCCAGTAAATCAAAATAAATCTTAGTACTTGGTCGACAGTGCTTGTATGTGCCCTAAAGCCAGCTTGCAGCGGGGATAAGATCTTTGCATCATTCATCCAAACCTGGATTCTACCCAACAGCATTCTAGCTATAACTTTCTGGAGGGCATCTATGAGGCATATTGGGCGATAGTTCCCTGGCATGGTCTTATCGCCTTTTTTAAATATGGGAAGGATTTCAGCCCCTTTCCAGGAATCGGGTACCCTGGCACCTCTGGCGATGGCATTAGCCAGAGTAATTATATAGGGCACCCAGATATCTAAGTCATGTTTAAAAAGATCCGCTGGGACGCAGTCCATTCCGGGTGCCTTACCAGCTTGGACCAATCTAAGTGCATTCACCGCCTCAATTTCATTAAAAACTAGGGGCCCACTAATTGCTTCCTGACTGAATAATATTTCATGCTCCCCTGCGTAGTTACTTCCCATCTCCCTACCGCAGAACTGGGAAGAGAAATACTCAACCCAGACTTCGCTAGGGACATGGTTTGCTGGGGTTTGTAGGTCTCTCGACCCGCCCCACTTCACTACCTGCCAAAATTTACTCTGGTTTGTGGACATGCTGGCCTCATAAAGATCCTGCCAACGAAGGTCGTCCCATGTGGTTTTTGCACATTTTAGAATCTTCTTATAACTCAGCCTTTTCTCTTGGATATCCACAGTTACTCTGGATTTATTAGCTACAATCAAGGCGCTATGGGCATTACGGCAAGTTTTATCATACCAACTGGCACCTAAAGGTTTTCCTCCTTTTATCACTGCAACACCAGGTTTTGAAAAAAAAGTTTTTAATTTAACAAAAAGGGACTCATGGATTGTACTGATTTGTTCCAATGACCCCCCTTCGTCAATTAATAACCCTGCTTTTACAACCGCCTCCGACACTTCTTGAGAGATTTTATCAATGGTGGATGGGGCATCCAGAATTCTACACCAGCGAACCCTACGGCAATCGTTGGTAAGAACGGTCTTGGCTGTAATGTGATTTGTTACATTTTTCCTAAACAATTCCCCATCAATTTCCAATTTAATTGCCAAGGGATTATGATCACTTTCTGGTCTCTCAATGATTTCCATATCCCCTAGTAGTCCCCAAAACTCCATTTTAATTAAAAAAATACTCAATCCGACTAGAACTATAGCCATTATCAAAAGTAACTTTTCCAGCTAAATCAGATTTTGACCTTCCGTTTGCGGCCCTTAGACCCCATTCCAAACACAAACCGAGCCCTGCAACACGGCCTTAGTGGCCTTTTTAACTGCTAATATGGCAAGGTTGGGAATGTTCCATAACTCATCTGCCTCTCCATAACAACCGTCATCCAAGCAGGACAGAGGTTCGAACGTACAGTTAAAATCCCCTGCCACTGTTACACACTTATCTCTGCCAATCATATTCATTAGGATCTCTAAGTCCTCTATTATTACAGGACTCTTTCCTCCTGGTAACCTCCTTGCATAAATATTAATTATAAACAGGTCCTCGTAATGTTCTCTACTAAAATGTATCCCCATAATGTCAGGATTTGGGGTAAACAATACGAGGGGCCTGAAGCAAAGCGATTGTCTAATCCAGACAACCAACCCACCTGACGGTCGTCCCTTTGTCCCCTTAAGAGCAGGTTTATAAAAGTTTAGATATCCTAAGCGAAAGACTGCCTCAGATGACCAACTTTCTTGAAATATTAGGATATCAAATTGCTCTATAAAATCACCCCAATCAGCCCCATCCAGTTTCCCTTTCAGCCCCGCAATGTTCCAGGAAACTATTTTGAGAGCACGGGCCTGAACAGCTGATTCATTTACAATAGAGGCAATGTACCCCCTACTACTCATTTCTAAAAAAGAGTTATTTGCACAGCCATCTACCTGATTTATGCTGGGGTGGCTCTCTCCATCTAATTCCCCCAATAAGGCTTCTGTTACAAAGGAAATTCCTCCATGAAGGTCGGTTATCTTATTTCCGACCTCTGGGGTGTATACACCATGTACCTCATCCTCAACTATTTCCAATCCCACATCCCAAACCCCACCCGGGAGATCAAGCTTCCCATTCCCACAGTGAGATGACTTTTCAACCAATACTTCATCATAGCGGGGAGCTTTGTCTGGGGTAGCAAAAATACCCGTACAATCTTGTTTAACATCTTGATTGGGAAATGGAGCAACGAGTCAATCAATGAAATCCAACCCCGAGTATGGTTCATACAGGTTTTGCAGCGGGATGTTCCAGTACTCATTGTAATTGGTATAGTTGGTATGGTTATTTGAAATAGGGAGGTGACTAGGGGGGTGTCGGTGTTGAGGAGGGGGGAAAGGAGTGTTAAAATTATTGGCAGGGCGGGGAAAGAGGGATGTACAGTTGGCCCAATTCGGAGGGTAAGTATTTCTACTAGAACTGGAATAAGGAGGGGGTCTAAGCAGAGCCTCTGGATAAAAGTAGCTTAAGTTTCTAGTTGAAACACCTCCTTTATAGTTCCCTGGGTACCAGTCACTTATATGTGAGACAACTCTGTGATCCTTAAAATTGACAATCACAATGTCTCCATCAATATCTTTCGGACGAAGGCCCACCCAATTGCATCTTCTTACCGAGATTATATCTCCGTTTAGATGGGCAGGTAGGGGTCTATTTGTTCTCAACCAAAAGATAACTTTATTTTTCAAATGTGCATTGTGTTCAAGGTTTCCACTTGAAATCGGGGGAACACCAGTTAAGAGGATCACAAAGTTTGCCGATTCAGGTGGTAAGTCCACTGTGGTCCTACGGTTAGGGTTAGCTCTTTGTGTTTTAGTGTTGGTTTTGGCTAGCCCTGGAAACATAGTTGGCTTTTTCGTAGGAGGGATCGGTTTGTTCGGGACCAAGAGTGGCTTCTCTATAGCTGGCTTTTGTACTGTCATCAGCTTGGGGGAAATTTTGGGGGCGCTTGTGTTGTTAGGAATTAAATTCCCATGAGTTTTTGGGGGTTTGCTTGGGATCAATGTATTTTTTCTGGACTGGCATTTGAACCGGGACTGGTCTTTAGGATTCACCGTGTCGAGTATTATATTCGAGTCTGCAGCTGCTAGAAAGCGATCCATTTTCTCCCCCAGAATCCTAACTCTTTCCATTAGTGGGAGCATATAGGATTTCAATAGCTGTTCAAGGAGATCTATTGACTCTTTATTGAACATAGGTAATAGTTCTTCATGGAGGGAACGTGGGGGATGAGTATCTGGTAAGACCTCACTCACAGGAGGAACAGTTATTTTAGTTTTAGTTTTCACTGTAGTAGGTGGGGAGTTCAGGGGATTATTGGCTTTTCTTTTTACCCCGCCTTTTCTCCTTTTCTTCCTCGGGGGAGAACGAAATACCCTTTGTGGAGTCAAGGGCTCGACCCATTCCCTGGTCTGATCATTATTTAATTTGTTTTAAAATATGGGTTCCCATTACAACAAACCAGACGAGACCAGACGTCTGGTCCAGGAATTGGCGAAAAGTAGACCTAAATGACCTCAATTCACAGATTATTCGCACTTGCCCGGACATTGTCCCCAATGAGCTCACAATTAGTGACTACCAAGAAATCAATTGCTGGCTAGTCAACGCTGCAAACACCATAGCCCCACTTACTTTGAGCAAACATAAATCATGTCACCCTCCAGCCCCGTGGTTCTCAGAGGAATTAAGGGAAGAAAAAAGTAAATGTAAAAAATTAGAGAGACAATGGAGAAGAGACTATGCTCCTGCTACGAAAGAATTATATAAAAAAGCGCTAAATGTTTACCATCTGTCCTGTAAAATTGCCAAGGGCAACCACGCAAAAAACACAATTCTAGGAGCTCAAAATAATTCTGGCACTCTTTTTAAAGTTCTGAAAAATCTTGCAGGAGCAGATTTACAGCCAGAATCCCCGTCCCTATCTCGCTTGCAATGTAATCGCATAGCGAACTTTTTTAACGATAAAATAACTAAAATTCACTCCAATTTCAGTAAAACTAAGACTGACACAATTACGTCAGATACGACTTCTATCCGAGGGGAAGTTGAGATCAGGGAAAATCGACACGAGTCAGCATTGCTCAGATGTTACCTTTAGATAACCCTACTTTTGCAAAGATTTTAGACAGTATTAGATCAGGTTCACCACAAGACCCAGTCCCAGCATTTATTCTAAAACAGTTAGATCCAATTATTTTGGGTGTGATTAGATCTTTGTTAAATGCCTCCCTAGAAGAAGCTGTGGTCCCTGCCGAATGGAAACATGCCATGGTAGCCCCCCTGTTAAAAAAGGCAAATGGCGACCCAGAGGTTTTATCCAATTACCGTCCAATATCGCTACTACCAATCTGCTCAAAAATCCTTGAAAAACATGTAAATCAACAGCTAGCAAACTTTGTACAGGAGAACAACCTTCTGCATCCCTCCCAGTCAGGTTTTAGGAAAGGACATTCCACGGAGTCCACTCTTCTGGGTGTCACGGAAGCTAACTGCAAGGAATTGGATAACAGCGGTACGGCGGCACTCATTCTTTTAGATTTGAGTGCCGCCTTCGATACGATCTCCCATAGTACCCTGGTACAGGCGCTAGAGGATGTCGGAATAAGAGGGAAAGTGCTAAGATGGCTGGAACAATTCCTCCTACACCGGACATTCCAGGTGTTTTCCAACAATAACTCTTCCGACATCCTGGATTCCCCTTACGGAGTACCACAGGGTTCCATCTTGAACCCACTGCTGTTTAATATTTATGTTACTCCTTTAGCCGCAATCGCAGAAGAAATGGGCCTCACTATTTATTCCTATGCGGATGATACTCAACTTGTGTTCTCCCTAACAGCCACAGACAAATCTATCACCTCTCCCCTTCGCTCTGGCCTCTTGAGAATGGCAGACTGGTTGGATTCCAAGAAATTAAAATTGAATGGGGATAAAACAGAACTGCTCCTCTTAGGCAATCATAAGGAGTTGTGGGGCCCTTCCCACTGGCCAGTAGAAATGGGTCCGACCCCGGTTGCAGTACCATCCGCCCGTAACCTTGGGGTAATAATTGATGACAAACTATCAATGCAACCACAAACGGCCAAAATGGCCTCAACGTGTTTTGTAATCCTCAAATGGTTGAGGAAAATTTTGTGGCAACTCCCTGAAGGGGCACAAAGAATAGTAGTACAGGCTCTGATAGGTTCTAGATTGGACCACGGAAACATTCTTTATCTAGGAGCAAACAAAGATATTTTACATCGACTTCAGGTCATACAAAACGCTGCAGCCAGGTTGCTCCTCCGTCTGCCTGGGCGTACAAACATGACGGAACACCTGAAAAAATTGCACTAGTTATCAATAGCAAATAGAGTAAAGTTTAAAGCACTCTGTTACATGTTTCGGATTGACAAAAAGGAAGCTCCCATTTATCTTTGTAAGTTGGCACAGAGATATATCCCTTCACGATACCTTCGTTCCCTGTCTCAGGCTAAATTTGTCGTCCCACGATACAAACGGGCTCGCCTGGGTGGTCGCTCTTTCACCCATATGGCGCCGGTCCTCTGGAATTCACTTCCACTCAATCTTCGTCTTGAAACGAGCTATCCCCAATTCCGTAAGGGAGTCAAAACATGGTTGTTTAACCAATAGTGTTCACCGTATGCTTTCAGTTCAGCTAACATAACTCCAAGGCGCCGGGAAACCCTCTGGGTAGCTGTTGCGCCATACAAATGTAGTAAATAAATAAATAAATAAATAAGGGCTTAATTTTGGTCGCACTTTTAGTGTGTACCTGAATTATCTCAGTCGATGCTACAGTATCAATTGGGTGATTAGAGAAGGTTGAATGAAGTTGTGGATCTATGCCCGGGGCAACTGGAGTGTTCAGGTCAATAAGACTGTTGGAGACAGTGGGAGGACTGTTTGTATTTTCATCATTATTAATAGCTGTGTGAACAAGAATAGAGTTGTTGCCACGAAAGATGCTGGGATAAGATTGGTACTGAATAAGTCGACATCTAAGTCCAACCTACCAATACTACCCGAATCTTGGGTGTTAATTAGATCTTGTGAAATGGTCAATGGTTTCTTTTTTAGTTGTTCGATAGAGCATCGACGCTCAGCACGTTTTTCTGCTAATAAAAGTTCTTTATCTATTTCCTTGTTTGCCTTCGCAAAATATTTATCAAGAGGCCCAAGGATCGAAACCCCAACACATGACGGTATTGAACTAGACATAGCTATAGGTAGCTTTAACATGTAAGGTACCCCGGAGGCAAACTGACCTGAAACAACAATAGGCAGTATATAGATGTTAAGGACCAGGCCCAGCCCAGCCCCCTTCGGCCCCTGACGGCCACAGACGGTCCCGCCCTTGTCCCGGGCTTCTCCCGGCGCGCTCCCGCTCAGCGGAGATGATGCTTTCCCTAAATAGGGAAGATGTTGAGTGGGGGGCGTGGCGATTAGGGAGAGCAGCCCAGGTGTTGGTCTTTGGGCTCGCAGGGACTCCTGGACAATGGAGTCCCTGCTTCCTAGCTCGCAGCCCCGATTCGGCAAAGCTGGCAGCAGGTGAGAGCAGCCCCTCGGCAACTCCCGCAAGGTCTGATGCGCTGCGGGACCCACGCAGCGGGTCTGGCGAGTTGCTAGCTGGGATGAAAGGCGCTGAGGCCAGAACACGGCAAAGTCTGTCAGGACACAAGGATTCCTGCAATGGCGATTAGTCTCCCGTGGGTCAGCTCCAAGCGTCCACTTTTACTTCCGTAGGCGGGGGCGTGGCGATCAGGGAGAGCAGCCCAGGTGTTGGTCTTTGGGCTCGCAGGGACTCCTAGACAATGGAGTCCCTGCTTCCTAGCTCGCTGCCCCGATTCGGCAACGCTGGCAGCAGGTGAGAGCAGCCTCTCGGCAACTCCCGCAAGGTCTGATGCGCTGCGGGACCCGCCCAGCGGGTCCGGCGAGTTGCTAGCTGGGATGAAAGTCGCTGAGGCCAGAACACGGCAAAGTCTGTCAGGACACAAGGATTCCTGCAATGGCGATTAAATAACAACCACTTAACACCGCATCAATTATTGGCCATCCAACAATAATTTAACACATAAATTACAAATATTAATTGAGTCTAATTAAAAAACACATTATTATACAATTATTTTTTTAAAACCATTTTTAAACCATTTCTTTAGTTAAAAAGTTTTTAAACTTTATAAATTCATCATTAGACACATACTATATTTTCAGATGAGTTTAACCCATAAAAGAGGGATTAGGGAAAAAGGAAGTGCCACTAAGCTATCACTGTAAGCTCATTTTATGGGACCGGATGATCCACATCCAGTGAAGAAACTTAGCGACAGCTATAACCACGGCCTCGGAATTATTAGACCGAAGGATCCTGACAGACTCACAGCCTGTTTTGAGACCCAGCTGAACACAAATGGGTTTTATCCAGGATAATCTAGGGACCTTGTATTCAGGGCAGGCAAACAGGATGTGCACGAAATCTTCCCGCTGGGTGGGGCAGAAGGGGCAGACAAAGCCTTGACCCCCGCACCACCTCGCAGTGAAGGTATTGAGTGGTAATGTCCCAACCCTGAACTGATGGTATTTCTTCCTGTCCCCCGGGATGGTAATCCAATCCCAATAACCCTCAAAAGCTGGTGAGTGTTTCAATCCAAGAAATTCCGCCGTAAGTGATAATTCAATACAGCGGCCAAATCTTTTTACCTCAAGCATATTCCAGTACAGGTCTCTGAATGTTTTCCTGGGTGGAAAGGTATTCCCTAATGGGTCATCCCACAATGGGGATAGGCCCATGGCTGAAAATATAGCTTTTACCTCCCTCAACCATAGTATTTTGTGAGCCCTATCAGCATCTCTAACCTCGAGAAAGGCTCGTGCATACTGGGAGAGTTCCGGGGTAACCCATAATCTCCTCCAGTAGTCAACTGATCTATATGTTGCCATATCTTCGAGACAATAAATTCCCCGGTCGTAGCAAAGAGGAATCAGCGGAGTAGAAACCGGGAGACCTGTAATATTGCGCAAAAATTTACTTTGCACACCCGTCAACTTTTTTAAATTACTAAGTCCCCACAGTTCTGCTCCATAAAGGACTGCCGCTCCCACTTTCGCATTGTAAATCTTTAAAACCGGAGTAATTGGCCTGGTATGTGACAGGTAAAATTCTTTAGTTAGTGCTCCTGATAGTTGGGCATGCTTTGTGACCAACTGGTTTGTGTGGTATCTCCAATCTAATCTAGATGATAAGGTGATTCCCAAATAAGTGAATACTTGCGTCTGTTCCAGTTGGACCCCATCCATAACCACTTTCCCTTTAACGTATCTGTTTTTATGTAAGACCATGAACTTAGTCTTAGTTGTGTTAATGACAAGTCCACGGTCATTGCAGAAGACTTCAAAAACATCAATGGCCTTCTGGAGGCCCTGTTGTGTTTTTGAGATTAGTAACGTATCATCTGCAAACATCAACAGGGAGATCAGCTTGCCATCCAACTTCGGTGCATCAGTAGGTTGCTGTTCATAGTAGCTGATCACCCTGTTGATGTACAGTGAGAAGAGTGTAGGGGCTAGCACGCACCCTTGGCGGACTGCCCTTACAATAGGAAATTTGTCAGTTACACTCCCCTGCTGATTCCAACGAACTCGGGCAAAATTGTCATCATGTAGTCTAATTAGGAGGGACAGGATATCCAAAGGCATACCCTGATATTTTAGGGCTGCCCACAATTTTGCACGTGGCACCAAATCAAACGCTGATTTAAGATCAACGAAGGCTGCAACCAGCATACCCCCCCCTATGAGCACTATTCGCCAGTATATTAAAACAAATCTAAAAACTTGGTCAACCGTACTGGTATGGCTACGGAATCCGGCCTGGAGCGGTGACAAAACATCATCAGTTTCTATCCAGCCCTGGATGCGCTGTAGTAGAAGCCTCACCACCACCTTTTGTATGCATGCTATAAGGCTAATTGGCCTATAATTTCCAGGGTCCGAGCACTCCCCCTTTTTAAAAATTGGGATGATCTCGGCACCCTTCCAGGACTCAGGCATAGGTGAGCCCATACCAATGCAATTTACTAACAAGTGGATATAGGAAGCCCAAAGATCCTTATCATGCATAAAAAGGTCTGCTGGGACTGAGTCTAAGCCTGGAGCTCCAGCTTTTGGGATGTTGTTCAAGATCTTAATAACATCTGTTCTGGTAAAGGAAAGATGATTTGTACCCGGGGTTAGATTAGAAAAAGCCTCATAACCATCACCATCTTTGTCAGTAGACGCAAACATGGGATGCATAGTGAGAAACCCAGGCATTAGGTGAAACATGATTAATAGGTTCACCCCTTTTAATCCCCCTTCCCTATTTGACCATATCCCAGAAGGAGCGCATTGATCTTTCGCTACTGGTGCTCAACAATTCCTTCCAGTATTCTTCGTCCCAGTCGCGTTTTGCTTTATATTGGGTTTGTTTATACATGACTCGGGCAGTCTTAATCCTAACTGTGTCTTTAGTTTTAACTGCATCTGATAGGGCCTTATACGCTACTCTACAGGTCTTGCCATACCATTGGTCTTCCTTCCTCAGTGGCCTACTGGGTTTTTGTGCCACCTTTTTAATAAAAAAAGACCTTAACTGATTAAAAAAATTTCATGGATTAGGCCAGTATTAGATACAATGTCCTCCACAGTGGAATTATTCTGAAGTTCCTCTATAGCCTGGAGAGTGAAATCCCTCATAGCAGCAATACTTTCTTCATTCATTGCACAATTAGCCCATCTTACTCGTCTATAATCATTTGAGAGGGCTATTTCCACACAATCAGGTTGGCCCTCGCCATTGGTTATGTCAAATAGCCTAAATAATAGGAGTAATGGGTCGTGATCACTCTCTACTCTTTCCACTATTCGCATATCCTCGATGCTTGCCCAATTCTCTTTATTAGTAAGGATATAGTCTACACGGCTATGAGATACAATGTTATTAAAGGTAGATGCACCCTGTTTATCAGAGTCCGTTCTTCCATTTGTGGCTCTCAGGCCATGCTCTATACATAAAACTTTAAGTTGCAGCGCAGCCTCTGTCCATCTTTTGATAGGTGGTATTATCAACTGAGGGATATTCCAGATGTAATCCTCTTCCAGCGTGAGGTCTATGTCATAAATGTCTAGAGGTTCAAAACAACAATTAAAATCTCCAGCTACAATAATATCACCCTCTGAACAGTAGCGCTCAAGAAGAGCATCTAATTGGTCGACTGCTTCAGTAGGTTTTCCACCTGGTAGCCCCCTGGAGTAAATATTAAAAACAAATACATCTTTATAATCAGGACATTTAAGTTTGATTAGCAAAATGTCTGGGCTATTAGTAGCCAATTGGGAAATAGAATACCTAATATTCTGCTTTACCCATGTGAGTAGGCCTCCTTTTGGTCTCCCCCGCACACTAGGACGAGCCGGAATATAGAAATTTAAATATCCTTGCTTATATTCCGGGGTCACCTGCCATGTTTCCTGTAAAAGAATTACATCCCTGGTATCTAGAAAAGCTAGCCAATCCAGGGATGTTAATTTACTTCTCAACCCTGCCACATTCCATAAGACCAGGGTGGATGCATATGAATGATCAGAACTGTTGGATTGAGCAGAGAATCCAAAGCCATCCTTGCCCTCCTTTAAAATGATACCCCCACAGTTACTGACTTTTACTAGTTCATAAGTAGGGTCAGTACTACTTTTTCCTAGACCATCAGACCCTAGGAGAGTGGGATCCGCTAGCGAAATATTTGCCATGGGGCAAAGTTCTATCACATTACTAGGAGGCCTTATTTCCTCATGGCCCCCCCCCCCCTTAGCTTGAGGGAGTCAATCATTACAGTCTAGCGAATTAAAAATCTCAAATCCATTGCTTAATGGAAGAGTACTACTTAAGGGGGCAACTAGTGGAAAACCCTGGCCCTTCGTGTATATTCCTAATTCGGAATGTGGACGGTAGAAGTAGCCCAGTGGAAGGACATTGACAGAGTCCTGATGAATCCTAAATGATCCAGTCTGCCTGAGAATGAGTCTGACCAATTCAGGTGAACTAAAATTTACAATAACACAGTCCCCCCGCATTCCCTTCTTTGAATGACCCAACCAGGATACTCTACGAACCATCTTAAAATTAGCGTGTAAGTGTTCTCCCAAGACTGTTTTAATACTTAGAAAGTGTAAGGCCTTATTTTTCAATGTTGACCAGTGCTCTTCCTCACCTTCTGGGAGCAAGGGAACATTAGCCAAGATGGCAGTGTAAGGGCAAGCCTCCGGGGGTAGATGAATAGTAACTTCCCTTGAGGAAATATTCGCATTTGGAAATAGTCTCCCACTCGGACCCTTGGGGGGAGATTTAGCTGGGGGATTATTAGCTGGTGTTACTACGGGAGGATCCAAGACTGTGGGTACTTTAGTGCTAATAGTCTTCGAACTTGCTGGGTCATTGGGATTTGAACCTACAGGAACGAGGGATACTTTAGCAGTTAATGCTGGTATTTTCTGAGCCCCTTTGGCAGGCAGACGATCGTTTCTGAGATGATTTTCCATTTGATCGAGCCTACTTTCTATCATCTCAAGTTTCTTCATAACTGGACGAAGAAGGGATCCAAATAGCTCCTCCAAGTGCCCAATCAAATCGGACATAGTTCCTTCAATGGGGCCATTTGAAGGAATTGGCTGTGTATCAGGCCTGCAAAGGGGAACTGGGCGAAACATTTGAGGGGTGGAGTTTTCTAAATTTTCACCTAACCCAATTGCAGAATTTTTATTTTTGGCTAATTTTGCTTGTTGACGGCTGCCCTTTGGGGGGCCCTGAGCTTTTCTTTTCATAAGTTGGTCTTTCTTTCTAGCCCCAGGAGGAAGTCGTGACTGCCTAGTGCGTGTAGAGTGAGGGAAGGGTGTGGGGCTAGGTAGAGATAGACCATCTAAGTTAGAAATGTGTAAAACTGCCTCACTATCATCCAGAGTAGGCGAAACCAGCACCTGTGAGTAGCCAGTGTCAGGACATATATTATCGATAGCATCTGGGGCCGTAGCCAAGACAGGATTGGAATCCTGACTCTGTAATGGCTCCAGTGAGAATCTCCTCTCTACTAGTGCTATCTCCTTGTCAATTTCCAATTCGGCCCGTTTCAGAAAAGCATCCATTGTCCCAACACCACCACCACCCCTTCGAATAATTTTAGTCATTATTCACAGATTAGGAACCGCCTTCAAAAGCCGGAATAATGAACCATCCAACCCCACATCGATACAAGCAAATCAAATCTTAGATGAACACCAATAACATTGGGTCAGAGATATCACGATTTTAAGGGGGTGGGCCGTCCCGTCCTCCTCTGTCCCCGGACGGCCACAGACGGCCCGCCCTTTGCCCTTGCTTTGCCCGGCGTCCCGCTCGCGTCCCACGATACGGGGGGTGTTGCCAATTTCAAGCGCCTCCTGGTGCGAAAATCCCAGTCGCGGCTTCCTGCCGCAAGGCAGCTTGGGGCTTGTGGTTCCGCCGCACCGCGACCGCGCTGTGGGCTTCTGAGGCAGCGGTGGCGGTGGGGAACCAACGGAGTGAGCAGCAGCGTCTTGCCTGGATGAGAGAGTGCAACCAGGTAGGGGATTACAAATTATGGCTCCAACCTACTGTTGAAGGGAAAAAAGTTTCCAATCCCCAAAATAAGAAAGCACAGCAAAAGATTTAAAGAGACCCATTTGTTGAGGAGCTCTCCAATGACTTTAAGTGTAGTGATATGTGTAAAGAGGTCAGGAACTACTTGAAAATTGAGCTATACATTCAAGGGGACCTAACATGTTGACATGACATGTTTCCAGTGGTCTACGAGGATTGGCAAATCCCCAGCAACACAATGATTCCCCTGGAGTCACATCTCCAGTTCTCAATACACCAGCTCCAAAAAGGCTTAACGTTTTAAGTTATGAAATGTACTACTACATGTGTAAATTTTAAGCTGCACTAAGCAATCCCTATGCTCAAACAACAAAACTGAGTTTTTTTCTTTTCAAACGTAACTAAGGAAAAGGTTACAGGATTTGCTCCTCTGATTTTGGATGAATGCAACGGGAAAGGAAGTCTTACCTTCCCAATCTTGGTAGAGTACTGTGGTGCCACAGCATTGTTTCTGTTAGAGCCGTGGAGTAGTCATGGTTCCAAAACACCAAAGAAAAGGAAAAGAAGAATCTAAGTAGTGAAACACTGCGTGCTATCAAAAAAACAAGCCCACAACCTCTAGAGGTAAGACTCCACCTTTTGACAAGACCATTTTGCCTTGTCTTTTGAGAGGGTGAGTAGAAAGTCTAACTTGTCAGCATTAAGGCATCTCATCACATTGCAAAATGTGAGGAAGCTTGTAAGAGAACAGAAGTAGAATCTTCTACACAAGTACAGCAGGATGACGATTTTATGGAGGTGGCTGCCATATAAAGGTCTCTTTCTAGATCTCAGCCCAAAAGAGAGTCTATGGTGTGGACATTTTTACACGGTAAGAAAAAAAGTAAATATAAGCAAAGTCAAGAGCGTGACCAAGTATTACAATGCGGGCATTCAAGAATGTACTCGTTCAAAAACAGTAGCATGAGGTTCCTGCACCCGAATGACTACTCCTGAGCAGAGATGTAGAGGAAATGGCATGAGCAGGCATAGCAATACATCTGTCCCTAGAAGTTCAACAACAAGCAGCAGTGGAAGAAGATTGCCATGTGCAGATCCTCTCCACTTCCTACAATCGGTGCAGGAGGGGCATCTATTCGCGGAGATTGTTTTTTTATTGAGCAGAGTTTTGAATGACAGACATTCAGCTCATAAAATCATGATTAGAAATCACAAACAAAGTGGAGTATACATAAAAAGTTGTATAAAACAACAATAAAAAAATTCAGCTTCAAACATTTGAATCCTCCATGATATTTGAAAAAACAAAAATAGTTAATAAGGTTTCAGAAAGATGCATAAAAAGACTAGCAATTAAATATATTCACTACACCTACACCTTCCTGATATAATAAAGTGCATAAAGAATATTTAAGAAGTTCTATGAAATTAAATATTATTCTTTTAAAATCCTTAAAATTATAATAAAGTGCATAGTGCAAATACAGAATAGTGCCATCCAACTATACTTCTTTCCCCGATCATTGAATTAAATCAGCTCTATCTATAACATAAATATTATTCATTACTTTCCATTGCTTATACATATAATAAAGTTCATATGTAAAATCTAATAGTGACAAAAAGTCCCTTAAGCTATAAAGTGCATAAACCAACAATGACATGTTCCATCATTGTCTATCAGTCTGAAGCACAATGGGGGTGTGCGTCACGATCCTTTTCAAAAAAACATAATTCACCTAAAGGAGATCTCAAAGTATACTGAACACTCAAGCTCTGATTTTCAATCAAATCAAAATACTGCCAGGGAGATTATTAAGAGCATCAGCACCATGTCAATAAATGCCCACCAGAACAAAATGCTATAAAGACTTCTATCGAAGTTTTAAAAATTGAGGAATTCAAAAAGTAGTTGACAAAATATAGTTTCAAACAAGCTTACTTAAATAAAACAGACAAAAACTCAAATGTTTGAACCTAAAACAAATGGCTGCCATAGTGGCCTGTCTGAGAGACTAGGATGAAGGATGGGGCCTGCAATCTAGACCCAATGCGCACAGCCAGAAGACCCTGCCTCTTCCACTATCTGTAACCTCTCTCTACAGGGATTAACTGGAAAGGTTGGGTTCAAGAGCTTGGTCTTTGCTTATGGTTAGGTACCTTACTTAGCATTGTTTCCTTTTTTGATCAGTGTGACACCCAGATGTGAATTGACAAGTTATGAATCTCTCAAGTCAGCAGTGATTCAAGAGTCGTGAAGCTCTTGACTCACAAGTCAATAGCCTCAAATTGACAGTCAATTCTGGCACCTAAAATGGCTCATGGCAACTATCAAATCTTTTGTGACTCAGAAGTCACATGCAAATTCTTTTTTCCGGAGTGTGATTCAATCACTAAATCAGCATTTGTAGAGCACAGCATTGTCACCCTTAAGGGTATCTAGGTCAGTGTCTCCATTGAAAAGCCAGGTCTTGAGTCTCTTTCTGAAGTCTGCCAGCGAGGGGGCTGTACAGAGCTGGAGGTGAAGGATGTTCCTGTGCTTGGCAGCAATGTAGGAGAAGGAGTGGTCACCGCTGTGACTGTGATGGATGTTGGGGTTGTGTGTGGGGGTGAATGAAGAAGAGCGCAGGTATCTAACATGTTGGTGGAAGTTCAGTCGATGGTTGAGATAGGCAGGTCCCAGGTCATGGAGGGCTTTGTAGGCGTGCATGAGGAACTTGAAAAGCCATCATTTCTGGATGGGGAGTCAGTGGAGGTCTCTCGGGTGGGGGGCAATATGGGTTCCTTTGTGGAGGTCCAGGAAGAGTCTGGCTGCATCATTCTGTATGGTCTGGAGTCTTCTGAGGAGCTTGGTGGAGATGCCAGCACAGAGGATTTTGCCATAGTTGCGGCGGCTGGTGCCGAGGGCCTGTGTGATGGTCTTTCTGTTGGTGGTTGGGATCCATCTGAAGATTCTGTAGAGCATGCAAAGTGTGTGCAAGCAGTATGCGGCGACTGGGTTAATTTGTGGTTACATGGTCAGTTGGCTGTCGAGGACAATGCCAAGGTTGCATGCATGGTCAGTCAGTGTGGGTTTGAGTTCTGCAGGCCTCGAGCTGTGGTACCATGCGGAGGTGTTCTTCTTGAAAATCAGTACTACATTTTTGTCGGAGTTGAGTTGGGGGCAGTTGTCTCTCATCCATTCTGCCATGTTGGTCACAGCACTGAAGTAGGTTTTGGTGTTGGAAGGGTCCTCAGTGAGTGAGAGGTTCAGTTGAGCGTCATCTGCATAGGAGATTATGTTCAGTCGATGGGATCTGTTGATATCTGCAGGGGGGGTCATCTAGATGTTGAACAGGGTGAGGCTGAGGGATGATCCTTGTGGTAAGCCACATATGATGTCTTTGGGTGCAGAGGTGAAGGGAGGCAACCGATGCTCTGTGTGAGTCCTGTGAGGCAGGAGGCAGTCCACTTGTGGGTGGCTTAATAAATGCGTATAGTGTGGAGTCTGTTGATGATGGTGCTGGGGGAGACTGTGTCGAATGCTGCAGAAAGGTCGAGGAGGATTAGGGTCACAGTTTCTCCAAGGTCGAGGACTGTTCTTAAGTCATCTGTGGTGGCAATCAGCATGGTCTCAGTTTTGTGGTTGGCAAGGAATCTTGATTGAGAGGTGGTTTTGTTCCGGGAATTCAGTGAGCTGCAGGTTGATGGCTTACTCAAAAACTTTGGCTTGATTGGGAAGTACAGAGATCCTAAAGTAATTTTGGAGGTCCTTGGGTCAGTGGAGTCTTTCTTTATGAAGGGTCTTACATCTGTGTGTTTCCAACTGTCCACTAAGGTTGCTGTAGAGATGGAGGTGTTGAGGATGCTGGTGAGTAGTGTGCTCATTGGGTTTGTTGCGAGGTTGAAGAGGTGGTGTGGGCAGGGGTCGGTGGGTGCCCCAGAGTGGATTGGCTGAGGTGTTGGCTGAGGTGGTCAGGGCCGTGAGCAGTGACAAGGTGATGATTGTTTATCTGGTGTTTACTAGTTGGGTGAGGTTGTCCGGATCAAGGGTGGTGGACTGGATGTTGAAATTGTTGTAAATGTTGGTAATCATGCTATTGAAGTAGACTGAGAGGATGTCACAGAGTTCTTGGGAGGGGTGAATGGTGTTCTCTATGGGTATTTTATTAGCTTCTTTGATGTGCTGGTGATAGATGCTGAGGGCTGTTTTATGAACTGCTCTATTTGCAGTATTCTTGGTAGTGCACCCTTTTTTCTTCAGTTGCTACCAACTTGCATGTTTGGGGATATTGTTGGATTTTGTAGGTTACAGTCGGGCGACTCTGTCAGTACTGTTGGTGATCCAAGCAGCGATGTTCTGGATGGCCTGCTTGAGGTCTGCTGAGGCCTTGGGTTGGAAGATGGTAAGGGGCTGTGACCACTGAGTTTCACTGACCTTTCTCCAGCTGGGAGGAGATCTGATGACTGGTGATAGTGTCCTGGGTGTCAGTGATGGAGAAGTGTATGATAGTGTGATCAGTCCAGGTGAGTTATCTGGTATGCTTAATTTGATTCTGTTGCTGGATGTGAAGATGGGGCTGAATGTGTGTCCAGCTTTGTGTGTGGGTTCTGTGGCCAGTTGGGTTAAGCCAATGTTGCTCAGGTTTTCCAGGAGATGATGGAGTTGGAGTTGTTGGGGGCATCTATGTGGAAGTTGAGGTCTCCAAGGAGGACATAGTGGTGAGAGTTGATTGCTAGGGGTGGGATGAGGTTGGAGATGGTGTCACACAATGTTGCTTGGGGTCCCAGAGGTCTTCTGACAAAGGTGCCTCTTATCGTGGTCTTCGCGTCTGTTTGTAGTAGGACATTGAGGTGCTCCATGAGAGGTTTGAGGTCGTCGTTACTAATGGGGCATCTGATGGTTTCCTTGAAGATGATAGTGATGCCTCAGCCTTGTTTGTTGGCGGGGTCATGGTGTATCTCCTTGCACCCATTGAGGTACTGGGTTTTTCAGAACCGGTACCGAACCGGTAACCCAGTGGTGTCAGGGTACACCCAAAGACCTCGAGTACTTTCCTGATTCAGACCACAGAAACTCAGAGTCTTCTAGGTGAAGTCAAGGATCGATTTTATTGGCTGCAACCAAGTAACAGGTCCTAGAAGTACAACAACACAGGATTTATATTCTCAGGAGACTGCTCAATCTTACAAAGCCAGGCTTCTCTTTTTATACAAAATATTGTGCTTCAGGCAAACATTCTTGGATTTACAGTATACCATTCGCATATTTTCACCACAAAGGAAAAGCAGAGTCATGATGACAGCCCACATTTCTGTTTGTCCAACCCACAACAAATTACCCGTCAAGGCCCAGCATTTCCATCAGATACAGGTGGACCCCCAATAAAAACGGGCACCTCCCCATCATAAAGCAAGTGAGAGAGAAAAGAGCAGGGACAGGTGGGAGCAAGATTCGGCAGGGTGTGTTTGCGAAAAAGGGTTTATGGCCTGTTGTGCCTTGATGCTATCTCGTTCGGCCACTGGGAGAGGAACTGACCAAACAGGTTCGGTCTGGGGCAATGGTTCCAACTTGCCCAGGTCACAGGAAAGTCAATTAAGGTGTACGTGTCCTTTGGAATCGAATTTGGCTTAATTCGTCTGCCTATGTGAGGGCAACTCACAAAATGGCTGCCGTACACAAAATGGAAGCCAAGGGTTCAGAACGAAAATGACGATTTCGAGGTGAAATCGTCACTCGAATATGACGAAAATGCTTGTACATAGTGTACTAGCCATTCTCGGTCTTTTGATATAAAAATCGTCATGCTATAATGAAATAAAATTCTCGAGTCCAGAATTTTTCAGAACTACAAACCCTCCTTTTGCCCTTACATAGGCAATTAACCTAATCTCATGCTAATCTGAGTCCAGGTCTATATTCCTAAAGTCATTGAGATGCTGCTGTAACATCATTCTATTACTTAGTTCGTCTCTTGATACAGGTT
Source organism: Lissotriton helveticus (assembly GCF_964261635.1). NCBI lineage: Eukaryota > Metazoa > Chordata > Amphibia > Caudata > Salamandridae > Lissotriton > Lissotriton helveticus. Next base: position 824,791,563 of record NC_136057.1, read on the forward strand.
TCCTTACACATGATGTAGCACAAAGGCCACATATTGCAGGAGCACACTGCACGCACAGACAGAACAGGAAAAGAATGGCTAAGACTATCCCAATGACCATCAGAATTTTCCATCCCCAGCCAGATATCAGTTCCCAGAACCATCCCATTAACGACCAATCTCCTTTATCCACATGAATAGATTCGGAAATCTTATGCAGTTTGGAGATGGCCTGGTACACTGTTGGAGCGTTATCTGGAATGAAAACACAGCAACTCAATTGGATCAATTTACATACCCCACCTCGGTCTGCAAGTATGACATCTAATGCGACCCTATTCTGAAGGGTCATAAGACGATCCGACTGGAGCTCAGCAGTCAAGTTACTAAGGGCACCAGCAGTTTCAATTACGGTGGATTCAACTACCCTTGTCAATTGCCTTATGTTCCTGCTGTTAACCATGGGTCCCCAGAACGGCAGAAAACCCTTTACGAAGTCCCCAAAGTCTTGTCCTGCAGTGTCTTCTTTACTCAAGACACCTCTAACTATCCTTGTCTTGTGGTAATCTGCCGCTGCTGTGTAGGTGGGAGGCAACAGGAACGAAACAAAACATGAGCCCGAAAAGTCAGGGGGCAACCATGTATAGGCTCTGTCATGGCAGATGAAATAGGTACCCTTAGCTGCTAAAAATGCAGGGGAAGTCTGAGACCCAAAAACATACATTTCAGTACAGATACTCTTCCCTAACTGAGCCCTGGGATTCTTGCCAGTACCTTGCAGACACAGGTGACCCTGATGGGGTACAATCCAAATCGGGGACGATCTCTTAGCTTGCTGTTTCTCACTCAGAGTAGCATATATTAGTATGAAGATGGGACCCCCTCTAAATTTACTTCAAGCCAGGGAAAAGAGAGGAAAATGTACACACATGAATAGAGAATTTCCCTTATGGCTTACATAATTTATACAATGTGTCTCAGTTCACATCAATATCTCATGTCCTTCAAAGTATGCTAATAACACATTTTTTAGATTTGTATTTATCAAGTTTTATTTCTTTTTTTTAAAACAGTATATCAAAAAAGAGCTTTTTTTCCTTTTTTAGATGCTTTTTTTTATATAACATTTCTTTTTTATAAATTCATTTGGACAATTAACACATAGTTCATCATTTACATATTTCTTTCAAGTTTTTATCCACAAAAATTAAAAAACTACCCTGATGTCCACACCTAAATCACACTCAACAGTCATTCATACTAACACTTGCATACTATCCATTTATCCACTAAATATTCTTTCTGTCTGTAAGGTTTTGACAGAGAAAAAAACTCTGACTGAGTAGCAACCACGGAATGTTATATGGGATTCCACGCTAGGTCGACGCGCGTTTCGGCGGACTTGTACCACCTTCCTCAGGACCTCAAAACCGCTATTTTTTTTGATTATCATGTGGATGCAGGGTATCCTTAAGCTAGCGTTGCTACAGGTTGTGGGGTCTGTCAATTAGTTTCCACTCCCCATATCATAACAGACTTCTTTATTCAAAACTATTCTCAAAACGGCTTCACTTTTTCAACTTCTGTGCGACTTCAGTAGAAATTTCTTGTTTTCTGAATTTTTCAGGTCTATAAGAACTTTGCCATCCTCGTGATTAGCTTCGTTTTGTTGTCCAAAGTCGAGGGAAATACCTTTTATACGAGAGGCCACATCTTATATAATTGCCATAGGTTACGGCAGGAGTTGTCAAAATCAGTCCGCACGAAGGCCGTCAGCAGCCCGAAAAGTCAGGGGGCAACCATGTATAGGCTCTGTCATGGCAGATGAAATAGGTACCCTTAGCTGCTAAAAACGCAGGGGAAGTCTGACACCCAAAAACATACGTTTCAGTACAGATACTCTTCCCTAACTGAGCCCTGGGATTCTTGCCAGTACCTTGCAGACACAGGTGACCCTGATGGGGTACAATCCAAATCGGGGACGATCTCATAGCTTGCTGTTTCTCACTCAGAGTAGCTCCATGTCGGGTCACGTTCCATCCTATATATGCAAGTGTCTCATCTTCGGGGGTAGTTTCATAGGAAATCTCTTCCTTAATCATGTCGACTATACCCTTAACCAGAGCACTATTTTTATGATTGTCTTTTACAGAACGTAGGGGATGGATTTCACGTGCATATATGAACATTGTTCTGTATGCCCACACAGAACCATTATGGCTGAAAGGCAGGACCAGATAAGGGATACCTTTATCCGTGGTGTTAGGCATAAGACCACACACCCAACAGTTAGTCGTGTTCATTACAAGTTGGTGTTGGTGCAAGAGCTGAACAAAGGAGTTATTAATAAACTCTAATCTCCTAGCTGATTCATGTTCAGGAAGGGGTTGAAAAGAGTGTGAAGAAACAGTAGAAGGAGGAAGTGCAGGCGATGTAGTGGGTGCAAATGTCACTTGAAAAATGAATAAAACATATCCTAGTAAAAATATCATCACACTGAATAAAATGAAAATGCACAATATCAAAAAGCTTTTCTTTGTCATCATTTTACATAATCTGTTTTAAAGTTCATTTCCTTGGCAGGTCTCTCCATCTCGAAAAACTCCATCCTCTCTAAAGTGCTGCCCGCGATGGGAGGTTGTTTCTGCTAAGGAATGCATCTGTCAGTCTAGGGCAACTCCCTTGGACCAACCAGAACTGTCGACCTAACGTCGTCAGCTGCACCCCAAAGACTTTGGGCAATCGCGGCCCTAGCAGCAGAACCCGGATGGCGGTTCGAAAAACAAAAATAAGCAAGTTTCTCAGATGGGAGAGCTGCACTTTCAAAAATAGTACTTGGAGGGAAAAAAGAATTTTATTTGTCCATAGGTCTCGGCCTCAAATTATAGCGCTTCTTTCCAGGTACTGTCTGATCCTGAAACAGGAGTTCAGGCTCTGTAGTGTCCAATCGAACTGATGGTGATACAGCTGGTTGCAAAATTTTATCACTCTCTTGTTCAGTCAGTGTTCCTTTTACACGTGCATCACTGAAAGGCAGAAAACGTGGCACGGTTTCAGTCTCTGAGTCAGCGACACCCTCCTGGACCCACCGGTCATATGGCAGAGGCAAAGGGATCCGCTTGCAGTGGATCCCGTGGATCCGGTTTTTCTTCCCTTCCACCCGAACAGCTGATCTTGTGGAAAGAAGGATGAGGTGTGGGCCGGTCCACCTGGGCTGGTCGTTCTTTGTTCGCTGAAAGTTCTTGACCAGCACCCAGGATCCAGGGTTGATCTGATGTCCTGGAGCTTCAGAGACTTGAGGCAGTGTATCATGCACCTGTTGGTGTAAAACACGCAATTTAGCCGTCAATTCGTACAGATAATCAAGCAAAACAGGGTGTTCGATTTCACTGAACTTTGTGGGCCTTGGCACTCCCCATATGTTGGCCGGGCGGCCAAAAACTATTTCATAGGGACTAAGTTTCACTCGCGAGTGCACAGTCATTCTGGTTGATAGGAGTGCTAAGGGTAGAGCATCAGGCCATTTAAGACCTGTGCTCGCTTGAATTTTGGCTAGTTTCAACTTAAGCGTGCCATTATAACATTCTACTAATCCAGATGATTGGGGGTGATTTGCAGCGTGGAACTTTTGCTGAATGCCTAGCCCTTCACATTTTTTTTTCATCACTCGACCCACAAATTTACTTCCATTGTCACTCCACACACTCAACTCTTTCTCTGTAGCCTCAGCTTGAATAGACTTCACACTCTATCGTGTCTTCACACATTCCAACATCACCAACCCATCTTGCAGGGCCTGCAACATACATTCGGCTCATCACATTCCTTGCAGTTTCTTTCGCGATTTCGTCAGCAAATGCATTTCCACGACCAACATCATCAGTCACCTTCTTGTGAGCACTACATTTTACAATCGCCACTTGCAGAGGCAAGGTCAGTGATTCAAGAAGCTCATTCACCAACTGACCATGCTGAATCTTAGCTCCATGCGAAGTCAGGAACCCACGTTCTTTCCACAATCGTCCAAAACTGTGAGCCACTCCAAACGCATACTGGCTGTCGGTGTAGATGGTCACTTTCATTCCTTTTGACAACACACATGCTCTTGTAAGTGCAATCAATTCTGTCTTGTCTCTTCAATCACATCCTTTTCAATCAAATCGTAAACGATCGCTAGCAAAGCTTTTTCACCTTCACTAGAGATTTTGTATTGGGGAATTCGTGGCATTTTAACATTGGCTTTCAATGTTACAACATATGGTGGTATTTCTAAGAGGCCCACATCATTAGGACCAGTAGCCCAAAGAATATCAGTAAGAAACGACAATTCTGTTGGAAGTTTATCCCTTGACAAATACATTGGAGAAACCACTTTCTTACCTAAAGTAAGTTGTACTCCTGAAGGAGAACAGTACAAAGTCGCATACAATCTTTCTAACAGATCTAATCCCAACAAGTTTTCACCACAACCTGTTGTCAGAATAAGGGGTGCTTCGAATTCACAAGGACCAACAGAAAGAGCCAAAGGGTCAGAAATCGGATTTCTAACCGGGGCACCAGAAAAACTTACCGAAACATTCATTTCCCCAGACAAAGGTGCGCCAGGGAGTTTGGAGTGCATAATAGAACTCTTTGTAGCACCAGTATCCAACAGAAAAGGCTCTGACACACCTGATGTAATCACCTCAACGTATGGTCCACACTGATCTACTGGAACTGAAACAACTCCCTCTCTTTGTCTATGGCTGTCCTAGCAATCATTACCTTCCCAATGCTCATCTTCTGTATAGTAATCATCAGCATAGTACTGAGCTGTCCTACCAGATGCGTTATTCTGTTGATCGAACCTATTCATAGAATTTTGAGGTGGAAGGGGACGTGCGTTCTGGGGGACGTTTCCACGTCCTCTACCTCTATGCGCTTGCTGAACACCTCTACCTCTTGTGCTTGACACACCATTTGCGCGCTGTAACAGAATAGGGCAACTATACTTAAAATGACCCTCTTCCTTGCAATATGAACACTGATTGGGGCCTACGTGGCGGATATGCTTGCTGTAACAAAACCTTCGTTTTCAACTCTTTAGTTTTCTTTTCTGCTCTATCTTTCTCATCTTTGTCTCGATTTTCGTAATATTGTGCAGTAGCCAATATCTGTGCTGAAGAGGAAACTGCCCAAGAACTCTCTGAATCCTTTAAATTCTTACACAACTCTGGAAGCAGATTGTGCACAAATTTATCGCTGACCACCTTCTGTGCTCATATCTTGACCACTGTGATCGACAAACGTTTCTTCAAACCTGGTGAAGAAATCTGACACCGTTTCATCTTTCTTCTGCTTACACGCAGACAATTTATCCCAATTTACTCGCATGGCAGGCATTAAAGTCTTCATGTAATTAATAATCCTACCAGGGAGTACAGCTACTAAAGGCTCAGGCTTAGCACCACCAACTTGTCGGCCATCTGCAGCAGTAATAATAGCCCATGAGTCACCTAACTCCTGGTCATGATCTGCATGACGAATCTTTCCCCATAAAGGCTGTGGAACAACATTCCCAAACAACATGTCTATATCCGCTAAATTCATGATACATGACCCAGAAGTCTGTGACAACTCTTTGTAATACCCTGCAGGATTTTTACGGGGGTCAGGCAATGTCTGTTTAAGGGCCAAAACTTCAGCTCGCTTCCAAGGAACATGTACCCAAACACGCTGAAAATGTGCTGGTACAGCATAAATATGAAGAGCGGCATCAGCCTGAATTGCTTCCTTCCATACCGGAGGAACTTCTCTCATGGGATATTGTCTTCCCTTCTTCTTACCAGAAGAATCAGACTCAAACAACGACTTAGAAACACCTTCAGTCCTAAGCGACAACAACGTCGCAACTGCTTTTCTAACATCTGAACCCACAATTGTGCCTTTTGAAAACTCAAAACGTACATGGCTCAACTCGGGCGGATTAGAGTCCAAATCATTTTCCTCTAAATCTTCACACAGAAAAGCACACATTTTCTCAAAAACGTATCTCTGTTTTGATGCTTCCCACTGATGGAAGACATCCATAACTGAATTTAGATCATATATTGTTGGGTCAGTCACCCATCTATGTGCCAAATGATTTAACGTTTCCTTCTCCCTAGAATCAGGCTGTTGACTACGCAACTGCTTATGCTCAGAGACAGGAGTTACACTTGTTGCACCAAAGAAAGGATACAGAATACTAGTAACAGTACTAGCCACTCTCTGACGAACAGAAGGAGAAGTCGAGGAAAAGACAAGAGGGAAAGCAGAGTTAGACGAGGCAGATGTAGAGGCAGTGTCAGGAGAAGTACCAGGAGTGGTAGTCGATATAGTAGTCAAAGTTGTAGCAGGTCAAGGCAGAGCAGATGTCAAAGTCGGTGGCCCTTGAGGAGGCTGCACCGGAGGAGCAGGAGCCAACTGAAGAGTAGCTGGTGGGTGCTGTGGAGGAGCAGGAGGCAATGCAACCACGGGTTGCGCAGCTAAAGGTTGCAGAGGTGCTGTAGCATTCTGCGCATAGGGGGGTGGCGAACTTACCAAATCGACATTAGGGGATCCTTTTCAAGCTCTTTTGCTGCATCTTGCTGAAGAGGCAGCAAAACTGGATAGTATTTATCTATCACCATTTTATGTTGCCTGTGCAACTGCTCACTCATCTGTTCTTCTTCGTTGTCTTTAAACTGCATAGCAGCTCGCATTATCGAAATACCCCTTTCTTTCTTATTTTTCTTTGCTAATTTAATTTCTTTCTGTTTGGCCTCCTTACGCCATAGGCGGAAAGAGTCAAACATCGCCGGCCGGACTTTCTTCTTAAAAAGTTTAACTTCAAGGTTATCTAGGATTTCGGTATCAAAGCTACCATATTGGGGCCATTTTAAAACACCATCTTTTCTGGTGTATTTGATCCACACTTCGTTATATGTGATGGGGCCTACTCCATGTTTCACATACAATTCATATGTTGGAGTTCCAGTCGGAGGAACCGGACACGAGTCCTCCAATCGGGAATCCCTATTATTACAACCAAGACAAAACAAATTTCCAAGTCTGCTAAGACCAGGCATCTTCGCTCTCTAGTCTAGCTCCAAACTTCAAAGTATTATCGATTACGAAATTCTCGTGAATACATGAGTCCTTCGATTTTGGCACTTGCAAGTTCCAAATTAAAGATCCCAAGGGATACCCAAGACTAAGAACCAGCTAAGGACTGGGAGACGCTCCACTTATACTTAACTGAGATATCGATGACGTCACCAGAAGACTCGTCTTAGCGTTTCGCTCTACCAAACTTCAAGGGTCCAAATCAGGGCGATCGCCAGGGCAGCAGTCCTTTGTACCCGTCGGGAAGCGGGGAACCTCGCAGCAAAGACTTTCGGACCACGTCGACATGCAGGGGTCGATGAAGTGGCGGCCTTCCTCCGGAATTTTCACACGAAGCTCCTCACGAACCTCTGGCTGGACCGGTACCGCTGGTATCGCCCCACGTTGGGTGTCAACTGAGGTACTGGGTTTTTCAGAACCGGTACCGAACCAGTAACCCAGTGGTGTCAGGGTACACCCAAAGACCTCGAGTACTTTCCTGATTCAGACCAAGGAAACTCAGAGTCTTCTAGGTGAAGTCAAGGATCGATTTTATTGGCTGCAACCAAGTAACAGGTCCTAGAAGTACAACAACACGGGATGTATATTCTCAGGAGACTGCTCAATCTTACAAAGCCAGGCTTCTCTTTTTATACAAAATATTGTGCTTCAGGCAAACATTCTTGGATTTACAGTATACCATTCGCATATTTTCACTACAAAGGAAAAGCAGAGTCATTATGACAGCCCACATTTCTGTTTGTCCAACCCACAACAAATTACCCGGCAAGGCCCAGCTTTTCCATCAGATACAGGTGGACCCCCAATAAAAACGGGCACCTCCCCATCATAAAGCAAGTGAGAGAGAAAAGAGCAGGGACAGGTGGGAGCAAGATTCGGCAGGGTGTGTTTGCGAAAAAGGTTTTATGGCCTGTTGTGCCTTGATGCTATCTCGTTCGGCCACTGGGAGAGGAACTGACCAAACAGGTTCGGACTGGGGCAATGGTTCCAACTTGCCCAGGTCACAGGAAAGTCAATTAAGGTGTACGTGTCCTTTGGAATCGAATTTTCAGAACTACACCATCAGGAGTGTCAGTGGTGATGTTGGAGGAGGGGCTGTGCCCTGTTTTGGTGATGAAGGAAATGTCTTTGGAGAGGATAGTGATAATGTCCCGAATTCCCGTTGGCTGTTTACAGAGTGAGCAGGCATTGCGCAGCATAAAATTGAGTGATTGCAGGGTGTTTTTGGTCTTGTGGGCAGGAGTGGTGCACGATCTTTCATAGGTTGTGTCGCAGGAGAAATGGCAGTGTCCGCAGGTGACGGGTCCTTTGGTGGATTTTGTGGAGGAGGAGATGCAGCAATTGTTTCGGGATTTACCATCCAGGTCCAGGAGTTCCTTAGTGGCGTTTAGTCAGGTGGCCGAAGGGCCAGGGGACCTAGTGCGGGCAGTTTGCCAACCTGCGTTGCATTTCTGGCATGCCCATTGTGTGCATCCTCCATTAGTGTGGGGACCTCCATTAGTAGTCCTGGTAGGTGGTCCAAGTGCATGTAGCGCAGGGACAGCAGGCAACGCAAGGGCAGGGAGAACAGGCAATGCAGGGGCAGGAGCTGCTGGCAGCACAGGGATGGGATACAGTGCAACAACAGAGTAAGAGATGGCAGTGTAGGGGCAGGGACAGCAAGAAACGCAAGGGCAGGAATAGTGGGCAATGCAGGGGCAGCAGGCAATGCAGGGCAACAGGCAACACAGGGACTGGGATAGCAGGCAATGCAGCAGCAACAGGAAAAGCAGGGGCAGCAGGCAATGCGGGGCAGCAGACAGCACAGGGGTAGCAGATGGTACAGGGGCAGGGACAGCAGGCAACACAGGCGCAGAAGGCAATGCAGGAGCAGCAGGCACCACAGGGCCAGGAGGCAGTGCAGGGGCAGCAGGCTACACAGGGAAAGTAGGCAATGCAGGGACAGGAGCCAGTGCAGGGGCAGCAAGTTACACAGGGGCAACGGATGTATGACATTACAACGCATGCTTTTACCACGCATGCCTTTGCAACGAGGACAGGCACCTCTAAGTGGGGACCCACCATGGCTGTGCATTGTTTTTCCATACAACAAAAGAATTTCCTCCTCTTTTGCATCACTGTCTATGCAAAGAAATTAGGGGCCGGATGTAGGTCGGTCGGTAACGGCCGAAAATCTGTATTTTCGCCCGTTACCGACCGGTATTTACAAAATGGTATGTAGGGCCAAATATTTTACAGATTCTGTAAATTTACCGATCGGTAAATTTACCGAATCTGTAAAATACCGATTCGGTATTTTTACCTATTCGTTAATTTCGATATGTAGGTGGGACTCTTCTGAGTCCCACAACCCTTACCGAATCTGTATTTTACCATCAAATATATTTGATGGTAAAATACCGATTCCGGTGTGCATGCACATGTGTACATGCACACCTGTGCCATATGACAGGCAGACCTGCCCTTAGGGCAGGTATGCCTGCCACATGGCACCCGAATCTTTTTTGGGGGTGCTAGAGGGTGTCAAAGTGACACCCCCTGCACCCTTGTCAAAATCGGTATTTACCGATTCGGTAAATACCGACCGGTAATGCCCCATTCATTCCTATGGGCTTCAAAGCCCGTAGGAATGAATGGGGCATTACCGGTCGGTATTTACCGAATCGGTAAATACAGATATTTACCGATTCGGTAAAAGGAACATCTGGATGTTCCTACATATCCACCCCTTAGATTTACCGATTTTTAATTACCGAATCGGTGCAATTCGGTAATTAAAAATCGGTAAATTTATTTTACCTACATCGGGGCCTAAATTCCCTGTTGTCAATTTCAAAGTCTTCCTTGATATGTCTTGCATTGGATATGTGTTCTAGTATACAATTCTTAAACAAGCGAGTGGTACTTTTTTATAACCTTTGCAATAAGTCTTCATTGGGATTCTTGGAGAGGAAGGAATTTATTATTTTGTTTCTAATTGATGGTGGAATGTTAACAATTATTTCAGCATAATATCAGTCTTCCTGGTGTGGATGGACCCCACACAAGTAAACACTAATGAAAAAAAGGCAAGAGGTGGCTATAGTTGATACAGCATGCATTGTCAAAGAGCTAATGTAGATAGAATGTAAAATGAATGATGGGTCTTGTGTTTCTTCTGTTCCAGTTCCTAAGAACATGGCTTGGTAGTTTGGGCTTGATTATTCATATTGAGGCAGGACCAAAACTGATTTGCATATGGCTTAGTCTCATCTGAGGTGGCATTGTGGGCAAAAGAGTGATGGGTTGGAATGCTACCCTGATGGATTGCCAGTGATTGGATCTATTGCAAGCATTCCTCCCACCTTTTTGTATTTCATTCATTGTTTTAAATAGCCAAGCGTATGCCCAGATGGGGATCTCTTGCTCACTATGGCACTGAAACCAAGCTACACTCCACTGAAGAGGCCCGATCATGTCAAGCCAGTCTTGGGTTGGTTGTGGTCTGGCTCAGACAGGACCTGGCTTGGCTGTGCTAGTTAGACTGAATTTCCTGCTGTATTGCATTGTGACCTTGTTTATAAAACAATGTTAAATAGCATCCCACTATTCTTGCTAATACAGGAGGGTATTCTTAAGTGTTGCAACATTTTTTTTCCAAAATAGTTCCTGGAGCGATTCTGAGTCTTTATTTTTGGATATACCAATTTCTCGTCACAATTCGCTCTTTTGTACTCTGTAAGTCCATGCAAGTCCCGTGTTCATGAAGTTATCCCTGTGCTAAGGTCATCCCTTCCTGTGTAAACTGCTCTCAGTTGTCATGTCTTCCTGTTTCCTTTTTTATTCACCAGTCACTTGTAACTAATTAAATGTTGCACTAGGACTCGCAGCCTGTGTCTACAACCATTGGCAAAGGTAATCTGAGAAAACTTAAAATGTCTGTACACGCATCACTTTTAGAAATACACGTTTAGAAATAAATTATCACAAAGACTGGATTCCCTAAAAAGAGTTTTAACATTTTATCTTTCCCGTTGATATACAACGCTTTTAACATTTCATTGCCAGCTGCATATAGGGAACAGGAAATTCATTCATCTTGTTTTGTTGCTCTGATGAATTTTTCAGTACCGGATGATCAGCTAAATGTCAGGAAAAGAAAAGATAATGAAGAAAATGCACAATTCATGATTTATTTTCCTTTCTATCTGCTTTACATGGCCAATTTTCTTAATCAAAACTGATAGGGCTAGTACCATAGTACATGATTTTCACGGTATGGCAAATGGATGATAAGGCTGCGAATTGGCACTTCATTAAAAGCAAAGCTCAAGAGTACATAAACCCGCCAAAAATGAGCGAGACAGCTAAACATCTCAAACTTGTCAACGGACTCTAGGGCCTCCTATTCATTTGCATTTTAAAGGCTTGGCTCATACTTTTAAATCCAATGTTTACAATAAGAGGGGAGCCATTAAATTATTTATACTTCTTATACCCAGGAAACTTATATGACAATAGTAACGTTATGGGAATGTAAGTCACATCGTTCTTATTATCATGGCCACTATTGAGGATATTGTTCCACTGCATTCTAACATTCAGATCTAAATTCTGCTTAAAGCATCTCGATCTTTAAGCTTGCTGACCTATATTCAACAGTAGGCAGGACCCAGTCAGGAAGCTGCTTGCCATGCTGACGTCACAACGGTGTAGACTCAATTGCACGCCCACCTTCCTTCTAGTACGCAGGAGTATACCAGACATCGCAGACACCCTCCATTCATGCCTCTGTGAGGTCTATTGTCATTAGCAGGACCCAAGTAAATACTGTGACATCACCTTCAATGATGTCTTCTTTGTCCCACTTGATTCTTGTCCAATGGGAAACGAGGGCAGAAATCTCCACTGACAGTACTTGTACTTAGCGTTAAGCTCTGTCTTTTTGCTGAATAACATGAATCATAAAAAACAAAATCAAGCCATTAGGTTAATAAATGGTTTTAAGTCATTTGGTGTCCCTGTTGTGACTATCTGAGATTCACTCTTCATAATTGTTGCAGAAGTAGCTAGCACTGCCATCATCATCCCAAATTCCATTAGTCTGAACACAGTCCAGGGTGTGCTATTTCACAGGGCTAAAAATACTACAGTGACAAAGAATAGAACCAAGAGTAAAGGGCTTTATTCTGTGTATTACCTTCACACGTCTTGGGAATAAGGTATAGGAAAGTGTGAATCACATCTTGTCGATTCCACAGCCGACCTGCAAAGAATGTACTGGAGATCCAGTCGACCATTATTACCAATTTATTTTATGACGAAAAATACATCGATGCCCTGAAGGTAAAACCCCACATCAAATGTCCTTGGGACTCTGAACGAGAATGGCATGTTAAAATGTCAGGTAATGCCCACATTACAGTCATACAGATTTCTGTCTTGGGATACCGCTGCTCCCACCCAAGATACACCTATCTTTCTGAAAAAGGAGCCATAAATACATGCAGACTAACAACCTGAGCTAGAAAGCTATCCAGAGCAAATGTAGAGTAGAGCCAGTTTCTAAATAGGACCGTAGAAGATCGTCTTGCTTCCTGCGAACCCTAAAACTTATTAAAACAGAAACACACTTTCCTTCAAGGCTGAGGTCTCTCACTATGAAAACAGGACTGTTTCTGGATGTTTGATGGGTGCAATGATAGTTACTCATCTAATTAGGGTAATGGAAAGACATCCACAAGGACCACGTCTTCAGCCCTATGGAAAGTTGAGAAAATTCTGCGTGGGGAGGCCAAATGTATTGTGTGATTGAATAACAATATAAAGAATATTAAGTTCCCACAATATTGTGTTGAAATATCATCTACAAAATAATGGGCCCGTTCACATAGGTAAACTGAGACGAAAGTCTAACTCTACGACTTTAGGTATTCACAAATGGCGTTTGCTACTTCTTAAGTGACCTTTGTGAATACCAAAAGTTGAAATTCATGATTTTCGGTATTCACAAAGGGCATTTACGAGTAGTGTGGGAAGCAGCTTTCCGGAGGTACTATGAATAAGTACAGTTATGGCACATCCTCAATGTGGAAGCACATTAAGAGCTACCACAAACATGCATATTTTAGAATGATGAAGGAGAAAGCAACATGGAGCAAGATGGCGGCTGGTGTGGAGCTCTTCCAAGGAGCTCCGAAGGATAGGGATCGAAACACATTAAAATATCCCTGTTAGCCCATGCGAGCCCCACTGTTGCTACATACCGTAATATAAGAAGATAAGAAGGATCATAGGAACATAGGATCACGACAACGAAGAAAGAAGATACATTATTCCAGCAGAGTCAATATTGCTGCTCGCTCACTCACTGGAGCAGGACATCAGAAACACATCAGAAACACAGGATGGCAGGCGTTGGATCCGGCGGTGATGGACCACCCTTGATCAAGAGTTCCCACATCTCCAGTTGCGGACCAAGACTCCTGGGAGAGAGCCGCGACTATATTCCGACCGCAGGAGTGCTTTGCCCCTGCATCCGGAACAGAGAAGGATGACCCCCTCCCCTCTCGCCTGGGAGAGAGCTGCGACTGCTCTACAACCACAGGGGTGCCATGCCCCAGCACCGGGAGCAGAGAGGGATAACCCCCTCCCTAGACGTTGGGGCTGTCCCGCCCTGCGCCGGTTAGTCCCGGGCTGAGCCACAAACCCTGAGGTGGCTGTGGGTTCCGTGCTGAGCCCCGCTACAGACAGATCGACCTGAGACTCCCCTGAGAACCCGCACTACAGCCAAGCGCTCCCACCTCCTAGGAGGTGGTTACTGATTGACTAAACAGAGATCCTGCTGCAGCAGACGCAGCACGGAAATTCAGCATGGCAGAGGTTTTAACCACGAGCTCGACATCCCGCCCCCCACACATCATTAGGCAGTGTTTTTGGACCATCATTCCATCAACGCCACAGGATTTTTTTCAGGTACTGACCCTCCCTCCCTCACAATACCTGGCTGCGCGCCTAATACAAAGTTTCACGGAAGGCCAAGCCTGTGATTAGTACGCCCCCTGGCCCCCCCTGCAACAGGGGTGCATGCTCATGCGCTGGATATCTCCTCGCAACCATTCTCTCACACTGAGAAGCACTAAGGATAACACGCGGGGAGACCAATGATAAGGAGCTGCCACTTTTAAACAGGCATGCTCAGCGCTCGGCTCTCAAGCAAATACACTTTTTGATCTCACTGCTGTCGACCCGTGGGAACCAAATCCTTGTTTGGTTCTCCAATTCAGCGTTGATTTGGGTGATTTGGGTGGACAAACCTCGATTGATCAGTTCGAGGCCCACCATTTTGTGCCTGAACAGATTAACTCTAAAATGGCACATGTTATGCGTTAATTAAACAAAGGACTACTCACCTCACATCACCACATGGACAACGGCATAGGACGGATAGATTCAGCACACTACCAAACAGAAACAAAGGACCAAGCTTTATCTACCCTCACAAACACAGACAGAGGACTATACCAAGGTAGTTCTGAGGCATGGAAAGAGGATTGTACGCATATAGTTCTGATGCATGGAAAGAGTGATAGGACTAATCCCCAGATCTACCCCACCAATAGATAAGCAAGCAGCCATCTTGGAACGACTGATACATTAGGCAATCACCCCAGAGCATGCCCATTGATCTCATTCCCCAGAATCCCTATATCGTACATACATTGATGTTATTTCTTATATATAAAAGCAACTGCTATGATCTATGACTAAAGGATCCCAGATCATTACCTAGAATGAGACATAGGCAGCCATGTTAATCCCTCCACTATAAATACCAAGGACTGCCTGCCATTAGGGGATCCACTAAGAGTAATAGTAAGTGGACTTATCCCAAGGTGCCATCCCCTATAAAAAACAGAGAGGCCTACTACTACTCCTCATACTCTCCAAATATATCTCCTCCCATTCTACCTCTCTCACTATCTGACCCTCTCACTTCACCTCCCTAACAATCCAAACACACACTATGGAGCCCATGGGCCTTGTTAGGAATGTGGGTCTTCAGTCGGAACTAGCTGGCACCAATGTCCAAATAGGGCCCTAAGTCAGGGCAAGTGGGCTACCCGCTTCAACAACCCCAGCTCAACTCTGTGGTAACATAGCACGAGCAGTTATGCCTATCTCAGAGGCAGCGTGTGAAGCATTTATGGACATGTAAAACAAGGCAGTAACAAAACCAGAAAAGGACACAACTCAGGTAGGTATAGAAAAAGAGTATCTTTATCTAACAGTTTAACTCGAAAACTCTCAAAGCTCTTCAACAAGCTACAATGCAAGCAAACTAGTAGGGACTCAAAAGGCCAATAACGTATTCACTAGAATGTGGATATGACTGAGTTCAAGGCCGGGGCCTACGTGACCCGTTGCGTAGGAGGTAACTGCTGTTGAAAGTGGACACAGCATGCAGCTTCTCGAAGAAGCGGAGATGGTGACAGGCAAACTCCCAGCAACCACAAGTCTTGGCTGCAGAGGTCCGCAGCGTGCACCCACAATGATTAGGGCATTCGGGGACTGGTGGACTCTCAGCGGCAGCAGCACATGGCTGCTATGGCCCAGGCTGGTGGTGGCGATGATACTCGTCTTGCAGCTCCATGGTGGGCTCACAGAGGCAGCAGCTCTCTCTTAGTTGCAGTGGCCCATGAGACGATAGCGACAATCCTCGAAAATGGTGAACAAGCGGCGGTCATTCTGCGGCAGCAGCTTTCTCTTAGCTGCAGTGGCCCACGGGACAATCCCAATGACTCAAAGGGGACAAAAGTCCTCAGCGGCAGCAGCTCTCCCTTAGCCGCAACAGCCCTCAGGACAAATCTCAAGGGGGCAAGGTTAGCAAAGGTGCGGGCACTCAGCGGCAACAGCTCTCCCTTGGCTGCAACGGCCCATGGGACAAATCACATTGAGGTAAAGTGAGCAAAGGTGGGGTCACTCAGCGGCAGATGCTCTCTCTTTCGCTGCTGCGGCCCATAGGAAGAAGGGTGATGCAAAGTTGGCAAATGTGCGGGCCCTCAGCAACAGCAGCTCTCTTTGAGCTGCGGCGGCCCACAGGATGGAGGGTGATGCAAAATTGGCAAAGGTGCGGCTACTCAGCATCAGCAGCTCTCTCTTAGCTGCGGTAGCCCACAGGATGAAGGCTGCTGCAAAGTTAGCAACGGTGCGGGCGCTCAGCGGCAGCAGCTCTCTCTTAGCTGCTGCGGCCCACACGGATTTAACGCGGGTCTCAAAGGTACAAATTCAGGTAGGCTCTCAGCGGCGGCAGCTCTCTCTCAGCTGCAGAGGCCCACACAGATTCAGTGACAGTTCAAATGCTTAGACTCAGGTGAGCTCTCAGCGGCGGCAGATTTCGCTTAGCTGAAGCGACCCACACAGATTTAGGTGGGCTCTCAGTGGCGGCAGCTCTCTCTTAGCTGCAGCGGCCAACACAGGTTCAGCCAAACTTCAGAAGGTTCAAATTCAGGTGGGCTCTCAGCGGCGGCAGCTCTCTTTTAGCTGCAGCGGCCCACACAGATCAGCGAAAGTTTCAAAGGTTCCAATTCAGGCAGGCTCTCAGCAGTGTCAGCTCTCTCTTAGCTGCAGCGGCCGACACAGATTCATCAAAAGTTTCAAATGTTGAGCCCGTAGTCCTCGTAGTAGAACTAGCGGCTCCGGATTACTCATTGGAGGCCTCACCTGCAAGCAGAATTCCTCACACAGGAATTCCGACGGCTGACAGGGTGAAGTCTAATGTCCCTGAGACTTCTGCAGGAGGCGCTCTCAATTCAGGCCCTTGGGTAGTTTCTTCAGCAAGCTTGGTGAAAATTTCGAAGTCCTTTCCTCTGTTCACTCGGATAGCGTTTCGTCTTGACATCCAGAAGGAACACACCTGGACAAAGTTTCAGCGCAGTGCTTTATACCTAAAAAGTCTTTGTTCTCTAAAGTCACAAATCACTCAGCCCAGTCAGAACCAGTTTAGTGGGGTTGGGGAGCCCTTGGTTTACGAGGCGACCTCCTACCCTTTCAGAATGAGGGGGTCTGCTATCAGACACCCAGTGGGAGGTAGAGCCATCATTCACCGTGCCAGGCACGCCCTGCACAAATCAAAAGTCACCCCTCCCCATGCCCCGAATACCGATCTCTCTCTCCAGCCAGGTCTGACCCAGCTGGCCCAGCTGCTCCAAAACCAGACGGCCAATACACATACTCGACAAGCCTAGAGTAACTCCTATGTGAGGAACTACAGCGTTTTCAGAAGAGGCATTTCCAAACATGGGATATATAAACTGTCCTTACTAAAAGGTGTCGCTCAATGTCATGAACATAAGCATATCAAACTCGAATTTCCTATCAGGTTCCTGGTTTTAGATAGGATGATAGAAGGTAATCCTCCACCGGCCCATTCTGGCCTATGAGAACAGATCGTTTCACAGTAGCGACAGTGAAAGGGAGGGTAACTGACTATGAGAACATGCTACACAGTTCTAGGCATTATGGTTATCCTAATTCATATAGTCATATTTATACAGGGAGCATTCAAGCTGTGGCACTGACTAGCAGTAGCACGGTGCCCAGAGCATTTAAATCCAGCTAACATAACAGAGAGGAAGAGAAAAGAGGAAGGGGGACCCACGCCAAAGGTGTGTAGGCCAGGTCTAACAGGCCTACACATT
The DNA here is from genome assembly GCF_964261635.1 of Lissotriton helveticus. Classification (NCBI taxonomy): domain Eukaryota; kingdom Metazoa; phylum Chordata; class Amphibia; order Caudata; family Salamandridae; genus Lissotriton; species Lissotriton helveticus. The sequence continues at coordinate 824,809,346 of NC_136057.1, forward strand.
TATTCCATCATATGCCCCCGTAACCTCTCAAAATAGGCGGCCAAAGGATTCAAACATAGTCTACTAAAATCACGCCCAAAAACCCCGATATCTGACCCCTATTTCTCAAATAACACAGGACACATAACAAATGACATTATTTTCTACACCAAAAGGAAAGCACAATAGCAGAAAGACTTTCTCGCTCAATTCTCAATTGCATCCACTAAGAAAACTTCACATGGTCTTACATTATCTATCATTCCCTCCCCATTCTACAAAGCGACTGCTACAATTACCATTTATCATCCTCATGCAGGCATCAGACCATAACTTTAATATACTGGACTACATCTTCCTGATCATCAAAGCGAAGGTTGCATGACACTATACCACCTCCCCAACAAACCACTCTCCCAACCCTCTGACTGTCTCCCTATCTGACTTCCCATCTAGACATTCTCTCTCGGTATCCCATAGCACAAATACACCCACCAAAATCCTAACCAACACCACACTAAATGACATAGATCTCCATTATCCCTACTCCCCCCCCAGGACCACCACAATTTCTACTATACCCACCTTGCCTCAAACATGTATCACCTTGACCCAAGCCTTCCCACGCGCCCCCTCGCCCTCCACTACCACTCCCTTATCTTCGTCACCTCTTTAGATAGATCACCCCTCCCCACATCCCCATTAACACCATTCTAAACTCTACTCAAATCTCTCCTCACACAGCTACCACCGATCAGTTCGAAGTCCCACCCTTTCCCCCTCCCTTCGCTATAAATCTCACTGTCCCTCCTCCTACAGCCCACATCAACACCCCCTCACATCCCCTCTCTTCTCCCCCTCTCCAGTGACTTCCACTCTCCAACAATGCCACACAACTAATCTGATCCTCCTAAAGCTCACATCAATACCCCTTCATGTCCCCTCTCCACCACTCCCTTCCCCACAGACTACCACACTCAAAAACCACCATCCTCGAACTAGCTCACATCACGCCCGGGACATCACACGAGCTACAATGCCTCCACACCTAAACCACAGTCCAGGCTATCAATATGACAACATCTACATCTGACCCCAGACTAGATGAGATACTAATATCCTTACAACAAATAAAAAAGGACATTCAAACTCTTCATGGCCTGATCTGGCAACAACCCAAGCCACAAGCGAAATCCCATTCAGAGGCCATGCACTATCCCCTTGCCTCGGTTGCTCCCCAGATGGGAAACAGTATCTTACCCCAATGCCTCATCCCGTCCGATCAGGGAAAAGAAAACACTATCACCCAATGATCTTACTTCCCTACTTCATTCCTATAAACTTCCTTCCCTACCCTCTAAACCTGCGCACATGGAGAATACACAGAAACTGTCCTCAATCCAACCCATCCAATCCAATGCCTCCAGAATCCCAAGACACACTCCCAGAGGTATTGTTGAAAACAACCTCAAAAGAGTACCCTTCTCCCATGACCTGAACAAGACCCCGACCAAGGCCCAGGTGAAATGTATCCTACTAAACTGTAGAAGAGCAGCATGTCATGCCGCTGATATAGCTGACCTCATTATAACCAGTAAACCCGACCCTATAATTTTAATGGAAACTTGGCTAAATTAATCATCTACGCCCATCTTAGACATACTAGTTCCCCCAAACAATCACATCACAAGACTAGATAGACTCAATAGGCCAGGTGGCGGTATTGCCTGTATCCATAGGAACAACCTTGCTGTGTACCTCTCCAACTCCCCAGTGTTCTCCTCTTGTGAATACCTTTGCTTACACATCAGCAGCAATAACAAGCCAATATTCTCACTACACTCTTTCTACCATCCTCCTGGTAACATCCTTACCTTGATCGAACACTTGATGGATATTCTAGCCACAAATGTCGGACGACAAAATTACACAGATCTTCCTGGGGGACTTCAGGCTCCACTGGAAAGATCCTGACAGCCTAGAGGTCAATAGCTTCAAAGCTTTCCTGTTCAACCTTAACTTGTCCCAAATCTGTGACAGCCCCAACCATGAAAAAGTCTCAACCCCTCATCTAGTAATTTCCAAAGCAGACTCTACCCAGCTGGAATCGATTCTCTCTTGCGACTGGTCCGACCATCACATAATCACTTTCCATATCAAGGATGTAGTTAAACTACTCTCTGTCTAACCCATGAGAACAAAAATCTGGAAGAGGAACCTAGAAAACATCATTCCTACCGCTCTCGCATCCGCTAGTCACATCCTCATGCCCCCACCAGATGGATTAAAGGATGTATAGGATATGACCAATCACTACCTCCACTCTATGAACAGGGTACTTGACGACTTAGCTCCCCTACAATTGTAAAGAGTCACCACAAAAAACTCAAACTCAAACCCCTGATATGATGGTAGGCTAAATGCAGACAGAAGATCATTGAGAGCAATTGAAAGACAATGGAGAGGCGCCCTATCCGCTACCCACCTAAAATTACTAAGAAGCACCAGAAACTCCTATTACAGAAAGATTAGATGCTTAAAACCTGACTTCATATGCAAACAATTAGACCAAGCTAAGAATCAACCCAAAAAAACTATTCGAAATAATCAAAGCTCAATCTAAGGCTGTCTCCCACTCCCACCAAGCCGATCCTGATACACTCCCCAATTGCGAAGAACGTGCTTCCTTTTTCACAACAAAGACTGAAAACTTAAAGACAGTCCTACTTAACAATCTATTATCCCTTACTGTCCCACACATGATCTCCTCAATGACCACACCAGGGATCCCACTTAGCTGCTCTGCAAAGCTCGACCTCAAAAACAACACCTCTTAGACCGCCTTCAACTTCTATGGTGAAGAAACTATCCTAAACACGCTCACTGCTTTGAATCCCTCCAATCATTTCACAGACTCTTTCCCAGCATCTCACTTAAATACCTTTATTCCACTGCTAGTGCCCCTATGGACTAAGATTATAAATACTTCTCTTCTGCAAGGAACTATCCCAGACATCCTCAAAGCTTTTTGGAATATGGTCGGGAGGACGCCATTATACCGCCGGAAGATTCATCGCTCCTATCCAAGTATATAGAAAGGAAGGAGTGGAATTGGATTGGGGATTTAAACACAGGTGGATTACTGTTACCTATGCGCCCAGAGTCACTGCACCCCGATATATTTTAAAAGAAAGACACTAACATCAATCCCAGCATTAAAGAATTTCCATAGATACTAAAAAAGATTTATCACACCACATGGGAGGATAAATAACCCCTCCATCTCTGAATCGACTATAGAAGCGCCTGGAGGCCCAAGGAGCCCCGCTTCATCTAAATCATTTTTCAGCAGAGGACTAATCACCCTGCAGTGAGCGTGCCAGCACCAAGACATAATTGCAGCCCACAGGTGCGCAGAATATCTTTCGACACTGTGCGAATATCTCCTGAACCACCCCAGTGAGATTGTGAGGACTTACTGGTGTTTTTAATTGAAAGAGAATATTTTATATATATTGTCCTGAGGAAGGTGGCGTACATTTATACAAAGGCCATCGAAACACATTGACGCATTTTTGGTTGTTACATCCAAGGATCTAACTGGGTAGTGACTAAATGAAATGATTCAAGGACACCCAAGAGATAATACAATAATGAATCCTACACGGAGTAACACATTTCTGATGTTTTTATGAGCACACTTTGTTGTTTGTTGTTCTCTCAACTTTCTTTTTATTTGTTTATTTTGCAAGCACATTGGTGTTTTTCATTACATATGTATTTGATGAAATACTCTTTTGTAAGAGCACTTTTAATCATTGTATACGTTGTATATATTATATTACATTTGTTTACTTTTGTATATCATGTGTTTATGAGTATTGCTCTGCCTAGCTTACTTTTGGGGCCCTGGTTGTCTCTATTTGGGGGTACGATTGGGAACGAGAACGTCTTGAGGATAAATGAGGTTGAATACATGGGCATGTATGGTTAGGATCAATTAGCAAAGCAAAATCAATTTCCCAGGAGAGACTTGCTCTTTTATATCCTGAAAGCTGGTCAGGTATCCCCCATCCTAAACAAAGCATCAGTGGACCCATCAGAACTGAATATCTAGCGCCCAATATCCAACATCTCGACCCTGGCCTAACTACTCAAAAAATGTAACCACATAGTCCACTTCAACATGCTCGACCAATTCCAATCAGGCTTTCGATCAGGGCACAGTACAGAATCAGCCATGACCCACATAATAGAAGATGCATTACAAATACTGGATCAAAACAAAGCCTGTTTGCTAATCCTGCTTGACTTATCCTCAGCCATTGATACAGTCAAACACGACAACCTACTTGACCTCTTGAAACATAGAATGGATCAATCTGGAACAGTGTTAAACCCGGTTCCACTTCCTTCCACCAAAATAGAACAGAAAGATTCAAGATCAACCAATCTTCATCTAACCCCACCCCAGTCACTTTTGGAGTACCCCAGGGATCTTCCCTCTCCCCAACACTCTTCAATTTGTTTATGGAACCACTCACTATGCTTCTCAACTCTGCAAATATCCAATATCACATGTACGCCTACGACACACAACTCTACATTAAGGTCCACTCGCTGGAAGACATCAAGACCCTTAACTCAACGCTCCAAAAAACACAGACCTGGCTGGCAAAGAACCATTTAAAACTAAACATACAAAAAACAGAATTCCACTTAATCGCTGCCCCCAACCAAACAACCACCATCCAGGAGTGGATGAAGCACCTAACTGCCCTCGACGGTCAACCTCTCATCATTGATTCCGCTAAATCTCTAGGAATAACCCTGGATAATAAGCTAAATATGCAGAAGCACATCAGCGCTGTAACTAAAGGAGCGCATTTTCAGATCAACACCCTGAGAAAATTGAAACCCTTCATACCCGCAAATGACTTTAAACAAGCAGGTGAAACTCTAGTAATTCCCAGAGTTGACTATGGGAGTGTCAACTCAACGACCGCTCCGCTAAGAGCCTCATTCAATACAGCCGCTAGACTCATCACAGGCACCAAAAGAAACTGGCACATTTCCCCTGTGAGGCCAGAATCCCCTTAAAAATCACCTGTATGACCCATAAGGCATTGCATCACAAAACCCCGAGATACCTATTGAGTGGTAACAGATCTACCAGGAGTTCTGATAATCTTCTACTTAAAACACAATGTTTCTCCAAGAAAAAAACATAAAATCGTACTTCTGAGGAATGGATCCCAGGATTTGGAACGCCTTACGCCCAGAAACGAGACTCAATCCGTCCGCAGCTTTTTTTAAAAAGAAGTGAAATCGATTCTTCTGTCCAAATTCACTTGAACTTTTTTATACACTCTTGTAGATATGTGTTAATCTCTAATAGTTATCAGTACAGTATTCACATAATTCATAGTATTTTTATGTATATATATCATTCACGTATATTTGCCCTGTAAAGCGCTCTGATACCCGCAAGGGTCTTGTTTGCGCTATACAAAACCGTCAAAATAAATAAATAATCCTCTTCTACTGACACAGGAGCATCGTCATCTACATTCAACAAGCCTTCTGCAAATATCAGCATTGAACCTACTTGCGCCGGGTTTTAAGGAAATTGTTGATCACTGTTCTAAATGCCAAGAACTTGTTTTAAAATAAAATGATGACATCATCACCATATTGGAGAAGGAAAAGGGACATCATTGTTAATTTCTTTTTGTTTGTTTTGATTTTCTGTAAAAACACACGGAGATGTGCTAATGTTATAATTGTTAAAGTCATTGGAAGTGCTTAAAGTGACTGAGAACCAGGAAAAATGTACCATCAGCCAACCAACTCTAAGGTTTAAATAGTGGTCGTCCCAAGACGTGGTTTGAAAATATGAAAACATTATTTTATTGTGAAAGAAACAGAAGAATATGCCTTGTTATATTTTCTCCCTAAATTTACTGTTTTAAAAAAGTAGATTGTTTTTAATATGCAACAGTTTTGCATAGAATTTCACTCTGTGCACTTTTACTATGGTAAATAGTGCATTACTTAAAATTAAAATTACAAAATGGAAAGAAAACATTTTCCACAAAGAGCTGTGCCAATGTTCCTAATATTGTGTGACTGTATAAGTGTTTTAAATATTCTGTGGGTGGGTGCCTTAGTGCATGTGTTACTGTGTATCTGGGTGCGTTAGTGTATGAATACATTTTTTCATGGGTGTGTCAGTGTATGTGTTACTATGTGTCTGCGTGTGTAAGTATATACATCAATCTGTGCTTCAGTGTGTCACTGTATTAGTTAGTGTATGTCTGGATGTGTCAGTGTATGCCTGTGTATTTGAATGGGTATGTTAGTGTTTAAATAGGTGTGTATCTTGATGTGTCAGCGTATGTCTTACTGTGTGTCTGGATGTGTCACTGAAGAAAAAAGTGTGTGTATGGATTTGTCAGTCTGACAGTTTATGCCTTGGTGCGACAGCGTATGTGTCACTGTGTCTGTGGGTCTCTCAGTGAATGAATGAGTGTGTGTATGGGTGTATTAGTTTATGTCAGTGTCTTTCTGGGTGTGTCAGTATATGTGTAGGTGTGTGTCTGGCTATCTCAGTGTATCAATAAGTGTATTTGGGGGTGTGTCAGTCTATATATCGCTGTGTGCCTAGCTGTGTCAGTGTATGCATAGGTGTGTCCCTGCTCGTGTCAGTGTATGTGTATTTGTAGGTTTGGGTCTGTCACTAGGTGAGTATGTGTATGCCGGGGTGTGTCAGTGTATGTCTTAGTGTGTCTCTGGATGTCTCAGTGCATAAAACCGTGGGGTGTGGCACTCCCCAGGGCCATATTTGGCTTCACAAGGGGGCTGAACGTCCCACCTCCAACATTAATTAAACCCCGGGGTGGTGGTGGTCCCTGGGGCTATGATGGGGGCCAGAGTCCCCCTCGCATTATTTTTTTTATATAGCTACAGGGAGGTGGTGGTCCGCGGATTGCGGAGGGCCACTTGCCCCCTGCATTTGTGTGAGTTAGCTCCATTGAGGTAGCAGTATCCGGGGCTGCGTGGGGGGGTCGCATGTTTTGGGAAAACCACATCCAAAACAGTCACTTTGATCCTTTGGAACTTTTATGTTGTACTTTCTGGAGAGAAGAAAGCCACTGCCAAATACATTGAAGGTAAGCTATGTGGTAAGCAGCTTACCAGAGGTACTATTAAAAAGTACAGTTACAGTTTTTGCCCACCATGCAAGCCTTCAAAAAGGCCTTGAAGACTCGTCTCTTTGCCAAAGCCTACGTGTAGTTTTGTTTTTTGCCTTTTTTTTAAGTCTTTTTTCTGTTAGGCGCCTTGATGCCTCCGGGTTTTAGTTGCGCAATATAAGTTGTCTTTCATTTCATTTAATTAATTTCATTGTCACATCCTCGATGTAGAAGCACATCAAGAGCAACCATGAATGTGCATATTTAAAAATGCTGAATGAGAAGGCAGCATCTTCTACTGACATAAGAGGATCACCATCTACGCCCAACCAACGTTCTGCAAATATCACCATTGCAGCAACTTGCACACAGTTTAAGGAAATGGTTGTTCACTGTTCTAATTGCTAGCAACTTGGTATAAAAGAAAATGATGACCTTATCACCATATTGGAAAATGTAACGGGACACTGTTGTTAGTTCTTTTTTGTTTTTTTGTTTCATTGTAAAATCACAATTGCATGTGCTATGTTATATTTGCTAAAGGCACTGGAGGTTCTTTGAGTGATGGAGAAGTAGGAAGATGGACCAAAATCCAACCATTGCTGTAAATTGTAACTTCACCAACCGGCACTGAAGTTAAAATAGTGTTTGTCTCAAGAAGTCATTTGAAAATATAAGGGCATTATTTTCTTGTTGAAGAAACATAAGAGTTGCTTTTGTTCTCATTTTTTCTTACTATAAATTTAAATATATAATTCGGTACCTATATTATTGCAGAAAATCATTCCTTGGCTCTGTGATAAAAGAGAGAAAACATTAAGATAAGTTGATGTTACAGGACTGAGATTTACATAGTAAAGTTTATGTTTCTGTAATACATGCATCTTAAACATTTCATTTTTATTGTATTTGCTGTAATTATGTTTCATACCAGTACACCTTACACAATGTACTGTATGTAGTTTGATCATTGAACCGTCCCATAGATTGTAGAATAAGAAACAGACTTGCACTGTGTAATACTGCAAAAATATGATACTATGCATGCACTCACTACAAACAGTTAAAACATAATTTCACTTGTAACTACTCAACTACTGTAAATAAACATATAATAAAAATAGCATGAAATTCAAGTAGTCCATTTATGAAAATATATGTAACATATATCCATTTGTAAAAGTTCCTTTTTTGAAGACATTATCCTTAGTAGGCCAAATGATGCCTTAAAGACATATAATCCATACAGTACAAACAAAGAAAACCACTTTTTTTTTTTTTAAAGAAAACCTACTTAGAACTTTGGTTGCAAAAAGAAAAGTTATTTATTTGAAAATGTAAAAGGCAGTTTGTTTAAATGTCAGCTTATTGTCATTGCATTTTGTCCATCCATTTAGAGTTTTTAAGCACTATGGGCCTGATGTAGGTAATCTCGATTTACCTACTCTTAAATACCGAATCATACCGATTCGGTATTTAAGAGTAAGTAAATGGGATGTAGGTAATTTCTATTTTTAAATTACCGAATCGGTAAGATTCGGTAATTACCGAATCTGTATTTACCGATTTGGTAATTGCCATTGATTCCTATGGGCCTTGAGGCCCATAGGAATCAATGCCAATTACTGAATCGGTAAATACAGATTCGGTAAAATTACCGAATTTGCAAGGGGGACAGGGTGTCACTTTGACACCCTGTTGCACCCCTCAATTGTTCATGGGTGCACATGTTGCTGACATACATGCCCTTAGGGCATGTATGTCTGCAACATGGCACATTTTTAAAGCAAAAAAAATGCTTTTTGAAGGGTTTTCATTATTTACCACCAACTTCTAGTTGGTGGTAAATAACGAATTCTTAAACCCTTGTAGCACTGATTACAGTGCTACCTACATGTTAAATTACAGAATCGGTAATTTTACCGATTCGGTATTTTACAGAATCGGAAAAATTACAGATTCGGTAAAATTACCGATTCTGTAATTTGACATGCCCCTACATCCCAATATCCAAATACCGGTCAAAAACGGCCGAAAATCGGTATTTTCTTCCGTTTCCGACTGGTATTTGCCTACCTAAATCGGGCCCATAGTGTGGTGTACTGAAGTTATATATATTCCTTCATGAAAATGCTCAATTGCATTTACAGGATGTGGTAAATGAAAGGCTACATTCAGAACTACGGGCCTAATTACAATGTTGGGCAGACTGCCACCATCAGGGCATTGGTGGCAGTCTGTCTGACCATCAGCCATTCGGTCCAGCATTATAATGCAGGTGGTTGGACCCTTGTTGGACGGGGGACAGACCTTTGCCTCCAACAGGCCCTACTGATCCAGATGGGGAGGCTGTTGATATTGCAATCCCTAATGACGATGGTGGATTACGATGTCCCTTTTTGACAGCCTTTTTCATGGCGGTCCCACCACAATGACAAGGCTATCTGAATATGAACTTTGGGGCCACCAAACAGGGCCCCTGTCCCTCATTGGCTGCTACAAAGTGGCCCAGGGGGCACATGTAGTGCCCCCATGCACATCTGTGCAGAGTGTGCCTTGCACCACATGGTGCATGTCACACAGTGCATGGATTTTGTCAATATCTGTTAGTTCCAAAATGTCCTTTTTTCTAGCTTCAGTAATTCTTCATTGGAATTGCTGCACTCTTGTACTGTAGGCATTAAACACAGTATTGATTTTCCATCTTCAATCAAATCGAACATGAGCTGTGCTAGCATCTTGCTAGAGGTGGTCAGAACCCCAACTCTAATGTCCTTTATAATATTTCCATATACCTTGTCATATGCGTGACACATTTTTCAGCAGTTTCTTGTATTGGAAATTCAGCCATATGTTCACATTTCTGATACTTCATAATGAAATACAGGTTTGTTAATGGACCAGAGTCTTGAAAACAGGTTGTCCTTTAACAGAGGTTATTTGCAGGAGTTCATCAAACATAAGTAAGGCTTTCCTTGGAAGATAACATCATACTCTGTTCTAAAAATGTGTTGCATTTGTAAGTGAATGAAAGCAAGCTTTAAGTTTGAGAGCATCCTTACCTCATTAATGATTCAAAACGTCATTTTCTTCAACACTTTTGCCACCTCGTGACATGCTTCAATAGATATCTTCTGCTATTCCAATTTATTGCTAAGTCGCACAGGTAGCATTAGCAGTGATGTAGAGTAATTTATTTTATATTGTAGGAAGTTAATCCTGTTGGTGCTGTCACTACACACAACTAATTTGATTGTGTTGTCCTCTGTAGGTAAGCGCTCAGCACTTTAATCAAAATCTTTTCATTGGTTCAGCTCAACCACTTATATGTAATGGAATTGGTTTCACCCCTTCGCTGCTAGGCCTTTTCCCTCCCTGTGCTAAGCCATTTATTGGCTATTTGGGGTAGTTCGCGCTTAGGCCCCTGTAAATTTTTAACCACATAAGGTATCCAAGCCAAATGTGTGTCCTTTTTTTCCAACATCATGGGGATTCTAAAAGTACCCAGGTTTTGTGGATTCTCCTGGAGGGGACCCAGAAATTAGCCAAAATACAGCTACATTTGGGTTTTTTGGGGAAAAAATGCGAACAAACGGCTACAGATGAAAGCGTCTGTTTTTTTCCCTTCAGGGAAGGCCTGCACAGAAAGGCTGTGGGAATCAGCCATCATAATCCCTCAGGTGGAAAGAGCCGCCCGGGGTATTACTGGAGGCGTTTCGAATGACAGAAGCCATTCGGAGAGCCTGTTTGGATTCCTTTCCGACTGACTACATCATAATCAGTCGGTCGGAAAGGAATCCAATCGAGACATTTTGATGCGGTCAGACCAGCTCCAACTGACGGTCGGAGCCGTTTCCGACCACATCGAAATGAGCCCCTTAGTGGTATATGTGGGATGCACCAGGGGAGTGGCTCGAAACTTACTATGAAGTGAGAGGGGTTAGGGAGGGATAATGAGGGGCTTAGGATGGGACAGAGACCCACCCACGAAAGAGTAAGCCAATTACCATTTACAAATTGCACTCCTAAATTTACCACAGCCAAAAAGGATCCAAAACTCTAGTAAATGTACATCACCTTAGACCTGGAGTAGATCCAGTGGAACGCATGGCCAACCACTGATACTACGAAACACTCCCACAGAAAATAATGGAGGCACAGACTTACAATGGAGGCCCATATGAAAAAAATATTAAATACAAATAATTTATTTCAACTTTTAAGAAATATGTATAAAAAAAATTAATGTTACAAAAAGTCTATGAAAATTTAAATAGATATTAATTCGTGATAACAAAGTTTAATACAATTTTTAAATGTAAAAATAATGCAACTTTAAAAAATAAATACATTAAATTCAATTAATGATATACAGATCTTTTTGTAATTTTTATAACTAATAAGAAACCCTTTTACTTTAGGTGGGATGTTTCTATTAAATAATAAATTATAATTTCTATACTGTTTCATAAATTTATGGCCTGATTTCGATGTTGGGTGGAATTCCTTCTGCCCGACACCGACTCGGTCCTGGGACTGATCGACACCCAATCATCAGTCACGACTGCCTTATTAGGATGCGACCGACTGTTTGGTCGCATTCCTATATTTCATGATGGGAGCATGCATTACAGCTGTAAAATGGCCCAATGCATGCTCTCATAGTGAAATGGGAGGTGCAGTTCATCCCTGCACTCTGTTGCTGCCACAAGGTGCAGGAATTAACTGGAGGCCGTTCACCAAAGGAGGCCCTGTTGGGGGCCACCAAACACACTTTTCAACATGGTTTCCATGTAGGACAGGCCAGCATGGAAATCATGTTGGAAACAGTGCATTGTAATCTCAAGGGTGGACCTTTCTGGCTTCTGACTGGAGGGCGGGCTCTCCAACCCTGTTGGAAGCCAGCGAGAAGGACCAGCCAGTTTCCTTTCCAACTGCCTCCATCATAATAAGGCAGTGGGAAATGAACCCGAGCAGCTCATTACAATGCAGCCCTGAACACTCCGACCACAGGTCGGAGCCTTTACGGGCTGCATCATAATTGACCCCTTAGAGTCATTAATTTAATGGTTTGTCAATACATCACCATGAAGGTGATGGTACTGGAGTTCAAAATAAGCTTGTTGGTGATAAATTCAACAGTCAAACGAAAGCTACTGCATCTCCTTAAACTTTCAAATACATTCTAGTAGCAAATATTTTTTTCATAGTTACCTCATGTGGGCATTACAAAGGAAAGAACACACCTTTTCTTCCCAAAAAAGCGTTCCTAAGTTGCAGTAGGAAACACAACGGATAACAGAATGCATTGTGAAGCCTAGATTGCAGTATTCCAAGGAAGCAATCACACAATAGTTAAGAACACAACCTCTATATAATTTATTAAAACTCTTTTTTTGTTAAACATATTACCCAAACGCTAACGCATCTAACAAAGGTTGGCAGTGTCCTGTTGAAATCTAACGGGGATGTACGTCACACCTAAAATCGTGCCACTACATTTACGTCATTCTATTAATAAGTGGTAAAAGCACAAAATATTGAGTCAGTGTTTTCTGTATTTCTTAGAAAATAATAATATTTGTATTGGAATGCATGCCTTCTGACTGAACGTTTTAGTCCAAACTTTGTTTTAATATCGACGTTGATTGACCGTAGACGTACATTTTGGTAACGTGTGTTGTCTACAGCTGATATGAATTATTTTTTTTTGGAAGCAGAACTAAACATAGCACAAGTGCAAAATGTCTTAAATCTTTCAGAAGCCTGGTCCCAGGATTCTAGATGGCAATCTTTGAAACATGGCATCATTGTTGGTAGGTCAAATCTGAAAAGTTTGTGATGTACGGCTATCGGGTATGACTTACATTTGGATAAGCAGTTTTAGGGGTGTATCAATTATAATGACACAAATTCAGTGATTACCCATACGTTCGACGAATTTAGTTCCAATTGCAGTGTACTTCCAGATATTAGGTTGATTACGACAATTTACTCATGGTCCTGATAGTATCATCTTTCGAAGAAATGAAGGCAATGTCTCAGAAACCACGTCAACGAAAAGGCTCTAAAGCTATTTTCTTAGTACCTAATGCTTTTTCATTGAAATTGATGTACTTAATTACTATATTGCAAAGCAGGATTCAATATTTACTGCATAGATAAATATACAGAAATCACATCGATTGATTGCGCAAATAATTATAGCTAAGTAATCAAGTAAAATACTGTTGTAGCATTAAATCTAAATGATATACAAAGTAGCATAGAAGAACTGTCTGCTGCCATCCATTTTACGTGGTCCTATCTAATGTCCCGATCGCATGTGAACACATAGGTTAATCCCAAATGAAACAATAAAATATCGGGTAAATATGTGCACAACGTGACTGTTACTAAATCAAGAGAATAATAAACAATAAAAGATTTCAAATGTCATTCATATTTTCGTCTTGTTGTTTTGTATGTATTATATTCAGTTCCAAAACACGAAGGTCTATATTATGAGTGCCAGATGTGTACAGGACTACCCCTTTCTGCCCAAAGATTCTGTATGTCTTATTTTAAACGTCATTTGCTGTGTGGGTAAGCTCTGTATACAAATTGAACGGATATAGTCCACCTGGATACAGAATGAACACAGCCTTTCAGTTGTACCAAATTACAAAAAATCATGTGCCTTTCTAAGGTAATGTCCTGTACACTAACTAGTGCAGACGGCGCAGTGATCAAAAGTGCAAAGTGAAATCAGTTATATTGTGCTTTGATACACATATATACAGTGCTGGAGTGAGAATCAGCTTTTAATTTAAAAGTTATCGATTTACCATAATCCAGGCTAAATTCCTGCTCTGTTTACCTTTCTGGGGTCAAATGGATGTTTCCCATTGTTTAAGAGAATAGGAGAGCTGAACATCACATAAATAGTAATCATAATTCTTAGTCTATTTTCAGCCAACAAAGAAAGTTTGGTATGAGTTAAAGGGTTATGCTAATCAAATCTTTCAGTAAAAAACAAATGTAAATCCGTATTTTTAAAGCCTAAACAACCCACCCTTACGTGTCTCTAGGCGCTGGGGGCCATCGTGGAAATTAAGTGAGCTATTGCCCAGAGTCACATGGTGCTGAGTTGAGCTGCCACTAGAGCCGGGGATCAAACCACGAACCCTGTGCTCCGAAGGAAGCTGCCCTGGCTGCTGCACCACACCACTAGATTGTCTTTATTAAGATTTTAAGATACATTCATCAAGTGGGGTCATTAGAGTCCTGTTATAAGTCAAAAATCAATCAACAAGCAATACATTGAATAAAATACATTATTCACGTTCCATAAAGGAAAGAATACCTATTCTAAGAATGGGGAAAAAGGTGTCAGTATGAGCCCATATAGAGCTCTAATTGGAGAGAAAGGGAGAGAAAAGCAAAACGCTTCAACATAAAGTCAGCTCAATAGGTCAAGAATAATAAAATAGCGAATTTCTCATAAAGAGAGGTTTGAGAAACTTAGTAGAGTCTCATGGAATAAGGATAAATGGCCGACACATCCAGAATGAACTGAGTTGAATCTACTCTATGAACACACACTATTCTAGACTAAGCATTTCAGGAAGCTTTGCAACATTTTGCTTCTTCTGTCTTCAGTCATTCAATCATCTTTCAATGCTCTCCTGGAAACAGGATCACTTCTCATCTTCTCCTAGGAATACAATAGTCGACAGACAAGAATGTTTAGTTTGCTGCCAAATTGTATCATTTAAAGTTTCAGTATAGGTCATTCTCCCATTCAGGTCTACATTCTCAGGTATAACTACATTTTAAAACGTCAAATAAATCAGGTTTATTAACGGTGATCTAAGTAGTCAAGTCAAGTCAAGTCAAGTCAAAGAGATTTGTATAGCGCGCTACATACCCATAGGGTCTCAAGGCGCTTGCGGAGGGGTGGGGAATTACTTGTCGAATATCCAAGTTTTAAGTTGCTTTCTGAATGCTAGGTGGTTCTGAGTAAGGCAAAGGTGAGTGGGAAGGGAGTTCCAAGTTTTAGCTGCCAGGTAGGAGAAGGATCTGCCTCCCATGGTGGTTTTGTTGATGCGAGGTACAGTGGCGAGAGCTTGGTTGGAGGATCGTAGCTGACGGGAGGGGGTGTAGAAGGACAGTCGTGTGTTGAGGCATTCAGGTCCAAGTTCGTAAAGTGCTTTGTGTGCGTGGGTTAGGAGGCGGAAAGTAATCCTCTTATTTACGGGGAGCCAGTGGAGGGTTTTCAGATGACCAGAGATGTGTTCTTTACGCGGGATGTCTAGTATGAGCCTGGCAGAGGCGTTCTGGATGCGTTGGAGTTTTTTCTGGAGTTTTGCGGTGGTGCCGGCATAGAGGGTGTTTCCGTTGTCCAGTCGGCTAGTAACCAGTGCGTGGGTGACAGTTTTACGAGTTTCGGTGGGGATCCAGCGAAATGTTTTTTTGAGCATGCGAAGAATGTTGAAACAAGATGATGAAACGGCGTTGACTTGTCTGGTCATCGATAGTGAGGAGTCCAGGATGATACCCAGGTTCCGTGCGTGGTCTGTCGGGATGGGTGCCTTTCCAAGGGCCTCTGGCCACCAAGAGTCATCCCAGGCGGAGGGGGAGGTGCCTAAGATGAGGACTTCTGTTTTGTCGGAGTTCAGTTTCAGACGGCTGTGCTTCATCCACTCGGCTACTTCTTTCATTCCTTCGTGTAGGTTGGTTTTGGCGGTGTTAGGGTCTTTGGTGAGTGAGAGGATCAGTTGAGTGTCGTCAGCGTAGGAGATGATGTTGAGGTTGTGTTGGCGAGCGATGGTCGCAAGGGGGCTCATGTATACGTTGAAGAGGGTGGGGCTGAGAGAAGATCCTTGTGGCACGCCACAAATGACTTCAGTGGCCTCTGACTTGAATGGTGGGAGGCGGACTCTCTGGGTTCTTCCGGTGAGGAACGAAGTGATCCATTCCAGTGCTTTTCCTTGGATTCCGACGTTTCTGAGGCGCTGTAGAAGGGTGCTATGACAGACTGTGTCGAAGGCTGCGGAGAGGTCGAGGAGGATGAGGGCGACTGTGTCTCCGTTGTCCAGTAGAGATCGAATGTCGTCAGTTGCAGCGATGAGTGCGGTCTCAGTGCTGTGTTTGGCTCGGAAGCCGGACTGTGAGGAGTCAAGGGATTTGTTGGTTTCGAGGAAGGCGGCGAGTTGATTGTTGACAGCTTTCTCGATGACTTTGGCAGGGAATGGAAGGAGTGAGATAGGGCGGTAGTTTTTGAGTTTGGTGGGGTCAGCTGTGGGTTTCTTCAGGAGGGCGCTGAGTTCGGCATGTTTCCAGCTTTCCGGGAAGGTTGCGGAGTTGAGGGAGCAGTTGATGACGTCTCGGAGGTGCGGTGCTATAATGGAGTCTGCTTTGTTAAAGATGTGGTGAGGGCATGGGTCTGTGGGGGATCCTGAGTGGATAGAGTTCATCAGACGGATGGTGTCCTCAGTGGAGATAGGCTTCCAGTCGTTGAGGATGTTCAGGGGGGGTGGGGGTCCTGAAGGGGGTTGGGAGGGTTGGTCTTCGGGTCGGTTGTCGAAGCTGTTGTGGATGTCTGCAATTTTGTTGTGGAAGAATGAGGCTAGGGAGTCGCAGAGGGCTTGAGAGGGGGTGATGTCGTTGGAGTTGGCCGAGGGGTTGGTAAATTCCTTGACGATGTTGAATAATTCCTTGCTGTTGTGGGCGTTGTTATCTAGTCGGTCCTTGAAAGCGGCTTTTTTGGCGGTCCGGATCAGTTGGTGGTGTATGCGGGTGGCGTTTTTGAAGGCGTCCTTGGTGCTGGTGGTTGGGTCTTTTTTCCAGGCCTTCTCAAGGGAGCGGCAGAGTTTCTTGGATTTCTTAAGATCATCGTTGAACCAGGAGGCCTTCTTGCTGTAGAAGTCGGAACATCAATATAGGAAAAGAAAACATTTTTCAAGAACTATTCATTCGAAGGAATAAACATGTTTGTTGAAAGGGTCAAGGTCATGTTTAATTGCTGTATCTACACATTTGAGCTCTTCATCCAATTGAAAGACTAATTTCTAATCTGTGTCAACAGTGAACTTTGTGTAAATAGAAACATTCTGCGGAAATGTATGAGAACATTAATGCAACTAGTATTTATTATAAAACCAAGTTCACGGAAAGGTTGAGAAATACACATTTTGTGAAATGTCTGCATTCTTTAGTCATGGAAGCTTTGGGTCAAGCAATGCTACTTCAATTTTTCAGACTTAGTGAGTAAATATATAATTTTTTGCAATGAAATGCTTTTTATTTTCTTTAAAGGTACAGGTTAATACTGCACAATTATTGTAACCTATGGTATTTTTCTTGAACATTGCACAGTCCAATGTAATCTTGAATACTTGTGTTGAAAAATAAATCTGGTGTGGACACTCCTATCTTCAGTTTTGATGTTTCAACCAACCAGTAACCTATGAACGTAGCTCTGGATCCTATTTTATAGGTATATCAATCCCTAATTCAAGTTGCTCAGGCCATCACTTAAGTAAGTGAACTTAGAACATGCAATGTAAACTCAAAAAAGCCAAAAGTGGCAGAATAGAAGCCCCGATGCTCTCCATACTATTGCCTAATGTATATACTAGTGTAGGAAAGTCATCCTTTTTGCCCTGATCACCCCATTCTTTGACTGATACTAGTGGTTACTGACTCTGATTGCACCCTGGACTCTGATAACCTGAACCAGGCTCAGTGCTCTGTGTAAAAGATATATGGTAATTATGTGTAATTAAAATTGGTATGGCAAGTTACCTCTAAGCCCCTAGTATATGGTAGGACACATAGGTCTAGAGGCCCAATAGATGAAATGCACTTAAGTGTGCACTGATGTGCTACCTTCTGTCATGTTAAAGTAGTCCTGCTTTGCAGGCTGCATTTAAATTCAAATTACATGCAAATTCGACTTTAAAATTAAAACAGCTTATTTTTGTTATTTTTACATATGTTAGCCCTGAGATCTACCCTTGGCACCCAAAGAGCAGGGTGCAATGTTAAAATATTCAGGGACATTATAAAATATGTTTTATATGCCCTGGTGAGCGTATAAAAGCTGCCAATTTCTACATTAGTTCCAAAGGCTAACATGGGGATACTTTAATAAAGTATCACTATTGACAGGAGTGAGCTAAAATAAAAATTCAAACTTAAAAGAAAAGTTATCTTAAATGCAACAACTTGCCAAGGCTAGATATATTATAACTATTACAGAAAAGAAGTTACAGAATGTGCTTTTCTGATGAACCAAAATCCTTCCTTCTATCAGCCTCACCTGATTGTCCAGCCTTTGAAAGGCTGAGTCAAACTGCTCTGATGAGGTGAGAAGTGGCCTGCATAGAGACAAAAGACATCTGGTGGGAGGAGGTCTGCAGCTTCAGAGCAAAAGGCAGGATGAGTGTGGAGTAGCCAAACTGGTCTTCAAAGAGGGAATGACAGTAAGGACAGGACACAGGCTCACACCACCTTCCTGCATCCCCCAGCCAGAGCAGAGCCCTAGTAATTGAATTCACAGAGAGCAGCCGCGGCCGGCAGTGGGAGTACCTGCAGGGCGGTGACGTGGGGAGGGGGAGGGGCAGGTCGGGGAGTAGTAATGTATGGATTACGGAGCTTCCCAGGTTCCCAGGTAAGTAAACATTTAAATAAATAAAACACATTTTGTTGAGTGCACTGCATCCCCAAATGCAATGCAGTGCGCGCAACAAAATTTGTTTTATTTATTTAAATGTTTACTTACCTTTAAAACTTCGTAATCCATACATTACTACCCCCCACCCTGTCCCTCCCCCTCCCCACGTCACCGCCCTGCAGGTACTCCCACTGCCTGCCGTGGCTGGCAGAGAGGCTGGGAGGGGCATATTAGGGAAAGTTAGAAATGCAAGTGTGTTGGCTTAGCCAGATCTTAACATCCAGGAGAGAGGTTCTCCATGTTGGATTTTAAAAGAATTGTTCTTTCTGAGTCAAGAACATGCCACACTTTGGAAGAGGCTGTCCTGTCTAAGAGGGTGGCACCCTGCACCCCAGTGGTCAGGGCTTACCTCCTGCTTTTCAGCCCAAAAGCACAGATATAAATGGGAGAGTTCCCCAGCAACTCAGATCCTTGCCTGAAACTGCAAGAATAAGAAAGAATGTCCTTCTGGAACCTTGTCCGGCACCAAGAGGATTGCACTCTAGTCTTAGGTACCTACCTACATGTACCTAAAAAACAAATTCCAACAACTAGTTAATCAGTCTCCTAGCTTTCAGAAGTAGAAGTAGTGCAAAACACTGGAGGTAGGCAGGAGCCTTAGTCCCCTGAAGCACAGACCCTTGAAGGATGCATGTGTGAAAGAAAGAGACCCTCTGATGCAGCCTGACCCTTTCACAAGCCCCTCCATGTGTTGACTGAACGTTTGTTGAAAGCAAGGGGATATTTTGAGTGTGCATTCCTAATACCTTCCCTATTTTCATAAGATCAGTTGGAAGAAATATTACTGAAGGGAACCCTATACTGTTTTCTGTTTTCTGGGGGGCTGCAGCAGAAGAGCAATCACGCCATCAGGCAGCCGTGAGGGAAACAGCGGTGCTGCTTGTTTGTTTTGGCCGAGGGAAGCGCCGGGAGATTTCCCACCTTCAACCCAGCCGTGAGCAAAACAGCGGTGCTGCTTGTCTGTTCTGGCCGAAGGGAAGTGCCGGGAGACTTCCACGCCACCGGGCAGCCGTGAGGGCAACGGCACTACATCACCCAGAAGCCTTGGCGGTGGCGGCGCACCGTGACGGGTGCAGAGCGCCAGGAGGCGTTATTTAGCACCCCGCGGCAGCGAGCGCTGTGGGGGCTGCAGCAGAAGAGCAATCACGCCATCGGGCAGCCGTGAGGGAAACGGCGGTGCTGCTTGTTTGTTTTGGCCGAGGGAAGCGCCGGGAGATTTCCCACCTTCAACCCAGCCGTGAGCGAAACAGCGGTGCTGCCTGTCTGTTCTGGCCGAAGGGAAGCGCCGGGAGACTTCCACGCCACCGGGCAGCCGCGAGGGCAAAAGCACTACATCACCCAGAAGCCTTGGCGGTGGCGGCGCACCGTGACGGGTGCAGAGCGCCAGGAGGCGTTATTTAGCACCCCGCGCCCTCTCGCCCCGCGAATCGCGCCCGCGGGAGCACCCGGGGCGAAGCCCGGGCAAAGGGCGGGCCCTCTGTGGCCCTCAGTGGTCAATAGTGGTCGGGCGGGCAACCACTCTAACGCTTCTGATTTGGTGAGTGAAAATCTGAATATCATGGATGTAATGCCTAAGACAGCCGTCATGGATGACTTTCCATTCCCACCACCTACTTTCGAGACACTGTTGGAAAATGCTTTTAATTTGGTATCCAATGAAATCGCAGACACGGAAAGGAGAATGTCCCTGAGTTGTTCGAACATCACTCTAAGGCCAGCTCCCTCGCAAATGAGCACTATTATCCCCTTATCCCCAACGGTTTTGATTGCAAAACCTACCCCAACGTCCATACCCCCTGTGCCTCCGCCAGAGGGGGATGATCCCCCAATAATAATCGATTCTCAGGTGGATGACAATGCCAGTGGGCTTTTGGAAGGCAGTAATAAACCGGGTGGGGAAAAGCGCAAGAGAGGCGTTTCTAAACCTAGTGTTAATAAAAGAAAACAACCGCTAAACCACAGGAATCAACCTACGCCACAGAGCCTGTGGGATAAGCAAAAACATCAACCAACAGAGGCAGATCCCATCCACGTCGGCGATAAAGACTTGGCGGATACAGGTGATAATTTTACCGCTACCCCTATGAATCCCATTGGAAACCAGAATACAATATGGACACAGACTGTTCCAACAGGAGACAACAATAGTATATCGAAGCAAAATGGGAACCTCATAGACACTATAGTAGATACCATTTTTAAAAGACTAGAGAGTCAAATGACCAAACAGTTTAATAATGTTTTTAAAAGACTGGACAGATTAGAAAATTTGGTAAAAAATGAGGACGTACAAAGAAAGGGGACTGTTACCTTAGATCAAATAAGGGGTGATCGCTTATTGAAAGAGTTGGAATCAGTTAGTAGTATTATATCATGTGGGAGGCCTGTTGCATCTTGTAGTGGTCAAAAACCTGTTGGGGGGCCTAGCACTGGCGGACAACAACCATCCGATGTGCCGCCCACTACTCAAACTAGAGGCAACAATGCTGGGAACAACAAAGTTGTAGCTAACTGACCACCTAAACCTACGCCCATACCTGTAATTACACCATTGCCACTCACTGCTAGATCTAGTATTGACAACCAGAACGGTGGCCCCATCCTGACGAGCACAGTAGTGGGGTCCACCTCCATTGGCAATAGGGGTGCGGGTTCATCAGGGGATAGTAGGCCCATAAAACATCAAGGACCTCCTCTTCATTTACCCCCAGATGCCTGCCCCTTTGTTCTGGTTTTAGCAGGCATACCACCATTAAGGGAGGGACAGGGGGAATCATGGGTCCAATTACACAACAAATGTATTGATTGGCTAACTAAGTACAAAGGCGTTGGTTATGACATCTCCAATGAAATCCTGTCAGCCCGCAGGGTGTCACGGGTAGGGCCTCTATTCAAAGATATTGAGTGTGACTTTATAGTCCTCAATTTCAAGAACCCTGGCACAGTTAGATTTCTGCTCAATAGAAATAACACTCACCCTGGTATCTCCACTGTCGTAACTTTATTACCCCTAAGCTACTTTTATAGACCTCCGCAAAGGCAACTGCGTCCAGCGTTTTTTCCCCTTAACTTGCACAATAGGTTTGCACCCCTTTCTGAATTCGACACGTTAAACTGACCATTAGTTACCGACTTTGATACTATGGCCGCCGATCACTCACCCCAGGTACCCAATCAAGAATTATCACTACACACCTGTCCACCTCTTCCACTCACTGAAGTTAATCAACTATCTGGTAACTTAAGTACTACCATACAGGGCCGTAACCTATCTATTGTGAGTTGGAATATAGCGTGTCTTAAACCGAAATTAAGAATTAAAGAATGGTCAGACTGGGTAAATAATAATTGTGATATACTTATGTTACAAGAGACCTGGTGTACAACTTCACTTCTATTAGAAGGATTTAGCTGCCATAATCAAATTGTACCCGCACCACCTATGGGTCGCCCTAGTGGGGGACTTTCTATCTGGGATAAAATAACAGCTGGTGTAGAAACTAAACTGATCCAGACCTATGAGAAATGTTTTATGGCCGTGAAATATACTAACAGGTTAAAATTATGTTTAATCGCTTTTTACAACAATGATTTTGTGTCCCATCCTAATAATAATTTTTTAATATTGTTTAATTTTATCGATGAAGTAATAGCTGGGCAGAAATATGGAACTTTTGATGGAATCTGTATTGGAGGTGATTTCAATGCTCATATGTATCGTAATGATCACCCGTGTAAAAGTGGTGAGGAATTGAAGGACCACCTAGCGCCCCGAGATTTAGTGAATGCCCTGGAAATTGCGGGGATGGGAGGGAATAATACGTCGACTCCCACTTACATTGGTCATGGGTGTTCTTCCACCATAGATTATATGTTTATTTCCCCTTCTCTAAATGATATCATCTTAAAAGCAGAGGTCGCTTGTTCCATCTATAGCGACCATTATCCAATTATAATACATCTAAATAACCCTGGTAAGAACAACAAAGATGAAGTCAGAATAGAAATGGGGGTGCAACTTTTGGAAGCATCTACTGATGGATTAAGAGTTGTTTGGAAAGGGGCCGATAATAAAAGCATTTTAGCTAGAGTCATTAACAAAAATCCCACATTAATGGAGAACTGTTTGACCCTCGATAGAACAGGACGTGATGTCATCAATTCCTTCAGCGATCTCTGCTTGGCAATTAAAAGGGAATCCTCGAAACCAGCCCGTACCAACAAGAATTGCGGCCCCCGCTGGTTCGACTCTTCTTGTTCTAGGGCCAATAGAGAGTTAAGGGAAGCCCTGAAATCTAAACCTAGGGACCCGTTACTTGTAAAAGACTTGAGAACAATATACAAAACCGCAGTACGCACACGATCTGAGGCCTTAGTTAGGGACCATTAGGAATCTCTGGTTCGGTCTGCGGCTTTGAAAGACACTACAGGGTTCTGGAGAGAGGTCAAGTCCCTAAGATCTTTTGGCTCCAATATTATGGCTATTAATTGCAACATAACGGGGGGCCCGGATGGCCTATCAATAGATCAAATTAAATCTGAAACTAATATTTGGGCCCCCCTGTTATGTAATTTATTTAATAACTTATCCGACTATTCCATTCCTGAATCTTGGTCAAATAGTGTTATTGTTCCAATATTTAAAAAAGGCGACAGACTTGATCCTGGCTGTTATCGCCCAATATCACTAATTGACAATACACTGAAGGTTCTAGGGCGGGTAATTTTTAACAGGATGAGGAGCTGGGCCGAGGACAATAATATACTACACCACTGCCAGCTTGGCTTCAGAAGCCACGTGGGCACTGTCGAACAATGTCTGAACTTGAATCTGTTAATGGCAAAGTACACTATTGTAAAAAAATCCCCTTTGTACCTTGGTTTTATGGATTTAAGTTCAGCTTTTGATTTTGTTAATCGTTCGAGTTTGTGGTCACTTTTGCTTAGTTATGGTCTGGATGATTCCCTAGTTTATTTTCTTTCATACTTGCATCGGGATCTGAAGGCTAGAGTGCGCATTAATAACGAGGGTGTGGTTTCAAATGACATTTTAATTGGCAGGGGGGTTAGACAGGGCTGTGTGCTTGACCCCCTGCTTTTTATCTTGTACATTAATGGGCTGAGTAGTAATTTGTGCGCTATAACTAACGATGTTCCAATCATAAATGGCAACCCCGTCCCCGCTCTGTTGTATGCGGATGACGCGGTGCTAATAGACCGCACACCCAATGCCCTACGTATTTTAATTTCAGGTTTTGTTAATTTTATGGCAGATCTGGGCCTAACTACAAACTATAAAAAATCTTTTATTATGAATTGCGGGCCCAAAAAATACAATATAACTGCAATCAAAACAGGGGATAACAGCCTAAAATGCACAAGCACTTTTCCATACTTAGGACTGCTATTTCCCAACACGGGCTCTTGGCAACCCCATGCGTCCTATGGGAGAAACAAAATCAGTAAATCCATCAACTCGATTCTCTCCCTTCGGCAACCTAAACAGGCTGACATTATCACCTCACTTTTAAAGATCTACCGCACCCAATGTCACCAAATGACATTTTAATTGGCAGGGGGGTTAGACAGGGCTGTGTGCTTGACCCCCTGCTTTTTATCTTGTACATTAATGGGCTGAGTAGTAATTTGTGCGCTATAACTAACGATGTTCCAATCATAAATGGCAACCCCGTCCCCGCTCTGTTGTATGCGGATGACGCGGTGCTAATAGACCGCACACCCAATGCCCTACGTATTTTAATTTCAGGTTTTGTAAATTTTATGGCAGATCTGGGCCTAACTACAAACTATAAAAAATCTTTTATTATGAATTGCGGGCCCAAAAAATACAATATAACTGCAATCAAAACAGGGGATAACAGCCTAAAATGCACAAGCACTTTTCCATACTTAGGACTGCTATTTCCCAACACGGGCTCTTGGCAACCCCATGCGTCCTATGGGAGAAACAAAATCAGTAAATCCATCAACTCGATTCTCTCCCTTCGGCAACCTAAACAGGCTGACATTATCACCTCACTTTTAAAGATCTACCGCACCCAATGTCAACCCACGGGAACCCATGGGGCGGAAGTGTGGGGATACTCTAATTGCACGCACATTCAGATTGAGGAAAATAGGTTCTGCAGAAAAATATTGGGGGGAGTCTTTTGTGCTCCAACATTTATTTGCCATAATGAGCTCAAACTTCCATATATAGAGGATTTCATCCGTTCTAGGCCTGCTCTCTTTTGGCTTAAGATTTGGCTAAATCCCGCGGCCCACTTAACCCGCAGTATAATAACTGACTGCTTACAAAGTGAGAGGTCTCACTATGTACCATGGTTAAAAGCAGTCGAGGAAAGCCTGTTTAGCGTGGGTCAGGGCCTCTTGTTTAGCTCCCCTAATATTATTCAGCACTCTCACAAAAATATAGTCAAAAGAGCATTATATGAATTATATGGGGAGGAACGGGCAAGATTCGAACACCCCAAATCTTCTGTTGCTAAATATCTTTCCTTTGTTGAGCCTGATAACGGTTCCCCAGTTTTACCACAAAGATATCTGCTCACCGCAATAGGCAGGTTGAATAGGAGCCTTCTGTTCCGCTTCCGGGACGGAAGCATTGTAAACCTATCAAGTTTCCCCCTTGGATATAATAAACATCTGGAACAGTTGGATTGCCCTTGTTCCGTGGGCAGCAAACAAAGTTTGATACATTATTTTTTCTTTTGCGGTTTTTATAAACTTTATACTTGTCAATACTTAAAACCGTATTGCTGTAGACACGGGCTCAGGGACCTGAATCAGGCAATGACAATTTTTCGAAGGATGTCCTCTGATGAGGTGATATTTATTGTGAGCAGTTTTCTTAAAGCCAGTGTCCACTCTCGTGCAACTATGGAATCTGCCTGAAGAACATTTGCACATTGCATTTTTGTACATTAGCTTTTTTGCACACCTGAGTATTGTATTGTTATTGGTGTTTAGATATGTAGTTGCCTTGGTTCTCCAGATACGACTGCCCGGGGATTGTTTCACAGAATATTTGCACATTGCCCATCTTTGCACAAATTGCCTTTGCACATTGGAAGTTGTATATATAGCTATTTTCTGCATTTGAAAAAGATTATTTTGTATGCGTGTATGCAACTTTTAATGTTATTCCATGTATGATCAACTGTACAAGGTACTGGATGATTTTATCAACTATTTTAATGTACTTTTATCTTAACCTGTGTGTACTTTTATGGATGCTTTTGACTTCCGAATAAAGATCATTTGACTTGACTTGTTTTCTGTTTCCTTCCCTCCACTGGGCAAGCCATAGGTATCAACAATATGGTAAAGGCACATGCAAGTTATTAGGTTGGCAGGTGGGACTCACAAGGCAGGGAAGTAGTCTTTTCCTGAGCATGGTGAAATTGCTTTAGAAAGATTAGCAAACCTACAGAATAAACTGAAGGAACCTAAACATACAATAGATGGCTAGCAATTATCTATCTTCCTACAATAGCATGAAGAGGCACACAAGCACAAACATGAATCCAAAGTTGAAGGTATGAGAAATACCCATTAGAAATAGGAATACCAAATCAGTCAACTTAGGGAGAGAGTTAGGGATTTTGCTTCAGCTGCTCCACCTCCTTCATATCTATATGCTTATGTCACTGAATCACAGCAGAAGGAGAACGAGAGCAAGGACACAACGGAAGAGGGTTTGTTCAGCAAGATCTTCCCACAGGTTGAAAGGGGGGGTTTCCACCACTGTTGCACACAGGAATGGAGCAATGCTCCCAGCACTTTTGGCAACTGTAGCACATGAAAATAAAGCACAAGCAAGTGCTGCAATACAACTAACACTAAAGTGCCCAGTTGAGAGGTGTGGTCAGGCAGGCAAGAGGCTGATTCCACTTATGTGGATTCGTTTAGGACACGGGTACAGAGTGTCCTAGGGTGCAGAGAGTGCAAACAATGAAATCCTAACATTATTCTTGAAAGTTTAAGACAGACCACAGAGCGTTTGCCTAGGAGATGTCTCCTGCCTCCTCATTCAAGTGACCCTGATGATGGGGACACTCTTTCCTCCACTGTTCTCTCCTGCAAGGGACCACCTCATGGCTGGAAGTAGAATGGAAAAAACCTACAACCGAGCTTTCTCTGGGGCCATACCAAGAATCTGGAACTTGCTGCCTTTTTTCATCAGAACTCCCTCTCTGTCAAGATTTAACCCCTCCCATGCTCCTGACGAGCTCAGCTCGTCATG
Organism: Lissotriton helveticus; assembly: GCF_964261635.1. Taxonomy (NCBI): domain Eukaryota; kingdom Metazoa; phylum Chordata; class Amphibia; order Caudata; family Salamandridae; genus Lissotriton; species Lissotriton helveticus. The sequence continues at coordinate 824,836,503 of NC_136057.1, forward strand.
AGCCATGGTGGCGGTGTGCTCATGACGAGCTGAACTCTACTTTATTCACTGCAGAGTATGTAGAGCACCAAGTGATATGCACTCAGAGGTTTCTAAACATAGATGGACTGCTCCCTCTTCCCGCCATGTTTAGAAACCACTGCATACCACTCTGGGCCTTGGCATACTCTTTAGTGATTAAAACTTTGGTCACTGCAGCGTATGTAGGGCACCAAATGATATGCACTCAGAAGTTTCTAAACATAGAGGGACTGCTCCCTGTTCCCACCATGTTTAGAAACCACTGCATACCACTCTGGGCCTTTGCATACTCTTAAGTGATTAAAACTTTAATCACTGCAGCGTAGGTAGGGCACCAAGTGATAGGCACTCAGAGGTTTCTAAACATAGAGGCACTGCTCCCTATTCCGGCCATGTTTAGAAACCACTGCAAACCACTCTGGGCCTTTGCATACTCTTTAGTGATTACAACATTAATCACTAAAGAGTATGTAAGGGCTCTGAGGGGTATGCAACAGTTTCTAAGCCTAGCGTGAAGAGAAAGCAATCCCTCTATGTTTAAAAAACATACTGCATTTAAGCAGTTAATTCCACCGACAGAGCGGCAGAATATATCAGTATTTCTGCATTAAAAGAATAACGCAGAATTACCAAATTCCTCTGATTCCACCGACAAAATTAGAAATTTGGACCCGGCTACTCGTAGTTGCGATCCCTGCACAAACACCTACATGGTTAAAACAAGCATTTGCAATGCAATAGGTCTCGCATTAGGAAAGTGTGAGCTATTGGTATTGTAAATGATTTTTTTTAATATGTGTTGACTTTGAAAATATATAAATTATTAGCATTGTTATTCACAAAGACAATAGCTTACACTTTCCTAATGCGAGTCCTATCGGCTATGACAATGCTTGTTGGTAGCAAACAAGGACAGTGCTGTTGTGGTGCTGAGTGATGATGTGGTTGGGCTGAGTGATGTGGTGGTGTATTAGAGTGATGTGGTGGTGTATTAGAGTAATGTGGTGGTGTCCCAGAGTGATGTGGTGATGTCCCTGAGTGATGTCGTGCTGTCCCAGAGTGATGTGGTGGTGTCCCAGAGTGATGTGGTGGTGTCCCCGAATGATGTGGTGGTGTCCCTGAGTGATGTGGTGGTGTTCCTGGGTGATGTGGTGGTGTCCCTGAGTGATGTGGTGGTGTCCCTGAGTGATGTGCTGGTCAGCCTGAGTGATGTGGTGGTGCCCCTGAGTGGTGCCCCTGAGTGATGTGTTGGTGCCCCTGAGTGATGTGGTGGTGTCCCTGAGTGATTTGGTGGTGTCCCAGAGTGATGTGGTGGTGTCCCGAGTGATGTGGTGGTGTTCCTGAGTGATGTGGTCGTGTCCCTGAGTGATGTGGTGGTGCCCCTGAGTTGTGTCCCTGAGTGATTTGGTGGTGCCCCCAAATGATGTGGTGGTGTCCCCGAGTGATGTGGTGGTGTCCCTCAGTGATGTGGTGGTGTTCCTGAGTGATGTGGTGGTGTCTCTGAGTGATGTGGTGGTGTCCCCGAGTTATGTGGCGGTGTCCCCGAGTGATGAGGTGGTGTCCCTGAGTGATGTGGTGGTGTCCCTCAGTGATGTGGTGGTGTTCCTGAGTGATGTGGTGGTGTCCCCAAGTGATGTTGTGGTATCCCTGAGTGATGTGGTGATGCCCTTGAGTGATGTGGTGATGTTCCCGAGTGATGTGGTGGTGTCCCAGAGTGATGTGGTGGTGTCCCCGAGTGATGTGGTGGTGTCCCCGAGTGATGTGGTGGTGTCCCTGAGTGATGTGGTGGTGTTCCTGAGTGATGTTGTGGTGTCCCTGAGTGATGTGGTGGACCCAGAGTGATGTTGTGGTGCCCCTGAGTGATTTGGTGGTGTTCCTGAGTGATGTGGTGGTGTTCCCGAGTGATGTGGTGGTGTCCCAGAGTGATGTGGGGGTGTCCCCGAGTGATGTGGTGGTGTCCCCGAGTGATGTGGTGGTGTCCCAGAGTGATGTGGTGGTGTCCCTGAGTGAGGTGGTGGTGTTCCTGAGTGATGTGGGGGTGTCCCTGAGTGATGTGGTGGTGTTCCTGAGTGATGTGGTGGTGTTCCTGAGTGATGTGGTGGTGTCCCTGCGTGATGTGGTGGTGTCCCTGAGTGATGTGGTGGTGTTCATGAGTGATGTGGGGGTGTCCCTGAGTGATGTGGTGGTGTCCCCGAGTGATGTGGTGGTGTCCCTGATTGATGTGGTGGTGTTCCTGAGAGATGTGGTGGTGTCCCTGATGATGTGGTGGTGTCCCTGAGTGATGTGGTGGGGCCTCTGAGTGATGTGGTGGGGCCCTTGAGTGATATGGTGGTGTCCCTGAGTGATATGGTTGTCTTCCGAGTGATGTGGTGGTGTCCCTGAGTGATGTGGTGGTGCCCCGAGTGATGTAGTGGTGTCCCAGAGTGATATGGTGGTGTCCCCAAGTGATGTGATGGTGTCCCTGAGTGATGTGGTGGTGTCCATGAGTGATGTGGTGGTGTTCCTGAGTGATGTGGTGGTGTTCCTGAGTGATTGTGGTGTCCCCGAGTGATGTGGTGGTGTCCCCGAGTGATGTGGTGGTGTCCCTGATTGATGTGGTGGTGTCCCTGGGTGATGTGGTGGTGTTCCTGAGTGATGTGGTGGTATCCCTGAGTGATGTGGTGGTGTCCCTGAGTGATGTGGTGGTGGCCCTGAGTGGTGCCCCGGAGTGATGTGGTGGTGTCCCCGAGTGATGTGGTGGTGTCCCTGAGTGATGTGGTGGTGTTCCTGATTGATGTGGTGGTGTCCCTGAGTGATGTGCTGGTGTCCCTGAGGGATGTTGTGGTGTCCCCGAGTGATGTGGTGGTGTTCATGAGTGATGTGAGGGTGTCCCTGAGTGATGTGGTGGTGTTCCTGATTGATGTGGTGGTGTTCCTGTGTCGTAACAGACCTCAGCCAGGCCCGTGAGTGCAAGGGGTTTGCCCTTCTGTGCACAAAAGTCCTCAGACTCCAAAGGAAAAAGTTGGCACGGAAACTGGAAATACAAAACATAACGTTTATTACACCTCATGAGGTGGTGCTATAATTCAACCAGTACCCTTCGGCACTGCGAGAAGTAGCACAAAGGGCTACTGAACACATGGTTTATTTATACCCACACAGGGGCTCAAGAGAAGGCGGTACAAAGCATAAGGGCAAATTTTATGTCCATACAAGGTAATATCGAGAGGCACAATCGATCAGTAGGAGGAGCTATCAGTCTTGGGGTCTCAGCCAACACATTCCAATCTAAGGTTAACCATTAACAGATGTGGACCCTAACGGTCAGCAGCAAAACACAGAGATGCTATTAATAGCTTGTTGCCGGGCAGTTTTAGAGGCCATGAGCAGGAGGGTAGGACAACGCACATGGTCGTCACGAGGTAGCATGTGGCAGACAAAATGGCTGCCGTGAATTCAAAATGGATGCCATGAAAATGTCAAGATAACAGCAAAACCAAGATGTCTTTTGCTAACGCTCCACTTAATCGCCGTTAATTTACAACAGACGACCCTTTTAGCGTTAGCTAAAGACATATGCTCTTTTGGGGTAATCTGTGCATTCATCTTGTATATCTATGCACATTATATTGGTCACTTCTTTATCCAACGTCTGTTCTCCTAGATGGTATACAGGCAGTTATACACATGGAACATAGCATTGGGCCACAATGGATACACATACAACAGGTGAAAATCACTGCAATTGCGATACATAGAACAGTCAGTAATTTCCAACCCCAGGCGGAGACTAAAGCCCAAAACCATCCAGCAAAGGTCCAGGTGCCATTTTTCTCATGAATATCAGAAGCGATTTTATGCAGTTTAAGAATTGCTTCATACACAGAAGGCGAGTTGTCAGGGATAAATACACAACAGCTACTTCCGATAATTTTACATGCTCCTCCTCTATCTGCCAACATGACATCCAAGACAATCCTATTTTGAAGGGTTACAATTCTGGCAATTTGCAACTCTTCTGTAATATTTCCTAGGGCTACAGCAGTTTCATTAGTGACAGCTTCTACAACTCTAGTCAGTCGTCGTATTTTCCTACTATTCAATGCAGCACCTACAAAGGGAAATAAACCTAAATTAAAATCAACATATTGTTGCAAACTAGTATCTGTTTGGTCCACATCATCAATTCGTATTGTCCGTTTATACAATTCATAGAAATGTTTCTAAACAATTTAAAATCTCGATGATACAAAGCAGGTGCCAGAAAAACAGGGGGTAATAAGAAAGAAACATAACATGTGCCAGACCACCCTACAGGTAATCTGTGATATCCATGACTTCCACATACTAGATATGTGTTATGTGAAGCCAGGAAAGTACTCTCATTTATTCCATCCATATTTAATACAACAACACAATCGCTAGACCCAACTGGAATTCGTCCAGTACTTTGTACACATAAGTCTGCGTTAGTCCGAGTCACAGTAATTACAGATTCATTGCTTGTAGTAGAGTCTCTCATGTGGGTGAAAACATAAGGCGTACAAGCATTGTCCGGTCGGTATTCTTCCCATTCCCATATAGTTCCATTCGCTTGGGGATATCCATGTTCATCTTGATAACACTCTTTATTCAAGCGAAAAAGAAGTCCACCTACTGCAGGTTTTCTGTTTGAAAAGAGAAGAGGGTACCAGGCTCCACAAGAACCATTATGCGAAAAGGGAAGTGGAATAAACGGTGTTCCACCTTTCTTCTGATGAGCTGGAAGCATACCACATATCCAGCAATTTGTAGTGTTCGTGGCGTTATGAGTGTGGTGGAGCATCTGAACAAACGTGTTATTTAAATAGGACTCTCAATTCTTATACTCACGATAAGGGAGAGTGAAATGCTGGTGGTCTTCCGGAATAGGAGTAGTAGGAACCACCACAAACCCACGAGCAGGAGTCACCATCTCAACAGACCAAGTGATCACTGCTATAATTGTCAAAACAACAAAAACACTTAATACTCCTAAAATCTTCTTCTTATTAGTATTCATAGTCACAAGAGTCTTCTTCAAACTAAAAAATAGAAAAAACAAAATAGTCAATGAGCTCTTTACTCGGGGCAGACGTTGGTTTCTTCACCAAAGATCAAGACAGGTGTCACTATACTATGCAGGGCTGATCCCCCTCCCTTGTCATATTGGCTCTCCGTTTCCACTACCCAGAGTGGTTGCTCAACCAGTCTCGCAACAAAAAACTATAAGAATCACTTTCTTGATCTCAAATTATATCGCGTTGCTCCCGGAGTTGTCTGGTCCGGGAAGAACTCCTCGGATCCGTCAGGTGATACAGCAGGGCCTTTCTCCGTAGTCAGGATGTCTCGATGATCGGTCAGCACAGCAGGTTCCACCAGGGTCGGCAAGACCTTCCGGCAGTGGATGCTATGCACCCAGTTCTTCTTGTTGGTAACACGGACTGCCGTTCTCGTGGCGAGGAGTACTTGTTCTGGTCCACGCCACCTCGGTTCCAGACTGCTTGACCTCTCGAAGACTTTTATCATCACAAAGTCGCCGGGACGGAGTTCATGGCCTTCACCTTGGGATTTATCAGGGAGCGCTTCTGGAACCTGTTGATGAATGGAAACCAAGCTATCAGTTAATTGTGCCAAATATGTATTCATTAAAACACAAGGTACATCATACACAGAGCTTGGTTTTGGAACTCCCCAAATATTCATGGCCGTCCAAATACCACCTCATACGGGGTGAGACCCGTTCTAGAATGTGGTACTGATCTAATGGACAACAATGCCAATGGCAATGCATCCGGCCAAGTCAATTTCGTGGAGGCTACGATTTCCGCGATTTTTAGCTTCAAAGTAGCATTGTACCTTTCCACCAATCCTGCTGATTGTGGATGGAACACAGCATGACATTTCTGCTTGATTCCCAATCCCTTCAAAACATGCTTGATAACTTCTCGAACAAAAGGAGGTCCGTTATCATTCCATAAAAGTCTGCAAACACCAAACCTCGGGAAGAACTCCTTCAGCAGCACCTTAGCAGTAGTAATCGCAGTATTGTCTTTCGTAGGGTATGCCTCAATCCATTTACTGAAAACACAAACCACCACTAAAACATACTTTAAATTATTACACCGCTCAAGCTGAATATAGGCCATTTGTAGGACTTCAAAAGGTGCAGTTGGTGTAACAAAACCTCCAGATGGAACTCGCGTTCCCTTTCCAGGATTGTATTGCAAACAAATCAAGCAGGACTGTACTACTCTTTTAGCTGCGCTAGCAATTTCTGGATGCTCCTAAACTTGCGTAAGCATTTTCGTCATTGCGGAAGCTCCAACATGTGCTAAGCCATGTGCCAGCTGAACCATAGGCTGTACGAAAGCTATAGGCAGCTTCCATCGGTCCATCTGCTTATTTCTCCAACAACCTTCGTCATCGAACTCTCCATCTTTAGACCACTGTTCACGTTCTTGGTCAGAGGCTGTTTTCTGTATCTCTCGCACTTCCTGCCGAGCATCGTGCCATCTTTCAGCTTGCGACTTCACTACATACATAGAAGTAGTGTTCCTCTGCATGGCAGTTTCACGTGCTACGTGGTCTACAAAGGCATTTCCCTGACCAATTTTGTCTGTTACTTTCTTGTGTGCACTGCACTTTATAATAGCTACTTTCTTTGGACATGTCAATGCAGTCAAGAGATTATGCACTAAATCTCCGTGCATTATCTGTAGTCCATGAGATGTAAGAAAGCCTCTTTCCTTCCAGAGTAGGCCAAAATCATGTGCTACTCCGAAAGCATAGCGGCTATCCGTATAAATGTTCACGCACAAACAAGCACTGAGCTCACATGCTCTTGTCAGAGCTATCAACTCAGCTGCTTGGGCTGATTTCTGTGGTATGCGAGCTGTCTCCACTATTGTTTCAAGTGTGGTAATTGCATATGCGGCTGAAGTCGTACCATCTGGTAACTTCAGGCAAGACCCATCAACCCACAATTCACCATCCACATCTGGAAGGGGCGTATCCTGTAAATCAATGCGACCCTTCGTCTGTTACTCAGTCTGAAAAATACAATCGTGCGTTTCTTGTGACTGAGGCTGGGTCACCGGATATGGCAACAAAGTGGCTAGATTCAAAGTTGCACATCTCTTCAATGTAATGTGAGGAGCTAGCAATGTCAATTCATATCCTGTAAGACGAGCACTGGTCAAATGCTGCGTTTTTGTCTGATTCAAAAGGGCATCAACAGCATGTGGCACTAACACTAACAATTTGTGTGACAAAACTATTCCCTCACTCTGTCGAATTGACGCCGCTGTTGCTGCGACTGAACGAAAACATCCAGGTAATGCTCTAGCTTCAGGATCAAGGACTGCTGAGAAGTAAGCACACGGGCGTTGCTTATCGCCGTGTAACTGAACCAACATTGACAATGCACATCCGTCTTTCTCATGTAAATAAAGTGTGAAAAGTTTCCTGTAATCTGGTGTACCTAACACTGGTGCTGAGCAAAGGGCTTGTCGTAACTGTCGAAAAGCACTTTCGCATTCCTCTGTCCATGGAAGAGGTACTGGAGTATCTTTTGTCAAAAGTGCTAACAAGGGTTTAACAATATGTGAAAATCCCAAGATCCACTGTCTACAAAAGGAAGTGAGACCCAAAAATGCACGTACTCCCCTCTGTGTGGTAGGAACTGGTGTATCTAAAATTGCTTGTATGCGATCTGATGTCAATGTACGTCCCTCCTTAGACAAAAGGTGACCTAGGTAGGTTACCTTTGGTCTACAATATTGCAATTTCTTTCGGGATACCTTGTGATGATGTAAAGCAAGGAAAGAAAGCAAAGAGAGTGTGCATTTTTCACACTGTTCTGGGGTGTCGGCTGCCAACAAGATGTCATCGACATATTGGATGAGAGCCACACCTTCAGGCAACACAAACAAATCAAGTTCCCTTTTCAATGCTTGACTGTAGATACTCGGACTCTCAGTATAGCCACGAGGAACTCTACAAAATCGGTACGATCGATTATTCAAAGTGAAACCGAACAAATATCGGCTATCAGGATGAATAGGGATCAAAAAGAAAGCATTCTTCAAGTCTATTACAGAAAATGTAGTAGCAGTTGGGGGAACCAAAGTAAGAAGTGTTGTGATTTCGGACACCACAGGATACTGTGGTACGACAATCCTATTCACCTCCCTTAAATCAATAATGAATCTGTAAACACGCTTGTCAGTATCTCTCTTCAGAATTGGAAGAATCGGGCTATTGCAAACATTAAATGGATCTTCCTCACAACCCCAACCCGGATAAGATCATGTACAATTCGTAAGAGTGCTTCTTCTCCCTCCTGCGAAATCCGGTATTGCGGCAATCGGGGTAACACAGCTCCCTCCTTAGCGCTGATCTGAACCGGAGGAATTACCATCTGACCCACATCGGTGTCTGATGTAGCCCAGAGGAACTCAGGAAGAGTGGCTAATGCAACATCTTCTTTAACAAGATCAATTCTATCAAATTCGGAATGATTATCATTTAAAATGACTCATACCCCTTCAGGAGAACATCGTATCGTGGCTCTAAAGTACTTCAGCATGTCAAGGCCCACAATATTGTCTGGTGTGTTAGGGGAAAGCAAAAACGGACATGGAGCACTGAATTTATCAACATAAAATGGAAGTGGTTGTGACAATGGGCTAAGGGAAGGTGTTCCATCGAAACCTATCGAAGTAATAGTTGTGCCAGACAGGGGAGCCCTTGGAACCAATTGTTTAGATAAAGCGCTACGAGTAGCTCCTGTATCAACCAGAAACCGATCAGTAGAACCCAAAACATGTGCTGTAACATAGGGACCCGTCTGATCTACTGGAACCTCAACTGATTCCTTACCCCATCCTATGCAATCCTATGCATGAGCAGAATCATACAGATCAGGCTGAACATAATCGGACATTTGATATTGATTTCGCCTATCAAAGGTGTTCTGTCTATACTGTGTGCATACATTTGTATCGGATCGAACACGATCATTCACATTTCCCCGAGCCTCCGAAAATCCTGAACCACTTCTCCCTTTGCCCCGCCCACGAGCATCCTGCTGAGGACGCAATAATGGGCAAGTACGCACCCAATGGCCGGGCTGCTTACAATATGTGCATTGGTTGATATTTAAATTCGTACGAGTGTAAGGAGTGTTGAGGGATGTTCGTCCACCTCTATCATAGTTTCTATCAGGACCCCTATCATAACCTCTAGAAGACGGACCATAAACCTGAGCCATCATAACTTTCGTTTTTAACTCTTTAGATTTCTTGTCCTCATTCACCTTCGCTTCCGCTTCTTGGCACTCATAATACTGAGCCATCGTTAAAACAGAGGCCGGAGAGGAGGTAGTCCAAAAACTCTCACTAGCTTTTAAGCGGCTAGCTATCCCTGGTAACAGATTCGTAACATATTTATCAACGAACAAATGTCTGCCGGTATTGTCTGTTAAAGACTGGCCGCTAAAATCATGAAAAGTTTCCTCAAAACGTGTGAAAAAATCAGAAACCGATTCGTCTGTCTTTTGCTTACATGACGCTAAAACCGTCCAATCAATCTTTTTAGGGGGAATAATTGTTTTAAGTTTAGTCAAAATGGCTGCAGGAAGATCTAATATTAGCCGATGCGGCTTTTGGGCGGGTTCTCTCCATTCGGATTGGACTGTGGAACGTTGTCCGCATTCTTTTTCTGCTCCTTCAGCTGGGACGCCTCATTTCGTAATTTAACCAGTCGTCTAATCGCGTCTTCTACCTGGGAAAAAACAAAAGAACCATCACGTAAGTGCTTACGATAATCCGCTATATCATTTGGTTCTAACACCAAAGAGTGTTTTCGAAACATTTCTACAACTTCGTCAGCAAATGTCGCAGAAAAATATATCTTCTCCTTTTCCGACCAATCTTTCATGATAGCTAAGAGATCGGGAGCAGAATGAACACTACGTAGTGCTTTACGGGCAGCCTGCCGAAGTTCGGACGAATGTTCAACTGATAACATAGATCGGGTATCCCGCGCTTTCTGGTGATCCGAGCCAGAGTCCTCATCGTCTCCGGACGGGGCGGTCAGAACGACATACGGAGGTGGAGGTCGATCTAATAACAAAAAATCATCTTGCGGTTTATTAAGGACAGGATAGAGAGGCTGTCGGACAGAATATTGGCCAGATATCTGTAGTCTACGTTCCTTATCCTCTCGCTCCTGCAGTTCTTTCGTTTCTTTCTTTCATAATTCAAGCGCTTTCTCATACACACTCTTTCGCTGCTCTTTTTCAATCAACGCTTGCTCACGCTTCTCTTGCTGTCGTACTTCTTTTTCCCACATTCGCAAACTCTCGAACATATCACGCCTAGACTTTCGCTCAAACAAACATCGTTCCACATACTCAACCTTTCGCGCATCAAATGACCCATGCAGTGGCCACCGTAACTCAGGATCCTTCTTACTGTATTTGTGCCACAATGTGCTGTACATTATGGCAGAAAGACCAAACTTCACATACATATCTCTATTAGGTGTCCCCTCGGGAGGAGCCGGCTGCGATTCTTCAAGTCGTAAACTGGTACCCTTACAAAAGCAGCACAACCTTCGAAGTGCGCTAAAAACAGGCATGTAAAAAGAAACAGTGCAAAATATACACTATTTATAGGGAAAGAGCGCTTAAGGTACCTTCTTAGTACGTTGCGCTATACAAACAAAAGTTGAGGAAAAGTCCTCGCATTACCTGCCTGTATGAGTTGCAACACATATATTTCCCAAATACACATACAAATCCAAGTAGACTAGTCTATTCCCAAATACAAATATGCCACGGTAAGCGTTTCCTAAAACTACCTTACCACTCAAGGGCATCCAAATTCCAAAACCTACAACAGGCACCGCAAAACGGCTCTTACCAATCATAGGCTGTCCAGGTTCCAACTGCCAAGTTCTAAATTCGACCAAACGGTCACTGCACGGCAAACCAACAGAAGAGATCTCAGTCGAGGACCGGTGCCGCCCGGATTGGTCGGATAGGAAAGTAGGGAAGAACCGCCTCGGGTGCCAAGACTCGGGTCTCCTCTGGCAGCGATCGCGTCCTCAGCGAGGTTCCGAACCGTCGTCACGACCAATCCTTCGGGCATCCAAGTCGCCGATGAGCCTCACGTGCCGGCGCCAATTTGTCGTAACAGACCTCAGCCAGGCCCGTTAGTGCAAGGGGTTCGCCCTTCTGTGCACAAAAGTCCTCAGACTCCAAAGGAAAAAGTTGACACGGAAACTGGAAATACAAAACATAACGTCCCTGAGTGATGTGCTGGTGTCCCTGAGAGATGTGGTGGTGTCCCCGAGTGATGTGGTGGTGTTCATGAGTGATGTGGGGGTGTCCCTGAGTGATGTGGTGGTGTTCCTGATTGATGTGGTGGTGTTCCTGTGTCGTAACAGACCTCAGCCAGGCCCGTGAGCGCAAGGGGTTTGCCCTTCTGTGCACAAAAGTCCTCAGACTCCAAAGGAAAAAGTTGGCACGGAAACTGGAAATACAAAACATAACGTTTATTACACCTCATGAGGTGGTGCTATAATTCAACCAGTACCCTTCGGCCCTGCGAGAAGTAGCACAAAGGGCTACTGAACACATGGTTTATTTATACCCACACAGGGGCTCAAGAGAAAGCGGTACAAAGCATAAGGGCACATTTTATGTCCATACAAGGTAATATCGAGAGGCACAATCGATCAGTAGGAGGAGCTATCAGTCTTGGGGTCTCAGCCAACACATTCCAATCTAAGGTTAACCATTAACAGATGTAGACCCTAACGGTCAGCAGCAAAACACAGAGATGCTAATAATAGCTTGTTGCCGGGTAGTTTTAGAGGCCATGAGCAGGAAGGTAGGACAACGCACATGGTCGACACGAGGTAGCATGTGGCAGACAAAATGGCTGCCGTGAATTCAAAATGGATGCCATAAAAATGTCAAGATAACAGCAAAACCAAGATGTCTTTTGCTAACACTCTACTTAATCGCCGTTAATTTACAACACCCGAGAGATGTGGTGGTGTCCCTGAGTGATGTGGTGGTGTCCCTGAGTGATGTGGTGGTGCCCCTGAGTGGTGCCCCTGAGTGATGTGGTGGGCCCTCGAGTGATATGGTGGTGTACCCGAGTGATGTGGTGGTCCCCCGAGGGAAGTGGTGGTGTCCCCGAGTGAGGTGGTGGTGTCCCTGAGTGATGTGGTGGTGCCCCCAAGTGATGTGGTGGTGTCCCTGAGTGATATGGTTGTGTTCCGAGTGATGTGGTGGTGTCTCTGAGTGATATGGTGGTGCCCCGAGTGATGTAGTGGTGTCCCAGAGTGATATGGTGGTGTCCCCGAGTATTGTGATGGTGTCCCTGAGTGATGTGATGGTGTCCATGAGTGATGTGGTGGTGTTCCTGAGTGATGTGGTGGTGTCCCTGAGTGATGTGGTGGTGTCCCCGAGTGATGTGGTGGTGTCCCCGAGTGATGTGGTGGTGTACCTGAGTGATGTGGTGGTGTCCCTGGGTGATGTGGTGGTGTTCCTGAGTGATGTGGTGGTGTCCCTGAGTGATGTGGTGGTGTCGCTGAGTGATGTGGTGGTGCCCCGGAGTGATGTGGTGGTGTCCCCGAGTGATGTGGTGGTGTCCCTGAGTGATGTGGTGATGTCCCTGAGTGATGTGGTGGTGCCCCTGAATGGTGCATCTGAGTGATGTGGTGGTGTTCCTGAGTGATGTGGTGGTGTTCCTGAGTGATGTGGTGGGTGAGGGTGTTTGGGAGTGTGAGGGGGTGGGGGTGAGTGAGGGTGAGAGGGTTGTGAGGGTGATGGGTGTGAGGGTGTTAGGTTGTGAGGGTGAATGAGGGTGTGTGGGGGTGGGTGAGGGTGTGAGGGTGTGTGAGGGTGTGTGAGGGTGTGTGAAGGTGTGTGAGGGTGAGTGGGTGTGAGGGTGAGGGAGGGTGAGGGTGACGGGGGTGAGCGGTGAGGGTGATGGGGGTGAGGGTGTGTGAGGGTGAGGGTGTGTGATGGTGAGGGTGTGTGAGGGTGAGGGGGTGTGAGTTTGAGGACGTGTGAGGGTGAGGGTCCGAAGTAAATGGTGGCAGGGCAGACATCATAATACAGAGAGAAGAGACTGCATCGTGACTGCGTTGGTCAGTTTCAAAATCAGGAGGGGCAGAGTCAGCACAGTCTGCGAGGGATCAACGTGTCTAGAGGCAAACCATAGCGGATGTAGCATTGCAGCTAGCAAGTCGAGTGTTTTCAAGCTGAGTGTCCCTAGAGAGGTGGCAACACAGCAACAGCATTTGAGGAGCAAGGCTACTGTAAACAAGCACGGTAGGCTTTCACTTTCGTCCAGAAACAAGCTCTCGGCATTGCTGTGGCGGGGGGCTGGGGGCGGGGGAGCGGCAGCCTTTGAAGTCTGATGCCGAGGCACAGACAAATGGTGGTGTGTAATGTGGCTGGCGAAGGTGTGCACGCGCATAGATCACATGAACTGTATGCGATCCACAGCCGTTTTGGTAGACTTTTATTTTCCGCTTACTATAATCTCGCCGGAGCAATGCGCAAGCGCATTGCCTCAAGCGAGACCTATAAAAAAAAGGGTACTCATAATAAATATTCTAATTGTGTGCTTTTTATATAATGCACTTGCAACTTACCCCAGTCTATTTACTTCAATACAATTTGTTTTTCCTCTTCAAAGTTTGTATTCTCCTATATTAAAGAATGTTATCTCTGTAGGCAGTTTGAAAGTAAACGACATTAAATCTTGTGCTCAGAAACGTGCGAGCATACATTCCAGTCTTTGTCTATGCATGTCAAATGTACTTGCGATATAGCATATTACCCAAAACATGATTGACTTAAATGTATTATAAAAGCATGAAAAGAGGCAAATCAATATAACCTGCCAACTTGCAATTATGACATTATATTATCAGCAGCGTTAGTCAAAAGGTTTAAAAGATTACGTTTGCTTTCTTTATTATGGAAGAAAGACTGGATGATAGACACTGCTGGTTAGCACAAGAGATAGAATGATAGGCTGCTCACTGCTCTTAGTTACAAAAAAAGTGATTGTGTCAAAATATTCAACATCATTGCTAAGCCTATTTTGCTAATGGGAAATGCATAATTTACACAAAATAGTTATACCACAAATAATTAAGTTATTTATTCCTCATCTAGGTATTGGGAATTCAATGAATTGATTGAGTAGAAAGTGTTATAAAATCAAAGTTCTCCTATTTTTAAAGTAATACAAATTTTAACTTTAATTATTCTCTGACTGGACAATGCTGCCATCGTAGAAGCCCCAGTAAAATATGGAGCAATGTTGTTCCCATTACTGGCTGCCATTTCCATAATATTATAATCGGTTCTGAAAATGTTGGTAACAAATGACGGGAACATTGCTTCTGCTAGCGAAATATAACTAATGGCTGTAGCGAGAGATAATGGAGATGTTTTCAAAATGCATAAACTGAAAGCCTCACAGTACCACCTGAAAAGCAATATTTTAATATTTATTTTCCTGTTCAGACTTGCATTTACTGAATCAACGTTCAAATTCATTGTCTACCTATGAAGAGGCTCTCAAAAAGTAGATTTTGGTACTGCATAATTTGGTTCAACGTGTCTGAAGAAAAAGAGAAACTTTAGATTTTTTGTCAAAACTTTTTACTACTGCTTTGTATATGAGAGAATCAATAAAACAGCATGCTGCTGATCACTGCTTGGCATTTTCTGCATATTTGTTCTGCTTGTATCCTTTGTATTTACCATCGTTTGACAAATACCCTGTAGCACAAATCATAACAGATGCATTAAAATAGGTAGGAAAAATTAAGCGATCATGATAAATCTATGTCCACAAATGCAAAGGTGCCTATTCCGAAACTGTATTTTGTACCACGTTTAAAACACTACAGTAGCAGTACCAACATACTATAAACTAGGATGCATAACATTACAACAAATGTCATTGCCACGCTTGTTTACCAAGGATCCATTACCACACAATCCCTTTACTGTGCATTGCCTTTACCACTCAAGTCTTTACCACTATCTACATAGTGGGTGTGTGAGTGGTGCTATGGATTTTGGACATTTTCATACTTAGGTTATTTAAAAGCGAGAACCAGGCACTCTGCTTTAACCAGGAGACAACAAGAAAGAAGTCACTCATCACAGTCACTACTGATTGCGCTTCAATAGATCAAAGATGAATTCATCTCCATTAAGGATTTCATAACGTTTTTCAACATGGAATAGGAGAGGAAGCACAATTGTTTTGCCTTAGCAAAGCTTGAGAAGTTAGATTCATTTGTGCTTTTGGGAAGTGAAGTTTCAATTGGGGCCTCTGCTGTGTTTATATTTGTAAGTGCTTCCTGTTGAAGTTTAATTTCTGTGAAATGAGCATCAGGGCCATAAAGGAACCTCATTTATGCATGAAAAGTCCACAGTTTTCCCAGAAATGTCTATGCAACTGGAGTACTTTCTACTGATTAATTAGTAAGTGCTACCTTATTTAGACAAATGTTTAGTGCATATTCTACATTGCAGCTGCATAAAGGACTGGAAGGTAATGTCTCCAGTAAACTTGTGTGCATGTAAATTCAGCAATGTGATTGTTTCTGCAACGTCTTCAACTAAAAATCGGTCATAAGATGAATCCTCATCAAGAGAAAAAGACATGACACCAAATAGAGATATTTTTGTTAAACATATGAAGTAAGTGCTTGTTTGTTTGGTGGATATGTCCTGGTATTCCTCTGCATGAAGTTTGCGTCACAAAAAGGCAAGAAATGCCCTCTTAGGGCTTTTGGTGAGCTGTCCATAAAGGTAGGAAAAAAGTGGGATGACCTTTGAAAGCTTCTAAGGAAAAGGGGACTTCTCATAGGAGTGAAGCTTGCAGATGATTTTAGTCATGTGTATGCTCAAGGTAATTTAAAGAGAGCACCATGCTCTCTTGTTTTCTTATTTCCAAAGGGAAGGAGGCTGCGCGGCTCCCCTCCCAGGGCCCAGTTTAGCCCCGGGAACCTCATGCCCCAGTGCTCGTCAAAAATTATTGGGAGAGGAGAGCCATGTGGCCCCCTTGCCCATGCTGATTTTGACCTGAAGGCCCATCCCGCAGGGTATAACATTTTCATGATGGGTGCACTGGTTGACTTTTTCTAATCCATTGATTATGTAAAGAACTGGCCAGGGCTAGATCTAAGAAATCAACTTGTGCCTTGAATCTACAAGCATGGGTAAAACCTGCCTCTGCTGGTGTGCAATGATAATGGTGACTGGTATTGTTAAATGTCTGGAACTTTATGTGAGCTATCAGCTAGATAAATGGGGGCCGGTACAAGAACCACAAGTTGCAATGTAACCCCTATGTCAACTGGGCACTCTCAATCAATCAATCAAGTAGGGGATTGTAAGTGCACTACTCACCCGCAGAACACAGGTTGGAGTTACTTGCACTCCCCAGGTACTTGTATTCTTAGGGATAAACTCGGAGCAAAAGTTGGAGTTATTTGTATTCTTAGGGATAAACTCGGAGCAAAAGTTGAAGTTATTTGTTACCTGCCCTCCTAGGAACACAATCAGAACACAGGATGAGGTGCAAGGTTGATGCATATATTAAAGATTCTAAAGTCCTTTCTCCTGGCACTACTGTTCATCAGAGAAACACAGAACAAAAGTATTTAAAGCTGTGAGTGGTAGAAGGTCTAGCATCAAGGTTGTAGGAAGGGTCAGGAGGATAAACACACAAGAAGTGCTGAAGTAAACCATAGAGATAACTTGGGGGGACACGTTTATTGTCTTTGAAGATGGGTCCTGTTCACTACTATAGGAGGTTTAGTGCACACTAACCTGTTATCAAGTATTTGGCATAGTTCTTCCACTTGGCTGAAGTTCGAAAAAGATATTGAGGTTTGAAGTAGCTGTGCAGGGGGAGCTAGGAGGCAGACATCAAGGGAACTGGTGCCATGGGAACCACCAGTTTGGACTTTAAGGAGACTGGAGTGCTTCTTGTTTGTGGCTGGATTCTTCAGGTGAGTGGAAAGGGTGAAGCTTGTTCGGCGGGGAGCGAGGCCAAGCCACGATTCACATTGGGGTGAGTTTACATAGCCTCTTGAAGGCTCAATGGGTGTAGCTAGATTATGTGTGGCACAAGGGGAACAGAGCCGGCTGGGAGGTTCTCAAACCTTGGGTAAAACATATGTTAGTACACTCTTTGACCTTACAAATGGGCTGGTGCAACTTGTTGATCCGAACCAAATAACAGGAAACAAGTCATTCATAAGGAGTGCTGGTGGAACATCAGTTATGAGGGTGTTGGGGGAACATCGGTTGTGAGGAAGCTTGATGGTACTATGCTAATCCTATGGTTAAAATCTCTGCTAGAAAAAAGTTATTTGAGGGGAGCAGTTTTAGAGTGTTGGTGTTGTTGTATGGTGTTCCATGTAAAAGAGCTCCTCTCCAACTAAAATGTAGAAACCACTCAGAGTGTCCTACTACCTTTTACACATAATTCATGCACAACTCTAAGTGTGAAAGGGTATTGCTTTGAGTAACACTGGTACATTAGAGATGTCATCAGTGATGTCATAAATTATGTCATAGAGCACGTCATGAGTGGGGTTATATGTGAGTTCATAAGCAGGGCATGGTGGGGTGCAAGTTATAGTAAACTCTGCTAACTATAACTGGTAAATTTCTGATTTTCTTAGATCAAAATGTTAATGTTTTCACTAACATATTCCCCTAACTATAACATCACTTTAATCTTTGTTTTTTTCAGTAGAGAGATAGATAGACTTCCCTTAGCTATACATCCCATATATAGGAAAAGTGTGCATGGTAAAGCCATTGTCTGGTAAAGGCATCATTGTAAAGGCTATTTACCTTTATCTAGTTCAGCATTCAGTTGCATATCTGTAAACCAAAGCATGCTCTCTGCATTACCTAAATGAACATTTTCTAATTTGTCAATTGGAGGCTTATTTAAATAGACATCTACTACATAAAACCAAAGTTGGCAGACGAGGTACTCTGAGAAAGCTAACACACTGTAGAAATACTATGGATGTTAGTGTTTGTTCATATATATGACCATCCCTACAGCAGCCTTTTACAGAATATGAATTACAGCCAAGTCAGTTTCACCATAAGCCAATTATCTCTCCATTTATTAACACCAAGCAAATGCTGTAATGTAGAAAGCTATGCTTGTCCTCACATATGAAAATGGCAACCTAACTAACTGCTTCCGTCAAGTTGCTGTCAAGGTGATACGTTAACACTGGTAACTGCATTGGCAACTGGTATTTGGTGAGATTGGCTAATCCAAATCTCGAGTCCAGACAAGGCAAGCTCAGCCTTGAAGGATGGTAAACAGAATGCTACTCAATTCGGGGACTAGTTACACCTATTTTTGGAGTACTCAACAGCATTAGAAATGTAGTAGATTATGGGGCATATTCTCAAGCCCCTATCGCCACGTGATCGTCACTTTGTTGGACATTCCTGTGGCGATAGGGCCAGCGCCCTATTCTCAAGGCAGCATTAACCACTTAACGTGGCTTAAAGCCATGTTAAGTGGCTTAACGCTGCCTTGAGAATAAGACCCCTTTCATGCTAAACTTAGCGTGAAAGGGGGCGTGCAGTGGGTGTTGAGGCGGGCGTTCCACCGCAACACCTATTGTGATCGACGCTGCCACCTATTATCGCCTATTATCAAGGGTGGCGATAATAGGTGGCAGCGCCAAACTTAAGACCGGAAAAATCCAGGTCTTAAGGTGGTGAAACTAGGAGAAATGTTTAATTTCTCCTTGTTTTTGCTATTTCCATGTGTGCTGCCGTGGGCAGCACACATGGAAATAGTGAAATGACATGGTCTGTTTATGTACAGGAAGGTGTACCTTCATGTACATAAACAAACCTTTTAAAAAATTCTGTTTTGTAACTTACATGTGTTATGTATGAAGCAGCACACATGTATGTTACTAAGCAGCATTTTAGGTTTGTTTATGTGCAGAAAGGGACACCTTCCTGTACATAAACAAAGCTCCCTGCTCTCAGACACCCTTGCACTCTGGTGCACGGGTGCCTGCGTTGGTTTTCAGTTATGATACTAAGCGCCGTCGCAGGGGGAAACGCCAGTCTGCACCACATTCTTGAGAATAGGGTGCAGCCTGGCATTTCCAAAGTGGCGGTGAGAGGCGTTAAGCCAAGGAGGCTAACGCCTCTCACCGCCACTTCCTCGTGAATATGCCCCTGTGGGGCATATTCTCAAGGACTTTTCTGCCACAAAAGTGGCAATATATTTATTGCCCTATTCACAAGCCTGCGCTAACAGACGACATCATCAGTTTACCTGCGATAGCTGCAGCTAAAACCATCGCCAAGGCTGACAGCGACAACTAAAGCTAATCATATGCAGAGTAGTAGTCCCCGTCCAAAAATTCACGATAACACCACATTGCAATATTCTCAACGACCAGCCAGATCGGCGATGTGGTCCAAAAACCGGCAATAAGGCATGTTAACAGCAGGGACTTAAGACCTGCTTTTTTTTTACCTGGTCTTAAGTAGGACCGAAACCTGCAGTAGCAAAGGAGGCCAGCCCAGAGCCACATCTGAAGCCCAACAGATGCCATGGAGCTACTAATCATGCCGCTTGGAGACCCAAGAGGGCCACAATACCCACCGCCACCACCCCAAGGACCACCCTCAGCCCCAGGACACCACCCCCAGACTACCACTGAGGCAGCGCAGAACAAAACAGTATACCTTTTGAAAATGCACCAGCCTAAGAGACTTAATGCCAGAGGAAGTCATTGCCCAATACAGGCTCAAAAGGACAACTATCCTCCGCATCCTGCCCACATTGCCCACAGGCTGACAGTACCAACACAGCGGACAACCAACATCCCTCTGCAGACAAAGCTGCTGCCTGTGCTGTACTTGTTGGCCTCTGGTACCTTCCAACAAACAACTGCCAGAGTCAGAGGAGTCTCGCAGACAGCCTTATCAAACTTCCACACACCTATCTTGGATGCCATCATCAGATTGATACCCCAGCACCTTTACTTCCCCTACAATGCGCAGGAACAGCTGGAGACCAAACAAGGCTTCTATGCCATAGCTGGCTTCACGCACGTGTTGGGCGCAATTGACTGCACACATGTCCTACTTGTTCTCCCTTCCGACACTGCACACAATTACTGCAACAGAAAGCACAAGCATTTCATCAATGTGCCTGCAATAGTGGACCATCCGGAACTGTTCACCAATGTCGTCGCCAACTTCCAAGGCAGTGTGAATGATTCCTACATCTTCCGACAGTCCATCAACAACCAGCACTTTCAGGATGGCACCTATGGAAATGCACTGCTCATTGGGCTGTGCCGGTGTACGCCAGTACAGCATAGGAGTTTGAATAAATAGTCTGGGGCTCTGGGCGTGGTTCACTTCCATGATGGCCACCAAAGTAACTACTGTGTGTGTCTCTGTGTCTGCCATGTCATGACCATAGGCCTACACACACGTGGCCGACCACCATCAACGGCCAAACTAACACTGGCTACGAGGTGGGTATGTCACAAGCCACCAGGAACAAATCTCGTCATCTCCTGCAGATGTGTGTCTGCCAGGACAGCACCGCTCTCCCTGCCACGAGGCCGCTGCCGTGATCGGTGGTGCCTGCACGATCGTGTGTGCATGCTGCACCCCAGCCCGCTGGTCCCCAGACCCGTCCGGCGCCCTGCGCACTCAGGCCTCACTGCTCACCTGCCACCACCAGAGTGTCTCCAAGAGGGCCCACCACATGCAGGTGCAATGTTCAAGCCTGAGGCCCGCGAGCTTGGCAGCCTACTCAGCCGATTGCTGGCTTCCACGCAACAGGTCCCCAGCGCACCCAGCGGCAACGCTCCGCAGAGTTATGTGTGTGCTAACTGCTCCTTTCAGCCTACACTGCAGTCCAGCAGGTCTCAGATAAATCCATTCCAGTCTGGCCAAACAGGCCTACTGCATCATCGCAGGCAGCACACCCGCTCAGCTCTTCCGGTAGGCCTACCTCAGTGCACCACAAGTCATAGTCCAGCCTCCAGGCCACTGCATCATCGCAGGCAGCATATCCGCTCAGCTCTTCAGATGGAAGTCATCGTCCCATGGGGCTGCCCCACAAGTCCGCCTCCAGCAGCATGTCCTCTGTAACGTCACAAGAGCCCTTCATAGTCATGGGGCCGACCCCGTCCCTGGCAGGTCGCTGGAAAGCCTGGGTGGAAAGTCTGGAGACGTACTCAAAGCGCACAACATCCCAGCACCGCCGCGGCAGCTCACTCGTAGGCATGTGAGAAGTGTGAAGAAGTGGCCCCAGGCTCTGGGCGTGGTTCAGTTCTGGGCTCAGGGCGTGGTTCACTTTTGGACTCAGGGCATGGTTCAGTTTTGGGCTCAGGGCGTTGTTCAGTTCCGGGCTGGCCACAAAAGTAACTATGGTGTGTGTCTCTGTTGTAGTGTCAGCACCACCTGGCCCTTATTCGACAATGTTGCAATATAGCATACACCCAGAGGGCGTACTGGCCCGAATGGTTGAATAAGAGAGCGCAAGACCGCTCGAGGTCTTGGCTCATACATGCCAATTGTTGTGTGTGTCTCTTGATTGCCGCAGCATAAGCCAAAGGCCTAACCTCAATATCAGCGCAAGTCCAGCCAGGCCTGTGTTCTGGTTGGCCTATGTAGTTGCTCCAGCTGCCTCCATGATGCTTCTCAGTAGTTTGTGGTTTCTTACTTTGTTTTTTGCAGCTTTTATGGTGATTTTTCACAATTGACGTGGGAATTGAATGCCTGGCGCTGCTTATTGCTGATGTTTTTATCGCTGTGGGGCCCATCGCTACTTTTTTCACGTTCAGGTTTCCTTTTTGATCGGGGTCCTGGTAATTTTAACGTGGACATTTGACGCGTTATTGAGAGACTATCGCCTGTTGCCGGCGTGTTGAGAATACACCGTTAACACGGCGTCGGTTTCCCACGATAGACTGCATTAATTAAAATTGCGTTAACCTAGGTTGGCGATGGTTATTGCCCATTCTTGTGAATATCCCCCTATGAGTCTTACTGATTTATATCGCTACAGCACAATATTTAAGGAATTTTGCAAGTATCATCAAAGTCTTCCTACACTAAATAGATTTTCACCTGACTGATTGATGTCTATGCACTTAAAATGTATCTATGTTCATCATTTGATCTTATCTGTGGAGCAAATTATACCCTAGGGCGTTAGAGGGCTGTACAAGAAAAAGGCCACTGTAAAAGTAGGGGCCAATCCTTATGGCATTTGTCATCATTCATTAAGTTGTACAATCCTCCCACATTTACAATCTGATTTTATAGCAGGATCTTCAAGACAAGCATGGTGCTCATATATCACATTTACTTTTCAGCAACTGTACATAGCTTGGTCTGTTGCACTTTTGAGGGCACACATTTATATATAAGCACAGAGAAAACCTAGCTGCTCCTAAGTGTAAAGAACCGACTAGGATCTCCGCAAGCAGAAATTTTAAAAACTCAATGTAATCTAAGTATTTAAGTTCCAAAGAAGTTTAAAATGCTACTTATATATGCATTCTCAATTGCCTTCAAGACATGTTATAGTCCACACAGAAATTCTTCGCTGTAGCTCTTCTCTGGTGAAAAATATGAGGATGTTGGTGCTTCTGATTTGCCTTTACAGCGCACACAGTAGTAAACGTTTGTCTCTTTCAGTTTCTACTTTTGCAGCAAGTTAAGGATATTTTGGACTAAACAAACATTCAATTATCCAGCTGCAAAGAGCTGCTCAGGATAAGGCACCATGCTGCTGCTCGAGCTGAGGAGAAATTTGATCAAATCTTGTTTCATTTGTTTTTATCGAGGAAACACATTGACCTTGAGGCAAAAAGGTATTTTTTACCATCAGTCTACGATTATGGCTGCAAACATTTCCCTTTATGTCTTCTAGGAATTCACAAAAGGATTTATCATAGGAGTGAATGGTTTTACTACTGTGGATGTCTGCACCACCAATGGAGAGAAATGCTCAGTAGTACATTTCATGTAATGAGTGGTAAGTAGTGTAAAAGAACTGATTAGATGTGTATGTCTGTCAATGCCCAGAAACATGTACATTTGTGGGTATTGAAGAATTAAAAGCCAACACTTCCCACCCTAGAAATGGTGAGAGGTGCACATTGTCCAAGGGCAGATTGACGGGAAATGAATCACCCTCATATTTGATACCCTATGTAGAATTCCATACATACAAATGTAGAAGATCAGGTGGGGGCACATTAAGCACAATCAATAACAAACTAGAATACAAGTGCAGGAGCCCAACACCCAGTGCAGTGGCCAGAGATGATGGCAGGACATCAGTTCAAAGACTGATTGAAGGACAAATATCTAGACGGCAAAAGAAAAAACTTCGGAAATCCCTGAAAATGAACAAAAGGAAAAGTGCAATGGCACTCTTACAAAAAATGAAGGAAGTGCTGAATACACTCAGGACGAACAATGGTCAGAGTGATAAGGGCACAATAAGCACCAATAAGGGTCTGAGGTACTATCCCATTTTTACATAAAAAAACACTAGCCCGGAAACCCCGGTTCCAAATCCTCTAAATGAAAATCTAATTGAGGGTTCAGCCAAGGCAACCACCACAAAGCTTAAAACAGGTAATGCCGTCAATTTGCAAACTCATTCGTATGTCGAGGTTACAAAAGTCGTTTTGATTAATGCCATCAAAACAGCAGAAAGCCCGGAGGCAAAGGCATAACTTAACATCAACAAAAACAAGATAAGCCAACCATTAGGACGTAACACCACAGAAACTCAACCTTGCGAAAAGGCAGAAAAGAAAACAAGCGCACCTATGCAGGAAACTAGCCCAATAAAAGAATGCCCTTTCACAACGGAATTTCAACACAATACACAAAACAAAGCATCCTCGAAACCGATACTGGCACGGCAGATGACTTTGGTCAATCAACATCAGACTTGTAAACTCTCCTTTGCCGCCTCAGATGGGAAACCACAAATTACACCGTGCTGGAACAATGACCAAATAGGTCTTAATATCCAATCAAATGACTATGAGAGTGAAAGCAATGTGCAAAATGGAAATAACCTGGGAAAAGAACACCAGCCAAAAATAAATCATACAGTGATTTTTACGCCTGAATTCGAGACAAGAGGCCCGGGTGATAACTTAAATCACTCAAATCTATTATATATCCTGTCCTGCACACCCTCATTGGCCTACTTAAAATCAGCACATCTTGAAGCGGTGCATTTTAAAAACTGTCCCTTCATTAGCAATAGGGAGTCTACACTTACTAAATTGATCAACAAGCAGGACACTCAAACTATTATGGCAGAAAAAGATGAACTCAGTGGCTGGGAGATTCGCATAGACACACTTCCAACTGAAAAGTATCCGCACATACTGCTGCAGAGGCAGCAAAAATCAACTGCAGCAGAGCCACGCAATTGCACTCTAAAGGGCATAAGACCGATTCCGAGCCTACACTGGGATAACAATGTTAAAATCAAATTTGTGAAGGGCGAAGCTACCAGACAATGCACGGAGATAAGAGCGACTCTGGACATTACTGCAGAAGACTGGGCTTGGATCTCAATGGCTCTGCACTCTAAAGGGAGGGCAAATCCCTAGCACAGAAGCAGTTAAAACAAGAACAACGCTCAGACTTATGTGCTGGAATGTGGCAGGCCTCAAATCAACGTTAGCAAATAAGGATGCCTTCAGCCTTCTCAAATCGGGAGACATCTTATGTTTACAGGAAACATGGATGACAACGCCAACACCCATTAAAGGCTATCAGGCAATTCACACCTTAGCAAGTAAGAGAAACTTATTCGGAAGACCTCATGGTGTGGTATCAATCTATGTAAACTTGCATTTGCAAGTTCAGATGGAGGAATGGCCCGCAAATTCGCCCGACATCCTGATTGTCAGTCTAAAGGAGGTAAGGATAGAGGGAATTCCAACTACAATTGCGGTAATTACCCTATACATTAACCCAAATAATAAGACAAAAAATGCGAGCTCAAGGATGGTTACCGGCCTAATTAGAAAATATCTCTACGAAAACCCAGGTCATAAATGCATCATTACAGGGGACTTCAACATGAGAGACCTGTGCAACTCGGCCGGCCACCGTGGAGACAATGCCCTATATATTGTGGAAGCCTGTATCGATGAATTCAGCTTGGAACGTGCAAATCAAGTGGTGCCGCCAAATATGAAGCTACAACAGACCTTTAAGAATATTTTGACGCTGGATTACATCTTTTCAAGCCAGAACCTTCAGAGGAGGTGTAAAGAATATAAGGTGACTAACACTACCGCAAGTGACCACAATCCACTATCAATCCTGGTCAATATAAACACAACAATGCACTTTGAGCACTTAACGGCGGGCAAAATGATCGGTACGAACACGGATACTGCACGGATAAGAGGTATAAAATGGGGTCTGATTAACAAAGAGAAATATAATGCCTGGTAAAAGGCAAAATGCATAACTAGTCCACATACGAATTGGCCGGAAATCATTTTGTCAATATCCAACGCTATGACTGCATGAAAACAATTGGCATACAAAGGAAAACATCGTGGTAGTGGACCTGTCATCCTTTCCGACCTTAAAGAATTTAAAGAGAGCAAAAAGCAGTGTCGCTTGACTGAGCAACAGTATCGAAGGAAAAAATGTTCAAAGTCTGAATTACGTTTGAAAGCAGCAAGAAGAGCGCACAAAAACATATTCTGGGAGTTGAAATGGAGAATCATCGAATACAAATGGAAATGTATGTATGCATTGCTTGCCCCCAGCAAGAGCAGGGGATTCTGGAATTACTTCAATAATCTCAATGGTAGAAGCAATACACACAGTGCAATACCTGCCAAGGAATGGGCAGCCTATGCTACCAAGTTATACGTTGACCAGGAAAAATCTAAACGAAAACCATTGGCAGCTATAAACAATTGTCTAGCGGAAAAGAGAATAAGGACCTCGCTCTTAGCGAAAAAGAAACCCTGCTCACATTGAAAGGCATAAGGAAGGATGGGGCCCCAGGACCGAACGGGTTACCGGGAAGTGTTTTTAATTAAGATCGTGCCTTCTGGGCACCACATACGCACTGTCTATTCAACCATTGCTTCAATACCTCAGGAGTACCAGACTCGTGGAAAGGCTCCATTCTGCAACCAATCTATAAGAAAGGCAACATCTTACAGCTGAGAATTATAGACTAATTGCTCTACTTGATGTGGATGGGTAGGCATACGTAAAAGTCCTACTGAAAGCGCTGGAGGAATGGATAATAGACAACCAAATAATACCATACTACCAGACTGGATTCCGGGCGAACTGTCATAGCATTATCATATCTGGAATCTAAGGCCACAGAGGGGATAAACCAACCCCTGTACACCTGTTTTGTTGACTACAGTGCTGCCTTTGATGGCATCGACCGCAATATACTGTGGGAAAAGCTTGCAAAGTGGGGGATACCAGGGAAACTTCTGGCAGCTATAATGTCCCTCCATACTGGCACATAGGTCCGCACGAAGCTCACACAGTCACACGCAACTGCCAAGACCTATACGAACAAAGTGTTAAAACAGGGCTGTGTGATTGCGCCAACTCTGTTTAACCTATACACTGCGGACCCTGGAGCGGCACTTTCTAAAACTAATATTTTTCCACCTAAATTGGGTCACCTTAGAATACTCATCATGCAATATGCGACGATCTTGTCATCTTGGACCAAACCAGAGTAGGCATGAAAAGGGCATTGGAGACTCTTCATTTATATAACTCAGAAAACAAGCTCCAAAATAATGCAAATAAAACCAAGGTATTGATCTTTGTACATAAACCAAGAAAATCTCTGTTGGGTTGGAACATCGGACCACTTAGAATTGCAACTGCAAATACATATACCTACCTGGGTGTACAATTCTTAGATACCTGCAGAACAACATCCCAGGCCAAATCATTGAAGACAAAATCTGCTAAGGTCACACATGCCCTATGTAAAATCCATCAGAATCTTGTGAGTCACTCAACTGAGGGCATCCGAAGAGTTATACAAGCCAAGCTATTTTCAACAATCAGCTATGGCCACCTGGCTTTCCTGGGCCTATCGTCCGATAAACTGGAGCATCTACATATTATGGCTTTCAGGAAAATCTTCAGGCTACCATTCTCGACAAGGCGCACACTGATCAGACTTAAGTTTAACTTAACATCAATGAACATAGAATGTAAAAAAGACATAGTGAAGCTATACCACTGTGTGAACAAGGCTAGCCCGGGTACCCTAAGGGAAGCACTTTAAACACTCTTCAAGGATCAAACAAGTCGATGGGCCAGGTAGCATGCTTCAGCTAATAAAACACTATGCCTGACACCTGATCAAATATTAAATCTGCCAACAGTTAGCCTAAAACACCTGTTAAAAAAACAGGGAAAGACCATCTCAATGCTCCGGGATATAGATACGATCAGAGTAATTCGTGGTGCTGAGGGCCTCGCAAAATCACATGAAGCCACTCAATGCCAACCATACCTGAAGGCCGGCCTGGGGAGATATGCTCTTCAAAATGTCTTGAAGACCAGGCTGCTAACCCTGTGGTATTGGGTTTCAACAGATCTACATACTCTGCAAAAACTCTCGCCACCGTAGAATGGAAGTTGGCACGGAAACTGGAAATGCAAAAGAAAAGTTTATTAAGACCCCATGGGGTGGTGGTACAATCCGACAGCACCCTTCGGTAATGCAAGAAGTATCACACCGAACATCGGTGCGTGGCTTCTTTCATACAGTTTAACAAGAATTCAAAAAGTAGGCGGTATACACTTTACACAATTTAGGTACATATAAGGGCATTTTTGGAACACAGCCAACTTATGGGAGGAGTTTAACACCACTGGTCAGTTTGGAGAACGTTCCTAAGCAGTGACCGATCATTAACCTTAAATGCTCAAATACGCATGCGCAAGCTTGAACATTGCTAAAAATAGCCAGTTGCTGGGCAAAGTAAATGGTCATCAGTAAAGAGAAAGGACAAAAGGGCATGCTGACCACGAGGCAGCGCGTTCACTCAAAATAGAAGCCAGGAATACAAAATGGCCTCCGCAAACATGGTCAAGCTAATAAGGAAAGTTTGTGTAGCTGAAGCAAATGCTAACCCGATCACTGCCAAATTACGACAGACGGCCCTTTTAGCATTTAGCTGAAGCTACCTCATATCGGAAGTAATCAGGATACTCATCATCAATATTAATCAACATTATGTTCATTATTTCTTTGCTAATCATTTGCTCATTTTTGGCAATAGCTCGTTTGGACGGGATGCAAGCAGTAATACATGCAGAGCATAATGTAGGGCCACATTGAATACATAAGCAAAAGAAGAAGAGTATTCCAATGATAACACAAAGAATAGTCAAGAGTTTCCAACCCCAGGTACTAAGCAAAGTCCAGAACCAATTTGAGAATGTCCATGTACCATTTTCAGGATGGATTTCAGCAGCAATTTTGTGTAATTTAGAAATAGCATCATATACAGAAGGCGAATGATCTGGGGTGTATACACAACAACTACTACCGATAATGCGACATGCACCCCCACGATCAGCTAATACTACGTCCAGAACCATTCGGTTCTGAAGCATTACAATTCTAGCAATCTGGAGCTCCTCAGTCGAGTTCCCTAAAGCAGAGGCAGTTTCATTAGAAACAGCTTCCACAACACGTGTTAGCAGTCTTATTTTTCTACTATTTAGGGCAGCACCTACAAATGAAAACAGGCCTAAATTGAAGTCTACATATTGCTGCAAAGAAGTGTCGGTTTGGTCAATATCATCAATATCTAATGTCCTTTTTACTCTATTCAATATAAAATCATGATATAGCACAAAATCGTTATGATACATGGGCGGGGCAATACATACAGGGGGTAATACAAAAGATATATAACAGGTTCCTAGCCACCCAATGGGAAGACGGTGGTAGCCCTTATTTCCACAAATAAAGTAAGTATTTTGTGAGGCTACAAAGGCGATACCATTTGGTGTATCAAATGTTAGAGTAGTAGTACACTCACTTTTCCCTACCGGAATAGTACCTTTATTTCTTACACATAAGTCAGCCTTGGTATCAATAACCGTAATCATATATAAACTAGACATATTTGCAGTTCTTTGATTAGTAAAAATATGAGGTGAAGATACATTGTCTGGTCGATATTCTTCCCATTCAAATTTAGTTCCTTCCGCTTGTGGGTAACCATCTCTGTCATTGTAACAAACTTTATTAAGTCGGAAAAGTAGTCCACCTTTTGTTGGCCATCTCAAGGTAAAAAGAAGAGTGTACCAAGCATTACAAGAACCATTATGAGAAAACGGAAGAGGAATAAGTGGAGTTCCTCCTTTCTTTTGATGTCCAGGCAACATTCCACATACCCAACAGTTCGAGGTGTACGTCATATTATGGGTATGATGTAGATTTGAATGAAGCTATTATTCAAATAAGTCTGTCTATGTCTCTCTTCATAAATATTGCAAAAAACACAGTTGATGGACAGAATGTAGAACAATGTCATACATTCATCCCAGTACAAGGATCTGGGCCTAAATCCATCGTTTTTTTGCACTCCACACCACCCTGGGCTAGACACTGGCTATATGCAAATCAGCTCTGACCCTGTGCCTCATGGGAACAGTCCAGTCCGAACTACCAGGCCATGTCTTTCCCAGACCAGAATCAAGCATCCAAGGACCGGTTTCTGGCTATCAGCCTTCATCAGCCTGGATAGCTTGACTCCAGTGGTGTGGAGAGCCTGGGACTCACGTCTGAGCATACCCAGCCCACTCGGGGTGAAAATTGCAAAAAACACAGTTGATGGACAGAATGTAGAACAATGTCATACATTCATCCCAGTACAAGGATCTGGGACTAAATCCATCGTTTTTTTGCACTCCACACCACCCTGGGTTAGACACTGGCTATATGCAAATCAGCTCTGACCCTGTGCCTCATGGGAACAGTCCAGTCCGATCTACCAAGCCATGTCTTTCCCAGACCTGAATCAAGCATCCAATGACCGGTTTCTGGCTATAAGCCTTTATCAGCCTGGATAGCTTGACTCCAGTGGTGTGGAGAACCTGCGCTTATGTCTGAGCATACCCAGCCCACTCGGGGTGAAAATTGCAAAAAACACAGTAGATGGACAGAATGTAGGGAAGACATGGCTTGGCAGTTCGGGCTGGACTGTTCCCATGAGGCACGGGGTCAGACTGATTTGCATATAGCCATGTCTGAACTGGGGTGGCCGAGTGAGCTAAAGAATGGTGATGGATTAAACCCAGATCAGTTGACTGGGGGTGAGTGTTTGATATGCTCAAACGCTCCGTCCATCATCCCCTTTTGTATCGCTTTGTTCGCCCTAAGTGTGGCAGGGTATGCTCAGACGTGAGTCCCTTGCTCACTTGGCCACTGGATTCAAGATACCCTGGCTGATGAGGATTATGAATCCGAAACCGGTCCCAGGATGCTTGTTTCCGGTCCAGGGAAGACATGGCTTGGCAGTTCGGGCTGGACTGTTCCCATGAGGCACGGGGTCAGACTGATTTGCATATAGCCATGTCTGAACTGGGGTGGTCGAGTGAGCTAAAGAATGGTGATGGATTAAACCCAGATCAGTTGACTGGGGGTGAGTGTTTGATATGTTCAAACGCTCCGTCCATCATCCCCTTTTGTATCGCTCTCTTCATGATAAGGCAGAGTAAAATGAAAATGCTCAGATGGGATTGGAGTGGTAGCCAGTAAATATTCTCTCGCCGAAATCAGTCGTTCTACGATCCAGGCTATTACTGCTATTACCACTATGGTAGAAACAAAAATCACAGCACCAAGAATTTTCTTGTTTCCCATCGTGTTAGGTGCCATAGCTTCAAAAACAAAATATTCTTTTTTTTTTTAACATTTTTATTGAGTGCAAGAAATGATATCATTCATTACAATTCCATTCGGTATTCAACATACAAATACAATTAATAAAAGCAACAACAAAGACTGAGGAGTGCCAACAACATATACTTAATTGTTAAGCCTATATTCCACATTAGCTCTACTATTACAGTAATAAACTACAAAAGCAGATAGACAAAATTTAAACTAATCTAAATCATACATCTTAACCTTCGAAAAAGTGCATCCATATCCTTTCTTTTCTCCGAAAAGCTTTAGGGCCCCTAAGTTTAGCTAAAGCCAATTCCATAGTTCTAATTTCGTAAACCAGAGCTAGCCAATCCGCTACACTAGGGGGTTCTTTAGAAATCCAGCCCCTAGCTATTGTTAATCTAGCACATGCTAACAAAATCGTTAAGAGATCCTTATGAGGGTAGTTCTTTTCTTGGATGTCTAATAAAACCATTTGTATTGTAAGATCCGATGCGTTTATCTGATTGAATTGAAGATGGTAAGATATGCGATTCCAAAAATTGGAGAGCACAGGGCATGAGAATAACATGTGTTCAATTCCAGCCGCCTCAGTGTTGCATTTAGCACACCTAGATTTCTCTATCAGCGAGTTACCATGTGTCCAGCTAGATATTCTTTGCGGCGTATAGTACAATTCCGTAATTGTCCTATATAGCTGCATTTTCAACTTAGAGGAGTGAACTATTTCACTTAAATGAGTTAGGGCATTTCCAATCTGTGCAGAATTTATGTTTTGATTTAATCTCCGAGACCATTTGGCTGCGATTTGAGTTGTGTTATCGCCCTTCTCCTTAATAAGCCATTGATATCCCAACCTGATTAATGATTTAGTTTTTTCTGAGTAGATACCTTCAATAATATCAGATTGTTTAACTTGCGTTATTTTCAGTTTATTACAGAAAAAATCTCTTAGTTGTCTATATTTAAAATGCATGTCATCCGTAAGCCCGTTAGTAATTTTTAGATTCTCGAAGTCCCTCAACCCAGTAGTACAGTAAAGATCTCCTAGTGTAGTTATATCCTGTCTAATCCATCGATTACCCAAACCGTCCGAAAATATGTCGGGAAGGCCCGGATTATTCCATAATCTAAGTTCAGTGTTGAAAAATGAACTATTACTAGTGTGCAGAATTTTATCCCAAATTCGTATAGCATGTTTTGCAATCTTAAACTTTACTCTTTTGAAATAATTTGGATCATGGACCCGTAGTAGAAATTGATTAGCATCTGCCCCCAACATGTATTGATGAAAAAATAGAGAAGGGGTATTTTTTAATAGGCTCCTGGTGCGTAAAAGAAAAGTAGCTAAAAAATAACGGTTAAAATCCGGCAGCGTTAGACCCCCTTTAGAGACTGGAAGTGTCAGAAATTTTACCGCCCTTCGTGCTTTCTTATACCCCCAGATAAAGCTACTACAGATACCATCCAATTTCCTAAAAAAAATCTTGTTTGGTTGAAGCGGTATGGATCTGCACAAATAAAGGAACTTAGGTAAAATTTTCATCTTTATCAAGTTTAATCTCCCTAACAAACTCAAAGGTATCTTGTGCCATTTTTTAAAACTCTCAGCCGTATCTTTAAGGAATGACCCATAGTTAATTTCCACAATTTTCTCCACTTTGGCAGTAATTTTAATACCTAAGTATACGGCTTCATTACAGGTTTTGTAGCTACATGTAGCCGGAGTATAGTTGAGTATAATTTGGGTTTTGTTAACATTTAACTTATACCCGGAGATTTTCCCATACTTATGTGCTTCTTCTATAATTGCGGGCATAGATTTACAAACATCCGATGTATATATTGCGATATCATCCGCAAAGGCAGTTAATTTAAGAGTTATATCCCCATGTTGAGCTGGAATTATATTAATTTGATCATTTAGAGCATTTAAAAAGGGTTCTAGAGATAGAGCAAATAATAAAGGGGAAAGAGGGCATCCCTGTCTTGTACCTCTTGCAATCTTGAAATCGTCAGAATCTATACCTCCATAGCTGATCACGGCCCGTGGATCATCATAAAGAGATTTAACCCAGTCTAAATAAAAACCATTTATGCCCATTTTAATTAGTACTGACCACAGATATTCCCACCCCACTCGGTCAAATGCTTTTTCAGCATCTAGCATTATCATACCGAGTGGGGTGTTAGTCGTTTCAGCTACATCCAAAGCAGTTATGGAAGTATTAACATGCAATGTAGTATCTCTGCCGATCACAAAGCCATGTTGTTGGGAATTAACAATATCCGGCATATGGGGTGCTAGCCGATTAGCTAACATTTTTGAGAAAATTTTCACATCAGAGTTGAGTAGAGATATGGGCCGATATGAGCCGCACTCATTTTCCGGTTTTCCCTTCTTCAGAAAAAATATGATTTTAGCAAGTTTCCATGAAGGTGGTGATTGTTTAGAGACAATAATTGAGTTGATAACTTTCTGTAATAGTGGAGCCAGTTCAAAATAGCACAATTTATAAAGTTCCCCTGGTATGCAATCTTCACCTACCGCCTTACCTAATGGTAAATGGTCTATAGCCAGTTTGATCTCCTCAGTAGTAATATCAGAATTTAATTGCTGAATTACTTCGTGATTTAATGCACGAGATGGTCTTAGGTATTGATCTAGATATTTTACAACCTCTGCTTCGTTCGATGGCTCCTCTGGGGTATATAAATGCTGATAAAATTTAACAAATTGTTTTAATATTTGATCCTCTTGTCCATAACTCACTAAATCTGATCCTATTATTTCCTTTATTCTAGTTTTTGCTTTTCTATCTGCCGTTTTAAAAGCCAATACTTTTCCTATACAATCACCACCTTCATATTGATCTAACTTGTATTTATGTAGTTTAACCGCATATCTTTCTCTCAGCTCTTTTCTGAGTCCAGCTTGCAATTCCACCAGTTGTGTTCTAAGCCCCTCAATATCGCTTTTTGAATGCAAAGTCGCTTCAGCCAATTGAGTTTCCAGGTCCAACAATTTAGATGTCTTATCTTTATTTTTGTTATAATTTTCTGCATTGAGCCTGTATACATATTGCTGGACACACCCTCTAATGCTACACTTACAAGCATCCCATACCATATTGATACTAGCCGTATCAACATTTAACTCAATAAATTCTTGTATGTGTTTTTTAATTAGTGAGATAAATGTTTGGTCAACTAGCAAATGTCTAGGAAAAGTGAACTTTCGTGGTTTTACATTCTGATTTTCCAAATTAACATCCAAAAGAAGAGGGTTATGATCGGATGTGACTTTAGGACAGATTTCAATCGCACACTTTTCTAAAATTTGTTGCGAGGCCCATACCATGTCTATCCTAGAGCATGATCTGTGCGGGGCAGAATAGTAAGTAAAGCCGGGCACCCTGGGATGTTTGGACCGCCATATATCTCTGATGTTGTTTAATCTTGCAAGCTCTAAAATTGCAGCTCTTACTTTATACATTCGTTTGAAGTTCATTGGCCCCGTAGAGTCAATTTTATAGTTCATAACACAGTTAAAATCTCCAGCAATCATGGTTTCCCCTTCCCACTCTAACAATTCTAAGCTTAGGTCTTCATAGATTTTAGGTTTATCAATATTTGGGCCATATACCACACATAGTACCAGCTTAACCTTCACTCCTTGCATCTGTGCTATTACCCATCTACCTCTGTTATCAGAGGCCGTTTTAATTATCTCTACTGGAAGCGTTTTTTGTTTTAAAATAGCGACCCCCCTTATAGTCTCATTTAAAGAAGTACAAATAACCAATTCATAGCCTAGTTGGGTTAACACCTTTCTATCTTGATATTTTATATGAGTTTCCGTCAGCAGCACTATATTAGGGTTATACAGTTTAATCTCTTCCTGTACTAATTTTCTTTTGCTTTTACTGTTTAGGCCGTCTACATTCCAACATAGGATTCTTAACTTAAGCATTTATTTGATATAGATATAGATCATAGATATGTTGTTTTCCTTTTCCTCGATACGTTTTACCTTCGTTACCTTTTCGTTTCTACGTTTATTAAACAAAAATATATCATCAAATCTTGCAATCATATTTTTTAGCTTTTTCACCCCTCCCCACCCACGACACCCGTTGCCACCCCTGCCCTTGTGACAACCCCACCCCCTCCCTTGCGACTCCCTGTTTCTTGGGGGGGAGCTCCCCTCTAGCGTTGCTGCCGCTAACATGGCAGCGCAGTGAAGAAACATGCATGAGTGGCTGCACTAACCATAATTAATTCATGCCTACTTGTGTCTTATAGTGTCTATATTCAATTCTATTCAAACCCGAAAAAAATCCCCGTCTAAAGCAAGAAGAAAAAATAAGCATATCACTGTATACAGGCCAGTCCCTTTAGAATTTTACACAAAGATGCAACCCTAATTTTCTTTTTCTTTTTGATTTCTTTTTTCATTGTCCCGTGAAAATTTTTCCAAACATTGTTCCGCTGATAGGGGGTCAGTGAAGAAGACCACTTGCCCATCGCGAATAACCTTAAGGCGAGCCGGCTCTTGAAGATAGGCCAAACATCCTAGGTTTTTAAAGGCATCTATTAGTTTCCGAAGTTCCCAACGTTTATCCATGGTGGCCTTGGTTAAGTCTGACTTCACAAAAAAAGTGAAGTTATCAACAGTAACAGGGTTGTTAGGTTTTGCTTTTAATGCTACTGCTTGTCTCAAAAGAAAATTACCGAAATAAATCAAGAAGGGTCTCGGAAATTTACTATTGGTGTTCCTTTGAACTAGTGGAAGTCTATGTACTCTCTGGAGTTGGGAGTCCCAGTCCCAGTCCGCGAGGTCCAAGAAGGCCCTTTGAAAAAGTTTAACCATAAAGGCTCTCGGATCTGACCCCTCTATTCCTTCAGGTATTCCGAAAAGTCTAAGGTTTTGTCTCCGGGCCCTATTTTCC
This sequence comes from Lissotriton helveticus, assembly GCF_964261635.1. Lineage (NCBI taxonomy): Eukaryota > Metazoa > Chordata > Amphibia > Caudata > Salamandridae > Lissotriton > Lissotriton helveticus. The sequence continues at coordinate 824,872,525 of NC_136057.1, forward strand.
AAATCTTCCACTTTGGCTTCCAAAAGGGACACTCTTGAAGTATTTTGTCTTTTATATTCAATATAAAACTAAAAATAAAATGAGTGCTGAGCTCCAAAGTAGCCGCTGGTTTCTTCTCCGAGATTCAAGACGGGTGTCGCTACACTGGACAGAACTGATCCCCCCCTTGATATTCTCGGCTTCCGTTTTCGCAAACCTCAGAACGGTAACTCAACCAGTCTCGCACAAAACTGCTTTTCTCGATCGTAGATTATACTTTGCTGCACCAGAAACAGTGTGGTTCGGGAAGGCTTCCTCGGATTCGCTAGGCGTAGTGGCTGGGCTCTTCTAGGCGATTCAGAAAAGGGGGTGGTGATGAACAGAGTGTCTGAATTAAGCAGACCACTCTTACCCAGTCCAAAGATCAGGGCTTGATCCATCACCGTTATTTAGCTCACTGCCCCATCCCAGTTCAGAACCTGGCTATATGCAAATTAGTCTGTCCCTGGCCCAGTGCATCATGGGAACAGGGCAGACCAAACTACCAAGCCAATTCTTCACCAGAAAGGAGACAAGCTACCGGGGACCGGTTGCTGGCATTTCAGCCTCGTCGGCCCGGCTTGCTTGAATCCTGATGGAGCAGTGAGCAAGGGACTCATGACTAAGTATACCCTGCCACACCTATAGTGGCCAAAAACGATTCAGAAAAGGGGGTGGTGATGAACAGAGTGTCTGAATTAAGCAGACCACTCTTACCCAGTCCAAAGATCAGGGCTTGATCCATCACCGTTATTTAGCTCACTGCCCCATCCCAGCTCAGAACCTGGCTATATGCAAATTAGTCTGTCCCTGGCACAGTGCATCATGGGAACAGGGCAGACCAAACTACCAAGCCAATTCTTCACCAGAAAGGAGACAAGCTACCGGGGACCGGTTTCTGGCATTTCAGCCTCGTCGGCCCGGCTTGCTTGAATCCTGATGGAGCAGTGAGCAAGGGACTCATGTCTGAGTATACCCTGCCACACCTATAGTGGCCAAAAACGATTCAGAAAAGGGGGTGGTGATGAACAGAGTGTCTGAATTAAGCAGACCACTCTTACCCAGTCCAAAGATCAGGGCTTGATCCATCACCGTTATTTAGCTCACTGCCCCAGCTCAGAACCTGGCTATATGCAAATTAGTCTGTCCGTGGCCCAGTGCATCATGGGAACAGGGCAGACCAAACTACCAAGCCAATTTTTCACCAGAAAGGAGACAAGCTACCGGGGACCGGATTCTGGCATTTCAGCCTCGTCGGCCCGGCTTGCTTGAATCCTGATGGAGCAGTGTGCAAGGGACTCATGTCTGAGTATACCCTGCCACACCTATAGTGGCCAAAAACGATTCAGAAAAGGGGGAGGTGATGAACAGAGTGTCTGAATTAAGCAGACAACTCTTACCCAGTCCAAAGATCAGGGCTTGATCCATCACCGTTAATTAGCTCACTGCCCCATCCCAGCTCAGAACCTGGCTATATGCAAATTAGTCTGTCCCTGGCCCAGTGCATCATGGGAACAGGACAGACCAAACTACCAAGCCAATTCTTCACCAGAAAGGAGACAAGCTACCGGGGACCGGTTTCTGGCATTTCAGCCTCGTCGGCCCGGCTTGCTTGAATCCTGATGGAGCAGTGAGCAAGGGACTCATGTCTGAGTATACCCTGCCACACCTATAGTGGCCAAAAACGATTCAGAAAAGGGGGTGGTGATGAACAGAGTGTCTGAATTAAGCAGACCACTCTTACCCAGTCCAAAGATCAGGGCTTGATCCATCACCGTTATTTAGCTCACTGCCCCATCCCAGCTCAGAACCTGGCTATATGCAAATTAGTCTGTCCCTGGCCCAGTGCATCATGGAAACAGGGCAGACCAAACTACCAAGCCAATTCTTCACCAGAAAGGAGACAAGCTACCGGGGACCGGTTTCTGGCATTTCAGCCTCGTCGGCCCGGCTTGCTTGAATCCTGATGGAGCAGTGAGCAAGGGACTCATGTCTGAGTATACCCTGCCACACCTATAGTGGCCAAAAACGATTCAGAAAAGGGGGTGGTGATGAACAGAGTGTCTGAATTAAGCAGACCACTCTTACCCAGTCCAAAGATCAGGGCTTGATCCATCACCGTTATTTAGCTCACTGCCCCATCCCAGCTCAGAACCTGGCTATATGCAAATTAGTCTGTCCCTGGCCCAGTGCATCATGGGAACAGGGCAGACCAAACTACCAAGCCAATTCTTAACCAGAAAGGAGACAAGCTACCGGGGACCGGTTTCTGGCATTTCAGCCTCGTCGGCCTGGCTTGCTTGAATCCTGATGGAGCAGTGAGCAAGGGACTCATGTCTGAGTATACCCTGCCACACCTATAGTGGCCAAAAACGATTCAGAAAAGGGGGTGGTGATGAACAGAGTGTCTGAATTAAGCAGACCACTCTTACCCACTCCAAAGATCAGGGCTTGATCCATCACCGTTATTTAGCTCACTGCCCCATCCCAGCTCAGAACCTGGCTATATGCAAATTAGTCTGTCCGTGGCCCAGTGCATCATGGGAACAGGGCAGACCAAACTACCAAGCCAATTTTTCACCAGAAAGGAGACAAGCTACCGGGGACCGGATTCTGGCATTTCAGCCTCGTCGGCCCGGCTTGCTTGAATCCTGATGGAGCAGTGAGCAAGGGACTCATGTCTGAGTATACCCTGCCACACCTATAGTGGCCAAAAATCATTCGGAAAAGGGGGTGGTGATGAACAGAGTGTCTGAATTAAGCAGACCACTTTTACCCAGTCCAAAGATCAGGGCTTGATCCATCACCGTTATTTAGCTCACTGCCCCATCCCAGCTCAGAACCTGGCTATATGCAAATTAGTCTGTCCCTGGCCCAGTGCATCATGGGAACAGGGCAGACCAAACTACCAAGCCAATTCTTCACCAGAAAGGAGACAAGCTACCGGGGACCGGTTTCTGGCATTTCAGCCTCGTCGGCCCGGCTTGCTTGAATCCTGATGGAGCAGTGAGCAAGGGACTCATGTCTGAGTATACCCTGCCACACCTATAGTGGCCAAAAACGATTCAGAAAAGGGGGTGGTGATGAACAGAGTGTCTGAATTAAGCAGACCACTCTTACCCAGTCCAAAGATCAGGGCTTGATCCATCACCGTTATTTAGCTCACTGCCCCATCCCAGCTCAGAACCTGGCTATATGCAAATTAGTCTGTCCGTGGCCCAGTGCATCATGGGAACAGGGCAGACCAAACTACCAAGCCAATTTTTCACCAGAAAGGAGACAAGCTACCGGGGACCGGATTTTGGCATTTCAGCCTCGTCGGCCCGGCTTGCTTGAATCCTGATGGAGCAGTGTGCAAGGGACTCATGTCTGAGTATACCCTGCCACACCTATAGTGGCCAAAAACGATTCAGAAAAGGGGGTGGTGATGAACAGAGTGTCTGAATTAAGCAGACCACTCTTACCCAGTCCAAAGATCAGGGCTTGATCCATCACCGTTATTTAGCTCACTGCCCCATCCCAGCTCAGAACCTGGCTATATGCAAATTAGTCTGTCCCTGGCCCAGTGCATCATGGGAACAGGGCAGACCAAACTACCAAGCCAATTCTTCACCAGAAAGGAGACAAGCTACCGGGGACCGGTTTCTGGCATTTCAGCCTCGTCGGCCCGGCTTGCTTGAATCCTGATGGAGCAGTGAGCAAGGGACTCATGTCTGAGTATACCCTGCCACACCTATAGTGGCCAAAAACGATTCAGAAAAGGGGGTGGTGATGAACAGAGTGTCTGAATTAAGCAGACCACTCTTACCCAGTCCAAAGATCAGGGCTTGATCCATCACCGTTATTTAGCTCACTGCCCCATCCCAGCTCAGAACCTGGCTATATGCAAATTAGTCTGTCCGTGGCCCAGTGCATCATGGGAACAGGGCAGACCAAACTACCAAGCCAATTTTTCACCAGAAAGGAGACAAGCTACCGGGGACCGGATTTTGGCATTTCAGCCTCGTCGGCCCGGCTTGCTTGAATCCTGATGGAGCAGTGTGCAAGGGACTCATGTCTGAGTATACCCTGCCACACCTATAGTGGCCAAAAACGATTTAGAAAAGGGGGTGGTGATGAACAGAGTGTCTGAATTAAGCAGACCACTCTTACCCAGTCCAAAGATCAGTGCTTGATCCATCACCGTTAATTAGCTCACTGCCCCATCCCAGCTCAGAACCTGGCTATATGCAAATTAGTCTGTCCCTGGCCCAGTGCATCATGGGAACAGGGCAGACCAAACTACCAAGCCAATTCTTCACCAGAAAGGAGACAAGCTACCGGGGACCGGTTTCTGGCATTTCAGCCTCGTCGGCCCGGCTTGCTTGAATCCTGATGGAGCAGTGAGCAAGGGACTCATGTCTGAGTATACCCTGCCACACCTATAGTGGCCAAAAACGATTCAGAAAAGGGGGTGGTGATGAACAGAGTGTCTGAATTAAGCAGACCACTCTTACCCAGTCCAAAGATCAGGGCTTGATCCATCACCGTTATTTAGCTCACTGCCCCATCCCAGCTCAGAACCTGGCTATATGCAAATTAGTCTGTCCCTGGCCCAGTGCATCATGGGAACAGGGCAGACCAAACTACCAAGCCAATTCTTCACCAGAAAGGAGACAAGCTACCGGGGACCGGTTTCTGGCATTTCAGCCTCGTCGGCCCGGCTTGCTTGAATCCTGATGGAGCAGTGAGCAAGGGACTCATGTCTGAGTATACCCTGCCACACCTATAGTGGCCAAAAACGATTCAGAAAAGGGGGTGGTGATGAACAGAGTGTCTGAATTAAGCAGACCACTCTTACCCAGTCCAAAGATCAGGGCTTGATCCATCACCGTTATTTAGCTCACTGCCCCATCCCAGCTCAGAACCTGGCTATATGCAAATTAGTCTGTCCCTGGCCCAGTGCATCATGGGAACAGGGCAGACCAAACTACCAAGCCAATTCTTCACCAGAAAGGAGACAAGCTACCGGGGACCGGTTTCTGGCATTTCAGCCTCGTCGGCCCGGCTTGCTTGAATCCTGATGGAGCAGTGAGCAAGGGACTCATGTCTGAGTATACCCTGCCACACCTATAGTGGCCAAAAACGATTCAGAAAAGGGGGTGGTGATGAACAGAGTGTCTGAATTAAGCAGACCACTCTTACCCAGTCCAAAGATCAGGGCTTGATCCATCACCGTTATTTAGCTCACTGCCCCATCCCAGCTCAGAACCTGGCTATATGCAAATTAGTCTGTCCCTGGCCCAGTGCATCATGGGAACAGGGCAGACCAAACTACCAAGCCAATTCTTCACCAGAAAGGAGACAAGCTACCGGGGACCGGTTTCTGGCATTTCAGCCTCGTCGGCCCGGCTTGCTTGAATCCTGATGGAGCAGTGAGCAAGGGACTCATGTCTGAGTATACCCTGCCACACCTATAGTGGCCAAAAACGATTCAGAAAAGGGGGTGGTGATGAACAGAGTGTCTGAATTAAGCAGACCACTCTTACCCAGTCCAAAGATCAGGGCTTGATCCATCACCGTTATTTAGCTCACTGCCCCATCCCAGCTCAGAACCTGGCTATATGCAAATGAGTCTGTCCCTGGCCCAGTGCATCATGGGAACAGGGCAGACCAAACTACCAAGCCAATTTTTCACCAGAAAGGAGACAAGCTACCGGGGACCGGATTTTGGCATTTCAGCCTCGTCGGCCACTCTGTTCATCACCACCCCCTTTTCGAGCTCTTCTCTGCATCCAAGATATCTCGATAGTCAGACAGCACAGCAGGATTCACCAGATCCGGAGAGACACGGCGACAATAAGATGGAATGCACCCACCGCTTCTTGTTCGTGACTCACACAGCCGTCCGAGTCGCCAACAACACTTGTTCAGGGCCACGCCACCTCGGCTCTAAGCTGCTGGACCTCTCGAATGATCGGATCATCACATGGTCCCCAGGAGGGAGATCATGAGCCTCTCCAATAGATTTATCTGGGAGCGCTTCTCGAACCTGCTGATGAATAGAAAGTAAATCATTTGTTAATCGTGCCAAATAATCGTTCATCATTATACAAGGCACATCATGTATTAAGCGAGGCTTAGGAACTCCCTAAATATTCATTGGCCTTCCAAACACCACTTCATAAGGTGTGAGGCCAGATCGGGAGTGTGGTACTGATCTGATAGACAGTAATGCTAAGGGCAAGGCATCCGGCCATTTCAAAGACGTGGATGCCACGATCTTTGCTAGCTTCAGCTTCAAAGTAGCGTTATATCTTTCCACCAAACCTGCTAACTGTGGGTGAAATACAGCATGGAATTTTGGCTTTATCCCCAATCCTTTCAGGACTTACTCCACTATTTTCCCAACAAAGTGGGGACCATTATCATTCCACAAAAATTTACAAACACCGATTCGCGGGAAGTACTCCTTGAGTAACACCTTAGCTGTTGTCAATGCTGTATTGTCCTTCGTGGGGTAGGCTTCTATCCATTTACAAAAGGCACACACCACCACAAAGACATACTTGAGATTGTTACAGCGCTCAAGCTGGATGTAATCCATCTGTAGTACTTCGAATGGTGCAGTAGGTGGCACAAACCCGCCTTTAGGAGTATAAGTCCCTTTGGCAGGATTGTACTGTAAGCATATCAGACAGGTCTGCACTACTCTCTTAGCCGTGCTGGCAATCTCAGGATGCTCCCAAACTTGTGTAAGCAATTTAGTAATTGCAAGAGCTCCAACATGTGCCAGCCCATGTGTCATTCGAACCATTGCTTGCAAATAAGCGGCAGGCAATTTCCATCTCTCCATATCTTTACTACGCCAACAGCCCTCATCATCCAACACACAGCTCTGTTGCCCAGGTTGCAAGTTCTGCTTCAGAAGCTGATTTCTGTATGTCTAATACTTCTTCTCTGGCGTCATGCCATCGCTCAGCCTGCGATTTCACCACATTCAATGGAGAGACATTCTTTAACATTGCAGTATCTCTCACTATGCGATCTGCAAAAGCATTTCCTTGTCCTATTTTGTCTGTCACCTTCTTATGTGCACTACATTTGATTATCGCTACTTTCTTTGGACATAATAGTACATTCAGGAGATCACGTACCAACTCTCCATGCATGATTTGCACTCCATGCGAAGTCAGAAACCCTCGTTCCTTCCAGAGTAGGCCGAAATCGTGCACTACTCCAAAAGCGTAATGACTATCAGTATAAATATTCACACATAATCCAGCACTTAGCTCACATGCTTTCGTTAGAGCTATCAATGCAGCTGGTTGGGCTGATGTTTGCGGTATTCGTGCTGTTTCTACCACTATCTTAAGTGTCGTTATTGTATAGGCTGCAGAAGTCGTACCATCTGGCAACTTTAAACATGATCCATCAACCCACAGTTCCCCATCTACATCTGGAAGTGGCGTATCCTGCAAGTCGATACGACCCTTTGTTTGTTCTTCGGTCAGAAAAACACAATCATGTTGTTCTTCCTTTTGGGGCTCAGAAACAGGATATGGCAATAAAGTAGCAGGGTTCAAAGTGGCGCACCTCTTCAGTGTAATATGTGCCGCCAACAGCGTTAGCTCGTATCCTGTTAAACTAGCACTAGTTAAATGCTGTGTTTTCGTTTGGTTCAATAAAGCATCTACCGCATGGGGCACTAACACCAACAATTTGTGTGACAAAACTATTCCCTCACTCTGTCGTATAGACACTGCTGTTGCTGCAACTGCTCGAAAACACCCAGGTAATCCTCGTGCTACAGGATCAAGTACTGCTGAAAAGTAAGCACAAGGTCGCTGTTTATCTCCGTGTGTCTGCACTAAAACTGACAATGCACACCCATCCTTCTTATGTACATATAATGTAAAGATCTTTGTATAATCTGGTGTAGTTTTGGACAACAATGCTAACAATGGTTTTATAATGTATGAAAATCCTAATATCCACTGCCTACAAAAGGACGTCAGACCTATGAAAGCACGAACATCTTTCTGAGTGCAAGGGACTGGTGTATCTAAAACTGCTTGAATTCGATCTGATGTCAATGCACGTCCCCCCTTAGACAAATGATGACCGAGGTAGGTCACCTTTGGTCTACAATATTGCAACTTCTTCCTCGAAACCTTGTGATTATTCTTGGCAAGGAAAGAAAGTAGGGAAAGAGTACTCTCCTCACATTGTTCCTGCGTGTCTGCTGCTAACAAAATATCGTCAACATATTGAATAAAAGCCACTCCAGACTGTAGCTCGAAAGAATCAAGCTGCCTTTTCAAAGCCTGACTGTAAATGCTAGGGCTTTCTGTGTAGCCTTGAGGAACCCGACAACATCTATATGATTTGTTATTTAATGTAAAGCCGAAAAGATACCGGCTATCGGGATGAATGGGAATTGAGAAGAAAGCATTCTTCAAGTCGATAACAGGGAAGGTGGTGGCTGTAGGTGGAACCAAAGTAAGTAAGGTAGTAATATCAGACACCACGGGATATTGGGGCACTACTATCTTATTGACTTCCCTCAAATCAATAATGAAATGATAAATCTTAGTGTCTGTGTCTTTCTTTAGAATCGGAAGAATAGGGCTGTTACAAACATTATATGGGACTTCCTCCACCACTCCTGCAATAATCAAGTCATTTATGATATGCATCAAGGCAACTTCACCTTCTCTAGAGACTTTGTACGGTGTTACACGAGGCAAAGACACTCCCTCCTTTACAGTAATACGTATGGGAGGGATAACCATCTGTCCTACATCAGTATCAGAAGTGGCCCACAGAGTACTTTGAAGGGAGGCTAAGGCATCGGCCTCCTGAAGGAGGCACGATCTCTCAATTTCTCGGTAATTCTCATTCAAAATAACGCGCACCCCTTCAGGGGCACAGCGTATAGTTGCTCGAAAATGTTTAAGCATATCAAGTCCCACAATATTATCTGGTGTATTTGGAGACAACAAAAACGGACATGGGGCAGTAAACTTATCAATGTGAAATGGAAGGGCTAAGAGAAGGTGTTCCATCGAACCCTATTGAGGTAATCATTACGCCAGACAGGGGAGCCCTTGGAACCAAGTGTTTGGACAGAGCGCTACAAATAGCTCCCGTATCAACCAGAAACTGATCAGTAAAACCCAAAACATGCGCTGAAATATATGGACCCCTTTGATCTACTGGTACTTCAACCGATTCCACACCCCATCCTACGCAATCCTATGCATACGTATTATCCTGAGACTCAGAAGACTCACCCTCAGCTATCTGATACTGATTATGTGGTAAATAAATAAATAATACCCTATTTTTGACTAGACATATATCATAACAGATAGCTCAATAAATAAGAGTCAAGATTCGAGGTAGTAGGAGTTTTTGCAGGTTTAATACAGCATAAGGACAGGAACAGGACAACCTGCATAGAAATAGGATGACAGGGCCCAGCAGCTGCTGGGGCTGGGTCTGGGATGAGCGCGCTGCCTTTTAATAACAATACATGAGCATATATACATAACGCAAACACATAGCATTACATTGCAGTAGGCGTAGCAGTGGGTGGAGCAGAAGGCGTGACGCGTAGCAGTCGCGAAAGATAAGAGTAAAAAGAAGGTGTAACTCAGACATGTGATACAAACGTAACAGAATATGTCATGAATGGGCGGAAACATAGGAGGGGGCTACCTAAGGAGCCGGGGCCTCTAACCTGGTGGTGCGCGCAAACTGGCAATGACGTGTTACGAGGAGAAGCTGGGGGCTATGAACTCTGTGCTAGGAGCAGAGACTAAAGTCTGGAGGGTCGGAGCGACATGTACCTAAACCCTATCTAGTATCTGATGTTTAGGGAACATGTTGATATAAACTAGAAGTCATGAGGGGAAAGGCTAACTCGATTCTAAGACTGGACCATGCATTTATTCTACATGTAGTGCGTGATGAAGAATATTAAATGACCATTAAATACAGTATTTCTCTTAACGTGGAGACGTGAAGGCTAGACAATGACGGAAACTATTGATGTAGTTCAGTAGCTTAGGAATGCAGAGAAGGAGGACTAAACTGATAGCTGGAATCATAACATAGTCTTGGCAGACTCAGAGGCAGAGCCAAGCTGCACCGGGCACTGCGAGGCAGGAAGTAAGTGAAAGGTCGAGGATACAGGTGGGGGCTGGATCGCTCCTCAGCGAGGGTTCAGGAGACAGGAGCTGAATCTGGTGTCCAGGCCCTTTTGAGGCCTAGAAACGGGGACTTTATAATGAAATAACGTGCACACTGAGAAAACGTGGCAACGTAGCTTTACATAGGCCTGATATTCGTAGTATTCACGAGGACTGGAAACTGGCATACTAGAGGAGGACACAACTGTAATTGCGTCTTGAATCAGACATGGGGAATAACATATGCATATTGGTCATGCACACATAACATATGATGGATGACACGTAGAGACACAGAACATGGCAAAATTTACTTTTCCACATTCCCTCCTTGTCACTACGTTTCCATCAGGAAACATCAATATTCATGATACCATCTATCATTTCATACAGTACCATTTGTTCATCTCGAATTGTCTTGGAACGGGATTTAGAACGGGGCTTGGGACTAGGAATACAAGAGGTAGCACACATGCCGCAAATCGCAGGGCCACATTGTATACAGAGGCAGCAGCTGAATATGATCGCTACTGCGATACCTAGAAAGGACAGGACTTTCCATCCCCAGGCGGAAATTATATTCCAGAACCAACCGGACCATGTCCAGGTGCCTGGATCTTGGTGTAATAGATGGGCAATTTTATGAAGTCTGGTTATAGCTGAATAAACAGACGGCGCGTTATTTGGAATGAAAATGCAACAACTGGATCCGATGACTCTACAGGCCCCGCCCCTATCGGCCAGTATGACGTCAAGGACGAGACGATTCTGGAGCACAACAATTCTCATAAAGGATTGCTCTTCGGTTAAGTTACCTAGAGCGGAGGCAGTCTCATCTACTACAGCTTCAAGGGTTCTTGTTAACCTACGGATTAGCTTACTATTTACAACTGTACCTAAATAAGGGAAAACACCTTTATCAATATCAATGAATTGCTCTGCAGCAGTTTCAGTATAATCGACAATCGGGAGGTTTCTCTTGTGTCTAGTATGTACTAGGAAGGAATTCCTATGGTAGTCAGGTGGGGCTAGGAAAACAGGTGGCAGTAGGAAGGCAATGTAACAGGTTCCCTCCCAATCGAGGGGCAGACGAACATATGCGGTTTGACCACAAACAAAATAAGAATGACGTGAAGCTTTAAAAATAGATTTCCCACTGTCACTATACTGGATAATAGTAGTACAATCACTATGTCCTACGTGTACAGAACCATAATTACGGACACATAATTCGCCTTTGACTGGTAATACTGAAATAGCAGGTGAGTCTGGAGTAGTATCAGACTGAACATTCAGGACCATAAAATGCGACGAATAATTACCTAAATTGTACACTTCATTTTCTGGATCTAAACCTGTTCTGTGGGGGAAACCTTGCTTGTCTGGGAAACATGTGCTGTTAAGAAAAGACATATCTGTTAAGGAGGACGTTAACGTGGACCATGCTCCACACGAACCATTATGTGAAAAAGGATAAGGAAAAAGTGGCAGAACTCCCTTTGACGTCTGGAAAGGGGGGAGTCGACCACACACCCAACAATTAGTGGCATTGCTGGCCTGGTGTGAGTAATGTAACATGCGGATAAATGTATTGTTACGCATAGCGAGGCGGTATGAATATTCGTGAGGAGGCAGATCACTAAACGTGTGCTCTACTGTAACATTAGAAGGCTTATTTACATGAGGAACTGGAAAACACAGGAAAAATGCGTAACTAGTGCAGGATATCAAAAGGCTGAGAAATAATATGAAACTTAGAAAAACGATACATCGGATTGAGTTTTGACTAACTCTCTCACTATGGGGGTCTATTTTATACATGTCAGAAACAGTCTAACCGTTTCACCTAGGGGAGGACTTAGACAATCAAACTGGCTGACTTATTTTACTAGACCTTAATTTCTGTTTATACTCCTGTTGCGGAGTTTTCTCTAACAGGGGAGGGGTTGTGTCAATGTCATTTGCGGGACAGTCCTTAGAAACAATGTTTTGACAAGTCTTGATATCCTGGGAAATGTTCTTAGAGACCGGTTTCAATCCGTAGAATTTCTTGACGTGCGAAAGGTGCACCCAGCCGCGGCGTCCTTCCAATTTCACAGCTGTACGGGTGGTGAGGAGGACCTGACGGGGCTCCTTCCAACGTGGCTCCAGCGGACTTGATCTGTCGAAGTTACGTACGAGCACCATCGAACCTGGAACGATTTCATGCGGTGCCACCTCGGTATTGTCTGGAAATGTGGCGGCAACCTGTGAACGACATGAGTTGAGGGCAGACATCAAGGAAGCTAGGTAATCTGTCAGCATATTACATGAAACATCAGTAATACTTCGGGGTCTAGGAGTACCCCACATGTTAGGGGGGCGGCCGAATACGACCTCATACGGGGACAGACCTGATCTGGAATGTGCGACCATGCGCATATAAAACAAAGCGACTGGCAGAGCTACTAGCCAGTCCACACCCTTATCTTTACATATTTTGGCAATTCGAATTTTCAGAGTCTGATTATGTCTCTCGACTAGACCGGCTGCTTCAGGATGGCGTACACAATGAAACTTCCACTGGTACCCTAACAACAGGGAAACGTGCTTCATCAACTCAGATGAGAATGGCTGACCGTTATCAGAATATACGACTCTAGGGAGTCCATATCGAGGGAAAAACTCACGAACCAACTGCTTGGCAGTGGTCGCGGCTGTGTAATCTGGGACTGGATATGCTTCTGTCCATCTGGACAAAGCGCATACAACTACAAGGACATACTTGAAACCTCGACATCGCTCCATCTGAATATAATCCATCTGGAGGACCTCAAAAGGGTGGTCAGGAGGCTGGAAACCACCTTGTTCCACCGGGACACTTTTACCTGGATTAAACTGACAACATATCATACAGGTACGGACTTTCTGCTTGGCTGCAGCTCGTAAATGCTTGTTGAACCAAATGTTCTGGATACTGTCTAACATTGCTTTTTCTCCTAAATGTGCTGGACTATGTGCGGTATTAATGATGACTTGAACCATAGAGTCGGGGAGAAACCATGTGGTCCTACCCTTCGTCACCCATCCTTGATCTGTCTGGACCCCTCCTTGTTCAGACCACTTCTTGATTTCATCGGGAGTAGCATGTAACTGGATATCTATGACATCTTGAGTAGGGTCCTTAACTGTCATACATGTAGTCAGATCTGGAGTGTGTGTCATGTTAACTGGACTGTCTAGAGTCTGTGCTGTAAGCTTGGCTGTGCGATCTGCTAGATCATTACCTTGAGAAATAATGTCAGTGACTTTCGTATGTGCTTTGCATTTCATGATAGCGATAGATGTCGGTAAATGTATTGCATCTAACAGAGCTTGAATAAGGAAACCATGCTGAATCTTGGTTCCATGAGAGGTCATGAAACCTCTCTCCTGCCAGAGCACTCCAAAGTCGTGTACAACTCCAAATGCGTAACGTGAATCTGTGTAAACATTAACTTTCAGGTTCTTGGCGTGTATACAGGCTTGTGTCAGAGCAACTAGCTCTGCTGCTTGAGCGGACAGAGTATCAATACGGTGTGTTTCAATAACTTCGGTGTCAGTAGTCACTGCATACGCGGCGACTAGTTCTCCTGTACTAGTTCTCATACATGAACCATCCACATAAAGTGTCAGGTCAGGATCTAGTAACGGAATGTCTGTCAGGTCTTGTCTTGGCTTTGTCGTAATGTTGACTACTTCCACACAGTCGTGTGCGGCAGGATTTGAACTAACTGATGGTAACAGTGTAGCAGGATTCAGGATGTTGCAGCGTCTGATATCTATGTGTGGCTGGAACAGTGTCAATTCATAACCTGTTAAACGTGCAATTGTCAAGTGCTGTGTTTGTGTTCGGTTTAAAAGAACTTCCACGGAGTGTGGGACTTGTACTGTCAAGGTATGTCCAAAGACTATGGAATCACTTTGTCTGATAGCTAGTGCTGTGGCTGCAACTGACTTGAGGCACGCAGGCAGAGCCTGGGCGACTGGATCTAGTGTGCTAGAAAAATAAGCACAAGGCTTGTATTGTCCTGCTTGATCTTGTGTAAGAACAGATAATGCTGTACCTTCACGTTCAGTAACGAAAAGTGTAAAAGGCTTACTGTAGTTCGGTGTAGCTAGAACTGGAGCTTGGCATAAAGCTTTCTTTAACTCGTTGAAACTAAGTGTATGTTCAGATGTCCAAGGGAGAACAGTCGATACGGCTGCCTCCTGTGTCGTTAACTGTATCAGTGGCTTGGCTAGAAATGCATACTGAGGAATCCATTGTCTGTAATACGAAGTAAGGCCGATAAAGGCACGTACCTCCTTCTGGGTCTTGGGCTGAGGAAGACTCGCTATTAACTGGATACGGTCTGGTGTCAACTAGTGTGCTAGAAAAATAAGCACAAGGCTTGTATTGTCCTGCTTGATCTTGTGTAAGAACAGATAATGCTGTACCTTCACGTTCAGTAACGAAAAGTGTAAAAGGCTTACTGTAGTTCGGTGTAGCTAGAACTGGAGCTTGGCATAAAGCTTTCTTTAACTCGTTGAAACTAAGTGTATGTTCAGATGTCCAAGGGAGAACAGTCGATACGGCTGCCTCCTGTGTCGTTAACTGTATCAGTGGCTTGGCTAGAAATGCATACTGAGGAATCCATTGTCTGCAATACGAAGTAAGGCCGATAAAGGCACGTACCTCCTTCTGGGTCTTGGGCTGAGGAAGACTCGCTATTAACTGGATACGGTCTGGTGTCAACTGCCTACCCCTCTTGGACAGTAAGTGTCCTAAGTAGACCACTTGCTGGACACAGAATTGAAGCTTCGAAGGGGACACCTTGTGCCCCATCTCGGCTAGAAAATACAGAACCGTCAGGGATGCTCGCTCGCAAGCACGTTCAGAACGGGCTGTGATCAGTAGATCATCGACATACTGGAGCAGGGCAGTGTCAGTTGGCATGTGAATATTATCTAGTTGTCTCTTAAGTGCTTGACTGTAAATACTAGGGCTTTCTGTGAAACCTTGAGGAGCTCGTGTAAACATATAGCTCCTTCCATTTAAACAAAATCCGAAAAGAAACTGGCTGTCTGGATGGATGGGAACACTAAAAAATGCGTTCTTGAGGTCTATGACAGTGAAGAACGTGGCTTCGGAATCAATAGCAGTTAACAGGGAAGAGATATCTGGGACAACTGGGTACTGCGGAATAATACATTTGTTAAGTTCCCGTAAATCAATCACTAATCGATATACTGGGGGTGCATTTGGATCAGTACGTTTCATGACTGGAATGATCGGAGAGTTACATACATTGGAGTCAGTTTCTACAACTACTCCTTGAGCCATGAGCTCGTCAATCATTTTGGATAAGGCTGCTACAGCCTCAGGTGGCAATCTATACTGCCTGATTCGTGGTAACACTACACCTGGTTTGAGAGTCACACGATGGGGTGTGATTTGCATGTAACCTACATCAGTTGGACCTTGCGCCCATAAATGCTGCGGAACTTTAGACAGTCTGGAATCAAAATCTCGTAATACATAGTGACCCTTAAAGTCACGTAGGAACAATCGTATTCCCTCTGGGGAACAACATATAACTGCACCTAACTCTTTCAGTGTTTTAATGCCTAATAGATTTTCTGGACATGACTTAGTAAGTAACAGATCAGTAGTGCGGGACAATGGACCTACTTCTAGAGTGACTGGCTTTGAAATCTCATTAACGATAGGCTTTCCTGAAAATCCAAGGGAAACATTTCTTGAGCCTGAGAGCGGAGCCCCTGGAACTTCGGCATGACTAATTGTGGTCCTACTTGCCCCTGTATCAATCCAAAACTTTCTGTCTTTCCCTAATACTTGACTGTGAACATAGGGACCTTCTTGATCTACAGGTATCTCGATGAGAGGCAAACCTACCTCCCTCTCTAGGCTGTTTCATGAATATGGCTGGTACTCTGGATACTCAGACTGTGCATACTGGTACATCTGCGATGTAACATGCTGTGTTGCAGCAATAGGCTGCGGTGCTGTAACTGTCTGTTGTGCATTCTGTGGCTGAGGAATCTGTGAAACTTGTTCCTGTCTAGGCGGACGTGGTCTTTCTTTGGTCTTACCAGTAGCTATGTTGTGTTTCAGAACTGCACACTCATTTATAAAATGACCTGGCTGTTTACAATAATTGCAGTTCCCTTTAACGGGAGCTGCAGGATGACTGACTTGATTCGGACCCCTCTTCTGACTGTCTTGGGGAACAGATTTTGCAACTAGCACTTTCATTTTCGTGTCTTTCATACGTTTTCTTTCGTGTTCTTGCTCTTCCCTGATTCTATTCTGGTGGTACTGGAGCATCTGGAGCATCTGGGACGGAGTATTTGCTTGCCAGGTGCTTTCGACTTTCAAAACTCGTTTTTTAATTGGTGGACTTGAATTCTCGACTAATTTGGTAACGAAAAGGTGAGGGTATGACTCACTACTTGTCTTGAGACCACTGTTGATACTAAAGCACTTTTCAAACCTAGAATAAAAATCACTAATATCTTCATCTTGTTTCTGTTTACAGGCTGAGATTGCATCCCAGTCTTCTTTTCTCGTTGTTAATAATCTGGGTAAAACTTGAATTAATAATTCTGGTAATTCTTTACATTTCTCTCCTAGACCAGTACCTGGTACACGTATCTTATCTTCTGCTTCTAGGACTGCCCAATCTATCTTTTTCTCTCCCACCTCCCATTCTTTTTCCTTTAGCTTTTCATACACCCCTGCGGGTAGCAGAACCTTTAACATTTTAATGATATCTGGGTAAGTGTATTCTCCCATACGGAGCATGTCTTTTAATTCTCTATGGAACCCTGCTGGATCTTTGTCATGACAGGGAATTAATTTCTTCATTTCGAGGAGTTCCATCTTTGTGATCGGAGTGTATACAAACACTCGCTGCATTTCGCCACCCGCTCCTCTGACTGGGTGGACTTCTCGTAACGGATTCTGTCTGTCTATGTAGAATGATTTACTTTCTGGGGGTGAGACATGAACAAAATGCGGGTTCAAGAATGTTCTATATTTGTGGCGTTGTTCTAGAATGACACTAATTAAGTCGGTACCTAGACCTTCCATTTGTACTGGAGTAACTCGTTCAGGATATCATGTAACGGGCCTGGATCAGAATGTTGACCCTCATACAGAGTAATGAGGTGCTGAATCATATACATACCCACCAGTCGCTGCTCGGCTGGGGGCATTTTCAGGAACATTTGTGCCACTATTTCGTCTGGAAAAGTGGTAGAATCAGTAATCCATCTGACTGCTGATCGGACTAGTTCCTGTTCATGCATAGTACTTAACTCACTATAACCGATTCGTGATTTCAGAATGTGATCGGTAGCTTGAAATACTTGTTCTAGGGAAACTTGTTCTGGTGCTGGATGATGGAAAATTGGCTTGTGTTCTAGACGTAAATGGCGATCTGGAAATCTAGATTTTCCTACATACGCTATTCTGGCGGTATTCTCGTCGTCTTCCTCTTCAGGATCAGAGGTACTTTCTTTCTCGCTTACTTGTGCGGCTTTACGCTGTTCGTGTATCTTTATTATCTCTCTACGGATTTTCTTGTACATACTTTCCATGGCACCAATGGTATTGTGCTTTCCTTCGGCTATATTATCACTCCACTTTGTCAGAGTTTTCATTTCTTCCGGGTCTTTAGACGGGTAATCCTGTTCTCTTATTAGACAGTTAATTAGGAACTTTAATATCATGCGCTGAATCTCGGCTTTCCTTTGAGACATGGCATCACTAATACTTTGTGGGTCATCCCCTGTACGGATGAAACGATATATCCTGTCTAGATCTTCTTTCATATTCAGCAGGGTGACTAGATACTCGGTCACTC
Source organism: Lissotriton helveticus (assembly GCF_964261635.1). NCBI lineage: Eukaryota > Metazoa > Chordata > Amphibia > Caudata > Salamandridae > Lissotriton > Lissotriton helveticus. The sequence goes on from NC_136057.1 coordinate 824,890,607, forward strand.
TCCTTACGCGTACGGAATATAAAACCATATTAAACTCGCCTGGAACTGGGTCATAGACACATTCGCCAAGGGTTTGCCTAATCTCTGCAACAGACTTATTACTTTTAGGAGTACGCTGTGATGCTTGAGCATGTAATTCGAGTGCTGATAAACGCTTGTATGGCGGCGGGGTTTGAGGAAGACCTCCTCCTGCGGCCCCTAAACTAGAATCATCAACTGATGCTTTCCGTCCTGGCAGGGTCGGTAATTGTAACGTGGGCTGGACTTGTATGGCGGGCTGACCCGGGGGGGCTGTTAAGGGCACCCCGGTGTCTGGAGGAGCAAGAATTACCTGATTTACAGGGACTGGCGGAGCGCGAACAGGATTTGCATATTCGGGGACTGTGTCGTCCAGATAGGACGAAATAAAAATATCAGCTGCGGTCGGTTTGTGACGTAGCTTGGTCGGAACTAATGGTGGCGGGAAATTACTGGATGCCTCTGGGGTCGCTTTTGGCAAGCCCTAGGCAAGAAGAGGATACATACCCTTAATGAGGGCATTCCTCTGTCTGTCTGATTGCTCAGTTCTAACTCGTTCACCTATCTCGATTAATTCTCTTTCTTGGGCTCGTTCTTGGGATTCTCTACTTAGTTCTGACTTTCTGATTTCTTTTTCGGTTCTTTTATGAGCTTCTTTACGCCATAACTCGATGGCATCTTTCTGTGACTGTCTGGCTTTCTTTTTCCATAATGCTTCTTCTACTCGCATGATGCATTCGGCATCCCATGTACCCGATACGGGCCATCTATACTTTTCTTCTAACTGTTTGGTATATTCTACCCATAAATCTAGATACAATATGGCACTTATGCCATGTTTCTGATACATAAAGTGACCTGGACTGTCCCTAGGCGGGACGGGAACTGCTGCTTCCAGCAGACCCTTTCTAGTTTTTAACTGACGTAATTTTGAGAAGAGCGGCATGACTGGACTATAATCTGGACATAATACAATACACAATGAAAACACGAAATCACGTCGCACTCATACCACAACATTAAAATACATGAAGAACATTATAAATAACAGTTCGAACAGAATACCACCTGAAAATACTTGAAATTTCTCGAGAACAGAACTGACTAGAACAGAAACTAGATGCACTGCTGAAACAGTACGAAACTTACCGGTCTCTTTAAAGAGACACGTCAGGACCCGCATCCACCGAAGTGGACACTTCGTTTGTGGGACTGTGTACCACCAACCCACAGACCAGAGTCAATTAAATTGACCCTGTCTAGATACCACCCCAGTAACGGTACTCACCGGGCAGCAAGAACGGAAGGCCTCGGACTGGACCGGACTGCTACGACGACGAACTTCGGACTTCAGTTACGGGTGGACCTCCGGATACCTCGGACCTTGGACTCTTGGCTTGGGCTCTGGTCGGGACTCGCCGCGTTCCTCCACCGTCTCGTCTGGATGCTGGACCGCCTCCTCCGTCTCCTCCGTGGGCCTGAGGGATACTTGAGCAGAAATATCTGCCACTGCGCAGAAGAGTTCCGTCACGACTGCAGAGGGTCAGGGGGTCGGTGTGGCTTCACCGACGCGTGGGGAAAGGGCAAGTCCCTATTCGGGCGCCATTATGTGGTAAATAAATAAATAATACCCTATTTTTGACTAGACATATATCATAACAGATAGCTCAATAAATAAGAGTCAAGATTCGAGGTAGTAGGAGTTTTTGCAGGTTTAATACAGCATAAGGACAGGAACAGGACAACCTGCATAGAAATAGGATGACAGGGCCCAGCAGCTGCTGGGGCTGGGTCTGGGATGAGCGCGCTGCCTTTTAATAACAATACATGAGCATATATACATAACGCAAACACATAGCATTACATTGCAGTAGGCGTAGCAGTGGGTGGAGCAGAAGGCGTGACGCGTAGCAGTCGCGAAAGATAAGAGTAAAAAGAAGGTGTAACTCAGACATGTGATACAAACGTAACAGAATATGTCATGAATGGGCGGAAACATAGGAGGGGGCTACCTAAGGAGCCGGGGCCTCTAACCTGGTGGTGCGCGCAAACTGGCAATGACGTGTTACGAGGAGAAGCTGGGGGCTATGAACTCTGTGCTAGGAGCAGAGACTAAAGTCTGGAGGGTCGGAGCGACATGTACCTAAACCCTATCTAGTATCTGATGTTTAGGGAACATGTTGATATAAACTAGAAGTCATGAGGGGAAAGGCTAACTCGATTCTAAGACTGGACCATGCATTTATTCTACATGTAGTGCGTGATGAAGAATATTAAATGACCATTAAATACAGTATTTCTCTTAACGTGGAGACGTGAAGGCTAGACAATGACGGAAACTATTGATGTAGTTCAGTAGCTTAGGAATGCAGAGAAGGAGGACTAAACTGATAGCTGGAATCATAACATAGTCTTGGCAGACTCAGAGGCAGAGCCAAGCTGCACCGGGCACTGCGAGGCAGGAAGTAAGTGAAAGGTCGAGGATACAGGTGGGGGCTGGATCGCTCCTCAGCGAGGGTTCAGGAGACAGGAGCTGAATCTGGTGTCCAGGCCCTTTTGAGGCCTAGAAACGGGGACTTTATAATGAAATAACGTGCACACTGAGAAAACGTGGCAACGTAGCTTTACATAGGCCTGATATTCGTAGTATTCACGAGGACTGGAAACTGGCATACTAGAGGAGGACACAACTGTAATTGCGTCTTGAATCAGACATGGGGAATAACATATGCATATTGGTCATGCACACATAACATATGATGGATGACACGTAGAGACACAGAACATGGCAAAATTTACTTTTCCACAATTCCATCAATCAAAAGTATTATGATCAGCCTGACCATGACCCCTAGCTTCAAACCTACCACGATCATTCGCTCCACCCCTCGAACCTGAATAACTATTCCGAGACCTTCCATTCCCTCGACCACGCTGATTACGCTGTTCTCGAAGCACCGGACAATCTGAAAGCCAATGTCCAAACTGTTTACAGTATGCACACTGATCTTCAGAAATATCGAAACGAGCAGAAGACGTTCCATACGACCCACGTCTACCCCTATCATTTCCTCTCGACTGCGTAGCGTAAACGTGAGCCAACATCACCTTCGTCTTCAAATCCTTCGCTTTCTTATCACTACTTTCCTTAGCCTCCAATTCCTGCCATTCATAGTACTGAGCCATAGTCAATAAAGAAGCAGGAGTTGCAGTGGTCCATAAACTTTCACTAGTCTTCAAACGCTTTGCAATCTCCGGTAGGAGATTAGCCACATACTTATCGACGAACAAATGCCTGCCCGTGTCCTCTGTTAATAATTGACCACAGAAATCATGAAACGCTTCCTCAAAACGCGAAAAGAAGTCAGAGACCGATTCATCTGGCTTCTGTTTGCAAGAAGCCAACATCGTCCAATCAATCTTTGTAGGGGGAACAAGCGTTTTTAATTTATTCAAAATAGCCATGGGAGATCTAAAATTAGTTGACATGGCTTACATGCGGGTTCTCTATCCAAATCAGCTTGTGCTAATTCCTTCCAATCTGCACCTAAAAGCGGTCGATCATCAAACTCACGAACCGCCCTCCACATATCAGGGGGCAATATTAACCCAAAGAAAAGATCAATATCAACTAATGTAATAACACACGAAGAAATAGCTCCTTCCACTCCCTCATAGAAAGCTGCCGGATTTTTGCGTAGGTCAGGCAAAGCATTTTTAAGTGCCATAACATCCGCTCTATTCCAAGGAGTATAAACTCAATTATATATGAAATAACCCTTCGCATTTACAGACAATTTGTCATCATCTGTACCTTGCCCTTTAGGAGGGACATACAAAGGCGCAGCTTCTCGCATAGGCATAATATGAACTGTAGCACTCTTATCTGCTCCAAAGATAGGACACTCTTTGGACTCAGCCGTCGATCCAGACGCAGTCGAACCTGCTGTCTTTTTCGCCGCCCGTAGTCTTAACGTCTCGTCCCGTAGCTGAACCAAACGCTGGAAGAAACTATCTGCATCTGTAAAAACAAAAACACCTTTACGTAAATTATCACGACCAACTGATATATCCTTAGGTTCCAACTCAGATGAATACTTTCTAAACCGTTCAACAACTTCGTCTCCAAAATGTTCCAGAAAATACAATTGTTCTTTTTCAGACCACTTACGCATAAGTTCATCAATCGCTGAAATAGTAATAACATTAACATTAAGTTTACGAGCCAACCCGCGTAATTCCGCAGATCGTTCAACACTAATCCTAGAACGAGTATCCTCTGATTATCCTCGTCGGAGTCCTCATCCGGGGCCGTAGGCGGAACATACGGAGGCGGGCAACGATCTAGCAATGAAAAATCATCAGATTCATTAGTAAGGACAGGATAAAGAGGGCGTCGAATAGGAAACTGACCATTAACTTGCAAATTACGTTCTCGTATCTCCCTCTCTTTCTGTTCCTGCAATTCTTTTTCCTGCAGCTGTAAAGCTTTATCACAAGCAGCCTTTCGCTGCTCCTTGTCCGCCAAGGCTTGTTCACGCTTCATTCGTTCACACACCGCTTTCTCCCACATACGCACACAATCAAACATATCCTGTCTAGACCTGCGCTGAAACAAACACTGCTCCACATATTGAACCTTTCGTAAATCAAACGACCCATGTAGTGGCCATTGCAATTCATGATCAGTTTTCGTGTATTTGTGCCATAATGTACTATACATAATAGGGGGAAGGCCAAATTTTATGTACATTTCACGATTAGGTGTCCCCACTGGGGGAGCCGGCTGAGATTCATTTAATCGACAACTGGTACCCTTTCCAAAACAGCACATTCCTCGAAGTGTGCTGAAAACAGGCATGTAAAATATATCACGAAAACGCGATATTACATTAAAATGGCACTTAATATGTTTTACACATGGTGTGCCGTTCAAACAAATACAAAGTCAGAGAAATATCTCTGCATTACCTGCCTATGTAAGGTGCACTCCACATATAATCCAAATCATAGATCTAAATGTTAGCTAACTCAAATGAATCCAAAAAGCCACAGTAAGTGTCAGTAGACTACCTTACCAATCAAAACCTTACCAAATATTCTCAAATATCCAGGTCCCAACTGCCAAGTTCCTAAATCGAATCGGCCAAACGGTCACTGCACGACAACCCAATCGATCAGGATCTCAGTCGAGGACCGGCGCCACCTGGAAGGTCAGGTCAGAAGGTAGGGAAAAAAAACCATGGGTGCCAAGACTCGGGTCACTCAGTGGCAGCGTACGCGTCCATGGCGAGTTTCTAATCCTTCGTCGCGACCACTCCTTCGGGCATCCTAGTCGCCGTTGAGTCCCTTCGTGGTCGCCAATTTGTGGTATTGGGTTTCAACAGATCTACTTACTCTGCAAAAACTCTCGACACCGTAGAATGGAAGTTGGCACGGAAACTGGAAATGCAAAAGACAAGTTTATTAAGACCCCATGGGGTGGTGGTACAATCCTACAGCACCCTTCCGTAATGCAAGAAGTATCACACCGAACATCAGTGTGTGGCTTCTTTTATACAGTTTAACAAGAATTCAAAAAGTAGGCGGTATACACTTTACACAATTTAGGTACATATAAGGGCATTTTTGGAACACAGCCAACTTATGGGAGGAGTTTAACACCACTGGTCAGTTTGAAAAACATTCCTAAGCAGTGACCGATCATTAACCTTAAATGCTCAAATACGCATGCGCAATCTTGACCATTGCTAAAAATAGCCATTTGCTGGGCAAAGTAAATGGTCATCAGTAAAGAGAAAGGACAAAAGGGCATGCTGACCACGAGGCAGCGCGTTCACTCAAAATGGAAGCCAGGAATACAAAATGGCCTCCGCAAACATGGTCAAGCTAATAAGGAAAGTTTGTGTAGCTGAAGCAAATGCTAACTCGATCACTGCCAAATTACGACAACCCTACCAATAAAGGACTATCGGGCTTATTGTTCAACCACACCAACTGGAAATAGAGGATGTCGACTGTGTCAATACCCCAGAGACTCAGCTGAGCATATCATCTGTTGTTGTCCAGCGTTGGTAAGTCCGTTGGCGCAAATACTTAAGGGTAATATTCAATCTTAATAAAGTAAGAACATGCAAGGAGACCTTAACGCACATTTATACCACAACAGTGCCAATGGAGTTGGCAAGTGCCGGGAAGTTCTTTGCCACTGCTGGACAGATCCTATGTCAAACGCAAAGTCCAGAAAAATAACAGCTAAACTACAATCCGTATGTTGATAAGCATCTATAGTATTAATAGTGATGCTTCACGAACTCCTATGGTCATGAACATTGCCACCTTAATTGAACAGACAAATAAACAAAGGTTCTCATGGCCACCGTTGATTCAGTACCAAGCTTGATCAGCTAAGATGATCTGACATTTGGGCACTGACTGGCGAACCCGATGCATATGTACATGTTTTTTAACTTTCTCTTTTTCTTTTAAATCCCTTTGCATTTTAAATGTTTTTCTTAAAACGTTTATCTGTTATCAATCTACTGTTTTTTTTACCATGATCGTAATATGCTTCACTTTTGTAAATGATTTTAGGTAATCATACAATACAGTATTCACACTCTCAAAATTCCATACTGGGGATAGACAGCCAGCAAAAAGTCAATTGACAGGCCCAAAAGTACAATCAGAAAGTTGTGCCTGGTATGACTTTTAGAAAAACAGAAGTGTGTGAAGTGTGGTAAAGTGTGAAGCGGTACACAGTAACACTGAAAGCAAACCAGAGCATAATACCAATGTAAAAAACAATGTTCAATTCGGAAATTCTTTTTGTGCTTGAATATTATTACAAGAGAGAGGTAGGTGACTCTCAAGGTCGCAGAACAAAAACGTTATCAAGGAAATAGCCAAACATTGTTTAAAGAAATATATTTAGTTTTGGATTTCTCTATTTTCAAAGTAGGTGTTGCCAGTATACAAAGAATTGTACAACGGCAGTGTAAACAGGTAAGTGCACTAGTCAAAATGGTGCCAGAAAAGATAAAAACAATAATAAAGTCACAGAATTAAAATCATATGTAGGAGTCACACGGCTCCGTACAGCAGCTTGCTCTGTTGAAGCTCAAACAATCTGTAATTAGTTAGGCACAGTTTTAAGCGCAAAGAGAAATAGGCAGGGTCTTCCTCAGGGTCAACAGAAAAGTCAGTAGCCAACAATAAGTTCTATTAGCGGGACCTAATTAAGCGAAGCTATGAGCCTCGCCAGTCACAAAGCAGTGTTGTCCTGCCACCAACTAGGCACACCCAAGAACAACATTTGCACAAAACTATAATGCATGTGACAAGGCAATAGGAGCAAATGTATCCCATTTTGCACTCCTGCAAATTCTCATTGTATATTCTTTTTTTTTTCTAAAATTCACCTTTACTCGAGTCCTGCCACATATAATCGAACAAAGGGGAATATTATCAAGAAACAGCTTTAAAATTATCGCTGCTTTAGAGTCAGGAAACTGCCGCTAAAGCGGCGATAATGGGCTTGATAATATGCCCTTGTGAATTCCCATAAAAGCCAATGTTCTGGGGTGAACATGGGCTTCTATTGGAATTCTCAAGAACATATTATCAAGCCCATTATCACCGCTGGAGCGCCAGTTTCCTGCCGCTAAAGCAGCGATAATTTTAAAACCGTTCTTGATAATATGCCCCAAGGTTTCCTTAATGGGGTCCAAACTAGATTGATCTGTATTTAGTGCTAATGCATCAAATATGTTTTGATATGTACTCCTGTTACATTACCTTGTTTGTGAGGTGTGATTTAATGCTGATATTTTTACTGTATTTCTTCAGTGCATTGAGACCATTCTGGAATTTGTGCTGTAAATATAGAATTATTGCATTTGCAGGCGTTATTTTTCCAAGACATTAGTTTTGGAATTGAAGTATATCTTTCAATCATGTTGCAGCCTTGAAATTAAAATGTACACTTTGTGTGTACGTTTCTGGCGCTTTTTAGAGCTACGTTATATGCTGGTGAGTAATTAATAACCTGTTTTCTCATCCACACCTAACCTAACCTCGACCCCCTCCAAATGAGTCTGTCTTCTCTAAGCAGATTCTTTAATTAGCATTTATCTGATAAATATTGCACATTGTTTTCAGGCAATACTCCAAACAAAACGACTGCTATACTTTCTGCAAATATTTCATACAGACATGAAGGACTTTGATTAGAAATTGCAAGCAATAGGAGAAAAATGTATTGTATACAGGGAGTTATTTAGTTTGAAAGTATCAAATAAAATGGATCTATAAAGAACAGAGATCTCGATCCACAACTGAGAGAGAATGTCAGGGTATTGTAATGACCTCATGAGAAGAGAGACACTACTTTGGATCATAAGTAATCACTCGAATAATGATAATCTGCCTTGGAATTTTGGGAGGCTTGTAATAATGTAATACTGTTATGCAACCTGCGATATGTATGTTATTTTGAGAAGACCAAGCCAAATTTAAAATAAAAATGGAGACCCTTAAAGTCATTAGAGATTCCGTGCTCTGCTTGACATGGCATCAATCCTAGTTAGGCTCTGCAATGGTTCGCTGACGTAAAGCTCCTTCAATCTTTCTCCTTTAAAAATATGTTAACGAAATAGACTTGGAAACATAAAATGGTCCGGTGTAATAAGAAAAAAAATATCAGTGGAAAATAGAAGATATCTCATTAAAATTTAAATGGATTTCCACAAAAACCCGCTCAATAATGTGCTGTGGGTTGATAATAATATAGCAATCCTTTATTTTCAGGGAGCGCGCATATTTTGCATCGTCAATAACTGTTCTGAAATGTGTTAGGTTTGGAGCGGGAAAGTTTATAACTAAAATGATTTTGCATATGACTACGTTCGTATACAAGCTAGGTAAACGCATGCCAGCGATTTTTCCAACTAATTTTCTAAAGGAATTTATCTTTCACAAAAGGTACAAACATGAATACTCTCTTTCGTTTTAGGAGTGGTGCCAGATCTCTAGATATATTTGTATACCCTCTAGAGAAAGGAATCGCACAAATTCAAAAAACATTAGCAGTTTAAAAAAAATTGACTTTTTGACAACTTTGAAAAGTATGCTGAGAATTATGTTTCGTCAAAGTAATTCACTATCAAATATAAACATTCTATGTGAGGTACTCACCTCAAAATATTGAGGGGCAGATTTAAAAGAAAGTGCCGCAGCGCGGCACCGCAAGCCCTTTGGCTGCACCACGCTGCAGCACTTTCAGAGCACAGGAATGCAACATATTTACAATAATATATTGCATTCCTTTGCTCTCCCCTGCACTGGTACACCAACAGCTGCCATGCGCCGGCACAGGCACCCCTGCACCATGGTGTAAGTATGCCTGCATCACAGGGAGATTGTTTTTTGTGCAGGAAGGTGCACGAAAAGAATCACTACAGGCATTTTCCTCTTTCAATGCGTGCTGTAGAATGCAGTACACATTGAAAGAGGAAAAAAACGAGGACAGATGAAAACAGTTCTCCTTGCTACACCACGCATTTCCAGGTTTACGATTCCTCGTAAATCTGGAAATGTGTCTGGTTCCATGTGTGTTGCGTGGGAACACCCATAGTAACACCCACTGAACGCCCCTTTCACGCAAAGTTCTGCATGCAAAGGGGCTGTATTGACGAGGACAGTAAAAGCCATGCAGGGTGGATTTTCCTGTCCTTGTAAATATGGGGCAGAGAAATGCGCTCCCAGTGTTTCACATAGGGTGACGTACTGGCAGCGCAAGGGACTTGTAAATCTGCCCCTGAGTTCCTGAGACATTAAGCTGAACTTTAGTATGTTTTTGTAATTGTATAACTTGAACTTGGCTAACGGGCATTGGGATGTTGAACTATTACACATTTGTGATTAGACAACTACTCTACATTTCACATAGTTTGCGTTTCCTTTAGGCACAAGGGGCAAAAGTGAATGGTCCAGAGCAGCAATATTTTGACTCGAAAGCTGAACACAGTCATTTAATCCAGGTGCCAAGGTTCCCTAATAATCAACTCAGCAATCACATCACATCTCCTCCTGCAAGCCACTCCTTTTATATTTTCCTCTTCGATTCCTCGTGCTGATATGACACAATGGTAATCGCTCACCATTCAGAACACTTTGTACTTTTATTAATGTTCATCAATTCCTCGTGCTGATATGACACAATGTTAATCGCTCACCATTCAGAACACTTTGTACTTTTATTAATGTTCATCAAATATTCAGTTATTAAAATTTTCTTTAGCTGTAAAAGCTAATACTGTTGCCTTACTGTTGGTGGATTCTGAAGAGTCCTTCTGCTTCATTATTGGAGAAGACATTTAGGGGGATATGTACAATTAAGTCGTTAGCCTCCTGGGCTTAACAACACGCTCCACCACTTCGGAAATGCAAGGCTACACCATATTTACAAGAAAGTGGTGCAGCCTTATGTTTCATGTGGGCTGCTTCATGAAGCACACATGAAAGTTACAAAATGGCATTTTTTTAAAAGGTGTGTTTGTGTACAGGAAGGGACACCTTCCTGTACATATCCTGTACACAAACAATCATGGCAACTTGCTTTTTGCATGTGTTTTGCACAAGGCAACAAACATTGAAAAAGCAAACACAAGGAGAAATAATGCATTTCTCCTCCTTACACCAACTAAAGACCAGGATTTTCCTGGTCTTAATGTTGGCGCTGCCTTCTATGTACGGCATCCTTGTACAAAGAGGGCAGTGTAAAATACAATGGGTGTTGCGGTTGAACGCCCACCACAACATTCACTGCATTCCCCTATCATGATAAACTTAGCGTGAAAGGGTGCCTTATGTACAAGGCAGCGTTAAGCCACATTAAATGGCTTAATACTGCCTTGTATATAAGTCAAGGCCCCTATCGCCATGGGAACGTCACAAAAAGTGACGTTTCTCTGGTGATAGGGGCGAATACTTATGACCCTTAAACTTTAAGTAACATTAGAGGGGCTTATTTGCAAGCTCCATGGGCCACCAGAGCATCTCTTTTTTGAAGCTCCAGCAGAACTGAATGCAAACCCATATCTACGAGACCATGCAAAGCCACCCTGCATGGCTCTTCATGGCCTTGTGGATATGGTGTAATGCATCACACTGCATCAGGGAGGCAAACAATGGGCGTTGTGGTCGGTGTTCCCATGGAACGCCCATGGATTTTGACACATTGCCAGATTTACAACACAGGATTAATCTGGGAATGCATCAAAACAAAGCACCTTCCCAGGGGTGGCGTAATGAGGAGAAATAACTTTAATTCTCCTAGTTTTTTCCTCTTTCTATGTCTGTTGCATTCTGCATTCATTGATTGTATTTTTTTTGTGCGGAAGGCTATTAGAACATTCTGCCACTAGAGGGCAGAATGTTCTAACAAATTAAACAAAGGGTTCTCAAAGCTCGAGGGGATATAAATCCCCTCGAACTTCGGGAAGCCTTTATAGAACATTGGAATGTTGCTCTGCGTGCCTTTACCGGCCCGTAGAAGCAGGGAGCACTCCATTGTCTGCAATGGAGCTCCCAACATTCCAATGTTCTAATCAACTTTAATTACCATTTCCTATTGGGGAAATTAAAATAGCAACGTGAAAAAGGGTTATGGATCTTACCCTGTAGGTCAACATGTTTCTGCCTTTGTTGACAATCTAATGTTCAGAGGCATTCGTCAGGACCAGGTTCTAGTCACTCTGCTCAAACATATGTGTATAAATGCAAAATATCACTATTTAGGAAAATATTCTGGACCAACCATACATTTCAATTGTACTTCAGTTCGGTAGGTCAGAAGTCCTAAAATAAAACACAACAAAAATATATAATCAATACATGATAATACTCCCACCACCCCGGTGTTACACCTTAAGGGATAACAATTCTTACCTAATGTGTATATCTGATGTGTCAACTCTACCTAGATCCAAATTCACATCGTATGAAGATCATAGGTAATGAAAAAAGATAAAAATGCAATAAGAACGTATGTTACTGGTAATTATTGAGATTACAACAGCACAAGCCATCTACATATCAGTTTATTTAAATAGGGATTGTATTTTGTTAGTTTATAATCATAACCAAACTCTTCTTAATAGGACATGGTAATTAAAGTTGGTTATTCCTATTGAGGGAATTTTAGATTCCTGCACCTTTTTTCCTCATATAATATTTGCATTCTGCCCCTCCCTGACACTCATTGAGGCTAATATAACAAACGTGATTATCAAAAAACACTTCCCCTCCTTCCCGGCTGGGAAGTTGTAGCCCACACTGGGTACCTTGCGGTACTATTGTGCTTGGAGGAACCCTTTGAAGAAGCATGTCACCCTTGGGTGAGTGAGGGATTTTGTCCATATAAAAGATATGCCCACCTTTATATAGTGTTTATAGTTGTCCTACACACAGTGTGAGTTAGATATTAGTGGATATGTGTTTTGGGGTAGCAGTAAATCCTTAGATATACAGATATCCTTTTTTACCTTTGTTGTGTGATACATTATAGTACAATCTGTGGTTTGTGGGTCATTGTTAGTGTAGGTGTCACAAGACCTATTTGGAAAGGTACCATGACGGACAAAACTGGTCTATCTTTTGATGATGACAAGCCATTCTACAAACACCAAGTATCCTTGAAACTCAGATTACACAGACATTATCACTCACTGAAGAGTGGACGAAATTGACAAATCTTAAGAAACAACATATACGTACAGCCCTACATGCAGCGATCCTAACAGAATATCTACATGCCAACATTGCGCCACAAGGCCTTGTTGTTGCAAATGCTCCGAGATTATTTTGGGAGAATAAGGTATTTAAGATTAATTGGTCCAAGATAGCTTGGAAGTGCTCAAGGGATTGGCTGATTTTATTGATCAATAAGGCTAGAGAGACTGCTGATCATCTTGTCATTGAAATACAAACTCTAGAGAATCAATTGAAGAGTTCTGTGCAAATTACCTTTTACAAAAAACAATTAGAAGAGATCACGAAAACACTTAACGAAACAAAATAAGATCTCATGAAGTACAAGGTGAATAAACTTAAGAAAGATATGGATAGGTTCACTCAGGAAATGATCTATCAATACACAGCCGATGATTATGCCACTCAACAAGTAAAAAAGAATAACCGTAGAGGAGCTAAAGGTTGGAGTCACAACACAGATGAATGGACATCTAATTCAGATGATTGGAGTCAATCCGGCAACTCTGGATCTAGTGATTCAGACACCTCATTTGTTGGTAGAACATCAAGAGGTAGAGGCAATTTTGCCCCAATGAATCAACATATGTCTTGGTGGCCACCACAACCGTGGCCGTTTCATCCGCAACCTTTTTAAAAGATACTGAGGGGGTAAGATGGCAGCCGGCTAAGAGGTCCGGTCGGGAGCTCCATGCTCACCGCGGAATATATATACAAAACGAATGGGGCACGAGTGCGAACAAAATAGCCCAGGAGATACCATTCTAGACCTACAACTCCACAACAAAGAAAAACTGAAAAATGAGATAAGATTGTGGATGCGGAATGCAAAAATACATACCAAAGGACCCAGAGGAAGTAACAAGCGGAGCCGCTGTGAGATAAGCCCCACGTGGTGCGCTGAAAACATTCTCCGGGATGTGGGTGGCTGCTTCCGAGGCACGAAGAAGCTGCAGGAGGGCCGCCGGCAGAATCCCTTTCCTGTTCAGGGAGAGAGGAGGCAGCGTGACCCCTGCAAGCACTACGAATGCTGCCGGAACTGGAGGTGACACGGCGGGGAAACACAGGAGCGCGCCCGCGGCTGCATCAGATTTTACCACCCCCCGGCCAGTCTCCGTGATCCCGAAGACCCGCAGAGACATCGGATCACCGGCGGACTGGTGGGAAATACCGCCTATGAACAAGGTAACTTGAGCGGAGGGTTGAGAAGGGGTAGAATTACTCGAAAGGCACAAAGGCTGTAGTCACAGGGCAGAAGGCATTAGAGGGTCCCGCTCCGTGTGCAACTAGTGAGTCGGGAGGGGGAGGGGGGTATCCTACCTCCTCAAACTCTCCTGAAGTGACAAAAGGAGCAGCAGAAGAGGGGCAAAGTAAAGTTATACGAACAAGCTACTGCCTAAGGAATAGACAGTTTCTCAAACACAATCAACCTCTCCCTCTGAAACAGAGTGTGGCCCCTAGCAGTACAAAAAGAAAAAACAAAAGACAGCCAATTTTAGAGCCCCAAACTGCCAAAAATAAAAGAAAATCAGCAAGGGAGAAGGTGGGGGAGAAAGGGCAGCCAGAGACAAAAATCAGGGTGATCCCCTCATTAAGATCCTTCTTCAAGGTACAGCTACAGGTCCAGGGAGTACAGGGGGTGCAGAAATAACACACTACATTGCAACAAAACTGCTAATTTTTATCCCCCACTGCAGTTAACACTGTCTCTACCTCAAATTCTTGTCCTGAATCAGACTATAATACCGAACTAATAACGAACAACAGACCAGGTATGAATAGTGAGACAGAATCGTCTTCACAACAGCAGTGCGCCCTACCAAGACCGCAGGGTTATTAACAACAGTCGGTGCGGTGAAAGACATTACGGAACACGCCACTAAAGACCCACAATCTCCAAGCCAAACAGAGAAGATCCTAGAAAGAATGTGGGAGAGATGAGAGAGAAATTCACAGTATCAGAGGCTAACCAGAGCAAGATCCAGGAGGCCTGTGAAATGTTGGACTCAAGTTAAATGCACTGGGGGAGAGAGTGACAGCGGTAGAAGCAGAGGTAGGAGCCCTTAGTAAAAAAGTGGAGACGAATCAAAAGGAGATTAGAGCACTGAGAGAAAGCGATAAAAACATCAAAGAAAAACTTGAATCTCTAGAAAACCAGGCAAGGAGAAACAACCTGAGAATTCTAAATGTACCAGAGAATCGTGAGGGAGCAGACATTAAAAAATTCATTGTGTCACTCCTTGAAGAACACTTCCCCTGGCGAAAAGCAGCTGAATTGGAAGAAGACATACAGAGGGTACATCGGGACCCATTCGGCAAAAACAAAGAAAGGAAGACCCTGAGGAAAATATTAATACATTTTAAAACTTACACCCTGAAAGAAATGATTTTGAGCGAGGTCCTAAAGAAGGGTACCTTTACCAAGGGCGAAGGGTCGTTTAGAATCCGCTCAGACATGTCTAAGGCAACTCAGGACAGACAGTGGGAGCTGGGACAGCATATGCAGGAACTAAGATCACTCGGAGCCACAGTGCAAATGAAGTTCCCAGCAGCCCTTAGGATCATGTGGAGAAACAAAATGCACAACATAAGGGACCCCAAAGAGGTCGAACATTTCCTGGAGCAAATGAAAGATCAAATGCGAGAACATCAATAGACAATATGAGTAGGAAAAGGCGAAGCAGGTGAAATACGCGAAGTATGAAGCTCAAAGAGGGCGAAGAATACAGCCCAAAAAAGAAAGAAGGGAGGCTTCCCCAGGGAGGGTAATCTTAATATGCACAAAAAAACAAAAAAAACAAAAAGATAACACGGGTGGGGAGCAAACTAGGTAAAAAATAAAAAAATATGTCCTCATTGTTGAAAAAAAGAAGGAGTGTATGGGGCCGGCAGATATGATTAGGAGATCCCCAAAGGAAAATAAGGAAAATGAAGGAAAACCTTAAAGTATTCAGTATACTCTCTTGGAATGTCAATGGTCTCAGAACAAAAAGCAGAAGAAAGAGGATTCTCGAATATCTGAAGACAATAGATAGCGAAGGTATTATACTTCAGGAAACACATCTCTTAAAAAAGGAATGGTACCAAATTATGAAAAGTATGAGCTGGGTTGACGCTTACATCTGCACCAACAAAGACTGTAACATCAAGGGCTTAGCTATAATTTTTAAGAAATCACTCAAGGCCAAAATAGAATGCACAGAAGTGGACAATGAGGGGAGATGGGCAGTAACTAGGGTAAGAATATATAATAAATTGTATACTATAGCAGGATATTACGGTCCCAACACAGATGACCCAGCCCCCCTACAAAAGCTTTATACGCTACTGTTATCAGCAACCTCCCCAGTAATAATAGGGGGTGATTATAACATAATCAGAGATCCTAAGGTAGATCGACTCCCCCCGAGGAAGCAAGAGAACCTACCAAAGATTAGGGAGTGGCTGGGGCACAGTATAAAAGATTTGGATCTGGTGGATATATGGAAAGAGAAAGGCGATAAAAAACAGGCCTCCACATTCCACAATAAAAAATTAGGACACAAATCAAGAATCTACTATTTTTTAGTGGATAGAAGCCTGGTAGAAAATATCCTGAAAATAGACCACCTACCAGCTCATCTGTCCGATCATTCAGCAGTCCAGCTCATAATACAAATGGAAAAAACCAACTCCCAAGCTAGATGGACTGTTGACCGCTCTATTTTACCAGATCCACAAATAATAGAAGAACTTAGGATAGAAACAGACAATTTTTTGAGAATAATAAATCCGAGACCACGAAACAAATCACCTGGGATGCATACAAGGCAGTAATCAGGGGTAAATTGCTAAGCATGGCAGCATACAGATCAAAGACAACAAAGCAAGACATAAGGGGTTTAGAAAATACTATAAAACTACTCTATATAAAAAGAGCAGCAGAAAACATAATAGCTAATAAGGAGAAATTGGAGAAGGACAGGGAAAAACTAAAGGAATTACTCACAGACATCGTGGAGAATAAAGTGAGAGAGAATTGGGAAGCCAGTAAAGTATCTCACTACGAGTACGGAGAAGGGTGTGGCAAAATGCTGGCAAGGAAAACATTAACCGACCAAACTAGGAACAAAGTATCCAGCATTCGGCAACAAAATCATACAGAACCAAGCTCAGAAGACACTGTAGTAATTCAGGAATGTATTAACTTCTTTTCAGGTCTGTACACTGAGGACACAAACCCTACCGAGGAACAACTGAAAGAACCTAGATGACCAGTCCCTCCCATCATTATCAGAAGAAGGAAAAGAAGACCTAAATGCAAAAATCACGAATAAAGAGGTAGAGGAAGTGATAAGAGGTTTAAAAAAAGGGAAAGCAGCAGGCCCGGATGCCCTACCGAATGAGTTCCTCATCAATCTAAGTGAAGCTTTGGTATCCCCAATAACGGAAATATTAAATACAATCTATATGGAAAAGGATAAACTCCCAGATTCCTAGAATGATGCAACAATTAATATTTTACTAAAGCCAGGGAAAAACCCGGTGAATTGTGAATCATACCGGCCCATCTCCCTACTAAATTGCGATTACAAAATACTTACACAAATCATGGCAAAAAGGCTAGGGAGAATAACGGCTAGTTTGATTAACACAGATCAGAAAGGCTTTGTGAAAGGCAGACAACTACAAGAATTAACGCCTGAACTCTTTGGGCAATAGACATAGCCACCAGTGAAAAAACACCATTATCCATAATCATTTTTGATGCTGCCAAAGCATTTGATAAAGTAAACTGGGCATTCCTGAACAGGGTTATAAGCAAATATAATTTAGGAGAGAATTTTCTATGAATGGTGGAGGAACTGTACAGAAAACGGAGAGCTAGGATCTTAATCAACCAAAAATATAGCGATTAAAAGAGGAAGAAGACAAGGGTGTCCTCTATCACCATTACTTTTCAATTTTTACATTGAACCTCTGGCAAATAATCTCAGAAATCATCGCTCTATATCACCCTTCACGTACCTAGGATGGAGTGAAAAAGTAGCATTGTACGCGGATGACTTGATGATTTTCACAGACGATTTTGTAGGTTCTATTGGACCAATAGAAGAAACCCTATCTAATTTCGGGAAGGTGTCATGGTACCAGACTAACCAGGCAAAAACTGGAATTATGAGTTGGAATATGCAATTCAACAACCCCTATATCAAAGACAAGATAAAATACTTGGTAATTGACCTGGTTAAGGAGTTAGATAAAGTGACTCAGATAAACCTTAATAGAATCACCTGTGAAGTCAGAAAACTACTCAAAGTATGGGGAGGGTTGCCTCTAAGCTTCCTAGGGAAATCTAACATAATAAAAATGTCCATCCTGCCTAAATTCCCCTATCTTTTCAGCACTATACCGTTAGAATTCAAGAGAGAATCTTTAACGAAACTCCAGGGGGAACTAACGAGTTTCATCTGGTCATCGAAAGGAACGAGAATAGCATGGAGTAAATTAAGGAGGAAAAAAGAACAAGGGGGGATAGCTAGTCCTGACCTATTTGAATGCTATAGAGCATTCCAATTTAAATACATGAGACCACTACTGAAAAGTTTCTAACAGTACCCAGAATACCTACAAGCAATGACTGGAAGAGCAGATCACTTCCTACATAAATTCGGTCACCCGAAATATTTTAAGAAGGTAAAGCTAAAGATTCTCTGTGCTGCAGCAAAACTAAGGTATCAAAAAGTAAATACACTAAACATACCATACCATAGTAAGTATGCCCCCATATGGGAATCTCCAAGCACTCCAGATTGCCTCAAGGACTGCATGGCCACCCCATTGAAAACAGCGGGTATCAACGAATGGGGCAATTTTAAGATGGAGAATACCATAGTCACCTGGGATCAACTGACCACAACCACCAACGCCTCCCTATCTAAATTTAAATACTACCAGCTTACCAGCTGGGCAAAATCGCTTACAGAAAGGAAAAAGGGAAATGAGGATCTAGAGACAGAAGTGATGAAGGACTCGCCCGTAAACAAAGAGACCTCCCGATGGTACTGGGCCCTCATAACAGCGGGGGAAGAAGACTTCCTGATTCCAGAAACGATCTGGAGGAAAGACCTGCCGGGTGCTGGATATCCAAAACACATGGCGAGTATCTATGGATAAATGCTGGTCCATTGTAAAGCCTGCTGCCTTAAAAAGAAACCATCTCTTTACTACCCATAGAGCTTATTGGACTCCAAAAAGATTATCCAAGATCAATGGGGCCAGAATAAAGAACTGCCCTAAATGTGGTATGGAGAAAGCAAACGATATACACATGTTCCGGCAGTGCCCCCAGCTCGACATCTTCTGCCAGGAAGTGGGTAAGACTTTAAGCACGGTATTGAGAAGACAACTGGATGTAAGTATAAATCTTGTCATCTTTGGAGTTGACAGCTTAAATGGTCTGGGTAAACAGGAGAATTTGCTGTTTATATTGATTTTATTGGCAAGGAGGGAGATATAAAATGGGTAAGCCTGACACCACCTACTCATGGGGAATGGCTAAACTCGATCCTTAGAACAAATAAGCTTGAGAGGAAAGGGAAGCTTAGCAAAAAATACAATTTTTGGAAAATATGGGAAGATCTCCACCAACCTAACCTTTAATCATCACTCTCTAGTCATAATCTACTTCAAGCTACACAAAGTCCAATGATTATGCGATGGCAATAATAAAACGGGTAAAGGCCTGTTGAGTGGCCAGGATGGCCAGCTCCCACCACGGACGGATAGAATTATTGAATATGGTAATGGGAATAAGGGGACCCCATCTGAAACAATCACCACTGGGAAACTCCCCACCCTAGGACCAAACAAGGGGCAGTGAAGGATCAGAAGTGACAGAGACGGGTACCCGACAACTCCTTACACATTAAGCATGGGCGTAAAATCTGTTCCGCTCGCGGATTTTGCGGATTTTCGGCAAATTCGCAATCCGCGAACCCTCGCGAATTTGCCGAAAATTCGTAAATCCGTGCGAAGCGGATTTTTTGCTTGGTTGCACTTGCCAACTAGAATACTATACAATTTTGCGGCGCGCAGCGTTCACTTACCGTCATTCAGCGTTTGCAGAGTTGTTTTTCTCCATGTTTGCTTGTGCTGCGCCATTTTGGATCTTGCTGCGGGATCCCGCGGGAGTTTGTCGACGTCATCGCGGCTTGCCACCTTGCACAGCGAGAGTTTGGCAACGTGAGTACGTCATAAAGGCCCGTGATCACGCATCGCGGGAGTAAACACTTGCGAACACGTAGATGCGGCGGGCAGCGACAATCTCGCAATTGCGAGATTGCAAAATTTGCAATTTCGCACAAGAAATCCACCAGCAGGGAGCATAAACCTTGAAAATTATGATTTTTATCAGAATAACTCCTCAGGTTGACATTTGCCTGCACTTTTTTTTTGCAAGGAGTCCATTTGGGGGGGGTGGGAGGAAGGAAGTGCCCCACAGTCTCCAACTTCCTGTTCCTGTCCAGCAGGCTCCTCCCAGTTCTTTCTTCATGTGCTGGTCACTTTGATTTGGATCTTGACCTAGAATGGTTACTTTTTGTGGATGCTGCTGGATATTTGGATTTTTGCAAAACTGAAAGCACTCAGCAGGTGCAAAAGTTCAATCTTATCATTAGTAACCATTCCCTGTAGTGCTTCCTGAGGGGCCCCTTCAGAGTTCAGTTGCCTACTTGCAACTATTCTATGACCCTGCTCTGACCCTCACAGCAGGCTCAGAGAATAGCTACAAGTATACAACAAAGGTCCTGTTAAAAAAATTACACTGCAACAGAAAGCAATTACAGATAAGGAAGCAGGTGCCAGCCTGGAAGTTCAAATTCAGTGACACATTAATCAGCCCCTAATTCATTCATGTCAGTTGAGGCAGGGCAGGTGTGCTTTTCCCCCCATAATCTACAGTGATGAACTAGAGGGTGGCATGGGTGAGCCAGAGGGTGGCAGTGGTGAAACAGAGGGTGGCAGTGGTGAAACAGAGGGTGCTGTGATGAACCAGACGTAGAAATAACATGGTCGCGACCGTTGCTACCCGACAAGTAAGTTCGCGTTTGCGAACTGGTAAAAAACCCTTGCGAAATGGCAGAAACACTTGCGAACACAAAAAAAAGGAATCCGCAAAATTCGCGAGAGTTCGCGGATTTTGCGGATTGCGAATCCGTAAATACGCAATTTCGCGGATTGCCAATTCCCAAAATCCGCCCATGCTTATTACACATACTATTGCAGAATGAGGACAAAAAAAAAACCTTTTCAACCTCATTCGTTTTGGGGCACCTGGCTATCCACAACCATATTTTTTTGGACAGGCCTTCGGTCGCAGAGGACGCCGAAGAACAAACAGAGGGTGGGCACAAGATCCATCAGCATCTCACGAATAACAAGGAGTGTGACAGGGACATCGACCAGCGGAACAACAACTTAGTTGTAAATTTGAGCCTGACCGATGAGGAACTGCAGGTCCTTGGGAAAGGTTTAGGCTTCGTGCCAACATGTATGGGAGATGACTTTAAAATACATCAAGAGCTTTTTGCATTTTTTTGCAAAATACGCCTTTCTTTCTTTTTTGATAACCAACAATTGACTGAGAACAATGTTAATACAGGTTTAAAGAATAAATCCACCTTTTTGCCAACCCTTTAACAAGTACCTTCAGAAGTGGCGACTTTTGAAAAAGCTGTTATTAAAGACTTTACTCAAAACAAAAAATTGGCTAAACGCCTGTTTTTAAATCTTTCTGAAGAAGAACTTCATTCAGTGCGTGCATTGAGCTCAGATCCTGATATTGTTGTGAAACCAGCAGATAAGGGCGGTGCCATAGTGGTAATGGATACCACTATGTACCGCAATGAATGCCTACGACAATTACAAAATACAAGATATTACAAAACCATCACTCGAGATCCAACTTCAAGATTGCAAAGGACAATCAACACAATGGTTAGTAAAGCAGCTAATTCTGGATGGATTACAAAAGGGGAATCCAAATTTTTCATTACAAAACAACCTAGAATTGCTGCTTTCTATATTCTGCCTAAGATACATAAGAATCAACAACCTCCGCCGGGCAGACCCATTGTATCTAGCATTGGTTCTATTTTAGAACCTCTGTCCCAATTTGTAGATTGGTTCTTGACGCCTATGGTGGCACAGAAGCCATCGTACCTTCAAGACACGAAACATGTTGTGTCCTTTCTCACAACAATACAATTTGATCCTGATAAACATATTTTAGCGTCTTTTGATGTTGAGGCGTTATATACCAATATTCCCCAGGAAGCAGCTGTGGTCAGTAATGGGTAATCGGTAGTGTACATTTTGTTGCAAGAACTGCATCACCAAATGCGATGCAGTGCGCGCAACAAAATTTGTTTTATTTATTTATATGTTTACTTACCTGTAAAACTCCATAATCCATATATTGCTACCCCCCCTGCCCCTCCCCCTCCCCACTTCACCGCCCTGCAGGTCATCCCACTACCGACCGCGGATGCCAGGAAAACACCTTGAGAACTTTTGAATATCTGCTGACTACACATCCACGATCAGATTAGACACCGACATCTTTTGTGATGGAATGTGCCAACCTTGCCATGAGAGAGAACATTTTCACTTTTAAAAATCAGCTATACTGGCAAGTGTCTAGCACTACAATGGGAAGCCCCTGTGCCCCTTCAATGGCAAATCTCTACATGCATCGTTTTGAGGAGACCTACATATATCATACGAGTAACCCTTCCAAGGAAACTTGGTTCTGTGGAAGCGTTGCATCAATGACATTCTGTTAATTTGGTTGGGTGATCCAGATACTCTAGATGAATTTTCAACTTGGTTGAATTCACTGGATGTGAATTTGAAGTTTACTGGTGAGTCAAGCAAGGAATCGTTACTGTTTTTCGATCGACTTCTTTATCCAAAAGATGGCCACATCTATATTGAACTCTCTCAGAAACCGATAGCTCAAAATTCTTTGTTGAATTACCGAATCTTCCATCCACATGCTTTACGTGATAACCTGCCAGTGGGGCAATTTCTTAGGTTACGGATAAATAGTACAGAGTTAATTAAATATCGTCAACATGCTACAAATCTGAGCAACAACCTACGAGCACGACAATATCCAGCCTCCATCGTACAACAAGCTAACAAAAGGACCAGGAATAATATTCGAGATACTCTGTTAGAATCATATCTTATACCAATTTCAGACCATCTAGTCTGTGTGAGCACTTTCTGCCATTTGAGTGACATCGTTAAAAAATTTGTCAATTCAAACTGGCAAATCCTAAATACAGGCACAACAAGTTGTAAGAAACCATTATTTGCCTTCAAACTAGGTGCATACTTATGTGACATGTTAGTGCACACTAGACCTAGACACACACGAAGCACCGATGTGCCTCATGCTATTTGGACAGGACAACCAGTACGAGGGCACTTTCCATTAGGGGCATGTGTGGTATGTCATCGCACCACGACCCTCCAGCTGACGCACTGATCGAGAAGCTGTCCTTTCTCTCGCTGAGAATCCAGCTCCAGTGTTTCTAAGCTCCTCTTGCGGGGTGTTGGGAAATCGAGTCCCAAGACAGAGATACCAGACCTCTTTCATTCTAAACTAAAGGTATGGTGCTGATTAGAACCTAAGAGAAATCTTGGATAGATTCTTGGGAAAGAAAACCAAAACCTATGCTACACAATGCTTACTCCCTCCCGCGTACTAGACTTAGATAAGGTACATTGGGGTAGGCGTACTTTAGAAGCACTAGTTGAGTATTTTAGCCTGTGTATTTATGTATGTATTTTTATGTGGCTTAGAAACCATACAATGCTTTTACAGTATTATTTTATAATACTATTCTTGCTGTACGCGTTATACATTGCATCCTGCATTACGATTGTAGCAGTTCACTTTACTTGCATGAGGAAGAAGACTGATCACTAAAACATTTTATTGAAAACGCACGTCTCTCTAGCTCTCTGCACCTCTGTTGAAACGAAGCATGCACGATTGACTGAGTGAAATATTTATCTATTGTTTCTGCGACTCTAGAGATACAATTCTTATCTTGGGAAACAAAGTTGTCATGTTTATGCGGTTCAAGAGGATTAGTAGGCACGGCGCACAGCCGGGGTTAATGATGGGGTTTGTGTTGGAGAGTATTACTATTCAGATAGGTTTCAGGTGCTCCGGCAGGTGACGTAACTGTCCAGGTACGCCAAGAAGACTGTTAAGGGGTTGAGTGCATTACCTCAAGTGTAAATGCATCCCTGCATGTGGGCACTCTATCGTGGTTCGTTGTAATTAAAAACCGACTCCAAATAAATGTAATCAGTAAATGTTTCTTTAATTTCAAATGTCCAAAGTATATTTGCAGGCTTTAGACTGATAAATTTTCAGTTATCAATGTTCAAACATTTTCATAATTCATGATTGATGATGAAACCAAGGTTAGCCATGCGGGCTCCGATGCATTTCGGGCCGGTTGGCCCTTTGTCAAGGAGCACTGCAAAGGAATGCAAAATTACGAGCTCATCAATAAACGAAATACGATGATTTGATGACATCATGTCATAGTAACAAGTGTGATGCATGCATGTTGGGCAGTACAGTGTAGCATGCTTTAAGAAATGGGGTGGGGTGGTCGGTAGTGTAGCGGGCTTAGTGTGAGAGAATCAAGGGTGGTGGTCAATAAGTAAAAGGTTGTGAAATACACGTATGGAGCGAGTTAAACAAAAACCCTATGTGCTTCAATGGGACTGAGTTAGTTGCTAACGTGGAAACGTGATGGTAGGTGGACGATAGCTAGTGCTCGCTGTGTTATATTACAATGATTAATACAACGTGCTTTAAAGGCGGCCAATGGAAAAAACTGTATGGGGGTTGCCTCGTCCAAACGAGACTTACATTTCAGGTTGCGTGCCGAAGGTCTGGGTGCCTGAAATCAAAATACGTGAAAAGGTGGTTCCAAAAAGGTCTAGGGATGGGAACGCACTCGCGTGGTGCTCCGCACTGAGACGACGCCAACTGACCTGAATTGTAAGTCCCTTCACTTTCCCCGGAGCACCACGCGAGTGCGTTCCCATCCCTAGACCTTTTTGTAACCACCTTTTCACGTATTTTGATTTCAGGCACCCAGACCTTGGGCACGCAACCTGAAACGTAAGTCTCGTTTGGACGAGGCAACCCCCATACAGTTTTTTCCATTGCCGCCTTTAAAGCACGTCGTATTAATCATTGTAATATAACACACCGAGCACTAGCTATCGTCCACCTACCATCACGTTTCCACGTTAGCAACTAACTCAGTCCCATTGAAGCACATAGGGTTTTTGTTTAACTCGCTCCATACGTGTATTTCACAACCTTTTACTTATTGACCACCACCCTTGATTCTCTCACACTAAGCCCGCAACACTACCGACCACCCCACCCCGTTTCTTAAAGCATGCTACACTGTACTGCCCAACATGCATGCATCACACTTGTTACTATGACATCATGTCATCAAATCATCGTATTTCGTTTATTGATGAGCTCGTAATTTTGCATTCCTTTGCAGTGCTCCTTGACAAAGGGCCAACCGGCCCGAAATGCATCAGAGCCCGCATGGCTAACCCTGGTTTCATCATTAATCATGAATTATGAAAATGTTTGAACATTGATAACTGAGAATTTATCAGTCTAAAGCCTGCAAATATACTTTGGACATTTGAAATTAAAGAAACATTTACTGATTACATTTATTTGGAGTCGGTTGTTTAATTACAACGAACCACGATAGAGTGCCCAAATGCAGTGATGCAATTACACTTGAGGTAATGCACTCAACCCTTTAACAGTCTTCTTGGCGTACCTGGACAGTTATGTCACCTGCCGGAGCACCTGAAACCTATCTGAATAGTAATACTCTCCAACACAAACCCCATCATTAACCCCGGCTGTGCGCCGTGCCTACTAATCCTCTTGAATCTACGTTCACTGCCCCATCGGCAGGCAGCACGCCCACCTCCGATACCTTCGAAAATGCAATACGAAGAAATATCAAAGTCTACTGAAGCACGAGCTAGCACACTAGCATTCGGAAGCGAAGAAACAGAACGCATTTACGCACTCATCAATGAAGACCTGACACAAGCCACTTCAAGTAGGACCAAGGAGCAATGTGTCAAACAACTACTCTACCTCTCTAAACGAAGAATCAACCAGAAACTTCACGCCAACACACTTATTAAGTACCACAAGGTGCTACGCATTCCCAGAGGACTACGGATAGCACTTAAACCTTCTTTATGCAAGAACTCGAAGGCATTCCAAGAAAAATGGAATGCCATCCTGAACAAATGCAGCCTGGATCTCATCCTCCTCATCGTGGAAGAATTATCAGAAATCCTTTCCGAACTTTCCAAAGAAATTACAGATATTGAACATGAACTACAAGAGGCAATTGACCCTGAAGAATTAAAATTGATCCTGGAAGATGTCAACAAACAGCTGGATAAACATACAAAAGAGATAAATGAACGCAAGATCCGTAAATTCCGCCGGGATACATTGGACTACAAATTAGGGGAAGTCTACACGTGGGCGGACGTGTACGCTCAACGCAGACGCAATAAACCATACAGTCAGAACACTGACACTTCTTCTTCAGGAAGTGACACTTCAAACCGTCCACCGAGTAAAACAGCAACGGAAGCAACCACCGCTTCAGAACTACGAGGCCAAAAACCCACACAAATCTTAACCGACACTGGTTCCACCATCTCTGAGCCTTTTTTAGAGTTAGGCCCAGACGCAACCGACGACCCGGGAGGGGCAAAAAGGCAGGAAAAAGAAGCAGCAGACATCCAACAATCCTCAAAGACCAAACCGAAAGGGAGGAAGAATCGTTAGTCATCAACATTTCAGACACACGACTCAATGACCATGAAATCAATGTGCTCCAGAAGGGGATGTCATTCATCCCAACCAGCAGCACCAATTTATTAGAGCTAGAAGTGAGCACATTTAAGTTGACCCGCAAATTACGTTTGAGATACTTCTTTGAAAAAGTACTGGAACCTCCAACTGATACTAAACCAGATTTGCTATTAGGCTTGAGACCACCGAGCACCTACATGCCTCCGTGCAGCCATAAGAGCATAGACACTTTTGAGACGCTGGTAAAGCAAGACATCTCCAAAATAAACTTTCGGAAAAAACACAAACAAAACCTAACCACCAAAGACAAGGACACTCTAAGGAAGATTGCAAACAACACCTCAATCAAATGCCTGAAAGCCGACAAAGGAGGGGCCTTAGTTATCTTAAACACTGATCTATATGATAAGAGAGTTATGGAACACATCATGGATCCGGACACTTACATGCCATTAAGTGGGAACCCCACTAGCCAATTCAAAGTCGATCTAACATCCTTGATCACAAAAGCTTTCGATGATGAAATCATCGATGACAGAACGAAAAGATTCTTAATAGTGGAACACCCAAAAAGCCCAACTATTACCATGTTGCCGAAGATTCATAAAAACTTAAGAGACCCACCTTTCCGCCCGATTGTCTCCACAAGAGGGTCAATACATGAACCGATTGGCAAATTTATTGATCGATACCTCCAACTGATTGTTATCAATCTCAAGAGCCACATTAAGGATACCACCGAATTTCTCAACAAACTTTCTCAAATATCCATCAGTGAAAACGAACAAATCATCCTATGCACAGCTGACGTTAAAAGCCTCTACACCTCCATTCCACATGGCGGTGGCATCGAGGCAGTGGAGTAAGCCTTACTATATAGTGACATTGCGGAACCACTTCAAACCTTCCTCCTGGAACTGATGATTTTTACCCTCTATCATAGCTATTTCTCACACGACCAGCAATGGTATTTACAAATGTCCGGGATGGCAATGGGAAATTGTGCAGCACCGACCTATGCCAACATCTACATGGGTGAATTTGAATCCAACCACATCTATTCTGACAGCAATTGGACAGACAACCTTAAACTCTATGTACGTTATATAGACGATCTTTTTTTCGTCTGGAAAGACTCACGTGAAAATTTGGAAACCGCTCTAAAAGCTTTGAATAGCAAAGACAACCGGATTGAACTGACCTGGAACATTAGCAGTGAGGAAATAACCTTCCTTGATGTGCTCATAAGATCAACCAACCAAGGCCTACAAACGGACCTATACCGCAAAAGCACAGATCGCAATAACACTCTGCACTATACCAGCTTCCACCAGAATTCCCTAACAAAACATCTTCCCTTCAGTCAAATGTTGAGGATTAAACGCATTGTATCAGATCCTGAAACCAGCATTTTCCAAATGGAAACTATGGCAAAGAGGTTCTTGAAGAGAGGATACCCCAAAGAGATCATTGATGAAGCTATGACACATGTATCTACCATTCCACGAGCAGAAGCCCTGAAGGGCACCGCAAAGAAGGACAACAAGAGAACAGTACTAGTCAGCAGGTACTCCACGTCCAGTCAGACATACAGAAGGATCATAATGAAACATTGGCACATCTTATCCTCAGAACCGGATTTCGGTGACTTATTCAAAGAAACACCCATCTTCGCTTATACCCGAGCGGAGAACATCAAAGAAACTTTATCGAAAAAAACCTTGGATCAATGCACATACACTGGCACCCGCCTGTGTCATCATTGCAACAACTGCAACAACATAATAAAAGGGAACACCATCAACCACCCCATGAGGGGATTGGATATAAAACTGAAAGTTGACGCTACATGCGATTCATGCAATTTGATTTATTTGCTAAAATGCCCGTGCGGCATAATTTACGTAGGCAAAACAACCAGGAAGATCAAAACCCGAATGAACGAACACAAATCAAACATCAGAACCAAGAATGCTAAATCCAACATTGCTGTTCACTTTATTGAAGCCAATCACAACATTGCACAGTTGAAATTCCTTGTCCTAGAGATGGTACCAAAAATGGTAGGAAGAGACATCAACAAAACACTCCTCCAGAGAGAAACATCTTGGATTTACAGACTTCAAGCCATGAAGCCTAATGGCCTCAATGATCGTTTAGAATTAAGTAGCTACTTATAGTACCCTTCAGGTACATGTCATGCACATTGTTGTCTTTATTGGTCTGCCACGCTTGAATGTTGAACATTCTTCTACTAACCCACCACCTTTTTAATTCCCCTCACTCCACTCCACTTTAAGATGGCCGCCCCCACGGCGACCAATCCCTCAGCCCGTTTTCTATTTTTATTGTAGTGGCCACCAATCCTATCTAACCTGAGCTCCCCGAGCATTCCGCTTGGATCCCTACGGAGTTTTCCAAACTCTGTTAGCCCAACCGCACGCCTCGTGAAGACTCCGCACTGAGACGACGCCAACTGACCTGAATTGTAAGTCCCTTCACTTTCCCCGGAGCACCACGCGAGGGCGTTCCCATCCCTAGACCTTTTTGTAACCACTTTTTCACGTATTTTGATTTCAGGCACCCAGACCTTGGGCACGCAACCTGAAACGTAAGTCTCGTTTGGACGAGGCAACCCCCATACAGTTTTTTCCATTGCCGCCTTTAAAGCACGTTGTATTAATCATTGTAATATAACACACCGAGCACTAGCTATCGTCCACCTACCATCACGTTTCCACGTTAGCAACTAACTCAGTCCCATTGAAGCACATAGGGTTTTTGTTTAACTCGCTCCATACGTGTATTTCACAACCTTTTACTTATTGACCACCACCCTTGATTCTCTCACACTAAGCCCGCTACACTACCGACCACCCCACCCCGTTTCTTAAAGCATGCTACACTGTACTGCCCAACATGCATGCATCACACTTGTTACTATGACATCATGTCATCAAATCATCGTATTTCGTTTATTGATGAGCTCGTAATTTTGCATTCCTTTGCAGTGCTCCTTGACAAAGGGCCAACCGGCCCGAAATGCATCGGAGCCCGCATGGCTAACCTTGGTTTCATCATTAATCATGAATTATGAAAATGTTTGAACATTGATAACTGAGAATTTATCAGTCTGAAGCCTGCAAATATACTTTTGACATTTGAAATTAAAGAAACATTTACAGATTACATTTATTTGGAGTCGGTTGTTTAATTACAACGAACCACGATAGAGTGCCCACATGCAGGGATGCATTTAGTGCCACAGGGATCTGTCCTTAGTCCCATTTTGTTTAACGTTTACCTTTCCCCTTTGGCTGAACTAGTGGAGACCTTTGGCGCGCGTATCGTGTCCTATGCGGACGATACGCAGCTGCTCTTTACCTGTGACAAGAACTCTGATTTCGCGGGTGACTCTATTAAATGCTGCTTGGAGGCAGTCTTCTCCTGGTTTCAGTTGAACCAGCTTAAATGTAATTCAGACAAGTCTGAAATAATATTTTTTGGCTGTTCTTCTGATATTCAATGGAAATCTTGGTGGCCGGCAGATATGCATCCTCCTTCCTCTCCTACTGCGGTCGCTAAGAACCTGGGTATCAAATTTGACAATGGTCTTTCCTTTAAACCCCAGATCCTTGCTTTAGTTGGCCAATGTTTTGGCCAGCTACGTATACTTAGGAAATTTCTTCCTTTACTGTCACAGGCTCATAGGAGAATCACTGTTCAAGCAATGATTGGATCTAGGCTTGACTATGCCAATGTGCTCTATTTAGGGCTCCCACAATACCTCCTATCTCGCTTACAGTCTGTCCAAAACTCCGCTGCAAGGGCCATTTTCGGATTAAGCCGCAGATCTCATACCTCGCCCCTCCTTGAGGCACTCCACTGGCTTCCGGTAAGGAAACGTATCATCTTCAAAACTTTGACCTTGACCTTTAAGTCCTTACACGGTACAGGTGCAGCTTACCTCAGGAAACATGTTCAGTTCTACCATCCTACCAGATCGCTCCGTTCAGCCACACAAGCCCTTGCTGTCGTTCCATCTGTAAAGCATTCACGCATTGGAGGTCGCTCCTACAGAGCCTGTGCCCCGCAGCTTTGGAACAAGCTCCCCCTCTCGCTGAGGAAAACTGACAACCTCCTGTCCTTCAGGAAAGGCCTAAAGACCTGGCTTTTCAGCCTTTAGTGCGCTTGTTTTCTGCTCTACGTCTCTCTACAGATCTGCACAGCGCCGGGACACTCTGCCTGAGTAGCCGCGCGCTATATAAACCACATATTAACATTAACATTAACATTTACACTTGAGGTAATGCACTCAACCCTTTAACATGTTTATGCGGTTGTCAGAAACTAATCCCTTCTTGTGTATTCGAGAAAGTTTCTAGTGACCTCCGAGTTAGCTGACACACTCACTATTAAGTTTAATACATTTGATGGAAACCTAGTCGACCTCAGTCCTATGTCTAAATTATAGGATATATTATTCCAATGTACAGAGCCTATTGGGAATATAGGAACTACACTACATGGAGCCCAACATTTGGTAAGGCACTAATTTAACGCTGGATACCAGAGTAACTCAGTCGTGCTATTCACAGAGACCCCGTTTTCCCGTAAAATACTCCAATAAACGTCTGGAGTGGGTAAAAGGATAAAATATCCCCCATAACTGAGTTGGACGAAAATCCTATGTATTAGTTTTTGGTTTGTTCAATGTTGAAGGATTCAGTGTTCCACAATATTGTGCACCTTATCTTTGTTTCCTTGAAACTTGCTATGCAAACTTTCAGCCAACAAAATGACTGAAAACGGGACCGGTGAAGCTGCAGCAGCTGCAATCCAATCGGGCTTAGACGTTACAGGTTCCCAAAAAGATGATTCGGACGCTATAATCATCCCGGAAAACTTAAGGAAAATCATCACTATAAAACTTAAAACAAATGGTCTATCATCAAGAGGTGTTGGGTAATTTTTGTCATAGAGGCACATGAATATTGGCAGACAGAGGTATTCAATTCCTGGATTGTCTTCCCTGAAGCAAATCCAGTAACACATGCGTTTCACTTCTACAAAGTGGAGGAATATCCGAAGGAATACGTTCCTTTCGAGGACATTGAAATTCCACTAACTTACCAAGAGCATGCACTCTGGTTTAAAGGAGCCCTACAACATCAAAATCATATTACCAGGCTCGGTCCACTAGGTATACCAGGAGCAACATGTCCGTTACTAGCCAGCTATACAGCACATCCTGACATTGAAGAAATGTCAGGTGAAGAGCTAATAGTTCAACTAAAACAACTAATAAAAATACATAGACAATTGGTTCAATATGTCATGCGGACTCTAACAGTCCAACCTTCTATAAGGATTCTACCACACACCCCTTACCAGGGGAACACAAATAAAATTACACCACAGACTATACAATCAGTCATTGGTAAACTGCCCGCAAAAACGGGAACAAATTCCATTCTGGATTGCTAAAAAAATTACTCAAATCGAGGCAGTATTTCCTGATACTACCCCTCATGAGAAATACAGGATTTTAACAATCTGTTTAGCAATGGGGATTGCACCACACCTGGAGGACTGTGACACTTGGGGTACAGTCTTTGCAGCAATCTACACAAAAACACATGGTGTTCCGTCTCTAGTGGTAATACTAGACGTCCTGAAACAGATTCAAAATGAATACGGGACAGAGCCTGCCTTAAATCCGGGTATGAAAGTACTGAAAGATTTCAAACAGGTCTCAACTATAATATTAGCTAATATTAAAGGTGAAGCACTAGGTAGAGATAGTTTGGGTGGGAAACCAGTTAAGCCCCAACTAACTAAAGTCCTGAAAAGGTATTTATTAAAAACACTCTCACTGTTCCTAAAAAGAAGTGGGAGAATACTAAACAAACTTCTAAAGAGAAGCGTTCTCAATCCCGAGGTAGGTCTCCTCAAAAGGAGCCCTCTGAAAAGAGGTATAACCTCAGGAACAGGGATAATTTGAGAAAACCTGATAGATATAAAGATACTGATATACAATCCTCTCGTACCTTTCAGACTTCCTCACAGAAATGGGAAAGAAGAGGACAGTCAGAGCACAAGGAAGAACGCGTGAAGTCCAAAGATGATCAACATGTTCCAAAAAATAGGAAAACCCAATTCACCAGAAAGAAAGTAGCAGGTATAAAAATCAGACATGCCATGGATCTTGAGGACACAACTCAAGAATGGGGAGTGGGCCCAGACAATGCTGGACAGCGCAGCAGAAGTAACCATAGCTCGCAAGATCTTGAAGGATCATCTGGAGACAGTGGACTTTAATGAGTACATCCAAGTTGAAACTGCTGATACCAGGGTTAGTGTACCCCATAAGTTATAGGAAGTAACACTCCGGATGGAGGGGGATATAACTAGAAAAGTAAGAGTGCTATTTTGGGAGAAGCTCTCAAAGGGTCATGACATTTTTGATTTTTCTAGCTGAAAAAGACTTTGACTTTGACTGACCACCAAAATTTGTCAGGGAGTGCTCACATGGCGAAGACATCATTATGCCAGCCTTCTCCAATCAGATTCCAATTCATTTAAAATACACCTATGCCAGAAAATGGGCTGTTGCCCAGGCTCCAGCATTATATAAAAATCATGTAGGATGGGATGAGGATTCCCCTCACCATAACATCCAGTTAAAAACTCAACCAACTGCACAATGGCAGTACCCAGTTAAGCAAGAAGCTAAAAACAAGTCAGGGAGAAATTAGATGAACTTGAATACGAAGGGGTGATTGAAACATGCACCTCCTCATTGAACAATCCTTTGTTTCATGTCTCCAAACCAGACAATACATATCGTCTAGTTTTGGACTACAGACATTTAAACTCTTGTTGCAAAACCTTTGCATTACAAAATGCACACAGTGCAGCACTAATGAATAACATCGTGCGTTAAAAATATAAAATCATTTTAGATATTTCTAACGGTTTCTTTTGTCAAAACATTGCACCTGAAAGCTGGTACTTTACTGCTTTCTCAATTATGGGGACACAATGTCAATTCTGTCGTCTACCCCAGGGATTCAAGAATAGTCCAGGGTTATTTTCAGCTAGAGTAACAGAGTTACTACAAACGTATGGTGATGAGGCATTATCATATGTCGATGACATCTATCTAACAGACAATGACTTGGACAGACACTTGAACAGAGTGAATACCATTATACTTGGATTCGCCTCAGAAGGGTATAAATTCAACTTTAAGACATCAAGAATTGCCCACCTCAACGTCCTTTTTCTAGGAGACGAGTTATCAAGTGAAGGCAAAAGCCTGGCAGTCAACTTTTTAGAAAAGTGTGCACTGCTCCAACCTCCAAAAATGCTGAAAAACGTACATTCAATTCTAGGTTTTCTAAACTTCGGAAGAACTTACATTCTAAATTACGCGGAAAGGGTTAAACCTCCCTACAAATTAATCAAACCTGATTTCAAAAAAACTTATTAGACTCAAACACACACAGAAATGTTGCATTCAGTGCAGACATGTTAGCAACAACACATTTACAGACACGCATAAACATACGCAACCTTGTAATCTGAATCTTCCCAGGAAGATGCGGATTCACGTACTTAACCTGTAATGAAGGTGAAAAAGTACCAATTGCTTGTAAATCACACTTGTACACACAAGCTGAAATGAAATTCACTTCTACAGAAAAAATTCTGACAGCGGTTCAAACTGCAGTAGCAAAAGAGAGAGCCCTCACACAGGGAAAACGCATAATGGTTGTTACTCCTGTACCTGCCTTAGAGGCAGTGACAATAGCAAGCATTCCGAATGCAAAGGCTTTACATCCAAGATGGACACAATGGGTTAACTCTCTTGCTGCAACAGGCATTGAATACGTTTTTGACCTATATTTGAAAACACAAGAATTTCTATAATACGAACAAGAATGTCCTCTGCCCACTAAGATTCTGCCTCTAGAACAGTATGAATGTATAATTTCTACAGACAGATCAGCACAACCCGCAATTGGGGGTAAACAAGCTTATAGTGCTGCGTGCGCGATCGTTAAAGGTTGCTGGCGCGATGGTAAATTCCCGACCTATGGTCACAAAAACGCAATCTCTCAGAGATTATACAGCTCAGCGAGCTGAACTACAAGCATTCAAGATGGCACTTGAAAATACTGATCGCGAATTCCCCACACTTATAGTGTGCGATTCGTATTACTGCGTTCAATCTTACAATGAATACTTGCGGAACTGGATTCAAAATGGTTTCAAAGATGCAAAAGGTGGCACAATGAAGCATAAGTTGCTTTGGGAACAAGTAGTTCAATTACGAAAAGAACTACAAAAGACTCACATGATCCATTCACTGAGTTATCAACATGATGGCGTTCACGTTGCAGGGAATTCATTGGCTGATGAAGCCGCAAAGGCAGCTGTGCAAACAGCTTCCGTATCCGCAATAACTTTTTCAATAACGAAAATAGACAGCAAAATAATGTAAGCT
Source organism: Lissotriton helveticus (assembly GCF_964261635.1). NCBI lineage: Eukaryota > Metazoa > Chordata > Amphibia > Caudata > Salamandridae > Lissotriton > Lissotriton helveticus. The sequence goes on from NC_136057.1 coordinate 824,925,865, forward strand.
GTCACTGCTTCCAGCAAGGACAGCGGTAAAACATTACCTCAAAATTATCCCCTCGAATATTCATACATAATTGATGCCAACTCCGTTCCTTTTGCTCGAATCCCTGGAGTGGGGGAAAGAGTAATTCCAAACAGGAGACGTAGAGTAGCTTTGATACACAAAGAACATTTGGGAGAGGGTCAGATACATCAAGGGATCTCTAAATCTATACTTGAATTAAAAGAAACGTACTGGTGGCCAGGGATGAATGGTCACATTCACACATTTGCAATTAATTGCCATGACTGCAACAGAGATCGCAGCAGAGAATGCCGCCAGATACCTGACTACACTGTAGCCAGCCCAGAACAGACACCATTTTTAGACAGCATTAGAATATCTACTGCAGACGTCACTATGGACGAATGCGGTCCCACAACTATTAGGACAGATTCATTTGGATGTGGCCTCAGTGCTAGGCTGACGCCCAAACTGTTATAAAAGATTTGAAAGTCTTTATCGGCACATAAGCAGTCGGCACGCTACATTCTGACCAGGGTCCTGCATTTAGCTCATAGGCTTACAAGGAGGCCATGGCCAATCTGGGCGTTGCATTGCGGTATTCTAGTCCATTCCATGCTGAGGGAAATTCGGTGTAGAAAGTAGTCTAAACAATCAGCCAAGAAGTTCTCTGGGTGGAATCACTCCATATGAAATCATTTTTGGAACTAGCATGATTGTCCAGGACCTTGATCGTCACACTTCAGTGGTAGAACAAAAACCTTTTGATATCAAAACCGTTTGGCTGTTTTGCAGGACTTAAATTAAACAAGGAGAAGTCAAAGCAACACATTGCAGAAGCCAACAACCACTGAAAGGGAACCAGCTGTCCCATCAAGACCTGCCTGGATTCCAACAATTGGGGATCTAGTCAGAGAAAAGATTGTGGACAAGAAGGAAATTGGGCCTTTTTACAGACAACCAGTACCTGTGCTAGCAATCCAAGGATCAAGAACAGTGTTACTGCTACCCCTTGCTGGAAGAAAGGAGAGCAGGTTCGTATCCGGTGGCGTCACTAGGGGGGTGCGGGGGGTGCGGACCGCACCGGGTGTCACCCCATTATGGGGTGACACCAATCTGGTTACACTGGCTGGCAGGCTCGCTCTGCACTGCACAGTGCAGCCTCGGCCTCACAGTGTGTCCCAGGGCCATTTAGCGCTACCAATAACGGGCTGACGGCCTGCCCTGGGACAGCCCCCGCGCCGCGCTGTGCTCCTCTGATGCACCACGTCTGTGGGAGGAGACTCGGCAGCGCAGGGGAGTGCGTCCGATGGCGACGGTGTCTACTGCTACAATAAGAATTAATGGTTGGCACGGGCGGGCCTTCTAACGGTGCCACGGCCAGTAGTGAATAACTCAGGGATAGCCCAAGCGGAGGTGAGGAGCGCAGCAGTTCAGATCCCCGGAGGGTGTCTGGCTGGAGTGGGAGGAAGAGCGGCTGACTCCAGAGGGTGGGGCGCACAGTTCGATCCCGGCGCAGGCTGCAGATCAGCTCTGCAGCTCTGCATCATTTGACTCTGTGCAATAGCTCCTTTAATCCCCCCGACGGCCCCAGCGCCTTGAAACCCTTATGGTTCGCGCTTTTAATAATTCTTCAGCGACAGTCTGTGTTCCTCCAGCGACTGTCTCTGATGTCCTGTGGGGTGAAGCAGTGCTGCCCCGAGGGTGTCGTATTTTGGGGGTACCCAATGTGCCAGGGCTGCCAAGCACACAGGTGTATGCTCCAGTGACAGTGTGCTGGGGGCTGTGGACACGGGGGCTGCGGACACGGGGGCTGCCAGTGCAGTATGCCTGGAATGCTGCTGAGTGTGAGAGGATTGATGACCTTTACCATGTTGCTACAGACCCGTGTTTTCAGGGTACGCAGGCCTCTGCCGGCTGCTGTCTCTCAGCATGGTCAGAGGGCAGTAACTTAGACATAGGCCCCGCACCAGTGCTTTGGAGGAGACTGGTACGATCATAGGCATAGAAGGGGCCAAGCCTGGTACGTAGCGGCTGAGGAGAGGGGTATCTGTGTAGCGGTGGAAGAGCGGGCCGGGCGGGCCAAGCTTTGAATTGAGTGGGCTGGGGCCATCTTGGGCCCTGAGATCACTGTCAACATGCCACGCAGCACCACCAGCCCTGAGCTTGTCAACTGGCCTGGCCCCCATAGTGGCTGGTCTGAAACTGCAGGCATTTGCACTCCTTGGGGCACATCAAGAATCCGGGTTCGAATCAGAATAAGTGTGCTTGTGGATACCTTACGGCTTGGCGCCACATGCCTACTTTGATGCAAGCGTCTCTACGGGAGGCTCTCTGACGAGCTGAGAGAGCACCTGGAGTTGGAGTTTGTGCCTCTGGACACTCCCGGTAGCCCAACAAACCTAGCAGAAGGAGAGGGGAGGAGGAGACTTCCTTTTGCAGCACCTGGAACACGACGGCCAGACCCGGCCTGCAGCCCCCCCCCAAAGGGCGGGAGAGTGGAGGAAGGTACAGCAACGACAGCTACCGCATTGTGCGAAGAGACAGGAATCCCTAAGATGATGGCGTGGCTGAGGTGAGAGAGAAATATCATTTACAAATATGAATGCAGTTAGAAATGTGCCAGTGCAGTGGCACACATCAGATCGCAATCGCATTACTCCTAGACACTCCTCACCAAGGCCGGCCCAACAAGACAGTCACAGTGTGGCTGAGTTTGGGAGGCACCCTAAGCTTCACCTGTCACTGTAATAGGTTTAAGATTTTTTTTAATTCCCAAAATAGTCCTGGTACCATATCACACCAGTGCCCCAGGGAAGAACGGGTGTTAGAGCTCCCTGAAGCAGTGCATATTATAGACACCGCTGCGTAATCATGATTGCAGTAGTGCACATGTTGTGCCTCTTATATCACTTCAGCAAGCGAAACCCCCCTACCATACACTGTTCTTTCCCATGCTATCCCACGACAAAACGTTGGTGCCGCCTTTGAAAGTAGTACCACTCACATCATATCCAGGATGGTAACAGGCCTTCCAGAGATGCAGTTAGTTACAGACTCATAGATATGTAGGTGATCACCGATTCGGCAAGGCAATCCTGTCCTGGAACGTCCACTGCCACCTCTCCGGGTAGATTTACTTCCACAGAGTAGTACACCATCCGGTGTAATACTATGTGTGAGTAAACTGATTTGCACATGTAAATTCACATTTTAAGACTCTCAAAAGTGAATCTGAACCTATGATACGTTAAACTTATAATCAAGACATGAATCCATTTTGGCTTCATTTTTGTCTCAAGCAGGACGGGCAATGTAACAAATATATTTCGCTCCAGCCATTACAGCATAAACAGTTTTGCAAAGGGGAAAATGAAGGAAACCAATTTTTTATTACAAAATAAATAGAATGCACATTTTCCTTTCAATTAATTTCTTTCTGCAGAAAAGTTTTTAGAAAAAACTACCCATATATTTATGAGCTACCCAATAGATTTTGCGGTTTATTTTTCTGCTTAAATTTAAAAAAGGGAATTTATTAAAATTGTATAAAACAGATTTTTCCTTCATTTTAGAGCATTCTGTCATATTAGAAAGTGTATAACATTGTGTTCGCTTAATTTCATAATATACAAACAAGTAACGGACAATACATTTTCTGCTGGTGTAAATCCTGTTTGCTCTATTTCCAAATTCGCAAAAAGTACCTAAATTGGTGCACAATACATTTTCTCCACTTTGAGCTCCACTGTGACGCTTAACGTAATTTGGAAATGTTTAGGAGCATTAACTTTGGACTGAATAGGTTTAGGAAAGAGAAAAAATAGATTTCTCAAAAAAGTGTTGCACTGTTGGTCGAAATAACTAAGTCGTAGTTGGGTGGGTTTCATAGTGTGTGTTGTGCTTGAAGAGATGCTTCAGAATATACAAACCATTGGAATTATAAAGTCTGTGTTTCTATAAGGTACAGTGAACCTCAAAATGGGAAGTTTGGGAAAAGAAATTGACAACCACAGTTTGGGGCCTGCCAATAATACTTCATTTTCCCTTATAAATGGCAGGGCATTTGATGCTAATATTTAAGCATCCTCGTGAGTGACCAATATTTCTCATTTATATTAGTCCTTATACTTCCCCATCTGAAAACCTGGAAGCTATTAATTATTGACTGAATTACAAACCTCGTGGCCCTGATGGCACCTCCAGTGCTGTAGGAAAAGGAGAGCTTTACGTGTCAAGGAGAGATCTAATCATGATTTATTTCAGAGCTGGTGTTCGCTAAATTTTTTATGTGCATTGCTGTGTCTGCCTACTGTCTTTCTACTCCTCCTGGGCGCGTGCCAGCACTCAATTCACTCATCCTCAGAACCCAGGTAAGACGTGACTGCCGCCGAGGCCAGGCCCCCCCGTCCGCCCGAGGACAGTCGGAGACAGAAATTCTCTTTATACCCGGGCCCAGTGTACTCTGCCCACACGTGGTTATTTTTTAGACCTGGGGAATATCACAGGAAATATATTGTCTACACCTCAGAATCCGCCCAATGGAAAATCGTGCGCCCCGGGGAAGCTCCCTCGGTCCTCATTGCAGTCAGCCCAGTGCCCTACGGCTACTGACAGGGAAACAGCCCAGGGGAAGCCATCTCAGCATTTATAACCTCATCCACTCGTGGGTTGGTTAATATGAGATACCATGGAACGTCTCGGACCGAGGCGGCATGATGGGCAAGGAACTCGAAGTCCCTGCAGACTGCACTGCTCCACCCACATCCAAACGTCTGAATGGTTACCACCAGTACAAAGGAAGCCCTTAAATGAACACCAAAAATCCACTTCAACTCATCAGTTCCCAGAAAGCCCTCTCTTCCCCCCTACACTGACCCTCGCTACCCCCAATCTCTATGGCCTTTGTAAATATAGGAAATACATTTACAAATGTTACTAAGGATTCTATATGGTCCCTTTATTTCCCGTTATTTGCCATCTGTGTCCACTGGCGGACTCGGAGCTGAGGAGATCCATGCGAAAGTCGTGAGGGGGTGACACCATGAGTTACCCGCACCGGGTGACACCAACCCTAGTGACGCCACTGTTTGCATCTATCGACCTGGTAAAACCACATCATGTTGCCAATCATAAGTAGTAGGCCAAGTGGACTCCAAAGATGTAGCAGACAACCAAATCTGGCTACTATCCAAGAGGTTCAAACTGAGAGACTCATCACCTTTGAGGAATCTGCAGTGCGAAAAGAGGACTAAGCAATAAAGCCATGGAACTTGTGCCTCTTGAGACCCAAATAACAGTTCGTCAAGAAACACCTGTCTACAATGATATAGCATCTGACTATACTAATATGACAAGGGATCCTGATGCAATACCAACAATTGACAGAACTGCCTCCAGCTATTTCATTAACTTTGATACTTTTTCTGAGGATCCCAGTGAACTTGAAACAACGTCAACAAAAAGAACTTTCAAAGAAAAAGCAACAGAACTTTTTCATCAACTGGAAAATCCTTATCTAGTTTCACCATGGATTGAAATATGGATTGTGTTGGGTGTACTTTTTCTCCTACTTTGGCTAATTATTGTATTAAGGGGCCGATTAGGATGGTGGACGGACTTGCGTCTGTCCACCACCCCTGAGGAAGAGGTAACATCCGCAGGGGCTGCGGCGTTCCCTCCAGTGCAATTAGGATGTGACCGCCACCCTGCCGGTCACATCCTCAATATTTAACATTGCGGCGGGAGCTGCTTGAAGCAGCACTAGCCGCAAGGATAAATATACATGCTTCGCATTTGCATGCACAAAGAGGCAGGCACCGCGCGGTGCCTGCCGCTTTGTGCATGCAAATGCAGGGGGTACTATATGTACCCCCCATGTGCCCCCACTTCACCCTGGGGACCCGCAACGGGCCCCCAAGGAAAACACCGTATGCCTTTCCACGGCGGAGAAGCCGCCGCGGAAAGGCATGTGTTCTGCCCCATCCTAATATGGCTGGCGGTGTCTGTTAGACACCGCCAGCCATAATAGAGCTTTTCCGCCGGAAATCCGGCGGAAAACCGGCGGACGGACTTCCTGACCCCCCAGCCATCCTAATCTGGCAGGGGGTCTTTGAAGGCTCCGCAGCGGTTTTTCCGCTTCCTCTGGGCCGGCGGACACTTCCGCCGGCCCAGAGGATGCGGAAAAAAGCAATCCTAATCGGCCCCTAAGTTTGGGAATGCTGATAAATGGAAGATATAGTAAAAAGGACACAGCAAGTAATAACATCAACTTACTCCTCATGCCACACAAATCATCTCATCGTGAACAAAGAGAAATGTCAACAGTGAACATCAAATCAGTTCCTATACCTGATGGTATAGCTTGGGACAGAACTGATTATGACATCTTTTGTCCTGCAGAGCTGTTGAAGATTCCACACCAATTCAAGGTTTCTTGAGTGACTTTGTTTCATCTAGAATCTTATCTGGTGATTGGGACTTTGAGACTGTTAATAATATGATGTCAGACTTAAAGATGTCTGCAAAATTTACAACTCATGAATACTTAGAAGGTTCATCGGATTATGAACAACTGTTCTGTTATAATCACTATGGTCATCATTATTTGAACAAATCTGCAAACCCTAGAAATGTTTATACTTTTAATCAATGGGAACATTGTCCAACGCCACCAAAGGGTAGCTCAAAAACATTTTATGAAAAATGTCCATACTTCTCTGTTTTTAATGTCTCAAATCCAGAAACATTTTACTTTAAAAGTGTTAATAAGACAGGAATGAAAAGTATGTTGACTAATACTAAGCAAATTTATTCTGGGGCCTTTTTTGCTCAGCTGTACACGTTGGGTTTTGACTTTTGGAGAGACAACACTGAGACAAAAACTGTCTGGGGCACAAAAGATTGGCCGGTGCAGGGATTAGAAGCTTTATTTTGAGCCTGCATTATCCCTGAACAAATAATGTTTTTGAATGACACTGTCCAACAAACATCCTGTCTTGGCCTAGCTAAGATAACAAACCGTCCATACCTAGACCTACACCTGATAGTAAAAACACTACAGAGGGGGTGGTCAACGTAAAAACAATTTTACTTAAAAACAGAACAAATCCTGATTGGGAAAAATGGTTAATCTGACCCACAGACACAAGCAACTGTCAAGATAGATTCCTGAATAAAACACAAGGAGTTACATTCATTAGGCCAGATCCAAGATATGTCCAGAGACAACATCCAGGGATAGTAACAACATACAATGTAGGGAAACTGTGCCTTGAGTAGCTACAAAAGTCCACACTAACAGAGGTAAAACAACGCTTATCTTTACTTAAAGATCGCGTTGATTTAAGGGACTTCTTACAAGGACTTGCAAAATCGTGTCATAAACTTTTTATATACGCTGGTATACATGCCATTTATAATGAAGCTTGGAAAGTGACACAAGCAGAGACTTCAGAACAAATATGAGAAATTGATCGTATTAATTTAGAGAATTCTCTCTCTGTAGTTGACAATGGGTTAACGACTCCAGAATGTATTCTTTGGACAGCATAGTATCCTCTGCCATAGACATAATGGAGCAGGACTTGCTCATGTGACAGCATGGACAGTCACAATTGCTTTCTATAATACTTTTAGGCTGGATGTTACAAAATCTTCGTTCTGGCTATGTGCCATGGCATCTAATCAACACCACGTCATTGTTTTCTGTATTTAACCTTACAGATAAACAAATCACTTTGGCACAAAGAGGAGCAGACTATACGGTGCTGAGCATTGAGAAATTGGAAAGATTACCATTAACTGTTTTGGAAAAACCTGCAACAGAATGGCTAATACACAGGACAATCACTCTGCCTGCCACAATTTTCCATTGTCAGTATTGTTTGAAACATATACCAGCTGGAGTATATGAAAGGTTGGGTAAAGAATACATCAAGTCAACCTGGGATTTACCATATACACACAGATGTTGGAGTGGGGGAAAAGAAGTATTTCTTAGTGGTACAAACTGCAAAAGCGCACTAAGCGGTATACTGTGATGTCAGGGTATTCACTTACACGGGACCTACGATGGTTCTTTGACCAACTTATCCTGCCACCTGCAAGGTTCTCCAGCTACAGTGATAGATCTAATTTTTAGGCAGATTTCTAATGGAAGCTATATTATGTTGAATGATCACAGCTGCTGTGGCATGTTGCCAGGAATAGCCTATCTCGTAACTGTGTCAGCCAGAGTAACTTGTTGTATGCAAGTATTGTTTCCTAAAACCAAGACAGATGGGGAGTCGCCGTTATGGCCTTCCCTGAACATCTCTTCTATATGAATTGATACTTTAAGCAGAATGAAAGCCATTCTTTTACAAAAAACGGTGCCACTGACCTCGTCCAAAGAGACATATGAACTGCAAGTTGCAGGTCCTCTGCGGAGATACATGCCCTTTTATCAACAAACTGCCCTATATATTTCACAGAAATGTTAGGTCGTATCTTAAACATGTCTGATACCAGTGGTATTTTACATGTATTTAAGACAGTTTTTTCAGGAACGTTAGCACCGTTTGAAGCAGTCCTCGGCATATTTCCAAACTTCGTGCACTCATGTGTTCGGCGGCCTGCCTCTCATTTTGGGACTCGTAGCAGGAATGCTATTTTTGCTCCTTCTGCTCCGATATGGCAAGTCAAGTCACCAGCGACACCCAGATTACCTTAGAGAACACTCTCCTGGCAATGAAGTGTCATGAGCCCATGACACAGATTCTGGGCTTGGCTCGTTTAAGAGATCTGAATGACACGTGGCTTCTATCATTCCAACCAATCTAGCAAGAATGCATCTTACCTGTTCTACGATGCCTGCTACGTGGAGAAGGATGTGTGTCAGACATCTGTCTAACACTCCCATCAGTCCTGCCAACGGATATTGATACTTTGCTTGGACCAGTAACGGCTCATGCACTGTGTTGTCCCCATCGGCTACCAATCCTGATGACGGCATTCGTTGAGTTCTCACAGACGAAACATGCTGACGGTGAGATACGTGGAGTGACAGGCACACAGGTACCATCTCCTTCGAACATTGCTAATGCGGCTGACCCTGACGGCGATGCTTCTCATTTTTGTGCAATCAATCTGCTTAACGAGGTAGTCCAACTTTCACGTACTGTAGTAGACAAATTCTTTACCAGCTTAAAAGATTTGATGTTTTCTCCAAACTATGAGACTGACTTTTGAAGTTTGCACACAGTGTTCTGTGGGACTCTGTATTCGACCTTCACTTTTCAAAACAAGCTTCTAACTTTGGAACTCTATTTTTCTACAATTTGACTTTTTTCCGAAATTGAATTTTTTTTTTGCCACAAAGTAATATGCTTAAAGAAGAACTATTCCTAGAGAACAAGAATTCTTTGAATACTTCCAAGAGACAATATTTTACCTTGTCCACAACAAGATGAATTATAAATTACGTCATGGAATGGTCTCAACCTTTTTTCTTCTGTATTTAAGAGCCATTTCATAAATGTATTTTAGTGATTCATTCGGATAGCATTTCCAATGTCATACTATATGCTTAGAATGAAAACATTGCTTTTAATATGCGTACAGCACAAAATGCCATTTTGTGTGTACAACCATTTCAAATGCTTTTTTTTGTATTTAGGATGGGTGTTTTAACACATCATGTTTTAGATACATTTTAGGGGTTTAGAACTTAGCAATGTCGTACATAATAAAGTGGAGTGGGTGTTGTATGGCGTTTTAGGATCCGAGTGAATTTTCCCGATTCATGCCCTTATATAGGTACAATTCACATTGCCCTAATATAGGCATAAAAACCATTCCCTTATTTAGACATAGCCCACGCAGTCCAAATACAGGCATGGTTACTTCTTCTTGTACCAAAATGTCACAACGATTTCTTGGAAAATCGGCTTAAGCAGTCAGGGACCTACCCTTGCTTGAATATTGATTTGTCCAAGAACTCATGGACTTTACAAAGAACTACTATTCCCTTGGGATTCTTTTCTGACGTTATTATGCCCAACTTTACGTCAAACTAAGCACCTTCAAGGTATAAATATGCCTTCACTTACTTTAGCAAGACACGGTGGTTCGGAGCAACTCGACTATCTACTTGCCCGACACAGCTCGCTACAGCAAGTGCCAAAGGAAGCCGACCCTCCAGCTGATGCACTGATCAAGAAGCTGTCCTTTCTCTCGCTGAGAATCCAGCTCCAGTGTTTCCAAGCTCCCCTTGCTGGGTGTTGGGAAATCGAGTCCCGGGACAGAGATACCAGACCTCCTTCATTCTAAACTAAAGGTATGGTGCTGATTAGAACCTAAGAGAAATCTTGGATAGATTCTTGGCAAAGAATACCAAAACCTATGCTACACAATACTTACTCTCTCTCGCGTACTAGACTTTGGTTAGGTACATTGGGGTAGGCGTATTTTAGAAGCACTAGTGGAGTATTTTAGCCTGTGTACTTATGTATGTATTTTTATATGGCTTAGAAACTATACAATGCTTTTACAGTATTATTTTATAATACTATTCTCCCTGTACGCATTATACTTTGCATTCTGCATTACGTTTGTAGCAGTTCACTTTACTTGCATGAGGAAGAAAACTGTTCACTAAAACATTTTATTGAAAACGCCGGTCTCTCTAGTTCTCTGCACCTCTGTTGAAATGATGCATGCACGATTGACTGAGTGAAATATTTATCTATTGTTTCCACGACTCTAGAGATACAATTCTTATTCTTGGGAAACAAAGTCATGTTTATGCGGTTGTCAGAAACTAATCCCTTCTTGTGTATTCGAGAAAGTTTCTAGTGACCTCTGAGTTAGCTGGCACACTCACTATTAAGTTTAACACATTCGATAGAGACCTAGTCGACCTTAGTCCTACGTCTAATCTATAGGATATATTATTTCAATGAGCAGAGCCTATTGGGATTTTAGGAACTACACTACAGAGCTGAAAACACCTTGGACCTTGTTCCAACATACAAACTGCAACGAAGAGGCCTTAGTATCTCTTATCCAATACCCATGCAAGTTAAAGTATGTTCGAATGACCACACGTAAAGTTAAAAAAAAATGATAGAATATAAGAGCTCCATCAAATGCAAACAATCCAACACAAAATTGACACATCACTTTTTGGATGCAGGAAACACAAAGGAAGCCATGAGCTGGGTTGTTCTAGATAAGCCACAATACCATAGAGATATGGGACCGTTAGAAACAATCTTGTTTCGCCGAGAACAACAATGGGCTTTTAGATTGGCTAGTCACCATTCTGGCTTAAATGATGAAATTCCATGATGCAGTGTATGACGCACTAGCTGAATATGAATCTTAGAGAAGTATATCGCTCTTCAATTTTATTTTTGATGGACGAGTCTATGGCATGGTTTGATCTTGCAAAACACAGTAACACAAAATCTTTTGGGTCCTATACTATGAATAGGTGTACAAAACGATATGGTGAATCATAGGGGCCATATTTTATATAAGCCTATTTGCCTATATGGTGTATTGTGATATTTCCTATCTGCACCACTGAACAATATATACTTGAGGTGTGTTTCCTGACTATAGAACTCTGTCTCTGACTTTACATGATTTGGTACCTTGTAACATCAGCTTTAAGTAGTGCTGTTTATGGTTATGGTTCCGGGAGATATTTTGTTGTATTTTTTAAATATATTGAACCTTTGATAGACATAGACCCATTGTAGATGTATGTATAAATAGACCAGCTGGTGTAAGAATTTACAATTGATCTACGAATGCTGGTACTCTGTTCGTATTTCCATTGCATTTAATATTAGTGACAATAATATAATTATGTTAATGGAGGGTTTAAATCTACACCTTGATGTTTGTGTTGAAGGCGTATTATATGTATGCCCTGTTTTCTTAATTTAATTTCTGGAAACTATCATTAGGGTTAAACACTTTGTCACATAAGTCTCCATAGCAATGGAGAATGTTTACGTAGCGTTCCATGCCGTGATAATGGCTGTTTACAGGTATCACCATGGAAATGTCTGACAACGAAGAGGTCTGAGTAACGTCTAAACGTCTTGTTACATTTTTTACGCTTGCGCAGTACACACGGACCTCTTCATTTTCACAGTTAAATATCGGGCGTTAACGTTTATCATGCTGCTCCCGTCCAAAGTCGCGATCGGAAATACACTGCATTTACGCAGGTAAGAACTGGGCCTTGGACTTGTCATGCTGCCACTGTAGATATCGCTGGGGAAAAGTATAGTATTTGATTGTCCTAGCTTTTAAGAGTGAGTTATAACTAGCTGAGGAACACTGCTTAGTCTATGTATTGGATATGTCTCAGCCTGCCGGTTCGTTCATTTTATGGACAGCATGCCGGTTTGTTCATTTTATGGACATCATGAAGTAGAGCACAGTAATGGTGACTGGCTAGTATTTAATCCCTAATAGTGTAACAACGAAATAAGTCTGTATGAAGGGATTGGTTATGAATATAAATTAACAAAATACAATCCCTATTGAAATAAACTGACATGTAGATGGCTTGTGCTGTTGTTATCAGTACCAGTAACATACGTCCTTATTACATTTTTATCTTTTTTCATTACCTAAGATCTACATACGATGTGACTTTGGATCTAGGTAGAGTTGACACATCAGATATACACATTAGGTAAGAATTGATATCCCTTAAGGTGTAACACCGGGGTGGTGGGAGTATTATCATGTATTGATTATATCATTTTGTTGAGTTTATCTTAGGACTTCTGACTTACCGAACTGAAGTACAATTGAAATGTATGGTTGGTCCAGAATATTTTACTAAATGGTGATATTTTATATTTATACACATATGTTTGAGCAGAGTGACTAGAACATGGTCCTGAAGAATGCCTCTGAACATTAAATTGTCAACAAGGGCAGAAACATTTTGACCTACAGGGTAACATCCATAACCCTGTTTCACATTGCTATTTTAATTTCCCCAATAGGAAATGGTAATTAAAGTTGGTCATTCCTATTGAGGGAATTTAAGATTCCTGTACCTTTTTTCTTCATATAATTGTTGCACTCTGCCCCTCACTGACACTAATTGAGGCTAATATAACAAACGTGCTTATCAAAAAACACTCCTGCTCCTTCCCGGCTGGGAAGTTGTAGCCCACACTGGCTAACTTGCGGTCCCTTTGTGCTTGGAGGAACCCTATGATGAAGCATGTCACCCATGGGTGAGTGAGGGTTTTCGTCCATATAAAAAGTATGCCCACCTTTATATGGTGTTTATAGTTGTCCTATGTTAAAAAGATACATACTCCAATATTTGTAGAAAGATATGAAGATTTATTGTACATCTTTAGAACAGCATCAACAGTCGATACCTCGGTCAGCAATCTCCTACTGAATCCCAGACACATTCACATATAAACAATCTATGATGTCATAACATCAACAGTAAATTCTCAAACAAGCATAAGTAAATTACAACACATCTCCCTTTCCTGGGATAACAAAACAATGAAGATTAACTTAAATCATAGTCTTTAAACCTCAATGGTACTCTCCTAGACCTTTGAGAAAATCTTCAACGGATCCACAGTTGGACACGTCTCAACAGATGGTGTACTCCGTTCAGTGCTCACAAAGTCATTCTTATGTTGCTTCAAACATTTCACCAATCTTGACATGCTCCATATACATCCCGTATTGACTCTCACAACATTTTTCTTGATTGACACTATTGTGAAGGGACCAATAAAAGTGCTCATCCCTTTTAATGTATGTCTTGGATTTTTTACTAAAACCCTGTCTCCAACATTCCACTTCTTGCCACTCACATGCATTTTGGAATCATAATCAATTATGTACTTATGCTGATAATCAGCTATTCTAGAACGCCGCTCCTCCAAGCTCAACCCTTCACTAAAACTTTCAGGTAACCAACTAGGGTTTTACTTTGAGACTGCTTTCCTACCCCTTAGGCTTCAAAGGGAGATCTCCCAGTAATGGCATTAGTGTCCCTCAAAATAGCAGAAAAAGAAATTCTTGTGTTAAGAGCACGTTGTGCACAATCCTTAACAAGTCTATTCATTCTCTCGGTTAGACCATTAGCCTGTGGTGAGTATAATGCAGTCGTCTGGTGAATAACGTTGTTTTCCTTGAGAAAATCAGCCATTTCTTGAGAAACAAACTGCAATCCATTATCAGTCACCAGAAATGTAGGCACACCCTCAGAGACAAACACATCTTTGAGAAAATCTACAACAACCCTTGTACTAACAGAAGAAACCCATTTGGTAACAACCCACTTTGTGGTATAATCCACCAGCAGAAGAACATATCGCTCATAAGAAGGCAACAACTCAAAAGGTCCCATAATATCAAGACCCAATTTTGACCACACCTGATCTGGTACTACTACTGGAGACAAAGATGCATGGTGAGTGGCATGGGATTTATCACTCTCAGCACAAATTGAGCAATCCTTCACTGTTTCTTCAACCATGCGGTCCATGCCAGGCCACTAATACCTTTCTCTCACACGACTCTTAGTAAGGCTACTCCCAAGATGGCCTTTATGGGCAGTATTAATAATTTTGTTTCTGAATTTAGCAGGAGGAATCACTCTGCCACCTCAATAAATTCCCACAATTAAAGGACAACTCATCTCTCACAGTCCAATACGTTTTCAAGTACTGATCAAAAGTCTTGTACTCAGGCCATCCTTGGCTAATCCACGATTTCAACATCATCAGAGTTTCATCTTTATTCACTCCATCAAACCATTAATCCTTTGACAATGATGGTTAATTCACCCAAAAGACACTAGACACTCCAACACAGTGTACATTCTCCTCTTCTTCTGTAACTAGTTCCTCACCCACCGGCAGACGAGAAAGACAATTCGCAGACTTATTGTTGGAACCAGATAAATATTGCACTCTAAATTTATATTCCTGCAATCCCTCACTCCACCGTTTGATCCTGGGAATAATATGATCACTGTGCCTGCAAGAAAAAATCTGAACCAAAGGACGATGGTCCGATCTCACAAGGAAAGGAATTCCCCACAAATAAAATCTAAAATGCTGTATTTCTCAAAACACAGGTAGAGCCTCCCTTTCCACACAAGAATACTTCTTCTCTGCTTCTCTTAATGCTCGCGAAGCAAACGTAACTGTTCTCTCCTCTCCATTCACAAACTGAGAAAGAACAGCCCCCAGCCCTTTAAGACTAGCATCAGTAGTCAACAATGTCTTAAGATTGTCATCAAAATGTCCCAAGGTAGGCATATTACCAATTTCACCCTTAATAACATCAAAAGCTTCCTGGCAATCCTCCGACCAAGAAAAATGTGAACCCTTTTTCAATAAAGCTCTAATTGGCTCAGTCACACTTGCAAAACTGCGCACAAACTTTGAATAAAACTCAGCAAGGCCAAGCAATTACCTCACCTGATCCTTGTCAATTGGCACAGGAGCATTCAACACAATTTGAGCAAGTTCTAATTTCGGTTGTATCCCTTCACCACAGAATACATGTCCTAAATATGACACATTCTCAGCCCCAAAATGGCATTTCTCTTTTTTTTACAGTTAACTCATTGCTCTTTAACCTTTCCAGAAGTTCAATTAAAGTATCCCTGTGTTTCTTGTTGTTTTCTCCGTAAACCAAAATGTCATCTTGGAAGAACATTATATTATTCACACCATCTAAGACTTTCTTCGTGACTCTCTGGAAACATGCTGCCGCAGACGCCAAACCAAAGGGCATTCTCAAAAAACAGTATGCTCCCAGGGGAGTCACGAAAGACGTAAGATGTCTTGATTCTGCGTGTAACGGGACCTGGTGGTACGCGGACAACAAGTCCAATACACTAAAAACACAGGCACCTTTCAGAGTACTAAGTGACTCTGAAATATTAGGTACGGGTTGGCGGTCAACCCAAATCCATTCATTCAAACTTCTCAAATCCACACACATCCTGACGTTGGCCCTACCATCCTTCGGGTCCAAAACAATGTGGGCCAACCACTCAGATGCCTCTATTTCCTTAATGACTCCCAATTTCAACCACCTTTCCAGCTCGGTCTTGGGTGGTCCCATCATCATGTTAGGTACTTTCCTCACCTTGTGTACTGTAGGTATTGCATTTTTCTTTAAAATTATACGGTGTTCAAATCCTCTAAGACAACCCAACCTGTCATTAAAAACTTCTGGGAATTTGTTAAAATACTCATTGCTCTGATCTCCCGACACACATCCAACCTTCACACAGCCCGCCAAAATAACTTGATCTTTGGCATTGGGATTCATCATGATTCCATGCCTCCATGCTAGCAAATTATCTCCTCTTTCTGCCACGTATATCTTTCCAACTGTTACTCTGTTTTTAAATTTAATACAACCTCCAATATACGCCAAAACATTGATTTTAGCACCACCATAACTAACAGGGTTAATGTCAGGTGGAATCAAAACCATATTATCAAAATCAACTACTTCATCCCATTGTTTATTACCTATCATGGTGAATGGGGACCCTGAGTCTGCCAGAACAACAAACTCAAAACTATTGACTAAAATGTCACACTCAGGCATACATATTTTATCTCCATTAACTTGTCCATTATCACCAGTTATACTGTTAATCACTGTACGCACAACATCTGTGTTTTTATCAGCATTTTGCGTATACATGCACACCCGAGCATAATGTTCCTTGAGACCACATTTCATACAGATGGACTCTCTGGCATAGCACTGGGTATAATTTGAAAAATGAGGGAAACTACCACACCTGAAACATTTAGGTTTAGAGTTATCCTTGACATTTCTCTAATTTACACTGCTGCCGCTAGGAGTTGAGTTGCTATGGACTTCACGATCAGGCTTAACAAAAGGAAGCTTGGAATTACGCACACGTGGTTCCTTATCTATTCTCTTATGTTTCTAAGCAGAAGAAACTTTAGATATCACCTCCTCATAACTCTCATCCTCAGTGAGAGCATGTATACTACTGGAGACGTCTCTCTAATCTTTCCCTTCATGGTTTTTCTTCATCTCCTTAACACAAGAAGAAGAATTCTCCATTCCTTTGACAATCGCAACAGCTTCATTTAGTGTAGGGTGTTTTGACAATAATTTTTCTTGTACATGAGTGCTGTTGGTACATCGCACTAATTGATCCCTCAGTAATGAATTAGACAGGTCGCCAAATTCACACGTCCTAGCTAGAGTTTTGAGAGAACCAACATAACTCTTCACTTGCTCATTTACATTCTGAACTCTAGTAAAGAATTTGTGTCTATCCAAAACTACATTGATCCGAGGACCAAAATACACATTGATAGAATTCCATTGTTTACAAGTCTAGTTCAGGAGGGTGATTCTATCATTTCTTCTACACTTCCCCAATTGATTTTTTGTAATCCAAATAATGTTCACTTGTGTAAGAAAAATAGTCTTGTCACCCTTCTTTATATCCAAAGCCTTGTTGAGTAATCTCAATAATGTTCACTTGTATACGAAAAATAGTCTTGTCACCCTTCTTTATATATTCATTAAAAATTGTAAAAATATGTCATCAGATATAAAAAAAAGACGCAATAAAATATAATGATGCAATATATTGGTTGTACAAAACTCACCACGAACATAATGATCGTTTGTAATTGATCCTAGCAATTTCTGTCCAATATTCTTTGAAATGCAAATAAAAGCGACAATCCTTTCACTCAGCCACCACACGATAAATGTGATGCCGGAAGATGGTCACTAAGCAACAAGGAAGCACTCAAAATGGCCGTCACACAGCGTGATAAACGTGATAGCGTCACACGTTTCCCACAAGGCACTGGGATAGTGACGAAGCAAATGAGGAAGAAGCTGGAACGAAGCAATGACGCGGATGCCCCAGCACGCTCCGGTGAGTTTGAAAGATGCCGAATATCGGTAAGATGCCAAATGTCGGTAATGCCGTGAGTTTAAATGACACCAGAAATGAAGCAAGTGTGACTACATCCAGGAAAATAAGATGACATTCAGTGAAAAAAAAGAAAAGAAAAAGAAAATAACAGTCCCAGACACATCAGCAATATTTTGAAATGGAAAGTCTCAACAAAATAAAAACGATTAGTGATTTTCTATGAGAAAAGATATAGAGAACAGAAATAAAGTCAAGTAATCGACAATTTTTTTTTACTTACAATAGTAAGCAAACGAGATGAGTCCAGCATTACACTTGTCAAAAAGTTTAAGTCTTGTCCAAACTTTGTAAATCTGAAAACCAGTAAGTCCAAGTCCAATAGATTTTAATTCTCCAAAGTTGCAGGGGAGTTGATGCTGAAGTTGCATGTCCCCAGTCAGGCAAAGCCCTTGTCGCCAGTGTTAAAAAGGTAAATACTCCAATATTTGTAGAAGGATATGAAGATTTATTGTAGATCTTTAGTACAGCATCGACAGTCGATACCTCCTCTGGGTCAGCAATCTCCAACTGAATCCCAGTCACATTCACAGATAAACATTCTAAGATGTCATAACATCAACAGTAAATTCTCAAACAAGCATAAGTAAATTACAACATCCTACACACAGTGTGAGTTAGTTACCTAATGCTCTGCCACCCGCTAACAGTCCAGACTCACAGGAGGAAGAAGCACCAGTCATCTGAGGTTTTCTGGAGAACTTCTTTAGCACCATGAGGGATGACATTGCTGCTCTTAAATAAGAAATAGCAGCAGATGTCAAAGACCTCAAGAGGGAGCTCAGAGGAGTGGGCCAGAGAGTAAAAACCCTGTAAAAGATCAGTGACTCACCCGAAGAGGACCTCGATGCCCACTGGTGTGAAATACTAGAACTGCATAACAAAAATGAAGAGAAGCAATACCACATGTAAGATCTTGAAAATAGATCTCAGTGCTCTAACATATGGATCAAAGTGATTCCTCTTCAAGCAGACTCCAAAAACCTGGAGGTCTATGTTATCCATCTGTTCTACTACGTGGGCCCTGACCTTGCCGAAAAGGCCATAGCGCTGGATCACAATCATTGAGTATGCTGGTACTGCCTTGCCGAGACCCCAGGCATGCGATAGGACATTTGAACTTACTTGCACACCAACTGCCAGCAAGAAGCAATCATCTTCACAGTGCAAGACTGGAATGGTATTGCCTTTGAGGGTGCAAAGGTATGGCTGTCCCCGTAACACTGCAGCACTGCAGGTCGCTCCAACCTGCCACCAAGTATGTCTGAGAAAAGGGTACGGTATAAGTGGGATCATCCTTTCCATCTCATCTTCATCGTCAACAACAAGACCTGCTCAGTCCACACCCTGTAGGAAGCTTTCTCTGTGCTGGGTATGGAGAGGAAAGCACACAGCCAAAGCCACAAAACAACCAGACTCCTCCACCAGATCCAGATGGCCCTCCTGCTCAGCAAAAAATATCTTGGTAAACCTATACAGTCAGAGATTTGCATCGAGAGAACAGCTCTGCTGAGCCAGCTCCAGGGCCAGGATAGTGCCTCTGACCCTGACAACGACTAAAGGCAAGATGGCCTGCTCACTCTCAGTATGCTGGGTACCTTGCACAGCTCTCAAAATGCCAGGTGCACCACTGAGGTAGACCCAAGAGATGCCAGCAGCCTAACACCCTTGTTCTTAACACTTGATCTACTTTGAGGCTGCGGCACAGCACCACTCACACCCCAACGTTCAATCGGATACTATCAGTTGCCGGTTACGTTGACCCCTTATACTATGTTTATTGGATTCTGAGGAGGGTAACACATCAGTTGTCCTGTTCTGAGTTTCTCTTCCTTTCCCCACACTCAGCAACTCACATATTGCTGTTTGTGATCTAGGTGCTGGCAGTTAAACAGGCTTGATGGAGAGACAGCGCTAATGTCTGGCCTGCCCCTGACAGTGTGGATTATTTCCAGATACTGACAAATGGTTAAAATACTTAGGTTAAATGCTCAAGGCCTTAACACTCTAGTAAAGCACCTGGTACTTACCTTCCTGCTTGGAGATTCTAGATGTGTGATTTGCCTTATTGAAAAAAGAATCTACTCAAAGAGGACTAGAAATGCATGCGGTCCCGCTGGTTTGATCATCAATATTTCTCCCCTAGTCCAGGAAAAAAGGCTGGAATGGTAATACTGTTAACCATGCATTTCCAGGTGAGGGTTACCCAAACACAAGCAAAAGGGGAGAGGATACGACATGGGTGAAAGATGTGGTAGAGTGGCCAGAGCGGCCAACTCAGGAGCTGGGGATCCGGGTTCATGTCTCGGAGTGGGCCCAACATCCTTTTATTCTGGGCAAATCAATTAATCTCTCAGTGACCATGGAGAGTGCCTGGATACCCCTACCCTGGATAAGCCGCTCGCCTTGTGCATCTTGAAAAGTAATACACATTACCACTTGCTAATGTATGTGCCCCAAACAACCACCAGGAATCCTTCCTTCTAGATACTAGAAGGGGGAGACACTCTTGTAGGGGAGACTTTATTTTGGCTCTAGTCATGGTCTCGGATAGATCGGTCGAGAGGATGGGTCAGACTGGGGTGCTCACACAGACGGGCCTCCAGGGGCTGGGGTCATGGGGCTGGTAGACGTGTGGCAATTGTGACACCCAGCAATAAACGATTATGCATTATTTTCGGCAGCCCAACGAACATGTGCTAGAATTTAATTATTTTTTTATCTCCCCATGCTTCACAGCAGCCACCTATTGTCTCTTTCTGACCATTTCCCCATCTCCATCACACTACACATCGCTGACACTATTCTGCAATGCTCCTGGTGCCTCAATCATCAGCTGTTAACACACAATTCCACCATATCCGATGAACCCTTGTGTGCCTTTCTCAGCACCAATGACACACCTGAGACCCCCATTGGCTTACTGTGGGACACACTAAACACAGTGGTATGGCACAGCTGTATAGCTATCGTGGAACGGTTTAATAGAGGTAGAAAGTATAAGTGGTCTTGCTTGGAGGGGCAGGTGAAGGAATTAGAGGAGGCCCATACACAATCTTGTTCCCACAAAATAGGGCAAGAACTTACCACATCCAGCAAACAACTTAAGGCCCTGGATTAAGCGGTATATCCTCTCCTTCAAACTAAACAAAATTATTATGCTGGGGCAATAAAGCAGGGGACCTTTTGGCACATAGGCTATGCACTCAAGTACTCAAGCAAACAGTAACAGAGACCGAGGAATCCCAGGGTGGCAGGGTATACCAAGATGTGCAAATTGTGAGAGAATTCAAACACTTCTACTCTACCCTATATGCAATGGAGACACTTGAGCTGGGGGATTCTGAAACCTAATTAGCACAGGTCCCCATTGACCACATCCCCATCAATAATGCTTTACAATTAGACAAGGATATAGAAACCAACAAGGTGCTCACAGTCATAACCAGCATGAAGTATGGTAAAGTGCCTGGGCAAGACAGTTATACCTCTGACTTAAGTATTTCCAACTCCCTATTCTCATTTCTGGCTCACCTTTTTAACTCATCCGTGCCTCCAGCACCCTCAGAAAAACTATGAGAGTGGTTACCATCATTTTGCTCTTCCTACCACCCCATATCACTACTAAGGGGCCAATTACGATCTCCTTAGGAAAGCATTCCTACTGAATCGGTTCCGGAATGCTTTCCTAACGACCCAACATCGAGCTGGTCGAATGACGGAACAGGATGCAATGTAAGTTAAATCCCACTCAGTCATTCAGAAGGCAATCCGTCCCACTAATTCATCCGGAAAGAAACCCGATGCGACTGACTCATACGGGAACAAGGAAAATTGGTTTTCCTGTTAGGAATCAGACTCGGTTAACCCCCCGAACAGATGATGATGCATCCAACGCGGTTACCAAACTGTGTCTGTTTGATTTAGAAATGCCAAGTGGAAAATGTCAAAAACAGTATAAAAAAGCATTAGCAATGCAAAAAAATAATTCAAGTAATTAGCCACACCCACCAATCCATGTATATAAAGGACCAAACACATGACCATGATCCTTTGCTCCAACAGAACTGCTGTTAGGTATCAGAAGTATATCCACATTCCCTGCTCTCTGCTTCACACACTCACACTTAACCCACCTCACAAATTGTACTGCCAGTACTGGTGGCTCAGTGGACTAATGCTACCAATGCAGGGGCCTGTGTTCAGCCTCATGGTCACAGGTTCTAATCCTGGTGGGTCCACTCAGCCTTTCATCCATCAGAGGTTGACAAAATGCATATGATTGAGTTGAGTAACAATAAACATGTTATTTAGCGCCAAGATGCCAAAATGCACTTTACAAATACAGGTTATGTGATTGTTACAAACACACTTTTTTCCTATTCTCACTCAACCACACCTTCACAGTCCCCCTCACATTCACACTCACCCCTAACATGGCCTCAACGAAGCAGCAAATGTTCACAGAAAAGGAGTTGGAAGTACTTGAAGATCAAATACTCAGAGTAGAGCCAAAGTTATTTGGGAGCCAAGTCCAACAGACCGCCCTGTCCCACAGAAATAAGTGTGGGACAGGATAGTCAACAAAGTGAACGCTCAAGCACCTTGCCTGTGCACAATTGATGATATAAGGAACAGGTACTATGATGTGAGGAAGAGGATCAAGAAACTGATGGCCAGCGAGTGCTCCCAGATCCAACAGGCTGGCGGTTGTCCTCCTGCACCACCAGTGAACTACACTTCCTGGGAGGAGAAGTTGCATGACATCCTTCCGCCAGAGGGTGTCTATGGAATACCAGGAGTCTGGTGAGTACTTACTGCACATTCCAATATTGTTACCATTTACACATCATCAATAGACATCACCGTCAAGGATACAGTGATACAAAAAACTAGAGTAAAAGAGCAGGTGATGTGTATGCCATTTTCATTAACAACATATCTGCAATGAAAATTAAAAGTTATCAAATTAAAACCATGTACATACTACTTACAAACTCATAGCAAGGCTTTCTGCTCCAAACAGCAGTCACCAGCATCAGCCTTCTTGCCAGCATAGTTGCACACACTCTCAGGAAAGCTGAGTCACAGGTAGGCTGTTTGGGATGGATGGGAAGGTGGGTGTCGGGTACATGCCTGATGGGAGCTGTAGTCACAGCTAACACTCCTCCTCACACCCATCCCAAATAGCTCATCTGGGTCTATGGCTACTGGACAGTGTGGGGAAGTGTACATGCAAGATAACTCTCCCTGCTACATGGTGTTGAGTTTGAAGCAAAATACCAGCATGGCTATGTGCTACAAACACAAGGACCCAGTGTCTAGCATCTTGTCAGTACATTTCCACTCACTGTGAGAAAAGCACAGTTCCTGTTGTGGTTGTTGGGCTTTGTGGGAGGAGGAGGATTTGCACTGACTTCAACTCCCATCATGCCCTGTACTCCATACATCATGCCACCCAGCTCAAACAGCATGCCTGGAACATGCCCTGAGACGGAATGGAAAAGTAGTGGCACGATAGCTGACACTGGATATTGGTGTCAGGACCACAAGACCTTGATGGGAGTTGTGGGCAAAGCAAACACCAGGCTCCAGTGTCAGCCATCTTGCCAGTACATTTCCACTCACCATCAGGGACAGCATGGTCCCAGGTGTGCTGTTTCAGCTAGGTGGGAAGGTGTGTGTAGGACAGACCTGATGGGAGATGTAGTCAGTGCAGACACTCCTCCTCCCAGGCAGACCAACTAGGCCATCAGGAAGAATAATGTCCTGACATCAAGTAAAGCGTACATTCAAGATATCTGACACTGGTGCCTGCTGTTTGTTTTGACCCCAACTCCCATGAAGGCCTTGTGCTCCTCACACCAGTCTCCAGTGTAAGCCATCCTGCCAGTACTTTTCCACTCACTCTCGTGGACAGCATGGTCCCAGGTGTGCGGTTTGGTCAGGCTGGGAAGGTGTGTGGAGGGCAGGGCATGATGGGAGTTGAAGTCTATGCAAATATTCCTCCAATACAGTCCAACAAGCACACCAGGAAATATACTTACCTGATAGTGAGTGGAAAAGTACTGAGGATATGGCTGACACTGGGGACTGGTGTCAGGAATACAAGGCCTTGATGGGAGTTGTGGGCAAAGCAAATACCAGGCCCTGGTGTCAGCCATCTTGCCAGTACTTTTCCACTCACTCTCAGGGACAGCATGGTCCCGGGTGTGCTGTTTGGGCTGGCTGTGAAGGTGTGTGGAGGACAGACAATTGATGGGAGTTGAAGTCAGGGCAAATACTCCTCTTCCCACACAGACCAACAAGCACACCAGGAACGGTGCTTACCTGATAGGGAATCAAAATGTACTGACAACATTTCTGACACTGGGGACTGGGGTTCTGGACCGCTAGGCCCTGCTGAGAGTTTTGGACAAATAGGCACCAGTCATCAGTGTTAGGCCTCTTGCATGTATATTTCCACTCACTGTCAGAGAAGCCGAGTTACAGGTAGGCTTTTGGTGCTGGGTGGGAAGGTGTGTGGGGGACATGGCCTGATGGGAGTTGTAGCCATTGCAAATGCTCATCCCCCATCCAGTCCTGGTAACTCCTCTGGGCCTATGCTTACCTCACAGTCAGGAGAAGTGTACTGGCAAGGTGGTTGACACAGGAACCTGATGTTCAACTTGAAGCTAACTCCCATCAAGCCCTTGTGCACAAAACACCATGCAACAGTGTCAGCCATCTTGCTAGTACAGTTCCATTCACTATCAGGTAGCCATAGGCACTGAAGATCCATTTTTACTGGGTGGGGATAGAAGTGTTTGTCCTGACTGCATTCACCATCAGGCTCTGTCCTACACACACCTTCCTACACATCCCAAATAGCTTAGCTGAGACTCTGCTTCCCTGCAGTGAGTGGCATTGTGATGCCAAGATGGCTGACACTGCTGCATGGTAGCCGAGATGGGTGTTGCCGTCAAGTCAAACAACAAGCACGAGTGTCAGACATTTTGAATGTAAAGTTCTACTCACTGGCAGGTAAGCATGCTTCATGGTGGCCTATTTGGGCTGGTTGGGAGGAGGAGTGCTAGCGCTGACTACATCTCCCAGCAGGCCCTGTACCATACACACTATTAACACCCACCACAAACAGCACACATGTAACTCTGCTTACCTGACACTAAGTGGAAATGAACTGACAATATGGATGATACTGGGGAATGGTGTTTGGAGCACAATACCATAATGGGAATTGAGGTCAACTCTGACCACAGGCCCCAGTGACAGACATCTTGACAGTACACTTGCCACTCACATTCAGGAAACCATAGTTCCTGTTGGTCTGTATGTGCTGTCTGGGAATGTGTGATGAGGACAGGGCCTGATGGGAGTTGTAGGTATAGCCAACACTTCTATCCACACCCAAATCAACCAGTTCATCTGGGCCTATGGCTACCTGACAGTGAATAGAAGTGCACCCGTATGATGGCTGACACTGTTGCATGGTGTTATGTGCATAAGGCTTTGTGGGAGTTCCCTGCAAGTTTAACAGTATGCACCAGTGTCAGCCTCATTGCTAGTACATTTCCTTTCACTGACAGTTCTCAGAAGAGTTAGCTGTGCTGGGTAGGAAGAAGAGTATTTGGAAAGGCTACACCTCACACCAGGCCCTGTACAACATACACCTTCCCATCCAGTACAAATACCTCAACAAGAACTAAGATTACCCACAGTGTTTCCAAATTTACTAGCAGGATGCATAACACTGGGCTCAGAAGCGCATACTTAGGCGCCCTTGGCATGAACTTAATATCGCGCAATTCCAAGATCTTCTTTCCTCATCCATGCTCAGTCTTCTAGCCTATCCAGATTCTGCTGATAAATCATTGTCAGACTGGATCTTTGGCCCCCTCAACTCTCTGATTCCAGTAAAATGGTCTAAAAGCCGCAGTGCCAAATCTAGTCCATGGTACAATGTTAAGCTCACTTCCATGCGCAAAGAGTGTAAAAGGCTGGAGAGAGCATGGAGAAGGAACTATGGCCCAAACCTGAAGAAGCCCTATAACATAGCGATTAAGCAATATCATAGGTCTATTCAGTTGGAATAGGCTACTTACTATGCGGAGGAGATCAAGAGCAGTGGGAATCCATCTAAAAGTATCTTTTCGATACTGAAAGAGCTGAAATCATTGTCAGCCCTGACTGCTACACTTATTTCATCAGATAAGCAATGTGACGCTCTAGCCTCCTTCTTTGTTGAGAAGGTGGAGAAGATCTATAAATCCTTCCTTCAGGTTGTGTCAGGTTCTGTTCATGTCTCGTCCTCCTACTTCACGCACTCTGACTACTTTCCCTGCCATCTCCCAAGATATATTTTTCGCACTATGCAGAAAAGTCAAGTCTGGTTCCCCGTCTGATCCTCTTAAACCGGCTTATGCAATGAAAATCTTGCCTGTGCTCATTTCTCAATTGTGTCATGTGATTAACTTATCTCTCTCTATGGCTGTTGTCCCGAGCACTTGGAAACATGCTATGGTGGTCCCCCTGCAAAAAAAACCTAACATTGATGTGGCCAAACCTGAAAGTTTCCGCCCCATATCCCTCCTGCACTGGATCTCTAAAATCTCTGGGGTCTATGTCAACACCATCTTGACGGGTATCTGGAAGAGAATAACATACTAGACCCCTCTCAGAATTTTTTTTGTCTCAGTCACAGCACGGAATCTGCTCTTCTTGCTGTCACCCAACATCTGAGATGGGCCTTGGATGAGTTTGTACCGCGGCAGTGAATCTGCTTGATCTCAGTGCCGCATTCAACAGAGTCCTCCACCAGATCCTGTTGAGGTGTTTGGAGGAGGGGGGCATAGCGGGCTATGCCCTAGATTGATTTTCCTCCTTTCTTTGCAAGAGGACCTTCCAGGTAGCCTTCCATGTAGACGCCTCTTCCTTTGTTGCCAGAGTTTATGCCACCAACCTGTATGTTCAACCACTGGCGACAGTGGCTAAGAACAGAGGGCTCACAGTAGTATTGTATGCAGATGATACTGAGTTGGTAGTCATACTCTCCGACGACATTAGTCGGGACGCACGTGAGTTCTGGAGCCATCTTGAGGCTGGTGCAGAGTGGATGACTGCCAACTGTCTCCAGCTCAACGCCAGCAAGTCTGAGGTACTGCTGGGGGTGAGACTCAGATCTGTGGAGTGAGCACTGGTGGCCTGACACCCTGAGGCCGGCACCTACCCCTAAACAGGTGGATTGATACTGCCCTCAGCTTTCGAACCCAAACCAAGAAGGTAGCAGGGACTTGTTTTGGGCTACTGCGGGGCTCAAACCTCTGTTGGGTTTCTTGATCCCCCAATCAGGCAGGTTATCATCCAGGCCTTGATTCTGACACGACTGGACTATGCCCTCTCCCTTTATTTGGGGGCTTACTAGTCTAAAATTGTCAGACTACAGAGGGCCCAGAATGCAACGTCTCTAGCTCTCCTTGGCCTGCCGAGGAGGTGTACTACTTCTAATGCCATTCCTTGCCTCCAGTGGCTGCCTGTGGCCAAGCATCTAGAGTTTAAGGCCCTCTGCATTACTTTCAAAATTCTTAATTTTTCATCTCCATGTATTCTAGCCAATCTGCATACTTTTTTCATTCCCTCCCGTCAACTTCGTTCTATGGATTAGAATATTGTGGCTGTCCCCAGGGTGAGGATGGTCTGTGCTGGAGGGTGCTCCTTCTGTGTACTGGCCTCAAATTTTGGGATGCGCTCCCCATTTCCATCCACAGTATAATGACCTATCTGCCTTTTCTTAAAGCTGTGAAAACATTCCTCTTCCCTCCATTATAAGCTGTGTTTTTTGCTACAAGCTGTGCAGTTTTCTGTTTTCAGCGCTGCGACGGCCCTTTGCTGGGGCAGCCGTGCGCTCTACAAACCATCATAACATAACATAACATAACATTTAGCGTGCTAAGTATACCTACCTGAGAATGATGTTCCTTCATTGTACAAACATGACAAGCTATGGACCAATGTAATAATTGTCATCACAATGATGCTCAGGACCTCTGAAAGTAATTGGCACTCAATCTGTGATCATCTCTTTGATTGTCCCCCATGTGCCTTTACCTGTCAAGTGTTTTTTTTTTTTAAAAAGGCACACTGCTGCTGATCAAGGGTGTGGTGCATAGGTCATACTGTCCAGATGTGACTTGCCTCCCTGCAAGACCCCTACATACAACACAAACTCCATGCACCTGCCATGACCTGAAAGTGATGCAATGGCTGTGTAAATGTGCCGCAAGGAGCTTGTAAATCTGCCCCTTAGTGTAGTTCATGAGGGCGCCAAAAATGTGGCCCACAGGTAAACCTGGTACACCAGCCCATCAACCAATGCCAAACTGCCAGTGTGTCCTATCCAAGGGTATACTTAACACTTTCTCATTGGACTCAACACACAAAGGACTCTATGGTCTTCGGCCCCCCGCTGTGGGTGTTAGCCCAGGCTGAGTCAGCTTCTCCAAATAAACATACAGTCCTTGATCTGCTGTAGGTGGCTGGTCTTTCTTGCTTGTGCATCAGCCCCTGGTATTTCACAGATTTTTATGGGACCATTTAGTAGATGATGGGGCTTTATTTGAATGTTAACGGTTCCAACAGTATGGGAATGCATTTAATGGATAATTCCTTTTGTATTTGTTTATTTAGAAATTCCCACAGCATGTATTCCACCTGTGGGTATTGAGGCACTTTGCATGTGCATCAGTTACATTATTCCTGTACACATTGCTGAGGGTATTTTCCCCCAAACCCAAAATTGTCATCTATATTACTGGAGCTTTTGCCCACAAACCACAGATTAGCATCTACATGACTGGGTGTTTTGCCCCCCAAACCCCAAATTTTCATTTACACTACTGGGCGTTTTGCCTCCCAAACCCCATATTTTCATCTACATTACTGAGGCTTCGGCCCCAAAACCATTGATTAACATCTACATTACAGGGTGTTTTGATCCCCAAAACCCAGATTTTCAGCTACACTACTGAGGGTATTGCCCTCCAATCCTCATATTATCATCTACATTACTGGGCCTTTTGCCCCCAAGCCACAGATTAGCATCTACATTACTGGGTGTTTTTCCACCCCAAACCCCAGATTTTCATCTACACTACTGGGGATTTTGCCTCCCAAACCACTGATTAGCATCTACATTACCCGGTGATTTGCCCCCAAACCCCATATATGAATCTACATTGCTGGGGTGCTTTACACCCCCAAAGCGCACTGCTGGGTGTTTTGCCAACTAAATTCAAGATTGACTCAGCATTGCTGGGTAAATTTGCCATACAATCCAGATTTTCCCTAAGCATTGATGGGGGTATTGCTCCCTAACCCCACATTTAATTCTGCATTGCTGGGAGTATTATCCCCCTTGCCTCTACAATGCTGCAAGTATTTATTTATTTATTTATTAAGAGTTTTGTATAGCGCGGACAAGACCCTTGGGTATCAGAGCGCTTCACATTGCATGAGGTAGTTATATTCTTACATTGTCAACGTAGTTTTCACATTATTATGAGGTAGGTACATAACTTATACAGGCGACAGTATCCATAAAATTTCTACAAGAGTAATAGCATATATTAAGACAAAACGTTCAGTAAATAGTGGCATATAAGTGTAAAAGAGTCAGTCAGTCCTGATGGATTATTTCTTGTGTGTGTTTCAGCTCCAGTATTCCCCAAATTAACTGGAGATTTGCACCTGCTTTCTCCGCTGTTGTCTTTCACGGGGTTATTCTGTATGGGTTGGTGTCTGACTCACCTTCTGCGATTACCGCGTCGGTTGTGGTTGTAGTAGTGCTGAAAGAGGTAGAGTATAGGGATGACATGCACAATGGAATTCATGGCTGCACAGTTTCATTCGCAGTATTTGTGTTGTAGCGCAATTCAGAGCTAAAATACTGCCCTTCCGAATGCTCTGAGGTGTTGGCTGTAGCGACTGATTCGGGGTACAGGAAATACGCATCGTACTTGGGCTTTCGGAATCGGACTCGGAAAATGCCTCCGAACAACTCCATTCTGCGTATCCAGTGGCTTCTCATTGGGAAAATCAAGACGGATTCGGAGTGACTGAGTCGTTCAGTAAGTAAAGGATTTTTAGCATCGTACTTCACCGTTTGTAGGAACCGGATCCCAGTATGAGTTGGTTGGAAGATCTGACTACGGACGACTCTGGGATGGCCTTTCTAACAAGATCGAAATCTGGCCCTAAATGTTGATGCTTAGATCTTCACCTATATACTGGCAGGCTGCCTTACTCCCTATATGCAGGGCCTGATTGATCCAAACCAAGCTGGGTTAAGTCCTGAAAGGAGTTGCAGCAACAATACTAAACACCTCTGCCACCTTCTAGATGAAACCCAACGCACTTGCGCCCCAGTGCTTCTGCTTTCAGTCGGTGCAGAACAGGCATTTGATAGCATGCACTGGCCACACTTTCAGCTGGTGCTGGCCAGGGCTGGTCTAGCTGACCGATTCTGATATTTGATATGGTGCAGTTACACTAACCCCATGGGCATGGTCAGAGTCACCCCTTTAATGTAGCCCACGACACTCAAAGGGGATGCTCCTTGTCGCCACTACTGTTTGTCCTCTAAATTTAGCCATTCACCAAATGAGTGCGCAGACATCCACACATAACAGGCATCACAATGGGGGGCATGGAACATAAACTCGCCTTTTACATGGACGATGTTATGTTAGCTGTCAAGCAACCCTCCACCTCCCTTCCCCTACTGAATCAGAAATTCAAAGCATTTTAAGAGCCTCGAGCTTTTTTGTAAATCTCTAGAAAACACAAGCTTTTAATCTTACCATCCCACAAGCAGACCAGCTCCAGCTTGAGAGCCTCTACCCCTTTCTGTGGGCTACCGATGGGGTCACATACATAGGCCTACAAATATATTCCACACCAGCGCATATGGCAGAGTGCAATTACACTACACTTCTCCCCACTGCACAATCAGATTTACAATACGGGAAGGGAAGCACCCTATCTTGGCTTGGAAGGCTCACAGCAATTAAGAGAACCTTACTGCCCAAGATACTTTATTAAATGAACACCCTGATGCTGCGGCACCCCCACAAGTCATAGGTAAGCTGCAATACCCAATTGACAACTAAATATGGGAGAATATATGACATTACAACGCACACCATTACAACGCACACTTTTACAATGCAGATTTTACAATGTGACTACCATTACAACATATAGTTTTACAACACAAGCTATTTCAATGCAAGTTGATAGAGATACATAAAAAGGGGAATTACACTGCCAAACATTAAAACGTACGGCAAGACAATGAATACCATTACAATGCATTATAATTATAAAACGTTAAACATGCACATATAATACATGCAAAAACATTACAAAAATTAATTGGAACAATAATACTTTCTAAATATTCGTTTTTTCAAATAAAAATATTTCAACATATACATAAACTTTTAAGAGTAAAAATGGGAGCCTGTGTTTCGAACGTGAACATAGGCTCCCATTATAGAAAGGGGTGGGTGGGAAAAACCTTGCACCCTTTGGCAGGCACCCCATGGTGCCTGCCACACTGTGTAAGTTTTGAAAAGAGGGACCCATGGTTACCCCCACAGGCCAGATTCAGAAGGCCCCCAAAGACTGATTCTGGCAGCCATTTAGTTCCAGGCAAACCGATTCGGAAAGGCTTTCCGAATCGGTCATCGTGCTCACTCGTATGGAAGTCCATAGAGCTGTATGAATTGGCACAGGAAACGCTCCACCTGTCCAAAAGTCTTCAAAACCAATTCGGTCAGCCCGAAGGGTTTCCAGGCATCGTACTTGGTCATTTTGAACTTGGAACGAGTTGGTCGGAAACAAGGGCTCCGGATCAGATTCGGCAAACCCGATTCCAATTTGGAGCTCTTTCCGACAGACATCGGAATATATCCCTTAATTTTTTCCTAAGCATTGATAAATTACATGAAAGGTTCAAGTTCAATACAGTAGTCTTCCACAATAAGTAATATTTTACTCCTTGTTTTTATTAATTTTTGGCAGATGGACAAATGAAAGTATCATCTGTTGAAGTAGCCAACACGTGTTTTGTCGTGATTATTAATAACCATTGACTTCCTCAGAGCCCTAGTACAGTAATAGCGTCTTGACCCTTAAGGAGTATCGTTCAATTGAAATCTATATATTGTATGTCTGACAATAACTCCCAAGGTGAAGATAAGAATGTATTTCATTGGGTATTTTTGTCTGTGGAGGAGAGTATGCCCTCCATCACATAACCATGTAATGGCAGATACCCTGAGACTGCAATGTGAGGTTCTACCTCATTGTCAAGGATCCCATCGATGAGGGATTGCAAAGCTTAGGGCCACATGCATCAAAGCTTTTTGTGATCCCAAACGGTGAGGTTCGCAAAAATCGGCTGTTTGCGATCGCAAAATTAGCTTTTGCAATGTATGAAACAACTTGCCCCTTGCAATTTAAGAAGTTGCAATTTTTTGTGATTTTTTAAAATTGCGATTGCATTTAAGGAATCTCAATTTGTGATTCCTTAAATGCAATGTAATAAAGTAAAAAGAATAGCGATTTCGCTAATAGGGGGTGCAAATTACCATGAAGTTGAACTTCGTGGTAATTTGCAAAAACTTTGGAAAATGCACTTTTGTGCATTTTTTAAAGTTTCATGTTGCGCACACACATGCCCTTAGGGCATGTGTGTGTGCAACATATGTGCATAGATCAATTTCAGGGGTGCAACAGGGTGTCATTTTGACACCCTTTCACCCTTGAAATTGCATGAGCAATTTGCCAGTACCTACTGGTACTCGCAAATTGAGCAAGCAGTCTCCAATTAATTCCTATGGGCTTGGAGGCGCACATGAATGAATGGGAGTCGCAATTAAGGAATGTGTAGGAATCGCGATTTTTATAGCAATTCCTACATGCATAGGCTTTTGCGATTCCTTAATTGCGATTCCTTAATAATCACAATTAAGGAATCCCAAAAGCCTACTTTGATACATGTGCCAGTTAGTCCGTAGTTGAGGATACATCGAGGAGTCGAGATGATACATTGGTTCAGTGGAGCTGCTAGGCTGTGATGCTGAGTCTAGGGTCACTGTTGAAGCTGCCATTGATGAGGGATTCAAGGGCCTGTGCAGAGGATGTGCCATGCAGCAGTAGTTCCAAAGAGGTTGCGGGCTGCAGAGGCAAAGAGGTCTTTGTGACTGTTCCGATCCATGTTGCACCTGCGATGTGTCTGTTTTGCTTGGGGTTGTGCTGTTCAGCAGAGGAGGTGCGTCAGTTTCGCTGGATTCAAACAGGCTAGCAGAGCACATTAAGCCCACCTCAAGGATCTAGGACTGGGGTGGCAGCACTTAACTCACAGACGACAGCGTCCAGTTGCTGGGGCAAAGTTGTGGGATCCTTCTGTCCCTGAGGCTCAGTCAGGAGGCCAGCCAAATAGCCCTTGGGGTTTCTTTGGGGTCCTGGGTTCAACAGATACAGGTCTAGACCTTCTCACACAGGCAAAAGGGCAGCAAGCAGCAGGTCATTACAGCTAGGCAGCATTCAAGCAGAGCGACAGTCTTTTCAGCAACACAGCAGTCCTTTTCATGGCAGAGTAAACACAGGTCCAGCTGAATACTGAAGAGTTGGTGTTTGATGTTCAATATTTATACTCAGTTGTTACTTTGAAGTAGGGAGAAGCTTCTATAGGCATGCTTTTGAAGTGCACATGTGCCCTGCCTGGCTTCCCTCGGCTCCAGACTAGCTACAGGGACTATACAACCCTTTGTGCGGTGGGAAGAAACAGATAATTCAAGTCTAAGTAGGGCTGTGGCCAGTTTCTCCCTCCCATCCTGCCTGTGATGCCCATCCAGGAACACATAATGTCCCTATAGTGTGTGGTGGTTTAGGAGGAATACACAAAACCTACCTGTCAACTACACCCAGTCATGTGGCCCAGAGACAATCTGCCGGCACCAAATGGCTAAGGCAGTAAAATGTCACATTTCCAGAAGTGGCATTTTAAAACTTTTAATTCACCATAAGATAGCAATTTTCATTTCAATTCCAAAGACGCCAAACATGAACTAGTTATCTGGGCACATTTGGAAATTACTAAGACTATGTGGTAAACTTCAGTCCGCTGGTGGAGTTTGCAGAATTCGGGCACTCTGGTGCAAAGAGGAGATTTGTTTCCATTTGTGCACTTGAGTATTCTTTTGGCTCTCAACCGCGAGCACCAAGAGTCTTGGACTGTGTGCGAGCATACGCGAGACTTCTTGCACCGCTAGAAAGCTACCACAAGACTTTGTGCTCACTCACACACATCCGGCCATGACGGCACCAATATAGTATTCTTAGGGCCATATGTATCAAGCTAATTAGCATTCGCAAAGGCCGAAATTCTGCGAATTTCGGCCTTTGTGAATGCTAATTAGACAAATGGTATGTATCAAACATGTTTGATGCAAAATAAGGAATAGCAAAATTTGCAATTCCTTATTTTGCGATTGCACTTAAGGAATCGAAAATTTTGAGATTCCTTAAATGCAATGTATCAAACAAAAAATATTTAAAAAATGCCATTAAGGATTCGCAAATTACCACCAACTTCTAGTTGGTGGTAATTTGCGAATTCTGTTCAAAAATCTTTTTTCCATAAAACAAAAGGTGCCATATGACGCCCATACATGCCCTTAGGGCATGTATGTGCGCCATATGCCCCCAAATGTCTTTTTCAGGGGTGCAGCAGGGTGTTCTTGAGACACCCCTGCACCCTTGAAGAAATTCCTAATTAGCGATTAGCTAATTGCTAATCGCAAATTGCACCTTCATTCCTTTGGTTTAATTTAGTTTATTTTATTGTTCAGTTAATTAAAATCTTAACAAAAATGTCCATTATCGGTCTTAAGCATATTTAAAATGTAATCATTGAATAAGGTCAGATACAACACATTTCCATTATCATCTCAACTTAAATTAAAATTTTGATCATTGAGTTTAGTCATCTCTTTAAAACCTAATACTTGTAATTAAACGAATAACTGAAAATTAGTAAAAAAAATAAAACAAAATCTTAGTTTTTACATTGCGTTCACAAGTTTTTCAAAAATCTGCAGGAACTTTACGATCTTGCAATTAGTTTGTGGTGATGTTGCGTCCAGACAACCAATTACTGCAGTCCTACAAGTTCGTAGTTTCCTTGCCAGGAATATGTTCCTTAGAAAGTGCCTTCGCTCCGTTGTCAATGGTTTGCAGATACATATTATATGAATAAGATCTTCTTTTACATGCCCACAGAGGCGGCAAGGGACGGATTCTGTATGTTTCCAGGCTGGCTCGTCGGCCAATGTTGGAAATTTGCCGAACCTCAATGCCATCAGCTTTCTTTTGATAAAGACAGAGTATGTTGCGTCCCGATAAGCCACTGGGGTTAAAGATCTGTAACTATTGATCAGGGTCCAAGAGTGTGAGCGATGTGAGAAAATGTCTTTGTCCATAATCAGAGAGTGAAGTTTTGCGGCCTTATTTAGTGCCTGTTTGAATGATGAAAATGGCAAGTTTTTGTCCCAAAGATTAGCGGTGCGTGTTATCTCCAATGCGCTAGTCAGATATTTGTTTGTTTCTGATTTTTTTTGAGTTTCTGATTCCTGCCATAGATATTTGTTCAAATTGTTAGCTGCGGCTTTCTTTTTGATCCGATACCACTCCTTTAGGCATGAGTAGAGCCGTCCCAAGCTTTCATTCTTTAGTCCAAACTCTAAGCGAATTTGTGCTGGTGAAGCAGAGTTCGGCAGTTGTAGTACCTGTTTGTAAATTTTGGTAATTAAACTGTTTAGGAGAACGGAGTCCTTGCCATTCAGTGCTACACTAGCATAGGCTAAGGTTGGAAGAGCTTTGTTGGCAATCACCGTAAGTAAAGGTTTTAGGGAAGGACCTTCCAGCTTTTTCGATAGAGTACTAAGTGCAAATGTTAAAGCTCTTGATCTATATGTTAAATACGTTTTCTGGGCCTTTAAGGTGAGCTTTTCGTCGATGTAATATCCCAAATATTTGTAACTTGTCACCCTTTCCAGCTCTTGTCCTTCTAGCCAAACATTGTGTGATGTTATATGCCGATTGGTAATTAGCATTGTTTTAGATTTTGAGAAATTAAGAGCCAAATTGTTTGCAGACAGAAAAGCTGATAGAACCGATAGCTGTCTTGATAAGCCAACCTTTGTCTGACTCATGAGGACGATATCGTCGGTGTAAGCCAGATGTGTCAATTGTAAGTCGCGTAATTTTGGCGTGTGGGCGTTACATCCGTTTAGCTTTGCTGAGAGGTCCGAAATGAATAGATTAAACAGATGCGGAGCCAGAACGCATCCCTGTTTGAAGCCAGATGTTGTATGCACTTTTTTGATAGTCGTGACCCATCCCCTAGCCTTACTTGCGTCCAGGTATCGGAGTAAAATAGCAGCAGACCCCTTAGTAAGTTTTCAGGAGTCGTCCAGGCTCTTAATTTCGCCCATAATAGGTTCCTGTCCACACTATCGAAGGCTGCTTGGCGGTCAATGAAGCACAAATTCAGATCCTGTTTGATGCGCTTACATTTTTCCGCGATCATGGAGATGGATAAAATATTTGTTATAGTTCCGATCCCTTCTTTGAATCCTGTTTGGTTAAGTGGGATCAAGTCCCTCTCTCCTGACCACTTTACCAGATCAACTAATAATAGCGATGCAAACTATTTGGCTTCCACGTCCTGCAGGGCGATTAATCTGTAGTTAGAAGGGTTGGATCTCTCCCCGCCCTTATATATTGGCATTGTGATGGAACCGTGCCAGCTCTCAGGCACTAGGTTGTATGTTTGAATGTCTGCAAAGAGTTTCTCAAGCAATGGGCTCCAGTATTCCGGTGCATGTTTGAAAGCAGCTTGCGGTATGCCGTTTGGCCCAGGGGCCCCGTTACTTTTGCCCCTCTTGATTATTTTCATTATCTCCTCAACGGATTTTTTTCCGTATCATGCGACAGAAGTTGGGTATTTAGGCTGGCTAGTAATTGGTGATTGGCTGGTGTAGGCTTCTTCCAGTGTCCTTATTTGTTGATACGATGATAGCTGTGTATTCCCGATGGCTATTGCTCTGTGAACTTTAAACTTGGAGGAGAGAAAGGTGACCCATTCGGATTCCTGGACATTTGAGGTCAATACATTGCGCGGTCTTGTTAATTCGT
Source organism: Lissotriton helveticus (assembly GCF_964261635.1). NCBI lineage: Eukaryota > Metazoa > Chordata > Amphibia > Caudata > Salamandridae > Lissotriton > Lissotriton helveticus. The sequence goes on from NC_136057.1 coordinate 824,963,132, forward strand.
TTACAATTTTCCAGAATGTGTTCGAATTCGAAAGCTTTGAGCTAAACAGCAAATTAGTCCAGAAATTTTCGTTAGCCTTCCTTTTGTGTTCCCAGACCATCTTTTTATATAGTCGTCTTTGCGCGTAAAAAGTGTCCCAATGCTGCGTATCTTTATCCTGCATCTGTAGCTTCTTTTGAGTTCTTCGCAAAGTCCTCTTTAGTTCTAGTAGTGTTTTTGGTAGTTTATTATTGAGCCTTACTGTTTTGGCCTGTTTACCCGGTAATTTCATTTTTTTCATCAATTTATCCAGAAAAAGATTCCATGCCTGGATATTATTCTTTGGCTCGTCCCCCACATCTTTCATTGTGGCCTTTATTGTTGAAAACCAGACCATTTTGTTTGCTTCCGACCAATTAATGCGCTTTTGGTTAATTGTGCTTAGGTGACCCTCCAGTATATGTGATGGTTGGAATCTTTCCGTACGGAGGTTACATTTAATGTGCTGCATCGCATGGTCACTCAAGGGCGTGTATTCAATGTAGAAGGATTCTACTAAATGAATTAATGGTAGGCTTACAACTGTGTAATCCAACGTTGAATGAGAATGTGGACCTTCATTCCTATGGCCTATAATCGCAAATTAGGAATGGTAAAGCTTCGCTATTTAATAGCGATTTTGTACATACATACCGTTTTGCGAATTCCAAATAGCGATTCCTTAAAATTCGCTATTTGGAATTCGCAAAACGGTAGTATGATACATATGGCCCTTAGTTCTGATTGCAAATGGAAATGGAAATGGAGCAGTCGAGCAGCTTCTGTGCTGGAGATGCAACTGAGAGGTATTTGTTTTAGTGGATTTTTTTTCAAACTTGCAGTTGGAGTTGTTTTTTTGTGCGAGAAGACATTTTTTGTAAAACCTTTATTTTCAGAGAAAAATCCCTGTTCCTGTCCAGCAGGCTCCCCCCAGTGCTTTGTCTCTCTCCTGGTCAGTTTTCATTGGGAGTTGGAGCTGGAAGGATCACTCTCATTCTCTGCTGTTCATATTCCATTGTATTTAAGGACTTTTTATTTGAGATTTCAAATTTCACAAGTAAGTCGAAAAACTGCTGTAAGGGTGTTATTTGTTTGATTGGGTGCATGCACCTGGATTTATTTGTACTTTTATTCAATTTTCTAAATTTATACCGATGGGTGGTCTGCAGTTTAAGTAGGGGCCTAGTTATTTTTTTGCATTTAAATTTTCTTGTGTTGTGAATCAAAAATGTTGCAAGGTTTACTACACTTTCTCCGTGCTTTTTAATAAATGTTAAATATTGATTTAATCCACTATGTGGGCCTTCCTTTCAGTAGGCCCTATACTTGTCATGGGTGAATGAAACAATTCTTTCTGTGGTGTCTTGATGCTGTGACCATGTGGCTGGCGGCCATTTTGTGCAGCCAGCCAGTATGCTTTTGGCATTGGCCTGCGTGTCTTCTTTGTTGTGTCCATGGATTCTTGCTGGTTGATGTTGTTCTGATGGTTGTATGAAGTTACAACGCATACAATTACAATGCATGCTTTTACAATGTGGACATTATAGCGTAAATACCACTACGACGCATGATTTTACAACAAATACTATTACAACCCATAGAGTAACATTATAACTACCATTACAACGCATACATTACAACTTATACCATTAGAAAGCATACCATTACAACAAAATTATATCAAACATAAAAATACTGTTTATAAGCTTCTCAACAACTTTAAACAATACTATAACACTCATTTTGAGATAGAAATAATAAAACAAATTAGAGAGTTAACATTTTCTATATTCAATATTAAACCTAATCAATATAACGCTGATAGAAAAGGAAGCAGATGCATTACAAAATGAATTTTCCAGGTGTCCTTTCTCCATTTTTGCTAAATGTCTGTGTTCAGTGACCTATCGAAATGGCTGCTAATCAAACCAAGAAAGTAAAAAAAAGTATTTGTAAACATTACGTATTAAATATAGTTTCTGTTTGAACTAAGTTCACAATTAAAAATGCAATCGAAATATTATTTTTTTAAATTACCATTCACCACACAAAAATGTGTAAATTGAGCCATCCACCATTTTGTGTTCACTGCCTTCCCTGGTATCTACATGCATTGGAGCACGGAGCAAAACAGAGATCGATTGTTTTTGAACACTGCTACCTACAGATCAAGTAAGTAAAACAGTTAGAACAAACACACATGCAGATAATACTCCAAGACCCCTAAACATATGGCAATAATCATTTTTTTTAAATCCACAGACTTTTACTTGACTCTCAACTGGACACTCACTAAAGTAAATGTACCTTATATAAATCAAATGGTATTAAAAAAAACTTTTCAATTATTAAGAAAAACAATACATAAACTAAATTACTATGGTGGTGTTTAAAATGATTAATAGTAATATGCCAGGGGCTGCCATTTACAAAATTAGTGAACAAAATTTACCTCAGAAGGGCGTGGACACCATCAAGGCTGAACGGAATTTGTTGCAGCCCAGGCTTGTCCTGTGTTAGTTGTGCACCCAGACATGGAGGAGTTCACGAGCAGCTGTCGGAGTCGCCTGCGGCATGTTCATTGCTGCATGAGGACCGCCGAGAAAGACGTGGAGCGCAGGTCCTTGGCAGTGCGGAGGACTCAATGAAGATGGTGGCCACCATGGGGCACTGAGCCCAGGACTGTGAATGGGGTCCTTCTGGGGGCTGAGAAGACTGCTGGTCGTGATTGCGTGGTTTTTGCTACAGGAGACCTCTGCTCTCCGCAACAAGAGTAGTAGTCGATATTGCACCTGGATGAGTTCTGAAGGTGGAAGATCTGTGGAGAGCCCTCCCCCCTAGCTCCAAGGCAGTGGGATGGAGATCACACAACTGGCAGAGGACGTACTTGGTGAGGAGTGGGGTGCTGATAAGTGCGGGAGCCGGCAGCCTCAAAATGGGAAAGGCACAATAAACTGCATAGAAGCCAGGAACTGGCCACGCTGCTGGAAGAGCCTCCACTGTCTGTTGCCTGACCTCAAGATGACGCCGGCCAAGTAACCATGCATCCCCGTGGAAACCTCGTGTGTATGCCTGGGTTGATGATTGGGGCAAGCCTTACAAGTCATCCTCAGGAGGGTACTTGGATGCCTATCACGGGGCAGTGAACCAGACCACCTCCCTTTGAATAGTGACCACCTCCCTGCAATAGTGACCACCTCCCTTTGAATAGTGACCACCTCCCTTTGAATAGTGACCACCTCCCTTTGAAGGTAGAACTACATATACCGAAAAGCAAAAATAAAGAGAGGGCTCTACTGGTCCATGTGGACTATCCCAAACGATTAACAACCTGTATATCGGATGAACAGATAGAAAAGCTTAAGCTAATTAAGCAGTCATCCCCAACTGAAGAAATCCAACCTAAAGCAGGAATTCCTTGGTTTGACCTAACCATAGGTAAGCTGGCAGATTCCCTTAAGAAGGAATTTAAGACAAAAAAGTCAGGACTGGGCAGCCATGCTGTTAATAAAAACAGGAAACCCTGGTTCGACGAAGAGTGCAGGGTAGCCAAGGCCCTGATAAGACAGAAGGAGAGAAGACTAAAGGACAGGTTTAAAGCGGACCTACACCAGGCACTTCAGCAACTAAGGTTAAAGTATAAAACATTAATTTGGAATAAAAAAGAATGTATGAAGAGAAATGCTGGGCAAATATGATGGAGGTAATTGAAACCAAAGATGTGAGAGGGTTCTGTAAATTAGTCCAAGAAAGCGTGGGTAGGAAAACAGGTTTCTTGGTCTGTCTGGTCCCCGAAGATGACTGGGTAGGCTATCTGGAAGAAACCTATGGAAGATGGCCGACACAAGCATTGCCAAGAACCCTAGATTGGTCACAGGTGAGGGATGATATAAAGGAATACTTTACCCCAAGATATATAATTGAAATTATAGCTAGTTTGAACCTTACCCGTGCCGCAGGACCAGATAACCTTCCGGCAGTGATAATTAAAAGGAGTCCAGAATGGTGGGCGGAGTTTTTGGCAAAGATGTTCCTAGTAATTCTGAATACGGGAATTGTTCCAGAAAGTTGGAAGGGCGCAATTATAAGGCAAATACATAAAAAGGGTAGCCACAAAATACCAAAAAACTATAGGCTGATAAACCTTCTGGATATAGGGGAAAAAGTCTTCCCAAAAGCCATATTGAATATATTAAAAGATTGGGCAGAGGAAAACCAGATCATCCCCCTGAACAGGGCGGATTTAAAGCTGGCCATTCTACAATTGATCATTGCTTTGCTCTTTGGGCCATAGCACGGAAGTCAATGGAAACACGGGGCAGGTTATTTTGTTGTTTTGTAGACTTCCGTGCAGCTTTTGATCTAGTGGATCGTGAGCTGCTGTGGGAGGCCTTAATTAGTTATGGAATTCCGAATGATATACTGCGGCTGCTACAAATGCTCCACACTAAAACTGGGCCCAGATAATTTTAGACATAGATGGTAGCTTATCTGGGAAAATAGAAATTAGAAATGGGCTGCGACAGGTATGTGTATTAGCTCCCCTGCTGTTTTCCTTGTTCTTAACAGACCTACCATTAATTTTGGGGAATGCAACAGGGTCAAGCCCGAAATTAAATGGCAAGCAGATCGCATGTTTACTTTATGCCGACGATCTGGTGATTATGGACCAGACCGAGGTTGGCTTGCAAAGAAAATTGAATGTATTCAATGACTACTGCTCAAGGAAAAAACTTGTGATAAATATGGATAAGACCAAAACCCTGAGCTTTGGCCGGAGGAAAGCTGAGTTCTCATGGTGGATAGGGTCAGAAAAAGTGGAATCGGTAACAGAGTATAGATACTTGAGGCTATGGTTCGAGAACAATTTGAAATGGAATACCCACTTAGAGGCATCTAAATTAAGAAACTCTGCATCGATTAGCGGATTGAAATTGTTTAATAAAGCCTATGGTGCAATTACCGATAGACCAGCACTAAAAGCATATTCCGCTATTGTACCTCCGCAATTTTTGTACGCTGCAGAATTGTTATTTTTGAGTGGCAAGGAAAACTGGGATGTTGAAGAAGGTAAAAACTTAAAAAAGTTATTTACACTCCCCCAGTCAGCAATGATTCAGGCCGTAAGACTGGAACTAGGACTGATTTCATGGGGTATTCAAGTTGGTATGGCCCTATTACGCTTCTGGCAATGCCTAGAAGGAGGCGTAATCACCAAAATATCTCAATGGTTTAAAAATGAAATACAGAATAGCGAACAAAAATGGGCAAGAGAGATTAGGGGGACTATAACAAAGCTATGCAATAAGATGAGTGTTAATGTGTGCCCTACTGTCTCTGTGACTAATATCGATAAAAAGATACTCAGGTTGATGGGGAAGGAAACATCTCATGCACAGGACAAAATCTATTTTGTAAATAAAACTTCAATTCGTTTTATGATTGATGCATGGAATAATGATCAATCCTTCCCCTATATTGATAAGCTACCGGACCGACAATTACGAAATGAGGTTTTGAGGGTAAGAATTGGGGTAAACGCTTGTTATTTGAACAATCCGGTAAAGCGGGCTATGATCAACGAGACAGGAAGCTGCACTTGCTCTTCAGGGTCCAAATGTGATATGCCGCATATTTTATTTGATTGTCTGGAAGTTTTTGGTATTATGTTTTTAAAACCAATATTTATGAAATATGAGATCAAAACTAGGACCCAGGCTGTGACTCTGATGACAGAAATGGCCCGTTTAGATATTGCCGTGGCTAATGGGAAATATGTGCAAAAAGTGAAGGCAATTTTATATCTTTTTAACGAGTTTTAACAAATAGTTATCCGCAATTCAGGTAATAGTGGGTTTTTAGATTAAAGATGTTTTTAGGATGTATTCATGTGTGTTAATGAAATGTTTTTTAGATGAATTTTTATTGATATGTATTGTTTGTGGACCAACGGTCCGAATAAACGTGAAATAAACTGAACTGAACAGAGTCTTGTCCCTCTAGACGGTCAATAGAGGATCCTTGCCCTTGCTCCCCCGGTCCGTGACATAGCACCTCTGACCCCAATTTGAGGGGTGGAGATGGTTCATGGGACTGCCCACTTGGAGACCCGGTCTTGACCGCAAGTTCAATTCCATATGCCACCAAAAAATACTCAAACTTCCAAAGTCTCCAGCTAATTTACCCCAACCCTAACAAGGAAGGACCTGATGGCTTCACTGCAAGACTTCAGGAAGGAGCCCCGCGAACACATCTGGGCAGATATAGGGGCCTCCCTCGATGTATTTAATGCAGAAATGGGGGGCAAATTGATGGCCCTTCAGGCAGATTTTGACTCGGCGGGGGCCTTTACGCAGGACCTTGAGGCTAAATTCCAAGAACTGGCGGACCGCGTAAATCCCCTTGAGGAGAAATCTGCAGACCTACACTCCTAACTGCGAGCTGCAACACTTAAATGTGAAGATCTCGAAAATTGCTCCCAGAGGGACAATATTAGGGTCAGGGGCCTGGAAGAGGGCTGCGAGGGGCCCGACCTGGAGGCGTTTATGGTGGGGCTCTTCTCCACGCTCCTGGGAGATGAAAGTCCAAAGGTGCGAATAGAAAGGGTCTAGAGAGTGGGACAGGAGGCCTAGGGACATTTTAGCAAAATTTTGTTCCTTCAAAGTGAAAGAACAAGTCCTTCAGAAAGCAAGAGGCTGCAACAAAATTACATTACAGAACATGACTTGCTCATTGTTCCAAGATGTCCCCCAAGCCACCCTTGCCGATGGCAACAGTTTAGACCGATTACGCAGGTCCTGTGAAAGTGCCAATGTTAGATTTTGGGGTCTCTAGTTGGCAGATTTAGTTGGCAGTCTCTACGGTGGTAGATTTAAGCTTAGTTCACTTCAGTTCTTAGATGCGACGATTTGCGTCAATGTACCTTAGGTTGCGTTTCGCTTCCACGACAAGCAAGAAATTTCATAGCGATGGGAAATGCGGCAAACTTCAGATAAAAAGAAATAAAGATGGGAAGATATTCCAGATGCGGCACGCTTCTCGGGGATGCGAGAAGTCCTCGGTTCGATGCGTGGACTGCAGCGGCAACACCCTTACGATGCGACGGCAACGGCTCCAGTGGCGATGCTCTTCTCCCACGATGCGTGAAGCTTCCGCTCGATGCGACAACTACAGCGGCGACATCCAATATGCGACGGCAGCAGCTCCAACGGCGGCGCGCTTCTCGGGGATGCGAGGTGTTCTTGATCGATGGGGTGCAATGCGACAGTTCCAGTGGCGACACCCTCCTTCCACGTTGCAACGGCAGGCACAGCGACGGCGACGCGCTCCGACCTCGTTGCGAGATTCTTCTCCTGATGCGTTTGCAGTGCGACAACTACAGCGGCAACACCCTCCTTTGGAGTTGCGATGGCAGCAGCAGCGACGGCGACACGCTTCCTCTTCATTGTGGCACACTTCTCTCCGATGCGGTGCAGTGCGACAGTTCCTGCGGCAACACCCTCCTTCGGAGTTGCGACGGCAGGCACAGCGACGGCGACACGCTTCTTCTCGTTGAGTCGCCCTTCCAGCTCCTTGCGACACGCAGTTCCTCAGAAGGCCCAAAACAGCAGCAGGCACTTCCAAAAGAACTCTGGGGAGCTGGGGGGTGAAGTCTGTTGTCTTCAGCAGGAGGCAAGCTCTTTTCCAAGCCCTTGCAGATCTTTCACAAGGTGAAAGCACAGTACACAAAGTTCCTTTCTCCTTCCTTTGGTGGCAGTAAGGCAACCACTGTAGGCCAATCCCTCAAGCAGTACTGCAGCTTGGGAATAGTCTCTCCTCCGTTTCTTCAGGTTCCTCTCCTCAGTAAAGGTTTCTTCTTGTTGTCCAAAGTGATCTAATTTCATGGGATCAGGGTCCCAATATTTATACCCCAAAATCCTTTGGTCTCTGAGGGGGAGAGGGGCCTTTGCCAAGTCCAAACCAGTTCTGAAGCACTCTGTTTACCAGACTTCTCTTTTCCTTTCACAGTGCAGGGCAGGCATATCAGTCGCCCCACAGGAGGTGGAGCCAGCATTGTGCAAGGCACATACAGTCCTGGAGCACTTTGTTTACATGACTCCTTCTCTTCTTTTAGTGTGCAGGGCAGAGACATCAGCCTCTCCCCAGGGGGTGGAGCCAGCATTGTGGAAGGCAGGCACAGCCCTATTCAAGGTTCATGTGCAACTCCTCCCTCCCGTCTAGATGCAGATCTCTCTATTCACCACTGGGTGACTCACCCTGTCTCCTGGAATTCCCCAGCACTGTCTCTCACACAACCAGGCAAAGGAATACACAACCTAGCAGAGGCAGGTTTGAATGGTTAGACAAGCAAATACCTACTTTCTAAAAGTGGTATTTGCAAACACAGAATATTACAATAAACATTACTAAAAGATGTATTTTATTATTCAGGCACACTAAACTCGAATTTCTACCATGTTCTCTGAGACAGTTAGGATTATAAAATATAATAACTCTAACAGCCCATTCTGGCCTATGGAGAAAAGGTAGCCTTGCAATAGTGAAAAATGAAAATGGCTGTAATTCACTATTAGGACATGCCACCCACATCAGGGCTTGTCCTACCTTATACTTACAATGCACCCTGCCCTTGGGCCTACCGTAGGGGTGACTGATATGAAGACAAGGGTAGGTTTAGGGACTGGGAAGTGGGTGCACTTGCCCAGTCAGCATGACAGTACCATACTGCACGCAGGTTCTGCAATGGCAGACCTTAGACACATTTTACAAGCGTCTTCTGTGGGTGGCACAACCAGTGCTGCAGGCCCACCAGCAGCATTGGGATTTACACACCCTGGGCAAACTCAGTGCACTAGACTAGAGTCTGACAAGTAAACCAAATAGCCAAACATGGAACCACTGATTAATACATCAATTTACAAAAGATAGCACTTGCACTGTGGCACTGGATAGCAGTGGCACAGTGCCCAAAGCATCTAACACCAGCAAAAATACATGAGGCAACAGAAAAAATGGAAGGGAGACCCACGCCAATGGTGCCAGGTCTAACACGTGTCCCGTCCAGCTGAAATGGGGGGAGAATTACCCTAACTCCTGTGAGTTCTCATCACTAAGGTGGAAAAATCTGGACAGACGATCAGTGTTGGCGTGTTCTGTACCAGGGCGGTGTTCCACTGTAAAGTCCATACCCTGTAGGGAAATGGACCACCTCAACAACTTTGGATTCTCATCCCTCATCTGCATTAACCATCTGAGCGGCCTGTGGTCTGTCTGGACCCGAAAGTGAGTCCCAAACAGTTATGATCTCAGCTTCTTCAGTGCCCAGACCACAGCCAATGCCTCACGCTCAATAGCACTCCACCTCTGTTCCCGTGGACGTAACCTTCTACCGATAAAGGCTACAAGTTGATCTAGGCCCTCCTCATTCATCTGTGACAGAACAGCCCCCACACCATGCTCTGAAGCATCTGTATGAACGATAAACTCACTTGAAAAGTTGGGTGCCGTGAGCACGGGCGCCGTGCACATGGCAGCTTTCAGGGCCTCAAAAGCTTTCTGACAGGTGTCAGTCCAGATAACCTTCCTGGGCGGCTTCTCTGTCTGGGTTTTGGGTGGCTCCCAAGCCAGGATGGTTTCAATCTTGGGTTGTAGGGGCGCCACCTGGCAGCTCCCAACTTGGTGTCCCAAGTACACCACAGAACTTTGCCCGATCTTGCACTTACTTGGCTTGATCGTGAGGCCTGCCTTCCGCAGTGCCAACAACACTTCCCAGAGGTGGCGCAGATGTTCCTCTCATCTGACACTGTACACTGCGATGTCATCCAGGTAGGCAGCACTGAATTCCTCCAGTCCAACCAACACCTGGTTGACCAACCTCTGAAAGGTGGCAGGGGCATTCTTCATCCCAAAGGGCATAACACGGAATTGAAAATGCCCATCTGGTGTGGAAAATGCTGACCTCTCCTTAGCCCCATCAGTCAAGGTGATCTGCCAGTACCCAGACGTTAAGTCAAACGTGCTGAGGTACCTTGCATCCCCTAGCCAATCAATGAGCTCATCAGCTCTGGGGATGGGGTGCACATCAGTCTTCGTGGCTGAATTGAGCCCTCTGAAGTCCACACAGAACCAGAGTTCGGGTGTGGCACCCGGCGGTGCAGCCTTCGGAACCATGACCACTGGGCTGGCCCAAGGACTGCTAGGGGACTCAATCTCCCCTAGCGCAAGCATCTTTGAGACCTCCTCTTTGATGCAAGCCCTCACCCTGTCAGTTACCCTGTAAGACTTGTGCTTCACAGGTAAGCTGTCTCCTGTGTCCACATCATGGACTAACCAATCTGTGACACCAGGAACCAGGGAGAACAGATCCGAAAACTGTCCCAGCAACTGTCGGCAGTCATTCTGTTGCTCAGGGGTCAAGGTGGAAGAGAGGTTAACACCATCCACTGACCCATCTTGCTCTGAGGCTGACAGGAGGTCAGGAAAAGGCTCAGTCTCCTCCTCCATCCCAGCATCTTTTGCCAAGAGCATGCCCACTTCAGACCTCTCTATGTAGGGCTTAAGGCGTGACATGTAGGACCCTCAAGGGGTTCCTAGGAGACCACAAGTCCACCAAGTAGGTAACTGGACTCTTGCACTCCACAACCTCATATGGTCTGGTCCACTTATCCTGGAGTGCGCAGGGCTCCACTGGGGCCATGACCCACACTTTCTGACCAGGTTGAAGCTCTACCAGAGTGGCATTCTGGTCATTCCAGCACTTCATATCCTCCTGGCTGGAATACAGATTCCTAAGGGTGGTGTACTCTGCCGCTCGTCCGGGTAGGTTGACTTACGCACCACACGACGAGACAAGGCCACAACCATTATACTACCATTCCACGACTGGAGGAGACTATTGAAGCAACACACAATTTACATTAGGGTTCCACTAAGAAGTGGTAGGACCACCAGCCTACCATTCAACCCCTTGTGGAGTTGGTATACGTTTCACCACCCACACTGTGTAGATAGTGCACCTTTATTATTGTTTATGTCCTGATAAATTGCGCTGTATCCTTATGAACTAGAGCATGAAACATGTCGACCAACCACTAATTGACCACTTGGTAGAGCACCCTGTCCTGGATCATTGAACCAGGAAGTTTACCTCTCCATACTGTTTTTATTAAGGTACATAACCACGCCAATAAAAAACATTGTGGATTATCTAAAGTTTTTTACATTTTACATCACTATCACTTACACACATCTACACCCTTTCTCGCTAGGCCCTCATACCAACAAGCACCAACTGGCAGGGACAAAAGATCTCCGACAAAGAGCCCCATCTGGGTGCCTGTCAGGCATTGCAGGGCCAGCTTGACGAGGAGCAAAAACCCATATGATGAAGCATGACACCTAGCTTGCTGGGTGTGTGAGGGTTTTAAGTCCCAAAAGGGAGGATCCCCATCCCCCTTTCAACTGTCCCTTCTTGATTTGTTACCTGGGCCCTATTAGTTTAGTTTGTTATCTCAGAGTACACCACCCTTAGGGAACTGCGTACCTTTCTTTGTTGTTACTTTCCCGGGCACGTATGCTGGACCCTTCCAAAATAGCCCTAATTGTCCCTCTCCTTTGTCAAAACTGGCATCCAGATTCACCTCAGCGAGTTGCCTGAAACACCTAGTATGGTTCCTTAAGGCCAGCATGTAGCTATATACATTCTGGGGAGGTTTCCTGGGAGATTGCTCCCAGCCTTCCTTGACCAGACTTAGAGGTCATCTGACTGGGTGTCCATAGAGAAGGTCAAAGGAACTGAACCCTAGAGATTTCTGTGGCACCTCACGGTATGCAAAGAGTAGGCACAGTAAGAGAATGTACCACTTACGCCTCATGGGTTCCTCAAGACCCATAATCATGCCCTTCAGGGTCCGGTTCAACCTTTCAACCAGCCCGTTTCCTTGGGGGTTTCCTGCCACAGGGACTTCATATACTTTGAAATGAAGTTGGGGTCATGGTCAGACACTACCTCGCGAGGGAATCCCACTCGGGATAAAATTCCCATCAGTGCTCGTCCCACCACGGGGGCCGTCAATGTCTCATAGGAATGGCTTTTGGGTACCGGGTGGCATGGTCCACCAAGACCAGGTTGAACCTGTTGCCCATGGCTGTCTTGGGGTCGAGTGGCCCCACAATGTCAATCCCAACCCGCTCAAAGGGGGTACTGACGACAGGGAATGGCTGGCGAGGAGCCTTGTGCTTCCTCCCACACTTTACACTTGGCTGGCAAGTCTGACAAGTCCAGCAATGAGTATCAGAACTCTTGCGCATTTGGTGCCAATAAAAGTGGGTGACAAGCATTTCAAAGGTCTTGTCCTGCCCTAATTGTCCTGCTAATGACACATCATGAGCCATTCCCAGTAGGAAGGCTCTGAACTTCTGGGGTACCCCCAGCACACGGGCTGACCCAGGTTCAGCAAACTTAGGCTCACTATACAGGAGACCATTCTCCTAGTAAATCAAGTGTCACCCTGACTGATCACCTGCTGCCTGGCTTGCAGCCTGTTGCCTCAAGCCCACAAGAGAAGGGCACTCTCTTTGCTCCTTGCAAAATACCTCCCTGAAGGGACCTTCTTCTTGCTGCCAATGGGTCTGCTCAGGCAGGTCCTCCAGTTCAACTACTTGCTCCCCGGTAGGCTCCAGGGCATCCCCCTCAGGGTCTACTTCCTCCTGGGCCATGGGAACTTCAGGGGCTGGTTTCCCATGCCCCTGTCACTTCTCTCTTTGGCAGGTTCCTGGGCCTCCCTCTCAGTCTCCAGGTCCTCTTGAGAACCCCTACTGGCTGACATTGATCCGGTGGTCACGCACGCCCAGTCAGGCAGGCCAAACATCTTCAAGTGAGTTGTTTTCTCCACCTTTTCCCAAGGGGAGCTCTCCAAATCTTTTCCCAACAAACAGTCAACAGGCATGGCGGGCCTCACAGCTACCTGAAGAGTACTATAGACCCCCCCCACTCAAAGGGAACCTGAGCCATTGGACAATGACTCTCTGTGTTGTCGGCATTAACAACTCGGCAAAATGATTGAGGGACAATCTGCTCTTGAGACACCAGGTGTACCTGACAGCTGTCACACTGGCTCCTATATCTCTAAGAGCCTCCACTTTTGGCCATTGACGGTCACTCGCTGCCCATATTTTTTAGTGTTCCTGGGTAGATGAGCTTCTGAGACCGTCTCACAGTCTCCTAAAGAGACAAGGGTCATCTGTGTGGGACCCCACCCACCTTGGACATAAATCTCCTCCCCCAAGTCTGCACTAGCCATCGGCTGGGGCGGAGCACCACTGGGTGCTTGTTTACCAAACAGGCGACACCTGGTATCATTCGCCTTATGACCCAGGTCACCACACTTGTAACATTTCAGGGGCCCCTGGGGAACAGGACTACCTGTCGGCCCCTTGCTTTCTCTCAGGGGGAGGCTGGGAACCTTTCACAGGGTTCCCTTGGGGACTTCTTTGGGGCCCTTTGCGGAACTCCTTCTCTTTACCCTTGCCCCCAACTCTTCTGCTGGGGACCCTGCCCGCTTTTGGCTGAATATCCCATGTGCCCCTTGTGAACCCGGGTGCTCACCCAGTGGTCAGCCTCCTCAGCAAGCTTCCTAGGGTTAGTCAGCTTGCTATCTATCAGATGCTGGTGCAGCTCTGGAAAACAATTATCAGACAAGTGCTCCCGTGCAATCAAATCATAGAGACATTGAAAATCATTAACCTTGCTGCCCTTTACTCAACCATTCAATGCTCTGCAAAAGAAAGTGACATATTCAACCCAAGTACTGTTTTCTAACTTTTTGCATTTCCTGAACTTCTGCCTCAGGTGTCAATCCAAATCTAGACATTAATGCATCTTTCATGTGGCTGTATGAATTGTGGACTTCAGAAGGCAAGTCTAACAATGTATCCCGCCCCTCACTAAGGAACCTTCCCCACAACCCCGCTCCCCAATCTCTCTCAGGGACCCAGTGGGAAGACATGGCTACCTCATAGGCTCTGAACCACTGACCAATATCATCATTTTTGTAAAACTCTTTCACCACATTCTTGGGAATATACACCCTACTTTCTGAATGTACCGACGGCATGCTGCTTCCAGAGGGAGTAACTTCTAAACTTTTGGTTTTAAACTCCAACTCCCTCAAAACGTATTCATGCTCAAACTGCCTTTTTTCCTCAAGATCTAACCTCCTATTTTCTATTTCCAGTTGCCTATTCACCTTGAACTTGGTCAATTCCATTTCATGCCTTCTTGACCTCTCTCTGTCCTCCAACTCTTCTGGAGACAGACTTTTGTTAGAGCCAATGCTACCTGCAGGGGAAGGTACCTTCCATCATTGTGAGCCCAATGGCTCTTCCTGTTGTACTTCTGCATCATCATCCTCCTCAATCATAGGAGTTTTCCTTGCTTCTACCCAGGCCCTCAGCGCCTTGTAGAATTCTTCCTTCACTTTAAATCCAGAAGTGAAAACATTGAATTTCTTGCAAAAGTACTTCATCTGCTTTACTGTGTAGCATTCCAGCCTCTCTTCTTCCCTTTCGCAATTAAGGGAGGCTACTGATTCTGCTTTCTCTACTACAACTGAATCAGGCATCTTTCAAAAATAGGCAATCCAAAAATTCAAAAAGGAATCTACCAAACATATGCGGTATCGTTATGGTCTGCACTCACTAAGTAGTGTTAACCAGTCACCTTCATGAGTCACAAATGAAAATCCAGAATCCTCACCGCTGACTGCCAATGTTAGATTTGGGGGTCTCTAGTTGGCACAGGTAGGTACTTGTGACAAATAGGGACCCTCTCCTCCAGTCAGGATAAGGGGATTATACTCCTTAAAAAAAACCTGCTCACCCTCTAGGCTGCGTGGTGTGAGCAGTCAAGGCTTATTTCAGTTAAGCAGTTGTGACCACATACAGTAACCCAGTGACAACACTAAAAATGGACACCACACAGGTTTTATATAAAAAATAAGTTGACCTTATCTAGACTTACCACAAGACCATAAACAACAAAAATACACACTATGATTACTTTATGAAGGTAGATTTAAGCTTAGTTCAGTTCAGTTCTTAGATGCGACACTTTGCGTCAATGTACATTAGCTTGCGTTGCGCTTCCATGACAAGCAAAGTCGCAGCGATGGGAAATGCGGCAAAGTTCAGATACAAAGAATTAAAGACGGGAAGATCTTCCAGATGTGGCACACTTCTCGGGGATGCGAGAAGTCCTCGGTTCGATGCGTTGACTGCAGCGGCGACACCCTTACGATGCGACGGCTACGGCTCCAGCGGTGACGCTCTTCTCCCACGATACATGAAGCTTCTGCTCGCTCGCATGTAAGATGCGACGGCAGCAGCTCCGACGGCGGCGCGCTTCTTGGGGATGCGAGGTGCTCTTGATCGATGCGGTGCAATGCGACAGTTCCAGCGGCGATACCCTCCTTCGAAGTTGCGACGGCAGGCACAGCCACGATGACACGCTCCGACCTCGTTGCGAGATTCTTCTCCTAATGTGGTGCAGTGCGACAACTACAGCGGCGATACCCTCCTTCGGAGTTGCGACGGCAGCAGCAGGGACGGCAACACTCTTCCCCTTCATTGCGGCACGCTTCTCTCCGACGCGGTGCAGTTCGACAGTTCCAGCCGTGACACCCTCCTTCGGAATTGCGACGGCAGGCACAGCAATGGCAACACACTTCTTGTTGAGGCGTGCTTCCAGCTCCTTGCGATACACAGTTCCTCAGAAGGCCCAAAACAGCAGCAGGAACTTCCAAAATATTTCTGGAATGCTGGGGGGGGGGTGACGTCTGTTGTCCCTGAGGCAAGCTCTTTTCCAAGCCCTTGGAGATCCTTCACAAGTTGAAAGCAAAGTACACATAGTTCCTTTCTCCTTCCTTTGGCAGTAAGGCAACCACTGCAGGCCAATCCCCCAAGCAGTACTTCAGCTTGGGAATAGTCTCTCCTCATTTTCTTCAGGTTCCTCTCCTCAGTAAAGGTTTCTTCTTGTTGTCCAAAGTGATCTAATTTCATGGGATCAGGGTCCCAATATTTATGCCCCAAAATCCTTTGTTCTCTGAGGGGAGAGGGACCTTTGCCAAGTGCAAACCAGTTCTGAAGCACTCTGTTTACCAGACTTCTCCTTTCCTTTCACAGTGCAGGGCAGGCATATCAGTCGCCCCACAGGAGGTGGAGCCAGCATTGTGCAAGGCACGTACAGTCCTGGAGCACTTTGTTTTCAGGACTCCTTCTCTTCTTTCAGTGTGCAGGGCAGAGACATCAGCCGCTCCCCAGGGGGTGGAGCCAGCATTGTGGAAGGCAGGCACAGCCCTATTCAAGGTTCAGGTGCAAAGCCTCCCTCCCATCTAGATGCAGATCTCTCTATTCACCACTGGGTGACTCAGCCTGTCTCCTAGAATTCCCCAGCCCTGTCACTCACAAAACCAGACAAAGGAATACACAACCTAGCAGAGGCAGGTTTAAATGGTTAGACAAGCAAATATCTACTTTCTAAAAGTGGTATTTGCAAACACAGAATATTAAAATAAACTTTACTAAAAGATGTATTTTATTATTCTGAGTCCAGGCATACTAAACTCGAATTTCTACCATGTTTTCTGAGACAGTTAGGATTATAAAATGTAATAACTATAACAGCCCATTCGGGCCTATGGAGAAAAGGGAGCTTTGCAATAGTGAAAAACGAAAATGGCTGTAATTCACTATTAGGACATGCCACACACATCAGGGCTTGTCCTACCTTATACTTACAATGTACCCTGCCCTTGGGCCTTCCATAGGGGTGACTTTTATGAAGAAAAGGGAAGGTTTAGGGACTGGGAAGTGGGTGCACTTTCCCAGTCAGCATGACAATACCATACTGCACGCAGGTGCTGCAATGGCAGACCTTAGACACATTTTACAAGGCTGCTTTTGTGGGTGGCACAACCAGTGCTGCAGGCCCACCAGCTACATTGGGATTTACATGCCCTGGGCACACTCAGTGCACTAGACTAGGGTCTGACAAGTAAACCAAAAAGCCAAACATGGAACCACTGATTAATACATCAATTTACAATAGGCTGCACTTGCACCGTGGCACTGAATAGCAGTGGCACAGTGCCCAAAGCATCTAACACTAGCAATAATACATGAGTCAACAGAAAAAAATGGAAGGGAGACCCACGCCAATGGTGCCAGGTCTAACAGCCAAATAAAGTATCGATGGACCTGCCCATTCAGACTATATTTCACGAACGACAATAAGCATCTTCATTGCACAGACCTGAAAGAGGCAGCGGACCTGCTGGGTATCAAAATTTCCCCCCAAGCCAAGCATTAGCTACAAGGGACGAGAGTGTCAAGCTTAAGGGGGAGAGGCGTGCCGGTGGCCCTGGCAGATGCAGAGACGCAGAGGCAAGAAAATTATGGAATGATTGGCAGAGAGACACTGGGCTAAGGACACTGAGCTATTTGGGCCAGGTGGACGAGTAGAGAAATATGAACGTATACACTGCCATGCTGTTAGCTTAGAAGTTGAATGTTCAGAAAATGATTGACTCGAGGGTGTTGGGCAGTGAAAAGAGGGGTTGAAATATCTACAAGTGGTAGGAGATAACCAGTGTTAAGCAATCAAGAAATTATATGATAGCGTTAAGGGTGTGCTGGGAGGGGCAATTGTACAGCCCCTAGATAGGCTCTTAACGTGGTTCTCTTCTGGGATAGAGAGTTACAGAGCTCTAAGTTTGCACTTATGTGTGTTAATCTGTTTTGCATCATGGCGCACACTTACTCATTTATTTATGCTCCAGGTAGTGGGGCAAGGAGGGAGGTGGGGGAAGTGTACTCTCAGAGAATGGGAGGGCGGGAAGCTACGAAATGGGGAGAGTGGCTACAGTTTGATTAATGCTGGTTAACTGTTTGTCCTGGAATGTTAGGGGACTCAATTCCCCTAATAAATGAAATAGCCTGTGGAAATTTTTATTTGACCACCATTTTATGATAGCAGCCTTGCAGGAAACCCACTTAAAGAGAAAGGACGAGTAGCGTTTGATACATAAGCTGTATCCACAGATTCTCTGCTTTTCAGCCCTCTCAAAGCAAAACAGGGTGGTCTTCTCTTTTATTCCTCAGTCCCCTTCAGCCTTCATGCAACAAAAAGGAACAAGGCAGGGCGCTTCTTGATAGCTTGTGGAGACTTGAGAGGAAGACTTTGTACTATTGCCACAGATTATGCCTTAATCTTGCCCTAATTTCAGCCAAATACGTCCATACAAAAAAGGCCAATATTCGGTGGCGTTAATGGACCTCTCCGTAGCCTTTGATTGCGTGAACCACAGCAAGCCGTGTGTTATCATGGAATTAATGGCAATAATTTCTTTCATCAGGACCCTTTATAACCACTCTGATATAGGAAACACGGTGAGTGTTCGAAACACTTTAAGATTGAAAAAGGGTGAGACATGTCTGTGTTCTTGCCCTGTTTCTCTTCTCTATATACATAAGCAAACTATCGGAGGTCCTGATTGAAAAATGTAAAGATGTTCCGGTGGTAGGCTCAATATCGCTGCCCACCATGCTTTATGCTGACCTACAGCTTTCCATAGAAACATATTCTGCCTAAATGGCTGAATTAGGTCAATATATTAATAAAATCAAATCTAATATAATGGCCATGGGCAGGACTAAGATGAAGATGTTAATGAAAATGCACATTAACACAGAAATTTGGAAAGAGTTGAAAATTTTATGTATTTAGGAATACTCTTTGACGAAAAACAAAATTAGGCTACAATGGTCAAGAATAGACTGATCCAGATGAACAAAAGTATAGCCATTCTTTGGAAATTCACCACAAAGATTGGGAATTACCCAGTAATAGAGATGCTTGAAATTTACTCAGCTAAAACACTCTCCATAGCGATTTATGGTGCGGAAATATGGGGAATAGCACAAGCCGATTTCGTACAAGCTATAGAGGATAATTTATTAAAGAGATTACTAGCAATTCCTAGTTTGTGCCCTAATATTTAGCTCCTGAGGAATTATGTTTCCCATTTATATTTGACACTTTAAAAAATGGCTTCGCTTTTAGCCTGGCTCTCAATTTGGTAAACAGAAATGGTTCTTTTAAATCAAATAGTGTTCAAGGACATTTTAGATTTGGACCGAGCGTCCACGATTTCTTGGCTTGTATAAGTGAAACAGACCTTCTGCAAGCTAAATCTAGAGCATTTGTTTAATGCCCCTTTTGATTGCAAATCTTTCTCTAAATCAACATTAAAAGAACTTTTTCTCACGAAAGGCACTCACGATAGATGGGGAATAAACTCAAAATCAACTCTTAGTTATTCATTATATACCACTGCCAATAGTGGCATATTGTCATTTATCTTACCTCTCTTTCGTAACCAACATTAGACATCAATTTATACGGGTGAGATTTAGACTGAATTACATTCTGTTGATGGTCTAGTACCCAGCACAGACTTACTTGGCCAATCAGCTGTCTCTATGTCCTTGTGATGGTCTGTCCAGTCAATCCACCTCACACCTTTTTTAATTTACAATGATGAGAGGTAAAAATTAATTATTTGGGTACTGAGAAAATTTAGTTCATGCTCTCACAATCAGGCTCCTGCAACGTCATATTTATTGGAAACATCATATATATGTTGTATGATTGCGTCCTACCTTTTAGCTATCGTAAAGATCAGAAAGATGAACGTATTGCTGTAAGGGATAATTTTTTTAATATGAGTGAATTGTTCCTATTTTTAATTTTAGGGCAACATAAAAGTTTTAATGTCTAATATAGCTGTATTGCTATTGGCATGCTGTTCATATCGATATTGAATATTTGTATATATACCAATAAGCTTGAATAAAATCAAGATTTCATTTGGATGTGTATTATTTATGGTTCTTTTTATGTAATTTGTTTGCATTTTTTACACAAATGCGAAATAAAGATGATGAACTGAACTGAACTGTCAGAACGACTATTGGCACAAATGCAACAGTATATATTGTCAGTGGCTTCAGACTACTACAGACTACAGACTAATATTGCAAGCATACTATATTTCTAAAACAAGCTAAACCCTTCTTCTAACTTCCTAGTCTGTTTTTTTTCAAACAATTAAATTGAGATTTTTGAAAATATTTTTGTAAAATTATTAGCAACTTCAGAAATCCTTCCTGCAGATGTTATCTTTCTTCAGTTCTTCCTATCACCAAAAGTCTTCTGTACTGCAATAATCCACAGGGTTTAACCAAAAATCCATGAATTTCCAAATGTCCTGAACAGAAATTTGAAACACAGAGTGTAGTAAACACCAGTGCTAACAGTGGATTAGTTGGTTTAAAAATCTGTGTTCTAAATAAAAAACGCAAACCTAAAACAAAATATCAAAAACCCAAAATCCGTTTTAAAAAAAAACTGCAAATCTAATCCATGACTACTATCCATGATCCATAATGAAAAAAATTGTCCAAGTCCATCCTTGTTCACCCAGTTTCAAAATACAGTAATCCACAAAAAAACTGTTAAAAAAAAACCTTCTTCACCCTTTTCAAAGACCTGCATCCGAACCCACAAATCCTTTTCCTTCTTTTAAACACGCGACGTGTATTGCGAAAAACACTCTAACCAGTTCTAAAATAAACACAGCACAAAAAAATATATTGCTATCATTACAAATAAGTTAAAAACAATATTCTATTATTTTTAAGAAATACTTTTTCAAAACTATCTTGCAATAACCTCAGTTATTCCAACATAGGCCTAAAACAGCTACAGGCATAGGATGCAAAATGGGTGAAAACATACATAACATTTACACCTTACTGCTACTTCCCTCCTCTATCCTTACAAAAATGTTGGCCACCTACAACTCTAAAATAAAAAAAATGTAAAGTACTTACCTGACCGCAGTTCTCTTTTGCATCTGATCTCGACTGCGACGCTCTACCGACTGTGAGAAACAGACTGTCAAACGCATACCTCAAGGCTGAAAAGAAAAAGGAAAAAAAGGAAAACTATTACCATTGAATATAATTGAAAATCATGGAAAAATATGTTTTTACTGTTTAATAAAATATTGACAGAGTTCGAAATTATAAAAACATTAAAAAAATATTACATAGGAATGATTTTTTTATGGTTGCTGATTTTCTAAAGTGTATTTCATATTTATTACTGTTTATTAAATCTGTTGTTTGTTTTTAATTATAAATAAAATATATATAATACTTTTAAAAACTGTTATGTGTTGTATCATGCATCATTTATTAGTTTTATATGTTTAACATGTTATTCTAATTTATACCATTTCAAAAAAGAATTCATCTTCATAAATTAATACTCAGGTATTAAAGTTAATATCTGAGTATTAATACACTTCCCCACCCATACCTCCTAAATCCCAAATCATCCCATGCCTAAAGGGTTATGTTACAAACACTTTTCCTATCATCCTTTTGTTTAAAAATAATACATTGCATTGATTAATTCTCTAAATAAGTAATACTCTGGAATTAAAATTAATATATTAGTATTAATCGACTTCTCCACCCATAACCGCTAAATCGCCCACATCCCATGCCTAAAGGGTAATCTTACAAACCCTTCTATTTTTATAAATTAAAAAATGATAATAAATTGTATGTATTAATTCTTCAAATAAATGAAGCCTTGGGTATTAAAATTAATACCTGAGTATTAATACACTTCCCCACCCATAACACACATTCTATGTCTGAAGGGTTATGTTACAAACCCTTTTCTTCTCATTTATATTTTTAAGAAATAGTAAATTATATTTTTTGATTACCTAAATAAATTAATAATCAGGTATTACAATTCTTACCCGAGTATTCATACAGTTTCCCACCCATAACCTCTAGATCTCTCACGCCCTGTGCCTATAGGGTTAATTTGTTTCTAAAAAACGTCAGTTAAACTTTTTTTACATCACTTATTATATATTTATCTTATAATATTACAATAAAAAACAATAAGTACAGTTAAACTCACTTACCCTGACCATAAATGCTTTGTAAAGGTATGTGTTGCAATGGCACCTGCATTGTAATAGCATGCGTTGTGCTGGCTTGGGTTGTACTGGTACTTGTACGTTAATGGAGTAGTTGCAATGGAATTATGCCTGCGTTGTAATAGTAGTTCCCCTGTTCTGACCATGTGTCTGGTGGCCATTTTGTGTAGTAAGCCAGTGTGCTTTTGACATAGGCCTGCATGTATTCTTTGTTTGTGGATATGCCTCCTTGCTCAGTGTTAGTTGTTGTTGATGACCATGTGGCACTGGCTGGCAGCCATTTTGTGCATCTACCCAGTGTGGCTCTTTCCCATAGACTTGCATGGATGGTTAAGAATGATAGCAGTTTAATAAATTAATATGTGTGCTGGTAATTTCACTTATATGTGTTTTTTATTTACATTTTTTAAATTTTAGTTTATTTACTTGTACTTCAAAAAAACAATTTGTTTTGTTTTCTTCACTTTTTTAAATGTAAAGTTTTTTTTCTTTTGATTTGTTTTTATTTCCATTTTCATACTATCTGACATCTATCTCATGACTGCTATAGGTGAACTGCAAAACAACATTCGTTGTGTAAAGATTATTCCATTGTCATTTGCACTCTCCTGAGTGTCACATCCTAAGTGAGCTGAGAATGATAATGGATTCAACCCAGATCTGTGATTGGGGGTGAGTGTCTGAAAAGTTTCAACGCTCCGTCCAACATCTCCTTGTGTTTGCTTTGTTCACCCTAAGATAGCAGGGTATGCCCAGACATAGGTCCCTTGCTCACTGATGAGGAGTGCTACCCGAAAAACTGGTCCCAGGAAGACCTGGCATGGCAATTCAGGCTGGACTGTTCCCACGACAGGATCAAGACTGATTTGCATATGGCTGTGTTGGAACTGGGGCGGCAAAGTGAGCTAAAGAACGATGATGGGTTCAACCCAGAACTGTGACTAAGGGTGAGTGTCCGAAAAGTTTCAGTGCTCCATCCATCATCTCCTTGTGTTTGCTTTGTCACATCCCAAACATGATGCACATAAAGCAAAATGTTATGTTATGTTAATAAATGTTTTGTATCGCGCTCAGCTACTTAAAAGAGTGTCCCAGCGCTAAAAAACCCAAAAAGGAGCGTAGCGGAAAAGGAGACATAGCTTACTGAACAAACAGCCATGACTTGAGTTCTCTCCTAAAGGCTAAGAGATTGTCATTCAGCCTTAACGACAATGGTAGGGCATTCCACAGTTGTGGTGCCAGGCGTTTGAAGGAGCGGCCTCCAATGCGAGCACGTCTGATTGCAGGGACAGAGGCCAAGGCCAGAGAAGATGACCTGAGCGGCCTAGATGGCTGATAGAACTCTAAGCACTTCCTAATGTAGATGGCCCCCAAACCATGAAGTGCCTTAAAGGCCAGAGTAGGAGCCTTAAAAATAATGTGCTTCCTGATTGGAAGCCAATGCAAGGCCTTTAAAAGGACTTGAGCACTGGATCTACGATGCAGGCCAAACACAGCTTGAGCAGCAGAGTTCTGCACAATTTGCAGTCGTGTTAACAGGAATTCGGGAAGGCCGAGGTATAAAACATTGGCGTAGTCCAGTCGTGATCCTATCAGTGCTTGGACAGTTATTCTTCTGTGGGCAAAAGAAAGTAGAGGCAGGAACTTCCTCAGCATTTTTAGAAGCCCGAAACATTTGCACACTAGGCCCAGGATCTGTGGCTTTAGGGTAAGACCGTCGTCTACCTTCACTCCAAGATTCTTGGCGTCGGATGTTACATCTGTATGTTGTTGTTGTTGCTCTTTCTGATCTTTCCTCAGTGTACTGCACACTATGAAATGTTATGTTGTTGTGCTTTTACAAATGGATAGTTAGACTGCTTTGCTAATTATTTAAAATAATTTACGTAACCGGACTAAATGATATTGTTGGTTAGTACTACTACTTGACCTGCAGCGATGCCACGTTTCACTGATGAATTTGAATTTTGAATTTAAAATATTTATTAAGCGCATCATTCACCATGCGGTTTCTTGGCGCTATGGAGGCAAAATTAGCAGTAACACACACCAGAACTGAGGGGGTAACAGGGAAAGGAGAGGAAGTTACATTGGGAAAGCTTGGGTAAAAAGAAAAGTCTTAAGATGTTTTCGAAAAACAGAGTAATGTGTAGCCAGACGCAGATGATCAGGGAGGGAATTCCAGAAGGAAGGTGCCAGAACAGAGAAATTGGAACCACCCCATTTCTTGCGTCTGTATCGGGGAACATGTAGAAGTGATTGAGTGGATGAGCGCAGCTCGCGAACAGGGGTGTATTCTTTAAGTAAAGAAGAAATAAAGGCAGGGGCAGTCCCTTGACGTGCCTGGAAGACCATGCATCCAGTCTTAAAAAGAGATTGCTCCTTAACAGGCAGCCAATGTAGTGCTTTCAGCAGGGGGGTAGAGTGGTGAGAACGGGGAAGACCATAGATCAATCTGGCCGCCTGGTTTTGAACCAGCTGGAGCTTCTGCAGACTATAGGCCGGGATGCCGTTGTAAAGGGCATTAGCATAGTCCAGCCGGGAAACAACCAGAGCGGACATGATTAATCTGAGAGCGGAAGGAGAGAAGAAACGGGACACAGAACGGATAGTACGAAGTACAAAAAAGCAGGAAGACACCACAGAACTAATTTGTGAGTGAAGATTGAGATGATTATTGAGCTTGATACCCAGAGTTTTAACTGAGGGAGAAGGTGTGGGAGGGGATCCCAGGGAGGAGGGCCAAAAGAGAGAGTTCCAGGGACTGGAGGAACCACCTGTAAGGACCAATTCTGTTTTGTCAGGGTTCAACTTCAGATGGTTGTGGTTCATCCAGTCCCTGATGAAAATCATAATAGACTGAAAATTAGAGATAGAATGAGAAGAGGAGGAGAGATTAAAGATAAGCTGGAGGTCATCTGCGTAGTTGAATACAGTGACCTCCAGCTGTTGGAGGGCAAAGATCAAAGGATAGATGTAGAGGTTAAATAGAAGGGGAGAAAGAGAAGAACCCTGAGGGACACCGCAAGTGACTTTGAGTTGGGTGGCCGAGAAATCCCCCAGCCAACTGATCTTCTTTCTTGTGTGCTTTCAAGTGCACAAGAGAAGAGACATCACCCACAGTACAGCCAGACAGAAGGCCTGTGCACGACATGGCACAAGACTGACTACGCAACACATTCATCTCTTCAGCTTGTGAAGCTAAGTGCCAATGCCAACTGACAGCTTCAAGATGGCTCCAAAGAATGGTGCTTCCAGGAAAGTGGCCAGTGGGGAGGAGAAGATGCAGATTTTCACCACTGGTGTGCTGACTATAACCTTTTTCGGCAAAGTTGTACCTGCCGCACCGGCCTCTGGTGAGCAAAGTGAGAGCAGCACTCCTGCATCAACAGCACCACCCCCAATCTAAGCCCAGGGCCATGTCTGTTAGCTAGGCAGCCAGTGCAATCATGTTGACGCCAACAAGTACATATCTGGAATTGGATTTGTCCCTTGTTCAAATTAGTACACACTTGTTTCAGGAAACAGAGCAAAGTTGACAGAAGCCGCAGCCAGTATTAGTATATTTGCCTGATGTTGGAGGCGAACAGGAGGTTGAGTTTCCTTCGTAGCAAGAAATTGATCTCCTTTTTTAAAATCATTGACCACTGCACCATATTCTCCAAGTACAACTTCTGATGATGATAAGCACATGGAGTGGACCCTGTCAGAGACTAGAACACAAAAGGAGAGGCAAGAGTTTGCATAGTTCTAATCCCTGACGTACCGGCTTCGTGTGTCAGTGATTTGATTTGATACACTCCTCATGAAGCTTACCTTCCATCTGTCCTTCTCCTTTACTCTAAAATACAGTTTCTTTTTTACAATCTGCAGGCCTTCTTCTAGTCTCCTGCATGAACGAAAGGTGAAAGCTAGCTCAGCTCACCAACACTCCTGCTTACCTACCAGACTAGTACAGAAGGCACCAAAGACTGAACATTCCCAAGGAGAATGTAGATGCACCACCTGATTTTGCAATACAGTATAATGTTTCTTTTAACAATCATAAAAAAAGACCTGGGTGGGTTCAGTCCCCAACTTAGAAGACAGAACATTTAGATATCTGATAACTTGGGTCTTGGGGACAGAAGCACTGTTTGCAATGCATTTATCTGTAGCCTGTCATACTCATTCGTTTGTTCACTTCTAACAACAGATTGATGGTGAATGATGTGTTGCTGCTCATTGCCCAGATTAATGTTGTCCTTGTGTTGTAGTTTTTGTCTTTGTCAAACCTTTCTTCAAATCCCCTTTCCCATCTATTCATCAAACCCCTAACCCTGCTCCCCCAGGTTTTGGGATGTATTGAGGTATGGCTTAATTTAGACCATAAGTAGATTGGGTGAATGTGGTGAAAGCTACTCCAACTTACTGCAGGGCCCTCTAACCAGTAGCCTACTTCAGCCCATTAACCACCTGCACTTAAAAAAATTATTCATATTTTAGATATAGAATGAAGAACATCAGTCGTCAGCATCATAATTCAGGCATTGTGTTGCGTACCCATAAATTGCCTAACCTAAGCTTGTTCACTTAATATTTTGAGTCAATTTTTTATAACTTGAGGATTTCGCAAATAATACTACTAGCTCCACTAAGCCAAAACTTACAAGTATTGCTATTTTTTGCATTTCAGCATAATCAGGCATTCTCGTTGCATCATCATGTAGTACTCAGGTGGTACAAATTCTTTGTAAATCTTTGATAAATATATACCCACTAACTCGGGCTTTCTATTTCCATTTTCTTGCCTACAATGGATAATAAATCCGTCAGATGAATCCCACAGTTGGAGCTCACCTGGAAGGAACTGCAAGTGGGACCTCACTTGCAAAGTTGTGATGCCTTCCCTGTTATTTGCTTCATCTATATCCAGGTAGGACAATTAGTATGGATAGAATTTAACATAGTAAGTAAGTAACTAATTGCTCCTGTTGTTTATCTAGGTTGTTGTACACAATATAGGTAATCATGGCAGCATTCCCACTAATGGTCAAGATAGTTAGAGAAGTATAACTCTATAACAAAGTGCTATGCTCTGTCTTAAGTTACAAGCACATAAATAGGCTTCGTAAAACTACTTGAAGGCAGCAGTTCAAAGTAAAAGAAAAAGAAATTACTTCAGGCATGAATTTACATTGAATAAAATAGTCTTCCTCTTTATTTATCTGCAAAGAAACCCAACCGCTCTACCCAAACAAACAACATTCCCTCCTCTCTCGCCCCAAACAACTGACCCAAGCCCCAGAAATTAAAATGCCCAAGGAAAAAGTCTATCTAGTACCATTTCCATTCCCACCCTCTCCACACAGCCGCAACAAACAACAAGTTTCTCCCACCCAAATGTTTTATTTTCAGGGCTAGAAGAGAGCATTATGGATACTGGTCCAGAGCTGGTCCAGGCTCTGCTCTATCGTGGTGAGCTGGCCCTCAATGGTGTTCAGCCGTTGCAAAATGCAGTGCAACAATGGCCTGCTATCGGTGTCGTGGGGTGGCAGCAGTTGGCTGGTGGTGGCACCAGCAATGGGCTCTCCTGAAGGTTGGAGGCTGAGGGGGACCGGCTACTCTGGGACCTGGCTGTTGTGCAGTCATTTCTTTCTCCTCCTCTACCAAGACCACAAGCTGCCAGTATTCTACCTGGATACCTTCCAGCCTCTGTCGCCACAAATGGTTCACTTGGTGGGTGGTCCAGCTGAAGCAGCTGAATTGAGAAAAACAAAAAAGGCAAATTGTAAATAATGCTCTGTGCAAACAATTGTTCTAAATTGCTGGGTGGCACAGTCGAAGTGCATTGCTGGTCCCTTGGGGCCATTCGGATATTTATTTGATGTGATTATGATTAGGAGTATCACAAGGCTAATTTTATGTTTTACCCACACATGCCAAACATAAAAAAACACTGACTGTGTGGCAGAAAAGTATTAACAGGCAGATTAACATTACAGGATAAAAAAACTGTGATTTTTTTTTTCTATAGGCTTTTCATGTAACTATAAACAGAGTCAGGCACTTTCAGTTGAAAAATAAATTAGTACGACATATGCACTATATTAAGTACAAGCTGTTTGCTAAAATAATGAAGCCATGCTCATTGCTAGCCAGCGCCTTAGCTAGTTTGCTACTGTCTGCAGCTGTAGTTGACAATTATCTATTTTTAATTCCAATGGCCCTGCTCTTCACCAAATGCATTTGTATTTCCAATCTATCTCCAAAGAGACAGATAAATAATAAATAAGATACTACGTCACAAACTCATGTATGAAATACGGATATCAATATATTATCCTGTCTGCCATTAGTAGACTTTGAGGAAAATGAATCTAATAGATTGTACTACAGGGAAAGGAACAGGCTATATAGTTTTTATTTGTCACATTTGTCACTGTGTATCTCATTTACCAAACTTGACATCAAATCATGCACTTACTCCACTTAACTCTGTGGCCTCACCCACCACCACATATTTCCAACAATTTCATTTGCTGGGCAGTAAGCTAGGAAAGGAACATTGATTTTCTGTACTGCAGGGGGTAGGATAGAGGGATTAGACAGGTAGAGCAGAGATTGTTTTGATATATAATAGAGGGGCCCCTAAATTGATCATGGATTCGTCATCTTTCGCTTATTCAGTCACTGTACGGTTCAAAAGGGAAAAATATGAGCAAGTACATAAATCTGTTACGGAAACCATGAAATATATTCTGGAATAACTTCCCCTCACATGGTAATTGAATGTGGCACATGCCAAGAATGGGTTTTTGAATTTGGTAGGCTGGGGCAAAAGAAGTTAATAAAAAGTAAAGGAGTGATGAACTAAGAGGTGACAAAGTGGGCGAAAGGAAAAAAACACACCTTGTGTGTTCGGTTTGCCATGCTCTGAAAACATTGTAAATGCCGCATTAACTGAAGCAGATGCACATTACACAGCCAACACTGAAAACACAAATTGATTTACCGCTACTGCACTTTGGTCATAGTTGGCAAAAATTCCATGGGCTGCGAGGAGGGATGATGAATGATGGGTAGGATACATCTGGCTTAACAAATACAGTGAGTCAAGGCAGTAGAACTCAGAATAAAAATACCCCCCCTTTTTAATCATATCTCTGAATGATAACCCTGCACAAACCAAGTAAGCAAAGTAGGTGAGCAGCATGCTCCTCATGAGAAGAGCTGCCTTGCTTATTCATCCAAACAATCCAAATATTCATTCATTATTTCCTTTGAATTTACCCATAGCCACCATGATTAAGCTTTGCTTTTTCTCATCCAGTGTTTCACCAACATTTCAAACCATTATCCATCCATTCAATAGCCACATTTTCTTCCAACCATCCTTTCACCATCCATCCATTTTCTTTAGCATTGTAGAACACAAACACAACAAATAATTAATATACTCACTGAGCCCTGGTCTCTTGATGCTTAGCAGGTTAAGCAGGTCCTGTTCATGGCCCAGAATGTCTGCTCAGTGGTACATCAGCTGGGCTGGTGCGCCGCTCACACCAGCCACCTGCGCTGATGATGCTCCTGCAGGGGGTAGCCTCTAAAGGGCCTGGTGCCTGCTGCTGCACCAAAAAAAAACTATTGCTGCCACCTCCTCCTCTCCAAAGATTGCGCTTGTTGCACATCTCAGCAGCTCCACCCGGCAGGAATTTTTCCCTTTGCCATGTTGCTGGGTAGGGTTGAAAAAAGAAGGTAAAGGAAAGAAAACACAAAATAATGTAAAATATACAAACACAAAGACACACACATTGATAAAAAAAAGAATTAGGGGTAGATATGTAATAAAGGAGGAGAAGTAGAGAGATTAAAGAGAGATAAGATTTAGCCATAACAGAGTGCAATAAAACAAGATGACTGAGCCCATGCGGACTGAGTGGTGCCGTTCACGTGTGATTTGGAGTGCGAGGAGGCACTCTGCATTCCCAATGCGACATAAACAGGAGCGCTGGCAAACGCCACCCGCAGGCGGAAGTTCGCATATTGTGGCAGAGTTTTTTTCAACTCTGCAGAGGTCATCGTAGCAGAACTCCGCAACCTCCGCCCAGGCCTAGAAAGGACAGCTTATTAATTGTAAAAAGGTGACAATGTTATCTTATGGGGAGGTATGCCTTGCAGTAGGGAAAATCACATTTCTGACTTTTTCACTAGTAGGAAATATAAAAATTAAAAGTACATGTTCTACTTTTTAAATACAATGCACCTTGCCTTATGTGCTTTCCAGGACCAAGGGGCGAAGTATATGCAACAAAAGGATGATTTTAGCCAGGCAAAAGGTTTAATTTGCCAAATCGAAATGGCAGTTTAAAACTGCACACCCAGGCTGTAATGCCAGGCCTGAGACATGTTTAAAGGGCTATTTAAGTGGGTGACACTATCAGTGCTGCAGACCCACTAGTAGCATTTAATTTACAGCCCAAGAGTACAGGTGTGCCACCTTACAGGGTTTTACAAGCAATTGTAATCTGCCAGTTGGGTATGAACCAATCTTATCATGTTTTAAAGAAAGAGCACAAGCACTTTAACACTGGTTAGCAGTAGTAAAGGGTGCAGAGTCCTATGGCATGCAAAAACGAAGTTAGTAAAACAGGAGGGTTAACAGACGAAAGTCAAACACACAACAAGGATACCGGGTCTAACATGTGTCCCTCCCATCTGAAAGTAAAGAACGCTACCCAATCCCTTGGGAGTGCTCTAAACTAATGCAGATTAACTTTGAGAGGTTTGGCCTGGTCTGTTCCAGGATGGTGTTGCAGCATAAAGTCCATCCTCTGTAGGGAGATGGACCACCTCAATAGTTTAGAATTCTTACCCTGCAACTGCATTACCCATCTGAGGGCTCAGTGGTCTGTCTGAACCTGGAAGTGAACATCAATCAGGTATGGTCTCAGCTTCTTCAGTGCCCAGACCACTGCAAATGCTTACTTTTCTATTGTACTCCTCCTCTGTTCCCAAGGGAATAACCTCCAACTGATGAGGGCTAGAGGTTTATCCAGGCCCTCTTCATTCATCTGTGAGAGCATGGCCCCATGCCATGCTCTGAGGCATCCTTCTGGACAATGTATTAATTGGAGAAGTCGGTGGCCTTGAGCATGGGAGCTGAGGACATGGCCTCCTTAAGAGTATCAAAAGCACTCTGGCATGGCTCTGTCAAGCTCACCTGTCTGGGTTGCTTCTTAGAAGTCAGTTCTGTCAAGGGTGTAATAATAGTGCAATACCTCTTGACCAATCTCCTGTAATAACGAGTGAGGCCTAATAAAGCTCTGACCTCAGATTGGATCTTGGGGCGTTCCCAAGCCAGAATTGTCTCAAACTTTTTTTGTTTTTGTTTTATACAGCGCGAACTAGACCCGATACATTGTGTATCAGAGCGCTTTACATGAGCACCAGAGCACCAGTTTCGTTCTAGATTAAGACATTAATTTTTGTTAGGCATGGGGAGATTAAGTGATTTGCCCAGAATCACAGGATGTTGAGCATCGTTGCTGAGACCCAAACCCAGTTCACCAGGTCTGAGGTTGACTGCTGTAGTCATTAGGCTACATCCTCTTCAAAACTTGGCCTGCAGAGGCTGTACCATGTCTCCTCCCACTTGGTGTTACAGGTAGACCACCCCAACCTTCCCTATTTGCCATTTACTGACCTTAATAGTGCTGTCTGCATTGCCTCAAGCACCTCCCTGAGGTGGCTCGGGTGGTCCTCCCAGCTAGAACTGAAGAGCGCACTGCTGTCTAGATAGGCAGAAAATAAATTCTGCAATCACCCAGGACATGGTTGATGAACTTCTGAAAGGTTGCAGGGACTTTCTTAAACTCAAAGGTATCACCCAGAACTGGAAGTTCCTTTCTGGGGTAGAAAATGCGGATCTCTTTTTGCCCCCCTCAGTTAAGGTGATTCTCCAGTACCCAGACATTAATGCAAACATGCTAAGGAACTTGGTAGGTCCAAATTATTTATGTGCTCATCAGCTATGGGGATGGGGCGTGCACCAGTCTTGGTGACTACATTGAGCACCTGGTAATCCACACAGAACTTAACTCCTGAGGTGGTACCTGGAGTAGAAGCCTTAGGGACCAGCACCACTGGGCTGGACCAAGGGGTGTTTGAGGGCTCAATAACCCCTAATTGTTATTGTTATTGTTAGTTGGTATTTATATAGAGCTAAATAACCATCAGGTCTCTTAGCGCTCAGGAGGGAGTGGGTGTGACTGCCAGAGAACAACAGGGATCGAATGTGAAAAAAAATGTAGACCCTGTTTAAGGCCTCCATAAACAGGATTGGTTTGAGCTGTTTCCTGAATCGGAATAGAGTAGATTCCCTTTGAAGTAGCTGGTTCAGGTAGCTGGTTCCAAAGATGGGGGACCAAGACCGAGGAAGCTCTGCCCCCTTTTGATACAGTGTTGTACCGTGAGCAGGACCGACGACAGGCGTCAGAGGACCGCAACGTGCGTCTGGGAACATAGACCTCAAGGCGTTCTTAAATATAAGTTGAGGCTTCGCCATAGATCGCTTTGTGAGCAATACAGAGGCCCTTAAATGTTGCTCTTTGCCTAATAGGGAGCCAGTGCAGCTTGCACAGCAGAGGAGTGGCATGAGACCTTCTTGGGACCCTGAAGATCATTCTGGCTGCATCGTGTATTTTGAAGACTTCCTCCTTAATTCTGGCTCTCACCTTATCAGACACTCTGTATATTTTACTCTACCCAGGCATGCTGCCCCAGTATTAATATCATGAGTGCACCACATAGTGAATCCTAGGGTAAGGGAGAAGAGTGAGGCAAACTGCCCCAACAACTTGCAGCAGTTTCTCTGCTGATCCAAGGTTAGTTTAGTGGAGAGGATGACACCCTCCAATAACCCATTCTGCTCCTTGGGAAAAAGGAGGTCAAGGAGAGGTCCAATCTACCACACACTCACTCATCCATGACCAGGATCATGGTTACATTGGACCTCTCAAAGTGGGGTTTGAGATGTTTGACGCGGAAAACCCTTAAAAAGGTTCCTGTGAGTCTTGAGGGCCACCGGCTAGGTGACTTCAGTCTTTTACCTCATGCAGCCTAGGTAAGCGGTCTTACAGGGCCCTGGACTCAATGTGCTCCAGAGTAGCTTTATGATCATACCACGTATCATGACCTTCTGGCTAGCTTTTAGCATCTCTTGAGCTTTCTTCTAGAAGCGCTTCATCTGGAAATGGAGTGCCAGCATGTAAATGACCATATCCTAGGGAAACTTCGTGAGAGCTTACTCCCTCTTCTCCTTCACCAAGCTGAGAGGCCCTCTCACACGACTTTTCAGTCTGTTGGTCCTGCCTGTAGATAAACAAAATACATGGTAGAAAGACATCCAACTTCTGAATCAATAGGTCTGACATGCCTATTATCATGCCTTTTAGCGTCTTGTTGAACTTTTCAACAAGCGCATTACTTTGGAGTGGTAAGGAGTTGAGAATTTTTGAGGTTACCCACACTCCTTCCACATGAAGTTCATGTACACTGACATGAAGTTTAGTACTACCTGCATTTTTGGATGGACCTTACTCAAGAGCCCACTAGAGCACCAGAAGACTACAGATCACAGCACACCACGTGACAGGAGGCGTGCCTGCACAGTGAGGCTTGGAAGGGGGATGGCCTCTCTTGACTGCACTACAAAGCGGTGCCAGCAACCCTTTGCAAGGGGAGACACTGACCTGCATTCTTATTATGACTTCACTCAAGAGCCCACTAAAGCCCTTGAAGAACACAGATCCAGGCAGGCCACGTGACTGGAAGTGGACCTGCACAGTAAGGCTTGGAAAGGGCGTGGACTCTCCTGTCTGCACTGCAAAGTGCTGCTAGCAACCTGGACTGCAGGACAAGTGCGTGACACACCTGGGCAAAGCCTAGGCCAAGGGCGGGCCCATTTACATGATGACCTGATTTTCAAACAAAAATGGTACTGTGTGCGCCCCATACCCTATTGCTATTTAGTGGGGGAAAGGAACTATGCATCATGTTTATTTAATGGACCGCACTCTTTTTATGATATGCTAGGTTTTTGTGCTATATTCTTGGTTATCAGGAGGGGGCTTGTTTTACCCTTGGTCATTTTTTGACTACCTCTATTTCAGGATGAGTAAAAGGAAGCCAGTCGATGACGGAATAGGAGCTATAGTAGGAAAAGTAAAAAAAGCAAAAATAGCCCTAGAGCATGCAGGTGGCACCTGCGTCCCTAACCGTATCGTCAGCTTTATAGTCAAATGTGAAGAAATCTGAACTATTCCTGCAGAGGCTCCCCCATGTGATCTAAGTAGTCCCCTAACAAATATGAAACCCAACACACCAAACACTATCCCTAAAATGTTTAAGAAAACTAGTACGAAGAGCCACCTATTAGGTGCCCATATACCAACAAGTTTCAATTTGGGAACAGTAGTTACACTGCCGACACGGGCCATCAGGGTCTGTTAGACACAGAGATCACTAATAGTAATATATTTACAACTCTCCAAAGCTTGATTGATGATCCCCAGAACACTGAGGAACAGGTTGTTGTGGGGGACCTTCCACTGCTAATTACAGGCTCCCAGTGTTCCCACCTCAGTGCCTCCAAGCTCATCAGCGATCTCAGACCAGAAGTCGATGCTGTAAGGTGTATGAGAGGCAATCTCACTGGGCTGGTGAATAAGCTGTTAGAAAGGAATGAGGGGGCCTGTATGCATCCTCAGGTCCTGCCCACCTTGCAAATAACTTGCTATCTGAACAATATAAAAAGCAACACCTCCTGAGTCTAGAAGGATTCCCTCTGCCCCAATGCTGTAGAGCACATACATTTAGCTACCAAAACACCAAAACATCAAGGGTAGGTTTGAGCCAGCCCAACTGTAGACGACGCAACCACCCTTTAGAGCCCCAGTTTAGAAACATAGCAAGGTACCAGACTCTAACCCAGGATTTCTAAGCGCCTTTTGCTTCTCGCAAAATCTATATAACCAATCTGCCATGATTAGTTGCTCAAAAGAAACATGAGGGGGAGGATTCTCTGAGGAATAAAGCAATCCATTAGATTCGCCATGTGAGAGGCTCTAGGTCCGTAATAAGAGAAGATATTGACCACCAACTGTATCGAACTGCAATTAGCAGATTTAGGTTTGTTGGAAAACCTTAGAACATCCCCCCTCTACACTGTCCAATATACAATTTAAACGCAATCCAACAACTGGACGACCAGCACCTGCTCTCTACTATTCAACTGATTGTCTAGGCCCGGAATCAACCCTAGGGGGAAATGATTGACTCCTGAGCCGAAGCCTCCCAGTTGGTAAGCAACTTACTATAGCACTACTGAAGCCCCCTTTAAGTATTCCCTTTGATGCCAGGACACTTTCCAATGGTACTGTTAGACCGGGCACCATTGGCGTGGGTCTCCCTTGCATTTTTTGCCTTTTCCTCCGGTGCTTTCGCTGAGTGTTGGACTCCGTTTTGCTGATCTAGATGCTTTGGGCACTTTGCCACTGCTGTTCAGTGCCAATGTGCAACTGCTCCCTTTGTAAATTGCTGTTATGGATTAGTGATTCCTTGATTGCCATATTTGATTTACTTATCAGACCATAGTATAGTGCAATGTGTGTGCACAGGGCCTGTAAATCAAAGTTGCTAGTGGGCTGCTGCACTGATTATGCCAGCCACAGAAGCAGCCTGTTAAATGTAACTCTGGCCTGCCATTGCAGAGCCTGTGTGCAGTCTGTGAAGCCATGTCGACTTGGCAACTGCACACACTTGCCAGTACATGAACCTTCCCTTTTTACCATATTAGTCACCCCTAAGGTAGGCATAAGGTACCCCTGTGGGTAGGGTGCATTGAATGTGAAAGGTAGGACATGCCCTGGTGTGTGGCATGTTCTGATAGTGAAATACTGCATATTTAGTTTTTCACTATTGCAAGGCTACTTGTTCCCAAAGGAGAGAATGGGGAGTTTGTTTATAATATCTTATAAATATAGCAGGCCCTGGGAATAGGGTAGAAACATAAAATTTAGTATGCCTGATCTCAGAATCTTTTGGTGAGGGTGAGTTTTACACTCTGTGTTTGAAAATAACTTTTAGAAAGTAGGTATTTTCTAGCGTAACCATCCCGTGTGCCTATGCTATGTTTGTGTATTGCATGTCTGGCTTTGAGATGACAGGGGCTGGAGAGGGAAGAAAAACCAAAGGGGATGATGGACGGAGCGTTGACAATACAAACACTCACCCCCAGTCAACTGATCTGGGTTTAATCCATCACCGTTCTTTAGCTCACTCCGCCACCCCAGTTCAGACTTGGCCATATGCAAATCAGTCTGACCCTGTGCCTCATGGGAACAGTCCAGCCCGAACTGCCAAGCCATGTCTTCCCTGGACCGGAATCAAGCTTCCCAGAACCAGTTTCTGGCATTACAGCCGTCTTCAGCCGGGCTTGCTTGAATCCAGTGGCAAAGTGAGCAAGGGACTCACGTCTGAGCATACCCTGCCAACTTAGGGCGAACAAAGAAAAACCAAAGGGGATGATGGACGGAGCGTTGACAATATGAACACTCACCCCCAGTCAACTGATCTGGGTTTAATCCATCACCGTTCTTTAGCTCACTCCGTCACCCCAGTTCAGACATGGCCATATGCAAATCAGTCTGACCCTGTGCCTCATGGGAACAGTCCAGCCCGAACTGCCAAGCCATGTCTTCCCTGGACCGGAATCAAGCTTCCCAGGAACGGTTTCTGGCATTACACCCGTCTTCAGCCGGGCTTGCTTGAATTCAGTGGCAAAGTGAGCAAGGTACTCACGTCTGAGCATACCCTGCCAACTTAGAGCGAATAAAGAAAAAACAAAGGGGATGATGGATGGAGTGTTGACAATGCAAACACTCACCCCCAGTCAACTGATCTGGGTTTAATCCATCACCGTTCTTTAGCTCACTCCGCCACCCCAGTTCAGACATGGCCATATGCAAATCAGTTTGACCCTGTACCTCATGGGAACAGTCTAGCCCGAACTGCCAAGCCATGTCTTCCCTGGACCGGAATCAAGCTTCCCAGGACAGGTTTCAGGCATTACAGCCTTCTTCAGCCGGGCTTGCTTGAATCCAGTGGCAAAGTGAGCAAGGGACTCACGTCTGAGCATACCCTGCCAACTTAGGGCGAACAAGGAAAAACCAAAGGGGATGATGGACGGAGCGTTGACAATACAAACACTCACCCCCAGTCAACTGATCTGGGTTTAATCCATCACTGTTCTTTAGCTCACTACGCCACCCCAGTTCAGACATGGCCATATGCAAATCAGTCTGACCCTGTGCCTCATGGGAACAGTCCAGCCCTAACTGCCAAGCCATATCTTCCCTGAACCGGAATCCAGCTTCCCTGGACCGGTTTCTGGCATTACAGCCGTCTTCATGCGGGCTTGCTTGAATCCAGTGGCAAAGTGAGCAAGGGACTCACGTCTGAGCATACCCTGCCAACTTAGGGCGAACAAAGAAAAACCAAAGGGGATGATGGACGGAGCGTTGACAATACAAACACTCACCCCCAGTCAACTGATCTGGGTTTAATCCATCACCGTTCTTTAGCTCACTCCGCCACCCCAGTTCAGACATGGCCATATGCAAATCAGTCTGACCCTGTGCCTCATGGGACCAGTCCAGCCCGAACTGCCAAGCCTTCCCTTCCCTGGACCGGAATCAAGATTCCCAGGACCGGTTTCTGGCATTACAGCCGTCTTCAGCCGGGCTTGCTTGAATCCAGTGGCAAAGTGAGCAAGGGACTCACGTCTGAGCATACCCTGAAAACATAGGGCGAACAAAGAAAAACCAAAGGGGATGATGGACGGAGCATTGACAATACAAACACTCACCCCCAGTCAACTGATCTGGGTTTAATCCATCACCGTTCTTTAGCTCACTCCGCCACCCCAGTTCAGACATGGCCATATGCAAATCAGTCTGACCCTGTGCCTCATGGGAACAGTCCAGCCCGAACTGCCAAGCCATGTCTTCCCTTGACCGGAATCAAGCTTCCCAGGACCGGTTTCTGGCATTACAGCCGTCATCAGCCGGGCTTGCTTGAATCCAGTGGCAAAGTGAGCAAGGGACTCACGTCTGAGCATACCCTGCCAACTTAGGGCAAACAAAGAAAAACCAAAGTGGATGATGGACGGAGCGTTGACATCGCAAACACTCACCCCCAGTCAACTGATCTGGGTTTAATTAATCACCGTTCTTTAGCTCACTCCGCCACCCCAGTTCAGACATGGCCATATGCAAATCAGTCTGAACCTGTGCCTCATGGGAACAGTCCAGCCCCAACTGCCAAGACATGTCTTCTCTGGACCGGAATCAAGCTTCCCAGGACCGGTTTCTGGCATTACAGCCGTCTTCAGCCGGGCTTGCTTGAATCCAGTGGCAAAGTGAGCAAGGGACTCATGTCTGAGCATACCCTGCCAACTTAGGGCCAACAAGGAAAAACCAAGGGGGAAGATGGACGGAGCGTTGACAATACAAACACTCACTCCCAGTCAACTGATCTGGGTTTAATCCATCACCGTTCTTTAGCTCACTCCGCCACCCCAGTTCAGACATGGTCATATGCAAATCAGTCTGACCCTGTGCCTCATGGGTACAGTCCAGCCCGAACTGCCAAGACATGTCTTCCCTGGACCGGAATCAAGCTTCCCAGGACCGGTTTCTAGCATTACAGCCGTCTTCAGCCGGGCTTGCTTGAATCCAGTGTCAAAGTGAGCAAGGGACTCACGTCTGAGCATACCCTGCCAACTTAGGGCGAATAAAGAAAAACCAAAGGGGATGATGGACGGAGCGTTGACAATGCAAACACTCACCCCCAGTAAACTGATCTGGGTTTAATCCATCACTGTTCTTTACCTCACTCCGCCACCCCAGTTCAGACATGGCCATATGCAAATCAGTCTGAACCTGTGCCTCATGGGAACAGTCCAGCCCCAACTGCCAAGACATGTCTTCTCTGGACCGGAATCAAGCTTCCCAGGACCGGTTTCTGGCATTACAGCCGTCTTCAGCCGGGCTTGCTTGAATCCAGTGGCAAAGTGAGCAAGGGACTCATGTCTGAGCATACCCTGCCAACTTAGGGCCAACTAGGAAAAACCAAGGGGGAAGATGGACGGAGCGTTGACAATACAAACACTCACCCCCAGTCAACTGATCTGGGTTTAATTCATCACCGTTCTTTAGCACACTCCCCCACCTCAGTTCAGACATGGCCATATGCAAATCAGTCTGCCCCTGTGCCTCATGGGAACAGTCCAGCCTGAGCTGCCAAGCCATGTCTTCCCTGGACCTGAATCAAGCTTTCCAGGACCGGTTTCTGGCATTACAGCCGTCTTCAGCCAGGCTTGCTTGAATCCAGTGGCAAAGTGAGCAAAGGACTCACGTCTGAGCATACCCTGCCAACTTAGGGCGAACAAAGAAAAACCAAAGGGGATTATGGACGGAGCGTTGACAATACAAACACTCACCCCCAGTCAACTGATCTGGGTTTAATCCATCACCGTTCTTCAGCTCAATCCGCCACCCCAGTTCAGACAAGGCCATACGCAAATCAGTCTGACCCTGTGCCTCATGGGAACAGTCCAGCCCGAACTGCCAAGCCATGTCTACCCTGGACCGGAATCAAGCTTCCCAGGACCGGTTTCTGGCATTATAGCCGTCTTCAGCCAGGCTTGCTTGAATCCAGTGGCAAAGTGAGCAAGGGACTCACGTCTGAGCATAAACTGCCAACTTAGGGCGAACAAAGAAAAACCAAAGGGGATGAAGGACGGAGCGTTGACAATACAAACACTCACCCCCAGTCAACTGATCTGGGTTTATTCCATCACCATTCTTTAGCTCACTCCGCCACCCCAGTTCAGACATGGCCATATGCAAATCAGTCTGACCCTGTGCCTCAAGGGAACAGTCCAGCCCGAACTGCCAAGCCATGTCTTCCCTGGACCGGAATCAAGCTTCCCAGGACCGGTTTCTGGAATTACAGCCGTCTTCAGCCGGGCTTGCTTGAATCCAGTGGCAAAGTGAGCAAGGGACTCACGTCTGAGCATACCTTGCCAACTTAGGGCGAATGAAGAAAAATCAAAGGGGATGATGGACGGAGCGTTGACAATACAAACACTCACTCCCAGTCAACTGATCTGGGTTTAATCCATCACCGTTATTTAGCTCACTCCGCCACCCCAGTTCAGACATGGTCATATGCAAATCAGTCTGACCCTGTGCCTCATGGGTACAGTCCAGCCCGAACTGCCAAGACTTGTCTTCCCTGGACCGGAATCAAGCTTCCCAGGACCGGTTTCTGGCATTACAGCCGTCTTCAGCCGGGCTTGCTTGAATCCAGTGGCAAAGTGAGCAAGGGACTCACGTCTGAGCATACCCTGCCAACTTAGGGCGAACAAAGAAAAACCAAAGGGGATGATGGACGGAGTGTTGACCATACAAACACTCACCCCCAGTCTACTGATCTGGGTTTAATCCATCACCGTTCTTTAGCTCCCTCCGCCACCCCAGTTCAGACATGGCCATATGCAAATCAGTCTGACCCTGTGCCTCATGGGAATAGTCCAGCCCGAACTGCAAAGCCATGTCTTCCCTGGACCGGAATCAAGCTTCCAAGGACCGGTTTCTGGCATTACACCCGTCTTCAGCCGGGCTTGCTTGAATCCAGTGGCAAAGTGATCAAGGGACTCACGTCTGAGCATACCTTGCCAACTTAGGGCGAACAAAGAAAACCAAAGCGTTGACAATGCAAACACTCACCCCCAGTCAACTGATCTGGGTTTAATCCAACACCGTTCTTTAGCTCACTCCGCCACCCCAGTTCAGACATGGCCATATGCAAATCAGTCTGACCCTGTGCCTCATGGGAACAGTCCAGCCCGAACTGCCAAGCCATTTCATCCCTGGACCGGAATCAAGCTTCCCAGGACCGGTTTCTGGCATTACAGCCGTCTTCAGCCGGGCTTGCTTGAATCCAGTGGCAAAGTGAGCAAGGGACTCACGTCTGAGCATACCCTGCCAACTTAGGGCGAACAAGGAAAAACCAAAGGGGATGATGGACGGAGCGTTGACAATACAAACACTCACCCCCAGTCAACAAACCTGGGTTTAATCCATCACCGTTCTTTAGCTCAATCCACCACCCCAGTTCAGACATGGCCATATGCAAATCAGTCCGACCCTGTGCCTCATGGGAACAGTCCAGCCCGAACTGCCAAGCCATGTCTTCCCTGGACCGGCATCCAGCTTCCCAGGACTGGTTTCTGGCATTACAGCCGTCTTCAGCCGGGCTTGCTTGAATCCAGCGGCAAAGTGAGCAAGGGACTCACGTCTGAGCATACCCTGCCAACTTAGGGCGAACAAAGAAAAACCAAAGGGGATGATGGACGGAGTGTTGACCATACAAACACTCACCCCCAGTCAACTGACCTCGGTTTAATCCATCACCGTTCTTTAGCTCACTCCGCCACCCCAGTTCAGACATGGCCATATGCAAATCAGTCTGACCCTGTGCCTCATGGGAACAGTCCAGCCCGAACTGCAAAGCCATGTCTTCCCTGGACCGGAATCAAGCTTCCCAGGACCAGTTTCTGGCATTACACCCGTCTTCAGCCGGGCTTGCTTGAATCCAGTGGCAAAGTGAGCAAGGGACTCACGTCTGAGCATACCTTGCCAACTTAGGGCGAACAAAGAAAACCAAAGCGTTGACAATGCAAACACTCACCCCCAGTCAACTGATCTGGGTTTAATCCATCACCGTTCTTTAGCTCACTCCGCCACCCCAGTTCAGACATGGCCATATGCAAATCAGTCTGACCCTGTGCCTCATGTATGTAAATGTATGTAAATGTATAGGCATTTATATAGCGCACTACTTACCCGTAGGGTCCCAAGGCGCTTCGACCGCTGCGAAACCCTTCCTGGCTTCCCTGAGAGATGGTCCCTTAATGGGTATCTCCAGGGTGAGACCAGGCATCCCCGGCGGGCTGGTGGGGCCGTTAGTGAAGATGAGGCAAGCTAATGCCCAGAGTTGCCGAGTGTGAACGCTGATCAGAGTGGGCACCGAGGCGAGAGAATTATCGAGTCCGCTGACCCTGGTCCAGAAACCTGCCGCGCCGGGAATCGAACCCTGGTCCCGGGCCGTCCTCTGCTCTCGGGTCTGCCGCCTCTAACCAGTGAGCCACACTACTTCATGGGAACAGTCCAGCCCGAACTGCCAAGCCATTTCATCCCTGGACCGGAATCAAGCTTCCCAGGACCGGTTTCTGGCATTACAGCCGTCTTCAGCCGGGCTTGCTTGAATCCAGTGGCAAAGTGAGCAAGGGACTCAAGTCTGAGCATACCCTGCCAACTTAGGGTGAACAAGGAAAAACCAAAGGGGATGAAGGACGGAGCGTTGACAATACAAACACTCACCCCCAGTCAACTGATCTGGGTTTATTCCATCACCATTCTTTAGCTCACTCCGCCACCCCAGTTCAGACATGGCCATATGCAAATCAGTCTGACCCTGTGCCTCAAGGGAACAGTCCAGCCCGAACTGCCAAGCCATGTCTTCCCTGGACCGGAATCAAGCTTCCCAGGACCGGTTTCTGGAATTACAGCCGTCTTCAGCCGGGCTTGCTTGAATCCAGTGGCAAAGTGAGCAAGGGACTCACGTCTGAGCATACCTTGCCAACTTAGGGCGAATAAAGAAAAATCAAAGGGGATGATGGACGGAGCGTTGACAATACAAACACTCACTCCCAGTCAACTGATCTGGGTTTAATCCATCACCGTTATTTAGCTCACTCCGCCACCCCAGTTCAGACATGGTCATATGCAAATCAGTCTGACCCTGTGCCTCATGGGTACAGTCCAGCCCGAACTGCCAAGACTTGTCTTCCCTGGACCGGAATCAAGCTTCCCAGGACCGGTTTCTGGCATTACAGCCGTCTTCAGCCGGGCTTGCTTGAATCCAGTGGCAAAGTGAGCAAGGGACTCACGTCTGAGCATACCCTGCCAACTTAGGGCGAACAAAGAAAAACCAAAGGGGATGATGGACGGAGTGTTGACCATACAAACACTCACCCCCAGTCTACTGATCTGGGTTTAATCCATCACCGTTCTTTAGCTCCCTCCGCCACCCCAGTTCAGACATGGCCATATGCAAATCAGTCTGACCCTGTGCCTCATGGGAATAGTCCAGCCCGAACTGCAAAGCCATGTCTTCCCTGGACCGGAATCAAGCTTCCAAGGACCGGTTTCTGGCATTACACCCGTCTTCAGCCGGGCTTGCTTGAATCCAGTGGCAAAGTGATCAAGGGACTCACGTCTGAGCATACCTTGCCAACCTAGGGCGAACAAAGAAAACCAAAGCGTTGACAATGCAAACACTCACCCCCAGTCAACTGATCTGGGTTTAATCCAACACCGTTCTTTAGCTCACTCCGCCACCCCAGTTCAGACATGGCCATATGCAAATCAGTCTGACCCTGTGCCTCATGGGAACAGTCCAGCCCGAACTGCCAAGCCATTTCATCCCTGGACCGGAATCAAGCTTCCCAGGACCGGTTTCTGGCATTACAGCCGTCTTCAGCCGGGCTTGCTTGAATCCAGTGGCAAAGTGAGCAAGGGACTCACGTCTGAGCATACCCTGCCAACTTAGGGCGAACAAGGAAAAAC
Organism: Lissotriton helveticus; assembly: GCF_964261635.1. Taxonomy (NCBI): domain Eukaryota; kingdom Metazoa; phylum Chordata; class Amphibia; order Caudata; family Salamandridae; genus Lissotriton; species Lissotriton helveticus. Next base: position 825,006,966 of record NC_136057.1, read on the forward strand.
CAAAGGGGATGATGGACGGAGCGTTGACAATACAAACACTCACCCCCAGTCAACAAACCTGGGTTTAATCCATCACCGTTCTTTAGCTCAATCCACCACCCCAGTTCAGACATGGCCATATGCAAATCAGTCCGACCCTGTGCCTCATGGGAACAGTCCAGCCCGAACTGCCAAGCCATGTCTTCCCTGGACCGGCATCCAGCTTCCCAGGACTGGTTTCTGGCATTACAGCCGTCTTCAGCCGGGCTTGCTTGAATCCAGCGGCAAAGTGAGCAAGGGACTCACGTCTGAGCATACCCTGCCAACTTAGGGCGAACAAAGAAAAACCAAAGGGGATGATGGACTGAGCGTTGACAATACAAACACTCACTCCCAGTCAACTGATCTGGGTTTAATCCATCACCGTTCTTTAGCTCACTCCGCCACCCCAGTTCAGACATGGTCATATGCAAATCAGTCTGACCCTGTGCCTCATGGGTACAGTCCAGCCCGAACTGCCAAGACATGTCTTCCCTGGACCGGAATCAAGCTTCCCAGGACCGGTTTCTGGCATTACAGCCGTCTTCAGCCGGGCTTGCTTGAATCCAGTGGCAAAGTGAGCAAGGGACTCACATCTGAGCATACCCTGCCAACTTAGGGCGAACAAAGAAAAACCAAAGGGGATGATGGACGGAGTGTTGACCATACAAACACTCACCCCCAGTCAACTGACCTCGGTTTAATCCATCACCGTTCTTTAGCTCACTCCGCCACCCCAGTTCAGACATGGCCATATGCAAATCAGTCTGACCCTGTGCCTCATGGGAACAGTCCAGCCCGAACTGCAAAGCCATGTCTTCCCTGGACCGGAATCAAGCTTCCCAGGACCAGTTTCTGGCATTACACCCGTCTTCAGCCGGGCTTGCTTGAATCCAGTGGCAAAGTGAGCAAGGGACTCACGTCTGAGCATACCTTGCCAACTTAGGGCGAACAAAGAAAACCAAAGCGTTGACAATGCAAACACTCACCCCCAGTCAACTGATCTGGGTTTAATCCATCACCGTTCTTTAGCTCACTCCGCCACCCCAGTTCAGACATGGCCATATGCAAATCAGTCTGACCCTGTGCCTCATGTATGTAAATGTATGTAAATGTATAGGCATTTATATAGCGCACTACTTACCCGTAGGGTCCCAAGGCGCTTCGACCGCTGCGAAACCCTTCCTGGCTTCCCTGAGAGATGGTCCCTTAATGGGTATCTCCAGGGTGAGACCAGGCATCCCCGGCGGTCTGGTGGGGCCGTTAGTGAAGATGAGGCAAGCTAATGCCCAGAGTTGCCGAGTGTGAACGCTGATCAGAGTGGGCACCGAGGCGAGAGAATTATCGAGTCCGCTGACCCTGGTCCAGAAACCTGCCGCGCCGGGAATCGAACCCTGGTCCCGGGCCGTCCTCTGCTCTCGGGTCTGCCGCCTCTAACCAGTGAGCCACACTACTTCATGGGAACAGTCCAGCCCGAACTGCCAAGCCATTTCATCCCTGGACCGGAATCAAGCTTCCCAGGACCGGTTTCTGGCATTACAGCCGTCTTCAGCCGGGCTTGCTTGAATCCAGTGGCAAAGTGAGCAAGGGACTCACGTCTGAGCATACCCTGCCAACTTAGGGTGAACAAGGAAAAACCAAAGGGGATGATGGACGGAGCGTTGACAATACAAACACTCACCCCCAGTCAACTAACCTGGGTTTAATCCATCACCGTTCTTTAGCTCAATCCGCCACCCCAGTTCAGACATGGCCATATGCAAATCAGTCTGACCCTGTGCCTCATGGGAACAGTCCAGCCCGAACTGCCAAGCCATGTCTTCCCTGGACTAGAATCAAGCTTCCCAGGACTGGTTTCTGGGATTACAGCCGTCTTCAGCAGGGCGTGCTTGAATCCAGTGGCAAAGTGAGCAAGGGACTCACGTCTGAGCATACCCTGCAAACTTAGGGCGAACAAAGAAAAACCAAAGGGGATGATGGACGGAGCGTTGACAATACAAACACACACCCCCAGTCAACTGATCTGGGTGTAATCCATCACCGTTCTTTAGCTCACTCCGCCACCCCAGTTCAGACATGGCCATATGCAAATCAGCCTGACCCTGTGCCTCATGGGAACAGTCCAGCCTGAACTGCCAAGCCATGTCTTCCGTGGACCGGAATCAAGCTTCCCAGGACCGGTTTCTGGCATTACAGCCGTCTTCAGCCAGGCTTGCTTGAATCCAGTGGCAAAGTGAGCAAGGGACTCACGTCTGAGCATACCCTGCCAACTTAGGGCGAACTAAGAAAAACCAAAGGGGATGTTTAATCCATCACAGTTCTTTAGCTCACTCCGCCACCCCAGTTCAGACATGGCCATATGCAAATCAGTCTGACCTTGTGCCTCATGGGTACAGTCCAGCCCGAACTGCCAAGACATGTCTTCCCTGGACCGGAATCAAGCTTCCCAGGACCGGTTTCTGGCATTACAGCCGTCTTCAGCCGGGCTTGCTTGAATCCAGTGGCAAAGTGAGCAAGGGACTCACGTCTGAGCATACCCTGCCAACTTAGGGCGAGTAAAGAAAAACCAAAGGGGATGATGGACGGAGCAGTGACAATGCAAACACTCACCCCCAGTCAACTGATCTGGGTTTAATCCATCACCATTCTTTAGCTCACTCCGGCACCCCAGTTCAGACATGGCCATATGCAAATCAGTCTGACCCTGTGCCTCATGGGAACAGTTCAGCCCGAACTGCCAAGCCATGTCTTCCCTGGACCGGAATCAAGCTTCCCAGGACCGGTTTCTGGCATTACAGCCGTCTTCAGCCGGGCTTGCTTGAATCCAGTGGCAGAGTGAGCAAGGGACTAACGTCTGAGCATACCCTGCCAACTTAAGGCGAACAAAGAAAAACCAAAGGGGATCATGGACGAAGCGTTGACAATACAAACACTCACCCCCAGTCAACTGATCTGGGTTTAATCCATCACCGTTCTTTAGCTCACTCCGCCACCCCAGTTCAGACATGGCCATATGCAAACAGTCTGACCCTGTGCCTCATGGGAACAGTCCAGCCCGAACTGCCAAGCCATGTCTTTCCTGGACCGGAATCAAGCTTCCCTGACCGGTTTCTGGCATTACAGCCGTCTTCAGCCGGCCTTGCTTGAATCCAGTGGCAAAGTGAGCAAGGGACTCACGTCTGAGCATACCCTGCCAACTTACGGCGAACAAAGAAAAACCAAAGGGGATGATGGACGGAGCGTTGACAATATAAACACTCACCCCCAGTCAGCTGATCTGGGTTTAATCCATCACCGTTCTTTAGCTCACTCCGCCACCCCAGTTCAGACATGGCCTTATGCAAATCAGTCTGACCCTCTGCCTCATGGGAACACTCCAGCCCGAACTGCCAAGCCATGTCTTCCCAGGACCAGTTTCTGGCATTATAGCCGTCTTCAGCCAGGCTTGCTTGAATCCAGTGGCAAAGTGAGCAAGGGACTCACGCCTGAGCATACCCTGCCAACTTAGGGCGAACAAAGAAAAACCAAAGGGGATGATGGACGGAGCATTGACAATACAAACACTCACCCCCAGTTAACTGATCTGGGTTTAATCCATCACCGTTCTTTAGCTCACTCCGCCACCCCAGTTCAGACATGGCCATATGCAAATCAGTATGACCCTGTGCCTCATGGGAACAGTCCAGCCCGAATTGCCAAGCCATGTCTTCCATGGACCGGAATCAAGCTTCCCAGGACCGGTTTCTGGCATTACAGCCGTCTTCAGCCGGGCTTGATTGAATCTAGTGGCAAAGTGAGCAAGGGACTCACGTCTGAGCATACCCTGCCAACTTAGGGCGAACAAAGAAAAACCAAAGGGGATGATGGACGGAGCGTTGACAATACAAACACTCACTCCCAGTCAACTGATCTGGTTTTAATCCATCACCGTTCTTTAGCTCACTCCGCCACCCCAGTTCAGACATGGCCATACGCAAATCAGTCTGACCCTGTGCCTCATGGGAACAGTCCATCCCGAACTGCCAAGCCATGTCTACCCTGGACTGGAATCAAGCTTCCCAGGACCGGTTTCTGGCATTACAGCCGTCTTCTGCCGGGCTTGCTTGAATCCAGTGGCAAAGTGAGCAAGGGACTCACGTCTGAGCATACCCTGCCAACTTAGGGCGAACAAAGAAAAACCAAAGGGAATCATGGACGAAGCGTTGACAATACAAACACTCACCCCCAGTCAACTGATCTGGGTTTAATCCATCACCGTTCTTTAGCTCACTCCGCCACCCCAGTTCAGATATGGCCATATGCAAATCAGTCTGACCCTGTGCCTCATGGCAACAGTCCAGTCCGAACTGCCAAGACATGTTTTCCCTGGACCGAATCAAGCTTCCCAGGACCGGTTTCTGGCATTACAGCCGTCTTCAGCCGGGCTTGCTTGAATCTAGTGGCAAAGTGAGCAAGGGACTCACGTCTGAGCATACCATGCCAACCTAGGGCGAACAAAGAAAAACCAAAGGGGATGATGGACGGAGCGTTGACAATACAAACACTCACTCCCAGTCAACTGATCTGGTTTTAATCCATCACCGTTCTTTAGCTCACTCCGCCACCCCAGTTCAGACATGGCCATAAGCAAATCAGTCTGACCCTGTGCCTCATGGGAACAGTCCAGCCCGAACTGCCAAGCCATGTCTACCCTGGACCGGAATCAAGCTTCCCAGGACCGGTTTCTGGCATTACAGCCGTCTTCAGCTGGGCTTGCTTGAATCCAGTGGCAAAGTGAGCAAGGGACTCACGTCTGAGCATACGCTGCCAACTTAGGGCGAACAAAGAAAAACCAAAGGGGATGATGGACGGAGCGTTGACAATACAAACACTCACCCCCAGTCAACTGATCTGGGTTTAATCCATCACCGTTCTTTAGCTCACTCCGCCACCCCAGTTCAGACATGGCCATATGCAAATCAGTCTGACCCTGTGCCTCATGGCAACAGTCCAGTCCGAACTGCCAAGACATGTGTTCCCTGGACCGAATCAAGCTTCCCAGGACCGGTTTCTGGCATTACAGCCATCTTCAGCCGGGCTTGCTTGAATCCAGTGGCAAATTGAGCAAGGGACTCACGTCTGAGCATACCCTGCCAACTTAGGGCAAACAAAGAAAAACCAAAGGGGATGATGGACGGAGCGTTGACAATGCAAACACTCACCCTCAGTCAACTGATCTGGGTTTAATCCATCACCGTTCTTTAGCTCACTCCGCCACCCCAGTTCAGACATGGCCATATGCAAATCAGTCTGACCCTGTGCCTCATGGGACCAGTCCAGCCCGAACTGCCAAGCCTTCCCTTCCCTGGACCGGAATCAAGATTCCCAGGACCGGTTTCTGGCATTACAGCCGTCTTCAGCCGGGCTTGCTTGAATCCAGTGGCAAAGTGAGCAAGGGACTCACGTCTGAGCATACCCTGAAAACTTAGGGCGAACAAAGAAAAACCAAAGGGGATGATGGACGGAGCATTGACAATACAAACACTCACCCCCAGTCAACTGATCTGGGTTTAATCCATCACCGTTCTTTAGCTCACTCCGCCACCCCAGTTCAGACATGGCCATATGCAAATCAGTCTGACCCTGTGCCTCATGGGAACAGTCCAGCCCGAACTGCCAAGCCATGTCTTCCCTTGACCGGAATCAAGCTTCCCAGGACCGGTTTCTGGCATTACAGCCGTCTTCAGCCGGGCTTGCTTGAATCCAGTGGCAAAGTGAGCAAGGGACTCACGTCTGAGCATACCCTGCCAACTTAGGGCAAACAACGAAAAACCAAAGTGGATGATGGACGGAGCGTTGACATCGCAAATACTCACCCCCAGTCAACTGATCTGGGTTTAATTAATCACCGTTCTTTAGCTCACTCCGCCACCCCAGTTCAGACATGGCCATATGCAAATCAGTCTGAACCTGTGCCTCATGGGAACAGTCCAGCCCCAACTGCCAAGACATGTCTTCTCTGGACCGGAATCAAGCTTCCCAGGACCGGTTTCTGGCATTACAGCCGTCTTCAGCCGGGCTTGCTTGAATCCAGTGGCAAAGTGAGCAAGGGACTCATGTCTGAGCATACCCTGCCAACTTAGGGCCAACAAGGAAAAACCAAGGGGGAAGATGGACGGAGCGTTGACAATACAAACACTCACTCCCAGTCAACTGATCTGGGTTTAATCCATCACCGTTCTTTAGCTCACTCCGCCACCCCAGTTCAGACATGGTCATATGCAAATCAGTCTGACCCTGTGCCTCATGGGTACAGTCCAGCCCGAACTGCCAAGACATGTCTTCCCTGGACCGGAATCAAGCTTCCCAGGACCGGTTTCTAGCATTACAGCCGTCTTCAGCCGGGCTTGCTTGAATCCAGTGTCAAAGTGAGCAAGGGACTCACGTCTGAGCATACCCTGCCAACTTAGGGCGAATAAAGAAAAACCAAAGGGGATGATGGACGGAGCGTTGACAATGCAAACACTCACCCCCAGTAAACTGATCTGGGTTTAATCCATCACTGTTCTTTACCTCACTCCGCCACCCCAGTTCAGACATGGCCATATGCAAATCAGTCTGAACCTGTGCCTCATGGGAACAGTCCAGCCCCAACTGCCAAGACATGTCTTCTCTGGACCGGAATCAAGCTTCCCAGGACCGGTTTATGGCATTACAGCCGTCTTCAGCCGGGCTTGCTTGAATCCAGTGGCAAAGTGAGCAAGGGACTCATGTCTGAGCATACCCTGCCAACTTAGGGCCAACTAGGAAAAACCAAGGGGGAAGATGGACGGAGCGTTGACAATACAAACACTCACCCCCAGTCAACTGATCTGGGTTTAATCCATCACCGTTCTTTAGCACACTCCCCCACCTCAGTTCAGACATGGCCATATGCAAATCAGTCTGCCCCTGTGCCTCATGGGAACAGTCCAGCCTGAGCTGCCAAGCCATGTCTTCCCTGGACCTGAATCAAGCTTTCCAGGACCGGTTTCTGGCATTACAGCCGTCTTCAGCCAGGCTTGCTTGAATCCAGTGGCAAAGTGAGCAAAGGACTCACGTCTGAGCATACCCTGCCAACTTAGGGCGAACAAAGAAAAACCAAAGGGGATTATGGACGGAGCGTTGACAATACAAACACTCACCCCCAGTCAACTGATCTGGGTTTAATCCATCACCGTTCTTCAGCTCAATCCGCCACCCCAGTTCAGACAAGGCCATACGCAAATCAGTCTGACCCTGTGCCTCATGGGAACAGTCCAGCCCGAACTGCCAAGCCATGTCTACCCTGGACCGGAATCAAGCTTCCCAGGACCGGTTTCTGGCATTATAGCCGTCTTCAGCCAGGCTTGCTTGAATCCAGTGGCAAAGTGAGCAAGGGACTCACGTCTGAGCATACCCTGCCAACTTAGGGCGAACAAAGAAAAACCAAAGGGGATGAAGGACGGAGCGTTGACAATACAAACACTCACCCCCAGTCAACTGATCTGGGTTTATTCCATCACCATTCTTTAGCTCACTCCGCCACCCCAGTTCAGACATGGCCATATGCAAATCAGTCTGACCCTGTGCCTCAAGGGAACAGTCCAGCCCGAACTGCCAAGCCATGTCTTCCCTGGACCGGAATCAAGCTTCCCAGGACCGGTTTCTGGAATTACAGCCGTCTTCAGCCGGGCTTGCTTGAATCCAGTGGCAAAGTGCGCAAGGGACTCACGTCTGAGCATACCTTGCCAACTTAGGGCGAATAAAGAAAAATCAAAGGGGATGATGGACGGAGCGTTGACAATACAAACACTCACTCCCAGTCAACTGATCTGGGTTTAATCCATCACCGTTATTTAGCTCACTCCGCCACCCCAGTTCAGACATGGTCATATGCAAATCAGTCTGACCCTGTGCCTCATGGGTACAGTCCAGCCCGAACTGCCAAGACTTGTCTTCCCTGGACCGGAATCAAGCTTCCCAGGACCGGTTTCTGGCATTACAGCCGTCTTCAGCCGGGCTTGCTTGAATCCAGTGGCAAAGTGAGCAAGGGACTCACGTCTGAGCATACCCTGCCAACTTAGGGCGAACAAAGAAAAACCAAAGGGGATGATGGACGGAGTGTTGACCATACAAACACTCACCCCCAGTCTACTGATCTGGGTTTAATCCATCACCGTTCTTTAGCTCCCTCCGCCACCCCAGTTCAGACATGGCCATATGCAAATCAGTCTGACCCTGTGCCTCATGGGAATAGTCCAGCCCGAACTGCAAAGCCATGTCTTCCCTGGACCGGAATCAAGCTTCCAAGGACCGGTTTCTGGCATTACACCCGTCTTCAGCCGGGCTTGCTTGAATCCAGTGGCAAAGTGATCAAGGGACTCACGTCTGAGCATACCTTGCCAACTTAGGGCGAACAAAGAAAACCAAAGCGTTGACAATGCAAACACTCACCCCCAGTCAACTGATCTGGGTTTAATCCAACACCGTTCTTTAGCTCACTCCGCCACCCCAGTTCAGACATGGCCATATGCAAATCAGTCTGACCCTGTGCCTCATGGGAACAGTCCAGCCCGAACTGCCAAGCCATTTCATCCCTGGACCGGAATCAAGCTTCCCAGGACCGGTTTCTGGCATTACAGCCGTCTTCAGCCGGGCTTGCTTGAATCCAGTGGCAAAGTGAGCAAGGGACTCACGTCTGAGCATACCCTGCCAACTTAGGGCGAACAAGGAAAAACCAAAGGGGATGATGGACGGAGCGTTGACAATACAAACACTCACCCCCAGTCAACAAACCTGGGTTTAATCCATCACCGTTCTTTAGCTCAATCCACCACCCCAGTTCAGACATGGCCATATGCAAATCAGTCCGACCCTGTGCCTCATGGGAACAGTCCAGCCCGAACTGCCAAGCCATGTCTTCCCTGGACCGGCATCCAGCTTCCCAGGACTGGTTTCTGGCATTACAGCCGTCTTCAGCCGGGCTTGCTTGAATCCAGCGGCAAAGTGAGCAAGGGACTCACGTCTGAGCATACCCTGCCAACTTAGGGCGAACAAGGAAAAACCAAAGGGGATGATGGACGGAGTGTTGACCATACAAACACTCACCCCCAGTCAACTGACCTCGGTTTAATCCATCACCGTTCTTTAGCTCACTCCGCCACCCCAGTTCAGACATGGCCATATGCAAATCAGTCTGACCCTGTGCCTCATGGGAACAGTCCAGCCCGAACTGCAAAGCCATGTCTTCCCTGGACCGGAATCAAGCTTCCCAGGACCAGTTTCTGGCATTACACCCGTCTTCAGCCGGGCTTGCTTGAATCCAGTGGCAAAGTGAGCAAGGGACTCACGTCTGAGCATACCTTGCCAACTTAGGGCGAACAAAGAAAACCAAAGCGTTGACAATGCAAACACTCACCCCCAGTCAACTGATCTGGGTTTAATCCATCACCGTTCTTTAGCTCACTCCGCCACCCCAGTTCAGACATGGCCATATGCAAATCAGTCTGACCCTGTGCCTCATGTATGTAAATGTATGTAAATGTATAGGCATTTATATAGCGCACTACTTACCCGTAGGGTCCCAAGGCGCTTCGACCGCTGCGAAACCCTTCCTGGCTTCCCTGAGAGATGGTCCCTTAATGGGTATCTCCAGGGTGAGACCAGGCATCCCCGGCGGTCTGGTGGGGCCGTTAGTGAAGATGAGGCAAGCTAATGCCCAGAGTTGCCGAGTGTGAACGCTGATCAGAGTGGGCACCGAGGCGAGAGAATTATCGAGTCCGCTGACCCTGGTCCAGAAACCTGCCGCGCCGGGAATCGAACCCTGGTCCCGGGCCGTCCTCTGCTCTCGGGTCTGCCGCCTCTAACCAGTGAGCCACACTACTTCATGGGAACAGTCCAGCCCGAACTGCCAAGCCATTTCATCCCTGGACCGGAATCAAGCTTCCCAGGACCGGTTTCTGGCATTACAGCCGTCTTCAGCCGGGCTTGCTTGAATCCAGTGGCAAAGTGAGCAAGGGACTCACGTCTGAGCATACCCTGCCAACTTAGGGTGAACAAGGAAAAACCAAAGGGGATGATGGACGGAGCGTTGACAATACAAACACTCACCCCCAGTCAACTAACCTGGGTTTAATCCATCACCGTTCTTTAGCTCAATCCGCCACCCCAGTTCAGACATGGCCATATGCAAATCAGTCTGACCCTGTGCCTCATGGGAACAGTCCAGCCCGAACTGCCAAGCCATGTCTTCCCTGGACCTGAATCAAGCTTCCCAGGACTGGTTTCTGGGATTACAGCCGTCTTCAGCAGGGCGTGCTTGAATCCAGTGGCAAAGTGAGCAAGGGACTCACGTCTGAGCATACCCTGCCAACTTAGGGCGAACAAAGAAAAACCAAAGGGAATGATGGACGGAGCGTTGACAATACAAACACTCACCCCCAGTCAACTGATCTGGGTTTAATCCATCACCGTTCTTTAGCTCCCTCCGCCACCCCAGTTCAGACATGGCCATATGCAAATCAGTCTGACCCTGTGCCTCATGGGAACAGTCCAGCCCGAACTGCCAAGCCATGTCTTCCCTGGACCGGAATCAAGCTTCCCAGGACCGGTTTCTGGCATTACAGCCGTCTTCAGCCGGGCTTGCTTGAATCCAGTGGCAAAGTGAGCAAGGGACTCACGACTGAGCATACCCTGCCAACTTAGGGCGAACAAAGAAAAACCAAAGGGGATGATGGACAGAGCAGTGACAATGCAAACACTCACCCCCAGTAAACTGATCAGGGTTTAATCCATCACCGTTCTTTAGCTCACTCCGCCTCCCAGTTCAGACATGGCCATATGCAAATCAGTCTGACCCTGTGCCTCATGGCAACAGTCCAGCCCGAACTGCAAAGACATGTCTTCTCTGGACGGGAATCAAGCTTCCCAGGTCCGGTTTCTGGCATTACAGCCGTCTTCAGCCGGGCTTGCTTGAATCCAGAGGCAAAGTGAGCAAGGGACTCACGTCTGAGCATACCTTGCAAACTTAGGGCGAACAAAGAAAAACCAAAGGGGATGATGGACGGAGCGTTGACAATACAAACACACACCCCCAGTCAACTGATCTGGGTGTAATCCATCACCGTTCTTTAGCTCACTCCGCCACCCCAGTTCAGACATGGCCATATGCAAATCAGCCTGACCCTGTGCCTCATGGGAACAGTCCAGCCTGAACTGCCAAGCCATGTCTTCCGTGGACCGGAATCAAGCTTCCCAGGACCGGTTTCTGGCATTACAGCCGTCTTCAGCCAGGCTTGCTTGAATCCAGTGGCAAAGTGAGCAAGGGACTCACGTCTGAGCATACCCTGCCAACTTAGGGTGAACAAGGAAAAACCAAAGGGGATGATGGACGGAGCGTTGACAATACAAACACTCACCCCCAGTCAACTAACCTGGGTTTAATCCATCACCGTTCTTTAGCTCAATCCGCCACCCCAGTTCAGACATGGCCATATGCAAATCAGTCTGACCCTGTGCCTCATGGGAACAGTCCAGCCCGAACTGCCAAGCCATGTCTTCCCTGGACCTGAATCAAGCTTCCCAGGACTGGTTTCTGGGATTACAGCCGTCTTCAGCAGGGCGTGCTTGAATCCAGTGGCAAAGTGAGCAAGGGACTCACGTCTGAGCATACCCTGCCAACTTAGGGCGAACTAAGAAAAACCAAAGGGGATGTTTAATCCATCACAGTTCTTTAGCTCACTCCGCCACCCCAGTTCAGACATGGCCATATGCAAATCAGTCTGACCTTGTGCCTCATGGGTACAGTCCAGCCCGAACTGCCAAGACATGTCTTCCCTGGACCGGAATCAAGCTTCCCAGGTCCGGTTTCTGGCATTACAGCCGTCTTCAGCCGGGCTTGCTTGAATCCAGTGGCAAAGTGAGCAAGGGACTCACGTCTGAGCATACCCTGCCAACTTAGGGCGAGTAAAGAAAAACCAAAGGGGATGATGGACGGAGCAGTGACAATGCAAACACTCACCCCCAGTCAACTGATCTGGGTTTAATCCATCACCATTCTTTAGCTCACTCCGGCACCCCAGTTCAGACATGGCCATATGCAAATCAGTCTGACCCTGTGCCTCATGGGAACAGTTCAGCCCGAACTGCCAAGCCATGTCTTCCCTGGACCGGAATCAAGCTTCCCAGGACCGGTTTCTGGCATTACAGCCGTCTTCAGCCGGGCTTGCTTGAATCCAGTGGCAGAGTGAGCAAGGGACTCACGTCTGAGCATACCCTGCCAACTTAAGGCGAACAAAGAAAAACCAAAGGGGATCATGGACGAAGCGTTGACAATACAAACACTCACCCCCAGTCAACTGATCTGGGTTTAATCCATCACCGTTCTTTAGCTCACTCCGCCACCCCAGTTCAGACATGGCCATATGCAAATCCGTCTGACCCTGTGCCTCATGGGAACAGTCCAGCCCGAACTGCCAAGCCATGTCTTTCCTGGACCGGAATCAAGCTTCCCTGACCGGTTTCTGGCATTACAGCCGTCTTCAGCCGGCCTTGCTTGAATCCAGTGGCAAAGTGAGCAAGGGACTCACGTCTGAGCATACCCTGCCAACTTACGGCGAACAAAGAAAAACCAAAGGGGATGATGGACGGAGCGTTGACAATATAAACACTCACCCCCAGTCAGCTGATCTGGGTTTAATCCATCACCGTTCTTTAGCTCACTCCGCCACCCCAGTTCAGACATGGCCTTATGCAAATCAGTCTGACCCTCTGCCTCATGGGAACACTCCAGCCCGAACTGCCAAGCCATGTCTTCCCAGGACCAGTTTCTGGCATTATAGCCGTCTTCAGCCAGGCTTGCTTGAATCCAGTGGCAAAGTGAGCAAGGGACTCACGCCTGAGCATACCCTGCCAACTTAGGGCGAACAAAGAAAAACCAAAGGGGATGATGGACGGAGCATTGACAATACAAACACTCACCCCCAGTTAACTGATCTGGGTTTAATCCATCACCGTTCTTTAGCTCACTCCGCCACCCCAGTTCAGACATGGCCATATGCAAATCAGTATGACCCTGTGCCTCATGGGAACAGTCCAGCCCGAATTGCCAAGCCATGTCTTCCATGGACCGGAATCAAGCTTCCCAGGACCGGTTTCTGGCATTACAGCCGTCTTCAGCCGGGCTTGATTGAATCTAGTGGCAAAGTGAGCAAGGGACTCACGTCTGAGCATACCCTGCCAACTTAGGGCGAACAAAGAAAAACCAAAGGGGATGATGGACGGAGCGTTGACAATACAAACACTCACTCCCAGTCAACTGATCTGGTTTTAATCCATCACCGTTCTTTAGCTCACTCCGCCACCCCAGTTCAGACATGGCCATACGCAAATCAGTCTGACCCTGTGCCTCATGGGAACAGTCCATCCCGAACTGCCAAGCCATGTCTACCCTGGACTGGAATCAAGCTTCCCAGGACCGGTTTCTGGCATTACAGCCGTCTTCTGCCGGGCTTGCTTGAATCCAGTGGCAAAGTGAGCAAGGGACTCACGTCTGAGCATACCCTGCCAACTTAGGGCGAACAAAGAAAAACCAAAGGGAATCATGGACGAAGCGTTGACAATACAAACACTCACCCCCAGTCAACTGATCTGGGTTTAATCCATCACCGTTCTTTAGCTCACTCCGCCACCCCAGTTCAGATATGGCCATATGCAAATCAGTCTGACCCTGTGCCTCATGGCAACAGTCCAGTCCGAACTGCCAAGACATGTTTTCCCTGGACCGAATCAAGCTTCCCAGGACCGGTTTCTGGCATTACAGCCGTCTTCAGTCGGGCTTGCTTGAATCCAGTGGCAAAGTGAGCAAGGGACTCACGTCTGAGCATACCCTGCCAACTTACGGCGAACAAAGAAAAACCAAAGGGGATGATGGACGGAGGGTTGACAATATAAACACTCACCTCCAGTCAACTGATCTAGGTTTAATCCATCACCGTTCTTTAGCTCACTCCGCCACCCCAGTTCAGACATGGCCATATGCAAATCAGTCTGACCCTGTGCCTCATGGGAACAGTCCAGCCCGAACTGCCAAGCCATGTCTTCCCTGGACCGTAATCAAGCTTCCCAGGACCGGTTTCTGGCATTACAGCCGTCTTCAGCCGGGCTTGCTTGAATCTAGTGGCAAAGTGAGCAAGGGACTCACGTCTGAGCATACCATGCCAACCTAGGGCGAACAAAGAAAAACCAAAGGGGATGATGGACGGAGCGTTGACAATACAAACACTCACTCCCAGTCAACTGATCTGGTTTTAATCCATCACCGTTCTTTAGCTCACTCCGCCACCCCAGTTCAGACATGGCCATAAGCAAATCAGTCTGACCCTGTGCCTCATGGGAACAGTCCAGCCCGAACTGCCAAGCCATGTCTACCCTGGACCAGAATCAAGCTTCCCAGGACCGGTTTCTGGCATTACAGCCGTCTTCAGCTGGGCTTGCTTGAATCCAGTGGCAAAGTGAGCAAGGGACTCACGTCTGAGCATACGCTGCCAACTTAGGGCGAACAAAGAAAAACCAAAGGGGATGATGGACGGAGCGTTGACAATACAAACACTCACCCCCAGTCAACTGATCTGGGTTTAATCCATCACCGTTCTTTAGCTCACTCCGCCACCCCAGTTCAGACATGGCCATATGCAAATCAGTCTGACCCTGTGCCTCATGGCAACAGTCCAGTCCGAACTGCCAAGACATGTGTTCCCTGGACCGAATCAAGCTTCCCAGGACCGGTTTCTGGCATTACAGCCATCTTCAGCCGGGCTTGCTTGAATCCAGTGGCAAATTGAGCAAGGGACTCACGTCTGAGCATACCCTGCCAACTTAGGGCAAACAAAGAAAAACCAAAGGGGTTGATGGATGGAGCGTTGACAATACAGCCACTCACCCCCAGTCAACTGATCTGGGTTTAATCCTTCACCGTTCTTTAGCTCCCTACGCCACCCCAGTTCAGACATGGCCATATGCAAATCAGTCTGACCCTGTGCCTCATGGGAACAGTCCAGCCCGAACTGCCAAGCCATGTCTTTCCTGGACCGGAATCAAGCTTCCCTGACCGGTTTCTGGCATTACAGCCGTCTTCAGCCGGCCTTGCTTGAATCCAGTGGCAAAGTGAGCAAGGGACTCACGTCTGAGCATACCCTGCCAACTTACGGCGAACAAAGAAAAACCAAAGGGGATGATGGACGGAGCGTTGACAATATAAACACTCACCCCCAGTCAGCTGATCTGGGTTTAATCCATCACCGTTCTTTAGCTCACTCCGCCACCCCAGTTCAGACATGGCCTTATGCAAATCAGTCTGACCCTCTGCCTCATGGGAACACTCCAGCCCGAACTGCCAAGCCATGTCTTCCCAGGACCAGTTTCTGGCATTATAGCCGTCTTCAGCCAGGCTTGCTTGAATCCAGTGGCAAAGTGAGCAAGGGACTCACGCCTGAGCATACCCTGCCAACTTAGGGCGAACAAAGAAAAACCAAAGGGGATGATGGACGGAGCATTGACAATACAAACACTCACCCCCAGTTAACTGATCTGGGTTTAATCCATCACCGTTCTTTAGCTCACTCCGCCACCCCAGTTCAGACATGGCCATATACAAATCAGTATGACCCTGTGCCTCATGGGAACAGTCCAGCCCGAATTGCCAAGCCATGTCTTCCATGGACCGGAATCAAGCTTCCCAGGACCGGTTTCTGGCATTACAGCCGTCTTCAGCCGGGCTTGATTGAATCTAGTGGCAAAGTGAGCAAGGGACTCACGTCTGAGCATACCCTGCCAACTTAGGGCGAACAAAGAAAAACCAAAGGGGATGATGGACGGAGCGTTGACAATACGAACACTCACTCCCAGTCAACTGATCTGGTTTTAATCCATCACCGTTCTTTAGCTCACTCCGCCACCCCAGTTCAGACATGGCCATATGCAAATCAGTCTGACCCTGTGCCTCATGGGAACAGTCCAGCCCGAACTGCCAAGCCATGTCTTCCCTGGACCGTAATCAAGCTTCCCAGGACCGGTTTCTGGCATTACAGCCGTCTTCAGCCGGGCTTGCTTGAATCTAGTGGCAAAGTGAGCAAGGGACTCACGTCTTAGCATACCATGCCAACTTAGGGCGAACAAAGAAAAACCAAAGGGGATGATGGACGGAGTGTTGACCATACAAACACTCACCCCCAGTCAACTGACCTCGGTTTAATCCATCACCGTTCTTTAGCTCACTCCGCCACCCCAGTTCAGACATGGCCATATGCAAATCAGTCTGACCCTGTGCCTCATGGGAACAGTCCAGCCCGAACTGCAAAGCCATGTCTTCCCTGGACCGGAATCAAGCTTCCCAGGACCGGTTTCTGGCATTACACCCGTCTTCAGCCGGGCTTGCTTGAATCCAGTGGCAAAGTGAGCAAGGGACTCACGTCTGAGCATACCTTGCCAACTTAGGGCGAACAAAGAAAACCAAAGCGTTGACAATGCAAACACTCACCCCCAGTCAACTGATCTGGGTTTAATCCATCACCGTTCTTTAGCTCACTCCGCCACCCCAGTTCAGACATGGCCATATGCAAATCAGTCTGACCCTGTGACTCATGGGAACAGTCCAGCCCGAACTGCCAAGCCATTTCATCCCTGGACCGGAATCAAGCTTCCCAGGACCGGTTTCTGGCATTACAGCCGTCTTCAGCCGGCCTTGCTTGAATCCAGTGGCAAAGTGAGCAAGGGACTCACGTCTGAGCATACCCTGCCAACTTACGGCGAACAAAGAAAAACCAAAGGGGATGATGGACGGAGCGTTGACAATATAAACACTCACCCCCAGTCAGCTGATCTGGGTTTAATCCATCACCGTTCTTTAGCTCACTCCGCCACCCCAGTTCAGACATGGCCTTATGCAAATCAGTCTGACCCTCTGCCTCATGGGAACACTCCAGCCCGAACTGCCAAGCCATGTCTTCCCAGGACCAGTTTCTGGCATTATAGCCGTCTTCAGCCAGGCTTGCTTGAATCCAGTGGCAAAGTGAGCAAGGGACTCACGCCTGAGCATACCCTGCCAACTTAGGGCGAACAAAGAAAAACCAAAGGGGATGATGGACGGAGCATTGACAATACAAACACTCACCCCCAGTTAACTGATCTGGGTTTAATCCATCACCGTTCTTTAGCTCACTCCGCCACCCCAGTTCGGACATGGCCATATACAAATCAGTATGACCCTGTGCCTCATGGGAACAGTCCAGCCCGAATTGCCAAGCCATGTCTTCCATGGACCGGAATCAAGCTTCCCAGGACCGGTTTCTGGCATTACAGCCGTCTTCAGCCGGGCTTGATTGAATCTAGTGGCAAAGTGAGCAAGGGACTCACGTCTGAGCATACCCTGCCAACTTAGGGCGAACAAAGAAAAACCAAAGGGGATGATGGACGGAGCGTTGACAATACGAACACTCACTCCCAGTCAACTGATCTGGTTTTAATCCATCACCGTTCTTTAGCTCACTCCGCCACCCCAGTTCAGACATGGCCATACGCAAATCAGTCTGACCCTGTGCCTCATGGGAACAGTCCATCCCGAACTGCCAAGCCATGTCTACCCTGGACTGGAATCAAGCTTCCCAGGACCGGTTTCTGGCATTACAGCCGTCTTCTGCCGGGCTTGCTTGAATCCAGTGGCAAAGTGAGCAAGGGACTCACGTCTGAGCATACCCTGCCAACTTAGGGCGAACAAAGAAAAACCAAAGGGAATCATGGACGAAGCGTTGACAATACAAACACTCACCCCCAGTCAACTGATCTGGGTTTAATCCATCACCGTTCTTTAGCTCACTCCGCCACCCCAGTTCAGATATGGCCATATGCAAATCAGTCTGACCCTGTGCCTCATGGCAACAGTCCAGTCCGAACTGCCAAGACATGTTTTCCCTGGACCGAATCAAGCTTCCCAGGACCGGTTTCTGGCATTACAGCCGTCTTCAGCCGGGCTTGCTTGAATCCAGTGGCAAAGTGAGCAAGGGACTCACGTCTGAGCATACCCTGCCAACTTACGGCGAACAAAGAAAAACCAAAGGGATGATGGACGGAGGGTTGACAATATAAACACTCACCTCCAGTCAACTGATCTAGGTTTAATCCATCACCGTTCTTTAGCTCACTCCGCCACCCCAGTTCAGACATGGCCATATGCAAATCAGTCTGACCCTGTGCCTCATGGGAACAGTCCAGCCCGAACTGCCAAGCCATGTCTTCCCTGGACCGTAATCAAGCTTCCCAGGACCGGTTTCTGGCATTACAGCCGTCTTCAGCCGGGCTTGCTTGAATCTAGTGGCAAAGTGAGCAAGGGACTCACGTCTTAGCATACCATGCCAACTTAGGGCGAACAAAGAAAAACCAAAGGGGATGATGGACGGAGTGTTGACCATACAAACACTCACCCCCAGTCAACTGACCTCGGTTTAATCCATCACCGTTCTTTAGCTCACTCCGCCACCCCAGTTCAGACATGGCCATATGCAAATCAGTCTGACCCTGTGCCTCATGGGAACAGTCCAGCCCGAACTGCAAAGCCATGTCTTCCCTGGACCGGAATCAAGCTTCCCAGGACCGGTTTCTGGCATTACACCCGTCTTCAGCCGGGCTTGCTTGAATCCAGTGGCAAAGTGAGCAAGGGACTCACGTCTGAGCATACCTTGCCAACTTAGGGCGAACAAAGAAAACCAAAGCGTTGACAATGCAAACACTCACCCCCAGTCAACTGATCTGGGTTTAATCCATCACCGTTCTTTAGCTCACTCCGCCACCCCAGTTCAGACATGGCCATATGCAAATCAGTCTGACCCTGTGCCTCATGGGAACAGTCCAGCCCGAACTGCCAAGCCATTTCATCCCTGGACCGGAATCAAGCTTCCCAGGACCGGTTTCTGGCATTACAGCCGTCTTCAGCCGGGCTTGCTTGAATCCAGTGGCAAAGTGAGCAAGGGACTCACGTCTGAGCATACCCTGCCAACTTAGGGTGAACAAGGAAAAACCAAAGGGGATGATGGACGGAGCGTTGACAATACAAACACTCACCCCCAGTCAACTAAACTGGGTTTAATCCATCACCGTTCTTTAGCTCAATCCGCCACCCCAGTTCAGACATGGCCATATGCAAATCAGTCTGACCCTGTGCCTCATGGGAACAGTCCAGCCCGAACTGCCAAGCCATGTCTTCCCTGGACCTGCATCCAGCTTCCCAGGACTGGTTTCTGGGATTACAGCCGTCTTCAGCAGGGCGTGCTTGAATCCAGTGGCAAAGTGAGCAAGGGACTCACGTCTGAGCATACCCTGCCAACTTAGGGCGAACAAAGAAAAACCAAAGGGAATGATGGACGGAGCGTTGACAATACAAACACTCACCCCTAGTCAACTGATCTGGGTTTAATCCATCACCGTTCTTTAGCTCCCTCCGCCACCCCAGTTCAGACATGGCCATATGCAAATCAGTCTGACCCTGTGCCTCATGGGAACAGTCCAGCCCGAACTGCCAAGCCATGTCTTCCCTGGACCGGAATCAAGCTTCCCAGGACCGGTTTCTGGCATTACAGCCGTCTTCAGCCGGGCTTGCTTGAATCCAGTGGCAAAGTGAGCAAGGGACTCACGACTGAGCATACCCTGCCAACTTAGGGCGAACAAAGAAAAACCAAAGGGGATGATGGACAGAGCAGTGACAATGCAAACACTCACCCCCAGTAAACTGATCTGGGTTTAATCCATCACCGTTCTTTAGCTCACTCCGCCTCCCAGTTCAGACATGGCCATATGCAAATCAGTCTGACCCTGTGCCTCATGGCAACAGTCCAGCCCGAACTGCCAAGACATGTCTTCTCTGGACGGGAATCAAGCTTCCCAGGTCCGGTTTCTGGCATTACAGCCGTCTTCAGCCGGGCTTGCTTGAATCCAGAGGCAAAGTGAGCAAGGGACTCACGTCTGAGCATACCCTGCAAACTTAGGGCGAACAAAGAAAAACCAAAGGGGATGATGGACGGAGCGTTGACAATACAAACACACACCCCCAGTCAACTGATCTGGGTGTAATCCATCACCGTTCTTTAGCTCACTCCGCCACCCCAGTTCAGACATGGCCATATGCAAATCAGCCTGACCCTGTGCCTCATGGGAACAGTCCAGCCTGAACTGCCAAGCCATGTCTTCCGTGGACCGGAATCAAGCTTCCCAGGACCGGTTTCTGGCATTACAGCCGTCTTCAGCCAGGCTTGCTTGAATCCAGTGGCAAAGTGAGCAAGGGACTCACGTCTGAGCATACCCTGCCAACTTAGGGCGAACTAAGAAAAACCAAAGGGGATGTTTAATCCATCACAGTTCTTTAGCTCACTCCGCCACCCCAGTTCAGACATGGCCATATGCAAATCAGTCTGACCTTGTGCCTCATGGGTACAGTCCAGCCCGAACTGCCAAGACATGTCTTCCCTGGACCGGAATCAAGCTTCCCAGGACCGGTTTCTGGCATTACAGCCGTCTTCAGCCAGGCTTGCTTGAATCCAGTGGCAAAGTGAGCAAGGGACTCACGTCTGAGCATACCCTGCCAACTTAGGGTGAGTAAAGAAAAACCAAAGGGGATGATGGACGGAGCAGTGACAATGCAAACACTCACCCCCAGTCAACTGATCTGGGTTTAATCCATCACCATTCTTTAGCTCACTCCGGCACCCCAGTTCAGACATGGCCATATGCAAATCAGTCTGACCCTGTGCCTCATGGGAACAGTTCAGCCCGAACTGCCAAGCCATGTCTTCCCTGGACCGGAATCAAGCTTCCCAGGACCGGTTTCTGGCATTACAGCCGTCTTCAGCCGGGCTTGCTTGAATCCAGTGGCAGAGTGAGTAAGGGACTCACGTCTGAGCATACCCTGCCAACTTAGGGCGAACAAAGAAAAACCAAAGGGGATCATGGACGAAGCGTTGACAATACAAACACTCACCCCTAGTCAACTGATCTGGGTTTAATCCATCACCGTTCTTTAGCTCACTCCGCCACCCCAGTTCAGACATGGCCATATGCAAATCAGTCTGACCCTGTGCCTCATGGGAACAGTCCAGCCCGAACTGCCAAGCCATGTCTTTCCTGGACCGGAATCAAGCTTCCCTGACCGGTTTCTGGCATTACAGCCGTCTTCAGCCGGCCTTGCTTGAATCCAGTGGCAAAGTGAGCAAGGGACTCACGTCCGAGCATACCCTGCCAACTTACGGCGAACAAAGAAAAACCAAAGGGGATGATGGACGGAGCGTTGACAATATAAACACTCACCCCCAGTCAGCTGATCTGGGTTTAATCCATCACCGTTCTTTAGCTCACTCCGCCACCCCAGTTCAGACATGGCCTTATGCAAATCAGTCTGACCCTCTGCCTCATGGGAACACTCCAGCCCGAACTGCCAAGCCATGTCTTCCCAGGACCAGTTTCTGGCATTATAGCCGTCTTCAGCCAGGCTTGCTTGAATCCAGTGGCAAAGTGAGCAAGGGACTCACGCCTGAGCATACCCTGCCAACTTAGGGCGAACAAAGAAAAACCAAAGGGGATGATGGACGGAGCATTGACAATACAAACACTCACCCCCAGTTAACTGATCTGGGTTTAATCCATCACCGTTCTTTAGCTCACTCCGCCACCCCAGTTCAGACATGGCCATATGCAAATCAGTATGACCCTGTGCCTCATGGGAACAGTCCAGCCCGAATTGCCAAGCCATGTCTTCCATGGACCGGAATCAAGCTTCCCAGGACCGGTTTCTGGCATTACAGCCGTCTTCAGCCGGGCTTGATTGAATCTAGTGGCAAAGTGAGCAAGGGACTCACGTCTGAGCATACCCTGCCAACTTAGGGCGAACAAAGAAAAACCAAAGGGGATGATGGACGGAGCGTTGACAATACAAACACTCACTCCCAGTCAACTGATCTGGTTTTAATCCATCACCGTTCTTTAGCTCACTCCGCCACCCCAGTTCAGACATGGCCATACGCAAATCAGTCTGACCCTGTGCCTCATGGGAACAGTCCATCCCGAACTGCCAAGCCATAGCTACCCTGGACTGGAATCAAGCTTCCCAGGACCGGTTTCTGGCATTACAGCCGTCTTCTGCCGGGCTTGCTTGAATCCAGTGGCAAAGTGAGCAAGGGACTCACGTCTGAGCATACCCTGCCAACTTAGGGCGAACAAAGAAAAACCAAAGGGAATCATGGACGAAGCGTTGACAATACAAACACTCACCCCCAGTCAACTGATCTGGGTTTAATCCATCACCGTTCTTTAGCTCACTCCGCCACCCCAGTTCAGATATGGCCATATGCAAATCAGTCTGACCCTGTGCCTCATGGCAACAGTCCAGTCCGAACTGCCAAGACATGTTTTCCCTGGACCGAATCAAGCTTCCCAGGACCGGTTTCTGGCATTACAGCCGTCTTCAGTCGGGCTTGCTTGAATCCAGTGGCAAAGTGAGCAAGGGACTCACGTCTGAGCATACCCTGCCAACTTACGGCGAACAAAGAAAAACCAAAGGGGATGATGGACGGAGGGTTGACAATATAAACACTCACCTCCAGTCAACTGATCTAGGTTTAATCCTTCACCGTTCTTTAGCTCACTCCGCCACCCCAGTTCAGACATGGCCATATGCAAATCAGTCTGACCCTGTGCCTCATGGGAACAGTCCAGCCCGAACTGCCAAGCCATGTCTTCCCTGGACCGTAATCAAGCTTCCCAGGACCGGTTTCTGGCATTACAGCCGTCTTCAGCCGGGCTTGCTTGAATCTAGTGGCAAAGTGAGCAAGGGACTCACGTCTGAGCATACCATGCCAACCTAGGGCGAACAAAGAAAAACCAAATGGGATGATGGACGGAGCGTTGACAATACAAACACTCACTCCCAGTCAACTGATCTGGTTTTAATCCATCACCGTTCTTTAGCTCACTCCGCCACCCCAGTTCAGACATGGCCATAAGCAAATCAGTCTGACCCTGTGCCTCATGGGAACAGTCCAGCCCGAACTGCCAAGCCATGTCTACCCTGGACCGGAATCAAGCTTCCCAGGACCGGTTTCTGGCATTACAGCCGTCTTCAGCTGGGCTTGCTTGAATCCAGTGGCAAAGTGAGCAAGGGACTCACGTCTGAGCATACCCTGCCAACTTAGGGCGAACAAAGAAAAACCAAAGGGGATGATGGACGGAGCGTTGACAATACAAACACTCACCCCCAGTCAACTGATCTGGGTTTAATCCATCACCGTTCTTTAGCTCACTCCGCCACCCCAGTTCAGACATGGCCATATGCAAATCAGTCTGACCCTGTGCCTCATGGCAACAGTCCAGTCCGAACTGCCAAGACATGTGTTCCCTGGACCGAATCAAGCTTCCCAGGACCGGTTTCTGGCATTACAGCCATCTTCAGCCGGGCTTGCTTGAATCCAGTGGCAAATTGAGCAAGGGACTCACGTCTGAGCATACCCTGCCAACTTAGGGCAAACAAAGAAAAACCAAAGGGGTTGATGGATGGAGCGTTGACAATACAGCCACTCACCCCCAGTCAACTGATCTGGGTTTAATCCTTCACCGTTCTTTAGCTCCCTACGCCACCCCAGTTCAGACATGGCCATATGCAAATCAGTCTGACCCTGTGCCTCATGGGAACAGTCCAGCCCGAACTGCCAAGCCATGTCTTTCCTGGACCGGAATCAAGCTTCCCTGACCGGTTTCTGGCATTACAGCCGTCTTCAGCCGGCCTTGCTTGAATCCAGTGGCAAAGTGAGCAAGGGACTCACGTCTGAGCATATCCTGCCAACTTACGGCGAACAAAGAAAAACCAAAGGGGATGATGGACGGAGCGTTGACAATATAAACACTCACCCCCAGTCAGCTGATCTGGGTTTAATCCATCACCGTTCTTTAGCTCACTCCGCCACCCCAGTTCAGACATGGCCTTATGCAAATCAGTCTGACCCTCTGCCTCATGGGAACACTCCAGCCCGAACTGCCAAGCCATGTCTTCCCAGGACCAGTTTCTGGCATTATAGCCGTCTTCAGCCAGGCTTGCTTGAATCCAGTGGCAAAGTGAGCAAGGGACTCACGCCTGAGCATACCCTGCCAACTTAGGGCGAACAAAGAAAAACCAAAGGGGATGATGGACGGAGCATTGACAATACAAACACTCACCCCCAGTTAACTGATCTGGGTTTAATCCATCACCGTTCTTTAGCTCACTCCGCCACCCCAGTTCAGACATGGCCATATACAAATCAGTATGACCCTGTGCCTCATGGGAACAGTCCAGCCCGAATTGCCAAGCCATGTCTTCCATGGACCGGAATCAAGCTTCCCAGGACCGGTTTCTGGCATTACAGCCGTCTTCAGCCGGGCTTGATTGAATCTAGTGGCAAAGTGAGCAAGGGACTCACGTCTGAGCATACCCTGCCAACTTAGGGCGAACAAAGAAAAACCAAAGGGGATGATGGACAGAGCGTTGACAATACGAACACTCACTCCCAGTCAACTGATCTGGTTTTAATCCATCACCGTTCTTTAGCTCACTCCGCCACCCCAGTTCAGACATGGCCATACGCAAATCAGTCTGACCCTGTGCCTCATGGGAACAGTCCATCCCGAACTGCCAAGCCATGTCTACCCTGGACTGGAATCAAGCTTCCCAGGACCGGTTTCTGGCATTACAGCCATCTTCTGCCGGGCTTGCTTGAATCCAGTGGCAAAGTGAGCAAGGGACTCACGTCTGAGCATACCCTGCCAACTTAGGGCGAACAAAGAAAAACCAAAGGGAATCATGGACGAAGCGTTGACAATACAAACACTCACCCCCAGTCAACTGATCTGGGTTTAATCCATCACCGTTCTTTAGCTCACTCCGCCACCCCAGTTCAGATATGGCCATATGCAAATCAGTCTGACCCTGTGCCTCATGGCAACAGTCCAGTCCGAACTGCCAAGACATGTTTTCCCTGGACCGAATCAAGCTTCCCAGGACCGGTTTCTGGCATTACAGCCGTCTTCAGTCGGGCTTGCTTGAATCCAGTGGCAAAGTGAGCAAGGGACTCACGTCTGAGCATACCCTGCCAACTTACGGCGAACAAAGAAAAACCAAAGGGGATGATGGACGGAGGGTTGACAATATAAACACCCACCTCCAGTCAACTGATCTAGGTTTAATCCATCACCGTTCTTTAGCTCACTCCGCCACCCCAGTTCAGACATGGCCATAAGCAAATCAGTCTGACCCTGTGCCTCATGGGAACAGTCCAGCCCGAACTGCCAAGCCATGTCTTCCCTGGACCGTAATCAAGCTTCCCAGGACCGGTTTCTGGCATTACATCCGTCTTCAGCCGGGCTTGCTTGAATCTAGTGGCAAAGTGAGCAAGGGACTCACGTCTGAGCATACCATGCCAACCTAGGGCGAACAAAGAAAAACCAAAGGGGATGATGGACGGAGCGTTGACAATACAAACACTCACTCCCAGTCAACTGATCTGGTTTTAATCCATCACCGTTCTTTAGCTCACTCCGCCACCCCAGTTCAGACATGGCCATAAGCAAATCAGTCTGACCCTGTGCCTCATGGGAACAGTCCAGCCCGAACTGCCAAGCCATGTCTACCCTGGACCGGAATCAAGCTTCCCAGGACCGGTTTCTGGCATTACAGCCGTCTTCAGCTGGGCTTGCTTGAATCCAGTGGCAAAGTGAGCAAGGGACTCACGTCTGAGCATACCCTGCCAACTTAGGGCGAACAAAGAAAAACCAAAGGGGATGATGGACGGAGCGTTGACAATACAAACACTCACCCCCAGTCAACTGATCTGGGTTTAATCCATCACCGTTCTTTAGCTCACTCCGCCACCCCAGTTCAGACATGGCCATATGCAAATCAGTCTGACCCTGTGCCTCATGGCAACAGTCCAGTCCGAACTGCCAAGACATGTGTTCCCTGGACCGAATCAA
This sequence comes from Lissotriton helveticus, assembly GCF_964261635.1. Lineage (NCBI taxonomy): Eukaryota > Metazoa > Chordata > Amphibia > Caudata > Salamandridae > Lissotriton > Lissotriton helveticus. The sequence goes on from NC_136057.1 coordinate 825,033,018, forward strand.
GCTTCCCAGGACCGGTTTCTGGCATTACAGCCATCTTCAGCCGGGCTTGCTTGAATCCAGTGGCAAATTGAGCAAGGGACTCACGTCTGAGCATACCCTGCCAACTTAGGGCAAACAAAGAAAAACCAAAGGGGTTGATGGATGGAGCGTTGACAATACAGCCACTCACCCCCAGTCAACTGATCTGGGTTTAATCCTTCACCGTTCTTTAGCTCCCTACGCCACCCCAGTTCAGACATGGCCATATGCAAATCAGTCTGACCCTGTGCCTCATGGGAACAGTCCAGCCCGAACTGCCAAGCCATGTCTTTCCTGGACCGGAATCAAGCTTCCCTGACCGGTTTCTGGCATTACAGCCGTCTTCAGCCGGCCTTGCTTGAATCCAGTGGCAAAGTGAGCAAGGGACTCACGTCTGAGCATACCCTGCCAACTTACGGCGAACAAAGAAAAACCAAAGGGGATGATGGACGGAGCGTTGACAATATAAACACTCACCCCCAGTCAGCTGATCTGGGTTTAATCCATCACCGTTCTTTAGCTCACTCCGCCACCCCAGTTCAGACATGGCCTTATGCAAATCAGTCTGACCCTCTGCCTCATGGGAACACTCCAGCCCGAACTGCCAAGCCATGTCTTCCCAGGACCAGTTTCTGGCATTATAGCCGTCTTCAGCCAGGCTTGCTTGAATCCAGTGGCAAAGTGAGCAAGGGACTCACGCCTGAGCATACCCTGCCAACTTAGGGCGAACAAAGAAAAACCAAAGGGGATGATGGACGGAGCATTGACAATACAAACACTCACCCCCAGTTAACTGATCTGGGTTTAATCCATCACCGTTCTTTAGCTCACTCCGCCACCCCAGTTCAGACATGGCCATATACAAATCAGTATGACCCTGTGCCTCATGGGAACAGTCCAGCCCGAATTGCCAAGCCATGTCTTCCATGGACCGGAATCAAGCTTCCCAGGACCGGTTTCTGGCATTACAGCCGTCTTCAGCCGGGTTTGATTGAATCTAGTGGCAAAGTGAGCAAGGGACTCACGTCTGAGCATACCCTGCCAACTTAGGGCGAACAAAGAAAAACCAAAGGGGATGATGGACGGAGCGTTGACAATACGAACACTCACTCCCAGTCAACTGATCTGGTTTTAATCCATCACCGTTCTTTAGCTCACTCCGCCACCCCAGTTCAGACATGGCCATACGCAAATCAGTCTGACCCTGTGCCTCATGGGAACAGTCCATCCCGAACTGCCAAGCCATGTCTACCCTGGACTGGAATCAAGCTTCCCAGGACCGGTTTCTGGCATTACAGCCGTCTTCTGCCGGGCTTGCTTGAATCCAGTGGCAAAGTGAGCAAGGGACTCACGTCTGAGCATACCCTGCCAACTTAGGGCGAACAAAGAAAAACCAAAGGGAATCATGGACGAAGCGTTGACAATACAAACACTCACCCCCAGTCAACTGATCTGGGTTTAATCCATCACCGTTCTTTAGCTCACTCCGCCACCCCAGTTCAGATATGGCCATATGCAAATCAGTCTGACCCTGTGCCTCATGGCAACAGTCCAGTCCGAACTGCCAAGACATGTTTTCCCTGGACCGAATCAAGCTTCCCAGGACCGGTTTCTGGCATTACAGCCGTCTTCAGCCGGGCTTGCTTGAATCCAGTGGCAAAGTGAGCAAGGGACTCACGTCTGAGCATACCCTGCCAACTTACGGCGAACAAAGAAAAACCAAAGGGGATGATGGACGGAGGGTTGACAATATAAACACTCACCTCCAGTCAACTGATCTAGGTTTAATCCATCACCGTTCTTTAGCTCACTCCGCCACCCCAGTTCAGACATGGCCATAAGCAAATCAGTCTGACCCTGTGCCTCATGGGAACAGTCCAGCCCGAACTGCCAAGCCATGTCTACCCTGGACCGGAATCAAGCTTCCCAGGACCGGTTTCTGGCATTACAGCCGTCTTCAGCTGGGCTTGCTTGAATCCAGTGGCAAAGTGAGCAAGGGACTCACGTCTGAGCATACCCTGCCAACTTAGGGCGAACAAAGAAAAACCAAAGGGGATGATGGACGGAGCGTTGACAATACAAACACTCACCCCCAGTCAACTGATCTGGGTTTAATCCATCACCGTTCTTTAGCTCACTCCGCCACCCCAGTTCAGACATGGCCATATGCAAATCAGTCTGACCCTGTGCCTCATGGCAACAGTCCAGTCCGAACTGCCAAGACATGTGTTCCCTGGACCGAATCAAGCTTCCCAGGACCGGTTTCTGGCATTACAGCCATCTTCAGCCGGGCTTGCTTGAATCCAGTGGCAAATTGAGCAAGGGACTCACGTCTGAGCATACCCTGCCAACTTAGGGCAAACAAAGAAAAACCAAAGGGGTTGATGGATGGAGCGTTGACAATACAGCCACTCACCCCCAGTCAACTGATCTGGGTTTAATCCTTCACCGTTCTTTAGCTCCCTCCGCCACCCCAGTTCAGACATGGCCATATGCAAATCAGTCTGACCCTGTGCCTCTTGGGAACAGTCCAGCCCGAACTGCCAAGCCATGTCTCCCTGGACCGGAATCAAGCTTCCCAGGACCGGTTTCTGGCATTACAGCCGTCTTCAGCCGGGCTTGCTTGAATCCAGTGGCAAAGTGAGCAAGGGACTAACGTCTGAGCATACCATGCCAACTTAGGGCGAACAAAGAAAAACCAAAGGGGATGATGGACGAAGCGTTGACAATACAAACACTCACCCCCAGTCAACTGATCTGGGTTTAATCCATCATCGTTCTTTAGCTCACTCCGCCACCCCAGTTCAGACATGGCCATATGCAAATCAGTCTGACCCTGTGCCGCATGGGAACAGTCCAGCCCGAACTGCCAAGCCATGTCTTCCCTGGACCGGAATCAAGCTTCCCAGGATCGGTTTCTGGCATTACAGCCGTCTTCAGCCGGGCTTGCTTGATTCCAGTGGCAAATTGAGCAAGGGACTCACGTCTGAGCATACCCTGCCAACTTAGGGCAAACAAAGAAAAACCAAAGGGGTTGATGGATGGAGCGTTGACAATGTAACCACTCACCCCCAGTCAACTGATCTGGGTTTAATCCTTCACCGTTCTTTAGCTCCCTCCGCCACCCCAGTTCAGACATGGCCATATGCAAATCAGTCTGACCCTGTGCCTCTTGGGAACAGTCCAGCCCGAACTGCCAAGCCATGTCTTCCCTGGACCGGAATCAAGCTTCCCAGAACCGGTTTCTGGCATTACAGCCGTCTTCAGCTGGGCTTGCTTGAATCCAGTGGCAAAGTGAGCAAGGGACTCACGTCTGAGCATACCCTGCCAACTTAGGGCGAACAAAGAAAAAACACTTAGGGGCTGGAGAGGGGAAGCGGCTCCAGAGGTCTGATGAGTCAAGGCTGGGCTGAATAGACATGGTCTGCATTTAGAGTAGAGAGAGGAGATTTCCTTTCACCTGAATGGGGATGGTCTGCCTTCAACAATGCTATCTCCACCTCCTGCCAGGAAGCTGTACCAGTGAGGACAGAACTGGTTTTTGCTCCGTACAGACACTCTCTGCCTTCAGAGAACAAAGGATTTCTGTATTTAAAAAGAGGGGCCCAGACCCCAGACTTTTAGATCACTTCTGGGATTCGAGAAAAACCTTTGGCAAGGAGAAGCTGAGGAGGAATACTGCCCCTGTGCTGTTTGCTGTCTGGGGTTGGCTGCCGTGGCTACTTGTTACCAAGGAAAGGAGAAAAAGGACCTTGCAGTTTGCTTTGATACCTGCTTGCAAGAAGATCTCCAAGGGCTTCAAACTGGGCTTGCCTCTTGTTCTGAAGTCTCAGGTACACAAAGACCACACCACTATCTCCCCTGAATTTCCTTGCTGGGAATTCCAACCTACAACGAGGTGCATTCTGCTGTTTGGGACCTCTAGAGACTGTTTGTCACTGGGAACTGGAAAATCGATGCAACATCAAAGAAGCTTGTCGCATTCGCACCTGTTTCCGATGCATCTCCGAAGAAACCGTCACAGTGCCTGCCGCAGCTCAAGAAATTGCTGCACGATGCATCGGGTGCAACGATCTCTGAAGTCTGAGATCACTGCACCGATCCTGATGCAAGCACGCATTGTACCAGATCGACACATTGCATCAGGCACCAAGACTGTTGCATCGTTGGGGGACATAGCAAGAAAACAACGCATCACCTCCCCATGCAATAAAACAATGATGCATCACTTCCTCACTGGTAAGGAACCAACGCATCCCCTTCCCTGTGTGTAAGGAACCAACGCATCACCTTCCCTGCAGCCATTTTGTTTATTTTACGTGATGCATCCAAGGTACTTTGTAAGAAAAGTGTTGCATTTTCAACTGGCATTGTACTGAACTATTTCTACCATTTGAAAGCCTTAATTTTAATATTGTATTGTGGATTTTTGTTTTTTTGTCAGGTTTTGGTTTAGATAAAGATTACTTATTTGTCTAAACTGGTGTGGTGTTCATTTGTAGTGTTTTCACTGTATTACTGTATGTGTTCAAAAATACTTTACACAATGCCTCTGTGATAAGACGGTCTGCTCACGCCAAGCTACGAAGGGGGTGAGCAGGGGTGATTTTAGGAGTGTATCCCCCTTACCCTGACTAGAGGCAAGGGTCCCTATTTGGACAAAGGTACCTACCTCTGCCAACTAGAGACCCCCATTTCTAACATTAGTGGTCAATGATGAGGATCTGGACTTGCATTTGTGGCAGACAGTGATTGGTGTGCACTACTAGTATAGTGCAGAACATTATGCAACCACGTACATTTGTTTGGGTTTTCTTACTTGGAATGTTTTGCATCTTGAGGATTGCCAATTTTCACCATGATTAAACCAGCATCCATTGCATCTGTGGATATTGAATTTCAAGACGAGAGGGTTGATACCTACACTGTGCCACAACTCAAAGCTGTCTGTAATAATTAAAAATCTCTGTGAGAGGCCTCACCGGAAAAGAGGAGTACCAAAAGGCGCTAAGGGCCTGGTTGGAATCTAGGAATACCAGTGAGCATCCTAATGAACCAATGGCGGAGGGAGAGAATTTTGATGGGCAGCCGGAGGGACTGTTGGGCCTGACTGGGGGGAAGTTGCCTTCCAGGGTAGGCAGCAGTGTGTCTTCAAAGGGTCTGTCTCCAGAGGATTTGGAGGACAGGGAGAGAAGCAGACTGCATGAATTGGAGCTTACTAAGCTCAACCTAGGGAGCCAGGGTGACTTAGAGAATAAGAGATTGGAGTTGGAGAGCACAAAATTGGCCAACGAGGAAAACAATATGCTTTTAGAGCATGAAGGAGGGTTGAGGGAGTTGGATCTGAAAGCAAAGAGTTTAGTGATCAAACCCTCTGGTGGCAGCACACCATCAGTACTTGGGAAAGGAAAGGTATATATTCTCAAAGATGTTATCAAAGAGTTCATGAAGCATGAGGACATTGGGAAGCGGTTTAAGGCCTATGAAGTAGCAATAAGTGCCACCGGGTCCCTGAGAGAGATTGGGGAGTGGGGTTGTAGGGCCGCCTCATCAGTGAAAGAAGGGAGACATTGCAAGATTTACCCACTGAGGATCAGTTGTCCTATGTCCCCGTGAAGAAAGTCTTGATAGCCAGGTTTGGGTTGACCCCAGAACTTCATAGGCAGAAATTTAGAAACTGTAAGAAGCTGGAGTCAAGTACTTGGGTGGAGTATGTGGCCTACGTTTGCAGAGTGCTGGATGGTTGGGTGAAGGGTAGCAAGGTAAATGATTTGCATGGGCTCTATGATTTGGTTGCATGGGAGCACTTGTCAGATAATTGTTATCCAGAGCTACGTTAGTACCTGATTGACAGTAAGCTGATTGATCTCAGAAAGCTTGCTGTTGAGGCAGACCGCTGGGTCAGCACCAGGGTCCAAAGGGGTCCTGTGGGAGACTCCACCAAAGGTGGGCAGGGTCCCCAGCAAAAGAGTGGGGGGACAAGGGTAAACAGAAGGAGTTCCAAAAAAGGGCCCCAGAGTAATCCCCAAGGGAACCAAGGTAAGGGTTCCCAGCCTACCACTGAGAAGAAACCATGGGTCCTAACAGGTAAGGCTTTTCAGAGGGGTCCCAAGACCTGTTTTAGTTGTGGAGAGGTGGGCCACTTCCGGGGGGATCCTAGGTGTCCCAAACTGGTTACTGCTGTACCCACTGGTGCACCACCCCTGGAACTGGCTAGTGCAGCCCTGAGGGAGGAGTCGGGTGCCCAAGGTGGGTGGTGTCCCACAGAGATGTCCCTGGTCTGTTTAGAAGACAGTGAGATAGTCACAAGAGCTCATCAGCCTGATAACACTAAAACATATAGGCAGTGGGTGACCATCAATGGTCATAGTGTGGAGGCCCTGAGAGATACTGGAGCCAGTGTGACAGCTGTCAGTTGTTAGCTGGTGTCTGAAGAGCCGGTAGTCCCCGACACATTCTACCCAGTAGTTGCAGCTGACAACTCAGAGTGCTTCTGCAAAGTGGCACAGATTTCCTTTGAGTGGGGGGTCTCAGGTACCTTGAGATTAATTGTGAGGTCACCCGTGCCTGTTGACTGTCTGCTAAGGAATGATTTTGAGAGCTAGACTTGGGTGAAGGTGGAGCAGAGGTCTCATTTAGGGATGTTGGGTCTGCCTGAGGGGACATGTGTGACCACTTTGTCCATGGCAGCTGGTGAGGGCATACAGGAGGACCTGGAGCCTGAAAGAGTGGCCCTGGTGCCTGCCAGGAAGAAAATAGGCAGGGGGCATGGGAAACCAGGCCCTGAAGTTCCCACATTCCAGGAGGAGGCAAACCTTGAGGGGGATGACCCGGACCCTACAGGGGAACAAGTGCCTGAACTGGGGGACCTGCCTGAGTTGACCATTGGTAACAGGTAGGATACCTCACCAGGGAGGAGTTCTGCCAGGAGCAGCATAAGTTCCCTTCTCTTGTTGGCTTGCGGCAACAGGCTGCAAATCAGGCAGCAGGTGATCAGTCTGGATCACATTGGATATACTAGGAGAATGATCTCCTTTACAGCGAGCCTAAGGTTGCTGAGCCTGGGTCAGCTCATGTGCTGGTGGTACCTCAGTGCTTCAGAGCCTTCCTACTGGGTCTGGCTCTTGATGTGCCTTTGGCAAGGCATTTGGGCAAGACTAGACCTTTGAAAGACTTGTCACCCACTTCTACTTGCCCAAGATGCGCAAGCACTCTGATACTCATTGTAGGTCTAGCCAGACTTGCCAGGAAAGTGGCAAGATTGAGAGGAAGTGTAAGGCTCTTCTCCAACCTTTCCCTGTGGTCAGCTCCCCATTTGAGAGGGTGGGTATTGACATTTTGGGACCCCTCAATCCTAAGACAGCCATGGGCAACACATTCATCCTGGTCTTGGCGGACCATGCCATCCTGTACCCGGAAGCCATCCCTCTCCGGACAGTGACTGCCCCCATGGTAGGTTGTGCATTGATGGGGATTTTCTCCCTTTAGGGGTTCCCCAGAGAGGTGGTGTCTGACCGTGGTATCAACCTCATATTGAAGTATATGAAGTCCCTGTGGCAGGAGTGCAGTGTTACCTATAAGTTCACCGCTCCTTACCACCCCCAAGGTAATGAGCTGGTTGACAAATTCAAATGTACCCTGAAGGGCAAGATTATGGGTCTTGGTGAACCGAAGATGCATAAGTGCAAAGTGCTCTCACCATGCCTTTTGTTTGCTTACAGAGAGGTGCCCCAGAAGTCCTTAGGGTTCAGTCCCTTTGAGCTGCTGTACGGCCATCTTATAAGAGGACCTCTGAGTCTGGTGAAAGAAGGTTGGGAGAAAGCTCCCAGTAAACCGGGTGCATTTAGCTACATGCCAACCTTGAGAAACCAGACTAAGAGCTTCAGACAACTCACTCAAGCGAATCTGGAAGCCAGCCAGGAGGAGATGGAAGGGGGGTATGATCAGAATGCCATTCTGATCGAGTTTCAGCCGTGAGAAAAAGTATGAATCATGGCCCCAGTGGAGCCTTGTGCGCTCCAGCATAAGTGGACCGGACCATTTGAGGAGGTGGAGTGCAAGAGTAATCTCACCTACTTGGTGGACTTGCAGTCTCCTAGGCACCCTTTGCTGGTCCTGCATGTAAACTGCCTGATGCCCAGTTGGAGAGGTCCAAAGTGGGCATGCTCCTAGCAACAGATGCTGGAATGGAAGAGGAGACGGAGCCTCCTCCTGACCTTCTGTCTGCAAAGGTGCATTATGGGTCAGTGAACGGTGTATCACTCTCTCCCGCCCTCACTCCTGAACAAAGTAAACACAAGGAGATGATGGACGGTGCGCTGAAACTATTCAGTCTTGACCCTGTGCCTCATGGGAACAGTCCAGCCCTAACTGCCAAGCCAGGTCTTCCCTGAACCAGAAACAAGCATCATGGGACCGGTTTCTGGGTAAAACTCTTAATCAGCCAGGCTAGCTTGAATCCAGTGGCAAAGCGAGCAAAGGACCCACGTCTGGGCACACCCTCCCAACTTAGTACAAACAAAGCAAACACAAGGAGATGATGGACGGAGCACTGAAACTTTTTAGACACTCACCCCCAGTCACAGATCTGGGTTGAATCCATCATCATTCTTTAGCTCACTTCACCCACTCAGTTCAACCCCAACTATATGCAAATCAGTCTTGACCATGTGCCCCATGTGAACAGTCCAGACCGAACTGCCAAGCAAAGACTTCCCTGAACCAGAAAAAAACATCCTGGCACCGGTTTCTGGGTAATACCCTTCATCAGCCAGGCCAGCTTGAATCCAGTGGCAACGTGAGCAAGGGACCCATGTCTAGGTTTACCCTGCCAACTTAGGGCGAACAAAGCAAAAATAAGGAGATAGTGGACGGAGCGCTGAAATGTCTCAGACACTCACCCCCAGTTACAGATCTGGGTTGAATCCATCATCATTCTTTAGCTCACTTCACCACCTCAGTTCAGAACCAGCTATATGTAAATCAGCCTTGACCCTGTGCCTCATGGGAACAGTCCAGTCTGAACTGCCAAGCCAGGTCTTCCCTGAACTGGAAACAAGCATCCTGGGACCAGTTTCTGGGTAACACCCTTCATCAACCAGGCTGGCTTGAATCCAGTGGCAAAGTGAGCAAGAGACCCACGTCTGGGCATACACTGCCAACTTAGGGCGAACAAAGCAAACACAAGGAGATGATGGATGGATAGCTGAAACTTTTCAGACACTTACCCCCAGTCACAGATCTGGGTTGAATCCATCATCATTATTTAGCTCACTTCGCCACCTCAGTTCAGACCCAGCTATTTGCAAATCAGTCTTGACCTGTGTCTCATGGGAACAGTCTAGCCCGAACTGCCAAGCTGGGTCTTCCCTGAACTGGAAACAAGCATCCTGGGACCGGTTTCTGGGATGACATACACTGTGGGCTTGGTGGCAAACTGACTCTTTACACCCCCAACGAATATGAAAGCCTATGTTTTCGCATTAGCTAGCTTGCAGCGCCACTAGAATCTGCTGTTATCAGAGAGATTAGCTTTTGGCAACCTCAGAACATAATAACCTCAGACTCGTGGAAACAATATACTACTTTTCACCCAGTCACTCGTGCTTGCTTGTTTTGCTCTCAGAGATATACACAGAAGAAACAGTTGAGGGTGTTTACAATAAGAATTTATTGTACCGTTGTTCTTCCCCAGTAAAATAAGTGCACTGCTACAACTGTAACACAGTAGCAGAGATATAGAACCAGCAGTACAGTAAATAAAAAGGAATATTATTGTTCTACCATTTTGCAATAGTCTGGATCACATACATGAATATGAAATTCATTTATAAAATAAAGTGCATACACCTAAGATGCCTTTCTAGATGTACCTAAGTGTACCTCAATGAATCACGGGGGGAAGGATCACTTGTCCTGCATAACCAGGGTATGCAGGTTGGTGTGGGGTGTCTCCCAAGTACAAGACCCTAATGCACGTGTAATGTAGGTTCTCGTAGTGGTATATGTTGTCTCCCCGCTCCTATTGACACGTGTGTGCATAATCCTTGGGTCAGTATTTTATGCACCCTCCGCCTGGAGGTATTTACCCTTGGTTAAAACAGTAGTGATCGTGAACAGTGAGTGATAAGTGCTCAAGGAAAGTTCTTTAAAATACACAAACAATCAGACTGAAACTTTAATTGGTCTGGGTTCAGGTAAACTCAATGAGTAGATTTCTAGTGTTCAGCTATTGAATGGTTAGGAATTCAAGCCCACTAATTATAGTGGGGTTAAAATGCGGCCGACATGTTTCAGCCCTGTTCGCCTATGTAGGTCGGTAGGCTTTTTTCAGGACCAGTGTGGAATAGTGAGTAAAGTGAAAAAAGAAAAGGTTTTGACCTGTTTCTTCAGTTGGTGATAGGTCGCATTGTACCTATAGAAGTGACTGGTGACACTTCATCGGGTTGGCGGCAATGTAGGGAATGCCTCACTTGGACTCTTCTCCTACAGCGCAGCATGTGCTGTCTCTGCCTCTCTCAACCCGGATGTGTACCTAGCATGTGAGTAGGTGCTAAAGAGCCTAAGAGCCTAAATCTAAGAGCCAAGAATCCCACTAGGATTTAGTTGAACCCGCATACCTGAATAGTGAGAGTGTGGGACTGCGTCCTGGACTTCAGCTGGACACCCCGCAAGGGATCATCAGACCACTGTCAGCTGGAGCGATGGCATACCGGAGCCACAGCGTCTCTGGTCATTTGGTCAGCCTTGAAGTCTCAGTGCCTTCTGATAGCAAAAGGTGCTGTATTTATACTGTCTAAGTGCGTGTGATCCCCATTGTTCAGTTTGAGGATGACGTTGGGGATTAAACCTTGTGCGTCGATGGGAGAGGTAAATTGTAATTCCTGGATAGTGCACCCGCACGCAGGGTAAAGATTAAAGATAAGGGGAAGGGAGCCCCATGGTTTAATGAGGACCTCCAGAGCCTTAAATAACAGCTCCGCCAAAGCGAAAGAGCCTGGCGGAAAGTCCGATCCAATCGCCCGCTCTAAGTATCTTGGAGCCTTTGCCACTTATAAAAAGGCCATCCTACGGAGGAAAGCTGTCTTCTACGAAAACAAAATAACCTCTGTCCCAAATACGCAAAAAGAAATGTTTAAAGTCCTTAAAGAACTTAGACAGGTTAAAGAACAGAAGCCCTCTTTTGGGATAGAAGACTGTGATAATTTTCAAACCTTCTTTATCTCTAAAGTGGAGGACCTCCTGACCACTAATAAAGACACGCCACAGCTTCCGTGTCCCCTGGAACCTGCTCTCGCATGCTCTACCGTAGAGGAGATCCTTACCTCATTTCCCCCGCTAGCACCTGAAACACTTGCCTCACTTCTGGGGCGCGTGAAGTCTGGTTCACCAGCAGACCCCTGTCCGCCCAGGACCTACAAGATGGCCCTTCCAGGGATTAAAGACGAGATTCTATCATTACTGAACTCTTCCCTCGAAACTGGAGTAGTCCCGAGAGGCTTCAAGGAGGCGCGCGTGATCCACCTCTTGAAAAAACCTGGGGCAAACATTACAAATCTAAAGAATTTTCGGCCAATTTCCCAGCTCCCTTTCCTCTCCAAAGTCCTCGAACAGCATGTGCTCGCCTCTCTCACATACCGTTTGGAGGCCAACGACCTTCTACAATTCAACCAGTCAGGCTTTCGAGCGCATCATAGTACAGAACTTGTCATGCTATCAGTACTAGATGGACTGAGACTTAAGGCCGACTCTAAGGTTCCCTGTGCCCTGATCCTCCTAGACTTATCCGCGGCTTTTGATACCGTAAACCACAAGCTTCTTCTATCGCGGATGCATGATTTTGGGGTACAGGGCTTAGCTCTGACATGGTTCACCTCCTTTCTGGAAGAGCGCTCCCAGAGAGTGCAGCTGGGAGATGCGGTATCTAGGCCGGGCACACTCCCATGTGGAGTCCCGCAGGGATCCGCGTTGTCACCCCTCCTGTTCAATGCATACCTTCAACCATTGTTACTGGCACTGAATCAGATGGAGTGTCAATTATATAACTATGCGGACGATACTCAAATTATTATCCAGATCGATAACTCCCCTTTAGCCCATACTAGAGTTCAGAACATTCTTAAATACATTGTTAATTGGATGACTGCCAACTCTTTGAAAATCAATCCAGATAAGACGGAGGTGTTGGCCGTCACCTCTGTCACCAATGCATGGAGCAGCCTCTTTTGGCCACAAGAATTGGGCAAATACCCCGAGCCAGCCTCGGCAGTAAAAAGCCCAGGCATCAAGATCGATGACAAACTAACTATGGCACTGCAAGTCTCGACTACTGTGGGTGTCTGCTCAAACCTACTAAGGCAACTGCGGAAACTGGCCCCCCTTCTTACCTTGGATACTCTTAAACGAGTGGTAGTAGCACTCATCATGTCCAGGTTGGATTATGGTAATTCAGTCTATTTAGGGCTACCAGACTACCAATTAGCCAGACTCCAGACTATTATGAACGATGCGGCTCGCCTGGTGTTCAAGGTCCCCCGCTGCACCCATGCCTCCCCCCTTCTGCGTCAACTTCACTGGTTGCCGATCAGGCAACGTATAAAATTTAAAGGACTTTGTATTGCACACAAAGCCATCTTTGGCCAGGCACCAAAATATATCAAAGACAGCCTAGCCAACTATGTCCCAACCAGAGTACTCCGATCTTTGGAGGCCAGGGTCCTAGTCTGCCCCCGCTCCCGCCTGGTTTCCCTTGGTGGCAGAGCTTTTTCCATCAGTGTTCTACGGATCTGGAACAGGCTCCCTGTGGGCATCCGAAAGCAACGTGCCCTGCTCCCATTTAGGAAACAACTAAAGACCCTACTTTTTAAGGAAGCTTGGGCCTCACAGTAAGTACTGTCTCCAAATCAATAACTCAAAGCAGCTGTCTTCTCTCAAGCGCTTAGAGACCGTTGGTGATAAAGCGCTATATAAATATAAATTACAAATAAATTATTCATATGTGCTAAGGATGACGTCTTAGCAATATCGATTGGGAAAAACTCACTCTCAGCATGGAACTAGGTGAAAGGTTTAGTCCATAAAAGGCAACAGTCCTTATAAGGTGTTATGTCCATACAAGGCAGTCTGTCCTTATTTGGAGTTCTGTCCTTATAAGGCTCGTTCATATGCAATGTTGGGGAGATGTTGTAGGGAAAGTGTATGATGTTCCCTGGACCTATATCAGGGTACTGATATGCAATATAACAGTTTCCAGTCCAGAGAGGACCTGGCCTGGCAGTTTGGGCTGGACTGTTCCCATTGGGCACAGGGTGAAGACTGATTTGCATAGGGCTGGGTCCAAACTAGAATGGCATGATGGGCAAAAAAAGGCTGGATTTAGGCCCAGATCTCTGTACTGGGGTGAATGTATGACATTGTTCTGCATTCTGTCCATCAATTGTTCTTTTAGCATCTGACTCCTGAACAGCAGAATGACTTTCCAACTGTTGGGAAAGTTTGCTGCTCTGTTCTCCCTGACCCCTGGTGTCACTCAGTGGAGTGTCCATGATAATTAAACTGGTGACAGTCCACCTGTAAAGCACAACATTTACATATTGACTGACAGAGTCAAGGCTTGCATCAATGCAGAGGTCTACAAGATGCTAGGGGTGATTGAGCCCTCAAACAGCTCTTGAGGCAGCCCAGTGTTCTTGGTCCCAATGGCTGTTGCACCCGGTGCCACACCAGAACTCCGGGTCTGTGTGGACTATAGAGAGCTCCATTAGGTCACCAGAACTGTTGCGCACCCCACCCCCAGAGTTGATGAGCTCATCAATCGGTTAGGAGCTGCCCAGTACCTCAGCACTGTTGACTTAGTGTCTGTGTACTGGCAGATTGCCTTAACTGATGGGGCAAAGGAGAGGTCAGCATTCTCAATGCCAGAGGGGCACTACCAATTCTGGGTGATGCCCTTTGGGTTGAAGAATGCCCATGCCACCTTTCAGAGGTTGGTCAACCAGGTGATGGCTGTACTGGAGGATTTCAGCACAGCCTACCTGCACAACATTGCAATGTTCAGTGGCACTCGGGAGGAATATCTGCACCACCTCAGGGAAGTCTTGAAGGCTCTGTAGAGGGCAGACCTCATGATCAAGGTGAGTAAGTGCCAGATCGAGCAGGGTTCTGTGGTGTAGTTGGGACACCAGGCCTAGAGGGGCCAGGTGGCACCCCTACAGCCAAAGATTGATACGATTCTGGCTTGGGCACCCCCCAAAGACCCAGAAAGAGGTGAGAGCCTTTTTAGGAAAAACAGGGTATTACAGTGATAGAGCTGACTTCCAGGAAGCAGCCCCAGAAAGTGAACTGGACTGACGCCTGCCAGGAAGCTTTTTGATGCCCTGAAATCTGCCATGTGCCATCTGTACTTAAGGCACCCTACTTTTCAGAAGAGTTAATTGTGCAAACAGATGCTTCAGTACATGATGTGAGGGCTGTGTTCTCTTCACAGCTGACTGAGGAGGGCCTAGACCATCCTATAGCCATTTTAGTAGGAGGTTACTTCCACAGGAACAAAGTTGGAGTGCAATTGAGCGTGAGGCATTTGCTGTGGTCTGGGCGCTGAAGAAGCTGAGGCCATACTTGCTTGGGACTTACTTCCAGGTTCAGACATTCCACAGGCCCCTCAGATGGTTGATGCAGATGAGGGGTGAAAATCCAAAGCTGTTGAGGTGGTCCATCCATTTTCCTACAGGGGATGGACTTTATGTTGGAACATTGCCCCGGTACAGAACACGCCAATGCTGATGGTCTGTCCAGATTTTTCTGCCCTAATGACGAGAACTCCCAAAAGGGTGGGTAGTTCCCCCACATTTTAGCTGGAGGGGACTCATGTTAGACCAGGCACCATTGGTGTGGGACTCCCCTACATTTTTAGCCTTTGTCGCCTGTTTTTTTGCTGTGTGTTGGACTCCATTCTGCTGGTGTATATTCTTTGGGCACTTTGCCACTGCTGTTCAGTGCCAAGTGCAAGTGCTCCCTTTGTAAATTGTAATGGATCCGTGATTCTATGATTGCATATTTTATTTACTTGTCAGACCTTGGAATAGTGCACTGTGTGTGCCCAGGGCCTGTAAATCAAATGCTGCTAGTGGGCTGCAGCACTGATTATGCCACCCACAGAAGCAGCCTGTATGATGTAACTCTGGCCTTCCATTGCAGAGCGTGTGTGCAGTCTGGGACTGCCATGTCGATTTGGCAAGTGCACACACTTATAAGTCCCTAAACTTCCCCTTTTCTACATATGAGTCACCCCTAAGGTAGGCCCACGTTACCCCTGTGGGCAGAGATGCATTGTATGTGAAAGGTAGAAAATTCCCTGGTGGGTGCGGCATGTTCTGATGGTGAAATACTGCCAATTTAATTTTTTACTATTTCAAGGCTACCTGTTCCCATTGGACAGAATGGGGATTTCATTTATAACATCTTATAAACATAACTGGTCCTGGGAATAAGGTAGAAAAGTAAAGTTTAGTATGCCTGAACTCAGAATGTCAAAATGGATCTTTTAGTGAGGGTGATTTTTCAATCCTGTGCTTGAACATACCACTTTTAGAAAGTAGGTATTTTTTTGCCTAACTATCCAGTGTGCCTCTGCTAGGTTTGTGTATTGCATATCTGGCTTTTGGATGAAGGGGCTGGAGAGGGGCAGCGGCTCCAGAGGTCTGATGAGCCAAGGCTGGACTGAATAGACCTGGACTGCATTTAGAGTAGAGAGAGGAGATTTCCTTTCACCTGAATTGGGATGGTCTGCCTTCAACAATGCTGTCTCCACCTCCTGCCTTGAAGCTGCACCAGTGAGGACAGAACTTGTTTTTGCTCGGTACAGACACTCTTTGCCTTCAGTACAAAGGATGTCTGTGTATAAAAAGAGGGGTCCAGACCCCAGACTTTTAGATAACTTCTGGTAATCAAGAGGAACCTTTGGCAAGGAGAAGAGCTGGAGAAGCTGAGGAGGAACACTGCCCCTGTGCTGTTTGCCATCTGCGGTTGGCCTGCAGTGGCTGCTTGCTGCCAAGGAAAGGAGAAAAAGGACTTTGCTGTTTGCTTTGTCACCTGCTTGCAAGAAGATCTCCAAGGGCTTGAAACTGAGATTGCCTCCTGTTCTGAAGTCTCAGGGACACAAGGACTTCACCACCAGCTCCCCTGAATTTCCTTGCTGGGAATTCCAACCTTCAAAGAGGTGCCTGCTGCTGTTTAAGACCTCTAGAGACTGTCTCTGGGAGCCGGAAAATTGACGAAACATTGAAGAAGTGTGTTGCATCTGCACCTGTTTCTGATGCATCGCCGAAGAAACCGTCCCAGCACCTGGCGTGGCTCGAGAAATCAATGCATGACCCTTGGGTGCAACGATCTATGAAGTCCGAGGTCACCACACACCGATCCAGATGCAACGCTGTCTTGCGGCTGCACGAAACCATGCATCATACCAGATCGACGCATCGCATCAAGGTGCCAAGAATGTTGCATCATTGGGGGACGCAGTAAGAAATCAAAACATCACCTCCTCTCCAGTAAGGCACTGACGCCTCACCTCCCCTGCACTGCATTCAGGAACCAACGCATCACCTCCTCCTAAGTAAGGAACCAATGTATCATCTTCCCTGTATGTAAGGAACCGACGCATCACCTTCCCTGCAGCCATTTTCTTGTTTGTGGAGAAGTGTGGCTCACCGATTAGAGCGGCAGACCCTGAGGCAGAGGTCCGGCCCGGGACCAGGGTTCAATCCCCGTCGTGGCAGGGTCTTGGGCTCAATGTCCTCGGACCCGATAATTCTCGCCTCGGTGCCTACTCTAATCATGGGTTCCACTCTGCAACTCTGGGCAATAGCTTGCTTAATCTCCACACCGGCCCTAACAACGCTAGGATGCCTGGCTTCACCTTGGGGGTGCCCAGGAGTGGACACCTCACAGGTACAGGCCAGGAAGGGTTCCACAGCGGTATCTGTACAGCGCTTAGAGACCCCTGGGTGATAGGCGCTATACAAGTGCAAATTACATTTACATTTACATTTTGCATGACGCATCGAAGGTACTTTGTAAGAAAAGTGTTGCATTTACAACTTCCATTGAACTGAACTATTTCTACCATTTGTAAGCCTTAGTTTTAATACTGTATTGTGGATTTTTGCTGTTTGTTCTTGTTTTGGTTTAGATAAAGATTACTTTTTTTTCTAAACTGGTGTGGTGTCCATTTGTAGATTTTTCAGTGTATTAGTGCACCAGTGCATCGCCGAAGAAACCGTCGCAGCGCCTGGCGTGGCTAGAGAAATCACTACATGACCCTTGGGTGCAACGAACTCCGAAGTCCAAGGTCACCACACCGATCGCGATGCAAGCCTGCAGTAAGATTGCACAAACCCACGTATTGTACCAGATCGACGCATCGCTTCGAGGTGCCAAGAATGTTGCATCATTGGGGACGCAGTGAGAAACCGAAGCATCACCTCCTCTCCGGTAAGCAACTGACGCATCAACTCCCCTACACTGCAGTAAGGAGCCGATGCATCACCTCCCCTGAAGCAAGGAACCAACGCATCAGCTTCCCTGCATGTAAGGAACCGACGCATCACCTTCCCTGCAGCCATTTTGTTTGTTTTGCCTGACACATCAAAGGTACTTTGTGAGAAAAGTGTTACATTTACAACTTGCATTGACCTGAACTATTTCCACCATTTGAAAGCCTTATTTTTAATACTGTATTGTGGATTTTTGTTGTTTGGTCTTGTCTTGGTTTAGATAAAGATTACTTTATTTTCTAAACTGGTGTGGTGTCCATTTGTAGTTTTTTCAGTTTATTACAGTATGTGTTCACAAATGCTTTACACACTGCCTCTGAGATATGCCTGTCTGCTCGTGCCATGCTACCAAGTGGGTGAGCAGGAGTTATTTTAGGAGTGTATCCCCCTTACCCTGACCAAAAGGAAGAGTCCCTATTTGGACAAAGGTACCTACCTCTGCCAACTAGAGACCCCTCTTTCTAACAGGTCCCATTAGGGATGGAGTGGGGAGGTTTCCCAACAGTGGTCGATCGAACATGCACACCTGGGTGGGACAATGTGGGGCTCCCTCTCCAATAATAATAGTCAACAATCTGTTTAGCATTGGTGCCCTAGAACTTGCCCCTACCTTTGTTCCCAACCAACACTCACATGTTGTTACTGAATTAGTAATTATGATTTCATTAGTTTCCTGGAATGTGTTAGAGGTAAAGAGAAAATGGATTATCCCAAGGTGGAATCATTTTATAGAAGGCTTCAACATCTGTTTATTCACCAAAGATTCCTATCGAGACTTAAGGATGTAGGATCTGCAGTACCTTCTCCTCGAAAGGAAACAGTTGTAAGGGGGGGGCACGGAGAACCACCACCAGCCCTCTGGGCCTTCAGGTGATGCTTGGAGCCAGGGAACACACTTTCCACTGCAGGTCAGTTCAACACTTCCTAAATTCCTGCTGTGTACACAGGTTGTTTGCTTCTGCATTCACTATGTCAACTATCCCAGCCCACATTTCTCTTTTCTGAGATATAGTTGTATTTTGAACTTGGTCTGCAAACAATTCTAGCTCTACTCTAATACTTTAATCTACGATGACTGACAATTCTCTCTCTGTAAAACAGAGATTTGTACTGCCTGCCATTATCAAACAAACAGAAACTGTAATCAGTGTTATGATCCACAAAAAAATAAATCAGAGAAGTAATAAGGGACAAAAAACAGGAAAAGCCCAAAATAAATCCCTGACTTAAAAGGCAACAGTTCTGCTTGAAACTTTTGCAGTGCAGTAGAATGGCAAAGGATCGTGGTCTTAAATTGAATTTGTTTTATACTGTGGTATGCAGGTGAACACAATTACCCAAACTACATCAGGTTGTGATGCTAGCATCCATCCTGGAACCACAGGAATAGTCCAATGTTTGTTGCGAAGGAATCACTCCATCAGCAATCTGTCACTTGGACTCCGGCAGCACAACAGTATTATCTAAATAAGTTCTGTGCAATCCCACCACCCTGACAGCGATGAAGTAATGTTAGCCTGCAGGGAAGTCTGCAGTGTCAATAGCAGTGAACAATCTACTCAACAGAAAACACTCAGTCAATGCGGACGGTGATTCAGCCAGCACACATCTAAATACAGTAGGTGGGATTCTGTCAGCTTGGCGGAGTACTTGTAACCAATTAAATCAGGGCCTAAAAATGTGCTAAGAAATGTCATTATTGTTTCTGGTCCTTCCATGTTCTCAGGAGCAACTTAGATTTACTGTATAGGATCCCAACAAGTCTCCTAAGCACCACATTAAACTGTGGATCCCATGTGACTTTTAAATAAGAAGTCATACAAGTAAATATAGTTCTGTTTGAAAAAGCCCATGTACAAAATTTACTTAACAACTTAAAAGAAGGACAACAAGGTGAATACCCCAATAGCAACACCCTATCCAGAAAAAATGCCCCATCAAATCGTTAGCCTAAAAGTGAAAAGGCTGTACCTGTAACAAATAGAAACCTGACTTTATGCCATACTTTGCAAGATCAACTCAAACCCTTAAAGGACCCTACCAATGCATCGGCCTCCCCCACAATGGTGCTTTTGTCTGGTGGGTCTTCCCCCAAGTAGAAATCATGTACTGACTCACATTCTGGCTGTGACAGCTATTGACTTAACCAGTATTCTCTCTCCTACTTTTAGGGAACCACACTTAAAGGTGGCACAATCAAATGTGGCAAATGCCAGCAAGAAAAAGAGCCCACTGGCATTCCTTCCCCTACCTCCTACATTAGCTTTTCGCTGACAATCTATGGTTCAGACGGAATTGTTTCAAATTATCTGCCCACCTTTTCGACCTAGGTGCTTGACACTTAATAGGAAAACCTGCCTTAAACCCCCCTTTCAAAGATTTTTGCTGCCTCTTTATGTGGCTAAAGCTAAAATACCAAGTGCTCCCACGTAACATATGTTGATTGATGTAACTAAGCTATCTGTCCTGTAGCAACCTGTTGTCCCCTCCCTCTAAACTGTTGCCCTACCCCAAATGTCAATTGCACAATGTACTGGAAGGGTGGGACACTTGCCTCTTCTTGCAAGTCCCTCTACTCTGAATTGGAAGGACATCCCAGAAAGGGTCTATACTGAACTGGAATCTCACTTGCTATGTGACTGTAACCATAGGTAATTTTTAAACTTTCCCTGCTGCCTGGGTTCACCACCATCCTGGTCTGAAACTCCTCTTTATAACACAGCTAACCAGTACCCTCAAAATAAAGCTGGGGTTTTCATATATAATATCCATGGGGCAGATTTATGAAGGCCTTGCGCCGCCGGTGCGTCATTTTTAACATGGGAAAAAGTGACGCACCGGCAGTGCAAGGCCTTCATAAATCTGCCCCCATGTATTTAAACAAAGCAAAGAATTACTCTGGAAAGCATTTGCAATAGGTGCTGTCATATATTAAAAATGCCGAAGTTAAATTCTCCACCATCAATAGCACTTTTGGCCTTTTTGACACTACTTCTTTCAAATTCTCTTTTGCTTGAATATCTGTATGTAATCATTTTAAAACATATATGAACTCATACTTTCAAATCTTTTCTGTGGTGATTCAACACGACTGGAAACCCAATGGTGTTGTTATGGCAGTGTCAACCTTATCGCTCCCAGCTTTGTTTTTGTCATCTTCCAAGTCGTTACTTCCCCCTTTCATACACTCCACACTCATCTGCCCATCCTTATCCCCTATTTTATTACTTGATTTGGTCTATTCCTCATTGTCATTTCCCATTGCCTTATATTTTTTCTACTTTTTGCTTCTCAACCTTTTTATCATCAACAATCCGATAGGATTCTCCAGTGGAATACAAGAGCAGCATGAACCTTGGATTTTACTCTTTTGCAATATCCCATGATGACTACCAATTTCCAGTACCTGAGAGTATATTTTCTACACAACCTTCTGACCTTCTAGTCTCTCTGCTGCATCAATGTTCTGCATGATGCCTTTTGTCATTCAGTGCTGTGCATGTGAAACCAACAAACTTCTCTTTCTCAATGTCTTGAAACAGGAACTAATGAAAGATTGCCCATGGTTGCCCCGGGGAACTTACCCCATTGGTTAGAGAATACCAAGGAGGCAACCTCACACTCTAGCTGGTGCCAAGGATACTATCCCCTAAGGATAAAACCCAGAAAGAGATTATTGCGTGTGTAACAACTTTCTCACCAATCTCCAACAAAATCAGGAAGTCAGTCCTAAAACATTGGCCAACGCTAAATGTAGGTACCCTAAACATTGAAAAACCGCTTTTTGCTTTCAAAAAGAGTAAAAATCTAAGGGACCACCTTGTAAGAGCGGCATTACCATCCCCTGCCCAAAATCCCACTATTGACCTACTGTGGGGACTACCCCCTATTACAGGACATGTTAAGTGTGGTGGTTGTAACGTCTGCGACTTCACGGTGGAGGGTAAAGATTTCACCCACAATAGTATCACGTATGAGAGGCGATCATTGTCAAACTGTAACACGCAGAACGTGATTTACTCCATTGAATGTCCTTGTCGTAAAATGTATGTAGGGCAGACCACACAGAAAGTGAACACCCGCATCTGCCAACATCGGAGTAGAATCAGGTGTCATACCACCAATGCACCACTTGTGGATCACTACAATGAAGCGGGGCACAATGAGAATGACATCAAATGGACTGTTTTGAAAGTCGTCAAACCGCCACCAAGAGGCGGAAGCCTGACACAGATGCTCAACAGAGAGGAGCTGAGGATTATGATTCAATTTAACACTATCCGCGATGGTCTAAATCGCGCTGAGGACTGGACTACATTATTATGAATGGTGCAATTTGAAAATCCTGACCTCTCACAATCTCAATGGACTGGAGATTATGTATTTAGGAATGAGAAAATGAGTCTGCCCTAATGGCCAATAAATCTTTAAATATGAAAATTGATGAATTGTACCTAATGTAAATATCCCGTGTTTAAGCTTTTAACCACTCTATCACTGCGCCGATATTTATAGTCACTTCTGCACAATTTCACGCTCGCAACCCTCGCTGCAGCAGATTCCAATGATCATTACCCCACTCAAAGATGGCGCCCATGTGCGCCTTGTCCTTTCTCCATTTCTTATGCTGCACGCTTATCAAGCGTTCTGACCGTCTGGCCCCAGTGACTGCGACTCGGCAGAGCACCCAGGGACCTCAGACACTACGGAGGCACCGCCTCCCACTGGTAAGCAAATTGAGCGATTAGCGATTAACGCTATGCTGCCCCCCTGCACTTTTGAGCAAACCTTATACTGAAACAGAGTTTTTAATTGCAGACTCGTTTTGATTATTATCGGACCTATCAGGCCAATCTCCGCCGCAAGGTAAGCTCGCTCTCCCCCTTTAAAAATCGGGTCTTAGTTACCAATCCCCTCACTGAAAGCCGCCCTTGTATTTATTCCACAGAAAATTCCGTCTTAATGGAAATGAGGTGGACCTAACGGAACTACCTGTATTAAACAGGTAATAGCCTCTGCTGCTGCATGTGATCCTTTAATTTAATGCAAATGAACCCGCAGCGCTCATATATTGCTCATATTTTGTCATCCCCCACTATTCAGGCGAATATCAAAACGAGGACCTATCTCAACTTAATAAAATTCCCTGAAAAACCCCCCGACCCATATGGGTAAGCGGTCACTCTAAGAGGTGGTGAATGTGTGAGCACGAATGTGCATGATGCAAAAGCGGACACGAGTGCCCTTAAATGCTGAATAAATGCGGACGCTGCATGGAAGTGGCCAGATAATACTTATGTATTTTTAAGTAATTTTGCCGATCTCAGTAATCAAAGTAAAGTTTTATTTTTCACATACACATGTCACTTACTTCACGACTTGTGTGACTCAAGGCTACAGACACGGACTGCTACAATCACATGTTCCAAGGCTAATGATACCACTTGCATGGATTTAACGAACACGATAAGTCGGTTCCGAATACAGTGCAGTGTCAGTTTTTTCAGAGTACAATTAAGTGGGTTCATGCATATTTCTTTCTTTTGTTTCCCAACCTTCCTCCTTATTCTTTTTTCCAATAGGCGGTTGTGTGTTTAATTGTTTATACCAGGCAAGCAAATGTATGGATTGTTAGTCCTGATGATGGTCCCGTAACATTGAGCATAAGGGATCGAAACGTCGACTTGTTTTAAGTGTTTTCACAGCCCTACTATTATGTCTGATTTATGCTGTGTCTAGCACTTTTATTGGCACTACTTTCAATGTCTACTGAATTACAAGTGGCCAATCATGCTCCTTCTTGCCTAAAAACTCTCCCTGTTTGTTCCTAAAAACGGTACAGGACTGTGCCCTTTCACACCCCAATAATTGTTTCATTGTAAAAAATAAACTACCCTGTCCGGCTGGACAGTGGCCAATATAGTTCCCATTGTGGACTATTGTTTATCTGACTCTGAATTTATATACTCTTGGGGACCATTGTTGTTTCTAGATTAAGGATACATGTGGCACCCAGGTACCAGTTCCTGAACTCTTTCTGGAGCTGCAGAGGATTATAAGAGTAATGGGACTGCTATCTGTGACCTGGGACAAGCTCCTTCCTATAGCCAGGACAAAAAAGTGGACTACAAGGGCCAGTTGGGTACCCTCTTCTTTGGATACAGGGTTAAACCATGCTGCAAGAGGCCTTTCTCCTGACAAGGAAAAAGAGACAAAATGGAAGTGGAAGAATACAACTCATTAATCTAAACACAGTAAGCACCTTGGTTGAGACATACGCAAGAATTGTTATTGTTATTGTTAATTTAGATTTGTAGAGTGCTTAATACCAGAAGGTCTCTAAGCGCTTCAAGAAGATCAGTGTCAGATTCCAAGGAGAGTGGAATATAGTTAGGCCAAAGCTTCTGTGAAGAGAATGGTTTTCAGTTTTTTTCTGAAGGGGAGAAGGTGGCTTTCCATGCGAAGCTGACTAAGCAGCCTGTTGCAAAGTTTGGGTAATAGGACGGAGAAGGCTTGGCCACCTTTAGTGGTAAAGTTAAAGCGTGAGCAATTTAAGAGGCCCTCCGTGAAAGACCTTAGCGAGTGGCCTGGGATGTATTTCTTAAGTCGTTGTTTAATATAGATAGGTGCCTGACCCTGAGGAGCCTTGTGGGCAATGCAGATGCCCTTAAATTTGGCCCTCTGCTTGATGGGCAGCGTGTGGTGTCACCGGGAACACCATAGCCAGGAACACCAACAAACTCGGCAGAGGGAACTGAGATAAACAATAAAGACATTGAATTGTGAGCAAGGGGCAGACCCAAAACCAACTCTAAGTCTCTAACGGAAACAGCAGGTTAATTTGCTAACAGACAGCTGTCTGTAGGCAGCAAAACCTAAAACTGCCAAAACCAATCCTGTATTCTTCAAATCACCTCACCCTCTTTCTCCCTCAGACTGTCCAAACTGCCTTCTTTGACACTCAGCAGTGTTACATGGGAGGGTGCCACCTTCAGCACATCCCTCATTGATCATCCTGAAGCAAAAACAGGATAAGGTGTATGGGAAGGTGGAACAGCGGAACATGCTATCCAACATTTCTTGTACATGCTCCAGGATATATCAATCAGAAAATGGTGGAAATCACAGTGCAGGCTACATACACCCACGGAATACTAGTAGGTGTCAGGGGGGAGGAAACCTAGACAGTTCAGTAAGTTATGTAGGTTCAATGCAGCCGTCTGAAGGAACTACGCATCTTTTAGCAGTAGAGAAATCAGGAAACTCGGACTACCCCCTGCCGGACGAATTTTCCTGATATTCCTTAACAGTGTATGTATAATTAAAAGTTCAATCTCACCCCTAATTATATTGTGAGCTTGACACATTTCATTAGGATTGGTAACGTATATGAAAGCTATACGTAAAAAAATCTTCCTTGATGTGAAGTTGACATGTCGCATAATTACCTAGCAGCAGTTACGTGCATGATAAAATCTACAATCAAAAATGTGTAATTGAAGTGAGCATTAAAAGTTTAATGATAATCTAACTGAAAGTCGATGGACGATACATTAATTCTGTACGCCTGTCATTTTCATTGCTATTTAGATCAGAAAACAGTGTGAAATAAACCAAACTCACCATGAGATCAAATTCATTTGTCTAAAGAGGAATATACCAGGCCTCCCACAGATTTTCATTTTTAATTCTCTACGATGTTGGAGCTGCGCAACGTTTCAAGAAGGCAATTTAAAAAAAGAAATTCTCTAATGTGCACGGGAAATTAAGAAATTGAAAACTCATTCCAGGATCCCGATGATCTAAGCTGCAGGCGGATTTTCAAAAGTGTTCTAATTGAATAGTAATGGTCATATGTAAATGAGTATGCGTTTAGACTTCTGAATGATTACTGGAAACATTTACTGTAAATAAAGTTTTAGAAGTAGAAACAGCTGAGGGCTGGCACTGATTTAGCACTGAAAAAATCTCAAACAGTTAATCAATAGCGTTCAGATAAACATGCCGTAGTTGACAACTACCGCTTTTAAAACTGTTACATTGACTCGTTAAAGTTAGCAACAGCAGCATTGGGATTCCAGTCAACTTTCCAATTTGTGAATTTTCGTGCAGTCTTGCAGTCATGATCCTATCTGTCAAGTAAGCTAATTCCACTAGACTACAATCAATCATACTTACCTTGCCGAAAATTTAAAAATATGCTCATTTTAATAGCCAATCAATCAACAAAAATGTTATATAATATGTAACGTAATCTGAATATACCCGAAGTAAAAACTATGTTTGTATTTGTTTATTGTTTGTTAGCTCAAAATCATATAAATGGATCAATCATTTTTCACCAAATTTCAAAATTACTATAATCGATGTATTTTTTGCTTATGTATTATTTGTAAAAAGTATACTATACTAGTAGCTACTTAAAACCATGTAAATGGACCAATGATTTATCATTATGTAAATATTGTGTAAAAATACATTTTCCCAAAATGTATCTCACTAATTATGCCAGTGCTTTGAAAGCCGCATTAAAATGTCGCCAAAGTACGCTATCTGCAAAAGGTCTCTAACAACGGAGAATGACATCAATATAGCACCTTTAACTTGTCATGGTGAATAAAACATTAAGAATCTGTCATCTATAGATGTCAGTCTAATATTGATCAAATATATGTTATGCAGCAAAATAAATAAAGATGATTCGAAATAGGCTGCATTACAGAATCTGCAATACCTTTAGACACGGTGTTGCCTTTACAGGCACAAGTCACTTAACAAACTAATCACCTGTCTTATGGGGAGAAGGGGAGAGCTACATAATGGCTCACAAGCCATGTCCTTATCAATAGCTGCACACAGGTACACTAATACTCCACAGAGGCATATTTATATACTAATTTATTAAATCAAAAACACAGGGAAAGATCAGTTATGGTTATGAAATAAAACTGGAAAAACCCTGAAGTACCTTGTTATAGCTCCCCAAACTATATTCCGCACAGCTGCCACGCAAACTATAAGTCACCAAATGCAACGCTCATGACTCACTTTTGGTGCAACAGGTGAGTTCACAAATGAAATAAATGTTGTTACTACTGACATTTCATAAAATTATTAAATTATGAATGACATGACTATGGACATAGTGTGTCCTATTGTAACAAGCATTGTATTTGGTGTGTACGCGTGTGACTAGTAAACAGTCCATATTTCACACGGAACCATGAAATATGCAAAAGAAAAACCTTGAAAGTTCCTTGTGTAACATATATATTTCATCATTAAATCAGCATCCATAAACCACTCTCCAGAGCTTCATCATTGTTATGGAAACTAGAATCATGCTTCCTAGACTACCTATTTATAGAAGAGTTATCTAAATTATGCGACAAAAAAACCAATAAAATTATACAGCACCTTCTCTATCTGTAGGAACACGTTTCCGTAGGGAAAGCAGTTTTGGTTTGCATAAAACGTTTGTGTTGTTTCACAAATGTTTACAAAACTTTCCATAAAAAGTCTCATCCACCTTAACTCCTTCCTGGAACATTTTGAGCTGACTCATCAAGCAGATTCTGAGAAAAAGGGGGTCCGAAAACGCATTTTCCCACATGAAAATTGCACAGTTATACTGCAAAAAACACACTGAGCATAATTACACCAAATTTGGCAAAAAAGCTAGATCTGGTTGGCTGCCACCATATAAACAACGACCTGATGGCAGCCATTTTAGGACTCGGGGAATATGTTTAGGAAAAGATATGTTGGGGCAGGGTAGGGATACTTTGTCCCACAGGTCTAGTAGAGAAGTCCCTCAGGGGCCATCCCTCCAGCCAAAAATGGCTGGGTGGGACAGGGGCTGTGGGGGTGGGTAAATCAATTAGCTAGAGGAGGGCACATGCAGCCCCACCAAGCCTCTACGAAGCAATGCTGAACCCATCCATGAGACACAGGGTCAAGACTGATTTGCATATGGCCAGGTCTAAACTGGGGTAGCAGAAGGTTGTATTTAACACAGATCTCTTGACTGGGGGTGAACGTTTTGATTTGTTCTGCATTCCGCCCATCAATTGTGTGTCTTTTGATTTCTCGCCCTAAGAGCGCTGGTTATGCCCAGATGTGGGTCCCAGGCTCACTGTGCCACTGGATTCTAGTTATCCTGGCTGATGGGGGTGAAACCCTAAAACCGGTCCTAGGATGCTTGTTTCCGGTCCATGGAGGACCTGGCTTGTCTGTTCGTGCTGGACTGTTCCCATGTAGCACAGGGTCAAGACTGATTTGCATATGGCAAGGTCTAAACTGGGGTGGCATGGTGAGCAAAAGAATGATGGCTATAACCCAGATCTCTTGACTGGGGTTGAATGTTTTGATTTGTTCTGCATTCTGTCCATTGTGTGTCTTTTGCTTTCTCGCCCTAAGTGCACCGGGTCTGCCCAGACGTGGGTCCCGGGCTCACTATGCCACTGGATACGAGGTATCCTTGCTGATGAGGGGTGAAACCCTGAAACCAGTCCTAGGATGCTTGTTTCCGGTCCAGGGAGGACCTGACTTGGCAGTTTGGGCTGGACTGTTCCCTTGAGGCACAGGGTCAAGACTGATTTGCACATACCCAGGTCTATTCTCAGGTGGCAAGATGAGCAAAAGAATGATGGATTTAACCCAGATCTCTTGACTGGGGGTGAATGTTTTGATTTGTTCTGCATTCCGTCCATCAATTGTGTGTCTTTTGCAAGCCCACTTTTAGCAATTGATGTACAGGCCCTGGGCACATGTAGTGCACTCTACTAGGGACTTATATGTAAATCAACTATGCAACGGGAGAACTCTATCACATAAGGAGGGAAGGTACACATTTAATTGACAGGGGGGTTCGAGCTGAATAGATTTTTAAGAGGCAGTTATTATTGGAACCGGAGCAGTTGGGCTCAAGTACTACAAGAACTTTCTGAAGACCTGTCTCACTCCAATGTAGCCCAGGCAATGTTCATTCCTGTGGCAGATTATCAAGAGTTTTTTTTATGGCTTTCATAAACCCTATTTCGTGTCACTCCCTACACATAGGGATTTGGATTGTGTTATCCTGACAGTGTCTGGAGCCAAAAATAGATAGCTTTGTCACTTTCCTACGGACACAATGTTTACTTTTCAGACGCAGTCACTCTTATGAAGGATGAAACCCTCTAGCAGGTTAAGGTTGGATGCTGTAGCTAGAATGCTCCACAAGTCTGGATACCTCCTACTGAACCCTTTTTTCATGAAAAAAAAAACTGGGGGCAGAATGTACTTGAGAATCTTGTCCATTGTAGTTGTGCCTTTTTTATGAGCAGCCTGAGCATCTTCTACTGATCATCCGGACATTGATAAAATTGACAGACACAAGATTTAATAACATAGAAAACTTCTTCATGGTTACTCTTACATTTGTAAAAGTACAAGAGAAACCCCCTAGCATCCAGGCCACCGTTCTTCATATAGAGGCATGCTCATTTACTCATGCCAGCTAAGCTTCAAGAAAAGCCCAGTTTACTCCCATTTGGCTAGCTGTTCATTCTAGTGAGGAACCCCTCTCCTCTGGCTTTTCTGTCCATGATGTGACAGAAGGCGAGTCAGTCTGACCATTGAGAACACTTTCAGAGCAAGTATACACTCAGAAGCAGGGTTCCCTCAGTCACTATCAGCCATTAAATAGACAACCTCTTCTTCTTCTATTCTCTTTCAAGTTTAATTATATTCTAAGGGGATAGTGGTGAGAAGCCCTTGTTATAATGCACTCTAGGCAGTGATTGTAGAAAATGCCTAATCTAATCCTACCTAAATTCCCATAGCCCATTAGGTCCTCAATTGCAACAGTTCATGTTAGCATTACTGTAGAGTATTCCAGAGAACTATGGGGCATATTACCAACGATTAGCGATATTTATCGCTAACAATGCTTAGCAACAAATTTTTTAACACTAAGCATTGCCGGAAATTATCGCAGAGATAACTTGCTATTAGCAAGATTTATCTCAGAAGTGATAAAAATCCTCGCGCTAACTGCCAAATGAGAGATTATCGCTGGAAAACCAACGATAATCTCTCGAAGTTTGGCGTTAGCTTGATGATAGGGGCTCTCAAACGTAGCCATGATACCCACCTTCCATAGGATATCATGGCTAAGTCAGGAAAATACCAGGTGTAAAAAAGCAGTGCTAACCGCGGTAACAGGGTTAGCGAAATCCTTGATAATAGGAGAAATGTCGCTTAACAACATTTCTCCTATTATTTTTCTCTGGAACGCCCCCTTTGCATCTCATTAGAGATGCAAGGGGAAGCATAGAGAAAAAGGGTGCTCACATGCGAATTTGCCTGTTAGCACCCTGTTGCTGATGGGGAGATAATTTTATCTCTGCTTTCTTGGCTTTTAAAGCCAAAAAAACGCGGAGATAAATACCTTGATAATATGCCCCTATGTTCTAAAATGAAAGAACACGTATGTCAGTGTCTATAGGTCATAATCTCTATTCAGAGACTGCCTTATTGAAACGAAGAAACATCCCTGAATAGCAGTCTTGGCTGATTCTGCAGCCTGGATCTCCCTTACTGGCAGCAAAGACAGGTCAGTTGGAAGCTTCAAAGGGTCCCTGCCACTGTAGCAGTGCTTAGTATTAACATGTTGCTCTGGAAGGTTCCAGAATGTTCTTTTCTATCATCATCTACGGTTGCTGCCCACAATCCTCTCCCACACGCAAAGATCAGTTGCCATTAATAACTCTTCACACCATTCCTGTCAACAGGCTTAGGTCTACAGTCTTATCTCAGGAAGAGCCTTGATCACCAGGGTACTAATTACTGCCATGAGAGAGAAGCGATAGCCTTGCAGATCTAAATCAATTAAGGTAAAATCTCACAGGCTAAAATCAACCAGATTTTATAAAAAGAATATATATCTACCAAAAATCCGATTGAATCTAATCAGAATTAGATATTAAATGTTTGATCAAAATAGTTGAACATCTGTGAATGATTATTGTAGCTTTTTCTTAGCCTAACTTATAAAACAATACGACTTTGATTCATAAGCAAACTGTTACTTTAGTAATAGCTACTTTGGCCTATGCGTAAAAAGGGACATATAAAGTTCACAGACAAGTCCCTCTTTTGTAAATTATGCACCCAGGCCTCGTGGGCTCCAATGCATCAATTTTAAGTGGGTTAGCTACTCTCCAGAGTCAACTTTTGTCCTCGTAATATTTTCATTTTACACAGACATGTGTAGCTTTTGCTCAAGCTGCAAGTGTAGGCCCAAAAATACTTTCATAATCACAGAGGTGGTTGGTCTAAATATACATTGTACATTTCTTTCTTCCTGTTACGTTTGTGTTACCTAAAAGATAGTTATGGCCATTAAGCCTGGTCAATTTTACAGCATGTTTAGGGGCTAGATCATGTGAACTTGGAGGCAGGGTAGCAGCCTCCCGGGACACAGAATTAATATGCCAGAATGGGACCAATACTAAAAACGAATCTTTCTTTCAGCCATCTAAAAAGAAAGTAAGTAGACTGTTTTCAGTTTTCAATTCATGTTTTATGATGATAAATCAATCATCCTCGGGGCTACGGATTGGATTTTAGTGCAGAACGAACAACACATTTTGCAGAAATGACATACTGGTTATTAAAGCACTAATGAATGAAGCACAACATCAATGTTATACAAAAGCAAACTTCCCCGACAGGAAGCCAAAACGTGTCTCATTCTGAGTAAATGAACTGTGAGTACCTGTCGTGTCTTGATGCAGTCTAGTGGTTGGGGGGCGGAGCTGGGAGTAGGAACAGGAACAGGAGGGACAAGGACCGAGGGTCAGTTAGGATGTAGACACCAGTGAATAAAGAAGTGTCCCCTACTATCAGCACGGCTCCTGTGTCTTCTTTAGGGGGAACGAGACACTGGCGACGAGGGTGGGATGGTCATTCAGACACCCACATCGCTCAAACCCCTGCCGCCTGTAAGCGGCCGTAAACAGAGAGCCTGCAGCCTGTGTCAGAGTGGCGCGTGTGGAGCGCGAAAATCGAAGGGCTCACACGCTGCCTCTGATTGCTGCCCAAAGCGATATAAGCTGCCTGCCTAAGCAAAGAAGACGCCAGGCGTGAAGTAGCCAAAGTGGAAATCAGCGCGGAAACGGCGCGAAAATCGGAAGTGGCCAAAGTGAGAATCAGCGCGGAAACGGCGCAAAAATCGGGAAGCACACAACGAGCGGCTGCACCGATCGTGAATGAGAGGGCAAGTCCTACCCAACAAACAATCAGCCTCTGCACACACCTTTTCTCAAATACAACGCTGAAGAAGCGCGATCGTGCGCTGAAGAATCAGGAACTCACCCTGAGGCGTGAGTCATCGGACGTGACGCTGGGAGCTCACCCCAGATGCCCTTGTGCCATTCGCCACAGTCGTGGAGACATTAGCAGCCTCTGCGCTCAGGAAGGGGCCCCCGCACCTGGTGAGTGTTGTGAATGGGTGCCGAATGCCTGCAGCATAAGGAAAGAGCTAAATCTCGCGAAAGACGAGATCTCAGGGGGGCGGCCATTTTGGAGTCAGGCTGCCATAGACATTCCCTATCAAAGACATAGGGCGGCCATGTTAAAGTCAGGCAACTAGGGAAGTTGCCAACAAGCATGAGAAAATGCAACCCTCTGAAGTCAATGAAAAAATAAAAGAAAAACACAAGTAAATGCAAGAGGTTTAACAAAGAAACAAGCACAGGCAAATGCAAGAAGGAATAATAAGCAAGTGCAAGAGACAGAATAAGACTAACACACATACAACAAGCATTGGTAAATGCACGACAAACAGGTAATAAAATAAGCCTGCGTAAACACAAGAGATAGAATAAGAAAAGAAACACAAGTAAAGACAACAGTAGAGTGAACAAACACGAGCGACTGCAAGAGAGCAAAATGTTACCAAGCAAGCACAAGCAAGTGAAACTAGCATAAGCAAACGTGTGAAATGTAGTCAAACAAGCACAAGCAGCTACAAAACAAACAGCGGTAAAGACGAGAGGAAACATCAACATACATTGGCAAACACAAGAGAACAAGCCGTGGTGAGTGCAAACAACAAGCATAAGCAAACACGAACAAATCAAACGCAACACATCATGCCAGTGAGGAAAGACACGCATAAACCCAGCCCCTGCATCGGAGTACCTCCTCCAGTGGCACAGACCAGCGACCACTGTTTAGGTCCCGAATGGTCAAGGTGGCTGGAGTCGTTGGACGAATTCCTCGCAACGACCGGCGAGCGAAGGGATAACAAATGTCGACTACTATTGCTTCAGCTGGTGGGTCACGAAGGCCGACGCGTAATCAAAACATTTTGAGCAAAAGACACAGAGACATATAGGGAACTCAGAGAGACGCTGCTCGCTCATTTCTACACAAAGGAAGACGTGGATAATGAACGCATTGCTTTCAACGCAGCACGGCAGGAACGATTAGAATCCTTACCAAGCTTCATTACCCGGCTGCAACGTCTAGTGAAATGCTGCCACTTCGACACTTTCACAAATGAAGATGCAATCCGACTGCGGGTGATTGAAGGCTGTTCAAAACCCGACACCAAGCACAAGATCATTCAAGGGCCGAGAGAGGGAGGGCGAAGGCGGACTAGAGGCAAGATATCATGAGAGACGAAGTGACAGCGGACCAGAGACAAGATACCATGAGAGACAAAGTGACAGGGAACTCCCTGAGTCAACAATACAAAGGGCAAAGGAAAGGAAAATGATATCCCCCAGGTCCGTGAAGAAAACCCCGGAGACAAACAAAACCCGAGAGAGGGGGAGTGAAGGCGGACTAGAGGCAGGACATCGTGAGAGACAAAGTGACAAGGAACCCCCTAAGTCACCAACACAAAGGACAATGGATAAGTCACTAACACAAAGGACAATGGATAAGGGTATACGAAAGACTGGGACAACCAGGAATTGTGACAGCCTGATTGACATAACGTCGAGAAGTCACTCAACACACTACTCTGGAGAAATATCAAGCAGTGACACAGACCACACAGAGGAGGCCGAAGACAGTCTACTCAACGGTTATGATGGAAACACCAAACACCGGCGAGGGGACAAGTCACGGTATCTCCGGAAACTAACATACTACTCTGGAGAAACATCAAGCAGAGACACAGACCACACAGAGGAGACCGACGACAGTCGACTCAACGGTTATGAGGAAAGGACCAAACGCAGGCGAGGGGACAAGCCACGTCATCTCCAGAAACCGATACACACACGCACTCGAACAACTCAAGACGCATACGCTCAAGCCATCCGTGATCAGGAGAAAACAGAGAAGAGTCGAATGTTCCAAGACCAAACTAAAGAAATAAATACGTGGCTAGCAAACAACCCCGTCACAGCAATAACACAAGAGACACCTCAAGAGATGCACCCAGAGGAGTGTCTCCTTGATAACATCAACTCCAGGAGTGTGTCATTGACCGATTTAGAAAGCATGTCCGGACGATCACTTAGATCAACAGAATCCTGGTACCGACAACGGTCACGGTGTCCATTACCTGAAAACACAGTGGAAGCAAAGACCGTTTTCCCTATCCAAAGTAACACACCTCGGGCCAACAACCCGCAATGCCTGAACTCCCCACAAAACAACATGCCATGTCAGCCCCAGGAACATCATGACGTGAAAAATATTCCGACACCATTGAAGGGGTCAGCAAGGCTTACGCAAAGGGGGCACAGAAGAAGCACAGATGCAGGTGACTGTACCTGCCGGGTGGGAAGGGACCACCCAGTCACCCCACCCAGAAGGGCCAACACGTTGGGAAAGAGAGGTCATCATCATCATCAGTTAGAAGGGAAATGTGCACCGATGTTGTCTGGTATGCCTGTCCACGGACAGGAGGACAGTGTTACCCCTGACCGAATAAGACAACAAGAAATAGAAGTGCATGCAGGCGCTCGGAAGAGAACCAAAACAACGTCCACACATGTAAGAGATCAATTGCCACTCAAACTAGAACTACAAAAGAATACGGACAGCTGACATCTAGCGGAGCCATCGACAGCCACATCACAAGAAGCGATACTCCTGTCAAGACAGCCGGAAAGACACAACGAAGTATCTCCAACAGACTGCACCCCACTGACGCGTGAGAAACAGACTGAGCTTGAGTTTGTAATGGAGATGTGTCTCACGACTCAAACAGACGGGGCAGCCCTGTACAGCTGACCAAGAAACTATAGACATTTCGGGAATCAATTTTGTTTGTTAAGAAAGGGGGGAGATGTCGTGTCGTGATGCAGTCTAGTGGTTGGGGGGCGGAGCTGGGAGTAGGAACAGGAACAGGAGGGACAAGGACCGAGGGTCAGTTAGGATGTAGACACCAGTGAATAAAGAAGTGTCCCCTACTATCAGCACGGCTCCTGTGTCTGGGGAACGAGACAGTATCCTTTAGAAGAGTATAAACTGAGGGGATTATTCATGAGAGGCTTGCTCCACAAGAGCGTCGATGTTTCTGCCATTCTGGAAGGGCAAACCTATCAACCTTATTTATGAGGCCACTCAAAGCCACTTTTCATGGCTTTGCATGGCCTCATAGATATGGAGTAAGCCAAGCCAGCCTAAATTACTGCATTGACTTACTCTGCGCCAGGGAGGTGTTCCATGGGCGTTGCTGCGGGTTTTCCCACACAACATCCATGCATTTCGATGCTGCCCCAGATTTACTTAATAACGTAAACCTGAGGCGGCGCCAAAACCTTACAACTCCCCAGACACATAGAAAGAGGAAAATGCCTCTCTAGATTGCTTTTGTGCAGGAAGGTGCCTCTTCCTGCACAAAACAATCCTGCATGCAACCCAGACAGCCTTGTACAATAGTGCAAGGTGCCTGCATTGGTGCTCGGCAGCATACTGTGTGCCAGCACAGGAGGAAACGACAGGAATGCACCGTATTACACAAATAATGTGCAGTCAGCCCCTTTCACATGGTGTAGGGCAGCATAACAAGAAGACTTGTGAAATTGCCCTATGCTAATTGCCCATAAATGAGGCCCTGAATATATAGCTAAAATTGAGATTTTCAAGAGCCAGACTGGGAGGGTTGGATAATTTAAAGCATATGGAAGCAATTACATTTAGTTGTGAGTTTGCTTTCAGTGTTTGTCTATTTTTGATTTAAGGTAAATGCTTGAACGGGCCTGCATTGCCTTAGCTGCCCTAGTCTCACCAGGTGATTCTGAGATAACTCTTTAAAGCAAATGCAATATAAAAGAGACTTTAAAGGAGGCAATACATTTGTAAGTCAAACTGAAAAATTCAATTTATTAACCATGCACAGCAGGACCTGGACATGTCTGCTCCTGAAAGATGTGTGGTTATTTATAGTGTGACAAATGCATTGACACGCATGTGGGTCAAAAGGAAACAATTAAACCTATTTGAACACAGACAAATCTGTCTTTATGCTATGAAAATAGCTTTTTGTTTACTTTGGAAAGTATGATTTTTATTTGAGAAATTATTGGGTTTAACACTTCTTACAATAGCTTTCAAGTTGGCTAATATTTATTTTCCTCATTTGTGCAATCATGAATACTTCAAAATTGTGGTTTAATCATTGACTACGAAATCTGTCAACTCGAGGACTGCTCGGCTGTGATCCAAGCTGTGTGTCCAATGTATACCTCACAGTGAACTCCATCAAGATCACCAGCAACTGCAAACAACAGGTAAAAGGTTCCTTTGTCTCATCAATAGCACCTACTTCCTGGTCATCTATATGGGCAAAATAATGCTGGATTAAATCCAGATCTGTGACTGGGGTGAATGTTCGACAATGTTCAACATTCCACCCATCATCTTTTTGTGTTGCATTTTCACCTTAAGTGAGAAGGGTATACCTGGCTGATGTGGGGTGATGCCCCGAAAGCGGTCCCAGGATGCTTGTTTTCCAGTCCAGGGAGGACCTGGCCGGGCAGTTCAGGCTGGACTGTTCCCATGGGGAGTAAATGTTGATTTATTTGCATTTGGCTTGGTCCAAACTAGAATAGCGTGGTGAGCAAATAACGATGGATTAAACTCAGATCTGTGACTGGGAGAAAATGTTTGACAATGTTCAACATTCCGTCCATGATCTTTTTGTGTTGCTTCTATATTAACACCAGCCTTAGCTTTAATGCTCTTTCCATGCAAAAGAGAAAGGCTGCCTAACATGAATCACCCCTCCTCCAGAAAGTGAAACCTTTCCAACTAAAGCAGTCTTCAAACCTGCTATTCTGGACCCTTAATAGCTTGGCTGTACACTGACAGGCTTCACCTAGGAGACAGGTATGTAAGACATTTACAAAACGAAATCCAGTAAATAATTAAGACATAACACAAAATAAAAATCCTACACCAATTTATAAAAATAGTAAATATTTGTATCTTTAAAATTATGCTAAAACAACAGCAATCCAATTTAGGGAACCAGAGAGATGAGTTTTTAAATAATTGCCACTTTATAGAGCTTAAAAGCCTATAAGTGCACTCAGGGACATGTGGCTGCACTTCATTGGGACAAAGTCAGAGTTTCAGGCCAACTGAGATGGAGCCCTGGCTGGATACACTAAGTGGGAGGCCCCAGTCATAATGTTACCTTCGCACTTAGAAACATTTCTGGAGATTTTTCTTCCGATCCCCCTAGCTGCTAATTAGCAGTCTGGATTCGGAGATGGTTTGCTGGCTTGAGATTCCATGAGGCACCGGTTGAATCCCGGAAGTGAGAGCTCCAGAGCTTTCCAGCGGATGACCCAGCAGTCCAGACCGGGTCACGGTGAAGCAGGTCGGCTTGGCTCTCCTGGTCGAGTCGGTCACATTCTGAAGCTTTTGTCCAAAAGTTCTCCAAACTTCAGGAGGTGTTTCCTGAAGGTCTCCTTGTTGTTTCAAAGTGTCCAAAATACAAATCCAAAGGTCTGTAATCTCCTGGATGGTCCTTGGATGGTTAGGAGCACCATTCCCACAATGCACCGAGCCAAATCCTTAAAAGTCTACTGGATGCACTCCAGGCTGTAGACTCCTAGTAGTGATGGCACATGTGAATTCTGTGAACCTGCAGCTTGCAGGTAGTCCACTCTGTTATTATTTTGAAGCAAGGTAGATCCACAAGACTGTAGTTCCAGATAATGCAGCAAGCGCAGACAGTTGGCATGCAGGGCCTGGTGGTGCAGATCAAGTTTCCAGCATGGCAATCCTTCTTCTTCTCTTAGTTTCACGCAGCAGATCTGAGAGACTCTGCACCTCTCACATATTTATTCAGTGTTCTTTGGGGTAAAGCAGGAGAGCACTCCTGTCCAATAAGGTGCAAAACAACACCCCAGAGCATGACAACTTCCTCCAAAGTGTGGCATATTCTTGTCCCAGAAAGCACTATTCCTCCCAAATTCATTATAGCTGAAATATCAGCAGAGGAGCAAGAACCAGATAGACTGACCTCCAGTGTGGTTCATTTCCCTAGTTCTCCTCCCCCCAACATATGCAGATTCCCTCCTTCAGCCTCCTATGTGGCTGGGTCAGAGGGGATGGGAGAAGGTAGGCATGGAATTGCCTACCTGTCCTAGTCCTCCTTTGAAGACTCATGCTTTACGACCCCGCACCTCGGCTTCCTGTGTAGCAGAGCCCTCTCCAGCAGATAGCCTCTCTCCTGGTGAGCCACTTATCACTTCATCAAAGCAGCCTGGCTAATCCTGTTAACTCTGACCAATCAAGGAAGACTGCAGGAAGGCTGAATTTTGGCTTATAGACAAGAAGGTCTTACAACTTATTTTCTGTGCAATTTAGTATAAATTGCACAATTGCATATTGTTGTATTTATCAAAATACCATTCTTCTGAGTCTTTGAATGATATTTTATTCAATTCCTAGCACTATTTATGGGTCCATAAACGATTGCAATGTTATCCTATGGGGCTAGGAATCTACAAAGGGGAAAAAGAAATGTGCAATTTCTCCATCACGGGCATATAAAACATGTTTTATAATGGCCCTGCTTGTAGGTACACAACCCCCACCCCTGGGACACCTAGGGGAGACATTATGGGTCCTGCATATATAAAAAATAACACAGAATCGCACCCCAAAGTACTAATAGCAGCAAAGTCAATTTTGGGAAGGTCTGTACTGCAATAGGGGAAGTGAAATGTGTATTTTCCCTATCCCCGGGGCATATAAAACATCTTCTATAAGGACCCTGCTTTTAATTACATCACCCTACCCCTTGGGCACCCAGGGGAGACCCTGTTGGTACCTGAAATGTAAAACATAATGTAGATTATCACTTTTGAAGTGCCCCTACCACTAAAGTCGAGTTTGAGCACAATTTACATTTAAAAGCAGTTCTGCAGAGCAGGGCTCATTTTAAATGACCTCAGTCATTCAGCAGAACACAAACGCAAGTGCAACAAAGGCTGCTGGCCTCTAAACTTCCATGTATTAATTAATAAAGAGAGAGGAAGCCCCTCTAACCCAAGGGATCAGGTCACTACTACTAGTGGTAAAAGAATGTATATCCATTAGGGAAACTAAATTCACATTAACTCATAAGCACCACACCTTAGTTGTATATATAGCACTCCACTTCAAAAGAGGAAACACCTCAACTGTAATACCACTAAATCAAAAATGTAGTGACCAAATTCTTTATTTTTGAAAAATTTAGTACAGATAAAAACAGTGCCTGGTCAAGGTACCGCTTAGTTATTTAAAAGTTTACCACAGATCAAAATTCCTACACACACAAGTTTCTAATACATATTAAAAAACATTGCAGTATATCACAAATACATTTAATAATAACAAATCATCGGAATAAAACAATTCCACAGAGATAAAACATTACCTATAGGAAAGAATATCTAATGGGGAGGCCCTATCGTACAGTAGAAAAAAAATACCGTTACAATATCTGATCCAACCAATTACGTAGTAATCATAGTTTTTTGCTGTCCATCACCTTTTTTACAGCTGTCTCTCTCGTAAGTGGATTCAGACACAAAAACACGGCATTGACGCGATTTGATGGTCTTGCCGCTATAAGCCCCACCTTCCTCGGGACCAAAGAATTTAAAGGGTTACACTCCTCCCTTTGAAACACACTAAAAATCGATAACGTTGACAATATATCATAATAGGGTAGTCTTATTGTTCATATATCACACTGAGTTAGTGTGGTACCAAAAAGGTTCATTAAGCCCCTTTGCCTAGATTGTTTTATTTAAAATA
Organism: Lissotriton helveticus; assembly: GCF_964261635.1. Classification (NCBI taxonomy): domain Eukaryota; kingdom Metazoa; phylum Chordata; class Amphibia; order Caudata; family Salamandridae; genus Lissotriton; species Lissotriton helveticus. The sequence continues at coordinate 825,072,860 of NC_136057.1, forward strand.
AATTATTTCCTTATTCACGATTCAATGTAGTTGTATAGTTTTATAACTGATACACAGGATATGTCTTCCCCTTTTCTGTATTCTTCAAGGGATCAAGAAATGTGGGCCCCTGTTTTACGACAGGCCACAGAGGTAAAGGGGCATATCTTTTATGCTATGTTGGTTTAACTACTGTTTGTAGATTATTATAGATGGGGGTGGGGTGTATGTCCACAACCAGATTTCACTTTTCCTTCGCTGGAATAAAGCCTTTATTCCGTCTTATAGTTGACCAGGCACTGTGTTTTTATCCATACTAGATTTTTCTTAAATAAAGAATTTGGTCACTACATCTTTTGATTTAGTGGTATTACAGTTGAGGTGTTGTGTTTGAGGTGTATCCTCTTTTGAAGTGGAGTGCTATACATACAACTAAGGTGTAGTGTGTATGAGTTACCATCCATTTAGTTTCCCTAAGGGATATATATTCTTTTACCTCTAAACATCCATGCCCTATTATATACTAGGGATTTAAAGGTAGCTGGACCCTCCTTGCCGTATTAGCTATTTGGGACATATAAGGTAGGTTGTTGCAATTATAGGTGTACTCTAACACACTGTGTACCCTAATGCATGTGTCTGTTTCACTTGTGTTTTGACATAGCGCTGGTCCTGGGCCTGACTGGCAGAGCCCAGGACACACAAGATTAGTTTGCAACAGCATGGAGTCTAGAGAGCATGTAATAACCTGCTGAGACAAGTACTAGGAGGAAGCGCCCCATACAAGGTTTTCTTTGGAATTTTTATGTATGTGCTTGGCTTAGCTAATCTTGGGAAGGTAGCAGATGAAGAAAAATTTGACTTGGAGAATCATTTTAATGTTTTGCAAAATGTCCAAGAAGTCAGAGACAAGTTGTCTAGACTGAACAACTCTGACGCTGCCACCTGTGAAAAGAAAGTTATGACTGCTGGTGACAGGTGGGTTTCCAAAGTTAGGGACCTACTGTGTGAAAACAGAACATGACATGCAAGCTTTGGAACCATCCTACGGGCCGCTTGTCACTGTTCTTGGGGTAAAAGACAACAGAATTGTCATTCTGCCTCCATTGCCTAGCTCAAGGAAAACCAAATAGTCATCCATCAACCATGTAAAAAAGCACTAAGTGAGCCGACCCCTAAAGCAAACCTTGTAGAACTACAACAAAATCATAGTTTGCACATAAACTTGGACTACTTCCTGAGCCTGGTTTGTCATAACTTTAACATCTGAATTGAGTTTTGGTCCTTAATTTGTGAAATATTTATAGTTTCTGTGGAGCGGGTTTCAAACACATCCAGCATTCTAGTAATTACCCTTGGATAGGTAAGGAGTGGTGATGTTAAAGCAGGAGTATTTGTAATTCTGGTGTTCCTGGGTATCCCCTATTCTAAAGGGTATACTCTTGTAAATGAGGTAATTGGGAGGAGCTACAATGCAAAATAGAACAGAGCAGCCGATTCCTATTATCCACTTAGCTCATGGTAAAACATTGGTGTTTAAATATACAGACCAAGCACAATAGCCTCCTGCACACATTTTCAAGCATGCCCACAGTCATTTGCTTCCTTGCATCAATCAATACTGACAAGAGTAACCACTCCATCACGGAAATCACCTCTTGCGATTATAGCTCCTTTGAATGCCTCTCAGTCAACATCAAGACATACGCCAAAAGATCATCACTCTATCACCTCCTATACCACCCCCCAGGCAACTCCAAGGAATTCGGGGTACACCTTTCCGACCTGATTGTCCACTGTGCACTAAGCAACTCTAACAACATAATTCTTGGCGACCTCAATCTCAGCTGGAATGAAACTCAAAGCGCGCTTATTCAATCCTTAAATAGCCTCCTGCTGGAAAATAATCTGACCCAACACTGCTCAGAAGAAACACACCACAGAGGAGCAACCCTGGACGCAATCATTGCCGAAAACAATGCAATCTCCATTGACTACATCTTTCCCGTTGACTGGTCTGACCAACACATCATTGTCTTCCACAACAACCAAATGGTCCAAACTCAACCCTCTACTCAGGTCCCCCCCAAATGGGTCAGGAACACAGCTCAGATCCCTCGGTCTGACCTAGAAGAACGAATTAGCTCGCTCCTCCCCAGTGCGACTGATCACCTCTCAACTACCGAACTCATCTCCCTCTACAATGTCAATTTGACGCTCACCCTGGACCACCTGGCCCCCCAAACCAAAAAATAAAACAAGATCATCCCTTCAAGATCATGGTTCTCCACTGACATTAATGAAGAAACAAGGCAGCTCAGAGCCTCGAAAAGAACCTGGAGGAACAACCCCTCTACCCTCCATCGCGACCAACTTAAGAAAGCCCGCAGGAACTACTAAAAGCGCAATAAGATCAAAAAGTCAGCTTTCTTCTGTCCCGCACTAAACACCGCAAAAAACCATCCCAAAGAACTCTTCAATATCATCAGGAATCAAACATCCAAGCCTCCGACTTCCTCAATACTGGCATCCAAAGAACAATGCGACAACTTCGTCATCTTCTTCAATGACAAAATCGACAAGATCGACCTCTCACTTGGGGTGCGAATCTCTCCTTTGTCATTGAGAGCAAGGCACGCGAATCTAAGGTTGCTGCCGCCGTGAACGCTCCAAAACGATGGTCCTCCTTCATCCCTATTCACGAAGCGGAAATAGTCAATCTAATCTCCACGGCTAAATCATCATACCATTCTCAAAACCAGCTACCCACACATATGGGCAAGGACCTGAAGCACGCCTTAGCCCCGATATGGTGCAATATCATTAACAGCTTTCTGAGCTCTGGATCTGTACCAGACTGTCTCAAAGTTGGCCAAGTCTCGCCACTACTGAAAAAACCGGGACTGGACACAGAAGATATGTACAACTTTAGACCTGTATCGAACTTACCCCTTCTGTCCAAAATCCTGTAAAGATGTGTACTCCCTCAGCTGACTCTTCACCTGGACAACATCAATCTCCTAGATCCCCATCAATCTGGCTTCAGAAAAGGCAGCAGCTCAGAAACGGCAATCATCAATGTCCTAGACGATCTCCACAAGTCACTTGATTCGGATCATTGCTGCCTTCTCATCCTCCTGGACTTATCGGCCGCGTTCAATACAGTCAATCACTCTCTGCTCCTTAAGGCCCTCCAAGAAAGAGCCGTTCTTGAAGAGACAGTCCTTCATTGGTTCTCCTCTTTTCTTCACAACCGCTCACAAAGAATAAAAATCAAAAACTTCGAGTCCGACCTCCAACCAATTAAGAGAGGTGTTCCCCAAGGGTCAGTGCTCTCCCCCCAGCTTTTCAATATCTACATGGAACCACTAACCACACTGCTCAGGAATTCCAACATTCCTTTCCACCTATATGCAGACGATACGCAACTTTATTTGGAAACCACCTCCATTGATGACATCCGAAGATTAAACACCACGCTCAGGGAGGTGCAACACTGGCTCACAATCAAACACCTGAAACTCAACCAAGAGAAAACTGAAGTACTCCCCATCTCCAACAGAGACGAAAACCCCCAAATTGAAGAATGGCTGAAAGCCATCGATGTCCTCAATGGTACCCTCTCCCCAGCGGATTCGGTAAAATCTCTAGGTTTTACCCTAGACCCGAAACTGAACTTGAAAAAACACATTTCGAGATCCGCCAAAAGTGCCTTTCTCTACCTGAAACTACTATATAAAATAAAACCCTTCCTTCCTCCTAAAGATCTCCAACAAGCCACGCAAGCACTGGTGCTCTCCAGAATCGACTATGGGATCGCAGCTCTGACTGGAACAGCAAAATCTCACCTAGCACCCCTAAAAACAACCTTCAATGCTGCAGCAAGAATGGTCACAGAAATTCGACCACATTTCTCCTGCACTCAAGGAACTTAAATGGCTCCCATTGGATCTTCGAGCCAGCTTTAGAACAGCTTGCCTCACGCATAAAGCCCTGCACACAGGCAAACCGGAATACTTAGCCGCTAAAGTCAGAAGAGCCGACCAGTCCAGGAACCTTAGGAGCTCCAACACTGTACTGCTCATCCCCCTGAAAACTCGCAAGCAGAATACCGCAGCCAAATCTTTTGCTGGTAACGCCCTTAAAATCTGGAACTCCATCCCCCCCACATCAGAACGACCCCCTCATTCCCTAAATTCAAGAACCTGCTCAAAGCCCTCTTCCTAGACTGCTCCCGAGCGAAATGATAAGCTACAAGGTTGCAACTGTCACGGCTCTCCAGCTCTCTATATTCTTCTGACGGTGAACTTTGAATTGGACCCAGAAAACCTCTCGGTCCCTCCGACCTGGCTATGTATAGAATCGAATTAGATGCTCGTCCAGAAGGATCGTCACCCTACCTGCCCCTCGCCTGCCAGCGCTCCTATCTGAACTATACACGGCTCAATCCTCCATGGACTATCATGCTATCTGTACCGTATAATTGCATCTGACTGTACATGTTGTAAAGCGCTCTGATACCCTAGGGTCCAGCTAGCGCTATATAAAACTCCTAAATAAAATAAATAAACGTGGGTCCAGCTGTATTCTAAGCAGTTCCTTTTATCCACTTTCAGGACAGCTGCAGGGCTGGAATGATGTTTGCACCCAATTTTCAGTTCACTGTTTTGGATCACCAAAGGGATCAAGAGGGTTGGTGAGTTGTACTGAAGAGCACCCATCTAAGGGCTCCTCTATCGCTTGCTCTTGTCTGCATGCTTAGGAAAGCACACAGAGGGTCCGTATGGATCTCCTTTCGGAAAAAAGGGGGATCCCTGCTAGACGATTGATAATGGGAAGTGACCTGATGGTGGTAATGTGGCCCAGAATGATACATATCAAAAAAACATATGATGGCAGCATAGCTATCTTCCTGGCAGGCAGACAATTGCTAATAGAGATGTATGAACACTTGCCAATGTAGGCACCTTCTTCAGGGTGGCTTTTATTCTTTCTCAGCAGTCCATCATTCATTTGGCAAAAATTAACATCTTTATGTTGGTTACTGATTACTGATCTCTGTTTTGGATATAGACCAGGTGCTGATTACCTTATCTGACCATGCCCATCTTGCAAATACCTTTAGAGAATTTTGCAAATAAAAGTGTTCAGTGTGTGTACGGGAAGAAAGCTGGAATAAAATGCAACTAGCACATGAACATCAAAAAGAAGGGTGGGTTGGAGAGCCAAACATGCTCCAGCTCTACCATTCCTCACATCACCACTAGAGTCTGAAATTGTCTTGTGCTAACACAGAAAATGAGAAATAACCAGTGGCGACCATCACAAAACAAGGGTGGTTAGGAGGAAGCGTGGGGTTGTGCGCGGGTGTTAGAAACTTTGAAATAATAGATTTTAAAAAACCTTACCTTTAGCCGCCGGCCACCTCCAGCTTCGCGTCACGCCGTCTCTCCTCTTCCTGGGTCCCAGCAGCTCCTGGGACAGACGGCAGGTGGTGCAGGGAGGAGGGGAGGAAGAAAAATAAATAAATACAACTTACCTCATGCTGCTACTCCTGCCTCCCGCCTCCGAGCTCCTCTGCTTCCCGGTCCCAGCGGGCCATGACTGGGACAGAAGCAGACTCCACATCCAATTCCTGCGCTGGACTCATGCTGCATGAGAGCAGCACAGGGATTAGCCCAAGGGAGCTGCTTTTTCCGCTCAGGCCAGGGAGTCTGTGCTGTTTCCCCAACTTGGTTGGAGAAACTTAACTGGGCATGTCTGTTTGGCCAGCCTAAGACAATCTGCCAAACAGGCATGCACAGTTAGTAGTTCACATCACTCCACCCCCTTCCCATTCCCGGCCCGGACCATCCCCACACACGCTGGCTCGGTCATCAGACAAAAAACCAAAACTGTATTGTTTTAATTTTTGGCTGCTGACTAAGCCAGTGGGGCAACGCTGGAGGAGGAGATCAATGTCTCATTCAGGAGGTTTACAGCATCTAGACAGCTAACCTGTGGTTGTAATCCTAACTTAAGGCATTATGTCCCGAATTTCGCCATCAATCTTAGAAGTAAAAATGGCCACTTGTCAGTATAAATTACCATTTATCTAGTTCAAATCAAATGGTAAATGGTAAATTCTTTATTACGTGATTAATAAAAATCATTGTAATCAAAACATCTTCACAATCGTATAATATATAAAGATAGAAAACTCTGTACTGCAAATATTATTAACAATTGTACCAATATATTCATAAATATGTCATAAAATCAAACATGGCCGGGATCATGCAATAATACTAATTTCATTGACAAAAACATTTTTTTCAATGTCAATAAGTACTTTAGCAAGACCTTCCACGTATTGCGAGTTAATGTGCCAACATACCATAATTAATAATTCCATAGTTCACGAGCAATAATAAAGTACATCAATTAAATCTGTCCCAAGATAGTCTCAATAGTTACATTGCTTAATTATTACCCTAATAGCATATACACTTTATTCTACTAGGAATCAAACTGTGCAGAGGATCTCTTACGTTCAAGTGATACACATCATGCAATAAATAGTAATTCCATTGAGGAAACAATTTTTTATTAAATGTCAGTAATTACTATCGTAAGATATTGCACATATTGCGTGGCAAAGTGCCAACGTGCCATAATGAGTAATTCCATAGGTCAAGGACAATAATAAAGTGCATTAATATATATATATTTTTATTAATATATATATATATATATATATATATATATATATATATATATATATATATATATATATTTCTCTCCACGAGTACCGGATAAGTCGAACTTGCTGTCAGCGGGCGGTCCGAGCACGGGTACCGGAAATCCCCAAACACACTTTTCAAAGTCAGCTTCGTTTTCAAGACAGACTGCTCGGACACCTCTCTCGTGCAATAACAAATAGAGATTTATTGGCAACAACAACGCGTTTCGGCGGTTAGGCCTTGATCACGCTAACTGTCTCATCAAACAAATGCCATTTAAATCCACATATCTAAACATAAACACAGACATAGGACTACTGTACAGATCACATAGTAATGTCAGTAATAGTGTTGGCCATTTTGACACGTCGTTAGAAGCAAGGCAAAACCAATGATTCCATCAAAATTAATGTTCATTTTACATGATTAGTCCTCGGTTATCACAGGGAAACGTGACAATTTGATTTACCATGCTTAATAAATATACAAATTCAGAGTTCCGCCCAAGTGGGCAAACGGTAACTACATTGAGATATCAAATGTCCATATTGCATGATAGGTGCTTGATTTTCCCAGGAGTACATTGCAGTTCAAGTTACCATGCCTAAAAATACATAAGTAGGCAAAGTCAAACAAAATCAAATCAAAGTTACGCCCAAGTGGGCAATAGGTAACCACGTTAAGATATCAAATCAAATCTAATCAAACACTCCCAAGGAGATTATATCACGAGTATCCTGTATGTTTCAATTGTTGAAAGCTTCAAGAAAAATAAACATTGTCTGGCCAGACAAACGTATGTACCTGAAAGTAGAAAAGTTAAAATTACTAAAAGCAACGGCTCTGACAAACTATTCAAAACTATTCAAAACAAGTTCGTATTCAGTGCAAGTGTACTGCTAATTCTTCATTAACATTCAATCCATTTGGTACAGTGCATTCAAAATCAATAATGTAAGTTGATTCCAGTTTGCGTAAAGATAGTTCACAATTACCACCTCTCATACCCATGTCTACCTTATCAATCACCACCATCCGTAGCTTTGTTGGGTCACTAAAATGGTGTGATTGAAAATGTCGTGCTACGGGATATGTCCTGTTGTTGTTTGTGATAGCTCTTAGGTGTTCCAAGATTCTTTTCTTGGCAGTGTGTTTCGTACTTCCCACATACCATTTGTTGCAGGGACATATTAAAATATACACGCAATGGGTAGAATTGCATGTTAGCTGTTTCCTTATGCAAAATTCTTTACCTGTGTGGGGTACTGCCAGTTTTTGACAATTTGTACTTCCTCTGCAAGCTTTGCACTTATTGCAGCACTTGAATCCTACCTTAGGGGCAGGTGATCCCTGTCTGTTGAGAGTGACATGGTTGTGGCTGAGTTCATCTTTTAATGATCTGCTTTTTCTGAAGGTAATCTGCGGATTATCTCCCAGGTCAGATTTCAGGTGTTCATCGTTCAACAGAACGTGCCAGTGTTTGCTGAATATATTTCTTATATTACTAGCCTGGCCTGAAAAAGTGGTGATGAATCTCACAGTGTTAGAATTGTTAGCTTCTCTAGCAGGAAAGAGAAGGTCCTTTCTCATGATGTCATCTACCCTCTTAAATGCAGCGGATATGGTTTTGTTACTGTAACCACGGTCTTTAAATCTGCCACACATTATCGGTTTTTCTTTTTCAAAAGATTCACTATTGCTGCAGTTCCTTTTGGCCCTGAGAAGTTCCCCATAGGGGATACTTTGGACAAGTTTGTGGGGGTGTGAGCTATCCGCTCTCAGGATGGTGTTGCCGGCTGTCTTCTTACGGTGTAGTCTGGTTTCTATGTTGTGACCCTCGATGCTAATGGCGATGTCAAGAAACTCAATTTCCTTTCTGCTAAAATTAGCAGTGAAAACCAAATTCAGTTCGTTATCATTGAGCTTCTTCACAAAGTCCCTGGCCGTTTGTTCAGAACCATTCAAATGACGAAAATGTCGTCAATATAGCGCAACCACAGGGCCACCTTGGTGTCGAATTCCTCCATTTGTGCGGCCACCTGCTCCTCCCACCAGCCCATGAATAAATTCGCGTAGCTGGGGGCGAAGCAGGTGCCCATCGCGGTGATCTGTGATTGCCTATAAATACCACCATCGAAGACAAAAAAGTTGTTAGTCAGGCAGTATTCAATCATCCTGACAATCATGGTAGAGTGATCGAGCACAGAGACTGATCGGGTCTTAAAGAAGTGTCTGATCGCATTGAGTCCTAGTTCATGCTTAATGCTGGTATATAAGCTACCCACATCTAGGGTAATAAGGACAAAACTCTCTTCCCAGTGTATCCCATTAATACTGGTAAGGAAGTGAGTACTATCTCTCAAGTATGATGGTACCAGTATTAATGGGATACACTGGGAAGAGAATTTTGTCCTTATTACCCTAGATGTGGGTAGCTTATATACCAGCATTAAGCATGAACTAGGACTCAATGCGATCAGACACTTCTTTAAGACCCGATCAGTCTCTGTGCTCGATCACTCTACCATGATTGTCAGGATGATTGAATACTGCCTGACTAACAACTTTTTTGTCTTCGATGGTGGTATTTATAGGCAATCACAGGGCACCGCGATGGGCACCTGCTTCGCCCCCAGCTACGCGAATTTATTCATGGGTTGGTGGGAGGAGCAGGTGGCCGCACAAATGGAGGAATTCGACACCAAGGTGGCCCTGTGGTTGCGCTATATTGACGACATTTTCGTCATTTGGAATGGTTCTGAACAAACGGCCAGGGACTTTGTGAAGAAGCTCAATGATAACGAACTGAATTTGGTTTTCACTGCTAATTTTAGCAGAAAGGAAATTGAGTTTCTTGACATCGCCATTAGCATCGAGGGTCACAACATAGAAACCAGACTACACCGTAAGAAGACAGCCGGCAACACCATCCTGAGAGCGGATAGCTCACACCCCCACAAACTTGTCCAAAGTATCCCCTATGGGGAACTTCTCAGGGCCAAAAGGAACTGCAGCAATAGTGAATCTTTTGAAAAAGAAAAACTGATAATGTGTGGCAGATTTAAAGACCGTGGTTACAGTAACAAAACCATATCCGCTGCATGTAAGAGGGTAGATGACATCATGAGAAAGGACCTTCTCTTTCCTGCTAGAGAAGCTAACAATTCTAACACTGTGAGATTCATCACCACTTTTTCAGGCCAGGCTAGTAATATAAGAAATATATTCAGCAAACACTGGCACGTTCTGTTGAACGATGAACATCTGAAATCTGACCTGGGAGATAATCCGCAGATTACCTTCAGAAAAAGCAGATCATTAAAAGATGAACTCAGCCACAACCATGTCACTCTCAACAGACAGGGATCACCTGCCCCTAAGGTAGGATTCAAGTGCTGCAATAAGTACAAAGCTTGCAGAGGAAGTACAAATTGTCAAAAACTGGCAGTACCCCACACAGGTAAAGAATTTTGCATAAGGAAACAGCTAACATGCAATTCTACCCATTGCGTGTATATTTTAATATGTCCCTGCAACAAATGGTATGTGGGAAGTACGAAACACACTGCCAAGAAAAGAATCTTGGAACACCTAAGAGCTATCACAAACAACAACAGGACATATCCCGTAGCACGACACTATCAATCACACCATTTTAGTGACCCAACAAAGCTACGGATGGTGGTGATTGATAAGGTAGACATGGGTATGAGAGGTGGTAATTGTGAACTATCTTTACGCAAACTGGAATCAACTTACATTATTGATTTTGAATGCACTGTACCAAATGGATTGAATGTTAATGAAGAATTAGCAGTACACTTGCACTGAATACGAACTTGTTTTGAATAGTTTTGAATAGTTTGTCAGAGCCGTTGCTTTTAGTAATTTTAACTTTTCTACTTTCAGGTACATACGTTTGTCTGGCCAGACAATGTTTATTTTTCTTGAAGCTTTCAACAATTGAAACATACAGGATACTCGTGATATAATCTCCTTGGGAGTGTTTGATTAGATTTGATTTGATATCTTAACGTGGTTACCTATTGCCCACTTGGGCGTAACTTTGATTTGATTTTGTTTGACTTTGCCTACTTATGTATTTTTAGGCATGGTAACTTGTACTGCAATGTACTCCTGGGAAAATCAAGCACCTATCATGCAATATGGACATTTGATATCTCAATGTAGTTACCGTTTGCCCACTTGGGCGGAACTCTGAATTTGTATATTTATTAAGCATGGTAAATCAAATTGTCACGTTTCCCTGTGATAACCGAGGACTAATCATGTAAAATGAACATTAATTTTGATGGAACCATTGGTTTTGCCTTGCTTCTAACGACGTGTCAAAATGGCCGACACTATTACTGACATTACTATGTGATCTGTACAGTAGTCCTATGTCTGTGTTTATGTTTAGATATGTGGATTTAAATGGCATTTGTTTGATGAGACAGTTAGCGTGATCAAGGCCTAAGCGCCGAAACGCGTTGTTGTTGCCAATAAATCTCTATTTGTTATTGCACGAGAGAGGTGTCCGAGCAGTCTGTCTTGAAAACGAAGCTGACTTTGAAAAGTATATATATATATATATATATATATATATATATATATATATATATATATATATATATATATATATATATATATATATATATATATATATATACATATATATATAAGAAAGAAGTGACTCAAACAGATAGATTCACCAAAGAACAAAAATATATTTTCACTACAACGTTTCAGCTTCCGCCTTCCTCAGGTAGTTTCAAGATGGTAAGCTCAGTGGCTAACAAAAAATATAACTGGAGAAGTGTGGCTCAATGGTTAAAGCGGCAGACCCTGATGCAGAGGTCTAGCCCGGGACCAGAGTTCAATTCCCCACCTCGGCGGGTCTTGGGCTCAAAATTCCACGGACCTGATAATTCTTGCCTTGGTGCCTATAGTCCCACTTTGCAACTCTGGGCAATAGCTTGCTTAATCTCCACAACGGCCCCCACAACGCTAAGGATGCCTGGCCTCCACCTTGGGGGTGCCCAGGAGTGGACACCTCACAGGGAAAGACAGGATGGGTTCCACAGCGGTATTCGTACAAGCACCTTGAGACCCTTGCGGGTGAGTAGTGCGCTATACAAGTATCAATTTACATTTTTACATATATCTGTCCCAAGATAGTTTCAGTAAGTTCGTTGCTTAATTATTACCCTAATAACATATACACTTTGTTCTAATAGGTATCAGACTGTGTTCAAATGAAAAAAAAAATGTAATACATCTCAAGCTGGCGAAACCAAGTATTTTTCAGCTGCATGTAAAAATGTTATCAGCTGTAATAACAGCAGAATCGACTCACCATATAGGGACCTTATAAGTGCCTGGCATGCTGATTTGACCCCAATCTTCAAAAATAGGGATTTTAAAAAAGTACGCTGAAGGGTAATCAATTTAGGAGACACACATACTATATGAACTACTGATTCTTGTGGCCATCCGCAAATTCTGCAGGTAGTATCCACCCACTGCTCAATCCATGGCTGCATACACCCTTTTGTCGGATGTATTCCCATTATAGATTTAGAAAGCTATTTTTTATTTTAGCCGAGAAATTTGCCGTCAGATAGGGCTGAATACGTAACGACCGGTATGAGTTAATCACATACCATGCATGATTTTTCCCTGTTAATGCAGTTTTATCCAAACCTATGGGATTCAATTTTAATTTGCTTTTTTTAGATCAACTTATATTTGGGCATTATCAACTCATGAAGTGCTTTTGCAGACCAATATCCCTTAGGCATGTTGAAATGTGAGATCTCCATTTAAAGTATAAGCAGACTTATTTATGTCAATCCAGCAATAGTTCCCTAGGGAGGCAGGGGAAGAAGAAAACATGGAAATTATAGATTTCAAAAAAATTCTTGCTGACCCAAGCTCTGCCTTTGGAGACCAAACTCTAGTCTTATTTCTGCTTCCCCTACTGATCTGGAGATCCCAAAAGTTGATTTAAAAGCCTTGACCACCAGGAAATCTAGAACCTTTGCATCTTTCCCCCTGGTAATGGGAGAGCCGTATAAAAGATTTGTCTTTAACTTGGCTTTCACAACTTAAAGGATATTTTTCAAAACTTTTAAAATAATGAATTAGAACCACAGTTTTTGCCCTTAGGTCTTTAAAATGAAATTTAAAAGAAACTCTGTTGTCAAACACCACCCCTAAATATCTGTATGTTTTAACAACTTCAATTGGTCCGGTTCAGGCTCTCTATATATTAAACTTCTGCTTAGTAGGTCCAATTTTCAGGATTTTAGTCTTTCTAACATTCAATTTGAGGCCATTTGTTTGTATATACGCATGAAAAGCATTTGTAAGTCGTTGGAGACCAATAGGTGTGTGGCTCAGAAAAGTACCATCATCAGCATCTTGGAAGTAGCTTGTTAGCACCTCCCCCAACCTTGGCATGTGAGCATTTACAGAGTCTAAATACTGAGCAAGATCTGATGTAAATAGGTTAAAAAGACAGGGAGCAAGAACACATCCTTGCTTAAGCCCTTATATGTACAAATTTTCCTCGATAAAGGACTACCTTCACGCAGCTTGACTTGGACCCTGGTATCCGTATACAGAAGAATAATAGCCCTCAACAGTTTCCCTGGGATACCGTAGCCAAGCAATTTTTTCCATAACAGATTCTGAGGTACTGAATCAAAAGCTGCCTTTAGATCAATAAAGGCTATAAATAAATTTCCTTTTTTTAAGACAGCCCGCTCTGCAAAAAAAGTTAGTACCAACAGGTTGGTAGTGGTACCCTACGCATCAACATCTGTTAACAAAATTAAACAATAGTTAGTGGGATTGTCAACCGAACCACGTTTATAAATAGGGTGCAATATACTACCTTGCCATGATGCTGGCACAATTTCCAATGTCAGTTCTTTATTAAAGAATTTGTGTAAAATATCAGCCCACATGTCAGCAGTGGCACGAAACAAGGCATTGGGCAGCCCATTAGGACCAGGTGCACTATTTGTGCGAAGCCCATGCAGTGGAGTTACTAACTGATTACAACTTACACATTCTAGAATAGTATTCAAATCAAGACTTCAGTCATTAATGTTCACAGGGGTAATCATCACCATAATAATTGTTGATGTACTATTTTCCTCATAACCAAGGTACATATCTTGTTGATTTGCTCCTAGACCCACCGTACCATACAGATTTGTACTAAAAGTTACCCAACCAGAATCAGATACATTGACACAAAATGCCTTGCTGCCTCCCCTTTCAAGCTTGTTAATTATTGCCCAAAATCTTTTTGCATTGTTTGTTTGGAGGCAGATAATAGGCTGTTCAAAAGTCCTACTTGATAATGAGGTTAACCTTCCAAACTTCTTGTTTATAGACTTTTCTAAGATCCTTCATATGTTCTTTGTAAACAAAGTAGGAATGATGGAATCTACGGGCATACACAACCGGAACACCTCTATTAAGGGATTTTTAACCTAAGTATCTTGGAGGTAAACCATAAGTTTGTACATTTTAGTATATTATTTGGTTTCCTATGCCTTTTGACAGCAAATTTCTCCACCAGGGATGTAGTTATGATGTTGATCATATTGACATCCACCAGATCACACTGTTCATCTTCATTTACTATTTCCTTTTCTTTATCCATGTACCAAACTAACCTCTTCAAATTATATGAGCAGTGGGCCGCATTGGGAAGTTCTTTATATCTCGGATTGTACTTCACTAATAAATTGAAAGCCACTATCTGAGGATTATGATCACTTTTGAGCCAGGGATTACTGCATTTTCAGACACTTTTGTTCTTAAATTATCTGAAATAAACGTATAGTTAATTATTCATCCTTGCTTTGAGTTTTTGAATGACGGGGTGAACCTAGATTTTTCTTTTAACAAACTGAACCCCCCCTCAGACATTATATCACAGCACTCTTTTGCAGGTCCCTTCATTTGACCTTTTTCGAAGTGAAACAGAATCAGATGAAGATTAAATTTACCAGAAACTATATGGCCGGCTTCATAGTGCTTGATTATTAATGAGCTTAAAATATCTCGTTAAAAATACATCTGCATAGATTTATTATTCCTAGCGCTTAAATATACATTGAGTATGATTAGACTAAGTTCAGTGTTATATAACACAAGACATTGTAGCCAGTACAAATCAAAATCAACCATTTCCTCTCCTAAGTTTACATCGCTCTCTATGTTGCACGAGAGCCCACACTTTGCATGGCCCATTTTGTTGGTACGTACTGTCTGGAGACTAGACTCATTAAACCAAAGCAAGGGGTCATTTGTTAACCCCATGTTTCTTGTAGTGTTAGGATTGTAAAAGTATTGTAAAATTATATTGTTTCAGGGTCAGACAATAGATGAGTCAACCCATGGACATTCCAAGAGCATAGTCGTAATTGCACAGCGTTAACATTTGGATCTAAAAAGTTTCAATTTCCAGCTCCTCAATGTACATTTGCAATAGTGGCTGGTGACCAGGACCAATCCTCTATCCGTACAGTATTTTTGGTAACCACTCGCAGATTCGGCTCCCCAACTGCAAGTTGATAATCAGCAAGCCTGTACTGCAAGATTGGGTGGCTGATGAACCCACCGGTCCTCTAAGTACTGGATTTGACTTATTAATTTCCACCTGTATTCTCACCTTTTCTGACTTGGGGGCCAATGCCTCTAGGATTGGGGGGTAATCTATAGGGGTCTCAATTCTCAATCTTAATACAACATCCCAGAAAATACAGACTTGAAGCTAAACTTGTATTCACAATTTCATGGTGATCCAGGTTGTAATAGTGGACTCACATGAAGTGTATGGTTGTATTTGTTTAAACTGGACCGACACCAGATCAGTGGTTTTAATTCATGATCAATCAGGAATGGTTGATATTATTTTCAATACTAAACCCGATTGAGGCTATCTTGGGTTGACCGAGATTCATATAGAGAGTGTAGTACCAATTATTTTCTCTGATTATTTATACTATTAGCCTGTCTATTGCCTAGAAAGCTTGATGGGCCTGATTTACTATCTTTAGTTAAAGTAATGTGAAAATACTTTTAACTGTGTTAGACTCTCTGTGCCATGTTTAAACTTTAATTATTTCAACCATCCTTGAAGGATATACATGTGAATCAGCCTAAAACTGCTGTAATGTTCGGACATGAATCTTTTAGACCTCTTACTCCTCACAACATGGTACTATTGGAGCCTGAACATATCTTGTGGCAACTCCCAGGCAATGGACTTTTTCCACCTAGTGGAGGGGCAGACTATAAGTCTGGATGCCCACATCCTACAGTTTAGATTGCCTCTGGGTGTGGAATATGTACATTACCTGTCCTTCTTGCTTGAACATCACCTGAAACCTTCACTTAGTAGCTGGTATGCACTCTTCGGTTCATAAGAATAAGGTGTTTTCACTGTTTCCTATGTAAAGCACTACATCATGCTTCAGGGTCTACTCCATACTATATGAAACATCACTTAAATAAATAAGCATATTCTCTGGGCCTCTCTGATGATAGTTGGTTTCTGGAATGAGATCCTAGGTGATGTGGAGTCAAACACAGAATCCACAAAATTCCCTAAAGTAATTTTAGTAGTCTGCTCATACTCTTAACTACTGCACTACACTCTATGGAAGACAATTTTCTTACTCATATTCGCGGCACAACAATTAATTTAGGCCCTCTGAAGAACATCCTCCATACCTTATTCTTAAATGTAGCTAAAAGTGTTTGGTTCTTTCTAGCAGCCGAAAGGTTAGCATTTAGAACACAGTAAAAGGAACTTTATTTTCAGAAAATGTCAGAACCAGGAGTAGCTTTCATAGCATGGACTACAGATGTGCCCAAAAGGCTCAAGTCCTCAACATCCTGGGCACACACACTATCTAATTAACAAAATAGGAAGTTATGGGTTGGACAGTGACTTTCCATTTCATAGAGGAAGTAGTGTACAATGTCAGCTTAACACTACAGTCAGAGTAGAGATCTGGAGAAAAATAATGGGAGATGGCTGGAGCCAATTATAAGAGGGGGTATATGATTGTGGAGATTTGCTGCTAGGGGAGGGAGTTGAAATTGTAAGGTTGAATGTGGGTGTCGTTCAATAGATTGTGTTGTTGGTATTGGGCAGTGGTTGGATCCACTCCTGGCATTATATTAACCCTTGGGTATATTTGAATAATTAATTCCAGGCAGCTAGTTGCCCATCCTAGATAAGTTTCATTTGGCTTTAGGTGTGTTTAACTGTTGTTAGAGCCCCATTGTAAAGTCTGATTAACTTGTTGTCACTGGGCATTGGTGAACTCTGTCTTCCAGAAATATTGCAACTTGTGAGGTATTAGTTTCTTAAATGCCAGACAAATTTGCCTATATTGGGCATGTTTAAATTGGCTTTGGGCATGTTTGCAGGAAATTGATACTGGTGTGCTCCACTTATGATTGAAGGCTAGTAGGGTCTGCATTCTTAGGTCATTTGGGCCCTTGGAAGTCTATGATTAACTAATTCCAGCCAGCTTTGCCTTTTCTGGGCACACATACATTTTTAAACTGTATTTTATTTTATTAAATAAAGGCACAATCATTAATTATTTACAAATTACAATTGAATGATATAGTCCACTTATTGTACATAGTTTGTTATTCTCCATACATTTTAAGAACAGTTATACATTGATCCGTCACATACCCAGCATTTTCACATTCAATAGCGGTCACTGTCTATTATTCGAGTTCTTGGGTTATTACTGGCAGTTCGCAATTGTCCCCTCTATAGGTTTTCCAGCTCCCCCATTTTTTATCCATTTTCTGGGACACCCCCTATGAACATACACTGTCCTTTTCGCCACCATTACAGTGTCCCTGTCTTTACACCTGTCCGCTAACATGGGGGCGGCTACCCCACCCCAGTGACTTGCAATATTTCTCTTGGCTATCATGATTCCCATGAAATCCCAGGTCTGTAACGGTGAATTCAAGTCTGTTGCCTCCCAAATGTTAAGTAGACAGCATTTGGGCTCCTTAGCTGACCCTCATTTTAAGGGGCATAACCGACCCCCAGTATGATGCTATTGCAGGGCATGTACACATAGTGTGGAAAAATGTGCCAACCTCCCCACGTTGTCGCAGGCAGAGCGGGTTGTCCAATTTTCCGATCTTACAGAGGGTAGTTCTGGTGTAATAAATTCTATGAAGAATCTTGAGTTGTGCAAGACGTAGTTTAGATGCGATTGCTACCTACATAGGGGACGCCAGCGCCGCCTGCCAATCCATGTCATCTAATTCACCCAGGTCTGCCTGCCATTTGCTTTTGAGCTTTGTGAACGGGTCTGGCATGTTATTGACAATTTTCGGATATGTTAGTGATATCGCCTTTTTGTCCATATAGTCCGTCAACAGCCAGTCCTCAAGTGGGGAGGCCTCAGGCAGGGTGGTGTCGGGGGTAATCGCCGCTTGAAGGGCGTGTTTAATTTGTCGGTAATGGAAGTATTCCATTGACGCCAGTTCGTATTTCGTTTGGAGTTGTGGAAATGTAATC
Organism: Lissotriton helveticus; assembly: GCF_964261635.1. Lineage (NCBI taxonomy): Eukaryota > Metazoa > Chordata > Amphibia > Caudata > Salamandridae > Lissotriton > Lissotriton helveticus. Next base: position 825,091,151 of record NC_136057.1, read on the forward strand.
ATTTTTCTTCGTACCCAAAGGTCGCCCACCTTAGATATCCCGATAAGGTCCCAGTTATGAAAGCCCTTACTTTTTTCCAACGTAACCCTTAGGGGAGTTGCCCTTGTAAGTGTGTTTTGCCACTCTAACTTTTTTGGACTGTTTTCCAGATCTGGAGTGTATGGTTTGTCTGGCCCATCATGGATCGGGTCTTGTTATAGTGCGCCCGGTAAGGCCCCGTCACTCCAAGCTGTAACCTATTGAGAGCATAGGCTGGGTCCGTGTGGGAGACATGAATCCACTGATTTATCACCGTTAGCTGAGCGGCCCAGGAATAAGACTGTATATTCAAGAGTGCGATGCCTCCATCGTTCCAGGTGTGGTACAATTTCATCATAGCTATACAGGCCGGTTTATTGTCCTAGAGGAGTTTAGTGACTTCTGCCTCAATGGCACGGAAGTAGGACTGAGGGACTGGACAAGGTGCATTGTGAAGGGCGTAGAGAAACCAGGGGAGCGCCATCATTTTAAAAAGTACCGCTTTTCCCAGGAGTGACAGTGGTAACGACTGTCAGTGTTTGGTACTTCTTTGCAACCGTTTCAAAGGGGCTTGGAGATATAGGGTCATTAACACCTCTGAGTCATGAGTCATGTGAATCCCTAAATATTTAAAGGTGTCCTTCACTATCGTTACTTCACAGCCAGCCGGGTGGAGTGGGGGCGACCCCTCAGGACATAGAGCACCGATTTCATCCAGTTGATCGTATATCCTGAATAACGCCCATAGGAGCTACAGATATCTAACAGACTGGACAATGAACATCTGGGAGGGGCCATATATAAAAGGATATCATCCGCATATAGAGATATGCGGTCCTCATAGTCCGCAGTCCATCTAAATCCTTGGATGACCGGGTCCTGTCGTACCCAGTCCACCAGAGGCTCCAGCACCAAGGCAAAGAGAAGGGGCGTCACCAGGCAGCCCTGTCTCATGCCACAATGTAATGGAAAATCCTTTGATCTATGCCTGTTGGCCAATGGGAGCCGTGTAGAGCAGCCGGACCTGGGAGCAAAATTTCGGTCCAAATCCCAGTTTCCGAAGAACAGCGAAGAGGAAGGGCCACTCAACTGTGCCAAAGGCCATGCGCGCATCTAGGGATAGCACAATAGCCTCTTCTTGAATGGTGTGCCTACGGCACAGCTCATTGTGGAGGCGTGAAGAGTGTGTGAGTGTTGTCGCGTTACGTTTGTACCACTCTATGGGGATTCCATGTAGCCCCAACACATTTCCCGACTGCAATTTACCAATTGCCATCACAATTTTTTCTGCTGAGAGCTCTACCTCTAATGATTGGGACTCTGTTTCTTCTAGTCTGGGGAGTTTAATATCTCAGAGGAACTCCTCTGCATCAGTTTGCGTGACTGCGAGTGTGGAGGTGTAAATCTTTTCATAGTGATGTGCTCGTAAGTCTACTATCTGTTGTGGGTTCTGAGTGATGTTGCCCGTGGGAAGTTGGAGCTCTGCGATCCATCTATCTGCCCTCTCTCTTTTTTCAAGCCATGCCAAAAGCCTGCTGGCTTTGTCTCCGCTTTCATAGATGGTATGTTGGGTTTTGGAGAGATGCGTTTTAGCTGCCTCCCACAGATATTCACTATACTCCTGCTTCTTAAGTTGCAATAGGTGAGCGTTTGTGTCAGAGGGGTCCTGACTATGGGTTCTTTCCAAGTCTTCCACTTCCTGTTCGCGGGTCTCTACCGTTCTGACCTTCTCTCTTTTATGGTGGGTGATGAGGGAGATTGCCTGCCCATGAAGCACTGTTTTGTACGCCTTCCAAAGGACGATTGGGGAGGAGACGGATTGTGCGTTTTCCGTAAAATAGTATTTGGTAGTATTGGTCAGTCCTTTCCCTTCCTCTCTGCACCCGAGTAGTATGTATATTGCTGTGTCTGGGGAAAGTGGGAGCGCCAAATTTCCACCATGCCCATGGCGTCGAGGAAGTCAGTTAAGGCAGAGTGTGATGGGTATTGCTGTCGAAGGGGCGTGCAATCTAAAGTGGCGTTGAAGTCGCCACCCTATTATTAAATAGCCCAGTGGGAGCCGGAGAAGGAATTCGTAGAGCGCCAGAAAAGCTGTGGAAAGGATCACAGGTGGGATGTAGACAGACACTATGTTTATTATGCGTCTCTCCCATTGGCACGAAAGCGCCGCAAAGCGACCTTGGTTGTTTGTGTACGTATGTTTATGACAATCGGGTATTGTTTCTTCAGGAGGATTCCCCCTCCCCTCGAGCCAGAGGTTGACTCTGAATGTACCGCAATCCTAAAACCCTATCTATCCAGGGCCTTGGAGACTGTCCCTGTTAAGTGGGTCTCTTGCAATAGGGTGCCTGCTGGTGCCTTACGTTTCAAGTATTGTAGAACTAGTCCTCTTTTTAGCTTATCTTGAATACCATTAACATTCCAAGATATGACTGGTAGGTGCTGCATGGGAGGTGCCTCATGCGTTTTGTGCTCATGTGACATCGGCATGGGGGTGTGAGTCGCTTGCTTGGTGCAAGTCGGATTGATGTGCAGCAGCGACTGAGTGATGTGAGTGGACTGAAAGTGTGCCATATACCAAAAAGGAACAAACACAATCAAAAAATACGAACCTATCCTAAGAATCCCAACCCCCCCTGCCTCACTGCAAGACTGTTTAGAAACTTCCCGCCACCCCAACTTTGCAGAGTGCCTAGGACCCAGTACCCAGTACCTGTGTGGGGGGAGAGAGCCCTTGCTGTGCCCCCCGGGGAGGCTGGTTCAAGGACATGATTACCCTTCAATCTATTATTAAAAGAAAGTTTTTGAGATGTCAGAAACCCCTTGTCCATATTGAGTTTTCCAAAGGATCATCAGTCACTTGCCCCTTGAGAACTTCCTGTCTCATCAGAGCCGTTGAGGAGCTGGTAGCTCCCCTCCCAGATGTGTCAGGATTTCGGTGTCCTGCAGCTTCTGTTGCTGTCGCCATTCTGGTTTATAAAACAACTGTCCAGATATGGTAATTTTGACTTATCTTGAGCGGTGTTCCGGCCAGGTTTTCCGCGATGCTGGACCTGACGCCACACCTCCAGCCAATCTTTGCGTCCCCCTGTGTGTGGAAGAACCACACTTTTCCATCTGCCCCTAAAGCTATAAGAATGTCATGGGTGTTAGGAGTTTATCATTTTTAATGTATATTGAATTAATAAACAGCTGTTCTGCTCATCTCTAAATTACACAGACAGAGCCACCATGTGGCAGACTGTCATAGTGCCAGTGTGCACAATTAGGTGCCTGTGCTGAGCACCAGAAACCATCTGCTCAAATTAAGCACTGGTGCTGAGGTAACAGGGGAGAGGGACGTCGGTTCAAGAAGGTGTGGAAGAACAAAGGGGAGATGTGAAAGATTAATGCGGGGGCTGGAGAGGTGCAAGATACAAATAGATTAAAATGTGAATGGAGAGAGTTGAGGTGAATGAGAAGTGCTAAAGGGCCCAGGAGGTGACAGGCCAGAAAGGCCATGAGATAAATGCGAGAGACTGTTGGAGATGAGGGCAGTGAAAAGACAGAATGGTAAGAGGTCATTAAAGGTAAATTGAGAGGTTGAATTAGGAGAGTTCAGAAATAGTAAATAGGGGTGAAAGAAAATGGCCTGCAAAGTGAGAGAGGGATCCTGGAATGGGAGAGGAGAGGAGAGAATGATGGAAGGGAGGGGGTGAGAGGAAAGCGGCATGGGTAAACTGCTTAACTCTGCACAAGACCGCCAGGGTTTTAAATGACCCCTGGTGCTCCTGGCCAGGACCAGGTGAGCTACTAACGTGGCAGCACGTAATACTGCGGAGTGGAAGGCCCAACACAAAGGTTGACTAGACATCGTTCTGATGTTAATTGCTGTATCTTGGTTATAAACTGGTACTGATGGGGTGAAATCTTTCCTCAGTGTTACTGTGTGTAAAAAATGTCAAAATAATGAACAAATGCTATCCCAAAATACGTACAAAAAGGGGGTGGTGATGGACAGAATATCTGAGTTAATCAGAACACTCCTACCCAGTCAACAGATCAGGGCTTGATCCATCACCGTTTTTTAGCTCACTGCACCATCCCAGTTCAGAACCTGGCTATATGCAAATTAGTCTGTCCCTGGCCCAGTGCATCATGGGAACAGGGCAGACCAAACTACCAAGCCAATTCTTCACTGGAAAGGAAACAAGCTTCCGGGGACCGGTTTCTGGCATTACAGCCGTCTTCGGCCCGGCTTGCTTGAATCCTGATGGTGCAATGAGCAAGGGACTCATGTCTGAGCATACCCTTCCACACTCATGGTGGCCAAAATAATTACAAAAAGGGGGTGGTGATGGACAGAATATCTGAATTAATCAGAACACTCCTACCCAGTCAACAGATCAGGGCTTGATCCATCACCGTTTTTTAGCTCACTGCACCATCCCAGTTCAGAACCTGGCTATATGCAAATTAGTCTGTCCCTGGCCCAGTGCATCATGGGAACAGGGCAGACCAAACTACCAAGCCAATTCTTCACTGGAAAAGAAACAAGCTTCCGGGGACCGGTTTCTGGCATTACAGCCGTCTTCGGCCCGGCTTGCTTGAATCCTGATGGTGCAATGAGCAAGGGACTCATGTCTGAGCATACCCTTCCACACTCATGGTGGCCAAAATAATTACAAAAAGGGGGTGGTGATGGACAGAATATCTGAGTTAATCAGAACACTCCTACCCAGTCAACAGATCAGGGCTTGATCCATCACCGTTTTTTAGCTCACTGCACCATCCCAGTTCAGAACCTGGCTATATGCAAATTAGTCTGTCCCTGGCCCAGTGCATCATGGGAACAGGGCAGACCAAACTACCAAGCCAATTCTTCACTGGAAAGGAAACAAGCTTCTGGGGACCGGTTTCTGGCATTACAGCCGTCTTCGGCCTGGCTTGCTTGAATCCTGATGGTGCAATGAGCAAGGGACTCATGTCTGAGCATACCCTTCCACACTCATGGTGGCCAAAATAATTACAAAAAGGGGGTGGTGATGGACAGAATATCTGAGTTAATCAGAACACTCCTACCCAGTCAACAGATCAGGGCTTGATCCATCACCGTTTTTTAGCTCACTGCACCATCCCAGTTCAGAACCTGGCTATATGCAAATTAGTCTGTCCCTGGCCCAGTGCATCATGGGAACAGGGCAGACCAAACTACCAAGCCAATTCTTCACTGGAAAGGAAACAAGCTTCCGGGGACCGGTTTCTGGCATTACAGCCGTCTTCGGCCCGGCTTGCTTGAATCCTGATGGTGCAATGAGCAAGGGACTCATGTCTGAGCATACCCTTCCACACTCATGGTGGCCAAAATAATTACAAAAAGGGGGTGGTGATGGACAGAATATCTGAGTTAATCAGAACACTCCTACCCAGCCAACAGATCAGGGCTTGATCCATCACCGTTTTTTAGCTCACTGCACCATCCCAGTTCAGAACCTGGCTATATGCAAATTAGTCTGTCCCTGGCCCAGTGCATCATGGGAACAGGGCAGACCAAACTACCAAGCCAATTCTTCACTGGAAAGGAAACAAGCTTCCGGGGACCGGTTTCTGGCATTACAGCCGTCTTCGGCCCGGCTTGCTTGAATCCTGATGGTGCAATGAGCAAGGGACTCATGTCTGAGCATACCCTTCCACACTCATGGTGGCCAAAATAATTACAAAAAGGGGGTGGTGATGGACAGAATATCTGAGTTAATCAGAACACTCCTACCCAGTCAACAGATCAGGGCTTGATCCATCACCGTTTTTTAGCTCACTGCACCATCCCAGTTCAGAACCTGGCTATATGCAAATTAGTCTGTCCCTGGCCCAGTGCATCATGGGAACAGGGCAGACCAAACTACCAAGCCAATTCTTCACTGGAAAGGAAACAAGCTTCCGGGGACCGGTTTCTGGCATTACAGCCGTCTTCGGCCCGGCTTGCTTGAATCCTGATGGTGCAATGAGCAAGGGACTCATGTCTGAGCATACCCTTCCACACTCATGGTGGCCAAAATAATTACAAAAAGGGGGTGGTGATGGACAGAATATCTGAGTTAATCAGAACACTCCTACCCAGTCAACAGATCAGGGCTTGATCCATCACCGTTTTTTAGCTCACTGCACCATCCCAGTTCAGAACCTGGCTATATGCAAATTAGTCTGTCCCTGGCCCAGTGCATCATGGGAACAGGGCAGACCAAACTACCAAGCCAATTCTTCACTGGAAAGGAAACAAGCTTCCGGGGACCGGTTTCTGGCATTACAGCCGTCTTCGGCCCGGCTTGCTTGAATCCTGATGGTGCAATGAGCAAGGGACTCATGTCTGAGCATACCCTTCCACACTCATGGTGGCCAAAATAATTACAAAACAATTGCTGTATCTTGGTTATAAACTGGTACTGATGGGGTGAAATCTTTCCTCAGTGTTACTGTGTGTAAAAAATGTCAAAATAATGAACAAATGCTATCCCAAAATACGTGGCATCTCATAACATTATTTACATTTTTTTCCCACACAATTTAATCAAGCCTGTCGCGTAATTTGGGCCTCACCTGCCTCATAATTCCAGTAGCCCTGCCTACAGGTTTAGACATTTTTGTCAGGAGGGGGTCCTTACGCCTGAAAATGTTGACAGGGGGGTCTCGGCATCCTAAAGTTTGAAGACCTCTGATCTAAAGTGTTTATGCAGGCTTCAGGTCCTCCATTTGACAGAGGATATCTGCTTTCTGTGCATTGGCTTGGTGGTGAGAGTAATTCTTGCGTTATTCACCGTCCAAGAATAATTAGATGTTGGGCCTATCACGTGGTCCAGAGAGCAGACCCGCCACATAGTATTCCTTCAAGTGGATGACGTACATTGCACACATGCAAATGCTCTTTGCAAATCGGTCGTTTGAAGGTAGCATTTTTTTTTCACTTGCAGAATGCTCAATGGGTATATGTTTTTTTTTTAGAAATGTGGGCATTAGCCGTTCACTAGACTGCACAAACAATATTTAGAATATGAATGTGCTCCTTCAATATGGCAATTGATTTCTCTTGGATGTGGGAAATGGATTTAAGAAAGGGGGGGCGGTTAATTTAGGATGATGGTACAATCTGCTCGCCTGGTTGTACGTGGATTTCTCATTTGTTTACCCTCCGCTCACCTAAGACTACAAACTTGTTAATTTGTATTAGTCCAAATACAATTGCCAATTAATCCAAACAGGCGTAATGTAACACATCAAATTCATGAATCGCGATTGTACCATGTGAAGAAGGTGCAGTGAGTGAGAGAGAGAAAGAAAGAACTGTGTGTTGTGATAGGGAGAGAGAAAGCGTCCCTATAAATAAGGCACATTTGTTTCAAAATGTCCTTTTACTATTTGAAAAGGAAATGCATATATAGAAAATCAAAAAAAATTATACAGACCTAAATTACATTTATTTTCTTTTTAACAGCTGTCGCTTTTTCTCAATTGTTTCGAAAAGTTCACCTCTATTTCTCTGAAACGTTCATTGCAGCTGTCAAATATGCTTCATTGCTTTTAACCATGAGGGAGGTAATAAATAGGCTGCTGTGTTATCGGCGTTTTTTCCGCCTTGCTGACTGTCATGCCTTTCAGCAGATAACATATCACTGAATGCCAGATGAAGATTTGAATACCATTTTCCTGAGAGCTCCCTGCCGAACCCTCAAAGTGCTTCTGCGTCCTGCCAGGACCACAGACCCCTTATCAAAATCCATCACCTTCTTGCAAACAATGTATGAAAGCCGCAGTTTTCCAGATCTTCAAGTTTTACATTGAATTGTCAGAGTGTAAAGTGCATTGAGTTCATATAAATATGTAGAAGGCAGGTGGTCTTCAATGCTGCAAAGTAAAATCCTGCTTCGTGGAGAACAAAATTAATTCTCCGACCGCCAGTGACATTAGCGATGCGTGTGGCACACAAAAGGTCATACCGGCCGAATAAAATGGCGCCACCTTTTCATAAAATTCAATTTTGACTTAATAGCGCAGTTTATAATCGAGGCCGTTATCGAGTCTAGGATGCTAGGGGCAGGCTTTAAAGTGCTGATGTCCGGTAATTACGTTCTATTAATTGTGCAAAATTATTCCAGCTAAAAAAAACGAAAAAAAACACTGTTTACACTTCATTGTACGCTTGGATATAAATGCACATTTTATGGTATGATGTACCTAGAGGATACAGTTGCCAAATAATATTCATAAAACGTGAACTTAGTATTAAAGTACAAATTAGGTGGCAAGATAAAAAAAATACAAAGAGATGCTTGGCTCCGAATGTCATTTAGGAGCTATAGTACTTTTAATAAACTATTTGGTTCGCTGCTGGTGTTCACCTGAACAGCCGAAGAGCTTTTGTGATGAAGAGATATTAAAACAAAACCAGTGACTATAAGAGACGAACCAATCCAACAGACATTCTTGATTTTTTTGGTCTCTAATGCAAGGTTAATGGGGAGTGGATGTAATGGCTATTCATAAAACAACAGCAATAAAAGGTACCTAATGCTGAATTATTTAGGAGCCTTTTAACTTCTTCGCGCTGATTTATACAGAAGGAATAGCAAGTAGGCATTGGGTCGGCAGGCTGGCTGAGGTGAGAACCAATTCATGTTTTTCTGTTGTGATAGCCAGAACGAAAAGACTCATGAAAATAATTAAATGGAGAGATCAGCTTTTAGAAGTTACCTTAATCAGAGGTCATTTAGTTCAGCTCTGAGTGGAGGATTCAGAACGTCCCATAGTTAGAAACTCAGAGGCATATTATCGAGACAGGAGATAAGATTATCGCTGCTTTATCGGCAGAAAACTGCCGATAAAGCGGCGATAATGGGATTGATAATATGCTCTATGAAATTCCAATCGAAGCCCATGTTAGAGGTGAAGACATCTAACATGGGCTTCGATTGGAATTCCATAGAGCATATTATCAAGCCCATTATCGCCGCTTTATCTGCAGTTTTCTGCCGATAGAGCGTGATAATTTAATCTCCTGTCTTGATAATATTGTAGTGTTTAACCTTTTTATTACATGTTTAGCGCGAGGCTCATCGCGCGAGTCAATGTGTGTTCTGTTTCAGAATGCTGATGTTCGACTGTTCTTCTTGTGTCAGTTGACTTATATCTTCTTTGCCTGCTGGTCACTGCGCGGCACTTGTCTACAATAAAGATAACATACCTTCAATCATCTGAGTTGGTGGTCGATTTCACTACAGAATTTGTGGCGACGATCGTGCTCACGCAAGGGGACAAGTGTCGGAAGGATCCACAGAAGTCGGCATTCTCGTCAAGGTTGTCGGAGTATGGCTGTGTCTGTTCTTTACATGAACAAGTCGAAACAAGGTACAGTTTTCCGATTCATAATTATGTGATGTATTCCTATAGGTTCTGTATCGATCCCCCTATTCCTGACCCTGTTCTGGTTAATAATTAAGTAGCAGCCATCCCACGGTACAAAAAAAACGTTATCTGATTAAGCCACACCACGGCACAGGAACGCGTTATCTGATTAGGTCATAACGCTTGCCATCTAATTAGGCAAGCACTATTCCTCCAGCCCCTGATAAGGCATACGGAGTTCTCAAAACAAATCAAACCTATGACAACCTGGGAAAATCCCTGCGGCCATTGTTTTGATTTCACCGAGAACTTCAGTAAAGAATGTGCTAACGACCAGTCCGTATGACATCCTTATTGACGTATCTATGTCCATCCTTACGTCAATCTCGGCACCTTACAGGTATAAATATTACCGACATTGCCTTAAGCAAACACACGCGGTGGTGACGAGATCGGAGCAGCGAGACTTGCCGAAGAGGCCAGCACAGAGCGGACCCCGCTGGCGCTGCCCCGCCTTCCTGACGCGCTGAGAACGAGACGCTGCTTTTCTCCTGCCGAGCGATCCAGCTCCGGCGCTTCCAAGCAGTCCTCGCAGGCAGCTCGAATATCAAGACCAGAGACGAGAGATACCAGCCCTCAACCATTCTAGATCTCAGGTACAGAACTGAATACCCCTTGCAGAGAATTCTTGAGTCAGTCACTTGGCAAAACAAACTTAACTTAAACTGCTACTTATCTACTCCCGCCCACGTATTAGGCTTAGGTCAGGTACACTGGGGTAGGCGTGGTTAGAAGCACCAGTTGAGTACGATTAGTCAAATGTATATATGTATGTATCTATTTTATCAGTTTTAAATATCATATGGCTTAGAAACCATATCAATGCTTCTGCAGTATTATTTTATACTCCTGCTTTTATTGTATGCACTTTACTTAACCATAAGTATCGCAATAATATCGATTCATTTCTCTTGTACGAGAAAAGAGACTGATCAATAAATAACATCTTTTATTGAACACGCCCGTCTCTTCCTTTTCTCTACAATCTGGTGAAACTAAGAATGCACTGAACTGACTGAGTAAAATAAGTTGTCTTTTGTTTTCACACGACTCTAGAGATACACTCTTGATTAGGGGAGAGCAAAGTTGTCATGTTCTATGGTTGTCAGAAACTAAATCCCTTCTTGTCTATCCAGGGAGGTTAAACTCCTCCTTGCCTATTCGAGAAAGTTTCTAGTGAACTCTGAGCTAGCTGGCAAAACTAAAAACTTTAAGTCTAATATCGTCAGTAGAAGACCTAGTTAACCTCTGTCCTAGGTCTATACTATTGAAGGTATTATTCCAATGCGCAGAGCCTATTGGGATAATAGGAACTACACTACATGGCGCCCAAACGTTTGGATAGGCGATAAAACTAACGCAAGACATTATAGTAACTCAGTCGTGCTTTTTCACACAGAACCCACTTTTTCCCATAATACTCCAAAGACGTCTGGAGTGGGTGAAAGGTCATATCCGCCAAACCTCGCAGGAGGAGACTCCTATGTATGGTTCTTGGTTTAGTCAACGTTGAAGGATACACTGTTCCAAAATATTGTGCATCTAATCTTTGTTTCCATAGAAACCTGATCTGCAAACAAACAGAATAACCTTCCTGTCGGTAAAATGATAGACAGTGATGAAGAAAGGGAGACAGCTAGAATAGCAGCTGAACTCCTTGTAGCAGACAATACTCTGCTGGAAAATGACCCAAATGCAATACTCATCCCGGTCAACATAAGGAAATCTATAACCTTAAAACTTATAGAAAATGGACTGACATCGAGAGGTGGTACAGTCTTATTCGTAATTGAGGCACACGAATATCGGCAGACAGAGGTATTCTATTCATGGATAAACTTTCCAGCAGCAAACGCTGTAACAAAAGAGTTCCACTATTATAAAATAGAGGAACCACCGGATATCTACACTCCTTTCGAGGAGGTGGAAATACCACTCAAATTCCAAGAGCACCTGCTCTTGTTTCATGGCGCCCTAAAACATAATAATCACATCACCAGGCTCGGTCCACTAGGTAGACCAGGAGCAAAGTGGCCGGTCCTAGCCAGATATACACCACATCCAGACATTGAAGAAATGCCTGCAGCAGAGCTTTTAATACAGCTAAAACAACTAATCAAAATACATAGACAATTAGTCCAATATGTAATGCGGACTTCAACAGTCCAACCAGCAATTAAAATTCCACAGCTGAACCCTCATCAGGGTAACACAAATAAAATTACACCACAGAACATACAGTCCTGTCTGGGTAAAGTACCCGCAAAACGGGAACAAATACCTTTCTGGCTAGCACAAAAAATCACTCAAATAGAGGCGGTGTTTCCAGACACCACCCCGGTAGAAAAACACAGGATTCTGACCATCTGTCTTCCAATGGGAATCGCACCACACGTGGAAGACTGTGACACTTGGGGTACAGTCTTTGCTTCCATATACACAAAAACACATGGTGTACCATCCATGTCAGTAATACCAGATGTGCTAAAACAAATTCAAGATGAATATGGTCCAGAACCCGCCTTAACTCTTGGTATGAAATTACTGAAAGACTTCAAGCAGGTCTCGGCTATATTATTAGCCAACATAAAGGGAGAAGCAGCAAACGTGGCGATCCGCCAAAGGTTAAAAGAGACAGATATAGCAGACCAACCAACTGAAATTGCCAGAATCATAGAGAAATCCTATGAAGAACTAGGAAGAGATAGTCTGGGTGGAATACCGGTAAAACCTCAACTGATTGAAAGTCCTGAAAAGGTATTTATTAAAAATAATTTAAACACTCAAAAAAAGAGCTGGGATGGAAACAAACAATCCAATCCTAAAGAAAAAAGATTCCAGTCCAGAGGAAGGTCTCCTCGGCAGAGAGAAAGATCTCCGAACCAAGGACGCAGGTCTCCCCAAAGTGAGCCCTCTGGGAAAAAATGCAACCTTAGAAATAGGGATAATATAAAGAAACCTGATAGATATCAAGATAATGATACATGTCCCTCTCAATCTTTTCAGACTTCCTCGCAGAAATCGAAAAGAAGAGGTCGATCAGAACACAGGGAAGAGCACGTCAAGTCCAAAGACAAGGAACCTGCTCATACAAATAAAAAGTTACAATTTCCAAAAAAGAAGGTAGCCATTATTAAAGTAATCAAAGATGCCGAGAATACTGAGAACACAGCTGAAAAACGGAGAATGGGCTCAGACAATGCTAGACAGCGCAGCAGAAGTGAGCATAGCTCGCAAAGTCCTTATGAATCATCTGGAGACAGTGGACACGAATGAATACATTCAGGTGGAAACTGCAGATACCAGAGTTAGCAAACCTCATAAAATATATGAAATTACATTGCGTATAGAGGGGGATAAGACTAGAAAAATAAGAGGACTATTTTGGGATAATCTGTCCAAGGGCTATGACATCCTTCTAGCTGAACGAGACTGGCCTCCAGAGTTTGTCAGGGAGTGTCCTCATGGCGAAGAAATAATTATGCCTGCCTTCTCAAATCATATTCCAATTCATAAAAAATATACACTTGCTAGAAAGTGGGCAGTAGCTCAAGCTCCTGCTTTATATAAAAATCATGTAGGATGGGATGAGGACTCTCCTCCCCACAAAATCCAGTTAAAATCACAACCTACTGCACAGAGGCAGTACCCAATTAAGCAAGAAGCTAAAAAACAGTTAAAAGAGATCCTAGATCAACTTGAATACCAGGGGGTGATTGAAACTTGCACCTCACAAATGAACAATCCTTTGTTTCCTGTCTCCAAACCAGACAACTCATATCGTCTAGTTTTGGATTACAGACACCTTAACTCTTGTTGCAAAACATTTGCAGTACAAAACTCGCATAGTGCTGCACTAATGAATAACATAGTGCGCAAAAAATACAAAACAACATTAGACATCTCTAATGGATTCTTTTGTCAAAATATAGCACCAGAGAGCAGATATTTGACTGCGTTCTCGGTAAATGGCTCGCAAAAAAGTTTCTGCCGTTTACCCCAGGGGCACAAGAACAGCCCAGGATTATTCTCAACGAGAGTAACAGAATTACTACAAACATACGATGACGAGGCATTATCATATGTCGACGACATTTACCTAACAGATGATGACTTGGATACTCACTTGAAGAGAGTGAACACCATAATACTTGGGTTCGCAGCAGAGGGTTACAAATTCAACTTTAAAAAATCAAGAATTGCCCATCTAACAGTCCTGTTTTTAGGATATGAATTATCAAGTGAAGGCAAAAGCCTGGCTGACAATTTCCTAGAGAAATGTGCTGTACTCCAAGCTCCTAGAACACTAAAAAACTTACAATCAATTCTAGGCTTCCTAAATTTCGGAAGAACATACATTGCAAATTACGCAGAAAGGATCAAACCCCTTTATGATCTAATAAAACCAGATTTTAAAAGAATCAATTGGACTCAAAAACACACAGAAATTTTGAGATCTTTACAAACAGACATGTTAATTAAAACAAAATTAGAAACACGTGACAACACACGCAATCTTGTGATTCGAGTCATCCCAGGAAGATGCGGATTCACATACCTGACCTCTAATGAGGAAGAAAAGGTACCAATTGCATACAAATCACACTTGTACACAGAAGCTGAAAAGAAGTTCAGTATTAAAGACAACATTGTTCATGCAGTTCAAACGGCTATAGCAAGAGAAAATGACAACGCTGACGGTAGACGAATCACAGTCAGAACAGCGGAGTCAGCCTTTGAGGCATTAACAACCCCATGTAATTTACCAACAACAGCGTTGAATCCAGAATGGATACAATGGGTGAATTCAATTACAACGGACAAAGTAAAATACTACTTTGATCCAGAATTAAAGGAATTAAAATATCTAGAATATGAAATGACATACCCTCTGCCAATCGACATTCTGCCTGTACGACAGTACGCCTGTGTAATACATACAGACGGGCATGCTCAACCCTCAGTTTGGGGAGAGCTGGCTTACAAGGCCACATGCGAAATTGTAAAAGAAGTGTGGCGCGGAGGTAAATTAAGACCTCTACTTACAAAAACACACTCAGTAGAAAATAATTCAGAACAACAAACTGAAATAATAGCGTTAAAAATGGCGCTAGATAATGCCAATCGCGAATTCCCGACACTTATTGTGTGCGATTCGTATTACTGCGTCAAATCATACAATAACGATTTACAGAAATGGATTCAAAACGGTTACAAAGATGACACAGGTGCAACAATAAAGCAAAAAGTGCTTTGGGAACAAGTAGTTCATTTGCAAAAAGAACTACCAAAGACTCACGTGATACATACACTGAGTCATCAACGTGATGGCGTTCACGTTGCAGGGAATTCATTGGCTGAGAAAGCCACAACGGCAGCAACTGAATCGGCTTCCGTAGTCAAGAAAAAGCGTGCAGTAAAATACATTGACGGTGAAACAGTGCTGGCGGTGAAAACGTCATCAAAAGGCGACTGCTCAGCACTACCGATCAACTATCCACTCAATTATACATACATAATCGATGCAAACTCCGTTCCTTTTGCTCGAATCCCTGGAGTGGGGGACAGAGTGATTCCAAACATGGACAGGAGAGGTTTGTTAATAGCAGACGCACATATGGGTGAGGGTCTCAGACACCTCAAACTAAAAGATTCCCTGGAAGAATTACAATCAGTGTACTGGTGGCCAGGTATGAGCCTGCATCATCACATCTTTGTAAAGAACTGCCCAGACTGCAATAGAGATCGCAGTGGCGAGAGAAACGGTATATTAGCATGGCGTTTCACTCCAGAATTGATCAACAATAAAAATTAATGCGTCCAATTAACATATAAAGACTAGTTTCCACTTGTGATGTAGACCCCAGCACTCGGCTGACGTCTGGACTGTTATAAAAAGATTTGCGAGTCTATAATGGCATATACGCTAGAAGCATGCTACGTTTGGCTGAATGTTTTTTCTTCTTGCCCTAAAGCGTATGAAAAACATGGCCAAATGAGCATAGCATAGCGGGACTCTTCTCACTTCCTACCTGAGGGAACGGGATGGTGTAAAGAAAAAACCAAAGGCATAAAGCAATCTATAACAGCGAAGGTATTAGGTTCGGGAGCTGGGTGGGTCAAACATCTAATAAGTGTCCAACGTAGTCTAAATAACCTGCCAAGAAATTCTCTGAGGGGATTCAGTCCGTACGAATTATTGTTTGGAACTAGAATGATGGTCTTAGATCTTGACAGTCAGACTTCAGTGGTTAAAGAAAAAAGCTTTGATATCAAAGATCGTTTGGCTATTTTACAGGACTTAAACGAAACAAGGAAAGACCTGAGCAACATAAAGTTGAAACAACAGCCAACGACCACTGAAGAAAAACCACTTGTCCCAGCAAGAACTGTCTGGATTCCAAAAGTCGGGGATCTAGTCAGAGAAAAGATCGCGGTAAAGAAGGAATTTGGTCCTTCTTACAGAAAAGCAGTTCCTGTCTTGTCTATCAACGGGACAAGATCAGTAGTACTACCGCCCCTTGCTGGTAAAAAGGAGAACAGAGTTGTATCAATCGACCTGATAAAACCACAATCATGTGGCCGATAACGAACAGTAGGCCGAGTGGACTCCCGATAAGTAGTAGAACACCAAGGTTTGCTACAAACACAGAGGTTCAATCTAAGAGGCTACTCACATTTGAAATGCCAACAGAACAACAACAAGGACTATGCAACAATGCTATGGAACTTAAACCTCTAAAAACCCAAATAAAAACATTTAGCAGAGACACACCAATCTACAATGAAGTAACAAATGACTATGCTGCTGCAACAAAACACAATAATAAAGCAAACAGCAATCCTGAAACAATAGGAACAATAGACAGAACGGCATCCGGTTACTTCATCAACTTCAATGATTCATCTAAAAACCTGAGTGAATCAAAGGAACAAACATCAACAAAAACCTTTAAAGACAAAGCTAAGGAACTTTTTCAACATCTGAAAGAAACCTATCTGATTTCTCCATGGATTGAATTCTGGGTGGCCTTAGGTGCACTTATCCTCATACTTTGGCTCATCATGGTACTTTGTTTGGGACACTTCATTGAGGGAAAATATGCTAAAATGGACACAGCAAGCCAGAAAATCAACTTGGTCCTCAAACCACACACGTCTTCACACGTCGAGAAAAGAGAACTTTCTTCAGTCAACTTCACAGCCAATCCTATACCCGGTGGGGTAGCATGGGACAATACTGATTATGAAATCTATGGTCCGGTTGAAATCCTGAAGTATCCACATCAAATCAAGATCTCATTGAGTGACTTTGTAAAACCAAGCTCAGTTGCTGATGATTGGGACGTTGAAAGCATTAATAATATGATGTCTGACCTAGTGATGTCTGCTAAATTTACAAAACATGATTATTTACAGGGTTTGTCTAATTATGATAAAATGTTCTGCTATAATCACTATAGTAATCATTATCTGCATAAATCTGCACAACCTAGAAATGTTTTAAATTATAATCAATGGGAACACTGTGCAACCCCTCCAAAAGGTAGCTCAAGAACTTTTTATGACAAATATTCATATTTTTCAGGGTTCAACACAAGTAATGCAGAAACATTTTATTTCAAATTATCAAATAAGACAGGTACAAAGACCATGCTTACAAACACTAAATTGATATATTCAGACTCATTTTTTGAGCAAATGAGTACATTTGGTTTTGAATACTGGGACAAAAATGTTGAAGTAAAAAGTGTTTGGGGTACAAAGGAATGGCAAGTACAAGGTATAGAATCATTGTTTAGAGCCTGCATGATCCCAGAACAAATTATATTTTTGAATGACACTGTTCAATAAACTACCTGTCTTGGCCTAGCCAAAATCAAAGACTTAAACAAACCGTCTATTCCAAAGCCATCAATGAACGGTAATATATCTTTAGATGAGGAGATAGACGTAAACCATATATTAAGCCAAAACAGAACACATCCTGATTGGAAACAGTGGTTGATCTGGCCCACAGATACTAATAACTGTCAAGACAGATTCCTGAACAAAATCCAGGGGTTCAAATTGACAAGGCCAGACTCTAGATATTCCCAAAGACAACACCCAGGGATAATTACCACGTACAGTGTGGGCAAGCTCTGCCTTCAATGGCTACAAACATCCACGCTGGCAGAAATTAAGCAACACCTGACTTTACTTACTGATGGTGCTGACTTGCGTGATTTCATTATGGGACCGCGCAAACAGCGTCAAAAACGCTTCATAGCAGCCTCTGTATATGCAGCTTATAACGAAGCCTGGAAAATAACTCAAATGGAAACGTCAGAGAGAATACGGGAAATTGACCGTATTAATTTGGAAAAATCACTTTCTGTAGTGGACAATGGGTTAATGACTCTGTCCTCCAGAATATACTCTTTGGACAGCATTGTGTCTTCAGCAATCGACATAATATCGCAAGACTTACTGTTGTTACAACACGGTCAGTCCCAATTGCGTTCTATTGTACAACTTGGCTGGACGTTACAAAATCTGCGTTCAGGCTATGTGCCTTGGCGTTTAATCAACACAACGTCACTATTCAATATCTTTAACCTTACTGATAAACGAATCAGTATGGCACAGAAGGGTGCTGATTATACAATCCTGAGCATTGAGAAACTCGAGAGATTACCATTGACAATGTCAGAACGACCTGTCAGTGAATGGATAATACATGGAATAATTAATATTCCAATATCTACTTTCAGGTTTCAATACTGCCAAAAATATATACAGGCTGGCATGTACGAAAAATTGGGTAAAGGGTACATTAAGTCAACATGGAACTTGCCCTATTCACATGCTTGTGTCAGTAATAAAGGCCGGAAAGTGTTTCTTAGTGGCAATAATTGTGCGATGTCACTAAGCGGTACACTTCTGTGTAATGGTATTAGTTTACACGGAGCCTGTGAAGGGTCCTCAAATAACCTTTCATGTCACCAGCTAGGCACACCTGCGACACAAATAGAACCATTCTTTAGGAGACTATCGAACGGGAGTTACATTATAATTGTAGACCGCAGATGTTGTAGCTTGGTGCCCGGAATACCTTATCTCATAACTACGACGGCGAAGGTCATGTGCTGTGAACGAGTATTGTTCCCCAGCGCAATGCCAGACAGGGAGGCAAGGTTATGGCCGAATTTGAAAATTGCTTCCATTCGAGTTGATACTTTAAGCAGAATGAAAACAGTGCTCCTTCAGACGCCGACCAGGCTCACGTCATCAAAAGAAACGTATGATCTCCAAGTTGCAAGGACAAAGGCAGAGATTCATTCATTGTTATCAACTAATTCCCCCATACATTTCGCAGAAATCCTGAACGAAATCTTAAATATTTCTGATACCAGTGGAGTCTCAAATGTATTTAAGACAGTGTTTTCGGGGGCTTTAACACCATTTAAAACCATTCTGGGTATTTTTCCGGACTTTGTCCATTCCATCTTTGGTGGACTTCCGCTCCTTTTGGGACTAGTGGCAGGAATCCTATTTTTGAAACTGTTATTTCGCTATGGCAAACCGTGTCACAGACAAAACACCTGCGACAAGGGAAGAAACAATCCTAGCCATTGGATACCGGGACCAGATATCTAAAATCCTTGGACAGTCCCGGCTTAGAGACCTGAACATGACTTGGTTTCTTTCATTTAGACCAATGTGGCAAAGCTGTGTTTTACCTGTATTAAGGTGCTTGCTATGCGGAGAAGAATGCGTGTTGGACACCTGTCTGACGCTACAATCGGATGCGCCAATGGATGCAGAAACTTTGTTGGGTCCGGTCACGGCTCATGCATTGTGCTGTCCCCAGCGGCTACCAATCCTGATGACGGCATTCGTGGAGACTTCACCACTACGATTGAGGGGTAGTGAGGTTCAAGATGAAAGCAGCATCGATCAGGTACGACCTTCTGTCAGCTATGCTGATCGAAACATCAATGAAGGCAATCATGCTCATGAATGCATGGTAACATCTTTTTCCGAGTTAATGGAACTTTCACAGGAAGCTGTTGACAGCTTTTTCGAGAGTCTAAATGATATGATGTTCTCACCAGAGCAGAAATAATGGCTTTTGAGCAAGCTAGCACACGGCGTTCCCAACACCCTGAATTTGGCCTTCATCTTTGATAATAAAGTATTGTGAACAATTCTTCTCCAGTTTACGGACAGCGGAACATAATTTTTTCAGCGGCCCCAAAATATGTTGCAATTTTTCGGGACACTTATCTTCTGCTTAAAGTAGAAACTATTCTTAGAGAACTAAAATTCTATTTTAGGAACTTTAGAGACATTAGCTGCCCTCTGGCATGTTCATATATATTTTATTTTGTGATGAAATGGTCTCGCTTTTTTTCTTCTGTCTTAAGAGCCATTTCATGTGTAATTTTCATATTTTATTAATAATGATGTATGAATATGCGTAATTTATTTAGCATTGTTATACTGCTTGAGTGCATATAATGCATATATATATCTTTTCGTATATTTCATGGTTTCAAAATGCATATGGATGTATTTTGGGGTGGTACGGTATACACGTGCTCTACTAGTATATTTACTATGCCTAGATTTGTAAATATGGACATAGTCTGCGTGGAGTGGGTGTGATGTATTCCTATAGGTTCTGTATCGATCCCCCTATTCCTGACCCTGTTCTGGTTAATAATTAACTAGCAGCCATCCCACGGTACAAAAAAAACGTTATCTGATTAAGCCACACCACGGCACAGGAACGCGTTATCTGATTAGGTCATAACGCTTGCCATCTAATTAGGCAAGCACTATTACTCCAGCCCCTGATAAGGCATACGGAGTTTTCAAAACAAATCAAACCTATGACAACCTGGGAAAATCCCTGCGGCCATTGTTTTGATTTCACCGAGAACTTCAGTAAAGAATGTGCTAACGACCAGTCCGTATGACATCCTTATTGACGTATCTATGTCCATCCTTACGTCAATCTCGGCACCTTACAGGTATAAATATTACCGACATTGCCTTAAGCAAATACACGCGGTGGTGACGAGATCGGAGCAGCGAGACTTGCCGAAGAGGCCAGCACAGAGCGGACCCCGCTGGCGCTGCCCCGCCTTCCTGACGCGCTGAGAACGAGACGCTGCTTTTCTCCTGCCGAGAAATCCAGCTACGGCGCTTCCAAGCAGCCCTCGCAGGCAGCTGGAATATCAAGACCAGAGACGAGAGATACCAGCCCTCAACCATTCTAGATCTCAGGTACAGAACTGAATAACCCCTTGCAGAGAATTCTTGAGTCAGTCACTTGGCAAAACAAACTTAACTTAAACTGCTACTTATCTACTCCCGCCCACGTATTAGGCTTAGGTCAGGTACACTGGGGTAGGCGTGGTTAGAAGCACCAGTTGAGTACGATTAGTCAAATGTATATATGTATGTATCTATTTTATCAGTTTTAAATATCATATGGCTTAGAAACCATATCAATGCTTCTGCAGTATTATTTTATACTCCTGCTTTTATTGTATGCACTTTACTTAACCATAAGTATCGCAATAATATCGATTCATTTCTCTTGTACGAGAAAAGAGACTGATCAATAAATAACATCTTTTATTGAACACGCCCGTCTCTTCCTTTTCTCTACAATCTGGTGAAACTAAGAATGCACTGAACTGACTGAGTAAAATAAGTTGTCTTTTGTTTTCACACGACTCTAGAGATACACTCTTGATTAGGGGAGAGCAAAGTTGTCATGTTCTATGGTTGTCAGAAACTAAATCCCTTCTTGTCTATCCAGGGAGGTTAAACTCCTCCTTGCCTATTCGAGAAAGTTTCTAGTGAACTCTGAGCTAGCTGGCAAAACCAAAAACTTTAAGTCTAATATCGTCAGTAGAAGACCTAGTTAACCTCTGTCCTAGGTCTATACTATTGAAGGTATTATTCCAATGCGCAGAGCCTATTGGGATAATAGGAACTACACTACAATTAAAGGCGCTTGACCTTTAGCGGCACTAGCGGTGAAGTTTTTGCGGGTATATTGACTTTGGCAGTTGCAGCAGGATTGGAACACACGTGAAACGCAGCGCAGCGCCACCGACATTTTAGGTGAAGTTTATGGCACGTCAGAGGAACGCAACGTAAGGAGACATGTCAGTGAAACGCAGCGTTACGTGACACCATTTTGACAGCTCATTTCATGTTGTTATTGCAGATACTTTGTATCATCCTAATTGGTTCTGGAAGCGTTTCTGTACGTAACGCTATTTACTCTTTTCCTCGTTATTTTTATTGAACTGGAGAGTTTTTCATTTTTGTGTCTAGTTCAAAGAACGAAGAGCGTGCACAGTGACACGCACACTGGTGGAAGTCTCTTTTATATACATTTGTTCATACCAACGTTCACTCGGAGTAAACCCTCATTTTGAGTGTGCACAGTGACACGCACACTGGAGGAAGTCTTGTATTTGCATATCTTTCTTGTACCTGTACACTGAGGTAGCTATCACATTGAGCGTGCACAGCGACACGCACACTGTTTCATCATAATTGACATTTGTGCAGTGGTGATTCACGCAGCGATGCGCACACTCTTTTAGACCTTTGCTGCATCGTTTTGGAAATTAATAGTGATGCGCATGTGATTAGCGATTTAAAGTGCACTTTATGCGAAATGGTGTTCATGCAGTGATGCGCACACTTTTCTGGAACTACATATGCGCAGTGGTGATTCACGCAGTGATGCGCACACTCTTTTAGACCTTTTCTATTAATTTTTCATCATCTGTTAATGTGTTTTTGGTGGAGCTTGAGAAATTGGAATGTTTAGACTTTGACACGCACATTACAATATGTCTTTGTTTCCTTATTCTGTATGCCAACCGTGATTTTAGACAATTTATAGAGTTTAGTATATTTAAACATTACAGAATGTGTTTTTTTTCCTTGCTATGTATGCCAACTGTGACTTTAGACAATTTATAGAGTTTGAATGATTCAACATAGTGTTGTGTGACTTGCTTATGTACAATACGTTGATTCATTTTTACGATTCATTTGTTTTTTCTGCTGTTAAACATGCAGTCAGTGTCACCCCCTCCACCTTTCCTCGAAACACCAGGTACTCCACCTGTACAATGGAGGAACTGGTATGATGCTTTCGTGACTTATATTGGTGCTATAGGAGCATCAAGGTTCAGAGCTGAGCGAAGGAAATACCTTTTAATTAATTCTTTGGGTTTTGAGGGAAGATCGATATTTAAGCACTTACCTGATTTGGTTCGCAATGCAAATGATGAAGAGCTTGATGAATATACTGAGGCTGTAAAAATACTTGAGATTCGTTTTGATATTCAACCTAGCATTGTTGCTATTAGGCACAAAATATCTAAAAGAGAACAAAAAGCTGGTGAAGATGTTGAGACATATATCTCGGTTTTACGTAAATTAAGTGCTGATTGTCAGTTTGAGGCGTTCACTGAACAATTAATTAGAGATCAATATATTTGCAAGTGTTCAGATAAAAATATTCAACAAAAATTGTTGTCAATGGTCAATCCAACTCTTGAAGAAACTATACGTGCAACCAAAAGTATTGAACTATCGAAAATCGCAGTAAAAGAGTTGGATGAGAAAGTTGTTTCTAATGAAAATGTTAATACCCCCCCATCCCTCAAGCGCCTTGAGACCCTCTGGGTGAGTAGTGCGCTATACAAATTGTTGAACTTGAACTTGAACTTGTTGTTCGCGCAAATGATAGCAAAAGCAGTTTTACGAATCGTTCAGATAACAAGGATTTCAAACAAAGTAATATATGTTATCGCTGTGGTAATTTGCCACATTTTAGGTCTGGTCGTCCTTGTCACAAACAAGAATGTTGTTTGTAGAGTTTGTGGGAGATTAGGACATTTTGTCAAAATTTGTCAAACCGGGAAACGTTTCTTACCTGATGTGAAACAATCATCTTCTTCTGTAACAAATGTGTCTGTGGTGGAGAACAGCGAAGAAGATCTTAGTAGAATTCAAGATGATTTGAAAGACATGGTTGTGGTCGTTGGAGATTTGTCTAACACTACAAAGGATGGTTCTGAGTGCGTTGATCCATATATTGATATTAATATTGGTGGGAAAACAGTTAATTTACTGGTCGATTCGGGTGCACGAATCACCATGATTACGCAAGAGTTATTTACTGCAATCTGGGGTTCTCGTCCCTTATTGCCTCCAGACAGATATCCAGTTTCATATGAAGGAAGGAAAATTGAATTGGCTGTTTTTTTTGTTGACACTATGGAATTTAGAGGAAGAACTATACAAGGCAAGATATATGTTGCAATCAAAGGATTGCTAATTTTGGGATGGTATCACCAGGGTTTATTCAAGATGGTGTTGCGACCTGGTACTAAAGACCAAGTTTCTGTTGTTGGTTCAGATGAGTTTAAGGTCAAATTGTCTGAGCATTATCCATTGGTCTTTAGTAATAGTCTCGGTAAAATCAAAGGGTTCTCACATGTCATCAAAGTGAAGGAAGGTGTGATTCCCGTTAAACACCGGTTAAGAAATGTGCCATTTAGTGTGAGGGACCAGTTAGAAAAATAACTCAATGTTTTGTGTGAAAAAGGGATTATTGAGCTAATAGAATCTTCGTTATCGTTGTCTCCATTGGTGGTCGCAAAGAAGAAAAATGGTGATCTTCGCGTTTGTGTTGATTTGCGCAACCTGAATAAGAAAATTTGGGTGGATTCTCATCCACTTCCAAAGATTGCTGACATGCTGAGCTTGATTCGCAGTTCTAAATTATTTTCCAAATTGGACTTAGCGTCAGCATACCCCCAGGTGGTCCTTGATCCCTCATTGAGACATCTTACTGTATTCGTATCACCTTTTGGTTCATACCAATATTGTCGTATGCCTTTCGGGTTGGCCTCTGCGGCAGCTGTTTTTCAGCGGATTATGACTCAAATGCTCAAAGGAATCAAAGGTGTTGTCATCTTTCAGGATGATGTATTGATTCATGGTGATTCAAATGAATCGCATGATGAGGGACCCTATTGTGTACTTGATGTCATGCAAGATTGTGGTGTTGTGTTGAAGCAGGAGAAGTGTGTTTTCAATGTCAGGAAAGTTTAATACTTAGGGCATATTGTGTCTGAGCAAGGAATAGAGCCTAGACCGGCACTCGTTAAAGCCATTGTCGACAGTCCTGCTCCGAGAGACAAAAATGATCTCAAATCATTTATAGGGTTGTGTGAATTTTATTCTCGTTTTGTGCCAGATTACGCTACTAGAACTCAACCTCTTACCCACATGCTGAAAAGAGATGTTAATTTCAGTTGGGATTCTATTACTCAGGAAACTTTTGATTGGGTCAAAGTGCAATTAGTCTGTCCTAAAATTTTTAAATTTTTTTATCCGTGTCATGTGCACCATCACTGTGGATGCAAGTGGTTTGGGGTTAGGCGCTATTTTGACTCAAATAGTAAATGGTGTGGAAAATACTTTGGGTTTTGCAGCAAGAGTTTTACGTGGTACAGAGTTGAATTTTGCGGTCATTGAGCGAGAACTGCTTGCCTGCTGGTGGGCATCTAGGAAATGTAATCCTTATATATGGGGAAGACATTTTCAGATACGTACTGATCATAGCCCTCTTGTTTCAATTCTTTCAGGTGAAAAGTTAAGAGATCAGACACCAAGGATAGCTTGTTTATCTTCTAAACTTTTACAATATGATTTTGATATTACATACATTCCAGGAAGTAAAAATGTGAGAGCTGATTATTGTTCTAGGTTTCCTGTTGAGGAATTTGATGTTGATCTAGAGGATGAGGATAAATGTTTCATCGCTAGTTTGGTTCTAGATGACATGTATGCCATTAGTGAAAAAGAATGGAGGACTGAATTAGAAAAAGATAGTTTACTTTCATGTGTAATCAAACACGTTAAGGAAGGTTGGCCTAGAGAGAAGAATGTTTCTTCTGCACTTCAAACGTATGTGAAAGTATTGATGGAAATTTCTGTTGAAGATGGGTTGTTAGTGCGTAATGACAGATTAATTCCTCCTGACACATTGAAATTACGTTTGGTTAAAGGAGCACATGAGGGACATTTGGGGAGGACATTGACCAAGAGAAGATTGCATGAATATTTCTGGTGGCCACAGATGGACAAGGATGTACATATGTTTGTGTGTGATTGTGTGGTTTGTTCTGGAGCAGAGAAAAGTTTTGTTGTAAGAACACTACCCTTGCAACCCATAGAGATGCCAAATGCACCTTGGATGAAAATTGGTGTTGATCTAGTTGGTCCATTCAATGTACTCCCATCTTCATCAAGATTTGCCATAGTTGCTATTGACTATTTTTCTAAATGGCCTGAAGTGCATTTTATTGGTGAGCCAAATTCAAAGAATGTGATTGACTTTTTAAAAGACATTTTTTTACGTGAGGGGTTTCCATCGACCATTGTAAGTGACAATGGGGTACAGTTTGTCAGTCATGAGTTTGAGGAGTTCTTGAAGGAAAGTGGTATTAGTCATTGAAAGAGTTCTCTCTATCATCCACAAACAAATGTTTGGTGGAGGGAATGAACAGGGTTCTCAACAATTGTGTTCAGTGGGCTTTGACGGAGAAATGCAGTGTGCAAAATGCGGTTTGATCTATGTTACGGTTTTACCGCACTTCTCCGCATTCCTCCCCCAAAGTCTCTCCTTATGAACTTTTTTACGTGGAAGAAAGCCTTGTTCTAAAATTTGCACGGGATGGATGTCTAAATGGGTAAAGATGAATTCTGTTTCTGATATTAGCAAAGTTGCTAGAGAAAATGTTTTGTTAGCACAATCCAAACGGAAAAAATATTTTAATTTCAGGAAATGAGTGATTAACAATTCGTTTACCATTGGTGATGTTGTACGTGTTAAGTTCCCTATGCATAAGAAGAAAGGAAGCTCTAAATTCTCTGATCCTATGGTCATTGAGAAAGTTCAAGGGAATGCTGTTAGGATGGCTAATAAACAGTGGTGGAATGTTTCTAGAGTTGTGAGAAATGCTGGAGGGTTAAGACCTGTAGAAACATCTTCTTGCGAACATGGTGTTTCTGCTGACTCTGGACATTCCGACATTGTTTTACGCAGAAGCAATAGACAAAGATTTGTCCCTGCAAGATATCGTTGAAATTGCTTTAACTAATGTTTCTCCCTGCAAGTTGTTCTTAGGTTTGCTATTGTGGATCTATTTAGAATATCTTATTTTTGTTTTTTGGGTTTTTTTTGTTTTTCTTTTCTTGTGCTTGTTTTTCTGTATATAGAAGGAGGATAATGTAGGGTTTAACCTTTTTATTACATGTTTAGCGCGAGGCTCATCGCACGAGTCAATGTGTGTTCTGTTTCAGAATGCTGATGTTTGACTGTTCTTGTGTCAGTTGACTTATATCTTCTTTGTCCGCTGGTCGCTGCGCGGCACTTGTCTACAATAAAGATAACTTACCTTCAATCATCTGTGTTGGTGGTCGATTTCACTACAAATATGCCCCTAAGTACTCAGAAGGAACGACTGCTGTATGTCTTCCAATCGCATGGGTGTTACATAATCTGGTACAGCAAAGCAGAAGGAATGTTTCTTGCTGGATGAAGGTTGAAGCCAGGATTTAGGTTTCACTAGCAGGCAGCTCTATCTGTTTTTGCCAAAGAAATGAAATGAAAAAAACATTTCTGTAGCGCGATAGCTACCCTGAGGCATCCCATCGCTGTAGACAGACGCAGACAGAGGGAAGGAATCAGCGGTTATTAAAAAGTACGGTATTTAGGAGTTTGCGGAAGGGTAGGAGATTGGGCCCCATTTGCATACGGAGGGGGAGAGCATTCCAAAGCTTGGCAGAGTTGTAGGAAATGGAGCTTCCACCGCATCAAGCTCTCTTTATAATGGGCAGTAGGCCGTGGGACGAGGATGTTGAGCGGAGGTGCCTGTTTGGCTGGTAGGGGGTTATCAAGGACTGGCTGATTAAGGAGCCTGTCTTCCAAAAAGTCTTGTGTGCAATGCACATGGATTTGAATTGGATACTCTCCTTCACTGGAGTGGAGGCTCCTTATTGCAGGGGCTGCGGAATGTCGTGGAGGGATCTGGAGGAGCGTACAGGCAGCACAGTTTTGGATTATATGGAGCTTGTGTATAGTGGTTTTCAGGGCCCCTAGGTAGAGTGCATTCCCATAATCCAGACGGGAGAGGATAAGACCCTTAACCATGATTTTTTTTGCTTGAAATGGGAGAAGGGGCAGTAGCTTACATAGCAACCTCAGCAGACCATAGCAGGCAGTCCAGAGTTTTGACGCTTGGTGGTTAAAGCTGAGGGAGCGGTCCAACCATATGCCAAGGCTTTTGATCTGGTCTTTGGGTACTGGAGCGGGGCCAAGGCATTTCGGCCAAAGTTTCTCCGAGCTGTGAGAGGGGGAGTTTCCGAGAAACATAATCTCAGTTTTGTCCCTGTTGAGTTTCAGGCAAGAGCGTTCCATCCTTTGGCCACCTCCTCAAGACAGCTTCCAAGATTACTTGATGTTTTTTCGGGGTGGTTTAATGCTACCACAAGCTGAGTGTCATCGGCGTAGGTGATTTTTTTTATGCCAAATGGAATGGAAGGACAATATCTGCCAGGGGACTCATGTAAATATTGAATAGTGTGGGGCTCAAAGAAGATCTCTTAGGCACACTGCAGCATAGGGGCATCCGTTTGGAAACAACATCACCTTCAAAGACCTGGAAGAATCGTTTGCCTATAGAAGGAATGTAGCCAGATGATGGCATTGCCTGATACACCCAGATCGCTTAGTCTCAGAATCAGCGTGTCATGATTTACAGTGTTGAATGCGGCACTGAGATCGATAAGAATAATTGCAGCAGAGCCACCCTGATCCAAGTTCCTCCTTGCTTCCTCCGTTACAGCAAGGAGGGCGGTTTTGGTCCTGTGTTGGGGACAGAAGCCAGTCTGTGAGGGACTGAGTAGGCTGTTGATTTAAAAAAAACTCTACCAACACTGAGTTAATATGTTTTTCCAAGATCTTACTCGGCCAGGGAAGTGGAGAGATTTGGTGATAGTTGCTCATGTTGTTCTGGTGTAGATTTGTCTTTTTTAAGAGGCCCTTTTCCATGTCACATTTCCATGCCGTGGGACCACTCCAGCGGAGATGGAGGCGTTCAGCTGGTCGAGAACAATTGGTAAAATGTTTGCTATGACTGGTAGCAGGGCACGGGGAGGCGCTGGGTCTAGGGGGGAGCCTGACTTTACCCGGTGTATGATGGAATCTAGTGATACAAGGTCTAAGGGGGAGAACAGTTCCAATGTGGCTTGAGTTCCGCATCCTAAACTAGTTTAGTGGATTTAGACTGAATAGGAGTGAAGGTAGAGTAAATATTTTGTACTTTCTGGTGGAATAACTCCATCAGGTTGTTACACCATGTTACAGCATCATCCACTGTAGGTTGCTTCTGGGGCAGTTCTAAGAAGGTTTTGGAAATCTGGTAGATTTCCTTGGGAGAGTGAGAAGCAGCCTTGATTTTTCCCTCGTAGAATGCAGCTTGAGCAATTTTAATTTCATATTTAAAGGTGTTTATTGCCTCCCTGTATTTGGCTTTGCTAGGGACTGCATAGGTTTGTCTCCATTTCCTCTCTAACCTTTTGCAGTGTTGCTTGTGCTCCCATAATTTAGGGGAGTACCAGGGAGACGTCGTTGCTCCGCATTTATTGTGGGTGTGCTGTCTGCGAAGTACGTCGACTAAGGAGCTCTGGATCAAGTGAATACATTTTTCGTTGGCTAGGATGGGGTCACTGTTAGGTCAGGAATGTTTCAAGGGCTGGGATCCAGCATTCTCTAGGAAGCTTGGACCAGTTGCATTCCCAGCGTGAGGTTAAGTGGGATTTCCCAAGTCATGGGGATCAAGAAGTGGTCAGACCAGGGAAGCGAAGATGGCACCCCTGATGTAAGATCAGGACAGTTGCTAAATATGGGATCAAGCAGGTGGCCTTTAATGTGAGTAGATTTAGATACTAACTGCTTTAACTGAAGTGCAAAGAGGCTCAAGTTTAGTTCACTAGTGGTGTGATCAGATGAATTGTCTAGATGAATATTAAGATCCCCCAATACTGTGAAGTTGGATGGCGAACAAGCTAAATTGGAGATGGTTATCAGGAGAGTATTGAGGAATTGGCTCAGAGATCCGGGTGGGCGATAGATTAGCAATCCAGAGAAAGTGATTATGGGGGAGAAATCTATGGAAAAGAGGAAACTCTTGCAATCTGACACCTGATCTGGAGAGATGCAACACTTAAATTGGTCTTTGAAAATGATTGCGAAGCCCACCCCTCTGCCTTTCTTACGGTCCTCTCGTTGTATGAGGTAGTCGCAAGGGAGATTTTCAGCAAGAACTGTCTCGGAGTCATTGTTAAGCCACGTTTCCATCAGAAAGAGAGCATCAGGTTTAAGGTCCTCCATTAGTAGGGCGATTTTAGTGGCATGCTTAGGAATCGATCTGCAGTTAAGCATGAGCATCTTCATACTGGCGTGATTTATGGGGGTGTTCCGTGCCTTGATGACCGGCCGAAAATCAAAACCACAGTGGGGACAGTCAGTGTGTTCATCTGCTACATTCCATAGGTGGGGGCACTTATCAGATGTTGTTCCCCTTAGGTTACGTAGGGTATAAGGGCTATAGGATATAATGTGGGACGGGGAACAGACAGGGATTCTGGCCCGTAGCCGCGGACGGGTGCAGATAGGCTGGCCTTTGGCACGTCGGCTGCGTGCGTCCGCTGCGTGCGTCCGCTGCGCGCGTCCGCTGCGCGCGAAGCTTGTGGCATGTGGGCTAAATAGTGGGAAGGCTCCACCACCTCCGGTCTCCTGCCCAGAAGTGGGTGGGGAATGTTGCCGGATACTCCCTTCATGCAATCAGGACAACCAGTGGTGGACTGGGGAGCAGTGAGGTGCAATGAAGAGAGGTAAGTAAGAGTGAATGCGCGGCAAACAAAACAAGGATTCTTCAGTTTATAAAAAAATTGTAATAGCAGCAATGTATGTTTAAAAGTAACAGTGCTTCAGCTTGCCTTCAGCATATGCGCGTCCCTAAGACTAATTGTGTACAGTACAATATGCATACAGTAGGCTTCGGTCCAGTGATTGCGTGACTTTCTTGATAATCTCAGTTTTCTGCTTCTTATTTGCTGGATTTCCACTATATTCTTGTGTTTGCCCCCTACTTCTAGTAGTGCATCTTTCCAGAGTGGATTAGTTTTATCTTTACATTGCTGAGTTGAGAAGACTATCTTTAATACTTGTAGAGAAATGCATTTGTTTTCTTATTTTTAGGGGAGTTAGGTGACATATAAGAGCAGACTTCAGAGACCAGAAATTTGCCAACACTTTTTATGGACATGCATGTGTGCCAACTGCTGTGTATCTAACATTTGCTTAACTAATGTTCTTTGCTAGGCCTGAAAGCCTTGGGGTGGTCTTCCCCCAACTTTTTGCCTGCATCCCTCCCTTTTCTTACCTCTTCTTTTCATGCTTTAGCACTCTGCACCATTTACCACTGCTAATCAGTGCTAAAGTGCTTGTGCTCTTCTCCCTGAACATGCTAATATTGGTTCGTTCCCGACTGGCATATTTAATTTATTTGTGAGTCCCTAGCAAAGTTCACTACATGTGCCCCGGGCCTGTAAATTAAATGCTACTAGTGAGCATGCAGCACTGATTGTGCCACCCACATAAATAGGCCGTTAGACACGTCTCTGGCCTGTGGGTCCCTGAAGTTCCCACGGTGGAGGTTGATGGGGTCCCTGATGAGGAGCCCCCCAAACCAACCTGGAAAGAGTTTGCTGTCCTAGGTGATGCCCACCAGGGGGTAATTCTGCCAAGTGCTCGAGTGTTCCAACCTTGAGGGCTTGAGACACCAGGGCTCCAACCCATGCAGCAGATGAAGCCACTGGGGATCACCTAATGTCCCAGAAAAACAATCACCTTTACAGTGAGCCTAAGGTTTCTGGTGCTGGGGCAGCCCATGTGCTGGTGGTCCCCCAATGCTCCCAGACCTTCCTACTGGGCCTGGGTCTCGAATTTCCCTTGGCAGGACATTTGGGGCAAGACAAGACCTTTTCCATGCTTGTCGCCCACTTTTATTGGCCCCAATGAAAACAAACTCAGATGCATTCTGCACTTAATCTCCCACCTGTAAGGCCAGTGGGAAATCAGGGAAAAAGTCAAAGGCTCCCCTGATCCCATTACCTGTGGTTGGCAACCCCTTTGAAAAGGAGGGCATGAACCCAAGACAGATTTAGACAGAAGGTTTGTTTTGGTCTTGATGGACCAGGTCACTCGCTACCCAGGGGCAATCCCTCTGAGGTCAGTGACCATGCCTATAGTCGCAAGACTTCTGATGGGGATCTTTACCCGTGTTGCGTTCTTCATGGAGGTAGTGCTAGCCAGCAGCACTAACTTCATGCCAGCGTACATGAAGGTCATGTGGGATGAGTATGCTGTAACTTACAAGTTCACCACACACTATCTCTCTCTCTCAAGCCAATGGCCTAGTTGAACTGTTCAACAAGACCTTGAAAGGCATGATAATGGTCCTGCTTGAGCTCATGAGGTGTAAGTGGGACATCCTCTTGCGATGCCTTATATGTGCCTACAGAGAGGTGCACAGAAAGAAGTACGGTTTAGTCCCTTTGAACTCCTCTGTGGACACCATGTTAGGGGGCCTCTTAGCCTTGTCAAGGTGTTGTGGGAGAACGCTCCCAAGAACCCCCCCAGTGTCTGGTCAGCTACATGCTGGACCACTGCAACCAGATGCACCACTGCTGGAAAAAGGCAAAAAATAACCTGGAGGCTAACCAAGAGGTGATGAAACTCTGGTACGATCAGAAGACCAACCTGGTGTAGTTTCAGCTTGGCCAAAAGGTATGGGTTATAGAACTGGTAGAGTCCAGAGCTCCCCAGGACATCTGGACTGGCCCATACAAGATAAAGGATTGGAAGGGGGAAGCCATCCACCTGGTAGACCTCCAGACCTCTAGGAACCCCCTATGGATGCTCCATGTGAACTGACTGAAGCCTTACTTCAAGAGGTCCAAAGTGAGCATTCTCCTAGTGACAGAAGATGGCAGATAAGTGGAGAGTGAACCTCTCCATGACCTTCTTTCTGAGCAGGAACCTGATGTATGAGTGGAGGGTGTCAAACTCTCTGCCACTCTGACCCCAGAACAGCAAGGTGACTGTTACCAGTTACTGGAACAGTTTGCCCCTTTGTTCTCCCTCCCCCCTGGACTCACACATCTGTTCAACCATGATGTCGAGACAGGGGACAGTCCCCCTGTAAAGAACAACATTTGCAGGTGGGATGACAAAGTATGAGCTACCATCAGGGAGTAAGTTTTCAGGATGCTGTCATTATCAGTGATTGAGCCCACCCTCTAATAGTCCTTGATCCAGCCCGTTGTATTTGCACCAAAGGCTGCCCAACCAGGTGCCAACCCAGAGCTCAGATTCTGTATTGACTACAAAGGACTCATTCAGCCACCAAGACTGATGCACATCCCATCACCAGAGCTGATGAGCACAATGACAGGCTGGACGCTGACAAATTCCTCAGTACTTTTAATTTGACATCAGGGTACTGGCAGATTGACAACTGAGGGGGCAAAAGAGAGGTCAGAATTTCCAACTCCAGAGGGTCATTACCAGTTCTGGATAACACCCTTTGGATTGAAGAAGGCCCCTCTTCTTGCAATTGTTGTTTAATGGGGTCCTGGCTGGTAAGGAGGCTTTCTGTGCCACCTACTTAGACAACAAGAGCTGAACTTAGGTAAGCCACATCATGACTGCATTATTGTGTGTCCTACCGTGGCGATGGGCGCTTGTCCCCCCCGTGTCCGGGGTGTAACTATCAACTCCCACGTTCTTACTCATCAGTCCACCCAGACCCTAGTTACACTTTGCCTTATGTTCCAGACAATGCTGTTTCTCATAGCTGCCGAGCAGCACTTATTAACACTCGTTCTCTTCCCTCCCATAGTCTCCAGATTAGCGAATTTATACTCGCCCATGACCTAGATCTATTATTTGCCACTGAAACCTGGGCAGATGCCGGGTCAGGGCCGGACTTTTGTGCTGCAACCCCTGATGGATATAGTGTAGCCAGACATGATAGACCTATAGGTAGAGGTGGCGGCCTCGCTATTATTTACAGGGATAAATATCGTACCACCTTGGATCCCATAAATTCCGCCAACTGTGAAGCAGCTACCTTTGCTATCAGCATTAATTCCAAACAAGCTCTGAAAGGTATACTACTATACCGCCCTCCTGGCCCCCGTAACCCTTTTCTTTCTACTTTCTCTGATTTAAATCACCACATCATAAGCTCTGAGAAGTACATGATACTGGGAGATTTCAACTTCCATTTGGAAGAACAGGACAACCATGACACTATCCAACTTATTGCTGATCTCTCCAATTTGGGACTGCACCAATTGGTTAAGGGCATCACACATCAGGCGGGACATACCTTAGATGGTCTGTTCACCAATGATCCTGACATTTTTGTACTGGACACTATTCCCATCATGTGGTCAGACCATAGGGCCATTACATTTCAGCTAGACATCCGGACCGCAAATCTTTTATTACCCAGGCCACGAACTAGGGGAGGGACCCGTGCCTGGAAAAACGCGGATATCCCTCAGATGTTAGATTCTCTGGCCTTGTCCTGCCCTCAGGGAGGAGATACCCCTGCCCTATCAGCCTCAGATTTCCAGGATTGGATTCGAAGTGCCGCTGATCTAGTGGCCCCGGAGAAACTCACGAGACCTAATAGAGCATCTCCGTCGGCCGCTTGGTACACTGAAGATCTTAGACTTCACCGCCAACACTGCAGGAACTTAGAAAGGCGCTGGAGGAAAGTCTATTGCCCCATAGCCAAACAAATCTATAAAGACGCCCTCAGAATATATAAAAATGCGATTACTGCCCGAAAAACTGCTTTTTTCTCGGCACAAATAGAGAATTCCGCCAATTCGGCTAGAGAGCTGTTCTCTGTTGTTACGACTCTGTCCACTCCCTCCACTGGACCTGGGGTCAAACCTTCACAGTTTTTCTGTAATCAACTGTCTACTTTCTTTACCACAAAGGTGGCAGATATATATGCTTCCTTTGAAGGGGATATCAGAACTAAACATAGAATCTGTACTGGGGAAGAAGCAATTTGTGATCATAATCTTGATTGCTTTCCCTGTTTTACACCCACTTCACAGGATAACATTATCAGACTCATTTCCACCATTAAGTCGGGCTCCCCTCTGGACCCCTGTCCTCCTTCTGTGATGGTAAAACTCTCAGAAGTGATCTCATGTCCACTCATGGAAATCTGCAACACTGCATTCCACACAGGTCAATACCCCAGCCTGTGGAAGAAGGCTGTCATAAAACCCCTTTTAAAAAAACCTTCCTTAGACCCTACAGCTGTGGCCAGTTACAGACCCATTGCGTGTCTGCCTTTTCCTGCCAAAATATGCGAATTCCTGATGAATAGACAACTCTCAGAGTTCATCGAGGTTCACCAACTCCTCGACGAAACGCAGTTTGGGTTCAGGAAAGGGCATGGAACTGAGACCGCCTTGATAAAGGCTTCTGATGAGATCAGGGCGATTATGGACCAGGGAGGGGCGGCTGTCCTGATCCTTTTGGATCTATCAGCAGCCTTTGACACGGTCGACCATACCATTCTGGTCGACCGTGTCACAGCTCTGGGGATAAACGGACTGGCCAGGGATCTTATTTCATCTTTCCTGGAAAACCGTACCCAGACAGTTAGGTTGGGAGATTTCTACTCCCCTATCACTGCACTCCCTTGTGGAGTCCCACAGGGCTCCTCGCTAAGTCCCATGCTGTTTAACATTTACGTAGCGGACTTGGCTAGGGTAATAAAGGCCCATGGGGTACGGCTCACATCCTACGCAGATGATACCCAGCTGATTCTGGCTATCCATAGAGATGGCCCTACTGTGGCAGCCAACTTCCAAAGAGCCATGCTCGAGGTCAGCACCTGGATGGCCTCGAATTGTCTAAGGCTTAACTCGGACAAGACCGAGATCATGACCTTTGGCAGGCTCTCTCCTGAATGGTCGTCCATCTGGTGGCCTGAAAAGCTGGGCCCTCCACCTGTCCCAGTGGAAAAGGCCAGAAACCTGGGAGTGATGTTTGACAGTAAGCTGTCCTTTGACCTCCACACTAATAAGGTTGTCTCTTCAGCTTTCTTTATTTTGAAAAAAATTAAGAAAATACTGCCTTATCTCCCTACCTCAGCTGGGAAAACTCTGGTCTCCACCTTAGTTTTCTCAAAAATAGACTATGGGAACGCTCTATTGTTACATACTCAGAAGCGTGTTCTAACGAAGTTGCAGTCTATCCAGAATGTGGCTGCAAGGATTCTCCTAAATACCCCTCGCCGCAAGCCCACCACCCCTGCCATCCGCCACCTCCATTGGCTGAGAATTCAAGGCCCTCTGCATTGCCTACAAGGCTGTACATGGCATACGACCCAGGTTCCTTACTGAAGCTTTCCAGCTCTATACTCCCAAGAGGCAACTAAGATCGGCCAACACCTGTCTCCTCTCTGTACCGCGTACAAGAACTGCCACTTGGGGAGACAGGCGCTTTCTGGTGGCCACTCCAAAACTTTGGAATCTTTTGCCACTGGCCATTAAGAGCGCCCCGAACCTGATGAGCTTTCGCAGGCTCTTAAAAACATGGTTGTTCAACCAGTAAGATGATGGTTGATTCTAGTAGCTCCACAGCGCAGAGACACCCCAGGGTATTTGTTGCGCGATAAAAATTTCGAAAATAAATAAATAAACATTACCATCTACAGTTCTAGAAGGGAGGAATACCTGCATCAACTCCCTATGTGTGCAGTTTCACACTGCCTTTTCGACCTGGCAAGTTAACCCACTTGCCAGACCTTAACCATCCCTTTTTAAACATTTACGTTACCCCTAAGGTAGGCCATGTATAGCCCACAGGGAAGGGTGCAGTGCATTTAAAAGGTGGGACATGTACTTTTAAACTGTACATGTTTTGGTAGTGAAAAACTCCCAATTTCGTTTCCCACTACTGCAAGGCCTATCTCTCCCTTAGGGTAACAGTGGGATTACCTTACTACATCTTTGAAGTATAACTCCCAATTGTGAAGAGACAAACTTTCCAAGTTTAGTGCCACTGAACTCACAATTTAAAATCACAACTTACGGTGAAGTTGGATTTTATATACCAGTTGAGCAAATGCCACTTTCAGAAAGCTTGAAATCACAGAAAAGTGTCAGGGGAGGTTTACTTTAAATATTGGTAATAAACCTGAGACCACTAATTCTGAGGTTTTTGAGCATTTATTCTGCTTAGACTTGATAGTTCAAAAATACATTCATAAATCAATTGGACATGTCTTTTAAATGGAAACACCACATTAGTAAATCACACAATTGTAACACATTTGTATGCATGATTTAGAACCAGAAATTATTGTGAATATTTAAAATAAACCTCCCTGAACACCATTCTGTGATTTCAATATTTGGATTGTACAGTATGGGGAGTACAGGACCCAAGCCTTCATTGTTTTCACTTTCAGAAAGCTGGCATTAACTTACTTTAGCCAGTTGGTGTCTTCTGCCTCCCAATGAATCTTTTCTGTCAGGTGGTGACACCCCAGTCCTAGATCTTTGAAAGTGAACGTAGCAGTTTGCTCCAGTGGAACAAACGTATCCTCTTCTGCAAGAGCTGGATCAATGGATTGGCGCTGTTACGGGAACCGGACCTGGGCATTGCACTCCGAACCACTGCATCGCACTCTGCATCACCGCTTCATAACCGATGCCCCACTGCCACTGTGTGGAGAAAATAAACACATCCCCTCTACAGCGTGGAGAAACCCGGCACATATGCATTTAGAGCCACAGCACTTTGGAACTGATGCTTCGCTCAGGGACCCGATGCATCGCCGCAGTTGCATGGAGATATTCGATGCAACACATCACCTGAATGGAGATCACTGATGCATCTTGCTGTTGCGACCAGGATCAAGATGTTTTTGCTCTGTGGGCCCTGCAGCAGGCCCATGCTCCATTGTGGTCAGCCTGTACTCTTGATTTTGTCTTGCTCCAGTGCAACCAGTTAATTCTTTAGGTGCCACTTGCATCTAAGCGCTATATTTTGCATTTAATCTTTACAAATGGATATCTTGTTATCTGGTGGATAGATGGAAGTCGTTTTGGTCGTGTTTTATTTATAAAATCAAAATCTATTTTCTAACCTGATGTGGAGTCTTTTTGTTTTGTTTCCACTATGTTTTTTGTATAAAATGTTGCGCCAATACTTTATACAATGCCTCTGAAGTTAAGCAAGACTGCATTATGCCAAGCTACCAGAGCGTGAGCACAGCATAATTTAGGTTTTGTTGTGCCCTACCCTGACTTGTGGTTCCTGCTTGGACAGGGTGCATACCTCTGCCAACCAGAAACCCAATTTCTTCTACCTCACCTCTTCTCTTTCCCAACTTTATCACCATTTATTTCCCCAATCTACATGCTCTTTCACCTGTCTGCTTCTCTACAGCCCCTCTCCTGCTGCCATCAATCACATGGGATGGCAGGAACGTATACATCGATCACTTAGCCAGAGATGTATTGCTCTTCATTCAAAAGACCAAATTATATGAAAACAAAAGCTTGAGCTATTTGATACACAGTGATTCCTCACTGGGGTACATATTGATGCAGATTTTCCTGCAGATAATTTACCTCAAAAGTCGCAGTGGGACCATATAATAAGCCCATGATATCCATACATTGCCCCTTCACTTGACAAGCGGCAATTGATAATCCTGCATCATTAGCAGACTGACCTTTTAGAGGGGTGCAAGGGGGATTGCACCCTAGAAGCCTTATCAGTACATCCCAGAAGGAGCACGGTTCAAGCAAAGGCTATTGGATTCAGGGCCAGACTGGCTACTGGGCATTTTGGAATGCTGCTGAGCTGGGGGCTGATTTAGTTGATGGGGACCTGTGTGTGCTGAACGAAATTCATTTTGCTTTGTTTATTTCAAAGCACACGCAGGTCTCCATCAACAAAATCAGCCCCCACCGCAGTGAAATCAGTCCCCAGCACGGCAGCATTCCAAAACACCCGGTACTCAGTCCGGCCCTGATTGGTTTATCCTGGTTGACAGTTTTACCTTCAAATTGGGTCTCTCCGATAGAAGTAACACTAGAAGGGCAAAACTGAGAGCTCTATGAAATTGATATATCGAATTCAGAGTTCCGCTGAAGCCTTGAGTTTTGGTAGCAAACGTCTGATCATAACTGACTTGAAAATTGTAACAGCTGGGACATGGCCATAGTGAGGAACCCATGCTGAGCTCTGGTCATTGGACAAACTGCAAGCCCAGAGGATTACAGTGTTTGATACATGAATTCACTAGATTGAGGCATCAGGTGATTCCACATCTAATGAGCCCAGATCTGAGACAGTGAGTGCTCATGACACTGTGGATAGAGTATGATTCTCTGCACCCCCTCTTTCATCCCACAGTGGTGTGCAGGAGGGCATTCAAGATGGCTGCTGCATTAGTCAGTAGATAATGTGTTGAAGAAGCTATGCTTGGCTCATTGATTCCGTCAAAGCCACTAAGGACACTTTGGCTTTATCGGTTGTTAAAGGCCCTCACCCTCGTTATAGGGCCGATCCATAAGCTAGTTTGAGGGCCTTTAATAACTGGTAAAGCCCTCGGCAGTGGACTATAAGGCTATTGTGGATGAAACAGACCATCACAAACATGAATTGTCCCACAAAATTGATGATGATAAAACAGATGCAAAACAAACAATATTCATATTAGGGGCATCCTCATATCACTCCCAGACATGGTGCAGGGGTCTATTCTGCAGTTCCTTACAGAGCCTGAAGGAATCAATCATTAACTTAGATCACAATAAGAAGAATAATGTTACAACTGATAAACTGACAAGAGTGTGTTTTCTGAAAATCAAAGAAAGCATCCCAGCAGCAGGACATAGACCAGTCACCATTAAAGATGCTTTAATCACGTACTTTCAGAATATGTCCAACACAAAATCAGCCCAAAGAAAATCGCTGAAAGTAATGATTGGACATTTAGGATTTAAACAAACCCAGCACAACAGGAGATCCCCTTTCAAGTGATATCCAAATACTACAACTCAGTCACCACCTGTGAAGAAGAAAACAAGTTGTAGGGATGGGAAAGAAGATACAGTGTCTGATGTTAACCCAACCTGACCATCCCAACCATTCA
This sequence comes from Lissotriton helveticus, assembly GCF_964261635.1. NCBI lineage: Eukaryota > Metazoa > Chordata > Amphibia > Caudata > Salamandridae > Lissotriton > Lissotriton helveticus. Next base: position 825,130,978 of record NC_136057.1, read on the forward strand.
AATGCCTTCTCAGCATTTTTAGCCTCAAGATCTTTCTGTGCCAATCTTTTGGTTCTGGTTACTTAAAAAATGCTTCTCATGTTACCTATGTCTTTCCTTAATTAAGAACTTGCTCCATGCCAACACGCTTCTTCAAACCAAGCCATATTTGAATTGTGGTGCATTTTACAAAAATCCGTCTGTTGCTCATATCGTGCTCTTACTGGTGCTATAAAAGGTCGATGCATTGAATTTAATGTTGCCTGTGTATATATGAAGTAGTGTATCAAGCCTTAGCAGGGCCTCTCCACAACACTGACGCGTTGGGAGTGGTCATTGATTGGCTCACTTCAAGAGTTGCCCCTAAACTTATCCAGGTAGGCCGCTGTGCACTCCCTCTATGCTGTTTGTCATTTGGCAGAGATGTATTAATGCATAATTATATTTTGCTTCATTATGGGTATGTTTTTTCAAATCCAGGAGATTAGCATGCTAAACGTAAGGCTTAATATAATTATATTAAGGTCACAAGTTGTAGGAATGCCAGGGGGACTTCTAACTCACACTCACGTAAGTTATCGAGCATGCCACACTCAGCACAATATACTGCGCCGTTGCCAAAGTCCGCTTGGTGTAGGCGAATCAGAGGCCTTGTTCATATAAGCAGATGACTACCACAACCACTCGTGAGATCTTAACATAAAATGCATGCACATTGAATTTGCCAGTGAAGAAGAAAGCACTTCTGAAGTGGTTATTCATCAAGTGACTATGTATAATAATGCTTCATAAGACACACTTACTACCTTGTTATGTCACAACACTGAGATGCAAATTAAAACCCTTTAAGTTCCAATTCATGACACAAACATAATCCATTGAAGGGGTGATCCTATTTAAAAGAGGGATCATCTTCACTTTCAAAATGAGGTATATTGTTAGGAATGGAAGGGCACTAGATTTAAGGGGCTTATTACACAAAAGAACATTCACACATTTCTCTGTTTACAGGCCCAATGATGACAAGCATGTCTTTAACTCATCCCATTCTCTACCATAGCCAACCATGACACAATTGTTCTCATAAAGAGGAAGAGGTCTGCATAGTATTATACCCATTGCTGGACAGCTCCTCTCTTTCTAGACACCTGCCCATAATGCCAGAATCTTTATTAGCAGGCGTATGCCACCACTGACCTTATAAATACGTGCCTCACTCTACTCACCAATGTGAGAGAGTATACATAGGTTTTCAATGTGGCTAAATTCCACACATGGATAGATTTGTACATGGATAAATCAGAAATAGGCACACACATCCTCTAGGACCATGCACTGTTGACATTGACAAAGAGATTACTTGGCTGGAACTCAAAATTCATGGTTGAGGAAAATAAATGAAATATCCTTTCATTGCTCTGTCCTTAGGAATAATATTAAAGATCACTTGACAAACTAGCTAGCTAAAGCATACATTAATGGCTGCCTTTGGCCATAATATGGTATGTAGTGAAACATTGCTGTGGGATGCCCTCATAACCTATAACACTGTAATCCTCAGGCTAGGAAGAAATAAACAAGCAAGGTATATAAACTGATAATTTATAATTAGAATCCAAACACAAGTACACTGGCTCTAAATGTACACGTCATAAGATTTAAAAAGTCAGAGGCTCTTCTCATGAAAGAATGCTGTCCTCAGTTTCGTAGACACAAAGCAAATAGATTCTGAAAAGGATGATAGCGAAGACTGATTGTTACTCTCCAAAATTAAATAAGCAAAAACCCATTGTTCAAGATGAGTGAGGCAAGAAGAGGAATGCAAAGGACGTGGCGGCTCTCCCAGCTCTCCCAGACCTCCTTAGTCCAAAGCAGCCGTCAGAGTTCAGAGGAGGTGCAGGGTGTAATGATCTTAGCACCACCCCGCAATGCTAACCTGACCTGGATGTACACCATGTACATCCTCTGGCCAGGCATGGCCAGAGGCCATTTAATAAAGGGGCTAAGACTGGACAGGGTCTCCAGCTCGTACCAAACTAGTGTGTGCATGTTCTCTGCTGCGCACCACCTGGAACACACCCTCACAGGCCCGTTCTCACTGGGCCTATTACACTGGCAATGAGGGTGTGGGATTCTCCGCCCCCACCGACTACGCCTGGCTACATCGGCGATGACACTCAGGACCAACCTGGCATTGTACCAGCCCTACCTGCCTCTTGTGCTCCATTGTGCCTCCTGGCTGTTGGGTCATCCCTCGGTGGCATTGGTGCAGACTTTGCTGCACAGGGCACTTTGCAGTCCTCTCGGTGCTGTGCTGGCCCAACCTACATTGAGGGAGTCGTAGCTGTGTAGCGGGGTCTAGCCCCCACGGTCATCTAAGGCCTAGCTCACAGCCTGCCTGCCACAGCTGTAGTGCTCCTGAGTGGCCCCTCTCTTCACCTCATCTCCTCACGCCTAGCGAAGCATCTCCTTCATCTGGCCTGGACCCTGCCTTTCTGATCAATGGCCTTAGGAGACTTTCACAGTGCCATCATCAACAAGCACTGGCTGCCACAAATATTTCACCAAAATAAGCAATAACAATATCCCAACGGTATTATTGTAAAGACAATTAAACACGCATGCGAAAAGCATTGCGAGAACAGAAATAAGGAGATTCAAATTGTTTTAGAACGTGCACATGGCATTGTATAATTGGAGGAAAATTTTAATAACAGTAAAAAACACACTTGTATCAGCACTGTACATAAATAAATAACAAAACAACCCGAATTGGACTTGGTGCTGAGTATGTGCAAGTGACACAAGTATCGCGACGCAAGTGACAATTGTGTTCAGCGTGAACGACGCATGGTGTGACAGTGTGTTCAATATATACAGTGAATCGGAAGGTTAATATGGCTCAAATTCAGTTACAATGCATAAGTAAGTCTGATTTAGGCAACGATGAGTTGTGGTAAATAAATAAATAATACCCTATTTTTGACTAGACATATATCATAACAGATAGCTCAATAAATAAGAGTCAAGATTCGAGGTAGTGGGAGTTTTTGCAGGTTTAATACAGCATAAGGACAGGAACAGGACAACCTGCATAGGAATAGGATGACAGGGCCCAGCAGCTGCTGGGGCTGGGTCTGGGATGAGCGCGCGCTAACTTTTTAATAACAATACACGAGCATATATACATAGCGCAAACACATAGCATTACATTGCAGTAGGCGTAGCAGTGGGTGGAGCAGAAGGCGTGACGCGTAGCAGTCGCGAAAGATAAGGGATAAAGAAGGCGTAACTCAGACATGTGATGCGAACGTAGCAGAATATGTCATGAATGGGGCGGAAACCATGGAGGGGGCTACCTAAGGAGCCGGGACCTCTAACCTGATGGTGCGCGCAAACTGGCAATGACGTATCACTAGGAGAAGCTGGGGGCTATGAACTCTGTGCTAGGAGCAGAGACTAAAGTCTGGAGGGTCGGAGCGACATGTACCTAAACCCTATCTAGTATCTGATGTTTAGGGAACATGTTGATATAAACTAGAAGTCATGAGGGGAAAAGCTAACTTGATTCTAAGACTGGACCATGCATTATTCTACATGTAGTGCGTGATGAAGAATATTAAATGACCATTAAATACAGTATTTCTCTTAACATGGAGCCGCATAGGCTAGACAATGACGGAAACTATTGATGCAGTTCAGTAGCTTAGGAATGCAGAGAAGGAGGACTAAACTGATAACTGGAATCATAACATAGTCTTGGCAGACTCAGAGGCAGAGCCAGGCTGCACCGGGCACTGCGAGGCAGGAAGTAAGTGAAAGGTCGAGGATACAGGTGGGGGCTGGATCGCTCCTCAGCGAGGCTCAGGAGACAGGAGCTGAATCTGATGTCCGGGCCCTGTTGAGGCCTGGAAACGGGGACTTTATAATGGAATAACGTGCACACTGAGAAACGTGGCAACATAACTTTACATAGGCCTGATACTCATATTACTCATGAGGACTGGGGAATGACATACCAGAGGTGGACACAACTATAATTGCGTCTTTAATCGGACATGGGGAATGCATACGCATATTGGTCATGCACACATAACATTGATGGATGACACGTAGTGACACAGAACATGACAAAATTTACTTTTCCACATTCCCTCCTTGTCACTACGTTTCCATCAGGAAACATTAATATTCATGATACCATCTATCATTTCATACAGTACCATTTGTTCATCTCGAATTGTCTTGGAACGGGATTTAGAACGGGGCTTGGGACTAGGAATACAAGAGGTAGCACACATGCCGCAAATCGCAGGGCCACATTGTATACAGAGACAGCAGCTGAATATGATCGCTACTGCTATACCTAGAAAAGACAGGACTTTCCATCCCCAGACGGAAATTATATTCCAGAACCAACCGGACCATGTCCAGGTGCCTGGATCCTGGTGTAATAGATGGGCAATTTTATGAAGTCTGGTTATAGCTGAATAAACAGACGGCGCGTTATTTGGAATGAAAATGCAACAACTGGATCCGATGAGTCTACAGGCCCCACCCCTATCGGCCAGTATGACGTCAAGGACGAGACGATTCTGGAGCACGACAATTCTCATAAAGGATTGTTCTTCGGTTAAGTTACCTAGAGCGGAGGCAGTCTCATCTACTACTGCTTCAAGGGTTCTTGTTAACCTACGAATTAGCTTACTATTTACAACTGTACCTAAATAAGGGAACACACCTTTATCAATATCAATGAATTGCTCTGCAGCAGTTTCAGTATAATCGACAATCGGGAGGTTTCTCTTGTGTCTAGTATGTACTAGGAAGGAATTCCTATGGTAGTCAGGTGGGGCTAGGAAAACAGGTGGCAGTAGGAAGGCAATGTAACAGGTTCCCTCCCAATCGAGGGGCAGACGAACATATGCGGTTTGACCACAAACAAAATAAGAATGACGTGAAGCTTTAAAAATAGATTTCCCACTGTCACTATACTTGATAATAGTAGTACAATCACTATGTCCTACGTGTACAGAACCATAATTACGAACACATAATTCGCCTTTGACTGGTAATACTGAAATAGCAGGTGAGTCTGGAGTAGTATCAGACTGAACATTCAGGACCATGAAATTCGACGAATAATTACCTAAATTATACACTTCATTTTCTAGATCTAAACCTGTTCTGTGGGGGAGACCTTGCTTGTCTGGGAAACATGTACTGTTAAGAAAAGACATATCTGTTGAGGATGACGTTAACGTGGACCATGCTCCACACGAACCATTATGTGAAAAAGGATAAGGAAAAAGTGGCAGAACTCCTTTCGGGGTCTGGAAAGGGGGGAGTCGACCACACACCCAACAATTAGTGGCATTGCTGGTCTGGTGTGAGTAATGTAACATGCGGATAAATGAGTTATTGCGCATAGCGAGGCGGTAGGACAGTTCATGAGGGGGCAGATCACTAAACGTGTGCTCTACTGTAACATTAGAAGGCTTATTTACATGAGGAACTGGAAAACACAGGAAAAATGCGTAACTAGTGCAGGAAATCATTATGCTGATGAATAATATGAAACTTAGAAAAACGATACATCGGTTTGAGTTTTGACTAACTCTCTCACTATGGGGGTCTATTTTATACATGTCAGAAACAGTCTAACCGTTTCACCTAGGGGAGGACTTAGACAATATAACTGACTGACTTATTTTACTAGACCGGAGTTTCTGCTTATACTCCTGCTGCGGAGTTTTCTCTACCAAGGGAGGGGTTGTGTCAATGTCATTTGCGGGACAGTCCTTAGGAACAATGTTTTGACAAGTCTTGATATCCTGGGAAATGTTTTTAAAGACCGGCTTTAATCCGTAGAATTTCTTGACGTGCGAAAGGTGCACCCAGCCGCGGCGTCCTTCCAATTTCACAGCTGTACGGGTGGTGAGGAGGACCTGACGGGGCTCCTTCCAACGTGGCTCCAGCGGACTTGATCTGTCAAAGTTCCGGACGAGCACCATCGAACCTGGAACGATCTCATGCGGTGCCACCTCGGTATTGTCTGGAAATGCGGCGGCAACCTGTGAACGACATGAGTTGAGGGCAGACATCAAGGAAGCTAGGTAATCTGTCAGCATATTACATGAAACATCAGTAATACTTCGGGGTCTAGGAGTACCCCACATGTTAGGGGGGCGGCCGAAAACGACCTCATACGGGGACAGACCTGATCTGGAATGTGCGACCATGCGCATATAAAACAAAGCGACTGGCAGAGCTACTAGCCAGTCCACACCCTTATCTTTACATATTTTGGCAATTCGAATTTTCAGAGTCTGATTATGTCTCTCGACTAGACCGGCTGCTTCAGGATGGCGTACACAATGGAACTTCCACTGGTACCCTAACAACAGGGAAACGTGCTTCATGAGTTCAGATGAGAATGGCTGACCGTTATCAGAATATACGACTCTAGGGAGTCCATATCGAGGGAAGAATTCACGAACCAACTGCTTGGCAGTGGTCGCGGCTGTGTAATCTGGGACTGGATATGCTTCTGTCCACCTGGACAAAGCGCATACAACTACAAGAACATACTTGAAACCTCGACATCGCTCCATCTGAATATAATCCATCTGGAGGACCTCAAAAGGGTGGTCAGGAGGCTGGAATCCCCCTTGTTCCACCGGGACACTTTTACCTGGATTAAACTGACAACATATCATACAGGTACGGACTTTCTGCTTGGCTGCAGCTCGTAAATGCTTGTTAAACCAAATGTTCTGGATACTGTCTAACATTGCTTTTTCTCCTAAATGTGCTGGACTATGTGCGGTATTAATGATGACTTGAACCATAGAGTCGGGGAGAAACCATGCGGTCCTACCCTTTGTTAACCATCCTTGATCTGTCTGGACCCCTCCTTGTTCGGACCATTTCTTGATTTCATCGGGAGTAGCATGTAACTGGATATCTATGACATCTTGAGTAGGGTCCTTAACTGTCATACATGTAGTCAGATCTGGAGTGTGTGTCATGTTAACTGGACTGTCTAGAGTCTGTGCTGTAAGCTTGGCTGTGCGGTCTGCTAGATCATTACCTTGAGAAATAATGTCAGTAACTTTCGTATGTGCTTTGCATTTCATGATAGCAATGGATGTCGGTAAATGTATGGCATCTACCAGAGCCTGAATAAGGAGACCATGCTGAATCTTGGTTCCATGAGAGGTCATGAAACCTCTCTCCTGCCAGAGCACTCCAAAGTCGTGTACAACTCCAAATGCGTAACGTGAATCTGTGTAAACATTAACTTTCAGGTTCTTGGCGTGTATACAAGCTTGTGTCAGAGCAACTAGTTCTGCTGCTTGAGCGGACAGAGTGTCAATGCGGTGTGTCTCAATAACTTCAGTGTCAGTAGTCACTGCATACGCGGCAACTAAATCTCCTGTACTAGTTCTCATACATGAACCATCCACATAAAGTGTCAGGTCGGGATCTGGTAACGGAATGTCTGTCAGGTCTTGTCTTGGCTTTGTCGTAATGTTAACTACTTCCACACAATCATGTGTGGCTGGATTTGAACTAGCTGATGGCAACAGTGTAGCAGGGTTCAGGATGTTGCAGCGTCTAATATCTATGTGTGGCTGGAACAGTGTCAATTCATAACCTGTTAAACGTGCAATTGTCAAGTGCTGTGTTTGTGTTCGGTTTAAAAGAACTTCCACGGAGTGTGGAACTTGTACTGTCAAGGAATGTCCTAAAACTATGGAATCACTTTGTCTGATAGCTAGGGCTGCGGCTGCAACTGACTTGAGGCACGCAGGCAGAGCCTGGGCTACAGGATCTAGTGTGCTCGAAAAATAAGCACAAGGCTTGTTTTGTCCTGCTTGGTCTTGTGTGAGAACAGATAATGCTGTACCTTCACGTTCAGTAACGAAAAGTGTAAAAGGCTTACTGTAGTTCGGTGTCGCTAGAACTGGAGCTTGACATAAAGCTTTCTTTAACTCGTTGAAACTAAGTGTATGTTCAGATGTCCAAGGGAGAACAGTCGATACGGCTGCCTCCTGTGTCGTTAACTGTATCAGTGGCTTGGCTAGAAATGCATACTGAGGAATCCATTGTCTACAATAAGAAGTAAGGCCAATAAAGGCACGTACCTCCTTCTGGGTCCTGGGCTGAGGAAGACTCGCTATTAGCTGGATACGGTCTGGTGTCAACTGCCTACCCCTCTTGGACAGTAAGTGTCCTAAGTAGACCACTTGCTGGACACAGAATTGAAGCTTCGAAGGGGACACCTTGTGCCCCATCTCTGCTAGGAAATACAAGACTGTAAGGGATGCTCGCTCGCAGTCACGTTCAGAACGGGCTGTGATCAGTAGATCATCGACATATTGGAGCAGGGCAGTGTCAGTTGGCATGTGAATATTATCTAGTTGTCTCTTAAGTGCTTGACTGTAAATACTAGGGCTTTCTGTGAAACCTTGAGGAGCGCGTGTGAACATATAGCTCCTTCCATTTAAACAGAATCCGAAAAGAAACTGGCTGTCTGGATGGATGGGAACACTAAAAAATGCGTTCTTGAGGTCTATTACTGTAAAGAACGTGGCTTCGGAATCAATGGCTGTTAATAGAGAAGAGATGTCTGGGACAACTGGGTACTGCGGAATAATACATTTATTAAGTTCTCGTAGGTCGATCACTAATCGATATACTGGGGGTGCATTTGGATCAGTACGTTTCATGACTGGAATGATCGGAGAGTTACATACATTGGAGTCAGTTTCTACAACTACTCCTTGAGCCATGAGCTCGTCAATAATTTTGGATAAGGCTGCTACAGCCTCAGGTGGCAATCTGTACTGCCTGATTCGTGGTAACACTACACCTGGTTTCAGGGTCACACGATGGGGTGTGATTTGCATGTAACCTACATCAGTTGGACCTTGCGCCCATAAATGCTGCGGAACATTAGACAGTCTTGAATCAAAATCTCGTAATACATAGTGACCCTTAAAGTCACGTAGGAACAGACGTATTCCCTCTGGGGAACAACATATAACTGCACCTAACTCTTTCAGTGTTTTAATGCCTAATAGATTTTCTGGGCATGACTTAGTAAGTAACAGATCAGTAGTGCGGGACAATGGACCTACTTCTAGAGTGACTGGCTTTGAAATCTCATTAACGATAGGCTTTCCTGAAAATCCAAGGGAAACATTTCTTGAGCCTGAGAGCGGAGCCCCTGGAACTTCGGCATGACTAATTGTGGTCCTACTTGCCCCTGTATCAATCAAAAACTTTCTGTCTTTCCCTAATACTTGACTGTGAACATAGGGACCTTCTTGATCTACAGGTATCTCGATGAGAGGCAAGCCTACCTCCCTCTCTAGGCTGTTTCATGAATATGGCTGGTACTCTGGATACTCAGACTGTGCATACTGGTACATCTGTGATGTAACATGCTGTGTTGCAGCAATAGGCTGCGGTACTGTAACTGTCTGTTGTGCATTCTGTGGCTGAGGAATCTGTGAAACTTGTTCCTGTCTAGGCGGACGTGGTCTTTCTTTAGTCTTACCAGTAGCTATGTTGTGTTTCAGAACTGCACACTCATTTATAAAATGACCTGGCTGTTTACAATAATTGCAGTTCCCTTTAACGGGAGCTGCAGGATGACTGGCTTGATTCGGACCCCTCTTCTGACTGTCTTGAGGAACAGATTGTGCAACTAGCACTTTCATTTTCGTGTCTTTCATACGTTTTCTTTCGTGTTCTTGTTCTTCCCTGATTCTATTCTGGTGGTACTGGAGCATCTGGAGCATCTGGGACGGAGTATTAGCTTGCCAGGTGCTTTCGACTTTCAGAACTCGGTTTTTAACTGGTGGACTTGAATTCTCGACTAATTTGGTAACGAAAAGGTGAGGGTATGACTCACTACTTGTCTTGAGGCCACTGTTGATACTAAAGCACTTTTCAAACCTAGAATAAAAATCACTAATATCTTCATCTTGTTTCTGTTTACAGGCTGAGATTGCATCCCAGTCTTCTTTTCTCGTTGTTAATAATCTGGGTAAAACTTGAATCAATAATTCTGGTAATTCTTTACATTTCTCTCCTAGACCAGTACCTGGTACTCGTGCCTTGTCTTCAGCTTCTAGAACTGCCCAATCGATCTTTTTCTCTCCCACCTCCCATTCTTTTTCCTTGAGCTTTTCATACACCCCTGCGGGTAGCAGAACCTTTAACATTTTAATGATATCTGGGTAAGTGTATTCTCCCATACGAAGCATGTCTTTTAATTCTCTATGGAACCCTGCTGGATCTTTATCATGACAGGGAATTAATTTCTTCATTTCGAGAAGTTCCATCTTTGTGATCGGAGTGTATACAAACACTCGCTGCATTTCGCCACCCGCTCCTCTGACTGGGTGGACTTCTCGTAACGGATTCTGTCTGTCTATGTAGAATGATTTACTTTCTGGGGGTGAGACATGAACAAAATGCGGGTTCAAGAATGTTCTATATTTGTGGCGCTGTTCTAGAATTACACTAATTAAATCGGTACCTAGACCTCTCCATTTGTACTGGAGTAACTCGTTCAGGATATCATGTAACGGGCCTGGATCAGAATGTTGACCCTCATACAGAATAATGAGGTGCTGGATCATATACATACCCACCAGTCGCTGCTCGGCTGGGGGCATTTTCAGAAACATTTGTGCCACTATTTCGTCTGGAAAAGTGGTAGAATCAGTAATCCATCGGACTGCTGATCGGGCTAGTTCTTGTTCATGCATAGTACTTAACTTACTATAACCGATTCGTGATTTCAAAATGTGATCGGTAGCTTGAAATACTTGTTCTAGGGAACCTTGTTCTGGTGCTGGATGATGGAAAGTTGGCTTGTGTTCTAGACGTAAATGGCGATCTGGAAATCTAGGTTTTCCTACATACGCTATTCTAGCAGTATTCTCGTCGTCTACCTCTTCAGTATCAGAGTTACTTTCTTTCTCGCTTACTTGTGCTGCTTTACGTTGTTCGTGTATCTTTATTATTTCTCTACGGATTTTCTTGTACATACTTTCCATGGCACCAATGGTATTGTGCTTTCCTTCGGCTATATTATCACTCCACTTTGTTAGAGTTTTCATTTCTTCCGGGTCTTTAGACGGGTAATCCTGTTCTCTTATTAGACAGTTAATTAAGAACTTTAATATCATGCGCTGAATCTCGGCTTTCCTTTGAGACATGGCATCACTAATACTTTGTGGGTCATCCCCTGTACGGATGAAACGATATATCCGGTCTAGATCTTCTTTCATATTCGGCAGGGTGACTAGATACTCGGTCACTCTCCTTACGCGTACGGAATATAAAACCATATTAAACTCGCCTGGAACTGGGTCATAGACACATTCGCCAAGGGTTTGCCTGATCTCTGCAACAGACTTATTACTCTTGGGAGTACGCTGTGATGCTTGAGCATGTAATTCGAGTGCTGATAAACGTTTGTATGGCGGCGGGGTTTGAGGAAGACCTCCTCCTGCGGCCCCTGAACTAGAATCATCAACTGATGCTTTCCGTCCTGGCAGGGTCGGTAATTGTAACGTGGGCTGGACTTGTATGGCGGGCTGACCCGGGGGGGGCTGTTAAGGGCACCCCGGTGTCTGGAGGAGCAGGAATTACCTGATTTACAGGGACTGGCGGAGTGCGAACAGGATTTGCATATTCTGGGACTGTGTCGTCCAAATAGGACGAGATGAAAATATCAGCTGCGGTCGGTTTGTGACGTAGTTTGGTCGGAACTAATGGTGGCGGAAAATTACTGGATGCCTCTGGGGTCGCTTTTGGCAAGCCCTCGGCAAGAAGAGGATACATACCCTTAATGAGGGCATTCCTCTGTCTGTCTGATTGCTCAGTTCTAACTCGTTCACCTATCTCGATTAATTCTCTTTCTTGGGCTCGTTCTTGGGATTCTCTACTTAGTTCTGACTTTCTGATTTCTTTTTCGGTTCTCTTATGAGCTTCTTTGCGCCATAACTCGATGGCATCTTTCTGTGATTGTCTGGCTTTCTTTTTCCATAATGCCTCTTCTACTCGCATGATGCATTCGGCATCCCATGTACCCGATACGGGCCATCTATACTTTTCTTCTAACTGTTTGGTATACTCTACCCATAAATCTAGATACAATATGGCGCTTATGCCATGCTTCTGATACATAAAGTGACCTGGACTGTCCCTGGGCGGGACGGGAACTGCTGCTTCCAGCAGACCCTTTCTAGTTTTTAACTGACGTAATTTTGAGAAGAGCGGCATGACTGGACTATAATCTGGACATAATACAATACACAATGAAAACACGAAATCACGTCGCACTCATACCACAACACTAAAATACATGAAGAACATTATGAATAACAGTTCGAACAGAATACCACCTGAAAATACTTGAAATTTCTCGAGAACAGAACTGACTAGAACAGAAACTGGATGCACTGCTGAAACAGTACGAAACTTACCGGTCTCTTAAAGAGACACGTCAGGACCCGCATCCACCGAAGTGGACACTTCGTTTGTGGGACTGTGTACCACCAACCCACAGACCAGAGTCAATTAAATTGACCCTGTCTAGATACCACCCCAGTAACGGTACTCACCGGGCAGCAAGAACGGAAGGCCTCGGACTGGACTGGACTGCTACGACGATGAACTTCGGACTTCGGACTTCAGTTACGGGTGGACCTCCGGATACCTCGGACCTTGGACTCTTGGCTTGGGCTCTGGTCGGGACTCGCCGCGTTCCTCCACCGTCTCATCTGGATGCTGGACCGCCTCCTCCGTCTCCTCCGTGGGCCTGAGGGATACTTGAGCAGAAATATCTGCCACTGCGCAGAAGAGTTCCGTCACGACTGCAGAGGGTCAGGGGGTCGGCGTGGCTTCACCGACGCGTGGGGAAAGGGCAAGTCCCTGTTCGGGCGCCATTATGTGGTAAATAAATAAATAATACCCTATTTTTGACTAGACATATATCATAACAGATAGCTCAATAAATAAGAGTCAAGATTCGAGGTAGTGGGAGTTTTTGCAGGTTTAATACAGCATAAGGACAGGAACAGGACAACCTGCATAGGAATAGGATGACAGGGCCCAGCAGCTGCTGGGGCTGGGTCTGGGATGAGCGCGCGCTAACTTTTTAATAACAATACACGAGCATATATACATAGCGCAAACACATAGCATTACATTGCAGTAGGCGTAGCAGTGGGTGGAGCAGAAGGCGTGACGCGTAGCAGTCGCGAAAGATAAGGGATAAAGAAGGCGTAACTCAGACATGTGATGCGAACGTAGCAGAATATGTCATGAATGGGGCGGAAACCATGGAGGGGGCTACCTAAGGAGCCGGGACCTCTAACCTGATGGTGCGCGCAAACTGGCAATGACGTATCACTAGGAGAAGCTGGGGGCTATGAACTCTGTGCTAGGAGCAGAGACTAAAGTCTGGAGGGTCGGAGCGACATGTACCTAAACCCTATCTAGTATCTGATGTTTAGGGAACATGTTGATATAAACTAGAAGTCATGAGGGGAAAAGCTAACTTGATTCTAAGACTGGACCATGCATTATTCTACATGTAGTGCGTGATGAAGAATATTAAATGACCATTAAATACAGTATTTCTCTTAACATGGAGCCGCATAGGCTAGACAATGACGGAAACTATTGATGCAGTTCAGTAGCTTAGGAATGCAGAGAAGGAGGACTAAACTGATAACTGGAATCATAACATAGTCTTGGCAGACTCAGAGGCAGAGCCAGGCTGCACCGGGCACTGCGAGGCAGGAAGTAAGTGAAAGGTCGAGGATACAGGTGGGGGCTGGATCGCTCCTCAGCGAGGCTCAGGAGACAGGAGCTGAATCTGATGTCCGGGCCCTGTTGAGGCCTGGAAACGGGGACTTTATAATGGAATAACGTGCACACTGAGAAACGTGGCAACATAACTTTACATAGGCCTGACACTCATATTACTCATGAGGACTGGGGAATGACATACCAGAGGTGGACACAACTATAATTGCGTCTTTAATCGGACATGGGGAATGCATACGCATATTGGTCATGCACACATAACATTGATGGATGACACGTAGTGACACAGAACATGACAAAATTTACTTTTCCACATTGTCAGATGAGCCAAACTGGGGATGTGCCATTTAATGAGGTGAGGGGTCGACGGCGTTTCGATCCTCGTTAATCAGGATCTTCATCAGGACCGGGTTGCCTTTTGAAAAACGGTGCTGGAGGAGCAAGGCCGGGGGAAATGAATCGGGGAGCCAAGTCGGGCAGTGGATGATCCGGGGGACCTGCAGGGGAGGTCAGGTATCCTATGGGGGATGTGGATATGCCGGGAGGCTGCGTGTCCCTGTGGGGGTCAAAGGACGGTGCCTGTATTAGACCAGCTTTGGGGCTGAATTAATCAGCGGGGGACGGTGTCATCTTGCCACAACTGTGTGCAGAGGTCCGGAAGTGGCTGGCGAATATTTCACCGGTTTAACTCTACTTGGAACATACAAACAAAATTGGCATCTGCATGACTTTCTGCTCCTCCTGTTCTCCTGCCTCATCCACCCTCAAGGCTCTTTGTCTACACATGCCTTGCCTACGCCCACAAACTCCACAGCCATAGCCGATGAGGCCATCAACACAGCACAACCCACTTGGTTCTCCTCCTGCCCAGGCTATGCCTCAACACATGAAAGTCAGCGCACTGCCTCCCTTCAGTGGACTTGCAAATATGGCCACCACCTCATTTCGCTGGAAGACCTGGATTGGAAGGTTGGACAATTACTTTGTTGTGAACCATGAGACTGACGGTGCAGTCAAGAGTTCCCTACTACTGCACTATGAGGGGTAGGAAATCTACAAGCTTTTTGTGTACCTGCTGAACATGGATGGGGCAAACGACTATGATGCAGCAGTTAGAGCACTCAATGCACACATGTACCCGCAACTAAACCCGGACTGCAAGCGATACAAGCTTTGCCAAGCCCCTCCAATGTGAAGGGGAGTCCATGGACACTTTTTATATGCACCTGTGGAAATTGCCCAGTACATGTAAATCTGACAACCAGCAGAATGAGGTGAGGGTGCAAATTATACGAGGCTGGAGAAATAAGACCCTGATGGGCCTCATCCTACGGCAACCCAATATCACTCTGGATGATATCCTCATCCTGGCCGGGTCCCATGACCTTTCCACCACCAGGGCCAGAGAAATGGACTTAGCCATTATGCAGGAGCCAGAAAGAAATTCACCGTTGAGAGTAGAATGTGCCGATGTTGTTTGCACATGAGGCAAAGGGAACAAAAGAAGACAGTCAGCCCCTCCTCCAGCACATGTTCACGCCTTGGGTACTTGGGCGAGACGAACACCTCCCTAAGGAATGCCTGGAGCAAGGACGACCTTGCTTGGAAGTGTGGCACCTTAAGCTACTTTGCCACCACATGAGATGGCAGGCCTAAAGGCAGAGGTGCTCGTGGGAGGTGCCTATCGTTAAGATCAGTGAGGCACATGTCCCTGGAAGACCCAGAATCCCAAGGCGCCTTCAAGTTACCGCCTTGTCACTTACACCAAATAGAAGACTCATCCCCAGACGATCATGAAGAAGAGGTATTTCTCATATTGTTCACCAATGATCTCAAATGACTTCAAATGCTGCAGCCTACATGCATAGTAGAAGTCACCCTATCCAGCATCAAGGCCCTCATCAGCACCGGTGCCTCTGTTAATGTAATGAGGATTCAACAGTAACGACACCTCCAGCCCCGACCACATCTATCTCCAGCTAAATCCAAACTTTTGGCATACGGGAGCCAGACACCACTACCCCTGAAGGGGCGAATGACCATCGGAATGAAAGCAGAGGGCCAAGACATCACGATCACCTTCTACGTTTTAGATAGGGAAGCTGACACCCTCAGTGAAAACCAAAGTCTAGTAGATTTTGCACACATTGTGAAGGCCTTCAAGATAGAGGAGATCTTAAGCCGATTCCCAGATCTCTTCACAGGACTCAGATACCTGAAGGCTCCTCCCATCAAACTGCACATCAACAAGTCTATCAAACCCGTCACCCTTCGGTAGCAGCATTTGATGCCAAGAGGCACACTGTACTGCTGTTTGACACCAGCGCTGTAACCCTGGAGGCGGTGCTCACCCAAAAGTGGAGTTCAAGTACTGCATTACACAAAGCACATACTAGACAAATCAGACAAGAGAAGTTATTATTACATCACATGGAAAAACAATACCACATGGAAAAATTATACCTCTACACAATAACAGAACACATACAAAATATAATAGGATAAAAATATACAATCACACGGCAGTCGTGCTAACAAGGTTACACAGAAATCACATTGAAAAGTGAATTAACAGTGTAAACAAAAACAGTGGCTGAGGAGAAATTATAAATATAGACTGTTACAACATAAAACAGAAACAAAAGTAGCAGAAAATGCTTCCTCTTCAGTAGAAGCCACGGATAGGTGTCAGCGGCGTTTCGACCAAACTAAAATGACCCAGTCATCAGGACAAACAATACTTATTGACAGAGCATCCAACAGTGAGGTCTAGAATAAATAAATATATACAGGGGTATACAAAAGTCCACTCAAGTTTGAGTGGACAAAAGTCCACTCAGATAACATCGGCATAGCACAAGGCCAAAGAATCAGCGTCATGCATTTGGATTTTAGTGACATGAAACAAATTAAATTAGCGATACCTAAGAAATGGGAAAGGAAAAAATAATGAGCAGAATGGCTAACAACATTTTTATTTAATGTCATGCATGTGAAATAACATCTTGTCTAACTGAACATTTTAATCAAACCAGGAAACTAGTCAGAAAACCAAGTGAATAAGAACAAATGCTCCCATAGACATTTCGTGTTTAACCAGTGGTGTGTAGCCCAAAATTATATAGTCTGCCATCAGTGCATGCAATGAATAATCATGACATTGAGGTCCATAAAACATGAAACCTACTTGATCAGAAATTCATTGTAGGTCAATCTCATAAGGCAGTAATGACTCTCAAAATCATGAAAGGAATAATTTATTCCATACATTGAAGAATAGTCCAAAGTACTCCTAAACGTAAAAGGGAAATATTATCCAAAACCGGATCCAACCGGAACGTACAGCAATTGAAGCTTCATAAAATAATGCTCACAGGCCATAAATATGTTACCAAGGGACTCAGACCTAATCACATCCATCATTAGAATTCTAATGCGGGCTCAAGATTATTCAAGCAAAAGGAATCAGAAATAAATCCAGCTGAAAGGAAAAATAACTCCTATTGTAAAAAATGGAAAAAACTTTTCATAATTGAAAATAGGGGGAAATAATTACTAAAAAGACTCACCGGCCCGGAACTATGGGCATAAATCCATCTTGGAAGCTCTGTAAACAGTCTTGGCATGCCGTGAGGTGCACAAACAATACTGGCATATATTGGGAGCAGCGTCTATTAGGAGGCTCATCACAACCATGGAGCTAGATGAAAGACTACCGTGTTTGCCATAGTGGAACAAACTAACCAAGAAATACTAATTCTATGTCAGGACCGCAGGCAAGGATTATGCCATTCTTTCTTCACGCTTTATTAACAGTATTTTCAAAGACAAAGTAAAAAAAAAACATGTTAACAAACTACAACTCCTATGAACACCAGGAGTAACCATGGCCACCAACAGTCCAATCATATCACAGTCCGATAGTCCAAATATTATAGTTGACATCACAGTCCTTCCTCTTTCTTCACTGCTGCCCCGTCAGTTAAGTCCCTTCATGCCTTCTTCCTGATTTAAGGGGGTTATAGTTTAGGTCTTATCTGGCATGTGCATTGATGTTTATTATCTTGCAATGCTGTGTTCTGGCTTTTTGAGGCAACACCCTGTGGGCACTTCATTTATCAGCGGTTCTCTCCGCTTATCGGCCACGCGGCAGGCTCTCACTGGCCGGAGCGTGTCAGTTTCGAGCTCCCGCGCGGGTGGTCTAGGGCCGCTCTTTCGTGCTTCTAATGCGCTTCTTCATTCCACAGAGAAGCTTGCAGAGCTCCCGTGGTGGCGTGTGCTTGGAGAAGTTGAGCTGTCTCTGCTCGTGCCTACTTCTCTCCAACCCTCACCTGACACCACGCTGCAGAAAGTCTTACGGGCATAGCCCTTTTCAGCTTATTTTTCTGTGTTCTGCTACCAGCAGTCTAGGGATTTTTTCTACTGCTGCTGCCACTTCAGCCCAAAGCAGGATAGTTAAAGGAGCTCTAGGGAGGGGACTGCCCACAGTTTTTAACTGACGTATTTTTGTATTTTGTGCTCCTGCCCTCCATTCAGTATGCAATCCCAGCGAGACCAGGATTACGTGCCCTCTTATTCCTCTGAGGAGGATAGGGCCACC
The DNA here is from genome assembly GCF_964261635.1 of Lissotriton helveticus. Classification (NCBI taxonomy): domain Eukaryota; kingdom Metazoa; phylum Chordata; class Amphibia; order Caudata; family Salamandridae; genus Lissotriton; species Lissotriton helveticus. The sequence goes on from NC_136057.1 coordinate 825,149,417, forward strand.
CCAACATCGCCTTCCTGCAGGAGTGGACAAGCTTCTTTCAAAGGCTATTGTCCAGATGTTGGCCCCCCTGTGGGACAGCATTGATAAGTTGTCTGCCCAGATTTTCAAGGGCACGGGATACTGGGAGACGTGGGGGCTGGGCCTAATGGGGTGACTCTGCCTCACCCACGCAAGGTTAATAAGCGTGATGCGGGCACCTTGAAGGGTTCTGTCTTTCATAAGTGTGTGTGAATGATTAAAGAGGCACCCACCGGGAGGAAGAGCTACCAGGGTTACCAGCAACAAGGTCGCCACAGATTTCGACCCCGTAGAGGGGTTCCCCGTTATGGGGGAGGGCGATTTTGAGGATGAAGAGGGTTCTCAGATGAGACTTAAGATTAGGGCAGGTTTTGATGTCCACAGTCATCCTACTTCGATATTGGTGATGGGGAGGGTGCCCCTTCTGACATGTTGGACCCGAAGGTATTTTTAGGCAGCACTCTGCGGAGTGGGTCCTGAACAAGAAGGTGGCCGACTATGTGGGCAAAAAGATCAGACAACCACTTAAGCAAGGAGGTAAGTGCCCGCCTCAGGTCAGAATGTCCCCGACCTTCATTGGCCCTCATGTTCACAGCTAAGCCAGAGATAGACCCTAACCTGTGCACCTTCTTTAGTAAATATGTAAGGGATCCCAAGAAGGGGATAAATAGATCATGGAGGGCCTGCCAGGACAAGCTCCTCAATGTGGTGGGACCGGATAACTAAAATCATGGAGATTGCAGAGTGGTCCAGGAAGTCAGGACAACCCCTTCCCACGGACGACGAAGCAGGGTGGACGCAGAGGGCGGTATGCCTCCTGGGCAATGCAAACTGTGCTCTCTCCACAGAAAGTCGCCGATCTCTTCTCCTGAAGATAGACCCTAAGCTGGGGGAGCTCTCATCCTCAGAGGCAGGTCCTGTGGCCCAGGGCTGTTTATTTGGCGATCCCTTCATCAAGGAGCTGGGAAGGTTTGTGTCGAGGCCGGAAAGGAGCATTATATCCCTCCCATGGCGGAAAGGGCAAGAGCAACCGCAGCTGCGGAGGGACCACAACAACTCCAGTGGATATAGTGGTAAGCACAATCTGTTAACTCCTTCCCTTCATTTGGAAGGGAGGATAAGCATGTTTTCTCACAAATAGGCAAAGATCTTCTAAGACCCTTGGGTTCAGGAGACGGTAAAGGGGTATCACAAAGGGTTTTACGGAACTTCGGTGCAAACAGTCAAGCCCTGTCCACTGGTCTTTTCCTCTCAGGATCAATCCCTTCTAGATCAGGAGTTCCAGGGTCTTGTGACAAAAGGGGCAGTTTGCTTCTCAGAGCTGTACCCCAGGGGGCTTCTAAGCAACCTGTTTTTGGTGGAGAAGAAAGAAAACGGCTTCCGCCTAGCCAACAATATCAGGTCTTTCAACGAGTGGCTGGTTTACCGCCACTTCAAGATAGAGAGCAACCATCTCCTCCGGTATTTGTTACTGCAGTATCACTGGTTGGCGCGTCTTGACTTCAAGGACACATACCTATCAGTCCCCATCTTTCCTCCCCACTGCAGGTTTCTCCAATTCGAGTTGAGGGGTGCAGGTCTTCAAATTCCGGACCCTGCCGTTCGACCTGTCATCAGCACCCTGGTGCTTTACCAAGCTCCTCAAGCTGGTGATGGAGCATCTACGTACCCAGAGCATCAGACAAATTATCTGTGTGGACGATGTCCTGCTGATGGATCAGTCCAGAGATCATCTGAATACCACCATATCTCTGCTTCAGAGATTGGAGTTCACTATCAACCAGCAGAAATCGGACATGGTCCTGCAGCAGAGAATGCTTTTCCTGGGCTTCCGGATCGACTCCAGAGCAGGGACCCTGCATCTACCAGAACAGATAATCGCCAAGATCAAGAAGGAACTGAGGTAGGTTCTCAGATGGTACAGGATACCTTTGCATCAGTTGCCCAGGATTGTTGGTTTGTTATCATCATCGATACAGGCCATCCTTCCAGAGCAACTGCACTACAGAGCATTGCAGCGACTAAAGGCATCCCACCTTCGGAGTGGTCTCATCTACTCCGGGCTGGTGGCTCTGAATCAGGTAGCCAGGATGGAGCTCCAGTGGTGGATCAACCACATGGAAGCATGGAACAGATGAGCGATCTTTGGCTCATAGCCGGACTTAGTGATAGAGTTGGGTGCCAGTCACCTGGGATGGTGCACCAGATGTGGGGTGATCTCCATGGGAGGCAGATGGACAGAGGAGGAACTGTCTCGCCATTTCAACTGGCTAGACATTCTATGCAGCAGGCATATTAAACCTCTGTGCTTCATTAGAGGAGTCAAAGCTGCCACTAAACAAAACTCCCATCTCTCTCCAGTAGGTACTTTTATTGTTGCATTTCAAACTGCTGATTATACAAGGAACTTTACAGTGCTTTTAAAACTTCTGCCTGCGGACCCCCTGGAAATGTGTCACAGACCCCTAGGGGTCCATGGACCCCAATTTGGGAACCACTGCCCTAGAGCTTCTGGCGGGCTCTTTTGTCATTCGGTCCCTGACAAAAGACAGAGTTTCATGCTGTGTGCACCAATGGATGGACAACACGACAGCGGTGCAGTACATCAACTGAATGGGTGGTACCCAATCCAGAGCCCTGGCAGAGCTGGCCAACGACTTCTTGCACTACTGCCACCACCGTCAGATTTCCGTTACATCAGAGTGCCTACTCTGGCCCAGAACTCAGTGGCGGACTGGAACTCCAGGCACTTCAGGGATGCCAGCACCTGGAGACTCGATCCAGTAGTTTTCCGAGCACTGACTGTGCTTTGGGGTCCTTGCCACATGGACCTGTTTGCCTCCAGATGGAACGCTCAGCTACCCCGTTACTTCAGCTGGAGCCCGGACCCAAGGGCTGAAGAGGTAGACGCCTTCCTTCAGGATTGGTCAACAATTCTGGCCTACGCCTTCCCTTCATTTCTCTTTATCCAGCGGATGGCAGCGCAGGCCCAGCGCCAAAAGGCATCAATTATCCTGGTCACTCTGATATGGCGAGCACAGGCGAGGTTTACCTCTATCCTGGAGCTGGTCTGGGACGCCCCAGTATGTCTTCCATCATAAGATCAAGTTCTGGGTGACCCTCTAGGCCAACCACATCCTCTGGTTCTCCACAGTCATCTTCATCTCATGACATGTAGGTTTTCAGGTTATGCTGGCAGGACATCATACTTTTACAGGAAGCTGAATTCCTCATCCAGCAGGCTTGGGTCCCAGGGACCATTAAGAGGTATAGATTGCCCTGGAGGATATGGGTACGTTGGTGTGTGGAAAAACACCTGGATCCCGTGGGTGCCAGCATTACCGATATAGTGAACTTCCTGGCAGAACTTTTTCAGGGAGGATTGGCCTATTGCACCATCAATTCCTTCAGATCGGTGACTTCAGTGGGTTATACTCCGGTCGATAACGTTCCTGTGGGCGAGCCCCCCATGGTGAGTAAACTACTCAAACGCATCAAGATTTCCCATCCCTCCAAACCCCACTACGCTTGTCTTTGGAATGTCAATCTGGTTCTGTGCCTGTTGTCCTCTTGACAAGGCAACCAATACCTATCCTGAAAGGAGATTTTGGCAAAGCTGGCAATGCTTCTGTGCCTCATCTCCTGCAAGAGATCTTCAGATGTGAGAGCCTTGGACCTGTCGGCTAGAATTTTCACCCCGGAGGGGGTTACATGCAACATCACAAGGAAGACAAAAACGAGTACCAGGTCGATATCTTATCCAGCTTTCCCTGAATCTCCAAAAATGTGTGTGATCAGATTCCTAAAGGCCTAGAAGGACATGACTTTGGAGGTACGACCTCCGGGGAAAAGGCAACTTCAAATTGCCATTAAGAAACCCTTCAAGGCTGTGTCATCCCTGACCATTGCCAGGTGGGTGTAATGGATCATGGCAGAGGCTGGCATTGATACTAGCGAGTTTGGGGCAAACTCCACTACAGGGGCTAAGGCTTCCAAGGCCATCCAGGCAGGGGACAGACTGGAAGATATCATGAATGCATCAGATTGGTCTTCTGATTCCACTTTTAAGAAGTTTTATTTCAAGCCAATCCATGACGCAGCCACCCTGGTGGTAAGTAAGCTCTTAAAATGCATAATCCTTGCCTCCGGTCCTGACATAGAATGAAAAGTTTCCTAATTAACATGACGTACAGTTTCAATTCTATAAGGACATGGTGGCAACGATTATGCCCCCAGTCATATTATTCTGAGGCCTCCCTTCCTGGGAGGACTTACAATATAACCTTCATGGAGCCTACAGCTATCTGGACGGAATCTCGTGATTGTCAGGGAGTACTGAATGTATGTCTCTTCTGGTTGATTGTCATGCTTGACAAAGAAAATTGTATTGACATCAATGTTTGCAACTGTTTCCCATATACTGCTCTGATGCCTAATGTGAAGTTAGGAATTTCCTCGAACTCTTTTAGTGTTCATTCCAGGCCTGATGTTATGTTGGATATACAATTCTCTATTTATTGAATGTTTGAATGCTATGGTAAGAACCATTTAAGGGAGAGTCTTAACAGTTTACCCATTCATTTTAGGTTCGGACTTTGAAGCGTAATAAGGTCCAATGAGCTTAACTTAATTCAGTGAAGAAGAGGAAGGACTATGAGGTCAACTATAATATATGGACTATCAGACTAGGATATGATTGGACTGTTGGTGGCCATGGTTACTCCTAGTGTTCATGGGAGTTTTATTTTGTTGATTTTTTTTTTTTACTTTGTCTTAGAAACTGCTGTTAATAAAGAGTGAAGAAAGAATTGCATAATCCTCGCCTCCACATCCTTAATAGAATTTAAACTTTCCTTCATGTTAACTAGGAAATTGGACGAAAAACATGAGACATAAAGGATTAGTAAAAATAGGAGAAAAAGTTTAGTGAATTACAGAAATAATCATAAACAAGAAGGTCCAACCCTGCACAGGCTAATTAAAGCTAATTCTGCAGTCATGGCCAACGTAACCAGTGAGAACCATCCTGACGGATTAAAAGGGAAAGTAAAAAAATGGAACAGTAAAAAAACTGAAAAGTTAAAAAAACATAATTTGGACATTGTGCTATATTTAAGAAATTAGTGTATCCATCCAAAACTTTCCAGAAACCAGGGAGATGGATCAGTATGGATGCGGACTAAAATCCGAAGTGAGAATCCAATCAAGACAATATCATGTAAAAGGGTCAAGGGTCACAGTAGATTAATTTAACATAACAACATGGTGATACATTACAATTGTGTCAATACTGTGATAATGTATCGAAAATTACACTGGGATGATTCAGGGAAAACAAAGCAACAATATGGTGTACTTCAGATGTATCAATAATGTATACAAAAAAACAATTGAAAGCAAAGTGATATAACTAGTGCAGAATTTAATACAGCATTATATCAGTAGATGGCCAAAAAGTACAATATATATAGAAAGGACTATCAAAGTGAGTATTATAATAATCCAATCCATATAAGAGAGCCTTCAGAAATGTGTTCCTTAAAGAGTCACAGCAAAAATCAGAGCGTCAAGATCAAATTACGAAATTACATTCCTCCAATGTGTTTAGGCCCTTATTAATGATGCCACATCTCAAAATTCACTGACATTCAGCTTTATTGAGCAATAATTTGATATTGCCACCACGTGGAGTTTTTTTTACCAACTCAATGACCTGCCACCGTAGTTCGATTGGGGAATAATTATACTCCAAGAAATGAGGCACCATTGAGGCATGTTCATTACGGCACCTAATGCGGTTCTGCTGTTGTAACAGCCGTGTCCTGAGTTTTTTGAGTGGTTTGATCAACATAAATAAATTTGCAAGAGCACCATACTGGGTAAACTACATTTTCTGAATTGCAATTAGCATGGTCTCGAAGATGGTGCATATTATCTTTTGCCACTCCTAGCCCTGCAAAACAAAAAACTACCTTAAAAAATGCATCAACTGCCCCACAAGGGATTTTATGGAGATCTTGCAAGGCTGACTATGACCACATTGATTCTTCCCTCTTGAAGCTGCACACTGTTTCAATTGAAAAACAAATCACAAAGGGCTGCAGGGAAGAGCACCAGGACCAAATAGCTTCCTAATCGTAATCTGCAAAGAGGACAAAGACTTCTGGGCAAAGAGCGTAGAGCTGTTTTTTCACAGTATTATTACAACTAACTGCAAACCTGGCGCTTGCAAAGGCACAATCTACTCTCCTATTTACAAGGGAGGCAACAGCTCCAAGCCCGCTGATTATTGGCTAATAAAACTTATTGATGTTGAGTAAAAGGGTTTTGCTGGATGCCTACTGGAAGAAATATTATCTTAGGCTACAGAAAAGCACATAAAACCCTTCAATCAAACTGGATTTTCAAAGAGCCTGAGGACAGCAGTCAACATATTAGCTCTATCATCACTAGTTGATCAATGCAAAAATAATCACCAACTTCTCTTTTTCCACTTAATAGACTACAGAGCAGCATTTGATTGAGTCGATCGGAAAAAACTCTGGGAGAAGCTTGGAACATACCCTGACCCCTGTTGCAAGGCCTGATCCTTCATCATACTGACAATGGGTCAGAATAAAATTGGGGAATGGTTCCCACTTGTCTTGAGAGATTCAAACATATCAGAGTCTAAGGAAACGGTGTGTGCTTGGTCCTACACTCTTCAATCACTTTCTAGCAGACCTTCCACGAATTCTAGATTAGGTCAACTCACATGCTCCAAAGGTAGGTAGTGTCTATCTGCCTAGCATGATATACGCTGATGATCTACTCTTGATCAGACATACAAAGGCTGGTCTTCAAACACTTATGAACGCCACAGCAGTCTACTCTAGTTTGAACTTAATGGAAATAAACATGAAGAAAACAGAAATCCTGGTCATAGGCAAGCCAGCCACCGGCTCCTTGTCCTGGCACCCAGAAACAATAAAAATGGAGGCAAAAACCAAGTACAAATACCTGGGACTGATTTTCGACAGGCTTGGTCCTTTAAAGAGCACAAGGAGCACACAGGACTGAACGCCACCCCCCCCCAACCTAGCAGCTTTTCATTGTCTAAGAGCAGGAATTGTCAGAACGATATTTACCCTACCTCTGCAAATAATATAGGCTTAGCTGATTTTGACCATAGACTATGGTAGCGAGTATTTAGGGACAGAGATGCCATCCATTTGGATAATATCGTTGTTAGGAGCTTCAAGTCTGCATTTCATTTACCAAGGCACACCTCAACTGCTCAGCTGAGACTGTAGTATGGCCTTATAACACAAAATTTGGCCAGGCAGGGTGTTTATTAAATGCGGTCACAAACTTAAAAATGCCATCACAAAAACACTTCATCACTCCTACAGGAGGATATTGCTACCAGGGACAACTCCCCAAGCAGGAACTCCCTCATCTCATCCACAGGGTCTCTTGGCCTGAACCCCCTCTCAATTAAAGACTACAGTTAAAAAAACAATCAAGAATGCTTCACTGTTAGCCAAGAAAGAGGCATTCTCAAAACAACAACATGCCTGGGTAACAATAGCTAGCTATAAAACTAAGATCTGCTTCCAGTGCACATATTGCCTAGGTTGCTTGTCCTCACTCCTAATATCTTCTGCCTTGTCTATGCACCGACGGCATGGAGCTATGTTGACTATGCAACCAAGGACCAGTGACTATGGCACACCAACTTTGCTTATGCAAAGCAACACTGGAGGACCAAAAAACTATATTAAAACCAGCATTTAACATCAGGGGGCTATGCTACTGCAGACAGGCCTTCATAGCCTGATTCAGTCCTTCAGACATACAGCTGATCTGAAATTAATGAAATATCTGGCAAGGGTTTTACGCACAATTGAAAACTTGACAGCTAAAACTAATAAAGGCCCAGACTAGCACAAAAAGTGGTATTGTTGGATTATTCAAGCAATGGCACTGTATTGCATTTTTGCACATTACGTACATCTGTGCATGGTCACTTTAAGCACCTTGCCCTCCAAAGATACTTTAACAATGAGACTCAGGGACACCTGTTGCTGAGGACTATTTGCTGCTGCACACTTTGTAATAATTAGCGGCAGGCCCCCATGCATTAATACAATAGAATAAGTGTTTCCCTGGTGGGTGTGGTTCTGTTCAGGCACAACACTAAGTGGCCGCTTGCAATGTTGTTAAGGAAAGGGTTCTCATCGAATTGGGTTAGGAATACTTTCCGAACGAGTCGTATTCTGGAAGTCCTACCGAGCGATTATGATGAGTTTGGATGCTTACAAACTCGGTTCCGTGGGACTCCCATTGACTTCAATGGAAACCTGTGTACCAAACGAGAACACAGGCTCCCATTGGAAAAAGGGGTGGTTGGGGAAAACCTTGCAGCCTGTGGCGGGCACCCCATGGTGCCTGCCACATTGTGCAAGGTTGGTAAACGGGGTCCCGTGGGTCCCCGAACGGACCACATTCATTCACCTCCAGGTGAAGGGGGGCCTGCAACGGGCCCCCAAAGATACTAAAAGCTGTTTAATCTTGGTCAAACCGATGCGGAACTGCTGACTGAATTGGTCATCGTACTCACTCGTTCAGAAACCGTCTTGATTGAGATGTACGATTCTGCTCCAAATGACTCTGGCTGCCAGAATCCCATTTGGAACCGATGCGGACAACCAGGATGGCTTCCTTGCATCATCGTCCGGAAAGGTGACCTATTCTGTAGGAAACAAGGGTTCCGAATCTGACCCCACAATGCTGAATCCCATCTGGAGCCCTTCCCAAGAACATCATAATTGGCCCCTAAAAATGAACATTTCAATAACCCAAACAACCGCAAAATGTTTTTAGTCAAAATGAGACTTACAGTATACCAAGAACACTTACTCTTTTGAACAAATAATGATTGCCTGTCTCATACTAAGGCTAATATTGCATTTTTAAAAATATATATATATAAATATTATAAGCATTATCCAATGTACAATTTTCTAAATATCAGTACAATGGTTTTAATTAATCCTGCACATAAAAAAACCTGAAACCATAGTTATAACTGCTCAGACCTCAATGACCAAGTAGTGTAACCAATTTAAGATCAAGGAGGCTTTCACTAGTTTCTACTCATACCTCGACCGAGCACCATCAAGCAATCCCATGAAACTAGATAACTACATAGCTACTGTGCATTTATCCATTAATCCCTACAGAAGTGTTGCCTGCATTAAACCCAACATGAGAGGATGAGGTCTAGCATGCCATCTAGACCTATCAGCCAATAAGGCTACAGGTTCCAATGGCTTCACAGACTTATTCTACAAGACAGTTTTAGTCCCCAGTTGACTGAGTTCTTCAATTCTATCCACAAACTAGGGCAGTTAAACCTAGTATGATGAAATTCTACTCTTACATTTTTACCAGAAACAAACAAAGGCCCTATGCTATGCAGCTGTTTTAGGTTAATTGGATTATTGCACTTTGAAGAGAAAATGTTCACCAAAATCCTAACCACTAAACTTAATATTATATGGCCAAGTCTTATCTCCCCTTAACAAACATGCTTTATAAATGCTATCCAATTTGAAGATGTAAAAATTCACCTACACAACCTATGTAATCTACATAGGATTCCCTGAAACAACATCAAGGCAAACAATATAATTTGACACAAATATAGTGTACAAATATTGTTTACCATAATATAATTTCCCTATACTTATAATGGTAAGCACCAAAATATACGAAAAACATATTGTGAACACTGATACCATCAACGTATATACACAAATATTGATTTTGTAATCTAAATAGTAGCATCTGTTAAATATTTAAATATATGCATTTAATATAATGTAAATTAAATTAATTCCACACACATGTAATACTATATATAAATATACAATTGTATAAACACACAAACAGATATATTTATTTGACATTATATTAATTGTTTTTAAATTTAAAATACATTATTGTGAAAATAAAATGCCCCCAGCTATGCATGTTTACATGGGCTGGTGGGAAGAGAAGATGCTTATCACGGACCACAACAAAATGTGGACAGGTCATGTCATCACATGGCTAAGCTTAATTGATGACTTGTTTGTCATCAGTACAGTCAACTACTGAGTTTATTAGACAAATTACTCAGAATGAGCAGAATTAACATTGGTACCATCAGTGGGGAACAGGTGGAATTTCTAGATATGCAGTGTTTTTAAGACAGGGTAAGTTGCAAACATGACTATTTAGAAAATCGTCTGCAGGAAATTCCACTTTGCAAACTGGCAATTTTCATCTTCACCATTTAAAGGCTAGTATTCCCTATGGGAAGCATCTTAGGCTGAAAAGGAACAGTAGCCTAATTGAAGGCTCAAACTGGGGAAAGAATTTGATGTTAGACCGTTTTAAAGCAAGAGGTTATTCTGACAACATTTTAAAAACAGCTGGTTTGTTCCAAAAATATAATTTAAAACAAATTAAACAACCTACCAGGATGATAACTGACTTTAATGAACAGGAAGTGGCTATTAGAAAAACTATGCAACAACAATTTAATCTAGTGAGTGGAGATGCTGTGTGGTGGCTCCCAATGGTGATTGCTCACACTGTTAATGTTCAGAACAGCAATCTCGATGAAAGATGCTCTTGTAAAGAGTAGTCCTGAGACAGCTAGCCCTAGGACTTGGTTACAACAGCAAAATGGCTTTTACAAATACCATTGGTGTAAAGCTTGTTCCCGTGGAATAAACACCAGGAAATATAAAACACTTTTTAGCTCTAAACCAATTCAAATCAGAGGAAATTACAATTGCAGAAAAGAATTTGCAGTATACGTACTGATGTGCAGATGCAGACTATCATATGTAGGCAGTACCATTCTGCAAGTTCATTGTTCAATCCTCCAACCTGTTAGAGCAGTGAAAAACAGAAGACCCGATTCACGAAATTAATCTGGGACAAAATACTAACTTTATGACTTTCGGTATTTACAAAAGGCATTTAGTAGTAGTAAAGTTAGGAACCCTAACTTTACTACTACAAAATCCTTTTTGTGAATACCGAAAGTCGTAAAGTTAGGGTTTTGTCTCTGTTTAGTAGTAGTAAAGTTAGGAATACTAACTCTACTACTACTAAATCCCTTTTATGAATTCCGAAAGTCATAAAGGTAGGATTTTGTCTCAGATTACTTTTGTGAATCGGGCCCAATTGTTAAGAGGAGGAGATAGAGAAAGGCAGCTTAGACAGTTGGAATGCATATATATAATCAAGATTAACACCAATTCCCATATGGGTTGAATGCAGAAGTAGAGTTATATGCGCTCCTTTAAAACAAGCTAGAGTAGAAAAAATATCCCAATCCAAGTGCTCAACTTGTTATACAGCTATATTTTGTATAAATAAAGGGCTTGCGTAAATTTGGAAAGTGAGTGAGTAGCATCCGAGCAATTGTCAGTATACATAGCAAACCAATCATGTATAGAAAGATAAAATATTGAGTAGTATTGCATTAAAGCAGATATAGGGATTCTCTCAGGTTGCAATTTGAACTGTATACTGTATTTTTTACAATTTTAATGAACAGGGATAATTATGAAATATAGAAAAACAACAATTCAATGTACGTTTATGAGTATTATGATATTAACTATGTTCTGAGAGGTTCTGATTTTCATTCAGGATATTGTGATATAAGAGGTATGTCTATCAACTAACTAAATGCACTTAAGCAGTCAATACCAAATGTATACCATTGTGATTAGGCTTAGAAGAAAATGTATTTAAATATAAAAAAAAGTGAATTCATACATCATATTTTAACAATTCACAATTTTCAAATGAAGATAATTCAAACACATGATGTAAGAATGAATTACAAGGTTTTAAACGTGATGAATAGTTAAATGTTTAAGTTAGTTTAAATTACCTTTAAGATAGCATCCAGAAGGCAGAGTCTTTCTTTGTTGGAACTGTCACATGTTTTCGTTGAAAGGGCACTAAACCGCTGTGCATTACGTGAGCAAGTTCACAGGGTTGACTGAAATGCGTTATGGCGGACGTCTATGGTATTTCTGTAGTGCAAACCTAGGCAAAAGGTAGGAAAGCACTGAGCATAGTCACTATTTGATTTAACTTTCATTTCAACTGGAAGCCAGATCCTAAGCCTTAGCCCATACTAAAGCAAGGAAGCAGTTTTCCTCTTACTCTTTCCAAATTCCAAGGAATGGTCTAATTTCCAAGTGGCAGAAATATGTCTATCAAGTTTTCAAACATCCCAAGAGACACAGTTTGGTAGGAAACATGAGCATTTGACATCTGGTTTTCCTGGAAATATTGGTTTATATAAAAATATTAAGAGTACAGCAGCTCATGCCTCTCAATGGAGTGAAATACCTGTGCATGAAATGCACAGTTGGATATCAATCCCTAGAAAAACTTAACTGGTCCAGGCAGTTGTATTCTCTAGAAAGAGGATGACTAAGGTCAATAATGTTCTGAGAAATACAATAATTTCCTGAAATGATTGATGAGGTTGTAAAATATGGAGGTAAATCAAGACACAGCGGCCTCTTCATGAAGGACAATCTACATGTGAGTACATCTACACATGTAAATATACACTTACGCAATGTGGTAAATGTACTACTTGTACCAATTCACCATTTCCCGGTGTAAATTCACTACAAAAGTAGTGATGTACATATCTCCATCCCCTGGGACTGGAGCTGAATTTACAAGTTTAAAAGTGCTACTAGTAACTCTTCACAGATAGGCAGAGTTTTTTTACCACTCGGACAGTGATCTCGCTGTCGTAAGTATAGAGTAAATTAAAAAATTTGTTAACCTTAAAATAAACTGTATTTCTTTGTTAAATAATAATATGATAATTTATATATTTCTTTTAAATGTAGGGCAAAATAGAAAACAAATGACAGCACTCTTAACTAAATAAAAAAAAATAATATATCATATTTACTTCAAATTGAAATTACTTTTGGAATATTTTGTTTAAAAAAATCCAAATTCAAAATGAAATGTATATTTATTTTTTAAATATTAAATATTACAAAAAGCTATGCATGGAATTAATTTAAATTCATTTTTTTAAATGAAAGTTGCATTTACATTTACATAAAAAATGTTATTACAATATTTTATAAAAAGTAATATGTATTTTTTATTTAAATATTATTTTCTAACATTAATTTATATTTACATACATATTTTAAAAAGTTGAAATTATTTTATTTTATTTTAACATTATTTCCTATTTAAGTCCCTGCCTCCCTTATTTTCTATGGGAGGGTGTTGCAGTGCCAGTGCTTGGCTATGTGTGGTATTCCAGGTTTGAAATTAAGTACATTTACTACTTCTATGGGCCCTTTTTGGCTAGATTAACTTTAGAAAAGGGGTTTGTAAATAGCAAATCTGAGAAGTGCTTTCTACCAAATGGCAAGGATTTAAAGAGGAGTAAGGAGGGGTTTGTGAGTACTAAGAATGGGGTTTTCGAGGGACAGACACCCACTTACAAAAGAGTGCAACTTGCATGTGTGCCACCTGACTTGTAATTCCAGACGGGCGATGATTTCCTGTGATACCTTTTTGCAACAGGCTAAATCGCTCATTAGGTCCCTCTTCACACGTGCCTCTCTCTCTGTCTAGACTATCTGTGCGGGCATTAGCGTGAACTCATTTTCCTCTAAGAATGCACACAGCATGGATGCATGCCTTCTCTTTTCTGTGACTTGCTAGTAATAGGACGTATAAAGTGACTCTTGCACTGTCAGAGGTTTAGTTGGTCCTCGATCTATTTTGATTTGAATAGGCCTGTTCCCTGACAGCATGTTCGCTTTTATGGACCAACCATCTTACCAAGTAAAGAGTTTGAGGTGAAGAAGTAATCAAAGGAAAAGCTGGTCCCTTGAGCTTATGACATGAATGAGTGTGGTCTGCCTGCATGATCCTCAAATCTTCAAGGGTCTTGAAGGGAAACATCTTTTTGGAGATCTTGGTAGAGTCCACTATCTTTTGTGTTCTGTGTCTGAAGGAGTTGTAATGTGACTGAGTGTGGGTCATGGGTTATATTCAGGTCTACTCCAAGCTGAATTTTCATATGGAGTAATCTAGCTGGATTCGAGTGATATCTTTCATAGTGTCCTTCTTGCTTGTCATGGGCCCTTATTTGAATTCTATAAGCAATGTCTGTGTGCCTACAAAATCATTTTGAGAATAGTATAATGGCCCGCTGAATAAGTCCACATTCTGAATACTCTAACAGGTAAATCTTTTCTATGAGGGTGCCCACACCACCTTTATGGAATGGCTTTACATGAGACTGTATCGCTGCGTCTCCAGAAGCCTTTTTGTGGCATGGTTGTCTACTACCACCCCATTGCTGTGTAATTTTCTGTCTCTCATTGTCTGATACTGTGTCTCTTGTATCAATGTTAAATCTGGGTGTAAAGTATGAAGATATGTTAAGATGTTCTTCATTTGAAGGAAGTGGATCATTCTATTTAAATTTAGTGAAACAATGTTGAGGTCATTCACAGCTTATGTCACCTATCAGAAAATGGTAAGAGGTTAGAAGTAATAAGTATTTGCAGTCAAAAATATAGAATCACGTTGCTTTTGGTGTATGTACTTGACCCCTTAAGAAAGTATGATTAGAAGATGCATATGTGTACCCTAAAAGCTGTGGTCAGTGTGTAGCATGCTCTTAAGAAGCCCACCATGAACCTATTCAAGGCTTCATGCATGTTAACGTTTCGGTCCCGCTTTGGTCAATTCCAGGAGCCATCCTCAGGACTTGACAAGTGTAAAATAAATTGTAGGGTGCTTCCATTACCTGCGATAATGTTTTCCAACCATACCTTATGCTGATATACTATCAAGAACAATCCTAAAGGCATCATACAGAAAACCGCTGGAGTAGCAGACAGCAATGTGAGCCCATGGACTTCTATCTTTGTAACCCATAGTAATCTTTCCTCTCCAGGACAAGAAACATATCCAATTCTTTTCAGGTGTGGGCCAATGTTTCAAGGAGTGAACACGAGAACTATAGCCCTAGTTAGCAGTGGTAAATGCACAGAATTCTAAATTTAAAAATATAAGATTCAACAAACAGGAGAGGTTAAGCAAAAAATACTGGGGGAAGACCACCCTAAAGCTGATAAGTCTAACAATATAGAATATTTATTTTCATTACGTTCTTGAGTGTACTAGGTTGCGCATGGCTTTCACTTGGTGGATCACGCCTTCAATGGAGCATATCGCTCAATGTTTTGTAGATGTCATGAAGAGTATATTAATCTGTAGTAGGACGTACATGTTCTGGCTGGCTGTGTAGTGCTTTCTGGATTTTTACAGATGGACCAGAAGATTATATTCCTTTCTTTGATTGTCCTTGATTCTGAGGTTTAATATGTGGGATTGTGACAGGGATGGCAAAGTGGTAGGTCTACACTAGGACTGCAGTGGTATGACAATGGATACTAGGGGGTGCTGATATGATGAGATGCAGATCGTTTGTTCTTGATTGAGTTTTGTTATTGATGAGTTGTTTTGCTTCTCTTGAGAGTGTGCATTTTGTGCTGGATTTGCCATGGAGGTTGTAGTCTATGAGGAATGTGGAGTAGAACGATTGGATGGAGGCAGAGGTGATAAGGTCTGATATTTCTCATAGGAAGTGCGTTTTTGATACAGATGGGTTGTAGACAGCATAAGGGCAGACTGTTATGGAGGCTGAGACATGAATGGATCTCAAAAGACCTTTTTTCTACAATTACTACAATATTCCCTAGTTGTCCCGAAACATATTGCACAAGTGTTGTCTTTCTTTTTAACAAAATCCCAAATCATTGTTGTGACATAATTACTCTGCTAATCAATCAATCAAAGACTTTATTTTGGCCATAAAGGCACAACACTGAAATTACTTGAATATAATCACATCATTAAAAATTTGCAAAAACGCATAAAACTGAAATATGAGAAATACCTCTTAAAATATTAATACATTGGTTAAAACTTGATTTAAATAAGATAACCAGAGTGGACATTCTATGAAAAGAGTCTTTCTAGAAATAAAGCAAGTCCACCTTGTGGTCTAGCCAAAAGTGCATATTTTCTTTCATAAATCCTTACTCCGATTATAAAATCACCGTAAAAAATACAAACAAAATACTCTATATTAAATTCAAAGCTAATAAATAACGAGCTATAGTAATAATCAATAAAACAGTAAACTCTACATTAGTTAATTGGGTCTTGTTCTCCTGGACACCAAGGCAGCTCCCAAAAATGATAAAACAGTGAAAATAAGATGGTAATTGAGAGGCATCTGGAGATACATCAGGGCTGGCCTGACTTGATTAAAATTCAGAAATGTCAGCAGATCAATTAAAAACCGCTTTCTCAGCCAGCTAAAAAAATTAGCAAAACATTATGAAATGCAATGTGGCCTGTGGGCACTTGTTGTCGCAGCTGCAAAGTGACCTTACCTCAGGCCGTTCCAAACTACATAGAGATGCCAAAAGGTAATGCAATGGGTTAAATCAAAACCTGGCAAATAAAAACCTATCATGTTGTGAGCAGACCGTGGCGAGATACAGCTCCCTCCCCTGCATGTTTTTTAACTACATATGTGATGTGATGTGATAGGGAACTTTTATAGCGCGCTATCACTCCGAAGAGCATCTTGGCGCTTTTGACTTGTGTATTCCAGATGATGAAAGATGTAATACTCATATTGGCGTTAGCTCCTAAACCAAGGTTTTGCAGGTTGTGTCAGCCAAGCTATAAATCCAGGTTTTGAGAAATTTCCTAAATTTACTTTCGCAAGTGATTTCCCGAATTTGGTGCGGGAGTTTATTCCAGGCTTTAGCTCCTCTAACCCCTAGAGATTTTCCTCCTCTCGTAGCAAGCCGGAATTTTGGAACAACCATCAGATTGGCTGTTGCCGATCTTAGTTCTCGGCTGGGGTAATAGCGGATGACATTTTTAGACAGATATTGTGGCCCTTGTTTATGAAAGGTCCTAAAAGTTATCATTAGGACCTTAAATAGGATCCGCTTTTGGATGGGGAGCCAATGTAGCATATCGAGTGCTGCAGAGGCTGAGGTTTTTCTAGGCATTTTCAGCACTAATCTTGCTGCAGCATGTTGGACCATTTGTAGTTTATGTAGAGCTGCTTTATTTGCCCCTGCATATAAACTGTTACAATAATCCAACCTGGATATAATTAATGCCACTGCTACCGTACGTCTGGCTGACAGGGGAAGAAAGGTAAAAAAAAATTTGAGGCCCTTTATTACATTAAAGCACGATCCTGCTACTTCACTAGCCTGTTGTTTGAAGGTTAATGTCTCATCAAATTTGATTCCTAGATTTCGAGCCGCCGAGATGGTGCTAGGCGGCGCCTCAGCCTCTATCGGCCAACAGGTTTGGGGGGAGAACAAGTTATTTTTACTAAAGGGTAAAATTTCGGTCTTTGCGGTGTTACATCTCAGGTGATTCATGTTCATCCACTCAAAAGTGGGCTTCAAACAGTTTCTCAGAGAACAATCGGCAATTGCAGCGTCCTCATCCAAGATTAGGACAAGTTGGGTGTCATCGGCATATGTTATAGAGCTGATGGCAAAGGAAGAGATGAGCTCCATCAGTGGGACCACATAAAGATTAAATAAAATGGGGCTCAGACTAGAGCCCTGAGGTACCCCAGACTGGACTTCCCTTTCTTTTGAACAGTACTGCCCCAGCATAGTAATCTGCTTTCTTTGTCTCAAGAAGTTGTTAAACCATTTCAACACGGTGCCCGCTATGCCCACACTCCTAAGGCGATGTATCAAGATATTGTGGGACACCGTGTCGAAGGCTGCAGATAAATCTAGCAGGATCAGGACTGCTCTTTTGCCCTGATCCAAAGCAGCTCTAATTGTTTCAGTAGAGAATAAGAGGGCAGATTCAGTCGAATGCTGGGACCTGAAGCCAGCCTGATTTGGATGGAGAAGATTATTACCCTCCAGGTATGCTGTAAGCTGTTTATTAATACAGGTCTCTGCAAGTTTGCATACCGCTGGAAGCAGCGAAATAGGCCGCAAATTTGATAGTACTGTAGGGTCTTGAATGGCTTTTTTCTGGAGAGGTCTGACAGCTGCGACCTTCCAACATGTTGGGATATCTCCTTTTTGGAGTGAGGAATTGAGTATGGAGTTAATCAATGAATTAACTTCATCTTTTATAGCCTTTAGTAGCAGCGGGGGACAAGGATCAAAAGGGGAACATGAATTCAGTCTGGACATATGACCCCAAACTGATTGTTTCTGGAGCTCTAGACACTCTCTCTCCACACGGGAGCATTCCAAAACAGCCTTTTAACACACCCCAGCAGCTCACACGTGAAGAGAGAAGCGGGGTCCTCATAAAAATCGGGCCTACCTATGAGAGCAAGAGCAGCCTTAACATAGGCTATCCAGTGCAAATTATGGGCCCGGTTAAGAGCCAAACACTCAGCAAAGATCACCCAATGTAACTTCAGTTCAAACCTACTCCAAATCTTAATACATTTGCCCTGATACATTTTTAAAAAGTCCCTTGACACCCTGGAGCCTAACCTATGTGCAAAACTAGAAACTGCCCCTGAGGTTTTAACAAACTCAGATCTTGGTGCTTCAACCAATGGTTTCCAACAGTTTTTAACAAATAAATAAAACATCCAGGTAAGGGTACTCCGTGACTTTACCCAAAGTAGAATTGGCAACCTTAAAGGTCTTGCTACTTGTTGATTTCTGGACCACTACCATCACATACCACTTCGAGAAGTTGACCAGCAAATCAAGGTTCCCCATAAAGGACACATATCTGGCCAAGAGTAGATCCAACCCATGTGCGGTCCGAGCAATAAGGATTGCATAATCTGAGAATAATAAAACAGGTAGAGATATATCAACAGCCTTGGGCAGTCCTTCGAAACAGAGAATAGAGCAGACTAGAGCCCATTCACATAAAGGGTACACAAAAAAGGGAAAAGAATGCACCCTTGACGAATGTCGTAGCTATCAGGGAATGAGCGATTACAGGCGGCGCTCTGAGAAAAACACACCGAGGCAGAGGTATTTGAGAGATGATTGGCTAAACGGGCCAGAATATTAGGCTACACCCCCATCTCACTGAGCAAAGCCCAGAGTTCTGTTCAGTTCACCCTGTCAAATGTGGGTGTCAGGTCCATAAATTCTAAGTGTAAGGATTCAGACCGGGCAACTGTATATTTAATAATAATTAAATGGAGATTCAAACATTGGTCGGAGATAGACCTCCCTGCCCTTCTTAAAAATAGAAACATTCATGGGTGTAGACAAGGAAGGCAACACCCGCTCCCAGGCAGTCGCGTTCTGGATCTTGGTCAAAGGTGGAGCCTCTATATAGGCTTTAAAGAGATCTGGCAGAATAACATCAGGTCCTTGGGCGTATTAATGCTTGACAGGGCCAAAATACCTTGTGTAATTTAATTGAAAGTAAAAGCCACTGGACTACAGGCTGTGACTACTCTAGCACGAATGTTGTATCCCCCTGCAGTCCCACTGGTTATAAACTGCTTCAAAATAATCAACCCTCTGTTGTTCCAAAGTGTGATAACATAGGAGCGGGCCTGAGCCCTCCGTATAGCAATGCTTATTGACCAACTTCAAGAAGAGAGAGCTATCCCCTTATCACAATCTTGACGGAGCTCCATTCAGCGGTACAAAAGGGGGTGATGATGGACGGAGCATCTGAACCAATCAAACACTCACACCCAGTAAACAGATCTGGGTTGAATCCATCACCGTTCTTTAGCCCACTCTGCCACCCCAGTTCTAACATGGCCATACGCAAATCAGTCTGACCCTGTTCCTTATGGGAACAGTCCAGCCCGAACTGCCAAGCCATGCCGTCCCTGGACCAGAATCAAGCTTCCTAGGACCAGTTTCTGGCAATCCAGCCGTCTTCAGCCAGGCTTGCTTGAATCCAGTGGCAAAGTGAGCAAGGGACTCAACGTCTGAGCATACCCTGCCAACTTATGGCGACAAAGCGTTACAAAAGGGGGTGGTGATGAACGGAGCATCTGAACCAATCAAACACTCACACCCAGTCAAAAGATCTGGGTTGAATCCATCACCGTTCTTTAGCCCACTCTGCCACCCCTGTTTAGACATGGCCATATGCAAATCAGTCTGACCCTGTGCCTCATGGGAACAGTCCAGCCCGAACTGCCGAGCTCCATTCAGGCTAGCTCCAGTAAATTATGTTTGCAGGCAATTTGAGCCTCTTTATAGGCCTGCCTACAGTCTTTCACTTATTGCTCATCCCTTGGTAACTGCTTCAGAGCAGCCTTCAGCTGATGCAGGGATCTCGAACAGTCCTTGTCAAACCATTTAGGGTTTCACGCTACTAGTCTGCTACAGGCTGTTACCGTCTTTTGCTTAAGAACCTCTTTGGTACTACCTTGGAAAGCTTTCAATACCACCACAGCCCCTGCATCACTGTCTAGACAAATTTCGATCTTTTAAGAACAATTTGCAAAAGGGAAGCTTAGAAGCACTGTGGGTTCATCTGGGACCATCCTAGCCTTCTCCAATTGAGACCCTCGTTAGGTCCCCCTATGCTGTGATTGAGGGATGTTGGCAACCTCCAAAGTTAGAGATAAAGGATTATGATCACCAAAGGTACTAAACATAATGTTAAAATGGGAGATCAGCAAGTATAAAGGGACTAAAACAATTATAAAGTAAATTAACAACTTCCAATCCCTCCCTTTAAAAGTGGAACAAATTGCAGGGTTCAGATAATTCACCAATTTCTCCATGGTGAAAACCAAATTATGAGAGAATAGGAACTCATTGAGCGCCTGACCTTTGTGTGAGTGTACAAGGTGTAACTCTTCCTTCAGCAGAGAGCTATGATTTAAGACGTCAAAATCAGGAGGGGAGTCACATAAACAACAATTAAAATCACAAGCAATCACAATTAGATCTTGCCCATCACCCTTAACTTATATGCAAACAGCGTCCACCGTGGCACTCCATTTAGGGAAGCTCTCATTCAATGCATTTTTTCATAAATTCCAAGTGGTACCTACACACTTTGGGGTTCTTTAATCCAAAAGCAGGTGAAATAAATTGGTCAAAAAATGCTGACAGTGGTTTCTGTGGTTATTTTCTGTATTATTTATCAAAACATATAAGTATTAGTAAAACTGGTCCACGTGGGCAGATAAGGGGTTGTCGTTGTGAGAATATATACAATCACCCTCAACTGGCATTGAGCTCAAAATACTTTCCATGTGGAAAACACCATGCATAGTGGACGCCTACCAGAGGAGGTCACAAATGTAACCACTCAGTTCCACTGTAATAACGTAATAAAGCCCGCCTTCGCCCTGTCCGCCATCGAAGATAACATGAATTCAAAATAAGTGGTATAAGCCTCAAGAAAAAACTATTTTTAATTTCCCATGTTTCTTGAAGACAAATTATATGGAAAGATTTAATAAATTACACCCAACTAGGATCAGAAAACTTAGAGTAGAGACCCGCAATATTCTGTGACAAAAGAGTTTAGCCTTTAAATGGCGGAGAAAGGGATATCACAGGGGCAGGTACCGGGGGGCTGCCCAGGACTGAGAAGAGTCACATGGATCCAGTCAATTACAGGACCCCAAACCATTCAAGGGTAAAAATCTGTTAGAGGTAGATAGAAGGGGGACAGTCTGAAAACAGGGCATTCATTAGCTTGGCGAGACCCCCTAAAAAGGCATTGAATATCAGATGAGTTAGCTGATCTACCCAGTCTGTACAACAAACCCCGAGGGAGAACAACTATCTCTGAGGTGTCTGATGTAGGTCGGGGGCAGCTGCAAGGAGCTCACCCACTTGCCAAAGTTTATTCAAATTAACCACCACGCAATCACCCGCCCATGGTTTCCTATTTTTACCTGTCCAGCTTACTCTGCAGGTCATGATGATGGAGTCAGCTAACCTCCAACAAGACAAATGGGAACTAAACTGATTCACCACCTTATTCTTAACCCCTTCTGTGCCTATGACGAGCTGGACTCGTCATGGAGCACAGTGGCCCTGTGCCCATGACGAGTCCAGCCGTCATGACACCCACCCATGGGGGAAGCGCTGGCGGTCCCCCCGTGGGTGGTTGATCCGGGTATTTTTACTGGGGAAGACAGGGAAAGACCTTCCCCTGCCTCCCCCTGCCCCCCCTCCACGTCATCAATGACGTCAGCGTGCGAGCCGTGTGTCGGAGAAGAAACAGGTACATTTGGGGCTGGGGAGGGGGGGATTTCACTTCCTTTCCCTCAATGCCTCTTTTGTGCATTCCTGCTGTGCGATCGCGCGATTGTGCAGCAGGAATGCCCACTAGAGCCAGAGATTTTTTTTTTTTTAATTGAAAGTGAATTTCGATGTTTGGGGGAGCGGCCCCTTAGGCAAGGGTCACTCCCCTTAGGGGTCATGTTTGTTTTGTTTGGGGGAGCGGCCCCTTGGGCAAGGGTCGCCCCCCACTAATGGGAATCATTTTTTTGGGATTTATCTGCCCCCCAGGGCAGATTTTGCCATTTTTTAATCTAGGGCCCACTAGGCCTCCAGGGTGGAGAGTGACCCCTTGGGCAAGGGTCGTTCTCCTTTGGGCTCAATATTTGTGTCTGGCTCTGGCCCCCAGGGTGCCAGATCACCATGTTTAAAAAAAAAAAAAATTAGGCCCACTAGACCACCAGGGATTTGTTTGCGGGGAGTGGGCCCTTGGGCAAGGGTCGCTCCCCATCGGGGAGCATACATTAATTTGTAGTGCCACTAGGCCACCAGGGTTTTTTTATGTTTGGGAGCGGCCCCTTGGACAAGGGTCGCTCCCCTTTGTGGGAGGATGATTGTGGCCATTTCTGCTCTCTTTGGGTGGCAGAATAGCAGTATGTGTTTAGGCCCATCTGCCCACAAGGGGAACAGAAGCCAGTAGACACCAGGGTTTTTTTACATTTTTGTGCTGGGGAGTGGCCTCAAGGGCAAGGGTTGCTGCCATTTTACGGGGTGAATATTTAATTTATACTCTTAGGCCCACCTACCCCATAGCTTGGCTGGTGGAATGTGTGTGGTCTAGTGCATTATTTGCATATGTGATTGTAATGTTTTTTCTCCTTTTTATTCTAGTGTAAAGCTTTTGCTTCTTGTCTGCGGTTTTGACAGTGGTTGTTCTGCAGTTTTGCGTAGTTGCATTTTTTTGGTAAGAAAAACATTTTTGTTGTATTTACTCCAAGTGACTAACATTGTAATGTATGAATGCATTTTTTGTAAGTGGTGTCATAATGGCAGCATATTTAGTTAGTGTTTTGAGCAAGAAATTCTTTGCAATGTGTTTTGCATGGTCTTATGTGTATTTCTTTTCTCTTTCTTTTTTAGGGGGATATTGTTGATCCATACTGTGTCTGTGCAGAATAGGTTGTGGTGAGTTTAGCTGCCTCTGGCAAGTGAGTGGTATCGTTTTTGAGTATATATTTGTTTTTGATAAAGGTACTTTTTGTTTATTACTTATTTTTCAAAGTGTTTGACAAGTTACCTTTATTAGTAAGCATTATGGCTAGCCGTAGAATGACTGCTCAGCAGGTGGTTGGTATGCTTCTTGAATCTTCCTCTGAGCATGATTATGAGACTGACAGTGCATCTGAGGGAGAGGAGGCAGGGGAAGATTCTGGCAGTGAGTTTTCTCTCCACATGGAATCATCAGATGTTGAAGGTTCTCTCAGTGCAGATGAAGGTACTCCTGGTGTGGATGAAGCAACTCTCAGTGCAGATGAAGTGCCTGTTTTAGAGGAGGAAACTGCTGTGCTGATGGTGCAAGAGGCATCTGGATTGCAGCCTGAGGCTGCTAGGCTTCCTACTGGAAGTGCTGGACTCTGGGTTGATCCAAACATGATGCAGCCGGTGTTGCCTGCCTTTAGCAGTGATGCAGGGTGTAGAGTGGATAGTAACTGTTAATTTCTATAAAGAAAACTTGATGGATCTACAAAAATGACCCCTTTTTGAATTTAGAATTTTGTCTAATTTTCTAAAATGTATAGCTTTCCAGGATCCATTATTGCTTTCATACTCATTTTTACCACTAACTGGAAGGAGGTTGAAAGCACTAAAAATAGCAAAAATAGGCTATGTCCCAGAAAAATGCCACAACTGTGTAAAAAAAGTTGGTTTACTGACAAATGACTGTCATTTCCTAAAAGCTGGGAAAATGGTGATTTCAGCCCCACAAACCCTTTTTTGATAACAGTTGCAGGGAAAAACCCAGACGCTTTCATTTGTAGCCCATATTTCACATTTTTCATCAAAAAAACAACATTTTGCTGTATTTTGGCTCATTTCTGTGACCCCCTCTAGGGCAATCCACAAACCCTGAGTACCTTTAGAATCCCCATGATGTTGGAAGAAAAGGACACAAATTTGGCGTGGATACCTTATGTGGTCAAAAA
This sequence comes from Lissotriton helveticus, assembly GCF_964261635.1. Taxonomy (NCBI): domain Eukaryota; kingdom Metazoa; phylum Chordata; class Amphibia; order Caudata; family Salamandridae; genus Lissotriton; species Lissotriton helveticus. The sequence continues at coordinate 825,173,955 of NC_136057.1, forward strand.
GTTACAGGGGCCTCAGCACGCACTACCCCAAATAGCCAAAAAAAGGTGTAGCACAGGAGGGGGAAAAGGCCTGGCAGCCAAGGGGTTAAGTTCCTGAAATAACTCAACAGTAGAATTGGACTAGGAGGAGACATTCCCCAAAACAATGACAAGGGGAGTCGCTTCAGTAGGCAAATTAAGCACTACCCCAGAGTTAGGGGGAGACACAGGGAGCAGGGTACCTCCTTCATCACCCAAGGGACAGAGAGAGCAACTGCTCCCTGCATTTCTATTACATATCCTAGCCTTCATATAACAGGGATAAGGCCTGCATCAGCATTGACATGATTTGAAATAAGGTCCCTCCCAGAGAAGATGGAATCAATCAGCCTTCGGTGCTCACATGAGATACCCTGCTCCTGGCAGTCCCCACTTGGCTTAATCCCCTTTTTTAACAAGGATAATATCTATGAGACCATGTATTCAATATTGGAGAGCCTCACCAAATTTGGATCCAAGTTGGTACTTACCATTGTCACTGGATCCCTGAGGTAAACATTCCTAGAAAAAGAGCCCACCTGCTCACCAGTTGGATTAGTAATGGGTCGACCAACCAGCTTAGCCTCATCATAAGGCTGGGCATGGACACAAGCTTTTAGTTTCTGCTTGTGCCTTGGGCTAATAATTGGAGTTGTGAAGACTATCGAATGACCTTTGTCATTAACATCTTCCCCCAGCTCTTCCCCCTGTCCACCTTATTCATATAAGGTGTGAGGCAACTCCTCCAATCCATTACAGGTCTGTAACCCTTGGGAGAGTGAACAGGGACTATTCTGTCCAGAGAAAGCCTCCTTTCAACCAGCTTTATTTCCTTGGATACAAGCTCCACCGTCCGGTGAAGAAAAACTTCTATAGGGGAAACAAGAGGGGAGGCAGGTGGGGCGGGATTTTAATAGAAAGTCCTTTCTTCTTTCCCATGCTGGTAGCACCTTTAAGTACCATTTATCCCCTAAGCAGACTGGAACCAAGACACTCTTTGGGGAAAAGGAGGTATCCAATTAAAGTAATTGTTTGACAGTCAAAAGGGGTAGGGCAAAAAAAAGTACCTTGTCATGGGAGGTAAATTACAGCAAAACAGTCTCCTTCTTCTCCACTGTATTCAGGATTATAAATCTGTGAGGGTGGCACCGCCCTGCCTTTTTTGGATGTTGACGGGTGCAAACAGGCACTCTAGTCTTGGCTCGGGCATGCCCGAGCATGACCTATACTCCGGGATGGCTCTGGTGAATTTAAGGAGCTCCGGCACCTGAATGCAGCACCACAGCCCATGCAGGGAATTCTGAGGAGTGTGGCCGCCTTTCCTCAGCAGCAACAACAGAAATCCCAGGCAGCAGAACAGCACAACGAGGGTCCCACACTGCGAGACGCCTCTGATGAATTTAAGGTGCTCTGGTGCCTGAATGCAGCGTTGTGGCCCATGTGGGGAATGCTGGGCAGTGTGGTCTCCTTTCCCCAGCAACAACAACAGAAATCCCAGTCAGCAGAACAGCACAACAATGAGGATCCCATGCTGCGGACGCCTCTGGTGAGTTTAAGGCACTCTGGTGTCTGAATGCAGAGTTGTGGGCTGGGCAGGGAATGCTGGGGAGTGTGGTCTCCTTTTCCTAGTACCAACAACTATAGCTGCCAAGGTTTCTGATTGCTAGGTGTGACATTTTTATAATTTCAGTGTAATCATGAGTGACATTTCAACCACTATCAGTGACACTTTTCTCGCGGAGCAAAATCAAGCAGTAATGACAAGGGAAATTTATAAACATAAGAAATTACACCCATTTGAGCAACAAGAAACTCTAAGAAAATCTTAAAACAGCTCCAAATACCAGAAATGAAAGGGCACTAACCTAGTGCCCATGTAAACTGATCGTAGTTTTTTGGGGGAATATGCAGTGCGTCATTGGTACAGTCAAGTGCTCTCAACAGGGACATTTAAGCTCTCCTCCGTGCGAAATCACTGTGGTAGAGTTAATTTTATAATAAATACTTCTATCTCTAGTAAAGTCACAACACGACACTGGTGCACCTAGGTGGGGGAAAAAAATAATAATGCAGATGCCAATGTCCTTGAGAACAGTGTGTATGTCTGTACACTCACTGGCTCAGCCAGTGGTGAAGTTAATCTGCCCCCAGTCACAACGCTTATGAGGAGCTCTGAATTCAAAACTGGTCACGGTGGCCAATATAAGAAGCGTCTGCCCTAAACACCAGGAGCTCGGCCTGTCTCTGGACTCAGTGCAGAGTTCTAGAATTGCCAGGTGTGTCGACAGCAACACTTAGTGAGGGCACGGGCTGAGGAACAGGCTGATGTTGGAAATAAGAATCGGAAATACAGTACCCAATGCAACACTAACCGCTCAAAACTGTCACAACAATCTATACACGGCAGCTGTGGAGAAGTATTTACAAAGATGTAATTGATAATTACAGTTTAGTTAATAGATTACCTGCTCTCTAAGGCACTTACTTAATAATTATTCATGATCGTCACTGGTTGCGGCACGGTAGGCTTGGTCCCATTTGCATGATATATTACCGCCACCGATGTGCAATCAGTCATGCTGCAACTAGTGAGCACTCTCACTGCGACTGGCCCCCCGGCGCTGCCTCGGTGACCCCGACTTGTGAGCCAGCCTCCCTGGTCCTGTATTTGGCTGACTGGTGCAGGTGGGATTTGATGCCACATTGGAACCATGAACCATCTTTACCGCAGGCGGTCGGCGGTGCGTGTCAGCAGCTTTCAGTCTGGCTTGCCCTGCATTAACAACGGTGAAAATCAGCCGCAGCTAAAGTTACAATCGGAAATCGCTCACCTCCAACCCGCTGCGGTCAGAGCAGCGAGTTAAGGAGCAGGAGCTGCACATTTTAAGTTAAAGAAACTAGGGTAGCAGCAGGAGCCTAATTTATTTTTCAGCTGACTCATTGATGTAGTAGTATTATAAACACTGCCTGGTGGTAACTGTCACACACTGTGACCAGTGAACATTATAAATTTACTGGTGCCCCTATCAGATCGGTGACAGTCAGACAGAGATTAAGCCCTGCGGCCGGGCCCCGCCTGCATTTACTGGTATAATCACAATGATCTGACTGACAGACTGCAGATTTAAACCAGGAGGCTCACTGGGAAGGATGAGAGTGAGCAGACCTGCAAATGAGATGCCATTTTGTGAATTAATTTATTTTTAGATGCGGCATCATTGATGTAGTTAGTTATAAAATTACCTGAAGTGGTGGAGTTTAGCGACGTTTCCCAGTCCATCCGGAGGCCGTGGGATGCACAGGGACCCCCTGCCGTGGCACCCAGCTCAGCTGCAGCACTGACTGCTCTGCAGCATCATGAACTCTGCTGGACGGGACTACATCAGTCTTCTCCGACCCTGTGGCTGCTGACACACTGAGTCATCCCCCACTTGACCGTAGTTTACTTTGCGCCATGCCGGACGGCACCGCCCGCGATCATATGCCTGGCGGAGAGTGAGCAAGTCATGGAGGGGTCACTAACTGTGAGTGAGTCCCCGCCGGGGTCAGTCTCTCTGGGCTGGCCACCAACTCGGTTTTATTTGCGGCCGGTGCTCAGATGTGCACCAAGACAGTGCAGCACGTCAGCCACGACCGACGGCGAGGACTCCCATTTTCGATTTGAGTGGCCCGCCATTCTGCCTCACAGTGTGCTCACACTTACAAACACTACTTCCTCTGGACATGGCAGCAAGTTAGCGTCACATCCGGATTATAGCCAGTGAATCACCTTGGCGCCCTGTAAGTAAACCTGGCTGTGTCAGCCAGTTACAGCAGCGGTGCTGAGAGTGAGGCCTGTCCCCTCCTGTAATTAATTGCAACTGTGTGTGTCTCTCTGTCAAACTTAAGCCGCAGAGCGGCGGGCAGGAAATTACAGCGCCAGCCTGGAGCCAGCACTGAGGATTGTTTAACGTTATATTATAGTCGCGCTCTCACTTAGCCCATGAACTGAGAGCAGTGATTAGAACATACATGATGAACTATTAATGAACTAGAGCAGCTGCTTGCACGGGCTGCAGCATGCTCTCGCCGGACTTGGAGCAGCAGGAGCTGTGCACAGGCGCCACCTGTGGCGCGAGCTGGTGAGTCTGCAAAATACGTGACAATGCATTTCAGTGCGGTGATGTAGAACACCGCACTGAAATGCGTGAGTTTCACACCTGTTGTGTGATACTTGACAGGACTGAACAACAGAAATCCAGGCAAGCAGAACAGCACAAAAGTAATCATAATATGCAGCAGGGTGTAAGGACTTGTTTACGAGTTGCTCACTTAATTATGCCCAATTCATAAATCCCTGTTTATGCAAAGGTTGGAAATACAAGTTTAGTTTAATTTAGCACATTCAAGCATTATCGGATACATTAAAGAACTTGACCATTGTTACATCACGGCAGGTCAAACCTGCCGAAATTCAACAGGAGAAAAGCATAAGGTATTTACTGCATCTTGCAGATTTTAGTGCGGTAAACACCAAAATCTGCTTGTTATTCCCTACAAACTTGCCTTGACCATTTGCTTACTTGAATAATATGTCCATTGTGTTATAGTAAAAATACTCAAAAGTGCATTGAGATGATTCATAATACGGGTATGTACTGTTAATTCTAAAAATCCCCAGCAATTTTCAGAGGTAGTCCTTTCAGTGGTAAAATGAAGAAAAGTATCACTGTCAATGAAAGTGATACTGCTGTTTGCTTAATGTCAGTAAATTACAATCTTTTTAGCAATAAAGTATCTGTAATAATGCTAACAGCTATAGCAAGCAATGTGTTGCTATCAGATAATTATCCCAGAGATGACCACAGTTAGAAGTTGGCCTGGCATATGCTGTCCACTATTCTAGTGGGCACCCAGCACCAGTCCAAACGACCCTTATTGATGGTAGGTTTAAAGACAACCTATATAGAAAGCTATCCTAGTGGTAGCTGTGGAGAGCAGCCTTCAGGCTAATTCTTGAAGGAATGTAAAGCAGCTTGTTTTACGATCTCATGAATGACCAAATGAAAGGAGAACCACACCAGGTATATATATAAATATATGTGTTTATTCTAAACTCATCCCTCTAGTCTCTTTATGAGGCAAGAGGCAAACATACATTCAGTAAACTTATTTAGCACACAGTAAATTAGCACAATATACATTGAGCCCTTGGGGCTTGCCAAACCATATATTAGGAAAGTGGTATAAGAACCATGACTGACAGAGAAACAAGGCCTAGAGCCTTTAGAACGGCTGAAGCCACCAGGAACCACCCAAGGTAGTGACACAGGGGACCCACGGAGGACGCGTGCAGTGTCTAAACACAGCCGCGAATCACCTTTAACTTCAATGGGGAAAGTCGCGGTTGGAAAATTAAAGATTAAGGACACTTAGAAGAGGACTTTGAGCAAACCCCTTTAGAACCAAGAGGTTCTAGATTCAACACCCACAGGAGCACTGGAGTACTTGAGTTACCTCACCCAGGGAAGCCGGGTGCATAGGTGTCTTTTCGTGTCGGGTTTCGTCGCCGATTTCAATGGCGAGCTGCTGAAAAATGCTGCAGGCGACCAAGTGGAAAGTGTCCAGGTGGATCCAAGGGTGGATCGGAGATCTGAAGTACCTGAAAGCAGGGGGGACAGAGTCTGGGTCACTTGCCAGTGACCAGTAAGGTGATGAGAAGATGCCAACTGATGTCGGGTGAAGAAGGTGAAAAAGGTGCAGCTTGTCTCTTCAGCCACGAGGACAAGGAAGTGGCGATGATTACCAGGAGCTGGATTTGGACTGCCCCTCAAATGATGTCGAGTGCTACAGTGTTGGTTTCTGTATTGGACCCAGCAAGCCTTGGCAACAGCAAACCACGCAGAAAGCAGAGATTGGCTTCAGTTCAGACCAGCAAGGTCTGATGGACTCACCCTTTGGAGGGGAGTCAGGGCACGTCTGTAGTGAACAGAGAAGTGCAAGAAACAGCAGAGTTACCTTCATGGGGACCCACCAGTCGATGGACCAGAGATCGTGAAGGGGCCTCAAGCAGAAATGCTAGAAGCAGGCTGACGGAACACTCGTGGAGTGTAGGCTCTCAATCTTCAGTGCAGATGGTGCTCAAGGCTTGGACTAAAAGTAGCCCAATGCACAACTTCAGAAAAGCTCAGGAAGTTGATGCACAAGCAAATGTGCACAATGTCCAGGAGTTCTGGTCCCACGTCACTCGTGAGGGCTGCAGGTCTCACATTTGCTGGGATCTCGTGTCGGCCTCTGAGAAGTTTGGAAATTTATTTATTTTTATTTATTTATTTATTTAAGCTTATAAAGTGCACAGCTACCCGCAGTGGGTTTCCCGGCGCTAAGGGACAGACTGAAGAAGAATTTGTATGCTGAGTATGCCAAAAGGAAGCTGCAATTTACTGTTGGAAGAGCCAAGTTTTAAGCCCTTTACGGAAGCGAAAAAGATTGGTTTCTGTCTTCAGGGTCATGGGAAGAATATTCCAGAGTTTAGGACCCAGATAGGCAAAAGAGCGGCCTCCCATTTTAGCTAGCCTAAATCTGGGGATGGAGAAGTCACCGTTCCCTGAAGATCTGAGGACACGATTAGGTTTATAGGCCTGAATAAGGCCCTGAAGGTATTTAGGGGCAGAGCCTTGCTTAATTTTAAAAACATGGCAAAGGGCTTTGAACTTGATTCTCTCAGGGACTCTAAGCCAATGTAGGTCGAGAAGAGCTGGAGAGGCGGATATCCTCCTGGGGACGTTGCGAAGCAGCCGAGCAGCTGCGTTCTGAACAACCTGGAGTATTTTTAAGGTTGTCAGATCAGCTCCAAGATATAGAACGTTGCCGTAGTCCAGGCGGGAAACAACCAACGCCTGGACTACCGTTCTTTGTGTGGAAGGGGGCAACATCCAGAGAATTTTCTGAAGCCATCTCAAGGTGGTGAAACAAATAGCGGCTACCTTTACAGCCTGCTGTCTCATCGTAAGTTTCTCATCAATGAGGAACCCGAGATTGCGAACTACTGTTACAGGCTGAGGGGTAGGTCCCATATCATTGGGCCAATGGTGGAGGCCCCAGAGCTCCTTACCCCTGCCAAGTATCACAACATCGGTCTTGTCACCGTTAAGTTTCAAGAAATTATTCTTCATCCACCTAGAGACACGAACCAGGCCTTCTCTCAAGACAGAGGTATCTGTGCCCTCTGTGTTAGAGAGAGAGAAGATGATCTGTGTGTCATCGGCGTAGGAGTATAAAGCGAGTCCGGCTTCCTCTATGATGGTGGCCAGGGGTCTTACATAGATGTTGAATAATAGAGGACTAATTATAGACCCCTGAGGCACGCCGTACGCCGATGGACAGGTTTTAGATGAAGCAGAGGCCGAAAACACCTGAAAAGTGCGGTCTCTTAAAAAAGAGGCTATCCAGGCTAGTGCAGCGCCTTCTACACCCAGGGACCGAAGAGTGGTAAGGAGAATAGAATGGGACACAGTGTCGAACGCCGCGCTCAAGTCCAAAAGAATGAGGGCAGATGTTTCTCCACGATCAACACTGTGTCTCAGACTCTCGGTAACTCCCAGGAGTGTAGTTTCAGTCGAATGATGCGCTCTAAAGCCTGACTGGGAAGGATGGAGAAATCCCGTGCTTTCCACAAGGTGAGTTAGTTGCGTATTAATATGCCTCTCCAGGATTTTCGACAGAATTGGAAGCAATGAGATTGGTCTGAAGTTAGACAAGTTGGTAATGTCAGCTCCAGCCTTTTTTAATAAAGGAACAATCATTGCATGCTTCCATTCCTGTGGAACGAGGTACTCAGATAATGAGGAGTTGAGAAGTTGCATTAATACGTGACGTGGGCCAGGTTCAAGTGATTTTAAAATTTTGACCGGTACCGGGCACCGAGGGGAGCCAGATTTAATGCTATTCAGGCAGAGAGAGAAAGAGGTGTCGTCAAAGGGCAGCCAGTTTGCAAGTTTATTCATTGCAGAGGGCAGAAGATCTAGAGTCACTGTTGACTCAGATTGAGACTCATCATTAGATGTAGAAGGACTTAGTGAGTCATAGATACGCTCTACTTTGGATATAAAGAACTCTGGAATAGAGTTACATTGAGTCTCGTCTAGAGCAGGGGGGGCCGGCACCACATCTGCCCCTGTTAACTTTTTCACCACCGAGAAAAGAGTACGAGGGCAGTTTTGGGCATTGGTAACCGTATTGGAAACATAGGCGGCTCTGGCCATTTTACATTGATGGCGATAGTCCCTAAGGGCTTCCTTATAAGCTGTTTTACGAGTGGCAGAGTAGGAGCGCCTCCACTTCCTTTCAAGATTCTTACAATTAGATCTTATACACTTTAGGTCCTCAGAGAACCAGGGCGCAGGAGCTCTATGGGACATAGAATTTTTAGATGTTAGAGGGAGAAGTGCATCAATAGTAGTACTCAGCCATTTAGATACCTCTGAGTTCAACACGGAGGTGGACATGTCGGTGTTAGGGAGAGTGTCCATCAAGCGCCTGTTGAACTCAGAGATGTCGAGCTTAGTCCATTGACGTATCAACACATCCTTACTGCCATTGCCACTAGTCGGGGTTTTAGTCAGGGATAGGGAGAAATGTACAGTATAATGATCTGACCATTCCAGAGGACGAGCGGGGGATGAGCATTCAAAAGATAGATTGGAGAGAACAGGGTCCAACAAATGCCCTGCAGAATGTGTAGATCCTGAGTTGTACAACAAAATGTTTAAGGCTTCAAGTTCAGATAAAAAGAGTTTGCTAACATTACATAATTCGTCTTCCAGATGGAGATTCAGGTCGCCAAGAATAGTAAAATTGGCAGCCTTCAGGGATAGAGGAGCGATGGTGTCAGCAAAGGATGCCGTCCAGGCATTCGCGTTTCCAGGAGGTCGGTAGATCAAGAGACCTGACAAAGTAAACTGGGAGCTGATAGAGATTTTAAAGTATCCAGCTTCACATCCGGGCATAGGAAAGACATCAAAAGTACAAGTATATTTGGGGTTAAGAATTATCGCAATGCCGCCTCCTTTACCAGAGTCCCTGTCCTTCCTGACTATTATATAGCCATCGGGCACCGCCATGGCAACATCTGGCCCAGAGCTCTCATGAAGCCAGGTTTCCGTAAGGAACACGGCATCGGGTTTGACATCAACTATAAAATCATAGATATGATTCCTATGTTTCGGGAGTGATCTACAGTTAATGCTCCAAAACTGAAGCTTTGTACAAGTGGGAGGAGATCTAGAGCCTCTAGTTCTACCCCTAGGTTTTCCCCGTTTATGTAAAGGTTTCATTTGTTTACACACGGCCATCCGACCCGTAGAGAAATTGCAATTGCATTTAAAGTTATGGCTTGGCAATATGCATGGCTTGGCAATATGCATGTTGTGCACTGTACAGAGGGCAAGTACCTAAGCAGTTTTAACTTCTCACCCGTATACGTGATGATAGAGCCACAATGGTCGGAAGTAACAGGGTCCATGGCCCCTTGGCACATCCTGGCGTGGACGGGCGTAGACGGGCCTGACTCTGGCCCGGCTCCGGCGCGAGTCAGGTGCGCCCGCAATGCGCGTCCGCTACGCGGAGGAGTGGACATCCCTTTTATGCGCAACTAGAGAGCGCTAAACACCCACCCACACACAAGATGGCCACCGCAGTTCTGTGCCCGGGACCAACTCCACAGCTTCAATACTCGGCTGGGAGTGGCCCAGGGCAGCGGGGATGAGGGGGGAAGGAATCAGCAGTCGAGCTTCTTAATATCAAGCAATTTAGACCATGTAACGAGGTCAGTGAAAAACGCCGATTTCTGCAGTTGTTTTAAGTTTAAAAAGCATATAAAATCATGCAGTACAAATTAGCACAACCTCCCGGCTTCCGCTTCAGGAGGGACTCAGGCACACACAATCAAGCGCCTGGCCGATAGGGACCCCTTTTATGCGCATGTCCTGAGTCACAAATTCAACAGGATCCAGCAGGAGCCTTGGAAATGCAGACCAGCAAGATGCCTCTTTGGTGTCTGTTTGAACAGGGGAGTCACTACTTGACCCCAAGGGAGATTCTTCCGTCTTCTAGTCGATGTATAATGTCGAAGTTCCTTGATATGTGTTGCAGAGTTTTGTCCAGGTGTAATCTAAAGTCCTAAGGACTGGGTCCCCTTACTTATACTAAGTTAAGGGGTTGGACATACTCTGGGGACACACCTATGGGAGGATCCAGTGAGGGGGGTGGCTATAACCCCTTCCCTTTGTCCAGTTTCGCGCCAGAGCAGGGGTTGAGTGCTCCTGCAACCAGTTTGAACTTTGATATGCACAGGGTCACCAAGTGTGCCCCCAGCATTGTCTGAAAAGCATTCTATGAATGCGCCCACCCAGCCCCAATACACTAAAGCCTGTCTGGGAGGTGGTTAAACCTCCCTGTGACAGGAAACCTATTGTCCAGGCATCCCCTGCCAGAGTTTCATCCAGCAGCAGGAGGTCAGACCCGTGTCTGTGGAATCCATTTTGGGATGCTGGGGCTCTTTTAAACTATTACCGGTTAGGTCAGTGTGTACATGTCTCTCCCTCTAGAAGGGTAGAATTCTACCCCCACCACTAGGTGGGGGTAGGATTCCAAAGTGTTTGACACTGAATACAACATGTTTCCTGGCAGCCATTCCAAAGTTAGCATTTACCGCAAGGTTATAATGCACTTAAGAGTATATGGTCTGGCTACATCACAGAACAGCTTCAGAGAATAGATTTCGAAAGTTGCAGAGGGGTCCTGCTCATGCATAGGCACCCTCTCACACAAAACCAAGCACTCTGCCTTCAGGATTGATAAGGCCTGCCATAGGAGTGACTTATATGTTTATATGTGTCAGTGATAAAAGGTAGATATAGGGAACCTATATCTCAGTAAGGGGTGCATGCACCACCTTACCCAGGCTGCAGTAGGAGACCTGTGGTGCCATTTTGGAAGGCTTCCCTGGGGTGGCATAATACATGCTTCAGCCCCTGGTAGGCCTCTGGGGTACCTATGCCTTAGTACCTAAGGTACCATATACTAGGGACTCACAAGGGTAACCCAGTAATGAATCTGACGTGTACCTAATATACATGCAATCATTTTAGAGAGGAAGCAGCTAGGCTGGCATCCTGGTTAGTAGGGCCCCAGCCAGACTAAAGTCGAAAAACAGTGAAACACCAGCAAAAAGTGGGGGTAACCATAGTAGCAGATCTTACTCTCCTACAACCACCTCACTATACTTCCTTTGCTGCTTGAATTATGAATGATTGATTGGCAAGCTTTATTAACTCAAGTTTAATGAAACCTGCAAACCTCAGTGCAACCTAAAACATATTGGCAATCACATCCTTATATTTCATTTTTAATCTACAGGTGTTTGTTGAAAACTGTTTACATTGGAAACTGCCTCCATGAGTATTCTTTTTGATATTCTAACATCACCCAGCTACTGGGAGAAGGCTAATATATTTTCTGTCCAGTGGAGTAACAAAACTTGAAGGGGCTCCCATGCCAAGTACATGGAGCCCGCCCACCACCTACCACTTTGCCACACCACCAAAAAATCAAGCGTATCAAACTAAAACTAACTGGTCCCAGATCCAGTCAGTGTATTGTGCTGAGAGGGCCTCCTGGAGCGTGGAGTCGCCCCCCCCCACCACAGGGCTGCGGGGGCTAACGTGCTGCCACTGTTTGCTCCCTTGCTCCTCCTACAGAATATTTCTCAGTTGAAACACTAACAAGTACATTTTAGATTCAGGCACTATTGTTATGATTACTATACCTTGTATGTTTTATTCAATGCAATGATGTAAAGAGAGCTCCTTGTTATTGTTTAAGGGACACCTAGTACTATTTTGTCTTTTCTATGGTTACAGACCTGGGTGCAGTAGTTCAGCGAACACCAAAGTATCCATATTTTCATACTACTCTGATTTTTCAAACTCATTCATTCATTTAGAGGATTGGTCTAAGCAAGTTAAGCATATCGATTCACCAGGCTATCAAACATCCGCTATCTGCTGCTTTTCAGTAGTATAACGGAAGCTGCAGTGAGTAAAGGATGTAGTGGTTGCTGCCGGTATTAATAAAGTTTTGAGGAGAAACAACTGCAATTGTGTTTTGTAATATTGATGTCTTCTGCAACAAAGCATAAAACTATTAAAAAAAATCTTTGCTAGATCTCTACGAAAAAAAATTTGGGGGATGCCTTTTATAACACAATTTTGGACAGATTTTAATTTCTTTACCATCATTTTTCATCGCTTTGTTTCTGGAACCAGATCCTGATAAAATAAACAACTTGTACAAGATTTTAGTACTATTTCGGGATAAATCATTTGTGGAGTGCAATACTGTTTGGTGCTGAGCTTACCATCCCAGTTTGGTGTGCTTATGATGTTAGCACAGTTGGGCTCAGTTGTACCCCAGTAGGCCTTCTGCTTTCATTAACAGAATTAGCCACCCTATAATGATTTTTTTTTTATGAAATCAAGGGTGATTATATTTGGGGGCAGTACATTTTGCAGAGATAGAAGACTGGATTACATACAATTAGAGGTAGTTTCAGAACATTAAACAGCAGGTGGTGAGCACCCGGAACCGCTGCGTGGAGGTACCCATCCCGCAGGTCTCGCACAAACTATCGATCCCGCACTTTTGAGTGATCACAAGACTCCTGACACTCACCACTGAGCATTCAACTCAGTTACTCAAGCACCACGAAGCGGATGCTTTATTTCATTTGGTGGCATCTATTTACTGGAGTCGCTTGGAGTACTGTTTTCTCAACTTAAATCATCGTTTACACTACATGACCCTTGGAATCTGGAGCCACATCCACCAATCAGCGTCTACCTGGTCTCGAGCAGGGGCCGAGTCGGAAGTATCACCGGCTTAGCGACCTGTGGTCCTTTTCCTTCACGCTACAGCCCTGATGAGTCGTGCAAGCATTGTTACCGCTTGACGACGAAACACGTGTCGGCTGGCCGTCCATGCAATTAAAGAGGAATCGCACTACATCGCTTCCCCTTTTTGTTCTGAACTTTGTTACTTGTACTCAGTTATGCCCATTGAGACATCTCTCTCTGTACTGTAATTTGGTGTGCATTTGGTATTTGTTCTTGCATTGTTTAGCGTGTGCGTCGCACACCCTTGGAGGGGTTTAGGGCCTTTTCCCCTCGCCTACTTGCACCCAGACCTATCCATACCCAACACTAACGTGTGCTGTGCGCCCAGTATCTCCCTGTACCTCTAAAAAACCCCAGTTCTCAACAAGCCAAGTCTTGACATTCTTTCTGAAATCCTCCAGGGTGGGTGCTGTTCAGAGATAGACGGGCAGGTCATTCCAAATCTTGGCAACTATGTAGTAAGCCTGGGCATCCGAATCGGCTACGCCCACGGAGTAGGCGTAGTGTTGCCTCCTACGCATTTTGCGTAGACAGCGTAGCCGGCAACACTACGCCCACTCCGTGTGCGTAGCCGAGTCGGCCGCCACCCGCCTCCCTCCCGCCTTCCCCTACATACATTATTTAAACAAACTACCCTTAATAAAACAATTTTAAAGCATTTACCGTGTCCGGGGATCGCCAGGGGCTCCCTCTTGGAATAGCGTCCCTTCATAGATACCAATGCGAATGCGCATTTCTCTTGAGAAATGCGCATGCGCGGCCGCCCGCGCATGCGCATTGGTATCCATGACAACGCGATTCCAAGAGGGAGCCCCGGACGAGCCCCGGACACGGTAAGTGCTTTAAAATTGTTTTATTAAGGGTATTTTGCCTAAATAATGTATGTAAAGGAGAGCGGGAGGGAGGTGCGTAGTGGGGCTACGCGGAGTGCGGGAGTGGGCGTAGCTTCTCGCCCACTCCGCGTAGCTCCGCGGAGCCCCACTACGCCCACTACGTCCAGGGTTACTATGTCGGAGAAGGATCAGCCCTTTCTGTGGCTGTGGCAAATGTGGGAGGTGTGTACATGGGCTAGCTCACTGGAGTCTAGCTGTCTTGCAGGTTGATGGAAATTCAGTTGATAGTTGATGTAAACCAGTCCTAGATCATGTAGGCATAGGCATGCATGAGAATCTTGAACTGGCATCTCTTCTGGATGGGGAGCTTCTGGCGGTGTCTGAGGTAGGGGGTAATGGGGGTCCTTTAAGGGAGGTCCAGGGTGATTCTGGCTGTCCCATTCTGTATGGTCTGGAGTCGCCTGACGAGCTGGGTGGCAATGCCAGCAAGGAGATTGCTGCCTTATAATTGTTGGAGTTTAGGTGTGAAGAGGGGTTTTTAGGGTTACAGATGAATGGAGTTTAGGGGCATGAGGTGTATTAGAAATGGGGTTTATGGTTGGCTACTGTATGCACCTAGGCCAGGCAGAACCCGCCACCTTAGTCAGGACAAGTAAGGTACACACCAAAGAAAATCTGTGCTTACCCCCAGGTAACTTGGTGCAGAGCAGGTAAGCTGAACTTAAGAGGCAATACACACATTAAATAACTGAAAGCACTACAGAAAAACTTCACACTGGTTTACAAAAATAGTAGATGTTTATGAATAAAATAAGACCAAAGTAACAAAAACCCAATAAGTAGTTCAAGAGATAATCAGTTGAAGAGGAATCAAGCTGTGCTCAGAAACCAGAAAGGCTCATTTTAGACCCTTAATGGTAATTTTTTCAAAAGTAGTCCAGTCAACTCTACCCATGTCTGGAACGTTGTTTTACAGTTTTGGAGGTATCAGAATGTCAATTAAATGGGTATTCCACAGCTGCACATGGAGTCACAAGTTCTGGAAGTCAGGATCACTCAGACCTGATAGGGACAGCACCTTTCTTTATAACTTGCGGCCAAGGTGCGGAGTGCCGGGTTGCAGTACAGCTCATTGACAGAGTCAGTCACACAGCTGGCCGATCCCCATGGCCTCAGTAAATGCGCGCCCAGCGTGTTGCTGTTGTCGGGGCAACAGGTGGATCATAATGAGCACCCATGATGATTTCAGTTCCATCAGTACAGGGAGTCAGGAGCGGGAAGTGCTTCTCCTTGTGCTCTCCAGTGGGGATAACGTTGGTCTGTCTTGGAACGCAGCGAATGAAGTGGTCACCTGTGCAAAGCAATGCAAGGGCTACAGTTAAGGACTGCACTTCTTTTAAAACTGCTGATGGTCATAGGCACGCCCTTAGCACATCAAGCACTTGTTTGTGGAAGAAGGTTCAATGTTCCAATCATAAGACCTCTTCTCCAACCCCCACAGGTCGATGAACCCTTGGTGCTCGGGCAGCGCTGCAGCCCAAAATAAAAGTGTAGATCTGGTCGTGGCAAAATCTTTTAAGTTCCTGAGACCTTGGGAGAGAACGGGGGAGCAGGCCAGTAAGCAATTGGAATCACAATGGGGTCAATCCTTAGGACAGTTTTGCAGGACAGGGGTCAGCTGGCAGAAGGGTAGCACAGCAAAGTAGGGCAGCAGTTCCTGGTAACAGTAAGGCACAGCAGAGTGGCAATCCTTCTAGTGCACCAGCCTTTACTCCAGCAGAGTTTCTTGCAGGTCCAGGAGAGTACTAATTTGATAGGGGTAGAGCCATCAAACCTATATCCCGAAAGATGTAATGGTGACTTCAAAGGGGCTTTCAGAAGTGCACATGGGTCGCTTTCAGCCCAGTTGCTGTGTGCAATAGTGACTGGCTGCAGGGCCTCTGCTTAACGTATGAAAGGAATTGCACTCTAGTACACAACTTTTAGCCACTTGAAGCAAGGGTTGGCTACCAAGACCGGAACCTGCACCCAACCCCATGCCGATGCCCAGCCCACGGTGTGCAGAGGGGTTGGATACAGCACCAAGCCTTGCACCCCACCCTCTGGAGGAAGTCAATCCCTATGGCATGACCAAAGGCTATGCACAGAGGGGTCGGCCACAGAGCCTGATCTGCAGACCAAAACATATGGTTTGAATGCCACAGAGCCTGTCATGCAAATCGTAATTCACACACTGAATTAAAACCTAATGACATCACTGATGTTGAAACAAATGTCATTACAAATATATATCATACTACAGATGTACCTATAACTTTTCCCTTACAACTTTGACAGAGATGATTATGAATGTAGTATCATTTATTGATTTGTTTAATGGTAGTTGTTTTATTTAATTTTTCTTTCACTGGTTGTTACTCATTGCTATACATGTTGTGAGGTCTTTAGCATGGCAGTTTATGTGCGATTTATAGATTTCATGGCTGTGAGAGTTATGGATTGTGATCCTTACCAGTTTGTGTTTTCCCGCACAAATGGCACTCTGGAGAGCACTGATGCTTTCTGCTGCTCAAGTAGACATTCTACTCGAGCAGCAGCTTCCTCAACCCAAGCAGCAGATTTCTCAACATCAGCGTTTGCGATGTTCCGCAACCCTATGCTTTGAGAGATCTCACAAGGAGGAGGTCTAGGGTGCACGTTTTCTCTTGCGAGCATTTTACAACTTCCCGTTGGTGGGCAGCATGAGAAAAGAAACTCAGCTCTGCGTCACTTCACAGAGTTTTGCGGAGCAGGCAAAACTCTGTGAACTTCACCTGCAGAACAGAATTCTTCGCCCACCCCTAGTTATTTGATCATATACCACATCCAAGAGTTCCTTGCTCCCAAACCTCTGTAAAAACCCTCAGTGCACATGCCCTAAATGTGGGCAAGAACATATTAACTGTCCTGAATGGTAGGATGGTAGAGCAGTCACAAAAGGATGAAGGAAGTAAACAATGTATTTTGAAGTACTCTCCAACAGAGACCTATTAGAAGAGACTATGAGCCTGCCGGGGAATTCGGTAGCATCCTTATGTATCGTATAGAGAATGGGAATTTTGGGTTGTTCACAATATAATTACTTGTATTCTTTCCATTCAATCAGTCCACATTCTCTCCACTCAATACGTTTGTCATAGTATACATGATTAGATTCTATTACCGCATCTTTTTTTATCATTTCATAACCCTGTCTGTTATTCAATTGACAGTAACCTTCCTTCAGCTTCATATCTCCGGATCAATTTACCACATTGCCACTTTACATTTTTTTATGTTCTGTACTGCAACAGCTTCAAAAGTATCAATCTTATCCTGGGAAAGAGTTGGGACAAAGGTGGACTTGACTCTTATCTAATTCAATACCCATGTGTTCCAAGTTGAGTAATGTATCTTCCGTGCTCTGGGTCCAATCTGCTAATGTAAACAATACATCAACATCACTAATATCGAGATTGCTCATCCAGTGTCCCCCAGTCTTTGAGGTAGGATGATCACCCTGTAGTGTGTACCACTTGGCAGTCTTGGCCTGTGAAGGTAAGTGCGGTGGGCGGTGGAGAAGGGCAGAGCAGGGGGGAAGTCAACAGACAAAGGAATAGTTTTTATTTATTTATTTTAATTTTACCTATTTCATTGTCTGTTAAATTCTCCCCTTACCCCCACGCGCCCTACCCTCCCACCTCTCTACTTCCCCACTGCTCTTACCCTGCACTGGCAGCCCCTGCCCCTTGGGTAATTTGTAGGGGTGGGCGGAATTTGCGGAATTGCGTTACGCAAATCTCCGCAAACACGCGGAATTGCTTGTTCGCACTGCTTTTTTACTGTTCACAAATGCTGTTTGCGTGCTCGGGGGAAATATCTCGCGAACACGCATTTGAGAACACGAACAAGCAAAAAATGTCCCGAAGTCTCAGTGCTATGCGAAAATTACCCAAATTCCGAAAATTCCGCGAGCAGAATGGAATTTACCGCACAGTCCTAGTAATTTGATTTTACTGATGAAGTTATAAAGATCAAAGCGACTTTGAGCATAATCAAATGCATTTTTGGGACAGAATGATGAACCTAATTCCAATACATTACGTTCAGTATTGCTTACTGATCAGTCGGATAAGGTCAACTTTTTTCTTTTATTAATACAAGGCTTGTGGAATTTGTGAAAATGAGGACAGAGTTTCTTCAAGTAAGATAGTATTCTCCATTTTGTTTATTTTCAACTATATTGTTTTAGGATGATGTTCACTGTTGTATAAGTAGTCATACTTTATATATTTTATTGGATTGGACGCTATTGGTCTTTGGCCACTGGGGCATAATGTACAGATTACATATACTCAAAGGAGTTTATTTGCCCATTTGGGAAGTACTTTGAAGCTATTCATGTTGGGGCAGTTTCCGCATTTGGATATGCTATCTTCTGATGTGAACTCTGCATGAGGAATCTATTACCTTATGATTATAAAAAAAACAAAAATTCATCTTGAACACACATTTGTTTTATGATTTCAATGTCGGGTGCGACTGCTATTATTGGACTGTTATTGTTTTTTTCTGAGGTTTTTGGACGTATACATATGAGGATTTTTGAACATGTCAAATGTATTGAAATTTTTTTAATTATACAGTTATTGCATTCATTCACATTGTTTTGGGTTGCATGTGACTGCTTATGTGCTACATTGTTGGGACTTTAATTCATTGTATGTAAATTATAAAATGAGAGCTATATTTACATGCTCTACTTGTGTGCAATTCTCTACTCAGCCCTTCGTTAGTATTCATGACATGTTCTAACACATTTATGATTGCTGGTGTAATTACACTTCTTACCTGTGAACAAGGCAATTTTATGCCAAAATGCGTCAGGTTTCTCTGTTACTGTTGCACATCAAGATGGAATAAATTACTTAAAAAGCAGCATTGGAGTGCCTGGCTCAATTTCGTTAGGGAGAGGAGGATTGTTTTGAGATATATACAGCCACAGCCCATGCAGGTAAGAACTGTTGGGCCGTGTGGGGGGATTTTGACCGATGACGACGAGGTAAAATGTATTTTTTATTTAATTTTTTCTCATTGTCGTCCATCAAAACCCCCTCACCCGGCCGTACCACCCCACTGCTCTTACCTTCATGCGCCGCTACCGGAGATATATATATATATATTCACTGAAAAAAACCATAGGTTTTACACCAGTTATAGTTAGCTGGAAATTTTACTCGCATTAAACCATTGAAATTCCCACGTTATAGTTAGTTGGACTCACTATAAATTGCGCGTGCAATGCACTGCTGATGATGTCACATATTACATCACTCATGACATGGTCAGTGACATCACTCATGACATCACTGATGACACCATCCAGTGAATGTCTGTCTTTCTGAAAAATAAATATGTGTTATATATGTATATGTAAAAGTTGATGGAAGAATAAATGTTTAAATAAGTGTTTACATGCATGTTTTTTTTTTTAAATTGATTGGTTAACTGGTTTATTAAGTGTATCTTAGTGAATACATATATTAGTGAGTAATGTTTAAATATTTAAATATATGTATTAGTGTTTCACTTTGTGTATAAGTGGCTGCATGGCTTGGTAAGTAGCTACATGTGTATGTATATGGGTTATTAGATGTTTTTTTAGTTTCAGTATGAGTGTCTGTATGGTTTGGTGGGGGTATTACTTAGCACATCCATGAATGAATGACTGACTCTCTGTTTGTATGTGTTTTGAAGACAGCATATGTGCAGAACTGTATGGGTGGATGAGTGTGTATATGTGTGTGTTAGTGAGTGAATTACTGTCTCACTAGTGTCTTTATCAGTAACTACATATGTTTTAATGTAGTATATGTGAATATTGATGTATATAAGTGAGTATATGTGAGAGTAAGAGATTGTAAGAGTTCCTGTTTAAATAAGTATGTTTTTCTATAAGTGATTGTTTAAGAGAGTAAATATGTGTAAGTTTCCTTAGAAGTAAGGTGGTAGTGTGTGTATAGCTGTATATGCAAATAAATGGATGTTCAATAGTTTATTTGCATGTGTGAGTATGTGTGAGAGTATCTTTTGGATGACTGTCGGTGTGTAACAGAATGTATAGGTGTATCACTACATATGATGAGTAAGTATATGTATGAGTCACTATATATAACTGTTGGTGAATGAGTGGATGTGTACATAGATGGTGGTATTATTGAATTTGTTCTTGTAACTGGTATGGGTATCTCCATTTTTTTGAAAATTTTTGTTTCTATTATTGAATATGTGTTTCAAGGGTTACATTACAGTGAAAGGAGGTCCGTCAGTCTGTCACAAGGATGGTGTCATCAGTGATGTCATGAGTGATGTCACTGACCATGTCATGAGTGACGTAATATGTGACATCATCAGCAGTGCATTGCACGCGCAAGTTATAGTGAGTCCAACTAACTATAACGTGGGAATTTCAATGGTTTAATGCGAGTAAAATTTCCAGCTAACTATAACTGGTGTAAAACCTATGGTTTTTTCAGTGAATTTAATAGGTTTTTTAAATGCTAATTCCTAACTATAACTGGTGTGAAACCTATGTTTTTTTCAGTAAATTTCAATGGTTTTTTAATAGCAAATCTTAATAGGTATAGAAAGTGAAACATTTTAAAACAAATTTTATGGTGTATAAATATGTAAAAAAAAAAAAAAAATGTATTTGTAACCCGGGGGCGCTCCCGGGGTGCGTACCGGTGAACGCACGGGTAAGCGCAATGTTACGGCGCGCCCCGGGGCGCGTACCGGGGAGCGTCCCGTTAGTGCTATTCTCGCGAACGAAAACAACATCATGACGTTTCGCGTAACCGCGTGATGCGTCATATGATGCACAGCGTAATCGCAACCGAAAGCACGCGATCGCATACGATCGCGAAACGTCCTGACGCGCTTACGCTACGCACCCGCGGGCGCGCCCCAGAGCGCGACTACGGGCGCGCCTCAGTGCGCGTAGCGTAAGCGCGTCGGGTCATGTGACCTGAAAATAACACTTTCTATTGGTGCAAAACAGTTTTGGTTTCCAAATGAGTATAGCCTGGGTCTTGTGACCAGCCTGGGTCTTGTGACCTGAAAATAACACTTTCTATTGGTGCAGAACAGTTTTGGTTTCCAAATGAGTAAAGCCTGGGTCTTGTGACCTGAAAATAACACTTCTGATTGGTTCAGCACAGTTTTTTTTTCCAAATGATAAAAAACCCCACCTTTCTTCCTCACTCTGACTTTGTCTTTTGACTGAGGAAGACCTGTTTCATCTACAGAGACAATTCTTTTGTACTTTGAAATGGCTACTGTAGCAGCAGCTGGAGCATCTGAACCACCACCACCACCACAACCACCAAGAGGACCACCACAACAATACATTGCTGGTGGAGAAGAGGAGGAGGAGGGAGAGGAAGAGGAGGAGGGGAGCAGATGGCTGCCGGAAGAAATTACCCCATACAAGCCAAAAGAACACATTGTATGGGAGTTTTTTTCTCTTCCAGAGGGCAAGAAAAAAGTTAATGCGGCCAAGGTAACGTGTCGAATCTGTGGTGCAGAACTCTCAAGGGGCAATCCAAATAAAAAATATTCATTTGGGAATCATACCATGATTCGGCATATGACCCGGAAGCATCCTGCTAACTATTCTCGTGCAGAGATCAGGGAACTGGCCAGTCACCTCCCCCAGTGTTCAAGGACCAGCTCAAAAAGAAAGCAACCCAGTCAATCGGACCCAGAAACAATGGAGACGATGCCTTGCATTCAGCAACAATTTGGTACCATTAGAATCACTTGTACTGAATGTGGCAAGCTCATCGCCTATGGTGAAAAGAGCATAAAGCTGATCGTCCTTGCTGGTCAGAATCACATTTGCCCCAAACAAAAGAAGTAATTTTTTTTGTTTTTTGTTTTTTGCTCCAGTTGAGCCATTTTCAATTCCCTTTCTCTTTGTTTCTTCCCATAAAAATACAAAAAAATATAAAACTGTTTTAAAAAGCCAAAAAAAGTACAAAATGTTCAAAAAACATTAAAAAAATATAAAACAACAAAAAGAATAAAAAAAAAGTTCTTTTCAGAACTACCTTTCATTTATAAAATTAAACCTATATTTTTAAAGGATCTCTGTCAATTTTTTGTCCTTAGGGTACGCGTACC
Organism: Lissotriton helveticus; assembly: GCF_964261635.1. Taxonomy (NCBI): domain Eukaryota; kingdom Metazoa; phylum Chordata; class Amphibia; order Caudata; family Salamandridae; genus Lissotriton; species Lissotriton helveticus. Next base: position 825,195,940 of record NC_136057.1, read on the forward strand.
GGGGCGCGCCCCGCAAAAAAATAGAATAAAAAAAATTTTATGAAGCAGTTAGCATGAGGGAAGGACACAAAGAGAGTTATGTTAAGAGAAAAAGAGCTACAAGATGACCACAGAGGGATTGTTTATTACATAGTAAAAAATAGAGAAGGTGTAATTGGATGAAAGTGAGAAAAGTAAAATTACTAAAGGAGCGAAAGAAAGGAAGAGAGAGGAAGAACACTAAAGTAGAGATAGTGTGAGACTGTGATTGGCTGTTAAAAGAAAAAGAAAGGACAGTAAAAAATGGAGAACGAAGGGTAGTGGCGGAACCACGATAAATGAAGAACGATGAGGGAAAGTGAGAAAAGACCAGGTAGTATAAGTAAAGAGGGGTGAAAGAGGGAGAAAAATTGAATTAGGATAACACATGGGGAGTGACAAAGAGAGAGGACAAAGAGAGTAAAGGAAACAGTACCTGAATGGGCTTGAGTAAAACAGCAAAAAAAGATAAGTAATGCAGTGTGTGTGACTTATAGGGAGTCAGTGGGTGTAGGTCGGAGTGTGGGTGTGTAAGGTGTATCTGTGGGTGTGGTTGTGTGCAGTGTTTTGGTGTGGGTGGAGGTGAGGGTGTGTGAAATATGTGTGAGAAGTGTATGAGTGTGGGGTGTATATGTGTTCGATGTATGTGTGTGTATGGAATATGTGTGTGTTTTTGAGGAGTGTGTGTGGGAGGTTTTTTTGTGTGTATGACGTGTGTGTGTGTGGTGTGTGTGTGGGGTGTATGTTACAGGTGTGTGTATGTGTTGGGAGGGGGATGAGGTGTATGTGTAGGAGTAAGGTAAATAATTAAGAAAAAGAGAATGAGTGAAGAAGCAAAGGAAGGGAACAGAGGGTAAGTGAAGTAAAGAATAGGGATCGAAAGAAGTTGAATATGAGAGGGTAAATAGGGAAAGGGGAGTAAACATGTAGAATAAGAATAAGTGAGAGCAGCAGAGTAAAGACACAGGAGTGAGGTAGATTGAGAAAATCTTAGTGACCTTAAAGCAAAGGGTGATGACAAACTACAGTTTTTTAGTCATACTTACCATATAATAAATGTAACTTTAATTAATTTTTTTACTACAGTTTGTATCTGTGAAAGAGAGAAGAAAAAATAAGTTATAATTAATAAAATATGTATTTTAAATTAAAAGATACAAATGAAGAGGTTAAAAATCATAACGCTCTATTTACAAATAAAGTTAGAGTGAAGGACACAGAAAGGGAAATAAACTAAGGTAGGACAAAAAGAGAGAAAAAGAAATAGAATGAGAGCAAATTACTAAGAGTAAGGCATATAGATTCACTGACACAGAGGAAGAGAAGAACAGAGAAATGAACTGAAGGGAAGGGAAGAAAGATACTAAAACAATGTGAGTTAGCAAAACTAAATCAGGAAACAGTAGTAAGTAAAAAGATAATGACTGAGACAGAAAACAGTCTAATTAAGGATGCATTTAGAAGAATGAGGAATAGAAGATAACTGAGAGTAAGTGAAGAACAGTCATAGAGTGAAAGGATGAAGGGAGAGAGGATAATATACGACGATTGAGGGAAACGGAATGAGGAAGTTAGTAGGCAGACACACTAAGAGAAAAACTGAGTGAGGTGGAGTACAATGAGTGAGAAAAGGAAATGAGTAAGGGAGCAAAAAAAGGAAAGAGAGGAGAAGACGACTAAAACAGTGGTACTGAGAGAAAATAATTTGGTGATGAAAGTAAAGAGAAGGACATTGAAAGAAAGAAAATCAGGGATAGTAATAGAATCAGAGTAAAAGAAATGGGATGAAGAACGATGAGAGAAGAGCAGTGAAGTTGTTCTAAAAGAAATGATAGAAGGTAGATAAACACAAGTGAACATAAGACAAGGAGAGTGAGGCACTGAGGACATAGAAGTAGTGAACGAAAAATAGAGAGAAGAGGTCAAAAGTAAGGATTAAACAAAGATAAGCGAGGAAGAGTGGGTGATTTATAGTGATAGAGTGCGACAATACTGCTGAGTGAGTAAAGAGGAATTACTAAAAGAGCAAAGGAGTAAAATACGGAAAAGGGAAGTAAAGCAGAGAGACTGAAAGCTGAAAAGTTATGCAAGGGAGAGAGGAGATGCACACAGTTGAAATGAGAATGAGGGGTTGTCAAAGAAGGGGAGTAAAGGAACAGGGGTTACAGACAGTGAGAGAAAGACATTATAAGTGAGTAAAAAGAGCTGAAAGAGGACGGAAAAAGAAAAGTGAGTGTCAGACAATGGGAATATAATTTAATTTACACAATCCAAAGTATACAATAACTTGTACAACGTGTTACATAGTTTATTTTTGCTGTTCTCAGAATATATTGAATTTCACTTAAAACAGTGAGTTCAAATTACTCATCATATGACAGCGGGAAAAAAAAAACACAATCTAAAAGATTGTGTTTTAAAAAAAACCTTAGATACTGACAAATGACAAATGTACTCTAATCTTGGATTGACTTACTTTTCCTTGAGGCCAAATAGTATATCATGGAGGTCCTTTTCTCGTTGCAAAGTACTTTGCTGTTCACTTAAAAATCCATTTCATCGACTTTCTATAAGAAAAGCTCCAAGAACATCTGAAATATTTACATTATTTTCATATACTCCTTTTTTTCAGTCATGACTCTTTACTCATTCCTGCACCTTTCCATTTGGCCAAATAGTGTCAGATGTATGAGTATATATGAGTACTCCTCCCGTCTTCATAGGCCAATTACCTTTACCTAAATTTTGGCTGTAAAAACACTAGGTATGAATTTATAAAGCCAAAAGGCAAACGTTGTTTGAAAGTCAAATGAGTGTTGTTACATTGGGTCCAACCTTTAGAAGTTTTTAAATAGCATGTGTAATGCCCTGATGTTGTAGAGGGACCGTCATGAAAATTAATAGCTACAGTTGTAAAGGTTCTTCCTGATATCGATAACTGAGAAGCCACGAAATTTTTAATAGAAGTTGTCAATTTAGTTCCATCAGGTCTACATCGATGGAACATTAAAATGACATAGTGACCATAATTTTGTAGAAATAATGTGGACAGCATTGCAGACTTACATTGGGTACACACCATATTGTCATCCGCTGCTTTAACTAGATTATTAAAAGGCACTGATTTGCAGTCTGGTAAAGTCAAATATATAAATCTTTCAGAGTCTATTCTAGTAGTACTTGATGAAGCACAGTTATCACAGTCATATTGCCATTGATAAGAAAGGTTAAAAATATTTTTTATATCTACTCCTTCATCTTGCAATACATCAAACATATACATTAAAAATTCCTGACAATCCTGCTGAATATTCTGTGAAAATTGATTTTGACCTGAACATATGTCTAGAAGATTTCTAATTTCTGAAACACTTTCTATTTTTGCTCTATCACTACTACATTTCTCTAACACAGAATTCAATAAACAGCACAATGTTTGTCCCCGATTTTCGACAATCTGTTTTTGTAAATTTTGAAGAAAAAAAACAACATTAACTACTACATTAGCATAGCAGTTGACACCAGAACTGTTTTCAAACTGAAATCCAACAACATCTTCAACAGAATCCTTTTTCTTTCTCTTTACAATTACACTTTTATCTACTTTATGCCTTTTTTCTGATACCTCACTGCAATTACTCTCATTTCTTCTTTTTTGGCCTATCACATGTTTTTCAATCAGAGGATATTGAGGCAAATGTGGAGCATACTCTCTTCTTAACCTATTGTATTCTTTAACACAATCTAGATCTGCACAAATCTTTGTTTCATCACACTCAATCAAGTACAATCCTGATAAAGTTCTGACTCGTGATAATGCCACATATGCCATACCCTCTTTAAACACAGAACTTCCAATGTTCACCAAAGCGCTATCTACACTTAAACCTTGAGACTTATGAATTGTCACCGCATATAACAAACAAATAGGAAACTGTTTTTGGCGAACATATTAGTCTTTCACGAGCAAAAATCTAGCTGAACAACAACAAATTTGTTCTATTTCATCAATGCCAACAAATTTAATTTTTAAACTTTCAATTCCATCTCTATTTTTGTAATTCACAAAACCAACAACATGACCCATTGCTCCATTTACCAGACCTCTTTCAACATTTAAATTCCTTCTCAAAATGATACGACAATTTAAACACACATTCAGAGTCTTTTCAAAACCAGCAGTTTTAGATATAGTCTTCTCTAATGAATCCAATTTTGATTTCAAATTTTCAGACAAAATAATTGTTGCTCCCATATGCTCTATTTTATCTGTAGCTTCCAGTTTCACTATCTCTTCATTTTCTAACTGTAACATTTTTTTATTGAACATGGAACATTCTTTCAGAGTTGGCATCAAACATATGCCAGATTTTTTCTCGTTAATTTTCTTAAAAATATTCTCTGGAAGAATGTTTTCATTTGGGCACAAATTTGAAATTAATCGTCCATGTAAAGCTTCTTTCCTTTGCTCACTTAGTTTTCCGATTCTGACATCTTGTAAAATATTTTTATAATCTTCATCCTTTGCCTGCCGCATATTTTGAAGCAGTTCTGCATATTTGAAGTTTAACCATATATTAACGTTTCCAATGCTTCCTAAGCACTTCCTGGTATCTTCATGCGTGAGCATTTTGAACACAGGTTGTCCTTTCACTGGAGTCAACTGCAGAAGATCTCCAAAAACAATAATATGTTTTCCTCCAAATAAGACATCATAGTCTGTTCTAAGAATTTCTTGCATTCTCAAATGCACAAAAGCAAGCATTATATTTGACACCATGCTTACTTCATCAATGATAAGAAGTTTCATTTTCTTCAGGACTCTCGAAACTTCAGAACACGCATCTCCAGATAGCTTGTGATACTCCAATTTGTTATCATGCTCCACTGGCAGCATCAGTAAACGATGTAAAGTAATCCCTTTAATGTTATGTGCTGCCAGCCCAGTTGGAGCGGTAACAACACAAGACAGCGATGATTCAGTCCTTTTCTGCAGATAAGTTGCAATTGCTTTAATCAGAAAACTTTTTCCAGTTACTACTTCTCCACTCACGTACAGTTGGACAGGCTTAAATGATGTACATGAGCACTCTTTTTTCTCATGACTGAATCCATGTTCAATCTGTTCTGTGACTTCGTCATATATCTGTTTCTGCTCAAGGTTTAGTTGTTTCACCAAATCTTCTAAGTTAACTTCATCATCTTGAGCTTGTTCCATAGCTCTTTCCACCTCATCCATGGCAGTGGCAGCTTCATTTTGGATAATTGGTCCTCCAAGTGGATCCTGACTCAATGAAGCAGAACTCTGACTGTCTTGAGAACTGTCTCCAGCAATCTCTGCAGCAATTGTGGCTTCTTGCTCTATTTCTTCGTTCAACATTTGCAGATAATTTGGAAAAACAGGACATTCTATGGTATCCTTGGTTGCATTAAATGAATCTTCGTAACAGAGAAAATCTCCAAGTAGTTCCTCTTCTGTACGCCATGGCTTAAAGAGTTGCAAAAGAGCTAAATAGTAAAATTCCCTTTTCTCTGGATTTTCCCAACTCAATTTTCGATGATTAATCAAATGGCCTTTTTTCTGTCTCACTAGACATCCTTCACACCCAATGATAGCATATATTTCATTGTTAATATCTTCTCTGATGGTTCTCTTATAAATATAATTTTGCAGAACTTCATACAAACAAACGTTCTCAAGATGACTACTTCTATTTGGATAGTATGTATCCAACATGTTGGTCTTCAAAATATCTGTACTTTCTGGTTCTTTCTCCGCCAAATACTCTATTTCTTGTACAGATTTCAAAACTCGATTTCGTGTTGCAGCAAGACCTAGACTCACCCAAATGATGGTTCTAGATTTGGCATATAGACTTGCTGATGACAATCGATCAGAACATTCATATGCTCCAATTTCTCGATGCGACAACATCTTCAGACTGTAACTGTATAATTTCTTGCTTAGACTCTTTTCATGTGAAATGTCCTCCCACATTTCCTTCAGTGCTGTCTTTTCTTTTTTTGTGATGTAAGACGTCACATATCGAGCCACAGCAATAGAGTTGTCAGCAACGAATTGAATATCCATGTTAGCATTCCACATGGACAAAATCACTGGGTTGTAGTCGTTGATGTACTTGGACTCTTCGTTTCTTTTTAAATGGTATGTATTTTTGGGTGATTTCCTCATCACAGTATGTCGCAGAGAAGACATCAAATTATTTACTCTTCCTTTAGAAATCACTGGTCGTGGAAAGGCGAAATTACATTTTGTGTAGAACTTGTCCTTGTTTCTGAATTTTCTACGACAGTACTTTCCACAACGATGGGATTGAAAGCATAAAACTTGTTGCCTTAAACTGTTTTCTTCAGTAGTTTTCGGAACAGCACATGTTGAATACTCTTCAATAAAGCTCATCACTGTCTCATCCAAATCTGTTCCAAATTTGGGTGCATCTTTAATCCACAACAACATATGTATGTGAGGAGCACCTCTCGCTTGATACTCCTTTCTCCAAAAGAAATCCAAAACCTCTCCAAGGGGAGTTTTTTTTTTGTTGGTAATAAAAGACATCATAGCTTCAAATCTATGATTGAAATATCTGCATACATTTACTGGATCCAAAGAACACAGTTCTCCAGGTGTTTTGAATTTTGTATTTTGTATATTTGCATTTGCCTCTCGTAGAAATTGAAGTAAGTCATCCCATGCATACTCGGCACAGCTAAGAGTGAGGAACCATGTAGGAGTTCCTAAGTTTCTTAGCATACATTTCAATTCCCCATGACGACGGTACCAATACTCGTTTGTACCACGCTGACATGCCATGAGATTGATTAGATGAGATTCCAAAATATTATCTTGCAGATTCACTTTCTCCATAAAGTCCCTCGCAGAAACATTTTGCAGATGTGCTCCACTTTTCTTTCGACCTTTCTTTCGATCTTTATTTCGACTGATTCAGCCATAAAAGATACATATAAAACACATAGCATATCATATTACACATATGTTACTTAACACAATTTAAAATATATCCATGATTTACAAAGTTCGTTAAAACCATCTTCAATACAAAGTAAATATACATGTATGCACGAGGACTAAATTTTATCACCATTTACATTTAGTAGCAAAGGAAGGAATCATGCACCAATTTATTTAGAAAGATATATACATGGTTTAACTGTTCAGAATGGTTGGCGGAACTTCCTTCTAGCAAAATAAACTGAGAGAAGAAATCTGCTAATACTAAATACGATGATTTGTAGGGTATTAGTTCTGGCAATCCTATATGCCAGGGAGCATGTTCTTATTCCTAGGGTATTGCACAGGGGTTTAATCCACTTTTTTCTTGCTTTGTCGTACGCTTGACAGAAAAAAAGAATATGGCTCTCGTCCTCCATATAGGAGCCTGAACACATTGTACACTTCCCCTGTGTAAGGTCAGCCCCGTCCCGATTTCTCTTAGACCAACGTTCAACATTGAAGTTTGTCATAAGATTCCCATACCTAAACTTCAAGAATAGAGACTTCGCAAGAGGAGGCTCTATCTCATCTAAAAATGCCTCAAAAAAAGGCTCATCCTTGACGTTTAAGAAGTTTTGAGTAAGGGAACCGATACTATTACCATTTGCTAGTCGATTGGGGATGAGGGACCAAAATGCTTTTTTCACCATAGATTTTGCGTTAAATGGCAGCCCTTCAGGAAGTTCCCAAAACTGTGGTAAACCCAGGATAAAAAACCATTTTTTAATATGCTTGAGCCATACAACAGAATGTAGAGAATCAAGACCCAGTATCTCCTGAAGTCCTTTCCTATAGTCAATCAATTCAGGGGTAGACCATAGTCTTACCCAAAACATTAGTGGTCTTAGAATTGTATAATTATCGGTTCTTCTGAGATTCAAATCCATTTGGAGTGGAATCAGAGGTGTGCTTATGGGGACCCTTACGATTGATCTCATGAATTTATTATCCAGTCCATAAAAACTGTCCTTTGACCATGGCCCCCATATCTCAGCCCCATAAAGGGCAGCAGACTGGGTTTTAAATTTGAAGAGCTCAAGCGCAGGAGTAACGCTTTTGCTTGAGCAAGTATTTAATTTACTGATAATTGGTCTAACATTATGGGCATAAGACATCTTACTTTTCTCGATTTGATTTTTCCAGGTTAGGTTTGAGTCTAACACTACCCCCAGATAGGAAAAATTATCCACTGTTTCCAGGGCCTGGCCGTCCAGACTTAAGGTCCCCCTATCTGGCTTAGGGGGATTTAGAACCATACATTTGGTTTTATTAACATTTATCTCTAGACCTTTCTTCATACAGTATGTGCTAAAGGAGTTCAAGAGTGCCTGGAGACCCTTCTTAGTTTGGGATATCAAGATCCACTTTTCAGTATATGGTTTACTGCATAAGAAAGCCCAGACAAGTCACTTTCATACAGTAGATGAAACAAATAGAGAATGCATTGGCGAAACCTTGGATCTTCAGCATATAATCTTACAGTTCGATATTCAGATGCAGGAATTTGAAGTGGTCGATCGTCATATCGTCCACCTCGACCTGTTGGAAATAGCTGTGGAAAACAACGAGCTTCCAAACTTTCTTCCCATACACTAACGGGACTTCCTTTTGCTGCTTTCATTTGAAACAATTCAATTGCATTCCCCATTACTTCTTTGGAATGCAAAGGATGAACAGTATAATGTTCATATATTTCTTCACTTCTAGAGACATCAACTTTTTCAATTTGGCCGACTGAACAATCACTGTCTTCATCTGCAGCTGTTTCCTCTGCTGCAACACATACATGTTTATAATACTCATTGTTTTTGACTAAATACAACGTTGCCTTTTTGACTTTCCTAACATCCACTAAATCTTGCCAGATTTTTTTACTCTTTGTCGGAACCCCATTAACTAGAATAACTAAAGGTTCCTCTTCTACTTTTTCTATACCAATTGTATCAATATTTCTTTTTAAATTTAGAGGCAAATAAACAACTCTTCCCTTTAATCCTCTCTGCAAATCTGTAGGAGGCAATTTCCTTATCCTAGGCTCCATGCGAACAATTGCCTGAAAAGGGTGGGCACATTGAATCAAAATAGACTCATATGTATTTAAATCCATCAATTCAGGGGGAATGTCTACCAACTCCAGATTATTATGAACAGCTCTAGCAGGCATTCTGTTTTGATTTAATTTATCATAACAATATTTACAAATACGCTGATCAGAACTCAAATCAAAACAATTCTCCACCCACAAATAAGTTGCAAAATCCTTCCACTCATAATTATTCATCTTTTCACTTTTTACGTATAAATCAACTAATCTAGTTTGATGCTTATAATGACTTCGTCGACAACACACACAAGTAAAATTCGGCCTTTCACTTGATTTCACCTTAAACCTGGTAATTTCCTGCTCAAACTTTTCTGTACTTGAAATCTGTACATTGTCTCCCACATTACCTTGAATTGCTGTGTCAATATCTACACTATCCTCTTTTTTATCAAAATAACAAATCTCAATTTCTTCACAAATCTTCTTGACATCTAATTCAGTTCCGTGCCAAAGAGCACTGTTTAATTGTTTAAGCTTAAGTGCTGGGCTTTTTGCATAATACAACATTCTCACTAATTTCCTCATTTTGGTATGATGCACTGCTAACATCCTAAAATGATGAAAAGCACTCTGACAGACTTTTCTAGAAAGACAAGCCAGTGAATGACCTTGTAAACCTGTCTTTTCTCTCACTCTGCAAGGATCTAAGTCTTGCAACAACTTCACTTTCTGCTTTAGACTTTTCCTACTATATGTACGTAAGAAATTACAAAACAAATCAATTGATTCCTGTCGCACACTACAAATACAACTACACTTCCAAGTGTACACTGGACCCTTAGTACGTCTCCCTAAAACTTCATCAGTTAACACCTCTTCTGGTTCTCTAGGCACAAGTTTCTCTTTTTCAATCGGACAACCGTCTTTCACTTCATACGCTCGACCACTGGTGTTAACTGCATGCGCTAAATCATTCTCCTGGAAGTAACTCTCCTCATTAAAAAATGGCTCACAATTTGAACTGTGCATCCATTCTCCAGAAAAAACTTTACAAAAATTAGTCCGATTAATTACTCTTTTCCATCTACTGTTTGATTTGAAAACATCAATTGTCTTGTTAAGTGTCCTAATTCTATTGATTATTAAAATAAATAATTTTTTCTTAACTTCAAAAGCCTGATCAACAATCTTCTCTATACTTTTCTTTTTCTTATAAAAATCAGCTCTCTGTTTACCTTTCCTAATGGTTTTTAACAAATTTAAAACCACCCTATTGCGAAACATTCGTCTACGAATGTCTCTAAACTGATTCTGCCTTCTTTTCCTATACATATTATTCTCTCCTGCTCCAGTTGTAGGATTCTTTGAGGTTCTCTCCTTCCTTTTCAAATTTACTCTCTCATTTTCTTTTTATACATGCTGTCCATCATTTTTTTTTAAAGTACATATGTTCCGAATGAAATACTTAGTTGTCTTACCAGGAGCTTGGTTCCTGTTTTTTGAAGTATTTGTTGTGGAAGAGTACTGTAATTCCGTTGCTGTTTTTGATTTTTCTTGGTTACATTGTTTTCTTGTCCTTTCCCTTGTGGGCATGTTTGCTTACTCTTGAACTCTTGATTTCAATCTGTGTTAAAGAAAAAAATAGCACATTATAGACCACTATTACCAAACAACAAAGCAATGACAAAAAGCAAACGATCTATTCAGGGTTACAGATCAGGTGAGGATTCTCCAGGGGTACACAAAAGGTGAGGCCTGTATTGAAGAGTATAGTGGAAGACAGCTCTGTCCACAGGTACAAAGAAGATGAGACCTGTGTCTAAGTCCACTGCACTCTTATACACAGGCTTCACCACCTATGCTTCCCAGGAAAGCCCTCTCTCCCACTACAGTCTTGATCATAAACCTCACCTCCTCTGTCCCTCTGGACATGTTTTACCTCATCTGCACAATCTACTTCCAAATCTCAGGTAACACAGATGACATAATTGATCCTCATTTATAAAGCCATGCGTCAGTTTTGCGCTACTGAAGCGTCACTTTTTGTGACGCATTGGCATCATAAAACATGTGCCTTGTTGCACCATATTTAAAAAGTGACGCATGTAGGTAGATGCGTCATTTTTAAAACCTTTTGCACCACATTATACCTCTGTCAAGTGTAATGTACAGAGAGGGGTCATTTCTCTGCAAAAAGCCTCGTAATAATGACACAGTGAAATCTATAAAATTTCACTGCGTCACTTTTAGGAAACTGATATGTCAAAATCTTGCACCTGCCTCACAGTAGGGATAAGACTGAGGCAAACGCTTTCACATGGGGCTTTCCCCATGTGATACGATTCTCACACCTAAGCAGGAGTGCAGATGAGATGAAGACTCTCCAGGGGAGCACAAAACGTGAGGCTTGTGTCCAAGAGTGCAGTGGACAGGACTAAACTGGAGTAGTGTGCAAGAAAAAGATGAGCATCCTTTATAAAGCCATGCGTCAGTTTTGTGCTACTGATGCGTCACTTTTTGTGACGCATTGGCGGCCTAAAACATGTGCCTTGTTGCACCATATTTAAAAAGTGACGCATGTAGGTAGATGCGTCACTTTTTAAACCTCTGCGCCACATTATACCTCTGTCAAGTGTTATGTACTTTACAATGATGTTACCTGTGTTAACTCAGTGTAGGAAGCATATTGAGTATGTTTGCATAGAGGAATTGTATATTGTAAAATAGTGAGGTTTCAGTAATGACATGGAATGCTTGTACATAGGACCTGTGCTGTGTTTCCTAAATGTGATGTCAAACACGATTTTGAGGAAAATTAATGGCTTTTACATTTTTGAGTATAATGTGGCGCAGAGGTTTAAAAAGTGACGCATCTACCTACATGCGTCATTTTTTAAATATGGCGCAAAAAGGTACATGTTTTATGCCACCGATGCGTCACAAAAAGTGACGCATCAGCAGTGCAAAACTGACGCAGGGCCTCATAAATGAGATTCTTTTTTTTTGCACACTACTCCAGTTTAGTCCTGTCCACTGCACTCTTGGACACAAGCCTCACCTTTTGTGCTCCCCTGGACAGTCTTCATCTCATCTGCACTCCTTCTTAGGTGTCAGAATCCTATCATATGGGGAAAGCTCCATGTGAAAGCGTTTGCCTCAGTCTTATCCCTGCTGTGAGGCACATGCTTGTACATAGGACCTGTGCTGTGTTTCCTAAATGTGATGTCAAAAACGATTTTGGGGGAAATGAATGGCTTTTACATTTTTGAGTATAATGTGGCGCAGAGGTTTAAAAAGTGACGCATCTACCTACATGCGTCACTTTTTAAAAATAGCGCAAAAAGGTACATGTTTGGGCTTTTCTGGGGAGCGTAGGTGGTGAAGCTTGTGTCTAAGAGTGCAGTGGACTAGGCTTCATGAAGCCTATGCTTGTACATAGGACCTGTGCTGTGTTTCCTAAATGTGATGTCAAAAACGATTTGGGGGAAAATAATGGCTTTTACATTTTTGAGTATAATGTGGCGCAGAGGTTTAAAAAGAGACGCATCTACCTACATGCGTCACTTTTTAAATATGGCGCAAAAAGGTACATGTTTGGGCTTTCCTGTGAAGCGTAGGTGGTGAGGCTTGTGTCTAAGAGTGCAGTGGACTAGGCTACATGAAGCCTATGCTTGTACATAGGACCTGTGCTGTGTTTCCTAAATATGATGTCAAAAACGATTTTGGGGAAAATGAATGGCTTTTACATTTTTGAGTATAATGTGGCGCAGAGGTTTAAAAAGAGACGCATCTATTTTTTTTTATTTTCCCCAAAATCGTTTATGACATCACATTTAGGAAACACAGCACAGGTCCTATGTACAAGCATCTGCCTCACAGCAGGGATAAGACTGAGGCAAACGCTTTCACATGGAGCTTTGCCCATGTGATAGGATTATGACACCTAGGAAGGAGTGCAGATGAGATGAAGACTGTCCAGGAGAGCACAAAAGGTGAGGCTTGTGTCCAAGAGTGCAGTGGACAGGACTAAACTGGAGTAGTGTGCAAAAAAAAAAGAATCTCATTTGTGAGGCCCTGCGTCAGTTTTGCACTGCTGATGTGTCACTATTTGTGACGCATCGGCGGCATAAAACATGTACCTTTTTGCACCATATTTAAAAAATGACGCATGTAGGTAGATGCGTCACTTTTTAAACCTCTGCGCCACATTATACTCAAAAATGTAAAAGCCATTCATTTTCCTCAAAATCTTTTTTGACATCACATTTAGGAAACACAGCACAGGTCCTATGTACAAGCATAGACTTCATGAAGCCTAGTCCACTGCACTCTTAGACACAAGCCTCACCACCTACGCTCCCCAGGAAAGCATAAACATGTACCATTTTGCGCCATATTTAAAAAGTAACGCATGTAGGTAGATGCGTCACTTTTTAAACCTCTGCGCCACATTATACTCAAAAATGTAAAAGCCATTCATTTTCCTCAAAATCGTTTTTGATATCACATTTAGAAAACACAGCACAGGTCTTATGTACAAGCATTCCATGTCACTACTAAAACTTCACAATTTTACAAAATACAATTCCTCTATGCAGTAAAAACTTTTTACCAAGCATTATCAAAAAGCATGACACAAAGCAACATTGAAAAACCACAATTTGCTTCCAAATCTTCTCCATAGAGTATACAAGTCTCTATGTATATTAAATGAATCATAACTCACCTTTACAAATGCTTTAGGAGATTCACAACAGTGTCAGATACACACACCAATATTTCTTTAGCAGAGCAAAAGGTATGTTCTCCAGGCACTGCAAACCTTAATGGCACAGAAAACCTCTAAATCTACCCACATATTGCTCATGGTAACCAATCAAAACTCTTCCCTCTGTATTTTCAAACCAACACCCTTCCCCCCTCAGCCCTTTCTACCTGTTACCATAGCAACTCCCTCCTCACTGAGCTCTCAGGTTTAAAAGTTTATTCTACAATGTTGCAAATCACCCGCAAGGATGTTTGACCTGCGAATACACCAGCTTATCTGGTGCAATGTTTCTTTAAATGACTTTTTTTTAACCATTCAAATTACTTCTTACACAGAACACAACCATGCACCCTAACTTTCAGTTTTCAACTATCTCAATCTACCAATCATTGCTTGTGATTCAAGAGCACTGAAAGTCTACAGTTTTTTTTGCAAACTCCTATTGTTCCAACTGCCATTTCTTTCCCACACTTCATCTGACTGCACCAGAATCTCCTCTCACCATGTATTCTGTCTGGATTATTGGACATAGCTATATCCACTGGGCTCAAAGGTATGCAGCTACCAGAAATTTTCACAACCTTGATTTACAAAATGTGAACATTAAATGGATTGGCCAGAGAGGATTAAGATGTCACCAATTGATTCCATTGGTGAAAACCTTTTTGCATTTGCCACACCATAACCTCATAATTCTGCACTGTGGTGGAAATGACTTAGGCACTTTGACTGGGGTAGGTCTGGAAATGCTTTTAAAGGACACCTTTGGGCAATTTATGGCACTTTTTCCTCAAACTGCCTTGGTATTTTCCAATATATGCCAAAGGCAGAAATGGAAGTGGTCCAACCAATTTTGTCCACAATTTTAGAAAGCACGGAAACATGTGAATAAATCTGTTTCTGCTTACATGAGAGACTATGGAATGGGTTCAATATACAACAACAACTTGCGTTACAACATGCAAGATATCTACAGAGGAGATGGTGTGCACTTCTCAGATGAGGGGAATAGAATATTCCTTCTGAATTTAAGACTGTGCATTGGTACCTACTTGTAGGTACCTAAATCAGCCACAGAACCCTACCTCTGATCACTCAAAATGATTATCTTTTTCTAACTTTTGTCACTATTTTTCACTAAAGTACGCTCCCCGGTGCGCGTACCGGGCGCTACCCCCGCGAAAATGTAAAAATAATTTTCTTTTTTTTGGGCCTATATGGGCCTCCTAACACCCCCTCAGAAAACCTAGAGGGTCAGGGAGTGCCTACCGTGCCCCCTTATACCCATTCCCAACGTTGTTTGTCCTCCATTTTCTGACTCAAATGTACCGAAACACAAAATGGAGGACTCCCGTAGCGCTGCCGGTACGCGTACCGGGGCGCGCACCGGGAAGCGCTCCCAAAATTTCAAAAGTTAATTTACATAAAAACCAATAGAGACACTTTCAACAAATATAGAATAGGCCATACTACATACCAGTCCCTACCAGTTTCCCAAATTTGGTGGAATTCCATTGAGCCATTTGAGCTGTAGCACTGTCTAAATATCCTGAGGTAAATTACATGACAAAAACACATCTGAAGTGTTAGGATTTACAACCAATTAAAATGTTACTTTCATTTTCTACTTTTTTTTCCTGACATTTGATTGGTTATGTACATGAATATAAATGAAAAATGAGAGGGAAACACTGCCATTTTGACTACAACTACCTGAGGTACATCTTGAAAGGATTTTCGCATTTTTTCTTCTCCACCTCTCTCTAAAGTAAGTTGATAATTTGTAAGGGGCACTTTAGGTTAATTTGTAAAAACGTTTTCTGATAATTATTTACTGTCCCTCTGCTATAGTTGTAGATAGAGATAGGCTCCTCTGTTATATTTATTGATTGACTTAGGCTTCTCTGCTATAAATATGAATTTACTTACGCTTCTTCACAGGCACTTTTTTTTATTTCTACTTCCTGCCTGTTACCATACACTACCCAAAGTTAACTTAACTGTTAAAAAAACAGAACTACCTGTCTGAACTTAAACACAACACTGCCCTAAATCTACTGATATAGTTATTTTGTATGCAATTTACAGCAAAAAAATGGAAGGGAAGCAAGAAAATATCAATATTTCCTTCGAGATTACATCTGAAGAGATTCTAAATGAAGATTTTTTGGATGAAGATTTTATGGATCAGTCTTTGGATGAACAATTTATTGAATGTTTACAAGACATAGAAACATGCATGTTTGAGGAGATTCCAGATGATGTAATGCTGGAAGTTTTATTGAACTATGAAAATTCTGACCAATACATTTTTATTTAATAATTAAAAATTGTTTGAGACATTATTCATTTGTATATCTAATTCATGAAGTACTACCAAAATAATTATGTTTATATTATAGTATAAAGTGAAACTTACAATATACTGTGCAATTTTAAAACATCATAAGGGAGCAGGGTAGACTACCCATGATCCCGTATGTCTTCTCAGGGAGTACTTAAAGGATCTGTTTCTGCTTTCCTGACAGACTATGGTATGGATTCCATATACCACAATAACTTCTGTAACAACATGCAAATTATCTACAGAGGAGACGGTGTACATTGAATTTAAAACTCTACATTGGTACCTACATGTTGGTACTTAAATCACCCACACAACACAACAACTCTATTCAGAGCTACCCTACGTCTAAGCACTTTAAATGATCATTTTACTGTTTCACCAAGTTTTCCCCATGTGTGTGGGGGATGTGTGTGTGGGGATGGTGGGGTGTGTCTGTGAGGTGTGTGTGTGTATGTGTCTGGGGGTGAGGTGTATAGGTGTATGTAGGTGTATGGGGTATGTGGGTGTTGGTGGGGGTGTGGGTGTGTAAGGTGTGTGTGGGTGTGGGTGTGTGGGGTGTTTGAGTGTACGTGGAGGTGTGGGTGTGTGAGGTGTGTGTTGGGAGGTGTGTGGGTGTGGGGGGTATGTGTGTAGGATATGTGTGTATGTGTGGGATGTGTGGGTGTGTCTGTGAGGTGTGTGTGTGTGGGGGGAGGTGTGTGTGTAGGATGTGTGGGGTGTGTCTGTGAGGTATCTGTGTGTGCGTGTGTGTGTTGGGGGGTGAGGTGTGTGTGTGAGTGTAGGTGTGTGGGATGTGTGGGTATGGGTGTGGATGTGTAAGGTGTCGGTGTGGGGGTGTGGGGTGTTTGGGTGTGGGTGGAGGTGTGCGTGTGTGAGGTGTGTGTGGGGAGTGTGTGGGTGTGGGGGTATGGGGTTGTGTGCATGTGGGTGTGTGTGGGACGTACTTGTAGGTACCTAAATCAGCCACAGTACCCAAAAGCTCTTTTCAGAGCTACCCTACCTCTAATCACTCAAAATGATTATTTTACACTACTATTTTTCACCAAAGTACGCTCCCTGGTACGCTTCCCGGTGCGCGTACCGGGCGCTCACCCCGCGAAAATCGAAAAAAAGATTATTTTTTTTTTACCCGAGGGACCCTTTTATGGCCCCCACATCAAACCTAGGGGGTCAGGGGGGTGTACCCTGCCCCCTTTTGGTCATTTCCCCCTTTGTTTTTCGCCACCTCTTGTGTCTCGATCCTACCGAGACACAAGATGGCGGCCGCTGCGGACTGTTTCGAATGTTTACAGACACCCGAGAGCCAATCAGCTTTCCGTGCGCAAGTCGCGTGGCGCGCCCGGAGCGCTCCCCGGTGCGCGTACCGGGGCGCGCTTACAGATATATACATTTTTTTGAACCTAAATTACTCAAAATCCTCTGGAGCACATATCTTGAGACATAGCAAAGGCACATCGGGCTACCAGTCCCTACAATTTTGCCAAGTTTGGTGAAAATCCATTCAGCCATTCGAGCTAAAAGTGCAACAGACCGCCCTATGGAAATTAACATGGGGAAAACACGTTTTAGGACCCCCCTTTTATCTCGGCCCCCGCTTGACGAATCCCCCCCAAACTTTCAGGGAAGGACTGGAGCGCCGCGAGGCAAAGTTGCTGAAAAATTCAGGCCGATTCCTCAACCGGCGCCAAAGTTATTCCAAATAGAATGTTGCGATTTCTCTATGGAAATCAATCCTAACTATAACTATCTACTGGCGACCGTCAGTTGGTAATATATATATATATATATATATATATTACCTACTGGCGGTCGCCAGTAGGTATATATAGTTAGGATTTTTTCTCTATGGGTTTTTTGAAAATTCTATGTCTAATAACTTTGGCGTTTGTGGACGGAATCGGCTGAAATTTTCAGGAAAATGGCACATTTTGTTTCTGAGCAGCCCTTGAAAATTTGGGGGGGGTTCGTCCAGTGGGGGCCGAGAAAAAAGGGGGGTCCCAAAACGTGTTTTTAACATTGAGTTTTCCATAGGGCGGTTGGCCTCACTTTTAGCCCGAACGGCTGAATGGATTTGCACGAAACTTGGCAAAATTGTAGGGACTGGTAGCCCGATGTGCCTTTTGTAGGTCTCAATATATGTGCTCCAGTGGATTTTGAGAAATTAACGTTTAAAAAAAGATATATATCTGTAACAGCGGACCGGTTAGCGCTCTGGTTCACGGACTTTTCGCGCAACGGAGCTTTGTGAAGCGAAGCTGATTGGTTCTCCGGCGTCTGTCAACATTCCAAACAGTCCGTAGCGGCCGCCATCTTGTCTCTCGGTAGGATCGAGAGACAAGAGGAGGTCAAAACAAAGGGGGAAATAACTATAAGGGGGCATAGTAGATCCTCGCTGACCCCCTAGGTTTGATGTGGAGGTTTTAAAAGGGCCCCGCGGGGCAAAAAAAAATAATAATAATAATAATCGAACGGCTGAATGGATTTGCACGAAACTTGGCAAAATTGTAGGGACTGGTAGCCCGATGTGCCTTTGCTAGGTCTCAATATATGTGCTTCAGTGGATTTTGAGAAATTAACGTTCAAAAAAAGATATATATCTGTAACAGCGCACCGCTTCGCGTACTTTTCGCGTTACGGAGCTTTGCGAAGCGAAGCTGATTGGCTCTCCGGTGTCTGTAAACATTCCAAACAGTACGTAGCGGCCGCCATCTTGTCTCTCGGTAGGATCGAGAGACAAGAGGAGGCCAAAGCGAAGGGGCAAATGACCATAAGGGGGCATAGTAGATCCTCGCTGACCCCCTAGGTTTGATGTGGAGGTTTTAAAAGGGCCCCGCGGGGCAAAAAAAAAAATAATAATAATAATCGAACGGCTGATGACCATAAGGGGGCATAGTAGATCCTCGCTGACCCCCTAGGTTTGATGTGGAGGTTTTAAAAGGGCCCCGCGGGGCAAAAAAAAATAATAATAATAATAATCGAACGGCTGAATGGATTTGCACGAAACTTGGTAAAATATTAGGGACTGGTAGCCCGATGTGCCTTTGCTATGTCTCAATATATGTGCTTCAGTGCATTTTGAGAAATTAACGTTCAAAAACAAGATATATATCTGTAACAGCGCTCCGCTTCGCGGAGATAAAATTATATGTGTATTACCTAGCTGTTGCTAACACCAGTTAGCGACGGCTAGTAGGAGATAGCGACCATCTTGGGTCCCACTTTGCATGTGAGTGATATTTATCACTAATGACATGCAAAGTGGGCATGCCAAGATGTTAGCGACTGGAAACAGTCGCTAACATCGCTATCTCCTATTATCAACTTTTGGAAATATTCGAGATAAGCGTGAATATCTCCAAAAAGTAACAGCTGCCCTGAGCAGTTCTTAGCCATGTTATCCAATGGGAGGTGGATAACATGGCTAAGAGCATTAGCTCGGTAATGCATGAATATCGCGGAGTTTTCAGCGACATTAATGCATTGCGCTCGTTTTTTATCGTATTTGCGATAAACCTTGATAATAGCAAGGTTTATCTGCGATAATTTCTGACGGTAAAAAAATCTTTGCAATGCATCGTTAGGGATAAATATCGCTTAACTTTGGTAATATGCCCCAACGTCTGTTAACGTTCGATTCGAAGGAAATCAGGAATTGTTGAAAAACATTGTGTGCGCCATCTTGTCTTTTTTCAAATGCCACACTTTTGTCGTGCACGGCAGCCATTTTAGATGCCTTGACCAGATCCACTCTGTGAACGCTGTCGATCCTTAGCATGGCTCCCCACCCTCGCAAGCATCTCCCCCAGGCAGTGGTCACCCCCGCTCTCTGTTTTATGCATGGGTAATAAACCTCCCCCCATCTGCGCTGTTCTTCCCTGAGAATCACACCCTGTGCCCGCCCGACACCTCCCTTTCGCCCTATTCACTACCGCACCCTCTGACACTCCTTTTCCTCTGTGTCCGATTGTCCAGGCCGGTCCTAGGCTATCAGCTAGCCCTGCAGATGTAGTTTATGGCCACAGCTGTAAAGAATCACCCGTCTTCAAAGGAGTTATAGTAGATCAAGGCCCACACTCGATGAGATCCGTCACAGCAGAAGCGTTGCTATTATCTGAAAACCATTCTGTATTGTGATTGGGGAGGGGACCGAGCGTGAAGCGGAAGATTCCAGGGATGACTCTTTGTACATCAAAGTTTTTACAATTATGTGTCACATTAAAAATATATAGCACTCCGACAAAGTAGTAAGATTATAAAACTTTAATAATTTATAAATATATACAAGAAAACAAAAATAGTAATAACATATAAACATTTTTAGAGAAAAACAACGAAGTAGCGGTCGGCTGTGCGAATAGTCCCAACGCAGCACAACGTCCAGATTTCCGGCGTGGGGCGTCGCGGGGGGTGGGTGATCAGTAGCAAACTGTTGTGCGAATAGTTCCAAGGCAGCAGAACGCGCCGAAATCTAGATGACACAAAAGTGATGTCTAGTAAGTTGCCACCCAGCAAATAACGGCGTGGGGCGTCGCGGGGGGTGGGTCATCAGTAGCAAACTGTTGTGCGAATAGTTCCAAGGCAGCAGAACGATGGCACCAAGGTGATGTCCAGTAAGTTGCCGCACTGGTTTTGGTATCCTACAATGCTGCTCCGAATAACGGCGTGGAGCGCCCCGGGGGAGGCGGCGTGAACGGGCCTCTCCAGGTGGAGTCTCGTCTGTTGTAGTGGGGCGCCCCTTTACCGTTTCAGTTGCCATTCCGTCCGCTTTTGGTCCACTGTGTCAAAATCCGCCATTCAGCTGAGTTGCGCCCACTCTTGCGGTGCAGCGATAGGCGGCTGTCACAGGACTCTCAAAATGGCGGCAGGCTGTTTCCTTTTTGGGCCTGGTCCACTGAAATGGCCCTGGGACACCTTGGAAATCGGACGCTTGTCTGCTAGGTCTTGGACCCCATTCTCGAAAGCGTCCCCTCCGCCTTGAGAATTCATCAAAAGTTTTGGGGGCCCCGACTCCTGCAGGCTTCTGGTGGGGAGCGGCTGCCATGATTGCTCGCGGAATGACCACGACGGAGCTACGAGATGGTGGTGCTCTCATGGTGACGCCAGCTTCAGTCTGAAACATCCAGAAACAAGGTGGGGCTTTCATCGTTTGGGGGAAAAAAAAAGTTTTCATCCAATGGAAAGTGTTGTTTTTAGGTCATATGATCAAGCCTTCCATCATTAGGAAACCAAAAGTAAAATGAACCAATGAAAAGTTTTATAAACAAGTCACATGACCTGTTATGCGGCATAGGGTATAAAATGCGGAGAAAATACGTTGGCACGTGAGGCGGCGTCAGTAGCGGACCGATGTGCGAATAGGCCGAAGGCAATACAACGCGCCAAGATCCGGATGGCATCGAGGTGGTGTCATAGTTGAGAGTTCTGAGCAGCGGTTGTAACACTGTCTGAAGCTTATTTGCAGCTGCTGCAGCTTCACTACGCGCCAAGATCCGGATGGCACCGAGGTGGTGTGTAGGAAGTTGCCGCACTGGTGTGGCCATCCTACAATGCTGAAAGTCGGCGTGGGGCGCCCCGTTGGCCTGTGAGTTTGCGTCAGTAGCGGACCGATGTGCGAATAGGCCGAAGGCAGCACAACGCGCCAAGATCCGGATGGCACCGAGGTGGTGTCTAGTAAGTTGTCGCACTTCTGTGGCCATCCTACAATGTTGAAAGTCGGCGTGGGGCGCCCCGTTGGCCTGTGAGATGGTGTCAGTAGCGGACTGATGTGTGAATGGGGCCAAAGGCAGCGCAACAATATTTTCTACTATATTTCCGGTGTAGAAGAGACCACAAGGCGCTGAGATGCCAAGATCCGGATGGCACCGAGGTGGTGTCTTGCAAGTTGTGGTACTGGTGTGGCCATCCTACAATGCTGAAAGTCGGCGTGGGGCGCCCCGTTGGCCTGTGAGATGGCGTCAGTAGCGGACCGATGTGCGAATAGGCCGAAGGCAGCACAACAATATTTTCTGACTGACACCACAAGGCGCTGAGATGCCAAGATCCGGATGGCACCGAGGTGATGTCTAAGTTGCGGACTGATGTGCGAATGGGGCCAAAGGCAGCGTAACAATATTTTTTGTATGGAAGATACCACTAGGCGTTGAGATGCCAAGATTCGGATGGCACTGAGGTGATGTCTAGCAAGTTGGTGTGGTCATCCTACAATGCTGAAACTCGGCGTGGGTCACCCCATTAGCCTGTGAGATGGCGTCAGTAGCGGACCGATGTGCGAATAGGCCGAAGGCAGCACAACGCGCTAAGATCCGGATGTCACCGTGGTGGTTTCATAGTTGAGAGGCACTTCATCTGCAGTGGGGCGCCGAGATCCGGATGGCACCGAGGTGATGTCTAGCAAGTTGCTGTACTGGTGTGGTCATCCTACAATGCTGAAACTCGGCGTGGGTCGCCCCATTAGCCTGTGAGATGGCGTCAGTAGCGGACCGATGTGCGAATAGGCCGAAGGCAGCACAACGCGCCAAGATCCGGATGTCACCGTGGTGGTTTCATAGTTGAGAGGCACTTCATCTGCAGTGGGGCGCCGAGATCCGGATGGCACCGAGGTGATGTCTAGCAAGTTGCTGTACTGGTGTGGTCATCCTACAATGCTGAAACTCGGCGTGGGTCGCCCCATTAGCCTGTGAGATGGCGTCAGTAGCGGACCGATGTGCGAATAGGCCGAAGGCAGCACAACGCGCCATGATCCGGATGTCACCGTGGTGGTTTCATAGTTGAGAGGCACTTCATCTGCAGTGGGGCGCCGAGATCCGGATGGCACCGAGGTGATGTCTAGCAAGTTGCTGTACTTGTGTGGTCATCCTACAATGCTGAAACTCGGCGTGGGTCGCCCCATTAGCCTGTGAGATAGCAGTTCTTTGGATTTGGGCCTGGCTCGTCTGCTGTAGTGGGGCGCCCCTTTACCGTTTCAGTTGCCATTCAGCTGAGTTTCGACTGCTCTTGATGCTACAGCGACAGGCGGCTGCAACAGGACTCTCAAAATGGCGGCCTGTTCTTTGGATTTGGGCCTGGTCCACTAAAATGGCCCTGGGACACCTTAGAACTCAGACGCTCGATTTTTTTTTCCTTTCCTGTACATGCAAAAAAAGGTAAATGCCCGGTACGTTACACGCTTCATCTGCCACGATGAACTCTCTAGAGGAACCGAAAAAAAATATAGTTGTGGTAACTATACCATGCATCGTCATATGGAGAGGTGGCAACAATTAATTATAGTGCTGCATAAAAGAGAGATTTGGAGGAGAACCCCTGACCTGCTAGTACATTCATCAAAGAAGTGGCACTGAGAGCTTCAGAGGCAAGGGAAACGGTCCCAAATATTTAGAAGAACTTTGGAAAGATTAAAATGACATGTTTAGATTGTGGCAAATTTATTTCATGTGGACATCTGAGTGTTACTCTAATAAATACAGCATATGAACATCATCATAGTCGATGGTTGGTAGAGACATTTTGACTATATCCTGGACCTGCCCGTCCTCGCCCAAAATGGCGCCAGAATAAATGGGACTCGTAACTCCTTGTTGTGTACTGGTTGCAGAACCTTGAAATCACGAGATACGTATGCAGTTTTGAAGCACATGGCGGGCGGGGACGAGAATTGATTGAATATTTCGACATCCCTATTGATATTAAGTTCTGATGTGTTATTGATTACTGTACTGTTGAAAGTTCGAATTAACGTCACCCATGGTACTTGCCCGCAAATGTATATCTAGATAATTTTTTTGTAACTGGCCCTGTCGTATTTTAATTATAAAATGTACGTCCACCGATTCCGTAACTGTTAGACACCTTAGTTCTTGCAACCTAATGGCCCGCCCGTTACGTTCCTCTACAGTGTAAATGTCTATTTATCATATACGATTACAGTTTGCTCCGTGGCCGGCCCACGTGGTTATAGGCTCGTATTTGTATAATGAAATTTTCACAATAAAGGTTTTTAAAAGAAAACATGGTAGTAGTATATACATTGGTAAAGTTTTTAATAATAGTCACTGTTTTAGAATCATTAAAAGGCAAGTGAAATAAAGCAGACCAATTACATGAAGGGTAAAAGGTATAATACGAAGGATCGCAGTAAAGATAAATGGTCAAGGGCTGTTGTGTTTTCTATTCCTGCAACATAAAGTGATCGATAAGAATCTCATATTCAGGCGTATCGGCGACTAAGACAGCAGGTCGACCCTCTTTTGCTCAACGGCTCCGTCATGGGACGAAGAAACGCTCTTTTTCTCGAAAAAAGAATATATTTTACTTGCAGGACAGTTGTAAAATTTCCGGGAAAGTACATTAGCCTGGAACATTATAACATATATTTAAGAAAAAATAATGTTCGGAAGTAATGAAAAGCGTAATTTTTAGGTCATATGATCAAGCCTTTCATCATTACAATAAGAAAAGTAAAATGAACCAATGAAAAGTTTTATTAACAAGTCACATGACTTGTTATGCTTACGTTACGCGCTGCGCGCCCCGGATGACTTCCGGATGCGCTAACGCGGCGCGTCATATGACGCATTACGCGACAACGCAGGTACAGAATATAGTCAAAATGTCTCCACCAACCAGCGGTCGGAACACAACCCCTTTCAGCAGGCTAAATAGTTCTGTTAAATGACAACAGAAGGGACAGGCAACAAGAACCATCAGTCAAAGAGGGGAGGGCTAGTTCTTCTCTACCGGGTTACATTGGGGCGCTACCGGAACTGATCGAATTGGTAGTCTACAGTGTTTCTGGATGTTTCAGACTGAAGCTGGGGTTAGCATGAGAGCAGCACCATTTCGTAGCTCCGTCGTGGTCATTCCGCAACCAATCATGGCAGCCGTTCTTTATCGTTATTTTGGGCGGGGTGGGTGGCGGAGCAGAGCTGTTTTGCAGCCATCATTGTGTGGAGTTCAGTTCATCTCACTAGTTTTGTATTTGTCATGAGGGGTTGTTCCTAATGTTTCTATTTTAGCGAGGTCAAAAAGAGATCCCATTAGTGGCCTACTGATTTTGCTCGATTCCTTTTCTTTTTTTTTACACGATTTTTCGTTATCTGCAAAGACTAAACAGAGTATTGCGACTCTGTGTTTGTTTGTAAATAGAGAATGAACCAAAGAGAACTAATTCTAAAACAGTAAATACTTGGATAACAATGAATCAAATGGAGAGAGAAGCAGGCACGACGGATTACAATGGGGGCAAAGACCTGCGTTAACTACCTTTCACTATCTGCAAAGAGAGAGTACTCCTAATAGAAATGAGGGGGGGGGGCACCATTCAAAGCAGATCAGTGTGCATAAACACGAAAATGTTTTCACTTACCACGTACTTGACATTCGACAGCTTATGATATTTGCTATTAAAAAACCATTGAAATTCACTGAAAAAACCATAGGTTATAGACCATATATAGTTAGGAATTAGCATTTACAAAACCTTGAAAATTCACTGAAAAAACCATAGGTTATAGACCATATATAGTTAGGAATTAGCATTTAAAAAACCTTATTTTACTCACACAAAACCATTGAAATTCCATATATAGTTAGTTGCACTAACTATATATCGCGCACCTGCAATCCACTGCTGATGATGTCACATATTACATCATTCATGACATGGTCAGTGACATCACTGATGACATCACTGATGACATCTCAAATGACATCACTGATGACATCACTGATGACAACATCCAGTGACTGTATGTTTCTGTAAAGTTAAAATGTGTCTTACATATTGAAGAATGAGTGGAAGTATAAGTGTCTGGACAAAGGATTTAGTAGGTGCATGACTGAATGCATGAGTGAGTGATTAAATGTGTCTCACTGAGTGCATGGGTTAGTGACTAAAGTGTCTTAATTTGTGCATCATTATGTCTGTTGTTCTGTAAACTGCTGCATGTTTTGATCAGTAGCTATATGATTAACTATATGGGTTACTGATTGATTGTCCAAGTATTTGTATGGGAGACTGAGTGTGTGTGTGGCTGGCTGGGAGGTGTGTGACTCTGTGCAGATCAATGTGTACTTGTATCAATGATTGTATAACAAGGTAAGTATGTGTTAGTATATGTTTGAAAATGTAAGGTGCTCTATGTTTAACTGTATAGACAAGAAAATGGAAGTGTCATTGATTCTTTACAGGACTGACTAGGTGTGTGAGTAACTCCATGGATGAGTGGCAGACTGTGAGTGTCTGTATAGGTGTATGAGTGCATATGATAGTGTTGTAAAGATGAGTGATTGTATGTATGAATGATAGTATGGGTGAATGAGTGAAGGTGTGTGTAGATGTAGGAATCAGTGAGTGCGTATGTAGTAACTAGTATTGGTGTGTCAATGGTTTCAAAAATTATATTCTGTATTTAACACTGGGTGAAACAGAGGTTATATTAAAATGTGAGGAGATGCATTGTATTGTCACATGAATGATATCATCAGTGATGTGGTCATTGATGTCAAATGAGATGTCATCAGTGATGTCATCAGTGATGTCATTTGAGATGTCATCAGTGATGTCATCAGTGATGTCACTGACCATGTCATGAATGATGTAATATGTGACATCATCAGCAGTGGATTGCAGGTGCGCGATATATAGTTAGTGCAACTAACTATATATGGAATTTCAATGGTTTTGTGTGAGTAAAATAAGGTTTTTTAAATGCTAATTCCTAACTATATATGGTCTATAACCTATGGTTTTTTCAGTGAATTTTCAAGGTTTTGTAAATGCTAATTCCTAACTATATATGGTCTATAACCTATGGTTTTTTCAGTGAATATATATATATATATATATATATATATATCTCCACAACTTGGCTCAGCTTTGGTTGACCCCTGGCGCTCTATCACCGTTGCGTGTTCCTCGGCAGAGCCCCGCTGATTTCAATTTCCAAAAATACCCTCACAGGCAATGAGCACGGACTCGAGAGAATCCTTTCTTTACATTTCTTTATTGCACCATAGTACTTGCAGTTTAGATACCAACGCGTTTCACCACCCACAGACGGCTTGATCACGGTCAATAATCATTCACTCTCACACACCTTTAAGGCGTGGTTGTGCAAAGTCACATGATTATACAAACTTCCTGTCAAGGCTAAAGGATTGTGGGTGATGTAGTGCTTACATATACCGCTAAGATCAATATTAATCGTGTGCACCTAGATGCTTTCACTATTATCTTATTTGTATAGTAATAACAACCTAGATTAACCAATCTCGCCCTCTGGTGGGCTCTTATTTGTTGTTTGTGAGGATTTCTCGCCCTCCAGTGGGCCTCGGTCATTATTATACTCTATATGTCCTTTAGTTTTATGCAACGACAACGTGGAGTTTCTAACCACCATCACCCACATATTTCTCAAATGTACATATGCTGTTACTACATTCCAATGACATTTACGGAAGAAAAAAGATTATTTACATATATACAGTGACATTGTCCCAATTTGATACTACTGCAGCTCAGCTTCTTACTTATTTACAAAGACCAATGTATTTACAGATGAACATAAAGTTCTTCGCTCTGGTTCAGACCTTCCGGATGTAAAGTTCTGAAATTCAATATTTGCCGGGATTCCCTGCATCTTAGCTTACGTTCTCTGTCCCCCCCTCTTTCATGTGGAACATCTTTCATGTGGAACAATGGTTTCCAGTGCATAGAATTTTAGAAGTTTCCAGTCTCCGTTGTGTGACGCTTCCATGTGCTTGGCCACGGCATTGCCCCTGTCTTTATTCGCCGTTGCTCTTATGTGCTCCAAAATTCGTAGCTTCAGCTCCTTCTTTGTGCTCCCAATATATTTTAATGCACATGGACACTCAATCACGTAAACAACGTATTCAGTTTTACAATTTATCAATTGTTTAATGATCCAAGTTTTGTTATTTGGCAATGTGACTTCTTTTTTGTTCACTGCAATCTGACATGCTTTGCATTGTTGACATTTCTTGAAACCTTTAGTGTTCAGCCATTGGATGCCTTTTTTCTTTATTTCTGGGTTTTGATGGTGACTGTGAACTAGTTTGTCCCTCAGACTCGTAGCTCTTCTATATGTCACCTCCGGATGTTTGCCCATGATTTCCCCCACAGTTTCATCCAGATGTAGGATTTTCCAATTTTTCCTTATGATATTTACAATTTGTTTTGATTCTCTTGAATGGTCCATGACTAGTCTCACTTTCTGATTTTCCGAGGACATCATGTCCTTTTTTTTGGGGTTCGTTTTTAATATGTCCTCTCTTTTGGTCTCATTAGCTCTTGTCCAGCCTTTCATGATAAGTCCTTTCTTGTACCCCCGTCGAGCGAATCTTTTGGCCATCTCGCAACTACTCGCTGCCCAGTCCTTTTCCTGTGAGCATATGCGACGCAGCCTCAGGAATTCCCCGTAAGGGATATTGTTTTTTACCGAGGGCAGGTGGAAACTTTCCGCATGTAGAGTGGCATTTGTTGAGGTTTCCTTCCTGTATAGTGTGGTCTCCACTTTGTTATCATGAATATAAATTTTGGTATCCAAGAAGGTTACTTCTTCCCGACTGATGGTATATGTAAACCTCAAGTTTGTATCCGTGGAGTTCAATATTTTGAAATATGCCTCAAATTCCTCCGCAGTTCCATCCCACACTATCAAGAGATCATCAATGTATCTCAGCCATTTTGCTATTTTGTTCACATGATGATCATTATCCGGGTGCCAGGCCACCTGTTGCTCCCACCATCCCATCGTAAGACATGCGAACGATGGACTAAAGGAGAAGCCCATCGCGCATCCCTTGACTTGCTGATAGATTTCTTCCCCAAAGAGAAAGATGTTTTGGGTAAGACATAGTTCAATCATGTCCAAAAGCATCTGGTTATGCCTGTTAAGCTGTATGTTCCTTTCTTTTAGAAAAAATGCGCATGCTTTTATACCAATGCTGTGGTCTATATTCGAATACAAAGCAATTACATCCATTGTAATTAACATGTAGGTGGGTTGCCATGATAGATCTTGTAGATTTTTCAAAAGATCACCTGTATCTCGTAAGTATGAGCTTAGATTCAGTACAAAAGGCATGAGAAAATAGTCAATATAGTTCGCTACCGGTTCCATAAGTGAGCCCTTCGCCGAAACAATTGGCCTCCCTGGTGGTTTTAGTGGGTTCTTATGCACTTTCGGTAGAAAATAGATAGTCGCAGTTACAGGGTGCTTCGTTGTTAAAAATTTACTTTCATCAATATCAATAAGATTTTCACTGCACCAGTAACATCAGTGATGTCATTTGAGATGTCATCAGTGATGTCATCAGTGATGTTACTGACCATGTCATGAATGATGTAATATGTGACATGATCAGCAGTGGATTGCGGGTGCGCGATATATAGTTAGTACAACTAACTATATATGGAATTTCAATGGTTTTGTGTGAGTAAAATAAGGTTTTTTAAATGCTAATTCCTAACTATATATGGTCTATAACCTATGGTTTTTTCAGTGAATTATCAAGGTTTTGTAAATGCTAATTCCTAACTATATATGGTCTATAACCTATGTTTTTTTCAGTGAATTTCATTGGTTTTTTAAAAGCTAATATCTGTAGCTGTAAAATGTATTCTTCTTTAAATCCCAAAATATATTTTATATGTTTATTAATAAATTTTTTTTTTATATTTTTTTTTGTTCGCTCCCGGTTCGCGAACCGGGAAGCTTCCCGTTAGCTCATCTTGATGCCGCGACCCAGTCCGCGAACCGGTAAACGTTCCGTTTGCGCAACTGCCACGTTAGAAATCAACATCGTGACGCGTCGCGGAAGCGCGACATATTGCGTTGCCGCGTAATGCGTCTTATGACGCGCCGCGTTAGCGCACCCGGAAGTGCTCCGGAGCGCGAACCGAGGCGCGAAGCGCAGCGACCCGGAAGCGATCCGGGGCGCGTTCCGCAGCGCGTAACTTAAGCGTAAGAGGTCATGTGACTTGTTAATAAAACTTTTCATTGGTTCATTTCACTTTTGGTTTCATAATGATGTAAGGCTAGGTCAGGTGACCTAAAAATAACACTTTTCATTGGTTTAGAACTATTGTTTTTCCCAAATGATGAAAACCCCTCCTTCTTTCCTCACTCTGACTTTCATCTTTGTGAGAGGAAGACCTTTTTGGATAGTTGAGCCATGGCTTCATTAGTTGCTTCAGCTGGTGCACCCCCACCACCACCTCCACCTCCTCATGGGAAGAGAGGACCACCTCCCCAGTTCATCAGCAACACAGAGGAGGAAGAGGATGAACTAGAGGAAGAGGAGACAGAAGGACCACAGTTCTTACAAGAGGTGCCCCGGGTTTCCCATCGGAAAGCCAGTTTTATTTGGCAGTTTTTTTCAATCCCTCGAGGGCAGAAGAAAGTAAATGCTAGGTATGTCACCTGCCTCATTTGTAAAGACCAGTTATCTAGAGGCACTGATAAAAAGTATAGCTTCGGTAACTATACCATGCATCGCCACATGATCAGGTGGCATCCATTGAACTACAGCCAAGCAGAGATGCGTGACCTGCAGGATAACCCAACAACAACTCCTGTGGCCAGGTCAACATCACAGATATCGTTGACGGGAGCAGAGGCACGGGAAACCGTGCCAAACATTCAGGAGAACTTTGTTCATATCAAATTTACCTGCTTGTATTGCGGTGCATTGCTGTCATGTGGTAACATGAGCATTAACTTAATCAACCTAGCTTATAAAAATCACAATTGCCCTAACCGCCCCAGACAGTAATTTTTTTTGTTGCTCCTGTTGAGCCCTTTTCAATGCCTGTTTTTTGTTGTTTCCCCTCCATCAAAAACAAAAAAAAACATAAAACTGTTCAAAAAATACAAAAAAAACAAAAAATGTTCAGAAAAATAAAAAAAAATATAAAACAACAAAAACGTTAAAAAAAAGATCTTTTCAGAACTACCTCCCCTTTCAAAAAAAAATTGCTAGAATGTTTAGCACTCTGGCAAGCTCTATTTCTTTTAGTTCGCTTCCCCGTTCGCTTCCCGGTTCGCGAACCGGGAGCGAACCAAAAAAATTAAAAAGAAGAGTAAGTATAAGGGAAGTAAACAGAGAGTAATGTTAAAAGAAAGACAGCTATAGGGAGTAAACCAGAGATACTGTTTAATAGATCTATTTACCGAAGAAAAGATGGAAGAGGGTATAATTGTGAAAAACAAAATAGATAAGGAAGTGAAAGAAAAAAAAGAGAGTAGAACAATAACAAAGAAGAGTTTCTTGGAGAATGTGAGTGAATGTTCAAAATAAGATTAAAACATGTGGAATAACAGAGAGAAAAAACAGAAAACAGAAAAGAAAAAATAACAGAAAAAGATTAATTGAAACAGCAAAGAAATGTAAATAACATAGAGCCATATCATCAACATAGGCAATAAAAGTTTTGCAGCTTTTATCGGCAGAAGTGTGTCGCTAAAGCCGCTTTTGCGGCGGAAAACTGCCGCTAAAACCACTTTTGCAACAGTTTTCTGCCAATAAAAACAGCAATAATTTTATTGGCTGTGTTCATAATATGCCCCTCAGTGTGCTTCAACTACACAGAAAAAGCATAATGAACAAGTAGTGAAAGAGTGATCAGTCAAAGACACTAAGAGTAATAGAGACGGAGTGAGTGAACAAGAGTGAGGAACTATGAGAAGAGAGGGACTGAGAAAAGGAGTGGAAGGAGTAGAGTAAGTAGATAATAGAGAAAGGAATGAGGGAAGTAGCAAAGGCAGGAAACTGAGGGTTAAAGAAATGAAGCTGTCGAACTACTAGTAGGTGAATATGATAGAAATGTAACGAAAAGAGTACAAAACATTTACCTTATAATTGTCGTTAACTTACTCACTTTTTGTTTTTATACTTTCAATCTGTGAAAGAGAGAACAAACATTTGAAAAATATTAAAACATGTATTTAAAAATTAGAAAAGACAAGGGAAAAGATTGAAGGACAAACAGTTTTTCAACAACTTTGACACTTACAGAAGCTTCTGCTTCTCCAAGCCCCCTACACAGTCCTAAAGATATACATTTTAAACTAACAGTATCTTGATGCAGATGAAGTGAGGCCTATCTTAAAACATGGTGCGTCTTTTGCACTGCTGTTGTCTCACAAAAGTGTCGCAAGACACTAAAATTTTAAATGATTGTTTCAGGATGCCAATAAGATGTGTCCTATCCAGAGGTTTGTTTGAGGTGAGGCCTACTCAGGGTTCCAAATGAAATTTCGAGTTGTTGAAGAGAACAGAGGACATAATACATGTGAAGTCCTACCAATGAAGTAAGTCATGTCCACTTCACTCTTGAACAAAGGCCAGACCTCTTCTGTGTCCGTGGACAGACCTAAACTTCATCTGCACAATGTCATTCGTAAACTTAGGAAACACAGGTGATGTAATTGAAAAATGTGGAGTTTCTTTTCCTCATTTCACAATCACATCACCTGTGTTGCCTTTGGTTAGGTATCTCATAGTGCAGATGGAGTCTAGCATATCAAAGAGTACATAGAAGTTGAGCAGTATATACAACAATTTTGACATTTACAGAAGACTTAGCTTCTTATCTTGTTGGAGATGAAGTCAGGCCTGTCTTGCAACATGGTGCATCTTTTGCATCACTGCTGCATCGGTTTCATGTGGCACAGGTTTTTTACAGCATGACACATCTGCCTACATGCATCAATTTGTAATTTTGTCGCCTCATAGCAAATCTTTTGCACCGCCGCTGCATCACAAAAGTGACGCACAGTGGCGCAAAAGAGGCATACACCTATCATAAATCTGTCCCTAACATTTGAAATGATTGATTCAGGATGACAATAAGGTGTGGCCTCTCCAGAGGTTTGTTTAAGGTGAGGCCTACTCAGGATTGCATATCAAATTTATGCTTGTTGAAGAATACAGAGGAGATAATACATGTGAAGGCCTACCAATGAAGTAAGTCATGTCCACTTCACTCTTGAACAAAGGCCAGACCTCTTCTGTGTCCGTGGACAGACCTAAACTTCAGCTGCACAATGTCATTCGTAAACTTAGGAAACACAGGTGATGTAATTGAAAAATGTGGAGTTTCTTTTCCTCATTTCACAATCACATCACCTGTGTTGTCTTTGCTTAGGTATCTCATAGTGCAGATGTAGTGCAGCATATTAAACAGTACCCAGAAGTGCAGCACTGCATGCAACAACTTTGACACTTACAAAAGCTTCAGCTTCTGCATGCCCCCTACACAGTGCTAATTATATACATTTTAAACTGATGGTATCTTGCTGGAGATGAACTGAAACCTATCTTGCAACATGGTGCATCTTTTACACAAAAGTGACCCACAATGGAGCAAAAGAGGCGCACGGCCACCATAAATCTGACCCTAACATTTTAAATGATTGTTTCAAGATGCCAATAAGGTGTAACCTATCCACAGATTTGTTTCAGGTAAGTCCTACTCAGGGTTGCAGATGGAATTTAGGTTTGTTGAAGAATACAGAGGAGATAATACATGTGGAGGCCTACCAACGAAGTGAGTCATGTCCACTGCACTCTTGAACAAATGTCAGACCTCCTCTGTCTCCAGGAACAGGCCTAAACCTCATCTACACAATGTGATGTGTAATGTTAGGAAACACAGGTAATATAATTGAAAAACGTGCAATTTTTTTTGCTCATTCCACAATCATATCACCTGTGTTTCCTTTGCTTAGGTATCTCATTGTGGAAATGTAGTCTATCATATGAAAGACTACGTAGAATATGAGCACTGTATGCAACAACTTTGACACTTACAGAAGCCTCTCCTTCTCCATGCCTCCTACACAGTTCTAAATGTACATCATAAATGCGAACAGTACAGAATTAGTTATACATGTTAAATGGTTTATTTTTGCTGTTCTCAGAATGTATCAAATTTCACTAAAAACAGTGACTTGAAGGTATTCATCATATAACAGCGGGGAAAAAAAAACACAATCAAAATGATTGTGTTTAAAAAACCCATACAACATAACAAATCAGAATTCAGAACTCCTTAAAGTTAACTTACTTTCCATGACGTCGAAGGATGTCCTATGAACAGCTTACACTCTGTTGTGCTGTTATTACTTTCAGACCGCCACTTTCTGAAAGAAAACCTCCATCGTTTTGAAAAACATGTTACATACAATAAATGACTTCTTGCTCTCTACCACACGTTTCCACAAGGCCAAATCATGTCAGAGCCATTTATAACTCTTAGAATTCTTGTAAGCCAATCCCGTCATGTTGTATTTCCGCAACTTTCACAATTAAAATGTTGAAGATCATTTTCACAATCCTGGACTAGTAATATCTTCCCCTTCTTGCTCAGTCATGTTCTACATTTCCTATGACACTGATACTGCTTACTATGAAGCAGACTTACACTATCTCTATGACTACTACAATTATTTAATTCTCTACATCACTTTTAATCACAAAGCAATATAAAACAGTAGACAGCATTGCAGACTTACATTCCCTCTACTCCATGTTTTGATTGGCTGCTTCAATTTGCTTATAAAAAGAAACAGTTTTTCTGAATTCATTCAAAGTGCAGTTATTTCTCCATGACGTCCAGTGTTATGGTAAGAAGTTATGTCTCTGTACTACACTTATCCTCAAGGCCAAATCGTGTAGGAGCCATTAGAACTTCTTGAAATACCTCAGAGCACATCCCGAGATTCTTTCCCTAAAATATTGGTTTTAAAAACACCAGGTAAGGGTTTTTAAGGTCATACGGCAATTTTTTTTTGAAAATTAAAACAGAATCATTGCAGAATGACCAGCCATTTCTAGACTTTAAATAAGCTGTGTAATGTCCTGATGTTATTGAAGGACCGTCATGATATATAATTGCTGCAGTTACAAAAGTCCTTCCTGATATTGACAACTGTGAAGCCACAAAATTTTTAATTAAAGTTGTCAATTTTGTTCCATCAGGCCTACATCGTTGGAACATTAAAATAACATACTGGCCATATGTTCGTATAAATAATGTGGACATCATTTCAGATTTACATTGGCTACACTCCATGTTGTGATCAGCTGCTTTTACTAGTTTATTAAAAGAGACTGATTTACTGTCTGGCAAAGTTAAATATATAAATCTTTCTGAGTCTACTCTAGTAGTACTTGATACCCTACAGTTCTCGCAGTCATGCTGCCATTGATAAGAAAGCCGAAACAGGTGATCTACATCTACACCTTCAGCATGCAATACATCAAGCATATACATTAAAAACTCCTGACAATCTTGCTGAATATTTTGAGAGAATTGTGTTTGGCCTGAACATCTGTCTAACAGATTTCGAATTTCAGACACACTTTCTATTTTTGTTCTATCAGTGCTACATTTCTCTAACACAGAATTTAACAAACTGCAAAATCTTTGATCAGAATTGACCACAATCTCTTCTTTTACATTTTCTAGAGAAAACAAAACATTAACCACTACATTAGCATAGCA
Organism: Lissotriton helveticus; assembly: GCF_964261635.1. Lineage (NCBI taxonomy): Eukaryota > Metazoa > Chordata > Amphibia > Caudata > Salamandridae > Lissotriton > Lissotriton helveticus. Next base: position 825,231,681 of record NC_136057.1, read on the forward strand.
GTTGACACCAGAACTGTTTTCAAATTGAAAACCAACAACATCTTCAACAGAATCCTTTTTGTTTCTGCTTATAATTTCAGGTTCATCGACTTTTCGTCTTTTTGCTACAACCTCCCCAGTATTGGTCACATTTCTTCGTTTCCGGCCTACCACACGTTTCTCAAACAAAGGATATTGAGGCAAATGTGGCGCATACTCTCTTCTTAACCTATTGTATTCCTTAACACAATCTAGATCCGCACAAATGTTTGTGACATCACACTCAATCAAGTACAATCCCGATAAAGTTCAAACTCGTGACAATGCCACATATGCCATACCCTCCTTGAACACAGAACTGCCAATATTCACCAATGCACTGTATACACTTAAACCTTGCGATTTATGGATTGTCACCGCATATGCCAAGCAAACAGGAAACTGCTTACGGCGAACATATAAGTCTTTTACAAGCAAAAATCTAGCAGAACAACGACCAATTAGCTGTACTTCCTCAATGCCATCAAATTTAATTTTTAAAAATTCAATTCCATCTCTATTTCTGTATTTTACAAAATCAACAACATTACCCATTGATCCATTTACCAGACCTCTTTCAACATGTAAATTCCTTCTTAAAATTATACGGCAGTTCAAGCACACATTCAGAGTCTTTTCAAAACCTGCAGTTTTAGATATAGTCTTCTCTAATGAATCCAATTTTGTTTTCAAATTCTCAGACAAAATAATTGTTGATCCCATATGCTCTACTCTGTCAATAGCTTCCAGTTTCACAATCTCTTGCTTTTCTAAATGCAACATTTTGTTGTTGAATTTGGCATATTCTGCAAGAGTTGGCATCAAACATATTCCAGATTTCTTCTCAGTAATTTTCTGAAAAATATTCTCAGGCACAACATCTTGTTCTGGATATAAATTTGACAGTAATCGTGCATGTAAAGGTTCTTTCCCATGCTCGGTCACTTTTCCAATTCTAACATCTTGTAGAATAGTCTTGTAAACTTCATCCTTCGCCTGACGCATATTTTCATGCAGTTCAGCATAATTGAAGTTTAACCATATATTGACGTTGCCAATGCTCCCTAGGCACTTCCTGGTATCTTCATGCGGGAGCATTTTGAACACAGGTTGCACTTTCACTGGTGTCAGCTGCAGAAGATCTCCGAAAACAATGATGTGTTTGCCACCAAATAACACATCATACTCTGTTTTGAGAACTTCTTGCATTCTCAAATGCACAAAGGCAAGCATGACATTGGAAACCATGCTTACTTCGTCAATGATAAGAAGCTTCATTTTCCTCAAGATTCTTGAAACTTCACAACAAGCATCTCCAGATAGCTTGTGATATTGTAATTTGTTGTCATGCTCCACTGGCAGCATCAGTAAACGATGTAAAGTAATCCCTTTAATGTTATGTGCTGCCAGTCCAGTTGGAGCGGTGACAACACAAGACAGCGATGACTCAGTCCTTTCCTGCAAATAACATGAAATTGCTTTAATAAGGAAACTTTTTCCAGTTCCCGCTTCTCCACTCACGTACAGTCGGACAGGCTTCAACAACGTACATGAGCACTCTTTCTTCTCATGACTTAATCCATGATCAATTTGCATGGTAACTTCGTCATATATTTTCCTCTGCTCAACGTTGAGATGTCTTTCCAACTCTTCTAAGTTAACCGCATCCTCCTGAGCATGTGCCATGGCTCTTTCCACTTCATTCATAGCAGTGGCAGCTTCATTTTCGATAACAGGCCCTCCTAGTGGATCCTGACTCAATGAAGCAGAACTCTGACTGTCCTGAGAAGTGTCTCTGGCAATCTCGGCTGCAATCGTTGCTTCCTGCTCAATTTCCGCATTCAACATTTCTACATATTTGGGAAAAGCAGGACATTCTATGGTCTCCTTGGCAGCATTGAAAGAGTCTTCGTAACAGAGGAAATCTCCAAGCAGTTCCTCTTCTGCACGCCAAGGCTTGAAAAGTTGCAAAAGTGCTAAATAGAAAAACTTTTTTTCAGGAGATTCGCCACTCAATTTTCGATGGTTTACCAAGTGGCATTTTCTTTGCTTGACCAGACATCCCTCACTTCCTATTACAGCATACACTCCTTTCTCAGTATCTTCTTTGATGTTCCTCTTGAATATGTAATTTTGAAGAACCTCATACAGACAAACATTCTCGAGGTGACTGCTTCGATTTGGATAATATGTATCCAACATGTTGGTCTTCAAAATGTCGGTACTGTTTGGCTCCTTTTCCGCCAAATACTCAATTTCCCGCACAGGTTTCAGAACTCGATTACGCGTTGCAGCAAGACCAAGACTCGCCCAAACGATACTCCTGGATTTGGCATAGAGACTTGCTGAAGACAACCGGTCAGAACATTCGTAAGCTCCGATTTCTCGATGCAACAACATCTTCAGACTGAAACTGTACAACTTCTTACTGAGGCTCTTTTCATGGGAAATGTCCTCCCACATATCCTTCAATTCTGTCTTCTCTTTTTTGGTGATGTAAGATGTCACATACCGAGCCACAGCCATACAGTTATCAGCCACAAACTGTATATCCATGTTAGCATTCCACATGGACAAAATCACCGGGTTGTAGTCGTTGATGTACTTGGACTCTTCGTTCCTCTTCAAATTGTATGTGTTTTTAGGTGATTTCTTCATCACATTATGTCGCAGCGAAGACATCAAACTGTTTACTCTTCCTTTAGAAATCACCGGTCGTGGAAAGCCGAAATGACATTTGGTGTAGAACTTGTCCTTGTTTCGGAATTTACGACGACAGTACTTTCCACATCGATGGCTTTGGAAACGCAGAACTTTTTCTCTTAGGCTTTTCTTCTCCTTTGCGTTTGGAACAGCACACGTAGAATACTGTTGTATAAAACTCATCACTGAGTCTTCTGGATCCGTTCCAAATTTAGGTGCATCCTTGATCCACATCAGCATATGTATATGAGGAGCACCTCTTGCTTGGTACTCCTTTCTCCAGAAGAAATCCAACACATCTCCAAGAGGTGGATTCTTCTTATTCATGATGAAAGACATCATAGCTTCAAATCTATGATTGAAGTACCTGCATACATTGACTGGATCCAAAGAGCACAGTTCTCCGGGTGTCTTGAATTCGATGTTTTCGATGTTTCCATTTGCCTCTCGTAGAAATTCAAGTAAGTCTTCCCAGCCATACTCGGCACAGCTCAGAGTGAGGAACCATGTGGGAGTTCCTAAGTTCCTCAGCATACATTTTAAATCACCATGACGACGGTACCAGTACTCATTAGTACCACGCTGACACGCCATGAGATTAATCAGGTGAGAATCCAAAATACTGTCTTGGACATTGACTTTATCCATAAAGTCACTTGCCGAGATGTTTTGCATGTGTATACCACTTTTCAAGATGTGGTTCACTGCATATGACAGTCCAGACAGATCGCTTTCAAACAGGAGATGAAACAAATAGGGAATGCATTGTCGAAACCTAGCATCTCCTGCATACAATCGCAAAGTCCGGTATTCAGAAGCAGGAATTTGATGAGGTCGCTCATCATATCTTCCTCCCTGACCTGTTGGAAAAAGCTGTGGGAAACACCGAGCTTCCAAACTTTCCTCCCAAACACTAATGGGACTCCCTTTGGCTTGTTTCATTTGAAACAACTCAATAGCATTCCCCATGCAAAGGATGAACACTATAATGTTCATATATTTCTTCACTAGTACAGGGTTCTACTTTCTCAATTTGACCAGCACACAAATCACTATCCTCTTCCTCACTTACTTCCTCTTCTGCAACATATACATTCTTATAGTATTTATTATTTTTTTTCAAATACAATGTTGCCTTTTTAACTTTCCTAACATCCACTAAATCTTGCCATATTTTCTTGTTCTTTGTCGGAACCCCATTAACTAAGATAACCAGAGGTTCCTCTTCCACTTTTTCTTCTCCAATTGTGTTAATGTTTTTCTTCAAATCTAGAGGCAAATAAACAACTCTTCCCTTTAATCCTCTCTGTAAATCTGATGGAGGCAATTTCCCTGTCTTTGGCTCCATTCTTACAATAGCCTGAAAGGGATGGATACTTTGAATCAAAATAGATTCATAAGTATTTAAATCCTTCAATTCAGAAGGAATCTCAACCAATTCCAAATTATTATGAACTGCTCTAGCAGGCATCTGGTTTTGATTTAATTTATTACAACAATAAGTACACAAACGTTGATCCAATCCCAAATCAAAACAATTTTCTACCATCAAGTATGTTGTGAAATCCTTCCATTCATTATTATTTTCCCTTTCACTTTTTGCATATAAATCCACTAACTTAGTCTGATTCTTATAATAAGTGCGTCGACAACACACACAAGTGAAATTTGGCCTCTCACTTGATTTCACCTGAAACGTCGCAATTTCCCTCTGGAAATTATCTGTACTGGAAACCTGTACACTATCTTCCACATTACCCTCTTCTTCTTGGTCAATTTCAACATTCTCCTCTTTACTTCCAAAGTAACAAAACTCAATTTCTTCACATATATTCTTCACATCTATTTCAGAACCATGCAAAAGAGCAGCGCATAATTGTTTAAGCATAATTGCTGGACTCTTAGCATAATACAACATTCTAACTAATTTCCTCACTTTATTATGATGCACTGCTAGCATCCTGAAATGATGAAAAACACTCTGGCATACTCTCCTGGAAAGACAAGCCAGTGAATGACCATGCAAACCTGTCACTTCTCTCACTCTGCAAGGATCTAATTCTTGCAACAACTTCATTTTCTGCTTCAAACTTTTCTTATTAAATGACCGTACAAAATCACAAAGCAAATTGATGGAATCCTGTCGCACACTGCAAATACTACTACACTTCCAGGTGTACACAGGACCCTTAGGACGTCTTCCTAAAACCTCATTACCTAACACCTCTTCTGTCTCTGTTGTCACAAGTTTTTCTTTTTCAACTGGACAACCATCTTTCACTTCATAAGCTCGACCACTGGTGTCAACTGCATGCACCAAATCATTATCCTGGAAATAACTCTCCTCATTAAAAAATGCCTCACAGCTTGAACTATGCATCCATTCTCCAGAAAAAACTTCACAAAAATTACTACGATTAACTATTCTCTTCCATCTACTATTTCTTTTGAAATCATAAATTGCCTTGTTTAGCTTCCTAATTCTATTGATTATCAAAATAAATAACTTACGTTTAATTTCAAATGCCTGATCAATAACTTTCTCAACTATTTTTTTTCTCTTATAAAAAACCACTTTCTGTTGACCTTTCTTAATATTTTTTAACAAATTGCCAATTATCCTGTTGCGGAACATTCGTTTACGAATGTCCCTAAACTGTTGTTTCCTTCTACTATCATGCACAGAGTTATCTCTTGCTCTAGCAGTAACATTTTTCATTGGCCTTTCCTTTCCGTTTAAATTGCTTCTCTTTTTCTGGACTGAAACATTTTCTGTAGTAATATTTTTTTTACTACAGATATTTCTTATGAATGTTTTTGTACTCTTACCCGGTGCTTTCTTGGTGACTTGACAAATCTTTTTGTTAGAGGACTGCTGCTTTTTTTCATTGACCTGCTGTCTTTGACGTTTTGCAGCCTTTCTCAGTCTTTCTTTGGTTGGCATGCTGAAATCTTAAATGATCTGCAGTTGAATCTGTGGTAAAATATAATAAAAAATGTTATTAATCACTATTACCAAACAGTAAATCAATAACAGTCATCAAAAACTTAACACACTACTTGACATTTTTACATAGAAGATTTTTTAGTGCTTGGCAAATTTAGAATACAGAAATAGCAGAAAAGAAATGGAATTTATATTCATTTTACCTGTGCTGTTTTATATGTGAATCTGATCTAATTTTATGAGCATATTTTAATATTTTATTGAAGACACTACACATAACCTGTTTTTGAAGGTGTCTTTATTTTTAAAAGAAACGGTTTACATTTTTACTTTTCATTTATTATACATTTTTAAAATAAATGTTTATAGTTCCATAGGCTCAAGCACGTCAGCTTCCCATCCTATGTCATACAATTCTGACAAATCTGCATCCTCATCACGTTCTTCTTCATCCTCAGGATTTAAATCATCCAAGGGATCAACATCCACTGATGTTTCAATTACGAGTTCAATGATGAGGTCGAAATCAACTGATTGCTGATTGTCGCTCATGTTGATGTTGTCTTTATCTTTAAAGAAAGATAACAACAATGAGATGTTGCAGAGTAAGAGACAAATCTCAGAGATTATAATAGTAAAATTGTTTAACAAGAGTAACATTTTGCAGCTATTATTTAGCCATGTCCAGCAATGCTGAGGAGGTGAAGCCTATGTCCAATTTTTCAGTGAACAGGACTCATCTCTTCTTAACCTTGGATAAGCCTCACCGACTCTGTGTCCCCTGCACATACTTAAATGTAAAGGGGCAGATTTATGTTAACTGGCACATCCCCAGGGATGCACCAGTTAACGTGCACCGCTGCTCTGCCACCCATGGTGTGCCGCATTTACAATCAGATAGGACAAAGCTGCGTCAAAACCCTGCGCCTGCTTGAAGCAGGCATAGGTCTTGACGCAGCATTGTGGAGATGGGGCACCCCTGAGCCTTGCTGGAGCTGCATCGCACTTGCGATACAACTCCAGCAATGCGCCACCTTTACGGCACAGATGCGTCACGCATCTGTGCCGTTTTTGCCCCATGGTGCGCCGCATTGTAAATGCAACACACCATGGGTGGCGGAACAGCGGCGCAGGATGACTGGCACATCCCTGGTGATGCGCCAGTCATCATAAATCTATCCCTAAGCTTCTTATCTTGTTGGAGATGAACCGCCATATGTATCATCAAACTATTTAGCATTTCCTAAATAGCGAATTTTAAGGAATCGCTATTTAGGAAATGCAAAACGGTATGTATGTACAAAATCGGTATTAAATAGCGATTCTTTACCATTCCTAATTTGCGATGAGCAAATTGCTAATTGCAAATTACCCATTCATTTCCTTGGGCCAGGAGGCCCATAGGAATGAAGGTGCAATTTGCGATTAGCAATTAGCTAATCGCAAATTAGGAATTTTTCCAAGGGTGCAGGGGTGTCTCAAGAACACCCTGCTGCACCCCCTGAAAAAGAAATTTGGGGGCATATGGCGCACATACATGCCCTAAGGGCATGTATGGGCGTCATATGGCACCTTTTGTTTTTTGGAAAAAAAGCTTTTTGAAAAGAATTTGCAAATTACCACCAACTAGAAGTTGGTGGTAATTTGCAAATCCTTAATGGCATTTTTTGCATATTTTTTGTTTGATACATTGCATTTAAGGAATCGCAAAATTTGCAAATCCTTAAGTGCAATCGCAAAATAAGGAATAGCAAATTTTGCTATTCCTTATTTTGCATCAAACTTGTTTGATACATACCATTTGTCTAATTAGCATTCGCAAAGGCCGAAATTCGCAGAATTTCGGCCTTTGCGAATGCTAATTAGCTTGATACATATGGCCCCAAGTGAGGCCTGTCTTGCAACATGGTGCATCTTTTGCATCACTGCTGCATCGGTTTCATGTGGCACGTTTTTTTTACAGCATGACACATCTGCCTAAATGCATCAATTTGTAATTTTGTCGCCTCATAGCAAATCTTTTGCACCGCCGCTGCATCACAAAAGTGACGCACAGTGGCGCAAAAGAGGCATACACCTATCATAAATCTGTCCCTAGCATTTTAAATGATTAATTCAGGATGACGATAAGGTGTGGCCTATCCAGAGGTTTGTTTAAGGTGAGGCCTACTCAGGGTTGCAGATCAAAGTTACGCTTGTTGAAGAATACAGAGGAGATAATACATGTAAAGGCCGACCAATGAAGTAAGTGATGTCCACTTCATTGTGCCAGTCATCATAAATCTATCCCTAAGCTTCTTTCTTGTTAGAGATGAGCCGCCATATGTATCATCAAACTATTTTGCATTTCCTAAATAGCGAATTTTAAGGAATAAATAGCGATTCTTTACCATTCCTAATTTGCGATGAGCAAATTGCTAATTGCAAATTACCCATTCATTTCCATGGGCCAGGAGGCCCATAGGAATGAAGGTGCAATTTGCGATTAGCAATTAGCTCATAAATTTTAAAAACATTCCTTTACCTCAAAAACGATTTTCAAGTCATAATTTGAAAACACTGCCCACGGGGAAATGACTTAAAATGTCCTTAAGACACATGAAAGTGTTCTTTTTAAAGCCTTTGCAACTTTTTGTGGGTCACTTTTAACATGGCTATGTAACTCAAACAATCAAAATCTAAATTTGCCAAGCACAGGTGGGAGCATATTTACAAGGAATTTGCACCACGGGGAAAGGTCTTTTAATTTAATATGGGAAAAATAACATCAGAGACACTGAAATGCCTTATAAAGAGGCATACACCATTATGTCCTTGTCATAAATTTTAAAACCATTCCTTTTCCTCAAAAACGATTTTCAAGTCATAATTTGAAAACACTCCTCATGGGGAAATGATTTAAAATGTCCTTAAGACACATGAAAGCGTTTTTTGATTGCCTTTGCAGCATGTTTGGGTCACTTTTAACATGGCTATGTAACGCAAACAATCAAAATCTAAATTTGCCATGCAAAGGTGGGAGCATATTTACAAGGAATTAGCTCCACAGGGAAAGGTCTTACATTAAAATGGGAAAAATAACATCAGAGACACTCAAATGCCTTATAAAGAAGCATACACCATTATGTCCTTGTCATAAATTTTAAAACCATTCCTTTTCCTCAAAAACGATTTTCAAGTCATAATTTGAAAACACTCCACATGGGGAAATGACTTAAAATGTCCTTAAGACACATGAAAGCGTTTTTTGATTGCCTTTGCAGCATGTTTGGGTCACTTTTAACATGGCTATGTAACGCAAACAATCAAAATCTAAATTTGCCATGCAAAGGTGGGAGCATATTTACAAGGAATTTGCTCCACAGGGAAAGGTCTTACATTAAAATGGGAAAAATAACATCAGATACATTCAAATGCCTTATAAAGAAGCATACACCATTATGTCCTTGTCATAAATTTTAAAACCATTCTTTTTCCTCAAAAACGATTTTCAAGTCATAATTTGAAAACACTCCACAGCTCCTATGCACAAAAACACCCTGTCAGTACTAATACTTCACATTTTCTCCAATTACAATTTCTCAAAGAAACAAAATCTATTTGTAAAACACTTGAGACAAAGCAACATTTTAAAAACACAACTTTCTTCATAATTTTCTCCTTAAAGCACACTATTCTCTATCTAAATTAAAGAAATCTTTTCTCACCTTAGCAAATACTTTATGAGTTTCAAAACAGTCTCAGAAACACACCAATTTGTCTTCAGCAGAGCAAAAGGTATGCACTCCAGAGTCTGCAGCTATCAAAAGCACAGAAATGCTGTCATTCTTCACACATATCTCTCATGTCACCCAATCAAAACTCTTCCCTCCTCTGCCCTCTCTGCCTTTTTTGCATAGCAACCACCTCTTGGAAGACCTCTGGTGTTTGCAAGTTCACACAACAATGTTTCAATTGAACTCTGAACTCTCAGTGCACCTGCATATCCAGTGCAATCTTTCATTTAATGATTTTTTATTGACCATTCAAAATACATCTTTCAAAGAACTCATCCATGCACCCTAACTTTCTGTTTTCAGCAATCAAAATCAACCAATCACTGTTACTGCTTCATTAACACAGAAACTCCACAATTTTTTTAATTTTAAACTCTTATTTTTTCAACTGCCATTTCATTGCCACACTTCATCTGACTGCAGCAGAACCTTCTCTCGCCATGTTTTCTGTCTGGATTGTTGGACATAGTTACATCTATTGGGCTCAGAGGTATGCTGAGAACAGAAATTTACCTAACCTCAATTTACAAGATGTGGAAATTAAGTGGTTTGGCCACAGAGGATTAAAATGTCACCAATTGATACCATTGGTGAAAACCTTTATGCATTTGCCAAAACCTGACCTGTTAATTGTGCACTGTGGAGGTAATGATTTGGGCACTTTGACTGGGGTAGGTCTGGAAATGCTTTTAAAGGACACCTTTGAGCAATTGATGGCACTTTTTCCTCAAACTGCCTTTGTATATTCAAATATATGCCAAAGACAGAAATGGAGGTGGTCAAACCAATTTTGTCCACAAATTGAGAAGTCGAGGAAGCATGTAAACAAATCTGTTTCAGCTTACATGAGAGACCATGGAATGGGCTCCATGTACAACAATAACTTGCGTTTCTACATGCAAGATATTTACAGAGGAGATGGAGTTCACTTCTCAGATGAGGGCAACAGAATTTTCATTCTGAATTTAAGACTGTGCATTGGTACCTACTTATAAGTACCTAAATGTACCATAAACCCAAAAGCTCTTCTCAGAGCTACCCTACATCTGATCACTCACAATTATTATTTTTCTCTAACTTTTTTCACTAATTTTCAACAAAGTACGCTCCCCGGGGCGCTACCCGGTACGCGAACCGGAAGCTAACCTCGCGAAATCTTTTAAAAAAATGTTTTTTTTCGCACATATAAGCCTCCTCAGCCACCCTCAGAAAACCTAGGGGGTCAAGATAATTCTACTGTGCCCCCTTCTACCCATTCTGAACATTATTTGCCCTCCATCTTGTATCTTAAGTCGACCGAAACACAAAATGGTGGACTCCCGTTACGCTTCAGGTTCGCGTACCGGGGCGCTCGCCAGTTCGCGTACCGGGTCGCTCCCTGGGAAGCGCACCATCAAAAAAGGTGGGAAAGTAATTTACAGAAAAACGACTGGAGACACTCTCACCAAATATAGATTAGCTCATACTACATACCAATCCCTATCATTTTCACAAATTTGATTGAAATTCCATTTAGCCATTTAGCCTGTAGACCTCTCTAAATACCGTGAGGTAAATTACTTCACAAAACACATCAGAAGTGTTGGAATTGACAACCAATGAAAATGTTACTTTCATTTTCTACTTTTTTTACCTGACATTTGATTCGTTATATACCTGAATATATTTAAAGGAAGAGAAGGGAACACAGCCATTTTGACTACTACTTCCTGGTGTACATTTCAATTGGATTTTCACTAATCACTTCAACTTCTTTGTAAAGGTAAGTTGTTATTTTAAAAACTGAAGTATATTGTGCACTATAAGTTAATATGGTAAACTTTTTCTGATAGTTATATACTATCCCTCTGTAGTAGTTATAGATTTAGATAGACTTCTCTGTTATAGTTATGGATGGAGTTAGGCTTCTCTTGTATAATTATGAATTTACTTACGTTAAATCACATACACTTTTTTATATTCCTACTTCCACTCTGATACTATACACTGCCCAAAGATAAATTCACTGATAAAAACTGCCTATCTAAAATTAATCCCAACAGTGCCCTATCTCTACTAATATATATTTTTTTTATCCAAATTTCAGGCAAAATGGAAGGCGAACACAAAGTTTCATTTCAAATTGTCCTGCAAGAGAGCAGCCAAGAAATAATTGATCCAAATTGTATAGAATTTATGGATGAAACTTGGGACCAAGAACTACTGCAATGTGTGCAAGCAGTAGATGACCTCCTTCAAAATGAGGACATTTTACACCCTCAGAGATTACAAACTATGTTCAATGAAAATAATGACATTTCAGACAGTGAAATGTTAGAAAGTTTATTAAATTTTGAAACACAATCACAATAATAAATAATTGCTTAAAAAATAAAGAAATTAAAAAATAATCAATTAACATACAGTATTTGAAAAGTCTATCATTCTTTTTTCCTTATAGTACGCTCCCCAGAACGCTTCCCGGTTCGCGAACCGGACGCTCCCCACGCAAAAAAAAAAATTGTTTTTTTTTTTGCCCTGCGGGGCCCTTTTAAAGCCTCCACATCAAACCTAGGGGGTCAGGGAGGATCTACTATGCCCCCTTATGGTCATTTGCCCCTTTGTTTTGGCCTCCTCTTGTCTCTCGATCCAACCGAGAGACAAGATGGCGGCCGCTCCGGACTGTTTAGAATGTTGACAGACACCGGAGAGCCAATCAGCGTCGCTTCGCGAAGTTCCGTTACGCGTCAAGTACGCGAACCGGAGCGCTGCCCAGAGCGCGCTTACAGATATATATCTTTTTTTGAACGTTAATTTCTCAAAATCCACTGGAGCACATATATTGAGACCTAGCAAAGGCACATCGGGCTAACAGTCCCTACAATTTTGCCAAGTTTGGTGCAAATCCATTCAGCCGTTCGGGCTAAAAGTGAGGCCAACCGCCCTATGGAAATTAACATGGGAAAAACACGTTTTGGGACCCCCCTTTTTTCTCGGCTCCCCCTTGACGAACCCCCTCCAAATTCAAAATCCTAACTATATATACCTACTGGCGACCGCCAGTAGGTATATATAGTTAGGATTTTTTCTCTATGGGATTTTTGAAAATTCTATGTCTAATAACTTTGGCGTTTGTGGACGGAATTGGCTGAAATTTTCTGGAAAATGGAACATTTTGTTTCTGAGCAGCCCCTGGAAATTCGGGGGGGGTTCGTCAAGGGGGGGCCGAGAAAAAAGGGGGGTCCCAAAACGTGTTTTTAACATTGAGTTTTCCATAGGGCGGTTGGCCTCACTTTTAGCCTGAACGGCTGAATGGATTTCCACGAAACTTGGCAAAATTGTAGGGACTGGTAGCCCGATGTGCCTTTGCTAGGTCTCAATATATGTGCTTCAGTGGATTTTGAGAAATTAACGTTTAAAAAAAGATATATATCTGTAACAGCGGACCGGGCAGCGCTCCGGTTCGCGGACTTTACGCGTAACGGAACTTCGCGTAGCGAAGCTGATTGGCTCTCCGGTGTCTGTCAACATTCTAAACAGTCCAGAGCGGCCGCCATCTTGTCTCTCGGTAGGATTGAGAGACAAGAGGAGGCCAAAACAAAGGGGGAAATGACCAAAAGGGGGCATAGTAGATCCTCCCTGACCCCCTAGGTTTAATGTGGAGGCTTTAAAAGGGCCCCGCGGGGCAAAAAAAAAAATAGTTTTTTTTGCGTGGGTAGCGCCCGGTTCGCAAACCGGGAAGCGTTCTGGGCAGCGTACTATAAGGAAAAAAGAATGATAGACTTTTCAAATACTGTATGTTAATTGATTGTTGGTTTTGTTGATTATTTTTTAATTTTTTTATTTTTTAAGCAATTATTTATTATTGTGATTGTGTTTGAAAATTTAATAACATTTCTAACATTTAACTAGTTTATGAATTACATATAAAAATGATTAAAGACTCAAAATTTTTTTAATATTACATACAATTTTATTTTTCGGATTGTTTTTCAAAATTTAATAGAACGTCTAGCATTTGACTGTCCGATATGTCCTCTTGTTGAGTGAACATAACTTCCCACATTTGACCGTCATCATAATGAAGTAAATGATCCACAGATTCTACACATTGAACTAATTCATGGTCTCGTGATTCATCCATGAAATCTGAGTCATCATTGTCCTCAATATCTTTTTCTGTGTTGTTCTCCAGAACAATTTCGAAGGAAACATTCTGCTCACCTTCCATTTTATTGCTGTAATTTGCATAAAAAATAAATATATCAGTAGAGATAGGGCACTGGTGGGTTTAAGTTCAGACAGGTACTTGTGAGTTTATAACAGAGAAGTAATCTATGGGCACTGTATGGTTTCAGGCGTGAAGTAGTACTATTAAAAAGTGCCTGTGAAGAAGCCTAAGTAAATTCATAATTATACCACAGAAACCTAAATCAATCCATAATTATAATAAAGAAGCCTTTCTCAATGTCTAACTCTTACAGAGGGATAGTATATAACTATCTGAAAATGTTTTCAAATTTATAAAATAATATCTCACCTTCTAAAAACAAGTTTAAGTTGTGAGTGAAAATGATCTTGCAATGTAGTTCAGGAAGTAGTAGTCAAAATGGCTGTGTTTCTCTCTCTTCCTTTATATATATTCAGGTACATAGCCAATCAAATGTCAGGTAAAAAAAGTAGAAAATGAAAGTAACATTTTAATTGGTTGTCAATTCCAACACTTCAGATGTGTTTTGTGAAGTAATTTACCTCAGGGTATTTAGAGAGGTCTACAGGCTAAATGGTTAAATGGAATTTCAATCAAATTTGTGAAAATGGTAGGCATTGGTATGTAGTATGAGCTAATCTATATTTGGTGAAATTGTCTCCAGTCGCTTTTCTGTAAACTACTTTCCCACCTTTTTTGATGGTGCGCTTCCCAGGGAGCGACCCGGTACGCGAACTGGCGAGCGCCCCGGTTCGCGAACCTTAAGCGTTACGGGAGTCCACCATTTTGTGTTTCGGTCGAATTAAGATACAAGATGGAAGGCAAATAATGTTCAGAATGGGTAGAAGGGGGCACGGTAGACTTATCTTGACCCCCTAGGTTTTCTGAGGGTGGCTGAGGAGGCCCATATGTGCGAAAAAAAAACATTTTTTTTTAAATTTAGCGAGGTTAGCTCCCGGTTCGCGTACCGGGTAGCGCCCCAGGGAGCATACTTTGTTGAAAATGAGTGAAAAATGTTAGAGTAAAATAATAATTGTGAGTGATCAGATGTAGGGTTGCTCTGAGAAGAGCTTTTGGGTTTATGGTACATTTAGGTACTTATAAGTAGGTACCAATGCACAGTCTTAAATTCAGAATGAAAATTCTGTTGCCCTCATCTGAGAAGTGAACTCCATCTCCTCTGTAGATATCTTGCATGTAGTAACGCAAGTTATTGTTGTACAGGGAGCCCATTCCATGGTCTCTCATGTAAGCTGAAACAGATTTGTTTACATGCTTCCTCGACTTCTCAATTTGTGGACAAAATTGGTTTGACCACCTCCATTTCTGTCTTTGGCATATATTTGAATATACCAAGGCAGTCTGAGGAAAAAGTGCCATTAATTGCTCAAAGGTGTCCTTTAAAAGCATTTCCAGACCTACCCCAGTCAAAGTGCCCAAATCATTACCTCCACAGTGCACAATTAACAGGTCAGGTTTTGGCAAATGCATAAAGGTTTTCACCAATGGTATCAATTGGTGACATTTTAATCCTCTGTGGCCAAACCACTTAATTTCCACATCTTGTAAATTGAGGTTAGGTAAATTCCTGTTCTCAGCATACCTCTGAGCCCAATAGATGTAACTATGTCCAACAATCCAGACAGAAAACATGGTGAGAGAAGGTTCTCCTGCAGTCAGATGAAGTGTGGCAATGAAATGGCAGTTGAAAAAATAAGAGTTTAAAATAAAAAAACTGTGGAGTTTCTGTGTTAATGAAGCAGTAACAGTGATTGGTGGATTTTGATTGCTGAAAAGAGAAAGTTAGGGTGCATGGATGAGTTCTTTGAAAGATGTATTTTGAGTGGTCAAGAAAAAATCATTAAATGAAAGAATGCACTGGATATGAGGTGCACTGAGAGTTCAGAGTTCAATTGCAACATTGTTGTGTGAACTTGCAAACACCAGAGGTCTTCCAAGACGTGGTTGCCATGCAGAAAAGGCAGAAAGGGCAGAGGGGGGAAGGGTTTTCATTTGAAAAAAAGTGAGGGAAGAGTTTTGATTGGGTGACATGAGAGATATGTGTGAAGAATTACAGCATTTCTGTGCTTTTGATAGCTGCAGACTCTGGAGTGCATACCTTTTGCTCTGCTGAAGACAAATTGGTGTGTTTCTGAGACTGTTTTGAAACTCAAAGTATTTGCTAAGGTGAGAAAAGATTTCTTTAATTTAGATAGAGAATAGTGTGCTTTAAGGAGAAAATTATGAAGAAAGTTGTGTTTTTCAAATGTTGCTTTGTCTCAAGTGTTTTACAAATAGATTTTGTTTCTTTGAGAAAATGTAATTGGAGAAAATGTGAAGTATTAGTACTGACAGGGTGTTATTGTGCATAGGAGCTGTGGAGTCTTTTCAAATTATGACTTGAAAATCGTTTTTGAGTAAAATGAATGGTTATAATATTTATGACAAGGACATAATGGTGTATGCTTCTTTATAAGGCAATTGAGTGTCTCTGATGTTATTTTTCCCATTTTAATGTAAGACCTTTCTCTGTGGAGCAAATTGCTTGTAAATATGCTCCCACCTGTGCATGGCAAATTTAGATTTTGAATGTTTGCG
Organism: Lissotriton helveticus; assembly: GCF_964261635.1. NCBI lineage: Eukaryota > Metazoa > Chordata > Amphibia > Caudata > Salamandridae > Lissotriton > Lissotriton helveticus. The sequence goes on from NC_136057.1 coordinate 825,247,912, forward strand.
TTACATAGCCATGTTAAAAGTGACACAACCATGCTGGAAAGGCAATCAAAAAACGCTTTCATGTGTCTTAACGACATTTTAAGTCATTTCTCCATGTGCAGTGTTTTGAAATTATGATTTGAAAATCGTTTTTGGGGAAAAGGAATGGTTTTTAAATTTATGACAAGGACATAATGGTGTATGCTTCTTTATAAGGCATTTCAGTGTCTCTGATGTCATTTTTCCCATATTACATTAAAAGACCTTTCCCCGTGGGCACATTCCTTGTAAATATGCTCCCACCTGTGCATGGCAAATTTAGATTTTGAATGTTTGTGTTACATAGCCATGTTAAAAGTGACCCAACCATGCTGGAAAGGCAATAAAAAAAACGCTTTCATGTGTCTTAAGGACATTTTAAGTCATTTCCCCATGTGCAGTGTTTCAAATTATGATTTGAAAATCGTTTTTGGGGAAAAGGAATGGTTTGTAAATTTATGACAAGGATATAATGGTGTATGCTTCTTTATAAGGCATTTCAGTGTCTCTGATGTCATTTTTCCCATATTACATTAAAAGACCTTTCCCCGTGGGGCACATTCCTTGTAAATATGGTCCCACCTGTGCATGGTAAATTTAGATTTTGACTGTTTGAGTTACATAGCCATGTTAAAAGTGACCCAAAAACTTGCAAAGGCTTTAAAAAAACACTTTCATGTGTCTTAAGGACATTTTAAGTCATTTCCCCGTGGGCAGTGTTTTCAAATTATGACTTGAAAATCGTTTTTGAGGTAAAGGAATGTTGTTAAAATTTATGTGCGCCATATGCCCCCAAATTTCTTTTTCAGGGGTGCAGCAGGGTGTTCTTGAGACACCCCTGCACCTTTGGAAAAATTCCTAATTTGCGATGAGCTAATTGCTAATCGCAAATTGCACCTTCATTTCTGTGGGCCTCCTGGCCCATGGAAATGAATGGGTAATTTGCAATTAGCAATTTGCTCATCGCAAATTAGGAATGGTAAAGAATCGCTATTTATTCCTTAAAATTCGCTATTTTAGAAATGCAAAATAGTTTGATGATACATATGGCAGTTTATCTCTAACAAGATAAGAAGCTTAGGGATACATTTATGATGACTGGCGCAATGAAGTGGACATCACTTACTTCATTGGTAGAGCTTTACATGTATTATCTCCTCTGTATTCTTCATCAAGCGTAACTTTGATCTGCAATCCTGAGTAGGCCTCACCTTAAACAAATCTCTGGATAGGGCACACCTTATCGTCATCCTGAATTAATCATTTAAAATGCTAGGGACAGATTTATGATAGGTGTATGCCTCTTTTGCGCCACTGTGCGTCACTTTTCTGATGCAGCGGCGGTGCAAAAGATTTGCTATGATGCGACAAAATTACAAATTGATGCATTTAGGCAGATGTGTCATGGTGTAAAAAAAACGTGCCACATGAAACCGATGCAGCAGTGATGCAAAAGATGCAACATGTTGCAAGACAGGCCTCACTTGGGGCCATATGTATCAAGCTAATTAGCATTCGCAAAGGCCAAAATTCTGTGAATTTCAGCCTTTGCGAATGCTAATTAGACAAATGGTATGTATCAAACAAGTTTGATGCAAAATAAGGAATAGCAAAATTTGCTATTCCTTATTTTGCGATTGCACTGAAGGATTTGCAAATTTTGCGATTCCTTAAATGCAATGTATCAAACAAAAAATATGCAAAAAATGCCATTAAGGATTTGCAAATTACCACCAACTTCTAGTTGGTGGTAATTTGCGAATTCTTTTCAAAAAGCTTTTTTCCCATAAAACAAAAGGTGCCATATGACGCCCATACATGCCCTTAGGGCATGTATGTGCGCCATATGCCCCCAAATTTCTTTTTCAGGGGGTGCAGCAGGGTGTTCTTGAGACACCCCTGCACCCTTGGAAAAATTCCTAATTTGCGATGAGCTAATTGCTAATCGCAAATTGCATCTTCATTCCTATGGGCCTCCTGGCCCATGGAAATGAATGGGTAATTTGCAATTAGCAATTTGCTCATTGCAAATTAGGAATGGTAAAGAATCGCTATTTATTCCTTAAAATTCGCTATTTAGGAAATGCAAAATAGTTTGATGATACATATGGCGGTTCATCTGTAACAAGATAAGAAGCTTAGGGATACATTTATGATGACTGGCGCAATAAAGTGGACATTACTTACTTCATTGGTAGGCCTTTACATGTATTATCTCCTCTGTATTCTTCATCAAGCGTAACTTTAATCTGCAATCCTGAGTAGGCCTCACCTTAAACAAACCTCTGGATAGGCCACACCTTATCGTCATCCTGAATTAATCATTTAAAATGCTAGGGACAGATTTATGATAGGTGTATGCCTCTTTTGCGCCACTGTGCGTCACTTTTCTGATGCAGCGGCGGTGCAAAAGATTTGCTATGAGGCGACAAAATTACAAATTGATGCATTTAGGCAGATGTGTCATGGTGTAAAAAAAACGTGCCACATGAAACCGATGCAGCAGTGATGCAAAAGATGCACCATGTTGCAAGACAGGCCTCACTTGGGGCCATATGTATCAAGCTAATTAGCATTCGCAAAGGTCAAAATTCTGCGAATTTCGGCCTTTGCGAATGCTAATTAGACAAATGGTATGTATCAAACAAGTTTGATGCAAAATAAGGAATAGCAAAATTTGCTATTCCTTATTTTGCGATTGCACTGAAGGATTTGCAAATTTTGCGATTCCTTAAATGCAATGTATCAAACAAAAAATATGCAAAAAATGCCATTAAGGATTTGCAAACTACCACCAACTTCTAGTTGGTGGTAATTTGCGAATTCTTTTCAAAAAGCTTTTTTTCCAAAAAACAAAAGGTGCCATATGACGCCCATACATGCCCTAAGGGCATGTATGTGCGCCATATGCCCCCAAATTTCTTTTTCAGGGGTGCAGCAGGGTGTTCTTGAGACACCCCTGCACCTTTGGAAAAATTCCTAATTTGCGATGAGCTAATTGCTAATCGCAAATTGCACCTTCATTCCTATGGGCCTCCTGGCCCATGGAAATGAATGGGTAATTTGCAATTAGCAATTTGCTCATCGCAAATTAGGAATGGTAAAGAATCGCTATTTATCCCTTAAAATTCGCTATTTAGGAAATGCAAAATAGTTTGATGATACATATGGCGGTTCATCTCTAACAAGATAAGTGGCGCATCACCAGGGATGTGCCAGTCATCCTGCGCTGCTGTTCCGCCACCCATGGTGTGCTGCATTTACAATGCGGCGCAGCATGGGGCAAAAATGGCACAGATGCGTGACGCATCTGTGCCGTAAAGGTGGGCAATGCTGGAGTTGTATCGCAAGTGTGATGCAGCTCCAGCAAGGCTCAGGGGTGCCCCATCTCCACAATGTTGCATCAAGACCTATGCCTGCTTCAAGCAGGCGCAGGGTTTTGACGTAGCTTTCTCCTATCTGATTGTAAATGCGGCACACCATGGGTGGCAGAGCAGCGGTGCACGTTAACTGGTGCATGCCTGGGGATGTGCCATTTAACATAAATCTGCCCCTTTACATTTAAGTATGTGCAGGGGACACAGAGTCGGTGAGGCTTATCCAAGGTTAAGAAGAGATGAGTCCTGTTCACTGAAAAATTAGACATAGGCTTCACCTGCTCAGCATCGCTGGACATGGCTATATAATAGCTGCAAAATGTTACTCTTGTTAAACAATTTTACTATTATAATCTCTGAGATTTGTCTCTTACTCTGCAACATCTCATTGTTGTTATCTTTATTTAAAGATAAAGACAACATCAACATGAGCGACAATCAGCAATCAGTTGATTTTGACCTCATCATTGAACTCGTAATTGAAACATCAGTGGATGTTGATCCCTTGGATGATTTAAATCCTGAGGATGAAGAAGAACGTGATGAGGATGCAGATTTGTCCGAATTATATGACATAGGATGGGAAGCTGACGTGTTTGAGCCTATGGAACCATAAACATTTATTTTAAAAATTTATAATAAATAAAAAGTAAAAATGTAAACCGTTTAATTTAAAAATAAAGACACCTTCAAAAACAGGTTATGTGTAGTGTCTTCAATAAAATATTAAAATATGCTCATAAAATTAGATCAGATTCACATATAAAATAGCACAGGTAACATGAATATAAAATCCATTTCTTTTCTGCTATTTCTGTATTCTAAATTTGCCAAGCACTAAAAAATCTTCTATGTAAAAATGTCAAGTAGTGTTTTAAGTTTTTGATTACTGTTATTGATTTACTGTTGGGTAATAGTGGTTAATAACATTTTTTAATATATTTTACCACAGATTCAACTGCAGATCATTTCAAGATTTTAACATGCCAACGAAAGAAAGACTGAGAAAGGCTGCAAAACGTCAAAGACAGCAGGTGAATGAAAAAAAGCAGCAGTCCTCTAATAAAAAGATTTGTCAAGTCACCAAGAAAGCACCGGGTAAGAGTACAAAAATATTCATAAGAAATATTTGTAGTAAAAAAAATATTACTATAGAAAATGTTTCAGTCCAGAAAAAGAGAAGCAATTCAAACGGAAAGGAAAGGCCAATGAAAAATGTTACTGCTAGAGCAAGAGATAACTCTGTGCATGATATTAGAAGGAAACAACAGTTTAGGGACATTCGTAAACGAATGTTCCGCAACAGGATAATTGGCAATTTGTTAAAAAATATTAAGAAAGGTCAACAGAAAGTGGTTTTTTATAAGAGAAAAAAAAAAGTTGAGAAAGTTATTGATCAGGCATTTGAAATTAAACGTAAGTTATTTATTTTGATAATCAATAGAATTAGGAAGCTAAACAAGGCAATTTATGATTTCAAAAGAAATAGTAGATGGAAGAGAATAGTTAATCGTAGTAATTTTTGTGAAGTTTTTTCTGGAGAATGGATGCATAGTTCAAGCTGTGAGGCATTTTTTTATGAGGAGAGTTATTTCCAGGATAATGATTTGGTGCATGCAGTTGACACCAGTGGTCGTACTTATGAAGTGAAAGATGGTTGTCCAGTTGAAAAAGAAAAACTTGTGACAACAGAGGCAGAAGAGGTGTTAGGTAATGAGGTTTTAGGAAGACGTGCTAAGGGTCCTGTGTACACCTGAAAGTGTAGTAGTATTTGCAGTGTGCGACAGGATTCCATCAATTTGCTTTGTGATTTTGTACGGTCATTTAATAAGAAAAGTTTGAAGCAGAAAATGAGGTTGTTGCAAGAAATAGATCCTTGCAGAGTGAGAGAAGTGACAGGTTTGCATTGTCATTCACTGGCTTGTCTTTCCAGGAGAGTATGCCAGAGTGTTTTTCATCATTTCAGGATGCTAGCAGTGCATCATAATAAAGTGAGGAAATTAGTTAGAATGTTGTATTATGCTAAGAGTCCAGCAATTATGCTTAAACAATTATGCGCTGCTCTTTTGCATGGTTCTGAAATAGATGTGAAGAATATATGTGAAGAAATTGAGTTTTGTTACTTTGGAAGTAAAGAGGAGAATGTTGAAATTGACCAAGAAGAAGCGGGTAATGTGGAAGATAGTGTACAGGTTTCCAGTACAGATAATTTCCAGAGGGAAATTGCGACGTTTCAGGTCAAATCAAGTGAGAGGCCAAATTTCACTTGTGTGTGTTGTCGACGCACTTATTATAAGAATCAGACTAAGTTAGTGGATTTATATGCAAAAAGTGAAAGGGAAAATAATAGTGAATGGAAGGATTTCACAACATACTTGATGGCAGAAAATTGTTTTGATTTGGGATTGGATCAACGTGTGTGTACTTATTGTTGTTGCAAATTAAATCAAAACCAGATGCCTGCTAGAGCAGTTCATAATAATCAGGAATTGGTTGAGATTCCTTCTGAATTGAAGGATTTAAATACTTATGAATCTATTTTGATTCAAAGTATCCATCCCTTTCAGGCTATTGTAAGAATGGAGCCAAAGACAGGGAAATTGCCTCCATCAGATTTACAGAGAGGATTAAAGGGAAGAGTTGTTTATTTGCCTCTAGATTTGAAGAAAAACATTAACACAATTGGAGTAGAAAAAGTGGAAGAGGAACCTCTGGTTATCTTAGTTAATGGGGTTCCGACAAAGAATAAGAAAATATGGCAAGATTTAGTGGATGTTAGGAAAGTTAAAAAGGCAACATTGTATTTGAAAAAAATAATAAATACTATAAGAATGTATATGTTGCAGAAGAGGAAGTAAGTGAGGAAGAGGATAGCGATTTGTGTGCTGGTCAAATTGAGAAAGTAGAACCCTCTACTAGTGAAGAAATATATGAACATTATAGTGTTCATCCTTTGCATTCCAAGGAAGTCATGGGGAATGCTATTGAGTTGTTTCAAATGAAACAAGCCAAAGGGAGTCCCATTAGTGTTTGGGAGGAAAGTTTGGAAGCTCGGTGTTTCCCACAGCTTTTTCCAACAGGTCAGGGAGGAAGATATGATGAGCGACCTCATCAAATTCCTGCTTCTGAATACCGGACTTTGCGATTGTATGCAGGAGATGCTAGGTTTCGACAATGCATTCCTTATTTGTTTCATCTCCTGTTTGAAAGCGATCTGTCTGGACTGTCATATGCAGTGAACCACATCTTGAAAAGTGGTATACACATGCAAAACATCTCGGCAAGTGACTTTATGGATAAAGTTAATGTCCAAGACAGTATTTTGGATTCTCACCTGATTAATCTCATGGCGTGTCAGCGTGGTACTAATGAGTACTGGTACCGTCGTCATGGTGATTTAAAATGTATGCTGAGGAACTTAGGAACTCCCACATGGTTCCTCACTCTGAGCTGTGCCGAGTATGGCTGGGAAGACTTACTTGAATTTCTACGAGAGGCAAATGCTAACGTAGAAAACATCGAATTCAAGACACCCGGAGAACTGTGCTCTTTGGATCCAGTCAATGTATGTAGGTACTTCAATCATAGATTTGAAGCTATGATGTCTTTCATCATGAATAAGAAGAATCCACCTCTTGGAGAGGTGTTGGATTTCTTCTGGAGAAAGGAGTACCAAGCAAGAGGTGCTCCTCATATACATATGTTGCTGTGGATCAAGGATGCACCTAAATTTGGAACGGATCCAGAAGACTCAGTGATGAGTTTTATACAACAGTATTCTACGTGTGCTGTTCCAAACGCAAAGGAGAAGAAAAGCCTAAGAGAAAAAGTTCTGCGTTTCCAAAGCCATCGATGTGGAAAGTACTGTCGTCGTAAATTCCGAAACAAGGACAAGTTCTACACCAAATGTCGTTTCGGCTTTCCACGACCGGTGATTTCTAAAGGAAGAGTAAACAGTTTGATGTCTTCGCTGCGACATAATGTGATGAAGAAATCACCTAAAAACACATACAATTTGAAGAGGAACGAAGAGTCCAAGTACATCAACGACTACAACCCGGTGATTTTGTCCATGTGGAATGCTAACATGGATATACAGTTTGTGGCTGATAACTGTATGGCTGTGGCTCGGTATGTGACGTCTTACATCACCAAAAAAGAGAAGACAGAATTGAAGGATATGTGGGAGGGCATTTCCCATGAAAAGAGCCTCAGCAAGAAGTTGTACAGTTTCAGTCTGAAGATGTTGTCGCATCGAGAAATTGGAGCGTACGAATGTTCTGACCGGTTGTCTTCAGCAAGTCTCTATGCCAAGTCCAGGAGTATCGTTTGGGCGAGTCTTGGTCTTGCTGCAACGCGTAATCGAGTTCTCAAACCTGTGCGGGAAATTGAGTATTTGGCGGAAAAGGAGCCAAACAGTACCGACATTTTGAAGACCAACATGTTGGATACATATTATCCAAATCGAAGCATTCACCTCGAGAATGTTTGTCTGTATGAGGTTCTTCAAAATTACATATTCAAGAGGAACATCAAAGAAGATACTGAGAAAGGAGTGTATGCTGTAATAGGAAGTGAGGGATGTCTGGTCAAGCAAAGAAAATGCCACTTGGTAAACCATCGAAAATTGAGTGGCGAATCTCCTGAAAAAAAGGAGTTTTTCTATTTAGCACTTTTGCAACTTTTCAAGCCTTGGCGTGCAGAAGAGGAACTGCTTGGAGATTTTCTCTGTTACGAAGACTCTTTCAATGCCGCCAAGGAGACCATAGAATGTCCTGCTTTTCCCAAATATGTAGAAATGTTGAATGCGGAAATTGAGCAGGAAGCAATGATTGCAGCCGAGATTGCCAGAGACAGTTCTCAGGACAGTCAGAGTTCTGCTTCATTGAGTCAGGATCCACTAGGAGGACCTGTTATCGAAAATGAAGCTGCCACTGCTATGAATGAAGTGGAAAGAGCCATGGCACATGCTCAGGAGGATGCGGTTAACTTAGAAGAGTTGGAAAGACAACTCAACGTTGAGCAGAGGAAAATATATGACGAACTTACCATGCAAATTGATCATGGATTAAGTCATGACAAGAAAGAGTTCTCATGTACGTCGTTGAAGCCTGTCCGACTGTACGTGAGTGGAGAAGCGGGAACTGGAAAAAGTTTCCTTATTAAAGCAATTTCATGTTATTTGCAGGAAAGGACAGAGTCATCGCTGTCTTGTGTTGTCACCGCTCCAACTGGACTGGCAGCACATAACATTAAAGGGATTACTTTACATCGTTTACTGATGCTGCCAGTGGAGCATGACAACAAATTACAATATCACAAGCTATCTGGAGATGCTTGTTTTGAAGTTTCAAGAATCTTGAGGAAAATGAAACTTCTTATCATTGACGAAGTAAGCATGGTTTCCAATGTCATGCTTGCCTTTGTGCATTTGAGAATGCAAGAAGTTCTCAAAACAGAGTATGATGTGTTATTTGGTGGCAAACACATCATTGTTTTCGGAGATCTTCTGCAGCTGACACCAGTGAAAGGGCAACCTGTGTTCAAAATGCTCACGCATGAAGATACCAGGAAGTGCCTAGGCAGCATTGGCAACGTCAATATATGGTTAAACTTCAATTATGCTGAACTGCATGAAAATATGCGTCAGGCAAAGGATGAAGTTTACAAGACTATTCTACAAGATGTTAGAATTGGAAAAGTGACCGAGCATGGGAAAGAAGCTTTACATGCACGATTACTGTCAAATTTATATGCAGAACAAGATGTTGTGCCTGAGAATATTTTTCAGAAAATTACTGAGAAGAAATCTGGAATATGTTTGATGCCAACTCTTGCAGAATGTGCCAAATTCAACAACAAAATGTTGCATTTAGAAAAGCAAGAGATTGTGAAACTGGAAGCTATTGACAGAGTAGAGCATATGGGATCAACAATTATTTTGTCTGAGAATCTGAAAACAAAATTGGATTCATTAGAGAAGAGTATATCTAAAACTGCAGGTTTTGAAAACACTCTGAATGTGTGCTTGAACTGCCGTATAATTTTAAGAAGGAATTTACATGTTGAAAGAGGTCTGGTAAATGGATCAATGGGTAATGTTGTTGATTTTGTAAAATACAGAAATAGAGATGGAATTGAATTTTTAAAAATTAAATTTGATGGCATTGAGGAAGTACAGCTAATTGGTCGTTGTTCTGCTAGATTTTTGCTTGTAAAAGACTTATATGTTCGCCGTAAGCAGTTTCCTGTTTGCTTGGCATATGCGGTGACAATCCATAAATCGCAAGGTTTAAGTGTAGACAGTGCATTGGTGAATATTGGCAGTTCTGTGTTCAAGGAGGGTATGGCATATGTGGCATTGTCCCGAGTCAGAACTTTATCGGGATTGTACTTGATTGACTGGGATGTCACAAGCATTTGTGCGGATCTAGATTGTGTTAAGGAATACAATAGGTTAAGAAGAGAGTATGCGCCACATTTGCCTCAATATCCTTTGTTTGAGAAACGTGTGGTAGGCCGGAAACAAAGAAATGTGACCAATACTGGGGAGGTTGTAGCAAAAAGACGAAAAGTCGATGAACCTGAAATTATAAGCAGAAACAAAAAGGATTCTGTTGAAGATGTTGTTGGTTTTCAATTTGAAAACAGTTCTGGTGTCAACTGCTATGCTAATGTAGTGGTTAATGTTTTGTTTTCTCTAGAAAATGTAAAAGAAGAGATTGTGGTCAATTCTGATCAAAGATTTTGCAGTTTGTTAAATTCTGTCTTAGAAAAATGTAGCACTGATAGAACAAACATAGAAAGTGTGTCTGAAATTCGAAATCTGTTAGACAGATGTTCAGGCCAAACACAATTCTCTCAAAATATTCAGCAAGATTGTCAGGAGTTTTTAATGTATATGCTTGATGTATTGCATGCTGAAGGTGTAGATGTAGATCAGCTGTTTGGGCTTTCTTATCAATGGCAGCATGACTGTGAGAACTGTAGGGTATCAAGTACTACTAGTGTAGACTCAGAAAGATTTATATATTTAACTTTGCCAGACAGTAAATCAGTCTCCTTTAATAAGCTAGTAAAAGCAGCTGATCACAACATGGAGTGTAGCCAATGTAAATCTGAAATGATGTCCACATTATTTATACGAACATATGGCCAGTATGTCATTTTAATGTTCCAACGATGTAGGCCTGATGGAACAAAATTGACAACTTTAATTAAAAATGTTGTGGCTTCGCAGTTGTCAATATCAGGAAGGACTTTTGTAACTGCAGCAATTATATATCATGACGGTCCTTCAATAACATCAGGACATTACACAGCTTATTTAAAGTCTAGAAATGGCTGGTCATTCTGAAATTAAAAAAAAAAAATTGCCGTATGACCTTAAAAACTCTTACCTGGTGTTTTTAAAACCAACATTTTAGGGAAAGAATCTCGGGATGTGCTCTGAGGAATTTCAAGAAGTTCTAATGGCTCCTACACGATTTGGCCTTGAGGATAAGTGTAGTTCAGAGACATAACTTCTAACCATAAGACTGGACGTCATGGAGAAATAAGTGCACTTTGAATGAGTTCAGAAAAACTATTTCTTTTTATAAGCTAATTGAAGCAGCCAATCAAAACATAGAGTAGAGGGAATGTAAGTCTGCAATGCTGTCTACTGTTTTACATTGCTTTGTGATTAAAAGTGATGTAGAGAATTACATAATTGTAGTAGTCATAGAGGTAGTGTAAGTCTGCTTCATAGTAAGCAGTATCAGTGTCATAGGAAATGTAGAACATGACTGAGGAAGAATGGGAAGATATTACTAGTCCAGGATTGTGAAAATGATCTTCAACATTTTAATTCTGAAAGTTGCGGAAATGCCAAATGACGGGATTGGCTTACAAGAAATCCAAGAGTTATAAATGGCTCTGACAAGATTTGGCCTTGTGGAAACTTGTGGTAGAGAGCAAGAAGTCATTTATTGTATGTAACACGTTTTTCAAAACGATGGAGGTTTTCTTTCAGAAAGTGGCGGGCTGAAAGTAATAACAGCACAACAGAGTGTAAGCTGTTCATAGGACATCCTTCGCCGTCATGGAAAGTAAGTTAACTTTAAGGAGTTCTGAATTCTGATTTGTTATGTTGTATGGGTTTTTTAAACACAATCATTTTGATTGTGTTTTTTTTTCCCCGCTGTTATATGATGAATACCTTCAAGTCACTGTTTTTAGTGAAATTTGATACATTCTGAGAACAGCAAAAATAAACCATTTAACATGTATAATTAATTCTGTACTGTTTCCATTTATGATGTACATTTAGAGCTGTGTAGAAGGCATGGAGAAGGAGAGGCTTCTGTAAGTGTCAAAGTTCTTGCATACAGTGCTCATATTCTACGTAGTCTTTCATATGATAGACTACATTTCCACAATGAGATACCTAAGCAAAGGAAACACAGGTCATATGATTGTGGAATGAGCAAAAAAATTTGCATGTTTTTCAATTATATTACCTGTGTTTCCTAACATTACACACCACATTGTGTAGATGAGGTTTAGGCCTGTTCCTGGAGACAGAGGAGGTCTGACATTTGTTCAAGAGTGGACATTACTCACTTCGTTGGTAGGCCTCCACATGTATTATCTTCTCTGTATTCTTCAACAAACCTAAATTCCATCTGCAACCCTGAGTAGGACTTACCTGAAACAAATCTGTGGATAGGTTACACCTTATTGGCATCTTGAAACAATCATTTAAAATGTTAGGGTCAGATTTATGGTGGCCGTGCGCCTCTTTTGCTCCATTGTGGGTCACTTTTGTGTAAAAGATGCACCATGTTGCAAGATAGGTTTCAGTTCATCTCCAGCAAGATACCATCAGTTTAAAATGTATATAATTAGCATTGTGTAGGGGGCATGCAGAAGCAAAAGCTTTTATAAGTGTCAAAGTTGTTGCATGCAGTGCTGCACTTCTAGGTACTGTTTAATATGCTGGACTACATCTGCACTATGAGATACCTAAGCAAAGGCAACACAGGTGATGTGATTGTGAAATGAGGAAAAGAAACTCCACATTTTTCAATTACATCACCTGTGTTTCCTAAGTTTATGAATGACATTGTGCAGATGAAGTTTAGGTCTGTCCACGGACACAGAAGAGGTCTGGCCTTTGTTCAAGAGTGAAGTGGACATGACTTACTTCATTGGTAGACCTTCACATGTATTATGTCCTCTGTTCTCTTCAAACAACTCGAAATTTCATTTGGAACCCTGAGTAGGTCTCACCTCAAACAAACCTCTGGATAGGACACATCTTATTGGCATCCTGAAGCAATCATTTAAAATGTTAGTGTCTTGCGACACTTTTCTGAGACAACAGCAGTGCAAAAGATGCACCATGTTTTAAGATAGGCCTCACTTCATCTGCATCAAGATACTGTTAGTTTAATATGTATATCTTTAGGACTGTGTAGGGGTCCTGGAGAAGCAGAAGCTTCTGTCAGTGTCAGTTGTTGAAAAACTGTTTGTTCTTCAATCTTTTCCCTTGTCTTTTGTAATTTTTAAATACATGTTTTAATATTTTTCAAATGTTTGTTCTCTCTTTCACAGATTGAAAGTATAAAAACAAAAAGTGAGTAATTTAACGACAATTATAAGGTAAATGTTTTGTATTCTTTTCGTTACATTTCTATCACATTCACCTACTATTAGTTCCACAGCTTCATTTCTTTAACCCTCAGTTTCCTGCCTTTGCTACTTTCCTCATTCCTTTCTCTATTACCTACTTACTCAACTCCTTCCACTCTTTTTCTCAGTCCCTCTCTTCTCATAGTTCCTCACTCTTGTTCACTCACTCCGTCTCTATTACTCTTAGTGTCTTTGACTGATCACTCTTTCACTACTTGTTCATAATGCTTTCTCTGTGTAGTTGAAGCACACTAAGGGGCATATTATGAACACAGCCAATAAAATTATTGCTGTTTTTATTGGCAGAAAACTAGTGCAAAAGTGGTTTTAGCGGCAGTTTTCTGCTGCAAAAGCGGCTTTGGTGACATATTTCTGCCGATAAAAGCTGCAAAACTTTTATTGCCTATGTTGATGATATGGCTCTATGTTATTTACATTTCTTTGCTGTTTCAATTAATCTTTTTCTGTTACTTCTTCTTTTCTGTTTTCTATTTTTTCTCTCTGTTATTCCCCATGTTTTAATCTTATTTTGAACATTCACTCACATTGTCCAAGAAAGTCTTCTTTGTTATTGTTCTACTCTCTTTTTTTTCTTTCACTTCCTTATCTATTTTGTTTTTCACAATTATACCCTCTTCTGTCTTTTCTTCGGTAAATAGATCTATTAAACAGTATCTCTGGTTTACTCCCTATAGCTGTCTTTCTTTTAACATCACTCTCTGTTTACTTTCCTTATACTTACTCTTCTTTTTTTTTTTTTTTTTTTTTTTGGTTAGCTCCCGGTTCGCGAACCGGGAAGCGAACTGGGAAGCGAACTAAAAGAAATAGAGCTTGCCAGAGTGCTAAACATTCTAGCAATTTTTTTTGAAAGGGGAGGTAGTTCTGAAAAGAACTTTTTTTTTAATGTTTTTGTTGTTTTATATATTTTTTTTTTTTTTGAACATTTTTTGTTTTTTTTTGTATTTTTTGAACAATTTTATATTTTTTTTGTTTTTTTTGGGGGGGAAACAACAAAAAACAGGCATTGAAAAGGGCTCAACAGGAGCAAAAAAAAATTCACTGTCTGGGGCGGTTAGGACAATTGTGATTGTTATAAGCTAGGTTGATTGAATTAATGCTCATGTTACCACATGATATCAATGCACCGCAGTGCAGACAAGTATATTTCATATGCCCAAAATTCTCCTGGATGTTTAGCACAGTTTCCCGTGCCTCTGCTGCTGTCAACGATATTAACGATGTTGACCTGGCCACAGGAGTTGCTGTTGGGTTTTCTTCCATGTCACGCATCTCCGCCCGGCTGTAATTCAATGGATGCCACCTGTTCATGTGCCGATGCATGGTATAGTTCCCGTAGCTATACTTTTTATCAGTCCCTCTTGATAATTTCTCTTTGCAAATGAGGCAGGTGACATACCTCGCATTTACTTTCTTCTGCCCTGGAGGGATTGAAAAAAACTGCCAAATGAAACTGGCTTTCCTATGGGAAACCCGGGGCATCTCTTCCAAGAACTGTGGTCCTTCTCTCTCCTCTTCCTCTAGTTCTTCCTCTTCCTCCTCTGTGTTGGTGATGACCTGGGGAGGTGGTCCTCTCTTCCCATGAGGAGGTGGAGGTGGTGGTGGGGGTGCACCAGCTGAAGCAACTACTGAAGCCATTGCTCTACTATGAATAAAGGTCTTCCTCTCACAATGATGAAAGTCAGAGTGAGGAAAGAAGGAGGGGTTTTCATCATTTGGGAAAAAAATAGTTCTAAACCAATGAAAAGTGTTATTTTTAGGTCACCTGACCTAGCCTTACATGATTATGAAACCAAAAGTTAAATGAACCAATGAAAAGTTTTATTAACAAGTCACATGACCTCTCACGCTTATGTTACGCGATGTGGAACGCGCCCCGGATCGCTTCCGGGTCGCTGCGCTTCGCGCCTCGGTTCGCGCTCCGGAGCACTTCCGGGTGCGCTAACGCGGCGCGTCATAAGATGCATTACGCGGCAATGCGATACGTCGCGCTTTCGCGACGCGCCGCGGATCGCTTCCGGGGAGCTGCGCTTCGCGTCTCAGTTCGCGTACCGGAGCACTTCCGGGTGCGCTAACGCGGCGCGTCATAAGACGCATTACGCGACAACGTGATACGTCGCGCTTCCGCGATGCGTCACGATGTTGATTTCTAACGCGACAGTTGCGCTAACGGAACGTTTACCGGTTCGCGGACCGGGTCGCGGCATCAAATTGAGCTAACGGAAAGCTTCCCGGTTCGCGAACCGGGAGCGAAACAAAAAAAATATTAAAAAAAAAAATTATTAATAAACATATAAAATATATTTTTGGATTTAAAGAAGAATACATTTTACAGCTATAGATATTAGCTTTTAAAAAAACAATGAAATTCACTGAAAAAACCATAGGTTATAGACCATATATAGTTAGGAATTAGCATTTACAAAACCTTGAAAATTCACTGAAAAAACCATAGGTTATAGACCATATATAGTTAGGAATTAGCATTTAAAAAACCTTATTTTACTCACACAAAACCATTGAAATTCCATATATAGTTAGTTGTACTAACTATATATCGCGCACCCGCAATCCACTGCTGATCATGTCACTTATTACATCATTCATGACATGGTCAGTGACATCACTGATGACATCACTGATGACATCTCAAATGACATCACTGATGACATCACTGATGACATCTCAAATGACATCACTGATGACATCACTGATGACATCTCAAATGACATCACTGATGACATCACTGATGACATCTCATTTGACATTACTGATCACATCACTGATGACATCATTCATGTGATAATACAATGAACCTCTTCAGACTCTAATATAACCTTAGATACACTCAGTGTAAACAGACACTCACAGACTGTCACTCATCCATGGAGTTACTCAGACACCTAGTCAGTCATGCAAAGAATCAATCACACCTCCATTTCCTCAACTATACAGTTATACACACCTTACTTATTCAAACATATACTAAAACATATTTACTCTCTTATACAATCCTGGATACAAGTTCACAATGATGCATACAGCCACTCACACATTCACTGGCTCCTATGCACAGTTATTTATATATGTCAACTCTCACATGTACTGTATTTTACATATGTACTTACTTTGACATGTAGCACTGAGATATCCATTCACTCACCAATACACTCATGCACACAGTCAACCGCCCATACAGCTGTTTCCACATGCACTTTTGAACCCATACATCTAGTGAATCAACTGCTCACACATATATGCACAGAGTCATACTCCTCCCAGCCACCCACACACACACTCAGTCTCCCATACAAATGCTTGGGCAACCAATCAATAACCCATATAGTTACTCATATAGTTACTGATCAACACATGCAGCAGTTTACAGAACAACAGACATAATGATGCACAAATTAAGACAGTTTAGTCACTAACCCATGCATTCAGTGAGACACATTTAATCACTCACTCATACAGTCAGTCACGCACCTACTAAATCCTTCATCCAGACACTTCTACATCTACTCATTCTTCAATATGTAAAACATATTTAAACTTTACAGAAACACACAGTCACTGGATGATGTCATCAGTGATGTCATCAGTGATGTCATTTGAAATGTCATCAGTGATGTCATCAGTGATGTCATTTGAGATGTCATCAGTGATGTCATCAGTGATGTCACTGACCATGTCATGAATGATGTAATATGTGACATGATCAGCAGTGGATTGCGGGTGCGCGATATATAGTTAGTACAACTAACTATATATGGAATTTCAATGGTTTTGTGTGAGTAAAATAAGGTTTTTTAAATGCTAATTCCTAACTATATATGGTCTATAACCTATGGTTTTTTCAGTGAATATATATATATATATATATATCAAAAAAAGAGTGTGCCACATGCTTGGAACGCACACAATGACAAGCCGGATTCCTGTATGTTTTGAAAGCGTCCTTTATTCCAGCAGGTCAGCATTTCTGAATTCCCATTAAAAACGCCCAACGCATTTTGAAGCTAACTTGCTTCTTGTTCACAGGCTGGCATGCAAATGAGGCAGTGATTACGAGCTGGAGCAGTCAGTCATTATGATTATTTTTTCCCGCCCCCTGGTGGGCTTGCTCAGGTGCATACTGGAAAAGCATTGTGGAACTTCGAGTTCCTGCTCGTGTGTTTTCTCCCTCTGGTGGGGTCTGACTGCTTTTTTGCATCCATTTCATTACTTTTGCTTCTCACCCTCCAGTGGGTATTGGGAGAAAGACGGACCCAATTCAGCTGTTCTTTCTTGTTATTCTGCCAGTATGAGGTTCTAATATCTCAAGGCAGCCCACATTATTCCTGTGAAGGTGCAATTCCATGACCATGGACTGCCCGTAAAACTTCAAAAAAAGGGTGGGCCACTTGCTTGGAACGCACACAATGACAAGCCGGACTCCTGTATGTTTTGAAAGCGTCCTTTATTCCAGCAGGTCAGCATTTCTGAATTCCCATTAAAAACGCCTGACGCGTTTCGAAGCTAACTTGCTTCTTGTTCACGTGCTGGCATGCAAATGAGGCAGTGATTATGAGCTGGAGCAGTCAGTCATTATGATTACTTTTTCCCGCCCCCTGGTGGGCTTGCTCAGGTGCATACTGGAAAAGCATTCTGGAACTTCGAGTTCCTGCTCATGTGTTTTCTCCCTCTGGTGGGGTCTGCCTGCTTTTTTGCATCCATTTCATTACTTTTGCTTCTCACCCTCCAGAGGGTATTGGGAGAAAGATGGACCCAATTCAGCTGTTCTTCCTTTTCATTCTGCCAGTATGAGGTTCTAATATCTCAAGGTAGCTCACATTATTCCTGTGACGGTGCAATTCCACGACCATGGACTGGCCGTAAAACTTCAAAAAAAGGGTGGGCCACTTGCTTGGAACGCTCACAATGACAAGCCGGACTCTTGTATGTTTTGAAAGCGTCCTTTATTCAAGCAGGTCAGCATTTCTGAATTTCCATTAAAAACGCCTGACGCGTTTCGAAGCTAACTTGCTTCTTGTTCACGTGCTGGCATGCAAATGAGGCAGTGATTACGAGCTGGAGCAGTCAGTCATTATGATTACTTTTTCCCGCCCCTGGTGGGCTTGCTCAGGTGCATACTGGAAAAGCATTCTGGAACTTCGAGTTCCTGCTCGTGTGTTTTCTCCCTCTGGTGGGGTCTGCCTGCTTTTTTGCATCCATTTCATTACTTTTGCTTCTCACCCTCCAGTGGGTATTGGGAGAAAGACAGACCCACTTCAGCTGTTCTTTCTTGTCATTCTGCCAGTATGAGGTTCTAAAATCTCAAGGCAGCTCACATTATTCCTGTGACGGAGCAATTCCACGACCATGGACTGGCCATAAAACTTTGAAAAAAGGGTGTGCACACTTGCTTGGAACGCACACAATGACAAGCTGGACTCCTGTATGTTTTGAAAGCGTCCTTTATTCCAGCAGGTCAGCATTTCTGAATTCCCATTAAAAATGCCCGACGCGTTTCGAAGCTAACTTGCTTCTTGTTCACGGGCTGGCATACAAATGAGGCAGTGATAACGAGCTGGTGCAGTCAGTCAATATATATTTATATATATATATATATTACCTACTGGCGGTCGCCAGTAGGTATATATAGTTAGGATTTTTTCCCTATGGGATTTTTGAAAATTCTATGTCTAATAACTTTGGCGTTTGTGGACGGAATTGGCTGAAATTTTCTGGAAAATGGAACATTGTGTTTCTGAGCAGCCCCTGGAAATTTGGGGGGGGTTCGTCAAGGGGGGGCCGAGAAAAAAGGGGGGTCCCAAAACGTGTTTTAACATTCAGTTTTCCATAGGGCGGTTGGCCTCACTTTTAGCCCGAACGGCTGAATGGATTTCCACAAAACTTGGCAAAATTGTAGGGACTGGTAGCCCGATGTGCCTTTTCTAGGTCTCAATATATGTGCTTCAGTGGATTTTGAGAAATTAACGTTCAAAAAAAGATATATATCCGTAACAGCGGACCGGGCAGCGCTCCGGTTCGCGGACTTTACGCGTAACGGAACTTCGCGTAGCGAAGCTGATTGGCTCTCCGGTGTCTGTCAACATTCTAAACAGTCCGGAGCGGCCGCCATCTTGTCTCTCGGTAGGATTGAGAGACAAGAGGAGGCCAAAACAAAGGGGGAAATGACCATAAGGGGGCATAGTAGATCCTCCCTGACCCCCTAGGTTTAATGTGGAGGCTTTAAAAGGGCCCCGCGGGGCAAAAAAATAAAAAAAAAATTGTTTTTTTGCGTGGGTAGCGCCGGGTTCGCGAACCGGGAAGCGTTCTGGGCAGCGTACTATAAGGAAAAAAGAATGATAGACTTTTCAAATACTGTATGTTAATTGATTGTTGGTTTTGTTGATTATTTTTTAATTTTTTTTATTTTTTAAGCAATTATTTATTATTGTGATTGTGTTTGAAAATTTAATAACATTTCTAACATTTAACTAGTTTATGAATTACATATAAAAATGATTAAAGACTCAAACAATTTTTTAATATTACATACAATTTTATTTTTCGGATTGTTTTTCAAAATTTAATAGAACATCTAGCATTTGACTGTCCGATATGTCCTCTTGTTGAGTGAACATAAGTTCCCACATTTGACCGTCATCATAATGAAGTAAATGATCCACAGATTCTACACATTGAACTAATTCATGGTCCCGTGATTCATCCATGAAATCTGAGTCATCATTGTCCTCAATATCTTTTTCTGTGTTGTTCTCCAGAACAATTTCGAAGGAAACATTCTGCTCACCTTCCATTTTATTGCTGTAATTTGCATAAAAAATAAATATATCAGTAGAGATAGGGCACTGTTGGGTTTAAGTTCAGACAGGTACTTGTGAGGCGTGAAGTAGTACTATTAAAAAGTGCCTGTGAAGAAGCCTAAGTAAATTCATAATTATACCACAGAAACCTAAATCAATCCATAATTATAATAAACAAGCCTTTCTCAATGTCTAACTCTTACAGAGGGATAGTATATAACTATCTGAAAATGTTTTCAAATTTATAAAATAATATCTCACCTTCTAAAAACAAGTTTAAGTTGTGAGTGAAAATGATCTTGCAATGTAGTTCAGGAAGTAGTAGTCAAAATGGCTGTGTTTCTCTCTCTTCCTTTATATATATTCAGGTACATAGCCAATCAAATGTCAGGTAAAAAAAGTTGAAAATTAAAGTAACATTTTAATTGGTTGTCAATTCCAACACTTCAGATGTGTTTTGTGAAGTAATTTACCTCAGGGTATTTAGAGAGGTCTACAGGCTAAATGGTTAAATGGAATTTCAATCAAATTTGTGAAAATGGTAGGCATTGGTATGTAGTATGAGGTAATCTATATTTGGTGAAATTGTCTCCAGTCGCTTTTCTGTAAACTACTTTCCCACCTTTTTTGATGGTGCGCTTCCCAGGGAGCGACCCGGTACGCGAACTGGCGAGCGCCCCGGTTCGCGAACCTTAAGCGTTACGGGAGTCCACCATTTTGTGTTTCGGTCGAATTAAGATACAAGATGGAGGGCAAATAATGTTCAGAATGGGTAGAAGGGAGCACGGTAGACTTATCTTGACCCCCTAGGTTTTCTGAGGGTGGCTGAGGAGGCCCATATGTGGGAAAAAAAACAATTTTTAAAAAAATTTAGCGAGGTTAGCTCCCGGTTCGCGTACCGGGTAGCGCCCCAGGGAGCGTACTTTGTTGAAAATTAGTGAAAAATGTTAGAGTAAAATAATAATTGTGAGTGATCAGATGTAGGGTAGCTCTGAGAAGAGCTTTTGGGTTTATGGTACATTTAGGTACTTATAAGTAGGTACCAATGCACAGTCTTAAATTCAGAATGAAAATTCTGTTGCCCTCATCTGAGAAGTGAACTCCATCTCCTCTGTAGATATCTTGCATGTAGTAACGCAAGTTATTGTTGTACAGGGAGCCCATTCCATGGTCTCTCATGTAAGCTGAAACAGATTTGTTTACATGCTTCCTCGACTTCTCAATTTGTGGACAAAATTGGTTTGACCACCTCCATTTCTGTCTTTGGCATATATTTGAATATACCAAGGCAGTCTGAGGAAAAAGTGCCATCAATTGCTCAAAGGTGTCCTTTAAAAGCATTTCAAGACCTACCCCAGTCAAAGTGCCTAAATCATTACCTCCACAGTGCACAATTAACAGGTCAGGTTTTGGCAAATGCATAAAGGTTTTCACAAATGGTATCAATTGGTGACATTTTAATCCTCTGTGGCCAAACCACTTAATTTCCACATCTTGTAAATTGAGGTTAGGTAAATTCCTGTTCTCAGCATACCTCTGAGCCCAATAGATGTAACTATGTCCAACAATCCAGACAGAAAACATGGTGAGAGAAGGTTCTCCTGCAGTCAGATGAAGTGTGGCAATGAAATGGCAGTTGAAAAAATAAGAGTTTAAAATGAAAAAAACTGTGGAGTTTCTGTGTTAATGAAGCAGTAACAGTGATTGGTGGATTTTGATTGCTGAAAACAGAAAGTTAGGGTGCATGGATGAGTTGTTTGAAAGATGTATTTTGAGTGGTCAAGAAAAAATCATTAAATGAAAGAATGCACTGGATATAAGGTGCACTGAGAGTTCAGAGTTCAATTGCAACATTGTTGTGTGAACTTGCAAACACCAGAGGTCTTCCAAGACGTGGTTGCCATGCAGAAAAGGCAGAAAGGGCAGAGGGGGGAAGGGTTTTCATTTGAAAAAAAGTGAGGGAAGAGTTTTGATTGGGTGACATGAGAGATATGTGTGAAGAATTACAGCATTTCTGTGCTTTTGATAGCTGCAGACTCTGGAGTGCATACCTTTTGCTCTGTTGAAGACAAATTGGTGTGTTTCTGAGACTGTTTTGAAACTCAAAGTATTTGCTAAGGTGAGAAAAGATTTCTTTAATTTAGATAGAGAATAGTGTGCTTTAAGGAGAAAATTATGAAGAAAGTTGTGTTCTTCAAATGTTGCTTTGTCTCAAGTGTTTTACAAATAGATTTTGTTTCTTTGAGAAAATGTAATTGGAGAAAATGTGAAGTATTAGTACTGACAGGGTGTTATTGTGCATAGGAGCTGTGGAGTCTTTTCAAATTATGACTTGAAAATCGTTTTTGAGGAAAATGAATGGTTATAATATTTATGACAAGGACATAATGGTGTATGCTTCATTATAAGGCAATTGAGTGTCTCTGATGTTATTTTTCCCATTTTAATGTAAGACCTTTCTCTGTGGAGCAAATTGCTTGTAAATATGCTCCCACCTGTGCATGGCAAATTTAGATTTTGAACAATTGCGTTACATAGCCATGTTAAAAGTGACACAAACATGCTGCAAAGGCAATCAAAAAACGCTTTTATGTGTCTTAAGGACATTTTAAGTCATTTCTCCATGTGCAGTGTTTTGAAATTATGATTTGAAAATCGTTTTTGGGGAAAAGGAATGGTTTTTAAATTTATGACAAGGACATAATGGTGTATGTTTCTTTACAAGGCATTTCAGTGTCTCTGATGTCATTTTTCCCATATTACATTAAAAGACCTTTCTCCGTGGGGCACATTCCTTGTAAATATGCTCCCACCTGTGCATGGCAAATTTAGATTTTGAATGTTTGTGTTACATAGCCATGTAAAAAGTGACCCAACCATGCTGGAAAGGCAATCAAAAAACGCTTTCATGTGTCTTAAGGACATTTTAAGTCATTTCCCCATGTGCAGTGTTTTCAAATTATGATTTGAAAATCGTTTTTGGGGAAAAGGAATGGTTTGTAAATTTATGACAAGGATATAATGGTCAATGCTTCTTTATAAGGCATTTCAGTGTCTCTGATGTCATTTTTCCCATATTACATTAAAAGACCTTTCCCCGTGGGGCACATTCCTTGTAAATATGGTCCCACCTGTGCATGGTAAATTTAGATTTTGACTGTTTGAGTTACATAGCCATGTTAAAAATGACCCAAAAACTTGCAAAGGCTTTAAAAAAACACTTTCATGTGTCTTAAGGACATTTTAAGTCATTTCCCCGTGGGCAGTGTTTTCAAATTATGACTTGAAAATCGTTTTTGAGGTAAAGGAATGTTGTTAAAATTTATGTGCGCCATATGCCCCCAAATTTCTTTTTCAGGGGTGCAGCAGGGTGTTCTTGAGACACCCCTGCACCTTTGGAAAAATTCCTAATTTGCGATGAGCTAATTGCTAATCGCAAATTGCACCTTCATTCCTATGGGCCTCCTGGCCCATGGAAATGAATGGGTAATTTGCAATTAGCAATTTGCTCATCGCAAATTAGGAATGGTAAAGAATCGCTATTTATTCCTTAAAATTCGCTATTTTGGAAATGCAAAATAGTTTGATGATACATATGGCGGTTCATCTCTAACAAGATAAGAAGCTTAGGGATACATTTATGATGACTGGCGCAATGAAGTGGACATCACTTACTTCATTGGTAGAGCTTTACATGTATTATCTCCTCTGTATTCTTCATCAAGCGTAACTTTCATCTGCAATCCTGAGTAGGCCTCACCTTAAACAAACCTCTGGATAGGGCACACCTTATCGTCATCCTGAATTAATCATTTAAAATGCTAGGGACAGATTTATGATAGGTGTATGCCTCTTTTGCGCCACTGTGTGTCACTTTTGTGATGCAGCGGCGGTGCAAAAGATTTGCTATGAGGCGACAAAATTACAAATAGATGCATTTAGGCAGATGTGTCATGGTGTAAAAAACACCGTGCCACATGAAACTGATGCAGCAGTGATGCAAAAGATGCACCATGTTGGAAGACAGGCCTCACTTGGGGCCATATGTATGAAGCTAATTAGCGTTTGCAAAGGCCGAAGTTCTGTGAATTTCGGCCTTTGCGAATGCTAATTAGACAAATGGTATGTATCAAACAAGTTTGATGCAAAATAAGGAATAGCAAAAATTGCTATTCTTTATTTTGCGATTGCACTGAAGGATTTGCAAATTTTTTGATTTTTAAATGCAATGTATCAAACAAAAAATATGCAAAAAATGCCATTAAGGATTTGCAAATTACCACCAACTTCTAGTTGGTGGTAATTTGCGAATTCTTTTCAAAAAGCTTTTTTTCCAAAAAACAAAAGGTGACATATGACGCCCATACATGCCCTTAGGGCATGTATGTGCGCCATATGCCCCCAAATTTCTTTTTCAGAGGGTGCAGCAGGGTGTTCTTGAGACACCCATGCACCCTTGGAAAAATTCCTAATTTGTGATGAGCTAATTGCTAATCGCAAATTGCACCTTCATTCCTATGGGCCTCCTGGCCCATGGAAATGAATGAGTAATTTGCAATTAGCAATTTGTTCATTGCAAATTAGGAATGGTAAAGAATCGCTATTTATTCCTTAAAATTCGCTATTAGGAAATGCAAAATAGTTTGATGATACATATGGCAGTTCATCTCTAACAAGATAAGAAGCATAGGGATAGATTTATGATGACTGGCACAATGAAGTGGACATAACTTACTTCATTGGTAGGCCTTTACATGTATTATCTGTTCTGTATTGTTCATCAAGTGTAACTTTGATCTGCAATCCTGAGTAGGCCTCACCTTAAATAAACCTCTGGATAGGCCACACCTTATCGTCATCCTGAATTAATCATTTAAAATGCTAGGGACAGATTTATGATAGGTGTATGCCTCTTTTGCGCCACTGTGCGTCACTTTTCTGATGCAGCGGCGGTGCAAAAGATTTGCTATGAGGCGACAAAATTACAAATTGATGCATTTAGGCAGATGTGTCATGGTGTAAAAAAAACGTGCCACATGAAACCGATGCAGCAGTGATGCAAAAGATGCACCATGTTGCAAGACAGGCCTCCTTTGGGGCCATATGTATCAAGCTAATTAGCATTCGCAAAGGTCAAAATTCTGCGAATTTCGGCCTTTGCGAATGCTAATTAGACAAATGGTATGTATCAAACAAGTTAGATGCAAAATAAGGAATAGCAAAAATTGCTATTCCTTATTTTGCGATTGTACTGAAGGATTTGCAAATTTTGCGATTCCTTAAATGCAATGTATCAAACAAAAAATATGCAAAAAATGCCATTAAGGATTTGCAAATTACCACCAACTTCTAGTTGGTGGTAATTTGCGAATTCTTTTCAAAAAGCTTTTTTTCCAAAAAACAAAAGGTGCCATATGACGCCCATACATGCCCCCAAATTTCTTTTTCAGGGGTGCAGCAGGGTGTTCTTGAGACACCCCTGCACCTTTGGAAAAATTCCTAATTTGCGATGAGCTAATTGCTAATCGCAAATTGCACCTTCATTCCTATGGGCCTCCTGGCCCATGGAAATGAATGGGTAATTTGCAATTAGCAATTTGCTCATCGCAAATTAGGAATGGTAAAGAATTGCTATTTATCCCTTAAAATTCGCTATTTAGGAAATGCAAAATAGTTTGATGATACATATGGCGGTTCATCTCTAACAAGATAAGAAGCTTAGGGATAGATTTATGATGACTGGCGCATCACCAGGGATGTGCCAGTCATCCTGCGATGCTGTTCCGCCACCCATGGTGTGCTGCATTTACAATGCGGCGCAGCATGGGGCAAAAATGGCACAGATGCGTGACGCATCTGTGCCGTAAAGGTGGCGCATTGCTGGAGTTGTATCGCAAGTGTGATGCAGCGCCAGCAAGGCTCAGGGGTGCCCCATCTCCACAATGTTGCGTCAAGACCTATGCCTGCTTCAAGCAGGCCCAGGGTTTTGACGTAGCTTTCTCCTATCTGATTGTAAATGCGGCACACCATGAGTGGCAGAGCAGCGGTGCACGTTAACTGGTGCATGCCTGGGGATGTGCCATTTAACATAAATCTGCCCCTTTACATTTAAGTATGTGCAGGGGACACAGAGTCGGTGAGGCTTATCCAAGGTTAAGAAGAGATGAGTCCTGTTCACTGAAAAATTAGACATAGGCTTCACCTGCTCAGCATCGTTGGACATGGCTATATAATAGCTGCAAAATGTTACTCTTGTTAAACAATTTTACTATTATAATCTCTGAGATTTGTCTCTTACTCTGCAACATCTCATTGTTGTTATCTGTCTTTAAAGATAAAGACAACATCAACATGAGCGACAATCAGCAATCAGTTGATTTTGACCTCATCATTGAACTCGTAATTGAAACATCAGTGGATGTTGATCCCTTGGATGATTTAAATTCTGAGGATGAAGAAGAACGTGATGAGGATGCAGATTTGTCCGAATTATATGACATAGGATGGGAAGCTGACGTGCTTGAGCCTATGGAACTATAAACATTTATTTTAAAATTTATAATAAATAAAAAGTAAAAATGTAAACCGTTTAATTTAAAAATAAAGACACCTTCAAAAACAGGATATGTGTAGTGTCTTCAATAAAATATTAAAATATGCTCATAAAATTAGATCAGATTCACATATAAAATAGCACAGGTAACATGAATATAAATTCCATTTCTTTTCTGCTATTTCTGTATTCTAAATTTGCCAAGCACTAAAAAATCTTCTATGTAAAAATGTCAAGTAGTGTTTTAAGTTTTTGATCACTGTTATTGATTTACTGTTGGGTAATAGTGGTTAATAACATTTTTTATTATATTTTACCACAGATTCAACTGCAGATCATTTCAAGATTTCAGCATGCCAACCAAAGAAAGAGTGAGAAAGGCTGGAAAACGTCAAAAACAGCAGGTTAATGAAAAAAAGCAGCAGTCCTCTAACAAAAAGATTTGTCAAGTCACCAAGAAAGCACCGGGTAAGAGTACAAAAACATTTATAAGAAATATTTGTAGTAAAAAAAATATTACTACAGAAAATGTTTCAGTCCAGAAAAAGAGAAGCAATTCAAACGGAAAGGAAAGGCCAATG
Source organism: Lissotriton helveticus (assembly GCF_964261635.1). Classification (NCBI taxonomy): domain Eukaryota; kingdom Metazoa; phylum Chordata; class Amphibia; order Caudata; family Salamandridae; genus Lissotriton; species Lissotriton helveticus. The sequence continues at coordinate 825,274,949 of NC_136057.1, forward strand.
AAAAATGTTACTGCTAGAGCAAGAGATAACTCTGTGCATGATAGTAGAAGGAAACAACAGTTTAGGGACATTCGTAAACGAATGTTCCGCAACAGGATAATTGGCAATTTGTTAAAAAATATTAAGAAAGGTCAACAGAAAGTGGTTTTTTATAAGAGAAAAAAAAAAGTTGAGAAAGTTATTGATCAGGCATTTGAAATTAAACGTAAGTTATTTATTTTGATAATCAATAGAATTAGGAAGCTAAACAAGGCAATTTATGATTTCAAAAGAAATAGTAGATGGAAGAGAATAGTTAATCGTAGTAATTTTTGTGAAGTTTTTTCTGGAGAATGGATGCATAGTTCAAGCTGTGAGGCATTTTTTAATGAGGAGAGTTATTTCCAGGATAATGATTTGGTGCATGCAGTTGACACCAGTGGTCGAGCTTATGAAGTGAAAGATGGTTGTCCAGTTGAAAAAGAAAAACTTGTGACAACAGAGGCAGAAGAGGTGTTAGGTAATGAGGTTTTAGGAAGACGTGCTAAGGGTCCTGTGTACACCTGGAAGTGTAGTAGTATTTGCAGTGTACGACAGGATTCCATCAATTTGCTTTGTGATTTTGTACGGTCATTTAATAAGAAAAGTTTGAAGCAGAAAATGAGGTTGTTGCAAGAATTAGATCCTTGCAGAGTGAGAGAAGTGACAGGTTTGCATGGTCATTCACTGGCTTGTCTTTCCAGGAGAGTATGCCAGAGTGTTTTTCATCATTTCAGGATGCTAGCAGTGCATCATAATAAAGTGAGGAAATTAGTTAGAATGTTGTATTATGCTAAGAGTCCAGCAATTATGCTTAAACAATTATGCGCTGCTCTTTTGCATGGTTCTGAAATAGATGTGAAGAATATATGTGAAGAAATTGAGTTTTGTTACTTTGGAAGTAAAGAGGAGAATGTTGAAATTGACCAAGAAGAAGCAGGTAATGTGGAAGATAGTGTACAGGTTTCCAGTACAGATAATTTCCAGAGGGAAATTGCGACGTTTCAGGTGAAATCAAGTGAGAGGCCAAATTTCACTTGTGTGTGTTGTCGACGCACTTATTATAAGAATCAGACTAAGTTAGTGGATTTATATGCAAAAAGTGAAAGGGAAAATATTAGTGAATGGAAGGATTTCGCAACATACTTGATGGCAGAAAATTGTTTTGATTTGGGATTGGATCAACGTGTGTGTACTTATTGTTGTTGCAAATTAAATCAAAACCAGATGCCTGCTAGAGCAGTTCATAATAATCTGGAATTGGTTGAGATTCCTTCTGAATTGAAGGATTTAAATACTTATGAATCTATTTTGATTCAAAGTATCCATCCCTTTCAGGCTATTGTAAGAATGGAGCCAAAGACAGGGAAATTGCCTCCATCAGATTTATAGAGAGGATTAAAGGGAAGAGTTGTTTATTTGCCTCTAGATTTGAAGAAAAACATTAACACAATTGGAGTAGAAAAAGTGGAAGAGGAACCTCTGGTTATCTTAGTTAATGGGGTTCCGACAAAGAATAAGAAAATATGGCAAGATTTAGTGGATGTTAGGAAAGTTAAAAAGGCAACATTGTATTTGAAAAAAAATAATAAATACTATAAGAATGTATATGTTGCAGAAGAGGAAGTAAGTGAGGAAGAGGATAGCGATGTGTGTGCTGGTCAAATTGAGAAAGTAGAACCCTCTACTAGTGAAGAAATATATGAACATTATAGTGTTCATCCTTTGCATTCCAAGGAAGTCATGGGGAATGCTATTGAGTTGTTTCAAATGAAACAAGCCAAAGGGAGTCCCATTAGTGTTTGGGAGGAAAGTTTGGAAGCTCGATGTTTCCCACAGCTTTTTCCAACAGGTCAGGGAGGAAGATATGATGAGCGACCTCATCAAATTCCTGCTTCTGAATACCGGACTTTGCGATTGTATGCAGGAGATGCTAGGTTTCGACAATGCATTCCTTATTTGTTTCATCTCCTGTTTGAAAGCGATCTGTCTGGACTGTCATATGCAGTGAACCACATCTTGAAAAGTGGTATACACATGCAAAACATCTCGGCAAGTGACTTTATGGATAAAGTCAATGTCCAAGACAGTATTTTGGATTCTCACCTGATTAATCTCATGGCGTGTCAGCGTGGTACTAATGAGTACTGGTACCGTCGTCATGGTGATTTAAAATGTATGCTGAGGAACTTAGGAACTCCCACATGGTTCCTCACTCTGAGCTGTGCCGAGTATGGCTGGGAAGACTTACTTGAATTTCTACGAGAGGCAAATGCTAACGTAGAAAACATCGATTTCAAGACACCCGGAGAACTGTGCTCTTTGGATCCAGTCAATGTATGTAGGTACTTCAATCATAGATTTGAAGCTATGATGTCTTTCATCATGAATAAGAAGAATCCACCTCTTGGAGATGTGTTGGATTTCTTCTGGAGAAAGGAGTACCAAGCAAGAGGTGCTCCTCATATACATATGCTGCTGTGGATCAAGGATGCACCTAAATTTGGAACGGATCCAGAAGACTCAGTGATGAGTTTCATACAACAGTATTCTACGTGTGCTGTTCCAAACGCAAAGGAGAAGAAAAGCCTAAGAGAAAAAGTTCTGCGTTTCCAAAGCCATCGATGTGGAAAGTACTGTCGTCGTAAATTCCGAAACAAGGACAAGTTCTACACCAAATGTCGTTTCGGCTTTCCACGACCGGTGATTTCTAAAGGAAGAGTAAACAGTTTGATGTCTTCGCTGCGACATAATGTGATGAAGAAATCACCTAAAAACACATACAATTTGAAGAGGAACGAAGAGTCCAAGTACATCAACGACTACAACCCGGTGATTTTGTCCATGTTGAATGCTAACATGGATATACAGTTTGTGGCTGATAACTGTATGGCTGTGGCTCGGTATGTGACGTCTTACATCACCAAAAAAGAGAAGGCAGAATTGAAGGATATGTGGGAGGACATTTCCCATGAAAAGAGCCTCAGCAAGAAGTTGTACAGTTTCAGTCTGAAGATGTTGTCGCATCGAGAAATTGGAGCGTACGAATGTTCTGACCGGTTGTCTTCAGCAAGTCTCTATGCCAAGTCCAGGAGCATCGTTTGGGCGAGTCTTGGTCTTGCTGAGTTCTCAAACCTGTGCGGGAAATTGAGTATTTGGCGGAAAAGGAGCCAAACAGTACCGACATTTTGAAGACCAACATGTTGGATACATATTATCCAAATCGAAGCATTCACCTCGAGAATGTTTGTTTATATGAGGTTCTTCAAAATTACATATTCAAGAGGAACATCAAAGAAGATACTGAGAAAGGAGTGTATGCTGTAATAGGAAGTGAGGGATGTCTGGTCAAGCAAAGAAAATGCCACTTGGTAAACCATCGAAAATTGAGTGGCGAATCTCCTGAAAAAAAGGAGTTTTTCTATTTAGCACTTTTGCAACTTTTCAAGCCTTGGCGTGCAGAAGAGGAACTGCTTGGAGATTTTCTCTGTTACGAAGACTCTTTCAATGCCGCCAAGGAGACCATAGAATGTCCTGCTTTTCCCAAATATGTAGAAATGTTGAATGCGGAAATTGAGCAGGAAGCAATGATTGCAGCCGAGATTGCCAGAGACAGTTCTCAGGACAGTCAGAGTTCTGCTTCATTGAGTCAGGATCCACTAGGAGGACCTGTTATCGAAAATGAAGCTGCCACTGCTATGAATGAAGTGGAAAGAGCCATGGCACATGCTCAGGAGGATGCGGTTAACTTAGAAGAGTTGGAAAGACAACTCAACGTTGAGCAGAGGAAAATATATGACGAAGTTACCATGCAAATTGATCATGGATTAAGTCATGACAAGAAAGAGTGCTCATGTACGTCGTTGAAGCCTGTCCGACTGTACGTGAGTGGAGAAGCGGGAACTGGAAAAAGTTTCCTTATTAAAGCAATTTCATGTTATTTGCAGGAAAGGACAGAGTCATCCCTGTCTTGTGTTGTCACCGCTCCAACTGGACTGGCAGCACATAACATTAAAGGGATTACTTTGCATCGTTTACTGATGCTGCCAGTGGAGCATGACAACAAATTACAATATCACAAGCTATCTGGAGATGCTTGTTTTGAAGTTTCAAGAGTCTTGAGGAAAATGAAACTTCTTATCATTGACGAAGTAAGCATGGTTTTCAATGTCATGCTTGCCTTTGTGCATTTGAGAATGCAAGAAGTTCTCAAAACAGAGTATGATGTGTTATTTGGTGGCAAACACATCATTGTTTTCGGAGATCTTCTGCAGCTGACACCAGTGAAAGGGCAACCTGTGTTCAAAATGCTCACGCATGAAGATACCAGGAAGTGCCTAGGCAGCATTGGCAACGTCAATATATGGTTAAACTTCAATTATGCTGAACTGCATGAAAATATGCGTCAGGCGAAGGATGAAGTTTACAAGACTATTCTACAAGATGTTAGAATTGGAAAAGTGACCGAGCATGGGAAAGAAGCTTTACATGCACGATTACTGTCAAATTTATATCCAGAACAAGATGTTGTGCCTGAGAATATTTTTCAGAAAATTACTGAGAAGAAATCTGGAATATGTTTGATGCCAACTCTTGCAGAATGTGCCAAATTCAACAACAAAATGTTGCATTTAGAAAAGCAAGAGATTGTGAAACTGGAAGCTATTGACAGATTAGAGCATATGGGATCAACAATTATTTTGTCTGAGAATCTGAAAACAAAATTGGATTCATTAGAGAAGAGTATATCTAAAACTGCAGGTTTTGAAAAGACTCTGAATGTGTGCTTGAACTGCCGTATAATTTTAAGAAGGAATTTACATGTTGAAAGAGGTCTGGTAAATGGATCAATGGGTAATGTTGTTGATTTTGTAAAATACAGAAATAGAGATGGAATTGAATTTTTAAAAATTACATTTGATGGCATTGAGGAAGTACAGCTAATTGGTCGTTGTTCTGCTAGATTTTTGCTTGTAAAAGACTTATATGTTCGCCGTAAGCAGTTTCCTGTTTGCTTGGCATATGCGGTGACAATCCATAAATCGCAAGGTTTAAGTGTAGACAGTGCTTTGGTGAATATTGGCAGTTCTGTGTTCAAGGAGGGTATGGCATATGTGGCATTGTCACGAGTTAGAACTTTATCGGGATTGTACTTGATTGAGTGTGATGTCACAAGCATTTGTGCGGATCTAGATTGTGTTAAGGAATACAATAGGTTAAGAAGAGAGTATGCGCCACATTTGCCTCAATATCCTTTGTTTGAGAAACGTGTGGTAGGCCGGAAACGAAGAAATGTGACCAATACTGGGGAGGTTGTAGCAAAAAGACGAAAAGTCGATGAACCTGAAATTATAAGCAGAAACAAAAAGGATTCTGTTGAAGATGTTGTTGGTTTTCAATTTGAAAACAGTTCTGGTGTCAACTGCTATGCTAATGTAGTGGTTAATGTTTTGTTTTCTCTAGAAAATGTAAAAGAAGAGATTGTGGTCAATTCTGATCAAAGATTTTGCAGTTTGTTAAATTCTGTCTTAGAAAAATGTAGCACTGATAGAACAAACATAGAAAGTGTGTCTGAAATTCGAAATCTGTTAGACAGATGTTCAGGCCAAACACAATTCTCTCAAAATATTCAGCAAGATTGTCAGGAGTTTTTAATGTATATGCTTGATGTATTGCATGCTGAAGGTGTAGATGTAGATCAGCTGTTTGGGCTTTCTTATCAATGGCAGCATGACTGTGAGAACTGTAGGGTATCAAGTACTACTAGTGTAGACTCAGAAAGATTTATATATTTAACTTTGCCAGACAGTAAATCAGTCTCCTTTAATAAGCTAGTAAAAGCAGCTGATCACAACATGGAGTGTAGCCAATGTAAATCTGAAATGATGTCCACATTATTTATACGAACATATGGCCAGTATGTCATTTTAATGTTCCAACGATGTAGGCCTGATGGAACAAAATTGACAACTTTAATTAAAAATGTTGTGTGTTCGCAGTTGTCAATATCAGGAAGGACTTTTGTAACTGCAGCAATTATATATCATGACGGTCCTTCAACAACATCAGGACATTACACAGCTTATTTAAAGTCTAGAAATGGCTGGTCATTCTGCAATGATTCTGTTTTAATTTTCAAAACAAAATTGCCGTATGACCTTAAAAACTCTTACCTGGTGTTTTTAAAACCAAAATTTTAGGGAAAGAATCTCGGGATGTGCTCTGAGGAATTTCAAGAAGTTCTAATGGCTCCTACACGATTTGGCCTTGAGGATAAGTGTAGTTCAGAGACATAACTTCTAACCATAAGACTGGACGTCATGGAGAAATAAGTGCACTTTGAATGAGTTCAGAAAAACTATTTCTTTTTATAAGCTAATTGAAGCAGCCAATCAAAACATAGAGTAGAGGGAATGTAAGTCTGCAATGCTGTCTACTGTTTTACATTGCTTTGTGATTAAAAGTGATGTAGAGAATTAAATAATTGTAGTAGTCATAGAGGTAGTGTAAGTCTGCTTCATAGTAAGCAGTATCAGTGTCTTAGGAAATGTAGAACATGACTGAGGAAGAAGGGGAAGATATTACTAGTCCAGGATTGTGAAAATGATCTTCAACATTTTAATTCTGAAAGTTGCGGAAATGCCAAATGACGGGATTGGCTTACAAGAAATCCAAGAGTTATAAATGGCTCTGACAAGATTTGGCCTTGTGGAAACTTGTGGTAGAGAGCAAGAAGTCATTTATTGTATGTAACATGTTTTTCAAAACGATGGAGGTTTTCTTTCAGAAAGTGGCGGGCTGAAAGTAATAACAGCACAACAGAGTGTAAGCTGTTCATAGGACATCCTTTGACGTCATGGAAAGTAAGTTAACTTTAAGGAGTTCTGAATTCTGATTTGTTATGTTGTATGGGTTTTTTAAACACAATCATTTTGATTGTGTTTTTTTTACCCCGCTGTTATATGATGAATACCTTCAAGTCACTGTTTTTAGTGAAATTTGATACATTCTGAGAACAGCAAAAATAAACCATTTAACATGTATAATTAATTCTGTACTGTTTTCATTTATGATGTACATTTAGAACTGTGTAGGAGGCATGGAGAAGGAGAGGCTTCTGTAAGTGTCAAAGTTCTTGCATACAGTGCTCATATTCTACGTAGTCTTTCATATGATAGACTACATTTCCACAATGAGATACCTAAGCAAAGGAAACACAGGTCATATGATTGTGGAATGAGCAAAAAAATTTGCATGTTTTTCAATTATATTACCTGTGTTTCCTAACATTACACACCACATTGTGTAGATGAGGTTTAGGCCTGTTCCTGGAGACAGAGGAGGTCTGACATTTGTTCAAGAGTGCAGTGGACATTACTCACTTCGTTGGTAGGCCTCCACATGTATTATCTTCTCTGTATTCTTCAACAAACCTAAATTCCATCTGCAACCCTGAGTAGGACTTACCTGAAACAAATCTGTGGATAGGTTACACCTTATTGGCATCTTGAAACAATCATTTAAAATGTTAGGGTCAGATTTATGGTGGCCGTGCGCCTCTTTTACTCCATTGTGGGTCACTTTTGTGTAAAAGATGCACCATGTTGCAAGATAGGTTTCAGTTCATCTCCAGCAAGATACCATCAGTTTAAAATGTATATAATTAGCATTGTGTAGGGGGCATGCAGAAGCAAAAGCTTTTATAAGTGTCAAAGTTGTTGCATGCAGTGCTGCACTTCTAGGTACTGTTTAATATGCTGGACTACATCTGCACTATGAGATACCTAAGCAAAGGCAACACAGGTGATGTGATTGTGAAATGAGGAAAAGAAACTCCACATTTTTCAATTACATCACCTGTTTTTCCTAAGTTTATGAACGACATTGTGCAGATGAAGTTTAGGTCTGTCCACGGACACAGAAGAGGTCTGGCCTTTGTTCAAGAGTGAAGTGGACATGACTCACTTCATTGGTAGGCCTTCACATGTATTATGTCCTCTGTTCTCTTCAAACAACTCGAAATTTCATTTGGAACCCTGAGTAGGTCTCACCTCAAACAAACCTCTGGATAGGACACATCTTATTGGCATCCTGAAGCAATCATTTAAAATGTTAGTGTCTTGCGACACTTTTCTGAGACAACAGCAGTGCAAAAGATGCACCATGTTTTAAGATAGGCCTCACTTCATCTGCATCAAGATACTGTTAGTTTAAAATGTATATCTTTAGGACTGTGTAGGGGGCCTGGAGAAGCAGAAGCTTCTGTCAGTGTCAAAGTTGTTGAAAAACTGTTTGTCCTTCAATCTTTTCCCTTGTCTTTTGTAATTTTTAAATACATGTTTTAATATTTTTCAAATGTTTGTTCTCTCTTTCACAGATTGAAAGTATAAAAACAAAAAGTGAGTAATTTAACGACAATTATAAGGTAAATGTTTTGTATTCTTTTCGTTACATTTCTATCACATTCACCTACTATTAGTTCCATAGCTTCATTTCTTTAACCCTCAGTTTCCTGCCTTTGCTACTTTCCTCAGTCCTTTCTCTATTACCTACTTACTCAACTCCTTCCACTCTTTTTCTCAGTCCCTCTCTTCTCATAGTTCCTCACTCTTGTTCACTCACTCCGTCTCTATTACTCTTAGTGTCTTTGACTGATCACTTTTTCACTACTTGTTCATAATGCTTTCTCTGTGTAGTTGAAGCACACTAAGGGGCATATTATGAACACAGCCAATAAAAATATTGCTGTTTTTATTGGCAGAAAACTGGTGCAAAAGTGGTTTTAGCGGCAGTTTTCTGCCGCAAAAGCGGCTTTGGTGACATATTTCTGCGGATAAAAGCTGCAAAACGTTTATTGCCTATGTTGATGATATGGCTCTATGTTATTTACATTTCTTTGCTGTTTCAATTAATCTTTTTCTGTTATTTTTTGTTTTCTGTTTTCTATTTTTTCTCTCTGTTATTCCCCATGTTTTAATCTTATTTTGAACATTCACTCACATTCTCCAAGAAACTCTTCTTTGTTATTGTTCTACTCTCTTTTTTTTCTTTCACTTTCTTATCTATTTTGTTTTCCACAATTATACCCTCTTCCGTCTTTTCTTCGGTAAATAGATCTATTAAACAGTATCTCTGGTTTACTCCCTATAGCTGTCTTTCTTTCAACATCACTCTCTGTTTACTTTCCTTATACTTACTCTTCTTTTTTTTTTTTTTTTTTTTTGGTTCGCTCCCGGTTCGCGAACCGGGAAGCGAACTGGGAAGCGAACTAAAAGAAATAGAGCTTGCTAGAGTGCTAAACATTCTAGCAATTTTTTGGGAAAGGGGAGGTAGTTCTGAAAAGAACTTTTTTTTTATGTTTTTGTTGTTTTATATTTTTTTTTATTTTTTTTTATTTTTTGTTTTTTTTGTATTTTTTGAACAATTTTATATTTTTTGGGGGGGGAAACAACAAAAAACAGGCATTGAAAAGGGCTCAACAGGAGCAAAAAAAAAAATTACTGTGTGGGGCGGTTAGGGCAATTATGATTGTTATAAGCCAGGTTGATGGAATTAATACTCATGTTACCACATGATATCAATGCACCGCAGTGCAGACAAGTATATTTCATATGCCCAAAATTCTCCTGGATGTTTGGCACGGTTTCCCGTGCCTCTGCTGCTGTCAATGATATTAACGATGTTGACCTGGCCACAGGAGTTGCTGTTGGGTTTTGTTCCATGTCACGAATTTCCGCCCGGCTGTAATTGAGTGGATGCCTCCTGCTCATGTGCCGATGCATGGTATAGTTTCCATAGCTATACTTTTTATCAGTCCCTCTTGATAATTTGTCTTTGCAAATGAGGCAGGTGACATACCTCACATTCACTTTCTTCTGCCCTGGAGGGATTGAAAAAAACTGCCAAATGAAACTGGCTTTCCTATGGGAAACCCGGGGCACCTCTTCCAAGAACTGTGGTCCTTCTCTCTCCTCTTCCTCTATTTCTTCCTCTTCCTCCTCTGTGTTGGTGATGACCTGGGGAGGTGGTCCTCTCTTCCCATGAGGAGGTTGAGGTGGTGGTGGGGGTGCACCAGCTGAAGCAAGTACTGAAGCCATTGCTCTACTATGAATAAAGGTCTTCCTCTCACAATGATGAAAGTCAGAGTGAGGAAAGAAGGAGGGGTTTTCATAATTTGGGAAAAACAATAGTTCTAAACCAATGAAAAGTGTTATTTTAGGTCACCTGACCTAGCCTTACATGATTATGAAACCAAAAGTTAAATGAACCAATGAAAAGTTTTATTAACAAGTCACATGACCTCTCACGCTTATGTTACGCGCTGCGGAACGCGCCCCGGATCGCTTCCGGGTCGCTGCGCTTCGCGCCTCGGTTCGCGCTCCGGAGCACTTCCGGGTGCGCTAACGCGTCGCGTCATAAGACGCATTACGCGGCAACGCGATACGTCGCGCTTTCGCGAAGCGCCGCGGATCGCTTCCGGGGAGCTGCGCTTCGCGTCTCAGTTCGCGTACCGGAGCACTTCCGGGTGCGCTAACGCAGCGCGTCATAAGACGCATTACGCGACAACGTGATACGTCGCGCTTCCGCGACGCGTCACGATGTTGGTTTCTAACGCGGCAGTTGCGCTAACGGAACGTTTACCGGTTCGCGGACCGGGTCGCGGCATCAAATTGAGCTAACGGAAAGCTTCCCAGTTTGCGAACCGGGAGCGAAACAAAAAAAATATTTAAAAAAAATTATTAATAAACATATAAAATATATTTTTGGATTTAAAGAAGAATACATTTTACAGCTATAGATATTAGCTTTTAAAAAACCAATGAAATTCACTGAAAAAAACATAGGTTATAGACCATATATAGTTAGGAATTAGCATTTACAAAACCTTGAAAATTCACTGAAAAAACCATAGGTTATAGACCATATATAGTTAGGAATTAGCATTTAAAAAACCTTATTTTACTCAAACAAAACCATTGAAATTCCATATATAGTTAGTTGTACTAACTATATATCGCGCACCCGCAATCCACTGCTGATCATGTCACATATTACATCATTCATGATATGGTCAGTGACATCACTGATGACATCACTGATGACATCTCAAATGACATCACTGATGACATCACTGATGACATCTCAAATGACATCACTGATGACATCACTGATGACATCTCAAATGACATCACTGATGACATCACTGATGACATCTCATTTGACATTACTGATCACATCACTGATGACATCATTCATGTGATAATACGATGAACCTCTTCAGACTCTAATATAACCTTAGATACACTCAGTGTAAACATACACTCACAGACTGTCACTCATCCATGGAGTTACTCAGACACCTAGTCAGTCATGCAAAGAATCAATCACACCTCCATTTTCTCAACTATACAGTTATACACACCTTACTTATTCAAACATATACTAAAACATATTTACTCTCTTATACAATCCTGGATACAAGTTCACAATGATGCATACAGCCACTCACACATTCACTGGCTCCTATGCACAGTTATTTATATATGTCAACTCTCACATGTACTGTATTTTACATATGTACTTACTTTGACATGTAGCACTGAGATATCCATTCACTCACCAATACACTCATGCACACAGTCAACTGCCCATACAGCTGTTTCCACATGCACTTTTGAACCCATACATCTAGTGAATCAACTGCTCACACATATATGCACAGAGTCATACACCTCCCAGCCACCCACACACACACTCAGTCTCCCATACAAATGCTTGGGCAACCAATCAATAACCCATATAGTTACTCATATAGCTACTGATCAACACATGCAGCAGTTTACAGAACAACAGACATAATGATGCACAAATTAAGACAGTTTAGTCACTAACCCATGCCTTCAGTGAGACACATTTAATCACTCACTCATACAGTCAGTCACGCACCTACTAAATCCTTCATCCAGACACTTCTACATCTACTCATTCTTCAATATGTAAAACATATTTAAACTTTACAGAAACACACAGTCACTGGATGTTGTCATCAGTGATGTCATCAGTGATGTCATTTGAGATGTCATCAGTGATGTCATCAGTGATGTCACTGACCATGTCATGAATGATGTAATATGTGACATGATCAGCAGTGGATTGCGGGTGCGCGATATATAGTTAGTACAACTAACTATATATGGAATTTCAATGGTTTTGTGTGAGTAAAATAAGGTTTTTTAAATGCTAATTCCTAACTATATATGGTCTATAACCATCAGTGAATATATATATATATATATATATATATATATATATATATATATATATATATATATATATATATATATATTTATATGTGTATATATATATATATATTTATATATATGAACGCTCCAAATTCCTTTCCAAAGGCAAAAGAATGGACGGCACTCCACAACTCGAATGTCAGAATTCAGTGATTTATTATTCAATCAAACAGAACGCGTTTCGGCATCGTGCCTTCGTCTGCTGTCACTCGCATCAGTTTCATTTGAATTTAAATAAAGTTTAGGATTGACGTCAATCTCATGTTCAATCAACACAAAAGAGAGATCAAAATTATAGAAAGCAAAGCGGCCATCTTATAGTGGTTGCCATAATGCGTCAATTGTATGGCATTTTTTTAAGCAAACGTGAGTTATTAAGCCCTGGATGGGCTATCAACAATTATAAGATAAATGCATAAGTATATCATATACTGTGCATCAATAGAAATTCATTCGCAAGAACAGCAACAATCAAGAAATACAGTTTAACATTTCTAATTCTTTCTTGCAACCTGTAAAACAATTAAAGATGTTAAGAGTCTTAATTAGCCTAGATGACTGGCCAACTCTTCCCCTGTATTTAATCCTAACGGAAATTTCGTCCAAAGGTCTATGATAAACCTCGACTCAAGTTTCCTCATTTGTAACTCCCTGTTCCCTCCACGATCTTTAGGGGGTATTTGATCTAGACAATGGAATTTTAGGAGATTGCGGTCACTGTTGTGTTTCAATGCAAAGTGTCTCGCTACAGAATAGTTTGGGTCGTTATGTTCAATTGCTCTGGCGTGTTCCAAGATTCGCTTTTTAACGGGGTGAATTGAACTCCAGACATAGTATAATTTGCGCAGGCATTCAATACGATATACACAAAATGGGCTTGCGCACGTGAGAAATTTGTTAATTTTTCTCACTTTACCTGTATCTGGAATTTCATTGTCAGTGACTTTGCCACTCGACTGGCAGGCATTGCAATTATGACAGGGGAAAAACCCAGTAAGGTTTCCCAGTTGGGGTGATCTTGGGATGGTGTCAAAGTGGCTATGTATCAGGGTGTCTTTTAGGGATCTGTTCCTCCTGTAAGTGATTTTAGAATGGGGTGATAGTTGCTAGCCAATAACCCCATCTGTTTTCAGAATTTTCCAATGGCGACTCATGATATTGTGAATCATTGAGGAGTCATTAGAGAAAGTCAATATGAAGCGAGGAGTTTTATTTTCACTAGCTTCTTTCCCTCTTGGATGCTTAAACAGACTTGCTCTTGGAATTAAACACACTTAGTCATTAGCTTTTTTAAGTGTGTTGTCCGGATAACCTCTCAGTTTGAACCTTGCCATCGAATCTTGTGCAGCTCGCTCAAAATCCTCTGTAAGAGTACAGTTTCTTTTGAGACGTTATAGTTCACCAAAAGGTATACTATTCTTTAAAGCTTTAGGATGACAGCTGCTTGCTTCTAGAGTGGAGTTTCCGGCGGTGACCGTTCGAAAAAGAGAGGTGTCGATTTTTCCATCCTTGATGAAGACTTTAAGATCAAGAAAGTCTACCTCAACATTGCTTATGTTGCCACTGAGATGCAAATTGAGATAATTATTGTTTAAGGTTTGAATAAATAATTCAGCCTCTGTCTTAGAACCTTTCCAGAATATAAACAGATCGTCAATATATCGGTGCCACCCTATAATTGATGTGACCCATCTCTGATTGTCATCGGACCAGGCCCCCTGCTTCTCCCACCAGCCTACGAATAGATTCGCGTAGCTGGGGGCGAAGCAGGTGCCCATCGCTGTCCCTCTCCTTTGTCTGTAATACTGTTTTTGGAACAGAAAAATGTTGTTATGCAGACAGAAATGCAAGAATTCCACCAACATACAGTTGTGTTTCATGTATTTCAGAGAACAAGTTTTTAGAAAGTACTGCACTGCCTGTATTCCATGATTGTGTGCTATGCATTTGTAAAGTCCGGTCACATCCAACACTATCATCAGCATATCGGCTTCCCAGGGTATATCAGAAATAATGCGAATAAAGTCAGATGTGTCCCTTATATATGATGAAAGGAATTTGACATGCTCGATCAAAAAGAAATCCAAAAACTGTCACATGTTCTCAGTTAGACTGTCTTTTGAGGAGATTATTGGTCTCCCTGGTGGCAGTGTCGACTGTTTATGGATCTTTGGCAGATGATAAAATGTGGGAGTTATTGGCTGCCGACATGTCAAGAATTCCACTTCGTTCGCATCTAACATCCCTTCTGTTTCCTACTTGTCAAGTAGAAGGTGATATTCCGTAATGCTGGAATTGTAATCATCTTTGTTAATCTTTGTATAACAGTCTGTGTCCTTCAGTTGTCGAAGTGCTTCTGTGCAGTAGTATTCTCTGGTCATTAAGACAATATTTCCGCCTTTATCCGACGGCTTACATACTATGTTAGTATTAGCTTGTAATTTTGTTAGTGCATTCCTTTGGGCCAGGGATAAGTTCCATTGTTTACTGTTGAATTTAGAAGATCTGTTAGTTCTTAAGCTTAGTAGATCCATTTTGACCGCTTCTTCAAAGACGTCTATTGCGTCATGCGGCATCATGGGAATGAATTTGGATTTTGGTTTGTAGTTTGTAGGAGCTCTGATTTGAGATACACCAAATTGTTGAGCTATATCTGCTAGCTGATTGATTGTTTGATCTGAATCACTTTTTTGGCTAGCAATAGTTTGCATTAAATCCAAGTCAATCAATTCCAAATCAGTTGATTGGTGAGCATTACCCGATTGCGGATCTGAGCTTACAGCATTCTTTAGACTGTGGAACTTTTGAAATTTTAGTTTCCGGGTAAAAAGGAACAAATCAATTCTGGTCTGGGTAAATTCAAAGCCGCTGGTAGGGCAGAAAGTCAGTCCTTTCTTCAAAACTTGTTCTTCTGTTTTAGAGAGTTTATAAGAAGTTAAATTTATGATGGTAAGGTCTTCAGGTGCTCTTATCTCCTGGTGCCCCTCTTGCTCCTTGTTTGGGTGGCCATTCCTAAATTGCCGGACATGGAAGCCCCCGCGTCGTATCTGCCTTGTCTTTGTTGTCTTTGTGTTTCTGGTGGCTTGCCTTTTGCGCCCCTTTGTTGCATTTGGTGCATTAGTTGAATCTCCTCGCGAAAAAGGCTCTGCAGGGTAGATAAGCTTGCTATGCTAGATGCTGTACTTGTTGTGGCAGATCGCTCATCCCCCGACTGTTCTGCATCGGTCACATCCGATTCTGAACTGGCGGGTTCTGGAGCAGTTGCTGGAACCGCCTTACTTCTTAGGGCTTTTCTCGGGGCATCAAATTTGCGTGCGGATGTCAGAATCCGCCCTTGTGCATAATCTTTGGCATCCCTTTGAAATTTAGACTGCTTACGTTGTCTAATTTTATCTTCATATGCCAATAATCACGTCTTCATTTCTTCTCGCAGACGGTCTGTAGTAGTCACATCTGGGTCCTGCGAGATGAGGGCTTCTAAGTCATCGATTTCCTTTTGACATTTACCCTATCACTCCACGCAAACTTAATGAGTATTCTCAGCATGCCACCAGACATTTCCACAGTGTAAGTTGACCACTCATCTAGTAGTTGTGGGTCCGGATTTTCATATGCGGGCACCGTGTAAACACGAAGTCCGCGTGGAAAGTGTTTGACTTCCAAGTATTTTTCAAGGGAGGTGGCCTCCCACCATTTGCAAATTTCGCGCTCATATAATCTCTCTAACTGTATGAATGAGGTCTTAATTGGACTGGTAGTGCTGTCATTGGGTTTGCTGGCTGCGTTGAGCTGCATCAGTTTTAAAAAGTTTGTCTACTGTTTGGCGTCTCAGGTCCGAGTACATTTTAATGGTAACTCGTGGTTGTATATGTAATCTACAATTCTTTTTTTGCAAAGGTGCCTGACTTGTGCGAGTCTTAGTGAGTTGTGACAGGGAGTTGAACGTCCCAGCTGAGTTTTAGATAGCTGCCATCAATTTAATTGAGCGAAAGTTGCTCGTCACTGCAGCATTTAATACATTGGAAAAACAAACACGGGAAACCAGACACGGAACAGGCACGCCGTACGACTTACCCGTCCGTGCTGTCTCTCCGCGTTTTCTCTCCACGCTGTTTCTCCAACTCGCGGTACTGCTTGCTCCTTAGTGTTTAATCTCAGCGGTGCACGGCGATAACGGTTAAGCTACAATGCCATCAAAAAACGCCATTTGCACTCAGGGGCCGGTGCACGTCTATATATATATATATATATATATATATATATATATATATATATATATGTATATATATATATATATATTCACTGAAAAAACCATAGGTTATAGACCATATATAGTTAGGAATTAGCATTTACAAAACCTTGAAAATTCACTGAAAAAACCATAGGTTATAGACCATATATAGTTAGGAATTAGCATTTACAAAACCTTATTTTACTCACACAAAACCATTGAAATTCCATATATAGTTAGTTGCACTAACTATATATCGCGCATCCGCAATCCACTGCTGATGATGTCACATATTACATCATTCATGACATGGTCAGTGACATCACTGATGACATCACTGATGACATCTCAAATGACATCACTGATGACAACATCCAGTGACTGTATGTTTCTGTAAAGTTAATATATGTTTTACATATTGAAGAATGAGTAGATGTATAAGTGTCTGAATGAAGGTTTTAGTAGGTGCGTGGTTGACTGTATGAGTGAGTGATTAAATGCGTCCTACTGAATGCATAGGTTAGTGACTAAACTGTGTGAAAGTTTGCATCAGTATGTCTGTTGTTGTGCAAGCTGCTGCATGTGTTGATCAGTAGCTATATGAGTGGCTATATGGGTTATTGATTGGTTGGCCAAGTATTTGTATGGGAGACTGAGTGTGTGTGTGGCTGGTTGGGAGGTGTGTGACTCTGTGCAGATCAATGTGTACTTGTATCAGTGATTGTATAGGAGAGTAAGTATGTGTTAGTATATGTTTGTAAATGTAAGGTGCTCTATGTTTAACTGTATAGATTAGAAAATGGAGGTGTGATTGATTCTTTGCATGACTGACTAGGTGTGTGAGTAACTCCATGGATGAGCAACAGAGTGTAAATGTCTGTATAGGTGTATGAGTGCATATGATAGTGTTGTAAAGATGAGTGATTGTATGTATGAATGATTGTATGGATGAATGAGTGAATGTGTGTGTAGACGTAGGAATCAGTGAGTGCGTATGTAGTAACTAGTATTGGTGTGTCAATGGTTTCAAAAATTATACTCTGTATTTAACACTGGTTGTAACAGAGGTTATATTAAAATGTGAGGAGATGCATTGTATTGTCACATGAATGATATCATCAGTGATGTGGTCATTGATGTCAAATGAGATGTCATCAGTGATGTCATTTGAGATGTCATCAGTGATGTCATCAGTGATGTCACTGACCATGTCATGAATGATGTAATATGTGACATCATCAGCAGTGGATTGCGGATGCGCGATATATAGTTAGTGCAACTAACTATATATGGAATTTCAATGGTTTTGTGTGAGTAAAATAAGGTTTTGTAAATGCTAATTCCTAACTATATATGGTCTATAACCTATGGTTTTTTCAGTGAATTTTCAAGGTTTTGTAAATGCTAATTCCTAACTATATATGGTCTATAACCTATGGTTTTTTCAGTGAATTTCATTGGTTTTTTAACAGCTAATATCTGTAGCTGTAAAATGTATTCTTCTTTAAATCCAAAAATATATTTTATATGTTTATGAATAATTTTTTTTTAAAATATTTTTTTTTCTTCGTTCCCGCTTCGCGAATCGGGAAGCTTCCCGTTAGCTGACCTTGATGCCGCGAAATAGACCGCGAGCCGGTAAACGTTTCTTTACCGCAAGTGCCGCGTTAGAAAACAACATCGTGACGCCTCCCGTCCGCATGACGTTTCACGTTGTCGCGTGATACGTCATATGACGTGCTACGTTAGCGAACTGGTACGCGAAGCGAGTCGCAAAGCGCAGGTTTCTGGAAGCAAACCGGGAGGCCCTGCAAAGCGCTTAACGTAAACACAGCAGGTCATGTGACTTGGTAATAACACTTTTCATTGGTTCATTTCACTTTTGGTTTCCTAATGATGTAAGACTAGGTCATATAATCTAAAATGAACACTTTGATTGGTTGAGAACTCTTGTTTTTCCCAAATGATGAAAATCCCTCCTTCTTTCCTCACTCTGACTTTCATCATTGTGAGAGAAAGACCCTTTGTGATCACTGAGCAATGGCTTCTTTAGTAGCTTCAGCTGGTGCTTCCCCACCACCTCCACCACATCCAAGCAAGAGTGGACCACCTGCTCAAGTTATAATTCAGCAAGAAGAGGAAGAAGAGGAAGACGAGGAAGAGCAGGAAGAGAGGCAGTTTTTGCCTGAGGAGCCCAGGACGTCTCACCGGAAAGAAAACTTCATTTGGCAATTTTTTAAAACTCCCAAAGGTCAGAAAAAAGTAAATGCAAGATACGTAACTTGCCTTATATGTCAAGATAGACTGTCCAGAGGAACCGAGAAAAAATACAGTTTCGGAAACTACACAATGCATCGCCATATGACTAGGTGGCATCCTAACAACTACAGTGCTGCACAGTTTCGGAACGACCTAGATAATCTCCCTATTATGGCCAGAAGATCTGTTGTACCGGAAGTAACGGGACCAGAGGGCAGGGAGATGGTGCCAAATATACAAATGAGATTTGGTGAAGTAAAACACATCTGCGTATTTTGCGATGGATTCATTTGCTACGGAGAAAGAAGCATCACTCTGATCAACAGAGCTATTGACTATCATATGCAAGTTTGTACGAAACGCCCAAAATAATAAATACTTTTTTTTTGTTTTGTTGCTCCTGTTGAGCCCTTTACAATGAATCGTTTTCATTGCCCCCTCCAAGAAAACCCCAAAAAAATATAAAACTGTTCAGAAAAATTCAAAAAAAGTAAAAAAATGTTCCAAAAAATAATAAAAAAAATATAAAACAACAAAAACAATAAAAAAAAAGTTCTTTTCAGAACTACCTCCCCGTTATTAAAAAATTGGTACAATATTTGGAACTGTGCCAACCTCTATTTCTCTTAGTTCGCTTCCCAGTTCGCTCGCCGGTACGCGAACCGGAAGCGAACCAAAAACAGTAAGTATAAGGGAAGGAAACAGACACTTATGTTAAAAGAAAGACAGCTATAGGGGAGTAAACTAGAGATACTATTACCCGTAATCCACTGCTGATGATGTCACATATTACATCATTCATGACATGCTCAGTGACATCATCAGCAGAGGATTGCGGGTTTTTTGGCAACGTGCCTTATCCACGGTTTAATAACGCTGCCTTTTGCTTTATATAAGTTTTCAAATTGTATGAAATATATACCAATAGGTCGTTATGAACCTTTAGGTAGTGCTTTTCTTCATGAGGTCTGGTCGCTTCCATACACATACAGATGTTTCAAAGATGATCAAGAAGTTTATCTGAATGGAGAGGAATGCACTGAGACGCCAGATCATTCACTAATGTGTAGGCACATACAGTTACACGGTTCATGCAACAAACACCGACCAAATATGGCTTGCGTGTTGCAAGGCACGCCAGTTCCTGCTATCATCCCCACGTTCAAATTGTTGGAAAATGGTAGTTATTTGATGCTCAATAATGAAGATTGTTCTGGGTTAATTAAAAGTATTCCTTTTATCGTAACAGTAAGTGAACGGGTTATTTGCTGCAGAAATGTTCTATTTCCTCCCACACATGAACATAGGGAGTTTTCAATCTGGCCACAAATACCAACCTTGGGAGCAGATTTCAACGGCATGGCAAGAATAAGAGCTCTTTTGTCTCAGAGAGAGGTGGCCTTGAGTTCGGCCCGTGAAACTTTCGTGCTTCACATAGCGAACACCCGTACAGAGGTGCAGACCCTTTTCAATTCAGATTTGCCTTTCAATTTCAGCAAGATGGTTCGGACTATCTTTAACGCATCCTCCACAAAGGCCCTGGCGCACTTTTTTAAAGTTGTTACCAGTGGTCTCGTGACTTCATTTGAGAAAATCTTTGGAGTCATCCCTGCTTTCTTTCATTCTATTTTCTCCACTCTGCTTCGTGGATTGCCATTTTTACTTGCATTACCAGCGGACGCTCTTGTGCTTTTTTACATTTTTAAATATGGATGTCCCTCCTATGCAACCTCCCGCCCTGCAGCTGCTGACACTGTTCCGCAATCGCATGCTAGAATATTATGGCACAATGCCGTTGGCGATATTAAGCACGGCATATGGATTATCTTTTCGATTCTCCTACTTCACCTGTGTCCAGCCTGTATTTCACTGCCTGACCTGTGATTTCGATTGGGCCATTGATTTGTGTCTCTGCGGACCGGTTTCTCCTGACGTCGACTTTAATCAGCTGATGACTCCTATCATTACTCACGAGTTGGTTTGTCCTGGCGAAAGGATTATGGCTGTGGCATTGATGCATGGACTAATTGGTCCCTGGAATTTACTGGCGGCAGCACAGTCTTTCTTGGAACAGAGCTTTGTTGAAAACCCACCGAGCTGTCCTCTGATGGTGATAGAGGATCCGGTGCTGGGAGAGCACGTATGTTCTTTTCCGCTTTTAAATTGGATGGCTGAACTGTTTTCGGATGAAGACGGTGACTTCCTATTGGAGGCTGTTGCAGCTTATTTTGCATACACAGTTATGTCATAGACCTTTTTCATGTTTGATATGCTGAGTACTAGCATTTCATTGACAATTCATTGACTTATTTGTCAAGTTTTTATTATTTACCTTGCCTATTGGCTTAAGACTCAATAAAGTACTTGGCTGTTTTATTTTTCTTTAGCATTAAATTTTCCTAGTTTTTAATGCTTTACCTTGCGGACCGTCCACATATAAACTTGCAATCTGCTCTCATGAGATGGCACTTCTATTATCTTATTCAGTTCGTTTCCGGATCATGGGGAGGTGTCATCTAGGTCCTGGATATCTTTACACCGTGTTAAGTTAGCATGGGCTCATTACCGGTTTAAACGCCATTTTTCCTTTTTTGCAACTTCTGCACACGACACTTAGTTGTTGCTTTAGCTTTCAACCTAGTAGTTCATCGTGGTTTACATGAGAATAATATGTTATTGCTCTACTATCTGCTTTGCTTGTTAAACTATATCTGTACAGCGAGTGCTAAAGTTTCAAGAACAACACGATACAGAATTGTTATGAGGTCTGATCTCCACGACTTCATACTCATAACATAAGTGCAACTTCTGCCAATTCTGGGCATGAGGCGGGTTTTATATTGCTTTGCCGAACACACATACACAACACTTGATGCGGTTCACATGAAGAGAGAGCTGGTGTATGCTGATGTGATTCCTTCAAATCTAAGACACTAAAGTATGGGCACGCCCTAAACCAACACAAAGAGACCTTCTTAGCAAATAATATAATATGTGTATTAGGGAGGGTGAGATATAAGCAGCCGCGGGCCGTGGAGGGAGTTACGGTGAGGCAGGGAGGCGGGGAGGGGGAGAAGCAGGGTGGAGCCCTCTCCACCCTGCCCCTCCCCCTCCCCGCCTCCCTGCCCCACCGTAACTCCCTCCACGGCCCGCGGCTGCTTATAAGTGTTGCTAACTCTTATTCATTTACAGCATGTTAACATACTATCACCATTCGCTTTTTATGTACTAGTAACTATGCTGGTAATTTTGCTACTGATAATATGTGTACTTGTATTCTCCACCCTGCTTCTCCCCCTCCCCGCCTCACTGCCTCACCGTAACTCCCTCCACGGCCCGCGGCTGCTTATAAGTGTTGCTAACTCTTATTCATTTACAGCATGTTAACATACTATCACCATTCGCTTTTTATGTACTAGAAACTATGCTGGTAATTTTGCTACTGATAATATGTGTACTTGTATTATCTAAGATACTACGCCTGAGAAGACGGCATTAGTAAATAAACATTTCAAATACACATGTGTTCTTCTTAACTCCATGTTCTGGTTTCTAAGAAATATATAACGACCGACTGTTCATGAGTTCCACGTATCCTGAGGTACTATAAGTTCATATTCTGGATTGTCTAAACATTGAGAGTTTGTTATATCCAATGTGACACTGTACCTAGCTTGCTAAGGGGTTTTTGATTACTAACATGAGTTTTGGGACACCCTAATTCGCCGAGGTTCCAATCCTCTGTCCACAGTTCTGTGTGAGAACAGAAACCCTGCGACAGGGGCACCCCCGACCCTTGCTGGAGCTTCATCACACTTGCGATACAACTCCAGCAATGCGCCACCTTTACGGCACAGATACATCACGCATCTGTGCTGTTTTTGCTCCATGATGCGCCGCATTGTAAATGCAGCACACCATAGGTGACGGAACAGCGGCACAGAATGACTAACACATCCCTGGTGATGCGCCAGTCATCATAAATCTATCCCTATGCTTCTTATCTTGTTAGAGATGAACCGCCATATGTATCATCAAAGTTTTTTGCATTTCCTAAATAGCGAACTTTAAGGAATAAATAGCGATTCTTTACCATTCCTAGTTTGCGATTAGCTATTTGCTAATTACAAATTACCCATTCATTTCCTTCATTTCCATAGGGCGGTTGGACTCACTTTTAGCTCGAACGGCTGAATGGATTTCCACGAAACTTGGCAAAATTGTAGGGACTGGTAGCCCGATGTGCCTTTGCTATGTCTCAAGATATATGCTCCAGTGGTTTTTACGAAAATTAACTTTGAAAAATATATATTGGGCTACATTGGCCTATATATATGTTGGAGCCCAAATGTAGCCCAATGTAGCCCAATGAAGCCCAATGTAGCCCAATGTAGCCCAAAGATGGCCGCCAGAGACAAAAAAAACAAATGTAGCCCAAATATCAGCCAGATGTAGCCCAACTATAGCCCAGTGACAGAATGACCAATCAGCTTCGCAAACCTCCGTTACGCGAAGCGGAGCGCTGTTACAGATATATATCTTTTTTTGAACGTTAATTTCTCAAAATCCACTGGAGCACATATATTGAGACCTAGCAAAGGCACATCGGGCTACCAGTCCCTAATATTTTGCCAAGTTTCGTGCAAATCCATTCAGCCGTTCGATTATTATTATTATTATTTTTCTTTGCCCCGCGGGGCCCTTTTAAAACCTCCACATCAAACCTAGGGGGTCAGCGAGGATCTACTATGCCCCCTTATGGTTATTTCCCCCTTTGTTTTGGCCTCCTCTTGTCTCTCGATCCTACCGAGAGACAAGATGGCGGCCGCTACGGACTTTTTGGAATGTTGACAGACGCCAGAGAACCAATCAGCTTCGCTTCACAAAGCTCCGTTGCGCGAAAAGTACGCGTCCTGGGACGCTGCCCAGTCCGCTGTTACAGATATATATCTTTTTTTGAACGTTAATTTCTCAAAATCCACTGGAGCACATATATTGAGACCTAGCAAAGGCACATCGGGCTACCAGTCCCTAATATTTTGCCAAGTTTCGTGCAAATCCATTCAGCCGTTCAATTATTATTATTATTATTTTTTTTTGCCCCGCGGGGCCCTTTTAAAACCTCCACATCAAACCTAGGGGGTCAGCGAGGATCTACTATGCCCCCTTATGGTTATTTCCCCCTTTGTTTTGGCCTCCTCTTGTCTCTCGATCCTACCGAGAGACAAGATGGCGGCCGCTACGGACTTTTTGGAATGTTGACAGACGCCAGAGAACCAATCAGCTTCGCTTCACAAAGCTCCGTTGCGCGAAAAGTACGCGTCCTGGGACGCTGCCCGGTCCGCTGTTACAGATATATATCTTTTTTTAAACGTTAATTTCTCAAAATCCACTGGAGCACATATATTGAGACCTACAAAAGGCACATCGGGCTACCAGTCCCTACAATTTTGCCAAGTTTCGTGCAAATCCATTCAGCCGTTCGGGCTAAAAGTGAGGCCAACCGCCCTATGGAAAACTCAATGTTAAAAACACGTTTTGGGACCCCCCTTTTTTCTCGGCCCCCCCTTGATGAACCCCCCCCAAATTTTCAAGGGCTGCTCAGAAACAAAATGTGCCATTTTCCTGAAAATTTCAGCCATTTCCGTCCACAAACGCCAAAGTTATTAGACATAGAATTTTCAAAAATCCCATAGAGAAAAAATACTAACTATATATACCTACTGGCGACCGCCAGTAGGTAATATATATATATATATATATATATATACAAATTATGTCATCAGTGATGTCCTCAGCAAAAAGAACAATTGAAGGACAGAATGCAGAACAATGTCATACATTCACCCCAGTGCAGAGATCTGGGCCTGAATCCATAGTTTTTTTGGCTCCATGCCATTCCAGTATGGACATAGCCATATGCAAATCAGTCTTGACCTTGCCCCCAATAGTAACAGTCCAGCCGGAACTGCCAGGCCAGGTCCTCCCTTGACTGGAAATAAGCATCCTACGACCAGTTTCGGGCTTTCAGCCCTCATCATCCAGAATAGCTTGAGTCCAGTGGCATGGAAAGCACAGGACCCACTCAGGGTGACAAATGCAAAAAGAACAATTGATTGGCAGAATGCAGAACAATGTCATACATTCACACCAGTACAGAGATCTGGGCCTAAATCCATAGTTTTTTTGCTCGCCATTCCAGTTTGGACCCAGCCATATGGAAAACAGTCTTGACCCTGTACCCAACAGGGACAGTGCAGCCCGAAATGCCAGGCCAGGTCCTCCCTGTACTGTAAACAACCAGTGTTTGCTTTGTTTGCCCTAAGTTGGCAGGGTATGCCCAGACGTATGTCCCTTGTTCACTGTGCCACTGGATTCAAGCTAGCTTGACTGAAGAGGGTTGTTAGCCCGAAACCGGTCCCAGGATACTTGTGTCCGGTCCAGGGAAGACATGGCTTGGCAGTTCGGGCTGGACTTTTCCCATGAGGCACAGGGTCAAGACTGATTTGCATATAGCTGTGTCTGAACTGGGGTGGCAAAGTGAGCTAAAGAATGATGATGGATTCAACCCGGATCTGTGACTGGGGGTGAGTGTTTGAAAAGTTTCATCACTCCGTCCCTCATCTCCTTGTGTTTGCTTTTTTCGCCCTAATTTGGCAAGGTATGCCCAGACGTGTGCGTCCCTTGCTCACTTTGCCACTGGATTCAAGCTAGCCTGGCTATAGAGGGCTGTTAGCCTCAAACCTGTCCCAGGAAGTTTGTTTCTGGACCAGGGAAGACATGGCTTTGCAGTGTGGGCTGGACTGTTCCCATGAGGCACAGGGTCAAGACTGATTTGCAAATAGCTGCGTTTGAACTGGGGTGGCAAAGTGAGCTAAAAATGATGATGGATTCAACCCATATCTGTCACTGGGGGTGAGTGTTTGGAAAGTCTTAGCACTCCGTCCATCATCTCCTTGTGTTTGCTTCAGTGATTTCATTAACATGTCAGCATGTCATTTATCATGTCATGAGTGATATAGGGGGGTAGGGGTGAGAGTAATTCATGCAATTCACAGTAGAGTAATAAGGCCCTATTATCTAAACATTCCGCAAAATTATATAGAATTACATGAGAAGAGAAATTCTGCAGTTAGCGCAAAATGTACTCTTAAGTCCAAAATGGATGTGAGGAGGCTTTTTGCGCTAAGAAAAAAGCACTAAATTCAACAGATCACGTACTGCAGCATGAATAGCCGCTCTTGCTTACTGAATATGCTCTTGCTGTAGGATTTTTTCCTACAGTGTATTCTTGATTACACAAGCAGGTGTAATGGCATTATTATCAGTAATACAAAATTACTGAAATCCCTCTGATTACTATGGCATAATTAAAATTACTCCAAGGCCTAATTTGAGGTCATATTCCTAGCATGGTGGAGGCTGCAAGTAATAGTTTGCTCAGTAAATTATAACTAGCAAATTTGATTGGTATTTTAGTTTTTCAGAGTTCCTTTCTAATTCATTTCAACATGCGTCATTTTAACCTTTGTTTTTTTCAGTGAATTTATGGGGTATTTAATGTTAGGGAAGATCATATTACCCTGCATGACTTTAATGCCTATCTAACCATTGGTATTTTCAATCAAATCATAGTTCTTTTTAAAAAATATATTAAAACGAACACTTCCATTCCACAGATCCTTTGGCCAATTTCAACAGGGGGTTGGCATAGGAAAACTCCTTGCAGTATGCCCTCAACGGTCAGCATACTGTCCCTGCTACTCACAACCTCCTGTTTTCCCTTTATTCTCCATATTTGAGCCCCTGCCCCCAGCTTCTGTCCTCTGTTCTCTGTCTCCATGCCTCGACCTATCCCAAATCCCCTCCCTGTTAGCTTGCTACTCTCGCCCCCTTCCTCACTGCCCTACATTCTTCATTTTCATGTTCTCCACCCCCCTTGTCTGCCTTCTACAGTCTATTGTACTGTCTCTGTACATGCAGGCCTGCCCTCTTGGTGGCTAGCTTGCTACCCGCCCCCTTAACCCCACCCCTGACCTCCATTCTCCATGTTCATACCCCTATCTCTCCCTTATGTTGTCTGTGGACAGCTTACTGTCCCGGCCTACTTGGCTTGCTAGCTGCCCCTGCTGTTATCTTCTTTCCTGCATTCACTGTGGGCATGCTTCTGACTCCTCCCTCCTTCCCTCCATGGCCCATTGTGCTGACCTTGGAGGACTTTTCTGCAAGTTCAATTTTCTGCTCCTGCCTCCTTCTCCATTCACTCCATTGTCCGAGTCCGTGCCCCCACCCCTTCACTTCTTCCCTGAGTAGTCCTTCGTGCAGCCACTGCCCCACCCGCCTGCCTTTTGATTAGCCTGCTGCCCCGACCCTGCTTCTCCATGTCCTACATTGTACATGTGCAAGCCTCCTTGGACTTGCCCTGCATGGTCCATTGTTCTTTTACTGCCCTTCCACTTTCTTAGCAAGGTCAGGTTGCTGTCTTTGTCATTAGCCTCTGCCCCCATTCACTTCCTCCTGCACTCCATGGTCCACTGTGCTGCCACTCCCACTTCTACCTGACCAGCCTGGTATGTTGTTCTCCCACTACCTCTTCCCCTGCACTGCATGGTCAGCTTGCTGCTATTGTCCCCTTCCCACTGGCTTCAGTTTTCTGAGACAAGCCCCAACCCCCTCCTTTCTTTCCTCCATGGTCCTTTAAGCATTCCCCTGCCCCCCCTCTTGCTCACTATGGTCTCCTGTGCTGTGACTTACCTCCATCCAGCATGCACTGCATGCTCCTGTAAGCATGCCCCATTCCCTCCCTCTTGCCCTCCATGGTATGCTGCTTTTCACTGCTCCTCCTACCTAACGTGCATAATAAGCTTACTGCTCTTGCCCCTGCCCCCTCCACTCTGGCCTCTTGTGTCCATGTGTGTGCTCCTGCTCCCTTCTTCCTGTCCTCCATGGTCCATTGAGCTTACACTGACCATCTAGCCTGCCCTATGTGGTCTGTTATGCTGCCACCACCACTCCAACCTGCATTGTATGGTCAGCGTACTCCTCCGGTCCCCTCTCCCAGCCCTCCACTATCCAAGTCGGTGCTCTACCCCGTCAATCTTGCCCTCCACGGACTGTTGTGTTGCCACTATTAGGTTTTTTATTGTGCTGCCACTGCCCCTGGTGCCTGAGCTATGTGGTCACAATATAAACAGAGTACACCATTGATCTCTTTTATGAAGAGTATCATCCTCCTGCATATGTCTGGGGAATCCAACAAGCATATATTGTTCCAACAACCTACTGGTCAGTTCTCGCCCAGGCTGCATCTCACATAAATATTCAGAATGTGACTGAAAGAGTTTCTGCTGCTGATATGAATTATTATTCTCCAATTTATATATAAGTAACAATGGCACAAATCGTATTAATAAAGGTGCAGGTGACGCAGTGCTCAAGTGTGTGGATAAATACAAATGATATATACATAAGATACTAAACAATGCTCACTCGTTCCTTACACTTTAGTTTAGACAATCATGTGTATATAAAAAAGCCCATTCTGTATAATCGGAGGATTGGTGACTTCAGGGTCTGGGCCCAGCTCCCACCCCAAGATCCACACTAAGAAATCTGTGAATTTTGTTGGATGAAAATCTTTCTATGAGGGAACATGTTAACGCCATAACGGAATCCTGCTTTTGAGTCATGTGCCTCCTCAGAAAGACTCATTCTCAGTGAAATTGCTCTCCCTCGCAGCTCCACCATTAAGTGAGGCCTTCCCCTAGCCCCTGCACTCTCGAGTGCTGGTGTTCGAGGCCCTCCTCCACCTGCTGGTTTTACCTGCGCCTCATCCCTGGTTGTCCAGTGGACCTCTGTCTCCATTCCCTGCTGTCCGTGTTTTCTCTCCTTTTTCACTCATTTTTTTTCCCTCACTTCTATCTCCTCCTTCACTCGTTTTTTTACCCTCATCTCAATCTTCCCCGTTTACTCTCCTGTGTCCTCTGTGTCTTTCCTCCACTCTTTCTTTCACTTTTGCTGCCTTATTTGCACTTTTCTCTCTCTTTTTGCCTTTTTCCTTTTGGTTTTTTCAGCCCGTTTCTCCCTGACGCTGCTGTCCCTGGGGCCCCTTCCCTCCAGCACGACCAGTGGAACCAGCCCAAACCAGCTCCACTCCCCGCTGCCAGATGTCCAGCCCCCCCCTACCCCTACTTAATGGAGGCTGCACCGCTGGGCGCCGCTGGGGTGCCAAAGGCAAGCCAGTCTGCGCCCGTCCTCGACCAACACCAGGAACCCTGGATATCTGCACCGCCAACGCTACCACCCAGCGGCCCTCCACGCTCTCAACCCAGGCCGCAACAACAACTACAAGCTAGTATCACCAGCCGACACCCACGGCCCCTTCAGCTGTTACCACTGCCGGCACACCTGCAGCACTGCCAAGACCACTAACCCAGCGCAATCTGCCCGCAAGAACACAACTGAACCGAAGACCCTGCAATGTATCCTCCTCAACGTTCGATCCCTCCACAAACACGCCACCGAAATCTTGGACCTCCTCAACATCATTACCCCGGACATAGCATTCTTTACCGAAACCTGGACCAACACCACCTCTGGACCGGACATCGCCATTGCCATTCCCCAAGGATACAAGATCTCCAGGAAGGACTGCCCCACCCGCCCGGAAGGAGGAATCGCCATCGTACACAAATTCACCCTCCGCCTGAGCACACTCCCCGACGAGCCCACAGACCTGATGGAACACCTTCACTTCAAAATACTAGCCAGCCCCACTTCCAACCTCCAAGGTACCCTCATTTACTGACCCCCTGGACCCCGCAGACTTTTTGCCAACTCCATCAGGGACATCATCATCTCCCTGCATGCCATCGCGTCCACCAACTACACCCTACTGGGAGACCTCAACTTCCACCTCGACAACCAACTGGACCCCAGCACCACATCCCTCCTGGACAATCTCCACAACATTGGACTCTGCCAGATCGTGACCGAACCCACGTACTCAGCAGGACACACCCTGAACCCCCTCTTCACAACAGAAAACTCCATCACCTTCAGCCACACCACGGAACTCCCATGGACTGACCATTGATGCGTCCACTTCACCTTCAGAACACCCGCCATCCACAGACACCAGCACCTGCTCCCATAAAGAAACTGGACCAGAATCCAGCTAACCTCATCTCTCAGCAACTCCACCCCAACCATTTTATTTTTATTTATTTATTTTATTGAACTTATATTGCGCACAGCTACCCGCAATGGGTTTCCCGGCGCCAGGGACAGACTAAAGAAGAAAACAAGCAGTGGCTGAAAGATAAAAACAGATTTAAAGAATTTTTAGAACAAAAAAGTCTTTAATTTTTTGCGGAAAACAGAAAGATTAGTTTCTGTTTTTAGCGCCAACGGGAGAGCATTCCACATCTTGGGTCCCAGATATGCGAATGAGCGGCCTCCCATTTTTGTCAATCGAATCCTAGGAACCACAAGATTGTGGTTGTTGGATGACCTAAGAGAGCGGCCAGGCTGATATGGCAGGGCAAGATTGAACAAGTAGCTAGGAGCAGAACCCTGACGAATCTTAAATAGGAAGCACAGAGTTTTAAAGACCACACGATCAGAAATATTTAGCCAATGGAGGTCACGCAGAGCTTGCATTGCGGACGTTCTCCGTGGAACATTGCGCAACAGACGCGCAGCTGAGTTCTGTACAACCTGGAGTTTATTGATTGTGGCTTTATCTGCTCCTAAATAGAGCACATTGCCATAGTCGATACGAGACATCACAAGAGCCTGTAGGACAGTTCTTCGGGTGGACTCAGGCAACATCCATATGATCTTCTGCTGCTAGACAAAGAGAACACTATCTGCGTGTCGTCTGCATATGAGTATATAGACAAACCGGCGTCCTCAACGATAGAAGCAAGTGGTCTGATGTAAATATTGAACAACAGAGGGCTCAATATAGACCCTTGAGGGACGCCGTAGGCAGAGGAATAAACCGCAGATTCAGCTTTGTTCGAGAAAACCTGAAAAGTGCGCTCATTAAGAAATGAGGCCACCCAGGCGAGCGCTGGTCCAGCAACACCGAGGGAGCAGAGAGACTCCAATAAGATGGAGTGGGACACGGTATCGAAAGCAGCGCTTAAATCAAGAAGAATAAGCGCAAAGGTCTCACCGCCATCGATACCGTGTCGGAGTCGCTCAGTCACCCCAAGGAGTGCGGATTCGGTGGAATAGTTAGCGCGAAAGCCTGATTGGGATGGATGGAGATATCCCACGTTTTCAACAAACTTATTAAGCTGGGTGTTAACATGACGCTCCAATATTTTGGAGCAGGCTGGCAGCAGGGATATAGGCCTGAAGTTAGCAAGGTTTGTGATGTCAGCACCTGATTTTTTAAGCAGGGGAACGACCATGGCATGTTTCCAATCTTGTTCTACCCGAGATTCAATGAGAGAGATGTTAAGTAGTCTCATTAACCACATCGGTGCTCGATGAGGTCCGCTCCTGCGCTGAGTTTTTTAAAAACCCATTATTCATGACGAGCTGGGCTCGTCATGAGCGTGCTGGGAGGCTACTGCATGACGAGCCCAGCTCGTCATGAGCGTCGAAGGGGTTAAGAATCGACGAGGTTCAAGGTCAAGTTGTTTCAGTATCTTCATAGGGACTGGGTCCCTCGGAGAGTCTGACCTGATGCTTTTCAGACAAGACAGGAAGGAAGAATCATCAAATAATGTCCAGTTGTAAATGAACTCAGTGGGGGAAGCAAAGGCATTGCAGGAAAGACTGGGTTGAGAAAAGTCATTAGAGGGTAAAAGGGAGGACAAAGATTGGTAAATGCCCTCAACCTTAGATATGAAGAAGTCTGCAATGGCATTGCATTGTGTACCATCCAAAGCCGGCAGCGCAGGAGTAGTATCAGCTCCTGTAAGTTTCTTAACAGTAGCAAAAAGAGTCAGAGGACAATTTTGCACTGAGGTGATTGTAGAGGCGATGTAAGAGGCCTTGGCACGTTTACAGTTTGCATGGTAAACTTTTAGTTCTTCTTTATAAATCACTTTGGAAGGAGCAGAGTAAAACATCCTCCATTTCCTCTCCAAAGCTTTACATTTAGCACGTTGATTTTAAGCTCATCCGAGTACCAAGGTGCTGGTGGGCGCAAGGGTCTACATTTGCTGCTAGACCGGGGAAGCAGAGCCGACACTGCATCTGTCAGCCAACCAAAAATAGGAGCATTCAAATTCTGCTCAGAGTTGATGGAAGATGGAATAGTCTCGGTCAGACGCAGATTAAAAGCGGCTACATCGAGCCTGTCCCAGCGATAAGATGATTTAATTTCCTCCACATAAACATTGGCCGAATATAGACCAGGTGGTAGCTCGAAATGTATCGCATAATGATCAGACCAGACGAGCGGACGCGCCAAGTAAGTGCAATTAAATGACAGAGTGGAAATAATAGGATCCAGGAGATGACCGGCAAGATGAGTAGCTCCAGAATTACAAAGTTTGAGGTTGACAACCTCAAGATCGGAAAGAAGAGATTTATTAAGGGGATTGTTAACATCATCTAAATGGATGTTTAAATCACCAAGAATGGTGAAATTATTCGATTTTAGTAGTGTTGCTGAAAGGCAATCAACGAGTGAGGTAATCCATGACGCAGCATTTCCGGGCGGCCGATAAATTAGCAGACCGGAAAGCGTCATCTGAGGATTAATCATAAGTTTGAACAATTCTGCCTCACTACCTGGAAGATGTAAGGGTTCCAGTTTGCATTGGTAAATAGATTTAAAGATGATAGCAATTCCACCACCTTTACCTGAGGGTCTGTCCTGATGCAGCACCACATAGTTTGGTGGAATAGCTGCGGCTATATCAGGACCCGAGCTAGCATGTATCGCGGAAAACGATGAAGCCAACACCACAGCCCAAACCCTGCACAGATGGATCTCCGACAGCGCCAACACCATAGCCCCCATCAAGAAAAACAACAACACCCACGCCAAGAAATCTAGATGGTTCACCGTCGAACTTTGAGAGTCCAGATTCACTTGCCGCCGCCTCAAAAAGGCCTGGAGGAACACCATATCACAGAAGCCCACAACAACTTCAGAGCCGCCAACAAAGCCCACCACCAACTCATCAGAAAAACGAGGAAAAAAGCGATTGAAGACAGAATCTCCACTCATGCACACAACAGCAAAGAACTCTTCAACATCATCAAGTAGTTTGCCCAACCCACCAGCGAGTCCACCAACATCCCTCCCTCACAAGACCTCTGCGACAAACTCAGCACCTTCTTCCACCACAAAATCAAGAGCATCTACAACAACTTCGACGAAGACAACCAACACACTGAACCCTCACCAACCACCCCAACACCCTGAAGACAGCGATCAACAACTGGACAGCCCTCACCACCGAAGACACATTGAAGATGATGAAGTCAATCCACTCAGGGGCTGCCACAAACCCCTGCCCCACCATATTTTCAAAAAAGCCGCCAACACCATCGCACCCATGCTCTGCCACACCATCAACTGCTCTATGGCAACCGCCTTGTCCCATGATGACTGGAAACACACTGAGATCAACACCCTGCTGAAGAAACCCTCAGTGGACCCCACAACCATAAAAACTGCAGACCCATCTCAATGCTCCCGTTCCCAGCGAAAGTCTTCGAGAAAGCCATCAACAGCCAACTCGCCACTTTCATCGAAGAGCACAACATCCTTGATTCCTCCCAATCCGGATTCAGAAAAAAACACAGTATGGAAACCGCCCTCCTCGCTGCAACAGATGACATCTGAACCTTACTGGAGAAAGGAGAAACCGCAGCCCTCATCCTCCTCGACCTCTCAGCGGCGTTTGACACAGTCTCTCACCGCACCTTAATACTCAGATTCCACGACGCAGGGATCCAGGACAAAGCCATCGACTGGATCTGCTCCTTCCTCTCCGGCAGAACACAGCGGGTCAGACTCCCCCCTTTCCTCTCGCACCCTCCAGCTACCACCTGCGGAGTACGCGCTTCAACTTCTACATGGCTCCGCTTGCCCCCATCGTCAGAACCTACAAACTCAACATTGTGTCATACGCAGATGACACCCAAATCATCCTCTCCCCATCCAACGAACCCAAAGCCGCCAGACACAACTTATGAGAAGGCATGGAAGCCGTTGCCAAATGGATGAAAAACAGCTGCCTACAACTTAACACCAACAAAACTGAAGTACTCATCATGGGCCCAAACCCAGACGCCAGGAATGACACCCCGGTGGTCCCCCACCCTCTGAAGCCTGCCCACCCCCACGGACCACCCACGCAACCTGGGAATCATCCTGGACTCAGAGCTCAAAATGGACCACCAGATCAACTCCGTCTCGTCCTCCTGCTTCCACACCCTCCGCCTCCTACGTAAGACCTTCAAATGGATCCCCCTTGAACACAGAAAGACCGTCACTCATGCCCTGATCACCAGCAGGCTCAACTACAGCAACGCACTCTATGCTGAAATAAAGAAAAACCTCACCCGCAAGCTACAGAATATCTAAAACGCCACCTCAAGACTGGTCCTCAACCTCCCAAGACACTGCCACATCTCCCACCACCTGCGCGCACTCCACTGGCTCCTCATCAAAGCTAGATTCACCTTCAAGATGCTAACCCACGCTCACAAGGCCCTCCACGACACCGGACCAGCATACCTGAAGAGCCGACCCAAATTCCATGCTCCCCAAAGGATCCTACGATCAGCCCAGCTCTCTTACGCCGTGGTCCCCAGCACCAGAAAGACCAGATCGGGAGGCCCCTCCTTCTCCTTCTGCACGGCCAGAGCCTGGAACAACCTTCCGCTCCGCCTCAGACAGATAACATCGCTCCCCATCTTCACAAGAAACCACAAAACCTGGCTCTTTGACAGACCCCCGCCTTGATGGACTGGAACCTGCGAACTCCCCTCCCCCCACCCCACAGCGCATTGAGACCCTTATGGGTGAGTTGTCGTGCTTAACAAACACCTGATTTGATTTGAAACACCTGATTTGAAAAAGTTCCCCCAGTGCAGACAAGAAAATCCCTAGTCCAGGCCCTCATAATTACCCACCTGGACTATGCTAATGTCCTACTGGTAGCCGCAAATGAAGCACTGTCTTCCAAACTCCAGGTGGATCAAAACAACATAACATGGCTAATTATTCATTTTCCACCCGTCTCGCCCTCAGAGCCTAATCTCAGATCCCTCCACTGGTTGCCCATAAAAAACAGGCCATGTTTAAACTTCTCTGCGTAGTTCACAAAAACTTGAGTGGAAATGGGCCTTCCCATCTGCACTGCAAACAACAGTCATATGTCTACACCCGGTGTGAGAGGCTTACCTGGTATATGATGTCCACTAATGTAAGTGGGAACCTTGCACCAGTCCAGACAACCCTTATGATGATTTAAGAGGTCTCAGACAGTATTAGGGGCATATTCTCAAGGAGCTATCGGTGAGTTATCGGCACTTTATCACAGCCAAAGTCACGATAAACTTATCTCCCCATGTACAAGCTGGTGTTAACAGCCCATATCGCAGTCACAAAAAACATCGGCACAGATGACCCCCGCCATTATTGCTAATGAGATGCAGAGTAGGCGTTCCAGTGCAAAAATCCACGGCAACACCGCTTTGCAACATTCTCAACGACCAGCCAGACAGGCGATAGGATCACAAAACATGCAGTAAGGCGTGTTAGCTGCATGAAATTGACACCTGCTGTGACCTGGTGTAAAGTCAGACCATAGCCTGCACCAGAAAAGGGAGCCAAGGCCAGAGCCACACCTGAAGGGCAAAAGATGCCATGGAGCCACTGAGCATGCAGGCCGGACACCCAAGAGGGCCAAAACAGCCACCGCCACCACCCCCAGGACCACACCCCACCCCCCGGATCCCCACCGTCCCCCGGACCAACACTTGAGGCAGCGCAGACAAAGACAGCGACCCTCAGAAAATGCACCAACCTCGCAGACCCAACACCAGAGAATCCAATGGCCCAGCACAGGCTCAAAGGAACAACAATCCTCCGCATCCTGAACATCAATGCCTACAGGCTGACAGTACCAACACAGCAGATAACAAATATACCACCTCAGACAAAGCTGCTGGCCGTGCATCACGTGTGGGCCACTGGTACCCTCCAACCAACAACCGCCAGAGTCGGAGGAGTTCCACAGCCAGTCCAATAAAAGTTCCACACAACTGTCGTGGTGACATCATCAGCCTAGTACCCCACTATCTATACTCCACTATCTATACTTCCCCCACACTGCGCAGGAACAGTCGGAGACCAAGCAAAGCATCTACACCAGGGCTGTCTTCCCGCACGTGTCTGGGGGCAATTGACTGAACACATATCCTACTTGTGACCCTTGCAACACTGCACACAATAACCACAACAGAAAGCACACATGTTCCATCAATGTGCAAGCAATAGTGGACCACCCGCGAATCTCCACCAACGAAGACGCCAACCACCCAGGCAGTGTGCATGATTCTTACATCTACGGACAGTCCATTATCATCCAGCGCTACCAGGATGGCACCTACGGAAAAGCACTGCTCGTTGACAAGTACCAAATGAACACACCACCCACCTCAACTCCACAATCATGCAGCGCACACCACTGGGAATACACACGTTACAATCGCACATACAACATGCCAAACATGCCCACCCACCAGACATGACAGTACAACTTACTGTGGGAACCTGGGCCAGCTATGCACATAAGCCATCAACGGCATGGCACCTCAGCCACACGATAGCAGAATGTGGGAAGAGGTGGGGCCAAACATGCCCACCCACCAGACATGACAGTATAACTTACTGTGGGAACCTGGGCCAGCTATGCACATAAGCCATCAACGGCATGGCACCTCAGCCACACGATAGCAGAATGTGGGAAGAGGTGGGGCCAAACATGCCCACCCACGAGACATGACAGTACTAAGCATGGGCGGATCTAGCGGATCTCGCGTACGCGAAATTGCGGATTTACGGATTCGCAATCCGCGAAGATCCGCGAACTCTAGCGGATTTGCGGATTTTCCCGTTTTTTGTGTTGGCGCGCGTTCGCGCCGATTTTGGGACAAGTTCGCAATTGCGAACTTACTTTTCGGCTCGCAACGGCCGCGACTATGTTGTTTCTACGTCTGGTTTATCATCACAGGTTCACAGCACCCTCTGTTTCACCACTGCCACCCTCTGGGACACCCATGCCACCCTCTGGTACATCCTCACTGCCACCCATTAGGTTTATTTATCACTGTAGATTATGGTGGTTGAAAAAAGCAAGCACACCTGCCCTTCTTCAACTGCCATCAATTAATTTGTGGGTCATTAATGTGTCAGTAATTTTGAAACTTCCAGTCTGGCTGGCACCTGCTTCCTTCCTTATCTGTAATTTGCTTTTTGTTGCAGTGAAATTTTTTTTTAAGAGACCTTTATGGTCTACTTGTAGCTATTCTATGAGCCTGCTGTTTGGGTCATAGCAGGGTCATAGAATAGTTGCAAACTCTGGAGGGGCCCCTCAGGAAGCACTACCTTGAATGTTACTAATGTTAAGTTTGAACTTTTGCACCTGCTCATTGCTTTCAGTTTAGCTAAAATCGTTTTTTTCTGCAATTTTGCGCGTTTTTTGGGGCGCGAATCCGTGCGAGATCGATTTCGGAAGCCGCGAATACGTGCGAATACAAAATTGTTTTTTTTGCGACGTGTATGTTCGCGTGATCTTGCGCGTGTTCGCGAGGCGCTTCTAGCTATACGTTTGCCAAGTTACCCTATCGGTCGTACACGGGCGCGGCCATCTTGTTGGCGTGACGTAATTCCATTTCCGCCCGCTATGTGTAATCTCGCTAAGTGTGCTGCTCGCTAGTACAATTTCGCGCGTACTCGCAAGGAAAATCTCGCGCGAACTTACCCACGCGGTCGTGAACGGGCGCGGCCATCTTGTTTCTCATTCATTGCTATGGTTCTGGGCATGCTTTCTCTATCCTCTCTCAATCTCTGCCATCCTTTGCTTGTTTGAAGTTTTTTTGATCTAATTTTACTTATTATCTATCCCTCTATTTTTCTAGCTCTATATTTTTGTGTTTTCTGCAGCTTTTAGTTACTTTGAACCCTACTTTTTTTAAACTCTTTTCTTTTCTTCTTCACTATTCTATTTCTTGTTTATCATTTAACTCTATTTCTGCCCAGACCATGGTAAAGGGAGCCGGGAAGCACCCTGAGAAGGGGAAGGGTCCCGCACCCCGTGCCCGGCTCCCGTGCGGGCGTTTAAGGGGGGAGCAAGTGGTCCCGAGGGAGATCTTCAGCGCGGAGGAAGTGGCGGCACTGATCTTCCACGTCCAGCGCCGCCTCCCCAAGACGATCCTGGGAGGCGGCAAGATCGCGACTGGCTATGGCATCCGGGAGCGTCGCAAGCGGTGGGAGAAGGTGTGCCGGGCCATGTACAAGATCTCTGGGGTCCGGCGCACATATAACCAGGCCACCCACCGCTGGACCGATGTCATGGACCGGGAGCGGGACTTGCTGGACGCGCTCGGCGTAGAGGTCCCCGGGCTTGGTGAGTAGTAGTAGTAGTACATTTACTACTCTGTTTTATCCTGCTCTGTTATTTGCAAATCTTTGTTCTTTACCAAGAGCAATAATGCTGCCGATTACATTGAGGTAAATTATATTTCAAAATCTTCTATGCATTTCAGGTGCACTGCTCTCCTTCTCAGTAGCCTTGCTTGCTACTATGCTTCTTTGTTTTGTATGTTGTGTTCAGAAGCATTTCATTGGCCTGAGAAATTATGTATGAGTGTAGTGTAAAGAAAAGAACTGCGTAATGCTAGACAGTAAGGGTCATATTTTCAATTACCGGCGCATCCCTGCAAAGTAGCAGGGATGCGGCAGTAATTGTGTGCCATGCCACCACCACCCATTGGCCCAAAACGTCACAGAAGCCTTACGCATCTGTGCCGTAAAGGCAGCGCATTGCTGGAGTTGCGTGCCAACGATGGCGCAGCTCCAGCAATGCTCTGGGGTACCCTATCTCCCCAATGCTGCATCAAGCCGTACGTCGGCTTCAAGCGCGCAGGGTTTGAGTCATGCATCATTGTCCTAAAAGTGACTGATTGACATCTTGTAGATTTCCCTCAGCCACTTTTAGGATTCGTTCCTGCGCAGGTACGCCCTCCCTTGCGCCGGAACGCCCCCTGATGGCGCAGGGCTTTACAACGTGATGCATCGCCCATATGCCCATATGTGTTTTTTTTTTATATATACGCCGCACCAACACCATGGCGAGTCTTTTGTTCTGCCGCTGCGTCACAAAAGGCACGCAACAATGGAGGAAAATGAGCCGCAACTTCCGCAAGGGACTTCTAAATCAGCCCCAACAGACTGAAGTCCAGTCCTTCCTTTAGACACATGGCTATAAGAAGAAATAGTGGCGGTGGTGGCGGGTGGATTGATAGGTTGAGTATTCACTGATCTGCAAGCAGGATGGACTTTGTCTGTCACTTCGCGTGCTGCGCACTGCTGCCTGCAGTGCCAGGCCTAGGCAAACCTCTTTAGTAGTCTGTTTATTGAGTTACATAGGAACTTTCTAAGTCAACGTTCCGCAAATCAGGCAATACGAATAACGTAGTATACCACATGAGATAGATCCCGTGGAATAGTGGTCTATCTATTTGCTATTTTTCCAAAATATTTTGTTATTGTTCTTTTGAAATGTTTGATTTGGTTGAAAAATCTCATCCATGTTTTCTGGTTTTTCTTTCTTTCATGTTGTACATCAGCTCCCCCCAAGGGCAAGAGGACACAGGAGGAGGGTGCTGAGGATGCAGGCCAGGATCGGGCAGGCGAGGGCTCCTTTGCTGGCCCCAGTAAGTTTACATTTTAATAAACAGTACCTATTTTTTCCTAGCGTTCCTCATTCGATTTTTTCTAAATCGTCTTTGATCTTCTTGTAGACTGGATATAAATTCTTATCCTGCCTCGAATATGACTCCCTGTGGTATTACTAGACTATTCTTATTAGTCTGTCTGTGTAGCTAACTAAGATTGGACATTTGGCAATTCCATTGGACTCCCATTATATTCAGCAATACCTCTATGCACTGTCTCCTTACTGACTAGATAGTGTGGCAGAGTCATTCAGCTCCCGAAGTCACCGATTATAGATCCCCAATGATCTCTAGATTATCGTACGCAGGACAAGAGAGTAGTACGGAGTCACAGCACAGTCAAGAAGTGTCAGAGGCACTCATGCTTGCAAAAATTCCAAAACCTTTAGCTCATCCACTCTAGTCTAGAGGAACAAAAACCACAGAGTCTATTTAAGTTTAAAAGCTTTATTAAAAGTAAACACATTTATTAAAATCTACTTTGTCATAAAACTATTTAACTGAAAACGGAAAAGTGGTTAGTGCTGACGATTAATTGGACACATTTCTTGTGGTCGAGCCGAGCTCTCACCTTGTTTGAACTTGATCCTGGTCGTGTTCTTAGGAGTCAAGCTTCTGTCTGTTAGGAGAAAAAGTGGTGCATGTTAAAAATCAAAAGCAAGCATTCATCAGTTGTGCATAAAAGTGCAGCAAGACAACAGCCTTCCCTGGAAAATGGGACATTTTTACTATGGAGTAGACAGTCACAAATTATTACATTGTATTCTGTTTTTTTAACATTTCTCCTAGACCAAATATTATATAGTAGTGAGTGGTGTATTCTAACATTCTTAAATGTACTTTGTAGGTGTAACATCTGGTGACGGGGCCAGCGCGGAGGTGGCTGTGTTGGGCGAGGACTCGGAGGCCTCTGGGGAGGAGGCGGTGCAAGAGCCGGCGGACGGTCCTGTGGGGGATCAAACGGTGGTGGCGGAAACAGGTAAGCTATATATTCCTTACTTATTGAGATTGAAGACTGCATAGTGTGCTTTCTGCACGGGTGTATTACAAATCAACCAGGTAGTAGCCTCCTCGAAATGTACTCC
This sequence comes from Lissotriton helveticus, assembly GCF_964261635.1. Taxonomy (NCBI): domain Eukaryota; kingdom Metazoa; phylum Chordata; class Amphibia; order Caudata; family Salamandridae; genus Lissotriton; species Lissotriton helveticus. The sequence continues at coordinate 825,315,787 of NC_136057.1, forward strand.
GACTTAGCTGTGAACTTTTTGGTGAGAAGAATCCCAATAAGTTCTTAGACGAACGTGATGGATGGGATGAACGAAAAGCGAAAGAAGGGTGTAAGTAAGTGGGACGCGAACTTGTATGATGGCTGGCAAAGAAGAACGATATGTGTTTGCTTGGCCCCCGAGGGGGCTGGGAAGGAAAGAATATGGTATGGTGCATGGCTGGGTCAATGATGAAGCAAGGATGGGTGGAAGGACAGCAGCCTGGGTGGGTGAAACAGAAACTGTATGTGTGCGTATACTTTGACTGAATGGATGCCTGGAGCATGGTATTCTCTGACTCTTAAATAGCACATGTGTATCTAGAGAGAGTAGATGGTCGCCAGGTGAAGTAAGTGTTACCTTGAAGAGCATGTACCACCGCACCCGCACGTCCGTTCCAGTGCAGGGAAGGCAAGGAAAAGAAATTGTAAATGTGTCCAATACTACCATGAATAGTAGCAGTACTTTGTATTGCGTTTGCAATCACAGCATATATCTGGTTATTACGGTGGACACTCCGTACCTCTCTTAATAACTTTAGTTTACTTGTATGACGTCATTCATGTGTGGGTGTATCACTGTTCACTCAATATTAAGCAAAGCACCTAAAGTCATCTCATCTGTCATTAAATACGTCCCATGTGAAGTGATAGATAATCAAATTAGTTAGCTTCTTCATTTTCCTTTTCTAGTACTCATTTGCACTGTAGGGTGAAAGGTAAATTAATTAAGCAGTAGCCCTTGTAACAGAGTATTCTCAGTGCCACCCGTAATAGAAAAGTAATAGCTTCACCACCTGCATGTACTGGACCGGTACAGTAACGCAAGTCTGTCTCACTCATCATGGTGTGCAACTTTTTTTCTCGGGTGCAAGTTCACTGTGCTGTCCATGTCATTCTGCCGGCTTGCATAAGATAACGTACCAATTTCCCTAAACAACAGAGAAGAAGAAGAATAAGACTGGTGTACTGTCATAGTCGACTGTAATGGAAGTCCATAGTGGTCGTAGAATTTGTTCATTAAACTACCACTAATGTTAGAGCAAGGATGCAGAAGTGGGAGGTTACATAGATACTGTCCTCAATAGTTATGTACTGTGCTTTCAATTTGCTACTTGTACTCTGTGACCCAACTTTCGGCTCAATCACTTTGTGTTATTAATAAGGAGCATTGGTTACAGACTATGTCTTTCTTTCTTCATATAGTTGCTCCTTCCAAATCAACAACAAGGAGGGAGCAGGCTAGATTGGCCCGGCAACGGAGGCTGGAGGCCACTGTCGCCGAATATCGGCGGCTGGTGGCCCTGGAGGAGGAGGAGGACACGCAGTCGAGCGGGGCAACAACGACATCCTCGACTGTGACCACTGCATCCTCCTCCGTGACTAAGCCAGCGGGACTGAGCCGGGCTAAGAAAGACGACCGCCACCGCCAAGCAACCGAAATACCACAGGAGCTGCAAGGACCGCCAACGCCGCCTACGAGTCCGCATGTCCAACCTGGAGCAGGAGGTCCTGAGGTATAAGATCTTGGTTAAGGGCCTCCGCTCCGAGCTTGCCACCCTCCGTAAGGAGTATGATGCCCATGCCGCATCATGCACCAGCACCAGCACCCTCCAGTAGTGGAGTGTCCCTTGCCCTTTTTTTATAGACTTTTGGGGGGTGGGATTTGGGAGTTGGGATCGTTTTGGGACGTTTCAGAGACAATCGTTGGGGTTAGGGTGGGTGAGGGAGATTATTTTGTTAGGGCTAAATAAATATATTTTTCAACTTTATCTGACCATACCTGTTTTTTACTGCTTTTCAGTCTGGTGGGTGGGGGGCGGGGGTGTAACAGTAACTTTGTTTTCCTGAACAGTCGTAGGACTTTAGTAGTACAACCGTCAATCTCTTGTCTACTCCGAAATAATACTCCATTATACTACCTCCCACCAAACGCTTATCTTACCTGTAATTTGTGTTAGAAATTAGGGCTAGGCCCAGGGCTGGCTCCAGGTGAAATGGGGATTAACGTTGTCAATCCTGGGCGGGTGACATTTCCTCATTGCGGTGGTACTAGTGGTGTGACACAGTGGCAGTTGCATGCCTATGGAAAAAAAGAAAACGAAACCTTGTTTGTCCTCCTTACTGTAGCATTACAACGGTTACGGTACGATCGAGAAAATAGCAGGTGACAGTACACTAGAACAGTGCCATAATGTAGCCTAACAAATGGTAAAGTATTTGCTTGCAAGTATAACTAGTACTTGCGTTGAATTTATTTGACATTGGCTACTACTACTAGAAGATATAGTACTGAAGCTGAGTAAGTCTAGAAGATATCCTCGTATTCCTTCACCAGCCTTTTGCTATGACCGTATCCTCCCCAGCAAGTGTGTGGAATTATTGATGTCATTTTAGTCAGACATCAAGCAAAACAACACAGCCCGGGGGAAGAGGGTTAGGGTTTGTAAAATGGATGGGAATGGGGGTTTCTTTTTGGGTAGGTTTTGTTGAGAGAAGAAAAAAAAAGCAGAGCATGGACAAACAATAATTGAAGATACAGACAATCTTTGGTTACAAACTAAAGGTAAGCACATGCAGTCACACTCATAGAATAAAAGCCAACAATGGATACTGTATCTGTATTGCGTATGTTGTTGGAGTTGTCCTGTTGAATTTGGTAAGTAAGTTGCATGCAGCAAACAATTCCTCTTATTGGCGGCACTCCTCCATTCCAGCTGACGCTTCGTCCATCAATGTGGTGACCACTGACAGAAGACACCCTGTCCACTGCCTGCCTGGCGGATGTTGACTGAAACCCGGCCTGTAATTATTGAACGGAAAACAGGAAGTGCTATTACAATAACACTGATAAATAAATAAAAGGTATGTACGCTGTGTGGTTCAAAAAGTGACACTTTGATTTCCCTAATAGACAGTACAATATTTTTGAAATTGCGTGCTCTGTCTGAGTCACCTTTTTAAGGATCAATAAGTATGGCCAAAATATTATAGCGGATCTTTCCCCTCAAGGTAGGTGTACTACTGTGTTTTAGAACAAAATTTGACCTTCCCAGCAATGCTCCCACCAAGACCCTTACTAAAGCCAGTCGCAAAAATGTAGAAGAACCCCAATCATATCTCCAAAAACGATGCCTACCAGAAAAATGGTTACAAAACGTACTTTGAAAGTAACAGTAGGCCCAAATACAGACCGTGGATTGTATTCAAACCACTTGCAAGCAAGCAAAAGTATCCATAGCCAGCATCGCTCCAACAGTGCTCTACAACAACAGAACGGCGTTGCAATAGAACCCCCCGAAACACATGCAATCCTGCTGCTAGGGCTAACCCTAACGAACCCTAACTTACAAAACGTGACAAAACTGGTGTTTCCTTATGGATTTTGTCCAACAAACTTCTAGCCGGTATTAGACCTTCCCAGGAATGCCCCAGGCAAGACCCGCCAACCCACCCGCAAAAAAACACCCGACACAACACCCCCAAACAGCGAAAAAGCTAAATCTCATACTTACAATGTCTCTCGGCCTTCGGTCGAAACGCGGCGCTGTGCAGCTAGGTCATCATCATCATCAATCATCATAACTCCTGTTTTCCACCACGGATTTCCTGAAAAGCAAATGCAATCAAGATTAGACTGTCGCAGCAGTGCTTCGACAAGACAGAGACCCCGGCCGCAACCCACCCACGAACAGCAGGAAGCCCCCCAAAACGCTACATTGAGCAAGATGTCAGAAGAAATAGCAAAAAAAAGGCTGTTCCTTATGGATTTTGTCCAAAACACTTCTATCCGGTATTAGACCTTCCCAGGAATGCCCCAGGCAAGACCCGCCAACCCACCCGCAAAAAAGCACCCGACAACACCCCCAAACAGCGAAAAAGCTAAATCTCATACTTACAATGTCTCTCGGCCTTCGGTCGAAACGCGGCGCTGTGCAGCTAGGTCATCATCATCATCAATCATCATAACTCCTGTTTTCCACCACGGATTTCCTGAAAAGCAAATGCAATCAAGATTAGAGTGTCGCAGCAGTGCTTCGACAAGACAGAGACCCCGGCCGCAACCCACCCACGAACAGCAGGAAGCCCCCCAAAACGCTACATTGAGCAAGATGTCAGAAGAAATAGCAAAAAAAAGGCTGTTCCTTATGGATTTTGTCCAAAACACTTCTATCCGGTATTAGACCTTCCCAGGAATGCCCCAGGCAAGACCCGCCAACCCACCCGCAAAAAAGCACCCGACAACACCCCCAAACAGCGAAAAAGCTAAATCTCATACTTACAATATCTCTCGGCCTTCGGTCCAAATGCGGCGCTGTTCAGCTAGGTCATCATCATCAATCATCATAACTCCTGTTTTCCACCACGGATTTCCTGAAAAGCAAATGCAATCAAGATTAGAATGTCGCATCAGTGCTTCGACAGACACCAAAAATTACCCACAAACACCCGGAACCCCGCCAAAGAGCACCTCAAAGGCAAGCAAGTCAGCAAAAACGGCAAGAAATTTCCACCTCATATTTGGTCCAAAACACTTTTGTCCATTATTAGAGCTTCACAGCAATGGGCCCAAATCCGTCAACTCACCCGCAAAGAAGTACAACACCCCCACAAGTGCTGAGTCTTTCTTCATTGGGCGTAATCCAGCACTCTGCTTGGAGGGAAATCGCAGTCTGGAGGAGGAGGATAGAGGAGCATGTTCTTCAGAACTTGTGAACCTGAGGAATGTAGACTGCGGCACCTTCAAATCAATAAGCAAACAAGTGAAGACAGTTCTGATGATGGTCTTGTTTTTGGGATTAGGTGATTAAAGTTTGAATTAAATTAACTGTGCAAAACAAAGAAAGAGAGACACAAAGCACACAGGAATAAAAGTGAATAAGGACGAAAAAGAAAGTTCTTGATTGATTGTCTCATTTTCAGGGCTCGGTGTCAGGGAATAAGAACAAGATTTCGTCATTATACTCTGCGAATTCAGGCTGGATGAGGTCAGTGACACCGAACAGAGAACAAATCCCCTCATCTACGTTGCCGTCCTCCTCGTCTTCATGCGGCGTGCTTTCTCGTACTTTGTAATCTGGTGGTATGAGGTGCTGATTCATCTTGATCATTGTCAGCCGCTCCACATTTTTGGGCGAGAGGCGGCTCCGTTTGGGAGTTACAATGCCACCAGCAGCACTGAAAACACGTTCAGAAGACACACTTGCGAGTGGGCAAGACAAATAGTTTATAGCCAGGTTGAAGAGCTGTGGCCACAATTGTTTTTTGCCATGCCAATACTGCAATGGCTCATCATTAAGAAAGACCACTGTTGAGTCATTCAGATAGTCCTGCACCATCGACTCAAGGTCAGCAATGGTTCCTCCACTTTGCTTACTTTTTGCTGTGGCTGTGACATTTTTTCGAGAACCATACCCAAGCAAACTTAGCCAATCCTCTACAACAGCCACTGTTTTTGTTGTGTGTGGTGCAGATGATCCAGTTGCCGGTGTCTTTAACGGCTGAGAGGTCACTTGTGCCCCAGCCACAGGTGCAGAAGTGGATTCTTGTGACTGGGGATGGCCTGCTGATGCTGATGCTGATGTACTGGCTTCTCCTTCAATAACCTGCCGTTCTTTTTCAAACCTCTTGGCTGACCAGGCTAACCAATGTTTGTACTTTTGAACATCTGCATCAGCAAAAGGAAAGAATGCTTCGCCTGCCAGCGCCTTTTTGTAGCGTGGATCCAGAATAGTAGCACAAATGTAATGCTGATCTGACTTCATCTTTTGAAGACGTTCATCACCACGTAGGCGCTCTAATAATTTCTCAGACAAAATAAAATGGTCTTTTTTTTGTACATCTTTTTCAAACTCAGAAGACACCGCCATCAGTTGGTGCTCCAGCATGCACAACAATGGGATAGCTTTTCCCAAATTACAGTCCTCCTGGCTGACTGCACGCGTGAAGAACTCAAAAGGACGAAGCATGTCTGTCAGGCTTTTAACTATGTCCCATTGCGCCGCACTCATCCGCAGGTCCTCCTTCTGAGATGTACCCTCTGTGAAGAAATAGTGATCGAGTACCGTATACTGCTCATACAGACGCTCAAGCATGTAGAAGGTTGAGTTCCAACGTGTTGCCACCTCCTGGATGAGTGCTTTCACTGGCATTCCACGTTGAAATAGCAGTCTCCGCAGATGCTTCCGGGCCTTAAAAGAATGGCTGAAATGGTTGCACATTTTGCGGCAGGTGGCCATTACCTCGAACGCTGTACTGTCTTTATCACTCAAGAATTTTTGAACTACCAGGTTGATACAGTGCGCCAAACACGGCACTCTAACATGGTCACCTATCTGCATGGCCTTAACTACATTGGCGCCATTATCCGTGGAAACATAACCAATCTTGAGTTTTAGGGGGGATAGCATTTTCAAGAGCTTTTTGTTAAACTCTTCCAAAAGGTTTTCTGCTGTGTGACTTTTCTCCAAGCCAAACATGGCTAGTGTTGCATGCTTCCGAGCAGCTTTGAAAACTTTGTCCGGGTCAACACCTGCGTTTAGCTTTGCTAAAACACCTGAAAAAGAGACCCAGTGTCCAGTGATGCACATGTAATCAGCGCCTGCGCCACTGGTCCACATGTCTGTTGTCAGATGTATTGTCTGAACAGCACTCTTCTGCAAAGCTGCCCCAATCGCCTGCAGCACATCTTCATGTAGTGCTGGAACCGCAACTCTGGCAAAATAGAACCGGCTCGGAACCTTCCATTTAGGGCAGTGCGTTGCCACTAATTCAAGAAAACCTACCGCTTCTACAAAAGAAAAAGGTAGAAGGTCCACAGCTAGCATTTTAGCCAGCTTAGTGTTATACAGACGCGTCAGTGGGTGGTTGCGTTCATATGGCACGTCTGAAGTAAGCATTGTTCTAATGTTGCCCCGGACCAAGCATTTACGGGCTGATAATGACTTCGTTGACCCAATTTTGCTCGCTGGTGAACTTTTGTGCGTTGGTGTCTCACTCGCTCCAACACTCTTAGTGTGCCTCACATTGGGTGTGCTGCTGACAGGGGTACTGGGTGTAAGGGAAGTGTTTGACACGTCTTCTTCCTGCTCGTCATCATCAGATGAAACATCAACGTTTCCTTGAATTTGGCCTTTCTTGATCGCATCTAGGTGCGCAAACCATTTGACAGTGTGCTATCTCCTAAGATGACCTCTCTGGCCTCCGGTACCATAGTTGGTACCTGGCTTACCACGACTAACTGCTTGCTTACAAATGGTACAAATGTCAAACTTTGGATTTTTTGGACAAACAGTAAAGAAGTCCCAAACTGGGGACTTGAAGTGTCTGTGGGACATGGAGGAGGCGGCGATACTGGTGGTGGTGGTCATGAAGCTAATGCCAGATGAAGTGGAGGATGTGGATTGCCCAACTTTTGTACGTTTTGCACTTTCACCGCCACTAATTAAGGTCGAGGTTGACGGAGGTCTCTTCTTGCCCGAAAGAAATATGGAAGCGGGACGAGTTGGTGTACTACTTAACTCCAATGATTGTGGTGTTTCCACTGCCTCCTCATCGACAACATCATCATCACGCTCAGCAGCTCTTCGGGCTAGGGTCAAAATGTCTGTTTGCTGCATGCCCGCTGGGGCTGCAGTGACCTTTATGATGACTGGGTCGTCGTTGGCAGAGTCTTCATCAGCAGCAGTATCCGCCACTTCTTGTTGAGACTCATCACACTCCATAACTCTGAGACTTTGGACGAGCTTCCTTTTACGCTTAACTACCTTTGTTTGTTCCCAAGTTTGATCCGTATCATCAGAAGGAGGTGTGCTTGAAGAGGATGTAGACACCACCCTTGATCTCTTCCTTGCTAGGGGTGTGGAAGACAATGAAGGATCATCAGGAGGAGTGGCTTCCTCAAATGATACCTCGCCTTGATTGTCGATTTCCTGATGTGCCCCTACTTCGGGAGGAACAACTATTGTGGGCACTTGTTGTGACCCTCCATGCACCTCTGCTTGCGCATCTCCTTGCGCTGCCTCTCCTTCCACATGTACTTGGGCTTGTACTTGCACATGTGATTGTTGTTGCGGCTGTGGTTGTTCAACACTCGTCAGATGAGCTACAACAACCTGTGTTGATTGAGGGACATTGCTGCTGGTTTCTTGCGATGAGCCAACATCACTGGTCGATGGTGATTGAAGAAGTATACTGGCTGCCTCTGCAGCACTCAAGGGCTTGGACTTAAGTTGGCGTGGTGGTGGTGGTGGCACTGAGCCCAATGGAGCGGGGGTGCTGCTGCCAGCTTGGTCCCCAGCAGATTTCGCTGCAGCTGCTGCAGGCATACTTTTCTTTTTACTCACAAAAAAAGGGGCGGGCGGCACACCAGTGTCCTTGGTAACTTGCTTCTTCTGCTCCTTACTGGCACCTTTCTTGCTAGAGGAGCTACGGGTTACTTTTTTTGGGGCCATCTTCTTCAGAGCAGTTCAGCAGGCAGCAGTTGCACGAGTTGCAGAGGGTTCTGTGTCCAGACGTGACGTCGCGTGACGTTATGCTGCACACACCGCTGCAGGACTTCTTCCTGGCACTGGTGGTTCTATTGAGTCTTCTTGTGCACCTAAAAGCAATGGAAGACAGAGGAACATCAGTTCAGTTATACACCCCAAAAAATCGACAAAACACAGAAAAATGAGCACAATCCCATGCCATCCATGATGTTTACATTGAAGACACCCCACAGAAAGACTAGGGACATGCAAGTATGCAACACTCACTACCCCTGGGCATAAGGGATGAAAAGTAGGCAAAATAAGTGCATGCCTCAGACACTGCCTCTCCTCAAAATGGCCCCCTTACACCCCAAGCACATGTTGCCTGTACCAGCCAGCACTCAAGATGGCCACCACCACCACCCACATGGCCAGTCCACATCAACAGTAGTACACCCCCAAAAAACAGAAAAACAGCCAGAAATCACCACAATCCAATGCCATCCATGATGTTTACATCAAAGAGAGTGAGACCACACCACAGGCACACTCAGTCCATGCACCACCACCACCCCTGGGCAAGCAAAAGGCCACACCAGCAGCCCCCCAAAAACGACAAAAAACAATAAAATAAGCACAATCCCAGCCCATCCATGGCCTCAATTATGTTTAAATTCAAGAAGACACCCCACAGAAAGACTAGGCCCATGCAACACTCACTCACCACCCCTGGGCAAAGGGCCACACCAGCAGGCCCAAAAAAACGACAAAAAACAATAAAATCTGCACAATCCCAGCCCATCCATGGCCTCAATGGTGTTTAAATTCAAGAAGACACCCCTCAGAAACACTAGGCCCATGCAACACTCACTACCCCTGGGCATAAGGGATGAAAAGTAGGCAAAATAAGTGCATGCCTCAGACACTGCCTCTCCTCAAAATGGCCCCCTTACACCCCAAGCACATGTTGCCTGTACCAGCCAGCACTCAAGATGGCCACCACCACCACCCACATGGCCAGTCCACATCAACAGTAGTACACCCCCAAAAAACAGAAAAACAGCCAGAAATCACCACAATCCAATGCCATCCATGATGTTTACATCAAAGAGAGTGAGACCACACCACAGGCACACTCAGTCCATGCACCACCACCACCCCTGGGCAAGCAAAAGGCCACACCAGCAGCCCCCCAAAAACGACAAAAAACAATAAAATAAGCACAATCCCAGCCCATCCATGGCCTCAATTATGTTTAAATTCAAGAAGACACCCCACAGAAAGACTAGGCCCATGCAACACTCACTCACCACCCCTGGGCAAAGGGCCACACCAGCAGGCCCAAAAAAACGACAAAAAACAATAAAATCTGCACAATCCCAGCCCATCCATGGCCTCAATGGTGTTTAAATTCAAGAAGACACCCCTCAGAAACACTAGGCCCATGCAACACTCACTACCCCTGGGCATAAGGGATGAAAAGTAGGCAAAATAAGTGCATGCCTCAGACACTGCCTCTCCTCAAAATGGCCCCCTTACACCCCAAGCACATGTTGCCTGTACCAGCCAGCACTCAAGATGGCCACCACCACCACCCACATGGCCAGTCCACATCAACAGTAGTACACCCCCAAAAAACAGAAAAACAGCCAGAAATCACCACAATCCAATGCCATCCATGATGTTTACATCAAAGAGAGTGAGACCACACCACAGGCACACTCAGTCCATGCACCACCACCACCCCTGGGCAAGCAAAAGGCCACACCAGCAGCCCCCCAAAAACGACAAAAAACAATAAAATAAGCACAATCCCAGCCCATCCATGGCCTCAATTATGTTTAAATTCAAGAAGACACCCCACAGAAAGACTAGGCCCATGCAACACTCACTCACCACCCCTGGGCAAAGGGCCACACCAGCAGGCCCAAAAAAACGACAAAAAACAATAAAATCTGCACAATCCCAGCCCATCCATGGCCTCAATGGTGTTTAAATTCAACAAAACAGTTGTATCATGCACCCATAACCAACCCTGGTCCTACTGGATACTGTGGCTACCCACAATATAATTTATTTAATTTTCTGAAAAAGTTCAAAAATTGTACTTGCAGCAACTGTAATGCCCCAAACAAACTTACTTGTGAAAGTTGATTTCTAATCCAAAAGTGATCCAAAGACAGTCAAAAAGGCCTCAAATCCAAATATCCAGCAGCACCCACAAAAAGTAATCCTTCCAGCTCCAGATCCAAATGAAAGTGACCAGGAGATGGACAAAGCACTGGGAGGAGCCTGCTGGACAGGAACAGGAAGTTGGAGAATGTGGGGCACTTCCTTCCTCCCCCCCCCCAAAATGGACTCCTTGCAAAAAAAAAGGCCATGCAAATGTCAACCTGAGGAGTGATTCTGATAAAAATCATAATTTTCTGAAGGTTTATCCTGTTTGCTGGTGATTTTCTTGTGCGAAATTGCAAAATCTCTATTTCGCAAGTGCGAGATTGTTCCTTTCCGCCGCAACTACGTGTTCGCAATTGCGAACTCTCGCGAGGTGTGCTGTGCAAGGTGGCAAGCCGCGAGTACGTATTCGCGGGCGACAAACTCCCGCGGGAACACGCAGCAAGATCTAAAATGGCGCGTCACTCGCAAAGAAAAACAACTCGGCAAACGCTAAAATGACGGAAAGTGAACGCCGTGCACCACGCCGCGCGCCGCAACCAAGCAAAAAATCCGCCGCGAGCGGATTCACGGATTTTCGACAAATTCGCGAGAGTTCGCGGATTGCGAATTTGCCGAAAATCCGAAAAATCCGCGAGCGGAGCGGATTTTACGCCCATGCTTAGACAGTACAACTTACTGTGGGAACCTGGGCCAGCTATGCACATAAGCCATCAACGGCATGGCACCTCAGCCACACGATAGCAGAATGTGGGAAGAGGTGGGGACCAGGCATGGGCAAAGGAAGCAAGTGACCCATGAATGAGAATGTACACAATGCCAAGTGTGGCGTGGATGTACTGGCCAGACTGCAGTATGCAGACCACACACATATCCTTGTCAACACACTTTGCTGGTTTTTGGAATGTAGTGGGGAAGCTCACGGAAATGTAGCTTGTTACGTCCCCCCTGTAGGCGTGAGCGGAGTAGGCTGGCCCGGCATAGGGGTGTGAATAAAAGGCACGTAACTCTGGGCGTTGTCCTTTTCTGGAATGCTCAACGTCTCTGGCAGGGCGGCGCCTCTCACCCTGCCACGAGGCCTTCGCCATGAGTGGTGTTGCCTGTGATCCTGTGTGCCTGCTGTACCCCGGGCTGCTGGACCCCGAACCCATCTTGTTAGCCCCTGCGCACACAGGCCTAAATGCTCACCTGTCGACACCGGCGTGTGTTGAAGAGAGCCCACCACGTGGTGGTGCAAGCTCTAAGCCCAAGGGCCACAACCTTGGCAGCCTCCTAAGACCATCACAGCCTTAGCGACACAGGCCCGCAGTACTCCTTTCTTGTTGACATACTCTACCGGCATACACAGCGGACTAGTAGGTCACACATTTGGAACTGTGTCTTGATTACACTATGGAAGAGGACGATGTTTATGTCTGAGTTGAAGTCACTATACTCCTTTTGATGTGGTGCCACCAAGTCTGTGTATATCATTCCAACCACACGTGTCTGTGGGCCCACGCGGACAACTGACCTCGGGCCACACAGTACTCGGGTAGGACCCACATGTTGAACTGAGTTTTGATTTTTCAATGGCAGAGTTTGTATCATTGTACTGGCATCACCGCAGACTGCATCCCCTCCCAGCCCCTGTGCCACTAAGTCTGTTCCCCGACATTCATGGACACTCTCTGGTAGAACTTCGGTGGCGTCTGAGTCTGTGGACTGGGGCCTGTCTTCATCTCATCTGGCTGATACGGAATTGGTGGTGAAAGCGAGGCTGTAGCATTCCACTCCTCCATTTGCTACCTCCCGACAGCTTATGCCTTCCGCATCAGGCCCTGGAGGACACCCTCCATTGTCTCCCGCAGCCCTCTGCCACATTCCCCTTGGGCCTCCATGAGGACCTGCTGAGTTAGTGTAGCCCTGCCTCAGTAAACCCCAAGGTACCGTCCCATGGTGGGGTGTATGTTCCGGCCGCTGTGCATCCAACGCCACTAACTCTGTGCAGCTCAAGTCAGGGACCCTGTCTTCTGAGATATTGTATGGCCTCTAAGATGATGGCCTTGGGTCATCAACGCCATGTGTCTGTGGCCCAGTGCTGTCCACTGCCTCCGGCCTTAACTGCGGTCCACCAGGGCTCACACATCAAATTGAGTCCTGACCGGCCCGGACGTCCCATCACCGTAGGAGGCACACGCCACCACCGCCAGAACCACCTCCAAACGCCAATTGCCCGAGTCAAAACGGTCGTACTGGCAGACTAATGGAATTGCTCACACCGGTTGTGGATGCCATCATCTGCTGAGAACCAGCTCAGCCCTCCAGGTGCCACTAACTCAGTGCACCATGAGTCATCGTCCATTTCTGTTTTGGTTACGTGCTGTGGAGAGCTCACGCAGCAATGTCACCTCAGGCAGTGTTGGAGATGAAGATGATGCAGGTGCACTGCAGCTGCATCAGGAATATCCCGAAGGGACACAATCCTAGACATTTTCTTCACATGAGCGCGCTCAGCTATAGTGCCCCAACCTCAGTACACTGTGAACTCAAAGACACTTCTGTTTGCTCATTGGGTGAACTCTGTACTAGCTCCGGCTACCACTATGATGCTCCGCTGTTGTCTCTGTATTGCTGGTGTTTTCTGTTTCCGTTTTAATAGTGTTCACTGATGTATTTGTTGCCAGCACCAACAATTCCATGAGGGCTGGCTTACACTCACCCCACACACATCCAGCACAGGCGTCACTGTCCCTGCCAATAAAGGGGCTGGGCGCACGTAGCCGTAGCCAGTCCTACCAACTATCTGAGTGTGTCCGTGTGGTCATAATGTAATGCATGAGGGTCCCCGGGCCTACAACATTACATTGTGCTGTGTACAACGGACGCAACCATGCCCCCGCTGGCAGCGGGTACGACCTTGGATATGTAGCTTTGTCGTCAGTCACTCAATATGTAAGAGGAGTGTACTGGGCTGTCGTGCGGAGGTCCAGGGTGGGTGTGTGGATGGTGATTCTGGGACTGTGGGCATGGTTCAGTACAGGAAATGTGCAAATGCATGTGTCTCTGTCGCAGTGTGGGGCTGCTTTGTGGGGTGTAGGTGATCCTTGATGGGACTTAGACACCCCGTTTGTGATGTAGTTCAGCTTCCATGAGCTCTAACCCCACCCGCACCTGTTTGGCCATCTGCTTTTGGCATTCTGACACCTGGCTTCTGAATGTGATGTGGTCTGTGCAGGGCCTGGGTTCTCATCTAAGTAGCTTGGCTGCCCTGGCCCTGGTGGTGGATTCATGGGATGTCCATGAGCTGTTGTAGAGCATCAGTGTTGGAGGTGTGGTGTTCTTCTCCAGCATCACAGATGAGTTGTCCTGTTTGCTCTGCAGGAGGTGTTGTTTGTCCCTTTGTAATGTGAATTGTATTGACATGTATGTTGGCGCATTGTTCTTGTTGACATGCAGACTGCATGACAATGTACATTGTGATTGGTTGGGCGGTGCTGGCAATTTGATGCGGGACAGTGGACATTTGGACTACGTGATGGATATGAGGTTGTACACGTACGTAAGAACCTCACTGTTTCCTTCTCTGTTAGATGTGATTGGCCTGTTTCTGCGTATGACCGGACCCAGTTGTGTCCCCTGTTGTGTCAGTGATGCACTTACTACCACATTGTCGGGGGATGTGCTGTGATTGCTATGGGTGTGTGCTGCAGTGTGCCACGGGGATCAGGGACATGATCCTGGGTCATTATGGGTGTGCAGTGTGCTACATATCGTTGTGCATGTGTGTCATTGTTCCCATCATCCCCGTTCCCCGAGTCCCTGGTTGTTACTCACCCTGTTGATATTATGTCAGGTTCTATTGAGGTGTGTCCGTACTCCCACCTGCTTGCACCGTCTCCACACTGATGACTGTGGTCTCCATATCCTCCAGCTCCTCCTGTGGTGCAGGACTCCCTCCTCCTGTGGCCGTTGCTGCCTTACTGTTGGCAGCGGGTTTGTGCTTGGTGTGGCTTTTCACACCATGCCAGCGCCTCTAGACCTCCTCGACACTCCGATTGCATTCACGTTAGTCTCATTGTGAGTCAGTTGATGGTAGTGTACTGTCACCTCCGTGACGCTGATCTGGTTTTCCTGCGGACTGCACCCTGTCTTCCTGTTCCTCTTCTCCTTGGCCTTCCCGGACCCGAGGTTCCTTGCTGGTGGTCTGTGGGGCTTGTGGGGTTTGCGTTGGCCTCTGCACTAGGTCCCGGTGCATACATGGTGCTACGCAGTTCGAATTGTTTTGGTGTCTTCTTTTTGTTGCCTTTATAGTGCATTTTCCAGCCGGTTTTCGCTGCTGTTTGTATCGCGATTGGCCTCATCGCAACTTTTTTTGCGTTGGTGTTTCGCATTTTGGCAACGCCGCTGCGTTGTATTTATCGCAGACATTTGACGCGTTGTTGTGGGCATATCACCCAGTACCTCCGTCTTGTGAATATTGGGTTAACACATCGTTGTTTTCCCGTGAAAGACCCCGATATGAAGAGTTACGTTAAGTTACTTTCACAGTAATTGTCACACGTTCTTTAGTATATCCCCCTTAGAAAGCTATCAAAGTGGTAGCGGTGGAGAGCATCCTTCAGGTTTAGTCTTGAAGGAGTGTAAAGCAGCTTGTTTTACCAGAGTATAATCTAATAGTATAGTTTAAATGAAAAAATAACCACACCAAGTATTTAAAAAATAGGTTTTTATTATATAACACTATCTAGTATGTTAAAGTATCTCCTACATGGAGATAGCCACCAAGCACACAAAACTAAAGCAAAGAAATCACAGTAAATAGCATTAATACACAGTGGGCCTTGGGGGGGGACCGAACCATTTACTAAGAAAGTGGTATAAAAACCACGATTCCAGTCAGGATAATGTTGAGAGGACGTAGAAATGCTGGGAACCAACAGAACCACCCAGATAGGGACCACAAGGAGAGCGTGAGCAGTGTGTGACCACAACCGCGTGCTCAGTACAAGTCTAAGTGCAAGTCGTGGTTCGATTTTTAAACATTAGGGACCCTGTTGAAACCCTGTAGAAGACAGAAGGTTGGAGAGCCACCCCACTTGTGGATACCGTGGTACCCAGGTTACCTATTTCAGGGACGCTGGGTGCATTGTTGTGAAATGGATTCGGAAACTGCATTCAAACCAAATGGAAAACCTCAGTAAAGGGTCGCTGCTGGAAGAGGAGAAAGTGTCTGTAGGAATCCAAATGTGAATTCTTGAAGAGGAGTACCTGAAAGCAGAGGGGACACCGTCTATGTCACGTGGGAGTGACCAGGAGACTTGAAAGATCGATACCCTCCAATGTTGGGTGCTTCAGGAAGGATGACAGTGACATTAACTCTGCAGCTGCGAGGACCAGGCGATGCTGAGGACAACCAGGCCCCGAATACAAGCTGCCCCACGAAGGATGTAGAGTGCTGAGGGGTTGGTGTCCGGCGGGAGCACAAACAAGCCTTGGCAAAGGTAAACCATGCAGGAAAGCAAGAAGGTGCACGGTTAGGACCAGCGAGGTCCAGGAGATTCACCACAAGCATGGGAGTGAGGGCAGGGATCGAGCATTCACGGGAACCCAAGGAAAACAAAGATACCCTCAATTGGTCCCACAGGCCAGAGGCACAGGGATTGTGAGAGGACCTCGAGCAGCTCACCAAAAGGAGCAGGCCACGGTACCAATGGGGAGATGTGGGTGAATATCTTGGTGGAAAAAGTTGCCAGAGGTTGACGCTACTTGGAGCCCAACGCACTTGTTGCAGAGTTGCCAACAAGCATATGCACTTGTAAAAGTACACAGTGCACAGGGGTTTGGTTAATGCAGCCCCCACAAGGGATTCTGACCTCAGACTTGGTGAGAGGGCAGCTCAGGCCTTGGAAAACGTGCACAACCACCACCTGTGTAGTTCAACCCTTCGAAGTCCACAGAAGCTCAGGATCAGCAGACCGATCAGCAGTTTGAGGTGCCTACGGATTTAGGGGAGTGACTCCATCTCTCCAAGGGAGATTACTTTGTTTTTTCTTGATGCCTCACAAGCCTTAGAAGGTTTCTGTATGATGCAGATTTTCAGGTGCTGGCAAGCACACCCACCCAGCCCTAATACACTAAATCCTGTCTGGGAGGTGGTCACACCTCCCTGTGACAGGATGCCTATTTTTCTGCCTTCCCCTGCTTGAGCTTGGCTCAGCAGCAGGAGGGCAGGAATATGTCTCTGATCGACAGCAACCATTTTGTGCTCTCCAGGACTAGAAGGCTGGTACTGGGAACTCCCAGAGCCTAACGGAAGGGCTCTTCCAGTGATTGGAATTATACCTTCCACACCGTTTATGGTGTGGGAGTATGATTACAACATGTTTGATACCACACATGATAGGATTCATTGCAGCTGTTTTTGAGATGGTCATCATGCGGTTACGCAATGCTCCTCTATATAGTATATGGCTGCTTCACTGACAACCCGGGAGAATGGACTCCATAGACTGCAGTGGTGCCCTTCCTATGCAGGGGCACCCTCTCACTTAGAAACAAGCACCCTTCCCTCAGGATTGTAAAGGCCTGGTATAGGGGTGACATATAGGTTTTAAGTGCAGTGACCCTTGGATATAGTGAACCTATATCTTTCTTAAGTGCTACATGCACCAACTTACACAGGCTGCAATGGCAGGCCTGTAGTTCCATTTTGAATGGTCTCTCATAGGTAGCATAATACATGCTTCAGCCCATGGGAGAACTTTAGGGTACCTATGCCCTGGGTACATGGGTATCATAAACTAGGGACTGACAAGGGTACCCCAGTATCCAATCTGGGATGTACCTAGGTACTGAACACAACAGTTTAGGGAGAAAGCAGATAGACTGGGGTCCTGATTGGCAGGATCCCTGTCAAACTAGTCAAAAACAGCATCATATCAAGCAAAAAGTGGGGGTAACCATAAGACCCAGATCCTACTTTCCTACACCCAGTGCCTTGGATCCAGTAGTTAATCCCTGTTACTTTCTCTGCATATTTGTTCCACGAGGCAATGTGGGTACTCTTTTTCACATTTAGCCCCCATCACTGGAATCTGCTTCCAATGTGTCTGGGCGCAGGTACTGACTTTAAACAGTTTAAGAAATCTCTTAAGACCTGGCGTTTTTAGCTGCATGACACGTTGCACTCTGGGTCTTGCAATACTTTGGAGTTCATATTGTGCAGAGAGACCCAAGCTGGAGGGACATGTGCACTTTATAAGCAAACTTAAGATACCAACATAACAGTTTGAACTGCTAAAACCCCTGCTGCCTGAGCTGCATGATCATCTTGCTGCCCCTGCTTCCTCTCTCCTAGCCTCCATTGCCCGATTCTGTGCTCCTAGCCCATCACTCCTGCCCTCCGTGGTTCACTGTGCTGTCATAGCTTCTCTCCTCTGTCCTGCATGGTTGGCTTTCTGCCCTAGCCATCTCCCCCTGACCTCCATTGTCCTTTACTTTGCCACTGTCCTCCTGCCTGCCCTGTGTGGTCCATTTAGCTGTCGCTGCCCCTCCCACCAGCTGGGCAATGTCAGCTTTTTGTCTCTGCGCATGTTCCTTTCCCCCACCCTCTGTTGTCTGGATCTGTGCCCCTGTCCCTTCCTTCCCTCAGCATTCTAATTAACAACTATAGAGTTAACATTCTTTATTTATGACACAAGTGTGTGTTAGGCCTGTCAGTGTTAGGGTGGTCTTCATTCAAACATTTTTCCAATCACCTCTATGTTTGCTGATTTTATTTTTACTGGCCTTAGGACTGTGCACTTTACCGTCAAACAAGCTGAAAATGGCTTACACCGAATTGGGCACATTTTATTTAATTGCAAATCCCTAGCAAAATGGTTCTACATGTACCCAGGGACTGCAAATTAAATTCCACTTGTGGGCCTGCAGCACTGATTCTACCAACTTAAGTAGCCTTTTAAACATATCTCAGGCCTGCTTTGCAGCTTTTGTGTATTGATTTGAACTGCTGTTTCGACCTGGTAATATAAACTGTTTTCCTTCCTTTTTAATACAAAAAAGTCACCAATAGGGTAAAAACAGAAATAGCCCAGGGTAGGGTGCAGTGTGTTTCAGAAGTTGGATATGTTCTTTTAACATTTTTACATGTCCTGGTAGTGAAAAACTCTCACATTAATGTTTTCACAAGACAATGCCTACCACACCCATTAGATAACATTGTGTTAACTTATGACATTCAATAAAGAATAACTTTCAATTGGGAGCAGGTAGGGATATCAAGTTTGGTTTCTAAAGTATTGTACTATAAAACCAGCTGTAAAGCTAAAGTCAGATTTTATATCACAATTCTGAAAATACCAGTAGTTTTAAACAGTTGGCATTCTCTTATCCCAGTCATTTGGTGCCTGCAGCCTGTATCTTGGGTCACATGACTAGGTTTAACTTGAAGTTGATCCTGTGTATTGCTCCCAGACAAGGAGACAGAGGGGAAATAGGTGTTGACAGGATGTGCAATCTCTGACTTGATGAGGAAGAAGAGCTGTTACCTACTTTACTTGTACATCACAATCACAAAGGGTTTTGAGAGTAGTCTTGTGTGACCTCAAACAAGCTGGGGCTTGAGCAGGAAGGCAGGAAACTTCAAACACCTCTTAGGGTGTGTCAGGATCGCTAAACCAAGAAAACAGAAAAGGCAGTCTATCAATGTAGTGTCAACAGGAATCAGCAGAAGACACAAGAGAATGTGGTGGATTTCTAAGTAACTGATACAATCTAACCTTAAGATGGCTGCAAATGGTCTTGTGCCGGTTAGGCAGGTTAGCAGTCTAGCAGTGGAGCCCAATTACAGAGATGCAGGTGGGTCGCCCGTTGTGTGGCGCATTTCACCTGAGCAGTTGGAATGAGAGGACGTTGTTCGAAGCACCGCTTAGATAGCTCGGAAAAAAAAGGGTGTCGCGCTTCTATTATCTGAAGTTCGTCATTGTAGGGAGGAGGCTACGAGTTTAAGTAAGACTGTTTCTGTAAAATTATCGGGGCATGCGCAATAAAGTACTGGGGTGGAATAATCCGCGTCTTGCGCTGCCCAAAAAAGATAATGTCTTGCACTAGAGCATGCGCAGTTAAACCGGCATGCTGAAAACCTAAAAATAGAGTCAGCACAAGTGATTTTTCTTTCGTTACAAAGACAGCGTGCATATTAAGACTTCCAGTGGTAAAAAGATACAGTTAGAATCTGTAAGAGCCAGCACGAGTGAATTTATTTGAAGACGGTTGCGTGCACAACATATCTGCCAAAATACAGACTTTAGTTCAAAGTTCATTAAAATGCACGCCCAAGTTTATTAAGCCAATAAACACATCGGAGGAGAGATAACATTACGCCTGCCATTCAGTACAGTGTTATTAACTGCAATTTAGTTATTATTATTATCATAGTTTATTTTTCACAAACAATAAAAGAAGAGAGAGCTGAATAATACTACAAGATAGGTGAAGCAAAACAATAATCATACTTACCAATACAGAATCCCAATATAAGGCAGCAGCTGTGACTGAATAAGGTGAGAGAACCTGAAGGATAAAAGACACAGAATAAGGAAAGAGACAGGCTACATTTACATTATTAATTTGTCTTTTCTAAATCCATTAGTTGCAGCATATTACAGAAAATAAAGAAAGAAACAACCCAAATAGAAGAGGAGCATAGACCACATCTAAGACGGGTAGGTCTAAGGGGAATAACATTTATCCAACATAGGAACTCAAAAGGTGATATTGTATTTTTAATTGTGTATCTTCTTACAGCTTAACTACAAGCTAGCTAGAGGAAGAGTGCAAGAAGACAAGACGTCTGAAGGAATAGAAGAAAATTCAGACACGGTGTGGCTGTCTCTTCTCTGTCCGATCCCCTTTCCCCCGTGGAACTCCATCAGCCATCACGCTAGAAACTGTGTGAGCGGCGGGGGAATTTCAGGAAGGAATTGGGAACTTGCGACATCCTGCTTCTGTGCGTATTGTTGGAAGAGCATGATTTGACAGAGTTTCTGACAGGGTGGAAACCTCTAAAATGTTCTCCTACTTTAAATTGGGCACCTGGTATAAAATGAAGGCCCTCAAACTCTACTTTTCAGTACACCTCTGGACCTGTGGAAGACTCAGAAGGACTGTTGTGCTGTTCTGCAAGGACTGCTACTCTGCTGTCCTGCTGCCTAGCCGCTCTAATGTCTGAGGGAAAAGGACTTGACCTGTACCTTGATCCCAGGACCACCAGTGTGACTCCAACGGCTGATTGTCTGGCCTCCTTATCATATCCTCAGGAACATAAAAGACTCCAATCATCGTAAATTCTGCACCTGGACTCGGTCTGCTGTGAGTCCTACCCCTCAAATGGTGCTACCCCAGTCCTAGACCCTTGAAAGTGGGCCAGAAGGTTCTCTGCTAACCCAGCTGGGGTCTTGTGGGGAGACCCAATGCAAGCGATGCATCTCCTCACAGCTTTGCTGGTCAATGCATCCCCAACGCCAGATGTCGCATCTCAGCCAGCAGTCTTGTCAGAACTGCCATTGTGCAATGAATCCTCAACAGAGGCGTTCACGTTACAACCCCTCATTGACTGCATTATCGGCAACAATGCAGAACTATGTATTGCAAACCTGCAGCTTCTTCAGATCTACCAGCCACTACGCATCTTTGATGCAGGACTTTGCATTGCAAGCCCCTTGATGATTTGTTTTTATCCATTTATAGAGCGCATGGTTACACCACTGGTGTGTCCCCGCACTGACACAGGCACTCTGAAAAGATGTGACTGCAATCTGCATGTCCCACCGAGTTGCACAGGCTATCCAAGATATTATCTATATTATGTTTTCAGGAATAGCCAGGTCTTTAGCTGTTTGCTGAATCTACTTTCGCATGGTTCTGTCCTTCGGACCATCAGTAGGGTGCTCCATGTTTTTGCTGCGAGGTACCTGAAGGAGCGTGCCTCCATTCTTTCTCTAAATATTCTCGGTACAGTCACCAGTGCCTTCCCCATAGATCTTAAACTCTGCTCTGAGGTGTACTGGGTTAGCAGTGTTTTAAGGTACCTTGGGCCTCTGTTTGACAGAATACGGTGACAATGGCGCATTGCCTTAAACACGACTCTCTTTTCCACTGGCAGCCGGTGCAGTACTGTCAGGACTTTCTTCATGTTAGCTCTTCTCGGGAGGCTAAGTACCAGTCAAGCTGCCTTATTCTGCACCCTCAGTATAGTCTTTTTTGTAGCACAAAGATATAGTACATTCCTGTAGTCCATTTGGAGGTTATCACAGCGTGTACTATGGTTTTACTGGTGTTAGGTGGCAAAAGATCAAGGACTTTCCTAAGGACTTTGATGGCCCATAGCATTTGCCCACTATCTTCTGAATCTGACTGTCGAATGCCAGTTTGGAATCAAACTAAATTCCAAGGTTTTTCACTTCTGCTTTCGGGGTAGGTAGTTGGCCTAGTGATTCAGGCCACCACACTGACAACCATATGGTTGGCGCCTTGCCTACAAGCATTACCTCTGTTTTACTCCCATTTAACTTGAGGCAATGGTTTGACATCCAGTCTGCCACCTCTTCCAAACATTTGGAGAAACGGATTGCTGCCTGTTCCCTGTCTTGAGTTTGCATCACAATTAGCTGTGTGTGATAAGCGTAGGAAACAATAGACACCTTATGTTCTTCCATTTGCTCAGCCAGTGGTCCCACGTAGAGGTTAAATAAAGTAAGGCTCAAAATTGATCCCTGGGGCAGTGGGATACTCACGGATAAGTATATCTGATGTGCAAGTTGGAAGCTCCGTGCAGGGAGAAACAATATCATCCAATGTAGAGCACTTTGCCAGGCCTCTAATCTTTGGAGGAGCAGCTTGTGGGATACGATGTCAAACGCCACACTGAGATCCAACAGGATCAGGGCAGCCGTCTGCCCTTCGTCTACATATATTTTCATGGCCAGGAGTTGTGCTGCCTCCGTGGATTGGGCCATTCTAAAATCTGATTGAGAGGGGTGCAATAGATGGCAATCTTGATGCAGATGTAGGACTTTGTATCACAGCTCTTTAGTAGCCTCTGAACCGCCAATGCGCGACACATTTTCGACGTAGGATCTCACAGCTCTCCCCAAACAGGTTATAAGGTACTTTGCTCACCTGGCCTAACTAAGTCCCTGTATCCAGCCTACCTCATTGTGGTCGGCCTGAACATATGACTTTCACCTGCTCTGGCATGACCAGATAACTATAGTTGGCACGCTCTTTTTCTAGGCACCATTTTCAGTTTAATTTTTTTAATTGCATATCTTTGGTTGTACTGCTTGGGTCTTTGTTGTTTTGATCTCAAATAATTGATTACATTATACTCTGTTTTTCTGAATTGGTGTGGGATTTTCCTCGGGTTGTGTTTTCGTTTTATTACTGTTTGATATGCTACATAAATATTTAACACATTGCCTCTAAGTTAAGCCTGACTGCTTGTGCCAAGCTACTAGAGGGTTAAGCATGAGTTTATTTGGGGTTTGCTCGTGACTTGAGCTGGAGAGACATTGTGTTTGTTACTTGAGTCTGCTTCATAACCCTCGACCAGTAACTCAATTTACAACAGTGTGGCACATCAGAAGTCATATTGATTGAATCAAAACTGGTAAATCTAAAACATTTCCTTCAGAAATGATGATCATGAGGGATTTTATATTAGATTATGGTTAGCTCTTTAGAAATATAAAATGAGAACACATTTTCTACATTCCTAAATAGTGACATAGGGCTTTTGAACTAGTTGCTATTTTGTGATTTTTATCTAAATAATAACTGAATTATTTGTTGCAGAGTTTGCAGTCCCATGGCAAAGTGTTCTGTGCACTACTTCTGTATTGGTGATGTATAGCGTGAGGCTGTTGGATTTCATCAATTTGTCTCACTTCAGTCTTTCAGGTGGTGATCTTGCTTTGGTGGTGTTGTCTAAGAGGGAGAATATGAGTTGCATATCATTGGCAAAGAACAGGATGTTGATGTGAGTGAAGATGAAGTTGGCCAGGGGTCTCATATATACTGTGAAGAGGGTAGGGCTGAGGGATAATCAGAGAGGCACTCGACAGAAGAGATTGCAGTATTCCAAGGAGTATGGTGCCGACGGCAAGCTAGTGTTATCAGTCAGAAAGGTGCAGATCAAGTGTAAATGGCTCCTGCGATGCAAGTCTCACCAAAATGAGAAAGATGAATTGAGGGATTGTATTTTCCCAATTCACTTGTATTGAAACAGATGCAATTTTAGGCAGGAGACAGTCAAAATACAGCCATTTTGGGATTTCAAAAATTGGGGATCTCCTACTTAAAGCACATCTGTTGGCATTTACGTTAATTACTTAAGCATTTTTCACACTTCTTTCAGTAGGTTATATTTGTGCTATTTTCAAGTGATATTTGGGCTACATTTGGGCTAATTGTAATCAAGCAGCCACCATGGAAATCTCTTTTGTCATCAATGTGTCTAATTCTTCATTTACTGCAGTATCTTCTGTAATAAATGCTTTCAATTTTACAGCTTTTATTCTGTTAAGATGGAATTTAAGTGTGCCACACTTTTGTCAATAATACAGAATGTCAGTGCACTAGTTGTACATTGGAACACTGTGGTAAAGCTGCAGTTAAACACCAGGAATTTAACTGTCAGGCTGGTGTCAAAACTAATGGGCATATTCATAAGGAGTTAACTCCGATTTATCTCCACCTTAATACAGCAAAAGTGAAGATAGATTTAACATCCCTTTCACAAGCTGGTGCAAACTGCAGACAACACCAGTATTCCCACAATAACTGCCCCCAAATTTATCTCCACGGTGGACACCACCAACTAAAACTAATGAGATGCAGAGTAGGCGTTCCCATGCAAAAACATACGTGAAAACCACAACACCACATTCACAATGAACTGCCAGATCTGCGAAGCGAAGCAAAGACAGGGGATAAACCGCAGTAGCACCAGGAATTTTACACCTGCCCTTTGCTGGTGCTAAGCAGGACGACTACCCACAGCATGAAAGGGAGCCCAGCCAAGAGCCACACCTGAAGACCCACAGATGCCATGGAGGCAATGATCATGCAGCTCCGATATCGATGAGGGTCACATCATCCACAGCCACCACTCCCAGCCCCCCGCCATATTTTTTTAATAACCTGCCTTCCCCTCAGCATTCACTCGTGAATGCATTTCCACCGATCATTTGTAGGTGCTGGCTGCCAGGGTCTTTCAATAGAGCAGGGGTACAGAGGTCGGGGAAAGAGCCTCTGTTGACACAGCAGTCTTTCAGGCTGCATGCCAAATGTTAAATGAACCAGACAATGGCTCCTGCATTTGTTATTCACTTGACATCCTAAACCTCGCATCCTAATATTTGTAGGGCCATGTTTGCAATGCGATATCGCCTGGGTTGTGAAAGGTGAGTTATCTGGCGCTGATGTGCTGATCCACAGCTATCGCCTGCTAATGCATGAATAACTATCGCCATTGCGATGTTTTTGTCGCCTGTTTTCCCCACCGTTCACTGTAATTATCACCATGTAGCGCGGGCTTGTGAATTCCACGCTATCATGGTCAAAAAAATCGGGTTTGGGGAGTGCTAACTGTTCTGCCGTTAAATTACTTCGGCGATAGTTATTGCTAGGGGTGGGCGGAATTTGCGTAATTGCGTTATGCAAATCTCCGCGAAATGGTAAAAAATCTCTGCGAACACGCAGAAATTCCCGCGAACACACGGAATTGCTTGTTCGCAATGCTTTTTTACTGTTCGCGATCACTGTTTGCGTGCTCAGGGAGAAATATCTTGCGAACACTCATTTTGAGAATGCGAACAAGCAAAAAAATTGTTGCGAAACGCAGAGTTTTGGGCAATTTTGCATTCGACGCGGAACGCAAAATTCTCCAGTATTAGGGTGTCTTTCATAGATTCACATGCCTGAATCATTCCCCGTCGTCGGAGTGGGAGTCCCACAGTATATAAAAAAGCAATAATATGCTATAATAACATTGGAAAAACCAATAAATACTAACCAGGAAGTAAAGTAGCCCAAGCTACAGTAGAAAAAACTTCCACACTCATGACTATCCTAGTCATTTTGTATAGTCCAAACTACAGCCAATCAGGCGACAGCACCCACCAGAATGTTCTCCCCAGAGGCTCAGGCTCTCAGATTTTCTACCGCACGTCGTGTGAAGGGAGTCTCCCTGAGCTCTGCTCAGTTTTCTTCAATTTTCATAGTTTTTTCTCAATTTTTTCTTCAAAATATCACAGTTTTGTAATGTCTTCTTACATGAAGTCTACCTTCAGGCCCTGCGTGACTTGTGGAAAGCTGAGACTTTTTCTGTGAACCCTCATGAAGAGTATATGGACCAGCACTCTGCCTGTCTCTGACATGGTAGGAGGAGAAGGGGTTGTTCTTGTGCTAAGACTATACCCCCCTTCTGATGTGGGAGGATTTTTTTGTTTGTCCTGCACGTTAAGATGTTAAGAGATGCTTCTCCTCTACTTCACCAGCTGAAGTAACATCACAATTAAGTGGTCTCTGGCCTTCTTTGAGTCTGTGCCTCCCACATCTACACCCACGAGATTTACTCTCAGGCGTCTAGACTCACTCTGCGCACTTTTCTACGTAAAAATGTGCCAGCTTGTCGATGATACGGTCGATTTACTCTCAGAGGACAATCTCTGCCGTCACTGGTGCTCTGCAACAACACCGCCTCCAGGCTTTCGTCGATGACAGTGAGGACAGTGCCCTCTTGTCGACTGTAGGCTCGTCGACCACTGGGAGTTTTGTCGATGTAAATGTCTTTGACAGTTGGCCTCGTCGAAGGTAGGCTCGTCGACGGTAGGCTCGTCGACGGTAGGCTCGTCGACGGTAGGCTCGTCGACGGCAGGCTCGTTGACGGCAGGCTCGTCGACGGTGGCCTCGTCGACAGTGGCCTCGTCGACGGTGGCTTCGTCGACGGTGGGCTTGTCGACGGTAGGCTCGTCGACGGTAGGCTCGTCGACGGTAGGCTCGTCGACGGTAGGCTCATCGGCGGTAGGCTCGTCGACGGTAGGCTCGTCGCCGGTGAGCTCCGTAGACGGTGAGCTCCGTAGATGGTGAGCTCCGTAGACAGTGAGCTCCGTAGACAGTGAGCTCCGTAGACGGTGAGCTCCGTAGATGGTGAGCTCCGTAGACGGTGAGCTCCGTAGACGGTGAGCTCCATAGACAGTGAGCTCCATAGACGGTGAGCTCCGTAGACGGTGAGCTCCGTAGACGGTGAGCTCCGTAGACGGTGAGCTCCGTAGACAGTGAGCTCCGTAGACAGTGAGCTCCGTAGACAGTGAGCTCCATAGACGGTGAGCTCCGTAGACGGTGAGCTCCGTAGACGGTGAGCTCCGTAGACGGTGAGCTCCGTGGATGTTGAGCTCCGTAGGTGGTGAGCTCCATAGACAGTGAGCTCCGTAGACAGTGAGCTCCGTAGACAGTGAGCTCCGTAGACGGCGAGCTCCGTAGATGGCGAGCTCCGTAGACGGTGAGCTCCGTAGACGGTGAGCTCCGTAGACAGTGAGCTCCGTAGACAGTGAGCTCCGTAGACGGTGGGCTCTGTAGACGGTGGGCTCTGTAGACGGTGGGCTCCGTAGACAGTGGGCTCCGTAGACGGTGAGCTCCGTAGACGGTGAGCTCCGTAGACGGTGAGCTCTGTAGACGGTGGGCTCCGTAGACGGTGAGCTCCGTAGACGGTGAGCTCCGTAGACGGTGAGCTCCGTAGACGGTGAGCTCCGTAGACGGTGAGCTCCGTAGACGGTGAGCTCTGTAGACGGTGAGCTCTGTAGACGGTGAGCTCTGTAGACGGTGAGTTCTGTAGACGGTGAGCTCCGTCAACATTCAGCTTCGACGCCAGTTGACTTCGTTAACAGATGACCCTGTCAACTGTTGGATTCGTCGACGTTTGAGCCCGTTGACAGTTGGTTTCACACACTATTGACTTTTTTGCACAGTGCTTTTGTAGACGATTTATTTCGTCGACAGCAGCTGTCCGCTACATCCACGTGATGGCGTGATGGCTTTTTACTTCCGCCATTATTCTTCTTGGAGAATATTGGAGGTTTTCCCCTCCTTATTAAGAGAGCGGCGAATCGGTTTTCCCCTTTCCCCTCGTCCTGGGGAAACCACAGATGCAAGTTCGTTCACTTCCTATCATAGAATTTATTAGGAAGAAGGTGTTAAACTCAGGCAGGGGCCAAACTCTGTGCCAGCGTTTTTTCCACGCCTTGACAAGACATGTGAAGCTCGCCACTATTCACCTGTTTTTCTAGTCTCTCAGCCTACCCTGACTCAGTCATTACTCAGGCGGTTCAGCGATTATCTTGCAAGCCGACGGTAGGCTCGTCGACGGTAGGCTCGTCGACGGTAGGCTCGTCGACGGTAGGCTCGTCGCCGGTGAGCTCCGTAGACGGTGAGCTCCGTAGATGGTGAGCTCCGTAGACAGTGAGCTCCGTAGACAGTGAGCTCCGTAGACGGTGAGCTCCGTAGACGGTGAGCTCCGTAGACGGTGAGCTCCGTAGACGGTGAGCTCCATAGACAGTGAGCTCCATAGACGGTGAGCTCCGTAGACGGTGAGCTCCGTAGACGGTGAGCTCTGTAGACGGTGAGCTCCGTAGACAGTGAGCTCCGTAGACAGTGAGCTCCGTAGACAGTGAGCTCCATAGACGGTGAGCTCCGTAGACGGTGAGCTCCGTAGACGGTGAGCTCTGTAGACGGTGAGCTCCGTAGACAGTGAGCTCCGTAGACAGTGAGCTCCGTAGACAGTGAGCTCCATAGACGGTGAGCTCCGTAGACGGTGAGCTCCGTAGACGGTGAGCTCCGTAGACGGTGAGCTCCGTAGACGGTGAGCTCCGTGGATGTTGAGCTCTGTAGGCGGTGAGCTCCATAGACAGTGAGCTCCGTAGACAGTGAGCTCCGTAGACAGTGAGCTCCGTAGACGGCGAGCTCCGTAGACGGCGAGCTCCGTAGACGGTGAGCTCCGTAGACGGTGAGCTCCGTAGACAGTGAGCTCCGTAGACAGTGAGCTCCGTAGACGGTGGGCTCTGTAGATGGTGGGCTCTGTAGACGGTGGGCTCCGTAGACGGTGGGCTCCGTAGACGGTGAGCTCCGTAGACGGTGAGCTCCGTAGACGGTGAGCTCCGTAGACGGTGAGCTCCGTAGACGGTGGGCTCCGTAGACGGTGAGCTCCGTAGACGGTGAGCTCCGTAGACGGTGAGCTCCGTAGACGGTGAGCTCCGTAGACGGTGAGCTCTGTAGACGGTGAGCTCTGTAGACGGTGAGCTCTGTAGATGGTGAGTTCTGTGGACGGTGAGCTCCGTCAACATTCAGCTTCGACGCCAGTTGACTTCGTTAACAGATGACCCTGTCAACTGTTGGATTCGTCGACGTTTGAGCCCGTTGACAGTTGGTTTCACACACTATTGACTTTTATGCACAGTGCTTTTGTAGACGATTTATTTCGTCGACAGCAGCTGTCCGCTACATCCACGTGATGGCTTTTTACTTCCGCCATTATTCTTCTTGGAGAATATTGGAGGTTTTCCCCTCCTTATTAAGAGAGCGGCGAATCGGTTTTCCCCTTTCCCCTCGTCCTGGGGAAACCACAGATGCAAGTTCGTTCACTTCCTATCATAGAATTTATTAGGAAGAAGGTGTTAAACTCAGGCAGGGGCCAAACTCTGTGCCAGCGTTTTTTCCACGCCTTGACAAGACGTGTGAAGCTCGCCACTATTCACCTGTTTTTCTAGTCTCTCAGCCTACCCTGACTCAGTCATTACTCAGGCGGTTCAGCGATTATCTTGCAAGCCAGTGGGCAGGTATGCCGCCAGATGTGCTCTGACATGTGGCGCTAGTAGAACGTATTCCAGAATCCTCCAAGCCTCACACTTTGAAGATCCTGCAGGAGGGAGAGAGAGTAGTGCATCATTAATAATACACTGTGCAGCGGACATTGCGTGTACAAGTTTTTCGACAGCTCGCAAGAGGGGCAGCATGGCGAAGACATTTTTGCTTCAATGCTACGTCTTTCGCAAGGAGGTTCCAACTTCAATACTTCACTTGCCTTTTGATTGAGGATCCCTTCTGGCCAGCACACAGATACTGCCCACACCCTCTGGATATAGAATCGCAGCCTTTTCGGGGTGCCGAGGACGTAGATCCACGTCCTTTTTTTCAAGGGAGTTCCATCCAGTATTGGCTCCTACAATCAAAACCAACTGCGTCACTCAAATCAAACACAGTCATATGGGCAAAGTACCAACAGTTCCTACATAGAAAATCATCGTACAGCCGAGGCAACTCTTCTAAGAAACAATGGACTACATTGAACCCACCTTTATTCCCTCCAAAAAACGTCGGAGGTCTAATATCTCACTTTTATTCCAATTGGTCAAAGGTGAGAGAGGACCGTTGGGTTTTTAAACGTCATGCCCAAGGGCACACTCTAGAATTTGTCAAATTTCCCTTTTTCTACACCTCCAAAGGGACCTCCACCTTTCTCATCTACGGGAGTCGTTTGCACAAGTGTCTATATGGATACAAACAGGGACCGTCGGAGTGGTTCCGAATCTCCAACAGCGTTAGGGTTTACTCTCAGTTCCTCCTCAACAAGCAAATCAGGAAAGTAGCGCATGATTTTAGATCTTTGCGCAAACTTTACCAATGTTGTACCTTAAGAAAGTCCTAAGGTTCTTATGTCAGAACGACTTTATAACTACATTCAACCTCCAAGATGTCTATTTTGATGTGCCAATTCTTCCTAAGCACAGGAAGTGGCTACACTTTACAATAGGTACAAAACATTTTCAATTAAAGTCCTACCTTTTGGACTTAGGTCGGCTTCACGTGTCTTCACGTAGATCCGGGCACCAGTGGCACCCTATCTATGTCTGCAAGGCATACAAATTCATCACTACTGAGACAACTGTATAATAGGTGCTCGCTCTTATTTACAAGCAGTCCAGCACACCCAGACTTGTCAGTCACTGTTCAAAACCTGGTTTTCAATAAATCATGACAAGTCCCAACGAGTACTAACTCCAATATGAA
This sequence comes from Lissotriton helveticus, assembly GCF_964261635.1. Lineage (NCBI taxonomy): Eukaryota > Metazoa > Chordata > Amphibia > Caudata > Salamandridae > Lissotriton > Lissotriton helveticus. The sequence goes on from NC_136057.1 coordinate 825,346,556, forward strand.
CATTTCTCGGAGCATCAATCCGTACAAACCTAGCAAAGGTGTTTGTCTCACACGAACGACGGGCCTGCAGCTCCCACTTAGTGGTGCTTCTACAGATTACACATGATAAAATTGTTAGAGGAGCTAGACAAGAAGTGGTTGCAGGTCTCCAGTTCAACCGAAGATATCATTCTAATCACTCCTCGGATACAAGAGGCCTTTCTTGTTTGGCGGGTCCAAGAAAGAAATTTGTATAAGGTGTGTGCGTTTCCTTCAAGAAGCGCCAAAATTACACAATCACTACAGACGCATCCCTCGAGGGTTGGGAAGCATGTCTTCGAGGGCTGAAAGTCAGCGGGAAATGGAACCCTCAACAAAAGGCTTGGCACATCAATCTGCTAGAGCTAGGTGCCATCTTCTTAGCCCTCAAATCCTTTCGTGCAATCATTCAAGGGGCCACAGTATTGGTTCGCTCAGACAATACTTCAAGTATGCATTACTTAAACATACAGCGAAGAACGAGGTTGGTTCTTCTATCTTATGAAGCACAAGAGGTATGGGCTTGGGCGATACGACACAGGATCAATCTCTTGGCTGTTCATGTGCCGTGAGTTGCAAATGTGCTGGCGGACACCATCAGCAGGTCAACGGTGTCCAACAACGAATAGGAATTACATCAGCCAACAGCGGATTGAATCTTCCAGCAGTGGGGTCATCCCGTTCTGGACCGCTTTGCGATGAAAAAGAACAGCTAATTCCTGTTTCTTTGCAAGCTGGCTTACCCACAGGGACTCGCAAGGGAAGGCATTTTTCGATAACCTGGTCTCAAATATATGCTTACGCCTTTCCTCCGATACTGTTGGTTCCGGGAGTTTCTCTGGAAGATGAAGAAAGAGCCATGTCGCTTTATTCTCTTCGCCCCCAGGTGGCTTCGCCAATTCTGGTCCACCAAACTTCTTCTCCTCTCTGAGTGCGATCCAATACAGTTTCGACCAATACCGAATCTCCTCTCTATTCAGAATGGTTAGATGTGCCATCCGGATCCGGCTTCTCTAAAATTAGCAGCTTGGCGTTCTGAGCACCTTGGATTAGCTCATCTGAAAATCTTGACGGATTGTAAGGAGGTACTGGCTTACGCGAAAGCACCTGCTAAATTAAAGACATACAGACTTTAATGGTAAAGAATCTGCATTTGGTGTTAATCTGCTGGGGTTCACCCATTTCATGCAACGCTGGACCAGATATTACCTTTTTTCTTGCACTTGGCAAGATCAGGCTTATCTCATGCAACGTTGAAGGTCTTTTTGGCAACCATTTTAAGGTGACGTCTGGATGGGTCCACCTCTCTTTATTCTTCAAGAATACAACAGTTCTTTAAGGGACTATTCAGAATGTTTCCTCCTGTACGTCGTCCGCCTCCATCATGGCATTTTAATGTAGTTTTAGCGCAGCTCATGCGCCACCCATTTGAGCCAATTCACAGGGTGTATTTCAAATTCCTAACATGGAATGTTTCTTTTTTGGTAGCATTAACTTCATCTAGAAGAGTCAGTGATGTTCAAGCTGACACCGTCAATTCACCTTTCTGGCAATTCACGTCCAATTCTGTGGTGGTACTACAAACCCAAGGTTTATGCCTAAGGTGCCTTCGTTTTTTCACCTGAACTAACCAGTCATCTTAAAGACGTTTTTTCCTAATCCGCAATCCCCTACGGAGAGGGCATTACATACCCTTGACATCAGAAGATGTTTAAAATTCTATTTGCAAAGGACCTCTGCCATTCGCAAATCTGATCAACTGTTTATTGCCTATGGAAAGATAAGGCAAGGACAAGCAGTGTCTAAACAAACCATAGCTAGATGGATTTCTGCAGCTATTGACTTTTGCCATCTTCAAGCTGGAAGACCTTTACAGACAATTCCAAGAGCTCACTCTGCAAGAGCTGTTTCTTCCTCGACTGCTCTTTTCACTGGAGTTCCTCGTCAGCAAATCTGCAGAGCAGCGACTTTATCCAACAGACATACTGTCACCAGGCATTATTGTTCGGATGCTGCCAGCGAGGCTGATACGTCAGTGGGTCAAGCGGTTCTACGCAATCTTTTCAGATAAGATGAGCCTCTGTTTTTCCCACCTCCTCTGTACTGCTTTCCAGACGCTTATTCCATGCCTACTATGGATGCATTCTCATGTGCTTGCAAGTTTTTTCATGCATATATGAATGTTGGCATTTTATTATGTGAATGTATATACTTGCTATGTACAAATTTGTTACAAAAAGCGTCTTCAAAGCATTATTTCGGTACTGCTATCTACTCTGATTCAGGCATGTGAATCTATGAAAGACACCCTAATACTGGAGAAGAACAATAGTTACTTACCTGTAATCTGTGGTTCTCCAGTATTGGTGTCTTTCATAGATTCACATGCAACCCGCCCACCTCCCCTCTGAGGCTCTTTAGGCTAGGATGTTTTTAGTTTCACTCCTGTGCGAGAAAATCTGAGAGCCTGAGCCTCTGGGGAGAACATTCTGGTGGGTGCTGTCGCCTGATTGGCTGTAGTTTGGACTATACAAAATGACTAGGACAGTCATGAGTGTGGAAGTTTTTTTTTCTACTGTAGCTTGGGCTACTTTACTTCCTGGTTGGTATTTATTGGTTTTTCCAATGTTATTATAGCATATTATTGCTTTTTTATATACCGTGGGACTCCCACTCCGACGACGGGGAATGATTCAGGCATGTGAATCTATGAAAGACACCAATACTGGAGAACCACAGATTACAGGTAAGTAACTATTGTTCTTACCCAATTTGCCCAAATTCCACGAGCGGAACAGAATTTGCCGCCCAGGCCTAGTTATTACACGTTCTTGTGAATATGCCCCTATATGTTTCACTCTGTAAGCCAGAATGTTTTAATGTAATGGATGAGGAGGAAATTTGAGACCGCAAACAAAATATGTCCTAAATTGGCTTTCTACAACACTAACCATAATTTCAATGGCAAAACAAACCTCGCATTCTGATCAATTTTAAAGTAAATATTTTAAACTTTAAATCTATGATTCAATCAAGATGACTTTAGGTTTTCCACTTTGTTAGTGCTCTCGTTGTTCATTAGACATTGTGGGCCCAATACACAAAAGGTAAACTTAGACCGGAAGTTTAAGTTTAGTCCTGAAGTCTCAGAGCGCAATTCACAAAGGTAAACTTGAACCTGAAGTCTAAGTTTACCTTTGTGAATCGGACCTTTAGATTTCAGGTCTAAACTTAGACTTCAGGACTGTCTAAGTCCCCCTCTGTGAATTGGGCCCTTAAACTTTTGGTCGAAACTTAGGCTTCAGGTCTAAACTTGGACTTCATGTCTAAGTTTACCTTTGTGAATTTGGCCCTTGGGGATGACTGCAGTGAAACACTGGGGAACCAACTGACAGGTTATGGGTGCTGTTGGAAATATATTTTACTCAGTATGTCTGATTTTTTTCTCACATAACTGAGATGATAGTGTGAATTTACAGAACCTATGTTCTCACTTTAGCTTCTGGAGCACCTTCATGACCTCTAAGAGAAAAGTATGAGAACAGTTTTCTCTCAAATGTGGTCCATCAAATCAAAGCGGGGGATCGCCATTTAACACAGGGTGAAATCACCTTAGAATTCATCATGATTTCTATCTTTAGTATGATGACTAAAATCTGTTATCATCCATTATATGGCCTCTTTTTTGTTGCCTATTAAAAACGTCTTTCCCTACAATGCATTTCAATGAGAACCATGTCCCAGAGTCCAGCAATGGCTGCCACAACATGTTGTCAATGTTGTGGCCAGCCAATCAAGGGTATCCCCTTTAAGGTCAGTGTGTACTGACCCTGCAACCTTATAGATATTTTTAAGTCATTTTTAGGATGCAGTGACAATGCCCCTGAGTCCTGTAATTGCTGCTACAAAATATTGTTCAGGTTGCGGCCAACTAATCAGTTTTGACTAGTCCACTTTAAAGTTGCCAATAGGAGCATATCTGGACACCAACAGTACAGATATACCTATCTTTTACTCCCATGATGACCTCCCAGGCACCTAATTAAAAGTGAGCTTCTCATAAACAACAGAATGAATGTACCCCAAATACATTAATCATGCTTTCTGAGTGTAATTCTCTTCAGCTGTTTTTTTCTGTGTTTGTTTCCAAAATATCCTATGAGAATTAACATGTAAAATAAATGTTTGGCAGCCCCCCTTTTTCTTGGTCCCTTACTTAACAGACCACTCCAATCTTTCCAGGAAGGAGCTCAAGTGGATGAAATTGTTTTGTTTGATATTTTGTCCCCTGATACTCTCATCGCAATATTGTCGCCTTTTGATTCTTTGTCCTTGATATTCGCTACCACACTTAGAAAGGTCTACTTTTTCATCTTCACTCTTCCTCTTTTCCCTTAATGTGTGCTGCAAGGTACACATATGGTTTCTTGATGTTGTGCCTGACGTAAAACCAACCTGATTTTTATGAACAAGCAGTCACCAGGACTTTCACTAGAAGGTAGTGGCCGGTACAGGTAAACACGGTGGGGCAGGGTGGAATGGGAGGTTTGGTAGTCGACGGAATAGGTACAAATAAATAAATAAATAAATAATACCTATTTTGTTGTCTGTCGGCTTCCCCATGCTGCGCCTAGCCCCGCCCCACCACCCTACCGCACTTACCTGAGCTGGCCGCCGCAGTTCACTATCTTAATGAACCAATTGAGTAAGGCAACATGTCTATATTATTCTTAGTATAATGAGTATCTACAAAGCCTAGGAATTAAAGATATGTGGGCTTTGTTGAGTTCAGAGTGTAGACCGCCCATTTCATAGGCTTCGCAAAAACATTTCCCACAACAAGCACAGACTTGTTGTCCCTAAGTTTGTAACATTCTAGGGGTTTGCTGTCGTATGGGAGTTTCACCCATTTGCACTGTTTTGATTGATTTTTCTGCATCAGTTGTTTTTTGATGGAGGTCTTCTCTGATTCCTAGGGGCAGGCATAGAATTCTTAGCCGATCTATATATTTTTCCTCACTCGGATCATGAGTGTCCGTCTCTGAAGCATAGAATTTGGAAATGAATGAAGCAATTTTTAATTATTTTTAGTGGACTTAAAAGTATTGCTGACTTTGTTTCTCTTTGTGTCCTCTGTAGGGCTACTAATCTTTCTGCCTTTTCTCCATGCTCATAGTGCCTTCCTTTAATACGATGCAGCGATTTTCCAGCAATAGAGGGAATAACGTAGCTGGTTTATTGTTAAGGCTCTTAGGGCTAGATGTAGGTAAATCTAATTTACCGATTCATAAATACCGAATTTTACCGATTCGGTATTTATGAATCGTTAAATTAGAAGTAGGCAGATGTAGGTAAATTTTCTTTAACATTTACCGAATCTGTAAGATTCGGTATTTACCGATTCGGTAAATACCGAATCGGTATTTCCCATTGATTCCTATGGGCCTTGAAGCCCATAGGAATCAATGGGAAATACCGAATTGGTATTTACCGATTCGGTAAATACCGAATCCTGGCAGGGGGAACGGGGTGTCACTTTGACACCCTGTAGCACCCCAATTGCAGGCTTGTGTGCCATGTGGCACACATACATGCCCTAAGGGCATGTCTGTGTGTCACATGGCATAGGGGTACATGCACATATGTGCATGTACACTTGAATTCGGTATTTTACCACCCAATAGGATTGGGTGGTAAATACCGGCTCCTAAAGGGCCTGTGGCACTCTTTGGAGTGCCACCTACATATTGAATTGCAGAATCGGAATCTTTACCGTTCGGTATTTTACCGACTCTGTAAATCTACCGAATCGGTAAATATACCGATTCTGTAAATAAATTGTCCCCTACATTTCAAACCCCAAATACCGGTCGGTAACGGCCGAAATCGGCCATTACCAACCGGTAAAGGCCTTCCTACATCTGGGCCTAAGTTTGATGGAGAACTGCAGTATGACTTCTGAAGCCTTGACATTTCTGTTTCCAAGATTATCTTCTTGTTTGATGCTTTCTGTGCAATTGCACAATCACCTACCCTTATGCCCCACATATATTATTTTGTGAACCCTAGAAAGCATACCACTATTCGGTAGGAAGAATTTGATCCTGGTTTCAGTGGAATGGGCGCACATGAGACATGTGAATTCACCGGTTGATATTGTCACCAAAGGTCCAGGATGGAATGGACTGGCAGTTAGTTCTCAAACATGCCTCTGTTGACATTATTTCTGAAATCTGAATGCCTGGATTTGTCTATTACTGGCTCTACTGTTATATTCCAGTCTCCTCCAATGAAACTTTCAAATAACCAAATTCTGTATATAATCTATGTAATTTGGGGAAGAAAGTTTGCTTTTGGTCATTCGTAGTATATATAGAGCCCAGGAAAAAAAGCCAACGTTCTAGGGTAAGCATGTATGATAGTGTTTGGGGCACTTGATTTCCATTTTGATTTCTTGTTCCTGGGGAGGAGATTCCTGTGCCCACTCACTCACTCTATAATTTCTCTGAGTCTGTTTATGATAGCTTTGTCTTTAGTATTACTGCAATATCCATTTTTAGTCACCAGATATATTAACATATTTGTGTGTTTAACATAAACTGAGAGACTGTTTACATGAAAGGACCACATAGAGAGGTCTCTATTGGTTGACATGTTTAGTTTGAAATGGTTGTTATTTTGGTCCTATCTGTTTCTAAGGGTGATTTTGTCCATCTTCTGCATAATCTATCTGCACTTCTAATTTAGTCATTAGTACATTATAGTAATGGTTCATTGTGTCACTGTGAAACACTGTTGAGTGCTGTCAACTTTGAAATAACTTGTCTATCTTCTTTTTCCAATACAACCACTCTATAGGTACAATAGGTCTCATTATTAATATCTAAATTTAAGTGAATGTGTTTAGCCTTTTCAAAATATGAATGTGGTGGTACAATCAGAAAAAGCATGGCAAGATTTAGCTCCAGATTTTAAAGGGTGATCTTGACTTTTCTCTATCTCTTGATAAGGTCTCTTCAGACTGACGATCTATGATGAATTCTCTTTGATGTGGTATAGCACTTTGTGATGTATGTTTGCCCTCTTTGGGTTTCATGGTGTTGGGCATCATGAGTTGATGCTTGTTATCTTGCTCAATTTCTTTCACATCCTTCTTAAATTGATCTAACTCTTCAAGAACCTATTCTAATTATTCCTGGTCCAGAAAGTCTCTAGTTTTACATTTACATTTATTAGTATTGTTGTAGGGTCATGTAATCCTTTTCTTATGTTTTTTTACTTCAGCAATGGTCTTACTGCTAGAAACATTGTTTTTTAGGAGAACATTGCTGCAAATGTTATCTTATGACCACTACTGGAGTAAGGACTGGGCTCGTATATTTTGTTTAAGTGAATGGCCATGTTGGTAGCATAGTGAACATGATACTATAGATCTGGGGCATCATTGTTTGAATTTGTCTGGGGTGTAGTCTATGAACCCTCTGAAATCCACCAGGAGGCCAGACATCTAAGTTCAAGATCTTTGATAGAAATTTCTTCAAACATCTATTCATCTATTTTCCTCCTCGGATTCAGGAACTTCGATGATGCTGATATTGCCCCACCTATTTCTGGCTTTTAATCAATCACTACTTTTTGGCTATTCACCATTCATCACTCCGGTCTGTTGTTGTCTCACGCAATTTAATTTCAGTTGTATTGAGTTGTGCTTTAAAGGTTGCCAGTTCTGTGTGAACTGATTTTAGTTCTCTGTTGATGGCTCCACTGTGTTATTTGATAATTTGATGCAGGGCACATAAGTGATCTAATGTGACAACATCCACAAACGTTCCTTGAAATTGTTTGATTGTCTTGTACCGCTAAAAGCAGTGTCAGTAAAAAGAAATTCTCTGGTAACTTTATTGCCTGGAATCAGGCATAATTTACTTATTTTTATTTATTTATTTAGAGGTTTTCTATAGCGCTGGCCAGACCAGAGGGTATCAGAGCGCTTTACAACATGATGAAGAGGAGACAAAATACAGGAAAAAGTTCAAAAAGAAGCAAGCTTTACAGTTCTGCTGAGTGTCAGAGGTGTGCCGTTAAAGTAGAGAGGTCAAGGGGGCTGAGGAGTGGCATTGAGGAAGAGGGGTCAAGAGGTAGTCTCAAAGCCTAGGGAAGGCAAGACTAATGCTGGAAATGTTCTCTTCGTGGTGCCGACCCAGGGGCTGAGAGTTCGGAGAGAGGGAATGAGGTAGGTAGTGGTTGTGCGATGACTGAAAGCTGCCCGTTGGGGGTGCGCTGTCAGGAGATAGCCTGGTGGAGGTGAGAGCGTCACATAATTGCGTTTGGGAAGGCTGGGTTGAGGTAGAGGGTTTTTAGGAGGTTTTTGAATTTTGGAAAGGAAGGGGTGGATCTGATATCGACTGTGATGGCGTTCTAGATTTTCGGAGCATTTCCTGCAAAAGAGCGGGCAGCAGTCTTTTGTTTACACGTTTTTAGGGGAATGAGTAGGAAGGAGTTGGAACTCCTGAGGCTTCTTGTTTGCCCGGCTTTCTTGAGTTTGGAGGCTAAGTATCCCGGTTTCCCTGTGTGCAGGGCTTTGTGTGTGAGGCAGGCAGTTTTGGTCTGCATTTCGACTGGGAGCCATTTTAGATCAGAGTGTGGGAGAAATGTGGTCAAATTTCTTGATTCCGGTGACCATTCTGACTGCTGCATTGTGGGTAGTTTTGAGCGGGGCTAGGTGAGAGCGAGCTGTACCGGAGAGGACTGCGTTCCCATAGTCCAGTCTGGACAACACCAGGGATTGGGTGGCTTGCTTGAGGTCGTTAGGAGGGATGTGGGGTTTGATTTTGTTGAGGAGCTTCAGATTGAGGAAGTCGCTGTTGGCGGAGTTCTTGATGTGATTGGACATGGATAGTTTGTGCTCAAGGGTGATTCCCAGTGATTTGACCGAGGTTGCCAGGGTGAGATTTCCGTTGAGGGCATCAATAGCTTTCAACCATTCAACGATTTGCGGGTTTTCTTCCTTGTTGGAGATGAGGAGGATCTCGGTTTTTCCCTGATTGAGTTTGTGGTGGTTCGTTGATAGCCATTCTTGGACATCTCTGAGGGTATGTTGAGTCTTAGAATGTTGTTAAAGGAGGAGGTTTCCAAGTAGATATGTGTATCATCTGCATATAGATGAAAGGGGATATTCGCTTTTTTCAGAATGGAGGTGAGGGGTTCCATATATATGTTGTTGAGGGGAGAGAATGGAGCCTTGAGGGAAGGCTCTGTTTACGGGGAGGAGTTCGGAGGTAAAGGATTTGATGTTTACTCTTTGGGAGCAGTTTTCGTAGAAGGTTGGAAAACCACTGGAGGACCACTTTGTCTGCACCTACCCGGTCTTTGAGAGATTTGATGAGAAGACTATGGTCTACAGTGTCAAAAGCAGCTGACAAGTCTAGGAGGATGAGGAGACAGCAGTGGCCTGCGTCGAGGGAGTTGAAGATGTTGTCCATGATGTGTAGTATTGCAGTTTCGGTGCTGTAGCCTTTTCTGAAGCCTGACTGGTGGTGGTGAGGCAGATTTATGTTGTCAATATGTTTGCTCAGTTGTGGTAGATGCATTTTTATAGGATTTTGGCAAGGAGAGGGAGATTAGAGATAGGTATGAAATTATTCAGGTCGGTTGGGTCTAAGCCTGGCTTTTTCAGAAGAGGAGTGACTTGTCCGACTTTAAGACAATCTGATATTGTGCCAGTTTTTAGGCAACTGTTTATGATTTCGCACCAAGGTGGAGCCAGGGTGAGTTTCAGCTCTTAGACCATTTGAGATGGAATGGGGTCGAGTTTGTGAGACCATGGCTTGGAGGAGGAGATAAATTTGAGGATATCCGATTCTGAGATGGGGTCGAAGGAGGACCAGGTTGTTGCCGGTCACCTTTTCGTGATAATTTTGCTTGTTGGAGAGCAGTCTTTGTCGGGGGGATGAAGGTTAATGTCCAGAGAAAGTTCGATCAAGTTGTTTTTTTCGTTAAAGAAGTTGGCGCATAAGGTTTTTGAGGGCTGGACAAGGGATGTCGTTGGCTTGGATGTTTGTTTTTTAATGATGTCAAAGAGTTCTCTTGGTCTGTTTTTGGCCGTGTCCAGTGCGGTGCAGAAAAAGTTGGATTTTTCGTTATTGATATTGTGATTGTACTTTCTTCTTCCTGCTCTGAGTTCCTCGTAACGGCTGGAGGAGTGGTCCTTTCTCCAGGGACGTTCAGAAGCGATGAGTTGCCTTCTTTCCTCAACAATGTCCTTGTTGAACCAGGATCTGGAGGGAATGTGCCTGGGCTTTTTCAGTTTCAAGGGGGCTAGTTCGTCAAGGATGGAGGACATGGTAACGTTGTAGTGGGCTGTGAGTTCTTCAGTAGAGAGGCCTTACCGGGAGATGGGCAGGAGGGAGGATATTTTCTCTTCTAACTCATCTGTGTTGATCTGCGATAAGTTTCTCGACCATGAGGGGGGACTGAGATGGAGGGCAGAGGCAAGTTCTGATGAGGGAGGTGGAATAGGATATGGTGATGGTCTAACCGGTCGACAAGCAGGATGTGGTCTATAGTGATTGCCATCATGATTCGCGATGATGGCATCCAGGATAGCTCCTTTGTCGTGGGTTTCTTGAGTACAGTGCTGGGTAAGGTTGTTGGTATGGGGTAGGTCATTTAGGGTTTGTACAGGAGCACTGTTCTTATCATTCCTGTGGAGGTTAAGGTCGCCTAGAATGAAGTTGTTGGTATCTCAGAGAGAGCAGTGTGCGATTAGGTCTGATAGGTATTGTGTGAACGTGACGGAGTTGCCTGGGGGATTGTATAGGAGGTGGCAGTGTACTAGGTTATTGTTGGTGGTTTTGATGTTGGCGGTTAGGCATTCGAAGGAGTTGTATATGATGTTATCCATTTTGGACACCGATAGGTTATTGTTGTGGATGATGCCACGCCTCTGCCTTTTTGGTCTATTCTATCTTTCTTAATGATAGAGAAACCTGGGGGAACAAGCATATCCAGGATCGGAGGGGAGGAGTCATTGAGCCAGGTCTCGGTGATGAAGGCAATGTCAATGTCATGGCTGAGATTGGATTCAGCTAGCTCTATAGCGTGTTTCATGGCGGACCAGCAATTTATGAGCATGCAGTTAGTGCGGTGGGTCTCTTTCATTGGTTCCGTGGGGATGGTGATGAGGGAGGAAGGGGGTCTGAGGGGTTTATGGACAGAGAGCTCAGTTCTGGTCCCAGTGATTACCTGGATTGCGGAGTGTAGGTCGTGGGTTTAGAGGGGAGAAGTAAGAGGAGGCCAGCTCGATCGCTTCCTCCGGGGACATGGCTTCCATAGCCCTCCTTGGTCTCGGGGCCTGGGGGTAGGGAGGGTGGACTGACTGCTTAGGGGGCAGGGGGTACGGAGCACAAAGGGGGTTGTGGGGGGGTGGGGCTGGAGGTGGTGTTGAGGGGGGTGACGACAGGTTGGTTAGAATGAGACTCATGCCCTGTAATAAGGTGGGAGTAGGCATTCAATGCGGGCGAGGTGGCAATCCGTCTCTTCCTGATGGGGGGTGGGTTGCAGCTGCGAGTGATCTCTTCGGCGAGGGGGAGCGCTGGCGGAGTTAGGTTGACTTACTTTGTTTGTGGATGTGAAGGTTTGGGTTATGGGGAGTGATGAGGGATGCAAGGGATCGGGTGAGATGGGCTATTTTTCTTGTTAGGGGGAGGAAGATTGGGGGAGGCTTGCGGAGTGGGTTGTGGATGCCCAGCACAGGATGTTGGGGGTTCCGTGCTGGTGGTTTCTCAGGGAGAAGAGGTAAAGCGGGGGGGCACGTCATTGGAGAGAGGGGGATTTCCGACGGTCAGAGGATGTGCTACGGTGGATGGGGTAGCAGGAGGCGGAATAGGGTGAGAGTTCCTTAAGGGGGATTGACTATCCAGGTGGCGGGTGAGCGGAGAGTGGACGGAAGTGTGAGGGTGCTGGTAGTTAGTAGAGAGTGGGAGAGGAGGTCAAAAGCTTCCAGGTTTGCATTGTTGGCTTGGATCAGGACTGTGCCATTAGCGTAGATGGTCACCGAGGTGATCCCGCAGAGTGGCAGGGGGAGGGGGCGTAAAAGGAGTTTGCAGCTAAGGGTTGTCTTTGTCGTTTTGGTGATTTGGCATCTGTCTCTCAGGGTCGATATCCAATAGGCGGGTCTGGTTGTGTGGAATATGAGGTCCATTTTTATTTGGCCTAAGGCGGAGGAGTGGTATAGGTCAGCAAAGAGGGATTCCAGGAATTGTCCGATTAGTTTGTGTTTAAAGGTTTATTTTATTTCGGAGAGAGGAAGGGTGGGAGGGTGATCGAGAAGGAGTTATGGTTGTGCTGTTTTATGTAGGGTGAGGAGAGAGGGTTTAGGGCGGGAGACGAGGTGGGAGGCATTCTAACTGGGCAGATTGTGAGGATTGGTGAGGATAGTATCTATTGAGGAGGGCTATTTTGTAACCACTCTATGGGCGAAACGCGTTGGCTGTTGTTGATCCTGTGCATACTGAACACATCTGGCAAATAAAAGAAAACTGTCAAAACAAGAATTTTCTCATCAACTTAATATACACGTTTGATTTGTTTTTTGTATGTTGCCTCTCATCCACAAATTGGTGGACCTTCAGAAAACGCAGCAGCCTCACAGACCCAACACAAGAGGATGTCATTGACCCCTACAGGTTCAAAAAGATAACCATCCTCCACATCCTGAACATCATTGTCCACAGGCTGACGGCACCCACACAGCAGAGAACCAACATCCCTCTGCAGACAAAGCCTCTGGCTGTGCTGCATCTGTTGGCCTCAGGTACCTTCCAACCAACAACTGCCAAAGTAAGAGAAGCCTTACAGCCAGCCCTATCTAAGTTCATCACAACTGTCTTGGGTGCCATCATCAGCTTGATACCCCAGCACCTTCACTGCCTCCACACTGCGCAGGAACAGCTGGAGAACAAGCAAGGCATCTACGCCATAGCTGGCCTCCCGCATGTTTTAGGGGCAATTGACTGCACACATGTCCTACTTGTGCACCCTGCCGAGACTGTACACAATTACCGCAACAGAAAGCACATGCATTCCATCAATGTGCAGGCAATAGTAGACCACTGGGGGCTCTTCACCAATGTTGTTGTCAACTGCCGAGGCAGTATGCATGATACCTACATCTTCCGACAGTCCAACATCAACTGGCCCTTCCTGGATGGCAACTACGGAAATGCTCTGCTCATTGGTAAGTACCAAATGAACACACCACACACTCCAACTCCACAATAATGCAACTCACAACTCTGGGAATGCACATGTTACAAACTTACATACAACATGCCAAACAACATGCCCACCCACCAGACACGACAGCAGAACTTACTGTGGTAACCTGGGCTAGCCATGTACATGAGCCAATAACGGCATGGCACCCCAGCTACACAATAGGAGAATGTGGGGCGAGGTGGGAACTAGGCATGTGCAAATGAGGCAAATGACCCATGAATGAGAATGTACACAATGTCAAGTGTGGTTTGGATGTGCTGGACAGACTGCAGTATGCAGACCACAGACATATCCATGTTGACCTACACTGCTGCTGTTTGGAGTGTAGTGGACAGTGGACGCAACCATGTCACCCCAGCCAGTGGGGAAGATCGCGGAAATGTAGCTTGTAACATCCACCCCCTGGAAGTGTGAGCGAAGAGGGATGGCCCAGGTACACCGGGCTAGCATAGGGGTGTGAATAAAAAGCATGTGGCTCTGGGTGTGGTTCTCTTACGGAATGCTCAACGTGGCTACCAGGGCAGCATCTATCACCCCGCCACGAGGCTGATGCCGTCGCTGTTTGCTGTGTCGCCTGCAATCCTGTGAACCTGCTGCACCTCGGGCCGCTGGTCCCCGAACCCATTTTGGCCGCCCCTGCGCACCCAGGCCTCACTGCTCACTTGCCCACACCGGCGTGTCTCCAAGAGGGCCCACCACGTGCCGGTGCAAGCTCCAAGCCCAAGGCCCGCGACCTTGGCAGCCTCCTCCTCTGACTATCATGGCATCCGCGACACAGGCCCACAGTACTCCTTTCTCGTTGAGGTACTCCACCGCTGTCTCCGTCCTACACCACCGTCAAGTAGATCACACGTTTGGAACTGAGTCTTGATATCCTGATGGCCGAGTTCATACGTTCATGGTACATTTGATATCACTGTATTGCCTTCAATGTGGTGCCACCAAGTTTGTGCATAGCATTCCAACCATACGTGTCTGTTGTCCCTCACTGACTACTGCCTTCGGCCCACCATGTGGTCCAGTAGGTTACACATTTGGAATAGAGTTCATATCATTGCATGCAAGGAGATGTGTATGAGGAAGACACATTTGAGTCCGGAGGAAAAAAGGATCATCGTTACGGAGGTGATCGAACACTGCCAACAACTGCTCTGGTGTCACTAACTCTGTGCATCGCGAGCCAACAATATGTGGCTGTGGGCCCCTGCTGACCGCTGCCTCTGGCCTATGCTGCGGTAGAGTAGGTCACACATCTAGAACTGAGTTTTGATTTTTTTCATGGCAGAGTTTATATCATTGTACAGGCCTCATCGCAGACTGCATCCCCTCTCAGCTCCGGTGCCACTACGTCTGTTCCCCGACATTCATGGACACTTTCTGGTTGAACTTTGGTTGCGACTAAGTCTATGGACTGGGGGCTGTCTTCATCATCATGTTGGTGATATTGCCTTGGTGGTAGAAATGAGGCTGTAGCATTCCACTCCTCCATTTGCCGCTTCCGGCCATCTTCTGCGCTCTTCCACTGTCCCCCGCAACCCTCTGCTGTATTCACATTCGACATCGACGAGGACCCGCTCAGCTCATGTGGCCCTACCTCAGTGCACCGCAAGTAATCTTCCTGTGGCAGTGTGCCTGTGCCGGCTGCAATGCATCTGGGGCCGCTAACTCTGTGCAGCTCCAGTCATGGACCCTGTCTGATAGAATATTGGATGGCCTCTGGATCGATGGACTGGGGGTCATCAGCGCCATGTGTCTGTGGCTCTGCACTGTCCGCTGCCTCTAGCCTCAACTGCGGTCCACCTGGGATCACACATCAAATCGAGTCCTGACCTGCCCGGATGTCACATCCCCGCAGGATGCACACGCCACCACTGCCAGGACCAACTCCAAACAACAGGTGCCAGAGTCTGAAGTATCTTACTGCCAGACTATCAGAGTTGATCACACCTGTCGTGGGTGCCATCATCAGCTTGATACCCTGCTCAGCTGTTCAGGTGCCACTAACCCAGTGCACCACAACTCATGGACCATTTCTGATCGAGTTCAGTGCTGTGGACAGCTCATGCAGCAATGTCACCTCAGGTAGTGGGGAAGACCTGGGAAGATGATGATGAAGATGATGCAGGTGTAACACACCCCACTGCAGCTGCAGCAGGAATATCCTAAAGGGACACAATGCTAGACAATTTGTTCACATGAGCGCGCTCAGCTCTGGTGCCCCAACCTCAGTGCACTACAACTCACGAACCCTTCTGATTACATATTGGGTGACCTCTGTACTTACTGCTGCTACCACCATGATGTTTCGCAGTTGTTTCTGTTATGCTGGTGTTTTCTGTTTCTGCTTTGATTGTGATCACTGTTCAAGTGTTTTCAGCACCAATCACTCCAGGAGGGCTGGCTAACACTCACCACACACACATCCAGCAAGGGCGTCACTGTACATGTGATCCTGGCAATAAAGGTGCCGGGCGCACATGTCCGTAGCCAGTTCCACAAACTATCTGAGTGTGTCCGTGTGGTCATATTGTATGCATGAGGGCCCCGGGCCCTACAACATTATGTTGTGCTGTGTACAGCAGGCGCAAACATATCACTGCATGCAGTGGTTAAGACCTTGGACATAGAGGTTTGTTGTCCCCCAATCAGTACATAAGAGGAGTGGACTGGGCCTGCGTACGCAAGTCCAGCGTGGGGGTGTGAATGATTATCCCGCGACTCTGGGCGTGATTCCGTACTGGAAAAGTGCAAATGCATGTGACTCTGTTGCAGTGTGGGTCTCCGTTGGGGAGTGTAAGTGGTCCCTGATGGGACTGAGACACCCACGTATGTGATCTAGTTGGGTTCCATGAGGTTAAACCTCACCCACACCTGGTCGGCCAGCTCCTTCTGGCAGTCTGACACATGACCTTGGAATGCAATGCGCGCTTCGGTGGGGGGCTGGGAGCCAGCCGTGGTGGTGGGTGCTTCCAGCTGTGAGGTCTGTGCATGCAGTGGGTGGGGTCTCCTTGATGCAGCTGGGCTGCCCTGCTCCTGGAGGTGGATTGCCTGAGATGTCCATGAACTGTTTTAGGGCGGTCGATGTCGAAGGTGTGGCTGTCCTCTTCAGCATCACAGATAAGTTGTGTGGTCTGCTCTGCTGGAGGTGTTGTTTGTCCCTCTACAAGGTGAAGGGGGATGCCTTTTGACATTGTGTTGACATGTATGTTTACGCATTGTTCACGTTTACATAAAGACTGCATGCCAATGTACATTGTGACTGTTTGAGAAGAGCAGACTATGTGATGCGGGACAGTGGACATTTGGACTACATCACGGTTGTGAGGTTGTACACGTACATTTTCAACTCACAGTTTGCTGCTATGTCAGGTGTGATTGGCCAGTTTCAATGCAGAAGCAGAAACAGTTGTGTCCTCTGTTCTGCAGTGTAAGTGTTGCACTTTCTACCACATTGTTGTCAATGTGGATGTGCTGTTATTGCTATGTGTGTGCTGCATTGTGGGGGATTCGCTTTTCTGGTGCATTTTCCTGCCTGATGCGTGGGAATTGGAGTCATGTCGCTGGTCATCACTGATTTTTGTATCACGGTTTGGGACATAGCTACTATTTTCGTATTCGTGTTTTGTGTTATTACAGTGTTGCAAGGATTGTAACGCCATCATTTGACGAGTTATCGTGAGACTAACGCATGGTACCACCATGTTTAGAATACCACGTTAACACAGTGTTATTTTTCCGCAATAGAATGCGATGTGAAGAATTGTGTAAAGCTACTTTTGCTATAATTATCACGCGTTCTTGAGAATATCCCCCTTAGGTTCCTTATGTTGAAGTGCAGCTTTCTCTGTGGTCTGTCTGGCATGGCGGAAAAGATTCCTTGATATACTTTTTACTGCTTATGAGTGTGTATCTAGCAAAAATACCACCAAAGGGGGATTCAGGGTCATAACAATAACTATTGCATTCCAATTTAGGGACACCTGAGTCAGGTTATTTGCCTTCAATAGTGGCTGCCTAGAAGTCTACTATCTTCCCTGTGGAGTAGCTCTGCTTCTCACAGACATTCTACAAATTACATTAACAAAAGATATACAGGGATGAGCAAAATGCAAAAAAAATGCAAGATCATTTAAACCTCAGTGGGTGGCACACCAACCGTCAAGGTTGATTTAAAAAAACCTGGGAAGGGTCTCTTTAATGACAAATGCTGCCATTGCACCTTCTTTGCCACTATGTTGGCCTACTCAGTATTCTTTTGTTTTACAGCAACAAATCCACAGAGCAGGGGTGTATTGATGAAAAATAAAAGACAAATGTCCCTGATGCCAGCAAACTTTCAGGGTGTGCTTCAGAGACATTTAAAAATGTTCGTCCATGGGGCTAGAAAAACAATGATGGTCACCCTACCCCAAATAGGGCAGGGTGATCACCACAATCACCCAGTGCTGCCATGGTGGATGGGACCCAACTGAATTAGGAGTTTCCCCTAGCAGAGCCAATCAGGCACTACAGATGGACACCAAGGGGCCTATTAGAATTGCGGGCGGATAGCCACTGCCGGGCCGACCGTGGCCACTGCTGCCAGGCAGTGGTGATCCGCCCGCCAGATGTCTCTGTTCCACCCCCACCATATTAGTATGGAGAGGAGCACCACGACGGACGGAAAGCCCGTCCGCCGCTTTTACGCCGGTCGGATTGCCGGCTGGGTGGAAAAGATACACAATATGGTGGCAGTGCCTTGCAGTCACCGCCATCCCTATTATGATGCCAGCGGTGGAATGCGGAGACTCCGCCATGGTAAGGCATGCGGGAAATCACCTTTGCGGGGCCCCAGGAGGGTGGAGGTGGCTGCACTAGTGGGTACCTATGGTACTCCCCATCATTGCCATGCAGAAGGTGGCAGGCACCGGGCAGTGCCTGTCACGGTATGCATGCCAATGCACAACATGGGCTTTCAGCATTGCGGTGGGTGCTGATTACAGCAAGAGTTTGGGGGGACGGGGAGGGGTAGTTCTCATGCGCTTTTGCCAAACTGTAAATGAGACCCTATGCTTTGTCAGAGACCGACAAAAAAGAGAGAACCCTTTTTGAATAATGATGTGCCTAGAAAATACGCTAACATGTTTTTGAACCCTACACAAGCACTCATATAAAAACTGTAATCCATGGGCTTTATTTCACTTATTTCCGGTGGCCTATGTAGTTTTCACAGTGAGGAACCTGATATTGTGATTGTTGATCACATAGCGACTTCCACTACAGCTTGCGAATGCGTTTTAATAGGATACTGTAGACTGTGATTAAGCGATGGCATTTTAATGCCCCATCCGTTAATAAAAAGCACCCATCGCCCTATTGCTTTCTGTTATTCAAGGTAGCAAGCAGAGTGTTTTCAGTAAATCAAAGAGACTTTCTGTCGGCTTATCGGAGGATATAAAAAGCGTCACAGAGGGTCTTTCTAAAAATGTAATTACATAGAACAGTCCCTGGTGAGGAGTTTCTTCGAAAACAGATGATCAAAATGATTTTGATTAAAAAAATAAAATTTCAAAGGAAATTATTTCTGCCAAACTATGACATGATATATTATGAAATGGAAAATGCATCAAGAGAAGCGCGGTAGGAGTGAACATCTTCAGTTTATCATCAGTAATATTACACAGGGGTTTTCGTTTAGAGGAGCTCTCCAGCTCTTTATCTGTTATTGTATTTTAGCCAAGTTTGCCAGGACATGCACTTGCTTCGGAAATATAATGCTATATGGAAAAGATCTTATTTTTATATATATCAATTATCCTTTTTTTCCATTGATATTGACGTGGAAGTGGCCAAATGTAGGATGTTTTGCACGGAGGCAAAAAAGTGAAACATGCATGGGCTCACTGCAAATCCATTCATCAATGTTTATATGTTTATGATCAAAGACTACGTTACATTTGTAAATAGCCTACCCATAATTTTGGATTATGATTAAACCAGGCTTTATGTTCCCTGTCAGAATCTAGTGGTTTTCCTACACCCAGATATCTAATGTAATCCAATTAATAGGGTATTTTTGAACCTCAGAATGATCAATTGCATGACCTAAACAAACAGTCAAGTAACCACCCCTTTTGTAACAAACCAGCGAATAACATTAAGTGATATATTTTTTTTCTGCAAGTAATCGATAGGTGGGTCTTCTAGCACTAATTATCCCTTACTTTGCTATCCCTTTCTCCCATAGAATGCTAGTCCTTTTTTACCTATTTATGGCAGTTCGCAGTAAAGGGGCATATTACCAAGCAATAGCGATAATTATCGCTATTGCTTGGTTAGATACAAAAATTTACCGCTGAGCTGCGGCGATTTTTATCGCAGATAAACCTTGGTATTACCAAGGTTTATCGCAAATACGATAAAAATTGTCCGCAATGCATGAATATCGCTGAAAAGTCAGCGATATTCATGCATTACCGAGCTAATGCTCTTAGCCATGTTATCCACCTCCCATTGGATAACATGGCTAAGAACTGCTCAGGGCAGGTGTTAGCTTTTGGAGATATTCGCGCTTAGCGCGAATATCTCCAAAAGTTGGTAATAGGAGATAGCGATGTTAGCGACTGTTTCCAGTCGCTAACATCTTGGCACGCCCACTTTGCATGTCATTAGTGATAAATATCACTGACATGCAAAGTGGGGCCCAAGATGGTCGCTATCTCCTACTAGCTGTCGCTAACTGGTGTTAGCGACAGCTAGGTAATAGGGAGATAATTTTATCTCCGCTTTCTTGGCTTTTAAAGCCAAAAAAGCGGAGATAAACCCCCTTGATAATATGCCCCTTAGAGCTCCACAACCTTTCTTCCAAATTAGATATTCATACCAAATTTGGTTCCTTTTTTACAACATCCTGGGGGTTCTAAAGGTATCCAGGGTTGGAGGATTTCCTGGAGGGGATTCAGAAAATAGCCAAACTATCACAGAATTATGGGTTCTCTGGCAAAAATAGAAGACAAGTGCTCTAAAAATGTGTCTATTATTTTCCTAAAAAATTGAAAGGTTTGCTGTGTTCAAGTCAGGAGCATATAGAGTTTAATCAAAAAAACTATTTTAGTTTTGGCATTTTCAAAGTGGTAGCTGATCTTTTCGACTTTTTGGTTCTTTCAACCTACTTCCAGTTTGTGTTCAAAAACAATATGAAATCCAAGGGTGTTCCTGGAAACCTATACATTTCTGAATAGAAGAAACATTCTAAATTTAGCAAGGGATCATTTGTGTATATACTTTAAGGTCTTCTCAAAGAAACTAACTGTTGGAATTTATTTTAGTGAAAATGAGTAAGAAAAATGGCCATTTGTGAAGACGTTTTCATTTGTAACTTCCTTTCATCATGGGCAATTTACAAAAGAAATATACCATCACACATGCTAGGCCCTTCTGGTTGCAGGAATATATAGGGTTTTTGCCCCAAATGCATCAACGATATTTGCATTCGCAAACGGTGCGATTCGCTAAAATCGGCCGTTTGCGAATGCAATATCATGTTTTTGAAATCGCATTTTTAAGGTGCAAAAATGCATGCATCAAAAATCGCAATTTGCGATTCCTTAAGAAATCGCAAATTGCATTTCTTATTTTTAGAAGCCCTCTGACCAGGTGGCATTTTTTTTACAAGCTGGAAATTAGGTGAAACTCATTGCTAGTGTATAAAAGGTGTGTGATAATGCAGTTTACACTTTTCCACAATGGCTGCTGTCATTGCATTTGCACGTCGGAGGAGGTTGAGAGCTGCTGCAAGGGGGAGAAGGATGATCAATGACAGGATTTTTAGAGTGCGCATTACTTTGTTTGGGCAGACTGAGGCAGAAATTTATGACAAATACAGGCTTAATGGGGATTCTATTTTAGAGCTAATAGCAGATTTGGACCCTTTCCTGCAAAGACAAACCCTTAGAACCCAAGCCATTCCCACTCATGTCCAAGTACTGTGTTCCCTTCACCTTCTTGCCTCAGGGTCTTTTCAGGGTGTCATCGCTATTGCTGGTGGAGTGTCGCAGAGTGCCCTATCTAGATTTTTCAGTAACTTTTTAAATGCCATGCTACATAGGATCAGGCATTACATCTCTTTTCCAAATAGACAACAAGAATTACTGCAAACTAAGTTGGACTTCTACAATATTGCTAACTTCCCTGATGTAATTGGCTGTATAGATGGCACACATATCCCCATATGCCCACCCTCTGAAAATGAGTATATATTTCGAAACAGGAAATGCTACCATTCCATGAACATACAAGCAGTGTGTAATGCCAAAACAATCTTCACAGATATAGTGGCTAGCTACCCTGGTAGTGCCCATGACTCTTATATTTTTAGACATAGTGCCATCCATAGGCGACTGCTTGCTGGAGAGTTTCAAGATGGTTATTTGCTTGGTAAGGAATTCTATTTATTGTGAATTTAGAACAAAGGATGTTACTATAGGGTCATAATAATGCATTTTGTTTCCTTTTGCTTAAACCCAAAGATGACAGTGCATATGGAGTGAGATCATTCATACTTACACCCTTTCTAAATCCATCTACCCGCAAAGAGCAGCAGTATAACCATGCCCATATTGCCACTCGCAATCATAGAGAGGGCTTTTGGTGTCATGAAATCCAGGTTTAGAATTCAGCATAAAACAGGAGGAGCATTGCAATATGGACCAGATGTATGCTCTAAGATTGTTGCAACATGTGCCATGCTTCACAATGTAGCTACCAAGAGAGGCATGGAACTTGATATAGAGGAAGATTTTCCCAACATTGACAATCAACCTCAGCAACCTCTAGCAAGAGCGCATGGACCATACGCAGAAGAGGGTAGGAGGAGGAGGGAGGAGATCACTCAACATTACTTTTAGCAGAGGATGACGCTTGAAATTTTTTGAGTGTGCTAACATGTTTTGTTTATTAAGTTCTTAAACACAAGAGAATTAAATAAATTATGACATTCAATTTGTTTCTCCACAAACCAAACAATAAAGCAGTACTTTTTAAATTGTCTGGAAATCTTTTCTTCTCAATAAGTATTTGAATTAACTGGAGAGGTCAAACATTGAATTTTTTTCTACCACGCACCCCTAAAGCCTTAGCTGTTGCAGTAGCTGTGCCAATGTCTTTACCAATTGCTATATCACATTTTCTATTGCTACGGCGTTCCCCAACTTTACTGGTACTTCCCTCAGCAATATTGCTTGCATTAACGTCAACAAGAGACCCTTCCTTGCACAATTTTTTAGAATTACAAATTTGCATGTCATTTGCAATGGTTTCAAGTGCATTCATTCCTCTGGATATGTCCCCACAGCACTATGAGACATCCTTCTGCGTGTCCAGGATTGGTTTAATGATCTGGGCATTGGTGCGGCACATCATATTCATTGACCTACAACAAGCCTGATTACTTAACAGTGACCTAATACATCTTTTGGCATTTGCAATGTGCTGAGGCTGCATTGTGGTGCACATTGCTTCCAAGGCAACTGCCATGCGGTCCAGTTTGTCTGAAGACATAGAATGTGCTTTTTCAAATACCTTGGTCATGTGAGAGAGACTACTGCTAATGGCACTGATGTCCTGAGTGACCTGATTAAATTTACCCTTTATCACCCTTAGGCCTTTTCCCTGCAGACGTTGAACTTTGAGCAGCTTGAGTTCAACTGTACTGGCACTTGTGTCTCCATCTGTGGCTGTTCTGCGCATTGAAGGACGTGCCCTCCGCCTCACAAATGGCTGGATCCTCTGTCGCCTGCTTAATTGACTTTGAACAGGAGCTGGGGTTTCTGACAGGTTTTGAACTTCAACTGTGACATTAGTATCCTCATCACTATCAGACTCTTGAATATGACGCACTCTGCGCTGTGAAGTTGTAGGCTGCACTGTGGGTGAAGCTGATCCTGAATTCATTCCAGCAGAGTTCAGTAGATTCTGAGTGAATGACTCAGCGTACTCAATGAAGTCAGTGTCCACTTCTGCATCTAAGATTGAAAAGAGTTGATTTTTTGGTAAATTTCTAAAGTGTAGCACATGTGTTGTCATTTTAAATAAAAACCTTTCATAAACATACTCTTGTGTGAAGCATAATACTTTTCTAGAAATAAATCATGTATGGGTTATGTTTTTAAAGATTCAGAAAAAAGCATTTCTGTCAGGTTTTTGTTAAGAAAACTACTACTCCCATGATGCACTGCTTTTAGCATTGAAGTAAACATAAGATAACTGACATTCTGTAAAAAGCACAACTGCAGCACTGTATACAATACCAGAACATGTGTGTCATACTAACAACATATACTCTTTAAAAAATTGCATTTTCTTACCTTGAGATGGTCCAGGTTGATCTGAAGTATCAATGTCTATAACTCCAATGACTGCTTCAGTGGAAAGGGTTCCTTCCACCAGGTCCTCCAGAGGGGTGTTTGGTCTGTCCCTGGGAGTCCCGCCGCCAGTTTTCTTTGCAGACTTGGTGCTTGTCGCAATTTTCTCTTTGGCACGACTAGGCAGGTCATACCATCGCTTTTGAAGGTTGTTGATGTCTCTGTGCGCAACACCAACTGCATTAACTTTGGATTGTATTCCAAGCCAAATTTTCCTTTTTAGCCCCTCAGGAACATTCAGGGACAGCTTTCCAAAACGTTGATCATTGTGCGCAGTCACCTCTTCAATCAGAATCTCAAGCTCCTGCTCACTAAATTTTACTTTCCTTTTCCTGCCATGAGGCTCCTCTAAAATATTATCTGCCATTTCAAAATGCACAAAACACACAGAGAGCCTCTTACTGCTCCAGCAGACTGAGTTCAAACTGACAAAAGCCTCTCCAGCAGTTCAAACTGGGCCTCAGGTGGGTCTAATTGGTTGCAGAGCTTGCAGGCTGTGATTGGAATGAGATGCATCATGTGCATTAATTCGCAATTTGCGAATTCGCAATCTGCGAATTCGCAAATAAGAATTCGCATTTTTCCTGCGAATCGGTAAAAAATGTGATTTTTACCGATTCGCAAAAAAAATTCAAAAAAATTGATGCATAGCTTTTTGCGATTCGGTATTTGCGATTCCCTAATTATCGCAAATACCGAATCGCAAAAACGAACATTGATGCATGTGGGGGTATATGTTTTTCAAGAACCCAAGTCAACAACTCAGCTGCTCCCTACAATCGGGTTTCATTGTATACCAGGTATAGAGCAATATATATGGTAAAATATAAAGAGTGAAAAAACGAAATCAAGGAAACCTATCTATTTCTGAAATGTTCATCAGATGCTGAGTTTAGGAGCAGTGGTTATGTGTACATCTCTGAAATTGTGGGTAGCATACCATCATGTTATTCTGAGGGCATTTCTCAAAATATCTAATTTTTTACCCACTGACTTGCATTTGAAAGGCTCAAATGAAGTGAAATCCAACTGGTAATAACAAATGTTTCACTGTTCTATGCCTTCCCAAAAAAATGGTACCTCACCTGTGTTGTTAGGGCCCGTGCCTGCAACAGAAACGATCTAAAAAGCAACATGGACACATTACATTTTTCCACTGAAAACTGACCCTTTTTTTGCAAAATGGGCAGCAGTGGATTTTGAGCCCTACCTCTTTCAGCAGTTAGGGAAACCTAGCATCCTTGCACATTTTTAAAAAACTAGAGACCAAGGGGATCCCAGAGTGGGGTGACCTGTGTGGCTTGCGCCAGGGTCTCTTACCCAGAAGCCTTTGTATACCTCAAAATGTATCTAAAAACAAACTTCTCAACTCTGTGCGGCGCCACAATGTTCCTACCAACCAGCATTGTTACAGGAGATGTCACAGGACTGAGTCTAGGATCCAGTCTTGTGGTTAGAAAAGTAATCCATAAACTAACTAATTGCATTTAACTAGAAATCCTCATTGAGCTCAATGTTGCATTGTGCTTGAAATTGTGCTACCCATTGCAACAACTGTAACTACTGTACTTAAAAGTCTATTGCCTATTTGCAAAGTATTTAAGCTAAAGCAATTCATTCTGAGAAAGTATATCTTGTAATGTAATGTATAATGTAATTTTAAAAATAAAATATCTAAAAATAAATAGTTTAAAAAAATGTAGTAAATCGGTATCAAAAAAATAAATATAACAATGAATACATTTAAAAATTGTCATTTACAGTCTGACGTTTCTTAGGCCCTTTAACAAAAAAGAATCCACCTTCTAACGTACATTAATTGTACATTTTTGCCCGCCTTCCTTCAGCAATATTGCTTGCATTAACGTCAACAAGAGACCCTTCTGCACAATTTTTTAGAATTACAAATTTGCATGTCATTTGCAATGGTTTCAAGTGCATTCATTCCTCTGGATATGTCCCCACAGCACTGTGAGACATCCTTCTGCATGTCCAGGATTGGTTTAATGATCTGGGCATTGGTGCGGAACATCATATTCATTGACCTACAACAAGCCTGATTACTGAACAGTGACCTAATACATCTTTTAGCATTTGCAATGTGCTGGGGCTGCATTGTGGTGCACATTGCTTCCAAGGCAACTGCCATGCGGTCCAGTTTGTCTGAAGACATAGAATGTGCTTTTTCAAATACCTTGGTCATGTGAGAGAGACTACTGCTAATGGCACTGATGTCCTGAGTGACCTGATTACATTTACCCTTTATCACCCTTAGGCCTTTTCCCTGCAGACGTTGAACTTTGAGCAGCTTGAGTTCAACTGTACTGGCACTTGTGTCTCCATCTGTGGCTGTTCTGCGCATTGAAGGACGTGCCCTCCGCCTCACAAATGGCTGGATCCTCTGTCGCCTGCTTAATTGACTTTGAACAGGAGCTGGGGTTTCTGACAGGTTTTGAACTTCAACTGTGACATTAGTATCCTCATCACTATCAGACTCTTGAATATGACGCACTCTGCGCTGTGAAGTTGTAGGCTGCACTGTGGGTGAAGCTGATCCTGAATTCATTCCAGCAGAGTTCAGTAGATTCTGAGTGAATGACTCAGCGTACTCAATGAAGTCAGTGTCCACTTCTGCATCTAAGATTGAAAAGAGTTGATTTTTTTGTAAATTTCTAAAGTGTAGCACATGTGTTGTCATTTTAAATAAAAACCTTTCATAAACATACTCTTGTGTGAAGCATAATACTTTTCTAGAAATAAATCATGTATGGGTTATGTTTTTAAAGATTCAGAAAAAAGCATTTCTGTCAGGTTTTTGTTAAGAAAACTACTACTCCCATGATGCACTGCTTTTAGCATTGAAGTAAACATAAGATAACTGACATTCTGTAAAAAGCACAACTGCAGCACTGTATACAATACCAGAACATGTGTGTCATACTAACAACATATACTTTTTAAAAAATTGCATTTTCTTACCTTGAGATGGTCCAGGTTGATCTGAAGTATCAATGTCTATAACTCCAATGACTGCTTCAGTGGAAAGGGTTCCTTCCACCAGGTCCTCCAGAGGGGTGTTTGGTCTGTCCCTGGGAGTCCCGCCGCCAGTTTTCTTTGCAGACTTGGTGCTTGTCGCAATTTTCTCTTTGGCACGACTCCGCATGTCATACCATCGCTTTTGAAGGTTGTTGATGTCTCTGTGCGCAACACCAACTGATTTAACTTTGGCTTGTATTCCAAGCCAAATTTTCCTTTTTAGCCCCTCGGGAACTTTCAGGGACAGCTTTCCAAAAAGTTGATCATTGTGCGCAGTCACCTCTTCAATCAGAATCTCAAGCTCCTGCTCACTAAATTTTACTTTCCTTTTCCTGCCATGAGGCTCCTCTAAAATATTGTCTGCCATTTCAAAATGCACAAAACACACAGAGAGCCTCTTACTGCTCCAGCAGACTGAGTTCAAACTGACAAAAGCCTCTCCAGCAGTTCAAACTGGGCCTCAGGTGGGTCTAATTGGTTGCAGAGTTTGCAGGCTGTGATTGGAATGAGATGCATCATGTGCGTTAATTCGCAATTGGCGAATTTGCAATCTGCGAATTCGCAAATAAGAATTCGCATTTTCCTGCAAATCGGTAAAAAATTCGATTTGTACCGATTCGCAAAAAAAAATGCGACAAAATTGATGCATAGCTTTTTGCGATTCGGTATTTGCGATTCCCTAATTATCGCAAATACCGAATCGCAAAAACGAACATTGATGCATGTGGGGGTATATGTTTTTCAAGAACCCAAGTCAACAACTCAGCTGCTCCCTACAATCGGGTTTCATTGTATACCAGGTATAGAGCAATATATATGGTAAAATATAAAGAGTGAAAAAACGAAATCATGGAAACCTATCTATTTCTGAAATGTTCATCAGATGCTGAGTTTAGGAGCAGTGGTTATGTGTACATCTCTGAAATTGTGGGTAGCATACCATCATGTTATTCAGAGGGCATTTTTCAAAATATCAAATTTTTTACCCACTGACTTGCATTTGAAAGGCTCAAATGAAGTGAAATCCAACTGGTAATAACAAATGTTTCACTGTTCTATGCCTTCCTAAAAAAATTGTACCTCACCTGTGTTGTTAGGGCCCGTGCCCGCAACAGAAACGATCTAAAAAGCAACATGGACACATTACATTTTTCCACTGAAAACTGACCCTTTTTTTGCAAAATGGGCGGCAGTGGAGTTTGAGCCCTACCTCTTTCAGCAGTTAGGGAAACCTAGCATCCTTGCACATTTTTAAAAAACTAGAGACCAAGGGGATCCCAGAGTGGGGTGACCTGTGTGGCTTGCGCCAGGGTCTCTTACCCAGAAGCCTTTGTATACCTCAAAATGTATCTAAAAACAAACTTCTCAACTCTGTGCGGCGCCACAATGTTCCTACCAACCAGCATTCCCTTAAGTCTCCCAATAAATGGCTCTTCACATGTGTGGCAAGGCCTAATTTTCACATCATGAAAGTCCACCAATGCAACTAGGACACAACCCATTTTTCCACTGAAAACAGATCCTTTAATGCTATGCATCTAACAGTGGATTTTGGCCAAAAGCTCATTCTGCACTTACCTAGCAAAAAATGCACATTTTTGGAAACTAGATACCCAGGTGAATCCAAGGTGGGGTGACCGGCATTGCTCTCAACAGGTTTTCTTACCCAGAAGACCTTGCAGACCTAAAACTTTGACAAAAACTGATTTTCCTCACATTTCTCTTATGGAAAGTTCTGAAATCTGCAAGGAACCATGTATTTCTCATCACCTAGCATTTCTCCAAGTCTCTTGAAAACAATTGTACCTAATTTTCTTTAGTTGGTCTATTGCCCGCTACAGGAAAGGCCTCAGAACGTACCATGGACACCACATTTTTCCACTGAAAACTGACTCTTTTTTTTGCAATGCGGTAGCTGTGCATTTTGGGCCTGAGCTTAGCCAGCACCTAGGGAAAGTCAGCAAACCTGGAGAATTTTTGAAAACCAGAATCCCGCAGTAATCCAGGGTGGGGTGGCATGCATGGCTCTCCACAGATTTTCTTACTCAAATGCCATTGCAAATCTCAAACTTATACCAAAAAAACATTTTCCTGGCAATTCTGTGATGAACCTTACTGGAATCTGTGAGGAGCCATACATTTTCTACCATCTTGCCTTACCCCAAGTCTCTAATAAACATGCTACCTCCTTGTGTGGGCATGCCGGTGACAGGAAAGGCCCCAAAATGCAACATAGACACATCACATTTGTGCCACCGAAAACTGACCTTTTTTTAAAAATTTAGTAGTTGTGAATTTTGGGTCCTACCTCAGCCAGCACCTTGGAAAACCTAGCAATACTGATTTTTTTTCAGAATTTGACACTCAGATGAATCCAGGTTTGGAAAGACTTGCAAAGTTCTTACCATCACTTCTTATCCAGACGCCCTTGTAAACCTCAAACTTTGACTAACAAAAACACATTGTACTCACATTCCTGTAATAGAAAGATTTGTAATCTGCAAGGAGCCACACATTTCCTACCATCTACCACTGTCATTACCTCTCAATAAAAATGGTACCTCACTTGTGTGGGTTGGCCTAGTGTCTGCAACAGGTAAGGACCCAAAATCCAAGATGGACACATCCCATTTTTTCACTGAACACAGACAAGTTTTTTGCAATGTGGGCAGTTGTGGATTTTGTACATTAGCTCAGCAGTGTTCATGCTAACTTTGGCATCATTTTATAAACCAGCACAAAACACTACCAAAAAAGGTTCCCCCACTTTGGTTCTTCTATGGAAAATATTGTGTTGATCCATCAAGTGTAGATCAAGTAAAAGTGTGATTTACATTTTTAGTTCCTATTAGAAAGTTGGCTCTCAAGTATAGACAAATGGCTGAACGAAATTACAACAAAGTTGGCACAATGTTAGAACTTTACTCTGATAGCATGCTGTTTCATATTAGGTGTAAATTCATTCAGGCAGTTTTTGATATATTAGAGTGGAAGAGGGACTCAAAGTTAAGCAAGAACAAGTCAACCTTCATAAAAAGTTGGAGATTTTTGGACTGTTGGGTACTGTGGGAAAATCACAGTACTAACAATTAAAAATTCACTGCTTCTGATTTGCTGTAGGAGCTTTGATTCCCCTTGGCCATTTCAGTACAACGGATCCAGAGAAGAGCTCACTCTACCAAAATGATCTGATTTTCTGGCAGCATATTGCATAAAATGTTGTAGTTGCCATTACAATAATCAGGTATTCAGTCCCAAAGTCTTGATTTCCTTTTGAAAAAGAGCACAAAAAAGAAAAGTGTGTAAACCTTGAACCTTAGGGGTATCCAAAGGGTCCCTCCCTTAGATAAAAAACTTTAAAAAAATATTTATGATTGTGGGAATAGGGGGGTTCAGCAGCTGGATCTGCAGTACTCAACTAGGCCCTCTTGTGTTGTACCACAGTTCTAACTCAGTACAGTACAAAAAAAACAAAGGCTACAGGGACGTTATAGTTAGGAAATGGAATAAAAAAAATTGAAATCAACTGAAAAAAACTGTGGGTTACTGATGTTATAGTTAGTCTCAGGTTGTATTCGTACAAAACAAGGGAAATTCAGCAGTTATAATTAGCAAGGTTAACTATAACTCGAGTCCCCACAATGCACTGCTTATATCCACACATATTACATCGCTCATGACATGGTCAGTAACATCACTGATGACATTACTGCTGGTGGGCGGATGAGGTCCTCTTGCCTCCAGAAGGCCTCAAGACTAAAGTGGACTTCTTCTCCCAAGCAGCAGTGCACCAAGAGGTGCGTTTGCAGAGTGGTGGAGAAAGGGGGCATGGCCTCATATGACCTCTCTACAATCCAGCTATGTGGGTCTTGCTGGAGGTAACAGGATGGCTACTTGGCCCCAAAGGACCATCAAGGTCCAAGGGGACTTCAGCAACCAACTAGTAGTGCATGAGAAGGTGTATTTGCAGAGTGGTAGATGACGGGGGAGTGCCACTGAAAACCTCTCAGAAAATCCACTGTGTGGGACTTGCTTGAGGTAAAAGGAGGGGTAGTTGGCCCCAAGGAGCCTCAATAGCAAATGGGGACTTCATCCCCCTGCTAGTAGTGCACCAGGAGGTGCTTTCGCAGAGTGCTTTAGAAAGGGGGCGTGACCTCCTACCAGGTCTCAGCATTCCAGCTCTATGGGACGTACTGGAGGTAACAGGAGGGTTAGTTGGCTCCCAAGAACGTCCTTTGGGGCCAACTACTCCTCCTGTTATTTCCAGTAAGTCCCACATAGCAGGATTGCTAAGAGGTCTTCAAAGGCCAAGCACCCCTTCTCCACCACTCTGCAAAGGTGGTTCATGGTGCACTCCTGGTTGGGCATGAAGTCTACTTTACTCCTGAGGAACCTTGAGGGCCAAGAAGCCCGCCCGGTACCTCCTGAAAGTCCTACACTAGGGGATTTCTGAGAGCAGGTCGGACCCCCAGACCCCTTTCTTCACCGTTCTGCAAACCCGACTACTAGTTAAAAAAACATTAAAATTCACTGAAAAAAACAAAGGTTAAAGGGACGTTATAATTAGGAAATAGAATTAAAAAACCTTAGAAATTCATTAAAAAAAACAAAGGTTATAGGCACGTTATATTTAGGGTCAGATTTTACTCAACAAAACTTTGACAGTTATAATTAACTGAGCTAACTATAACTTACACCCCCCTCAATGCACTGCTTATGACCTCACATTTTACATCACTCCTGACATGGTCAGTGACATCACTCATGACATCACTAATGATATCTCAAATTACATCACTGATTACATCATCCACAGAACAACTTATACATCTACTCACACCCCCATACAACCTCTTGTACGCCCACTCACACACCCGAGCAACCACTGACATTCCCATTCACAGACATATACCAGTACTCCCACTCCTACTCATTCTTCTATAGAGCCACTCACACAACCATTCACTCACCCATCCAGCCCCTTACACAACCAGTTACTCACCTATACAACCAGTCACATAACCACATACTCACCCCTACAGCTACTTACATACCAACTTATTTCCCTACAAAATCACACACCCATTCACTCAATCAGTCTCTCAACACTGCCACACACTCACCCATACAAGCTCTGAGACACTCACTCACACAACCGCGATCGACCAGGGCGCGGGGCAGGACCCCCTGGGTCTTCTGAGCCTGCTGATTCTCAGGGTATGTTCACTCGCCGATTATGTTATACAAAATCGGAGCTATTGTCATTATACCAGACATCTGAAAACAGCTGTTTACATACCCTACGGGCTGAGGCTTTACCCCCCTATTGCAAGACATGTGCTCAGATCTTGCCATTAGTTACAAAGGAGGTGAGGGAAGAAGCCAAGTTAAAGATGATACTACTGAATTGCAGGTCCATGAACAAACACAGAGTCGAGATACGTGACCTACTGGTTGACAGAGACCTGGACGCCATGTTTCTTACTGAGACATGGCTGGAAGAAACATCTTCCCCAGATGTCCTTGAAGCTGTACCTCCTAGTTATAGTCTACTTAGACTTGATAGACAAAAACAGCGAGGAGGAGGACTAGCATTAATCTATAAATCAGAACTTGAGTGCACTTTACTTAAAACTACCCTACTTAACAGTGAAAGTGGCTTCTTTACCATAAAAATTGGCCCCAAAAACGTGGTCAGCGGACTACTGATATACCGCCCACCAGGGGGCGCTGCTCAGTTTGGAGACCAACTGATAGATTTCATAACTCAATCAGCAATTAGATACAAAAGGTTTCTTATCCTAGGAGATTTAAATCTTCACTTTGAAGACAAAGATTGTAGAGAGGCACAAATGGTGGCTGAAGCACTGAATTCCGTGGGGGTCAGTTTGCTCTCAACAGCCCCCACACATCAGCTGGGCCATCTCCTGGACCCCATTTTTTCCAATTGGGAAGGCATTAAGGTTCTACCTCCGGTCCCGTTGATCTGGTCGGATCATAGCATCGTTCCATTTGAAATGGAAGATGAATCCCCAGGAAACATATCCATAAAACCCTCATTACAAAAGCGTAGAGTTTGGAAAAAGTTCACTCCGGAACTGTTTAAAACAGCCTTATCAGAGCACCCCCAGGTAACACTTTACAGGAGGCATGGACTAGCTATGAGAATTGGATGTTAAACGCATTAGACAAGGTTGCACTTTGGACGTCCAAACCACCAGTGAGGCAATCAAGAACTGCCCCGTGGTTTTCAGAAAAACTTAGAGTGTCCAAAGCTCAATGTAAAACTATAGAGCGGAGATGGAGGAAGACCTATGCCCCTGAACTTAAACTATGCTACAAAACGGAGCTAAAAAAATTCCAGAAATTGGTGAGATTGGAGAAAAGTATCCACTTTAAAAGTAGAATTGAGCTAGCAGATAACCCCACGAGAGAACTATTCAGCATCTACAAAGAACTCACGGTGCCATCTAGGCTCGAAGCCCAAGACACTTACTCTACTGAGATGTGTGACCTTGTAGCTGATTTCTTTGTAGACAAGGTTGATAAAATTCATGCCACCTTTATAGAGAGTAATGACCTCTTAAGTAAATGTGGAGATACAAGATCTATCCCCACACAGAAATCCCACCTTGCATGCTTCAAAACACCCGAAAAACATGAACTGTTAGGGATTATTAACAGTATACAATCTGGCTCTCCCTGCGATGCGTGCCCACCGGCACAGTGCAGAGGAGTTATGGAGAGTCTACTAATTGACCATATAAGTAATATGGTGACATTGTCTAATCAGGAATGTTATGTACCTGAGGCGTGGAAAACTGCCCAGGTTATCCCACTAAAAAAGAAGCCCAATATTCCTATCCCCCAACTCCAAAATCTCCGCCCCATATCCCTTCTCCCCTTCTGCGCTAAAATTGTAGAAAAGATCGCAAATAGACAGCTCATGGAATATTTGGAGGAGGAAGCCCTCCTCCACCCCTCACAATCGGGATTCAGAACCGGCTACTCTACCGAGTCGGCTGTTCTGTATTCCACTGAGCGTCTCAGGCAGATAGTGGATGAGGGTGAGACAGCAGCGTTGGTCTTATTAGACCTTAGTGCAGCGTTTGACACCGTGCTGCACTCAACGCTGCTGTCTCATCTCTTGGACATGGGGGTGACTGGATCAGCGCTTGCTTGGCTGCACTGCTTCTTGACCAATAGAAGGTTCCAGATACACTGCCCACCCTTTAGTTCTTCCCTGCGGGATGTGAGCCATGGGGTTCCTCAGGGCTCGAGCCTGAGCCCTACTTTGTTCAACATCTATATGGAACCCCTGGCTCACATTGTGGAGGCTTTTGGGGTGGGCATTGTTAGCTATGCCGACGACACCCAGCTGGTGTTTAAGCTCACTCCCGACCGTAAAGAAGACGCCATCAATTTTTCCAACTGTATGTAAGCAGTAGCAGTATGTATGAACAACAACTGCCTGCGTCTAAATGGCGAAAAGACAGAATTACTGGTGGTCGGGAGAGCGGCATCAGCTTGGTCCCGCCTGTGGTGGCCTACTGAATTGGGGAACCCTCCTATTCCTGTGGAGGCGGTAAGAAACCTCGGTGTTATGCTGGACTCGGATCTTTCCTGCAAGGCCCATATCAGCAAGGTAACGGGAAGGTGCTTTGGCACTCTAAGGATACTACGAAAGGTTCTAGACCTCCTTCCCACTGGAGCTAGAAAAACAATTGTCCACGCACTGGTGATCCCCCATCTTGATTATGGGAATGCCCTGTTGATTGGGCTAAGTCAAAAGGGTCTGCACCAACTCCAGTGCGTGCAGAATGCCGCTGCACGCGTTGTGCTTGGACTCCCACGGAGAGCCTCTGGAAAGACCGCCTTGGCCAAACTCCACTGGCTCCCGGTTAGGGAGAGGATTAAATTTAAAACCCTCTGCTATGCGCATCGCATTGCTCAGGACAAAGGCCCTGACTATCTAAAGAATCTACTTACTATACATCGCCCCACTCGGAATCTAAGATCATCAGGGGCGATGCTGTTTAAACCTCCCCGCATTCATAGGGCCATAATGGGCGGCCGCTCTTTTAGGTACCTAGCCTCCAAACACTGGAATGCACTTCCGCTTCATCTGCGGATGGAACCATCCGAACTAAGATTCAGGGGAAAACTCAAAACGTTTTTGTTTCCCATCGTGTAAATCCCCCCTGTGCTTTTCAATAGCTGCCTCTATCAGCAGTTAGCGCGGGGACACACTGTTCTCTGTGTAGCCAGGCGCTTTATAAATGATTTATTATTATTTTTATATTATTAACCACTTGCATACCCTTTCCCACATCTATACACTCAGGCACTCACTAGCCAATACAGTGACTCATTCACAAAGTCAATTAATGGAACACCTACTCAAACAGCCACTTCCTCAGCCACTTATCCACCCAGTCACTTACTCATACAGCCACTACACACCCACTTACCCACTAAAGGAGCCACATACACTGTCACTTAACCACCCATATGGCTACTTATACACCCACTCACTCAATACAGCCACTCACAAAGCATCTCACTCAAGTACACAGCTATTCACACACCCACTTATACACCCATACAGCCACTCAAACACCCATATGCAAAAGAATACATAAATTCACGCAGCCACTCACATGATATACATTAAAAGTAGTTACACTCATTAGTAGTACAGGTAGTATACTACGTTAACGTATGTAGTACATTTGTATATATATTTAACAATCATGAACTCTTACAAAATACTTACACTCACTGGATAGTCTCATCAGTGATGTCTTTTGAGATGTCATCAGTGATGCACTGCTTATGAACTCATATATTACATCACTCATGACATGATCAGTGACATCAATGATGACATCTCAAATGACATCACTGATGACATCATCCAGGACATGGCAGCCACACTTGTAGTACAAGCCCAGGCAGCTCCAAATATCAACTGTGAGCTCGCATAATTGTTGTGGACCTTGATCCTATTTGAACTGACATGTTAAGTTCCTGCAGGCACACAGGGCATCGGCTGGTGGTATTCGCTGCATGGCTGCTCCCTCGCTGCTTCACTCATTCACGCCTCGTTGTGGGCCACTTGGCTGGGCCCCGTCTTGGGCCACAAAGCTGTTGTTGCTCAGGCCTTGCGGTCTCAGGGGGTAGGGTTTATCTGTCCCAGGATAGGGGGCTACTCCTCCAGGGGTTGGCAGGCATTGGGCAACTCTCTTGCCCTCAAGCCAAGGTCTGTGAGGGATCACCACACAACTCGACCTCCGCCTTGGCTCTTGCTGCCAGCCTCATGGCTTCCCAGCATCACCTGGCCGTCCCGCTGCAGAGAGTCAACAGCAGTTAATCCTATGTTAGCTTGTCCCCTGTACTGGCAGCCGTATGGACGGAAGTACTATTACATCTGAGTAAGCACAGATGAGAAGAGCTGGAGCGTGAGCCATGATGACTGCTCTTCCAGGGTCTGAAGCTGAAGTTGTTGGGGTTTCACTGCCTACCTGAGGCCCTTCACTGCTGACTCTTCCTGCTGTGCTTGAGCGGGACTCGGTTCCTCAGTTATATTGCTGCTGGATCACTGACAGAATATCGAGGAGCAGAATATCGAGCTGCCAGAATATCAATGAGAAAATATCGAGTGACAGAATATCGAATTCTTATCTACCAACAGGTAAGTACAAAAATATTGAATACTTAATATAGTTGTAAATAAAATAGTTTGCTGAAATATTGACTTTTTTAAATGTCTTAAAAGTAATATAAAATTAAATAAATTATAAATATAATTAAGAAAAACATACTTAAAAATAATTAAAAAATATACAAATTAACAAATAATAAATGTACTGTAAAAAACAAACATGCATTTTTAATTATATATATTAACTTAATAATATTACCAAATTATTAATATTTTGAATTATAAAATGTAAAAAACATAATTTAAAATATAATTTTACAAGGAATTTTTTTTCTAAATTAATTTACCTCTCTCCATTTTCCCTTATAAACATCACCTACAACATTATAAAAAAATTGATAAACTAACACAATTAATTAACAATTAATTAATTAATTAACTAAAAACAATTAACAATAAAATTAATAACCCTCACGTTTAAATTAATTCACACAATCAACACAATAAAATTAATTTTAATAAAGCTAATACAACAAAATAATAAAAATTACATTAAAACTAAATTACTCCCTATCCTACTCCCCTATCAACCCTCAACCCACATCTAAAAAAAGCATACAATTAACATATTTATAAATTAATCATTAATAATGAATATCTAATTAATTACTGATTAATACAAAATAACACAATTAACATGATTACCAATTAATTATTATTTATTACTAATCAATTTATAATTTTAATTAATTAATTAACTTAATTAACAATATAAATGATTAAATACTAAAGTATTAATGAATAAAATAATGAATTAATTAATTACAATTAAATTACTTCCCACCCTATTCCCCTATAACAACCCCCACAACCCCCACATCCCTCTACAGAATTAAATTACCCAAAAAGTAATTAACATATAATTAATTAATTCTAAATAATTCTTAAAACATATATTATATTTAAATTACTTCCCACCCTATTCCCCTATAAACCCACAACCTGCTACAGAAGTAAATTACACAAAAATTAATTTACATAAAATTCATTACTTTAAAAAAATGCAATCATACATTACAAAAATAACACATACATTTAACACATATACTAACACTTAAAACACCCCCAATTTATTTTTTACAACTTTATTATGACTGTCGATATTACTAACTTCGATATTATGACAAACAATATTTCTTACCTACATTTCGATATTCTGCACCACTATATTTTTGACAGTCGATATTATGTCCACTCGATATTTTAAACTCAATATTTTGCCATATCGATATATAAAATTCGATATTTTGACTGTTCACCTTTGCTGCTGCACTGGAGGGAGGATCCTCCTGGAATGCAACTGAATCAGGCAGTATGGGACGTGGGTGGGTGTGCCCAGCCACGGTCCGTCTGCACCCATCCGTGGAGGGACAAGACTAAGCTGGGCCCCCCTCCTTTAATGCTCCTCTACTGGGACTTCACTGAACCCTGTACTGGACTAAGCATGAAGAGATAACACACAAGAACGGGCAGGTCTGTGTTTTTATTTTTCATTTGAGGCAAGTAAGGTATAGAGTATGGAAAAACGTAATTTAGCCCAGGCAACTGGGAAGGGAATTTCAAAACCAGTAGCATCTACCAAAGCTATTACCAATTACTCATTGATAACTTTATTTCGGTCAACTGACCATAAAAGTGCACATACAATACATCAGCACGAACAATAAAACAATAAATAGTCATAACATGTTAAAAAAAGAATTCAACTACAAGTTATCAAGATGCAAGAATAAAAGTAATAGGTACAACAGTTAAGTTAAAAAGGTTTGTCTCCTACGCAACATGCTGAATAAATAACGTGAAACCGCAAACACAATGGGAGGATATGTATCATAGGTCAGTATCCTGCAGGCCTGTGTGAAATGCAAAAATCCCAAATTCTTGCAAATAGGAATCAGCCAACATTTTCTAATTGCAGAATACGCAGGGCAGAGAAACAATACATGAATTACATTCTCATTTTTATAATTACATGCAGGGCAAACTTCGTTATTAGTTTTTAGCCATTTAGATGTAAAAGACCTAATAGGTAGAGTATGATATCTTAGCTGGAGATATAGCTTTCGAGCAAGCGGGGGTTCAATTGAATCCAAGAATTCCTCAGTTTTGGATTCAGATTTGACTAGGAGGAACTCAGATGTCAACCTACCCAATGTTGCGGAGCTCGATAGCATCTGAACGTTCTGCATACGTATATGAGAAAGAAGTTCATTCTTTGATATCCCTAGGCGATAAGTCTCAGGGGTTTCCCACAGTTCAAAAAGGCCTAACCAGGTACTAACAGCACGAATGTGCTGGAGCCAAGGGATCTTTTTGTATATAAGGAGAGGTAAAATCTCAGAAAATTCCGCTCTATAAACGGCCAGTTCAGGGACTGACCACAACCTCTTCCAGTACATGATTGGCCTTGCACTTATAATCTTGTCTATTGGGACCATGCCAAGATCAAGTCTAAGAGGGATCAAGGTGTGCTAGACGGTAACCCAACTAAGTTTCTCACAAAGGACTGCTCTATCTTTTTGAGGTTCGTTATCTGCTTATGTCCCCAAAGTTCAGCCCCATAAGTTGCTGCCATTCTAGCCTGGCGGCAATATATTTCCAGAGCTGGGGACACCGGCCTAAAAGTTGACTCCCTAAAAACTTTGCTTATACCCCCAGCAAGCTGAGATAGCTTAAGTGTGGACTTAGCAATCTGGGTGTTCCAATCAAAATTCTCAGTTAGGGTAACACCCAGATAAACAAATGTTTTAACCCTTTCATTTGTTTATCTGGGTTTTACCCAAACTGAGAATTTTGATTACCAATTACTTACCCAATACTATGAACCTACTGAATAATTGAATCACTAATGCAGAGAAGAGACTGGCTACTAAAAAATCTGCCCGTCATATTGTAATGGATAAAGCTATGCATGTGTCTCTAATGATCTCGTTTTGATTAGTGCAGACTTTCCGATAAGTGAGATATCCTGACCCCCACTAAAGAAATGCTGTCACTTGACAAATCCGCCAGCCACTAACTTAAAAAGGTGAAGACAATTAGAGGGGGGAATGGAGATACTGCCATCTTGAAGGCCATCTGTAAGGCACCCAGGGCCATAAATGAAGAAACATGCCAAAACCCACTAAAGCAACAGGCTGGTCATTAAAGACGTTACACAGTAGATTTATAACACTAGAGGATTTCCTAAAGAAGGAACTGGAGGCTATTAAATAGGGAATATCCAAACTTGAGATAGCTGTAAAAGAAATACTAGCTCAAGCCAAGACACAAATTGAGGACCCCTACTACAAAGAAAGTGATACAAACAAATTCACCAGTAACCTCATCATCATATGTTGCTCCTACCTACTCACTCCCGGTCCTAAGTGAAAGTACCCCCTAATAAGTCAAGAAACATATATAAATACGACCTTCCCCCTTTAACCGGAAGCCAAGCCATATGTAAATATATTGAGAAATGTACCTAAATTAATGCCCCGTGCAGCAGAAACATGGACTGAGCTCAAAAATAAGGTAATACTTTGGCTGGCTAAACAGTTTTGGAGTACAAATTGTCTTTCCCAAGAAATACTAATGGTCAGATGGGTCGGTTGGATAAGCCATTCTAGGTAAATGGATGTAGGTGAATGTATTGTTGTGAATGTTTGATCCCCCAAGATGGGAAAACATTACTCTTGTGTCTGGGTTGTAGGTTACACCCTAATGATGTAAGAGGGAACATTTTAGCTGAACCCCGTGGCTTCTTTTGTAGGCCAGAATTATTTTTTGCTAAGGCTAGCACTCCCGCACTAGTAGAGTTATAAGAGAGCCAAAACATTACTCAACATCAAATAAAACCAAATATTGGACTTTTGATAATAATTTCGACTACAAAATAGGTTTTCACCCCTCTCGACCTACAACATACAGGATTGACAACCGGGCAGGCAGGGGAGGAAGTGTACTAACCCGATTGACATACTCCATGTAGATTGTGAATTACAGACTCAAGACCGTGTTACTCTGATTTATACAAAAAATGAAAGCACTAATTTTGTAAGTAAGACTTGGAATGTTGCAGGAGTAAAAAATAAACTAACGAACCCTGAGTGGTTGGAGACTATTAGTCAAACTCACATAGTCTGCCTGCAAGAGACATGGGCAGTAGACGACTTTCATGTGGAGGGTTTTACTTTGCTTATAACCCTGAGAACCCCCTTAGAGGGAGGGCGAGCTAAGTGATGTCTGTTCTTCTTAATACCCACAGCCACACCACTAAAATAGCTAAGGTCCTCTATGTCTTTTGTCTACTTTCAATTCCTTCACCTGCAAATGGATAAAAAGTTCAATCTGGTTCTAATTAACGTTTATAATAATGTTTTTGAGAAAAACTAAAGTTAATGTACTTATGGATTTTAGTGGGGAAATGTAACCATTTACATATATATTAAGTACAAAGATATATTAATATGGCTAGAGGAATTTATTATGAGCCAATGTAGTTGGAGGGGATCTAAAGGCAGTGGCTATATAAAAACTAATGGGGAAGTAATGACGCATTTCTCGAACAACCTATATGGAGAGGCAATAAAGGAAATTATTTTTAAATATATAGGCTGGAATTGCTAGAACATCCTAAAGGGCCAACGTATTATGGGAATGGCAGAAGCTCCTTCATTGACCATATTTTGGTGACCGAAAAAGGCCATCGATTAATAGATTCTTTTGACATTACCCCAAGTGTTTTCAGTGATCACTTCATTTTGACAGTGGCCCTCAATATAAAGATTTTGAGATCTAATGGCTCTCAAATTATGAACTAAATTAAAACGCTGGGGAGGAAAGGCATTAGCTTAAAATGGGTGAACAAGATGATAGTGACATTACAGAGGAAATAATGGCAGAAAACCCGAGTGATTTTAACATTTGCACGGATCTGAATATCCCATTGCTGTGTATTATGATAACCTTTTGTAAAATAATAGCATAAATCTCGGAGAAATTAAGAGTCCCTCCTTACAAGTAAAGGAAATAAAAGGTGGGATGGTTTGACAAGGATAGTTCCCAAGACAATAGAAAACTGAGGAAAGCCTTACTGGAAACACCGAGAGATAGGGTCAAATCAGACGATTGAGAGCTACATTTAAATCTGCCCTAGATAAAAAGAAAAGAGAGATGCAAGATAAGATCCGGGACAATTCATCACAGGCTGCAGAATTAAAGGATAATTCCCTTGTTTTGGAAAACAATAAACCAGCCATTTCTTTTTTTTTATTTCAAAGTATTTTATTTATAAAGAAGTGTCATAGAAAATAAGGAACAAAATACAACAAAAGTGATACAATTGAATCAAGATAAATACTCAGTCAGGGGCTAAAAAATAAGATGTAAACAAAATAAGCGCATAAAAAAGTAAAGGCAACGTAGTATATAATACAGAAACTGAGTAGGTAAAACTTATCATCAAAGCAGTAAATAAAAGTATCACTATCAAATTTTGAAATAGAGATAGGGGAGGAAATAGCAGAAAAAGAAAGAAGAAAGAAAGACAGAGCACTAGGAAAGATGAAAAAGGATAGAGGAAGAAAAGAGAAGAAGGAAGAAGGAGGATTCCCACAGGAGTAACCCATCAGATAAACTCATATAACACCACGGAGACAGACAAGTATCAAAAAGGATACTGAGCAACCAACCCTTTTGATGACCGATCCATATAATCATCCAAAGCTTTCCAAACCCCACTAGAGATAGAAGGAGAGAGATGAGCATGATCAATTGAAACGTGAGCGCTGCGCAAAAAGGAAACCCACGCCCACCATGTATGATAGGAAAGCGAAGAAAAGGATTTCCACTCCATAAGTATAATTTTCAAAAAATATAATGTATCCACTATTGTATCGGCCATGGGGCTTTTATTTGGACTTGATTCACAGGACATCTGTTTTTTTACTGCTGTATTTATTTTAAAATCGATTTGTTTGAGGAAAAGCACCCTTTTTGATATGTGATTAACTTAATATTTGCTGTTTCCTCATGTTTTGTCACTTATGTATGTATGTACTTTTATGATCATTAATCAATGATCGAATAAAGTTTTTGAATCGAATTGAATCGTATAATTTTCACCGCAACAGTCAAAAGAAGATCCATCAATTGTATTTCCATGGGAGTCAAGGGGAGAGGAGTAGGGGCAGCAAGTGGTCCCAATAATATTAAAGGGAAAGAGAGTTGGAACTCAATACCAAAGATAAGAGAGAGTTGTTTATGGATGAGGCTCCAAAAAGGCTGAAGCAGGGAACAGCCAAAAAACATATGTTGAAAATCGCCCGGCAACAATCCACAGCTCCAACATAAATTGTCGTCTTTAAGATTGAGCGAATGTAGACGCACGGGCGTCCAGTGAAGGAGATTGAGAGAGAAAAATTTAGACTGCATCAAAGATGGAGCAATTTTATTGCGAAGAGAGAGTTTACCAATCAGTTGCCAAGTATCTGAGGAAATATGATCCGTAATGTCAGGAGGAAAATGATGTAACCATTTTTGCTGAGCAACCGTCTGCGGGTAGTGAAGCAGATGATAAAAATGTATAAATCTTGGAGGCAACGTGACCAGATTTAATCCATATATGAAAAAGTGAAACAGTAGAAGAGGTAGGATGAAGACGTACCTTAACAAGGGCCACTTTAATTTTGAGAAAAGTATAAAAATCAAGATTTGTTAAAGAGTGTTTCGTAGCCAAGGTGGAAAAAGGTAATGGCTCATCAGAAGCGCCATAAAGGTGATTAACAAGAGAGATCCCTTTAGCTGCCCAGTATGACATGCGGACGGGAGTAATGTCAAGTTTAAATTTAGCGTTCCGCCAAATAGACGTCCACCGAGTTTTATGTAAAGGAATTGCCATTTTCTTATCTATTTTCCTGACCGCCGCAATTGTATCTATAATTATAGCACGAGAAAACAGGATATGCAAATTAGATGTGGTGCAAAAAGAGGCAAGAGGCAAAGGAGATTCTAATTCCTGTTCTATTAGCAGGCAAGAAGGAACATGAGGAGATGGAGGAGAGAACCACAAGGCACCTTGAGAGGCCAAAAAGGCAGTTTGGTATTTGTCCCAGTCAGGAAAATTGCACCCTCCCATATCGCAAGGCCGGCGTAAAAATTTGTATGCAATTCTAGCACGTTTGTCGTTCCATAGAAATTTAGACGTCAAAACATCAATTTCGCAAAGAAGGAATCTGATAACTTAACCGGAAGCATGGATGAAACAAAATTTACAATAGGGGTGATCATCATTTTGAGAGTCTGGAGGCGACCCCACCAGGAAATATGTTTCGGAGACCATGTGTCCAAAAGACGACGCACTTTAAGGAGAGTCTGGGATTCATTATAGGCAGTAGTGGCATAAAGGGTAGAGCAAAAGTAAATCCCTAAGTATTTCAGATGTGTAGACTGCCACTTAAATCCCGCAGAACCCATATGCGAAGGGAAACAGTAGGCATTGAGAGGGAACATTTCCGTCTAATCTCTATTTAGGGTATAACCTGAAACCGATGAGAAGAGGGAAATGATATTTGAAATAGCAGGTATTGCTAGGGGTATATTATCGGAAAAAATAAGAACATCATCTGCGTAAGCAGCAGTTTTAATACAATGAGATCCGAATGAAAAACCTTTAATATCTGGGTGTAAGTCAATTAGTCGAAGAAGAGGATCAA
This sequence comes from Lissotriton helveticus, assembly GCF_964261635.1. Taxonomy (NCBI): domain Eukaryota; kingdom Metazoa; phylum Chordata; class Amphibia; order Caudata; family Salamandridae; genus Lissotriton; species Lissotriton helveticus. The sequence continues at coordinate 825,390,709 of NC_136057.1, forward strand.
TAAATAGTAAGAATAAAAGTGGAGATAAAGGACAACCCTGTCGAGTGCCCTGACTAAACCAGCCATTTCTGAAAGATATAGAGGGTCCAAGGGCAGAGGTATTTGTTCAACAGGGGGACTGGATAGAATATTTTGTCACTATTTTTAATCCTGACAATGCCCTATAGAGTTGCCCACCTCAACCATATATTCTACTAATGCTTTAGCTATTCCAGCCAGAGGCTTAGATGAGGTCATGAATGCCCTAAATATAGCTGCTAATGGAAAAGCCTCGGCCCTGATGGCATCCCAATAGATGCCTTTAAGGCACATGCTATACTATTGTCCCAATCTTTAAAAAAAGGACACAGGGGGGACCCGCAATGCTATCGCCTAATATCCCTCCTGGACTCCAGTGCTAAATCAATGGGTAGAATTCTATTGGACAGGCTGTACTAATAAGTGGAGGAGAAACATATTCTCGCTGACATACAGTAATGGTTCAGGAGGGATATTGGTATGATAGACTAATGTGGTAACTTACACCTGCTCACTAACAAATACACAGTTGCAGAAGACGGACATGTTCATCTGTGCTTCACAGATTTAAGTAGTGTGTTCGATCTGGTAAATCACAATAAATTATGGATAACTCTCTCAGATATGGGTGCCCCAAAGGGTAATATTTACTAATTGTCCCAATGGTACTTCCACCTGATTGTGCAAGTATGCTATGGACCAAAGGGGGTACCGAAATGTTTAAGGATGCTCTGGGGATCTGACAAGGGTGTGTGCTTGCTGCTCCCCTGCTCTTTACACTCTATATAAATAGGGTGGATGAGTATTTACAGAAAGTGAAGGTGGATCTTACCCAGTGCCAATCTTATTATATGCAGATGACACTGTTCCATTTTTTTCTAGAATAGCCAATGGGCACCAGCTCCTGATTGATAACTTTGTTACCTTTATGGAAAACAAAAAAATGAAAGTAAACCTAAAGAAAACAGACATAATGGTGAGTGGAAAAGGAAGAGGAAAATTACATTAGGGGAGAGAGACTAGCCAAGAACCAAATGTTCTCATACATAGGAGTACAAATTACTACATCAGGGCACTTTGAGAGTCAAATAAATAGCTTCAAAATGTAGTGCTATAGAAGCTATTTTTAGATTTGCAAGCAAAGTAGGCCATCCACCGATTGAGGAGATACTGATGCTATATAAATGTAAGTGCCTCCCAAGTGCTAAATATGGATTTGCACTGTGGGGTGGATAAACTGTGCCCCGTTGCAAACATTAGAGAATTTGTTTTTAGCTCGATTGTTTGCTTTACCAAAAACTAGTTCAGCATATAATTCATAAGAAAGTGGCAGTTCCTTCTTTAGAGAGAGAACAACCTACATTCTAGCACTGTCCTCTTGTGGTATAACATGTGGAGTAAAGTAGGGACAGAGTTTACAAAAGCTATAATACTAGACTGCCTAATGTTAGATGCATGGAGGAAAATAAGATGGCTGACTTAAATAAACAGCCACCTAAGAAAAGTGGCTAATAGTATCAGAGTTAAGGAAACTGTTAAAATCTTACAATATTCTAAAACCAAAGTTAAATCTATACTCAGGGGAGGGAGAGAGATAGAACGAAATACCTGATAGCCCAAATAATCGACTGTGAATAGATATCTGTCAGGCTTGGTACAAGTGGGCCTACAAAACTACTTGGTAATTGTAAAGAACACCCAACACAGGATCTATCTGCCCAGATTATGATTAAGAACATTGCACTTAAGGGTCGCCTTCCCAAAAACTGAGGCATGGACTGATACCTTACCAAAATGTCCATGTGATGGTTGAACCAGCCAAAGAACAAAGCACTTTATTTAATTCTGTCGTTTTTATAAGGACCTTAGAAATCTCTTTTTTTTGCGCCAATTTTTAAAACTGGTAAATATATTTTTATCAGGATGCTTTTCATTATTTATGTGCTTTGGAAGATGGGGATATCTGTTCTTTTGTTATTACATTTATTATATCTGTACTGTTAAGAAGGAAAAACCTTGCACACTTGGAAGCTCTAACTTATGAGGTCACTTTATAAATCCCCTGAAGATGTTTATCGCTTCTGCAAACTTATGAATATCTGTTATTCCCTCTAATATGGGTGCCTTCATCTAGAGTAAAGAAATGGTCACTATATGTCCCCTATTAAATAAATACAGGAAAAAGTGAGTGATATATTTTTAATAATTGAAACAATTCTATTATATTTTTTTAAATGTGTATGAATTTGTTGATTATAACAAAACTTGACTGATTGATCAAATTATTTTGAATGAGATATTGGAGTCCCAGGTGACAATTATTATGGTCCGATCCTTTAGTAGATTCTTGACTACCTCTATGGTCTAGAGATCCTACGTTGTTACGCATACATTTTATTGTTTATCGTCTTTGGGAATGGGCATTGAGATATGAGCTATGTGTCATATTTTCATTTTTCTATCAATTGTACTGTTTTTATTGAGTACCTGTATGGTTTCATATCTATAAACTGAATAATGAGAGAATGAGTGGACATAAAAAAGTATGACTGTTAAACATATATACTAAGGTACTCCAAAAGTCCTGCATATGCCCAGATATACGAATTTGATTTTCCTTTAATATCTTCAGATTTATACCAAACAACAAAAAGTGTGATGTTAATAGTTACATGAGCTAACTATAATGTACGCCCCCACAATCCACTGCTTACGACCTCACATATTACAACAGTCATGACCTGGTCAGTGACATCAATGATGACATCTCAAATTATATCACTGATAACATCATCCATTAAGTGTAATGGTGAAACTATTTCTAATATATGTTATCTAACTGACTTTTTATTTTAAACAAATGTTATTGGCATTTATTAATCAGCACTGTACAAACAAATTGTTATCCAGTCCTTTAACGTCCCAATGGTCCTCCAGATTATTCTGCCCAGCCAGGCATCTAGTCTCTCGTTCAGATCGCCTCTCGCCATGTGACTGCCTGTCTCATTATGCAGTTCTAGCTGTAATTGAGTTTCATCAATGATAACATTCTAACAGTTCCCCCTCTACTATCCCGCCCGCTGCCCCCTCCCCTGCTGCTGTCAACCAACCCGCCAATATGTCTCTCGCTATATGCATGGTTTCGGTCACACTCATTTCCGTCTGAGCCATGTGTCGTACTCATATAACCCACCATGTTCGTGGATGTTAGGATGCTATGGCCCGTTCATGCCTCCCCTCATTCCCTCCTTGGCCTTGGTCACCTCGGCTGGCCGGTTGAGATCCAGCCTGTGGCGTGCTAGGTGCAGATTCCTGGTCTACATTCTTCAGATCATCTACCAACACCCCCCAGGCCTGCGCACTCTCTAGACATCCTATGCCTCTCTTTGCATTCCGAAGGAGGATTCTATGTTCGCAGCTTGCCCACTTCACTAGTTCCCGTTTCTAATTACCTACCCCTGGACCTGCCGGGGCCTTCCACTTGCTGGTGAGTTCACGTTTTGCTAGTATATGTGCCAGGTCTTGGAACCTGGCCGTGACCTTGGTTTTAGCAGAGTGGGGGACTAGGTTGAGCAGCACGTGGCTGGGGGTGCATGGTATCTCCTTCTCAGTGACGCGCGCTGTCTCCCTAACCACTTCTTGCCAGTACCCTTCTATCTGTGGACAGCTCCACATCATGTGAATGTAACTAGCCCCTATCTCCTGGCAGCGCAGAGATAAGTCTAATCACTAGCAATCCTGTGGAGAATACTTTGCGCTTTGGAGTTCCGGTGGCGCTGTTGAGCAAAGTCGAGTCGAGAGGAGTCCGAGGAGAGAGGAGAGCAGCACAGGAGCCGCACAGGAGCCGCTGCGAGCCGCTTTGAGCCGCCGAGAGCCGCCCAGAGCTGCGGTATTCATTGACGGTGGCGGTGACGGTGACGGTCTCCTTAATCTCTCTTAATCCCTCGCGAGGACACTGTTACCGACAACGGCAGCAACGGCAATGGCAGGAACGGAGTGAGCCGCGAGCCTGTGCCACAAGGGGCAGCAGAGAGCAGCTGAGTCGGGAGGGGCCGCGAGAGGGCAGCGAGAGGGCCGCGAGAGGTCCAACTGTGCTGCGACCGCTGGAAAACAAAAAAGCGGCAGGGGTTTAACATCTACCATCATCTACCTCCCGCCTTCCGCCTGTGTTGTGGAGTGTAGCGGGAGAACAGCAGGAGAGCAGGAACCCCGCCCCGCCCAAGACCTGCAGGATCGCCTGTGAGAACCGGAGAATAGGAGAGCAGGGAGAGAGGAGGGTACGGTGAACAGCGGAAGGAGCAGTCTAGTCCAGCTCTGCCAGCTCTACCCCACGTGGGAGGTAAGCCCAGGAGGCAAGCGCGGCCGCCGATAGAGGCGGCTGCGAAGTAAGAGCCCGGGGGGTGTCCGAGGGGCTGCCGGACTAGGTCTTCCAGCCCGCGGCCTCCCCTGAGTGCCCCGCTTGCCACCTCCTCCTGCTCCTCCTTCTCCCTTAATACGGGTCAATAAAATCTTGGATTAGTCTCGCTCTGAAAATCGTTTAACAACTTCATTTAGTCATTTAGTCTTCTTCTGACAACTCAGACTCCTCTAAGGCCACCACCTTTGGCCCTGCCACCTTCCACCATCCCGCCATATTCTCACTGCCGCTCTCAAAGTTAGGACGAGTATAGTGGGAGGCCTTTTACTTATCGGGTCAACTCCAGTACCCCCTTTTCTGCCAAGAGCACCACCTTTCACCTTCCTCCACTGTCGGTTGGCTGCAATCAAAATACCAACTGCTTAATATGAGATCTGGAAAGATTCAGGGGGGACAAACGAACAAGGGAGGGAAAAACAAGCAAAAACAAAAACCTAAGCTATCTAAGGGGGAGATAGAGACTCGGATGGACTTGTCCACAGCTACAGCTATAGCTATAGAGAAGACCCTCCTACCAGAAACAATTGACCTAATGGTCTCAAGTGAGATAACGGAACAAATACAGGCCAAAATTGCCACGACCAAACAAACAAGAAAAACAACGAAAAAAGAAGGGGGAAATAAAATGAACATAACTCTGGTTCAGCCTAAAATTTATACTAAATTTTGCCTTCTAAAGAGCCCAGGAGACGTAATATTTTCAAAGATAAACAAAGTACCAGGCCTTCAATCGCCTCTTGAACCATTCCAATCAGCCTTAAACAAACATCCGAGAGATAAGCGGCCCCGATTGGACGATAGCTACAGCAATAGCATCGGTAATTGCAGGGGAGACAAAAGTATAACATCTATTACACCACCACAAAAAACTTCTACACCTCAGCGCAATAAAATCAAAACAGGGCAAAAGTTCGGGCAAAAGCTCGAGATGACAGGTACCCCGGTAGGACGGGAATTGACCATAGACGCAAACCTTATACAAATACATCGGCCAAAGGAAGCCATGGACATGTCGCCATCAATAATGGAGAAGAATTCAAACATCAACGGTAAAACCGAGAATGTCAGCATGACTAATGAATCAGGTCATGAGGGCAACAAGGGCATAAGTAAAAATGAGGAGGGCGCAAGGAAAGAGGAAACTGTAACTCCATCAGCACGGTTAACAAAGATGGAACCCTCATTAGAAGTCCTCGATATAACAAATAACGAATCCATACTAGTATCCAAGGCATCAGAAGGGATGCGAAATAGAGATATAAGCCAGAAGAATTGCATACCAGAGGTGATCGGGAGTTAGCTTTATTTTTAAATTGTATACCTGTTTTTACTTGTAAATACTTTCCTGACTCTCGAGCTTCACTAAAGCGACCAGCCGATTCAGGGCTGACGCTTAAACATTGTTGCTAGGGCGACGCCGCCTTCCTTCCGGCGGGCACACCCACACGCGCTGACACGCCCCCTCTGACTACAAGAGCGAGCGCTGACCACGAGCGCCTGTTCATAGAATTCACTCCTGAGGCGGAAAGCCGGGAGTTAGCTTTATTTTTAAATTGTATACCTGTTTTTACTTGTAAATACTTTCCTGACTCTCGAGCTTCACTAAAGCGACCAGCCGATTCAGGGCTGACGCTTAAACATTGTTGCTAGGGCGACGCCGCCTTCCTTCCGGCGGACACACCCACACGCGCTGATCACACCCCCTTCTCATGACACACGCTGGTCTATACAGTATGTGCTACGATCGGAAGCGCAGCGGACGAGCGCAGCGAGCGCGCCGAATGCGCGCCGAAGGCGCGCATAAGGCAAGCTCGTCTGCGCTCGTCCGCGCCGAGGACGGGCCAGGGGCCACCCCCCTTGCAACACCAGTACCACGAACATCCTCGAATACGGTGAGACTACAATACTCATCTGCTGATTTACTAGAACTTAAATATACTGCCTCTATGCCCCATGATCTACCTCACTTAGAACATTCCAATCCTGTGTTAGGTCCATTCCGATGTTCAACATGCACTCAAATATCCTCGACAGCTGATATAGATGTCCCGCTACTGGTTCAAGCAGCACTAATAAATGCGAGATCCCTCCCCAAACACAAACTTGAAATCGCTGAACTGATTGATGCTCACAAACTAGACCTCTTGTTTATTACCGAGACCTGGGGCGATGAAGCCTCAGGACCCGACTTTAGAGCAGCAACCCCCGCCAATTACAATGTAAGCAGATTGGACAGGCCAATAAAGAAAGGTGGTGGGGTTGCGATAATTTATAGAGATCATATCAAAATTACAACGAAACATTTCACCTGTCCAGAATATGAATCTCTCCTTTTTTCGTTATGCCTCTCCACTAAATCCTCCTTCAAGGGCATATTAATTTATCGCCCACCCGGTTCAAGAGCTAAGTTCTTAGCAAATTTAGGCAACCTAACTGAAGCGGCTGCAGATTCCGCCCACTTCACGTTACTGGGTGATTTTAATTTCCACCTTGAAGCACTTGATAACCATGATACCTCACAGCTAACATCAGACCTTGCAGCAGCCGGCATGACTCAATTAATAACTTCCCCCACGCACCAAGCTGGCCACACTCTAGACGGTCTGTTTACTAACAGCCCCCTAGTAAAGATCACTCGCATAATTCCTCTCGTCTGGACAGACCATGCAGCGATTTTCTTCACCATACAAACAAATCCATCTAAACCAACAGTCTCAGCTTCCTCCCAATCCTCATACAGAGACTGGAAAAACATCAATCTATTGCACTTAGCTGAGATGATGCAAGAAAATCACATCCCTGAAGAGAATGACCCCATCATAGCGTCTTCTACCTATTTGAGGAATTTAAATATGGCTTGTAATAAGCTAGCCCCTAACAAAACCTCCTATCGAAACAGGAAAACACCATCAGCACCATGGTTCACTGAATCCCTTCGGATGCAGAAGCAACACTGCAGGAACACTGAAAGGCGCTGGCGACGCAAATATAGTCCGGCAGATAAAATGACCTACAAAAATGCCCTGGCCACCTATAAAGGACTTATAGTTGCTGAAAAAAGCCGCTACTACACCGCTCAAATCGAGCAAGCAAAAAACTCAGTAGGAGAACTTTACAGAGTGGTCAACACTTTGTCCAACCCCCCGGCACCTCACCTAGAGGGCTCCCAGTCATTAGCGGATGCCCTGGCCAACTACTTTGAGGAAAAAGTCAGATCTATTTTTAATACTTTTACGAATTCCGCTCCTCCTCCTTTCTCTGAGCCACCCCCCGATAATACTCTGCCCTCCCTATTATCCTTTGATACTGTCGAACAGGAGCATATTTATCGTTTGGTAGCCAGCATTAAATCCGGCTCCCCTCTTGACCCTTGCCCTCCAGCTATTTTAAACCGCATCCCTGACGCAATCTCCCCGGCTCTGACCACCATCTGCAACGCCATGTTTGCAACTGGAGTTTATCCTTCAGTCTGGAAGGAAGCCATTATCAAGCCCCTTCTGAAGAAGCCCACACTGGACCCTCAGCTCCCAGCTAGCTACAGACCCATCGCCTGTCTCCCTTTTCCAGCCAAAGTTTTTGAAAAGTCTATCAACATCCAGCTTTCCAAATTCATCAATGATAATAATCTTCTTGATGAGACCCAATTTGGTTTCAGACAGGGTCATGGGACAGAGACGGCACTTTTAAAGGCTGCAGACGAGATCAGAGCAACCATGGATATGGGAGGAGCAGCGGTCTTGATACTTCTGGACCTCTCGGCTGCTTTTGACACGGTCGATCATGTCACTCTGATCGACCGTGTCTCAGCTTTAGGAATAAGAGGCAAAGCTAAAGACCTGATTGCCTCATTCCTGGCCAACCGCCCTCAGACCATCAAGTTGGGCAACTTCAACTCCCACACCTTCTCCCTCCCTTGTGGTGTTCCCCAGGGCTCCTCGCTGAGTCCGACGCTCTTTAATATCTATGCGTCAGACTTAGCGAGGGTGATCAAATCTTACGGAATTGCCCTCACGACTTACGCCGATGATACCCAACTTGTACTATCGGTGTATAACAATGGAACATCCATCGCAGCCAACTTTCAGGAGGGAATGAAGGCGATAGGCTCCTGGATGTCTTCAAATTGTCTTAAGCTCAACTCCGATAAAACGGAGGTGATGACATTCGGGAGCTTGCGCCCAGCATGGTCTCCTCAGTGGTGGCCACCCCAGATGGGGCCCCCACCCCAGCCGGTGGCAAAGGTTCGCAACTTGGGAGTCATCTTTGACAACAAGTTGACGTTTCATCATCATGCCAACGCCATTGTTTCATCTGCATTCTATACTCTCAAAAAAATAAAAAAACTGCTCCCTTACCTCCCACAATCAGCAGGAAAAACTCTTATTAGTACATTAGTGTTCTCGAGAACTGATTATTGTAACTCACTTCTCCTGAATGCACAGGAAGGAGTTCTCAATAAACTGCAGACAGTACAAAATGCCGCAGCCAGAACGCTATTGTCCATTCCCAAATTTTCATCTGTGTCCCCGTACATCAAAAAACTTCATTGGCTCCCTATCAGGAGCCGAATCAAATTTAAAGCCATGTGCATAGCTTATAAGACCCTGAACAACACAGGACCACAGTTTTTAAAAGAAGCTCTCCGTCCAGTCGAACAACATAGGATCTTACGGTCCTCCTCAGCCTATCTGTTGAAAGTCCATCGAACAAAGAGGGCCAACTGGGGAGATAGACGCTTCAGCATTGCCACGGCCAAACTGTGGAACACCTTACCGCTCCACATTAAAATTGCTCCCACGCTTCTAAAATTCCGTAAAAGCCTAAAGACATGGCTATTTTCCTCCTCCTAACTTCCCGCCCATTCTTGGCCATTCTACATTTAACTCCCCCGACATCTCTTAGTGAGTTCTACGAATTTAGCGCCGAGACACCCTCACGGGTATTTGTTTGCGCTGTAAAAATTGCTAAAAATAAATAAAATAAATAAATAAATCGAAATCTCTTCTTACTTAAGGAAAGAGGAGTGGGAGGAACTCATGGCGGCTTATCCGAAAGACCTGAGTGCAAGTAAGTCGGCCAGAGAGTCAACAAAATGTGGAACAGCACATCTGGGGACAAATATAGCAGGAATAGGGGGGCTAGGAATGGTGCAACACCAAAAAAGCCACCCGTGCCCCAAGAAGTGAGACTCAAAGAGTGCCACGGAAAACAGGATACAATTCCGGCTCAGGCAACTCCAGCTCAGGATAGGCAAGAAAGCGCATGGCCCAGTCTTCTTAACACAGTACAACTCTTGGTGGATGCAGCACATTATCAATTGGAAAAAATGGACGCCCAACTAACATTGTTAGATACGCTGGCAGTATTTGTTGTTGCAATAGATGGGAAGCTGGGCGCGTTAAACTCGCTTCTTCAGAGCAAATCAAACCAACTTGAGGATACCAAAAGGAGAAACGGCATTGATTGTGAATGTGGCCCAATCATTGATAAACTGGCCACCCTGCCAACACTAATGTCAGACTTATGTGGACACCTTAAAAGATCTGCCGAACATAGTCAGAAGATCGGCAGTGACGTATTGGGTTGCCCAAAATTAAATGGTCCTAGCAAAGTGCCAACAGCACAAACAAAGGAGGCAGAGGCTGACGCCACCTGCAGCAAGGATATCAATGTCAAACGGCATGACCACCCAAGAAGGGTAGAGAAAACTCAGGATACAGGGGAGAATAGGACGGAGCCATCAACGCCTCTATTGGCAGGTGTCGAAGACGACACGGACACAAACTATAAATTAAATGCCAAACAGAGGAGAGCGAAAAAACGTAAAGGGAGAAAACAGAAGCTCTGCTCTAAACGTTAAGGCTTTAGGCAACTTTTTGGGCAAACAAAGATTGAAGAACAAAGCAGGAGCAACTTGGTGGAAGAACTATCATTAGATCGTGAACACGACGAAAGAGGTTGCCCATCTGAAGATATTGCACAACCAATAAATTAAAGCTCAGTGAAAACAGCAGCTGATCCATCAAGCAATCAAGCCGTGGTGCCCCAACATTCTGGGACCATCTCCTCACTGGCCGACCCTGGGTCATGGAGCGGACTAACGCACAATATGAAACCTCGCACAAAACCCATGGGAAGCCCGAAAGCTTTAATAAGCCCAAGGGGAGAAAAAAAAGGAAGACGAGATCTAGGACTCACTGAGAACCAAATATCAGCCATCACCAAAGAAATTGTGCCAACTTATATACAAGCGGACCAGCCAATGTTAAAAATTGCACATGCAGCCCTGACCTTAAACAAGCAGCTTCCACGCCGTGAAACCTCTGATCCAACTGAATGTGCAAGGGTTCAAAGCTCAGTATGGGAGCACCATTGAGAGGGCTCTCGGGAATCAGCAAATACAACAAGCAACATGAAGCTGACAGCAACACTAAACACGGAAAATGTGGTTGGAGGTGCCATCAACCAAGGGGAAGCTTCGGACGCCATATGGTTTATCCCTGACTATATCTCCAAAGGGAGACACGATACCCTTAACAGAGGCAACATCTTGCGATTATTGGCCCACATCCCTTCACTGAAATCTGTGGCAAGCTCTGACCTGAAGTCCATTGAATTCATAGCTGTGGAAGGCACAGGAAAAGAAGCGACGAAGACGACTTGGGCTTCGGCAGACCAGGCACAAAAGATCCTTGCGGAATCCGAGACCTTTAAAAACTGGGGCATCATCTTGAGGCCCTTTTCAAAGCCTCGATACCCGGATGTACTGAGCTCTGAGAGGAACCTGAACTTGAGGGAGCATGCGGAAGGCAGCAAAAGCACGGTTCTGAGGGGTGCTATCGGGCCAAATTGCATTGATAGAAATGGGTTCCTTGAACTCACTCTAGGGTAGCGACATGGAAGACAAGCCCCTAACGGGTGGCAGGAACAAAGACGGTTCGTGAGAACCATAACAAACAGCAATTGACAAGCACAGCGGACAACAACGGAGCACCTACAGGATCAATTGTGTCTATGTTCGTGGAATATAAATGGCCAAGCATCCAAAATGCTTGACTTGGACTTCATAGCTTATATACGGTCCTTTGATTTAATCGCGCTACAAGAAACCTAGCTTGCTAAGCCTCCGCACCTTCAAGGATACCTACGCTTTTTCTCCGGCGCAAAGAGTCTAGCTAAATATGGGCACTTAAGAGGAGGCTTGGTAACATATGTAGCCACAACTAGTTTTGCGTTGGCCAAAGAAATCTGGCCCTCAGCAACAGCTGCACTTGCAGTCAATCTGACTCTGACAACAGGACAAGGCAAAACAATTAACACCTGCACCCTGGTCAACGCTTATATGCACCCCAAAGGAAAGAAAAAAGCAGCGGAGGAGCTATATGCATACATAGAAGAGTGTATCATGGGGGAAAAAACAGCGAATTTAGTACTCACTGGGGACTTTAACCTCAATCTCATGGGATCAACACAAGAGGAAGGTATCATGGCACAAAATACATTCTGGGCCCTACCACAACAAGGCAAGCCACAAAGAGCCGACCAATCAAAACTGGGAAAGAAGGTACTTGAGGCATTAGAAAACTTTAACATGAGGGCACTAAAGGGCAGATTTACAGGGGATAACCCACCAGCCTCAACTTTTCACTCAAGAATAGCGAATAGCACGCTAGATTATACCTTCGTGTCACTTCCACTCTTCCAATTCATAACATCTTATCAGATTGGGAACCAAACAGACAGTGATCACTGTCCTCAGGAAATCATTATGGATCTTACCAAACCAAATTACGAGCGTTCGACGGCTCCTAAAGAGTCCATCTACACCGTAAACTTCAAAAAGATCAAGTATTCGGCCGCAATGGGCACATTTTTGATTGGATTGGCAAAAAAACACTACATGGAGTGCACAGGCATTAATGAAGTAGCGAAATGGGTGCAGTTTACTACTATTCTAGGGCAATATGCAACCAAGCCAAAAATGCGCACAAGGACGAATAACCTGGGCACCCTTCCCAAAGCATATAGAGGGAAAGTCAAAGAAATGAAATACTCAATATCTAAGCTAATGAGAGCAGCACAGCAGGACCAGAACAACAAAGGGACACTGCATCAACTCTCTAAACTAAAAGCTTCACTAAAAAAACTAAAATGGGAAGCAAACAGAACGAAAGAGGAACAACTTTGGGTAACACTCCATGAGGACATAAAAAAGAATGACAGTGCAAATTTTTGGCAAAAAATAAATTCATTAACGCACCCCGCAAAAATGGAGGTTACATCTAACATTGCAGAAGCAACTTGGGCAGCGTTTCTTGAAAACCACTTTAACTGAGACCTGTCGGCCGACCAGACTATGAGCAAAACTTTCATTGTTCGAGCCCATGATGTCGGCAATAAGCTACAAATGTGCCAAACTAAACATGACATGGCAGGGGATGCAGATAATATATCTCTGGAACCTATAATAAAGCGGCAAATAAAGAACGGAAGAAGGGAAGGTGCGCCGGGTCCAAATGGGATCCCGCCCGTCCTTTTTAAACAAGATACGGATTATTGGGCAGCGGCATTGAAACCCCTTTTTCGGGAGATCAGGTATACTAACATCCTACCAGACATTTGGGAGGGCTCCGTTATTGCCCCCATATATAAAGCAGGGGATAGAGGTCTCCCTCAAAATTATCGGTTAGTTGCCCTAATCGATAACGATGCGAAGTATTTTGCAGGTCTAATACTGGCAGAACTAAAGGCATGGGCCACGAGGAAGTCACTCATACCTGTTAATCAAACAGGTTTCGTTAAAGCTGTGGGGACAACAACAAACATACTGTCTATGAGCATGCTTATAGATAAGGCAGAGATGAAAAAGATGCCCCTGCACCTCTGCTTCGTAGACTATAAGGTGGCATTTGACAACATCAACCTCAATTTACTATGGACAAAACTTAAGGAGTGGGGTATCCCAAAAGGGTTGTTGGAGCCGTTAATCAATTTACATACAGACACTTGGATTCTGTTTAAGGTGGGGGACGGCTCAATGCTGTCAAGGCGGATACACACTAACAACGGCCTTAAGCAGGGTTGCGTGCTGGCACCCACATTGTTCAATCTGTTCCTGGCGGATCTTGTGCCCCTATTAAATAACTGTAACTCACACTCGCCAAAATTAGGAGGCCTAAATCTACCATGCCTCCTATATGCAGACGACCTGGTGTTAATAAGCCATACCAGAGTTGGGCTTCAAAATCTCTTAAACACAACCCAGAGATACTCCGAGCAAAATGAGCTAACAGCGAACCTCGAGAAGACGCAAACAATGACAATCAGCAGGAACAAACATAAGAAAAGCTTCTCGTGGTTCTGGAATAACATCCGCATCAAAGACACCTCGTCGTATAAATATCTAGGTGTGAAGATTGACAGGGGTGGCCAATTCAGTGAACAAAGGGCCAGCATAAGAGGTAAAGGCCTAGCTATGGCAATAGCCTTAAAAACATTAAACAACAACCTCTCTGGCCCCTCTCTGACCCCTCTATTACATGTCATACGTGCAAAATTACTACCAACACTAACTTATGGGAGTGAGGCCCACAGAGGCAGAGACACCGTAACACTTGACAGTACAATTGTGACGGCATACAGAATCATCTTCGGCCTCCCAAAGCGATCCTCCCTAGCACAGATCCAATTGGAGTTTGGTATTCGGTCACAGGTTTTGGCACGACAAGGGGCATATATCTGCTCATGGAACAAAGTAAGAAAAACGACTGAAGGAACATTAAACGAATACTTATGGAAAGAACTAGAGCAGACCCAAAACTCACCAGCAGCAAAATATTTGGCAAAGAGCATAGTGAGCACCGGGCTGGCAGAACTCTGGGCGTCCCCGACAGATCACAAATCAATCAACAAACTGGTGAAGAAATCGATCAAGCTTCAGTCATGGGTCCAGGATAAAGCCACCTTTTCAAAAATATCTCATGCATGGATGGTATTAAATACATACCTGACACAAGCCTCCCAGCCTTATCTTGGTCTAGGTTATAAAAAAAAATCAAATTGTCCTTTTTAAGATATAGACTGGGCCTGCTTCCATGCATTTTACACCTCCCTCACTGGCTGAGATCCAAATCACGAACATTATGCAGGCTATGTGGCATTGGGGCTGAAGACATGATGCACCTGCTATGCACGTGTGAAGAATTACAAGAAGAAAGAAAGCTCCTGCTGAAACGCCACTTTATTTTACAGGGGGTACGCACACGAAGGAGTGCAGTGCTAACCTGGTTTTCAGCACAGGACCCTCAGCTGAGCTGCAGTTTCGTGAAATTTTTAAAAGTAGTAGAAAAAAAACTATTAAAAACTGATCAATGAATAATCTACAAACAGGACACATGATTTAATCTATGAATCACCTGTAAAAAAAATTTTTTAGGAAAATTGTGGAAAAACATGAATAGACTAGCAGGCTACAGAGTAGATGAGAAGTGTAAAAGGCTACATGTGGGCGGCCAGCAAAGAACATCATTTTGTATGCTGAACTGTTTATGTTTATCACAATATAGTGTTGAATTGATCTTAAACACAGGGTTTTATGAGTATTTTAATTTTGCTATTGTGTACTGTATCGCATTGGTTTTAATTAACTGTGCAATAAACTTCAAACTTCAAACTTCTTCTATCTCCTGGCAGCGAGGGCAATTTGCATCCTCCCGATGAAAATAGTGATTAATTCTGTCAGGTGTAATATAGGCCCTATGCAGGGTATAAAAACGAATTAATTGGAATCGTGCGTTGCGGGATACCTTGGTGGCTCAGAGAAGCATATTTTCCCAATCCTTATCCGTTATAGGCTCCTAATGTCTGCCTCCCATTTATCTTTCAGGCCCCAGAGTGGCCCCATGGAGTCCCGCCGAATGGCTCGATAGAGGCATGAGACCGCCTTAATGACACCTCCTGACAGACTTATGTACTCGCATGTAGAGTGTGTAGGGGGTTCTAGTGTCCCCTGACCCCAGTGCCTGCGCATAGCTCCAGTGACTGCCCCATATAATAGAAAGTGTCCCTGTGGAATGTCCCAATTTGCTTGGAAGGCCGTGAATGTAAGAAGCTCCCCGCCTCCGTATGTCTCCTATCTTAGTGACTCCCACTTGTGCCCATTCCTCTAGTCCCCTTCAATGACCCCTATGTGGGAGCGCCTCCAATAACGCCAAGGACATCTCTGGGGAGTAAGGACGTTTGGTTTTGGTGTTCTGAAGACCCCTGACCCAGCAATTTCTTATTACCCTGTGCTCCGAAGAGGTTATTGTGTGCTGTTTAATGGTGCCCATTCAGGGTGAATGGGGGCTTCCGTCTGTCTGGATCTAGACTCCCTGCCACCCACTGTGTGAAGCGTTGGAGCTGTCCTGTCAGATAATAATTCTCTATATCCGGCAGCGCTAGTCCTCCTTCTGCTTGCGCCCTTCGCATCGTAGCTGTTGGAGCCGGCCCTTTGGGCAGGTTCACCCCGAGACTTTTTGCTTTTTCCTAGCCTGTTCCTGGAACCTGGGTTGGTGATTTTAGGCCTCTGCGCACTTTTTCACTGTGGCACAGTGTAAAGTGCGTGTGCTCTCTGTGTATATGTGGTGAATGACCTGCCCTCCCATAGGAATGAATGGGGAATATGTATGCCCATGGTAGTTCCTGATGTGTGGGGAGTGCAGGGTCGAGTTTGATATGTGCGAACTCGGGAGAATGAATGCTGCAGAATGGTGTATGTGGCATGGTTGTGTCTAGTCTAGAAGTGCCACTTTTAGAAGTGGGCATATTTGTGCAGTGAGACTGCTGGCACGTGAATGGCTGGTGAGCCTGGCCCAGGAGTGCCTGGGCCTGCTTGTGGATTGACTGTCTGGTTTGAGTGTGACAGGGGCTGCAGAGCCCCAGGAGGTTGTCTGAGTCAGCCCGTGGATGAAAGGCAGCATCTGCTGCCAGGGAAGTGGGAGGAGATTAGCACCTGATAGTGAAGGGCTGTGCCTGACTGCCACAATGCTGGCTCCACTCCCCCGCTGGGTGACTGTCACCTCTGTCCCTGATACTGAAGGGACTTCCCTATAACCAGTTCTGGCTGGTTCTCACACTGCCTACACAAAGACTTCAAAGACTTTTCACTGTATAAGAAGGGGCTGTGTCCCCTTCCAAAATGTTCTTGTTTTTGGACTTGAATCTGCCAGGGGCGTGCTGCTGCTGGGGGTCAGGGGAATCCCTGAGCCCTGCCCAGCCCCTGGACACTTGATGGACTTTCCCTAGGGACCTTTGCCTATGGTCCCCTCCTTGCAGACTCCTGAGGACTTTGTCTTGTTTTTGCTAGGGCTTATTATAGCCTAAAAGCGCCTGGAAGCGCTTGGTCTGCTGTTCTAGCGCTAGGAGCGCTGTGTTTTTCTGTTAAGCGCTGGGAGCGCTTTTATTCCCATTTATTGGGTTAATTTACGGGTGCCACCCCGTTTTAATTTAATTACTTGGAGCCGGTACCCACCTGGCATTGCCCCGTGTTGTTCACCGCCGCTGCCCGGGGCCAGGAAGATGCCCAGAAGCTGCCGTTCGTCCGCGGTGAAGATCGAGCCCGCCGCGCTCTGATTGGGTGAGAGAGCCGAGCCCCCTCACCAGAGCCGCGACGGGATTGGCCCGTGGATCATCGCGTCATCGGCGAGGCCGCGCTGCCATTGGTTGGCGGCCTCGTGTCAAGAGGGGCTCGTCGCAGGAGCCGGGACGTGATTGGCTGGCCCGCCCCTGAGGCCGGAGCACGAGGGAAGAAGGCGCCGAGAGATGGCGGCCGGTGCCGCCGGTGCGGAGCTCCCATTGCTGGGGGAGAGCCCCGCAGGCACCAGCCAGCCGTAAGGAGAGAGCGGAGGGGGCGCGGGGCACATTGTCAGTGCCCGCCCCCACCGCCAGTGAAGCCTCGCGGCCGGTAAACAGGGCTCCCGTGTGCCGAGGGAGCCCTGCAGCGAGAGGAGCGGTGTGCTGAGAAGAGCGGAGGGGGCGCGAGGCACATTGCCGGTGCCTGCCCCCACCGCGAGCCCAGAAGAGCCCCGCTGCCCAGAGATCCGGTGAGTGTGTGGCAGCAGAGGAAGGGGAGGGGCGCCGGGACACATTGCCGGTGTCCGCCCCCTCCCCCGGTAGCGCGAGCTCGCGCTCATGGTCGGTGTGAAGCCACGAGGGCTTTAAGGGCGGCCCCAGTTGGCAGTGGGTCGCCCCAACGTGCATAGAGCCCTGAGAGGCTCCCGGCCCCATTTTGTGTTTAGAGCCACGGAGGCTCTAGGGGGCCATATTTGATTTACGAGCCCAGCGAGGCTCGAGGGCTATTTTGTTTTAGAGCCTGTTTGGCTCCAGCGTTTGGCCATTTTTAGTTAGAGGGGGCGTCGGGGCACATTGCCGGTGCCCGCCCCCTCCTGCCTGCGAGGAATGTGTTTTTAGAGCCTGTGTGGCTCCCACAGTGGGTGCAGTTTGCGCCCAAGGGTCAGTGAGGACCCTGTCGCAGTTTCTTTGATTCCCAGCTGCCCAGCAATTAGTGGGCAGCTGCACCGTTTAGGTTTTGTGAGTGTTCCCAGGTGCTCAGCAAGTAGTGGGCACCTGCATCGTTTAGGCCCCCTGACATTGAGACTAAGCATGGGCGTAAAATCCGCTCCGATCGCGGATTTTTTGGATTTTCGGCAAATTCGCAATCCGCGAACTCTCGCGAATTTGTCGAAAATCCGTGAATCCGCTCGCGGCGGAATTTTTGCTTGGTTGCGGCGCGCGGCGTGGTGCACGGCGTTCACTTTCCGTCATTTAGCGTTTGCCGAGTTGTTTTTCTTTGCGAGTGCCGCGCCATTTTGGATCTTGCTGCGTGATCCCGCGGGAGTTTGGCGCCCGCGAATACGTAATCGCGGCTTGCCACCTTGCACAGCACACCCCGCGAGAGTTCGCAATTGCGAACACGTAGTTGCGGCGGAAAGGAACAATCTCGCACTCGCGAAATAGAGATTTTGCAATTCTGCACAAGAAAATCACCAGCGAACAGGATAAACCTTCAGAAAATTATGATTTTTATCAGAATCACTCCTCAGGTTGACATTTGCATGGCCTTTTTTTTGCAAGGAGTCCATTTTTGGGGGGGGGGGAGGAAGGAAGTGCCCCACAGTCTCCAACTTCCTGTTCCTGTCCAGCAGGCTCCTCCCAGTGCTTTGTCCATCTCCTGGTCACTTTCATTTGGATCTGGAGCTGGAAGGATTACTTTTTGTGGGTGCTGCTGGATATTTGGATTTGAGGCCTTTTTGACTGTCTTTGGATCACTTTTGGATTAGAAATCAACTTTCAGAAGTAAGTTTGTTTGGGGCATTACAGTTGCTGCAAGTACAATTTTGGAACTTTTTCAGAACATTAAATAAATTATATTGTGGGTAGCCACAGTATCCAGTAGGACCAGGGTTGGTTAGGGGTGCATGATACAACTGTTTTGTTGAATTTAAACACCATTGAGGCCATGGATGGGCTGGGATTGTGCTGATTTTTGTCGTTTTTTTGGGCCTGCTGGTGTGGCCCTTTGCCCAGGGGTGGTGAGTGTTGCATGGGCCTAGTCTTTCTGTGGGGTGTCTTCTTGAATTTAAACATCATTGAGGCCATGGATGGGCTGGGATTGTGCTTATTTTATTGTTTTTTGTTGTTTTTTGGGGGCTGCTGGTGTGGCCTTTTGCCCAGGGGTGGTGGTGCATGGACTGAGTGTGCCTGTGGTGTGGTCTCACTCTCTTTAATGTAAACATCATGGATGGCATTGGATTGTGGTGATTTCTGGCTGTTTTTCTGTATTTTGGGGGTGTACTGTTGATGTGGACTGGCCATGTGGGTGGTGGTGGTGGCCATCTTGAGTGCTGGCTGGTACAGGCAACATGTGCTTGGGGTGTAAGGGGCCATTTTGAGGAGAGGCAGTGTCTGAGGCCTGCACTTATTTTGCCTACTTTTCATCCATTATGCCATGGGGTAGTGAGTGTTGCATGGGCCTAGTGTTTCTGAGGGGTGTCTTCTTGAATTTAAACACCATTGAGGCCATGGATGGGCTGGGATTGTGCTGATTTTATTGTTTTTTGTCGTTTTTTTGGGGCTGCTGGTGGGGCCCTTTGCCCAGGGGTAGTGGTGCATGGACTGAGTGTGCCTGTAGTGTGGTCTCACTCTCTTTAATGTAAACATCATGGATGGCATTGGATTGTGGTGATTTCTGGCTGTTTTTCTGTTTTTTGGGGGTGTACTGTTGATGTGGACTGGCCATGTGGGTGGTGGTGGTGGCCATCTTGAGTGCTGGCTGGTACAGGCAACATGTGCTTGGGGTGTAAGGGGCCATTTTGAGGAGAGGCAGTGTCTGAGGCCTGCACTTATTTTGCCTACTTTTCATCCATTATGCCCAGGGGTAGTGAGTGTTGCATGGGCATAGTGTTTCTGAGGGGTGTCTTCTTGAATTTAAACACCATTGAGGCCATGGATGGGCTGGGATTGTGCTGATTTTATTGTTTTTTGTCGTTTTTTTGGGGCTGCTGGTGGGGCCCTTTGCCCAGGGGTAGTGGTGCATGGACTGAGTGTGCCTGTAGTGTGGTCTCACTCTCTTTAATGTAAACATCATGGATGGCATTGGATTGTGGTGATTTCTGGCTGTTTTTCTGTTTTTTGGGGGTGTACTGTTGATGTGGACTGGCCATGTGGGTGGTGGTGGTGGCCATCTTGAGTGCTGGCTGGTACAGGCAACATGTGCTTGGGGTGTAAGGGGCCATTTTGAGGAGAGGCAGTGTCTGAGGCCTGCACTTATTTTGCCTACTTTTCATCCATTATGCCCAGGGGTAGTGAGTGTTGCATGGGCCTAGTGTTTCTGAGGGGTGTCTTCTTGAATTTAAACACCATTGAGGCCATGGATGGGCTGGGATTGTGCTGATTTTATTGTTTTTTGTCGTTTTTTTGGGGCTGCTGGTGGGGCCCTTTGCCCAGGGGTAGTGGTGCATGGACCGAGTGTGCCTGTAGTGTGGTCTCACTCTCTTTAATGTAAACATCATGGATGGCATTGGATTGTGGTGATTTCTGGCTGTTTTTCTGTTTTTTGGGGGTGTACTGTTGATGTGGACTGGCCATGTGGGTGGTGGTGGTGGCCATATTGAGTGCTGGCTGGTACAGGCAACATGTGCTTGGGGTGTAAGGGGCCATTTTGAGGAGAGGCAGTGTCTGAGGCCTGCACTTATTTTGCCTACTTTTCATCCATTATGCCCAGGGGTAGTGAGTGTTGCATGGGCCTAGTGTTTCTGAGGGGTGTCTTCTTGAATTTAAACACCATTGAGGCCATGGATGGGCTGGGATTGTGCTGATTTTATTGTTTTTTGTCGTTTTTTTGGGGCTGCTGGTGGGGCCCTTTGCCCAGGGATAGTGGTGCATGGACTGAGTGTGGCTGTAGTGTGGTCTCACTCTCTTTAATGTAAACATCATGGATGGCATTGGATTGTTGTGATTTCTGGCTGTTTTTCTGTTTTTTGGGGGTGTACTGTTGATGTGGACTGGCCATGTGGGTGGTGGTGGTGGCCATCTTGAGTGCTGGCTGGTACAGGCAACATGTGCTTGGGGTGTAAGGGGCCATTTTGAGGAGAGGCAGTGTCTGAGGCCTGCACTTATTTTGCCTACTTTTCATCCATTATGCCCAGGGGTAGTGAGTGTTGCATGGGCCTAGTGTTTCTGAGGGGTGTCTTCTTGAATTTAAACACCATTGAGGCCATGGATGGGCTGGGATTGTGCTGATTTTATTGTTTTTTGTCGTTTTTTTGGGGCTGCTGGTGGGGCCTTTTGCCAAGGGGTAGTGGTGCATGGACTGAGTGTGCCTGTAGTGTGGTCTCACTCTCTTTAATGTAAACATCATGGATGGCATTGGATTGTGGTGATTTCTGGCTGTTTTTCTGTTTTTTGGGGGTGTACTGTTGATGTGGACTGGCCATGTGGGTGGTGGTGGTGGCCATCTTGAGTGCTGGCTGGTACAGGCAACATGTGCTTGGGGTGTAAGGGGCCATTTTGAGGAGAGGCAGTGCCTGAGGCCTGCACTTATTTTGCCTACTTTTCATCCATTATGCCCAGGGGTAGTGAGTGTTGCATGGGCCTAGTGTTTCTGAGGGGTGTCTTCTTGAATTTAAACACCATTGAGGCCATGGATGGGCTGGGATTGTGCTGATTTTATTGTTTTTTGTCGTTTTTTTGGGGCTGCTGGTGGGGCCCTTTGCCCAGGGGTAGTGGTGCATGGACTGAGTGTGCCTGTAGTGTGGTCTCACTCTCTTTAATGTAAACATCATGGATGGCATTGGATTGTGGTGATTTCTGGCTGTTTTTCTGTTTTTTGGGGGTGTACTGTTGATGTGGACTGGCCATGTGGGTGGTGGTGGTGGCCATCTTGAGTGCTGGCTGGTACAGGCAACATGTGCTTGGGGTGTAAGGGGCCATTTTGAGGAGAGGCAGTGTCTGAGGCCTGCACTTATTTTGCCTACTTTTCATCCATTATGCCCAGGGGTAGTGAGTGTTGCATGGGCCTAGTGTTTCTGAGGGGTGTCTTCTTGAATTTAAACACCATTGAGGCCATGGATGGGCTGGCATTGTGCTGATTTTATTGTTTTTTGTCGTTTTTTTGGGGCTGCTGGTGGGGCCCTTTGCCCAGGGGTAGTGGTGCATGGACTGAGTGTGCCTGTAGTGTGGTCTCACTCTCTTTAATGTAAACATCATGGATGGCATTGGATTGTGGTGATTTCTGGCTGTTTTTCTGTTTTTTGGGGGTGTACTGTTGATGTGGACTGGCCATGTGGGTGGTGGTGGTGGCCATCTTGAGTGCTGGCTGGTACAGGCAACATGTGCTTGGGGTGTAAGGGGCCATTTTGAGGAGAGGCAGTGTCTGAGGCCTGCACTTATTTTGCCTACTTTTCATCCATTATGCCCAGGGGTAGTGAGTGTTGCATGGGCCTAGTGTTTCTGAGGGGTGTCTTCTTGAATTTAAACACCATTGAGGCCATGGATGGGCTGGGATTGTGCTGATTTTATTGTTTTTTGTCGTTTTTTTTGGGGCTGCTGGTGGGGCCCTTTGCCCAGGGGTAGTGGTGCATGGACTGAGTGTGCCTGTAGTGTGGTCTCACTCTCTTTAATGTAAACATCATGGATGGCATTGGATTGTGGTGATTTCTGGCTGTTTTTCTGTTTTTTGGGGGTGTACTGTTGATGTGGACTGGCCATGTGGGTGGTGGTGGTGGCCATCTTGAGTGCTGGCTGGTACAGGCAACATGTGCTTGGGGTGTAAGGGGCCATTTTGAGGAGAGGCAGTGTCTGAGGCCTGCACTTATTTTGCCTACTTTTCATCCATTATGCCCAGGGGTAGTGAGTGTTGCATGGGCCTAGTGTTTCTGAGGGGTGTCTTCTTGAATTTAAACACCATTGAGGCCATGGATGGGCTGGGATTGTGCTGATTTTATTGTTTTTTGTCGTTTTTTTGGGGCTGCTGGTGGGGCCTTTTGCCAAGGGGTAGTGGTGCATGGACTGAGTGTGCCTGTAGTGTGGTATCACTCTCTTTAATGTAAACATCATGGATGGCATTGGATTGTGGTGATTTCTGGCTGTTTTTCTGTTTTTTGGGGGTGTACTGTTGATGTGGACTGTGGCCATGTGGGTGGTGGTGGTGGCCATCTTGAGTCCTGGCTGGTACAGGCAACATGTGCTTGGGGTGTAAGGGGCCATTTTGAAGAGAGGCAGTGTCTGAGGCCTGCACTTATTTTGCCTACTTTTCATCCATTATGCCCAGGGGTAGTGAGTGTTGCATGGGCCTAGTGTTTCTGAGGGGTGTCTTCTTGAATTTAAACACCATTGAGGCCATGGATGGGCTGGGATTGTGCAGATTTTATTGTTTTTTGTCGTTTTTTGGGGGCTGCTGGTGGGGCCTTTTGCCAAGGGGTAGTGGTGCATGGACTGAGTGTGCCTGTAGTGTGGTCTCACTCTCTTTAATGTAAACATCATGGATGGCATTGGATTGTGGTGATTTCTGGCTGGTTTTCTGTTTTTTGGGGGTGTACTGTTGATGTGGACTGTGGCCATGTGGGTGGTGGTGGTGGCCATCTTGAGTCCTGGCTGGTACAGGCAACATGTGCTTGGGGTGTAAGGGGCCATTTTGAAGAGAGGCAGTGTCTGAGGCCTGCACTTATTTTGCCTACTTTTCATCCATTATGCCCAGGGGTAGTGAGTGTTGCATACTTGCATGGCCCTAGTCTTTCTGTGGGGTGTCTTCAATGTAAACATCATGGATGGCATGGGATTGTGCTGATTTTTCTGTGTTTTGTCGATTTTTTGGGGTGTATAACTGAACTGATGTTCCTCTGTCTTCCATTTCTTTTAGGTGCACAAGACTCAAGAGAACCACCAGTGCCAGGAAGAAGTCCTGCAGCGGTGTGTGTGTGCAGCATAACGTCACGCGACGTCACGTCTGGACACAGACAACTCTGCAACTCGTGCAACTGCTGCCTGCTGTTCTGACCTGCTCTGAAGAAGATGGCCCCAAAAAAAGTAACCCGTAGCTCCTCTAGCAAGAAAGGTGCCAGTAAGGAGCAGAAGAAGCAAGTTACCAAGGAGACTGGTGTGCCACCCGCCCCTTTTTTTGGGAGTAAAAAAAAAAGTATGCCTGCGGCAGCAGCGGGATCTGCTGGGGACCAAGCTGGCAGCAGCACCCCCGCTCCATTGGGCTCAGTGCCACCACCACCACCACACCAACTTAAGTCCAAGCCCTTGAGTGCTGCAGAGGCAGCCAGTATAGTTCTTCAATCACCATCGACCAGTGATGTTGGCTCATCGCAAGAAAGCAGCAGCAATGTCCCTCAATCAACACAGGTTGTTGTAGCTCATCTGACGAGTGTTGAACAACCACAGCCGCAACAACAATCAAATGTGCAAGTACAAGCCCAAGTACATGTGGAAGGAGAGGCAGCGCAAGGAGATGCGCAAGCAGAGGTGCATGGAGGGTCACAAGTGCCCACAATAGTTGTTCCTCCCGAAGTAGGGGCACATCAGGAAATCGACAATCAAGGCGAGGTATCATTTGAGGAAGCCACTCCTCCTGATGATCCTTCATTGTCTTCCACACCCCTAGCAAGGAAGAGATCAAGGGTGGTGTCTACATCTTCTTCAAGCACACCTCCTTCTGATGATACGGATCAAACTTGGGAACCAGCAGCACCACTGCCGTCTGAGAGTGAGGCACACCATGATCCGACAAAGGTAGTTAAGCGTAAAAGGAAGCTCGTCCAAAGTCTCAGAGTTATGGAGTGTGATGAGGCTCAACAAGAAGTGGCGGATACTGCTGCTGATGAAGACTCTGCCAACGACGACCCAGTCATCATAAAGGTCACTGCAGCCCCAGCTGGCATGCAGCAAACAGACATTTTGACCCTAGCCCGAAGAGCTGCTGAGCGTGATGATGATGATGTTGTCGATGAGGAGGCAGTGGAAACACCACAATCATTGGAGTTAAGTAGTACACCAACTCGTCCCGCTTCCATATTTCTTTCTGGCAAGAAGAGACCTCCATCCACCTCGACCTTAATTAGTGGCGGTGAAAGTGCACAACGTACAAAAGTTGGGCAATCCAGATCCTCCACTTCATCTGGCATTAGCTTCATGACCACCACCACCAGTATCGCCGCCTCCTCCAGGTCCCACAGACACTTCAAGTCCCCAGTAAGGTTGCAGTTAGTCGTGGTAAGCCAGGTACCAACTATGGTACCGGAGGCCAGAGAGGTCATCTTAGGAGACAGCACACTGTCCAATGGTTTGCGCACCTAGATGCGATCAAGAAAGGCCGAATTCAAGGAAACGTTGATGTTGCATCTGATGATGACGAGGAGGAAGAAGACGTGTCAAACACTTCCCTTACACCCAGTACCCCTGTCAGCAGCACACCCAATGTGAGGCACACTAAGAGTGTTGGAGCGAGTGAGACACCAACGCACAAAAGTTCACCAGCGAGCAAAATTGGGTCAACGAAGTCATTATCAGCCCGTAAATGCTTGGTCCAGGGCAACATTAGAACAATGCTTACTTCAGACGTGCCATATGAACGCAACCACCCACTGACGCGTCTGTATAACACTAAGCTGGCTAAAATGCTAGCTGTGGACCTTCTCCCTTTTTCTTTTGTAGAAGCGGTAGGTTTTCTAGAATTAGTGGCAACGCTCTGCCCTAAATGGAAGGTTCCTAGCCGGTTCTATTTTGCCAGAGTTGCGGTTCCAGCACTACATGAAGATGTGCTGGAGGAGATTGGGGCAGCTTTGCAGAAGAGTGCTGTTCACACAATACATCTGACAACAGACATGTGGACCAGTGGCGCAGGCGCTGATTACATGTGCATCACTGCACACTGGGTCTCTTTTTCAGGTGTTAAAGCAAAGCTAAACGCAGGTGTTGACCCGGACAAAGTTTTCAAAGCTGCTCGGAAACATGCAACACTAGCCATGTTTGGCTTGGAGAAAAGTCACACAGCAGAAAACATTTTGGAAGAGTTTGACAAAAAGGTCTTGAAAATGCTATCTCCAATAAAACGCAAGATTGGTTATGTTTCCACGGATAATGGCGCCAATGTAGTTAAGGCCATGTCGCTGGGTAACTATGTTAGAGTGCCGTGTTTGGCGCACTGTATCAACCTGGTCGTTCAAAAATTCTTGAGTGATAGAGACAGTGCAGCGTTCGCGGTAATGGCCACCTGCCGCAAAATGTGCAACCATTTCAGCCATTCCTTTAAGGCCCGGAAGCATCTGAGGAGGCTGCTACTTCAAAGTCGAATACCAGTGAAAGCACTCATCCAGGAGGTGGCAACACGTTGGAACTCAACCTTCTACATGCTTGAGCGTCTGTATGAGCAGTATACGGTACTCGATCACTATTTCTTAACAGAGGGTACAAGTCAGAAGGAGGACCTGCGGATGGCTGCGGCGCAATGGGACATAGTTAAAAGCCTGACAGACATGCTTCGTCCTTTTGAGTTCTTCACGCGTGCAGTCAGCCAGGAGGACTGTAATTTGGGAAAAGCTATCCCATTGTTGTGCATGCTGGAGCACCAACTGATGGCGGTGTCTTCTGAGTTTCAAAAAGATGTACAAAAAAAAGACCATTTTATTTTGTCTGAGAAATTATTAGAGCGCCTACGTGGTGATGAACATCTTCAAAAGATCAAGTCAGATCAGCATTACATTTGTGCTACTATTCTGGATCCACGCTACAAAAAGGCGCTGGCAGGCGAAGCATTCTTTCCTTTTGCTGATGCAGATGTTCAAAAGTACAAACATTGGTTAGCCTGGTCAGCCAAGGGGTTTGAAAAAGAACGGCAGGTTATTAAAGGAGAAGACAGTACATCAGCATCAGCAGGCCATCCCCAGTCACAAGAATCCACTTCTGCACCTGTGGCTGGGGCACAAGTGACCTCTCAGCCGTTAAAGACACCGGCAACTGGATCATCTGCACCACACACAACACTAACAGTGGCTGCTGAGGAGGATTGGCTAAGTTTGCTTGGGTATGGTTCTCGAAAAAATGTCAAAGGCACAGCAAAAAGTAAGCAAAGTGGAGGAACCGTTGATGACCTTGAGTCGATGGTGCAGGACTATATGAATGACTCAACAGAGGTCTTTCTTAATGATGAGCCATTGCAGTATTGGCATGGCAAAACACAATTGTGGCCACAGCTCTCCAACCTGGCTATAAACTATTTGTCTTGCCCACTCGCAAGTGTGTCTTCTGAACGTGTTTTCAGTGCTGCTGGTGGCATTGTAACTCCCAAACGGAGCCGCCTCTCGCCCAAAAATGTGGAGCGGCTGACAATGATCAAGATGAATCAGCACCTCATACCACCAGATTACAAAGTACGAGAAAGCACGCCGCATGAAGACGAGGAGGACGGCAACGTAGATGAGGGGATTTGTTCTCTGTTCGGTGGCACTGACCTCATCCTGCCTGAATTCGCAGAGTATGATGACGAAATCTTCTTCTTATTCCCTGACACCGAGCCCTGAAAATGAGACAATGAATAAAGAACTTTCTTCTTCGTGCTTATTCACTTTTATTCCTGTGTGTCTCTCATTCTTTGTTTTGCACAGTTAATTTAATTCAAACTTTAATCACCTAATCCCAAAAACAAGACCATCAGCAGAACTGTCTTCACTTGTTTGCTTATTGATTTGAAGGTGCCGCAGTCTACATTCCTCAGGTTCACAAGTTCTGAAGAACATGCTCCTCTATCCTCCTCCTCCAGACTGCGATTTCGCTCAAAGCAGAGTGCTGGATTACGCCCAATGAAGAAAGACTCAGCACTTGTGGGGGTGTTGTACTTCTTTGCGGGTGAGTTGACGGATTTGGGCCCATTGCTGTGAAGCTCTAATAATGGACAAAAGTGTTTTGGACCAAATATGAGGTGGAAATTTCTTGCCGTTTTTGCTGACTTGCTTGCCTTTGAGGTGCTCTTTGGCGGGTTTCCGGGTGTTTGTGGGTGATTTTTGGTGTCTGGGAGCACTGCTGCGACAGTCTAATCTTGATTGCATTTTCTTTTCAGGAAATCCGTGGTGGAAAACAGGAGTTATGATGATTGATGATGACCTAGCTGCACAGCGCCGCGTTTGGACCGAAGGCCGAGAGATATTGTAAGTATGAGATTTAGCTTTTTCGCTGTTTGGGGGTGTTGTCGGGTGGTTTTTTGCAGGTGGGTTGGCGGGTCTTGCCTGGGGCATTCCTGGGAAGGCCTAATACCGGATAGAAGTGTTTTGGACAAAATCCTTAAGGAACAGCCTTTTTTTTGCTATTTCTTCTGACATCTTGTTCAATGTAGCGTTTTGGGGGGCTTCCTGCTGTTCGTGGGTGGGTTGCGGCCGGGGTCTCTGTCGAAGCACTGCTGCGACAGTCTAATCTTGATTGCATTTGCTTTTCAGGAAATCCGTGGTGGAAAACAGGAGTTATGATGATTGATGATGACCTAGCTGCACAGCGCCGCGTTTGGACCGAAGGCCGAGAGATATTGTAAGTATGAGATTTAGCTTTTTCGCTGTTTGGGGGTGTTGTCGGGTGGTTTTTTGCAGGTGGGTTGGCGGGTCTTGCCTGGGGCATTCCTGGGAAGGCCTAATACCGGATAGAAGTGTTTTGGACAAAATCCTTAAGGAACAGCCTTTTTTTTGCTATTTCTTCTGACATCTTGTTCAATGTAGCGTTTTGGGGGGCTTCCTGCTGTTCGTGGGTGGGTTGCGGCCGGGGTCTCTGTCGAAGCACTGCTGCGACAGTCTAATCTTGATTGCATTTGCTTTTCAGGAAATCCGTGGTGGAAAACAGGAGTTATGATGATGACCTAGCTGCACAGCGCCGCGTTTGGACCGAAGGCCGAGAGATATTGTAAGTATGAGATTTAGCTTTTTCGCTGTTTGGGGGTGTTGTCGGGTGGTTTTTTGCAGGTGGGTTGGCGGGTCTTGCCTGGGGCATTCCTGGGAAGGCCTAATACCGGATAGAAGTGTTTTGGACAAAATCCATAAGGAAACACCAGTTTTGGCACTTTTTGTAAGTTAGGGATCGTTAGGGTTCGCCCTAGCAGCAGGATTGCATGTGTTTCGGGGGGTTCTATTGCAACGCAGTTCTGGGGTTTTAGAGCACTGTTGGAGCGATGCTGGCTATGGATACTTTTGCTTGCTTGCAAGTGGTTTGAATACAATCCACGGTCTGTATTTGGGCCTACTGTTACTTTCAAAGTACGTTTTGTCACCATTTTTCTGCTAGGCATCGTTTTTGGAGATCTGATTGGGGGTCTTCTACATTTTTGCGACTGGCTTTAGTAAGGGTCTTGGTGGGAGCATTGCTGGAAAGGTCAAATTTTGTTCTAAAACACAGTTTACAGTACACCTACCTTGAGGGGAAAGATCCGCTATAATATTTTGGCCATACTTATTTATCATTAAAAATGTGACTCAGACAGAGCACGCAATTTCAAAAATATTGTACTGTCTATTAGGGAAATCAAAGTGTCACTTTTTGCACCACACAGCGTACATACCTTTCATTTATTTATCAGTGGTATTGTAATAGCACTTCCTGTTTTCCGTTCAATAATTACAGGCCGGGTTTCAGTCAACATCCGCCAGGCAGGCAGTGGACAGGGTGTCTTCTGTCAGTGGTCACCAACATTGATGGACGAAGCGTCAGCTGGAATGGAGGAGTGCCGCCAATAAGAGGAATTGTTTGCTGCATGCAACTTACTTACCAAATTTAACAGGACAACTCCAACAACATACGCAATACAGATACAGTATCCATTGTTTTATTCTATGAGTGTGACTGCATGTGCTTAGCTTTAGTTTGTACCCAAAGATTCTCTTTATCTTCAATTATTGTTTGTCCATGCTTTGCTTTTTTTTTCTTCTCTCAACAAAACCTACCCAAAAAGAAACCCCCATTCCCATCCATTTTCCAAACCCTAACCCTCTTCCCCCGGGCTGTGTTGTTTTGCTTGATGTCTGACTAAAATGACATCAATAATTCCACACACTTGCTGGGGAGGATAAGGTCATAGCAACAGGCTGGTGAAGGAATACTAGGATATCTTCTAGACTTACTCAGCTTCAGTACTATATCTTCTAGTAGTAGGAGCCAATGTCAAATAAATTCAACGCAAGTACTAGTTATACTTGCAAGCAAATACTTTACCATTTGTTAGGCTACATTATGGCACTGTTCTAGTGTACTGTCACCTGCTATATTCTCGATGGTACCGTAACCGTTGTAATGCTACAGTAAGGACAAACCAGGTTTCGTTTTCTTTTTTTCCATAGGCATGCAACTGCCACTGTGTCACACCACTAGTACCACCGCAATGAGGAAATTTCACCCGCCCAGGATTGCCAACGTTAATCCCCATTTCACGTGGAGCCAGCCCTGGGCCTAGCCCTAATTTCTAACACAAATTACAGGTAAGATAAGCGTTTGGTGGGAGGTAGTATAATGGAGTATTATTTAGGACTAGACGAAAAATTGACGGTAGTACTACTAAAGTCCTACGACTGTTCAGGAAAACAAACTTACTGTTACACCCCCGTCCCCCACCCACCAGACTGAAAAGCAGTAAAAAACAGGTATGGTCAGATAAAGTTTAAAAATTTATATTTATGTAGCCCTAACAAAATAATCTCCCTCAAGACCCACCCTAACCCCAACGATTGTCTTTGAAAAGTCCCAAAACGATCCCAACTCCCAAATCCCACCCCCCAAAAGTCTATAAAAAAAAGGGCAAGGGACACTCCACTACTGGAGGGTGCTGGACCTGGTGCATTTTGCGGCATGGGCATCATACTCCTTGCGGAGGGTGGCAAGCTCGGAGCGGAGGCCCTCTACCAAGTTCTTATAGTTCAGGACCTCCTGCTCCAGGTAGGACATTCGGACTCCTAGGCGGCGTTGGCGTGCCTTGCAGCTCCTGTGGGGGGCAGCTGGTCTTTCTGTTGCTTGGCGGTGGCGGTTGTCTTTGTTAGCCCGGCTCGGTCCCGCTGGAGCACTGCGCATGCTGGCGTCCCGTGGGGTCACGGAGGAGGATGCAGCGGTCCCAGTCGAGGATGTTGTTGTTGCACCGGTCGACTGCGTGTTCTCCTCCTCCTCCAGGGCCACCAGCCGCCGATATTCGGCGACAGTGGCATCCAGCCTCCGTTGCCGGGCCATTCGCGCCTGCTCCCTCCGTGATGTTGATATGGAAGGAGCAACTATATGAAGAAAGAAAGACATAGTCTGTAACCAATGCTCCTTAGCATTAATAACACAAAGTGATTGAGCCGAAAGTTGGGTCACAGTACAAGTAGCAAATTGAAAGCACAGTACATAACTATTGAGGACAGTATCTATGTAACCTCCCACTTCTGCATCCTTGCTCTAACATTAGTGGTAGTTTAATGAACAAATTCTACGACCACTATGGACTTCCATTACAGTCGACTATGACAGTATACCAGTCTTATTCTTCTTCTCTCTTGTTTAGGAAAATTGGTACGTTATCTTATGCAAGCCGGCAGAATGGCAGCACAGTGAACTTGCACCCGAGAAAAACAGTTGCACACCATGATGAGTGAGACAGACTTGCGTTACTGTACCCGTCCAGTACATGCGGGTGGTGAAGCTATTACTTTTCTATTACGGGTGGCACTGAGAATACTCTGTTACAAGGGCTACTGCTTAATTAATTTACCTTTCACCCTACAGTGCAAATGAGTACTAGAAAAGGAAAATGAAGAAGCTAAATAATTTGATTATCTATCACTTCACATGGGACGTATTTGATGACATATGGGATGACTTTAGGTGCTTTGCTTAATATTGAGTGAACAGTGATACACCCACACATGAATGACGCACTACAACTAAACTAAAGTTATTAAGAGAGGTACGGAGTGTCCACCGTAATAACCAGATATATGCTGTGCTTGCAGTTGCAATACAAAGTACTGCTACTATTCATGGTAGTATTGGACACATTTACAATTTCTTTTCCTTGCCTTCCCTACACTGGAACGGACGTGCGGGTGCGGTGGTACATGCTCTTCAAGGTAACACTTAGTTCATCCAGCGACCATCTACTCTCTATAGATACACATGTGCTATCTAAGAGTCAGAGAATACCATGCTCCAGGCATCCATTCATTCAAAGTATACGCACACATACAGTTTCTGTTTCACCCACCCAGGCTGATGTCCTTCCACCCATCCTTGTTTCATCATTGACCCAGCCATGCACCATACCATATTCTTTCCTTCCCAGCCACCTCGGGGGCCAAGCAAACACATATCTTTCTTCTTTGCCAGCCATCATACAATTTCGCGTCCCACTTACTTACACCCTTCTTTCGCTTTTCGTTCATCCCATCCATCACGTTCGTCTAAGAACTTATTGGGATTCTTCTCACCAAAAACTTCACAGCTAAGTCGAAGTACATTTCGAGGAGGCTACTACCCCGTTGACTTGTAATACACCCGTGCAGAAAGCACACTATGCAGTCTTCAATCTCAATAAGTAAGGAATATATAGCTTACCTGTTCCCGCCACCACCGTGCGAAACCCCCACAGGACCATCCGCCGGCTCTTGCACCGCCTCCTCCCCAGAGTCCTCCGAGTCCTCGCCCAACACCGCCACCTCCGCGCTGGCCCCGTCACCAGATGTTACACCTACAAAGTACATTTAAGAATGTTAGAATACACCACTCACTACTATATAATATTTGGTCTAGGAGAAATGTTAAAAAAACAGAATACAATGTAATAATTTGTGACTGTCTACTCTAAAGTAAAAATGTCCCTTTTTCCAGGGAAGGCTGTTGTCTTGCTGCACTTTTATGCACAACTGATGAATGCTTGCTTTTTATTTTTAACACGCACCACTTTTTCTCCTAACAGACAGAAGCTTGACTCCTAAGAACACGACCAGGATCAAGTTCAAACCAGGTGAGAGCTCGGCTCGACCACAAGAAATGTGTCCAATTAATCGTCAGCACTAAGCACTTTTCCGTTTTCAGTTAAATAGTTTTATGACAAAGTAGATTTTAATAAATGTGTTTACTTTTAATAAAGCTTTTAAACTTAAATAGACTCTGTGGTTTTTGGTCCTCCAGACTAGAGTGGATGAGCTAAAGGTTTTGGAATTTTTGCAAGCATGAGTGCCTCTGACACTTCTTGACTGTGCTGTGACTCCGTACTCTCTTGTCCTGCGTACGATAATCTAGAGATCATTGGGGATCAATCATCGGTGACTTCGGGAGCTGAATGACTCTGCCACACTATCTAGTCAGTAAGGAGACAGTGCATAGAGCTATTGCTGAATAGAATGGGAGTCCAATGGAATTGCCAAATGTCCAATCTTAGTTAGCTACACAGACAGACTAATAAGAATAATCTACTAATACCACAGGGAGTCATATTCGAGCCAGGATAAGAATTTATATCCAGTCTACAAGAAGATCAAAGACGATTTAGAAAAAATCGAATGAGGAACGCTAGGAAAAAATAGGTACTCTTTATTACAATTAAAACTTACTGGGGCCAGCAAAGGAGCCCTCGCCTGCCCGATCCTGGCCTGCATCCTGAACAGCACCCTCCTCCTCCTGTGTCCTCTTGCCCTTGGGGGGAGCTGATGTACAACATGAAAGAAAGAAAGACCAGAAAACATGGATGAGATTTGTCAACCAAATCAACCATTTCAAAAGAACAATAACAAAATTTTTTGGAGAAATAGCAAATAGATAGACAACTATTCCACGGGATCTATCTCATGTGGTATACTACGTTATTCGTATTGCCTGATTTGCGGACCGTTGACTTAGAAAGTTCCTATGTAACTCAATAAACAGACTACTAAAGAGGTTTGCCTAGGCCTGGCACTGCAGGCAGCAGTCCGCAGCACGCGAAGTGACAGACAAAGTCCATCCTGCTTGCAGATCAGTGAATACTCAAACTATCAATCCACCCACCACCACCACTATTTCTTCTTATAGCCATGTGTCTAAAGGAAGGACTGGACTTCAGTCTGTTGGGGCTGATTTAGAAGTCCCTTGCGGCTCATTTTCCTCCATTGTTGCGTGACTTTTGTGACGCAGCGGCAGAACAAAAGACTCGCCATGGTGTTGGTGCGGCGTATATATTAAAAAAAAAATATATGGGCGATGCATCACGTTGTAAAGCCCTGCGCCATCAGGGGGCGTTCCGGCGCAAGGGAGGGCGTACCTGCGCAGGGACGAATCCTAAAAGTGGCTGAGGGAAATCTACAAGATGTCAATCAGTCACTTTTAAGACAATGATGCATGAGTCAAACCCTGCGCGCTTGAAGCCGACGTACGGCTTGATGCAGCATTGGGGAGATAGGGTACCCCAGAGCATTGCTGGAGCTGCGCCATCGTTGGCACGCAACTCCATCAATGCGCCGCCTTTACGGCACAGATGCGTAAGGCTTCTGTGACGTTTTGGGCCAATGGGTGGTGGTGGCATGGCACACAATTACTGCCGCATCCCTGCTACTTTGCAGGGATGCGCCGGTAATTGAAAATATGACCCTTAGTGTCTAGCATTACGCAGTTCTTATCTTTACACTACACTCATACATAATTTCTCAGGCCAATGAAATGAACACAATTTACAAAACAAATAAGCATAGTAGCAAGCAAGGCTACTGAGAAGGAGAGCAGTGCACCTGAAATGCATAGAAGATTTTGAAATATAATTTACCTACAATGTAATCGGCAGCATTATTGCTCTTGGTAAAGAACAAAGATTTGCAAATAACAGAGCCGGATAAAACAGAGTAGTGATGAATAGCTACTACTACTCACCAAGCCCGGGGACCTCTACGCCGAGCGCGTCCAGCAAGTCCCGTTCCCGGTCCGTGACATCGGTCCAGCGGTGGGTGGCCTGGTTATATGTGCGCCGGACCCCAGAGAGCTTATACATGGCCCGGCACACCTTCTCCCACCGCTTCCGGCGCTCCCGGATGCCATAGCCAGTTGCGATCTTGCCGCCTCCCAGGATCGTCTTGGGGAGGCGGCGCTGGACGTGGAAGATGATTTACAACAAGGGGTGGTGATGGACAGAGTCTCTGAATTAAGCAAAGTACTCTCACCCAGTCAAGAGATCAGGGCTAGATCCAACACAGTTTTTTAGCTCATTGCACCATCCCAGTTTCAGAACCTGGCTGTATGCAAATTAGTCTGTCCCTGGCCCAGTGCATCATGGGAACAGGGCAGACCAGACTACAAAAGCCAATTCTTACACTGGGAAGGAAACAAGCTTCCGGGGACCGGTTTCTGCCATTTCAGGCGTCTTCGGCCCGGCTTGCTTGAATCCTGATGGTGCAATGAGCAAGGGACTCACATCTGAGTATACCCTTCCACGCTTAGGGTGGACAAAATTATTTACAACAAGGGGTGGTGATGGACAGAGTCTCTGAATTAAGCAAAGTACTCTCACCCAGTCAAGAGATCAGGGCTAGATCCAACACCGTTTTTTAGCTCATTGCACCATCCCAGTTTCAGAACCTGGCTGTATGCAAATTAGTCTGTCCCTGGCCCGGTGCATCATGGGAACAGGGCAGACCAGACTACAAAAGCCAATTCTTACACTGGGAAGGAAACAAGCTTCCGGGGACCGGTTTCTGCCATTTCAGGCGTCTTCGGCCCGGCTTGCTTGAATCCTGATGGTGCAATGAGCAAGGGACTCACATCTGAGTATACCCTTCCACGCTTAGGGTGGACAAAATTATTTACAACAAGGGGTGGTGATGGACAGAGTCTCTGAATTAAGCAAAGTACTCTCACCCAGTCAAGAGATCAGGGCTAGATCCAACACCGTTTTTTAGCTCATTGCACCATCCCAGTTTCAGAACCTGGCTGTATGCAAATTAGTCTGTCCCTGGCCCAGTGCATCATGGGAACAGGGCAGACCAGACTACAAAAGCCAATTCTTACACTGGGAAGGAAACAAGCTTCCGGGGACCGGTTTCTGCCATTTCAGGCGTCTTCGGCCCGGCTTGCTTGAATCCTGATGGTGCAATGAGCAAGGGACTCACATCTGAGTATACCCTTCCACGCTTAGGGTGGACAAAATTATTTACAACAAGGGGTGGTGATGGACAGAGTCTCTGAATTAAGCAAAGTACTCTCACCCAGTCAAGAGATCAGGGCTAGATCCAACACCGTTTTTTAGCTCATTGCACCATCCCAGTTTCAGAACCTGGCTGTATGCAAATTAGTCTGTCCCTGGCCCAGTGCATCATGGGAACAGGGCAGACCAGACTACAAAAGCCAAGATGAGCGCGGCCACCTCCTCCGCGCTGAAGATCTCCCGTGGCACCACTTGCTCCCCCCTCAAACGCCCGCACGGGAGCCGGGCACGGGGTGCGGGACCCTTCCCCTTCTCAGGGTGCTTCCCGGCTCCCTTTACCATGGTCTGGGCAGAAATAAACTTAAATGATAAAGAAGAAATAGAATAGTGAAGAAGAAAAGAAAAGAGTTTAAAAAAGTAGTTTAAAAGTAACTAAAAGTAGCAGAAAACACAAAAATATACAGCTAGAAAAATAGAGGGATAGATAATAAGTAAAATAGATTAAATAAACTTCAAACAAGCAAAGGATGGCAGAGATTCAGAGAGGATACAGAAAGCATGCCCAGAACCATAGCAATGAATGAGAAACAAGATGGCCGCGCCCGTTCACGACCGCGTGGGTAAGTTCGCGCGAGATTTTCCTTGCGAGCACGCGCGAAATTGTACTAGCGAGCAGCACAGTTTGCGAGATTACACATAGCGGCCGGAAACGGAATTACGTCACGCAAACAAGATGGCCGCGCCCGTGTACGACCGCTAGGGTAACTTGGCAAACGTATAGCTACAAGCGCCTCGCGAACACGCACAAAAGCACGCGAACATACACGTCGCAAAAAAAAAATTAGTGTATTCGCAAGCATTCGCGGCTTCCGAAATCAATCTCGCACGGATTCACGCCCCAAAAAACGCGCGAAATTGCAGAAAAAACGATTTTTGCTAAACTGAAAGCAATGAGCAGGTGCAAAAGTTCAAACTTAACATTTGTAACATTCACTGTAGTGCTTCCTGAGGGGCCCCTCCAGAGTTTGCAACTATTCTATGACCCTGCTATGACCCAAACAGCAGGCTCATAGAATAGCTACAAGTAGACCATAAAGGTCCTGTGAAAAAAAATTTCACTGCAACAGAAAGCAATTTAGAGATAAGGAAGGAAGCAGGTGCCAGCCAGACTGGAACTTTCTAAATAACTGACACATTAATAAACCCCAAATTAATTCATGGCAGTTGAAGTAGGGGAGGTGTGCTTGCTTTTTTCACCCCCCATAAACTACAGTGATAAACAAACCTAATGGGTGGCAGTGAGGATGTACCAG
This sequence comes from Lissotriton helveticus, assembly GCF_964261635.1. Lineage (NCBI taxonomy): Eukaryota > Metazoa > Chordata > Amphibia > Caudata > Salamandridae > Lissotriton > Lissotriton helveticus. The sequence goes on from NC_136057.1 coordinate 825,428,096, forward strand.
AGGGTGGCATGGGTGTCTCAGAGGGTGGCAGTGGTGAAACAGAGGGTGCTGTGAACCTGTGAGATAAACCAGACGTAGAAACAACATAGTCGCGGCCGTTGCGTGCCGAAAAGTAAGTTCGCAATTGCGAAATTGTCCCAAAATCGGCGCGAATGCTCGCCAACACAAAAAACGGGAAAATCCGCAAATCCGCAAGAGTTCGCGTATCTTCGCGGATTGCGAATCCGTAAATCCACAATTTCGCGTACGCGAGATCCGCTAGATCCGCCCATGCTTAATTGAGACTCAGGGCGTCTGAGCCCTAACAAGGCCAGTTGGCCTAAGGACTGCCACAGGTGGTGGCTTATGTAGGGTTTGCGCAATTGTATGGTTATTGACACCTCTGAATGTGATTTCTTGCATCATGTGTTATTCCTGCACCTCTGAATGTTTTTAGACATCATGTGACTTTTGCGCTATTGTATTGTTCTGGTACCTCTGAATGTATTTTTATTGCATCATGTGCTTTATTCTTAACACCGCTGAATGTGTAGGTTTATACATCATGTGTTTCCCTTTACTACTCCTCTGAATGTATATTTATGCATCATGGGTAATGTGTTCTTTCCTAGACCCCTAACTGCTGTGTGATACTTAGGTGGTTGTTCTTTTTAGTACAGGTGGTCCTAGTGAGGTCCTGGTCCCCTGCGTGACATTCTCCTAAGGTGTTTAGGGTTATGTAGGTGGTACTTACCTGTCCCCAGTAGTTACTGGATGTGATTTACAACTGTTATTTTTTTTTGCTATACTTATTCTAAGTTGTATAAGTGCTATTTCTATATCTACAAAGTGTTGATTCTGACAGTGGCCCATGTGACCCTGTCCTATACATAATCCCTTATGAATGTTGCCCGTGCCAGTTGGCACAATGTACATGTGTGATTTTTATCTGATATGTTTTGACAATACAAAAGTTATTTTAATATAACCTTGTGTGGAGTTCCTTTTGTGGTGTGCCTAGTATGTTGTTGCTGTTGTGTGCTGGCGCAAATGCTTTACACATCGCCTCCGAGTTTAGCCTCACTGCTCGTGCCAAGCTACCAAGGGGGTGAGCAGGGGTTATCTTGGCGTGTGACTCCTTTGCCCTGACTAGAATGGTGGTTTCTGCCTGGCTTTGGCGTCAGCCCTAGCCTACTAGAAATAGCCAGTTCTAACAGTAGCCAATGCCACTCTGTGCCTGCTGGGACCCCAAATAAAAGTAGCCATAAGAGAGTCGAGAGAACGGAACCACATCTGGGGATCCACACTGGGAGTGTGGTAAAAAAATATAGCAATCGGGGTAACGCCACCATTTTCAAAAATGATATTCGCCCCGCCACTGACAGGGGCAATGCCCCCCAGAACGCCATAATGCCTTTTAGCGATCGGAGGGCCCCCCCCCTATATTTCCCTCCTGACCATCAGAGCGATAATGATATACTCCAACCCCTAGGTGTCTAAAACAACGGGGCTCACATTGTAGGTCTCCCAAGTCTTCGGGCGGCAGCGCCTCCCTTGTTATCGGGAAGAGTTGTGACTTCTGCCAGTTTACGCAGAGCCCAGAAAGTGCTCCGAACTCGTCCATCATGTGCCGGGTGGCCCCTAACGCTGCAACGAGTCCTTCAGGAACAGCAGGAGATCATCCGCATATAATGCGATGTGGTGTGTCTGCTCTGCCAACCTAATTCACTCATATGGCATCCCTGATCGTGCCACACACGACAGAGGCTCCATCGCAAGCGCTAATAGTAGTGGGTAGAGGGGACACCCCTGCCTTGTGCTCCTATCCACATTGTATTGAATGGAAATTGTGCGGCCCATGAGTACCCTTGCCATGGGGTTCTTATATAAGTAAGTGGACAGTGGCAGTGTCCCTGCCGCTTTTACAACACGTTTACCTGGCGCATTGGTGATTTTACTACCATTTTAATTGCAAGAGCTTGTGAGCTCATTTTTAAATAATCAGGGGCACTGTGTGAGTGTGAGTGTGTACGCTCACCCGTATGCTGCTTGATTTGCATTTATACTGGTGTTCACCGTTCTGGGCACTCTGCTCTGCTGATGCTCTCACCTGAAGGCAGGCAGTTGCAGCAATGGTAAAAAAAGCGCTGGACTCGTCCCTCCTTCCCGCCTCGTTCTGACGCCGGTGACTAGCACTGTTCGAGCAGAGGGCGTGGAAGGTCCGAGCCAGCTACTTCCGGTAGCGTCAGGCTGCGCTCTAGTTGTTTGGACGCTGGGGGAATATAAGGCACTGGATCCTGGGCCCCTTTGTGGTATGTGGACAGTGGCAGTGTCCCTGCCGCTTTTACAACACGTTTACCTGGCGCATTGGTGATTTTACTACCATTTTAACTGCAAGAGCGTGTGAGCTCATTTTTAAATAATCAGGGACACTGTGTGAGTGTGAGCGTGTACGCTCCCCTGTATGCTGCTTGATTTGCATTTGTACTGTTGTTCACTGTTCTGGGCACTCTGCTCTGCTGATGCTCTCACCTGAAGGCAGGCAGTTGCAGCAACGGTACGAAAAGCGCTGATCTCGTCCCTCCTTCCCGCCTCATTCTGACGCCGGTGACTAGCACCGTTCGAGCAGAGGGCGTGGAAGGTCCGAGCCAGCTACTTCCGGTAGCGTCGTGCTGCGCTCTAGTTGTTTGGACGTTAGGGGGATATAAGGCACTGGATCCTAGGCCCCTTTGTGGTAAGTGGACAGTGGCAGTGTCCCTGCCACTTTTACAACACGTTTACCTGGCGCATTGGTGATTTTACTACCATTTTAACTGCAAGAGCGTGTGAGCTCATTTTTAAATAATCTGGGGCACTGTGTGAGTGTGAGCGTGTACGCTCCCCCGTATGCTGCTTGATTTGCATTTGTACTGTTGTTCACTGTTCTGGGCACTCTGCTCTGCTGATGCTCTCACCTGAAGGCAGGCAGTTGCAGCAACGGTACGAAAAGCGCTGGACTCGTCCCTCCTTCCCGCCTCGTTCTGACGCCGGTGACTAGCACCGTTCGAGCAGAGGGCGTGGAAGGTCTGAGCCAGCTACTTCCGGTAGCGTCGTGCTGCGCTCTAGTTGTTTGGACGCTGGGGGGATATGGGGCACTGGATCCTGGGCCCCTTTGTGGTAAGTGGATAGTGGCAGTGTACCTGCCGCTTTTACAACACGTTTACCTGGCGCATTGGTGATTTTACTACCATTTTAACTGCAAGAGCGTGTGAGCTCATTTTTAAATAAACTTGGGCACTGTGTGAGTGTGAGCGTGTACGCTCCCCCGTATGCTGCTTGATTTGCATTTGTACTGTTGTTCACCGTTCTGGGCATTGTGCTCTGCTGATGCTCTCACCATAAGGCAGGCAGTTGCAGCAACGGTACGAAAAGCGCTGGACTCGTTCCTCCTTCCCGCCTCGTTCTGACGCCGGTGACTAGCACCATTCGAACAGAGGGCGTGGAAGGTCCGAGCCAGCTACTTCCGGTAGCGTCGTGCTGCGCTCTAGTTGTTTGGACGTTAGGGGGATATAAGGCACTGGATCCTAGGCCCCTTTGTGGTAAGTGGACAGTGGCAGTGTCCCTGCCACTTTTACAACACGTTTACCTGGCGCATTGGTGATTTTACTACCATTTTAACTGCAAGAGCGTGTGAGCTCATTTTTAAATAATCTGGGGCACTGTGTGAGTGTGAGCGTGTACGCTCCCCCGTATGCTGCTTGATTTGCATTTGTACTGTTGTTCACTGTTCTGGGCACTCTGCTCTGCTGATGCTCTCACCTGAAGGCAGGCAGTTGCAGCAACGGTACGAAAAGCGCTGGACTCGTCCCTCCTTCCCGCCTCGTTCTGACGCCGGTGACTAGCACCGTTCGAGCAGAGGGCGTGGAAGGTCTGAGCCAGCTACTTCCGGTAGCGTCGTGCTGCGCTCTAGTTGTTTGGACGCTGGGGGGATATGGGGCACTGGATCCTGGGCCCCTTTGTGGTAAGTGGATAGTGGCAGTGTACCTGCCGCTTTTACAACACGTTTACCTGGCGCATTGGTGATTTTACTACCATTTTAACTGCAAGAGCGTGTGAGCTCATTTTTAAATAAACTTGGGCACTGTGTGAGTGTGAGCGTGTACGCTCCCCCGTATGCTGCTTGATTTGCATTTGTACTGTTGTTCACCGTTCTGGGCATTGTGCTCTGCTGATGCTCTCACCTGAAGGCAGGCAGTTGCAGCAACGGTACGAAAAGCGCTGGACTCGTTCCTCCTTCCCGCCTCGTTCTGACGCCGGTGACTAGCACCATTCGAACAGAGGGCGTGGAAGGTCCGAGCCAGCTACTTCCGGTAGCGTCGTGCTGCGCTCTAGTTGTTTGGACGTTAGGGGGATATAAGGCACTGGATCCTAGGCCCCTTTGTGGTAAGTGGACAGTGGCAGTGTCCCTGCCACTTTTACAACACGTTTACCTGGCGCATTGGTGATTTTACTACCATTTTAACTGCAAGAGCGTGTGAGCTCATTTTTAAATAATCTGGGGCACTGTGTGAGTGTGAGCGTGTACGCTCCCCCGTATGCTGCTTGATTTGCATTTGTACTGTTGTTCACTGTTCTGGGCACTCTGCTCTGCTGATGCTCTCACCTGAAGGCAGGCAGTTGCAGCAACGGTACGAAAAGCACTGGACTCGTCCCTCCTTCCCGCCTCGTTCTGACGCCGGTGACTAGCACCGTTCGAGCAGAGGGCGTGGAAGGTCTGAGCCAGCTACTTCCGGTAGCGTCGTGCTGCGCTCTAGTTGTTTGGACGCTGGGGGGATATGGGGCACTGGATCCTGGGCCCCTTTGTGGTAAGTGGATAGTGGCAGTGTACCTGCCGCTTTTACAACACGTTTACCTGGCGCATTGGTGATTTTACTACCATTTTAACTGCAAGAGCGTGTGAGCTCATTTTTAAATAAACTTGGGCACTGTGTGAGTGTGAGCGTGTACGCTCCCCCGTATGCTGCTTGATTTGCATTTGTACTGTTGTTCACCGTTCTGGGCATTGTGCTCTGCTGATGCTCTCACCTGAAGGCAGGCAGTTGCAGCAACGGTACGAAAAGCGCTGGACTCGTTCCTCCTTCCCGCCTCGTTCTGACGCCGGTGACTAGCACCATTCGAACAGAGGGCGTGGAAGGTCCGAGCCAGCTACTTCCGGTAGCGTCGTACTGCGCTCTAGTTGTTTGGATGCTGGGGGGATATAAGGCACTGGATCCTGGGCCCCTTTGTGGTAAGTGGACAGTGGCAGTGTCCCTGCCGCTTTTACAACACGTTTACCTGGCGCATTGGTGATTTTACTACCATTTTAACTGCAAGAGTGTGTGAGCTCATTTTTAAATAATCTTGGGCACTGTGTGAGTGTGAGCGTGTACGCTCCCCCGTATGCTGCTTGATTTGCATTTGTACTGTTGTTCACCGTTCTGGTCACTCTGCTCTGCTGATGCTCTCACCTGAAGGCAGCAACGGTACGAAAAGCGCTGGACTCGTCCCTCCTTCCTGCCTCGTTCTGACGCTGGTGACTAGCACCGTTCGAGCAGAGGGCGTGGAAGGTCCGAGCCAGCTACTTCCGGTAGCGTCGTGCTGCGCTCTAGTTGTTTGGACGTTGGGGGGATATAAGGCGGATGTGCTACCGGCAGCACAGCGGACGAGCGCAGCGGGCGCGACGAAGGTGCGCCAAAGTTGTGCCTAAGTTAAGCCCGTCTGCGCCCGTCCGCGGCCGAGCACGGGCCAGGGCCACACCCCCTGCTCCTCCAGAGGGCCATCTATGCTGGAGCAGAGATGACTTACTATCCCTTCGTAATCCCTGCCGCAGTCATGCATGCTTACATAGCATGAGGGCTGAGGATAACATTGGTTGTAGGCAATGCCACTATACCTTTGATAAGGCTACTGCTGTATCTACTGAGTCTTGCGATCTGGTTTGTGGCTTATTGAACGTCTGTTCTCTATGCAAACACAAATTAGAGGTATATGATCTTATCAGTGATAAGCAATGGGATTTAGTTTTCCTTACGGAAACTTGGCTAGACTCGGACTGTGCACCAGAGGTCATTGAAGCCATTCCGGAAGGCTACTCTTTATTGAGGCAAGACAGGTTGATAGGAAGAGGTGGTGGGATAGCCATTGTAGCTAAACAGGGGATCCGCTGCCAGATGGAGCAGATTACGATCAAGGACAGTGAGGCGAGTGCTTTCTCAATTTTTTTGAATGGAGGCTGTACAGTGAAGGGCCTGTTAATATACAGGCCACCTGGCCCGGCTGCGAGATTTAGCGAAAGCTTGATAGAAGGTATTACAGAGGCCGCATTGCGCGCAGATACGTTTCTAGTGTTGGGCGACCTCAATCTACACTTAGATGACCCTGCAGACAAGACGGCCGGGGACTTCTGTGAAGAGATGAATGCTCTTCAGCTTGAACAGAAAGTTACCGATCCCACCCACCAAGGGGGCCACTTATTGGACCCTATATTTGCCAACTGGGGACAGGTGGAGGCCCTGACCCCTGTATCTATCCCTTGGTCAGACCATCACCTGGTTCCCTTTCTGATTCATATTCAGGGAGCCAGGCGATTGGAGCAGTCTGTACCAAAACATCCTAGGCGTAGATGGGCTGCCTTCTCCCAAGCCAGGTTCAACAAGGCACTTGTTTTGGGGGGCGACCCTGGGGGAGGGGATACGGAGGAAGCCAACTCGAATCTAGATCAGCGCATTGCTGAGGCCCTGGATCACGTTGCCCCGCTCGCCCCGGCTAGAACCGGGGGCCGCGCTCAGAGAACGGCTCCATGGTATAGCAAGGAAGTGCGGGCGGCCAAGGTTGTGTGTAAACGCGCAGAAAGACAGTGGAGGATAGCCTTTGCCATTCAAGCTAAAGCTGACTATGTAAACAGCAGACGTATCTATCACAGACTTATTAGGAAGGCTAAGACGACATATTACGACATCAGGATTAAGGAAGCTGAAAATTCCATGAAGGAACTGTTTTTAATTTACAAATCACTTTCAGCTGGGAAGCCTATGGCAGTTCCAGAGGAACTCTGCTCGGTGGACAGCTGTAATCGAATAGCAGAGTTTTTTGCTAATAAGGTAGCAAAGATCTACTCTGCCTTCCCTGACCAAGCTTGTAAAGGCTCTGAGTTTAAAGAGGAAGTTAGGATGAGGGGGGAATCAATGGATGCTGACCACTTTCACCACCCCGCCTTCTGAGGCACTTATCCAACTTTGTGGATCTATTAAGTCTGGCTCTCCTAGGGACCCCACCATGCCCAAACGTTTGATGGGTAGTTTGTATATATTAGAGCCGTATATCCGTTATCTTCGTGATATCTCCTTTGAGACCCAGACTGTACCAAGTGCCTGGAAACGGGCGGTGGTCTTTCCTCTGCAAAAAAACCTGAATATTAGCTTTGAGAAATTAGAAAATCTCCGTCCCATCTCTCTCCTGCCGTATTTGGCGAAGGTTGCGGAGAAAATTGTGAACCTCCAACTGATGAATTTTGTGGAAGAAGCTTCTCTGCTCCACGATTCCCAGTTTGGCTTCCGTCCCCGACACTCAACGGAGTCAGCACTTCTCACGGCAGTAGAGGCTCTACGACAAGGTGTGGATGAGGGCCAGACCATGGCCATGATACTTCTGGATCTCAGTGCAGCATTCGACACTGTAGCACATTCCATCTTGCTACAGTGTCTGACTGATGGAGGAGTATCAGGGGCCGCGCTTGGATGGATTCAGTCCTTCTTGACAAGCAGATGCTATCAAGTCCGCTTAGGAGACTGTTATTCTAGGGAGATTAGCTTGGGCGAGGGCGTGCCACAGGGCTCGTCCCTGAGCCCAACTTTGTTCAATCTCTATGTCTCCCCATTGGCAGCGATAGTTGAAAGACATGGAAGGTGCCTAGTATCCTATGCCGACGACACGCAGTTGGTCATCTCCCTCTCACGTAGGCCTGGTCTTTTCGGCGGACAGGTTCAGAGTTTGCATGCAAGAACTGGCAACCTGGATGTCCGCCAACTGTTTGAAGCTTAACGGTAGCAAGAACCAGGTACTCGTGGTGGGGAGAGGACCTTCTGCCTGGTCCTCGGCATGGTGGCCACCCTGTCTGGGAGAAACTCCTGTTCCCTGTCGGGAAGCTAGGAATCTTGGAGTGTGGATTGATGTCAACCTTGCCTTTGGCCCCCAGGTCAGCCGGGTGGTGGGGGTATGTTATGGAGTCCTGAAAACTCTGAAGAAGGTTTTGGACATCCTACCCATTACAGCACGGCGGACTCTTGTACATGCCCTCGTCACCTCGCGCCTAGATTATGGCAATTTGCTGTATCTGGGGGCCACGGGAAAGATCATCAATCGCCTTCAGGTGCTGCAAAATGCAGCCGCTCGCTTAGTTTTGAGGCTCCCCAGGAGATCTCCTTCTAAAGCAGCGCTCCAGGTCCTACACTGGCTTCCCGTCAGAAACAGGGTGGAGTTTAAGGCCCTTTCCACGTGTCACCGTATTCTGAGCGGTAAAGCTCCTGCCCCGCTGCGGAATTTGGTCATTCGCTATGAGCCCTTACGGAATCTGCGTTCCTCCCGTACAGGCCTACTGAAAGTTCCCAAAATAAAGAAGGCCTGCATGGGGGGGGCAGGTCCTTTAAATATCTGGCCGCCAAGCAGTGGAATATCCTACCCGCGGAGCTACGTTTGGAGCTCTCGGAGTCCACTTTCAGGAAAAAATTGAAGACTTATCTATACAGGAGGTAAGCGACTGTGATGGCTGTTTGGACTGACTACTCCACTTACCATAGCGCGGGGACACGCCGGGGAGCGTAACCAGGTGCTCTATAAATCTTCCTAATAATAATATAGTAATGTAACCCATTGGGTGAACCCCTGCCCCAGCCCCATCCGCGTGAGCACTGCATATAAAAATTCCCACTCCAGGCTATCGGATGCTTTCTCGATATCAATAGCAAAGATCGCCCCCTTCGGTGCCTCTGCTGCACCTTGATGTAGCACTGTGAACAGTCGCCTAATGTTCAGAGTGGTGTTTCTGCTAGGGATGAATCCCGCTTGGTCGGAATGTACCAAGTAGGTCATATGTGGTAGCAGCCTGTTGGCCAATTGCTTACTGAGGATTTTAAAATTGAGATTTAGCATTGACAGCGGTCGGTATGGTGAGCACTCTGTTGGGATCTTGTCAGGCTTGAGCAGGGGAATCATTACCGCCTCCCTCGTTGTGTGTGGCAATCACTCTCCCACGTTTATGCATTTAGGCCCCGATGTAGGTAAATCTAATTTACTGACTCATAAATACCGAATTTTACCGATTCGGTGTTTATGAATCGGTCAATTGGAAGGAGGCAGATGTAGGTAGTTTTTAATTTACAATTACCGAATCTGTAAAAATCGGTATTTACTGATTCGGTAAATACCGAATCATTATTCCCCTTTGATTCCTATGGGCTTTGAAGCCCATAGGAATCAATTGAAAATACCGATTCGGTGTTACCGAATCGGTAAATACCGAATCCTGGAAGGGGGAACGGGGTGTCACTTTGACACACTGTAGCACCCCAATTGCAGGCTTGTGTGCCATGTGGCACACAGACATGCCCTATGGGCATGTCTGTGTGTCACATGGCATAGGTGTACATTCACAGATGTGCATGTACACTGGAATTCGGTATTTTACCACCTAATGGGATTGGGTGGTAAATACAGACTCCTAAAGGGCCTGTGGCACTCTTAGAAGTGTCACCCACATCTTGATTTACAGAATCGGTAAATTTACCGATTCGGTATTTTACCGATTCTGTATATTTACAGAATCGGTAAATATACCGATTCTGTAAATGAGAGGCCCCCTACATGCCAAATCCCAAATACCTGTCGGTAACGGCCGAAATCGGCCGTTACCGACCGGTAAATGGCGACCTACATCTGGCCCATAGTTCCACTAATCTGGGTGCCAGCTCCACCATGTATGTGGCATAGAATTCCTGGGGTAGTCCGTCTGTGCTAAAGAGTATGGAGCGGGAGGGGTGGCAAGTATTCTGTGATTCTGACTATGTCGCGGTTGCCAGTGCTTTTGTAGAGGTGGGCATAGTACTCCCTGAATCGGTTACTAATCTCCTCTTGCTTATGTAAAGGACGCCCCCCCCTGGTCATGAATCATCAGTATAGAACTGCCCCGCCTAGACGGGTTAGCGAGCCATGCCAGCAACCGCCCGCTTTATCTCACTCAGCATGTGTCCCATCCATGTATTTCTGGTAATCAAAGCATCGTAGATGCTCTTCCTGCACTGCCACCTCCTCCTTGGCCTCTAGGAGTTCCTGCCTCAGTTCCGGGTGTTCCGGCCGTCTCCGCTCTAATTCCTAAGTACCCCATCTACTCTCTCTATGTCTGCTGTAAGTGTCCTACAGACCCCAATAGATGTGGCCATGCATCTCCCCCTGATTAACACCTTGAAGGCCTCCAATTCCGTGATTCTAGGATCAGTGGTACCCGCGTTGTATATTGTATGATATGTTCCCTAGTCTCCTGTTGAAAAATTTGAGGCGCCATGTAGGGATGGGCTGTGATAACTTCCCCCCTTGTACCGAAGCATGAGTGGGTTATGGTCCGAGACCATCCTGGTCAGGTTCTCCGTCCCCCCAGTTGGGTGTGCTTAAAAAAGTGTCTAGTCGGACTTGCAAATCGTGAGTGTGGAATAAGTGTGAGTTGTCCTTACCAGTCGGGTGTGCGCTGCGCCATGCGTTCACCAGCCCCCAGCGAGCTTGCCAGTCTCAAAAAGCTCGAGCTATGGTGTGTACTGGAGAGTCTGGAAGAGGCGGGTGTGATCAGTCCATTTTGGGATCTGCAATGCAATTAAAATCCCCCCCTATTAAGACCGCCCCAGTCATGTACTGTGCCAGAATCCACGACAGCTGCTCCAGAAACCTAATGTGATCTACATTCGGGCCATATACATTGACCAGAGTGACATCCTGCCCGTCAAACCTTCCAGAGACAATCACGTACCTTCCCTCTGGATCAATTTTATGCTCAACAGGTTGAAAGGGTACTCCCACCCGCACCCAGATCAGGACTCCCCGGGCAAATGCTGAGTATGACGTGTAAAACGCCTGCCCTCTCCACCGCCTGCGCAGTGCCTCACCCTCTGTGTCCAGTGTGTGGGTCTCCTGGAGCATCGCTATCTGCACCCCTCTCCTATTTAGTTGTGAGAATATTTTATACCTTTTACTCATGGAGTGTATACCCCTAACATTCTACGACATTATTTTATAGGTGGCTTTTGTCTGCTGCATGAGTGATCATGTTTGACCCCTTGCATGTCCCGCGACCCAGACCCCCTTTGTGTAGCATGCAAGCATCCCCTACGAAATGTCATGTCTTGGCCTTTCCCCCCATCGACAGCAGCATCCCTCCCTGTTAAACATAAAATCAGACCCTTCCTAACACTAAAAGAACCATCCCAACTCCCCCTCCCCAGGACAAGTGAGACCATCTCCCCCATCCAAACTTTGCACTCCCGTACTCAAACAGACAAAGTTCAGAGGTGGAGGTTAGGCCAATGTCCGCCTGGAGGGCCATCGTCCTCTCTGCCCCTCCAGATCCCCCCGGCATACATATCTCAGGTATGCATCAGGGAACCCCCCCAGCTGAACTGTAAGGCTGTATTAACAACATACCCCTCCTCCCCGAACGTAGTCCTGTGTATACTTGCTTGCGCGACCCACATCACATCAGGTCATCTGCTGATCTGGGATTCACATGCGGCAGGGTCTGGCTAGCATCCCCCACCTAACTCGAGCTGGTTTCTGAGTCCGAGTCCCTCCATTTTTCCCCGGAGTGCGATAATCGTTTCCCAGGCGTCCATCGCACTCAACAAGTTCACCGCTGCAATTGCACTGGCTCTAGCCCGGTTCGCCTCCTCCGTCGTCGGGTGGTTCTTCGAAGCTGTCCCTCTGTCGGGGGAGCGTGTCAAGGCCTTTTCAACAGGGATTTTTCCTTCTCGCTGCGGTCCTCAGGGATCTTGCTCCTCAATCCAGTCCCATGCATCCTTGGGGGTGGTGAAGAATATAGTTCTTCCATGACGCACTATGCGTAGTTTAGCTGGGAAAACCATAGAGTAGGACACCCCCATCTGGCAGAGTTTCCTTTTGACCACAGGAAAGGATGCTCTTTGTTGTTACACCTCCCGTGAAAAGTCTGGGAAGATCCGTACCACACTGTTGTCTATCTTAAGTTGCCCTTTGAGGTGTGCCAGCCCCAGCACATGGGCTCTATCTTTATAGAACAGGAGGCGGGCCACCACCGGCTACGGCGGTCTGCCGGGTTGCGGGGCTCGAGCTGGAACTCTGTGCGCCCGTACTAGGGCAAAGAATGTTGACAACCCCTTTTCTGCAACTTCTGTATGCAGCCAGTGCTCAAGGTACGCCACCATGGCGTTCCTTTTGACTTTCTCGGGAAGGCCCATGATTCTAATGTTATTCCTGCTGGCCCTATTTTCCGCATCCTCTGCTCATTGCTCCAGTATCTGCACTCTTTTTTCTATGTCCATGAGTTTGCTTGTCGTCACCGTGACTGGTGGCTTCAGGCTTTCTATCTCCTCTTCTGCGGCCGTTACACGATCCGTCAACTTTCTATGGTCCGCTCGGAGAAGGCCTAAGTCTTCCCTGATAGTGTCTATCTTAGTTTCCACCGCCATCGACGATCGTTCTATGGTCTGTAGTGAGAGGTCTTCTTGGGGCATCACCCCTTTCTGTCTGGTCCCCAGGTGTGAATTAGAGTCTCCGCATTCCTCGCTCAACCTCTTTTGTTGCTCGATTTCCCTCCTCTTGGTGGTCCGGCCTATGGCGCCTTTGAGGTCGGTAATCCCTACCCCCAACGTGGGCTATGACAGGACGGGGCTGGTCGCAATCGTACTTGCTCTCTCTATAGGGTGAGTGGGAGCTGGCCGCCCTGCGTCACCCTCCTTTCGTTATGTGATATTCAAGTTTTAGTCTCGTCCTCCGCGGGATCCAGTTCCGTTGCAATGGTGATATCCGTACTCCACCCCTGCCCCAGACCCCTCCGCTTTTGGGCCAGACACCTCCAACTCTGCGCTCGCTGCGTCTGTGACCGATGTGAAGTCCTAGCCACCACTGCTGATTCACCGATGGCTCACTAGGTTCGTAATCAGTGGCCCTGTGTCCCAGACAGCCCACTCACGCTGCCCCAGCTCTGTCACCAGTCTCCCGACAAGTGTCAACAATCTCGGCAGCCATGCCTTCTACTGCGGGTGCTCGGCCTGCTGTCCATCTCTCTTAGGCCCCGGCCTGCATCTCTAGCTCTACTGTTCAAAGTCTGAGGGGCTATGCCGCCGGCATCCCTGTTCCAGCCCCTGTACTCTCCGTCAGTCACAAAGCAGCATTTTCAGCAGTCGAAGCTGTGTTCGGAGCCCCTCCATATCTGCCGTCTCACCGTTCCGCCTATCAGGTGCCACCCTGTGCTGGTCTGTCTCGTCACCGACCCTGAACTTCCAGGACTGCTCCGGGACACCAGGCCTCCCCTGCCGTGCTCCGCTGTGAGTCCTTCTTTAGCCTCAGCAATGGCCTGCACGAGCGTCCCTCATACCGCTGCCCCTACGCTGTGCCCCTGCCACGTTCAGTTGAGGGGGAAGCGCCAGGCAGCCCCTAGCCAGTCTCACAGCCACATCTGTACCTCAACCTTCATCCTCTGGGCTCCCTGTATGGCCTCCTTTCCCGTGTGTGGGTACGCGCCAGGCCCTGGGGTCCGCTGCAGCTCTTCCCTGCGCCTCCTCCTTACCATTGTTAGTCCCGGCTCCTGCCTCTGCCGGTGCCACTCGTCCAGCGTCTAAGGCAGCAGCGCAAGGCAATCGTCCAGCAGGTCCCCAGCTCCGCTTCTCACCAGGATCCGTTAGTGCCGTGTGGCCACCATTTTGCTCAGCCCGCGGCCTCAGGTCTTTGGGTCCACCGAAGCACTATCCCGCACGACCTTCTCACCGGCATTAGTCCCGGTCCCCGCCTCTGACTGGGTCACTTTTCCTGCACCCGAGGCGGCAGCGCAAGGCGATCTCGAAGCAAACCCACAGCTCTTTGTTACACCATGAGTCCTTATTGTCGCGCAGCCGCCACCAGTTCGTCCACCCTATGTCTCCGGGGGAGGGCTATTGATCCCCCGCAGCAATTGTTCCTGATGCCCCTGTGGTTCCAACACCCCCAGTGCCGGTCACCTTGCTCGGGGCTCCTCTTTAGCGGGCAGGATGGTACCAGAGAGAGGATCACCGACGGGAGCTCCGATTCATGCTCTCGTCTCCATCGACGTCAGGCCACGCCCCCCCATATATGTTATCTAACTGATTGTGAGACTGTGTGAATCTGTCTGTGAGTAGCTGTCTTAGTGTCTGTATGGGTATGTGACTGTTTTTCTTAGTGGCTTATGAGTGTGTGAGTGGCTGTATAAATGTGTTAGTGGGTACGTGAATAGCTCTGTGGTTGAGGGAGTGGCAGTGGTATTGGCTGTATCAGATGGTGAGCGCATATGTGAATGGCTGTATAGATGAGTCAGTGGCCATGTGAGTGGCTTTATAGGTGTGTGGGTGGGGCTTGTGAGTAGCTATATGGGTGACTTAGTGACTGTGGCTGGATACATAAGACAGTGGGTATGTGAGTTGTTGCATGGGTTCCTGAGTAGTTATTTGAGAGTGAGTGTATATGTGAGTGGATGTAAGTACCTGTAATGGAGAGTGAATGTGTATGTGAATGTATGTAAGAGTGCCTGCGTAGGTATGTCAGTGATTGCATGGATGTGTTAATGGGTATGTAAATGGTTGTGTGAGTGAGTAAGCAGGTGTAATAGTGTCTATTTGCATGATTGTGAGAACATATTAGTGACTGGGAGAGTTACTGAGTGTGTGAGTGGGTATATGAGTGAATTAGTAGACGTGTGACTTGTTGAATAGGTAAGTAAGTGAGTGTGAGCGAGGCTTAGGTGTGTAGTGGCTCTATGCATGAGTGAGTGGGTGGATGAGTATTTGAATTTGTTTTTTGATTGGTTATGTGAGTGATTGTGTAGGATTGAACGTGAGTGTATGAGAGATAGTATGGGGGTGTGAGTGGTTCTATGGAGGATATCATCAGTGATGTCATTTGAGTTGTCATGTTATATTAGGTACATTTAATACAGTGCATGACTCACGTGGTGGGCCAGATTTCACCGTCTTTAAGGCTCTCTGAATGTCAACCAGCAACTGTGACGGATCTGTTTCTATATTGAACGGTCCATTAGAAATAAAAGAGTAGTACCTATGATCAATAGAGATATGATAGAGGACATATATGGATGGCATTTTTGAACCTCTATTAAAAACAGTTTTATAATATATTTTAGTTTAATTATTCAATTGATCTTTGTTTTTAAAGTACCTAGATATATGAAGTAACTGGTTCATTCTAACCACATTCAACAATAACTACATTAGGATGCCTGTTATCATAGGTCCACATCTATTTTTAAATATGTCACAGTTGGCCAGACGTTCTCAGCACAGCTTAGGATAATGGTTTCTAGCATCTTTCTCTTTAAGTATAGCAAACCCCTTTGTGGCAGTTACACATGTTTGTAGCCAAGACCCATTACCTTAAGTATTGTACCTTATAAATTATTGGCCAGTGACCCCAAGCTAAACAGACACATAATCTACTTCATACACACTGATACCAAGTTTATAAAGGAATACTACACATGAAAACACAGACCTACTCAAGCATACACACATATGCAAACATTTAAAGATGTGAATAGAGGTACAGAAGCTGGCAATGGAGTACACAGAAATCTGCATAGAATACCACACATATTTTTATGCAGACAAATGCAGGAATATACTCACTTACAAAGATGCTCAAACTTAGGTATATCTACTCACCAATAGGTATGTTAAATTAAAAATTAAGCCTCTATATGGTTTCACATAAGTTAGCATTCGTGGCGCCATTTTGTGTACCGGACCCATTTTATTTTATAATTGAAACCATCTCTCTGCCATTTCTCGGAAATGGCCTTCTCTAGGTTATGTTTTTTTGGAGCTGAGATTTGCTACACTAATGAATGTACTGTTCTTTTTAGGGCATACCTTTCCTCTCTATGTAACCCTCTCCCACTTGTCTAGTCACGATCACAGACAGAGTAACCTTGAAAGATAGATAATGTGTACCCGGTCTCAGAATCAAAACTTACTCCTTTGCCATTTATTGTCCAGCTGTGTCCCTCTGGAAAATTCCATGGTGGGCAGGTTTTCATTGGTTCTGAAATGTACAGAATGTATTGTTATGCTTGTTGAATTCAGACTCTCTCTGCAGCACTCCTAGTGACTGGGCAGACAGGGCTCCGCTGTGAGCGTACTTTGAATAAACTGTTAATGGTTCATATTCACTACTTTCGTACCGACTCCTCATTTCGTAGAAGGCGGAGAGGTGGGCATGAGTGGTCCAAGTGACCCGAATTGCGCCATTTCCTTCAGGAATACCAACCACACAAAGACATAAAGCACTCATAAAAATACCAAGTGGCATCTCTTCAAATACATACATAGGGCATCATTAGGATGGCCATCCTGACATAAAAATGGACCGCCCGCCATAAGTGCGGCAGTCCTGTGGGGGAGATTAGGATGCGCCCGCCACACTAGCGGGTGCATCATGCATTTTTAACATTGTGGCGGGCGGTGCGTTCAGCATCACCCGCCGTGATGCCAAAAATGCATGTGGTGCATATGCATGCAATGTTGTGAATGCATATGTAGGGGGGATTATCATAGGTACCCCCCCATGAGCCCCCCACCCCCAATATCCTGGGGGCCCGCAACGGGCCCCAACTTCTTAAATCCGCATGCCTTGCTGCCACAGAAAGGCTGCCTCCCTGCCACCATATTAAACCCTTTTCCGTCCGGTCGACTTGTCGAGCGGGCGGACAAGCGGCGGACGGTCTTCCGATCTGTCGCGGGACCCCTACCATACTAATATCGCGGGGGAAATGGGTGGTGGGCGGGGAAGGGTGTAGGGTGGATCGTCACCGCCATGCAAGCGGTGGTGATCCGCCCTACATCCTAATGGACCCTATAGTCTCACATAAAGAGTTGTGACATGATTATACTCTCACAAAGATGAGCTTCCATTAGGCTCCAATTACATCATGGTGCTAAGGTTGAGGCTCCATGTCATGAAACAGCCACCAGGCAGCACTGTGTTGTGGTATGTAGATCAGGCAGCAAAGGGAGCCAGGGCATGTAAGATGTGACTAGAAGCCTGGTCAATCTGCTCCCATCTAAAGACAAATGATGGGACCATTGTTACATTTTCAGGATCATTTTCCGATTCCAGCCAAGCAGATTTCCCTTGGCCTTAGTAAGTTGGTAGACCTTTGCATGCTGTGGGATAACAAATATGTTATGGCCCACAGATCTCTCACTACTTTTCTGGAGAGAATGAAGGTCAGACGCATAACAAAACCTATGAAAAAATTAAAACCCTGCTCGAGACATTCAAAATTTGTATTGGAAATAGCCATAGTTTGAGTTGTGTTCCCCCAAATGTATGCCTAAAAGATTTTTGGGACCATAGAACTCTTTACACTTTACTCCTGCTTGTCAGTGGTAAAGTGCTTGCGCGTTCTATTTTAACATGTTGAAATTAGTATACCTATAATTGGCATATTTAATTTACCTTTAAGTCCCTAGCATATGGTACAGAGTGTAACCAGGGCCTGTAAGCTAAATGGAACCATTGAGCAGCAGCACCAATTGTGCCACCCACTTCAATGGCCAAGCAAATCTGTCTCTATACTTAGCATTGTAGTCTGGCTATGGATTTTAAACCTGCCAATCTGACCTATCAAAATAAACCCTTTTTAACAGGTCAAAATCTTCTTTTTAAATATTACTAAGTCACCCTTAAGTAGGACATAAGGCATGGTGCATGGTATTTAAAAATAGGACACGCTCTTCAAGTAAAAAAGAAAAAGCTATTTTCATTGTAGCAAGGTTTGCTGCTCCATATGAACACACTGGGTTTCATTAATGTACCTAATAATGTTAATTTTAGTTTAGAAGCAGCTAGAAAATAATTCAAAGAATCATTTTAATAGTTATTCAGTATCCAGTTTAATAGTAAAATTGAATGGTATATAGCGATTAATGAAAAGGCACTGTTGGAAAGTCAGCTTTTTCCTGTTTCAGGTCACTTTGCTCTCTCACTTTTGCCAGACAGTATTTATCATTTTAATAGGTTTGAACTTGCTCCTAGAACAAAGATGAAAGGCCTTGGATGTGGGGAGGTCTTGTTGTTCCCTTGATATGATGGTCTGTAGGCTTAGATCAGGAACTTGATTAACTTCAAAGAGGCCTACCCTTTCATAAGGAGATGTCGCTAACGGATCACTGACAGAATATCAAGGAGAAGAATATTGAGCTGCCACAATATCGAGGTAAAAATATCAAGTCACAGAATATGGACTTCCTATCTACAAACACGTAAGTACAAAAATATTGAATCCTAAATATCGCTGTTATTAATATAGTTTGCTAAAATATAAACTTTTTAAAATGTCTTAAAAGTAATATAAAATTAATTAAATAATAAATATAATTAAGTAAAACATATTAAAAAATATTTTAAAAAGGTTAACATTAATAAATAATACATGTAATGTAAAAAATAAACATGCATATTTTGTCCCATATATTAACAAATAATTATTATTTTTAATTATAAAATGTTAAAAACTTAATTTTAAATATATTTAAATATATGTTAATAAACCTACAATATAATTATAAAAATAAATTATATATAATAAGTTAAAACATTAAACTATATATATATATATATTTTTTAAATAATATTTTACACTACATTAAATATACCAATACTGAAAACGTTGCATTAGCGTAGGGGATAAAATTACTATTCCCAATCCAGCCAGTAGTACAGTAGGGAAAGTGTTGGCTAGCGGGTGGATAACATTACTATTCCCACTCCAGCGAGTGGAACAGTAGGAATAATGTTGGATAGCGGATGGGTAAAAATGACTATTCCCACTATAGCAAGTGCAACAGTAGGGAAAGTGTTGGATAGCGGGAAGGTAAAAATTACTATTCCCACTCCAGCGAATGCAACAGTAGGGAAAGTGTTTTGGGTTGCGGGTGGGAATAATTTAATATTCCCACTCCACCAAGTGTAACATTAGGGAAAGTGTTGGATAGGGTAGGGGAATAATTTAGTATGCCCACTCCTGCAATATAATTAACATTAATTAACAATTAATTATTTTTACAAAATTAATTCACCTACCCACCATTTTCCCTTATGAACGTCACTTATAATATTGTCAAATATTAATAAATTAACATAATTAATTACCAATTAATAATTAACTAATAACAATTAACAATAAAATTAATAACCATCACATCTACATTAATTCACACAATTAACACTATAAAATAACTTTGAATAAATATTGGTTAAAAATATAATAATAATTGCATTAAAATTAAATTACTTCCCACCCTACTCCCCTATCAACTCTAAACCCACTCCTAAAAAATGTACTCATTTAACATATTTACAAATTAAATACTAAAAAATAATATCTCATTAATTACTCATTAATAAAAAATAACCCAATTAACATAATTACCAATTCATTATTAATTGTTATTAATCGATTTATAATTAATTATTAATAAATTAATTAACAATATAAATTATAAAATACTAGTATGGCGGGCGGTGGCACCACTGCGGAGCATGCAGTGGAGGAAAATGCCTTTTACCGCACACCAACAGTGGTACCAACGTCCGCCATATTAGTATGGCCAAAAATAGCCCATTTCCCGCCTGCCACGGTGAGACGCGAACCGCCATCAAAGTGCGCCCGCCACCGCAGCGGTGGGATCCAATGGAGACTCTCCACCGTGTGGAATGACGTCCGATCCGCTCCACAAATTAGGATGCCCCAAACAGCCAGTCGCACAGCAGTGGAGAAACTGCTCAGCCAGAGACGGCGGAAGCTCGACAGCGAAGCGCGAAACCAGATTCCCGGTCCCTTCCACCCAGTCACGACCGCAATGGACTCAGGCCTATACGTCTTTCCTGTGCTGTACCTGATAGATCAGCAGCAATGCATGGACCATCACGGACGACGTTGCAGGTACTTAATAACACAATCCCACACACAACCACAACATACAACTCATGGTCTGATACAGGGTTCCTATCCAAATCAGACATCCTGGTGGGGACAGAAACACATCGACAAGTTTACCCACACATGTCCTACCTGCCACCAAGTCACCCCTCTGCATCCAGGTCACAAATTTTCCGTGATCTTGCAGTAATGTCCTGGTCACGTCACTGCAGCAGTGAAGACAAGGGAATACATGGGCACAATGCAGAAGTCAGGGCCAGTGCCAGGCATGGGCAGGGCACAAAGACCACAGGGTCACACCTCCACCCTCTACACAAGCCCCCCCCATGAAGGGACATGCCATGTGCTCCTCCTGTGTACCCCCATGCACAACAAGCTAGGTGAAGCCACACCCTGCACCAAACACCAAAAAACTAGGGAGACAGTCACAGCAGGAGTGGCTGCAGAGGAACACAAAGCTCCGAAGCACAGGGCCAGGGTAACCCACACACCACAGCATCACACTCATGGCAAGAAAATGAGTAGAAGCACAATATGAACACACACACATACAATGAACAAACATTCTACTGGACACACTGCCTGCCAAGTAACACAGACATACCCCACACTGACACACAGACAGATACACAGACCACATGCCACCAGCAATGGAGCACTATATATAGGAAAGCCAAAGTGAGGTGCACACAAATGGAAGGCCAAGGAGATAACTACCAAGCATGTGTGTATCACATGCAAGACAAGGAAAATAGAATAACACCCTCAGCCCATCAAAGCACACATGGCTGGCACAGTGAGTGAAGTCAAACCACAGTCATTTCAGAGCAACAACATAGTGAGACAGCAAGGCAACCCATGTATCAGCACAGGGATACAAAGAAGGCCCTGAAGTCAAACTGTGAACAGCCACACATATGTATTCAACTACTTCACAGAAGTATGCCAGCAGCACAACACAAAAGGCCCATTGACACACTCCATGACTGTCAAACACAAGTAAAAAACTACACACATACCCCTCTCACACCTGCAGCACACAACACCAGTGTCAAACACACAGAAGGGTGCCAATAATGTCCAGTCAATACAAAACAAACAATCACACTCCCTGGAGGTATCTACAAACATCATACACACACACACACACACACACACAGGGATGCCAGAACCAATGTCTGCTCAAAAACAACAGACAAACACATAACACACAGAACCACAACAAGAACAGGCATGCCCTGTGCAGCAAAACTGTGGAAAGGCAATGGGAGCACAGACAGAACAGGAGTGCACAACCTCATCAGTCCGGAACAATGCACAGACAACATATCACAACACAGACAAGAAGTGCACCATCACAGAACAGCACAGCAATTTCAAACACACAACAGATGCACAGGCAAATAAATTACATATCTAACACAGCAGGACATCAGGGGATGCACACCAGGCAATGACAAGGCAACATAGAGCCACAGCACTGCATGCACAACAAGCAGTGTGTGCACACCAAACATACCAGTCCCACACAGATATGAGTGGCACAACGTGAACCCACACAACATTAATCAGCACAGCACAAAAGACAACACCACAAGTGAATCAGTACCACAGCAAACACACATACACCCAATACAACACCCACATATGCACAAGTCTGGGACAGAAAAGTGGAAACAACTTAACCAGAGGACTGGGCAGCACAAACAGTTGAGCTGCATATGAGCAACCATGACTGCTAAACAGCACAAGAACATCACAGATAACCAATTAGGGAAATGTCCTGAGTGGCACATTGCTCCTGGGCAAAGATCTGCACCACAAAGCACAGTGTCACAAATTAAGTCATGGGGAGGCACACACACAGGCAAACCAAGGGGACAAATGGTCATTTTGTATCTACCTGTTATGGTTCTCTTGTGATGTTTTTATATGAAATGTTTACATATATGATATGTTTTTAATTGTGAATTAAACATTAATGTTAATGTTGATTGATGATAATGTCGAACTGTGAAACAGTTATCCACTTGATGTGCTTTGCAAAATAATTTTTAATATATGATTGTATATTTTTATTGTGATTTGTTTATGATTGTGCCACATTTGTGGCTTATATGTTGGCTTGAGATATCTTGCTAGATATAAAATTGAGCTTTTTTATGCATTCACTTGGTGAATAAAACTTTTGTATACTACTCTTTGGCAATTTCAACAGTTCATATATGAGTGAGGTGCGATTGAGGTTTGAGCACTTTTGTATGCTATTGAGGAGTCCCAAAGGGAATATTCTTTGACTTGGTGTCAGTATTGTGTCCTGTACCTTTGGTGTGGAGGACCACTCTCCTATTTTTTGAGACCACACACAACATGCCATACTGGAGGCAATAAACCACCATGTGACAGCAATGCATGAGAAAAAACACCAACAAGGGCAGTGTGGATCAGCAGGTCTGCATAGTCACCACGAACAGTATTAAGACACATGGATGATCAACAAAACACAACACTGACTTGCCAGTCACACACTCTGCATACTCACAATTGACAAAAACAACAAGTAGGAGTCACCCAGAACTGCAAGGACACACCAACACACTGCACAGTGCACAACATACAACTCACACATGTGCATACAACCACATCCACAGGGCTGAACAACCTAAAAAACAGGCACTCAACTCCTGGTTGGAACATGTGTGTAGTTGACAATGCAGGGACATTCACACATCAAGACTCCCGACAAAGTCAACCCTTCACACTGCACACTTGACCACCCAAGTGCAAACATTGAAAGTAACCCATGTGACTAGGATGACTGGCCATCACAAGATGACCAAACGCCTACACTGATGGGCACACATAAACTAAGAATACACATACATGATTACCCTGGCCAGTCTGCCTGCAATCCTGTTGATAGAATCCCACTCTGTGCTGGCAGTGCTCCCCAACCTGACATGTGTACAATATAGCCAACATGGACAAATAATGAAAATGATAACGGTATTCCATATAAAAAACGCATCATTGCACTCACAAGTATCAGAGTCAGGAAGAACTGAAGTCACTGTCACCCCTGTAAAAAATTAGAATAAGTGAGACAAGACATTGGCAATGTTGAAGTGGCACACAGAGCATGTGGCACATTAAACCATATACACACAGAATAAAACTTTATTCAGTAAGGACACTGACAAAACAGACAACAGGAGCAACTGTCTTTATTCACATATTGCACAGATAGGCACTGTTAAAAATGGGATCTCTGGTCGGCTAAGACTTGCGCCAAAGCCAGGCAGAGACCACCACTCTAGTCAGGGCAGGGAAGTTACACGCCAAAGATAACCCCTGCTCACTACCTTGGTAGCTTGGCACAAGCAGTCAGGCTTATCTTGGAGGCAATGTGTAAAGCATTGGCGCAATACACACAGCAACAACATACGAGGCACACCACAAAAGGAACTCCACAAAAGGTTATATCTAAAAACAGCCTTTGTATTATCATACAACACATTAGGATAGTAAGCACATAATATACACTATGCCAACTGGCACTGGGCAATATTTAGAGGGGATTATATACACATGACAGGGCCACGTGGGCCACTTTCAGAATCATCACTTAGCAAAGATAATAAAAGTAGACATATAATAAACGTAGAACACAACCAGTAATTACTGGCAAACACTATACCAAGCATTATCCTGTAACATAAATTATATTATGCACAGTATCACATTGGGCAAGAAATATATTCTGCGCCAAACTCATAAGCCTAAACATAGTAGACCATAACCTCCTAACATAAACCGCAGTAGGGAATAACTCACACCTAAACCACAGTAGAGAATAAACCCAAACATTGCACAGTATGCAAAACCTCATAATCATAAAAATACATCCAGAGGCATAAATCGGGGTGCGTAAATCATACTATATAAATTACATGTCCTAGCACCACATAAATCACATTAGGGCCTTGCGCCCTATTAACCTAACAGTCCCCCTGGACCACTGGCCATCTCAAAGGGAGCTCAAATGCCCTCTGTGCAAGAGTCAGGGCCTGCTGCCAATGCAGCAGAAGTCAATAGTGCGCAATTGCGCAGACCTAAACGTTGCAGCTGGCACTAAGTGCTGCGCAGCTGTGAATGTATATGGAAAAGGAGTGCATCTCACTCCTAACTTCAAAAGTCATGCCCCCAAAGCACTGTGGCCTAAACGATGTAGCTGCCCACTACTTGCTGGGCAGCTGGGGAGATTCAATTGCAGGCCTGGGCTCTCAATGTGCCCTTAGAACAAATGTGCACAACGTTGCAGCTGCCCACTATCCTACAGGGCAGCAGTGACACCGATGCAGGCACAGGGGGGCAGGCACCGACAATGTGCCCCGACACACAGCCCCACATCCAACTCTCACTTGAACCCCACACACCGGGCTCTCCTCTGGGAGGACTCTGTTCTTCTCCGGACTCTCGGTGGAGTCACCGGTGCACATGAGCCCCGCCAACGAGCCTTCACGCCAGCCTCTCCTCACTTCCCTGGGACCTGGGACTTCGCAATGAGAGCCAGCGAGGCTCTCTGATTTCCTCTTCCGTCTCAAGGCCCCGACCCCAGTCAGGCGGCACAGTGCCTCACTTCCGGTCCACGGCGACGATCTACTTATGAATCGGGGTGGGCACCTGCTAAGAAAATAAATCAGAAGTGCCGCATTACCGCGGTGTGAGCTCCCACTGGAAATAATAAAGTAAATCAAATGCGACCATGACGCGAGGTGGGCACCTGCTATGAAATCAGCCGAAGTGGGGGAATCCCTACGTCGGGATTCCCTCAAAATTATCACAGCTCCGCGCTGCAGCCTAAAAAGAGAGGCGCTCAGTGAAATAAGGGAAGCGCTCTGTAATAAAAGTAAAGCACTTCACAGCAGGTTACAGATATAGCGCTTTTAAAAACTAAACAGATAGCGCTCACAAGGTTAAAAGTACAGCACTCCCAAAGCGCTATAATCCAAGTCCAGGGAAAAATAAAGCGCTTCTTTAGAATCTTCTTCAGAATGAAGGCAAAGTTCCAGAGGCAATGCAGGGTCCAGGGAGGCAGCCCTCATGGCCATTCCTCCTGGCCCCCAGCAGCAGCACAGCCCCAGCAAGGTCAGGAACAGCAATAAAATACAGAACTGAACATTTTCATGGGGTCACAGCCCCTATATTTATACCACATTTTCTTTTGTGTAAAAGTGCAGGGCATGAGGGAACCATATGCAACTGGTTCAGGGGGGATTTGTAGCACTTTGTTTTGCCCAGCTTCTCTCTCCTTTGTCAGGTGGGGGCTCAGTGATCAGACACACCACAGGGGGCGGAGCCAGCATTGTGGAGTGAAGGCACAGCCCTGTTCAGGTCCGAGGAGCAACTTCTCCCTCCCATATGCAAGTAGATCTCTCTATTCATCACTGGACTGACTCACCCTGTCTCCTAGAGCCACCCACACCCCTCAGCTCCTGTCACTCACAAGCCAGACATGCAATTCACATCATGCAGGCAGACATATAGCACACAGAAATGCCAACTACTAAAAGTGGCACTTCTAAAATAACCATAATAAATCTGCGCCCACCATTGCGCAGCATTTATTCACACAATTTAAGACATACCAGATTTGACCATACTGCTCCTCTCATAACAGGAAATACCACTGACACACACTGATCAGGGAATCCCCAATGCATTTCATTGGGAGGGCAGGCCAAGCTTACAAATGTAACACAGAGAGCGCACGCACTTTACACTGGACCACAGTGCTAAAGTGCGCAGAGGCCAAAAATCACCAATATCAAGTCAGAGAAAAGGCAAAAAGTTTAGGGGTGAACCTGACGAAAAGAGCCAAGTCCAACAGGCACCAAGAGTAGAGAATAGCAAGGCACAACATAGAGAGTATGTCCCTGAGAAGGTGCACAGGCAAGGGGAAAACAGCAAGGCCAGTGGCGAGTCCAAGGTGCAGAGTATGGACATGAGAACCTGCACAGGGAATAGTTGAAAACAGCAATGAGCCGCAAGGCCAGTGGCCAAAACGAAGTGCAGAGCATGGCCATGAGCAGCTGCACAGGCAATGGGAACACAGCAAGGCCAGTGGCCAGACCAGGGTGCAGAGTATGTACACGAGAAGCTGCACAGGCAAGGGGAATTCAGCAAGGCCAGTGGCCAGTTCAAGATGCAGAGTATGTCCATGAGAAGCTGCAAAGGCAAGGGGGAAACAGCAAGGCCGATGGCCAGTCCATGGTGCAGAGTATGTCCATCAGAAGCTGCACAGGGAATATTTAAACACAGCAATGAGCAACAAGGCCAGTGGCCAAATCGAAGTGCAGAGCATGTCCCTAAGAAGTTGCACAGGCAAGGAGAAAACAGCAAGGCCAGTGGCCAGTCCAAGGTTCAGAGTATGTCTATGAGACGCTGCACAGGCAAGGGGAAAACAGCAAGGCCTGCGGCCAGTCCAAGGTGCAGAGTATGCCCTTGAGAAGCTGCACAGGCAACGGAAAAATAGCAAGGCCAGTGGCTAGTCCACTGTGCAGAGGATGTCCATGAAAAGCTGCACAGGCAAGGGGAAAACAGCAAGGCCAGTGGCCTGTGCAAGGTGCAGAGTATGTACGTGAGAAGATGTACAGGGAATAGTAGAACACAGCAGTGAATGACAAGGCCAGTGGGCAGGACAAAGTGCAGAGTGAGTCCATGAGAAGCTGCACAGGCAAGGTGCACACAGCAGTGAACGACAAGGCTAATAGGCAGGACAAAGTGCAGAGTGAGTCCATGAGAAGCTGCAAAGGGAATGTGTGCGACTGTACCCTGCCATGGTCAGCAATACAGTCAGGGGGGCAACAATGGGCAGTACAGGCGTGCTGTGTGAGAGACAGGTGTATGAAGGTGACTACCACTCAGACTTGGCTGTCAGTTGGACTGGGAGCTGGCTGTGTGTTGGGGACAGTTGGAGCACTTGACTGGGGAGAGAAAGGGCCAGTTGAGGTAGAGCTATCTGTGCCTTGGGAAACCGGAGGGCTGCTTGGACCAGGTAGTGTAGTGGCACATGGAGGTGGAGGTGGAGTCATGCTGACGTGAGACACAGTGTGGGTGGGAGATTGTGGAGGGGTGCCTTTCCACTTCTTGGGGATTCTAAATGGCCTCCCTGACTTGGGATCAATGGGAAGTGATGTGGACACAACAGGCACACTCACCACCAAAGCTTCATCAGGTGCAGACACTGACACCCCCTCTGGGGATGTGCTGGATCCAGCGGTATTCTTCGCCTGGCCTTGCCTTTGCCCCTCCAACCCCTGTTTACCAGGTGTTACCCCTACAGGGCCCTCCCTCCCCTGCTTCATTGGGCTTGAAATGTGAGTCAAGGTTGTGGGTGAATCTGCCTTGGAGCCCTTCTTATGTGTACCCTTGGCATGCAATACCGTCTCAGTGGGCACGGAAACGCTCTGCTTGTCTTTGCGAGATGCTTTAGGGACAAGAGAGTCCTTGGCTGGGGATACCTCTGAGGCATGTGAGCCAGAGGTCTGCTTCTTTGCCTTTTGGCCCTTGGTGTTGCCTGACGGGCTTTTGTCTTTGCACTCTGGGGTGGCTTTAGTCTTCTCTGGGGGCGCCATGGACAGCATTGGCTGCTGCTGTTTGCTTTGTGTGCTTTATCGTGACCTTGAAGTCTGTGAAGCGTAGTCACTATCGCCAGACGTTTCCACTGGCAGGGGGGTGGACAAAAGGACTGGAGCTATACTCTGAACTTGTGCCTGTTGAAGGGCTGTCGTCACTACGGAGGACAAAGACTGGACAGTCCGATGCAGCCCACCCACGTCTGAATGTATGCCCTCCATGAAAGCAACCACCTGTGCCAATTTTTGTTGTGGTCCATGAATGCATTGAGGAGAGCTGTCTGGCCCTCACACAGCTGGCGCAAAGGTCCACAGACTCAGCACTGATGGTAGCAGGGGGGAAAGGGGCAGAGGCAGCAGTGCCTGGGGTGAAGGACACTCTTTCCCTCTTACTGGTGCGAACACGGGCAGCACCAGAGGAAGTGGCTGGGAGGGTGGGCACTGTTTGCTGTGTGTGGAAGATGAGGCAGAGTCCCCGTTCCCTGTGGCCACCAACATGGATGCGTCACCGCTGGCATCAGATGACGTTGAGCTTTGCATCTATGGCTGTGATTCCTCCAGGAGGCTCCTGTCTCCCTCTGAGGCACTGGTCACTTCTGTGTCACTGTGCTCCTGTGCAGCTTTTGTGCTTGATTCCCCACCACTGGTGTCTGTCCCTTGTCCTTCCATGACCACAGGAGATGCTGCATGAGAGAGAGCAGTAGGGTCAGTTCAATGGCAGCAACAGAACAAACATATGCAAGTAAAGCATCACTGTAGATGACTAAATCTACATGTTGCACACCACCCTGTGCAATAACATTGTGCAAAAACACTTCTTTTGACTCAGACAGCGAATGTAAACAAGAAAACCAGGCATAAGTGATCCATGTGATGACCACACTGCACTACATTCTGCTGGTGGCTCCGTTCAACCAGACACACAAATAGCTCAGAGCACACTTTGGACCATGATAGGGGCAAGGATGAACTCTACAACATGTTGCCACTGACTGATCTGGATGGAGCAGGAGGGGACACAACAGATACAGACTACAATATGACATTCCACAATGGTCATGAGCCCATGCCTTCCACCATGTTGTACTTTGGGGCATAACTACTGTTGCACATTGGTGTCAGATGTCAAAGCCTCACAAATCTGAGGTCAGGCAATGCACGCATTGATGAAAGAACACTCAGATTAGGCACAATGCTGTTCCCTTCCATGGGATTTCCCAGACTACCCCAATGCAGATGATACCTGAAGCACATGACTCAGAATGATATAGAAATGCACAGTACTCAAATTACCTTAGTAAGTACAGGTAGGGTAAATGCATACCAGCTGCACCCAGCACAGAGGCCACTTACAAGCCACTGCATCATACTAACAACATAACATAGGCCAGCGCTGGCACAGGCGGTATACACATGCAGCCACTCACAGCCAAAGTCACCCTTCCCAGAATACTCACCCCTAGCTTGCTGCTGATGCTCCTTCAAACGTGCATCCAGCTCAGGCTGTGTCACGGCCAAGATGCGGCCCATTAGTGGTGTCATGCTGCGCCGTGCCAACCTGCCAGTGCGAGGGAGCAGCCCCAGTGTCATCTCCGCCACTTTCTTTACCAGCCGGCAGATGTCGTCCCACCTCTTGTGGAGGGTGGGTGCGCTGTCAGTTTGAGACACCCAGAGCCCGCACCTTGGTTGCAATGGCACTCCACATGGCTTTAACCTGGTGTACTTTGAGCTGCAGGCATGGGAGACAAGAGGGGAAAACGTCAGTGAAACAGTGTTATGTACCAATATATCTCAGTGCAGTAGCATGATACTAACTCATCCCAAATCCACAGATATGTGTAACAGAGACAAGAATGCATCTCATAAGGAACATCTGCATGGGAAAAGCACACATAAATGTATGCAGGTGTGAGGGGGACACAGTACCTGCTCATCTCACACACATGCAGGATGCCAGCACAGAAAGCCATGTGTACTCTGCCCACATCTACGGCCCATTTCTAGGTTGAGTAAGACATTCATCACATATCAACATGTGTTTGGGGGTAGACTCACTGTGTTCAACACTGCGCAGTCCTCAATGTCCCTGCCCTGTGACTAGTTCACTGTGTCATGGATGTCACATTGAGGGACATGATCTCACAAAACCAAAACCCTTCTCACAAGGCCTGTCATGTGCAATCTACAAGGCTGAGATGGCTCATTGTTGGTGTGCAATAAGGAAAGACACATGTAAAACTCTGTAAGTTCAGTGATGTGTCCTTGTCATTTTGTGCAGGCCAGGTGGGCACACACTGAGATGGACAACAGGGACGCACACAGCCATTCACCCAAGCAATCACCGTCCTGACTCCTTCATTACCAACTTGCTGCGTAACTGTATGGCTGACAAGACAATACATGTCACTATAAATATTAATGTGCAGACAGGAAAACGTGTGGAATAGGGTACACCCACTGTCCCCCTGGAGACAGCATGTTAGGCAGTGCATGACACAACCCTACACTATCAGGCACATACTGCAACAGACCAACTACATGTGTGCCCCCCTACACTCCCCCCCACTGTTGAAGACTAACCATGATATTTGGGGCACCATATAGCCTTAGGTACTATGTGAGCACCTCGTCCACCAGGATCTCCAGCTCCTCGCTTGTGAAGGGACTGGCACATATCTTTGCAGTCCTGGACAATACTGTGGGCATGAGACAGCAGCAGTGGAAGTGGGTGGTGAGGGGTCTCAGACAGCAGTCCCTCGAGGCAGCAGCAGATGAGGGGTCTCAGGTAGCAGTCCCTGGAGGCAGCAGCAAATGAGGGGTCACAGGTAGCAGTCCCTGGAGGCAGCAGCAGATGAGGGGTCTCAGGTAGCAGGCTCTGGGAGCAATGGAAATGTGAGGCTCTCTCCCACACATATATAGCCCCCTGGGGTTGTTTCAGTGGTGCTAAACTGCTGCAATTGGTGTCCCAGGTCTGCCTTTTTCAAATGCATCCAATGACTGGCTTCGCAGTGGTGGAGCACACCTTCTGCGATTTTCAAAATTGCATCATGCCACTGCGATTACGGTTCCCATTGGCTGTAAGGGCATGGCCCATGGCAGTAACACACCGCAGTGGCCAGATGGGCGCTACCATGGGGGTGCATCTTTCAAATGCATCCAATGACCGGCTCCGTAGTGGTAGAGCATGACTACCGCGATTTTCAAAATTGCATCATGCTACCGCAATTAAGGTTCCCATTGGCTCTAAGGGCATGGTCCATGGCGGTAAAACACCGCAGGGGCCAGGCGGGTGGTACAGCGGTCGTGCATCTTTCAAATGCATCCAATGACCGGCTCCACGGTGGCAGAGCACGCCTACCGTGATTTTCAAAATTGCATCATGCTACCGCGATTAAGGTTCCCATTGGCTGTAAGGGCATGGTCCATGGCGGTGACACCCTGCTGTTGCCTGGCGATGGCTACCGGGATTTGGGTGCCATACAGTGACATGGGTGACCGGGATTGGGGTGGCAGAGCATGCCAACCACCAATTGGCAATACATATATATCAGTAACTTCCGCGGTTGTGTCTCGGGCATTGGCGGTGACACACAGCTGGGGCCAGGCAGTAGCTACCGCGATTTGGGTGCCATACAGTGACATGGGTGGGCGGGATTGGGGTGGCAGATTACTTTGACAGCACCAATGGACACATCATGCTGTGTCAATGGCCATCGGGCAGTCATCAACAGTGCACAGTGGCCACATTGTTAATGGCACATCATTGTGCACACAATGCCAATGTTCCATTTACCCGACTGCTGACTACACGTGCCATGTTTGTGTATGTGATTTTGCAGATTGGCAGGTACTACCTCACATGTCACTTGTGATATTGATGGGCCTGTTCACAGGACAGTGTTGTTATGGACTCTACAATGTTTACACATGCCAATGTGTCAAAGTGCAGTGAAAATCACAGCGATGTTTGTCTCAGTGAATAATGTTCGGATTTGATTGTCCTCTTATGTTTGATCATGCACACACTCATAATTTATGCTCAGCCTGTGGTCATTGTGTTGTTGATGTGTGCCAGGTTCAAATGACGCCTGAAGGTGTATCAGGTACAGCAGCTAGGTATGAGACAGTGGGGTTGCCCATGGTAAATGTGGCCATATCCCTATGTGCATTCACAAAAACGGAGGTGGTTTTGGAGGTACTTGCTGTGTGTAAGTTGACAAGTGTGTGATTAGTGTAGCTGAAGGTGTCCCTAGATGTAAGCTGGTCTGTAACTCAATTTTGATGACAGTCATTGTTGGCGTTGTGTCAGCCAAAACGTGACATGCTGTGCGCATCTCATTATGTATTACATTGACATGTGTCCACTTTCATCTCAACTAGGAGGAGACCAAATCTGCATCGTCCATTCACAGTGTTGGCATTCATGGGGGATGAGGCAATAATCCGTAAATTCCATCTGGATAGGGCTACCCTACAGACCCTTTGTGCTATGTTGGAGCCCCGCCTGCAGCCTTGCAGAAAGCCAACAGCTTTCACCCCAACTTCTAAGGTAATGGTGGCCCTGCATTTTTTTGCCACTAGATCATTCCAGCACACAGTGTCCAGCGCAGGTGGTATGTCGCAACCTATGTTCAGCATGGTGCTGCGTAATGGTCTGTCCGCTATGATGCTCTACAAGGACAGATATATGCATTTCCCCATGGGGCCTGAATTGGCTGCTGTGAAGGGAGATGTTTATCCTCTTGGACACATCCCCCATGTTGTAGGTGCCATTGATTGCATCCATGTTGGGCTTGTACCACCAAAGGCATGTGATCACATCTACAGGAATGGCAAACATTACCACTCCATAAACGTGCAAGTGGTTTGCCAGGCAGATATGATCATCTCACGTGTGTGCCAAATTTCCAGGCTCAGCCCATGACTCATACATCCTGTTTAACAGCTTTGTATCCCAGCTGATGGCTAATCTGCTTCCCAAGCGTGCATGGATTGTGGGTGAGTATGCCTAGTCAAATAGCATGCTGTGTGTGTGACCTGCTGTCCTCTGCCACAGCGACATTGCAATGTGTATCTGTATTTTTCACACCTAGGTGACTCTGCATATCCCAACCGTCCTTGGTTTCTGAGCCCACTGCGGAATCCCAGGACACCAGCTGATGTCCGCTACAATGATGCCCATCGGAGGACACGTTGTGTGGCGGAGCATTTTTTTGGTCTGCTGAAATCACGTTTCCACTGCCTGGACAAGACCGGAGGTGCACTGATGTACTCGCCCAGCAAGGTGTGTCAGATTGAAGTGGCATGCTACATGCTCCACAACCTCGCCATTTGCAAGGAGATTCGCCTGATCCAGAATGATTATGAGCAGCCAAGGCCCCCGCCTGCAAACCAACCCATGTCCAGTGATGAGGA
This sequence comes from Lissotriton helveticus, assembly GCF_964261635.1. Lineage (NCBI taxonomy): Eukaryota > Metazoa > Chordata > Amphibia > Caudata > Salamandridae > Lissotriton > Lissotriton helveticus. The sequence goes on from NC_136057.1 coordinate 825,461,348, forward strand.
CAGTGGAGAGGAGGAGGGTGTTGACGTGTGTCAACAGCTCATCACATGCTACTTCACTTGAAGGTGGGTGACAAGGTACAATGGACCCATTGTTTGATGATGTTGCTGTTGTTGTGAAGTTGTATGTGAGATTTGTGACTGCAGCCGGTTGTTGACTCATTGGTGGCTGACAATGTTTCTGGGACAGGTCATTTAGGAACATCTACAGGATGTGTATGTTGGCACTTGTTGCCCATTGTAATGAGTGCATGTAGTATTATCTTGATGGTAAGTGTTGTGTGATGTCTGTGATGCCACACAAAGACTAGTGAATGTTGTTCTTTTGTGTTTTCCTAGGTGCCTTCATCCTCTCCTTGCCTACATACATTCCATACTCCTGGTACATTGTAATCATGGTGAAAACTATACATCCAGGAATAAAGACGGAGCAGGTACAACAACATGTGTGTAAGGAGTTTTTTATTTACAATGGGGACATGTGAGGGGTGAACATTTACTTTGAGGTGATTAGTGAAGCAGTGAGTTGACAGTTATGGTAAATGAGAGAATTGAGTAGTCACCACATAGATGTGGTGACCCAGTCCAACTGACAGATGCCATTCACAAGGCAGTGTGGGGAAGGACAGTCCAAAAAGTCAATGCAGTGGTGAATAGGGTTGCCATCATGGCTGGCTCCGTGACTGGTGTTTGGCAGGTGCTTTGCCAACAGATACTCCCAGGGTTTTCTTAGGACGGCCCCTTCATCACTTGGCAGGGGGCCTCAGCTGTAGGACCAGTGGGGTCTGAGGAATCACCCCTCTCTGTGGCCACAGGGGAGGATGATGAGCTGTCATCCTGCGGCCCGCCAGAGGGAGGTGAAGGTGTTGGTTGTGGCGCAGGCCTGTCCCTCAGTACCACCTCTAGCTGGCCCAAGAGGTCCGCAATTTGGCCCATGCGGGTGTCCATGGACCTCATCAGCAGGAGGGGCTCATGGGAATCTTGTTCTGACCGCCCGTTCATCCCTGTGCTTGTTCATATTCCTCAAGGACTCTGTTAATGTGGTCCAGGGATTTGGTCGCAGGCTCTGGTTGTCTGTGGGTAACCCTGCCCCTCCCACCTGCCTTGCTGCCACGGACCTGTTGCCTCACAACTGTAGGTACGCACATCCTCTCCCTGACCTCCTCAATCGGTGGGTTGGTCGTCCTCTGAGACAGGGAGAGTGTTGCAGGCAGCATTGGTGCTCGTGGTGGTGATAGGATGCACCGGTGGTACAGCAGGGGTCTGCAGAGAGGTTGGTATTGCAGCAGATGTGGTGGGGGACGGTGCGGTCCTGGGACTTGCTACACCCTGGCATACCAGATGGGCCGGCTTTGAGCTCCTCGTCCAAAGAATCCCAGGAGTCAACAACCGAGAGTCCATGTTCTGGGGGGGATACTGGCTCTGCAGGTTGCTGGTGTTGTCCTCTGCGGTCAGTTCTTTTTCACCTGTGGGTCAGATGGGAAATGGTCATTTTAGTGCACCCCGCAAGCTTTGTGTTATCTGTGTATCATTCACTGTTTGTACACCACACAGTTGACTCATCATCACATTGTTTTCTGTGAGCACTACTGTGCCACCTGACATGATGCTGTGGTACATGCATTACTTTTCCAGGGTGTGAGGTGTCAATATGTACCATACCCACGTGTATAATTTGTGATTGCAGGGACATGTTGCCATCTAGGGACTAGCACAACAAAGATTTTCTGTGATGACTCTTTGTTTTTTTGGGTTTTTTTTTTTGTCATTATCAGCCCAGGTCCACAAAAGGTATAAGTGCCGACCTCCGGGGTCTCCCAGAAATAGTACCAACCAGAGCCCTTTTGTTATTTGACCTAAGTTGGATCACTCTATACCTTGCTTCTCATACTCCGACCATAGGTAGCATTGTATTCGACCAGATACTCTCGACAGCCGCCACTGGGGTGAACAAGCAAAATGGTATAAAGGCCTAATCATAGGACTATTATTATACATTTCCACAAGAATTTTCCCAATTCTCAAAAGGGAGTCAGAACTCATTTCGCTTTAGCGTTAGAGCTCTGTCTATCGTGTATTTTATTGAGGCCAACCGTTCTGCTTTGTTTGGTGGTGTAGCTTTAATTCACTTTTTACATATTTCTCTGTGAGCCAACAACATTAAGTAGATGTAGCACCTTTCACAAATTTTGCCGGTTTATACGACGTCCAGTAAACCCTGTGGAGACAAAAAAGTTGGTTCCGCCTTAAATTTGCAGCGAGTACTGTGGAGTATAGCATGTCACAAGATACTTGCCATAAATTTGTAGACTGTTCTCCCGGCAAGTTCTTTTACCACAGTATTGCTGGCAAATTGAAGTCTCCATCTGAGCATTCCACTAGACTCCAATACCATCTTGCCACTTTTTTCCACAGAGTCCTTCAGACTTTATTAGGGTTTCTAAAACATTTGATTGTACCGCATCTCTCCCATCTGTGAGGCTCCAACTTTTAATTTGAAGGTATTTAAACCTTAACATTTTCCCATCAGCTATCTTCTGGACCTCCTCCCAGGAAATCAATACACCTTCATCCATCAGTTGCCCCCAGGTATTTATCCCTGCCTCTTTCAAAGGACGTGCCAGGCAGTCTTTTGACCACTCCAAAGATCCCGGAGAGTCCCAAACCGGGGCAAGTTCACTATAATAGTTTATGTTGGATTCTCTCCTGATATTATACCAGATTATTGCGAATCGCACCTTTTTAAAGTATTGTGCGTCTCCATATTTTTGTATGAACTCATGCTCGCCCCCTTGTGCCTCAGGTAACATAGATTTAAACATTCTCCCGGTATCTGAACTGTCTGGTTTACTTAATAAACATTTTCCTCCTTTTAATAAGAATGCCCGGGCATAATAAGACAGATCTGGTAGGCGTAGGCCCCCTTTATCATATTGCTGTCTAAGCTTTTTCCAGGCAATTCTGGTCCCTTTCGACGCCCAGATAAAGCTACTAATCTTTGATTGAGATTGTTTAAACCAAAATTCTTTAAAGGCCATTGGAGTGTTCTGGAACAAAAAAGTAAATTTAGGCAGAATTGCCATTTTCACAAGATTGACCCTGCTATAAATTGTTAACGGAAGATGGGACCAGCTGAGTAAAAGCTTCCCTACTACCTTTTCGACCTTTTGATAATTACTTCAGGGATTTGTTCTACTTTCTGCACGATTTGATTTCCTAAATACCTCATTTCTTCCTTAACACAGCTTGGTTCTGAATTATTATTCCATTTCATTACAACCGTTTTGTTTTCATTGATCTAATACCGGGAGAAATGCCCGAACCGTGCTGCCAGATCGTATACTGCAGGTAATGCTGTATTAAGGTCTGAGGTATACACTACTAAATCATCTGCGTAAAGCCCTACTTTTTTCACCCAACCCCGATAGCTAAAAGGATGGATGCTCTAATGACATCTTATCTTTTCAGCAAGCGGCTCGATATACAAGTTAAAAAGTAGAGGGGATAATGGGCACCCCTGCCTAGTCCCCCTATAGATATTAAAACTATTAGAAATATTTCCATTCACCAACACTCTGGCAGTAGGATTCTTGTATATAAGAGTTATTGCCCTACAAAAGTTATTCCCCAGAATAGAGAGATGTAGAATTTCTTGTAGAAAGGACCAATTGACTCGGTCAAATGCCTGCGTCACATCCACGGTAATAACTGCTAAAGGTATTTTAAAAGTGGTTGCTATATCCGTGGTTGTAGGTTAGATATTTAATTCCTCTGCCATGCATAAAGCCCTTCTGATCCTCATGTAGCAGCACATTCAGTAATCCACTCAGTTTATCTGCTAACACCTTCGTAAAGATCTTATAGTCTGAGTTTAGTAATGAGATGGGTCTGTAGGATTCACAACAGTTAGGTGGTTTATGTGCCTTGAGGATCAGAGTAATAATGGCGTCATTCCAAGATTGTGGGATCTCCTTACCACCTTCAAAAATCTTGGTAAAAAGTCTAACCATTACCGGGACTAAGAAGCTCTCCAATTGGTTATATAGCTCAGTCGGGATACCATCTGTCCCTGCAGCCTTGTTCGCTTTCCCTGCTTTAATAGCGCTGCTTATTTCAGAGTCTAGAATTGAACTATTCAATTCTTCCCTTTAGGGCTCAGGGAGTGTTGCAGGGTTTCTGTACTCACACAGAACTGTGCACAGAGGAGTGGAACCTCGGCAAATTAGGGTGTCCCAAAACTTACCTTAGCAACCAACTCACCCCTTACCGAGCTAGCTACAGTGTCTCATTGGACATATCAAACTGCCAATGTTTAGACAAACCAGAACATGAACTTACAGTACCTCAGGGTACGTGGGACTCATGAACACTCTTTCGTTATATTATCATTACAAACCAGAACATGGAGTAAAGAAGACACATGTGCATTTGAAATGTTTATTTACTAATGCCGTCTTCTCAGGCACAGTATCTTAGATAATACAAGTATACTTATTAGCAGTAGCAAAATTATCAGCATAGTTACTAAGACATAAAAAGCGAATGGTGACAGCATTAGTAAATAAACATTTCAAATGCACATGTGTCTTCTTTACTCCATGTTCTGGTTTGTAATGATAATATAACGAAAGAGTGTTCATGAGTTCCACGTACCCTGAGGTACTGTAAGTTCATGTTCTGGTTTGTCTAAACATTGGGAGTTTGATATGTCCAATGAGACACTGTAGCTAGCTCGGTAAGGGGTGAGTTGGTTGCTAAGGTAAGTTTTGGGACACCCTAATTTGCCGAGGTTCCACTCCTCTGTGCACAGTTCTGTGTGAGTACAGAAACCCTGCAACATGGCGCCCAACGTGGGGCGCCATGTTGCAGGGTTTCTGTACTCACACAGAACTGTGCACAGAGGAGTGGAACCTCGGCAAATTAGGGTGTCCCAAAACTTACCTTAGCAACCAACTCACCCCTTACCGAGCTAGCTACAGTGTCTCATTGGACATATCAAACTCCCAATGTTTAGACAAACCAGAACATGAACTTACAGTACCTCAGGGTACGTGGGACTCATGAACACTCTTTCGTTATATTATCATTACAAACCAGAACATGGAGTAAAGAAGACACATGTGCATTTGAAATGTTTATTTACTAATGCCGTCTTCTCAGGCGCAGTATCTTAGATAATACAAGTATACTTATTATCAGTAGCAAAATTATCAGCATAGTTACTAAGACATAAAAAGCGAATGGTGACAGCATGTTAACATGCTGTAATGAATAAGAGTTAACAACACTTATCTCTCACCCTCCCTAACACATATATTATATTATTAGCTAAGAAGGTCTCTTTGGGTTGTTTTAGGGCGGGCCCATACCTTAGTGTCCTAGCATGAAGGAATCACATCAGCATACACCAGCTCTCTCTGCATGTGCACCGCATCAAGTGTGTTAACAATTCTCGTGCAAAGCAATATCAATCCCGCCTCAAGCCCAAGTTGGCAAAGGCTGCACTTGTGTTATGACTATGAAGGCGTGGAGATCAGACCTCATAACAATTCCATATCGTGTTGCTCCTGAAACTTCAGCACTCTCCGTGCAGACATGGTTTATTAAACAAAACTGATATCAGAGCAATAACATATTATTCTCACATACACCACGGCAAACAACTAGGTTGAAAGCTAAGTCAACAATTAAGGGTCGTGTGCAGAAGTTGCAAGAAAGGAAAAATGGCGTTTAAATCTCAAATGTACCTATGCTAACTTAACACGATATAAGGATATATAGGAGCTATATAACAGGAGCTTATGGGGAGCTTCTTGACCCAGCCATTCTTTCACTTTCTCTCCCTGTGCAGCCAGGTTTTCAGAATACACATCCCCAAAGTGACTAATTAGGGCCTCTTCAATACCTTAGATGTTACCTTCCTCTTAAAAAAGCTTCATAGGCGTCCCATATGACGCCTATGATTCTGTCAAAAAAAAACGCTGAGATTATTCCCCCAGTTCTTTCATCCTCTTTTCATCAGTCAATATGGTACGATCAATGGTTCATCTGCTTAGGCACACCGTATTTAGTGGGGCAAAAGTAGAGATATGGCCGAGTGATCCGATAAATGAGATGCCACATGGCTAGCATCCCTAACCTGGGCTTTTATAACTTGATCAATCAAGAAGAAATCTATTCTCAATTGGTGCTTATATTTTTTGTTGTTAAACGTAAAGCTCCTTAAAGATCCCTGCCTTACCAGACAGATATCACACCAACCTAGATTTTTGATTGAATTTATAAGTAGAGAACGTGATTTATTATGAGTTGTAGCTCTACTTTTGGAGGAGCGGTCTAGCCTATCATCTAGCACCACATTAAAATCCCCTGCCATTATAACAGGATCCAATAAGTCTAAAAGTTCTAAAAGTAGATCACTAAATGGGTAGGATTATCTAAGTTGGGGCCATAATAGCCGATCATAGTGTAGATCTGGTTATAGCATCTCATTTTGACTATTACCCATCTACAAAGCTTATCAACACTACTATCTTCAATAGCTATTTACGGGTTAGTTTTACCAAGAACCACCACACATCTTATGGTTACTTGGTAGTCCATGCATATTACTCTTAGAATCCATCTTCTGGACTTAAAAATCTCAGTAGTTTTACTCGTTTGTTAAATGAGTTTCTTGGAGGATTATGATCTGGGCAGGGGCAAGATTTTTTCCCTTTTTTGCTTCACCCTGAGGCCATTGACTTTCCAAGATAGTATCTCTATCTGAACCTCCCTACTGGTACTCATTTTCCATTCCTCATACTCACCAACCCCCTATGCCCAAAGTTCCAGGGCATTAAAAGAGGACAACTATTTTGTTGTGTTTTTTCCCTTTGCTCCCCCACCCGTGACTGTGCTCCCCCCTTTCCCTCCTCTTCTTCCTTCTTCACAGCCTAAGCCTGAGGAGGCATCCAGAGGTTCGAGATCTATTAAAAAAAAATACTCAGTGACAAGAAGTGAATTTACCCAAAAATAAACAACGCTAAATGTGGCCAGAAAAAGAACAGAGCAAACAGCAAAGTCATTAAGAGGGGAAGGATGTCAGCTAGGGGATAGAGACTGCCGAAAAGTAGTCAGAAAGGAGCTAAAACAAGTGGACAGAAAACATTTTCTGTTTTCTATTAGCATTAGCATTAGCGTCTGATATTGATTTGGGGAATGTTTCAGCTTCCTCTACATTTCTAAAAGTCTGCATTTTATTATTTTGCCTTACCCTCAAACTAGCAGGGAATCTTAACTGTGCCGTCGCCCCCCATTTTCTGAAGGGCTCAATCAAGTTACCAAAACTCCCATTGCTTATTGGCTGTTATTTGGGAGACATCAGATCTGATATCAAAATCCCATCTACTGATAGACTTTTCTGTTTTAAGGCTCTTGAGAGTATTTCTTCCTTTATTTTATAAGTAAGAAAATTTAATAGTATTCTCCTAGGTTTTGGTTTATTTGCTTTTAATCTGAAGGGGTATCTATGGACCCTCTGCATGTCTTTGATCAGGTCTTCTTCTGAGCATTCTATGTGTACTTCTAATTTAAATAATCAAGCCACAAAACGCTTAATATCTTCTCCTTCAGATCCTTCTGAGATTTTTAAAATGCGAAGATTGTTTCTCATCTCATTGCTCTCCATTGATTCTAACTTTTCCTTTAGCATAGTCTCGTTCCCCTTTAAAATAGTGATCTCCTTCGAGTTTGCCTCAGACTGCTCTGCTAGTTCTCTTACCGCGCTTTCCAGCTGCTACGTCCTAGCTGTGATATCATCCAGCTTTTTCTCCAAACTATCGCAGGATGCTCTAATCTCTTTTTGATTATTTCCGAAGTCTCAAATCTCTTTCTCACCTCCATGGTTAATATTTGGATGAGATCTGAAACTGACTGTGATTGTGTCTGTTCTTGAGGGTTGTGTTGCAGCTGAACATGAGATACATTTCCCGGTGACTCCACTCCTGCACAGATCTGTGCTTTTGATGAGATCTTACTTCTCATTTTTTTGTTTGAGAGATCTGTGGATTCATTTTACCAAAAGAAGAGAAAACTCCTACGTCTACCTGTCCTGCTTTCTGTTCTGCTCAGGAGGCTGGGAAGGGAGGCCCTCCGACCTCAAGAGACTCGCCCAACACCTGGAATCTGTTAGGGTTTAAAATAACTCTGTCTCTGTCTCCCCTTTCCTCCGGATTTACCAAGGCCAATTTAGGTTCTGTTAATTCTACAGACTTTAGTACCATTTTAAAGAAGGTCCCTAATGAGGGGGTAATTTTTACCTTAGAAACATGTAAGTCTCTCTTTTTCCCTCTTAACCCTCTCTTTTTCGGCGTCACTCACTCTCCTTTGTCAGTTTCGAGAGAGAGGGTTTGTTTTATCTCAGTGGTATTCTTACGGGCTTTACTCAGAACACTCTTTATGTTCTTTCTAGCCTCCAGCCTTCTCAGATTGTAACCACTAGGCAGGGCGACTGTACAGACTCTCCCTTAACTCACCCAGCTCTGCCACCCTTAAATCACCATTAGACTGGGTATTCAATGAGGTTTTTTTTGTTTCTCAAGGGGAGCAGCCTCTATCCTAGTACCATCAGAGTCAAATACCATCTTCTCCAAAGCACTTTTAGCATTTCTCCCCCCAACACTTTATTACCCACATGTAACTGTCCTACCTCTTGAGCTGCGTAGTGAGTCTTCCAGGCTCCACTACCACTAGAGTCTTCTGTTCCTCCGATGGGCTTCCTGCTCTGTTAGGACTCGTGATCTCAGCGCTTGTGCTGCCTCTGCCTAAGCTAACCAAGGAGCCTCAGATGGAACGCCGAGCAACCGCCCTCCGGCCCCTGCAGAGCTCCCGCGCAGCACGGGACCAGCAGGAGTCCCAGACGGACAGCCTCAGGGACTCCACAGAATCACTTGCCCCCCCCAGGAGTCTCAAACTAAGATATGAATATAGGCACGTCGGCAAACACAAGAAAAACGCGCCACTTCTGCTTCTGCCTCTGCCGAAACTTCTCTCCTCAAAGTGTTCGTCTCTACTGGTAACTTTTTTGTATAATACAGCGTTTCAGATCCAGTGGGGCTAAATATTTTTTTTTTACAGCAAAGTACCCATTACATGCAGCCACTCAGCCTACTCATCATCTATCCAACAGTCCGCTGAAAAACTTGCCAAAAAATCTTTATTTCACATCTCGCTCTTCCGGGAACCTCTGCGACCGTGTTTCAACCGGCAGCCATGTTTTCCTCCGTCCCTCCCAGACGTGAGGACTATTTGTTGATTACTCTGCCCTGGTAGACGTTACATCTGGGCATGAATTGGCCATTGTCATCTCCTGCATACTTTTGTCTTTCATGTGCGTATCTGGATTTGTACCACCAACCATGCTTACTTGGTTGGTTGGTTTTATACTCAGCTATGTGGATGTGTCCAAATGGGGGATTGCTGTCAGGTGTGTTGTGTGGGTTGTCCTGGGATTTGTATTTTTATATTTGCCATGTGGTGTGTCATTGGGGTGTGTTCTGTGTTTTTGGGTGGCATGACTAGTTTGCTATGTGCACTTTGTGGACTTGTTTTTTTTCTTTCAGCCGTCATATTTGTTACGGGTCGTCCACACCGGTGGCTATGCTACAGCTGTTCCGCCGGCTCTCCCATTCATCACTGTTTCCTAATTTTCCGTGCGGTATATCCGCTATCCTGGCGGCGGGTTGGTGTGTTTCCACCACGAATACGACCACCGCGGATGGGATTTGGCCATCTCGGCCCACAACGGGCGTTTTTTCTTTGCCTTGTTCCACCGCGGTTGGTGTTTTTTAGTGTTTGTTCCTAATTTAGCTGCCGGTTTTTCCCCAGTACCTGCGGGCTATTGTTTTCCGCTTCCATGGCCGTCGGGATGCTTTTCTGACCACCATGCTAATAGACCCTAAAATTATTATTGAATACATTAATTAATGAATTATTTTACAATTAGATTACTTCCAAAGCTACAGAATCAAATTACGCAAAAAGTAATTAACATATATTTAATGAATTCTTTAAAAATATATTATAATTAAATTACTTCCCACCCTATTCCCATATAAACCCACAACCTGCTAAGGAATTAAATTACGCAAAAATTAATTACCATTAAATTCATTACTTAAAAAAATGCAAATATACATAACAAAAATAATACATACTTTTAACACATAAACTAACATACAAAACCCAAAAAAATAGATATTAATAACAATGATATTTTTACATACGATATTACTAACTTGAATATTATAAAAAACGACATTTCTTACCGGCATGTCGGCTATATTTTTGCAGGTCGATTTTTTGTCCACTCGATATTCAAAACTCGATATTATGTCCGCTCAATATTTTAAATTCGATATTATGTGTAGTTACCATTGCTAACAACCAAGGGCCTGATTCTGATGTGGTTGGGAAAGCTTCCTGACCAAATCGGACCTTATGACGAAGAGGGCTACCGCAGCGGAAATCTGTACAGACTCCCACTGTGAACGTCTGGCTTCTTTTTTTTATTCAAAAGGTGCAAGCAATCTACCGCACCTTTCCAACTAGTATGCAATTTACGGTCTCAGATGGCTGTCCGAGGGGCGATGATGTGACTCTGGACCTGCTGGCCCCCCTCTCTGAGGAGGGGTTTGATTTATTGAGCAAAAAAATTAAATCTGGCTCCCCAGTGGACCCGCTTAAATCGGCCCAGTTTAAGAACATGCAGGCTACCTGTCGCACACCCATGCTAACTCTCATCAATCTGTCGCTGGCCTCAGGGACTGTACCCACCAGGTGGAAGCAAGCGGTAGTAACACCTATTTTAAAAAAGCCTTCCCTAGATCCGGTAAAACCTGAGAATTATCGCCCTATCTCACTGCTGCCATGGGCTGCTAAAGTCACCGAGGCCCACGTGAATGGGATCCTTGCTGACCATCTCGCCAAAGCTAACATCTTGGATCCCACTCAAAATGGATTTCGTGCAGGCCACAGCACGGAGACTGCCTTGTTGTTTATGACTGAACATCTGCGCTCCGTGCTGGACACCGGACGAACAGCGGCACTCCTGTTATTAGATCTGAGTGCCGCGTTCGACACGGTGTCCCACGTGATCCTGTTGCGGCGGCTAGAGGAAGCAGGCGTTAGGGGGTCTGCTTTGTGCTGGTTCCGTTCCTTCCTCTCTGATAGATCTTTCCAGGTCGCAATCCCACCCGGTAAATCTACCTCTCACCCGCTTACATTGGGGGTCCCACAGGGATCATCTTTGAGCCCCACTTTATTTAATCTATATGTTAGACTGCTGGCTGCTGTAGTCAAACGCTGGGGCCTGACAATGGTTTCCTATGCGGACGACACACAGCTGGCGGTCACATTAAGTGGGGACTCAGCTGTGGAGGCCCTCAAGTTTTGTGAGGGGCTTCGTGCGGTGGCCAATTGGATGAATCAGAACTGTCTCCAATTGAACACTAAGAAGACCGAGGTCATGGTGTTCGGCAAGCAGCCTGGATGGTGGAATGATCATTGGTGGCCTCCAGAGCTAGGAATAATCACTTCTCCTGCTATGGAGATAAAAAATCTTGGAGTCTGGCTGGACCCTACCCTTAGTTTCATCGGCCATACGAAGAGGGTGGCCGCCTCCTGTTTTGGTATCATCAGGGGCATCAGACCGGTACTGAAATTCTTCGATGCCCCCACTAGACAGCTGGTGGTCCAGGCCTCTGTACTATCTAGGATAGACTATGCCAGTGCTCTGCTAGCAGGAACAAACCAGGCGGAACTCAAGCGGCTGCAGCGAGTGCAGAACGCCGCAGCAAGAGCGGTGGTAGGACTGCCTAGGCGATGTTCGGTCTCAAGAACACTGCAGGTGCTCCATTGGCTGCCAGTTGCTCGGAGGATCGAGTTCAAGGTGCTCTGCCTGGCTTTTAAAATTTTAAAAGGCACGCCCCCCCCCCATATTGATGAATTTACTGACCCCTTATGTTCCCTCTCGAGCCCTGAGATCGATGGGTCAGAACCTGTCTGTTGTCCCACGTTTTTTGTTGAGTAGGACTGGCGGCCGCTCTTTTCGAGTGGTAGCCGCAAAACTGTGGAATTCTCTCCCTGCTGATATTCGAGCATTGGAAGACCTATTCCAGTTCAGACGTGCTATTAAAACCGTTCTTTTTAATAAAAATCCTTTATTCTGCGGCTTTTTGCAATGTTGTGTTTACCTTTTCTGGGCGCCAGGACGCCCCTTGGCTGGGGCAGCTGTGCGCGGTACAAAAGCAACTAACATAACATAACATAACATAACAAATGGTTTCTGACCCACTCAGATCGGGGGAGTTCGACCGACGGAGTACAATGCTCTCGGATGCTTCCAGATACAATTTGGTTGGACTACCATTGACTTCAATGGAAGCATATGTTCCTAACCGCATCATATATGGGCGCTGGCTTGGGAAGACACCTTTCAGATCTGATTTGGAAGGAGCAAATGCCATTAGGACGTATTCCTAATCGCATCAGAATCAGGCCCTAGGTAGGAATGCTTTCCTTACCGCATCAGAATCAGGCCCCAAGTCTGCCCTTTTCTTCACATCCCCTCCACCTCCCCGGTGGGCCTCTTGATGACTTCATAGTACCAAATCCTGCTAGAGATTCAGGACCTACTTAACAGGTCTGCTGAGGTTTTAAATATCAAACTTGGAGCACATCTACAGGGCTGGAGCTGGATGCCCAAAAAATTCCTTGTGTATCTGCTGTCTGTTTGTTCTACCAAACCTCTGTCTCTGGTTCTTTGGTTGTAAAAGAACTGCCTCAATATGGATTTTGGTGTTAGAGTTGGGAGGACACTAGGATTGCCATAGTACACTCCCACACACATAGTCAGCCCTCACAGCTTAGTTTAGTGTGGGCATCTTAAATGCCCAAAGTGAAAAGTGTAAGTCACAGGAATCTTTATCCCATTGGTTACGGAGTGCCCTGTACCATTCCCACCCACTATCTTGTGCCAGGCACAAATGTGGCATCCTTGTGCACTCACTTCAGAATACTGCTTGACTTGAGCAAAATTAGAAGAGGATTGAACCTGATATCTGAGAGGAGCCATGGATGAATGAGCCTGCATTCCTTCTAACTCTCTCTGCTCTTCTTTGTACTCAAGACAAATAAGTGGACTTCAAGGGTGAAAAGGCTGGCCTCCTGTTCGAGCTACAGTAATACAACAAGCCACAAGAGGCCTTTATTACAGCTACTGATCACTGGCTACTAAAACTGGACCTGAACATGACTCTGTCTCACACCTAAGCATGGGCGGATTTTGCGAATTGGCAATCCGCGAAATTGCGTATTTACGGATTCGCAATCCGCAAAATCCGCGAACTCTCGCGAATTTGTTTTTTTTTTTTTTTTTTGTGTGTTCGCAAGGATTTCTGCCAGTTCGCGAGGATTTTGTACCAGTTCGCAAACGCGAACTTACTTTTCGGGTAGCAACAGTCGCGAACATGTTGTTTCTACATCTGGTTCATCACAGCACCCTCTGTTTCACCACTGCCACCCTCTGTTTCACCACTGCCACCCTCTGGCTCACCCATGCCACCCTCTGGCTCACCCATGCCACCCTCTAGTTCATCACTCTAGATTATGGGTGGAAAAGCACACCTGCCCTGCCTCAACTGACATAAATGAATTAGGGGCTGATTAATGTGTTACTGAATTTGAACTTCCTGGCTGGAACCTGCTTCCTTATCTGTAATTGCTTTCTCTGAGCCTGCTGTGAGGGTCAGAGCAGGGTCATAGAATAGTTGCAAGTAGGCAACTAAACTCTGAAGGGGCCCCTCAGGAAGCACTACAGGGAATGGTTACTAATGATAAGATTTAACTTTTGCACCTGCTGAGTGCTTTCAGTTTTGCAAAAATCCAAATATCCAGCAGCATCCACAAAAAGTAATCCTTCCAGGCACTACAGGGAATGGTTACTAATGATAAGATTGAACTTTTGCACCTGCTGAGTGCTTCCAGGTCAAGATCCAAATCAAAGTGACCAGCACATGAAGAAAGCACTGAGAGGAGCCTGCTGGACAGGAACAGGAAGTTGGAGACTGTGGGGCACTTCCTTCCTCCCACCCCCCACCCCCCCAAAATGGAATCTTTGCAAAAAAAAAGTGCAGACAAATGTCAACCTGAGGAGTTATTCTGATAAAAATCATAATTTTCAAGGTTTATTCTGCCTGCTGGTAGATTTCTTGTGCGAAATTGCAAATTTTGCAATCTCGCAATTGCGAGATTGTCGCTGCCCGCCGCATCTACGTTTTCGCAAGTGTTTACTCCCGCGAAATTGTATAGTATGCTAGTTGGCAAGTGCGACCAAGCAAAAAAATCCGCTTCGCACGGATTTACGCATTTTCGGTAAGTGCGCGAGAGTTCGCGGATTGCGAACTTACCGAAAATCCGCAAAATCCGCGAGCGGAACGGATTTTACGCCCATGCTTACTCACACCTAGTGAATCTCACAGTACCTCTCCAGAGTTCCTTGTGGGCTTTAGAAGTGGACTCCTGTGGTGCATTGGACCAGGACAAATCAGGTTAATGTATCTGATCTTCACTCCATCCTGGTTAGTGTCACATCATGTCACTTCCGCCTGAGTGCTGCTTCACCGCAACCAATGACTCTCATTGACACTAGGTGCTTTTGAGTACTATTTCTACTTAAAACTTTAAAACACTCATATATCGGGTTCTACTTATTGGTTTTCCTTTCATTTGAGTGTTATTTTAATATTTCTTTTTCCAATTGGTTTTGGGATATTTATTGTTTTTAATGTTTAAAGTGTTACTGGTTTACTACTGCACAAATACTTTACACATTGCCTCTAGGTTAGGCCTGTCTGCTCTGTGCCATAGCTACCACGAGGTTGAGCTCAGTTTCATTTTGTGACCTTAGTGGTTGACTCTGACTGGGATTGTGATTATTCCTTGAGCTGGATACTTACCTCTCGCAACAAATAGCCCAATTTCTTACAATTTTAATTTATTGTTTTGAGTTACTGGCACCCTTTTATCCAAGGTACAAACACAAGAAATCCACAATGTTATTTTTTAGTTTAGAATAAATGCAAGTTTAATCACAGATATCAAAAAAGTGGAAGAGAATATAAATGCACATAATGTAACAATTATGAAAGAAGGAAACAGTACCTACTTCCTTGTGAGATTCCCTCCACATCTAACCTAGGTAATAAAAATATTATCATAAAAATTCTGCTGTTTTATTGTGTAGTTCCTACTAGTCCATAAGAACTGCCATCTTTAAGGTTCAACATATTTTATTAAGTTTTATAAATAGATGAACAAGAGTCAAACAAAAATGATTTGTAACTGTCCACAAATAAATATATTAAAACTAATAATTACCTAAAAAAGAAATATAAATTAAATTATAAACAGAGAGAGGGCTTCATGTGGAACACCAAAAAGAAATCTCAAAAGTAGGCATATTCAAAATTGTTCAATTAGAAATATATGTATACAATGTTTTTCATATAGGATCTTGAATTAAAGGAGTTTTTTTTACATTTGTTAAAAGAGACATCAATTCCTTTCCTAATATAAAGAATCCAATCCCACCAGATTAGCAGATTTCAATTTCATATTGATAGGTTTGATTGCACATGAAATAAGAAGACTAAACAATAGCATTTTCATATCTAATAAAGGTTTAAGGAAGGAGAATGATATGTTTATAATATTGTTCAAACATTAGATCAAAATTGAAAACGAGCAGACAATCAAAAAAGATATGTTTCAGAGTACCAGATTCTGAATTACAATGCCAACAATCTGAGTTATCAGAAAGGTCTGATCATATAACTTGACAGAAGACGGATAGCAATTGTTTAAAAGAAATTAATTGGATTGACAGATAGACAAACGTAACCAACTAGAAATATTTGTGAGCCAAATTGTCGTCATACTGAGTGTGGTATAATTGATTTTAAGAATATGATTCCACAATTGACATAGCTGAGTGAGGTTGGAAGGATTCATTTGTTGTATGTTTTAGAGGCAGAATGGCCAGTGACCCTATGTACATTCTGGTAAAACTCAATATCTGAACATGAATGGTGAGAAATGGAGCAAATACATGTAATGAGAATTGACTTTCATAAAATAACAAATTGACAGTATGCAGATACTGGAATATTATATTTGGATTGTAGATCTGAAAAGGAAAAAACATGTCAGAAAAAATGTCAGAAAAATAAAATATACCAGCATCAATTCATGTAGACCGAGAAAAGATAGGAGAATGTAGTTTTATCTTAGAATGATTCCTTAGCGATTCATTTTTAGAGTACATAATTTTATTATGAAATTACTCAACAACCTTAGTAAGAGCATGTTTTGTTACATTCAGAATTTTTGAATTCAAGCCTCATTTACAAAGGTCGATGGTAAGGTTTGCAGGTAAAGGAACAGGAGTTGCCATATTCCTTTTAATTAGGACCCAATTTGGCATATTATCATCATTTGAGCTTGCAAACCAATGAACACTCTGTGCATTTAAAGAGGAGAAATTATATTGCTGAAAACCAGGAATAACCAAACCACCTTTTAGTTTGGAAAATTGTAATGTTTTATATTTAACTCTTGCAGGTTTGTTATTTCAGATAATTTTAGTTAGAATTGTATTAAGGGTCTTATAAAAAGTAGGAAATGACAAAGGCCGCATTGATAGCATGTATAATATTTGAGGTGAGATTACCATTTTAATTGCTTCTTGTTTCCCACACCAGGATACGTTAAAAAAAGACAATCACCCACATGCATCAATATAAATTCTTTGCGATTCCTTATTTGTGAAAAATAGCGAATCGCAAATAAAGAATCGCAAAAATCAATGCATCAAAATGTTCGCATTTTTTTTGCGATTCGTAAAAAATCGCAATTTTTACCGAATCGCAAAAAATATGCAAATTTTACGCAGTTTGCGAATTCGCAAAATGCGAATTCGCATTTTCTTGAATTACAATGAAGACACACCCAGGAAGCCAGGAGACTGATTACACACACCTGCAGCCCAGTTCAAACTGCAGGAGTGGCTATTGGCAGTTGGAGCTCTGCTTGCAGCTAGAGAAGGAGGGTTTTTTTGTTTGCTGCTGAAGGAGAAATGGCTACTGAAAGTTCAAAAGAAGACCAACAAGCAAGAAAAATAAAAATAAAGTTTAGTGACCAGGAGCTGGAGATTTTGATAGAAGAGGTCACTTTGAGGCATGACCTGCTTTTTGGGAAAGATTCCCTTAAGGTCCCTGAAGGAGTGAAAAGAAGACTTTGGCTGGCAATACCAGCAAAAGTTAATGCTGTGGGGGTTGCCCACCGTGACATCACCAATCTCCAGAAACACTGGTATGATTTACGCAGTTGTGCCAAAGAAAAAATTGCGACCAGGATTAAAAGCGCCAAAAAAACTGGTGGTGGCACCCCAATGGATAGACCAAATACCCCCCTGGAGGACATGGTTGAGGGGACCCTTGTTACTGAAGCAGTCATTGGAGTGATTCAAATAGACACCTCAGAGCATGCTGGCACATCGCAAGGTAAGTGTGTTTTATTTTTCATTGAGTTCTTGCTATATTTGTTATAGTGCAGATGCCCTTATTTAACTCTTTGAAAGGACTTTACAAATCCCCAAAATGTTCCCTGATGTACATCAGAAGAGGGTGCTTATATAGTCATTGTAATGCATTGAAGCAATGCATTTTGGGAGATGTAGTTTTCTCACCATATGAAAAAGTACATTTTAGAACATAGAAATTACAAACGCAATTTAAAAAACACAATTGTCCATGTGACTTTGCAAGCATGATGCATGTTTATTTAAGTTTAAATGTGGATTGAGACATTGCACCCAAAGTTTAAAAATGAGGAAAATAAACAAAACAATCATTTTTTTATTCATAGAACATGAAAAGGAAAATGAAACAGTTGATTTGGACAACACTTTCAATATTGATTTGCTGACCCCAGCAGAACAAAGTAATTTGACATCCTCACCCACTGTCACAAAAAAAAACAAAGAAAAGAGTGCAGCAAATACAAGACTCAGAAACTGAAGAAGAGCCCAATGCACATGTACATGAGCAGCAGACTGTTCAAAACAATGCCCTTCGAAAGACACAGTTAAGTCGTCGCTCTAGAATCCAACAATTTTATAGGCGAAGGTCCTGTCCTGCAAACCAAAGAACATCCTCACAAGATGATAGCAATGCCAGTGTGGTGGAAAAGAAGCTGCTCAAAGTCCAACGGCTCCAAGGGAAAGATATAAGGGTAATGAAGGGCACACTCTATCATATCAGTAAAGACATCAGTGCCATGAGTAGCAGTGTAAGTCAATTCACAAAGGTATTTGAAACTGCACACATGGCGTTAAATAGTAAACTGGACCGCATGGCAACAGCCATGGAAACCATGTGTTAAGCAATACAGGCTCAAAACATTGCCAATTGCAATAGGCACTTGGGATTAATGTCAAGCATGCACACTTACACCAGGGCATTACATCGTTTGACCAATAGCAATGCACACATCATTGAACATACAATGTGCATGCAGAAGGAGTTGAGTAAATGTTGCAGTCAGCTTTCATTGGGAAGGATGGCCATCAAAAGTGCTGAGGATGTCATGCAACCTGACATTAGTGTGCTGCAGTCATTGCAAGAGGGCAGAAGTGATCATTGTGCTAAAACCAGTGGTATTGAAAAACCTAATCAAGTTGGAGAACGTCGCAGCTCAAGACATCTTGAACAGAAAACAAGCACATCTAAGGGTGTAGGTAAATTAAAAACAAAGGCATTAGGTGTGCGTGGAAGAAAATAACGTTTAGTCAAAACAATTGACTGCATTCTGAAGGATTGTCCACATTAAGGGCCTCGTTATAATTGCGGATAATCCGCATACTCCGGGCCGGCGGAAGCCACCGCCGGCCCAGAGTATGCGGATTATCCGCCGCAGTGAAATAGAAGACCCACCGCCAGATTAGGATGGCGGTGGGAGTGCGGTTGGACCAGCGGCGGACGGCAGGTCCGTCCGTCGCTGATCCGCGGGGTGGGGAGGGCTATTTGGTGACGGTGTCTGCAAGACACCATCAGCCAAATTAGGAATTGCACGGACACATGCTTTTCCGCGGCGGCTTTTCCGCCGTGGAAAAGCATGTGGACTTTGGCTTTGTTGCGGACCCCCAGGGTGTCGGTGGGTGGGGGGTGCACATGGGGGGTACCTATGGTACCCCCCAACATTTACATGCACAAAGCGGCAGGCACTGCGCGGTGCCTGCCGCTTTGTGCATGTAAATGTAATACATGCATTTTTGACATTGCGGTGGGTGCTGCTTGAAGCAGCACCCGCCGCAATGTAATTCATACAGGATGTGACCGCCAGTGTGGCGGTCACATTGTAATTTGCATGGAGGGACCACCGCTGCCCCTGCGGACGGTCCCTCCAACTTTGGGGTGGCGGACGGACGCATGTCCGTCCGCCATCCTAATCTGCCCCTAAATTACTGTGCATTGATTGGAGAATGTCCAAATTAAATTTTTTTATTTGTTTGCACTATACATGCATTAATGTGTCCTAAGTTGTTTCATACTTGCTTTGAAGTTTGCAAAAAAATATAAGTTACATTTGAACAAAATTGACATGGTTCTTACCTCTTTTAAAAGTAATGTTCTGTAATTTCCGCTCTTCTTCTTCTTCCTTTTGCTGCATCTGGGCCGTGAAGTCTTGCATGGGGTTGTTGTGGCTGGTTGTCAATGTTTGGTAGTATATCATCAAATTCAAGTTCTAAGCCTCTCCTAGTTGCTATGTTGTGCAGCATGGCACATGTTGCAACTATTTTGCAGCACACCTCTGGCCGATATTGCAATGCTCCGCCAGTCTTATGCAGGATGCGAAACCTAGACTTCATGACACCAAAAGTCCTCTCTATCACATTGCGGGTGGATATGTGGGCATGGTTGTAGTGCTGTTCTTTGCGGGTTGATGTTGTAAGATATGGTGTGAGTATATATGACCTCACAGCATAAGCACTATCACCTAGGGGGTGGGGAAATGGTAGACATGAAGTTAAAATATCAAGCCACTCCTTGATACAAAATGAAAAAAATGCAAAACTTGACTATATTTACCAAGCAAATAACCATCTCCAAATTCTCCAGAAAGCAGTCGAGCATGGATGGCACTATGTTTGAAAATGTAGGAGTCATGGGCACTCCCAGGGTAACTTGCAACTACATCTGTGATGATTGTTTTTGAATTACAAATTACTTGAATGTTTAAAGAATGGTAATTTTTTCTATTTATAAAAATGTACTCATTCACAGATGGGGGACAAATGGGAACATGTGTGCCATCTACACAGCCTATTACATGAGGAAAATTAGCTAAGTTGTAGAAGTCTAACTTTGTTTCTAACAATTCCAGCTGTGTCTTTGGAAAAAAAATATGATACCTTATCCTCTGCAGCATTGCATTGAGGAAATCATTGAAAAATCTAGATAGTGCGCTCTGTGAAACACCCCCAGCAACAGCAATGACTCCCTGAAAGGACCCCGAGGCTAGAAGGTGAAGAGAACATAGCACCTGCACATGGGTGGGTATGGCTAGGGTCCTACGTGTTTCTCTATGCAAAATTGGGTCTAAATCAGCTATGAGGTCTAAAATGGAGTCAGCATTAAGCCTATACTTGTAATAGATTTCAGCCTGTGGCTGGCCAAACAAAGTTATGCACAATCTGAATATTCTTTCATTCAGCATCCTTCTTCTCCTTCCTGCTACTCTCAACCTCCACCTATGTGCCAGGACAATGACTGCTGCCATCATCAAAGAGATCTGGAACTACTGTGGAACCTCTTAAATACACTCCAAATTAGTTTCACATGTTTCCCAAAAAAATACCACCTGCTCTCAGTACTTCTAAATTTAAGAATTCCTAATTGCGATTTTTTTGCGAATCGCAAATTGCGATTTTTGATGCATGGACTTTTTTGAGTTAATTTTGCGATTCCTTAAAATTGCGATTTTTTAAGAAATCACAAATCCATTTGCGATTTCTAATTTTGCGAAAAAAGGATTTCTACATGATGCATCCTAAAATTAAGAATTACATTCGCAAACAGCCGAATTTTGCGATTCGCACCGTTTGCGAATGCTATTCTGCTTGATGCATGTGGGTGCATATGTCTAATTTCTTTAACATGGGAGATTGTATTTTTACAATGTATATCAACAATGTTCTTAATTGATTTGTTTAAATTCCTTAGTACTTTAAAGTAGATGAATTCCAAACAATGTTGGTATTACTAATCATATCTTGAGTACAATAGACATTGAGGGGAAATGATTTTGTTTTATTAATATTCATTGTATAGCCTTAGAGTGAAGAGACACAGTACGACAAACAAGTCTAGTATTAAATGCTGAAAAACGTCTTTTCATAAAACCAGTTTGGTCTGGGTGAATAAGTTGATTTAGTACCTGGGAAAGTCTAATTGTGATGTTTGTTTCATATTTAACATTCTTGATTAGTAAGCGAGATGGGGCAAAAAGTTGAGAATAAATTATGGTCCTTATCTTGTTTAGGAAGTACAATAATATTAAGGACTCTTTGAATGTACCCTCACCAGAAGCATTAAAAGCAAAACCTTGAAATAAGGATAGGAGGGCTCGGTCTATTCAAGAAGAAAACATTTTGTAAAATTGTGCAGAAATTCCATCAGGACCAGGAACACTTATGAATTTTGAGGATTCAATGGCAGAGTAAATATCTTCAATAGTTAGAGGGGAATCAGGAATATGTCTATCTGTAAGGGGAGCATGGGTAAGTTATAATAAGAACGGAATTGGGTAATTGTATCATCAAGAGTATCGCTGGTTTTATTGCATAGGTTTAAGCAAAAGTCTTGGAGTTTGTGAGCTATATCTGTGGAGGATAAATTTATGCAGCCTCTTGAGGAGCGAGTGCCAGGATTCTGCGTCTTATTTCTTTTAATGCGTAGATAGTTTAAAAAAATACAATCTGCTTTATTAGCATTGACCTGGAAATTTACTTTTTTCAAATCTAAAGATTCCCTCTTTTACTAAGCAATGTATTGCATTCATAGCAAAAGATTTGCAGTTTTAACTTAACTTGTATATCATTAGAAGATATAACCTGTTGTTCCACTGCAACAATGTGTTTCTTTAGTATTGATAATTTGGCATTAAATAATGTGTTCTCATATCCCATTACGAATATGAAAACACCTTGTACGTAAACCTTAAAAGTACCCCAATGGTTAATCTGAGCTGTATCTTCAGTTTTTTTTTTAATAATCTGTAAAAGCAGTTGCCAATTTGATTTGATTTTTGTCAGAAAGTAAAGTGTTGCCACCTATGTGCATTTTAAGGAATGACAGCTATATTTAATGAAAAAGAAATGAAAGTATAATCTGATATAGTGAGTTAAATGCTTAAAGGATAATAAATATTCAACACATGAGAATGTAGAATGAGCTTTGGAAAATAATGTAACGTCTTTATTAGTTGGATGTGTAAGTCACCAATGATCTAATCATTTAGTAGTTGAAAGAAAAGTTTTAATCAATGCATATGTTTTTGTAGGGTGAAAGTTAACTGTGGAAATTCTATTTAAGAGTGGTTTGGAAATTACAATAAAGTCACCTCCCATATATGGGAATCATCATGAGTGGGAGCCTAAATATTCACTTAGTGGAGAGAAAACGTATTAATTTCAATATGGCCATCTAAATCTGCTTTACATTTTAAAATGGTGAATTGTAATTTACTAGAGAAAAAATTAGTGACACTGTTTTTGAAACCTGACGCAGTGGAAGATACTATGACACCTACGCATCATTTAGTCATAGATGCTGGAATAGTACCATAAATATGGGTGTCTTGTATAGAACAAATGTCACCTTTACATTTGTATAAATAATCTAGAACATTCCACCATTTTAATGGATGTCATAGGCTGTTAACATTAAGTGAGTCCTTACAAGAAGATTTGGAAAGGCTTGAGATACATGCCAGGCGTAACAACCTTCGCATTTTAGTGGTTTCTGAAAATGTAGAGGGGTCGGACATTAAAGCCTATATATGTAAACTACTGGGAGACTTGCTACCGGACAGAATTGATATAGACTGGGATAAAGTACTCCAAAGAGTCCATAGAGACTCTTACAGGGTCCATCCAGGGAGAAAGGCACCTAGAAGAATGTTGGTGAACTTCCTAACTTTCTAAGTGAACGAGTTGGTGTTGGGGCAAGCGTTGAAAGAACGGTAGTTAACATTTGGGGATGTGACTTATCAGATTCGCTCTGATCTGGGGAAGAGGACTGCTCCGAGGCAGTGGGAACTTGGTTCCAAAATGAACGAACTACACTTCAGGGGGGCCCTTGCTGCCGTGCTTAAGATCATGTGGCAAAACAAGATTTATAATATCAGAGACCCCGTGGAGGTTGACTGCCTGCTAAAGCGTATGGGAAGCCCAGAGTAGGGATTTGATGTATATAGATATATATATAGATAGTTTATTTAGTAAGAAAGGAAGTCACTTTTCTACATAAGGCACGATATAGATAGTGAACTTTGTGTGTTCGCCTAGATAATATGCACTAGCACACCTTCAACTTTTCTTGTTTTTTCATTTTCTTTTTCTTACTCATTCTCTCTCTCGGGCACGGCGAGACCTCATAGACTTGCTGGTAGGATTGGAGGGGGGTTCCCCAGGTGGGGGGGGGGGGTGAGGAGAGGAGCACGGGTGGTTGGGAGCATGTTGGAGAAAAATAAAAAATATTGTCCTCATTCTGATATATAGCTAGTGGTCTATTGTAGGGATCGCTTACCTGTGGAGGTTGTTACATGTACAGGGTAGCGCAACACATCATAGATATTGAAGGAATCGGTTGCAATTTGGTTTTAATGGTTGATAAATGAAAAAGAATATAGTACACTTTATATTCTGGAACGTGAATGGTTTGAGGTCTAAGAGAAAGCTCGCTCGTGTAATGGAATTCCTGAGGAGAACCGAGGCCAGTTTTATTTTATTGCAAGAGACTTGTTGAGGCACAAATGTATTGATGTTCTCAAGAAGTGGGCCTGGGTTCAGGATATCTTATGCTCGGATCAAAGCTGTAATACAAGGGGGGTAGCTATTCTTATCAGAATCAATATGGGTATTATAGTGGAAAGGCATCAGACGGACACATCCAGGAGGTGGTTGTTGATTAACATTAGGATGCAGATAACGTCAGTAGTCGTGGTTAGCTATTATTAGCCTAATGAGGATAACCCTGATGCACTGATTAAATTAGAATCATGCCTATTGCCCTTTAGTGCTCCTGTGATACTTGGAGGGGATTTTAATCTAGTTTTGGGTAAATGTTTAGACAGGACCTCCAAGGCTAAATATGTCACCCCGGTGAAATCTATGGCAGTGCTTAAAACTATGATCAGTGAATTCATCTTAACCGATATTTGGAGACTTAAGATGGAGGATAGGAGAGGTTTCACGTTTTTTAGCAAAAAATAAGGGCACCATTCACTGACTGATTACTTCTTATTAGATCGTGAGTAGGTGTCAGGGGTTGAAATGGCTAATCATGTTCCGGTCATAATATCGGACCATTTGGCCATGCTCTTATCTTTGAATACTCCAAATAAGAGGAGTGCAATTAGGTGGACGTTGGATAGGACCATTCTATTAGATGAGGGGGTTGCACTTAAATTGAAAGAAGAGGCAGTGGTCCTTTTTGAGGATAATAGAGGGACTGCAAAACCTCAAATTGTATGGGATGCCTTTAAGGCCTGTTTAAGATCAAATGGTACAGGCAATATTGTGGGTAAAAAACGTAGCCCGAGGCAACAAGAAGAAACATTTTTGGAAACCATCAAAAATAAAGAGCATGAGGTACAAAAAGCTTTGCTTGAGTGCCCTAGTGCGGTAATCCCCTTCACAAAGCAATTAGAAGTATTACAAGCAGAATATCATGGAGCCCTTGATAAAATACTAGTAGATAGATGGAGGACTAGTAAATTGCAGCATTTTGCATACGGTGAAAAGAGTGGCTCATTACTGGCTTGGAAAGCTAAGACAGATAGAGCTCGCAATCAAATCAAAAGTCTTAGAGAAGACGAGACGGGAGATATAGTTGATACCAATGCTGGTATAGGGCGGGGAATCTCCAGACATATGAGCCAACTGTATACTGAAGACACTTTTCCTGGGAGGGCTAGTATTGAAGGTTTCTTTAAGAATATTGAACTCCCGAATTTAAGTGAAGATCAGAAGAGGACGTTGTCAGCCGAGATAACAGAATAAGAGATTGGACAGCAGTTCAGGAAAATGGCCAGAGGGAAGGCCACGGGGTCCAATGGCCTCATAACTGAGATTTATCATTGCCTCTTGGATGAAGTATTACTGCCACTTAAGGAACTGTTTAATCTAATTCTAAAAGACGGAGAAGAGCCACCGTTACGTTGGGCAGAGGCAACAGTTACACTAATCTTGAAATCGAATAAGGACCCCATGTTGGCTGACTCATATAGGCCCATATCCTTACTGAATACTGACTACGAAGCTTTTGCTGGGGTATTGGCCGCTAGGATCGCCAAGCTCATTAAGTGTATAATACACAATGATCAGAAGGTTTTTATTCTAGAAAGGCAGCTTAATGAATTAACTATTCTAAAGCTTGGGGTAGTAGACCTGGCGGAAAAGTATACGTTACCTGTGATGGTCGTGGCTGTGGATACTGCCAAGGATTTTGACCAGGTGCATTGGCCATACCTCTGGGAGGTTTTAAAGAGATTTGCTTTCCCTAGCAATCTAATTAAGGCTGTTTAACTTTTATATCACCTACCTAGAGCAAGGGTGCTTGTAAATAATGAGCTAACTGATTGGTTCAGCATGTTCCGTAAAACTCGACAGGAATGCCCCCTGTCTCCCCTTCTGTTCAATATGTATATTGAACCATTAGTGATATGGCTTAGAAAGGATTCTGCCATTGTTCCATTTAGATACAGGAATTTTGAGATTAAGTTAGCCCTCTATGCTGATGACCTCCTACTTTATACCTGTAACCCACAGGTGTCAATTCCCCTATTAATGGCCGAAGCGAAAGTATTCGGGAAAATTTCAGGATATAAGGTTAATACAAACAAGAGTACAATTATGGAATGAAACCAACCTAAGCAACAGCTGCTGGCAAAAATGAGTATGTGTTACCTTGGCATCACCAAAATCCAGAAATTGGCAGATGCCACAACGGTGAATTGGAAAAAGATTAGCCAGGAAGTAGGGAGGTTGCTGGTGAGGTGGGCAAATCTACCTCTGTATATGGTACAGTAAATCTTATTCAAATTGTGATTTTACCCAAAATTACCTTTTTCTTTAATTATATTCCTGTATTATTTGATAAAAGAGAGATAGCCAAGCTCCAGGGAAGGTTAGGTAGTTTTATTTGGGCTTCCAAGGGCTCTCGCATATGGTGGAAGAAATTAAGGAGGAGATTGGAGAAGGGCGGGCTGGCCCATGCAGACTTGTTGATATATGGACATGCTTTTTTCTTTAATAATTGTCGGATTCTCTTAAGTAAAGTGGACAGTTCTGCTGTAGGAATGCTTTTTGGAGCAATGCTTGGAGATTTGAGGGAGGGACAAGAGCAATTTTTGCTTAAGTTTGGAGACCCCAAGTTTTTCAAAAAAGTAAGGTTAAAGATTCTATTGGGAGCACTATAAGTATGGGTTCTACTTCGCAAGAAAGTGGGACTTTCTTACTATTCATCTAGAGCCCCGATTTGGGAATCCCCTGGGACCTTGAGTGTCTGGATGATTCTCTCAGCCTTCCTTTAAGATATGCAGGCATCTCTTTTTGGGGAGATTTGAAGGCGGGCACTGGCTTGATTGATTGGGGATCCTTGAATGCAATTGCAGGGGGTCAACTCACCAGATTCAAATATTATCAGCTCTCTGCATGGTGGGGGTGCCAAGAGTGGAATGAAGAGGAGGAGGATTCCTGGTTAGACCAAGCAGTAGGAACTTGTACAGTTAACAAGGAGGTAGACTTGTGGTACAATACTTTGATTAAGGCAGAAGACGATTTAGATAGTGATACGCAGAGGCTCTGGGGAGAGGTTCTGCCGAATATAAATTTGAGGGAAACATGGAAAGTCTCCTTTACCTTACTCAGGGAAACTGTCACACCTGCTTATTTAAAATGCAACCATCTCTTCACTGCTTATAGGGTATACTGGTCTCCAGCAAAACTAGAGAAACTTTCAGGGATTCACTTTGAATGCCAAAAATGTAGAAACACTGCTGCAGACAATCTCCATATGTTTTTTACATGCCCAGATATTGTGATGTTTTGGTCTGACGTCTGCAAATTTCTCACTGAAGTTATAGGCATTTTAGTGAGGATAAGCCCTGCCCTGGTGATATTTGGAGTTTGGAACAAAAACGATACTACGATTAGTAGGCAGGATGCAAGATTAATTTTTTATGTAATTCTTTTAGGTAGATGAGAGATCTGTAAATTGTGGAAGTCAGACGTTCCACCTCTCTTGCTGGAATGTAAAAAAAAATGTTATATATATAAGAAAACAGGGCCTTTTATGTGATCCTAGTAGTCAAGAGAAACTATGGGCTAAGCTGGTTGATTGGTTTCAAAGGTTCGAGGTCCAATGATTAAGCCAATGTTAGCCATCAGTCCTGTTTTCCTTCCATGCTATGGCTGGTCTCTATTGTGTTGGAATGACTCTAGGCTGGCCTGGACCATCAGTATAGGAAGCAAGTAGTGATTTGGTAGAATGAGGACAAAAAAAAAACAATTACAAAAATTAAGTGAGACAACTTTTAACTTACAGCTACTAGACATAACAAATTCAAGAGTATAGAAAAGTGAAATAGAAAGTGGAATATACATAAAAAATAGAAAACAAACAAGTGGCCAATGAACAAAGACAGACCCACAAACAAGACAAACATTGAAAACACTTAAATGCAGAACACATCAAATTCATTATTGAAATCTATGAAGGTACGCTCCAGGAATCCAATGAAGAGCATGTGGCCTGCTTGCAGAAATGAAAATAATACCAGTTATGCAGTAACAAATATCAACTAATATTTGTAGAGAACTGAGATTCCATTGCCATCAGAACAAGAAGATGACGATGAAGATATGCAATTAGGTCAAAAGGAAAAGAGAAGGACTTAGGGATGTCATTTTTCCGTATTCGCATCACTGCAGTGTCAAACAAACAGTATTTTTATCCACCTTCCCTTAACCTATGATGCTTGTCACAAAATTGCTTGCACGTGCCAATAGTCTTTTTTGCAAAGTTTTGGTGGATGTAAACTTTATGTCCTTCAACCATAAATGTTGGAATTTCTCTGACATCCTTCTGATTAAATTCAAGGTGATGGCGTTGCAGTACTTTGAAAATCCTTTGTCTTGGCTTGGATTGAATTGGTTTACTTTATGATATGAGGGAACTCGATGAGCCTTGTTGATTTCAAACTTTTCAGAGATTTTTATTTTCATAAGTGTAGGTAAGAGATTCTCCAAAAAGATCTTCAGATTTGTCCCTCAATGTTTTCTGGCAGATTGAAAATGATCTAAATGTATTGGCCATTTCTGTTTTCTAGATCTAGATGCTGCGTCCTCATAGGCACAATAAGATTAACCTGAGGAGACATTTTGTCAATTGCAGCCTTATTATCTCTGATTTTAATAGCATTATCAGAAGTCTGCATTGTAAGCGCTGCCATATCTCTCTGTAATTTGTTTAATATCAGAACAAATGGAATCTGTTTTTATAAAATATTGCTTGTATTTCTTCTTAGGCTTTTGCCATCGATTCTGCCTGTGAATCGACCATTTTTGCTTTGGCAGGAGGTGGATAAGATGCTTGTTTTTGTTTACTATGAGGATTTTGTGTATTTTCAGAATCCATTTCATATAGTTATAAACAGCAATGCCCTCAAAGGGTGCCAAAGTTCAGTAAATATAAGGAGTAGGGAACAAAATCCTACTTTTTGTGATAGAAAACTACAGAGAAATTTGACAGAAAGCCAAAACAAATACGGTCCACATAAAAGCTGTGTTGATGATTTCCAGGTGTTAATAAAAGCAGACATTGCATTTAATATGTGCAGTAAATGGCAGAAACAGTACCAGCCATTAATCCTCCTTAAGTAAGGACTAGTTATGCGCAATGCAGCAAGCACATGCACGTTGTAATTCTGCAACCATGAGACACCAGATGAACAGTTGTTCTCTTTCCCATTGGCTAGCCCTCACCCAGAGACTATAATCATGCGGCTCCAAGACAGTGAGCAGCATTTTGGTCGAGTGGCACAGGGATGATTGCTTGCCAATAAGTAACGTACCCCTTTCTATATTTTCCTTCTTCCTGTAGACTTTCATGTGCATGACGTGTAATAAAAGAGGTGGGCTAAGGGAATGGTCTACCCTATCATAATATTTCTTTTTTTCACACCCTCTCACTCAGCCCATTTCCAAACTCTATTGTTCCTGTTCATCTTTTTTGACATTAAGGACTTCTAAGTATATCTACTTTAATGCTTTGCTTTGAGATGGCAGTTTCAGTCACCCTGTGGTTAAAAATATTAGCTATTCCACAGCGGCAGAAGGATCAATACATAGATTAAGTTAATTATGAAAAACCTTGTTAAAATAGAAGATGAGCTCTATCAAGCCTCAGCAGCACGGACACTTGGATTACACAGTCGAAGCAGAAGTAATTGTACTATTACTTTTAATGCCTGAGAAATACAGCGCTTGTAGATATTGCATTAACAGTATTCCCTTGACTGAATAATCATCAATCTTCTACTTCAACACGATTTTTACAGATTTAGTGCTCTTAAAATTTTACAATTATCTATTATGTTCTGTAATATTTCCATATAAAAAAGCCATGGAAACCATTATGACCCATCCACGTCATAATGCAATTACCTTTTCTTCAGTTTATGTTGAACACAATTTTGTTCTGTTTAATATCAGTAAATGTGAGGGTTTTGGTGCCTCTCTGCTGGAATCGCATGTGTTGCTGTTATAATTTAAACTGCAATTATCGTTCCACTAATGTAAATTGTGATAAAATCCAAAGAAGGGTGAAGGCTTTATGTCTTTTCATTCTTTTTGTACATGGTTTGGGAACACTTCAGATTGTAATTGTTTTGTGCAGCACTCAGATATTTGCACTGCTTGAAAACATATATTGCTGCTTCTAATTTCCATTAACTCTATAAAAGAGTGCTGTAGTCAGACATAATGAAAGCTTCTGTTGTTTGACATTTTATAATTAGACCTATTCTGGTTCATTGAGCCCACATGTTTTTCTTTGTTTTCTCCTGTAACAGCACATAAATATGCTTCTAATATCGCAGGGCTGACTATGTTTTGTTAGTACATTTAACACCTTTTGACAGGGACTGGGTTCAAATAAATGTGTTGAGAACGAAAGTCAACTAGGGCAATAAGCTTTAATTTAGTGCACATCACTGTTGCATGATGGAGGGTTGGATATTGTATTCAAAATGTGGAAATAGCCCAGCAAAAATCAAGCAAAAAAAACCAAGAACATTTTGAATGGTGAGTCCCTACTAATAGGCACATCCTGATTGAATTTAATCAGTTATATGTGTATAAAAGTAATGTAATATCTAGAAAGATGTATGCAGTACTTTAAACAAAGGCTGCGTGAAATGTAAATTAGTCCTGCTTGGCTGGTGACATGGAAAATTGAGTTGTCCGTTGGCTGGATTGGCCTTGAGCATGAAACATCACTTGTGACATTTTAGTCAACACAGGATTGATGGATATCTTGAAACTTAGCAAACCCTTGTGGGTGGAGTGCCACCTTGCCCTAGAGGCTCATTAGTGCTATGCCTGTTGGGCTTGGAGGCCTTTGAGGGTGGGGGTTTGGGACTCCTCCACGGTCATACACCACTCTGGGTTGGAAAGACGGGCTTGCCCAATTTCTGGAGCAATGGCCTGTGGGGACTGAACCTCCGAGTCAAAAGCTGTTGCTTCACCCAGCTTCCACTTTGTATTACAGAAACTATTCATACCAGATGGGCCCTAGACTACTACCGTGGGAAGGCAAGATAGCTCTTCCAATTGGCTTGAACCCTGACCTGAGGGAACCAAGCCTCCCAGGCCAAGGCAATGGTTTGTCTGCCTCTCACATGGGGATGGTGCACCTGGACCCTTAGCCTGTCACTTGCCTGTGGCCTTCAGTTCCTGCTTATTCCAGCCTGATCCAGCTGCCACCATTCGACCAAGTGGCACCGTCACTGCCCATGATTTCGTACCCGGGCTTTCCCGCCAACAGACGGCCATCTCAGGTCTTACTTAATGCAGGCTGCAGCATGAATGCACAGTCAGCACATGCAGCGGAATTCTGCTTGCACAACTAAAGCACACCAAGGCAAGCGCGTCTGTGCCCGTCCATGCCTAGATTACCCCCAGTGCAATGACCATTGGCCCTTCCACCGCCTGCAGATACACCATCGCTGAGTTGTACAGTTTAGACCCCAGACATCAGAATAAAGACTGGCACCATGCTGACCCATGCTCCATGGTGGAATCTTACACCTGCACCCACTGCCACTACACTTGCCGTAGCTTACACACCAGCCCACTGTCCAGCCCAACCCACACCGCAGACACCACCTGAATGAAAACACCAAATCATCGTGCCCTTCTGAACACACGCTCGCTATGCAAACACACCGCTGAGATTTGGGACCTCATCTCCAACCTCATACCTGAAGTCCTCTTCCTCACTCAGACCTGGCTCAACCCCCCACTTCTGCTCCTGACATCCCCACTGCAATTGCCGAAGGATGCAAGATCACCCATGGTGACCACATCTGCAAGCCTGGTGGAAGGATCAGTATAATGCACAAGGAATCCATCCAATGCACCACCACAAATGATGACATCACCCCAGCCATCTGAAACTTCATCGCTGACTTCATTGCTCCCCTCGCCATAGACTCCAGCAACTACATTTTACTTGGACCTCAACTTTCAACTTGATTACCACAATGACATCAACACTACTAACCCCCTCAACAGCATAAACAACATCGGACACACCCAAATCAGACCCAACCCCCTGCACAATGAAGGCCACACTCTAGACCCTAACTTCACCTCCAGCTACTGCTTCAGGTGCAGCCACACCACATAACTCACCTGGACCGACCACTCCATCGTCCACTGCAATATCACCAGCTCACTGACCTCCACCCCTAGTCTCATGCATGGATCAATGGCCTCAACACCAACTACCCCATTTCCACCAACAACCTATACTAGAAGGTCAGAAACTAAAGCAATTGAATCACCAACTCTACATACAGCATCACTCCCATCAGCAGCAACACCCACAGAAAGTTCACCAAGCAGGCTAACTGGTACACTGAAGACTTATGAACAGCTAAATAACACTGTAGAGAACTGGAAAGGAGAGGGCACACCATCAAGGACATGACCGACAAGACCACCTACAAGACAGCCCTCAACCTTTACCACAGACAGTTGAGACAATCAAAGAAAAAGTCCATAGCCTCACGGATCGAATCAAGTTCCAATAACAGCAAAGAACTACTCAACATCGTCAAAGAATTCTCCAAACCCTCTACTACAAAAAAAACATTACCCCCTCACAAGAGCTGTGCAGCAACCTTGGAAACTTCTTCCATGGCAATACTGCAAACATCTACAGAAAATTCCAGCCCTAGCCCAAGGCCACTGGCTTCTTCAATCAACACAATGACCACCACAGACATCCAACTAACCAAATGGAGCAAGCTCACCACACAGAAGACCTCCTCCATCATGTACTTGGTTCACTCAGGGGCCCCAACTGACCCTTGACCTGACCACATCTTCAATCTAGGCAAATTCAGAATCAGCTACATACTCACCACCTTGGTCAACACCTCAATTACCATGGCCACCTTCCCTAAGGACCTGAAACTTGTAGAAGTCAACACCCCACTGAAGAAACCATTGGACGACAATAGCACTCTCAACAACTACCGACTGATCTCACAGCTCCCGTTGCCAGTCAAAGAATTTGAAAAAAATCATCAACCGACAACTCACATCACACCTCTTACTAGACCCCTCCCAATCCGGATTCCAAAGCAACCATGACACTGAGACAGCACTCTTAGTGGCTACCGATGACATCTAAGTCTTACTTGACTGAAGAGAGACTGTGGCTCTGATCCTCTTAGACATCTTAACAGCTTTCTATATGGTCTCCGACCACACACTCATCACAAGGCTGCAGAACATAGGCATCCTAGTAGGGGCTCTCAGATGATCCCCTCTTACCTAACCAGAAAGAACGAAAAAAGTCTACCTTACCCCTTCACCTCTGAATCCAAGGAAAGCATTGGTGGTGTACCCAAAGGATCCTCGCTCAGCCACACCCTCTTCAATGCTTATATCACACCTCTGGCCAACATCATCAAAGCCCACAGACCCACCATCATATACTACGCAAATGACACACAACTCATCCTCTCGAAAGACACCACCATTACCAAGATTAATTTCCACAACTACATGACAGATGTCGTCAACTGGATGACAGATAAATGACTCAAGCTCAACATGAAGAAGACAGACGTACTTAATTTCAAAAACACATGCTTCCCATGGGACACATCCTGGTGGCCCACAGAAGTTGGACCCAGTCCTTTCTTACTGACCACCCTAGAAACTTAGGCACCATTCGGGACAACAAGCAAACCATGATGATTTGTGTCAACTTCGTCTCCTCTGCCCTCTTCTTCATCCTCTGTGTGCTTCAAAAGATATTCAAATGGCTACCCTAAAGCTCAAGAAGCACGATCATCCAGGCCCTCACCTCCAACAGATTGGACTATGGCAATGCTCCCTACACAGGGATCGAAGGTCACCTACTGTAATGACTACAGACCATGCAGAACACTGCAATCAGACTTGTCTGGGATCTCCATAGGCAAACTCACATTAGCTCCTACCTCAGGGAGATCCCCAGGCTCACTGTACAGAAAACATGCCAGTTCAAGCTCCTCACCCACTCATACAAGGCCCTACACAACTGTGGACCGGCCTACTTGAATCCACCACCTGAACTTCGTTCAACAGACCAGACGCCTCTGCTCTGCTTCCCTTTCTCTAACCCTCACCACCCACATTCAACATCGCTGATGCAGAGGCCACTTCTCCTCCTAACTAGCAGTAAGGACATTGAATGAGGTACCTTTTCATTCATCTCTGGGCCTCCCCATCTCTTCCAGAATTCTGAAAGTCCTGAAGACCTGGCTGTATGGCTAATCAACCAGATCCTGCCAGCGCATGGATACCCTTGCTTGTGACAAGAAGTGCTGTACAAATCTACTAATTGATTGATTAAAGGTGCAGTTACACTCAGATGTGTCCCAGACTGCTTCCCATTTGAATACCACCCTGCTCCGGGCAGAGAATGGAACCCTGCCTGGTGGCTGAAGACCCAGCCTGTGGGGACTGAGCCTTGCAGGCAAAAATGATGCCATCTCGTGCCTCTTACTGGGTATAACTGTAACTGCTCATCCCAGAGGAGAATGAGACTCCAAGCCAGTCTGAAGCCCCACTGTCCCACACAGGTAAGGGGGTTCTGCTCAGAGGCTGAAGACCTGGCCTTGGGGACTATGCCTCCCAGGAAAAACCCATGGCTTTTCCCATCTTTCTCTGAGGATTACAGGCACTGTTAAGCCCAGAGGAAACTCAGACTCCTCCTCGGTCTGATGCCATCTTCCCCTGAGAGGAGAAGGTGCTTTGGTCAGTTCCTGCAGTAAAGGGTCCCTTCAGGATTGAGCGTTGGTTTCAATCCACATATTGCTTATGACTCACGGGGCTGGTTAGTTGACAGGAGTCCCAAAAGCCTCACTGGCATGACACAACCCTACCCTGGGTAAGGAAGATCACAGTGTCTCCCTGGCTGGCAGCTGTCAAACCAGTCACTTGGCCTTGGATACCCCGAAGTCATATTCGCCTTCCTGCTGGAACTCAACTCTGGTTGTTTAAGGAAGATCACAATGTCTCCCTGCCAGGCAGCTGTCAAACCAGGCACTTGGCCCTGGATTCCCCAAAGTCATATTCACCTTTCTGCTGGAACTCAGCTCTGGTTGTTTCAGCCCCTCTGCCTTACAATTTGTACGCCTAGCATAGAAGCCATTTTCATAAAACATTAAGCCCTCACGAATGGGCAGGCCAGCCACCTGCTAGATTGTCCAGGTCAGCCAGCTTCCAGGAGGCCTATCTGCTACCTGAGTGTCCAGGTCATGGAAACTATCAAACAGAGGGACCACGCATGTTGAAGCCAGTGCTCAGGAGGCCCTTCCTAGAGTCACTGACAGCCACTGGCTTGCCAACGATTAGTAATTTATCAGAGGACATGGCTGTGACTAGATTCAAGATGCACCAATTGGCCCCGTAGCATGGGAGACCTGGGGCCTATGGGATCCCTTCCCGGGCACTTTAGAAAACAGCAGCCCAGAGAATGAAGGCCAGGGTCTTCACCCCCAGGCCAGCCATAGCTCTGACTTGGTGCGTAGTCTGAGCTTTTTAACATATAGAGAAGCCCTATCTAGGCCAGTCTGACCACCATTCTGAGCACTTTGAGACACTGCTTTCACCCAGCTACAGTGAGATTTCTAACCCAGGACCCAATCAGAGCTTCCTCACTGCCCAAGTAGAGAAGCCCACACAGGGCATTGGGCAACCCTTCATGAGCTCTAAAAGACATGGCAGGCTGGAAAATGGAGCCGCAGGCTGTAAGGTTCCACCCCGCCCCCCCCTGGACCAGCTGCAGCTCTGATTTGTGGCCTGGTCACACAGTTTCAAACTGGGATAGACTGGGAACTAAAAGCAGCCCTGGCAAATGTTGTCAGACCAGTCACAATCCTGCATAGAATGACCACACAAAAGGAGAGAGCCGAACTAATATATGAAGGTGTTGAGGAGCATTCATCTTATGAATTTTTAAGTGGCAGAGATAGTGCTTTTTGCAACAAGTTTTTCAGTGTATATCAGTTTTCTTTCTTTCCATATTTATTCCTTTCTTCTATCTCCTCATTCTTTATCTCCATCTCTCACCTACTGTTGTCCAATCATAAGACCTCTGTGATTATCTCTCACCCCTCCTTTCTTCTGCTCACGCCTACCTCTACCTCTCTTTTTCTTCCTCTCTTTTTCTCACTATGGTCTACCTTTTGCCCTCCGTGTTCTCTCTCAGAATTCTTGTTTCTTACTCCCTTTACTGTTTTCCTAATCTGCTGTCTAATCTTCTCTGCTCATTTTCCGTCCTTTCTACGCATTTTTCCTACTACTTTATCTTCCTTACGATCTCAATTTTGGTCCCTCTTATTACTACCTACTCACCTTAACTCCTCTTTGCCTTCCATCTTTTTTTTACTACTGTTTACTTGTGTTTCTTACTTCTTTCTTCCCATCCGTTACTCTTAAAGGCACACACAAATAACCCAAGAGGTACTGCCTCAAACACCGGTTTTTGAGTCAGGAAGTGGAAAGGAAGATGCTATGTAGAGTGTGACAAATACTAGGTAGGCTGGAAATAAGAACAGTGGATGTTCATAAGACAGAAGCAAGGAAAAGTGGTAAAAAGGCAGTGGTACCTCTGGACGCTAGATATGAACAGAGCCAAAACAATGGCCATTGTAGCAAGTTAGTGACATATCTAATGCTCTGCCAGGCAAGAAGTAGTCTACTCCCTTAAAGCTGCACTTTGAACCATATTTTGGAATTTTGTGCCCAACTATATTCCGCATTTGCTTTAAAGTCAGTAGCGTTGCCCGGGTGTGGGGGGCGGGTGCGAGAGGTCACGGGGATTTGCTGGGGGTGTCGTGGGGGGGGATCGAGGGGAAATTAAAAAAAAATATTAAACTTATCTTGCCGCCGGGTCCCGTGTCTTCTTGTCGGCTCCTGCTCTCCTTCCTTCGACAGGAACAGGAAGCAAGCAGCCAGGCTCCCTCCCCTAAGCCAATCACAACACTGTAAGCAACGTTGTGATTGGTCGGGACACCTCCCAGCCAGGTGCTAATGGGGTTGCCATGGCGAAGGGCAGAGTGTGCATGACTGGTTTGGGTGGCCTGGGAGGGCCGACCAAACAGTCTTTGTGCACTCAGGAATGGGCAAACCACTCCTCTCTTGCCCTTCTCAAAGAGCAGAGCATCCCGCCCACCTGCCCACAATGCACAGAGTAAACATAAAATGATAATAACTTTTAGTTATTAACATTTTTTGTTTTGACTTTCTCTCACTGCGAGATAGGAGTGGAGCGGCCCTCCTGCCGGCCCTGTTTACAATGGTTTATAGCCTTACAATGTAAATGGCAATGCTGATGGTTCATTTTGAAAGTTTTGGGATGCCCAAAGCTTTGTGCTGGTCCGGACTGTGCAAACAGAAATATGGTTTCACGTTTTATGTGAACATAATAGCACTGCCACGTTCAGAGAGCAGTTTCTTATTCCCCATGTCTACGTGCCTTGTGTTTCCTCTTAGAAAAAATGATGGCAACTAAGAAATAAATGTTGACCTTTCGTTTTTAAATAACCTCACAATCATCTTAAATGAGAGTTAATAAGGTAAATTGTGAATTAAAATTATTAAGCTATATTGTTTATTTTTTTTAAATGGCTTTGTTAACCTTTTCTGCAAAAATAATAATAATTTTGAGCCCTAAATAAAGCCCTCAATCTGTTGGCGGCTGGTGAGCTTGGTGCTGCAGCCTGTTTTCAGCACTCTTGTGGTGCATTTTCAATTGTAAACATTTTCATCCCCATTTCAGTGGAAGGCCATTGTAAAAAAAAGGTATATCATTTTTGTTAAGTAGGGTCTTGGAGCCCTCGAGTTCCTAGCTGTCTCTGATGGCGGGAAAGGGCTGGGAGAATAAAAGCCTGCAGACTAGCACGGACAGTCTGGATATATTTTCTACCTGTGAAGATAGGAGAACAAGCAGTCCTAAATTGACAGGGGGTGATTTGCTTGTGTTTGTGCGGTACAGTATGTCTTCTCTTGCCTGTTATGTCGGTCAACAGGGTCCAGAGAACACATAGGATTTTTGAGTCTACTTAAAAGCATTGTTAGCTAATCTAGAGAGCTTTGCCTGGCTGTCCAATAAGTCAAACATGTCTGTCCATTTCAAACTTGTTTTTAATTTTATTTTTATTAAAAATCATAACGGACTGTCAGTTTACCTGCTTGTGTGACTGGGAAGCTCTACAAATGTTTGTTTCCCGCAAGAATAGTTTTAGTGAAGATGACAGTCCTAGGCCCCGTATTGAAGTGAGGAGTCTATTCAATACACAAATCCCTGCCATCAGCTTTCTCATTCACTGAGTGCCGTGCCTACAGGCTGCGAATGCTCTCAGTCTCAGGGAGCCAGCTTAGGCTGCACTGGGACTTGTTTTTCTCTGTAGGGTCTGGAATTAATCTCCTACCAAGTACATCAGTGACCACAGCTCGAAAGATAAAAAACGGTATTGGGCAACCAGCCCACTGGGAAAACACCCTATGCCTGTTATGCCCAGTATGGCCAGTACTGCCTTGACATCAAATCCCAGGAAAGCAGAGAAGTCCCGGGGCCTGTGGGACCTTCTCCTGAGCTCTAAGTGGCACCACGAACTGCAGAATGTAAACCAGTGTCAAAAGCATTACCCCCAGGCCAGCTGGGGCTCCACAAGAGCTTCTTCACTCACCAAATCAAGGAAGCCCTCATGGAGCCTATGGGACACCAACTGGGCCCTTTGTGACAAAGCAGGTCAGTATATGATGCTCAAGGCAGTGGGGTTTGCTCCCATAACCTCCTGGATCACTCACCTTGCGGAGCCCCATCCCATATACCTTTAGATTTGGAGGCTCTGAGCCTGGTCCTACCATGGTCCTACCAGAGTCCTGATCTGGAGCAAAGTCAGAGATTTCCTCTCACTCTGTAACCAAAAAGTCAAAGTATACCCATTCATCCAGATAACAGTGCAGGTTAGACCATTCCCAAGCAGGCTGCCATGCTCACTGGTCCCTGCAGAGCCCTGTCCTACACATTTTTGGCCACATGGCAGGGCAGCAGATGGAGCTCGGGTCTCCCATAGTTCTGACTGGAGGCACAGCCAGGGCTTCCTCTAACTTCCTGAACCAATACATGGGCACTTTGCCACAACTCAGACTGTAATTATGTCCTGTCCCAACTCTAAGTGGGCCCCGTTTGGAGAGGGTTTGGGAACTCTCACACCAAACTTAGAAATGGTGCCACTTGGTTATCACAGGACATCAACAGTTGGCAACTTCGAGACCAGACCCAGGCAATCCACCTAGTGCCTTTCAGAGTTCTCCAGCAGGTTGGTCTTGTTTGGAGCCAGTTAGCAAGGCCTTCATGGATGGTTTGTCTCTACTCCACATCCTTAAGAAGAGGGCAAATTCTCCCCCGTCTGCAGTCACCCTGACATGGGTCGGGACTGTCACCCTAGTCCATCTGCCTGGGTTACCCAGCAGGGTGCCTTCTGCTTTCTTGGAGGACAGGAGCCTGAAGAGCAAAGGAGGGTTAAGGGCCCAGTCAAACCCCTCTCTCTTTTAGCCTGCCCAGAAAGCTATTTTTCCTTGATTTTTAATCCTCCACTCTGTGGGAGCGTACAGAACCGGAGTGGATTCATAATTCAGAGAAATACCTGTGGTGCCAGCCTCCCAGTCATCTGGTTGGGCAGACATCAATCAGATTGCCGCAGCCTCTCTGGCAGCCAGAGTGCCCAGACCCCCAACAGCCAATGACCATGGTCATGCACACCGAGATCAGAGCTCAGGAAACCATTTGCAGAGCTATTCATTGGCTACCCTCTTAGCAACTTTGCTGGTGCGCTCTCTGCCCATGTGGTCATCCTACTGACCTGTAAGAGAGGTTGCTCCAAATCCTGCACTCTGCGACGTAGGGTGGAAAGTGGAGACTGCCCTGTCACTCAGCACTTGTTAGAGTTGGCCACCAATGGGCCCACACCACATCCTCCTAGACCTATCGGCAGCATTTGGCACGGTTGATCACCAACATCTCATCAAGGCTCTACAAGAAAGGGTAGGATATGATGAGGTGGTCCTACACTGGTTATCCTCCTTCTTATACAGCTGCTCACAAAGGATTAAACAAAAAACTTCACCTCCGACCTACACCCTGTCAACAGGGGCGTCCCCCAAGGTTCAGTGCTCTCACCTCAACTGTTCAACATATACATGGAACCCCTCACCACCCTACTCAAAAATGCTAACATCCCTTTCCACCTCTATGCAGATTACACCCAAATCTATCTTGAAACCTCCTCCATTGATGACATTCACAGACTAAATGTCACTCTAAAAGAAATCCAACATTGGCTGCCGCTTAACCACATAAAGCTCAACCAAGACAAAACTGAAATACTCCTCATCTCCAACAAAGAGGAGAACCCTCATATTTCAGAATGGCTAAAAGCTTTGGATGCTCTTAACGTCAATCACACTCTGACCCACTCTGTTAAATCATTAGGAATTACCCTAGACTCAAAACTCGACATGGCCAATCACATCAAGAACTCTGCAAAAAGTGCCTTTGTCAACCTGAAGTGACTTAACAAAATAAAACCATTCATCCCAACCAATGACCTAAAAAAAGCCACCCAATCACTGGTGCTATCCAGACTCGACTATGGGAATGCCACCCTCACTGGTACAACAAAATCTCACCTAGCCCCCCACAAAACTACTCTCAACTCAGCAGCTAGAATGGTCACTGTGTAGTAGCAAGCCTCAGCCAGGCCTACCAGTGCAAGGGATTCACCCTTCTCTGCACAGAGTCCTCAGACCAATAGAAATAAGTTGGCACAGAAACTGGAATAGAAAAGACAGAGTTTATTAAACCTCATGAGGTGGAACTACATTCACACAACACCCTTCGGTAGAGTATGAGGTAGCACACTGACTGGAAGGAGCTTGGTCCTTTTATACCCACACATGGGCTCAAATAAAGGCGGTACAAGGTACAGAATGCTGGTTTCAAATACATATAAGGTCATACAGAGAGTGTGCTAGCAACAAGTGGGAGGGGCTGACAGGTAGCTAATTCTGATGGACACGTCTTGACAGTTACAAGTTGGGGACAGCTGTAAGCTCAACTGGGCATGTGCAAAGCAGAAGAGGATAAATATATCTTGTCTCTAGGCAGATTTCAAGAGCAGTTAACAGGAAGGTAGGACACAGCACATGGCAAACAAAATGGCTGACAGAAATACAAAATGGATTCCGTAAAACAGACAAGATAGTCTCTAAATACAAGATGTCTTCTGCTAATGCTTAACCTAATCATTGCTAAATGACAACAGACGACCCTTTCAGCATTTGCTGAAGACATTCGTCTATCTAGGGTAATCTAAATCTGCATCCTGTACATTGAGGTTCATCATCTCAATAATCTCACAATTTAACATTTGTTGTTCTTTTGCAACATTTCTTTTGGCAGGTGTACAAGCAGTGATGCACATGGAGCAAAGCATAGGATCGCATGTAAATAGTATCACCAGTAGTATACATAGAATAGTCAGTAGTTTCCAGCCCCAAGTAACAAAGAGCGTCCATATCCAGTTCGAAAATGTCCATGTACCAGTTTCTGGGTGAATGTCTGCAGCAATCTTATGCAGTTTAGAGATTGTATCATAAACTGAAGGTGAGTGATCAGGTATAAAAACGTAGCAACTACTACCGATGATGCGACATGCACCACCTCCATCAGCCAAAATCATGTCAAGCACCATCCTGTTTTGGAGTGCTACAATTCTTGCAATTTGCAGTTCTTCTGTAATGTTCCCAAGTGCCATGGCTGTCTGATTGGTGACAGCTTCCACAACACGAGTCAATCGTCTGATCTTACTGCTATTCAATGCAGCACCCACAAAGAAGAACAAACTCAAATTGAAATCGACATATTGTTGCAAAGTGGTATCTGTCTGGTCGACGTCATCTGTACTTATTGTTCGTTTGTATCTATTCTTAGATATATCATTGTACAACTTCAGGTCAAGGTGATATGATGCAGGTGCTAAAAACACAGGGGGTAACAAAAATGATATGTAACATACCCCGGACCACCCAACAGGTAATTGATAGTATCCTTTATTACCACACACGAAGTATGTGTTGTGCAACGATGTAAAACTATGGTTATTAGTACCCTCAATAGTTACATTCACTTCATCCTACGGGAATTCTCCCAGCAC
The DNA here is from genome assembly GCF_964261635.1 of Lissotriton helveticus. Classification (NCBI taxonomy): domain Eukaryota; kingdom Metazoa; phylum Chordata; class Amphibia; order Caudata; family Salamandridae; genus Lissotriton; species Lissotriton helveticus. The sequence goes on from NC_136057.1 coordinate 825,503,732, forward strand.
TGCCAATACATAAATCTGCTTTAGCTCTGGTTACAGATATCACAAAGAGTCCATTATTCTTGATAGTTCTCACATTTGTGAAGACATATGGTGTTGAAATAGTGTCCGGTTGGTACTCTTCCCATTCCCATTTAGTCCCTTTAGCTTGAGGATCACAATCTTCATCTTGGTAGCATTTTTTATTAACCGAAAAATGATTCCACCTACTGGGGGCTTTCCAAAAGCAAACAAAAGGGCATACCAAGCTTCACATGAGCCATAATGGGAAAACGGTAGAGGAGTAAAGGGTGTTCCTTCTTTCTTTTGGCGGGCAGGTATCATCCCACACACCCAACAATGGGTAGTATTCCTAGCATTGTGTGGATGATGCACCATCTGGATGAATGTGTTATTCAGGTAGGATTGTTGATGTTTCTGCTCATGGTAGGGAAGTCCAGTGGAGCTGGAGTGGTGGCAACAAAAAGCTGTCGAGCAGGAGCCATTTTCTCAACAAACCAAATGGTTATTGCCATCATCTTCAGGGGAACAACAAACCCTACAGCACAAATGATTCTTTTGTTATTCATTTCAATGACAGCGATGGTCGATCTTTCTAAGAACCTGTTGAAAACAATCGATGGAGCTCTTCTCCCTGGGTAGCCGTTGATTTCTTCACCACGGGCCAAGACAGGTGTCACTACACTAATGCAAGGCTGATCCCCTCTCTTGCCACATTGGCTCTCCGTTTCACAAACCCAGGGCGTTAGCTTAACCAGTCTCGTTCAACACTGCAGATTCTTTCCTCAGTCTCAAGTGATATTGCGATGCTCCTGGAATCGTGTGGTCCGGGAAGACTTCCGCATATTCGTCAGATGAGATACCTTGACCTTTCTCCGTTTCCAGAATCTCACGATGGTCGGTCAGCACAGCAGGTTCCACCAAAGCCGGCGACACTCGCTTACAATGCGTGCTGTGCACCCAATTCTTTTTGTTTGTCACTCAAACTGCTGTCCTTGTAGCCAAAAGCGATACTAAATAGTACAGCCGAAAGCACCTGCTCCGGACCTCGCCACCTCGGCTCCAAGCTGTTCGATCTGTCGAAGACCTTGACCATCACATAGTCGCCGGGACGGAGTTCATGGGCCTCACCTGTAGATCTGTCAGGAAGAGCTTCTCGAACCTGTTGATGAATAGAGGTCAAACTGTCGGTTAACTGTGCCAAATAATCATTCAACAGAACACAAGGTACATCATGTATGGGGAGTGGCTTAGGAACTCCCCAAATGTTCATCGGTCTCCCAAATACCACCTCGTACGGTGTAAGACCTGATCGTGAGTGTGGAACCGATCTTATGGATAACAGTGCCAAAGGTACTGCATCTGGCCGCTTAAGGGACGTGGAAGCCAGTATTTTTGCCAGCTTCCATTTTAAAGTAGCGTTATACCTTCCCACCAATCCTGATGATTGCGGGTGGAAGACTGTATGGAATTTCTGTTTGATCCCTAACCCTTTCAGGACATACTCAACAACTTGCCCAATAAAATGAGGTCCATTGCCACTCCACAAAAGCTTACAAGCACCATACCTATGAAAAAAATCCTTCAGAAGCACCTTTGCTGTGGTAAGAGCAGTACTATCCTTTGTAGGGTACGCCTCTATCCAATTACTGAAGGCATATATCACCACTAGGACATATTTTAGATTATTGCAGCGTTCAAGTTGGATGTAATCTATCTGCAAAACTTCAAAAGGTGCGGTTAGTGTAGCAAACCCTCCTGTAGGAGTTTGTGTCCCTTTCCCAAGATTATACTGCCAACAGATCAAACAGGACTGTACTATTCTTTTAGCTATACTGGCAATTTCAGGATGCTCCCAGACTTGTGTAAGCAATTTAGTTATTGCTAGGCCTTCAACGTGTGCCAGCCCATGTGCCATTTGAACCATAGGTTGTAAATAGGCTGCAGGCAATTTCCATTTATACATTTCATTGTTACGCCAACAACCCTCATCATCTAACATTCCTTCTTTAGACCATTGCTCAAGTTCTTCCACAGAGGCAGATCTCTATATATCCAATACTTCCTCTCTAGCATCATGCCAACGCTCAGCTTGTGATTTTACTACATACACAGATGTAATGCTTCGTTGCATTGCAGTTTCACAGGATTTGCAATCTGCGAAGGCATTGCCTTGTCCTATATTGTATTTTGTCAATGATTTTCTTGTGTGCGCTACACTTCATAATGGCAATTTTCTTCGGATATGTAAGTGCAGTCTAGAGATTATGTACTAATTCTCCGTGCATTATCTGCATCCCGTGGGATGTAAGAAAACCTCTTTCCTTACAGAGTAGGCCAAAACCATGAACCACTCCAAAAGCATAGCGGCTATCCATGTAAATGTTCACACAAGTCAGTATTAAGCTCACACGCTTGTGTCAAAGCTATTAGTTCAGCTGTTTGAGCCGACTTCTGTGGTATGCGAGCTGTTTCCACTACTGTCTTGAGTGTGGTGATTGCATATGCGGCTGAGGTTGTGCCATCTGGTAACTTCAAATAGGACCCATCAACCCACAGCTCCCCATCCACATCTGGAAGGGGCGTATCTTGCAAATCGATGCGACCCTATGTCTGTTCCTCAGTAAGGAATATACAATTGTGAGGCTCCTTTGATTGAGACTGAGTCACAGGATATGGCAATAAAGTGGCTGGGTTCAATGTCGCACATCTCTTCAATGTAATATGAGGTGTTAACAGTGTCAATTTGTATCCTGTCAGGCGAGCACCAGTTAAATGCTGCGTCTTGGTCTGATTCAAAAGGGCATCCACTGCATGGGGTACTAGCACCAACTGTCTGTGTGACAAAACGATCCCTTCGCTCTGACGTATAAACACAACTGTCCCTGCAACTGAAAGAAAACATCCAGGCAACGCACGAGCAACAGGATCAAGAACTGCAGAAAAATATGCACAGGGACGCTGCTTGTCAGCGTGTGTCTGTACTAAAACTGACAATGCACATCCATCTTTCTCGTGTACATAGAGTGTAAAGGCCTTCGTGTAATGGTGTGCCTAACACTGGTGCAGAGCAAAGAGGTTGTCTTAACTGGCGAAACGCATTTTGACATTCATCTGTCCAAGGAAGGGGAATCGGAGTGTTCTTAGTCAAAAGTGCTAGCAAAGGTTTAACAATATGTGAAAAACCCAATATCCATTGTCTACAAAACGAAGTCAAACCAATAAATGCACGGACATCTTTCTGAGTGGAAGGTACTGGGGTGTCTAAGATTGCTTGAATGTGATCTGGTGTCAGTGCACGTCCCTCCTTAGGCAGAAGAAGACCTAAATAGGTTATCTTCGGTCTACAATAGTGCAATTTCTTCCGTGATACTTTATGATGATGTGTAGCAAGAAAAGAAAGTAAGGACAAAGTACATTTTTCACACTGCTCAGGTGTATCAGCTGCCAACAAGATGTCATCGACATATTGTATCAGAGCCACTCCTTCAGACAAAGTAAAGGAATCGTGTTGTCTTTTTAAGGCTTGACTATAAATACTCGGACTCTCAGTGTACCATTGAGGAACTCTACAAAATCTGTATGATCTGGTATTCAAAGTGAAACCGAACAAATATCGGCTATCAGGATGAATAGACTCGAGAAGAAAGCGTTCTTCAATTCAACTACTAAAAATGTAGTTGCTGTTGGAGGGACCAAGGTAAGCAATGTTGTTATGTCAGATACTACAGGGTACTGTGGTACTACAATCTTGTTGACTTCTCTCAAATCGATGATAAATCTATAAATTCTAGTGTCAGTATCTTTTTTCAAAATGGGAAGAATCGGACTATTGCAAACATTATAAGGAACTTCTTCCACAACCCCCACCTTAATCAATTCCTGTACATACATGTAAGTGCTTCTTCTCCTTCTCGAGACATTTTATACTGAGGTAATCTCGGCAGTACAGCACCCTCCTTGACACTAATATGTATTGGTGGAATAACCATTTGTCCTACATCGGTGTCTGAAGTAGCCCACAAAGCACTAGGGAGTGAAGCTAGTGCAATGTCCTCTTTCATAATACAAGATCTATCAATCATGGGGTAGTTGTCATTTAAAATAACCCGTACTCCTTCCGGAGAACATCGTATCATAGCCCTGAAATATTTGAGCATGTCAAGACCCACAATATGTTCTGGTGTTTTTGGAGAGAGCAAAAACGGACAAGGAACAGTCAACTTATAAACATGGAGTGCAAGTGGCTGTGATAATGGGAAAAGGGAAGATGTTCCATCGAAACCTATCAATATAATAGTTAAGCCAGACTGGGGAGCCCTGGGAATCAAGTATTTAGACAAGGCGCTACGAGTAGTTCCTGTAGTTCCTGAATCAACCAGAAACTGAGCAGAAGCTGTAACGTAGGGACACCTCTGATCTACTGGAACTTCAACTGATTCCTTACCCCCATCCTAGGCAATCCTATGCATAAGCAGAATCTTGCAAATCAGACGGCTCATAGTCGGACATTTGATATTGGTTCCGCCTGTCAAAAGTATTAGACCCCTCCTGTCCACGTGTATTAGCATCAAACTTAGCACTATCATTTGTGTTTCCTCTAGGCCCTGAATATCCTGAACGATTTCTCATTTGTCCCCGACCACGTGAACCCTGCTGAGAACGCAGTACTGAACAGTCAGAAAGCCAATGACCAAATAGTCACTGCACAGCGATTCAACAGAAAAGATCTCAGTCGAGGACAGGCGCCACCTGGATGGCCAGATCAGAAAGAAAGGGAAAACGCCATGGATGCCAAGACTTGGGTCTCCTCCGGCAGTCATGTCCAAAGTGAGATTCCAATCCTTTGTCTCGACCACTCCTTCGGGCATCCGTGTCGCCGATGAGCCCCATGTTGGAAGCGCCAATTTGTAGTAACGAGCCTCAGCCAGGCCTACAAGTGCAAGGGATTCGCCCTTCTCTGCTCAGAGTCCTCAGACCAATAGAAAGAAGTTGGCACAGAAACAGGAATAGAAAAGACAGAGTTTATTAAACCTCATGAGGTGGAACTACATTCACACAACACCCTTCGGTAGAGTATGAGGTAGCACACTGACTGGAAGGAGCTTGGTCCTTTTATACCCACAGAGGGGCTCAAATGAAGGCGATACAAGGTACAGAATGTTGGTTTCAAATACACATAAGGTCATACAGAGAGTGTGCTGGCAAAAAGTGGGAGGGGCTGACAGTTAGCTAATTCTGGTGGACACGTCTTGACAGTTACAAGTTGGGGCTAGCTGTAAGCTCAACTGCACATGGGCAAAGTAGAAGAGGATAAATATATCTTGTCTCTAGGCAGATTTCAAGAGCAGTTAACAGGAAGGTAGGACAGAGCACATGGCAAACAAAATGGCTGACAAAATACAAAATGGATTCCGTAAAATGGACAAGATAGTCTCTAAATACAAGATGTCTTCTGCTAATGCTTAGCCTAATCATTGCTAAATTACAACAACTCGAATCAGGAAATACGATCACATCTCACAAGCTCTCAGAGAACTAAAATGGCTCCCAATTGAACTGCCTGCCAGATACAGAACTGCCTGCCTCACACATAAAGTCTTGCACACAGGAAAACATGAGTATTTGGCTGCCAAACTCAAGAGACCTGGTCAGAGAACAAACCTCAGGAGCTCCAGTACCCTACTACTCATCCCCATGAAAAAACGGGAAAAAAAACTGCTGCACTGTCCTTCGCCGGAAACCCCATCCAAAATCTGGAACGCCATCCCAGTCGGTATCAGGACTATCCCGTCCTTCAAAAATTTTTAAAAAAAACTTAAAGTCCTTTTCATCGACTGCTCCCTCCTGAATGGATAGCTGCCATCAAAGCTCTATCCCCTGCTCGTCGTCTCTTCCTGACATTGTAGCTCTAAGACGTACCTCCTCCCTGCTATTCGACCCCCAACTGCTCACCCCCCTTCATTGGTTCAACCCCAAGACAACGTGCACTCTATTGGGCACATGCATCAACATATCATTTTGGGATTTCTTATTTGCAAATTTTAAGAAATCGCAAATAAGGAATCGCAAAATGTAATTCATCATGTAATTCGCATTATTTTTTTGCGATTTGGTAAAAATCACAATTTTTACCGAATCGCATTCATTTTGAGATTCTGTAATTGCGATTTCGCAATTTGCGAATTCGCAAATTGCGATTTTCCCATGTTGCTGCATTCAATGACATCACAACCAGGAAGCAAGCCACTGATTGCACACACCTGGTTGTAGGGAGTGGTGTTGGAGAGGCAGTTGGCAGTTGGTGTTCAGCTAGGAGGAACTGGAGCTGACTGTGAGCCTACAGCAGAAGGGGAAATGGCCTCAGAAAATGCTGGAGAAGTTTTACAAGCCAGAAAAAGAAAGATTAAATTTAGTGACAAAGAATTGGAAATTCTAATTGAGGAAGTCACTCAGAGACAGGACCAGCTTTTTGGGAAGCAATCTTTGAAAGTTCCAGAAGCTGCAAAAAGAAAACTATGGCTTTCAATTCAAGCAAAAGTTAACGCTGTTGGGGTTGCACACCGTGACATCACAAATTTACAAAAGCGATGGTATGATCTGCGCAGTCGTGCAAAGGAAAGGATTGCCAACAGGATGAAGGCAGCTAAGAAGACTGGCGGAGGAGCACCCAGGGACAGGCCTAATACCCCCCTCGAGGACTTGGTGGAAGGCACCCTTACTCCAGAGGCAGTTGTTGGCGTAATAGATATTGACACCTCTGAGCATGAACATTCATCTAAATGTAAGAAAACAACATGTGTGTTGCATGTAAATGTGAGTTTGATAGACCCCTACGTTTGTTGTAGTATTCATGAATTTGTCCACTGACTATATAATTTAAAATGTATGCAATTGCAGTTATTACTAACCCTTATGATTACTGCACTAATGCATCATGGGAGTTGTAGTCATTTTAAAATAATGTTCAGAAGTACTATGGCAAAGTCTGTAAAAGAAAATATTTTACACTAAAGATGAAAGATTAGGAGACTTTAATGCAATATGTAGGTTTTATTTGTAAATTACTTGATTTTAAACATTCTTAAGCGCAAATCAAAAAAGGAACAGACTGTTTGCACTATTTCAATCATAGATACAGAACAGGACAGAAATGAACATGAATGTTCTGAGTTCCACAGTCAGGACTTTCAAGAAACAGATGAATCAAATGCAGCCATATCTTCACCCACTATTACACGTAGGAGACTAACAAGCAGAGTGCGCCAACTACAACACTCAGAGAGTGAGGATGATGTCAATGTATCTGTCTAACAACCACAGGCTGCTCCAACCCCAGCAACCCTAAACACACAGCAGATCAGGCGTAGTAGGTTGCAACAGTTCTATAGGCGCAGGCCACGACCTTCACAAAACCAAATGCTAGGAGAAGATGAAAGGAACACCAGTGATGTGGAGGTTAAAATCCTGAAAGTCCAGCGCCTGCAAGGCAAAGACATCCGTGTCATGAAGGGCAAAATTATTAAAATCAGTCATGACATTGGTGGCATACACAACTGCATTCAGAAAATTTCAAATGTAGTTGAGAGTGACATCCGAGAAACTTGACCGTGTGGCAACAGCAATGGAGAAACTGTGCACAACTATACCAGCGCAGCAATTAGCAAGTGACCGTAGGCATCATAGGGCAATGTCCAGCATGCAAGGGTATACCAGGGCATTGCACCGTCTTTGCAACACTACATCGCAGCTTTCAAAGCAAACAGTTGCCATGCAATTGCAGATGTCACAATGTTGCGGTGAAGTTGCCAGGGGCATGATGACACTCATGAATGTTGTGGAGGGCATGCAAAGTGAAGCAGCAAGTGGGAGCCTACTACATGTTGGAGGGAATGTTGGGGCCTCAAATATAAGTAGCCTGAAGGAACCTTCTGTGCCTGGGGGACGTCGAAGCACCAGAAGTCAAGATATTACTGAGAGGCCTACTTTGGTTGATGCAAAAAAATTCAGGAAAGGCAATAGGGGTGCGTGGACTCAAGAAGTAGGATATGACTTCATTACCTACATTGCTTTTGTACATAGTACATCTGAAGAAAATGCATTGCAATGACTATGATCAGTAAATGCAATTTAAGTTGCTGTTCACACACGGCATGCACTAAGATGTGTTAGGAACCCTTAATCCATGCTATAAAATTTTTTAAAATAAAACATTTCAGTTAAAAAGAAAAATGTGTTGTGTAAATATTACCTCCATTAAAAGTAATGTTGAGTTATCCCTGCCCTTCTTCTTCTCCCCTCTGCTGCATCAGGTCCATGTAGTCTTGGTTGGGGTTGTTGAGGCTGGGTATCATTGTAAGGTAGTACACCCTCCTCCTCCAATTCTATGCCTCTTCTAGTGGCTAAGTTGTGCGACATGGCACATGTTGCAACAATTTTACAACAAATATCTGGACGATATTGTAAAGCACCGCCAGTTTTATGTAGTATACGAAACTGAGATTTTAGAACACCAAATGTTCTCTCAATTACGTTGTGGGTTGAAATGTGTGCTTGGTTGTAGTGCTGTTCTTTCCGTGTAGTTGGATTCAAAAAGGGTGTGAGAATGTATGACCTTACAGCGTATGCACTGTCACCTATAGAATGAGATGGAAGATACACATTATGAGTACAATGTTGCAACAAGGTTCAGCGATGTATGATACTTTAAGGTGAATATATTTACCAAGTAAATAGCCATCCCAAAATTCTCCAGCAAGCAGTCGTGCATCTATGGCACTATGCCTAAAAATTTAAGAATCATGGGCACTACCAGGGTAACTTGCAACTAAATCAGTGATGATAGTCTTGGAATTGCATATTACCTGAATGTTTAGAGAATGGTAACATTTCCTGTTGCGGTAAATGTCCTCATTTTCGAGATGGAGGACAAATGGGGACATGTGTGCCATCTACACAGCCAATCACATGTGGAAAATGTGCTATGTTGTAGAAATCTAATTTTGTTTGCAGCAATTCCTTTGGTGTGTTGGGAAATGAAATGTAATGCCTAATCCTTTGCAACATTGCATTGAGGAAAGCATTAAAGAAACGCGATAGGGCACTCTGGGACACACCTCCAGCAGTAGCTATAACACCCTGGGTGGACCCTGACGCAAGGAGGTTTAGTGAACACAAGACCTGTACATGGGTTGGTATGGCTTGTGTCCTGCTTATCTGTCTCTGCAAGATTGGGTCTAATTCATGTATCAAATCCAAAATTGAGTCAGCATTCAGTCTTTACTTATCATATATTTCTGCTTCTGTCTGCCCTAGTAAGGTGACGCGTAGTCTAAATATCCTCTTATGTATCCTCCTTCTCCTCCTTGCTGCAGCTCTCAGCCTCAGCCTCCGTGCCGCAAAAAAGAGTGCTGCCATTGTGAAAGAAGGTTTGGAGCCAATCTGGGCTGCCTTAAATACTATCCTAATGATTTCCACCTGTAATTCCTTCATTTAGCGAATTTTTAAGGAATCGCAAAAAATTTACCGATTCCTTAAATTGCGAAAAAACTAAAAAAACTTCATGCATCCCATAACTTAAAATTGCATTCGCAAACGGCCGAATTTTGCGATTCGCACCATTTGCGAATGCAATTTCAAATGATGCATGTGCCCCTAAGAGGTTATCTCAGAACTCACGGACTACCTCAATGCTGCTCAGCACACTTGGACTTCCGAACCTATTATGTAGAATCCTGCTTTATTGTATCAACCCCAAGACAATGTGCACTCTATGAGGTTATCTCAGGACTCATATACTACCTCAATGCTGCTCAGAAAACTTGGACTACTGAACCTATATGTAGAATACTGCTTATTGTATGAATCTTGCACAAAAACTGTTGTGAAGTACTCCAATACCCTCGGGTCAGGCTAGTGCTATATAAAACTCCTTAATAAATAAATACATGAACATCCCTCCCTCCGGCCCGTTACAAATTGCCACCCGAGGGGGGGGCACCCACAGCCTGATACAGAAGCTTGGCTCAGAGGATGACTTTCAATAGGTGCAGCAAGATAGCCTCTCTGCTACTTAGGAAACATCAATCAATCATTCATTTGTAGAGCATACTACTCACCCGTGAGGGTCTCAAGGTGCTGAGAGGGCATGAGTGGAGCAGCTACTGCTCAAACAGCCAGGTCTTGAGAAGTCTCCTGAAGGTCAGCAGGTCCCGGGGTCTGTTGCAGCTATGTGGGGAGGGTGTTCCATGTCCTGGCAGCAAGGTAGGAGAAGGATCCGCCACCGGTGGAGGTCTTGTGGATGCATGGCGAGGTCGGCAGATCAAAGCTGGCGGTTTGGGGTGTAAAAGGTGAGACGCTTGTTGATGTATGCTGGTCTGGAAATGTGTAGTATTTTAAGGGCATGGGTGAGGAGCTTGAAGGTGAACCTCTTGTTGACTGGGAGCCAGTGCAGGTATCTCAGGGGGGCAGTGATGTGAGTGTGGCGGGGGATGTTGAGAATGAGGCATGGGATGCGTTCTGTATGCGTTGAAGTCTTTTCTGGAGTTTGGCCGTGGTTCCTGCATAGAGGACGTTGCCGTAGTCCAGTCTGCTGCTGACTAGGGCCTGTGTGACTGTCCTTCTGGTCCCGGTGGGGATCCATCTGTAGATCTTGTGCAGCATGCAGAGTGTGTTGAAGCAGGAGGAGGAGACGGCGTTGACTTGCTGGGTCATTGAGAGCAATGAGTCCAGGATGAACCCCAGGTTGCGTGTGTGGTCAGTGGGCATGGGAGCGGGAGCAGGACTCAAGGCAGCAGGCCACCAAGAGTCGACCCCGGCGGAGGGAGTGGATCCGATGATTAGGACCTCTGTCTTGTCTGAGTTGAGTTTTAGGCGGGTGGTCTGCATCCAGCTAGCAACGTCCTTTATTCCTTTGTGGAGGTTAGTTTTGGTGGTGGCAGGATTTTTGGTGAGTGAGAGGATCAGCTGAGTGTCATCGGCATAGGAGCCGATGTTGAGGTTGTGGGAGCAGACAGTGTTGGTGAGCGGTATCATGTAGACTTTGAAGAGTATGGGGTTGAGGGATGATCCTTGGGGCACGCCGCAGATGATCTTGGTGGCTTCAGGGAGGAAAGAGGGAGGCGGACCCTCTGGGTTCTGTCGGTGAGCAAGGAGGTGATCCAGTCCAGGGCCTTGTTGCGTGCTCCTGCATCGTGTAGGCGTGTATGTAGTATGTGGTGGCAGACGGCATCGAAGGCCGCCAAGAGGTCCATGAGGATGAGGGCCGTGGTTTTACCCGTTGTCCAGTAGGGTCCTGATGTCATCTGTAGCAGTAATGAGGGCGGTTCCGGTGCTGTGATTGCTGCGGAATCTGGATTGGGATAGGTCTAAGATGTTGTTGCCCTCAAGGAAGTGGGTCAGTTGCCTGTTGATGATCTTTTCAATGACTTTCACCGGGAACGGCAGAAGGGAGATGGGCCGGAAGTTCTTGAGGTCTTTTGGGTCCGCTGTGGGTTTCTTGAGTAGGGCGTTGATCTTGGTGTGCTTCCAACTCCCGGGAAGATGGCGTCTCGAAGGAGCTGTTGATGATAATCCTAAGTTGAGGTGCGATGATGCGGTTTGCTTTGTTGAAGATGTGGTGAGGGCAGGGGTCGGATAGTGAGCTGGAGTTGATGGTGTTCATGGTCTTGATGGTGTTGTCGTCATTAGTGTGGGTCCAGAAGAGCAGGTGGTTGGTGAGGCTGGGGGCGATGAGTCTGCAGTGTTTAGGCAAAGTCAGTGTTGGCTGCTGAATGGAGGGTCTGGGTTTTGAAGCTGTCGTGGATGTCCGTGACCTTCCGGTAAAAGAAGGTGGCTAGGGGGTCGCATAGGTCTTTGCTACGGCGGGATATCGTTGGAGCTGGAGCTGAGGTTGGAGAGCTCCTTCATGATGTTGAAGAGCTCTTTGCTATTGTGTGCATTGTTATCAATGCTTTCCTTGAAGGTGGTCCTTTTGGTGGCTCAGATGAGTTTGTGGTGCTTGAGGTTGGCGTTCTTAGGGCTGCGTGGTTGTCCGGTGTCTTTTCGTGCTGCCACTTTTTCTCAAGTCTTCGGCAAGTCTGCTTGGATTCCTGGAGGTTGGTGGTGAACCAGCTGGCCTTTCTGTCGGTGCATCTGTTTGAGGGTTTTTTGATCGGGCGATAGTGTTGGCGCAGTCGTCGATCCATTGCCTGAAGTTGCTGGCGGCAGTATCGTGAAGTACCTTAGCCCATAATTCATCATTCTTTGATCTTATTTTCCTCCACTTCTTTATTTTTAGTAGTGCTTTTGCTTTCCGGAGGGTTGACTGCAAGTCCAAGTTCTGTGAGGTTTTACGAAGCTGTCTCAATGTTTGGTTTATGGTACGTTTTCGTTCCTTTGATTCCGGGCTACTTGTCAGCCTAGTTAGGGCATCTTCCGATTGTCTTGATTTAGTCCCTACCCTGTTCGCAAATTTACCCCCGAAGATCATAGTGAAATTTTCCCATACTTTTACCGTTGGAGCGGCTGATTCATTTTTTTAAAAATATAATGTTTTGGCGGAGTCTGATTATTCTTCAATGTTGTTAAGATTACACCTTATACGTTTAAGGTTTGAAATCTCTTTGATTTCAATGGGATTCCAAGCATCTAGTCAGTGAGCCGGACTTGCGCTTAAAAGCACTTCCTGCGGCAGGTTGCCACTATCTTCACTATGTTCAGCCCTGATTCGGTATCCCCCATACTGCTGTGAGATCATGCACAGGGTCATCGTCTGGTCTGACCCTAAAAGGTTTAAGTTGATTCTCCAGCCAGGTTAACATGATCAGTATCTTGCGCGTCCATAATCCTTTTTATTTCTTTAGGCAACTCCTTTACTGCTTTTTGTTTTTGTTTGGGATGCACATGGGTGTTGATTATTAGAATTTCTTGGGATACTTTGTTGAACTTAAGCATTATCATTGATGCCTGTACCGCGCTTGGTGTTGCAATTTTGGCCTCTATGGACAGGGTTTTTCCAATTGTAGATATTGAAGCTAGGATCATTAACCCCCCGAATGGTGACCAAAATCATACCCCTTTATGGCTGGAACAAAGTAAGAGGTATACCTCTGGAGCTCAAAGGTCTTGTCTTCCCAGGTTTCCTGAAGGAGTATCATGTCAAATGACGTTAAGTAGTTAACTACCTCATGATTATCAATTTTGCTTGCCATGCCGTTAATGTTCCAAATACACATTTTGATTTTCCTTTGCTCTGCAGGGGGTACCTGTGAGGTGCCGATCTCTTGTCAGTTTGGAAGCTGTGTTGTTATTGTTCATTTTATTTGTGACCAGATCTGCGTTGCCGGTGTCGAAGCTGGAACTGATGGCCCAAGGATTGTACTCAGATTAGAAACCTTTGTGCAAGTAGTTAGAGTGCCAGGAGTGCTACTCCTTGCTCTTCTTAATTCTGAGGCGTAGGTGTGAACATTTAGGAAAGGTGTTGGGTAAGGAGATTTTAATTCAGATTCCAGCTTTATACCCCAGAGCTTAAACTTACTTTCTTCTTCCATGATTTTATTCGCTATCCCACTAGAGATCTATCTTGTTTTGGTCACCTCTGGACCCAGACGATTGTTACTTGGAAGGAATTCTATGGAAAGCAATTCTAATGAGCTTATATTTTCTAGGCTTGTGATGGAATTTAAAAGTTGTAATTCTTTCCCTCTGTTTAATACATCTACTATTCCCCGGGATTCATACTCAGGGGTGAAAATAATGGTGGCCGGTCCTTCTGTAATACCTCCGTTTCCTGGGTAGAGATCCCCTCCTGAGGATGGTACCTTGGTTGCAAAAGGTTGTTCTGGCCCGCTCCTGGATTGCCACGAGTGTGGGAAAATAGCAAGGGAACATTTGAAAGCTTGGTTTTTCCTGGTGAACAGCTTGATCTCGCGGCACACCCTGATGGCTGTTTTACAAGGTCTCTGTTTTTTGACAGTTGGACTTCATTTGAGAACGGCCTTGGGCTTTGTTCTTCTTTAGTGATGTTAGTTCATTCTTGCTTTGGTGTTAATAGTTGTTTTCCCATTAGAGTTGACCCCTGTCTGTTGGTGCTGAGGTTCAGTACGAGTGACTTCCTTTTTTGTTTGCGGCGGGATTACCGAGGTAAGTGATTTTTTGGGGCAGAACTCTTTTGTGTTGTTACCGTTGTTGTGGTTGCTTCACTGCCTTTGGAGGTGGGGAGTAAATTAGTTGGTGACAGATTAATTTTTAGGAGTTCAGATGGAGCTGTTCCTGGCATACGCAAACCGTTGGTGCAATAAGTGAGCACTGGGGCGTTGCCTTTTATAGCTGATAGGAGGTTTCCTAACATAGATGGTAATGTTATTAGCTTGTCAATTATTGGGGCACAGTTGCATTTAAGTTGGGGGAGTTTGGCTTCCATGGACCACTTCTTGTCCCCTCTTTATTAAGCTACTTAAGGCTCTGATAACTTTTTGTCTGACGGAAAATCGGCCAAGGTCTGAAGAACCGTAGCTGTAAGCCCAATTTATGCGATTGGTATTGAAGCGCTGTAGCTGAATATTGCATTGTACTTAGCATTGTGGCCCATATGGATTCTGTGTACAAGGCTTTGCTAAGGTTGCTTGTTTCTAACAGCGGTGTGTTAGTTGTTACAGGGGGCGTATGATTTAAGGCACGTTTTAAATTATAAGAAGCAACAAGTTACTCCCATTCATGTGAGGCCAGGAAGGACATGTCCTGATTTGTTAAATGAGAATCTTCGTAAGGAGACATCAGGTGGCGCTCAGAAGGTTTGTTGTACAGTGGGCCATTAAAAGCTACCGGGGCTGCTGAAGCGCCACTTTGTAAGATTTGCAACTGCAGTGGGGAGCTGTTTTTTGGCTGCAAGAGCGGGACCATTTCCTTGTACTCGGCTGACTGGCTTGATTCCAGGGAGGAGAGCCAAGGGTCCTTCGGATCCACTCGTAATTCAGTTTCTGGTTGCTCCAGAGACTCTGGGATACTTGTGTTGTGCTGACTTTTTGTATCCACTTTTTGGGTTTTTCCAGACTTTAGATAGTTTTTAGGACTGCCTTGCTCATTGGAGGCTATCGCCCCTGCCGGCTCTGACACCTATTATATTTCTGGCCTCCCCATTTGCCCAGGTGTCTGTGGCTTGTTTTGATACAGCCTGGTCTCCCACCGTAAGTGCGATCCCATGATGGTTTTTAACTTTATGGTGAGACAGGGATTCGGTAGATATAATGGGAGACTGATTAATTAATCCAGATTTCCTTGGCTGTAATAGCATTTGCAGCCCTTTGACATTCTCACTCTTAAAGCAAATTACTGTTCCAGGATCTCTCAGGAAGGAACATTGTGTTTCCTTTGAGGTGCCCCCTTAATGCTTATAAGATCTTTTTCCACTTGAGTTCCTGGTGATTGCTTCAAGTCAGCTATCTGATGAGAAGTTGTCACCATTCTTCGAGCTTTACTGGCACTTTCACAATTGATGTAAGAAATTGTGGGGGTACTAGTGCTGTATTACTTTTTGTACTTGTTTTATCAGAGTATGAACATATTCCAAGGGCAATTGAACCCTCGCTGTTTACTTTCTCTTTTTTGGATTTAGATTGTGGTATTGAGGGAGTCCTCCTTACTCTTCCCGACCACATGACCCCTTCATTAGTCTTTTATAATCACCTAGTAACCTAATTTACAAACAGGTGCACTCTTCAGCCCGTACACACACTCTGCTTTAGTGGGGTTGTTAACTGTATAACTATATAAAGTTACCAAATTTTGTCAAGCTCAGTTAAAAAAATTGTAGCAGTTATGATTGTAGTTGAGGCTATGACCATGGCAGTGGTAGTAACTATAGCTCTGAGGACTTATTTAATGTCAGCCAGTTGTGGTGTAATAATACACCGTGCATTACTAGGAAGCTGGGAAGAATCAGTCAGACAGTTTGGGATCAACTTAGGCCCAATGAACATGGGGAGAGAGGAAAGGCAAGCGGTGGATGGTAATGACTATCGCTATGGTGGTGAGCAAATAGCAGGGCGCAGGGGGCAGGAGGGGAAGTAGCCAGTGAACAGGGCACACTGGGGAGCCACAGGCCAAACCCATCCTAGTTGGGCCACTTCCGTGGACTCACCTGGACACTCACTCAGCTGGGGCCACTAACGGTGACCGCGCTCTCACACTCCTGCACTTACCTGCTGCCACTGCAGTTGCCACTGTCCGGAGTTGCCTCAGACTCCAGGAATCAAAGTGTGCTCCCTGCAGCAGGCGAAGGACTATAAGGTGCTCCTTGCCCCTTGCTTGCTGGGCTCTGCTCGGCTGCTCGACATCTCACATTACCTGTCAGCTGATTCTGCAATCAGTAAGCCAACTGGGTCAGCTGAGTCAGCTGCCTGTACCTGCCCACACCAACGCCCACACCCACAGGCACCTCCAGGCATCTCCTGGTATCTTTGCCTCCCCAAGGAGGCAGGTAAGCGGCATGCTGGCTGAACAGGGCAGAAACTGGGTGGGACAGGGCAGTACAGGTTCTCCCAACTGTTCGGCCCCACGCTCAGCCCGTCAGTAAACCAACACCCTGCGCACGCAAGCCGCACCCGGTGTAGCACTGAGGTCCGCTGGTCTTCTGCAGGGGAGTGCCGGGGGGCACAGGCATGGTCTCAAGTTGACCGCTTAGGTTAATGGCCGGTTAGCTGCTACGGCAATCCCTGCAGCTCCGCTCAGCTCAGCCCCAAACACTGACTACTCAACTCTGGAACTCCAGTGCACCGGACGTGCATCAAAATGTGTATAGTAAGAAGAAAATGAGTTTGCATACCTCATCTCATTTAGGTCGTACCTGTAGACTCCAGGCACTTGGAGCCAGAAGTGATAGTCCTACAGGCTCGCACTCTTGCACTACTGCCACACCTTGTAAATGAAAAAATGAGAGAAGTGATATTTTCCTAGCAGACAAATGGCCTTCACCATGCGAGACTATTCCCTGTTGATTCTGCAAAGACCATTCCCTTGACTGTGGGTTTTCTAGATAATAAGAAGCACCAGTGGCAATCTTGTATTCTTCGACCAAGTAAAAGTAGGTCATTCTGGGTTTTTGCAGCCATCAGCATGAAATCGATTTTTTTTCCGACACTTCAAAGAATATTCCAGACTACAACTACACCTCAAGTTTCTCTCACAGAAACATGAATCACATATTGGAGTGTGACAGTACATATTTAGTAAAATGTTTAATATTACCTATTTCTTGCTGAACACTGCAGTTGCCACTGCCCGGAGTTGCCTCAGAGTCCAGGAATCAAAGTGTGCTCCCTGCAGCAGGCGAAGGACTCTAAGGTGCTCCTTGCCCCTTGCTTGCTGGGCTCTGCTCGGCTGCTCGACATCTCACATTACCTGTCAGCTGATTCTGCAATCAGTAAGCAACCTGAGTCAGCTGAGCCAGCTGCCTGTACCTGCCCACACCAACGCCCACACCCACAGGCACCTCCAGGCATCTCCTGGTATCTTCGCCGCCCCGGGGAAGCAGGTAAGTGGCATGCTGGCTGAACAGGGCAGAAACTGGGTGGGACAGGGCAGTACAGGTCCTCCCAACTGTTCGGCCCCACGCTCAGCCCGTCAGTAAACCAACACCCTGCGCCCGCAATCCGCACCCGGTGAAACGCTGAGGTCCGCTGGTCTTCTGCAGGGGAGTGCCGGGGGGCACAGTGAAGAAATCTGAACTCCTTCTCAGGGGTCTCACTGATACTTAGTCCATTCAAACCAATAATAAAGAATTTGGGCATGAAGCTGAAATATAAAAGAACATTTTTATTAACCTTAAATGAGGTGAGACTACGTCACACAGAAGCCTTAGCAACTGAATGAGGCAGTCTGCTAGAATGGTCTTACTTCACGTCTTATATACTCTTTATCCTGCCCCAGCCATGTAAGGGAGTTGTACCAATTACATTCCTAAACAAATGGAAAATCTGGAGGGTCAGCAGGTGAGTAGCCTTTGGGGTTTTAGCAGGATATGGGCAAAACATTATAATTACATAGCTCACAAAGGTTAATCTGATTTAGATGGCACTGCAGGGCATGGCATGATTACATGTACAGTATCCCAACCCAAAAGTTAATCATTAGGAATGTCCCAAATTCAAAATGCAAAAGCCGGTCAAACCTATAATTGAAAGCATAACCCATGTAATGAAGAAACATAAAAAAGAAACAGTAACAGATGATGAACAAGATAAGGCATATGCAAGGAAACTAAACGTTAACGATGTCCTGAGCATTGATTGGCAATCTCAGGCAAAGATCGATCAGGGAAATTGGCTTTGCGAGGTCAGTTTCGGATGAAGAGGTCAGTTTCTTACAGTTCATTCCAGAGTCAGAAAGAAACCTAGTTAATGTATACATGGACTAAGAAGGCCAGGCCACTCTGTTGGCCAGGCTACCTTCACAGGCCTACGTGAGGGCAACACAAAATGGTGGCACAATATAAAATGGAGTCAGTCTCGAGAATTACAGAACCTCAACAGGCATGGGCTCAAGTTGACCGCTTAGGTTAATGGCCGGTTAACTGCTGCGGCAATCCCTGCAGCTCCGCTCAGCCCCAAACACTGACTACTCAACTCTGGAACTCCAATGCACCGGACGTGCATCAAAATGTGTATAGTAAGAAGGAAATGAGTTTGCATACCACATCTCATTTGGGTCGTACCTGTAGACTCCAGGCACTTGGAGCCAGAAGTGATAGTCCTACAGGCTCGCACTCTTGCACTACTGCCACACCTTGTAAATGAAAAAATGAGAGAAGTGATATTTTCCTAGCAGACTAATGGCCTTCACCATGCCAGACTATTCCCTGTTGATTCTGCAAAGCCCATTCCCTTGACTGTGGGTTTTCTAGATAATAAGAAGCACCAGTGTTTCACTAATTAATTGATGAGTCATTTTAATATTCTTTGACCAAGTAAAAGTTGGTCATTCTGGGTTATTGCAGCCATCAGCATGAAATCGATTTTTCTTCCGACACTTCAAAGAATATTCCAGACTACAACTACACCTCAAGTTTCTCTCACAGAAACATGAATCACATATCGGAGTGCGACAGTACATATTTAGTAAAATGTTTAATATTACCTATTTCTTGCTGAACTTCTGGATCTTACAATTATGAATGTCATGTATATAGTAAAATTTGGTTGCCTGAACTGAATATGTGTATGTAGTTTATGAATCAATCATTCTAAGGAATACTCTTGCATGCTGTGAGTATTTAAACTTTGTCTATTCTAATCTAAATTCTAAAATAAATATATTGTCAAATCCTGTCATTAACTATGACACATTAAACTAATTTCTAATGCTGGGCTTAATGCCCCACACCATATATTATTATCAATCATACATATTAACATTATATAAATTCACACCAAATTCCAATACTAAAGGAATGTTTCAACATTTCTAACATTAACATTTCAGCTGAAACATAACACCCAAATAAGTATACCTTCATCAAGATTTTCTAGCCTATTATTTGCACATTAGTGCTTGGCTCATTTTTAAAGTGGCCACCATAGCTGTAAGGCATATGCTTTCCTGAAGGTGAATAACATTAGCTGTCCTAGATCAGTTAGAGCAACATTGCTACATTGAGACCACATTTCCCAACAACCTACAATGAAACCATGACATTTCCCAGTGGAACATTTTGTGAGAATTTTGATTTCTTGAGATAGTTCACTGTTGACTTTACTTTCAAATGCTTATTCAAGAGAATTCTGTTAGTTTTCATAATGGATTATGGATTAAAGCATCAATCACCACAACAGTACCATCTTTGGTGAACACTACACCAGCAATTCTTAAATCAACCTTACAATTCTTTAAAAGAAGTTCTATATGTTAACCAAGCACATTGTTTTGCTCTATCAATGAATACTTCCTCAATCTTGTAGTGTCTTTTAATTCTTTAGTCCTTTGCTTTAGGACATGCACCAGACAAATGACAATTGTTTCACACACATCCTTGCAATATCTACAAGTAGTGAATGATCAGTGCCTTCCTCCAAATATTCTTTCTCCAGTGATCATGACTTCACTCTAAGCATAAGCGCAGCTATGTAATGATTTTCCTATAGTTTCATGCACTTTATAATTCAAAAGTTTGAAGTTTGATTATTTTTTTAATGTTTTATACCATTCCCTTGCACAGGTACATTTTTCAGTATTTAAAATTCTTCTTTTGTCCAGTCATGAGATGCTAATATTTGAAAAGAGTTGCCAAAGATTCTGCTGTCTCATAGTTTTAGATTGTAAGGTTTTACAATGATTTATTATGTTGTAATTCTGCATGCACATAAAAGTGAGGAATGTGCAATCCTGGAGTTTTCTCAAATTCCTAATGACATTTTATATGCCTCTTTAAAAAATATTGTACATGGGAGCGTGGCCAAGATGGCAGCGGAGTAGGACGTGCTTCCTTGTCCCTAAGGGTGCCGCGTGACACTTAGCTTTGTGTATCGCCCTGCCTAGTGCCCATCCACGCTAGAAACGGTGCAGCCCTGTGTCCCCATGCTGTCCTGAGGCCGCCGGGGGCCCTATTTTTGTGATCTGTGCAGCAACCGAGCAGATTTGTGCACTGCGGCTCTGATTGACTCCGGGCCCGGCGAGCCTCGTGGCGGGGAGAGCGGAGGCCTGTGCCTGACAGAGCGGCGCCTCTGCAGCTGAGCGTGGCATGCCCTGTGAATGCGGAGCGGTGTATGGCGCTGTAGCTGGGGTGACGTAAGGGACGGGCAGCGGCTGTTGAGCCCGGAGCCACGCTGGTTGCTGTGCGGCACTGCGACCTGACCGGGAGGAGCTGGTGTGTCCAGGGCTGCTTGGACGCCCACCAAGGCAGCGGTGGTTGAGACCCCCGCGGGGCGAGCGTGTGCTCCCGTGCAGCGAGGCCCCGGGTGGAGGCCGCCTGTACTTCACGACCCGGCCCGCATTGGAGAGAGGTGAGGAGCAAGGGGGCAGCTCTTGGAAGACCTGGGACTCGGTCCGCAGACCGGCGGACGGGGCCGAGCGGGGACCGCGCAGATGGAGCTGGCGCTGGGGCCCTGATACTGGGGGCGTGTGCGGCCTTTCTCTCCTGATCCCGGCTGCCCTTTGGTCTCGGTGGCTGGGGACTTTGTTGGCTGGACGGGGCCGGCTGTCCTGGGAGTCACGCAGTGCTATGAGTGGGCCCGGACATCAGCGAGTGGCTTCCCCCCTAGAGGCCCACAGACCACGGCTCTGCTCGAATGACTGGAGGCGGCCTTACGGGGGGGCTGGGCTGATATTAGCGGGGGGCCCTCTATTCGGGCAGCTTTGGGTGCGGCCACTTCTGTGCACGGGCCTGGATGAAGCCTGGTGGTCTAGTAGCCGACTTACCCCCGGAACCCTGGTGCAGCAGTGGAGTGCTGGTGGGGATGGACTGCAGAACCTAGCACTTTGTTGACTTGCACAATAGTTGTGGTCTGTGGTGACGCATGCCCCCCTGTTCAGTGGAGTCTGGGAGTGTGATTGGGGCCTACTCTTGGACAGACCCCTGCAGTGGTGTGCCTCTTGACCCTTGCTTGTGGATTGGGGCCTGTGAGTTTGTGCGACGGGGTGCAGGAGTCCCACCCATGTATTGTGACCGGGTGATCAGGGAGGGCTTTTGAACATGCCTTTCCAGTGCTGCCGCTCTCCCCCTGGCGATCGGCTACTGTGGCCTGGGACGACGACTGGGCCTCTGGGACGCTGATCGAGGCCCTGGGCGAGTGGTGGTCGTACTTCCCCCCCTGGGGGGTGAGAGGCCTTGGAGGCCCTTTGCGGTGCTGAGTCTGCATCTGGGGTCCCTCCGCCGGGCCACCTGAACTTTGGCTGCACCTCTGCCCTAGTTCCATGCATTGGGGCGTGGGCCCCCTCAAAGGGCGAGATGGCGGTGGCCACAAATCAGAAGGATAAACCCCTCAAGGATCTACCCCAGAAGGTGGCGGGCCGTCTACCTCTCTGCCCGCTGACAAATCCCCGAGCTCTGAAGATAGTGAGGCGCCAGCGGCCAAGGCCTTCATGCTAGAATTGTTCTCTGCCATTAAGGAGGACATTTTAGAGCTCCGCTCACAACTTACATCAGATCTGCACGAGATGAGGCTTGATGTGGACACTGTGGGGGAGCAGGTGATGACCATAGAGGAACATGATCTGGGAACAGCGGAGGACATCCATCAACTCCAACAAGATGTGCTGCGCCTCAGAATCTGGACCTCCAGGCACACGCCGAGGACTTGGAGAATAGATCTCGGCGGAACAATATTAGAATTAGGGTGGTTCCGTGGAAAGGAGAGGGGGATGACCTACGCGAGTATGTAAGGACACTTTTCCGTCAGATCCTTGGTGAGGAGGAGGTCCAGAACATTCAATTCGATCGTATCCATCGTGTCGGTCTGCCATTTGGGGCCAGGGTTCCTTCCCCGGACATACTGGTGTGTGTCCACGATTTTCAGCTTAAGGAGAAGATCCTCCGGAAAACCTGTGATCCTAATCCCATACACTTCCGCGAACACCATCCTGCGCTTTACCAGGATCTGGCGGCCTCCACTCTCGTAAAGCGTAGGGAATTTAAGCCAATCACTAATCACTTGTGGGAGCAGGGCATTCCCTACTTGTGGGGGCACCCATTCCGGCTAATCTTCAAGCTAAATGGCAAGCTGGTCCAGGTCCGCTCATTGGAATCGGCCTTTGGCATCTTGGGATTGGAACGGGCCGCTTCCACACCTAGAAAAGGCAGGTTGCCTACTAGGCAATGCAGGCACTCCAAGGAGTGGCAACATGTTGGGAAGCCCTCTTCTGCTGCAAAACCAGACTAGTCTGCGAGTCTACTGGAGAGGGGGGGCTGCGGTTGCCTCTGTGGCCTTGGTCACCAACACATCTGGGGTCTCTTGAGGCCCAACGGCTCGGCACTAGCTGGGTCTGTAAGGACACTTTTCCGCCAGATCCTTGGTGAGGAGGAGGTCCAGAACATTCAATTGGATCGTATCCATCGTGTCGGTCTGCCATTTGGGGCCAGGGTCCCTTCCCCGGACATACTGGTGTGTGTCCACGATTTTCAGCTTAAGGAGAAGATCCTCCGGAAAACCTGTGATCTTAATCCCATACACTTCCGCGACCACCATCCTGCGCTTTTCCAGGATCTGGCGGCCTCCACTCTCGTCAAGCGTAGGGAATTTAAGCCAATCACTAATCACTTGCGGGAGCAGGGCATTCCCTACTTGTGGGGGCACCCGTTCTGGCTAATCTTCAAGCTAAATGGCAAGCTGGTCCAGGCTCGCTCATTGGAATCGGCCTTCGGCATCTTGGGATTGGAACGGGCCGCTTCCACACCTAGAAAAGGCAGGTTGCCTACTAGGCAATGCAGGCGCTCCAAGGAGTGGCAACATGTTGGGAAGCCCTAGTCTGCGAGTCTACTGGAGAGGGGGGGCTGCGGTTGCCTCTGTGGCCATAGTCACCAACACATCTGGGGTCTCTTGAGGCCCAACAGCTCAGCACTAGCTGGGTCTGCAGCTGGCGCCGGAGGTGGTGTGTCCGGTATCAGGAACTGGGAGTGTGAGATGAAGGCGTCTTGTACCCCTGCTATTGGGGCCTTTTTAACGGACTGCTGTTTTTCCTTCTCTTTTGCGAACTTTGATTCCTTTGTCCTATGGGGTTTTCATGTGATTGGGGCTGGGGTGGGGAGTTTGGTTGGGGGTTTGGGGGCTCTGCATCAGCTTTTGGGAGACCTGGGCGTGGATCCGGGGAGCAGTTGAGGCAATGTGGTATCAGTAGGGGGTTTGGAGATGGGACGTGCATCGGGTATCTATCCCTCCTATTGATATGGTGGGTAGGGACCTAAAGGTAGCGAGCCTCAATGTTAGGGGTCTAAATAGCCCAGTTAAGCATGCTGCTATCCTCTCCCTCCTGGAGAATGCAGAAGGTGGTGTGTGCCTGTTGCAGATGTTAGGCGCATGGCAGACAAGCGCTTTCTGCTACAACTTTGGACCTCAGGTCCGACTAAAAAGCACGGGGTGGCCATTCTTTTTAGCGCGCGTGCGGATTGCAAAGTTATCTCACAGGTGGTGGATATTAAAGGTAGATTTTTGGCTGTTTGCGCGCAATGGGGGGGATGCAGTTCACAATAGGGTCTATTTACGCCCCAAATGTTAAGCAAGAGCCTTTCTTGCAAGCGGCCCTCTCACAGGTGTTTGCATCGCCAGACGCCCTGATTCTTGTACGTGGTGACCTGAATATTGCAATAGACTCGGGAGTGGACAGGTCTGAGCAGAGGTCCCACCAGGCGGGGGCAATGTCACAGGGTGGAAGCAGTAGCTCTTGGAGGGAGGGTTGCATGATGTATGGCGCATACAGCTTCCCCAGGAGCGGGTTAATATCTACTATGCAGCCCGTAAGACGTATGCGCGCTTAGACCATTCCATTTCCTGGCCACGTCCTCTCTTTTGCATCATCTATCGGCAGCCGACACTGTGCCGCGTTCCTTGTCGGATTGTTGTGTTTCTATCTAGGACCCTATTTATGCCCTTATATGGCTATAATAAATAATATCCTTATAAAGGCATAAGAATCATATCCATATTTAGTAATAGCCCATGCAGCCCAAATACAGCATGGCTACTCCCCTAGACTCCTAGAAAGTAAAACGCGTTCTTTAAACAAACCAAGCCTCCAGCAGCCCGGGAAATCCCCCTGCTCTTGATTTGATTTGCACAAGAACTCTTAGAGTCAGAAAGAACTGTTAGTTCTTGGTGACGTCTTATGTCCAACCTTACGTCAAACCCGGCACCTTTCAGGTATAAATATACCAACGTTGCCTTAAGCAAACACACGGTGGTTTGGAGCAGAGCGGCTATTTACTTGCCCGGAAGCCCAGCTGATGCGAGGAGCTGAATGAAGCCGCCCCTCCCTGTTGACACACTGAGAAAGACGCTGTCTTTTTCTCCAGGCGAGAAAATCCAGCTCCGGTGTTTCCAGTCACCCTTGCGGGTTGCTGGGATATCGAGTCCTGAGAGAGAGATACAAGACCTCCTACATTCTATTACCAAGGTACCGAGCTGACTAAACCCTTAAGAGAATTCTTGATCCAGATCCTTGGCAAAAACCCAACTTAACTTAAACTGCAACTTACTTGCTCCTTCCCACGTATTAGGCTTAGGTCAGGTACACCAGGGTAGGCGTAGATTAGAAACACCAGTTGAGTACGTTAGTCAATGTATTTATGTATGTATATATTTTATCCATTTTAAAGTATCATATGGCTAAGAAACCTTATCAATGCTTTTACAGTATTATTTCATAATACTCCTTTTACTATACACAATTTACTTTATGATAAGTATTGCAATTGTGGCAATTCATTTCTCTTGCATGAGAAAGAAGACTGCTCAATAAATAACACCTTTTATTGAAAACGCCCGTCTCTCTATTTCTCTGCACTCTGGTGAAACTAAGTACGCACGATTGACTGAGTGAAATAGTTGTCTATTGTTTTCACACGACTCTAGAGATACACTCTTTATTCTGAGGGAGCAAAGTTGTCATGTTATATGGTTGTCAGAAGCTAATCCCTTCTTGTCTAAATCAGGAGAGTTAACTCTTTCCTGAACATTCGAGAAAGTTTCTAGTGACCTCTGAGCTAGCTGGCAAAACTAATTAAGTCTAATATAGTCAGTAGAGACCTAGTCGACCTCAGTCCTACGTCTACACTGCTGAATATATTATTCCAATGCGCAGAGCCTATTGGGAATATAGGAACTACACTACATGGCACCCAACGTTTGGTAAGGCGATAATCTAACGCAAGACATTAGAGTAACTCAGTCGTGCTTTTTCACACAGACCCTTTTTCCCGTAAAAACTCCAATAGACGTCTGGAGTGGGTAAAAGGTTAAAATCTGCCGGAACTTAGTAGGAAGAGATTCTTATGTATTAGTTTTTGGTTTAGTCAACGTTGACGGATACAGTGTTCCAAAATATTGTGCACCTAATCTTTGTTTACCTTGAAACTTGATCTGCAACAAAAACTTTCTGTTAATAAAAATGACGGAAAGTGAAGAAGAAACAGAGAGAGCTAGATTAGCAGCTCAACTCCTAGCAGATGACACAAGTCTCCGAGATGAAGACCTGAATGCTATAATCATTCCGGTAAATGTAAGAAGAACTATAACTAAAACACTTATAGAAAATGGAGTATCATCACGAGGTGGTACAGTAATATTCGTGGTAGAGGCCCATGAATATCGGCAGACAGAGGTATTCTATTCATGGATAAATTTTCCAGCAGCACACGCTGTGACACACAAATTCCACTATTACAAAATAGGGGAACCTCTGGATGAATACGCTCCTTTCGAGGACGTTGAAATCCCACTAACTTACCAAGAGCACCTGCTCTGGTTTAATGGTGCCCTAAAACATCAAAATCACATCAGCAGGCTCGGTCCACTAGGTAGACCAGGAGCCACGTGGCCGGTTCTAGCCAGCTACACACCACATACAGACATTGAAACAATGTCACACCAGGAACTTTTAGCTCAGCTAAAATTGCTAATTAAGATACATAGACAATTAGTCCAATATGACTTCAACAGTCCAACGAGCAATACAAATTCCACAGACCACCCCTCACCAGGGGAACACAAATAAAATCACGTCACAAAATATACAATCAGCCATTGGCAAAATACCCGCAAAACGGGAACAAATTTCATTCTGGTTAGCACAAAAAATCACTCAAATAGAGGCAGTATTTCCTGATACTACCCCTACTGAGAAACACAGAATTCTGACTATCTGTCTTCCAATGGGGATCGCACCACATGTGGAGGACTGTGACACTTGGGGCACAGTCTTTGCTTCGATATACACAAAAACACATGGTGTTCAGTCCATGGCAGTTATACCAGACGTATTAAAAAAAGATTCAAAATGAATACGGTCCAGAACCTGCTTTAACTCTGGGTATGAAATTACTGAAAGACTTCAACCAGGTCTCAGCTATATTATTAGCCAACATAAAAGGAGAAGCAGCATCTGTGGCGATCCGCCAGAAATTGAAAGAAACAGATATAGCAGAACAACCTTTTGAACTTGCCAGAATCATAGAAAAATCCTATGAAGAACTAGGTAGAGATAGTTTGGGTGGGAAACCAGTAAAACCCCAACTACTTGAAAATCTTGAAAAAACATTTATTAAAAATAATCTAAATACTCAAAAAAAAGTTGGGATGGAAATAAACAATCCAATCCCAAAGAAAAACGATTCCAGTCCAGAGGAAGGTCTCCTCAACGGAGAGATAGATCTCCAGAACGAGGTGGCAAGTCTCCCCAGAGAGAGCCCTCTGAGAAAAGATACAACCTTAGAGATAGGGATAAATTGAGAAAACCTGATAGATATCAAGATATTGATACACGTCCCTCTCGATCTTTTCAGAATTCCTCACAGAAATCGGAAAGAAGAGGACGGTTAGAACACAAAGAAGAGCACGTCAAGTCCAAAGACAAGGAACCTGCTCATCAAAGTAAAAAATTACAATTTCCAAGAAAGAAGGTAGCCAGTATTAAAATAATAAAACATGCCGAGGATACTGAGGACACAACTGAAAAACGGAGAGTGGGCCCAGACAATGCTAGACAGCGCAGCAGAAGTGACCATAGCTCGCAAGATCCTGATGAATCTTCTGGAGACAGTGGACACGAATGAATACATTCAAGTGGAAACTGCAGACATCAGAGTTACCAAACACCATAAATTATACGAAATAACATTACGTATAGAGGGGGACAAGACTAGGAAAGTAAGGGGTCTCTTTTGGGATAACCTTTCGAAAGGCTATGACATCCTGTTAGCTGAGAAAGACTGGCCACCAGAGTTTGTCAGGGAGTGCCCTCATGGCAAAGAAATGATTATGCCTGCCTTCTCAAATCACATTCCAATTCATAAAATATATACATTAGCAAGAAAATGGGAAGTAGCCCAAGCTCCTGCATTATATAAAAATCATGTAGGATGGGATGAGGATTCTCCTCACCATAAAATCCAGTTAGAAAATCAACCCACTGCACAAAGGCAGTACCCAGTTAAGCAAGAAGCTAAAAAGCAAGTCAGGGAGATCTTAGATCAACTTGAATATCAGGGGGTGATTGAAACATGCACCTCACAAATGAACAATCCTTTGTTTCCTGTCTCCAAGCCAGACAATTCATATTGTCTAGTTTTGGACTACAGACACCTTAACTCATGTTGCAAAACATTTGCAGTACAAAACTCACACAGCGCAGCACTAATGAATAACATCGTGCGCAAAAAATATAAAACGACATTAGACATATCAAATGGCTTCTTTTATCAAAACATTGCACCTGAAAGCAGGTATTTGACCGCTTTCTCAATAATGGGGTCGCAAAAACACTTCTTTCGACTCCCACAGGGATTCAAGAATAGCCCAGGATAATTCTCAGCAAGAGTAACAGAGTTACTACAAATATATGATGATGAGGTATTATCTTATGTCGATGAAATCTATCTCACAGATGATGACCTGGAGACTCACTTGAAAAGAGTGAACACCATAATACTTGGGTTTGCAGCTGAGGGTTACAAATTCAACTTTAAAAAGTCACGAATTGCCCATCTAACTGTCCTATTTTTAGGATATGAATTATCAAGTGAAGGCAAAAGCCTAGCAGATAACTTCTTAGAGAAGTGTGCTGTGCTCCAAGCACCTAAAACGCTGAAGAACTTACAATCAATACTAGGTTTCCTGAATTTCGGAAGAACATACATTCTGAATTATGCAGAGAGGGTTAAACCTCTCTATGAATTAATAAAACCTGATTTCAAACCAATAAATTGGACTCAGAAACACACAGAAATTTTAAGATCATTGCAAACAGACATGTTAGCTAAAACTAAATTGCAAACTCGCAAAAACTTATGCAACCTTGTAATCCGAGTCATCCCAGGAAGATGCGGATTCAAGTACCTAACCTCTAATGAGGGAGAAACGGTACTTCACTAAATCACATTTGTACACACAAGCTGAAATGAAATTCAGTTCTACTGAAAAAATTCTAACTGCGGTTCAAACTGCTGTAGCAAAAGAGAGAGCCCAAGGCAGAAGAATAACTGTTTTAACAGCAGAATCAGCCCTTGATGCATTAACAAGCCCACGCAATTTGAATGCTGTGGCATTAGATCCAAACTGGATACATTGGGAAAATTCTCTTGCTGCAGAAGACATGAAATACTATTTTTACCAGAAAATGAAAAAAACTGAAAATCTAGAATATGAAGAAGAATATCCTCTGCCAATCAAAATTCTGCCTCTAGAACAATACACATGTGTAATCTAATCTACATGGACAGATTTGCACAACACTACGATGTAGAAGAAAAATCCTACAACGCAGCGTGCGCGATTGTTAAAGGTCGCTGGCGCTTTGGTAAATTCAGACCAATAGTCACAAAGACTGAATCACTAAGAAACTGTTCAGCTCAGCGAGCTGAAATAAGATCTTTAAAGATGGCGCTTGAAAATGCCGATCGCGAATTCCCCAGACTAATAGTGTGCGATTCGCATTACTGCGTCAAGTCTTACAATAATGACAAGCAGATCTGGATTCAAAACGGTTACAAAGATGACACAGGTGCCACAATAAAGCATAAAAAGCTCAGGGAACAGGTAGTTCTTTCGCAGAAAGAACTACAAAAGACTCACGTGATACATTGTTCTGCTCGATTTTTGGGCTCTATTTATGAGTGATGGTGACTTTAAGCTTGCTACCATCCTGAATCTCTATTCTTGCCTTGTGTTGGTCCTTTTAAGGCCTTTTTGCCATACCTAGAAGCATAAACTAGAGGATAGCTGCTTAATATGATGATAGATCCCTTATTGTTGACTCTAATCCATCTATTGCCTATTGGCTTTGACATAATTATGTGTCCTTTCATGATTCTACCTATAGTAGAGGGTGGATCCTGTTGTCTTGACTTTATATTACATATTGGTATGGTTTGTGTAGGTACTCTGATAGAGCTAAGTGTTATTTCATCCTTCTCAGGCCTACAAGGCCCAGAACTAGAGAGAATCCATTTTACTTTCTGTCCCTGCAGACTGAGATGCTTGCAGGGTAACGGTGATGTTTTAGTTATGAGGTGTTGTTCGCTCTTTGCAAACCAGAGAGAACCGGCCAGAGCTGAATCTAATCAAGAAGTGTCCCTGGGCTCAAGTCTCTAGACGAAACAAGCAGCTGATCACTGTGAGAGCGTCTAGCGCAAGGAGCCTGGTGCATGAAATTGATGGGAGGAGGCTATTGACTGGAACTTTCCACTAGAGGAGAGCATTCCATATTAGCGAGGTGCAGAAGAGGCGGAGTGTCAGTTGGTGTTTGGGACCGTTCAAGTCAGTTGCAGTGGATTCTGTGAATGGAGAGAGAGAAGGCAGATGATTGCTGAAGTTGGAGAAAGCTGTCAGATGAATCTTAGAACAAAGTTGGAACTGCCAGCTGGAGCTGCCAGTGTATACGGATGCATTAAAGCAATTACCAGTCAGATGGAGGAGTGGAAGTTGCCAGCTGGGGCAGCTGAGCCAGAGGAGTGAAGCTGTGGTGATGGAGGGAGAGAGAGAGAGCCCTGATTCCACCAGAGAGAGAGAGAGAAACAGTCCTCCTAATAGGGTGAGGTGTTCTAAACTAGTTTGCTTTACACTTACACCTTAACTTTGCTTTTATTTCCTAGGTTAGATTCCCTACTGTAATGTTTTATTGCATTGCTAATCCTTTTCCTTTCAGTGGTGTGCAGTCTATTTACAGTTCCTGTTAGTTAGATGTGGATGTGGTCTTTACAGAGACCCTGCAGATCTGTGTATGTGTCTATTATGTGTTGCTATTGTTGTTATTGTAATAAAGATACCCCAGTTCTTAGTGAACAATTGTGCAGAGGTTGTTATTATTAATGAGGCTAACCTTTCTTCTAGTCAGGTGCAGTCAGGTGAACTGATGCATCTCCCGTCCATGTGAATGGTAACTGAGCAAGGGGGTGGAGGAGAACTTATATTTGATAATAACCTTTGCATAGTGAACCAGTGTACTTCTTATTCTTGTATGAGAAGGTAACCTGTTCTTCTAGTCAGATGCAACTATGTGAACAGATGCTAACCCTGATCAGGTAAGTGGTAACTGAATAAGGGAGAGAGGAGCCCCTTGAATTGAAGGATAAGTTGTGCATCATCTAATTTGGCAACTATTGTGTGATCCAGAATATTGTAGTACTATACCCCTGATGAATAGTGAGATTGATCCCTTTATGTAATGGTAATCATAGGATATGCTGCCGTTTGGGTAGGTTGTCTGGGTTCGTCTGGGACCGCGAGATCGCCGCTGATGCTGCCGTCTGGGTAGGTTGTCTGGGTTCGTCTGGGACCGCGAGATCGCCGATATTGCTGCTGCCGTCTGGGTAGGTTGTCTGGGTTCGTCTGGGACCGCAAGATCGCCGATATTGCTGCTGCCGTCTGGGTAGGTTGTCTGGGTTCGTCTGGGACCGCGAGATCGCCGATATTGCTGCTGCCGTCTGGGTAGGTTGTCTGGGTTCGTCTGGGACCGCGAGATCGCCGATATTGCTGCTGCCGTCTGGGTAGGTTGTCTGGGTTCGTCTGGGACCGCGAGATCGCCGTTGCTGCTGCCGTCTGGGTAGGTTGTCTGGGTTCGTATGGGACCGCGAGGCCGCCGATTGCTGATATTATAAGAGGTCTGGGTATGTATCTTAGGAATTCCCTGTCCTTAGGTGGTAGATATATGTTGTTACCTATTGTAAATAGGCCCTAGGGAGGGGGAGGTGGTAACGTTCTGGCTGAGTTGGTGATGCTCTGATGAGCTGGTCCTATCTAATCTGAGAAATCAGGCAGAACATACATACACTGAGTCATCAACGTGATGGCGTTCACGTTGCAGGGAATTCATTGGCTAACAGAGCCACAGCGGAAGCGGTCCGACCGGCTTTCGTAGCCACAAAAAAGCGTTCTCAAAAAAATACATAGACGGAGAAACTATGCTAGCGGTAAAAGCCTCATTAAAAGGCGACTATGCAGCATTACCTCTCGGCTATCTACTCAGTTATACATACATAATTGATGCAAACTCCGTTCCTTTTGCTCAAATCCCTGGAGTGGGGGACAGAGTAATTCCAAACACGAACAGGAGAGTCTTTTTAATAGCAGACGCACATATGGGATTGGGCCTAAGGCACCAAGAGATAGTGAAATCTCTAAAAGAATTACAATCAGCATACTGGTGGCCGGGGATGAACTTGCAACATTACAAATTTGCAAAGGATTGTCCAAACTGCAACCGAGATTGCAGTCGTGAACCGGACCAGACTAGTGCTAGGATACCTCTATTGGAAAGCATAAGGCTATCTATACGCAAAAATCCAGCAGGATAAACGCGATCCCATAAATATTAAGACTAGATTCACTTAAAATGCAGACCCCAGGGCTCGGCTGACACCAGAACTGTTATAAAAGATTTGCGAGTCTTTATCGGCATATACGCAATTGCAATGCTACACTCTGACCAGGGTCCTGCGTTTAGCTCTAGGGCTTACAAAGAGTCCATGACCAGCATGGGCATTGCATTGCGGTACTCTTCTCCATTCCATCCTGAGGGAAATGCGGTAGTGGAAAGAAAAAACCGTGACATAAAGCAATCTATAACGGCGAGGGTATTAGGTTCGGGTGATGGGTGGGTCAAACATTTAACTAGTGTCCAACGTAGTCTTAACAATCTGCCAAGAAATTCTCTAAAAGGTCTCACTCCCTACGAACTATTGTTCGGTACTAGAATGCATATCCAGGACTTGGACAGTCACACTGAAGAAAAAAAACCTGTCCCAGAAAGACCTGTCTGGATTCCAAAGATTGGGGATCTGGTCAGAGAAAAGATCGCGGTGAAGAAGGAATTTGGGCCTTCTTACAGAAGAGCAGTACCTGTCTTAGCTGTCAGCGGAACAAGATCAGTTGTACTACCGCCCCTTGCTGGTAAAAAGGAGAACCGAGTTGTATCCATCGACCTGGTAAAACCACAATCGTGTGGCCAATAATAAGTAGTAGGCCCAGTGGACTCCCAAGAAATAGCAGAAGACCAAATCTTGCTACAATCAAAGAGGTTCAAACTGAAAGACTAATCACTTTTGATAAACCTGCAGTGAATAAAAAAGGACTATGCAACAAAGCCATGGAACTTGTGCCTCTTGAAACCCAAATTGCAACAGTTCGTCAAGAAACACCAGCCCACATCGATGTAGCCTCAGACTATGCTAGTGAAAAATCCAAAAGCAAATGAAAATTCGGAAGCACTTCCAACAATTGACAGAGCTGCATCTGGCTACTTCATCAATTTCGATGACTTGAGCATGAAGAAACGCCAGCAACAAAAACTTTCAAAGACAAAGTAACTGATCTCTTTCATCAACTTAAAGAAACATATCTGATTTCACCATGGATTGAATTTTGGATTGTGTTAGGTGTACTTTTCCTCCTGCTTTGGTTCATCATGGTCCTTTGTTTGGGAAAATTCATTGATGGAACATATAGTACAATGGACAGAGCAAGTCAGAACATCAACTTGGTCCTAAAGCCTCACACATCCTCTCACATCACAAAAAGAGAACTGTCACCAGTGAACATCACAGCCAATCCAATACCCGGTGGGATAGCATGGGACAAAACTGATTATGAAATCTATGGCCCGATCGAGCTCTTGAAATATCTACACCAATTTAACGATTCATTAAGTGACTTTGTGACACAAAGTACTTTCTCTGATGATTGGGACTTTAAAAATATTAATAATATGAGGTCAGATTTAGTAATGTCAGCTAAATACGCAGAACATGATTATTTACAGGGTTCATCAAATTATGACGTTATATTGTTATAATCATTTTGGTCATCACTATTTGCATAAATCTGCTCAACCTAGAAATGTTTTAAATTATAATCAATGGGAGCATTGTGCAACACCGCCTAAAGGCAGCTCGAAAACATTTTATGAGAAATTCCCATACTTCTCAGGTTTTAACACAAGTGATGCAGAAACGTTTTATTTTAGAATGTCAAATAAGACAGGAATGAAAACAATGTTGACAAATACTAAATTGATTTATTCTGAAACATTTTATGAAAAAATGACTACATTTGGTTTTGAATTCTGGAAAAACAACATTGAAACAAAAAACATCTGGGGTACAAAAGAATCGCAGGTCCAAGGTTTAGAAGCATTATTTAGAGCCTGCATGATCCCAGAACAATTAATATTCCTGAATGACACCATTCAGCAAACATACTGTCTTGGTTTAGCCAAGATAAAAGACTTAAATAAACCGTCTATTCCGAAGCCCATGCCTGATAGTAATAGCACTACAGATGTGGAGATAGACGTATCCCATATTTTACACCAAAACATAACACATCCTGATTGGAAAAAATGGTTGATCAGGCCCACAGAAACAAATAACTGTCAAGATAGATTCCTGAACAAAATACAGGGGTTTAAACAGACCAGGCCAGACCCTAGATACTCCCAGAGACAACATCCAGGGATAGTTACAACATACAGTGTAGGGAACCTCTGCCTTGAATGGCTACAGAAATCCACACTGGCTGAAATTAAGCAACACTTGACTTTACTTAAATACGGTGCTGACTTGCGTGATTTCATACTGGGACCACGCAAACAGAGTCAAAAACGTTTCATATACGCCGGTATATACGCTGCTTACAACGAAGCTTGGAAAGTAACACAAATTGAAACAGCTGAAAAAATACGAGAAATTGATCGTATTAATTTGGAGAAATCACTTTCTGTAGTGGACAATGGGTTAACGACTCGGTCCTCCAGAATATATACACTGGACAGCATTGTATCATCTGCTACTGATATAATAGAGCAGGACTTACTAATGTTACAACATGGTCAGTCCCAATTACGTTCTATCGTACAGCTTGGCTGGACGTTGCAAAATCTGCGTTCAGGCTACGTGCCATGGCGTTTAATCAACGTAACATCATTATTCTCTATCTTTAACCTTACTGATAAACAAATCAGTTTGGCACAAAAAGGAGCAGACTATACGATTCTGAGCATTGAAAAACTTGGGAGATTACCATTGACAATGTCAGAAAGACCTGTCATTGAATGGATAATACATGGGACGATTGCAATCCCAATAACAACTTTCCAGTTTAAGTATTGCCAAAAATATATACCAGCAGGCCTGTATGAAAGGTTGGGTAAAGGATACATCAAGTCAACATGGAAATTACCTCATACACACAAATGTTATAGTGAAGGGAAAAAAGAGGTATTCCTTAGTGGTAACAATTGTAAAAAATCACTAAGTGGTACACTCCTGTGTCAAGGTATTAACCTGCATGGAGCCTCCGAAGGGTCTTCAAATAACCTTTCATGTCACCTGCACGGCACTCCTGCAAAACAGATAGAGCCATTTTTCAGACAGCTTTCCAATGGCAGCTACGTTCTAATAAGTGACCACAGCTGTTGTGGCATGGTGCCAGGAAAAGCCTATCTCGTGAGCGTTAGTTCCATGGTCACTTGCTGTATGCAAGCATTGTATCCAAACAGCAATCCAGACATGGAGGCGGGAATATGGCCTTCTTTGAATATCTCTTCTATTCGAATTGATACTTTAAGCAGAATGAAATCCATTCTTTTACAAACAACTGTCCCTTTAACCTCGTCCAAAGAGACATATGATCTGCAAGTTGCAAGGACAGCAGCAGAGATACATTCCCTATTATCAACAAATTGCCCCGTACATTTCGTAGAAATGTTAAGCCAAATTTTAAACATGTCTGATACCAGTGGCATCGCACATGTATTTAAAACAGTTTTTTCGGGACTGTTGACACCCTTTGAAACAGTTCTGGGCATCTTTTCGAATTTTGTCCATTCTGTCTTCGGCGGTCTGCCTCTACTTTTGGGACTCGTAGCAGGAATTTTATTTTTGATCCTTCTGCTCCGATATGGCAAGCCAAGCCACAGACAAGACTCCAGCAACGATGGGAGAAACGATCCTAGCTATACACTACCGGGACCGCATCACTAAAGTCCTTGGATTAGCCCGGCTAAGAGATCTAAGTGCAATCTGGTTTCTTTCATTCAGACCTATCTGGCAAGATTGCATCTTACCTGTGCTTCGATGCCTGCTATGCGGAGAAGAATGCGTGTTGGACGTCTGTCTTACACTACTATCAGCAGTACCAATGGATATAGATACCTTGCTAGGTCCGGTAACGACTCATGCATCGTTTTGTCCCCAGCGGCTACCTATTCTGATGACAGCATTCGTTGAGACCTCACCACTACGAGTAGGTGGCGGTGAAGTACGAGAGGAAAGCAGCACCAAACAGGTACAACCTTCAGTGAGCATTGCTGATCCTGACATCGATGATAGCAATCATTCTCACATATGCACAATTTCAGCATTTTCGAACTTGGTTGAACTTTCACCAGATGTTGTAGACCAATTTTTTGCAAGCCTGTCTGAAATGATGTTCTCCCCGGAACAAAAAGAATAACTTTTTAAAACAACAAGCACACAGCGTTCCCTGAACTCTGAATTCAGCCTCCAGTTTTGATAAACACAGCTATTGAAAACAATTGGAACTATTTTTCCCTTGAGAGCGAAATTATTTTTTTTCCACTTGCAAAATATTTACCCTTTTTTTGGCACAAAGTACTCTGCTTAAAGTAGAACTATTCTTAGAGAACAGAGCTTCTATTTTAGGAACTCTAGAGACAATATTTTACCTCAGCCTCTAGCACATGTATAGCATTTGTATAAATATGTGATGGAATGGTCTCGACCTTCTTTTCTGTATTCAGAGCCATTTCATGTGTAATTTTCGCAATTCATTCAGCTGAGATATATATGCATTTACCTGAATGATACCACTGCTTAAAAAGCGTATAGTACCAATACTCATTTTCGTGTATTTACCATATACCATTTCAAATGCAAATTTTGTATTTTGCGGTGGGTTGTTAAACACACATGCATCGTTATGTTTAATTGTGCTTAGTTTTTAGTAATGATGGACATTAATTTGTGGAATGGGTGTTGTGTTTCTATCTAGGACCCTAATTCGATATACCCGATTTATGCCCTTATATGGCTATAATAAATAATATCCCTATAAAGGCATAAGAATCATATCCATATTTAGTAATAGCCCATGCAGCCCAAATATGGCATGGCTACTCCCCTAGACTCCTAGAAAGTATAACGCGTTCTTTAAACAAACCAAGCCTCCAGCAACCCGGGAAATCCCCCTTCTCTTGTGTTGATTTGCACAAGAACTGCTAGAGTCAGAAAGAACTGTTAGTTCTTGGTGACGTCTTATGTCCAACCTTACGTCAAACCCAGCACCTTTCAGGTATAAATATACCAACGTTGCCTTAAGCAAACACACAGTGGTTTGGAGCAGAGCTGCTATCTACTTGCCCGGAAGCCCAACTGATGCGAGGAGCCAAAGGAAGCCGCCCCTCCCTTTTGACGCACTGAGAAAGACGCTGTCTTTTTCTCCAGCCGAGAAAATCCAGCTCCGGTGTTTCCAGTCACTCTTGCGGGTTGCTGGGATATCGAGTCCTGAGAGAGAGATACAAGACCTCCTACATTCTATTACCAAGGTACGGAGCTGACTAAACCCTTAAGAGAATTCTTGATCCAGATCCTTGGCAAAAACCCAACTTAATTTAAACTGCAACTTACTTGCTCCTTCCCACGTATTAGGCTTAGGTCTGGTACACCGGGGTAGGCGTAGATTAGAAGCACCAGTTGAGTACGTTAGTCAATGTATTTATGTATGTATATATTTTATCCATTTTAAAGTATCATATGGCTAAGAAACCATATCAATGCTTTTACAGTATTATTTCATAATACTCCTTTTACTGTACGCACTTTACTTTATGATAATTATTGCAATTGTGGCAATTCATTTCTCTTGCATGAGAAAGAAGACTGCTCAATAAATAACACCTTTTATTGAAAACGCCCGTCTTTCTATTTCTCTACACTCTGGTGAAACTAAGTACTCACGATTGACTGAGTGAAATAGTTGCCTATTGTTTTCACACGACTCTAGAGATACACTCTTTATTCTGAGGGAGCAAAGTTGTCATGTTATATGGTTGTCAGAAGCTAATCCCTTCTTGTCTAAATCAGGAGAGTTAACTCTTTCCTGAACATTCGAGAAAGTTTCTAGTGACCTCTTAGCTAGCTGGCAAAACTAAATAAGTCTAATATAGTCAGTAGAGACCTAGGCGACCTCAGTCCTACGTCTACACTTCTGAATATATTATTCCAATGCGCAGAGCCTATTGGGAATATAGGAACTACACTACAGGATCATGCGCTCATCTCAGTTTTTCTTACTTTCCACGGCGCTCGGCCGCCGCCATCTGGCTGGCGCCTCCACGACTCCTTACTTCATTCAGACTCAGTGGTTGCGAAGATACGTGTCACTATTACCCACTATCTTGCTGATAATGAGGTAGGGGATACACCCCTCTCATCGATCTGGGAGGCATTAAAATTAGTAGTGCGGGGAGAATTTATAGCGCTTGCAGCGACGTATTCCCGACTGCGCAAAGAGAAGTGCGCTGAGTTGGAGAAGGAAGTTAGTGACTTGGAGGCGATCCATAAGAGGACTGGGGCCCGAGGGTCTGGAGGGAGTTGAGAGGAAAAGGCGCATGCTGAATCACCTTGACCTTGATAGTGCGGCGCATGCTTTATTGCGCTTGCGGCACAAGTTCTACCTCTGTGGGGACAAAGGGGAAAGAATTCATTAGGGACCCTCAAGCAACTGAGCAAACCACTGATGCTGCCATTGTGGATACCTTTCGACAGTTCTATCAGATCTTATATAGAAGGGAGGGTGCGGCCTCTGGGGGAATGGTGGACTATCTGGCGTCTTGCGGCATTACGTCCCTCTATTGGGAGTCGACGGAAGCTTTAGACTCAGCGATCCGCATTGAGGAGGCCATATCTGCAATTGCGCGGTTGAAGGTAGCTAAATCTCCAGGGCCAGATGGCTTCTCTGCCATATTTTATAAAACTTACTGCATGGAGCTGGCTCCTCTTTTAACCCACCTTTTTAATTCCTTTCTTGATACGGGTGCGGTGACTCGGTCCATGGCTGAGGCGGCGATCATGGTCATTCTTAAACCTGGGAAGGACCGTAAAGATTGTGGTTCGTATAGGCCGATCTCGCTGCTCAATATTGACGCCAAATTGTTTGCGGGTGTGCTGGCTGTGAGACTTAGCCCCATGATGGACGGAGTTATTGAGCCAGATCAAGTGGGATTTATCCCAACTCGGCATAATACCAAGCGGTTGCTCCACCTCATGGATTTGGTTCATCGCTCTCAGACTCAGGCCTTCTTGCTCTCTATCGATGCTGAGAAGGCCTTTGACCGTGTAGAATGGGACTATCTGTTCGTTGTTTTGAGGGCATTCGGGGTGGGGTACAACTTCCTACGGTGGGTCCAGTGCCTTTATGCGGCCCCTAAGGCGGTAGTGAATGGCTGTAAGTCAGCCCTTTCCCCCATTACTAGGGGAATGCAACAGGGATGTCCCCTTTCCCCGTTGCGCTTTGCGCTCTATAAGGAGCCCTCCGCCCAGCGCGTTAGGTCCAACATCGGTATCTCCGGGATCAAGTTTGGTGCTGATACTCATAAGATCAGCCTGTATGCGGACGACGTCATTCTATCATTAACCCAACCTCACTCCTGTTCATAGTGTTATTGTGTGAAAGAGAAGGCAACTTAAGAAAGAGTGTCCGTTTTAAAGGTTGGCGTCAGTTCTATGAGGGCCAACCTCAGATATATAATAAACTAGGGTTTTGGGGTGACTGGAGTGGCACTTAAGAGGGAGAATATATTTTCAGTCTGTTGACTTACATATTTGTAGGTAATCACAAACTCCACTCCAACACTTTACCAGCAGAAAAAGTTCCCAAATGTACTCCTAAAAGTGTAAGATGAGGTGTTCCTTCCTCCGACAAACATGTTCCTCATGAAACGGAGTACAACTGTGCACTATGTAGAATTGTGCAGATAGAAATAATTCTATCTTGTCGCAGAAGTTAAATCTTAGATATTTTACAGAAATTCACTTAGAAAAAGTTAAATTAGATTTCTAGTCCTGATCTTTTCAGAATTCCCAAAATGAGTAAATCTACACTTATGTGAGGTTGTAAACCTTCAGGGGTAGATTTACTCATGTCTTTAAGAAGTCGGGTCATAGTCAACCCTACATTTCCAGCAGTATTTATGGGAAAAATTCAACTGTTATATTATTAAATACTTTCCCACATGGTAAAGCTTCATCCCAATTTCCTTATTGATTTAGACAGCGTCCCCTCCCCAATCCCATCTTTAAGTGAGACTTACTCCTCCCTTTGACAGTAGCAAATCTCTGACTGTACCTAGTGTGGAAATGTGCCACCAAAAAATGTGGGAATATTAAAATACTTACACGTTTGTTGGTATTCAGCTACAGTTCAGACCTATCAACCCTAAAAGGCCCACAACCGGCCTCAGTAAGACGATTCCTAAAACAATGTGTCAGTGAAAATTCAGGTTTCACTGGTCATTACGAAATTTGAAAACATAAATGTCGATATTTGTACACCTCTTTGTCACACATATGCTCAATCCACTTTGTAAATCTGTATCACAGCCACTAGGCATTAAATCATAAGCCGGGGAAATAGCCACTTCCTAAATCTTAAAGCACTAAACAATATGGACTATAATGGATGGACCAACCATCATATAATATAGTGAATACATTAACACAAGGCACCGTAATATTTGACAACGTTGCTTAAGATAGTATAGCAAACAAAGAAAGCAGTGCATGATGATTGGGCATTACTGAAATACATTCAATTAGATATTCACAGCTGGCTGATACAATAGACCCCAAAACAATATATGTGGCCTCTTAGGAACACAAAACACAACACACAAAAGAGTACACTACAATACTTAAACCGTAGAATCGTCAACAAATGCCTTGGTTAACCAAATTTTGATTGAAGCATTTTACACAATCCCTTAATATGCATGGAGCAAAGGTACCAACCTTGCCAATCCCAAGATGTTGAAAACTTTCATGTAGCTTTCTAAAAGCATCCATGCTTTAGCTGTATGACATTATTGATGTCCAGCTATCATTTTGCCACCATTTTGCCGTCCGTGTTGCTGCCGCTTTTTTGAGCACTCTTCCCTCTTACCTCTCGCACACAAGGGCTCCTCCCACCTCCAAGGACCCCATTGAGCAGGTCCTCGCACCAGCTCCCCCACGCTGCTTCAGGCCACCCTCTCGCTCACAGCTGAGTGTTCTTGGTTTTGCATAGTCTGAATTCCACTTTCATAAAAATAACGTATCTCTGCTAACATTGGCCTTTCTGGGCATTTTCATAGTCTTATTCCACTTTAACTATCAATTAATCAATCAATCAATCAGCATTTGTAGAGCGCAGCAGTGTCACCCCGGGGGTATCTGGACACTGGAGTGAATATATCTGTAGTGGCAGCTCCACCCGCTACAGATTTTGAGAAAATAGTGGGAAGAGGGAAGAAATGTGCTGTTGAAGGCAAAACAGAGGGCAGAAAAACAAGCGAGCAGAAAATGCAAAACAGAGGGTAGAAAAACTAGCACAAAATGCAAAACAGAGGGCAGAAAAACAAGCAGAATAAAGCAAATGAGAGGGCAATACAATGAGCAGAAAAAGGCAAAACAGAGAAGGGAAAGGGCAAAACAAGGCAGAAAAACTAGCAGAAAAGGCAAAACGGAGAACAGAAAAATGAGCAGATAAGGCAAATTGTGGGCAGAAAATTAGCAGGAAGACCAAAACCATTCAGAAGAGGGCAAAAGAGAGCAGAAAACGAGCAGAAAGACACAAAGCGAGGCCAGAGAAACAAGCAGAAAAGGCAAAACAGAGGGCAGAAAAATGAGCAGGAAAGGCAAGACAGAGCAGTAAAACAAACAGAAAAAGGCAAAACTGTGGGCAAAAAACAAGCAGAAAAGGCAAACAGAGGGCAGAAAATGAGAATAAATGGCAAAACCAGAGGTAAGAAAAATGCACAGAAAAGGCAAAACAGAGGAGAAGAGGGAAAAACAGAGGCCAGAAAAATGAGCAGAAAAGGCAAAACAGAGCAAAGAAAAGGGAGCAGAAAGACAAAACAAAGGGCAGCTAAAAGAGCAAGAAAGGCAAAAGAGAGCAGAAGAGGGCAAAACAGAGGGCAGAAAAACGAGCGCAAAGGCAAAACTGAGCAGAGGAGGGCAAAACAGAGGGCAGAAAAACAAGCACAAAAGCAAAGCTGATGGTAGAAACGCAAGCAAAAAAGGCAAAATAAGCAAGAAACAAGCAGAGAAGGCACAAAGGGCAGTAGGTAGGCAGGCAGCAGAGGATGGTTCACTGTGGGCAAGCTGGAAAGGAGAACTGTTGCGGGGGGTGGGGGCTGGCACAAGGACCTGCTCTATTGTAACACTGTATCTTTGTATCTGTGTTAACTTTTGCATTTCTGTATCCACTGTTCGTTTTGCCGCAGTTTTGCTGCTTGTGTCGCCGCTGTTTTTTTGCCTGCTCTTTCCCACACATCTCCTGCCTTCAGTGCTCCTCCCACCTCCCACAACCTAATCAATAGAGGCTGGAACGCAACCCCGATGAGCATGTCCATAAACAAGTTCCCCCTCGTTGCTACGTGCCAAC
Organism: Lissotriton helveticus; assembly: GCF_964261635.1. Taxonomy (NCBI): domain Eukaryota; kingdom Metazoa; phylum Chordata; class Amphibia; order Caudata; family Salamandridae; genus Lissotriton; species Lissotriton helveticus. Next base: position 825,546,559 of record NC_136057.1, read on the forward strand.
CACTAGCTCACAGCTGTGTGTTCTTGGTATTGCATAACCTGTATTCCACTTCCATTAAATAACTTTTTATCTCTTCTAACTTTTGCCTTTCTGTGCTTTTCATAGCCTTTTTCCATGTTAACTCTGTTGTAACATTGTGTTTTTGTATCTCTGCTAACTTTTGCCTTTCTTTATCCACTGCTCGCTTTGCCGACGTTTTGCCACTCGTGTTTCTGCTGCTTTTCCAGCACATTCTCTCCTGCTCCCACAGTGCCCCTACCCCCTCCAAGGACCAACCTAATGGATGCCACAGCATATTCCCATTTGGCAGGACCCTGTACCAGCTACCCCTCACTGCTGCATGCCGCCAGGTAACTCACAGCCATATGTTCTTGATTTTTCATGGCTTGTATTCCACTTCAATGAAAGTAACTTTGTATCTCTGCTAACTTTTTCCTTTCTGTGCTTTTTTATAGCCTTATTCCACTTTGACTCTGTTGTAACATTGTAACTTTTTATTTCTGCTAACTTTTACCTTTTTATATCCACCACTCATTTTGCTAACATTTTGCCACTCAAGTTGCAGCTGCTTTTTAGTGCACCATTTCCCTTCCACCTCCTGCCTCTTGCCTCCCGCTGGCAGTGCCTCTCCCACCTCCAAGAACCTACTTAATAGAGGCTGCAGCAGGGCCGAGCTACCCACATGCCAAAGGCAAACCTGTCTGCATCAATCTTTGCTTGGACTGCACTCAGGATGACCCGGAGCCTCCTTCAACTGGGCGGCATGGAGATATCCCAGCATTAAATAATATGCCTTGTACTGCCCCCCAAAATCAGATGGCGGGGAATCATCCGCTCGCCATTGCAAGGGAACATATAAAGGTATCAGCACTTCCATCTATCCCATTTTTAAAAAAGGAATCTCCTGCACATTTAGTGAGACAGCTTTATTAAATGTTTCTCCCTTTATTAAACAGTCTAAGGCTGAAACCAATGTTGCCCCCCGGGCAGGGTGCCTCTCAATCTGAATGTGACGGGGTAAAATCACAGAAGGAAAAGAAGAAAATGTTTGGGTGTATTACGAAAACGTAAACCAAAACAATTTAGGTTTTTTGCGGTCCCTGAGGAACCTGACAGTGCTACTTTGTGCGAAATTGGAAAGGAGTTAAAGTCTGTTTTGTTCCATGCCGATCAAGAATTGGAGCGCCCAGATGAAAATCCTCTGGCTTCCTCCTCCATTGAGATTAAAGTACCTATGTCGGGGGGATCAGGGCCAGAGGAGGGGCATGGGTGTATGAGGATAACAGGTTATAATGAATGAAGGGGCTTGGTATCTGAATGTGAGAATTAAAAAATAAGGATATATTTGGTCGATATGAAGAGTATGGTAGTAAAATCAAATGATGCCTCCTGGAGGTAGGGCAGATTGTGGATAGTTCTCCCCTAAACCTTTTCCGTATGGATACTCTCCATGCACAGATAGATCCTAATCAAGGAAGATTCTATGGGGGGGGGGGGGTTGGTTTTACCTCTTCTTTAGCACAGACAGTAGAAATGGGGGCTGAACAAAAGCATAGTGATAGGATATATGTAGGGTGCGAGTCATGACAAGTATTCAATACCCTGATCTGTGCTTCCCTCTTTGATAAGAGAACTGGGCCCACTTAACAGAAGTTTCCTCTTGCAGTTATTATCTGAAATCGAGGACCTAAGATTCGTAACAAGTAGAGATATTGAGTGGGTTTTATTAGACCATCGTAGTGGGCTCCTGAATTCAAAGTTACTTTTAGCTCAATGACAATCGAAATGTTCGTCCTGGTGAAGGTTGAACATTTTAGGAAAAATGGGATTGATTTTTTTTTTTATATGAGAAGCCAGTAGTTGCTCTGATTTAATCATATGGGAAAGATCGCCAGAGCTTAAGTACAGTATTATGTAATAGCAGGAGTTTTGTAAACCTGAAAGATATTACAATTTCGGTTGGTAGTAACATAGGGAAAAGAATGATTAACATTGTGCGATAGGACCAAAGGTCTATCAAACCCAGTGGAGAAGTTGAATGGCCCAATTGTGTTGGGTAGCTGGTTCATTGAATGCTTCTAAAGAAAATATTAAATTTCCTATGCTACAGTGGTAGCCCCATGGGAGATTTCCTGTAATGGTACTTGGCACGTATAGTACACCCGCGCTTTAAGCTAAGTTCCTTAATGAGATATGGTCCAAAGCTAATCTGCCTTCAGGAAATATGGAGTTGTGTAGATTTTAGTTTTGAGAATTTGTTTGTCGTTTGTTGTGCAGCAAAACCTCCAGTAAAAGGCCATGCAAGTGGAGGTCTAGCTATTTTACTTAGCAGCAGTATTAACTGAAATCCTCTGGTTTCTATCCATCCGTCAAATCTTTGTATTTAGTTAAAACTGACCTTGGGTAATGTAACACAAGGTCAGTACTCAACTCTTTTACCGGTAAATGTATCCATTCCACCTGGGAGGGCGTCTGACTTTCTTGTTGATTCCATTTCTCCTTCTGTGTATAAAACTAGTACTTCAGAAGAGTGCACATTGATAATTGTGGTGGGTCTTTATAATGCTGAAATAGAAAATTCTTCTTCTCTGGCTTTCAGCAACCAAGAGTTTGAAGAAGTATCAACCAACCCTGAAATAACGTTGCCACGCCATACTAGATCGGATAGGCGAGGGTTGAGTCTTTTGGATTTTCTGAGAACTAATGATCTAATTGACTATATGGTGGTATTATATCTACTCTTTGGAGCATTTACTCAGACCTGAGCGACCACAGTATTTTCTCAGTGGATGTCAATTTGAAACTCAGGATTCTTGAATTTTGGAAGCCGAGAAACGGAAATATTGTGTACAATATAACAAATGGGCATACTTTTTGATCTAATAAAAATCTGACATGCTTAGGGAGGTTTGTTAAAAATGCGAGCATTGGTCCGAAAATCCCATCATCTGGTATGAGAAGCATCTGGGTCTATTCAGATCATGTGGAAGTGAAAACTAGCTAATGGCATTAACCTCCCGGTGGTTACTTGGTGAAAGGTAAAAAAAATATGCAGAGAATTAAATGACTTCGTAAGGGGCCATTTTAAGCAGGCATCATTGACTAGGCAAAGGGAAATTAATAGATTAAAGCAGGTAAGAACCAGATTGAAGGCTTCCAAATATAGGGGGATGGAGGTTTCAAAATGGATTAAATTGAGAGAGGTTGCACAATCTGTTGACTCACGTATATATTGGGCTCTAATATCTGAATACTGTACAGTAGAATTAAGGCAGAAGCCATCTCAATATCTGATGCAGAATGGACCCAATATATTTCAATATTATATGCATTAAATACTAGGCACAAGTTCAATCTGGAGTCAATTGACGAGTCTTCCCCGGGGAATGCCTATGGCCCTCCGTCCTGTAAGGAAATAGAGAGCCTTATTAAAGGGACAAGGTACTCTAGTGGGATGTGCCTGGACAATCTACTGATGGCTATTATTAAACAAGACAGCCTCGTATAGGCTCATTTCCCGTACCTGCTGTTCTCTTACTGCTAGGCTTACAGCATATTTCTGTCCTCTTGGTGAGGAAGCATAGTGGTTCCACTATATAACAAGCATTGGCATAGCCAATAGGTCTCGCCTTTGGGACCTTATAAGTGTTTAGTTATCCAGCACAATATCCTTGGTGCAACAACTTCAAGTGTTGCATGGCTAAACACTTATAAGGTTCCAAAGGCGAGGCCTATTGGCTCTGCCAATGCTTGTTGCCTTTGGTGAGAGTCATATTCTATTATTGTCCTGAGGGGTTGTGTCTCTGACATTTTCTTACAGGAGAAGTGAGTGAAATACTGGGAGAAGAGGTAACTTTGAGCTGGTGTAGATAATCACAAGTGAGAGAACAGAGGAAGACCTCTGATGACAGGTGACTGTGAGAGCTTTTGGAGCGGTCTAAGGGAGAGATATTGGACTGCAAGTGACCGGTGAGCTGCAATGGTGTGGAGGGGGAGCAGCAGGGTGGTAGGTGGCTGCATGAACTGCTGGAGAGCTGGGGGTGCTAGCTGACAATAGGGTTTTGGAGGTGGGCCACCAGGGATTTACAGGCAGGTGGTAGGGTCCAGGGACAGAAGGGGAGGGTATTGGCCAGCAGAGCAGAGAGCAGAGCGATTTCATATAATATGGTGATGGATAGTCCTGTTAATCCATGTAGATTACCAGTTATCAAGCACACCGGTTGGCAGGGACAGTGTATTTTTTACCCCTCCGACCCTCACTCAGGTTTCTAAGAGTTAGGTGACCACCTTGTGTCAAGGGGTATGCACTGCGAATATCGATTATTTTACAACCCATTAGCAGAGCTTTGTTGAGACGGGTGTCAGAGATTGCAAGTCAACTGTCGCTGTTATGAACAGGTGCACGCAGGTGGTTGGTTGAACAAGTTTTAAAGTTAGTGCATGTAAAGTAGGTCTAAATATGCGTCCTTGCACTTTAGGCAAATGGCCTCTAGAAAGTGCTACCAAACGGTACTGAAAATATCAATACCTCCAACCAATATGGCACAAGGCAACACTATCCTGCTCTGTCCACTACAAACTTATCCGTCACTATATGCGATTAAGTCACCCGGAACTATCCCACGGGGTATATGCCTCCGGTAGTACGTAAATAGGTGTAAATGATATTTATGAACTACCGGAGGCGTATACCTCGTGGGATAGTCTTTGACTTGGATACAGATCCTAGTCTGGGACTGTTTCTTACCTAAGTACGGGATTTTAACAGACAGCGTTGCTTTGAGCAACGTAATTTAAAGACTGGATATCTCCTAAGGTTCTGGGTGACTTAATCGTATTATAGCGATGGATAAGTTCATAGTGGACAGTGCAGGATAGTGTTGTCTTGTGCCATATTGGTTGGAGGTTTTGATATTTCCGGTTCCGTTTGGTAGCCCTTTCTGGAGGCTATTTGCACCCTGGCTATACAGATTCTAATATTGTTATTGGGAATTTATGTTGTTATCCCGAAAAAGGTGATGGCCATATACTAGTGCCCACCGAAACACGCCGATGCTTATAGAAGAGAAAACTATGTAAAATCTGTGGGGACAATTGTATCGGATAAAATACTTGGAATAATATCTACAGTGATTACAATTGATTTGCATTTGATTTAGTAGCTTTCTCTGGAAATAGGAATTATTTTTCCTTCTTGTGTTCCCAGTTATGTGTAAGAAATTAGGTTTTTGTACAAACGTTTGTATCAACGTGACTAAAATATTGGCCTTTCTGTCCTTCTGCTGATGTTTTTAAAGTTTGTATGCAGTTCTGGTAGGGACTGTTAGTTTTTTATTAAATGTATTGTGTATTGTGATTTATAAGGTCCCTATGATTTTCTGAATAGACTTTGTAAATAAATGTGCATTTTAATCCATGTTTACATCTGTTTGATTACATTTCCTCCTTGTTCATTGTCATCCTACTGGTGTACAGAGGCTGCACGTACACAAGTGGTGTGGTGAGTGCGAATTTACCCAAGGGGATTCTTTTTGTGACTTAGGTCTCTGTTGTTACCCCTCTCCTTTGGTGGTTGGGTCCCTCTCTCTTTCTTTGAGATAAATTATTCTCAGCCTCAGATAAACGAGTTACCCCAGATCGAGTTGAATCATAAACAGTGAAAGAAATGCAGAACATTTCCTTATAAGACAAGAGGCAACCATTATGCAATAACTTTTATTGCTGCCCCAACATGCAGCCGTTTAAAGAACATATATTACATCACAAGTAAAATATTACATAGAACTTAAAAAAACAGCATAGCAACAATGTAACTATGCATCATCCTCTTTTGTTTGCTGCTCCTGAACAGTTAAGTATTCCCACTAGGTGGCTCTGACTTTATACCTTTTTTTAAATGATTACATATAACTTAAACTAAGACCTTTTCCTATAACAGGTTACACAAGGTAAGTGAATCTGGTTTGTTTCTTCTCTTTAAAAAATTACCCTTCCAATTTTTGGTTGGGTTCCTACTCTCCTATTTCCTTTTATACCCTTGCAAGGAAACATCACCTCATAAGTTATAACCCAGCTTATACTTATTAATTAATTGCCAAACAAGCATTGTCATTTTTAACTTAATAATAAATTGTCATTTTAACTTAATAATAATGTTTGCCATTCTTGGGGCTTTTGAAGCACTTGCCTGTTTCCCGTTCAATTTCCCCTGAAGCATGGAGATCACCCCTGATCTGGCCTTCGGAATGCAGTCTCTCCCCAAAAAAACACAACGGCTAGCCGAGCCGGCGCACAATCTGTATCCCCCATTGCAGTCTCTCACAGCCTGACTGCTAGCCGTCTGAACACTCTCCGCCTGATGTCCCCGAACCATCTAGATGGGGAAACCTGAGTTTTGGCTCCTCTGACACATGAGAGCTCACGAGCTGAGCCAAGTGATTGGACTGTGTCCCATGGAGACACCCATACCAAGCTGCGAACTGAGGGGGGAATGACGCATGAGCAGGGCAACAGAAATAAAAGAGGTCTCCTACTATAACGGTAGCAAGCGTTGCCATAACAACAGGCTTAACGAGAAGGAGTCCCTTAGTTTACTAGATGCCTACTGTAAAAAAAAGGGGGGAAATGAAAGCAGGTTAAAAACCCTTTTGTGTTAGACTTCTGACTAAAACATGTCAGACAATGAGGTAGAGTGGAGTAAAAGCATTCACCTTAATGAAAGTATGCTAATTAATTATTTTCAAAAAGAATTCAAGTCCTCACTGAAAGAGGTAGTTGAGGCTGCCCTTAGCAACATAAAAAGAGAATACTATGAGGAAGATTTATATCTCTCTCTCTGAAGATGAGACTCCCACTAGAAAAGGAGGTAAGGCACTGAAAAGAACAAATCATTTAACTAATGTTATTACCAATAATGGTAGCCAGTGCGCCACAAAAGAGAGAGAACAATCTCTGGGTAGCCTATGCACTACAAATGACCTTGGTACCAATAGCGGCTCAACAAGCAAGAGCAGCCTTATTGGCACAAATAGTTCAGGTGTCAACTGCGACACAAAAAGATCAAGTGGCCTTCATGGCACAAAGGACCCCAGTCTACATACTGGAAATTAAGCCTACTCCTACAATATATAGCCTGAGGATGAGTAGGACAAGTATATCTTCGATCCTCTTAAGACCCTAGATAATGACCTCCTAGATGAGGACCTTGACTAGCCTTCTAACTCTAAGGCCATTAATGACCCTACAGGGTTAGAAATGTTAGATCCAAACCAAATCACACACCCAAGAGGGTCCGATTGGTGGCCTATGGACCACGTAACAAAATTAATACAATCTGCATCCGCAATTCCCTGGAAAAGCAAATGTGAAACTTAATGAGGGCCAAAATGCCTTAGACCCTTCTTGGACAATAAATCTGGGATGACACCAAACGTATATCGATAACTAATGACCTTTTTATTTAAAACTGGAAGGGATCCCAGAAAAGGGCTTGAGCGTTGCCTCAAACAGTGCCAGGATAAAGCTCTAGATATCCTGGGCCCTCTTGCCAGAAAATTAGATCTGGCTGAGAAAGCCTTACTCAAGGGCGCACGTGTAGATATTGATCTACTGCGTGGTTGGAGCCAAAGCGCACTATGCCTCCTGGGTAACACTAACGCAGGTGTGAGAAGGTGGCCTGGTATTTGCTGTCCACTTATTAAAGTGGGCACCTTTTACCAGTCCAAACAACCCTTATAGTGATGTAAGAGGTCAAAGATAACCTTAGCTATCCAAGTAGTAGCTGTGGAGAGCAGCCTTCAGGCTTAGTCTTGAAGGAATGTTAGCAGCTTGTTTTACCAGAATGCAACCTTATTGTATTGGGTAAATGAAAAGGAGAACAACACAGTAGTTATAAAAATGTGCATTTATTATTATAACACACCTTAAATACCTCACAGTATCTGCTACACACAGATAAACACAAACCACACAATACTGTAGCACAGAAACAATTGTAAGTAGCACTTATACACAGTGGGCTCCAGGGGAAGACCAAACCATACACTAAAATAGTGGTATAAGAAGCACAACTCGAGTCAAGACTGTCTAGATGTTGTAGAATTGCTGGGACCCCAAGGAACCACACCAGGTGAGTAAGGAGGGACCCCACGAAGGACGGGTGCAGTGTGAGAACAATTCAATGGGAGAGTCACTGTGCAGACTTAAAGTTTAAGGACCCTTCCCAGTGGATTACGAAGAAACCCTTTAGAACATAGAAGATCGGAGAGCCACCCCACCCGTGGACACTGAAGTACTAGAGGTATCTATCCCAGGGAAGCCGGTGCAAAGGGCTGAAGTGGCGTCGGAAACCGTAATCGATCTCAATGGGAGACTTCAAAGAAATGCCACTGCTGGAAAGAAGAAAAGTGTCCGATGGAACCCACTGGTAGATTCTTGATGGGAGGAACCTCAAAGCAGAGGGGACAGTGTCTGGGTCATTCAGGAGTGACCAGGGGCTCGGTAGACAAATGTCCACCAATACTGGGTGCTTCAGGTGTGAAGATAGGCACCTTGACTAGGAGATGTCAAGGACAACTAGGAGCTGGATACGAATTGTGGCACAAAGGATGTTGAGTGCTGAGGGGTCAGTGTCCGGCAGAAGCATCAACAAGCCTTGGCAGCAGCAACCCCCAAAGAAGGTTGAATAAGGTTACGCTCCGGCCCAGTAGTGACCAGGAGACTCAGCACAGCAAGGGGAGTCAGGGCAGGCCTGGAGCAACCAGGGGAGCCTAGGAAATGCAGTGTTGTCCCTCAATTTGGACCCACAGGCCAACGGCACAGGAGTTGCGAGCAGACCTCTAGCAGTTTCACAAAGTCACAGCTTGTAGGGCACAGAATGTAAGGAGGCTGAAGTCCTTTGTATAAAATGTGCGCAGAGGTTAGGGCTATTGATAGCCCAATGCACTTAGCTGGAGAATGCAAACAAGCATATGCACTTGCAAGAGTACGTCGTGCACATGGGTTCAGGTTATGCATTCCCCACGAGGGATAGTGGCCTCAGACTTGGTGAGAGGGCAGCTCAACCTCAAGGAATGTAGGAAACCACCTTGTATGTCACTTGAGTCTTCGGAGACTGCAGGAGCTCAGGAGCAGCAGACCAGTCAGTTGCATTGCAGTGCCTGTTAAAGCAGGGGAGTGACTCCTTCACCACAAGGGAGATACTTCAGTTGTCCTTGATGCGCCACTGGACCTGCATGGAGCCTGTATGGTGCATGGGCACAGACAATGCTGTGGATGGAGAGGGAAATGAAGTTGGGCCCAGTCAAATTCCAGCGAAGTACAGAGTGTCCAGACGGGGAACATCCTTTACAACGGAACAGTTACAACGCGGTACCCTTACAACGCAGGATTTACAACGAAAGTCATTATAACGACTTTCGCTGGAGGACGCTCTAGGATAGGGAATAGTTAAATTTACTATCCAACACCTTCCCTACTATCCACGACACTGGAGTTGGAATAGTAAATTAAACTATTCACTATCCAGCGCCCCCCAACGCAAGTCGTTGTAACGACGTGCGTTGTAAAACCTGCGTCGTAACGGTATGCGTTGTAACGGTACGTGTTGTACCGTCATAAATCCGTCCAGACGATTGAAGTACAGTGGTTTCTGGTTAAGAATCATGTCCAAATTGAATCTAGGGTCCTACAGCCAGCTAAGCCCTTTTGTACCCACAGGAGAGGGTTGCACAGATTCAGGGGACCCTCCCAGTGGAGGGTCAGGACAGTGGGGAGGATACTCGCATGTCCTTTGTCCAGTTTCCAGCCAGAGCAGGAGCCAATAGCTCCCAGGACTGGTTTGAACTGGACTATGCACAGTGACACCAAGTGTGCCAAAGATGCAGACTTTCAGGCACTTCTGTCATGCACCCACCCAGCCCCAATACACTGAATCCTGTCTGGGAGGTGGTCACACCTCCCAGACAGGCCTATTGTCCTGCCTTCTCCTGCTCGATCTTGGCTCTGCAGCAGGAGGGCAGAAATGTGTCTCTATTTGGAAGCAACCATTTTGTGCTGTCCAGGTTAAGAAGGCTGGTACCAGGAAGACCACGGACCCCATGAGGCTCACTTCAGAAGGGTGGAATCATACCTCCCACAATGGTTACTGGTGTGGAGGGATCATTCACAGGTGTTTGATACCAAACACAACATGTTTTGTTGCAGGCGTTTTCGAGATAACATTTTACGTGACCATATAATGCACCTCTACCTATATGTCTGGCTGCGTCACCGACAACCCGGGAGAATGGTCTTCGAAGGCTGCAGGGGTGTTCGTCTCATGCAGGGCCACCCTCTCATGTAAAATCCAGCACCTTGCCTTCAGGATTGTCAAAGCCTGCTAGAGGGGTGACTGATAGGTTTTAAGTGCAAACCTATATCTAAAGTAAGTGGTGCATGCACCATCTTACACAGGCTGCAATAGCAGGCCTGTAGTTCAATTTTTCATGGCATCTCATGAGTAGCATAATACATGCCTCAGCCTATGGGAGGCCTCTCTGGGTACCTATGCCCTTGGTACATGTGCACCATGTACTAGGGACTGACAAGGGTACCCCAGTATCCAATCTGGAGTATACCTAAGTATATGCATAATATTTTAGGGAGAAAGCAGATAGACTGGGGTCCTGATTAGCCGGATCCCAGTCAGACTAGTCAAAAACAATGTAACATCAAGCAAAACTTGGGGGTAACCATAAGAAGCAGAACTCATTTTCCTACAGCTGGCCTGACAGCAGAGCGTAGAAGAGCCATTCTCATGAGGATAAACCCTAAGTTGGGAGATTTGGCTAACAAAAATACTAAGGGCGACCAAAATGGTTTACCTTTTGGAGAGAATTTCATTAAAATCTTGGGAAAATATGTTTCAACATTTTCATCCTTTAGCAAAGCTCAGTATAATATGACACACATGTTTGGTTGTAGGGTGTTCGGGAGGGCTGACAGGATGGCACAGGCTGTCAGCCGCGGGCAACAGAGGGCCCACTACTACCAATATAATCAATGAAGTAAGTCTGGACGACAATTCTGTGGAAATAATACCTTCTTTCCACAAAGAGGTTGAGGCCCCCATGCTCAAGGTGGCAGAGGCAGATTCCAAGGAGGTGGACATCAAGGTAAAACTCCTAAACCCTTTTGGTTCTTTCCTTTTAAAGGTAGGAGGAAGACTACATCTCTTCAGCCAAAATTGGTACCTGATAACAAAGGACCCTTGGGTTCTCAACACTTTAAAAGGGTTCAAAATAGAATTTACCCACACACCCTACCAAAAACCCCAACGCAGAGTACTGATCTTAGATCAGGATCAGAAAGCTTATGTAGAAAAGTCACCTTCCTGAGTGGGGCAAAATGTTTACTTCATCATCATCCAGAATTTCATTCGAAAGATTAATGATCTTTAAGTCAGTGTTAACATTTTCACAAATCAGAGTATCAATAGTATCACATGTTCTCATTATAGCTGTTTCTTTGATTTTGTCCCCACATTAGACTTGTTGATTGGAACACCTTTTGTATCTGCCCTTTGACCTCCTTCCCCCCTCCTTGTTTTGTTTGGTCTCTTTTCAATTGTAGGCAGTTTCTTATTCTGAGTTTGGCCAATTCCTTTTGAAAGGAAGAGGCCCCTTCCTCTAAAGGGACATCTGGCACTGTGGGATTTGAGGCAAAACTACTCAATGATTAAGGGTGAGCGTAGTGGGCGGTAGTGGGGCTACACGGAGCATCACGAAGTGGGGGGGAATCTACGCACACCCGCACACTTCGGGTAGCCCCCCTACGCGCTGCCCGCCTCTCTCCCGCCCTCTTTTAAATGAGCCTTATAATCTCTAGAAGCATAATAAAGTAATTAAAAAGACTTACCAGAGATGCGGCATCCCGGGGCCCCCTCTTCCTGCTTTATCGGCGACTTCTTCCTGACAAATGCGCATGTGCGGGCGCTCGCTCATACGCATTTCTCGTGAGAAATGCGCATGAGCGAGATGCGCATTTGTCAGAAAAATGTCGCGATAAAGCAGGAAGAGGGAGTCCCGGGACGCCGCATCTCTGGTAAGTCTTGTTACAATGCCAATAGCTTAAAATCACGTAAATGTGAGACCTATTGGATTGCAAATGCTTGTTAAAGTAAGTGCGCACCTACATTCTGAATAGGACATTCACAGTAACAGGGCGCACTGTCCCAGTCTGCCCCGGTGCACAAGGTGTCTGTTGTCTAATACGGTCCCAGTGGCCCTGTTAACCTGACTGCTCCTTTGTCACAGCTGGTATCATTTCCTGCTAACCGCTGGAGCTTCCCTTCTTTTAATGAAAAAAACTTTCTTCTCTCTTGAGCTCTCAAAGTAAAAAAAATATGCAGAACTGTGAGTCCGCAGACTTCGCACAAACCCTTCACCAGGGTCCATGCAGTTTTGCTGTGCCCATGGGCCCTACCTTAGAACTTCCAGACAGATGTGGACCGCTGGCCTCATCCCATGTGTTGTGATACCATGCTCATCCCATGATGACATCACCGGGCCTACTCTCTGGAGTTCTAGTTGGAACATCAGGCTTGGCGCTGCTGCCTACTGCATGAATATTAACAAGATTTCTGACTGACTAAGGCTGCTAGAAGTTTTTTTTCAACGTTATCTTCAAATACCCTTGCAAGCTCTTCCTGGAAGAAAAGTGGAGCATCTACCGAGCCCGAGGGCCACTTACATAAGGCCAAACTTGCATAGTGCAAACTCATAGGTCACTGCACAAGCAGTGTGCGTGCACATCCAAAGTTATGTGCAAATGCATGCGAAGATGTGCAAAATCTACCCCAATGCACTCCACCAAAAAGGACTTCCCAGGGGCGTTGTCATTCAAACACGAATTTGCAGTGTGAGTCATGGCCAGCCAGCCACGATCACATTGTACTATTTTGTGTTATAATGCATTTACCAATGTCACCTTACAGCATGCAGCGTCCACGTTATAGGTAACCCTGGGCGAAGGACTTCGCTATGCCCACGGAGTGGGCGTAGTGTTGCCTACTTCGCCCTTTGCAAAGTAGGTGTAGCAGGCAACACTACGCCCACTCCGTGGGCATATCGAAGTTGCCCACCACCCGCCTCCCTCCCACCCTCCCCTACATACCTAATTTGTGTAAATAATGAAAGAAAAGTGAATAAAAGGCACTTACCTTGTCCGCTGCATCCCGGGGCTCCCTCTTCTCGTTCGGGCCGCCGTCTTGGATACCAATGCATATGCGCGGCCGCCCGCGCATGCGCATGCGCATTGGTATCCAAGACGGCGGCTCGAACGAGAAGAGTGAGTCTCGGGATGCAGCGGACAAGGTATGAATGAATTAATGAATGAATGAATGGAGTCTTGTAATACGCAACTTAGCCCAGGGGCATCAAGGCACCAGAAATATTGTACAACTTGTAAATTTTCTAGTGCAGAACTACGGGTACGCCTCTACAAAGAGCCAGATTTTTGGTGCTTTACGAAAGAGCATAATAAAGGGTTGTCCGGCCAAATAAGGGGGAAGAGTGTTCCACAGCCTGGGCGCCAGGGAAGAGAAGTCTCTCCCTCCCCACCTCGCTTTGTAAAAGCGAGAGATTACCAGAAGATTTTTACTGGAAGAGCGAAGAGTTCTACAGGGAGATTAAGCATGTAAGAGGGACCTAATACCCTCTGAGCCTGAACCATACAGGGCCCCATGGACAAGACATAGGATCTTAAACGAGACCCTAGACAGGATGGGAAGCCAGTGTAGATTCTTCCTGGCCAAAGAGGCTGGGGAGAGTCTAGGAAGATTGAGAACCATTCTGGCCGCTGCATTTTGTATATTCTGTAAGCGTTGAATGAGATTCTTATTAATGCCTGAGTAAAGTTCATTACAATAATCAAGTCTCGAGGAGACGAGAGCAACAGTGACTTGCTTCCGAGCTTCAGGAGAGAGGTAATGAGCGATATTTCTCAAAATCCTGATGATTCTACAGCAGGTGGAAACCGCCCTACTGACCTGACGATCGAAGGAGAGCGAGGTATCTATCAGCACACCCAGGTTCCTAGCATGTTGAGAGGGAAGGGGACAAGCCCCAAGGGAAGAAGGCTACCAGTCACTCGACAAGATATCCTGGTTGCCCCCAAAGATCAGAACTTCTGTCTTCTCTCCGTTTAACTTCAAGAAATTCTGGATCATCCATTGGGAGACTGCCTCCATACAATTCCTTAAGTTAAGAGCGGAGGAACTCACCGAATGGGAGAGGGAGACCATGATCTGGGTGTCATCGGCGTATGACATTACCACCAACCTAAAAGATTTTACTAACCTGGCGAGTGGAGCCACATAAATGTTAAAAAGAGTGGGGCTCAGGGAAGATCCCTGGGGGACCCCACACTGTACGGGTTTTGAAGGGGAAATGAATTCACACAGCTTCACCCTCTGTTCTCTTTGATTGAGAAAGGAGGTCAGGAGGCTCAGAGCTGCGCCTCCGACACCGATCTCCCTGAGACGAGTGACCAGGACAGAGGGAGACAAGGTGTCGAAGGCTTCTGTAAGGTCGAGTAGGACCAAGAGGGTAGTTTGGCCTGTGTCGACCTTCGAGCGGATGGTATTGATGACCACCGCAAGGGCGGACTCAGTGCTGCTAGCTCTACGAAAACCGTGTTCAGATGGATCCAGCAGGCTGGAGTCATCCAAAAAGGAACTTAGGTGATAGTTAAGGTGTGACTCCAGTATCTTTACTGGTGCGGGTAGCAAAGATATAGGGCGGAAGTTCTTCATCACCCCAGGATCCAACGAGGCCTTTTTAAGGAGAGGTTTAACCACCGCCAATTTCCAAGAAAGTGGGAAGGTTCCTTCCAAGATTGCTAGATTCATCACCTCTAAAAGAGGAGGAATCAGCACCTCCCTGCACTTCTTGAGTATCTTAAGAGGGCAGGGATCCAGAGGGGAGCCCGATTTGGTTTTATCGAGAAGCAGGTAAGAAAAGGGAAGTTTATAAAACTGGGGCATGGCACCTCAGAGGAATCCTTCGGCCGACAGTCAAGAATGGAAGGGACAATAGGAGGAGGTGCAGGCAAATTAACATTAAGTGATTGTAATGATGTATAGATATCAGCTATTTTAGTGTGAAAGAAGATGGAAATCTTATCACAGAGCTCCTGAGAGCCCACTAAAGGGTCCGATGTCTGAGGAACAGAAAGGGAGTCTATAATCTTGAACAGATATCTGGGAGAATTGAGGGAGGCTGTCAGATTAACAAAATGAGCCTTCTTTTCCTCAATTATGGCCAGTTTATATTCTTTAAGGAGGCGTTTGTGAATATCTCTCTCCTTAGGATCGAAATGAGCCCGCCAACACCTCTCCTGTTTTCTAGAGCCCTGCCTTAGCAACCTAAGGGAGTCGGAGAACCAGGGTGCCGAGGGACTCTTTCTGGCAGAGAAGTGCTGTCTAGCAGGGGCCAAGATGTCTACTGCTCCCGAGATGGAGTTGGAAACTTCCAGGGCAGCGGCATCAGTATCCCTCAGGATGAGAGGCCTCAGTCTGTTCATAAATGGAACAAGTGTCTCGTTGTTGACCTCCCTATATCTCCTTCTTAGTTCCCAGTTACTGCGATCGGTAGAGGTGGGGACAGAAATAGAAAATGTAAGCTCCAACGGAACGGACAGATGATCTGACCACACCAAAGGGATAGGGGAACCTATCTTTAGTCTGGGATCATTAGAGAAAACTCCGTCCAGCTTGTGGCCGGCAGCATGAGTGGGATTATCAACAAGCTGGCTCAGGCCACACGAGGCTAACGTTTCCACCAAAAAGAAGTTTCACTGGAGTTCGAGTTTTCAAAGAGAAAATTAAAGTCACCCAGCAGGGTGATGTTGGGTCTATCAATAAAAGATTCTAACATCTTTAGTAGTTCATGGCTAAAGGTCGACCTAGGTCCAGGAGGCCTGTAGAACAAAAGACCTGAGAAAGAAACTGTGGGCGTAGAATTAAGAGAGAAATACATAGCCTGAAAAGAATCTGTGGGGGTGGACAGGTGTTTGGTACGGCAGATGGAGGAACTTTTATGTAATATACCCAGTCCTCCTCCCCTTCGCCCAATTCTGTCTATCCAAGATAGAGTATAGCCCTCAGGAATAGCATCAACCAGCTCAGGACCTGAGGATTCTGACGCCCAGGTTTCCGTAATAAATACCCAGGACGGTTTCTTGGAGGAAACGAGGTCTTTAAAGGCAATGCTATTTTTAATTAATGATCTGGTATTAATAAGAAAGTCCTCTTCAATAAGAGTGCCTTTTATTTACTTTTCTTTTACTATTTGCACAATTAGGTATGTAGGGGAGGGGGGCAGGCGGCACGTAGTGGGGCTACGTGAAGTGCGTAGGTGGGCGTAGTTTCTCGCCCACTTTGCGTAGCTTCGCGTAGCCACACTACGCATACTACGCCCACCCTTAGTTATAGGAAATAATGCAATGGCAGGAAAAGAGTCTTTTCATGGTGTATGGTGCCGTGATTTTAACACAGAACAGCTCAGACGAAGCAGAATGCATGTGTCCCTCCCATGCTGAAATACATAGATTATGATAATCCAACTGCACAGCACTCTCCCTTTACAAACATTTCATATGGGTGTGCACAAAACACAAACTTTCTCCCACACAGTGGCATGTACAGAGCTGCATTAAGTAGATGAGATCTAAAAAAAAAACCTTTTCAATACAATATGACTCGCATTTATGCAAGACCTATTGCACGGTAAATGGGAGTGCAGGCGGACGGCGGGGGGTGAGAAGGCACAAACAGCTGGAGTGCGGGCGGTGTGTGAGAAAATAGTACTCTAAATAACATGTACCGTACAGTGTAACACTCGAAGTAAAGGGGACAATAGCCATGGGAGGGAACAAATGACGACATGGCCATAATAAGGTGGGTCTAACAGGCCTCATAATCGATAAGAAGACATAATTTATGAAGGACAAAGACAGAAGCCAGTGAGAAATTAAATGAAAAATATGGGCAGAGAGTGAGGCAGCTTGTCTTTCCATACTCTACTACTGCATGCGTCCCAGAGCGAGCAGCGCATGTGTGCTGCTGCTAAAGCTCGACCTAAAAAAGGGGTGTTCGAATACAGATTTATCTAGACGATATGTTGATAATGTCAGAGAGTCAGAAGAAATTGTTAATACATATGAAGTGGACAATAGACCTTTTAGAGGGACTAGGATTTATTGTCAATACAGAAAGGTCTGTAACAACTCCTACACAGAACCTAGAGCTCCTAGGGTTTCAAGTGAATACCATCAAGAGACAATTACAATTACCCCTGAAACTATTGTCCAAAATAAAGAAGGAAGTAGCTTATGTCTTAATCAAGGATACACTGAGTCTAAGATCTCTAGCAAGAGTGGTTGACCTACTGTCCTCCTCTATTCAGGCTGTTTCCTCAGGTCCCTTACAATACAGGGCCCTACAGAGACTAAAATCCTTGGGTTTGAGGAAGGGTCTGTGGTATTCAAACAAGCTTCCTTTGTCTCAAGAGGCACCACAGGACCTCCTGTGGTGGTGGAACAACCTGGACAGTTGGAATGGGAAGGCAATCTTCGTGATTGTCCCAGATTACATAGTGGAATCAGACGCAAGTAACCTGGGAGACTAGATATGACAGAGACAGGAGTGAAGTGGTCACAAGAGGAATGTTAACTTCACATAAATTGTCTCGAGATGATGGCTGGCATGAATGCACTGATGAGTTGCAAGTTCTCCATTAGGAACAGTGTAGTACTTTTAAGACTAGACAGCTTTACAGCCATGTCCTATATCAATCACCTAGGGGGCGCAAGACCAAAAGTACTCACATATATGGCCAAGTAAATCTGGTACTTTGGTGGACCCAATTTTTTTTACTGAAAACTATTTATTCCTGGTCACCAGAACATAAGGGCAGATTGGAACTCGAGGTTTCTATGGGACTCAAGCGACTGGAAACTAACCCAAAAACCTGCCAAACAATTCAGAATGTGTTGGGGCCAATTCAGGTGTATCTGTTTGCCAGCAGATTAATTTATCAAGTGAAAAAATATTACATCTGGAAACCAGACCCTAAAGCTATGGGAGCAGATGCCCTGCTCCAATCCTGGTACAAGAAGAGCTGATATGCCTTTCCCCTGTTGCTTGAATCCAGAGAGTATTACTGAAAGTATTGAGAGAGAGATAGAACATCATACGGGTAACTCCCTTTTGTGATACACAAGTATGGTTCCTGGGGGTCTTGGAACTAGCAGTAGGCATCCCACATTTAACTCCAGGGAATTTATACCTTCTCCTAGGGCAAGAAGGGGAGCAATATCCTCTCTTACAAGAAGGAAACATAAACCTTCTTGTTTGGAGGATTTCAGGAAACCAAGCAGATACTCAGGTCTTTCAGAAGAGGCTTACAGTCTACTGAATGTGTCATGGGCACCAGGAACAAGGACAGGATACACAGGGGTATGGAGAAAATGGTCTAGTTGGTGCCTGGAATGGTATTTGGATCCCGTTGATGCTCCTTTAATCAATATTGCCAATTTATTGGCAGAATTATTTAGATTTGGCTTATGTTATAGAACTGTTAACTGCTATAGATCAGGGATTTCAGCAAGACACTCACTAATACACAAGTTCTCTGTTGGTAGCGACCCTTTGATCTGCAGAGTAATGAAAGGGATAACACTTAGACGTCCTCGCAGGCCTAAATATCAGTTATGGAACGTTAACCTTATCTTTGACTTATTTATGTCTTGGCCTGACAAACCTTACCTCTCAAAAAAACAGTTGTCTATGAAACTAGCTACTCTACTCTGCCTTATATCTTTCAGAAAAGTATCAGATGTTAGAGCATTAGAAATCTGCAATAGAGACTACTCTCCAGATTTAGTTCATTTCAAGATATGGAAAACAACATAAACAATGTCACAGAGTATTGTTTGCCCTTATTTGAATGATTGTAAAAACTATGTGTTGTAAGTTGTTTGAAAGCTTACGAAAGTAGCATGTCTGATGTTGGTGAGAATGACGATTCTCCAATTATCATACAGAGAGAATCTTGATTTTATTAAAGACAACGGAGGCTGACATTATGCAATAACTTTTATTGCTGCTCAAGATATGCAGCCCTTTAAAGTGTAACAATTACATCATAAATAAAAACTTTCCAAACAGCATAACAAAGTGCCATGGTAACCAAATATCATCCTCTTAGAGCTGCAAAGAAAAGTAATTGTAGCTCTAAATTCTTCCATCATATTAAAAGGCTTTTAAGGAATCTGAATCCGAAAAGAAAAGTAAAAAGGTAATACTTGTTCCCGGAAAGGACAAAGATTAAATGCAAAAGCGTTAATAACAAGAATAAGCAATCAGTCATAAAACACTTTTTCAAATAAAACATCCACCAGGAAGGGGTGGGAGGGATAATGTCAGCCTCTGTTGTCTTTAATGAAATCAAGATTCTCTCTGTATGATCATTGGAGAATCGTCATTTCATTACAAGACCGGAGGCTACATTATGCAAGTTCAAAGCTTTTCAATGCGACAGTGCTTACATGTTCTACAGGTTTAAGATAACATTTTACAAAAGTTGAAATATTAGACCAATTTGCTGCTTTCAGAATATCAGAAAGGGAACCTCATTATGGGAGGAAATGAGGTCAAATGGACCAAAGAATGGTGGCCCAGTTGTCTGGGTCCCCTGCCCACGCCCGCACAAGAAGCGAAGAACTTAGGTGTATGGGTGGACAATAAACTGTCCTTTGACAGCCACGTAAAGAGGACTGTTGGCAAATGTTTCGGGGTGATGAAAACCCTCAACCGCACCCTCGACCTGTTACCCACCAACTCCAGGCGCACCATGACACAGGCATTAATAACGTCCCGCATTGATTACGGGAATGTACTACTCATGGGTACTTCAGTAAAAAACATAAACAAACTACAGGTTCTACAAAACTCGGCAGCTCGCCTGGTGCTAAGGCTTCCCCGCCGTGCCCCCTCACGTCCTTCTCTAGCAGCCCTCCACTGGTTACCAATCAGTAAGAGGATTGCTTTTAAAGCAATGCTATGGTGCCATAAAATAATTCATCACAGAGCGCCGGCATATATGTCTGATCTGGTGTCTGTGTACGAACCCAACAGATCTCTCAGATCCAAAGGAATGGGTCTACTGAAAACTACCTGCCCCAAAAAAGCGAAAATGGGTGGCAGATCATTCCGCACCTTAGCCGCCAGGCAATGGAACCTCCTGCCTCTAGAGATTAGGTTGGAGAGTAATGAATTAGTATTTAGGAAGAAGCTGAAAACTTGCCTCTTTGCTGTGTGAAATGGCTCTCTCTTTCCTTCCTCTGCTGCTGCTGTCTTTCTCTATAGCGCGGGGACACGCCGGGAGGTGTTACCATGCGCTCTACAAACTCCTTTAAACTAAATTAAACCCCCACCCCAAAATACTTTACTGGCCATAGCGCCACGAGAGGAGTGTGCACTGAACTTGGACAAATCTATTCCGTCTTCAAACATTACCGTTCTTACCCATCTAGAAATCGTAGCAGAAGAGACTGCCTTATAGGGTTTGACAAAATAAATTAATAATTGGTTTTCATTGCAAGGTCTAAAAATACTCATTTTTTGTTTGTATACTTTCATACAACTAACCACACATAGTTTTGGAAAATCCAAAGAAGAAGGGTAAAAAATGTCCTCAGACACGGTCTTGGTCCTTTTCCATATTTCGAACAATACTCAATCTGAGGAGTAAAACCTGTTACATATTTCCAACTCCTTAACATCAGATACTCTCCTAAAAGATATAAGACAAAGGAAAGAAGCTAGTTTAATGGATAACTGTTTCCTTGTAAGCAAACAATTGTCTGGCCAGGATGAAAAAAGATCGAAAACAAGGTTTACGTTCCATAAGCAACTATATTTAGGTTTAGGGTGACGTTTAAGTCTTATACCCTTCATTACTATATGAATCAAAGGGTCGGGTCCAATAGAAAAATCATTTAACAAAGAATGTCCTGCAGAAATTCCTGATCTATAGCTGTTCTATAACATAGTCCTGAAATAAAAAGGTCCGCTAAGAAGTTTGCTACTTCTACTACAGGTGCCTCCACGGGATCCATATCCCATTCCATGCACCAACCACACCATCTTTTTCAAGCACCGGTATATATTCTCCTTGTTTTTTTTTTTTGCTTAAGGCAGCTTTTGAGTCCCTGAGAAGAAACTGTGTCGTCTTGAGGAATATCCCTTTTTCTTTTGGTCAAAGCAGCTTGAACTGCCTCCCAGCTTGAACTGCCTCCTTTAACCCCTTCGCTGCGGGGGTAATTCCCCCGCTGTGCTGGGGAAGAGGGGGGCACTCACAGCACCTGCATGCTCATGACGAGCTCAGCTCATCATGAGGCATGGCGCTCCTGTGCTCATGACGAGCTGAGCTCGTCACAGGTGCACCGGCTCCCGTGGAACGCTCAGCACAGCAGGGGAATTATCCCCGCATGCGAGCGTTCCACGGCTCATGATGAGCTGAGCTCGTCATGAGCACCGGAGCACCGTGCCTCATGACATGAGCTCTTCATGAGCATGGAAAAACCTAAGAAGGATTTAAGTTATTTTTCAAAGAGACTCATTAGAGAGTTCTCTGTGAGGTGTGTGTCACTAGTACCATCAGTATTATTTTCAGACATATTTCCCCTCTATTTTTTATAAGTAAGGGGAAAAAATATAAATGAGTAAAGAAAAGAATCGTTAAAACACTATAAATATGAGGCAAACAAGGACTTAAGTCCCTTTAAAAGTCCTAAAATATGCTTAGCAGGCACTTAAATCCCTTTAAAACTGCTAAAATATGCTTAATGTACTCTTTTTCGGAGAGGAACAGACAAAACAGCTGATCGTTAGCTCTGCGCTGTGCGTTGGCATGGAAACGCACAGCGCGAGCCGAAAACAGCCTAACTTTTGTCCTCAAAGGGTGTAAATTTCTCTTAGTGGGTCCCAAAGGGAGGCATCAGATACGTCGATCCCGCTCATTTTTGTTTAGATGGTCACATTTCTCAAACTGGAAAGGAAACGCGTTCGGGTTCAGAGGCGTCTGGTTCAGACGCTTGAGTTAAATCTAAAAATCAAAAGAAAACAGCCTAAAAGGTGCATGCTTTTGAAGGGTGGGAAAAACGAGGAAAGCGATCGGATATACAAACTCTGTATAAGTATGAAACGGAGGTTGACACGCTCGAGTTAAAGTGTGTCTAACCTCCGTTAGGGATGCCTCGTTTCAAAGTCAGACTCCGCGATGTTAAAAGTGGGTGTCTAGGTTGTTAAAATGTTTTAATTCATAACAAAAATAAGTAAAAAAAGGGGGGGCGAGTAAGGAAAGAAAGAGCCCAACCATAAATTGGAAGAGTAAATAAAAGAAGACAAACTTACCTTTAAAAAGGGGTAAAGTTGTCTAATAAACGTTTTTAGTCTATAAACTATAAGGTTACTTAACAAACCCAGAAAAACTGTGAGGAAATAGGAAGTTAGATCATTCATTTATATCAAAATACACCAAATATGGGAGAAAGGAAGAAGTTATACTTAACTCTCCATGAGCAGCGGATAAAAGAGGAAGATATTTGGTTGCCATTGCACTTTGTTATGCTGTTTGGAATGTTTGTATTTATGATGTAATTGTTACACTTTAAAGGCCTGCATATCCTGAGCAGCAATAAAAGTTATTGCATAATGTAGCCTCCGATCTTGTAATGAAATCAACTGTTGATATCATTTGTGAAACCATATAAAGCAGTGTGGCATTAAACAGCTTTAAACTTGCATAATGATAGCCTCCGGTTTTGTAATGAAATGGCGATTCTCCAATTAACATAAAGAGAGAATCTTGATTTCATTAAAGACATCGTAGGCTAACATTATCCCACCCTCCACACCCGTGTGGAGTAAGATAAATATCTTTAGCATTATATATACTTTTTGTTATATCACAATGTTATCTATGCATGTCTTCTTGCATTTGCTTAAATGTATAGCTTTATTTTTTCTTTAATAACTCTTATTCTGATAACTTAATTACATTTCCTTATAAGCTGGTATCACCCGTTTTTCTCAAATTGTTTCCAGAGAATCCATCACTGTGAAGTTTCTATTTTCAGCAAACTGCATCACCAATATTAGAGGATAAAACTGATGGGATTAACTTTTCGTCACAGCCTTAAAGGGATAATGCATAGTTACGTTATAGCTATGTTGTTTTTCTAAGTTCTATGGAATGTTTACTTGTGATGTAATACAAGTTCTTAAAAAGGCTGCATATAGGGGCAGCACTAAAAGTAATTGCATAATGTTAGCCTCCGTAGTCTTTAATGAAATCAAGACTCTCTCTGTATGTTAATTGGAGAATTAACATTCTTGGTTTCGGCATCTATGTCCGTCAGTGGGTGTTTAATTTCTCCATCATCACTGCGCCAAGGCTAAAAGCTGTGAAAGTGTCTAAGAGCAGACATGATAAGCTATATTTGACACCTGATATTAAAACCTGAAATAAGGACAGCCTTTGTGCATCTAAAAATTGAAATAACAAATGCAGCAGTATTAAATTCCCCTGACTACACTAGAAAATTGTACCTCTTTTCTCACTGTGTCAGCCAAGTCATGACAGCAGTCCTCACCCAGAATTACCCCATGGGCCCATAAGATCATTGCTTACTTTAGTGGCATGCTGGATTCTGTAATGAAAGGACACTACCCTTGCAAATAAGCTGTGCCACAGTTTAGAAACACACCCCATAGTCATGGGTCCCCCTTTGACACTGTACACTGAGCATGCTGTGTTTGCAATACTACAAAAGTCTAGGACCACCCTTACCACACATAGATTATCAGGCTATGAAGTAATATTTGCATTACCGTTACTGAAGGTTGGTAAAATCCACACTGTACACCCAACAACATTCTACACCCACCACATTGCCACCACAGATGATGAGTCCCATGATTTTGCTACGTACTCACCAGATGAGTAGGGGACAGCAACAGAGGACCCATTGCCAGAGAGTACAATATACTTTGTTGATGGGTCCTCTACAATTTATCAAGAAACAGGGGTCAGGTATGGAAGAGCTACAGTAGTTAGAGCACAACACAATTATTCCTCTGATTCCCCCGATATTGTACAGCAGATTGCACTACCCTCACACTACTCCGCGCAAGCAGCAAAACTGATACTGAAATTTCTCCTGAAATTGTGGAAGCTGAAATGTATGAGTATATGTGTGCATTAACAAGCACTGTGCAGTTTCTTTCTACACAGATATCGACATAAAAGGAGAAGGGCCCCATCGATCCTGATCTCCCACTCATCCCTTCCCGATACAGATCTTTGTCCGGAAATTTAGTTGCCAGTTAAATTACCCAATGTTTAAAGGACCCTTTAAAGCCACGGATTCCATGCCAACATCTGTCTGAATTGCTGAAAAGAAAGCATGGATACATTGGAGCGATTTCAGGGCTGACCCTGCACCACCTCAGCACTGAACAGCCGACAAGAGGTGGGCATCTAGTTTCCATTGATTATCCCAGAAGAGGACGGTGATCGTTAGGTCATCCATGGACTCAGCCACAACACCTGCATCACCTCCAACACAAAAGATTCTTAGAAAAAAAATGTGTTTTTACTTTAAGTCTCTATCTTATTGTCAAAGTGGCACCAACAATGTTTTATTGGTTCGCTGTTCTTTCTTACTGCCTGGCTCAAAAGAATTGTATTCCTCAAAAAGGTGGTTACCCAACCTACTGTACATCCAGCATCCTTTTCCCCTTCCCCTGCTGAAACCTGTAGTGATGGTAATGGCACCTTTACTAATGCAATGTGTTCCAATGCCTATATTGCCTGTAATGGTACTACTAATGTAACAAGGTGTCCCTCTTGGCTGTCCCATCAAGGGGATGCCCGATTGGCCAGACCCCAGCCTACCAAGATCCCAACTGATTTCATCATGGACCTTCTTCGTGTCGCTCTGCAGAATAACTATTTTATGTACAAAAACACTTACTACTTGCAAATAAAAGGAGTATCTATGGGCGCTTGCTTCGCCCCAAATTTTGCTATTTTATTTGTATACAGCATGGAGAAATCCTTGATCCTAAATTCCATCAACCCATACCAGCCTCAAATTCATCTGTGGCGCCGGTACATAGATGACATTTTACTGGTCTGGAATGGACCATCCGACACTCTCCTACCCTTTGTTGACTGGCTCAATACCGCACAGGAGCCGGGCAACAAAGAATGTCCCACTATTACCATAAGGTTATATGTACCTAATTGGACAGCAAAACATGTATAGGCAACAAAAAACCCAACAGTTAAAGTAAATCTATATTCATTGTGTCAGCCAACACTAAAACAATAACCACGTATTCAAAAACAAGTTTGGTACATACAAGAATTTTCTTGGCATTTATTTGTTCATATAAATATTAAAAACAATATTCTTAAAAACAATGTAAAAAATCACAAACAATTAAAATACAATTGATTACAGAAAACAGAAGTCGACGCGGCGTTTCGGTGAAATTTTATTGATAATTCACCTTCTTCAGGACAGTTTTCTAGACAGTAAAGAATACATATGTTATTATTACAAAAACGTGTTGCTGACACCTAACATCCATAATAACTGATAGTCTATCATATATTAAAACAAGGAAATGATGATCTCTACTTTTTAGGTCATAATAACCAATCGCAAATATCTCCCATGTGGTTTTAGCGACATTGAATCATAGATTTGTAACCAAATCTTTCGTCATTATACGACTGTATGATTAAGTAGGGGACATTGCCACAGGTAAACGATGACTTCCGTACCCATTGTTTTAGAGATTCATTATAGTTCTTTAGACAATATACAAACATCCAATAATAATACGTCAATAATATCGTACCTCGCTGTATTGCCAAAAATTATTTACAGCGTATCTGTGTGGAACTCCTTTTCAATGGCGGAATCAATCACACTAGGTATCTATAAGTGATACAAAGGGTTCTTAAGTATTATGTACATTTCTCATACTTTGTCTCCATGAATCGTGCTTATTAATACATACCAGTTATATTTATCTTTATAATTGGGGACTTTGGATGTAGCCACCGTCACAGAATGCAACAAATATTTATTGGATGCAATCTGAAAAAACCAACCGAGGGCAGATGTTAGAGATATTGGCGCCATTGTATATCTGTACTCTGAGCGTTCATTTAATTTGCCCTGGCATCTAAGAGTGGGTTGTCTACTTGCCTCAAGGTGCGGTTTATACTCCAGAAGCCTGATAGGGTCTAATGGACAGTCGCGGTTAGATGCCTCCAAAAACCGAGACGCCTCAATGAGTGTAGTTAGGGGCGACCTAATTAGCAAACAAATAAGATCATGTGTTCTAATATTTAGTTTGGGTATATACTTGATAATCTCTGTCATACTTGCTAATGATAAGTATATTAGTACCTGTTAGAAGTCTCTTTGTCATTGCCTTCAGTCGGTCTTGGTGTGTATGCCTTCTTCTCAGTTCTTTAATAGGTCATCTCGAAAGTGCCTGTCGATATATTAATATAGGTAATTGGTCTATTATACAGTGGCAATACTTATTGTTCTGATATACCACCCTCCTTAGCTGTTTGTTGTTTGGTGGTCTATTGTATTACAAGCCGAGCACTGTTTGTTTTTATATTCACATGCGGCTCGTCATGTCCAGCAGTAATTATAGGCTCCAGGGCTACCGTGGATGCCCGCGCTCCCCTGCTGAGAGTATCCTGATATCTTAACTAGCTAGGATATTTTACACTAGTACATGGTGCCCGCCTTCCCTTGCTAAGAGTACCCTGATATCTTAACTCCCTAGGATATTTTATACTAGTGCGCGAGCCCTTTACCATTATTAACATGATCTCTATCTATTCTTGTCACGAAGCCCGACTAATCGGCTTACCTTTTGTGCAAATTACGGCCTCCCTGCATGCATCCAAAGTCCCGGTTTCATCTGTTTACGACCTGTAGTCGGAAACCGGTATTTATATCCGGGGTCAATTATAAGGGGCGTTACTTTTAGTAGGATTTATCGGCGTCTATTATAACTTTTTTTTATATTACGTTTTTTTTAAAACTAGGTTATAACCGAGTTCTATCTGTATCTCTAACGTGCCTATGTGTTAAAACAACATCTCGAAGTAAAGGCTTGTGATTACACGTCTATCTTACTTGTTTCAAATGGGAATTGACCTATCTGTGGAAGACAAGGGGCCAAGTTACGAATACACGGCGGCCATCTTAGGCTAGTCACGTATGCAGACTTATGACATAGTCCTGAGACTATTACGGCACCTATCTGTTATTTATTTCAGTTATTCAAGAGTTATATACCGTATCTATTGTTTTATATATATCTAGATGAAATTTATGAAATTGGCTTTCGTTTTTAGTTCCAATTTTTACGAGTTTTCCAACCTCCTATATTATTCAGTATATATAAAAAACGGTTCTGTATTACAATATTGCTTTTTTCCGTTTCATTCCAGGTTCAAAAATAATAAACTAGTAAATTTGTAGATATCATATGATTTACAGTTCTTATCTCGCAGTAGTTATTCCTTCTCAGTTATAAATCAAGGGAAGGTTTTTCCGTGTATCAACTAGAAAAGTGAGAGGAGCGGTCTGTCATATAAGCATCACAAAGACAGACCCTGAGTTTGTGTTTCACCAATCTTACACTATAGGATATGGTGAATACATTATTGAATCAGTTTCTCCCAGTCTTCTCTGCTGTTTAATCCTCTTTTCACAGTATTAAATAGACACATGTAGTACTGTTCGCGTTTTTTTCTTTTTATGGAATCATTACATCCTCTCATATTTGTTGTCATGACTTCAATACCACACCATTTGAGTTCTTCAATTGTGTGTTTGTATTGTGTCCAATGATCAACCAGTGGAGCGTTTTTCTTATTCGTTCTTATGGCTGATTTGTGTTCTGTTATCCTAGTTTTAATTTCTCTGGCTGTTTCACCTATGTAACCTAAAAGGCACGGGCATACAATTAGGTAAACTAAATTTTTTGTATGACAGTTAATAGAGTTACTCACATTGTGTTTTACATTGTTGATCTCAATTTGGGGTCCCTTCAGAATGTTAGAGCAATTTTTACAGTTGCAGCATGCAAAGGTACCTGTCGGTAGACTGGAGTTAGGTATCAAGGCCTGGTTATCCACTTTCACCTCTCTGTAAGTATTTACAAGGCAGTTTCTTATGGTGCGGTTCCTTCTGAACGCCACCATTGGTTTAGGAAGTGCCCTTCTCTCTTTATTTGTTACCAGATGCCAGTTTCTGTTGATGATGTTCTTAATCTTGTTACTAATACTAGTAAAGTTTGTAACAAATATAATGGGTTTGTCATCTTGTGTTCTTTTTGTTTTATCTTCGAAGAAACTGTCTCTGTTAAAGTATTTCGCTCTTTTGTATGCTCGTTTTACTAATCTTTTGGGGTTTCCGCGATCTAAAATTTTTTGAGTCAGGACATCTGCATGTTTATTATAATCATTCATACTCGTACAGTTGCATTTAAGTCTAAGAAATTGGCCATAAGGGATATTATCCCTCTGGCTAGCTGGATGGTTGCTCTTATAGTGGAGCATTGTATTTCTGTCGGTACTTTTTGTGAATAATTCAACATTTAAGAAACCATCCACATTTTTGATAAGAATGTCCAGAAATTCACATTCTTCATGACTAAAGTTGGAGGTGAACTTAAGGTTGACATCCCCAAGGTTCAACCATTCGATGAAGTCTGCTAACAATTCTCGTGTGCCTGTCCATATAAAAAAGACGTCATCTATATCAGACACCATTCCGAGATGTTTTCATAGAATGGTGCCACCTCTTTATATAAGTGCGTATCCTCAAATGCTGCCACATATAGGCATGCCAGGCTTGGGGCACAGGTTGCCCCCATGCTGGTCCCTTTGATTTGTTTAAAAAACTCATTGTTGAATACGAAAATATTATTCTTCAACACCAGACTAACACACTCAACAACAAATGTTGCATGTGCAGATAGATCTTGACCCTCATGGGAGAATAATGTTCTTATCATCTCAATGGTGTTGTTCTGCGGAATGTTAGTGTACAATGCCTTGATATCGAGTGTAACTAGGCATTGAGTGTCAGGGGAAAATGCTACATTCTCTATTTTATTGATTATAGCGGTTGTGTCCTTAATATATGATTTTTGTAGCTTCACCAAGTCCTGAAGAAAGTGATCTACATATTGACTTAATGGCTCTGTCAAAGAATTAATACTGGATACTATGGGCCGCATGGGTGGATTTTTTATGCATTTGTGGACTTTGGGGAGTCCATATAATGCAGGGATTACCGGATATTCATTTAACAAATATTTGAATTCGTCATTACAAATGACTTCATCCTCTCTAGCGTAAACCAACAACTCTTTGATCTTATTTGTCAGTATCATCCATTCAGACCTACTCAAGGGCAGTAGTGACTCTCATCTTTTAGCATTTCATACATTCTATTGTTGTAGTCTGATGTATCCATAATTACAATACTCCCTCCCTTGTCTGCTGGTTTAATGGTGAGGGACATATCGTGTTCTAAGGTTTTCAGTGCCTGATATTCATTTTTTGTCCGATTTTTATCTTGCCATACTTTTTTATTCAAGAGATCTTCTACACTTTTGCTGACACTCCGCTCGAATGCTTCGATATCTTTGTTAACTTGTGTAATCGAAGGAGTCCAATGAGAGCTCGGCTTCAGCCCTGATTTATTTTGGGTAGGGGCCCTAGCTTCAGCTCCCTCAAAGAAGGAATTCAATCTTACTTTTCTAAAGAAACTTTGGAGGTCTCTTTCTAAGCTATACTTGTCTATTGGTTGAACTATCGCATACCCTAACCCTTTTTCCAGAACATTGTTTTCATCTTTGGAGAGAGGTTTTTTGGAGAGATTGATAATTGGTGCCTTATTTCTTAGTTCCATTTCTTTTGGCTTCTGGTGTTCATATATGGATGTTGTTGGAATTGGTTCTGTTGGGTATAGTTGCCCCTCCCTCTCCCTCTGCCTCTTGGGGGACCAAAGCTCTTTGTGCGATGGTCTAAAAAAGATAGGGACTCTTGTTTGGATTGGAGCAACCCTCTCTTTCCTGATATTTCTGCGGGTCTTGATTGGACTCACTCTCAGACTCGGAACTAGTGTATGAGGTGTCAAAGAAACGGACTCTTTTTTATTGTTAGTAACATTTCTAGAGTTTTGTTGCCAAGGTCTTCTAAAGTTACTATCTTCCCTTGGTTTATCATAATAGTCCTTTTGGAGAAATGGATATACTATTTCTATTTTGTAGTTGGCAATATCCTTTCTTAATTTGGTAGATTTTTTATTAACCATATACTCTCTATATCCTTCAATATCTTTCTCAATCTCCTCCAATTTCTTTTTGGCCTCATCTAATGCATCCATGTTTTTCAATGTTGTTTCCATCTCTTCTATTTCACTTCTCTCTATTATTAAAACCTCTTGGGCAGTCTCAATTATTAGCAGCATCCAATCGCGACTGCACCTGTTGGCTATGAATGTCCAGTTCTCAATAAATTTAGCATTTTTCACAAAGACTCCTGGTTCATTTGTGACTTGCAGTCCTTTGGTGATAATCCCACTCTTACAGTATTGTATTAAAAAATCAGCATGGAGTTCTGTTCTTATGACTCTTTTTTTTAAATTCCATAGAGTCCTCCACTGTTCCTCATCTTTATTGTCTAGTGTTACAGTGGATATATTCTTGGAGGTCCCATTGATGATACGATTAAAATGGTCCTCAGAGAAACCATATGTTTTTAAACCTTCCATTGATATAATGCGAAAGATGTGTCAAAAGCTCCCCAGCTGACAAGCCGTACAGTAAGTAATTGAAACAGATTGCATCCAATAAATATTTGTTGCATTCTGTGACGGTGGCTACATCCAAAGTCCCCAATTATAAAGATAAATATAACTGGTATGTATTAATAAGCACGATTCATGGAGACAAAGTATGAGAAATGTACATAATACTTAAGAACCCTTTGTATCACTTATAGATACCTAGTGTGATTGATTCCGCCATTGAAAAGGAGTTCCACACAGATACGCTGTAAATAATTTTTGGCAATACAGCGAGGTACGATATTATTGACGTATTATTATTGGATGTTTGTATATTGTCTAAAGAACTATAACGAATCTCTAAAACAATGGGTACGGAAGTCATCGTTTACCTGTGGCAATGTCCCCTACTTAATCATACAGTCGTATAATGACGAAAGATTTGGTTACAAATCTATGATTCAATGTCGCTAAAAACCACATGGGAGATATTTGCGATTGGTTATTATGACCTAAAAAGTAGAGATCATCATTTCCTTGTTTTAATATATGATAGACTATCAGTTATTATGGATGTTAGGTGTCAGCAACACGTTTTTGTAATAATAACATATGTATTCTTTACTGTCTAGAAAACTGTCCTGAAGAAGGTGAATTATCGCAGGATGTTGAGTTGACTGGACTCGTGTGCTGACTCTTCCCAGGCACTTCACCTTGGATGCTTCTAGTTGTTAAGGTATCTCAAAACTGAGTACAGTGCTCGGTGTATCTGAGTTGGATAAATGATTACCAGATGATAGTGTCAGCCATTCCTGGCGTGTTGTATTGTGGAGCTTGTAATTTTGAGTAACAGTGGTGCACGTACCTAGCTGCTGTTCGGTGCGAGGGCGGCCACTGGATACCGAATGCTGGATGTTCAGTCTTGAATTTGGCTACCAGACGGAATGCGGACCGTGGCTGTGGTTCTAATTCCTTCACATGCCTGAATCACTTGCTGCCTGGGAGGCTGACCATGATAGTGCCACAAGTAGCAGGGGCGCCCAGGCAGCTGTTGGGAGGCCATTTTGAGCTCACTGGTGTGCGCTCCACACTGGGGGTGAGACCGTTCTGAGGAGCATTGCTGTTTGGTCTCCTGCCGGCCGGTCCTGCGGCTTGGTAACCACGAGGAAAAGCTTGGATTTGGATGCATACCGCATCAAGATCAAAGGTTTGCTGAGCATCGGGGAGAAAAGTCTTCATTTCATTTTTTTTTCCTCTCTCTTTTCCGTTTGGCTAACTGACATTTACCCTTTGTCAACATCTATAAGACATCAATAAGAGCCTAACTTACCTGATTTGCCCTGCTTTTGCTGCCACCGCTGCCAGAGCCATTTGGGGGTCACTGCTGGATTGCCAATCGCAAGAGAGGAGGCGGGTCCAGCCCACAACCTACAAACCCCAGCAGCCTTAGCGCACCCGGCACAAACAGCCCCAGGAGACGCTCAAAAGGGACAAAGGGACACAGGGCTCCTGCGGCATGGGACGCGCACGGGCGTGCCTGGGCCAAGCCCAGGCCAAGAGCAGGCCCGTCCATGCCCGTCAGAGGCCGGAGGAGGCCAGGCCCGGTTATTAATAGGCCTGGGCAGTAAATTCCGTTCCGCTCTCTGAATTTGCGAAATTTAGGTGATTCCGCATTCCACAGAGAACGCAGAATTGCTAAAAATTCAGCGATCCACAGCTTTTAACTTGTTCGTGCTATCAAAATGAGCGTTCCGAAGATATTTCCCCCCGAGCACGCAAACAGTGCTCGCGAACAGGAAAAAAGCATCACAAATGGGCGGAGCAAGCAATTCTGCGTGTTCGCTGAACTTTTGTGTGTTGGCAGAGATTTTTTACAATTTCGCGGAGCTTTGCATAGCGCGACTACTCAAATTCTGCCCTCCCCTAGTCATTAACATCCACAGGACAGGACTGGTTGTGGCCAATGGACACTTGCTGAGTTGGACTTGAAATGAACCTTAAGGTACTGGGTCCGAAACAATGACTGATACCGCTTTTTATGTTTTAACTTGTTTCCTCATTATTCTGAAGACTGTACTACATTATACTGTATTGATCAACTGGTGGGGATGAAAGTATGAGTAAGCGCACAGGGCAAGGCGTCGTGGGGACACTGGACGCATTCTTATCAAGGGCAGAGTCAGCCTTAATTCTTGAAATTGTCCTAACCGAGCGCAGACTTTCATTAGAATCAAGCTGTCCTCCCTGCCATGTGAGTGTAAATGCTCCCTCTGAAAACATCAATCCCATCCGTAACCCCACCATCACATATTGGCATCAGATTCAGAGATCGTTGACTGCATTGAAGTATCTGATAGTACTCTGAGACCGATAGTAGTCACTAGGGGCCAGAAAGTTAAAATCAGTCAAGGGACAAACTCAGCACCTCCTTCTAAAAAAAGAAAGGCCCAGTCTGTTACTAAGAAAAATGTCCCACCTTCCTAGGCTATGGGATACAGACATAAGGCTGTGGAGAAGGAGGTTTGTACAGGATATCCCAAGGCACCTAATGACTGTTCAAATAACCCCTATTTTAAGTCAGGAGGATGTTAATATGGAGTTCTGGAAGAAGTTATAAACAGTAGTATCAGCCCTCTTGAGCCCACTCATGCTCAAATTATCTGCTCTGGAGGCGACTGTAGCAAAATTGGAAAACCGGGTGGGTAGTTTCCCCCAAGCCCCCAAGTGACCTGTCAGTGTATTACAATGGGCGCTTTAACAAGTAGATGTGTGGGTCTAAACCACAAGGAGATTAGTAACCCGGGGGATGGGGCCGGGCCCCAGCAGTACCAACAAGATTGCTTCCATATGACTAGGCTTTCCTGTTTTCAGTTTCTATTTTTAGTAAATTGTGGTGTTTTTTTTTCAGTGCTTTCAAGTGATTTCAATATCTTAAAAAAACAGTGGTTATCAGTTGTTACACATTGTTGCGCCATTAAAAACAACAGAAACAGTTTTTCCAAGTGTTCATGGAACGTATTCTTTTTTTATTGCTTGCTTTCTACACTGATAATGCATGGTATATATACAGTGTACGTACAGTGTATATGAGGTCGAAATACATTTTTGCTAATCAAACCTATTGTAGTACACCATACAATACTTCTTCAGTGAGTATATGGTCATGTGCACTCGCGTTTTCCTTCCCATGTAAACCTTTTTCTGTGAAAAGGCTCTCTCAACATTGGCACTTGAGACGGGCAACGCCAAAACAGCTAGTGCACAATTTGCTAACTCTGGCCACTAACATAGCTTTCCATGCCAATACTGGGGCACTTGAAGACTGCGATTCTTTGGGCAGGTTCTGCAACATTTGCGTTGAACTGCGCGCTTATAGTCTCAGAGTTATTGAAGAGGTCAAAAATGAAGCAGCACCTTTGAAACTACAGAGAAAATTCTATGCATCATTGAAAGCCATTTCTCATACATTGTAAAATAAAAATTCCTGAATTGCTCTTCAACAATGCTTTGTTTACCAAGTGACAAACACTCTAAAATGGAACATGTTGCAGTGCCAAAGTCACTAAAGGTGTTGCCCAGCCTACTCTCAAGGAGTTGTTTCACATCTACATCAATTATACTGAACACTTGGCAGACAAGGGTGTTTTCAGACTCTAGTTTTTTTATGTCCACTACAGCAGTTATGTTTTCCTTTAAAAATCTAAGAATGCAGTATAGTGTACTTTTTCCACATCACTATCAATATGCGACCAAAGATCCTCACATTATGTTTGTTTTAGTTCCAGCGCATGACAAAACAGTGCACCAGAATGGACTAAAAAGTCAATAGCATTCTACATTAACTGTAAAGATTGTAAATATCCTTTCAGCATACCATCTAACAAGTAGCAAGTATCTCTTACAGGGAAGCACTTTAGCTCACGTATTGATTTTGACAAGTCATCATACAACTTTTTCCCTGCTTAATCCCTGCAAATACAAACAATATCGCTCTAATCTTTGTTGCACAGGGTATGAATGGAAACAGCGAGCGTCTGCTAAACATACAAAGAGACATTCTTTCTGCTAGGGATTTTTGTAAACAGGGTGCTCAGACCCTAAGTGACTCAAGACATCAGAACGAACTATGGGTAACCTGGCTGACCGCATTCATTTGCACCTCCCTCCCTAAGCAACCCCATACTTGGTTATACTGAACAATGTTCCCCCTGCTATCGGGGGAGATGGAGCATTGGTCAACACTTAGGAATAAGTTCTTACACCTACTAAGTACCAGAAGAGGTATCACAAACTCGTTATTCACACAGTTTAAGATGGCTCAGTGAATTGGCTGGGTTGGTAATTCTAAAAAGACCTTTGATGGAGATTGTGTAGTCCTAACGTTTAGGACTCCAGCTCTGGTCCGAACCATACTAGGTAAGGGGGATGATTGGCAAGTTAGTACAACAGGGATAAACATCTAACCCCTGGGCTTTTTCTACCAACCATATCCCCGCAGTACATGCTAGAGTAAGACAGAACAACTGGGTTAAGACAAACTAGGTATGCTATGCCGGTCAACAATCGTTACGATATCTTTAACACCCTAGAGGATATCGATTGACTGGCACCGCAAAGTTGTAACCTGAATCAGGAGAGGGTCTATCTAGACCTTGTGGTGATGTAACCCTTTTCAAAGGTAGCTCCCTCATGTTAAAGAAACTAGTTCCTAAGCCTCCGCCTAACACATTAGAGTTGGAACTGCACGAGAGAGCATATAGTACTTGCAGCATAGCTTTAGTATGTGTGACTATGAAGCAGATAAATGCAGGTAATTATTGTATCCCCTCAAAAGGTATAGAAGCAGATATCATGGAGGAGCCTCAACCAAATGTTTGTAGTGATCCCATATTTCAGAGCAGCCAGTTTGGGGTAGTTTCAACAAGCTGGCCATTGGTTGGGTCACTACAAATTATGTCATGGAATGTTGCAGTGGTCAAAAATAAATTGGATAATCCAGTATGGCTTAAATGTATTCAGCATTGCACTTTGCTTTTCGTACAGGAAACATGGTCGGCAGACGTCTTTATTATCAAAGGTTTTAAAATTATCTTTTCTACAGCAATACCGTCTAAGGCTGGGAGAGCCTGGCAGTATTAATCTCTGTGTCTGCACCTCTGACCCTAAAGAAAACCTATGCAAATTCACAGCACTTCCAGTTCTTAGTTTTTACCGTCAAAGGAAGGCAGAATATTGTACTTATTGATTTCTTCAGCAATATTTTTGATAATTCAAGACAAGAGATAATTATAAAACTGGAGGTAGAGTTGGACAAATTCCTGAATGAATTAGAGGGTGAAAATATATTAATCTGGGCAGGGGATTTTAATAGTGAATTATGTGAAAATATTATAGGTACCAATGTGGCTATGAAGACGCACTTGGAGATCATGTTAAACATAAATATGAGATGGCTAGGTCCTCTTCATGTATTGACCACTTTTTAATATCTAGGAACTTGCCAATATTAAACTCCAAGTTATATCATAGAGCGAAGACAACTGCCGCTGCAACTAATATCAAAATGCATGGTGAAAATGAGATATCGATAAAGTGGACAGGTGTCGACACCACAATTTTTGTGGAAAATGTAATCCCAAAACATAATCATCACATAAAAACATGCAGGAACAAATCATCCAGTAACATTGAAATTGTTTCTGCCTTCCAAAATATCTCTGATGACATTTTTAAGGATCTGAAGGTAAAAACATGAAAAACAGTGATGATTGTCCATGTTGGTTTAACCATCACTGCTCTAGATTAAATAGGGACTTGAAGGAAGAACTACAAAGTAAACCTAGGAATAGAGAAAAAATCTGTAGTCTTCTACAAGCAAGCTTTACAGCTGAGAACAACTGAAATTAAAGAGAATGCTTGGGATAACCTGATCCAGGCAGCCGAGGCTAAGAACTCTATCCTCTTCTGGAAAACTATAGTCCAACCTCTGTTTAAAGATGTATCATCTGCAAAGGTCAACACATTAGTTATGCCAGAAGATTGGCTAACCTATTTTGGGAATATCTTTAATCCCACAAAACAGTCTGCAGAAGTAGACGAAAATTGCTCCATTATCCTAACATCTGCTCCAAAGATAGAAAGAATCACCATAAAAGAGTTAAAAATAGCTTTAAAAAATAGCTCAAGTGGAAAGGCTGCAGAACTGGATGGGGTCCCCATTGATGTTTTTAAGCATAATGTATATCTCTGGTCCCCCAATCTAGTTAACTTGTTTAATGCTATTATTAATGGGGTATTACCAGTAACTTGGGCTGAAAGTGTGATTGTCCCTATTTTTAAAAAAGGCGATAGATGAAGCATAAAATGCTACCGACCAATATCCCTTCTTGATTCCACCTCTAAACTAATAGGCAGAATTTTATTAGCCATACTGGAATGTTGGGTCAAAGAAAAAAAATTCTTAACCAATGTTTCAGAAAGAGTATTGGAACGGTCGGGCAGTGCATCAACTTCGAGCTGCTTACAGGGAAATACACGCTTGCCAAAGAAGGTTTACTCCATCTCTGTTTTGTCGACCTCTCCAGTGCGTTAAACCTGGTAAACCACTCTAAGTTATGGCAAACATTAGCAGAGTGGGGTGCCCGCGTGATAATATAAATTTCCTATCTCAGGTATATGCCCAATTAACCTTGAAAATACACTACGGCCAGAAGGGGGGATGCACAACACACTTTAAAGTAACTTGAGGAATTAGACAAGGCTGTATCCTTGCCCCTCTTTTATTTTCTCTTTATAAGAATGGTATTGATTTTTTATTACAGAGTTTCAAAGCCAATGCCCCTGTTGTTGGTAAAAATGTCACCCCAGTTTTATTATACACAAGTAATGCTGTCCTAATATCTAGGACTTTAAATGGCCTACAACTCTTGATAGATAATTTTACAGACTTCATGACTAAAAAAGATTTAAAAATAAACTTGAGCAAATCACTTGTCATGACATGTGGGAAAATGAAAACTAAGAGTAGAACCCATAATGTTGGGGGAACACCCATCAAAAGGACAGCTACTTTTTCTTTCTTGGGGTTACTTTTTAATAGCAAAGGACCATGGTCTGTACATGTAAATGCTTGTAAATTAAAATTTGTGAGATCAAGCGAGGCCATCTTTAGATTCTCTCAGAAAACAGGCAATAAGTCGATACGTAAGATCTTAAAGTTATATGGGTGCACGTGTATCACAGGAGTTTGCTATGGTGGAGCAATATGGGGCATGGCAGATATCTCCCCATTACAACCCTTGAGAATAAATTTCTTAGAAGGGCATTATCGGTCTCAAACTCAACAGCCATTTCTATAGCCCACAAGGAGCTAGATGTACCATATATGAGCGATCTGATCAATGTGGCTGCCCTCATACTGTGACATCGTATTTGGATGAAAGACAAAGCACACTTTACCAAAGATATAATCCTGGATTGCCGTAAATTAGATTACTATAGGAATATACTATGGTTACATTTTATTGGTAGATTATTAACTAAGTATAACATGGTAACTAACTTTAAAGATCCTGAGAGCATCCAAACTTATAGAAAAGTGGAGCTTAAGAGGAGATTCTTGAAATCTAGAGAAAAAATGAGGGTAGCCAAGCTCAGCACAAACTTGAGTGTTAGATCTTACTGTGAAGGACCGATTTCTTTGGGCATACAACCGTATCTTATTTTTACAAGAAATGTAAAACACAGATTTTGTCTAACAAGATTAAGGTTGTGCACGCTCCTCTTCCAAGTAGCTTTCTCTGAGATGGGTAAGTGGAGCTCTAACTTACCCAGGTGCCCATGTGATGGCAAAACCCCGCAGAGCACTCTGCATTTTATACTTTTCTGCAATTTTTACAGGGACATCAGAAAACACAATTTTCGACCATTATTTATTACTAACAAATTGTATTCTTACAAATCTGCTTTTTATCATGTTTGTAATCTGAAAAATGCATCGATATGTGATACGGTTATCCTTTTCATCCAGATGGCTATTAAACGAAGAAAGGATCATGCATATCTGGGAATGCTGAACTGTGAAATCGAATAGATTACATTTTAATATATACACTTTAATAGTACACATCGTGTTACAAAGTTTTTTAATGATGACAAGCTGCTATTTTAGATTTTTTATTATTTTGTATGAATCAATGTATGACTTCCCTGTCGATCTTTAGTGCATGCTGTAAAGACTCGCAAATATATAACGATACGTTTCATTTATGTTAGTGCTTTTGTGAAAATTTACGATACGAAAATCTATTTTTAAAAAATTTACAATTAAATGTTTTTATTGTAGAATGCTTTTATGGTTATATTTCTATATACCGAATAAAGCTTGTTTGAATTTGAATTTGGGTGTAAGAAATTTAAAGAATGTCCAGGGCAGAAGTAGACAGCAGCAGCAGCAGAGGCAAAAACAGATGGATGCAGATAGCAGGTAGGTGTAGAAGAGAGTGGAGAAGAGCAGCAGGCTTCTAAACGGCCTTACCTCCAACAACAGGGTGGCCTGCTGATGACTTGTCCTGCCCTGCAGATGCCGCTAGAATTCCACTGCGATGCCTCTACACATGTCTCCTGAGCTCCTGGATTGCGACGCCAAAACCGCGCTACTGGAGGACAGCAGGCTGGTTTATACCATGTGCTGCAGGGGCTGTTGGGTGTGAAGTCATCTGTGCATGGCTGCCCACCTCCAAACAACACTGCCACTGGTCCCAACAACCAGACACATCTCCCCAGGCACCGCACTTTCCCTTGGTCCTGGCTCCGCACACGCCTGCTCGTGGCCCGCGGAGTGCAGGAGCACTTGACACAGCATGGCCCTCATGCATTTCTTGCAGCAGGGTGAGAAAGAAAGTCAGTGTAATGAACAGGTGGAGGGGGAAATGGCAGTAGGTTCT
The DNA here is from genome assembly GCF_964261635.1 of Lissotriton helveticus. NCBI lineage: Eukaryota > Metazoa > Chordata > Amphibia > Caudata > Salamandridae > Lissotriton > Lissotriton helveticus. Next base: position 825,586,455 of record NC_136057.1, read on the forward strand.
GTCCGAGGGGGATAAGAGCGATCCAAGACGGGATTACGGATGATCATAGCAGTAATAGTGGTAGGGTCACAGGGCTGAAACACAGTAAATGCAGAGATGCGGCATGCAGCTTGCTCAGCAGCATTCAAGGCTCCTCCTACTGCTGCTGCACCCTGCATGGGTGCATGCCAGCATGTGTGCGTCACGTGCTGCTGTAAACCCAGTAGCGACTTAAAATAGAGCCCCATAGGAAAGAATGCCAACTTATAGAAATAAAATATTTGGAAATATAAATGTAATTCACTGTTAAAACTGTATCTAAAAATAAGACATATTTTGTATTGTATTTTAGTATATTGTAATAGCCATTTTTAATTTAAAAATGAAGATAAAGTTATTTGTATTAAAATATGATTACATTCATCTTCATTAATTCTAGACATCACTTTTAACAATAATCTATACATATTAAAAATATATATTTTTTTACATTAGGTGGGGGTTTGTATGTATTTAAACTTCAGAAAAATAATTTTACTTTAATATAAATAACTTAATGTAATACTCCCACTCCTCAATGGTTTTTTAGGCTCAAGCAAGCTGGACATCACTCCACTATACAACAACCCAGGTAAATGGATATTTGACAATGGCTTACTGTGGTACTATATTACTTTCATAATAAATAGAGCCTGTGCTCTTTGCAATATCCAGGATCTAAGCAAACCTTTTTTTTTACTTACACTTTCATATAGGCACCACGTCATGGCAGCCAAAATGGGACCATTGCTAGGCAAGCTGCAATAGAAAATATTGGGGAATGTTTTCTCTCTTCCGTACTCCACCAAAAGTACACAGAATCAGTAATACATCATGGACTAGCCCATACTGAAGGAACATAGGGGAGGCCCAACAACCCTCTCTACCTTTTTGAGCACAATGCAGGCTGCACTTCATGAAATGTTCTCTCTTATTCAATCATTATAACGGCCAAGTTATCTTCCATTTTATACTACCTGAATAAAGATGCCATTAAGTGAGCTACAGATTGGTTCAGCCAGGGAAAAACTGTCGAGGAGAGAAAACGTAAACGTATAAAGCATGTATGCATGTAATGTGGTCTATCTGGCCACTTAATTAAGAATTGCCCACTTCTGTAAAAAAATTACCTATGAATAGCAGGTCTGGGGCAAGTTCAATGGCTGTTATTCCTGCTGAAAATAGAGAACAGATATTTGTGGACATGAATCTCTCCTTGCTGACAGGTCCACTATATATTCCAGCATTAGTGGAAGCCGCACATTTTGTCCTGAAAATGGCCGTTCTGTTAACATAAAGGGAAAGGTGGAACCAACAAGGGCCAGGTGATGGAAAGCCACAGGCCACTGTGAACACGGCCAGGATGAGTGAAACTATCCTCAGGGTGTCACTTTCGTGCCATATGGAAGAGATCATTTTCAATGGAATCGGCACACCCACATTTACCATCATCTTTGGAGCTTCCCGGCTCCTGAAGTGCAACCCTGGGACAGACTGGAGTCCACAAACCATTTGCTTTTCTTCACCTTATTATCAAGTAGCCTGTTTTCTCTTTATCCATCCAAGATTTGTGCAGTAAATGGTCCAGAGGAAACTTAGGGGGATATTATCAACAAGAGGCGATATTTTCTCGCAAACTTGGTTTAGCGTGAGTTTTTTTTAATCGCCGCGCATCGCCAGAATCTATCAACGTGTTAGCGACGTATTATCAATACGTCGCTAGCCGGCGATATTTTCCCTCCCAGGCGAAAAGAGGCGGCGATAGATTTAGCGTGACATCGCTAAAGAGAGGCACGCTAGCGTGGAAAAAATGGCAGTGGGCCAATCAGCGATAAATTTCGCAAGCCAATAGGCCCCAGGCTTTCATTTAGCACATTCAGCTACAAAAAAAGCACCCGAAAACGCCCGCTAAGCTGGAAAAAGTTGCTATTACAATGCAGAACCCTGTAGAAGATGGTGAACAACCTGGGACAAGTGCAGAGGCCAGAAACAATACCCAGGAAGGTCAGGCAGAGACCCAAGGAAAGGCCAAGAGGAAGAGGAACCCCAAGTTCAGTCCTATGGAGAACCAGGTACTGGTTGAAGAGGTGACGCAACAACAACAGGAACTCTTCATGAGTTTCACCGTCACCTTGGCAAAGAAAAAGGAGATATGGCAGGACATCGTGTCCAAAGTCAATGCTGTGGGAGAGTGGAGGAGGACAGTGGATGAGTGCAAGAAGCAGTGGCACGATACCAAGAGCAAGACCAAGAAGAAACTGGGAGCCAACCTTAAGGCAGCGAGGGAGACTGGAGGCGGAGGACCAGCTCCACAGCAGGAGCTGGATGATCTGGAGGGGCAGGTGTCCTGCGTCATCAGCGAGGATACTGTTGTTGGTGTCGCAGGCCAGGATAGTGCTGAATGTGAACGCCCAAAACAACACCAGGGTGAGCATCAACCAGGGACAGGGGAAGGGGGTGGATGGGCACAGTGGCACACATGTACTATGAAAGTAATTGTAAGTAATTGTATTGCATACCCTCATGTACTGTCCCACAAGTCCTGGATACCCCTGTGCATGCTGGTATAGGGACACATCACCATTCACAAACAGCACATCACACAACACACAGGGCCATAGTAACAGGAATGACGCCAGCGTAAATTATGCATTAGCGGCAGGAACCTGATGCCAAAGCACTGATGAGGGGCATGTTAATATGATTAATTGAATGTAAATAGTTGGCCAGGTGCACACTAGAAGCTAGTTTTTCATTTGAATCCAATAGTGCATATCAGCAAGCACCATTGTGCCACTGAGGCAGCATTACCCCCCTGAAAGAGCTACTATAATGTTGGTGACACATTTCATATTAGGGCCCAATGTGGCGGCCAGACTGACCATAAATTGTGCACAGAAAAGCTAGGCAAACATAGTCCAATTACAATGCCAGAGCACCCCACATGTGCATCTGCAAAACACACAGTGGCACAACAAAGTGACATGTGGAAAAGTATCCAAATTGCCCACTTGCCACATCACCATGCACATACAAATTGACTGCACAACTACACATGTCAATCGGATGCCACATTGTGGATGTGCAGGAAATGTCTATGCCCCTGCACACAATCAGGCATGCCTCCACCAATGTCACCACACCTGCAGCATTGCCCAAATGTGTCTGAGTGGTGTCGAAGCTTGTGCATGCCTTGCCAGCCTGACACATACGCACTTGCCTGCAGACTACTCAAGCACTAGTGCCTAATGTCACCTGTGTGCTAATGTCCGAGGCCGCATGCCTAATTGTGCACATGAACATCAACATACACAGTGCATCCACAATGTGGTGTCAGAGTTGCATGTGTCTGTATGCACACAATGAATGTGTGTGGTGATGAGCAAAATCAAAACATTACCACAACACCTGAAATCTCATGTAATGTGTCTCCTGGCCTATCCATAAGATGTGGGGCCACATTACCCAGATTGGTGACAAAACCATCACTGTCTTTCAGTAGAAAAATGCAGGTAAAGTGGTGGCAAGAGGCGTGATGAAATCCCCCATAGAATTGCATTCAAAATCCACTGTCTGGTGTGACCCTAGGCTGATTTGGGGGCATATCAACCAAAAATTGCAGACAGTGACGTACAAAGGCCTGTCTCACCTTAGTATTTTTCTTAACCTCATTTCACTAATCTCCTTCTTCCACTGACTTGCAACGTCCACAAACACTCACCTGGGACCCATACATGGACTTGCAGCAAATCTACTTTTTATTGACAATGGCACAGCAAACTCCGCCTCTTCCCTTGGCTCTGACACTCACAATGGACTATGTCTGCCACTCCAACATCCATCAAATCATGTGTTCTATGGCCCAGCACTGGTGCAGTCTCTCCCTTGTATTGTAAATAAATTCACCTAATTCACACTGATGCGTGTTTACATGACCAAGCAAGTATTCAATTGAGGCGATACGTAAGGGGCTGTGAATCCACAAGAAGGTTCACCAAGGGAAATATAACCAATCTACATGTGTAATGTGACACGGATAGGCAGTGAGATGACTGCGTATGAGCCAAATATATTTCTCAAGTTATCAAGCAGCACATCCGTAAAGCACACCACTCAGCTGTGAGTGTCTCAAGGGGTTGGGGGGGAACCTGCTAGTGCATGAAAAGGCACGTCTTGCAGAGTCACCTGAAGGTTCGCGTGTCCTGGATGTGCCGTAGGATGATTGGGAGAGTGCTCAAGGTCTGGGTGGTGAGGAGGGAGAATTTGCAGCCCTGGAGGTCACACAACTGGATGCGGGGAAGAGTTACTAGGGCGAGGTTGGCGTAGCAGATCTGGCATGTTTGTGGGGTAGAAGCTGAGTAGTTGTTTGAGCCATGCTGGGCCTGTGTTGTGGAGTGCCTTGTGTGCTTGTGTGAGGAGCTTGATTGCAATCCTCTTGTTGACGGTGAGCCAGTGCCTGGCCTCACAGGTGGGGTGTAACGTGGCTACTGCGAGGAATGTTGTTGATCATACATGCAGAGGGCTTTCAAATGTGTAGAAGTTGGTTCAGGAGTTTGGTTGAGGGGACTGCAGAGAGGGCTCTATCTGTTGCCAACCTGCTGCTGCTGCGGGACCTGGGAGGCCTTTCTCCTTGTTACGGTGGGGATCAACCTGTACATCCTACAGAGCTTGTGGTGGGGGTTGTTGAAGCTGGAGGAGCAGATGGCCTATTACATGCATTGTCATGGAGATGGTAGATTTGATGAAGAAGCACAGGTAATGTGCATGGATGGGTGTTGTTGGAGCTATTACCAGTGCAGTGGATCACCAGGAGTCGTCACTAGCTGAGGACGTGGAGAGCAGGAAGAGGACTTCCGTCTTGTCAAAGTTCTGCTCCAGTTGCCTGTACTACATCCACTCAGTGACGCCTCCCTTTCCTACATGGAGGTTTGTTGTGGCGGTGAGGGTGTCCTTGGTGAGGGAGAGGATCAGCTGGCTGTCGTTGTTGTAGGAGATGATGTAGAGGTCAGGCAACGTGGGCAAGCAGTGACATGTAAGTATGGGCGAATTTGTGTTATGCGAATTCATGCGAATACGTACTCGCGGTTGCAAAATTCTCGAATCTGTGCGAATTAGTGGATTTTATATTTGTGCGTGTTCGCAGGTTTTTTTTTTCAGCGCAGTTACCGCTATGTTACCCATGCGGTCGTACGTGGGTGCGGCTATTTTGTTTTCAGTGTTCGCGTTGCGTATTTCCGTTTCCAGGCACTAATTGCTTGCTCGTGTTGGGCATTTCCTGCGAGTGGGGCACAATTACGTGATCGCGTCCGTTTTTGTGTGCTCGCGGGGAAAATATCGCGCAAACTTACCCACGTGCTCGCAATGGGCGCGGCCATCTTGTTTTTCATTCATTGCTATGGTTCTGGGCATGCTTTTTCTATCCTGCTTTCATCTTTGCAATCCTTTGTTTATTTGAACTTTTTAAAATCTTTTTTACTCATGATCTATCCCTCTATTTTTCTACATCTATATTTTGTGTTTTTTTCAACTTTTTGTTACTTTAATAACTGCTTTTTTTGTTTTTTTTTCCCCAATTCTTTTCTTCTTTCACCCAGGACCATGGCAAAGGGAGCCGGCAAGTCTAAGGGGAAGGGTCCCACACACCGTAGCCGGCTCCCTTGCGGGCGCTTAAGGGTGGAGGAAGTAACTGCCCAGGAGATCTTTAGCGCAGTGAAGGTGGCCGCACTGGTTTTCTTCGTCCAGCGCCACCTCCCCAAGACCGTCGCGGCAGGCGGCAGGCCCGGTACCGGGTACGGGCTCTGGAAGTGTCACCAGCTATGGGGGAAGGTGTGCCGGGCCATGTATCGGGAGTCTGGGGTCCGGCACACCTACAACCCGGCGACGCACCGGTGGTCCGACATCCTGGACCGAGAACATGACCTGCTCGACCTGCTTGGCATGGAGATCCCTGGGCTTGGTGAGTAGTAGTAGCTATTTATTCACTACTTTGTTTTCTCCTGCTCTGTGTTATCATGATATTGCAAATATTTGTTTTTTCCGAAGAGAAAGAATGCTGCCGATTACATTGCAGGTAAATTATGTTTCAGAAGCTTCTGTGATTGCAGGTGCTCGCCTGCTCACTGGCAGTGCTACTATGCGTACTTGTTTTACATTTTGCGCTCATTTGGCCTGGGTGAATATGTATGAGTGTACTTTACGGAACGGCGCAATGCTACACACCAGAGACTCAAGTCCAGTCCTTCCTTTGTACTGCTGCCACTAAGAAGAGCTAGTGGTGGTGGATTGATAGTTTGAGTATATTATGACTGGTTATTTAGTAGGAAACTTTAGTGGTCTGCAATCATGAAGGACTGTGTCTGTCACTTCGCGTGCTGCAGAGTGCTGCCTGCCAGTCCTAGTAGAACCTTTCTGTTGTTGGTTTAGTGAGTTACATAACTTTCCAAGTAGACGGTCCGCGAATCCAGCAATACTAATATCCTAGTAGACCACATCAGAATGGTCAATAAATTTACTTAGTGCAATTGTTGTCTATTTCCCCGAAATAATTTGTTATTGTTTTTTTGAAATGTTTGATTTGGTTGACAACAATCATCCATGTTTGTGTCTTTCTTTCATGTTGCACATCAGCTTCCCCCAGGGGCAAGAGGACAGAGGAGGAGGTAGCGGCACGGCGGAGCAGGAACAACAACAGGAAGGCCAGGATAGGTCCGCCGAGGGCTCCTCTGCTGGCCCCAGTAAGTTTTCCTGTTAATATTATTAATTATACTACCCTATATTTTACAGCACCTATTTATTCCAAACGTTCCTCATAATTCTATTTTTTCCTAAATCGTCTATGATCTTCTTGTAGACTGTTTCTAAATTCTTATTCTGCCTCTACTATGACTCTCTGTGCTACTACTAGATTATTATTTTTTCTGTCTGTGTAGCTAGCTAAGCTTGCACAATTGGCAAAAGGTGTTAAACAAAACTCCTATTCAGCAATAGCTCTAGGCACTGAGTGCAGTCGTCTGGGTTGTCCATAATATCTATTGAAGTCTTCTAAATGTTTATGCTTTGACAATTCCCAACGACAGAATGTCAATGGCCACCAAGAATAAGATACTAGTTTACTTTTTGATTGGATAGGAGGACATACTACTACTGTTGCAGGGACTATTCTGCACATACAGAACTATGGACAAGAAATAGGCCATTGGTTATTAAATTATATTAGGTGCAGTTAGACTTTCCACATACCTCAGTCATAACAGAAGTTGAACCCCCAATCTCCTTACTGACTAGCTAGTGTGTCAGAGAGTCATTATTTAGCTCCCGAATGCAGCGATGATCCTCAATGATTATACAACCCAGAACATAAGACTATGGAGTCAGAGTCCCGACCTTTCAGAGTCACAGACTCATGCTTGCAAATTGCAAACCCTTTTGCTCACTCACTCATGACCAAAACCCACAGAGTCTATGTAAGTTTTGAAGCTTTATTAAAAGTAAAACAACTAGCTCCGTGTGTACTCTGTAAAAATTAAAATTGTGCATTAAATAAAAACATGTATGAAAATCAATGTCATATAACAAACGGTGAATGACTGAAAAGTGGCTGATTTCACACATTAATTGTGGGACGGCCCTCACCTGGTTGGAACTTAAAGTCTTGGTGGGGATGAATCGTTGACGACTCCGCCTAAGATATGATGATGATCTTGCTCTTGTTTGTAAAAGGGAGGCTTCCGTCTGTTATGAGAAAAATGGTGCGTGTTAAAAAGCAAGCATTCATCAGTTGTGCCAAAAAGTGTAGCATCACATTTTATGGCTAAGCATATATAAAAAACACCCTTCCCTGAAGAAAGGGACATTTTTAGTTTAGACTAGAGAGTCACAATTTATTAAATTTGTTTATGTAGTACTAGTAAATTTTTTTTATTCCTAGACAAAATAGGGAGTGGTGTATATAGCATCTAAAAATATTAAATGTATTTTCTAGGTGTAACACCATCGGCACAACCATCCACCAGTGCCGGGGCCTGCGCGGAGGTGGGCACTCCAGGGGCGGATGCCGTGCCACAGCCAGCAGGAACTGCTGTGGGGAATGCCACAGTAGTGGCGGGCAGTGGTAAGCTATTATATTCCTTACTTATTGAGATTGCAGAGTGGGCTCTCTGCAGGGGTGTATATGTTGTACAGTACAAGTACACTTTACTGTTAAGAAGACTTACAAATTTAGAACTAAGTTTTTGTCAACCAGGTAGAAGACAGTCACCCTTAACTTCTCATTAGCAGTAGCATTAGCCAGTAACCAATGGCCTCCTATAAATTTGACTTCAACTCAGCTGTGAAAGTTTTATCGAGAAGCCAAGTCAGATCAGAGATGAACTTGATGGATGGTATGAAGGAAAAGGGAAAGAAGGGTGTAAGGAAGGATGAGCGAGTTAAAATTAATGACTGTCAAAGAATGATACGTGTTTTTGAATGCTGCCCGAGGTGGCTGGGAATCTGATGCATGGGCGGTTGAAGGCTGAAGCAAGGATGGGTGGAACCAGAAAGAAAAGAGGACTGCCTGGGTGGGTAAAACAGAAACTGTATGTGTGCGCAATATATCCTTTGGTTCAAATTCAATGCAAGTCAAGCACGGATGCATGGCTGGCGGTTTACAAAATAAAATAAAAAGGTTGTTTTTCAGTGAGAAAAAGTAAGGTTTGTCCAGTTGAGACATTATGAAGGGTGATTGACATTTACTTTGAATGGATGGATGACGGGATGGTATCTTCCTCATAGATAGCATAGGTGTATGTAGACAGAGTAGACGGTCACTAGATGAAGAGTGTTACATTGAAGAGCATGTAACTCCGCACCTCTGTGCCAGAGTAGCAAAGCCTAGGAAAGAAGTTGTAATTTTTCAGAACACTACCATGACTAGTAACAGTAGTTTGCAAGCACAGCATATATCTGGCGATTACGGGGAGTCGGGGACCACTTATTACCTCTGTTAATAATTTTTTTACAACTCTGTCATTGACATTGATGTGTGGCCTATAGGTGTTCAGTCAATCAAAAACAAAGCACCTAAAGTCATCCCATATGTAAGCAAATATCCTGTGAAGGGATAAATCATCTTATTATCTTCTTCATTTTCCTTTTGTAGTAGTCAGGGGCAGGCCAGGGTGAAAAGCTAAATTAATTGAGCAGTAGCCCTTGTAGCAGAGTATGGCCAGTGCCACCCGTAATAGAAAAGTAAGAGCTTCACCACCTGCATGTACTGGACTCGTAACAGTAACGCAAGTCTGTGTCATCATGGCTTGCATCTGTTTTTCTCGGGTGCAAGTTGACTGCGCTGGCATTATGCCGGCTTCCACAAGTTTACGTACCAATTTCGCTAAACAAGAGAGAAGAAGAAGACTGGTGTACTGTCTGAGTCTAATGTAGTGAGTCCATATAGTGCAAGTAGAATTCCTGAAACTCCCACTAATGTTGGAGCAGAGGCCGACGAAGTGGGAAGTTAGATAGAAACATGCCACAAATGTTATGTAGTGTGCTTGCAAGTTGCTAGTGCTACTGAGACACAACTTTCTGCAGAATTATTTTGTGTTAATCTTAAAGAGCATTGGTTACAGTATGTTTTTCTTTCTTCATATAGATGCTCCTTCCAAACTAACAAGGAAGGAGTTGGCTAGACGGGCCAGGCAACTGTTGCCGAATATCGGTGGCTGGTGGCCCAGGAGGAGGAGGACACGCAGTCGCAGTCGATAACATCCACGACAGCTGCATCCTCCTCCGCTGCCCCTGGGTCATATGGTCAGCGCAGGCCTTCAGTAGTACAGAGCCGTGGTCCGGCAGCCACCCGCCGCCGCCAAGCAGCAAAAAAATCAGCTGCCCCCCAGAGTCCCTGCAGGTGCAAGGCTCGAGTGCACCGCTTGACCCTCAGAGTGTCCAACCTTGAGCAGGAGGTGGCGAGGCAGAAAGCCCTGCTCAAGGACCTCTGGAGAGAGCTGTGTGACCACCTGGCCACAGGACATCGCTGGGGGAAGTAGAGGAGAGACTGTCCCTTGCCCCTTTTTTAAAGACTTTTAGGGGGTGGGAATCGGGCATTGGGGTTTTTGGACTTTGGGGACTTTGATTTCATGGACATTCGTTGGGGTTAGGGAGGGGGTGGGTCGGGTCTTCTTGTGGGATAGTTTATTTTTGTTAGGGCTCCAATAAATATTTATTTCTACTTAAACATAGCATACGTGTTTTTTTTACTGTTTTGTGGGGGAGGCGGGGGGTTAACTGTATGTTTGTTTTCCTATAACTTAACTGGCTGGTTGATTCAAATTGTCTAATCGCCCAAATTTGTACCAAAGTGCCACTGACAGAGTTAGTGAATTCAATTGGCCTACTACTTTACTAGTACTACCGTCAGTCTCTCCTCTCCTCCTACTCCATTATTCTTCCTTCCCCACAATGCTTATCTTACCTGTGTTTGTGTTTGAGAATAGGGCTAGGCACAGGGCTGGCTGCATGGCAAATGGCGATTAAGGTTGGCTGTGGAATCCTGGACGGATGAAATGTCATCGTTGTGGTGGTAGTAGAAGTCGTACACACTGGCAGTAGCAGCATATGAAAAAAAAAGGAAATGAAACATTGGGTGGCCTGAGCGGAGCATTAGAACAGTACGATAGATAGTACAGTACACAAGAACAGTGCCATAAATTGTAGCCTAAGCAATGCTAAAGTATTCAAAATATATCTACTAGTTGCGTGGAGTATGGGTACTACAAGAGATAGTACTGAAGGTGAAGGGCACAGCAGCGTAAGCATTCGTGACGTCTAGCAGGAGGATGTTGTTGATGATCAATCCACTTGATGGCGCACATGATTTGATTTGCAAATACTCATGGGTGTGTGTCAAGCAGAATAAGAATAAGAATATATCCTCGGATTCCTTCACCAGCCTTGAAATTGATTTTGTGTTGCTTTGACCTTATCCTCCCTAGCAAGTGTGTGGAATTATTGTTGTCATTTAGTCACAAGTCAATGAAAACCACACAGCCCGGGGGAAGAGAGTTAGGGTTTGAAAATTGGATGGGGATGGGGGTTTTTGGGAAAGTTTTGTGGAGAGAGAAAAAAAAACACAGCATGGACAAACAACAAATGAAGAAAAACAAATGTTTGGATACGAAGATATCCATAAATCTTTTAAGGGGCATAAAGGAAGTGCACTGCATGCATGATGAAGTTGTTTGCTAAATGGATGGTTAGGTTACTAAAAAGTAGTACTTACTACAACTTACTAACTATGAATAAACCATTTGACAGTACAAGGCTGCAGTAATTACGCAATTTCACTTGCCTATCTTACCTCAGAGAGAATAAACACTTATTAGTACATTAACTTAGTTTTAAAAATAGCAAAGAAACTCATCAAATAGCTGTAGGGATGAATTTGAAGCAGAGAGCAAAAGCACAGAGTTACACTCATAGAAGTTCACAACAATAACATTTTTTAAAAGATAAGGAGAAGTGAAGAGGATAGTGTAACTTTATGTTGTAGTGTCCTGTTCAATTTGGGAAGTTGCATGCATCCAGCCATTCCTCTTATTCGCGTTACTCCTCCATTCCATCTGACGCTCCGTTGATCAATCTTGGTGACCAGACACACTGTCCACTGCCTGCCTGGCGGATGCGGAATTGCGGATTGCTAATGGTAAGCCTGAGTTAATGTTTTCACCATCGCAAAAGGGTAAAAGCCGGCCTGTAATTGTTGAGGAAGTGATATTAAAACACCATGGAGAAAAAATATAAGGTACGGTGTGTAGTGCAAAAATAACACTTTCAGTTTCAGAGGCAACAGTATTACATACAACAAGCATAATTTCAAAAGTGCTTACTCTGAGTCTCCTTTTCAAGGATAGTAATTAGCACACAGCAGATCAGGGCCATGCAGACGGTCATGGCAGGCACCACTAAGTGAATCAACCTGATGTAGCATACCACTTTGACACTGACAGACAAAGCATATCTAATTGTATGCAGCAACCCGCATAGCTGCAATTTTAAATGAACTGCTGTCTGGACTCTCGCATAACAACACTACACTGGCTCGACCACTCCATACCACGACTAGACAGACATGTAGTTCTGCTGTGGTTGTTGTTGACTTGTTTACCTGTTTGCCACTCACGAAATGGCCATAGTTCTTCCGTGAACCGACGATGATGATCCAGCATCCATCCCAGTGAGTGACTGTAAAGAATAAAGATATTATGTAACTTTGATCATCAAGACTCATCATCATCATGGTATATTGGCAAACTCAATGTTGTTTATGCAGTCACAGTCTACACACAGTGAGTCCAAGGACATTTTCCATATTAAAGAATGCAACGTAGTGGACCCTGCAGTAGAAGTACAATTTGAATTAAACAAGGTAAAAACAGAGTAGACGTGAGTTAGATTTAGTGTGTAAAAGATTAAATAATAACAGAACTTTCAACAGAGCCAGACAGCCAGTGTTGTCCACCGCATGCCATCTCATTATTCATTAGCTGTTCCACTTTTTGTCCGCATCTTGTTCTTAAAGTTAAGGTCCACAGGGCAGCCTCTCGTGTCAATTTCCGAAGTAACAGTCAGCATCAGCAGTCAGCATATAGTCAGTAATTCCAGTCCCACTTCTTTTGAGGGGAGTCATCTACGAAGCGACAGTTTCTTGATTCTGTGTAATCCAGCCATCTGCCTTGAGGGAAATGAATAGGGGGAGTCTGGAGGAGGAGGATAGAGGAGCATGACTGAGTTTTAAAATTGTGAACTTAAGGAATGCAGACAGCGGCACCTTCAATAAGGAAATAAGACGAAGCCAGTGCTGGTGATGCATTTGTTGTGATTAGAGTATTCTTGTGGTAAAAGTTGCAAAAGTAAGAAAGACACACAGGAATAAAAGTGAATAAGGACGAAAAAAAGGAAGTCAGGTGTCAGGGAAATAGAGCTCGTCCTTAAACTCTGTGACTTGCAAAGGGAGTAGGTCAGCTAACAGAGAAGAACTTCTGTCACCTAAGCCGGTGTCCTCTTCTTCTTCCTGCGTTGATTCACGTATTTTGTAATCTGGTGGTATGAAGTGCTGATTCAACATGATCACAGTTAACTTCTCCAAATTTTTGGGTGAGAGGCGGGTTCTATTTGAAGTTACAATGGCACCAGCAGCACTTAAAACACGTTCTGAAGACACGCTTGCGAGTGGGCAAGACAAATAATTTAGAGCCAGCTGTGTGATCAGTGGTCATTGACCCCTTTTCCCATACCAACACATCAATGGGTTGTGATCAATGTAGACCTCTGTTGGGTCATCCAGATAGGCCTGCACCATCCACTCAAGGTCATCCAGGGCTGCTCCACTTTGCGCACCATATGTGGCCTTTGCATCAGCACTGGAACGAGCAAACCCTTGATGAGTTATCCAATCCGCTTCCGACAATATTATGGCTGGGCCTGGTGCAGGTGAGGATGATGATAATACGGTTGCTGCTGTCGATAACGGCTCTGAGGGAAAGTGACTGCCTTTGGCCACAGAAGCGGACCTTGACGCCTGTTGGACTGATGATTCAGTAGTACTTCTGCCGATTCCTTCAATTTCCTGCCGCTCTTTTTCAAACACAGAGCTAGCCAATGTTTGTACTTTGAAACATCTGCTTCTTTAAAAGGAATGAATGTATTGCTGGCCAGTGCCTTTTTGTACCGTGAATCCAGAATAGTGGCACAAATGTAATGTTGATCACAATGTATTCCATTAAGCCTTGCACTGTCAAGTAGGTGGGTTAATAAGCTCTCCGCCAACTGATATGCGTCTTGCTTGTCAGTATCATCTTTGAACGTTGAAGACACCGCCTTCAGTTGGTGCTCTAGCATGCGCAACAATGGGATAGCTTTGCCCAAAGTACAGTCCTCCCTGCTGACTTCACGCGTGAAGACCTCAAAAGGACAAAGCATGTCTATCAGGCTTTTAACTAGGTCCCATTCCTCCACCTCTAGTCTCATGTCTTTCATAGAAGAACCCAGTGCAAAGACATACTCATTGATTACCAAGCACTGCTCAAACAGTTGCTCAAGCATGTAGATGGTTGAGTTCCAACGTGTTGCCACCTCCTGGATGAGTCCTCTGACTCGCACTCTACGGTCACATTGAATGGTCCTCAGCTGCATCCAGGCCTTAAAAGAATGGTTGAAATGTGTGCAGATTCTTCGGCAGGTGGTCAGTAACTTGCTGACTTTGTTTTCTTTTTTCAAGAAATCTTGAACAACAATGTTAATACTGTGCGCCAAACACGGCACTCTGAAATAGCCACCATCATTCATGGCCCTAACTATATTACTGCCATTATCTGTGGAAACATAACCAATCATGCGCTTTCTTGGATGCAGCCATTTAAAGACCTTACTGTTAAACTCCTCCAAAATGTTTACTGCAGTATGAGATTTCTCCATGGCAAACATTGCTACTGTTGCATGTTTCCGACTAGCTTAAAAAATTGTGGCAGTGTCAACACCTGCAGACATCTTGTCTCTAACCCCAGCAAAAGAGACCCAGTGTGCAGTGATGCACATGCAATCAAAGGCTTGGCAACTGGTCCACATGTCTGTTATCAGGTGGATAGTGTAAACAGCACTCTTCTGCAAAGCAGCCCCAATCACCTCCAGCACATCTTGATGTAGTGCTGGAACCGCAACTCTGGCAAAATAGGACCGGGTAGGAACCTTCTATTTAGGGCAGACTGTTGCCACAAATTCTCGAAAACCCACCCCTTCCATGAAAGAAAAAGAGAGAAGGTCCAGAGCTAACATTTTAGCAAGCATTGCAATATAAAGACGTGCTGTTGGGTGGTTGCGTTCAAATGGCGCTGACAAAAACATGCTTTTAATGGTGGTCTGGACCGTTTTCCTATGTGATGAGGAGGATCCAGACCTCTTCAACCCAGTTAGGCTCATTGATGTACTTTTTCGCATTGGTGTCTCTCCCAGATTCTTAGTGTGCCTCATAGATGTTGCTGGGGTAGAGGGTGTGGGTGCTACCACTGCAGTGCTGCTCCCAGGGGTACTGTGTGTACCAGAAAAAAATGTCTGTTGCTTCTTCAACCTCCCCCCTGCACGATCAGCCCCTCGTCATCATCAGATGCAATATTAATGGATCCATTTGGATTTGTTGTACTTTTGGCTGCCCGGATATTACTTAGGTTCGCCTCCCACTGGATAGTGTGGTGTTTTTGGATATGACCTCTCTGGCCTCCGGTACCATAGTTGGTACCAAGCTTACCCCGACTAACTACAGTTTTACAAATTGAATAAATAACTAGGTTTTCTGCCTTTTTGCTAATACTAAAGAAGTCCCAAACTAGGGAGTTGAGATTTCTGGTGGTGGTGGTGGAGGTGCTACTTTCATTTGCGAGATGATGTGGAGGATGGGCGTGGCCGAATTTGACTCTGTTGTGCACTTACAGTTACAGCACCACTACTTGAGGTAAAGGAGGTCGAGCTGGATGGAGGTCCCTGCCGGCCCTTCTGAAGAGAAAATATGGCAGCTATAGGTCGTGTTGGTGTAGTAGTTACCTGTGTTGGTGGTGGTACCAGTGCCACGCCGCCCACATCCCGCTCAGCAGCGATTTGGGATAGGGTAAAAATGTATGTCTGCTGCTTACCCGCTGGGGCTGTAGTGACAACTGTGATGACTGGATCATCATCGCCAGACTGTTCATCAGCAGCAGAATGCACCACTCCTACTTCTTGTTCGTTGTCATCACCCATAAGTGAAAGCCTTGCGAGAACCTTCCTTTTAGGCTTAGCTACCTTTGTCGGCTCATGGTGTGCCTCCCTCTCAGACTGCATTGGTAGGTTCCAATCAAGATCTAGGTCATCAGAAGGAAGGGGGCTTGAAGAAGAACTTGTACTAGCCCTTCTTGACCTTTTTCTTGCTGGGGATCTGGAAGACAATGGATCATTAGGAGGAGTGGCTTGCTCGGATGATACCTCCAATTGAATCTCGATTTCCTGATGTGCCCCCCTTTCTGGAGGAACAAGCATTGTGGGCAGTTGTGCCTCTCCATGCGCCTCTCCATGCGCCTCACCATGCGCCTCTACTTGCGCCTCTACTTGCGCCACTCCTTGCGCCACTCCTTGCGCCACTCCTTGCGCCACTCCTTGCGCCAGTGCCACTCCTGCCGCCTCTCCTTGCGCCTCTCCTTGTGCCTCTCCTTGTGCCTCTCCTTGCACCTCTCCTTGCGCCTTTCCTTGTTGCACCTGTGGTTGTCGTTGCGGCTGTGGTTGAACACTCCTCAGATGAGTTACACCCTGAGATGATTGGATGCTACTTTCTTGCAATGAGTCAACGCCAACATCACTGGTCGATGGTGATTGAGCAATTAAAGTGGCTGCCTTTGCGGCACTCATGGCATTGGACCTAACTTGGCGTGGTGGCACTGAGACCAATGAAGATGAGGTGCTGCTCCCAGCTTGGTCACCGGCGGACACCGCTGCTGCAGGCGTAGTTTTTTCTTCCCAAAAGAAGTGTCTGTGGGCACACCAGTCTCCTTGGTGAGTTGCACCACTTGCTTCTCCTCTCCTTCTTACTGGCAGTGCACTGGCAACTTTCTTGGTAGAGGAGCTCCCGCCACCTTTCTTTGAGCCCATCTTCTTCAGATGTCAGAACACCAGGCCGCAGTTGCACGAGTTGCAGAGCTGTCTGTGGCCACATGTGACGTCACGTGACGTTGTGCACACACCGCACCAGGACTTCTTCCTGGCACTGATGATGAACGATGAGGATGATTTGTGGTTCTCTTTGTGCACCTAAAAGCAAAGGAAGCCAGAGGAACATCAGTTAAATAAATGTTGCAGATGTTGTGCTTCAATTAATATTTGCAACTAGGCATTTATTATTATTACAACACACCCAAAAACGGAAAGACCAAAAACAAATTGCAATTATTTGAAAAATTATTGTTTAAATTAATAGAAGAGAGACCACAGAGAGAGCATGGGCATAATGGATGAAGGAGGCAGACTGGGTGCAGGCCTATGGCACAAAGCACACTTCCTGGCTTCAAAATGGCCCCCACCCACATGGCCAGGCCCCAACAACCACCCAAAAAAGCAAAAAACACACAAAAATCACCACGATCCAATGCCATCCATACCCTAAATGATGTTTAAATTCAAGACACCCCACAGAAAGCCTTGGTCCATGCACCACTGACTACATCTGGGCATAATGGATGAAAGCAAGGCAGACTGGGTGCAGGCCTATGGCACAAAGCACACTGCTTGGCTTCAAAATGGTCCCTTAACCCCCACCCACATGGCCAGGCCCTGCCTTGACCAGGCCTCAAAATGGCCACCACCCACATGGCCAGGCCCCAACAACATCCCAAAAAAGCGAAAAACACACAAATCACCACAATTCAATGCCATCCATGCCCTAAATGATGTTTAAATTCAAGACACCCCACAGAAAGCCTTGGTCCATTCACCACTGAGTACCCCTGGGCATAATGGATGAAAGCAAGGCACACTGGGTGTAGGCCTATGGCACAAAGCACACTGCCTGGTTTCAAAATGGTCCCTTGCCCCCCACCCACATGGCCAGGTCATGCCTGGACCAGGCCTTAAAATGGCCCCCACCCACATGGCCAGGCCCCAACAACATCCCAAAAAAGCAAAAAACACACACAAATCACCACTATCCAATGCCATCCATGCCCTAAATGATGTTTAAATTCAAGACACCCCACAGAAAGCCTTGGTCCATGCACCACTGACTACCCCTGGGCATAATGGATGAAAGCAAGGCAGACTGGGTGCAGGCCTATGGTACAAAGCACACTGCCTGGCTTCAAAATGGCCCCTTGGCCCCCATCCACATGGCCAGGCCCTGCCTGTACCAGGCCTCAAAATGGCCCCCACCTGCATGGCCAGGCCCCAAAAACACCCCAAAAATCGAAAAACGCACAAAAATCACCACAATCCAATGCCATCCATGCCCTAAATAATGTTTAAATTCAAGACACCCCACATGCACCACTGACTACCCCTGGGCCTACTGGCTAGTGTGGCTTTACACGCACCCCAAAATTAAAAAAAAATCCACATATAACAGTGAGCTATTTAATTCCATGACATAAATGATATTTAAGTTCAACAAAACTCACAGAAACAGTTGTATCATGCACCCATGACTAACCCTGGGCCTACTGGATATTGTAGCTACCTACAATATATATTTTTTAAAGTTGTGAAAAGTTCAAAAATTGTAGTTGCAGCAACTGCAATGCCCCAAACAAACAACACCAACTTACTTGTAAAAAGTAATCCAAAAGTGATCCAAACAAAATGTCCTCAAATACAAATATCCAGCAGCAGCCACAAAAAGTAATCCTTCCAGCTCCAGATCCAAATGAAAAGTGACCAGGACTTGGACAAAGCACTGGGAGGAGCCTGCTGGAGGGGAACAGGAAGTTGGAGACTCTGGGGCAAATCCTTCCCCCACCCCCCCAAAAATGGACTCCTTGCACAAAAAAGGGCAGCCAAATGTCAATCTGAAGAGTTATTCTGATCCAAATCATCATTTTCAAAAGGTTTATGCTACCTGCGGTAGATTTCTTGCGCAGAATTGCAATTTTTGCAAGTTCGGGAAAGCGAGCTGTTCAAATCTCCCGCGGGAAGTCAGCTGCTCGTCACATCTACGCGCTCGCAATTGTTTACTCCCGCGGGCCCTTATGATGTAGTCGCGTTCTCAAACTCTCACAGTGCAAGATGGCAGGCCGCTATGATGTACTCGCAGTCGAAAAGTCTTGCGCGATCATGCAGCCAGATCCAAAATGGTGCAGCGCAGGCAAACCAGGAGGAAACAATTAAAAGGAAAAACTCCCTTGAGCAAAGATACAATTTATAGTGCAAAAAAATTTATTTGAGTGAAAACAATTACACAATTCATATATGAAAATATGACCACAATTTATTAAACATACAGTAATTAAAAAAGTGGACAGAGTACCACTTGACACAGTTAAAACAATTTAAACCATAAAACAACTGACATTCAATGTTGACCAGCAAGATTGATACATAAAGACAGAAAAAACAGTAAGACAAAAACTTGTACAATACTAAGCGTATTTCCAGGCTCTATTTCTGACACCAATGTTATGTACACAGCAATACAGTGTATCCACAGGGGTATCCGAGACAAGAATTATACTGGAGAGTGCGTCCACGCGTTTCGGTGGTTTCTCACAATTCTATCCACCTATGTCAAGACTATAATTATTGTCTGTCGTAGTTCAAAGGCCAATAAAGTCTCCCTAGACGATGGATACACAATGAATTAGAGTGGATGCACCATAATTTAAAAAGTAATTGCAGTTTATACAGAAAAAAGAGAGAGGAGAAAAGGAACATTTTTTCTCTTTCCACTTAGAAGGGTAGAAATGCCAAAAATGGTTTACAGAAATAATTACATAAAAGAAAGCCTTCCTAATACATATCAACTTATAGTGTACTTATAATTACAGTTAATTTATGTAATAGAAAAGCAGTCTCCTGTGGCCTCTGTACAAAACACCTTTACAGATAATCACAATTCATTCATTTTCTAACATGCTACAATTCTCAGTTTGAATATATACACTTCTATGTATCTGAGAGTTAAGCAAATTCACTGATTACCTTTTACTTATCATACTTATGGACCTAATTTGACTACTAAGGAAATGTGTGTGGGTTTTCTGTTATTTTTATGGACCTCTGGAAACACAGGGACTTTTACAGTTACCTCCTCTTGATTCTGCCTTTTACTGACTGCTGACTAGTGTTACTCATCCGGCATTTATCTCTAGAGGTCGTTTTTCTTAGTGGTTACATAATGGTTACATAAATACCTTTGAATCCACTTTTGGCTGTTGTCAGGTTTCCATTATTTTAAAATATGATCTGACCCACGGAGAATATGCTCCATATGTCCGTTTTGGGATAGTGTCGCTTTATCAAGTTACAGGTCCTATGGGTTAAAAGCAGTAGTGGACCGTTAGGGGCAGGCAAGTCAAAATGGGAAAAAGGCACTGGTTGTGGTTGTAAATACAACGTTTCCTACTCCCTCATCTAACTTAATAAGGAGACTGGCATACCTGTTTTTGCGAGCACTAAACATACGCAGTAATCGTATCCAATAGTTTAAGCCTCATGTAACGGTTTTCTTTCCATTTGAAAAGGGAACCAGGGGCGCTTATGTCATGTCCTTGCGGTGTGAGCGAAGGTTTCACTGGAAATAAAACATACATGCAAGCGGGGTCATTAGGGGTAGAACTATTTAGTTTAGAATTTGCTATCTACATCACAAATGCTTCCCTGTCTGCTTACCTTTAGACCCGCAAAGGACTGCCTGCTTCTCTGGTTCCGTGGCGTTCACCAGACAGGTCGACACGCCTTGTTTAAATATCGAGTGTCTAACGTTTCATTGGTCCAGAACGGAGCCAATCAGGCGATTGTATTTGGATATAGGATATTTGCATGTTGGGGCTTGTAATGCCGGGATCCCATTGGCCAGGGTTCAAGGCTTGTGATTGGTTTACTTACTATAGGAGTATTTAAGGAGAAACCGCACAATCAATATAAATTGAAGTTAGTAAAGTTTATAAAAATTCGGGGACTTGGCGAGTGTGTAGCCCATAATAGAGTGCATTTTTACATCGATTTATTTACTACTGATTGTCTAATTACCTACAAGACTAAAGTAGCGGACTGGCACATTTCCTGTCATTTCTCAAAGTTGTCATATGTTGGGAAGGATTGGTGATTGGAACGATGATGTATCCAAAACCTCAATCCTGATAGGTGAAATTCCTCTATACCGATATACAGGATTATGTGCCTCCACTTTAGTAATCCTTATATCTATAGGGTGGGGGCTTACAGAGTAAACTTGGGACCCAGTCTAGACAAAAATGGAACGGGCTATATACATTTAGTCCAGTCCTCCCTAGTGTTTAAGCCTTTAAGAATAGTGTCTAGAAAGCAGAAATACCACTGTTCCCGAGTTTTTCTGAGTTTGTCGATGTCACCACCTCGTCTGGTGGTTCTGATCTTCTCTAGTATATACCAACGTATGTCGTCACAGGAGTGGTTTTTCTGTCTAAAATGCTCCGTTAATGGCGCATTACATTTATTTGTGCGGATGGCCGATTTATGCTCCAGCACTCTGAGTCTCAGTTCCCTACTGGTCTCTCCCACATACCCCAGATTGCAGGGGCGGATCAGCAGGTATACAACATTTTGACTCCTACAGTTGTTAAATGTTTTGGGAGTCAGAGTTTTTCCATTAAATTCGAGGCTTGTCCCTACAATGCAGTGAGGGCAAACAGAGCATGTTCCGCACTTGTGGTTACCTGATGCCCTAATTCCAGTCAGGGTGCGTTGTGTTTCCGCAGGTGGCCTGTAGGTATGAACCAAACAGTTGCGGAGTGTTTTATTTCTCCGAAATGAAAACAGAGGTTTATTAAGTTTGTTTTCGGTATTAAAATTGAGGATACACCAGTTTCTGTAAACTATATTTTTAATCTGATTGCTCAGATGCGAAAATTGGGTCACAAATACTATTCTATCCAGATTGTTTTTATTTCGTATTTTATTCTGATCTAATAAGCTGTCGCGGTCATAAAACCTAGCCCGTTTAAAGGAGTGTTTAATGAGTTTATGGGGATATCCTCTCTCCTTAAGTTTTTTCTTCATGTTATCTGAGTGTCTATAGAAGTCTTCCAAATTCGTACAGTTTCGCCTCAATCTTAAAAATTCTCCAAAGGGTACATTATCCCTCTTTGCCTTAGGATGATTACTAGAATAATGTAAAAGTGAGTTTTTATCAGTTGGTTTATTAAAAAGCTCTACCTTTAGGCTACCTTCCTCATCTTTGATCACAATGTCCAGGAATTCTACACTGGTGTTACTATGGTGTCCTGTAAACTTGAGATTTGGGTCGCCAAGGTTAAGCCATTCCAAAAAGCCCAGCAGATCCTCGCTGGCACCGCTCCAGATGAAAATGATATCATCAATGTAGCGGTGCCAGCAAGAGATGTTTTCAAAAAAGGGCGCAGCCTCATTGAAGATGTGTTTAGATTCAAAGTTACTCACATAGAGGCAGGCAAGGCTGGGGGCACAGGTGGCCCCCATACTGGTCCCCTTAACCTGGAGATAGAGGTCATCCTTGAAGAGGAAAACATTTCTTTTCAGGATTAAGTAAATACAAGACATGATAAACGTATCATCACCTCCATGCAAATCTTCTTCTTCTAGTATCGAGGATATCACCTCTTGGGTGTTGTTTTGGGGGATATTTGTGTAGAGGGCTTCAATATCTAGGGTGACCAAGAACTGGGTCACCCTATTGAACCCTCTACCCTCAAATACCGAAATAGCATGGGAGGTGTCTTTAAGATAAGATCTTTGCTTTTTGGCGATCGGCTGTAGAAAAAAATCTACATACCGGCTGAGGGGCTCAAGAATGGACCCTATTCCACTGATTATAGGTCTCATAGGTGGATCGGTAAGATTTTTATGGATTTTTGGGAGTCCATACATAGCGGGAGTGACTGGATGTTGATTAAGTAAAAACTTGTATTCATTTTCACTAATAGCACCTCTATCTCTGCCATCACTCAAAAGATTGGCTACTTCATGTTTTAGTTTACTAAGTTCCTGAAATTTTGATCTTTCATAATGTTCTTTGACACTAAGGAGTTCTCGCATTTTGTTGTCGTATTGATCAGTATCAAACACTACCACACCCCCACCCTTGTCAGCGGGTTTGATAGTTAATTCTGCACTGTTCTGCATTTTATCAAGGGCGTCTCTCTGTGCTTTAGAAAAATTGTTATTGCATGTAGCTTTTTTAGAGAGTAGGTTCTTAACTTCTACCTCCACTACTCTTTCAAACACCTCGACGTTTTTGTCTACTTGCTGAATACTTGGAAAAAAAGTAGATTTAGGTTTGAGCCCTGTGACGCTCGGAGGGGGGTTGTAATCACGATTTTCAAAGAAACGGTTAAGTCGAATCTTCCTAAAGAATAATTTAAGGTCACTTTCAATGTGAAACATAGAGGGTGGTTTGGTGGGGGCGAAACTAAACCCTTTTTGTAGTACTGTTTGTTCGATGTTACTAAGGGTCCTTGTTGATAAGTTGACTTTGGGGAATTCCCCTACCTCCAATATTGGGTGCTCCTCGTGGCTATATACTCCCTGGAGCTGTTTTGAGGTTGTTGCTTCCTCGAGTATTCCGGGCGATTGTAACCCCTGGGATTCCTGTATCCGCGATTCGGGCGCCTGTCTAAAAAAGGCTCTCGTTCGTAATTTGGGCCAGCCCTGTTATCCTGTGGTCTATCTGATTCTTCTTCGCCACTTGACCATGAAGATTCAGAGAACGTAATCCGTTTATTATTATTTCTGGAATAAACTTGTCTCTGTGGATTTGGTTTTTCCCACCGGGGTTCATTCTTATTGGAGTAATAGTCTTTGTGGGTATAAGGATACACGCCTTCTGTAGTGTATTTTTCTACATCTTTTTTAAATTTCCTTCGTTTTTTATTAAAAAGGTAATCCCTATAGCCATCTGCATCAAAATTAATTTCTTCAAGTTTCTTTTTTGCATCTTCCAGGGCAGGGGATTGTTTGAGAGCAACTTCTAGTTTGTCTATCTCTTCTTTTTCTAACTCTATTATCTCCTGGGCTGTTTCAATAATTAAAATCAGCCAATCTCGGCTACACCGGTTGGCTATCAGCGTCCAGGTTTCCACAAACTTAGGGTGTTCAACAAACAGTCCAGGTTCATTCCTAACCTGTAACCCTATGGGAATCACCCCCTCTTCTAGATAATTAATCAAGAACTCTGCGTGCAACTCTGTTCTAATGAGTTTCTTTTTCAAATTTAAGATTTTAATTAATTGTTCATGGCTCGTATTTTGGAGTCCTTTAGAACCCCCAATTTTGGGGTCTAGGTTCATCAGTCTAGTATACTTATCTTCTGAGAACCCAAATGTTTTCAATTTTTCCATAATTGGTCACACGTATAGTTAACCAAATCTAGGGTGCCCTAAGATGAGGGTCGCAGGAGAACGAGCTCCTCTCCAACCAAAAGGTTGTGCAATAACAGGAGGAAAATGTGAGAGGTACCCCTTAATAAGAATCAAGGGAAGTAGGGTTGACAAACCAATTAAAAGGAAAAACTCCCTTGAGCAAAGATACAATTTATAGTGCAAAAAATTTTATTTGAGTGAAAACAATTACACAATTCATATATGAAAATATTACCACAATTTATTAAACATACAGTAATTAAAAAAGTGGACAGAGTACCACTTGACACAGTTAAAACAATTTAAACCATAAAAACCATAAAACAACTGACATTCAATGTTGACCAGCAAGATTGATACATGAAGACAGAAAAAACAGTACGACAAAAACTTGTACAATACTAAGCGTATTTCCAGGCTCTATTTCTGACACCAATGTTATGTACACAGCAATACAGTGTATCCACAGGGGTATCCGAGACAAGAATTATACTGGAGAGTGCGTCGACGCGTTTCGGTGGTTTCTCACAATTCTATCCACCTTTGTCAAGACTATAATTATTCTCTGTCGTAGTTCAAGGGCCAATAAAGTATCCCTAGAGGATGGATACACAATGAATTAGAGTGGATGCACCATAATTTAAAAAGTATTTGCAGTTTATACAGAAAAAAGAGAGAGGAGAAAAGGAAAAAATTTTCTCTTTCCACTTAGAAGGGTAGAAATGCCAAAAATGGTTTACAGAAATAATTACATAAAAGAAAGCCTTCCTAATACATAACAACTTATAGTGTACTTATAATTACAGTTACTTTATGTAATAGAAAAGCAGTCTCCTGTGGCCTCTGTACAAAACACCTTTACAGATAATCACAATTCATTCATTTTCTAACATGCTACAATTCTCAGTTTGGATATATACACTTCTATGTATCTGAGAGTTAAGCAAATTCACTGATTACCTTTTACTTATCATACTTATGGGCCTAATTTGACTACTAAGGAAATATGTGTGGGTTTTCTGTTATTTTTATGGACCTCTGGAAACACGGGGACTTTTACAGTTACCTCCTCTTGATTCTGCCTTTTACTGACTGCTGACTAGTGTAACTCATCCGGCATTTATCTCTAGAGGTCGTTTTTCTTAGTGGTTACATAATGGTTACATAAATACCTTTGAATCCATTTTTGGCTGTTGTCAGGTTTCCATTATTTTAAAATATTGTCTGACCCACGGAGAATATGCTCCATATGTCCGTTTTGGGATAGTGTCGCTTTATCAACTTACAGGTCCTATGGCTTAAAAGCAGTAGTGGACCGTTAGGGGCAGGCAAGTCAAAATGGCAAAAAGGCACTGGTTGTGGTTGTAAATACAACGTTTCCTACTCCCTCATCTAACTTAATAAGGAGACTGGCATACCTGTTTTTGCGAGCACTAAACATACGCAGTAATCGTATCCAATAGTTTAAGCCTCATGTAACGGTTTTCTTTCCATTTGAAAAGGGAACCAGGGGCGCTTACGTCATGTCCTTGCGGTGTGAGCGAAGGTTTCACTGGAAATAAAACATACATGCAAGCGGGGCCATTAGGGGTAGAACTATTTACTTTAGAATTTGCTATCTACATCACAAATGCTTCCCTGTCTGCTTACCTTTAGACCGGCAAAGGACTGCCTGCTTCTCTGGTTCCGTGGCGTTCACCAGACAGGTCGACACGCCTTGTTTAAATATCGAGTGTCTAACGTTTCATTGGTCCAGAACAGAGCCAATCAGGGGATTGTATTTGGATATAGGATATTTGCATGTTGAGGCTTGTAATGCCGGGATCCCATTGGCCCGGGTTCAAGGCTTGTGATTGGTTTACTTACTATAGGAGTATTTAAGGGGCAACCGCACATTCAATATAAATTGAAGTTAGTAAAGTTTATAAAAATTCGGGGACTTGGCGAGTGTGTAGCCCGTAATAGAGTGCATTTTTACATCGATTTATTTACTACTGATTGTCTAATTACCTACAAGACTAAAGTAGCGGACTGGCACATTTCCTGTCATTTCTCAAAGTTGTCATATGTTGGGAAGGATTGGTGATTGGAACGATGATGTATCCAAAACCTCAATCCTGATAGGTGAAATTCCTCTATACCGATATACAGGATTATGTGCCTCCACTTTAGTAATCCTTATATCTATAGGGTGGGGGCTTACAGAGTAAACTTGGGACCCAGTCTAGACAAAAATGGAAGGGCTATATACATTTAGTCCAGTCCTCCCTAGTGTTTAAGCCTTTAAGAATAGTGTCTAGAAAGCAGAAATACCACTGTTCCCGAGTTTTTCTGAGTTTGTCGATGTCACCACCTCGTCTGGTGGTTCTGATCTTCTCTAGTATATACCACCGTATGTCGTCACAGGAGTGGTTTTTCTGTCTAAAATGCTCCGTTAATGGCGCATTACATTTATTTGTGCGGATGGCCGATTTGTGCTCCAGCACTCTGTGTCTCAGTTCCCTACTGGTCTCTCCAAACCAGGAGGAAAAACAACTCGGCGAACTCAGAATCACGGTAAGTCAACGCTGCGTGCGCAAGATTGTATTTTTGAAGCGCGACCAAGCAAAAAAATCCGCCAGCTTGCGAATTGCAAATTTTTTGACAATTTTGCGCGTTTCGCGGACCACAAAATTGCCAAAAATTCGCAAAATCCACGAGCGGAACGGATTTTCAGCCCACACTTAGTGACATGTACATGTTGAACAATGTTCTGCTGAGGGATGAGCCATGTGTACACCACACATGATTGTGGTGGATCCAGAGCTGAAAGGGGGAGGCGGAAGCACTGGGTCATCCGGAGTGGAAGTAAATGTTCCGTTCCAGAGTTCTGTTTTGCAACTCTGCGTTGTGGAGGCGTTTCATTGTGTCCGGGGGCAGACAGTGTCAAAGCCAGATGACAGGTCCAGGAGGATCAGGGATGTGGTTCTATGTTGACCTGCAGGGCCCTGATGTCATTGTTGGTGGCGATGATGGCACTTTTGTTGCTGTAGTTGCCTAGCTGTTCTTCGAATGAGGCCCTCTTGAGGATTAGATGAGGTGATGGTGTCTGCCGGTGTCGTTCTTGGGTGCTGCGTAGCTGCTCATTGTCTGTACACGGTGACATTCCTCCTCTGGCAATTGGCACGTTTGCTTGGAGTCCTGGAGTTCCTCAATGAACATGATGGCTCACTTGCAGTGTCTGTGTGAGGCTTTTGTGTTTGAGGACAGTTGGTTGGCATAGTCATTGAGCCATTGTCTGAGGTCGTGGGTGATCGGGTGGGGTTCAGCGTGGTAGCTCTTTGGGCTACGGGCGAGGGTGGTGGTTATCTGGTCTTCGGTGACTGTGCCCTAGAAGAGGAGGGGGATCTGTTGTGTGTGGTGGTGTGTGGTGGGGTGCCGGGTGGTGAAGTGGGTGCATACATGGGCAGTCAAGTGGAGTTGGGTAGTGTATTTGAAGGAGACATGTGATGTAGTGGATAAAATGTGCTCAAGCCTTTTTGCAGACAGAGTGGGTGGGTGTTCTGAGTAGTATCCTGAGTCGGAGTCTTGCGAGTCTGTCAATCTGGGCGGCGGAGGTGGTGGTGGTGTCCTTCCTGAGGTGGAACTACAGGCCCCAGAGAAGGATGTAGTTTGTGGAGGGAAGGGCATGTGTACTGATGAAGTAGGCAATGTAGTAGCTGAACTGGAATCGGAGTTGGGGGGGTCTGTCCACGATTGTCATGCTGAGAGGAGTGTTGTGATTGGTGTGGATCATGAAGTGCAGATCTTCTCCATTGCTGAGGATGTTGTTGCTGTTCTTTGAGACTCTGAAAGTGCACCTGTGGAGGATGGCATTACATACTCCGACTCCGTTGGTGTGATCCCTGCCGATGCACTTGTCCAGGATGTCAATAACGATGTTGTGTGCTGTGGAGGGGTTCAGGCAGGTCTCCGGCAGGAAGGCAACGTCTGGGGATGTTGTGTTCACATCACAGTTGGTGGAACAGTGGATCGGAAGCAGAATGAGCTGCAGATCAAATGTGAGGAGGGTCCTTGTGTGTGTTCCGGGGACGCTCGGAAGCAGGTATGTGATTTTCCCTGTTGAGTGTGTGGAGGCTGCTGGCAACGGAGTGGCATAGTATTATGTGGAATCTGTGTGTGACAGGTGTGCTTGCGCTGTGTGCAGTCCAGGTGGAGATGGGCACATACGGGCCTGCATCATGAGCGCCTTGGGTGTCCCTGCAATGTGGACACACAGTGTCTGCTATTGGAAGGGGAGGTTTGAGGGAGGGCCATCTGTGAAGGGGTAGCGGGTCAAATTGCCTTACGTGGAGGCGTGGGCACAGGGGATGCAGCAGGGGGAAGTGAGAGTAGAGATGAGCAGAAGAAAGAAATAAACAATACATGGCTAAATATAGAACCTGAGGTATACTACCATTTCAAGGTGATGGGGTCACACTGCTCAAAATGAATATACATCTGTAAAAAGGTGCCAAAGAAACTTCAGAAGCCAGACAGTGAAGAAGGTGCACAGGGGTTAAAACAACAGAACACGGGCTGGGATGCTGTGCCCACATTTATCAGATATAGCAATCTAGCTATGTACCAACTCTGACCCACGACCCATTGTTGATAAATGCATATGTGACAACATGTACAAGTCAGTCGCAGTGCACCAGTAGCATCCCCCAAAATGATTGGAAACCATATTCGACTGCCATATCTCCTTACACTGTACGTGGTGGACGTAGCTATTTGTGACATTGCGCATTGCATATCACATCCCTAGATGTTGCACATCAGATTCACATTGATGAGGTGAGCTAAGGTCACATGTGTAACATACATATATGGAGCCTGCAACACTACATTTGACTCTACAATAGTGACTGTAGCACATTTGCTACCTGTCATACTGTCCATACCTGTGCACAAACAATGCCAAATAAATACAGAGCCCTCTCATGCTGTGCACAATGTTTGCATATTGTCCAATGTGACCATGGATGTCTGTAGTACTGCATTTAACATCTAGTGTGTATCTGTTGCAACAATTGAAGTGTGCAATCACTATGAGCCAATGGCAAAACAAACTGCCTGGATGAGTGGCTATGACACTTTTGGTACAGGGAGCAATGCAGCATGTTACCACCTTGGTGATGCAGAACAGTGTGCCTGCAAGAAAACATCATCAGTGACTAAGGCATCACTTAGCTGGTAAAGGGTGTCACAAAAGAAAGATTGTACAAGTTTTGTCAGAATACCCAACAGTGCTAATCAAAAATGTCATCTGTGAATGACCCCAATTCCAAAGTCATGAGTCTGCACCACATTACTCATGTGATTCACAAACACTGTTGTGACCTGTGGCGTTAACACTAGACACACATTTGACCTACATCAAGCATGTAGACGAGATTGGTCCTCCATGCACAAGAACATGGAAGGCTAACCAAGCTGATGCACAAGCACCGCGCATCAAGTGTAAACTCTACTACATATGTAACACTAACTATCCACTAATACACCTACTAAAAAAGGACATTACCCCCACCCAAAGATAAAAGAAACTTAGCTCTAACACTATATTAACCTATCCTATAAAATATCACGATAAAAAACTACCTATATCTATGCTAAAACTACTCTAAATATCTAAATACAAACAACAATAATTACACATCTAAAAACATTATAACATTGTAGGAAGAGAGAAGAGGGGAGGGGGGGTAACATGGGGAGGATCATGGAAGTCCCGGGTGTTGGCGGATCTCATGTATCTGCCTGTTTAGGTCTAGCATTTCTCTCCGAGCGTCCTCCACCAACTTATTGTTCTGCTTCATCTGCTGCCACATCCCCATACTTGCCTCCGTCATCTGAGGCAGAATTGTGGGGGGGACTGGCACCTGGCTGAGAGTGGGGGGAACTGGCACCTGGGCGGGTAGGGGGAACTGGAACCTTGGTGGGTGCGGGGAACTGGCACCTGGGCGGGTGGGGAGGAACTGGCATCTGGGTGGGTGGGGAAGGAACTGGCATCTGGGTGGGTGTGGTCAGTGTTTGCACAACAGATTGCTGTCCCACACTGGCACCAGCGGTGGAGTGGATGGGCTGCCTGGTGATCTCTGCAATGTCTGGCAGAGACCTCCATCTTCCTGCCTTCTTCGCCGACAGGTGCTTCCTCGCCATATCCTGGTAGCCCTTCTTTACACGCCGTACATGGTTTTACCTTTCCTTTGCTACCTGGTAGGCATGGACCTGCACAAGAGTCATGTTGTTTGTAAAATATGGTAAACGTCAATTTCAAGCCAATTACGCTATGTCACGGTCCAACATGAAATTAAGGTTCCATCTCCAATACAACACTGAAGGCAACACACAAGCCTAACTCTGTGAAGTCACAAAGTGACCTGTCCAAAGAAATGTCAAGGCATGATTCGTTCACTACACGCTATGAATAGTTACATGACAGTGCATGGCAGGGGAAATGTACAGACAAATGTAAATGCCAATGACACGGTCAGAACATGGCACTATTGTGCACCTTGAGTGTGTGCAACATGTACAATTAACTCAAGTAGGGAGGCATTAGCCCTCCGTGGCCAGCACCACCCTCATCTGATCCTGTGATACACTGCTGCTACTTCTGTACAATGCACATGTGCAGCCATGTGTGTCTACCAGCAAATGGGTAAAGTTCATTGAGTCAGTGCCAAAACTGGCACTCTGCACATGAGTGCTAGTGTGGCTGTGTGCAGGTGTGAAGGTCAACCTATTGTAAGCGCAGGCCTACATGCACAGGAACAAGCCTGGGACACCACTACTAATAATTAGAATTTTTCTGCATCAAACATCACACATGAATCATGTTTGTTATATGAACGCTGACTTTAACATGAAGTGCAGTTACTCACTCAACAATCACTACCCAATGTCTGCCTATTTGACATTGCGAGGGGCAGACATTATTTTACCAATTAGGCCACTCATGGGTGTCTTGTAACCACTAATCACACTGTGTAGTAGCTGAGAACACACATGCATTCACAACGCAAACAGTTAGAATGGATTTCACATAGTAATGGCACCCTGGGGTCATGAGGTTATGGTATTGCCAATGCCAAATTCCTACCCACAGAGTGTTGGAGAGCCCCGCATTGCCAAATCAAATGTGAAATCAGATGATGCAGAGGGAAAGCATGCTTACTAAATGCCTGTTGTGTGATGTCACCAATTGTGGCACAGGAGTTTGTAGACATGATCCAGAGTCAAGCATGGTATGTCACCACAGACACAGCCTGACCACACCACTGTGTTGCACAAATATGCAATTGCAATTGATATGCACATCTATTTAATGTGTGTGTCAAATTCCATTTCAAATTTTCCCTATGAGCTACACACTGCCACTTCTGTGAAGCTACAATGCAGCATATCTTAGATTTCACTGTGCCAACATTACTGCGCTTACATGGCATGAACAGCACTGCCTCCTGGTGCATAACACAACACCCACTGCACGCACATTGGACTATATATACACAGCATGGAAGTGTGCCTTATTGACTATGCAGTGCTACTCAACATGTGCTAAAATCAAGTAGCTTATTGCCTGCAGCATTTTTTGAACAATGACTAGTTTGCTTGATTCGGTGCTAGATATCATGCACAGGAATTGAAAGCTGTATCACTGTCTGTTGATGGACTAAGTCACAACTATGAATGATATGCCTTGCCCCACATCCAACTACCAATTCTCAGACAAATCTGATTCACAACATACATCTTCACATTGTGGCATAGTGACATACGATACACACCCATAATACCAAACAACAATGTGTAGCATTTAGTACTGACATTCATGACACCACAACATGGCAAATATTTTATGTCAATACTCACCAGTGGCGTGGGTCCCGGAATCTATTGACGTTACCTTGTGTGATGGGTTGACGACCATCTGTGAGTTAACAAATGTAAATATGTTTCATTTCCAGGCATCAACAAATGTGACATACACATGAGTAAATACAGTACAGTCACAGAAAAAGCAACATCACTGTGGAGATGAATGACATGTTCTCCACATGACCGTATTGACTTTGACTGTCATGCACACCCGACCTGTGAATGCAGTGGTGGGCCACACAAAACATCAGTGCAGTAAGACATGCACATATGAGTTGTGTCATGCAATCTCAAGGCACCATTTGTACACAGGCATGATGTCTAAATAGTTCTGCGCATGATGGCATCTCTGCAGTTTGTACGAGGCAATTACGCAGTGCTTTCGGATGTATGATACTCTGGAGCAGTCAAATTTCCTTAGTGTCTTTTGAGCTGACAAGGACATTACCGCACATAAACCATGTACAGGGGCAGTGTAGGTACAGTTCTGCTTCTCATGTAGCTCTGCGTTTGTCACACTGTGTTCTGTCCTGCACATAGGTCACACACACAATGGCTCTGCTTGTACGTGTACAGTTACCCTTACTGGACACACACATACGGCATCCTGTACAAAGTCTTTGCCCAACTGTAAAAACTTTGGCCCTACAGTGCCAAGTGTTGATCCTGCACAGCGGGTCATACATAATAGCCCCCTTTGCTTGTCAAAATGATGCAGCATTGTGTGTCAGATGTGACCACATCATGCGTAGACACATTGCACCTGCCACCTCACTTTGCTAAATTGTGAGAATTGCACCACTACTCAATGACGCCCGCTGTGCGGACAGAGGAGCAGGACCACTGACTATTTGTCTGTGGAATTGCTCTACCCGCTTACAGATCCAGCATTGCATGTGGGCTCACACAAGCCTGTGCACTACCTAGTGTGAGTGTCTGATGGCCTCCTCCATCCACCGGTTCACCTATGCCTCATCCATGGTGTTCTAATGGACCTCTGCCACCTGCTTTCCACTTCATATTGCAATCATTGAAATCTTTTAACATCCAATCTTTTCACAATCATCCCTCTAATATTGGTCCTCATTTCCTGGCCGTCTGATACTCACTCTTTTTGTCCTTTTAGCCTTCTTTTCTATCATCCACGCACGTGTCTTGGCCACCGAAGCTGCCCCTGCGTGCCTCTTCCCATCTCCATCACCGACATCTTCTCCCTGCATGCCATTGCAACCACTAACTACACCCCATTTGTGAACCACAACTTCCATGTTGATAAACAACTGTACCCCAGCACAAATGTTATCCAGCACAACATACATAACATTGTACTCTGACTCTGAGAGATGGTGACTGAGCACAGGCACTCATCGGGACCCACACTTGCACCACTCTTCACAACAGGAGAGTCAATGAGCTCTGCCACATCCCCAAAATGGCATTGACTGACCGTTGACGTGTCCACTCCACCTTCAAGCCAGTCACCATCCACAGGAACATGCTCCTACTCCCACAAACAGACAGCACCTGAATAGGTGCTCAACATCCACACTCATCACTCAGGAACTCCATCACAAACATTGAGGAGGACTAGACCAATGCCATCACAAGACATGCACAGATGCATCTCCAACAGCGACACCACCACCAATGACAAACTAGCAATCAACAACTGGACACCCATCACCAACGCTGCAATACTGTAGTGAATAAAGTCAAGCCACTCCAGGTGCCGCACCGAGCCCTGCCGCCCCAATATTTTCTACTTGTTTGCAAGATACATTTCAGCCATACTCTGCCACAACATCAAACGTTCTCAGGCACATGCATTGTTGAACAACTACATGGAACACAACGAGTTCAAGTCACTCCTGATGAAACACAAGGCCGACCCCACAAACATCCAAAACTACATGGCCATCTCCCTGCTAGCTATACCAGCCAAACTCATTGAGAAATCCATTGACAGCCTACGTGCAACTTCCATCAGACAATACAACATCGTCGACTCATCCCAATACTGCATCAAGTCATACTACAGTCTATGAACCCCCATCCTCAATGCAAGGGATAACATCTGCACCCAAATGGACAAGGGTAACAGTGCTGCCCTCCTCATACTTGACCTCTCTGTGGCGTTCAACACTGTCTCTCAACACACACCAATGTGCAAAATCCATTACACATGGATCCAAGAGAAGGCCCTCACCTGGATCTGTTCCTTTCTCTACAAACGCTGTGGGACAGAGTCCCTCCTTTTATCTCAGACCCTACTATAGCAACCTGTGGAGTCCATCAGGGGAACACCCTCAGCCCGACGCTCGGCAACATCTACATGGCTCCGCCTGTAACTATCCTCAGAAGCTGTGGAACCTGCATTGTACCATACACCAATGACCAACAACTCAGCCGCTTCTCATCCAGATGACACGTCTCCACCATACACAACTATTGCTAAGGCATGGAAGGCCTTGCCATATGGATGACAGACAGCTGCCTACAATTGCACAACAACAAATCATCTGTTCCTGTCATGCTCCAAGGCAGAAATGCATGGTTTTTCACATGGGCATACCATGCACTTGTAAACACCCCACCAGGACAATGCACGCTACCTGTGATTCTTGATGAACTGTAATATGTAAATGATCCCCAAGATCTACCCCCATCTCCTGATCCTGCTTCCATACCCTCTGCCCCCTATGTTAGGCCATCACATGATTACCACTCAAACACACATGAACAGTCACTCATGGCCCGGTCAACAGCTCACCCAAATACAGCCCCAGTCTGACAGCTGGATTGAAGACAAACCACATGTGCAAGCTACAGCTACAGGGTATCCCACATGCCACCACAGTACTGATCCTCACACTGCCAGGAAACTGACACATCTCCCCCATCTGCACACAGTCCACTGTCTCTACATTGAAGCTCGAGTCCTCCTCCAAGATGTTCACCCCTGCTCACACAGCCCTACTCAACACTGGCCAGCTTACCTCAGCGTACAACTCACTTTACACACATGAAAAGACTCTATGATCAGGCCATCTGTCCTACAATGTGTTCATCGGCACAAGAGAGACAAGATTGTGAGTCTGCTCCTTTTCCTACCTTGCAGACATAGCCCGTGATGAGATTCATCCCCACCGCCGGCAGACAAAAGTGCTCACCATCAAGGATCATAAAAGGACACATCTCTTCGACTGACTACACCCTTGATGGACTTATACATGCAAAGACCCCCTGCGCCTTGCTACCCTTACTGCTGAGTGGCCACTCACAATATCATTGTTAGTTTTTGGCAAGTATCACACGGGAGACCTCTGTACCATATGTGGTCTTCACAGTGCAAATATGTGTTCACACGTCAATTACAAAGTGACTACTCACTACAACTGGCACTTGATGGTGCTATACAATAAGGGATATTTGGATTGACTACTCACACACCTCCTCTACTGTTGCACACACTGTGTTTGGAAGAGTTAGTCTTTCCAATCCTAAGGTACGTGAATCATGCGCAAATGTTTCTGGCTAATAACTTTGTCTGGACCACGTTGTCACAGTATCACAGTTTTGAGACAGCATGTAGATGTCATACCTACTTGTCACACACGTCACTCACTTTTGTACCTAACTTTTGTAATGGAATAAAATGGGCTTTGTACTTACCACCCTGTAGGCCAGGCATCACTCCAGTGTAGTCCAGTATGTCTGCCTCACGCGCCAACATGTCCTGCCAGCGGTGCTTCCACTGCCACACATTTCGGTTGACGCCAAAGTACCTTTGCATCTGGACCCGCACACGCTCCCAGCGCAGCTTCCTCACAGACACCCTGTACCCCTGAAGGATACATCCCTCAGCCTCCAGCATCATGGGAAGATAAAATGTAACCAACCACAGCTGACAGTGCTGTTTGAGTGGAGGGCGAGGCGCCATCTTGGGCTGAGTTTCTACTGAAGCCTGGCCGGAGTTAGCGGTCGAGCGCTTTTTGGGGAGGCAGGGCATAAAAAGACACGCAAGGCTGCGCTCTCTGTGAGCTCTCAGGTTGGTGGCAGCGCCTGAGGTTTGCTGGAGTGATTCAGTGTTGGAACGAGCTGATTTCCGATCTACTAGCTCGCTATCCTTACTTTAAAGCGTGTCAGGTCACTGTATGCACGCAGGCATGATTGCGATGTTTGTGAATTATGCATTTTAAAATTTTCATATAAATTGTCACTCACCATGTCAGAGCACTGATTTTAAACGCCCATTAGCCTCTGCATATTTTGTACACTTTCACCCCTCCTACGGCCTCCCTCGCCCCGTTCCACCGCAGCTGACAATGCTGTTTGAGTGGAGGGCGAGGCGCCATCTTGTGCTGAGTTTCTACTGAAGCCTGGCCGGAGTTAGCGGTCGAGCGCTTTTTGGGGAGGCAGGGCATAAGAAGCAAATGTGCTTCCGGGAGCGCAGCGGACGGGTGCAGCGGGCGCGCCGATGGCGCGCCGAAGGCGCGCCTAAGGTAAGCCCGTCTGCGCCCGTCCGTGCCCCGGCAGCGCGCAGGGCCAGAGATGCTGCTCGGCCGGAGACCCAGCAGGCGACCCCCCACGTAAGGTATAGCAGAGAAGCACTTCTATCCCTCAACAAAATCACCTGCAATATCTGCAAGGTATGGGAGGTTCAACACTCTGCTAATGTGGTTTGCCCTGTATGCCAGTTCCATCTCAAACCGGACCTTCCTTCCCCATTCGACTTGGGGAAAAATGAGGGAGATCCCCAAATCCGAGCTGCTCTCTTTAACGCCCGGTCCCTAGCCAAACACACGGAAGAGGTCCGCGAGCTGATACTCGACAACTCGCTTGACCTCCTATTCGTGTCTGAGACTTGGCTGCACCCCCATTGTGCCCCCACTATTGAGTTAGCTATTCCTAGGGGCTTTAAAATCACTAGGGTGGATCGCTGCTCGGGGAGGGGAGGAGGACTAGCAGTTATTTATAGAGACAAATGGTCCCTGATCAAGGAATGCACTGGGGTCATCGAGGATGGGGAAGCACTGGAATTTTCAATCGCTCTCACGCCTAATTTCACTTTGGGCGGGCTTCTCATCTATCGCCCTCCGGGTGCCTTGGGCTCCTTCATTCCATCACTGGAGGAGCTAGTTGTCCAGAGAGCGCTGAGATTCCCTAGGTTTCTGCTCCTGGGGGACTTCAACATACATGTGGATGTCCCTACAGCCCCGGGGGTTAGTGACCTTGTGGAATTATGCACTTTAGCACAGCTTAAAATGCAAGGGCCAGATACCACCCACCGTGGAGGTCACTGCCTTGACTTGGTCTATTCCAATTTTGGTGTTATCTTTGAAACTCCCTGCCCAGTTACTTGGTCAGACCATTTCTTGGTAAACTTCTCTTGGGCAACGGATAGGGCTCGCGCCACAGCTGATAAACAACAGACCCCCTTCCCCCCAAGGATTAGCATCCCAGCTCTGGCAACCTCCCTATCCCACACTCTGCCGGATAAGTCAGGAAATCTCGAAGAAGCGGTCGAGAACTTCTCGTCATGGATCAGCGCCTCTGTAAGCCGGTTATCGCATACTAAAGTGAATATTCGCCCACGAGCCACCCCGGCTTCCCCCTGGTACACGGATCAGCTTAAAAGTTTAAAAATAAACTGCAAAATGTTGGAAAGATCATGGAGAAGGGAGTATTGCCCGTTAGCTAAGGCAAAACTCCATGCAGGGCAAAAAGATTATTATGCTGCAATTAAGACAGCCAAGGGAGATTACTATGCAGATAGGATTCTTAAAGCTAAAAACAATAGCAAAGAAATATTTGCCATAGTAAAAAGTTTCACGTCCCCGGTTGCAGAAACTCAGGTAGCCCCCCCTTCGGAGGGGTGGTGTGAAAAACTGTCCTCTTACTTTATCGACAAAATAAAGAAAATTCAAGATAGCCTTAAGATCATTGGCTTTGATCATCCTCCACCTGATCAGGCCATACAAGAACAGAACAACTTCCCCCGCCTCCTTATTCCATCTAATAGCATAAAGCCCAAAGAAGTAATGTGCTCTTTTATAGAGGTTGAGGTGAAGGATATCTTGGCTATTTTGAAGGCACTGAAGTCAGGCTCCCTGTTGGACCCCTGTCCGGCCAGAGTTCTGAGTGGTGTGGCGGAAGTTATCGCACCGGCAGTCACAGACCTGGTAAACGAATCCCTTTTAACAAGTAATGTTCCATCTCAGTGGAAACAAGCCAAACTTCTCCCACTAATTAAAAAACCTTCCGCAGACCCCCTGGTCACTTCTAACTATAGACCCATTTCCCTGCTCCCAGCAATAGCCAAGGTCTGTGAGAAAGTGGCCTTTCGCCAACTCGAGAGGTTCGTGGAATCTACTGGTGCATTACATCCCGCCCAGTCGGGGTTCCGCTCCTCCTTCAGCACCGAGACCGCGTTAGTGGAGGTCACTGAGGCTATTAGGGACTGTTTGGATGGAGGCGGCAGAGCGGCCTTAATTTTATTAGACCTCTCTGCCGCGTTCGACACGGTTCCTCATGCCCAGTTGATCTCTAGGTTAGAGGACATTGGCATCACTGGCGCGGTTCTCGAATGGGTCAAGTCCTTTCTCACTGACCGCTCTCAACAAATCTGGCTCCCCCCTTACCATTCATCGATTAGCAGGGTGGACACTGGAGTCCCCCAAGGGTCGACTCTAAGCCCCCTGCTCTTCAATGTATACATGACCCCCCTGGTTTATCTTGCAGAGAGTCTGGGTGCAAAAATAATGGCCTACGCCGATGACACCCAGCTTCTCTTCACGTGGAACAAGAACAACCTTGATACAAAGAGAGTCCAACTATGCTTGTCCTCAGTATTTGCCTGGCTGGCCAAGGCTGCTCTCAAATGCAATGAGGACAAGTCGGAGATTCTCCTATATGGCAAATTCCCAGTGGGATTTAAGGAATCCATCTGGCCCACAGAATTGCCGTGCCCCTCTGGAAATTGTGGAATTGCAAAGAACCTAGGGATCTGGTTTGGCGCTGATCTTTGCTTCCGAGATCAGATCTCGCGATTGGCGGGAACCTGTTATGGGACTCTTACCACTCTCCGGAAGTTTTTCCACTTCTACCCCAGGAAGCGAAAGAAACAGTGGCCAGAGCACTCATCCTTTCGCGTCTGGACTACGCCAACGCATTATATGTGGGCGCCCCTGATTTCCTGCTTCGCAAACTTCAAGTAGTCCAGAACGCGACAGCGAGGCTTCTATTTAACATCCCCAGATGTCATAGTGTACGAAGACAACTTGTGGAACTTCATTGGCTCCCAGTTGTTCTCAGAGTGCGTTTCAAAATCCTGACACTGGCCTTTAAGGCCTTACACGGCCCATGCCCACCCTACCTCAGTGTTAGGTTTGCCTTTTACCATCCCCCGCGACAATTGAGATCTGCCTCCCTCAGACATCTGGTCACTCCCAGATTTAAGAGAGCTCGCCTCGGGGGAAAATCCATGACGGTTAGAGCCGCCCAGTTATGGAACAGCCTCCCTGACCATCTGAGACACACGACAAACCTTGCTTACTTTAAAAAACACTTAAAAACCTTTTTATTCAGGCAAGTCACGTAATCCACATGCTTTCTTTTCTTTTTTTTTTTCTGACACTCGAATCTTCTCTCGCGCCAGGACAGTCTCGACTAGCAGTGCGCGTTATAAGAAATATATAACATAACATATAACATAACACAGGAAGCCCCCTAATGCCCCCTTGGTCATTCTCTCAGACCTTCCCGCAGCCGGCATCCCCCTGCACCCTGTTACCCACTTAAAACTAATAAATAATAACCCACTTATCAAACTCTAACTAACTAAACCCACACAAATACAACAAGACAGAGGACACACAAACAATTTAAAACAATTAAAACAGACTAAACAGACACTTTGCACAGGACACAGCACACAGCACCACTCTCAAAATCTCCAACTAACACCACAATCCACCATACACCTCCTTCTCTCAGCACATTCACTAACAATGTGCTGAAAAGTGAAAGTGATTACCACACCCCTGTGACAGGAAGCAGAAATACATCCGTTCCTGTGTGTTAGCGTAAAAAATGTAGCAATTGCGACGAAAATCTGGACGCAAATAGGCCGCAAAGGACTTCAGTGTTAAACTCACATGTGAATGCGGCCCGTTTTCGGAAATGAGATAAAAATATTCACGCTGATAGGCCGCAAAG
Source organism: Lissotriton helveticus (assembly GCF_964261635.1). Lineage (NCBI taxonomy): Eukaryota > Metazoa > Chordata > Amphibia > Caudata > Salamandridae > Lissotriton > Lissotriton helveticus. Next base: position 825,626,672 of record NC_136057.1, read on the forward strand.
GTCTATACTCATACTGTGATGTGAATGCGGTCCGTTTTTCAAAATGTGATGTAAATATGTACGCTAATAGGCCGCAAAGGTCCATACTGAAACTGTGAGGTGTATTCAGCATTTTCTTTGTTCAAATGCAATGAAATTATGCTCGCTAATAAGCCGCAAAGGGCCCAATGGTGATACTGTATGATACAGTGCTGTATTTTCTATGGTGATGATGATTACAACTTCGCCTGGACGTTCTTTTTTCACTTGAAGACCATTTTAATTTACATTAATGTTCATATAAATTTCATTTGGAAATCTGATTTTATACATTGCGCATTACGTGATACAGCAGCATGTAGTTGTTACAAGGCAACACCCATTAGGGAACATCTAAACTACAAGGACCATACATCATGGTGCTGATTTACTTGTCCCTTGCGCCTCTTTTATGCCGCCATTGCTTCCCTTTTTGTGATGCAGCTGCGGCGCTAAAGATGCATCATGCAGCGGGTATCCACAACGTGACGCAACTGGGAGATATGTCAAGTTCCAAAGGCCTGCAACAGAAGGATATTCATTCAAAAATTGATGTGTTCGAGAATGTATACTACATACACATCCGAAAGCTCATAAGTCGCTTTTATTTCAATTTTTCATTTATCATGTAACCCACAAAAAAATGTGTACATAATCAAAAAACAAGAAAAGGCAATTTACATAAACAATGATTCGGGGGACAAGTAATATCAATATTCACACACTCAATCACTCATAAAATCATCATTCCACACGTATTCATATTCACACATCCTAATTTACATATATACACACTGCAACTATAGGAATCAACCTATGGAGTAGCAAACAGGCTGCCAAAAAGTCAACGCAATATTTGGTATATAGCAGATCACTCATCAATAAATAAAATTAAACATTTGATACTTTTTTACATGTATCCAATGTAATCAAGACCATTGTTTATGTAAATATATTTTCTTGTTTTTTGATTATGTACAAAATAAAAATTGTGGGTTAGATGATAAATGAAAAATTGAAATAAAAGCGACTTATGAGCTTTCAGCTGTGTATGTAGTATACATTCTCGAACAAATCAATTTTTGAATGATTATCAGTACTGGCAATGGTTATTGTTATAAGGTTATTTTGTGCTCAGCCTTACTGATTAGAGCCATCCCCGTTTTTGATAGAAATTGCACCAGAAGGAGGCGTTCTTGCGCAGGGGGTGGCGTTCCAGCACTGGAATGCCTCATACAAGTGGCTGAGTAAAATTTACAAGATTTCACTCACTCACTTTTAGGCCCATGCTGCGTCAGAACCCTACGCATGCTTGTAGCAGGATTAGGTATTGATGCAGCATTGTAAAAACAGGGCCCCCCAGATAATTGCAGGGGCTGCGTCGCACTTGCAAACCCAATCGAGCAATGGACCACATTTATGGCACTGATGCAAAATGCATCGGTTCCGTTTGTGGCCCATGGTGCGCCGCATTGTATATGCGGCACATCCATGCTGGCTGAGGCGTGGTGTACAATAACTGGGGCATCCCTGCTGATATGGCATGTAGGACGCCATGACGTAATGCAAGCAACCGTATCATAAGCACAGCGGCTAGTTGGACGCAAAGAAACTCCCATACTGGCATTCTGGAGTGCCAATGGTTTATAGGCTGGCAGAAAGGCCCTATGACACCAGGACATGCATCAGCGTTTCATGACTCTGTCCCTATTAAGCACGTTGGTGGTGCGTTGATATGGCAGTCTTTAATCCATTAGCTAAACATCATGAATCAAAACAGGAACTCAGAACATACAACCACTAAGGGAGACGGGAGGATAGGAAGAGGATAGTGGGGAAGGATGAGCATATGCGACGATGGCTCAAAAATGACGCCCTATTGCCAGTGTCAATTAACATCACAAGGCATATCATCAAGCATGGCGTTAACATAAACGCCGCTTTAGCGCCAGAAAACTGCAGCTGAAGTGGTGATGATGGGCTTGTTAATACGCCATGGAGACTTACCATAGAAGCCCATGTCCACACCAGAACATGGACTTCAATGGGAATTCACTACTGCATATTGTCAAGCCCATCATTGCCACTTTATCTTTAGTTTACTGGCACGTAAGCAGCGATAATGATAACACTGTGCTTGGTAATGTGCCCCAACATTACTAATGAGTGTTGCTCTCGCTACACCAGGGACTATCTTTGGCAGCATGCGACGCTGAACATAGGATGGCAACAGTGATCTAAGCATCGGAAGACAGAATGTCTATGTCATGAAGAGTGTATAGGGTGATATGCAGTGTAGTTAGTCCATAGGATTTCAAGGACACTCTGGGTCAGTGGGGTGTACTGCATCATCAAGCAACTGTAAGGCTCGGAGTCATGGTGGTTGTACTCTAACGCTTTCCAGTTGCCCCAAAAGAGTACATCAAGGCTTGCCAATATTCCCAGAATTTATGATACCGTAGCAGCTCCATTGCCACTTTGTGCCATAAGCGGCTAAGCACACGTTTATAGAAGGTGTTTCTGTTTTCTTTAAAAAGAGGGCAACCGGTTATTTTGCCAGCACCCAGCATTCGAAGGCTAAGATGGCAATCATGAAGAGTCATGGCTCTCAGGGTCACCGGCTTCAGGCCCAGAATGATCATGAGCGTATCTTCAGGCAATGGATATCCATGTACCCGTTTAATATGGCTGAGGACTTTCTTTCCAATGAGCAGTCAGGAGAGGGCACGTCTAACAAATATGTATTCTTTCTCCTAGCGCATGACAATGCCAACACGGACGCATTGGGAACATTTTCTGAAGTCTAGTAGGGGTATAGTACCACTGAGTCATTACATTCTAGGCAGAATCCTGTTGGGGGATGCCATTGAAATATTTAGGAATGTCACACCTGAGACGCGCCCACTGACAAGGGGTAATATCTACACCCGAAAGGGACAGTCTCCAACGCTGATAGTGATGGTTGTCAAAACTCTGTCAATGCTGGAGCACTAGGTATATGCGAGAGATTAGTCCCTTTGTGGTGCCAAGATGACCTGCCAAATGCTCAATCGGCGTGAAGGGTTGCGTGACCGTCTGAACTAGAGAGGAGCCCTGTAACCAATGTTGGAGCTGGATATATTTCAATCTGTCCTACTCTGCTAAACAGAATTCCTGTTTACACTGATTAAAGGTTTTGAGGTTGTCTCCCATAAAAAGGTGTTGTATCATTCTACAGTCTCTATCCGTCTAATTAGCAAAATCGGTTGGTCGACACAGGGGTTGATGAACTGCGGCTTGTGAGCAACGTGAGTGTGCGAAGATGGTAAAGAGGTGAGGCCCCTGCATACTGCCACTCTGTCACCATTTTTGTGTACTGTCTTAGTCGGAACTGCCATGTATGTGCTACGATGATGCACCTCCCGAGGCATCCACGCATGAACCTAGAGTGGGCAACAGGTAACGACCAAATCCTTGTGTAAGCACACCTTGTCCCTCCCCCCGCAACCCATTCAAAACTAAAGCAAAGATGAGATGACCAATAGTATCCTGTCAGATTATGGCAGGCTAGTCCGCCCCTGTCTCGTTGGAGCATTACACTTTGGCTCAGAATGCGCAGTTACTTACTGCACCATATGTGAGCTGTCAAGTCACGTTGTGACACCCTGATTTTCTTTGCTCTGTGATGGGCGTTGGCAAAGTCTGAATGGCATATGAGATCTTTGGCAACATGGACATTTTCTTTGTGTTGAGGCGTCCTAACCAAGAAAGTGGCCGGGCTTTCCATGTGCACAGGTCAGCGAGGATTTCTTTTTCATATTCCTGCCAATGAGCATTGGACCAGGTGTCTAAGTCTAGCATTAGGCTAAGACCAGGATACCTTACAGATCTAGCTGCCCATTGATAATTAATGTGAGTCAGAAGGGTCGCACTCTCCTCGTCCAGGACAGTGTAAATATGGGCCTATGAATTTGTATGGCAGATTCTGAGCCCTGAGATTGGCTGTTAGATCTGGAGCAGCAAGTGTACCGCTGGAAGTGAACGCAAAGGATGGGATGAAGTGAGAAGTAGGTAGTCAGCGAAGAGAGCAATCTTGTGTTTGATGCATCTTAGGGACATCCCACATCTACTGTTTGCCCTCTTAGTGGAGGCCCTTGACATTATGTTGCGCCAAGCCGCTGGTCTTCGTGGTATTTCCCTTGGGGGCATCAAACACAAGATTGCTAAGACAAATGTAATACACAGTTGGACACTCAGAGCAAATTTAACATCAAGGCACAATGGTACAATGTAATGACATATTTGCACATTTGAGGACTGCCCACTTGTCATATTTCATGGCAGTTGACAGCTTAAATTGCATGCAACATGTCTGATCACCATACCCATAGCAACTATCACAAATATTCCATTTTTAAAATGATGTGATTTGTCAGTGAACCACTCACCTGTGGTTGTCTGTGGGCGATGAGTATGTGCGCTGATCAATCAGACATTGAGTGTGTGCATGATTTGCGCTACTCACCCATGATAGTGAGAGTGCTGCTCCATTGCTGTCAAATGGCCAATGCTTAGTTGTTCTGCATGTAAGCGTGCATGGTGGTGGGATGTTTGATGTTGACTGTCATCTTGATCATGGCTTTGCCTGCAACATAGGTGAAAGGTCTTCCCCCCGCACTGAAAGTGCGGACACAGTGAGTGTGCAAGGTCAAGGTTGGCGGAGCTGCAGACCCTCTTGGGGAAGTTGGGATGAGTCTATCGTGGATGTCTTTGTGTCCGATTATGTAGAGAGATATTTAGGCGTGTATGAGTGCTTTGGCGGTGACTTTGTTCTTGACAGTGAGCGAGTGGACGTTTTGTATGTGTTGGCTATTAGGTTTGTGAGATGGGGTTCTGATGACGGCTCTGTCAGCAGCCTTCTGTGTGTTTTCTAGCTAGTGTAGTGGCATTTGGTTTATCCCTCCGTTAAGTGTGTTGCTGTACTCCAGTCTGCTGGTGATGTGCGCGTTGTTAACATGTTTTAGTCATTATGGTGTTACCCATTGCAATATATTGTGTTGGCTCATGATGCAGTTGGAGCTGTTGCAGGCAATGGAGTAGACCTGGGAGGTCAGGGTGATGTAGGAGTTGTAGATGATGCCAAGGTTGCGTGCATGGTCTGTCACTGGGGGTAGCCTCACAAGGCCCAAGATCCACCAGGGTTTTGCACATGCGCATGTGGATGGTCCAAGGATGAGGAGGTCATTCTCCTCTGATTTGAGCTCATGCAGGTGGTTTCCATCCATTCAGCTCGTTCTGACCTTCCTTTCTGTGGCCAGCATTATGTGTCTTTGGCTTTGTTCATGAGGGAGAGGATGTGCTGTATGTCCTCTGTGTGTGATGATATGCGAAGCCCATGCTGGCTGGCAATGGTGGTCAGGGTGGCCATGTACATGTTGAGAAGCATGGGGCTTAGTGACAGTCCCTGGGGTACTCCACAGTTGGTGTCTGTTGGTTTGGAGATGGAGTGGCTTTGTGTGATATTTTGGGTGTTTGCGTAGGGAAGGAGTGGATCCATGAGAGGGTGTTGATAAGTGCATTGCTCACACAAATGAACAGGTTAGACAAATTGGGATGCCTGTGGGTAGAGATTGTACCATCCCTTCAGTCATATTAAGAAAATGTGCTGCATATTAGCAAGAGGCTCGATCTAATGTGTGCCGCTTCAGCTGAAGGAAAATGCTGCCAAAGCAGTGATAAGGGCCTTCATGAGATTCGCCATTTGATTCCAATACAAGCCCATGGTAGGTGTCCTGCACATGTAATCAGGCCCTCTACAGAACATCAATTGCGCATATCCTGATGCACATCATCTTTGCTCAAGTGGCAGTTTCCTTGTGCACAAGCAGAGCCATTTAAATTGGTCTTCTTGCTAATATGGCACTGTGAGACCACCATGTACCACTACAACTTCACATTAGCAACCTCATCACATTTTTCACCATTTGGCAAAACAATGTCCTTCCCTCCAAATCAGTGTGAATTGCCATTGTCCTGCTGTCTCAAAGTGAAATAATCAAATGCATGATTGTAGCTGACAAACCCTGATACATTTTATCTCCCATATCACATTTCAGAGGGCGAGACAGCACTTCCTGAACAGTAGCCTGGCCCAGCACCCGCTGATGACGAGGATGTGTATGATGACATCGATGTTGACTCCCTGCAACTCCTGATCGACACCATCAACTGCTCAGCCTCTAGAGCAGGGCAACCCAGCAGCCTTGCGCCAACCCCACCCCCTGCTCAGACCAACGAGCAGCAGGCACCTCCCACCCCAGCTAGCCCCCAGGAGCCCGATCCCACCACCTGGGCCTTCCAAAGGCGGGTTGTTGAGCTCCAGGAGCAGTTGGGGTAAAAGGTGCAGGTGGGGTTTCAGCAACTGGCAGAGCAACTTGAGGGCCTACGTGGGTGTCTCAGTCCCATTAGGAACCACATGCAAAAGATCACAGACACCCACAGCCCCTTCAATGCTCTCCAACAGTCCATGGCTGACATTGCTGGAGTCATGATACAGAGACACCCGTCTCTATCTGCTCTGGGTGGCTCCAGCAGTGACAGCCAGGATCTGGCCAAAATCTGCGGGATCATGGAGAGCATGGAGCGGATGCAGGCCCAAGACTTGGCTGCCAGGGCTGCCCACATGCGCAAGGTAGCTGGGATTGATCATGCCCTGCACCTGATCGTTGCCTTCTTGCTGCCACAAGGTTTGGTGCAGATGGATGCTGCTGCTGCCTCAACATCAATGATAAGTGGGAGTTCGCACAGCGTAATGAAATTTGTGGGTTGTAAAGAATTGTAGCGTGCCACTGGATAGAACACTGTCTGACCAAGCAGTGTGAGCACAAGGCTAAAAATGAGAAGGTCCCCCTACTGGGAGGGGAACTAACCAGTGCACAGCGAAAGGACCGTAGTCTTATTCCATAAACATCATAATCACAGCAGTCTGTGTGAAAAGTTTCAAGGATTTTAATCCATTCGTGAAGAATATTCAAGCATATTCAAGTTCAGCCAGAAGCGTGTCGTTACACGTCAAATAATCCAACCATAGTGATTAAATAAACAAGTCCCGATGCATTTCGGGCAAAAGCCCTTTCTCAAGGGAATGCTCTACAAAGAAATACAAATATGAACAGAATCAATAAACTGTACAAGTTACAAACGATCGAATGCAAAAATGCAAAAACCAAATTGGAGTAACTGGAATGACTCGTGACAATAGTTACAATGCTGTGTGACATATCCCAAGGGTTGCCAAGTCTAGCGGTCATATCCAAAGTTGTGCAAGGAACGTTGAGGCGTGGGAAACAGACCCCCCGAGAATGCGTGTAAAACAAGCAAAGTAAAGAGTATCCGCAACGGTACCAAACCAAAGAGTGAGACGGCAAGGAGACAAACATGCCAAGAAGTGCAGACGAATAGTCAAAGAATTACTCACATGCTGGGATTCTACGGGATGCCTAGCGGCATAACAGCCCGGTAGTGTTTGTGAAAACGGAGAGTGCTCACTCTCCTTGTCTCCTATGTATTTCAACATCCAGGTAGTGTATTGTACTCTCATCATGTTCCCATGTGAATTGAATTCTTTGGTTGAATTGGTTCCATGTTATCAAAAAGGCATTCAACGTATCTGCATTGCCCTCCCATAGTATGAAGATATCATCTATGAAGCGTAGGTATAGTCGTCCATGTTCATGCCAGCTGCTTTGGTTCAAGATGTAAGATTCCTCGAATTGTTTCATATAAATGTTCGCATAGCAAGGAGCTGCCGAATTGCCCATGGCAGTGCCATTAAGTTGCAAAATCCATTTATCTTTGACTGAGAAGTAGCTGTGATATAATGTGAATATTGTCAATTGCATAAGGAACACTTTGAAGTCTGCGTCCAGATCAGATGAGGATAACACTTCTTCAATAGATTCAATACCTCCATCATGTGGGATGGAGGTGTAAAGTGAACAGACGTCCACCGTACACATGATAAGTTGGTTGTTCCTGAGTTCGTTCATGATGGGTGCAATTTTCAATAAAAAATCAGTAGTGTCTTTGACATGTGATTTGGTAGCCGCAACGAAAGGTTGCAAATATTTGTCCAAAAATTTGCCTACATTTTCGTGTAGGCTGCCTCGAGTAGACACAATCGGTCGGAAAGGAGGGTGTGTGGGATGCTTATGCATTTTGGGTAGCATATACAATGCAGGAGGTCTAGGATTGGATGGTGTCAAAAATCTGCGAGTCTTGTCGTTGATCGTTCCTTGATCAAATGCTGCCTGAATGATGAGTACCAGGTCCTGTGTGTACTCCTTCGTCGGATCTTCGGGTAGAAAATCATAAGTGTTTTGATCGTTGATATGTGAGTCTACTTGTTGATCATAAAAGCTGGTGTCCATGATGACCAGGGCACCACCTTTATCAGCATTCTGACAAGTTATCGTCGGGTCATTGGCCAGTTTCTGGAGGATGTTTCTCTCCTTACGAGTAAGGTTACCTTGTTTGACGGTTGTTTGAAAAGGCAGGTTCAAGATTTCTTGTTTGATCAGGTTCTCAAAGGCGTCAATGATCTTGTGGCTTTGTGGTGCCATGAATGTGCTATGGGGTCTCAGTCCTCGTAGCATATCTTCTTCTTGTGTTGTTACTGGAATGATGTTGGTGAAATAATGCCTAAGGCGGATGTTGCGCATCAATTTAAATGCGCTGACTTCCAGTTCAAGTGTGTTGATAACGGTAGTAGGCACAAAGGACTGACCCTTTTGCAGGGTGTTGATTTCGTCGCTGGATAGAATGGTAGAAGATATGTTAATTACCAAGTTGTCTTGAGCCTTCACCGTCTGGCTTTTCTGTTCTTCTTGGTTTGCGGAGGCGTTTTTTTACTCAAGCGTGAAAATTTCTGGATCCGTTTCCTCTCAACGATGGCGCCTAATGGGCTTAACGATCGAATTGAATTTCTTTGTTATCTGTAATATTTCTTGGCTATCTGCACACACCATTTATCACTTCAGTGTACTGTCATTCACCTTTCACATCACACCTTTCCAAAATGGCGATGTTTTCACACTCTGTAGTCCGTTTTTCTTGTTCACTAACACCCTGCACTGTGTCCTTCGTTTATGTTCACTGTCGGTAGTTAACCGCGAGGAGCACTCTCCGTTTTCACAAACACTACCGGGCTGTTATGCCGCTAGGCATCCCGTAGAATCCCAGCATGTGAGTAATTCTTTGACTATTCGTCTGCACTTCTTGGCATGTTTGTCTCCTTGCCGTCTCACTCTTTGGTTTGGTACCGTTGCGGATACTCTTTACTTTGCTTGTTTTACACGCATTCTCGGGGGGTCTGTTTCCCACGCCTCAACGTTCCTTGCACAACTTTGGATATGACCGCTAGACTTGGCAACCCTTGGGATATGTCACACAGCATTGTAACTATTGTCACGAGTCATTCCAGTTACTCCAATTTGGTTTTTGCATTTTTGCATTCGATCGTTTGTAACTTGTACAGTTTATTGATTCTGTTCATATTTGTATTTCTTTGTAGAGCATTCCCTTGAGAAAGGGCTTTTGCCCGAAATGCATCGGGACTTGTTTATTTAATCACTATGGTTGGATTATTTGACGTGTAACGACACGCTTCTGGCTGAACTTGAATATGCTTGAATATTCTTCACGAATGGATTAAAATCCTTGAAACTTTTCACACAGACTGCTGTGATTATGATCTTTGCTGCCTCAACATCCTCAGCTCCACCGCCTGGTGTGCCAGTGCCTCACAGTGCTGCACCCACAACACCAACAGAAACCTGTGAGGCACATGACACACCAGATGATGGAGATGAGGATGACAGAGCATTTCTGTAGAGGAGGAAGCGGCGGCATCCCTCTGTGCCAAAGTCCTAGTTTCTTCTGTGGTGCTGTGCTCAGTATCGTGCCACACATACACTTCTTGCACTTTATTCCACTGTCCCTTGGATCCTCCTTGGACACCCTCATGGACTGCCATATCACCCCATTCCTTGCCACTTCAACCAGCCTGTGGACTGAACGATGCCTCCTCCCTTGGTCCTGTTAACATCATGTGTCTCTGTCTGGCCCTCCAACGGGCACCCTCTGCACTGTATGGCCCTGCACTTGTCCAATATGCCTACCAATTTTGTAAATATTGTACATAAAAAGTAATTAATTCACACATATGTGCATTTGTACAATGATATGAAGGTAAAAGTTGGCGAATAGGGTCAGGAGACTGATCCAGACAAAAGGTACACCAATGGAAATACTAGCAGTGTACATGTCTAAACAGATACGGAGATGCTGGAAATTGGATCGATATGTGTAAACAGGTGGTGCCACCATTGCACCAATGAAACAGTATACCAATGTCACAATCTCAATAGCCCATCCGGTAAAGTCATGTATCCGTACATGTCAAAGTCAGTTGCTGCCTACGGCTTGTGAGATCAGTAACACTAGTAAATTGATATGACTTGTCACATCCACTCACACATGATATGGAGGACTGACCCTGTTAGGCATTGAGCAAATTGCACATCACATTCCAATAGTCAGGACACCACATCCCCATTGATGGAGACACGGAAGGGCACATGTCCACCACCGACATACCCCACCACATTGTCAGCATCAAGGAAGTAGAGCCCTGCATCCAATACACAATATTTATTACCTCCCAACGGCCTAGTGGAATCATGCCATTGAGCTAGTATTAGCAAAATATGATAGAAGAACGCCCCCTGTTCCATGTTTGCATATAGCGAGGCAAGTACTACTGGTCTGCTGTCTAGTATGCCATGCACTGCAACATACCTGACTTTGATCTCTATTTTGACATCGGTGAATTGAAAGGGCCCCCCCGTCTGACCCATATTTGTTTCACTCCTGCTTACACTGAGTATCCCATGGCATCCAACTGTCACAGCCAACGACGATGTAAATGTGGCAGTTCAGGTTTTTGACAAATGATTTTCCTGTAGCTGAACTAGCTGTATATGGTATTGTTTAAGATAGGAGTAAATTTCACTACCACATGATGGAGTGTTTATGCCACGCCCATTCCATGTGCCCGTTTTGAGGGAGGTCATAGTAGGTGAAGAGTGTAAACAAAAAGAGAGCACATGTGCATGTAGACGTTGCAACAACTAAATGTGTCGCAGTGATGGCTACCCTGGCACTAAATGTTTGAAAGTTGACCTTCTACAGATGTTAGATGGCAATGCAAATAGTTCCAAAAGCATAAGTGATTACAAAAGGGCTAATATGCAGCAGACAATCACCCGAACCTTGTACCAAGGCAACATTATCACAATGCCAGAGGGGTGTGTGCTACGCACCGCGTGATGGACCAAGGATATGCAAGTGTCTTGATTGGTTCTTGTGAGGTCTCCACCTCCCAGAAAGTTGCAAGTGGGCATGCGCCGCACAGTGCAACATCCCAGCCCGATGATCTATACCGACATTTGGAAAACGTGTGGGAGCGTAGCTTGGGAATGTGAGTCCCTCAGGGTCGTCATAGAGTCAGTGATCGCGACACAGCCAAAATGCAAGTATGCTTGAGTTCACAGGAATTGTGACACAAGACAGTTCAGGATAGGCATGCCATGACTGCTGGTCCCAGTAGTTAGCAAGGGTGTGTCACGTAAGTGACGCACAAGTGCAGCTTGTTAGGCAATGTAGCAGGACATTTGTGGAGTGACATTGGGCAGTTTGTGAGAGTATTGAGATGCCTGTGGGTCTTTGGAGGAGTGATTGTGGCTGATCTAGTCCTGTTTGCTCATAGTAGAGCCAAGTGGTCCAGTTGAGATCCTGTGATGTCCGCTGTGGCCTTGAGTACCTTGCAACATTAAATCTGCGCTTGGCTCAAACCCGGTCCTGCAGATTGTGAGATGTGAGATTGCCTCCGCCTTTTACCTGCATTACCTTACAAGCTAACGAGGATGCCATAAACCGTCTACAGGTGGTACAGAATACGGCGGCAAGACTGATTCTGAATGCCCCTCCACGAACCCCCTCCAAGCCCTTACTAAGAGAACTCCACTGGCTGCCAATACGGCAACGCGTCAAATTTAAAACCTGTTGCACCGTCCACAAATGCTTGTTCGGAAATGGCCCCAAATATCTGAGACAAACACTACACCCCTACAAACCTGATAGATACTTGCGCTCAAGTAACCAATTGTTGGTGAAAACCCCTCTCGTAAAAAAGACCAGACAAGGTGGACGTGCCTTCTCCTTGGTGGGGCCCACCTATTGGAACAACCTGCCCTTCAGCATAAGGCAAATCTCTATCCACCTCGCCTTCAGGAAAAAGTTAAAAACCTTACTGTTCCTTGAAGAATAATTTGATCGTTATGCTTACCAGATCACAGCTCATCCATCACACCTCCTCTATATATACATCTAAACGAGCAAAGCGCGGAGATACCCCGTAAGGAGTCTATTCTTGCGCTATATAAGAAATTAAAATAAATAAATAAATTGGGGAGTACAGAAGCTTGTATTGCCTAAGACATTTCTTGACTGGCATGATTGTGTATCTGTTATTTGTGACCTGTAATGTGTAGTCCTGAATGTCTTGGTGTTTTATAGTTTCTTGCATTATGGGATCCCTGTCCCTGTAGTTGAAGATGGAGATCTAGAACGTAGGTGGCCACAAACCCATTGCCAATGGTCCTGTAGGCACCCTATGCCCCCATTCCACTACGACGCAAGTTGAGAGAGTACCTTCAGGTAGCATAGAGTAGGGCCAAGTCTCAGTGTACACATCCTGATCTTTCCCTTCCTGGCCTTCCGGCAGGCCCACCATGCGTACGTTGTTGCGTTGTGTCCGTCCTTCGGCATCCTCGACTCTGTCTTCCAGCAACTCAACATGGTTGAGTAAGTTTAGTATATGTAGTTCTGCAGCTGCAACATGCAGGGCAATTTCAGCAATGTCAGCTTCTGCGGGAATGGTGCGATCTACAAGTTAGTGATGATCTGCACGTAGATGTGTGAGGTCTATAGCCACCTGCATAATTTTGTTTATTGAGGAAGAGCATACTTGCTGTAGTGACTCACCCAGCTTTTCATTTGCTACTAAAAGTGCATTCTGCTTGCCAGAGGTATAATCCATTGTGGTTTGCATTGCCATCTTACTTGATTTGCCCCTGAAGAACAAAGGGGAGGTCAGTGCGTCTCCGGCACCCATCCTGGCACGAGTGCCATGTGACATGTGGCTGGGGTATCAGCCACATGTTGCCTACTGGCGTGGACTAGGTGGGGCTTCAGAATGTCCACCCGTCGCAGGTGAAGCAGACACAGCAGGGCAGCACCATTCAGCAGGGAGCGCAGCCTGAAGTGTCCGACACCTGGAGATCTACATTACAGGTGGGGCGGTTTGGTGGACAGTGTTCAGCTGGAGAGTGAGGTGTTGTTTGCTAAAGCACAGCTCTGCGTGGTGCGTTTGGGAGATTTATCCTAGCCGCTTGGCTCAGTATCACAGGGGTGGAGGCCTTGCCTGCACTACGATGTCAGGATGAACATGCAACAGCTCCCGTCAGTGGGCGCAACACTGTGCTCCGCATCTGCAATGCGAGTAGGGTTGGCTGGCAAAGTGTCCATTACAAGTCACTCGTTGTGTGGTCACAGCATGGCACGGGTACTGAGCGTCTGTTGCCGCACCTATCAGTATTTCTCAGGCATTGAGTCCTCTCCGTCACACTTGTGCGCCCACGCCAAAGGCACAGCAGTTGGTGAGTGCTGTGACATGGCCGCAGTCATAACTAGTCCACACAGCAGAGGGGAGCGGTGCGGGTGGAAGTGGGGCTATGCTGAGACTGTGTTTTGCGGCTGGGCCAGCAGAGGCTGCACCGCACCATCCAAGCACTCAGGATCACAACAAAGCTTCGGTCGTCTCCCTGCGCTGTCCACCAGATCCACAGTGCCCAGGATCAGACAGTCTAAGGTCAGGAGAGGTCAGGGGTGGGTAGAGTGCGGGAAATCCCCTCAGAGATGTCCAAATACACTGCGACTCATTGTGACTCACCACCAGTTTGTTCTAAGTCTGTGTCCCCACTTTCACCAAGCACTCGTTTAGCAGCAGGACTCTTGGAGGAGGCCGTAGTCCATCTGGGGCTCTCTTTCACGAATCTGGGAGCATAGTGGTCCGTCACAGGATGTAGGGTGTGAGCCTCTGGGTCATCCTCCCGGGATTAGGTGTCAGTGAGCAGGACCACACAGGCACACTGAGGGTTGGCGTCAGGGTCCAAGTTGCTACAATGGTCCAGTCCAGTGGAGCAGATGTCCAAGGCACAGTTTGCACTCCCTAGTGCATTGTGTCCATAGTCCTCCTCCCAGTGGCATCGTAATGGTAACTGCACCACTTGCCACAGCCATTGGGGCGGAGCTAATCCGTGGTCTCACACAGCCAGTGACTCAGATATGTTATGGGTGCACTTTGCTGTTCCAGAGTCCCTGGCTCAGTGGTGCGATGAGCAGACCTTGATTTGCCTATAAATTTGCCTCAGGGCTGCAGCAGGTGTGTAGTTGTGCCTCCGCTCACCAAGATGTGCAGCAGGTCAGCATACAGAAAATGAATGTGCACAAAGAAAGGATGCTCCCGGCAGCGCTGTACCCAAGCACGTCTGCATTATTTGTTGGCTTAGCCACCACACATGTCACGCCATGTTGGCATTGCTCACAAGTGGGCCATCAGTAATGATGTTTTCTTTTTACATGTGCTACTCACCCATGGGGGACACATGACATAGGGCCATCACTTTCTGTCCACTTCCAGGTGTGTGTGTACCTGCATGTGTATTGTCATATGTTGGTGTTACATAGTGGTTTATATGCAATGGGAGATGTGTCTCACTGGTAGCTATGAATGAGCCAGGTGTCTGTGTGTATCCTCATATAGTTGTTTGTCCAGCTGTAGGAGGTGTCTTCACCCATGCATGGTGCTCTTTTGGAGATGTTGGTGTTTTTCGTGTGTCTGTGGTGGTGGTGGTCCATCAGTTTTGGCAAGTAGCAGGTCAACATATTTATGGTAGACCTTATTGATCTGTATGTGGTAATGGCTTCCAGGCTAATGTCTTCTGACAGACAGATAAATGTTGTGACCCCCATTAGATGCCCCATTTCCCTTTTTTCTCCAATATGTCCCCTACATTTCATAATGCCCAACATTTCACACCCCATTTCCATATATTTGCACCCCAACTTGATGCCCACATTTTATATTGTGCCAAATTTCACGCCCCATTTCCATATTTGCACCCCAACTTGACTCCCAAATTTCATATTGTGCCACATTTCACGCCATATTTCCATATTTCCAGACATGGCATGCCATCTTTGCAGCTCTTACCCGATTCCACACATACATCTTTGGGGCATATGTTTGAGAACCTCATTGACATTATGGCCATCTGGTAGTTGCCAATTATACAGCGACAACGGTCTTGCTAATATGCATGATATATTTCCAATACAAGCCCAGGTTCGATATCCTGCACATCTGACGCAGGCTTCCATAGGTATTGTAACACGCAGATTAGCAAGCACATTATCGGAATTGTAGGGACAGTTTCCTGCCGCTAAGACAGACATATTTTTTATAAAGGTCTGGATAATATGCCCTAATGTATAATGGAAAGTTGCATGCACTATTAGCATCCTTTACACCATTTCACATACTCCTTAATTAGAAATTTCACACTACGTATACCCTCCAATATACCTTGATTTAGGCAACGTCAACAGATTCTAAATCTTATCCTCGTCACAAGCAACACCCTAGTTTGCTTGTATTAAACTCAGGCGAAACAACCATTTTACATTGGCTAGCCTACGTAGCACCATGAAGACTCTAGTGCCATACATTTGACACACTGCAAAGCATATCTGTATTGTGGACACATTCCCTACATCAATAGACTAGTGTTTTTTCTTACCACATGTTGAGCCACGTACATGTTTTATGTGTACAGTGCCCATGGCAGACAGTGATTCGTGGACATGGTATGTGTTTCTGACATTTTATTTGTCACACGCCACATGTGTGATCATGTTGCTGTGACATACATCGGAGGGGGACCGTCACAATGTGACTGACTCAGTCAAAGAAATTGTTTATTATTCTGTTCCTCCATGCAAGTCAGCTGTATTTGGTGTGGGGTGTACAGCACCAGCCTCTTCTTCATCCTCGTCTTCATCTGGTGGTTCTGGCACTTGTATCCATGGGTCTTTTTTATGCACACATATGTTGTGCAACACACAACATGCTTAGATGATTTTGTTCACCATCTAAGGGCTGTACAGCAGGCTGCCACCTGTGATGTCCAAGCAACAGAAATTTGACTTTAACACACCAAATGTGCACTCCACAATGGACCTTGTGCGTCTGTGTGCTGCATTATACTGCCTCTGGCCTTGGGTGGTGGGGTTTCATAGGGGTGTCATCATCCATGGTCCGAGTGCATATCCTTGGTCTCTTGTGACATATAAGGGAAAGAGGAATACATTATTGGTTGTGCTGGATGTGTTGTTGATGTGGATGGATTTGTGTGTTGACATTTATGTTATGTTGTTTCTCTGGTTGGCCATGTTTTGCTTCTGAATGCTTTAGTGCATGTTTGCAAATAATCTTGGCTCTCTGTTGTTACTCCCTCCACCACCCAACATCTATTTGGTGTGTAGCTCAGTTGCATGAGTGGCTCTTCTGCCGTCTGCCACTGACACTAACCCACCAAAGATACTGTCAGTACCATTTGCAATGTAGGATGCTGTAGAACACACAGCACCCTGTTGACATTCTGTGCTGCTGCGGCTGGCCAGCCAGCAGCAATGCACAACACATGATGTCTCCTGTCATGAGCTGACCCAAAACAACAATTAGCTATCCCTTACATGCATGGACCATTGTGGGCTTGTTTGCTTTACCAACACCATCGACTTCAGCAGACACAACACCATCCACTCCCTGTAGTATGTGCTCCTTCCTGGCTTAGACTCCAACTCACATGCCATGACTGCTCAACATACATTGTCGTTGACATATGACATATTATCTGACATTAGGCTGACCAGGGTTGTCACCACACTGAGCCACAATGCAGGACACACCTTAGACTTATCATTATGCACACCTAGAGCCAGCACATTGGCACCTGTCCGCACCCAGCCATGACCAGGCCCCTAATTCCTGCCAGTCATACACCCCATCAAAGCATTGAGTACACGGCAAATGAACTGCCGAGCAGGACTCCAACATTTGGAAATGTATGTCAGCAATGTATCCTGGGTGACAAGGAGACTTTAAATGGTAGACACTGCAACAAGGATATCTCACACTTGATTACGGTCACACAAATGGGTAGAAACTTGTCCTTCCTCAAGCTGAATTGCCGGACGGTTACCTAGCATAAATATGTAGACCACACTATACTCAAGGGACAAATGCCCAAATCAGATGCTCATTGCCAAGACGTTGCTTGTGTAGTGTGTTTTATTTAGGTACCTGAATCAATATTCTATTCTTTGCCCTTGTCCGGCTATAAATCAATAATATCCCTGCAACGGCATAGAAACCCTTTTTCATAATTCGGTCATAGCGCATGCTGTCAATTTAAGCAAACCGTCTCCTCCAGCCCCCTAGAAAGCACACCGAGTTCTTAAACAAATCCAAGCCTCCAGCAACCTGGGAAATCCCCGCTGCTATTGTTTTGATTTCGTCCGAGAACTCCTGTAAAGCACTGTAAGAAGGACCAGTTCTTAGTGACATCTTTATTAACGTCTTATGTCCATCCTTACGTCAACCCGGACACCTTTCAGGTATAAATATACCGATGCTGCCTTAAGCAAACACACGGTGGTAATCCTGGAGCAGAGCAGCTACTACTTCCGAAGAGCCCAGCTGATGCGAGAGCCCACGGATGCTGCCCCTCCCTTTTGACGCGCTGAGAAAGACGCTGTCTTTTCTCTTGCCGAGAAATTCAGCCTCTGGTGTTTCCAGCTTACCCTTGCGGGTGACTGGGATACCGAGTCCTGAGAGAGAGATACCAGCCCTCCTGCCTTCTAATACCCAGGTACTGAACTAACTAAGCCCTTACAGAGAATTCTTGAGTCAGATTCTTGGCAAAACAAACTTAACTTAAACTGCTACTTACTTACTCCCTCCCACGTATTAGGCTTAGGTCAGGTACACCGGGGTAGGCGTAGTTAGAAGCACCAGTTGAGTACGATTAGTCAATGTATATATGTATGTATCTATTTTATCCATTTTAAAGTATCATATGGCTAAGAAACCATATCAATGCATTTACAGTATTATTTCATAATCCTGCTTTTACTGTATGCACTTTACTTAACTATAAGTATTGCAATTGTAGCAATTCATTTCTCTTGTATGAGAAAAGAGACTGCTCAATAAATCACACCTTTGACTGAGTGAAATAGCTGTCTTTTGTTTTCACACAACTCTAGAGATATACTCTTATTCAGGGAGAGCGAAAGTTGTCATGTTTTATGGTTGTCAGAAACTAAATCCCTTCTTGTCTATCCAGGGAGGTTAAACTCCTCCTCGCTTATTCGAGAAAGTTTCTAGTGAACTCTGAGCTAGCTGGCAAAAAACTTAAGTCTAACATAGTCAGTAAAGACCTAGATAACCTCAGTCCTACGTCTACACTACTGAATATATTATTCCAATGCGCAGAGCCTATTGGGTCTATAGGAACTACACTACACTTGTTGATAATTCCACCCCTGACATCCTTGATGCTGTACCCGATGGCTATGGGATCACAAGAAAGGATCAGGTGGGACAAAGAAGGGGTGGTCTAGCAATAAGTTACAAATTATTTTTCACATGCCAAATGGGAGAGGCAGACATGTCCAAATGTGAAGGATATTTATCCACACTCACCATCATTGACGATAACAACATAGCATGCTTCCTGATTTCACACACCACTGGCCCAGGATCTCACTTTTCTTCAAGAGCCATAAGTATTCAGTGATACATAGAGCAATACGACACTATACATTCATTATCTTAGGGTATCTCAACATACACTTTGATGATGTTGGGAAATCAGTAAGTATGGATGAATTTTGCGGATTTGCGGTCCGCAAATTCGTGCAAAATTTCAATAACATCGGAGAGTTTGCGAGAAAGAATTGCGAACTCGCGGTTTTGCAGTTTTGCACAAATAGACTGTACTTTCTGTACTTCTACTGGCTAATCAGTAAGTGCTACCTCGTTGGGTAAATGTATAGTGCTTTTCCTACACTACAGCTGCGTAAAGTGCCAGAAGAGTTGTCTCCAGTGACCATGTGTGTGTTACTATGCCATCGCGCCAATGGGCGCAGAGGTCCCTGGAGTGAGCTGTCCATCATAGTGGGTAAATGGCGGGAAGGCAGTGCACACAGCTAGTGTGTGGGCGGGGCCAAACGGGCGTGCTTCTATGCGAGTTTCCATGCCTCTTGTGTGTATAAAAGGTCAGAGACCGATCAGAGCAGCAGATGAGGAGAAAGAAGCTCCTGGTCACAGGAACTGCACGGAGATTGCGCTCGTGAAAGTGAAGGATGCAAAGGCCTCTATCCAGCATCACAGCTAATTTTTGACGGTAGATATGGGGAGAAAGCACACCTGCCCAGCCTCGACAAAGATCACGATTTTTTTGGGCTGATGAATGCGTTACTGAATTTGAGCTTCAACTCGGGCACCAGCTTTATTTATATCTGTAAGTGCTTCCTGTTGAGGTTTAATTTTTGTGACAGGAGCATCGTGCCAGACTGAACCCTGCCCTTCATATTCATCCAAGAAGACGCCACCGGTTTGTGCTCAACTGCCCAAAATCCGCCCGCGAGCGGATTCGTGAATTTAAAATCCGCGAGCGGAACGGATTTTGCACCCACCCTTAGAAATCAGAGGTACCACTAGTCTGTGATGGGCTCATGGTGCTCTACCTGACACAGATGAGACATTGCTCCCACACACCAAGCAGGTTACTTCCTGGATACCATCTTCAATGACATGACAACCATGCAATTTTAAATGCTTGTGGCCATTTCCATGGTATTATCACCATAGTATCCTTTTTCACATCCCATGTCAAGTTGTAACAACATGCCAACACAATGAAACAGTGACCCACAGGTAGTGGGATGATTTATAACAAATACATTTGCACTGGCTTTACATGATAATGAACCCATATTGGGTAAGGACATTTACATAGCCAATAGACAAGTAGAAACCTGCTCCACAGAGGCACTGAATGAGTTAGCACCATGGTCCAATGACAATGCCAGGAGAGCTATAGCCTCTGCACCCAGGTTCAACAAAAACTTACGATAGGCAAAAGCAAAGATGCAAACAGCTGACACACCAATGGCATAAGAACTATTGTATCATAGTTAAGGGGGCTTACAAGCAAGTACAATCACAATGTTCCAAACTGATGGGGGCAGTCAACGCAGCTTTTATGACACGGAAATTGATATGTCTGAATACTTATGTGCAAACATGTTTAGCTTACTGATAGTCTTACAATGAGATGTGAGATTGACTCAGCCCCCTCATACATCTGAGGATCCTGTAATGGATGATTTTATTTATTGTCTGATGAGGTTACAGAGATTTCTGTCAACTTTCCTCTGGAGGTTCACCAGGGCATAGGCACCATAATCACTATGGATATAGCAGTCAAAAGAGTAACCTTAGACGAGTTTGGAGTGCTAGCAACAGATGTGATTAGGAAGCTAGCAACTATTATCATAACAGGCTCACTGCAGGAACCTGCACACACAGAAATTCAGTTGAAGGTAGATCACTGCATCATGTCATTAATGTCATTACTGTTCTCCCACTCATTCCGATCATGTACAGTCCCCTTTGAATGTCAACAAGACATGGTCCATCCATTGAGATGAAACCTCACATAGACCATGAAGTGCATTTTTTTAGGCCTATTTCAACGCTACCTTTCCTGGGGAATAGTTTCTGTAAAAGTAGTTAATGTACAGCTCACCAACCATTGCACTGAGAACGCCCTACTACAGGTGTCGCAATTTTGGTCACAAGCGGCACACTCCACTGAAACTGCGTTGCTCTTGCCTAGTGAAACCCTGGGACAACGAGCAGCCATGGGTCAGACTGATGCACAGATCCTGTAGCTTTTCTGTGCAGCATTTGACACCGTCTCTCATGGCCTAACTCTCCTGTGACTGGAGTCATGTGGAGTCAAGACCTTAGCCATTAGATGGATGAGTTATTTCATTACATCAAGGGGCGTTAATGTGTTACAAGCGTGATTCTCTTCTGAAAGTTCTCCCCTCCTACATGGATGCCCTGAGGGCTCGATATAGAACAGCAAACATTTTGATCTATATTTGTAACCACTTTCCAGCATGGTAAAGGTGCACTGGGTCTCAATTGTATCATACGCTGCTGATACTCTGCTTATCTTCACACTGTTCCAAATGCCAGACCTCGTCGCCTAACAAATTTCCCCTGTATGGCGGCTGTTACTGCATGGAAGCTAATCACTGATTGACACTTAATTGCAGTTCAACAAAGGTGATGTTCGTAGGAGGAGCGTCATTGGTATGGACATCTGCCTGGTGGCCTCATACGCATGGTCAACTCCAAAATTACAAAACAGACGAGAATTACTTTTCTATGTGGCATGACTCCAAATTCTGTATGGGAGCCAAATTAGTAAAGTAGCAGGGACATGTTTATGAACACTGCAAGTCCTGAGTCAGGTCCGGGACCAACTTTCCATCAGGGTCAGCAAACCATAGTACATGCAGTGGTCACATCTCATATTGATTTGTGCAACCTTGGTGTATCAATGATTTGACCTGAGAAACAGTACTACCTATTGAATATGCAGCAGCTTGCATTGCGTATATCCAACCATAGATTGGGGCATATTATCAGGTAGGGCATTAGATTAGTTGATGAACACTGCCACTAAAGCGGCGAACATTTTTACACTGGTCTTGATGATATGCCCATCAGTCTTTTGGCTGCCAGACATTGGGGCTCGTTGCCAGTGGTGCTGGGCACTGAGCTATGGGAATCCGCCTTGCCTCCTCCTGGCTGCCTCCCGTCAGGGCTCCCCCAACCGGTAGCCACCAGTCATCGTACAGCCACCTCCTACTTCTTTCATATCTCAGCCCCCCGGCTGACACCACGAAACAACCTTCTCCACCACCAGTCGTGCCTTCCTAGGACTTTGATACTACCTCCTGACCCCTCCTCCTCTATGCCTCGCCTGAGGCTCCCTCGACCCCTCTACCTCAATCGGCTCACCACGAAGACCCAAGAGAACTGTAAAGCCTCCTCTTGAGCATTTTCTCCCTCAATCGGCCTACCTCTGACACTCAGTTGAACTCTGTAATGCTTCCATTTGAATTTTTTCTGTATCTCTCCTTCCTTGCCTTTCCCTGTATTTTTGTCTCCTCCTCATCATGTTGTAAAGCACTCCGATACCCTCGGGTCTGGCCAGCGCCATAGAAGACTTCCAAAATAAATAAAAAAATTCTGTAAAAGGCTAATGACATGGCTCTTTGCAAAAGGCATCAAGAACTGGCAGACATGCATGCTGTTTCCTCTATATTGCTCCACCATCTGTGTATCTGCTATTGTCACAGGGACACTACAGCGGGGTGAGCATACACTTTACAAAGGATGAATGTGAGACTAATTTTATTGAATGTGTGGACTACATCTAGTTCATCAGGCACACTGAAAGCACGTGTGTTGTCCACTTACACACACACAACCTTGTTGTTGTGCCCCAAGCCACCATTGAGTACATGTAGGCCATCACTGAGTTGGTGATGCACAGTCACCCTGTGGTATGGTACACACCACCTTCAACTGCAACGGCCACAACACTGCAGTTGTCAGCAATGGCACAAGACTAAATGTTTGTATACATGTATCTACAACTGGCCATGCACCCTTGTCCATTGTGCAACTGCTACATACGGCAGGCACTGGAGGACAACTCAGTCAGCACCTACATCTAACTTGGTTGATGCATCTGAGTATACATGTGGTGGAGCTGGTGCAGGCTTTGTGATATTATGGGACAGCACAACCAACATTGACATGTGGGTCCTACTCACCATCAACAACATAGACACACACAAATGCTCTTCCATGTGGGTTTTCATTGATTTGCAACATTGCCGATATGCAGCTGGTACATCATCTACACAGGAAATATATGGGCTATCCTCCTGGTGATGTAACCTTCAGCATGTGTGATCACCTGGTTGGCCATTGCCTACAGATGTACACACCACTAAGCTAGGTACATGTGCATCATATTTGAAACCTCCATCTCCATGTACCTACATGTGTACCCAGTGGCCTGCATCTGCCTCGCCTGCCTCTGCATCCTCCATGCAGCCTTCAGAGGTTTTCCCACAATGTTGTCTGCTACTGAATCACACACAGTAAGTGACGTCAATCTGGGCTACATTTGCACACTATATGGCAACATGTCCACATCTGCTGTGGGATTCATCCTGCCTGTCCAGCACAAGACATGCACAGTGGGACTTGTGTTTCAACTTTCTTTGTGAGTAATGTATCTCCATTGCACATGCATGTTTCCCACCTCTCACCACATTTGCTTGGGGTGGGGGCAAGGGTCTACGCCTTAGAGTGGGGTTGATCAACATATCTAGCTGCAGTTCGCACAGTTCATGGTGTTAGTGATTCTGGTGTGGGGTGATGTTGTTTGACCTGTTGTATAGGATATTGTTACATGGACATTTGCACATTTCTGTTTTGCATGTCTGTAATGTTGATGCAAGTGGTATGTTGGATTGTTATTTACCAATTAGGACTGAATTTCCATATGTCCCATCCTGGAAGCACTGATTTATGATGGACTGTTGGAAGATATACGAATCATAAACACTCCCTGGGAATTTGGTTATGACATTTTTGAACAGTCCACGGTGGTCCACTATCGCATGCACATTCATGAAGTGAGTGTGCTTTCTGTTGCGATATTTGTGTGCCCTGTCTGCAGGGGGCACAAATCAGACATGCGTGCAGTCTATTGCACCCAGATCTTGTGGGAATCCTGCTATGGCATGGAATCCTTGCTTAACCAGTAGCTGTTTCTGCACGGTGTTGGGGAAGTAGAGTTGATGGGATATCAGGCTGATTATGCCATCCAACACAGTTGAGAGGAAAATTGAGAAGGATGTCTGTGAGACTCCTCCAAGTCTGGATGTTATAGGTTGAAAAGTCCCTGAGGCCAAGAAATGCAGCACGGCCAGCAACTTTGTTTGCAGGGGGATATTAGTTATCCGCTGGGTTGTGGGTGTCAGCCTGTGGGCTATCTGGTTCAGGATGTGGTCAATGGATGTCCGTTTGACCCTGTAGTGGGCTATGACATCCTCTGGTTGTAGGTCACCAAGGATGAGACGTCTGCGCAGGGGCAGCGGTCGTCTTCGGCGCAGCCTTGGTGGTGGTCCAGGAAGTGGTGGCAATGGCAGTGGTGGTTGTTGCCTTTGTGGGTCTCCAAGCTGAATGTTTAGTGCCTCCATGGCATCTGCAAGTCCTCAGCTTTGTGTCTGGGCAGGTCTCCCTTATGTGACTCCTTT
Source organism: Lissotriton helveticus (assembly GCF_964261635.1). NCBI lineage: Eukaryota > Metazoa > Chordata > Amphibia > Caudata > Salamandridae > Lissotriton > Lissotriton helveticus. The sequence goes on from NC_136057.1 coordinate 825,651,335, forward strand.
TATCACCATTTTTTCAGTTTTACAACTGGTTTTAGCAGTTCTTATTTATCTCCAGCTAAGGGGCCTTAGCGCGACTTTTTTTATCGCTAAGCAGGTCCAGGCGATCATTGCTAATAGTGCGATTTAGCGAGGGTACGCCTACTTCGCATATCATTAGCGATATTTATCGCTTCCATGCATGGCGATAGTTTACATGGTCACTATCGCCGGAAAACTGCCGCTAACAGTAGTCAGCGACAGCTTGCTAATAGGACGATAAAAATATCGGTGCTTTAGGAGGAAAAAGTCCAGCTAAAGCGGCAATAGTGCACTTGCTAATATGCCCCTGAGTTCTCAGTTTTGCCAACTGAGAAAAAGAAGTTCCAATATGTGTACTGTGAGAAATGGGTCAATCATATTCTTCTGTACAGACCATATGATTCCTCAATTTACTTAGTACGTCAGGTTACAATCCCTCACGAAATGAAATTAAATGAAACAATAGAATTAGAAATAGCGCAAATAGCTACTCCAGTTAGAGTGTCCTCGCGCTAAGATGAACATAGGTACTTTTGTGGACATAGTGGCAGAATACTAAACAAAAACGAATTCTTGAAAAGCCAGGTTTTAAGGTGTTTTCTGAATGTTGCCAAATTTGCTGAGGCTGTCATTGAAGAGGGTAGGCTGTTCCATGTTTGTGCACTCAGAAATCCAAAGGATCCTCCCCCTATGCGTGCTAGGCGTATTTTGGGGATGCGTACAAGATCTACAGTAGAGGATCTTAAAGTCCCAGTTGGGATGTAACGGATAATATGCTTCTTCAGGTACATAGCACCTAGGCCATGGAGTGCTTTAAAAAATATCACCATGGCTTTAAATTGTATTCTTTCTTTCATACAGAGCCAGTTCAGAGATTTGAGAATGGGGGTCATGTTCGATCCAGGCTTTGGTTTGAGGATGGTTCTGGCAGTAGCGTTCTGCACTACTTGTAGACGCTGAATGAGATAGTCAGGTAGGCCTAGGTACAGGCTGTTAGCATAGTCCAATTTTGATGTCACTAAAGTCTGAACCACAATATTCCTAGTGTCCACCAACCGAGGGAGATTTTGTTTTAGCTTGCGGAGTAAGCCAAAGCAGGAGCTGTAGTGTAGTTCCTACAAACCTAAATAGGATCTACACATTTAGACAATATATATTGTAGGATTGGAGTCAGACTGATTCTGGACACCCCTACCAAATATTTCAGCCTGTATACCAGCTAGCTCACAGTGCCACTAGAAACCTCTCTTTCCAAGGAGAGAATAGTTCTTGGCAAATATCGAACATGACAACTCTGATCCCTCAGAATTGTGGAAACAGTGTACTACTTTTCTGTAAGTGGTGGTTGTTCAATAAATTAGACAACTGTAATCCTTTACCCACACTTCCAGAACTGAAAAAAATATTTAATTAAGAAAATTGCTCGATTACATGGTCCTCGTGCTCCATCATTTCAGATCTAAGCTTTTAATTCCCATCCAAATTCTGGGTAGTCTTAATGACACTGTTATGTATTAAAAAGGGTAAATCAAACAATGGAACACTATCTCAGATTTTTTATCACACAATAGCAAGATGACTGGGTCCATCATACTCCACAGGCAGAATTAATGTATAACAATTCCTTACAAAGTTCATTAAAACACTGCTCTTCTCTACTTATGAATTCCTTGTGCAAATGTTCCTACCACAATTGCCTCAAGGTCAAGTTTCCTCAACCAAAACCTGGATCACATCTATTAGGCAAATCGATAAGGACATTGCTAAACACTTACAGAAAGCAAAAGCCCTCTATAAAAAGTCTTCAGATCTACATCATTCTCCTGCTCCTTGCTACGAGTTCTGGTTATCTACATGGTCTGGCTTGACCCTTTCTACATGGTCATCCCCAGACTACACTCCTCCATTTTTTGCTAAATTTGTATTTATTGACCCTAGGACTCTGTGTACTTTACCACTGCTAACCAGTACTAAAGTGCTTGTGCTGTCTCCTTAAAACAATGTAGAATTTGTGTATACCTAATCTGCATATTTAATTTACTTGTAAGCCCCAAGTGCAGTACACTACCTGTGCCCAGGGCCTGTTATGGTTGATGCGATATCCTCTGTTGGGACTGGGTTCCAGTAGGAGATGGTGGGCTGGCTGGCGTCGCTGGAGGAGGGGGTGGCTACGGTGTCAGGTGTCTGAGGTTTAGCACTCCCTAATTTGAAAACATATTATCATGCACACTTTTCACAGTAAGCATTCAGATTCAGAAGGCTGCACACATCGCATATATATTTTGAAAATGATATGATGAGCATGATGTTGAAAGAGATTCTATATAAAAGATATTTTAAGATAGATAAAATCCTCTAAGAAGGTATGGTACACTATAATAGTTAATTAAAAAGAACAACCAGTTTTACACATTCTTTATATTCACTATGTTAGCTCAGCAACTTGCCTAGATAATTTGGAGTGGGGAAAAAGTGGTGAAATAGATCAGGCTATTATAACCAGATGGGGGTTTATGGTTTTTCAAAATTAATGGATTTCACAACAAGTGATAGAAATTGAGAGTTCCATCAAGATTGATAAGCATTGGTTACAATAGTCTTATAATGCCATATACGCTACTCTAAAAGCCATAGATCCTATTTTGATACAAAACAATAAGAAATTGATTATGAATATAATTGAACATGCAGTTTTAAGAAGGTTAGGGAGCTGGGAAAGATACCTTGTAAGTATTGATAAAGTAGATGCTTCCACAAGTTTGCAAATAACTGGGAGAAAGATGAAACATCATTGTAACTCAGGAAATGAGGAGTTCATTTAATAAATGTATTTGCTCTGGGCTCAAAGGGACTAACTTTTGCCAAATGTAGCTTTATGCTTAGTGGCTAATTTACCAGCTGCCACAGTTCTTAAATAAAATCAATCAAGGGTGTTTTTTAGATGTCAATCTACAGATATTGCAAATAGGCCCCACATTGTGTGGCATAGCATCAAATTGGGTAATATCTGGGCTTTCATTTTTTTATTTCTAGAAGAGCAGTTAAAGATTCAAATTCCTGCAACTCTATCACCAGGGTTACCATCCCTCAAAAGATATACCATTATTATTGATTTACCCCTGGATGTTAGTAGCACGATCATTGCTATTAAAAATGTGGAGAAATAAACTAATACCTTCATTTTCAGAGTGTACTAGGAAAATGAAAAGACTAAGACAAAAGCAGGACTCTTTTGCTACTCGCTCGTGGAAAACCACTAATGTTATCAGATGGGGGGATCAATTTGCAAAAATTGTATGGCTTAAGATGTCAGCAGTGCATAAGTACATCTGAAATAATGCAATCATGATCATGATGTTGCTTTAGAGGGTTACTGGAATGCGGAATGTGAGAACGGTATCTATATATTTTGATCAAGTTCAATTTATGAATTGATTCACATTTTTTATTTGGAATGATAATGCTATAAATGTGAATTGGTGTGATCATTTTCAATGAAATATGGAATCTGAAACGTATAATATTATCTATGTATGGTTTTTCCTTTCCTTTTGTTTTTGTTTGATTAACTGTGCCTCCAAATTAAAAAAATTAAATAACAAATTATATGTATATATGATGAGGTTTTTAAGAGTTCTTAGTAAGGAATAGATATGAATTGCTAAAATAGAAACCTAAGAATTGAGAGATTCTCCTAATAAAATGACAAGATAACCTGGATTTCATTAAAGACACGGAGGCTAACATTATGCATATTTCTTTTAATGCTAACTCCAAGCAGCCATTTGGAAGCATAACATCATACAGTGAAACAGATCTAGAATAGAATCTTCCAGATGTAGAATAGCCATGCACATATGATAGTCTGCCTCTTTTAAATGTGAGGTAATACGGCAAGTCTTCTTCTGTGTAGAATTTTCTTTCTGTTTTTGTGTGTGCATTCCAAATGGATAGAAATATTGAAGATTGAATGATTGCAGAAACAGCAGTATAGATAAATAAGTTATGTTGAGTTATCTGAAATAAGAAAGAGTATAAGTGATCTGCTTTCATGTAACTGAGAGAGGTGAAATATCAAAGCAGGCAAGTTATATGAAATGTTAACAATCCATTGAAAAAAGGTTGTATGAAACTTTCAACAATACATCGAATAAAAGTTGTATGAAATTTTCAACAATACAATGAATAAAGGTTATATCATAAATTATGCAACTATTGTTCAGTAATTCATGTATCCACCCACGGGAGGGCACGGGTGGGATAATGTTAGCCTCTGTGTCTTTAATGAAATCCAGATTCTCTTGTCATGTTATTAGGAGAATCACAATTTCATTACAAGACCAGAGGCTACCATTATGCATGTTGGTAGTTTAGTAACACTACATCTGACATATGTTTAATAGGTTTACAATAGTGTTTAGCAAAAGTGTTAGAATTTGTCCAAACAGCTGCTTTAAGAATGTCATTTAGTTTCCCCCCTTTTCAAAGTGATTCGCTAGCCATAGTGCTCCTTATGAGTGTGCCTGGAACCTCTTTAGGTTAATATCAGCTGATTGCATTGCATATTTAACCTATCTTGCTATAGAAGTTGATGTAATGGGTTGAAGGGTTTCACAAAGGAGATAAGTGATTGGTTAACACCATTCGCATGATGTTTCCTCATTCTTGCATCATATTCTTTCATACAATCTACCACAAGTTTTTTGCATGTGGTAAACTTTGTGTTGAAAGTTGAATCTGATTTATGTCTTAGTTCTCTTAATAATCTCGAGATTGACACCAAATGCGTCAATAGACTCTGAGTTACTTCTAGTGCTTTAAGGTTTGATACTCTATGGCAGGAGATTAGGCAGAGAAGAAATGCTAGTTTTATGGAAAGTCTCTTCTTATAGGTATCTGTTTCCAGCTAGGTAGTGAAAGGGTACAGTAGTAACTTAACATATCATAGGGTTCATATGTAGGTTTAGGCGGTCTCCTTAGTTTGATACTTTTCATAATTCTGCATTTGTGGCATTTTTCCATATGGTCTTGCCATTTATTACAGCGTCGCCTGCTGAAATAGCTGATCTGTAGCAATTAATGTATCTGTAAGTAAGCCCTCTCTGATATTGTTAAACTAAAAAGTTTGCTACGTGTGCAATAGGAACCTCCACGGAATCCAGGTTCCTCTCCAGGCACCAGCGTACCCAAGCTCTCCAGATGCTATTGCATCTTGTGGGTTCCAGGAGCCCATGACTCTTGGAGGATGTCTCCTAAAAGGCCTTCTGCGAGTGGAAGTAGAAAGGGTATTTATCAGGCTATTTCTAAGCTCATTGGAAACCATGCCTGGGAGGGCCAGAAAGGTGTTATTAGTAATAAGGAGCATTGGTCTTGTCTCACCTTCCGGAAGACTCCCTGGCTCATTGCAAATGATGCAAATGCATATGCTCAAATTCTTTTCCATGGCTGGAGAAGGGCATTGACTACTTGAACACCTGGGTGTGGCATCCAGCTGAAATATTTGTGCAATTGGAATGTCAGTCTGCTTATGAAAAGATCTACTTTCAGAGGGCCCAAGAACTGATTTAAAATTCTGAAGGCTTTCACGTTGAGTTTCCAGTTGCTGTTGTCTAGGAGGTATCTTGAATTCCAGTCAGCAGTGACGTTCCTTTTTCCCGGTAAGTTTGCTGCTTTTAGGGCTATCTTGTGTTCTAGATAGAACATCCAGAGTTTTTTGGCTATATTTGATAGGTCTGAGGATTTTGTACCCCAGAAGCAATTTATGTATGAAACAGCTTATAGGTTGTCCATTTTTAGAATAATCAATCTGCCATGTAGAGATTGCTTGAAGCTCATCAGAGCGTAAAGGCCAGTAGTGAACTCTAGGTAGTTTTGTGGTGTGAGCTCTCTGTATAGGACCATAGACCTCCCGTGTTCTGGTTCTGTAAGCATGCTCCCCAGCCATGAAGGCTCGCATCTGACTCTAGAATGAATTCCGAGGAGTTTCCGAAAACAGCTTTGCCATTCCAGGCATCTAGACTCTCTAACCACCAGTTCATTTCTGGTTTTTCTTTGTGGTCTAGGGTTACTTTGTCTCCGTACCATAGTCAAGCATGGAGGACTTTTGCCGTCACTCTTTGAAGGGCTACATAATGTAAAGGTCCTGGAAAGATATCTTAGATAGAGGAAGATAAGAGGCCCAGGAGTCTCACTAGTTCTCTCAGAGACAAGAGGTCTTGTTTTAATACAGTCGTTTTTCTTTGCATTTTTCATGATTTTCGTCTTGGGTAGTAGCAACAGTGTCTACAGGTATTCCCAATAATTTCAGAGATTTTGAGGGGGTCATGATAGATTTTTCCTTGTTTATTATGAAGCCAAGCCTCTCTAAGAGATTTACTGCTGTATTCAGGTCTTGAAGAATCTGAGAGTGGTGCTGGGACATAATGAGAATGTCATTGAGATAGACTATCATTCATTATCCTTCTTTCTCTCAAGAAGGATGCTGTAGCATCAATACCTTGGTGAAACACCAGGGAGCCGAATATAGCCCAAAAGGGAGAGCTTGGAATTGGAATAGACAACAGTTCCATGTGAATTTGAGGTATGGTTGGAGCTCTGATGCCATGTCATTGTGAAGTAGGCACCTTTCAAGTCCAACTTCACTAGCAAGTCCTTTTCAAGAAGCATGTCTCTCATGAGGTAGATACCATACATTTTGACGTGTTTGTAGATGAGAGATTTGTTCAGTTCTCTCAGGTTTAGGACTGGTCTTCAACCCTTGTCTTTTTTCTCTACTAGAAAGAGAGTGTTTACGAATTTCATACTATCCCATTGTACTTATATAATTGCTCCTGACTCTGTCGTGGGCATTACCTCTTCCTCTACTATTTTCTGTTGTTCTGTGATCAGTACTAGGTTTCTTGGGGGTGAGGATTGTGTCGGTGTTTTAAAAAAATCTATTTTGAACCCTTGAATGCTTTCTGAGACCCATGGGTCTTGAGTAATTGTTTTCCAAGTCTGTAAAAAACGAATCTGAGTTGATATAATCTTCATTGTCTGTAGTAGGGCGTTTGGTAGACACAGCCAGTAGATCAGCCCCTTCTGCCGGCCCTGGCTAAAACACTAGGGTTGAATACTCGACGCATGCTGTTCTAAGCTTTGTCTAGGGCTGCGAAGGATGTGACGTATTTGCCTAGGATCTTGATAATGTCCTCTCCAGATAAGAGTCTTTTGGGATTTGCTGAGGGTTATTTATCAGCCATGTCGCTCAACTTATGGTTGTTCTTGGTAAGGACTACTCTTTGTCGTATGCATTTATCCTTGCATTCACATTCCCTAATAGGATAAGAGATTTCTGACTCCATCCTCTTAGCTTAGTAGATCTAAGTCTTCCGCCATATCCATTATTTTAGTCAGCGGGCTAAAAATATCAAGCATGCGATCCTGGCAGCCCTTCAGTTACCTTTTCATGCCTTTTCTGGGGTCTCTACCCAGTTTGAATAGGAATTTGATTAATTGTGGGTCGAGGTTGGGTATCAGGCATACCTTTTCTTGAACCACTGGATCTTGCGGCCACCATTCTGAGCTCCTCCGGTGTCTGATATTATGTGGAGAGAACATCTCACCCAGTGGGTTGGTTATAATTTTTTTAGAGGATGAAGGGAGCTCTTCTTCTGATAGGGGACTTTCGAAGTCTAGATCATCCTGGTCTAGGTCAAGGTTATATTCATCCAATGAGTTCATGTTTTGGTCCCCTTGTGGTTCAATTTCAATATCTTATCTATCATAACGCACACTTAGATATTGTGTGCCTCATTGGACACCTTGATAGGTTGTGTCGCTAAGGACACCTAATACGTTTGAGGTGCGTAGACCTCCCTTATAGTTTGAGGTGCTTGGACTTCCTTTATATGATGAGGTACGTAGACCTCCTAAATTATTTAAGGGGGTAAAATTCCCAATGTGGTCTTTCAATGTTGTTCTTTCTTCTTTAATCTTGTGCACTCTTTTTTATTGCATTCCCCGTTTTGGCCTTTCTAGGTTTCAATAGTGCCATCTTCTTCCTCTATTAAGGGTTTTTTGGTTGACATGAACTGGTTGAGTGTTTTGTGCATGTAGCAGCACATCTCTTGTTGAGTAATCTTTTTCATTCTTCATTTTTGATGTTAGGGGTAAGTACCTCAAGACCATTTGATTCTACATCAGACATGTTAGATGTTATACTCCTTTACTGGTTGTAGTACTATCTATATAGATGAATTGGAAGGCAGGAGATCTGGCTTATTAGTAAGGTTCAGGAGCTTATATAAATTAAGGTTTTGTTAGAGGAGCTTATGTAAATTAACGCATTGTTACATCAGGTCTTTTACATTTTATGCGCCTTTACTGTAAAGTGAGGTTTTTGGAGTAAAAATAGCTTTTGAGTACTTGCGGTGGCAGTTATCAGCTGATCAGAGGAGTGTCCAACTGCCAGACTTCCTAACATCGGATATGCTTGTGAGCGAATAGCTGTTGATTTACTGCATTGCCCAGGTAGCCCCTCAACTACAGACGGGTTAAAGATTTTTTTTTTTAATAATTGACTTTTGTTATGAGTTCCCAACTCGTCTGTATTTCAGGGAGGCCAGTTATTGGGTGGAAACGCAATGTGAGGTCCGGGGTGAGGGCGGAGAGTGGGGGGTGAGCAGGATTTCCATAAATTGGAAATCAGTTAGGTGTGAGCCGAAATTTAAGAGGAGTTTGAGATCAAAGAGGCATAAGTCCATTCAGAAAGGTATACAAATTAGGTTAAAAAGGGCACAAGTATATTCAGAAAGGTATACAAATAAAATTGAGAAAACATACATACGCATGTAGTTGCCCGTTCTTGAAGATACAGATCATACATGAAAGTGAAGTTGAGAAAACATACATACACATGTAGTTGCTCATTCTAGAAGATACAGGTCATACATGAAAGTGAAGAGAAAATGTACTTATCTGCCTTTTATTTTTATTTTATTTATTTTTAGCATTTATAGAGCGCCCTGCAACCCTACGGGCATCCTGGCGCTATGACATAGGAAGAGAAAGCTGATATAAAGGATTATATGGCTAGGTCAGAGGGTCATACTTTGGGGAAGAGCCAAGTCTTGGCTCTCTTACGAAACAGTATTAGATTCTGTGTATTCCTAATTTCCAGAGGAAGACGGTTCAAAAGGCGGGCCGCTGCCACGCTGAAAGCTCTTTCTCCCAGAGTTCCTTTCTTTATCCTGAGAATCCTCACAAGACTAGCAGAGGAAGAGCGAAGGTTGCGTGTAGGTTCATACCATTGGAATCTGTCTTGAGCAGTTTGGGACCCTGTCAATGAAGTGCCTTGAACACTATATATAAGGATTTGAACGGAATCCCTTGAGTCACTGCAAGCCAGTGCTTGTGTCGGTGAGGAGCGGGTGATCGGGTCAGAGTGAGCTTCGCTGCTGCCGCCTGGATACTCTGGAGTCCAGCAATGAGATATCCGGGAGACTCCAAGAGCAGGGCATTAAAGTAATCCAGGCGACTCAGTATAAAGCTCCTTACTATCATGGTTCTTGCCTGGATTGGCAGTAGTGTTATCACTTTCCGGAGTCCTTGGTTTAGAGTATAACAACCTCCCACCAGTTTGTTAACATGGGACTCAAGATTCAACTTTTCATTAAAACTGACCCCCAGGTTGCGTACTGTGCTCACTGGAGTCAGAGGGCCATCTGTGGTTATTGGCCAAAAGTCATCTGGTAGTCCTCGAGGGATCCTGCCCACCTTACAGTGTAGAATCTGTTTTCACGCTGTTGAATTGAAGCGAGTTGTCCCTCAGCCATTTCACCATTTCAAGCATACATGCGTGAAAACTTTCTAGGGAGTCCGTATAGTCGCCGTCTAGAGACACCATGAGCTAGGTGTCATCGGTGTAGTTGACCACGCAGATGTTGTGCATTTTTACAATCTCCAACAGTGGTCGCATATATGCATTGAACAGAATGGGGCTGATTGAGGACCACTGAGGTACCTCGTGTTCATTTTTTACAAACTCCGATTGAGACAGAGGGAGCGCTACTGCTTGCAATCTGTCAGTTAGGTAGGAGCGCATCCATCTCAGTGCCACACCTGTCACTCCCAGGGTTTCCAGCCTCGAGAGGAGAATAGTGCGATTAACCGCATGGAATGCGGCGGACAGATCTAGCAATATTAAGGTTGCTGATTGTCTCCTGTCCGCCCGCAATCAAAGGTTGTCCAAAACGGTTACCAAGGCTGTCTCCATCCCATAACCAGGCCTAAAACCAAATTGCTCATCTTCCAATTTGTTGTTTGTCTCCAGGAAGAGGGAAAATGCCCTGCTTATCAGACATTCCAAGATCTTAACCTGGTATGGTAAGAGGGAGATTGACCTATAGTTCTAATGGAAACCTCGGTCCAGTGTGGGTTTTTTCAGGAGCGTAGTAATGATAGCCTGCTTCCAGCTAGGTGGCACCACTCCATTTTTGAGAGACTGGCAGCACAGCTGAAACAGGATAGGAAAGATCTCTGATCCGAGTTCGTTCACAATCTTGTGAGGAATAGGATCCAAGGGTGACCCTGAGGCGATTCCTAGGGCCACTAGAGTAAACTCTTCTTCCGAGGGCATTTTGAATTCATCCATAGTGAAGTTGGGGGCAGCTGAGTTAGAGTTACTAACCGAATTAAAGGTATTCTTAAATGTCTCTCCCTTTTCCTGGTCTAAAGGACAGGATAGAGTCACATCTTTCAGGCCTTCCTCGATCTTATTAATTTTTTTCTTGGACGAAGAGAGCCAACCCATCACACAGCTCCTGAGTGGGTTGGATTTTGCTGTTTATACAGTCAGGGTGGGTCATGTCTCTTACTTTGACACAGTCTGCCATCGCACCCTAATAACCCACCTCCACAATGCCGGGATCCAAGATAATTCCCTGGACTGGATCACCTTGTTCTTCTCCGACAGAACCCAGAGAGTCCACCTCCCTCCCTTCAGATCAGCGGTGTCAGGCCTCCCCAGTTGCAAATAGGGTCATTAACGCAAGAAAGGCTCAGGTACGCGACTTGGACAGATTTAACTCGAAAATGGCGCCTGAGAAGGCCGCCAGAATCGAGTAGCCAGTAGCGTTCTAGTCTTTGCAGAGAACGCTGGCGAATCCTGGTGAGGAGCGCGCGCTGCTGGAGAACTGCGCACTTCACCGAGGATTTGACCGTGAACGGAAGCGTTACAGAAGTGTCCGTAATTTCTAGTCAGAGAGTCAACGTTGTTAATTGTTAAAATAAATTAGTCAGAGAGGATAGGGTTTCGCAGCAAACCTTTCTGAACCCGAGTGCTGTTTTGAAGAAAGCTCGAGTAGCGTGATTTCGAAGAGGAGACGTCGAGTCACAAGTGTTTCCCTCAGCAGTCTTGAGAAAAGGTTGACGAAGACGAAAACCAGAGCTAAGTGATTAATGGCTATCTCGTCTTAAAATCATAAGCACTTTGAATTTCTAAGAAAGCGTAAATGAACAGAAAATGAACTAATACTCGATTCGAAACAGTGGCATCAGTATGCAGTTTAGCCAATTCTAATGTAAACAGAGGAAACGCGAGAAATGGTTAAATATATATTAAAGTAAAAGAGTCATTGTGTTCAAATCAACAAGGTTATTAAAACAAGACAGATACTCACCCAAGGCAAGAAGTAATTCTTTTCCAGTTAGCTTCTTGAGCAAAAACGACCAAATACTGAAAGAGAAAATACAAGAAATGCAGAAGAATTATTATAGAAAAGCCACAAAGAAAAGCACAGTAAGTTAGTAGTTCATAAGAACATAAACAACAACAAAAGTAATAAGAGGGTTAGGTGACTAATAAGTATTAATGCATTACAGGTGTGCCAGAAAAGAACAAAAAACAGATAAGGCAGAGAGCAAGAGATAAAGAAAGGAAAGATACAAGGAGAAATAGATAAATAAGTAAGTAAGGCTCTATAGGAAAATAAGAGGCAGTATAGGAATAAAAGGTTATCTAATAGGTGTATCTTATAATTGCAGACAGAAACCTCCTGCCATTAGAAAACAACACGCATTAAGAACGCACGCACACAACTAGAAGAGGAGCAGAGTTCTGGAAGTTAGAGGGTAAGGTAGTGAGAGATAAGAGTTTAAGAAGCCATAGAAGTAGTAGAAGTATACTGATGTAATTCTTGGTTACAGGTCTTCAGCAAAGCGGTCTGCAGGGCGGACTACTGAAGAAACTCACCAGAAACGTCTCTTCTCTCTTTCTCTTTTGTTATTTTATCCAATATCCCCCTTCCCCCATAATAGCCTCTGTGGAGACTTGTTGTATCAAGCTCCAAGTTGCTGTTGGGGTGGATTTGGGAATTAGCATCTCTGTTCCTGTGTAAAAAATACAATCGAGAGTCTGAGAGAGTGAAGTGCCCAAGTTGCATCTTACACCCGAACAGAGATGGCAGAGGGTATAGATTTGCAGGGATTAGGAACCATACTAGATTCCATACAAAAAGAGTTGAGCGCAGTCCGGGAGGAAAACCAGAACCTCAGAATGGAGATAGTAAACTCAAGAAAAGAAACTGCAGAACTAGCACAAAGAGTTAGACAGCCTTTTGGTTCTGGGTCAGACACTCACGTTCCATTAGTAGAGGGGACAACTAGAACGACCACTCAGGTAATTCATTCCCTATCTCCTGTCATACCTTTAGCGGCACCAGAGCGTTTTAGTGGGGATCCACAAAAGGCCCAGATATTTATCACTCAATGTTCGCTGCATTTCCTGTGCCGTCCTTCCATTTTCCCAGATGCGCAGTCTCGAGTTGCCTTTGTACTATCGTATTTAAGTGGGGATGCAGCCTCTTGGTCTTTGCCTCTAATAACAAAGAATGACCCAATATTGAGGAATTATGAGAATTTCAAGGAAGAGTTTCTCCGTATCTTCGACAGAAGACGAATATCTCAGGCTGTAGACAACGAGTTGCTTGATTTGAAACAGGGGAATCGTGATGTGGTCTCTTATTTGGCTCAGTTCAACAAGCTTGTGGTGGAAACAAACTGGCCAGAGAGTAAAAGGGCAGCAGTATTTTATCGTGGTTTGAAGGACGAATTGAAGGATGTGTTAGCTGGAATACCAAACAGACCCACAGAAATCTCTGCATTAGTCGACTTGGTGTTGGAAATCGATTTCCGTCAAGGGGAAAGAAAAGGAGAAAGGAAGAAGGATTTCAGAGCGGTGGTTCCCAGATTTGATCGAGTCAGGTCGGAAGGAGGACGGAGTTACGAAGGGGCACAAGGCGTCGAACCTATGCAGATAGGAACCATACGGGGTCCACTTACTAAAGAAGAAAAGGAGAAAAGAAGAACCAGCAATCTTTGCATGTATTGTGGATCCGGAGGGCATTTTGTGCGTAACTGCCCAAAGAAACCCAAAGTGAACTTCAAGCCGAAGGAAAACTAGCAGCACCATCTGTTGGAGGAGTTGAACAGGTGGATGCGATCTCAGACCAAACTCCAAAAGAACACCGAGTGGCAAATACCCTGCAATCAGCGGCTCCACATTTAACCTTATCTATGGAGATCAGATTTAGACACGTGACGCTAATGGAAGTCTCCGTGATGGTGGATTCAGGAGCCACCGGAAATTTTTGTGATCTAAAATTTGCGAGGAAAGTGGGTATCAAGGCCATCAAGAAGTTAAGAAGTGAACCAGTCCGAGCAGTGGATGGCACCAACTTATCTTCGGGTCCAATAGTCAGTCACACTGAGTTAATACATCTGATCTCTAATGACGGACATGAAGAAACAATCCAGTTTAACTTAATAGATGCTCCCCAATTCCAGTTAATTCTTGGGCTTCCCTGGCTCACCGAGCATAACCCCAACATAAATTGGAGTACAAGAACAGTTAAAATGGAATCGAGCTACTGTTTGGAAAACTGTTTTAGAGATCAATAACCAGAACGAGAAGTAAATCCTGCACACATGTTATGTCAAACCGGGGAGTCCATTTGTGTAATCCATGTACAAGAAATACCAGAAGAATACCAGGATTTCAAAGATGTCTTCAATGAGGTGGAGGCTGAGCAACTACCACCACACAGACCTTACGACTGTAAGATAGAATTGGAACCAGGTTCGAACTTGCCTTGTAGTCGAGTATATGCCCTCACGGAGAAGGAACATCACCATTTGAGGGAATATTTGGACAAATATTTGGCAAATGGGTTCATCAGGCCATCGCAGTCCCCAGTCTCCTCGCCTCTGTTTTTTGTGCCAAAGAGGGAAGGAGATTTGAGGACTTGCATTGACTACAGAGCGATCAATAAAATCACCAAAAAGAATCGTTACCCATTGCCCTTGATATCGGTGTTACTAGACCAAGTAAAGGGGGCAAAGATCTACACCAAACTAGACTTGAGGGGGGCATACCATCTCGTGAGAATGAAAGAGGGAGATGAATGGAAAACAGCCTTCAGAACAAGATTCGGCCTATTTGAATATCAGGTAATGCCCTATGGTCTATGCAATGCGCCTGCGGCCTTCCAGCACTTCATCAACGATGTATTGAAGGAATTCATTGATCAGTGTGCCATCGTATATATCGACGACATCTTAATATATTCCATGGATGAAGAAAAGCATCAAGATCAAGTCCGAGGGGTTTTGCAGAAGCTAAGAGAAAACAAGTTGTTTGTAAAGCTAGAAAAATGTGCCTTTGGGGTGGTACAGGTTGAATTTTTAGGTTTTGTAATCTCGCCCACTGGCATATTAATGGACCAAAAGAAAATCGAAGCTGTGACTAATTGGAAGTCTCCAGAGAGCGTCAAGGAAGTGCAAAGTTTTATTGGCTTCGCCAATTTTTACCGGAGATTCATTAATGAGTTTTCACACAAGATTCTGCCACTCACTAGACTGTTAAAGAAAGGGACAAAATTCGAATGGACGACTGATGCAGAAGAAGCCTTCAAAACCCTAAAGAAAAGTTATACTACAGCCCCAATCCTACAACACGCAGATCCAACAGAGCCTTTCTTTGTGGAGACGGACGCCTCCGATCAAGCCGTGGGAGGAGTCTTATCTCAACGAAACAAGTTAACGGGGCAACTACATCCAGTTGCTTATAGATCAAGGAAGTTAACCCCGGCAGAAGTTAACTATACCATAACTGAGAAAGAGTTGTTGGCCATAAGGACGCATTCAAGGATTGGAGACACCACCTGATGGGAGCACAGCATCAAGTCACCGTGTACACAGATCATAGAAATTTAAAATTTTTGAAAACAGCGAGAACCTTGACCCCAAGACAATTACGATGGTCACTGTATTTCGCTGATTATGACTTCATCATTACTTATCGACCAGGAGCCCAAAATGGAAAAGCAGACGCTCTCTCTTGAATTGATACCGAAAATCAAAAGACGCCAATAAGAGATCAGTCAATTATCCCCAGTGAAAAAATTATTGGAGCAATCTCTTCAGTTGATTTAGAGCAAGGAATCTCAGAAGCAATGGATGGGAAGGCAATGGAAGATTGGGCAAGGAAAGAAGGAGGAGAGATTCGTGCTCAGTTACCATACTACCAAGGAGCTTTATATATTCCCACCAAAGAATTGCAGCAACAAATAATGAAAGAAAGTCATGATGCAAAATTGGCTGGACACAAAGGGGAGACAAAGACCAAGGAACTGGTCCAGCGACACTATTGGTGGCCTGGAATGTCTCGAGATATAGAGCAGTATGTTAAAACTTGCGAGATTTGCGCTCAGGGAAAATCTGAAAGACAGGCCCCAAAAGGGTTGCTCCTACCCCTGCCCACTCCACCGTATCCTTGGCACACTGTTACACTGGACCTCATCACAGATTTACCACTTAGTCAGGGGTATAACACCATTTTAGTAGTGGTAGATTCTTTTTCTAAGATGGCTCACTTTTCCGCCCTGAAAGGAGTGCCGACAGCTAAACAGTTGGCGGCTCATTTCAGCGCTCAGATAGTGAGAATCCATGGAATCCCGAAAATAGTGATAACGGACAGAGGTCCCCAGTTTATTTCCCACTTTTGGAAATCATTCATGGAAGGATTGGGTACAGAAGTCCGGTTTTCCACCAGTTATCATCCAGAAACGGACGGTCAAACCGAGAGAGTGAACCAAGAACTTGAACAGTATCTGAGATTGTTTCTTTTGAAACAAGGAGGTAACTGGTCAGACTATCTTTGGGCTGCAGAGTTTGCTCATAACAATGCAGGAAATGTTTCCACAGGGTTTTCCCCTTTCTTCATGAACTATGGTAGGCACCCAAATTCGACTCTCAGACAGGTGGAAATCTCAGTTCCAGCAGTAGAGGAGGTAGTGACACAATTAGAGCAAGTGCATCAGAGTGCAATCGAAAATCTAAGAAAAGCTAAGGAAAAATACAAGGTCTATGCAGACAGGAAGAGGCGAGCAGGACCTCAGTTAGAAGTAGGAGACAAGGTATGGTTAAGTACAAAAAATCTAAGACTAAAAGGGAACCGAAAATTTCAACCGAGGTTTATAGGTCCATATCAGGTAGAAGAAAAGGTAAACTCGGTGACCTATCGAATTCAATTACCATCCAAGTTGAAAATCCATCCAGTTTTCCACATATCCTTACTGAAAAAGGCACCAGAGAACTTGCGAAAAAACTTACCTCCGAGGCCCTTGCAGCTAGAGACTGGTACAGAGTTTGAAGTCAAAGAGATCCTTGACTCGAAAGAATTAAGGGGAGAGTTGTATTATCTTGTAGACTGGAAAGGCTATGGGCCTGAGGAAAGATCTTGGGAACGAGAAGATGATGTTCATGCTCCAAGATTAGTGAAGGCCTTTCATCGGCAATTTCCAACCAAACCCCGGAGGGGAGAATCTACCTTGTTGGAGGGTACTGTCAGGCCTCCCCAGTTGCAAATAGGGTCATTAACGCAAAAAAGGCTCAGGTACGCGACTTGGACAGATTTAACTCGAAAATGGCGCCTGAGAAGGCCGCCAGAATCGAGTAGCCAGTAGCGTTCTAGTCTTTGCAGAGAACGCTGGCGAATCCTGGTGAGGAGCGCGCGCTGCTGGAGAACTGCGCACTTCACCGAGGATTTGACCGTGAACGGAAGCGTTACAGAAGTGTCCGTAATTTCTAGTCAGAGAGTCAACGTTGTTAATTGTTAAAATAAATTAGTCAGAGAGGATAGGGTTTCGCAGCAAACCTTTCTGAACCCGAGTGCTGTTTTGAAGAAAGCTCGAGTAGCGTGATTTCGAAGAGGAGACGTCGAGTCACAAGTGTTTCCCTCAGCAGTCTTGAGAAAAGGTTGACGAAGACGAAAACCAGAGCTAAGTGATTAATGGCTATCTCGTCTTAAAATCATAAGCACTTTGAATTTCTAAGAAAGCGTAAATGAACAGAAAATGAACTAATACTCGATTCGAAACAGTGGCATCAGTATGCAGTTTAGCCAATTCTAATGTAAACAGAGGAAACGCGAGAAATGGTTAAATATATATTAAAGTAAAAGAGTCATTGTGTTCAAATCAACAAGGTTATTAAAACAAGACAGATACTCACCCAAGGCAAGAAGTAATTCTTTTCCAGTTAGCTTCTTGAGCAAAAACGACCAAATACTGAAAGAGAAAATACAAGAAATGCAGAAGAATTATTATAGAAAAGCCACAAAGAAAAGCACAGTAAGTTAGTAGTTCATAAGAACATAAACAACAACAAAAGTAATAAGAGGGTTAGGTGACTAATAAGTATTAATGCATTACAGGTGTGCCAGAAAAGAACAAAAAACAGATAAGGCAGAGAGCAAGAGATAAAGAAAGGAAAGATACAAGGAGAAATAGATAAATAAGTAAGTAAGGCTCTATAGGAAAATAAGAGGCAGTATAGGAATAAAAGGTTATCTAATAGGTGTATCTTATAATTGCAGACAGAAACCTCCTGCCATTAGAAAACAACACGCATTAAGAACGCACGCACACAACTAGAAGAGGAGCAGAGTTCTGGAAGTTAGAGGGTAAGGTAGTGAGAGATAAGAGTTTAAGAAGCCATAGAAGTAGTAGAAGTATACTGATGTAATTCTTGGTTACAGGTCTTCAGCAAAGCGGTCTGCAGGGCGGACTACTGAAGAAACTCACCAGAAACGTCTCTTCTCTCTTTCTCTTTTGTTATTTTATCCAATATCCCCCTTCCCCCATAATAGCCTCTGTGGAGACTTGTTGTATCAAGCTCCAAGTTGCTGTTGGGGTGGATTTGGGAATTAGCATCTCTGTTCCTGTGTAAAAAATACAATCGAGAGTCTGACAAGCGGCCACCGAGATCATCTGTTCCGTACCCCAAGGCTCCTCGCTCAGCCTAACCCTCTTCAATATCTATATGAGCCCCCTCGCCGCAATCGCACGCAAACACAACCTCAACATCATCTCATATGCCGACGACACCCAGCTGATACTCTCCCTCATCAAAGACCCAGCCACCGCCAAATCCAACCTCCAGGAAGGAATGAAAAATGTCACGGATTGGATGAAACTCAGCCGTCTCAAACTGAACTCAGACAAGACGGAGGTCCTCATCCTCGGACCATCCCCATCCGCCTGGGACGACTCCTGGTGGCCCACAGCACTGGGCACCGCACCGATACCCACGGACCACGCACGCAACCTGGGATTCATCCTGGACTCCTCCCTCACGATGACCAAGCAAGTCAACGCCATCTCATCCTCATGCTTCAACACACTGCGCATGCTCCGAAAGATCTGCCGATGAATCCCTACTAAAACCAGAAAGACGGTCACCCAGGCCCTCCTCACCAGCCGACTGGACTACGGAAACACCCTCTACGCAGGAACCACAGTCAACCTTCAGAAAAGGCTCCAGCGCATACAGAATGCATCTGCACAACTCATCCTGGACATCCGACGCCACAGCCACATATCTACCCACCTTAAAGACCTGCACTGGCTGCCCGTCAGCAAAAGGATCACCTTCCGGCTCCTCACCGACGCACACAAAGCGCTCTACAACACAGGCCCCGAATACCTCAACAATTGCCTCACGTTCCACACTCCGACCCGCCAGCTCCGATCCTCCAGCCTCGCCCTCGCCAGCAGAACCACCTCCGGAGGAAGATCTTTCTCTTACCTGGCTGGGAAGACATGGAACTCCCTACCCACCCGCCTATGACTGACCCAGAACCATCTCACTTTCAGGAAACACCTCAAGACCTGGCTCGTCGAGAAGTAGCAGCACCCCCCCTCCCTCCAGTGCCTTGAGACCCTCACGGGTGAGTAGCATGCTTTATAAATGTATTGATTGATTGATTGATTGATTGATTACTATTCTGAAGATGTCCCTAGATTTATTCGATGATTTAACCAGGAGCTGACCCCGGGACCCTTGCCAACTACCAACCCATATCATTACTCCCCTACATGGCCAAACTACTTGAAGCCCACGTAGCCAAAAACCTGTCGGCCTTCCTGGAACAGTTAGACTACCTGGACACTCACCAGGCAGGGTTCCGTCCGGCGCATTCCACGGAATCAGTAGTATTATCAGTCCTGGACCACCTACGAGCAAAAGCGGATATAGGATCCCCCCAAGCACTTGTGCTCCTTGATCTCTCCGCTGCGTTTGACACGGTCAACCACAACAGCTTGGTCGACTGTGTCATGGACGCAGGAATCCAAGGACTAGCTCTTAAATGGATAAGCTCTTTCCTAAACAATCGCTCCCAAGCAGTCCGCTTAGGAAATTTCACAACCTCCAAGATCCAAAACACATGTGAAGTCCCCCAAGGCTCCTCCCTTTCCCCTCACTTATTTAACCTATATCTTCTCCCACTCATCCATGCACTTAAGGAAAGAAAAATCCAAACCTTTAACTATGCTGATGATTTTCAGTTAATCTTCCCAATCAACAACTCCCCCACCACTGTTCACGAATTCCAGACAACAATGCTGTCCATCCGTGACTGGATGAACAGCAACCACCTTAAATTGAATCCGGACAAAACGGAAGTCATCCTCACAGCTGGCCTAATGAACTCCTGGAGCCGTCTTTTCTGGCCTAAAGATCTGGGACAATCCCCACCCCTTCTACCTCGGTCAAAACCCTGGGGGTAGTAATAAACAGCGATCTTACCATGAACAAACAAATTGGAGCCGTAGTCTCCACTTGCTACTTCCAACTAAGAAAAATAAGGAAAATTAGTAGATTCCTTAGCCAGGAAGCGAAGATTCAGGCAGTCCTTGCGATGATAATATCCCACATCGACTATGCCAATTCTCTATATTTTGGCATCCCGACCTACCTCATCAACCGCCTTCAAATGATCCAAAATCAGGCGGCCAGGCTGGTCCTCCAAGTAAATAGGCACCAACATACCACCCCTCTGCTGAAGAAGCTACACTGGCTCCCTATAATCCAGAGATGTGCCTTCAAAGTGGGATGTATCATTTTCAAATCCCTGAACAATAAAAACCCTAAATTCATCGATAACTTGATAAACAGATACACTCCTGCTCGCAACCTGCGATCTGCCCATCTGCACCTTCTGGTCATACCCTCCTTCAGGCTAAAACGTGCTGGAGGATCAAGATTCGCCATTTTAGCCCCCAAACTATGGAACTCCTTACCTCTGGAAGCCAGAGCTTGTACAGATCTCATGAGTTTCCGCAAACTACTAAAAACTTGGCTATTCACGCAGGCATACCTTTAACAGCTCAGTCTATTCAAGCAGGCATACCTTGTCATCTCAGTCTAAATACCTTAGAACAGCGCCAAGAAACCAACCTGGTGTACGTGCGCTTAATAAATAAAGATTAACATAACATAACATAACATAACATAAGGATAGTGTAGGTGAAATACTCTGCTTTAGCCGTTGCTATTTCTCTTTTTTGTACTTTATTAAGGTAAGCCTCCAACGAACTTTATCCTTTTCCGCGTAGTCCTTTCTCCACTGTCTTTCTGCCATTTTGCAGACCAACTTAAGACTCCTTAATGTCTCCGTGTACCATGGAGCAGAGGGTCTGCCTCTTTTCCTAATATCTTTTAAAGGGGCAAGCTGGTCGATCTTCCTAGTTGAGTCCTCGCAGAGGGCTGCATAATTCTCTGTTACCTGTTTCTCCGGGTTGAACAGGGTTTCTGTCTGAAATAGAGGGCCCTTTTTTGCCTTTCTTAATAATCCTTTCCAGTCCCTACCACGATAAGTCCTTTCTTGCATGTTTAAGGGCCTCGTCTTACTTATAAGTGATACGCTGAAGTTGGCCAGATAGTGGTCCGACCACCCCACAGCAGAATTTTCCCCATAGTAATAAGGCCTTCCTCAGCAAATATTATGTCTGAGATGTGGACTTCTGTGTGCGTTGGTTCTGTCACCCATTGTATCAAGCTCAGGTTTGCGCATGACTGGATGAGGTTGTTAAATGTTGTGTCCGTTCTTCCATTAGCCCACAGATTGAAGTCTCCCAAGACTAGAAGCCTGGTGTGGGTGAGGGCCATGTTATTAATTGTGTCAATCAATTCCTCCTGTTGTTGTGCGTTGGCCACCCCCGGTGGCCTGTAACAGACCATACCCATGAGAGAGAGTCCCGTTTGATCCTTAACAGAGAAGCCCAATATTTCCGCGCAGGTAATTTCATCTATATCCAGCAGGGTGATATTCAGTGCCTCTTTAAAAATTATTCCGATCCCACCCCCGACCCCTGGATCTTGGTTTATATAAAGCCTTGTATCCCGCTGGGCAGGCCAGTTCCAGGTCTAACTCCCGCCCTGCCGTGGTCCATGTGTCTGTCATGAACAGAGCCTCGAGCTTGTGTATCTCTAGCAGTACCTGTATCTCTGTGGAGTGCTTAGGAAGCAAACGTACATTAAGCACACCACAGTTTAATCTGTCATTTTTCAGAAAGCCAAGCACCATCCCTGTTACCTTGTCCAATGGCAGTTTGCTTAGCACGCGTACACATTTGCCTATCTCATATAATTGTTCCCTGGAGTATCTGCAGCTGTTGTTGTCCAATACCCCTTTACATAAACCGGTAGCATTTCTGGCGCTGTGCGCTGCCGGAGCGCGGACGGGCACAGACGGGCTTGCCTTTGGCACACCAGTGGTGCCCCCGCTGCACGCATCCACTGCGCGTTCGATTGCACATCGGTCTTTTGAGGAGGATTGGGTATGAAGTCCTGCCTCCCCAACCGGAAGTACTGTGGAACTTTGCCCTGCTCTCCACGTAAACAGCACACAGCCGGGGTGGACCAGGGTGGGTGAAGAAGGAAGGAGGAAGTTGAAAAGGGCAGGTTTAAATATGCAAAATACAGAAGGTCAGTACAATTCCTTTCAAAAGCTTGTTTTAAGTTTTAAAAACGAGTAAATATTAAAACGGCATCACCACGCGGCACACCGCAATCTCCCCAAATCTCTTGCTGCGCTCGCATGTACACCGTTCTTTTGAGGAGGATTGGGTATCAAGTCCCGCCTCCTCGACCGGAAGTACTGTGGAACTTAGCCCTGCCCTCCACGCAAACGCCACACAGCCGGGTGGACCAGTTCGGATGAAGAAGGAATGAGGAAGTTGAAAAGGGCAGGTTTAAATGTGCAAAATACAGAAGGTCGGTGCAATGCCTTTTAAAAGCTTGTTTTAAGTTTTAAAAATGAGTAAACATTAAAACGCCATCACCAAGCGACACACAGGTAATCTCACCGAGTCTCAACACTGCGGACGCATGTGCATCCGTCTTTTGAGGCGGATCGGGTATCAAGTCCCGCCTCTCCGACCGGAAGTACTGTGGAACTTAGCCCTGCCCTCCACGCAAACGGCCGGGGTGGACTAGGTAGGGTGAAGAAGGAAGGAGTAAGTTGAAAAGTGCAGGTTTAAATGTGCAAAATATAGAAGGTCAGTGCAATTCCTTTTAAAAGCTTGTTTTAAGTTTTAAAAAATAGTAAAAATTAAAATGCCATCACCACGCGGCACACCGGCAATCTCAACGAGTCTCTAGCTGCGCTCGCGTGTGTATCGGTCTTTTGAGGAGGATTGTATATCAAGTCCCGCCTCCCCGACAGGAAGTACTGTGGAACTTAGCACTGCCCACCACCGAAACGTCACAGAGCCCGGGTGGACCAGGGCGGGTGAAGAAGGAAGGAGGAAGTTGAAAAGTGCAGGTTTAAATGTGCAAAATACAGAAGGTCATGGCAATTCATTTAAAAAGCTTATTTTAAGTTTTAAAAACGAGTAAACATTAAAACGCCATCACCACGCGGCACACCGGCAATCTCACCGAGTCTCTCGCTGCGCTCGCGTGTGCATCAGTCTTTTGAGGAGGATCGGGTATCAAGACCCGCCTCCTCTACCGGAAGTACTGTGGAACTTAGCACTGCCCTCCTCGTAAACTGCATAGGACTTGGGTGGACCAGGGCGGGTGAAGAAAGGAGGAGGAAGTTGAAAAGTGCAGGTTTAAATATGCAAAATACAGAAGGTCAGTGCAATTCCTTTTAAAAGCTTGTTTTAAGTTTTAAAAATGAGTAAACATTAAAACGCCATCACCACGCGGCACACTGGCAATATCACCGAGTCTCTCGCTGCGGTCGCGTGTGCATCGGTCTTTTGAGGAGGATCGGGTATCAAGTCCCGCCTCCCCGACCGGAAGTACTGCAGAACTTAGCCTTGCCCTCCACGCAAACGGCACACAGCCCGGGTGGACCAGGGCGGGTGAAGAAGGAAGGAGGAAGTTGAAAAGGGCAGGTTTAAATGTGCAACATACAGAAGGACAGTGCAATTCCTTTTAAAAGCTTGTTTTGAGTTTTAAAAACGAGAAAACATTAAAAGGCCATCACCACGCGGCACACTGGCGATCTCCCCGAGTCTCTTGCTGTGCTCGCATGTGCACCTGTCTTTTGAGGAGGATCGGGTATCAAGTCCCGCCTCCCCGACTGGAAGTACTGTGGCACTTGGCCCTGCCCTCCACGCAATTGGCACACAGCCCAGGTGGACCAGGGCGGGTGAAGAAGGAAGGAGGAAGTTGAAAAATGCAGGTTTAAATGTGCAAAATACAGAAGGTCAGTGCAATTCCTTTAGAAAGCTTGTTTTAAGTTTTAAAAATGATTAAACATTAAAAAGACATCACCACGCGGCACACCGGCAATCTCACTGAGTCTCTCGCTGCGCTCCGGTGTGCATCGGTCTTTTGAGGAGGAGCGGGTATCAAGTCCTGCCTCCCCGACCGGAAGTACTGTGGAACTTAGCCCTGCCCTCCACGTGACGCAAACTACATACAGCCGGGGTGGACCAGGGCCAGTAAAGAAGGAAGGAGGAAGTTGAAAAGTGCAGGTTTAAATGTGCAAAATACAGAAGGTCAGTGCAATGCCTTTTAAAAGCTTGTTTTACGTTTTAAAAATGAGTAAACATTAAAACGCCATCACCACACGGCACACCAGCAATCTCACCAAGTCTCTGAGGGCAGTCATTCTAAAGTGTGTGTAAACATGAATGCATTAACAGTACTCATGTTGAGATATAGTCCTTAGCCCAAAACTCCGAACGCTTTGTTCTCTGAGAGCTCCTAGGAGTACAGGGTCATACTCCTTCACAACTCTCTGCAATGGACCTACCACAGCTTGCTGCGCTTGCGTCTGCATCGGTCTTTTGAGGAGGATCGGGTATCAAGTCCCGCCTCCCCAACCAGAAGTACTGTTAAACTTAGCCCTGCCCTCCACGCAAACTGCATACAGTGCAATTCCTTTAAAAAGTCTGTTTTAAGTTTTAAAAATGAGTAAAAATTAAAACGCCATCAACACGCGGCACACCGGCAATCTCACTGAGTCTCTCTGCCTGGAGCCGCATTTAAAGAAGGCAGACTATCCTATGTGCATGGCTATTCTATTCTAGATCTGTTTACTTCTAAGTGGCTGCTTGGAGTTAGCATTAAAAGAAATATGCATAATGGTAGCCTCCGGTCTTGTAATGAAATCGTAATATCAATTGATGACTTTTCCAAGACTTAAGTTGGATTTAAGCCTACCTTCAATATATATTCCATATTTATAAAGCTTGAAGTCATCTTACTAACAAGGAGAATCATCATAAATCTAAGGTACTCCTGCATGCTTTACTTTCAGTAATGAAAAGTTGTATAACAAGGAACAGACTGTTAGTTAAAAAGAGATACACCTAAGGTATAACCCACTTACAGTTTTATGAAGATATTCCAAGGCAGCTTACTAAAATAATGCACACTGCATTCAGATATTCACTGTGACCTGCAAATATCAGTGCTTAGCAGAAGTGATGTCACAATTGTTGTGTTCACTGTCTCTTTTTTCACTCTTATCCCTTGCCACTGTCCTTATTTTTTCTACTGGCCCTTACACAATTTTTATGTGTTGTTACTGGTGAATGAAGTAAGATTCAGAAGAGGACATAACTCACTTTTGACCAAAAGTACAAGGTTTGTGATTTCTGACATGTGCTACGACACCGAAAAGGATGGGGAGTTTGTTAGCTCCATGCATAAAGACACAAGTCTCCCTCGTTACTGAATGATTGACTCCAGGCACAAAAAACTAATTGATGCTAGTCGCAGGACATAGCTTCATATACCGATGTTTTGTTCCACTTTCTCTCCTAGGTAACTAGGTGCAACTACTCCTTTCTCTCAATCATCATACGTAGAGTGTCAACCGGAAGAGTCATTGCCGATTCCACATTCCCTGTCCTGCAACCTCCCGGGTATCAACCTTCAATTCGGAGACCAGCAGGGTGGCCGAGTGAGATCACTAAGCATGCTTGTGGAGGTCAGATTGCTTAAGATCCTCTCTTGGGGAGTATCAGTTTTTTGATTAGCAAGTATCTATGTGGTGTGAAATTCATGAACTTGAGAGTAACATGTGCACTGTATCCACCCATCTGCAGAAGATTGACATAACGACTGACACTTAAAGGAGAGACATGCTTGGGTTTTGGAGAATTTAAACAAAAGACTTTAGAACATCACTGAGTTGTATCTCAAACTTCACTGGCTTTCAAGGAAGCCAGTCCACAGAGGTAAGGGAGCAAACAGAAATCATGCAGCTCAATCAGGCCAGACATAGCAGGGATCAAGTACATGTTGCATGACCTAGTCCGACCCCTGGTATATCTAGTGGGCGGAACAAACCTGTAGATCAACAACCCCCCACAACTACCAGCCCTCTGTGCATAACCATATCCCAACCAATACCCCCTCTTGAATAGCTAAGCACCTAGACAACTCTCAAATAATGTGGGCAACAACTTCCCAGAACACATAATGGACTACAACTATCCCCTCATCGCATCACACCCTCTTCATGTGTGTTTTCAAATTCCTAACATGTATGTGTACAATATGTCTACAAATCTTAACACAATAATGTCTTTGTACTTAGGGATGGAATGTATGACAACTATAATGTCGTGCAAAGTACCATTGGAACATCAAACGTGCATATCCAACAACATGAATATTCACAGAGGATACACACAAGGAAGGGATACTCATGAACTGGATATGAAATTATAAAGTAAGTCAAAGGAAAATCCAAAAAGGAGATGAGAGGTAATACATCTATTAAATTGAATTGGAGATAGAGATGTGATGACATTTACTAAGATGGGGTAGGCAACACAAATACATTCAGAGCCTTCTTGATGGAATGTTGCCCAGAATATGCCCTCTCGAAGCCAAATTCAAAAGTTGCCATTGACACTTGTGCATGGAATAGGAGAGATGCTCATCAACTGGACTGGGAAGGGATACACAAGAGGGCTCAGGAATAATCATGGAAAATCACACCCACACCACTGATGATCCAATGGGCAGGGACTATCTGTGTATCGTGGAGGCCTGGGGGAGGTAGCCTCAAGCTCTAATGTTGGCAGAGAAAGGTTGATGGCTGAAAGGTGTTCTTAGGCCTTAATACTGGAATGGCCTGTTCTTTGAACAGTACCAGTTCTTCTTGACCAGGAGCAGCTCTATCGTATGTCTGCTCATGGGGTGTGGAGTCAAGGTTGACTACCCCTCAAAAGCCTTCACATCAACTTGGAGCTGTTTAGATTGAGAACATGTCCATTTTGGGAGGGTACACTCTCCTCATTAGTTTTGCAATCATCCTTCTCTATGATGGACAACTCCAGTTTCCTCTGTGAAACTGGGTGTTTCGAACAGATAGCACTATAATGCTGGCCATCTAATAATGAGAAGTACCCACCACTATGCTGTTAATGATTAGCTTCCACCTAGCAATGGAGGTCTAGCCAGATCTTTTGCAGCACCCACCTTTGCTGTAAGGTGATTTGAGGATTTCTGAAGTGGCTGTGTGGGATTCTTTCCCAGGATGTCCTGGGTCTTAGTCTAGGGTCATCACCAAGGTCCTCCCAGTGCTTGTGGCATTCTTGGGCTTAGATTATGGTAGCAACAACTTCACTGCACCTTCTGTTGAGGTCTTCCCATATCGACAGGCACGCATTCTTCACTACCTGCACATCTGCTTCCCCATGCAGTTGAGGATAATATTCAAGCATCCCCTCCCAAATAACATCACCATCTTCTGCTACAAACTTAGTTTTGAACCTTACTTCTCTCTCATCAGCCATGTAGTGGACATTAGTAGTTTTTTCAGCACCATATTGGAAATGTATTTATCTCTGATGAATGGATAATTTAGCACTTTTGCTACCTAACGTCTGGGTAAGTGCTGTTGGTGGAGAACACCATCTAAGCTATGCAACTCTACATAGGGTAGAGTTAAAAGAAACAGGACAGTAATGGAGGGGACAGTGGGTGATAAGTCTCTAGTGATTAGTGTTGCCTTAGTGGTGCCAGGCATCACTGACAGGACAAATGGTCCACTGGAAAATATTTATATAAGAAGTGCAATACTAAAGTATCTAGATGCATATGTATGTGCATGCAATCTATTTCTATAACCACAACTAATGTGGGTTGATGTTGTGTGGGCAAATGACATGCATTTGCTATGCGAATATTGGGGGTTTCAACCTCAGGGAATGTGTTAGTACTTGTAGGGGGTGATGGTCTTGGTACTTTTATGTGTGTCCCTGAGGCGTGTGTCAATGATTGTGTGTATTGTTGGGTCATGTAATGTGTCATGCTGTGTTCTCTGGGCGTGTAGTGATGTGTTTCATGTTAATAGTCTTGTGTTCACAAATAGATATATATATTTTAAATATTTGTTTCCTTTCCTACATTTGGCATCTCTGTTGTTTCAATATGACAATGTGCTCTGTATAGTTGTGTGCATTGGGCATGCATTGTTTAATGTATTTTCATTTTTTGGGTTGTTTGCCTTTGTGCAGATAGAGTTAGTCTCTGTTTACATTGATTCCTGTAGATTTCACAGTAACTTTAAGTGTCTGTCTACAATCTACATGGGACTGAAGTACATTTGAACCTGTTTGTACTAATTCTGCCAATGTGGCTTAACCTTTAAAAATTGCAAATAAACCACCCATTCGGATGTTTTCTGTTTGCATTTGCTTGTACCTCTATCTGCCCCTCCCTTTTCCCTTTCCTCCTCCCATCTGAAGTAGATGTTCTCCGTTTTCGAGACACACCCCTTGCCTCACCTACATTTGTGCTCAAGTACTCAATCTGTGTCTGTGGAGCTCTCTGAACACTCAGCTGGACATTCTCTTATGATACAAAAGAATGGCGTAGCTGGAGTTCTCCACCCATACCATTGTGAACTGCATGAGGGCGTGAAGTAGTACTATAGGATTACTTTTGCTTATTCTCTGGAATCATTTAGGGATTTGTGCCCAACGTTGGTCATGAGAATTGCATGTCCAAATATCTTCCTGGCCATTAACGATTGCACTGTGGATAAACTCCTTCACCATCCTCTCCCATACGCTGTGAATTAGTCTTGCATTTTCCGTCTTCATGACATGATGGCAGACTTCTTTTTCCTTTTGACCAAATGCTAATGCCTCGGCTCTTCAGAATTTTTTTTTGTAGATACTGTCCATATCTTCCTATCACCTTTGTGTAGATAAACATTAAGCAAGGAAAACAAATTACTTTATAGGAAATATATTGCTACAAATAACCACATGCTACACTATGTGCAAGCATTATGAAATCAAAACATATATTATAGATATCTGACCCCCGCTAACATAATTCACGGTATCTGCCTCGTCTATTTTTTGCTGTTCATAAATCTTAAAAAATCAGCAGTTAAAGCATTTTAATGAACCCCTGTAGGTATTTAATCTGGTCACAGAATCAATTATCATGTTTTTCTAAGGTTGACACCTTCCGAAATATCTCTAAATGCTGCTAAGCATAATTAACACTCTAGAATGCAAATATAATGAATGCAGACAAGTAACATTTCCTGTTACTGTTCACATTCCACCCACCTGCTCCGAAGCAGATCCTATTTCAATCAATGCAACCATTTTTTGTCTCTCACTCGTCTCTAGCATCTTAAATAAACCACAACAACCAACTGCAATGGAATGTAAAAGTTACCAACATAGTGGACAGTTCATAGTACCAGTACAACTGAAAAGCCTTCATTTATGGAGTGGTGTGGCTCACTGGTTAGAGGCGGCAGACCTGGAAGCAGAGAACGGCCTGGGACCAGGGTTCAATTCCCGACGCGGCAGGGTCGTGGACCAGGGTCAGCAGACTCGACAATTCTCGCCTCGGCGCCTACTCTAACCAGGGATCACACTCGGCAACTCTGGGCATTAGCTTGCCTAATCTCCACAACGGCCCCATCAACGCAGGAGATGCCTGGCTCCACCTTGGGGATTCCCAGTAGGGACCATCCCACAGGGAAAGCCAGGACGGGTTCCCCAGCGGTATACAGCGCCGGGACGCCCCTTTGCTGGGGCAGCTGTGCGCTTTGCAAGTATACAACATTTAACATTTACTCCGGCGAGGAACCCACAAAAGGAATTCTGGTAGCTGTGGCATGGTTTTCTACATTGTGTTTCATCGCATAATTGGAGAGAAATATGCAGTAGTACCTCCTAGGTAAACGGTGGGAAGTGGTAGAACACGGAATGGCAAACATTATACGTTTGTGAATGCCCACAAACTAGTACGTTTGTGGGCATTCACAATCTCCAGTCTGTTCATTTGTAACCCTATGATACTGGTAAGAGATACTCCAGTAAAGGGCTGGAGTAACTCCCCATCAAGGATGGCAAAGGGACAGATCACCTCCAAACGTGGAAGACATGTAAGGAAATTAAAATAATTGCATTTGCTCAGTTGGCTACATTTTCACAGGAGGTAGGATTACTCATTTGGGAAACGGAAGTCCAGAACCTATGTCACATGGCATTATCAAGAGTACACTTGTAAACCTGCACCTGACACTTCTTTCTTGGCTTACCAATAGCATTTTTAGGAATTCCAAAAATAGTCAGTCTGTACCTGGCCTTAGGTGCACGTCTATAGGTGCAAATGTGCTACTTTTTTGTGAATTGTCACCATAGTTTCTACATTTTGCCTTTTACTTAGGCTGTCATGAGAGGTACGATTTCCTGGAGTTTCTGTCACGTAGTGTGTTAGATTTGATGTACAAATTATGTACAATTTGTTAATTGATAAAACATTAGTATGAACTACATAGTTTATCTTGTTGCTTTGCTTGGTTTGTTTTCTTCTTAAATGTTGCTTCCTGTGAAATGTCATCTGCAATATATTTCTCATTGGTGTATGTATTAAATAATACAATTATACACACGTGCCTCTCATTTTCCTGTAAGTTATGCCCCTCCCCCGAGCCTTCAACTTTTGTGATCATATTTTTTCTAAATGTTATTTACTATAATTATGTTGCAGTCATAGAAAATAAAACTTGTTCTCCACTACTTTGACATAAAAATGGTCACATTCATTGTACTCATGTGTTTCTATTGAATCGGACACATATACAGCATAAACGTGTGTAAGGGTAACCATGAATAAATAGAACGTTTCTCACCTCATGGACCTGGGTGATATAGACAACTCAGGCTTCATTCTTGTTGTCCATTTAATTCTATCTGATGCCTCTAAGAATCCGTCTGTGAAATACGTCGTTATTCACAGCTGCCCATCTCTAACAATTAACTACATTAACAATAGTGTTTTTTAAAGTGACTTAGATGAAATTGCGTATAATATGTTTTTGCAACAAGTTACAAGCTGTGTTGTCCCTAATTTTGTTATATCCATCTGTACTCTCTTTAATGTGAACGAGTTAGTGGACAATCTTTTTTGGGGGTGGCGGAAAAGTGTGACCCTGTATTAGAAGGAATTCAATGCCCTTTACCATTTGGTAAAATCATATTGCAAGCAAGTGAGAATTTCATTAGACAACATATTTTCTAGGAACTCCTCTGTGACTTGCAATGTTTTTCTAATGCACAGTAGGAAGTACTTTAAGTAACATTTAGAGTTAGATTGACAGGTTACTCCATCGCAAATGTGATGGAATACCCTGTCTACACTATTTATGGTTGGAATGGAAAGCTTCTTCTGACTGCCTGTGGACTAGGGGATGTCGACAAAGGGCATTAGACTACCCACCCTTTTTAAGGTGTGATATCCTCTTTTTTTCTGCATCATCTCCAGGTAAAACTCGGGGTGAAGGACTGAAAAACAAATAATGAAGTAATGATCCCCACACCGGAGGAAAGCACGCTGGGTGTTGGGCTCTTTACTTTGTTGTTTTTCATTTACAAACTTCCATTTGGGAGTTGGTTTTTGAAAAACAAAAATGTTGGAAAAGTTTGGTAGATGGCCATCAAAACTGATGACTGACATCTATTAAAACGATTTCTACTTTGACAGGGACTGGCATGTCAGGACGGAGATCACTGCTAAGCCAGTAGTGATCTCTGAATTTGATGGGCAGTACTCTGACAGTGTGGCAGATGTTATGTCGTCCACCAACCTGACGGACCGAGTACTGTCCTTGTGCATTTGGTGTGTTTACTGTCGACCCTAAGCTCTCCCAACTATCCCGAATTATTAGAATATCCATCTAATGCTCAGCAAATGTCTTCTATGGCTTAGAAGAATAGAAAGGTTTCAAATATGTGTCTAGATTAAGAAGATAGGACACTGGCAAAACTGTGAAAGAGTAATTCATGGTGCAGATCTGTTGATGCTAACTTTCATTGATGTGGAAGAGTTTTTAATAAAACCTAGTTGTGAGATAACTCAGGTAGCTGTAGAAGCCTCAAGCCCACGGCCATTACATAGGGTGGTGCTATTCCATGCCGCACTGGTAGACAATAGAAGGCATTTATGCCATTTTTTATTACTTCCTTAATCTGGTTTTCAGCCTACTGAAATTCTATGATTGACTTGAATGATAGGCAAGTGTACATAGCACTGTAGTAGTAATACTAAGGTAAGAGTCACTGTACATCTTTCATAAACAAACTGAAAACAGCCTGCGCATATTTCCATTTAAAATACCAATTCTTTCAAGAACATTTCCCAGTTATCACACTGTCCAAACAAATGGAAATATACATTTCCATACCTATTCGGTCAAGTGCATTTTACCTTCACCACACTGTCCAAGCAATGGTCTTTTGTCAAACATATATTCCACTTGAGAAATCACTCTCAGTCATTACTGTTTCTGTACTATATGATACTTTAATTGTTCTCTCCATTCTTTAATTTCACTACATCAAATTACACCACACATGTGTCATTTATGCTTTAGACTTAAAAAATGAACATTTATAACTTTATAACATATTAACTTTATATTGCATTCTGCCATTTCTAGGTCCTCCAAATAACATGTTAGCTTACTGTGAGCAATGGGTTTAAGTTTACCATCCTCAGAAGCATGAAAGCCAGAATCTGACTTCTTGGGATCAAAACATGTGACCTTCAAATGACTGAAGATGTCAAACATAAAGTTTAACTCACAGAGCCATATTTTCATTGTCAGGATGCAATATGGCTATGCAAGGTTCAGGCAATGCCTAGAAAGATGCCTTCTGTCTTACATGTACACGTTTCGTGAAGACAGGAAAGACTACATGTCATATGAGTTCACGTGACTCTCGCACGACTGGGCGAAGGTGGTTACCATTTGAAGTTCTTTGTGGTCCATTTTGTACTTGCTAGCCAGTAGCAATACAAAGCTTCTGCAGCCAGGAAGAATGGATGGAATCCTTTATTTTTTTGTTTACAAGAAGTCATACATAAAGATTACCAACCCTGTGACACATGCTTTTTATTATAGGAGTTGTCCAATGGAACTAAAAATTCTGTACCTGTTGTTTGCTGCTCAAGAAATATCTACAGGAGTATGAAGTCTATTGCGCTGTTTGTTCCACAAGGACTCAATAGTGCCACTTATGAACCATTGCAAGCTCTAATGGAAGGATGTTGAATCAGAAGTATTGTTGTATGGTATGCTCTCTCGAAGATAGCAAATACATATATGACCAGGAGTAGAAACTACACAAAACATACTAGCGAATGCATCATGTTATAGTTATTCACTTGCCACCTTGATTGCCAACCAAGCATAAAAAGTATTTCCAAATGTTAAATGTAGCTCTAATTTTAAGCACGTTTTTCTAATCCTGATGGTTATTCGATTAGTATATCAATACTTAATTGCATTTCAGGTCATTAGAAAGACTTCAAACTGTAATGGAGAATGGAAACACAGAGTCTGCCAGCAGGTATAACATAGGCACTGTTTTAAGTTAAACTAATAATGTTCAAACAATATTCATCTTAACACTCTTCTTTTCTTTTGAAATATAAATGATCTGGTAGTGCAGATTAAGCCCTGCAGTGGGACCAGGCATTTAACAACATTGAGAGTCTCGGACTACTGACTTGGGTTTGAGTCCAAGGACGTGTCTTGTTTTTAAAAACTTGAGTTCACAAGGAATTCACACCCTAGAGCACAATCTGGCCCCACCCTACTCCTTCAAAAAATAGTGAGGACATCATTTTTTATATATTTTAGATGGCACCCAACTGTTTGTCTCATCCCATTACTCTTTCCTGAGGTCTACAGTATAACTCCACAATACTAGAATGGGGTTGGTTGTGGGATTTGCAAAGAGTGGACATTTTCTTTGTTCCTGAGTCGGTTAGTGTGTTATGACTGTGAGCTATCAAATCTTTTGATATTTAACTGGTGAAATTGCCCCATCCACAAAGTTCCATTGCGAGATGGTAATGCTGTGAGAGATCTCTATGTGCAGGTCACTTTTCAAAGTTATTAAGATTTAACAGCCAATCATATACACTGGCCATAGGTTACATAGGCTAATTCCTCTAGCGAGATCATAGGAGAGTAGACAGTATATATCTTATGTTTCTGATCTTGTTGCTATTTGTTTCCAGGTTCTCATCCCCGCTGTTCCTATCCTTCCCTTTCGCTCGCCTGATCGCCCTTAAACTCTGTACATTCATGGTTAAGAGTTTGGGGATGTCGGGAGGTGGACCATTATTTTCTGAGGAGTGACGATTTTGACAGATATTTTTTCCCCACGATATTTCTGCAGCGATATTTTTATTCCACGATATTTTTGCTGCAACATTTCTACTTTGCACTGTTTGTAAATAGTCCTCAAACGTGGGATTCATGAACCCTAGTTTGAAAAATAGAACAGCCAGATTAGACTAGAGAGCTGGTTCTCCTGTTGCTCATCTCTGGGCAACACTTTCTGAATTGTGTTTGCAGATATGAATACTTCAATTGGCTGGCCTCTGCTGAAACATTTCTGTGACAGCCACATTACAGGACCAGATGCATGATTCCCACATCTTGAAAAAAGCCCACAATATAGAGTACAGCGAGCACACCCTGACAGCCAGGCCTACATAGAAGGATCCTCAAATGGAACCTTCTCAGAGTATAAAATATATATACATATATATATATATATTCACTGAAAAAACCATAGGTTATAGACCATATATAGTTAGGAATTAGCATTTAAAAAACCTTATTTTACTCACACAAAACCATTGAAATTCCATATATAGTTAGTTGCACTAACTATATATCGCGCACCTGCAATCCACTGCTGATGATGTCACATATTACATCATTCATGACATGGTCAGTGACATCACTGATGACATCACTGATGACATCTCAAATGACATCACTGATGACATCACTGATGACATCTCATTTGACATCAATGACCACATCACTGATGATATCATTCATGTGACAATACAATGCATCTCCTCACATTTTAATATAACCTCTGTTTCACCCAGTGTTAAATACAGAATATAATTTTTGAAACCATTGACACACCAATACTAGTTACTACATACGCACTCACTGATTCCTACGTCTACACACACCTTCACTCATTCACCCATACTATCATTCATACATACAATCACTCATCTTTACAACACTATCATATGCACTCATACACCTATACAGACACTCACAGTCTGCCACTCATCCATGGAGTTACTCACACACCTAGTCAGTCCTGTAAAGAATCAATGACACTTCCATTTTCTTGTCTATACAGTTAAACATAGAGCACCTTACATTTTCAAACATATACTAACACATACTTACCTTGTTATACAATCATTGATACAAGTACACATTGATCTGCACAGAGTCACACACCTCCCAGCCAGCCACACACACACTCAGTCTCCCATACAAATACTTGGACAATCAATCAGTAACCCATATAGTTAATCATATAGCTACTGATCAAAACATGCAGCAGTTTACAGAACAACAGACATAATGATGCACAAATTAAGACACTTTAGTCACTAACCCATGCTCTCAGTGAGACACATTTAATCACTCACTCATGCATTCAGTCATGCACCTACTAAATCCTTTGTCCAGACACTTATACTTCCACTCATTCTTCAATATGTAAGACACATTTTAACTTTACAGAAACATACAGTCACTGGATGTTGTCATCAGTGATGTCATCAGTGATGTCATCAGTGATGTCACTGACCATGTCATGAATGATGTAATATGTGACATCATCAGCAGTGGATTGCAGGTGCGCGATATATAGTTAGTGCAACTAACTATATATGGAATTTCAATGGTTTTGTGTGAGTAAAATAAGGTTTTTTAAATGCTAATTCCTAACTATATATGGTCTATAACCTATGGTTTTTTCAGTGAATTTTCAAGGTTTTGTAAATGCTAATTCCTAACTATATATGGTCTATAACCTATGGTTTTTTCAGTGAATTTCAATGGTTTTTTAATAGCAAATATCATAAGCTGTCGAATGTCAAGTACGTGGTAAGTGAAAACATTTTCGTGTTTATGCACACTGATCTGCTTTGAATGGTGCCCCCCCCCCTCATTTCTATTAGGAGTACTCTCTCTTTGCAGATAGTGAAAGGTAGTTAACGCAGGTCTTTGCCCCCATTGTAATCCGTCGTGCCTGCTTCTCTCTCCATTTGATTCATTGTTATCCAAGTATTTACTGTTTTAGAATTAGTTCTCTTTGGTTCATTCTCTATTTACAAACAAACACAGAGTCGCAATACTCTGTTTAGTCTTTGCAGATAACGAAAAATCGTGTAAAAAAAAAGAAAAGGAATCGAGCAAAATCAGTAGGCCACTAATGGGATCTCTTTTTGACCTCGCTAAAATAGAAACATTAGGAACAACCCCTCATGACAAATACAAAACTAGTGAGATGAACTGAACTCCACACAATGATGGCTGCAAAACAGCTCTGCTCCGCCACCCACCCCGCCCAAAATAACGATAAAGAACGGCTGCCATGATTGGTTGCGGAATGACCACGACGGAGCTACGAAATGGTGCTGCTCTCATGCTAACCCCAGCTTCAGTCTGAAACATCCAGAAACACTGTAGACTACCAATTCGATCAGTTCCGGTAGCGCCCCAATGTAACCCGGTAGAGAAGAACTAGCCCTCCCCTCTTTGACTGATGGTTCTTGTTGCCTGTCCCTTCTGTTGTCATTTAACAGAACTATTTAGCCTGCTGAAAGGGGTTGTGTTCCGACCGCTGGTTGGTGGAGACATTTTGACTATATTCTGTACCTGCGTTGTCGCGTAATGCGTCATATGACGCGCCGCGTTAGCGCATCCGGAAGTCATCCGGGGCGCGCAGCGCGTAACGTAAGCATAACAAGTCATGTGACTTGTTAATAAAACTTTTCATTGGTTCATTTTACTTTTCTTATTGTAATGATGAAAGGCTTGGTCATATGACCTAAAAATTACGCTTTTCATTACTTCCGAACATTATTTTTTCTTAAATATATGTTATAATGTTCCAGGCTAATGTACTTTCCCGGAAATTTTACAACTGTCCTGCAAGTAAAATATATTCTTTTTTCGAGAAAAAGAGCGTTTCTTCG
Organism: Lissotriton helveticus; assembly: GCF_964261635.1. Lineage (NCBI taxonomy): Eukaryota > Metazoa > Chordata > Amphibia > Caudata > Salamandridae > Lissotriton > Lissotriton helveticus. The sequence goes on from NC_136057.1 coordinate 825,688,721, forward strand.
TCCCATGACGGAGCCGTTGAGCAAAAGAGGGTCGACCTGCTGTCTTAGTCACCGATACGCCTGAATATGAGATTCTTATCGATCACTTTATGTTGCAGGAATAGAAAACACAACAGCCCTTGACCATTTATCTTTACTGCGTTCCTTCGTATTATACCTTTTACCCTTCATGTAATTGGTCTGCTTTATTTCACTTGCCTTTTAATGATTCTAAAACAGTGACTATTATTAAAAACTTTACCAATGTATATACTACTACCATGTTTTCTTTTAAAAACCTTTATTGTGAAAATTTCATTATACAAATACGAGCCTATAACCACGTGGGCCGGCCACGGAGCAAACTGTAATCGTATATGATGAATAGACATTTACACTGTAGAGGAACGTAACGGGCGGGCCATTAGGTTGCAAGAACTAAGGTGTCTAACAGTTACGGAATCGGTGGACGTACATTTTATAATTAAAATACGACAGGGCCAGTTACAATAAAATTATCTAGATATACATTTGCGGGCAAGTACCATGGGTGACGTTAATTCGAACTTTCAACAGTACAGTAATCAATAACACATCAGAACTTAATATCAATAGGGATGTCGAAATATTCAATCAATTCTCGTCCCCGCCCGCCATGTGCTTCAAAACTGCATACGTATCTCGTGATTTCAAGGTTCTGCAACCAGTACACAACAAGGAGTTACGAGTCCCATTTATTCTGGCGCCATTTTGGGCGAGGACGGGCAGGTCCAGGATATAGTCAAAATGTCTCTACCAACCATCGACTATGATGATGTTCATATGCTGTATTTATTAGAGTAACACTCAGATGTCCACATGAAATAAATTTGCCACAATCTAAACATGTCATTTTAATCTTTCCAAAGTTCTTCTAAATATTTGGGACCGTTTCCCTTGCCTCTGAAGCTCTCAGTGCCACTTCTTTGATGAATGTACTAGCAGGTCAGGGGTTCTCCTCCAAATCTCTCTTTTATGCAGCACTATAATTAATTGGTGCCACCTCTCCATATGACGATGCATGGTATAGTTACCACAACTATATTTTTTTTCGGTTCCTCTAGAGAGTTCATCGTGGCAGATGAAGCGTGTAACGTACCGGGCATTTACCTTTTTTTGCATGTACAGGAAAGGAAAAAAAAATCGAGCGTCCGAGTTCTAAGGTGTCCCAGGGCCATTTTAGTGGACCAGGCCCAAATCCAAAGAACAGGCCGCCATTTTGAGAGTCCTGTTGCAGCCGCCTGTCGCTGTAGCATCAAGAGCAGCCGAAACTCAGCTGAATGGCAACTGAAACGGTAAAGGGGCGCCCCACTACAGCAGACGAGCCAGGCCCAAATCCAAAGAACTGCTATCTCACAGGCTAATGGGGCGACCCACGCCGAGTTTCAGCATTGTAGGATGACCACACAAGTACAGCAACTTGCTAGACATCACCTCGGTGCCATCCGGATCTCGGCGCCCCACTGCAGATGAAGTGCCTCTCAACTATGAAACCACCACGGTGACATCCGGATCTTGGCGCGTTGTGCTGCCTTCGGCCTATTCGCACATCGGTCCGCTACTGACGCCATCTCACAGGCTAATGGGGCGACCCACGCCGAGTTTCAGCATTGTAGGATGACCACACCAGTACAGCAACTTGCTAGACATCACCTCGGTGCCATCCGGATCTCGGCGCCCCACTGCAGATGAAGTGCCTCTCAACTATGAAACCACCACGGTGACATCCGGATCTTGGCGCGTTGTGCTGCCTTCGGCCTATTCGCACATCGGTCCGCTACTGACGCCATCTCACAGGCTAATGGGGCGACCCACGCCGAGTTTCAGCATTGTAGGATGACCACACCAGTACAGCAACTTGCTAGACATCACCTCGGTGCCATCCGGATCTCGGCGCCCCACTGCAGATGAAGTGCCTCTCAACTATGAAACCACCACGGTGACATCCGGATCTTGGCGCGTTGTGCTGCCTTCGGCCTATTCGCACATCGGTCCGCTACTGACGCCATCTCACAGGCTAATGGGGTGACCCACGCCGAGTTTCAGCATTGTAGGATGACCACACCAACTTGCTAGACATCACCTCAGTGCCATCCGAATCTTGGCATCTCAACGCCTAGTGGTATCTTCCATACAAAAAATATTGTTACGCTGCCTTTGGCCCCATTCGCACATCAGTCCGCAACTTAGACATCACCTCGGTGCCATCCGGATCTTGGCATCTCAGCGCCTTGTGGTGTCAGTCAGAAAATATTGTTGTGCTGCCTTCGGCCTATTCGCACATCGGTCCGCTACTGACGCCATCTCACAGGCCAACGGGGCGCCCCACGCCGACTTTCAGCATTGTAGGATGGCCACACCAGTGCGGCAACTTGCTACACACCACCTCGGTGCCATCCGGATCTTGGCATCTCAGCGCCTTGTGGTCTCTTCTACACCGGAAATATAGTAGAAAATATTGTTGCGCTGCCTTTGGCCCCATTCACACATCAGTCCGCTACTGACACCATCTCACAGGCCAACGGGGCGCCCCACGCCGACTTTCAACATTGTAGGATGGCCACAGAAGTGCGACAACTTACTAGACACCACCTCGGTGCCATCCGGATCTTGGCGCGTTGTGCTGCCTTCGGCCTATTCGCACATCGGTCCGCTACTGACGCAAACTCACAGGCCAACGGGGCGCCCCACGCCGACTTTCAGCATTGTAGGATGGCCACACCAGTGCGGCAACTTCCTACACACCACCTCGGTGCCATCCGGATCTTGGCGCGTAGTGAAGCTGCAGCAGCTGCAAATAAGCTTCAGACAGTGTTACAACCGCTGCTCAGAACTCTCAACTATGACACCACCTCGATGCCATCCGGATCTTGGCGCGTTGTATTGCCTTCGGCCTATTCGCACATCGGTCCGCTACTGACGCCGCCTCACGTGCCAACGTATTTTCTCCGCATTTTATACCCTATGCCGCATAACAGGTCATGTGACTTGTTTATAAAACTTTTCATTGGTTCATTTTACTTTTGGTTTCCTAATGATGGAAGGCTTGATCATATGACCTAAAAACAACACTTTTCATTGGATGAAAACTTTTTTTTCCCCCCAAACGATGAAAGCCCCACCTTGTTTCTGGATGTTTCAGACTGAAGCTGGCGTCAGCATGAGAGCACCACCATCTCGTAGCTCCGTCGTGGTCATTCCGCGAGCAATCATGGCAGCCGCTCCCCACCAGAAGCCTGCAGGAGTCGGGGCCCCCAAAACTTTTGATGAATTCTCAAGGCGGAGGGGACGCTTTCGAGAATGGGGTCCAAGACCTAGCAGACAAGCGTCCGATTTCCAAGGTGTCCCAGGGCCATTTCAGTGGACCAGGCCCAAAAAGGAAACAGCCTGCCGCCATTTTGAGAGTCCTGTGACAGCCGCCTATCGCTGCACCGCAAGAGTGGGCGCAACTCAGCTGAATGGCGGATTTTGACACAGTGGACCAAAAGCGGACGGAATGGCAACTGAAACGGTAAAGGGGCGCCCCACTACAACAGACGAGACTCCACCTGGAGAGGCCCGTTCACGCCGCCTCCCCCGGGGCGCTCCACGCCGTTATTCGGAGCAGCATTGTAGGATACCAAAACCAGTGCGGCAACTTACTGGACATCACCTTGGTGCCATCGTTCTGCTGCCTTGGAACTATTCGCACAACAGTTTGCTACTGATGACCCACCCCCCGCGACGCCCCACGCCGTTATTTGCTGGGTGGCAACTTACTAGACATCACTTTTGTGTCATCTAGATTTCGGCGCGTTCTGCTGCCTTGGAACTATTCGCACAACAGTTTGCTACTGATCACCCACCCCCCGCGACGCCCCACGCCGGAAATCTGGACGTTGTGCTGCGTTGGGACTATTCGCACAGCCGACCGCTACTTCGTTGTTTTTCTCTAAAAATGTTTATATGTTATTACTATTTTTGTTTTCTTGTATATATTTATAAATTATTAAAGTTTTATAATCTTACTACTTTGTCGGAGTGCTATATATTTTTAATGTGACACATAATTGTAAAAACTTTGATGTACAAAGAGTCATCCCTGGAATCTTCCGCTTCACGCTCGGTCCCCTCCCCAATCACAATACAGAATGGTTTTCAGATAATAGCAACGCTTCTGCTGTGACGGATCTCATCGAGTGTGGGCCTTGATCTACTATAACTCCTTTGAAGACGGGTGATTCTTTACAGCTGTGGCCATAAACTACATCTGCAGGGCTAGCTGATAGCCTAGGACCGGCCTGGACAATCGGACACAGAGGAAAAGGAGTGTCAGAGGGTGCGGTAGTGAATAGGGCGAAAGGGAGGTGTCGGGCGGGCACAGGGTGTGATTCTCAGGGAAGAACAGCGCAGATGGGGGGAGGTTTATTACCCATGCATAAAACAGAGACCGGGGGTGACCACTGCCTGGGGAAGATGCTTGCGAGGGTGGGGAGCCATGCTAAGGATCGACAGCGTTCACAGAGTGGATCTGGTCAAGGCATCTAAAATGGCTGCCGTGCACGACAAAAGTGTGGCATTTGAAAAAAGACAAGATGGCGCACACAATGTTTTTCAACAATTCCTGATTTCCTTCGAATCGAACGTTAACAGACGTTGGGGCATATTACCAAAGTTAAGCGATATTTATCCCTAACGATGCATTGCAAAGATTTTTTTACCGTCAGAAATTATCGCAGATAAACCTTGCTATTATCAAGGTTTATCGCAAATACGATAAAAAACGAGCGCAATGCATTAATGTCGCTGAAAACTCCGCGATATTCATGCATTACCGAGCTAATGCTCTTAGCCATGTTATCCACCTCCCATTGGATAACATGGCTAAGAACTGCTCAGGGCAGCTGTTACTTTTTGGAGATATTCGCGCTTATCTCGAATATTTCCAAAAGTTGATAATAGGAGATAGCGATGTTAGCGACTGTTTCCAGTCGCTAACATCTTGGCATGCCCACTTTGCATGTCATTAGTGATAAATATCACTCACATGCAAAGTGGGACCCAAGATGGTCGCTATCTCCTACTAGCCGTCGCTAACTGGTGTTAGCAACAGCTAGGTAATACACATATAATTTTATCTCCGCGAAGCGGAGCGCTGTTACAGATATATATCTTGTTTTTGAACGTTAATTTCTCAAAATGCACTGAAGCACATATATTGAGACATAGCAAAGGCACATCGGGCTACCAGTCCCTAATATTTTACCAAGTTTCGTGCAAATCCATTCAGCCGTTCGATTATTATTATTATTATTTTTTTTTGCCCCGCGGGGCCCTTTTAAAACCTCCACATCAAACCTAGGGGGTCAGCGAGGATCTACTATGCCCCCTTATGGTCATCAGCCGTTCGATTATTATTATTATTTTTTTTTTTGCCCCGCGGGGCCCTTTTAAAACCTCCACATCAAACCTAGGGGGTCAGCGAGGATCTACTATGCCCCCTTATGGTCATTTGCCCCTTCGCTTTGGCCTCCTCTTGTCTCTCGATCCTACCGAGAGACAAGATGGCGGCCGCTACGTACTGTTTGGAATGTTTACAGACACCGGAGAGCCAATCAGCTTCGCTTCGCAAAGCTCCGTAACGCGAAAAGTACGCGAAGCGGTGCGCTGTTACAGATATATATCTTTTTTTGAACGTTAATTTCTCAAAATCCACTGAAGCACATATATTGAGACCTAGCAAAGGCACATCGGGCTACCAGTCCCTACAATTTTGCCAAGTTTCGTGCAAATCCATTCAGCCGTTCGATTATTATTATTATTATTTTTTTTTGCCCCGCGGGGCCCTTTTAAAACCTCCACATCAAACCTAGGGGGTCAGCGAGGATCTACTATGCCCCCTTATAGTTATTTCCCCCTTTGTTTTGACCTCCTCTTGTCTCTCGATCCTACCGAGAGACAAGATGGCGGCCGCTACGGACTGTTTGGAATGTTGACAGACGCCGGAGAGCCAATCAGCTTCGCTTCACAAAGCTCCGTTGCGCGAAAAGTCCGCGAACCAGAGCGCTAACCGGTCCGCTGTTACAGATATATATCTTTTTTTAAACGTTAATTTCTCAAAATCCACTGGAGCACATATATTGAGACCTACAAAAGGCACATCGGGCTACCAGTCCCTACAATTTTGCCAAGTTTCGTGCAAATCCATTCAGCCGTTCGGGCTAAAAGTGAGGCCAACCGCCCTATGGAAAACTCAATGTTAAAAACACGTTTTGGGACCCCCCTTTTTTCTCGGCCCCCACTGGACGAACCCCCCCCAAATTTTCAAGGGCTGCTCAGAAACAAAATGTGCCATTTTCCTGAAAATTTCAGCCGATTCCGTCCACAAACGCCAAAGGTATTAGACATAGAATTTTCAAAAAACCCATAGAGAAAAAATCCTAACTATATATACCTACTGGCGACCGCCAGTAGGTAATATATATATATATATTACCTACTGGCGGTCGCCAGTAGGTATATATAGTTAGGATTTTTTCTCTATGGGATTTTTGAAAATTCAATGTCTAATAACTTTGGCGTTTGTGGACGGAATTGGCTGAAATTTTCTGGAAAATGGAACACTTTGTTTCTGAGCAGCCCCTGAAGATTTGGGGGGGGTTCGTCAAGGGGGGTCCGAGAAAAAAGGGGGGTCCCTAAACGTGTTTTTAACATTGAGTTTTCCATAGGGCGGTTGGCCTCACTTTTAGCCCGAACGGCTGAATGGATTTGCACGAAACTTGGCAAAATTGTAGGGACTGGTAGCCCGATGTGCCTTTTGTAGGTCTCAATATATGTGCTCCAGTGGATTTTGAGAAATTAACGTTTAAAAAAAGATATATATCTGTAACAGCGGACCGGGCAGCGCCCCGGTTCGCGGACCGGGGCGCGTACCGGAACTTCGCGTAGCGAAGCTGATTGGTTCTCCGGTGTCTGTCAACATTCTAAACAGTCCAGAGCGGCCGCCATCTTGTCTCTCGGTAGGATTGAGAGACAAGAGGAGGCCAAAACAAAGGGGGAAATAACCATAAGGGGGCATAGTAGATCCTCCCTGACCCCCTAGGTTTAATGTGGAGGCTTTAAAAGGGCCCCGCGGGGCAAAAAAAAAAAAAAAAAAATTTTGTTTTTTTGCGTGGGTAGCGCCCGGTCCGCGAACCGGGAAGCGTTCTGGGCAGCGTACTGCAATGAAAAATGAATGATAGACTTTTTAAATGCTGTATGTTAATTGATTGTTGGTTTTGTTGATTATTTTTTATTTTCTTTATTTTTTAAGCATTTTTTTTATTGTGATTGTGTTTCATAATTTATTAAACTTTCTAACATTTCATTGTCAGAAATTTCATAATTATCATTGAATATACATTGTAGTCTCTGAGGGTGTAAAATGTCCTCATTTTCAAGGAGGTTATCTACTGCTTGTACACATTGCAGTAGTTCTTTGTCCCAAGTTTCATCGAAAAATTCAATATCATTTTCATCAATGATTTCTTGGCTGCTCTCTTGCAGGACAATTTGAAATTCAACTTTCTGTTCGCCTTCCATTTTGCCTGAAATTTAGATTAAAAAAATATATATTAGTAGAGATAGGGCACTGTTGGGATTAATTTTAGATAGGCAGTTTTTATCAGTAAATTTATCTTTGGGCAGTGTATAGTATCAGAGTGGAAGTAGGAATATAAAAAAGTGTATGTGATTTAACGTAAGTAAATTCATAATTATACAAGAGAAGCCTAACTCCATCCATAACTATAACAGATAAGTCTATCTAAATCTATAACTACTACAGAGGGATAGTATATAACTATCAGAAAAAGTTTACCATATTAACTTATAGTGCACAATATACTTTAGTTTTAAAAATAAAAACTTACCTTTAGAAAGAAGTTGAAGGAATTAGTGAAAATACTATTGAAATGTACACCAAGAAGTAGTAGTCAAAATGGCTGTGTTTTCTTCTCTTCCTTTATATATATTCAGGTATATAACCAATGAATGTCAGGTAAAAAAAGTAGAAAATGAAAGTAACATATTAATTGGTTGTCAATTCCAACACTTCAGATGTGTTTTGTGAAGTAATTTACCTCAGGGTATTTAGAGAGGTCTACAGGCTAAATGGCTAAATGGAATTCCAATCAAATTTGTGAAAATGGTAGGGATTGGTATGTAGTATGAGCTAATCTATATTTGGTGAAATTGTCTCCAGTGGCTATTCTGTGAACTACTTTCCCACCTTTTTTGATGGTGCGCTTCCCAGGGAGCGACCCGGTACGCGAACCGTTGAGCGCCCCGGTTCGCGACCCTTAAGCGTTACGGGAGTCCACCATTTTGTGTTTCGGTCGAATTAAGATACAAAATGGAGGGCAAATAATGTTCAGAATGGGTAGAAGGGGGCACGGTAGACTTATCTTGACCCCCTAGGTTTTGTGAGGGTGGCTGAGGAGGCTTATATGTGCGAAAAAAACACATTTTTTTTTAAATTTTCGCGAGGTTAGCTCCCGGTTCGCGTACCGGGTAGCGTCCCAGGGAGCGTACTTTGTTGAAAATTAGTGAAAAATGTTAGAGTAAAATAATAATTGTGAGTGATCAGATGTAGGGTAGCTCTGAGAAGAGCTTTTGGGTTTATGGTACATTTAGGTACTTATAAGTAGGTACCAATGCACAGTCTTAAATTCAGAGTGAAAATTCTGTTGCCCTCATCTGAGAAGTGAACTCCATCTCCTCTGTAGATATCTTGCATGTAGTAACGCAAGTTATTGTTGTACATGGAGCCCATTCCATGGTCTCTCATGTAAGCTGAAACAGATTTGTTTACATGCTTCCTCGACTTCTCAATTTGTGGACAAAATTGGTTTGACCACCTCCATTTCTGTCTTTGGCATATATTTGAATATACCAAGGCAGTCTGAGGAAAAAGTGCCATCAATTGCTCAAAGGTGTCCTTTAAAAGCATTTCCAGACCTACCCCAGTCAAAGTGCCCAAATCATTACCTCCACAGTGCACAATTAACAGGTCAGGTTTGGGCAAATGCATAAAGGTTTTCACCAATGGTATCAATTGGTGACATTTTAATCCTCTGTGGCCAAACCACTTAATTTCCACATCTTGTAAATTGAGGTTAGGTAATTTTCTGTTCTCAGCATACCTGTGAGCCCAGTGAATATAACTATGTCCAACAATCCAGACAGAAAACATGGTGAGAGGAGGTTCTCCTGCAGTCAGATGAAGTGTGGCAATGAAATGGCAGTTGAAAAAATGAGAGTTTAAAATGAAAAAAACTGTGGAGTTTCTGTGTTCATGAAGCAGTAACAGTGATTGGTGGATTTTGATTGCTGAAAACAGAAAGTTAGGGTGCATGGATGTGTTCTTTGAAAGATGTATTTTGAGTGGTCAATAAAAAATCATTAAATGAAAGATTGCAGTGGATACGCAGGTGCACTGAGAGTTCAGAGTTCAATTGCAACATTGTTGTGTGAACTTGCAAACACCAGAGGTCTTCCAAGAGGTGGTTGCTATGCAGAAAAGGCATGAAATGGCAGAGGGGGGAAGGGTTTTCATTTGAAAAAAAGTGAGGGAAGAGTTTTGATTGGGTGACATGAGAGATATGTGTGAAGAATTACAGCATTTCTGTGCTTTTGATAGCTGCAGACTCTGGAGTGCATACCTTTTGCTCTGCTGAAGACAAATTGGTGTGTTTCTGAGACTGTTTTCAAACTCAAAGTATTTGCTAAGGTGAGAAAATATTTCTTTAATTTAGATAGAGAATAGTGTGCTTTAAGGAAAAAATTATGAATTATGTGGCGCAAATTGCTTGTAAATATGCTCCCATCTGTGCATGGAAAATTTAGATTTTGAATGTTTGTGTTACATAGCCATGTTAAAAGTGATACAAACATGCTGCAAAGGCAATTAAAAAACGCTTTTATGTGTCTTAAGGACATTTTAAGTAATTTTCCCATGTGCAGTGTTTTGAAATTATGATTTGAAAATCGTTTTTGGGGAAAAGGAATTGTTTTTAAATTTATGACAAGGACATAATGGTGTATGCTTCTTTATACGGCAATTGACTGTCCCTGATGTTATTTTTCCCATTTTAATGTAAGACCTTTCTCTGTGGCGCAAATTGCTTGTAAATATGGTCCCACCTGTGCATGGCAAATTTAGATTTTAAATGTTTGTGTTACATAGCCATGTTAAAAGTGACCCAACCATGCTGGAAAGGCAATCAAAAAACACTTTCATGTGTCTTAAGGACATTTTAAGTCATTTCCTCATGTGCAGTGTTTTCAAATTATGATTTGAAAATCGTTTTTGGGGAAAAGGAATGGTTTGTAAATTTATGACAAGGACATAATGGTGTATGATTCTTTATAAGGCATTTCAGTGTCTCTGATGTCATTTTTCACATATTACATTAAAAGACCTTTCCCTGTGGAGCACATTCCTTGTAAATATGCTCCCACCTGTGCATGGTAAATTTAGATTTTGACTGTTTGAGTTACATAGCCATGTTAAAAGTGACCCAAAAACTTGCAAAGGCTTTTAAAAAAAACTTTCATGTGTCTTAAGGACATTTTAAGTAATTTCCCTGTGGGCAGTGTTTTCAAATTATGAATTGAAAATCGTTTTTGAGGTAATGGAATGTTGTTAAAATTTATGTGCGCCATATGCCCCCAAATTTATTTTTCAGGGGTGCAGCAGGGTGTTCTTGAGACACCCCTGCACCTTTGGAAAAATTCCTAATTTGCGATGAGCTAATTGCTAATCGCAAATTGCACCTTCATTCATATGGGCATCCTGGCCCATGGAAATGAATGGGTAATTTGCAATTAGCAATTTGCTCATCGCAAATTTGGAATGGTAAAGAATCGCTATTTATTCCTTAAAATTCGCTATTTTGGAAATGCAAAATAGTTATATGATACATATGGCGGTTGATGTCTAACAAGATAAGAAGCTTAGGGATACATTTATGATGACTGGCGCAATGAAGTGGACATCACTTACTTCATTGGTAGAGCTTTACATGTATTATGTCCTCTGTATTCTTCATCAAGCGTAACTTTAATCTGCAATCCTGAGTAGGCCTCACCTTAAACAAACCTCTGGATAGGCCACACCTTATCGTCATCATGAATTAATCATTTAAAATGCTAGGGACAGATTTATGATAGGTGTATGCCTCTTTTGCGCCACTTACAAAACACTGTCCACGGGGAAATGACTTAAAATGTCCTTAAGACACATGAATGTGTTTTTTTTAAGCGTTTGCAATTTTTTTGGGTCACTTTTAACATGGCTATGTGACTCAAACAGTCAAAATCTAAATTCACCATGCACAGGTGGGAGCATATTTACAAGGAATGTGCTCCATGGGGAAAGGTCTTATAATGTAATATGGGAAAAATGACATCAGAGACACTAAAATGCCTTATAGAGAAGCATACACCATTATGTCCTTGTCATAAATTTGCAAACCATTACTTTTCCCCAAAAACGATTTTCAAATCATAATTTGAAAACACTGCACATGTGGAAATGACTTAAAATGTCCTTAATTCAAAATTTGCTATTCCTTATTTTGCGATTGCACTGAAGGATTTGCAAATTTTGCGATTCCTTAAATGTAATGTATCAAACAAAAAATATGTAAAAAATGACATTAAGGATTTGGAAACTACCACCAACTTCTAGTTTGTGGTAATTTGCGAATTCTTTTCAAAAAGCATTTTTTTCCAAAAAACAAAAGGTGCCATATGACGCCAATACATGTCCTTAGGGCATGTATGTGCGCCATATGCCCCCAAATTTCTTTTTCAGGGGTGCAGCAGGGTGTTCTTGAGATACCCCTGCACCCTTGAAAAAATTCCTATTTTGTGATGAGCTAATTGCTAATCGCAAATTGCACCTTCATTCCTATGAGCCTCCTAGCCCATGGAAATGCATGGGTAATTTGCAATTAGCAATTTGCTCATTGCAAATTAGGAATGGTAAAGAATTGCTATTTATTCCTTAAAATTCGCTATTTAGGAAATGCAAAATAGTTTGATGGTACATATGGTGGTTCATCTGTAACAAGATAAGAAGCTTAGGGATACATTTATGATGACTGGCGAAATAAAGTGCAAATCACTTACTTCATTGGTAGGCCTTTACATGTATTATCTCTTCTGTATTCTTCATCAAGCGTAACTTTAATCTGCAATCCTGAGTAGGCCTCACCTTAAACAAACCTCTGGATAGGCCACACCTTATCGTCATCATGAATTAATCATTTAAAATGCTATGGACAGATTTATGATAGGTGTATGACTCTTTTGCGCCACTTACAAAACACTGTCCACGGGGAAATCACTTAAAATGTCCTTAAGACACATGAATGTGTTTTTTTAAAGCGTTTCCAATTTTTTTGGGTCACTATTAACATGGCTATGTGACTCAAACAGTCAAAATCTAAATTCACCATGCACAGGTGGGAGCATATTTACAAGGAATGTGCTCCATGGGGAAAGGTCTTATAATGTAATATGGGAAAAATGACATCAGAGACACTGAAATGCCTTATAGAGAAGCATACACCATTATGTCCTTGTCATAAATTTGCAAACCATTCCTTTTCCCCAAAAACGATTTTCAAATCATAATTTGAAAACACTGCACATGTGGAAATTACTTAAAATGTCCTTAATTCAAAATTTGCTATTCTTTATTTTGTGATTGCACTGAAGGATTTGCAAATTTTGCGATTACTTAAATGCAATGTATCGAACAAAAAATATGTAAAAAATAACATTAAGGATGTGGAAACTACCACCAACTTCTAGTTTGTGGTAATTTGCGAATTCTTTTCAAAAAGCATTTTTTTCCAAAAAACAAAAGGTGCCATATGACGCCAATACATGTCCTTAGGGCATGTATGTGCGCAATATGCCCCCAAATTTCTTTTTCAGGGGTGCAGCAGGGTGTTCTTGAGATACCCCTGCACCCTTGAAAAAATTCCTAATTTGTGATGAGCTAATTGCTAATCGCAAATTGCACCTTCATTCCTATGAGCCTCCTAGCCCATGGAAATGAATGGGTAATTTGCAATTAGCAATTTGCTCATTGCAAATTAGGAATGGTAAAGAATTGCTATTTATTCCTTAAAATTCGCTATTTAGGAAATGCAAAATAGTTTGATGGTACATATGGTGGTTCATCTGTAACAAGATAAGAAGCTTAGGGATACATTTATGATGACTGGCGAAATAAAGTGCACATTACTTACTTCATTGGTAGGCCTTTACATGTATTATCTCCTCTGTATTCTTCATCAAGCGTAACTTTAATCTGCAATCCTGAGTAGGCCTCACCTTAAACAAACCTTTGGATAGGCCACACCTTATCGTCATCCTGGATTAATCATTTAAAATGCTAGGGACAGATTTATGATAGGTGTATGCCTCTTTTGCGCCACTGTGCGTCACTTTTATGATGCAGCGGCGGTGCAAAAGATTTGCTATGAGGCGACAAAATTACAAATTGATGCATTTAGGCAGATATGTCATGGTGTAAAAAAAACGTACCACATGAAACCGATGCAGCAGTGATGCAAAAGATGCACCATGTTGCAAGACAGGCCTCACTTGGGGCCATATGTATCAAGCTAATTAGCATTCGCAAAGATCAAAATTCTGCGAATTTCGGCCTTTGCGAATGTTAATTAGACAAATGGTATGTATCAAACAAGTTTGATGCAAAATAAGGAGTAGCAAAATTTGCTATTCCTTATTTTGCGATTGCACTGAAGGATTTGCAAATTTTGCGATTACTTAAATGCAATGTATCAAACAAAAAATATGTAAAAAATTACATTAAGGATTTGGAAACTACCACCAACTTCTAGTTGGTGGTAATTTTTGAATTCTTTTCAAAAAGCTTTTTTTCCCAAAAACAAAAGGTCCCATATGACGCCAACACATGCCCTTAGGGCATGTATGTGTGCCATATGCCCCCAAATTTCTTTTTCAGGGGTGCAGCAGGGTGTTTTTGAGACACCCCTGCACCCTTGGAAAAATTCCTAATTTGTGATGAGCAAATTGCTAATCGCAAATTAAACCTTCATTCCTATGAGCCTCCTAGCCCATGGAAATGAATGGGTAACTTGCAATTAGCAATTTGCTCATTGCAAATTAGGAATGGTAAAGAATTGCTATTTATCCCTTAAAATTCGCTATTTAGGAAATGCAAAATAGTTTGATGGTACATATGGCGGTTCATCTGTAACAAGATAAGAAGCTTAGGGATAGATTTATGATGACTGGTGCATCACCAGGGATGTGTCAGTCATCCTGCGCCGCTGTTCCGCCACCCATGGTGTGCTGCATTTACAATGCGGGGCATCATGGGGCAAAAATGGCACAGATGCGTGACGTATCTGTGCTGTAAAGGTAGTGATTGCTGGAGTTGTATCGCAAGTGCGATGCAGCTCAAGCAAGGCTCAGGGGTGCCCCATCTCCACAATGTTGCGTCAAGACCTATGCCTGCTTAAAGCAGGCGCAGGGTTTTGACGCAGCTTTCTCCTATCTGATTGTAAATACGGCACACCATGGGTGGCAGAGCAGCGGTGCACGTTAACTGGTGCATGCCTGGGGATGTGCCATTTAACATAAATCTGCCCCTTTACATTTAAGTATGTGCAGGGGACACAGACTCGGTGAGGCTTATCCAAGGTTAAGAAGAGATGAGTCCTGTTCACTGAAAAATTAGACATAGTCTTCACCTGCTCAGCATTGCTGGACATGGCTAAATAATAGCTGCAAAATATTACTCTTGTTAAACAATTTTACTATTATAATCTCTGAGATTTGTCTCTTACTCTGCAGCATCTCATTGTTGTTATCTTTCTTTAAAGATAAAGACAACATCAACATGAGCGACAATCTGCAATCAGTTGATTTTGACCTCATCATTGAACTCGTAATTGAAACATAAGTGGATGTTGATCCCTTGGATTATTTAAATCCTGAGGATGAAGAAGAGCGTGATGAGGATGCAGATTTGTCCGAATTATATGACATGGGGTGGGAAGCTGACCTGCTTGAGCCTATGGAACTATAAACATTTATTTTTAAAATTTATAATTAATAAAAAGTAAAAATGTAAACCGTTTAATTTAAAAATAAAGACACCTTCAAAAACAGGTTATGTGTAGTGTCTTCAATAAAATATTAAAATATGCTCATAAAATTAGATCAGATTCACATATAAAATAGCACAGGTAACATAAATATAAATGTCATTTCTTTTCTGCTATTTCTGTATTGTAAATTTGCCAAGGACTGTGCATGATAGTAGAAGGAAACAACAGTTTAGGGACATTCGTAAACGAATGTTCCGCAACAGGATAATTGGCAATTTGTTAAAAAATATTAAGAAAGGTCAACAGAAAGTGGTTTTTTATAAGAGAAAAAAAAAAGTTGAGAAAGTTATTGATCAGGCATTTGAAATTAAACGTAAGTTATTTATTTTGATAATCAATAGAATTAGGAAGCTAAACAAGGCAATTTATGATTTCAAAAGAAATAGTAGATGGAAGAGAATAGTTAATCGTAGTAATTTTTGTGAAGTTTTTTCTGGAGAATGGATGCATAGTTCAAGCTGTGAGGCATTTTTTAATGAGGAGAGTTATTTCCAGGATAATGATTTGGTGCATGCAGTTGACACCAGTGGTCGTGCTTATGAAGTGAAAGATGGTTGTCCAGTTGAAAAAGAAAAACTTGTGACAACAGAGACAGAAGAGGTGTTAGGTAATGAGGTTTTAGGAAGACGTGCTAAGGGTCCTGTCTACACCTGGAAGTGTAGTAGTATTTGTAGTGTGCGACAGGATTCCATCAATTTGCTTTGTGATTTTGTACGGTCATTTAATAAGAAAAGTTTGAAGCAGAAAATAAGGTTGTTGCAAGAATTAGATCCTTGCAGAGTGAGAGAAGTGACAGGTTTGCATGGTCATTCACTGGCTTGTCTTTCCAGGAGAGTATGCCAGAGTGTTTTTCATCATTTCAGGATGCTAGCAGTGCATCATAATAAAGTGAGGAAATTAGTTAGAATGTTGTATTATGCTAAGAGTCCAGCAATTATGCTTAAACAATTATGCGCTGCTCTTTTGCATGGTTCTGAAATAGATGTAAAGAATATATGTGAAGAAATTGAGTTTTGTTACTTTGGAAGTAAAGAGGAGAATGTTGAAATTGACCAAGAAGAAGAGGGTAATGTGGAATATAGTGTACAGGTTTCCAGTACAGATAATTTTCAGAAGGAAATTGCGACGTTTCAGGTGAAATCAAGTGAGAGGCCTAATTTCACTTGTGTGTGTTGTCGACGCACTTATTATAAGAATCAGACTAAGTTAGTGGATTTATATGCAAAAAGTGAAAGGGAAAATAATAGTGAATGGAAGGATTTCGCAACATACTTGATGGTAGAAAATTGTTTTGATTTGGGATTGGATCAACGTGTGTGTACTTATTGTTGTTGCAAATTAAATCAAAACCAGATGCCTGCTAGAGCAGTTCATAATAATCTGGAATTGGTTGAGATTCCTTCTGAATTGAAGGATTTAAATACTTATGAATCTATTTTGATTCAAAGTATCCATCCCTTTCAGGCTATTGTAAGAATGGAGCCAAAGACAGTGAAATTGCCTCCATCAGATTTACAGAGAGGATTTAAAGGGAAGAATTGTTTATTTGCCTCTAGATTTGAAGAAAAACATTAACACAATTGGAGTAGAAAAAGTGGAAGAGGAACCTCTTGTTATCTTAGTTAATGGGGTTCCGACAAAGAATAAGAAAATATGGCAAGATTTAGTAGATGTTAGGAAAGTCAAAAGGGCAACATTGTATTTGAAAAAATATAATAAATACTATAAAAATGTATATGTTGCAGAAGAGGAAGTAAGTGAGGAAGAGGACAGCGATTTGTGTGCTGGTCAAATTGAGAAAGTAGAACCCTGTACTAGTGAAGAAATATATGAACATTATAGTGTTCATCCTTTGCATTCCAAGGAAGTCATGGGGAATGCTATTGAGTTGTTTCAAATGAAACAAGCGAAAGGGAGTCCCATTAGTGTTTGGGAGGAAAGTTTGGAAGCTCGGTGTTTCCCACAGCTTTTTCCAACAGGTCAGGGAGAAGATATGATGAGCGACCTCATCAAATTCCTGCTTCTGAATACCGGACTTTGCGATTGTATGCAGGAGATGCTAGGTTTCGACAATGCATTCCTTATTTGTTTCATCTCCTGTTTGAAAGCGATCTGTCTGGACTGTCATATGCAGTGAACCACATCTTGAAAAGTGGTATACACATGCAAAACATCTCGGCAAGTGACTTTATGGATAAAGTCAATGTCCAAGACAGTATTTTGGATTCTCACCTGATTAATCTCATGGCGTGTCAGCGTGGTACTAATGAGTACTGGTACCATCGTCATGGTGATTTAAAATGTATGCTGAGGAACTTAGGTACTCCCACATGGTTCCTCACTCTGAGCTGTGCCGAGTATGGATGGGAAGACTTACTTGAATTTCTACGAGAGGCAAATGCTAACGTAGATAACATCGAATTCAAGACACCCGGAGAACTGTGCTCTTTGGATCCAGTCAATGTATGTAGGTACTTCAATCATAGATTTGAAGCTATGATGTCTTTCATCATGAATAAGAAGAATCCACCTCTTGGAGAGGTGTTGGATTTCTTCTGGAGAAAGGAGTACCAAGCAAGAGGTGCTCCTCATATACATATGTTGCTGTGGATCAAGGATGCACCTAAATTTGGAACGGATCCAGAAGACTCAGTGATGAGTTTCATCCAACAGTATTCTACGTGTGCTGTTCCAAACGCAAAGGAGAAGAAAAGCCTAAGAGAAAAAGTTCTGCGTTTCCAAAGCCATCGATGTGGAAAGTACTGCCGTCGTAAATTCCGAAACAAGGACAAGTTCTACACTAAATGTCGTTTCGGCTTTCCACGACCGGTGATTTCTAAAGGAAGAGTAAACAGTTTGATGTCTTCGCTGCGACACAATGTCATGAAGAAATCACCTAAAAACACATACAATTTGAAGAGGAACGAAGAGTCCAAGTACATCAACGACTACAACCCGGTGATTTTGTCCATGTGGAATGCTAACATGGATATACAGTTTGTGGCTGATAACTGTATGGCTGTGGCTCGGTATGTGACGTCTTACATCACCAAAAAAGAGAAGACAGAATTGAAGGATATGTGGGAGGACATTTCCCATGAAAAGAGCCTCAGCAAGAAGTTGTACAGTTTCAGTCTGAAGATGTTGTCGCATCGAGAAATTGGAGCTTACGAATGCTCTGACCGGTTGTCTTCAGCAAGTCTCTATGCCAAGTCCAGGAGTATCGTTTGGGCGAGTCTTGGTCTTGCTGCAACGCGTAATCGAGTTCTCAAACCTGTGCGGGAAATTGAGTATTTGGCGGAAAAGGAGCCAAACAGTACCGACATTTTGAAGACCAACATGTTGGATACATATTATCCAAATAGAAGCAGTCACCTCGACAATGTTTGTCTGTATGAGGTTCTTCAAAATTACATATTCAAGAGGAACATCAAAGAAGATACTGAGAAAGGAGTGTATGCTGTAATAGGAAGTGAGGGATGTCTGGTCAAGCAAAGAAAATGCCACTTGGTAAACCATCGAAAATTGAGTGGCGAATCTCCTGAAAAAAAGGAGTTTTTCTATTTAGCACTTTTGCAACTTTTCAAGCCTTGGCGTGCAGAAGAGGAACTGCTTGGAGATTTCCTCTGTTACGAAGACTCTTTCAATGCCGCCAAGGAGACCATAGAATGTCCTGCTTTTCCCAAATATGTAGAAATGTTGAATGCGGAAATTGAGCAGGAAGCAACGATTGCAGCCGAGATTGCCAGAGACAGTTCTCAGGACAGTCAGAGTTCTGCTTCATTGAGTCAGGATCCACTAGGAGGACCTGTTATCGAAAATGAAGCTGCCACTGCCATGAATGAAGTGGAAAGAGCCATGGCACATGCTCAGGAGGATGCGGTTAACTTAGAAGAGTTGGAAAGACAACTCAACGTTGAGCAGAGGAAAATATATGACGAAGTTACCATGCAAATTGATCATGGATTAAGTCATGACAAGAAAGAGTGCTCATGTACATCGTTGAAGCCTGTCCGACTGTACGTGAGTGGAGAAGCGGGAACTGGAAAAAGTTTCCTCATTAAAGCAATTTCATGCTATTTGCAGGAAAGGACAGAGTCATCGCTGTCTTGTGTTGTCACCGCTCCAACTGGACTGGCAGCACATAACATTAAAGGGATTACTTTACATCGTTTACTAATGCTGCCAGTGGAGCATGACAACAAATTACAATATCACAAGCTATCTGGAGATGCTTGTTTTGAAGTTTCAAGAATCTTGAGGAAAATGAAACTTCTTATCATTGACGAAGTAAGCATGGTTTCCAATGTCATGCTTGCCTTTGTGCATTTGAGAATGCAAGAAGTTCTCAAAACAGAGTATGATGTGTTATTTGGTGGCAAACACATCATTGTTTTCGGAGATCTTTTGCAGCTGACACCAGTGAAAGGGCAACCTGTGTTCAAAATGCTCACGCATGAAGATACCAGGAAGTGCCTAGGGAGCATTGGCAACGTCAATATATGGTTAAACTTCAATTATGCTGAACTGCATGAAAATATGCGTCAGGCGAAGGATGAAGTTTACAAGACTATTCTACAAGATGTTAGAATTGGAAAAGTGACCGAGCATGGGAAAGAAGCTTTACATGCACGATTACTGTCAAATTTATATCCAGAACAAGATGTTGTGCCTGAGAATATTTTTCAGAAAATTACTGAGAAGAAATCTGGAATATGTTTGATGCCAACTCTTGCAGAATGTGCCAAATTCAACAACAAAATGTTGCATTTAGAAAAGCAAGAGATTGTGAAACTGGAAGCTATTGACAGAGTAGAGCATATGGGATCAACAATTATTTTGTCTGAGAATCTGAAAACAAAATTGGATTCATTAGAGAAGAGTATATCTAAAACTGCAGGTTTTGAAAAGACTCTGAATGTGTGCTTGAACTGCCGTATAATTTTAAGAAGGAATTTACATGTTGAAAGAGGTCTGGTAAATGGATCAATGGGTAATGTTGTTGATTTTGTGAAATACAGAAATAGAGATGGAATAGAATTTTTAAAAATTAAATTTGATGGCATTGAGGAAGTACAGCTAATTGGTCGTTGTTCTGCTAGATTTTTGCTTGTAAAAGACTTATATGTTCGCCGTAAGCAGTTTCCTGTTTGCTTGGCATATGCGGTGACAATCCGTAAATCGCAAGGTTTAAGTGTAGACAGTGCATTGGTGAATATTGGCAGTTCTGTGTTCAAGGAGGGTATGGCATATGTGGCATTGTCACGAGTTAGAACTTTATCGGGATTGTACTTGATTGAGTGTGATGTCACAAACATTTGTGCGGATCTAGATTGTGTTAAGGAATACAATAGGTTAAGAAGAGAGTATGCGCCACATTTGCCTCAGTATCCTTTGTTTGAGAAACGTGTGGTAGGCCGGAAACGAAGAAATGTGACCAATACTGGGGAGGTTGTAGCAAAAAGACAAAAAGTCAATGAACCTAAAATTACAAGCAGAAACAAAAAGGATTCTGTTGAAGATGTTGTTGGTTTTCAGTTTGAAAACAGTTCTGGTGTCAACTGCTATGCTAATGTAGTGGTTAATGTTTTGTTTTCTCTATAAAATGTAAAAGAAGAGATTGTGGTCAATTCTGATCAAACATTTTGCAGTTTGTTAAATTCTGTGTTAGAGAAATGTAGCACTGATAGAACAAACATAGAAAGTGTGTCTGAAATTCGAAATCTGTTAGACAGATGTTCAGGCCAAACACAATTCTCTCAAAATATTCAGCAAGATTGTCAGGAGTTTTTAATGTATATGCTTGATGTATTACATGCTGAAGGTGTAGATGTAGATCAGCTGTTTGGGCTTTCTTATCAATGGCAGCATGACTGCGAGAACTGTATGGTATCAAGTACTACTAGTGTAGACTCAGAAAGATTTATATATTTAACTTTGCCAGACAGTAAATCAGTCTCCTTTAATAAGCTAGTAAAAGCAGCTGATCACAACATGGAGTGTAGCCAATGTAAATCTGAAATGATGTCCACATTATTTATACGAACATATGGCCAGTATGTCATTTTAATGTTCCAACGATGTAGGCCTGATGGAACAAAATTGACAACTTTAATTAAAAATTTTGTAGCTTCGCAGTTGTCAATATCAGGAAGGACTTTTGTAACTGCAGCAATTATATATCATGACGGTCCTTCAATAACATCAGGACATTACACAGCTTATTTAAAGTCTAGAAATGGCTGGTCATTCTGCAACGATTCTGTTTTAATTTAAAAAAAAAATTGCCGTATGACTCTTACCTGGTGTTTTTAAAACCAAAATTTTAGGGAAATAATCTCGGGATGTGCTCTGTGGAATTTCAAGAAGTTCTAATGGCTCCTACACAATTTGGCCTTGAGGATAAGTGTAGTTCAGAGACATAACTTCTAACCATAAGACTGGACGTCATGGAGAAATAAGTGCACTTTGAATGAGTTCAGAAAAACTATTTCTTTTTATAAGCTAATTGAAGCAGCCAATCAAAACATAAAGTAGAGGGAATGTAAGTCTGCAATGCTGTCTACTGTTTTACATTGCTTTGTGATTAAAAGTGATGTAGAGAATTAAATAATTGTAGTAGTCATAGAGGTAGTGTAAGTCTGCTTCATAGTAAGCAGTATCAGTGTCATAGGAAATGTAGAACATGACTGAGCAAGAAGGGAAAGATATTACTATTCCAGGATTGTGAAAATGATCTTCAACATTTTAATTCTGAAAGTTGCGGAAATGCCAAATGACGGGTTTGGCTTACAAGAAATCCAAGAGTTATAAATGGGTCTGACAAGATTTGGCCTTGTGGAAACTTGTGGTAGAGAGCAAGAAGTCATTTATTGCATGTAACATGTTTTTAAAAACGATGGAGATTTTCTTTCAGAAAGTGGCGGGCTGAAAGTAATAACAGCACAACAGAGTGTAAGCTGTTCATAGGACATCCTTTGACGTCATGGAAAGTAAGTTAATTTTAAGGAGTTCTGAATTCTGATTTGTTATGTTGTATGGGTTTTTTAAACACAATCATTTTGATTGTGTTTTTTTCCCCGCTGTTATATGATGAATACCTTCAAGTCACTGTTTTTAGTGAATTTTGATACATTCTGAGAACAGCAAAAATAAACCATTTAACATGTATAATTAATTCTGTACTGTTTGCATTTATGATGTATATGTAGAACTGTGTAGGAGGCATGGAGAAGGTGAGGCTTCTGTAAGTGTCAAAGTTGTTGCATGCAGTGCTGCACTTCTGCGTATTCTTTCATATGCTGGACTACATCTGCACAATGAGATACCTAAGCAAAGGAAACACAAGTGATGTGATTGTGAAATGAGCAAAATAAATTGCACGTATTTCATTTACATCACCTGTGTTTCCTATCATTATGAATCACATTGTGCAGATCAAGTTTAGGTCTGTCCAGGGAAACATAGGAGGTTTGGACTTTGTTCAAGAGTGCAGTGGACATGACTCACTTCATTGGTAGACCTTCACATGTATTATGTCCTCTGTTCTCTTCAACAACTCGAAATTTCATCTGCAACCCTGAGTAGGCCTCACCTCAAACAAACCTCTGGATAGGACACATCTTATTGGCATCCTGAAGTAATCATTTAAAATGTTGACACTTTTCTGAGACAACAGCAATGCAAAAGATGCACCATGTTTTAAGATAGGCCTCACTTCATCTGCATCAAGATACTGTTAGTTTAAAATGTATATCTTTAGGAATGTGTAGGGGGCCTGGAGAAGCAGAAGCTTCTGTAAGTGTCAAAGTTGTTGAAAAACTGTTTGTCCTTCAATCTTTTCCCTTGTCTTTTGTAATTTTTAAATACATGTTTTAATATTTTTCAAATGTTTGTTCTCTCTTTCACAGATTGAAAGTATAAAAAGTGAGTAATTTAACGACAATTATAAGGTAAATGTTTTGTACTCTTTTCATTACACTTCTATCACATTTAACTTCTATTAGTTCCACTGCTTCATTTCTTTAACCCTCAGTTTCCTGCCTTTGCTACTGTCCTCATTCCTTTCTCTATTACCTACTTACTCAACTCCTTCCACTCTTTTTCTCAGTCCCTCTCTTCTCATAGTTCCTCACTCTTGTTCACTCACTCCGTCTCTATTACTCTTAGTGTCTTTGACTGATCACTCTATCACTACTTGTTCATAATGCTTTCTCTGTGTAGTTGAAGCACACTAAGGGGCATATTATGAACACAGCCAATAAAATTATTGCTCTATTTATTGGCAGAAAACTGGTGCAAAAGTGGTTTTAGCGGCAGTTTTCTGCCGCAAAAGCAGCTTTAGCGACACATTTCTGCCAATAAAAGCTGCAAAACTTTTATTGCCTATGTTGATGATATGGCTCTATGTTACTCACATTTCTTTGCTGTTTCAATTAATCTTTTTCTGTTATTTTTTGTTTTCTGTTTTCTATTTTTTCTCTCTGTTATTCCTCATGTTTTAATCTTATTTTGAACATTCACTCACATTCTCCAAGAAACTCTTCTTTGTTAATGTTATACTCTCTTTTTTTTTCTTTCACTTCGTTATCTATTTTGTTTTTCACAATTATACCCTCTTCCGTCTTTTCTTCGGTAAATAGATCTATTAAACAGTATCTCTTCTTTACTCCCTATAGCTGTCTTTCTTTTAACATCACTCTCTGTTTACTTTCCTTATACTTACTCTTTTTTAAAAAAAAAAAATTTGGGTTAGCTCCCGGTCCGCGTACCGGGAGGCTAACCGGGAAGCGAACCAAAAGAAATAGAGCTTGCCAGAGTGCTAAACATTCTAGCAATTTTTTTTGAAAGGGAAGGTAGTTTTGAAAAGAACTTTTTTTTAAATATTTTTGTTGTTTTATATATTTTTTTTATTTTTTGAACATTTTTTGTTTTTTTTGTATTTTTTGAACGATTTTATATTTTTTTGGGTTTTTTTGGGGGGGGGAAACAACAAAAAACAGGCATTGAAAAGGGCTCAACAGGAGCAAAAAAAAAATTACTGGGGGCGGTTAGGGCAATTATGGTGTTCATACGCCAGGTTTATAGCATTTATGCTCATGTTGCCACATGCTAACAACGCACGACAGTGCATACAAGAGTGTATCATGTGGCCAAAATTTTCTTGTATGTTTGGCACAGTTTCCCGTGCCTCTGCTGGTGTCAATGAAATGGGTATTCTTGATCTGGCCACAGGAGTTGATCTTGGATTTTCCTGCAAATCCCGTATTTCCGCCCGGCTATAATTGAGTGGATGCTTCCTTGTCATGTGCCTGTGCATTGTATGATTTCCGTAACTATATTTCTTATCCGTCCCTCTGGATAATTTTTCTTTACAGATGAGGCAGGTGACATACCTCGCATTGACTTTTTTTTGGCCAGGAGGGATCGAATAAAACTGCCAGATGAAACTGGCTTTCTTATGTGAAACCCGGGGCACCTCTTCTAAGAACTGTGGTTCTTCTCCCTCCTCTTCATCCATTTCTTCCTCTTCCTCCTCAGTGTTGGTCATCACCTGGGGAGGTGGTCCTCTCTTCCCATGAGGAGGTGGAGGTGGTGGTGGGGGTCCACCAGCTGAAGCAACTACTGAAGCCATTTCTGATATAGTAATGAAGGTCTTCCTCTCACAATGATGAAAGTCAGAATGAGGAAAGAAGGAGGGGTTTTCATCATTTGGGAAAAACAATACTTCTCAACCAATGAAAAGTGTTATTTTTAGGTCACCTGACCTAGCCTTACATCATTATGAAACCAAAAGTGAAATGAACCAATGAAAAGTTTTATTAACAAGTCACATGACCTCTCACGCTCATGTTACGCGCTGCGGAACGTGCCCCGGTTAGCTTCCGGGTCGCTGAGCTTCGCGCCTCGGTCCACGCCCCGGGACACTTCCGGGTGCGCTAACGCGGTACGTCACAAGACGCATTACGCGGCAACGCGATACATCGCGCTTTCGCGACGCGCCGCGGATCGCTTCCGGGGAGCTGCGTTTCGCGCCTCGGTCCGCGCCCCGGGGCACTTCCGGGTGCGCTAACGCAGTACGTCATAAGACGCATTACGCGGCAACGCGATACCGTCACTATGTTGATTTCTTACCGGTTCGCGGACCGGGTCGCGGCATCAAATTGAGCTAACGGGAAGCTTCCCGGTTCGCGGACCGGGAGCGAAACAAAAAAAATATTTAAAAAAAATTATTAATAAACATATGAAATATATTTTTGGATTTAAAGAAGAATACATTTTACAGCTATAGATATTAGCTTTTAAAAAACCAATGAAATTCACTGAAAAAAACATAGGTTATAGACCATATATAGTTAGGAATTAGCATTTACAAAACCTTGAAAATTCACTGAAAAAACCATAGGTTATACACCATATATAGTTAGGAATTAGCATTTAAAAAACCTTATTTTACTCACACAAAACCATTGAAATTCCATATATAGTTAGTTGTACTAACTATATATCGCGCACCCGCAATCCACTGCTGATCATGTCACATATTACATCATTCATGACATGGTCAGTGACATCACTGATGACATCACTGATGACATCTCAAATGACATCACTGATGACATCACTGATGACATCTCAAATGACATCACTGATGACATCACTGATGACATCTCAAATGACATCACTGATGACATCACTGATGACAACATCCAGTGACTGTATGTTTCTGTAAAGTTAAAATATGTCTTACATATTGAAGAATGAGTGGATGTAGAAGTGTCTGAACAAAGGATTTAGTAGGTGCATGACTGACTGTATGAGTGAGTGATTAAATGTGTCTCACTGAGTGCATGGGTTAGTGACTAAACTGTCTTAATTTGTGCATCATTATGTCTGTTGTTCTGTAAACTGCTGCATGTGTTGATCAGTAGCTATATGATTAACTATATGGGTTATTGATTGGTTGCCCAAGTATTTGTATGGGAGACTGAGAGTGTGTATGGGTGGCTGGGAGGTGTATGACTCTCTGCATAGATGTATGGGTTCAAAAGTGCATGTGGAAACAGCTGTATGGGCGGTTGACTGTGTGCATGACTGTATTGGTGAGTGAATAGATATCTCAGTGCTACATGTCAAAGTAAGTACATATGTAAAATACAGTACATGTGAGAGTTGACATATATAAATAACTGTGCATAAGAGTCAGTGAATGTGTGAGTGGCTGTATGGATCATTGTGAACTTGTATCCAGGATTGTATAAGTGAGTAAATATGTTTTAGTATATGTTTGAATAAGTAAGGTGTGTTTAACTGTATAGTTAAGGAAATGGAGGTGTGATTGATTGTTTGCATGACTGACTAGGTGTGTGTGTAACTTCATGGATGAGTGACAATCTGCGAGTCTGTGTTTACACTGAGTGTATCTAAGGTTATATTAGAGTCTGAAGAGGTTCATCGTATTATCACATGAATGATGTCATCAGTGATGTGATCAGTAATGTCAAATGAGATGTCATCAGTGATGTCATCAGTGATGTCATTTGAGATGTCATCAGTGATGTCATCAGTGATGTCATTTGAGATGTCATCAGTGATGTCATCAGTGATGTCATTTGAGATGTCATCAGTGATGTGATCAGTAATGTCAAATGAGATGTCATCAGTGGTGTCATCAGTGATGTCATTTGAGATGTCATCAGTGATGTCATTTGAGATGTCATCAGTGATGTCATCAGTGATGTCATTTGAGATGTCATCAGTGATGTCATCAGTGATGTCATTTGAGATGTCATCAGTGATGTCATCAGTGATGTCACTGACCATGTCATGAATGATGTAATATGTGACATGATCAGCAGTGGATTGCGGGTGCGCGATATATAGTTAGTACAACTAACTATATATGGAATTTCAATGGTTTTGTGTGAGTAAAATAAGGTTTTTTAAATGCTAATTCCTAACTATATATGGTGTATAACCTATGGTTTTTTCAGTGAATATATATATATATATCAGCAGCACAGGTCACTCCTAGATCACCAATGTCTCGGCAATTTCACGAGGAAAAGACCAACGAACCCCAAAGATGCTGGCAAAAGGTACTTTATTTCATGAAGGTTACAGCAGCGTTAGCAGATGACGCGTTTCGGGCGGTTGCCCTTGCTCACATGTATATATATATTCACAGAAAAAACCATAGGTTATAGACCATATATAGTTAGGAATTAGCATTTACAAAACCTTGAAAATTCACTGAAAAAACCATAGGTTATAGACCATATATAGTTAGGAAATAGCATTTAGAAAACCTTATTTTACTCACACAAAACCATTGAAATTCCATATATAGTTAGTTGCACTAACTATATATCGCGCACCTGCAATCCACTGCTGATGATGTCACATATTACATCATTCATGACATGGTCAGTGACATCACTGATGACATCACTGATGACATCTCAAATGACATCACTGATGACATCACTGATGACATCTCATTTGACATTACTGATCACATCACTGATGACATCATTCATGTGATGATACAATGAACCTCTTCAGACTCTAATATAACCTTAGATACACTCAGTGTAAACAGACACTCACAGACTGTCACTCATCCATGGAGTTACTCACACACCTAGTCAGTCTTGCAAAGAATCAATCACACCTCGATTTCCTCAACTATATAGTTATACACACCTTACTTATTGGAACATATAATAACACATATTTACTCTGTTATACAATCCCTGATACAAGTTCACAATAATCCATACAGCCACTCACACATTCACTGGCTCTTATGCACAGTTATTTATATATGTCAACTATCACATGTACTGTGTTTTACATATGTACTTACTTTGACATGTAGCACTGAGATATCCATTCACTCACCAATACACTCATGCACACAGTCAACCGCCCATACAGATGTTTCCACATGCACTTTTGAACCCATACATCTAGTGAATCAACTGCTCACACATCTATGCACAGAGTCATACACCTCCCAGACACCCACACACACACTCAGTCTCCCATACAAATACTTGGGCAACTAATCAATAACCCATATAGTTAGTCATATAGCTAATGATCAACACATGCATCAGATTACAAAACAACAGACACAATGATGCACAATTTAAAACAGTTTAGTCACTAACCCATGCACTCAGTGAGACACATTTAATCACTCACTTATACAGTCAGTCATGCACCTACTAAATCCTTCATCCAGACACTTATACATCCACTCATTCTTCAATATGTAAGACATATTTTAACTTTACAGAAGCATACAGTCACTGGATGTTGTCATCAGTGATGTCATCAGTGATGTCATTTGAGATGTCATCAGTGATGTCATCAGTGATGTCACTGACCATGTCATGAATGATGTAATATGTGACATCATCAGCAGTGGATTGCAGGTGCGCGATATATAGTTAGTGCAACTAACTATATATGGAATTTCAATGGTTTTGTGTGAGTAAAATAAGGTTTTCTAAATGCTATTTCCTAACTATATATGGTCTATAACCTATGGTTTTTTCAGTGAATTTTCAAGGTTTTGTAAATGCTAATTCCTAACTATATATGGTCTATAACCTATGGTTTTTTCTGTGAATTTCATTGGTTTTTTAACAGCTAATATCTGTAGCTGTAAAATGTATTCTTCTTTAAATCCAAAAATATATTTTATATGTTTATGAATAATTTTTTTTTAAAATATTTTTTTTTCTTCGTTCCCGCTTCGCGAATCGGGAATCTTCCCGTTAGCTGACCTTGATGCCGCGAAATAGACCGCGAGCCGGTAAACGTTTCTTTACCGCAAGTGCCGCGTTAGAAAACAACATCGTGACGCCTCCCGTCCGCATGACGTTCCACGTTGTCGCTTGATACGTCATATGACGTGCTACGTTAGCAAACTGGTACGCGAAGCGAGTGCCAAAGCGCAGGTTTCTGGAAGCAAACCGGGAGGCCCTGCAAAGCGCTTAACGTAAACACAGCAAGTCATGTGACTTGGTAATAACACTTTTCATTGGTTCATTTCACTTTTGGTTTCCTAA
The DNA here is from genome assembly GCF_964261635.1 of Lissotriton helveticus. Lineage (NCBI taxonomy): Eukaryota > Metazoa > Chordata > Amphibia > Caudata > Salamandridae > Lissotriton > Lissotriton helveticus. The sequence goes on from NC_136057.1 coordinate 825,718,017, forward strand.
TGATGTAAGACTAGGTCATATAATCTAAAATGAACACTTTTGATTGGTTGAGAACTCTTGTTTTTCCCAAATGATGAAAATCCCTCCTTCTTTCCTCACTCTGACTTTCATCATTGTGAGAGAAAGACCCTTTGTGATCACTGAGCAATGGCTTCTTTAGTAGCTTCAGCTGGTGCTTCCCCACCACCTCCACCACATCCAAGGAAGAGTGGACCACCTGCTCAAGTTGTAATTCAACAAGAAGAAGAAGAAGAGGAACAGGAGGACGAGCACGAAGAGAGGCAGTTTTTGCCTGAGCAGCCCAAGACGTCTCACCGGAAAGAAAACTTCATTTGGCAATTTTTTAAAATTCCCAAAGGTCAGAAAAAAGTAAATGCAAGATACGTAACTTGCCTTATATGTCAAGATAGACTGTCCAGAGGGACCGACAAAAAATACAGTTTCGGAAACTACACAATGCATCGCCATATGACTAGGTGGCATCCTAACAACTACAGTGCTGCACAGTTTCGGAACGACCTAGATAATCTCCCTATTATGGCCAGAAGATCTGTTGTACCGGAAGTAACGGGACCAGAGGGCAGGGAGATGGTGCCAAATATACAAATGAGATTTGGTGAAGTAAAACACACCTGCGTATTTTGCGATGGATTCATTTCCTACGGAGAAAGAAGCATCACTCTGATCAACAGAGCTATTGACTATCATATGCAAGTTTGTCCGAAACGCCCAAAATAATAAATACTTCTTTTTTTTGTTTTGTTGCTCCTGTTGAGCCCTTTACAATGAATCGTTTTCATTGCCCCCTCCAAGAAAAACCCCAAAAAATATAAAACTGTTCCGAAAAATTCAAAAACAGTAAAAAAATGTTCAGAAAAATAAAAAAAAAAGTTCTTTTCAGAACTACCTCCCCGTTATTAAAAAATTGGTACAATATTTGGAACTGTGCCAACCTCTATTTCTCTTAGTTCGCTTCCTAGTTCGCTCGCTGGTACGCGAACTGGAAGCGAACCAAAAACAGTAAGTATAAGGGAAGGAAACACACACTTATGTTAAAAGAAAGACAGCTATAGGGGAGTAAACTAGAGATACTATTACCCATAATCCACTACTGATGATGTCACATATTACATCATTCATGACATGCTCAGTGACATCATCAGCAGAGGATTGCGGGTTTTTTGGCAACATGCCTTATCCACGGTTTAATAACGCTGCCTTTTGCTTTATATAAGTTTTCAAATTGTATGAAATATATACCAATAGGTCTTTATGAACCTTTAGGTAGTGCTTTTGTTCATGAGGTCTGGTCGCTTCCATACACATACAGATGTTTCAAAGATGATCAAGAAGTTTATCTGAATGGAGAGGAATGCACTGAGACGCCAGATCATTCACTAATGTGTAGGCACATACAGTTACACGATTCATGCAACAAACACCGACCAAATATGGCTTGCGTGTTGCAAGGCACGCCAGTTCCTGCTATCATCCCCACGTTCAAGTTGTTGGAAAATGGTAGTTATTTGATGCTCAATAATGAAGATTGTTCTGAGTTAATTAAAAAGTATTCCTTTTATCGTAACAGTAAGTGAACGGGTTATTTGCTGCAGAAATGTTCTATTTCCTCCCACACATGAACATAGGGAGTTTTCAATCTGGCCACAAATACCAACCTTGGGACACGTTTCAACGGCATGACAAGAATAAGAGCTCTTTTGTCTCAGAGAGAGGTGGCCTTGAGTTCGGCCCGTGAAACTTTCGTACTTCACATAGCGAACACCCGTACACAGGTTTGCCTTTCAATTTCAGCAACATGTTTCCGACTATCTTTAACGCATCCTCCACAAAATCCCTGGCACACTTTTTTAAAGTTGTTACCAGTGGTCTCGTGACTTCATTTGAGAAAATCTTTGGAGTCATCCCTGCTCCCTTTCATTCCATTTTCTCCACTCTGGTTCGTGGATTGCATTTTTACTTGCATTACCAGCGGACGCTCTTGTGCTTTTTTACATTTTTAAATATGGATGTCCCTCCTATGCAACCTCCGACCCTGCAGCTGCTGACACTGTTCCGCAATTGCATGCTAGAATATTATGGCACAATGCCGTTGGCGATATTAAGCACGGCATATGGATTATCTTTTCGGTTCTCCTACTTCACCTGTGTCCAGCCTGTATTTCACTGCCTGACCTGTGATTTCGATTGGGCCATTGATTTGTGTCTCTGCGGACCGGTTTCTCCTGACGTCGACTTTAATCAGCTGATGACTCCTATCATTACTCACGAGTTGATTTGTCCTGGCGAAAGGATTATGGCTGTGGCATTGATGCATGGACTACTTGGTCCCTGGAATTTACTGGCGGCAGCACAGTCTTTCTTGGAACACAGCTTTCTTGAAAACCCACCGAGCTGTCCTCTGATGGTGATAGAGGATCCGGTGCTGGGAGAGCACGTATGTTCTTTTCCGCTTTTAAATTGGATGGCTGAACTGTTTTCGGATGAAGACGGTGACTTCCTATTGGAGGCTGTTGCAGCTTATTTTGCATACACAGTTATGTCATAGACCTTTTTCATGTTTGATATGCTGAGTACTAGCATTTCATTGACAATTCATTGACTTATTTGTCAAGTTTTTATTATTTACCTTGCCTATTGGCTTAAGACTCGATAAAGTACTTGGCTGTTTTATTTTACTTTAGCATTGAATTTTCCTAGTTTTTAATGCTTTACCTTGCGGACCGTCCACATATAAACTTGCAATCTGCTCTCATGAGATGGCACTTCTATTATCTTATTCAGTTCGTTTCCGGATCATGAGGAGGTGTCATCTAGGTCCTGGATATCTTTACACCGTGTTAAGTTAGCATGGGCTCATTACCGGTTTAAACGCCATTTTTCCTTTTTTGCAACTTCTGCACACGACACTTAGTTGTTGCTTTAGCTTTCCACCTAGTAGTTCATCGTGGTTTACATGAGAATAATATGTTATTGGTCTACTATCTGCTTTACTTGTTAAACTATATCTGTACAGCGAGTGCTAAAGTTTCAAGAACAACACGATACAGAATTGTTATGAGGTCTGATCTCCACGACTTCATACTCATAACATAAGTGCAACTTCTGCCAATTCTGGGCATGAGGCGGGTTTTATATTGCTTTGCCGAACACACATACACAACAGTTGATGCGGTTCACATGAAGAGAGAGCTGGTGTATGCTGATGTGATTCCTTCAAATCTAAGACACTAAAGTATGGACACGCCCTAAACCAACACAAAGAGACCTTCTTAGCAAATAATATAATATGTGTATTAGGGAGGGTGAGATATAAGCAGCCGCGGGCCGTGGAGGGAGTTACGATGGGGCAGGGAGGCGGGGAGGGGGAGAAGCAGGGTGGAGCCCTCTCTACCTTGCCCCTCCCCCTCCCCGCCTCCCTGCCCCACCGTAACTCCCTCCACGGCCCGCGGCTGCTTATAAGTGTTGCTAACTCTTATTCATTTACAGCATGTTAACATACTGTCACCATTCGCTTTTTATGTACTAGTAACTATGCTGGTAATTTTGCTACTGATAATATGTGTACTTGTATTCTCCACCCTGCTTCTCCCCCTCCCCGCCTCCCTGCCTCACCGTAACTCCCTCCACGGCCCGCGGCTGCATATAAGTGTTGCTAACTCTTATTCATTTACAGCATGTTAACATACTATCACCATTCACTTTTTATGTACTAGTAACTATGCTGGTAATTTTGCTACTGATAATATGTGTACTTTTATTATCTAAGGTACTACGCCTGAGAAGACGGCATTAGTAAATAAACATTTCAAATACACATGTGTTCTTCTTAACTCCATGTTCTGGTTTCTAAGAAATATATAACGACCGACTGTTCATGAGTTCCACGTATCCTGAGGTACTATAAGTTCATATTCTGGATTGTCTAAACATTGAGAGTTTGTTATATCCAATGTGACACTGTACCTAGCTTGCTAAATAGTTTTTGATTACTAACGTGAGTTTTGGGACACCCTAATTCGCCGAGGTTCCAATCCTCTGTCCACAGTTCTGTGTGAGAACAGAAACCCTGCGACAGGGGCACCCCCGACCCTTGCTGGAGCTTCATCACACTTGCGATACAACTCCAGCAATGCGCCACCTTTACGGCACAGATACATCACGCATCTGTGCTGTTTTTGCCCCATGATGCGCCGCATTGTAAATGCAGCACACCATAGGTGACGGAACAGCGGCACAGAATGACTAACACATCCCTGGTGATGCGCCAGTCATCATAAATCTATCCCTATGCTTCTTATCTTGTTAGAGATGAACCGCCATATGTATCATAAAAGTTATTTGCATTTCCTAAATAGCGAACTTTAAGGAATAAATAGCGATTCTTTACCATTCCTAGTTTGCGATGAGCTATTTGCTAATTAGCCGAATGTAGCCCAATGAAGCCCAATGTAGCCCAATGTAGCCCAAAGATGGCCGCCAGACACACAAAAAAACAAATGTAGCCCAAATATCAGCCAGATGTAGCCCAACTATAGCCCAGTGACAGAATGACCAATCAGCTTCGCAAACCTCCGTTACGCGAAGCGGAGCGCTGTTACAGATATATATCTTTTTTTGAACGTTAATTTCTCAAAATCCACTGGAGCACATATATTGAGACCTAGCAAAGGCACATCGGGCTACCAGTCCCTAATATTTTACCAAGTTTCGTGCAAATCCATTCAGCCGTTCAATTATTATTTTTATTATTTTTTTTTGCCCCGCGGGGCCCTTTTAAAACCTCCACATCAAACCTAGGGGGTCAGCGAGGATCTACTATGCCCCCTTATAGTTATTTCCCCCTTTGTTTTGACCTCCTCTTGTCTCTCGATCCTACCGAGAGACAAGATGGCGGCCGCTACGGACTGTTTGGAATGTTGACAGACGCCGGAGAACCAATCAGCTTCGCTTCACAAAGCTCCGTTGCGCGAAAAGTCCGCGAACCAGAGCGCTAACCGGTCCGCTGTTACAGATATATATCTTTTTTTAAACGTTAATTTCTCAAAATCCACTGGAGCACATATATTGAGACCTACAAAAGGCACATCGGGCTACCAGTCCCTACAATTTTGCCAAGTTTCGTGCAAATCCATTCAGCCGTTCGGGCTAAAAGTGAGGCCAACCGCCCTATGGAAAACTCAATGTTAAAAACACGTTTTGGGACCCCCCTTTTTTCTCGGCCCCCACTGGACGAACCCCCCCCCAAATTTTCAAGGGCTGCTCAGAAACAAAATGTGCCATTTTCCTGAAAATTTCAGCCGATTCCGTCCACAAACGCCAAAGTTATTAGACATAGAATTTTCAAAAAACCCATAGAGAAAAAATCCTAACTATATATACCTACTGGCGACCGCCAGTAGGTAATATGTATATATATATATATATATTTATGTATATATATATATATATTCACTGAGATGTCATCAGTGATGTCATCAGTGATGTCATTTCAGATGTCATCAGTGATGTCATCAGTGATGTCACTGACCATATCATGAATGATGTAATATGTGACATCATCAGCAGTGGATTGCGGGTGCGTGAGTTAAAGTGAGTCCAACTAACTATAACGTGGGAATTTCAATGGTTTTGTATGAGTGAAATGTTCAGCTAACTATAACTGGTGTGAAACCAATGGTTTTTTCATTGAATTTCAAAGGTTTTTTAAATGCTAATTCCTAACTATAACGAGTGTTAAACCTATTGTTTTTTCAGTGAATTTCAAAGGTTTTTTAAAAGCTAATTCCTAACTATAACGAGTTTGTAACCTATGGTTTTTAAAGTGAATGTTTAAGTTTTTTTTAATAGCTATTTTTTATTGCTAATAATTATTATAATTTTTATTAAATTATTTAAATAATGTATATTTTTAAAACATTAATTATTTAATGTATTTTTCTTTTTTTTTTTACCCCGGAGCGCTCAGGGTACGCGCACCCATAAACGCACCCGTAAACATAGCGTTAGCGCTATTCCCGCGAGCGGAAAAACATATAAGTATGTATTTAAAGTAAATAATAAATCAAGACATTCAGTGGCATACTCATAAAAGTAGTATTTTTGATTTTAAATAACCGTATATTTTAACTTTAAACGCATTTCTGTCATTCAGATGCGCCACGTAAGCGCCCCCGGAAGCGCCTACGTACGTGCCGCGTAAGCGCCCCCGGAAGCGCTCCGGAGCGCATAGCGTAAGCGCGTCAAGTCATGTGACCTTAAAATAACACTTTTCATTGGTTCAAAACAGTTTTTTTTCCACAAATATTGAAAGTCCCCACCCATATCCCTCACTACCTCTTTGCAATTGGTAAGAGAACACCTCTTACCTGCTTCTGAATCTAATTTTGGAGAGATGGCTGATTTTCAGAACACTTCCTCTGATTCTGAAGATGATTTTCTGCCTGAGGATCCTCCTACCAGGAAAGTAAAAGAACACTTCATTTGGAAGTTGTTTACTGTCCCTGAAGGACAAAAAAAGGGAATGCAGCAAAGGTGTGCTGCAAAATTTGTGGCACCACCTTATCACATGGCAATCCTAATAAAAAATATAGTTTTGGAAATGCCACTTTAATTAGGCATGTGCAGAGAAGACACCCGAACAACTTTTCCAGGGAGAGTGTCAGGGACCTGGCACGGAATGCACCGAGAGATGGGGCCAGCACCTCAACTGGTGGTGCAACAGCTTCGGGAAGACAAGGTGGAAAAATTATCCCGAACAACCAGCCAGTCTTTGCACGCATCAAAATTCTATGCATGGACTGCAATGAACTACTCTGTTATGGGGAGCAGAACTGATTGCTCGGAGGAGAGAGGAACACCGCTGCCCTCCCCACCCCTAATTTTCCCCCTTTTTTTTGCTCCTGTTGAGCAGTTTTGGAATCCCTGGTTTTGTTTTTCCCCTGAAAAAAATACAAAAAAAAAATCGTTATAAAAAAGTATAACATTTTTTTTAAGGAAAGTTCTTTTCAGAACTATCTCCAATTCTTCAAAAAGAGCTATATTCTTTACATAATTTCCAATTATTTTTTTCAGAGAATGTGTACTGAATAAATGAATGAATGAAATGAGTGAATGAAGGGGAGAAAGTGACAGGGAGTGACGGAAAGAAATGAGTCAAGGTGAAAAAAGGGGATTGATATTGAGGGAAAGAGGGTAAGGGAGGATAAAGTAATGGGAGTAAGAGTAAGGCAAGGGGAGTGAGGGAGAAGGAAGGTGGAGTGAGTGAGAGTGAGTTGATGACAGTGAGGGTTTGAAGATGAGTTAGGGTGATTGAAGGGAAATGAGAGTGAGGGGACATAGAGAGTGAGTGTAAGACAGACGGAGTGAGAGGAGAGCAGTGAAGAAGTGAGAGGACAGAGGGAGTGTGAGAAGGAGTGAGTGAAGTGGATTAAGGTGAGTAAGGGAAGGGGAATGAGTGAATGAGCGAAGGAAGGGAAGAGAGTGGAAGGAAAGTGAAGAAGGGGGACTGAAAGAAAGTGAGAGTGGGAGGGGAGTGAGGGGAAGGGGAGTAAACATGGGGAATGAGGATAAGTGAGGGAAGCGGAGTAAGAGAACAGGGCTGAAGGAGGGTGAGAGAAGAGCAATGAGGTTGAGGAAAGAGTGGTAGATAAAGGCAAGTGAGCGTGAGACAAGGGGAATGAGGGAGTGAGGAGACAGAGGGAATGAAGAAAAGAGTGAGAGAAGGGGACTGAGTGAGGGAGCAAAGAAAGGTAAGTGAGGGAGTGTGGGTGAGTTAAAGGAAGTGAACGTGACGGAAGAGGAGTAAGAGAGATAGGGGATGGAGAGAGTGAGGCTAAGAGAGAGGGAGTGAGGAAAGGGGAGTGAAGAAGTGAGAGGACAGAGGGGGTGAGAGAACGAGTGAGTGAAGTGGAGTAAGGTGAGTGAGGGAAGGGGAATGTGAGTGAGGGAGCAAAGGAAGGGAAAGAGTGGAAGGGAAGTAAAGCTGGGGAAATGAAAAAAGTTGAGTGTGGGAGGGGAGTGAGGGAAAGGGGAGTAAACATGGGGAATGAGAATAATTGAGGGAAGTGGAGTAAGGGACTGGGGTGAGGGAGGGTGAGAGAAGAGTAGTGAGGTTAAGGAAAAGAGTGATGAGAAACAAAATGTTGTTTGTCAAACTTACCTTATAAGAAATGTACACTTAATTACATTTTTTACTACATTTAAAAAAGTTATAATTTTTATAATATATATTTCAAAATTCAAGAGACAAGGCAGGAGATTAAAAGTCAAAAAAGGGTACTAAGAGATAAAGTAGGAGTGAAGGACACAGAAAGGGAAACAAAGGAATGGTGAAGGACAGAGACAGGGAAAAAGAAATAGAGGGTGAGCAAATTACTAAGAGGATAATGAGGTGGATAGATTCAGTGACAGAGAGGAAGAGAGGGAGAGAGAAATGAACTGAAGGTGAGTAAGATACTAAAGGAATGTGAGTTAGCAAAACTAAATGAAGAAAGCGGAGTAAGGAAAGGGGAGTGAGTGAGAGGGAAGGGGGAGTGAGTGAGGGTGCATTCACGACAATGACGGATGGAAGGTGAGTGGGAGTGAGTGAAGGGCGTGAGAGAGTGAGGCGACAATGGGACTGAGGGTAATAGAGAGGGAGTGAGGGAAGAGGAGTGAGGAAGTGGGAGGACACAGGGAGTGAGAGAAGGAGTGAGTAAAGTGGAGTAAGGTGACTGAGAGAAGGGGAATTACTGAGGGAGCAAAGGAAGGAAAGAAGGGGAAGGGGAATGAAGTAGAGGAACTGGGAAAAGGTGACTTTAGGAGGACAGTGAGGGTAAGGGGAGGTAAGGATGGGGAATGAGGATAAGTGAGGGAAGTGGAGTAAGGGAATGGGGTGAGGGAGGGTGAGAGAAGAGCAGTGAGGTGGAGGAAAGAGGAGTGATAGAGGGTGGATAAAGGCGAGTGAACGTAAGACAAGGGGAGTGAGGGAGTGAGGACATAGAGGTAGTAAAGGAAGGTGTGAGAGAAGGAGACTAAGTGAGGGAGCATAGAAAGATAAATAAGGGAGTGTTCATGAGTTAAAGGGAGTGAGTGTGAGGGAAGGGGAGTGACAAAGTGAGGGGATAGAGGGAGTGAGAGTAAGAGTGAGAGAGTGAGGGAAGGGGAGTGAGGATGTGAGAGGACAGAGGGAGTGAGTGAAGTAGTGAATTAAGTTGAGTAAGGTGATTGAGGGAAGGGGAATTACTGAGGGAGCAAAAGATAGAAAGAAGGGGAAGAGGAGTGAAGTAGAGTGACTGAGAGCTGGTAAGTGGTGGAGGGGACAGAGGGGAAGGGGAGTGAAGGAATGGAGAATGAGAGGTAGTGAGGGAAGTGGAGTAAGGGAACGGGGGTGAAGGGAGTGAGAGAAGGGCAGTGAGGGTGAGTAAAAAGGGGTGATAGAGGGTGGATAAAGGCAAGTGAGCGTGAGACAAGGGGAGTGAGGGAGTGAGGAGACAGAGGGAGTGAAGGAAAGAGTGAGAGAAGGGGACTGAGTGAGGGAGCAAAGAAAGGTAAGTGAGGGAGTGTAGGTGAGTTATAGGGAGTAAGCGTGACGGAAGAGGAGTGAGAGAGTGAGGGGACGGAGGTAGTGAAGCTAAGAGAGAGGGAGTGAGGGAAGGAGAATGAGGTTGTGACAGGACAGAGGGAGTGAGAGAAAGAGTGAGTGAAGTGGAGTAAGGTGAGTGAGGGAAGGGGAATGAGTGAGTGAGCGAAGGAGGAGTAGGATGACTGAAGCATAGGTACTGAGAGAAGGTGAATGGGGGATGAAAGTAAAAGGAAGGGGAGAGAAGGATGGGGAATGAGAGGTAGTGAAGGAACCGGAGAAAGGGAACGGGGGTGAGAGAACAGCAGAGAGCGTGAGTAAAGAGGGGTAAAAAAGGGTGCATAAAAGTGAGTGAGGGTAAGACAAGGGGAGCGAGGGAGTGAGGGGATAGAGGGAGTGAAGAAAAGAGTGACAAAAAGGGAATGAGTGAGGGTGAAAAGAAAGATAAGTAAGGGAGTGTGGCTGAGTTATAGGGAGTGAGCGTGACGGAAGAGGAGTGAGAGAGCGAGAGGATGGAGAGAGTGAGGCTAAGAAAGAGAAAGTGAGAGAAGGGGAGTGAGGATGTGAGAGGACAGTGGGAGTGAGAGAAGGAATCAGTGAAGTGGAGTAAGGTGAGTGAGGGAATGGGAATGACTGAGGGAGCAAAGGAAGGGAAGAGAGGGGAAGGGAAGTGAAGCAAGGGGACTAAAAGAAGGTGAGTGTATGAGGTGAGTGAGAGGAAGGGGAGTGAACATGGGGAATGAAGATAAGTAAGGAAAGTGGAGTAAAGGAACGGGGGTTAGGATGGGTGAGAGAAGAGTACTGAGGTTAAGGAAAAGAGTGATGAGGAAGTAAATTTTGTTTGTCAAACTTACCTTATAAGAAATGAACACTTAATTACATATTTTTACTAAATTTAATATCTGTGGAAGAGAAGAAAAAAAAATAAGTTATCATTTTTATAATATATATTTCAAAATACAAGAGACAAGGCAGGAGATTAAAAGTCAAAAAAGGGTACTAAGAGATAAAGTAGGAGTTAAGGACACAGAAAGGGAAACAAAAGAATGGTGAAGGACAGAGAGAGGGAAAAAGAAATAGAGGGAAAGCAAATTACTAAGAGGATAATGAGGCGGATAGATTCAGTGACAGAGAGGAAAAGAGGGAGGGAGAAATGAACTGAAGTTGAGTAAGATACTAAAGGAATGTGAGTCAGCAAAACTAAATGAGGAAAGTGGAGTAAGGAAAGGGGAGTGAGTGAGAGGGAAGGGGGAGTGAGTGAGGGTGCATTCACGACAATGACGGATGGAAGGTGAGTGAGAGTGAGTGAAGGGGCGTGAGAGAGTGAGGGTAACAAAAAGGGAGTGAGGAAGTGAGAGGACAGAGGGAGTGAGAGAACGAGTGAGTAAAGTGGAGTAAGGTGAGTGAGAGAAGGGTAATTACTGAGGGAGCAAAGAAAGGAAAGAAGGGGAAGGGGAGTAAAGCAGAGGAACTGGGAAAAGGTGACTGTAGGAGGACAGTGAGGGTAAGGGGAGTTAAGGATGGGGAATGAAGTGGAGTAAGGTGAGTGACGGAAGGGGAATTACTGAGGGAGAAAAGAAAGGAAAGAAGGTGAAGGGGAGTGAAGCAGAGAGACTGAGAGCTGGAAAGTGGTGGAGGGGAGAGAAGGGAAGGGGAGTGAAGGAATGGGGAATGAGAGGTAGTGAGGGAAGTGGAGTAAGGGAACGGGGTGAAGGAGAGTGAGAAAAGGGCAGTGAGGGTGAATAAAGAGGGGTGATAGAGGGTGGAAAAAGGTGAGTGAGCATGAGACAAGGGGAGTATAATATATATTTCACAATACAAAATACAAAATAACTTGTACAACATGTTATATGGTTTATTTTTGCTGTTCTCAGAATATATTGAATTTTACTTAAAACAGTGACTTCAATACTACTCATCATATGACAGCGGGCAAAAAAAACACAATCAAAAAGATTGTGTTTAAAAAACCCATACAACGTTTCAATAAATAATGTAAAATTTATAAAAAACATATCTTAACTCACTTTTGATCCACATACTTTTCCACGAGGCCAAATAGTATATGGAAAGTCATTTTCTTTGGAAATTACTCAACAGTATTCTTAAACTTCCATTTACCCGAGTTTCTGAAAGAAAAACTCCAACATCTTTTACATCATGAACCAATAGTTATATTTCCACCTCTGGCTTACTCATGATTAACATTTCCTATAATACTCATATCACTCACTATGTGATACACTTACACTACCTCTATGACAACTACAAGTTTTTTATTATCTTGATCACTCTCACTCACAAAGTAATTTTGAACAGCAAACTAAGTTTTATTAACTGCTCCAATCTTCATAGGCCAATTACCTTTCCTAAAATTTCGAATGTAAGAACACTAGGTAAGAATTTGGTAAGTCAAAAGGCAAACGTTTTTTAACCCCTTCCGCGCTCATGACGAGCTGAGCTCGTCATGAGTTACGCCGCTCGCACGCTCATGACGAGCTCAGCTCGTCATGTAACGCGGCTTTTCCAAAAACGCATTGCGCAGGGGGAACACCGCTACCGCGCATGCGGTTAAAAGTCAATTGAGTATCATTACAGTGTGTCCAGCCTTTTGGACATTTTAAATAAGCTGTGTAATGTCCTGATGTTGTCGAAGGACCATCATGGAAAATAATTGCTGCAGTTGCAAAGGTTCTTCCTGAAATTGATAAATGAGAAGCCACAAACGTTTTAATTAAAGTTGTCAGTTTAGTTCCATCAGGTCTACATCGTTGGAACATTAAAATTACATACTGTCCATATCTTTGTATAAATAATGTTGATAGCATTGCAGATTTACATTGAGTACAGACCATGTTTTGATTTGCAACTAGATTATTAAAAGACACAGATTTGCAGTCTGGTAAAGTCAAATATATAAATCTTTCCGTGTCTATTATAGTAGTACTTGAAAAGGAACAATTGTCGCAGTTATGCTGCCATTTATAAGAAAGGCCAAAAAGATTTTCTACATCTACACCTTCATCTTGCAATACAACAAGCATATACAGTAGAAATTCCTGACAATCTTGCTGAATATTCTGTGAAAATTGATTTAGACCAGAACATATGTCTAAAACATTTCGAATTTCAGAAACACTTTCCCCCAGATTCATCATTGTCATGTTTTGCGAGTCCTTAATAGCGATTATTAAGGAATCGCTATTAAAGACTCGCAAAATGGGATTCATGTAGAAATCGCAATATAACTTGCGATTTCTACCGCTTCCTTATTTGCAATTAGCAAATTGCTAATCGCAAATAAGGAATGACTCCCCATTCATTCCTATGGACCTAGAGGCCCATAGGAATGAATGGGGAGTCATTCCTTATTTGAGAGTAGCAATTTGCTAATCGCAAATAAGGAAGCGATTTCAAAGGTGCCAGGGGTGTCCAAAGGACACCCTCTAGCATCCCTGAAATGAAAATGTAGACTGATGTTGCGCACACACATTTCCAAAGGACATGTGTGTGTGTAACATACAACTTAGAAAAAGGCACTATAGTGCATTTTTCTAAGTTTTTGCTATTTACCACTAAGTTACACTTTGCGGTAAATAGCGGCCCCATATTGCGAATTCGCAATTTCAAAAAGGTTCATGAAAAGCATTTAAAGAATCTCTAATTGAGATTCCTTAAATGCGATTCTTCGCAATATAGCGATTTCTAGTATACCGATTTTTGAATTTGGGATGATGAATCCCAAATGCAAAAATTGCGCTCCAAAGGGCCAGATTCTCAGAATCTGGCCGTTTGCGAGCCGATTTTAGTATGATGAATCTGGCCGTTAGTATTTATGTTCTATCAATGCTACATTTCTCAAACACAGAATTCAACAAACAACAAAATCTTTGATCACGATTTTCAACAATCTGTTCTTGTACAGTTTGGAGGAAAAAAAAAACATTAACCACTACATTAGCATAGCAGTTGACACCAGAACTGTTTTCAAACTGAAATCCCAAAACATCTTTACTGAATCCTTTTCCTTTCTGCTTACAATTACTGGTTTGTATACTTTGTTTCTTTTTGCTACAACTTCACTAGAATTTTTCTCATTTCTTCTTTTTCGGCCTACTACACGCATTTCAAATAGAGGATATTGAGGTAAATTTGGAGCATACTCTCTTCTTAACCTATTATATTCTTTTACACAATTTAGATCTGCACTAATCTTTGTCTCATCAAAATCAATCAAGTACAATCCAGCTAAAGTTCTGACTCGAGATAAAGCAACATATGCCATACCCTCCTTGAACACAGAACTTCCAATATTCACCAAAGCACAATCTACACTTAAACCTTGAGATTTATGTATAGTCACCGCATATGCCAAAGAAACAGGAAACTGTTTTCGGCGGACATATAAATCTTTCACAAGCAAAAATCGAGCAGAACACCGACTGATTTGTTGTACTTCTTCAATACCATCAAATTTAATTTTTATAAATTCAATTCCATCTCTATTTCGGTAATCAACAACATGACCCATTGCTCCATTTACTAAACCTCTTTCCACATGTAAATTCTGTCGTAAAATTATACAACAATTTAAAGATGCATACAGAGTATTTTCCAAACCAGCAGTTTTAGATATTGTCTTCTCTAAAGAATCTAATTTTGATTTAAACTTTTCTGACAAAATAATAGTTGCTCCTTCATGATCTATTTTATCAATATCTTCCACTTTCACAATCTCTTGATTTTCTAACTTTAACATTTTGTTGTTGAAGATTGAACATTCTTGCAGAGTTGGCATCAAGCATATGACAGATTTGTTTTCAGGAATTTTCTTAAAAATATTCTCTGGGAGAATGTTTTCGTTTGGAAACAAATTTGAAATTAATCGTGCATGTAAAGCTTCTTTGCAATGCTCACTTACTTTTCCAATTCTTACATCTTGTAGAATATTTTTATAATCTTCATCCTTTGCCTGTCGCATATTTTGAAGCAGTTCTGCATATTTGAAATTTAACCATGTGTTAACATTTCCAATGCTTCCTAAGCACTTCCTGGTATCTTCATGCGTAAGCATTTTAAACACTGGTTGTCCTTTCACTGGAGTTAGCTGCAGTAGATCTCCAAAAACAATGATGTGTTTGCATCCAAATAACACATCATACTCTGTTCTAAGAATTTCTTGCATTCTTAAATGCACAAAAGCAAGCATTACATTTGACACCATGCTTACCTCATCAATGATACGAAGTTTTATTTTCTTTAGGACTCTTGAAACTTCACAACAAGCTTCTCCAGATAGCTTGTGGCATTGTAATTTATTATCATGCTCTACTGGCAGCATCAATAAACAATGTAAAGTAATCCCTTTAATGTTATGTGTTGCCAACCCAGTTGGAGCGGTAACAACACAATACAGCGATGACTCCGTTCTTTTCTGCAGATAAGTTGCAATTGCTTTAATCAGAAAACTTTTTCCAGTTCCTGCTTCTCCACTCACGTACAGTCGGACAGGTATAAATTATGTACATGAGCACTCTTTTTTCTCATGACATAAACCATGCTCAATCTGTTCTGTGACTTCGTCATATATTTGTCTCAGCTCAACGTTTAGTTCTTTTTCCAAATCTTCTAAGTTAACTACATCCTCCTGAGCTTGTTCCATGGCTCTTTCCACTTCATCCATGGCAGTTGCAGCTTCATTTTGGATAATTGGTCCTCCTAGTGGATCCTGACTCAATGAAGCAGAACTCTGACTATCTTGAGAACTGTCTCTAGCAATCTCTGCTGCAATTGTAGCTTCTTGCTGTATTTCCTCGTTCAACATTTGCAGATAATATGAAAAAACAGGACATTCTATGGTATCCTTGGTTGCATTGAACGAATCTTCATAACTGAGAAAATCTCCAAGTAGTTCCTCTTCTGTACGCCATGGCTTGAATAAGCATGAGCGGATTTTGCGTATTGGCAATCCGCGGATTTGCGGATTTGCGGATTTCGAAAATACGCAAAATCCGCGGATCCTAGCGTATTTTTTTTGTTTTTGTGTTCGCACGGGTTTCTGCAAGTTCGCGAGGGTTTTATTGTACAAAACGCTTGCGAACGTGCAGAAACCCGTGCGAACACAATGTGCCTGGGTATTGCGTTCGTGAAAGTCAAGGATGCAAAGTCTATCCAGCATCACAGCTGATTTTCGATGGTAGATTTGGGAAGAAGGCACATCTGCCCAGCCTTGACAACGCTTACGATTGTTTTTGGGCTGATGAATGAGTCACTGAATTTAAGCTTCAACTAGGGCACATGCTTTATTGATATCTGTAAGTGCTTCCTGTTGAGGTTTAATTTTTGTGCCAGGACCATCGTGCCAGAATGAACCCTGCCCTTCATATTTATTCAAGAATACGCCACCGTTTTGTGCCATACCTCTACTCAACTGGAGTACTTTCTACTGGATAATCAGTAAGTGCTACCTCGTTGGGTAAATGTATAGTGCTTTTACTATACTACAGCTTCCTAAAGTGCCAGAGAGTTGTCTACAGCGACCATGTGTGTGTTACTATGCAATCGCCCCGAAGGGCGCAGGGGTCCCTTGAGTGAGCTGCTGTTGTATTTTACAATGGCGCCAGCAAGCTGCCAGCGCCGTTGTAAAATAGTTACAAAGTTAGCTTGCACAGGAAGCACTTAGATAAAATAAAGCAGCACCTGCTTCGTTTTATCTAGTGGTTCCTGTGCAAGCTAACTTTGTAACTATTTTACAACGGAGCTGGCAGCTTGCTGGCGCCATTGTAAATTAGTTACATGAGTGGGGGTTCAACTTTTGAACCCGTTACGTCTGCGCAGATTTTTTTTTTCGGATTTTGTGGGAAATCCGTAAAATACGCGGATTACGGATTCCCCAAAAATCCGAAAAATCCGTGGGCGTAATGGATTTACCGCTCATGCGTAGGCTTGAAGAGTTACAAAAGAGCTAAATAGTAAAATTCCCTTTTGTCAGGAGATTCACAACTCAATTTTCGATGATTAATCAAATGGCCTTTTCTTTGTTTCACCAGACATCCTTCACATCCAATTATAGCATATACACCTTTATTGATATCTTCTGTGATGTTCCTCTTAAAAGTATAGGTTTGCAGAACTTCATAGAGACAAACGTTCTCAAGATGACTACTTCTATTTGGATAGTATGTATCCAACATGTTTGTCTTCAAAATATCTGTACTGTTTGGTTCTTTCTCCGCCAAATACTCTATTTCTTGTACAGATTTCAAAACTCTATTTCGTGTTGCAGCAAGACCTAGACTCACCCAAACGATTGTTCTAGATTTGGCATATAGACTTGCTGATGATAACCGATCAGAACATTCATATGCTTCAATTTCTCGATGCGACAACATCATCAGACTGTAACTTTATAATTTCTTACTTAGACTCTTTTCATGTGAAATTTCCTCCCACATTTCCTTCAGTTCCGTCTTTTCTGATTTTGTGATGTAAGACGTCACATATCGAGCCACAGCAATAGAGTTGTCAGCAACATATTGAATATCCATGTTAGCATTCCACATTGACAAATCGACTGGGTTGTAGTCATTTATGTATTTCGACTCTTCATTTCTTCTTAGGTTGTATGTATTTTTCTGTGATTTTCTTGTCACAGTATGTTGCAGAGAAGACATAAAATTGTTCACTCTTCCTTTCGATGTTACTGGACGTGGAAATGCAAAACGACATTTTGTGTAGAACTTGTCCCTGGATTTGTATTTTCGATGACAGTATTTTCCACAACGATGGGTTTGAAAGCGTAAAACTTGATTTCTTAAATTGTTTTCTTCTGTACTTTTCGGAACAGCACATGTAGAATACTGTTCAATGACACTCATCACCGTGTCATCCGAATCTGTTCCAAATTTGGGTGCATCTTTAATCCATAGCAGCATATGTATGTGAGGAGCACCTCTTGCTTGATACTCCTTTCTCCAAAAGAAATACCAAACCCTTTCCAAGCGGAGGATTTTTTTTGTTTGTGATGAAAGACATCATAGCTTCAAACCTATGATTGAAATACCTGCATACATTAACTGGATCCAAAGAGCACAGTTCTCCAGGTGTCTTGTATTCAATATTTTCAATGTTTGCATTTGCCTCTCGTAGAAATTGAAGTAAGTCTTCCCAAGCATACTCAGCACAGCTAAGAGTGAGGAACCATGTAGGAGTTCCTAAGTTTCTTAACATATATTTCAATTCCCCATGACGACGGTACCAATACTCGTTAGTACCACGCTGACATGCCATGAGATTAATTAGCTGAGATTCCAAAACACTGTCTTGCAGTTTGACTTTATCCATAAAGTCCCTTGCCGAAACATTTTGCAGATGTACTCCACTTTTTAGTATATGGTTCACTGCTTAAGAAAGTCCAGACAAGTCACTCTCAAACAGTAGATGAAACAAATATGGAATGCATTGACGAAACCTTGGATCTTCTGCATATAGTCTTAAAGTCCGGTATTCAGATGCAGGAATTTGAACAGGTCATTCGTCATATCGTCCACCTTGACCTGTTGGAAATAACTGTGGAAAACAACAAGCTTCCAAACTTTCTTCCCATACACTAATGGGACTTCCTTTTGCTTCTTTCATTTGAAACAAGTCAATAGCATTCCCCATTACTTCTTTGGAATGCAATGGATGAACACTATCATGTTCATAAATTTCTTCACTTCTAGAGACATCAACTTTTTCAATTTGTCCAGCTGGGAAATCACTATCCTCTTCTACAGTTGTTTCCTCTTCTCCTACATATACATTTTTGTAGTAGTGATTAATTTTTTACCAAATACAACATTACCTTTTTGACTTTCCTAACATCCACTAATTCTTGCCAGATTTTCTTACTCTTTGTTGGAACACCATTAACTAGAATAACCAGAGGTTCCTCTTCTAGTTTTTCGACACCAATTGTATCAATATTTTTCTTAAAATCTAGAGGCAAATAAACAACTCTTCCCTTTAATCCTAACTGTAAATCTGAAGGAGGCAATTTCCCTGTCTTAGGCTCCATGCGAACAATAGCCTGAAAAGGATGCACACATTGAATCAGAATAGACTCATAGGTATTTAAATCCATCAATTCAGATGGAATGTCTACCAACTCCAGATTATTATGAACAGCTCTAGCAGGCATTCTGTTTTCATTTAATTTATTATAACAATATTTACAAATACGTTGATCAGAACCCAAATCAAAACAATTTTCTACAAAAAAATAAGTTGCAAAATCCTTCCACTCATCATTATTTTCCATTTCACTTTTTACATATAAATCAACTAATCTAGTCTGATTCTTATAATGAGTTCGTCGAAAACACACACAAGAAAAATTAGGCCTTTCACTTGAATTGACCTTAAACTTTGTAATTTCATGTTCAAATTTTTCTGTACTTGAAATCTGTACATTCTCTTCCCCATTACCTTCTATTACTGTATCAGTTTCTGCAATGTCCTCTTTTTCACCAAAGTAACAAAACTCAATTTCTTGACAAATGTTCTTCACATCTAATTCAGTTCCATGCAAAAGAGCACTGTTTAACTGTTTTAGCTTAAGTGCTGGACTTTTTGCATAATACAACCTTCTCACTAATTTCCTCACTTTATTATGATGCACTGCTAACATCCTAAAATGGTGAAAAACACTCTGACATACTTTTCTTGAAAGAAAAGCCAGTAAATGCCCATGCAAACCTGTTTTTTCTCTCACTCTACAAGGATCTAACTCTTGTGAAATATTCATCTTTTGTTTTAGACTTTTCTTAGTATATGCCCGTAAGAAATTCAGAAACAAATCAATTGAATCCTGTCGCACACTACAAGTACTACTATAATTCCAAGTATACACTGGAGCCTTAGGACATCTCCCTAAAACTTCATCAGCTAACACCTCTACTGCATTTCTGGCACAATTTTTTCTTTTTCACCTGGACAACCGTCCTTCACCTCATGCTCGACCACTGGTGTCAACTGCATGCACCAAATCATTATCCTTAAAGTAACTCTCTTCATTATAAAATGGCTCACAACTTGAACTATGCTTCTATTCTCCAGAAAAAACATCACAAAAATTAGTCCGATTAATTACTCTTTTCCACTTACATTTTGATTTGAAAATATTGATTACCTTATCTAGTGTACGAATTCGATTGATTACTGAACCATATAATTTATTTTTCACTTTAAATGCCTGATCCGCAATCTTCACTATCCTTTTTTTTTCTTGTAAAAATCACTCTTCTTTTGATACATCTTTACATTTTTTAATAAATTTGAAACTATTCTGTTATAAAACATTCGTCTACGAATGTCAATAAATTGATTTCTCCTTCTATTGCTATAGACAATATCATCTCCTTCTACAGGTCTAACATTTTTTGAGGGGCACAGTTTTTTGTTTGTATTTACAGATGTTTTATTTTTCTTTGAAAGAACATCTTTTTTTTTTTTTACATTTCATTAATTTCCTTAAAAACTGCTTTGTTTGCTTACCAGGAGCATTTTTTTTTCACTGATGATTGTGTTTTGGATGCATCTTCTAATTGATTTTTCTTGGACCATAAATCATGTTTATAAACTTTTTGTCGTCTTTCCTTCGTCAGCATATTCTTTTATCAAGTCAAATTTGCTTTATTCGTGATACACACATAAAAGCTTTTACATACATAAAAATCCATTAAAAGACTTGATTTGTGTTTCTTAAAAATAGAACTATGAACAATTAAAAATACAACAATTAAATCTTGAGTTAAGAATGTAAAAATATAAAAAAATAAAAAAATGCAGATGTTTTTATAGCACGTTATTTACAATAATCCGCTTATAAATTTTTGTCTAATGGACCATGACCACCCCAGATATTTGGCAGTGGCTATTAATATAGGTAATGATGAATTAG
Source organism: Lissotriton helveticus (assembly GCF_964261635.1). Lineage (NCBI taxonomy): Eukaryota > Metazoa > Chordata > Amphibia > Caudata > Salamandridae > Lissotriton > Lissotriton helveticus. The sequence goes on from NC_136057.1 coordinate 825,738,539, forward strand.
TGTGAATAATTCTTAAAGCTACTGCACTACTTGTCGTTCCTAAATTTTTACACATAGGAGTTAGCCAAATACGTCTGGGTTCCACATATGATTTACATACAAACATACAAATAAAAAGTGCCCAATGGTTTCATTATGCACTCCACAAGATGGACAAATTTTAATTGATAAGCCGCCCCACCTGCCAGTTAAAGATCTCAACGGAATGGCACCTGCTCTGATCTGGAAGAGCAACCTCCTGTCCCTTGGGTTGGTGATAACATCCCAATACGGTTCAAAATTGGGGAGGGACTTTGTTTCCAAGAATCTTCCTGCCATAGACTCTGGGTTGGTTTCATTCCAGATTCGTTCTGCCACCCTGTCCCAATAGATCTTTTTAAGGACTTGTTTTGACGGAAAAGAAACACTCTCTGGATTTTCCCATAATAGATGTAAACCAAGAGCCCTCAACATGTTTCTGAGTTCTTTTAACCAACCTATTTTGTGAAAAACATCAGCTCTGATAACATCCTTAAACCCCTCAGCATAATATAAAAGTTCAGGCGTTGTCCAAAGTCTGCGCCAGTACAATACTGGACGCAACCTTGCAAGGTCGACAACCAACTTCCTGCCCTGATCAAACTTAAGTGGTAGCAAAGGAGACCCTTTAGGAAGACCAGTAATGAGTCTAAAAAATGTATTTTCCGCAGTCTGTAATGGTTGCAAGTTCTCATAACACCATAGCTCTGCACCATAAAGGGTTGATCCGAGCGCTTTAGCCTCGTACACCTGTAATGCTGGTTTAACCGGTTTTGTTAGGGATTTTCTATGTTCAGAGCCCAATGCACCGGCTATTTGCTTATGTTTCACGGTTGTAATGTCAATGTGCTTGGTCCATCTTAGGTCATTCGATACGTGGATTCCCAGATATGTGAAAGCATTTACCACCTCCAAATGTCTGCCATTCATAACAATTCGAGGGCTGTGGCTACGACGAGGATTAAAAACCATCAGATTAGTTTTGGCCACATTTATCTCCAAGCCGTGGTCCTTCCAGAATTGTTCAAAAATAGATAAAGCGTGCTGTAAACCACTTGGGGTTTTAGATAAAATCAAAGTGTCATCTGCAAACATTAAAATTGGTATTTTGGATCCAGCCAACGAAGGGGCGTCCACATTTGCAGCCAGCATCCGGGCAACAACACCATTAATATATAGCGTGAACAATGTAGGAGCCATTTAGCAGCCTTGACGAACACCCTGCTCAACAGGGAATTCTGGGGTGACCATTCCATATCCTCCCCACGGGATCTTCGCAAAGTTTGACTCATGGAGCCTCATTATCAGTGTCAGAAGGTCGACAGGGAGGCCCAGGCTCTTCAGCACCTGCCACAGCTTGGCCCTTGGGACCAAGTCAAAGGCAGCCCGCAAGTCAACAAATGCTGCGTACAGGCTGCCCTTGCCCAGCACCACAGTTTTCCACTGGAGCAAAGTGAAGCGGAATACCTGACCCATTGTACTGACCAGATTTTGAAAACCAGCCTGGAATTGTGACATAGCGTTATTTTCTTCAACCCACTCCAAAAGTCTGTTTACAACCACCCTACTAATCACCTTTTGTATGGTGTCAATTAGGATTATGGGCCTGTAGTTTCCTGGGAGAAATCTATCACCTTTTTTGAAGACAGGGATGATAACTGCCCCTTTCCATGACACCGGAATATTGGCACCTTGGGCGATTGCATTAAGGAGGAGAAGAATATATTTGCCCCAGCGTTCCTTATCACTAATGAAAAGGTCCGCTGGGACACCATCCAATCCCGGGGCTCTACCACTTGCCACTGTACTCAGGGCCATCATAACTTCTCTTTTATTAAATAAGTTGCCTTCACAGTAGGAAGGGCCAAGGTCATCCAAAGAAGTGTTAAGCAGGGGGGCGGCGTACTGGGGCCTGAAAAATTCTACCCAGTTCTCCTGGGATACATTGTTATTGGGTGACTCCGCTACACCCCCTTTACCCCACTTTATAATGTTCCAAAATGACCTAGAATCTTTTTTGTCACTTGCCTCCCTTAGCTCTTGCCAATGAAGCTCATCCCACAGCTTCTTAGCTTTGATGATACTTTTTTTGTAATCTAAGCGACGAATAGAGACCAAATCCCTCCCTTTGATCGCTGCTCCTAGAGCCAATCTTGAGGCCCTACACTCAGAATTATACCACCTAGACTGTTTTAATTTGTTCTCATTACTTCTCTTTTGTGGTTTTTGAAAATGAACCTTAATGTTTGAAAAAAGATTTTCATGAATTGTAGTCGCTAAGTCACTGCCTGGGTCTATTGGGTTTAATTCCTCTAGAGATGTTACTGCTTCATCGACCTGGGCATTAATAATGTCGATAGTCTGCTGACTGTTTTTGACCTTTATCCATTTTAGTCGGCGCATGTCATTAGTTGGGACAACCAAGGGGACTTTATCTACTGTATCTGACATTGCAGCACCGGTTGAGGCCCACCACTTGTGCTCAACACACAATGGATTGTGGTCACTTTCTATTCTGGATCTAACCTTCATGTCAACCACTGACCCCCAAAGATTTAAGCTAATAGGACGTAATCTATTCTGCTCCTATGCCGTCCGTTGTCGTACGTGTAAGCCCCTTCCTTGTCGCTTAGAGTCCTCCCATTCATTGCCCTCAAACTATTTTCATAACAAATGGCATTTAACCCCTTCGACGCTGATGACGAGCTGGGCTCGTCATGAGGTAGCCTCCTCGCACGCTCATGACGAGCCCAGCTCGTCACGTAAAGTGCGCTTTTGAAAAAGTCAGCGTACGAGCGGAATTCCGCCCGCACGCATGCGGTTAAAGCAATGGTATCCTCCGTCCAACGAGTAATTGGCTTCAGATTTAATTTTGGAACGCCCCATTGCCTGTCCTCATCATCTCCAGAAAAATCGTTTTGGATATCCAGCGGCTCGAAAGTCCTGTTTAGATCGCCCGCTATCACAACACTATTTTACAGTGAATGGGTCTCAAGAAGGGAGCCCAAAGCCGCACAAACTTCTGACCTCCCTTTCTTGTTACCTCTGGCATAGACGTTATATATATCGAGCATACCCGCAGGACCCAGATTTATTCTGATGAGTTGGATATCTCTACTTCTAGTATCGACTACTTTAATGGTCAGCTTTAAACGCTGCCGCACCCAAATAGTAAGGCCATCCATTGGTCGACCCTTGGGACCCTTAAGTGCTGAGATATAGTAGTTCAGGTAACCCTCAGAAAAAGCGGGTTCACAAAGCCAAGTCTCCTGAAAGATACACAGATCAAAGATATTTATAAAATCTTTCCAATCTTGGGATTCCTGCTTAGTTCCTAGCCCAGCTAGGTTCCACTAGACTAATTTGCCTGCCTCTACCTCAGTAACTTCAGTGAATCCACTTGTGATAGGTAAAGTGGATGTTTCAGACACCCCAGTATCGTCTTTGCACATAGTTGTATTGTGCAACTCTGCAGGTAGAATCAGCCCGCCGTTTGTCCCAGATTTTAGCTTAACTTTTCGACGATGGCTAGCACCCATTGGTTGGACACCCACTGGCGAGGGTGGCCCCTTACTTCCCTCTTTATTCATAGTCTGCCCGTTAATTTCTGTCCCTGCAGCCTTATTTATTGGACGTCAGTCATTATTGTCCAATCCGGAGCAGTTGCTTTCGCACGCTTGTCCCATGAACCTTGAAGTTTGCAGCTGAAGCTGGGGACAAGATTTCCTTAGCTGGATCAAGGATGGTGCAGGGGCACTAGTTCTAAATTCTAGGGCAAAAAGATTTTCAGCCAGTGATGCATGTTTCAAGGTTAGTTCAATAGAGTCATATTTATGATATGAAGTGCTAATTCTTTTAGCCACTAAGATATCATCCCTTATTACTGAGCGACATCCTCTAACATACCGCAGCCAATGAATGGCTTTGTTTGTTAAGGAGTCCGGTAGCTCAGCTCTACTGTTGATCAATTTGGGGACGTTGGTCATATATATTTTATTACCAGAGTAGCCTTTATGAATTGCACTGGTCCCTATACCTTCCTGCCTACCAGCACCCGAATTTTTATCCTGCTCTCTTGATCCCAAGGGTATGGGTCGCTCTAATGGTGTTGAATCAGGCCTTTGACGAATTGCCGGGGCCTTCCTTGCCACGTCAACATGACCAGGGGTGGATCCTTCTTTCGTATTTATCTTTCTAGTATGACAAGCCTTAGTAGGGTCAACTGTAGATGGTACAACTACATTGTTACTGTTATCCATGGCAGGAGCTCGCTGAACCTTAGTTTTTAGTGGATAAGAGCCTTGCTGGCTAATTGAAGCATTCAGTTGTATTTTTCTCTCTCCTAGGTGCTCAGCCCTAACTAGTGTAGTTAGGTTTTGTACTAGGGACCTTAATGAATCAATTTCGTCACGAAGAAGTATTACAAGATTTATTAAATTGGTAACTTCTTCAGTGACCACTGCACCCCCAGTACTATTGTTATTTACCCTAGCGGCTAGCCTATCTTTCTGCTCGCCAACAGGTCCAGTAACTAGTAGCGTCTGGGGGTCAGGGGGCCCACTATGAATGTCAGCCAGGACCGTAAACCTATTATGGCATGGTATCTGGGGGACAGTAATAGTTGATGAGCCCTCGCTCATAGTGCTAACAGCTAGATCCTGATCTATGTCTTTTAGGGCCTCACTCTGTATAATTAGACAATCCCCATTGTCTGCCTGATTATTGGTTTTTAGTTTTCTCTTTGCACGAAACATAGCTGGTATAGTGGGTGAGTCATTAGTAGCATCTACTACCCTTATTGCATCCTCACCCTTCTCACTTACTATCTCTCCGTAACCCTGACCGTGGTCAGTTTCTAGAATCTCTCTACAATTGTCGACAAGATCATTAATTCGGTCCATAACACTTGCTACTGGGTGGCTAGAAGACTTTCTCGTTTTTTTCCCTTCCGTTGGTTAGGGGGTTTACCATCTCCTCCCCCCACCTCCATGCATTTGCGTTTCCCCATCTTTCCAGTAGGCGCGCTACTACAGTACAGGTCTTTGAGATACAATCAATGTGTGCAAGTTTTGCTCGGGACTGCCCTCACCTTGCTTTGTCTTTATGCGCCTTCTGTACGCAATGGCCCCAATATCAGATGTTAATGATGTGGCCCTGCCCTGCCTCTTCCTGCCGATGACGGCTGTAGACGGCCCGCCCTTTGCCCGGGCTTAGCCCGGCGCACTCCCGCGCGCTCCCGCGCCGCGGGAAAGTAAGTTCCTTAAATTGCGCCTCAAGCTGGGGGCGTGCCGATGGTCCGGGCCAGGTGTGTGAGGTGAGAGGGAGTCTTGGGACTCGTAGTCCCCTGGAAACAGCAGCGAGGATGTAGGAAGCGCCTTTCTCACTCAGGGCGCTGGGCAACGCAGGTAACTCTCCCGTTGGTGGTCAAAAGCTCATTTCCCTTACACACACCGCAGAACCAAAACGCTACCAGCAGCAGCGCTGCAGGACCCGCGATAGCGGGTTCGCGAGGTCTTTTGAATGCGCCTAAAGCTGGGGGCGTGCCGATGGTCCGGGCCAAGTGTGTGAGGTGAGAGGGAGTCTTGGGACTCGTAGTCCCCTGGAAACAGCAGCGAGGATGTAGGAAGAGCCTTTCTCACTCAGGGCGCTGGGCAACGCAGGTAACTCTCCCGTTGGTGGTCAAAAGCTCATTTCCCATAACACACCACAGAACCAAAACACTACCAGCAGCAGCGCTGCGGGACCCGCGATAGCGGGTTCCGCTAGTTCTTTTGAATGCGCCTCAAGCTGGGGGCGTGCCGATGGTCCGGGCCAGGTGTGTGAGGTGAGAGGGAGTCTTGGGACTCGTAGTCCCCTGGAAACAGCAGCGAGGATGTAGGAAGCGCCTTTCTCACTCAGGGCGCTGGGCAACGCAGGTAACTCTCCCGTTGGTGGTCAAAAGCTCATTTCCCTTACACACACCGCAGAACCAAAACGCTACCAGCAGCAGCGCTGCGGGACCCGCGATAGCGGGTTCCGCGAGGTCTTTTGAATGCGCCTCAAGCTGGGGGCGTGCCGATGGTCCGGGCCAGGTGTGTGAGGTGAGAGGGAGTCTTGGGACTCGTAGTCCCCTGGAAACAGCAGCGAGGATGTAGGAGGCGCCTTTCTCACTCAGGGCGCTGGGCAACGCAGGGGACTCTCCCGTTGGTGGTCAAAAGCTAATTTCCCTTACACACACTGCAGAACCAAAACGCTACCAGCAGCAGCGCTGTTTCTATAGATGATTGCAATCTGTGGTAAAGAAAAAATAACATATTATAGACCTCTACAAACATACTACATCGCAATTACAATAAGTAAATGATATAAACACTAGTTTACAACATAAGTAAGTTTATACCACAGCAACAGTGTCACTACAACAGTGCAGTACAGTTTCATTATTAATCTCACTCTCTGCCTGCACCATCTTACTCTGCGCCTGTGTCTCATGTCACTCTGTGCCTGTGTCTCATGTCACTCTGTGCCTGTGTCTCATCTCACTCTGTGCCTGTGTCTCATCACACTCTGTGCCTGCCCCATCTCTCTCTTTGTGTGTGTCATTTCTCTCTTTGCGTGTCTCATCTCACTCTATGGCTGTGCCTCATCTCAATCTGTGCCTGTGTCTCATCTCACTCTGAGCCGGTGTCTCGTCTAACTCTGTGCCTGTGTATTATCTCACTCTGTGCCTGCCCCATCTCTCTCGTTGTGTGTGTCATTTGTCTGTTTGTGTGTGTCTCATCTCACTCTGGTAAATGTTTTATGGTAAAAAGTATGGCTTTAACATTTTTGACAAGGATCACACTGAGTGTCTGTATGAAATAAGGAATTATATTTTCACATTTTTGAATAATGTCACCTGTGTCTGCTCACAGTATACAACTCTAAGCTTAAAGGGTACTCTGTGCCTGTGTCTCACCTCACTCTGAGCCTGTGTGTCATCTCACTCTGTGCCTGCCCCATCTCTCTCTCTTTGTATGTGTCATTTGTCTGTTTGCTTGTGTCTCATCTCACTCTGTGCCTACCCCATCTCCAGGGTGTGCAAAAAACAGACCATATATATATAAGCAAGACATAACATTCCTTTTTCATTTCAACAGCGCACTCTGGATCTTTATTGCACAGCTTAGAGCCTATTTGTGAAGTAAGAGGCCTAACAGACATGCTGCCTAAGAATCTCTACTAGTACATATCCAAAAGAATAACTGACTTCAAGAATACATGTATTCCCATATTTTTAAACACATCAACTAAGCAAATTATTCACCCAGATTCATTTAAAATCAAGCTTGACTCGCAGTGTGATCTTAGGCACATGACCAGGATGTTCCATGTAATCTACCATGTCTGTCTCTGCATGCAATATGTGTGTCTCTGCTCATACTATTTCACTGTCTCTACTGGCAAAAAACAGACCACATATATATAAGCAAGACATAACATTCATTTTTCATTTCAACTTTATTGCACAGCTTAGAGCCTATTTGTGAAGTAAGAGGCCTAACAGACATGCTGCATAAGATTCTCTACTAGTACATATCCTAAAGCCAAACTGACTTCAAGAATAAATGTATTCCCATATTATAAACACATCAACTAACCAAATTATTCACCCAGATTCATTTTAAATCAAGCTTGACTCACAGTGTGATTTTAGGCATATGACCAGGATGTTACATGTAATCTACCATGTCTGTCTCTGCATGCAATATGTGTGTTTGTGCTCATAGTATCTCACTGTCTCTACTGGCAAAAAACAGACCATATATATATATATATAAGCAAGACATAAAATTCCTTATTCATTTCAACGGCACACCCTGGATCTTTATTGCACAGCTTAGAGCCTATTTGTGAACTTAGAGGCCTAACAGATATGCTGCCTAAGATTCTCTACTAGTACATATCCTAAAGCCTAACTGACTTCAAGAATACATGAATTCCCATATTATAAACACATCAACTAAGCAAATTATTCACCCAGATTTATTTTAAATCAAGCTTGACTGACAGTGAGATCTTAGGCACATGACCAGGATGTTACATGTAATCTATCATGTCTGTCTCTGCATGCAATATGTGTGTTTGTGCTCATACTATCTCACTCTCTCCAATGGCAAAAAACAGACCATATATATATATAAGCAAGACATAACATTCCTTATTCATTTTAACAGCACACCCTGGATCTTTATTGCACAGCTTACAGCCTATTTGTGAACTAAAAGGCCAGACAGACATGCTGTCTAAGATTCTCTACTAGTACATATCCTAAGGCCTAACTGACTTCAAGAATACATGTATTCCCATATTATAAAAACATCAACTAACCAAATTATTCACCCAGATTAATTTTAAATCAAGCTTGACTCACAGTGTGATTTTAGGCATATGACCAGGATGTTACATGTAATCTACCATGTCTGTCTCTGCATAAAATATGTTTGTTTGTGCTCATACTATCTCACTGTCTCTACTGGCAAAAAACAGGCCATATATATATAAGCAAGACATAACATTCCTTATTCATTTCAACAGCACACCCTGGATCTTTATTGCACAGCTTACAGCCTATTTGTGAACTAAGAGGCCAGACAGACATGCTGCCTAAGATTCTCTACTAGTACATATCCTAAAGCCTAACTGACTTCAAGAATACATGTATTCCCATATTATAAACACATCAACTAAGCAAATTATTCACCCAGATTCATTTTAAATCAAGCTTGACTCGCAGTGTGTTCTAAGGCACATGACCAGAATGTTACATGTAATCTACCATGTCTGTCTCTGCATGCAATATGTGTATTTGTGCTCATACCATCTCACCATCTCTCACCATCTTACATTTTACCAAAAAACATGTAGTATAGTAAATCGTTTTACACACAAAGCACAGCCCATTCAAATGATCACTATATTACAAGAAAGAAACGTGACTCATTTTTAAAATACAATTCCAATATGCACCATTCATTTTTTTGCCAACATTACATAGTAACATGAGACACAATGCAAGAATAAACAAGCCCAATATGCTGCTTAATCTTCCCCATAGTGCAGTGGTTCCCAAACTTTTTTGACCCGTGGCTCCCTTGACCTAATTGGCAGTTGGCCGTGGCTCCCCACAATTTTTTTACCCGCACACCGGGGTGCCACGGCGCACCCTTTGGGAACCACTGGTCTACATGAAGAATCAAGCCTAGACGTGATGAAGGATTCAGAGAGTAGCCATCACTGTCATAAAACTTTATTTGCAATCACAAAGATCTTATAAAGTACATCTCAATGCATACATAGAGTAGTAAAAAGCACTCGCACTAAAAGTAACCAGGCTAGAGAAAGGCTCAAGGAGCTCTGTGGCGTTACAAGAAGTTTACGTGAGGTGGGCTCTGATCATGGGTATCCGCAGAAATGTTTTCGGAGGGGGGCACATTTTTAACTTCTTCACCATCCCCCTTGCACCCTTCTCCCCTCTGCCTTGCACCCTTCTCCCCCTTCCCCTTGGACCCTACTTCACCTCAGCCTTGCACCCTTTTCTACCTTGCACCGTTCTCCCCTCTGCCTAGCACCCTTCTCCCCTCTGCCTTGCACCCTTCTCCCCTCTGCCTTGCACCCTTTCTCCCCTCACACTCTCCAACATGCAGCAGTCACGAGTGACGACCCCTCAACGAGGAGTGAGGCAAAGACAGAAGCTGGCAGAGTGCGGCTGCATCAGGGCATAAGGCGCCCACCCAACGCCCTCCAACAGGCCGCTCACCCTGCACGCACCCAATGCTCTCCACCAGGCCCCTGAACCTGCACCCACCCAACGTTCTCCACCAGGCCCCTGACCCCGCACCCACCCACCCAACGCTCTCTACCAGACCCCTGACCCTGCACCCACCCTACGCTCTCCACCAGGCTCCTAACCCTGCACCCACCCACCCAACACTCTCCACCAGGACCCTGACCCTGCACCCACCCACCCAACATTCTCCACCAGGCCCCTGACCCCACACCCACCCACCCAACGCTCTCCACCAGACCCCTGACCCTGCACCCGACCCGAAGAGCACCAGTCACATTACACAAGGATACATTCATGTATTCTGTTTTTGTAGGCTCTGGGAGATTAAGTGATTTGCCCAGAATGACACCGGATTCTGAGCTGACGTCGAGGGTCGAACCCAGTTCCCCAGCTCCAAAATTGGCAGCTCGCAGTTCCAGTACATTTTGAGGATAATTATATATTTTTTTCAGACCCACATGCTGCACAGCGGCGCGGCGCCCCTGGCTTCCCTTCATGGCGCACCAGGGTACTGCGGCGCACACTTTGGGAACCACAGATGTATGACATAGATATTAAGAGTGTACTCCCTGGACAGGTCCTGAGCATGGGTAGAGGAGGGGAGAAGATGGAGCTTGAGGTCAGAGCTACCCACTTTGGAACTGAGGAATTAGGTTTGATTCTGGTTTTGGCTCAACATCCTGTGATCCTGGGCAAATCACTTAATCTCTCCGTATCTAAAAAAGGAACATGTCCTTATGAAATGTCATTGGTGCTCATGTAAAGTACTCCAATATGTTTGGTTTGGGTTTGCTCTATATAAAAATTGAGGGGGAAAAAATGAAAAAATTAGTTTAATTTACTCTTTCAATGCTATTTGCATCTAAATAACCAAAGGTGCTCATGACTCCACAAGGAGCATGACCCCCTCCTGTGCTGCAACACCTTCCTTTCTGCCACTGACCAGCATCTCTTTCACAGCTCATCAGCAGCTGAAAGAGTTGATTGCCCCCCCACCCCCACACCCACCCCGCCGGCCGCCGTGATGCTCTGCTTCAGAAAGGCAGACTAGGGCAGAGCAACCTATTCATCACGGAGGCGAAAGTGACGGAGGAAGGCCTACTGTTTCTTACAGATATATCTTTACAGAAGGTGAGTAACTTGTGCTTTGTAGCTTATTGAGCTGTACTGCAGACATGCACCAAAGCTATTCGTATGGTACACGGTGAACTGAAACATCGCAAAGTAGAAGCACTTGAGGGCAGCAGAGAGTACTTCAAATGTTGTATTGACATCTGATGCAACTTCCTATCGACCACCGAAAAAGTCCAGACGAGTCCAGCATATTATGCTGCCAAATATCAAATGTCCCATGCAAATAATCTTGTCGGAGCTGCTGGGCGGAAAATATCCATATTTCATATCGGTTATAATTTCTGAGAAATATCCTGTTCGAAGGTCACACCTAAATATGACCTTATGCCCCATATCAAATTGAAAACAGTAAAGCATCTTTTGAAAATAAAACCGTAAACAAGCACTTGGCAAACTGTGCTCGTCCGATGAAATAAATGTTTAACTTCCTTCCTATATTGCAACCATACATTATACAGCTGTTTTCAAACGGGAAAAATATGTTTTTTAGCAAGCCAGAAGCAATCCCTTACTACTCAATACAAGCCCGTGAGGATCTGGAAGTACACAGGTGACATCCACTTGTGACACGCATGTTCAAGATGGGTGAAAAAGAATATCTCCAACATTTTCTATTGCTATGCTAGTTTCACCATTCGCTTAAGAGGGCAACTAACTGTTTGTGGAACCATTTAAGAGGCAGACTTGCCCCTATTCATCACGGAGGCGAAAGTGACACATTCTTAGTGTGACACTTCCTTTCCCAGATTGTGCGCGGCGCCCCTGGCTCCTGATAACGGCGCACCAGGGCGCCGCGGCGCACAGTTTGGGAACCACAGCCATAGTGCATACAGCACTCTATCTATATTAAATGAATCATTACTCACCTTTAAAATTGCTTTTGAAGATTTAGAACAGTGTCAATCACACATACCAGATTTTCTTAAGCAGAATCTCTGAAATGCACATCAAACACTGCAACCACAAATGGCCCTGATTCCCTGTAATTCTTCACACATATCCCTGGACTTAACCAATCAAAATTCTTCCCACTCTATTTCAAAACCAAACTGACATTTTAATTGGTTCTACATTTCTACACTTTCAAACTCACATAATATTGACCCATTCCCCCAGTGCTCATTCAGCCTGTTACCATGGTAACTCCCACCGAACTCAGCACACAGGTGAAAAGTTCATAATACTATGTTGCAAATGAATCCAGCAAGGGTGTTTGACCTCTCAATATACTAGCTAATCATGTGCAATGTTTCTTTCAAAGACTTTTTCTCAACCATTACAATTACTTCTTTCAAAAAACAAAAGCATGCACCCTAATTTTCAGTGGAGAATTTTTAAAATCACCAATCATTTCTTCTCTTTCAAGTGCACTGAATCTCAACCACTTTTTTTTCATAACTCCTACTTTCAAACTGCCATTTCATTTCCACAACTCATCTGAATACAACCACATCTACCTTGAAGATGACTAATGTCTGGATTGTGGGTCATAGCTTTGTTCACTGGAGTGAAAAATATGCAGCTAACAGAGGTATTCACAACCTTAATTTACCAAATGTGGATATTATGTTGATTGGCCAGAGAGGATTGAGATGCCACCAATTGATACCATTGGTAAAATCCTTTATGCATCTCCCACACCCTGACCTCATAATTGTGCACTGTGGTTGAAATGACCTGGGCACTTTGACTGGGGTAGGTCTGGAAATGCTTTTAAAGGACATCTTTGGGCAATTGACGTCACTTTTTCCAAAAACTGCCTTGGTATATTCTAATATATGCCAAAGGCAAAAATGGAACTGGTCCAACCCATTTTGTACACAGATTGAGAAAGCAAGGAAACATGTGAATAAATCTGTTTCTGCTTTCCTCAGAGACTATGGTATGGGTTCCATGTTCCACAACAACTTGCGTTACAACATGCAAGGCATCTATAGGAGAGATGGTGTACATTTTACAGATGAGGGGAGTAGAGTCTTCCTCTTGAATTTTAGACTCTGCATCGGTACCTACTTGTAGGTACAAAAAACACCCACATAACACAACAGCTCTTTTCAGAGCTACCCTACCTCTAAGCAATCTAAATTCTTATTTTACACTATTTTTTTTCACTGTTTTTCCCCGTGGTGCGCTCAGGGTACGCGTACCGGGAAGCGTACATGGGAATGCATCCAGCGCTTACCCCGCGATTTAAAAAAAAAAAAAAAGTTTTTTTGCCCTTCAGGGTCTTTCTAGGCCCCCCTCAGAAAACCTAGGGGGTCAGGGGGTGTCTACCCTTCCCCCTTTTAATCATTTCCCCCTTTATTTTTTTACCTCTTGTGTCTCGATTCTACAGAGACACAAGATGGCGGACTTTCCGGACTGTTCAGAATGTTGACAGACACCCGAGAGCCAATCATCTTTCCGCTAGCGCACTCCCGTGGCGCGCCGGGTGCGCTCCACGGTACGTGTATCGGTAAGCGCTGGAAACTGCATATAGATATATCATTTTTTTAAGTTACTTTTGGTAAAAACCACTGGAGCAATTTTCTTCAAATATAGAAAAGGCACTTCTGCGTACCAGTCCCTACAATTTTGCAAAGTTTGGTGTAATTCCATTCAGCGGTTCGGGCTTTAGCCTTGTCTATTCGTCCTATGGAAATTAACATGGGGAAAACACGTTTTGGGACCCCCCTTTTTTCTCGGCCCACGCTTCATGAATCCCGCCGAAACTTCCAGGGAAGAAGTGGAGCAGAGCTGGCCTAAATTTTGGAAAATTACACGCACATTTCTCCACCGGCGCCAAAGTTATTCCCAATAGAATGTTGCGAATTTCCTATGGTAGCTAGGTCCTAACTATAATTACCTACTGGCGACCGCCAGTAGGTAATATATACATATATATATACTAATATAATAAAGATAGAGCCCAAACCTTTGAGGCGGGTAATCTCATGAACCACAGCACCAATCAGAACACCCACTACAGCATTGGAAAGGACAGTTACAGCTGATGGACATAGGCTATACAGCTGGCCACCATATACATTTTTTTTTCTTTTTTATAAGCGCGTGGTTACGCCATCACGGCGTCTCCCCGCGCTAAGTGAGAGGGGGGTGGCATTTACCGCAACAGTGGGCCAAAGAAAGAACATTAGGGGAAAGGTAGTCGGTAGTGGGCATTCTGCTGGAAAGCCATGGGCGTGTGCATGGCCGTGTGCATAGAGCGATGGGCGCGGCATGCTGGGACTGCCTTCCCGAAACGAGGGGGAGTTGCATTTACCATTTGGGCGTGTGGATAGGCATGTGCATAGAGCGATGGGCGCGTCCTGCTGGGACTACGAGGGGGCGTTGCATTTACCATTGTTGTAGGCGTTGGCCGTTGACGTGATGTGGGGCATGTAATTTCCGTCGGATGGAGCCGAGCCGTCCCAATACGAGTGGGCGCCATCCCAATACAAGTGGGCGTTGCATTTACCATTGTTGTGGGAGTTGCATGTTGACACGATGCGGGGCGTCTAATTGCCGTGGGCTGGAGCAGAGCTTCAGGTGGAGCGCACAAACACGTTCGCGTCTGCAGCTGACACAAACATTCCCATATTGCATTGAGGACACGGCTTCACAGTGGACACATTCTTCTGTGGGGGCTGAGCCGGGTGATGAGGCGATTCTGGGTCGCGGGGCCTGAGCCGGGTGATGGGGCGATTCAGAATACGTTTTTAAAAAAACGCGGGGCCTGAGCCTGGTGATGGGGCGATTCAGAGTACGTTTTTTTTTAAAACGCGGGGCCTGAGCCGGGTGATGGGGCGATTCTGAGTACGTTTTTTAAAAAACGTGGGCCTGAGCCCGGTGATGGGGCACTTCAGAGTAAGTTTTTAAAAAAACGCGGGGCCTGAGCCCGGTGATGGGGCGATTCAGAGTAAGTTTTAAAAATAAATTGCCTTGCACATTGAAAGCATTGCAGACATTCAATGTCATCCCCGGACAACGTCGGGACGGGCTGCTAGTATATATATATATATAAATATATATATATATACATATATACATAACTCATCTCCCGTGGTTCCCAAATGGGAAACAGCATTTACAACAAGGTTTTTACTATGTTGTGCTTTACCACACATTTTTGTAGCATACATGTTTTTACCATGTGTATATTTTTACAACTAATGCCTTAACTACACATTTAAGGTAAGTTGGGGGGTATAGAGATTTCCCCCATAAATACATTGTTTATATATGTATATATATATATATATATATATATATATATATATAAACAATGCGTGGTAATGGAATACGTTGTAAAAACATATGTGTTATAAAAAATGCGGGGTAAAAAATGTGTGGTTGTGTCATGCAGTGTATTTCCCTGCATTGTTTGGTCATACAACCTCACAAACTCAGCTTAACATTCATGAATTCCAGATGAATTAGAGGGCCCAATGCCCGTGACAGTTTTCAAACTACAAACCGAGTTTACAGCCAATAGAACCTATAGAGCCATTTTGGGTTCTCTGTCATAGTTTGCAGACTCGGTACACAGTTTGCATACTAGAAAACTAGGAATGTTGGTTCCTCTGGTATAATTTTCAGACTCCGCAGAGTTTACAAACCATGAATTTGTTGACTCATGTTGCATAGCCATTGATTTCACATGAAAATCCACCATCTTAATATACATTTGGGTGCCATCTAAAATGTATAAAAAATTATGTTCTCACTATTGGGCTGGGGAAGAGGGCCAGATTGTGCTCTAGGGGGTGCATTCCTAGTGAACTCAATTTTTTAAAAACAAGGCAAACCCTTGGACTCAAACCCAACTCAGTAGTCCAACTGTTCCTACCAACGAGAAAGCTTGCAGATATAGAGCAGAGTCTAAAGTATTTTTATTCAAGTTTGAGGGCATTCAGAGGTTTTATAGGCTGAAACGTCATATATCCTTTCACAAGATCAAAAAGTACCTGTTCAACCACAATAGAAGGCAAGAGGCCATATGTAGAGGAAAGAGGAAGTTGGTCATTTGCTGTTTGTCAGGTGTACCATCAACAGAAGGAGGGGCTGCCTGTGGTGGTTTGGGTGTAGGTCCTAGCAAAAGCACATGTAAACTTATTTTATTACGTGCTGCAATACCTATACAGGGAAACAGTTCTGTCTCCAAGCAACACTGCATATGCATAATTAGTAGCCAAATAACACATTGTTATAGCGATTGGAGAAGTGCAGGAGACCAATATAGGCTGTAATGAACAACTACATTTAGAGCTCAGCTATGGTGAAAAAATTCCAAAATGAGATTCCTGAGTCAGTTGCTGCTGCTCCAAAGAAAGAGGGAGTAGTTTGCATTGGTGAAAGTGAGGAAGTGGAGAGGCACAGCAATGAGTCACTTGTGTAGGAGTTCTTCACTCATCCACCAACTGAGAAGAACCTCAACACCAGGAGGGTCACCTGCAAGCTATGTCAGCACAATCTAAGTAATGACCAGAAACAACTTTACTCATTCAAGACTTTGACAGTGTGAGCATTTCTTGGGTCCAACCATTAAAAGGGGGACACAACGATTCTGGAGGAAAGAAAAAAACACAAATATAGGAGACCTTAAAATGTTCTGCAAGAGGTGGTAAGGATTCAGAACACAATGATCAGCAGCTTTCATTTTGCTGTTTGCAGTGCAAAATCAAGATCTATTGCAGGGGAAATCAAATCATGGAAGAGCATTACACCAAATTCCATCAATAAAGGAATGTAAAAATGTATATGATACCTTTTCCACCAAACTTAAAAAAACAGTAAAAACACAGAAAGCAAAAATCCACTAAAAACAGTTATTTTTGGAACAGCCAGATCATTTTAAGAAGAGCTTGTCTCTAGAAATACCATGATCCTATGGAACCATTCACACTGGTTTGGACAAAGACTATGTGCAGTAAGGCCTGGCCTATTACTGCAGTTTCGTATAGAGCTTTGCCGATAGATAGACCCTGTGGCCAACCACAGCTGCACACAACAAAAAGCCATACACAGCAAAGGGATTGGCTGTCCATAAAATGCTGGGCACAGGGCTGTCATGTGGAAGTATTAGGCCTGGTTAAGAAATCAGCATTGTACATGCACATGTTCTTAAATTGTCGTGTCTTCCTAAACATGATGATGTTTGACACACATTCATTTGCGGGCACATATGGGAAAACATTCTTCAAACTCAGTTTGCTTACAATATCAAAACATCATGAACATTCTGTACAAGGGCTAAATTCAGCAAGCAAAATGTTGTTATTTGTTATTGGATGCTCGGCTACAGAACTATCATAATAGAAGAAACAATAGCTGCCTGACTGGGTCTTCGGCATGGCAACATAGAGAAAGGTATTACATATACGACATCAAGCCTCTGTTTATTCAGAAAAGCTTTTTGCTGGCACTGAGAGGTCGGGTTGAATTCAAGCTCAGCTGATTATTGTCACCTCATGGAAGGGATGCTGTACAATTCTACACTAAGACGTGCAGCTTGCTGAAACATACCCACAGGTAATGGGGAGTTAGACCACCCAGATACGGATTTGGCAGATTTGCTTACCTTAGAAACAATATGATAGAATGTGCTAGGAAGGAGTACAATACATTACAGTACTTGTATGCAAGCATATAGTTTTCTGCAGTATGTAAAATGGTTAAATTGTTAATCGTTTTCACCATTCTCGTATTGCAAATTACATTATTCTGTTTCCTACTATCAATCATTGCAGTGTAGGTATTTTACTCAAGAATTACAATGCTTCAATAAAAATGTAAACCACATGTTGTGCATTTACTGTGTACTTAGATTGGTAACCACAGCGCGCTAACAGCCTTCTTGGGGAGAGGAAGGTCCTTCAAAATGCTGCGTGTATTTTAGAAGTGAATTTGTGAATTTATTTTAAAAGTGTAGAATCGTTTTCTCAATAGCCTGTTTTGAGCAGTAAAATTACCTGAACTAGGTCCGCATACCCACACCTTAAAAATTTGTATTCACCGCCCGCTGCTTTGCGAGCAACTTAGATTCTCTTGCTCTTCAGGCGCCATCTTGGGTGAAGGACTAGGCGGCCAACTACTCACCTGGCAGCGCCATTTTGGATCACGCGCTAGTGTAGGGTGCCGGCCTACTTAAGAGCGGTCAGGCCAGCGCGTGGTTACTTAGATTGGTAACCACAGCGCGCTAACAGCCTTCTTGGGGAGAGGAAGGTCCATCAAAATGCTGCGTGTATTTTAGAAGTGAATTTGTGAATTTATTTTAAAAGTGTAGAATCGTTTTTTCAATAGCCTGTTTTGAGCAGTAAAATTACCTGAACTAGGTCCGCATACCCACACCTTAAAAATTTGTATTCACCGCCCGCTGCTTTGCGAGCAACTTAGATACTCTTGTCTTTAGGCGCCATCTTGGGTGAGGGACTAGGGGGCCAACTATTCATCTGGCAGCGCCATTTTGGATCGCGCGCTATTGTTGGGTGCCGGTCTACTTAAGAGCGGTCAGGCCAGCGTGCGGTTACTTAGATTGGTAACCACAGCGCACTAACAGCCTTCTTGGGGAGAGGAAGGTCCTTCAAAATGCTGCGTGGATTTTAGAAGTGAATTTGTGAATTTATTTTAAAAGTGTAGAATCGTTTTTTATAACCTGTTTTGAGCAGTAAAATTACCTGAACTAGGTCCTCATGCCCACACCTTAAAAATTTGTATTCACCGCCCGCTGCTTTGCGAGCAACTTAGATTCTCTTGCTCTTTAGGTGCCATCTTGGGTGAGGGACTAGGGGGCCAACTACTCATCTGGCAGTGCCATTTTGGATCACGCGCTAGTGTTGGGTGCCTGCCTATTTAAACAATGCTACGCAAGCGTGCATCGCGCACGCACAGCGGGTGTGCCAGCGCCAGAGGCAAGCCCGTCTGCGCCCGTCCGCGCTCCGGTCGCGCCTAGCGCTAGCCATGCTGCCCGATTCCACCACCCCCACGGTAAGATCAAGTACTCGAGGGAGAGGTTGCTCAGTATTGGTGAGAGGGAGAAGGAGGGGAACATCCAACATCTAGCCCAGAAGGGGGGGCGTCCAAACTCGCTAAACTGTGGACTGATGAATTGTAGGTCCCTGACTAAACACTATTTGGAGGTTTCCAACATGGTAGAGGATCTGGACCTTGATGCTCTTTTTCTCACGGAAACCTGGACTTGACCAGGTTGCCTGGTGGAACTAGGCTTTGCTTGCCCGGAGGGATATAAAATGTTCCACAAACCTAGGGAGACGGGCAGAGGAGGAGGACATGGGGTATTATATAAGGAAAAAATGGTACTTTGCGCCTTTCGAGATAGAGGCAGTCACCGGGATAGAACTACTGGGTTTCTCACTCCAAGAGAACAAAGGGAGGCTCATAACATGAATGGTCTGCTATAGGCCCCCAGGGTCGGATACGCAGTATCAAACACTATTGGAAACCATTGCCAAACTGACCCTAACCCACTCCAGGACGATCCTATTAGGGGATTTCAATTTGTGGGAAAATGGGACCCTAGACAATCACCTGAGAGACCTAAAGCAAACGTGTGAAAACCTCAATCTTTTCCAACTGGTTCATAGACCCACGCACCTAGGAGGACATATCCTAGATCTCCTATTCGCCAACCAGGATGAGACTAAATTAGTGGGGATAGTACCCCAAAATTGGTCGGACCACTCCTTAATAAACTTTCATATACTATTAACCCGGTGGGGGGACAACAACACTCATGGAACATCTTATAGAAAGGGTAGGGAGTGGACTAAATTAGTCAAAAATAAGATATGCCTGACTTCCCAGAATCACGATCTCTTCGTTTCGGATAGATCTGTTGACGAAAATTATCAGGCATATTGTGACCACATAGTCAGCTCTCTGGACGGGATAATCCCTATCAAGAAGATCAAAAACAGGAAAAAAGTCTCTCCCCCCTGGTATAGTGAGGAACTGAGAGCCTTACGACTGACCTTTAAGAAGGCAGAGAGAAGATGGAGAAGGGCATATCTGGAGAGGGACAGAATAGAGCTGCAAATAGCTCAGACCAAATATAAGCAGTTGATAGTAAAGGCCAAGGCAGACTTTTACGCTAACTCTATTCTGCGTGCGCCAAACAGCACAAAAGCCCTCTTTAAAATCGTCAAGGCCTTGTCCCAGCCAGCATGTACCAGCAACAAGTTGGTCAACACACAGGAACTCTGTGACACGATTGCCGCACACTTTGAGGAACAAATCGCAAAAATTGTGGGCAACCTTGGGTCTGGTAATATAAATAATAGGAGTGATCCATTGGAGTCAGCAGAGGAAGGGCCTGGAGTAGCTTCCACTCTGGAGTTCTTCCAGGCTCCATCTGAAGAGCATTTCATCAGTGTAGCACAAAATATCACTTCGGGCTCCCCCCGGGACCCCCTCCCACCTAGAGTCTGGAAGGTTTTCGGACAGGAAACTCTCCCTTGGCTGTGGACAATTTGTAACCAGTCCCTGGCAGCGGGCGTGGTACCGGAGGCCTGGAAACAGGCAATAGTCACTCCCTTACTCAAAAAGCCCTCCCTGGACCCTGGAGTTCCGGCTAATTTTAGACTCCTCTCTCTGCTACCGTACCCAATTAGGATCTTGGAGAAAATAGTTAGCAAGATTTTGTCTGGCTTCTTAGAGGACAACCATCTCCTAGACAGGGATCAATTTGGCTTCTGTCCGGGCCATAGCACGGAGACTGCCCTGGTCACCGTTATGGCCAATTTAAGGATGCGGGATGACAATGGAGACCGGTCAGTGCTGGTGTTATTAGATTTCTCAGCCGCGTTTCATACGGTGAACCATACCATACTGGCAGAAAGACTGAATGGCCTAGGGGTCAAAGGACGAGCCCTGCAGTGGCTGCAATCCTACCTATCAGGGAGACAACAAGAGGTGACAATGCCGCCGTTTGAGTCTAGTAAGTCCCCAGTACACCATGGGGTGCCGCAGGGGTCTGCGATAAGTCCCATCTTGTTCAACATTTACCTGCGTCCTCTGCTTACCCTGGTCAAGTCCTTCAGAGTTGAATTGATCAACTACGTGGACGACACCCAATTGGTGTTTTCCCTAGAAGGGAAACAGGCGGTGTCCATGGATAAGTTACAGGAGTGCATGTGCCAGACAGTAAGTTGGCTCAAACGTAACTCCCTACAATTTAATGGGGGGAAAACTGAGGTGATATTCTGCCCTACTCCCTCTAGCTTACAGCTAAGATCGATTCCAGAATTTAGGTTTACCCTTGAAGAGGATCCCCTTGTCCCCGCGAAAACGGTGCATAACTTGGGGGTATTAGTGGATGGGAGTCTTCAAATGGAATCTCAGGCTAATAAAACTGTCAGAGTCTGCTTCTCTCGGTTGCGGATGCTGCGACATATTCTTCCTTTCCTACCTATAGAAACCCGCTCACTGGTAGTGAGGAGCGTAATACTCAGCAGACTGGACTACTGCAATGCTCTGTATTTGGGTGCCCCACAATACATCTTACAGATCTTGCAGAGAGTTCAGTCTATGGCAGCTAAGCTGGCGCTAAATAGGCAACGAAGGTCTTCTACAAGTCCAGCCTTAAGGGACCTACACTGGCTGCCCATCAAAGAGAGAATCGGCTTTAAATCTCTCTGCATTGTGTATAAAGCAGCACATGAGGAGGGCCCCATTCCACTGCAGAAGAGGTTTATACGGCATAATCCAAAAAGACAGCTTCGCTCCTCAAACGCAAACCTGATCAAGACCTCTAGGTTTGGGAGAACCAGAATGGGGCGCAAGCCTTTGGGGTGGCTGCTGCACGACTATGGAATGATCTGCCCCAGACCATCAGACAGGCAAGTTCATGGACCTGTTTCAAAAAGAAGATGAAAACCTGGTTGTTTCCTAGGATGGAAGACTAGTTCTCTCACTGCCTATTATGGGCTGGTAACGTGCTGACCATCACCATTTCTAAAAGCGCCAGGATACCCATAGGGTGACTGTTTTTGCGCTATATCAGTGATTTTTACATTACATTACATTACATGACTTTTTCAAGACTTAAGTAGGAATTAAGCTCACCTTGAACATATATTCCATATTTATAAAGCTTGAAATCATCTTACTAACAAGGAGAAGAGTCAATGATCATAAGGCTAAGGTACTCTTGCATGCGTAACTTTCAGTAATGAAACGTTGCATAACAAGGAACAGACTGTTAGTTAAAAAGAGATGCACCTAAGGTATACCCCATGTACTGTTTTATGTAGATATTCCAAGGCAGCTTACTAAGATAGCGCTCACTGCATTCAGATATTCACTGTGACCTGCAAATATCAGTGCTTAGCAGAAGTGATGAGTCACAATTGTTGTGTTCACTGTCTCTTTTTTCACTCTTATCCCTTTCCACTGCCCCTATTTTTTCTACTGGCCCTTATACTATTTTTATGTGTTGTTACTGGTCAGAAGAGGACATAACTCAATTTTGACCAAAAGTACAAGGTTTGTGATTTCTGACATGTTCGACGACACCGAAGAGGATGGGGAGTTTGTTGGCTCCATGCAGAAAGACACAAGTCTTCCTCGTTACTGAATCATTGACTCCAGGCACAAAAAAACAATTGATGCTAGTCGCAGGACATAGCTTCATATACCATTGTTTTGTTCCACTTTCTCTCCAAGTAACTAGGTGCAACTACTCCTTTCAACATTGATTGCATCCCTTTAGGGCACACCTCAGATTCCTTACAAAAAGGACTCCACAAATTGTTTCATTTGAAAGCTATAATTTATTTTCTTTTTATGCTTCTCGCATTGTTTTCGGAATTGCTTTCATTCCTTTTCAAATATTTATCATTGTGTTCAAAACATTCCAAATGCTCCGATGCATTTCGGGCTGAATCTCCCTTCTTGGACTGCTGTCCAGAATATGCCCCCTCGAAGCCAAATTCAAATGTTGCCATGGACACTTGTGTATGGAATAGGAGAGATGCTCATCAACTGGACTGGGAAGGGATACACAAGAGGGCTCAGGAATGAACATGGAAAATCACACCCACACAACTGATGATCCAATGGGCCGGCACTATCTGTGTATCGTGGAGGCCTGGGGGAGGTAGCCTCAAGCTCTAATGTTGGCAGAGAAAGGTTGATGGCTGAAAGGTGTTCTTAGGCCTTAATACTGGAATGGCCTGTTCTTTGAACAGTACCAGTTCTTCTTGACCAGGAGCAGCTCTATCGTATGTCTGCTCATGGGGTGTGGAGTCAAGGTTGACTACCCCTCAGAAGCTTTCACAACAGCTTGGGGCTGTTTAGATTGAGAACATGTCCATTTTGGGAGGGTACACTCTCCTCATTAGTTTCGCAATCATCCTCCTCTATGATGGACAACTGCAGTTTCCTCTGTGAAGCTGGGTGTCTCGAACAGATAGCACTATAATGCTGGCCATCTAATGAAGAATGAGAAGTACCCACCACTATGCTGTTAATGATTAGCTTCCACCTAGCAATGGAGGTCTAACCAGATCTTTTGCAGCACCCACCTTTGCTGTGAGGTGAGCTGAGGGTGTCTGATGTGGCTGTGTGGGATTCTTTCCCAGGATGTCCTGGGTCTTAGTCTAGGGTCATCACCAAGGTCCTCCCAGTGCTTGTGGCATTCTTGGGCTTAGATTATGGTAGCAACAACTTCACCGCACCTTCTGTTGAGGTCTTCCCATATCGACAGGCACGCATTCTTCACTACCTGCACATCTGCTTCCCCATGCAGTTGAGGATAATATTCAAGCATCCCCTCCCAAATAACATCACCATCTTCTGCTACAAACTTAGTTTTGAACCTTACTTCTCTCTCATCAGCCATGTAGTGGACATTAGTAGTTTTTTCAGCACCATGTTAGAAATGTATTTTTCTCTGATGAATGGATAATTTAGCACTTTTGCTACCTAACGTCTGGGTAAGTGCTGTTGGTGGAGAACACCATCTAAGCTATGTAACATAGTGTAGAGTTAAAACAAACAGGACATGAATGGAGGGGACAGTGAATGACAAGTCTCTAGCTATTAGTGTTGCCTTAGTGGTGCCAGGAAACACTGACAGGACAAATGGTCCACTGGAAAATATTTATATAAGAAGTGCAATACTAAAGTATCTAGATGCATATGTATGTGCATGCAATCTATTTCTATAACCACAACTAATGTGGGTTGATGTTGTGTGGGCAAATGACATGCATTTGCTATGCGAGTATTGGGGGTTTCAACCTCAGGGAATGTGTTAGTACTTGTAGGGGGTGATGGTCTTGGTACTTTTATGTGTGTCCTTGAGGCGTGTGTCAATGATTGTGTGTATTGTTGGGTCATGTAATGTGTCATGCTGTGTTCTCTGGGAGTGTAGTGATGTGTTTCATGTTACGAGTCTTGTGTCCACAAATAGATATATATATTTTAAATATTTGTTTCCTTTCCTACATTTGGCATCTCTGTTGTTTCAATATGACAATGTGCTCTGTATAGTTGTGTGCATTGGGCATGCACTGTTTAATGTATTTTGATTTTTTTGGGTTGTTTGCCTTTGTGCAGATAGAGTTAGTCCCTGTTTACATTGGTTCCTGTAGATTTCACAGTAACTCTAAGTGCATGTCTACAATCTACATGGGACTGAAGTACATTTGAACCTGTTTGTACTAATTCTGCAAATGTGCTTAACCTTTAAAAATTGCGACTAAACCACCCTTGCGGGTGTTTAATGCATGCATTTGCTTGTACCTCTGTCTGTCCCTCCCTTTTCCCTTTCCTACTCCCATCTGAAGTAGATGTTCTCCGTTTTCGAGACACACCCCTTGCCTCACCTACATTTGTGCTCAAGTACTCAATCTGTGTCTGTGGAGCTCTCTGAACACTCAGCGGGACATTCTCTTATGATACAAAAGAATGGCGTAGCTGGAGTTCTCCACCCATACCATTGTGAACTGCATGAGGGCGTGAAGTAGTACTATAGGATTACTTTTGCTTATTCTCTGGAATCATTTAGGGATTTGTGCCCAACGTTGGTCATGAGAATTGCATGTCCAAATATCTTCCTGGCCATTAACGATTGCACTGTGGATAAACTCCTTCACCATCCTCTCCCATACGCTGTGAATTAGTCTTGCATTTTCCGTCTTCATGACATGATGGCAGACTTCTTTTTCCTTTTGACCAAATGCTAATGCCTCGGCTCTTCAGAAATATTTTTTTGTAGATACAGTCCATATCCTCCTTTCACCTTTGTGTAGATAAACATTAAGTAAGGAAAACAAATTACTCCATAGGAAATGTATTGCTACAAATAACCACATGCTACACTATGTGCAAGCATTTTGAAATCAAAACATATATTATAGATATCTGACCCACTCTAACATAATTCACGTTATCTGCCTCGTCTACTTTTTGCTGTTCATAAATCTTAAAAAATCAGCAGTTAAAGCATTTTAATGAACCCCTGTAGGTATTTAATCCGGTCACAGAATCAATTATCGTGTTTTTCTAAGGTTGACACCTTCCGAAATATCTCTAAATGCTGCTAAGCATAATTAACACTCTAGAATGCAAATATAATGAATGCAGACAAGTAACATTTCCTGTTACTGTTCACATTCCACCCACCTGCTCCGATCAATCAATGCAACCATTTTTTTCTCTCTCTCGTCTCTAGCATCTTAAACCACAAAAACCAACTGCAATGGAATGTAAAAGTTACCAACATAGTGGACAGTTCATAGTACCAGTACAACTGAAAAGCCTTCATTTACTCCGGCGAGGAACCCACAAAAGGAATTCTGGTAGCTGTGGCATGGTTTTCTACATTGTGTTTCATCGCATAATTGGAGAGAAATATGCAGTAGTACCTCCTAGGTAAACGGTGGGTTAGTGGTAACACTGGGAATGGCAAACTTTATACGTTTGGGAATGCCCACAAACTTGTACATTTGTGGGCATTCACAATCTCCAAATCTGTTTCTTTCCAACCCTATGATGCTGGTAAGAGATTTACTCCAGCAAAGGCTGGAGTAACTCCCCATCAAGGATGGCAAAGGGACAGATCACCGTGGAAGAAATGTAAGGTAAAAAAGAAATGAAAATAATTCCATTTGCTCAGTTAGCTACATTTCCACAGTAGGTAGAATTACTCATTGGGGAAACGGAAGTCCATGGCCTATGTCACATGACATTATCAAGAGTACACTTGTAAACCTGCACCTGACACTTCTTTCTTGGCTTACCAATTGAATGTTTAGGAATTCCAAAAATAGTCAGTCTGTACCTGGCCTTAGGTGCACATCTATATGTGCAAATGTGCTACTTTTTTGTGAATTGTCACCATAGTTCTACATTTTGCCTTTTACTTAGGCAGTCATGAGAGGTACGATTTCCTGGAGTTTCTGTTACATAGTGTCTTAGATTTGATGTACAAATTATGTACAATGTATTAATTGATAAAACAGTACGAACTACATAGTTTACCTTGTTGCTTTGCTTGGTTTATTTTCGTCTTAACTGTTGCTTTAGATTTTTCAACCTCCAATGCCTTCTTCACTACACACCTTCCTGTGAAATGTCATCTGCAATATATTTCTCATTGGTGTATGTATTAAATAATACAATTATACACACGTGCCTCTCATTTTCCTGTAAGTTATGCCCCTCCCCCGAGCCTTCCACTTTTGTGATCATATTTTTTCTAAATGTTATTTACTATAATTATGTTGCAGTCATAGAAAATAAAACTTGTTCTCCACTACTTTGACATAAAAATGGTCACATTCATTGTACTCATGTGTTTCTATTGAATCGGACACATATACAGCATAAACGTGTGTAAGGGTAACCATGAATAAATAGAACGTCTCTCACCTCATGGACCTGGGTGATATAGACAACTGAGGCTTTATTCTTGTTGTCCATTTAATTCTATCTGATGCCTCTAAAAATCCGTCTGTGAAATACGTTGTTATTCACAGCTGCCCATCTCTAACAATTAACTACATTAACAATAGTTTTTTTTAAGTGACTTAGATGAAACTGCGTATAATATGTTTTTGCAACAAGTTACAAGCTGTGTTTTCCTTAATTTTGTTATATCCAGCTCTACTGTCTGTTTCATGTGAACGAGATAGTGTCCAATCTTTTTTGGGGGTGGCGGAAAAGTGTGACCCTGTATTAGAAGGTAGTCAATGCCCTTTACCATTTGGTAAAATCCTATTGCAAGCAAGTGAGAATTTCATTAGCCAACATATTTTCAAGGAACTCCTCTGTGACTTACAATATTTTTATAATGCACAGTAGGAGGTACTTTAAGTAACATTTAGAGTTTGATTGACAGGAAACTCCATCGTAAATGTGATGGAGTACCCTGTCCACCAAGATGATGGTCTGTCGACCCTATTTAGGGTTAGAATGGAAAGCTTCTTCTGACTGCCTGTGGACTAGGGGATGTCGACAAAGGGCATTAGACTACCCACCCTTTTTAAGGTGTGATATCCTCTTTTTTTCTGCATCATCTCCAGGTAAAACTCGGGGTGAAGGACTGAAAAACAAATAATGAATTAATGATCCCCACACCGGAGGAAAGCACGCTGGGTGTTGGGCTCTTTACTTTTTTGGTTTTCATTTACAAACTCCCATTTGGCAGTTGTTTTTTGAAAAACAAAAAGGTTGCAAAAGTTTGGTAGATGGCCATCAAAACTGATGACTGCCATCTATTAAAACGTTTTGTACTTTGACAGAGACTGACATGTCAGGACGGAGATCACTGCTAAGCCAGTAGTGATCTCTGAATTTGATGGGCAGTACTCTGACAGTGTGGCAGATGTTATGTCGTCCACCAACCTGACGGACCGAGTACTGTCCTTGTGCATTTGGTGCGTTTACTGTCCACCCTGAGCTCTCCCAACTATCCCGAATTATTAGAATATCCATCTAATGCTCAGCAAATGTCTTCTATGGCTTAGAAGAATAGAAAGGTGTCAAATATGTGTCTAGATTAAGAAGATAGGACACTGGCGAAACTGTGGAAGAGTAATTCATGGTGCAGATCTGTTGATCCTAACTTTCATTGATGTGGAAGAGTTTTTAATAAAACCTAGTTGTGAGATACCTCTGGTAGCTGTAGAAGCCTCAAACCCAGGGCCATTAAATAGGGTGGTGCTCCAAAAAATTCTATTCCATGTCACACTGGTAGACAATAGAAGGCAATTACGCCATCTTTTATTACTTCTTTAATCTGGTTTTCAGCCTACTGAAATACTATGATTGACTTGAATGATAGGCAAATGTACATAGCACTGTAGTAGTATACTGAGGTAAGACTGACTGTACATGTTTCATAAACAAAACTGAAAACAGCCTGTGCACAATTCCATTTAATATACCAATTATAAGTGCATTTCCCCGTTACCACACTGTCCAAACAAATGGAAATATACATTTCCATATAACATACCTATTCGGTCAAGTGCATTTCCCTGTTACCACACTGTCCAAGCAATGGTCTTTTGTCAAACATATATTCCACTTGAGAAATCACTCTCAGTCATTACTGTTTCTGTACTATATGATACTTTAATTGTTCTCTCCATTCTTTAAATTCACTACATGAAATTACATTCCACATGTGTCATTCGTGCTTCAAACTTTAAAATGAACATTTTTAACTTTATAACATAGTAACTTTATATTGCATTCTGCCATTTCTAGGTGCTATAAATAACATGTTACCTTACTGCGAGCAACGGGTTTAAGTTAACCATCGTCAGAAGCATAAAAGCCAGATTCTGACTTCTTGAGATTCAAAAATGAGACCTTCAAATGTCTGAAGATGTCAAACATAAAGTTTAATCACAGAGCCTTATTTTCATTGTCAGGATGCAATATGGCTATGCAAGGTTCAGGCAATGCCTAGAAAGATGCCTTCTGTCTTACATGTACACGTTTCGTGAAAACAGGAAAGACTACATGTCATATGAGTTCACGTGACTCTCGCACCACTGGGCGAAGGTGGTTACCATTTGAAGTTCTTTGTGGTCCATTTTGTACTTGCTAGCCAGTAGCAATACAAAGCTTCTGCAGCCAGGAAGAATGGATGGAATCCTTTATTTTTTTGTTTACAAGAATTCATACATAAAGATTACCAACCCTGTGGCACATGCTTTTTATTATAGGAGTTGTCCAACGGAACTAAAAATTCTGTAACTGTTGTTTGGTGCTCAAGAAATATCTACAGGAGTATGAACTCTATTGCGCTGTTTGTTCCACAAGGACTCAATAGTGCCACTTATGAACCATTGCAAGCTCTAATGGAAGGATGTTGAATCAGAAGTATTGTTGTATGGTATGCTCTCTCGAAGATAGCAAATACATATATGACCAGGAGTAGAAACTACACAAAACATACTAGCGAATGCATCATGTTATAGTTATTCACTTGCCACCTTGATTGCCAACCAAACATGAAAAGTATTTCCACATTTTAAATGCAGCTCTTATGTTAAGCAAGTTTTTCTAATCCTGATGGTTATTCGATTAGAATATCAATACTTTATTGCATTTCAGCTCATTAGAAGGACTAAGTTTCAAACTGTAATAGAGAATGGAAACACAGAGTCTGTCAGCAGGTATAATATAGGCAATGTTTCAAGTTAAACTAATAATGTTCAAACATAGTCATATTAACTCACTGATTTTCTTTTGAAATATAAATGATCTTGTGGTGCAGATTAAGCCCTGCAGTGGGACCAGGCATTTAACAACATTGAGAGTCTCGGACTACTGACTTGGGTTTGAGTCCAAGGACGTGTCTTGTTTTTAAAAAATTGAGTTCACTAGGAATGCACCTCCTAGAGCACAATCTGGCCCCACCCTACTCCTTCAAAAAATAGTGAGGACATAATTTTTTATACATTTTAGATGGCACCCAAATGTTCGTCTCTTTCATCCCATTCCTCTTTCCTGAGGTCTACAGTATAACTCCACAATACTAGAATGGGGTTGGTTGTGGGTTTTGCAATGAATGGAAATTGTCTTTCTTCCTGAGGAACTCGGTTAGTGTGTTATGACAGTGATCTTTCAAATCTTTTGATATTTAACTGGTGTAATTGCCCCGTTCACAAAGTTCCATCGCGAGATGGTAATGCTGTGAGAGATCTCTATGTGCAGGTCACTCTTCAAAGTTATTAAGATATAATAGCCAAACATTTACACTGTGACCATTAAAACAATGGGGTTGACCCAATGAGTCAAAGGACCTGGGTAACAATTTATATATAGAAACAAAGTGGTCCTTGACGCAACTCCAAATATCACTCAATGTAAATCTTATTTTTGGGGGTAAACAGATTGAATCTGTAACTGAGGAGAGGAGATGTATTGTTTGTAAAGAACAGTATTAATACAACAAACCCAACACAAACAATTCAAAAGGCCAATTATACTTGATCTTTCTTTTTAATAATAACGAATTTATTTACATGTTCATATAATAATTGATCAAAAAGAGAAAACTGCAAGATGCAGTAAGCAAGAAAAGTGTGCTCAAGTGAATTGGGAAGAGAAATAGCTCAAAGGACAAAGTTAAGATAATTATGTACAACTAAAAATACACATTTTCCAGTTGAACAACCAAAAGGCCTATCCATACATGTGTATATATTCATAATTTGAACATACAAAAAAGGGGAAAGGGGCAGGGACAGTGAAAAATAACGGTGTAGGCCTCAGAATGATGGGGGCGTAATCGTCGACGTTTCGACCCTGGCGCAAAATGGGGAAATTTACGACCTCTGCTGCGGGTCTTCTTCAGGACTGGGATTAGAGGGCAAGAGGACCTAGAAAATAATTTATATTCAATTAGATTGACCGATCATATGAAGGGATTCCTAATTAGTTCAATTAAATTGTGTTGGGTACATTACTGCTGGTAATGTGTGGGGGTCACGTCAATGCGACTGGATGGGCCACCTGAAAAAAAAAAACAGAAAGACTACCTGAATGCCCATCTCCAAAAAGGCAGAGTCATCCAGTGTCTGTCAGGCCCATTAACATTTAATTAGTTAGACCATGACTCACCTATAGATGATATCTAAGTGAAATACCAAAGATGAATGGATGATTCGATGCACAATTTTATGGGAATTCCAGATGTCCGGATGAATCGTTCTAAACAGGAAAAAAGGGGTGCAGAGGGCCACAGATTATTGTATAGCCACACACCCGAAGTTCACTCAGCCGGGTAATAGGGGTAAATTCCAAAAGGGTAACTCACCCACGTCTTGATCCAAAGCTGACTTAACAAGGGGTCAATCACTCTTGAATCCCCTTGAATACTGATGGTCCCTGGGGGCCAACTAGCCCACCAGGAACCTCCAGTATGCGCCAGGGACCTGCATTGCAGAGAGGTGTTGTGAGGCCATGCCCCTTTTTACACCTCTCTGCAACGCAGCTCTATGGCGCTTAATTGAGGTACCTGGTGGGCTAGTTGCACCCCAGGGACTCTCAGGATTCAAGGTGAGTTAATCCCCCATTTTAAAACATGCCATGGGGCGTGTTTGCACAGTGGTGAAGGGAGGGGGTGGGGCTTGAGGTGACGTGTGCAAAAACACCCTGTGGCATGTTTTAAGCTGGGAAATTAATTCCTCTTCAATCCTGAGGGTCCCTGGGGGCCAAGTAGTAGTCCACCAGGTACCACTAGTAAGCTCCATGGAGCTGTGCTGCAGAGTGTTGTAAAAAGGGGCGTGGCCTCTGAACACCTCTCTGAAACACAGCTCTTTGGCGCATACTGGGGGTACCCTGTCTGCTAGTTGGCCCCCAGGGCCCCTCAGGATTGAAAAGTAATTAATTCCCCAACTTAAAACACGCCACAGGGCAGACATGTCATCTCAGGCCACGCCCCCTTCCTTCACAATTGTGCAAACGCGCCCCCTAGCGAGTTGTAATGTGGGGAATTAATTCCTCTTCAATACTGAGGGTCCTTGAGGGCCTCCAGTATGCACCAGGGAGCTGCATTGCAGAGAGGTGTTCAGAGGCCATGCCCCTTTTTTACACCTCTCTGCAACGCTGCTGTGTGGCGCTTACTCGAGGTACCTAGTGGGCTAGTTTGACCCTAGGGATCCCTAGGAGTCAAGGAGACTTAATTTCCCCACTTAAAACAGCCACAAGGTGAATTTACACAGTGGTGAAGGGAGGGGAGGGGACGGGATGTGTGCAAACACGCCCTGTGGTGTGCTTTAAGTTGGGGAAATAATTCCCCTCAATCCTAAGGGCCCCCGGGGGCCAACTAGCCCACCAGGTGCTTCGAATAAGTGCCACTGCGTTGCTGAGGTGGTCCAGGCCGTGCCACTTTTTACAACTCTCCGCAAAGGCGCTTACTGGTGGTACCTAGTGGGCTACTTTGACCCTAGGGACTCACAGGATTCAAGGGGACTTAATCTCCCAACTTAAAATGGCCACAGGGCATGTTTACACAGTGGGGAAGGGAGGGCACAGGGCCTGAGGTGACATGTGCAAACATGCCCTGTGGTGAATTTTAAGTTGGGGGAATAATTCCCCTTCAATCCTGAGGGCCCCTGGGGGCCAACAAGCCCACCAGGTGCTTCCAGTAAGTGCCACTGCGCTGCGTATCAGAGAGGTGGTCCAGGCCGTTCCCCTTTTTACACTTCTCTGCAACATCGCTTACTGGAGGTACCTAGTGGGGCAGTTTGACCCTAGGGACTCTCCGGATTCAAGGGGACTTTATCCCCAAAAATAAAACGGCCACGGGGCATGTTTGCACACATGTCACCTTAGGCCCCCATCCCTTCACCGGTGTGCAAACGCGCCCTGTGGTGCGTTTTAAGAGGTAGTTTTAATTCCCCCTGCCCTATTATGTACTAGGGTCTTACAGAGGAGGCCATGGTAATCACAGGGGTACTGCAAGGCATAGTGTTCCCTAGTGTATGTAGGTGTTTTTACTGTATTCTAAGGACTGGTTAGTCAGACTCAGTTACCACCAGTACCCGTCTGAAAAAGTTGAGGGTACAGGATGATTTTTCAGCAAGGCTTCTTTCTGCTCCTCTGTTTGTTCGTTCTGCACGTTTTCCTTCTTCCTGCACTTTTCTTCGTCTTTGAAGACTTCTGTTGCTTCTTTCTGCACTTCATTTTTTTCTTTCTGTGTGTTTTTTCTTCTTTCTTTACATGTCCTACCTCTGTAGGCATAGTTAGAAACTAGCATTTAAAAAACCTTTGAAATTCACATAATAAACATAGGTTTCAGTCACGTTAAAGTTAGAAATTAGCACTTTAAAAATATACTCAGTCAGTCAGCCAGTCAAAATACTTTATTCGGTTCATAACAAAAACCACAAAAGTATACAGAGAACCACAAAGGGAAAAAACATTTAAAATTGCAGTAAGACTAGCTATTTACAACAAAACAGCATCCAAAGAGAAAATGTAAGATTAAAAAAACTATAAGAATATATAAATTTCATATCTAAATTTGCAAACGTACACAATTCATCTAAATGAGAATAAATATTCGTTGTTTAACAAACTATAGAAAGAGATCGCGGAAAACTATCATCTCAAACGGGCTAATTTTTTCCTCAGTCTCATGGCTATATTTAAAAAAGTGGCAACGTTAAAAATTTCCCACACATTAGACAGCAGTTGAAGGTATAGTAGGGCAGGTTTCACTTGTTTAAACCCCTTATTCTTTAGTAGGGGTACAATAGTTTTTTTCCGTATCTCGTTAAAGTAACCACAAAAGAACATAAAGTGGGCAGTATCCATTATGGAAAAACCATCACAGGTACATATTTTCAGGTCTGATACCTTGGTCCAACAAGGACGCCCAGAGAGGATTAAGTAAAATTTATTAAGTCTAAACTTGGTTAACAAATATCTATGGTTGGCATTGTTAACAACCTTCAGATATAATTCCAGGTCATTGTCAGTTGTTACGACTAGTTGATGGGCTCTTACAGTAGGCTTAATCAACTCGAGGCCCTCTCTATCCATCCCTCTATGAAGCTTGAAAGCAGTCTTGACCCACTTTATGTTCGCTTTAACCAGTTTAGACGGCTCCTGAAATATTTCTGGGCGCCCTAATGAGACTGCGACCTTTTTAACATAATTTAGCCATGGGATAGATTCCCAGTGTTCTAAATTAAGGCAGTCCCTCAGGATCTCGTGGTTCACATCCACTTCTGGGTTCAACCAGACCATGATCCACTTTAAAAGGGGTGCGATGGCAATCCGATCCTCTAAGTATTCCACCCCACATTCCTGATGAACTATGAAACCTGGGGTCGATTATGGTACTGATAAAATGGACTTTAAAAATGTGTCCTCTGCCACCTGTAACAACTTAACGTTCTTAAAACTCCACAAATCTGCGCCATACATTGCTATGGAAACACATTTTGCAACGTACACCTTTAATACTGCCTGTAACGGTTTTACCCCCAATTTGCGATAAAAACCTAGGACAGCAGAGATGGCCCGAACAAATGCATTTCTTTTCTCGGACAATTGGGGAAGCCAAGTGGAACTTTCATCAAAAACCACCCCAAGGTATGGAAATTTGGCTACCCTGGATAACCTGTTCCCATTACAGTGGAGTGTCATCAACTTCCTGTGCCTGCCCTTTGTGCCCACGGCCATGACGTGAGATTTAGTATAGTTGACGCTAAGATCCAAAGAGGACATAAACTCGTAAAAGGAATTTAAAAGACTTTGTAGGCCTACTGGGGTGCGCGCTATAAGTGCGGCATCATCCGCATATAATAATGCGGGAAGGGAAAACTTGCCTGCTTTTGGAATATCCTTACAAACTGCTCCCAGGACACTGGCTAACTCATTAATATACAAGGTAAATAATAAAGGGGCTAAATACAACCTTGCCTGACCCCGTTAACTATACCTATCTTGCCCGTGCAATTCCCCTTACGATCATATCTTACTGTGGCTGCGAGGTCTCTGTGGAGGTCAGCTAGAAAGTATACTATATTTTCATCGATGCCCATCTTAAGGAGTAAGCTCCATAGCTTGGACCTGTTTACTCGGTCAAAGGCCGAGGACAGGTCCATAAATGCTATGTACAAACAACCTTGCTTCGCTATGGTATACTTTCCGATCAGTAATTGGAGATTGAGGCTCTGATCTATCGTGCTACGCCCCTTTCTAAACCCATACTGTAATGCTGACAGAGAGTTTGTTTCTTTGAGCCAGTCAGATAATTTGCACAAGACCACTCTACCTAGGACCTTCACAGCAGAATCTATAAGGGAAATTGGGCGGCAATTGCTCGGCTCTTCTCTGTTGCCTTTCTTAAAGATAGGTACAATTACCGACTGCGACCAGGTCGCCGGGATGCCAGATTTAGAAATTCTGTTAAAAACATTAGATAAAACTTTGGACCATATTGCAGTGTTAGATTTAAAAAGGTCAGCTGGTACGCCGTCAGGTCCCGGGGCTTTATTGCTTGTCATTTTACTGATGGCCTCAGCCACCTCACCCTCGTTCACCACCAAAGTGTATGGGTGACTAACCCCAGAGGTTAAATCATCATCCCCTGCGGATGCCTGTTCATAGACTGACTTAAAATGGGTGAGCCACTTGTCTTCCTGAATACCACAGTTTAAGACATTATTGCTCGAGTCAACAAAGTAGGGTTGGTTGATCACTGCCCAGAATTTGGCGCTGTTTTTTATTACGTCAATAGAAGTCAATTCTGCCCAGGCATCTTCCCTGATCTCCCGTTTCCTCTGTTCTACTGCTGCTTTGTATGCTTTCCTTAGCAATGCCACGCGTTGTCTATCGACAGTCTTACATTTCAAGGCCTCCTTTAGATTACGGTTGGCTACTGAACGATTGTGATTGAACCAGCCAACTGACCCTAAATCTTCGGTTTTGCCAGGGTGTGTTGGGTCAGACATGATCTGGTGACAAACCTTTTGGTAAGCCTCCGCTATCTCGCTATCCCCAGCATCCTTGTCCATGCATACCTGCAGCTCCTCCCCTCTGCTATTGGGGAGGTTAACTTGGAAATCCTCAGGAACAATTTTACACCATTTAATTCTGCGAGCCTGATCTGTTGCGCGAATGTCGTGTTTATCAACCCTGTTCGGTTGTGTCTCAGAACTGCTGAGGACACCACTAGCACGTAAAAAAGCAGGGTTGTGATCGCTGAAATGAGACCAGACCGGAGAATAGTCTACAATGTAACTACCTAGCGTTAAACTTGTACAGATAAAGTCGATAGTTGACCCAGTACCATTTCCTTTAAAAGTTGGAATATCCACCTCATCCCCCATGGGTAACGTTAAACCATTTTCAGCCAAAATGTATTCCAATAAGATTCCCTGCTCTGTATGCTAAAAATGAGCTACGCTCTGTTCAATAGGGGCAAAAGGATCATTGGGCAAACATTTGTCTGGGAATCTGTGGATATTAAAGTCCCCTAGTAGTATTATATAGCATTCTTTTTCCGACAGCTCCTTGTAATCTGTTAAAAAGGAATGTAACGCTATCAGGTTGCTGGTTGAGGTGGCTCTGTCAAAAGAATTATAAAAATGAATGATTAAAACATTGTGTGCCCCTTTGCGGGCAATTTTGACTACCAGACAGTAGGGGGACCCTGAGGCAATCACCGTGTGTGTGCCAGAAATATTAGCTGCCACCAAGGTTACCAGACCCCCCCTCGCTCTTCCTCTAGTGGTTGTGACTGCGGGGAGAGAATAGGTAGTGTATCCATCCAGGGTGAGTATGTTCTTAGTATCCCACGTCTCTTGTAGGGCAATGATGTCTATGGTCCCTATAGATTCCCTCCAGATGGGGTCATCAACTTTGTTCCTTAGCCCGGCGATGTTCCATGTTCCTACCTTTATATATCTGTTGTCTCTAGGTGCATCCCCACCCACTACTTGACTATATGGGCTAGATACTGGGTCCCTACCTTTACCCAGCTCATGGACAACGGGAACTGGTTCCCTGGTGTCCACACTTAGGTCCCCGATCTCCGGGACCATTTTTGCGGGTGAGGCAGGGTTAGTCCTGATTCCTTTACCATATCCCAGCACTTTGCCCGCCTGTTGTCAATCCACCCAACCCAAATCAGACAGGCAATCATACTGATTAGTAGTTGGGATGTTACCAAAGTTATCTAGTGGATGGCAGGCCTGGGCGTAGTTGTGAGGATGACCAAAAAACATATCATTGGCCCTAAAACTATCTGCGTGGTGTCTATTGTCATTGTTCTGTCTACATCCTCTTCTCTGCACCAGGTTCCACCCCTCCTCTCCACCCCTTCCCCAACTATAAGGATTTCTTTCCCTCTGCACCTCTTGCCTCAATGCTCCTCTATGATGATTTGGGTCTTTAAGCCAACTCCATCTGTTATCTCGTTGGTCATTGGGCATATAAAAATAGGACAGGGGCCTGGCCGTGATCAAGGTATCATTGTTGCTACGATTATTCCCCCGACAGATATAATCCGTGATGCGGGAATCCTCGAAGGTCACAACTATACAGCCCCCCCATATTCTTTTCCTATTTTGTCCCACCCAATGCGTTCTCTCAACCATCAAGATATTGCCACAAAGATTTGGGGGTGAAGGATGATTATTAGCCAGCCAGTGGCATACCTTATTTTTGAGCGCGTGGAAGTTTTCTGTATTTGGGGGAACCAATTCCGTTACCCCCGTCAAAATAATCACATAGGAGCAAGCATCTAGCGGTAGATGGATATTTCGCCGTGTCGCGTTATTTTGATGGGGGGATAGGGTAGGTTTTGGAGTAGGGATAGCGGGGCCTTTTACATTGGGTTGGTCAGTGGGCTTATTTAGTGTGGGGGTTTGGGTGCTCTCTTTATTGATCACATGGTTGGGGGGGTTTATTACCGATTTTTTGGGCATCTTGTTTTTTGTCACTGTTGCGCTCTTACCCGCAAGCCTTGATTTACTGGCTTCAATAGTGGCATTGGTGGTCCTATTGGGAAAGTGGCTATCATGAAACCTTATATCCTTGTGTATGTCATGAAGCACTTTTTCAATGCCATGAAGCCTAGCTTCTAGGGGTGTGAGTAAGGTTTTAAAAATGTTGGTTATGATGCAGCCTATAGGCTCCTCCTCCCCAATAGCCACCCCCAATGAATCAAACCTCGATCTATTGGCTATGGTGCTATCCTCGAGGATGTCAGCTAGGGAGTTATCCAAGATAGTATCATCGATGATGTTCAGGGGTAAACTGGCAACCTCTGCCGGGGCCACTACCGCCCCAGTTTTCTGACTAATAACTTAATTGCCAGGATCTTTCGGCTCTACCGATCCACCCCTCTCATTCGACTCGATACTAATATTCCCAGCTGTAGTAACACGGGCTTTCTTGGCTCCAGTGGTGTTAGTGTTTGGGAGCGTGCGTTTAGCGATTGCACACTCCCGCCTCCCCCTCTTTTGTTCATTTATAGTCACTACCTGGGAGTCTGCCTGATGATATACCTGGTTAATGTCTGAACTAATCCCTGTGAGGTTATGAGCCTGAACCTGGGGATTAAGGGGTGATGGGACTCGTGAGCCTGACTGACTACAGTGCACGTTGTGAATATCAGCAAGGACCTGCAGAGGATTGGGTATATGGGAAGAAGTATCAGGGGTACGAGCAGAACCAATGAGACCCAGAGACGATCTTTTGGCAAAAGCCAAGTCCTGGGAAACCCTTCTCTCCATAAGTACAATCCCTTCGTCGATCAACGTGTTGGTACGCACAATAAAATCATCTAAGGTGCCTGTCAATTTTTTACTACCCGCCGCTGCCATACTTCTAGTTTCGCGGCACTCCATGCTCCTCACCAGGACAAAGGGAGGAAACAGCAGGAGCCGCAAACACTAGACTCTCATAAAAAATCACTAAAATGACAACTAAACAGCTCAGAGTATCCCTAACTAGTGATGAACCCGGTGCGAGAAAGGAACACTTACACAGCAAAATAGAAAACTACCACAATCTCAGAAGAGGAGCCAAGAGCATTGGCCCAGTCCAGTCTCTTCCGGCCTCTGACGGCCGCAGACGGTCCCGCCCTTGTCCCGGGCTTCTCCCGGGACGCTCCCGCGCGCTCCCGCGCAGCGGCAGTAGGTTGTACTATTATTGGTTAAGGGCCGCGGAGGGGGCGGGGCAAACAGGGAGAGCGGGCCAGGTGTAAGCAGTTGGCCAGTCAGGGACTCCTGGGATATGGAGTCCCTGCAGTTATGCTCGCAGCCCTGTGTGAAGCCCCAACACTCCCCAGCCGCCACACAGATGGCACGTCCCCTGGAGGCCCCCTCGACGAAGCGGGACCCGCGCAGCGGGTCCGGCGAGGAGTTGGTTTGAAGCGCCGAATCAAGGGACAGCCAGCTCAGCACAAGGTCCAACAAGGTCCACTCTGGTAAGGGTCGGTGCACTATCCCGTGAAAGCGAGGGAGGAAACAGTTTTTAAGTTCAACCAGTGCAGAGGTGGCGGGGCAAACAGGGAGAGCGGGCCAGGTGTAAGCAGTTGGCCAGTCAGGGACTCCTGGGATATGAAGTCCCTGCAGTTATGCTCGCAGCCCTGTGTGAAGCCCCAACACTCCCCAGCCGCCACACAGATGACACGTCCCCTGGAGGCTCCCTCGACGAAGCGGGACCCGCGCAGCGGGTCCGGCGAGGAGTTGGTTTGAAGGGCCGAATCAAGGGACAGCCAGCTCAGCACAAGGTCCAACAAGGTCCACTCCGGTAAGGGTCGATGCACTATCCCGTGAAAGCGAGGGAGGAAACAGTTTTTAAGTTCAGCCAGTGCGGAGGGGGCGGGGCAAACAGGGAGAGCGTGCCAGGTGTAAGCAGTTGGCCAGTCAGGGACTCCTGGGATATGGAGTCCCTGCAGTTATGCTCGCAGCCCTGTGTGAAGCCCCAACACTCCCCAGCCGCCACACAGATGACACGTCCCCTGGAGGCTCCCTCAACGAAGCGGGACCCGCGCAGCGGGTCCGGTGAGGAGTTGGTTTGAAGCCCCGAATCAAGGGACAGCCAGCTCAGCACAAGGTCCAACAAGGTCCACTCCGGTAAGGGTCGATGCACTATCCCGTGAAAGCGAGGGAGGAAACAGTTTTTTAGTTCAGCCAGTGCGGAGGGGGCGGGGCAAACAGGGAGAGCGGGCCAGGTCTAAGCAGTTGGCCAGTCAGCGACTCCTGGGATATGGAGTCCCTGCAGTTATGCTCACAGCCCTGTGTGAAGCCCCAACACTCCCCAGTCGCCACA
This sequence comes from Lissotriton helveticus, assembly GCF_964261635.1. Lineage (NCBI taxonomy): Eukaryota > Metazoa > Chordata > Amphibia > Caudata > Salamandridae > Lissotriton > Lissotriton helveticus. The sequence continues at coordinate 825,778,758 of NC_136057.1, forward strand.
CAGATGACACGTCCCGTGGAGGCTCCCTCGACGAAGCGGGACCCGCGCAGCGGGTCCGGCGAGGAGTTGGTTTGAAGCGCTGAATCAAGGGACAGCCAGCTCAGCACAAGGTACAACAAGGTCAACTCGGGTAAGGGTCGATGCACTATACTCACTTATATACACCAATACCCCCATATACTAGTTTAAAATATATGTAGTTACTTATAAAGACACTATTGAGACAGTGATTCACTCACTAACACACCCATACACACACTCATGCACATATACAGTCCTACACACATACTGTCTTCAACACATACAAACAGTGATTCACTCATTCATGCATCTATGCACTAAGTAATACCCCCCCACTGAACCATACAGACACTCAGACACTCATACTGATACTCGAAAAACCAAGGACTTACCCATATAGACACTTATGTAACTACTCACCAACCCATGCAGTCACTTGTATACAAAGTGAGGGACTGATGCAGCTATTTACATATTTAAACGTTACTCACTAACCCATGTATTCATAAGATATACTTAATCAGTCTGTTATATAATCAATTTACAAAAAAAATCATCCATTTAGACACTTATATACCAATTTATTCTTCCATCGTCCTTGAGATATACATATGTAAAACATATTTAATTTTCAGAAAAACACACATTCACTGGATGATGTTGATAGAGCAAGATTTCATACGTACAGAAACTTGCTTGTATTCAACCTTTAACTTATTAATCAACATGTTTCGTCCTTTAATATTTGCATTAAACAACATATTTAGAAAGCTGGGGAAGCTTGCATATGTGCTTTTACTAATATTAACCTGAGTGTCCTAAAATGGCATGCGGGAACTTTACTACGCATGCGTTCACCACATCTACGTGGTGTGACGTATCTCTGCTTTTGGTGGGAAATCTTTGCTTCTGCACACTAGTGCCAGAAAGAGCCGCTTTAAACCTCACATGCTAATGCTTATACTGCTGCTTGTACTAAGCTTGTTGGTTCTGCTTAACTATTAAGGCAGAAGTTAAAAGGGTTATTGTAGACATAGGTGGTATACAGTGCATTCATTTATTTTTGTATTCTAATATGTTTCTCTTAGACTTTGTTACTAGCTCGTATTTGGGCCTGAGGGGTGTCTTGAATCGCCATTTTGAAACCCTTTCTGCGCATGAGCCGGGAGAAATGAGAGACCTTGAACTGGGGCATTGAATTGTGCCAGGGATTGTCTTGCCTGTGATGCGCCTGAGAACCTCACCCCATGGCCTGGGCAAAGGAAGAAGACTTACAAATTCTTTCAACATTTTATGCTAAAATGAAATAATATTGGTGGGCGAAATAAAATCGTGAGAAAATAAATTATGGGTGAGAACTTGATAAATTCAAGTCAATTGAGATGATGTCATCTTAATATGGTGTGATGATGACCTTTCCTTGTCTTTCTGACCAATCACTGAAGGGGAACACATAGATTTGCAACATTAAGGGGTGGTAGATTGCCCTCAAAATGGTATAACTAAGGTAGGTTTAGATAGAGAAATTGTCTGACTTGTCCGAATAGCTGACCTGTCACTGACCCAAAGCATGGTGTAGGAGATCGAGAGCAGAGGTGCTGGCGGAGCACTCTGTCAGAAGAATCAAGGTGTTGGGGGAAATTATCGATTACCCAGTCGAGCTACTAATTGGCTTGCTGAAAGAGAGGGGTGTGATGCTGGCGTTGCACTTAGAGGAGGTCATCTGTCCTGATCTGAACCTGTCTTGTCCCGTGGGCACCTGATTAGTCGGGAGCCTAGCCCTGTTTTTTTGCCCCAGCCCGTGACTAGGATTGGTCATTGCACCATTCTAGGTAAATATATTCCATGTGGTATGTCGTTGTGCTATTTCCCTTTCCCACCTTTCCCAGGTACCGATGTTTAAAGGTATTACTGTGATTTCTTACAAACTTTATATCCTATTGAATATATTTTTGCTTGTAAAATCTATGTTCATGAGATTGTGGCTTCTTTCCTTTTGTCTCAGAATATCTTGCATAGATAAAGCTTTTAAAACTTTCCCCGAGGCTGTGGTTATTACAAGTAAATGTGTTTAAATATTGCCTGTTTATGCTAACTCCGTTTTCGATCCCTAGGACTTATAGCAAAGGTGACAAGGATTGGTAAGTCATGGTTTACAGGTATGAGTCCTAAAAGTACTCAAAGTACTGACAGGTGATTAGTTAGTAAATCACAGGCAGGACTGCTAGTTCACAGTATGAATGTTTTATGGGCCCAGGTGAGTATGGTAAAATCGAGTTAGTGGTCCCGGGTGCTCTATCCGTATACTATTCTGGAAGCCGTAGTATGGTTAGGGATTAGTTAAAAATAGGTAGTAAGTTGCATATTGATTATTGATTATTGATTGTTATTGATTTTATTTACTAACCAAAATCCGCTTGTGTTGTTATTTATTGTTTGGAATATCCCGGGATAAGGAACCTGGGTGGTAAACAGAAGCAACGCTGCTGTGAGGTTACTTGCCTTGAGGAAAAGGTGCGTAAAGTTAGGTAAAACTTGAAGCACTAGTTAGGGTTTATTTTTCTAGTATAAAAGTGAGAGTGATTGGTAACAAAAGAGTTTGCTGGGGAAACTTTGGTCTTATATCACCTAGAAAGGGTAATTCTGAAGGAGTAGCTGGTTCTTTTTGCTTAAGTGAAGGGTAAACGGAAGGCTGTTTTACTCGCAGTGCATGAAGAGTAGGCAGAATTAGGTTTACTTGTTGTGAAAGAAATGATCTTTTCTTTGAATTTAGTCAATCAGGCACAGTATCAAATGTTTTCATGTTGTCAATTAATGAAATGTACAATTGAATTTGAAAGAAATTGAATTATCGTATTACCTTGCAAAGGAGGGAGTCAGTCGCGGGTGCTGTACTGACGTCACAGAGAGGCACGCTGGGATTGGTAGAAACAGCGGGTGTGTAGCCGTGAGACAATTGTAAAGGAGGGGTGAGTGCAGAGAGGGAGATTCACGTCACAGAAAAGCCGCACAATCATTGGTTAACGCTACTTGTAAGTTTAAACCTCATTGGTCATTAAGAATAAAAGACGCACTGGTATTGGAGAAATATTTCCGCAAACTAAACAAACTGAATTGATTGAATTAATTGACATTTCGTACAAAATTAAATAGCGGTATACATGATATTTAGATCCAGCATTTATAGGAAATCGTCCTGATAGAAAATACTTAAGATTTGCTAAAGAACAACAGATTAGAGGAAGACCTTATCTCATGTACGGAGAAAAGAGAAAATTGTCGCTTTTCAAGAAAATAAAGAATTACTTTAAAAAAGACAAAGCTATTAAAACAAGAGAAGGGATTATTATTCCACCACCTAATTCGCCTGCATCATACATGATGGTTGAAAGGGGCTACCACACATGTGTGTGGTTAGAGAATTGGATAGAATTTACTAAAAATTATGGCATATTAGCATTTCCAGAATATGGTACATTTAATGGTAGAATTTTGCACAATTTGCGAACTTGCATAAATAAACTACACCTAAGACCAAGATTAACCCAATATGAAGCCCTGGAGGAGTGCGAGACAGAGGCGTTTGAGCGAGACAGATCTCGAGGTGATAGAAGTCTTAGTAGATTTTATCCCAAATTTCCAAAGGATACTCGAGATAAACAAATGAAAAGATGGAGACAGTCCATGTTAGTAGAAGGATTATATCCTGTTATTACTACAGAAGAACCATCAGGAAGCAAAAGTACAGAGAAAATGAGAAATGTAATGACTAGTGGTGATTTGGATGATGATTATTTAGATGGTTTATTAATGAAAAATCCACCACCTTACCAAGAAGAAACCCATAGAGTTACTCCTAGTGCTTCGTTTTTGCATCCACCTTTAGTTCCGCAGTTTATTCATGAAACCTCATTAGAAAAGGTACTTCAAGAAAAAGAAAAGGAAGCTTAAAACAAACAGCATAGTGAATCAATTCAGAAAATCTCCCAACTAAATACAAATCTTGAAGCCCTGACAATACCCATAACAATAGGTCCGGTAGTCCCTTTATATGGAGATAAGCAAGCTAATACTAAAGCTTTAGTTCTGACTACACCCATAACACAGCCGTGAAAAGAAACACTAATAGTTGATGATCAAGCAAGTGAATGTGAGTCGGTAATTTCCTTAATGGATTTACCTATATGAGAACCAGTAAGTGACTCAATCAGAAAAATTACTCCCCGATATTCAACAGAGGTACAGATTGAGACATCCTCAGGAACGAGACATGCAACAGTAGTAAGTCCAGAAGAATTAGATAGATGGACCCGAAACATAGAGAAGCGGAAATCACAGTCATAGGTATTGCACATATTCAAATTGAGGGTGGAATTAGAAGAAATGGTAGCTGGAAATGTGGGATTGGACAGACTGAACTCATTTGATGAAGATGAATTATTGTTTACATGCAGAAGTATTACTCGAAATACAAAAATATACCATGAAAAGTTAATGAATTTGGCTTTGGAAATGGGAATTAACATTGGTAAATCAAAGGTATTACAGAAAGCATATAGAGCTGAATTTTCTGACAAAGATTTGGAAATTATAAATGGGTCAGGACGTAAGTTGTAGATAAAGGAATTGTTGCACAGGCAAATAAAACCACTTCTGAGTATTTACTAAAAGAAACTGAAAAGGTTAAACGGTTGTGTCCGATGAGAGAAGTACCAGGAGGAGGTTATGTACATGTCCCATGGTCCAACAGGATATTTTATCATTTACTAATGATTTTCCAAAACTCAGAGAAACACCTGTACAATGGTACCGACAAGTTGAAAGGTTTGTGAAAGTGTTAAAAGTACTGCTAAAAGATTTGGATGGTTTATTTGACATTGTTGTTCCAGCTTATTTGTGGACTGAGTGTAAAATTACAGTCAATTGGCCAAATGACAAATACCCTCGAGATCCTAAAACAGGAGCACCATCAGACGATGTCAGGAAGAAGTACAAGTGATAACTTTTTTAAAGGTAATGATTCCTCCAAAAGAAACTGATTGGACTAAAATAGACAGAACCACCCAAAATAAAGATGAATCTGTACATGCATATTATGAACGCCTCTTGCAGGTATTTAAGCAGTATAGTGGTTTAGAAAACATTGATAACAAGGATATGACACAATTTATTTAGTGTTTTGTGTCCTGATTAAAACCAGAAATCTCCCAAACAATTAAAGAGCATAATCTGTGTTGGCAAGCAAAGCCTGTCGACGAAATTCTTAAGTATGCCAAATACTGTGAGGATGAAATGAATAATAAACGAAAGAAGTTAGAAGAAAAGGTAATGTGGGCTCAAGTAAAAATGGCAGAACAACAAGAGCTTCAATTAAGTCAGCAGGCAAATAATCAGAAAAGAGGGGAAGGCTAATGTGAAGGAAGTAGGTGCAAATCAAGAGGCAAAATGAGTAAAGAAGAGGGAAAAGTTTCCTTGTCATGGGTGCGGAAAATTGGGGCATTGGAGAAACCAGTGTAAATTAATACAGAATAATAATGTCCAAAATCAAAATTTGCACAATCACAGATGCAGAATGAGGTGTCAATGAGACAGCCGCAACAGGTAATACAGGATCAGTTACCTCAAGCCCATATGCCAGATTTTGTGAGTCAACCCAAATACAATAGGGATACCAGATTTCGGGAGGGAAGTGGTAAGAAACACCACAATTTCTTTTGCAGGATAAATTTTTTGAGATGGAGGAATATTGACGGTGCCTAAGAGGGGGGGAAGAGGATTGCGTACTTGGCACATCCTTACCGGTAGATCACACAGGTCCTTACATTGAAGGGAAAGTGGAGGGAAATTATGTTACCTTTTTGTTGGACAATGGTGCTACCCATTCTACTGTAAGAAAAGCATACATCCCAAACCTACCCCTCTCGGGAGAAGTGATCCAATTAGAGGGAATTTCTAATAAACAAATTAGGACCCCTGTCACAGAAACTATGGAAGTCGGTATTGGTAACTTCTGAGAAATGCACAAATTCGTAGTGTGCGATTCTAACTGCACAATCTTTTGCACACCAAATGGTGTTGAAATTAGATTCCAGATGAAGACGGAGTGTATACAATTATGCTAGCCAGACAAGAAGCAGAAGTTAAAAAGATGTACCTAGAAGATTTACCAGGAGAACTAAATACCTTTGTGAACCCTGATGTATGGGATTTTACAGGTAAAGAAGTAGGCCTAATGGCAGATGTCAATCCCATAAAAGTGACAGTAAAGGAAGGTGCAGTTTACCTAAATATTCAACAGTACAAAATGAGTCCCAAAATAAAAGCAGGAGTTGCACAAGAAATAGGGAGTTAGGTTGAACAATGCATTCCAGAAGAATTAATGAGCAGTCCTTGCAATTCACCTACAATTGGCATAAAGAAATGATACCGAAGGTATAGGGTGTTCCAAGACCTCCGTACAATTAATAAAATTGTTGTCCCATGTTCCCCAATAGTACCAAATCCAGCAGTGATTCTGTATCAAATACCATGGGGAGCAGGATGGTTCACTGTAATTGATTTATGCCATGCCTTATTTTGCATCCCGCTGCATCCAGATAGCAAATTTATATTTTTGTTCAAATTTGACAAGCATATTTATGTTTGGACTCGTGTTCCTCAAGGGTACACGGAAAGTCCATCCATCTTTAATCAGATTTTGAAAAAGTGCCTTGAATTACTGGTGCTGCCCGGACAATCTGTCCTGGTGCAGTATATCGATGACCTATTATTGGTATTGAGAACAAGGAATGACTGTGTAATTGATTCCATTGCATTGTTGAACCATTAAGCAAAGGGTGGACATAAAGTGTCCCCAGAGAAATTGCAATACTGTACAACCTCAGTCAAGTATCTGAGACACCAGATAGAAAGAGGGGTCAGAAGAGTGACATCTGAAAGAATCAAAATAATTCAAAATATGAAATTACCACAAACTCAGAAAGAGATGAGAATCTTTCTTGGAATTGTAAGTTACTGCAGACAGTGGATTGTGGGATTTGCAGCGCTTGCAAAGCAATTGATTCAAATGACAAAGAAACAAGCAAAAGATCCAGTTGAATGGGATGATGAAAGCATGACTGCTTTCTTAAAATTGCATAACAGTCTGTGTTAAGCTCCAGCATTAGGGATGCCAGATTATTCAAAAGAATTTGCACTTTTTTGTGACACAAGAGATAATTGTGCTCTTTCAGTCCTAACCCAGACTCAAGAGTTAATGCGATGACCTGTGGCATATTTCTCTGCAACATTGGACCCAGTGGCATCAGCCCTGCCAGGTTGCTTGAAAGCGGTAGCTGCAATGTGCATGAGTCTTGAGCAAAGTGAATCCATCATTAAGGCACATCCTGTAACAGTGTATGTTCCACATTCAGCTGTGATTCTGCTAACAAGAACACGTACTCAGCATTTAACTCCTAGTCGGATGACTAAATATGACAGAATTATCATTGGTTCAGAAAACGTGACAGTAGTGAGGTGCACTGTTCTAAATCCAGCAACCTTATTGCTCGATTCTCACTTTGAGGAAGTGAGAGAGGAAGTCGAACATGACTGTATCGATTTAACTGAATTCAGTACTAAACCTCACGCAGACATATAGGAAGAACCTTTAAAAGATCCAGAGCATGAGTTATTTGTAAATGGCTTGTGTATGTGCCATGAGGAAGGAGGACTAAGAGCTGCCTATGCAGTGTGCACATTGTACAATATAGTCGAAACATCCTATTTACCAGGAGTCAAGTCTGCACAAGTAGCCGAATTGATTGCTTAAATAAAAACGTGCAAAATTGGGAAACATTGGAGAATAACCATTTACGCTGATAGCCATATGGAAACGGGGTTGTACATGACTTTGGCCAGTTATGGGTGCAAAGGGAGTTCATGACTTCTTCAGGAACTCCTATTAAAAATGGACAGTTTGTAAAAGAATTACTTAAAGCAATTCAATTGCCTAAAGAATTGGCCGTTTTCAAATGCGCTGCTCACCAATCTGGACATGACAAAGTGACAGCCGGTAATCGTTATGCTGACCAAGTGGCCCAACACTGTGCCAAACATAAAATGGCAGTAAACAAGAAAATCGAAGTATGTGGAAACAGATGCCAACTTATGCTATTGAGAGGTCTGAATACATGGGAAGAAGTGAAAGATTTACAAAGTGAAGCAGAGCCCAAAGAAAGGGAAGACTGGCAGAAAATATGGTGTCAGATGAGACCTGAAGATGGTGTGATAGTCTACCTAGATGGGAGACCAGTGCTACCTGACAATATGATTGCACCAATGCCCAGAATGTACAATGGGGACACACACATAGGGAGAGATGCTATGGTGAGGCTGTTTAGATGCGTCTGGTTCAATGCGAAGTTCAGGAACATAGCAGAGGGTCTTTGCCAGAGATGCCTAACATGTCAGCGATTAAACCCTGGTAAGAAAACTGTAGTGTGTCCTGGGAATTGGGAAAGCAGAAGGCCCTTTTATCAGACCCCAACTTGACTTCATTCAGTTACCTGCTTGTCGAGGATTAAAGTATGTCTTGGTCATTGTCTGCCTATTTTAAAAATGGGTGGAAGCATGCCCTACCCGCAGGATTGTCAGCTTAACTGTAGCCAAACTCCTTTTGAGAGAGCTCATTCCTCGGTTCGGTTTTCCAGTAATAATTGAGTCAGACCGAGGAAGATATTTTAATAATGAAATTATTGCTCTCATCTATGAAGCATTTAAAATTGAGCAGACATTGCACTGTGCATACCGCCCAGAGGCTTCTGGAGTGGTAGAACAATTAAATAGCACAATCAAAGCAAGATTGGGAAGGATGTGTGAATCTATCCAATTAGAATGGCCTGATGCTTTACCTCTTGTCCTGATGGGACTCAGAAGCTTTCCAGACAAAAAAACAGGCTTGAGTCCCCATGAAATACTCATGGGAAGGGCAATGAGGCAAGCATGTGTGCCAGGACATCGACTGTTAACTATATCTGATGATTTAGTGTTGGAGTACTGCAAAGAGTAGGCTGACCAAGTGCGTTCTATCTCTCACCAGGTTGTGGAAGACGCTGAAGCCAGACATTCAACTCCAGCACACAATTTGAACCCTGGAGATTGGGTAGTGATAAAAAATCCCACCCGGGAATCTTGCCTAGCACCAAGGTGGGGAGAGCCACATCAAGTGATACTGGTTATCACCAAAGCTGTAAAGTACAAGGGAATCCCCAACTGGATCTACGCAAGTCTTACCAAAAGGGTAACAGAACCTGATGAAGTTGAGGCTGAAGTTTGTGCAGCTGAAGGGTCTCAAGAAGTTGATCCTGAAGTAGTTGATGAAGAGCAACCAAGCACCAGTCAGGATGAAAAGATCCCAGTGATTGACATACCTGAAATAAGAGTGAGAACAAGAAGCCAAACATATTGAGATAGTCAGACTGATAGTGAGGACGAGACAGGTATAGAAGAACCTACTAAGATTACAGAAATACAAGCTAATGGTAATCATGAGGAGGACCAGATAAGGAAAGAGCAAAATACTCAGACCAACGAAACCCCTACCAGAACTCCATTGTTTGAGTAAGGACAGATAGATACTAGACAAAATGCACAGATAGAAGACAATCAAGAATCTGCAAGACCTTTGCAGGACCAGACAGGATTAGTAAATCGGGTTCAGGACGAAGAAAAAACTCCAGGCCCAACAAAGTCATATCCTGAATCAGGTCATATTAGTCTAGAAGAATCCATCCAGGCAGAACAGTCAATAATAATAAGCCCTGGACAAGGTCAGTTAGAGAGGATACCCGAAGTTGACGAAAAATCAAGTTGTGCCACAACTTAAAGAAAACAAAGGAACATTTGAAGAATCAGAAAGCACAGTGCCAGCTAAAAGACTCAGAAAAGGCGATAAATTGCCTGGTTTTGTTAAAGGACTGAAATATCGTCTAGTGACAATAGATGAAGTACCTGGACAGGTGGATGAAGTAACCAGTCCAAATGAACCGTCTACAAGCAATCAAAGAAGGAGAAGTCCACGCCTGAAAAAGCTGAACAATAAATCCAAAGGCCCTGAATGGACTTACGTCATAGTTGAAGATTTCGAGAATCTGGAAATCAGTGATGAAAGTGATGAAGAATTGATTGGTGATCAAAATATTGAAGAAGTGAGGCCACTTGAGGTAAAATCACTTGTATGTATTTTGTGTAAAATTCTCAAAGAGGGGTTAAGCCTCCTTAGTTGAAATGGCTGATAAAAGAGTTACTGGAAACTCAAAAAGAAGTTGTATAAAAACATGCTATAGGATATGTATATGTAGTGTACTTATAGTACTTGTAGTATGGCTAGGACTGACAATTGCAATACCTTACTTGATGGCTGTTAAACAGAATGACACTAGTACACAGAGAAAGATAGCGCGCCACAAACAAGATAGAGTAGACTTAGAAGCACCAGGTGAGTAGAACATCACTTTAGAAATAGAACTGATATGAATGTATTCGCTAGCCTATTAGTACATTATGTAGAGACTATGCAAATTAGTGATTGTTATGTTTGTATGAAATTACCTACTTCAGTAGCTGAAGGTGTTACCTATGATCTTTTACCCTTGACCTATGGCATTTCCTGTAGTATAATAACTAGCTTATTTTATAGAACAGGAAAGTTACAGTACTTCTATTCTAACATAGATGTCATTTTCCCTGAAATTCCTACACATAGAAAAATTAATCCAGTCCTTAGGGCTAAAGATGCACAGTTTGTTGGATGAAAGAAATAGATATAGCTAATGCACATAAAGACAATTTAACATGTAATTTACACGAAGAAGAAAATATATTTTTTAATTCAGTAGACAAAAGGAGGCAAGATTTCCATAGAACAACCACTGAAACAAAACCGCAGATACCCAAATGGGCTGAAAGCGAGTAATTTATGGCAACTGGCAAACCTCATGCTGCTATGTCTTTGGACTTTGAGAAAAGGGGAAACATCCGTCTCCATAGAGAGAAAACTGAGTATAACAATGTATTCATCGGTTCCAGTGAATGTGAACACAATGTCCTCATAATTGGGGGTTGGGGACTAAAAGGGGGAACTAATCCAGTATTTCCTGGAGTTTATTATTTTTGTGGGAATTAAGTTTACTTTAAGCTGCCTGATCATTGGTATAGGAGTTGTTATTTCAGAATAGTATTCCTAAAGGTATACCATGTAAAAAGAATCACTGAAAGCAATGAACACGAAAATGAACTAACACGATATAAAAGAGCAAGTTTTGCAGAAATTGTAGGTGATACATTTAGTGCATTGATACCTTCAGTGGAAGTAGTTATGAATACTCGAAAAATCTGTAAATTGTCTACAGTGGTGGATTGCTTATCGACTGACACTGCTGGAGGATTCTTATTGATCAATAACGAATTAGTTGCAATCAGATCAATGGTTTTAAAAAATCGACTTGCTCTTGATATATTATTAGCAAAAGAAGGCAGAGTCTGTAGAATGTTGAAAGCACAACATTGTTGCACTTACATACCTGATAAAAGTGTTGAAATTGGAAGGTATGTAAGAAATATTACTCATTTGGAAAATGAACTAAAACCACTGATAGTGCATGGAAGAGACTAACTAATGGTCTCTCTTCTGTTTGTAATTGCATTTCTAATGTCGATAAAAGTATTGTAGGTAAAGTACTGATGCCAATAATGGGAATATCACTAATAATATTGGTGATAATGATTTGGTGCAAATGCTGAAGAAATAGAAAAAGATATATGGTAAATGAGAAAAAGAAGAAAAGGAAATTAGATGAAATTCAAATGGAAGAACTAAAAGGGGACATATATTGGAGAATGAAAGTTTTCCGGAATGAGAGTGGAAAAAGAACTCCCAAAGTAATTGAAGAAATTGAACTGGGAGAGTTTTAAAATTGGCACCTGGTTCCTTAATTTGTGATGATATAAAATATCATCAAAGAGGGGATTGATGGATCAAAGTTTCATACATACAGAAACTTGCTTGTATTCAACCCTCTTGAATTAAACCTTAACTTATTAACCCCTTGCATGCTGCATGCTGCCGTGATTCTGCGCCTGTGCTGCACATTCCGATCGCGGGTGCGGTCATGACGACCCCCAGCCATCATCAGCACATGAGCACTGTAGTGCATGACGGCTGGGGGCCGTCATCAGCATGCAAGGTGTTAATCAACATGTATCGTCCTTTATTGTTTGCATTACACAACATATTTAGAAAGCTGGGGAAGCTTGCATGTGTGCTTTTACTAACATCAACCTGAGTGTCCTAAAATGGCCGCCGAAACACGGGAACTTTACAGCGCATGCCTCCGCCACATCTGCATGGTGTGACGTATCTCTGCTTTTGGTGGGAATTCTTTGCTTCTGTGCACTAGTGCCAGCAATGGCCGCTTTAAACCTCACATGCTAATGCTTATGCTGCTGCTTGTACTAAGCTTGTTTGTTCTGCTTAACTATTAATGCAAAAGTTAAAATAAAGTAATGGGGTTAGAGTAGAGATAGGTGTTAAACAGTGCATTCATTTATTTTTGTATTCTGATATGTTTCTCTTTGACTTTGTTACTAGCTCGTATTTGGGCCTGAGGGTTGTCTTGAATCGCCATTTTGAAACCCTTTCTCTGCATGAGCCGGGAAAAATGAGAGACCTCAAACTGTGGCATTGAAACTGTGCAAGGGATTGTCTTACCCACGATGCGCCTGAGAACCTCACCCCATGACCTGGAAAAAGGAAGAAGACTTACAAACTGTTTCAACATTGTATGCTAAAATGAAATAATATTCGCGGGCGGAATACAATTGTGAGAAAATAAATTATGGATGGGTACTTGATCAATTCAAGTCAATTGAGATGATCTCATCTTAGAATGGTGTGATGACCTCTACTTGTCTTTCTGACCAATCACTGAAGGGGAACACATAGATATGCAACATTTAGGGATGGTACATTGCCCTCGAAACGGTATACCTAAGGTAGGTTTAGAGAGAAAAATTGTCAGACTTGTCCGAATAGCTGACCTGTTATTGACCCAATGCATCCTGTAGGAGATCGAGAGCAGAGGTGCTGGTGGAGCACTCTGTCAGAAGAATCAAGGTGTTGGGGGAAATTATTGATTACCCAGTCTGGGTACTATTTTGCTTGCTGTGAGAGAGGGATGTGATGCTGGCATTGCACTTAGATGAGGTCACCTTCCTGATCTGCACCTGTCTTGTCCCATGGGCACCTGATCAGTCGGGAGCCTAGCCATGGTCTTTTTGCCCCAGCCCGTGGCCAGGATTGGTCATTGCACCATTCTAGGTAGAGTAATAATCCATGTGGTATATCCTTGTGCTATTTCCCTTTCTCACCCTTCCCAGGCACCGATGTTTAAAGGTGTTACTGTGATTTCTTACAAACTTTATGTCCTATTGATTATATTTTTAGTTGTAAAATTTATGATCACGAGATTGTGTTTAAATATTGCCTGTTTATGCTAACTCCCTTTTCGATCATTAGGACTTATAGCAAAGTTGACAAGGATTGGTAATTCATGGTTTACAGGTATAAGTCCTAAAAGGACTCAAAGTACTGATAGGTGATTAGTTAGCAAATCACAGGCAGGACTGCTAGTTCAAAGTATGAATGTTTTTTGGGCCCAGTTGAGTATAGTAAAATGTAGTTAGTGGTCCCGCGCGCTCTCTCAATGTCATCAGTGATGTCATCAGTGATGTCATTTGATATGTCATCAGTGATGTCTAGAGTGATGTCACTGACCATGTCATGAGTGATGTAATATGTGACGTCATCAGCAGTGCATTGCGGGCGCACAAGTTATAGCTAGCTGAACTAACTGTAACGGAGGAATTTCAATGGTTTTGTACGAGTGAAATGTCCAGCTAACTATAACACCCCTGAAACCTATGTTTTTTTCAGTGAATTATATATACATATATTCACAAAAAAAACATAGGTTTCAGGGACGTTATAGTTAGAAATTAGCATTTAAAAAAACATGGAAATTCACTGACAAAAACATAGGTTTCAGGAACGTTATAGTTAGTTGAACATTTCACTCATACAAAACTATTAAAATTCGCCTGTTATAGTTAGTTGAGATAACTATAACTCGCGCCTCTGCAATGCCCTGCTTATGAAGTCACATATTACATAATACATGACATGGTCAATGGCATCACTGATGACATCTCAAATGACATCACTGATGATATCACTGATGACATCATCCAGTGACTATGTGTTTCTATAAAATGTAAATATGTTTTATAGATATATGCCAAGCTGTATTGAAGAATGAATGGGTGTGTATGAGTCAGCATGGTTGATTTAGTATGTGTGTGACTGGCTGTATAAGTGAGTGATTAATTGTGTCTTACCTAATGCATATGTTAGGGACTGATACACACATTCACACAGTTTAGGTTGTCAGTTGGTGTGTAAGCGGTTGCATGGGTTGGTCAGGAGCTAAATGAGGATCTATATGGGCTGTTGATTTGTAGTCTATATGGGTGCCTGAGTGTCCGTGAGTGTGGGGTGTGTGTCTCTGCATAGATGTGTAAGTGGATAATTCACTGGTTATATGTGCTCAAGTCTGTATCTCTAAAGGGTTGTATGGCTATGTGAGTGTGTGTATGGCTGTGTTGGTGAGTGAATGGATGCCTCAGTGGTACATGTGTAAGTAATTGCATATGTGAAAAGCAGCATATGGGAGTGTTGTACTGTATAAATGACTACATGTGACAGTGAGTGATTGTGAGAGTGCCTGTATGGATCAGTGTGTGCTTGTATTACTTATTTTATTAGAGTGCAAGTAAGGTGAGTAAATGAAAGTGTGATTTATTATTTCCATGACTGACTAGGTGTATAAGTAACTCTATAAATGAGAGGCGGTCTGTGAGTGTCTGTATAGATATGTGGGTGCATATGATAATGATGTATTAATGGCTGACTGTATGTATGAGTAACTGTATGTGTGAATGAGTGGATCTGTGTATACAGCTAGGAATTAGTGAGTGGATATGTAGTAACTGGTATTGGTGTGTTCATGGTTTTGAAAATGATAGTCTGTATTTCAGAGTGGGTGTATCAACTATTATATTAGAGTGTGATGAGGTGCATCAGATGTTCACTTGGATGATGTCATCAGTGATGTCATTTGAGATGTCATCAGTGATCTCATGAGTGATGTCGCTGACCATGTCATGAATGATGTAATATGTGACGTCATCAGCAGTGCATTGCTGGGGCGCGAGTTATAGTTAGTTCAACTAACTATAACAGGGGAATTTCTATTGTTTTGTATGAGTGAAATGTCCAACTAACTATAACGTTCCTGAAACCTATGGTTTTTTCAGTGAATTGCAAAGTTTTTTAAAATGATAATTCCTAACTATAATGACTGTAAAACCTATATATATATAATATATATATTACCTACTGGCGGTCGTCAGTAGGTATATATAGTTAGGATTTTTTCTCTATGGGTTTTTTGAAAATTCTATGTCTAATAACTTTGGCGTTTGTGGACGGAATTGGCTGAAATTTTCAGGTAAATGGCACATTTTGTTTCTGAGCAGCCCCTGAAAATTTTGGGGGGGTTCGTCAAGGGGGGGCCGAGAAAAAAGGGGGGTCCCAAAACGTGTTTTTAACATTGAGTTTTCCATAGGGCGGTTGGCCTCACTTTTAGCCCGAACGGCTGAATGGATTTGCACGAAACTTGGCAAAATTGTAGGGACTGGTAGCCCGATGTGCCTTTTGTAGGTATCAATATATGTGCTCCAGTGGATTTTGAGAAATTAACGTTTAAAAAAATATATATATCTGTAACAGCGGACCGGGCAGCGCTCTGGTTCGCGGACTTTTCGCGCAACGGAGCTTTGTGAAGCGAAGCTGATTGGTTCTCCGGCGTCTGTCAACATTCCAAACAGTCCGTAGCGGCCGCCATCTTGTCTCTCGGTAGGATCGAGAGACAAGAGGAGGCCGAAGCGAAGGGGCAAATGACCATAAGGGGGCATAGTACATTGTCGCTCACCCCCTAGGTTTGATGTGGAGGTTTTAAAAGGGCCCCGCGGGGCAAAAAAAAATAAAAATAATAATAATCGAACAGCTGAATGGATTTGCACGAAAGTTGGCAAAATTGTAGGGACTGGTAGCCCGATGTGCCTTTGCTAGATCTCAATATATGTGCTCCAGTGGATTTTGAGAAATTAACGTTCAAAAAAAGATATATATCTGTAACAGCGCACCGCTTCGCGTACTTTTCGCGTTACGGAGCTTTGCGAAGTGAAGCTGATTGGCTCTCCGGCGTCTGTAAACATTCCAAACAGTCCGTAGCGGCCGCCATCTTGTCTCTCGGTAGGATCAAGAGACAAGAGGAGGCCAAAGCGAAGGGGCAAATGACCATAAGGGGGAATAGTAGATCGTCGGTGACCCCCTACGTTTGATGTGGAGGTTTTAAAAGGGCACCGCGGGGCAAAAAAAATAATAATAATAATAATCGAACGGCTGAATGGATTTGCACGAAACTTGGCAAAATTGTAGGGACTGGTAGCCCGATGTGCCTTTGCTAGGTCTCAATATATGTGCTCTAGTGGATTTTGAGAAATTAACGTTCAAAAAAAGATATATATCTGTAACAGCGCTCCGCTTCTCGTACTTTTCGCGTTACGGAGGTTTGCGAAGCTGATTGGTTTTTCGGCGTCTGTAAACATTCCAAACAGTCCGTAGCGGCCGCCATCTTGTCTCTCGGTAGGATCGAGAGACAAGAGGAGGCCAAAGCGAAGGGGCAAATGACCATAAGGGGGCATAGTAGATCCTCCCTGACCCCCTAGGTTTGATGTGGAGGCTTTGAAAGGGTCTCGCAGGGCAAAAAAAAAATATACCGTTTTTTTAGTTTTTTTGCGTGGAGTGCGCCCGGTTCGCGAACCGGGAAGCGGTCTGGGGAGCGTACTTTCTTGAAAATTAGTGAAAAAAGTTAGAGTAAAATAATAATTGTGAGTGATCAGATGTAGGGTAGCTCTGAGAAGAGCTTTTGGGTTTATGGTACATTTAGGTACTTATAAGTAGGTACCAATGCACAGTCTTAAATTCAGAGTGAAAACTCTGTTGCCCTCATCTGAGAAGTGAACTCCATCTGCTCTGTAGATATCTTGCATGTAGTAACGCAAGTTATTGTTGTACAGGGAGCCCATTCCATGGTCTCTCATGTAAGCTGAAACAGATTTGTTTACATGCTTCCTCGATTTCTCAATTTGTGGACAAAATTGGTTCGACCACCTCCATTTCTGTCTTTGGCATATATTTGAATATACCAAGGCAGTCTGAGGAAAAAGTGCCATCAATTGCTCAAAGGTGTCCTTTAAAAGCATTTCCAGACCTACCCCAGTCAAAGTGCCCAAATCATTACCTCCACAGTGCACAATTAACAGGTCAGGTGTTGGCAAATGCATAAAGGTTTTCACCAATGGTATCAATTGGTGACATTTTAATCCTCTGTGGCCAAACCACTTAATTTCCACATCTTGTAAATTGAGGTTAGGTAAATTCCTGTTTTCAGCGTACCTTTGAGCCCAATAGATGTAGCTATGTCCAACAATCCAGACAGAAAACATGGCGAGAGAAGGTTCTCCTGCAGTCAGATGAAGTGTGGCAATGAAATGGCAGTTGAAAAAATGAGAGTGTAAAATGAAAAAAACTGAGGAGTTTCTGTGTTAATGAAGCAGTAAGAGTGATTGGTGGATTTTGATTGCTGAAAACAGAAAGTTAGTGTGCATGGATGAGTTCGTTGAAAGATGTATTTTGAGTGGCGAAGAAAAAATCATTAAATGAAAGAATGCTTTGGATATGCAGGTGCACTGAGAGTTCAGAGTTCAATTGCAACATTGTTGTGTGAGAGGTCTTGCAAGAGGTGGTTGCTATGCAGAAAAAGCAGAGAGGGGGCAGAGGGGGGAAGGGTTTTGCTTTGAAAAAAAGTGAGGGAAGAGTTTTGATTGGGTGACATGAGAGATCTGTGTGAGGAATTACAGCATTTCTGTGCTTTTGATAGCTGCAGACTCTGGAGTGCATACCTTTTGCTCTGCTGAAGACAAATTGGTGTGTTTCTGAGACTGTTTTGAAACTCAAAGTATTTGCTAAGGTGAGAAAAAATTTCTTTAATTTAGATAGAAAATAGTGTGCTTTAAGGAGAAAATTATGAAGAAAGTTGTGTTTTTCAAATGTTGCTTTGTCTCAAGTGTTTCACAAATAGATTTTGTTTCTTTGAGAAATTGTAATTGGAGAAAATGTGAAGTATTAGTACTGACAGGGCTTTTATGTGCATAGGAGCTGTGGAGTGTTTTCAAATTATGACTTGTAAATCGTTTTTGAGAAAAAGCAATGGTTTTAATATTGATGAGAAGGACATAATGGTGTCTGCTTCTTTATAAGGTAATTGAGAGTCTCTGATGTTATTTTTCCCATTTCAATGTAAGAAGTTTGTGTGTGGAGCAAATTGCTTGTAAATATGCTCCCACCTGTGCATGGCAAATTTAGATTTTGAATGTTTCCGTTACATAGGCATGTTAAAGGTGACTGAAACATGCTGCAAAGGCAATCAAAAAATGCTTTTATGTGTCTTAAGGACATTTTAAGTCATTTCCCCATGTGCAGTGTTTTCAAATTATGAGTTGAAAATCGTTTTTGAGGTAAAGGAATGTTTTCAAAATTTATGTGCGCCATATGACCCCAAATTTTTTTTTCAGGGGTGCAGCAGGGTGTTCTTGAGACACCCCTGCACCGTCGGAAAAATTCGTAATTTGCGATGAGGTAATTGCTAATCGCAAATTGCACCTTCATTCCTATGGGCCTCCTGCTGCATGGAAATGAATGGGTAATCTTGCTGAAATGCAAAGTCGAATCTGTATTTAAAAGGGTCTGCACCTCTGTACGGGTGTTCGCTATGTGAAGCACGAAAGTTTCACGGGCCGAACTCAAGGCCACCTCTCTCTGAGACAAAAGAGCTCTTATTCTTGCCATGCTGTTGAAATGTGCTCCCAAGGTTGGTATTTGTGGCCAGATTGAAAACTCCCTATGTTCATGTGTGGGAGGAAATAGAACATTTCTGCAGCAAATAACCCGTTCATTTACTGTTACGATAAAATGAATACTTTTAATTAACCCAGAACAATCTTCATTATTGAGCATCAAATAACTACAATTTTCCAAGAACTTGAACGTGGGGATGATAGCAGGAACTGGCGTGCCTTGCAACACGCAAGCCATATTTGGTCGGTGTTTGTTGCATGAACCGTGTAACTGTATGTGCCTACACATTAGTGAATGATCTGGCGTCTCAGTGCATTCCTCTCCATTCAGATAAAGGTCTTGATCATCTTTAAAAATCTGTATGTGTATGGAAGCGACCAGACCTCATGAAGAAAACCACTACCTAAAGGTTAATAACGACCTATTGGTATATATTTCATACAATTTGAAAACTTATATAAAGCAAAAGGCAGCGTTATTAAACCGTGGATAAGGCACGTTGCCAAAGCAGTGAACCTTTTGGATTTATACTGGAAATGTTAAAGGAAGAATTACGGAGTAGGGCCTGTAAATCTTTAATGGACAACGAGTAAAATTACTCCAACCATCATATTCCTCTAACTCCGGGATAGTAGGGGTGTTTAATTTTTTAGAAGTAGCCAATCCAAAGCATTTGGTCTGGGAAATTGTTTCATTCACAAACAACATATGATTTGGGATGAGACATGCACGGTGGAAAGCCTCAGTGCCTTGTACCTGCCAGGTTCGTGAACCCCAAACTGATGTAGATCCTGGATATTTTTACACTGTGTTACGTTAGCATGGGCTCATTACTGGTTTAAACGCCATTTTTCCTTTTTTGTAACTTCTGCACACGATACTTAGTTGTTGCTTTAGCTTTCAGCCTACCTGCGTCAAGATCTATGCCTGCTTCAAGCAGGCGCAGGGTTTTGATGTAGCTTTGTCCTATCTGATTGTAAATGCGGCACACCGTGGGTGGCAGAGCAGCGGTGCACGTTAACTGGTGCATCCCTGGGGATGTGCTAGTTAATATAAATCTGCCCCTTTACATTTAATTATGTGCAGGGGACACAGAGTAGGTGAGGTTTATCCAAGGTTAAGAA
The DNA here is from genome assembly GCF_964261635.1 of Lissotriton helveticus. Taxonomy (NCBI): domain Eukaryota; kingdom Metazoa; phylum Chordata; class Amphibia; order Caudata; family Salamandridae; genus Lissotriton; species Lissotriton helveticus. Next base: position 825,798,981 of record NC_136057.1, read on the forward strand.
GAGATGAGTCCTGTTCAGTGAAAAATTGGAGATAGGCTTCAGTATATTATATACTTAAGTAGTGTGTTAAGTTTTTGATGACTGTTATTAATTTACTGTTGGGTAATAGTGGTTAATAACATTTTTTATTATATTTTACCACAGATTCAACTGCAGATTATTTCAAGATTTTAGGATGCCTAGCAAAGAAAGAGTAAGAAAGGCTGCAAAACGTCAAAGACAGCAGGACCATGGAAGAATGCAGCAGTCCTCTAACAAAAAGATTTGTCAAGTCACCAAGAAAGCACCGGGTAAGAGTCGAAAAACAGTCATAAGAAATATGTGTAGTAAAAAAAATATTACTACAGAAAATGTTTCACTCCAGAAAAGGAGACAGAATTCAAATGGTAAGGAAAGGCCAATGAGAAATGTTACTGCTAGAGTAAGAGATAACTCTATGCATGAAAGTAGAAGGAAACAAGAGTTTAGGGATATTCGTAAACGAATGTTCCGCAACAGGATAATTGGGAATTTGTTAAAAAATATTAAGAAAGGTCAGCAGAAAGTGGTTTTTTATAAGAGAAAAAAAATTGTTGAGAAAGTTATTGATCAGGCATTTGAAATTAAACGTAAGTTATTTATTTTGACAATCAATAGAATTCGGAAGCTAAACAAGGTAATTTATGATTTCAAAAGAAATAGTAGATGGAAGAGAATAGTTAATCGTAGTAATTTTTGTGAAGTTTTTTCTGGAGAATGGATGCATAGTTCCAGCTCTGAGGCATTTTTTAATGAGGAGAGTTATTTCCAGGATAATGATTTGGTGCATGCAGTTGACACCAGTGGTCGAGCTTATGAAGTGAAAGATGGTTGTCCAGTTGAAAAAGAAAAACTTGTGACAACAGAGATAGAAGAGGTGTTAGGTAATGAGGTTTTAGGGAGACGTCCTAAGGGTCCTGTGTACACCTGGAAGTGTAGTAGTATTTGCAGTGTACGACAGGATTCCATCAATTTGCTTTGTGATTTTATACGGTCATTTAGTAAGAACAGTTTGAAGCAGAAAATGAAGTTGTTGCAAGAATTAGATCCTTGCAGAGTGAGAGAAGTGATAGGTTTGCATGGTCATTCACTGGCTTGTCTTTCCAGGAGAGTATGCCAGAGTGTTTTTCATCATTTCAGGATGCTAGCAGTGCATCATAATAAAGTGAGGAAATTAGTTAGAATGTTGTATTATGCTAAGAGTCCAGCAATTATGCTTAAACAATTATGCGCTGCTCTTTTGCATGGTTCTGAAATAGATGTGAAGAATATATGTGAAGAAATTGAGTTTTGTTACTTTGGAAGTAAAGAGGAGAATGTTGAAATTGACCAAGAAGAAGAGAGTAATGTGGAAGATAGTGTACAGGTTTCCAGTACAGATAATTTCCAGAGGGAAATTGCGACGTTTGAGGTGAAATCAAGTGAGAGGCCAAATTTCACTTGTGTGTGTTGTCGACGCACTTATTATAAGAATCAGACTAAGTTAGTGGATTTATATGGAAAAAGTGAAAGGGAAGATAATAGTGAATGGAAGGATTTTACAACATACTTGATGGTAGAAAATTATTTTGATTTGGGATTGGATCAACGTGTGTGTACTTATTGTTGTAACAAATTAAATCAAAACCAGATGCCTGCTAGAGCAGTTCATAATAATCTGGAATTGGTTGAGATTCCTTCTGAATTGAAGGATTTAAATACTTATGAATCTATTTTGATTCAAAGTATCCATCCCTTTCAGGCTATTGTAAGAATGGAGCCAAAGACAGGGAAATTGCCTCCATCAGATTTACAGAGAGGATTAAAGGGAAGAGTTGTTTATTTGCCTCTAGATTTGAAGAAAAACATTAACACAATTGGAGTAGAAAAAGTGGAAGAGGAACCTCTTGTTATCTTAGTTAATGGGGTTCCGACAAAGAATAAGAAAATATGGCAAGATTTAGTAGATGTTAGGAAAGTCAAAAGGGCAACATTGTATTTGAAAAAATATAATAAGTACTATAAAAATGTATATGTTGCAGAAGAGGAAGTAAGTGAGGAAGAGGATAGCGATTTGTGTGCTGGTCAAATTAAGAAAGTAGAACCCTGTACTAGTGAAGAAATATATGAACATTATAGTGTTCATCCTTTGCATTCCAAGGAAGTCATGGGGAATGCTATTGAGTTGTTTCAAATGAAACAAGCGAAAGGGAGTCCCATTAGTGTTTGGGAGGAAAGTTTGGAAGCTCGGTGTTTCCCACAGCTTTTTCCAACAGGTCAGGGAGGAAGATATGATGAGCGACCTCATCAAATTCCTGCTTCTGAATACCGGACTTTGCGATTGTATGCAGGAGATCCTAGGTTTCGACAATGCATTCCTTATTTGTTTCATCTCCTGTTTGAAAGCGATCTGTCTGGACTGTCATATGCAGTGAACCACATCTTGAAAAGTGGTATACACATGCAAAACATCTCGGCAAGTGACTTTATGGATAAAGTCAATGTCCAAGACAGTATTTTGGATTCTCACCTGATTAATCTCATGGCGTGTCAGCGTGGTACTAATGAGTACTGGTACCGTCGTCATGGTGATTTAAAATGTATGCTAAGGAACTTAGGAACTCCCACATGGTTCCTCACTTTGAGCTGTGCTGAGTATGGCTGGGAAGACTTACTTGAATTTCTACGAGAGGCAAATGCTAACGTAGAAAACATCGAATTCAAGACACCCGGAGAACTGTGCTCTTTGGATCCAGTCAATGTATGTAGGTACTTCAATCATAGATTTGAAGGTATGATGTCTTTCATCATGAATAAGAAGAATCCACCTCTTGGAGAGGTGTTGGATTTCTTCTGGAGGAAGGAGTACCAAGCAAGAGGTGCTCCTCATATACATATGTTGCTGTGGATCAAGGATGCACCTAAATTTGGAACGGATGCAGAAGACTCAGTGATGAGTTTCATAGAACAGTATTCTACGTGTGCTGTTCCAAACGCAAAGGAGAAAAAAAGCCTACGAGAAAAAGTTCTACGTTTCCAAAGCCATCGATGTGGAAAGTACTGTCGTCGTAAATTCCGGAACAAAGACAAGTTCTACACCAAATGTCGTTTCGGCTTTCCACGACCGGTGATTTCTAAAGGAAGAGTGAACAGTTTGATGTCTTCGCTGCGACATAATGTGATGAAGAAATCACCTAAAAACACATACAATTTGAAGAGGAACGAAGAGTCTAAGTACATTAACGACTACAACCCGGTGATTTTGTCCATGTGGAATGCTAACATGGATATACAGTTTGTGGCTGATAACTGTATGGCTGTGGCTCGGTATGTGACATCTTACATCACCAAAAAAGAGAAGACAGAATTGAAGGATATGTGGGAGGACATTTCCCATGAAAAGAGCCTCAGCAAGAAGTTGTACAGTTTCAGTCTGAAGATGTTGTCGCATCGAGAAATCGGAGCTTACGAATGTTCTGACCGGTTGTCTTCAGCAAGTCTCTATGCCAAGTCCAGGAGTATCGTTTGGGCGAGTGTTGGTCTTGCTGCAACGCGTAATCGAGTTCTGAAACCTGTGCGGGAAATTGAGTATTTGGCGGAAAAGGAGCCAAACAGTACCGACATTTTGAAGAGCAACATGTTGGATACATATTATCCAAATCGAAGCAGTCACCTCGAGAATGTTTGTCTGTATGAGGTTCTGCAAAATTACATATTCAAGAGGAACATCAAAGAAGATACTGAGAAAGGAGTGTATGCTGTAATAGGAAGTGAGGGATGTCTGGTCAAGCAAAGAAAATGCCACTTGATAAACCATCGAAAATTGAGTGGCGAATCTCCTGAAAAAAAGGAGTTTTTCTATTTAGCACTTTTGCAACTTTTTAAGCCTTGGCGTGCAGAAGAGGAACTGCTTGGAGATTTCCTTTGTTACGAAGACTCATTCAATGCTGCCAAGGAGACCATAGAATGTCCTGCTTTTCCCAAATATGTAGAAATGTTGAATGTGGAAATTGAGCAGGAAGCAACGATTGCAGCCGAGATTGCCAGAGACAGTTCTCAGGACAGTCAGAGTTCTGCTTCATTGAGTCAGGATCCACTAGGAGGACCTCTTATCGAAAATGAAGCTGCCACTGCTATGAATGAAGTGGAAAGAGCCATGGCACATGCTCAGGAGGATGCGGTTAACTTAGAAGAGTTGGAAAGACAACTCAACGTTGAGCAGAGGAAAATATATGACGAACTTACCAAGCAAATTGATCATGGATTAAGTCATGACAAGAAAGAGTGCTCATGTACGTCGTTGAAGCCTGTCCGACTGTACGTGAGTGGAGAAGCGGGAACTGGAAAAAGTTTCCTTATTAAAGCAATTTCATGTTATTTGCAGGAAAGGACAGAGTCATCGCTGTCTTGTGTTGTCACCGCTCCAACTGGACTGGCAGCACATAACATTAAAGGGATTACTTTACATCGTTTACTGATGCTGCCAGTGGAGCATGACAACAAATTAGAATATCACAAGCTATCTGGAGATGCTTGTTTTGAAGTTTCAAGAGTCTTGAGGAAAATGAAACTTCTTATCATTGACGAAGTAAGCATGGTTTCCAATGTCATGCTTGCCTTTGTGCATTTGAGAATGCAAGAAGTTCTCAAAACAGAGTATGATGTGTTATTTGGTGGCAAACACATCATTGTTTTCGGAGATCTTCTGCAGCTGACACCAGTGAAAGGGCAACCTGTGTTCAAAATGCTCACGCATGAAGATACCAGGAAGTGCTTAGGGAGTATTGGCAACGTCAATATATGGTTAAACTTCAATTATGCTGAACTGCATGAAAATATGCGTCAGGCAAAGGATGAAGTTTACAAGACTATTCTACAAGATGTTAGAATTGTAAAAGTGACCGAGCATGGGAAAGAAGCTTTACATGCACGATTACTGACAAATTTATATCCAGACGAAGATGTTGTGCCTGAGAATATTTTTCAGAAAGTTACTGAGAAAAAATCTGGAATATGTTTGATGCCAACTCTTGCAGAATGTGCCAAATTCAACAACAAAATGTTGCATTTAGAAAAGCAAGAGATTGTGAAATTGGAAGCTATTGACAGAGTAGAGCATATGGGATCAAAATTATTTTGTCTGAGAATCTGAAAACAAAATTGGATTCATTAGAGAAGAGTATATCTAAAACTGCGGGTTTTGAAAAGACTCTGAATGTGTGCTTGAACTGCCGTATAATTTTAAGAAGGAATTTACATGTTGAAAGAGGTCTGGTAAATGGATCAATGGGTAATGTTGTTGATTTTGTGAAATACAGAAATAGAGATGGAATTGAATTTTTAAAAATTAAATTTGATGGCATTGAGGAAGTACAGCTAATTGCTCGTTGTTCTGCTAGATTTTTGCTTGTAAAAGACTTATATGTTCGTCGTAAGCAGTTTCCTGTTTGCTTGGCATATGCGGTGACAATTCATAAATCGCAAGGTTTAAGTGTAGACTGTGCATTGGTGAATATTGGCAGTTCTGTGTTCAAGGAGGGTATGGCATATGTGGCATTGTCACGAGTTAGGACTTTATCGGGATTGTACTTGATTGAGTGTGATGTCACAAACATTTGTGCGGATCTAGATTGTGTTAAGGAATACAATAGGTTGAGAAGAGAGTATGCGCCACATTTGCCTCAGTATCCTTTGTTTGAGAAACGTGTGGTAGGCCGGAAACGAAGAAATGTGACCAATACTGGGGAGGTTGTAGCAAAAAGACGAAAAGTCGATGAACCTGAAATTACAAGCAGAAACAAAAAGGATTCTGTTGAAGATGTTGTTGGTTTTCAATTTGAAAACAGTTCTGGTGTCAACTGCTATGCTAATGTAGTAGTTAATGTTTTGTTTTCTCTAGAAAATGTAAAAGAAGAGATTGTGGTCAATTCTGATCAAAGATTTTGCAGTTTGTTAAATTCTGTGTTAGAGAAATGTAGCACTGATAGAACAAACATAGAAAGTGTGTCTGAAATTCGAAATCTGTTAGACAGATGTTCAGGCCAAACACAATTCTCTCAAAATAGTCAGCAAGATTGTCAGGAGTTTTTAATGTACATGCTTGATGTATTGCATGATGAAGGTGTAGATGTAGATCACCTGTTTGGACTTTCTTATCAATGGCAGCATGACTGCGAGAACTGTAGGGTATCAAGTACTACTAGTGTAGACTCAGAAAGATTTATATATTTAACTTTGCCAGACAGTAAATCAGTCTCTTTTAATAAGCTAGTAAAAGCGGCTGATCACAACATGGAGTGTAGCCAATGTAAATCTGAAATGATGTCCACATTATTTATACGAACATATGGCCAGTATGTCATTTTAATGTTCCAACGATGTAGGCCTGATGGAACAAAATTGACAACTTTAATTAAAAATTTTGTGGCTTCACAGTTGTCAATATCAGGAAGGACTTTTGTAACTGTAGCAATTATATATCATGATGGTCCTTCAATAACATCAGGACATTATACAGCTTATTTAAAGTGTAGAAATGGCTGGTCATTCTGCAATGATTCTGTTTTAATTTTCAAAAAAAAATTGCCGTTTGACCTTAAAAACTCTTACCTGGTGTTTTTAAAACCAAAATTTTAGGGAAAGAATCTCGGGATGTGCTCTGAGGAATTTCAAGAAGTTCTCATGGCTCCTACACGATTTGGCCTTGAGGATAAGTGTAGTACAGAGACATAACTTCTTACCATAACACTGGACTTTATGGAGAAATACGTGCACTTTGAATGAGTTCAGAAAAACTGTTTCTTTTTATAAGCTAATTGAAGCAGCCAATCAAAACATGGAGTAGAGGGAATGTAAGTCTGCAATGCTGTCTACTGTTTTACATTGCTTTGTGATTAAAAGTGATGTAGAGAATTAAATAATTGTACTAGTCATAAAGGTAGTGTAAGTCTGCTTCATAGTAAGCAGTATCAGTGTGATAGGAAATGTAGAACATGATTGAGGAAGAAGGGGAAGATATTACTAGTCCAGGATTGTGTAAATGATCTTCAACATTTTAATTCTGAAAGTTGTGGAAATGCGAAAAGACGGGATTGGCTAACAAGAAATCCAAGAGTTATACATGGCTCTGACAAGATTTGGCCTTGTGGAATCTTGTGGTAGAGAGCAAGAAGTCATTTATTGTATGTAACATGTTTTTGAAAACGATGGAGGTTTTCTTTCAGAAAGTGGCGGGTTGAAAGTAATAACAGCACAACAGAGTGTAAGCTGTTCATAGGACATCCTTGGCCGTCATGGAAAGTAAGTTAACTTTAAGGAGTTCTGAATTCTGATTTCTAATGTTGTATGGGTTTTTTAAACACAATCATTTTGATTGTGGTTTTTTTTCCCCGCTGTTATATGATGAATACCTTCAAGTCACTGTTTTAGTGACATTTGATACATTCTGAGAACAGCAAAAATAAACCATTTAACATGTATAATTAATTCTGTTCTGTTTGCATTTATGATGTACATGTAGACCTGTGTAGGAGGCATGGAGAAGGTGAGGCTTCTGTAAGTGTCAAAGTTGTTGCATACAGTCCTCATATTCTACGTAGTCTTTTATATTTCATTACTTTCACTGTTTCTGACTGATCTAAAATTTTTTTTTTAAAAAGAACAGTAAGTATAAGGGAAGGAAACAGACAGTTATGTTAAAAGAAACACAGCTATAGGGAATAAACTAGGGATACTGTTACCCGCAATCCTCTGCTGATGATGTCACTGAGCATGTCATGAATGATGTAATATGTGACATCATCAGCAGTGGATTACGGGTAATAGTATCTCTAGTTTACTCCCTTATAGCTGTCTTTCTTTTAACATAAGTGTCTGTTTCCTTCCCTTATACTTACTGTTCTTTTTTTAAAAAAAAATTTTTGGGTTCGCTTCCGGTTCGCGTACCGGGGAGCGAACTGGGAAGCGAACTAAGAGAAATAGAGGTTGGCACAGTTGCAAATATTGTACCAATTTTTTAATAACGGGGAGGTAGTTCTGAAAATAACTTTTTTTTAAATTGTTTTTGTTGTTTTATATTTTTTTTATTATTTTTCTGAACATTTTTTTACTTTTTTTGAATTTTTCTGAACAGTTTTATAATTTTTTTGTTTTTTTTTCGGAGGGGGCAACGAAAACGATTCATTGTAAAGGGCTCAACAGGAGCAAGAAAACAAAAAAAAAGAATTTATTGTTTGGGGAGTTTCGGACAAACATAAGCATGATTGTCAATAGCTCTGTTGATCAGAGTGATGCTACTTTCTGCGTAGCAAATGAATCCACTGCAATGTAGGCAGACTTGTTTTACTTCACGAAATCTCGTTTGTATATTTGGCACCATCTCCCTGCCCTCTGGTCCCGTTACTTCCGGTACAACAGATCTTCTGGCCATAATAGGGAGATTATCTAGGTCGTCCTGTTCCTCTTCTTCGTCTTCTTGCTGAATTATAACTTTAGCAGGTGGTCCACTCTTCCTTGGATGTGGTGGAGGTGGTGGGGAAGCACCAGCTGAAGCTAGTAAAGAAGCCATTGCTCACTGGTAACAAAGGGTCTTTCTCTCACAATGATGAAAGTCAGAGTGAGGAAAGAAGGAGGGATTTTCACCATTTGGGAAAAAAAATAGTTCTCAACCAATGAAAAGTGTTCATTTTAGATCATATGACCTAGTCTTACATCATTAGGAAACCGAAAGTGAAATGAACCAATGAAAAGTGTTATTACCAAGTCACATGACCTGCTGTGTGTATGTTACGCGCTTTGCAGGGCCTCCCGGTTTGCTTCCAGAAACCTGTGCTTTGCGACTCGGTAAGCGTACGAGTTCGCTAACGTAGCACGTCATATGATGTATCACGCGACAACGCGAAACGTCATGAGGACGGGAGGCGTCACGATGTTGTTTTCTAACGCGGCAGTTGCGGTAAAGAAACGTTTACCGGCTCGTGGTCTATTTCGCGGCATCAAGGTCAGCTAACGGGAAGCTTCCCGATTCGCGAAGCGGGAACGAAGAAAAAAAAATATTTAAAAAAAAAGTTATTAATAAACATATAAAATATATTTTTGGATTTAAAGAAGAATACATTTTACAGCTACAGATATTAGCTGTTAAAAAACCAATGAAATTCACTGAAAAAACCATAGGTTATAGACCATATATAGTTAGGAATTTGCATTTACAAAACCTTGAAAATTCACTGAAAAAACCATAGGTTAGAGACCATATATAGTTAGCTGGACATTTTATTGACATAAAACCAATGAAATTCCATATATAGTTAGTTGCACTAACTATATATCGTGCACCCGCAATCCACTGCTGATGATGTCACATATTACATCATTCATGACATGGTCAGTGACATCACTGATGACATCACTGATGACATCTCAAATGACATCACTGATGACATCACTGATGACATCTCAAATGACAAGAGGAGGCCAAAACAAAGGGGGAAATGACCATAAGGGGGCATAGTAGATCCTCCCTGACCCCCTAGGTTTGATGTGGAGGCTTTAAAAGGGCCCCGCGGGGCAAAAATAAAAAAATTAAAATTTTGGGGTTTTTTGCGTGGGGAGCGCCCGGTACGCGCACCGGGAAGCGGTCCGGGGAGCGTACTATAAGGAAAAAAGAATGATAGACTATGATATTTTGAAATATTGTATGTTTATTGATTGTTCTTTTTGTTGTTTTTTTTTAATTTTTTTATTTAAGTAGCAGTATTAATGATTATTAAATATAAATGTATTTTTGGAATTGTGCACAGTATACTATAAGTCTGACTTTACATTATAATCAATTTGGTACTAGCTTATGAATTACATATAAAAATGATTAAAGACTCAAACAATTTTTTAATATTACATATAATTTTATTTTTCGGATTGTTTTTCAAAATTTAATAGAACGTCTAACATTTGACTGTCCGATATGTCCTCTTGTTGAGTGAACATAACTTCCCACATTTGACCGTCATCATAATGAAGTAAATGATCCACAGATTCTACACATTGTAGAAGTTCATGGTCTTGTGATTCATCCATGAATTCCAAGTCAATGGGTTCAATTATTTCCTCATTGTTCATGTCTAGGACAATTTCAAAGGAAACGTTCTGTTCTCCTTGCATTTTTGTGCTGAAATTTGAAAAAAAAATAATATATCAGTAGAGATAGGGCACTGTTGGGTTTAAGTTCAGACAGGTACTTTTGAGGCATGAAGTAGTACTATTAAAAAGTGCCTGTGAAAAAGCCTATGTAAATTCATAATTATACCACAGAAACCTAAATCAATCCATGATTATAATAAACAAGCCTTTCTCAATGTCTAACTCTTACAGAGGGATAGTATATAACTATCTGAAAATGTTTTCAAATTTATAAAATAATATCTTACCTTTTAAAAACAAGTTTAAGTTGTGAGTGAAAATGATCTTGCAATGTAGTTCAGGAAGTAGTAGTCAAAATGGCTGTGTTTTTCTCTCTTTTTTTATATATATTCAGGTATATAACCAATCAAATGTCAGGTAAAAAAAGTAGAAAATGAAAGTAACATTTTAATTGGTTGTCAATTCCAACACTTCCGATGTGTTTTGTGAAGTAATTTACCTCAGGGTATTTAGAGAGGTCTACAGGCTAAATGGCTAAATGGTATTCCAACCAAATTTGTGAAAATGGTAGGGATTGGTATGTAGTATGAGTTAATCTATATTTGGTGACATTGTCTCCAGGGTTTTTTCTGTAAATTACTTTCCCACCTTTTTTAATGGAGCGCTTCCCGGTGCGCGCCCCGGTACGCGAACCGGCAGCGTTACGGGAGTCCACCATTTTGTGTTTCGGTAGAATTGAGATACAAGATGGAGGGCAAATAATGTTCAGAATGGTTAGAAGGGGGCACGGTAGACGTATCTTGACCCCCTAGGTTTTCTGAGGGTGGCTGAGGAGGCCCATATGTGCGAAAAAAAATTCGCACGGTTAGCGTCTGGTGCGCGTACCGGGTAGCGCTCCGGGGAGCGTACTTTTTTGAAAATTAGTGAAAAAAATTAGAGCAAAATAATAATTGTGAGTGATCAGATGTAGGGTAGCTCTGAAAAGAGCTTTTGGGTTTCTTTGGCTGATGTAGGTACCTACAAGTAGGTAGCAATGCACAGTCTTAAATTGAGGATGAAAATTCTGTTCCCCTCATTTGAGAAGTGAACTCCATCTCCTCTGTAGATATCTTGCATGTAGTAACGCAAGTTATTGTTGTAGATGGAGCCCATTCCATGGTCTCTCATGTAAGCTGAAACAGACTTATTTACATGCTTCCTCGATTTCTCAATTTGTGGACAAAATTGGTTCGACCACCTCCATTTCTGTCTTTGGCATATATTTGAATATACCAAGGCAGTTTGAGGAAAAAGTGCCATCAATTGCTCAAAGGTGTCCTTTAAAAGCATTTCCAGACCTACCCCAGTCAAAGTGCCCAAGTCATTACCTTCACAGTGCACAATTAACAGGTCAGGTTTTGGCAAATGCAAAAAGGTTTTCACCAATGGTATCAATTGGTGACATTTTAATCCTCTGTGGGCAATCCACTTGATTTCCACATTTTGTAAATTGAGGTTAGGTAAATTTCTGTTATCAGCAAACCTTTGAGCCCAGTGGATATAACTATGTCCAACAATCCAGACAGAAAACATGGTGAGAGGAGGTTCTGCTGCAGTCAGATGAAGTGTGGCAATGAAATGGCAGTTGAAAAAATAAGAGTTTAAAATGAAAAAAACTGTGGAGTTTCTGTGTTAATGAAGCAGTAGCAGTGATTGGTGGATTTTGATTGCTGAAAACAGAAAGTTAGGGTGCATGGATGAGTTATTTGAAAGATGTAATTTGAATGGTCAAAAAAAAGAATCATTTTATGAAAGATTGCACTGGATATGCAGGTGTACTGAGAGTTCAGAGTTCAATTGAGTTCAATTGAAACATTGTTGTGTGAACTTGCAAACAGAGGTCTTTCAGGAGGTGGTTGCTATGCCAAAAAGGCAGAAAGGGCAGAGGGGGGAAGGGTGTTGATTTGAAAAAAGTGAGGGAAGAGTTTTGATTGGGTGACATGAGAGATATGTGTGATGAATTACAGCTTTTCTGTGCTTTTTATGGCTGCAGACTCTGGAGTGCATACCTTTTGCTCTGCTAAAGACACATTGGTGTGTTTCTGAGACTGTTTTGAAACTCATAAAGTATTTGCTAAGGCAAGAAAAGATTCATTTAATTTAGATAGAGAATAGTATGGTTTAGGGAGAAAATTATGAAGAAAGTTGTGTATTTAAAATGTTGCTTTGTGTCAAGTGTTTTACAAATAGATTTTGTTCCTTTGTGTTACATAGCCATGTTAAAAGTGACGCAAAAATAGTGCAAGGGTCTTACAAAAATGCTTTCATGTGTCTTAGGGTATTTTAACTCACTTCCCCATGAATGTATGAATATAATTGCTTTACAAGATGTGTTTAAAAACGTTTTTTGAAATCAATTAGGTTTCTTGATATGTACTGCTAGAGTTTCATAGGTTGCTTGGGGCATATTTTCAAGGCTTTTGAGTTCCTTTGATGTAATTTTTCCCATTTTAATTTAAGACCTTTCCCCGTGGTGCAAGGTCCTTGTAAATATGCCCCCATCTGTGCTTGGCAAATTTAGATTTTAATTCTTTGACTAACATAGCCATGTTAAAAGCGACCCAAAAATGGTGCAAGGGCCTTAAAAAAACGCTTTCATGTGTCTTAGGCCATTTTAAGTCATTTCCCCTTGAATGTAGGTATATAATTGATTTAGATGATGTGTTTAAAAACGATTCTTGAAATCAATTCGGTTTCTTGATATGTAGTGCTAGAGTTTCATAGGTTGCTTGGGGTATATTTAAAAGGCATTTGAGTCCCTTTGATGTTATTTTTTCCATTTTAATTAAAGACATTTCCCCGTGGTGGAAGGTCCTTGTAAATACACCCCCATGTGTGCTTGGCAAATTTAGATTTTGATTATTTGACTTACATAGCCATGTTCCATACAGTTCTCACCTTCTGCGTAGTCTTTACTATGCTAGACTCCATCTGCACTATGAGATACCTAAGCAAAGGAAACACAGGTGATGTGATTGTGAAATGAGGAAAAGAAACTCCACATTTTTCAATTACATCACCTGTGTTTCCTAAGTTTACGAATTACATTGTGCAGATGAGGTTTAGGCCTGTCCACGGACACAGAAGAGGTCTGGCCTTTGTTCAAGAGTGAAGTGGACATGACTTACTACATTGGTAGACCTTCACATGTATTATCTCCTCTGTACTCTTCAACAAGCGTAAATTTCATCTGCAACCCTGAGTAGGCCTCACCTTAAACAAACCTCTGGATAGGCCACACCTTATCGTCATCCTGAATCAATCATTTAAAATGTTAGGGACAGATTTATGATAGGTGTATGCCTCTTTTGCGTCACTGTGCGTCACTTTTGTGACGCAGCGGCGGTGCAAAAGATTTGCTATGTGGCGACATATTTACAACTTGATGCATCTAGGCAGATGTGTCATGCTGTAAAGTCCTGTGCCACATGAAACCGATGCAGCAGTGATGCAAAAGATGCACCATGTTGCAAGACAGGCCTCACTTCATCTCCAACAAGATAAGAAGCTGAATCTTCTGTAAATGTAAGTTTAAGTTTAAGTTTAAAATATTTATCAAGCGCAACATACACCTGGGCGGTTTCTTGGCGCTAAGATAGCAGGCAGCCAGCTGGGCAAAATCAGTCGCTAAGACATAGACTGAAAAGGCGAGCGGAGCTTAAGAAAGATGAGCCTGAGTGAATAAAAAAGTCTTCAAAGCTTTGCGGAAGCTGGAATACTGGGTGAGGGACCTAAGGTGGAAGGGGAGAGAATTCCAGAACATGGGGGCAAGAGTGGAGAATTTCGAGCCGCCCTGTTTTTTTTTCCGGTAGCGAGGGACTGCTAAAAGAAGTTGTGCCGAGGAGCGGAGGTCTCTACCAGGGACATAAGCTTTGATGGCTGAAGATATGAAGAGAGGGGCCAGGCCCGTCCTGGCCTGAAACGCCATGCAGCCTAATTTGAACAAGGCGCGTTCCCGCACGGGGAGCCAGTGGAGGGTCTTCAAGAGGGGAGAGGTATGATGAAATTTGGGGAGACCGAAGGCAAGGCGGGCCGCCTGGTTCTGCACCAGTTGCAGTTTACGCAGGCTGTACTGAGTGATGCCATTGAACAGGATGTTCCCGTAGTCCAGGCGGGACAGGACCAGTGCGGACATAATTCGTTTAAGTGCAGAGAAAGAAAAGAAGCGAGAGATAGAGCGGATAGTGCGGAGAGTAAGAAAGCAGGAAGAAACCACCGAACCAATCTGGGAGTGCATAGTGAGTTTGTCATTTAACTTGATGCCAAGAGTCTTAACAGAGGGAACTGGGGTAGGAGGAGAGCCAAAGGAGGGGGGCCAAAATAGAGAATTCCAGGGACTGGAGCAACCACCCGTCACCACAAGTTCCGTCTTATCGGGATTGAGCTTCAGGTGGTTGAAGTTCATCCAGTCCCTGATGAAAGATAGAATAGATTGGAAGTTAGAGATGGAGTCAGGGGAAGAGGACAGGTTAAAGATGAGCTGGAGGTCATCGGCATAGTTATATACCGTGACCTCCAGCTGCTGTAGGGCAAAGATAAGAGGCGAGATATAAAGATTGAACAGTAAGGGAGAGAGAGAAGAACCCTGGGGAACACCGCACTGGACCTGGCAGGGGGTAGCTGAAAACTCCCCAAGATGAACCGCCTGGGTCCGGTCCCTCAGAAAGGACGAGAGCCAAATAAGGGCTGAGCCTCCTATGCCCGCCGCCCTGACACGGGAAAGCAAGATGGATGATCCACCGTGTCAAAAGCGGCGGACAGATCAAGGAGGACCAGCGCCTGAGATTTGCCTACGTCCATACCCTCTCTGAGGGTGTCTAGTACTGACACAACCACTGACTCTGTCGAGTGCTTGGGCCGAAACCCAGCCTGACACGGAGCCAGCCTCCCATTCTCCTCGACAAAGGAGCTGAGCGCAGATGTAACATGTCGCTCAAGCACCTTCGTCAGAAAGGGTAGAAGGGAAATGGGGCGATAATTGGCCATCACGGAGGGGTCGGCTCCTGGCTTTTTTAAGATGGGGACGATGGAAGCGGATTTTAGTGATGGAGTGACAACCCCTTGAGCCAGTGAGTCATTAAGGAAGCCAAGAGGAGGCAAAGTACAGACAGAAAAAAACCTGCCGTAAGATGTGTGCCAGACATATGTCAAAAGGGGAACCGGATTTAATTTTGGGAAGGAGAGACAGGAAAAGTTCTTCAGAGAGAGGAGGAAAGGAATTGAAAAAGGCTGGGGCGGGGGGAGGCAGGGGGTCAACAAAAAGAGGGGAGGGAGGGGGGATGTTGGATTTAATTGTCGAGATTTTTTCTACGAAGTAGGAATTCAGCGAATCGCAGAGTTTCTGAGAGGGAGGGGGTTTAAGTGAGGTCCTGTCGGAAAAAGCCAGGTCGTGAGTGATGGCAAAGATCTCCTTCGGTTGATTCTCGGCCGCCAAAATTTTGGCCGAGAAATAGGCTTTCTTGGCCTCAGTGATGTTTTTTTTATAAGTCCCTAGGAGATGGACATAACGGGTCTTGGAGGTGGGGGAATAGTCCAATCTCCATTTGCGTTCTGCCCTTCGAACCGTAAGCTTCAGTTCTTTCAGATCATTATTAAACCACCGATTGGCGTCTTTAGGGCGCCTAATCGAGGTACGCCGGAGAGGAGCCAAGCAGTCGCTTCCCTTCGTAAGCCATGAATCGATGGCTTTGGCTTGGGCTGCGGAGTCCAGTCCCGATAAAGAGGGAGAGTAGGCCAGAAGTGAAGTCGAGAGGTCGGACAGATTGACCTTACCCCAATTGCGAGCCCATGAGTTTTTGGTGTGGATAAGGGTCTTGGTCAGGCAAAGACTAAGGGAAAACGAAATTAAAAAGTGATCGGACAAAGTGCAAGGGGTAACAGACAGTGCAGACAGGGAACAATTAAGAGACCGAACTTGGTCTAGAGTGTGGCCATGAATGTGAGTGGGGGTGTGGACAAGGGAGGTGAAATTGAGAGAAAGAAGGGTTTCCGAAAAGTCTTTTGATGAGGCACATTCCTTAGGGTCCGTCGGCCAATAATTGAAGTCCCCGAGGACTAGAACCGAGGCATAGTTGACGGCCAGGGTGCCGAGTAGATCTTGAAAGGCCGGAAGGAAGGATTGGGTTGATTGAGGAGGGCGATAGACGAGCACAATGGCTAGGTGGGGGGAAAGAGAGGTGGAGCGAGCCACCAAGTAGTCAATTCCTCCCAAGGAGGGTGAGGGGAGAATCTGGAACTGGAGGTCAGAACGGGCAATGAGAGCAACGCCTCCACCCACTTTCCCGCCAGGACGGTCGGCGCGGATAGCGTAGTAGGTCGAGGGGAGGGCAGCCAATAGAGACGGAAGAGAGGCTTCAGAGAACCACGTCTCCGTTAACAGCAGGAGATCGGGTTTGTCTGTGTCTAACAGAATGAAGAGGTCCTGATGGTGTTTAATGGCTGACCTGGTATTAAGTAAGATGATAGATAATGGGGGAGAGTGGAGATCAGAGATGGTTGATGAGCAGGGGGCCGACGGGGAAGCGAGAGGAGGAGGGCAACCTAGTGGGCAGGCATAGCAGGGAGAATTACAGCCCATAAGGATAGTCCGATGAATAGTACGAGGATCAAGGGGCCAATGGCCTTGTAGTAGGGTCAAGTCAGCGGAAGAGTATCGGATAAGAGGACCAGGGGTAACGGCCCCTAGCCCCGGTCGGCCTCGGACGGGCGCAGACGGGCTTAACTCTGGCGCGACTCCGGCGCGCCTACGACGCGCCCGCTGCGCTCGTCCGCTGCGCTGACGCCTGGTGGACGTTTTAGTAGCCATGTGGCCAGGGGGGTGTGGTCACGGAGAGGCCGACCAACAACCCGACCCAAGATGGCGCCCGTAGTCAAAGGCGACCGGCTTCAGGCAGACCAGGAAGTAAGTGTGGCAGGCTGGTAATCAGCGAGCCACAGGGGAGCGATATTTAAAAACTAGGCAACAGGGAAGAGGTGTCCTTACTTGTAGTCAGCAGGACGGGTAGGGAGATAGTAAAAAAATAATGGTGCTCGTAATCAGCAAAGGCGAGTGTGATCAAAAAAGGTTACAAGTGGAGTTTTAAAATTATTGCAAATAGCGGCAGTAAATGCGCGCGAGCCCTCTGCCACCGGGCTGCGTGCTATCACTGAGGGAAGGGGAGCGAGGCCCTTAGTAGCCGTGTGGCCAGGGGGGTGTGGTCACGGAGAGGCCGACCAACAACCCGACCCAAGATGGCGCCCGTAGTCAAAGGCGACCGGCTTCATGCAGACCAGGAAGTAAGTGTGGCAGGCTGGTAATCAGCAAGCCACAGGGGAGCGATATTTAAAAACTAGGCAACAGGTAAGAGGTGTCCTTACTTG
The DNA here is from genome assembly GCF_964261635.1 of Lissotriton helveticus. Lineage (NCBI taxonomy): Eukaryota > Metazoa > Chordata > Amphibia > Caudata > Salamandridae > Lissotriton > Lissotriton helveticus. The sequence continues at coordinate 825,816,516 of NC_136057.1, forward strand.
TAGTCAGCAGGACGGGTAGGGAGATAGTAAAAAAATAATGGTGCTCGTAATCAGCAAAGGCGAGTGTGATCAAAAAAGGTTACAAGTGGAGTTTTAAAATTATTGCAAATAGCGGCAGTAAATGCGCGCGAGCCCTCTGCCACCGGGCTGCGTGCTATCACTGAGGGAAGGGGAGCGAGGCCCTTAGTAGCCGTGTGGCCAGGGGGGTGTGGTCACGGAGAGGCCGACCAACAACCCGACCCAAGATGGCGCCCGTAGTCAAAGGCGACCGGCTTCAGGCAGACCAGGAAGTAAGTGTGGCAGGCTGGTAATCAGCGAGCCACAGGGGAGCGATATTTAAAAACTAGGCAACAGGTAAGAGGTGTCCTTACTTGTAGTCAGCAGGACGGGTAGGGAGATAGTAAAAAAATAATGGTGCTCGTAATCAGCAAAGGCGAGTGTGATCAAAAAAGGTTACAAGTGGAGTTTTAAAATTATTGCAAATAGCGGCAGTAAATGCGCACGAGCCCTCTGCCACCGGGCTGCGTGCTATCACTGAGGGAAGGGGAGCGAGGCACTTAGTAGCCGTGTGGCCAGGGGGGTGTGGTCACGGAGAGGCCGACCAACAACCCGACCCAAGATGGCGCCCGTAGTCAAAGGCGACCGGCTTCAGGCAGACCAGGAAGTAAGTTAGTGGCAGGCTGGTAATCAGCGAGCCACAGGGGAGCGATATTTAAAAACTAGGCAACAGGTAAGAGGTGTCCTTACTTGTAGTCAGCAGGACGGGTAGGGAGATAGTAAAAAAATAATGGTGCTCGTAATCAGCAAAGGCGAGTGTGATCAAAAAAGGTTACAAGTGGAGTGCTCGTAATCAGGTAAAAATTGTTGTATACACTGCTGAACTTCTGTGTACTATTTGATATGCTAGACTCCATCTGCACTATGAGATACCTAAGCAAAGGAAACACAGGTGATGTGATTGTGAAATGAGGAAAAGAAACTCCACATTTTTCAATTACATCACCTGTGTTTCCTAAGTTTACGAATGACATTGTGCAGATGAGGTTTAGGCCTGTCCACGGACACAGAAGAGGGCTGGCCTTTGTTCAAGAGTGAAGAGGACATTACTTACTTCATTGGTAGGCCTTTGAAATGTATTATCTCCTCTGTACTCTTCAACAAGCGTAAATTTCATCTGCAACCCTGAGTAGGCCTCACCTTAAACAAACCTCTGGATAGGCCACACCTTATCGTCATCCTGAATCAATCATTTAAAATGTTAGGGACAGATTTATGATAGATGTATGCCTCTTTTGCGTCACTGTGCGTCACTTTTGTGACGCAGCGGCGGTGCAAAAGATTTGCTATGTGGCGACATATTTACAACTTGATGCATCTAGGCAGATGTGTCATGCTGTAAAGTCCCGTGCCACATGAAACCGATGCAGCAGTGATGCAAAAGATGCACCATGTTGCAAGACAGGCCTCACTTCATCTCCAACAAGATAAGAAGCTGAATCTTCTGTAAATGTCAAAATTGTTGTATACACTGCTGAACTTCTGTGTACTCTTTAATATGCTAGACTCCATCTGCACTATGAGATACCCAAGCAAATGAAACACAGGTGATGTGATTGTGAAATGAGGAAAAGAAACTCCACATTTTTCAATTACATCACCTGTGTTTCCTAAGTTTACGAATGACATTGTGCAGATGAGGTTTAGGCCTGTCCACGGACACAGAAGAGGTCTGGCCTTTGTTCAAGAGTGAAGTGGACATGACTTACTTCATTGGTAGGCCTTCACATGTATTATCTCCTCTGTACTCTTCAACAAGCGGAAATTTCATCTGCAACCCTGAGTAGGGCTCACCTTAAACAAACCTCTGGATAGGCCACACCTTATCGTCATCCTGAATTAATCATTTAAAATGTTAGGGACAGATTTATGATAGGTGTATGCCTCTTTTGCGTCACTGTGCGTCACTTTTGTGACGCAGCGGCGGTGCAAAAGATTTGCTATGTGGCGACATATTTACAACTTGATGCATCTAGGCAGATGTGTCATGCTGTAAAGTCCCGTGCCACATGAAACCGATGCAGCAGTGATGCAAAAGATGCACCATGTTGCAAGACAGGCCTCACTTCATCTCCAACAAGATAAGAAGCTGAATCTTCTGTAAATGTCAAAATTGTTGTATACACTGCTGAACTTCTGTGTACTCTTTGATATGCTAGACTCCATCTGCACTATGAGATACCTAAGCAAAGGAAATACAGGTGATGTGATTGTGAAATGAGGAAAAGAAACTCCACATTTTTCAATTACATCACCTGTGTTTCCTAAGTTTACGAATGACATTGTGCAGATGAGGTTTAGGCCTGTCCACGGACACAGAAGAGGTCTGGCCTTTGTTCAAGAGTGAAGTGGACATGACTTACTTCATTGGTAGGCCTTCACATGTATTATCTCCTCTGTACTCTTCAACAAGCGGAAATTTCATCTGCAACCCTGAGTAGGGCTCACCTTAAACAAACCTCTGGATAGGCCACACCTTATCGTCATCCTGAATTAATCATTTAAAATGTTAGGGACAGATTTATGATAGGTGTATGCCTCTTTTGCGTCACTGTGCGTCACTTTTGTGACGCAGCGGCGGTGCAAAAGATTTGCTATGTGGCGACATATTTACAACTTGATGCATCTAGGCAGATGTGTCATGCTGTAAAGTCCCGTGCCACATGAAACCGATGCAGCAGTGATGCAAAAGATGCACCATGTTGCAAGACAGGCCTCACTTCATCTCCAACAAGATAAGAAGCTGAATCTTCTGTAAATGTCAAAATTGTTGTATACACTGCTGAACTTCTGTGTACTCTTTGATATGCTAGACTCCATCTGCACTATGAGATACCTAAGCAAAGGAAATACAGGTGATGTGATTGTGAAATGAGGAAAAGAAACTCCACATTTTTCAATTACATCACCTGTGTTTCCTAAGTTTACGAATGACATTGTGCAGATGAGGTTTAGGCCTGTCCACGGACACAGAAGAGGTCTGGCCTTTGTTCAAGAGTGAAGTGGACATGACTTACTTCATTGGTAGGCCTTCACATGTATTATCTCCTCTGTACTCTTCAACAAGCGTACATTTCATCTGCAACCCTGAGTAGGCCTCACCTTAAACAAACCTCTGGATAGGCCACACCTTATCGTCATCCTGAATCAATCATTTAAAATGTTAATGACAGATTTATGATAGGTGTATGCCTCTTTTGCGTCACTGTGCGTCACTTTTGTGACGCAGCGGCGGTGCAAAAGATTTGCTATGTGGCGACATGTTTACAACTTGATGCATCTAGGCAGATGTGTCATGCTGTAAAGTCCCGTGCCACATGAAACCGATGCAGCAGTGATGCAAAAGATGCACCATGTTGCAAGACCTGCCTCACTTCATCTCCAACAAGATAAGAAGCTGAATCTTCTGTAAATGTCAAAATTGTTGTATACACTGCTGAACTTCTGTGTACTCTTTGATATGCTAGACTCCATCTGCACTATGAGATACCTAAGCAAAGGAAACACAGGTGATGTGATTGTAAAATGAGGAAAAGAAACTCCACATTTTTCATTTACATCACCTGTGTTTCCTAAGTTTACGAATGACATTGTGCATATGAGGTTTAGGCCTGTCCACGGACACAGAAGAGGTCTGGCCTTTGTTCAAGAGTGAAGTGGACATGACTTACTTCATTGGTAGGCCTTCACATGTATTATCTCCTCTGTACTCTTCAACAAGCGTAAATTTCATCTGCAACCCTGAGTAGGCCTCACCTTAAACAAACCTCTGGATAGGCCACACCTTATCGTCATCCTGAATCAATCATTTAAAATGTTAGGGACAGATTTATGATAGGTGTATGCCTCTTTTGCGTCACTGTGCGTCACTTTTGTGACGCAGCGGCGGTGCAAAAGATTTGCTATGTGGCGACATATTTACAACTTGATGCATCTAGGCAGATGTGTCATGCTGTAAAGTCCCGTGCCACATGAAACCGATGCAGCAGTGATGCAAAAGATGCACCATGTTGCAAGACAGGCCTCACTTCATCTCCAACAAGATAAGAAGCTGAATCTTCTGTAAATGTCAAAATTGTTGTATACACTGCTGAACTTCTGTGTACTCTTTCATATGCTAGACTCCATCTGCACTATGAGATACCTAAGCAAAGGAAACACAGGTGATGTGATTGTGAAATGAGGAAAAGAAACTCCACATTTTTCAATTACATCACCTGTGTTTTCTAACTTTACGAATGACATTGTGCAGATGAGCTTTAGGCCTGTCCACGGACACAGAAGAGGTCTGGCCTTTGTTCAAGAGTGAAGTGGACATGACTCACTTCATTGGTAGGCCTGGACATGTATTATCTCCTCTGTATTCTTCAACAAGCCTAAATTTCATCTGCAACCCTGAGTAGGCCTCACCTCAAACAAACCTCTGGATAGGCCACACCTTATCGTCATCCTGAATCAATCATTTAAAATGTTAGGGACAGATTTATGATAGGTGTGTGCCTCTTTTCCGCTGCTGTGCGTCACTTTTGTGACGCAGCGGCGGTGCAAAAGATTTGCTATGTTTCGACATATTTACAACTTGATGCATCTAGGCCGATGTGTCGTGCTGTAAAGTCCTGTGCCACATGAAACCTGCGTCAGTTTTCATATAGGTGTTTTGTTGCAGGGTATGCATTTATTTGCATGAAAGCCCTGTAAAACTAACACAGTGAAATTTAGAAGATTTCACTGAGTCAGCTTTATAGCATTGCTGAATCAAATCCTTACGCCTGTTTGAAACAGGCATAAGGAGTGATGCACCATGCAATGTGAGGCTTCCTCCTGTGCATTGCAGTAGACATGTCGCGCTTACGACGTGATTCCTGCAATGTGCTGCTTTTGCAGCACTGATGCGTGACGCATCTGTGCTGTTTTTGCTCAATGGTGCTCCACATTGTAAATGCGGCACACCATGGGTGGCAGAGCAGCGGTGCACATTAACTGGTGCATCCGTGGGGATGCGCCAGTTAACATAAATCTGCCCCTTTACATTTAAGTATGAGCAGGGGACACAGAGTCGGTGAGGCTTATCCAAGGTTAAGAAGAGATGAGTCCTGTTCACTGAAAACTTGGACATAGGCCTCACCTCCTCAGCATCGCTGGACATGGCTAAATAATAGCTGCAAAATGTTACTCTTGTTAAACAATTTTACTATTATAATCTCTGAGATTTGTCTCTTACTCTGCAACATCTCATTGTTGTTCTCTTTCTTTAAAGATAACGACAACATCAACCATGAGTGATAATGAGCAATCAGTTGATCTCGACCTTATCATTGAACTTGTAATTGAAACGTCAGTGGAAGTAGATCCCTTGGATGATTTAAATCCTGAGGATGATGAAGAACATGATGAGGATGCCGATTTGTCAGAATTGTATGACATAGGGTGGGAAGCTGACCTGCTTGAGCCTATGGAACTATAAACATTTATTTTTAAAATTTACTTGAAGTGAAAAGTAAAAATGTAAACCGTTTCATTTAAAATTAAACACAACTTCAAAAACAGGTTATGTGTGGTGTCTTTAATGAAATAGTAAAATATGCTCATAAAATTAGATCAGATTCACATATAAAACAGCACAGGTAAAATGTAGAAGCATTTCATTTCTTTGCTACTATTTGTGATTTCTAAATTTGCCAATGCACTAAAAATTATTCTATGTAAAAATAACAAGTAGTGTGTTAAATTTTTGATGACTGTTATTGATTTACTGTTTGCTAATAGTGGTTAATAACATTTTTTATTATATTTTACCACAGATTCAACTGCAGATCATTTCAAAATTAAAGAATGCCTTCGAAGGACAGAAGGCGAAAGGCTACCAAACATCAAAGACAGCAGGTTAAAAAATTATTGCAGCAGACCTCTACAATAAAAACTTGTCAAGTCACCAAGAAAGGTCCGGGTAAGATAAAGAAATCATTCATAAGAAACATTTGTAGAAAAAAAAGTAGTACTACAGAAAATGTTTTAGTCCAGAAAAAGAGAAGCAATTTAAACGGAAAGGGAAGGCCAATCAAAAATGTTACTGCTAGAGCAGGAGATAACTCTGTGCATGGTAGTAGAAGGAAAAATCAGTTTAGGGACATTCGTAGACGAATGTTCCGCAACAGGATAATTGGCAATTTGTTAAAAAATATTAAGAAAGGTCAGCAGAAAGTGGTTTTTTATAAGAGAAAAAAAAATTTGAGAAAGTTATTGATCAGGCACTTGAAATTAAGCGAAAGTTATTTATTTTGATAATCAATAGAATTAGGAAGCTAAACAAGGCAATTTATGATTTCAAAACAAATAGTAGATGGAAGAGAACAGTTAATCGTAGTAATTTTTGTGAAGTTTTTTCAGGAGAATGGATGCATAGTTCAAGTTGTGAGGCATTTTTTAATGAGGAGAGTAATTTCCAGGATAATGATTTGGTGCATGCAGTTGACACCAGTGGTCGAGCTTATGAGGTGAAAGATGGTTGTCCAGTTGAAAAAGAAAAACTTGTGACAACAGAGGCAGAAGAGGTGTTAGGTAATGAGGTTTTAGGAAGACGTCCTAAGGGACCTGTGTACACCTGGAAGTGTAGTAGTATTTGCAGTGTGCGACAGGATTCCATCAATTTGCTTTGTGATTTTGTACGGACATTTAATAAGAAAAGTTTGAAGCAGAAAATGAAGTTGTTGCAAGAATTAGATCCTTGCAGAGTGAGAGAAGTGACAGGTTTGCATGGTCATTCACTGGCTTGTTTTTCCAGGAGAGTATGCCAGAGTGTTTTTCATCATTTCAGGATGCTAGCAGTGCATCATAATAAAGTGAGGAAATTAGTTAGAATGTTGTATTATGCTAAGAGTCCAGCAGTTATGCTTAAACAATTATGCACTGCTCTTTTGCATGGTTCTGAAATAGATGTGAAGAATATTTGTGAAGAAATTGAGTTTTGTTACTTTGGAAGTAAAGAGGAGAATGTTGAAATTGACCCAGAAGAAGAGGGTAATGTGGAAGATAGTGTACAGGTTTCCAGTACAGATAATTTTCAGAAGGAACTTGCCACATTTCAGGTGAAATCAAGTGAGAGGCCTAATTTCACTTGTGTGTGTTGTCGACGCACTTATTATAAGAATCAGACTAAGTTAGTGGATTTATATGCAAAAAGTGAAAGGGAAAATAATAGTGAATGGAAGTATTTCGCAACATACTTGATGGTAGAAAATTGTTTTGATTTGGGATTGGATCAACGTGTGTGTACTTATTGTTGTAACAAATTAAATCAAAACCGGATGCCTGCTAGAGCGGTTCATAATAATCTGGAATTGGTTGAGATTCCTTCTGAATTGAAGGATTTAAATACTTATGAATCTATTTTGATTCAAAGTATCCATCCCTTTCAGGCTATTATACGAATGGAGCCAAAGACAGGGAAATTGCCTCCATCAGATTTACAGAGAGGATTAAAGGGAAGAGTTGTTTATTTGCCTCTAGATTTGAAGAAAAACATTAATACAATTGGAGTAGAAAAAGTGGAAGAGGAACCTCTGGTTATCTTAGTTAATGGGGTTCCGACAAAGAGTAAGAAAATATGGCAAGATTTAGTGGATGTTAGGAAAGTCAAAAAGGCAACATTGTATTTGAAAAAACCAATAAGTACTATAAGAATGTATATGTTGCAGAAGAGGAAGTAAGTGAAGAAGAGGATAGCGATTTGTGTGCTGGTCAAATTGAGAAAGTAGAACCCTCTAAAAGTGAAGAAATATATGAACATTATAGTGTTCATCCTTTGCATTCCAAGGAAGTCATGGGGAATGCTATTGAGTTGTTTCAAATGAAACAAGCCAAAGGGAGTCCCATTAGTGTTTGGGAGGAAAGTTTGGAAGGTCGGTGTTTCCCACAGCTATTTCCAACAGGTCAAGGAGGAAGATATGATGAGCGAACTCATCAAATTCCTGCTTCTGAATACCGGACTTTACGATTGTATGCAGAAGATCCTAGGTTTCGACAATGCATTCCCTATTTGTTTCATCTCCTGTTTGAAAGCGATCTGTCTGGATTGTCATATGCAGTGAACCACATCTTGAAAAGTGGTATACAGCTGCAAAACATCTCGGCAAGTGACTTTATGGATAAAGTCAATGTGCAAGACAGTATTTTGGATTCTCACCTGATTAATCTCATGGCGTGTCAGCGTGGTACTAATGAGTACTGGTACCGTCGTCAAGGTGATTTAAAATGTATGCTGAGGAACTTAGGAACTCCCACATGGTTCCTCACTCTCAGCTGTGCCGAGTATGGCTGGGAAGACTTACTTGAATTTCTACGAGAGGCAAATGGAAACATTGAAAATATCGAATACAAGACACCCGGAGAACTGTGCTCTTTGGATCCAGTGAATGTATGCAGGTACTTCAATGATAGATTTGAAGCTATGATGTCTTTCATCATGAACAAGAGAAATCCACCTCTTGGAGAGGTGTTGGATTTCTTCTGGAGAAAGGAGTACCAAGCAAGAGGTGCTCCTCATATACATATGCTGCTGTGGATCAAGGATGCACCTAAATTTGGAACAGATCCAGAAGACTTAGTGATGAGTTTCATACAACAGTATTCTACATGTGCTGTTCCAAACGCAAAGGAGGACAAAAGCCTAAGAGAACAAGTTCTACGCTTCCAAAGCCATCGTTGCGGAAAGTACTGTCGTCGTAAATTCAGAAACAAGGACAAGTTCTACACCAAATGTCGTTTCGCCTTTCCACGACCGGTGATTTCTAAAGGAAGAGTGAACAGTTTGATGTCTTCGCTGCGACATAATGTGATGAAGAAATCACCTAAAAACACATACAATTTGAAAAGGAACGAAGAGTCCAAGTATATCAATGACTACAACCCAGTGATTTTGTCCATGTGGAATGCTAACATGGATATACAGTTCGTGGCTGATAACTGTATGGCTGTGGCTCGGTATGTGAGACAGAATTGAAGGATATGTGGGAGGACATTTCCCATGAAAAGAGCCTCAGTAAGAAGTTGTACAGTTTCAGTCTGAAGATGTTGTCACATCGAGAAATCGGAGCTTACGAATGTTCTGACCGGTTGTCTTCAGCAAGTCTCTATGCCAAATCCAGGAGTATCGTTTGGGCGAGTCTTGGTCTTGCTGCAACGCGTAATCGAGTTCTGAAACCTGTGTGGGAAATTGAGTATTTGGCGGAAAAGGAGCCAAACAGTACTGATATTTTGAAGACCAACATGTTGGATACATATTATCCAAATAGAAGCAGACACCTCGAGAATGTTTGTCTGTATGAGGTTCTACAAAATTACATATTCAAGAGGAACATCAAAGAAGATATTGATAAAGGAGTGTATGCTGTAATTGGAAGTGAGGGATGTCTAGTCAAGCAAAGAAAATGCCAATTGGTAAACCATCAAAAATTGAGTGGCGAATCTCCTGAGAGAAAAGAGTTTTTCTATTTAGCTCTTTTGCAACTTTTCAAGCCTTGGCGTGCAGAAGAGGAACTGCTTGAGATTTCCTCTGTTACGAAGACTCTTTCAATGCAGCCAAGGAGACCATAGAATGTCCTGTTTTTCTCAAATATGTAGAAATGTTGAATGCGGAAATCGAGCAGGAAGCAACGATTGCAGCCGAGATTGCTAGAGACAGTTCTCAGGACAGTCAGAGTTCTGTTTCATTGAGTCAGGATCCACTAGGAGGACCAGTTATCGAAAATGAAGCTGCCACTGCCATGATTGAAGTGGAAAGAGCCATGGCACATGCTCAGGAGGATGCGGTTAACTTAGAAGACTTGGAAAGAAAACTCAACGTTGAGCAGAGGAAAATATATGACGAAGTTACCAACCAAATTGATCATGGATTAAGTCATGAAAAGAAAGAGTGCTCATGTACGTCGTTGAAACCTGTCCGACTGTACGTGAGTGGAGAAGCGGGAACTGGAAAAAGTTTCCTCATTAAAGCAATTTCATGTTATTTGCAGAAAAGGACTGAGTCATCACTGTTTTGTGTTGTCACTGCTCCAACTGGACTGGCAGCACATAACATTAAAGGTATTACTTTGCATCGTCTACTGATGCTGCCAGTGGAGCATGATAACAAATTACAATACCACAAGTTATCTGGAGATGCTTGTTGTGAAGTTTCAAGAGTCTTGAAGAAAATGAAACTTCTTATCATTGACGAAGTAAGCATGGTTTCCAATGTCATGCTTGCCTTTGTGCATTTGAGAATGCAAGAAGTTCTCAAAACAGAGTATGATGTGTTATTTGGTGGCAAACACATCATTGTTTTCGGTGATCTTCTGCAGCTGACACCAGTGAAAGGACAACCTGTGTTCAAAATGCTCACGCATGAAGATACCAGGAAGTGCCTAGGGAGCATTGGCAACGTTAATATATGGTTAAACTTCAATTATGCTGAACTACATGGAAATATGCGTCAGGCGAAGGATGAAGATTACAAGAATATTCTACAAGATGTTAGAATCGGAAAAGTGACCGAGCATGGGAAAGAAGCTTTACATGCACGATTACTGTCAAATTTGTATCCAGAACAAGACGTTGTGCCTGAGAATATTTTTCTGAAAATTACTGAGAAGAAATCTGGAATATGTTTGATGCCAACTCTTGCAGAATGTGCCATCTTCAACAACAAAATGTTGTATTTAGAAAACCAAGAGATTGTGAAACTGGAAGGTATTGACAGAGTAGAGCATATGGGATCAACAATTATTTTGTCTGAGAATTTGAAATCAAAATTGGATTCATTAGAAAAGAGTATATCTAAAACTGAGGGTTTTGAAAAGACTCTGAATGTGTGCTTAAATTGCCATATAATTTTAAGAAGGAATTTACATGTTGAAAGAGGTCTGGTAAATGGATCAATGGGTAATGTTGTTGATTTTGTGAAATACAGAAATAGGGATGAAATTGAATTTTTAAAAATTAAATTTGATGGCATTGAGGAAGTACAGCTAATTGGTCGTTGCTTTGCTAGGTTTTTGCTTGTGAAAGACTTATATGTTCGCCGTAAGCAGTTTCCTGTTTGCTTGGTTTAAGTGTAGACAGTGCATTGGTGAATATTGGCAGTTCTGTGTTCAAGGAGGGTATGGCATATGTGGCATTGTCATGAGTCAGAACTTTATCAGGATTGTACTTGATTGAGTGTGATGTCACAAACATTTGTGCGGATCTAGACTGTGTTAAGGAATACAATAGGTTAAGAAGAGAGTATGCGCCACATTTGCCTCAATATCCTTTGTTTGAGAAACGTGTGGTAGGCCGGAAACGAAGAAATGTGACCAATAGTAGGGAGGTTGTAGCAAAAAGACGAAAAGTCGATGAACCCGAAATTATAAGCAGAAAGAAAATGGATGTTGTTGGTTTTCAATTTGAAAACAGTTCTGGTGTCAACTGCTATGCTAATGTAGTGGTTAATGTTTTGTTTTCTCTAGAAACTTTAAAACAAGAGATTGTGGTCAATTCGGATCAGAGATTTTGCAGTTTGTTGAATTCTGTGTTAGAGAAATGTAGCACTGATAGAACAAAAATAGAAAGTGTGTCTGAAATTCGAAATCTGTTAGACAGATGTTCAGGTCAAACACAATTCTCTCAAAATATTCAGCAAGATTGTCAGGAGTTTTTAATGTATATGCTTGATGTATTGCATGATGAAGGTGTAGATGTAGATCACCTGTTTGGGCTTTCTTATCAATGGCAGACTGACTGCGAGAACTGTAGGGTATCAAGTACTACTAGTGTAGACTCAGAAAAATTTATATATTTAACTTTGCCAGACAGTAAATCAGTGTCTTTTAATAAGCTAGTAAAAGTAGCTGATCACAACATGGAGTGTAGCCAATGTAAGTCTGAAATGTTGTCAACATTATTTATACGAACATATGGCCAGTATGTTATTTTAATGTTCCAACAATGTAGGCCTGATGGAACAAAATTGACAACTTTGATGAAAAATGTTGTGGCTTCACAGTTGTCAATATCAGGAAGGACTTTTGTAACTGCAGCAATTATATATCATGACGGTCCTTCAATAACATCAGGACATTACACAGCTTATTTAAAGTCTAGAAATGGCTGGTCATTCTGCAATGATTCTGTTTTAACTTTTAAAAAAAAATTGCCTTTTGACCTTAAAAATTCTTACCTGGTGTTTTTAAAACCAAAATTTTAGGGAAGGAATCTCAGGATTTGCTCTGAGGAATTTCAAGAGGTTCTAATGGCTCCTACACAATTTGGCCTTGAGGATAAGTGTAGTACAGAGTCAAAAGTTATTTTTGAGTTTTAAATAGTTCCTGGAAAAAAAGAAGGTTTTCTTACAGAAAGTGGTGGGCACGGATTAGTTAAAGGACAACAGAGTATTTCCCAAAGCAAACGGTGTTCTTACCATAACACTTGACGTCATGGAAAAATAACTGCACTTTGAATGAGTTCAGAAAAACTGTTTCTTTTTATAAGCTAATTCAAGCAGCCAATAAAAACATGGAGTAGAGGTAATGTAAGTCTGCAATGCTGTCTAGATTATTTGACCAAACTTTTGGTTATAATGTCATTTTAAAATTCCAACTATATAAACCTGATGAAAGTAAGTCTTCAACTTTAATTACAAATGTTGTGGCTACACAGTCGTTTATTTTAGGAAGAACATTTTTAACTGCAGCTATTATATGACATGATGGTCCTTTGACAAGATCCGCTTATTACACAGCTTATTGAAAATGTAAAAAAAAGCTGCTGTTTCGTAAATGATTCCTATTTGACTACGATACAATGTTGCCTTTTTACTTAAAAATATTCTTACTTTCTGTTTTCAGAAAAGAGAATTTAGGGTAGGTAACTGGCCTATAATGATTCTAGGGGTTGATATAATTTTATCTACTGTTTTAAATTGCTTTGTGATTAAAAGTGATGTAGAGAATTAAATAATTGTAGTAGTCATAGAGGTAGTGTAAGTCTGCTTCATAGTAAGCAGTATCAGTGTCATAGGAAATTTGGAACATGAGTGAGCAAGAAGGGTAAGATATTACTAGTCCAGGATTGTAAAAGTGATCTTGAACGTTTTCTTTCTCAAAGTTGCGGAAATACAAAATGACGGGATTTGCTTAGAAGAATTCCAAGAGTTATAAATGGCTCTTACACGATTTGGCCTTGTGGAAACGTGTGGTAGAGAGCGAGAAGTCATTTATTGTATGTAACATATTTTTCAAAACGATGGAGGTATTCTTTCAGAAAGTGGCGGGCTGAAAATAATAACAGCACAACAGAGTGTAAGCTGTTCATAGGACATCATTCGACGTCATGGAAAGTAAGTTAATTTTAAGGAGTTCTGATTTCTGATTTGTCATGTTGTATGGGTTTTTTAAACACAATCATTTTGATTGTGTTTTTTTTCCCCGCTGTTATATGATGAATACCTTCAAGTCACTGTTTTTAGTGAAATTTGATAAATTCTGAGAACAGCAAAAATAAACCATTTAACATGTATAATTAATTCTGTACTTTTTGTATTTATGATATACATTTAGAACTGTGTAGTAGGCATGGAGAAGCTGAGGCTTCTGTAAGTGTCAAAGTTGTTGCATACAGTGCTCACATTCTACGTAGTCTTTCATATGATAGACTACATTTCCACAATGAGATACCTAAGCAAAGGAAACACAGGTGATGTGATTGTGGAATGAGCAAAAAAAATTGCACGTTTTTCAATTACATTACCTGTGTTTCCTAACATTACACATCACATTGTGTAGATAAGGTTTAGGCCTGTTCCAGGAGATAGAGGAGGTCTGACATTTGTTGAAGAGTGCAGTGCACATGAGTCACTTCGTTGGTAGGCCTGCACATGTATTATCTCCTCTGTACTTTTCAAGAAGCCTAAATTTCATCTGCAAAACTGAGTAGGACTCACCTGAAAGAAATCTGTGGATAGGCTACACCTTATCAGCATCTAGAAACAATCATTTAAAATGTTAAGGGCAGTTTTATGAAGGCTGTGTGCCTCTCTTGCGCCGCTGTTCCGTCACTTTTGTGACGCAGCAGCAGTGTAAAAGATGCACCATGTTGCAAGATAGGCCTCAGTTCATTTCCAGCAAGATACCGTCAGTTTAAAATGTATATAATTAGGACTGTGTAGGGGGCATGCAGAAGCTGAGGCTTCAGTAAGTGTCAAAGTTGTTGCATGCAGTGCTGCACTTCTGCGTACTCTTTCATATGCTGGACTACATCTGCACAATGAGATACCTAACCAAAGGAAACACAAGTGATGTGATTGTGAAATGAACAAAAGAAATTGCACGTTTTTCAAATACATTACCTGTGTTTCCTAACATTACGAATCACATTGTGCAGATGAAGTTTAGGCCTGTCCAGGGAAACAGAGGAGGTCTGAACTTTGTTCAAGAGTGCAGTGGACATGACTCACTTTATTGGTAGGCCTGCACATGTATTATCTCCTCTGTACTCTTCAACAAGCCTAAATTTCATCTGCAACCCTGAGTAGGCCTCACCTGAAACAAACGTCTGGATAGGACACACCTTATTGCCATCCTGAAACAATCATTTAAAATGTTAGGAGCAGTTTTATGATGATTGTGCACCTCTTTTGCGCTGCCATTGCGTGCCTTTTGTGAGACAACAGCAGTGCAAAAGATGCACCATGTTCCAAGATAGGCCTCACTTCATCTGCATCAAGATACTGTTAGTTTAAAATGTATATCTTTAGGACTGTGTAGGGGGCCTGGAGAAGCAGAGGCTTCTGTAAGTGTCAAAGTTGTTGAAAAACTGTTTGTCCTTCAATCTTTTCCCTTGTCTTTTCTAATTTTTAAATACATGTTTTAATATTTTTCAAATGTTTGTTCTCTCTTTCACAGATTGAAAGTATAAAAATAACAAGTGACTAAGTTAACGACAATTATAAGGTAAATGTTTTGTACTCTTTTCGTTACATTTCTATCACATTTAACTACTATTAGTTCCACTGCTTCATTTCTTTAACCCTCACTTTCCTGCCTTTGCTACTTCCCTCATTCCTTTCTCTATTACTTACTTACTCTACTCCTTCTACTCCTTTTCTCAGTCCCTCTCTTCTCATAGTTCCTCACTCTTGTTCACTCACTCCGTCTCTATTACTCTTAGTGTCTCTGACTGATCACTCTTTCACTACTTGTTCATTATGCTTTCTCTCTATAATTAAAACACACTAAGGGGCATATTATGAACACAGCCAATAAAATTATTGCTGCTTTTATCGGCAGAAAACTGCTGCAAAAGCGGCTTTAGCGGCAGTTTTCTGCCGCAAAAGCGGCTTTAGCGACACATTTCTGCCGATAAAAGCTGCGAAACTTTTATCGCCTATGTTGATAATATGCCCCTATGTTATTTACATTTCTTTGCTGTTTCAATTATTCCTTTTCTGTTACTTCTTCTTTTCTGCTTTCTGTTTTTTCTCTCTGTTATTCCACATGTTTTAATCTTATTTTGAACATTCACTCACATTCTCTAAGAAACTCTTCTTTGTTATTCTTCTACTCTCCTTTTTTTCTTTCACTTCCTTATCTATTTTGTTTTTCACAATTATACCCTCTTCCATCTTTTCTTCGGTAAATAGATCTATTAAACAGTATCTCTGGTTTAGTCCCTATAGCTGTCTTTCTTTTAACATTACTCTCTGTTTACTTCCCTTATACTTACTCTTCTTTTTTTTAAAAAAAATTTTTGGTTCGCTCCCGGTTCGCGTACCGGGGAGCGAACCGGGAAGCGAACCAAAAGAAATAGAGGTTGCCAGAGTGCTAAACATTCTAGCAATTTTTTTATAAAGGGAAGGTAGTTCTGAAAATAACTTTTTTTAATGTTTTTGTTGTTTTATATATTTTTTTTATTTTTCTGAACATTTTTTGTTTTTTTTGTATTTTTTGAACAATGTTATGTTTTTTTTGTTTTTTTGGGGGGGAAACAACAAAAAACAGGTATTAGAAAGGGCTTAACAGGAGCAAAAAAAAATTTCTTTTTTGGGGCGTTTTGAGCACTTGTGGTTTTCATATGCTCTGTTTATCAAATTAATACTCATATTTGCACATGAGAGTAAGTTACCACAATAAAGACACACTATCTTCATGTGCACAACATTTTCTTGAATGTTTGGCACTGTTTCCCGTGCCTCTGGCCCCGACAGAGTTACCTGTGCCGATCTACTGGCCACAGGAGTTGGTGGGTTGTCTTGGAGGTCACGCATCTCTGCCATGCTGTAATTCAGTGGATGCCACCTCTGCATATGACGGTGCATAGTATAGTTGCCGAAACTATACTTTTTATCTGTGCCTCTAGATAAATCTTCTTTGCATATGAGGCATGTCACATAGCGAGCATTCACTTTTTTTTGTCCTTGAGGAAAAGAAAAAAACTGCCAAATAAAACTATTTTTGTGGTGAGATATCCGGGGCTCCTCACGTAAAAACTGTCTTGGCTGTACTTCCTCTTCCTCTTCTTCATCCTCTTCCTCCTCTGTGTTGGGAAGGAACTGTGGAGGTGGTCCTCTCTTCCTTGGTGGTGGTGGTGGTGGTGGGGGTGCACCAGCTGCAGCTACTACTGAAGCCATTTTCTACTAAGCAAAATAGGTCTTCCTTTCACAAAGTTGAAAGTCAGAGTGAGAAAAAAGGTGGGGGCTTTCATCATTTCGGAAAAAAATAGTTCTAAACCAATGAAAAGTGTTATTTTTAGGTCACATGACCTAGCCTTATATCATTAGGAAACCAAAAGTGAAATGAACCAATGAAAAGTTTTATTAACAAGTCACATGACCTGTTCCGCTTACGTTACGCGCTGCGGGCCGCGCCCCGGATCGCTTCCGGGGAGCTGCGCTTCGCGCCTCGGTTCGCGTACCGGAGCACTTCCGGGTGCGCTAACGCGGCGCGTCATAAGACGCATTACGCGACAACGCGATACGTCGCGCTTCCGCGACGCGTCACGATGTTGATTTCTAACGCGGCAGTTGCGCTAACGGAACGTTTACCGGTTCGCGTACCGAGTCGCGGCACCAAATTGAGCTAACGGGAAGCTACCCGGTTCGCGGACCGGGAGCGAACCAAAACATAATAATAATTTTTTTTTTTATTAATAAACATATAAAATATCTTTTTGATTTAAAGAAGAATACATTTTAAAGCTTTTGATATTTGCTATTAAAAAACCATTGAAATTCACTGAAAAAACCATAGGTTATAGACCATATATAGTTAGGAATTAGCATTTAAAAAACCTTATTTTACTCACACAAAACCATTGAAATTCCATATATAGTTAGTTGCACTAACTATATATCGCGCACCCGCAATCCACTGCTGATCATGTCACATATTACATCATTCATGACATGGTCAGTGACATCACTGATGACATCACTGATGACATCTCAAATGACATCACTGATGACATCACTGATGACATCTCAAATGACATCACTGATGACATCACTGATGACACCATCCAGTGACTGTATGTTTCTGTAAAGTTAAAATATGTCTTACATATTGAAGAATGAGTGGATTTATAAGTGTCTGGATGAAGGATTTATTAGGTGCATGACTGACTGTATGAGTGACTGATTAAATGTGTCTCACTGAGTGCATGGGTTAGTGACTAAACTGTTTTAATTTTGTGCATCATTATGTCTGTTGTTCTGTAAACTGCTGCATGTGTTGATCAGTAGCTATATGAGTAACTATATGGGTTATTGGTTGATTGCCTAAGTATTTGTATGGGAAACTGAGTGTGTGTGTGGGTGGCTGGGAGGTGTATAACTCTGTGCATAGATGTGTGAGCAGTTGATTCACTAGATGTATGGGTTCAAAAGTGCATGTGGAAACAGCTGTATGAGCGGTTGACTGTGTGCATGAGTGTATTGGTGAGTGAATGGATATCTAAGTGCTACATGTCAAAGTAAGTACATATGTAAAACACAGTACATGTGAGAGTTGACATATATAAATAACTATGCATAAGAGCCAGTGAATGTGTGAGTGGCTGTATGGATCATTGTGAACTTGTATCAGGGATTGTATAAGAGAGTAAATATGTGTTAGTATATGTTTGAATAAGTAAGGTGTGTGTAACTGTATAGTTGAGGAAATGGATGTGAGATTGATTCTTTGCATGACTGACTAGGTGTGTGAGTAACTCGATGGATGAGTGACAGTCTGTGAGTGTCTGTTTACACTGAGTGTATCTAAGTTTTTATTAGAGTCTGAAGAGATTCATCGTATTAACACATGACTAATGTCATCAGTGATGTCATCAGTGATGTCTTTTGAGATGTGATCAGTGATGTCATCAGTGATGTCATCGGTGATGTCATTTGAGATGTCATCAATGATGTCATCAGTGATGTCATCAGTGATATCATCAATGATGTCATCAGTGATGTCATCAGTGATGTCATTTGAGATGTCATCAGTGATGTCATCAGTGATGTCATTTGAGATGTCATCAGTGATGTCATCAGTGATGTCACTGACCATGTAATATGTGACATGATCAGCAGTGGATTGCGGGTGCGCGATATATAGTTAGTGCAACTAACTATATATGGAATTTCAATGGTTTTGTGTGAGTAAAATAAGGTTTTTTAAATGCTAATTCCTAACTATATATGGTCTATAACCTATGGTTTTTTCAGTGAATATACGGCCATCATAAATCTGCCCTTAACATTTTGAATGATTGTTTGTAGATGCTGATAAGGTGTGGCCTATCCACAGATTTGTTTCAGGTGAGTCCTACTCAGGGTTGCAGATGAAATTTAGGCTTGTTGAAGAGTAAAGAGGAGATAATACATGTGCAGGCCTACCAACGAAGTGAGTCATGTCCACTGCACTCTTGAACAAACGTCAGACCTCCTCTGTCTCCTGGAACAGGCCTAAACCTCATCTACACAATGTGATGCGTAATGTTAGGAAACACAGGTAATGTAATTGAAAAACGTGCATTTGTTTTTTGCTCATTCCACAATCACATCACCTGTGTTTCCTTTGCTTAGGTATCTCATTGTGCAGATGTAGTCTATCATATGAAAGACTACGCAGAAGGTGAGCACTGTATGCAACAACTTTGACACTTACAGAAGCCTCAGCTTCTCCATGCCTCCTACACAGTTCTAAATGTATATCATTAATACAAAAAGTACAGAATTAATTATACATGTTAAATGGTTTATTTTTGCTGTTCTCAGAATATATCAAATTTCACTAAAAACAGTGACTTGAAGGTATTCATCATATAACAGCGGGGAAAAAAACCACAATCAAAATGATTGTGTTTAAAAAACCCATATAACATAACCAATCAAAAATCAGAACTCCTTAAATTTAACGTACTTTCCATGACGTCGAAGGATATCCTATGAACAGCTTACACTCTGTTGTGCTGTTATTATTTTCAGCCCGCCACTTTCTGAAAGAAAAGCTCCATCGTTTTGACAAATATGTTACATACAATAAATGACTTCTCGCTCTCTACCACACTTCTCCTCAAGGCCAAATCGTGTAAGAGCCATTTATAACTCTTGGAATTCTTCTAAGCAAATCCCGTCATTTTCTTTTTCCGCAACTTTCAGAAAGAAAATGTTCAAGATCACTTTCACAATCCTGTACTAGTAATATCTCACCCTTCTTGCTCACTCATGTTCCACATTTCCTATGACACTGATACTGCTTACTATGAAGCAGACTTACACTACCTCTATGACTACTACAATTATTTAATTCTCTACATCACTTTTAATCACAAAGTAATTTAAAACAGTACATAAAATTATATCAACTCCTAGAATCATTATAGGCCAGTTACCTACCCTAAATTCTTTCTTCTGAAAACAGAAAGTAAGAATATTTTTAATAAGATGTGTAATAAGTGGATGTTGTCAAAGGACCATCATGTCATATAATAGCTGCAGTTAGAATTTTTTTTCTAAAATCAACGACTGTGTAGCCACAACATTTGAAATTAAAGTTGAAAACTTATTTTCATCAGGTTTATATAGTTGGAATTTTCAAATGACATTATAACCAAAAGTTTGTTCAAAATATGTCGACAGCATTGCAGACTTACATTACCTCTACTCCATGTTTTGATTGGCTGCTTGAATTAGCTTATTAAAAGAAACAGTTTTTCTGAACTCATTCAAAGTGCAGTTATTTTTCCATGACGTCAAGTGTTATGGTAAGAACACCATTTGCTTTGGGAAATACTCTGTTGTCCTTTAACTAATCCGTGCCCACCACTTTCTGTAAGAAAACCTTCTTTTTTTTCAGGAACTACTTAAAACTGAAAAATAACTTTTGACTCTGTACTACACTTATCCTCAAGGCCAAATAGTGTAGGATCCATTAGAACCTCTTGAAATTCCTCAGAGCAAATCCCGAGATTCTTTCCCTAAAATGTTGGTTGTAAAAACACCAGGTAAGAATTTTTAAGGTCAAAAGGCAATTTTTTTTTGAAAGTTAAAAAAGAATCATTGCAGAATGACCAGCCGTTTCAAGACTTCAAATAAGCTGTGTAATGTCCTGATGTTGTTGAAGGACCGTCATGATATATAATTGCTGCAGTTACAAAAGCACTTCCTGATATTGACAACTGCGAAGCCACTAAATTTTTAATTACAGTTGTCAATTTTGTTCCATCAGGCCTACATCGTTGGAACATTAAAATGACATACTGGCCATATGTTCGTATAAATAATGTGGACAACATTTCAGACTTACATTGGCTACAATCCATGTTGTGATCGGCTGCTTTTACTAGCTTATTAAAGGACACTGATTTACTGTCTGGCAAAGTTAAATATATAATTTTTTCTGAGTCTACACTAGTAGTACTTGATACCCTACAGTTCTCGCAGTCATGCTGCCATTGATAAGAAAGGCCAAACAGGTGATCTACATCTACACCTTCATCTTGCAATACATCAAGCATATACATTAAAAACTCCTGACAATCTTGCTGAATATTTTGAGAGAATTGCGTTTGACCTGAACATTTGTCTAACAGATTTCGAATTTCAGACACACTTTCTATTTTTGTTCTATCAGTGCTACATTTCTCTAACACAGAATTCAACAAACTACAAAATCTTTGATGCGAATTGACCACAATCTCTTCTTTTAAATTTTCTAGAGAAAACAAAACATTAACCACTACATTAGCATAGCAGTTGACACCAGAACTGTTTTCAAATTGAAAACCAACAACATCTTCAACAAAATCCTTTTTCTTTCTGCTTATAATTTCTGGTTCATCGACTTTTCGTCTTTTTGCTACAACCTCTCTACTATTGGTCACATTTCTTCCTTTCCGGCCTACCACACGTTTCTCAAACAAAGGATATTGAGGCAAATGTGGCGCATACTTTCTTCTTAACCTATTGTATTCCTTAACACAATCTAGATCCGCACAAATGTTTGTGACATCACACTCAATCAAGTACAAGCCCGATAAAGTTCTGACTCATGACAATGCCACATATGCCATACCCTCCTTGAACACAGAACTGCCAATATTCACCAATGCATTGTCTACACTTAAACCTTGCGATTTATGGATTGTCACCGCATATGCCAAGCAAACAGGAAACTGCTTACGGCGAACATATAAGTCTTTTACAAGCAAAAACCTAGCAGAGCAACGACCAATTAGCTGTACTTCCTCAATGCCATCAAATTTAATTTTTTAAAATTCAATTCCATCTCTATTTCTGTATTTCTCAAAATCAACAACATTACCCATTGATCCATTTACCAGACCTCTTTCAACATGTAAATTCCTTCTTAAAATGATACGGCAATTTAAGCACACATTCAGAGTCTTTTCAAAACCTGCAGTTTTAGATATAGTCTTCTCTAATGAATCCAATTTTGATTTCAAATTCTCAGACAAAATAATTGTTGCTCCCATATGCTCTACTCTGTCAATAGCTTCCAGTTTCACAATCTCTTGTTTTTCTAAATGCAACATTTTGTTGTTGAAGATGGCACATTCTGCCAGAGTTGCCATCAAACATATTCCAGATTTCTTCTCAGTAATTTTCTGAAAAATATTCTCAGGCACAACGTCTTCTTCTGGATACAAATTTGACAGTAATCGTGCATGTAAAGCTTCTTTCCCATGCTCGGTCACTTTTCCGATTCTAACATCTTGTAGAATATTCTTATAATCTTCATCCTTTGCTTGACGCATATTTTCACGCAGTTCAGCATAATTGAAGTTTAACCATATATTGACGTTGCCAATGCTCCCTAGGCACTTCCTGGTATCTTCATGCATGAGCATTTTGAACACAGGTTGTCCTTTTACTGGTGTCAGCTGCAGAAGATCACCGAAAACAATGATGTGTTTGCCACCAAATAACACATCATACTCTGTTTTGAGAACTTCTTGCATTCTCAAATGCACAAAGGCAAGCATGACATTGGAAACCATGCTTACTTCGTCAATGATAAGAAGTTTGATTTTCCTCAAGACTCTTGAAACTTCACAACAAGCATCTCCAGATAACTTGTGGTATTGTAATTTGTTATCATGCTCCACTGGCAGCATCAGTAGACGATGCAAAGTAATACCTTTAATGTTATGTGCTGCCAGTCCAGTTGGAGCGGTGACAACACAAGACAGCGATGACTCAGTCCTTTTCTGCAAATAACATGAAATTGCTTTAATGAGGAAACTTTTTCCAGTTCCTGCTTCTCCACTCACGGACAGTTGGACAGGCTTCAACGACGTACATGAGCACTCTTTCTTCTCATGACTTAATCCATGATCTATTTAGTTGGTAACTTCGTCATATATTTTCCTCTGCTCAACGTTGAGTTGTCTTTCCAAGTCTTCTAAGTTAACCGCATCCTCCTGAGCATGTGCCATGGCTCTTTCCACTTCAATCATGGCAGTGGCAGCTTCAATTTCGATAACTGGTCCTCCTAGTGGATCCTGACTCAATGAAACAGAACTCTGACTGTCCTGAGAACTGTCTCTAGCAATCTCGGCTGCAATCGTTGCTTCCTGCTCGATTTCCGCATTCAACATTTCTAGATATTTGGGAAAAACAGGACATTCTATGGTCTCCTTGGCGGCATTGAAAGAGTCTTCGTAACAGAGGAAATCTCCAAGCAGTTCCTCTTCTGCACGCCAAGGCTTGAAAATTTGCAAAAGTGCTAAATAGAAAAACTCTTTTCTTTCAGGAGATTCGCCACTCAATTTTCGATGGTTTACCAAGTGGCATTTTCTTTGCTTGACCAGACATCCCTCACTTCCAATTACAGCATACACTCCTTTATCAATATCTTCTTTGATGTTCCTCTTGAATATGTAATTTTGTAGAACCTCATACAGACAAACATTCTCGAGGTGACTGCTTCTATTTGGATAATATGTATCCAACATGTTGGTCTTCAAAATATCTGTACTGTTTGACTCCTTTTCCGCCAAATACTCAATTTCCCGTACAGGTTTCAGAACTCGATTACGCGTTGCAGCAAGACCAAGACTCGCCCAAATGATACTCCTGGATTTGGCATAGAGACTTGCTGAAGACAACCGGTCAGAACATTCGTAAGCTCTGATTTCTCGATGCGACAACATCTTCAGACTGAAACTGTACAACTTCTTACTGAGGCTCTTTTCATGGGAAATGTCCTCCCACATATCCTTCAATTCTGTCTTTTCTTTTTTGGTGATGTAAGATGTCACATACCGAGCCACAGCCATACAGTTATCAGCCACAAACTGTATATCCAAGTTAGCATTCCACATGGACAAAATCACTGGGTTGTAGTCGTTGATGTACTTGGACTCTTCGTTCCTTTTCAAATTGTACGTATTTTTGGGTGATTTCTTCATCACATTATGTCGCAGTGAAGACATCAAACTGTTCACTCTTCCTTTAGAAATCACCGGTCGTGGAAAGACGAAACGGCATTTTGTGTAGAACTTGTCCTTGTTTCTGAATTTACGACGACAGTACTTTGCACAACGATGGCTTTGGAAGCGTAAAACTTGTTCTCTTAGGCTTTTGTCTTCCTTTGCCTTTGGAACAGCACATGTAGAATACTGTTCTATGAAACTCATCACTAAGTCATCCGGATCCGTTCCAAAACTGGGTGCATCTTTGATCCACAGCAGCATATGTATATGAGGAGCACCTCTTGCTTGGTACTCCTTTCTCCAGAAGAAATCCAACACCTCTCCAAGAGGTGGATTTTTCTTGTTCATGATGAAAGACATCATAGCTTCAAATCTATGATTGAAGTACCTGCATACATTCACTGGATCCAAGGAGCACAGTTCTCCGGGTGTCTTGAATTCGATATTTTCAATGTTTCCATTTGCCTCTCGTAGAAATTCAAGTAAGTCTTCCCAGCCATACTCGGCACAGCTGAGAGTGAGGAACCATGTGGGAGTTCCTAAGTTCCTCAGCATACATTTTAAATCACCATGACAACGGTACCAGTACTCATTAGTACCACGCTGACACGCCATGAGATTAATCAGGTGAGAATCCAAAATACTGTCTTGCACATTGACTTTATCCATAAAATCACTTGCTGAGATATTTTGCATCTGTACACCACTTTTCAAGATGTGGTTCACTGCATATGACAGTCCAGACAGATCGCTTTCAAACAGTAGATGAAACAAATAGGGAATGCATTGACGAAACCTAGGATCTTCTGCATACAATCGTAAAGTCCGGTATTCAGAAGCATGAATTTGATCAGGTCGCTCATCATATCTTCCTCCTTGACCTGTTGGAAATAGCTGTGGGAAACACCGAGCTTCCAAACTTTCCTCCCAAACACTAATGTGACTTCCTTTGGCTTGTTTCATTTGAAACAACTCAATAGCATTCCCCATGACTTCCTTGGAATGCAAAGGATGAACACTATAATATTCATATATTTCTTCATTTTTAGAGGCTTCTACTTTCTCAATTTGACCAGCACACAAATCGCTATCCTCTTCTTCACTTACTTCCTCTTCTGCAACATATACATTCTTGTAGTACTTATTTTTTTTCTTCAAATACAATGTTGCCTTTTTGACTTTCCTAACATCCACTAAATCTTGCCAGATTTTCTTACTCTTTGTCGGAACCCCATTAACTAAGATAACCAGAGGTTCCTCTTCCACTTTCTCTACTCCAATTGTATTAATGTTTTTCTTCAAATCTAGAGGCAAATAAACAACTCTTCCCTTTAATCCTCTCTGTAAATCTGATGGAGGCAATTTCCCTGTCTTTGGCTCCATTCGTACAATAGCCTGAAAGGGATGGATACTTTGAATCAAAATAGATTCATAAGTATTTAAATCCTTCAATTCAGAAGGAATCTCAACCAATTCCAGATTATTATGAACCGCTCTAGCAGGCATCCGGTTTTGATTTAATTTGTTACAACAATAAGTACACACACGTTGATCCTATCCCAAATCAAAACAATTTTCTACCATCAAGTATGTTGCAAAATCCTTCCATTCACTATTATTTTCACTTTCACTTTTCGCATATAAATCCACTAACTTAGTCTGATTCTTATAATAAGTGCGTCGACAACACACACAAGTGAAATTAGGCCTCTCACTTGATTTCACCTGAAACGTGGCAAGTTCTTTCTGAAAATTATCTGCACTGGAAACCTGTACACTATCTTCCACATTACCTTCTTCTTCTGGGTCAATTTCAACATTCTCCTCTTTACTTGCAAAGTAACAAAACTCAATTTCTTCACAAATATTCCTCACATCTACTTCAGAATCATGCAAAAGAGCAGTGCATAATTGTTTAAGCATAATTGCTGGACTCTTAGCATAATACAACATTCTAACTAATTTCCTCACTTTATTATGATGCACTGCTAGCATCCTGAAATGATGAAAAAGACTCTGGCATACTCTCCTGGAAAGACAAGCCAGTGAATGACCATGCAAACCTGTCACTTCTCTCACTCTGCAAGGATCTAATTCTTGCAACAACTTCATTTTCTGTTGTAAAGTTTTCTTATTAAATGTCCGTACAAAATCACAAAGCAAATTGATGGAATCCTGTCGCACACTGCAAATACTACTACACTTCCAGGTATACACTGGTCCCTTAGGACATCTTCCTAAAACCTCATTACCTAACACCTCTTCTGCCTCTGTTGTCACAAGTTTTTCTTTTTCAACTGGACAACCATCTTTCACCTCATAAGCTCGACCACTGGTGTCAACTGCATGCACCAAATCATTATCCTGGAAATAACTCTCCTCATTAAAAATGCCTCACAACTTGAACTATGCATCCATTCTCCTGAAAAAACTTCACAAAAATTACTACGATTAACTGTTCTCTTCCATCTACTATTTCTTTTTAAATCATAAATTGCCTTGTTTAGCTTCCTAATTCTATTGATTATCAAAATAAATAACTTTCGCTTAATTTCAAATGCCTGATCAATAATTTTCTCAACTTTTTTTTTTCTCTTATAAAAAACCACTTTCTGTTGACCTTTCTTAATATTTTTTAACAAATTGCCAATTATCCTGTTGCGGAACATTCGTCTACGAATGTCCCTAAACTGATTTTTCCTTCTACTACCATGCACAGAGTTATCTCCTGCTCTAGCAGTAACATTTTTGAATGGCCTTTCCTTTCCGTTTAAATTGGCTCTCTTTTTCTGGACTAAAACATGTTCTGTAGTACTACTTTTTTTCTACAAATGTTTCTTAGGAATGATTTCGTTGTCTTACCCGGAGCTTTCTTGGTGACTTGACGAGTTTTTATTGTAGAGGACTGCTGCAAGCATTTAGTAATCTGCTGTCTTTGACGTTTGGTAGCCTTTCAGGTTCTTTCTTTAGATGGCATAATGTAGTTTTGAAATGATCTGCAATTGAATCTGTGGTAAAATATAATAAAAAATTTTATTAACCACTATTACCAAACAGTAAATCAAAAACAGTCGTCAAAAAATTAACACACTACTTGTCAATTTTACATACAATAATTTTTAGTGCATTGGCAAATTTAGTAGTCACAAATAGTAGCAAAGAAATAGAATGCTTCTACATTTGACCTTTGCTCTTTTATATGTGAATCTGAACTAATTTTTATCAGCATATTTCCCTATTTTATTAAAGACACTTCACACAAGCTGTTTTTGAAGATTTGTTTAATTTTAAATGAAAAGGTTAACATGTTTACTTTTCATTTCCAGTAATTTTTAAAAATATATGTTTATAGTTCCATAGGCTTGAGCAGGTCAGCTTCCCACCCTATGTCATACAATTCTGACAAATCGGCATCCTCATCATGTTCTTCATCATCCTCAGGATTGAAATCATCCAAGGGATCTACTTCCACTGATGTTTCAATCACAATTTCAATGATAATATCGAGATCAACAGATTGCTCATTATCACTCATGCTTGATGTTGTCGTTATCTTTAAAGAAAGAGAACAACAATGAGATGTTGCAGAGTAAGAGACAAATCTCAGAGACTATAATTGTAAAATTGTTTAACAAGAGTAACATTTTGCAGATATTATTTAACCATGTCCAGCGATGCTGAGGAGGTGAGGCCTATGTCCAATTTTTCAGTGAACAGGACTCATCTCTTCTTAACCTTGGATAAGCCTCACCAACACTGTTTTCCCTGCTAATACTTAAATTTAAAGGAGCAGATTTATGTTAACTGGCGCATCCCCAGGGATGCACCAGTTAACGTGCGCCACTGCTCTGCCACCCATGATGTGCCGCATTTACAATGCAGAGCACCATTGAGCAATAACAGCAGAGATGCGTCACGCATCTGTTCCACAAAAATGGCGCATTGCACGAATCACGTCGTAAGCGCAACATGTCTACTGCAATGCACAGGGGCAAGCCACACATTGCATGGTGCATCACTCCTTATGCCTGTTTCAAACAGGCGTAAGGATTTGATTTAGCAATGCCATAAATGTGACTCAGTGAAATCTTCTTAATTTTACTGTGTTAGTTTTACAGGGCTTTCATGCCAATGACTGGCCACCCTACAACAAAACGCTCACATGAAATCTGACGCAGGTTTCATGTGGCACAGGACTTTACAGCATGACACATCTGCCTAGATGCATCAAGTTGTAAATATGTCGCAACATAGCAAATCTTTTGCACCGCCGCTGCGTCACAAAAGTGACGCACAGCGGCGCAAAAGAGGCACACGGCTATCATAAATCTGTCCCTAACATTTTAAATGATTGATTCAGGATGACGTTAAGGTGTGGCCTATCCAGAGGTTTGTTTGAGGTGAGGCCTACTCAGGGTTGCAGATGAAATGTAGGCTTGTTGAAGAGTACAGAGGAGATAATACATGTGAAGGCCTACCAATGAAGTGAGTCATGTCCACTTCACTCTTGAACAAAGGCCAGACCTCTTCTGTGTCCGTGGACAGGCCTAAACCTCATCTGCACAATGTGATTCGTAAAGTTAGGAAACACAGGTGATGTAATTGAAAAATGTGGAATTTCTTTTCCTCATTTCACAATCACATCACCTGTGTTTCCTTTGCTTAGATATCTCATTGTGCAGATGGAGTCTAGCATATCAAAGAGTACACAGAAGTTGAGCACTGTATACAACAATTTTGACATTTACAGAAGATTCAGCTTCTCCATGCCCCCTACACAGTCCTAAATGTTTACAGTTTAAACTGACGATATCTTGTTGGAGATGAAGTGAGGCCTGTCTTGCAACATGGTGCATCTTTTTCATCATTGCTGCATCGGTTTCATGTGGCACAGGACTTTACAGCATGACACATCTGCCTAGATGCATCAAGTTGTAAATATGTCGCAACACAGCAAATCTTTTGCACCGCCGCTGCGTCACAAAAGTGATGCACAGTGGCGCAAAAGAGGCACACGGCTATCATAAATCTGTCCCTAACATTTTAAATGATTGATTCAGGCTGACGATAAGGTGTGGCCTATCCAGAGGTTTCTTTGAGGTGAGTCCTACTCAGGGTTGCAGATGAAATTTAGGCTTGTTGAAGAGTACAGAGGAGATAATACATGTGCAGGCCTACCAATGAAGTGAATCATGTCCACTGCACTCTTGAACAAAGGTCAGACCTCTTATGTGTCCGTGAACAGGCCTAAACCTCATCTGCACAATGTGATTCATAATGTTAGGAAACACAGGTGATGTAATTGAAAAATGTGGAATGTCTTTTCCTCATTTCACAATCACGTCACCTGTGTTTCCTTTGCTTAGGTATCTCATTGTGGAGATGGAGTCTAGCATATGAAAGAGTACGCAGAAGTTGAGCACTGTATTCAACAATTTTGACATTTACAGAAGATTCAGCTTCTCCATGCCCCCTACACAGTTCTAAATGTTTACAGTTTAAACTGACGGTATCTTGTTGGAGATGAAGTGAGGCCTATCTTGCAACATGGTGCATCTTTTGCATCACTGCTGCATCACAAAAGTGACGCAACAGCGGCGCAAAAGAGGCACACGGCCATCATAAATCTGCCCCTAACATTTTAAATGATTGATTCAGGATGATGATAAGGTGTGGCCTATCCAGAGGTTTGTTTGAGGTGAGGCCTACTCAGGGTTGCAGATGAAATTTAGGCTTGTTGAAGAGTACAGAGGAGATAATACATGTGCAGGCCTACCAATGAAGTGAGTCATGTCCACTTCACTCTTTAACAAAGGCCAGACCTCTTCTGTGTCCCCGGACAGATCTAAACCTCAACTGCACAATGTGATTCATAATGTTAGGAAACACAGGTGATGTAATTGAAAAATGTTGTGTTTATTTTCCTCATTTCAGAATCACATAACCTGTGTTTCCTTTGCTTAGGTATCTCATTGTGCAGATGGAAACTAACATATCAAAGACTACGCAGAAGTTGAGCACTGTATGCAACAATTTTGACATTTACAGAAGATTCAGCTTCTCCATGCCCCCTACACAGTCCTAAATGTTTACAGTTTAAACTGACGATATCTTGTTGGAGATGAAGTGAGGCCTGTCTTGCAACATGGTGCATCTTTTGCATCACTGCTGCATCACAAAAGTGACGCAACAGCGGCACAAAAGAGGCGCATGGCCATCATAAATCTGCCCCTAACATTTTAAATGATTGATTCAGGATGACGATAAGGTGTGGCCTATCCAGAGGTTTGTTTGAGGTGAGGCCTACTCAGGGTTGCAGATGAAATTTAGGCTTGTTGAAGAGTACAGAGGAGATAATACATGTGCAGGCCTACCAATGAAGTGAGTCATGTCCACTTCACTCTTGAACAAAGGCCAGACCTCTTCTGTGTCCCTGGACAGGCCTAAACCTCAACTGCACAATGTGATTCATAATGTTAGGAAACACAGGTGATGTAATTGAAAAATATGGAATTTATTTTCCTCATTTCAGAATCACATAACCTGTGTTTCCTCAGCTTAGTTATCTCATTGAGCAGATTTAGTCTAGCATATCCAAGAGTACGCAGAGGATGAGGACTGTATCCAACAGAGCAATGTACATTACTCACCTCCTTTGACACTTACAGAAGCCTCAGTTTAATATTTCTCAGTTCAATATTTATTTAAAGAAGCAGACACCAATATGACCTTCTCATAAATGTGAAAAGCGTTTAAAAAAAAAAAAACCGATTTTCTGGTCATAATTTGAAAACACAACACAGGTCCTATGTAGAAGCACATCCTATCAGTACTTAAATTAGCCAAGCACACATGGGGGCGTATTTACAAGGACCTTACATCACGGGGAAATAACTTAAATTAAAATGGGGAAAATAACATCAAAGAGACTCAAAGGCCTTTTAAATATGCCCCAAGCAGCCTATGAAACTCTAGCAGTACATATCAAGAAACTTAAATGACTTCAATAAACGTTTTTAAACACATCAAGTAAAGCAGTTATTCAACTACATTCAAGGGGAAGTGACTTAAAATGCCCTAACACACATCAAAGCGTATTTTGAAGGCCCTTGCACCATTTTTCCATCACTTTTAACATGGCTATGTAACTCAAAGAAACAAAATCTAAATTTGTCAAGCACACATGGGGGCGTATTTACAAGGACCTTGCACCACGGGGAAATGACTTAAATTAAAATGGGGAAAGTAACATCAAAGGGACTCAAAGGCCTTGTAAATATGCCCCAAGCAGCCTATGAAACTAGCAGTACATATCAAGAAACTTAAATGACTTCAATAATCGTTTTTAAACACATCAAGTAAAGCAGTTATTCAACTACATTCAACGGGAAGTGACTTAAAATGCCCTAACACACATGAAAGCGTATTTTGAAGGCCCTTGCACCATTTTTCCATCACTTTTAACATGGCTATGTAACTCAAAGAAACAAAATCTAAATTTGCCAAGCACACATGGGGGCGTATTTACAAAGACCTTGCACCACGGGGAAATGACTTAAATTAAAATGGGGAAAATAACATCAAAGGGACTCAAAGGCCTTGTAAATATGCCCCAAGCAGCCTTGAAACTCTAGCAGTACATATCAAGAAACTTAAATGACTTCAATAAACGTTTTTAAACACATCAAGTAAAGCAGTTATTCAACTACATTCATGGGGAAGTGACTTAAAAAGCCCTAACACACATGAAAGCGTATTTTGAAGGCCCTTAAACCATTTTTGCATCACTTTTAACATGGCTATGTAACTCAAAGAAACAAAATCTAAATTTGCCAAGCACACATGGGGGCGTATTTACAAGGACCTTGCACCACGGGGAAATGTCTTAAATTAAAATGGGAAAAATGATATCAAAGGGACTCAAAGGCCTTGTAAATATGCCCCAAGCAGCCTATGAAACTCTAGCAGTACATATCAAGAAACTTAAATGACTTCAATAAACGTTTTTAAACACATCAAGTAAAGCAGTTATTCAACTACATTCATGGGGAAGTGACTTAAAATGCCCTAACACACATGAAAGCGTATTTTGAAGGCCCTTAAACCATTTTTGCATCACTTTTAACATGGCTATGTAACTCAAAGAAACGAAATCTAAATTTGCCAAGCACACATGGGGGCGTATTTACAAGGACCTTGCACCACGGGGAAATGTCTTAAATTAAAATGGGAAAAATAATATCAAAGGGACTCAAAGGCTCTTTTAAATATGCCCCAAGCAACCTATGAAACAAAGCAACATTTTAAATACACAACTTTCTTCATAATTTTCTCCCTAAAGCATACTATTCTCTATCTAAATTAAATGAATCTTTTCTCACCTTAGCAAATACTTTTTGAGTTTCAAAACAGTCTCAGACACACACCAATTTGTCTTCAGCAGAGCAAAAGGTATGCACTCCAGAGGCTGCAACCAACAATGGCACAGAAATGCTGTAATTCATCATGGCTGTGTTTCTCTCTCTTTCTTTATATATATTCAGGTACATAACCAATCAAATGTCAGGTAAAAAAAGTAGAAAATGAAAGTAACATTTTAATTGGTTGTCAATTCCAACACTTCAGATGTGTTTTGTGAAGTAATTTACCTCAGGGTATTTAGAGAGGTCTACAGGCTAAATGGCTAAATGGAATTCCAACCAAATTTGTGAAAATGGTAGGGATTGGTATGTAGTATGAGCTAATCTATATTTGGCGAAAGTGTCTCCAGTGGTTTTTCTGTATATTACTTTCCCACCTTTTTTAAGCGAGCGCTTCCCGGTGCGCGCCCCGGTACGCGAACCGGCAGCGTTACGGGAGTCCTCCATTTTGTGTTTCGGTAGATTTGAGATACAAGATGGAGGGCAAATAATGTTGAGAATGGGTAGAAGGGGGCACGGTAGATGTATCCTAACCCCCTAGGTTTTCTGAGGGTGGCTGAGGAGGCCTATATGTGCGAAAAAAACACCTTTTTTTTCCAAATTTTTGCACGGTTAGCGTCCAGTGCGCGTACCGGGTAGCGCTCCGGTGAGCGTACTTTGGTGAAAATTAGTGAAAAAAGTTAGAGTAAACTATTAATTGTGAGTGATCAGATGTAGGGTAGCTCTGAAAAGAGCTTTTGGGTCCTGTGGCTGATTTAGGTACCTACAAGTAGGTACCAATACATAGTCTTAAATTCAGGATGAAAATTCTGTTCCCCTCATCTGAGCAGTGAACTCCATCTCCTCTGTAGATATCTTGCATGTAGTAACGCAAGTTATTGTTGTAGATGGAGCCCATTCCATGGTCTCTCATGTAAGCTGAAACAGACTTATTTACATGCTTCCTCGATTTCTCAATTTGTGGACAAAATTGGTTGGACCACCTCCATTTCTGTCTTTGGCATATATTTGAATATACCAAGGCAGTTTGAGGAAAAAGTGCCATCAATTGGTCAAAGGTGTCTTTTAAAAGCATTTCCAGACCTACCCCAGTCAAAGTGCCCAAGTCATTTCCTCCACAGTGCACAATTAACAGGTCAGGTTTTGGCAAATGCAAAAAGGTTTTCACCAATGGTATCAATTGGTGACATCTTAATCCTCTGTGGCCAATCCAGTTGATTTCCACATTTTGTAAATTGAGGTTGTGTAAATTTCTGTTATCAGCATACCTTTGAGCCCAGTGGATATAACTATGTCCAACAATCCAGACAGAAAACATGGTGAGAGGAGGTTCTGCTGCAGTCAGATGAAGTGTGGTAATGAAATGGCAGTTGGAACAGTAGGAGTATGTAATGAAAAAAACTGTGGAGTTTCTGTGGTAATTAATCAGTAGCAGTGATTGGTGGATTTTGATTGCTGAAAACAGAAAGTAAGGGTGCATGGATGAGTTCTTTGAAAGATGTAATTTGAATGGTCAAGAAAAATCGTTTTATGAAAGATTGCACTGGATACGCAGGTGTACTGAAACATTGTTGTGTGAACTTGCAAACATGAGAGGTCTTTCAGGAGGTGGTTGCTATGGAAAAAAGGCAGAAAGGGCAGAAGGGGGAAGGGTGTTGATTTGAAAAAAGTGAGGGAAGAGTTTTGATTGGGTGACATGAGAGATATGTGTGATGAATTACAGCATTTCTATGCCTTTGTTGGTTGCAGCCTCTGGAGTGCATACCCTTTGCTCTGCTAAAGAAAAATTGGTGTGTGTCTGAGACTGTTTTGAAACTCAAAAAGTTTTTGCTAAGGTGAGAAAAGATTAATTTAATTTAGATAGAGAATAGTATGCTTTAGGGAGAAAATTATGAAGAAAGTTGTGTATTTAAAATGTTGCTTTGTGTCAAGTGTTTTACAAATAGATTTAGTTTCTTTGAGTTTCATAGCCATGTTAAAAGTGACGCAAAAGTGGTGCAAGGGCCTTAAAAAAACGCTTTCATGTGTGTTAGGGCATTTTAAGTCACTTCCCCATGAATCTGGGTGAATAATTTGCTTACTTGATGTGTTTAAAAACGTTTCTAAAAGTCAATTAGGTTTCTTGATATGTGCTGCTAGAGTTTCATAGCCAGCATGGGTCATATTTAGAAGGATTTTGAGCCCTTTTCAACTTATTTTCCCTATGTTAAAGGTGACGCTAAAGTGATGAAAGGGCCTTGTTAATACACTCTCATGTTTGAGCCACTTTCATGTTATTTTCCCTATGTTAAAAGTGACGCAAAAGAGGTGCAAGGGCCTTGTAAAATATGCCCTCATGTGTGTTAGGGCATTTTAAGTCACTTCACCATGAATCTGGGTGAATAATTTGCTTACTTGATGTGTTTAAGAACGTTTCTTGAAATCATTTAGGTTACTTGATATGTACTGATAGAGTTTCATATTCAGCATGGACCATATTTACAAGGCCTTTGAGCCACGTTCACGTTATTTTCCCCACGTTAAAAGTAACTTTAAAGGTGGTGCAATGTCCTTGTAAATAAGCCCTCATGAGTGCTTGGTAAATTTAAGTCATTTCCCCGTGGTGCAAGGTCCTTGTAAATACGCCCGCATGTGTGCTTGGCAAATTTAAGTACTGACAGGGTGTACTTGTACATAGGAGCTGTGTTGTGTTTTCAAATTATGACCAGAAAATCGTTTTTTTAAAAAAAGGAATGTTTTTTACATTTATGACAATGACAAAAAGGTGTCTGCTTCTTTAAATAAATATATCACTTCTCACCATCAGTCTGGGGGAATAATTTACTTGTTTGTCGGTTAAAAAATTGTTACTTTAAGACATTTAGGTTTCACAATATGTACTGCTAGAGTTTCATAGTCACTATGATGATAATGATATACATTTAGAACTGTGTAGGAGGCATGGAGAAACTGAGGCTTCTGTAAGTGTCAAGGGAGGTGAGTAATGTACATTGCTCTGTTGCATACAGTCCTCATCTTCTGCGTACTCTTGGATATGCTAGACTACATCTGCACAATGAGATACCTAAGCTGAGGAAATACAGGTGATGTGATTGTGAAATTAGCAAAATTATTTGCACGTTTTTCAATTATATCACCTGTGTTTCCTAACATTACAAATCACATTGTGCAGATGAGTTTTAGGCCTGTCCAGGGAGACAGAGGAGGTCTGGCCTTTGTTCAAGAGTGCAGTGGACATGACTCACTTCGTTGGTAGGCCTGCACATGTATTATCTCCTCTGTATTTTTCAACAAGCTTAAATTTCATCTGCAACCCTGAGTAGGCCTCACCTCAAACAAACCTCTGGATAGGCCACACCTTATCGGCATCCTGAATCAATCATTTAAAATGTTTGGGGCAGATTTATGATGGCCGTGCACCTCTTTTGCGCCGCCGTTGCGTCACTTATGTGACGCAGCAGCGGTGCAAAAGATGCACCATGTTACGACATATTTACAACTTGATGCATCTAGGCAGATGCGTCACGCTGTAAAGTCCTGTGCCACATGAAACCTGCGTCAGGCCTGACTTCATCTGCAACAAGATACCGTCAGTTTAAACTGTATACATTTAGGACTGTGTAGGGGACATGGAGAAGCTGAGGCTTCTGTAAATATCAAATTTGTTGCATACAGTGCTCACCTTCTGCGTACTCTTGGATATGCTAGACTACATCTGCACAATGAGATACCTACGCTGAGGAAATACAGGTGATGTGATTGTGAAATGAGCAAAAAATGTGCACGTTTTTCAATTACATCACCTGTGTTTCCTAACATTACGAATCACATTGTGCAGATGAGGTTTAGGCCTGTCCAGGGAGACAGAGGAGGTCTGGCCTTTGTCAAGAGTGCAGTTGACATGACTCACTTCGTTGGTAGGCCTGCACATGTATTATCTCCTCTGTACTCTTCAACAAGCCTAAATTTCATCTGCAACCCTGAGTAGGCCTCACCTCAAACAAACCTCTGGATAGGCCACACCTTATCGGCATCCTGAACCAATCATTTAAAATGTTAGGGGCAGATTTATTATGGCCGTGCGCCTCTTTTGCGCCGCCGTTGCGTCACTTTTGTGATGCAGCAGCGGCGCAAAAGATGCCCTATGTTACGACATATTTACAACTTGATGCATCTAGGCAGATGCGTCACGCTGTAAAGTCCTGTGCCACATGAAACCTGCGTCAGGTTTCATGTGGGCGTTTTGTTGCAGGGTGGGCGTTCACTTGCATGAAAGCCCTGTAAAACTAACACAGTGAAATTTACAAAATTTCACTGAGTCAGCTTTATGGCATTGCTGAATCAAATCCTTACGCCTGTTTGAAACAGGCATAAGGAGTGATGCACCATGCAATGTGTGGCTTGCCACTGTGCATTGCAGTAGTCATGTCGCGCTTGCGACGTGTTTTCTGCAATGCGCCCCTTTCGCGGTACAGATGCGTGACGCATCTGTGCTGTTTTTGCCCCATGGTGCTCCGCATTGTAAATGCGGCACACCATGGGTGGCAGAGCAGCGGCGCATGTTAACTGGTGCATCCCTGGGGATGCGCCAGTTAACATAAATCTGCCCCTTTACATTTAAGTATGAGCAGGGGACACAGAGTTGGTGAGGCTTATCCAAGGTTAAGAAGAGATGAGTCCTGTTCACTGAAAACTTGGACATAGGCCTCACCTCCTCAGCATCGCTGGACATGGCTAAATAATATCTGCAAAATGTTACTCTTGTTAAACAATTTTACTATTATAGTCTCTGAGATTTGTCTCCTACTCTGCAACATCTCATTGTTGTTCTCTTTCTTTAAAGATAACGACAACATCAACCATGAGTGATAATGAGCAATCTGTTGATCTTGATCTTATCATTGAACTTGTCATTGAAACGTCAGTGGAAGTAGATCCCTTGGATGATTTATATCCTGTGGATGATGAAGAATATGATGAGGATGCCGATTTGTCAGAATTGTATGACATAGGGTGGGAAGCTGACCTGCTCGAGTCTATGGAACTATAAAGACTTATTTTTAAAAGTTACTGGAAATGAAAAGTAACCATGTTAACCGTTTTATTTAAAATGAAATACAACTTCAAAAACAGCTTGTGTGAATTGTCTTTAATAAAATAGTGAAATATGCTAATAAAATTCGTTCAGATTCACATATAAAAGAGCACAGGTCAAATGTAGAAGCATTCCATTTCTTTGCTACTATTTGTGAGTTTTAAATTTGTCAATGCACAAAAAATTATTGTATGTAGAATTGACAACTAGTGTGTTAATTTTTTGACGACTGTTATTGATTTACTGTTTGGTAATAGTGTTTAATACCTTTTTTTAAAAATATTTACCACAGATTCAACTGAAGATCTTTTGAAAAATTCAAAAATGCCCTCAAGGCAAAGAAAAAGAAAAGAAGCAAAGCGACTTACACCCCACCTTGGTAAACCTTTGCAGCAGTCCTCTACAATAAAAACTTGTCAAGTCACCAGAAAAACTCCGGGTAAGACAACAAAATCTTTTTTAAGAAACATTTGTAGACGAAAAAGTATCACTACAGAACATGTTTTAGTCCAGAAGAAGAGAGCCAATTTAAATGGGAAGGAAAGGCCACTCAAAAATGTTACTGCTAGAGCAGGAGATAACTCTGTGCATGGTAGTAGAAGGAAAAATCTGTTTAGGGACATTCGTAGACGAATGTTCCGCAACAGGATAATTGGCAATTTGTTAAAAAATATTAAGAAAGGTCAACAGAAAGTGGCTTTTTGTAAGAGAAAGAAAAATGTAGAGAAAATTATTGATCAGGCTTTCGAAATTAGGCGAAAGTTATTTGTTTTGATAATCAATAGAATTAGGAAACTAAGCAAGGCAATTTATGATTTCAAATCAAGTAGTAGATGGAAGAGAACAGTTAATCGTAGTAATTTTTGTGAAGTTTTTTCTGGAGAATGGATGCATAGTTCAAGTTGTGAGGCATTTTTTAATGAGGAGAGTTATTTTCAGGATAATGATTTGGTGCATGCAGTTGACACCAGTGGTCGAGCATATGAGGTGAAAGATGGTTGTCCGGTTGAAAAAGAAAAACTTGTGTCAACAGAGGCAGAAGAGGTGTTCGGTGATGAAGTTTTAGGGAGACGTGCTAAGGGTCCAGTGTACACCTGGAAGTGTAGTAGTATTTGCAGTGTGCGACAGGATTCCATCAATTTGCTTTGTGATTTTGTACAGACATTTAATAATAAAAGTTTAAAACAGTAAATGAAGTTGTTGCAGGAATTAGATCCATGCAGAGTGAGAGAAGTGACAGGTTTGCATGGTCATTCACTGGCTTGTCTTTCCAGGAAAGTATGCCAGAGTGTTTTTCATCATTTCAGGATGCTAGCAGTCCATCATAATAAAGTGAGGAAATTAGTGAGAATGTTGTATTTTGCTAAGAGTCCAGCAATTAAGCTTAAACAATTAAGCAGTGCTCTTTTGCATGGTTCTGATGTAGATGTGAAGAATATTTGTGAAGAAATTGAGTTTTGTTACTTTGCAAGTAAAGAGGAGAATGTTGAAATTGACCCAGAAGAAGAAGGTAATGTGGAAGAGAGTGTACAGGTTTCCAGTACAGATAATTTTCAGAAGGAAATTGCCACGTTTCAGGTGAAATCAAGTGAGAGGCCTAATTTCACTTGTGTGTGTTGTCGACGCACTTACTATAAGAATCAGACTAAGTTAGCGGATTTATATGCAAAAAGTGAAAGGGAAAATAATAGTGAATGGAAGGATTTTGCAACATACTTGATGGTAGAAAATTGTTTTGATTTGGGATCGGATCAACGTGTGTGTACTTATTGTTGTAACAAATTAAATCAAAACCGGATGCCTGCTAGAGCGGTTCATAATAATCTGGAATTGGTTGACATTCCTTCTGAATTGAAGGATTTAAATACTTATGAATCTATTTTGATTCAAAGTGTCCATCCCTTTCAGGCTATTGTACAAATGGAGCCAAAGACAGGGAAATTGCCTCCATCAGATTTACAGAGAGGATTAAAGGGAAGAGTTGTTTATTTGCCTCTAGATTTGAAGAAAAACATTAATACAATTGGAGTAGAGAAAGTGGAAGAGGAACCTCTGGTTATCTTAGTTAATGGGGTTCCGACAAAGAGTAAGAAAATCTGGCAAGATTTAGTGGATGTTAGGAAAGTCAAAAAGGCAACATTGTATTTGATGAAAAACAATGAGTACTACAAGAATGTATGTGTTGCAGAAGAGGAAGTAAGTGAAGAAGAGGACAGCGATTTTTGTGCTGGACAAATTGAGAAAGTAGAAGCCTCTAAAAATGAAGAAATATATGAACATTATAGTGTTCATCCTTTGCATTCCAAGGAAGTCATGGGGAATGCTATTGAGTTGTTTCAAATGAAACAAGCCAAAGGGAGTCCCATTAGTGTTTGGGAGGAAAGTTTGGAAGCTCGGTGATTCCCACAGCTATTTCCAACAGGTCAAGGAGGAAGATATGATGAGCGACCTGATCAAATTCCTGGTTCTGAATACCGGACTTTACGATTGTATGCAGAAGATCCTAGGTTTCGTCAATGCATTCCCTATTTGTTTCATCTACTGTTTGAAAGTGATCTGTCTGGAGTGTCATATGCAGTGAACCACATCTTGAAAAGTGGTGTAGAGATGCAAAATATCTTGGCAAGGGACTTTATGGATAAAGTCAATGTGCAAGACAGTATTTTGGATTCTCTCCTGATTAATCTCATGGCATGTCAGCGTGGTACTAATGAGTACTGGTACCGTCGTCATGGTGATTTAAAATGTATGCTGAGGAACTTAGGAACTCCCACATGGTTCCTCACTCTCAGCTGTGCCGAGTATGGCTGGGAAGACTTACTTGAATTTCTACGAGAGGCAAATGGAAACATTGAAAATATTGAATTCAAGACACCCGGAGAACTGTGCTCTTTGGATCCAGTGAATGTATGCAGGTACTTCAATCAGAGATTTGAAGCTATGATGTCTTTCATCATGAACAAGAAAAATCCACCTCTTGGAGAGGTGTTGGATTTCTTCTGGAGAAAGGAGTATCAAGCAAGAGGTGCTCCTCATATACATATGCTGCTATGGATCAAAGATGCACCCAAATTTGGAACAGATCCGGATGACTTAGTGATGAGTTTCATAGAACAGTATTCTACATGTGCTGTTCCAAAGACAAAGGAAGACAAAAGCCTAAGAGAACAAGTTTTACGCTTTCAAAGCCATCGTTGTGGAAAGTACTGTCGTCGTAAA
The DNA here is from genome assembly GCF_964261635.1 of Lissotriton helveticus. NCBI lineage: Eukaryota > Metazoa > Chordata > Amphibia > Caudata > Salamandridae > Lissotriton > Lissotriton helveticus. The sequence continues at coordinate 825,857,256 of NC_136057.1, forward strand.
TTCAGAAACAAGGACAAGTTCTACACAAAATGTCGTTTCAGCTTTCCACGACCGGTGATTTCTAAAGGAAGAGTGAACAGTTTGATGTCTTCGCTGCGACATAATGTGACGAGGAAATCACCCAAAAATACATACAATTTGAAAAGAAACGAAGAGTCCAAGTACATCAACGACTACAACCCAGTGATTTTGTCCATGTGGAATGCTAAAATGGATATACAGTTTGTGGCTGATAACTGTATGGCTGTGGCTCGGTATGTGACATCTTACATCACAAAAAAAGAAAAGACAGAATTGAAGGATATGTGGAAGGACATTTCCCATGAAAAGAGCCTCAGTAAGAAGTTGTACAGTTTCAGTCTGAAGATGTTGTCGCATCGAGAAATCGGAGCTTACGAATGTTCTGACCGGTTATCTTCAGCAAGTCTCTATGCTAAATCAAGGAGTATCATTTGGGCGAGTCTTGGTCTTGCTGCAACGCGTAATCGAGTTCTGAAACCAGTACGGGAAATTGAGTATTTGGTGGAAAAGGAGCCAAACAGTAGAGATATTTTGAAGACCAACATGTTGGATACATATTATCCAAATAGAAGCAGTCACCTCGAGAATGTTTGTCTGTATGAGGTTCTACAAAATTACATATTCAAGAGGAACATCAAAGAAGATATTGATAAAGGAGTGTATGCTGTAATTGGAAGTAAGGGATGTCTGGTCAAGCAAAGAAAATGCCAATTGGTAAACCATCGAAAATTGAGTGGCGAATCTCCTGAGAGAAAAGAGTTTTTCTATTTAGCTCTTTTGCAACTTTTCAAGCCTTGGCGTGCAGAAGAGGAACTGCTTGAGATTTCCTCTGTTTCGAAGACTCTTTCAATGCAGCCAAGGAGACCATAGAATGTCCTGTTTTTCCAAAATATCTAGAAATGTTGAATGCGGAAATCGAGCAGGAAGCAACAATTGCAGCCGAGATTGCTAGAGACAGTTCTCAGGACAGCCAGAGTTCTGTTTCATTGAGTCAGGATCCACTAGGAGGACCAGTTATCGAAAATGAAGCTGCCACTGCCATGATTAAAGTGGAAAGAGCCATGGCACATGCTCAGGAGGATGCGGTTAACTTAGAAGATTTGGAAAGACAACTCAACGTTGAGCAGAGGAAAATATATGACGAAGTTACCAACCAAATTGATCATGGATTAAGTCATGAGAAGGAAGAGTGCTCATATACGTCGTTGAAGCCTGTCCGACTGTACGTGAGTGGAGAAGCAGGAACTGGAAAAAGTTTTCTCATTAAAGCAATTTCATGTTATTTGCAGAAAAGGACTGAGTCATCGCTGTCTTGTGTTGTCACCGCTCCAACTGGACTGGCAGCACATAACATTAAAGGTATTACTTTGCATCGTCTACTGATGCTGCCAGTGGAGCATGATAACAAATTACAATACCACAAGTTATCTGGAGATGCTTGTTGTGAAGTTTCAAGAGTCTTGAGGAAAATGAAACTTCTTATCATTGACGAAGTAAGCATGGTTTCCAATGTCATGCTTGCCTTTGTGCATTTGAGATGCAAGAAGTTCTTAAAACAGAGTATGATGTGTTATTTGGTGGCAAACACATCATTGTTTTCAGTGATCTTCTGCAGCTGACACCAGTGAAAGGACAACCAGTGTTTAAACTACTTACACATGAAGATACCAGGAAGTGCCTAGGGAGCATTGGCAACGTTAATATATGGTTAAACTTCAATTATGCTGAACTGCGTGAAAATATGCGTCAAGCGAAGGATGAAGATTATAAGAATATTCTACAAGATGTTAGAATCGGAAAAGTGACCGAGCATGGGAAAGAAGCTTTACATGCACGATTACTGTCAAATTTGTATCCAGAAGAAGACGTTCTGCCAGAGAATATTTTTCGGAAAATTACTGAGAAGAAATCTGGAATATGTTTGATGCCAACTCTTGCAGAATGTGCCATCTTCAACAACAAAATGTTGAATTTAGAAAACCAAGAGATTGTGAAACTGGAAGCTATTGACAGAATAGAGCATATGGGAGCAACAATTATTTTGTCTGAGAATTTGAAATCTAAATTGGATTCATTAGAGAAGACTATATCTAAAACTGCTGGTTTTGAAAAGACTCTGAATGTATGCTTAAATTGCCGTATCATTTTGAGAAGGAATTTACATGTTGAAAGAGGTCTGGTAAATGGATCAATAGGTAATGTTGTTGATTTTGAGAAATACAGAAATAGAGATGGAATTGAATTTTTAAAAATTTAATTTGATGGCATTGAGGAAGTACAGCTAATTGGTCGTTGCTCTGCTAGGTTTTTGCTTGTAAAAGACTTACATGTTCGCCGTAAGCAGTTTCCTGTTTGCTTGGCATATGCGGTGACAATCCATAAATCGCAAGGTTTAAGTGTAGACAGTGCATTGGTGAAAATTGGCAGTTCTGTGTTCAAGGAAGGTATGGCATATGTGGCATTGTCACGAGTCAGAACTTTATCGGGATTGTACTTGATTGAGTGTGATGTCACAAACATTTGTGCGGATCTAGATCGTGTTAAGGAATACAATAGGTTAAGAAGAGAGTATGCGCCACATTTGCCTCAATATCCTTTGTTTGAGAAACGTGTGGTAGGCCGGAAACGAAGAAATGTGACCAATAGTAGGGAGGTTGTAGCAAAAAGACGAAAAGTCGATGAACCCGAAATTATAAGCAGAAAGAAAATGGATTCTGTTGAAGATGTTGTTGGTTTTCAATTTGAAAATAGTTCTGGTGTCAACTGCTATGCTAATGTAGTGGTTAATGTTGTCTTTTCTCTAGAAACTTTAAAAGAACAGATTGTGATCAATTCGGATCAAAGTTTTTGCTGTTTATTGAATTCTGTGTTAGAGAAATGTAGCACTGATAGAACAAAAATAGAAAGTGTGTCTGAAATTCGAAATCTGTTAGACAAATGTTCAGGTCAAACGCAATTCTCTCAAAATATTCAGCAAGATTGTCAGGAGTTTTTAATGTATATGCTTGATGTATTGCAAGATGAAGGTGTAGATGTAGATCATCTGTTTGGCCTTTCTTATCAATGGCAGCATGACTGCGAGAACTGTAGGGTATCAAGTACTACTAGTGTAGACTCAGAAAGATTTATATATTTAACTTTGCCAGACAGTAAATCAGTGTCCTTTAATAAGCTAGTAAAAGCAGCCGATCAAAACATGGAGTGTAGCCAATGTAAGTCTGCAATGCTGTCCACATTATTTATACAAAGTTATGGCCAGTATGTCATTTTAATGTTCCAACGATGTAGACCTGATGGAACGAAATTGACAACTTTAATTAAAAATGTTGTGGCTTCGCAGTTGTCAATATCAGGAAGGACTTTTGTAACTGCAGCAATTATATATCCTGACGGTCCTTCAACAACATCAGGACATTACACAGCTTATTTGAAGTCTAGAAACTGCTGGTCATTCCGCAATGATTCTGTTTTAACTTTAAAAAAAAAATTGCCTTTTGACCTTAAAAATTCTTACCTGGTGTTTTTACAACCAAAATTTTAGGGAAAGAATCTCGGGATTTGCTCTGAGGAATTTCAAGAGGTTCTAATGGCTCCTACACTATTTGGCCTTGAGGATAAGTGTAGTACAGAGTGAAAAGTTATTTTTGAGTTTTAAGTAGTTCCTGAAAAAAAAGGTTTTCTTACAGAAAGTGGTGGGCACGGATTCGTTAAAGGACAACAGAGTATTTCCCAAACCAAACGGTGTTCTTACCATAACACTTGACGTCATGGAAAAATAACTGCACTTTGAATGAGTTCTGAAAAACTGTTTCTTTTAATAAGCTAACTCAAGCAGCCAATCAAAACATGGAGTAGAGGTAATGTAAGTCTGCAATGCTGTCCACATTATTTGTACAAACTTTTGGTTATAATGTCATTTTAAAATTCCAACTATATAAACCTGATGAAAGTAAGTTTTCAACTTTAATTACAAATGTTGTGGCTACACAGTCGTTGATTTTAGGAAGAACATTTGTAACTGCAGCTATTATATGACATGATGGTCCTTTGACAACATCCGCTTATTACACAGCTTATTTAAAATGTAAAAAAAGCTGGTGTTTCGGAAATGATTCCCATTTGACTATGATACAATGTTGCCTTTTGACTTAAAATATTCTTACTTTCTGTTTTCAGAAGAGAGAATTTAGGGTAGGTAACTGGCCTATAATGATTCTAGGAGTTGATATAATTTTATGTACTGTTTTAAATTGCTTTGTGATTAACAGTGATCAAGAGAATTAAATAATTGTACTAGTCATAGAGGTAGTGTAAGTGTGCCTCATAGTAAGCAGTATCAGTGTCATAAGAAATGTGGAACATGAGTGAGCAAGAAGGGTGAGATATTTCTAGTACAGGATTGTGAAAATGATCTTGAACGTTTTCTTTCGGAAAGTTGTGGAAAAAGAAAATGACGGGATTTGCTTAGAAGAATTCCAAGATTTATAAATGGCTCTTACACTATTTGGCCTCGAGGAGAAGGGCAGTAGAGAGCGAGAAGTCATTTATTGTATGTAACATATTTGTCAAAACGATGGAGCTTTTCTTTCAGAAAGTGGCGGGCAGAAAATAATAACAGCACAACAGAGTATAAGCTGTTCATAGGACATCCGTCGACGTCATGGAAAGTAAGTTACTTTTGAGGAGTTCTGATTTCTGATTGGTTATGTTATATGGGTTTTTTAAACACAATCATTTTGATTGTGTTTTTTTTTCCCCGCTGTTATATGATGAATACCTTCAACTCACTATTTTTAGTGAAATTTGATATATTCTGAGAACAGCAAAAATAAACCATTTAACATGTATAATTAATTCTGTACTTTGTATAGTGAATTTTAATTTGTACTCATCTTCTCTCATGCTCACTCGTCTTTTACTACCTTCTATCAATCCTCTTTACATACTCACATTGCCTTTTGTTTTATTCTCTTTCACCCTTGTTCTCTAACTCCACTTATCTTTCAACCTTTGTTTCCCTATTCCAACTCTGCTTTTTTCTTTTCTCCCTTGCACTATTTTCCAGCTTTTAAACCTTCTGCTTCGCTTGTCTTTTCCATCTTTCCTCCCTTTGTTTTCCAAATTAAATATTTTTGGGTTCTCCTTTTTTGGTGCAATCAGTTAGTATAACTCACCCTCACTCATTTGTCTTTCTTTGTTGCCTCACTCAGTCTGTATCTGACACTCTTTCCTTCACTTCCTCTGTCTCTTCTCTCTCCCTCACTCTCTTTTCCTTATTCACCCTTTCCTTATATAGTTTACCATACTCACTTTCTTTTAGTAGCTTACACAACTTCCATTTAGTTTTCTCTTCTATCCTTCTTTTCTGTCACTGAAAGTATCTTCTTTTTTTTTCTCTTAGTAATTTACTCAATTACAATTTCTTTTTGTCTCTGACTGTCTATCACCGTTTCTTTCTCTTTTTTTTCTGCATGTTTATCTCTAACTTTATTTCTTTGTAAAATTGGATGATTTTCAATCTTTTCCCTTGTCTTTTCTAATTTTTAAATACATGTTTTAATTTTTTTCCTATTTTTTGTTCTTTATTTCACAGATTGAAAGTATAAAAATAACAAGTGACTAAGTTAACGACAATTATAAGGTAAGTGTTTTGTACTCTTTTCGTTACATTTCTATCACATTTAACTTCTATTAGTTCCACTGCTTTATTTCTTTAACCCTCAGTTTCCTGCCTTTGCTACTTCCCTCATTCCTTTTTCTATTACTTACTTACTCTACTCCTTCCACTCCTTTTCTCAGTCCCTCTGTTCTCATAGTTCCTCACTCCTGTTCACTCACTCCGTCTCTATTACTCTCACTGTCTCTGACTCATCACTCTTTCACTACTTGTTCATTATGCTTTCTCCCTGTAGTTCAAGCACACTATGTTATTTATATTTCTTTGCTGTTTCAATTATTCCTTTTCTGTCACTTCTTCTTTTCTGCTTTCTGTTTTTTCTCTCTGTTATTCCACATGTTTTAACCTTAGTCACTGTCATACATCTTGTTTTATTCCTATTTACTTTCGCTCACGCTTTTCTTAACACTTTCCCTCAGGGTTGTTCTTTTAGTCCAGTTCTATCCCTACCTCTCATTCCACATCCTTTGCTGTTTTTCTTCTTAATTTGAACATTCACTCACATTCTCCAAGAAACTCTTGTTTATTATTCTTCTACTCTCCTTTTTTTCTTTCACTTCCTTATCTATTTTGTTTTTCTCAATTATACCCTCTTACATCTTTTCTTTGGTAAATAGATCTATTAAACAGTATCTCTGTGTTACTCCTTCTAGCTGTCTTTCTTTTAACATTACTCTCTGTTTCCTTCCCTTATACTCACTCTTCCTTTTTATTGTAATTTTTTTTTTCTGTTTCGCTTCCGGTTCGCGTACCGGGGCGCGAATCGGGAAGCGAATCAAAAGAAATAGAGGTTGCCAGAGTGCTAAACATTCTAGCAATTTTTTATAAATGGGAGGTAGTTCTGAAAAGAACTTTTTTTTATTGTTTTTGTTGTTTTATATATTTTTTTATTTTTCTGAACATTTTTTTACTTTTTTTGTATTTTTTGAACGGTTTTATATTTTTTTGGGTTTTTTTGGGGGGGGAACGAAAATGATTTATTATAAAGAGCTCAACAGGAGCAACAAAAAAAAAAGATAATTTACTTTCTGGGGCATTTTGGACATTTATGATTTTCAATAGCTCTGTTGATTAAAGTGATGCTGCTCTCCCTATAGCAAATTAATTTGCCGCAAAAAATGCAAACTTGCTTCACGACCCCAAACTTCAACTGAATGTTTGGGACCGTCTCCCTCGCCTCTGGTCCCGTCACTGCCTGTTCAGTTGATGTACTGGCCACAGGAGGGGGGTTTTCCTGCAGGTCACGTACCTGCGCAGCACTATAATTTATAGGGTGCCACCTCTCCATGTGCCGATGCATGGTGTAATTGCCAAAGCTGTACTTTTTGTCAGTCCCTCTGGACAGAATTTTGCCACAGATGAGACATGTGACATAGCGGGCATTTACTTTTTTTTGGGCCCGGGGAAATGTATAGAATTGCCAGATGTAGCTATCCTTCACATGGGACCTCCTTGGCTCTTCAGGCAAAAACTGTCTCGTCCCTTGCTCCTCTTTCTCTTCTTCCTCTTCTTCCTCCTCTTGATTAAGGATGACCTGAGGAGGTGGTCCTTCCTTCCTAGGAGGTGGTGGTGGTGGTGGGGGTGCACCAGCTGCAGCTACTAATGAAGCCATTTCTTATCAATCAAAATAGGTCTTCCTCTCACAAAGTTGAAAGTCAGAGTGAGAAAAAAGGTGGGGGCTTTCATCATTTGGGAAAAAAAAATGTTCTAAACCAATGAAAAGTGTTATTTTTAGGTCACATGACCTAGCCTTACATCATTAGGAAACCAAAAGTGAAATGAACCAATGAAAAGTTTTATTAACAAGTCACATGATCTGTTACGCTTACGTTACGCGCTGCGTCATTTGAGATGTCATCAGTGATGTCATCAGTGATGTCATTTGAGATGTCATCAGTGATGTCATCAGTGATGTCACTGACCATGTCATGAATGATGTAATATGTGACATGATCAGCAGTGGATTGCGGGTGCGCGATATATAGTTAGTGCAACTAACTATATATGCGAATTTCAATGGTTTTGTGTGAGTAAAATAAGGTTTTGTAAATGCTAATTCCTAACTATATATGGTGTATAACCTATGGTTTTTTCAGTGAATATATATATATATATATATATATATATATCCGATTTCCGCTCCAGGTGTTAGACTCCACCAAACAGAGAACACGGACACTTTGCCATTTGAATCACTGCTGACTGCAGAAATTATTTATTTCATATTTTCATCCGCGCAGCAAAAGGACGAGATGACGCGTTTCGGCCAGCAGGGTGGCCTTGCTCATATATATATATATATATATATATCCTCGAAAAACGGCGTTACCACTTGCGCTCTCAGGAACCACTGACACAGTAATCACATCCAGGGTGCAATCAAATTAGGGGTTTATTGTAATTCATAAGCCCTCCGTGACGCGTTTCGCCGCAGTAGGTGTGAACAAGCTGCTTCTGTGGCGAAACGCGTCACGGCGGGCTTATGAATTACAATAAACCCCTAATTTGATTGCACCCTGGATGTGATTACTGTGTCAGTGGTTCCTGAAAGTGCGAGTGGTAACGCCGTTTTTCGAGGATATTGTTTCCGGTTTCTCCGCCGGACTCGCGACACCCTGAGGATTGGGAGCACCATTACAGAGTTTCTAGCTACATATATATATATATATATATGTATATAAGGGGGTGGGCTGTTGCTTCCACGATATCGGGGAGCAATACAGGCTTGCAGGTATCGAAAGCACACGAGTGGCAACAACTGGAGGCTCATTCGAGCTTTGGCAAAGGACTACAACCCTGCTGAAGAAGTAGAACCCATCTGTGGGGAAATGGCAGCACTACAAGTCCCAGGCGGCCCATCTGTGGGCGTGACATCATAAAAGCATGAGACTTGGTGTGCATGTGACAATCTACTTAATATGCCCGTGATCAAGGGGAAGGATCCCCGAAACGCGTTGGGCTTCGGCGCGTCCATCTGTACCTGCTTGTGTGCTTTGAATAAAGGATGCTGTGGGAGACTGCGGGACCCGCCTGCAATCGAGTGCGGTTCCGTTTGTTGGACAAACTTGAGCGTTTATATATATATATATATATTCACTGAAAAAACCATAGGTTATAGACCATATATAGTTAGGAATTAGCATTTACAAAACCTTGAAAATTCACTGAAAAAACCATAGGTTATAGACCATATATAGTTAGGAATTAGCATTTAAAAAACCTTATTTTACTCACACAAAACCATTGAAATTCCATATATAGTTAGTTGCACTAACTATATATTGCGCACCCGCAATCCACTGCTGATGATGTCACATATTACATCATTCATGACATGGTCAGTGACATCACTGATGACAACATCCAGTGACTATGTTTCTGTAAAGTTAAAATATGTCTTACATATTGAAGAATGAGTGGATGTATAAGTGTCTGGACGAAGGATTTAGTAGGTGCATGACTGAATGTATGAGTGAGTGATTAAATGTGTCTCACTGAGTGCATGGGTTAGTGACTAAACTGTCTTAATTTGTGCATCATTATGTCTGTTGTTCTGTAAACTGCTGCATGTGTTGATCAGTAGCTATATGAGTAACTATATGGGTTATTGATTGATTGCCCAAGTATTTGCATGGGAGACTGAGTGTGTGTGTGGCTGGATGGGAGGTGTGTGACTCTGTACAGATCAATGTGTACTTGTATCAATGATTGTATAAGAGAGTAAGTATGTGTTAGTATATGGTTGAAAACGTAAGGTGCTCTATGTTTAACTGTATAGAGTAGAAAATGGAAGTGTGATTGATTCTTTACAGGACTGACTAGGTGTGTGAGTAACTCCATGGATGAGTGGCAGAGTGTGAGTGTCTGTATAGGTGTATGAGTGCATATGATTGTGTTGTAAACATGAGTGATTGTATGTATGAATGATTGTATGGGTGAATGAGTGAATGTGTGTGTAGACGTAGGAATCAGTGAGTACGTATGTAGTAACTAGTATTGGTGTGTCAATGGTTTCAAAAATTATACTCTGTTTTTAACACTGGGTGAAACAGAGGTTATATTAAAATGTGAGGAGATGCATTGTATTGTCACATGAATGATATCATCAGTGATGTGGTCATTGATGTCAAATGAGATGTCATCAGTGATGTCATTTGAGATGTCATCAGTGATGTCATCAGTGATGTCACTGACCATGTCATGAATGATGTAATATGTGACATCATCAGCAGTGGATTGCGGGTGCGCAATATATAGTTAGTGCAACTAACTATATATGGAATTTCAATGGTTTTGTGTGAGTAAAATAAGGTTTTTTAAATGCTAATTCCTAACTATATATGGTCTATAACCTATGGTTTTTTCAGTGAATTTTCAAGGTTTTGTAAATGCTAATTCCTAACTATATATGGTCTATAACCTATGGTTTTTTCAGTGAATTTCAATGGTTTTTTAATAGCAAATATCATAAGCTGTCGAATGTCAAGTACGTGGTAAGAATTTTTTTTTTCGTGTTTATGCACACTGATCTGCTTTGATTGCTGCCCCCCACCCCTCATTTCTATTAGGAGTACTCTCTCTTTGCAGATAGTGAAGGGTAGTTAACGCAGCCCTTTCCCCCTTTGTAATCCGTCGTGCCTGCTTCTCTCTCCATTTGATTGATTGTTCTCTTTGGTTCATTCTCTATTTACAAACAAGCACAGAGTCGCAATACTCTGTTTAGTCTTTGCAGATAGCGAAAAATCGTGTAAAAAAACAAAAGGAATCGAGCAAAATCAGTAGGCCACTAATGGGATCTCTTTTTGACCTCGCTAAAATAGAAACATTAGGAACAACCTGTTGAAAATAGCAATGCGTATGTACATAAGCGGCGTTCATTTGTGTTCACAGTACCCCTTGTTGATTGTTTCAATCGAGCATTGAATTGTTCGATGTTAATTCTCTTAAGGATCTTCTCTACCTGCAAACGAGGAAGAATAGGAATATTCTCTCTCCCTTTGCAGATAGTGAAGGGTAGGTAACGCAAGCCTTTAACACGTCGTACCTATTTCATTCCTCATTGATTGATTGATTGTCCGAACATTGACTGTTTGGGAATTAGTTCTTTTTGGAGGTATTCCCTGTTTGCAAATAAACGTAGGAAAATCTTTGCAAGTAGTGAAAGGGTACGTAATGCGGACCTTTCTCCCCCGTTGTAATCTATCATGCCTATCCCCACTGATTGATGCACCTGTTTCACCCGGACCATTTACTAGACATACGTCATCTGGCCCGACCAGAGAGCACCCCTAGTGAAAAGGACATATGCAATAATAACGAAGTGATCACTGTATCCTGTTAACAGAAACTTTAGCATGAAACAACCTGGAAAGAAAAGAATAGGAAAACGAAAATCAGTAGGCCACTGATGAACATGAACTTTTATTAAACAACGAACAAAGAAACGATAACATAACGTAATGATAAAACCTATTAATGTCCTAGAAACAAGAAAACGTTAAAATATGCCAGTGGTGAGAGACCAGAAAAACAGTAAGAGAAACCAAATCACCCCTCGCTGTCCCACCGCCTGCCACGCCAAAAAAATCGATAGACTAGGGAAAATGCAAGTCAGTAGAACATCCGCCCCCACTCTGGAAACTTCCAAGGTGGGGCAGGGTTCCGGCTACGCCCAGCCGGGAGCAGCCCATATAAGGCAGGTCCTGCTGCCACGCCTCGGCCAGGAGATCCTAACGTAGGGTGTAGCCGGAGGAGAGGCCGAGACCAACGGGACCCGGCCAGGGGATTGCCTTTACAACGCTGAACAGTTGCAGGGGGGGGGGAATGTCTCCTCGACCCTCCCCTCTCTCTCCCAGTCCGGCCGCGGTGGCCCTTGAGAGTTGCAGGTAGTCCCGCCACATGCTCTTCCGGTCCGGCCACCAACGGTCGGGGGGCCGAGGCCGACGGAATCCGGCTGCAGCCGATAAACCAAGAAACCCGTTCATGGGGCCAGAGCCAGGGGCGTCCGGCCGACATCCACCGGAAGCCCGGCCCGAAGACGGACGGGACACTTCTTTCTTTTATAATGGCTGCGACAACACTGGGGGGGGATGTCTTGCACATGCCTCCGACCCCCCCCTCGTCCTCATCGCCTGGTCCGGCCATAACAAATCTCAAGCGAGACGCCGTGGGGTGCACTGGGAGGGAGAGACGGTGCGAACAGGCCTCTCCCGCCTCCCCAGTGTAGGCTTCCCAGCTGCACCCTCAGCGGTCCAGGCGCCCGGAAAAGAGTTCTTCCACTGTGGCCATGCTGCAACGTCTCGCCCGGCAGGGTGGAGCCCGTCCGTTCATTTGACCCCGCGATCGCCAGTAGCTACCGAACTCTCAAAATGGCGGTCGACCTGGCAAGAGCGGGCCCAGCATAAAGAAATGGCCCGGTCACTGGTTGACTCCACCACCGTAGTCCTCCACGACCTTGAAGATTCTAGAGGAGCCGCGGGAGTCTCCCACCCCCGATGGGGAATGACTGCCATGATCACCCGTGGAGTGACGAAACTGTATCCGCGGGACGTCGGCGCCAGCCTCACTTTGAATTACTAGAATCCTGCAGACCTCACTTCCGGTGAAAGCACAGTGTGACCCGGTAGGAAAAATTGTTGCACCCCCTCCCCTTTTTGACTGATAGTTCAAACCACCGATCCTTTCCTTTGCCCTTTTAACGGAACTTTGGACTGCCTCCCCCTCTTTTACATTTTCTAGAGAAAACAAAACATTAACCACTACATTAGCATAGCAGTTGACACCAGAACTGTTTTCAAATTGAAAACCAACAACATCTTCAACAGAATCCTTTTTGTTTCTGCTGTGACCCTGCTCCAGCACAGGCATTGTCCCCAGCAGTAATTCTGCAATGCCGGTAAGAATAGCTGTGGTGCCTACTGGACTCACTCACCCCCGCGGCGCCCCACGCCGTTATTTGCTGGGCGGCAACTTGCTAGACATCACCTTCGTGACATCCAGATTTCAGCGCGTTCTGCTGCCTTGGAACTATTCGCACAACAGACCGCTACTGACAAGAATATTTCATTATTGGTGCTGTCAATTTCAATAAATCTATTACTGTTTTTGTTTTGTTGTATATATTTATATGTTATTAAAGTTTTATATTCCTACTACTTTGTTGGAGTGCTATATATTTTTTATGTGACACATAATTGTAAAAACTTTGATGTACAAAGAGTCATTCCTGGAATCTTCCGCTTCAGGCTCGGTCCCCTCCCCAATCACAATACAGGATAGTTTTCAGATAGTAGGAACACGTGTGGTGTGACGGATCTCATCGGGTGTGGGCCTTGATCTACTATAACTCCTTTGAAGAGGGGTGATTCTTTACAGCTGGGGCCATAAACTACATCTGCAGGGCTAGCTGATAGCCTGGACAATCGGACACAGAGGAAGAGGAGTGTCACAGGGTGCGGTAGTGAATAGGGCGAAAGGGAGGTGTCGGGCGGGCACAGTGTGATTCTCAGGGAAGAGCAGCGCAGATGGGGGGAGGTTTATTGCCCATGCATAAGACAGAGAGCGGGGGTGACCAGTGCCTGGGGAAGATGCTTGCGAGGGTGAGGAGCCATGCTACGAATCGACAGCGTGCAGAGAGTGGGTCTGGTCAAGACATCTAAAATGGCTGCCGTGCACGACAAAAGTGTGGCATTTCAAAAAAGGCAAGATGGCGCAGACAATGTTTTTCAACACTTCCTCATTTCCTTCGAATCGAACGTTAACAGACGTTGGGGCATATTACCAAAGTTAAGCGATATTTATCGCTAACGATGCTTACCAACCAATTTTTTACCACTAAGCATCGTCAGAAATTATCGAAGATAAACCTTACTATTATCAAGGTTTATCGCAAATGCGATAATAAACGGCCGCAATGCATGAATATCGCTAAAAACTCAGCGATATTCATGCATTACCGAGCTAATACTCTTAGCCATGTTATCCACCTCCCATTGGATAACATGGCTAAGAACTGCTCAGGGCAGGTGTTACTTTTTGGAGATATTCGCGCTTAGCGCGAATATCTCCAAAAGTTGGTAATAGGAGATAGATATCTTGCATGTTGTAATGCAAGTTATTGTGGTATATGGAACTCATACCATAATCTCTCAGGAAAGCAGAAACTGATCCTTTTGGGACCGCCTAAAAAGGCCTAGGGGGTGAGGAGTACTCTACTTTGCCCCCTTTTCACGTTCCGAACTATTTTATTTTACTCTCTTCTGTAATTACACAAAATACCAGCGATAAGATGCATCGGAGACACACAGTGAGAGAAAGGAGGCCGGAGATGAAGAAGACATGTCAAATACACATTGGAGATAATATAGTGGCAGAAGGGAAGTAAATATGAGTAAACTTACCATGTAACATAAAAATGTTGCACTCTATACTATAAGTCTCATTTTATACTACAATCACTTCGCTACAACCTCATAAATTAAAAATAAAAATAAATAATGTCTCAAACAATTTTTGATTTCTAAATATAAATTTATTCTTCAAAATTTTCTAAATTTGAAACAACTAGTAACATGTCCTCATCAGTAATTTCCTCTTCAATCATCTCATCTGGAATCTCCTCATTAAAAGTCTGCAATGATGATTCTTGTAACTCTATGGTCTCCAAACACTCGATAAATTCGCCATCAAGAGATTGATCAAAAAAATCATTCAAGTCATCTCCTCCTTCTGACAATATTTCATTATTGGTGCTGTCCATTTCAATCAATGTAGTGGAATCATTCAAGTCATCTCCTCGTGACAATATTTCATTATTGGTGCTCTCAATTTCAATCAATGTAGTGGAATCATTCAAGTCATCTCCTCCTTGTGACAATATTTCATTATTGGTCCTGTCCATTTCAATCAATCTAATGGAATCATACAAGCCATCTCCTCCTTGTGACAATATTTCATTATTGGTGCTCTCAATTTCAATCAATGTAGTGGAATCATTCAAGTCATCTCCTTGTGACAATATTTCATTCTTGGTGCTGTCCATTTCAATCAATCTAATGGAATCATACAAGTCATGTCCTCCTTGTGACAATATTTCATTATTGGTGCTCTCAATTTCAATCAATGTAGTGGACAATTCAAAAGAAATTGCCACGGTCTCTTCATTGTGAGCCATTTTATTTTGAAATTGCTTGCTGTAAATTGCAGAAAAAAATAATCACTTTCATTTATCGTTTTTAGTAATACATAATATAAAACTAACTTCATCAACTATTTAGTATAACAGAAGGACTGCAAATAAATAACAGAAAACATTTTTCAAATTATCTTCAAGTGTACAACATAGTTCCCCTTACAAATTAACAACTCACCTTTTTAAAAGTAGCAGAAGTGTTAGTACTGTGTAAATCAAACACCAGAAATTCACCACCAAAAATTCCTCACAAATGTACCTCAGACAGTAGTATCACAAAATGGCTGTGGTTTCCTCTCATTTGACATATATACATAACCAATTAACTTTCATCACACACAAATACAAAACCAAAGTAACATTTTAATTGGTTCTAAATTTCAACACTTTCAAATGTGTTTTCCCCATGCAATTTTCCATAGGACATTTACATACGTCTACAGCCTGAATGGCTGAACGGAATTACACCAAACTTGGCAAAATGGTACATCAAACCTAAGAGGTCAGGAAGGATCTACTATGACCCCTTATGGTCATTTCCCCCTTCGCTTTGGCCTCCTCTTGTCTCTCAATCCTACCGAGAGACAAGATGGCGGCCGCTACGGACTGTTTGGAATGTTGACAGACGCCGGAGAACCAATCAGCTTCGCAAAGCTCCGTAACGCGAAAAGTACGCGAAGCGGAGCGCTGTTACAGATATATATCTTTTTTTGAACGTTAATTTCTCAAAATCCACTGGAGCACATATATTGAGACCTAGCAAAGGCACATCGGGCTACCAGTCCCTAATATTTTGCCAAGTTTCGTGCAAATCCATTCAGGTGTTCGATTATTATTATTATTATTTTTTTTTGCCCCGCGGGGCCCTTTTAAAACCTCCACATCAAACCTAGGGGGTCAGCGAGGATCTACTATTCCCCCTTATGGTCATTTGCCCCTTCGCTTTGGCCTCCTCTTGTCTCTCGATCCTACCGAGAGACAAGATGGCGGCCGCTACGGACTGTTTGGAATGTTGACAGACGCCGGAGAACCAATCAGCTTCGCTTCACAAAGCTCCGTTGCGCGAAAAGTACGCGTCCTAGGACGCTGCCCGGTCCGCTGTTACAGATATATATCTTTTTTTAAACGTTAATTTCTCAAAATCCACTGGAGCACATATATTGAGACCTACAAAAGGCACATCGGGCTACCAGTCCCTACAATTTTGCCAAGTTTCGTGCAAATCCATTCAGCCGTTCGGGCTAAAAGTGAGGCCAACCGCCCTATGGAAAACTCAATGTTAAAAACACGTTTTGGGACCCCCCTTTTTTCTCGGCCCCCCCTTGACGAACCCCCCCCAAATTTTCAAGGGCTGCTCAGAAACAAAATGTGCCATTTTCCTGAAAATTTCAGCCAATTCCGTCCACAAACGCCAAAGTTATTAGACATAGAATTTTCAAAAAACCCATAGAGAAAAAATCCTAACTATATATACCTACTGGCGACCGCCAGTAGGTAATATATATATATATATATATATATATATATATTCACTGAAAAAACCATAGGTTATAGACCATATATAGTTAGGAGTTAGCATTTAAAAAACCTTATTTTACTCACACAAAACCATTGAAATTCCATATATAGTTAGTTGTACTAACTATATATCGCGCACCCGCAATCCACTGCTGATCATGTCACATATTACATCATTCATGACATGGTCAGTGACATCACTGATGACATCACTGATGACATCTCAAATGACATCACTGATGACATCACTGATGACATCTCAAATGACATCACTGATGACATCACTGATGACATCTCAAATGACATCACTGATGACATCACTGATGACAACATCCAGTGACTGTATTTTTCTGTAAAGTTAAAATATGTCTTCAGTGGATGTATAAGTGTCTGGATGAAGGATTTAGTAGGGGCATGACTGACTGTATGAGTGACTGATTAAATGTGTCTCACTGAGTGCATGGGTTAGTGACTAAACTGTCTTAATTTGTGTATCATTATGTCTGTTGTTCTGTAAACTGCTGCATGTGTTGATCAGTAGCTATATGATTAACTATATGGGTTATTGATTGGTTGCCCAAGCATTTGTATGGGAGACTGAGTGTGTGTGTGGGTGGCTGGGAGGTGTATGACTCTCTGCATAGATGTGTGAGCAGTTGATTGACTAGATGTATGGGTTCAAAAGTGCATGTGGAAACAGCTGTATGGGCAGTTGACTGTGTGCATGAGTGTATTGGTGAGTGAATGGATATCTCACTGCTACATGTTAAAGTAAGTACATATGTAAAATACAGTACATGTGAGAGTTGACATATATAAATAACTGTGCATAAGAGCCAGTGAATGTGTGAGTGGCTGTATGGATCATTGTGAACTTGTATCCAGGATTGTATAAGTGAGTAAATATGTTTTAGTATATGTTTGAATAAGTAAGGTGTGTATAACTGTATAGTTGAGGAAATGGAGGTGTGATTGATTCTTTGTATGACTGACTAAGTGTCTGAGTAACTCCATGGATGAGTGACAGTCTATGAGTGTCTGTTTACACTGATTGTATCTAAGGTTATATTAGAGTCTGAAGAGGTTCATCGTATTATCACATGAATGATGTCATCAGTGATGTGATCAGTAATGTCAAATGAGATGTCATCAGTGATGTCATCAGTGATGTCATTTGAGATGTCATCA
Source organism: Lissotriton helveticus (assembly GCF_964261635.1). Taxonomy (NCBI): domain Eukaryota; kingdom Metazoa; phylum Chordata; class Amphibia; order Caudata; family Salamandridae; genus Lissotriton; species Lissotriton helveticus. The sequence continues at coordinate 825,874,850 of NC_136057.1, forward strand.
GTGATGTCATTTGAGATGTCATCAGTGATGTCATCAGTGATGTCATTTGAGATGTCATCAGTGATGTCATCAGTGATGTCATTTGAGATGTCATCAGTGATGTCATCAGTGATGTCACTGACCATGTCATGAATGATGTAATATGTGACATGATCAGCAGTGGATTGCGGGTGCGCGATATATAGTTAGTACAACTAACTATATATGGAATTTCAATGGTTTTGTGTGAGTAAAATAAGGTTTTTTAAATGCTAATTCCTAACTATATATGGTCTATAACCTATGGTTTTTTCAGTGAATTTTCAAGGTTTTGTAAATGCTAATTCCTAACTATATATGGTCTATAACCTATGGTTTTTTCAGTGAATTTCATTGGTTTTTTAAAAGCTAATATCTATAGCTGTAAAATGTATTCTTCTTTAAATCCAAAAATATATTTTATATGTTTATTAATAAATTTTTTTAAATATTTTTTTTGTTTCGCTCCCGGTCCGCGAACCGGGAAGCTTCCCGTTAGCTCAATTTAATTCCGCGACCCGGTCCGCGAACCGGTAAGAAATCAACATAGTGACGGTATCGCGTTGCCGCGTAATGCGTCTTATGACGTACTGCGTTAGCGCACCCGGAAGTGGCCCGGGGCGCGGACCGAGGCGCGAAACGCAGCTCCCCGGAAGCGATCCGCGGCGCGAAAGCGCGACGTATCGCGTTGCCGCGAAATGCGTCTTGTGACGTATCGCGTTAGCGCACCCGGAAGTGTCCCGGGGCGCGGACCGGGGCGCGAAGCTTAGCGACCCGGAAGCTAACCGGGGAGCGTTCCGCAGCGCGTAACATGAGCGTGAGAGGTCATGTGACTTGTTAATAAAACTTTTCATTGGTTCATTTCACTTTTGGTTTCATAATGATGGAAGGCTAGGTCAGGTGACTTAAAAATAACACTTTTCATTGGTTGAGAAGTATTGTTTTTTCCCAAATGATGAAAACCCCTCCTTCTTTTCTCACTCTGACTTTCATCATTGTGAGAGGAAGACCTATTTTGCTTGTTGGAAAATGGCTTCATTGGTAGCTTCAGCTGGTGGACCCCCACCACCACCACCACCTCCTCATGGGAAGAGAGGACCACCTCCCCAGGTCCTGACCAACACTGAGGAGGAAGAGGAAGAAATGGATGAGGAGGGAGAAGAACCACAATTTTTAAAAGAGTTGCCCCGGGTTTCCAGAAAGAAAGCCAGTTTCATCTGGCAGTTTTTTTCAATACCTCGTGGCCAAAAAAAAGTCAACGCGAGGTATGTCACCTGCCTGATATGCAAGGAACAATTGTCCAGAGGGACGGATAAAAAATATAGCTTTGGAAATCATACAATGCACAGGCACATGACGAGGAAACATCCCCTAAATTACAGCCGGGCGGAATTAAGGGATATGCACGACAATCCAAGACCAACTCCTGTGGCCAGACCAACAATACCGGTTTCTTTAACACCAGAAGAGGCACGGGAAACTGTGCCAAATATTCAAGAAAATTTTGGGCACATGATTCACTTATGTATGCACTGTCGTGCATTATTAGCTTGTGGCAACATGAGCATCAATGCTATAAACCTGGCGTATGAACACCATGATTGCCCTAACCGCCCCCAGTAATTTTTTTTGCTCCTGTTGAGCCCTTTTCAACGCCTGTTTTTTGTTGTTTCCCCCCCCCAAAAAAAACCAAAAAAAATATAAAATCGTTCAAAAAATACAAAAAAAACAAAAAATGTTCAAAAAATAAAAAAAAAATATAAAACAACAAAAATATAAAAAAAAAAGTTCTTTTCAGAACTACCTTCCCTTTCCAAAAAAATTGCTAGAATGTTTAGCACTCTGGCAAGCTCTATTTCTTTTGGTTCGCTTCCGGGTTAGCTTCCCGGTACGCGGACCGGGAGCTAACCAAAAAAAAAAAAAAAAAAAAAAAAAGTGTAAGTATAAGGAAAGGAAACAGAGAGTGATGTTAAAAGAAAGACAGCTATAGGGAGTAAAGAAGAGATACTGTTTAATAGATCTATTTACCGAAGAAAAGACAGAAGAGGGTATAATTGTGAAAAACAAAATAGATAACGAAGTGAAAGAAAAAAAAAGAGAGTATAACATTAACAAAGAAGAGTTTCTTGGAGAATGTGAGTGAATGTTCAAAATAAGATTAAAACATGAGGAATAACAGAGAGAAAAAATAGAAAACAGAAAACAAAAAATAACAGAAAAAGATTAATTGAAACAGCAAAGAAATGTAAGTAACATAGAGCCATATCATCAACATAGGCAATAAAAGTTTTGCAGCTTTTATTGGCAGAAATGTGTCGCTAAAGCTGCTTTTGTGGCAGAAAACTGCCACTAAAACCACTTTTGCACCAGTTTTCTGCCAATAAAAAGAGCAATAATTTTATTGGCTGTGTTCATAATATTCCCCTTAGTGTGCTTCAACTACACAGAGAAAGCATTATGAACAAGTAGTGATAGAGTGATCAGTCAAAGACACTAAGAGTAATAGAGACGCAGTGAGTGAACAAGAGTGAGGAACTATGAGAAGAGAGGGACTGAGAAAAAGAGTGGAAGGAGTTGAGTAAGTAGGTAATAGAGAAAGGAATGAGGGAAGTAGCAAAGGCAGGAAACTGAGGGTTAAAGAAATGAAGCTGTCAAACTACTAGTAGGTGAATGTGATAGAAATGTAACGAAAAGAGTACAAAACATTTACCTTATAATTGTCATTAACTTACTCACTTTTTGTTTTTATACTTTCAATCTGTGAAAGAGAGAACAAACATTTGAAAAATATTAAAACATGTATTTAAAAATTAGAAAAGACAAGGGAAAAGATTGAAGGACAAACAGTTTTTCAACAACTTTGACACTTACAGAAGCTTCTGCTTCTCCAGGCCCCCTACACAGTCCTAAAGATATACATTTTAAACTAACAGTATCTTGATGCAGATGAAGTGAGGCCTATCTTAAAACATGGTGCATCTTTTGCATTGCTGTTGTTTCAGAAAAGTGTCGCAAGACACTAAAATTTTAAATAATTGCTTCAGGATGCCAATAAGATGTCTACTATCCAGAGGTTTGTTTCAGGTGAGGCCTACTCAGGGTTGCAGATGAGATTTACACTTGTTGAAGAGTACAGAGGAGATAATACATGTGAAGGTCTACCAATGAAGTGAGTCATGTCCACTGCACTCTTCAACAAAGTTCAAACCTCCTATGTTTCCCTGGGCAGACCTAAACTTGATCTGCACAATGTGATTCGTAATGATAGGAAACACAGGTGATGTAAATGAAATACGTGCAATTTATTTTGCTCCTTTCACAATCACATCACTTGTGTTTCCTTTGCTTAGGTATCTCATTGTGCAGATGTAGTCTATCATATGAAAGAGTACGCAGAAGTGCAGCACTGCATGCAACAACTTTGACACTTACAGAAGCCTCAGCTTCTCCATGCCTCCTACACAGTTCTACATATACATCATAAATGCAAACAGTACAGAATTAATTATACATGTTAAATGGTTTATTTTTGCTGTTCTCAGAATGTATCAAAATTCACTAAAAACAGTGACTTGAAGGTATTCATCATATAACAGCGGGGAAAAAAAAACACAATCAAAATGATTGTGTTTAAAAAACCCATACAACATAAGAAATGAAAATTCAGAACTCCTTAAAGTTAACTTACTTTCCATGACGTCCAAGGATGTCCTATGAACAGCTTACACTCTTTTGTGCTGTTATTACTTTCAGCCCGCCACTTTCTGAAAGAAAATCTCCATCGTTTTTAAAAACACGTTACATGCAATAAATGACTTCTTGCTCTCTACCACAAGTTTCCACAAGGCCAAATCTGGTCAGAGCCATTTATAACTCTTGGATTTCTTGTAAGCCAATCCCGTCATTTGGCATTTCCGCAACTTTCAGAATTAAAATGTTGAAGATCATTTTCACAATCCTGGAATAGTAATATCTTCCCCTTCTTGCTCAGTCATGTTCTACATTTCCTATGACACTGATACTGCTTACTATGAAGCAGACTTACACTACCTCTATGACTACTACAATTATTTAATTCTCTACATCACTTTTAATCACAAAGCAATGTAAAACAGTAGACAGCATTGCAGACTTACATTCCCTCTACTCCATGTTTTGATTGGCTGCTTCAATTAGCTTATAAAAAGAAACAGTTTTTCTGAACTCATTCAAAGTGCACATATTTCTCCATGATGTCCAGTCCTATGGTTAGAAGTTATGTCTCTGAAATACACTTATCCTCAAGGCCAAATTGTGTAGGAGCCATTAGAACTTCTTGAAATTCCACAGAGCACATCCCGAGATTATTTCCCTAAAATGTTGGTTTTAAAAACACCAGGTAAGAGTTTTTAAGGTCATACGGCAATTTTTTTTTGAAAATTAAAACAGAATCATTGCAGAATGACCAGCCATTTCTAGACTTTAAATAAGCTGTGTAATGTCCTGATGTTATTGAAGGGCCATCATGATATATAATTGCTGCAGTTACAAAAGTCCTTCCTGATATTGACAACTGCGAAGCTACAAAATTTTTAATTAAAGTTGTCAATTTTGTTCCATCAGGCCTACATCGTTGGAACATTAAAATGACATACTGGCCATATGTTCGTATAAATAATGTGGACATCATTTCAGATTTACATTGGCTACACTCCATGTTGTGATCAGCTGCTTTTACTAGCTTATTAAAGGAAACTGATTTACTGTCTGGCAAAGTTAAATATATAAATCTTTCTGAGTCTACACTAGTAGTACTTGATACCATACAGTTCTCGCAGTCAGGCTGCCATTGATAAGAAAGCCCAAACAGCTGATCTACATCTACACCTTCAGCATGTAATACATCAAGCATATACATTAAAAACTCCTGACAATCTTGCTGAATATTTTGAGAGAATTGTGTTTGGCCTGAACATCTGTCTAACAGATTTCGAATTTCAGACACACTTTCTATGTTTCTTCTATCAGTGGTACATTTCTCTAACACAGAATTTAACAAACTGCAAAATCTTTGATCAGAATTGACCACAATCTCTTCTTTTACATTTTTTAGAGAAAACAAAACATTAACCACTACATTAGCATAGCAGTTGACACCAGAACTTTTTCAAACTGAAAACCAACAACATCTTCAACAGAATCCTTTTTGTTTCTGCTTGTAATTTTAGGTTCATTGACTTTTTGTCTTTTTGCTACAACCTCCCCAGTATTGTTCTCATTTCTTCGTTTCCGGCCTACCACACGTTTCTCAAACAAAGGATACTGAGGCAAATGTGGCGCATACTCTCTTCTTAACCTATTGTATTCCTTAACACAATCTAGATCCGCACAAATGTTTGTGACATCACACTCAATCAAGTACAATCCCGATAAAGTTCTAACTCGTGACAATGCCACATATGCCATACCCTCCTTGAACACAGAACTGCCAATATTCACCAATGCACTGTCTACACTTAAACCTTGCGATTTATGAATTGTCACCGCATATGCCAAGCAAACAGGAAACTGCTTACGGCGAACATATAAGTCTTTTACAAGCAAAAATCTAGCAGAACAATGAGCAATTAGCTGTACTTCCTCAATGCCATCAAATTTAATTTTTAAAAATTCAATTCCATCTCTATTTCTGTATTTCACAAAATCAACAACATTACCCATTGATCCATTTACCAGACCTCTTTCAACATGTAAATTCCTTCTTAAAATTATACGGCAGTTCAAGCACACATTCAGAGTCTTTTCAAAACCTGCAGTTTTAGATATACTCTTCTCTAATGAATCCAATTTTGTTTTCAGATTCTCAGACAAAATAATTGTTGATCCCATATGCTCTACTCTATCAATAGCTTCCAGTTTCACAATCTCTTGCTTTTCTAAATGCAACATTTTGTTGTTAAATTTGGCACATTCTGCAAGAGTTGGCATCAAACATATTCCAGATTTCTTCTCAGTAATTTTCTGAAAAATATTCTCAGGCACAACATCTTGTTCTGGATATAAATTTGACAGTAATCGTCCATGTAAAGCTTCTTTCCCATGCTCGGTCACTTTTCCAATTCTAACATCTTGTAGAATAGTCTTGTAAACTTCATCCTTCGCCTGACGCATATTTTCATGCAGTTCAGCATAATTGAAGTTTAACCATATATTGACGTTGCCAATGCTGCCTAAGCACTTCCTGGTATCTTCATGCGTGAGCATTTTGAACACAGGTTGCCCTTTCACTGGTGTCAGCTGCAGAAGATCTCCGAAAACAATGATGTGTTTGCCACCAAATAACACATCATACTCTGTTTTGAGAACTTCTTGCATCCTCAAATGCACAAAGGCAAGCATGACATTGGAAACCATGCTTACTTCGTCAATGATAAGAAGTTTCATTTTCCTCAAGATTCTTGAAACTTCAAAACAAGCATCTCCAGATAGCTTGTGATATTGTAATTTGTTGTCATGCTCCACTGGCAGCATCAGTAAACGATGTAAAGTAATCCCTTTAATATTATGTGCTGCCAGTCCAGTTGGAGCAGTGACAACACAAGACAGCGATGACTCTGTCCTTTCCTGCAAATAGCATGAAATTGCTTTAATGAGGAAACTTTTTCCAGTTCCCGCTTCTCCACTCACGTACAGTCGGACAGGCTTCAACGACGTACATGAGCACTCCTTCTTATCATGACTTAATCCATGATCAATTTGCATGGTAACTTCGTCATATATTTTCCTCTGCTCAACGTTGAGTTGTCTTTCCAACTCTTCTAAGTTAACCGCATCCTCTTGAGCATGTGCCATGGCTCTTTCCACTTCATTCATAGCAGTGGCAGCTTCATTTTCAATAACAGGTCCTCCTAGTGGATCCTGACTCAATGAAGCAGAACTCTGACTGTCCTGAGAACTGTCTCTGGCAATCTCGGCTGCAATCGTTGCTTCCTGCTCAATTTCCGCATTCAACATTTCTACATATTTGGGAAAAGCAGGACATTCTATGGTCTCCTTGGCGGCATTGAAAGAGTGTTCGTAACAGAGGAAATCTCCAAGCAGTTCCTCTTCTGCACGCCAAGGCTTGAAAAGTTGCAAAAGTGCTAAATAGAAAAACTCCTTTTTTTCAGGAGATTCGCCACTCAATTTTCGATGGTTTACCAAGTGGCATTTTCTTTGCTTGACCAGACATCCCTCACTTCCTATTACAGCATACACTCTTTTCTCAGTATCTTCTTTGATGTTCCTCTTGAATATGTAATTTTGCAGAACCTCATACAGACAAACATTCTCGAGGTGACTGCTTCGATTTGGATAATATGTATCCAACATGTTTGTCTTCAAAATGTCGGTACTGTTTGGCTCCTTTTCCGCCAAATACTCAATTTCCCGCACAGGTTTGAGAACTCGATTACGCGTTGCTGCAAGACCAAGACTCGCCCAAACGATACTCCTGGACTTGGCATAGAGACTTGCTGAAGACAACCGGTCAGAACATTCGTACGCTCCGATTTCTCGATGCGACAACATCTTCAGACTGAAACTGTACAACTTCTTGCTGAGGCTCTTTTCATGGGAAATGTCCTCCCACATATCCTTCAATTCTGTCTTCTCTTTTTTGGTGATGTAAGACGTCACATACCGAGCCACAGCCATACAGTTATCAGCCACAAACTGTATATCCATGTTAGCATTCCACATGGACAAAATCACCGGGTTGTAGTCGTTGATGTACTTGGACTCTTCGTTCCTCTTCAAATTGTAAGTGTTTTTAGGTGATTTCTTCATGACATTGTGTCGCAGCGAAGACATCAAACTGTTTACTCTTCCTTTAGAAATCACCGGTCGTGGAAAGCCGAAACGACATTTAGTGTAGAACTTGTCCTTGTTTCGGAATTTACGACGGCAGTACTTTCCACATCGATGGCTTTGGAAACGCAGAACTTTTTCTCTTAGGCTTTTCTTCTCCTTTGCGTTTGGAACAGCACACGTAGAATACTGTTGGATGAAACTCATCACTGAGTCTTCTGGATCCGTTCCAAATTTAGGTGCATCCTTGATCCACAGCAACATATGTATATGAGGAGCACCTCTTGCTTGGTACTCCTTTCTCCAGAAGAAATCCAACACCTCTCCAAGAGGTGGATTCTTCTTATTCATGATGAAAGACATCATAGCTTCAAATCTATGATTGAAGTACCTACATACATTGACTGGATCCAAAGAGCACAGTTCTCCGGGTGTCTTGAATTCGATGTTATCTACGTTAGCATTTGCCTCTCGTAGAAATTCAAGTAAGTCTTCCCAGCCATACTCGGCACAGCTCAGAGTGAGGAACCATGTGGGAGTACCTAAGTTCCTCAACATACATTTTAAATCACCATGACGACGGTACCAGTACTCATTAGTACCACGCTGACACACCATGAGATTAATCAGGTGAGAATCCAAAATACTGTCTTGGACATTGACTTTATCCATAAAGTCACTTGCCGAGATGTTTTGCATGTGTATACCACTTTTCAAGATGTGGTTCACTGCATATGACAGTCCAGACAGATCGCTTTCAAACAGGAGATGAAACAAATAGGGAATGCATTGTCGAAACCTAGCATCTCCTGCATACAATCGCAAAGTCCGGTATTCAGAAGCAGGAATTTGATGAGGTCGCTCATCATATCTTCCTCCCTGACCTGTTGGAACAAGCTGTGGGAAACACCGAGCTTCCAAACTTTCCTCCCAAACACTAATGGGACTCCCTTTGGCTTGTTTCATTTGAAACAACTCAATAGCATTCCCCATGACTTCCTTGGAATGCAAAGGATGAACACTATAATGTTCATATATTTCTTCACTAGTAGAGGGTTCTACTTTCTCAATTTGACCAGCACACAAATCGCTATCCTCTTCCTCACTTACTTCCTCTTCTGCAACATATACATTCTTATAGTATTTATTATTTTTTTTCAAATACAATGTTGCCTTTTTAACTTTCCTAACATCCACTAAATCTTGCCATATTTTCTTATTCTTTGTCGGAACCCCATTAACTTAGATAACCAGAGGTTCCTCTTCCACTTTTTCTACTCCAATTGTGTTAATGTTTTTCTTCAAATCTAGAGGCAAATAAACAACTCTTCCCTTTAATCCTCTCTGTAAATCTGATGGAGGCAATTTCCCTGTCTTTGGCTCCATTCTTACAATAGCCTGAAAGGGATGGATACTTTGAATCAAAATAGATTCATAAGTATTTAAATCCTTCAATTCAGAAGGAATCTCAATCAATTCCAGATTATTATGAACTGCTCTAGCAGGCATCTGGTTTTGATTTAATTTGTTACAACAATAAGTACACACACGTTGATCCAATCCCAAATCAAAACAATTTTCTACCATCAAGTATGTTGCGAAATCCTTCCATTCACTATTATTTTCCCTTTCACTTTTTGCATATAAATCCACTAACTTAGTCTGATTCTTATAATAAGTGCGTCGACAACACACACAAGTGAAATTTGGCCTCTCACTTGATTTTACCTGAAACGTCGCAATTTCCCTCTGGAAATTATCTGTACTGGAAACCTGTACACTATCTTCCACATTACCCGCTTCTTCTTGGTCAATTTCAACATTCTCCTCTTTACTTCCAAAGTAACAAAACTCAATTTCTTCACATATATTCTTCACATCTATTTCAGAACCATGCAAAAGAGCAGCGCATAATTGTTTAAGCATAATTGCTGGACTCTTAGCATAATACAACATTCTAACTAATTTCCTCACTTTATTATGATGCACTGCTAGCATCCTGAAATGATGAAAAACACTCTGGCATACTCTCCTGGAAAGACAAGCCAGTGAATGACCATGCAAACCTGTCACTTCTCTCACTCTGCAAGGATCTAATTCTTGCAACAACATAATTTTCTGCTTCAAACTTTTCTTATTAAATGACCGTACAAAATCACAAAGCAAATTGATGGAATCCTGTCGCACACTGCAAATACTACTACACTTCCAGGTGTACACAGGACCCTTAGCACGTCTTCCTAAAACCTCATTACCTAACACCTCTTCTGCCTCTGTTGTCACAAGTTTTTCTTTTTCAACTGGACAACCATCTTTCACTTCATAAGCACGACCACTGGTGTCAACTCCATGCACCAAATCATTATCCTGGAAATAACTCTCCTCATTAAAAAATGCCTCACAGCTTGAACTATGCATCCATTCTCCAGAAAAAACTTCACAAAAATTACTTTGATTAACTATTCTCTTCCATCTACTATTTCTTTTGAAATCATAAATTGCCTTGTTTAGCTTCCTAATTCTATTGATTATCAAAATAAATAACTTACGTTTAATTTCAAATGCCTGATCAATAACTTTCTCAACTTTTTTTTTTCTCTTATAAAAAACCAGTTTCTGTTGACCTTTCTTAATATTTTTTAACAAATTGCCAATTATCCTGTTGCGGAACATTCGTTTACGAATCTCCCTAAACTGTTGTTTCCTTCTACTATCATGCACAGAGTTATCTCTTGCTCTAGCAGTAACATTTTTCATTGGCCTTTCCTTTCCATTTGAATTCCTTCTCGTTTTATGGACTGAAACATTTTCTGTAGTAATATTCTTTTTTACTACACATATTTCTTATGAAATATTTTGTGCTCTTACCCGGTGCATTCTTCGTGACTTGACAAATCTTTTTGTTAGAGGACTGCTGCTTATTTTGTTTCACCTGCTGTCTTTGACGTTTTGCAGCCTTTCTCTGTCTTTCTATTGTTGGCATGGTGAAATCTTGAAATGATCTGCAGTTGAATCTGTGGTAAAATATAATAAAAAATGTTATTAACCATTATTACCAAACAGTAAAACAATAACAGTGATCAAAAACTTAACACACTACTTGACATTTTAAATAGAAGATTTTTTAGTCCTTGCAAATTTACAATACAGAAATAGCAGAAAAGAAATGACATTTATATTTATGTTACCTGTGCTATTTTATATGTGAATCTGATCTAATTTTATGAGCATATTTTAATATTTTATTGAAGACACTACACATAACCTGCTTTTGAAGGTGTCTTTATTTTTAAATTAAACGGTTTACCTTTTTACTTTTTATTAATTATAAATTTTAAAAATAAATGTTTATATTTCCATAGGCTTAAGCAGGTCAGCTTCCCATCCTATGTCATATAATTCGGACAAATCTGCATCCTCATCACGCTCTTCTTCATCCTCAGGATTTAAATCATCCAAGGGATCAACATCCACTGATGTTTCAATTACAAGTTCAATGATGAGGTCAAAATCAACTGATTGCAGATTGTCGCTCATGTTGAGGTTGTCTTTATCTTTAAAGAAAGATAACAACAATGAGATGTTGCAGAGTAAGAGACAAATCTCAGAGATTATAATAGTAAAATTGTTTAACAAGAGTAATATTTTGCAGCTATTATTTAGCCATGTCCAGCAATGCTGAGCAGGTGAAGACTATGTCTAAATTTTCAGTGAACAGGACTCATCTCTTCTTAACCTTGGATAAGCCTCACCGACTCTGTGTGTCCTGCACATACTTAAATGTAAAGGGGCAGATTTATGTTAAATGGCACATCCCCAGGCATGCACCAGTTAACGTGCACCACTACTCTGCCACCCATTGTGTGCCGTATTTACAATCAGATAGGAGAAAGCTTCGTCAAAACCCTTCGCCTGCTTTAAGCAGGCATAGGTCTTGACGCAACATTGTGGAGATGGGGCACCCCTGAGCCTTGCTTGAGCTGCATCGCACTTGCGATACAACTCCAGCAATCACTACCTTTACAGCACAGATACGTCACGCATCTGTGCCATTTTTGCCCCATGATGCCCCGCATTCTAAATGCAGCACACCATGGGTGGCGGAACAGCGGCGCAGGATGACTGACACATCCCTGGTGATGCACCAGTCATCATAAATCTATCCCTAAGCTTCTTATCTTGTTACAGATGAACCGCCATATGTAGCATGAAACTATTTTGCATTTCCTAAATAGCGAATTTTAAGGAATAAATAGCAATTCTTTACCATTCCTAATTTGCAATGAGCAAATTGCTAATTGCAAATTAGCACCGCCGCTGCATCATAAAAGTGACGCACAGTGGCACAAAAGAGGCATACACCTATCATAAATCTGTCCCTAGCATTTTAAATGATTAATCCAGGATGACAATAAGGTGTGGCCTATCCAAAGGTTTGTTTAAGGTGAGGCCTACTCAGGATTGCAGATTAAAGTTACGCTTGATGAAGAATACAGAGGAGATAATACATGTAAAGGCCTACCAATGAAGTAAGTAATGTGCACTTTATTGCGCCAGTCATCATAAATGTATCCCTAAGCTTCTTATCTTGTTACAGATGAACCACCATATGTACCATCAAACTATTTTGCATTTCCTAAATAGCAAATTTTAAGGAATAAATAGCAATTCTTTACCATTTCTAATTTGCAATGAGCAAATTGCTAATTGCAAATTAGCACCGCCGCTGCATCATAAAAGTGACGCACAGTGGCACAAAAGAGGCATACACCTATCATAAATCTGTCCCTAGCATTTTAAATGATTAATCCAGGATGACAATAAGGTGTGGCCTATCCAAAGGTTTGTTTAAGGTGAGGCCTACTCAGGATTGCAGATTAAAGTTACGCTTGATGAAGAATACAGAGGAGATAATACATGTAAAGGCCTACCAATGAAGTAAGTAATGTCCACTTTATTGCGCCAGTCATTATAAATGTATCCCTAAGCTTCTTATCTTGTTACAGATGAACCACCATATGTACCATCAAACTATTTTGCATTTCCTAAATAGCGAATTTTAAGGAATAAATAGCAATTCTTTACCATTCCTAATTTGCAATGAGCAAATTGCTAATTGCAAGTTACCCATTCACTTCCATGGGCTAGGAGGCTCATAGGAATGAAGGTTGCAATTTGCGATTAGCAATTAGCTCATCACAAAATAGGAATTTTTTCAAGTGTGCAGGGGTATCTCAAGAACACCCTGCTACACCCCTGAAAAAGAAATTTGGGGGCATATGGCACACATACATGCCCTAAGGACATGTATAGGCGTCATATGGCACCTTTTGTTTTTTGGAAAAAAAATGCTTTTTGAAAAGAATTCGCAAATTACCACAAACTAGAAGTTGGTGGTAGTTTCCAAATCCTTAATATCATTTTTTACATATTTTTTGTTTGATACATTGCATTTAAGGAATCGCAAAATTTGCAAATCCTTCAGTGCAATCGCAAAATAAGGAATAGCAAATTTAAGAATTAAGGACATTTTAAGTAATTTCCACATGTGCAGTGTTTTCAAATTATGATTTGAAAATCGTTTTTGGGGAAAAGTAATGGTTTGCAAATTTATGACAAGGAAATAATGGTGTATGCTTCTCTATAAGGCCTTTCAGTGTCTCTGATGTCATTTTTCCCATATTACATTATAAGACCTTTCCCCATAGAGCACATTCCTTGTAAATATGCTCCCACCTGTGCATGGTGAATTTAGATTTTGACTGTTTGAGTCACATAGCCATGTTAAAAGTCACCCCAAAAAATTGCAAACGCTTTAAAAAAACACATTCATGTGTCTTAAGGACATTTTAAGTCATTTCCCCGTGGACAGTGTTTTGTAAGTGGCGCAAAAGAGGCATACACCTATCATAAATCTGTCCCTAGCATTTTAAATGATTAATTCAGGATGACGATACGGTGTGGCCTATCCAGAGGTTTGTTTAAGGTGAGGCCTACTCAGGATTGCAGATTAAAGTTACGCTTGATGAAGAATACAGAGGACATAATACATGTAAAGCTCTACCAATGAAGTAAGTGATGTCCACTTCATTGCGCCAGTCATCATAAATGTATCCCTAAGCTTCTTATCTTGTTAGACATCAACCGCCATATGTATCATATAACTATTTTGCATTTCCAAAATAGCGAATTTTAAGGAATAAATAGCGATTCTTTACCATTCCTAATTTGCGATGAGCAAATTGCTAATTGCAAATTACCCATTCATTTCCATGGAGCAGGAGGCCCATAGGAATGAAGGTGCAATTTGCGATTAGCAATTAGCTCATCGCAAATTAGGAATTTTTCCAAAGGTGCAGGGGTGTCTCAAGAACACCCTGCTGCACCCCTGAAAACGAAATTTGTGGGCATATGGCGCACATAAATTTTAACAACATTCCTTTACCTCAAAAACGATTTTCAATTCATAATTTGAAAACACTGCCCACAGGGAAATTACTTAAAATGTCCTTAAGACACATGAAAGTGTTTTTTTATTGCCTTTCCAGCATGGTTGGGTCACTTTTAACATGGCTATGTAACACAAACATTTAAAATCTAAATTTCCCATGCACAGGTCGGAGCATATTTACAAGCAACTTGCGCCACAGAGAAAGGTCTTACATTAAAATGGGAAAAATAACATCAGGGACAGTCAATTGCCGTATAAAGAAGCATACACCATTATGTCCTTGTCATAAATTTAAAAACAATTCCTTTTCCCCAAAAACGATTTTCAAATCATAATTTCAAAACACTGCACATGGGAAAATTACTTAAAATGTCCTTAAGACACATAAAAGCGTTTTTTGATTGCCTTTGCAGAATGTTTGTATCACTTTTAACATGGCTATGTAACACAAACATTCAAAATCTAAATTTTCCATGCACATGTGGGATCATATTTACAAGCAATTTGCGCCACATAATTCATAATTTTCTCCTTAAAGCACACTATTCTCTATCTAAATTAAAGAAATATTTTCTCATCTTAGCAAATACTTTGAGTTTGAAAACAGTCTCAGAAACACACCAATTTGTCTTCAGCAGAGCAAAAGGTATGCACTCCAGAGTCTGCAGCTATCAAAAGCACAGAAATGCTGTAATTCTTCACACATATCTCTCATGTCACCCAATCAAAACTCTTCCCTCACTTTTTTTCAAATGAAAACCCTTCCCCCCTCTGCCATTTCATGCCTTTTCTGCATGGCAACCACCTCTTGGAAGACTTCTGGTGTTTGCAAGTTCACACAACTTTGTTGCAATTGAACTCTGAACTCTCAGTGCACCTGCATATCCAGTGCATTCTTTCATTTAATGATTTTTTATTGACCATTCAAAATACATCTTTCAAAGAACACATCCGTGCACCCTAACTTTCTGTTTTCAGCAATCAAAATCCACCAATCACTCTTACTGCTTCATGAACACAGAAACTCCACAGTTTTTTTCATTTTAAACTCTAATTTTTTCAACTGCCATTTCATTGCCACACTTCATCTGACTGCAGGAGAACCTTCTCTCACCATGTTTTCTGTCTGGATTGTTGGACATAGTTATATTCACTGGGCTCAAAGGTACGTTGAAAACAGGAAATTACCTAACCTCAATTTACAAGATGTGGAAATTAAGTGGTTTGGCCACAGAGGATTAAAATGTCACCAATTGATACCATTGGTGAAAACCTTTATGCATTTGCCCAAACCTGACCTGTTAATTGTGCACTGTGGAGGTAATGACTTGGGCACTTTGACTGGTGTAGGTCTGGAAATGCTTTTAAAGGACACCTTTGAGCAATTAATGGCACTTTTTCCTCAGACTGCCTTGGTATATTCAAATATATGCCAAAGACAGAAATGGAGGTGGTCGAACCAATTTTGTCCACAAATTGAGAAGTCGAGGAAGCATGTAAACAAATCTGTTTCAGCTTACATGAGAGACCATGGAATGGGCTCCCTGTACAACAATAACTTGCGTTACTACATGCAAGATATCTACAGAGGAGATGGAGTTCACTTCTCAGATGAGGGCAACAGAATTTTCACTCTGAATTTAAGAATGTGCATTGGTACCTACTTATAAGTACCTAAATGTACCATAAACCCAAAAGCTCTTCTCAGAGCTACCCTACATCTGATCACTCACAATTATTATTTTACTCTAACATTTTTCACTAATTTTCAACAAAGTACGCTCCCTGGGGCGCTACCCGGTACGCGAACCGGGAGCTAACCTCGCGAAATTTTAAGAAAAAATGGTTTTTTTTCGCACATATGGGCCTCCTCAGCCACCCTCACAAAACCTAGGGGGTCAAGATAAGTCTACCGTGCCCCCTTCTACCTATTCTGAACATTATTTGCCCTCCATCTTGTATCTTAATTCGACCGAAACACAAAATGGTGGACTCCCGTTACGCTTAAGGTTCGCGTACCGGGGCGCTCACCGGTTCGCGTACCGGGTCGCTCCCTGGGAAGCGCACCATCAAAAAAGGTGGGAAAGTAGTTCACAGAAAAGCCACTGGAGACAATTTCACCAAATATAGATTAGCTCATACTACATACCAATCCCTACCATTTTCACAAATTTGATTGGAATTCCATTTAGTCATTTAGCCTGTAGACCTCTCTAAATACCCTGAGGTAAATTACTTCACAAAACACATCTGAAGTGTTGGAATTGACAACCAATGAAAATGTTACTTTCATTTTCTACTTTTTTTACCTGACATTTCATTGGTTATATACCTGAATATATATAAAGGAAGAGAAGAAAACACAGCCATTTTGACTACTACTTCTTGCTGTACATTTCAATAGTATTTTCACTAATTCCTTCAACTTCTTTCTAAAGGAAAGTTTTTATTTTTAAAACTGAAGTATATTGTGCACTATAAGTTAATATGGTAAATTTTTTCTGATAGATATATACTATCCCTCTGTAGTAGTTATAGATTTAGAGAGACTTCTCTGTTATAGTTATGGATGGAGTTAGGCTTCTCTTGTATAATTATGAATTTACTTACGTTAAATCACATACACTTTTTTAAATTCCTACTTCCACTCTGATACTATACACTGCCCAAAGATAAATTCACTGATAAAAAATGCCTATCTAAAATTATTCCCAACATTGCCCTATCTCTACTAATATATATTTTTTTAATCCAAATTTCAGGCAAAATGGAAGGCGAAAACCAAGTTTCTTTTGAAATGGACCTGCAAGAGAGCAGCGAAGAATTGATTGATACAATTGATCAAATTGACATTGAATTTTTCGATGAAACTTGGGACAATGAACTACTGCAATGTGTACAAGCAGTAGATAACCTCCTTGCAAATGAGGACATTTTACACCCTCAGAGACTACAATGTATATTCCATGATAATTATGAAATTTCTGACAATGAAATGTTAGAAAGTTTAATAAATTATGAAACACAAACACAATAAAAAAAAATGCTTAAAAAATAAAGAAAATAAAAAATAATCAACAAAACCAACAATCAATTAACATACTGCATTTGAAAAGTCTCTCATTCTTTTTTCATTGTAGTACGCTGCCCAGAACGCTTCCCGGTTCGCGTACCGGGCGCTACCCACGCAAAAAAAACAAAAAAAAAATATTTTTTTTTGCCCCGCGGGGCCCTTTTAAAGCCTCCACATTAAACCTAGGGGGTCAGGGAGGATCTACTATGCCCCCTTATGGTCATTTCCCCCTTTGTTTTGGCCTCCTCTTGTCTCTCAATCCTACCGAGAGACAAGATGGCGGCCGCTACGGACTGTTTAGAATGTTGACAGACACCGGAGAGCCAATCAGCTTCGCTACGCGAAGTTCCGGTACGCGCCCCGGTCCGCGAACCGGGGCGCGAACCGGTCCGCTGTTACAGATATATATCTTTTTTTAAACGTTAATTTCTCAAAATCCACTGGAGCACATATATTGAGACCTACAAAAGGCACATCGGGCTACCAGTCCCTACAATTTTGCCAAGTTTCATGCAAATCCATTCAGCCGTTCGGTCTAAAAGTGAGGCCAACCGCCCTATGGAAAACTCAATGTTAAAAACACGTTTTGGGACCCCCCTTTTTTCTCGACCCCCCCTGGACGAACCCCCCCCAAATTTCCAGGGGCTGCTCAGAAACAAAATGTTCCATTTTCCAGAAAATTTCAGCCAATTCCATCCACAAACGCCAAAGTTATTAGACATAGAATGTTCAAAAATCCCATAGGGAAAAAATCCTAACTATATATACCTACTGGCGACCGCCAGTAGGTAATATATATGTATATATATATATATATATATATATATATATATATATATATATATATATATATATATATAATATTCAGTTTAACCAGATCCGTAACATCCTAAAAAACAGGTGGGATATCGTCAGACAAGACCCCATTCTGCGTAATGTGATAGGAGTTACACCATCCATCACATACTAGAGAAATACTTCACTCAGGGACTTTTTGGTACAGAGTCACCTCCATACGAACAAGAATAACTGGTTACAGCAAACCAAAGGGTTCGGCAAATGTGGAAACTGTAAAGCCTGTAAGAATAGTAACAATGTCACTGAGACTATCTTGGAGACTACTGATTAACTGTAATACAGAGTTTGTTGTATACGCCATTTTCTGCCCATGTGGCCACTGGTACATAGGGTCCACCACCTTTGCAGTTAAAAAGCGCATCCGGCACGCTATTACAAACAGAGACCACAGCTACAGCACGGCCAGGCACTTTGCAAGGGAACACAGGGCAGACTGGTCCAAAGCCAGATTTTTTAGACTGGACACGATCAACCCCAATCCCAGAGGAGGCAATCGTATTGTCTTGCTCCGCAAACGTGAGTCACGCTTTATCCTCCTGGCTGGCACCAAATTCCCGTATGGCCTGAACCAGGATGAGGAACTGTATAGTAACTTGTATTAATGTAAATACCCATGTTATATAACTGAGTCATGCCTTTCTGATGCACTCACCTCCCCCCTCCCCTACCCTTCACCACCACACACCCACCCCTATTTTCTAACATCACTACTGCAGGTCTTGAGACTTGTTTCAGCAACTGTTAGGACACTCCATGGCATATACTGCTTTATCCATTGACTTACAAATTATGAGTTATGATACAACGCACACCTATTTGCTATGTTTGCTCTCACAGGTTTGTGAATTTATGTGCACTTACTGTCGTATTTTCCTCTTATAGTAGTGGGTTGTGCAGTGAATCATGTGAATCACGCCAAAAATAGAGATATGAGCACTGGAGTCCATGGCGGCTGCCCAAACTCCGAGCCACTTCTTGTAAGTAGCGCACCTAGGTACTATACCATCACTGTGTAGGATTCTCGTCAGTTAACCAGGCACTCACACACCTGTTGAGTTTGTTTATTACACGCAAAACAATTGAATCATTAATATTTGTGTAACGTATGTACAAAGTGATTGACAGTATACCAAAATGCCACTGTTGAACCGTGTTGGAAGTTATTATATGCGTACTCTTGACATTTTATGCAACCAGCAATACCCATACAACTATTGAACAAACTGCAGTAATGTGTTGTGAAGTCATCAGCAGTGCATTGCGGGTGCAGTTATAGTTAGCTGAACAAACTATAATGGGGGAATTTCAATAGTTTTGTACGAGTAAAATGTCCAGCTAACTATAACGCCCCTGAAACCTATGTTTTTTTCAGTGAAAAAAAAAATGTATATATATATATGTATATGTATATGTATATTACCTATAGGCGGTTGCCAGTAGGTAGTTATAGTTAGGACCTAGTTACCATAGAAAAATGGCAACATTCTATTCTCAATAACTTCGACGTTGATTGACGAATCTACGTGAAATTTTTAAAAATAAATTCTTTGTTGATATCAGCTCTTATGTTAAAAAGTTTGGGAGTGATTCGTCAAGGGGGGGCCGAGAAAAAAGGGGGTCCCAAAACATGTTTTCTCCATGTTAATTCAATAGGAAACTTTGGACAAGGCTACAGGTCGAACGGGTGAACGGAACTACCCCAAATTTGGCAGGGAGAAGGGTCTTGGTCTGGAAAGTACGCGTTTGTTTATTTGGTGTAAATCCGTTCAGTACGTTTTGAGAAATATTGAAATTTACAGATATCGATATTTGGGAATTCTGCCATCTGATTGGCTGAGGCGTTACGAGCACAAGCTTGCTGCTGATTGGCTGCAAGTGGTGCAAGCAGTTGCAACTAGGAAGTGTTGACCGCCATTTTGTGATTCCATTAAAGTGAGTAAAAAGGGTGGAAAAAGTGGGAAAGCGAAGGGTAAGAGCACTGTAACCTCTGTGGGGTGTTTAGGGTGTGCTATAGAGGGGGTGCGAAGCGAAGGATTCACCCCTACTGGTGTGAAAGTGGTGGACTATGGAAATTAAGTAAGGTATTGCCTATAGTCTGATGCTGCTAAGGTGAGCTTGTGCGGGACTCCGGGATTAAAGTGTGAGCCCAAATTGTGTGTCTTATGCTGTGAAGTCATGTGCCTTGGCTGCTGCACTACACTTGTAGAAGTAGTGCCAGCATGTGTTTATAACTACTAGGACGAACTACTGACCCGTACTGGTCTAAAAGTCCTGGGGTATGGAAAATATGTGAGGTACTGTCTAGAGTCTCATGCTGTGAAGCTGAGCTGCTGCCGGACTTGAGGATGAAAGCGTGAGGCCAAACTGTGAGTTATATGCTGTGAAGTCATGTGCTCTGGCCGCTGTGCCACATCTGTCCAAGTAGTATCAGCATGTAGTTATAGCTACTTGGATGAACTTTGTTTCGAACATTGTAGCATGTGTATGGTACTTAGGGGGCGTTATAGAGGGAGTGTGAAGGTAAAATTGAGCATATCAAATCAATGAAGTGCTAACTACTCACTCCTACGGGTCTGATGGCACTGGGGGCGTAAGCTGAGATGCTGATGGACTCGGGATAAAGCCGTTGAACTACTGACCCCTACCAGTCTGAAAGTGCTAGGTACGGAAATTAAGTGAGGCATTGTCTAGAGCATGGGTACTCACAAACTTTTTCTCGGGGCCAAAATTGCAGTCTTGATTGTGGCCGAGGGCCGCACAGATGGACCTGAGCGATAGGGGCGGGGTCGGTGGGAGGGCAGGGGTCAGTGTAAAAAAAAAACAAATGTTGCTACATCTGTGCCACGACTCAGACAGGTAGTGTTGGATGACTAAAAAGTCATACACTTTCTAAAGCAATGCACAAAGCAAGCTGAATTTCCTGTGTAAATGTTAGAAATATTGTGTGTAACACAGGCACATAAATGTTTCAAGCGGAATAGCACAATTTAATAAAGTAGGGAAGCTGGGATTTATATATAATTATCCTACTGGGCTGCTTCCGAGGCATATAACTTTGTGTTTATAGTGTATCTCCCCCAATTCCACTTGTAAACTTTAGCACCACTGTGAAACGAGAGCCTGTAGCATCCCATATACCTAAAGTGAAATCATGCCATAAAACAAAAGGTTAGGGCAGTCCATGGATTCATGTGAGGACATTGCTGGATCCTTATTTTATTTATTCTTTTTACACTTCATGCCTGCTATGACACCATGAGTAAGGACAATCCGGGCTGGGCTAAAACACTAACCAGGGGCCTTAAAAAAAATTTAACTACAGAGACAGCTCTGTTTTACCGGCACCAATTGAAAGATTAAAGAGGCCACGCGGTCTGAGCAGCTCAGCACGGCCTCAATGGCAGGGCGAGCAGGTGACGCAGAGAGGCAGAAGAGGGTGGGGGCTACGGAGAGCATGTGAGACACTGGTTGTCATCGCATGCCCTTTTCATGCTTTTGCCGGCAAATGCGGCCCCCGAGGAATTACAAAAGGCAGAAATGGTGCCAATTTCGTGCCTGCTGATTTCCACGGGGGCCGCATGGAATGGCCCGGCGGGCCGCAATTGGCCCGCGGGCCGTACTTTGAGTACCGCCGGTCTAGAGTGTCATGCTGTTAAATTGAGCAGCTGCTGGACTCGGGGATGAAACCATGAGCCTAAACTGTGCATGCTATGCTGTGAAGTCATGTGCTCTGGGCACTGTGCCACATGTGTTCAACTTGTATATGGTGCTTAGGTGGTGTTGTATAGGGAGTGCGAAGGTAAATCAATATGATATTTGTAAAGTGCCAACAACTGACCCCTATGGGTGAATAGAGCCGAGGATCAAAGCGAGAGGTCTGTGTTGCAGAGTGAGATGGTCTGGCCGTTGCGCAACAGCTTTGTGGAGAATACATTTTGGTAAGGGTCCGGGTGTTGCTGTTATCTGGCCCTAAAATAGTGAGCTTAAGTTGCAAGTTATAGGGTGGCTCTAAAAAGAGCCCTTGTGTTCATTAGTTGGAGCTACATATAAGTGTGGATGCACAGCTTTAGGTTATTCACGAAAACTCTGTCTCCCTGATCTGTGAAGTGTACTCCATAACTTCTGTATATTTCCGCCATATCAAAACGTATGTTGTTTTTGTAGCTGGAGCCCATTTTGTGGTCTCTGAGGTATGCAGAGACAGCTTTGTTGACTTTCTTCCCAGATTTTTCAATCTGAGGACAAAATAGTTTGGACCATTTCCACTTCTGTCTTTGGCATATATTGGAATATATATAAGGACAGTTTGAGGCAAAAATAACATCAGTTGTCTAAAGCTGCCATTCATAAGCATTTCCAAACCTACCCCAGTCAATGTGCCTAGGTCGTTTCCACCACAGTGCGCAATCATGAGTTCAGGGTGTTGGAGATGCAACCAGGTTTTAACCAAAGGCAACAATTGTTGCCACTTTAATCCTCTCTGTCCATACCATTTAATGTCCACATTTTGTAAACCTAGGTCTAAGTCAATACGGCTCTGTTCTGCATATCTCTTGCACCAGAAAACATAGCTATGTCCTACGATCCACACTAGCATTTTGAAGGTATGGCTGGGAGGTATGGAAAGATGTCTATAGCTCATGCAGTTCCTTCATAGAATAAGAGATATGTTTAAATATGGGGAACTAGTTTCTTTTTGCATACAAAACGGTACCTGATTGGGAGATGAAAAGCATTGTTTTTTAAAAGTACTGTGCACATTCGTTTTGTGGAAAAGCATCTTTGTGAGTGGTTAAGAAAAATAAGTTTGAACGTGGAGTACATATTATAGGATAACATTTGCTCAACTCAACCAAAAGGCACTGTTCGAACTTAAAACAATTGTGAACTTTTAACCTGCACGTGCCGTTAAATGTTTGGGAAAATGTTGCAAAAAAATATTGTTAGGTTTAAAAAAAATGAATGAACTTTTAACCTCCACATGTTGTAGAATGTTTTAGAAAGTGTGTTGGTAGAATATGTTGCATTTCTGACTTCTATGTGTACTTGAATATTAATAAAATTGTTTACATGGAACATTAGAAAGACAGTACTAGAGAGAAGTTTTGAAAGCTAAAAGAATCAAGGAACTATTTTAATTTGTTCTTTATTACCTACTGGCGGTCGCCAGTAGGTAGTAATAGAGTTAGGGGCGAGTTTCTATAGGAAGAACATTTTTTGTTTTGCTCATAACTTTGGCTTGAAAACTAATTGTTTCGTCATATCAGCTCCTATTTTGAAAGTTTGGGGGTGATTCGTTGGGGGGCTGAGACAAAAGGGGAGTCCCAAAACGTGTTTTCTCCATTTTAATTTCCATTGGAAAGTTTAGACAAAGCTACAGGTCAAACGGGTAAACGGAATTACCACAAATTTGGCAGGGAAAAGGGTCTTGGTGTGGAAAGCACGGTTTTGTTTATTTGGTATAAATCCGTTCAGTAGTTTTTGAGAAATATCAATATTTATAGATATCGATATTTGGGAATTCTGCCATCTTATTGGCTGAGGTGTTACGAGCCGGAGCTTGCTGCTTATTGGCTGTGATGGTGTTGCAACTAGGAAGTGTTGGCCGCCATTTTGTGATTCCGTTGAAGCGAGTAAGGGGTAAAAAGGTGAAAAAAGTTGGAAAGGCGGGTAGGAGCACTGTAAGCTTTGTTGGGGAGTGTGAAGCGAAGTAGTCACTGTTACCGGTCTGAAAGTGCGGTTTTGCTCCGAGTGACACGGTGCTGATATGATATGGTGCTACACTCGGTTATGAAACTGAGAGTCTAAACCGTGAGGTCATTGCTGTAAAGTGATGTGGTCTGGTGTTTGTAGCATACGTGTGCAAGTAGTGTTAGCAGGCGTTTATACCATACAGGGAGTGGGAAGCAAACTACTGACTGCTACTGTGTGTTGATAGTATCACGGAAGCGGGAAGCAGAGTACTTACGCCTGCAGGTGTGAAGACTTGGGGATGAAATCGAGGTGATTGCTGTAAAAGGATGGGCTCTGGGTGCTGTAGTATATGTGTGCAGGTAGTGTTAGTAGGCGTTTATACCATACAGGGAGTGGGAAGCGAACTACTGACCAGTACAGCGTGTTTAAACTATACCGGAAGTGGGAAGCGAAGTACTCACGCCTACCGGTGTGAAAACGCGGGGACAAAACCGAGCTGATTGCTGTAAAGTGATGGGCTCTGGGTGCTGTATGATACTAGCTGCTGTAGTATAAGTGTGTAAGTAGTGTTAGTATGCGTTTATAATATATAGGGAGTGGGAAGCAAACTACTCACCCTTACTGGTGTGATGACTTGGGGATTAGACCTTGAGCCTAAATTGTAACCTCAGTGCTATAAAGTGATGTGCTCTGGGTGGTGTAGCATACCTCTGGAAGTAGTGTTAGTTTGCGTTTATACAATACAGGGAGTGGGAAGCGAACTACTCACCCCTACTAGTCGCAAGACTCGTGGATGAAACCATGAGCTCATTGCTGTAAAGTCATGTGGTCTGTGTAGTATTCCAATATAAGTCATAGCAGAATGTTAGTATCTCATTCTACTGGAATCTAAGGGGCATATTATCAAGAACAGAGTTAAAATTATCGCCGCTTTAGCGGCAGTAAACTGCCGCTAAACGGGTGATAATGTGCTTGTTAATATGCACTAGACAATTCCAATACGAGCCAATGTTCACACCAGAACATGGGCTTCTATAGGAATTCACGAGGGCACATTATCAAGCCCATTATCGCAGTTTCCTGCCACTAAAGCGGCGATAATTTTAAGGCTGTTTCTCGATAATATGCCCCTTAGTATGTCATGTTAGAATGTAGAACTGTCATGAGGGGATGCTTGCGGAGTTTGTACGCGGTGCTGGAGAAGACAATAGCCTGGCTGTCTGCTCCTGTTGGTGGTTGTTTCAGGTGTCTTGTTTTCTTGTTATAAATCTACTTATTGGATCCACTGCTGTCTGCCTCTTCATCACATAAATATGGCAAAGAGCAGGAGTAGGTAAGAAGAAAGTACCACTCACCAATATTTCAAAATTGGTTGCGTTGTCCTGAAGACCCGTTTTCTTCGTGTAGCTGTTTCTACTCATGCCAGGGTCATCGGCTCAATGAACTGTCATCCGACTTCTGGTAGGATTTTTATTTTGCACTTCCTCTGCTTCTTCACTACATTCTGGTCGCTGTACTACACGTGTGTAAGTAGTGTTAGTATGCGTTTATACTAACAAATGGATAATGGTCCTAGGGAGGGAGACATGTCAGGCGTAGGTCATACAATGTCCTGGGGTGTGCATTCGTGGGACATTTGTATTTGCTATTAGAGGGCTGGTGCATGGCTTCTACCCTGTGATAGCAAATACTAGTTTGACTACTTGAAGCGAGAGGAGGAAAACCTTGTATCGCTTTAATAGAGGGGATGCAGATGGTAAAAATTGAAAGAAAAAAAGAAACAAACAAAAAAAAGCTGGGTCTCACCCGTTCTTTTAAATGAGGCACCCGGTGGGTAATGTTCGGTGGCAAATCCAATTATTATATTGCGAGGTCTCTGTAGGATTGGGGATCTTAATGTCACATGTAAATTAGGCGCGGAAGGGCATAGAGACGTTTTGCAGCCTAGGGGACCGCTACCTTCCCGGGTATTGTTTACTAATTGTTCGGAGGGTTCGAGGCCAACTGAAGTCCGGGGATCGCCACATTCCGGGGCGTTATTTAAATATGCAGAGTGGGCCTCGGCAGTCCCTGAAGCCTCGGTGGTCCTAGGCAGTGCCTTATTTGTTTGGTAATCACACGGGCAGTATTTATGGTGTAATAAAGTGATACACTCATAGAACTCTTGCAGTTATACAATTACCCAGGCTTCATTTGTCTAATAGTCAGTTACATTATTTTTGGTAGGTGCACTCTAACTTTAGATAACTTTATCCTTAAAATCTGTTATAAACAGATGATTTTCACAATAAATAATAGACAAGAGTTGTCAGAAAAAGAAGACCCATACACTCAGTTATTTATTTGAAAAAAAAGTAACCTTTATTAAAACAAAAATAAATAGAAATGTAACTTTAATAGAAGAAACAGTATAATAAAAAAACATGGGTTGGACTCCAGTGGAAGCAGCGTATGAAACATGCAAGACCAAAATGAAACAAAAGTATGTGTGCTATGTGGAAGAGGTAAAAAAAAGAAGTCTGAATGAAAAGACAATGGTGAGAATGGAAGTGAGGGGGAGTGGGTGGAAGGGAGTAGGGGAGGGAGAGTAAAAAGAAGAGAGGGAGGAGGAGACAGAGCTTTGGCCTACTGCACCCAGCCCTTATTGTTTACCCTCCCGTCACCTGTTTGTCTAGGATGCTGAAATCGCGAGAAAGAGTGTGGTTCAGCTGGTCCTTAAAATTAAACACTGGAGGCAGGAGATGTGAACAGCCAAAGGCCAAGCACATAATGGTTTGGCCACTTACACAGGATAGTTTTAGTGCTGTGGGTTGCATTCAGCAAGTTGGGCACAGGGAATGTCCTAACTGCTGCTGTGCATTTTTGTAGGGTGTGTGAAGTGGGGGATGGCTGCCCATGGGGACTGGCACATAGCCTGGTGGTAGTCAAGGCTCTACAGACAGACTCTTGCTGATGGCTAAATATAATGCGTAATGAGGTTTGGCAACCTGCTGTAGGTAGGGCAGATCAGATTGTGAACAGCATACATTAACAAAAGAACTCTGAAATACACTTAATAATACAACAGTTATAGTACAGCTCTGGTTGAAAAATAACATTTTAAAAAATACATCAATTATTCTTAGGTTTGTTATCCCTACCTTGCCAAACAACCATGCAAGTCACAAATAGTATAACGATTGCAATGCTCATGACCTCACCCTTAGAATAACAGATACAAATATACATTTCATAAAAGATCTTACAGGTCAGATCGCATAATACATTGCCATTAACATTATCACCGAGATGACCTTTAAAAGTATTTTTCATTGGTATACTATTCAGTTTGTTATGTTGGTTTGTTATTTAATGGTGTTCTTTTAGGTGTTGTTACTAACTGGTACACGTATTAGGAGTCCTAAGAGTCGCTTTTGGTGTGAGTTACATTTTGCATAGTTGTTGTGCGAGCGACTAGCACAAGAAAATGTATTCAGCTACTGCATTCTCCTTTTTCTATTTTATTTTTTATTGCTTTGACCTGCCTAAAAATAGTTTGCTACTTTTAAAGTTGTGAAACAAGCACAGTGACCTCCTGGGATTTCTCTAATTGACTTCAATGTGCTTTTGACACCAATGTTAAAATGGATCTCAAAGTTTTCTATTTTTTAAATGTTTTCATAGCAGATATCATTCTTTTTTCACATACCTTCTATTGGGGAAGATTTTCCGGAAAATTTTGTATAGAGCATGAAAGGAGGTAGTATAACAATGACAGAAAAGAAAAGCACATTACTGCTGTGCAGCTTTATTTTGCAAAAATTATGATTCTAAATTCGATTGTGATTTGTGAATTAAAAATAATCGACAAACGTGAGGGCAAAAAACAAATAAATGGGGAAATGGAAAAATGTGATCCGGTATAAAACAGTGATTTTTGAATTAAGAAAAGTTTAAAAATGGTTGGAATAAAAACTAAATACTGAGAGAAAAATATGGTTGCCAACATCTGTCTGGGCACACCATCTTTTCTAAATAGAATCTCCATGTACAATTGAAATTGTGCAAGATTATGACATACCATGATCTCACATGTGTGCTGGGAAAGCTCTCTCTGCATTCTTCTCAGTATTCTTAAGTGGTGGACAAAATATCGCAGATTATGAGCACGTTTGTTGCTAAGTGATGTTTGAAAACACAGTGGTTGTGGAAGGGCAATTTTCAGACTGACCACAGTACAAAGACAAAAAACTGTACCCACCATGATGAATAAGGAGAATATAAGGCTTTTGGCATCACTGATGACATCATACGGTTACTGTGAGCGTTTCTAAAAAGTTTAAGTTTTAAATATATATACACCAATGTATATTGATAAATCACTGGGTGTATCAGTGCCTGTATGGATGATTTAGTGGGAGCGTGACTGACTGTATAAGTGAGTAATTATACATCTCAGTGAATGTATGGGTGAGTGTATAATGTATGTCAATGTCTGTATCAGTCTGTCAGTTGGTGTATAAGTGGCTGCATGGGTTGGTGAGTAGGTACATGAGTGGCTGTATGGGTAATTGGTTGGTTTTCTGTGTACTTGTGTGGATGCATGAGTATCTGTGTGGGTGGATGAGAGGGTAAGTGACTCCCTGCATGTATGAGTGAGTGGCTGAATCAGTGGCTATATGAGTTCGTGAGTGTGTCTGAGAGGGGCTGTATGGGTAAGAGAGTATGCTTATGGCTATGCCAGTGAGTGAATGGATGTGTCAGTAGTATATGGGCAAGGAACTGCATATGTGAAAGCAGTATAGGTGAGTGTTGGAGTATACAAGTGACTGTAAGGGTGAGTAAGTGATTGTGAGAGTGGATGTATGGGTGAGTGTGTGCATGTGTCAGTGACTGTATAGGTGAGTAAGTATGTGCTAGTATTGGTATAAATAAGTGAGTTGGTGTGTGTATAACTGTGTAGGTGAGAAAGTGGCTGTGTGGTTGGCTCTAAGGGTGAGTGACTAGGTGTGTGAGTAGTTCGAGGGGTGACTGAGAGTGTGTGAGTGGTTGTATGGCTGTATGAGTAGATATATAAATGGCTTTATCAGAGTGTGAGTTAGTGTATGAGTGGCTATATGGATGACTGAGTGGATGCGTGTGTAAACCTATGAAGAATCAGTGAGTGGGTATGTAAGTGATACATATGGGTGTGTCAATGGTTTTTGAAGGGTAGTGTGAAAGATGGAGTGGGTGTGCGAAAGGTTACATTAGGTTGTGAGAAGTACGTCAGAGATTCTGTGGATGATGTCATCAGTGATGTCATCATTAATGTCATAAGTGAAGTCATCAGTGATGTCACTGCCCATGTCATGAGTGATGTAATATATGAGGTCATAAGCTGTGCATTGCAGGGAAGCGAAATATTCGTATTGCTGCTGAATTTTTCTTGTTTTGTGCACTTCAAATCTGAGCCTATCTAAAACATTCCTGTAACCATTGGTTTTTCCAGGGAATATCAATGGTTTTAAAAATTCTATTTCCTAACTATAATGTCCATGTAACCTTTGTTATTTTCATTGGATTTCTAAAGTTTTTTAACTAACAGCTGCGTAGAGAAAGGGGCTGGGCCTCTGACCAGTTCTCAGGCATCCCACTTTGTAGATCTTACAGGAGGTACCAGAAGGGCTTCATGGCCCTCAAGGTCCCTCGGGAAGTAAAGTGGACTTCATGCCCAAACCAGTAGTATAATATGAGCTGTGATTGCAGAGTGGTGGAGAAAGGAGTAGTGGTCTCCCAAAACCTCTTAGCGATCCTGCTGTGTGGGACTTACTGGAGATAACAGAATGGTAATTAGGGGCAACTACCCCTCCTGTTACCTCTAGTAAGTCTCACTCAGCAGGATACCTAAGACCTGGTAGGAGGTCATGCCTCTTTTCTCCACCACTCTCCAAAGGAGCCTCCAGATGCACTGCTGGTAGGGGGATAAAGTCTCCTTGGCTTCTGAGGGTCCTAGGTGGCCAACTACCCCACCTGTTACCTCAAGTAAGATTCGCACTGCTGCAGAGACATTTATGGACTAGAATTAAGTTTAATACATCATGTTTTAAACCTCACTTTTCTCTACCAGTTTTCCTAGAGAGTTGAAGCTCACTATGCCTCATTGAGTGTGTCAGTGCCTTTTAGGGGAAAAGATGACACTTAAACAAGCCTTTAGGTACTAGACTACATCTGTTTCACAGTGCTTGCTCTCCAAATGTGCGTAGTAGACACTGCATGCATCACTTGCGTTTCCTTATAAAGGATAAACACATATAACCTTTGTGTTCAAGTGCTTCCATGACTCCTGACTAGCTAAATCATCTGAGCTTCTGGGATTGAATGCTGAAGTAGCTCTGACAATATGTGTGCAGGAGTATAATATACTGTTTAATTTTTAAGTTAGGGTCATTAGCTGCACCACACGTGTCAGACTACATGTAGAAGTGCAGACATATTTGAGGCATGGTAGCAGTCAGATATTCAAAGTTGACAAAGTACGCTTTCAATCTAAAGCACACATCTCACTAAGTATTGCCTATTTGTAGTGTACCATTGCAAGATGACACTTGTAAAGAAGCCTATTGGTACTAGAGTACCTCCGCTTCACACTGCATGCTGTCTAAATGTATGTATGAGAAGCTGCATGCTTGCTGTTCAATATACAGGGCAGCCACGTATAAAGTTGTGTGTTCAAGTGCTTCCATGACTCCTGGTTAGCTATGAGATCAGTACTTCATGAACTGAAAGCTGAAGTAGCTCTAACAATATTTGTGCAGGGGCAACAAGCACTGTTTTATTTTTAAGTTAGGGTGATCAGCTATACCACACGCCTCAAACTACATGTACAAATAGAAAGATAACTGAGATACTGTAGCAGTCAGACAGTCAAACCTGAGAGAGTACACTTTTGGTTTAAAGCACAGACCTCACTATCCATGGCCTTCTTGCAGTGTACCTGTGCACAGGCTTATATGAACTCATTATCTTTCTAGAGACCTCAATGAGTGTGTCTGTTCCTTTTTAGAGGCACAATGACACATGTTAATAGCCTATTGGTACTAGACTACCTCTGTTTTACACCTCATGCTCTCTAAATGTGTGTAGAAGAAACTGTATGTGTCACTTTCTGCTCATTATATAGGGCAGCCAAGTATGATGCTCTCTGTTTGAGTGATTCCATGACTCCTCCCTAGCTAAGAGATCTGTTCTTCTAGGACTGAATGCTGAAGTACCTCTGACTGTATTTCTCCAGGTGAATGATAGACTATACAATTTTAAAGATAGGGTCATCAGCTGCAGCACACGTGTCAGACTACGCATACAAGTAGAGGCATCGCTGGGACATGGTAGAAGTCAGACATTCAAACTTGATAGAGTACTCTCAGTTTAAAGCACACACCACTCTATCTACAGCCTTCTTGCAGTTGACCTGTGCAGAGACTAATATGGACTTGGATAGAGGTTAATACATCTGGCAACATGTTTTAAACTCACTATTCTTTACCAGTTTAATTAGAGAGGCAGAGCTCGCAATACAGGGCTAAGCAAAAATGAAAGGCTGAATCCCGTCATGCCACTCTTGTGACCGTTAGCATCTTTCTAGAGACCTCTGTGAGAAACCTCAACAAGTGTGTCTGTGCCTTTTTTTTAGAGACAAGATGACACATGTAAAGAATTCTTTAGGTACTAGACTACCTCTGTTTCACACCAAATGCTCTCTAAATGTGTGCAGAAGAAACTGCATGGGTCTCTTTCTGTTCATTATTTAGGGCAGCTGGGTATGAAGCTGTTTGTTCAAGGGCTTCTATGAGCTCTACCTAGCTAAGAGATCTATGCTGAAGTATCTCTTATGTATTCGATGTATATATATATATGGGGGAGTTTGGAAAGTTTATTTAAGAAAGTAGGACAGTAAGAACGAATGTTTTTTGCGACATGTACCTCTGGATAGCACTTAAAAGATACCTCCTCAAAGCTGAAACAGACAAATCACCAGTTCTGTCGGTTAACATGGTTGGCACAGCAAGAAACCTGTTTTCTCATCCAATCACAGTATTTTAATGTATTACAAAACATGTGCAATATTTACACCTGTGTATGCTTTCACAAGCTGTTTACCAGCTCACCATGCTAAAAAAACAGCAGGAGGCCTTTTGATCAGGAACAGCACATTTGAACACTGTGGGTTTAAAAGATGTATCATGTTCATACCACTCATCGATTGTCCCAAAAGGCACCGATGTTAAAAATATACCTATTCATCGGCCTCACAAATGCAATGAGCATTTTTAGGTCTTCTGTTAACCAAGAGTTTTTATTTACTAAACAAATACACAAAATATACTCACTTGTAGGGGTTTTCAGCTGGCTCTCATCAGTCACTGGTCTGTTGTTGTACCATTTACGTTTATCGTCTACCTACTACAGCATCCAGCATAGGGCAATCTGCTTATTCAACAAGAGAAAGTTCACTCACAAAGTACTTCCCTCCAGTTCAAGGGACTGCTATGGCAATGCCTGCATTTTCAACCAAATAAATATTTTGAGGTTCTAGTAATTGACCCGTCAATAAATATTATAAAAGCCATGATAAAATACAATGAGCATTGACAAAGCCAAAAGGCTAAGCACCAAGGTATTGGCTTTGTCAACGGGTGCTTCATAACCACTCTAAGTATAAATCATTGACGTGTTTGTACCACTGCTTCTGTTGCCAGTTCCAATTGACACCCTTGTCCAGTCCATAGCACATTACACACAACAGAAGGAACAGGCTTTGGAGTGGAGCACATTAGCACTTCATGCACGTGCCCCTTCCATAACGCACACAAAATCCTCAATATAGACATGGTTTAGTCATTCTGTGCGTGTGTGGGCACATTCTGCAATTGGGTCAAACATACATTTTAGGCACAGCACGCTGTGCACAACAAAAGGAACAGGCTTCGGTGTTGGGCATATTAGAAACTCCTTCACAATCCATCACCAGTATGGTTTACTGCACACAACAGGTCACTTTTGCACTGTGTGCAGCTAGCTGTCTTAGTTGTGCACATACATAACTACTACCAGATTCCATATCAACAGGTTTCATTACAAACTCATAGGCAGTTTTCAAGACAGCAGTGATAACATTCCCAAACAAATCTTGTTGTTTTTTTGCAGGCACAATTCAACAATAAACCACATAATTGTCCTCAACAATACAATTACATAATACACCACATATTGTCTATAACTCAATATCATACTACAAAATTCAACAGTTCACCACATAATTAAGCTCCACTACATAACACTGCACAACTCAAAATACCATTCCACATATTTACACTCCATGATGCACAATCCCACTCAACATAATTAGAATACAATCAATACAACATAATTGCTATCATCAGAATTCCACACATCACCATACCCCATAATTCCACTACATTATCCCACTCCACACCACACAAAGCCATGCCACACAATGCCTTACCCAACCATTCCAAACCAACACACATTATTCCACTATACACCACGTACATCCACTCCTCTCTATAACATATAGGTAAAACACATTTACAACACCAATAGCTCTAACTCTTGTTTGACTTTATTTTCTAAAGCACATGCATTTAACGTAGGGGGTCTGTATCAATTGCAAATCATGCATTAAATTCTATTTGGGAGTCACATTGTAGGCCTTATCTGTTAGTTTTTCTAAACGTAATATATTTTATTATTTGGAAAAATTGTTAAACTAAACAGGGCATAAAATACAATATTCTCAAAATATATAGCTACTATTGGCATGTGGGAGGGGGGTTAGGGTGATTTTAAACTTACAAACTTTATATCTGTATACACATACAGTTGCACAGTTCCACATCACACAAATAAACTCAACATGTTTCCGTTACACACCGCATAATTCACAAAAAAACACATAACACAAATCAACAACACATTTACATAAAACACCCCAGACATATAATCCGCACCACATAATTCAACATTGCACCACAAAATAAAACTCCAATACATAACACAAGACAAAGTACCATACCGTATGATTACTCTCCATAAGACACAATCCCACTCCACTCCACATAATTTATATCCACTTAATACCACAAAATTGATAGACACATAATTCAACTGCGCAACTTACCATATAATTCCATTACACACCACATACATGGGGGGGAAATGGGGCTGGGTCTCTGACCAGCTCTCAGTAATCCAGGTGTGCAGGAATTTCAGGAGGTACCAAGAGGGCTTCTTGGTCCCCAAGGCCTCTCAGAAGTAAAGTGGACTTCATCCCCAAACCAGTAGTGCACAACGAGCCGCGTTTTCAGAGTGGTAGATAATGGGTAAGTAGCCTTCATAGACCTCTTAGCAATCACGTTGTGGGGAACTAATTGGAGATAACAGGAGGGGTAGTTGACCCCCAAGGCTTCCTTGTAGGCCAACTAGGAATCCTATTGCCTCCAGTAAGTCCCATGCAGCAGGATTGCTGAGATCCGATAACAGGCCATGCCCCCTTTCTCCACCACTCTGCAAACATCCCTCATGGTGCACCACTAGTAGGGGGATGAAGTCCCCTTAGCTATTGAGGGTCCTTGGGGGGCAATTACCCCCCCTGTTACCTTCAGCAAGTCCCACACAGTGGGTTTGTTTGCTGAGAGGTCTTCGAGGGCCACGCCCCATTTCTCCTCCACTCTGAAAACTACATACTGGAGACCGTCAGTAGGTTATTTATATATATATATATATATATATATATATATATATATATATATATATATATATATATATATATATATATATATATATATATATATATATATATATATATATATATATAAAGTGAACAAGGATACAGTGACGTAGCCGAAACGTGTCATGCTGGAGACAAGGGGTCAATAAACCACCTTTGCAATCATCTGAAGCGCTTTTGTGTGGTCTGTACCTGTTTTAAAGTCGGAATCCAGATCCGATAGGCAGGAGTTTGGATCGCATATATATATATATATATATATATTACCTACTGGCGGTTGCCAGTAGGTAGTTATAGTTAGGACCTAGGGCCCGATGTAGGTAAATGTCATTTACCAATTCTTAAATACCGAATTTTAGCGATTCGGTATTCAAAAATCGGTAAATGAGATGTAGGGAAAAAATCGTTTTTTTTTACCGAATCGGTAAAATTCGGTATCGGTCTTTCGGAATTTACCGATTCGGTATTTACTGAATCGGTATTTACCTAATCGGTATTTCCCATTCATCCCTATGGGCCAAAAGGCCCATAGGAATGAATGGGAAATACCGAATCGGTAAATACCGAATCGGTAAATTACGAATCGGAAAGCAAGCAAAAGTGAAACTTAAGACAACAGCCAATCAGGTGCAACCACCCTCCCCCTCCCTACCAGGAAGTGGCTACACAGGCAGCTGCAACTAATTAGAAGGTTCTGGAAAAGTAGTTGGAGCACAGAGACTGGGAGCAGCAGCAGACAGAGTTTGTGCAGTTTAAAACCTTCAACATGGCAAGCAGCAAAGACACAGAGCAGACAGAAAGAAAAAGAAAGCTGAAATTCAGCAGCATGGAGCTCCAGGTCCTTGTGGAGGAGGTGATAAAGGTGCACCACAAACCTTTTGGAAGGCAGTCCCTCTCTGTGGCTGAATCTGCAAAAAGGAAGATTTGGCTTGATATCCTGGACAAAGGCAATGCTGTGGGAGTGACCACCAGAGTCACAGAAGATTTAAAAAAGAGGTTTTATGACCTGAGGAGCCTCAAAAAAAAAAAATTAGCAGACCACCACAAACAGGCCTCGCAAACAGGTGAAGGAAAGAACAAAGCACCCACCATAACTGACCTGGAGGAGATGGTGGCCACAACCTGGAGCCTGAAAGCGTCTGCGGACTGGGAGAAGTGGACAGCTTGGCCAAAGCTGCAAGTAGAAAAGTAAGATGCATGCACAGCAATCCCCCTCACACCCTCATCCTTCCCTCACCCCTTGAAGCTAAGTTACCCCAGTCCCAGTGTGTCTGCGCCAAACAGTAGCAATGCATCATGGTACATGTAGTCAGTTAATGAAAGACCATGTCATACAGCACAGTAACCACTAAGTTAGGCAGATGATTGCAGACATAATGAAGGGCAGGCAACATGTAAAAAGTGCAATTTCAAAAGTGTTTATTGTAGTGGCTGTGAGACATTTGCGCCTAGCTGATATACGCTGATATGTCCACAGGTCACACATCCAGAAGGCAGTCACAGGAGGCAGAAGGCACGGCACCCGAGAGGGATGAAAGTCATGAGCCAGGTCCCAGTGCATCACAGGACATAGGTGTACCGAGTGGCCAGCCACCTTCCAAAGAACCTGACATCACTGAAGAAATGCAGGCATCCCCAAGACCTTCACAGTCCCCACTATTATTGTCCTCACCAGAAATGCCAGCATCACTGGATATTGAAACACCTGCAGCACAACCAAGCAGGAGGCATGTCATTCCTACACTGATGGAAATGGAGACAGCTGCTGGTGAAATCGTGGGTGAAGACCCACACACCTTGCCTGGAGCTGACATCTCTGCCATACTGAAGCCCCGCGCAGAGCCTGTCCCTAGTACCACAAGACGCCGCACAGTACAAGGAAGGAGTGTAGGTGCACGTGGGGAGGGGTCCAGTGTCTTCCAAGGCCTTGAGGGATCCATGGTAAAGATTCAGAGGATGCAGGGTAAGGGCATCATGTCCTGTCAACGACAAATGCGCAACCTCAATATCAATATGAAGGAAATTGGAAAGGGCATCAGGGAACTGGTGGAAGTAAACAAGAACATGGCTACAGGGATACATGACATGACACCATCCATGCAGCAACTGTGCACAAAACTGGACTCAGAAATATCATCAAGGCGCAGGGAGAAGCAGCGTGCACAGAGAACTGACAACGCTATTCACCGCCTGGCCACAGCCACATCCCTGCTATGCAGGCGTAGCATGAACAGTCAGAAGGTCTTGACTCAAAACAGCAACAAGGAGGAGCAGCAGGCGACAAGGTGAGGCTACAGGCCAAACGCCCAGTGAACAGAGTGAGCCACATACATCTGGCAGTGCGAAGCGTGGGCGCAAATGAACAGTTAATTGTTTGGGCTACTGACATTGGACATACAATTCAGAACTTATAAAGTTTGTGTTGCACATTTGTGCTTTTGAAACCTGGGTAATGACAATATACAACTACGGTGGGTGCATTCAACACCTGTCTGTGTGTGTTTACTCACTGTGAGCATTGCAGTGAAATGCTTTCTGGTGCACTTTTGTTCTTTAACATACCGAGATATATACTAAATTAAACAACTTTTTGTGCATTCAACATAGGTCTCTTTCTCATTACTTACTCAGAAATAGTTGCGTGTGATATCCTCACGTCTGTATCTGCCATCACTTGGTGTTGACACTCCAGCAGGTTGTGTTTCAGGCACAGCAACCTCGTTGTCATGTTCCTCAAAGTCTGACAACTCCACCTCTGTGCCCTTCTTCACAGCAAGGTTATGCAACATGGCACAGGCAGCAATGATTTTACAGCAGGTGATGGGGGTATACTGCCGGGCACCTCCACTCTTATGCAGGCACCTGAACCTGCTCTTCCATATACCAAAGGTACGCTCCACAATATTTCTTGTGCTCTTGTGGGCCCTGTTATATCTCCTTTGACTGGGTGTTGAGGGGTTGAGGTAGGGGGTGAGTATGAAGGAGCAGAGGGCATATGCACTGTCTCCTAAAAGGAAATGGGAGTACATTACTCACATGCATACATGTACATCTTTCTGCAATAGGTGTTAATGGGGTCGTACACTGTGTCTTACCTAGCAGGTATCCTTCACCAAATTCCCCTGCTGTCAGCCGTGCATATATACCGCTGTTTTGAAATATGTAGGAGTCGTGGGTACTCCCAGAAAATTTTGCCACAAGGTCAGTGATGGTGCACTTGGCATTGCAAATCACCTGCACATTGATGGTGTGTGTGGACTTTCTATTCCGATATATGTATTCTGTGGCAGCAGGGGGACAAATGGGAATGTGTGTGCCATCAATGCAGCCAATGATGTTGGGGAAACGCGCCATCTGATAAAAGTCAGATTTTGTTTGGAGCAGTTCTGCATGGGTTGCAGGGAATGATATATAATGGTCCATCCTCTGTAACATGGCATCAATGAATTTTTGGAAAAAGCGTGACAGGCTTCTCTGGATCCCCGCACCTACCGCAGCAACTACACTCTGGTAGCTCCCAGACGCAAGCAGGTGTAGGCTGCACAGCACCTGCACGTGGGGTGGAATGGCGTGTGACCATGGGGTAGTGTGCTCCAACAGTGGTTGGAGGTCCCTGATGAGGTCCAAGATGGTGTCTGGGTCCAACCTGTACCTCTGGAGTATCTCTGCCTCTGTGAGCATGAACACAGTCTGTAGACCTGCTTCTCTCTCTCCCATTCCCTCTCTCCTTCCTCCTGTAGCCGTAGCCATCTCGCAATGACATAGAATGCCGCCATTGTGAAAAAAAAATGTATTTTGGGTCCTTTTTTATAGGCTGTACCTTGTTACCACCTGATTTCAATCCATGGTACATACCGACTCTTAAATACCGAATTTCAAGCAAATTCGGTATTTAAGAGCTTCCCTACATCTCATATTTCAATTTTACCACTTCTTATTTACAGATTCTGTATTTTACCGAATCGGTAAATTTACCGATTCAGTAAATTTACCGATTTGGTAAATTTACCGATTCGCAAACCGTCGCGATTCGGTAATTTTACCGATTCGGAATATTTTCTGATTCGGTAACTTTATCGATTCGGTAACTTTACCGATTCGGTAAATTTACCGATTCTGACGATTTTCACTCTCCTACATCCCAAATGCTCAATACCGGTTGGAAACCGACGATAATCTGTATTTTCGGCCGTTACTGACCGGTATTGGGCTACCTACATCTGGCCCCTAGTTTCCAAAGGAAATCCGCAACATTCTATTTGGAATAACTTTGCCGCCGGTTTACGAATCTTCACGAAATTCTCAAAGAAGATGGCCTGCTCCGCTCCGCTCCTTCTCTGAAAGTTTGGGGGTTGATTCGTCAAGCGGGGGCCGAGAAAAAAGGGGGCTCCCAAAACATGTTTTCCCCATGCAATTTTCCATAGGACCTTTAGCCAGGGCTACAGCCCGAACGGCTGAACGGAATTACACCAAATTTGGCAAAAAGGTAGAGTTCGGTTCGCAGATCACCCTTTTTGTTAAATGGTGTAAATCTATTCAGTAGCTCCTGAGAAAATCAAAAGTAAATTCATAGATATATCTTGAGAAGATTACCGTAATCTTACAGTACGCGTACCTTCCCGAGCACGACCTGAATGCTAATTGGCTGTCAACACTCCAAACCAGGAAGTGTTGGCAGACATCTTGTGCCTCAGTAGAACCGAGGCACAAGAAAGCAGAAACACAAACGTGCAGAACGCAAAAAGGGGTCAGGGTAGAAATACCCTGATCCCCTAGGCCTGCTCAGGGGGTCCCACAAGAACCCCCAAGGCCTACATTTTTTAAAAAATATATTTTAAATCGCACGGGGTACTCGTAGGTACGCGTACCCCGTGGAAAAAAAAACCCGGTCTGCTTTTTTCAAATTAGCCCCCGGGGGGACCAAATCCGGGGGCATAATGCAAAAATGTGTGAGGGGGCCCAATCCCCCCCACACTGCCCTGGGGACCGCCACCTCCCGGGGCAAAGTAATTATGATAGTGGGGCACACGGCCCGCTGCAGCCCCGGGGACCGCCACCCCCGGGGCTTTATTACCAAGTATGCGGGGGGGCTCACGGCCCCCTTGCAGCCCCGGGGACCGCCACCCCCGGGGCTTTAATACCAAGTATGCGGAGGGCTCACGGCCCCCCCCGCAGCCCCGGGGACTGCCACCCCCCGGGGTTTTGATGTTAATGATGGGGGACCTCTAAGGCCCCCCAAGCCCCGGCAACCCCCACCCCCGGGGCTTTAATACCAAGAATGCGGGGGGCTCATGGCCCACCCGCAGCCCCGGGGACCGCCACCTCCCCGGGGCACTAATATTTAAAACAGGGGAGTCCGTGATGAACCCCCAGCCCTAGGGACCACCACCCCGAGGGGCTTTACAATTGTTGGGAGGGGGTCGCACGGCCCCCCTCCTGGAGCCCTTGATGGCCCTGGGGACGCCACCCCCCATGGCTGGCTCCTGCAGTGTCCTCGCGTGCCCACCCCTGGGACACTGCTGTTTGCTATGGTAGGGCAGGAGCCTCGCGGCTCCCACCCTACCATGGCAAACTTCTTTTGTTTTTGGAAGAGAGAGCAGGAAACCTGCTCTCTCTTCCAAAAACCGAATACTTTTGCTTTTCTGCATGGGGTGCAGCATGTTAGCTGCTCCCCATGCAGAAAAGAAATGCCGACTTCCGCAGGATGCGGGGAGCTGGCAGGGACCGTGGGGGCATGGGGACCCCCATGGCCCCCAACGTGGAGGGCCAGGACTGGGGGTGGGGGCCCCGGGGCCAGAAGTGGCCCGGGAGGGGGGCCACGCGGCCCCCTCCCAAAAAAACTAAATAAAAAAGTATGGCCCTGGGGGATGGGGTCCCCAGGGCCTAAAGGAGGGCAATGGAGGAGGGTTATGCAGCCCCCCTCCACAAAAAAATATAAAAGAAAAGTTGGCCATGCCCCGGGGTATGGGGTCCATGGGTCCGGAATTGGCAACGGGAGGGGGGCCACGCGGCCCCCTTTCTGTTAAAAAGTTTAAAACAAAGAATTGGGGGCAGGCCCTGAGGGATGGGGTCCCCAGGGCCAAAGTAAAAGAAGTGTGGCTACACAACCCCCCTTCTTAAAAGTATTTAAAAAAAAATAAAACGGGATCGGGAGGAGGCCACGCCCCCTCCCTGCACCTCTCTGGAAACTCGCCCCCTGGCGCGTTGGCAAAGGGGGAACTAATTCTCCTCGCATACTGGGGGTCGTTGAAGAGAGGTGTAAAAAGGGGCGTGGCCTCATTACACCTCTCTGCAACGCAGCCCCCTGGCGCATACTGGAGGTTGCTGGTGGGCTAGTTGGTCCCCAGGGAATCCCAGTATGCAAGGGGAATTAGTTCCCCCTCTGAAAAAGTGCCAGGGGACTGCGTTGCAGTGAGGTGTAAAAAGGGGCGTGGCCTCATTACACCTCTTTGCAACGCAGCCCCCTTACATACTGGATGTTCCTGGTGGGCTACTTGGCCCCCAGGGACCCCCAGTATGCAAGGGGAATTAGTTCCCCCTCTGCAAACGTTCCAGGGGGCTGCGTTGCAGAGGTGTAAAAAGGGGCATGGCCTCATTACACCTCTCTGCAACGCAGCCCCCTGGCGCATACTGGATGTTCCTGGTGAACTAGTTGGCCCCAGGGACCCCCAGTATGCAAGGGGAATTAGTTCCCCCTCTGCAAACGCGCCAGGGGGCTGCGTTGCAGAGAGGTGTAATGAGGCCACGCCCCTTTTTACATCTCTCTGCAACACAGCCCCCTGACGCATGCTGGAGGTTCCTGGTGGGCTAGTTGGCCTACATGGACCCCCAGTATACAAGGGGACCTAATCCCCCAACTT
Organism: Lissotriton helveticus; assembly: GCF_964261635.1. NCBI lineage: Eukaryota > Metazoa > Chordata > Amphibia > Caudata > Salamandridae > Lissotriton > Lissotriton helveticus. The sequence continues at coordinate 825,916,399 of NC_136057.1, forward strand.
AGAACGCGGTACTGGGCGTGTTTGCACAGTGGTGAAGGTAGGGGGCGGGGCTGGAGGTGATATGTGTGCAAACATGCTCTGTGGCGTGTTTTAAGTTGGGGAAATTATTCTTCTTCTATCCATAGGTCCCCTAGGGACCAAATAGTCAAACAGCTACCTCCAGTAAGCACCACGGAGCTGGAGCATACTGGAGGTATCTGGTGGGCTAGTTGGCTCACAGGGGACCTCAGGATTGAACAGGAATTAATTCCCCAACCTGAAACGCGCCACAGGGTGCGTTTGCACACATGTTACCTCAGGCCCGCCCCCTTCCTTCACTATTGAGCAAAATATTTCTTTAAAATCAGCTGAAGTACGAATTCTGATTTGCTCACCTGTTATCACAAGAGACGTCAGTGCTGCATCTTTGAGTGCACTACTGATCCTTAAAAATAATTATAACCATACTTACAGTAACTTGAATGTCCTTCCATAGGCTAACATTGACTGGTTTCAATTGGAAATTTTTCTAAGTGTGGAGTTTTGGAACTTTAAAAAATTCCTCTAAAATCAGCCGAACTACGAATTCCAATTTACTCACCTGTTATCAGGAGAGACCTCAGTGCTGCATCTTTCAGCCCACTACTGATCCTGAAAAGTAATTCTAACCATACTTACAGTAACTTGAATTTCCTTCCATAGGCTAACATTGACTGGTTTCACTTGGAAATTCTTCTAAGTGTGAAGTTTTGGAACTTTAAAAAATTCCTCTAAAATCAGCCGAACTACAAATTCCAATTTACTCACCTGTTATCAGGAGAGACCTCACTGATGACATCATCCAGTAAATGTGTGTCTTTCTGAAAAATAAATATTTTTTATATATGTATACCTAAAGGTCGATGAAAGAATAAATGGGTAAATAAGTGTGGGAAAGGATTTTTTTTGTAAAAATGATTGCATAACTGACTTATTAAGTGTATCTTAGTGAATACATGTATTAGCGAGTAATGTTTAAATATTTAAATATCTGTATCAGTGTCTCACTTTGTCTATAATTTGTCACTGATGACATAATCCAGTGAAGGTGTGACTTTCTTTAAAATAAATATGTTTTATATATGTGTACCTAAACGTCGATGGAAGAACATACTGTTAAATGAGTGTTTAAATGGTTGGTTTTTTTTTAATCGATTGTATAACTGACTTATTAAGTGTATCTTACTGAACACATGTATTAGCAAGTTTTTTTTTTTAATTTGTAAATATCTGCATCACTGTCTCCCTTTATCTATATGCGGCTGCATGGGTTTCTGAGTAGCTACATGAGTGTCTATATGGGTTATTACTTTGTTTTTTGAGTATTAGTATGAGTGTCTGTATGGTTTGGTGGGGGGTATTACTTAGTGCATAGATGAATGAATGAGTTGCTCACTGTTTGTATATGTTTTGAAGACAGCATGTGTGCAGGACTGTATGGGTGGATGAGTGTGTGTATGTGTGTGTTAGTGAGTGAATAACTGTCTCTATCATATCCTAATGAGTAACTACATGTGTTTTAAAATAGTTAATGTTAGAATTGATGTAGGTAAGTAAGTATATGTGAGAGTGAGAGATTGTAAGTGTTCCTGAATAAATAAGTTTTTGTTCCTATAAATGTTTGTTTTACATTATAAGTATGTGTACGTTTCTGTAAAAGTAAGAGTAGTGGTGTGTGTATAGCTGTATAAGCAAGTGAATGGATGTTTTATAGTTTATTTGCATGTGTGAGTATGTGTGTGAGTAACTCAAAGGATGAGTGTCGGTGTGTAACAGGATGTGTAGGTGTATGAGTATATTTGATGATTGAGTACATGTATGAGTAACTGTATGTAGATGTTGGTTAATGAGTGGTTGTGTTTGTAGATTTTGCAATTACTGATTAGGTTGTTGTAACTGGAATTGCCATTTCCATTGTTTTAAAATGTATAGTTTCTATTGTTCAATGTGTGTATGAAAAGTTATATTATGCCTAGATAGGGTCTGGCACTCTCACAAGGATGATCACACATTCACTGGATGATGTCATCAGTGATGTCATCAGTGATGTCATTTGAGATGTCATCAGTGATGTCATGAGTAATGTCACTGACCATGTCATGAGTGATGTAATATGTGATGTCATCAGCAGTGCATTGCTGGCGCGCGAGTTATAGTGAGTACAACTAACTATAACGTGGGAATTTCAATGGTTTTGTATGAGTAAATTGTCCAGCTAACTATAACTGATGTAAAACCTATGTTTTTTTCAGTGAATTAGCAAGGTTTTTTAAATGCTAATTCCTAACTATAACGTGTGTGAAACCTATGGTTTTTTCTGTGAATTTTAAAGGTTTTTTAAAAGCTAATTCCTAACTATAACGTGTGTGAAACCTATGGTTTTTTTCTATGAATTTCAAAGGTTTTTTAAAAGCTAATTCCTAACTATAACGTGTGTGAATTCTATGGTTTTTTCAGTGAATTTGCAACTTTTTTAAAAAGCTAATTCGTAACTTTAATGAGTTTGAAAACTACAATTTTTAAGTGAAATATTGATTTTTAATGATTGGTAATTATTATATCTATTAATTTTTTAATTTTTTTCTAATTATTTCCTAATTCTATATTTGTAAAAAACTATGTTTTACATATTTTTCATATATATGTTTTTTTAATATTTGTGCACCGGTGCGCTCACGGTACGCATACGGGCGCGTGCACCGGTACGCGCAGCGAGAGCGCCCTATCGCGATCGAAAAAAAATTAATTTGTGTATTAAAAGTAAATAATAATATATAAAAGTACTATTTATAATATTTAAGAACCGTTTTTGAACTTTAAACGCATTCCTGAAAAACGAGCAAAACGTCACTGCTACGCGCCACGTAAGTGCCCCCAGAAGCGCTCCAGGAAGCGCCCACATACGTGCCACGTAAGCACTCCGGAAGCGCTCCGGAGCGCGTAGCGTAAGCGCGTCAAGCCATGCAACCTTAAAATAACACTTTTCAATGGTGCAGAACATTTTTTTTTCCAAATATTGAGAACCCCACCCATTTCTCTCACTATTGCTTTGTACTTGGAGAGAGCAGGAGGTGTTCTGTGCATTATCTGCTTCTCAAAGTTTTCTGATCTACAGCAATGGCTGCAAGGGAGTCATCCAGCAGTGATTCTGAAGGTTTTTTGCCTGAGGACCCTCCTCATCACAAAGTAAAGGACCACTTCATTTGGAAGTTTTTTTCCATCCCTGAAGGAAAAAAAAAGGTTAATGCTGCTAAGGTAACCTGCAAGATATGTGGCACTACTTTATCCAGAGGCAATCCTAATAGGAAATATAGCTTTGGAAATGCCACTTTAATTAGGCATGTCCAGAGAAGACACCCAAATAACTTTGCCAGGGAGAGTGTCAGGGACCTGGCACGGAATGCACCAAGAGAAGGCAGCAGCACCTCCACTGGTGGAGCAACAGCTTCGGGAACACCACATGGAAGAATGGTCCCTAATGTGCAGCCGGTCTTTGCAGGCATAAAATTTCTATGCGTGGACTGTGATGAACTGCTCTGTTATGGGGAGCAGAGCGTTGAACTCATTGCTATGAAGAGAGAGGAACACCGCTGCTCTCCCCGTCCCTAATTTTTCACCTTTTTTTTGCTCCTGTTGAGCAGTTTTGAAATCCCTGGTTTTGTTTTTCCCCTGAAAAAAATACAAAAAAATATAAAACCGTTATAAAAAGTATAAAAAAATATTTTGAAAAAAAAGTTCTTTTCAGAGCTACCTCCAATTCTCAAAAAAGAGCTGTATTCTTTACATATTTTACAATTCTTTTTTTCAGAGAATGTGTACTGAATAAAGGAATTAATAAAATGAGTGAATGAAGGGGAGAAAGTGATAGAGGGATCAAGTGACAGAAGACAAGTGAGAGAAGGTGAGTTGTAAACAAGAGTGAGTTGAAGTGGAGAGAACGAAGGAGAGTGACAGGGAGTGACGGAAAGAAAGGAGTCAAGGTGAAAAAAGGGGATTCATAGTGAGAGAAAGAGGGTGATGGACGATAAAGTAATGGGACTGAGAGTAAGGCAAGGGGAGTGAGGGAGAAGGAAGGTGGACTGATTGAGAGTGAGTTGATGACAGTCAGTGTTTGAAGATGAGTGAGGGTAATTAAAGGGAAGTGACAGTGAGGGGACAGAGGGAGTGAGGCTAAGAGAGAGGGAGTGAGGAAAGGGGAGTGAGCATGTGAGAGGACAGAGGGAGTGAGAGAAGGAGTGAGTGAAGTGGAGTGGAGTAAGGTGAGTGAGGGAAGGGCAATGAGTGAGGGAGCGAAGGAAGGGAACAGAGGGGAACAGGACTGAAGCAAAGGTAGTAAGAGAAGGTGACTGGGGGATGAAAGTAAGGGGAAGGGGAATGAAGGATGGAGAATGAGGGGTAGTGAGGGAACCAGAGTAAGGGAACAGGAGTGAGGGAGGGTGAGAGAACGGCAGTGAGGATGAGTAAAGAGGGGTGATAGAGGGTGGATAAAGGCAAGTGAGAGTGAGACTAGGGGAGTGAGAGAGTGAGGAAACAGAGGGAGTGAAGGAAAGAGTGAGAGAAGGGGACTGAGTGAGGAACCAAAGAAAGATAAGTAAGGGAGTGTGGGAGAGTTAAAAGGAGTGAGCATGAGGAAAGGGGACTGAGAGAGTGAGGGGACGGAGGGAGTGAGGCTAGGAGACAGAGAGTGAGGGAAGGGGAGTGAGGATGTGAAAGGACAGATGGAGTGAGAGAAGGAGTGAGTGAAGTGGAGTAAGGTGAGTGAGGGAAGGGCAATGAGTGAGGGACCGAAGAAAGGGAACAGAGGGGAACAGGACTGAAGCAGAGGTACTAAGAGAAGGTGACTCGGGGATGAAAGTAAGGGGAATGAAGGATAGGGAATGAGGGGTAGTGAGGGAACCGGAGTAAGGGAACAGGAGTGAGGGAGGGTGAGAGAACGGCAGTGAGGATGAGTAAAGAGGGGTGATTGAGGGTGGATAAAGGCAAGTGAGAATGAGACTAGGGGACTGAGAGAGTGAGGAGACAGAGGGAGTGAGGCTAAGACAGAGGAAGTGAGGGAAGAGGAATGAGGATGTGACAGGACAGAGGGAGTGACAGAAGGAGTGAGTGAAGCGGAGTAAGGTGAGTGAGGGAAGGGCAATGAGTGAGGGAGCGAAGGAAGGGAACAGAGGGGAACAGGACTGAAGCAGAGGTACTAATAGAAGGTGACTGGGGGATGAAAGTAAGGGGAAGGGGAATGAAGGATAGGGAATGAAGGGTAGTGAGGGAACCGGAGTAAGGGTACAGCACTCTAAGCACATTAAATTATTTTTTTCACTCTAATTTTTTACACTGTTTTCCCCGTGGTGTGCTCAGGGTACGCATACCGGTAAGCGCCCATGTGTGCGCACCCTGAGCTTACTCCGCGAAATTTAAAAAAAAAACTAAAACTTTTTTTTGCCCTTCGGAGTCCTCCTTGGCCCCCCATATAAAACATAAGGGGGGCAGGGTGTCTCTACCCTGCCCCCTATCAACGTTTTCCACTTTCATTTTTCACCTCTTGTGTCTCTGTTCTTCTGAGTCACAAGATGGCGGACTATGCAGACCATTTAGAATGTTTACAGACACCCAAGAGCCAATTAGCTTTTGAAATTTAGAACTAATTAAAAATGTTTCTTTGGTTTTGAATTTGTGTGTGATGAAGTTTCATTGGTTTTCTACATGAATATACATGAAAAATGAGAGGGAAACACAGCCATTTTGTGATAGTACTCTTTGAGGTACATTTGTGAGGAATTTTTGGTGTTCTATTTCTGGTGTGAAATTTACACAGTACTAACTCTTCTACTGCTTTCTAAAAGGTGAGTTGTTAATTTGTAAGGGGAATTTAATACTTGATAAAGCTAGTTTTATATTATCTATTACTAAAAACGATAAATTAAAGTGATTTTTTTTCTGCAATTTAGAGCAAGAAATTTGAAAAGAATATGGATCTGAATGAGGACACCGTTGATATTATTTTTGAAATGTCTGCAACTTTTGATGAGGCGAGTTTTATTGAGGTCTTGAATGATCCTGTTGATAACACTATCCGTGAAGAAGACCTTTTTTTGAGAGGAGATGGAATGGGGGATTTTAATGATGAGACTTTGGATGCTGAATTAATCGAATGTTTGGACTATATTGAGTTCAAGGACTCATGTATGGAGACTTCTGATGAGGAGATTCCTGATAAGTTAATGTTAGAAGTTCTTTTAAATTATGAAAATTATGAAGAATAAATTTATATTTAGAAATTATAAATTGTTTGAGACATTTTTTATTATTCTATTTGTATTTTATGAGATAGTAGCGAAATGATTGTGGTATAAAGTGAGACTTATAGTATAGAGTGCAACATTTCTGAGTTACATAGTAAGTTTATGCACAGTTACTTCCCTTCTCCCACTATATTTTCTCCAATGTGCATTTCACATCTCTTCTTCATCTCATGCCTTCTTTCTCTCACTGTCTCTCTCTAATGTACACTATTGCCGCCATTTTGTGTACTTTCAGAAGACAGTGAAATGTAATGCTCCTAAGGTGGAGTGCAAGATCTGCCATACTGTACTTTCCAGAGGAGACCCCAGAAGGAAGTACAGTTTTGGTAATTCTACTATGATTCGGCACGTCCAGAGGAGGCACCCCCAGAACTATGCCCGGGAGAGTGTCAGGGCTCTGGCACGAGAGGCTCCAAGAGATGGTGCCTCTACTTCATCTGGAGGAGCAACTGTATCGGTGAGGGGGCGACCAGAGCAGCTAATCCCAAATATGTTTCCGGTCCAGGGAAGGCATGGCTTGGCAGTTCGGGCTGGACTGTTCCCATGAAGCACAGGGTCAGACTGATTTGCATATAGCCATGTCTGAACTGGGGTGGCAGAGTGGGCTAAAGAACGGTGATGGATTAAACCCAGATCTTTTGACTGGGTGTGAGTGTTTGATTGGTTCAGATGCTCCATCCATCACCACCCCATTTTGTACCGCTTTTGGCCACCATAAGTGTGGCAGGGTATGCTCAGACGTGAGTCTCTTGCTCACTTTGCCACTGGATTCAAGCAAGCCGGGCTGAAGACAGCTGTAATGCCAGAAACCGGTCCTCGCAAGCTTGTTTCCGGTCCAGGGAAGTCATGGCTTGGCCGTTCGGGCTGGACTATTCCCATGAGGCACAGGGTCAGACTGATTTGCATATAGCCATGTCTGAACTGGGGTGGCAGAGTGGGCTAAAGAACAGTGATGGATTAAACCCAGGTCTTTTGACTGGGTGTGAGTGTTTGATTGGTTCAGATGCTCCATCCATCACCACCCCCTTTTGTACCGCTTTTGGCCGCCATAAGTGTGGCAGGGTATGCTCAGACGTGAGTCCCTTGCTCACTTTGCCACTGGATTCAAGCAAGCCAGGCTGAAGACGGCTGTAATGCCAGAAACCGGTCCTCCGAAGCTTGTTTCCGGTCCAGGGAAGGCATGGCTTGGCAGTTCGGGCTGGACTGTTCCCATGAGGCACAGGGTCAGACTGATTTGCATATAGCCATGTCTGAACTGGGGTGGCAGAGTGGGCTAAAGAACGCTGATGGATTAAACCCTGATCTTTTGACTGGGTGTGAGTGTTTGATTGGTTCAGATGCTCCGTCCATCACCACCCCCTTTTGTACCGCGATCCCAAATATTCAGCCTGTTTTTAATGAGGCCTCCATCAAATGCAAACATTGTGATGCCCTACTTTGTTACGGGGAACAAAGTATTATGATCATTGTTCGAGCATTAGAGAATCACTGCTGCCGTCCCCAGCCCTAATTTTAGTGAGAGAGGAAAGGAAAATGAGTGAGGTACGAGATGGGAAGGGAAGCGAAGTAGGGGGATTGAAAGAAGGTGAGTGTGTGAGTATAACTAAGTTATAGGGAGTGAGCGTGACAGAAGAGGAGTGAGAGACTAAAGAGATGGAGAGAATGAGGCTGACAGAGAGAAAATGAGGTAAGGGGAGTGTAGAAGTAAGAAGATAGAGGGAGTAAGACAAGGAATTAGTGAAGTGGATTAAGGAGAGTAAGGGAAGGGAAAACAGTGAAAGAGCGAAGGATGGGAATAGAGAGGAAGGAAAGTAAAGGAGAAGGTCTGAAAGAAGATGAGTGTGAGAGTATGGCTCAGTAATAGGGAGTGAGCATGATAGAAGAGTAAGAGACTAAGAGGATGGAGAGAATGGGAATAACACAGAGAGAGTGGGAAAAGGGGAGTGAGTAAGTTAGAGGACAGAGGGATTGACAGAAGCAGTTACTGAACTGCACAAAGAGGAGTAAGGGAAGGGAAAAGAGTGAAGGAGTGAAGGATGGGAAAAGAGAGGAAGGAAAGTAAAGGAGAAGGTCTGAAAGAAGGTGAGTGTAGGAGTATGGCTGAGTTATAGGGAGTGAGCGTGATAGAAAAGGAGTGAGAGACTAAGAGGACAGAGAGAATGAGGCTAACAGAGAGAGAATGAGGGAAGGGGAGTGTACACGTAAGAGGACAGAGGGAGTAAGAGAAGGAGTTAGTATAGTGGAAAAAGAAAGTAAGGGAAGAGAAAAGAGTGAAGGAGCAAAGGAAGGAAAGAGAGAGGAAGCAAACTAAAGAAGAAGGTCTGAAAGAAGGTGAGTGTGGGAGTATAGCTGAGTTATAGGCAGTGAGCGTAACAGAAGAGAAGTGAGAGACGAAGGGGATGGAGAGAATGAGGCTAACAAAAAGAGATTGAGGGAAGGGGAGTGTAGAAGTAAGAGGACAGAGAAAGAAAGAGAAGGAGTAAGTGAAGTGGAGTAAGGAGAGTAAAGGAAGGGAAAAAAATAAAACAATGAAGTAAGAGAAGAGAGAGGAAAGAAAATAAAGGAGAAGGCCTGAAAGAAGGTGAGTGTAAGAGAAAAATGTGAAAAAAGAGAGTAAACGTGGGGATTCAGAATAAGTGAGGCAAGCGCAATAAGGGAACAGAGGTGTGGGAATATCAAAGAAGAGTAGTGAGGTTATGGAAAACAGTATAGTGAAAATAAATATTGTACATGAAACTTACCTTATAAGTAATGTAAATTTAATATCATATTTCCATTAAAATGTATATCTGTGAAAGACAAAAAAATAGATTATTTATAATATATATTTTAGAATACAAGAGACAAAGTAAGATAAGTAAGGGAGTGTGGGTGATGGAAGAGGAGTGAGAGAGTAACAGGATTGAAAGACTGAAGCTAAGAGACAGGGAGTGAGGGAAAGGGAGTGAGGATGTGAGAGGACAGAGGAAGTGAGAGAAGGAGTGAGTGAAGTGTAATAAGGTGAGTGAGAGAAGGGGAATTATTGAGGAAACAAAGAAAGAAAACAACGGGAAGGTGAGTGAAGTAGAGTGACTGACAGCTGGAAAGTAGTGAATGGGAGAGAGGCAAAGGGCAGTGAAGGAGTGGTTAATAAGAATAAGTGAGGAAAGTAGAATATGGGAAGGGAGGTGAGGGAGAGTGAAAAAAGGCCAGTGAGGGTGAGTTAAGAAGAGTGATAGAGGGTGGAAATAGGTGAGTGAGCATAAGAGAATGGGAAAGTAATATATATTTAATAATAATTTCAACATCATGTTAAATGGTTTATTTTTGCTGTTCTCAGAATATATTGAATTTCACTTAAAACAGTGACTTCAATGGTACTCATCATATAACAGCGGGCAAAAAGATAACACAATCAAAATGATTGTGTTTAAAAAACCCATTGAATAATTGATTAAATAATGTAAAATTTTAAAAACCATATCTAAACTCACTTTTGATCCATCCACTTTTCCACGAGGCCAAATAGTATATGGAAAGTCCTTTTCTATGGAAATTAGTCCAGAGTATTCTTAATGTCTCATTTACCCGACTTTCTGAAAGAAAAGCTCCAACATCTTTTACATTATGAAACAAGAGTTTTACTTCCACCTCTAGCTTACTTTTTATAAATAATTTCTATAATACTCACAGCACACACTATATGATAAACACATACTATCTCTATGAGAACTACATGTTTTTTATTATCTTCATCACTCTCATTCAGAAAGTAATTTTGAAGAGCAAACTAAGTTATATTAACTGCTGCAATCTTCATAGGCCAATTACCTTCCCTAAAATTTCGGTTGTAAGAACACTAGGTAAGAATTTAGTAAGTCAGAAGACAAACGTTGTTTGAAAGTCAATTGAGTATCATTACGGAGCTTCCAACCTTTTTGACATTTTAAATAACATGTGTAATGTCCTGATGTTGTTGAAGGACCATCATGGTAAATAATTGCTGCAGTTGTAAAGGTTCTTCCTGAAATTGATAATTGAGAAGCCACAAAATTTTTAATTAAAGTTGTCAATTAAGTTCCATCAGGTCTACATTGTTGGAACATTAAAATAACATACTGTCCATATCTTCTTAAAAATAAAGTTGATAGCATTGCAGATTTACATTGACTACAGACCATATTTTGATTTGCTGCTCTAACTACATTATTAAAAGACACTGATTTGCAGTCTGGTAAAGTCAAATATATAAATCGTTCAGTGTCTACTGCAGTACTACTTGAAAAGCAGCATTTGTCACAGTTATAAGAAAGGCCAAAAAGATTTTCTACATCTACACCTTCATCTTGCAAAACAACAAGCATATACATTAGAAATTCCTGACAATCTTGCTGAATATTCTGTGAAAATTGATTTAGACCAGAACATATGTCTAAAACCTTTCGAATTTCAGAAAAACTTTGTATTTTTGTTCTATCACTGCTACATTTCTCTAATACAGAATTTAATAAACAACAAAGTGTTTGATCACGATTTTCAGCAATCTGTTCTTTTACAGTTTGGAGAAAAAAAACAACATTAACCACTACATTAGCATAGCAGTTGACACCAGAACTATTTTCAAATTGAAATCCAACAACATCTTTAACTGAATCCATTTCCTTTCTGCTTACAATTACTGTTTCATCTACTTTTTTTCTTTTTGCTACAACTTCACAACAATTGTTCTCATTTCTACTTTTTCGGCCTACCACACGCTTTTCAAACAGAGGATATTGAGGTAAATTTGGAGCATACTCTCTTCTTAACCTATTATATCCTTTTACACAATTTAGATCTGCATTAATCGTTGTCTCATCAAAATCAATCAAGTACACTCCAGATAAAGTTCTGACTCGAGATAAAGCAACATATGCCATACCCTCCTTGAACACAGAATTTCCAATATTCACCAAAGCACTATCAACACTTAAACCTTGAGATTTATGAATAGTTACTGCATATGCCAAAGAAACAGGAAACTGTTTTCTGCGCACATATAAATCTTTCACTAGCAAAAAACGAGCAGAACAACGACTGATTTGTTGTACTTCTTCAAAACCATCAAATTTAATTTGTATAATTTCAATTCCATCTCTATTTCGGTAATTCACAAAATCCACAACATGACCCATTGCTCCATTTACTAAACCTCTTTCCACATGTAAATTACGTCGTAAAATTATACGACAATTTAAAGATGCATACAGTCTTTTCCATACCAGCAGTTTTAGATATTGTCTTCTCTAAAGAATCTAATTTTGATTTCAACTTTTCTGACAAAATAATAGTTGCTCCTTCATGTTCTATTTTATCATTAGCTTCCAGTTTCACAATTTCTTGATTTTCCAACTTTAACATTTTGGTGTTGAAGATTGAACATTCTTGCAGAGTTGGCATCAAGCATATGACAGATTTGTTTTCAAGAATTTTCTTAAAAATATTCTCTGGGAGAATATTTTCCTTTGGAAACAAATTTGAAATTAATTGCCCATGTAAAGCTTCTTTGCCATGCTCAGTTAGTTTCCCAATTCTTTCATCTTGTAGAATATTTTTATAATCTTCATCCTTTGCCTGTCGCATATTTTGAAGTAGTTCTGCATATTTGAAATGTAACCATATGTTAACATTTCCAATGCTTCCTAAGCACTTCCTGGTATCTTCATGCGTAAGCATTTTAAACACTGGCTGTCATTTCACTGGAGTTAGTTGCAGTAGATCTCCAAAAACAATGATGTGTTTGCCTCCAAATAACACATCATAGTCTGTTTTAAGAGTTTCTTGCATTCTTAAATGCACAAAAGCAAGCATTACATTTGATACCATGCTTACTTCATCAATGATAAGAAGTTTCATTTTCTTTAGGACTCTTGAAACTTCACAACAAGCTTCTCCAGATAGCTTGTGGTATTGTAATTTGTTATCATGCTCCACTGGCAGCATCAATAAGCGATGTAAAGTAATCCCTTTAATGTTGTGTGCTGCCAACCCAGTTGGTTCAGAAAAGGGGGTGGTGATGAACAGAGTGCCTGATTTAAGCAGACCACTCTTACCCAGTCCAAAGATCAGGGCTTGATCCATCACCGTTTTTTAGCTCACTGCACCATCCCAGCTCAGAACTTGGCTATATGCAAATTAGTCTGTTCCTGTCCCAGTGCATGATGGGAACAGGGCAAACCAAACTACCAAGCCAATTCTTATACTGGGAAGGAAACAAGCTTCCGGGGACCGGTTTCTGCCATTTCAGGCGTCGTCGGCCCGGCTTGCTTGAATACTGATGGTGCAATGAGCAAGGGACTCACATCTGAGTATACCCTTCCACGCTTATGGTGGACAAAATGATTCAGAAAAGGGGGTGGTGATGAACAGAGTGCCTGAATTAAGCAGACCACTCTTACCCAGTCCAAAGATCAGGGCTTGATCCATCACCGCTTTTTAGCTCACTGCACCATCCCAGCTCAGAACTTGGCTATATGCAAATTAGTCTGTTCCTGTCCCAGTGCATGATGGGAACAGGGCAAACCAAACTACCAAGCCAATTCTTATACTGGGAAGGAAACAAGCTTCCGGGGACCGGTTTCTGCCATTTCAGGCGTCGTCGGCCCGGCTTGCTTGAATACTGATGGTGCAATGAGCAAGGGACTCACATCTGAGTATACCCTTCCACGCTTATGGTGGACAAAATGATTCAGAAAAGGGGGTGGTGATGAACAGAGTGCCTGAATTAAGCAGACCACTCTTACCCAGTCCAAAGATCAGGGCTTGATCCATCACCGCTTTTTAGCTCACTGCACCATCCCAGCTCAGAACTTGGCTATATGCAAATTAGTCTGTTCCTGTCCCAGTGCATGATGGGAACAGGGAAAACCAAACTACCAAGCCAATTCTTATACTGGGAAGGAAACAAGCTTCCGGGGACCGGTTTCTGCCATTTCAGGCGTCGTCGGCCCGGCTTGCTTGAATCCTGATGGTGCAATGAGCAAGGGACTCACATCTGAGTATACCCTTCCACGCTTATGGTGGACAAAATGATTCAGAAAAGGGGGTGGTGATGAACAGAGTGCCTGAATTAAGCAGACCACTCTCACCCAGTCCAAAGATCAGGGCTTGATCCATCACCGTTTTTTAGCTCACTGCACCATCCCAGCTCAGAACTTGGCTATATGCAAATTAGTCTGTTCCTGTCCCAGTGCATGATGGGAACAGGGCAAACCAAGCTACCAAGCCAATTCTTATACTGGGAAGGAAACAAGCTTCCGGGGACCGGTTTCTGCCATTTCAGGCGTCATCGGCCCGGCTTGCTTGAATCCTGATGGTGCAATGAGCAAGGGACTCACATCTGAGTATACCCTTCCACGCTTATGGTGGACAAAATGATTCAGAAAAGGGGGTGGTGATGAACAGAGTGCCTGAATTAAGCAGACCACTCTTACCCAGTCCAAAGATCAGGGCTTGATCCATCACCGTTTTTTAGCTCACTGCACCATCCCAGCTCAGAACTTGGCTATATGTAAATTAGTCTGTTCCTGTCCCAGTGCATGATGGGAACAGGGCCAACCAAACTACCAAGCCAATTCTTATACTGGGAAGGAAACAAGCTTGCGGGGACCGGTTTCTGCCATTTCAGGCGTCGTCGGCCCGGCTTGCTTGAATCCTGATGGTGCAATGAGCAAGGGACTCACATCTGAGTATACCCTTCCACGCGTATGGTGGACAAAATGATTCAGAAAAGGGGGTGGTGATGAACAGAGTGCCTGAATTAAGCAGACCACTCTTACCCAGTCCAAAGATCAGGGCTTGATCCATCACCGTTTTTTAGCTCACTGCACCATCCCAGCTCAGAACTTGGCTATATGCAAATTAGTCTGTTCCTGTCCCAGTGCATGATGGGAACAGGGCAAACCAAACTACCAAGCCAATTCTTATACTGGGAAGGAAACAAGCTTCCGGGGACCGGTTTCTGCCATTTCAGGCGTCGTCGGCCCGGCTTGCTTGAATCCTGATGGTGCAATGAGCAAGGGACTCACATCTGAGTATACCCTTCCACGCTTATGGTGGACAAAATGATTCAGAAAAGGGGGTGGTGATGAACAGAGTGCCTGAATTAAGCAGACCACTCTTACCCAGTCCAAAGATCAGGGCTTGATCCATCACCGTTTTTTAGCTCACTGCACCATCCCAGCTCAGAATTTGGCTATATGCAAATTAGTCTGTTCCTGTCCCAGTGCATGATGGGAACAGAGCAAACCAAACTACCAAGCCAATTCTTATACTGGGAAGGAAACAAGCTTCCGGGGACCGGTTTCTGCCATTTCAGGCGTCGTCGGCCATGCTTGCTTGAATCCTGATGGTGCAATTAGCAAGGGACTCACATCTGAGTATACCCTTCCATGCTTATGGTGGACAAAATGATTCAGAAAAGGGGGTGGTGATGAACAGAGTGCCTGAATTAAGCAGACCACTCTTACCCAGTCCAAAGATCAGGGCTTGATCCATCACCGTTTTTTAGCTCACTGCACCATCCCAGCTCAGAACTTGGCTATATGCAAATTAGTCTGTTCCTGTCCCAGTGCATGATGGGAACAGGGCAAACCAAACTACCAAGCCAATTCTTATACTGGGAAGGAAACAAGCTTCCGGGGACCAGTTTCTGCCATTTCAGGCGTCGTCGGCCCGGCTTGCTTGAATCCTGATGGTGCAATGAGCAAGGGACTCACATCTGAGTATACCCTTCCACGCTTATGGTGGACAAAATGATTCAGAAAAGGGGGTGGTGATGAACAGAGTGCCTGAATTAAGCAGACCACTCTTACCCAGTCCAAAGATCAGGGCTTGATCCATCACCGCTTTTTAGCTCACTGCACCATCCCAGCTCAGAACTTGGCTATATGCAAATTAGTCTGTTCCTGTCCCAGTGCATGATGGGAACAGGGCAAACCAAACTACCAAGCCAATTCTTATACTGGGAAGGAAACAAGCTTCCGGGGACCGGTTTCTGCCATTTCAGGCGTCGTCGGCCCGGCTTGCTTGAATCCTGATGGTGCAATGAGCAAGGAACTCACATCTGAGTATACCCTTCCACGCTTATGGTGGACAAAATGATTCAGAAAAGGGGGTGGTGATGAACAGAGTGCCTGAATTAAGCAGACCACTCTTACCCAGTCCAAAGATCAGGGCTTGATCCATCACCGTTTTTTAGCTCACTGCACCATCCCAGCTCAGAACTTGGCTATATGCAAATTAGTCTGTTCCTGTCCCAGTGCATGATGGGAACAGGGCAAACCAAACTACCAAGCCAATTCTTATACTGGGAAGGAAACAAGCTTCCGGGGACCGGTTTCTGCCATTTCAGGCTTCGTCGGCCCGGCTTGCTTGAATCCTGATGGTGCAATGAGCAAGGGACTCACATCTGAGTATACCCTTCCACGCTTATGGTGGAAAAAATGATTCAGAAAAGGGGGTGGTGATGAACAGAGTGCCTGAATTAAGCAGACCACTCTTACCCAGTCCAAAGATCAGGGCTTGATCCATCACCGTTTTTTAGCTCACTGCACCATCCCAGCTCAGAACTTGGCTATATGCAAATTAGTCTGTTCCTGTCCCAGTGCATGATGGGAACAGGGCAAACCAAACTACCAAGCCAATTCTTATACTGGGAAGGAAACAAGCTACCGGGGACCGGTTTCTGCCATTTCAGGCGTCGTCGGCCCGGCTTGCTTGAATCCTGATGGTGCAATGAGCAAGGGACTCACATCTGAGTATACCCTTCCACGCTTATGGTGGACAAAATGATTCAGAAAAGGGGGTGGTGATGAACAGAGTGGCTGAATTAAGCAGACCACTCTTACCCAGTCCAAAGATCAGGGCTTGATCCATCACCGTTTTTAGCTCACTGCACCATCCCAGCTCAGAACTTGGCTATATGCAAATTAGTCTGCTCCTGTCCCAGTGCATGATGGGAACAGGGCAAACCAAACTACCAAGCCAATTCTTATACTGGGAAGGAAACAAGCTGCCATTTCAGGCGTCGTCGGCCCGGCTTGCTTGAATCCTGATGGTGCAATGAGCAAGGGACTCACATCTGAGTATACCCTTCCAACCGTGAGTCCCTTGCCCACTGCTCCATCAGGATTCAAGCAAGCTGGGCCGATGACGGCTGAAATGCCAGAAACCGGTCCCCGGAAGCTTGTCTCCTTTCTGGTGAAGAATTGGCTTGGTAGTTTGGTCTGCCCAGTTCCCATGATGCACTGGGCCAGGGACAGACTAATTTGCATATAGCCAGGTTCTGAGCTGGGATGGGGCAGTAAGCTAAATAACGGTGATGCATCAAGCCCTGATCTTTGGACTGGGTAAGAGTGGTCTGCTTAATTCAGACACTCTGTTCATCACCACCCCCTTTTCTGAATCGTTTTTGGCCACTATAGGTGTGGCAGGGTATACTCAGACATGAGTCCCTTGCTCACTGCTCCATCAGGATTCAAGCAAGCCGGGCCGATGACGGCTGAAATGCCAGAAACCGGTCCCCGGAAGCTTGTCTCCTTTCTGGTGAAGAATTGGCTTGGTAGTTTGGTCTGCCGTGTTCCCATGATGCACTGGGCCAGGGACAGATTAATTTGCATATAGCCAGGTTCTGAGCTGGGATGGGGCAGTGAGCTAAATAACGGTGATGGATCAAGCCCTGATCTTTGGACTGGGTAAGAGTGGTCTTCTTAATTCAGACACTCTGTTCATCACCACCCCCTTTTCTGAATCGTTTTTGGCCACTATAGGTGTGGCAGGGTATACTCAGACATGAGTCCCTTGCTCACTGCTACATCATGATTCAAGCAAGCCGGGCCGATGACGGCTGAAATGCCAGAAACCGGTCCCCGGAAGCTTGTCTATTTTCTGGTGAAGAATTGGCTTGGTAGTTTGGTCTGCCCTGTTCCCATGATGCACTGGGCCAGGGACAGACTAATTTGCATATAGCCAGGTTCTGAGCTGGGATGGGGCAGTGAGCTAAATAATGGTGATGGATCAAGCCCTGATCTTTGAACTGGGTAAGAGTGGTCTGCTTAATTCAGACACTCTGTTCATCACCACCCCCTTTTCTGAATCGTTTTTGGCCACTATAGGTGTGGCAGGGTATACTCAGACATGAGTCCCTTGCTCACTGCTCCATCAGGATTCAAGCAAGCCGGGCCGATGACGGCTGAAATGCCAGAAACCGGTCGCCGGAAGCTTGTCTCCTTTCTGGTGAAGAATTGGCTTGGTAGTTTGGTCTGCCCTGTTCCCATGATGCACTGGGCCAGGGACAGACTAATTTGCATATAGCCAGGTTCTGAGCTGGGATGGGGCAGTGAGCTAAATAACGGTGATGGATCAAGCCCTGATCTTTGGACTGGGTAAGAGTGGTCTGCTTAATTCAGACACTCTGTTCATCACCACCCCCTTTTTTGAATCGTTTTTGGCCACTATAGGTGTGGCAGGGTATACTCAGACATGAGTCCCTTGCTCACTGCTCCATCAGGATTCAAGCAAGCCGGGCCGATGACGGCTGAAATGCCAGAAACCAGTCCCCGGAAGCTTGTCTCCTTTCTGGTGAAGAATTGGCTTGGTAGTTTGGTCTGCCCTGTTCCCATGATTCACTGGGCCGGGGACAGACTAATTTGCATATAGCCAGGTTCTGAGCTGGGATGGGGCAGTGAGCTAAATAACGGTGATGGATCAAGCCCTGATCTTTGGACTGGGTAAGAGTGTTCTGCTTAATTCAGACACTCTGTTCATCACCACCCCCTTTTCTGAATCGTTTTTGGCCACTATAGGTGTGGCAGGGTATACTCAGACATGAGTCCCTTGCTCACTGCTCCATCATGATTCAAGCAAGCCGGGCCGATGACGGCTGAAATGCCAGAAACCGGTCCCCGGAAGCTTGTCTATTTTCTGGTGAAGAATTGGCTTGGTAGTTTGGTCTGCCCTGTTCCCATGATGCACTGGGCCAGGGACAGACTAATTTGCATATAGCCAGGTTCTGAGCTGGGATGGGGCAGTGAGCTAAATAATGGTGATGGATCAAGCCCTGATCTTTGAACTGGGTAAGAGCGGTCTGCTTAATTCAGACACTCTGTTC
Source organism: Lissotriton helveticus (assembly GCF_964261635.1). Classification (NCBI taxonomy): domain Eukaryota; kingdom Metazoa; phylum Chordata; class Amphibia; order Caudata; family Salamandridae; genus Lissotriton; species Lissotriton helveticus. The sequence continues at coordinate 825,934,840 of NC_136057.1, forward strand.
ATCACCACCCCCTTTTCTGAATCGTTTTTGGCCACTATAGGTGTGGCAGGGTATACTCAGACATGAGTCCCTTGCTCACTGCTCCATCAGGATTCAAGCAAGCCGGGCCGATGACGGCTGAAATGCCAGAAACCGGTCGCCGGAAGCTTGTCTCCTTTCTGGTGAAGAATTGGCTTGGTAGTTTGGTCTGCCCTGTTCCCATGATGCACTGGGCCAGGGACAGACTAATTTGCATATAGCCAGGTTCTGAGCTGGGATGGGGCAGTGAGCTAAATAACGGTGATGGATCAAGCCCTGATCTTTGGACTGGGTAAGAGTGGTCTGCTTAATTCAGACACTCTGTTCATCACCACCCCCTTTTCTGAATCGTTTTTGGCCACTATAGGTGTGGCAGGGTATACTCAGACATGAGTCCCTTGCTCACTGCTCCATCAGGATTCAAGCAAGCCGGGCCGATGACGGCTGAAATGCCAGAAACCAGTCCCCGGAAGCTTGTCTCCTTTCTGGTGAAGAATTGGCTTGGTAGTTTGGTCTGCCCTGTTCCCATGATGCACTGGGCCGGGGACAGACTAATTTGCATATAGCCAGGTTCTGAGCTGGGATGGGGCAGTGAGCTAAATAACGGTGATGGATCAAGCCCTGATCTTTGGACTGGGTAAGAGTGTTCTGCTTAATTCAGACACTCTGTTCATCACCACCCCCTTTTCTGAATCGTTTTTGGCCACTATAGGTGTGGCAGGGTATACTCAGACATGAGTCCCTTGCTCACTGCTCCATCAGGATTCAAGCAAGCCGGGCCGATGACGGCTGAAATGCCACAAACCGGTCCCCGGAAGCTTGTCTCCTTTCTGGTGAAGAATTGGCTTGGTAGTTTGGTCTGCCCTGTTCCCATGATGCACTGGGCCAGGGACAGACTAATTTGCATATAGCCAGGTTCTGAGCTGGGATGGGGCAGTGAGCTAAATAACGGTGATGGATCAAGCCCTGATCTTTGGACTGGGTAAGAGTGTTCTGCTTAATTCAGACACTCTGTTCATCACCACCCCCTTTTCTGAATCGTTTTTGGCCACTATAGGTGTGGCAGGGTATACTCAGACATGAGTCCCTTGCTCACTGCTCCATCAGGATTCAAGCAAGCCGGGCCGATGACGGCTGAAATGCCAGAAACTGGTCCCCGGAAGCTTGTCTCCTTTCTGGTGAAGAATTGGCTTGGTAGTTTGATCTGCCCTGTTCCCATGATGCACTGGGCCAGGGACAGACTAATTTGCATATAGCCAGGTTCTGAGCTGGGATGGGGCAGTGAGCTAAATAACGGTGATGGATCAAGCCCTGATCTTTGGACTGGGTAAGAGTGGTCTGCTTAATTCAGACACTCTGTTCATCACCACCCCCTTTTCTGAATCGTTTTTGGCCACTATAGGTGTGGCAGGGTATACTCAGACATGAGTCCCTTGCTCACTGCTCCATCAGGATTCAAGCAAGCCGGGCCGATGACGGCTGAAATGCCAGAAACCGGTCCCCGGAAGCTTGTCTATTTTCTGGTGAAGAATTGGCTTGGTAGTTTGATCTGCCCTGTTCCCATGATGCACTGGGCCAGGGACAGACTAATTTGCATATAGCCAGGTTCTGAGCTGGGATGGGGCAGTGAGCTAAATACGGTGATGGATCAAGCCCTGATCTTTGGACTGGGTAAGAGTGGTCTGCTTAATTCAGACACTCTGTTCATCACCACCCCCTTTTCTGAATCGTTTTTGGCCACTATAGGTGTGGCAGGGTATACTCAGACATGAGTCCCTTGCTCACTGCTCCATCAGGATTCAAGCAATCCGGGCCGATGACGGCTGAAATGCCAGAAACCGGTCCCCGGAAGCTTGTCTCCTTTCTGGTGAAGAATTGGCTTGGTAGTTTGGTCTGCCCTGTTCCCATGATGCACTGGGCCAGGGACAGACTAATTTGCATATAGCCAGGTTCTGAGCTGGGATGGGGCAGTGAGCTAAATACGGTGATGGATCAAGCCCTGATCTTTGGACTGGGTAAGAGTGGTCTGCTTAATTCAGACACTCTGTTCATCACCACCCCCTTTTCTGAATCGTTTTTGGCCACTATAGGTGTGGCAGTGTATACTCAGACATGAGTCCCTTGCTCACTGCTCCATCAGGATTCAAGCAAGCCGGGCCGATGACGGCTGAAATGCCAGAAACCGGTCCCCGGAAGCTTGTCTCCTTTCTGGTGAAGAATTGGCTTGGTAGTTTGGTCTGCCCTGTTCCCATGATGCACTGGACCAGGGACAGACTAATTTGCATATAGCCAGGTTCTGAGCTGGGATGGGGCAGTGAGCTAAATAACGGTGATGGATCAAGCCCTGATCTTTGGACTGGGTAAGAGTGGTCTGCTTAATTCAGACACTCTGTTCATCACCACCCCTTTTCTGAATCGCCAACCCAGTTGGAGCAGTAACATCACAAGAGAGCGATGACTCCGTTGTTTTCTGCAAATATGTTGCAATCGCTTTAAACAGGAAACTTTTCCCAGTTCCTGCTTCTCCACTCACATACAGTCGGATAGGTACAAATGATGTACATGAGCACTCTTTTTTCTCATGAGATAAACCATGCTCAATTTGTTGTGTGACTTGATCATATATTTGTCTCTTCTCAACGTTTAGTTCTTTTTCCAAATCTTCTAAGTAAACTCCATCCTCCTGAGCTTGTTCCATGGCTCTTTCAACTTCATCCATGGCAGTGGCACCTTCATTTTGTATAATAGGTCCTCCTAGTGGATCCTGACTCAATGAAGCAGAACTCTGACTATCTTGAGAACTGTCTCTAGCAATCTCTGCTGCAATTGTAGCTTCTTGCTGTATTTCCTCATTCAACATTTGCAGATAATTTGAAGTCTATCGTATCCTTGGTTGCATTGAACGAATCTTCATAAGTAAGAAAATCTCCAAGTAGTTCCTCTTCTCTACGCCAAGGCTTAAAGAGTTGCAAAAGAGCTAAGTAATAAAATTCCCTTTTGTCTGGAGAATCACAACTCAATTTTCGATGATTAATCAAATGGCCTATTCTTTGTTTTACTAGACAGCCTTCACAACCAATTACAGCATATACACCTTTATTGATGTCTTCTGTGACGTTCTTTTTAAAAATGTAGGTTTTCAGAACTTCATAGAGACAAGCGTTCTCAAGGTGAGTACTTCTATTTGGATAGTATGTATCCAACATGTTTGTCTTCAAAATATCTGTACTGTCTGGTTCTTTCTCCGCCAAATACTCTATTCCTTGTACAGATTTCAAAACTCGGTTTCGTGTTGCAGCAAGACCTAGACTCACCCAAATAATGGTTCTAGATTTGGCATATAGACTTGCTGATGATAACCGATCAGAACATTCATATGCTCCAATTTCTCGATGCGACAACATCTTTAGACTGTAACTGTATATTTTCTTGCTTAGACTCTTTTAATGTGAAATTTCCTCCCACATTTCCTTCAGTTCCATTTTTTCTGATTTTGTGATGTAAGAGGTCACATATCGAGCCACAGCAATAGAGTTGTCAGCCACATATTGAATATCCATGTCAGCATTCCACATTGACAACATGACTGGGTTGTAGTCATTTATAAATTTGGATTCCTCAATGTAGGAGAGTAGGGTCTGCTATCCTATGGTCACCCCAAATTTTTGCTTTTTGCTTCACTGGTTTATGACTTAATGTGGCTGTGGGCCTGCTAATCAGACCCACAGCCTGCTGTTCTCTCTCTAAATTGTTACCCATGCACTTTAGGTGCATAACGACATTGGAACTGGTTCACCCCCCTGTAACAGTGTACCCAGGTACCCAGGGCCTAGGTGCTTCCAAGGCCTACCAGGGGCTGCAGCATGTATTGTGCCACCCCTGGCCTGGCCTCCATATTTGACACAACTGGCTGATCACTCAGCTGGGGTAAGTCAGTGTAACCACCCCTTACTTAGGTGTAGTATGCCTATACCTAACCTATAATGGACACATATGTCCCTATCAGCCACTCCTATGGAAGGCCTCATAAATCCTGGAGGCAGAGTGCTTGGGAATATGTGAGATAGTGCTCTGGCATGAGCTGAGCCTGTCTGCAGCTTTCGGAACCATGTCCTTTAGCTGTTTCATGATACTGCCATACCATATACTCTTAAGTGCATTATGAACCTCGCGGTTAAATGCTATCTTTGGTTTGGCTTTATCAAAACATGTCGAGTAAGGTGTCATACGAATTGGAATACTACCCCCTCGCCAGTTCTGGCGACGGGGGTAGCATTCCACCCTTCTAGAGGGACATGACATGTACCTAACCTGAACCCCGGTTAAAGTTAAACAGAGCCTCAGCATCACAAAATGGATGCTGCCACCACAGACACAAGTCTGACCTCCTGCTGCTGGGAGTCCTTCCAGCGAGGGCAGCTTGGACAAAGGGTTTCCTGCCTTGGGAGGTGCTAGCACCACCCCAGACAGGATTTTGTGTATTGGGTGGGACAGGACTGAATAGAATCAGACATGCCTGGGGCACACAAGGTGTCCCTGTGCATAGGCCAGTTCAAACCGGTGCTGGGGCCTTCCAGCCCCAGTCCTGGCGTGAAACTGGACAAAGGAAAGGGGGTGTAACCACTCCCCTTCCTGGTCCCACCCAGAGGAGGGACCTAGTAGGTGATCCGGCCCCCCAGATTCGAATAAGAGTGGGAGCTGTGTCCTGAGACTTCAGATCATCCTGAATCAACTTGAAACTAAGAAGACGACTGGACTTCGACATTCTGCTGCACAGAAGACTGAAGAGCATCTCCCTTGTGGCCTAGGAGTGGCCACCCTGTGAACACAGGCACCATCCAGCAACTCGATGTCTGCTTTGCCGCCGCCTCCCGCCGAAGCCCGAGCCCAGAGCCTGACAAGACCCAGACTCCCAGACCTCTCACAGTCCGATCCACAGTCCCTGCAATGAAGGGACCCATGGAGGCACCGAGAGACGTGGGACCGGACCTCTTGAAAGACCCCCGAGAAGCTGACTGCGCAGTATCCAAGACACCCTCGACACTGTGCTTTGGGCTTTGAGAAGCCCCAACCTCGAGTAGCCCTTGCACCAAAGATCAGCCCCCCCGCATCTACACGATCTGCGTGGGGCCCTTTTGCACCGTGCCACTTGACGCGCCATCCTGGCCACTTGCCACGTGGCTAGCGGCCATCTTGGCAATTAAAACGACAAACTACACCACTGGTCTGGTTGCTCCAGACTGGCCCTTGCTCCCCTGAAAAGGAGCAGCCTCTCTGACCTTGCTGGTCCGGGTGAGAAGCTTGAATCACTTCCTGTGTGGCTTGCTTTAGCCAAGGCCTGGTTACTCCAATCAAGTTGCCGACACGGCCATCAGCGAGAGCCTACGTGGGACAGCTCGTGACCGACTCCTGGACATCCTTGACTTCTTCGTGTCTACGTGGCTGCAGAGACAATCTTCACGACATCACCTGTTTGCGCCCGATATCGCCTGGTTCCTTCCTGGTTCCATGGTAGTCACTGGCTAGTGACTTTGAACATTGTCCCATCTGCTTTCAGGTCTTCACCTCTTCAGATCCACCCTTGGATCCACCGGAACTCTTCACATCGAGCCGCCTGCAGCATCTTCAGCTCCAAGCACCATCGACCTGCGTGACGAAACCCGACACTACTTCGACCCTGTGCACCCGCTTCCTGTGGGTGAGGTAACTCAGCAACACCGGTGTTCCCACACTGGTATACACCTCTAGTGTCTGTGTCTAAAGTTTCATCCTTCTAGGTCACTCGGAAGGTTCCTTAATAACTAACTTTGTAACTTTTACGCACCATTGACATTGCATTGGTAATGCGTGCACTTTCTGCACTGCACCCGAGTCCCGCGGGCCTTTCCCGACTTCTTCACTGCTAGTCCCGAACAGCTCCAGCGATTCCCCAGGCCCTAGGCCTCTTCACTTTCCCCATAGTGGTTCTTATACCACTATTTTAGTATATGGTTTAGGTGGCCCCTAGGGCTCATCCATAATTGTGCAACTTATGTATATTTAAACTGTGTTTTGTTTTAACGCATTTGCTTCTGTGCTCATAAAGAGTATCAGGGTTATTTGTAGAAATAAATCTATATATATTTTCAATATATATCTGTGTGGTATCCTTTCATTTGGTATTCAAGGGATTCTGTATGGTAAAACAGCTTGCTTCACATGCCTTTACAGAGTTTAGCCTAAGACTGCTTAGTCCATGCTACCCCTAGGATAGCTTGTCTATAAGGTTGACTTTACAACCTGCACCATAAGGGTTGCTTGGCATGGTACAAGGTGATCACTAGAACTAGTGAGCATCATATACCAGGCCAACTTCTCACATTGGTGAGCAGCGGATTGGGATTTGAGCTTGCTGTTGTTTTACCATTACAATCTTTGAGAGTATCATTTGAAAGATCATACAGGTACCTGATAGGTACACTAAAACAAGACTAGTATACTTAAGTTCTACTGAACTTAGTTGTTGTAGAGGATAGGGAGTAGCACACCCTGACTACAACTACTAGATAGGTTTGGTAGGAAAACACAAGTGTAGGTAGATTGCAACACATCCTCCACACTAGAGCAATGTCTGGAGCAGAGGGATCCACTGGACCCATCTCTGTTGAGAGTGACCCTCCAAGGGCACCATCCAAATTTGCTATCTTTCCTTTTAAGGAACTGAGGCAACTGTGTTCCATGAGAGGAATCAAAACAGGTCCTACTCCTACAGCAGGACACCTCAGAGAGCTTTTAGACCAGTCTGAAGCTCTAAAGAACTCTAAACCAGGCCCCTCAGGGACTGGTGATGGAGGTTCTCCTTCTGAAGAAGAAAACACTGATGCCCCTGCCCCTGTTATCCACATAGATGAGGAAGGCCAGGTCACTGGAGATACTCAGCCAGAGGATGAGGAAGAAGAGGAGGAGGAGGAAGAAAGTGGGTCTGATGATGAGAGAAATAGCCAGGTGTTAGTCAGCAGGCTTAACCAGGCTAACTTAAGCTTATTTGGGACTGAAGGTGGGTCCAACCCCTTCAGACCCCCAAATGGACTTAACCAGGAGCATAGGAGGAGGAGGAATCCCTCAGGTGAATCCAATACTTCCCATGTTTCTAGACGTTCTCATGGCAACTCCAGAAGGGAGCTGACTAGCCCTCAGAGAAGGGAACATGAGGCCAAAATGAGAGAGGCTGAACTCAGGATCCAGAAGCAAGAATTAGAAGTTGCCCTGGCCAAAGAGAAAATTGCTAGAGCAAGGCAGCCTAGAGAGAGTGAATTAGGATCCACTGGTGGCAGCACTATCCCTAAGGATAAAGACAGGTCCTATGACAATAGAAACCTGAGTAAGATTGTGCCCCCCTACAAAGTTGGGGATGATATCCACAAATTGATGACTGCACTTGAGAGAGCTTGCAAAGTACAGCAGGTCCCTCAAGATCAATGGGCAGCAATCTTGTGGCTCTCCTTTGAAGGTAGAGGCAGTGACAGACTCCTCACAGTTAGTGATGGGGATTCTAGAAACTACCTGGTCCTGAAGAGTGCTCTGATTGATGGGTTAGGCTTAACCACTGAACAGTACATGTTAATGTTCAGAGATACCCAGAAGACACAGACTCAGGACTGGTCTGAATTTGTTGAATGTGCCACTAAGGCTCTGGAGGGCTGGTTGCTGGAAATTAAGGTTACAGACTATGAAGGATTGTACAATTTGCTTATGAGAGAACAGATTTTAAATAACCGTCAGAACCAGCAGTTGCATCTACATTTGGTTGACTCAGATCTAACCTCTCCCCAAGAATTGGGAAAGAGGGCCGACAAATGGGTTAGAACCAGAGTTAAGCAAAAGAACCAGAACCAGAACCAGGGTGGTGACCAAAAGAAAACAGACCAGAAGGGTGGGGAGCAGAAAGCTAAAGACCAGAAGTCTTCAACAGGGCCCCAAACTAATCCTGAGGGTGGGTCCCAAACTTCCAAGAAGAAGAAGAAAGAAGGTCAAAGAAAACCCTGGTGTAGCTTTTGCAAAAACACCACTCACTGGACAAGTGATTGTAAAAAGGGTGGAGCCCCCAACACTGCAGCCCCTAAGGCACCTGCACCCACTAGTACAGTTGGCAGTGTTGGTCCACAGACTAAGGGGGTAGTGGGTATCACCTTGGGAACTGAGGGAGATTCTGACCTAGTCAGAATCCCCACACAGGCTGTTCTGATTTGTGATGGGGAGATTGATTTTTCCCCTGCTGTCAGTCCCAATAATTTGGGCAAGTACAGACAGACACCTCTGATTAATGAAAAAGTGGCTCAAGCATACAGGGACACATGTGCCAGTGTCACTATGGTGACGCCTAGCTTTGTGGACCCTGGACAGTACATACCAGGTGATAATTACCTGGTGACCAATGCCAGCAATGTCACTACTACACATAGTGTGGCAATTGTGAACTTTTCCTGGGGAGGGGTAACTGGCCTAAAAAGAGTTGTGGTTAGTGCTGAGCTCCCAGTAGAATGTTTGTTGGGCAATGACATGGACAGTTCTCTATGGTCAGAAGTTGAGTACAGGACTCATGCAGAGATGTTAGGGATATCATCACATGTCCTTGCTGTGACCAGGTCACAGGCCAAAAAGTGCCTCTCTGAACCTCAGGTCTTGGATCCTGGAACAATGGACCAAGTGCCTTCCAAGACAAGGAACAGGAGGGTAAAGGCTGTGCCTTCCCAAATGCCTACAAGTGAGGATCAGCCTTCACAGGAAGATGATTCTGAGACCCCTGAAGGAACTGTCCCTCTAGAGCTTGAACCTGATCAGGTTGAGTTTCTGGGGACAGGGGGACCTTCTAGGGCAGACTTGGGGCAGGCTCAGTTATCCTGTCCTTCTCTTGAACCCCTCAGACAGCAGGCTGCTGCTGAGGCTGCTGGGAATGCTCAAGGTACCCATAAGGTTTATTGGGATGATGGTCTCCTTTATTCAGAGGGTAGAGACCCCAAGCCTGGTACAACCAGGAGGTTGGTCATACCTCTGCAATTTAGGGGCTTCCTTCTTACCTTGGCACACGATATTCCCTTAGCAGGACACCTAGGCCAGAACAAAACATGGGACAGACTTGTCTGTCACTTTCACTGGCCTCACATGTCAGAAGATACAAAGGAGTTTTGTCGCTCCTGTGTAACCTGCCAAGCAAGTGGCAAAGCAGGTGGTACCACAAAGGCCCCCCTAATACCACTACCTGTGGTGGGGGTGCCCTTTGAAAGGGTAGGGATTGACATTGTGGGACCAATGGATCCCCCTACAGCATCTGGGCACAGATTCATACTGGTGGTGGTGGACCATGCCACCAGGTACCCAGAAGCAATTCCACTTAGGACCACAACAGCTCCTGTTGTGGCCAGGGCCTTACTTGGAGTTTTCTCCAGAGTGGGGTTTCCTAAGGAGGTAGTATCTGATAGAGGTGCAAACTTCATGTCAGGATACTTGACAGCTATGTGGAAGGAGTGTGGTGTCAACTACAAGTTCACCACTCCCTATCATCCACAATGCAATGGGATTGTTGAGAGATTCAACAAGACCCTAAAGGGCATGATCAAAGGATTACCTGAGAAGCTCAGGCGAAGATGGGATATCCTTCTGCCCTGCCTTCTGTTTGCTTACAGAGAGGTCCCACAAAAAGGTGTTGGCTTCAGCCCTTTTGAATTGTTGTTTGGGCACCCTGTAAGAGGACCCCTATGTCTGGTGAGGGAAGGATGGGAGTTACCTCTCAAAAAGCCCAAGCAAGACATAGTGGACTATGTACTTGGTCTCCGCTCCAGGATGGCTGAGTATATGGAGAAGGCATCCAAAAACCTTGAGGCTAGCCAGGAATTACAGAAAGCCTGGCATGACCAAAAGGCTGTCCTGACCGAGTACCAGCCTGGACAGAAGGTATGGGTGTTGGAGCCAGTGGCCCCAGCAGCACTCCAAGACAAATGGTCTGGACCCCATACAATCCTTGAGAAAAAGGGAGAGGTTACCTACTTGGTGGACCTTGGAACTCCCAGGAGCCCCCACAGGGTGCTCCGTGTTAACAGGCTGAAAGCATATGTTGACAGGAGAGACATGGGCTTGCTCATGGCTACAGATAAGGGGCAGGAGGAAGAGAGTGACCCTCTCCCAGACCTGCTGACTCAGAATCCTGAGGATGGCTCAGTTGATGGTGTGGCCTTAGATGGCAGCCTCACTGAACATCAGCAACATGACTGTAGACAGGTTTTGCAGTCATACCGACATATGTTCTCCCTGACACCCAGTCAGACTAACTGGTGTACCCATGTGGTGGACACTGGTGATAGTCTTCCTGTAAAGAACAAAATCTACAGGCAGCCTGACCATGTCAGAGACTGTATCAAGGCTGAGGTGCAAAAGATGCTGGAGTTAGGTGTCATTGAGCCTTCAGAGAGCCCCTGGGCTAGCCCAGTGGTTCTGGTTCCCAAACCTCACACCTAGGATGGAAAGAGAGAGATGAGGTTCTGTGTGGATTACAGAGGACTCAATGCTGTCACCAGGACAGATGCACACCCAATTCCAAGGGCAGATGAGCTCATAGACGAATTGGCTTCTGCCAAGTATTTGAGCACATTTGACTTGACAGCTGGCTACTGGCAAATCAGGTTAGCTGAGGAGTATAAAACCAAGACAGCATTTTCTACCCCCAGTGGGCATTACCAGTTTGTGGTGATGCCCTTTGGTTTGAAAAATGCACCTGCCACCTTCCAAAGGTTGGTGAATCAAGTCCTTACTGGGTTGGATGACTTTTGTGCAGCATATCTGGATGATATTGCTGTCTTTAGCTCCACCTGGGAGGATCACCTGGTCCACCTGAAGGAAGTGCTAGAGGCTCTGCAAAAGGCAGGCCTCACTATCAAGGCAACCAAGTGCCAGATAGAGCAGAGTAAGGTTGTGTACTTGGGCCACCTTGTGGGTGGAGGCCAAGTTCAACCACTGGAGAGTAAGATTCAGACCATAAAGGACTGGACTCCTCCAACTACCCAGACTCAGGTCAGAGCTTTCTTGGGCCTTACTGGGTACTACAGGAAATTTGTTAAGAACTATGGGTCCATTGTGACTCCTCTTAATGATCTGACATCCAAGAAGATGCCCAAAAAGGTTCAGTGGACAGAATACTGTCAAAAGGCATTTGATGACCTGAAGAAGGCCATGTGCTCTGCACCTATCCGGAAGAGTCCTGACTACTCAAGAGAGTTTATTGTCCAAACAGATGCTTCTGAGTTGGGAGTGGGAGCTGTGCTTTCACAACTTAATGTAGATGGTCAAGACCAGCCCATTGCTTTTATTAGCAGAAGGCTGACCCCCAGAGAGAAACGTTGGTCAGCCATTGAGAGGGAGGCCTTTGCTGTGGTGTGGGCCCTGAAGAAGTTGAGACCATACTTGTTTGGCACTCACTTCAAGATTCAGACTGACCATAAGCCCCTCTTATGGCTTAATCAGATGAAGGGTGAAAACCCCAAAATGCTCAGGTGGTCCATTTCCCTACAGGGGATGGACTTTACAGTGGAGCACCGCCCAGGGACTGACCATGGTAATGCAGATGGTCTCTCCAGGTACTTCCACTTAGAACATGAAGACACAACTGGTCAAGGTTAGTCTAATGTCCTTGCGTTTGGGGGGGGGTGGTGTAGGAGAGTAGGGTCTGCTATCCTATGGTCACCCCAAATTTTTGCTTTTTGCTTCACTGGTTTATGATTTAATGTGGCTGTGGGCCTGCTAATCAGACCCACAGCCTGCTGGTCTCTCTCTAAATTGTTACCCATGAACTTTAGGTGCATAACGACATTGGAACTGGTTCACCTTATTGGCCCCTGTAACAGTGTACCCAGGTACCCAGGGCATAGGTGCTTCCAAGGCCTACCAGGGGCTGCAGCATGTATTGTGCCACCCCTGGCCTGGCCTCCATATTGGACACAACTGGCTGATCACTCAGCTGGGGTAAGGCGGTGTAACCACCCCTTACTTAGGTATAGTATACCTATACCTAACCTAAAATGGACACATATGTCCCTATCAGCCACTCCTATGGAAGGCCTCATCAATCCTGGAGGCAGAGTGCTTGGGAATATGTGAGATAGTGCTCTGGCATAAGCTGAGCCTGTCTGCAGCTGTCGGAACCATGTCCTTTAGCTGTTTCATGATACTGCCATACCATATACTCTTAAGTGCATTATGAACCTCGCGGTTAAATGCTATCTTTGGTTTGGCTTTATCAAAACATGTCGAGTAAGGTGTCATACGAATTGGAATACTACCCCCTCGCCAGTTCTGGTGACGGGGGTAGCATTCCACCCTTCTAGAGGGACACGACATGTACCTAACCTGATCCCCGGTTAAAGTTAAACAGAGCCTCAGCATCACAAAATGGATGCTGCCACCACAGACACAAGTCTGACCTCCTGCTGCTGGGAGTCCTTCCAGCGAGGGCAGCTTGGACAAAGGGTTTCCTGCCTTGGGAGGTGCTAGCACCACCCCAGACAGGATTTTGTGTATTGGGTAGGACAGGGCTGAATGGAATCAGACATGCCTGGGGCACACAAGGTGTCCCTGTGCATAGGCCAGTTCAAACCGGTGCTGGGGCCTTCCAGACCCAGTCCTGGCGCGAAACTGGACAAAGGAAAGGGGGTGTAACCACTCCCCTTCCTGGTCCCACCCAGAGGAGGGACCTAGTAGGTGATCCGGCCACCCAGATTCGAATAAGAGTGGGAGCTGTGTCCTGAGACTTCAGATCATCCTGAATCAACTTGAAACTAAGAAGACGACTGGACTTCGACATTCTGCTGCACAGAAGACTGAAGAGCATCTCCCTTGTGGCCTAGGAGTGGCCACCCTGTGAACACAGGCACCATCCAGCAACTCGACGTCTGCTTTGCCGCTGCCTCCCGCCGGCGCCCAAGCCCAAAGCCTGACAAGACTCAGACTCCCAGACTTCTCACAGCCCGATCCACAGTCCCTGCAAAGAAGGGACCCGTGGAGGCACCGAGAGACGTGGGACCGGACCTCTTGAAAGACCCCCGAGAAGCTGACTGCGCAGTATCCGAGGCACCCTCGACACTGTGCTTTGGGGTTTGAGAAGCCCCAATCTCGAGCAGCCATTGCACCTAAGATCAGCCCCCAGCTTCTCCACGATCTGCGTGGGGCCCTTTTGCACCGTGCCACTCGGCGCGCCATCCCGGCCACTTGCCACGTGGCTAGCGGCCATCTTGGCGATGAAAACGACAAACTACACCACTGGTCTGGTTGCTCTAGATTGGCCCATGCTCCCCTGAAAAGGAGCAGCCACTCTGACCTTGCTGGTCCGAGTGAGAAGCTTGAATCACTTCCTGCGTGGCTTGCTTTAGCCAAGGCCTGTTTGATCCAATCAAGTTGCCGACACCGGCATCAGCGAGAGACTCCGTGGGACAGCTCGTGACCGACTTCTGGACGTCCTTGACCTCTTCGTGTCCACATGGCTGCAGAGACAATCTTCACGACATCACCTGTTTGCGCCCGACATCGCCTGGTTCCTTCCTGGTTCCACGGTAGTCACTGGCTAGTGACTTTGAACATTGTCCCCTCTGCTTACAGGTCTTCACCTCTTCAGATCCACCCTTGGATCCACCGGAACTCTTCACATCGAGCCGCCTGCAGCATCTTCAGCTCCAAGCAACATCGACCTGCGTGACGAAACCCGACACTACTTCGACCCTGTGCACCCGCTTCCTGTGGGTGAGGTAACTCAGCAACGCCGGTGTTCCCACACTGGTATACACCTCTAGTGTCTGTGTCTAAAGTTTCATCCTTCTAGGTCACTCGGAAGGCTCCTTAATAACTAACTTTGTAACTTTTACGCACCATTGACATTGCATTGGTAATGCGTGCACTTTCCGCACTGCACCCGAGTCCCGCGGGCCTTTCCCGACTTCTTCACTGCTAGTCTTGAACAGCTCCAGCGATTCCCCAGGCCCTAGGCCTCTTCACTTTCCCCATAGTGGTTCTTATACCACTATTTTAGTATATGGTTTAGGTGGCCCCTAGGGCTCATCCATAATTGTGCAACGTATGTATATTTAAACTGTGTTTTGTTTTAACGCATTTGCTTCTGTGCTCATAAAGAGTATCAGGGTTATTTGTAGAAATACATCTATATATATTTTCAATATATATCTGTGTGGTGTCCTTTCATTTGGTATTCAAGGGATTGTGTATGGTAAAACAGCTTGCTTCACATGCCTTTACAGAGTTTAGCCTAAGACTGCTTAGTCCATGCTACCCCTAGGATAGCTTGTCTATAAGGTTGACTTTACAACCTGCACCATAAGGGTTGCTTGGCATGGTACAAGGTGATCACTAGAACTAGTGAGCATCATATACCAGGCCAACTTCTCACACTCAATTCTTCTTAAGTTGTATGTATTTTTGGGTGATTTCCTTGTCACAGTATGTCGCAGAGAAGACATCAAATTATTCACTCTTCCTTTCAATGTTACTGGACGTGGAAATGCAAAACGACATTTCGTATAGAATTTGTCCTTGGATTAGTATTTTCGACGACAGTATTTCCCACAACGATGACTTTGAAAGCGTAAAACTTGGTGTCTTAAATTGTTTTCTTCTGTACGTTTTGGAACAGCACATGTAGAATACTGCTCAATGAAATTCATCACTTTCTCATCTGAATCTGTTGCAAATTTAGGTGCATCTGTAATCCATAGCAGCATATTTATATGAGGAGCACCTCTTGCTTGATACTTCTTTCTCCAAAAGAAATCCAACACCTCTCCAAGCGGAGGATTTTTTTTGTTTGTAATAAAAGACATCATAGCTTCAAACCTATGATTGAAATATCTGCATACATTAACTGGATCCAAAGAGCACAGTTCTCCAGGTGTCTTGTATTCAATATTTTCAATGTTTTTATTTGCCTCTCGTAGAAATTCAAGTAAGTCTTCCCAAGCATACTCAGCACAGCTAAGAGTGAGGAACCATGTAGGAGTTCCTAGGTTTCCTAGCATACATTTCAATTCGCCATGACGACGGTACCAATACTCTTTAGTACCACGCTGACATGCCATGAGAATAATTAGCTGAGATTCCAAAACACTGTCTTGTAGTTTGACTTTATCCATAAAATCCCTTGCCGAAACATTTTGTAGATGTGCTCCACTTTTCAGTATATGGTTTACTGCATAGGAAAGTCCAGACAAGTCACTCTCAAACAGTAGATGGAACAAATATGGAATGCATTGACAAAACCTTGGATCTTCTGCATATAATCTTGAAGTCCGGGATTCAGATGCAGGAATTTGAACAGGTCGGTCGTCATATCGTCCACCTTCACCTGTTGGAAATAACTGTGTAAAACAGCAAGCTTCTAAACTTTCTTCCCATACACTAATGGGACTTCGTTCAGCTTTTTTCATCTGAAACAAGTCAATAGCATTCCCCATTACTTCTTTGGAATGCAATGGATGAACACTATAATGTTCGTAAATTTCTTCACTTCTAGAGACAACAACTTTTTCTATTTGTCCAGCAGAGACATCAGTGTCGTCTTGTACAGTTCTTTCCTCTTCTCCCACATACACATTTTTATAGTACTGATTATTTTTTACCAGATACAACGTTTCCTTTTTGACTTTTCTAACATCCACTAATTCTTGCCAGATTTTCTTACTTTTTGTCGGAACACCATTAACTAGAATAACCAGAGGTTCCTCTTCTACTTTTTCAACACCAATTGTATCAATATTTTTCTTAAAATCTAGAGGCAAATAAACAACTCTTCCCTTTAATCCTCTCTGTAAATCTGAAGCAATTTCCCTGTCTTAGGCTCCATGCGAACATTAGCCTGAAAAGGATGCACACATTGAATCAGAATAGACTCATAGGTATTTAAATCCATCAATTCAGAAGTAATGTCTACCAACTCCAGATTATTATGAATAGCTCTAGCAGGCATTTTGTTTTCATTTAATTTATTATAGCAATTTGTACAAATACGTTGATCATAGCCCAAATCAAAACAATTTTCAACCAACAAATAAGTTGCAAAATCCTTCCATTCATTATTATTTATCTTTTCGCTTTTTACATATAAATCAACTAATCTAGTGTGATGCTTATAATGAGTCTGTCGACAACAAACACACGAAAAATTAGGCCTTTCACTTGAATTCACTTTAAACTTTATAATTTCATTTTCAAATTTTTCTGTACTTAAAATCTCTACATTCTCTTCTACATTACCTTCTATTACTGTATCAATTTCTGCACTAACCTCTTTTTCACCAAAGTAACTCAACTCAATTTCATCACAAATGTTTTTGACATCTAATTCAGTTCCATGCAAAAGAGCATTGTTTAACTGTTTTAGTTTAAGTGCTGGACTTTTTGCATAGTACAACCTTCTCACTAATTTCCTCACTTTATTATGATGCACTGCTAACATCCTAAAATGGTGAAAAACACTCTGACATACTTTTCTTGAAAGACAAGCCAGTGAATGCCCTTGCAACCCTGTTTTTTCTCTCACTCTACAAGGATGTAACTCTTGTAAAATTTTCATTTTTTGTTTCACACTTTTCTTAGTATAATCCGTAAGAAAGTGCGAAACAAATCAATTGATTCCTGTCGGACACTACAAATACTACTACAATTCCGTGTATACACTGGAGCCTTAGGACATCTCCCTAAAACGTCATCAGCTAACACCTCTTCTGTATATCTAGGCACGATCTCTTCTTTTTCAACCGACAACCGTCCTTCACCTCATATGCTCGACCACTGGTGTCAACTGCATGCACCAAATCATTATCCTGAAAGTAACTTTCTTCATTAAAAAATGGCTCAGAACTTGAACTATGCTTCCATTCTCCAGAAAAAACATCACAGAAATTAGTTCGATTAATTACTCTCCTCCACTTACATTTTGATTTGAACACATTGATTACTTTATCAAGTGTACGAATTCTATTCATTACTAAACTAAACAATTTATTTTTCACTTTAAATGCTTCATCCACAATCTTAACTATGTTTTTTTTTCTTGTAAAAAGCTGTCTTTTTTTTATACCTTTTTACATTTTTTAATAAATTTGATACTATTCTGTTGTAAAACATTTGTCTACGTATTTCAGAAAATTGCTTGCTTCTTCTTTTGGTATGCAAAATATCATCTCCTTCTACCGATCTAACATTTTTAGAAAGACATCCCGTTTTCTTTGAAATTACAGGTGTTTCATTGTTCTTTCTAAAAAAACTTTTTTTTTCTTGGCATTTCAATACCTTTCTGAGAAAAATTTTTGTTTGCTTACCAGGAGCATTTTTCTTTTTCTCTGAAGATTTTATTTTGGTTGGTTGTTGATTTTCTTTTTCCTTAGTCCTTATTTTCTTTTAGGGATTTTTTCTCTTCTTTCTTTAGAAGGCATCTTTTAGTTTGTTTGTATAGATGATTATAATCTGTAGTGTAGAAAAAATAACATATTATAGACCACTACAAACATATTACACATCAATTACAATAAGTAAACAATATAAACACTAGTATAAAACAAAAGGCTCATTTACATTACATGTGCTTTGCTTTCTGTCAAAAACGATTAACTAATTAATTTTTATGTCTTGTTTATATATAGGTGGTCTGTTTTTGGCCTGTACATACTTTGAAATAATATGAGCAGAGACACACATACTGCTTGCAGAGAAAGAGATGGTAGATTACATGTAATATGATGGACATGTGCCTAACATCACACCAAATCTATTGCATTTTCAATGCTTGTTTACTTTGGCTCCATCAAGAAGGCATTCAGATGTGTCACACATTTGCCATAAATTCTGAATGTTAGCACTCTAGTTGCTCATTATATCAAGCTTCAGTCACAGTGTGATCTTAGGCAGATTAATAGGATTTTAAATATACTGTACCATGTGTGTCTCTGCCAACAGTGTGTGTGACTCTGCCTAAGATTACAATGATGGGTGAATCAAGCTTCACTTACAGTGTGATCTTAGGCAGATTAGTAGGATTTTAGATATAATGTACCATGTCTGTCTCTGCCAACAGTATGTATGACACTGAAGGCGAGATCTATTGCATTTTCAATCCTTGTTTACTTTGGTTCCATCAAGAAGGTATTCAGATGTGTCACACATTTGCCATAAATTCTGAATGTTAGCATTCTAGTTGCTCATTATATCAAGCTTCACTCACAGTGTGATCTTAGGCAGATTAATAGGATTTTAGAAATATGTGTGACACATCTGAATGCCTTCTTGATGCAATGTTTCACATGGGTTCAAGCAGAAAATGCATGCAGAATAATAAAATTGGCACCCAGACAAGAATATGAAATGCCGTGAGAGATGTTTAAAGGTTTTATTTAATGGCATAAATTGAGATAGAATATACAAAAAAGAGAGGCATATTTACAAGCTGCCATTTCATTTCCACCACTCATCTGACTAGAAGCGCATCAACCTTCAAAATGACAAACGTCTGGTTTGTGGGTCATAGCTATGTCCACTGGAGTAAAAAATACGCAGCTAACAGAGGTATTTACAAACTTGAATTACCAAATGTGGATATTATATGGATTGGACAGAGAGGATTGAGGAGTCACCAATTGATTCCATTGGTAAAATCCTTTATGCATTTACCACACCCTGACCCTGACATTATAATTGTGCACTGTGGTGGAAATGACTTAGGCACTTTGACTTAGGCACTTTGAATGGGGTAGGTCTGGAAATGCTTTTAAAGGGCATCTTTGGGCAATTGATGTCACGAAACATGTAAGGATTGCCGTTTTGCTGAATAAATGAGGGATGTAAGCTTCGCTGGTGATGTGCGGCTGATTCTTTCCTTTGGAGGGGTCTTCTGCAATCTGTACCGGTGTGGTCCAACCGCAGCGACGCACTGCCAGCAAGTACGCCGGAGCTTGCCCGAAGATGGACCTTGTTTTGTGAACACGAGAGTGACAAGGGTAGGCTGGTGACGCCAAAGACAGACTTTGGCTTTGTTCCATGGGAAACCCGAAAAGTGGATTTCTCGGGGCACAGCGAACTTTACATCCTGCAGCAACAAAAATTGACTTGCAACAAACACCCATTGGAGGGTTTCAAAACAATGTTTAATTAAAGAACCACAGTTACCAGAAAGCACCACGAGCCATTAGGGGCGGTCCACCGAGGACAAAACTATTAATTAAGGAAATAAACATGTGGTTCCACTTACAATTATGGAAGCAGTCACGGCGCACCTCTGAGGAAGTTCGAGTTGAGAACGAAACATGTAAGGATTGCCATTTTGCTGAATAAATGAGGGATGTAAGCTTCGCTGGTGATGTGCGGCTGATTCTTTCCTTTGGAGGGGTTTTCTGCAATCTGTACCGGTGTGGTCCAACCGCTGCGACGCACTGCCAGCAAGTACGCCGGAGCCTGCCCGAAGATGGACCTTGTTTTGTGAACACGAGAGTGACAAGGGTAGGCTGGTGATGCCAAAGACAGACTTTGGCTTGGTTCCATGGGAAACCCGAAAAGTGGATTTCTCGGGGCACAGCGAACTTTACATCCTGCAGCAACAAAAATTGACTTGCAACAAACACCCATTGGAGGGTTTCAAAACAATGTTTAATTAAAGAACCACAGTTACCAGAAAGCACCACGAGCCATTAGGGGCGGTCCACCGAGGACAAAACTATTAATTAAGGAAATAAACATGTGGTTCCACTTACAATTATGGAAGCAGTCAATCAATCAATCAATCAGGTCATTTGTAGAGCGCACTACTCACCCGTAGGGTCTCAAGGCGCTGGGAGGGGGGGGGGGTGCCGCTACTGCTCGAACAGCCAGGTCTTGAGCTTCTTCCTGAAGGAGAGGTGGTCTTGGGTCAGGCGCAGATTGGTGGGAAGTGAGTTCCAGGTCTTGGCGGCCAGGTAGGAGAAGGACCTTCCTCCTGTTGTCGCTCTTCGGATGCGGGGGACGGCGGCGAGGGCGTGGTTGGTTGATCTGAGGAGGCGCTTGGGAGTGTAGAAGTTGATCCGGTTGTTGAGGTAGCTCGGGCCTTGGTCGTGTAGGGCTTTGTGTGCGTGGGTGAGGAGACGGAAGGTGATTCTCTTGTTGACCGGGAGCCAGTGCAGATCTCTCAGGTGTCCAGAGATGTGGCTGCGTCGGGGGATGTCGAGGATGAGTCTCGCCGAGGTGTTCTGGATCCGCTGGAGTCTCTTCTGGAGTTTGGCAGTGGTTCCGGCGTAGAGGGCGTTGCCGTAGTCCAGTCGGCTGGTGACGAGGGCTTGGGTGACCGTCTTCCTCGTCTCGGTGGGGATCCACCGGAAGATCTTACGTAGCATGCGCAGGATGTTGAAGCATGACGAGGAGACGGCGTTGACTTGTCTGGTCATGGAGAGGGAGGAGTCCAGGATGAAGCCCAGGTTGCGTGCGTGGTCCGTCGGTTTGGGCGCGGTGCCCAGGGCGGGGGGCCACCAGGAGTCGTCCCAGGCGGAGGGCGTGGAGCCCAGGATGAGGACCTCCGTCTTGTCTGAGTTCAGTTTCAGGCGGCTGGTCGTCATCCATTCGGCTACGTCTCTCATCCCTTCGTGCAGGTTGGCTCTGGCGGTGGCGGGGTCGTTGGTCAGGGAGAGGATCAGCTGGGTGTCGTCAGCGTAGGAGATTATGTTGAGGTTGTGTTGGCGTGCGATGGCCGCGAGGGGGCTCATGTAGACGTTGAAGAGGGTGGGGCTCAGTGAGGATCCTTGAGGGACGCCGCAGATGACTTTGGTGGCCTCTGACTTGTACGGTGGTAGGCGGACTCTTTGTGTTTTTCCGTCGAGGAAGGAGGTGATCCATTCCAGTGCCTTCTCCTGGATTCCGATGTTGCTGAGGCGCTGTACTAGGGTGCGGTGGCAGACAGTGTCGAAAGCCGCGGAGAGGTCCAGGAGGATGAGGGCCGCTGTTTCTCCGTTGTCCATCAGAGTTCGAAGGTCGTCGGTGGCGGCGATGAGGGCGGTCTCGGTGCTGTGGTTCGCTCGGAAGCCGGACTGTGAGGGGTCGAGGGATCCATTCGTCTCGAGGAAGGCGGCCAGCTGTTTGTTGACGGTCTTCTCGATGACTTTGGCCGGGAACGGGAGGAGCGAGATGGGACGGTAGTTCTTGAGGTCGGTGGGGTCTGCTGTGGGTTTCTTGAGGAGAGCGCTGAGTTCGGCGTGCTTCCAGCTCTCAGGGAAGGTGGCGGAGTCGAAGGAGGTGTTGATGATGTCCCGTAGGTGGGGTGCGAGGACAGCGTCGGCTTTGTTGAAGACGTGGTGAGGGCAGGGGTCAGTCGGAGATCCGGAATGGATGGAGTTCATGGTGCGGATGGTGTCTTCGGTGCTGATCGGGGTCCAGGTGCGGAGGGTGGTGGTGGGTGGCGTCGTTGCGGTTGTGGCTTGCGTTGGTTGGTTGTTGAAGCTGTTGTGTATGTCCGTGATCTTGTTGTGGAAGTAGGACGCGAGGGAGTTGCAGAGTTCTTGCGACGGGGTGATGTCATTGTTTCCGGCGTTGGGGTTGGATAGCTCTTTCACGATGTTGAAGAGTTCCTTGCAGTTGTGTGCGTTGTTGTCCAGCCGGTCCTTGTATGCATTTTTCTTGGTGGCGCGGATCAGTTGGTGGTGCTTCCGGGTGGCGAGCTTGAGGGTGGTCATGTTGTCCGTCGTTGGTTCCCTTCTCCAGGCTTTCTCGAGGGCTCGACAGTTCTTCTTGGAGCTCTTGAGTTCGTCGGTGAACCATGGTGTTTTTCTGCTGCAGGATCTGCTGGGTGGGGTTCTCAGAGGGGCGAGTTCGTCCGCGCAGTCGTTGATCCATTTCGTGAGGTTGTCGGCGGCCTGGCTGGGGTTCGCTGAGTTGGCGGGAGGGTGCTGGCTCAGGGAAGCGGTGAGCTGGTCGGCTGTGATCTTGTTCCAGCTTCTTCGAGCAACCTGTTGCTGGTGGTGGTGGATCGTCGTTCTTCTGAAGGTGAAGTGGACGCAGCTGTGGTCCGTCCAGTGGAGTTCTGTGGCGTGGCTGAAGGTGACGTCTTTGCTGGATGAGAAGACGGCGTCGAGTGTGTGTCCGGCGAGGTGGGTGGGGGTGGTCACCAGTTGCTTGAGTCCGAGGTTGTCGAGGTTGTCGAGCAGGCTGATGGTGTTGCGGTCGTTGTTGTTCTCCAGGTGGAAGTTGAGGTCCCCCAGGAGGATGTAGTCGGCGGAGGGGAGAGCGTGCGGGCTGACGAAGTCGGCGATGTCCTCGCTGAATCGTGTGCGTGGTCCCGGGGGTCGGTAGATCAGGGTGCCTCTGAGGGTGGTGGTCGGTGGCGGCTCACCTCTGAGGAAGTTCGAGTTGAGAACGAAACATGTAAGGATTGCCGTTTTGATGAATAAATGAGGGATGTAAGCTTCGCTGGTGATGTGCGGCTGATTCTTTCCTTTGGAGGGGTTTTCTGCAATCTGTACCGGTGTGGTCCAACCGCAGGGACGCACTGCCAGCATATATATATATATATATGTATATATATATATATATGTCAGAAAATCCCACCATCAGTTCAAGGGTGGAAAAGAAGACTCGCACACCAGGGTTAGTTTTAGCAAAGGTGTTTAATTAATGGCCATTAACTAAACACCTTTGCAAAAACTAGCCCTGGTGCGCGAGTCTTCTTTTCCACCCTGGAACTACTGGTGGGATTTTCTGACGTCTAAAACCGGGTCCTGACGCCCGGGACTCACAACGATCCCCGTGAGGAGAGGAGCTGGTAGGCAGAACCTTTTCCTCTCATACATATATATATATTTTTTTTTACTGAAAAAAACATAGGTTTCAGGCAGGTTATAGTTAGGAATTAGCATTTAAAAAACCTTGGAAATTCACAGAAAAAAGCATAGGTTTCAGGGGTATTATAGTTAGCTGGACATTTCACTCGTACAAAACCTTTGAAATTCCTCAGTTATAGTTAGTTGTACTAACTGTAACTCTTGAGCCCTCAATCCACTGGTGATGATGTCACATATTACATCATTCATGACATGGTCAGTGACATCACTGATGACATCTCAAATGACATCACTGATGACATCATCCAGTGAATGTGGTTTGGTTTCTTATTTAAATATGTATTATATATATAGAAATCTGCATTTAGGAATCCGTGGATATATACCTATCTTGAGGGAGGCTTTAGTAGCTGTGTGTTTGACTGTTTATTTGACTAATTTAGAGTGTCTCACTAAATATATTGGATAGAGACTAAACTGTGTGAATATCTGAATTACTTTGTCAGTTGTTGTGTAAACTGCTACACCAGTTAGTTACTAGCTATGTGAAAGTCTATATTAGTTATTGATTAGTTAACTGACTATTTGTATGGGAGAGTGAATGTGTGTGTGGTTCGGTGGGGGATCTGTGACTGCCCAAAGATATATGAATAGTTAATTCAGTAGATATATGACGTTAAGACTATGTCTTATAATAGTTCTTTGGGTGAGTGAAGATCTTTATGTGTGTGGTGATGAGCAAATATATTTGTCAATGGTACATGTCCAACAAAGTAGAAAAAATAACAGGCAGTGTATGTGACAGTTGTGGTATACAAATAAATATACATAAGTCCCATTAATTGCATGAGTGACTGTATAGATAACTGTATACTTGTAATAGTAATTTCATAACGCACTAAGTATGAGTTACCATCTATATGAATAAATGAAGTGCTATTTGTATAAGTGTGTAGCTGAGTAAATGTAAATATGATACATTGTTTGCGAAAGTGAGTAGGATGACTGCATAACTGAATAGGATCTGTGCTGGTGTCTAATGTCAATATAGGTGTATAAGTATATTTGATAGTGTTCTATTGATCATTGACAACCTGTATGAGTGAACCTATAGGTAATTGATTAGATGTGTGTGTAGATCTAGGAATCACTGAGTGGGTTTTTAGATACTTATATTGCTGTGTCAATGGATTCAAATATGGTTCTCTGTATTTTACAGTGAGTGATGAAAGGTTATACTAGTGTACTATGAGGTGTATCTGATTGTCATGTGGATGATGTCATCAGTGATGTCATCAGTGATGTCATTTGAGATGTCATCAGTGATGTCACTGACCATGCATGAATGATGTAATATGTGACATCATCACAAGTGGATTGCGGGGGCGAAAGTTACAGTTAGTACAACTAACTATAACGGAGGAATTTCAATGGTTGTGTACAAGTGAAATGTCCAGCTAACTATAACACCCCTGAAACCTATGTTTTTTTCAGTGAATTTCTAAGGTATTTTAAATGCGAATTCCTAACTATAATCTGCCTGAACCCTAAGGGTGTTCAGTGAATTTCAAAGTTTTTTAAATGATAATTCCTAATTATAATGTTCATTAAGCATATCTGTTTATCATCCTGTTCTCAACGTAGTAAAAACTGCAAATATTACCACTCTTCCATGTATTCCTTCCTCCAAGAAAATCGCTACAAACCAGAACCACAACTAATGTTAATAATATACAAACTAGGCATTCTCGTAGAAAAGAAACAAAAAAAACACCACTTCCCATACTTTTATGAACAAACCAAATCTACAATGCTACCTAAAAAAACAGGCGATAGTTCCATTTACCACTAACAAATTAATATCAACATTTAATCAGTGTAAGGACGTCGACTATGTACTGTGTGAATTACATCCAACTCACACCCATATCTCAAGACAAATATATAATAGAGGTACTAATGATGCACTTCCAACACCCAACAAAATCACAAATGCTAGCGCCAACACCACTAGAACCACCCCTCCTGACCCCTCCCCCTCTACTACCTCACAGGCAGTGCAAACAGGACGATGGACCTTCCCAAAATATTATATCCCCTCAACAGCACACTAGCTCAATGTTCAGAGATGTGGCAACTAACTATGTATAAGGGAAGAAACACGCACATCAACAATAATGTACACAATGCTAACACTACCGGTGATATGCTATACACAACTCCCTATACAAACCCAACATTTTTTCCTGTGTAGATATACTATTGATACGTGTAGTGTACTGCACAGTGGACGCAACTATATTATCTCAGACTCTGGGGAATATCTCGGTCATGTAGCTGTGTTGTCTCCCCCCGTGAAGCAGAAGTGGAATAGGCTGGTCCAATGTACGAAACTCCAGCGTAATAGTATAAATAATTAGCCTAGTGGTTCACTTCTGCAAAGAGAAAAGACTCTGCCACAGCGAAGGTCCTCACTCTGCCATGTGGCTGCCACCATGACCGCGTGCCTCCTCGATGCAGGCCCATTGCGAACTCAGCGCCACAGTACCGCAGACTTATGTCTGTATCAACTACTGCCTTCGATCTACACTTCGGACAGCAGGGTTCACAACTTGAATTCAGCTTTGGATCTACACTACTGACAGCATTGAAATTAGCATTGATTTATGTAAGGCAGAAACAATCGTACTCTATGTCCTCAGCTTTGTTAAAATAAGTGACAAAAATTATTCGTCGATGTCTGTGCTGACTATTGCCTTCGATCTACAGTGCGGTCAGTAGAGTTTACAACTTGATACCAGTTTCGCATTAGTACTACAAACAACATTGAATTCAATCTCGATATATTTAAGGCAGAGACAATTGTACTCAGTCGCAGATTTTGTTAAAGGATGCGACAAAAAACATTCCTCAATGTCTGTACTGACTACTGCCTTCGATCTACACTGCGGTCAGTAGAGTTTACAACTTGATACCAGTTTCTCATCAGTACTACAGACAACATTGAATTCAGTCTCGATTTATTTAAGGCAGAGATAATTGTACTCAGTCCTCAGATTTTGTTAAAGTATGTGACAAAAAAGCATTCCTCGATGTTTGTGTCGACTACTGCCTTAGATCTACACTACAGACAGCAGGGTTCACAACTTGAATTCAGCTTTGCATCCACACTGCACTAAGTTAGTAGTATCTTTGGCGCTGAGCTTGTACATACCCTGCGATAATGCATTGTCCATGGGGGCCGCATTCGGACCAATGTCTTTTGTCTGTTGAATTCTGCCTGCATATGGCCACGTGGCGATGAATTATGGTGCACTGAGTTAGCAGTACCTTTGGTACTGAGCATGTACATAGTCTGCAGTGATGCGTGGTCTGGGCAGGCTGCCCTGGGAGCAATGTTTTGTACCTAGAGAATTTTGCCTTAATAAGGTCACGGGGAGATGACTTGTGGTGCAGTGAGTTAGTGGTACCTGAAGAACTCAGCGTGTGCGCACCCTGCGATGATTCGTGGTTCGGGCAGGTCGCATTGGTAAAATGTCTCTTGCCTACTGGAATGCGTCATGTGCATTCGCCATTCCACCTGAATCGTGAGCCCTCACAATGTAGATCGAAGGCACTAGTCAGCACAGACATCAAGAAATTCTTTTTGTCGTATCCTTTAACACAATCTGAGGACATAGAGTACAATTATCTCTACCTTAAAAAAATCAAGGCTAAATTTCATGCTGTCCATAGCATAGATCCAAAGCTGAATTCATGTTGTGAATCCTGCTGTCTGCACTGTAGATCGAAGGCAGTGGTCAGCACAGATATCGACGAATTATTTTTGTCACTTATTTTAACAAAATCTGAACACATACAGTACAATTGTCTCTGCATTAAATAAATCAAGGCTGAATTCCCTACTGACCATAAATAATCGCAAAGAAGAGTGAACAGTTTTATGTCAGCAATGAGGCATACTATCACTTTTAAATAGAATTCATGCAGAATTCAATTGACAAAAGACATTACTCCAATTGCATCGTGCCACCCCTCTGACCACGCTTCATCGCAGGATACGCGTACAAGCTAAGCGCCAAAGGTACTAGTAACTCAGTGCACCAAAAATCACTGCCACGTGGCCTTACTAAGGCAGAATTTCCAAGACAAAAAACATTCCTATCAGTACGGCCTGCCCAGACCACGCATCATCGCAGGCTCCACAGAACCTTGTTTTTTCAGGTGCCACTAACTCAGTGCAAACCAAACTAAGTATAACACCTATCAAACCTACACAATATCCCTTTAGTAGCCTTCCTTCAAAAACTTCTTTTATATCACTTATAGATTTAATAGAATATTAAACTTCACACTGTGTGTGCAAAGGCACACTTAATGACAGTATACACTGCTGACAGCAGGGTTTACAACTTGAATTCAGCTTTGCATCTACACTACAGACAGTAGGGACTTCAGCCTTGATTTACTTAATGCAGAGACAATTATACTGTATGTATTTAGACTTTGTTAAAATAAGTGAAAAAAGCTTTCTTCTATAACTGTGCTAACGACTGCCTTCCATGTACACTACGGACAGTAGGGTTCACAACTTTTCAGTCCAGTATGCAACAGTCAACGCTTTGAGTGTAGCCCGTTCAGACCACGCATCACCGCAGGGTGAGCACACTCTAAACACCAGACATACCACTAACTCCGTACACCATAAATAATCGCCACGTGGCCTTATTAAGGCAAAAATCAGTAGTCAAAACACATTCTTACCAGTGCGGTCTGCCGCAACCACGCATCATCGCAGTCTCCATGCAAACCGCCCCTACCTCAGTGCACCACAGCTTTGCATCTACACTACAGACAGTAGGGACTTCAGCCTTGATTTACTTAATGCTGAGACAATTATACTGTATGTATTTAGACTTTGTTAAAATAAGTGAAAAAAGCTTTTTTCTATAGCTGTGCTAACGACTGCCTTCCATGTACACTGCGGACAGTAGGGTTCACAACTTGAATCTATACTACTGACAGCATTGAATTCAGCCTCGATTTATTTAAGGCAGAGACAAAAAATACTCCTGTGGCACTGCTAGTAAGCGAAAGCACCTCAAATCCCTGCATCCTGTGAACTATGCTCACAGAGAATGGATAAGACTGTGCCAAAATATACCTCCACCACCGGCAATACCAAGTACCTCTGGGGCATCACTGTCAACATCGCCACCAGACATAGGTCCCATTTTGAGAAAGTTAAAATGCACTGCATGAAGTGCAATTGTTTAATTTGTTATGGGGAGCAGCCAGTAGACCTAGTTTGCAGAGCATTTGATAACCATCGATGGTAGTTTTTTTTCCCCTCAAAGTTCATTCAGTCCAGTATGCAACAGTCAATGCTTTGAGTGTAGCCCGTTCAGACCACGCATCACCGCAGGGTGAGCACACGCTAAACACCAGACGTACCACTAAGTCAGTACACCATAAATAATCGCCACTGGCCTTATTCAGACAAAAATCAGTAGTCAAAAGACATTCTTACCAGTGCGGTCTGCCTCAACCACGCATCATTGCAGTCTACACACAAACCACCCCTACCTCAGTGCACCACAATTCATGAACCCTTTACGATAGAATCTTCCGAATATTATTTCACATATAGTGCTCCTACCTTTGTACAGCAGAAGTCATAAACCGTTTACACTTGAATATCTGTTTATGATATCATGATTACTATTCTACTTGTTATGAACAGCAACGTAATAAAATGGAGTCGAGCACACGTTCCCGTACCCACTTCAACTATCTATCTGTGTCTGCGTATTTATTATGTTTGTAAAATGCTACCCTACCACATTATACTGTGCTGTAAATAGAGTATGCAACCATCTTACCTTTGCCAGTAACAAAAACGTAGATTATATAACTTTCTCTTGCTCATTCTACAAATATGAATGTACAAACTGGATCATTACAATACTGCAAACAACGTGTATTGTACATTTCTAACTGTGTGCTATTGCTCGATTTTTTTTTTAGCATATTTATATTACGCAAACGCGACCCAAAACTATATCAGCAATTTACATGAGCACCGTATTCACAGTACATTTTCAGACACGCGTAGATTACGTCATTTCTCTACAATAACAGGATGTAGACGCAACTCCGAGCCTCGAACACTGATTTCCAGCACCAAGTTTGACAGTATACCCGAATGACCACATACGTTTATATATATATACATATATTAGCTGCCCTTCATGTGCCAAAAACTGCAACCTAAAGCTTTCATAGCCCTGTATTACTACAGCTACAACACTCCACTGAATGTACAACAAACATTTATATTCGCAGAAATGAGTTATGTCCACCATCTTTTATGTGTGCAACTATGGATAAATGTAGGATTAGTGATTCCCCGTACCTTCCATGGTGGCCATGTTGTGGGACTTTACAGACATAATGACACATTTACAATTAAGACCCGGGTGACGGTAGCACAACAACACAGATACCCAACTCGGTTTATTTCTTATATAGCTCACGACGGAGCCACGCTCATAGCTCTGGGGTCATCGTTCACATTCTCACGCAGCACTGCCATACGTCACTCCAGCCCACCACGCTTATGCTTCCAGGAAAACACAACAACGCTAAATGATTTATTAGTTCCTGGTCTAGTTGTCAGAACGGCACAAACACACTCCCTCATGGCTGGTATACACCCACACCACACCCATCCAGCACATGCATCACAAAACACGTGACCCTACCAATAAAAAAGACGGGGTGCATGTGCTCTACGCCATTCTAGAGTTGCTCCCATCACAAGGACTGTGATGGCCCGTCCTGGTGGTTCGGACACCGTATGTAGGCCCAAACAACCAAACAGGAGGCCCACCACCCTGTACGGGGCCTCTTTGGTCACTGAGTTAGTGGTACCGCAAGGACTGAGCGGGTGAGGGACCTGCGATAAAGATAGCTGCACGAGTATGTCCTTTGCCATAGTGATATGAAGACTCAGCAGCAAATGTGATACTTCTTGGTGGCAGAGCGGGACTGCATGATGTAGAACATACCCTGTCAGCGAAAAGGTGAGCAGTGAGGCCTGGGTGTGCAGTCGAGGGAGTAGATTGGGTGTAGCAGACTGGATACAAAAAGGCGACGCAGCGATTCAGGCGTACGCAGTCCTAGTTTTTATACTCGGTCAAAAGTCCGTCGCTCGTGATGATTGAAACCACGTGGATCACTGCGCACCACTTGTTTTCTATAACCAGATGGAAAACATTACTACTCTACTAATTCTTCATAAATCGAAGCCCATTAAACAAGTTGGAACTGTACATACAAATAGTTGTATTTTTAATGCGGGAGAGAAGGTGTGTGAAAGGGCGATGTTATTCTTCTCCACATTAAAATAGTAACAATTACCAATCATAACATCTTTCTTTTACTATATTTTAGATGTAGAGCTTCAAGGTGCACTATGTCATGGCACGTGGTGAAGACACACCGGTGACAGAAAGGCGAGCTGCGAATATTCTTCTCAGTCACTCTCTCACTTTGATAAAGAAATGACTCACAATCTTATCTTCCTTTTTATCTAACAAGTTGTGTTTCACAAATTGGCGTTCCCCCAACACTTCCAAAGCTCAATGTTTGAGGATTCTGCGATGATGCGTGGCCATCGTAACAACGGATAAGAAGGCTTCTTCGACACATGGTGGACCCTCTTTGAATCACGCCAATGGCACAAGGTGAGCAAATAAGCTTGTTTCCGAAGCAACGAGAAGTCACCTGTGGGCGGAGAGACTGGATAGTGTGCAGCAAGTTGACTTTGTACGAATGTACAATTACCTCCGGGAAGAGGGAGTGGATAGGTTGCAACTGTCTGAGTGCGCAAGAAAGGGCACTCACCTCCAGACACTGGGAGTTAATGGGGTGCAACAGTCAGTAATGAGAACTCAACCCCATGCAGTTGGAGTGTATGGGTATAGTATTATGGGAGAAAAAGAGCGCACAAATACCTCCTTCCAGTGGAAGTTGATGTAATACAGTATCCCGAGTGTCCAAATGCATAACACAGAAATATACGTGTGCAGTTGTATGTACTCTGCTATTAATAACTCTATACTATCTTTCAGATCACTAAACTTGAAGGTGCACTATGAACCGGCACGTGGTTGGACACACACCGGAGGCAAAAAGGTGAGCTATGAAGATTTTCTCCTGTATCAACACTTCCTCTCCTGTTCCATCTATTAGTTTCTATCTCTCACACTCTCAACGTCGTTTTTTCTCCCTTTCTCTCTCTCCCTCTCAATTACATTGTTTCTCTTTTCAAGTTATGGACCCTGCTGTTTACTCTGCACATAAATAAATCAAGGCTGAATTTAATACAGTCTGCAGTATAGAACCAAAGCAGACTTCAAGTTGTGAGCTCTGCTGAAAACAGTGTTTTCAAAAGGTAAGCAGAGTGTCCTACATACACAATGCCTCCAATTAAACGCACTGCAAATAAATGATATTGTCCTGCATAATGATGTGATCTCTCACCTAATTCTGTATAATCTCTGAATCATTTTAAAGACCTGCTGGACCATACTATAGAACTGACCCAGCAAGCACTTCCCTACAGATACCTCTTAAGTGTGGGCCTATGAGAGGAGTGGGATGTATCAGGCACACTGCACACGTGCGAATAAGCAATATTGCGAAGTGTTATGGTAACTTGTGATCTTTGACCTCATTCAGCCACATCTCTGTCTCATTTTAAATACCATCTATACCATAAGATAGGCCTAAGCCTACAAGCAGCGCTGCCCTACAGACTCCTGTTGAGGGTGATTCTGAGGGAGGGGTAGGTTTGCACTACTCTGAGTCTGCATGTGAGAAAAACGATCTTGCCTTTCGTAAAGATGTAATCTCTCACCTAATTCAATCACATCGATCTAATTTGAAAGACTTATTTTCATTTTTGTTTTGCAGGTTACCTACGCTCCTACCATTGGAGTCCATCTCACATTTTGTTCATTATACTGTTATGTTACAGCTACGTTTCTATTTATTTGTTTTTGTTTTAATAAAAGTTAATTAAAAAAAACTGAGTGTATGTCTTCTTTTTCTGACAACATTTCACTATTATTTAGTGTGATAATCACATGCTTAGAGAAGATTTAAAAAAGTAGAAATGATGGTTATGACTAGGAGTATAATACTGAGGCTAACTCTTTACCAGCTCTTTACCAGAGTCTGTAGCTGAGAATAACTGTTCCTATGAACATTTAAAAAAAGTTCAGCACACTTGCTCTTTGGATTAGCAACATTGTATTGTGAACTTGAGACTTGTGCGCTCAGTTAAGTCTTCAATGAACCGTCACTATGGTAACAGGCAGTAAGCAGTTTGGCGGTAGGGTTGAAAGGTACTGGCTGTACAGAAGCCGGTATATTTACCCAGGATCCGCTACATGACAGAGGGGAAAGCAAACTGAGATGACAGAACACTGTGTACATTACGAGCAAAAGAAGTACACCACTCTTCAAATTAACCTCAAGAGAAGGCTCGAGGAATAGTCACTGGCGTTACAAAACCCCATGTACAATTTACCTACTCTGTACTCAACAATGGGCAATTATTTATCGATCACAATCAGACACTGTTGCTTCACGATTCACAGTGTGCACTTCACCAAATACTTTGTGCCTATTTAAATGGGAGACTGGATTGTCGACATTCCAAAACTTAGGTACAGATTTACAAGGACGGCATTAAAATTATCGCCACTTTAACGGCAGTAAACTACAGCTCAAATGGTGATAATGGACTTCAAAGTCCTTTGTTGTCTTACCGAAAGGGAGCTGACTGGCACCGTAGCGACATTGGGTGTCCACCCACAGTCCCCAACATTGAATATACGCCCATGGGATGGGATCCCGATGAAGAATAAAAATTAGTAGTAGGGGATATTTTTTTACGGTAAAATTAGCAGTCTGTAAAGGGTATATTTACAAGGACAGCGTTAAAATGTTCTGGTATACACCTGGGCTTCTATTGGAATTCTCACAAATTCTCAAAAGCCTATTATTAAGCCCACTATGGCTGCTTTAACAGCACTTTCCTAACACTAAAGCGATGATAATTTTAACGCTGTCCTTGTAAATATGCCCCCAACATCGCAAGAAATACAGCGATAATTCATGTTCGCAAGTGGAAAGCTTGTTAATATAAGACTGTGGACTTAACATATCAATCCAACTCGCATATCAAACATGCTTAATTCTACTTCAGAACAGATGTTAGGATCCGACATAAACCGCAATTACCAAGAGTTTTGCTATCCGTCCTCAAATCCAGGGCCGCATGTAAATACAACGCTGTTGTCATACCTCCCTCTTCCATGTAATATTGTCATAGGAACACCTACCATGCCACTGGAAATGCCTACATTGCAACTCATTGGAGATATGAGGCGAGCCGTTAGCAAACAGGCTGCTAACATGCGTTAGTGCATCTTAGTGTCGCCTACTAAATAGGGCAATATGATTTTCACCGCATATTTGGCTTTTTTTTTAATTGTGGCAAAATGGCACTTGCTAATATGCCCCCAAGTTTGCTATAGCAAACAGCAGTGTCCCGGGGGTAGGCATCCCAGGACACAGCAGGAGCCACTCCTTGGGGGTGGTGTTCCCCAAAATATAAAAAGACCCAGAGGGTGGTAATCCTCGGGGCTTAGATGGACCTTTGAGCTCCCTCAACCATTTATTTTATAGCACCGAGGAATGGCGGTCCCCGGACTACAGGGCCCCACTGAACCCCATCAAAAGTAATATTTTAGACCCCAGGATTTGGTCCTCCCAGGTAGCTAATTTTTAAACAAGCACAGGAGCCTGTGCTTCATTTTTATTTATTTTGCGGCGCATCCATGCACCCAGCGTACATTTCTCATTTTTTTTGGACCTTAGTTGTCCTTGTGGGACCCCCTAAGCAGGTCTAGAGGGTCAAATTATTTCTTACCTGCCCTCTTTATACGTTTTGAACACTTTTTCCACTCATTTCTAGATCCTCGCTTCTACCGAGGCCCAAAATGGCTGCCAACACATCCTCGTTTTGAATGTTGACAACCACCTGACAGCCAATTAGCATTCAGAGCGTGATCCGGAAGGTGTGCTTAGAGTGCACGCAGGATACGCGGATCCACCGAGACCGTACATACATATGTAATTTTAATTGTAACTTTCTGAGGAACTACTGAACGGATTTATATTATTTAAGTAAAAGGCACGAGTCTGAACCAAGGACTACCTCTTTGCCAAATTTGGTGTAATTCCGTTCAGCAGTTCGGGCTGTAGCCGTAATGAACGGTTCCTATGGAAAATTGCATGGGGGAGGCATGTTTTGGGACCCCCTTTTTTCTCGGCCCCGCTTCACGAATCACCCCGAGACTTTTAGGATAGGAGGAGACTGGAGCACCCCACCAGTTTTGAAAATTTCACCAAGATTCGTCAACTGGCGCCAAAGTTATTTCAAATAGAAAGTTGCGGATTTCCTATGGAAAATAACGTCGGACAGCAGGGTTCACAACTTGAATTCAGCTTTGGATCTACACTACTGACAGCATTGAAATTAGCATTGATTTATGTAAGGCAGAAACAATCGTGCTCTATGTCCTCAGCTTTGTTAAAATAAGTGACAAAAATTCTTCGTCGATGTCTGTGCTGACTATTGCCTTCGATCTACAGTGCGGTCAGTAGAGTTTACAACTTGATACCAGTTTCACATTAGTACTACAAACAACATTGAATTCAATCTCGATATATTTAAGGCAGAGACAATTGTACTCAGTCGCAGATTTTGTTAAAGGATGCGACAAAAAACATTCCTCAATGTCTGTACTGACTACTGCCTTCGATCTACACTGCGGTCAGTAGAGTTTACAACTTGATACCAGTTTCTCATCAGTACTACAGACAACATTGAATTCAGTCTCGATTTATTTAAGGCAGAGATAATTGTACTCAGTCCTCAGATTTTGTTAAAGTATGTGACAAAAAAGCATTCCTCGATGTTTGTGTCGACTACTGCCTTAGATCTACACTACAGACAGCAGGGTTCACAACTTGAATTCAGCTTTGCATCCACACTGCACTAAGTTAGTAGTATCTTTGGCGCTGAGCTTGTACATACCCGCGATAATGCATTGTCCATGGGGGCCGCATTCGGACCAATGTCTTTTGTCTGTTGAATTCTGCCTGCATATGGCCACGTGGCGATGAATTATGGTGCACTGAGTTAGCAGTACCTTTGGTACTGAGCATGTACATAGTCTGCAGTGATGCGTGGTCTGGGCAGGCTGCCCTGGGAGCAATGTTTTGTACCTAGAGAATTTTGCCTTAATAAGGTCACGGGGAGATGACTTGTGGTGCAGTGAGTTAGTGGTACCTGAAGAACCCAGCGTGTGCGCACCCTGCGATGATTCGTGGTTCGGGCAGGTCGCATTGGTAAAATGTCTCTTGCCTACTGGAATGCGTCATGTGCAATTGCCATTCCACCTGAATCGTGAGCCCTCACAATGTAGATCGAAGGCACTAGTCAGCACAGACATCAAGAAATTCTTTTTGTCGTATCCTTTAACACAATCTGAGGACATAGAGTACAATTATCTCTACCTTAAAAAAATCAAGGCTAAATTTCATGCTGTCCATAGCATAGATCCAAAGCTGAATTCATGTTGTGAATCCTGCTGTCCGCACTGTAGATCGAAGGCAGTGGTCAGCACAGATATCGACGAATTATTTTTGTCACTTATTTTAACAAAATCTGAACACATACAGTACAATTGTCTCTGCATTAAATAAATCAAGGCTGAATTCCCTACTGACCATAAATCATCGCAAAGAAGAGTGAACAGTTTTATGTCAGCAATGAGGCATACTATCACTTTTAAATAGAATTCATGCAGAATTCAATTGACAAAAGACATTACTCCAATTGCATCGTGCCACCCCTCTGACCACGCTTCATCGCAGGATACGCGTACAAGCTAAGCGCCAAAGGTACTAGTAACTCAGTGCACCAAAAATCACTGCCACGTGGCCTTACTAAGGCAGAATTTCCAAGACAAAAAACATTCCTATCAGTACGGCCTGCCCAGACCACGCATCATCGCAGGCTCCACAGAACCTTGTTTTTTCAGGTGCCACTAACTCAGTGCAAACCAAACTAAGCATAACACCTATCAAACCTACACAATATCCCTTTAGTAGCCTTCCTTCAAAAACTTCTTTTATATCACTTATAGATTTAATAGAATATTAAACTTCACACTGTGTGTGCAAAGGCACACTTAATGACAGTATACACTGCTGACAGCAGGGTTTACAACTTGAATTCAGCTTTGCATCTACACTACAGACAGTAGGGACTTCAGCTTTGATTTACTTAATGCAGAGACAATTATACTGTATGTATTTAGACTTTGTTAAAATAAGTGAAAAAAGCTTTCTTCTATAACTGTGCTAACGACTGCCTTCCATGTACACTACGGACAGTAGGGTTCACAACTTTTCAGTCCAGTATGCAACAGTCAACGCTTTGAGTGTAGCCCGTTCAGACCACGCATCACCGCAGGGTGAGCACACTCTAAACACCAGACATACCACTAACTCCGTACACCATAAATAATCGCCACGTGGCCTTATTAAGGCAAAAATCAGTAGTCAAAACACATTCTTACCAGTGCGGTCTGCCGCAACCACGCATCATCGCAGTCTCCATGCAAACCGCCCCTACCTCAGTGCACCACAGCTTTGCATCTACACTACAGACAGTAGGGACTTCAGCCTTGATTTACTTAATGCTGAGACAATTATACTGTATGTATTTAGACTTTGTTAAAATAAGTGAAAAAAGCTTTCTTCTATAGCTGTGCTAACGACTGCCTTCCATGTACACTGCGGACAGTAGGGTTCACAACTTGAATCTATACTACTGACAGCATTGAATTCAGCCTCGATTTATTTAAGGCAGAGACAAAAAATACTCCTGTGGCACTGCTAGTAAGCGAAAGCACCTCCAATCCCTGCATCCTGTGAACTATGCTCACAGAGAATGGATAAGACTGTGCCAAAATATACCTCCACCACCGGCAATACCAAGTACCTCTGGGGCATCACCGTCAACATCGCCACCAGACATAGGTCCCATTTTGAGAAAGTTAAAATGCACTGCATGAAGTGCAATTGTTTAATTTGTTATGGGGAGCAGCCAGTAGACCTAGTTTGCAGAGCATTTGATAACCATCGATGGTAGTTTTTTTCCCCCTCAAAGTTCATTTAGTCCAGTATGCAACAGTCAATGCTTTGATTGTAGCCCGTTCAGACCACGCATCACCGCAGGGTGAGCACACGCTAAACACCAGACGTACCACTAAGTCAGTACACCATAAATAATCGCCACTGGCCTTATTCAGACAAAAAATCAGTAGTCAAAAGACATTCTTACCAGTGCGGTCTGCCTCAACCACGCATCATTGCAGTCTACACACAAACCACCCCTACCTCAGTGCACCACAATTCATGAACCCTTTACGATAGAATCTTCCGCATATTATTTCACATATAGTGCTCCTACCTTTGTACAGCAGAAGTCATAAACCGTTTACACTTGAATATCTGTGTATGATATCATGATTACTATTCTACTTGTTATGAACAGCAACGTAATAAAATGGAGTCGAGCACAGGTTCCCGTAACCACTTCAACTATCTATCTGTGTCTGCGTATTTATTATGTTTGTAAAATGCTATCCTACCACATTATACTGTGCTGTAAATAGAGTATGCAACCATCTTACCTTTGCAAGTAACAAAAACGTAGATTATATAACTTTCTCTTGCTCATTCTACAAATATGAATGTACAAACTGGATCATTACAATACTGCAAACAACGTGTATTGTACATTTCTAACTGTGTGCTATTGCTCGTTTTTTTTTTTAGCATATTTATATTACGCAAACGCGACCCAAAACTATATCAGCAATTTACATGAGCACCGTATTTACAGTACATTTTCAGACACGCGTAGATTACGTCATTTCTCTACAATAACAGGATGTAGACGCAACTCCGAGCCTCGAACACTGATTTCCAGCACCAAGTTTGACAGTATACCCGAATGACCACATACGTTTATATATATATACATATATTAGCTGCCCTTCATGTGCCAAAAACTGCAACCTAAAGCTTTCATAGCCCTGTATTACTACAGCTACAACACTCCACTGAATGTACAACAAACATTTATATTCGCAGAAATGAGTTATGTCCACCATCTTTTATGTGTGCAACTATGGATAAATGTAGCATTAGTGATTCCCCGTACCTTCCATGGTGGCCATGTTGTGGGACTTTACAGACATAATGACACATTTACAATTAAGACCCGGGTGACGGTAGCACAACAACACAGATGCCCAACTCGGTTTATTTCTCATATAGCTCACGACGGAGCCACGCTCATAGCTCTGGAGTCATCGTTCACATTCTCACGCAGCACTGCCATACGTCACTCCAGCCCACCACGCTTATGCTTCCAGGAAAACACAACAACGCTAAATGATTTATTAGTTCCTGGTCTAGTTGTCAGAACGGCACAAACACACTCCCTCATGGCTGGTATACACCCACACCACACCCATCCAGCACATGCATCACAAAACACGTGACCCTACCAATAAAAAAGACGGGGTGCACGTGCTCTACGCCATTCTAGAGTTGCTCCCATCACAAGGACTGTGATGGCCCGTCCTGGTGGTTCGGACACCGTATGTAGGCCCAAACAACCAAACAGGAGGCCCACCACCCTGTACGGGGCCTCTTTGGTCACTGAGTTAGTGGTACCGCAAGGACTGAGCGGGTGAGGGACCTGCGATAAAGATAGCTGCACGAGTATGTCCTTTGCCATAGTGATATGAAGACTCAGCAGCAAATGTGATACTTCTTGGTGGCAGAGCGGGACTGCATGATGTAGAACATACCCTGTCAGCGAAAAGGTGAGCAGTGAGGCCTGGGTGTGCAGTCGAGGGAGTAGATTGGGTGTAGCAGACTGGATACAAAAAGGCGACGCAGCGATTCAGGCGTACGCAGTCCTAGTTTTTATACTCGGTCAAAAGTCCGTCGCTCGTGATGATTGAAACCACGTGGATCACTGCGCACCACTTGTTTTCTATAACCAGATGGAAAACATTACTACTCTACTAATTCTTCATAAATCGAAGCCCATTAAACAAGTTGGAACTGTACATACAAATAGTTGTATTTTTAATGCGGGAGAGAAGGTGTGTGAAAGGGCGATGTTATTCTTCTCCACATTAAAATAGTAACAATTACCAATCATAACATCTTTCTTTTACTATATTTTAGATGTAGAGCTTCAAGGTGCACTATGTCATGGCACGTGGTGAAGACACACCGGTGACAGAAAGGCGAGCTGCGAATATTCTTCTCAGTCACTCTCTCACTTTGATAAAGAAATGACTCACAATCTTATCTTCCTTTTTATCTAACAAGTTGTGTTTCACAAATTGGCGTTCCCCCAACACTTCCAAAGCTCAATGTTTGAGGATTCTGCGATGATGCGTGGCCATCGTAACAACGGATAAGAAGGCTTCTTCGACACATGGTGGACCCTCTTTGAATCACGCCAATGGCACAAGGTGAGCAAATAAGCTTGTTTCCGAAGCAACGAGAAGTCACCTGTGGGCGGAGAGACTGGATAGTGTGCAGCAAGTTGACTTTGTACGAATGTACAATTACCTCCGGGAAGAGGGAGTGGATAGGTTGCAACTGTCTGAGTGCGCAAGAAAGGGCATTCACCTCCAGACACTGGGAGTTAATGGGGTGCAACAGTCAGTAATGAGAACTCAACCCCATGCAGTTGGAGTGTATGGGTATAGTATTATGGGAGAAAAAGAGCGCACAAATACCTCCTTCCAGTGGAAGTCGATGTAATACAGTATCCCGAGTGTCCAAATGCATAACACAGAAATATACGTGTGCAGTTGTATGTACTCTGCTATTAATAACTCTATACTATCTTTCAGATCACTAAACTTGAAGGTGCACTATGAACCGGCACGTGGTTGGACACACACCGGAGGCAAAAAGGTGAGCTATGAAGATTTTCTCCTGTATCAACACTTCCTCTCCTGTTCCATCTATTAGTTTCTATCTCTCACACTCTCAACGTCGTTTTTTCTCCCTTTCTCTCTCTCCCTCTCCATTACATTGTTTCTCTTTTCAAGTTATGGACCCTGCTGTTTACTCTGCACATAAATAAATCAAGGCTGAATTTAATACAGTCTGCAGTATAGAACCAAAGCAGACTTCAAGTTGTGAGCTCTGCTGAAAACAGTGTTTTCAAAAGGTAAGCAGAGTGTCCTACATACACAATGCCTCCAATTAAACGCACTGCAAATAAATGATATTGTCCTGCATAATGATGTGATCTCTCACCTAATTCTGTATAATCTCTGAATCATTTTAAAGACCTGCTGGACCATACTATAGAACTGACCCAGCAAGCACTTCCCTACAGACACCTCTTAAGTGTGGGCCTATGAGAGGAGTGGGATGTATCAGGTACACTGCACACGTGGGAATAAGCAATATTGCAAGTGTTATGGTAACTTGTGATCTTTGACCTCATTCAGTCACATCTCTGTCTCATTTTAAATACCATCTATACCATAAGATAGGCCTAAGCCTACAAGCAGCGCTGCCCTACAGACTCCTGTTGAGGGTGATTCTGAGGGAGGGGTAGGTTTGCACTACTCTGAGTCTGCATGTGAGAAAAACGATCTTGCCTTTCGTAAAGATGTAATCTCTCACCTAATTCAATCACATCGATCTAATTTGAAAGACTTATTTTCATTTTTGTTTTGCAGGTTACCTACGCTCCTACCATTGGAGTCCATCTCACATTTTGTTCATTATACTGTTATGTTACAGCTACGTTTCTATTTATTTGTTTTTGTTTTAATAAAAGTTAATTAAAAAAACTGAGTGTATGTCTTCTTTTTCTGACAACATTTCACTATTATTTAGTGTGATAATCACATGCTTAGAGAAGATTTAAAAAAGTAGAAATGATGGTTATGACTAGGAGTATAATACTGAGGCTAACTCTTTACCAGCTCTTTACCAGAGTCTGTAGCTGAGAATAACTGTTCCTAT
Organism: Lissotriton helveticus; assembly: GCF_964261635.1. Taxonomy (NCBI): domain Eukaryota; kingdom Metazoa; phylum Chordata; class Amphibia; order Caudata; family Salamandridae; genus Lissotriton; species Lissotriton helveticus. The sequence continues at coordinate 825,975,903 of NC_136057.1, forward strand.
GAACATTTTAAAAAAGTTCAGCACACTTGCTCTTTGGATTAGCAACATTGTATTGTGAACTTGAGACTTGTGCGCTCAGTTAAGTCTTCCATGAACCGTCACTATGGTAACAGGCAGTAAGCAGTTTGGCGGTAGGGTTGAAAGGTACTGGCTGTACAGAAGCCGGTATATTTACCCAGGATCCTCTACATGACAGAGGGGAAAGCAAACTGAGATGACAGAACACTGTGTACATTACGAGCAAAAGAAGTACACCACTCTTCAAATTAACCTCAAGAGAAGGCTCGAGGAATAGTCACTGGCGTTACAAAACCCCATGTACAATTTACCTACTCTGTACTCAACAATGGGCAATTATTTATCGATCACAATCAGACACTGTTGCTTCACGATTCACAGTGTGCACTTCACCAAATACTTTGTGCCTATTTAAATGGGAGACTGGATTGTCGACATTCCAAAACTTAGGGGCATATTTACAAGGACGGCATTAAAATTATCGCCACTTTAACGGCAGCAAACTACAGCTCAAATGGTGATAATGGACTTCAAAGTCCTTTGTTGTCTTACCGAAAGGGAGCTGACTGGCACCGTAGCGACATTGGGTGTCCACCCACAGTCCCCAACATTGAATATACGCCCATGGGATGGGATCCCGATGAAGAATAAAAATTAGTAGTAGGGGATATTTTTTTACGGTAAAATTAGCAGTCTGTAAAGGGTATATTTACAAGGACAGCGTTAAAATGTTCTGGTATACACCTGGGCTTCTATTGGAATTCTCACAAATTCTCAAAAGCCTATTATTAAGCCCACTATGGCTGCTTTAACAGCACTTTCCTAACACTAAAGCGATGATAATTTTAACGCTGTCCTTGTAAATATGCCCCCAACATCGCAAGAAATACAGCGATAATTCATGTTCGCAAGTGGAAAGCTTGTTAATATAAGACTGTGGACTTAACATATCAATCCAACTCGCATATTAAACATGCTTAATTCTACTTCAGAGCAGATGTTAGGAAACGACATAAACCGCAATTACCAAGAGTTTTGCTATCCGTCCTCAAATCCAGGGCCGCATGTAAATACAACGCTGTTGTCATACCTCCCTCTTCCATGTAATATTGTCATAGGAACACCTACCATGCCACTGGAAATGCCTACATTGCAACTCATTGGAGATATGAGGCGAGCCGTTAGCAAACAGGCTGCTAACATGCGTTAGTGCATCTTAGTGTCGCCTACTAAATAGGGCAATATAATTTTCACCGCATATTTGGCTTTTTTTTTTAATTGTGGCAAAATGGCACTTGCTAATATGCCCCCAAGTTTGCTATAGCAAACAGCAGTGTCCCGGGGGTAGGCACCCCAGGACACAGCAGGAGCCACTCCTTGGGGGTGGTGTTCCCCAAAATATAAAAAGACCCAGAGGGTGGTAATCCTCGGGGCTTAGATGGACCTTTGAGCTCCCTCAACCATTTATTTTATAGCACCGAGGAATGGCGGTCCCTGGACTACAGGGCCCCACTGAACCCCATCAAAAGTAATATTTTAGACCCCAGGATTTGGTCCTCCCAGGTAGCTAATTTTTAAACAAGCACAGGAGCCTGTGCTTCATTTTTATTTATTTTGCGGCGCATCCATGCACCCAGCGTACATTTCTCGTTTTTTTTGGACCTTAGTTGTCCTTGTGGGACCCCCTAAGCAGGTCTAGAGGGTCAAATTATTTCTTACCTGCCCTCTTTATACGTTTTGAACACTTTTTCCACTCATTTCTAGATCCTCGCTTCTACCGAGGCCCAAAATGGCTGCCAACACATCCTCGTTTTGAATGTTGACAACCACCTGACAGCCAATTAGTATTCAGAGCGTGATCCGGAAGGTGTGCTTAGAGTGCACGCAGGATACGCGGATCCACCGAGACCGTACATACATATGTCATTTTAATTGTAACTTTCTGAGGAACTACTGAACGGATTAATATTATTTAAGTAAAAGGCACGAGTCTGAACCAAGGACTAGCTCTTTGCCAAATTTGGTGTAATTCCGTTCAGCAGTTCGGGCTGTAGCCGTAATGAACGGTTCCTATGGAAAATTGCATGGGGGAGGCATGTTTTGGGACCCCCTTTTTTCTCGGCCCCGCTTCACGAATCACCCCGAGACTTTTAGGATAGGAGCAGACTGGAGCACCCCACCAGTTTTGAAAATTTCACCAAGATTCGTCAATTGGCGCCAAAGTTATTTCAAATAGAAAGTTGCGGATTTCCTATGGAAAATAACTTCGGACAGCAGGGTTCACAACTTGAATTCAGCTTTGGATCTACACTACTGACAGCATTGAAATTAGCATTGATTTATGTAAGGCAGAAACAATCGTGCTCTATGTCCTCAGCTTTGTTAAAATAAGTGACAAAAATTCTTCGTCGATGTCTGTGCTGACTATTGCCTTCGATCTACAGTGCGGTCAGTAGAGTTTACAACTTGATACCAGTTTCACATTAGTACTACAAACAACATTGAATGTAATCTCGATATATTTAAGGCAGAGACAATTGTACTCAGTCGCAGATTTTGTTAAAGGATGCGACAAAAAACATTCCTCAATGTCTGTACTGACTACTGCCTTCGATCTACACTGCGGTCAGTAGAGTTTACAACTTGATACCAGTTTCTCATCAGTACTACAGACAACATTGAATTCAGTCTCGATTTATTTAAGGCAGAGATAATTGTACTCAGTCCTCAGATTTTGTTAAAGTATGTGACAAAAAAGCATTCCTCGATGTTTCTGTCGACTACTGCCTTAGATCTACACTACAGACAGCAGGGTTCACAACTTGAATTCAGCTTTGCATCCACACTGCACTAAGTTAGTAGTATCTTTGGCGCTGAGCTTGTACATACCTGCGATAATGCATTGTCCATGGGGGCCGCATTCGGACCAATGTCTTTTGTCTGTTGAATTCTGCCTGCATATGGCCACGTGGCGATGAATTATGGTGCACTGAGTTAGCAGTACCTTTGGTACTGAGCATGTACATAGTCTGCAGTGATGCGTGGTCTGGGCAGGCTGCCCTGGGAGCAATGTTTTGTACCTAGAGAATTTTGCCTTAATAAGGTCACGGGGAGATGACTTGTGGTGCAGTGAGTTAGTGGTACCTGAAGAACTCAGCGTGTGCGCACCCTGCGATGATTCGTGGTTCGGGCAGGTCGCATTGGTAAAATGTCTCTTGCCTACTGGAATGCGTCATGTGCAATTGCCATTCCACCTGAATCGTGAGCCCTCACAATGTAGATCGAAGGCACTAGTCAGCACAGACATCAAGAAATTCTTTTTGTCGTATCCTTTAACACAATCTGAGGACATAGAGTACAATTATCTCTACCTTAAAAAAATCAAGGCTAAATTTCATGCTGTCCATAGCATAGATCCAAAGCTGAATTCATGTTGTGAATCCTGCTGTCCGCACTGTAGATCGAAGGCAGTGGTCAGCACAGATATCGACGAATTATTTTTGTCACTTATTTTAACAAAATCTGAACACATACAGTACAATTGTCTCTGCATTAAATAAATCAAGGCTGAATTCCCTACTGACCATAAATCATCGCAAAGAAGAGTGAACAGTTTTATGTCAGCAATGAGGCATACTATCACTTTTAAATAGAATTCATGCAGAATTCAATTGACAAAAGACATTACTCCAATTGCATCGTGCCACCCCTCTGACCACGCTTCATCGCAGGATACACGTACAAGCTAAGCGCCAAAGGTACTAGTAACTCAGTGCACCAAAAATCACTGCCACGTGGCCTTACTAAGGCAGAATTTCCAAGACAAAAAACATTCCTATCAATACGGCCTGCCCAGACCACGCATCATCGCAGGCTCCACAGAACCTTGTTTTTTCAGGTGCCACTAACTCAGTGCAAACCAAACTAAGTATAACACCTATCAAACCTACACAATATCCCTTTAGTAGCCTTCCTTCAAAAACTTCTTTTATATCACTTATAGATTTAATAGAATATTAAACTTCACACTGTGTGTGCAAAGGCACACTTAATGACAGTATACACTGCTGACAGCAGGGTTTACAACTTGAATTCAGCTTTGCATCTACACTACAGACAGTAGGGACTTCAGCCTTGATTTACTTAATGCAGAGACAATTATACTGTATGTATTTAGACTTTGTTAAAATAAGTGAAAAAAGCTTTCTTCTATAACTGTGCTAACGACTGCCTTCCATGTACACTACGGACAGTAGGGTTCACAACTTTTCAGTCCAGTATGCAACAGTCAACGCTTTGAGTGTAGCCCGTTCAGACCACGCATCACCGCAGGGTGAGCACACTCTAAACACCAGACATACCACTAACTCCGTACACCATAAATAATCGCCACGTGGCCTTATTAAGGCAAAAATCAGTAGTCAAAACACATTCTTACCAGTGCGGTCTGCCGCAACCACGCATCATCGCAGTCTCCATGCAAACCGCCCCTACCTCAGTGCACCACAGCTTTGCATCTACACTACAGACAGTAGGGACTTCAGCCTTGATTTACTTAATGCTGAGACAATTATACTGTATGTATTTAGACTTTGTTAAAATAAGTGAAAAAAGCTTTCTTCTATAGCTGTGCTAACGACTGCCTTCCATGTACACTGCGGACAGTAGGGTTCACAACTTGAATCTTTACTACTGACAGCATTGAATTCAGCCTCGATATATTTAAGGCAGAGACAAAAAATACTCCTGTGGCACTCCTAGTAAGCGAAAGCACCTCCAATCCCTGCATCCTATGAACTATGCTCACAGAGAATGGATAAGACTGTGCCAAAATATACCTCCACCACCGGCAATACCAAGTACCTCTGGGGCATCACCGTCAACATCGCCACCAGACATAGGTCCCATTTTGAGAAAGTTAAAATGCACTGCATGAAGTGCAATTGTTTAATTTGTTATGGGGAGCAGCCAGTAGACCTAGTTTGCAGAGCATTTGATAACCATCGATGGTAGTTTTTTTTCCCCTCAAAGTTCATTCAGTCCAGTATGCAACAGTCAATGCTTTGAGTGTAGCCCGTTCAGACCACGCATCACCGCAGGGTGAGCACACGCTAAACACCAGACGTACCACTAAGTCAGTACACCATAAATAATCGCCACTGGCCTTATTCAGACAAAAATCAGTAGTCAAAAGACATTCTTACCAGTGCGGTCTGCCTCAACCACGCATCATTGCAGTCTACACACAAACCACCCCTACCTCAGTGCACCACAATTCATGAACCCTTTACGATAGAATCTTCCGCATATTATTTCACATATAGTGCTCCTACCTTTGTACAGCAGAAGTCATAAACCGTTTACACTTGAATATCTGTGTATGATATCATGATTACTATTCTACTTGTTATGAACAGCAACGTAATAAAATGGAGTCGAGCACACGTTCCCGTACCCACTTCAACTATCTATCTGTGTCTGCGTATTTATTATGTTTGTAAAATGCTACCCTACCACATTATACTGTGCTGTAAATAGAGTATGCAACCATCTTACCTTTGCAAGTAACAAAAACGTAGATTATATAACTTTCTCTTGCTCATTCTACAAATATGAATGTACAAACTGGATCATTACAATACTGCAAACAACGTGTATTTTACATTTCTAACTGTGTGCTATTGCTCGATTTTTTTTTTAGCATATTTATATTACGCAAACGCGACCCAAAACTATATCAGCAATTTACATGAGCACCGTATTTACAGTACATTTTCAGACACGCGTAGATTACGTCATTTCTCTACAATAAAAGGATGTAGACGCAACTCCGAGCCTCGAACACTGATTTCCAGCACCAAGTTTGACAGTATACCCGAATGACCACATACGTTTATATATATATATACATATATTAGCTGCCCTTCATGTGCCAAAAACTGCAACCTAAAGCTTTCATAGCCCTGTATTACTACAGCTACAACACTCCACTGAATGTACAACAAACATTTATATTCGCAGAAATGAGTTATGTCCACCATCTTTTATGTGTGCAACTATGGATAAATGTAGGATTAGTGATTCCCCGTACCTTCCATGGTGGCCATGTTGTGGGACTTTACAGACATAATGACACATTTACAATTAAGACCCGGGTGACGGTAGCACAACAACACAGATGCCCAACTCGGTTTATTTCTCATATAGCTCACGACGGAGCCACGCTCATAGCTCTGGAGTCATCGTTCACATTCTCACGCAGCACTGCCATACGTCACTCCAGCCCACCACGCTTATGCTTCCAGGAAAACACAACAACGCTAAATGATTTATTAGTTCCTGGTCTAGTTGTCAGAACGGCACAAACACACTCCCTCATGGCTGGTATACACCCACACCACACCCATCCAGCACATGCATCACAAAACACGTGACCCTACCAATAAAAAAGACGGGGTGCACGTGCTCTACGCCATTCTAGAGTTGCTCCCATCACAAGGACTGTGATGGCCCGTCCTGGTGGTTCGGACACCGTATGTAGGCCCAAACAACCAAACAGGAGGCCCACCACCCTGTACGGGGCCTCTTTGGTCACTGAGTTAGTGGTACCGCAAGGACTGAGCGGGTGAGGGACCTGCGATAAAGATAGCTGCACGAGTATGTCCTTTGCCATAGTGACATGAAGACTCAGCAGCAAATGTGATACTTCTTGGTGGCAGAGCGGGACTGCATGATGTAGAACATACCCTGTCAGCGAAAAGGTGAGCAGTGAGGCCTGGGTGTGCAGTCGAGGGAGTAGATTGGGTGTAGCAGACTGGATACAAAAAGGCGACGCAGCGATTCAGGCGTACGCAGTCCTAGTTTTTATACTCGGTCAAAAGTCCGTCGCTCGTGATGATTGAAACCACATGGATCACTGCGCACCACTTGTTTTCTATAACCAGATGGAAAACATTACTACTCTACTAATTCTTCATAAATCGAAGCCCATTAAACAAGTTGGAACTGTACATACAAATAGTTGTATTTTTAATGCGGGAGAGAAGGTGTGTGAAAGGGCGATGTTATTCTTCTCCACATTAAAATAGTAACAATTACCAATCATAACATCTTTCTTTTACTATATTTTAGATGTAGAGCTTCAAGGTGCACTATGTCATGGCACGTGGTGAAGACACACCGGTGACAGAAAGGCGAGCTGCGAATATTCTTCTCAGTCACTCTCTCACTTTGATAAAGAAATGACTCACAATCTTATCTTCCTTTTTATCTAACAAGTTGTGTTTCACAAATTGGCGTTCCCCCAACACTTCCAAAGCTCAATGTTTGAGGATTCTGCGATGATGCGTGGCCATCGTAACAACGGATAAGAAGGCTTCTTCGACACATGGTGGACCCTCTTTGAATCACGCCAATGGCACAAGGTGAGCAAATAAGCTTGTTTCCGAAGCAACGAGAAGTCACCTGTGGGCGGAGAGACTGGATAGTGTGCAGCAAGTTGACTTTGTACGAATGTACAATTACCTCCGGGAAGAGGGAGTGGATAGGTTGCAACTGTCTGAGTGCGCAAGAAAGGGCACTCACCTCCAGACACTGGGAGTTAATGGGGTGCAACAGTCAGTAATGAGAACTCAACCCCATGCAGTTGGAGTGTATGGGTATAGTATTATGGGAGAAAAAGAGCGCATAAATACCTCCTTCCAGTGGAAGTTGATGTAATACAGTATCCCGAGTGTCCAAATGCATAACACAGAAATATACGTGTGCAGTTGTATGTACTCTGCTATTAATAACTCTATACTATCTTTCAGATCACTAAACTTGAAGGTGCACTATGAACCGGCACGTGGTTGGACACACACCGGAGGCAAAAAGGTGAGCTATGAAGATTTTCTCCTGTATCAACACTTCCTCTCCTGTTCCATCTATTAGTTTCTATCTCTCACACTCTCAACGTCGTTTTTTCTCCCTTTCTCTCTCTCCCTCTCCATTACATTGTTTCTCTTTTCAAGTTATGGACCCTGCTGTTTACTCTGCACATAAATAAATCAAGGCTGAATTTAATACAGTCTGCAGTATAGAACCAAAGCAGACTTCAAGTTGTGAGCTCTGCTGAAAACAGTGTTTTCAAAAGGTAAGCAGAGTGTCCTACATACACAATGCCTCCAATTAAACGCACTGCAAATAAATGATATTGTCCTGCATAATGATGTGATCTCTCACCTAATTCTGTATAATCTCTGAATCATTTTAAAGACCTGCTGGACCATACTATAGAACTGACCCAGCAAGCACTTCCCTACAGACACCTCTTAAGTGTGGGCCTATGAGAGGAGTGGGATGTATCAGGCACACTGCACACGTGCGAATAAGCAATATTGCGAAGTGTTATGGTAACTTGTGATCTTTGACCTCATTCAGTCACATCTCTGTCTCATTTTAAATACCATCTATACCATAAGATAGGCCTAAGCCTACAAGCAGCGCTGCCCTACAGACTCCTGTTGAGGGTGATTCTGAGGGAGGGGTAGGTTTGCACTACTCTGAGTCTGCATGTGAGAAAAACGATCTTGCCTTTCGTAAAGATGTAATCTCTCACCTAATTCAATCACATCGATCTAATTTGAAAGACTTATTTTCATTTTTGTTTTGCAGGTTACCTACGCTCCTACCATTGGAGTCCATCTCACATTTTGTTCATTATACTGTTATGTTACAGCTACATTTCTATTTATTTGTTTTTGTTTTAATAAAAGTTAATTAAAAAAACTGAGTGTATGTCTTCTTTTTCTGACAACATTTCACTATTATTTAGTGTGATAATCACATGCTTAGAGAAGATTTAAAAAAGTAGAAATGATGGTTATGACTAGGAGTATAATACTGAGGCTAACTCTTTACCAGCTCTTTACCAGAGTCTGTAGCTGAGAATAACTGTTCCTATGAACATTTTAAAAAAGTTCAGCACACTTGCTCTTTGGATTAGCAACATTGTATTGTGAACTTGAGACCTGTGCGCTCAGTTAAGTCTTCCATGAACCGTCACTATGGTAACAGGCAGTAAGCAGTTTGGCGGTAGGGTTGAAAGGTACTGGCTGTACAGAAGCCGGTATATTTACCCAGGATCCTCTACATGACAGAGGGGAAAGCAAACTGAGATGACAGAACACTGTGTACATTACGAGCAAAAGAAGTACACCACTCTTCAAATTAACCTCAAGAGAAGGCTCGAGGAATAGTCACTGGCGTTACAAAACCCCATGTACAATTTACCTACTCTGTACTCAACAATGGGCAATTATTTATCGATCACAATCAGACACTGTTGCTTCACGATTCACAGTGTGTACTTCACCAAATACTTTGTGCCTATTTAAATGGGAGAATGGATTGTCGACATTCCAAAACTTAGGGGCATATTTACAAGGACGGCATTAAAATTATCGCCACTTTAACGGCAGCAAACTACAGCTCAAATGGTGATAATGGACTTCAAAGTCCTTTGTTGTCTTACCGAAAGGGAGCTGACTGGCACCGTAGCGACATTGGGTGTCCACCCACAGTCCCCAACATTGAATATACGCCCATGGGATGGGATCCCGATGAAGAATAAAAATTAGTAGTAGGGGATATTTTTTTACGGTAAAATTAGCAGCCTGTAAAGGGTATATTTACAAGGACAGCGTTAAAATGTTCTGGTATACACCTGGGCTTCTATTGGAATTCTCACAAATTCTCAAAAGCCTATTATTAAGCCCACTATGGCTGCTTTAACAGCACTTTCCTAACACTAAAGCGATGATAATTTTAACGCTGTCCTTGTAAATATGCCCCCAACATCGCAAGAAATACAGCGATAATTCATGTTCGCAAGTGGAAAGCTTGTTAATATAAGACTGTGGACTTAACATATCAATCCAACTCGCATATTAAACATGCTTAATTCTACTTCAGAACAGATGTTAGGATCCGACATAAACCGCAATTACCAAGAGTTTTGCTATCCGTCCTCAAATCCAGGGCCGCATGTAAATACAACGCTGTTGTCATACCTCCCTCTTCCATGTAATATTGTCATAGGAACACCTACCATGCCACTGGAAATGCCTACATTGCAACTCATTGGAGATATGAGGCGAGCCGTTAGCAAACAGGCTGCTAACATGCGTTAGTGCATCTTAGTGTCGCCTACTAAATAGGGCAATATAATTTTCACCGCATATTTGGCTTTTTTTTTAAATTGTGGCAAAATGGCACTTGCTAATATGCCCCCAAGTTTGCTATAGCAAACAGCAGTGTCCCGGGGGTAGGCACCCCAGGACACAGCAGGAGCCACTCCTTGGGGGTGGTGTTCCCCAAAATATAAAAAGACCCAGAGGGTGGTAATCCTCGGGGCTTAGATGGACCTTTGAGCTCCCTCAACCATTTATTTTATAGCACCGAGGAATGGCGGTCCCCGGACTACAGGGCCCCACTGAACCCCATCAAAAGTAATATTTTAGACCCCAGGATTTGGTCCTCCCAGGTAGCTAATTTTTAAACAAGCACAGGAGCCTGTGCTTCATTTTTATTTATTTTGCGGCGCATCCATGCACCCAGCGTACATTTCTCGCTTTTTTTGGACCTTAGTTGTCCTTGTGGGACCCCCTAAGCAGGTCTAGAGGGTCAAATTATTTCTTACCTGCCCTCTTTATACGTTTTGAACACTTTTTCCACTCATTTCTAGATCCTCGCTTCTACCGAGGCCCAAAATGGCTGCCAACACATCCTCGTTTTGAATGTTGACAACCACCTGACAGCCAATTAGCATTCAGAGCGTGATCCGGAAGGTGCGCTTAGAGTGCACGCAGGATACGCGGATCCACCGAGACCGTACATACATACGTAATTTTAATTGTAACTTTCTGAGGAACTACTGAACGGATTTATATTATTTAAGTAAAAGGCACGAGTCTGAACCAAGGACTACCTCTTTGCCAAATTTGGTGTAATTCCGTTCAGCAGTTCGGGCTGTAGCCGTAATGAACGGTTCCTATGGAAAATTGCATGGGGGAGGCATGTTTTGGGACCCCCTTTTTTCTCGGCCCCGCTTCACGAATCACCCCGAGACTTTTAGGATAGGAGCAGACTGGAGCACCCCACCAGTTTTGAAAATTTCACCAAGATTCGTCAACTAGCGCCAAAGTTATTTCAAATAGAAAGTTGCGGATTTCCTATGGAAAATAACTTCGGACAGCAGGGTTCACAACTTGAATTCAGCTTTGGATCTACACTACTGACAGCATTGAAATTAGCATTGATTTATGTAAGGCAGAAACAATCGTACTCTATGTCCTCAGCTTTGTTAAAATAAGTGACAAAAATTCTTCGTCGATGTCTGTGCTGACTATTGCCTTCGATCTACAGTGCGGTCAGTAGAGTTTACAACTTGATACCAGTTTCGCATTAGTACTACAAACAACATTGAATTCAATCTCGATATATTTAAGGCAGAGACGATTGTACTCAGTCGCAGATTTTGTTAAAGGATGCGACAAAAAACATTCCTCAATGTCTGTACTGACTACTGCCTTCGATCTACACTGCGGTCAGTAGAGTTTACAACTTGATACCAGTTTCTCATCAGTACTACAGACAACATTGAATTCAGTCTCGATTTATTTAAGGGAGAGATAATTGTACTCAGTCCTCAGATTTTGTTAAAGTATGTGACAAAAAAGCATTCCTCGATGTTTGTGTCGACTACTGCCTTAGATCTACACTACAGACAGCAGGGTTCACAACTTGAATTCAGCTTTGCATCCACACTGCACTAAGTTAGTAGTATCTTTGGCGCTGAGCTTGTACATACCCTGCGATAATGCATTGTCCATGGGGGTCGCATTCGGACCAATGTCTTTTGTCTGTTGAATTCTGCCTGCATATGGCCACGTGGCGATGAATTATGGTGCACTGAGTTAGCAGTACCTTTGGTACTGAGCATGTACATAGTCTGCAGTGATGCGTGGTCTGAGCAGGCTGCCCTGGGAGCAATGTTTTGTACCTAGAGAATTTTGCCTTAATAAGGTCACGGGGAGATGACTTGTGGTGCAGTGAGTTAGTGGTACCTGAAGAACTCAGCGTGTGCGCACCCTGCGATGATTCGTGGTTCGGGCAGGTCGCATTGGTAAAATGTCTCTTGCCTACTGGAATGCGTCATGTGCAATTGCCATTCCACCTGAATCGTGAGCCCTCACAATGTAGATCGAAGGCACTAGTCAGCACAGACATCAAGAAATTCTTTTTGTCGTATCCTTTAACACAATCTGAGGACATAGAGTACAATTATCTCTACCTTAAAAAAATCAAGGCTAAATTTCATGCTGTCCATAGCATAGATCCAAAGCTGAATTCATGTTGTGAATCCTGCTGTCCGCACTGTAGATCGAAGGCAGTGGTCAGCACAGATATCGACGCATTATTTTTGTCACTTATTTTAACAAAATCTGAACACATACAGTACAATTGTCTCTGCATTAAATAAATCAAGGCTGAATTCCCTACTGACCATAAATCATCGCAAAGAAGAGTGAACAGTTTTATGTCAGCAATGAGGCATACTATCACTTTTAAATAGAATTCATGCAGAATTCAATTGACAAAAGACATTACTCCAATTGCATCGTGCCACCCCTCTGACCACGCTTCATCGCAGGATACGCGTACAAGCTAAGCGCCAAAGGTACTAGTAACTCAGTGCACCAAAAATCACTGCCACGTGGCCTTACTAAGGCAGAATTTCCAAGACAAAAAACATTCCTATCAGTACGGCCTGCCCAGACCACGCATCATCGCAGGCTCCACAGAACCTTGTTTTTTCAGGTGCCACTAACTCAGTGCAAACCAAACTAAGTATAACACCTATCAAACCTACACAATATCCCTTTAGTAGCCTTCCTTCAAAAACTTCTTTTATATCACTTATAGATTTAATAGAATATTAAACTTCACACTGTGTGTGCAAAGGCACACTTAATGACAGTATACACTGCTGACAGCAGGGTTTACAACTTGAATTCAGCTTTGCATCTACACTACAGACAGTAGGGACTTCAGCCTTGATTTACTTAATGCAGAGACAATTATACTGTATGTATTTAGACTTTGTTAAAATAAGTGAAAAAAGCTTTCTTCTATAACTGTGCTAACGACTGCCTTCCATGTACACTACGGACAGTAGGGTTCACAACTTTTCAGTCCAGTATGCAACAGTCAACGCTTTGAGTGTAGCCCGTTCAGACCACGCATCACCGCAGGGTGAGCACACTCTAAACACCAGACATACCACTAACTCCGTACACCATAAATAATCGCCACGTGGCCTTATTAAGGCAAAAATCAGTAGTCAAAACACATTCTTACCAGTGCGGTCTGCCGCAACCACGCATCATCGCAGTCTCCATGCAAACCGCCCCTACCTCAGTGCACCACAGCTTTGCATCTACACTACAGACAGTAGGGACTTCAGCCTTGATTTACTTAATGCTGAGACAATTATACTGTATGTATTTAGACTTTGTTAAAATAAGTGAAAAAAGCTTTCTTCTATAGCTGTGCTAACGACTGCCTTCCATGTACACTGCGGACAGTAGGGTTCACAACTTGAATCTATACTACTGACAGCATTGAATTCAGCCTCGATTTATTTAAGGCAGAGTTAAAAAATACTCCTGTGGCACTGCTAGTAAGCGAAAGCACCTCCAATCCCTGCATCCTGTGAACTATGCTCACAGAGAATGGATAAGACTGTGCCAAAATATACCTCCACCACCGGCAATATCAAGTACCTCTGGGGCATCACCGTCAACATCGCCACCAGACATAGGTCCCATTTTGAGAAAGTTAAAATGCACTGCATGAAGTGCAATTGTTTAATTTGTTATGGGGAGCAGCCAGTAGACCTAGTTTGCAGAGCATTTGATAACCATCGATGGTAGTTTTTTTTTCCCTCAAAGTTCATTCAGTCCAGTATGCAACAGTCAATGCTTTGAGTGTAGCCCGTTCAGACCACGCATCACCGCAGGGTGAGCACACGCTAAACACCAGACGTACCACTAAGTCAGTACACCATAAATATTCGCCACTGGCCTTATTCAGACAAAAATCAGTAGTCAAAAGACATTCTTACCAGTGCGGTCTGCCTCAACCACGCATCATTGCAGTCTACACACAAACCACCCCTACCTCAGTGCACCACAATTCATGAACCCTTTACGATAGAATCTTCCGCATATTATTTCACATATAGTGCTCCTACCTTTGTACAGCAGAAGTCATAAACCGTTTACACTTGAATATCTGTGTATGATATCATGATTACTATTCTACTTGTTATGAACAGCAACGTAATAAAATGGAGTCGAGCACACGTTCCCGTACCCACTTCAACTATCTATCTGTGTCTGCGTATTTATTATGTTTGTAAAATGCTACCCTACCACATTATACTGTGCTGTAAATAGAGTATGCAACAATCTTACCTTTGCAAGTAACAAAAACGTAGATTATATAACTTTCTCTTGCTCATTCTACAAATATGAATGTACAAACTGGATCATTACAATACTGCAAACAACGTGTATTGTACATTTCTAACTGTGTGCTATTGCTCGATTTTTTTTTTTACCATATTTATATTACGCAAACGCGACCCAAAACTATATCAGCAATTTACATGAGCACCGTATTTACAGTACATTTTCAGACACGCGTAGATTACGTCATTTCTCTACAATAACAGGATGTAGACGCAACTCCGAGCCTCGAACACTGATTTCCAGCACCAAGTTTGACAGTATACCCGAATGACCACATACGTTTATATATATATACATATATTAGCTGCCCTTCATGTGCCAAAAACTGCAACCTAAAGCTTTCATAGCCCTGTATTACTACAGCTACAACACTCCACTGAATGTACAACAAACATTTATATTCGCAGAAATGAGTCATGTCCACCATCTTTTATGTGTGCAACTATGGATAAATGTAGGATTAGTGATTCCCCGTACCTTCCATGGTGGCCATGTTGTGGGACTTTACAGACATAATGACACATTTACAATTAAGACCCGGGTGACGGTAGCACAACAACACAGATACCCAACTCGGTTTATTTCTCATATAGCTCACGACGGAGCCACGCTCATAGCTCTGGAGTCATCGTTCACATTCTCACGCAGCACTGCCATACGTCACTCCAGCCCACCACGCTTATGCTTCCAGGAAAACACAACAACGCTAAATGATTTATTAGTTCCTGGTCTAGTTGTCAGAACGGCACAAACACACTCCCTCATGGCTGGTATACACCCACACCACACCCATCCAGCACATGCATCACAAAACACGTGACCCTACCAATAAAAAAGACGGGGTGCACGTGCTCTACGCCATTCTAGAGTTGCTCCCATCACAAGGACTGTGATGGCCCGTCCTGGTGGTTCGGACACCGTATGTAGGCCCAAACAACCAAACAGGAGGCCCACCACCCTGTACGGGGCCTCTTTGGTCACTGAGTTAGTGGTACCGCAAGGACTGAGAGTGGGACTGCATGATGTAGAACATACCCTGTCAGCGAAAAGGTGAGCAGTGAGGCCTGGGTGTGCAGTCGAGGGAATAGATTGGGTGTAGCAGACTGGATACAAAAAGGCGACGCAGCGATTCAGGCTTACGCAGTCCTAGTTTTTATACTCGGTCAAAAGTCCGTCGCTCGTGATGATTGAAACCACGTGGATCACTGCGCACCACTTGTTTTCTATAACCAGATGGAAAACATTACTACTCTACTAATTCTTCATAAATCGAAGCCCATTAAACAAGTTGGAACTGTACATACAAATAGTTGTATTTTTAATGCGGGAGAGAAGGTGTGTGAAAGGGCGATGTTATTCTTCTCCACATTAAAATAGTAACAATTACCAATCATAACATCTTTCTTTTACTATATTTTAGATGTAGAGCTTCAAGGTGCACTATGTCATGGCACGTGGTGAAGACACACCGGTGACAGAAAGGCGAGCTGCGAATATTCTTCTCAGTCACTCTCTCACTTTGATAAAGAAATGACTCACAATCTTATCTTCCTTTTTATCTAACAAGTTGTGTTTCACAAATTGGTGTTCCCCCAACACTTCCAAAGCTCAATGTTTGAGGATTCTGCGATGATGCGTGGCCATCGTAACAACGGATAAGAAGGCTTCTTCGACACATGGTGGACCCTCTTTGAATCACACCAATGGCACAAGGTGAGCAAATAAGCTTGTTTCCGAAGCAACGAGAAGTCACCTGTGGGCGGAGAGACTGGATAGTGTGCAGCAAGTTGACTTTGTACGAATGTACAATTACCTCCGGGAAGAGGGAGTGGATAGGTTGCAACTGTCTGAGTGCGCAAGAAAGGGCACTCACCTCCAGACACTGGGAGTTAATGGGGTGCAACAGTCAGTAATGAGAACTCAACCCCATGCAGTTGGAGTGTATGGGTATAGTATTATGGGAGAAAAAGAGCGCACAAATACCTCCTTCCAGTGGAAGTTGATGTAATACAGTATCCCGAGTGTCCAAATGCATAACACAGAAATATACGTGTGCAGTTGTATGTACTCTGCTATTAATAACTCCATACTATCTTTCAGATCACTAAACTTGAAGGTGCACTATGAACCGGCACGTGGTTGGACACACACTGGAGGCAAAAAGGTGAGCTATGAAGATTTTCTCCTGTATCAACACTTCCTCTCCTGTTCCATCTATTAGTTTCTATCTCTCACACTCTCAACGTCGTTTTTTCTCCCTTTCTCTCTCTCCCTCTCCATTACATTGTTTCTCTTTTCAAGTTATGGACCCTGCTGTTTACTCTGCACATAAATAAATCAAGGCTGAATTTAATACAGTCTGCAGTATAGAACCAAAGCAGACTTCAAGTTGTGAGCTCTGCTGAAAACAGTGTTTTCAAAAGGTAAGCAGAGTGTCCTACATACACAATGCCTCCAATTAAACGCACTGCAAATAAATGATATTGTCTTGCATAATGATGTGATCTCTCACCTAATTCTGTATAATCTCTGAATCATTTTAAAGACCTGCTGGACCATACTATAGAACCGACCCAGCAAGCACTTCCCTACAGACACCTCTTAAGTGTGGGCCTATGAGAGGAGTGGGATGTATCAGGCACACTGCACACGTGCGAATAAGCAATATTGCGAAGTGTTATGGTAACTTGTGATCTTTGACCTCATTCAGTCACATCTCTGTCTCATTTTAAATACCATCTATACCATAAGATAGGCCTAAGCCTACAAGCAGCGCTGCCCTACAGACTCCTGTTGAGGGTGATTCTGAGGGAGGGGTAGGTTTGCACTACTCTGAGTCTGCATGTGAGAAAAACGATCTTGCCTTTCGTAAAGATGTAATCTCTCACCTAATTCAATCACATCGATCTAATTTGAAAGACTTATTTTCATTTTTGTTTTGCAGGTTACCTACGCTCCTACCATTGGAGTCCATCTCACATTTTGTTCATTATACTGTTATGTTACAGCTACGTTTCTATTTATTTGTTTTTGTTTTAATAAAAGTTAATTAAAAAAACTGAGTGTATGTCTTCTTTTTCTGACAACATTTCACTATTATTTAGTGTGATAATCACATGCTTAGAGAAGATTTAAAAAAGTAGAAATGATGGTTATGACTAGGAGTATAATACTGAGGCTAACTCTTTACCAGCTCTTTACCAGAGTCTGTAGCTGAGAATAACTGTTCCTATGAACATTTTAAAAAAGTTCAGCACACTTGCTCTTTGGATTAGCAACATTGTATTGTGAACTTGAGACCTGTGCGCTCAGTTAAGTCTTCCATGAACCGTCACTATGGTAACAGGCAGTAAGCAGTTTGGCGGTAGGGTTGAAATGTACTGGCTGTACAGAAGCCGGTATATTTACCCAGGATCCTCTACATGACAGGGGGGAAAGCAAACTGAGATGACAGAACACTGTGTACATTACGAGCAAAAGAAGTACACCACTTTTCAAATTAACCTCAAGAGGAGGCTCGAGGAATAGTCACTGGCGTTACAAAACCCCATGTACAATTTACCTACTCTGTACTCAACAATGGGCAATTATTTATCGATCACAATCAGACACTGTTGCTTCACGATTCACAGTGTGCACTTCACCAAATACTTTGTGCCTATTTAAATGGGAGACTGGATTGTCGACATTCCAAAACTTAGGGGCATATTTACAAGGACGGCATTAAAATTATCGCCACTTTACCGGCAGCAAACTACAGCTCAAATGGTGATAATGGACTTCAAAGTCCTTTGTTGTCTTACCGAAAGGGAGCTGACTGGCACCATAGCGACATTGGGTGTCCACCCACAGTCCCCAACATTGAATATACGCCCATGGGATGGGATCCCGATGAAGAATAAAAATTAGTAGTAGGGGATATTTTTTTACGGTAAAATTAGCAGTCTGTAAAGGGTATATTTACAAGGACAGCGTTAAAATGTTCTGGTATACACCTGGGCTTCTATTGGAATTCTCACAAATTCTCAAAAGCCTATTATTAAGCCCACTATGGCTGCTTTAACAGCACTTTCCTAACACTAAAGAAATGATAATTTTAACGCTGTCCTTGTAAATATGCCCCCAACATCGCAAGAAATACAGCGATAATTCATGTTCGCAAGTGGAAAGCTTGTTAATATAAGACTGTGGACTTAACATATCAATCCAACTCGCATATTAAACATGCTTAATTCTACTTCAGAACAGATGTTAGGATCCGACATAAACCGCAATTACCAAGAGTTTTGCTATCCGTCCTCAAATCCAGGGCCGCATGTAAATACAACGCTGTTGTCATACCTCCCTCTTCCATGTAATATTGTCATAGGAACACCTACCATGCCACTGGAAATGCCTACATTGCAACTCATTGGAGATATGAGGCGAGCCGTTAGCAAACAGGCTGCTAACATGCGTTAGTGCATCTTAGTGTCGCCTACTAAATAGGGCAATATAATTTTCACCGCATATTTGCCTTTTTTTTTTAATTGTGGCAAAATGGCACTTGCTAATATGCCCCCAAGTTTGCTATAGCAAACAGCAGTGTCCCGGGGGTAGGCACCCCAGGACACAGCAGGAGCCACTCCTTGGGGGTGGTGTTCCCCAAAATATAAAAAGACCCAGAGGGTGGTAATCATCGGGGCTTAGATGGACCTTTGAGCTCCCTCAACCATTTATTTTATAGCACCGAGGAATGGCGGTCCCTGGACTACAGGGCCCCACTGAACCCCATCAAAAGTAATATTTTAGACCCCAGGATTTGGTCCTCCCAGGTAGCTAATTTTTAAACAAGCACAGGAGCCTGTGCTTTATTTTTATTTATTTTGCGGCGCATCCATGCACCCAGCGTACATTTCTCATTTTTTTTGGACCTTAGTTGTCCTTGTGGGACCCCCTAAGCAGGTCTAGAGGGTCAAATTATTTCTTACCTGCCCTCTTTATACGTTTTGAACACTTTTTCCACTCATTTCTAGATCCTCGCTTCTACCGAGGCCCAAAATGGCTGCCAACACATCCTCGTTTTGAATGTTGACAACCACCTGACAGCCAATTAGCATTCAGAGCGTGATCCGGAAGGTGCGCTTAGAGTGCACGCAGGATACGCGGATCCACCGAGACCGTACATACATATGTAATTTTAATTGTAACTTTCTGAGGAACTACTGAACGGATTTATATTATTTAAGTAAAAGGCACGAGTCTGAACCAAGGACTACCTCTCTGCCAAATTTGGTGTAATTCCGTTCAGCAGTTCGGGCTGTAGCCGTAATGAACGGTTCCTATGGAAAATTGCATGGGGGAGGCATGTTTTGGGACCCCCTTTTTTCTCGGCCCCGCTTCACGAATCACCCCGAGACTTTTAGGATAGGAGCAGACTGGAGCACCCCACCAGTTTTGAAAATTTCACCAAGATTCGTCAACTGGCGCCAAAGTTATTTCAAATAGAAAGTTGCGGATTTCCTATGGAAAATAACTTCGGACAGCAGGGTTCACAACTTGATTTCAGCTTTGGATCTACACTACTGACAGCATTGAAATTAGCATGGATTTATGTAAGGCAGAAACAATCGTACTCTATGTCCTCAGCTTTGTTAAAATAAGTGACAAAAATTCTTCGTCGATGTCTGTGCTGACTATTGCCTTCGATCTACAGTGCGGTCAGTAGAGTTTACAACTTGATACCAGTTTCGCATTAGTACTACAAACAACATTGAATTCAATCTCGATATATTTAAGGCAGAGACAATTGTACTCAGTCGCAGATTTTGTTAAAGGATGCGACAAAAAACATTCCTCAATGTCTGTACTGACTACTGCCTTCGATCTACACTGCGGTCAGTAGAGTTTACAACTTGATACCAGTTTCTCATCAGTACTACAGACAACATTGAAATCAGTCTCGATTTATTTAAGGCAGAGATAATTGTACTCAGTCCTCAGATTTTGTTAAAGTATGTGACAAAAAAGCATTCCTCGATGTTTGTGTCGACTACTGCCTTAGATCTACACTACAGACAGCAGGGTTCACAACTTGAATTCAGCTTTGCATCCGCACTGCACTAAGTTAGTAGTATCTTTGGCGCTGAGCTTGTACATACCCTGCGATAATGCATTGTCCATGGGGGCCGCATTCGGACCAATGTCTTTTGTCTGTTGAATTCTGCCTGCATATGGCCACGTGGCGATGAATTATGGTGCACTGAGTTAGCAGTACCTTTGGTACTGAGCATGTACATAGTCTGCAGTGATGCGTGGTCTGGGCAGGCTGCCCTGGGAGCAATGTTTTGTACCTAGAGAATTTTGCCTTAATAAGGTCACGGGGAGATGACTTGTGGTGCAGTGAGTTAGTGGTACCTGAAGAACTCAGCGTGTGCGCACCCTGCGATGATTCGTGGTTCGGGCAGGTCGCATTGGTAAAATGTCTCTTGCCTACTGGAATGCGTCATGTGCAATTGCCATTCCACCTGAATCGTGAGCCCTCACAATGTAGATCGAAGGCACTAGTCAGCACAGACATCAAGAAATTCTTTTTGTCGTATCCTTTAACACAATCTGAGGACATAGAGTACAATTATCTCTACCTTAAAAAAATCAAGGCTAAATTTCATGCTGTCCATAGCATAGATCCAAAGCTGAATTCATGTTGTGAATCCTGCTGTCCGCACTGTAGATCGAAGGCAGTGGTCAGCACAGATATCGACGAATTATTTTTGTCACTTATTTTAACACATACAGTACAATTGTCTCTGCATTAAATAAATCAAGGCTGAATTCCCTACTGACCATAAATCATCGCAAAGAAGAGTGAACAGTTTTATGTCAGCAATGAGGCATACTATCACTTTTAAATAGAATTCATGCAGAATTCAATTGACAAAAGACATTACTCCAATTGCATCGTGCCACCCCTCTGACCACGCTTCATCGCAGGATACGCGTACAAGCTAAGCGCCAAAGGTACTAGTAACTCAGTGCACCAAAAATCACTGCCATGTGGCCTTACTAAGGCAGAATTTCCAAGACAAAAAACATTCCTATCAGTACGGCCTGCCCAGACCACGCATCATCGCAGGCTCCACAGAACCTTGTTTTTTCAGGTGCCACTAACTCAGTGCAAACCAAACTAAGTATAACACCTATCAAACCTACACAATATCCCTTTAGTAGCCTTCCTTCAAAAACTTCTTTTATATCACTTATAGATTTAATAGAATATTAAACTTCACACTGTGTGTGCAAAGGCACACTTAATGACAGTATACACTGCTGACAGCAGGGTTTACAACTTGAATTCAGCTTTGCATCTACACTACAGACAGTAGGGACTTCAGCCTTGATTTACTTAATGCAGAGACAATTATACTGTATGTATTTAGACTTTGTTAAAATAAGTGAAAAAAGCTTTCTTCTATAACTGTGCTAACGACTGCCTTCCATGTACACTACGGACAGTAGGGTTCACAACTTTTCAGTCCAGTATGCAACAGTCAACGCTTTGAGTGTAGCCCGTTCAGACCACGCATCACCGCAGGGTGAGCACACTCTAAACACCAGACATACCACTAACTCCGTACACCATAAATAATCGCCGCGTGGCCTTATTAAGGCAAAAATCAGTAGTCAAAACACATTCTTACCAGTGCGGTCTGCCGCAACCACGCATCATCGCAGTCTCCATGCAAACCACCCCTACCTCAGTGCACCACAGCTTTGCATCTACACTACAGACAGTAGGGACTTCAGCCTTGATTTACTTAATGCTGAGACAATTATACTGTATGTATTTAGACTTTGTTAAAATAAGTGAAAAAAGCTTTCTTCTATAGCTGTGCTAACGACTGCCTTCCATGTACACTGCGGACAGTAGGGTTCACAACTTGAATCTATACTACTGACAGCATTGAATTCAGCCTCGATTTATTTAAGGCAGAGACAAAAAATACTCCTGTGGCACTGCTAGTAAGCGAAAGCACCTCCAATCCCTGCATCCTGTGAACTATGCTCACAGAGAATGGATAAGACTGTGCCAAAATATACCTCCACCACCGGCAATACCAAGTACCTCTGGGGCATCACCGTCAACATCGCCACCAGACATAGGTCCCATTTTGAGAAAGTTAAAATGCACTGCATGAAGTGCAATTGTTTAATTTGTTATGGGGAGCAGCCAGTAGACCTAGTTTGCAGAGCATTTGATAACCATCGATGGTAGTTTTTTTTTCCCTCAAAGTTCATTCAGTCCAGTATGCAACAGTCAATGCTTTGAGTGTAGCCCGTTCAGACCACGCATCACCGCAGGGTGAGCACACGCTAAACACCAGACGTACCACTAAGTCAGTACACCATAAATAATCGCCACTGGCCTTATTCAGACAAAAATCAGTAGTCAAAAGACATTCTTACCAGTGCGGTCTGCCTCAACCACGCATCATTGCAGTCTACACACAAACCACCCCTACCTCAGTGCACCACAATTCATGAACCCTTTACGATAGAATCTTCCGCATATTATTTCACATATAGTGCTCCTACCTTTGTACAGCAGAAGTCATAAACCGTTTACACTTGAATATCTGTGTATGATATCATGATTACTATTCTACTTGTTATGAACAGCAACGTAATAAAATGGAGTCGAGCACACGTTCCCGTACCCACTTCAACTATCTATCTGTGTCTGCGTATTTATTATGTTTGTAAAATGCTACCCTACCACATTATACTGTGCTGTAAATAGAGTATGCAACCATATTACCTTTGCCAGTAACAAAAACGTAGATTATATAACTTTCTCTTGCTCATTCTACAAATATGAATGTACAAACTGGATCATTACAATACTGCAAACAACGTGTATTGTACATTTCTAACTGTGTGCTATTGCTTGATTTTTTTTTTTTGCATATTTATATTACACAAACGCGACCCAAAACTATATCAGCAATTTACATGAGCACCGTATTTACAATACATTTTCAGACACGCGTAGATTACGTCATTTCTCTACAATAACAGGATGTAGACGCAACTCCGAGCCTCGAACACTGATTTCCAGCACCAAGTTTGACAGTATACCCGAATGACCACATACGTTTATATATATATACATATATTAGCTGCCCTTCATGTGCCAAAAACTGCAACCTAAAGCTTTCATAGCCCTGTATTACTACAGCTACAACACTCCACTGAATGTACAACAAACATTTATATTCGCAGAAATGAGTTATGTCCACCATCTTTTATGTGTGCAACTATGGATAAATGTAGGATTAGTGATTCCCCGTACCTTCCATGGTGGCCATGTTGTGGGACTTTACAGACATAATGACACATTTACAATTAAGACCCGGGTGACGGTAGCATAACAACACAGATACCCAACTCGGTTTATTTCTCATATAGCTCACGACGGAGCCACGCTCATAGCTCTGGAGTCATCGTTCACATTCTCACGCAGCACTGCCATACGTCACTCCAGCCCACCACGCTTATGCTTCCAGGAAAACACAACAAGGCTAAATGATTTATTAGTTCTTGGTCTAGTTGTCAGAACGGCACACACACACTCCCTCATGGCTGGTATACACCCACACCACACCCATCCAGCACATGCATCACAAAACACGTGACCCTACCAATAAAAAAGACGGGGTGCACGTGCTCTACGCCATTCTAGAGTTGCTCCCATCACAAGGACTGTGATGGCCCGTCCTGGTGGTTCGGACACCGTATGTAGGCCCAAACAACCAAACAGGAGGCCCACCACCCTGTACGGGGCCTCTTTGGTCACTGAGTTAGTGGTACCGCAAGGACTGAGCGGGTGAGGGACCTGCGATAAAGATAGCTGCACGAGTATGTCCTTTGCCATAGTGATATGAAGACTCAGCAGCAAATGGGATACTTCTTGGTGGCAGAGCGGGACTGCATGATGTAGAACATACCCTGTCAGCGAAAAGGTGAGCAGTGAGGCCTGGGTGTGCAGTCGAGGGAGTAGATTGGGTGTAGCAGACTGGATACAAAAAGGCGACGCAGCGATTCAGGCGTACGCAGTCCTAGTTGTTATACTCGGTCAAAAGTCCGTCGCTCGTGATGATTGAAACCACGTGCATCACTGCGCACCACTTGCTATCTATAACCAGATGGAAAACATTACTACTCTACTAATTCTTCATAAATTGAAGCCCATTAAACAAGTTGGAACTGTACATACAAATAGTTGTATTTTTAATGCGGGAGAGAAGGTGTGTGAAAGGGCGATGTTATTCTTCTCCACATTAAAATAGTAACAATTACCAATCATAACATCTTTCTTTTACTATATTTTAGATGTAGAGCTTCAAGGTGCACTATGTCATGGCACGTGGTGACAGAAAGGCGAGCTGCGAATATTCTTCTCAGTCACTCTCTCACTTTGATAAAGAAATGACTCACAATCTTATCTTCCTTTTTATCTAACAAGTTGTGTTTCACAAATTGGCGTTCCCCCAACACTTCCAAAGCTCAATGTTTGAGGATTCTGCGATGATGCGTGGCCATCGTAACAACGGATAAGAAGGCTTCTTCGACACATGGTGGACCCTCTTTGAATCACGCCAATGGCACAAGGTGAGCAAATAAGCTTGTTTCCGAAGCAACGAGAAGTCACCTGTGGGCGGAGAGACTGGATAGTGTGCAGCAAGTTGACTTTGTACGAATGTACAATTACCTCCGGGAAGAGGGAGTGGATAGGTTGCAACTGTCTGAGTGCGCAAGAAAGGGCACTCACCTCCAGACACTGGGAGTTAATGAGGTGCAACAGTCAGTAATGAGAACTCAACCCCATGCAGTTGGAGTGTATGGGTATAGTATTATGGGAGAAAAAGAGCGCACATATACCTCCTTCCAGTGGAAGTTGATGTAATACAGTATCCCGAGTGTCCAAATGCATAACACAGAAATATACATGTGCAGTTGTATGTACTCTGCTATTAATAACTCTATACTATCTTTCAGATCACTAAACTTGAAGGTGCACTATGAACCGGCACGTGGTTGGACACACCGGAGGCACACCGGAGGCAAAAAGGTGAGCTATGAAGATTTTCTCCTGTATCAACACTTCCTCTCCTGTTCCATCTATTAGTTTCTATCTCTCACACTCTCAACGTCGTTTTTTCTCCCTTTCTCTCTCTCCCTCTCCATTACATTGTTTCTCTTTTCAAGTTATGGACCCTGCTGTTTACTCTGCACATAAATAAATCAAGGCTGAATTTAATACAGTCTGCAGTATAGAACCAAAGCAGACTTCAAGTTGTGAGCTCTGCTGAAAACAGTGTTTTCAAAAGGTAAGCAGAGTGTCCTACATACACAATGCCTCCAATTAAACGCACTGCAAATAAATGATATTGTCCTGCATAATGATGTGATCTCTCATCTAATTCTGTATAATCTCTGAATCATTTTAAAGACCTGCTGGACCATACTATAGAACTGACCCAGCAAGCACTTCCCTACAGACACCTCTTAAGTGTGGGCCTATGAGAGGAGTGGGATGTATCAGTCACACTGCACACGTGCGAATAAGCAATATTGCGAAGTGTTATGGTAACTTGTGATCTTTGACCTCATTCAGTCACATCTCTGTCTCATTTTAAATACCATCTATACCATAAGATAGGCCAAAGCCTACAAGCAGCGCTGCCCTACAGACTCCTGTTGAGGGTGATTCTGAGGGAGGGGTAGGTTTGCACTACTCTGAGTCTGCATGTGAGAAAAACGATCTTGCCTTTCGTAAAGATGTAATCTCTCACCTAATTCAATCACATCGATCTAATTTGAAAGACTTATTTTCATTTTTGTTTTGCAGGTTACCTACGCTCCTACCATTGGAGTCCATCTCACATTTTGTTCATTATACTGTTATGTTACAGCTACGTTTCTATTTATTTGTTTTTGTTTTAATAAAAGTTAATTAAAAAAACTGAGTGTATGTCTTCTTTTTCTGACAACATTTCACTATTATTTAGTGTGATAATCACATGCTTAGAGAAGATTTAAAAAAGTAGAAATGATGGTTATGACTAGGAGTATAATACTGAGGCTAACTCTTTACCAGCTCTTTACCAGAGTCTGTAGCTGAGAATAACTGTTCCTATGAACATTTTAAAAAAGTTCAGCACACTTGCTCTTTGGATTAGCAACATTGTATTGTGAACTTGAGACCTGTGCGCTCAGTTAAGTCTTCCATGAACCGTCACTATGGTAACAGGCAATAAGCAGTTTGGCAGTAGGGTTGAAAGGTACTGGCTGTACAGAAGCCGGTATATTTACCCAGGATCCTCTACATGACAGAGGGGAAAGCAAACTAAGATGACAGAACACTGTGTACATTACGAGCAAAAGAAGTACACCACTCTTCAAATTAACCTCAAGAGAAGGCTTGAGGAATAGTCACTGGCGTTACAAAACCCCATGTACAATTTACCTACTCTGTACTCAACAATGGACACTTTTTCCACTCATTTCTAGATCCTCGCTTCTACCGAGGCCCAAAATGGCTGCCAACACATCCTCGTTTTGAATGTTGACAACCACCTGACAGCCAATTAGCATTCAGAGCGTGATCCGGAAGGTGCGCTTAGAGTGCACGCAGGATACGCGGATCCACCGAGACCGTACATACATATGTAATTTTAGTTGTAACTTTCTGAGGAACTACTGAACGGATTTATATTATTTAAGTAAAAGGCACGAGTCTGAACCAAGCACTACCTCTTTGCCAAATTTGGTGTAATTCCGTACAGCAGTTCGGGCTGTAGCCGTAATGAACGGTTCCTATGGAAAATTGCATGGGGGAGGCATGTTTTGGGACCCCCTTTTTTCTCGGCCCCGCTTCACGAATCACCCCGAGACTTTTAGGATAGGAGCAGACTGGAGCACCCCACCAGTTTTGAAAATTTCACCAAGATTCGTCAACTGGCGCCAAAGTTAGGAGCCTGAGCTATTTCTTGATAGACTCGGTACCACCTAGTAGAAGAGGAGGTGACCGTGAAAGTAAACTTAGGAGATTGGAAACGCGGTACATAATACAACTTGAAACCAAGCAACCCAATGGTCTTAACATCACGGAGGACTTATATACATGCCTGTAACTAACACCATAGACAGAGCCTTGAGTTCCCAATAGCTTTAACATAACATTTTGTTCCTATTATTATTTATATGTATCTCCACTTAGGGAGCAATGTCGGTCTTTTCCAATTCATTTGAGAGAAAACTCCATGCGGCTCCACAATTACACACGCTCCCCTCTAATTTTTGGAGACAAGAGAATGAGTTTTCCTTTGACATCTTTTAGGGGTAGAGTAATGCTAAGTCAGGAATAAAACTCCAGGAGAAATTATTTCCTCCTTTGACAATAGGGCGAGTGCAATCAAATTATGTATATGGATTAGGCATTAATGTTTGTATTTGGACATAGTGTATATAGATAAAATTTTGTACATGGTATATTATAATTCTACATTGTGGATTTACATGGATATATATGAAATTGCATCACATTTAAATATGTATTTCTTTATTTATTTATTCATGAATGTCCTTAACACTTACATTAACGATACAACAAACTCTGCCTCTAATGATTCATACAATATTTACTCTTTCTATATATGTATTTTACATGTATTAACCCACCTAACATCTGGAGCAATGTATCACATTAGATGTATTGTCGATATATGCAGTCAGAGAGGATTTTAGACGCATGCAAGGGCAGCATGTATAGGCAATGCCGACATACCCAACTGTGACCCATAATTGGTTTGGTATCGCTGACAGCTATGGATTCAATAGGTGTTTTCAAATTTTAAAATTTATTAAGACACAAACATCACTGCACACTTGCACTTTTAGGAGGTAATCGAACACGAGAGAATGAGGCTCTCTACACGTGCCACAAGCCCAAAATCAATTAAATTAGACTATGAAGGCAGCTAATTAAAAGTGTTATGTATATACTTTCTAATGGCACTTGCTCGGAGATTATTATTTTACAGATTATGTTGCATGAACAATCATTTCAAATATAAATTTTAAAATGGTTTTATTTTTTATAAAAACAGTATTTATTTATGCAACATGATGTTACTCACCTCCGTGTTGACAAAAATGTATTAAACGTTTATCTGTTGAAGTGTGATTAACACAATAGTATTTCCTTCAGGTTCATTGTATTGGGCAGTGACATGATTGATTGTACTATAGTGTCTGTCACTTTAAATGCAACTCACGTTTCTGTGTAACTTGTCGAGTGAACAAGCAGCTGAGGCTGCGAAACGCGTCTTGACGTTGCCTGATGAATAAACCACTTTAAAGCACTAAACTGGGTTCGTGTCCAACTCTGCTGCAGGTGGCGCTGGGAAGAAAGCGAGCGCTTGCGGTAACTGGTGATACTTCATATATATAAATACTTTGAGTGAGAATTTTTTCAAATGCACTTGCACTTTAATTATATATTGTTCACATATGGTAATCCATGTTTAAAAAAAAATTTGAATTTGTTTTTAGAGGAATTGATATTCCTTAGCAATATACATAATGAAAAATGAAGAAAGATAGTAAAATGCAAAACATCTTTTTTATATAGTGATAGGAACCATTGTGACAAAGTAAAATGTCCAAGTGATTACTGATTAGGAACACGTTAAAAGATGGCTGCCATATTCCAGTCAATTATGGTTTATGTGTCAAATATTGAGTGCTTTCTTTGTTTTTACTATCCCTGTGAAGTGTATTTTAATCAGGTGAAAATAATGGTGAAACATCGTGAGCAAGGGAGCGTGACTCCTGAAACGCGTCGATGTGAAATATCATTTTTAATAAATAAAAAAGGACTTCTTTCAACCTACCTCGGAGTGCCGGATAATTTGCTGTTGCAATTGGGGGAGATCTCATAAACAATATTAAGAGGTGTGACGGATCGCCACTGCAACCGCCACCACCAGTGCTTTGGAAGCACGCCAGTAAAATTTGTCAAAACTTGTAGCTACACGGAGACAGGCGTGCCCCCGGAATTGCTTGCAAGTAGAACCCGGAGGCAAGGAGTGAACAGAGCTGTGCCTGGATTGCTGGGAGTTTGGGGTCGGAGGATCACGGAATCCCGGTAAGGTGACGCGGCTTTGCATCTCCTCTCTAGGCGGGGGTAACCACGCGGCAACGGGAACTGGGTCGTCTTTGGTCGCACGCTTGTAATTGTGCAGTGTGTACGACCGTTCCGTTCTGTAGCAAGAACGGATATAATTGTATAAAAGTACAAACTGGGTAGGAAGTCCTGCGATTGAAAAATGAGTGATGATGAATGCGCAGCTAGGGAGCTAGAAGCCCAAAAACTCTTCGAGGCAACGATGCGACCTGTGCAAAAGAAGAAAGGGGAGGCTGCCCCAATTGGCAATCCTGATTTAACGCAACAATTGCAGAGTTATGAAAGACTAAAGAAGAGGGAGATCTCACAATGGTGGGAAGTTGCTTCCCTACGGAAATATCTGGAAGTGAATCATGTTCCGCGAGGATTGAGAATTATGATCAACCCTCATACGAAAACCCTGATATAGAGATGCTCGGAGAATGGGCAGAGAATAGCGCGGCCAGTCCCATCAATATGGTGGGCATTCTACTCAAGTATGCAGAAAAAGAACGTATAGAAGTGGTGGCAAAAATCAAAGAGTTAAATGAGATTCTTGAGAAAAATGAGGATAAGATGCGCATCAACAAATTTTAAATTGATTTAAAGGGCAAGTTGGAGAAATATGAAAAGCGCATAAAAGACAGGAAAGCCACAAAGTTTACCAGGGATCGTATAGATTACGAATCTGGCCGAATCTATACTTTCGCAAAGAAATTTGACTTGGCGAGACGTCAACAGATACAGAGTGGCCAAGTCGATCAGCATACAACCTACCAGAGCGAAGTAAGTTCAGAACAAGAATTGGATGAACCAAGAAGAAGGGGATCCCGAGATGTGAGACTGGCAGTTACGGAGGAATTCCGTTTTATGTCGATGGAGCAACAGTCAGACCATCGTCCGGGAAGAGGAAGGGGGTGGACAGGAAGAGGCCGAGGAAGAGGAGACAAAGGCGAGGAGGAGAGGGATACAGGAGAAGCGCAAGGAGGGCAAACAAAGAGAACGCTGCGCTCGAATACACGGAAGTAACTTGTATACCGGATGATAATGCAACCATCATGAACTTGAGTTCTGTGGAGATAACAGAGGATGAAAAAACAATATTGAGTTTGGGACTTTCGTACTGTGATAGTAATGATTTTATTTATCCAAACAGTAGTGGGTTTGGGATCTGGCTTAGAAGCAAGTGATCACACACCTTTCAGACCGCCTTCCAGATTTCTCCCACAAACTGTTAGGGACAATTTGGACATTTTTGGAGAGAATGTAACAAGGGATCTAAAGAAGTTGTATATTATGGAAAATCAAAAGAAACATAAACTGGATCCCAGGAAAGCTTTATTTCATAAGACAGTAAAGAAACTACAGGAGGAAGATGGACTCCTTATTAAGCCCTCGGACAAAGGAGGAAATGTCGTTTTGTGGGGGAGGGAGCAGTATGAAAAAGAAGCTCTTAGCCAATTGCAAGATTGTAGCTGTTACAGTAAAATCCATCCCAAGAATATGATAAGGTTGTGACAAATTTCTTTGTGAGGCTGGATAACTGGAGGGATGAAGGGCTTCTCAGCTGGGATGAGCATAAGTTTATTAAAAGAGAAAAACCTATCATCCCAGTATTTTACATGCTCCCGAAGGTGCATAAGAAGAAGAACCCCACTAGTCCAAAAGGGAGACCCATCATTTCATCTTGTGGCAGTCTATTTGAGAATGCTTCCCGTTACATAGATTATTTTTTTAACCCTATAGCTACGTCCCTTCCCTCATACATCAAAGATTCGACCGATTTTTTAAAATGTATTTTTGACATCCGATGGGACAGTGAAACTATGGTCTTATTGACATTAGATATTGCTATGTTATACACTAGCATTAGACACGTAGATGGCTTGAGAGCTAGCGAATATTATCTCAATAGAAGACCAGCTCACTTTGGGGCCAAAAATAGGATGATACTGGAATTAATGGAATGGTGTCTCACCAAAAACATTTTCTTGTTTGGCAATGATTTGGACTTACAGGAAAGGGGGACCGCAATGGGCACCTGTTTCGCGCCAAGTTATGCCAACCTACATCTTGGCTGGTGGGAGGAACGGGTGCTCGGGGCGGTCCCCTGGACCAATGGACAGAACATGTCCTGCTGTGGGTCAGATTTATGGATGACGTCTTTGTGCTGTGGCAGGGCACAGAGACGGACATTGAACTATTTATTCATGACCTGAATCAGAACACCAGAAATTTGGAGTTTGTGGGCCACCACAGCAAGACTACAATAGATTTTTTAGACGTCAGAATAAGACCAAGTAATGATAGATTGGAAACAACTGTTTTTCGAAAAACAACTGCTGGGAACTCTGTTCTCCATGCAGATAGTGCCCTTCCTGATGCATTAATCAGAAGTATTCCTTTTGGGGAATACTACAGAGCAAGGAGAACTTGTAGTAGCGAAGAGGAGTTTGACAGAATTGAAAAAGAGATGACCAATAGATTCATCCAAAGAGAATATAAACCAGGCATTCTTAAGAGAGCTGCGAGCAAAGCTAAGAATCTAAAACGACACAAGATTTTATTTGAACCCTCAAGAATAAAACAGCTAGAACAGAACAAACAACAGGGAAACCAGATAAACCCCAGATTTATCACTACTTTTAATGTGAAACATAGGGAAGTAAGGTCAATTCTGAAGAAGCACTGGTACCTGATTAAAAATGATCCAGTGCTTGGCCCTAAGGTTCAGAAAAACCCTGAGATCACTTATAGAAAATCTAAATCTTTAAAAGATTTAATTGTTAGTAGTGAGTTTCAGGAGAAAAAGAAGGGTTCCTCTGATTGGCTGAAACAAAAACCGGGTTTTAAAAAATGTGATAAGTGCAAGGCATGTCAACATGGCATGAATCGGATGAGCCTTAAAACATTTTTCAATAAAACTGTTACCATAAGGAGTTTCATAACTTGTAAAAGTAGTTTTGTAGTTTATCTGCTACAATGTTCATGCCCAAAAATATATATTGGCAGCACAACTGTACCTGTACATCAAAGAATCTTACAGCACAGGCGAGCAATTGTCAATCGGGACAGAACTTATCCCGTCGCAAGACACTTTGAGACCCATCACCAGAGTAATCCCGAGAGTCTGCAGTACACTTGTATAGCTGAAGTCCCCAAGAGAAGGAGGGGGGGATAGAGAAAGGGAACTCCGGAGGTTAGAGACATATTTTATCTTAGATTTCAACTGTAAGGAACCATATGGTCTCAATGTGGACGAGGATCTTTATACATGTCTGTCTTGAACAAATGTAGAATAATACGAAGAAGAGTTGGAACATAGATGTGCATCTGTAACCATTAATTAATTGCGTTTTTAATCAGGAATATTTTTGAACAGGGGTAGTATTGTTTGAACATATAAGCAATGGATCAGCATATTTAAATTGCTTTTGCATTTGATGAATTATTTGGTACATGCATGATAAGACAGAATTTTAGAACAGAGAGTGGAAATGTTTACTATAAGAGAGCTGAATCTAGTTTACATAAGCACTTGCACTTTATTATTGTAGTACTGTATTGAGAAAAAAGAGTGAAATGTTTATATTGAGAAAATTACCAAAGTTTACATAAGCACAAGAACTTTTTTCTATATAATGGTTTACCTAGGCACATGCACTTTTTCTAAGAGGGTATTGTCTCTTTTAAAGAATTTGTTAGCCCTTTTTTATGTGCGTAAAAAGGCAGCAATTGGTTATCCCGTACTGAATTTTGAATTGATTTTTCTTTATTATATTTTTTGTTACAAAATACATAATTTATAAGAATGCAGCATTAGTACCCTTTTTATCCCTTTGCAAGGCTAAATAAATTACTGGAAAGGCACCTGCATGAAAGACTTTGAGTGAGAATTTTTTCTAATGCACTTGCACTTTAATTATATATTGTTCACATATGGTAATCCATGTTGAAAAAATGTTTTTGAATATGTTTTTAGAGGAATTGATATTCCCTAGCAGTATACATAATGAAAAATGAAGAAAGATAGTAAAATGCAAAACATCTTTTTTATATAGTAATAGGAACCATTGTGACAAAGTAAAATGTCCAAGTGATTACTGAATAGGAACACGTTAAAAGATTGCTGCCATATTACAGTCAATTGTGGTGTATGTGTCAAATACTGGGTGCTTTCTTTGTTTTTACTATCCCTGTGAAGTGTATTTTAATCAGGTGAAAATAATGTTGAAACATCGTGAGCAAGGGAGCGTGACTCCCGAAACGCGTCGATGTGAAATTTCATTTTTTATTAAATAAAAAAGGACTTCTTTCAACCTACCTCGGAGTGCCGGATGATTTGCTGTTGCAATTGGGGGAGATCTCATAAACAATATATATGAGTGATGTCATTGACCATGTCATGAGTGATGTAATATGTGACGTCATCAGCAGTGCATTGCACGCGCAAGTGATAGTGAGTCCAACTAACTATAACGTGGGAATTTCAATGGTTTTATGCGAGTAAAATTTCCAGCTAACTATAACTGGTGTAAAACCTATGGTTTTTTCAGTGAATTTAATAGGTTTTTTAAATGCTAATTCCTAACTATAACTGGTGTGAAACCTATGGTTTTTTCAGGGAATTTCAATGGTTTTTTAATAGGAAATCGTAATAGGTATAGAAAGTGAAACATTTTAAAACGAATTTTATATTGTATAAACATGTAAAAAAATATATATATATTTTTTTATTTGTAACCCGGGGGCGCTCCCGGGGCGCATACCGGTGAACACACGGGTAAGCGCAATGTTACGGCGCGCCCCGGGGCGTGTACCGGGGAGCGTCCCGTTAGCGCTATTCTCGCGAACGAAAACAACATCGTGACGTTTCGCGTAACCGCGTGATGCGTCATATGACGCACAGCGTAATCGCAACCAAAAGCACGCGATCGCATACGATCGCGAAACGTCCTGACGCGCTTACGCTATGCACCCGTGGGCGCGCCCCGGAGCGCGACTACGGGCGCGCCCCGGTGCGCGTAGCGTAAGCGCGGCGGGTCATGTGACCTGAAAATAACACTTTCTATTGGTGCAGAACAGTTTTGGTTTCCAAATGAGTAAAGCCTGGGTCTTGTGACCTGAAAATAACACTTCTGATTGGTTCAGCACAGTTTTTTTTTCCAAATGATAAAAAACCCCACCTTTCTTCCTCACTCTGACTTTGTCTTTTGACTGAGGAAGACCTGTCTCATCTACAGAGACAATTCTTTTGTACTTTGAAATGGCTACTGTAGCAGCAGCTGGAGCATCTGCACCACCACCACCACCACAACCACCAAGAGGACCACCACAACAATACATTGCTGGTGGAGAAGAGGAGGAGGAGGAAGAGGAAGAGGAGGAGGGGAGCAGATGGTTGCCGGAAGAAATTACCCCATACAAGCCAAAAGAACACATTGTATGGGAGTTTTTTTCTCTTCCAGAGGGCAAGAAAAAAGTTAATGCGGCCAAGGTAACGTGTCGAATCTGTGGTGCAGAACTCTCAAGGGGCAATCCAAATAAAAAATATTCATTTGGGAATCATACCATGATTCGGCATATGACCCGGAAGCATCCTGCTAACTATTCTCGTGCAGAGATCAGGGAACTGGCCAGTCACCTCCCCCAGTGTTCAAGGACCAGCTCAAAAAGAAAGCAACCCAGTCAATCGGACCCAGAGACAACGGAGACGATGCCTTGCATTGAGCATCAATTTGGTACTTTTAGAATCACTTGTACTGAATGTGGCAAGCTCATTGCCTATGGTGAAAAGAGCGTAAAGCTGATTGTCCTTGCTGGTCAGAATCACATTTGCCCCAAACAGAAGAAGTAATTTTTTTTGTTTTTTGTTTTTTGCTCCAGTTGAGCCATTTTCAATTCCCTTTATCTTTGTTTCTTCCCATAAAAAATACAAAAAAAATACAAAACTGTTTTGAAAAGCCAAAAAAAGTACAAAATGTTCAAAAAACATTAAAAAAAATATAAAACAACAAAAAGAATAAAAAAAAGTTCTTTTCAGAACTACCTTTCATTTATAAAATTAAACCTATATTTTTAAAGGATCTCTGTCAATTTTTTGTCCTTAGGGTACGCGTACCGGGGCGCGCCCAGCAAAAAAATTGATTTTTTTTTTTTAATGAAGCAGTTAGCATGAGGGAAGGACACAAAGAGAGTTATGTTAAGAGAACAAGAGCTACAAGATGACCACAGAGGGATTATGTATTACATAGTAAAAAATAGAGAAGGTGTAATTGGATGACAGTGAGAAAAGTAAAATGAGTAAAGGAGCGAAAGAAAGGAAGAGAGAGGAAGAACACTAAAGTAGAGATAGTGTGAGACTGTGATTGGCTGTTAAAGGGAAAAAAAGGACAGTAAAAAATGGACAATGAAGGGTAGTGGCGGAACCACGATGAGGGAAAGTGAGAAAAGACCAGGTAGTATAAGTAAAGAGGGATGAAAGAGGGAGAAAAATTGAATTAGGATAACACATGGGGAGTGACAAAGAGAAAGGACAAAGAGAGTAAAGGAAACAGTACCTGAATGGACTTGAGTAAAACAGTAAAAAAAGATAAGTAATGCAGTGTGTGTGACTTATAGGGAGTCAGTGGGTGTAGGTCGGAGTGTGGGTGTGTAAGGTGTGTCTGTGGGTGTGGTTGTGTGCAGTGTTTTGGTGTGGGTGGCGGTGAGGGTGTGTGAAATATGTGTGAGAAGTGTATGAGTGTGGGGTGTATATGTGTTCGATGTATGTGTGTGTATGGAATGTGTGTGTGTTTTTGAGGAGTGTGTGTGGGAGGTTTTTTGTGTGTATGAGGTGTGTGTGTGGTGTGTGTGTGGGGTGTATGTTAGAGGTGTGTGTATGTGTTGGGAGTGGGATGAGGTGTATGTGTAGGAGTAAGGTAAATAATTAAGAAAAAGAGAATGAGTGAAGAAGCAAAGGAAGGGAACAGAGGGTAAGTGAAGTAAAGAATAGGGATCGAATGAAGTTGAATATGAGAGTGTAAATAGGGGAAGGGGAGTAAACATGTAGAATAAGAATAAGTGAGAGAAGCAGAGTAAAGACACAGGAGTGAGGTAGATTGAGAAAATGTTAGTGACCTTAAAGCAAAGGGTGATGACAAACTACATTTTTTTAGTCATACTTACCATATAATAAATGTCAGTTTAATTAATTTTTTTACTACAGTTTGTATCTGTGAAAGAGAGAAGAAAAAATAAGTTATAATTAGTAAAATATGGATTTTAAATTAAAAGATACAAATGAAGAGGTTAAAAATCATAACACTCTATTTACAAATAAAGTTAGAGTGAAGGACACAGAAAGGGAAATAAACTAAGGTAGAAGGACAAAAAGAGAGAAAAAGAAATAGAATGAGAGCAAATTACTAAGAGTAAGGCATATAGATTCACTAACACAGAGGAAGAGAAGAACAGAGAAATGAACTGAAGGGAAGAAAGATACTTAAACAATGTGAGTTAGCAAAACTAAATCAGGAAACAGTAGTAAGTAAAAAGATAATGACTGAGACAGAAAACAGTCTAATTAAGGATGCATTTAGAAGAATGAGGAATAGAAGATAACTGAGAGCAAGTGAAGAATAGTCATTGAGTGAAAGGATGAAGGGAAAGAGGATAATATACAACGATTGAGGCAAATGGACTGAGGAAGTTAGAAGGCAGACACACTAAGAGAAAAACTGAGTGAGGTGGAGTACAATGAGTGAGAAAAGGAAATGAGTAAGGGAGCAAAAAAAGGAAAGAGAGGAGAAGACGACTAAAACAGTGGTACTGAGAGAAAATAATTTTGTGATGAAAGTAAAGAGAAGGACAGTGAAAGAAAGAAAATCAGGGATAGTAATAGAATCAGAGTAAAAGAAATGGGATGAAGAACGATGAGAGAAGAGCAGTGAAGTTGTTCTAAAAGAAATGATAGAAGGTAGATAAACACAAGTGAACATAAGACAAGGACAGTGAGGCACTGAGGACATAGAAGTAGTGAACCAAAAATAGAGAGAAGAGGTCAAAAGTAAGGATTAAACAAAGATAAGCGAGGACGAGTGGGTGATTTATAGTGATAGAGTGCGACAATACTGCTGAGTGACTAAAGAGGAATTACTAAAAGAGCAAAGGAGTAAAATACGGAAAAGGGAAGTAAAGCAGGGAGACTGAAAGCTGAAAAGTTATGCAAGGGAGAGAGGGGATGCACACAGTTGAAATGAGAATGAGGGGTTGTCAAAGAAGTGGAGTAAAGGAACGGGGGTTACAGACAGTGAGAGAAAGACATTATAAGTGAGTAAAAAGAGCTGAAAGAGGACGGAAAAAGAAATGTGAGTGTCAGACAATGGGAATACAATTTAATTTACACAATCCAAAGTATACAATAACTTGTACAACATGTTACATAGTTTATTTTTGCTGTTCTCAGAATATATTGAATTTCACTGAAAACAGTGAGTTCAAATTACTCATCATATGACAGCGGAAAAAAAAAACACAATCTAAAAGAGTGTGTTTTAAAAAAAAACTTAGATACTGACAAATGTACACTAATCTTGGATTGACTTACTTTTCCTTGAGGCCAAATAGTATATCATGGAGGTCCTTTTCTCATTGCAAAGTACTTTGCTGTTCACTTAAAAATCCATTTCATCGACTTTCTATAAGAAAAGTTCTAAGAACATCTGAAATATTTTCATTATTTTCATATACTCCTTTTTTCAGTCATGACTCTTTACTCATTCCTGCACCTTTCCATTTGGCCAAATAGTGTCAGATTTATGAGTATATATGAGTACTCCTCCCGTCTTCATAGGCCAATTACCTTTACCTAAATTTTGGCTGTAAAAACACTGGGTATGAATTTATAAAGCCAAAAGGCAAACGTTGTTTGAAAGTCAAATGAGTGTTGTTACATTGGGTCCAACCTTTAGAAGTTTTTAAATAGCATGTGTAATTCCCTGATGTTGTAGAAGGACCGTCATGAAAAATAATAGCTACAGTTGTAAAGGTTCTTCCTGATATCGATAACTGAGAAGCCACAAAATTTTTAATTGTCAATTTAGTTCCATCAGCTCTACATCGTTGGAACATTAAAATGACATAGTGACCATAATTTTGTAGAAATAATGTGGACAGCATTGCAGACTTACATTGGGTACACACCATATTGTGATCCGCTGCTTTAACTAGATTATTAAAAGGCACTGATTTGCAGTCTGGTAAAGTCAAATATATAAATCTTTCAGAGTCTATTCTAGTAGTACTTGATGAAGCACAGTTATCACAGTCATGTTGCCATTGATAAGAAAGGTTAAAAAGATTTTTTATATCTACTCCTTCATCTTGCAATACAACAAACATATACATTAAAAATTCCTGACAATCCTGCTGAATATTCTGTGAAAATTGATTTTGACCTGAACATATGTCTAGAAGATTTCTAATTTCTGAAACACTTTCTATTTTTGCTCTATCACTACTACATTTCTCTAACACAGAATTCAATAAACAGCACAATGTTTGTTCCCGATTTTCGACAATCTGTTTTTGTAAATTTTGAAGAAAAAAAACAACATTAACTACTACATTAGCATAGCAGTTGACACCAGAACTGTTTTCAAACTGAAATCCAACAACATCTTCAACAGAATCCTTTTTTTTTCTCTTTGCAATTATACTTTTATCTACTTTATGCCTTTTTTCTGATACCTCACTGCAATTACTCGCATTTCTTCTTTTTCGGCCTACCACATGTTTTTCAATCAGAGGATATTGAGCCAAATGTGGAGCATACTCTCTTCTTAACCTATTGTATTCTTTAACACAATCTAGATCTGCACAAATCTTTGTTTCATCACACTCAATCAAGTACAATCCTGATAAAGTTCTGACTCGTGATAATGCCACATATGCCATACCCTCTTTAAACACAGAACTTCCAATGTTCACCAAAGCGCTATCTACACTTAAACCTTGAGACTTATGAATTGTCACCGCATATGCCAAACAAATAGGAAACTGTTTTCGGCGAACATATAAGTCTTTCACGAGCAAAAATCTAGCTGAACAACGACAAATTTGTTCTATTTCGTCAATGCCATCAAATTTAATTTTTAAAATTTCAATTCCATCTCTATTTTTGTAATTCACAAAACCAACAACATGACCCATTGCTCCATTTACCAGATCTCTTTCAACATTTAAATTCCTTCTCAAAATGATACGACAATTTAAACACACATTCAGAGTCTTTTCAAAACCAGCAGTTTTAGATATAGTCTTCTCTAATGAATCCAATTTTGATTTCAAATTTTCAGACAAAATAATTGTTGCTCCCATATGCTCTTTTTTATCTGTAGCTTCCAGTTTCACTATCTCTTCATTTTCTAACTGTAACATTTTGTTATTGAACATGGAACATTCTTTCAGAGTTGGCATCAAACATATCCCAGATTTCTTCTCGTTAATTTTCTTAAAAATATTCTCTGAAAGAATGTTTTAATTTGGGTACAAATTTGAAATTAATCGTCCATGTAAAGCCTCTTTCCCTTGCTGACTTAGTTTTCCGATTCTTACATCTTGTAAAATATTTTTATAATCTTCATCCTTTGCCTGCCGCATATTTTGAAGCAGTTCTGCATATTTGAAGTTTAACCATATATTAACGTTTCCAATGCTCCCGAAGCACTTCCTGGTATCTTCATGCGTGAGCATTTTGAACACAGGTTGTCCTTTCACTGGAGTCAACTGCAGAAGATCTCCAAAAACAATAATATGTTTTCCTCCAAATAAGACATCATAGTCTGTTCTAAGAATTTCTTGCATTCTCAAATGCACAAAAGCAAGCATTATATTTGACACCATGCTTACTTCATCAATGATAAGAAGTTTCATTTTCTTCAGGACTCTCAAAACTTCGGAACACGCATCTCCAGATAGCTTGTGATACTCCAATTTGTTATCATGCTCCACTGGCAGCATCAGTAAACGATGTAAAGTAATCCCTTTAATGTTATGTGCTGCCAGCCCAGTTGGAGCGGTAACAACACAAGACAGCGATGATTCAGTCCTTTTCTGCAGATAAGTTGCAATTGCTTTAATCAGAAAACTTTTTCCAGTTCCCGCTTCTCCACTCACGTACAGTTGGACAGCCTTAAATGATGTACATGAGCACTCTTTTTTCTCATGACTGAATCCATGTTCAATCTGTTCTGTGACTTCGTCATATATCTGTTCCTGCTCAAGGTTTAGTTGTTTCACCAAATCTTCTAAGTTAACTTCATCATCTTGAGCTTGTTCCATAGCTCTTTCCACCTCATCCATGGCAGTGGCAGCTTCATTTTGGATAATTGGTCCTCCAAGTGGATCCTGACTCAATGAAGCAGAACTCTGACTGTCTTGAGAACTGTCTCTAGCAATCTCTGCAGCAATTGTGGCTTCTTGCTCTATTTCTTCGTTCAACATTTGCAGATAATTTGGAAAAACAGGACATTCTATGGTTTTCTTGGTTGCATTAAAAGAATCTTCGTAACAGAGAAAATCTCCAAGTAGTTCCTCTTCTGTACGCCATGGCTTAAAGAGTTGCAAAAGAGCTAAATAGTAAAATTCCCTTTTCTCTGGATTTTCGCAACTCAATTTTCGATGATTAATCAAATGGCCTTTTTTCTGTCTCACTAGACATCCTTCACACCCAATGATAGCATATATTCCATTGTTAATATCTTCTCTGATGGTTCTCTTATAAATATAGTTTTGCAGAACTTCATACAAACAAACGTTCTCAAGATGACTACTTCTATTTGGATAGTATGTATCCAACATGTTGGTCTTCAAAATATCTGTACTTTCTGGTTCTTTCTCCGCCAAATACTCTATTTCTTGTACAGATTTCAAAACTCGATTTCGTGTTGCAGCAAGACCTAGACTCACCCAAATGATGGTTCTAGATTTGGCATATAGACTTGCTGATGACAATCGATCAGAACATTCATATGCTCCAATTTCTCGATGCAACAACATCTTCAGACTGTAACTGTATAATTTCTTGCTTAGACTCTTTTCATGTGAAATGCCCTCCCACATTTCCTTCAGTTCTGTCTTTTCTTTTTTCGTGATGTAAGACATCACATATCGAGCCACAGCAATAGAGTTGTCAGCAACAAATTGAATATCCATGTTAGCATTCCACATGGACAAAATCACTGGGTTGTAGTCGTTGATAAACTTGGACTCTTCATTTCTTTTTAAATTGTATGTATTTTTGGGTGATTTCCTCGTCACAGTATGTCGCAGAGAAGACATCAAATTATTTACTCTTCCTTTAGAAATCACTGGTCGTGGAAAGGCGAAACGATATTTTGTGTAGAACTTGTCCTTGTTCCTGAATTTTCGATGACAGTACTTTCCACAACGATGGGATTGAAAGCGTAAAACTTGTTGCCTTAAACTGCTTTCTTCAGTAGTTTTCGGAACAGCACATGTTGAATACTCTTCAATAAAGCTCATCACTGTCTCATCCGAATCTGTTCCAAATTTGGGTACATCTTTAATCCACAACAACATATGTATGTGAGGAGCACCTCTCGCTTGATACTCCTTTCTCCAAAAGAAATCCAAAACCTCTCCAAGGGGAGGATTTTTTTTGTTGGTAATAAAAGATATCATAGCTTCAAATCTATGATTGAAATATATGCATACATTTACTGGATCCAAAGAACACAGTTCTCCAGGTGTTTTGAATTCTATGTTTTGTATATTTGCATTTGCCTCTCGTAGAAATTGAAGTAAGTCATCCCATGCATACTCGGCACAGCAAAGAGTGAGGAACCATGTAGGAGTTCCTAGAGTTTCTTAGCATACATTTCAATTCCCCATGACGACGGTACCAATACTCGTTTGTACCACGCTGACATGCCATGAGATTGATTAGATGAGATTCCAAAATATTATCTTGCAGATTCACTTTCTCCATAAAGTCCCTCGCCGAAACATTTTGTAGATGTGCTCCATTTTTCAGTATATGGTTTACTGCATAAGAAAGCCCAGACAAGTCACTTTCATACAGTAGATGAAACAAATAGGGAATGCATTGACGAAACCTTGGATCTTCAGCATATAATCTTACAGTTTGATATTCAGATGCAGGAATTTGAAGTGGTCGATCGTCATATCGTCCACCTCGACCTGTTGGAAATAGCTGTGGAAATAACGAGCTTCCAAACTTTCTCCCCATACACTAACGGGACTTCCTTTTGCTGCTTTCATTTGAAACAATTCAATTGCATTCCCCATTACTTCTTGGAATGCAAAGGATGAACAGTATAATGTTCATATATTTCTTCACTTCTAGAGACATCAACTTTTTCAATTTGGCCGACTGAACAATCACTGTCTTCATCTGCAGCTGTTTCCTCTGCTGCAACACATACATGTTTATAATACTCATTGTTTTTGACTAAATACAACGTTGCCTTTTTGACTTTCCTAACATCCACTAAATATTGCCAGATTTTTTTACTCCTTGTCGGAACCCCATTAACTAGAATAACTAAAGGTTCCTCTTCTACTTTTTCTATACCAATTGCATCAATATTTTTTTTGAAATCTAGATGCAAATAAACAACTCTTCCCTTTAATCCTCTCTGCAAGTCTGTAGGAGGCAATTTCCCTATCTTAGGCTCTATGCGAACAATTGCCTGAAAAGGGTGGACACATTGAATCAAAATAGACTCATATGTATTTAAATCCATTAATTCAGGGGGAATGTCTACCAACTCCAGATTAATATGAACAGCTCTAGCAGGCATTCTGTTTTGATTTAATTTATCATAACAATATTTACAAATACGCTGATCAGAACTCAAATCAAAACAATTCTCCACCCACAAATAAGTTGCAAAATCCTTCCACTCATAATTATTCATCTTTTCCCTTTTTACGTATAAATCAACTAATCTAGTTTGATGCTTATAATGACTTCGTCGACAACACACACAAGTAAAATTTGGCCTTTCACTTGATTTCACCTTAAACTTGGTAATTTCCTGCTCAAACTTTTCTGTACTTGAAATCTGTACATTTTCTTCCACATTACCTTTAATTGCTGTGTCAATTTCTACACTATCCTCTTTTTTATCAAAATAACAAATCTCAATGTCTTCACAAATCTTCTTCACATCTAATTCAGTTCCATGCAAAAGAGCACTGTTTAATTGTTTAAGCTTAAGTGCTGGACTTTTTGCATAATACAACATTCTCACTAATTTCCTCATTTTGGTATGATGCACTGCTAACATCCTAAAATGATGAAAAACACTCTGACAGACTTTTCTAGAAAGACAAGCCAGTGAATGGCCTTGCAAACCTGTCTTTTCTCTCACTCTGCAAGGATCTAAGTCTTGCAACAACTTCACTTTCTGCTTTAGACTTTTCTTACTGTATGTACGTAAGAAATTACAAAACAAATCAATTGATTCCTGTCGCACACTACAAATACGACTACACTTCCAAGTGTACACTGGACCCTTAGTACGTCTCCCTAAAACTTCATTAGTTAACACCTCTTCTGGTTCTCTAGGCACAAGTTTCTCTTTTTCAATCGGACAACCGTCTTTCACTTCATACGCTCGACCACTGGTGTCAACTGCATGCACTAAATCATTCTCCTGGAAGTAACTCTCCTCATTAAAAAATGGCTCACAACTTGAACTGTGCATCCATTCTCCAGAAAAAACTTTACAAAAATTAGTCTGATTAATTACTCTTTTCCATCTACTGTTTGATTTGAAAACATCAATTGTCTTGTTAAGTGTCCTAATTCTATTGATTATTAAAATAAATAACTTTTTCTTAACTTCAAAAGCCTGATCAACAATCTTCTCTACACTTTTTTTTTCTTATAAAAAGCAGCTCTCTGTTTACCTTTCCTAATGTTTTTTAACAAATTTAAAACCACTCTATTGCGAAACATTCATCTACGAATGTCTCTAA
Organism: Lissotriton helveticus; assembly: GCF_964261635.1. NCBI lineage: Eukaryota > Metazoa > Chordata > Amphibia > Caudata > Salamandridae > Lissotriton > Lissotriton helveticus. The sequence goes on from NC_136057.1 coordinate 826,020,714, forward strand.
ACTGATTCTGCCTTCTATTCCTATACATATTATTCTCTCCTGCTCCAGTTGTAGGATTCTTTGAGGTTCTCTCCTTCTTTTTCAAATTTACTCTCTCATTTTCTTTTTCTACATGCTGTCCATCATTTTTTTTTTTAAGTACATATGTTCTAAGCATGAGCGCAAAATCCGCTCCGATCGCGGATTTTGCGGATTTTCGGTAAATTCGCGGTCCGCGAACTCTCGCGAATTTACCAAAAATCCGCAATCCGCGAGCGGCGGATTCTGCGGTCAAAAGTTCAAAGCCTAATTTACGATGGCGCCGGCAAGCTGCCAGCACCATCCTCAAATAGTTACTTAATTAGCTTCAACAGGAAGCTCTAATAGATAAGATACAGCAGGGGCTCGAGCGCCTGCTTTATTTTATCAGTTGGAGCTTCCTGTTGAAGCTAATTAAGTAACTTTTTCAGGATGGCGCTGGCAGCTTGCCGGCGCCATCGTAAATTATTTCAGATGGGGGAAAACGGTGGTGTCTTCTTGAATAAATATGAAGGGCAGGGTTCATTCTGGCACGACGGTCCTGGCACAAAAAATAAACCTCAACAGGAAACACTTGCAGATATCAATAAAGCATGTGCCCTAGTTGAAGCTTAAATTCAGTGACTCATTCATCAGCCGAAAATCAATCGTGAGCGTTGTGGAGGCTGGGCAGGTGTGCCTTCTTCCCAAATATACCATCGAAAATCCGCTGTGATGCAGGCCAGAGGCATTTGCATCTTTGACTTTCACGAGCGCAATCCCCGTGCTGTTCCTGTGACCAGGAGCTTCTGTCTCTTAATCTGCTGCTCTGATCGGTCTCTGACCTTTTATACACACAAGAGGCATGTGCGCTCGCATTGAAGCCCCGTCCGTTTGGCCCCGCCCACACACTCGAGGAAGCCCCGCCCCCAAATCCGCCGATCCGCAAAATCCGCGGATTTTGCGGATCCACGATCCGTGAATCCGCAAATTCGTGAATCGTGGATCCGCAAAATCCGCCCATGACTAATATGTTCCGAATAAAAGACTTAGTTGTCTTACCAGGAGCTTGGTTCCTGTTTTTTGAAGTATTTGTTGTGGAAGACTGCTGTAATTCCGTTGCTGTTTTTGATTTTTCTCGGTTACGTTGTTTTCTTGTCCTTTCCCTTGTGGGCATCTTTGCTTACTCTTGAAATCTTGATTTCAATCTGTGTTAAAGAATAAAAATAGCACATTATAGACCACTATTACCAAACAACAAAGCAATGACAAAAAACAAACGATCTATTCAGGGTTACAGATCAGGTGAGGATTCTCCAGGGGTACACAAAAGGTGAGGCCTGTATCGAAGAGCATAGTGGAAGACAGCTCTGTCCACAGGTACAAAGAAGATGAGACCTATGTCTAAGTCCACTGCACTCTTATACACAGGCTTCACCACCTATGCTTCCCGGGAAAGCCCTCTCTCCCACTACAGTCTTGATCATAAACCTCACCTCCTCTGTCCCTCTGGACATGTCTCACCTCATCTGCACAATCTACTTCCTAATCTCAGGTAACACAGATGACATAATTGATCCTCATTCATAAAGCCATGCATCAGTTTTGCGCTACTGAAGCGTCACTTTTTGTGAGGCATCATAAAGCATGTGCCTTGTTGCACCATATTTAAAAAGTGACGCATGTAGGTAGATGCGTCATTTTTAAAACCTTTTGCACCACATTATACCTCTGTCAAGTGTAATGTACAGAGAGGGGTCATTTCTCTGCAAAAAGCCTCGTAATAATGACACAGTGAAATCTATAAAATTTCACTGCGTCACTTTTAGGAAACTGTTATGTCAAAATCTTGCACCTGCCTCACAGTAGGGATAAGACTGAGGCAAACGCTTTCACGTGGGGCTTTCCCCATGTGATACGATTCTCCCACCTAAGCAGGAGTGCAGATGAGATGAAGACTCTCCAGGGGAGCACAAAACGTGAGGCTTGTGTCCAAGAGTGCAGTGGACAGGACTAAACTGGAGTAGTGTGCAAGAAAAAGATGAGCCTCATTTATAAAGCCATGCGTCAGTTTTGCGCTACTGATGCGTCACTTTTTGTGACGCATTGGCAGCATAAAACATGTGCCTTGTTGCACCATATTTAAAAAGTGACGCATGTAGTTAGATGCGTCATTTTTTAAACCACTGCACCACATTATACCTCTGTCAAGTGTAATGTACATAGAGGGCTCATTTCTCCGCAAAAAGTCTCGTAATAATGACGCAATAAAATCTATGAGATTTCACTGCATCACTTTTATGACACTGTTACATCAAAATCTTGCACCTGCCTCACAGCAGAGATAAGACTGAGGCAAACGCTTTCACATGGAGCTTTCCCCATGTGATACGATTCTCACACCTAAGCAGGAGTGCAGACGAGATGAAGCCTGTCCAGGGGAGCACAAAAGGTGAGGCTTGTGTCCAAGAGTCCAGTGGACAGGACTAAACTGGAGTAGCATGCAAAAAAAGATGAACCTCATTTATGAGGCCCTGCGTCAGTTTTGCACTGCTAATGCGTCACTTTTTGTGACGCATCGGCGGCATAAAACATGTACCTCTTTGCGCCATATTTAAAAAGTGACGCATGTAGGTAGATGCGTCACTTTTTAAACCTCTGCGCCACATTATACTCAAAAATGTAAAAACCATTAATTTTCCCCAAAATCGTTTTTGACATCACATTTAGGAAACACAGTACAGGTCCTATGTACAAGCATTCCATGTCATTACTGAAACCTCACTATTTTTCAAAATACAACTCCTCTATGCAAACAAACTCAATATGCTTCCTACACTGAGTTAACACAGGTAACATCATAGTAAAGAGTCAAATTGACACCTGTGTCTAAGAATGCAGTCGGGGATAGGCTTCATGAAGCCTAGTCCACTGCACTCTTAGACACAAGCCTCACCACCTATGCTCCCCAGGAAAGTCCAAACATGTACCTTTTTGCGCCATATTTAAAAAGTGACGCATGTAGGTAGATGCGTCACTTTTTAAACCTCTGCGCCACATTATACTCAAAAATGTAAAAGCCATTCATTTTGCCCAAAAACGTTTTTGATATCACATTTAGGAAATACAGCACATTTCCTATGTACAAGTATTCCATGTCATTATTGAAACCTTACTATTTTACAAAATACAATTCCTCCATGCAAACAAAGTCAATATCCTTCCTACACTGAGTTAACACAGGTAACATCATTGTAAAGAGTCAAATTTATTTCTTTAAACATGCACACATTCTTTATTCTTTTAAAAAAATGTAAAAGCCATTCATTTTTCCCAAAATCGTTTTTGCCATCACATTTAAAAAACACAGCACAGGTCCTATGTACAAGCATTCCATGTCACTACTAAAACTTCACAATTTTACAAAATACAATTCCTCTATGCAGTAAAAACTTTTTACCAAGCATTATCAAAAAGCATGACACAAAGCAACATTAAAAAACCACAATTTGCTTCCAAAACTTCTCCATAGAGTATACAAGTCTCTATGTATATTAAATGAATCATAACTCACCTTTACAAATGCTTTAGGAGATTCACAACAGTGTCAGATACACACACCAATATTTCTTTAGCAGAGCAAAAGGTATGTTCTCCAGGCACTGCAAACCTTAATGGCACAGAGAACCTCTAATTCTACACACATATTCCTCATGATAACCAATCAAAACTCTTCCCTCTGTATTTTCAAACCAACACCCTTCCCCCCCTCAGCCATTTCTACCTGTTACCATAGCAACTCCCTCCTCACTGAGCTCTCAGGTTTAAAAGTTTATTCTACAATGTTGCAAACCACCTCAGCAAGGATGTTTGACCTGCGAATACACCAGCTTATCTGGTGCAATGTTTCTTTAAATGACTTTTTTTCAACCATTGAAATTACTTTTACACAGAACACAACCATGCACCCTAACTTTCATTTTTTTTTTTTAAATATTTTTATTGACAATGTTTACAGCAATTTTTACCCCCCCCCCCGCACCAGTCAATATCTTTCATCAGCAGGTAAGTTTCTAGATAATCACATAAAAATTCCATTGCATACTTCCATAATATATACATCTTATAGCAAAACAAGTTGAGAAGAGAAAAAAACAAACAAAAAAAAAACATGAGAAGCAGTAAGTAAGAAAACATTAATAAAACAGAGATAAAGAAAGAAAATCAATAATCAGTAATCAATAGTCACAGTTCCAAAATCAAATGCAAAAGAGGGAGAGAGGACAGAAGATACCCCAGATGACATATATATATTTCATCACATCCAACTACTCACCCCCCTAAACACTTGCCATCCTACTTTTCCATTCTGCGATAGGCTTCCACAACTGTAATCCAAGCGCTCTACCCTTTTTCCCCCTTCTGGCATAGATAGCTTTCTCCAAATTATACATATACAGTAACCTAGCCAACCAGTGCTGGAACAGGGGTGGTATCTTATCTTTCCATGCAGCTGGTATACATAGGCGCAGAACAGCCATAGCCACAAAAATAAAAACCCCCTCTTGATATTGCTGTGAATTACTCCCCTCTAATCCTAATAGTATTACTTCTGGTGTCAGCTTCAGTTTATATGCCAGGGATTTATCAAAAAATATTTCGATATTTTTTATTAGCGGAGAAAGGTTTGGGCACCCCGCAAACATATGCAGTATATCTGCCTCTGTACTGTCACACCTAGGGCACCTAACCCCCTGTGTTCCTCCCCACTGGGCGATTCTGGCTGGGGTGTAATAGAGTTTGTATAAGGTCTTATAGTGTTGTGCCTGCAGCGCCGCTGAGCAAAGGGTTTCCCGTCCTAACCTTAGTGACTTTAAGAATACGCCCTCTGGTACTCCTAGGGCTTCCCTCCATTTGGTCTCATATTTTTCCAGGTCATCCCCTCGGTGTTCTATAAGTTCTGCATACAACCTTTTAATTGAGCATGATTGGCCCCCCTCAACCATCTGTAATATCGAATTTCCTTTAAAGCCCATTGGTCCGCCTCGTTTATTACCTATTTATTTATTTATTTATTTTTGATATTTGTAAAGCGCATCGTTTACCCTTGGGCGTCTTGGCGCTGATAAAAACCATTTATCTGTGACGGTCAACATAAGGAAGTGATGATCATTGGGCAAATAGCCAGGTCTTTAAGAGCTTGCGGAATTGGAAAAGAGAGGGGCTAGCCCTGATGTTCTGGGGAAGCGTGTTCCAGAGCCTTGGGGCAGCCACCAAAAAGCGCCGGTCGCCCCAGGTGACGGTTTTCGTGCGAGGAATGACCAGTTGATTGAGGGTAGCTGATCGTAGAGCTCTGTTCGGTTTGTATTGTTGTAGTTGTTCCTTCAAAAAGTGAGGACCTTGGTTGTTGAGTGCTTTGAACACAATACAGAGAGACTTAAAGTGGATTCTGTTTCGCACCGTGAGCCAGTGGAAGTCCTTTATATTGTTGGATATAGATTCAAATTTTGTCTTGCCCGAAAGCAGACGGGCGGCTGCATTCTGAATAGTCTGCAGTTTGGTAATTACTCTGGACTGAGCATTAAGGAAAAGACCATTGCAATAGTCCAGAGACGAGAGGACAAGAGAGGAAATCAGAGTTTTGATGGCTGAGTCAGGAAGAAAAGGACGTATTTTCCTTATCATCTTTAACTTCAGATGTGCTATGGATACTGTTCTGTTGGCATGATCCATGAAGTTAAGACCCTCGTCAAAGATGATGCCGAGGTTCCTGACTTTAGCAGTTGGAGTGGGAGGAGTGCCAAAAGCTTCTGGCCACCAGCTTGATGGCCAGGCTGGGGAAAGGGGTCCGAAAATAAGTACCTCAGTTTTCTCTGAGTTTAATTTGAGGCAGTTGGTAGCCATCCATTCTCCTATACCCAACAGTCCCCTCTTGAATTTTTCAGCCACAAGATCTCCATCCCCCTAATCGCCAACACAAGTTGGGTATCGTCGGCGTAGGAGGTTAGGCTCATCCCATATGCTTTGATGGTTTTAGCAAGGTCCGACACATAGATATTAAAAAGTGTCGGACTCAGGGATGAGCCTTGAGGTACTCCACATGGAGATGAAAGTTGGGCCGATTGGAAGGGTCCTAAGATGACAGCCTGCGATCTTTTGGCAAGAAAGGAAGCAATTAAGTCTTTGGCAGTGTGGCAGATGCCAAGTCCCTCGACACGGTCGACCAAAATAGTATGGTCGACCGTGTCGAAAGCTGCTGACAGATCTAGCATAACTAGAATGGCTGTGCCCCCTTGATCCCTGATTACCCTGATGTCATCAGCAGCCTTAATCAAGGCTGTCTCTGTCCCATGGTATCTCCTAAATCCAAATTGTGTGTTGTCCAGGAGGTAATGTTCTTCAATAAAATTGGAAATCTGGATGTTCATAGTTTTTTCAATCACCTTCGCCATGAAAGGTAGACTTGCAATGGGACGGTAGTTTTTTAACTCGCTTTTATCCAGGGATGGTTTTTTTAAAAGGGGTTTTAATAGGGTGTTTTTAAGGGGGTCTGGGTAGTTACCTGATAGGAGAATGGAGTTGCACACCTGAGTCAGCAATGGTATGATAGAGTCCATTACCGGTAGGAGTACTGAAAGTGGACAGGGGTCGAGGGGTGATCCTGATTTGATAGTAGACAGTGTAGTTTTTATTTGTTCGGCCGTGACTGGTTGGAAGCTGGGGAACATGTTAACTGGAGCTGAAGTGGGGGGCTTGACTCTGCTCACGTTTGAATTGGTGGAGAAGACCTGGTAAATATCGTCCACTTTGGTGAAAAAAGGGAAGCTAGTGAATCACATAGCAGTTGTGATGGAGGAGGGGTAAGGTCAGGGGAATTGCCAGACAATGCTTTGGTGATTTGAAACAATAGTCTGCTAGAATTTTTAGCTTTCTGTATCTGGTCGGTGTAATAGTCTTTTTTGGCTTTGAAAATCATGGCTTTATAAAGTGCCAATGCTTCCTTATAGGCTGCTTTGCTGGTTGTATCATATTCATTTCTCCATTGTCTTTCCTTATTACGGTTAGTTTGCTTTTGTGCCCTTAATTGTTCATTATACCAGGGAGCGGTAGGTTTAGATCTGTTTTTAGACAGTTCTTTAGTAGGGGCTGATTGATTTGTGGCCTGACCCAACCAGGTATGAAATTGCTGGAGCGCTAAGTTGGGCTCTGTCGACAACATTGGACGAGTATGATCCAGTGTTAGCTTTAGGTCATCCAGATTGATATTTTTCCAATCTTTGAAGGGCTGTTTGGGGATGGGAGGGGGTTTATTATTACAACGAATGTTGGTGGCTATAGTTGCAAAAATTGCATAATGGTCAGTCCATGGCATGGGTAAGATGTTAGATATTTGTAAGCCTTCCAAGTTAGAAAAAATGGGGTCTAAGATATGACCAGCTTGGTGGGTGGGGGACGTAACCCGTTGTTTGAGCCCTAAAGTTTCCAGATCGGAAATAAGGGTGGCCGAATCAGTTAGGTGACTTTGATCCAGATGGAAGTTTAAGTCACCTAGAATCGTAACGGCGCTTTCGGTGGCTACTGATTCCATCATAGCATTAATACTAGTTAAAAATGCTGTTTTGGATCCCGGAGGGCGATATATCAATATTCCCTTAAAATTAAACAGAGGTGAAGGGTTGATAGCAAATTGCATGGCCTCATAGGAAGCTTCTTAATTGCAAATATTTAAAAAAAAGTCCTATTGCTAACACCAAATTCCTGCTGGATTTCTGTGAATTGCCGTACCCCTGCCTCCCCTATTAAATCCCCCATATTTTTAATTCCTGAACGAGCCCAGTCCTTGAATATAGTATCTGCAAATATTTCTGGTGGCAGCATAGGATCCTCCATTAATCTAGTGTATGCATGAAATCTCCCCAAGCCAAAACTTTTCTTAAATGCTTTCCATATTTTATCAGCAGCTTCTAGCGTCTTGAACCTAGTTCGCTTAAAATAACTTGGCTCCGAATATCTAAGGAAAGCATTGTTTGTCTCCTCGCCAAGTATTATCCCATACGCCTCCATTGACCCTGTAGGATTTTCAGTTTCCCCCTCAGCCCCTCCCAATAAACCCGCCATCTGCTGTAAGGCTGCCGCCCAGTAGTACATTTTGAAATCTGGCAGCGCCCATCCTCCCCTATCCCGTGGTAATGACATGTATTTCAATGCTCTTCTCGTCTTCCCCTGGGACCACACAAATCGATTTACCATATTCTCCAACTTATCAAACCAAATCATACTAAAAAAACAGCGGTATTGTTCTAAATAAATACAGAAATTTCGGCAACAAATTCATTTTTACGTAGTTTACTCTACCTGCTATGGACATATGTAAATTATTTACCCTATCCAAATCTTTCTTTGATTTTGTAATAGTGGGATTAATATTAATTTCCACCAGTTTTTCCAGTTCAGCCGTGATCGTAATACCTAAATACATCCCCTCATCAACCACCCGTGCATCTGTACATATTGTGTAAGCATTCTTTATAATTTGTGACTTGCTTTTATTCAAAGCATACCCCGCTATTCGTCCAAACCGATCTGCCTCTAGTTCTATTTCCATTATTGCATCTATTGGGCTAGGTTTGATGACCGCAATGTCATCTGCATATGCTAGGACTTTAATATCTTCCCTGCTAGTAGTTAGCGGTTTAATTCGATCATTCTGCTCTAACCTCAGTATCAAGGGGTCAATGTACATAGCGAACAAAAGGGGTGAGCAAGGGCATCCTTGCCGTGTACCCCTTGTAATAGCCAGAGGTCTAGTGCGGCCAGAGTTCACCCTAACACAAGCAGTAGGGTTCGTATAAAGTGATTGAATGAATTTGACAAATACTTCACCTACCTCCCCCTCCTTAAAACCGCCCACAAGTACTCCCATGCCACCCTGTCAAAGGCTTTTTCTGCGTCCAATAACATGGCCGCTATAGGATTCCCTTCTACTTCCTGAGCATCAAAGAGCGTTTATTCTAATCACAGGAGAAAGGATCACTTGTCCTGCTCAACCTTAGGTATGCAGGATGGGGGGGGATGTCCCAATAAAAAGCCCCTCAGGCACGTGATGGGTATGGTGGTGTCTTAAGCGGTATATCTTGATTCTCCGCTTATGATTCACGTGTGTGCATATTCATTAGGTCTTATTAGGTTATGCAGCCTCCACCAGGAGGTTATTACCCAAGGTTGGTGCAGTAGTGAGCCAGAAATAGAGAATGTTTTTTAAAAAAAACAAAAACCAAGAAAGCTAACATTTTATTATGTCTGGTTTCGGGTCTGGTGAACTCTATAATAGTGCATCCCCCCCCATCCTACATACCTAAGGTTGAGCAGGACAAGTGATCCTTTCTCCTGTGATTAGAATATACCTATTTGGAAAGTGAATGGATCAATATTCCATCTCCCCTACTTTTGATTAGAACATCAAAGAGTGTTATCATTTTCCTAATATGTAAAGTGGTACCCCTTTGCGGTATAAAGCCATGTTGATTAGTGCTGACTAATTGGGTGATTATCTTAGCAAATCTAGCTGCCGTATTTTGGTGTCTGCATTAATTAGTGTTATAGGTAACCCTGGGCGAAGCACTACGCTCCGCTCGCGGAGTTTGCGAAGTTTTTGCAACTTCGCACTACGCGAGCGGCACGTAGCACAGTGCGAACATGCGTAGTGCAGCGTAGCGTAGTGCAGCGCTCATTTTTTGCTTGTTCGCGGTCCTGAACGTCATGTTCGCGACCGCGAGCAAGCAAAATTACATCCCGGCGAGATTCTCAACGCGAGGAGGTCAGGTTTCTCATTGTGAGTGGTTGCGCATGCTCGCGACCGCTCTCAATGAGAAACTACCTGTTCGCGTTGAGAAAGCTGCCGCTCGAGTAATAATCTCCTCGAGCAGCAGAAAACTACAGCTCGCACTGTGCAAGATGCCGTTTTCAATGCTTGCACAGTGCCGGATGCTTGTCCGCACTGTGCAATCATTGAAAACTCATCTTGCACCGTGCGAACATGCTACTCCGCAGCTCGCGTAGTGCTACGTGAAGTTCGCGTAGTGCGAAGTGCACTTCGCGTAGCGCTACTTCGCGAACTACGCCCACCCTTAGTTATAGGGCGGTACGACCCTGGTTCTGTTGCATCCTTCCCTTTTTTAAGTATCATTACGATGTCCGCCCCAGCCCAACTTACCGAAATTGCCTGCCCTTGCTGCACCCCCCTAAATGTTCTTGCTAGGTCTTTAAATATTGAGTGCAGGAATACCTTATAAAACTCTCCTGGTGTCAAGTCTGGACCTGCTGCTTTCCCCTTTGGTAAACCCAATATAGCCTCATTAATCTCCTCATCCCTCAGGTCAGCATCAAGAAATTCTCTATCCTCACTATTCAAAACTTTACCCGGGATATTCTGTAGATAATCCGCTATTTCCCCCCTGTCCCGAACTTGTTCTTCTTTGTATAAATTGCTGTAAAACTCCCTAAATACCTCTGCTATCCCCTTATCATTCGTAATTAAACGCCCAGCATTATCTTTTATTTCCTTAATCTCTCCCTTGGCCATCCTTTGTCTTGAACGTGCTGCTAAAGTATGTCCTATCTTTTCACTAAATTCGTAGCACCTTTCTCTCTGTGTATCATATATTCTAGCAGCCTTAATTGCCACCCCTTCTACAGCCTCTGCTCTTGCTATCGTTACTTCCAATACCCGCTCATTGTACTCACACTGATCTAATGTGGCTTGTTCCAGTCTTGCTTCCGCTAATCTCAAGGCATTATTTACCCGTTCACTCTCTATTTTTTCCTTCCTTCGTTTAGCGATAGAGTAGCTCAGTGTCTCGCCTCTTACCCCTGCCTTAAATGTGTCCCAATCATTCCCAATGGTGGTGCTCCACCCTAACTTTCAGTTTTCAACTATCTCAATCTACCAATCATTGCTTGTGATTCAAGAGCACTGAAAGTCTACAGGTTTTTTTTTGCAAACTCCTATTGTTCCAACTACCATTTCTTTCCCACACTTCATCTGACTGCACCAGAATCTCCTCTCACCATGTATTCTGTCTGGATTATTGGACATAGCTATATCCACTGGGCTCAAAGGTATGCAGCTACCAGAAATTTTCACAACCTTGATTTACAAAATGTGAACATTAAATGGATTGGCCAGAGAAGATTAAGATGTCACCAATTGATTCCATTGGTGAAAACATTTTTGCATTTGCCACACCCTAACCTCATAATTCTGCACTGTGGTGGAAATGACTTAGGCACTTTGACTGGGGTAGGTCTGGAAATGCTTTTAAAGGACACCTTTGGGCAATTGATGGCACTTTTTCCTCAAACTGCCTTGGTATTTTCCAATATTTGCCAAAGACAGAAATGGAAGTGGTCCAACCAATTTTGTCCACAATTTGAGAAAGCAAGGAAACATGTGAATAAATCTGTTTCTGCTTACATGAGAGACTATAGAATGGGTTCAATATACAACAACAACTTGCGTTACAACATGCAAGATATCTACAGAGGAGATGGTGTGCACTTCTCAGATGAGGGGAATAGAATATTCCTCCTGAATTTAAGACTGTGCATTGGTACCTACTTGTAGGTACCTAAATCAGCCACAGGACCCAAAAGCTCTTTTCAGAGCTACCCTACCTCTGATCACTCAAAATGATTATCTTTTTCTAACTTTTTTCACTATTTTTCACCAAAGTACGCTCCCTGGTACGCTTCCCGGTGCGCGTACCGGGCGCTCCCCCCGCGAAAATGTAAAAAGATTTTATTTTTTTTGGTCTATATGGGCCTCCTAACACCCCCTCAGAAACCCTAGGGGTCAGGGAGTGCCTACCGTGCCCCCTTATACCCTTTTCCAATGTTGTTTGTCCTCCATTTTTTGACTCAAATGTACCGAAACACATAATGGAGGACTCCCGTAGCGCTGCTGGTACGCGTACCGGGGCGCGCACCGGGAAGCGCTCCCAAAAATGTTAAAAGTTAATTTACATAAAAACCACTGGAGACACTTTCACCAAATATAGAATAGGCCATACTACATACCAGTCCCTACCATTTTCCCAAATTTGGTGGAATTCCATTGAGCCATTTGAGCTGTAGCACTGTCTAAATATCCTGAGGTAAATTACATGACTAAAACACATATGAAAGTGTTAGAATTTGCAACCAATGAAAATGTTACTTTCATTTTGTATTTTTATGTGCTGACATTTCATTGGTTATGAACATGAATATATATGAAAAATGAGAGGGAAACACGGCTATTTTGAGTACTACTACCTGAGGTACATTTATAAAGGATTTCCTCTGAAAACATCAACTCCTTTCTGAAAGGTAATTTGTTAATGTTTAAGGGGAACTATGTTCTGCACTTTAAGTTAAATTGGAAAAACTTTTCTGATAGTGTTTTACTGTCCCTCTGTTATAGTTATAGATTCAAATAGGCTTCTCTGTTATAGTTATGGATTGATTTAGGCTTCTCTAGTATATTTATGAATTTACTTATGCTTCTTCACATGCACTTTTTTATATTTCTACTTCCTGACTGACACCATACACTGCCCAAAGATAACTTGACTGTTAAAAACTCAAAAGTACCTCTCTGAACTTAAACCCAACAGTGCCCTATCTCTACTGATATATTTATTTTTTATGCAATTTACAGCAACATAATGGAAGGAGATCAAAATAAATGTAACATTTCATTCGAACTTGATCTTCAGGACAACCCAGAGGAAAAGAATAACGATTCAGATTTTTGGGATCAGTCTCTTGAAGAGTTTCTCAAATATGTGGAAGAAATGGAATCATGTAATCCAAATGAGGACATTCCCAACGACATAATGTTGGAAGTCTTATTAAATTTTGAAAAATCAGAGCAATAAATTTATATTTAATAATTAAAAATTGTTCCAGACATTATTCTTTTTTATATGTAATCAATGAAATAGTACCAAAATGAATATAATATAATGTGAGACTTATAGTATATTGTGCAATTTTTTTTTGTGATACATAGTAAGTTTGCTCATAGTTACTTCCTTTCTCCCACTATATCATCTCCAAAGTGTATTTGACATCTGTTTTTCATCTCCTGCCTCCTTTCTCTCACAGTCTGTCTCTAATGCACGATATCACCGCCAATTTTTTTTACATTTAGAAGAGATTAAATGTAATACTGGAAAACATCATAAGGGAGCAGGATAGACTACCTCTGATCCCCTAGACCTTCTCAGGGTGTGCTTAAAGGATCTGTTTCTACTTTCCTGACAGACTATGCTATGGATTCCATATACCACAATAACTTCTGTAACAACATACAAATTATCTACAAAGGAGACGGTCTACATTGAATTTAAAACTCTGCATTGGTACCTACATGTTGGTACTTAAATCCGCCACACAACACAACAACTCTATTCAGAGCTACCCTACCTTTAAGCGGTGTACAGTCATAATATCGAGTCAATTATTTCGACTGGACAGAATATCGAGTAAAAAATATAGAATGGACAAAATATCGACTAGACATAATATAGACAACAAAAATATCGACTAGAGAAAATTAATATCGAATAGAATGGACATAATATCGAATCAAAAATATAGAATGGACATAATATCGACTAGACATAATATAGACAACAAAAATATCGAATTTAAGGTAAGTTAATAATAATTTTTATTTTTTGTGTAATATAAGTCTGTAGCGGGTTGTGGGTTTATAGGGGAATAGGGTGGGAAGTAATTTAATTCTAATTAATTAAATATGTTAATTTATTTATTGATATATATTTAGAATTAATTGTTAATTAATTATTAATTGGTAATTAATTAAAATATAATTGGTAATTAATTATAATTGATTAATTGATAAATATTTTAATTTTAGTAATTTATTTTCTGTAGCGGGTTGTGGGTTTATAGGGGAATAGGGTGGGAAGTAATTTAATTATAATTAATTAAATATGTTAATTTATTTATTGATAATAATTTAGAATTAATTGTTAATTAATTATTAATTGGTAATTAATTAAAATATAATTGGTAATTAATTATAATTGATTAATTGATAAATATTTTAATTTTAGTAATTTATTTTCTGTAGCGGGTTGTGGGTTTATAGGGGAATAGGGTGGGAAGTAATTTAATTATAATTAATTAAATATGTTAATTTATTTATTGATATTTTTTAAAAATTAATTGTTAATTAATTATTAATTGGTAATTAATTAAAATATAATTTGTAATTAATTATAATTGATTAATTGATAAATATTTTAATTTTAGGGTTCAGGGTCAGTTTTCAGTTTTTGGGTAAAGGGGTATTTTTAGGGTTCAGGGTCAGTTTTCAGTTTTTGGGTAAAGGGGAATTTTTAGGGTTCAGGGTCAGTTTTCAGTTTTTGGGGTAAAGGGGTATTTTTAGGGTTCAGGGTCAGTTTTCAGTTTGTAGGTAAAGGGGTATTTTTAGGGTTCAGGGTCAGTTTTCAGTTTTTGGGTAAAGGGGTATTTTTAGGGTTCAGGGTCAGTTTTCAGTTTTTGGGTAAAGGGGTATTTTTAGGGTTCAGGGTCAGTTTTCAGTTTTTGGGTAAAGGGGTATTTTTAGGGTTCAGGGTCAGTTTTCAGTTTTTGGGGTAAAGGGGTATTTTTAGGGTTCAGGGTCAGTTTTCAGTTTGTAGGTAAAGGGGTATTTTTAGGGTTCAGGGTCAGTTTTCAGTTTTTGGGTAAAGGGGTATTTTTAGGGTTCAGGGTCAGTTTTCAGTTTTTGGGGTAAAGGGGTATTTTTAGGGTTCAGGGTCAGTTTTCAGTTTGTAGGTAAAGGGGTATTTTTAGGGTTCAGGGTCAGTTTTCAGTTTTTGGGTAAAGGGGTATTTTTAGGGTTCAGGGTCAGTTTTCAGTTTTCGGGTAAAGGGGTATTTTTAGGGTTCAGGGTCAGTTTTCAGTTTATGGGTAAAGGGGTATTTTTAGGGTTCAGGGTCAGTTTTGGGTTTTTGGGGTACAGGGGTACTTTGTAAAAATAAAGTAAAATTACATTTAAATTACATTTATTTAATAAAATTAAATTATATTAAATTATATTATATTTTTTATAAATTTATATTCAAAAAATTATTATATACTTACCAATACTTATGTTGTAATGGTATGCGTTGTAAAGGTATATGCGTTGTAAAATCTTGCGTTGTAAATGTATGCGTTGTAAAAGTTTTTGCGTTGTAAAAGTTTTGTTGTAATGGTAGGCGTTGTAAAAGTATGCGTTGTAACGTCATACATCCCTGGAGTGGGAATAGTAATTTTAACCTCTACGCTATCCAGCGCTTTCCCTACTGTTGCACCCACTGGAGTGGGAGTAGTAAATTTTACCTCTACGCTATCCAACACTTTTGCTAATGTTGAACTCACTATAGTTGTAACAATAAATTTTAAACATTTTCTAAAATGTTATATATGTTTATTTAATAATATGTTTAAATATATATATATATATATATATATATATATATATATATATGTGTGTGTGTAATTTTTGGTGATATAATTTTTTTAATTATATAAATTATTTATTAAAATTATATTTTTTTAATAATTATTTCTAAGTTTATATTAAATATATTTATTACTATATTAGTTTTAACTTACTTTTAAGACATTTTAAAAAATCGATATTTTGACAGTCTATATTTTTGTAAGTCGATATTTTGGAGTAGATATTTTGGTACTTACCTGTTTGAAGATAGGGAGTCGATATTTTGTCAATCGATATTTTTGACTAGATATTTGTGTATCTCGATATTTGTGTCGTCGATATTATGTCAGTGATCCCTTTAAGCACTTGAAATTATTATTTTACTGTTTCACTGAGTTTTCCACATGTGTGGAGGGGGGGGAGGTGTGTGTGGGGGATGTGTGGGATGAGTCTGTGAGGTGTGTGTGTGTGTCTGGGGGGGTGAGGTGTATAGGTGTGTGTAAGTGTGTGGGGTATGTGGGTTTGGGTGGGGGTGTGGCTGTGTAAGCTGTGTATGTGGGTGTGGGTGTGTGGGGTGTTTGGGTGTAGGTGGAGGTGTGAGTGTGTGCGGTGTGTGTGGGGGGGTGTGTGTGTGGGGGGTATGTGTGCAGGATGTGTGTGTATGTGTGGGATGTGTGGGTGTGTCTGTGAGGTGTGTGTGTGTCTGCGGAGGGGAGGGAGGTGTGTGTGTGGGATGTGTGGGGTGTGTCTGTGAGGTATCTGTGTGTGCGTGTGTGTGTGTGTGGGTGTGTGGGGTGTGTGGGGTGTGTGGGTGTGGGTGTGGATGTGTAAGGTGTCAGTGTGGGGGTGTGGGGTGTTTGGGTGTGGGTGGAGGTGTGCATGTGTGAGGTATGTGTGGGGAGTGTGTGACTGTGGGGGTGTGGGGTTGTGTGCGTGTGGGTGTGTGTGGGACGTACTTGTAGGTACCTAAAACAGCCACAGAACCCAAAAGCTCTTTTCAGAGCTACCCTACCTCTCATTACTCAAAATGATTATTTTTCACTACTATTTTCACTATTTTTCACCAAAGTACGCTCCATGGTACGCTCCCCGGTACGCGTACCATGCGCTCCCCCCGCGAAAATCGATTTTTTTTAAAAAAAATGTTTGGACTCGCGGGACCCTTTTATGGCCCCCACATCAAACCTAGGGGGTCAGGGGGGGTCTACCCTGCCCCCTTTTGGTTATTTCCCCCTTTGTTTTTGCCACCTCTTGTGTCTCGATCCTACCGAGACACAAGATGGCGACCGCTGCGGACTGTTTCGAATGTTTACAAACACCCGAGAGCCGATCAGCTTTCCGTGCACAAGTCGCGTGGCGCGCCCGGAGCGCTCCCCGGTACGCGCACCGGGGCGCGCTTACCGATATATACATTTTTTTGAACCTAAATTACTCAAAATCCTCTGGAGCACATATCTTGAGACATAGCAAAGGCACATCGGGCTACCAGTCCCTACAATTTTGCCAAGTTTGGTGAAAATCCATTCAGCCGTTCGAGCTAAAAGTGCGGCAGACCGCCCTATGGAAATTAACATGGGGAAAACACATTTTGGGGCCCCCCTTTTATCTCGGCCCCCGCTTGACGAATCCCCCCCAAACTTTCAGGGAAGGAGCGGAGCGCCGCGAGGCAAAGTTGCTGAATAATTCATGCAGATTCCTCAACCGGCGCCAAAGTTATTCCCAATAGAATGTTGCGACTTCCCTATGGAAATCAATCCTAACTATAACTACCGACTGGCGACCGCCAGTAGGTAATATATATATATATATATATATATATATACCACCACAAAAACGGAGTTCCAAACGAGCACTCAGGTTGTAAAAACGACACAGCATCCAAAAAGTATCCAAGTCAAAGAGGTTTATTCACTCCATAAACCTTTCCGGGACGCGTTGATCAAGGGCTCTTTGGAGCGCGAAACACGTCATGGAAAAGTTTATGGACTGACTTGGATACTTTGCGGATGCTGTGTCGTATTTAAAACCTGAGTGCTTGTTTGGAACTCTGTTTTTGTGGTGATAGTTTTACATGCTGCTCCACCGGCACGGAGCCACCCCTAGGAAGGCGAAGGATTTTTAGCATGAGCTGTTTTCTTTGGAATATATAATATATATGGTGTTTTCGAGCACAGCAATGCACTTTTGAAAATTGAAAAAATAAAAAATACCTACAACTGAAGTCATCAAAAGAGTCAGTTTCTCTGGTTTTTGCTGAATGGCATCGTGGAGTTTGGTATATATATATATATATATATATATAAAACCACCAAACGACTCTCCTGCTATCCCTGCAGAGGGCAAGAGAGACACAGACCATGGGAAGATATGACTCAGATGTTTTTATTTCCCCTCAGTGACGCGTTTTAGACTTTTCCAATCCTTGATCACACCGACATAAAGCAAGCCATTCTCCATTTTTAAATTTGCATTTTTACACCACGTGATTAATGGGCACCAAAACATACTTATCATCATGATGGCACATTATGTTCTTATAGTCTGCTTTCTAATTTGGGTCCTTTACTTTACATAACATTATTTTCAAAATCACAGTAAAATTTAGAATTAATAACAGTGCAATAATAAATATTCACATATATAATAAATAAATAAATATATGTGTATATAAAAAAAAGATATATAGTTTGTATAAAATAACATATATTATATTCTTTTTGTCACAAACTAAATATATAAGTCCAGAGTTAAAACCATGTATAAATATAGATTTAAGAACAGAGTAATAATGATTTTCAACTGTGCAAAGTAGTAATGCTATCGTTATGTAATGATTCATTCGTCATGACTTTATCCTGCACTACTTAAGGAAAAGTTGTCTTGGACCCTATTAATTGTTAGACTATTAAAATTTCAATCATGCCAGATTTGAAAACTCTATGATGATATAGTGTTATCCTAAAAAAAAAGTGCAAGTGCTACCTAAAATTCTTTCTTTTATATTGTTAAAACTAATATAAAATCTAGTGCTTACGTGATAAAATAAATAAATAAATTACTAAAGTGCAAAGAAGCGTGTTGATCAGCTCATAGTCTGCATAAATGCATACAATGTTATTGTCAGCAAGGTAATAATTGTCTATAAGTTAGGGAGCATGGTCCGAGTGTCTCATGAGATTACCAATGTAATATAGGCGTACCATAAAGAGAGATTGATTCAGTTTTTATAAAAAGTAGTGGAGATCCTCCCTATTAGTCAGACCATTTGGTATTTTACTGTCTAGTTCCAAAATGGTGGTGGATTCAAGTTTGCATAACTTTTTCTCTCTATCGCCACCTCTTCGCAATTTTGGTACAGCTTTGATGACAAAGTACCTCAGTTAAGATCGTTGTTATGCACTGCCTTAAAGTGCCTCGCCACTGGATACATAGGGTCATTATTTACTATGGCACGCAGATGTTCTGACAAGCACCTGTAGCTTTGTACTTCCCACAGATCTTAAGCCACAGGTGCAAGTCAGAACATACACGGCATATTCTGTTCTACAGCCAAAATTGCCCTTTATCTTGATGGCAGTGGGACTAAACAGGGTGATGTATTCAGATGTATTGACCCCAAATTTGCATGCATGGCATGAGGTGCATTTAAAGAATCCTTGTCTGTTTGTCAACCAGCTACCTGGAGTCTTAAATTCTGGACTGTTTTTCACTAACTGCGTGCACATGGATGGCCCTTTTCTGAAAGTAATGGTCGGTTGATCAGGAAGTCTGGGGGCTAATACACCATCTGTCAATATTATCGAGCAATTACGCCTGATAATTGACCTGATTTTTCTTTCTTGTCTGTTGTATGTGGTGATGAGCCTAGGTCCCTTATCCTCTACATCTATCTTTTCTTCTGTAGGTGTAGGAAGAAGGGATTCTCTTTATTTTTTGTTCACTTTTTTGACTGCTTCCTGCAGTCTCCTTTCCTCATATCCCCTCTTTCTAAATCTTGCAAAGGCCTCCTCACAACATGTAGTAAAGTCTTCTTTGTTAGTACAGATTCTTTATATTCTAAGTAATTCACCGTAAGGAATACTATCTATTAGGTGTTTGGGATGATCACTGCTGGCATGCAGAGTCGCATTTCCAGCAGTGCTTTTTCTGTGTAATGTAGTTGCAATTTGTCCTTCTTTCACAAACACCCTGACATCCAAAAATTCTATGCTTTCATTATTTATCTGGGAGGTAAACTTAAGATTTACTGTATTTTTGTTGATTTTACCAATAAAATCTAGAGCACTTATGACATTTTCTTTCCAGATAATAAAAAAAATATTGTCGATAAACCTAAACCAGTGCTGTACATGGTTCTAATACTCTGCGGAGTGTTTACGTTTGAGGACCTGCTCCTCTCACCAGCCTACGTGAAGACACGCATAGCTGGGAGAGAAGCAGACCCCATAGCAACGCCCCTCTTTTGCACATACATGTCATTGTTAAAGACAAAGAAGTTTTATATATATATCCAAACAACAATTATCCAATTCCGGAGCCGCCGACCCTTCAGGGAGGCCTCTGGCGATGGGCTCGGAACAGCCCATCAAAGCACCTTCAAATGCACAAAAACAATAGAGGCCCAATACTGGAAATGCAGCTTTATTTCGAGATTCAGCAGCACAGCATGCTTCCTCTTCCTAACGTTTTGGCATCAGTAGCCTTGGTCACAGGTGGAAGGCAAGCAGATTACTCTGTGTGTGCTTTAAAAAGTACTTAATCACACAACTGAGAGTGAAAAAATACAAATTCCACAGTGCTTTGTGAATTTCTTCGAGTAAAAGATATGATAGCCCTCGTTAATATCACCATAATTCAATGTTCTTACTTGGCAATAGCACTGTTTGAATGTGGAATCTTTGTGAGAGAAAACAGTCAGGTGAGGTTGAGTCTCTTGCATAGTGCTGTCATTCTACAGATGGCTCGAAACAAAGCTCATTTACCAGCATGATCATAGAGGGAAATAATCCATCTTGAATACCTTCCAACGCGCACTCATTTTTATCCACAGTGGATTCCTTAGTAGGCTGGGCTAATGAGTGGGTCATGCTCCCCAGTTAATATCCAAACAACAATTTTCCAATTCCGGAGCCCCCGACACTTCAGGGCGGACTCTAGCAATGGGCTCGGAACAGCCCATCAAAGCACCTTCAAATGCACAAAAACATTAGAGGCCCAATACTGGAAAGGTGGTTTTATTTCAAAATCCAGCAGCACAGCATGATTCCTGTTCCTAACGTTTCGGCATTACTAGCCTTGGTCAAAGGTGGAAGGCAAGCAGATTACTTGTTCGTGCATGCTTTAAAAAGTACTTAATCACATGACTAAGAGTGAAAAAAAAAATATATATATTTATATATATATATATATATAAATATATATATTACCTACTGGCGGTCGCCAGTAGGTATATATAGTTAGGATTTTTTCTCTATGGGATTTTTGAAAATTCTATGTCTAATAACTTTGCCGTTTGTGGACGGAATTGGCTGAAATTTTCAGGAAAATGGCACATTTTGTTTCTGAGCAGCCTTTGAAAATTTGGGGGGGGTTCGTCAAGGGGGGGCCGAGAAAAAAGGGGGGTCCCAAAACGCGTTTTTCCCATGTTAATTTCCATAGGGCGGTTGGCCTCACTTTTAGCCCGAACGGCTGAATGGATTTGCACGAAACTTGGCAAAATTGTAGGGACTGGTAGCCCGATGTGCCTTTTGTAGGTCTCAATATATGTGCTCCAGTGGATTTTGAGAAATTAACGTTTAAAAAAAGATATATATCTGTAAGCGCGGACCGGGCAGCGGCCTAGGACGCGTACTATTCGCGCAACGGAGCTTTGTGAAGCGAAGCTGATTGGTTCTCCGGCGTCTGTCAACATTCCAAACAGTCCGTAGTGGCCGCAAACAGTCCGTAGTGGCCGCCATCTTGTCTCTCGGTAGGATCGAGAGACAAGAGGAGGCCAAAGCGAAGGGGCAAATGACCATAAGGGGGAATAGTAGATCCTCGCTGACCCCCTAGGTTTGATGTGGAGGTTTTAAAAGGGCCCCGCGGGGCAAAAAAAAAAAATTATAATAATAATCTTACGGCTGAATGGATTTGCACGAAACTTGGCAAAATTGTAGGGACTGGTAGCCCGATGTGCCTTTGCTAGGTCTCAATATATGTGCTTCAGTGGATTTTGAGAAATTAACGTTCAAAAAAAGATATATATCTGTAACAGCGCACCGCTTCGCGTACTTTTCGCGTTACGGAGCTTTGCGAAGCGAAGCTGATTGGCTCTCCGGTGTCTGTAAACATTCCAAACAGTCCGTAGCGGCCGCCATCTTGTCTCTCGGTAGGATCGAGAGACAAGAGGAGGCCAAAGCGAAGGGGCAAATGACCATAAGGGGGCATAGTAGATCCTCGCTGATCCCCTAGGTTTGATGTGGAGGTTTTAAAAGGGCCCCGCGGGGCAAAAAAAATAAATAATAATAATAATCGAACGGCTGAATGGATTTGCACGAAACTTGGTAAAATATTAGGGACTGGTAGCCCGATGTGCCTTTGCTAGGTCTCAATATATGTGCTTCAGTGCATTTTGAGAAATTAACGTTCAAAAACAAGATATATATCTGTAACAGCGCTCCGCTTCGCGGAGATAAAATTATATCTGTATTACCTAGCTGTTGCTAACACCAGTTAGCGACGGCTAGTAGGAGATAGCGACCATCTTGGGCCCCACTTTGCATGTGAGTGATATTTATCACTAATGACATGCAAAGTGGGCATGCCAAGATGTTAGCGACTGGAAACAGTCGCTAACATCGCTATCTCCTATTATCAACTTTTGGAAATATTCGAGATAAGCGCGAATATCTCCAAAAAGTAACAGCTGCCCTGAGCAGTTCTTAGCCATGTTATCCTATGGGAGGTGGATAACATGGCTAAGAGGATTAGCTCGGTAATGCATGAATATCGCTGAGTTTTCAGCGATATTAATGCATTGCGGTCGGTTTTTATCGTATTTGCGATAAACTTTGATAATAGCAAGGTTTATCTGCGATAATTTCTGACGGTAAAAAAATCTTTGCAATGCATCGTTAGGGATAAATATCGCTTAACTTTGGTAATATGCCCCAACGTCTGTTAACGTTCGATTCGAAGGAAATCAGGAAGTGTTGAAAAACATTGTCTGCGCCATCTTGTCTTTTTTCAAATGCCACACTTTTGTCGTGCACGGCAGCCATTTTAGATGCCTTGACCAGACCCACTCTGTGCACGCTGTCGATCCTTAGCATGGCTCCCCACCCTCGCAAGCATCTCCCCCAGGCAGTGGTCACCCCCGCTCTCTGTCTTATGCATGGGTAATAAACCTCCCCCCATCTGCGCTGCTCTTTCCTGAGAATCACACCCTGTGCCCGCCCGACACCTCCCTTTCGCCCTATTCACTACTGCACCCTCTGACACTCCTTTTCCTCTGTGTCCGATTGTCCAGGCTGGTCCTAGGGTATCAGCTAGCCCTGCAGATGTAGTTTATGGCCACAGCTGTAAAGATTCACCCCTCTTCAAAGGAGTTATAGTAGATCAAGGCCCACACTCGATGAGATCCGTCACAGCAGAAGCGTTGCTATTATCTGAAAACCATCCTGTATTGTGATTGGGGAGGGGACCGAGCGTGAAGCGGAAGATTCCAGGGATGACTCTTTGTACATCAAAGTTTTTACAATTATGTGTCACATTAAAAATATATAGCACTCCGACAAAGTAGTAAGATTATAAAACTTTAATAATTTATAAATATATACAAGAAAACAAAAATAGTAATAACATATAAACATTTTTAGGGAAAAACAACGAAGTAGCGGTCGGCTGTGCGAATAGTCCCAACGCAGCACAACGTCCAGATTTCCGGCGTGGGGCGGGTCATCAGTAGCAAACTGTTGTGCGAATAGTTCCAAGGCAGCAGAACGCGCTGAAATCTAGATGACACGAAAGTGATGTCTAGTAAGTTGCCACCCAGCAAATAACGGCGTGGGGCGTCGCGGGGGGTGGGTCTTCAGTAGCAAACTGTTGTGCGAATAGTTCCAAGGCAGCAGAACGATGGCACCAAGGTGATGTTGATCCAGCGGCCTATAGAAAATATATCATAAACAACGCTACCCAACTTCATAACCTATAAACAAAATTCTATACTAAATATGGACCCATTTATAAACCTGACATATTTTGGGCCTACTGAATCAGGTGGTCAGATTAAATCTATATACACATTATCTACAAACTATATACATTTTTATACATCTGCGAAAAGAATATTGTCATTAGAATAAAACTTAACCATTTAAATGACCACCATTGGCGACGTGATCTAGCTAATAGTAACCTACACTTCTGAATAACCAAGACCAGCTTGTTTGTCAAAAGTAAGATTTTATTTACTAAATTATGGTATATAAGTTGATAGTTTTATAAATGAATTTTATTAGCAATAAAACAAGCATGATTGTAAAGAAATGTGAGAAAATACAATTTAAGTAAGTGAATCAAATTTAAAGTAAATATATAAAGTTTAGCATTTCTAAAACCTAATTCCTTAACTGAGCTAAATAGATAGAAATTAAAGTAAAGTTCTTTGAGGATTCTTACGTGCTCCACGCAAAGTCCAACAGCACATCACCCTCATCGGAAAGTCAGAAAGCAGCAGCCAGCCCATCCCTAGGGGCATGACTTTTTATACCTTTCTACGCTAACTAAACTACGCAAAGGAAAGTTTTCAGAAATCTTCGACGTCCCATTGGCTGAGAGTGACAAGTGACATGTCACCCACTTTTCAAAAGTTCCATTAGATCATGTTTCATAAAGACCATTGTCTCTTCCACGTGAAACCAGGAGCTTCCTGAGTTTGCAACAAATGTTCAAATTTGTTCTCACTACGTCCAAGCAACTTCCGCGGATGCCAAGTTAAGGCTTGACAAAATGTTCACTTTCGACCTTGGCCATGTCCGACAGAATGATGACAGCACATCAGTTTTTGCTTTGTGAATGCAGCTTTGATAAACGCTTTAATTCAGAATGGGCGTCTCGTGACTTTTGCAGAATTACAAGTCAGCTCTTTTCTGCGACTCAAGTGACTAGGCCCAAAAGCAGACAACTTAAGCTTTCTAGTATAAAACAAACACAAGAAAAGTATTAATGTAAGAAATAATGTAGATTCTGTATCCACCCCAAGATTTACTAATTAATTAACCCACCCGATTAATCAAAATGTTATCTAGCCATTGCAAACAAATAAAGCAGCGTTTATATCTACCAGTCTCCGTTATTCCATGAGACTTATATGCACCTAGAATAGTAGAAATGACATCACACAGACAAGGAAAAGCAAAACAAGCACATGCTTCTTTTAAGTTTGCAGCAGTTAGTAATGACAAAAACGAAAACAATAAATTATTTTATTATTTTGCACGAACAAAAAGATGCAACAATTATGCACGTTTATGAGCACACATGTTAGTCCCCCCATGTGTAAAGTTTAATCTAAGTTGTATTAGCACGACATATCACAAATCATTAATATTATTATTCATGTTATGGAAATGTGACTTCACGAGTTTAAACAAAATTTTGTTTTCTATCTCGCTCCATCAACTCCCTCATCTGGTGATTAACAAATCACCACACCAGCACTCAAAATTTTGATAATTTATATTTTTAAGAAATCGATTCAAATTCATTTGTATCAGTAAACCTAAAAGTCTGTTTCTGCATAATCTTTGGAATTAACATAACGCTCTCTATGTAACTCCTGTAATTCGATCTCTCTTTCTTCTTCTTTTCTGAGTTTATAGATTCTTTTCTTTTCTTTCAACTGTTCCTTTCTTTTATGTAACAAACAACCTATTTTGGTCAAAATAAAAATGAATACTATTATAATCAAAGGTGCCAGAATCTTGCCAAGAATTGAACTTCCAATATCATGAAACCAGTTTTTAATTGCTTGAAACCTTTTTGAAAGTTTCCCTGTAAAATCATCTTCTTCTAAAGGAATTATCTCTGAATGCATTTGTGTAATATTCTTAATATACATTTCAATATTCTTACTTTCATCAGGTATATATGTACAACAATGTTGTACATGTAAAATGCCACAGACTCCTCCCTCTTTTGCTAGGAGTATGTCTAAAGCAAGGCGGTCTTGAATTACCATAGATCTAATTGCAATAACTTCAACATTCACTAATTGAAATCCATCAGCTGTGTCAGTTGATAATCTATCAACTATAGTGGACAATTTTCTGATTCTCCCTGCATTTAGGGTTATACCAACAAAAGGTATTACAGCTTGAAAAATATCTCCCAGAATTTCAGTAAAAGTTTCTCTTTTAACTCTATTTACATAATTATGAATTTTAAACAATCCTTCTGAATCTCTGTCAACATGAAACACTTTAGGAAAAACAATTCCCACATAACAAGTTCCATACCAGTGGTCTGGAAGGTTGTAGTAGGCTTTGTCACCACAAACAAAATAAATCCCAGGAAAGATAGGATCTTTTCCACCTTTAAATCCCCAACCTCCCAAAATCTGATAAGTATCTTCACAGTTACTTGCACCTACAAAGTAATTATCAAAGAGTGTATTATCTCTTCTAATGCAAAGTTTTCCACTAACTGGTTTGTCTATGTGAATTGCAATATTTTCAAGCATTTTGCCATTTAATTTCTCATCCTCTTTCTGCCAAAAACTTGACTTAGTCTGCTTGACTAATTCATTCCTCTTATAAATTGCTCTTCTCTCCTCAACCATGTTCAAAAATTTCTTTCCTTCAGCACTTAATTTACATGTTAGATTATTCTTGTAAGCATACTCGTAAGTGAGTTCGTTAGTAACAAGGAAAAATTCTCTCATTTGTTTTGCTTTCTTATGCTTATTTAAAGCATTATCAATCTTAATATTTGCAAAAATTTCATCATAATTTGAATAGTAATATTCTAAACGTCCAGTTTGATAAAATAAACTAGTTAATACACTACATGTTACAGCATAAGTGAGAGGAAGCATATTATATGTTACTCCCTCAGAAACAGAAGCAGGTAACTTAACGCAGACGTAGCAGTCTTTTGCATCCATTACTTTAACATATTCACTCAATAGCTTTGTGAATGTATTACTTGAGAAATCACCAATTGATTTATCTTGATGAATGTTAGGCTGATGATCAATAACTTTTGCAGACGCACTATGTTTAGTTTGGCTAACCAGAGCTTTGCTTGTTATGTTAACTTTGTGTAATTCTCTATTCATTTCCAAAGGGATAATCACAGCTAGAACCAACCAGAGCAGAATTAAAATGAGCAGACACACCAGAGTCATCTTACAGCATCTTTTAAAAACAGAACACTTTGAAGTGCTCTCCTTAACATAAGGCATTTTTGGTTAATTTTAGCCTCAAAAAAAATAATTTTTTTTTTTTAAATTCTAAATTTATATTTACACCCCCCTTTTAAAATATTTTTTTTTTTTTTTAAAACCCTAAACAAGATTTCTTCGACCTTATGTCATACATAAGTTTTCTTCAACTAAACAGTTTTTCTTCGACCTTGTGTCAACTAACAAATTTTCTTCAGCCTTTTGCCAATTTAATATTTCTGTACTTCAATCATTGTCACTAATTTCTTGGATTTCGTTTTCTTCTTCACTACTATCATATATGTCAATAACAGGTGGAATTACTAAGTAAGTCCACTCAGGAGATTTGTATTTTTGGTTTGGTCTTATTATTCTCTTCCCTTTTCTCGATATCACTTCAATTTTTCTTCCAACTCCAACTTCTTTTCCAGGACTCTTTTGACTACTAATTTCTTCAACTTGTTCTTTTGGCTTTTTGATCAATCTGACTCTCAATCTTCCACCTGGCCAGTAGTCTGCTTTTCTCACATACTTCTTCTTTGGTTCAGAATTATTTGATTCTGACTTCCAAGTCCTTTTCTTTCTGTTTTCACTTTCACCTTCCACGTCACTTTCTTCAGTTTCGTAGTCTGAAATTTCAATTGACTCAGGAACTTCTCTATTCGGCAATTTCACTCCTTCAGGAACA
The DNA here is from genome assembly GCF_964261635.1 of Lissotriton helveticus. Taxonomy (NCBI): domain Eukaryota; kingdom Metazoa; phylum Chordata; class Amphibia; order Caudata; family Salamandridae; genus Lissotriton; species Lissotriton helveticus. Next base: position 826,048,320 of record NC_136057.1, read on the forward strand.
CTTTGTCTTCCATCACTGGTACTCGGTAATTCGTCTTCCTCCTCTTCCTCAATTACCCCCAACTTCCCAGATTTCGGATTTCTGTTCCTTACTTCAGAGTTTGTTCTCTGCCTTTCGATACTCTCCTGGTCTGAAACTTCTTTTTGTTTTGCTTCTTTGTCTTCAATGGAGACAACCGAATCCTCAGTTATCTTTCCTTTTAACAGATTCTCTTCACCTTCAGAATCTATTTCAATTATTTCCAAGTCTTTTCTTGTCAAATTTCCATTCACTGGCACAGTTTCCAGATGTCGACTTTCTTGTCGATCTTCAGAATCTGGAATTATTTCACCTTCTGTTTCGCCTTCTGCTTCAGAATCAGAATCGTCTGTGGTATCACTTTCAACATCAGAACTCTCAGGAGTTGGTACTGGAATAGTATGACTAGGATGAATCCAACGTTTCAATCCTCTGCACTTTACAGCATTAGTAGTGATCAAAATTATCTGCCTAGGTTTCTGCCATCTAGGAGCTAGACAATTCCTTCTCCGATGTACTTTCGTTCTGACCCAATCGCCAGGTCTCAGATCATGTGTCAAAACCTTTTCATCTGATTGAGCTTCAGTTCCCACCTGATTAGACACAGAAGTTACCATATCAGATAACCTTTTACAGTAATCCAAAATAGCACTGTCATTTATGCTCAACAGTTTACCTACAGGTACAAAAGCTTGCCTCATAACTCTTCCCATTAAAATTTCATGAGGACTCAAACCTGTCTTTTTATCTGGTGTACTTCTTAATGACATCAAAACAAGTGGAAGAGCATCAGTCCACTTTACACCTGTTTCAAGACACATTTTTCCAATTCTGTTTTTAATTGTTCCATTTATTTGTTCAACTACTCCTGATGCCTCTGGTCTGTATGCACAGTGTATTTTCTGCTCAATGCTCAAAGCTTCGCAAATTAACTTCATCAGTTTATTATCAAAATGGCTTCCTCCATCACTCTCAATAGTGACTGGAAAACCGTATCTTGGGATGATTTCTCTGAGCATTAGTTTTGCCACTGTAATTGAATCACAATGTCGTGTAGGGAAAGCCTCTACCCATCTTGAAAATAAGCACACAATTACAAGCACATATTTCAAACAATTGTGTAAGGGCATTTCAATGAAATCCATTTGTAACCTGGTAAAGGGACCACCTTCTCGACCAATTATTCCTGTCCCCACCACTGATTTTCTGTTTGGATTCATTTGTTGGCATGACAAACACCTTTGACAAAAGGATTCTGCAATAGTTCTAAACTTGGTATTGAACCATGTTTCTCTGAAAAGTCTAACCATAGAATCTCTTCCTAGATGTGCTGGACCATGATATAATCTGGCCATGTCAGCAATCAAACAATTTGGTAAGACTACTCTGCCATCTTTGTAAACCCACACTCCATCTTCTTCACGTGGTCTACAATCTGATCTTAACCATAAGTCTTTTTCTTCATCTTCTGCTTCATTTTGTAAATCTCTAATCTCATGCCATGTTTCTACAACAGTTGTTAGCATTAATGAATTTGAATCAGTTTCTTTACTCCTCTCCCGATTGTATGAATAATTTTTCCTTGCGCAGTATTTAGCTGTTTCATCTGCGAAGGCATTTCCCTTTGAAATATAATCAGTTCCTCTAGTGTGCGCTGCACACTTAACAATGGCGATTTCTTTTGGCAATTGCATTGCTTCAATTAATCTCCTAATGAAAACTGCATTTTTAATTGGTGATCCTGCTGATGTCATGTATCCTCTCTGTGACCAGAGTTGTCCATAATCATGCACAACTCCGTACCCATACTGACTATCAGTAATGATGGTAACTCTTATATCCTTTGATATTTCACATGCACGAATTAAAGCAATTAATTCAGCCACCTGTGCTGAACGAACTCCTTCAAGACATGATGCTTCTTCAACATCTACGACTGTACAAACTGAATATGAAGCTTTTAAGACACCTCCTTCGGATCTTAAGCATGACCCATCTACAAAGTAGACAAAATCCGATTCAGACAAAGGTCTGTCTTTGATGTCTTTTCTTGGTTTAGTGCAGAATTCCATGACATCTAAACATTCATGTTCTGTTTCAATGTCATCAACAATTTCAGAATCAGGCAGTAATGTAGAAGGATTCAGATTTAAACATCTTGAAATCGAAACATTATCTGCTCCTAGTATGATTTTCTCATACTTTGTCAATCTACTACTTGTTAGATGTTGAGTCTTACCTCTTGTCAGTAATATTTCAACTGAATGAGGCACAAAAACTTTCACAGGAAATCCCATAATGATCCCCTCACTTTGTTCGAGGCTGATACTTGTAGCTGCAACTGCTTTCAAACAACCTGGTAATGCTTTAGCAATTGGATCAAGAACTGCAGAGAAGTATGCAATAGGTTTCTTTAAATTTCCGTGTCTCTGAATTAACACAGATAATGCACATCCTTCTCTCTCACTGCAATACAGTTCGAAATCTTTCTCATAATTTGGCATACCTAAAGCAGGAGCTTGGCATAAGCTCTTTTTCAGGTTCTCAAAAGAGTCCATCTCAGCATCATTGAGAATAATTGGATCTTTTACATCTGACTTTGTCAGTCTTTGTAGTGGTTTTGCAATTACTGAAAATCCACTTATCCATTGTCGACAGTAACCAACCATTCCCAAGAACATTCTGACCTGTCTTTGTGTTCTTGGTGGTAACATTGCTTGAATCATTTTTATTCTCTCTATTGTTACTTGTCTTTTTCCCTTTGCAATTCTGTGACCAAGATATTTTACTTCTTGTTTGCAAAACTGTAGTTTTGCTGGGGACACTTTATGTCCTTCTTCTGCAAGGCGATTTAACAGAATTATTGTGTCTGTTACACAATTTTCTCTTGTCTTTGCAGCTATTAACAAATCATCAATATACTGCACTAGCGTAGACCTACCAGGTAAGTCTAGGTCTTCTAATGATCTTTTTAACAATTCGTTAAAAATTGAAGGACTTTCTGTATAGCCCTGAGGGATTCTTGACCATCCGAGGGTCTTACCTTGGAATCTGAAAGCAAAGATTTCATAACTGTCTGGATGTAAGGGAACAGTAAAGAATGCATTGCAAAGGTCAATGACTGTATACCATTCAGCATCATGTGGAATCTGAAATAGAATTACTGCTGGATTTGGAACCACAGGACAACATGGAACGACAATTTGATTAACCTTTCTCAAATCTTGTACGATTCTAAATGTTCCGTTAGACTTTTTAACTCCCATAATTGGTGAATTACAAGAACTACTCTCCATTTCTTTTAATACACCTTGCTTGATTAATTTTTCAATTATAGGTGTAATACCTTCAATTGTTTCTGTTTTCATTTTATATTGTGGAGTGTTTGGAAATTCTATTCCCTGTTTCAATGTAATTTTTACTGGATCTACGTTTTTCATCAGACCCATCTCATTTCCAGTAAAATCCCATATTTCAGATTTCACTGTTTCTTTGAGTTCTTCAGGTAAATCTTTTTCTTCAAATGCAGGAAACAATTTTGTTTCTTCTGCTTCCATCATCATCATTGTCATTCTGTATAAACCATCTTCCTCCATTGTTTGTAACTCAACTCCATCAGGAGAACAATATATTCTACAATTCATTTTACAAAGGATGTCTCTGCCCAATAGATTTACTGGACTACTATTACAAACCACAAATCTGTGTTTATCTCTGTAGTTTCCAATTTCAACTGGTACTGGATCAGTTAAGTCAGTTTTAATTTGTTGATTACTTACTCCGACAACTTGGATGGTATCCCCAGAGAGAGGTAGGTTTTCAATTTCCACTGATCTAACAGTAGAACGGGTAGCACCAGTGTCCACTAGAAAAGTGATGTCTACATCATTAACTTTCCCGTTTACAAAAGGACCAGACTGGTCAACCTCAAGAGTGGCTCCAACAACACACTCTTCCTCCTCTCTCGGGCACCGTCAACAATAATCATCAGAATCGCTGTCTTGACTTTCTGCTAATAAAAATTGTTGTGAAGCATTTTGCATTTGAACCCTTTGTTGCTTTTGCTGTTTTTGTGGTTTTATTACCTGTTCACTTCCCTGAAATCCCACGTTTGGATTATATTTTTGAACTCCCCCACAATTCGGAAAAGGTGGTTGTGGCAATTGGTCTTGACGATTATTCACCTGTTGTTGTTGCTGTTGCTGTAACTGTCGTTGAATATTTAATTCGTTTAACCCCTGTTGTATCTGTAGCTGTCGCTGCAGGTCAACACCATTCTGCATCTGTGGATTCAATAAGGGATTCTTTAAGTTTTTAGGAGGATGAGGACACTCGTCTCTCCAATGTCCAATTTCGCCACAATTAAAACAAGGTAATCTTTGTTTCAACTCCTCAATCTTTGGGCTAAATTTCTTTGGGAAATTATTACCTTTAAACTTTCCTTGTATCTGGTTTGTATTCCCAGTTTGAACAAAATTAGTGTTCTTATTACCCATACTGGCAATTTGTTGCTCAGCCACTTTTACTTGAGCCCACATGGCTTTCTCCTTCAGCTTCTTCTGTTTTACTTCTATTTCATCACTGCAATACTTAGCTTTTCTTAGAATATCATCTACAGATAGTGATTGCCATCCGACAATACTATTTCTGATCATTTCTCCAATTTCAGGTTTTAGTCCATAAACAAATCTATAGACAAAATGGCTCATGTCTTTTTCATCTAATTTTTCATAACCACTGTATTGTTTAAAGATTAACAGTAGTCTTTCATAAAAAGAATGAACTGATTCTTTTGTTTCCTGTTCTGTTCTTTCTATTTTAACCCAATCGACTTCTTTGGGTGGAATTTTGTTTTTCATCCAAACAATTACTTTTTCATAAAAATCCATTACAAGTGGATTTGGAGCACCTGTTTCTTTGATTCGCTCAGGTTCTGTTTTTGGCCAACTAATCGATATCTTGCATTCTGTCCAAAGATCTGATGGAACGACAATGTCAAAAAATCCATCTAAATCAATCCACAGAACTTTTGACACTTTGATAAATCTATCGACTTGCCTGTACCACTCAACTGGTTTCTCCCTCAATTTCGGAAAGTCATTTGTAAATAACAGAATGTCCTGTCTCGACCAAGGGACATGAACATATCCTCCACCTGCAATTTCTCTCATTGGAAATTGTTTTGACAATTTTTCCAATCTTTCATCTTCTTTCTTTTTCGTCCATTTTACTCTCCATTTGTTCAGTTCTCCTAGCTTTTTGATATAGACAATCAAATCTTTAATATGAACTATTCTTCCCATTGAGTTTAAACTCTCGATGTCACTTTCTGAAAAGTCTAATCTGTAATGTTTCGCAAAATTCTTTTGTTTACTCACATCGATTTCAAGTTCTGCTGCTAGATCCTCTAGTTGATCATATTTGTTTTTCGTTTTCCACTGAATGCTTTTGCAAATGAACAGTAGTTCATCATCTCGATAGTAATTTAAACTATCTGGACCAATTGTTCCAATTATTAATTCTTCGATATTCGCTTTTAATTTGGCCACATCAAGTTTTGGTGTAGTTACCCTGACTTCAGGACTCCCTATATCTGATATAGCACCCATTGGTGTTTTTGGAGATAAATCCTCATTAAAGGTTAAATCAGGCATTCTCGATTTAGAAGAGTTTATTTCAGATAAGTCTGAATAAAATTTTTCAGCAGCTTTTTGAATTTCTGTATTTAAAGGAATAGTTAATCCATTTTTGTTTGTTTCCTTTTGATCAAATACGGGCTGAACAGGACCAATTGTTACTGGAACTGTCACAGCTTCCATGCCTTTTGTCATTCTTTTTATTAATTCTTCTTTTGATCTTAAATATTCATTATAATCAACATCTTCAACATTTCTTGCCTCTCTTGTATAATCTTTTGGAGGTTCTCTTGCTCTTGGAGCCATTGTAAAATGTCTACCTTCATTTCGAGCATTCTCGAATTCTGGTCTTCTAGGAGTTTCAATGATTTCACAATTATTTGGATAAAGTTTAGGAGCTTCATTAATTGGAGGTGCACTCGGTGAAGTTTCAGTAGAAACCACCGGAGTAGACCATGATCTAGGAGGTCTCAAAGGCTGATTCTTTCTAGCAGTTGTATATATTTCTTCCATAACTGCATCCTCAGATTCACTTTCCATAGATTTCCCTGTAGGAGTACCCATTACCATTTCATGAATTAAATACAATCCTTCACTCATGTTTCCCTGTCTCCACATTCGCAATCTATCTTCATGAGTTTCTCTTCTCCAAGGTGGATTTTTAGAAGGTCTTTTAATTCCACTAGCTTCTCTTTGTAACTGATACATCTCGTCTTCCCACTCAACTAAAGCTTCAAATTGAGTTGGTCTCGGTTTCGGAACAAGAGCATTCATTTTCTCTCGTAAATTTCTTAAGACTTTTACATTAAATGAACCATCATCAGGCCAAGTTAAAACACCGTCGTTCTTAGTATAGCGTTTCCAACTATCGAACCATAAGACAGTATGATATCCATATTCACCTTCCATATACGCTGCAGGTGTTTTATACTTATGAAGTAGTTTACCACCTCGCGTTTCAATTTTCTTGTCAGGTGAAAATAAATTCTTGAACTTCTGAAATAATGTTGGCTTTTTCTCAACATGTTTAAAATGATAACTCATTTTTAAGAGTTAAATCTAATTCACAAAATCGTTCGTAAAATATTTCCGGGATGTTCCGTAAAACAACCAATCCGTGCGCGAAACACACCAACAAGCCAATGACAGTTGAGCTACGTCACTTTTCTGCTCATTCTATCTCGCTCCATCAATGTCCAGTAAGTTGCCGCACTGGTTTTGGTATCCTACAATGCTGCTCCGAATAACGGCGTGGGGCGCCCCGGGGGAGGCGGCGTGAACGGGCCTCTCCAGGTGGAGTGTCATCTGTTGTAGTGGGGCGCCCCTTTACCGTTTCAGTTGCCATTCCGTCCGTTTTTGGTCCACTGTGTCAAAAGCCGCAATTCAGCTGAGTTGCGCCCACTCTTGCGGTGCAGCGATAGGCGGCTGTCACAGGACTCTCAAAATGGCGGCAGGCTCTTTCCTTTTTGGGCCTGGTCCACTGAAATGGCCCTGGGACACCTTGGAAATCGGACGCTTGTCTGCTAGGTCTTGGACCCCATTCTCGAAAGCGTCCCCTCCGCCTTGAGAATTCATCAAAAGTTTTGGGGGCCCCGACTCCTGCAGGCTTCTGGTGGGGAGCGGCTGCCATGATTGCTTGCGGAATGACTACGACGGAGCTACGAGATGGTGGTGCTCTCATGCTGACGCCAGCTTCAGTCTGAAACATCCAGAAACAAGGTGGGGCTTTCATCGTTTGGAAAAAAAAAAAGTTTTCATCCAATGAAAAGTGTTGTTTTTAGGTCATATGATCAAGCCTTCCATCATTAGGAAACCAAAAGTAAAATGAACCAATGAAAAGTTTTATAAACAAGTCACATGACCTGTTATGCGGCATAGGGTATAAAATGCGGAGAAAATACGTTGGCACGTGAGGCGGCGTCAGTAGCGGACCGATGTGCGAATAGGCCGAAGGCAACACAGCGCGCCAAGATCCGGATGGCACCGAGGTGGTGTCCAGCAAGTTGCAGCACTGGTGTGGCCATCCTACAATGTTGAAAGTCGGCGTGGGGCGCCCCGTTGGCCTGTGAGTTTGCGTCAGTAGCGGACCGATGTGCGAATAGGCCGAAGGCAGCACAACGCGCCAAGATCCGGATGGCACCGAGGTGGTGTCTAGTAAGTTGCCGCACTGGTGTGGCCATCCTACAATGCTGAAAGTCGGCGTGGGGCGCCCTGTTGGCCTGTGAGATGGTGTCAGTAGCGGACTGATGTGCGAATGGGGCCAAAGGCAGCGCAACAATATTTTCTGACTGACACCACAAGGCGCTGAGATGCCAAGATCCGGATGGCACCAAGGTGATGTCTAAGTTGCGGACTGATGTGCGAATGGGGCCAAAGGTAGCGTAACAATATTTTCTGTATGGAAGATACCACTAGGCGTTGAGATGCCAAGATTCGGATGGCACCGAGGTGATGTCTAGCAAGTTGCTGCACTGGTGTGGTCATCCTACAATGCTGAAACTCGGCGTGGGTCGCCCCATTAGCCTGTGAGATGGCGTCAGTAGCGGACCGATGTGCGAATAGGCCGAAGGCAGCACAACGCGCCAAGATCCGGATGTCACAGTGGTGGTTTCATAGTTGAGAGGCACTTCATCTGCAGTGGGGCGCCGAGATCCGGATGGCACCGAGGTGATGTCTAGCAAGTTGCTGTACTGGTGTGGTCATCCTACAATGCTGAAAGTCGGCGTGGGGCGCCCCATTAGCCTGTGAGATGGCGTCAGTAGCGGACTGATGTGCGAATGGGGCCAAAGGCAGCACAACGCGCCAAGATCCGGATGGCACCGAGGTGGTGTCCAGCAACTTGCCGCACTGGTGTGGCCATCCTACAATGCTGCGCCGAAAGTCGGCGTGGGGCGCCCCGTTGGCCTGTGAGTTCGCGTCAGTCAGTGGGGGCTGTTTGAGGATCTGACTGCATTGGAAAGCAATGTGATGCTGTGCGTCGCCCCCAAGATGGAGGTTCCTCGGCTGCAGTGGGGCGCCCCTTGGTGTTTCACTCGCTATGCAGCTGAGTTGCGTGCGCACTTGTGGCGAATAGGCCGAAGGCAGCACAACGCGCCGAGATCTGGATGGCACCGAGGTGGTGTCCAGCAATTTGCCGCACTGGTGTGGCCATCCTACAATGCTGCGCCGAAAGTCGGCGTGGGGTGCCCCGTTGGCCTGTGAGGTGGCGTCAGTAGCGGACCGATGTGTGAATAGGCCGGAACCAGCACAAGGCGCCAAGATCCGGATGGCACCGAGGTGGTGTCATAGTTGAGAGTTCTGAGCAGCGCTTGTAACACTGTCTGAAGCTTATTTGCACCTGCTGCAGCTTCACTATTGCCCTGGTGTGGCCTAAGATCGCCCATGACATAGGCGGCCACCTCCCGGGGTCCGGCGGAACTTTTTTCCTTTTCCTTTGTGCATCTTGTCCCACAATCCGTTTGACCTGAAGACACGACCAGGTCCCTGAATGTGTGCAGGTGGACGCTATTGATTGAATCAAAATGGCGGCTTCACACAAAGCTGACTCAAGCGTTGCTGCTGATGCTATACAGAGAAAAACTGGTTTTCAGTTTGTACATTCTTCAGGATTTTTCCATCCAAGGCTGGTTGAGAGTTTGTATAACAATGGCTTCAGATTTTCAACATACTACTCTTCAACATTCTTCCTAAATGTAACAATGTGAGACTCACTAGGAGAACGGTGTAGTGAGGGCCACAAACGGCTGTTTGTCTTTCCTTTCAAAATGCTGCCAACAATATTTTCGGAATGGAAGACAACACAAGGCGCTGAGATTCGGTTGGCACCGAGGTGGTGTCCAGCAAGTTGCCGCACTGGTGTGGCCATCCTACAATGCTGCGCCGAAAGTCGGCGTGGGGTGCCCGAAGGGGGGGGGGAGGCGGCGCAAACGAGCCTCTCCCGCTTCTCCATGTGGAGGCAGTTCATCTGCAGTGGGGCGCCGAGATCCGGATGGCACCGAGGTGGTGTCTAGCAAGTTGCCGCACTGGTGTGGCCATCCTACAATGCTGCGCCGAAAGACGGCGTGGGGTGCCCGAAGGAAGTGTCCTTATCCAGGGCATTATCGCTGTATCATGTCCTCCACTAAAATGGCCCTGGGACACCTTAGAACTCGGACGCTCGATTTTTTTTTCCTTTCCTGTACATGCAAAAAAAGGTAAATGCCCGGTACGTTACACGCTTCATCTGCCACGATGAACTCTCCAGAGGAACCGAAAAAAAATATAGTTGTGGTTACTATACCATGCATCGTCATATGGAGAGGTGGCACCAATTAATTATAGTGCTGCATAAAAGAGAGATTTGGAGGAGAACCCCTGACCTGCTAGTACATTCATCAAAGAAGTGGCACTGAGAGCTTCAGAGGCAAGGGAAACGGTCCCAAATATTTAGAAGAACTTTGGAAAGATTAAAATGACATGTTTAGATTGTGGCAAATTAATTTCATGTGGACAGATGAGTGTTACTCTAATAAATACAGCATATGAACATCATCATAGTTGATGGTTGGTAGAGACATTTTGACTATATCCTGGACCTGCCCGTCCTCGCCCAAAATGGCGCCGGAATAAATGGGACTCGTAACTCCTTGTTGTGTACTGGTTGCAGAACCTTGAAATCACGAGATACGTATGCAGTTTTGAAGCACATGGCGGGCGGGGACGAGAATTGATTGAATATTTCGACATCCCTATTGATATTAAGTTCTGATGTGTTATTGATTACTGTACTGTTGAAAGTTCGAATTAACGTCACCCATGGTACTTGCCCGCAAATGTATATCTAGATAATTTTATTGTAACTGGCCCTGTCGTATTTTAATTATAAAATGTACGTCCACCGATTCCGTAACTGTTAGACACCTTAGTTCTTGCAACCTAATGGCCCGCCCGTTACGTTCCTCTACAGTGTAAATGTCTATTCATCATATACGATTACAGTTTGCTCCGTGGCCGGCCCACGTGGTTATAGGCTCGTATTTGTATAATGAAATTTTCACAATAAAGGTTTTTAAAAGAAAACATGGTAGTAGTATATACATTGGTAAAGTTTGTAATAATAGTCACTGTTTTAGAATCATTAAAAGGCAAGTGAAATAAAGCAGACCAATTACATGAAGGGTAAAAGGTATAATACGAAGGAACGCAGTAAAGATAAATGGTCAAGGGCTGTTGTGTTTTCTATTCCTGCAACATAAAGTGATCGATAAGAATCTCATATTCAGGCGTATCGGCGACTAAGACAGCAGGTCGACCCTCTTTTGCTCAACGGCTCCATCATGGGACGAAGAAACGCTCTTTTTCTCGAAAAAAGAATATATTTTACTTGCAGGACAGTTGTAAAATTTCCGGGAAAGTACATTAGCCTGGAACATTATAACATATATTTAAGAAAAAATAATGTTCGGAAGTAATGAAAAGCGTAATTTTTAGGTCATATGACCAAGCCTTTCATCATTACAATAAGAAAAGTAAAATGAACCAATGAAAAGTTTTATTAACAAGTCACATGACTTGTTATGCTTACGTTACGCGCTGCGCGCCCCGGATGACTTCTGGATGCGCTAACGCGGCGCGTCATATGACGCATTACGCGACAACGCAGGTCCAGAATATAGTCAAAATGTCTCCACCAATCAGCGGTCGGAACACAACCCCTTTCAGCAGGCTAAATAGTTCTGTTAAATGAGAACAGAAGGGACAGGCAACAAGAACCATCAGTCAAAGAGGGGAGGGCTAGTTCTTCTCTACCGGGTTACATTGGGGCGCTACCGGAACTGATCGAATTGGTAGTCTACAGTGTTTCTGGATGTTTCAGACTGAAGCTGGGGTTAGCATGAGAGCAGCATCATTTCGTAGCTCCGTCGTGGCCATTCCGCAACCAATCATGGCAGCCGCTCTTTATCGTTATTTTGGGCGGGGTGGGTGGCGGAGCCGAGCTGTTTTGCAGCCATCATTGTGTGGAGTTCAGTTCATCTCACTAGTTTTGTATTTGTCATGAGGGGTTGTTCCTAATGTTTCTATTTTAGCGAGGTCAAAAAGAGATCCCATTAGTGGCCTACTGATTTTGCTCGATTCCTTTTCTTTTTTTTTACACGATTTTTCGTTATCTGCAAAGACTAAACAGAGTATTGCGACTCTGTGTTTGTTTGTAAATAGAGAATGAACCAAAGAGAACTAATTCTAAAACAGTAAATACTTGGATAACAATCAATCAAATGGAGAGAGAAGCAGGCACGACGGATTACAACGGGGGCAAAGGCCTGCGTTAACTACCTTTCACTATCTGCAAAGAGAGAGTACTCCTAATAGAAATGAGGGGGGGGGGCACCATTCAAAGCAGATCAGTGTGCATAAACACGAAAATGTTTTCACTTACCACGTACTTGACATTCGACAGCTTATGATATTTGCTATTAAAAAACCATTGAAATTCACTGAAAAAACCATAGGTTATAGACCATGTATAGTTAGGAATTAGCATTTACAAAACCTTGAAAATTCACTGAAAAAACCATAGGTTATAGACCATATATAGTTAGGAATTAGCATTTAAAAAACCTTATTTTACTCACACAAAACCATTGAAATTCCATATATAGTTAGTTGCACTAACTATATATTGCGCACCCGCAATCCACTGCTGATCATGTCACATATTACATCATTCATGACATGGTCAGTGACATCACTGATGACATCACTGATGACATCTCAAATGACATCACTGATGACATCTCACTTGACATCAATGATCACATCACTGATGATATCATTCATGTGATAATACAATGCATCTCCTCACACTCTAATATAACCTCCGTTACACCCAGTGTTAAATACAGAGTATAATTTTTGAAACCATTGACACACCAATACTAGTTACTACATACGCACTCACTGATTCCTATGTCTACACACACATTCACTCATACAATCATTCATACATACAATCACTCATCTTGACAACACTATCATATGCACTCATACACCTATACAGACACTCACACTCTGCCACTCATCCATGGAGTTACTCACACACCTAGTCAGTCCTGAAAAGAATCAATCACACTTCCATTTTCTCATCTATACAGTTAAACACAGAACACCTTACATTTTTTAAACATATACTAACACATACTTACTCTCTTATAGAATCACTGATACAAGTACACATTGATCTGCACAGAGTCACACACCTCCCAGCCAGCCATACACACACTCAGTCTCCCATACAAATACTTGTGCAACCAATCAATAACCCATATAGCTACTTATATAGCTACTGATCAACACATGAAGCAGCTTGCACAACAACAGACATACTGATGCACACTTTCAGACAGTTTAGTCACTAACCCGTGCATTCAGTAAGACGCATTTAATCACTCACTCATACAGTCAATCACGCACCTACTAAAACCTTCATTCAGACACTTATACATCCACTCATTCTTCAATATGTAAAACATATTTAAACTTTACAGAAACACATAATCACTGGATGTTGTCATCAGTGATGTCATCAGTGATGTCACTGACCATGTCATGAATGATGTAATATGTGACATGATCAGCAGTGGATTGCGGGTGCGCAATATATAGTTAGTGCAACTAACTATATATGGAATTTCAATGGTTTTGTGTGAGTAAAATAAGGTTTTTTAAATGCTAATTCCTAACTATATATGGTCTATAACCTATGGTTTTTTCAGTGAATATATATATATATATATATATATATATATATATATTTCCTACTGGTGGCTGCCAGTATGTAGCTATAATTAGGACATAGTTTCAATCGGAAAAGCAATTTTTGACTTGCTTATATCTCTAGCATTGTTTGCCAACTTTTCCAAAAAAAGTGCCATCCTGATTTTTGTTGCACATGGAAAGTTTCTGGGTAATCCCTCAAGCGGGGAATGAGAAAAAAAGGGGATACAAAAATTTGCTTTTTCAATGTTAATTCCAGTAGCACTTTTAGACATGGCTACAGCTCGAACTGCTGAATGTAATTATACCAAATTTGGCAGGAAGGTAGATGTGGTCCAGGGAAGTGCAGTTCTGTGATTTGGTGTGAATCTGTTCAATTGTTTTGGAAATATTAGCTGACCCCCAAATTTGTAAGTACAGGGATGCAGAGAATCAAGGACCCCTCCCAGTACCGTGCTGAGAACTGATTAATTGTCAACACTTCAAACATGCAGCCATGTTGGGACCCAGTATGTGCTGAGAGTCACAAAAAACATTTTTTTAAACTAAATGGGGCATGGTAGAACTACCCTGTTACTCAGATACGTATGCACTCACCCATACAGCCACTGAGAGACTCATGAATCCACTTGCAGACCCACTCACAAAGTCATTCACCCACTTACAGTCACTGAAAAATATACACCTACTCACATACTCACTCAGAGACTCATGCATCCACTCACAGACCCATTCATAGACCGATGCACTCATTGACGTTTGTGCACAGTCACGGAATCACTCAGACAGTCAAGGTGGCACTCACATACCCAATCAGAGAGTTACTCTTGTACTTATAGACCCAGTTGGACACTTACGCACTGACTCACAGACCCAATACAAGACTCACTCACCCACTCACAGATCCACTCAGACACATATCCACTTAGACCCACTAAGAGACTCATACAAGCATTTACAGGTCTACTGACATACTCATGGAGCAACTTACAGACCAACTCAGATATTTACTCACCCACTGCCAGACCTAGTTAGAAACTTGAGCAGTTCATCATAGACTAATTTGCACACCTATGCTTGTAGTCAAAGACTCACATATTTTTTCAGGCAATTACTCAGAGACCAATCTTTCGCTTACACACGCATATTCACCAAGCAACTGACATATATACTTTGAGATCTCAGACTTATGCATCCACTCATTCACACACATAGACACTGAAAGCATTATTCAGAAACTGTTTATAATACGTATACTATGAAAATAATACTTAAAAATCTTAAATGTTTGTTGTGCAATGAATTCATATTATTGCTTTGTGGAGCCGCAACTGAGTTGCAATTCTGGAAAATATTTTTTCTTAAAGTATTACTTAGTCATAGGCAATAGGGTGGCTCCGAAGAGAAAGTTTGTGTTCATTCTGAGTATTTGACAGCACAGCTACACATATGACCGGATGCAGAGTTTCAAGTTGCTGAGAAACATTCTGTTGCCTTTATCGGTAAGTGAACTCCATCACTTCTATAAATCCATGCATGCCAAAACGCAGGTTGTTTTTGTAGATAGAGCCCATATTATGGTCTCTGTGGAAAGCAGAGACAATGTATTAACATGTTTACTGGCTTTGTCGCTCTGTGGTCAGAACTGATTTGACCACTTCCACTTCTGTCTTTGGCATATGTTTGAGTATACCAAGGCAGTGTGAGAGAAAGTGTCATTAATTGGTGAACAGCCTCTTTCATTGCAATTTCCAATCCGACTACAGTAAGAGTGTTTAGGTCATTGCAACCACAGTGCACAATAAACATGTCAGGATGTTGGTAATGTGCAATACTGTCAACCAAAGGCAGCAATTGGTGCCACTTTAAAACTCTCTTGCCAAACCATTTAATTTCCACATTAGGCAAGCCAAAGTCCTTTTCAATGCCACTCTTTTTTGTGCACTCGTTGGCCCAGAAGACATAGCTGTGACTCACAATCCATACTGTAACCATTTTGAAAGATGGTGCAGTAGCACACAGGAGAAGGCTGTGGCTGAATGCAATACTTGGTAGAATAAAAGGCAGTAAAAATGGAGGACTGGACCTGGGTTAAAAAAGGCTGTATTTGATTGGTTGCAGTACAAAATTTCACACTTAAATATAGGTAGGGATTTATTAGTAAAGTAAGTGCGTCTCTTAATAGCTGTGGACAAATCTTACATAAGTATTGATATACTACATATACTCCCATTTTGAAATACTAAACTACACCTGCTACTCTTGAAGCTGAAGGTGTCTAGTTTTTAAAAATATACAGATTTGCTAGGTTTCCCAAGATGCTGCCTGATCCAGGGCCCAAAATCCATTTTGCATTATGGGCAATTTCCTGTCGCGGGCACTAGGCCAACCCAAACAAGTGAGGTACTATTTTTAGTGGTAGACTTAGGGAAACACTGAATATTAGAACAAGTGTCAATACCAATTGTCATTCTCTGCATTTACACCTTCCAAAAGTAAGTCAGTGTGCAAGAAAGAAGTCATTTTGAGAAGTGCCATCTAATTCACATGCTAGTATGGGTACCCACAAATTTAAAGATGTGCAAATAACTACTGTTTCTAAACCCCTCATATTTTGCTCAGTTCAGGGATATATAGGTTTCTTTTATACCTGTCTTTCACTCTTTCTATTTTACCAAATGAATTGCTGTATACCCGGTACACAATGAAAAACCATTGCAAGGTGCAGCTCTGTTATTGGCGCTGCATATCTCAGGTTCCTGGTGAACGTACAAGCCCTATATACCCCTGCAACCACAACGGTCCAGCAGATGTAACGGTATATTGCTTTTGAAATTTTTTCATAGTCAGAAGAAGTTACAGATGAAAATGTAGACACAAATAGCTGGATTTTTTTAACTCAATTTTAATATTTTCTTATTTCAACTGTTACTTTTATTAAAAAAAAACCTTGAAGGATCTAAATAAATGACCCTTTGCTGACTTCAGAATTTTGTCTAACTTTTCAGAAATGTAAAGTTTTCTGGAGTCCACCAGGGGTTTCACACCCATTTCTGTCACTAACTGGAAGGAGGTTGAAAGCACAAAAAATAGGAAAACTATGTTGAAAAATGAGGTTTTCTCGTTCAGGTCTGTCTGTTCCTAAAAACTGGTAAGATGGTGATGTTAGCACCACAAACACTTTGTTGAAGCCATTTGCAGGAAAATATATGGAGGCTTTCTTCTGCAGCACCTTTTTCCAATTTTTCCTAAAAAACATAAACTTTTGCTGTGTCACTCGGTCCAATCCTAGAGACTCTACAAACCCTGGGTACCTCTAGAATCCCCAGGATGTTGGAAAAAAGGATGCAGATTTGACGTGGATACCTTATGTGGACAAAATGTTATGGGGGCCTGTGGTATTGGGCTAGTCGGTAGGTGTTGCGTGAGGCATGTGAAATGTGTGTGGTAAGAATGTGGAGTCGGAGATTCGGGAGTAGACAGTTGGGGTTGAGCGTTGAAGGCTGATGTCTTCTGATGTCGCTTATGCCATACTACTAATAAAAAACCTACCATCAACGACTTACCGTCTGGAGACTGCTTCTTCACAGGGCCTAAGCATGAACTACCCCAAATAGCCAAAAAAAGACTTAGCAGAGGGGTGGGGTGGGAAAGACATGGCAGCAAAGGGGTTAATAAAATTTTTAATACGGTTGCATGCTGAGGAAAAAAGATGTGCAAACCAGAGCTCCATGTGTGGCATGGCCTCTTACATGCTCCTGGGCTGGAGAGGATGCTACAACTGGTGGCGAGATAGGGAATATGTACCCACAATGATAAAATACTGCTCTCCCTGAGGGTTTGCCGTGGCCCTGAAAACTGCTTGTACATGCCATGTGCACCCCAAGAAGTCATCTACAGTTGACACATGTGGATTCAAAGTGTAACTCCAGCTTTTGAGGGGCCCTTGAAGAAGGGCAAAGCCCTATGAAAGCAAACAGTCAGTAAGCCTGCCAAAAGACTACTGGTATTGCCGAAAGAAGAGCTACTACACCACATCATAACACAGATCCAGCACTGATACAAAGCAGAAGTGCTAAAGACAGCCACAACCAGGTATCCTTTGTAGCGACCATGCGGCACAAGAAAACGACAATGCATGCGTTGTTTCATGTCCTCCAAGGTACGTCTTTGAGTGCATGCTTATTAAGTTTCGATACTGCTGCTGACATGGGACTGCTCTCTATTACCTACAAATTGAATGCCCATTCTTAAATAGTGAGCCAATTCCCAACATTTTTTCATGGACTTGGGAAACTTAAGACAATGATGCTACTGCTCCACATTAATGAATATATTTGCACTGTTGCACAGTGACACAGTCAAATTGCTTTTCACTTACACAAAGCTGTAGAGAAAGAACTAGGAACAAGGTGAAAGCATGACATCATTGAGCTCTCTACTTGTCTGACGCCGTGGGTTTGACCCATTGTGGTGGTGGAAAAAAGGACGCTGGACATTCAGTGTTTATTTGTGTTGATATGCGACAGGCCAACAAAGTTTTCTCCTGCATTTATTTGAACAAAGGCTGTCATCAACGTGTACTGGAAGAAAACTGTAGGTACATTACTACTTTTTTTAACTCATGTTGGTTTGCTCAGATGCAAGAGACTCCGTTTTTGTGTGTTGTCACCTTCAGAAATCTTTCAACATGCCATTTGTCAAATAATCTAGCCTGTCACACATGCGTTCAACTACAGTGCTGATATATTGGAGTTTGGAGCTACATAAAAGGAACATGATAAAGCACCAACCAAGTATGCCATCTGGTTGCTGATGCAGATCTCACATTAAATGCAGAGAAGTGTGAGTTGACACAAAACAAATTCTTTTGAGATATTTTCTCTGGAAAGGGAATTCTCCGACACCAAAAAGGTACAGTTATTGTAGTCTACTTGCACTCTAGAAGATGTGACCATGCTGTGATCTTTCTTAGGCATGGCCAGCTACTGCTTCAGGTACATTTGTGGTTTAGCCAGTGTGAGTGCCCCGATAAGGGAACTAACAAAGCAAGATGTTCTGTTCGAATATCAACCGAACGTGACCGAAGTTTCAAGAAAATAGAACATGCAATTAAAAATGCAACTGAAATGGCTTAATATGATCCAAAATTGCATACAGAGATTGTTGTTTATGCAGGCCCAGTGGGGTTGGGCACAGTCCTTGCTCAACACAATAGACAGCCTGATGCTCACAGAAATATTGTTGACGATGCTAGCTGGAGTCTATCTCAGACCGAACATGCTTATTTTCATCCTGAAAATTAATGTTTAGCTGTAGTATGGGTGTGTTAACACTTTAATATGTTTCCAAACAGAACAGCAGGTGTTGCTCACCATTTTGGGAAATCTAAATGTCAAGATGCTCCCTCACATTGAAAGTTGAGAGATGCACCTGCAGGAATATGATCACACTATTGTGCACAAATTGGGGAAGAATCAAAACGCTGCAGACTACTTTTCACAAGTGCAGCTAAAGCATCACAGTATAACGTCCAAAGCAGCTGAGACTTACATCAATTTCATAGCAAAATAAAGTGCACTTGCAGCTCTTTCTATTGAACAGATTCTGACAGCTACTTGTACTGTCAAAGACATGCCTAAGCTTAAAGAAATTATTGCAGCTCAATCATGCAGTAAACATACTTGTTACAGATTATATTGAGTACCAGAAATTCCAGAACATTTGGGAAGAACATGATGGTGTCATAGTAAGAGAGGCAAGAAAACCCTGAAAGTCAGAGACTACAAGTTATTGAACTGGCACACAAAGGACATTGTGGTATTGCCACAACTAAAAGAGGACTCGGGATCAAGTGTGGTTCGAACGTTGTGATGAATGAGTTCAAAGGGAGCTTAAAGATAGTCATCTGTGCTACTGTCTGTCTCCCAAAATGACTAAACATGTCTGATCATTCTAATCAAACCTGGGAGAGGACTGTGGTTGACTCTGTCAGACCCCTGAATAATGTGCATCATCTCATGGTAGTTGTCAATGAGTACATTACGTCCAGCCCTCTGTGCCTACTGTTCCACTTCTAATTCCACGACAGGAGAAATTTCTGCCACCTTACTATTCTGGAGAGCTCTTAGAGCGAATATTCCACAATGGACCACCAGTTGGTCAATAGACCCTGATGAGATTCCTCTCACTGACACCTTTCACTAAATGCAAGATAACGGCTTCTTAAACCTGTCTAACCATTGTATTCTGTACAGAAAGGCCACCCTTCCTGTGCAAAACTTATGGTAGACTCAGACACACACCTTAGCACTATGGTTCTAAGGCAGGGGTCTTCAAACTGTGGGGCGCGACCCCCAGGGGGGCCGTGGAGCGATGCAAAGGGGGTCGCGCCTTCACAGTGTCACTTCTTCCCTGGTCTCCAGGGCTTCAGCCCCCCTCCTCCCCCATGCTGTGTCTCAGCCCGGGCTACTGCTGCAGTGCAGCTCGCGCTCCTGGGGCCTCGGCTGGGCAGTGTCTGGAGTCTTATCTCCGGCCCGAGTTTTTCATAGGTCTTTAAAGACCATTAGCATATTTACATGCCTTTGTCAACTGATTACCAAAGCTTAGTTTTTTATGGTTCCAGTACCCCCTGGGCCCCCACTCTGCCTATTCCTTACATTTGTGTTTTTACACTTACTGCTGTAGTGTGAGAATGCATTTAATGAAAAGAAATATAATCCTGCAGAGACCTGCTCTTGACACTAAATTGAGTTATAAATAAAAAAGTATGTATTAATTAGTTAAGTGGCTTTTCTGTCTTTATTCTCTTTAATTTTTAGTCATGGATCATTGAGGCATCCCGAGAACACAATTAATAGTGCTTTCTATTTATATTTGCTGTTCTAAGTATTCACAGATAAGTGCAAACAATACAGCTGTAGGTGACTGCTTATTTCTGGGCCATCAAAATAATGAGCTGGTAACCCTAATCATTAGACTGGAAGTTTGTTGCAGGATCAGCACATTATTTATTTCCTCCAACCTCAAACCCTGATTAATGCCATTATAGCAATAGTTTAACTTATATCTGAAACCCTAACCTTCAAGTTTCTGGGAATGCACCCTGCACAAATCAGCACCAGCACTACGGAGAGGGAAGGGAAGCACCATATCCCTGTGTAATTAGATCGCTCTCCTATTCTCTCCCTCTCATGCAATGCAGCACATCCTCGTTGGGTTTTGCCCAGAGTACTGTGGCAACTTTGTGAAACTGGGCCTTTGCCTACCGAAAGAAAGCAAAACAGTTGGCGTGAAACTGACTGAGCATGTAAAACATGCATGAATCAGTGCAGCAGACCCGATTCCCACATCTTATTTCACAACTGCGGATGCCTGCAGTATTTGTAGTTCAGGGGCCAGTTCCAGGGTGCTTACCAGCCCACTTTTAATAGGTTCCAAAGGCACCTGCAGCATGCTGTATAGCATTGCACGCTATGTGACCTATTATTGCAGGGCTTTCAAAATGTACTGATTTATTAACATATTCAAAAAACAAGAGCATCTCAGAGAGAAATGCACAGATGGGCAGCAGATGGTGTACATATGTGACTAAATACACCAGAGTGGGCAATAAGCCATAAAGGATTCACGTTGCTCACAGGTGTCATACCTCTGTCTTATTTTTCTGTATCTTTTTCAGTCATTTTCAATGCAGTGAAAAAACATTACTAAAGAAGCATCAGCTATCAGGACATCTTGCAAGACAAGACACATGTTCCTGTTTAAAATGTGCCAAGTACAGCTGTAATAAAAAAGAAGTTCCTTAGTGTTATAAGCATTGAACACAAAAGAAGAAAATACACATCAAGTCAAATTACCATTTTATTTATACTCCTGAAAACCAGTCAAACATTTAAGAAATCTCAATTTTAGGCAGGTTCGGTACAAAATAATTGCAGAAGTGTTGTTTGGAAAACAACCTGTATTTGCTGTCTGATAACGTATGTCACAACTTGCTCGGCGCATTTATGTTCTGTTGTGGAGTTATAAACTCTTTAAAATTGAAAAAGAGCTAGCATTCTCGTAAAAGTTTGAAGGCTCAATAACTCCCTTTGTGTGGCCTGCTGAAAGCTGTTTGCATAATGTCCCAGCACTTATAAATAGGTTTGACTAGAACAGCGTTCTTTGAATCTAAAATGTAAGAGAGGGCCATTCTACATGGATATATGTTATGTACCTCATTATCTGAAAAGTCCCAGCAAAACTCAAAGTACATGGCCCATTTGTTTTGAGTCCGATTTGCAGGAAGTGATGAAAATCAAATGATAGGACAGAATATGCTGTGCAGCTTCAGATCTTCCTGTAATGACCTGCTGGTCACTGTTCTAGTGTTCTGAATTGGATGTTTGTATCAACTGCTCCCCGAGGGCTGGTTTACATTTCTACCATACACCCTTCCACCACAGGTGTCACAGAACATGTGACCCTGTCAATAAAAGGGGCAAGGCACATTTGCCCTGGGCCAGTTCCTGATACCGTACTAGTGTGTTGTGTGTCTTCGTTATAAGTATAGGAGAGCCTAGGGTACGACCTTTTACACTGGTGACAAGCGGGTGGACCTGGGTGTGCAGCCGCCGTGATGTAGTGAAAGGGGGAGAGTGTAGCCTGTGATGAGGGCACCCCCTCGCAGCCGTCCTATGTAGCACCTGATTGCCCATAGGGCATGAGGTGGGCACTGCAGCATGGATGCAGAGTTATGCCAGTTCCCCCGCAGCGAAATAAGAGAAGGAGCTGAGTGGGAGCCTACCCCACATCTGAAGTGCCTGCCGAGTCATCGGGCATAATGTGAGCCCCAGTGATGGTAGTTGAGTCTGGCACGTGGATGGCCTGCAGCATGAGGGTGTATGCTGTGGCCCCATCTAGAGACAAATAGCACCACGCAAACTGCGTGAGGGGTGCCCCATCCCAATGAAAGCTGAAAGGGGTGAGTAAAAAGTTGTCCTCTTCGACAGCACTGCATGCCCCTCCCTCCCGCACATGAAAGTCCCGCATGGACTCACTGAGGGTGAGGGGGACGTCCTCTGTTGGTGTTGCCTGCAGGGAGCAGGGAACGGTACTGCACCCCTGGAGCGGTGAGGCCCACAGAGTCAGAGAAAGCTTGCATGGGATGGAGAGTGTGGCTGCATGGGGGGGACGACCAAGAGCATTGAACTGTGAAGTAGAGGAACTATATATCCTGCTGCACAGAACCCCAAGTAGTTCAAGACTGCCAGCCAAGGAAAGCTGACAAGAGCCCACTGATGGCAAGAACAGTCATGTAGCAAAGCCCCAGGCTGCAAGTTCACACAGCACTGTAGAATTGCACTGCATGCGTGCCCTGTGGCGGAATGACGTCACTGCATGAGGAGGAACCGGTTGTGCAATGCGCCATAAGATGGAGCATCCTCCAGTGAAGAACAAAGGATGCAAAAGTCAGAAGTGTGCCGAAAACTGTATCAGAAAACTGATAGTATGGGTTGGAGTCCAAGAGTGAGTGCCCTGTGAGGAAGAGGGTCCAGGTCATTACAGGGTGTGATGGACCCTGCAAAGCCAGACTGAGTGGAGGCTGAAGAGATTGCCTCGTCGGTGTAGCCTTGAGGTACAAGGAGTGTGTCCTCAAGTGAAGAGACCTGCGAGAGGTCGCAGAGAAGACCTGCTAGAAATCTAAGAACAAACCTCCTAGAGGTCAGTGAAGAGACATGCGAGTGGGCGGAGAAGATGACCTGTGAGGGGTTGAAGAAGACGACCTGTGAGAGGTTGAGGAGAAGATTTACAAGAGAGAGTTCTGTTCACTAGATGAGGAGAAAGCATAGTCCTAGGGGTAGGGGGAATGGCCAGGGAGACCCATGTGAAGTGCACGTCACATGGAGAGGTATGGTCAGAAAAAAGAAATAGAATAAGGTGCAACGGGGCCAGACGCATCATGAAGAGGAAGAAGATAAAGTGCAGAAGCTGTATGAGGCCATAAGTTTAAATCAGAGAAAGAATTGAATAAATAAGGAAGAGAATGGTGTGGAGTAGACACCTGGCACACCACATACTGTGAGTGCTGTTGAGTTCAAGTGCATCTCCAAGAACAACTCAGGAGCTGGTGGACATCTTAAATGAAGAACTGCACCTATGTAACACCCAGAGGTCAGTGAGTTATCCGTGTCACCATGAGAGGCTGGCTGCCTAGAAGTCTTGGGTTACATCAAGCAAACTGAAGCCTATGGAAGAGGGCAAGCTGGACCATTTGTACCATCCACCTTTGGGGTTCATGAGAGACTGGATTGTGGTCCTGCTCAGACGTCCTGAGATGACCTCGGTTGTGGGGTTTAGAAGAGGATCTGACCTAGCCACACCAGATTGTGGTGATCCACGGGCAAGGCCTCAGCGATCACTGGTGAAAACAGAATCCCGACTTGAGAGATGCATCTGCAGCAGCTTCCCGTAGATCCCAGAAAGCACAAAGATCTCTTGTCAGAAGCGGGTTACCCCAAAGACTATCCTGTGAATGCAGGTGCACCAGAGTCAGGAGGGTAGGAGTACACCAACCTGGAAACAACTACCCTCTAGGCGGATCTAGTGACTTATAGGAGGGACTCGTAGCGAGTCCTCCATATGCCAATAGTATGGCATTGGAGAGATCTGGCGAAGTCTGCACAGTCCAGTGGAACCAGGGATAGGTTTGGGTTTTGGGGTAAGGGGCATTTTTAGGGTTCAGGGATAGGTTTTGGGTTTTGGGGTACAGGGGTATTTTTAGGGTTCAGGGCTAGGTTTGGGTTTGGGGGTACAGGGGTATTTTTAGGGTTCAGGGCTAGGTTTGGGGGTACAGGTTTTTTTTAGGGTTCAGGGCTAGGTTTGGGTTTTGGGGTACAGGGGTATTTTTAAGGTTCAGGGCTAGGTTTTGGTTTTGGGGTACAGGGGCATTTTTAGGGTTCAGGGCTAGGTTTTGGGTATTGGGGTACAGGGGTATTTTTAGGGTTCATGACTAGTTTTGAGTTTTGTGGTACAGGGGTATTTTTAGGGTTCAGGGCTAGGTTTGGGTTTTGGGGTACAGGGGTATTTTTAGGGTTCAGGGCTAGGTTTGGGTTTTGGGGTACAGGGGTATTTTTAGGTTTCAGGGCTAGGTATGGGTTTTGGGGTACAGGGGTATTTTCAGGGTTCAGGGCTAGGTTTGGGTTTTGGGGTACAGGGGTATTTTTAGGGTTCAGGGCTAGGTTTGGGTTTTGGGGTACAGGGGCATTTTTAGGGTTCAGGGATAGGTTTGGTTTTTGGGGTACAGGGGCATTTTTAGGGTTCAGGGCTAGGTTTTGGGTTTTGGGATACAGGGACATTTTTAGGGTTCAGGGCTAGGTGTGGGTTTTGAGGTACAGGGGTATTTTTAGGGTTCAGGGCTAGGTTTGGGTTTTGGTGTACAGGGGTATTTTTAGGGTTCAGGGCTAGGTTTGTGTTTTGGGGCACAGGGGTATTTTTAGGGTTCAGGGTTAAGTTTGGGTTTTCGGGAGCAGGGCGTATTTTTTGGCTCAGGATGGGTTACTGTTTAAGGGTGCCGGGGTATTTTAAGGAGTAAAGGTGGGTTATGATTATGGGGTGCAGGGGTATTTAAAGGGACCAGGGTGGGATTATTTTTTAGGGTGTACAGGGTAAGTAAATTAATATATATATATATATACAAATATATAATATATATATATAAATATACATGTAAATAATTCAGTTTTAAAGAAAATATGTTTTTTAAATTAACAATATATATGTGTATATATATATATCTATATAAATATATATATGTATATATATATATATATATATATATATATATATATATATATATATATATATATATATATATTCACGCTCCTCTGTATCAAAATGACAGGGCACTGGGGTGGGTGCCGCAAACACGGTTGGTACACCAAGTATCAATACTGCTACAAGCCTCCTCCCCAAGCCGGGAAAGAAGACACAGCACTCGCGGGGTGTTTGAATGTCAGTTGCTTCCTTTATTTGCAAGCGCTCCTCACAGATGCGTTTCGGGGCAAGCCCTTTATCAATGTGTCAACACGAGTGTTGCACAGGAGCCATTTTTAAAGTGCAGTGTGCGAGTTCATAAGAGAAAGTGAGATAAGACTACTCAATGTACCTTTACATGAGCGCCATATTGGAAAGTGCAAAACAAACCGGAATTGATATACATTCAATGTTATTAACGTATTCAAACATTAATTCCAAACTTTCAGGTGGTTTTACATAATGCCGTGAATCGGCCAACCCAAAAATCATCCAAAATGCCAAATGCATTATTAAGCTTTGTATAAGCAATTGCAAATATTGAGTAAACCACATTTCATAAATACATGACATTCATGCTTCAATTGTTAAAATACAAAAATCATCGACGATATCGTCTTACTCAAACCGCATATATAAATTTCTAAAACATTGGCTTTGAGGAACAGTGTTTGGTCGCCTGATAGGCGGCACAATCCTATTAGATCTCGCCGTGGATCGGCTATGGCGGTTTCTAACACTAGAAACCGCCAAATTCCCTCTATACACTGCCTAAGGCAGTGTGTTTCCCTTATGAATTATTAGGTGGCCGTGGCAATGTATGTACGAGTTTATTTTCCTAGATGAATTGCCAATTCCTCTCCGCTGTTCGGACCCTTTGGAATTTTGGTTTGCAGATCAATAATATACCTGGATTCCAGGCGTCTGAGTTTAAGTAGTCTGTTGCCACCCCTTTCATGATCTACTACTTGGTCCAACCCAAAGTATTGTAGAGCATCCCTGTCACTTCGATGTTTGATTGCAAAGTGTTTAGCTACAGGTGATGTCATGTCCTTATTTGCTATCGCACGCATGTGCTCAAGGATCCTTAGTTTCACGCTCTTAATGGTGCTCCCTATATACCTAAGGTTACAGGGGCACAGTAAACAATACACTACATATGGTGTTTGGCATGTAATGAATGAACTGGTTAGTTTGCGATCTTTGTTCTCTTGAAAGTTACTTGGGGACCAGTCGGGATGTCCATCCCGATGATGGGGTCTGTTTTCAAAATATGCCAATTCCTACGTAAAGTTCCCTTTAGAAAATTGGCATCTTTAGAAAAGGTTGTTATTAGACGGAATTTACCGTCCTCGTTTTTTTTGATGTTCTGTTTCAACAACTCATTTCTTGGAATCCTGGTCACTTTATTGAGTGTCTGGCTTAGGAGGGACGAACTATATCCTCTGATTTTGAACCTAGCAATGCTATTCTTGGCTGCAGTTTGGAAGTCCTCCTCACGTGAGCAGTTGCGCTTGAGGCGCAAGAGCTCCCCATAGGGGATACTTCTTTTTAGGTTTCCCGGATGCCCGCTGTCCGCATGCAAGATGCTGTTTCCAGCAGTTGGCTTGCGGTACAGGGAAGTGGTCACTTGATTGTTTACAATTGCTACCCGGAGATCGAGGTAGCTCACTGCCACTGAGCTTACCTCTCCGGTGAATTGTAAGTTGACATTGTTATTGTTGAGATGGATAATATAGTCTTTGGCACTTTGTACCGACCCTCTCCACACCAGGAAAAGGTTGTCTATGTATCTGTGCCACTTGATCACATTCTCCGTCCACATCCGGTTTCCCTCAGACCAGGCCACCTGCTCCTCCCACCAGCCCACGAATAAATTCGCGTAACTGGGGGCGAAGCAGGTGCCCATTGCGGTTCCGGAGGTTTGTCTAAATAGCTCCCCCTGAAAGAGAAAGATGTTATTTGATAGACAAAATTCTGTTAGTTCCATAATCATAGTGCTATGTCCCGCAAACGTTAAGGGTCTTTTGGTCATGAAATACTCAACTGCTTTGAGACCCTGTGAGTGCTCAATGCACGTATATAGGCTGGTGATGTCCATTACAATCAGGACATAAGTAGGGTCCCAGACCAAATCTTGTAATTGTACAATAAAATCCTTAGTGTCCTTGATGTACAAGGACAAGTTCAAGAGCGCTTGAAATAAAAAGTGATCAATGAAGATCGACAAGTTCTCTGTTAGGCTGCCCATTGAAGATACTATTGGACGGATCGGCGGTGCCCTGAGATCTTTGTGGATCTTTGGTAGATGGTAGAATGTCGGGATAGTGGGATGATTTGATCGCAGGAACAGATGTTCTTCTGTGTTGAGCATATCCTTATTGTGCCACTTCTGAATCAGTTTGTCGTACTCTAAAACACTGTCCTGATATTTTTTCATGGTTGTTGGTTCATAGTGTTGTCGATTCAGTAGCTGTCGTTTGCCATTATAACGACGTTTCCTCCTTTATCAGATGGTTTGTAAATTACTGAGGAGTCAGCTTGAAGATTCCTCAGCGCCTCTCTTTGTCCCGGAGTTAGTGGGTTAGATGTTACTTTACTCTCACTTTTCCTCGATGTTCGGAATTTAATCAAATCCCTCAACACAGTTTCGGAAAAAGTATCAATAGCATCCTGTGCCATTTGTGGGAGGAATTGAGAGATCGGTTTAAAAGGACTGCAGGGAGCCTCTTGATCAATGCCCACCCTTCTACTTCTTTGGGTGAGACTCCGGTCATCAAGATCTGTTCTTGGAGTTTCTGATCTCATTTCTTCCAAGATTTCAAGGGTTTCCAAATCGCCTAATTGGATGATATCGGTATCTTTGATTTTGTTTTGTAGACATCTAGTCTCCTGTACCGTGGGTTTTGTTTTAAAATACTTATGCAATTTTAGTTTCCTCGTGAACTTGAAGAGATCGATTCTGGTTTGAGTGAATTCGAGATTATGTGAAGGACAGAAGGAGAGACCTAGTTTTAGTACGGATTCCTCATCCTTAGTTAATTCTTTGGAACTGAGATTCACAATGGTTAATGTGTCCGTTGCATCTACCGTGTCCCTCCCTTTTTCTTGGTTTTCCCGGTTCTCATTTGGTTGTTGCCTTCGCCTCTTACTCGTCCTCTTCCGGCCACCCCTCCTCGTTTTCCTGTGTCCTGTTCCGGGAGCTTGACTTTCCCCCCTGAGCCATGCTTGTCGAATTAAATCGAATTCCTCGTGAAAAGGAGTTTTCCTCATTGGTTTTGAAGGACCTGCTGCATCTTCTTCCTCTGATCCTGTGATCTCCGATTCCGAGGTTTCGATTGTCACAGTCGCTTGGCCCGGGTTTTGTTTTTTCCGAATTAATTCTTTTCGGGGGCCGTCAAACTTTTTGGCGAATGTCAGGACTCTGCCCATTGAATAGTCCCTCTCATCCCTGTCGAATTTCTCTTCTTTTCTTTGTCTGATCTTGGTTTCATATCTGACTAGTCTCTTTTTCATTTCCATCATTAATTCTTCATGTTGATTATTGTCTGGTAGATTTTCAAGTTCCTCCTCAAGTTTTTTGATCTCATCCAACACTTTTGCCCGGTTACTCCAAGCAAATTTCACCAGTAGTTGTAAACTCCCCTTGCAGAATTGAGCGGTGTGTAGATGCCATTCTTCAAGAAGCTGGGGGTCAGGATTTTAAGTGCAGTGTGCGAGTTCATAAGAGAAAGTGAGGTAAGACTACTCAATGTACCTTTACATGAGCGCCATATTGGAAAGTGCAAAACAAACCGAAACTGATATACATTCAATGTTATTAACGTATTCAAACATTAATTCCAAACTTTCAGGTGGTTTTACATAATGCCGTGAATCGGCCAACCCAAAAAATCCAAAATACCAAATGCATTATTAAGCTTTGTATAAGAGATGCCCTCTGTGTGGATTTTTCATCAAATCCCACACTGGCATCAGTATTGGTTTATTGTGCTGAGAAGTTTGATACCAAACTTCTCAGAATTCAGTGTAGCCATTATAGTGCTGTGGAGTTCGTAATGACAAACTCCCAGCACCATATACTCTTAATGGTAAGGTAAGTTACTTGTGAGACTTCTTTTCTTACTCAGAGTAGTATACCCAGATACTACTCTGGGACATTTCCTGTAAACAGGTAAGTAAAATAGTTTTTGGTATTTAGTGCAATTTTAAAGAATTTCTTTAGGTTTTCAAACTCCAAACTTAGAAACTTTTGAAAATAAACAGTCACTGTAATCCTACGGAGAAATAGAGTGTCATCGGTTTTAAGGTAAGTATTTGGTAGTAGGAGTTGAGGTTCCTTGGATAGACTCAGGAGTCCCCCAGGGTCAAGGATGCACTCTTGTTACACCCTCAGTGGCACTAGGGCAGCCAGGTGCAGAGAGCTGAGGCCCAATGTTATCCAATGGGGGTTAGGGGGCCTCCGGTTGATGGCTGCTGACTAGCAGGCCACTTGATTGTGGGAGCAAAGCTTCTGGACATTAGCTCAGAGCAAATGGGGAAACATAGTAGCACCAAAGGTACACCCTCAGCTGCACTAGGGCAGCTGGGTGCAGGGTGCTGTTTCGATGACAAGCGCCCCGTTGTTTTCAATGGGGAACCTCCGGTTTGCAAAGGCACAGCAAACATGGGGACGAAGGTTTTCGGGTGCGACCACCACTTTGAGAGGTGAGTTGGGAAGTTAGGGGTTGGTTAGGCACCATTGGTGTGGGCACACAAGGCCGTGGGGTGTCGGGTGCAGGGGTGCCTTTTGGGGTTGGATCTTCTTACCAGCTTCTGGTTGTGGTTCGGGGGGCCTTCCGGATTTATGCTGCAGGTGTCGGCTGGAGGCTCGAGGCAGGTCAGGGGTCACCAGATCTCAGGTCAGGATTTCCGGGTTGACCTCCTCATGGTGTTTGTCCACTCGAGTTCGGCCTGTGGACGACGAGTGCAGAGTGGTGCGGATTCGCGGTTTCCGAAGGCAGGCAGGTCCTCCGGGGTTTTCAAGGTTGATGGCTGCAGGACACACCGGGATTTCACAGGAGCAGGCTCGATGTGGAGACAGGCAAATAGGGCTGGGGCCAAGTCAGAGGGTGTTTTTCTCTTGTTAGCTGCTGCACGGCTGTTCATTCCTTCTTCTTCTTCTTCATGTAGTTTCTTCTTGTCTGAAGAAACAAGTTTCAGTGGTGCCCCTAAATACTAGATTTAGGGGTGTTAGAAGTAGGTAAAAGGCAGGGACCAATGGGACCCCACCCCAGGGAGGGGGCATGGGCCTGTCCCTGGTTGTCTGAGTTCCCCCATCTGCCAGATGGCGTGGACTGAGAGTTGTGCTTCCCCTCGCCTCCCCCACCTGAGGGGTGGAGTTGGCAGAGGTGGGTACACCTCTCTGCCTCACTTGTTTTTCCCACCGGTTCTCCCACCCAAAGTGGGGGTAAGAACCAGTGGGGACCAGTTGCTGAGAGCAGCAAGTGACCTGAGGAAGCTCGCAAAGGTGACAAGCCTTTTAAGCTTCCCCTTCATGAACCCTGCCCATCCTGGGGGAGGATACTTAGCACCACTTCCCAGGATGTGCAGGACGCAGAGAGCTGCAGGCTCTCGGCCCAGGGGCCCAGAAACATGTCTGGTGGTCGCAGCTGAAAGCAGCCACTCAGCCTGGACACTAGTGGCAGGTTAGTTTTCAGCGGGCATCTCTAAGATGCCCTCTGTGTGGATTTTTCATTAAATCCCACACTGGCATCAGTATTGGTTTATTGTGCTGAGAAGTTTGATACCAAACTTCTCAGAATTCAGTGTAGCCATTATGGTGCTGTGGAGTTCGTAATGACAAACTCCCAGCACCATATACTCTTAATGGTAAGGTAAGTTACTTTTGAGACTTCTTTTCTTACTCAGAGTAATATACCCAGATACTACTCTGGGACATTTCCTGTAAACAGGTAAGTAAATTTGTTTTTGGAATTTAGTGCAATTTTAAAGAATTTCTTTAGGTTTTCAAACTCCAAACTTAGAAACTTTAGAAAATAAACAATCAATGTTATCTTACGGAGAAATAGAGTGTCATAGGTTTAAAGGTAAGTGTTTGGTAGTAGGAGTTGAGGTTCCTTGGATAGACTCAGGGGTCCCCCAGGTTCAAGGATGCACTCTTGTTACACCCTCAGTGGCACTAGGGCAGCCGGGTGCAAAGAGCCGAGGGCCAATGTTATCCAATGGGGTGTAGGGGGCCTCCGGTTGATGGCTGCTGACTAGCAGGCCACTTGATTGTGGGAGCAAAGCTTTTGGACTTTAGCTCAGAGCAAATGGGGAAACTTAGTAGCACCCAAAGTACACCCTCAGCTGCACTAGGGTAGCTGGGTGCAGGGTGCTGTTTTGATGTCAAGCGCCCCGTTGTTTTCAATAGGGAACCTCCGGTTTGCAAAGGCACAGCGGGCTTGGGGACGAAGGTCTTCTGGGTGCGACCACCACTTTGAGAGGTGAGTTGGGAAGTTAGGGGTTGGTTAGGCACCATTGGTTTGGGCACACAATGTCGTGGGGTGCACATGCATGGGTGCCTTTTGGGGTTGGATCTTCTTACCAGCTTCTGGTTGTGGTTCGGGGGACCTTCTGGATTTATGCTGCAGGTGTCGGCTGGAGGCTCGAGGCAGGTCAGGGGTCACCAGATCTCAGGTCAGGATTTCCGGGATGACCGCCTCATGGTGTTTGTCCACTCGAGTTCGGCCTGTGGACGATGAGTGCAGAGTGGTGCGGATTCGCGGTTTCTGAAGGCAGGCAGGTCCTCCGGGGTTTTCAAGGTTGATGGCTGCAGGACACACCAGGATTTCACAGGAGCCGGCTCGATGTGGAGACAGGCAAATAGGGCTGGGGCCAGGTCAGTGGGTGTCTTTCTCTTGTTAGCTGCTGCACGGCTGTTCGGTCCTTCTTCTTCTTCTTCATGTAGTTTCTTCTAGTCTGAAGAAACAAGGTTCAGTGGTGCCCCTAAATACTTAGAGGTAGGTAAAAGGCAGGGACCAATGGGACCCTACCCTGGGGAGCGGGGCATGGGCCTGTCTCTGGTTGTCTGAGTTCCCCATCTGCCAGATGGCGGGGACTGAGAACTGTACTTCTCCACGCCTCCCCCACCTGAGGGGTGGAGTTGGCAGAGATGGGCACACCTCTCTTCCTCACTTGTTTTTCCCACCGGTTCTCCCGCCCAAAGTGGGGGTCAAAACCAGCAAGTTTCCTGAGGAAGCTCACAAAGGTGACAAGTCTTTGAAGCTTCCCCTTCATGAACCCTGCGCTTCTTGGGGGAGGAGGCTTGGCACCACGTCCCAGGATGTGCAGGACCCAGAGAGCAGCAGGCTCTCAACCCAGGGGTCCAGAAACATGTCTGGTGGTGGCAGCTGAAAGCAGCCACTCAGCCTGGACACTAGCTATAGGTTAGTTTTTAGGGGCATCTCTAAGATGCCCTCTGTGTACATTTTTCATTAATTTTCCACACTGGCATCAGTGTGGTTTTAATGTGCTGAGAAGTTTGATACCAAACTTCTCAGTTTCCAGTGTAGCCATTATGGTGCTGTGGAGTTTGTAATTACAAACTCCCAGCACCATATACTCTTAATGGCAGCGCTGTACTTACAATGTCAAAGAATGGACTTAGGGTACACTGTAAGGGTACAGGCTCATGAACCTGTACCCTGACCACTGGTATAGTGCATGCAGCGAGAGGGGTAACTGACCAATGCCAGGGCAGTGGGTGGTAGGCACAGGACACAGAGATGTGCTTTTTGTCAGAAGGGGGGAGAAGGAAAGGTTTGTGATCCTTTTAACTTCCTTAGTTGCAATATCAACAAATCAATGGGGGAAGGGATCACTTGTCCTGAGTAACCAGGGTTTTGTTCTCTTATACGGTTCCGGTGCCGATTAAAAAAACCCTCATTCACATACCAGGGCTCGATATGCGGTATATCTTGGTTCTCCGCCTTGTTGTTAGCAAAGTGACAGCATCATAATTGTGTTTGATTGTATGCTTCCTCCA
Source organism: Lissotriton helveticus (assembly GCF_964261635.1). Taxonomy (NCBI): domain Eukaryota; kingdom Metazoa; phylum Chordata; class Amphibia; order Caudata; family Salamandridae; genus Lissotriton; species Lissotriton helveticus. Next base: position 826,081,551 of record NC_136057.1, read on the forward strand.
CCCAGAGGTAAACCACTGGTTAGTACAGTAGTGATTTAGTGATAAAAAAAATGGGGGTGTGCAGTTAAAAAGGCTTCTATACCCAGTGTGGAAAAAAGTTTAATTGGTGCTGGAAGGAAGGTGTGGTTAAAAAGATTGGGCCCGGAAGCTTGTCTCCTTTCTGGTGAAGAATTGGCTTGGTAGTTTGGTCTGCCCTGTTCCCATGATGCACTGGGCCAGGGACAGACTAATTTGCATATAGCCAGTTTCTGAGCTGGGATGGGGCAGTGAGCTAAATAACGGTGATGGATCAAGCCCTGATCTTTGGACTGGGTAAGAGTGGTCTGCTTAATTCAGACACTCTGTTCATCACCACCCCCTTTTCTGAATCACGGAACTTCAATGGGCAGCACATTTACCCCAAGCATGGCAGGGCTCTACGTTAGTGACTTTGAAGATACCCACATACAGAATGCAAATAACCATTACAAACACCAGATCCTCTTTTGGAAACGTTATATAGACGATATTATCGTACTATGGAACGGCAATAAGGAGAGTCTGGAAGGATTCCACGGCTGGTTGAATACAAAAGATGAATGGCTTAAGTTTACCTACACAGCTGAAAACAAAAGCCTGGATTCCCTAGATCTAACAATATACGCTCACAATGGCACCCTGCAAACAAGGACCTACTTTTAACCGACAACAAAGAACAGTTTGCTTTCTTACAAAAGTTTTAATCCCCGCCCTCTTAGGGAAAACCTACCCTATAGCCAAATTGTGCACCTGAGACGCAACTGCAGCAACACAAGAGACTACAAGACCCAAGCAGAGGACCTATGCACTAAACTGAGAGCCAGTGACTACCCAGAGAGAGTGATTAAGAAGTGCAAGAAACGAGCAATGAATCAACCCAGAGAATGCCTTCTTGACACAACCCCAAGAAACACGGAGAATGATGTGGTAACTTGGTTAACCACTTATAATGCAGCATCAAACAAAGTGAAGAAAATCGTCAACAAGAATTGGAGAATCATCACATCAGGGACTATAAGCTTGCCCATACCTAGGTTCGCCAATAGAAGAACGAGCAACCCTAAAGACATCCTGGTTCACACTAGACCATCACCTATCCGAAAAAATGAACCTACATCCCAGCTATGGAACAATCCCCCCGTGATGGGCCACTACCCAAGCGGCACATGTTTTGTATCTGAACTAACAACAGCAACCAAGTCACTGCAACTTCTCCCGAATTTCAAATGGACCATCAGGTGTCATACTAACTGTAACACCACACATGTAATTTACATGATCACCTGTCCTTGTCACTTGCGCTACATCGGGATGACCTGCCTCAAGGTAAAACAAAGAATTGTAGAACACAGAAGCAATGTCAAGTGCCAATGCAATACAACCAAAATGAGTAATCACTACATTAAGAAAAAACTTACAGTGAAAGAGATGGGTAATCTTAGAAACTCTACCCACCAAGAACCACAATGCTGAAAAGATTATTTTCGAAAAGGAGCAAAGATGGGTCCACTGTGTAAAAACGAATGTCAAAGGACTCAATGACAACATTCCGTGGCTCAGTCTGAACAGTTGATTTGTCTCAATATCACATTTCTGAACATCTGAATAACTGAGTCCACAATAAGACTCCTTCCCGTGAGAAACCTTGGATAATTGGATACATATGAGTGGACAGATTCATCCCACTATACTTTGATATTCTTCTCCACCAACGATACCAATCACACCCTAACAACCGACCTTACGTCGGGTTCACTATCTGTGAGAGGATGAGTAAAACACATAACATTCCGTGGTTCAGCCTTCATAGCTGGTCTAAATATCATATATCTGAACATCGGGATAACTGAGTCCACAATGAGACTCCTTCCCATTAGAAACCTTTGATGAATGTATAGATATAAGCGGACAGATCCATCCCATTATACATTGATATCCTTCTCCACCAAAGATACTCACCACACCCTAACAACCGATCTTGCGTCGGGTTCATTATTTGTGAGGAATTGAGTAAAACATACTTGTAATTAACAACTAAGAAGAAGACAATCTCCAACCCTTAATTTTCACAATCATAACTTATTTTTTTTTTATTTTTGAAACATCAGTTATGGTTCACTTAACATCCAGGGAACTACAGCATTAGCACCAGGTCTGTCTTCCATGTCTATCCCTCTCTGACCCACATTAGACAGGAAACCAAGCCACCTCTGCTTCAGGGGAGAGAGAGAGGCAGAGACAGCACAAGTCGTGCCGAAACTGCTAAGGAGGTAGAGCGAACGCGAAAGAACCTCTACGCTACAAAACCATAATGTATATGTAGAGACTTGTGTATAATACGGAATGTATATATGTCTTTTTTTCAGCAGGTTCAGCTACTCTCAGCACGCCTGAGGAGGCATTTATTGATCTCCAAAAAGGTATGGGATACAAGGCCATCAGCGGGTGTAAGCAAGCGGACTCATACTTTTATACACACACACTCCGCAGCATTGTCATTACTCCGAGGGACTTTGCTATGCCATTTTGGAAATAACCCACACCGCAAACGCCACGTACAGCATGGCAGATATACAGCGGGTGAAAGCGGTGTAGCACTTAAACCAATGCACTTAGGGGCCGCATTTCAGTAAAATAATATGGTAAACGCTGTAGAATTTAAGTCTCACGGTGCAAAATACAGCCTTGTTGCGAGAGTTGTTAAATGTCAAGGAGTATAGACAGTACAACGCGCATTACCCGAATAGCCGTCCTGGCTCTATAGCCAGTAGACATATGTCGCCATCATTCTGCTCGACACTTTTTAAACACACATAGCGGCAAAAATGCTGACTGCAAATTAAATGAATAACCTGTACTCATTAAGGACGGGAAGCGGGACCACGTCCTTTAACATACCAGCTGTCACTGCCCTACCCCAGCTTTAGGAATGTACGCTCCAGATATCTATCCACACACATGGACAATAGATTCTTAGCATGTACAATATGATCAATGAGAGGAAGTTGGCCTAAATTGGAACAAGAGAATTTTGCCTTCTGTAAGAAAGAATTGCCATTTTTAAGTTTCTTTACACTTCTTCTTGTATAACAGCACACCAGCATCTATGAAACAGCGCATTGACGCAATCTATATATGTTTTTATTGTTTGTCTTGTCACCTCCTCCCCCCTTTTTTATATATCCACATGTACTATAAGGCCTTTCCTAATTCTAGAATAATTATTCTAAGATTCTGACCTAAAATGTAAGGTTACTTAACTTTTCTCTACTTTCAATAGAGATATGAGGTCCTGAAGAAAGCCGACTTGACCCCTTGAGGGCAACTTGTGGCTGAAACATGTCGACCTTTTTATGGATGTAACACAGTGCGGAAGCCTCCTAATCAAGCTTCCTACGCATGCCCAATCTTTTTAAACAGGCCTTCCTTCCAGCACCAATTAAAACATTTTCCACACTGGTTATAGAAGCCTTTTTAACTGCACACCCCCATTTTTTGATCACTAAATCACTACTGTACTAACCAGTGGTTTACCTCCCAGTGGAGGAAGCATACAATCAAACCCTATGATGATGCTGTCACTTTGCTAACAACAAGGCGGAGAACCAAGATATACCGCCTATTGAGCTTTGGTACGTGAATGAGGGTTTTTTAATTGGCACCGGAACCGTATAAGAGACAAAAACCCTGGTTACTCAGGACAAGTGATCCCTTCCCCCATTGATTTTCTGACACAGAGATGAGTGCCATGTCAACTCTTCACTTTGTTCTGCACCAAAACAGGCAGCCTGCAAAGGCAGTGCGTGAGAGTAAAGGTACAGGACCTCTAAGATTGGCACAATACGTGATGCAGCTCTTAGAGGCCTTCTCTGGTAACAGTGCCCTGGGTACCTGTGGTACCATTTACCAGGGGCTGACCTGTGGTCAGAGATGCCAATTGGATTTAGGCTTCAATGCAGTTTTAGGGAAAGAACATAGGCCCTGGATACCTGATTAGCCAGAGCCCAGGGCACACTCAGTCAAAGCACATCATCAATTCAGCAAAAAGTGGGGGCAACCATGAAGAAGATGGCATTTTCTCACACAGGGCTGCTGGTTCATAGATCAAATTTCATACATTTTAACATGAAAAGTAGGGTTGGGTGAAGTGTCACACAAAGATGGCGTAGTTAGGAAATTTTGCACTTAACAAAAAAAGTAGCACTTATCCCAGGGCTTTATGTGGACTGAAAAAGAGGGTGAGGGTTAAAGGAAGCACAGACTAAAAAGCAAAAATAGGAACCATTTATAAGTGCCATGGCCTCTAACTATGAATGTGTCCAAATACATGTATTCCTAGATTCACACAGGGATTATCTGCCTCTTGCTTCACCTCTTTCTGGTTATCCACCTCCTCCTCCTAGTACTTCGGAAGCTATTCCTGGTCCCCATCCTTCTGGTTCTCTTGGGGCCTGTGGTACTTCTCTTGGTCCATGTGGTGCTGATGCTTGATCTCCTGTTTTTTCTTTTCCTTCTCTTGGTCGAAGTGTCTCTCTACCTGAACCTTCTATAAAGATTTTTCTTGTTTGTCATGGTCCCCCCCACTAAGCTGGTCCATTAGGTACTGGTCCTGGTTGTGGTGTATCAGAGATGGTACTACTATATGCCAGAGTAGTTACCATGTATTGGTCAAGTAGTCCAGAATATGATCTTTACAGTAAGCTGCTCAGCAGTATTCCAGTGGTCTGTTCACTTTGTATGCCTGCGAGGTGAGTATTAATGTTTAAATAGGTCAGCAGTGCTTATTGTGTTGGGGGCAACTGTTCAGTGCACCAAAGATGTTTCTCCAAGTGGTTCAGGTCACCTCTTAGTCTCACATTTGAAATTTCACAGGTTGATGTCCATGATAGAAGAGGTCACATACTCAAGAATCCCGCCGCAGACCCGACGGACCTCAAGAACTACCAACCTATCTCTTTCCTCCCATTTCCATCCAAAGTCACTGAGAAGATCATCAACAACCATCTCACTAACCTCATGGAAGCTAACTCTATACTTGTTTCTTCTCAATCCAGATTTCACAGCAACCACAGCATCAAGACTGTCCTCCTAGCCGCCACGGGCAACATCCGTACCCTCCTGGACCGGGGCCACATGGCATCCCTAATCCTACTTGACTTCTCAGTAACCTTCAATACTGTCTACCACCACACACTAACCACCAGACTTACAGGCATCACTGGATCCGTTCCTTCCTCACTGACCAAACCCAAAGGATCAGACTCCCACCCTACCTCTGCGAGCCCACAAAGATCAGCTGAGGAGTACCCAAAGGATCCTTACTCAGCCCCACTCAGCTCTTCAATATCTACATGGCCCCTCTCGCCACCATCATCAGTAAACATATACTCAGCATAGTATCCTACACCGATGACACCCAGCTCATCCTCTCCCTCACCAACGAACTCGACAGCACCAGACACAGTTTCCAGCAAGGTATGAAACACATTACCTCCTGAATGAGCAACAGCTGCCTAAAGCTCAACACAGAGAGGATGGAAGTCCTCGTCCTTGGATCCACACATTCAGCATGGGACAACACCTGGTTGCCCTCCATCCTCGGTGATCCTCCCACACCCACTGACCACGAGCACAATCTCAGCATCATAAGAGACTCCCCCCTCGCCATGCACCAACAGATCAATGGTGTATCTTCTACATGCTTCACCACCCTCCACAACCTCTGCAAAACCTTCAAAACCTTCAAATGGATCCCCCTTGAATCCAGAAAGATCATCACCCACGCACTCATAACCAGCAGACTGGACTACAGAAACGCCCTCTATACCGAAATAAACAAATCTCCACTCAGCAAACTCCAGACTATCCAGAACGTCCTCGCCATCCCACGACAACACTACATCACCCAACACCTACAAGAGCTACACTGGCCGTAGAAAGGAGAGTGAAATTCAAGCTCCTCACTCACACCTACAAATCCCTCCACAACATCGGACCCCAATACCTCAAAGAAAGAATCTCCTTTTACACACCCAACAGAAGCCTCCGATCTGCTGACCTTGCCCTAGCCGTAATCCCACGCATCCACAAAGCCAAAACAGGGGGACGTTTCTTCTCCTAAATCGCAGCTAAGACCTGGAACGAACTCCCACTTAGCATCAGACAAAGCCCCACACTGCAAACTTTCAGGAAGTGCCTCAAGACCTGGCTCTTTAGGTGAGATGAAGCTGCGCAAAAATCCCCACTACCCCAGTGCCTTGAGACCCATGCTGGTGAGTAGAGACCTTCACAAATCCCTGATTGTAACATCTAATGTCATGTTCCCTATTTTTACAGTGTCTCATATCAAGAGAACCCCCTAGCCAAGCCAATAATCATGTCCTGCGAAGTTGTTTGCCCCTCGTGGGGGTCAGTTTCTGGCTCCTGAAATACCCTGGTGGGAACCTTGTCCCAGGGTGTAGTACACTGCCACCAACGCTGCTCCAAACCACTTACCTTCATTCTGCACTGAGCCGCGCTGACCCTGGTGGGACTCCAAGTCCCAGGGTGCTCAGCGACTCCACCTAGCTGCCACAGGTGTGGGGGAGTAGCCATCATGCGCTCAAAAGGAGAGGGGATGGCCTAACGGCTAAGGCGCTCGACCTCGGACCTGGGGATCTGGGTTCGAGTCTCGGTAACGATGCCAAAAACCCCCTGTGATTCTGGGCAAATCACTTAATCTCCCCGTGCCTAAAAAAATGAAAGTGTGTCCTCATGTAACGTAACTGGTGCTATGTAAAGCGCTCTGATAACTGATTTGGTTCAGTTCTAGTTCGCGCTATATAAAACTCTGCAAAAAAAAAAAAAAAAAAAGCCCTGCAGCCTTTCCCATGGCGCAGGTCCTGCGAAGTTGTTTGCCCCTCGTGGGGGTCAGTTTCTGGCTCCTGAAACACCCTGGTGGGAACCTCGTCCCAGGGTGTAGTACACTGTCAGCAACTCTGCTCCAAACCACCGACCTTCATTCTGCACTGAGCCGTGCTGACCCTGATGGGACTCCAAGTCCCAGGGTTCTCAGCGACTCCACTCAGCTGCCACAGGTGTGGGGAGGAGCCATCACATGCTCAAAATTGCTGCAGCCTTTCCCGCGGCGCAGGTCCTGCGAAGTTGTTTGCCCCTCGCGGGGGTCAGTTTCTGGTTCCTGAAACACCCTGGTGGGAACCTCGTCCCAGGGTGTAGTACACTGCCATCAACTCTGCTCCAAACTACCGACCTTCATTCTGCACTGAGCCGCGCTGACCCTGGTGGGACTCCAAGTCCCAGGGTGCTCAGCGACTCCACCTTGCTGCTACTGGTGTGGGGGAGGAGCCATTACATGCTCAAAAGTGCTGCAGCCTTTCCCGCGGCACCGGTCCTGCAATGTTGTTTGCCCCTCGTGGGGGTCAGTTTCTGGCTCCTGAAACACCCTGGTGGGAACCTCGTTCCAGGGTGTAGTACACTGCCAGCAACTCTGCTCCAAACCAGTGACCTTCATTCTGCACTGAGCCGCGCTGACCCTGGTGGGACTCCAAGTCCTAGGGTGCTCCGCGAATCCACCTAGCTGCCACAGGTGTGGGGGAGGAGCCATCACGCGCTCAAAAGCGCTACGCTCCTTTCCCACGGCGTGGGACGCGTGAAGCCCGGGCCAAGGGCGGGCCCGTCCTTGCCCTTCATTGACAGGAAGAGGCAGGGCAGGGCCACCCCCTTGATTCCATGTTCACATCTGTCGACCTTTAAAATCTGCCCTTTGGCGGATGCCATTGATCATCATTCAAAATTACCTCCCACAGCAAGTAGACTGGTTGCCTATGGCGTGCCCCCTATTTGTTACAAACTATAAATGCTGCATGCTCACTGTTGATTGGCAATATTCAAGCGGACTTTAAGGTGAATAGCTTAAAGGGTTCTTCCACCTTTAAGTATAACAAACTCTCTTTGCATCCACCCTGAGCATATTAAAGCCTTGTGTGTTTGCTTACTGCCCGTCGGTCTGTCTGACCTGCACAAAGGGTGGTATTATTACAGAGTGCCCTATCACATTATAATAAGGGGAAACCTACTTGTACTATAAAAAAAGCCCCGGGCCCAAGTCAACCACTCTTCCCTGCCCCTCCCAACATTCATCGATAAAATGTTACAAAGGGTCATCGGTGCTGTTACTACGGAAATTGAACGCGCCGAAAGGTGGTTGTCAATCACTCCTGACCTTTTTCTCCCAACAGTAGACCTGCCGATTTCTAACACTCCTCCTGTAGCACTTTTACCTATTGGAAATTCTTCTCCGCCCCCCTCTCTCCAAGCGAATATCCCGACTAGTGTAACTAGTAAGGGAGATGAGGGTGTAGGCACTCATAAGAATGGGAAATGCAGGCAAATAGTTGGAAGGGTAACTAACAGCACGAAGGCAAGAAGAGGGAGCGAGCTAAGGGCAGAAGATCCCCTCTTCATTCAAACCCAATAATAGAGCCAGTAGTTGCGGGAAACAACCTTTACCACGCGGATTTTACTCCGCGTGGCCTTTACAACGCGTCCCTTACAATGCAAGTCGTTACCACGACTTGCGCTGGAGGGCGCTAAAGGATTAAAAATAGTAAATTTACTATCCCAACACCTTCCCTGGTGTCCACGGGGACTGGTGTTAGAATAGTAAGTTATACTATTCGAAATCCACACCCCCAACACAAGTCGTGGTAACGAATTGCGTTGTAAGGGACGGGGTGTAAAGGGATGCGTTGTGACGGTACGCGTCGTGCCGTCATACATCCATAGTTGCATCTGATACAGATCCAAGGTATCCTATCTGGGTCCAGATGTTAGTGGTAGACCTGCTGACCCAATTCAGAGGTATTCTAAAGGAAGAAGTTGTCCTCCTAGTCGACCAATTAAATATTTTGACTTCTTTGGGGGACTTGAGGCAAACGCAAGCTAGCACCAGTGTAATACAACTTCCATCGAGGACCAGCTTAGTGGGGGGGACCATGACAAACAGGAAAAATCTTTATAGAATGTTCAGGGAGAAAGACACTTGCACCAAGAGAAGGAAAAGAAAAAACAGGAGACCAAGCATCAACACCACATGGACCAAGAGGAGTACCACAGGCCCCAAGAGAACTAGAACGATGGGGACCAGGAATAGCTTCTGGAGTACTAGGAGGAGGAGGTGGACAACCAGAAAGAGGTGAAGCAAGAGGGGGATAATCCCTGTGTGAATCTAGGAATACATGGATTTTGACACATTCATAGTTAGAGGCCATGGCACTTATAAATGGTTCCTATTTTTGCTTTTTAGTCTGTGCTTCCTTTAACCCTCACCCTCTTTTTCAGTCCACATAAAGCCCTGGGATAAGTGCTACTTTTTGTTAAGTGCAAAATTTCCTAACTACGTCATCATTGTGTGACACTTCAACCAACCCTACTTTTCATATTAAAATGTATGAAATTTGATCTATGAACCAGCAGCCTTGTGTGAGAAAATGCCATCTTTCTTCATGGTTGCCCCCACTTTTTGCTGAATTGATGATGTGCTTTGACTGAGTGTGCCCTGGGCTCTGGCTAACCAGGTAACCAGGGCCTATGTTCTTTTCCTAAAACTGCATTGAAGCCTTAATCCAATTGCATCTCTGACCATAGGTCAGCCCCTGGTAAATGGTACCACAGGTACCCAGGGCACTGTTACCAGAGAAGGCCTCTAAGAGCTGCATCACTTATTGTGCCAACCTTAGAGGTCCTGTACCTTTACACTCACACACTGCCTTTGCAAGCTGCCTGTTTTGGTGCAGAACAAAGTGAAGAGTTGACATGGTACACATCTCTGTGTCAAAAAATCAATGGGGGAAGGGATCACTTGTCCTGATTAACCAGGGTTTTTGTCTCTTATACGGTTCCGGTGCCGATTAAAAAATCCTCATTCACGTACCAAAGCTCAATAGGCGGTATATCTTGGTTCTCCGCCTTGTTGTTAGCAAAGTGACACCATCATCATAGGGTTTGATTGTATGCTTCCTCCACCCGGAGGTAAACCACTGGTTAGTACAGTAGTGATTTAGTGATCAAAACATGGGGTGTGCAGTTAAAAAGGCTTCTATAACCAGCAGACTGGACTACAGAAATGCCCTCTATACCGTAATAAACAAATCTCAACTCCGCAAACTCCAGACTATCCAGAACGCCGCAGCTAGACTTGTCCTCACCATCCCACGACAACACTACATCACCAACACCTACAAGAGCTACACTGGCTCTCTGTCGAAAGGAGAGTGAAATTCAAGCTCCTCACTCACACCTACAAATCCCTCCACAACATCGGACCCAAATACCTCAAAGAAAGAATCTCCTTTTACACACCCAACAGAAGCCTCCGATCTGCTGACCTTGCCCTAGCCGTAATCCCACTCATCCACATAGCCAAAGCGGGAGGACGTTTCTTCTCCTAAATCGCAGCTAAGACCTGGAACAAACTCCCACTCTGCATCAGACAAACCCCCACACTGCAAGCTTTCAGGAAGTGCCTCAAGACCTGGCTCTTTAGGTGAGACGAAGCAGCGCAAAAAAAACACTACCCCAGTGCCTTGAGACCCTTGCTGGTGAGTAGAGAGCTTCACAAATCCCTGATTGCAACATCTAATGTCATGTTCCCTATTTTCACAGTGTCTCATATCTAAAGAACCCCCTAGCCAAGCCAATAATCATGTCCTGCGAAGTTGTTTGCCCCTCGTGGGGGTCAGTTTCTGGCTCCTGAAACACCCTGGTGGGAACCTCGTCCCAGGGTGTAGTACACTGCCAGCAACTCTGCTCCAAACCACCGACCTTCATTCTGCACTGAGCCGTGCTGACCCTGATGGGACTCCAAGTCCCAGGGTGCTCAGCGACTCCACTCAGCTGCCACAGGTGTGGGGAGGAGCCATCACACGCTCAAAATCGCTGCAGCCTTTCCCGCGGCACACGTCCTGCGAAGTTGTTTGCCCCTCGCGGGGGTCAGTTTCTGGCTCCTGAAACACCCTGGTGGGAACCTCGTCCCAGGGTGTAGTACACTGCCATCAACTCTGCTCCAAACCACCGACCTTCATTCTGCACTGAGCCGCGCTGACCCTGGTGGGACTCCAAGTCCCAGGTCGCTCAGCGACTACACCTTGCTGCTACAGGTGTGGGGGAGGAGCCATTACACACTCAAAAGTGCTGCAGCCTTTCCCGCGGCGCGGGTCCTGCAATGCTGTTTGCCCCTCGTTGGGGTCAGTTTCTGGCTCCTGAAACACCCTTGTGGGAACCTCGTTCCAGGGTGTAATACACTCCCAGCAACTCTGCTCCAAACCACTGACCTTCATTCTGCACTGAGCCGCGCTGACCCTGGTGGGACTCCAAGTCCTAGGGTGCTCCGCGAATCCACCTAGCTGCCACAGGTGTGGGGGAGGAGCCATCACGCGCTCAAAAGCGTTGCGCCCTTTCCCACGACGTGGGACGCGTGAAGCCCGGGCCAAGGGCGGGCCCATCTTGCTCTTCATTGACAGGAAGAGACACGGCAGGGCCACCCCCTTGATTCCATCTTCACATCTGTCGACCTTTAAAATCTGCCCTTTGGAGGATGCCATTGATCATCATTCAAAATTACCTCCCACTGCAAGTAGACTGGTTACCTATGGCGTTCCCCCTATTTGTTACAAACTATAAATGCTGCATGCTCACTGTTGATTGACAATATTCAAGCATACTTTAAGGTGAATAGCTTAAAGGGTTCTTCCACCTTTAAGTATAAAAAACTCTGTTTGCATCCTCCCTGAGCATATTAAAGCCTTGTGTGTTTGCTTACTGCCCGTCGGTCTGTCTGACCTGCACAAAGGGTGTTATTATTACAGAGTGCCCTCTCACATTATAATAAGGGGAAACCTACTTGTACTATAAAAAAGCCCCGGGCACAACTCAACCACTCTTCCCCGCCCCATCCAACATTAATCGATAAAATGTTACAAAGGGCCATCGGTGCTGTTACTACGGAAATTGAACGCGCCGAAAGGCGGTTGTCAATCACTCCTGACCTTTTTCTCCCAACAGTAGACCTGCCTATTTCTAACACTCCTCCCGTAGCACTTTTTCCTATTGGAAATGCTTCCCCGCCCCCCTCTCTCCAAGCGAATGTTCCGACTAGTGTAACTTGTAAGGGAGATGAGGGTGTAGGCACTCGTAAGAATGGGAAATGCAGGCAAATAGTTGGGAGGGCAACTAACAGCAAGAAGGCAAGAAGAGGGAGCGAGCTAAGGGCAGAAGATCCCCACTTAATTCAAACCCAATAATAGAACCAGTAGTTGTATCTGGTACAGATCCAAGGTATCCTATCTGGGTCCAGATGTTAGTGGTAGATCTGCTGACCCAATTTAGAGCCATTCTAAAGGAAGAAGTTGTCCCCCTAGTCGACCAATTATATATTTTGACTTCTTTGGGGGGCTTGAGGCAAACGCAAGCTAGCACCAGTGTAATACAACTTCCATCGAGGAAGGGCGGTTCCAATTGCCAGTCTGATCTCAACTCCTGGGCTCCTTTAGACAAACAGGTGACATCCAGGACTCACGCCCCCAATTTTCAGCAGATCCCTAGCCGAGACACCAGTTGTACCCCCCAGCATCCTGGTGCACAGCGAGAGCAAGAGAGGGCAGCAAATACAAGGCTGAGGACACCCCGCAGTGAGGTTGAGAATAATGCCTCAATCGGTAATATGCGGAGTGTCCACCAAGCCACCAGTACTACAGCAGTGCCGAGTACAAATAGAGAAGAGCTGAGGAGGGAAGAGTGTCCTGTGAGTAGGATGGTAGCACTCGCCTTGCCAACTATAAATCTTCCACCAGCATCCTCACCCTACATAATCATTCTGACAGGGGTCCCACCTCTCAATAACACCCAGAGGGAGTCACAGCTAGAACTCAGGAACAAGAGTTTATTCTGGTTAGCCAAGCATAGGCAGTTTCCTTATGAGAGGGCTGGGGAAATTTTAATGGCGTGGAGAGTAGATTGGGTGGGACCCAGTAAAAAACCAAACCAAGGGGATTGTGTGGTCATTAATTTTAAAAATCCCCTGATTGTACACATGCTACTAAATTATAAAAACCAGTCCTGCAGAGCCCCGTGCGGAGGTGAGAGTTATTTTGCTTGATTACTTTTTGTTTCCACTGTTCTAACTCCGGTAGGCCAAATGTAACCTCAGGGCATGAAAGGCACTTAACTGAAAATCAGAATCTGGATCACAGACACCCTCCCATTAGACCTCTGTTTTTTAATTTGCCCGTAAATAACCGTTACGGGGCTCTGAAAGACGTAGATTGACTATCAGGGATAGGGGTTCTGGCCTATCCAAGGAGCACTCCGACGACCCCGAGAGGACGAGTAAAGTCAGACCAAGGGAGTATAAAATGGTCCCCCTTAATGGAGATAGGCCCAGAAAAAGGGGCTAGTGTTCTAGCTACCTTGCAGGGGAGTAAGGTCCAGGTAGGCCCATGTTTCTTACTGGGGTTTACATTCACCAGTCCTTCTGTTCCTTCCAATAACATCGTACAGGGGGTACACCCACCAATTATAGTCGTACCCTGCACCGATCTCCCAGGAAGAATCTCACGCACAGGTAGTGAGGTGAAGATCCTCTCATGGAATGTGGCTGGCATCAAGGGTAAACTCTCCTGCCCTGAATGGGGACTTTTCATGGATCAGTTTGACATTTGCTTGTTCCAGGAAACATGGGGTCGCCTCCCATGTGGGCTGCTCAGCCAATTCCCTGATTACCTCCTCCAATGAAATTCAATGTGTTACACTTACTTTTCCCTCTAAGCTGAATTTTGCCATCATTAACGTTTACTACCGCCTCGTAAGCTTGAGTCAGGAATCGAGAACCCTTGATGACTTGAACTCCTTCATTCCCACTGTGCCGCCCAACACGAGGCTAATAGTTGGGGGCGATTTTAATTGCCAATTTGAGCCTCTTTCTGGCATTCATGATTTGATCACCAAAAGGAGGACCTACAGTGGGCTATTCCGGGCCCAAACATCCAACCGGTTAAGTCCTGGTACTTCAATTAAATGCCATTATTCTAAACCACTCGCTGAGAGCATTCAATGGTCGTATAGCTTCTGATAGGCCAGGAAAGTCAACATTTATTAGAATTGGCCAAGCTTTGCTTTTAGATTATATTTTAGTGGAGTCCAGATCATGGCATAGGGTTCTTGATTTTGCTGTTGTATCACGTCACGATAGTGATCATAATGCTCTGGCAATGACACTGACACTGAAGGTTACAGCTTCAGGTATTCTGCCTGTTAGTATTCCCCCAGGTTATTACATAGGAAAATAATTAAGTGGGGGGTAATAAAACAAACACCCGAGAAGCTGGGAGCTCTTTAAGAAGCAATAATACCAGCTTTGCAAGAACTTAGCAGTATTTCTGCCGATTGGGACAACCTAGCTTATATCAATCAGGTTGGAGAACTCCATAAGATTTTGCCAACTAAATTAGCTGACATATTTTACCCGGTAGTGCGACCCAAAAAAATAAAAACTGTAACCCAGACATGGTTTAATGGGAACTGCTGCAAGGCTAAATGGTCATTGATAGCGGCTACTAAAGCAAAAAATAAGCTTTTAATTAAAACAAGGAGGGTTTTTTTTTAAAGAGGCTGTCTGCCAAGCAAAGCAGTCTTGGGAAGTAAATAAATGGGAGGACATCAAAACCGCCGTACTCATCCAGGTTATGAAGGAATTCTGGGCTATAGTTAGAACAGGTAGTAGAGAGGGAACCCCTGCTAATGAACCAAATATTCCAGCGGAAAAGTGGGCTGACCACTTCCGGGCCCTATATACAATGGAATCTGACACTGGTTCCCATTTTAGTAGCTACATCGACGCCCAAGGGGACCTGGGTGTACACACTGGCCTGGCAGTGGACCAACTACTCCCACACCAAGGCATGCCAACAAGGTGCGCCTTGGGATAACCCTCCTTGAGGTTACCAAGGCAATTGAGAAACTCCCACCAGGCAAAGCACCTGGCTTAGACAGGTTACCAGGGGATTTGTTCGGAGAAGAACCAACTATCTGGGGTCCCTATTTGTGCGTACTATTCGGTGCTGTAATGAATGGTATGCCAATCCCTGATACCTGGGCTGGGGCAGAAATTATCTCAGTCTTTCAAAAGGGCTCTCCCCTACTCCCTGCAAACTATAGACCGATCAGTTTGATCGATGTCACTCAAAAACTGTTTGCCCAAGTACTCTTAGACCAAATTCAGGGGTGGATCCAAGAGAATGATGTTTTAAGCCCCTACCAAGCCGGATTCAGGAAGAACACTTCCACTGTGGACCAAATATATAGACTTCAGCTCATTCTTTGGAAAACAGTGTCATTGGAGGGTGGCAGCCTCTATTTGATTTTCGTGGACCTGAAAACGGCTTTTGATTTGGTGCTCAGAATTAAATTATAGGGGGGACTTGGAGAATTGGGGATTCCCTCTTACTTGTTAAGCACGCTCATCAAGCTGCATGATGCCACCTATGCCCAAGTAAGATGTGGAAAAGGGGGAGAATTAACCACCAGACTCCCAGTTGGCAGAGGAGTGAGGCAGGATTGTGTGCTTGCACCAACCCTGTTTTGCCTCTTTGTCAACGCTCTTATTGCCCAACTTATAGAGGTTAAGGACAATGATGCCCCTAAGCTAACACATTTAAAGGTTCCAGCATTGATGTTTGCAGATGACACCCTTCTGCTGTCCAAGTCGCTGATGGGAATCCAGAGGATACTGGACAGCTTTGTCATCTTTTGTAATAACAGGGGCCTGGTGATTAACACCATGAAAACCAAGTTTATGGTAGTCAATCCAGCCAAGAAAGCACGCTCAAATCCCCACCTAAATGGGATAGCACTGTAAAGGGTTTCTGTGTTTCACTATTTGGGGGTTACACTCACTGAAAACATGGACTGGGGGTCTCAAATAGCCAAAGCTAAGCTTAAATTAGCACAGACCTCCAGGTGAATTGCCAAATTGCTAAGGAAATCGACCCTCAAACCTATTGGCCCTGCTATTGAAATTTATAGGGCTCAAGCAAGGGGAGCCACCTTGCATGGGGCTGAACTCTGGGGCCACTGTTCTCCTACACTCCAAAGTCGAGAACAGTTTTCTAAGACAAATTCTGGGCCTTTCGCTTAGCATCCCGTTAATCCCATTGCGGCTAGATCTAGGTATAAGGCCTATTGAAGATGAGGTTGCTTTACGACCCTTAACCTTTTGACGTAGGATGCGGGTGACCCCAGAACTGGTAGAGTTTCAGGTAGAAACCAAAGAGCTATTAGGTTTCCCAGGGTTGGATAAAAAAATTGCTTGGTTTGCACATATAAGGGACGAATGTGCAAGGATAGGTAAAACAACCCTCTAGAGTAACCCAAAGAAACTTGCTCCGCAGTTTCACAAGCTGAACTGGTGAGAACTTATCGAACCCAAAAACTGGAAGCCGCTTTTGAAATAGTCGTTGTATTCAAACTTTTATACTTGGGTTTGGTGCATCTTAACTTTATAATGTTATGTTTTTGACTGAAATGTATGTATACTTTTATGGTCTTATTGACCGAAATAAAGGTCTTTTAACTGAACTGAACTGAATAATCATTGCTCAAGTATATAAAGCGCCATACAGATCAGATTCAATAAAATTTCAGTATGAAATGTGCAATATTGCAATAGTGTGCAAAGCACTTTCTCCAGGCAAGTATTGCCCTTTGTATGTAAAGTTCCATTGAGGGGTTAGTAACCACAGTGTCCCAGTGTCACAGACAGGCCAGACTTTAGAATTCCTTAGTAAGGTAAGCACCACAGACTGGCTAGTTCTATATCACCTCAGCATATAGAGCATCGCAGCCAGGCCAGAATCCACACTGTCCCGGTATATGAAGAAACTTAGTAGGGCAGTTTTCGCAATGGTGCCATTAATTAAACCACTACAAGTAGACTAGTTCCCACAATGCACTAGTTCATAAAGCAGCATGGCCAGATCAGATTCCAAAGTGCTGCAGTACGTAAGATATCGATGCTAGGCCAGCATTGCCACTTTGCAAAGTGGATTCTCCTCTGAATGTGGTTTTTAATGTACAGCACTATCACAAAAAACACTGGAAATACTTTTCTTTTAAAGTGCCTGCATTTTTTTACTCTTATGACAGAGCCAAACCGCAGTTTGAGTTTCATGTATTTTGCATTTTTTACCTACAAAAGGAATAAGTAGCTTGACTAGTATGCTTAATCAATCACAATGGTTAATAATCCTAGAATTCCCCTTTAGCAGAGTCGTAATAGCAAACCACATCCACAGCTTGCTTTACATCCTGCAGGCTACATTTAAGGACTTAGCCGGGTTTTCTTTACAATCTTTGCTAGGTTTTGTTCTCAACCAAGTAATATTTGTGCAGTGCAAGCAGAGCTGACAGTATGTATGTATGTATTTGGTCTTCTTATAGCGCAAACCTAGCCATCCGGGAGCGGAGCGCTGTAAGGGTCAAAGACAAATGTAAGGACAGTGGTTCATGGAGCAGGTCAACAGGTAAGTTTGAGCTAAGGTTTATTTTGTTAGTGGTTGGGTTTATGGTGGTGGGGTTATTTGAGCAGACGCAAAAATCTAGCCTCGACTTCAGCTTCTTTATTGGAGCTTAAAGGCCGGGGGTAAACACATGTTCTTATATGGTTGATGGAATGCACTATTCCCGGTCTTCCAAGCCTGAATCCTCTTCTGGGGTGAGATAGGCAGGGGTCACTGCAGGTGACACACGTATTCGATAGTAGCTCCACAGCCAGGTAGAGGGTCTGAAGTTCAGGTCTAGGGGGCACATGCATCATTGAGACATTTTGCACTTCTTAATTTGCGAAAAATAACGAATCGCAAATTAAGAATTGCAAAATGCTATGCATCATTTTTTTCGGTATTCATTTGTGATTTGGTAAAAATCGCAATTTTTACCGAATCCCAAATAAATACCAAATTCTTAAGTTAATTTTCGCAATTCCCATTGATTCCTATGGGCCAAAAGGCCCATAGGAGTCAATGGGAAGGCATTAGCAAATTGCGAGTGGCACTTTGAAAATTTCATGGGTGCAGGGGGGGTCCAAAGGACCCCCCCATGCACTCCTGAAATGTATTTTTCGCATCATGTTTCACACACACATGTCCTAGTGTCCGTAACATGAATGTTGAAAAAAAAGCATTTTCAGCATTTTAAACACTTTTTCCAAATTTACCGAGTGGTTCAACCACTCGGTAAATTTGACACCCTAATTGCGATTTTGCACTTTTAAAAGTAATGATGCCTTGCTTTAAAGAAATCGCACATTTGCGACTTCTTAAAAGCAATCGCTATTTTAGAACTCGCAAAAATGTTACGAATTCTAAAATTGCTTCATGCATCCCAAAAAGCACTTTTGGAATCGCAAACGGCCGATTTTAAGGAATCGAACCGTTTGCGACTCCAAAAATGCTTGATGCATGTGGGCCTAGGTGTGGTGGAGGCAGAGGGTCTAGGGGATGCAGGTGCCTCAGGCTGGAACCAATCACATGACTCTTTAGTTAAGTAGGGGGCATGGTAACAAAGTCGGCGTTAAAATTATCGCCGGTTTAGCGGCCGAAAACCGCCGCTAAAGCGGTGATAATGGGCTTGAGAATATTCCCTTGAGAATTCCAATAGAAGCCCATGTTCACACCAGAACATGGACTTCTATTGGAATTCTCAAGGGCATATTATCAAGCCCATTATCACCGCTTTAGTGGCAGTTTTCGGCCTCTAAACCGGCGATAATTTTTAACGCCGTTCTTGATACTATGCCCCTAAGTAACTCTGGCGTACAGCACAAGCAGGTCCAGTGAATATATCCAAATGACTGACTTGCCAGCATCAGTCCCACTCATCATGCAGGCTGTCCAGGAGTACCACATGAATGGAAGTGGATACGAGGTGGAGGAAGGGATGAATGACTGGCTTATGGGTGTTCTTTGGTCGGTGACGGGATTAAGTGATGAAATAAAAGATGAAATGGTCAATTTATATACTGATTTTTACTGCTACAAGAAATTATTCATCAATTTATAGAAAGAAGGTGTAGGAAAGTATTCATTTATTTCCGCAAAATTGCGTAACAGTATTTGAATAAAATCAAGATAATTTTCCTTATTCAGTAGTCCTAATAGGTACACTTCTGCGCCTCATAAAATAGCCCTCCTGTGTGCATGCCAAACACCTCCTTGTCCAAATAGCCTTCTTCACAATTCTGACCACATGTGTTTACCTAAGGCAATATAAGACCTTTGTTTATTTCAGTACACTTGAAAATCGTAGCCTTATATTTTCCATAAAAGCAGTAGACCCTTGGCATGCTTTGCAAGCCCCGTAGACTTATGCACTCTGACAAACATCGCCTCGCACTTATCGATTGAGGCTAACACATCACTACAAAGCATCTGCAAAATGACTAAGCATTCCGATCCAAAGCACTCACAATTAGCAACCAGGACTCGGGAAATGGTTTATAGCCCACAGCAAACACAAACAAGTTGCAATTTTGGTTGCAGATAGTTTTCTGCAGATTGGAACTCCTACGCTGGCCAGTGGCCCTCAGGTTACCAATACAAGGAAGTATTATAGTACACAGGCCCCCTAACTCACCCTCTCATCATTCATCCAGACTCAGGGACTATCTGTTCTGCCTACAACATCTGGTGTCCCCCTAGCGATCTGCTGAGTGGATACTGCAGAACTACTTCAGCATTAATGTGTGCGAAGGGTGTTGAGGTTGTTGTATTGTGTAGATTGAATGAATGGACTGAATGTTTGAAATAGGTGTTGAGTGGAATAGTCCCTGAGTCTGGATGAATGATGAGAGGGTGAGTTAGGGGGCCTGTGTATTTAATTATTTAGCTATTTATACTTGATTTCACTACTGATTTGTACATATATACAAAGTGAGATGTTTTTATATGTGTTTGATATCACTTTATATTCTTGAAAAATGAAAATAAAATGTATATTTATCCCGAAACTGTGTTGAGAAGCTAAATATGGTGACCGTGGTTCAGTGAGCTCAAAGTTGTGCCTTCTTTGATTACCTGGGACTCTATATGAGCCCGTAGATTGAAATAGATAGGGCAGACTCTCTCCCCTCAAACAGTGGCCCTCAGGTGACATCAGAGGGGCAGCAGAGTAACCAAACCAAACAGAGAGATCTTGAAGTCCGACACATAAAAGAGAATTCAATATTTTTGCTGTCAAAGTGGTGGGGCGCTGCCAGGCCTTGAAGGTACTCTCCTCACCCGCTGCTTTTCAGGCTACAATAGACAGACAATGAATTTCTGTGTGACATATCCACTCACCACAGTCTACCGAGTGGGGCTGGTGCAATACTCGACAGGCACACTGATATACCTGATAAGATTTCCCATAATCTCACGGTCAAACCCAGAATGCACATATTCAGGGGTATGACACCCCACGCACCTCTCATCAAGATACAACCCTGGAGGGGTTGATAAAGCCACTCTGCACTGCAGGTGTATAGGATTGTGTTTGATCAAGGTCCAACATGTCTGATGTAGGTCTGGTCCAGTTAAATGTAGATCCAAGAGTTCAAATGGGTGCATATACATAAGCGCATCACTTTATGAATCAAGCACTCACTGTTGGCCACCACCCACGTGCACACCTCTTTTTGTCCAGATGTTTATGTACAGAATATGTGGGACCTGTGCAGTTATACAAAGTTGGAAACATCTTCGAGATTCGGGCATTTTATTTTATTTATACAAGGATGTTGTATGACCTTTGCAGCGTTTTCTTTCACTTGTATAGCTCCTGTTGGAAAGTGGATTATTAGAAGGGATAAGGAGGGACTTGTCTAGCAATAGTGCCATAATCACGATGAAAAGTTCAGTCAAAGTCTCAATAAATGATTACGTTTTCCAATCAAAGAGGGGAGGAGATAGAAGTATAGGTGTAGAATTTCACTCTTCTTTCAAGCCCTTCTGCGCCCGTCAGAGCCCGGAATGCGCCATGTGCCAGGACCTCTGGCCGTTTTTCCTGCCAGGTTTATACTAGGGAACAGCTACTCGCTTACAACAAGGGCAAGTGCTGCAATTCCACTACTTGGTTTGGAGAAAGGAACTACCTCCCATTTCATTTCATCTCCAGCAACTTTACGTTTAAGGTCAGGGATACCATAAACACTCCCTTACCACATCAGCACTTGGCCTTCCTACGAGGGATACTAATTCATTAGACCGAGTCACTTAAGTCACCAGAGCCACCTCTTTATCTTCCCCTAACCTAGGGCCATATGTATCAAAGGGTTTTACCCATTCTGTGTCTATGGGAAAATGTGTTCATACATATGGAATCCCTTAAAGGGGGAAAATAACCTCCTCGAACCTGTTGAGAATTGGCTAAATGCCTTTTTGCTGAACCCTAGAACTGTGATTAAGAACAAATACTAGTTGTAAGGCCTGTTGCAGACGTAAACACGGACCTGATTTTCCTAGCTGAACCCTGGGCCAATGAAACGCCTGAGCCCGTTTGGGTTATAGTGCTCCCGGCAGGCTATGAACAGGCCAGTGTAGACAGGAAAGGGCAAAAGGGTGGTGGCATAGAATCAGATACCGGTCTGATTTTAAGGCCACCTTTGAGACTACTCAGAAGCTAGGAGCAGAGGTTATGACCTTTAATATTAAAACACCTGACCTTCCCTGCCATACTCGCATATTGGCCGCCAGGGCCGAAATATACATTCATACAATATCTACAGACATTCATGGAATCATTTCTAGACTCCCCTACCTTTACGATGTTGGTTGACTTTAACTTTCACCTTGAATGCGCAAATAACGCAGATACCTACACTCTACTAGATAATATGGTGAAGTTCAGACAGACCCAGCTCGTCTCAGAGCCCACACCTCAGGCCTGTCATACGCTGGATGGGATTTTTACCAATAACTCCAATATTATAGAGGACAAAATACTCCCCTTAACATGGACAGATCATAAAGCCATCTTCTTCAAACTCTCCTATCTGAAGAGAAATGTGTCTCAGTCAAAGAGGCCGCCCCCTGCCAAGTTTAGACCATAAAATTAACAAAAAGTATCTAGTATAGACTCTTGATAAAATCCTTCCATACTTTTCTGCTTACACGAAAATACAGGGAATTAAATATTATTAAACACTGAAACGTCCCATTAAGATTGTATTGGCTATCATCTTTCTGTTGAAATAGAGTGGAATAGCATAGAGTGGTGTGGTGTACAGTGGAGTGGGGTAGAGTGGATTAAAGTAGAGTGCATTAGAATCAAAGAAACTGTTATAAATTGGAGCGGCATATCATGCAGTAGAGTGGAGTGCTGTGTTGTACAATGTTGGAAACTGTTGTAGAGTGGAGTAGACTGTTGCACAATAGAGTGCATGGGCACAGAGGCAAGTGCAAATCTGGACAGTGGAGTGTAGGGATTTAGAGTGGAGTAGAGACTAGTAGGGTGGTATAAAGTGTAGTAGAGTTTTGTAGAGCAGAGTTACATGGATTCGAGGAGAGTAGACTCGAGCAGCATATAGTGTAATAGCTCATAGTGTAGCAGCGTACAATGGAGTGACATAAAGTGTAATTGTGAATAGTGGAGTAGTGTACTGTATGTATGGGTGAATGAATGGATGTGTGTGTATACCTAGGAATTAGTCAGTGGGTATGTAGAAACTGCTATTGGTTTGTCTATGGTTTCAAAAATGGCAGCCTGTATTTTAGAGTGGGTGTACAAAGATTGTATTAGGGTGTGAGGAGGTGCAGTAAATTATCATGTGGAAGATGTCGTCAGTGATGTCATTTGAGATGTCATCAGTGATTTCATCAGTGATGTCACTGACCATGTCATGAGTGTAGTAATATGTGACGTCATCAGCAGTGCTTTGCGGGGCGCAAGTTATAGTTAGCTCTACTAACGATAACGGCTGAATTTATCTGGTTTTGTACGAGTGAAATGTCCAACTAACTATAACGTCCCTGAAACCTATGGTTTTTTCAGTGAATTTCTAAGTTTTTTAAATGCTAATTTCTAACCATTACGTCCCTGAAACCTATGTTTTTTTTATGACTTTCAAAGGTTTTTTAAATTCTAATTTCTAATTATAATGTTCATTAAACCTATGGTTTTTCAGTGATTTTAAATTATCCTCCCATTCTCAACCCGGTGAAAACTGCCGATATGGCCAGTTTTCCAGCTATAGCTCCGACACCAAAGAAGGCCACAACACCCACCTCCACCACCCCAGGACCTCTTCCCTGGACCACCACCCCCACTACCATTGAGGCAGCACAGAACAGGGCAGCGGATCTTCCCAAAACAGCATGACCCCTCAGCCACACAATAGCTGAATGTTGGGAGGTGTGGCAACCAAGTATATGTGAAGGACGCAAGTCACCCATCAGTAACAATGCACCCAATGCCAAGTGTAGCGGTGATGTGCTGGACAGACCTCACTATGCAGAGCACAGACCTCTCCATGTGTACATCTACTGCTGGTGCTTGTAGTGTTGTGGACAGTGGACACAAACATGTTGCCTCAGGCAGTGGGGAAGATCTCGGTCATGTAGCTGTGTCACGCCCCCTGTAAGCTGAAGCAGAGTGGGCTGGTTCAACATAGCCCACTCTAGCGTAGGAGTGTGAATAAATAGGCTGGGGCTCTGGGTATGATTGACTTTTGGGAAGGCGTCCATGACACAGGCCTCCTGCGAGCCCAGTGGCACAGCACCACAGAGTCATGTCTGTACAGACTACTGCCTTCGATGTACACTGCAGACAGCAGGGCTTACAATTCAGATTGAGTCATGTTAGCAGATGACGCCGTCCAGTAGGCAATATACATTGCTACCAGTGCGGCCCACCTGCATCAGGCATCATTGGAGGGTGCACATCACTGAGTGATTCAGGTGCCACTAACTCAGTGCACCACAAGTCATTGCCACATAGCCTCATTAAGGCACCATTAATTACCAGTACGGTCCGCCCAGACCATGCATCATCACAGGCTGCACACAAGCTGAATGCTTCTGGTGCCACTTACTGTGTGGCTCAACTCAAAGCCATGTGGCTGTGGGCCCTTGCTGAGTGCTGCCTCCAGCTTACACTGCGGTCATCAGGGCTCACAATTAAAATTGAGTCTTGATTAATTAATTGCAGAGTCCAGTAGGCAACTAACTATAACGTCTCTAAAACCTACATAATATCCTTTTAGTATCCTTGCTTCAAGAACTGGTTTTATATAAGGTATAGCTTTAGTACAATGACCAAATTCATCTTGCAAGTCCAAAGGAACACTGAATGGCAGTCTACACTGCGGACAGCAGAGCTCACAGTTCAAATTCAGTTTTGATGTATTAATTGCAGCGTGAACTGTACTCTATGTCCTCGGATTTTGTGAAGAGGAAGTGACAAAAAGCATTCTTCGAAGTCTGTGCTGACTACTGCCTTCGATCTACACTGCGGATAGCAGAGCACATGCATCATCGCAGGCTGCGCACACGCTGAGTGCTTCAGGTGCCAGTAACTGTGCAGCTCAAGTGAATGCCACATGACTGTTGGCCCTTGCTGACAGCTGCCTCCAGCCTACACTGGGGTCAGCAGGGCTCACAATTCAAGATTAGTACCAATGCAAATTGTGTAAGAGACTATAATCGGTTAAGACAAGCAAATGCTCCCAATCTGTGCAGCTCAAGTCAACTCCACGTGGCTGTGGGCCTTTCCTGACTGCTGCTTCCAGCCTACACTGTGGTCAGCAGGGCTCACAATTCAAATTCAGTCTTGATTCATTAATTTCAGAGTCCAGTAGGCAACTAACTATAACGTCCCTGAAACCTACATATTCCGACAATGTAGTCCATACATATTTCATCTTTTGTTCCATACGCCTACACTGGGGTCAGCAGAGCTCACAATTTGAATTCAGTCTTGATTTATTAATTGCAGAGAGAATTGTACTCCATGTCCTCGGATTTTGTCAAGAGAAAGTGACAAAAAGCATTCCTCGATGTCTGTGCTGACCACTGCCTTCAATCTACACTGTGTCAGCAGGGCTCACTATTCAGATCGAGTTGTGATTGCAGATGACGCGGTCCAGTAGGCAACAGACATTGCTACCAGTGCGCCTTCCCGGACCACGCATCATCGCTGGCTGTGCAAAAGCTGAATGTTTCTGATGCCACTACCTCAGTGCACCACAACTCATGGAACCCTTTATGATAGAATCTTTTGTGTATGATTTCAGATCTGCTGCCCCAACCTCAGTGCACCACAAGTCATGGACCGTTTATGATAGAATCTTTTGTGTATTATTTTACATCTGGTGCTCCTACCTAGTGCAGCACAAGTCATAGACCTTTTATGATTGAATCTCTGTATTTGATCCGATAATTACTATTGTACTTGTTGCCAGCACTAACCATTCCCTGAGGGCTGGCTTACACTCACCCCACACCCATCCAGCACAGACGTCACTGGACATGTGACCCTGGTAATAAAAAGGGGCCGAGTGCACGTGCCCGTACCCAGTTCCACTATCTATCTATCTGTGTCCGTGTGTTCATTATGTATGTATGTTGCTGCCCCTGGGCCCTAACACATTACATTGTGCTGTGGACAGCACACGCAACCATGTTACCTCTGGCAATGGGGAAAACCTTGATTATGTAACTTTGTCTGGGTCATTGTATAAGTACATAGGTTGAGACTGGATCATTAGAGTACTGCAAGGAGAGTGTATAGTGAATTTATAAGTCCTTGGTGTAGTGATTGGATAAGTACATATGTTGGCGGAGCCTAACCCCCGAGCACGAACTTGGCTCAAATTGGCTGCCCTCTATGTGCCAAAAACTGAAATTTGGGCTTTCCATGGCCCTGTATTGCTACAGCTGCAACACTCCACTAAATGTGCAATAAACATTCATATCCACACCGATATGTAATTTGCATGATCTTTCATGTGTGGAAGTAGGGATGAATGTAGGGTCAGTGATTCCCCCTACCTTCCATGTTGGCCATGTTGTGAGACTTGAGTCACAGGGTGACACATTGGCGATTGCAGCCTGGGTGGTGGCAACACTACAACAGAGACACCCACATCAGTTGATTCCTTATACAGCCCAGGACGGTACCACGCCCAGAGTTCTGGAGTCATTGTTCACAGCCTCACGCAGGACTGGCATACGCCAGGCCAGCCCACTCTGCTTACGCTGCCATGGAGGAACAACAACGCTACATGTCCCTGGTCGTCCCTGTAGTGATCTGCTGATTACAGTTCTAGTTGTCAGCATGCCACAACCACTCCCTCGTGGCTGGTTTACACCCACACCACACCCATGCAGCACAGGCATCACAGAATATGTGGCCCTGCCAATAACAAGGGTCGGTCACCTGCTGGAGGTCATTTCCATTCTCTCCCATAACTTGAAGTACATAGAGTTGGTGGCAGCAGAGGCACTTTGTCCGACACAGGCCTCCCGCCACATGGTGATGACTTGAGTTCCGCTGAGTTAGTGCCACCAGACCGGAGCAGGTGTGCAGCCTGCGATGATGCGTGGCTTCGATACGCCATCCTGGCAATCAAGACCCAATTTGAATTGTGAGCTCGGCTGGACTGCGTATACGCCAAAGGCAGCGGGCTGTACAGACATGACTCCCCGATGTAGGGCAGCAGGATGCGCTGAGGGCCTGTGCCGTAGAATCCAGCAACAGCTGAGGAGGTTGCTTTGGCACGTGGTGGGCCCTCTTGGACATAAGTCGGTGGCGGAAGGTGAGCAAAGAGACAGGCGGGCAGTCACCTCTGGGCGGTGGGAGTGAATGGTGTGCAGCAGCCTGTGTGCACAGGAGTGGGCAGACACCTCTGGGCGGTGGGCGTGGATGAGGTGCAGCAGCCTAGGTGGGACAGGCAGACACCTGTGGGTAGCGGGAGTGGATGGGGTGCAGCAGCCTAGGTGCGCATGGGTTGGGACAGCGATGAAAGCATGTGCAGTTGTATGTACTCTTCCATTACGGATTCTATACTATGTTTCAGAAGAGTGAGCTTGAGGGCTGCAGTATGTCCCGGCACGTGGTTGGAGACACACCGGTGGCGGAAAGGTGAGCTGTGAGGTTTTTGTCTGCAGTGTCGGCACTCACTCACCCTCTCCATCTCTTCCTTTGTGTCTCTCACACCTTTTCTCTTTTTCTCTCTCTTCCTCTCTCTCTCACTCTTTCTTTCTCTCTTCCTCTCTCTCTCACTCTTTCTGTCTGTCTTCCTCTCTCACTCTTTCTTTCTTTCTCTCTCTCTTCCCCTCTCTCAATCTTTCTCTCTTTCTCTCTCTTTCTCTCCTTTGATGGGCACATGACGCACAATCTTAACTTGCTTTTTGTCTTGCAGACTGTGATTTACAGATTGTTGACCCCCCCAACACAGGCCTCCTACCACGTGGTGATGAATTGAATTCCACTAAGTTAGTGCCACCAGAGCTGAGCGGGTGTGCAGCCTGCGATGATACGTGGCCTCGATACCCCATCCTGGCAATCTAGACCCGATTTGAATTGTGAGCTTAGCTGGGCCGCGTGTACGCCAAAGGCAGCTGGCTGTACAGACATGACTCTTCGGCACGGTGCAGCAGGATGCACTGGGGGCCTGTGCCACGGAATCCTGAGACTGCTGAGTAGGTTGCTTCGGCACGTGGTGGGCCCTCTTGGACACACGGCGGTGGTGGAAGGTGAGCAGAGAGGCTTGTTTGCGCAGCGGCGGGCAGTCACCTCTGGGCAGTGGAAGTGGATGCTGTGCAGCAGCCTGGGTGCACAGGGGTGAGCAGACATCTCTGGGAGGTGGGAGTGGGTGGAGTGCAGCAGCCTGGGTGTGCAGCGGTGGGCAGTCACTTCTGGGCAGTGGGAGTGGATGGTGTGCAGCTGCCTGGGTGCGCAGGGGCCGGACAGCGATTTAGGCATGTGCAGTTGTATGTACTCTGCCATCACTGATTCTATACTATGTTTCAGATGAGTGAACTTGAGGGCTGCAGTATATCCCGGCACGTGGTTGGAGACACACCGGTGGCGGAAAGGTGAGCTGTGGGGGGCTTGTCCACAGGGTCGGCACTCACTTTCCCTCTCCATCTCCTCCTTTCTCTCTCTCATACTCTTTCTCTCTCTCACTCTTTCTCTCTCTCTTCCTCTCTCTCACACTGTTCCTGTCTTTCTCTCTCTCTCTTCCTCTCTCTCACTCTTTCTCTCTTTCTTTGTCTTCATCTCTCTCTCTCTCACTCTTTCTTTCTCTTCCTCTCACTCACTCACTCTTTCCCTCTTTCTCTCTCTCTCTCTCCATTGATGGGTGCATGACGCACAATCTTATCTGGCTTTTTGTCTTGCAGGCTGTAATTCTGGGATTGTCAAGGGATGATATGCCATGGTTGTACCTACTTTTATTTTGTTGTTTTGTTTAAAAAAAATTTTTTATATGTAAATCCATAGATGACTGTGATTCTCATTTGTCCAACCTCACATGCATCTTTTTTGTTATAATTGTGCGACATCAGCCGATTTGTTACGTTCCCGATTTCGGAAGGTTGCTGTCACAATTGTTTGTCAGGGGTCAAGATGGGGTCGGGGGGCCAGGGGAGGATTGCGGACAAGGGGATGGTTGGGGGGGTGTCGGGGCACTGTTGGGTGTCCGAAATGCATTATCGTTGGCTCCATTGCATCTGTTGTCATTCAGGTATGGCTGTTGGCTGGGCTCCCTTTAATGTTGTAGGTTCTAGTCTGACTTTACACCAGGTCTGAGCAGGTGTAAACTTCCTCGTGCTAACCCACCTTATCGTGGTGTGTTCGCTGCTTTTTGCATGGGAACGCCTATTCTGCAACTCATTAGCGATATTTGCCGGGGTCATCCGTGACAATGTTTTTTAAGGATGCTATCGCTGGCAAACTGGTGATATGGGCTGTTTGCACCAGCTTGTGAATGGTGCGTTAAATTTATTGCCATTTTGGCTGCGATAAAGTGCAGTTAACTCAGCAATGTGTCTTTGAGAATATGCCCCATGGTGTTTTAAAGACCTGTGAAGGACTCGAGTGCCGTGCTGAGAGCCGCGCACCCAGCGCCTTCAAACTAGGGGGCCGTGCTGTGAGCCGCGCCCCCTTCATATTCACACAAGGGGGCCACGCATCCTTCGTGTTCACACTGGGGGGCCCCTCTAGGGTCACGACTCCAAACTTTAAAATAATAAATAAAATAAAAAGCGTTCACTTTTATTAATTTACATTCGCCTCGGGACCCCATCCCCGAGGCATGTCCACATCTCCATATTTTTTTTTTGTCAAAGGGGACAGGGGCTACGTGGCTCCCCCCCCCAGTTCACTTCTGACGCCAGGGACCCCATCCCCCAGGGCCTGGTTTCTCTGTTCGAGAACATGGGGGGAGCCCCAATGCTCCCATGGTCCCGCCGGCTTCCCGCCTCCAGCGGGAGCCGGGCATTCCTTTTGGGCAACGGGAGCTACTAACATGCAGCTTCCATTGCCCAAAGGCAATTCTCTTTTCCTTCATTGAAGCAAGAGGAGGTTTTCCTCCTCTCCCTTCAACAAAGCAAACCAGGGTTTGCTATCACATGGTGGAAGCTATGCTCCTGCCTTGTCATAGCAACCGGCAATGACCCGGGGTTGACACACCAGGACATTGCAAAACCCGGCCCTGGGCGGTGACGGTCCCCATGGCCATCCAGTGCTCAGGAGGGGGTGCCCCCCTCTCTCTATTTTCAAAGCCCTGGGGTGGTGGTGGTCCCCAGGGCTGCGGGAGGGCCGTGTGCCCTCCCGCACCTAATTTACAAAGCCGGAAGGAGGTGGTGGTATAATTATACGATTGCACCTGGGACCTGGCCCACCTGGAGGCTTGTTTATATTAAGTGGGGGAGCCCCCGCTTAATGGTTTTTTTTTCGGTCCGGATTCACGCACCCAACGTGCGTTCGAACCTTTACATTTTTTTTTATGATAATTGGGGTGGTCCTTGTGGGAACCTCTGAGCAGGCCCAGGGGTCAAGGGGTTTCTACCCTGCCCTCTTTGCTTCATGTTTCACTTTCTTTTACTGTTTTCTTGTGACTCGGTTCTACCGAGTCACAAGATCGATGCCAACAGTTCCTGGCTTGGAGTGTTGGCAGCCAATTAGAATGAAGCGCGTGGTCGGGAGGGTTCGCAAATCCACTGTGCCCCTAGATATCAATATTTTCATTTTTTTATTATCTCAGCAACTACTGAACGGATTTACACTATTTTACAAAAGGTCGCTTTCTGAACTAAGAACTACATTTTGCCAATTTTGGTGTAATTCCGTTCAGCAGTAGCCTTGGCTAAAGTTCCCTATGGGAAATTGATTTTTTTACTTTTGTTTTTCGGATTTCTCAGCAGCTACTGAACGGATTTACACCATTTTTAAAAAAAAAGGTAGCTTTCTGAACCAAGCGCTTCCCTTTTTCCAAATTTGGTGTAATTCCGTTCAGCAGTTCGGGCTGCAGCCTTGGCTAAAGTTTCCTATGGAAATGAACATGGAGAAAACACTTTTTGAGATCACCCTTTTTTCTCAGCCCCCGCTTGATCAATCACCCCCAAACATTCAGGATAGGAGCTTACCTGGATAGACCATTTTTCATCAAAAAAATACTTCAATGGAAACTAGGTTCTAACTATAACTACCTACTGGCAACCGCCAGTAGGTAGTGTATATATATATATATATATATATACATATATGATGACATCCCGGATATCTGGTCCGCACATCGAATTCGAGAAACACACTCCTACTTAACCTACAGGTAAGAGAGTCCCTAACGGCAGCATTTCCATCTTAGCACCATATATTCAGGGTATACCCTATTTGTTAATATGTTTTCCCTTTCCCGACCTTTGTAGGAGACGCCATTATCCCTCCCCGTGATCCGTGGGGGAACCAGTAGGGGAGTGAACACCGCTCCCGCTGTCTCGAGATTCTCTCGACTTTACCGATTCCTACCTCGCCGTTCCCGACCGTGCCAAACCCGACGGTCCCTGAATTCCCTAGTATAGCTGTGCTCCGTTCCTTTAATGGGTAAGTTTGTGTGAGAGAAACGTGCCCATTCTTTCGGCCCCTGACCCCCTTGAAGCTGCTCTCCTCAGAATAACCCATGCTGAGCCACACACCGGTTAGCTAATAGAAAAAAATCTTTTTTAAGAAATCCTGCATAAATATGTGCTCGCTATCCGCTTGTCTATGTACCGATGCATTGGTTGAGAAAGAGCCTTGTCGATACTCCGTCTGCCCGATTCCTTACCAGTCTGAATCATAATCCACCTAGACCATGCTCTTATTGCAACTGATATCTATTTTTTATTTTTTTGTTTTCAGCAAATGTAACCTCTATATAAAAAAAATGTGGGACTATTGCATACGAACACACCCGGGGAACGGCCCTTTGTCTGAAGCTTTACAGACCTGTCAAGGTACCAATATGTGTTTTACACTCTCAGGTACCATAATTCGAAGGAAACTCTGTTACTAACCTTTAAATTCTTATTTTCTACCCCCAGCTAAACCTTTCCCTGAACTCGAACCCCCAGCTAAGTGGGAGATTTATTTCGCCTTCTACCCCCTCTACCAAGGTATAACACTTGTTAGAAATGGGATCTTCCTGTTATTTGAATGTGTGAATGCTTCTCTCTCTTTTTTTAATAATAGGTTGTTATGTTTGCTTTGGCCATATTGATCCTCGGAACCCCTGGTTGTCTGTGTTATGATACTGTGTACTCTGATGAAAATGTTTTTATCCGTAATTATGCTATTCTGAACCCAATTCTGGATATCTTCATAATAAATGCTATTTAATATATCCCTATAAACAAGAAGGGTGTGTGGGGGTCAAGGGGAAAGTTTTAAGACCTGACTGCTCACTCCCCAATTACAAGATACAAAACACAAAAGAGCAGATCAAGTCTGAAAAAGAGTGTGTGCCTACAACAGTAGCCGTGTGGTACTGGTGATGCATGCGTGAGACAAGGGTTGCCAAAACCATTGGTTGGAAGTCGAGGGAGGCTGACACGATTCCCATCAGACCACCCATGCGGTGGAGTTTGCGTCATGTGGGAAAAGTTTTGTCATGCCGTCCCACAACCGACCATATAGTGCCGGTGCAGGGATGGATGTAAAAGATATCATCATAGGCATGCATCCTAAAGTGATGGAAAAATGAGAAGAGTGCAGTGCTCAAATAATAGTGAAGATAAAATTTAACAGTCCGGACTCCTGGAGGCATTGCGACAGAAGTGCGGGTGTCAAAGATTAAAAGGCACGCTGGGTAGCATGGCTACCCTCTAGCGTAGTGGTATGTGGTCGACATGTTTCTGCTTAAGGGCATCTCGCCCAGCTTTCTTCAGGACCGATAACAGGAAGTCAGCTACTGCTACTACATACAAAGTATATAAATGATGAATAATAAACCTGTACTGACAAAGTTACTTTTATATCGAGGGTATGAATACTTAAGTGTCCACTGTAGGGAGAGAAATGAATCTTCTTCCCAGCTTTGTGTGGGTGACGACCTCACCTCACCCGGCAACCGCTCGGGAGGAAGAGGCCCCGCTCTCTCCGTCGGTACCTCGGTACTGTCAGCGAGCGGAAGTGGAGGCCAACCAATGGTTTTGGCAACCCTTGTCTCACGCATGCATCACCAGTACCACACGGCTACTGTTGTAGGCACACACTCTTTTTCAGACTTGATCTGCTCTTTTGTGTTTTGTATTTAATATATCCCTACAGAGAACAACCTACATTCTGTGGCCCCAGCCCCCTTCACTTCACCTCCGCCCTGATGAAGGTGTAGCCCGGCCCGGGCTATACACCGAAACACGCGTCGGCGTTTGTTCCACCCCGGAACCCACCATAAAACCTTTCTGGGATTGTATGCCATCTTTCCCACGCTCATCTATGGCTACTGTGTGAAGCAAAGTATGAATGACTGAGAATGACTGCTTGTGTGTCTGGTGATAGTTCTTGCGGAAACTTGGGCCCCGTTTAGTAAATAACCCTAATGTTTTAGTGTATATTTATTTATTGCTGTCATTGTTCCACATATTTTTTTGTATCTAAAAAAATATTAAAAAAGAAAAAAATGAATCATAGTAACCCATAATAAACTTTTTTGATACAATTCTAATTGTGATGCATTTATGAGATATCCTCTTAGGGTTCAGAGTGACTCTTAATTTGGACCTATTATAGGCCAACCTTTCAAACCTTCGGGCAGGTTCTTTTCCTGTTTGATACTTAGTTTTTCCCCATCTACCTGCCCTTTATTGATGTGGGGTCCCCCGTTCTTCTGAGGTGACGGTCTCCATGGCCATCAAGTGCTCAGGAGGGGGTGCCCCCCTCTCTCTATTTTCAAAGCCCTGGGGTGGTGGTGGTCCCCAGGGCTGCGGGAGGGCCTTGTGCCCTCCCGCACCTAATTTACATAGCCCGAAGGAGGTGGTGGTATATTTATACGATTGCACCCGGGACCCGGCCCACCTGGAGGCTCGTTTATATTAAGTGGGGGAGCCCCCGCTTATTTATTTTTTTTCGGTCCGGATTCATGCACCCACCGTGCGTTCGAACCTTTACATTTTTTTGAATGATAATTGGGGTGGTCCTTGTGGGAACCTCTGAGCAGGCCCAGGGGTCAAGGGGTTTCTACCCTGCCCTCTTTGCTTCATGTTTCACTTTCTTTTACTGTTTTCTTGTGACTCGGTTCTACCGAGTCACAAGATCGATGCCAACAGTTCCTGGCTTGGAGTGTTAGCAGCCAATTAGAATGAAGCGCGTGGTCGGGAGGGTTCGCAAATCCACTGTGCCCCTAGATATCAATATTTTCATTTTTTTATTATCTCAGCAACTACTGAACGGATTTACACTATTTTACAAAAGGTCGCTTTCTGAACTAAGAACTACCTTTTGCCAATGTTGGTGTAATTCCGTTCAGCAGTAGCCTTGGCTAAAGTTGCCTATGGGAAATTGATTTTTTTACTTTTATTTTTCGGATTTCTCAGCAGCTACTGAACGGATTTACACCATTTTAAAAAAAAGGTCGCTTTCTGAACCAAGCGCTTCCCTTTTTCCAAATTTGGTGTAATTCCGTTCAGCAGTTCGGGCTGTAGCCTTGGCTAAAGTTTCCTATGGAAATGAACATGGAGAAACCACTTTTTGAGACCACCCTTTTTTCTCAGCCCCCGCTTGATCAATCACCCCCAAACATTCAGGATAGGAGCTTACCTGGATAGACCATTTTTCATCAAAAAAATACTCCAATGGAAACTAGGTTCTAACTATAACTACCTACTGGCAACCGCCAGTAGGTAGCATATATATATATATATATATATATATATATATACAGCATACAAATTGTCCTGTCGCAGCGGGAGCGCTTGTCAGTCGGTGCCAGCGATGGGACCAGGGCAGTGTCCCAATTCATGAAATACCAGGAAATCGCTGCACACACCTTGATATTTGTTGCAGTTTCTTTATTTTTCAAAACGTGACAAACACCCTACGCGTTTCGAACCGTAGTTCCTGATCACGGTAGCTTGCATGTGTGGTCCCTTCATTATTTCTATACATTTCAGCCTCTGAGCACGCCCATGATTAACTAAGGCATGCTGGGACATGTAGTTTTACTTAATGTTTATGCCATTGTGTTTGTGTTGATGTCGTGGGTTTTTGCAGCAATGAGGCGATATTTGGCATTACTGCATGAAAAGCGTGTCCCCAGTTTACTAGGACAATAACGCTTTGTGACGCTCGTGATTCCACGTGCGTGTGTAATCAACTCTCTGTTTACCTGAGCGTTGATTGCAATGCGTAACTTTATGGACAAACGTCCGCTGGACAATAAAGGGCTGAGTGCCCTGCGTCCCCAATGCTTGCAGCTGCTCACGACATCTGCTTTTTAACATAAGTTATTGGCAAAACTTAATTAGCACAAAGTGATTTGTAACTCAGTTGTCGTGACTGTGGTAAACAACAAAAAACTTCAGAAATAATGGTTTATAAATGGTGATAGGTAATGTTCATGAGAATGCGTCATGGTCAAATATTATCAAAATATTATATGATGCTTAGTGCAGTTTAGTCTGTAACATGGTTCTCATAGGTGAACATAAAGTTCTTCATCGCCGTTGAGGCCAGCAGGCTGTTTCGTTCTGAACCTCATAATTAATTTGGACTCTAGTCGTCTCAATTTTTGAATGCGATTGCCTCCTCTTTCATGCTGTGGTATACTTGCGAGTCCGAAGTATCTAACATCCAGCCACGTTTTGTTTTCATGATTTGCCAGATGTTTCGCAATGGCATAGGAGTAATCATTGTTCTGGATGGCACGAATGTGTTGAAGTATGCGTGTTTTGATGGAACAAGTTGTACTTCCAATGTAGGATTTGCCACAATAACATTGGATCATATACACAACAAACGACGAGTCACAGTTAATGTTACTTCTGATTATAAAGTTCTTGCCAGCCGCATCTTTTAGATTTTTAATGTTACGTCCTATCTTGCACGCTTTGCAGATTGTGCATTTATTAAATCCTTGTTTCCTGATATCAAGCCAAGATTCTGGTTTTTTCATTTCAAAATGACTTTGAGTTAGCTGATCCGCAAGATTGGGTGCCCTTCTGTAGGAGACTAGGGGATGGTCTCCTATTGTTGTTCCAATGTCTGGGTCTTTGCGTAGTACATGCCAGTACTTCATCATAGCTTTTTGTATCCTGTAGCTTTCTTTACTAAAAGTCATTATCATCCTGGGTTGATCCGATGTTTTGTTAGCTTCAACTTCTTGTGTGGCAACAATGCTTTGTTTGTTAATGAGAGTATCTTCTCTTGATTTGCATCTTGCTTTAGTTTCACATGCATTAAGATCTGTTATTTTATAGCCTCTCTGTTTGAAGCGTTCTTTTGTTTCCTTAAACTTCAATTCCATTTCTTTTTCCTCAGAGCAATTCCTTTTCATCCGCAGGAGCTCACCATACGGTTTCATTTAACACCTTAAACTTCTTCAGAGGTCAGCCCCAGCAGGTAAGAACTGTTCGTGAGCCACAGTTGGTGTCCTTTTCAAACATTACCGGCCCTCTAGTGGACACCCAAGGTTTGATATGGCACTCGTAGTCCACGATTACCATTCTTTGCAATCCTGCCAGATGATTATGCCACATTACTTGTTATCACGCTGGAAAACAGTTCCCAGTCGTGTAGCTCCACCTGCAATCTATTTTTCTATATATATATATATATATTTTACTCTGTTGGGGCCGGTTAGCTTTGCAGAAGAACTGGATTTTATCAGGGAACAACGTCTTCAGACCCTTCGACCGAGAGCCGGTCAATTGCCAAGCAAACCAAAAATAGACGGCGGAAACAGAGGCGCAAATGCGCAAAACGGCAGAGGAAGGGGACGCCAGAAAAAGAAAACGTGGCGCAACTAAACAAGCCAACTAATCCCCCAACTATCATCAATCTAACAGACATTGAACTTAACGCTGCTGAGACCCAATTGTTATCCTTAGGTCTCAGTTTTTGTCCAGAAAGCAACTTTGATTATGTCCAGACACGTGTGGATATATACAAGTTTATTAGAAAACTTAAACTACAAAAGTTTTGTCTGATTAAGAACCACGGACGTACTCTTACCAACACCGTACAATCAGTCCCAACGGCCAGCACAAACTTGGCAGCAGGATCAATGCCGGCCTTAGCAACACTTCTAGCGCTAAGAAATGATCAGGACAATACCATGTGTTCCCAGAATGTGGCGCTGGAAGAAGATATCAACATCGCATTACCAGGGAAAAGCCCTTTTAAAGCAACGTCAACATTTGTTCCCATCATGCCCCGAGACGCTTTGGACATTTTTCATGAGAGGGTAAATGATGAATTGAAACATCTGTACAGAAATTCCTGCAGATCCAAAACCAAAGCTAGTGGAACAACGAGGGAGTATTTTCAATTAATGAAAAAACTGAAAGAAAAGAAAAATGTTGTCATCAACAATGCGGACAAAGGGGGCAACATTGTGCTGTGGGACAAATCAAAGTACCGAGCAGAGGCTTTCAGACAATTGGGAGACAGCATGTGCTATGAACGCAGCGATGGAATCTCGGTGCGTAGAATCAGCAATGACTATAAAATCTTGTTATCACAATGGCAACGAGAGGGGCTAATTACAAAAGAGGAATTCAAGTTTTTATACAACGAACATCCTATATTGCCTCTATTCTATCTCATCCCAAAAGTTCACAAAGGCCTAGACCCTCTTCAAGGCAGACCCATCATCTCTGCCATAAACAGTTGTTTTGAAAATACGTCCAAATATGTTGATCATTATCTGCAGGAATTTGTTACTAGTTTGCCTACCTATTTACAGGATTCAAGAGACTTTTTACTGAAACTCAATGCCATCGAATGGTCACAGGATATGCTATTCATGACTCTGGACATCACTGCACTTTACACGTGTATAGAACATGAGGACGGTATACATGCAGTGCAGTACTATCTGAACCAAAGAAACATTGGCATGTACCAGCACAACAAAATGTTGATTGAAATGATTGGACGATGTCTGAAC
The DNA here is from genome assembly GCF_964261635.1 of Lissotriton helveticus. Lineage (NCBI taxonomy): Eukaryota > Metazoa > Chordata > Amphibia > Caudata > Salamandridae > Lissotriton > Lissotriton helveticus. The sequence continues at coordinate 826,119,241 of NC_136057.1, forward strand.
AACAATGTGTTTTTATTTGACACCAAAATCTACAGACAAAAACGTGGAGTGGCAATGGGGGCATGCTTCTCCCCCAGCTATGCATGTCTTCATGTAGGCTGGTGGGAGGAGCATGTCCTCAGAAGCCAACACAAGGCCCTATATGAAACCCATGTAGCACATATGTGGCGCTATATAGATGACATTTTTATCGTGTGGAAAGGGAATAGAGAGCAGGCTTTGAATTTTGTCGATATTATCAATGACAACGAGCTCAATCTAGCCTTCACTAGCGACATCAGTGCACACACGGTAAACTTTCTTGATATCAAAATGACAGCACAAGAAGGGGCCATTACCACTAGTCTATATCAAAAGCCAACAGCTGGCAACACGCTTCTGCATGCGACCAGCTTTCACCCGCGTCATACTATTGACAGTTAGCCTTACGGTGAATTTTTAAGAATCAAACGCGCATGCAGTACAGATCAGGCTTGGATAGAGTCACGAGAAATTGCCAGAAAAAGACTGTTAGCTAGAGGCTATAAAGAGCATAATTTGGATGTAGCATTGTCGAAAGTAAACTCTATAGACAGAATGAGTTTGCTACAACCAAATTTTCCAGTTGTTGGTGAAGAGACAGTTACAATTCCAGGTACATCCACGACTGTGGAAAGTCCCACAGAGACAGCCTCATGTAGATTTATTACCACATATAGTAAACAGTCACATGCAATCAGAAGAATCCTGAATTCCCAGTGGCCTATAGCCCTAACTGATGGTGTTTTAAAAAGTATCTTGCCTGTTAAACCAGACATCACTTATCGCAAAGCCTATTCGATGAGGTGTGATCTAGTTCACAATAGCCCGGAGATAATCAACAAAGACTATTGGGTGTCTTCTAAGTATGGTTTTTTTAAATGCAGCAGTTGTAGAGCCTGCAAATTCGGTGCCAATACCAAAACATATCGGTGTGCCTTTGATGATAAGGAGATCATGATCAAAGGCAATTTTAACTGCAAGACGGAGTTCGCAGTTTATGTTTTATCTTGTATATGCGGACTCCGTTATGTAGGAAGCACCAAATTACCAGTTCAGGCTCGCATTCTCCAACACCTGAGAGCCACTGTCAATTCTGACCACTCGTATCCAGTGGCAAGACATGTCAAGACAATGCATGGGGGCAATCTTAATGTCTTGTCCTATTTTGTAATTGACAGTGTGCCAGTAAACAAAAGCGGCGGAGATAGGGATAAGTCCCTCAGACGGTTGGAGACCAAATACATTTTAGAGTTAGATACCAAGAGTCCAAAGGGCCTGAATATTTGTGAAGATTTGCACCATTATCTCTAAGTTCATTATTTTTTACCATATGTTTATCTGATTTAGCATGCTTCGCATTGAATGAAAAATGTATGTATATATATGAGATTTGTATAGCATATCATGAAAAAACCATTGATATTAAGATCAGTTATTGTTGATGTTTGTGGAATATGGATTTTACCATGAATTTAGTTGAATGTATGCTCTTATCTGATTTTACCAAGCATCGGGTATACAGTACGACATGACTTGCATTATATCTATAGTTTTCATATACATCTTCTAATAAGCCCTGTTTTGATATCAGGTAGTGAATAGGCACTAGTCACTTTAGCTAATTGGACATTGTATCCAATTATGCACATTCTCTGTAATATTATTTTGTCCTCAAATTTTGCTAGTCCTTTCCCTGTATTAGATTCCCCGGCTGGGGAATGTATTGTATTTTGCACATAAAAGTTATACACTTCACACTTTGCACTTTTCAGGCACTACAGCACTTTTTTCTGATTTTAACCAGTGACGATACATATGTGATTTTTTCTAAAGCTAATGTGGATTTCATGTCAATTGGTATAGACATGGTTTTGGGTACCCGTGATGTCCATGGCGATGTATCAATGTATTTGTACTGGTATAACGTATGTCATCAGAAAACATTATTCACATAGACAATGGATATAATCATGTGGTTTTCTCATGGGAATCATCAATTGGCATGTATAAAAACAGTATTAGAACTGATATAATGAATTGCCAAGATTTTAACCATATATGTCGAATTACCATGTTTTATAATAGTCTGTCTACCATGTTTATCATGTTACACAATGTAGTCACGTGGTACAGATTCAGGTGCTGTGATTGGTGATTTGCCGTTTTTTAAATCATTTTGGTGTGTAATGGCAAATACTCTTTTATTCCGGTGAACAAGGCGACAGGGTCGCCGAAACACGTCCGGTCTATGGCACTTCCGCTGCACTTATCAAAGAAAAGAAAATAAGAGACACTGCAAACGCTACCTGAAGTTGTTGTCCGTTTTTCTCCATGAGGGTGCTGCAGTCTGCAGTATTCTTTGGAGCAGTCCTTCATATATATATATATATATATATATATATATATATATATATATATATATATATATATATATATTTACACACGATACTCGCAACTTGCTGCAAGGACGAGCCACACCAATCCAGGAAGTTCAATGGTTATTTATTCGGGCACAAATAATGCCCGGATAAAAATACATTGAACTTCCTGGACTGGTGTGGCTCACCCTTACAGCAAGTTGTGAGTATTGTACGTCAATAGAGGAGCAGGCACCTGCTCGAAACGAGCCCCGAGCCGCCTTGGAGGGGCGTTCACATAGTGCCAGTCTTCTTGTGAATATATATATATATATAAGCTGAGGGAGGAATTGCTAATACCTCTAAAGAAAGATTCAGATGTCATTAAAAATGAAAAACATTTACATTTAAGCAGGCTAAAAATGATTATGATCAGGGACAAATATCGACCTTCTCTCGCAAACTCGATGCAGCAAAAGCAGCACATAAAGGTGGTAAGCACAGGATGGGCACAGGATCAACAGGGGGACCCAGCAGGGAGTTAGAGCCCGCATCGTCATTTTCAGATTTGAGCTCCTCGGTGGAGACAGAATTGGAGACTGAGCACAACCCGAGTGCATCATGGGGTGCCATACAACAGCTGCGAAAACACACATTGGCTGAAGAGCTTAATTTTTTAAGGGAAGAAACGCGAAATACAAGGCGCCGCAAAAGAAGGATAAGAATGCGCCAAAATGCAGCCAAATGACAAGAAAACAAGCAAGAGAGGGCGGCGCCACCAATAATGCAGAAAATCCCAAATACCAACACCATCATTAATCTATCAAACATCAATTTATATATAGCAGAACAACAATTACTAGCGTTATTTCCTGTAAGTGATTTTGACTATCCCCAAACCAGATTTGATATATTAAAATGTATCAGGAAACTGAAGTCACAAAAATATCATCAACTAAGACAAGACAAGGCATTGACAAAAACATCATCAGAGACCCCTTAAAATACAAATACGCCATTGGTGGCCTCAGATGTCAGTGTATCACGGGACCTTTCTCCCCTTCAAAAAGAGGATTCAGGGCAGGAAGATTAGGAGTCCTCACAATCATGCATGCAACAGCAGGGAATAAACAGTACGGTTGCCCCACTCGCAGAATTCAAACCAAAGTCCAAATTTGTGCCTGTGGTGCCAAGGGACTTGTTGTAATGGTTAATTCTTCTCTTCTTTCTTTACATCAATGCTCTCTCTTCTGTTCAGTCTGCATGGCTGGAGAATTCTGTATGATGTCATGGAATGTTGGTGTGTGGACTGGTGGAAGGAGTGTCAGTTGAGGATGAGAGGCTGAGCAGAGGGAGACTGCTCCTGGTGGGGCTATACTTCTATCTTATTTACCATCTTACCTTCATCATTCTACATCTACAATTGAAACTTAATGAAGGAACTACTTGGAACCACCACCTGGTCTACAACTTGGATTTATTACTTAGAACAGGACTCTATTGATTCTTTCAATTAAATCATTACATGAGAAATACGAAAATTGAATTTCAAAACACAAAGGAATCCTAGAAACCTCAACGCACAACAGCATAAGTACCAATAATTGATTAGAAAACTACGGGAGAATGTCTCAATAGTGGTGAGTAATTCAGCTAAAGGCGGCAACGTGGTCATTTGGCCAAAGAAACAATATATGGAAGAGGCACGCCTACAACTGGGTTATTACAACTGCTACAAGCTAAGCAACAAACTGGCAACCAAAACAGCACAGAACAAACTATTTGCCAAACTCTTAGCATGGAAAAGTATGGGTTTAATTATTCAAGATGAATTTACATTTCTCAAAAATGACTATCCCAGTATACCTGTGATTTACTTTATTCCCAAAATTCACAAGGCCCATTATTTCCGCTAAACAGAGTTTATTTGAAAATGTTTCAATATACATTGACTCCTTCCTCCAAGATCATGTAAAGGCTCTCCCATCATACATACGGGACACTACCGATTTTTTTAAGCAACTGCAGGATTTTGATTGGCAAAAAGACTACCTATTGATAGCAATGAATGTCTCTAATCTGTGCACTTCAATACACCACCATGATGGGATAAGAGCAATTGAACATTTTCTTGGCACCAGACCCATTCAATTTTATACGCACACTAAGATGTTGATTGACCTTACAACATTTTGTTTGTAAAATAACTATTTTTTATTCCAGCAACAGGTCTATCATCAAGTAAGGGGCGTAGGAATGTGGTTGAACTTCTCGCCAAGATATGCCTGCCTCCACATGGGGTGGCCTGAGGAGAAGTTTTTAAAAACCCTGTTCAAGAGCATATTGGCAAATAATGTGATAAAATGGGTTTGTTTTATTGATGATTTATTTATTGTTTGAAGGGGAGACAGACATAGTGCAGAAGATTTTTATAACTAAGCTAAACTGCAACAATATAAATCTGCATTTCACTTATTACTATGTTCCATCTGTTTCCTAGATGTAGAAGTATACGTAGTAGATGGTAGATGAGAGCGTAGATGAGAGCGACCCTTGACCTTGCCAGGTAGGTCGCTCCCCCCCGCTGCAGCTCCACCTGCACTTGTGCCCTTCACCCTTGCTTTTTTTGCTACCCTTTCCTGGGCGCTGCTTTCCTCGCCCCCGTGCCCACTGCTCACTTTTCCCACTGCTGCTGCCCCTGTGGCCCAACCCTCTGCACCCATTCGCTTTCCCCTGCCTCCCGCCTCCTAGCTGTTCCTCCCTCCCAGCTCCCCTTAAACTGGCGGCAGCTGCGCGGTGAGGAGAGCGACCCTTGACCTTTACCAGGTAGATCGCTCCCCCCGCTGCAGCTCCACCTGCGCTTGTGCCCTGCACCCTTGTTTTTTTGCAGCCCATTCCTGGGTGCTGCTTTCCTCACCCCTGTGCCCACTGCTCACTTTTCCCGCCACTGATGCCTCTACGGCCTGCCCCCCCGCGCCCATTCGCTATCCCCTGCCTCCCGCCTCCCGCCTTAAAGTGGCGGCAGCTGCGCCGAAGGTGCACCTAAGCCAAGCCCATCTACGCCCATCCGTGCCTGGACCGCGCCCAGTGCCAGAACCCCTGGACCCCATGAACGCTATGACACCAGCCTCCACTAAGACGCCAGCAGCCTCCACACACTCAACACCGGCCAAAACCACACCTGCTTCCAGGGCACCCCAAAACGGACCCACGGACCCTTCTCCTGCCACACCTGCAGCTTCATCTGCAACAGAACCACCAAACCTCCAAGGACTGGACTCAACCACCTCCGCTGCATACTCCTCAACAACGGCTCCGCACGCAAACACGCCGTCAAGCTCTGGGATCTGCTCGACACCTCAGCCCCAGACATGGCCTTACTGACCAAGACCTGGTAGAACGACTCCTCGGTGCCCGGCATCCCCATAGCCATCCCGGACGGCTACAAGATTACCCACAGGGATCGCGCCAATGGAACCGGAGGAGGAATATCCATTGTCCACAAGTCCACCTTCAAGGTCGCCACACACGCAGACGACACCCTCACCACCGCTGAACACCTGCACTTCTGGATCCACACTGACCCCAACACCACCCTCAGAGGAACTCTCATCTACAGACCCCCCGGAGCCCGGGCTCAGTTTAGCGACTCCATCGCCGACCTCGCCAGCACCCACGCACTCCCCTCCACAGACTACATTCTCCTCGGGGACCTGAACTTCCACCTCGAGAACAACAACAACGCCAACTCCGCCACCCTGATCGCCAACCTCGGCCTCAAACAACTCGTCACCGCACCCACCGACGCCTCCAGCCACAAGCTGGACCCCGTGTTCTCCACAGGCACCCACGTCACCTTTGACCACACCACCGAACTCCACTGGACCAACCACCGCTGCATTCATTTCACCTTCAAGAAACCAACCACACACCACAGCACCCAACAGTTGTCTCGCGGCTGCTGGAGCAAAGTCACCGAAGACCGGCTGATCACCACCGTTGCCCAGAACCTACCCACCGACTCCACCAACCTAGACGCCGCGGCCCGCAACCTCAGACAGTGGATTGACGACTGCGCCAACACCCTCACCCGCTCAAGAAACCCTCCAACAGCCACGCCAGCAAGAGAGCCACCTGGTTCACTGACAAGCTCCAGACCTCCAAACGCGCATGCCGGAAACTGGAGAAAATATGGCTCCACGAACGCACACCGGACAACCACACAGCTCACAAGGACGCCACCCGCAGACATCACCACCTCATCAGATTAGCCAAGAGATCCTCCTTCAAAGACTGCTTGGACAACAACGTACACAGCAGCAAAGAGCTCTTCAGCATCGTAAAGGAACTCTCCAACCCCAGCGCCAACTGCAATGAGATCCTGCCCTCACAAGACCCGTGGACTCACTAGCCATCCACTTCCACCGCAAGATCGATGACATCCACGACAGCTTCAACACCACCACCGCCCGACTATGCCAGACTCCACCTCCCCTGTTAACACCACCAGCGCCATCCACCTGACCTCCTGGTTCAACGTCATCAACAATGAGACACGCAAGGTCATGAACTCCATCCACTCAGGATCTCCGTCAGAACCGTGCCCACACCACATATTCAACAAAGCAGATGCAGCCATCGCACCACAACTACGCAAGGTCATCAACATCTCCTTCGAAACAGCAACATTCCCGGAAAACTGGAAGCACACCGAAATCAACACCATCCTCAAGAAGCCCAAGGCGGACCCCAAGGACCTCAAGAACTTCCGGCCCATCTCCCTGCTCCCGTTCCCAGCAAAGCTCACCGAGAAAATTGTCAATATGCATTTGGCCCGCCACCTGGAAGACAACAACATCTTGGACCCGTCCCAGTCCGGATTCAGACAAAACCACAGCACCGAGACAGCGCTCATCGCCGCCACAGATGACATCAGGCGCCAACTAGACAACTGCGAAACATCAGCCCTCATCCTTCTGGGCCTGTCGGCCACCTTCGACATGGTCTGCCATCGCACTCTAAAGACACGCCTCCTAGAAGCCGGAATCCAAGAGAAGGCCCTTGACTGGACCACGTCCTTCCTCTCCGGCAGAACCCAGAGTGTCCGCCTCCCACCCTTCCGATCCAAAGCCACCAACATCATCTGCGGCGTCCCCCAGGGCTCATCCCTCAGTCCGACGCTGTTCAACATCTACATGGCCACCCTCGCACAAGTGGCCTGCCATCACGACCTCAACATCATCTCCTACGCAGACGACACCCAGCTCATCCTCTCCCTCACCAAGAACCCACTCACCACCAAAACCAACCTCCACGAGGGATGAGGAGCAACCGTCTGAATCTGAACTCGGACAAGACCTGACCCACTCCCTCAGCCTGGGACGACTCCTGGTGGCCGACCACAGTGAGTACAGCCTCAACATCCACCGACCATGCACGCAACCTAGGATTCGTCCTTGCCTCCTCCCTCTCCATGGCTAAGCAGGTCAGCGCCGTCTCCTCCTTCTGCTACAACACCCTCCGCAGGATCTACAAGTGGATCCCGACCGAAACAAGAAGAACGGTGACGCAGGCCCTCGTCAGCTGCCAACTGGACTATGGCAACACACTCTACGCAGGAATCCCAGACAAACACCTACAACAACTACAACGCATCCAAAACGACTCCGCCCGCACACGCACATAAAGCACTCCACAATGCCGGGCCAGCCTATCTTCACAGCAGACTCAGCTTTTAAACCCCCACCCGCCAGCTCTGCTCCGCCAGCCTCGCCCTCGCCGCTGTCCCCCGCATCCAACGAACGGCCTCCGGCGGCAGATCCTTCTCCTACCTCGCCGCCAAGACCTGGAACACCCTCCCCACCCACATACGGCAGACCCAACACCTACTCGCCTTCAGAAGACTCCTCAAGACCTGGCTCTTCGAGCAGTAGCAATTCCCCCCCTCCCCTCAGTGCCTTGAAACCGTCACGGGTAAGTAGTGCACTCTACAAATACTCTGATTGATTGATATAGGTTGGAAACCAAATTACATCAGAAACCTACAGCAGGGAACACAATATTACATTCCAGCAGCTTCCACCCAAAACACACCATCTGCAGCATACCATATGGAGAAATGCTGCGAATACGCAGAATATGCAGTAAAGAGGAAGATTTAATAACAGCACAGGAGGAATGCGAAAACTGCTTCCTGGCCAGAAGCTACTCAGAACCCACAAATTGAGGAAGCAATACGCTGCACTAGGGACTTATCCCAAGAAGATCTATTGCTAAAACCATCAGGCAAAAACAACAGAAGGACAGATAGAGTAGGAAATGGTGAAAACAACCCTAAGTTAAATTCAACATATAATAAACAAAAAGATGATATTAGGAAAATCATCAAAAAGAATTGGCACTTAGTGCGCAGTGATCAGATTAGTGAAGATAAACTTCCAACTACTCCAGTGATTACATTCAGAAAGGCTCCCAGTACAAGTGACTTTTTAGTCAGTAGCAGTCCTGAGATTCGAACAAGTGCCAATTGGAGGACAGACCGCAAAGGTTTTTTCCGATGTACAGTGTGCAAGGCCAGCAAATATGTAGTGAGCAAAACTTCTTGTTGCACCCCTTTCAGGGATGGGCCCACCAAAATACAAGTTTCTAACATGCAAATCTGAATGTGCCCTCTTTGTGCTGGAGTGCTCCTGTGGACTGCGGTATATAGGTAGTACTAAACTGCAGGTCCACAAGAGGATTCTCCAGCACCTTTGGGCCATAAGGAATTTGGACATTATGTACCCGGTGGCCCACCATTTCAAAGAAATCCATGCCACAATCTGGACCATTTGAAATATTATGTGGTGGATGCTGTTCCACCACTAAAACGAGGAGGCAACAGAGAGGTAATACTGAGAAGGTTGGAAACCAGGTTCATCCTAGAAGTCAATAGTAAAAGCCCACATGGGCTAAATACTACCGAAGATTTGTACACATGGCTATAGCTCAGGTCTAGCAATACATATCAGTTCAGGTCCTACGAAAACAGAGATATACCTATTTTAGTTTTAATAAGCTGTTTCCCTTTCCGACATAAGAATCCCCCTCTTCTCTTTTTTTGTCTTATTGTGAACATGGATTTGCATTTGACAAAAAAGTCTTTTTTTATATTAGCACTTTAAGGCACTTTTGCACTTTATTTGCATAGAAATGCTCGGGGAGCTACAAGAACATGCAAATCCACGCTTTTTTATTGTAACTTTGAACATATTTTTGCATTTCTCCAAGTAGCAGGGTAGGGCCCACAAGGGCAATATATTTATGTGCACACTTATGACATGACTCATCCTAACAATATTCGCCAAAAGACAATTATGAATAACGCAACAATCTGAATATTTAAAACGGATTAGGTGCGTCATGTCACATTAAAATGATTATGTTACAGGTGCAACTAGCACACATGCAAAAAATCTTTGGGGATTTTTGTTTAGTATGTATACACTACCTCAATTATTTATACGAAAAGAACTTTGCATAATGTGCACATGGTTTTAAAAGTCATGAAATTTTGCATTATGCTTTTAGGATGTTTTTTAACTATGTATATATTGGGTATGATTGTGGAGTAGTTATACAGAAATAATTTGTATTTTGTATGAGGATTGAAAAACTACAAATATAGATGAGTTTCATGTCAAATGCAAAAATCCGGCAAAAAATTAAAATGTTGCAATGTAGAAATCTAAAAGGCAGGCAGTCTGTTTTCTATGTTTTCGTGTATTTATTGATTTTACATGCACTGAGCACTTTAAATGGGGGCGGCAACGACAGCATGTCAGGTGATCAAGGCCCCATGTGATTTGAAATGCGTCATGGCGGCATAGCATGAAATGAAATTGCACTAAATAAGAGGAGTCCGTTCCCTTTCTGGTTCTGGGGTGAAGGGAACGGGCAAAGAAAAGGGGTATATACTAGAAAACCTTCTGACACTGCTGTTTGCATTTGCCTAGGCGGGGCTGGGGTGAGATGCAGGTGCCAGGTAAGGGCGGGCAAAGAACTCCGCTCCACCAGCAGAGTGTGCAGAGTTTTGCCTACTCCGGGCTCTGCTGAGAACGCGTAGTTTAGGCAAAACTCTGACTCCACAGAGGAGCGGAGTTAGCCAGCCCCCCTGCTAAAAATAGACTCCCAGCATCCACCCCCTAATAAAAAATATTTTAAAAAGAACTAATAAAGAAAACACACTTACCTCTACTATGGATTCTCCCGGCTGCCCTCCTCCTCCTCCCCGTCTCTCCAGTGGCGTAACGAAACATGAGGGGGCCCCCCTGCAAACTACATGGAGGGGGCCCCCCTCCCATTCTTCGTGCCAGTCTAGAGCTCTCAGGCCAGCGACCTGCCATACTGCAGGGGATGCGGGGCGATTGTTATGCCACTGTCACCAATACAGCCGTTATAAGTAACACTGGATGGTGGAGTCAAAGGTTGGGCTTAGTCTGCCAGCAGGCTATCATACTTGGTGTTCCATTCATTACAGGGTCCCTGCCATCGGTAGACCGGGGAAGTTTGCCCAATTTTAGGTGGGTTTCCTGATGCAGACTGCTGTCATGATATACAACATCGGGCCCACTCATCGTTTCCGTTTTAAAACATTGGACAATGCTTCAATGCAGTATTTCAAAAGCAGTTGTAACCACAAAGAGCACATTTTGATAATACATTTTTATTAGTAGACAATAGCAATCTTAAGAGGCATTGCATAGCTTCATACACACTGCGACCCCAATTCCATCAAAGTCTCTCTCTCTCTCTGTCAGTCAGTATCTCTCTTTCAGTCAGTCAGTCTATATCTCTCTGTCATTCAGTCTCTCTTAGTCATTCACTCTCTCAGTCAGTCAGTCTCTCTCTCTCTCTCTCTCTCTGTCAGTCTGTCAGCCAGTCAGTCTCTCTCTGTCAGTCAGTCTCTCTCTCTGTCAGTCAGTCTATCACTCTCTGTCATTCAGTTTCTCTGTCAGTCTCTCTCAGTCAGTCTCTCTTAGTCAGTCTCTTTCTCTTTGTCAGAGTCTCGGTCTCTCTCTCTGTCAGTAAGTCTCTCTCTCTCAATCAGTCTCTCTGTCAGTCAGTCTTTCTCTCTCAGTCAGTCAGTCAGTCTCTCTCTCTCTTAGTCAGTCTCTCTCTCTCTGTCAGTCAGTCTCTCTCTCTCTCTGTCAGTCAGTCTCTCTCTGTGAGTCTCTCTCTCTCAGTCAGTCTCTCTCTCTCTCTGTTGGTCAGTCTTTCTTTCTCTGCCAGTCTCTCAGTCTCTTTCTCTCTCTGTCAGTCTCTGTCAGTCAGTCTCTCTCTCAGTCAGTCAGTCTCTCTCTCAGTCAGTCAGTCTCTTTCTCAGTCAGTCAGTCTCTCTCTCTCCCAGTCAGTCAGTCTCTCTCAGTCAGTCATTCTCTCTCTACCCCAGTCAGTCTGTCTCTCTCTCTCTGTCGGTCAGTCTCTGCCTCTCTCTGTCAGTCAGTCTCTGCCTCTCTCTCTCAGTCTCTCTCTCAGTCAGTTTCTCTCTACCTCGGTCAGTCTCTGTCAGTCTCTGTCAGTCAGTCAGTCTCGCTCTGAATCAGTCTCTCTCTCTCTGTCAGTCACTCTCTCTCTCAGTCAGTTTCTCAGTCAGTCAGTATTCAGTCAGTCAGTCAGTATTCAGTCTCTGAGTCAGTCAGTCAGTCTCTACTCTCTCTCCACTCTCTCCATTCTCTCTCTCAACTCTGTCCACTCTATCTCTACTGTCTCTCTCTCCACGGTCTCTCCTCTGTCTCTCTCTCCACTTTCTCTCTCCACTCTCTCACTATCTCTCTCTCTCCACTGTCTCCCTCCACTGTCTCCCTCCACTGTCACCCTCCACTGTCTCCCTCCACTCTCTCTCTCTCCACCCTCTCTCCCTTCTCTCTCTCTCTACTCTCTCTCCACTCTCTCTCCTATCTCTCTCTCCACTCTCTCTCTCTCTCCACTCTCTCTCTCCACTCACTCTCTCTCCACTTACTCTCCCTCCACTCACTCTCTCTCCACTGTCTCCCTCCACTGTCTCTCTTTTCACTGTCTCTCTCTCCACTGTCTCTCTCTCCACTGTCTCCCTCCACTGTCTCTCTTTCCACTGTCCCTCCCCCTTGCACCCTTCTCCCCTTCCCCTTGTACCCTAGTCCACCTCCGCCTTGCACCCTTTTCTACCTTGCACCATTCTCCCCTCTGCCTTGCACCCTTCTCCCCTTTGCCTTGCACTCTTCTCCCCTCTGCCTTGCACTCTTCTCCCCTCTGCCTTGCACCTTCTCCCCTCTGCCTTGCACCCTTCTCCCCTCTGACTTGCACCCTTCTCCCCTCTGCCTTGCACCCTTCTCCTCTCTGTCTTGCACCCTATTCCACCTCCGCCTTGCACCCTTCTCTACCTTTCACCCTTCTCCTCTCTGCCTTGCACCCCTTCCCCCCTCCGCCTTGCACTCTTCTCTACCTTGCACCCTTCTCCTCTCTTCCTTGCACCATTCTCCTCTCTGCCATACACCCTTCTCCCCTCTGCCTTGCACCCTTCTCCCCCTCCGCCTTGCACCCTTCTCCCCCTCCGCCTGGCACCCTTCTCCCCCTCAGCCTTGCACCCTTCTCTACCTTTTATCCTTCTCCTCTCTGCCTTGCACCCTTCTCCCCCTCCGCCTTGCACCCTTCTCCCCTCAGCCTCGCACCCTTCTCCCCTTTGCCTTGCACCCTTCTCCCCTTTGCCTTGCACCCTTCTCCCCTCTGCCTTGCACCCTTCTCCCCCTCCGCCTTGCACCCTTCTCCCCCTCCGCCTTTCACCCTTCTCCCCTCTGCCTTGCACCCTTATTCCCTTTGCCTTGCACCCTTCTCCCCTTTGCCTTGCACCCTTCTCCCCTTTGCCTTGCACCCTTCTCCCCTTTGCCTTGCACCCTTCTCCCCTTTGCCTTGCACCCTTCTCCTCTCTGCCTTGCACCCTTCTCCCCTCCGCCTTGCACCCTTCTCTACCTTGCACCCTTCTCCTCTCTTTCTTGCACCCTTCTCCCCTTTGCCTTGCACCCTTCTCCCTTCTGCTTTGCACCCTTCTCCCCTCCACCTTGCACCCTTCTCCGCTCCGCTTTGAACCCTTCTCTACCTTGCATCCTTCTCCCCCTCTGCCTTGCACGTTTCTCCCCCTCTGCCTTGCATCCTTCTCGGCCCCCCTTTCCCTCTCCCTGCGGACGCCCATGGTGTGTTCTAACAAGAGTGCTTACCTGAGGGCACCATTTTGCTGCCTCGTCCCTTCTCATGTGAGCTTTGCCCTGGAGAATGCTCTCTCTGGGGGCCCCCACTCCCACCCTTGTCAGGGTCAGGAGCACTGCTCTGTGCTGTCTCCTGCTCTTGCTCTCTGAGGCCCCCACCCCATCCTTGTCTCTGTCTCTTCTCTTCTCTTGTGGGGTGGGGCCCCCACCCCATCCTTGTCCCTGTCTCTTCTCTTCTCTTGTGGGGTGGGCTTTGCTTATGGAGAGGAGAGAGTGGGGGCCCAGCTCTGAGCTGCCTCAGAGGAGCAGTGGAGAGTGCTGTCTCTGGGGCCCCCACCCCACCCCACCCCATCCTTGTCCCTGTCTCTTCTGTTCTCTTGTGGGGTGCGGCCCCCACCCCATCTTTGTCCCTGTCTCTTCTCTTCTCTTGTGGGGTGGGCCCCCACCCCATCCTTGTCCCTGTCTCTTCTCTTGTGGGGTGGGGCCCCCACCCCACCCTTGTCCCTGTCTCTTCTCTTGTGGGGTGGGCTTTGCTTATCGAGAGGAGAGAGTGGGGGCCGGGCTCTGAGCTGCCTCAGAGGAGCAGTGGAGAGTGCGGTCTCCCCACCCCACCCCATCCTTGTCCCTGTCTCTTTTCTTCTCTTGTGGGGTGGGGCCCCCACCCCATCCTTGTCCCTGTCTCTTCTCTTCTCTTGTGGGGTGGGACCCCCACCCCATCCTTGTCCCAGTCTCTTCTCTTCTCTTGTGGGGTGGGGCCCCCACCCCACCCTGGTCCCTGTCTCTTCTCTTCTCTTCCCTGGGGGCCCCCTTCATTAACTGTAGAGAGTGAGGCCCCCCGCACCGCGGGGGCTGCGGGGGCATTTTTTACGCCCCTGCATCTCTCTCCTGCAAACCCCTACGTCAGATGTACATCTTGCGGGAATTGTGCACGTTACGGGGGTGGAGGCAGGGAGCGGAGCAGTGTTCTACTGAGTTTTTTCCTAACTCAGTGTAACTCTATGTAGTGGCACTACGCCAGCTCCCCCTGACGTTAGTGCCAGGACCCTTTGTCAAATGAAAGGAAATCTAGTATCCTACATTTTAATACAAAAGACTCACACTCCAGCATTGCGTTATTCAGTTCAGATGTATTAGTTCAAATGGCCCAACTCAAGTTCCTGATTCTTGAAACCATCAACAAAATAGAAGGAAGAGACAATACCAAATATATACTTCAAAGAGAGAACTTCTGGATTTACAAATTGTGTACGCATAAACCATATGGACTCAATGAAAGAAGCAAATGTTCATGTTACTTATGAATTTAAATATGAATTGTAAATTTGCCCTGGTGTTTTCAGTGTGATACCCCTGTCTAGACCTTACTACACTAAGAACAGCGTTCACCCCATTAGAATTCTCCAACAGCTCAACACTCTCAAGCGCATGTCAATGAGATTATCTTTTCACCTACACTGGTTCGAGACCGCACTGTGATGATTTTCGTAACCTCACACTTTTACTTTTTTCCTTCACTCGCTTTTCACTTTTCATATCTACATTATCTGATCTCATACACTGTCTAATTTAGTCCCCCCCCCCGACTCTGTCAACCGGGTTCTTAATTACAAGTCACAACCCCCGTTTCTCTAATGCCTGATAGTCTTTCCTCTTACTCTAGCAATCATGTGACCGGGACCGCGTCTTAACTTACAAACAGAACGGCAACATTGTTGCAACAAGAAACCTTGAGCTTTTGGAGAGCGTTAACTTTTGGAGAGCTGACACTCTCGCCCCTGTTGAAATTCGGTTCGTCAAACATCAGGTTAGTCTGATTTTTCAAAAACGATGCCGCTACGCTGCATCTCCAACACCGCGTCAAACTCTAAAAACAACCCGCGCTTTTCTCTTCTTTTCCCAGCTTATGTACATTTTCAGAGCACATACCAGAAACACGAGACAGACATGTAAGTCACTACTTCTATCTAATTTTTATTTTGTTTTCTGTTAATGGGAATGTACCCTGCGCAACATATAATTTATATCTGATTATGTTGGATTGTTCTATGAATGCACTCTGTAAGGTTATATGGAAGGAGGTTACATATTATAATTTCTTTTTACAGCGTTATTCCCTGATGAAGGGCTCATTCCGTAGCCCGAAATGCATTGGACATCTTGAATTATAATGATGCCTTATGGTTAAACATGTTACTCATGCTTATAAAACTGTGAAACTATCGACAAACGAATATGCTTTGAATCAATATTCAATGAACATTGACAAATAAATGAAACCTGATGTGTTAAATCTATTTTGTGGAATCCTCTGTTGTTAAGAGGAAAACAAGGTGTTCCCAAGGGGATGGTCCCAGTGACCCACTGGTATCACATTTCACATACTTAGTTCAAATGGCAACATGTTTCGACCTCAACAGTCTTTTTAAAAAGCCAATTGCATATGAACACAACCACCAAATAACGTGTAAAAGCATAAACATAAAAAACAGACAATCAGTTTTGGTTGCTTGCAATGCTATCGAGGATAGACAACATAACTTCTGTAGATTCCTCTCATAACAGTTGATTTGTTTTCATAATTTCACAATTATTCACTTGTAGGTAAGATTCACAATTTTATAGAATCCTCTTCCTTAATTTTAAGCGATGTCACAATATGCATAATTATATACATGTGCACAAGTTGATGTTAACAACTGTAAAGAGCTGAGATAAATGACATGCAACGATAAATTGCAAAAGAAAAGCATTTTCTTTTTGACATTACCTAATGTTTGGTCATAATCTCACATATCCAACTGGTGTATAACTTAGTGCACAACTATGCAAAAAAGAACGGCAGGGGTGACATTTTATCTCGAGATCACATCGACATAGAGCTGCCTGCAAAACCACCACATAATATTTTCTTGTCCTTGGACCAAATAGGTCAAAACTAAATAATCATTATGATTATGCACAAGTGTGCTGATAACATTCAGAGTGTATCTTACTGGCAAAGGCAGTTTCCTCATATGTTCTGGTTTCAGGCAAGTAGCCCTGGACTTAACTGGTCAGCTAAATCTCCCAAGTGGTTAACTAAACAAGCAGCAGCCTAAGACCCATAACTTATGCAAATAATCAGGATGTGAAGTGTGAGTGTGAGGGGTGGCCACTGTGTGAAAATAATAAACACGCGGGAGTTTAAAAACAAAAGGGAAGCAAACTCTAATCCACGGTTTAGCTGTATTGTTAGATATATAATGAACATGCGGACAATATTACCTAGTACTGTCCAGCCATTATAGCACATTCAAACTAGGCTTCCTGTGAATACTGAATGTCGACTGGGAGCCCCACCATAACACAGTATGCACAGGGAAAACAATGATCACAGCGGAAGCAGGTAATGAACTAGGAATAGGGACAATTACTCATCCAATGTGGACAAAAATGTCCTCGTCCTCATTAATCCCAAAGGGAGACTTTCTGCCAAGAAGCACAATGTCTGGATTCAAGGATCCTCAGTTGTCTCTCTCTGTTGCCCCCTCTAGGTGTTACCGTAACCCTGTCAACACCAAATAAAGAGAGATTGTCAGGATTTTTATTATGGTATTTTAACCAGTGCCTGAATGTAGAATAACTCAAATCACCATTTCTGATCCCTCTCAGGTGTTCTAAGATCCTATTTTTCAATGGAAAAATCATACTCCCTACATACATCTTCTGGCAGGGGCAAACAATCCCATACACACAAAAATCAGTGTTACAGTTTATGAATTTCTTTATATCTCCTGTTCTCCCTGTTGGTAATGGGAATGTTCTCCAAATGTCACAATCCTTCTCATGAGCATTAACCTGCTACATACTGGTAAGTAATAGCAGACTGTATAACATTAGAGTAATGCCACATAATGAGAAGCATGTACAGTAGAAGGTATTACATGAATGCATCTATATTATAAAGAAACAAGCATAATGTTACATTCCTAGGCAAATGTATGTGGCTGTAACTATATATTTGTATAATTGTATAATTCGGCATAAACTGTATGCACCTACTCAACATGGTGCTACCTTTTTGTTCCCTTTCTAACTTTGTGTCCTTTGTCAGTTTCTAGTGGCATCAGATGGCGGCCGTAATCTTGTAAATACACTAAACAACCAGCCATGCCCACCTGCCGAGGGTGGATTATTTTGAGGCGAGTCGGAGTCTGGTTGGAGCTGCAGAGAGTGGCAGCTTTGTTCCAGGTTGGCCTGCACGGATCGGCGGGTCTTGATCCACAGATTCAGAGGTAAGTAGGATCTAGCCTGTTTCCTTCACATGAAGAGTTTTAAAATCTTTGTGCTGAGTGTTAGAACTTGGCCAGGCTAGATTGTGCAGCAGGAGCAGTTCCAGAGAAAATTTGCATAGTAGACCTTCTGTTGATTACAGGAACTCGGCTAGGTTTCGTTGTGCTGCGGAAGTGGCTTTTTGGCGATTTTGCATATTAGATCGAGTACCGAGTGCTGGAACTAGGTCAGATTTTTGCGCTCTGTGGGAGAGGCTTTTGGGCAATTTGCAGGCATTTACCTGAGTGTTAGAATTCATTTGGATGTCACCACTCTGTGGGAGCGGCTCCTGGGCATTTTGCACATAAATCAATGCCATACGAGCTGGAAGTATTGTAGTCCTCAGAGTGACGATAAAAAAACTGCCTGAATATACTTTCTGAATATCACAAATGCACTTAATCAATCTTCTGAAAGTGCTTTATGGCTACATACGTTACTGAATGACCATGCATCCTGTGAACTCTAAGTGAATAAATACAAATGGCACCCCAAAGATCCCAAATTGTGGAGAGAACAAGCTATATATCCAAAATGTCTGTGAACACTAAGGGGCCCATTAGGATGGCGGGCCGATTGCCCCCGCAGGCTGCCGGTAACCACCGCCAGCCTCGGGGGGGGCAACCCGCCCGCCATCCGCATCTAAATTCCCCCCGCCATATTAGGATGGCGGGGGGGGGGGGACCGCGGCGGACGGAAAGACCATCTGCCGCTTTTCCGCCCCGGTCGCCTTGCGGCCGGGGCGGAAAAGGTTTTAACATGGTGGCGGTGTCTATGAGACACCACCAGCCATATTAGCATGGGCATGTACAAATGCCTTTGACACCCCACGGGAGCTCGTTGCGTGCCCCCGGGACTCCGGAGGGGGTGGGGGTGCACATGGGGGTACCTATTGTACCCCCAGCGGTGCCTGCCACTTTGTGCTTTGTAATGCATTGCACGTATCTTTAGCATTGCGGCAGGCGGTGCATTCAGCACCGCCCTCTGCAATGCTGAAGATACAGGATGCGCCCGCCACTGTGGCGGGTGCATCCTAATGCCCCCAGTGGGACCCCCGCCCTTATGGTGGGCGGACCCTAGACACAACAGGATGACGGGCGGACAAAGTTAGGATGCACACTGTTGGACTTTGAGGAGCCTTCTCAAGTATTTGTTCTCCTCTATCTGCAATTTAGCTACATTAGCAATCCCCCACAGCTCTGCCCCATACGCCACTTTCGAGTAGCAGATTGAGTTGGATAGGGTCATCATTTGCTCAGGCGACCATCACCCTAGTCTACGACCAAAATTCATTATTGCGCCTGAGCTAGATAATAACTTATTGCATCGTTCCTCAATCAGTGATTTAAAATTTAAGCCCCGATCGAATAAAATTCCCAGGTATAAAAAAAGGACTGTGCCTTCGCTAAGCTGAATGCGCCTATTCTATAGTTGAAAAAATTTCTTGGTTTAGGCCCCACCTCCATAACATATGATTTAGTCAAGTTGGCAGATAAATCTAGACAGGTCATAAAATCCACAAAACTGTCTATCAGACGCTGTAGTCCCAGTGGGGTGCGTGCCAGCAAGACCGTGTCGTCTGCATAGAGCAAGACGGGGATCACTCTGCTGCCTACTCTAGGTGAGTCCACTTTTAAGCTACTTAGGGATTATTCTAGGCCATTAAAATACAAGGAGAACAGGAACGGGGCCAAGATACAACCCTGTCTTACCCCACTGGTGCAGATAAGGCTTGGTGTTACCTCCCTCCAGATGTTTTCCAATGTAAAGCTCTCAGGATCTTAATGAGATCAGTGTCCGCCCCTAAGTTGGACATTATGGCCCACAACTTCTCCCTGTTCATGCAGTCAAAGGCTGCGGCCAGATCCATGAAGGCTAAATAAACCGTTTCAGTGTTGGCAACTGTATATTTTGTCACCAATAAGTATAGGTTTAGACATTGGTCAGTCATTGATCTGTTGGCCCGGAATCCGTACTGCATATCAGTAAGGATTTGATGTTCCTCTTCCCAACTCATCAAACGATTTAAAACTACTCTGCCCAGTACTTTAGCAGTCACATCTATCAGGGAGATGGGGCGGTAGCATCGAGGGCTATCTCTGCTCCCCTTTTTCAAAATTGGGATTATTATGGCCGTCGCCCTTGAGCGCGGGAACCCAGAAGCTATGACCGCATTTATCACTCTTGTTAGGACTGGTCCCCATAGGTCTACCTTACTTAGGAAGAGATCCGGAGGGATCCCATCTGGTCCTGGGGCCTTATTTCGGGTTAGACCCCTAATGCCCGCAATTATCTCCTCTAGAGTGAATTCTAGCGCCACATTCCACCCCCCCCACACTCCTCATTCTCCTGTGTCTCGGTGTTCCCCCTGTTATATAGTCCTCTTAAGTGCTCCACCCACTGTTCAGGGAGCACATTAGACACTATCTGTGGGCTAGTTGTGTCTTGAAAACAAGGGTCATTGACTATCATCCAGAAGGTGGACAGGTCTTTCCGTTCAGCCGCTCCTCTCAGGTCTTCCTACGTTTGAGTTTGGAGTGCATTCTTCCGGCTTCTTACTGCCTGCTTATAAGTTAATCTGCAGCGCATAACCCTTTGTTTATCCCTGGGCTTGTTTTTAAGAGCTGCTCTTAGGTTCCTCTATGCTAGAGAGCACCCTCTATCAAACCACTTGGGATCATTTTTTCTCTTGCCCTGCCCTGTCGTATACATAAGGCCATCTATCAACCGCCCTATCTCTTCAAATGCCTCCACTAACGGGTGTCCTTCCACTGCTAAGTCTAGACACACCTCCAAGAGCTGTTTCCCCTCTCCAATGAGGGACTTATAAAAACTTTCTCCATTAAGCCTAGACCATTTCAGTTGCCTCCCTTGGTCCGTGAACTTCTCCCCATTGGTCCGCACCCCGCTCCTTATAGCCTTACTAACATTTGTCACCGCCACCGACAATGTTAGTGGGTTATGGTCACTGAAGCCGCTCCA
Organism: Lissotriton helveticus; assembly: GCF_964261635.1. Lineage (NCBI taxonomy): Eukaryota > Metazoa > Chordata > Amphibia > Caudata > Salamandridae > Lissotriton > Lissotriton helveticus. The sequence goes on from NC_136057.1 coordinate 826,140,131, forward strand.
CTCTATGGCAATACCCAAACGCCACTTCTTTAGCAAATGGGACACTAGTATAAAATCAATATATGAGCTGCATCCCCTTCCTTTGAAGGTAGGGTTAGCCTGCTTATTAGGTTCAATGGTTAGTAGGTCCATTGAGTGTTCCATTATGTGTCTTTTTATTACCCTACTCAGTTCCCTGCCTTCCACCGTGTGCTCAAAATGTACTCCCTCTTCTAAATTGCATGAGGACCAGTCTTCTGTGAACGGTATCAACTTCGGACACAGATAACAATTAAAGTTCCCAGCTATTAGGATCAGCGGAGTCGTTGCACCCTGGTCCTGCTCTCTATTTAACCAAAGTCTTTCATCCAACTCTCCTGCTCTGCATTCTCCCGCATTATAAAAATTTATCAGAATTTAATGAAGGTCTCTGTTCTTAAACCGTACGCCTATCATACATTCCGAGTTCCAGTTTAGGTCAGTCCAGATCCCTTTGTAACCCAAATGTACCAATGTTAGGAGACCGCCCCTTGCTCTGCTTGGTGTGGACCTACTTGCGGGGGCCCCAAAAGACTTATAACCAGCCAAATGAAAGTTAGTATAGTCTAGTTCACAGGTTTACTGCAAACAGATTATATTAAATCTGTTAATGTATTTGAGCCACTCGGTGTTTTGAAATTTAGCAGACAAACCGGTCACATTCCAGGATATTAGTTCAAGGGAGCTCCCTTGACAATTGTTGGGGGGGCAAGTGGCCATAGTGGGGCCAGTCCTTATTTGGGCACCCCTGAATCTAACTAGGTGTGGGTTACACGGTATCAACTGATTCTCATTCAGAGGTACGCAATCCAAATGCTCACCATTATTAGACTCAATTTAATTGCCTTGTGGCCTGAAACTAACTGGCCATAGGAAAACTTTGCTGCCTTGTACTATCAAGGTTTGCGAAAGGATTTAAAAGAACTTATTGTCCCAATCGATCCACAACTAAGAACTTGTGAGGATCTGATTGCTCTACATCTTAGATTAGATCATCGAGTTGCTGACAGGAAAGGTGATCCACAACTAAGAACTTGTGAGGATCTGATTGCTCTACATCTTAGATTAGATCATCGAGTTGCTGACAGGAAAGGTGATCAAAAGATACTTGAATTCAGGTATAATATGCATCCAAAGGAAAGGAGTAACAATATCTCACCAGGTACCAGTGTACCCATGGGAAATTGTGGTGTCCATAAACCTCTCACACAAGAAGAAAAAGATGCCAATCACAAAAAATGCGTGTGTTTATATAGCGGAAAGAAAGGCCTCTTTGTCAAAGAATGTTTAGCACTCCCAAGAGGAGCATCCTTTGGAGATTACTCGGTTCAGAAACTGGGAAACTAAATGACTCCAGGAGCAATAATGGCACTTCCTCGAGTATCAATCGCACTTCTCCTGATCAATCGGTGGCTAATACCCTTCAGATCTTGGCCATGCACCTCGTTTTGAATGTACAGTTTACCATAATTCCGTCTCTGGATGGGAAAGTAGTGTTAATGGTCGATTCAGGAGCCACTTGAGCTTTATTTATTAAGCTTTTGCCTTGAACTTACAGATTTCAGTCATAACCAAAGAGGTACCAGAGATGGTTGAGGAGTAGATGGGGCACATCTGGAATCTCAGGATTAATAACACACTCTACTGTTAGAATAACTATGATTTGTCAAACTCAAAATCAGGTTCACACAGAATCAATATCTTTGGTGCTATTGATGATCTCCAGCTTGAAGTTATTCTAGGTATGCCTTGGCTCACAAAGCACAATCCTACCATTCTTTGGGCCAAAAGAAGTATAGCTTTCAACCCAGAATGGTGTCATCAGGAATTTTTAACATATAAGGGCGATGGTTTCTGGCCTATTCCTCAAGCAAACAATAAGAACAAGGCCAATTATATAGCTACAGCTGCTAAACAAGATACATAATTACCTTCTATGTATGAAGAATTCTGGAACGTCTATAATGAGAAAAGTGCTGGGACTTTGCCCCCCATCGGGCCTATGATTGTGAAATAGATGCTCCAAGGTACCAACATTTGTTGCAGCAGGATTTATGCTCCTGTGGAACAGCAAAGTAAACACCTATGTGACTATTTAGACAAATAATTAGCCAATGGCTTTACCCGGCTATCGAAGTCATCAGCTGCATCTCCACTCTTTTTGGTGCCTAGGAGCAATGAAGAGTTGCGTATGTGCATTGACTATCGCACACTTAATAATATTACCATCAAGAATCGTATCCATTGCCATTAATTCTCATGTTCTTATATCAAGTAAGAACAGCTACTATTTGCACAAAGTTGGATTTACGAGGGGCATACCATAGTGTACGAATTCGAGCAGAGGACGAATGGAAAATGGTCTTTTGAACTTGTATTGGTTTGTTCGAGTATTGTGTAATGCTGTTTGGACGGTGGCATTATAATTTTTTGTGAACAATGTGCTCCGAGAATATCTTGACAAGTTCGTCATTGTTTAGATTGATGATCTCTTGATTTATTCTGCTTCCTTGACAGAACATGAAAAGCATGATAAGATTATCTTAACGACCTTTTCAAAAACATGGGCTTTTCTGAACACGTTCAAAAGGCGCATTCCACTTGTATAAAATTGAATTTCTGAGAATTATTATCTGACCATAGTGAATTGCCATGACTGATAGAAAGGTGCAAGCCATTGTGGATTGTCCTGAGCCAAAATCAGTTAAAGACATCCAGTGCTTCTTAGGGTTTTCAAACTTTTACAGACGCTTTATTAATCACTTTTTAGCCAAGACAATTCCTTTACCCACCTCTTGAAGAAAAGGGTAAAATTCCATCAGACCCCAGAAGCTAAAATTTGCATTTCAGGAGTTAAAGAAGGCCTTTGTAACTGCTCTAATCCTCAGCCGTCTTGACATCACCAGCCTTTCATTGGAGAGGTAGAAGCCTTTGACACTGCCATTGGTGCCATTCTTTGTCAACAAAATGCAAAACCATTCAGCAACACCCAGTTGCATTGCTCTCAAAGACGTTTCTACCAGCCAAGGTACATTACAATGTGGCAGAGAAAGAACTATTGGCTATTCGCCTGGTATTTAAAAAATGGCGTCATTAATTACTTGGTGCAAGATATCCAATCACAGTCTACACTGATGACCACAACCTACAATTCTGGCGGTGTGCACAAGTCTTGACCCTGAGACAACTGTGTTGGACGTTGTTTTTTGCAGAGTTCAATTTTACCATTACTTTTAGACCTGGAAGTGGCAATATTAAAGCAGATGCTTTATCACGTTCAGAAGAGGAATCTTATAAAAATCAATGAGCCAATAAATCACCATCGATAATTCCCGAAAACCAGATTGTGAGGGCTACCTTGTCAGATCATTTTCTACAAATAATCAAACAGATAATGCTTGTACTAAAAAAAGAGAATGGCAAAAAAGAGATAAATAGAGGTCTATGTGTGCTGAATTACCCTTCCACAGCAATCTGTTATATGCCCCCTTCAGACCATTGCAAAAAAAAGTTCTTTAATGGTGCCATAATCAACCATTGGTAGGGTATCCTGGAACAGTCAAAACTCAAGACATTATCAGTAGAAATGACTGGTGGCCCAGCTGGTAAAAGGAAACTACTACTTAAGTACAGAATATGTGAATGCATCTGTATCAGTAAAAAAACAAGCACAATGTTGCATTCCTAGGCATATGTATTTGATTGTAACAGTACATATGTATGGTGTAATTTAAGATAAACTGTATGCAACCACTTAACATGGCGCTACCTTTTTATTCCCTTTCTAACTCTGTGTCCTTTGTCAGTTTCTAGTGGCCGCCATCCTCCGACGACACTATAAAACCGGCCAAGCACAGGCAACATGAGTAGATTATTCTGAGGCATGTCAGGAGTTGGAGCTGTGAGAGTGGCGGCTTCTTTCCAGGTCGGTCTGCAGGGATCAGAGGGTCTTGATCCACAAACTCAGAGGCAGGTAGGATCCAGCCTGTTTCCTTCGCATGAAGAGTTTTGAATTTTTTGCTGAGTGGAGGAACTTGGCCAGGCTTTGTTGTGCTGCAAGAGTAGTCCCAGGGCAAATTTGCATCATAGACCTCGTCTCTGGGAAGGACCTGGCCTGGCAGTTCAGGCTGGACTGTTCCCATTGGGCACATGGTCAAGACTGATTTGCATATGGTTGTGTTCAAAGTGGAATGGCATGGTGAACAAAAAACAATGGATTTAGGCCCACATCATTGTACTGGGTGAATGTATGGCATTCTGTTCATCAATTGTTTTTGTATTTGTGTCCCAGTAGTAGACTCCCTGCTAAGGAAGCTACTGCATTGGAACGGCGTGCTGCTGAATTATCCTAGAAGTCAGACAATCATAGATCGCTAATTGTTGGTGATCCTGACTAGAAGCAAGACTATTATATTTGAGAATCTCGGTCGGAACTTTTCCCAATAAACCAGATTAATAGAGATCAGCATCGGACTGCGGCCTTGAGAAATTTGTAAGAGATTAGTGGATGCGGCTTCCCTGGATCCTCTTGGTCATTAACCGTTTCTTTCATATATAGAGGGATTCTACTCTTGAACGGATAGTGTGTATCTGACACTCGTATTGAATCGATGTACGGGAAATGATCTGTTATACTATAATCTTGTTTCAACGTCCACATGACTAAAGTATGGCAATAATAACAGACAGGAAGAAGTTAACCACTGGTATGAAGTATATGCCCTGAGGAAGGCTTTGCCGAAACGCGTTGGTTTTTGTAACATCTGTAATCAGTGCTCTCAAGATTAAACACATATGTTTAGTTACATTTGTGACGGGTCAACTATATTTTTTAGGGTATTTTGTTCCAGGTCTTGTCTCCTAACCCTTTTCACCTTTCAGGGTGGAGACACACTATACATTGTCTGGTGGTTGAAATATGTTTTCATTGACGCTATTGTATTTTTGAATTATTCTTATCAAATGAATGTATTTTTATGATATCTATTTATGTATGTATCTTTGTGATTTTTTACAAAAATATATTTTCTTGATCGTATAACAAATGAAGTAAAAAATAAAAAGATAAAATATTTTTCAAGATATATATATCAGACAGTTTTCTGTCTCTCATTGTGGTCCAAATATATGAGTGCGTGACGTGCTCTATATGTGCACTGAACCCGGTGCAAAATCTTTTTCCAAGTAAGTTATTTCCCTGTGAGGATTTTATCCAATGGGCTAAAGAACGGTGATGGATTAGGCCCAGATCTTTTGACTGGGTGTGAGTGTTTGATTGATTCGGATGCTCCGTCCATCACCACCCCCTTTTGTACCGGTTTTATCCAATTATACAGGGGCCTCTGTTTTTTCCAAAAAAGTAGACTTCCTGGGATACAGCTACTGAGCCATCCCCGGGGGATGACATCCCCGGGGCCATTAGTGGCTCAGAGAGGAGGGTCGCAGGGCACCCCTCCCTTTTTTCAAAGTTAGCTGTCATGGGGGATGGGCCCCTATGGCCTTTTTAAGCCCTAGGGAGAGGGACTGTGTGGTACCCTGCCCCTTTTTAGTGACTTTCGCCCCATGAGGGTGGCCTCCCCAGGGTCTATAAGGATTCGGGGACGGGGCTGCGTGGCCCCCTCCCTTTTTTCAATGGATTTCGGCCCTGGAGGTGAGGGGCAATGTACCCTTTTCTCTGGGCCTATAAAGGCTTGAGGAGGGGAGAAGTACACCCCCTACAGATATTTAGCACAGATTCAGGCCACAGGGAATGGGATACCTAGGGACAAATATGGCTTGGAATAGGAGCACCACGTGCACCCTCCCCATAATTGCATCAGGAGGGCAATCACGTCCGTCATTTTGTTTTTTGGGGTTTGTTTTTCCTGTGGGAACCCTGTGGGATTTTGGCAGAAACTGACAACTTTATTTTTGATTTCAGCCCTCTGGCCCCCCCCCCCCATGGAGGCTAGGGGACAGGGTATACCTAACCTCTCCCCTTATAGCTTTTCCTTTACAATTTCTGGACAGGGGAATACCTCCCCGAGTCCTGTATTGGCTGCTGAAAGCAATTTTCTCATATTGCTGGCAGCCAATCAGAGCACTCACTCCTGCAAGAGTCTGACTCCTGCAGGACCAAATTGGCCCAAGGAAAATAAAGCTTCCTGACCCGATCAGATTGCTCCCTTTATAAATTGGCATTCCCACAAGAGGCTTGTGAGCCTCTCACATACCCAACCTTCCATATATCTATGTTATTTTTTCCTTAATTTCTTAACAACTACTGAATGGATTTACATTAATCCACAAAAAGCACAATCTGTGGACCAAGATCTAGCTTACTGCCAGATTTGGTGTAATTCCATAAGCAGTTTTACTGCAGCCCTCCCTAAAGAAGTCTATGGAAAATACATGGGGTATACCTTTTGGGACCCTCCTATATATATAAATATGTTTTGAAATTTATACCCTGTGGTTGGATGTGTGGTGCTGGACTCACTACAGATCCTATTGGGTGTAGTAACTTACACTTGGAAATTTGGCTCCACCCCCTATTTTAGTTAACTTAACACTTCCACCTATGGTGAATAGCCAAAAGTAGTAAAGTTGCTCAAAAGTGTACATTTACCTTTGTGAATTAGGCCCAAAGAGAGAAATGTTGAAAATTAGGAACGAGGTGTTACTTGATGTTGAGAGGGAGATAAGTTAAGGAAGCAAGTCTGGATGGGTCAGTATATCTATAGAAGTCAGTAATAATGATATTGAACAGAGCTTTCCCTCCAGGGCATGACCTAGGCAAGATCTGGTGATAGAGAGAATTACATTTAATACCATACTCCAAGAGGATAAATAGGATAACAGGAGTGGAATGTGACGAGGAACAGGGTGTGTAGTGTATTTGTGGGTGTTCTGACATGGTTAGGTCTAACCAAACTTTTACAAAATGATGCCAATGGTAACAATTCTTTTTTAAGACAGGTACCACTAATTAACTGTCTTAGGTTTAAAAAACCTACTTCATGGATTCATCAAAATATCACTCTATCTCGCTTCATCCATTTACTATCTAATCAATAATTCGAATAAAGCAAATCTTGGTTTGAAAACTTGTTTTAGTAAACCAATTTTTTGTTTTACCTGTCTTAAAAAAGATCCTTAGAATTGTTACCAAAGGCATTGTTGGAACTGGGGTCACCAGCTCCCCGAGGGTAGCATGGCACGAGCGGGTAGGCATCCGAAAGCTTATGTGTAAAGCGACCATACAGCACACGCAACCACTGAGACAGTAAAAATGGGCATGCAATGAGTGACACTACTCCAGTTAGTTTGTATAAAAAATTAGATAACTTTTATCTAGAGCAGAGTCAGGGCAATCAAGCATTACAGTGTCAATTACTTATTACTTTTCCTTCAGGATACATATGTTCAACACTTTGTAATAAACATTCAGAGGAATAAATATTAAATATCAGATAAATATTGATTAATAGATAATATTAAGTATAGATAACCACAGGCCTGACCGTAGCCTTGCTTCTTGTCATCACCTGTAAGGAATACATCACAAAAGGCAACTAAATCACATTACATCATATTAGATCTGTAGGCATTTTACCCACTTCTCACCAAGCAAGGGTGAGCGTTATACAGCAGAAAACATGTAAATAAATAACTGTAGGCTTCCAGCAAGTGTAGCGCTAAGTGGGAGAAAAACATTCATTAAGAATAAACACCCCCTTGTGCAGGATTAACCATCTCCTTAAGCATTCTAAAACAAGGCACCCAGCAAGGGTGAACATATCATTATGCTAGTAACCACTTTTCTGAGCAGAAGTAAACATTTACTAACAGGTAAACCATGCATAAGGCCTAGGCTAAACAGAACACTAGGAGGAATATGGATAATCCCTGGGTTTGGGCCTAGCCCTAGCTAATGCTCTTCATCCTGGTACTGTAGGCATTCTATTACATCCTCTAATCAGGGGTTAACCTTTTACGAATTGAGGCCTATAAACTATGTGCCTTGGGACCTCTAAAACAGCCCAATGCTAGGGAAAACATTTCCTTAAACTAGAGTAGCCTCTCTTCAGCTAGAAATAAACAGTTCCTTAGGCAGAAGTTAGGACATTTCATCAAGTAAGTATCCCATAAAAAGGCACAACATTTCCTGAGCAAGAATAGGCATCCCCTTAGGTAAACATCCCGTTAGGTTAGAGTAAAGGGAGCAATTCACCAATGCAACACATACAATAAAGGCATAGCCTTTCATTACTTCCTAATCAGCATTTCATTTTACACTGGTAGGCAATGCATCAACATTTCTCTAGGCATGGATAAATCAATGAACCCGCAGGGGGATTTCTCCTTGTGAAACTCAGTCCCTGCCGAGAAGCAATCTGACTGAAGTAATTCCACAGCTAGGGACTACTTCCTCCTCAGTCCAGTCACGAAATGAGCAATTTTGGGGTTTCTTATACTGTCATTAAGGGCTATTGCCCATGTAAAAAGGGGGGGCCTTCTACAAATAATTAGGACCCACGGGGCTCATTGACAGTGTTCCCAATCACACAGGCTCTCAGGGCCAGCAGGGCCCAACTTCAACTTTCCCCCGCGGAGGGGCGAACTCGGCGCCTTCTCCGGCCTTCCGCCCACCTCCCCGGGGATTACCTGTCTCTTCGGCCTTTCCAAGGCCCTTGCGTAAGCCTGGGGGAGGGCTCCGGCTCCTCTGGAAGCCCTCACGAAGATTAAGCTGGCCTCGGGAGGGAGGGGGGCCTTCTGGGGAAGCCCGCCCGCTCAGCTGCTCCTCCCGAGGCTGGAGGGGGCTCCTGCACTCTCGCGAAGCCCTCCGGCGAGGACAGGCTGTTCCCGGGCCTTCTGTAGTGCTCACGGCCCGGGAACCAATCAGGATTCGTTTTTTTTAGGGGCCCGGCCACACGGCCAATCACTACGCGGCGGGGGCGTGGCTTGACGCGCCCCCGTCACGTGAGGCCGGCAGAATGGCTTCCCCGGCTTCAGGCCTCGTCGGGCCTACTGTGGCCTGATTTCGCGGCGGCCCTCTCCTGGTCCCGGGGGCCACCGAGGGACTCTCCACGTTCGGGCAAGGACCGCGGCGGCAAATCAGGGCCCTGGGCGCACCGGATGATAGCGCCTCACACGACCACTCTCCTGGGCCGGGCGCGGCCCACAGCAATACGGCGGCGGCCCTCTTCTGGCACCGAGGGCCGCCGGGGCACACAACAGCGCTCCGATGTCGCGACTGGGTCCTTGGCAAAGCGGCAAGGGCCGTGGTGGTAAGTGCTTCTGCAGTGCCTCGACAGGGGACACACAGCGCCTGAGGGCGAATTGGCGCTTAGCAATAATAGCGCTAGGAAGGCCACAGCAGCCCTGACAGTGCAGCGCTTGGGGGCAATTTCATAGCGCTTAGAGGCACAACAATTCTAGCAGTCCACAGCGCTTCTCAGGGGCACCATAGGAGAGCACTGATTAGGCAGGACAGTCAGATTTGCAGATCAGAGGAGACAGGACAGGTAGTTCAGGGTGCTAGCGCTAGGGAATAAGAGCACTTAGCCAGCAGACAGTTCATTTAAGTTGGAATCAGATCAGCAGGACCAACAGGACAGGCCACACAACAGTGGCAAACCAGCAAAAGGGGGGTCCCAGGTGGCATCAAGGAGCGCGGGGAGCGACACAGCGCCAATACCTGGTTGTCTTCTCAAAAGTCCTGTGGTGATCTGGTTCCTTCTCGGCGCTTTACGTTTCTTGCGCCCTGGTAAATTACAGTCTCTGGGTTCCCTGAAGGGGGGGGGGGTTGAGTTGATGGCAGTATCCAATCCCCTCAGCCGGTCTCCTCAAGTGGCCCCTGGGTTCTCCTCCCGCCGGGCCAGATCAGGGGGCAAGTACAGGATCCCTCAACACTTGGTAGGCAGCACCTAGGCCCTGTCACTCCCAGTGTCATAGGTCCCTGTCTAGACCCCACTGCCTAAAACTCCTGCGTAGGTTCTTCCCCAGGTCTGTGCTCCCTCAATCTGACAGGAAAGTTTCCCTCCCTTTCCTTATATAGTGCCAGTTGGCAGTGGCAGTTGGTGCCACCTCACCTGTTCCAGAAGGTTCCAGGAGGTTCTAGGAGGTTCCACCATTATGGCTATGGACAGGCTGGCAGGCTAGTATGGATACATTGTTTGAGGGTTCTAGCCAGCTCCTGACTACTAGAATGCGCCCACAAAGACCGCGCTGCAGTAGCAGGGGTCAGTGGCAGCCATGTTAGGGGAAGTGGGCACCTGCACCTTAACATTAGTTTAACATTACGCAGGGCATCTCCACTACACAAGGCCTATACCCTTTTATTACAATGGGGGACATCCTAAACTAAGGAAGTAAAAAGCGAAAAATTTCATTTTGTAAAAGTTTGGTTTATATTCCCGAATGCCTAATTGGTTTAACGGGTAGCCCTCTTGATAATAGGAGATGGTTAGGTCTAACAGCAGGATATCACACAGACTACATGAGCACCATCTAGTGTCCAGAAGGCAGAATCCTGACAGGTGACACTTACAGCTTGTTTCCCAATTACGAAAAAGTATATAAACATAATCACATCACATGCTTTATTAAAGGAAGGTGTACAGTTTGTATCAGATCCAGCACAAAATACATATTATGGTATTCTCAAGTGTGCATCTCCAACTCAAAAGCACACTTTAATACTGTGGGACTAAACTACGTATGTCAACAAAAAATGCAGAAAACTACATATACCATAGCAATAATATAGCAGAGCTTTTAAAACCTTGTGTTGGTTTAAATAATCGTGTCTATCTGTTATCTAAACTCCCAGCGAGAGCAGCTCTTCAGAGATGTTATTCTACAGACTTACAGCCCGCAGTAGCGGGCTATACCGGCTAATAAAGGCCCGCTGCAGCATTAAAGGCCTGAGCAGAAGGCGAAGGACTTTAACAAGGCAGCGGGACATAATACCCAGTATAGCCCTGCTACGAGTGGCTATAAGGTTATTATAACATTCTTATAACCAACATAAGTGTCCATGGGCCTGAACATAGAGAGAGAAAGAGACTACCTCAGTGACATCTGTCTCTAACAATATTTCTTACAAATATAAGACATCGGTAACATCCTTAGGATTTAAGGAAGCAGTGCACAAAGAAGAAATGTTGTTTCCCATCACTGTAGTTGCTTCTTTGTGCAGTGCAATTTTGTTTCCCATCTCTCCTCTCCACCAGCTGTACATCTGGAGGTATATCTAGTGTGACATGAGTTGGTGTAGGACACTGTCATCAGGTCCACTGTATCATAATGTATGCCACACTATGGTAATATCACAAGGATTCCCAGATGATGAAGGGCGGTATAGAGTGGTGACTGATGGCTTCCTTAAATCCTGAGGATGCTACTGATGTCTTATATTTGTAAGACATATTGTTAGAGACAGATGCCACTGAGGTAGTCTCTTTCTCTCTCTATGTTCAGACCTGTGGACACTTATGTTGGTTATAAGTTAGGTGATTGGGGGTTGTGTCTGCGCCAGGTCTCAAAATATCCTCTAGGACCCTTCTCTATCGTATTGTTCTTTATTATAACATTCTGCCACTAGAGGGCAGAATGTTATAACAAATAAAACAAAGCCTTCAGAGAGCGCAAGGGGATTGAAATCCCCTCAGGCTCCCTGAGGCCTTTGTTCACAGCCGGAGCTGTGAACAAAGAAACATTAGAATGTTGGAGCTCCGGGCTTATACCAGCCATTATAAGCACGGAGCACTCCATTGTTTTCAATGGCGCTACCAACATTCCAATGTTCTAATATAGCCTTAAAGCCCGCCGTAGCAGGCTATACCGGCTATTAAAGGCCCTCTCCAGCATTTGGCGAAGGCCTTTAACAAGGGAGAGGGACTTTAATAGCCGTATAGCCCAGCTATGAAAGGCTATAAGGCTATCAGAACATTCTGCCACTAGAGGGCAGAATGTTCTAACAAAAAAGAACAAAGCCTTATGGGAGCATGAGGAGATTAGAATCCCCTCAGGCTCCCTGAAGCCTTTGTTCACAGCCAGTGCTGTGAACAAGGAAACATTGGAATGTTGGTGCTCCAAGCTTATACCAGCCATTATAAGCCTGGAGCACTCCATTGTTTTCAATGGAGCTCCCAACATTCCAATGTTCTAATATAAGTTATGACACGGGAAAGGAATATCATAAACCAGCTAAAATATGTATCTGGGTGGGCTTTGAGTTAGGACAAGTACCAGTTTTGATAAATTATAGAAGCCTTCTGGAAATGTTTGGATTGTATCCTCTACTATTAATCTACCATATAAAACATTGTCCTGAAAACATTGGTTGAAATTGCATGTGTATCCACCAAAATGTGTTAATGTTTTTATGTAGAGTTTACTGGACCTGGATATAACAGTAGTAATGTTACATGCCATTCACTGCAGAGCAGTGGATCCTACGTAATCCTACGGCCCCCTACGTAATCTTTATCGCAATTCAGGGATCCCTGCTAAATCATTATTGGAATCGAGGGATCCCAGCTTAGGCAATTTTGATAATTTAAACAACAAAACAATACAGAATGATACAGGAACAAGCATTAATGATGATTAAATATTTTATTTAATTCACAAACAAACATAAAAGTATCAAAAGTTAAATTTAAAATTTGAAGGTTGGAGCCTTTTGTCTGTACTGTATTCTACATGATGCACTTGCAATGCTCCCACAAATCATTCTGAGGATACCACCTCATTTTTAGCCTCCAATTTTATATTCCTTCACACTACAGAACGTTTCAAAATTAAACATTTTAAATGTTGCAACTTTATTTAATCACATTTTATTAAGAGGTACATTTTTAACCCTATTACTTGCTGTAAACCTAATAGCCTGGAATCTACGGGTTACTCCTGCTCACAATGCAAGTTTACTATCCCTGTTGTTCTCAAAGCATCTCAACCTCCCCCGAGTGTTCAATACCAGCCCCCAACTATTTTAAAAGCTGCTTTAATTAATTGCATATCGCTCCCAGCTCACGCCACTGATATCTGGCTTTCGCTTGACACCCATAAATGGGACATATTGTTTCTTACAGAAACCTGGATTAAAGACTCGTCGAAACCGGATATTAACCTGGCTATTCCTTCTGGTTACTGTTTCGCTGGCATTAACCGAGAAAACTCTAAGCCCGGGGGGGGTCTCGCCATAATTGTCAATTCTCACTTTAAACTGAACCTTACAAAAATTCCCAATCACGGCCTTATCGAAGCCGCTTACTTCACGATTATGGACTCGGCAAATATCATTTGTGCCGGTATCCTGGTTTATAATCCCCCTGCAGCTGCCGTCTTCTCTCTCAATGCTTTGACGCATTCTATTGCTGACTTCTCACTCAAACACCCCCACTTTACTGTGTTGGGAGACATTAATCTCCATATTGATAATCCTTCTTGTACAAAAGCCTCTTCTCTGTTGGAAACTTTACAAGGACTTACCTTGCCCCAATTGGTTATAGGCCCGACTCACATTGCAGGTCACACATTAGACCTCATCTTTTCTAATCATCCTGGTATATCTGCCCTTTCCCCTTCTCCCCTGACCTGGACTGATCACTTCCTTCTTCCCTTCACCATCACTTCTCCTTCCCTTCCTCCCCCCTCCTTTCTTCACAGAGACAGGGGTCACAAATGGACCAAAGTCACCTGTGAGTCCTTAGAAGCTCGTCTTCAATTTCAACTTAACCAGCTGGAAGACCTCGACAATGAAACTGTAAGATTTAATTCGACCCTTTCCTCGGCTCTTGACTCGGTTGCCCCTCTTGTTCCGCTGTCTTCCTCCAGATCACGTCCATCCGCCCCTTGGTTTTCCCCCCTGCTTCGTGAGGAGAAGAGCAAGTGTAAACAGTTGGAACGCAAATGGAGACAAGATTATGACTCTTCTGCTAAACTGGCCTATAAATCTGCCCGGAACAAATTCCATAAACTGAAACGCTCTACGATGAGAGCTTACTTTTCCAATCTTATTCAACAGGCGCAGAACTCTTCTAAAACTCTTTTTACCATCGTGAAAGACTTTGTAAATCCCCCTGCCACGAAAACCCAATGCATCCCTACTCAAGATCTTTGCAACGGACTTTCGGACTTCTTTCAGGACAAAATAATCAAACTCTCTTCCTCCTTTGATACTGCCCCACCTCCCCACCTTTCCAATACACCTTGTCCCATTCACTGCTCATTTAATTCCTTTAATGAGCTTACCCCTGACCAAGCGTTGTCCCTGCTATATAAAGTCAAGTCCGGTTCCCCTTTGGACCCAGTCCCTGCTAAAGTCATGGGCAATCTTGCCCCTGTTTTAGTAAACCCTTTTCTCTCTATTTGGAACTCCTCCTTGTCTCGCGGTCGATTTCCCTCAGTTTGGAAACAAGCCAGGCTAATTCCCATTCTGAAAAAACCCGGCGCAGACCCTTCGCAATTCAGCAACTACCGGCCCATATCACTCCTGCCTAAACCTGCTAAGGTACTGGAGAAAGTGGTACAGAAACAGTTGGCTCAGTATCTTGAATCAAATCAGCTGTTACAAGATTCCCAGTCCGGCTTTAGAACCGGCTACAGCACCGAGACGGCGCTGCTAGAAGTCTCGGAAACTATCAGGGAATCGGTGGATAGGGGCGAGGAGGCCATGTTGGTCCTCCTCGACCTATCCGCTGCATTTGATACTGTATCCCATAACATACTAGCAACCCGTCTACAACAGCTTGGGATCGGTGGCACAGTGCTGGCTTGGACCAAATCCTTCCTGTCTAATCGGTTTCAGAGGGTCACGATGCACCCATTTGAATCAGAGGACAAACCCCTCATGTGTGGCGTGCCCCAGGGCTCCGCCCTAAGCCCTTTATTGTTCAACACCTACGTGGCCCCTCTTGCCAAGGTAGTAGAATCTTGGGGTGTCAGGGTGGTCTCTTATGCTGATGATACTCAGCTTGTTTTTTCATTTAGAGACCACTCTGATTCCCGTTTTTCCAACTTCAGAAACTGCCTTGGAAATATCTGTACATGGATGTCAGCAAATCACCTTGCTCTTAATACCGACAAAACTGAGGTTCTTTTCTTCAGCCAGAAATCACCCCCCCCTGCAATTCTTTGGTGGCCCACAGTCTTGAATCCCCCTCCTACGCCAGTACAGGCCGCCCGCAATTTAGGCTTCACATTTGACAACACCTTGTCTGGCAATTCCCAAGTCAACAAAGTTGCGGGGGCTTGTTTTACTAAAATGCGCATGATCAGGAAGATTTTCCCCTACCTCCCTCAATCTTCCCGCAAAACGGTGGTCCAGGCACTTATTACAACACATTTAGACTATGCTAACAGTCTTTATGCAGGTGCCCCCCAATATCTGATTGACCGCCTGCAAATTGTCCAAAACGCCGCAGCTCGGCTCATTGGTAATATTCCTGCCCGTACTTCGGTCAGAGCTTACCGGGATGAGCTTCATTGGCTCCCCATAGCCCGGCGTATCGACTTTAAGATCTTGATTTTGGCATTTGGTGCAATTCATGGAACTGGCCCGTCTTACCTGAGTAAACGCCTTAAAATCTCATCTTCAGTTAGACATCTTAGATCTAACAGCCTTCGCCTACTGATCGTCCCAAGATTCAGGCTTTCCCGAAGCGGCGGCAGAACTTTCACCGTCACAGCTGCCACGCTCTGGAACAGCCTACCTCTGGATCTCAGGTTCATTGAATCCGAGTCAGTCTTCCGACGTAAACTCAAAACCTGGTTGTTTACTAAACGGGCATAAAGTTTTTTTCAGCATCTCTTATTCTTCTCAGTTGGATTTGTACCTGGTACCTTCCTCGGGGGACATTCAGGTAATCTTAGCGCCGGGGCACCTCCGCCGGAGGTAGCCGTGCGCTTTACAAGCTTCTAAATAAATAAATAAATAAAATAATTTTGTGAGCAGTTGCAGAGCCCCTGAGCAGGCATCGCAGACCCGTGGGGGTCCCTGGTCCATGGGTTAAGAACTGCTGCTGTAGAGTATCGTCTGTGATCTAGGAACTCATTTTTTATTAATGTGAGTATTTACGAATGATAGATGTATGGAAGATAGCTTTTTTTGTTTCTTTTGTACTGCATCTGAAACAACTTGCACAGTCTAATATTTTATAATAATTATTGTGAATGATGAGGTCTGTCCATATATTTTTTGCAATGAAGAAGCAAACTGCAGAGCGTCACCAATGTAAAATGGATTCTCTGTGGGAAGGATTTGATTCTCCTCCCTGCCATTCATAATTGGTGTTCCATTTCTTGTTTAATTGTCAAGTTCAAACAAAGCATTGAGATTTTAATACTGATCTGCCAAAATAATGTGGCGGCAATATGAACTACTACAATATTTTGAAGGTAGAAATATATAGATAGAAATTTACTCCACATTAATGTATCTTGATTTATATATTACGTACTGGCGGTCCCCAGTAGGTAGTTATAGTTAGGACCTATTTTCCAAAGGAAATCTGCAACATTCTATTTGCAATAACTTTGGCACCGGTTGACGAATCTTCACAGAATTTTCAAAACTCATGGGGCGCTCTGTTCTGCTCCTATCCTGAAAGTTTGGGGGTGATTCAATAAGCAGGGGCCGAGAAAAAAGGGGGGTCCCAAAACATGTTTTCCCCATGCAATTTCCCATAGGAACCTTTAGTCGCAGCTACAGCTCGAAGGTAGTCCTTGGTTCAGACTCGTGCCTTTTTGTTAAATGGTGTTAATCTTTTCAGTAGTTGGATATTAAAGGAAAAATATATATATATGTCAGGGCGGAGCCTAACGACACATCTCATCGTGAGATCTGATTGACTGTCAGCACTTCATCCAAGAAGTGTTGGCAGTCATCTTGGGACCAATATACATGATAGCACTTCATTAAAAAGCATTGCAGTTAATAGAAGGTTTTAAGACTTTAGTTACATTATAAATCATTTGTTGATGGTAGCATACCCATTTTAAGAATTGTGGTGTGTTCCAAGGTGATTTTACCATATGAAAAAGCCTTCTGCTGGGATATCACGAATCATGTTTGAGAGAAAACTATTTTCTCATGCTTTTCCCACAGAGGTTTGGAAGGTGATCTATAAGCTAAACTGAGAGCATATTTTCAGTAAATTCACATTATCTTTTTCAGTCATGTGAGAATGAAGTCTGACATTCTCAGTAAAACATGTACATCCAACAAGGGCAGAGACTGTCAGTTGATTCTTTTGGGTTCTACTGCAGCTTCCCAGAGTGTTCTAAAGAACAACTAGAGTGCTAACAGCCTTACTTATGACAAAGGTATAGCACACCTGAAGCCATCTTGATTGGAATGAAATGGTTACTCTTAAAACATTTAATTTAAAAGGGAACAAAATGAGGGGTTCATTTTGCCATAGAAAGTATAATTAGTGCTGCAGAAAGGAAAATGATGGCACATTTTGAGTGACTTCTCAAATCCTCTTAATTTCATAAAAAAATGCAGACTGAAACATGTACTTTCAATACCAGCAACAGACTTCCCTTGTGAGCAGTAGCTTTACTACAGTGATCTAATGAGCAACTAGAGTGCTAACATTCAGAATTTATGGCAAATGTGTGACACATCTGAATGTCTTCTTGATGGAACCAAAGTAAAAAAACTGAAAAGTATTTCCTACTGAGGAGACTGCAGGAAATGAGGAAATGAGGAAACTTCATAACAAATAAGTCTCCCAAGATGGCCACCAGAGACAAAAGAGCCCAAATGTAGCACAAATATCACCCAGATATAGCCCAAGTATAGCCCAATGACAGAATTTCCCAGAGTGTTCTAAAGAACAACTAGAGTGCTAACAGTCTTACTTATGACAAAAGTGTGGAACACCTGAAGCCATCTTGATTGGAATAAAGTGGTAACACTTAAAACATTTAATTTGCAATGGAACAAAATGAGGGACTTCATTTTGCCATAGAAATTATGATTAGTGCTGAAGAAAGAAAAATTAGGGCACATTTTGAGTGACTTCTCAAATCCTCTTCTATTTCATTAAATAAATTCGGACATGCAGACTGAAACATGCACTTTGAATACCAGCAGCAGACTTCCCTGGTGAGCAGTAGTTTTACTACAGTGATCTAATGAGCAACTAGTGTGCTAACATTCTGAATTTATAACAAATGTGTGACACATCTGAATGTCTTCTTGATGGAACCAAAGTAAAAAAACTGAAAGTTTTTCCTACTGAGGAGACTGTAGTAAATGAGAAACCAGGAAACTTCATAACAAATAAGTCTCCCAGACGTGGGTTCGTTGCTCTTCATGCCACTGGTGTCAAACGTCATGTACCGTAATGCGCATGTGTTGCGAATGCGCGGGAGCAGGAGTCGCGGACTGGTCGCATACCAATCGCGCACATCACGTAATATTAAATGTATATGATGTAACTGAAAAACATGCAGCCATCGCACACCGTACGTGGATCCTTCATGACTTTTCTAAAATGGCGGCTAGAATCTGCACACCCACCATGATGTGTACGCAAGTCAACAGTTAGAAACTGTACAAAATCAGTACAAAAAAATAGGTATAACTACTATTACTCTTAAAAATTTGCATTGAAAAAACCTTTGAAATTCACTGAAAAAAACATAGGTTTCAGAGACGTTATAGTTAGAAATCAGCATTTAGAAAACCTTAGAAATTCACAGAAAAAAACATAGGTTTCAGAGGTGTTATAGTTAGCTGGACATTTCACTTGTACAAAACCATAGAAATACCTCCGTTATAGTTAGTTCTGCTAACTATAACTTGGGCGTCTGCAATGCACTGCTGATGATGTCACTGACATGGTCAGTGACATCACTGATGACATCACTGATGACATCTCAAATGACATCACGGATGACATCACTGATGACATAATCCATGTGACAATCTAATACACCTCATCATACACTAGTATAACCTTTCATCACTCACTGTAAAATACAGAGTACCATATTTAAAACCATTGACACACCAATACCATTTACTACATACCCACTCACTGATTCCTACGTCCACACACACAACTACCCATTCAACAACAGAATCACTTATACATGCAGTCACTAATTAATAGAACACTATCAAATGCACGTATACACATATATAGACATTGACACATCAGCAGTCATCTTAGTCAGTTATACAGTCATCCTACTCACTCATGAAAAAAATAATCACACTTACATTTACTCACTCACACAATTATACACACAACACCTTATTTATTCAAACACATATTAACTCATAGTTAATATGTTAAAAAATCACCATTACAATGATACACTCATTCATATAGTTACTCTCACAATCACTGACTCTTACATATACTTATTTATATACACCAACTCTCACATACAATGCCTTTTATTTTTTTTACTTTGTTGATGATGTACAACTAAAACATATATTCGCTCATAAATGCACAAATAAATGCACTCAGTCACCCAAACTTTCCACGTCCACTCTTAAACCTATGCACCTAGTCAATCAACCATTCACACATCTATGCATAGAGTTACACACACCCCATCCAACCACACACAAACTCAGTGCCCCATACAAATACTCACCCAACTAATCAATAACTAATATACACACTCATGTAGTTAGTGACCAACTGATGCAGCATGGTATACAACAACAGAGACAGTGATGCACACATTCACATAGTTTAGTTACTAATCCATGTATTAAGTGAGGCACTTTTAATTACTCACTTAAACAGACAGTCAGACAGTTACTAAATCCTCCATACAGACCGTCATATATCCACTCAATCTTCAATACAGATTGGTATATCCATAATACATATTTCATTTTTAAACTAAACCACATTCACTGGATGATGTCATCAGTGATGTCATTTGAGATGTCATCAGTGATGTCATCAGTAATGTCACTGACCATGTCATGAATGATGTAATATGTGACATCATCAGCAGTGCATTGCGGGTGCGCGAGTTATAGTTAGCAAAACTAACTATAACGGAGGAATTTCTATGGTTTTTTACGAGTGAAATGTCCAACTAACTATAACACCCCTGAAGCCTATGTTTTTTCTGTGAATATATATATATATATATATATATATATATATATATATATATATATATATATATATATATATATATATATATATGACAACTGCATTCGTCCAACACGAACCGGCACTCCCCAGTAACTCAGGGCACCACCGATCCAGCAAAAACGAAAGCCGACCCAGCCATCAGGTGAAAAAGATGTGTTTATTCAAATAAAATGCATCGCGACCCGCATAACGTTTCGGCCTACCCAGAGGCCTTGGTCACATGACGCTGGGGATGGGGCAAGCCATTTTTAAAGTGCTAGTGCATGCTTGCGGAAACAAATGATTGGTTCATCACAGATTCCTGGTAATAGACATAGAAAACATGAGCAATTCTTGCAACTAATGTTTTTACCAATTTAAAATGCTCGTTTTGTAAAACCACCACAATATATCACATGTGTGCAACAAGTAGACAGGATATTTCAAATGAAAAAATTCCAGACAATATCTACAAACAATATCGCATCACATCAAATGAGTATGTAAACGAGTGTGCATAGATAGGGAGAAAACGATAAAAAAGAGAGAAATCAAGATTTATAGTTGTTTCCCTCTCTAAGATATAATAATCTAAAATCAATTTGGGGAATTGACACAATGTTCAATTATCCCAATTTTCTCACCATTCATTGATTTTCACACGCATGTTGTGATGATTAAAGCATTGATATTACCCAAGTGGGTTGGTCTAGCATGTCATGTCAAATAATTTTGTCGACCTGATCATCTGTGGCATACAGTTCTGAATACTGATCAAAATTTACACAAGTGTAAATGGATCAACCGCAAGCACCAAAAATAAAGTACATGGTGTCGTGAGCAGTGTTGACAAATAATAATGGCTAAAGATGAAAAAATCCCTCCCTAGATGGATAATGGGAGTATATTGGATTGGTGATTCAAAATTCATTTACTGGTGGGGAAAACCTGCATAAACAGTTCTGTTTCAGTTACATTTTGAAAAACAAGCCATTCCCAAGTTCTGGTGATGCTTGTGGTCCCAAGAATTTAGCTGTTATTATAGAAGTAAAAAGGAAAAACTGATTGAAACTACCTGGCACTTACAAGTGGGTATAAAAATCCACACTGGTGTTAAGGCCACAAGGAGCCTTGGTATCGAGATCCAGGATGTACTGTGTTTCGAGAGCTCTCAAAATAGCTTCACGGTTTCCACCTCTGCGTAGGGGTGGGACTGAGTCAATATCAAAGTATTTCAGTAAGTGACTTTGTTTATTGTGATGTTCCTTGAAATGCCGAGCCACCGGATAGGTAGGATCATCAGTGTTGATGGCCCTGATGTGCTGGAGTATCCTCTTGTGCACCTGCAGCTTCGTGCTACCGACATATCGCAGGGCACAGGGACACTCCAGCACATACACTGTGAACTCGGTCTTACATGTCAATTGTTTGGTAATCAAACGTGGAACATCTGAAAACGGTGTTAAATATTTAGTCACACTGACACCATGTTTGCAGGCTTTGCAAACCGAGCATTGTTTGAAACCATTGATGGCTTTATACCATGGTATCGAAGTAACCACCTCAGGACTGGATTTGACCAACGCGTCACCCAGTGAGTAGGATTTTCTACAGGAAATGTCAGGTCTTCCTGGCATAAGATGACCAATCACTGGATCAGAACTAATCAGATTCAGTTTTTAGAGACAATCTTCCTAAGAGCCTGAAACTGGCGATTGAAGGTTAATACCAGTCTCACCGGTTGGTTAGCGTTGTCAATTTCCATATTGGATGTTTTCCTGGGTTGCAAAGCTTTCTCTCTTGACATGGCATTAACTTTGCTGATGGCTAAATCTATTAGACTCAGAGAGTAACCCCTGGCTAAAAAACGGGCCTTACTTTGTTGTTGCACCAATGTGCACTGATCTTCCGTGCTACAAATACGTCGAATGCGCAGCATTTCCCCTTTGGTAATGCTGCGGATTAAGTGTGCCGGATGGTTACTCTTGGCATGTAGCAACGTATTTCCCGAAGTTGGTTTTCGAAACAAGGTGGTATGTAATTTGTTGTTGGAAATTACAATTTTGACATCCAAGAAATCAATGCAAGTTTGGCTCATATTGTGGATGAACTCCAAGTTGTAAACATTGTTGTTGAGTTGTGCAATAAAGTCGACTGCTTCCTGTTTGGTGCCCCGCCATATCAACAAAATATCGTCAATGTAACGATACCAATGGGGCACGCATTCAGCCATGATCAGAGAATGTATGCCCATGAGGACCTGCCTCTCCCAGTAGCCCATGTGCAAACAGGCATAACTGGGAGAGAAGCAGGCCCCCATGGCAACACCCCTGATCTGCTGAAAGAATTGGTTGTTAAATGAAAAATAATTATTACTCAAACAGAATGAAATCATAGCAATCAACATTTTGTTGTGTTCCACAAATTGCACAGATCTATTACCCAAAAACCATTGTACAGCTCTCAGTCCATCTAGGTGTTTTATGCTGGTGTATAGAGATGATACGTCAAGCGTGATCAACCAATACTCAGGCTTTCAATCCACAGTCTCAAGTTTTCTCAACAAGTCACTTGAATCTTGCACAAACGAGGGTAGGGCAGAAACAAAGTCTTGCAGAAAAAAGTCAATGTACTTAGTGACATTCTCCAGGAGACCATCCCTGGCAGAAATTATGGGTCTTCCCGGGGGTTTGCTAGCATCTTTGTGCACTTTAGGGATTAGGTAGAATACCGGCATCACCGGAAAATCCTTTTTCAAAAACTTAAATTCGTCTAAGCTTAGGAGGCCGGTACTTTTCCACCCCAACAACAGACTATTAAGATTGTTATGTGCCAATTTGATCTCAGAAAGTTCACACCTTTTGTAGCAGGAAACATCATTCAGTTGTTTATAAGCTTCCTCCAAGTACAACAATCGTGGCCAGAGAACAACATTGCCACCTTTGTCGGCCTGGCGCACTATGATAGAATTGTTGGTCTGGATTTTGTTGACCAAGTTGTAATACTTAGTGTTATGAGTCTTTACTTGATGTTTGGATCGAAGAGTAGAAATATGCAAACGCTTGATCCCATCTATCGCCAGATCGTGAAATATGTCTAGGTTATCATGAAGGGTTGATGGAGAGTAAGTGGACTTTGGTTTAAAGTCAGTTGGACATGGCGCATTGTAAACTACAGCCACATCTTGTGTCTCAGACAACGCCCCTTCAGCACCTAGTGAAGTTAGATCTTGGAGTAAATTGGCATCTTTAGCAATAGAGCCCAAAGTTGAGGGAGCTCCGCAAGTCACACCAGGTTTTGTCGATTGATGATGCGTCAGAAAGTATTTTTTGAGCTTGAGTTTGCGGATATATTTGAAAAGCTCGATTCTGGTTCTTGAATAACTGAAATTGTTCGCTAGACAATATGTCAAACCCAAGGAGAGAATTTCAATGTCTGAAGGAGTAAGCACAGTGGGAGTTAGGTTGATAACTGCTGGACCCTCCACCATGCCTTGTTCCTCTGTCCCCATTACTTGGACTTGTTCCAGCCTTTTTTTGGATAGAACTTTTTCTTTTTTGGTTGATCGCCCTCGTCCTGCTTTGCGGCGCTGTTGTCGCTTGTGGTTCCGTTTCTGTTTGGCTGTTGTTCGGCCACCCGCGGGCGCAGTGTGGCCCGCCTGTCTTGCCTCAGGCAGTTTACCTCCTGGCCCAGAGAGAATTTTGTAAACCCCAACCTGGGGTCTCTTGAGGTGCTGTCTGTATCAGAACCACTTCCTGGGACGGAGCTAATGTCAGAGCCAGACAAGTATGCAGATAGGGCCGAAAGGATATATATATATACTAGCAGCCCGTCCCGACGTTGTCCGGGAGCAATTAGGCTTCAGGGCCCCCGCCCGCCCCGACGTTGTCCGTGGGTCCCCCGGAGCCTTCCTCCATATATTGCAGTATTATACCTCTATGTTTAGTTTGTACACTTTTGTAACCTGCACACGTAACTTTTTCCTCCTCTAATGCACCGTTTGGCTCACTTTTTTAATGCTCCGTTTGCTTCCTCTTGCTACCTGCACACGTCAATTTTTCCTCCTATACCTCTATGTTTACTTTCTACGCTTTTGTAACCTGCACACGTAACTTTTCCCTCCTGTAATGCACCGTTTGGCTCACTTTTGTAATGCTCCGTTTGCTCCCTCTTGCTCACGATGTACGCTTTTGTAACCTGCACACTTAACTTTTTCCTCCTGTAATGCACCGTTTGGCTCACTTTTGTAATGCTCCGTTTGCTTCCTCTTGATCACGATTTTCATTTTTGCTTCATTTTTCTGCCGCTCACCGCTCCTAAATAAATAAATAAATACCCTACCTCATCCGCCGCTCACCGCTCCTCCCCGCCTGTCCGCCGCTCCTCACCGCCTGTCCGCCGCACCGCCTGTCCGCCGCTCCTCCCCGCACCATGTCCGCCGGTCCTCCTCGCGCTCCTGGACGCCGCTCCTCCCCGCGCTCCTCACGTCGGGCACGCACGTTGCGGCCGGCGCTTCTTCCAAGGGACTACTTTTTTTCTGTAAATTTTTTAAATAATGTATATTTATTACGTTTATAAAGCCTATGTCCATCTGCACACCCTGACGATTACAACGATGTATCGGGTGTGTGGATTGGCGCTGTGGTTCCCGAGTTTACCCGCCTCAAAGGTTCAATGTTCTTCCTTTATAATAGTAGTATAGATATATATATGGAGAGAGACAGACAGCCAGACAGACGAGATAGATAGACAGACAGGCAGGCAGGCAGGCAGGCAGACAGACAGACAGACAGACAGACAGACAGACAGATAGATAGATAGATAGATACATAGATCACAATTTTGTGGCAGGTCGATAATCGCAGCCTCGATATTGTGAATTCAAATTATTTCATACATTTAAATAAATAATGTTAGTCCCCTGATATAAGTACTCCGATGTGTGGGTTCAGAATAAAGAACGTTTTCTACTGCATCTGGCTTCCCTGAAAGCAAAGGCAGACACACTAATATTTGCACTATCCGAGTCTTCTATAAAGCCTCTTTTGCATGTCATCAGCATTTAATCCCCACTCTAACCTAATGATGTGATTGTGTTCTGTAAAAATTATGACCTGGCTATAACTAACTAAGAGTTCAGAAGGACTTTTAAGGTTCCTTCTCCACATCCGAGGCTCAAATACGTTTGCAGTGCTGCCTATTGAAGCAATCGTTTGTGCAAGCGTCTAATAGTTTGAGCTTACTTCACAAATACTGAAAAGGCGTCTTCAAAATCGCTTTTATGGGTGGTAATGAGGAAAGATATTAACAATAAAAAGAATAGTCATCACACATCATCCCTTTTATACTAATAAATCTAATGAAAATACACGAAGCTTGGGAAACCTCACAATCTTTGACGCATATCAAAATTATTTTGAAAAAACAACTGCGCACCACATTATTTCGATTCTGACCTCAAAGCCTCTTCGGGTTTGAGGCATACACGATTCATCTTAAATCAATATTCTCGAGGAGCCCTATAACCATACCTCGTCGTGGCCATTTCATTAAGATTTAAAAAGAACTACGCTAGGTTACGTTTTGGGCAATTCAACATTTGTGATCCGAAGCAGAAATGGAATGAAAGCAGATCACCCGGGGAATGCAGATTACGCAACTGCAGACCGGAAAACCTGGCTCACATATTAAGCTGCTGTCCAAGTCTCCAAGAAAACTAACACCTTAATAATTCCATACTTGAGGAAACTAGGTGTTGTACATTGCGTTGAGGCAGTAAAAGAAAGTTTTAACAGCAGTGATATTCAATATATAGTAAGGAGTATGAAAGTAGCACCCGACAATTTTAATACCAAATTCTCTCTATGGTCGAGTAATTATGTGCCTGCTAATTGGCGCCTCTACAACTAAGTGTTAGCAACCTCTAATTTCCAGTGACTGCTACTTGAAATCTTTGCCTATCATTAAGGCCACTGTAAATATGCGATTCTGAAGCTGCATCATTTACTGCACATTTATGGACTTGACGCATTTGCCACATGATCCTTCATCTGCTGCATAATTTGCATATTTTACCAAAATCGGAGTAAAAGTTACTGAAACAGAGGTGACACCTTTGATGTCGTGCAGTGGAAGTCCTTTGCAAAAGTTGACTGGTTAAATTCAATTTCCTATTGCTGTACTTGAGTGTTAAACAATAATACTAATGTGGAATGTTTTCCCATAGAGTGGTGATGTGTATAAAAGACGAAATAATGCAGAAACACTGTGACAAAATGCGCTGCATTAAGCCGCATAATTTGCTTATTCTTGCTGCATAATCTAGTCAAACCTGCCACATAAGTTGCCCCTCCCGTGTTGCATGATAGAAGTGGCCATATCAGAAATGGGATAAATGAACTCCTGCCATACATTATAAGTACAAATCGAGTCACCAAGGAGTTCCATGACCATATAGAGACATTAGGCCTTTCTAAAATCATGAATTTCGGAGGAGACTTGCAATAACTTGATTAAGTATGGAAGAGAGTACTTTATGCCCAGAGAGGGTGAGAGGCTGGGGATACCCTGGCTTTGACAGGGTCCATCATGTCATTTTGTTATATGCTGACGACGTGCTAATCTACCTGAGGGATGGGGCGACGGGGATGCATCCGGTGCTGGCCATCCTGGACGAGTTTGCAGCTTTTTCAGGCCTGCAGGTGAATGGGAGGAAAATGTTTGTGTTCCAGCTTCACCCTGAGATGGGCAGACCCTTAAGCCTGCCGCCCACGATGTCTGTCCAATACTTGGGGATTCAGATTTACCATACACAGTCCGATCTGTTTGAGGGCAATCTGGGAGGGGCCCTGAGGGTACTGAGGCCTCAAGTGGCATTTTGGGGCACTCTTAAATTGCCAATAATGGCCCGTTTGTCCTTGTCTAAAATGATAGTCCTGCCTCGGCTATCGTATTATTTTGGTGTTCTTCCAGTCCTGATCCTGAAATCCTGGTTTAAGCTGTTAGATGGACTCTTAAGGGACCTGGTATGGGACGGTGGCCGCTATAGGGTGTCGCTCCAGACTCTACGTCTTTCGATTTTAGATGGCGGTTTGGGGGCCCCAGACTTTGAGGTCTATTACTTGGCGGCCCAGCTTCAGTGATTGTCCAGGTGGTTGGAGGGCAGAGACTTGAGCTCGTACTCGCTTCCAGCGGGAGCGACCTTTTCTCAGTTGATCCCCAGGCTATTAAATAAGCATCAGAAGCTACACCATATGGGTACTCTACTCTCAGTGGCGGTGAAGTGCTGGGATACATGTTTATTCTGCGCCAGGGATAGGTTACAGTACGCTCCAAGTCTCCCCCTCAAGGGGATTCCCAAGGCGGGAATGGGCCTCCCTCTTACTCAAAAACAACTACTAGGGTGGGATGAGGCGGCCCTGCGGAAACTGTTATAGGGATGGGGAGTGGCTTCCCCTAGATGATTTCTTAGAATATCATGAGCTTCCGGCGGGGCAATTCCTGAACTATCACAAGGTGATGGGGGCAGTGGTGGAACTGTGGGAGGTGGGTAACGCAAAGCCAGACACACACCCAGTACTGGAGGCAGTCCTGACATTGGAATCGGCGGGGCATCTGATACAGTGGTTCTACCTGGCAATCAGGGATCTGGCGCCTCAAGAGTTGCTGGGCTTGAGGGGCTGTTGGGAACAATTGCTGAACAGGCAGCTCACTGATAAAGAATGGCAGAAAGCCCTCGCAGGCCCTAAGAAAGTCTCACGAAATACGGCATTTAAGGCCCTTCAATTTAACATTCTCCACAGAACCTAATTGACTTCGCACTGGCTGAATGTAGTCTATCACAGAGATGACCAGTCCTGTGCCAGATGTTCACTGGAAGATGCTCAGGTTCAGGTTTTAAAGTCTTTATTTCGATTTAAAAAAAAATCATAAAAGACAGATAATAACAAACATTGATTAATTATAAATACTTGTTCTTTAAATTCATAAAATTAGTATTAAATAACGTGAAAGACAATCCTGAAAGAAGATTACTAAAACTAAAAAAGAAATGAAAACGAGAAGCATACAGATAAATTCCAAACAATGTTTTGTAGCAGAAGCAAAAATGGACAATCCAATTATGTGATGTAAAATGGGTCAAAGGAGGACATTTACATGATCAATAAGCTGGGCAAAAATGGTCAGACAATAGTAAATCACAGCGATCACAATGATTAGGCTAATGTTTTGATCTTAGTATCCAGGCCCACCCCAGGTATTTTGCCAGGCTCACTGAAATAACCTCTGAAGTGTTAGTTTTTAATACACGGATGGCCTCATCAGATTTTCTGATAGGCAGGCGCTGGAACAATGGTTTTAACCATTTGGCTCTCGGTGCCGAATATCCAGGGCAGGCAAACAAAAAATGACCCACTGTTTCCTTGTGGCCGGGGCACCATCTGCAATGATCCGTGGAGCTGGTTGACCAACTTTTCGTAAATGTGTTCAGTGGCAATGCTCCCACCCGGAACTGGTGGTAGAGTTTCCTGTCCAAAGATTTAGAGACTGTGTCCCAATATTGTTCACGCGATGGGTCCAACTTAAAAGACAAGAACCTACCCGTGAGGTTGGTGGAGCTTGAGGCATTGACTCTGATCTGGCGGAGCGTGGCCCAGTACAGTTCTTTAAATGCTGGTTTGGATGGGAAGATACTAGTAGTGGGAGATATCCAAAGCTGCTCCAGCCCCATGTCCGTCAAGGTGGATTTTACCATTTTGAACCATTGGATTTTCCCCGAGCTCCTAATTGACCTGACTTCTGCTACCTCATTTGCAAATGAAGTGAGGTCAGGGGATATCCATAAGCGCCTCCAGAAGGCAACCAATCTGAATCTGGCCATCTCATTTATCGGGGGACAACCCATGTCCAAACAGAGAGGGATAGAAGGGGACGACGGTGGCAAGCCCACTAAGTTTCGCAAAAATTTGCATTGTATTTTAAACAGACCCGTAAGGTCCATATAGCCCCACAAGTCTGCACCATATAAAATTGCTGGGTTAATTTTGGCATCATAGATCTTAAGCGCCGGGATAACCCGCTTGGTGATAGATCTTTTTTGTTCGCTTAGTAGGCAGCCGGTGAGTCGGGCAAGCTTGAGATGTTGTGCGCCGACTTGGGCTTTCCATCTCAGGCGGCTGTCCAAAGTGACCCCCAAATATATCATGTTCTCCACTTGGTCCAGTTTGACACCACCCAAGCTAACTGTGCTCCGGACAAAGCGGTTCTTTGTTAGGACCATAAACTTAGTTTTCCCAACGTTCACCTTGAGGTCGCTGATGGCACAGAACTCCTCAAAGCGGTCCAACGCCCGCTGTAGACCGCAACGTGTTCGGGAGAGGAGTAGGGTATCATCAGCAAAGATGAGCATCGGGAATCGCTGTCCTGCAAGCATTGGGGCGTCCGTCGGAGTATCCTTGAAAAATTTGACCACTTGGTCAATGAACAGTAAAAAAAGGGTTGGTGCCAGGACACACCCCTGACGGACACCTCGAGTTACTGGAAAGTGTTCCGTCACTTTACCCTGGCCTCCCCATCTCACCCTCGCAAAATTGTTCTCATGCAATTTGATTATTAGAACAAGTAACTCCTCGGGCATTCCCAGACTCCTCAAGACTCCCCACAGTTTTTCCCTCGGGACTAGATCGAACGCGGACTTCAGATCAATGAACGCTGCGTAGATGGTGCCACCGCCAAGCTGAACCACCTTCCAGTAGATCAGACAAAATCTGAACACCTGGTCGATGGTGCTAGTTCCTGATCTGAAGCCCGCCTGCATTGGAGATAGTATGTCCTCTAGTTCGATCCAGCCTTGTACCCTACCCAGGACCATACGTGCGATGAGTTTTTGTATTGAGTCGATGAGGCTAATCGGGCGGTAGTTACCTGGGTTAGACCTACTGCCCTTTTTGTAGATGGGTAATATCTCAGCCCCCTTCCAAGATTTCGGTATGCTTGCGCCAGCAGCTATGGAGTTGGCTACTTTAGTAATATAAGGCGTCCACAGAGCGGGATTGGTTTTAAACAGGTCGGCTGGTATAAGATCCATGCCCGGCGCTTTCCCTCGTGTGGTAAGGCCTAATGCCAGCTCGACCTCTTTTTCTGAAAAAATAATGTTCTCGGTTTGCATGGGTGGGTGGGGTACCATCACTAGAGAACTGGGGGGTTTAACATTCTCAGCACAGAACTGAGTAGAATAGAATGTCACCCATTCAGAAGGAGGCACGTGATTTGCAGGGATGCGTGCATCCGGATCCTTCCCCCACTTGACTATTTCCCAAAATTTAATGGGGTTGTTAGATGTGGAAGCCTCCAGTAGGTCCGACCAGTACTTATCCTCCCACTCCCGTTTAGCTTCCCACTGCGTTTTCCTATAGATTAATCTAGCCGCCTTCACTGAACCCATAATCCGAGACTTAACTGCTTTAATGAGTTGGGTATGGGCTTCCCTACATTTGTTGTTGTACCATTTCTTGGGGCGGATAGGTATTTTAGTGGTTCCCTGGCGACATGGTTGTGAAAGCAGGGATTTAAGATCATCAAAACAACGGTCATGGAGGTTTATGATGTTATTAGCCGTTTCGGAGTAATCCCCTAACTGGTCATATGTCAACATCTCGTTATATGTGTTGCTAACCATAGTGTTGACCTTATCCCTTAGTGTATCATCCTCCACGATTTTGGACCATTTTAACCTCTTCCTATCATTGGTAAGAAAAGCGTCCCCAGTCTGTGAGATACCGGGATTCTCGGATCTCACAAGACCTGGTATCCTTAGTTGCAGAGACAGGGGGTTGTGGTCACTTTCTGGGCGGGATAGTACTGCCATGTCCACCAGCAGGGGCCAATCTCCTAGTTTTAACAGAATATAATCGATACGGCTTTTTCTTAACCCATTATCAAATGTAAAGTTCGCTTCCTGGTCTGATCGTGCATGGCCGTTGACGGCCCGAAAACCCCTATTTAAACAAAGAGCCATCCAATTCACCGCTGCCTCAGTTGCAGTTACCGGTTTAGTGGGCAGCAGATCGGGGACACCCCATACTGTACCCTCCACGGAGCCCCAACTGTCCCCTGTGTCGGGTAATGGCTCAAAGGTGCAGTTTAGGTCTCCTGCTAGAAGGGTGACGTGATCGCTATCTAAGCCTGCCAAGATGGGGTCCAATACTTCCATCAGGGGAGGGGGGCGGCCTCCTGGCATTCCTTGGGCATATATGTTAATCAGGATCAAATCCCGAAAACCGGTCTTGCTCAGTTTGATAATGAGGAGGTCAGGATCTTGTACTGTGAGTTCTGTGAAATAGTATCCCAAGGATTGCTTTACCCAGATCAACAAGCCCCCTGAGGCTTGCCCTTTAACACTTCCAATTGCAGGTTTAAAAAAGTTTATATAACCCTACCTAAATGTTGGTTCAGTTGCCCAGGTTTCCTGGAGTAGGATAATATCGTATTTATCCATAAACTCCAGCCAGTCGTCAGAGTGGATACGACCTTTAACCCCAGCAACATTCCAGGACAAAAGGGTAAGTATTTCTGGGGTAGAGACCACAGGGGGTACCACCAAATCTAGAACTGCAAGGGTGCCCTGGCCAATCTCCCCGTCCAACCCATTTTCAATACACCCAAAGGTGTTCTGGTTTTCCCCATTCCTCAAGGAGACTTCCACTTCCCTCAATGGTGAAATGGAAATTCCTGTTAGTACTGAGGCCCCCATACACTCTTCTACTATGGTTGCAAGCTGCGGGGGCTCCTCACTCGGCCTGACTGCCAGAAACCCAAGATTTTCTAAGGGTTCGGTTACGCAAGACCAGGTTTGGAGTCAATCATTGGCCTCAAGGTCAGATAAAGGGCCAAAATGATTGAAAAGTGATGGAAAGTGAGGGAGTTGGGGTGTCCTTATCATAGGGTAGCTCCTAGTGGTAGGTTGACCATGTCTAGAGCCCTTTAAGGTTGAACTCTGCCTGTGTGGGTAAAAGTATGATAGGCCCAATGTCTGGACATCCCCCTGTCTGGCAAACCTAGCTTTTCTGCAGATCATTTCCACCACCCAGGGGTCCTTAAACGAAATTAAAATACAATCACCCTCCAAGTCTTTAGAGCCATGGCCCACCCAATCAACTCTTCTTACATACAGAATTTCAGTTGGCAAAGAAGGGGGTAACGGTCGGTTTTTATTTAACCAATAGGTCACCTTATTGCGCAAATCGCCGTAAGTCTCCCTCTTACCAGGTTGAAGGGGGGCTACGCCAGTCAATACTATTGTGTATAACGCAGCCTCAATAGGAAGGTCAGCCCGCGGAGTGGTATACCTGGGATGTTTTTCTGCCAAAGGTTTTGTAATATTACGGTGGTTTACTAAAGGCCCATGGGGAGGATGCCGGGAAGTATTTGAACTAGGTTTAGCCAGAGAGAGTGGTTTGGTTGGGCGGGGTCTAGCAGAGTTTAGGCTATCTGATTTGTCCGTGGGTTTCGTCATATGCGTGTGTTGAGACAAGACCTCAGATGCTTTACTAGTTGTGGTCTTAGGGTCTCCTCCCCTCATTGGTCTATTGGTTGCTGTCCCTGCGGGTTTGTGATTAAGAGTGATGGGAATGTTTATTGTCTTTGGGGCTGGATGTGTGGATTTAACCCCTCCTTGGCTCGTGCCAGTTAGAGATAATAGCAGGGCTGAATTCGTGTTTACTACTGTCTCCAGAGTATCTAATTTTAAAGTCATTAACCTGGTCCGCTCCAAAACTGGCAATAAGAGATTTTTCATCAGAGCCTCAATTTTTACCAACAGCGATTCATCACTGTTTTGACAAGTTGGGCATGGGTCCGAAGATCCTAAGGAGGTGAGAGAGGGGCATAAGACATTTGGAAATGCACTGGGGCGTTGTTTTTCACTAAGACGGCCCATTGCAGGTGGTATTGGATTACCAATGGGGTTGCCGATGGTGTCTTTTAGTTTTAATTTAGGCATTTTGCGTTCTCTCCCCCCCATATGGCTCAAGTCTTGCTTTCTCTTCCTCGTTACCATATCGGTGCCTACAGAATCTATGTGGGTCGGCCTATTAGGCGTAATCTTAGGAGGGTCAGGAGATGAGTGGGGGGATTCTGAAGTGTATTCGGACACTAAACTAACCTGGGATGTAGATTCCCCGCTTGCCTCAAGGTCATCCAGGTAGTGTTCGACATGAAGTGGTGTATGTACAGGAAAATCAACCCCCTCACTATCCATATGGACTATGGCCTCAGTGGTATCTGAGTGGATGCAATTAAAAACTGCATGTACTTGTGCCACGGGGCTGGGGATCGTGGCCAACCTGCCCAGTGAAGAGCGTTTTCGACTGACTAAGTCAATGGAAAGACGTTTTTCCACCATAGCAATTTATTTTTCTAGTATTCCCGTGGCACGTGTGATAAAAGCATCCAGTGGCCCCGATACCACACCTTTGGGTGTTTGAACTTGGACTACACGTGTTTTACCTGATCTTAATGACATGATTTTAAATAGCACCAGCAGTGGTTATACCAACTAGACACGCTATTTACACAGAATGTTAAAATGACGTGAAAAGCCCTTACAGTCAAAAAAATGTTTCTTGTGTCCAAGCACTCTGGGCTGCGAGATAGATAGATTGAGGTTAACTAGTCCGCCTACCTTGGATGTGTCAACAGCCGGTATAGGGGTTAAGGGCCTGGGCCGTCCTCTGCCGTCCTCGAACGGCCTCAAACGGCCCGCTCTTAGCCCGGTCTTTGCTCCGGGCTGCGTCCCGCGCTGCGGGAGAAGGAACCCCAGTTATAGCAAGTCTAGAGGGCGGTGGGCGGGCCGGCAGGGAGAGCGGACCGGAAGTTGTTTGCGGTCTATCAGGGACTCCTGGGAATTGGAGTCCCTGGCACGCTCGCAGCCCTGCAGCCCTCCGCCGAGGTTGTTTCGGTCCCTGGAAGGTCTCTCGTTCAGCTCCTCCTCTCCGTGGCCGACGAAGCGGGTGCGGCGAGGTTTGGTGATAGTCCACGCGGTATGCAGCCAAGGGTAAGCGCGACCCAGCAATGCGCTTCTACAATTGATAAATGTTGTCCCAATGAAGGCTGGGTAGCAGGGGATTTAAGAAGCCCTCCTGTGGGCGGTGGGCGGGCCGGCAGGGAGAGCGGACCGGAAGTTGTTTGCGGTCTATCAGGGACTCCTGGGAATTGGAGTCCCTGGCACGCTCGCAGCCCTGCAGCCCTCCGCCGAGGTTGTTTCGGTCCCTGGAAGGTCTCTCGTTCAGCTCCTCCTCTCCGTGGCCGACGAAGCGGCACCCGCGAAGCGGGTGCGGCGAGGTTTGGTGATAGTCCACGCGGTATGCAGCCAAGGGTAAGCGCGACCCAGCAATGCCCTTCTACAATTGATAAATGTTGTCCCAATGAAGGCTGGGCAGCAGGGGGTTTAAGAAGCCCTCCGGTGGGCGGTGGGCGGGCCGGCAGGGAGAGCGGACCGGAAGTTGTTTGCGGTCTATCAGGGACTCCTGGGAATTGGAGTCCCTGGCACGCTCGCAGCCCTGCAGCCCTCCGCCGAGGTTGTTTCGGTCCCTGGAAGGTCTCTCGTTCAGCTCCTCCTCTCCGTGGCCGACGAAGCGGCACCCGCGAAGCGGGTGCGGCGAGGTTTGGTGATAGTCCACGCGGTATGCAGCCAAGGGTAAGCGCGACCCAGCAATGCCCTTCTACAATTGATAAATGTTGTCCCAATGAAGGCTGGGCAGCAGGGGGTTTAAGAAGCCCTCCGGTGGGCGGTGGGCGGGCCGGCAGGGAGAGCGGACCGGAAGTTGTTTGCGGTCTATCAGGGACTCCTGGGAATTGGAGTCCCTGGCACGCTCGCAGCCCTGCAGCCCTCCGCCGAGGTTGTTTCGGTCCCTGGAAGGTCTCTCGTTCAGCTCCTCCTCTCCGTGGCCGGCGAGGTTTGGTGATAGTCCACGCGGTATGCAGCCAAGGGTAAGCGCGACCCAGCAATGCCCTTCTACAATTGATAAATGTTGTCCCAATGAAGGCTGGGCAGCAGGGGGTTTAAGAAGCCCTCCGGTGGGCGGTGGGCAGGCCGGCAGGGAGAGCGGACCGGAAGTTGTTTGCGGTCTATCAGGGACTCCTGGGAATTGGAGTCCCTGGCACGCTCGCAGCCCTGCAGCCCTCCGCCGAGGTTGTTTCAGTCCCTGGAAGGTCTCTCGTTCAGCTCCTCCTCTCCGTGGCCGACGAAGCGGCACCCGCGAAGCGGGTGCGGCGAAGTTTGGTGATAGTCCACGCGGTATGCAGCCAAGGGTAAGCGCGACCCAGCAATGCGCTTCTACAATTGATAAATGTTGGAAGATGCTCACTTTGACCATATGATCAGGTCCTGTCTGCAAGTTTCCGAATATTGGAGTAAAATAATGGCCATGGTCAAAATGACACTTGCGTGCACGTTGTCCTGCAGTCCTGTGGTTTGCCTCCTGGGTCTCTTCCCGAGGCCTAAGTCGCGCTAGCTGGGGCACCGGTTTGCTGATTTGGCCCTCCTCCTGGCCAAAAGGAGGATAGCTCTCCATTGGAACCACCGACTGTGCCACTGGTGACTGCATGGGAGGCAGATGTCTTGTGCTGGGCAAGAGCAGAAGAAGGAGCGGTCATAGCAGAGCATAGGATAACTAAGAGGCGCAAGCCGTATGCAGTACCCTAGGGGGACATCATTCGGGCATGGGAGTCAAGGCAGACGGTGGACCCTGACAGTCAGAACGAAGTGGTCAGGACTGGGGTGTAGACTCACCGATGAACAAGGGTCTGGTTCCTTGCCCTGCTGGCCTGGTGGGCAGGCTTCGACGTTTAACCCCCTCCCTCCCTGTCCCCTCCCCCCGGTCCCCACCCCCCTGCACAAGACAAATGGTTGGATATATTTGCAAATTCAGGTGCTGAGACGCATAGACCGCCGGCAGTTATGTAATAAAAGATTTTTGTAAGTTTCCTGTGGTTACTGTGACTATGAAGTGATTTAAACTTGGGTTGGTCTTCCCTACCCTCGACCATGGTTATGCCATCATGTAGTAAGTGAGGCCCTCCACTATGGAGAGATTCAGGGAGTTAACCCGCTTTCTTTACAGCTGTTGGGTTCAACGGAGGGTTGAGCCACGGGAAAGAAAGTAGACTGGGCAGGGACCTTTGTTTAGGATATTGATGGTTGGAAGACTTTGAGTTTCCTTTGCATGTCTGGAGGGAGGGCGGGATTGGCGATCCTACATGCAAGTTGACACAATAGTCAATGAAGTCGCCCCACTGCAACTGAAGAGAGTCTCCACCAAAATTTCTAACCCCTGGTATGATGATAGACTCAATGACGACAGGCGTACTATGCGAATGGCAGAGCGCACCTGGAGATCGGACCCTTCAGCACTGCACCTCAAAAGGCTTAAGAACAAGAGAAATGCCTACTTCAGGAAAATAAAACGCACAAAGTCGGACTTCTTTAGCCGCCAGTTGGACCAAGCAAAAAACAGGCCAAGAAAGCTGTTCGAACTAATCAAGACCCAAACAAAGACACAACCTTTACAATCAAACAGCACAACAAGCAACACCCCACACTGTGAAGCCTTCTCTGCTTTCTTTAAGCTAAAGACTGACAACATAAGAAATGACCTCATCATGGATGTAATCCGATTCCCCAACCACACCAGAATGGCTAACACTCAACCTAAAAACAAGGCATCTTGGCTGGTCTTCGATACCTACTCGGAAGAAGCAATACACAAACTGCTCTGCACCTTGAAGCCCTCTAATCACCTCACAGACCCTCTACCTGCTAATGCTGTAAAAGACTTCATCCCCTTGCTCCTCCCTCTCTGGACCAAAATCATCAACAGCTCCCTGCAACCAGGTCTCATTCCAGACTCCCTCAAGGTGGGGCAAGTCACGCCTATACTCAAGAAACCTACAGCTGATCCGTCTGACCTAAACAATTACCGGCCCATCACCAATATCTCCACCCTGGCCAAACTGCTGGAGAAATGTGTCCAACTCCAACTAACAAAACACATTGACCAATTTGACCTCCTCAACCCTCATCAATCAGGCTTCCGAGCGAAACATAGCACGGAAACAGCTATGACACACATAATTGATGACGCCCTCCAAATTCTTGATCGCAATGAGTCCTGCCTCCTCATCCTTCTTGACCTTTCGTCAGCATTTGACACGGTCAAACATGAGAACTTGCTGGAGCTGCTAAGCTCTAGAATGGGTCTATCGGGAACTGTTCTCAAATGGTTTTCGTCCTTCCTTCACAATCGGTCTCAGAAGTTCAAGATCGACAATGTGCTATCTACATCTGTGCCTGCAGATCCAGGTGTTCCACAAGGATCCTCCCTCTCCCCCACACTGTTCAACCTCGTCATGGAACCGCTCGCCACCTTGCTCCAAGCTTCCAATGTCCAATTCCATATGTACGCCGATGACACACAACTTTACCTAAAGCTACAATCCCCGGAAGATATCAAACATCTGAATTCCACGCTTATTAACACTCAATCCTGGCTGGCCGATAAACACCTCAAACTAAATGCTCTGAAAACTGAGTTCCTACTCATCTCACCCCCGGCGAAAATTTCCACCACCCAAACCTGGCTCATAAACCTAACAGCACTCAATGTCCAGCCTACCATTGTGGATTCGGCGAAATCCCTAGGCATCACACTCGACGCCAATCTCAACATGCAGCAGCATGTTAACAAAGCCACAAAAGCAGCTAATTTCCAAATCAACACACTGAGGAAAATTAAACCCTTCCTCCCGGCCGAAGACTTCCTAACTGCTGTACAAGCTTTAGTCATCCCTCGAATAGACTACGGAATTGTGGCCCTCAGCGGACTCCCGCTATCCACAACAGCACCCTTAAGAGCCTCCCTGAACGCTGCAGCGAGACTCATTACTGGCTCAAGAAAACATTTGCATATATCCCCAGACTTAAAGTCTCTAAAATGGCTGCCCTTTGAAGCCAGAATACAGCTAAAAATTGCAGTTATGACACACGCGGCCTTGCACCACAATGCGCCCAACTACCTCGCTCAAAAGTTGTCTATATCAGGAGGCTCAAGATCCAATTGTCATGTAGCTCCTGTATATCCTTATATCGTGTTAAGTTAGCATAGGTACTTTTGAGTTTTAAACGCCATTTTCCATTCTTGCAACTTCTGCACACAATACTTAATTGTTGACTTAGCTTTCAGCCTAGTAGTTTGCCGTGGTTTATGTGAGAATAATATGTTAGTGCTCTGATATCAGCTTTGTTTAATAAACTATGTCTGCACGATGAGTGCTGAAGTTTCAGGAACAACACGATATGGAATTGTTATGAGGTCTGATCTCCACGCCTTCATAGTCATAACACAAGTGCAGCCTTTGCCAATTCTGGCTTCAGGCGGGATTGATATTGCTTTGCATGAGACACATAGAACACACTTGATGCGGTGCACATGCAGAGAGAGCTGGTGTATGCTGATGTGATTCCTTCATGATAGGACACTAAGGTATGGGCCCGCCCTAAACCAACCCAAAGAGACCTTCTTAGCTAATAATATAATATATGTGTTAGAGTGGGTGAAATATAAGTGTTGTTAACTCTTATTCATTACAGTATGTTAACATGCTGTCACCATTCGCTTTTTATGTCTTAGTAACTATGCTGGTAATTTTGCTACTGATAATAAGTATACTTGTATTATCTAAGATACTGCGCCTGAGAAGACGGCATTAGTAAACATTTCAAATGCACATGTGTCTTCTTTACTCCATGTTCTGGTTTGTAACGATAATATAACGAAAGGGTGTTCATGAGTTCCACGTACCCTGAGGTACTGTAAGTTCATGTTCTGGTTTGTCTAAGCATTGGGAGTTTGATATGTCCAATGAGACACTGTAGCTAGCTCGGTAAGGGGTGAGTTGGGTACTAAGGTGAGTTTTGGGTCACCCTAATTCGCCGAGGTTCCACTCCTCTGTGCATAGTTCTGTGTGAGTACAGAAACCCTGCGACATGGCGCCCAACGGTTTCGGTGGTCTTATATCATGACACTCGAGTAGTATATCGTTCAAACCTTAACCCCTTCACCTCCGTTTCCGGAAAACGGGGTGTCGGTGAAACCTACCTATTTTTTGAAATAGGTCTTATTCAAGCTTGATTCTTTCTTAAACGGTTTCTTTGAATTACTACCCAGTTGTGCTACAAAGTATTCTTTGTATTTTCTTGTTTCCAGTGTTGTCATGGCGGAGGTGGCCATTGCGCAGCATAGTCGCGTGGCGGTGCGCACACATCTTCAGACGTACCAAGTCCCGGTGGATGGGATGGCTGTGATTTTGGTGGTGGGTGCAGATCCGGCGTTCCCTTTCGAGTTGTTTTACTCTTGGGTTACGTTTCTGGCTGTGGACGCAACTTCTGGTTTGTTCCACTCCTACACCGCCTCAGCTGTCCCGGTTGAATATACACCGTACAGGGCACTGGAAATACCTATTGATCATTGGCAGCATCGAGTTTGGTTTGATGGCGCCCTCCCCCACTCTTTGTCCGCTGCGAGGTTAGGTCCACTCTCAATTCCAGGTACTAACTGGCCTGCGTTGGGTGGTTTTACCCCGCACCCGAATCACGGGGCTTGTACCCTTGCAGAAATTCGCAGGCTACATGTAGTCTCAATTTCCGTGATTCGTGCATTAGTTCAATACATAGGTCGTCATCTCCCGGGTGGTCCCCCGGGGGGTCCGGCCGTTCAAACGGAACGTGGTGGTTTACGGCTCAATCCAGTTATGGTAAATTCAGTTTTTGGTCAACGCCCTGATAATAAAGATGATTTTCCTTTTTGGCTGGCCGAGAAATTTGACCAACTGGAAGCCGTGTTTCCCAATTCTACTCCTGCTGACAAACATAGAATGTTGACGATTACTTTGCCTAAGGATATCACTCCCGAGCTCGTTGACTGTGAAAGTTGGGGTAAGACTTTTGTGGCTGTTTATGCGAGGTGTTTCGGCACCCCATCTATGGCTGTACTGCCTACGATCATAAAACGTGTTCAGGATGATCACGGTCCAGAGGCAGCGGTTGAATTGGGTATGCGCCTGTGTGGTTCTTTTGAGATTGTAAGTGATCTCATACTCTCCAACGTCAAGGGAGATGCTGTGAACTTCCAGGTTTTTAATGCACTGGCAGCGTTACCCGATGCCGAAAAGCCCCGCCAGTTGGCGAAGATTGTGGTGGCCGCTTATAAAACAATCGGTCGCACAAGTAAGGGTTTAAAGTACTTCACGGTTAAGGAGAAGAAACAACCACAAG
Organism: Lissotriton helveticus; assembly: GCF_964261635.1. Lineage (NCBI taxonomy): Eukaryota > Metazoa > Chordata > Amphibia > Caudata > Salamandridae > Lissotriton > Lissotriton helveticus. Next base: position 826,180,589 of record NC_136057.1, read on the forward strand.
TGCAATCTGCTGCTGCAGATGTACAACCAAAGTCCAAAAAACAAAATTGGCCTCAGAAACAGAAACAGGGGAAACAACAGCAGCAAACTCAGGAATCATATCCTGCAACACAAGTCCCTGCGCCAGCTGAGAAAGTTTATGATTTGTGCGATCGCGCGATGATTAAATCACCTGATCGATTTCAGGTTTCTGATCAACGCTCTCCTCGTTCCTTTCAGGACTCATCGGCCCCGAAGACCGGTGGAGGAGGAGGCGGACGGGGACGTGGTGGCCAACAGGGACGTGGCCAGCCCCGCCAGACAGAAGGCGCATGGAAGCAGGAGGATTCTACGCCAAAGAGACCGCAGTTTGCGAAAAAGAAAGTCGCAGCCTTAACAGCGCATCGATATGCCACAGATAGTGAGAACGCGGCTTCGGAATCTGACGTGGGCTCTGACCTTGCTGGACAGCGCGGCGGAGATAACCATAGTCAGAGAGGCGCTGCGTCCACTACTGAGGGTGACAGCGACTGATGTCTACGTTGTGATAGAAACAGCGGATACGAGACTTGCTCCCCCTGAAAGACTTTATGAAATTGTCCTGTTAATTGAAGGTGACATACAGCGTACCGTTAAGGGTGTATTTTGGGAAAATCTGTCTTCTACATATGATATTTTACTTTCGGAGGCTGACTGGCCCCCACCTTTTGTGCTCGCGGCACCGCGAGGGGAGGAGGTGATACTCCCCAGTTTCGCGAACACTGTCTCGAAGGAGCATGCGCAGCATTTTGCAGAAGAGTGGGCTCGGGCTCTCGCGCCGGCTCTGTACCGTAACCAATGTGGTTGGGATAAATTGTCGCCTTGCCACGAAATTCCGTTGCGGTCTCAGCCGCAGCCTCAACCTCAATATCCCATTCGGCGTGAAGCAAAATCTTCCCTCGCGGAAATCCTTGAACAATTGGAATATCAGGGAGTTATTGAAACGTGTGTGTCACCGATGGATAATCCCCTTTTTACTGTGAACAAACCTGACGGTTCATATCGTTTGGTTTTGGATTACCGGCATTTGAACTCGCATTGCCGTAACTGTGCAGTACAGAATACTCACGGCTCTGCCCTTGTGGATAGTCTCGTGCGTAAGCGTTTCAAGACAACGCTTGACATATCCAACGGTTTTTATGCCCACAGATTGGACGGCTTTAGCTCCCAATGGACCAGTTTTACGAGCGCTGGAGTCCAAAAACAATTCCGGCGTCTTCCAATGGGCTATAAGAATAGTCCTGGTATATTTACCGCTCGCATTGTCTCTATTCTGGAGGCACTCGACCCGGATGCTTGTTCGTATGTGGATGACATATATCTCACAGACGACGATATTTGGAAGCATCTGTGTCGTGTAAATTCTGTTATTTGTAACTTCGCTGACATGGGTTACAAATTTAACTTTGCAAAATCGCACATTGCTGAACACACAGTGTTGTTTTTGGGCTATGAGCTCTCCAATGAAGGTAGAGGTTTGGCTCCTCACTTCTTAGAGAAGTGCGCACAGTTGCGCGCTCCTACAACACTGAGAAATTACAGTCTTTGCTGGGCTTCTTGAATTTCGGCAGAACTTATGTTCCGGAATATGCCCAGCGTATCAAGCCTTTGTATGCTTTGATACAACCTACTTTCTCAAAATCATGCTGGCTGCCTGAGCATTCGGTCATTCTGCAATCATTGCAGGCTGATCTGCTCGCTTCTAAATACTTACTGACTCGTGATAACCACACCAACCTGGTGATAAGAATAATTCCAGGGGCGGTGGGTTTCACGTACCTGACTTTTAATGAAGGAGACACAGTGCCTATTGCTTACAAGTCACACTTGTACACTTCGGCTGAATTGCGGTTTCCCACTGTGGAGAAAGTTTTAACTGCTGTACAGATGGCGATTCTTAAAGAACGAGCTCTGTCACAGGGGATGCGCATGTTAGTGGTAACACCCTGTCCTCATTTGGAGGCAGTCACGAAAGCCAGTGTACCAAATTCTAAAGCTTTGCACCCACGGTGGATTCAATGGGCAGCGTCATTGACGTCCACGGATGTCACGTTTATTTTTGACGCCTCATTACGGTCGCAAGAGTACTTGCAGTATGAGTTCGTTCATCCTGCTCCTCTGGCTATGCGACCTTTGGAGGACTTCCATTGCATCATTTACACTGATGGGTCGGCGCAGGTTGCGCATGGCTCTAAACATGCCTACGTTTCCGCATGCGCTATTGTGGTTGGTGCTATGTTAAACGATGAATTCATTTCCAGGGAGGTACACACGTTGCCCCTGGGCGATTGCACTGCACAATTGGCTGAGCTTCGTGCTCTTTTACTAGCGTTGGAGTACGCAGATCCAAGTGTTACTACTCTGATTGTAAGTGATTCTTACTACTGTGTCCAGTCTTACAATGAGAACTTGTTCTTTTGGTTTCAAAATGATTTTCGTGATTCCAAGGGTAGCACAATAAAACATAAAATGATCTGGGTTCGAGTGGCAGAGCTTAAGGCTATGTTGCCACTCGTTTATGTGATTCATACTCTCGGTCATCAGCGCGTGGGAGTACACGCTGTTGGCAATTCGCTTGCTGATGAAGCGGCGAAATCAGCAGTATCTACATACTTAGTTGCAGCGGTTACTAGATCCAAAACCAGGATTGATAGCGACATCTTGGCGGCAGTTGCTGCCTCTGAGAAGGGAAGTAAACATCCTGCGGGTTTCCCTTCGAAGTACAAATACCACTTAAGTCCCGAAAAGGTTCCTTTTGTGACAATTCCTGACGTTGGGGAACGGCTGATTCCCAACTCGGATCGCAGAGCGGACTTGATTACAGCGGCACATGAGGGTGTGGCGTCTGCGCATGCGGGCGTCTCGGCCACTGTAACTCAATTACAGCAACGTTTCTGGTGGCGGGGACTGTACAAACAGACGCGGGATTATGTCCTTCTTTGTGACATATGCCAGCAGATTAGACCTTCAGCTTCTGCGCGTCCGCCACAGACTCAGTTGTACATTTCTAATAAACCTCTCGGTTGTGTTTATTTAGATCACTGCGGTCCTTTTTCATCTGATACTGCGTATAAGTACATCTTAGTAGCAGTTGACTCATGCACACGCTTTGTGTGGGTATGGCCACATCGCAGCGCTGATTCACGGACTGTCATTAGGGATTTGCGCATCTTTATTGGGATTTTTGCCTGTGGTACCTTCCATTCGGATCAGGGTCCGGCTTTCGCCTCTAAGGCGTATAAGGATGCCATGACTTCGATGGGGGTCCAAGTCAAGTTTTCGTCTCCCTACAGACCTGAGGGTAACAGTGTAGTTGAGCGAATGAACCGTGATTTAAAGCAATCTTTGACAGCCCGAGTTATAGGCACTGGCAGAAACTGGCTTGCTCACCTATATGGCGTGCAGCGTGCTCTTAATAATCTCCCTAGAAGGTCTCTGGGTGGGCGGACCCCATACGAAATGCTCTTTGGCATCAAGATGTACGTCCCTGACCTTGACGGTCTAGACTGTGTGGTTCGCGCCACTTCCTTTGACGCAGATGAACATTGCAATGTTTTACAGAATCTACAAAAGACCAGAGACAGTCTTGCAAAGGAACATTTGCCCTCCACGTCGGATGATGCGTTGCAGATCCCGGTAGTCGGCTGGCTACCCCAGGTTGGAGAACTGGTTCGTGAGAAGATCGATAACAAGAAAGAATTTGGTCCTTCATATCGAGCTCCGGTTCCAGTCCTTGGAGTGAAGGGCACAAGAACAGTCATTTTACCACCACTTCCTGGTCGTAAGGAAAACAGGTTTATTTCTATTGACAATGTCAAGATACACAGAGTGGCCGATTCTTCTTAGCATGACACCGGCGGTTTCCTGTCCTTCCATTGTGAGAAATTCAGTTATGCCCACTGCTTCTAATATTGAACCTGAGGTGGCCATCGAATTACCTGCTCTTTCCAGTCCTTTATTAAATAATTTACCCGGAACTAACATTGATGAGATAGACTATGCCTACCCCACTGATCTGTCCATACCTGACCTACAGGCACGTTTGGCCACGGAATCCAGATTTTCATTTGACTCTATTTCCCTTGCCTCAAAGAAACCTTCTCGTTTTGCAGTCTATGCGAGCCTGTTTAAAAAACATTTTTTGATACCCCCTTGGACATACATTTGGCTGGTCCTTTTTTCGGTTTACCTTTTTATGTCAATTGGTTTTGTGTTTTATTTTTTTCGAATCATGAATGGACACTATGTGGAGGAAAGAACATGCATTACTCATCTAAATGGAACTTTGGCCCCGCTTTCCTCGTCACATTCTACACACAGATTAAAAAGAGACTTGACTTTGGTTAACATCACAGCATGGCCTGTCCTTGATGGAATCATGTGGGATGCAGTTCGGTTTCAGATTCATGGCCCAACGGAAGTCGTTAATGTTCCTAATGTACTTAGAGTAAATATGGGGGATGTGGTGAAACAGAACATTCGTTCTGATGACTGGGATGTTAATGCTGTAGAAACTTTGTTTTCTGATTTACAATACTATGCTGCCTTTGATGCTGAGGATTTATATTTGGAATCTGCTAATTATGGTGAATTATTCTGCTACCAGCATTATGGCAATCACTTCTTACACAAAACATCATCCCGTAGGGATACTGTTAATTTTACTCAGTGGGAACATTGCCCGGCACCTAAACATGGGAGTTCAGAAACGTTTCTGAAAAAGTATACTTATTTCACTGACTTTAACTCGTCCAATCCCGAGTCCTTTTATTTTAAATTTCATAACACACCAATGTCCAAGGTTAGACTTACCGATACTAAATTGTTATATTCGAAGACCTTCCTAGATCAATTAGTTACTGGAGGCTATGAGCTATGGAGGGAAACAATAGACCTTAAATCAGTTTGGGGTTCAAGGGCCTGGCAGGTACGAGGCACTGAGGCTTTGCACCGTGCATGTCTCATCCCGAATCATATGTTGTTTTTAAATGAAACAATTTCCCAGACTACATGCTTTGGATTGGCTACTTCTAAAAAGTTAAACACTCCTTCTTTCCCGGAGTTGGAGGAATATGATGGTTGGAGTAATTTTACTCAGTTGTCCATTAGGGAATTACAGGCTCTGCTTCTTAATTCCACCTTTAACATTTCCAGTATGAATCCTAAGGGTTGGCTGCTTTGGCACCGTAGTGCTGATTCTTGCCAGAATAGATTTTTGAATTTAACTGAGGGTTTTAAAGCTGTTAGATCTGATCCCCGGTTTAACTTGGGTCATACTGTCACCTCTTATTCTGTAGGCAAGTTGTGTCAAAATTGGCTGAAACATTCAACTTTACCTGCCGTTAAGAATCACCTATCTAAACTCAATGCAGACGTGGACTTGAATGATTTCATTAAAGGCCCGGCTAGTGGCAGGTCGAAAAGGTGGTTATATGGGGTTTACAATGAAATCTGGAAACTATCACAGATTGAGGCTGCTACACGCCTTAGGGCTATTGATCAGGCGAATCTTGAGAAAGTGCTTGCAGTTGTTGACAATAGCATTAACGTGCTTTCTTCTAGAATTTACACATTGGATAATATTGTGTCGTCAGTTGTCGATATTGTGCATGATGAAGTGTCAGTATTATACCATGGTCAAAATCAATTACGATCAATCATGCAGTTTGCATGGACCCTTCAAACTCTAAAAAGGGGTAAAGTTCCCTGGGGGTACATGAATGTTTCTTCTTTATTTGCACCGTTTAATTTGACTGACAAACAACGCTTACTTTCAATGCATGATGCTTCCTTTTCTATGTTACATATTGAAAGGTTAGAATCTTTACCTTTTTCCGTGGCTGAAGCCACTGCTGCAACGTGGCTTATCCACGGTTTAATAACGCTGCCTTTTGCTTTATATAAGTTTTCAAATTGTATGAAATATGTACCCATAGGTCGTTATGAACCTTTAGGTAGCGGTTTCCTTCATGAAGTCTGGTCACTCCCATACACATACAGATGTTTTAAGGATGACCAGGAAGTTTATCTGAAAGGGGAGGAGTGTACTGAGACGCCAGATCATTCTTTAATGTGTAGACACATACAGTTACACGGTTCATGCAACAAGGACCGACCGAATATGGCTTGCGTTTTACAAGGCACGCCAGTTCCTGCTATCATCCCCACGTTTAAATTATTAGAGAATGGCAGTTATTTAATGCTCGATAATGAAGACTGTTGTGGTTTAATTAAAGGTATAGCTTTCATAGTAACAGTAAGTGAGCGGGTTATTTGCTGCAGAAATGTGCTTTATCCTCCCACACATGAACATAGGGAGTCTTCCATCTGGCCACAGATACCAACCTTGGGAGCAGAATTCAGCGGCATGGCAAGAATAAGGGCTCTTTTGTCCCAGAAAGAGGTGGCCTTGAGCTCGGCCAGTGAAACTTTCGTGCTTCACATTGCAAACACCCGTACAGAGGTTCAGGCTCTTTTAAATACTGATTTGCCTTTGCATTTCGGAGCGATGGTTCGTACTATCTTTAACGCACCCTCCACAAAGGGCCTAGCTCATTTTTTTAAAGTTGTTAGCAGTGGTCTCGTGACTTCCTTTGAAAAGATTTTTGGAGTCATCCCTGCTTTCTTCCATTCTATTTTTTCATCCTTGTTTGGAGGGTTCCCGTTTTTACTTGCATTGGCAGCTGGCGCTCTAGTGGTTTTTTGTCTTTTTAAATATGGATGTCCTTCCTGTGCAAGACCCCGCGCAACAGCTACTGACGCGGTTTCGCAACCGCATGCTTGAATATTATGGCACACTGCCGTTGGCGACATTGAGCACGGCTTATGGATGATCGTTTCGATTCTCCTACTTCACCTGTGTCCAGCCTGTGTTTCACTGCCTGACCTGTGATTTCCATTGGGCCATTGATTTGTGTCTCTGCGGACCCGTTTCTCTTGATGTCGATTTTAATCAGCTGATGAGTCCTATCATTGCTCACGAGTTGGTTTGTTCTGACGAGAGGATTATGGCCTTAGCAGTGACGCATGGACTAATTGGTCCCTGGGATATATTGTCGGCAGCACAGAATTTCTTGGAACTAAGTTTTCTGGAAAACCCACCGAGCTGTCCTCTGATGGTTATAGAGGATCCGGTGCTGGGAGATCATGTATGTTCTTTTCCTCTTTTAAATTGGATGGCTGAACTGTTTTCGGATGAGAACAGTGATTTCTTATTGGAGGCTGTTGCTACTTACTTTTCATATACAGTTTTGTCATAGACACTGCCTTGGATTGACGTGCTGATTAATAGCATTTCATTAATTTCATTGACTTATTTGTCACAATTTTTTTCTTTCCTTGCCTATTGGCTTGAGCCTCGATATATTTTTGGGCTATTTTTTTAGCATTCATTTTTCAATGTTTAGTTTCGATTCATGCTCGTTTACTGTTGAGTTCTGCTCTCATGTGATGGCACTTCAGTTATCATATTTAGTCCGTTCTCGGATCATGGGGGGGTGTCATGTAGCTCCTGTATATCCTTATATCGTGTTAAGTTAGCATAGGTACTTTTGAGTTTTAAACGCCATTTTCCATTCTTGCAACTTCTGCACACGATACTTAATTGTTGACTTAGCTTTCAGCCTAGTAGTTTGCCGTGGTTTATGTGAGAATAATATGTTAGTGCTCTGATATCAGCTTTGTTTAATAAACTATGTCTGCACAGCTTCTGGCATCCCACCAAGCTGGTTTCCGCTCAGGTCACTCGACCGAAACCGTGGTGTTAGCCGTCCTTGACGAGCTTAAAGCCAAGGCCGATGTCAACTCTCCCCAGGCTTTGATCCTCCTCGATTTGTCCGCTGCGTTTGACACGGTCGACCATAATATTCTTTTGGACCGTGTCAGCGCAGCGGGCATACGAGGTACTGTCCTCTCTTGGATTACCTCTTTTTTGACGGGTCGCTCTCAAGCTGTCCACCTTCCCGGCTTTTCTGCTTCTCCCCTCCCGGTGCCCTGTGGAGTCCCCCAAGGGTCCTCCCTCTCTCCCCTTCTTTTCAATCTCTACATTCACCCTCTTATCTCCTCCCTTCTTGAGCTGGGGGTCTCTGTGTATAACTACGCTGACGACCTCCAGCTCGTTTTTGACCTTTCCTCCTCTTCTCACGCTCAATCCTTTTTTCACTCCACCATGGCTTTTATTTCTGGGTGGATGTGCGCCAACCACCTCAAGCTCAATCCAGATAAGACTGAGCTTGTTCTGATTGGCGGCTCATCCAGCCCCTGGTCCTCTGCTTTCTGGCCTCCCATTCTTGGCCCTTCCCCCACCCCCGTTCCCTCTGTTAAAACCCTGGGCATCAAGGTCAGACAGGACCTGTCCATGCATGGCCAGGTCAGTGCCGTGGTGTCCTCCTGTTTTCTCTCCCTCCGGATGATCCGGAAAATCTCTCGCTTTTTCTCTCCTGACTCCCTTAAAATTATTATTTCTGCCCTCATCACTTCCCGCCTTGATTATGGCAATAGCTTGTTCGCTGGCATTCCTGCCTATGAAACCCGCCGCCTACAAGCTATCCAGAATCAGGCTGCCCGTCTCATCTTTCACTTGCCCAAAACCCATCACATCACCCCCGTCCTCAAATCCCTTCACTGGTTGCCCATCTTGCAGAGATCCCTGTTCAAATTGGGGTGCCTCGTTTACCGGGCCCTTGACCACTCTGGACCGGCTTTCATCAATTCTCTGATCTCCCTTCACACCCCTGCCCGCACTCTTCGTTCATCATCTTCTGCCCTTCTCACTGTTCCCCGCTTCCGCAAATCTCGCACTGGTGGAACCCGTTTTTCTGTTCTTGCTCCCCGGTTCTGGAACTCCCTCCCTCTTTCTATGCGTTCGATTCCTATTTTTTCTCATTTCCGTAAAGCGCTAAAAACTTTCCTCTTTGCCCAGGCCTACCCCCGCTAAACCTCCTGGCCCTGTCTGTCCGGTTCTTTAGAGCTCTCAGCGCCAGGAAGCCGTTTGGCCATCGCGCGCTTTACAAATATTTTCATTCATTCATTCATTCATTCATTCATTCATTCATTCACGATGAGTGCTGAAGTTTCAGGAACAACACGATATGGAATTGTTATGAGGTCTGATCTCCACGCCTTCATAGTCATAACACAAGTGCAGCCTTTGCCAATTCTGGCTTCAGGCGGGATTGATATTGCTTTGCATGAGACACATAGAACACACTTGATGCGGTGCACATGCAGAGAGAGCTGGTGTATGCTGATGCGATTCCTTCATGATAGGACACTAAGGTATGGGCCCGCCCTAAACCAACCCAAAGAGACCTTCTTAGCTAATAATATAATATATGTGTTAGAGTGGGTGAAATATAAGTGTTGTTAACTCTTATTCATTACAGTATGTTAACATGCTGTCACCATTCGCTTTTTATGTCTTAGTAACTATGCTGGTAATTTTGCTACTGATAATAAGTATACTTGTATTATCTAAGATACTGCGCCTGAGAAGACGGCATTAGTAAATAAACATTTCAAATGCACATGTGTCTTCTTTACTCCATGTTCTGGTTTGTAATGATAATATAACGAAAGGGTGTTCATGAGTTCCACGTACCCTGAGGTACTGTAAGTTCATGTTCTGGTTTGTCTAAGCATTGGGAGTTTGATATGTCCAATGAGACACTGTAGCTAGCTCGGTAAGGGGTGAGTTGGGTACTAAGGTGAGTTTTGGGTCACCCTAATTCGCCGAGGTTCCACTCCTCTGTGCACAGTTCTGTGTGAGTACAGAAACCCCCAACGCCCAACGGTTTCGGTGGTCTTATATCATGACACTCGAGTAGTATATCGTTCAAACCTTAACCTCAAACCTTAACCCCTTCACCTCCGTTTCCGGAAAACGGGGTGTCGGTGAAACCTACCTATTTTTTGAAATAGGTCTTATTCAAGGTTGATTCTTTCTTAAAGGGTTTCTTTGAATTACTACCAAGTTGTGCTACAAAGTATTCTTTGTATTTTCTTGTTTCCAGTGTTGTCATGGCGGCGGTGGCCATTGCGCAGCATAGTCGCGTGGCGGTGCGCACACATCTTCAGACGTACCAAGTCCCGGTGGATGGGATGGCTGTGATTTTGGTGGTGGGTGCAGATCAGGCGTTCCCTTTCGAGTTGTTTTACTCTTGGGTTACGTTTCCGGCTGTGGACGCAACTTCTGGTTTGTTCCACTCCTACACCGCCTCAGCTGTCCCGGTTGAATATACTCCGTACAGGGCACTGGAAATACCTATTGATCATTGGCAGCATCGAGTTTGGTTTGATGGCGCCCTCCCCCACTCTTTGTCCGCTGCGAGGTTAGGTCCACTCTCAATTCCAGGTACTAACTGGCCTGCGTTGGGTGGTTTTACCACGCACCCGAATCACGGGGCTTGTACCGTTGCAGATATTAGCAGGCTACATGTAGTCTCAATTTCCGTGATTCGTGCATTAGTTCAATACATAGGTCGTCATCTCCCGGGTGGTCCCCCGGGGGGTCCAGCCGTTCAAACGGAACGTGGTGGTTTACGGCTCAATCCAGTTATGGTAAATTCAGTTTTTGGTCAACGCCCTGATAATAAAGATGATTTTCCTTTTTGGCTGGCCGAGAAATTTGACCAACTGGAAGCCGTGTTTCCCAATTCTACTCCTGCTGACAAACATAGAATGTTGACGATTACTTTGCCTAAGGATATCACTCCCGAGCTCGTTGACTGTGAAAGTTGGGGTAAGAGTTTTGCGGCTGTTTATGCGAGGTGTTTCGGCACCCCATCTATGGCTGTACTGCCTACGATCATAAAACGTGTTCAGGATGATCACGGTCCAGAGGCAGCGGTTGAATTGGGTATGCGCCTGTGTGGTTCTTTTGAGATTGTAAGTGATCTCATACTCTCCAACGTCAAGGGAGATGCTGTGAACTTCCAGGTTTTTAATGCACTGGCAGCGTTACCCGATGCCGAAAAGCCCCGCCAGTTGGCGAAGATTGTGGTGGCCGCTTATAAAACAATCGGTCGCACAAGTAAGGGTTTAAAGTACTTCACGGTTAAGGAGAAGAAACAACCACAAGTGCAATCTGCTGCTGCAGATGTACAACTAAAGTCCAAAAAACAAAATTGGCCTCAGAAACAGAAACAGGGGAAACAACAGCAGCAAACTCAGGAATCATATCCTGCAACACAAGTCCCTGCGCCAGCTGAGAAAGTTTATGATTTGCGCGATCGCGCGATGATTAAATCACCTGATCGATTTCAGGTTTCTGATCAACGCTCTCCTCGTTCCTTTCAGGACTCATCGGCCCCGAAGACCGGTGGAGGAGGAGGCGGACGGGGACGTGGTGGCCAACAGGGACGTGGCCAGCCCCGCCAGACAGAAGGCGCATGGAAGCAGGAGGATTCTACGCCAAAGAGACCGCAGTTTGCGAAAAAGAAAGTCGCAGCCTTAACAGCGCATCGATATGCCACAGATAGTGAGAACGCGGCTTCGGAATCTGACGTGGGCTCTGACCTTGCTGGACAGCGCGGCGGAGATAACCATAGTCAGAGAGGCGCTGCGTCCACTACTGAGGGTGACAGCGACTGATGTCTACGTTGTGATAGAAACAGCGGATACGAGACTTGCTCCCCCTGAAAGACTTTATGAAATTGTCCTGTTAATTGAAGGTGACATACAGCGTACCGTTAAGGGTGTATTTTGGGAAAATCTGTCTTCTACATATGATATTTTACTTTCGGAGGCTGACTGGCCCCCACCTTTTGTGCTCGCGGCACCGCGAGGGGAGGAGGTGATACTCCCCAGTTTCGCGAACACTGTCTCGAAGGAGCATGCGCAGCATTTTGCAGAAGAGTGGGCTCGGGCTCTCGCGCCGGCTCTGTACCGTAACCAATGTGGTTGGGATAAATTGTCGCCTTGCCACGAAGTTCCGTTGCGGTCTCAGCCGCAGCCTCAACCTCAATATCCCATTCGGCGTGAAGCAAAATCTTCCCTCGCGGAAATCCTTGAACAATTGGAATATCAGGGAGTTATTGAAACGTGTGTGTCACCGATGGATAATCCCCTTTTTACTGTGAACAAACCTGACGGTTCATATCGTTTGGTTTTGGATTACCGGCATTTGAACTCGCATTGCCGTAACTGTGCAGTACAGAATACTCACGGCTCTGCCCTTGTGGATAGTCTCGTGCGTAAGCGTTTCAAGACAACGCTTGACATATCCAACGGTTTTTATGCCCACAGATTGGACGGCTTTAGCTCCCAATGGACCAGTTTTACGAGCGCTGGAGTCCAAAAACAATTCCGGCGTCTTCCAATGGGCTATAAGAATAGTCCTGGTATATTTACCGCTCGCATTGTCTCTATTCTGGAGGCACTCGACCCGGATGCTTGTTCGTATGTGGATGACATATATCTCACAGACGACGATATTTGGAAGCATCTGTGTCGTGTAAATTCTGTTATTTGTAACTTCGCTGACATGGGTTACAAATTTAACTTTGCAAAATCGCACATTGCTGAACACACAGTGTTGTTTTTGGGCTATGAGCTCTCCAATGAAGGTAGAGGTTTGGCTCCTCACTTCTTAGAGAAGTGCGCACAGTTGCGCGCTCCTACAACACTGAGAAATTACAGTCTTTGCTGGGCTTCTTGAATTTCGGCAGAACTTATGTTCCGGAATATGCCCAGCGTATCAAGCCTTTGTATGCTTTGATACAACCTACTTTCTCAAAATCATGCTGGCTGCCTGAGCATTCGGTCATTCTGCAATCATTGCAGGCTGATCTGCTCGCTTCTAAATACTTACTGACTCGTGATAACCACACCAACCTGGTGATAAGAATAATTCCAGGGGCGGTGGGTTTCACGTACCTGACTTTTAATGAAGGAGACACAGTGCCTATTGCTTACAAGTCACAGTTGTACACTTCGGCTGAATTGCGGTTTCCCACTGTGGAGAAAGTTTTAACTGCTGTACAGATGGCGATTCTTAAAGAACGAGCTCTGTCACAGGGGATGCGCATGTTAGTGGTAACACCCTGTCCTCATTTGGAGGCAGTCACGAAAGCCAGTGTACCAAATTCTAAAGCTTTGCACCCACGGTGGATTCAATGGGCAGCGTCATTGACGTCCACGGATGTCACGTTTATTTTTGACGCCTCATTACGGTCGCAAGAGTACTTGCAGTATGAGTTCGTTCATCCTGCTCCTCTGGCTATGCGACCTTTGGAGGACTTCCATTGCATCATTTACACTGATGGGTCGGCGCAGGTTGCGCATGGCTCTAAACATGCCTACGTTTCCGCATGCGCTATTGTGGTTGGTGCTATGTTAAACGATGAATTCATTTCCAGGGAGGTACACACGTTGCCCCTGGGCGATTGCACTGCACAATTGGCTGAGCTTCGTGCTCTTTTACTAGCGTTGGAGTACGCAGATCCAAGTGTTACTACTCTGATTGTAAGTGATTCTTACTACTGTGTCCAGTCTTACAATGAGAACTTGTTCTTTTGGATTCAAAATGATTTTCGTGATTCCAAGGGTAGCACAATAAAACATAAAATGATCTGGGTTCGAGTGGCAGAGCTTAAGGCTATGTTGCCACTCGTTTATGTGATTCATACTCTCGGTCATCAGCGCGTGGGAGTACACGCTGTTGGCAATTCGCTTGCTGATGAAGCGGCGAAATCAGCAGTATCTACATACTTAGTTGCAGCGGTTACTAGATCCAAAACCAGGATTGATAGCGACATCTTGGCGGCAGTTGCTGCCTCTGAGAAGGGAAGTAAACATCCTGCGGGTTTCCCTTCGAAGTACAAATACCACTTAAGTCCCGAAAAGGTTCCTTTTGTGACAATTCCTGACGTTGGGGAACGGCTGATTCCCAACTCGGATCGCAGAGCGGACTTGATTACAGCGGCACATGAGGGTGTGGCGTCTGCGCATGCGGGCGTCTCGGCCACTGTAACTCAATTACAGCAACGTTTCTGGTGGCGGGGACTGTACAAACAGACGCGGGATTATGTCCTTCTTTGTGACATATGCCAGCAGATTAGACCTTCAACTTCTGCGCGTCCGCCACAGACTCAGTTGTACATTTCTAATAAACCTCTCGGTTGTGTTTATTTAGATCACTGCGGTCCTTTTTCATCTGATACTGCGTATAAGTACATCTTAGTAGCAGTTGACTCATGCACACGCTTTGTGTGGGTATGGCCACATCGCAGCGCTGATTTACGGACTGTCATTAGGGATTTGCGCATCTTTATTGGGATTTTTGCCTGTGGTACCTTCCATTCGGATCAGGGTCCGGCTTTCGCCTCTAAGGCGTATAAGGATGCCATGACTTCGATGGGGGTCCAAGTCAAGTTTTCGTCTCCCTACAGACCTGAGGGTAACAGTGTAGTTGAGCGAATGAACCGTGATTTAAAGCAATCTTTGACAGCCCGAGTTATAAGCACTGGCAGAAACTGGCTTGCTCACCTATATGGCGTGCAGCGTGCTCTTAATAATCTCCCTAGAAGGTCTCTGGGTGGGCGGACCCCATACGAAATGCTCTTTGGCATCAAGATGTACGTCCCTGACCTTGACGGTCTAGACTGTGTGGTTCGCGCCACTTCCTTTGACGCAGATGAACATTGCAATGTTTTACAGAATCTACAAAAGACCAGAGACAGTCTTGCAAAGGAACATTTGCCCTCCACGTCGGATGATGCGTTGCAGATCCCGGTAGTCGGCTGGCTACCCCAGGTTGGAGAACTGGTTTGTGAGAAGATCGATAACAAGAAAGAATTTGGTCCTTCATATCGAGCTCCGGTTCCAGTCCTTGGAGTGAAGGGCACAAGAACAGTCATTTTACCACCACTTCCTGGTCGTAAGGAAAACAGGTTTATTTCTATTGACAATGTCAAGATACACAGAGTGGCCGATTCTTCTTAGCATGACACCGGCGGTTTCCTGTCCTTCCATTGTGAGAAATTCAGTTATGCCCACTGCTTCTAATATTGAACCTGAGGTGGCCATCGAATTACCTGCTCTTTCCAGTCCTTTATTAAATAATTTACCCGGAACTAACATTGATGAGATAGACTATGCCTACCCCACTGATCTGTCCATACCTGACCTACAGGCACGTTTGGCCACGGAATCCAGATTTTCATTTGACTCTATTTCCCTTGCCTCAAAGAAACCTTCTCGTTTTGCAGTCTATGCGAGCCTGTTTAAAAAACATTTTTTGATACCCCCTTGGACATACATTTGGCTGGTCCTTTTTTCGGTTTACCTTTTTATGTCAATTGGTTTTGTGTTTTATTTTTTTCGAATCATGAATGGACACTATGTGGAGGAAAGAACATGCATTACTCATCTAAATGGAACTTTGGCCCCGCTTTCCTCGTCACATTCTACACACAGATTAAAAAGAGACTTGACTTTGGTTAACATCACAGCATGGCCTGTCCTTGATGGAATCATGTGGGATGCAGTTCGGTTTCAGATTCATGGCCCAACGGAAGTCGTTAATGTTCCTAATGTACTTAGAGTAAATATGGGGGATGTGGTGAAACAGAACATTCGTTCTGATGACTGGGATGTTAATGCTGTAGAAACTTTGTTTTCTGATTTACAATACTATGCTGCCTTTGATGCTGAGGATTTATATTTGGAATCTGCTAATTATGGTGAATTATTCTGCTACCAGCATTATGGCAATCACTTCTTACACAAAACATCATCCCGTAGGGATACTGTTAATTTTACTCAGTGGGAACATTGCCCGGCACCTAAACATGGGAGTTCAGAAACATTTCTGAAAAAGTATACTTATTTCACTGACTTTAACTCGTCCAATCCCGAGTCCTTTTATTTTAAATTTCATAACACACCAATGTCCAAGGTTAGACTTACCGATACTAAATTGTTATATTCGAAGACCTTCCTAGATCAATTAGTTACTGGAGGCTATGAGCTATGGAGGGAAACAATAGACCTTAAATCAGTTTGGGGTTCAAGGGCCTGGCAGGTACGAGGCACTGAGGCTTTGCACCGTGCATGTCTCATCCCGAATCATATGTTGTTTTTAAATGAAACAATTTCCCAGACTACATGCTTTGGATTGGCTACTTCTAAAAAGTTAAACACTCCTTCTTTCCCGGAGTTGGAGGAATATGATGGTTGGAGTAATTTTACTCAGTTGTCCATTAGGGAATTACAGGCTCTGCTTCTTAATTCCACCTTTAACATGTCCAGTATGAATCCTAAGGGTTGGCTGCTTTGGCACCGTAGTGCTGATTCTTGCCAGAATAGATTTTTGAATTTAACTGAGGGTTTTAAAGCTGTTAGATCTGATCCCCGGTTTAACTTGGGTCATACTGTCACCTCTTATTCTGTAGGCAAGTTGTGTCAAAATTGGCTGAAACATTCAACTTTACCTGCCGTTAAGAATCACCTATCTAAACTCAATGCAGACGTGGACTTGAATGATTTCATTAAAGGCCCGGCTAGTGGCAGGTCGAAAAGGTGGTTATATGGGGTTTACAATGAAATCTGGAAACTATCACAGATTGAGGCTGCTACACGCCTTAGGGCTATTGATCAGGCGAATCTTGAGAAAGTGCTTGCAGTTGTTGACAATAGCATTAACGTGCTTTCTTCTAGAATTTACACATTGGATAATATTGTGTCGTCAGTTGTCGATATTGTGCATGATGAAGTGTCAGTATTATACCATGGTCAAAATCAATTACGATCAATCATGCAGTTTGCATGGACCCTTCAAACTCTAAAAAGGGGTAAAGTTCCCTGGGGGTACATGAATGTTTCTTCTTTATTTGCACCGTTTAATTTGACTGACAAACAACGCTTACTTTCAATGCATGATGCTTCCTTTTCTATGTTACATATTGAAAGGTTAGAATCTTTACCTTTTTCCGTGGCTGAAGCCACTGCTGCAACGTGGCTTATCCACGGTTTAATAACGCTGCCTTTTGCTTTATATAAGTTTTCAAATTGTATGAAATATGTACCCATAGGTCGTTATGAACCTTTAGGTAGCGGTTTCCTTCATGAAGTCTGGTCACTCCCATACACATACAGATGTTTTAAGGATGACCAGGAAGTTTATCTGAAAGGGGAGGAGTGTACTGAGACGCCAGATCATTCTTTAATGTGTAGACACATACAGTTAAACGGTTCATGCAACAAGGACCGACCGAATATGGCTTGCGTTTTACAAGGCACGCCAGTTCCTGCTATCATCCCCACGTTTAAATTATTAGAGAATGGCAGTTATTTAATGCTCGATAATGAAGACTGTTGTGGTTTAATTAAAGGTATAGCTTTCATAGTAACAGTAAGTGAGCGGGTTATTTGCTGCAGAAATGTGCTTTATCCTCCCACACATGAACATAGGGAGTCTTCCATCTGGCCACAGATACCAACCTTGGGAGCAGAATTCAGCGGCATGGCAAGAATAAGGGCTCTTTTGTCCCAGAAAGAGGTGGCCTTGAGCTCGGCCAGTGAAACTTTCGTGCTTCACATTGCAAACACCCGTACAGAGGTTCAGGCTCTTTTAAATACTGATTTGCCTTTGCATTTCGGAGCGATGGTTCGTACTATCTTTAACGCACCCTCCACAAAGGGCCTAGCTCATTTTTTTAAAGTTGTTAGCAGTGGTCTCGTGACTTCCTTTGAAAAGATTTTTGGAGTCATCCCTGCTTTCTTCCATTCTATTTTTTCATCCTTGTTTGGAGGGTTCCCGTTTTTACTTGCATTGGCAGCTGGCGCTCTAGTGGTTTTTTGTCTTTTTAAATATGGATGTCCTTCCTGTGCAAGACCCCGCGCAACAGCTACTGACGCGGTTTCGCAACCGCATGCTTGAATATTATGGCACACTGCCGTTGGCGACATTGAGCACGGCTTATGGATTATCGTTTCGATTCTCCTACTTCACCTGTGTCCAGCCTGTGTTTCACTGCCTGACCTGTGATTTCCATTGGGCCATTGATTTGTGTCTCTGCGGACCCGTTTCTCTTGATGTCGATTTTAATCAGCTGATGAGTCCTATCATTGCTCACGAGTTGGTTTGTTCTGACGAGAGGATTATGGCCTTAGCAGTGACGCATGGACTAATTGGTCCCTGGGATATATTGTCGGCAGCACAGAATTTCTTGGAACTAAGTTTTCTGGAAAACCCACCGAGCTGTCCTCTGATGGTTATAGAGGATCCGGTGCTGGGAGATCATGTATGTTCTTTTCCTCTTTTAAATTGGATGGCTGAACTGTTTTCGGATGAGAACAGTGATTTCTTATTGGAGGCTGTTGCTACTTACTTTTCATATACAGTTTTGTCATAGACACTGCCTCGGATTGACGTGCTGATTAATAGCATTTCATTAATTTCATTGACTTATTTGTCACAATTTTTTTCTTTCCTTGCCTATTGGCTTGAGCCTCGATATATTTTTGGGCTATTTTTTTAGCATTCATTTTTCAATGTTTAGTTTCGATTCATGCTCGTTTACTGTTGAGTTCTGCTCTCATGTGATGGCACTTCAGTTATCATATTTAGTCCGTTCTCGGATCATGGGGGGGTGTCATGTAGCTCCTGTATATCCTTATATCGTGTTAAGTTAGCATAGGTACTTTTGAGTTTTAAACGCCATTTTCCATTCTTGCAACTTCTGCACACGATACTTAATTGTTGACTTAGCTTTCAGCCTAGTAGTTTGCCGTGGTTTATGTGAGAATAATATGTTAGTGCTCTGATATCAGCTTTGTTTAATAAACTATGTCTGCACAGCTTCTGGCATCCCACCAAGCTGGTTTCCGCTCAGGTCACTCGACCGAAACCGTGGTGTTAGCCGTCCTTGACGAGCTTAAAGCCAAGGCCGATGTCAACTCTCCCCAGGCTTTGATCCTCCTCGATTTGTCCGCTGCGTTTGACACGGTCGACCATAATATTCTTTTGGACCGTGTCAGCGCAGCGGGCATACGAGGTACTGTCCTCTCTTGGATTACCTCTTTTTTGACGGGTCGCTCTCAAGCTGTCCACCTTCCCGGCTTTTCTGCTTCTCCCCTCCCGGTGCCCTGTGGAGTCCCCCAAGGGTCCTCCCTCTCTCCCCTTCTTTTCAATCTCTACATTCACCCTCTTATCTCCTCCCTTCTTGAGCTGGGGGTCTCTGTGTATAACTACGCTGACGACCTCCAGCTCGTTTTTGACCTTTCCTCCTCTTCTCACGCTCAATCCTTTTTTCACTCCACCATGGCTTTTATTTCTGGGTGGATGAGCGCCAACCACCTCAAGCTCAATCCAGATAAGACTGAGCTTGTTCTGATTGGCGGCTCATCCAGCCCCTGGTCCTCTGCTTTCTGGCCTCCCATTCTTGGCCCTTCCCCCACCCCCGTTCCCTCTGTTAAAACCCTGGGCATCAAGGTCAGACAGGACCTGTCCATGCATGGCCAGGTCAGTGCCGTGGTGTCCTCCTGTTTTCTCTCCCTCCGGATGATCCGGAAAATCTCTCGCTTTTTCTCTCCTGACTCCCTTAAAATTATTATTTCTGCCCTCATCACTTCCCGCCTTGATTATGGCAATAGCTTGTTCGCTGGCATTCCTGCCTATGAAACCCGCCGCCTACAAGCTATCCAGAATCAGGCTGCCCGTCTCATCTTTCACTTGCCCAAAACCCATCACATCACCCCCGTCCTCAAATCCCTTCACTGGTTGCCCATCTTGCAGAGATCCCTGTTCAAATTGGGGTGCCTCGTTTACCGGGCCCTTGACCACTCTGGACCGGCTTTCATCAATTCTCTGATCTCCCTTCACACCCCTGCCCGCACTCTTCGTTCATCATCTTCTGCCCTTCTCACTGTTCCCCGCTTCCGCAAATCTCGCACTGGTGGAACCCGTTTTTCTGTTCTTGCTCCCCGGTTCTGGAACTCCCTCCCTCTTTCTATGCGTTCGATTCCTATTTTTTCTCATTTCCGTAAAGCGCTAAAAACTTTCCTCTTTGCCCAGGCCTACCCCCGCTAAACCTCCTGGCCCTGTCTGTCCGGTTCTTTAGAGCTCTCAGCGCCAGGAAGCCGTTTGGCCATCGCGCGCTTTACAAATATTTTCATTCATTCATTCATTCATTCATTCATTCATTCACGATGAGTGCTGAAGTTTCAGGAACAACACGATATGGAATTGTTATGAGGTCTGATCTCCACGCCTTCATAGTCATAACACAAGTGCAGCCTTTGCCAATTCTGGCTTCAGGCGGGATTGATATTGCTTTGCATGAGACACATAGAACACACTTGATGCGGTGCACATGCAGAGAGAGCTGGTGTATGCTGATGCGATTCCTTCATGATAGGACACTAAGGTATGGGCCCGCCCTAAACCAACCCAAAGAGACCTTCTTAGCTAATAATATAATATATGTGTTAGAGTGGGTGAAATATAAGTGTTGTTAACTCTTATTCATTACAGTATGTTAACATGCTGTCACCATTCGCTTTTTATGTCTTAGTAACTATGCTGGTAATTTTGCTACTGATAATAAGTATAATTGTATTATCTAAGATACTGCGCCTGAGAAGACGGCATTAGTAAATAAACATTTCAAATGCACATGTGTCTTCTTTACTCCATGTTCTGGTTTGTAATGATAATATAACGAAAGGGTGTTCATGAGTTCCACGTACCCTGAGGTACTGTAAGTTCATGTTCTGGTTTGTCTAAGCATTGGGAGTTTGATATGTCCAATGAGACACTGTAGCTAGCTCGGTAAGGGGTGAGTTGGGTACTAAGGTGAGTTTTGGGTCACCCTAATTCGCCGAGGTTCCACTCCTCTGTGCACAGTTCTGTGTGAGTACAGAAACCCCCAACGCCCAACGGTTTCGGTGGTCTTATATCATGACACTCGAGTAGTATATCGTTCAAACCTTAACCTCAAACCTTAACCCCTTCACCTCCGTTTCCGGAAAACGGGGTGTCGGTGAAACCTACCTATTTTTTGAAATAGGTCTTATTCAAGGTTGATTCTTTCTTAAAGGGTTTCTTTGAATTACTACCAAGTTGTGCTACAAAGTATTCTTTGTATTTTCTTGTTTCCAGTGTTGTCATGGCGGCGGTGGCCATTGCGCAGCATAGTCGCGTGGCGGTGCGCACACATCTTCAGACGTACCAAGTCCCGGTGGATGGGATGGCTGTGATTTTGGTGGTGGGTGCAGATCAGGCGTTCCCTTTCGAGTTGTTTTACTCTTGGGTTACGTTTCCGGCTGTGGACGCAACTTCTGGTTTGTTCCACTCCTACACCGCCTCAGCTGTCCCGGTTGAATATACTCCGTACAGGGCACTGGAAATACCTATTGATCATTGGCAGCATCGAGTTTGGTTTGATGGCGCCCTCCCCCACTCTTTGTCCGCTGCGAGGTTAGGTCCACTCTCAATTCCAGGTACTAACTGGCCTGCGTTGGGTGGTTTTACCACGCACCCGAATCACGGGGCTTGTACCGTTGCAGATATTAGCAGGCTACATGTAGTCTCAATTTCCGTGATTCGTGCATTAGTTCAATACATAGGTCGTCATCTCCCGGGTGGTCCCCCGGGGGGTCCAGCCGTTCAAACGGAACGTGGTGGTTTACGGCTCAATCCAGTTATGGTAAATTCAGTTTTTGGTCAACGCCCTGATAATAAAGATGATTTTCCTTTTTGGCTGGCCGAGAAATTTGACCAACTGGAAGCCGTGTTTCCCAATTCTACTCCTGCTGACAAACATAGAATGTTGACGATTACTTTGCCTAAGGATATCACTCCCGAGCTCGTTGACTGTGAAAGTTGGGGTAAGAGTTTTGCGGCTGTTTATGCGAGGTGTTTCGGCACCCCATCTATGGCTGTACTGCCTACGATCATAAAACGTGTTCAGGATGATCACGGTCCAGAGGCAGCGGTTGAATTGGGTATGCGCCTGTGTGGTTCTTTTGAGATTGTAAGTGATCTCATACTCTCCAACGTCAAGGGAGATGCTGTGAACTTCCAGGTTTTTAATGCACTGGCAGCGTTACCCGATGCCGAAAAGCCCCGCCAGTTGGCGAAGATTGTGGTGGCCGCTTATAAAACAATCGGTCGCACAAGTAAGGGTTTAAAGTACTTCACGGTTAAGGAGAAGAAACAACCACAAGTGCAATCTGCTGCTGCAGATGTACAACTAAAGTCCAAAAAACAAAATTGGCCTCAGAAACAGAAACAGGGGAAACAACAGCAGCAAACTCAGGAATCATATCCTGCAACACAAGTCCCTGCGCCAGCTGAGAAAGTTTATGATTTGCGCGATCGCGCGATGATTAAATCACCTAATCGATTTCAGGTTTCTGATCAACGCTCTCCTCGTTCCTTTCAGGACTCATCGGCCCCGAAGACCGGTGGAGGAGGAGGCGGACGGGGACGTGGTGGCCAACAGGGACGTGGCCAGCCCCGCCAGACAGAAGGCGCATGGAAGCAGGAGGATTCTACGCCAAAGAGACCGCAGTTTGCGAAAAAGAAAGTCGCAGCCTTAACAGCGCATCGATATGCCACAGATAGTGAGAACGCGGCTTCGGAATCTGACGTGGGCTCTGACCTTGCTGGACAGCGCGGCGGAGATAACCATAGTCAGAGAGGCGCTGCGTCCACTACTGAGGGTGACAGCGACTGATGTCTACGTTGTGATAGAAACAGCGGATACGAGACTTGCTCCCCCTGAAAGACTTTATGAAATTGTCCTGTTAATTGAAGGTGACATACAGCGTACCGTTAAGGGTGTATTTTGGGAAAATCTGTCTTCTACATATGATATTTTACTTTCGGAGGCTGACTGGCCCCCACCTTTTGTGCTCGCGGCACCGCGAGGGGAGGAGGTGATACTCCCCAGTTTCGCGAACACTGTCTCGAAGGAGCATGCGCAGCATTTTGCAGAAGAGTGGGCTTGGGCTCTCGCGCCGGCTCTGTACCGTAACCAATGTGGTTGGGATAAATTGTCGCCTTGCCACGAAGTTCCGTTGCGGTCT
This sequence comes from Lissotriton helveticus, assembly GCF_964261635.1. NCBI lineage: Eukaryota > Metazoa > Chordata > Amphibia > Caudata > Salamandridae > Lissotriton > Lissotriton helveticus. The sequence goes on from NC_136057.1 coordinate 826,203,637, forward strand.
CAGCCACAGCCTCAACCTCAATATCCCATTCGGCGTGAAGCAAAATCTTCCCTCGCGGAAATCCTTGAACAATTGGAATATCAGGGAGTTATTGAAACGTGTGTGTCACCGATGGATAATCCCCTTTTTACTGTGAACAAACCTGACGGTTCATATCGTTTGGTTTTGGATTACCGGCATTTGAACTCGCATTGCCGTAACTGTGCAGTACAGAATACTCACGGCTCTGCCCTTGTGGATAGTCTCGTGCGTAAGCGTTTCAAGACAACGCTTGACATATCCAACGGTTTTTATGCCCACAGATTGGACGGCTTTAGCTCCCAATGGACCAGTTTTACGAGCGCTGGAGTCCAAAAACAATTCCGGCGTCTTCCAATGGGCTATAAGAATAGTCCTGGTATATTTACCGCTTGCATTGTCTCTATTCTGGAGGCACTCGACCCGGATGCTTGTTCGTATGTGGATGACATATATCTCACAGACGACGATATTTGGAAGCATCTGTGTCGTGTAAATTCTGTTATTTGTAACTTCGCTGACATGGGTTACAAATTTAACTTTGCAAAATCGCACATTGCTGAACACACAGTGTTGTTTTTGGGCTATGAGCTCTCCAATGAAGGTAGAGGTTTGGCTCCTCACTTCTTAGAGAAGTGCGCACAGTTGCGCGCTCCTACAACACTGAGAAATTACAGTCTTTGCTGGGCTTCTTGAATTTCGGCAGAACTTATGTTCCGGAATATGCCCAGCGTATCAAGCCTTTGTATGCTTTGATACAACCTACTTTCTCAAAATCATGCTGGCTGCCTGAGCATTCGGTCATTCTGCAATCATTGCAGGCTGATCTGCTCGCTTCTAAATACTTACTGACTCGTGATAACCACACCAACCTGGTGATAAGAATAATTCCAGGGGCGGTGGGTTTCACGTACCTGACTTTTAATGAAGGAGACACAGTGCCTATTGCTTACAAGTCACACTTGTACACTTCGGCTGAATTGCGGTTTCCCACTGTGGAGAAAGTTTTAACTGCTGTACAGATGGCGATTTTTAAAGAACGAGCTCTGTCACAGGGGAGGCGCATGTTAGTGGTAACACCATGTCCTCATTTGGAGGCAGTCACGAAAGCCAGTGTACCAAATTCTAAAGCTTTGCACCCACGGTGGATTCAATGGGCAGCGTCATTGATGTCCACGGATGTCACGTTAATTTTTGACGCCTCATTACGGTCGCAAGAGTACTTGCAGTATGAGTTCGTTCATCCTGCTCCTCTGGCTATGCGACCTTTGGAGGACTTCCATTGCATCATTTACACTGATGGGTCGGCGCAGGTTGCGCATGGCTCTTAACATGCCTACGTTTCCGCATGCGCTATTGTGGTTGGTGCTATGTTAAACGATGAATTCATTTCCAGGGAGGTACACACGTTGCCCCTGGGCGATTGCACTGCACAATTGGCTGAGCTTCGTGCTCTTTTACTAGCGTTGGAGTACGCAGATCCAAGTGTTACTACTCTGATTGTAAGTGATTCTTACTACTGTGTCCAGTCTTACAATGAGAACTTGTTCTTTTGGATTCAAAATGATTTTCGTGATTCCAAGGGTAGCACAATAAAACATAAAATGATCTGGGTTCGAGTGGCAGAGCTTAAGGCTATGTTGCCACTCGTTTATGTGATTCATACTCTCGGTCATCAGCGCGTGGGAGTACATGCTGTTGGCAATTCGCTTGCTGATGAAGCGGCGAAATCAGCAGTATCTACATACTTAGTTGCAGCGGTTACTAGATCCAAAACCAGGATTGATAGCGACATCTTGGCGGCAGTTGCTGCCTCTGAGAAGGGAAGTAAACATCCTGCGGGTTTCCCTTCGAAGTACAAATACCACTTAAGTCCCGAAAAGGTTCCTTTTGTGACAATTCCTGACGTTGGGGAACGGCTGATTCCCAACTCGGATCGCAGAGCGGACTTGATTACAGCGGCACATGAGGGTGTGGCGTCTGCGCATGCGGGCGTCTTGGCCACTGTAACTCAATTACAGCAACGTTTCTGGTTGCGGGGACTGTACAAACAGACGCGGGATTATGTCCTTCTTTGTGACATATGCCAGCAGATTAGACCTTCAACTGCTGCGCGTCCGCCACAGACTCAGTTGTACATTTCTAATAAACCGCTCGGTTGTGTTTATTTAGATCACTGCGGTCCTTTTTCATCTGATACTGCGTATAAGTACATCTTAGTAGCAGTTGACTAATGCACACGCTTTGTGTGGGTATGGCCACATCGCAGCGCTGATTCACGGACTGTCATTAGGGATTTGCGCATCTTTATTGGGATTTTTGCCTGTGGTACCTTCCATTCGGATCAGGGTCCGGCTTTCGCCTCTAAGGCGTATAAGGATGCCATGACTTCGATGGGGGTCCAAGTCAAGTTTTCGTCTCCCTACAGACCTGAGGGTAACAGTGTAGTTGAGCGAATGAACCGTGATTTAAAGCAATCTTTGACAGCCCGAGTTATAGGCACTGGCAGAAACTGGCTTGCTCACCTATATGGCGTGCAGCGTGCTCTTAATAATCTCCCTAGAAGGTCTCTGGGTGGGCGGACCCCATACGAAATGCTCTTTGGCATCAAGATGTACGTCCCTGACCTTGACGGTCTAGACTGTGTGGTTCGCGCCACTTCCTTTGACGCAGATGAACATTGCAATGTTTTACAGAATCTACAAAAGACCAGAGACAGTTTTGCAAAGGAACATTTGCCCTCCACGTCGGATGATGCGTTGCAGATCCCGGTAGTTGGCTGGCTACCCCAGGTTGGAGAACTGGTTCGTGAGAAGATCGATAACAAGAAAGAATTTGGTCCTTCATATCGAGCTCCGGTTCCAGTCCTTGGAGTGAAGGGCACAAGAACAGTCATTTTACCACCACTTCCTGGTCGTAAGGAAAACAGGTTTATTTCTATTGACAATGTCAAGATACACAGAGTGGCCGATTCTTCTTAGCATGACACCGGCGGTTTCCTGTCCTTCCATTGTGAGAAATTCAGTTATGCCCACTGCTTCTAATATTGAACCTGAGGTGGCCATCAAATTACCTGCTCTTTCCAGTCCTTTATTAAATAATTTACCAGGAACTAACATTGATGAGATAGACTATGCCTACCCCACTGATCTGTCCATACCTGACCTACAGGCACGTTTGGCCACGGAATCCAGATTTTCATTTGACTATATTTCCCTTGCCTCAAAGAAACCTTCTCGTTTTGCAGTCTATGCGAGCCTGTTTAAAAAACATTTTTTGATACCCCCTTGGACATACATTTGGCTGGTCCTTTTTTCGGTTTACCTTTTTATGTCAATTGGTTTTGTGTTTTATTTTTTTCGAATCATGAATGGACACTATGTGGAGGAAAGAACATGCATTACTCATCTAAATGGAACTTTGGCCCCGCTTTCCTCGTCACATTCTACACACAGATTAAAAAGAGACTTGACTTTGGTTAACATCACAGCATGGCCTGTCCTTGATGGAATCGTGTGGGATGCAGTTCGGTTTCAGATTCATGGCCCAACGGAAGTCGTTAATGTTCCTAATGTACTTAGAGTAAATATGGGGGATGTGGTGAAACAGAACATTCGTTCTGATGACTGGGATGTTAATGCTGTAGAAACTTTGTTTTCTGATTTACAATACTATGCTGCCTTTGATGCTGAGGATTTATATTTGGAATCTGCTAATTATGGTGAATTATTCTGCTACCAGCATTATGGCAATCACTTCTTACACAAAACATCATCCCGTAGGGATACTGTTAATTTTACTCAGTGGGAACATTGCCCGGCACCTAAACATGGGAGTTCAGAAACGTTTCTGAAAAAGTATACTTATTTCACTGACTTTAACTCGTCCAATCCCGAGTCCTTTTATTTTAAATTTCATAACACACCAATGTCCAAGGTTAGACTTACCGATACTAAATTGTTATATTCGAAGACCTTCCTAGATCAATTAGTTACTGGAGGCTATGAGCTATGGAGGGAAACAATAGACCTTAAATCAGTTTGGGGTTCAAGGGCCTGGCAGGTACGAGGCACTGAGGCTTTGCACCGTGCATGTCTCATCCCGAATCATATGTTGTTTTTAAATGAAACAATTTCCCAGACTACATGCTTTGGATTGGCTACTTCTAAAAAGTTAAACACTCCTTCTTTCCCGGAGTTGGAGGAATATGATGGTTGGAGTAATTTTACTCAGTTGTCCATTAGGGAATTACAGGCTCTGCTTCTTAATTCCACCTTTAACATTTCCAGTATGAATCCTAAGGGTTGGCTGCTTTGGCACCGTAGTGCTGATTCTTGCCAGAATAGATTTTTGAATTTAACTGACGATTTTAAAGCTGTTAGATCTGATCCCCGGTTTAACTTGGGTCATACTGTCACCTCTTATTCTGTAGGCAAGTTGTGTCAAAATTGGCTGAAACATTCGACTTTACCTGCCGTTAAGAATCACCTATCTAAACTCAATGCAGACGTGGACTTGAATGATTTCATTAAAGGCCCGGCTAGTGGCAGGTCGAAAAGGTGGTTATATGGGGTTTACAATGAAATCTGGAAACTATCACAGATTGAGGCTGCTACACGCCTTAGGGCTATTGATCAGGCGAATCTTGAGAAAGTGCTTGCAGTTGTTGACAATAGCATTAACGTGCTTTCTTCTAGAATTTACACATTGGATAATATTGTGTCGTCAGTTGTCGATATTGTGCATGATGAAGTGTCAGTATTATACCATGGTCAAATCAATTACGATCAATCATGCAGTTTGCATGGACCCTTCAAACTCTAAAAATGGGTAAAGTTCCCTGGGGGTACATGAACGTTTCTTCTTTATTTGCACCGTTTAATTTGACTGACAAACAACGCTTACTTTCAATGCGTGATGCTTCCTTTTCTATGTTACATATTGAAAGGTTAGAATCTTTACCTTTTTCCGTGGCTGAAGCCACTGCTGCAACGTGGCTTATCCATGGTTTAATAACGCTGCCTTTTGCTTCATATAAGTTTTCAAATTGTATGAAATATGTACCCATAGGTCGTTATGAACCTTTAGGTAGCGGTTTCCTTCATGAAGTCTGGTCACTCCCATACACATACAGATGTTTTAAGGATGACCAGGAAGTTTATCTGAAAGGGGAGGAGTGTACTGAGACGCCAGATCATTCTTTAATGTGTAGACACATACAGTTACACGGTTCATGCAACAAGGACCGACCGAATATGGCTTGCGTTTTACAAGGCACGCCAGTTCCTGCTATCATCCCCACGTTTAAATTATTAGAGAATGGCAGTTATTTAATGCTCAATAATGAAGACTGTTGTGGTTTAATTAAAGGTATAGCTTTCATAGTAACAGTAAGTGAGCGGGTTATTTGCTGCAGAAATGTGCTTTATCCTCCCACACATGAACATAGGGAGTCTTCCATCTGGCCACAGATACCAACCTTGGGAGCAGAATTCAGCGGGATGGCAAGAATAAGGGCTCTTTTGTCCCAGAAAGAGGTGGCCTTGAGCTTGGCCCAAGAAACTTTCGTGCTTCACATTGCAAACACTGGTACAGAGGTTCAGGCTCTTTTAAATACTGATTTGCCTTTGCATTTCGGAGCGATGGTTCGTACTGTCTTTAACGCATCCTCCACAAAGGGCCTAGCTCATTTTTTTAAAGTTGTTAGCAGTGGTCTCGTGACTTCCTTTGAAAAGATTTTTGGAGTCATCCCTGCTTTCTTCCATTCTATTTTTTCATCCTTGTTTGGAGGGTTCCCGTTTTTACTTGCATTGGCAGCTGGCGCTCTAGTGGTTTTTTGTCTTTTTAAATATGGATGTCCTTCCTGTGCAAGACCCCGCGCAACAGCTACTGACGCGGTTTCGCACCGCATGCTTGAATATTATGGCACACTGCCGTTGGCGACATTGAGCACGGCTTATGGATTATCGTTTCGATTCTCCTACTTCACCTGTGTCCAGCCTGTGTTTCACTGCCTGACCTGTGATTTCCATTGGGCCATTGATTTGTGTCTCTGCGGACCCGTTTCTCTTGACGTCGATTTTAATCAGCTGATGAGTCCTATCATTGCTCACAAGTTGGTTTGTTCTGACGAGAGGATTATGGCCTTAGCAGTGACGCATGGACTAATTGGTCCCTGGGATATATTGTCGGCAGCACAGAATTTCTTGGAACTAAGTTTTCTGGAAAACCCACCGAGCTGTCCTCTGATGGTTATAGAGGATCCGGTGCTGGGAGATCATGTATGTTCTTTTCCTCTTTTAAATTGGATGGCTGAACTGTTTTCAGATGAGAACAGTGATTTCTTATTGGAGGCTGTTGCTACTTACTTTTCATATACAGCTTTGTCATAGACACTGCCTCGGATTGACGTGCTGATTAATAGCATTTCATTAATTTCATTGACTTATTTGTCACAATTTTTTTCTTTCCTTGCCTATTGGCTTGAGCCTCGATATATTTTTGGGCTCTTTTTTTTAGCATTCATTTTTCAATGTTTAGTTTCGATTCATGCTCGTTTACTGTTGAGTTCTGCTCTCATGTGATGGCACTTCTGTTATCATATTTAGTCCGTTCTCGGATCATGGGGGGGTGTCATGTAGCTCCTGTATATCCTTATATCGTGTTAAGTTAGCATAGGTACTTTTGAGTTTTAAACGCCATTTTCCATTCTTGCAACTTCTGCACACGATACTTAATTGTTGACTTAGCTTTCAGCCTAGTAGTTTGCCGTGGTTTATGTGAGAATAATATGTTAGTGCTCTGATATCAGCTTTGTTTAATAAACTATGTCTGCACGATGAGTGCTGAAGTTTCAGGAACAACACGATATGGAATTGTTATGAGGTCTGATCTCCACGCCTTCATAGTCATAACACAAGTGCAGCATTTGCCAATTCTGGCTTCAGGCGGGATTGATATTGCTTTGCATGAGACACATAGAACACACTTGATGCGGTGCATATGCAGAGAGAGCTGGTGTATGCTGATGTGATTCCTTCATGATAGGACACTAAGGTATGGGCCCGCCCTAAACCAACCCAAAGAGTCCATCACCACCCCTTGTTGTAAATAATTTTGTCCACCCTAAGCGTGGAAGGGTATACTCAGATGTGAGTCCCTTGCTCATTGCACCATCAGGATTCAAGCAAGCCGGGCCGAAGACGCCTGAAATGGAAGAAACCGGTCCCCAGAAGCTTGTTTCCTTCCCAGTGTAAGAATTGGCTTTTGTAGTCTGGTCTGCCCTGTTCCCATGATGCACTGGGCCAGGGACAGACTAATTTGCATACAGCCAGGTTCTGAAACTGGGATGGTGCAATGAGCTAAAAAACGGTGTTGGATCTAGCCCTGATCTCTTGACTGGGTGAGAGTACTCTGCTTAATTCAGAGACTCTGTCCATCACCACCCCTTGTTGTAAATAATTTTGTCCACCCTAAGCGTGGAAGGGTATACTCAGATGTGAGTCCCTTGCTCATTGCACCATCAGGATTCAAGCAAGCCGGGCCGAAGACGCCTGAAATGGCAGAAACCGGTCCCCGGAAGCTTGTTTCCTTCCCAGTGTAAGAATTGGCTTTTGTAGTCTGGTCTGCCCTGTTCCCATGATGCACTGGGCCAGGGACAGACTAATTTGCATACAGCCAGGTTCTGAAACTGGGATGGTGCAATGAGCTAAAAAACGGTGTTGGATCTAGCCCTGATCTCTTGACTGGGTGAGAGTACTCTGCTTAATTCAGAGACTCTGTCCATCACCACCCCTTGTTGTAAATAATTTTGTCCACCCTAAGCGTGGAAGGGTATACTCAGATGTGAGTCCCTTGCTCATTGCACCATCAGGATTCAAGCAAGCCGGGCCAAAGACGCCTGAAATGGCAGAAACCGGTGCCCGGAAGCTTGTTTCCTTCCCAGTGTAAGAATTGGCTTTTGTAGTCTGGTCTGCCCTGTTCCCATGATGCACTGGGCCAGGGACAGACTAATTTGCATACAGCCAGGTTCTGAAACTGGGATGGTGCAATGAGCTAAAAAACGGTGTTGGATCTAGCCCTGATCTCTTGACTGGGTGAGAGTACTCTGCTTAATTCAGAGACTCTGTCCATCACCACCCCTTGTTGTAAATAATTTTGTCCACCCTAAGCGTGGAAGGGTATACTCAGATGTGAGTCCCTTGCTCATTGCACCATCAGGATTCAAGCAAGCCGGGCCGAAGACGCCTGAAATGGCAGAAACCGGTCCCCGGAAGCTTGTTTCCTTCCCAGTGTAAGAATTGGCTTTTGTAGTCTGGTCTGCCCTGTTCCCATGATGCACTGGGCCAGGGACAGACTAATTTGCATACAGCCAGGTTCTGAAACTGGGATGGTGCAATGAGCTAAAAAACGGTGTTGGATCTAGCCCTGATCTCTTGACTGGGTGAGAGTACTCTGCTTAATTCAGAGACTCTGTCCATCACCACCCCTTGTTGTAAATAATTTTGTCCACCCTAAGCGTGGAAGGGTATACTCAGATGTGAGTCCCTTGCTCATTGCACCATCAGGATTCAAGCAAGCCGAGCCGAAGACGCCTGAAATGGCAGAAACCGGTCCCCGGAAGCTTGTTTCCTTCCCAGTGTAAGAATTGGCTTTTGTAGTCTGGTCTGCCCTGTTCCCATGATGCACTGGGCCAGGGACAGACTAATTTGCATACAGCCAGGTTCTGAAACTGGGATGGTGCAATGAGCTAAAAAACGGTGTTGGATCTAGCCCTGATCTCTTGACTGGGTGAGAGTACTCTGCTTAATTCAGAGACTCTGTCCATCACCACCCCTTGTTGTAAATAATTTTGTCCACCCTAAGCGTGGAAGGGTATACTCAGATGTGAGTCCCTTGCTCATTGCACCATCAGGATTCAAGCAAGCCGGGCCGAAGACGCCTGAAATGGCAGAAACCGGTCCCCGGAAGCTTGTTTCATTCCCAGTGTAAGAATTGGCTTTTGTAGTCTGGTCTGCCCTGTTCCCATGATGCACTGGGCCAGGGACATACTAATTTGCATACAGCCAGGTTGTGAAACTGGGATGGTGCAATGAGCTAAAAAACGGTGTTGGATCTAGCCCTGATCTCTTGACTGGGTGAGAGTACTCTGCTTAATTCAGAGACTCTGTCCATCACCACCCCTTGTTGTAAATAATTTTGTCCACCCTAAGCGTGGAAGGGTATACTCAGATGTGAGTCCCTTGCTCATTGCACCATCAGGATTCAAGCAAGCCGGGCCGAAGACGCCTGAAATGGCAGAAACCGGTCCCCGGAAGCTTGTTTCCTTCCCAGTGTTAGAATTGGCTTTTGTAGTCTGGTCTGCCCTGTTCCCATGATGCACTGGGCCAGGGACAGACTAATTTGCATACAGCCAGGTTCTGAAACTGGGATGGTGCAATGAGCTAAAAAACGGTGTTGGATCTAGCCCTGATCTCTTGACTGGGTGAGAGTACTCTGCTTAATTCAGAGACTCTGTCCATCACCACCCCTTGTTGTAAATAATTTTGTCCACCCTAAGCGTGGAAGGGTATACTCAGATGTGAGTCCCTTGCTCATTGCACCATCAGGATTCAAGCAAGCCGGGCCGAAGACGCCTGAAATGGCAGAAACCGGTCCCTGGAAGCTTGTTTCCTTCCCAGTGTAAGAATTGGCTTTTGTAGTCTGGTCTGCCCTGTTCCCATGATTCACTGGGCCAGGGACAGACTAATTTGCATACAGCCAGGTTCTGAAACTGGGATGGTGCAATGAGCTAAAAAACGGTGTTGGATCTAGCCCTGATCTCTTGACTGGGTGAGAGTACTCTGCTTAATTCAGAGACTCTGTCCATCACCACCCCTTGTTGTAAATAATTTTGTCCACCCTAAGCGTGGAAGGGTATACTCAGATGTGAGTCCCTTGCTCATTGCACCATCAGGATTCAAGAAAGCCGGGCCGAAGACGCCTGAAATGGCAGAAACCGGTCCCCGGAAGCTTGTTTCCTTCCCAGTGTAAGAATTGGCTTTTGTAGTCTGGTCTGCCCTGTTCCCATGATGCACTGGGCCAGGGACAGACTAATTTGCATACAGCCAGGTTCTGAACCTGGGATGGTGCAATGAGCTAAAAAACGGTGTTGGATCTAGCCCTGATCTCTTGACTGGGTGAGAGTACTCTGCTTAATTCAGAGACTCTGTCCATCACCACCCCTTGTTGTAAATAATTTTGTCCACCCTAAGCGTGGAAGGGTATACTCAGATGAGAGTCCCTTGCTCATTGCACCATCAGGATTCAAGCAAGCCGGGCCGAAGACGCCTGAAATGCCAGAAACCGGTCCCCGGAAGCTTGTTTCCTTCCCAGTGTAAGAATTGGCTTTTGTAGTCTGGTCTGCCCTGTTCCCATGATGCACTGGGCCAGGGACAGACTAATTTGCATACAGCCAGGTTCTGAAACTGGGATGGTGCAATGAGCTAAAAAACGGTGTTGGATCTAGCCCTGATCTCTTGACTGGGTGAGAGTACTCTGCTTAATTCAGAGACTCTGTCCATCACCACCCCTTGTTGTAAATAATTTTGTCCACCCTAAGCGTGGAAGGGTATACTCAGATGTGAGTCCCTTGCTCATTGCACCATCAGAATTCAAGCAAGCCGGGCCAAGACGCCTGAAATGGCAGAAACCGGTCCCCGGAAGCTTGTTTCCTTCCCAGTGTAAGAATTGGCTTTTGTAGTCTGGTCTGCCCTGTTCCCATGATGCACTGGGCAGGGACAGACTAATTTGCATACAGCCAGGTTCTGAAACTGGGATGGTGCAATGAGCTAAAAAACGGTGTTGGATCTAGCCCTGATCTCTTGACTGGGTGAGAGTACTCTGCTTAATTCAGAGACTCTGTCCATCACCACCCCTTGTTGTAAACAGTCCACGCGGTATGCAGCCAAGGGTAAGCGCGACCCAGCAATGCGCTTCTACAATTGATAAATGTTGTCCCAATGAAGGCTGGGCAGCAGGGGGTTTAAGAAGCCCTCCGGTGGGCGGTGGGCGGTGGGCGGTGGGCGGGCCGGCAGGGAGAGCGGACCGGAAGTTGTTTGCGGTCTATCAGGGACTCCTGGGAATTGGAGTCCCTGGCACGCTCGCAGCCCTGCAGCCCTCCGCCGAGGTTGTTTCGGTCCCTGGAAGGTCTCTCGTTCAGCTCCTCCTCTCCGTGGCCGACGAAGCGGCACCCGCGAAGCGGCACCCGCGAAGCGGCACCCGCGAAGCGGCACCCGCGAAGCGGCACCCGCGAAGCGGGTGCGGTGAGGTTTGGTGATAGTCCACGCGGTATGCAGCCAAGGGTAAGCGCGACCCAGCAATGCGCTTCTACAATTGATAAATGTTGTCCCAATGAAGGCTGGGCAGCAGGGGGTTTAAGAAGCCCTCCGGTGGGCGGTGGGCGGGCCGGCAGGGAGAGCAGACCGGATGTTGTTTGCGGTCTATCAGGGACTCCTGGGAATTGGAGTCCCTGGCACGCTCGCAGCCCTGCAGCCCTCCGCCGAGGTTGTTTCGGTCCCTGGAAGGTCTCTCGTTCAGCTCCTCCTCTCCGTGGCCGACGAAGCGGCACCCGCAAAGCGGGTGCGGCGAGGTTTGGTGATAGTGCACGCGGTACGCAGCCAAGGGTAAGCGCGACCCAGCAATGCGCTTCTACAATTGATAAATGTTGTCCCAATGAAGGCTGGGCAGCAGGGGTTTAAGAAGCCCTCCGGTGGGCGGGCCGGCAGGGAGAGCGGACCGGAAGTTGTTTGCGGTCTATCAGGGACTCCTGGGAATTGGAGTCCCTGGCACGCTCGCAGCCCTGCAGCCCTCCGCCGAGGTTGTTTCGGTCCCTGGAAGGTCTCTCGTTCAGCTCCTCCTCTCCGTGGCCGACGAAGCGGCACCCGCGAAGCGGCACCCGCGAAGCGGGTGCGGCGAGGTTTGGTGATAGTCCACGCGGTATGCAGCCAAGGGTAAGCGCGACCCAGCAATGCGCTTCTACAATTGATAAATGTTGGAAGATGCTCACTTTGACCATATGATCAGGTCCTGTCTGCAAGTTTCCGAATATTGGAGTAAAATAATGGCCATGGTCAAAATGACACTTGCGTGCACGTTGTCCTGCAGTCCTGCGGTTTGCCTCCTGGGTCTCTTCCCGAGGCCTAAGTCGCGCTAGCTGGGGCACCGGTTTGCTGATTTGGCCCTCCTCCTGGCCAAAAGGAGGATAGCTCTCCATTGGAACCACCGACTGTGCCACTGGTGACTGCATGGGAGGCAGATGTCTTGTGCTGGGCAAGAGCAGAAGAAGGAGCGTTCATAGCAAAGCATAGGATAACTAAAAGGCGCAAGCCGTATGCAGTACCCTAGGGGGACATCATTCGGGCATGGGAGTCAAGGCAGACGGTGGGCCCTGACAGTCAGAACGAAGTGGTCAGGACTGGGGTGTAGACTCACCGATGAACAAGGGTCTGGTTCCTTGCCCTGCTGGCCTGGTGGGCAGGCTTCGACGTTTAACCCCCTCCCTCCCTGTCCCCTCCCCCCGGTCCCCACCCCCCTGCACAAGACAAATGGTTGGATATATTTGCAAATTCAGGTGCTGAGACGCATAGACCGCCGGCAGTTATGTAATAAAAGATTTTTGTAAGTTTCCTGTGGTTACTGTGACTATGAAGTGATTTAAACTTGGGTTGGTCTTCCCTACCCTCGACCATGGTTATGCCATCATGTAGTAAGTGAGGCCCTCCACTATGGAGAGATTCAGGGAGTTAACCCGCTTTCTTTACAGCTGTTGGGTTCAACGGAGGGTTGAGCCACGGGAAAGAAAGTAGACTGGGCAGGGACCTTTGTTTAGGATATTGATGGTTGGAAGACTTTGAGTTTCCTTTGCATGTCTGGAGGGAGGGCGGGATTGGCGATCCTACATGCAAGTTGACACAATAGTCAATGAAGTCGCCCCACTGCAACTGAAGAGAGTCTCCACCAAAATTTCTAACCCCTGGTATGATGATAGACTCAATGACGACAGGCGTACTATGCGAATGGCAGAGCGCACCTGGAGATCGGACCCTTCAGCACTGCACCTCAAAAGGCTTAAGAACAAGAGAAATGCCTACTTCAGGAAAATAAAACGCACAAAGTCGGACTTCTTTAGCCGCCAATTGGACCAAGCAAAAAACAGGCCAAGAAAGCTGTTCGAACTAATCAAGACCCAAACAAAGACACAACCTTTACAATCAAACAGCACAACAAGCAACACCCCACACTGTGAAGCCTTCTCTGCTTTCTTTAAGCTAAAGACTGACAACATAAGAAATGACCTCATCATGGATGTAATCCGATTCCCCAACCACACCAGAATGGCTAACACTCAACCTAAAAACAAGGCATCTTGGCTGGTCTTCGATACCTACTCGGAAGAAGCAATACACAAACTGCTCTGCACCTTGAAGCCCTCTAATCACCTCACAGACCCTCTACCTGCTAATGCTGTAAAAGACTTCATCCCCTTGCTCCTCCCTCTCTGGACCAAAATCATCAACAGCTCCCTGCAACAAGGTCTCATTCCAGACTCCCTCAAGGTGGGGCAAGTCACGCCTATACTCAAGAAACCTACAGCTGATCCGTCCGACCTAAACAATTACCGGCCCATCACCAATATCTCCACCCTGGCCAAACTGCTGGAGAAATGTGTCCAACTCCAACTAACAAAACACATTGACCAATTTGACCTCCTCAACCCTCATCAATCAGGCTTCCGAGCGAAACATAGCACGGAAACAGCTATGACACACATAATTGATGACACCCTCCAAATTCTTGATCGCAATGAGTCCTGCCTCCTCATCCTTCTTGACCTTTCGTCAGCATTTGACACGGTCAAACATGAGAACTTCTGGAGCTGCTAAGCTCTAGAATGGGTCTATCGGGAACTGTTCTCAAATGGTTTTCGTCCTTCCTTCACAATCGGTCTCAGAAGTTCAAGATCGACAATGTGCTATCTACATCTGTGCCTGCAGATATAGGTGTTCCACAAGGATCCTCCCTCTCCCCCACACTGTTCAACCTCATCATGGAACCGCTCGCCACCTTGCTCTAAGCTTCCAATGTCCAATTCCATATGTACGCCGACGACACACAACTTTACCTAAAGCTACAATCCCCGGAAGATATCAAACATCTGAATTTCACGCTTATTAACACTCAATCCTGGCTGGCCGATAAACACCTCAAACTAAATGCTCTGAAAACTGAGTTCCTACTCATCTCACCCCCGGCGAAAATTTCCACCACCCAAACCTGGCTCATAAACCTAACAGCACTCAATGTCCAGCCTACCATTGTGGATTCGGCGAAATCCCTAGGCATCACACTCGACGCCAAACTCAACATGCAGCAGCACGTTAGCAAAGCCACAAAAGCAGCTAATTTCCAAATCAACACACTGAGGAAAATTAAACCCTTCCTCCCGGCCGAAGACTTCCAAACTGCTGTACAAGCTTTAGTCATCCCTCGAATAGACTACGGAATTGTGGCCCTCAGCGGACTCCCGCTATCCACAACAGCACCCTTAAGAGCCTCCCTGAACGCTGCAGCGAGACTCATTACTGGCTCAAGAAAACATTCACATATATCCCCAGACTTAAAGTCTCTAAAATGGCTGCCCTTTGAAGCCAGAATACAGCTAAAAATTGCAGTTATGACACACGCGGCCTTGCACCACAATGCGCCCAACTACCTCGCTCAAAAGTTGTCTATATCAGGAGGCTCAAGATCCAATAGAAGTACAAAAAATCTACTCCTGAAACCGCGTAGATTCCGGAAAGAGAAAACATACAAGCGCTCCTTCTCAGGAATGGCACCCAGGATCTGGAATGCGCTCCCTCCTGAAACCAGGCTTATCTCCTCCACTGCACTCTTCAAGAAAGAAGTGAAAACCATCCTTCTGGCCAAGATCTCCTGAACCTTATAGGTGCTGGATCAGAGACTCTGCATTGCTTTGCACCACTGTTCACCTGGTCCTTTGGCACTATACTTCTGCGTGATGGGGACACCACTACGCTATTCTCTTACTACCGACCAATATATGATACACGTTGGTTTACTGACTCACTCTCCCGATGCCCCCACTCAGTTCTCTCTACACTAAAACATTGATATAAGCCATCCACACACCCATGGTGTACCTGAACACCTCTGTAGTGGGAACAATGACTTGTGCCTTTTGATATTACTTGTTTACCTGATTGTATACTGACATGTTTTATGTATGTTATTATTATCCTACCATGTTAATGACTATTATATTGCTACCATTTTCTCTGTTCATTCCTACTGCCCCCACCCTGTCTTTGTGAAGCGCTCTGATATCTGTAAGGATCTTGTTCGCGCTATACAAAACTTTGAATAAATAAAATAAATAAATAAATAAGTTACAAGGTCATTACGTCTTTATTTCGAAATAAAATTCATAAAAGACAGCATACAATACATGAAATATTAAAATACAGCATTCATATCTCATTTAAAAGATTATTAAACAGTGAAAAAGACTTTGCGGTAAAAGACCTTCTTATATTATCATTTATAATTTATAGGGTGTTCAGATTCCTAATACGGATCAGCCAGGCCCCGCCTAAGAACTTGGCCACACCAACCACAACGAGCTCAGATCTAATAGTACGAAGCTTCCACAGGGCTTCGAGGTGTCCCCCACTATTCAATCTACTACATAGGGGTTGGAGCCATTTTGTACGCAACGCTTGATAGGCTGGACAAGCAAAAAACAGATGGCCAATACTTTCCACATGATCCGGGCACCAGGGACATTTGTTATTTACATTCCCTAACCACTTCACAGTAAATGCATTAATGGGGAGTGTCCCAACACGGAATTGATGGTACAATTTCCTATCGAGGGTTTTACATATCACATCCCAATAAGGCTCAAAAAAAGGTGTCAATTTATGAGTCAAAAACTGCCCTGTTAAGTTGGTATCAAGTGATTGGGTGACTGCAGTTGGATTAACAGATGCCCAAAACAGGTCTTTAAAGTCATGTTTGGATGGAAAAAGGGAACTCCCGGATTAGTCCACAGGTGATATAAGCCCATTTGTAGCAAAGTGTGTTTGACTTCCCTAAGCCAGGGAATTCTAGAGGCACCCAGCAATGATTTGACCTCCGCCAGTTCATTGGCGAAGAGGCTGAGCTCTGGGGTTATCCAGAGCCGACGCCATAATGCCACCAGGCGAAACCGGGCCATCTCATTTAAGGGTCTACAGCCTAAGTCTAGCAGCAGTGGTTTAATAGGTGTGGACTGGGGGAGCCCAACCAGATTTCCTAAGAACTTATTCTGGGCTATAGCCAAAGTAGACAAATCCTTATAGCCCCAAATATCAGCACCATACAGGGTAGCTGCCTTTGTTTTAGCTTCATAAATCTTTAGTGCTGGGGCTATACGTTTGGTCAGAGATTTCTTCTGTTCCTGTAGTAAACAACCTGTTAGACGAACAAATTTGAGATATAATGTCTCAATCTGGGGTTTCCAACTTAGTTGGTAGTCCAGGGTCACACCCAGATAGGTCATTACCTTCACCTGTTCAATCAACACACCATTCAGACTAACAGAGCTTGTGATTGGGTTTTTATTACTGAAAACCATAAATTTTGTTTTATCTACGTTAATCTGTAGATCATTTGCCCTGCAAAACTCTGCAAACCTATTTAGGGCTGTCTGCAACCCGCTACAGTTTTAGAGAGAAGCAGGGTGTCGTCAGCAAAAATTAACATCGGGTACTTAGACCCCCCCAAAGAAGGTGCATCTTTCTGAGTGTTGGTGAAGAATTTGACAACCTGGTTGATGAAGAGGAGAAACAGGGTGGGGGCCAGCACACATCCCTGGCGCACCCCACGATTTACCAGAAAGCTGTCAGTCGTCTGACCCTGTTTACCCCACCTCACATGGGCAAAGTTATCCTCATGTAATCTCATTACTATTTCCAAGAGTTCGACAGGTAAGCCCATACGTCTCAGTGAATCCCAAAGTTTTGCTCTTTGGACCAAATCAAAAGCCGACTTAAGGTCAACAAATGCGGCATAAATAACCCCTCCACCCAAAAAAACCACCTTCCAATAAAGCATAGTAAGTCTGAACACCTGATCTATGGTACTAGTGCCCGATCTAAACCCAGCTTGCATAGGGGATAGTATGTTTTCCTGCTCTATCCATCCCTGTATTCTTACAAGGACCATCCTAGCAATTACTTTTTGGACTGAGTCTATCAGGCTTATCGGGCAATAGTTTTTTGGTAGCGTGCGATCGCCTTTTTTAAATATTGGTAAGATCTCAGCCCCTTTCCAAGATTCAGGAATCCTGGCCCCAGCTGCGATGGCATTGGCCAACATTGTTATGTACGGGACCCATACGTCGAGGTTTGATTTAAAAAGATCTGCAGGGATTGCATCCAAACCCGGAGCTTTCCCTGACTGGACAGTGCCCAGGGCACGTTCTGTGTCTAAGAGTGAAAAGGTGAGTGCTGTCCCAACACTAAGAAGCAACCCCCTTACGGGCTCGTTCTGTGCAACAGGCACTTCACTAATATCTTCAAATTGAGCGGAATAAAAGCCCACCCAATCTAATGCAGAGACATAATTAACAGGTGTTTGGGAGTCCGGATCCCTACCCCATTTAACAGTCTCCCAAAACTTCATTTGATTTGACGAGTTACACGCCAAGAGGAGTTCTGACCAGTAATGGTCATCCCATTCCCTCTTGGCTGTCCATAAAACCTGTTTATAAATTAGCCTAGCATTCTTGATTTCATTAGTGGCCCTGATTTTAACAGCTGCAATTAATTTGCTATGTGCATCCCTACACTTCTTATTGTACCACCTTTTGAGAGCATTAACTTTCTTAAACCTCGATGGCTTTGTAAGCAAGTTTTTTAATTCCATAAAGCACTTCTCGTGAAGGTTGATAATTGGAGAGTCAACCCCAAGGGTAGGTGGTAGATCCAACATATTACCTATTGTTCTCATTACCACCTCCTCGATTTCTTCAATAAGTAGAGGCTCTGCTATGACCCTAGGCCATTTTACCCGCTTTCTATCGTTACACAAGATGGTCTCAAACGTCGGGCATGCTGTTACAGAGGGTCCCCCCCCCAAACCGGGTACCCTTAGGCTCAGTATAAGAGGGTCATGATCACTCTCTGGTCGTACCTCTACCACCATGTCTACCATTAGTGACCAAAAATCGACTTTAACCAGTATGTAATCAATTCGACTCATGCTGGTCCCATTATTGAAGGTTGGTTGGCCGTGCTTAACAGAGGTTGTGCGCCCATTCGCTGCCCGCAACCCCCATTCCATACAAAATCCCAGCCAATGCAGGGCCGCCTCAGTTCCCCTAACACCCTTACCTATGGTCAAAGGCGGAATATTCCAAACAATGTCCTCATCGACTCCCACGTCCTCAACTAAACTAAGGGTGGGTTCGAATGAGCAGTTCAAATCCCCTGCCACCACGATAAAACAATCACAGCCTAATTTCCTCAGAAACAAATCAAGGGTATTCAAAACCGGTTGCTTGCGGCCACCTTGGCAGCCACGGGCATAGATATTTATTAAGACAATGTTCACATTATTACCCTTGCTAAGATTAATACATAGGAGGTCGGGGTTATCTACCAAAATGTCCTTAGATTGATACCCCAAGGAGTCTCTAATCCACACCACCAATCCTCCCAAGGCTCTTCCCTTTGGGCCCTGTATAGCAGGCTTATAGTGATTAAAATACCCCGCTCTAAATAAGGGGACTGTTGCCCAGGTTTCCTTGAATACGACAATGTCATGGGTGTCGATGAATTCTGCCCAATCATCATTGTCCAAGCGACTCCTTAACCCAGCTATGTTCCAGGAAGCCAGTTTAAGTAACCCCGCTTGACTACAAACAGAGTTGACCTCTGGTAGGCTTACGTCTTCCGCCCTGGTCTCAATAAACTTAATTACAAGACTTGGGTCCATTTGAGGTCCTTCTGTGGGGGTAGCACTATCTAAACATGGTTCTGGTAGGGTAGGAGTAGAAATCACAGAGAAGGGAGTGAGTTTGGGGTCATATATAGGATCCTTTACCTTCCGAAGTCAATCAATGTCTTCCAAACAACCGTACTGATTGGAAGTTGGTGCCCCTTCCCACCTACGGTTGTGGCCTTGCCATCCATCCCCTCGCCTGCCCCGCCCAGTATTTTGGACTAATGACCATTTCCCCTCTAGATTTGGATTTTGTTGTGGGGGGTAAAAGAAAGTAAGGGGCCTGACAACAATTGATGAATTATCGCCTTGTGTAACCCATGAGCATAGATGTTGTGCTGTACATGGATCGGCAAAAGAAACAACAATACAGTCACCCGGGATAGACTTAGATGTTGGGCCTACCCAAGGTACCCTACGTACCATTAGAATGTTACTTCTTAAATGATTTGGTAACTGTCTGTTTGTGTTCAGCCAATAAATAACCTTGTTTTTTAGTGACCAAAAATTCTCTTGGGATTGTGACTCCAAAGCGGGCACACCGGCTAGTACTACAACATATGGCCTAGCATCAGGGGGTAGGTCTATAAAACCCCCGCGGAAGTAGTCTGTATTTCTAAGTCCTTGCGGATATAAGCTTTGGGTCGCGGTCCCATTAGATTTATGGTCAACGCCCCGAGGCCCAGATTTTGTCGGAGGTATGCCTTGGGCAGGGCCAAGGGGTGGGGCCTTAATTTGTGGGGTGGTAACTACGGGGTTACAAGCCTTTGTACGGGGTTTTGGTATAGGTTTAGATATGGGCAGGGGCTGAACGGGTGATGGTACGGCTAGAGCCTGTGGAGTACTCTCGTCTCCCTGTGAATTTTTAAATTCCATTTGTTTTAGGCTAAGACTAGCTAATGTAACAATTGTCTTGTCCATCTCTAACAGGTTATTTTCAATGCGTGAGAGTCGGAGTTCAAGGGGGGCTAAGAGCTTTTTCAATGTCTCCCATACAATTTTAAGGAAATCTTCATCACCCTCCTGTGTCTCGCCTAACGGTCCCTCAATAACCCCCTCAGCAAAATGTGGACGAGTTGCATCCACTGTTGAATCTAATTCCACACTGTCTGTACTAGCACCAGTCTCCTCGCTCCTTAGACAACCATTTGCTTGAGGAACATCAACACCCGCCCTGTTTAAAACTGGGAGTCTTCGATTGTTGAAGAATTGAGCCCTAGCAACTTTAGCCTTTTTCCTGGCATATGCTGATCTTGCTAGGCGTTTCCTTTTTTGAATTGCATCCCATTTATTAACACTTATAATTGGCTTATTCACCTCAACACTTTTAGAGATGCCTAAATCCAAAACAGGAATATTTGGCAACAGGGTCTGTTTAGGTCCAGCTGAAGGTGGCAATGGAATAAAAGGTTGCTCCAAAAGTGGGGTTATTGCAGAGTGGTGAATAACTGCCTCAGTTATTAATGGCCGAGGACCATCCAGGCGCTCAGGGGTTTTAGCGGAGGCAATGTTACCTAAAGATGATTTTTTTGATAAGGCTAGATCCTGGGATAGTCTTCGTGCAGCATCTAGCTCTAAGGACACTCTATTCTGCATTTTAGTGATTTCAATATCAATAGCCATATTGGTCTTAGTGATGAAATCGTCTAGGGTCCCATTAAGCATTTTCCCTCCCTTTGCAGTTTTACTGTGTGTACCCCGTGAACACATGACTAATCCTGAAACAAAGCTTAACTTATTAATTAAAAGGATTTAAGCAAGGGGGGCAGCCCAGTCCAGTCCTTTCCGTCCTCGAACGGCCTCAAACGGCCCGCTCTTTGCCCGGTCTTCGCCCCGAGCTGCGTCCCGCGCTGCGGGAAACAAGATCTAGTTTATAGTGGAGGTTACGGGCTGTGGGCGGAGCAACAGGGAGAGCGGACCGGAAGCTGGTAATCGGTCAATCATGGACTCCTGGGAAATGGAGTCCCTGCAACGCTCGCAGCCCCGTTCACTACCGCAGCTCGCCTCCAACAGACCGCAGCCCCCTCTCGGCAAGACAAGCAGCCCCTCCCACGCCTCCAGGCGATGCGGCACCCGCGGAGCGGGTGCTGCGAGGTCCGTGAGTGTAATGGCAGGTTCTCCTCCTCGACGTAGCTCCTCACAGGTAGGGTCTTGAAAAGTGGTCCCGCAAGGAAAAGGGCACTGGGGGTTTAAATGGCAACAGGTGGGCAGCGGGCGGAGCAACAGGGAGAGCGGACCGGAAGCTGGTAATCGGTCAAGCAGGGACTCCTGGGAAATGGAGTCCCTGCAACGCTCGCAGCCCCATTCACTACCGCAGCTCGCATCCAACAGACCGCAGCCCCCTCTCGGCAAGACAAGCAGCCCCTCCCACGCCTCCAGGCGATGCGGTACCCACGGAGCGGGTGCGGCGAGGTCCGTGAGTGTAATGGCAGGTTCTCCTCCTCGACGTAGCTCCTCACAGGTAGGGTCTTGAAAAGTGGTCCCCCAAGGAAAAGGGCACTGGGGGTTTAAATGGCAACAGGTGGGCAGCGGGTGGAGCAACAGGGAGAGCGGACCGGAAGCTGGTAATCGGTCAAGCAGGGACTCCTGGGAAATGGAGTCCCTGCAACGCTCGCAGCCCCGTTCACTACCGCAGCTCGCCTCCAACAGACCGCAGCCCCCTCTCGGCAAGACAAGCAGCCCCTCCCACGCCTCCAGGCGATGCGGCACCCGCGGAGCGGGTGCGGCGAGGTCCGTGAGTGTAATGGCAGTTTCTCCTCCTCGACGTAGCTCCTCACAGGTAGGGTCTTGAAAAGTGGTCCCCCAAGGAAAAGGGCACTGGGGGTTTAAATGGCAACAGGTGGGCAGCGGGCGGAGCAACAGGGAGAGCGGACCGGAAGCTGGTAATCGGTCAAGCAGGGACTCCTGGGAAATGGAGTCCCTGCAATGCTCGCAGCCCCGTTCACTACCGCAGCTCGCCTCCAACAGACCACAGCCCCCTCTCGGCAAGACAAGCAGCCCCTCCCACGCCTCCAGGCGATGCGGCACCCGCGGAGCGGGTGCGGCGAGGTCCGTGAGTGTAATGGCAGGTTCTCCTCCTCGACGTAGCTCCTCACAGGTAGGGTCTTGAAAAGTGGTCCCGCAAGGAAAAGGGCACTGGGGGTTTAAATGGCAACAGGTGGGCAGCGGGCGGAGCAACAGGGAGAGCGGACCGGAAGCTGGTAATCGGTCAAGCAGGGACTCCTGGGAAATGGAGTCCCTGCAACGCTCGCAGCCCCGTTCACTACTGCAGCTCGCCTCCAACAGACCGCAGCCCCCTCTTGGCAAGACAAGCAGCCCCTCCCACGCCTCCAGGCGATGCGGCACCCGCGGAGCGGGTGCGGCGAGGTCCGTGAGTGTAATGGCAGGTTCTCCTCCTCGACGTAGCTCCTCACAGGTAGGGTCTTGAAAAGTGGTCCCCCAAGGAAAAGGGAACTGGGGGTTTAAATGGCAACAGGTGGGCAGCGGGTGGAGCAACAGGGAGAGCGGACCGGAAGCTGGTAATCGGTCAAGCAGGGACTCCTGGGAAATGGAGTCCCTGCAACGCTCGCAGCCCCGTTCACTACCGCAGCTCGCCTCCAACAGACCGCAGCCCCCTCTCGGCAAGACAAGCAGCCCCTCCCACGCCTCCAGGCGATGCGGCACCCGCGGAGCGGGTGCTGCGAGGTCCGTGAGTGTAATGGCAGGTTCTCCTCCTCGACGTAGCTCCTCACAGGTAGGGTCTTGAAAAGTGGTCCCGCAAGGAAAAGGGCACTGGGGGTTTAAATGGCAACAGGTGGGCAGCTGGCGGAGCAACAGGGAGAGCGGACCAGAAGCTGGTAATCGGTCAAGCAGGGACTCCTGGGAAATGGAGTCCCTGCAACGCTCGCAGCCCCGTTCACTACCACAGCTCGCCTCCAACAGACCGCAGCCCCCTCTCGGCAAGACAAGCAGCCCCTCCCACGCCTCCAGGCGATGCGCGGCGAGGTCCGTGAGTGTAATGGCAGTTTCTCCTCCTCGACGTAGCTCCTCACAGGTAGGGTCTTGAAAAGTGGTCCCCCAAGGAAAAGGGCATGGGGGGTTTAAATGGCAACAGGTGGGCAGCGGGCGGAGCAACAGGGAGAGCGGACCGGAAGCTGGTAATCGGTCAAGCAGGGACTCCTGGGAAATGGAGTCCCTGCAACGCTCGCAGCCCCGTTCACTACCGCAGCTCGCCTCCAACAGACCGCAGCCCCCTCTCGGCAAGACAAGCAGCCCCTCCCACGCCTCCAGGCGATGCGGCACCCGCGGAGCGGGTGCTGCGAGGTCCGTGAGTGTAATGGCAGGTTCTCCTCCTCGACGTAGCTCCTCACAGGTAGGGTCTTAAAAAGTGGTCCCGCAAGGAAAAGGGCACTGGGGGTTTAAATGGCAACAGGTGGGCAGCGGGCGGAGCAACAGGGAGAGCAGACCGGAAGCTGGTAATCGGTCAAGCAGGGACTCCTGGGAAATGGAGTCCCTGCAACGTTCGCAGCCCCGTTCACTACCGCAGCTCGCCTCCAACAGACCGCAGCCCCCTCTCGGCAAGACAAGCAGCCCCTCCCACGCCTCCAGGCGATGCGGCACCCGCGGAGCATGTGTGGCGAGGTCCGTGAGTGTAATGGCAGGTTCTCCTCCTCGACGTAGCTCCTCACAGGTAGGGTCTTGAAAAGTGGTCCCGCAAGTTACAAGTTACAGATGATAGTTGGCTAGAATGTAGAGGACCGTACTAAGATATAATCTCCTTCCTTGATAGCATGACTCCTTGTCCATATACGAGGGGAGAAGATTGTAGTGTGTGTTTATTTATGTGCCTAGGAAGATGGTGGAATTCCTTGGTTGCTGTCACAATAATGATGTTGTTTGTACTCATGAATATGTCTTTAAAAGTCAATAAAACATTTTTTTTTTAAAAAGAGAGTACTTTATGCCCTATAAGTCATGGCCTCAAAATCAGCTTTACCACAAAATTAGCTCTGGCATCAGCCACTGAGACATCAGAACTCAACTATAATAAGTTATTACAGTTGAGCGGCTACGTAATTTCTTTATCGCAGGTGACTAGGTGCATCATAAGCCTGTAATAAAACAATTAGAGAAGGGCTTTTATAGAGAGAGTGTAGACTTCCATTTATTATAATGCCAATTATGCACAAAGCACTTCAAAGCTAAAATGTCATTTCACTCCCACCCTTAATGTGGCTATAATGTCAAGATGATCAAACGTTAGACAAAAGGTCTAAATTCGGTAATTGTAAGGAATAAGGAAGGTAAGCATGTTTCATAATAAGGTAACTTGGTCCTTATTGATTTATATTTCATGTTTTGCCATGTTGGTTCATTTATATGTGATTGTGTTTTGAAATGGTTTTTATTAATTATGCTATAAAGGTTGTTTGTTTGTTCCTTCATTCAATAAAAAAAGATTTAAAAATTAAATATTCTAGAATTGCAACACACTTATTCCTATTTAAATAACACTTATATAAACAGGTGCCCTCACCCACCCCTAACATAACACAAACATAAAAAAAAATGAAATCAGCTTTCACAAAAAAAATTGATTATTGTTTCATCGTAATAAAGTACTTTTCTTTAAATAAAAACAGTACACAATCATTTCTCCATTATGTCCTGCATGCCAAAACATAATTAAAAACATAGAAATGTTTAAAATGTCAATTAGAATTGATATTTTAAAAAGTTAGATGAAAAATTCTGAATTTGGTACTTTTAAGGAACATGAAAGGTAAGGATGAATCATAATAAGATAACATTTAACTCAGTTCTAATTGGTTTTTAAGTAATGATTTGCAATATTTCAATACAAAACCTAAATATCTAAAAGTAAAAGACAAATAAAATGAATAAAATATTTTAGAATTGCAGTAATGTCTTCCTTTTAAAATAATACTTAAAATAAAAATGTGCCCTCACCTACCCCATCATACTACACAAAAATAAAAGAGAAAAGTCATGAAAACTGCATTGATAAAAACAATTGATTATTATTTCATCATAATCAAACAATTTTTTAGGAAAAACAGTATCCTGTCATTCCCCCAAATATGTCCCACATGCCAAAACATAATTAAAAATAGAAATGTTTTAAAATATTAAACACGTAATTATAATTGATCTAACCTTTAAAAATGTCAAACCCCATACAAATCACATAACACAATATTATTCAGAACAAATGAATACAAAACTAGTTTACAAAAACATGTATATTAATGTGTTAACTAAAAATAAATAATATAACAGATAGATAAAATAACTGAACAACCAACTAGCATATTTAATACATTAATCAATTATCCTTAATTTAAATATACTTTACTTAGACACTATGCAACCTCCAATAAACCTCAGAACCTGAAATAAAATGAAAGTATAGCAAATAATTATGAAAACAGTATTATAAAATTAAACAAACACATATCAATTGATAATTAACGTTGCCAAACAAATAATTATTTTAACACTACCCTCTAAAAATCCCATAAACTCCTTTGACCAAGATTAAAATGTAAAAGGACAATTTTAAATGTATTATTTGTAAACAAATAAATAACTATTAAACAAACAGATTAATCAGGGGTGTGGCCAAGCATCGAACCAAGATGGCCGCCTAGAGTGAAGCTCTGTCGCCCTGATTCCCCCATGCCTATCCGTTACCCTAATCCGATCTTCCCGAAGCTGGAAACATGAATTGGAGGTTCGGCAGCACCGAATCCTGCCACCCCCACTCTCGACCGACATCTGTGGCTGAAGTTACGGTGGCCTGTGGATCGGGGCCTACTCGCAGCGCTGAAGCCGGGGCACACAGTGCCACCAGATGCCGAGATCGTAACACAGCAGTGCCGTCTGTCCTGTGCCGAGAGAGGCGTGCATGACCTCCTCACGTAGATTGGTCTCTATCAGAACCAAGCACTCACGGAGGCCCGGAGAGAAGGCTGCGATTGGGCTGGGGAGCCCGACTTGGGCGCCATTTACCTTAGACCAGCGGAGGAGGAAGCCGAACACCTGCATGCTCCCAGAGAGGGGAAAAGGAATCACGTTGGGGCACCCTGGATCTGGACCTCGAGGCCAGTGGAAGCCAGGTGTGACCCAGTTGGAGGTGCTATGAGGTGAAGGGGGCTTGGGGACATCACTATTGAACTGGGGCACAGGGGAGATCCCCCCTCCACCGGCTGAACCATCCCTGCTCCAATCAGTGCACAAATGCCCCTTTCCTCCTGAACAGGGGCAGAACTCAGCAGAAGACGAACGTCGGAGCTCAGGAGCCAGTGGAAAAGGCCCAGACCCCGGCTAGGGAAGAGGAGGTGCAGCATGCTCTAGCCTATGGCATTTTTTGCAGTGTGACATACCCTGGCATCACTTACAGGGCGGGCGGGTGTCCCGTGGCCACGCAGGACATGCATAGGTCAGGCCTATACAATTGAAATCTCCATTTGCCTGGATTGACTCTGGGAAAGGCCTGTACCGACTCATATTGGCACAATGGACGGAAGCAAGACCACGGAGACCCGATGGTCTAAAACAGCACAGTCCAACAAATTGGACCGCTACACCATACCCAAGGACATGCTACAGAATCGATAGTCTAGAGGCTCCTCCCTGGGTTAACAGGGTGAAGATTATCAGGAATTGTTGCTGAAGGATGTCATGGACGCCATTACTGGTGTCAAAACCACCCTTGAGCACAAAATGAACACTATGGCGATTGATGTGAACCTCATTAGGGCTGATTTGGCTAAACTAAATGAGAAGGTCAAACAAGTACAAATGACCAAAACCAGCTTGACTGGGGATGTCACGCAGCTCCAAGGAGAGTTCAAAGAACTTCAGAATTTCCGTAAATTTACAGAACTAAAGCTGGACGACTACGAAGGGCGCCTCCGGGGCAATAACCTGCACATTTTTCGAGTTCCGGAGAGGGCTGAGGGACAGTGCCCGACCTCTTTGTTGGAGATCTTACCTTGAAGCACCTGCAACCTAAAGACCTCAGCAAATTCTTTGTTATTGAAAGGGCCCATGGGGTCCCAGGTGGTCACCCCAAGCTGGACGCTCCCCCGCGCCCGATGCTGGCTAGAGTCCTTAACTTTCGTGACAGAGATGTTATCCTCCAGAACGCCAGGATGGGGGCCCCCTTCCGCTACGAAAATGTGGATATTACCTTTATCCCGGACTTCACACAGAGGATGCAAAAACAGAGACGCACGTTCCTTGCGGTGAAGAGGGATCTCAGGGAGAGGGGCCTGAAACAATCAATGTTGTTCCCAGCGCGTCTCCGAGTCGAGGCGGAGGGGAGAACTTGGTTCTTCGATCATCCGGAAGCAGCAGCAGACTGGATTGAAAACAAGGAAGTCGGGAGGAACTCTGCAGCTTCCCTGAGGACGAGGATGGGTCTACATTTTAACCTGAATTGGGTGCTTTGGGCCGGGTGGTGGGTTTTCTTGTTATTGGGTTTTCTACAGCTGTGGACTCCTACGAACTTGGCACATGTATCTCAATTGGGGAAGTACACTTAAGTCAGCTGGGGGCAGGGAAACAAAGTGCTCCACCCCCACTTTGCTTCTACTTTTAGTTTTTCACGAGGGAGACAGTCACTCTGCAAGTTTTTCGATGGGCAATTCTACGCGCAGAGTGCCTGGGCAGCGGGGTGGGGGTTGTTGAGAGGTAGGACTTTGTTTGGTTTTAATTGTATTCTTGCATCAGCAGCATGTACAACATTGCTCACAAAGGACGTAATGACCTTTCCTACTCCATCATGGCTACACAGTTGGACAAAGGTGTTAAGATTCTGAGCTGGAATGTCAATGGGCTGGGGGATAAAATCAAAACGCAGTGTAGTTTTATAATACATTAAACGTCAGGCTCCTGATATTGTATTGCCTTAAGAAACCCACCTGATTGGTAATGAATATAAGGCCATGATAGATGGGGTTACACCATGTTAGCACATGCAGGGTTCACTTCTAACTCCCGGGAAGTGGGTATCATGATGAGAAAATCCTCCCTGCTTGCAGTACATACCACTTGGATGGATGGTAGGGGTAGATACATTGAGGTTTCAGGCATGTGGGAGGGACACCCCATCATACTCATGTCAATCTATGTACCACCTGGCTTACAAGCCACCACCTTCAGAGACCTTGGAAATATCCGGCTTGCTATTCCAGAGGGCCTGTTAATACTTGGGGGTGACTTTAACTCTGTGGTCTCGGGCGAACTAGACCGATATCCCTCCGGGAGGTGGGATCAAAGGTGGGCTGGCTTCCTGAGTTCCTTGAGACCATGGGGTTGGTGGATGGGTGGCGGACCTATCACCCAAGTACAGTACAGCACACCTTTCATTCGGGGGCGCATGGGAGCCTTTTTCGCATAGACTACTTTTTAATCCCTGCATCTCAGGCCACACACATACATGAGTTAAACACCTGGCCACAGCCGGTATGGCTTCACTTAGTTCTGAACTATAAGCAGGTGGGAAGAGTAGCCCCTATTAACCCATGGTATCTACGGGATCCTAAAATTTGCAAGGAATTTACCAAAGCCATAGAGAACTATTTTATAGAAAATGACGGATCAGTGCCCTCTTCTCAGATGTTGTGGGAGGTCTTTAAGTGATCCGGAATCAAGCCTTTTCTCTGATCTCCGGAGCGAAGAAAGAAAACCAAAAAGAGATCGCTAGCATCAAGACTAAGATTAGTCGCCTGGAGACTGACCTAGAATTGGAAGTCACACCAGACAACCTCCACTATCTGAAGCTCCGACAGCAGGAATATAGAGCATTAGCGACCAAACAGGCCAAAACCTTGGAAAGAAATAAACAGGGAAGGATATGCGACCTAGGGGATAAGGCAGGTAAATTAATTGCCTGGCTTGACAAAAAATAATGGGCAAGCAGGCTAGTGCCGGAACTCCGTGATGAGGGAGACAACCCTCTCACGGATCCGCAATACATTGTGGACATGTCTGCTGACCACTTTAGTACTGTCTACTCTGCCATCGCTCCCTATACTGTAGATTGCTCCAGGGAAATCTTAGCGGACATTGCACTTCCCAAGCTAGAGGACTGCGACTTTCCAGTGAGTGCAATATCGAATGACAAGCTAGAGAAAGCGATCAGATCCTTAAATTCAGGGAAGGCCTCCAGTCCCAATGGTCTTCCCATCGAATTACATTAACTTCGGTCGGACAAAATGGCCCCACATCTGCGGTCCATGTTTGAAGAATCCAGAGACAAAGGTACACTCCCTAGAGATTAGAGGACTGTCACCATAATCACTATTCACAAGGAAGGGAACCCAAAACTGACTGTGCGTCGTATAGGCCAACCTCTCTCTTGAATGCTGAGCCAAAGATTCTGGCTAAGCTCCTGGCCAACAGTCTGGTCTCTGTGATTGGGAATCTAGTCCACCAAGACCAATCTGGTTTTATTCAACACCGTAATACAGCTCTTAATTTGCTTAGAGTCCATGGGGTACTGGGCAGAGTATCCACTATCCAAGAACTAGCCATGATAGTCTCCCTGGATGCTACCATGGCCTTCGACACCATTGAATGGCCATATCTCTGGGCAGTACTGGGAAAAATGGGGTTTGGCGCAAAATATATACAATGGGTACAGCTCCTATATGCTAAACATTTGGCGTAAGTGGAGTTTAACAATAAAAAGTCAGCCACTTTTGAACTTAGCAGTGGGACAAGCAGTTCGCCTTAGCTTTAGAGCCACTGGCGGCATGGGTACGTAGGGACCCAGTTGTACGGGGACTGCGTTGATCCCCGGAGTGGGAAGACCTCATTTCACTCTATGCGGATAATATCCAACTTTATTTGGCCTCCCCGAGAAAGTTCCTGATAGCAGTCTTAGACATACTGGCAAATTTCTGCAGATATTCCAGATATTCTATTAACTGGAGTAAGTCCTGCGGTTTGTTCTGGCAGGAGAGCCTCCTATTCCCCGCAAGGGTTGCCCTGTACAAATTAACATAGCGGACTCAAGGTATCTCAGGGTTTTTCTCTCCTGAGACCCATCACTTTGGTATGCTCGGGACCCACTCCAGCCCCTGGCCAGGCTGAGGAAGGATAAAAATAACTGGAAGTCTCATCCTCTTCCCTACTGGGTAAGGCAGCATCTAGCAGCCATCATTCATGGCACTTATACCCGACCGGACGACCCTGTGAGGTTCTGTAAATTACGAATTTGTACGTACTCAGCCTCCATTTTGTAATCGCCGCCATCTTGTGTTGCCCTCACTCAGGCAGCGCGGCGAACGCAATGTTTTTGTCGTTTTCCTGCACCTTCACGTGTCAGGTGGCTTCTCTGCTTATGTTTACCTATGAGTGTCAGGGTCTGGCCGAGTACACTAATTCCTGTCTGAGCTGATAAAATCCCCGTCCAGACTATTTGTTGGCTCACACCATTCTTTCCTCCAGGTTATCTTATCTGCTGTCCTTCACTACATGTCTCATGTATTCTCCTGTTTCACGACTGTTCTTCTAACACATACATCTGTGATTTCTCTGCTTGTAAATTGAATTGTGTGGATTCACTCGATAATTTACACAAGGGGTCGGGTAACAAACACAACCGGGAAACTTGAGTTACTTTGGGCTTAAAGCATTGTTTGTAACATTTGTTTATGTCTCGTGCTCTTGTGTGATCGTATTTTGCATTGTATTATACCATATATAAACCTGTGCGCCACGGAGTTAAGTGGCAGTCTCTTTTGAACCTCGTTATACTGACGACTTCTAAGACCACTGTACTAGCTGCAGCTAATAAATACCTTCTTCTACGCCAGACGAAGAGTCCGTGTCTCTGTATTTGACAAGGCAGGTGAATCCCGGGGATTTTAGGCGTACCCTGCGCCACCGGGCCTTAAGGCTTTGGTTCTCCAACTGGTGCCCAAAGTGGGACGACTTCAGAGGTAGTGGTTAGGCCCGAGGGTCGTGAGGAGCCCCGCAAGAAAATTCTGGAGGATGCCTGTATGTCGCAAGTGGACCGAAAGTCTTTGACAGCGCGGCTACTCCCTTCCGACGGCTACTGAAGACTACTGCCCTGACTGTCGCCCTGCCTTGGACCCTTCTGATGATGTTTGGTAAAGCGAGACGATAGACGGACCTTCGCTGGTGTAGGACGATCCATAGTTAAGTATTTGGTGGGTCGCTCCCACAATCCTTTGTTTTGTTTTGCTTTTTGGGTTTTGATTCAGTCATTGCAATTACTGAAGCCAAGGGGTGAGTATGTTTGTACTGTTTTATTGATTTATACCCCTTGTTGTTTGTGAATAGACTAGAGAAGTAACGATGCCTGGGTTAAGTAAGTTCAGAAGAATTTGTTGTTTAGGTTGTACGAGGGATTCCCAGTTGGAAGATTCGTGTCCGATTCCTCCAGTTGGAATTCCCACTTATGAGCTCTATTCTAAACATGGTATTGGTCCCATTACTTTCACTGAGACGTGGGTCCGATACACAAAAAATAGTGGAGTTTTGAGATGGCCCCCAAATGGTAGTTTTGACTCCGCTATACTAGATAATTTGGAAACAATCCTGTTTAACAGAAAAGCCCGGCCGGCGATGTTTGACTCGTTCCACCTCTGGCGTAAAGAAGCCAAACAGAAAGAAATTAAGCAAGCGAAAAGGGATAAGAAAGCACCGAATATGTCCATTATAGAGGCTGCTCAACAGTTCAAGAATAGCAAAACAGATGGTGCGAATGAAATATCAGAAAGACAGCATCGTATGGCGATAGATAGATGCTATCCGGTGTTGCATACTTCCCCTTTGGTTAAAAATAAGGAATTAGAAGAAGACTCTTTGATGTCTTGTTTATTGAATTCTCCTCCGCCCTATGCTTAAAATCCTACTGCACCTTTGTTGCTCCCTCCTATTGCTCAACCAGTGGCTGCTCACTTGCCGATTATTCAGCAACAGGTTCAACCCGTTAATGCTTCCTTGCCTGTTTCTACTCCGTCTTCCCAGCCTACGATTCAGTCCCCACCTCTACCAATTTCCACTTTCGTTCCTCAGCCATCTACATTTCAGTCTTCATTACCTTCTGCATCTGTATTGCCTCCCATTCTCTCGAGGGATTCCCCTACGTCACGTAGGAGATTAGCTGATGCTGTCTCCAATTACTTTTCTCCTCTTCTCGGATCTTTGAATTTGTCTCCGGCTTTTTCTAGACGACAATCCCGTTGTCAACTTCCTCTTCTGGATGAGAAAGTAGTTTTGGGTTCCCTCGCTCGTAAATGGATTGAGAGCGGATTAGAATATAGTACAGAAGATATTATGAGTTCTTTTCACCAATGGGTAGAGCCCACACAGAGATATGTTTTTAATGTTATGTGTCAGACTCTTATTACAGGTTGGGAGGATATGGGGTTAGACACAGTCCCTTCAGAGCTATTGCAATTACAAGCCGACTTTGATAAAGGTTTTATCGTAGGGCCATGTGTCGAAGACGCGGTGAATGCACTCATTGCGTTTCGGACAATGTTTTTGTCTTTGTCCCTTTCCAAGACCGATCCTACAAAAACCAAAGGCATTAAGATCTATCCGATGCGTGAAGTTCCCCCGGTATGGAGGGACACGGTGGTGGGTCCGCCTGCTGTCCCTGCTCATTTTCAGCGTATATGGGTCCACGAACCCTGGAAGAAATCTGAGGTATTGGCGCTTAAACAAACTCTTCCAGATCCGTGTAAAAATCCAGCGGGATATTATAAGGATTTGTCCCAAACAGTTGACGCCTGTATTAGGAATTTGGCCGATATCGATATGTTGTTTGGGAATATTGTTCCACAAGCATTATGGGCACGGATTCGTAAGGAAAATCATAATGCTGAATTAGGTGGTGATTGGGCTGCTATTAGAGCCGCTGATGCGGGTCAAGTGGGTGGTACGAAACCCGACGATCTGATTACGGCCCTACCAGGCAGAATAATTGAATTGATGAAAACTATGATGCCCGCGGTGCGAGTTAATTGGGATAAGCTAGCCGCATGCAAGCAAAAGAAAGATGAGAGCGTGTCGGATTTCTTCACCCGTTTTGAAGAAACGTTTATCGACCATAGTGGTCAGGATTTGAGTACATAGGGTGGACAGCGGTTGTTTGTGGACAAGTTTGTATATAACTTGCTTCCTGAATTGTCCAATAAATTGAAGAGTTCTGAAAGTGCATGGGCTGTCTCTTCCCCGGCTAAAATATTGGCTACCGCACAGTATTATGAGAATAGAGATAAGGAGGAGAAAGAGAAACAAGAGAAGAAAAATAAGGATTTGAAAACAAAGGTTCTTTTAAAGCAAGCTTATCCTCTGCGTTCTGCACAGTCTCAGTTTTCTCAACCCCCACAGTTTCAGAAAGTGTTTCAGAAACCTGAGTATTTCACGCCACGTCTTCCGTTGGGTCCTAATCAATGTGCGTATTGTAGGGAAGAAGGACATTTCAAGAATAGTTGTCCGGTTTTATTACAACGTAATAATGGGATGTCTGCTCCACGAGGACGCGGGAATTCTCAGTCAGGATCTGGAGGTAGAGGACGAGGAGTGTCCTCTCAGGAAAAGCGTTCTGCCGTTCCCTCTGCTGCTAATTATTTCGATCAACAGAGAGTTCAGTCCACGCAGTATTATAATGATGATTATTGCGATGATAGGACTGATGACTTTCTGACCGAATACGACAGCCATGGAGGAAGTGAGGGAGTTGTGTCGATTCCAGTAGATCAAAATGGGCCATATGTCACGATCAATACTACTGGTGCGATGAGAAGTTCTATTATGCATGCTAAACTCCCTGGGGAACCTTTGTCTGGCTTAATAAATACTTCTGTAGGATTTTCTGGCGCCCCAGTTCGTAATCTGGTTTCTTGTCCCTTGCCTGTTTCGATTGGTCCCTATGATTTGAA
The DNA here is from genome assembly GCF_964261635.1 of Lissotriton helveticus. NCBI lineage: Eukaryota > Metazoa > Chordata > Amphibia > Caudata > Salamandridae > Lissotriton > Lissotriton helveticus. Next base: position 826,237,629 of record NC_136057.1, read on the forward strand.
TGCTCCACTTATTCTGATAACTGGTTGCGGTGAGAATTTGCTAGGTTTTGATTTACTAAAAAGGCTACATGCAACGTTGTATTGTTCTCCTTCTGGTGTGCCTTTAACGTTGGGTAAGAAATTGACGTCTTCCATGTATCTATCTCGAGATAAATTCCCGCCCGAATTGCTTTCTCCTCCTGAAAGTCTTTGGGCTACAGGCCCCAATGAGGTAGGTTGTCTTGCGATTCCACCGTACGTTGTTACAGTAAAGGAAAATGTAAAATTGCCACGCATCCCACAATATCGTATATCTAAGGATGGAGAGAGAGCTCTTTTGGCTATTGTTGATGATTTCATTCAGAAAGGTGTGGTTGAAGAAACGAGAGGAAATGTTTGTAATAGTCCTGTTCTTCCAATCCTTAAGAGAACTGATCCTTCACAGCCTCCGGTCTATCGATTTGTTATTGACCTTAGAGAAGTCAATAAAATTGTGGTGCCACAGTTTCCTGTTGTTCCGGACATTACAGCTTTGTTGACAATGATTCCTGCTTTGGCAGCTTGGTTTTCGGTTATTGATCTAAAAAATGCTTTCTTTAGTATTCCTATTGCTGAAGAAAGTAGGGATATCTTTGGTTTCTCTCTCGGAGGCCGAAGTTTTAGATTTAAGAGAGCTCCCCAAGGCTATTGTGAAAGCCCCTCTATCTATAGCAAGGCTCTTAAAGCACAACTTGATGCTTTTTCTTTGCCTCATGGCGCTACCCTTATTCAGTATGTGGATGATTTGCTGGTGGCTGCTGATACGGAAGATGTGTGTAAGGAAGTGACTGTTGCATTGTTGCATCATTTGTCTGCTCTACAACATAAGGTGTCTCCCTCTAAGTTGCAATATGCCCGCCAAGAGGTTACCTATCTCGGTCATCTCTTGTCGAAGGAGGGAAGGTGATTGACCCCAGAACGAGTTCATGCTATTTCACAGATGTCTGTACCCACTACGCAGAGAGAAGTGCGTGCCTTTTTGGGTATCACTTCCCACTGTAGACAATGGATTCCTAATTTTTCACTTTTGGCTAAACCATTGTTGGCATTAACGTTGAAAGAGACGACACATCTGCTCCCTTGGACGGATGAATGTCAGAAAAGCTTTGTTGACCTACGTACTGCTCTATGTTCTACTCCTGTGTTGGGTACCCCAGATTATAGCAAGTCCTTTACATTATATGTTGACGAGAGAGAGGGTTGCGCATTATCAGTTTTGACACAATCATTTGGAGATAAACAGAGGCCATGTGCCTATTTCTCTGCTACATTAGACCCAGTAGCTAAAGCTTTGCCTAGTTGTCTCAGAGCTACAGCAGCTGCAGCGATTTCTATCAGACAATCTGCTGGATTAGTGTTGGATAACACACTCATTGTTATGGTTCCACATGCAGTGGATACCTTGTTGAACAGAACCAGAACAAAGCATCTCACAAGTGCTCGTTTGTCTGGATATGAGCTGACACTCCTAGCGAGTCATGTGTACATCAAAAGATGTAACACGTTAAATCCAGCTACACTGTTGCCACTGCCAGATGAGAAAGATGTTCAAGAAAAACACGATTGTTTTCTTCGAACGGAAGAAGAGACGAAAGGTAGGATTGATTTGAAGGACACTCCGCTCAAGGATCCGGATGGGACCCTATGGGTGGATGGTTCTTGTTTTAAGCTCACAAATGGTGAAACTACTTCTGCTTACGCTGTTACTACCTTATGCACTATTGTTGAGATGGCACGCATTGGACATAATTCAGCCCAAGCAGCCGAATTAATAGCCTTGACTAGAGCATGTGTGTTGGAAAAGGGAAAGAGAGTGAATGTGTACACGGACAGCCAGTATGCTTTTGGCGTCGCTCATAGTTTTGGCAGGTTATGGAGAGAGAGAGGATTCTTTACTTCTCACGGGACGAAAATCCAGCATGGTTAATTAGTGACCGAACTTCTTGAGTCACTTACCTTACCTGCACAGATAGCAATCATAAAGTGCCGCGCACATAAAAAAGTTACAGATGATGTGGGTCGTGGAAATGCCTTTGCAGATGAAGTAGCAAGAACTACAGCTAGAAATACAGCTAGTCGAATGTATGTGGCAGGTCCTGCAAATTGGGTTAGGGAAGTTGGAATGTGTGAAGACACGATTGAGAGTGTGAAAACGATTCAGGGAGAAGCAACTGAGAAAGAATTAAGAACGTGGAAAGAAAGTACAGGAATGTTGGACTTATCGGGTTGTTGGACGGAATTGTCAGAACATCAGCGATGGTTATTACCGGACGCTTATGTATTCCCGGTTGTAACTATGGCTCATGGTCCAGCCCATATTAGTGCAAAAGGCATTTGTAAACTCTTGGCTCCAGTGTGGCAGAACGAAGGAATTCCAAAATGTGCAGAGAACCTGGTTAAGCATTGTATTGTTTGTCTAATGCATAACCCAGGAAAGGGTACCCCAACCCCAGCAGGTCATTTTGCTTCCCCGTCATATCCTTTTAAAGTGTTGCAGATCGATTACATTCATATGGATCGATGTAACAACCTTAAGTATGTTCTGGTGGTGGTATGTGCCTTTTCCCGCTGGATAGAGGCCTACCCCTTGAAAGATAACACTGCTTTGTCAACTGCTAAAGTGTTGATTAAAGAGTTTTTCCCCAGATTTGGTTTGCCGCGAATTGTCTGGAGTGACAATGGAAGTGAATTTGTGGGTCAGATTATGCAGAAGGTATGCTCTGGTCTTGGAATCAGGCAGAAATTCCACGCGGCAAGCCATCCACAGTCAGCAGGATTGGTTGAGTGTTATAATGGTACACTCAAGCTTAAACTAGCTAAGATTCAAGCCAGTACGGGTCTTGCTTGGCCAGATGCTTTGCCCCTAGCTCTCTTGTCAACCAGAACTACTGTACACTCTCGTATGGGACTTAGCCCATATGAAGTGGTATTTGGACGCCCAGCTAATGTTTGGGGTGTCCCTCGCCCCCAAAAATATTCTGATATACCATACCGTCTGTTAATCGATTATTTGCATGATTTGACTACTAAATTAAATATCATTCGTCAACAGGTACAAAGTGCTCTGCCAGAGGCCTCCACGGACCCAGGTCACACCATCCTGCCCGGTGACTGGGTCTGCATCAAGAATTTTCAATGGACAAAGAACTTGGAGCCTCGTTGGTCTACACCTACGCAGGTTTTGCTCGTCACCCGCACGGCTTTGAAAGTGGTCGGCAAACGAAACTGGGTGCATGGTGTGCACTGTAAAAAAGTGCCGTTTCCATTACCCTTTGATCAGTGGATTCGCAGTGGTATGAGAGAATCGGATACTGTAGCCATCCCCTGTTTTGTGCCCTTTAGTGATGCTCAAATCTATGGAACTCAATCTGAAAAAGCAGATGACGACATCCTTCAAGCTGCTGTGCCTGCGCACCTTTGAATAGACACTACAGATCCAAAAACATTGTTTAAGGATCAGACAGTGCCGAGCAAAACTCGCTACAACTTAAGGTCGAGAGCTGACAAGAAGAATTGAATATTTTGAACACTTTTCTTATTATTCAAAAGACATTTTTATATATATTGATCTCTTGCCTTCTTGGTTTTTTGTGCGATATTTTAGTATTAGATGTGCCATCCATCTCCGTCGCAGGGTCACGGTAGGATACTCCGACTGTAACCTGTTTTTTGTTCTTTTAGTAAGTGGCTAGAGCCTCAGGATATACAGAAATACATAGCTCAGTGATTGAAGAAGATTGCTGTGAGCGACGTTTTTTTTAGACAAAGATGGATGGTACAACAACCATAGGTAGGGAAAATAGAAAACAAGAAATGAGATTGAAATATTGCAAACCATTGCGTAGTCAATTTGGCGTAACTTTATGTATTTTTATGTTTTTGTGTATTCTATTAGCCTGCATAGGATGGATCGTTCATATTTTACACCCGAGAAATGCTGTTAATTCTACTACTTCTTTGCCCTCTCGTCTTTCTGTCTTTTCACATAAAATGCATACTCTACCCCCTCATGAACAGATAAGGAGAGCTGAATATATGAATAATACGTTTATCCAGTTATTGCACCAACACCAGTTGGCCATTAATATGACAGACTGTTGGGTGTGCGGTCTTATGCCACATAATACGCAGAAGGGAATACCTTATCTGGTCCTCCCTTTTTCATATGAAGGTTCAGCTTGGGCTTACCTGACTATGTTTTCGGCTGCATACCACAACAAACTCAGAAATCCTGTAAAAACTTCTGGGACTGGGTTGGATTTTAGCCACAGCTCTTTGATCAAAGGTATAGTGGTGATGGCTAAAATCGTAGAAAAGGGTAAAATTCCGCTGGATGAGAAGAAAGCCTATGAAGGATGGAATGTTACCCATTATGTCTCTGCTCTTGGTGACAAAACAAAAAAGGGTGAGTCCTCCCCAGTATGGACTGTACCCCATCAAGGTAATCTTTGTCTCCAAGTTAACAGCAAGAAAACTGATAACAAGCAGAATTGTTTACATACCTACATGATCTCGTCCCCTGATTTCCCTCCATTGATTCCGTCTCAGGGAACATATCTTGTGTGTAAGGACAGAGCTTACACCTGGCTCCCTTCCAATTTTTCTGGAACTTGTTATGTAGCCTTCCTTCTTCCCCCTACGTATTCGGCTCCATCAGACCACCATAAAATCAGATATAGTCGAGGGATATTTGACGCCAAGGACACTGCAGCCCAGGAAGAAGGGGATTTCCTCAAGGGATTTCTTCCCTTCTGGGGCCGACACATCAGGCAATTGGTTCGAGTGGTCGAGACCACTATTAATGTTACTGCAGGCGCAATAGGTTACATTACCGCAGAGCTTCAGGCTGATCGTCTTATGACGTTGCAAAATTGAATTGCGTTAGATGTGATCCTGGCAGACCGAGGAGCAGACTGGAGGACCGTCCTGACTTGTTCAGAAGCGGTCGCTCCTCACGCTCCCTGGTCAACTTGGTATCGTAGCGCTATACTGCTCACTGCTGCTAATAATTAATTGTGCATTACTCGCATTGCTCGTATTGTAGCGCTATACTTCTCACTGCTGATAATAATCAATCGTGCATTGCTCGCATTGCTTGTATCATAGCGCTATACTGCTCACTGCTGCTAATAATTAATTGTGCATTGCTCGCATTGCTTGTATAAATTATTTGTGCCTGATTGTGCCGGTGCCACTGCCCATAACATAGCGATATTCCAGATTGGGCCCCAATCTCGTCCTGTTTCGCTTTTGTTTTTGCTGCCATCTTGTTGTGCCTCCTAGCCCGTCTCTCCACCCCTCTCCCGCCTCCCAGCTGCTCCTCCCTCCCACTGAAAGTTAAGGATCGTCCCGTTTTGGTTAAGCGCTGTGACCGTCCTGACTTGTTCAGAAGCGGTCGCTCCTCACGCTCCCTGGTCAACTTGGTATCGTAGCGCTATACTGCTCACAGCTGCTAATAATTAATTGTGCATTACTCGAATTGCTCGTATCGTAGCGCTATACTGCTCACTGCTGATAATAATCAATTGTGCATTGCTCGCATTGCTTGCATCATAGCGCTATACTGCTCACTGCTGCTAATAATTCATTGTGCATTGCTCGCATTGCCTGTAGAAATTATTTGTGCCTGATTGTGCCGGTGCCACTGCCCATAACATAGCGATATTCCAGATTGGGCCCCAATCTCGTCCTGTTTCGCTTTTGTTTTTGCTGCCATCTTGTTGTGCCTCCTAGCCCGTCTCTCCACCCCTCTCCCGCCTCCCAGCTGCTCCTCCCTCCCACTGAAAGTTAAGGATCGTCCCGTTTTGGTTAAGCGCTGTGACCGTCCTGACTTGTTCAGAAGCGGTCGCTCCTCACGCTCCCTGGTCAACTTGGTATCGTAGCGCTATACTGCTCACAGCTGCTAATAATTAATTGTGCATTACTCGAATTGCTCGTATCGTAGCGCTATACTGCTCACTGCTGATAATAATCAATTGTGCATTGCTCGCATTGCTTGCATCATAGCGCTATACTGCTCACTGCTGCTAATAATTCATTGTGCATTGCTCGCATTGCCTGTAGAAATTATTTGTGCCTGATTGTGCCGGTGCCACTGCCCATAACATAGCGATATTCCAGATTGTGCCCCAATCTCGTCCTGTTTCGCTTTTGTTTTTGCTGCCATCTTGTTGTTGTGCCTCCTAGCCCGTCTCTCCACCCCGCTCCCGCCTCCCAGCTGCTCCTCCCTCCCACTGAAAGTTAAGGATCGTCCCGTTTTGGTTAAGCGCTGTGACCGTCCTGACTTGTTCAGAAGCGGTCGCTCCTCATGCTCCCTGGTCAATTTGGTATCATAGCGCTATACTGCTCACTGCTGCTAATAATTAATTGTGCATTACTTGCATTGCTCGTATCGTAGCGCTATACTGCTCACTGCTGATAATAATCAATTGTGCATTGCTCGCATTGCTTGTATCGTAGCGCTATACTGCTCACTACTGCTAATAATTAATTGTGCATTGCTAGCATTGCTTGTATAAATTATTTGTGCCTGATTGTGCCGGTGCCACTGCCCATAACCTAGCGATATTCCAGATTGTTCCCCAATCTCGTCCTGTTTCGCTTTTGTTTTTGCTCCCATCTTGTTGTTGTGCCTCCTAGCCCGTCTCTCCACCCCGCTCCCGCCTCCCAGCTGCTCCTCCCTCCCACTGAAAGTTAAGGATCGTCCCGTTTTGGTTAAGCGCTGTGACCGTCCTGACTTGTTCAGAAGCGGTCGCTCCTCACGCTCCCTGGTCAACTTGGTATCGTAGCGCTATACTGCTCACTGCTGCTAATAATTAATTGTTCATTACTCGCATTGCTCGTATCGTAGCGCTATACTGCTCACTGCTGATAATAATCAATTGTGCATTGCTCGCATTGCTTGTATCCTAGCGCTTTACCGCTCACTGCTGCTAATAATTAATTGTGCATTGCTCGCATTGCTTGTATACATTATTTGTGCCTGATTGTGCCGGTGCCACTGCCCATAACATAGCGATATTCCAGATTGTGCCCCAATCTCATCCTGTTTCGCTTTTGTTTTTGCTGCCATGTTGTTGTTGTGCCTCCTAGCCCGTCTCTCCACCCCGCTCCTGCCTCCCAGCTGCTCCTCCCTCGCTCCGCCCCCCTCCACTATCCACTTATGTCAGAGCAACATACGCGCAGCGTTCACGTGCAGCATACGCGCCCTATGCGCGCCGAAGGCGCGCCAAAGGTAAGCCCGTCTACGCCCGTCCGCGCCTGGACCGCGCCCAGCGCCAGGCCCCCTGGTCCCCGCAAAGTCCACTCCACCCGAATTACGTACGACGCCGCAACCCTCTCTGCACTCAACTCCGGCCGTCTCCCAAACTGCCAGCAAGCCGCCCCTGGACATACCCATGGACCCTTCACCTGCCACTCCTGCAAGTTCGACTGCATCAGGACAAACACTAAATCCACAAACGCCAAACAGATCTCCGACACTAACCACCTGAAGTGCATCCTACTCAACACCCGCTCGGTCCACAAACACGCCACTGAACTATGGAACCTACTCGACACCACATCACCGGACGTCGCCTTTCTTACAGAAACCTGGATGAACGCCTCATCAGCGCCCGACATCGCCATAGCCTTCCCGGACGGTTACAAGATCATTCGGAAGGACCGCATCAACCAAACAGGAGGAGGCATAGCCATTGTCCATAAGAACACCATCTGCATCACAACCAGCTCCGACGACAACCTCGCAGCCGCCGAACACCTCTACTTCCAGATTCACACCGACCCTAAGACCACACTCAGAGGCACCCTCATCTACAGACCACCAGGACCCCGCACACAATTCAGAGAAAACATCACCGACTTCATCAGCCCACACCCCCTCCCCTCCGAGGACTACATTCTACTAGGGGAACTCAACTTCCACCTGGAAAAGAACAACGACAACAACACCACTACCCTTTTGGACAACCTCGACAATCTCGGACTCAAACAACTAGTAAACACCCCCACCCACTACGCCGGACACACGCTCGACCCAATCTTCTCCTCCAGCAAACACATCTCTTTCAATCACGCCACAGGACTCCATTGGACGGACCACTACTGCGTCCACTTCAACTACAGAAAGACCACGACCCACCACCACCCACAACAAATCCCCCGTAGAAACTGGAACAAAATTACCACCGACCAGCTCACCACATCGCTATACCAAAACCCTCCCGCCAAATCATTGGACCCAAATCAAGCAGCCATCAACCTCACACAATGGATCACCCACAGCGCTGACGAATTAGTACCCTTGAAAAACCATCAAAACAAACCAGGTAGCAAAAAAGCCCCCTGGTTCAATGACGGCCTTAAGAAATCCAAAAAGATCTGCCGCACTCTCGAGAAAGCCTGGCGAACAAACCCAACCACAGACAACATGACCGCCCTCAAGAACGCCACCCGCAAACACCATCAGCTGATCCGATCCACCAAGAAATCTGCATTTAAGGATCGACTCGACAACAACGCCCACAACAGCAAGGAACTCTTCAACATCGTCAAAGAGTTTACCAATCCCAGTGCCGGCTCCAACGACATCACTCCCTCTCAAGACCTCTGCGACTCTCTAGCCTCGTTCTTCCACAGCAAAATCACTAACATACATAACAGCTTCGGCGACCAGTCCACTCCCCCTACCTCCGAACCGAAGCCCCCCACCACCAACCTTTGCGCCTGGAACCCAATCAGCACTGAAGACACCATCCGCTTGATGAACTCCATCCACTCCGGATCGCCAACCGACCCATGCCCCCACCACATCTTCAACAAAGCCGACTTCATCATCACACCCCATCTCCGAGATATCATCAACTGCTCACTCAACACCGCCACCTTCCCGGAAAGCTGGAAACATGCCGAACTCAGCGCCCTCCTGAAGAAACCCACAGCAGACCCCACCGAACTTAAGAACTACCGCCCCATTTCGCTCCTCCCATTCCCCGCCAAAGTCATTGAGAAAACCGTCAACAGTCAGCTCGCCGCCTTCCTCGAGGCTAACGGCTCCCTCGACCCATCACAGTCCGGCTTCCGAGCCAAACACAGCACCGAGACCGCCCTCATCGCAGCCACAGACGACATTCTAACACTACTTGACAACGGAGAAACAGCTGCCCTCATCCTACTGGACCTCTCCGCAGCGTTCGACACGGTATGTCACAGGACACTCATAAAACGCCTCAGCAACGTCGGAATACAAGGAAAAGCATTGGACTGGATCATCTCGTTCCTCACCGGAAGAACCCAGAGAGTCCGCCTCCCCCCTTTCAGATGAGAGGCCACTAAAGTCATCTGCAGCGTACCACAAGGATCATCGCTCAGCCCCACCCTCTCCAACGTCTACATGAGCCCCCTCGCATCCATCGCGCACCAACACAACCTCAACATCATCTCCTACGCTGACGACACACAGCTGATCCTCTCCCTCACCAAAGACCCAAACACCGCCAAAACCAACCTACACGAAGGAATGAAAGACGTAGCCGAGTGGATGAAGAACAGCCGTTTAAAACTAAATTCAGACAAGACGGAAGTCCTCATCCTAGGATCTTCCCCCTCTTCTTGGGACGACTCATGGTGGCCACCGGCCCTGGGCAATGCACCCAAACCAACGGACCATGCACGCAACCTGGGCTTCATCCTGGACTCCTCCCTCTCAATGACCAGACAAGTCAACGCCATCTCATCATCATGCTTTAACATCCTACGTTTGCTCAAAAAAATCTTCCGCTGGATCGCCACCGAAACAAGAAAGACGGTCACCCAACCACTTGTCACAAGCCAAATGGACTACGGAAACACCCTCTACGCCGGAACCACAGCCAAATTACAGAAAAAACTCCAACGCATCCAGAACGCCTCCGCCAGACTCATCCTTGACATCCCCCCCACAATCACATATCCGGTCACCTAAGAGACCTCCACTGGCTCCCCGTCAACAAGAGAATAACGTTCCGTCTCCTCACCCACGCACACAAAGCCCTCTACGACCTAGGACCCAAATACCTCAACACGCGCCTGACCTTTTACACCCCCACCCGCCAACTACGTTCGTCCAATCAAGCCCTCGCCGCGATCCCATGCATCCAAAGATCCACCATGGGAGGAAGATCTTTCTCCTACTTAGCGGCCAAGACCTGGAATTCTCTCCCCACTCACCTCCGCCTTACACAGAACCACCTCTCCTTCAGAAAACAACTCAAAACTTGGATATTTGATAAATAACGTACCCCCCTCCCTCAAGCGCCTTGAGACCCTCTGGGTGAGTAGTGCGCTATACAAATTTTAACTTGACTTGACTTGACTTGAGGAGGTGTCTGTAGATTGATCAGATCTAGTTGCTGCATTTATATTCCAGATGATGCTCCGGCAATATACCAAGCCATTTCCAAATTGCATACCATCTCCGAGTCGATTCATCAGGACGAAGGAGATTGGTCTTTTATAGGATGGTTTTGGAGAATGCTGTCGACATGGGGATGGAAGATTTTGACATTCCTGGGAGCAATTTTGGCCATCATATTTTCTTGTTGTCTGTGTGTTCAATGTGGTCCCGCAGTTTGTGGCCTATTGGCTACTTTATGCGTCCCACGTCCTGCAACTCAGAGGACAGAGAACATTAGGATGATGGTGCAGCAACAGCTTGAGGACTTTATGAACATCGATGCTGATTCCGACTCAGATTAGCGTGAGTTGTTTTGTTTTTGCCTGAGTAATGGCAAAAGGAGGGTCTGAGGCTCTGTAAATTACGAATTCGTACGTACTCAGCCTCCATTTTGTAATCGCCGCCATCTTTTGTTGCCCTCACTCAGGCAGCGCGGCAAACGCAATGCTTTTGTCGTTTTCCTGCACCTTCATGTGTCAGGTGGCTACTATGCTTATGTTTACCTATGAGTGTCAGGGTCTGGCCGAGTACACTAATTCCTGTCTGAGCTGATAAAATCCCCGTCCGGACTATTTGTTGGCTCACACCATTCTTTCCTCCAGGTTATCTTATCTGCTGTCCTTCGCTAGATGTCTCATGTATTCTCCTGTTTCACGACTGTTCTTCTAACACATACAGCTGTGTTTTCTCTGCTTGTAAATTGAATTGTGTGGATTCACTCGATAATTTACACAAGGGGTCGAGTAACAAACACAACCGGGAAACTTGAGTTACTTTGGGCTTAAGGCATTGTTTGTAACATTTGTTTATGTCTCCTGCTCTTGTGTGATCGTATTTTGCATTGTATTATACCATATATAAACCTGTGCGCCACGGAGTTAAGTGGCAGTCTCTTTTGAAACTCGTTATACTGATGACTTCTAAGACCACTGTACTAGCTGCAGCTAATAAATACCATCTTCTATGCAAGACGAAGAGTCCGTGTCTCTGTATTTGACAAGGCAGGTGAATCCCGGGGATTTTAGGCGCACCCTGCGCCGCCGGGCCTTAAGGCTGTGGTTCTCCACCTGGCTATGCTATGGACAGGTGGCTTCTTCCTGGGGGAACTAAAATAGAGCCCTTTATTCCAAATCTCAGCACTTTAAATTAACTGGCCCCACCAAACATTCGGTACATGTTTGGCATACTGCTACTAAATGCCTTGGCTGGGCGCTGACTGACATTAACGACTCCGCTGCGGGATTCAGAACAACTGGGTAACCTTAGATCAGCTAGAAGCTCCTATAACAAACAAATCAAGACAGCCAAGGCGGAATATTTCAGATCCCAACTAAACCAAGCAGCTAATCGACCCAAGAAATTGTTCGAACTGGTTAAACAACAATCTGTCGTAGCCCCCAACCGATCAGATCCTGATGTCAATCCTCCCTCATGTTTTGCCTTGGCTGACTTTTTTAATGAGAAAACCAGACTTATTAACATTGATCTAGAAACCAGGTGGTCTCTTTTAACATCCAAAGGACCTGCACCCTCCCTGGCCACACCAGATGAAGCCGCTCCTCTTAGCAGAGGTATCAAGCACAACGATGCCTGGGACACCTTCACCATCCTGAGCGAAAATGAAATCAATAAGGCCCTTCGGAGTATCAACCCATCTAATCACTTCAATGACCCTTTACCACCCACCATCTTTAAAGCAATTAAAGATTCTATCTCCCCAATCTGGACAAAGATCGTCAAAGCCTCTCTTTCACTGGGTACGATCCCCGACTGCCTAAAAGAGGCCCAGGAAACACCTATTTTAAAAAAAACTACAGCAAACAGTACAGATCTTAACAACTTCTGCCCCATTTCCAGCATCCCCACACTAGCCAAACTTTTGAAAAATGCGTCCAATCTCAATTATGTGCACACATCGAAAACTTCGATCTCCTAGACCAACACCAATCGGGTTTTCGTAGTGGGCACAGCACTGAATCGACTCTCACTCATGTCATGGAAAACATCCTAATAATGCTTGGCAAGAATGAATCTTGTCTCCTTATCCTACTCGACCTCTCCTCTGCCTTTGACACTGTCAATCACGACAGCATCCTCGAAATTCTGGAGCAAAGGATGGACCTCTCTGGGCAGGTGATGCAATGGTTTTCGACCCTCCTCCAGCACAGTTCCCAAAGAGTTAAGGCGAACCACTCTCTCTCCCACCCATCCCCAGTCACCATGGGGGTTCCATCAGGATCCTCCTTATCTCCCATTCTCTTCAATTTGTTTCTGGAACCATTAGCGGATGTACTAAAATCCTTGGACATTCAATTCCATATGCATGCAGACGACACCCAACTCTACCTGAAAATCTCCTCCCCTGACAACATCACCTCACTCAATTCCACCCTATTGACTACTCCAATTTGGCTAACTGAGAACCACCTCCTGCTAAACACCACCAAAACAGAATTCCTCCTCATCTCTCACCCGAAACACACTCCTATCATTGACCTCTGGATGAACCAACTCACAGCCTTCAACTGCCCCCCGCATCATTGACTCAGCCAAATCGCTAGGAATCACATTGGACAAACACCTAAATATGAAGACCCACATCAGCAACGTAGGCAAGGGAACTAACCATCTTCTGAGAATGCTCAGGAATCTCAAACTTTTCTAACCTCAAGCCGACTTCAAGCAGGTGGTCCAAGCGCTGGTACTACCGAGGCTTGACTATGGCAGCGCTACGTTATGCGGCCTCCCCAAATACACTTTGGCTCCGCTAAAGGCTTCATTGAACGCCGCGGCCAGACTGATTACGGGCACCAAGCGAAATGCCCACATCTCCCCGGTCCTGAAATCTCTAAACTGGCTGACCTACGAAGCTAGAATTCAACTAAAGATTGCATGCTTATCGCACAAAGCCCTCCACTTCAAAACCCCCAATGAACTGGCGAGTTAAAACTATCCGGAGGGGGGAGACTGTCAAGGAGTGCGAATTCCTTCCTCCTGAAACCCCAGATCTTCCACAAAAAGACAACTTGTCAGCGAGCGTTCACTGGCTCTGCACCAGAAATTTGAAACTCTCTTCCACCGGAAATCCGGAGAATCTCCTCCAAGGTTGCTTTCAAACTGGAAGCAAAAAGATTCATCATAAACAAATTCCTACCTCCATAAAAATAGCGATGGTCAGCTCTTAGGGACACTGCAAGAATGGATGTCACACCTGTATTTTTTTTCTCTATTGTATCTGCTCTCCTTGCCATTATGCTGCCAATGCCTTCTGACTTTGAGACTTTCCTGTGCACAATTTTTGCATTTTCTATGTATATTACCCATTTGACTCTCGTACTGATGTTACCTCATTCCCTCAATTTGTGAAGCGCTCTGATATCCTTTGAGATCAAGTTCACGCTATATAAAACTTTATAAATAAAATAAATAAATAAATAAGGACCTCTGGGAGAAGTAGGATGTTAGATCATTTATCACCATGCAACAGCAATTTCATCTTACTGACACAGAATACTTTCGCTATACGCAGATCCGAAATGCCTTGCAATCTCTTCTGCCTTGGGGTACCACCCTTCCCAAATCTTCCCCACCGGAGGAGAGGGTACTAGATGGACACGTTCCCGACAAAACTATCTCCCTGATATATAAAAAAAATGTATGAATAATATGCCAAACCCTCTTCACTCATTGAAGGAAAGATGGACGGGGGATGGTATTGAATAGAATGACGAAGAATGGCAGAAAGTAGTATCCTCACCAAGAGTTGTTGCTATTCCAGCGTGACTTATACTGATACCACTTAAAATCCTTCACAGGGCATACAAGACAGGACCCCGGCTGGTGGGAGATGGGAAGAGCTGACGGGGGGAATGTAAACAGGGATGCGGCCAAGTGGGTACATTTATGCACATCATTTGGGAGTGTGACCTTATTCGACCTAACTGGCAGAAGATACATGACACCATCAATACAGTGCTATCCACACATCTCCATCCTGAAGTCTGTAGAATGTATGGGAGCCGACGGATTTGAATTTTTTCCCTGACACAATGGGTCACCCTGGGGCTAATGCTTGCTAAGAGGAACATCGCATAGTTATGGGGGGCATCCCATCCTCCCACAGTAGAGGCCTAGGAGAAAGACCTTCACTGGTCCATGCACAGAGAAAACACAGTGTATGTGGTTCGGGGCTGTCCTAGATAGTGGGCCCGTATATGGGGTTTGTGGCATTCCTACTGTGGTGAAATACCCCAACCGCCTTGCACTGTCAATTATGATGATCCCCCTCCCCATAGACTTTCCATGTGATATATTGCTTTTACTGATTTCACCTACTGTCTCCATGATGCCAGATCGTATTGCTTCCTCTGTACTGAAACTAATATGCTGATGTATGTTAAGAAAAAGATTTACAAAAAAAATGCGATCAATGAAATTAATTAGTATAGAATTGTAAATGAAGCTGTACCTACTCAATCCCTCAGTAACCCTAGCAACCCAAGAAAATATACAATACTAAGATTGAGGGCCCTAATTTTTATGTGAGCATAAATGAGCTGCCAATAGGTTATGTGGGGTGCCGCTCGCATAGAGGTCTTGTCATTACTGTACCCTGACCGACGCTACAGGAGTAGCCAACTTGCTTTCTTGCCCTTCCCAGAGTCCTGCGTGCAGAGGAGCCGAGCAGCGAGGCCGCAGCGGAGGTGAGAGGCGCGGCCCCGGGACTGCGAGGAACAGCAATCAACACCATCAGCTGTGTCCTCTTCCCGCGTGAGCCGCGCCCCCTCCCAGTGCCCCGCCCCCATCAAAGCGCTCTTTACCTCTCGCGGCCCCCGCTTCGCGGGGGCCGCTCGCATAGAGGTCTTGTCATTACTGTACCCTGACCGACGCTACAGGAGTAGCCAACTTGCTTACTTGCCCTTCCCAGAGTCCTGCGTGCAGAGGAGCCGAGCAGCGAGGCTGCAGCGGAGGTGAGAGGCGCGGCCCCGGGACTGCGAGGAACAGCAATCAACACCATCAGCTGTGTCCTCTTCCCGTGTGAGCCGCGCCCCCTCCCAGTGCCCCGCCCCCATCAAAGCGCTCTTTACCTCTCGCGGCCCCCGCTTCGCGGGGGCCGCTCGCATAGAGGTCTTGTCATTACTGTACCCTGACCGACGCTACAGGAGTAGCCAACTTGCTTTCTTGCCCTTCCCAGAGTCCTGCGTGCAGAGGAGCCGAGCAGCGAGGCCGCAGCGGAGGTGAGAGGCGCGGCCCCCGGACTGCGAGGAACAGCAATCAACACCATCAGCTGTGTCCTCTTCCCGCGTGAGCCGCGCCTCCTCCCAGTGCCCCGCCCCCTCTCACCAAACAAGAACTTTAGTGACTCCATAAACGCGCATCGCGGGACGCGCGCGGGTCGCAGCCCGGGGCGAAGCCCGGGCCAAGGGCGGGCCCGTTTAAGCCCGTTCGAGGCCGATTGGGGCCGGGCTGGGCCACCCCTCTAATCTCTAGCTCAAAAAACGACTACACAACTCCTCCGATTGTACAGGTATGTCTCCCAGAGGATCCAGAAGTAAGACTGCGGCAAAAAAAGGGCAACTAACCGGCCCT
Organism: Lissotriton helveticus; assembly: GCF_964261635.1. Lineage (NCBI taxonomy): Eukaryota > Metazoa > Chordata > Amphibia > Caudata > Salamandridae > Lissotriton > Lissotriton helveticus. The sequence continues at coordinate 826,253,671 of NC_136057.1, forward strand.
TTAGACAGTTTTATTACGAAAGCAAATTCTTTTATAGATCAGAGCATCAACCTTATCGAACGAAGGGTATCCCAAGATCTCCTGGAGGCAAGAAGATCCTCAATGGGTCATCTGGCTACAGCTAGAACGCCTGTTCCTCAAAAGGAGCAAAGACTGAGTGAGGGTGGGAATAATAAAAGACAGAGTCTCCCAAATATAGTGGATTTATCGGTCTCGAAATTGTCCCAACTTTCAGAATCCCAACTAGCATCTGATTCTGAATTGGAAAAAAACCCCGACTTAGTCCCACACCCCACCCCTGAAGAGGTAAGACAGGCAAGAGGGAGGAGAGAGGGAGCTATAAGGAAGAGGAATCATCCAGTGATAAGCAAAGTGCCAATGACACAGCCAATCCCAGCTACAACAGAAGAAATAGGGAACACACTTAGCCCTCCTTCGCTGGAAAATCCGAACAGGCATACTGCGGTGATACATCATGTACATGATGCCTCACCTCACATAAGCCTAGTCTTAACATCAGAGGATTCCCCAGCAAAGGAACCAGAACCTAATTTTAGCACAGAGTTATTAGTTAAAATCGGAGACCTCTTACAGAAAACCCTTGCACCGATTCAAGTCACCCTAACAAATCTAGAAAAAGCTGTAGCCGAACTCTCTGCCAGGGTGAAAGTAAATCATATCCCCAACCTTCGTCAAGATCAACCAAAAGTCCAGAAGCCTGGAGTGGCTAAGTCATCAAACCCAATCCCTGTGGCTCAAACTAAAAGCTCGACCCCCGTGCCCACTATAGCACCTAAATCTACAACCGTAATAGCATCTAACAAAAGAAATACAGAAGATATTTTATCTGTAAATACCCCATCTGGAATAAACAGTACTCCTTGTAATACCGCTATCACAGATCTGAAAAACAAACAACCTCAACCTAGACAACCTCAAACACATCGAGAGAGGGAGAGACAACAACAGGGCGATACACGACCAGTAACCCTTCCACCAGAAGCGAGTCCATTCGTTGTCATTATGACCGGTGTCCCAGAACTAACGGACCAAAAATTTGAACCTAACTGGTCTTTAAAAAACAAGATACAGCATTGGCTTACTATAAATCGCCCACCACCCGCCTATTGCTCCACCAGAATCCTAATGGTTAGAAGAGCCCCCTGGGTTGGCCATGGTAAAAAAACTACACAGGGCGATTGCATCTTAATTACCTTTGAGGACCCTAGAATAGTGGAATATATCTGCTCAAAGGAGGATTTACACCTAAATGGGGGGATAGGCATAAAGCGCCTTTCTTTCTTTTATCCACCTAGATTTCTGAATGGTCCCCCACAAAATGATGGACCCTGGTATACAGTGGGCCCTCGTTACCAAGGAAGAGAAAGGGAAGAGTGGAGAGGGCAAGAGCAGTGGAGAAATTACAGAGAACCACCACGCTGGGAGGGTTGGAATGGAATTCCACTAACAAATATGTATAGTGGCCTAGAATGCGTGGACTGACCATCACAGCCAGACGAACAAGTCCACAAACTCCCAGTCGATCCCCCAACCCCAGATAACCCTCCAACCCTTGATGACCCCATTATTCCTGGCAACTTACAGAACAAAAATAGCCCTGAAAACGAACCTCCATCTATCTCCATGATCTCCTGGAATATCGCAGGGCTACGACCAAAGGTTGAGGATGGGAGTATCATGCATCCTGTGGACAGACATCAAATAGTCTGGTTGCAAGAGACATGGTCGCCAACAGAACTCCACCTGTTGGGGTACAAGACGTATTTCTCTCCAGCACTAGTGGGACAAAGGGGCAGGCCAAAGGGAGGACTAATCATCTATATAGCCAATACCATTCAAAACATAAAAATAAACATCATCAAGCTGGAACATAATTACCAAATCATTTGTCTTTCCTCATCCAAAAATGAATCTGTAGTCCTCGTTAATTTTTATAACAACCTCGAGGAATTACAGCTACAGAAAGTTTTGGTGCACTTGCATGAGAAATTAATCACGTTAAGGCAGAAACAAGGAGCAAAGGGCTCAGTATCTATAATATGGGCAGGGGATTTCAACCTCCATCACTGTACCCAGCCAGAGCAAAAATGTGCAGGAATGATGACAGAGGAAGGTAACCCCATTATTCACTTTCCCCATAATAATATCGGCGGAATAATAAATGACATTCTATCAGATCTGCATCTCCAAGTGGCTAATACTCCAGACGATAGAACTAATTCTCTAGAACCGACATATGTAGGAAGGGGATTTAACACTACAGTTGATTATATTATAATATCGGCTAGCTTACAAACTAGAGTCAGTCAGTTTGAAGGTCTGCCTAACACCTTGAGCGATCATTCCATCCTTAAATTGGAAATGCTTTTAAACCACCAACAATCACTACCTCTGACTTTAGCTAGGTCACTGACCCAGGAAAATATAAATCTGGGTCAAATAAATGGGTATACAATAAAGTGGGGAAAAATTAACCCAGGAGAACTCACTAAAGATCTGATAAAACTGGCATATCCCCAAATCAAGAAGTGTGTGGACCTACAGACAGAAGATGAGGAACTTCTTACCAACTTTGCCCAAATCATGGAAGAAATCAAATCTCTACTTACAGTAAAACATAAACCAGGCCCTCGACAAATCACAGGATGGTTTAACCATGAATGCACCCAGGCTCACTCAAACCTTAAAATAGCATTAAATAAAGATGAAAGGGACCCCCACGCCATATCCGCACTAAGAAAGGAATACCTTCTCACCAGGAAAAAGAGAAAGGCGGAGCTAAAGCAAGCTCTGTGGGATGAACTTCACTCTAGTGCCCAGGAAAAAAACAGCCAGGCTTTTTGGAGAGTAGTGAGAGCCCCATTTCTAGCTGATAAAAAAATCCCAAAAATTGAAGTCACTATTGACGAGTTAGAATGGGTATCACACTTCTCAAAAATCTTCCAAAAACAACAAACAGAACAAGAAAAGGAAGACAGCAATTTAGTAGCTCCATCCTACCCTATCCAAATAGACTTTGAAATCTCCGAGGTCCTTCTGGCCCTGAAATCAAGCAAAAACGGAAAAGCTCCAGGACCGGACGGAGTTCCGGTAGATTTCTTTAAACATGACACAGATCTCTGGGCTCCGATCATCACCAGAGTATGCACAGCTGCGGCAAAGAAAGGAATCATGGAGTCTTGGACAAGGTCCCTGATGGTACGGATTTTCAAGAAGGGCAATCGCCAGGACCCCGCCTGCTACCGCCCAATATCTTTATTGGACTCATTGGGAAAGATAGCAGGCAGGGTGATCCTGGAGCGACTTAAAAAATGGGTGGAGCAGAGAGGCATCCTGTCCGAGTTGCAATTTGGCTTCCGGGAGGGGTTCGGTACAGTGGAACAAGCCCTAAACCTCTCGATCATAATCGGTAAATACGTACATGCAAAGAAGGACAAATTATATATGATCTACGTGGACTTGTCCTCCGCGTTTGACTGCGTTTCTCATACCAAACTGTGGTCTCTCCTGTCACAAATGGGAGTTGATCTACCACTTCTGAACTTTTTGAGAGAAATGTACTCCAAACCCTCTGCCAGAGTCCACTACGGTAAGAATGGTGAGCTGTCAGCGCCCCTTAGAGTGGAGCGTGGAGTCAGACAAGGATGTGTCCTGGCCCCTTTTCTCTTCTCCCTCTATACTAACAACTTGGAGGTTGAGCTTTTGAAGGGTGCCCAGGACCTCCCACAGGCAAAACAACGCCCGATTCCCGCTCTACTCTATGCGGACGATGCTGTCCTGCTGGCGCGGACTCCCCGCGAACTTCAGAGGATACTCAACAGATATTCTCATTTCATGGGCACTTTAGACCTTCACATAAATGTGAAAAAAACCTTCGTGATGACGGCAGGGGCCGGGAGAAAATACCCCAAAGACATAACCCTTAAGAATCAAAAAATAGAGTTTGCAACCGAATATTGTTACTTGGGTATCACAATAGACAACAAATTGTCCTGGAAAATGGCAGTTGAAGCAAGGAAACATTGCTTTAAGAGAGCGATAGCAGCCTTGGTGTCTTTTTCGCAAAAATTAGGAAAACGACCGCCCCTAGAATTACTAGCCATTTACAGAGCAAAGTGCCAATCAACAGCACTATATGGAGCTAGCGTATGGGGCCACATGGATGTTTCTTCCCTGCAAGTTGCAGAAAATAATTTTCTGAGGTTCCTCTTAATGGCCCCAAAGCGATCCTCTACGTATGCATGTCATGTTGAACTAGGCGTCCCGTACATTGAGGACTTGGCAAGAATACAACCGCTACTCCTATGGCGCCGCATTTGGACATCAGAAAAAAATGCTCTCACAAAGACAATAGTGGCAGACGCCATGACACTAGACCATGCCCTAAAAATAAAATGGCTAGCTTACATCAGGAACTTTTTTATTGATCTTGGAACTGAAAAATACTATTCTACTCCTGAAAAAATCGGCGAACTCTCAAAAAAAGAATTACAAACACTAGCCCTGGGACATTTGCAAAATCTGAGACTACAAATCGAAGCAGGCAAACCGTCTGTCCAACACGCTGTGATGGTTCAATCCACTCTTTCTATCCAGCCTTATTTGAAACTTGAAACCAGTGTTTTTGATCGTTTTCTTCTGGTAAGATTCAGATTAAATCTATTTCATAGGCTAGTAGCATTCCCAGTAGCAAATGCATGGGACACGATTTTACCCCTGTGTCCCTGCGATGAAAAGTCATTACAAACTACATTACATACAGTCCTGTTTTGCAAATTTTATCATGAACATCGCAAACTTTGGTTATGGATGCTGCTAAAATCTTGGGGATTCAGACAGTGCCGTCCTGCTATGTTGAGCTTACAACTTTTGGACACTGAAACCACCTGTTATCATGTTCTTAATTTTTTTAAATGCATATATAGACATAGAAAAAATCTGTAAAGCAAGCTTCTTTTAACCGACAGTATTTGTAAATAGCTTTATGAAAAACTTAGCAATGTCTATGAAATTATTCTGCATTTTAAATTTATGTCTTTTTTATTATGTATCAATACTGCTTTTATGGATTTCTAACATTGAAATTCCGAATAAAGAATTTATTATTATTATTATTATTATGTTGATGGGAAGCCCTCAGATGTTTTTGAAATGTCTATAAAAATGCTGGAACAGTACTTTGGGTCATGAATCAATATATTAGAGAGACATACATTTTTCAAAACAGCAAAAAAACCAAATGAAAAAGTGGGTGACTACGTAGGGTCTTTAAAAACACTTGCCAGCACTTGGAGAGTTAACAGACTCACTAGTGAGAGATCAGTTAGTGAGGTGTACCAACAGTAAAAGAGTACAAGAGAAACTACTATTGAGGAATTCTTCCCTTAAGAAGGCGATTGCCTTTGTCGAAGGAGTGGAAAATACATCTGGCTGGGAGAAAGAAATGAAAAGTAATATGATGGTACTTGATAATGTTCCTACGCTTAGTAGCTTACATGAAGTAGTGGAAAGGGAGATGCAGCAGGATGTGGATGGAAACATTTGTAAAGTGACAGAAACTCCGTCAGAGGCTACTAAATTTAAATGTTATCATTGTGGGAGTTGAGTCATGTTTACAGCAGTCCGAACTGCTCTGCAAAAGAATTCCACTTGCCACTAATGTGGCCTCAGGGGCAATGCAGGGGTCTGTAGGTCCAGCAGTGGAGAATGTAGAAAGTGCAACGTATAGTCTGAGGACAGTGGTGTTGAATGTAAAAATTAATGGTGAAGTGGATGCTGATTGTATAAGCATGCTTGAATGTGAGGTTGATATTGGAGGTAAGCAATTCATAGTTCTGGCAGACTCAGGTTCCCCATTTACAAAGATTAGAAATGAATCACGGGATGCAACATTTCTAATGAGAATCTAAGTTCTCCAGATATTAACCCAGTCAGTTATGATGGTGCACATATTGACATGAAAGGAAGAGAGACAATTGGAAAGATATATGTGGCCACAAGGTTGGACAACCTCCTTGGTTGGAGACATCAAGGAATTTAGGGATTATTTTAAATCCCAATGCACATGACCAAGTCTTTTTAGTGGATGATTGCGTTGGTTGCGAACATTTCTTCAAGGAATTTCTGAAGGTATTCAGTGATGAGTTGGGCCTGCTCAAGAACTTTGAGCATCGGGTAGTGCTAAAAAAGGATGTTAAACCTTGTGTGCACAAAGTAAGAAAAATTCTTGATATGATGCTGGAACCTTTGAAGGGAAACTGGATAGACTGTTGGCTCTGAAAGTTATATCGGAGATTGAATCCTCAGAGTGGTTGGCTCAGGTGATGTTGGCACCTAGGGATAGTGGAAAATCCATCAAGATGTGTTTGGACTTGAGAAGTCTCTCTACATAGATTTGGGTAAATTGCTAACTGCCCCCAAAATTGCAGAGTCTATTACCATGCTGGAGGGGGCAAAAAGGTTTAGTGTATTAGTGTATTATATCGCTCCTCAGCATACTATCAAGTACGATTGCATCAGGATTTGAGGCACTTGGCAGCCTTTGTAACACTGCTAGGTGCTAATCAATTTGTGGAGATACCATACAAAATGATCCATGGTGATAGACCTAACATGGTATTTTTCCTGGATGATTTTCTAGTATGTGGTAAAGATGTGCCTGAGCATGATGAAAATTGAGAAGCGTGTTTGGTAAACTGGCAGATAAAGGTCTCACAGTAAAGAAGCAAAAAAGCTAAATTGAAGTGACATCGGTCACATACCTAGGCAATGTTATATCGGGAGAGGGTATTCAACCTAAATTGAGAGTTAGCAGACAACTTGTGACAAAGAACAAGTAAGGTACTTTCTTGAACTTTCTGATTTCTATTTGAAATCTAAATAGTTTTGCTAGTGTAGTAGAACCCATCAAGATGTTTCGAAAGAAATGAACTCAGTGAAGCATGAAATCAGTAGAATGCCTAATCTTGGTCACTTTGACACCAGGAGAGGAACTATCCTTGCCACTGGCACCATCCTTAAAGGGTTGGGCGCAGTACCCCTACAATTGGATGGTGGAGCACTAAAGCACTAAACAAGGCAAAGAACTGTATTTATGTATTGAGAGGGAAGCCTTAGCTACCGCTTGGGCAGTGAGGCATTTCAAGTTTTATTTGTGGGCCATTCCATTTTTAGTGTCAACAGACCATCTCCCTGGTGCAATTATTTCCTTGCAGCCAGAGTGAAAGGTGAACCCTAAGACTCAAACATTGGTGTGAAGGTTTGGAAGAATGTAATTTTCAGGTGCAGTATCTTACTAGTATGGCAAATAAAGCTGCTGACTGTTTATCACACTTACCGGTAGAAGGGAAATGTGATGTATCTACCTTTAATTTAGCCTGCGTGAGTTGGATCAGAGAGCCTACCATTACAAAAGAGGAGTGAGAGAGGGGAAAAGAGGATGATGCATTATTTCCTGCAATTATAAATTATGTTTTTAAGGGCTGGCCTGATTGCAAAGGTTTAGATTCTGATTTGAGGCCATTTTGGTCATTTAAGGAAGTAGCTCAAATTATATCATGAAGATCTCATTAGAGGTGAGAGAGTTGCTCCTCCCATGAGTATGAGGTTCAAGGTAATACATCCAGGTAATGGGGGACATCTTGGCAGAAGTTTCACCAAAACTTGAGTTTGGGAGAGGTACTGGTGGCCTGGCAAGGATCGACAGGTGGAGGAGGTGGTCAAAGAATGCTATCAGTTTGCTTTCAAGGCTAAATCTGGAATTTTCTAATTCTGCCCCCCCATTCACCAGTTGTGCCAGAACAGCCATGGACAAAGTTAGGTGTGGATATAATGGGCTTGTTTGAGTTGTTATTGCCAACTGAGAGATTTGTGTTGCTACTAGTTGACTACACTTCAAAATGGGTTTCCATGATGTGTGTAAGCAAAGTAAACACTAGGGGGATCATTATGATGTGGTCGGAAAGCCTCCGACCGACAGTCAGATTCCCCTAGACCGTGTCGAAGCCCATCTGCCCGAGTCAATCGTAATCCAAGCCGCCCGAAACTCGCGGTCAGAAGGGGAACCGTTCGGTCATTCTGAATCTGTACCGGCCAGCAATCAGAGAATCTAAGTTGGTGGGAGGCAATTCATACAATTCTACCGAGAGCATTTTTGATGGACCAGTTATGATGTCGGATTCCGACAGCATCTCCGACTCAGTCAGTCTGACACAAAAACTGACTTTGGGGGAACCTAGCAGTCCCCTTCATCCTGAGGCCTCCGGTTGGGGACCATGGGGGTACCCAAGGTACCCACTTGTAAGACCATGCACTGTGTGGCAGGCAACATGGGGTACCCGCCACAGGGTGCAAGGTTTTACGCAGTCACCCAGTTTCCACTGTTGTTGTTCAGGACACTGGCATCCATAAAAGTCAATAAGAGTCATTTTGAATGGTGTTCGGAAGCATCGTAAGTGGTCGGTCGGACACCGAATACGAGAGGGTGTCAGACAGAACATTTCCACCCAACATCGTAATGAGGCCATAAGACTGTTTTGGAATTTTTCAGGGATGAATTTTCAAATGAAGGGGTATTCGGGTATCTAGTCACTGACAATTGAGTGTGGTTTACCTCACAAGAAATGCAGGAGTTTTTGAGATATTTTGGGGTCACCCAGAAGAGGGCAGCTCTCTGTGCATCACAGGCCAACGGTCTTGTGGAACACATAAATAGAGGGGTAAAGGCCTGTGTGCCTAGAGCTATAGGAATAAGGACTCCACTCAAGGGAATCATCAGAGACACGTGGTGAGTGCATCACACTACCCTCAATTGTGTAACACAGAGATCCCCTTTTAAGATCTTGAGGGGTAGAGTAGCCATATCCAAATTAAAATCTGACCGGTTGTCAACAAAAAGTACTCCTAATTTGGCCAAGTAGGTGGGTGCTGGAATCAGTTGAAATCAGCAGAAGTATAAACACAGATATGATATGAAGAAATCAGTAAAGAATACAAAATGAATGTAATGTAGGAGAGCTGGTCTTAGTGAAGAAACCAAGGTGGGAGAGGAAAGTAGTGACTGAGTTTTTAGGTCCTTTCATCATTACTTCCTTTAGAAGGAATCTGGTAATGGTTCACACTGGGAGCAAGTGGAGCATGTCCCGGTTAGTGAAGTACGATAAAAAGGAAGATATAGTCTCATCAGGAACAGGAATGTGGAGAGTGAAACTAGTTTATCTAATAACTATCTCAGCAGAAATATTCCTTTGAGATCTAGGAAAGCACCTGAACATTTCTATGATTACATCATGAATTAGTGCCTGCTTGCAGGTGTTTCCTAGTCACTTTGCAGAATCATTTTTTTTGTGTTGTGTTTTTATCTTTCTTACATTATTCAGGTGGTTATTTAGTATTGCCTTATTCTCTGTGTGTAGTAATCTCATTCAATATTATAACTTGTTTTCTTCCTTGCACTGTTAAGTAAGGGGGGTGGGTTGTAGTTACTTGTAAGGGCTTTATTCCTTTAAGTATTTGCAGCATCTCATGCCAGGAATATTCACAGTCTCCATGGTGTGATGTTCTATGAAAAGTCAGTTAGAAACTGGGAGTGTAGTGGCAGGCTGCTACTGTTGGTGGTGAGTAGAGGAACTGAATAAAGACAACTTAAAGGATACCCTGTGCAGCGTCTTAACAGGTAGATACATGGATTTCATGATAACATTCTTTCATTGCAGACCAATATCTTGAGGTGAATTGAGACCCTCATTCAATAAGCAAAGCTTTTTGAATATCATGTAACTGTACAAACATTTGTGCTAACTTGTTTGCAGTGGGTACAGCTAAAATACTCCAAAGCCACCATATTTACAATGCAACCCTGACTTTAAGGTATCTCCACAATAAAATCCATTGACACTGTATACCAAGGTTAGGGTTCAACAGGTAAAGGTCTCCCTAGGCCAACAGTGTCAGGAGGCTCCAACCTCTATCAGTAGAAATGCACCCATCTGTCTCCCTCCATCTCCATCATGGACACCATACTCAAGACTGTTGGCCTGATTATGAGTTTGTCGGTCCGACCGCCAGAACCCCATGGCCTCTAGAAGATTGCAGTGCCAGCAGTCTTCCAACCATAGTTTTGATTGCCGGACTCTGGCCTCTATGTGGGAAGCCCAGGCAATGTGTATGAGGTACAAAAATGACTTAGCCTGTAATCTTTGCAAACAGGGTCATATTTCTTGGGATGAATATGCTGCTCTGAAGGGGGGTCATGGAGAAAGGGATTCATGTTGAACTCTGATGGGAAGAACAGGAAAAGGGTGAGTATGCACCACAAATCCTTAATTTCCCCCAACCTGAAGACAGTGGTCCCACTTCTGAGGTCGGCTCATCAGAAAGCCAACTCGGATGACCGTGAGACTCATGAGTACCGCTCTATGGCAGCTGCTTTTCCCCGACTGTAGTCATGTTGACCTGTGGTTGGCTGGTCGTGTCAGTGGTTCAACCACAGTCTTTACAAAGGCAATCTGACAATTGTGTAGTATAGCAGTTGGACCATTGAGCTTGTGGCGGTCAGATCTCAACTACAGGTATAGCGGTTCAATGACCGCCAAACTCGTAATCAGGCCCTATGAGGGCCAGTGGTAGGCACTGGGAAAGGGAAATGAGGTAAGTGAGAGAACAAAGCCACTGGACTCTAACACTCTGACTAGCGCTTTCTGATGGGCACTGAGGTCTGCAATGTACAGTGAATGGTTTAAAGCGCAATTAGAGATATCTTTATAAACCAGCCGTAACAAACCTAGACTTCACTGTAACAATTACTGGCTACACATTTGTGCTATTAGTATAAAAAGGTAGACAGTAACCCTTATGCCAAAGGGAACTGGGTAAATAACAACAGTTAAACAAGATTGTTCCCTTTGTGAAATTATGCTTGCCTTATATAGTATCACATACACTTACCTCCCCTACACTCCACACTTCTAAGTAGATAACTGCTGGAGGAAAATGTCATCCATGCTCTAAATGTTCCACCCAACTTCAGAAAGTAGAACCACAAAGGCACTATTTGTATTAATGATTAACTCTGAAAATGTTATTCACATTTCAATTCTGCTTTATTAAAAACATATATCAATTTTCTCTTCTGTATATTAAAACAATAGGTTCTTAATTCATGTTAGATACTTAAATCATTCAGTATTACAAACATATATTGTTTGAATCAATGAATTTTTAACAATAGATAATTAAAAATCCAAGTTGTGTGACAAAATATGTTTTATGTAAACATTTGATTCCAAAACCAAAAATATGTTGACGCGTTTCGATGGATCTTGCTTTTTAAGCACCCCCTTCCTTTAGGACACAGTAATCTGTGAATAAAGATTAAAACAAAATGCACAATCACTAGTACATAATAACTAATACATCATGACATTATTTTTTCTAAAATATTTTCAACATTTTCATAGCTAAGCCCCTATGTCTGCTGTTTTAGTACTACTTTCCCAGTAAATTAAAAACTTGTTTGTCTGTCCTATCAATTCTCATTCATTCATCTTTCTTCTTAAGGACCATAATAATATTTTATGATCACCAAAGTGATGCCAACGAACCATTCATTTTTATAGTAACACTAGAAGTATAATTCGCATTCATTCAGACTCATTTAGTCATAAATTGTAATATGAGTTCCCCCTAATTCCATATGCATAGCTTCAGTAAGGCTGTTCAAATTCCCTTCATTCAATCTAGGAAAATGAGTTTGTAATCTACTCTTCACCCCTCCTTGTTTCTGAAATGTAAAAACACTCCATAAGTATCCCAGGTACATTCCTACATTCCTACTCATAGAGTTACTATATCCCTTTAGGGAATAGATATCCACTCACCAGGATTTACGAGGTGAAATATGAGTTCTTCGCACTCTCTGATTTAATAAAATTGCAGAGGACGTAGTCCCTCCTGTTGCGCTCTAGATATGATTGGATCCCCTAGTTTTAACAAAAGGAACTCTTTAGAAATACATAGTGTCCTAATTTTAGTTTTACATTTTAAATTGGTCATTCATTACTACTATTAATCATTAGAAATTCTCACCGGTCAAATAATATTGTTCTCCTCACACGATCGCAAGTGATCACTTTGCAGTGGGAAGTGATAAAGGACAACCCTTCTTTTAATACAGGATTATTCAATTGTCCCAGGATACTTCTCTGAGAGTCAGATATAAAAGTATGTTCTTTTACTTTTCTCTTTCTTCTTTAAGCTTTTTAATTATAGCATAAATGCGATCATTTTTAAAATTATTTTGTTGTTAAACAAATATTAAACTTTAATTCATCCTGCCCTTTATCTTGAGTTACTAAGTAATGATTGGCATCTATTTGCGTTAGTTATCTACATATCGTGCCAATCTATACTCATTTACAAACACTAAAAGTCAATATGAGAAGCATACACTACAACTTATTTATCTAAGGTTTCAAAAAGTAAATTGCATGAGCTACTTTTCATTTAGCCTGCTCGTAGAATGTATCAACAGTATTATCGAGCAGGACTAAAGGTCAGATCACTACCCTGTTGCGTTGCGTATAGAGATCATTTGTATCTACTTACAATGTATTCATTAAGTAAAATTTCTACAGACTTTCCTCATTTTTTCATATACATATTTTAGATTTAAAATTTCAAGTTTCAACCCGTCCTTATTCAAGCATTATTGATTTCTCCTCACCTTGTATTTTAACCAGGCCCGTCTAAGGATATTTCAAAATATACGGCGAAAAGATTGAAACAACAACCCGCTTGATATATATATATTTTTTTCATGTATCACGTGTGACCTATCCCATAGGGACTATTTACGGTCGTGTTGTTTCTGTTGTACGTTTAGTTGGTTTCTTTGTAATTTTCGGCAAGCATCTTGTAAAAAGTACGAATAAAATGCTCACGATGTGATGCATATTAATATAGACTCCCTCTTTCTGCTAATAATTCAAACTCAATCTTTTAATTTATTTAAATATATGGCTCACAACCTTTTATAGATTCGCTGTTAGACCTGTCACCTTGGTGTGAGTCTCCCTTCCACTTTTTGCTGCTGTGCCTCATATGTTTTGCTGGTGTTAGCTGCTCAGAGCACTGTACCACTGCCAATAAGTGCCACAGTGCAAGTGCTCCCTGTACAAAGTGTATATATGATTGGTTTCCATCATTGGCTTATTTGGTTTACTGTCAGACCCCAGTAAAGTGTACCAGGAGTGCCAGGGCTTGTAAATACAAATGCTGCTGGTGGGCTTGCAGCACTGGTTGGGCCACCCACAGAAGCAGCCTGGTAAAATGTGTCTAAGGTCTGCCATTGCAGAACCTGCGTGAAGTCTGATACTGTCATGCTGACTGGGAAAGTGCACCTACTTGCCAGTCCCTAAACGTACCCGTAACTTCATATTAGTCACCCCTATGTTAGGCCCAAGGGCAGAGTGCATTGTAAGCATAAGGTAGGACAAGCCCTGATGTGTATGGCATGTCCTAATAGTGAATTACAGCCATTTTTCATTTTTCACTATTGTAAGGCTACCTGTTCTCATAGGCGAGAATGGGATGTTGGAATTGTTACATTCTACATTCCTAATAGACTCAGGGAACATGGTAGAAATTCGAGTTTAGTATGCCTGAACTCAGAATAAAAAATACATGTTTCTGCAAAGTTTATTTTAATGTTCTGTGTTTGCAAATATCACTTTTAGAAAGTTGGCATTTGCTTACACAACCATTTCAGCCCGCTTCTCCGCTGATGTGAATCTGCTGTCTGGTTTGTGTGAGTGACAGGGCTGGGGAATTCCAGGAGACAGTCTGGGCAGCCAGGTGGTGAATAGAAAGTTTACACCAGGATGGGTGGGAGGAGTGCCCCTTGACTCTGAATAGGGCTGTGCTCTGTCACCACAATGCTGGCTCCACCTCCTGTGGAGCGTCTGATGTCTCTGCCCTGCACACTGAAAAGACAAGCCAGAGTCACCACAACAAAGTGCTCAGGAACTGGACTGACCAAGGCAATGGCCCCCTGGCCTGATAGAACAAAGGAAATGCAGTATAAAGATAGGAGCCCTGCTCCTAAGAAATCAGATCCTGCCTGAACCACGAAGAACCTCTGCCCGACTAGAAGCACCTGGAAAAGCTGAAAGAGGAGTACTGTCCCTGACCTGGGGGATTGGCCTGCAGTGGGTGCCTTGCTGAGAAAGGAGAGGAAAAGACTGAAGAGACTTTGCAGAACTTGTGCTTCAAACTAATCTCCAAGGGCTTGTGGGTGAGCTTGCCCCCTGAACGGAGTCCCAGGATTATTGGACTCCTCCTGCCTTCGCTGACCGCTGATGAACTTTGGCCTTCCTTATCGCTGGAGCTGCGATCCCCAGTGCGCCTTGTCCCCCCTCCTTGCCGTGACACTTGTGCCTGGCCGCCCCGGCACCGTGTGAGTCGCTCTGCTTCGAGCCGACCCTCGCACCATCCCACCAGGGCCGCCCGCACTCTGTCGCACTCTCCCCCTGTCTGAGCCGCACTGCTCGCATCGCCGCCTCCACCGCCGGAAGCTGACCGGGGGGCCTCACAGAGCTCAGGACAACCCGTACGCACGAAGCGTACGCGCCGCCTCGCATCGCACTTGTGATCACCGGGACCGCGCCGCACTAAGAGAGCCCGGCCCATACGATTTGCACCGGCTGCCTCGTGCCACGTTGCCCGCTTTTCCCCAGCAGCCCCCGAATCGAAGGTCTGGCTCGTACGCCGTGACCGCCCAAGGCAACCCGCATCACCCGCCCTGGCCCTTGAGGCCTCCCTGCTCTACGCCTCGCACAGAGATGCCACCAGAGCCGGGGCCCGCCTTGTAGAGGAGCCGCCCGCATCTTGTTGTTGCCCGCACGTCCCGGACGCCACCTACGAGCCGGACTCCGCCTTGCAAAAAGGTATCGTTACTCCAACACATACCACAGTGTGTACGCCACGGGCCCAGGAGCCCGGAACACTTGCTTAATACCTTTTGTGCCATTGTTTTAACGGTGAGAGTTGGACAAGAGGGTTGTCGATCAGGGTGGCGGAGTTGGCAAGTTTGTTGTTCTTGTGGTGGAAGTTCATGTCCCTGAGGAGGATGTAGTCCGTGGAGGCAAGTGCGTGGGTGCTGGCGAGGTTGGAAATGGAGTCGCTGAACTGAGCCCGGGGTCCAGGGAGTCTGTAGATGAGTGTTCCTCTGAGGGTGGTGTTCGGGTCGGTGTGGATTCGGAAGTGCAGGTGTTCGGCGGCGTTGAGGGTGTGTCTGCGTGGGTGGCGACCTTGAGGGTGGACTTGTGGACGATGGCTGTTTCTCCTCCGGTTCCGTTGGTGCGATCCCTGTGGGTGATCTTGTAGCCTATGGTGATGTCGGACACTGAGGAGTCGTTCCAACAGGTCTCGGTCAGGAAGGCCACGTCTGGGGCGCAGGTGTCGGAGGTGTCGAGCGGATCCCAGAGCTCGACAGCATGTTTGCGTGCGGAGCAGGTGTTGAGGAGTATGCAGCGGAGGTAGTTGGGTCAAGTCCTTGGAGGTTTGGTGGTTCTGTCACAGGTCAAGCTGCAGGTGCAGCAGGAGAAGGGTCTGCGGGTCCGTTTCGGGGCGGCCTGGAAGCATGTGTGGTTTCGGCCAGCGTTGAGTGCGTGGAAGCTGATGGCATCGTAGTGGAGCCTGGTGTCATGGCCTTCGTGGGATCCAGGGGTTCTGGCACTGGGCGCGGTCCAGGCACGGACGGACGCAGACGGACTTGCCTTAGGCGTGCCTTCGGCATGCCAGTGGCGAGGCCGCGCAGCTGCCGCCATTATAAGGGGAACTGGGAGTGAGGAGCAGCTGTGGGGCAGGAGGCGGGAGGCAGGGGTTTAGCGAATGGGAGCATGGGGGTGCGGCTGCAGGGGCAGCAGCAGTGGGAAAGCTGGCAGTGGGCACGTGGGGGTGCCGAGGGAAAAAACGGCACCCAGGAATGGGCAGCAGGAGCAAGAGTGGCAGCACAAGGGCTGGTGCTGCGGGAGACAAGGGTGCGAGGCACAAGGGCTGGTGCAACAGGAGATAAGGGTGCGAGGCACAAGGGCTGATGCAGGTGAAGCTGCAGCGGGGGGGAGAGACCTACCTGACAAGGTCAAGGCAAGGTCAAGGTTTCACATTCTTCCAGGTTTCTTAAAGCTTCTCTACATTCTTTAGATAAATTATTTTTGCAAATTCTCATTTCTACATTTAAAAGGTCCTCTAAATCTTTTTCCACAGCTTTTTCAAAAAGTTCTACATTGCTATCAACCATATGGCAAGCAGGGGTCCATATTGATGGAGGTTACAACAATGAATTATTTACCTTTTCTATCGGGTCTTTGGTTAAAAAGAATTGCTTCATTCTAATTTTCCTAAAGAGGCTTTTAACATCTTTCCGAATCTCATAAGAATTTGGTTTGGATATAGGTGCGAATTCTAGTCCTAAACTTAAGACCTTCTCCTCATCCCTATTTAGAATTCTTTTAGATAAGTTTATAATTGGGGCCGTGTTTTGTAAAATTAGTCCCAGGTCTTTTGACATCTTGTTTTCATATACTGAGGTTTGAATTGTGGAGCTGGTCGTTGGTAATTTCCCCGACCTCTACCCTTTGCCCCTTGGTTTTGCCTTTGATGTTGGTGCCCTAAAAAGGTCTTTGATCTCTGTATTTTCCATTGTTAGTATCTTTTCTATTTCCATTATCAGTCTGATTTTGTTCCTCTGACTCAGTGCTGGCATATGACGTGTCAGAGAAACTCAAACTTTCTCTCTGTCCTCAGGGCGATAGGGGTACCAATTTTCTTTTGATAAGTTTCTCAGACTGGAGTATCGTAATAATCTTTTTGGGTATAGGGATAAATCCCTTCTAAATTATATCTATGTATGTCTTTCCTTATTTTGTTTGTTAATTAGGTATTCCCTGTATCCTTTTACATCCTCCTTTATTTCATTTAATTTACGTTTTGCATCTTTCATGGCATTACTGCTCTTAAGTTGGGATTTAAATTGATCTAGTTCCCTTTTCCCCACTAAAATGTATTCTTGTGCTGTCTCAATGACTAACAGCATCCAATCCCTGCTACAGCAATTAGCAATCAGGGACCAGTGCTCAATAAACTTTTCATTCTGAGCCAATAGACCAGCTTCCTTTTTGAACTGTAGTCCGATGGGAAATTATACCCTTTTTGCAATATTCAATTAAGAATTCCGCATGTAGTTCTGTGCGTATTACTTTCTTTTTTAAATTCCAGAAAATGTTCCACTTTTCTGGGTTGCTATCCATAATAATTGATGCATTAATACTGTTGGAGCTACCTTATGATTTTCGAATACTGATCTTCGGTGAAACCAAAAGTTTTTATTGTATCCATCTTAGTAAGACTAAAAAAACTCTCTGGCTTACAAGCCTTGCAGTGTCAGTATAAAAAGGTAGAGAGTACCCCTTATACTAAAGGGAATTGGGTAAATAACAACAGTTAAACAAGATTGTTCCCTTTGTGAAATTCTGCTTGCCTTATAAAGTATCACATACACTTACCTCCCCTACACTCCACACTTCTAAGTAGATAACTGCTGAGGAATATTTCATTCATGCTCTAAATGTTCCACCCACCTCCAGAAAGTAGACCCACAAAGGCACTATTTGTATTAATGATTAACCCTGACAGTGTTATTCACATTTCAATTCTGCTTTATTAAAACATATATACATTTCATCTTCTGTGTATTAAAACAATAGGTTCTTAATTTGTGTCAGATACTCAAATCATACAGCATTATTTGAATCATAAACATTTTTCCAAGAGACAATTAAAACTCCTAGTTGTTTAACAAAACATGTTTTATGTAAACATTTGATGCCAAAACCAAAAATATGTCGGTGCGTTTTGGTGGATCTTGCTTTTTATGCACCAACTTCCTCAGGACAATGTTAAAAACACATTAATCTGTGCATAAATATTAAAACAAAATGCACAATCACTAGTACATAATCACTAATACATCATAACATTATTTTTTCTAAAATATTATCAACATTGTCATGGCTAAGCCCCTATTTCTGCTGTTTGTAGTACTACTTTCCAAGAAAATTAAAAACGTGTTTGTCTGTCCTATCAATTCTCATTCATTCATCTTTCTTCCTAAGGACCATAATATATTATGATCACCAAAGTGATGCCAACGAACCATTCATTTTTATAGTAACACTAGAATTAATATTCTCATTCATTCAGACTCATTCAATCATCAATTATAATATGAGTTCCCCCATAATTCCATATGCATACCTACAGTATTGCCGTTCAAATTCCCTTCATTCAATCTAGGAAAATGAGTTTATAATCTACTCTTCACCCCTCCTTGTTTCTGAAAGGTAAAAACACTCCATACGCATCCCAGGTATATTCCTACTCATAGAGTTACTATATCCCTTCAGGGAATAGATATCCACTCACCAGTATTTACGAGGTGAAATATGAGTACTTTGCGCTCTCTGATTTAATACAATTGCAGAGGACGTAGTCCCTCCTGTTCCGCTCTTGATCTGATTGGATCGCCTAGTTTTCACAAAAGAAAATCTTTAGAAATACATAGTGTCCTGATTTTAGTTTTAAATTTTAAATTTGTTATTCATTACTACTATTAATCATTAGAAAGGCTCACCGTCAAATAATATTGTTCTCCTCACACGATCGCAAGTGATCACTTTGCGGTGGGAAGTAATAAAGGACAACCCTCCTTTCAATCGCTCCGACCCTTGAGTGTCAGGGTTAAACATGAATACACGGTTAAATATTAATACAAATAGTGCCTTTGTGGTTCAACTTTCTGAAAGTGGGTGGAACATTTAGAGCATGAATGAAATTTTCCTCCAGCAGTTATCTACTTAGAAGTGTGGCGTGTTGGGGAGGTAAGTGTATGTGATACTTTAAAAGGCAAGCAGAATTTCACAAAGGGAACCATCTTGTTTAACTGTACACATGTGTGCTATGCCAGTGTACCCAACTTTCAGTCCTTTAATGTGGAACTTGTTATTCCTGAAGCTCGACATACAAATGTTGAACATGTTAAATGTGTGCTCATCATTGTTTTTTTTATGAATAGGATAACTACCTCAAGTTTTGTCACTAGACTCTCTCTGTGGAAGAGGAGTTATAGGTTCCATTTGACTCAGATATTATTATCCTGTAATTCCTAACCTGGCAACTCATTTATACATTTTGGGAGTTCTAAATATCTTGCACATAATCATAAATGTATAGCATGTGCATCATAGTTCTGACTTAAGAAATCTTCCTGCTCCATCACAGAACAATCTAAGTGACAAGGATCACACACAAGGGGGCCTATTACGATTGCGGATTTCCCGCATCCACCGGGCCGGCGGAAGCCACCGCCGGCCCGGAGGATGCGGGAAATCCGCCGGGGAGCCTTAAAAGACCCACCGCCATATTAGGATGGCTGGTGGGTCTTACTATCTGTCCTCCGCTTTTCCGCCGCGGGCGGATTCCGCCCGCGGCGGAAAAGCATTAACATGTCTGCGGAAAGATACCTTTACACGGCGGCATTTCCGCCGTGTAAAGGCATACGGATTTGTGTTTGGGGGCCCGTTGCGGGCCCCCAGGGGTGAAGGGGGGGTGGGGGGTGCACATGGGGGGTACCTATGGTACCCCCCTGCATTTGCCTGCACAAAGCGGCAGGCACCGCGTGGTGCCTGCCGCTTTGTGCATGCAAATGCACAACTTACTTTTTTATCATTGCGGCGGGTGCTGCTTCAAGCAGCACCCGCTGCAATGATAAAAATACAGGATGTGACCGCCAGGGTGGCGGTCACATCCTAATTTGCACGGAGGGACCGCCGCTGCCCCTGCGGACGGTCCCTCCTTCTCTATGGTGGCGGACGGACTCAGGTCCGCCCGCCATCATAATCGGCCCCTATTTCAAATTGTTCAAACAGTTCATTCTCACATGACAAGTTTTGGAATTATAAATAGAGATTCTGGTTGGCAGAGGTATTCCCCCAGTCCAAGCAGGAACCACAATCCTAGTCAGGGTAAGTCAGAGACACACTTTAAATTACCCTGTGCTCACCTTCTCGTAGCTTGGCACAGAGCAGTCAGGCTTAACTATAGAGGCAATGTGTAAAGTATTTGTGAAACACTTAAAACAGTAAGACAGTGAAAACAACGCAGAAAAATAATCCACACCAGCAGTGGCGGCTCACACAGGTAACACTGTGCTGCAGTGAGGCTGGGGCGGGGTGGGGTGGGGGGTAGTGGTGTTTGATATATGATGGCAAAGATTAAAGTAAAGAAAGAAAGAAAGAAAACCACTTACCTGGTGCTCGCTGCATGGTAAGTGGTTTTATATATTTATTTACTTTAATCTTCCCGGGCGTATGTCGAACTCCACTACCCCCACCCGGCCGCCCCACCCGCCTCACCGCCCCACAGCGTAATCTGTGTGAGCCACCAATGCACACCAGGTTAGAACAATTGAGCTTAATTTAATGAACAAAACAAGACCCAAAATACATATATCCAATGAGTAGAACCGGAGAGATGAATTTCTAAAGAATATCTGCAAATATAGTGCTTAGATGCATAAAGCATCAACCGGGTCCACCTGGTTGCGCCTGACCGGGGTAAATCCAAAAATTAACATTCTGCCACTAGAGGGAAGAATGTTCCAACAAATAAAACAAAACCTTCAGGAAGCGTGAGGGGATTGTAAACCCCTCAGGTTCCCTGAAGCCTTTGTTCACAGCCAGAGCTCTATATAGCCGATCTCTATGAACTAGGTAATGACAGTGTGGGAAAACTGAGCCAGTATACTTGAGTGCCTTAGAATACTAGGCAGAGACAGTCTCTTGTTCATTGAGCTACTGTTTTTACAGTATTTCTCATGCATATTTCATTTATATACTGTTCATCTCATTGACATAAAGAGGTGCGTGCCTCTTGTTCAAGTTGCGCTGGGCAAATAGAAATCAATTTGCGAGAGATGCCATGGAAATAAATGCATATGACGTCTCAAGCTGAATCAAATGAGATGCATAGAATTGTGGACAAGGTATTCGTGGTAAGGTGCAAGTCTTTGCTTTTTGCAATGTGTTGTAATCATATACTTAACTCCAATACTCAAAAGAATTTGCATGACTAAAATATTCCGGAATTAAACTAATTAGCACTTTTGGTAATAAAGATTTTTTTTTTAAATGCAGCCGATGAAAAATTATGCAGAGCAAAGTAACACCACATATATTTGCATCAGCCCTGGATGTTGCCAGCAGCACTGCACATTAGAGGATAAGAGAAAAGGTAAGATGTAAAGGAAATTAACTGAATTTGCATATTTAACCCGTTACTTGTAAACGTGTTAGAGGTTGTGTATCAGACGCTTTGAGTTGTGTGATTCTGTAATCGTTATGTCTTCACCTAAGGCCCCAAGTCCAGGCTGTGCCCTTGCATGCCGCCCACTGATTGTCACAAAACAAAATGCCAGGGATGCACGGGCACACCTTGGTTTTTCCGTAGTGTCTTTTTGTCCCTCTACCTCACACTCCATGACACCATAGTCAGTGAAAACCAACAACCCTGCTCTTTTGCCCCAGAAGGGTATATTTGCCTATTTATTTGTACTGAGCAGATGTCACCTGTACATCGTCACATATGACACATTGGCACATGATGTTTCACCTTTACTTTTCCCGCCGCTCTATTTTGAATGAATACTTCTAGATTCGATGTATGCTTTTAAAGACGAAGCCGGTGAACTGTTTTTTCCATGTTTAATACCAACAATGGAATATTTTTTCATTTAAATACACACACGCCTACGGTTCCTTTTAAAATGTCAATGGATAATTGTTTTCTTTAATATGTTTAGCTGTTTATAACCTATGCACAAAGTACATATTACGCACTGCTGACGTCATTCAGTCTTAATAGTATTCTTTTAAAGTAGCATTTGATTAGGTAATATTATTCATTAACTATCATCTGAGAAATTAAAGTTGTATCTAATATTTTCAAATGAATATGATAGTCTCTAAACAATAACACTATTAAATCTTTAAAAAGTTGTGAATCAACTTTCACATTCTTATCGTTAGCTCAGTGCTACTCTGGTTGCCTTCCCACTGCTTGCGGCTGGCATTACTTCAGCGCATCCAACTGCGCAGCCTGCCTCATAGCTTTGCTTGGATGTGAAAGTCTGTACCTAAGATATGGTGCACAAGAAACGTCTTGCCAGGTGAATATGAAAGTAAGCGCATACATTCATGCTCCGTTTTATTTAAGCTGGGCATCACGCCAGAAGTAACTGTTCCCTGGATGCGCGTGAAAGGTGCTGGATAGCACACTACATTCCTTCCCAACCAGAATGTTAACATAACAATCAAAACAATGTCCTGTCGGCAACAGTTCAGTGCATTTACCACAGATAGAACCCAATTTACAAATGTAAACTGAGACCTAAAGTCGGGAAGTTCAGACCTGAAGTGTACGTTTAAAACTGATGACCAAGTTTAGACCTGAAGGCTTCCGGTCTAAACTTGGACATCAGTTTTAAACTTAGACATCAGGTCAAAAGTTAGACTTCAGGTCTAAATTACACTTCGGGACTAAGTTTACCTTTGGGAATCGGGCGCTTTGACTTCAAGCCTAAACTTTGTGCCTTATTATGACTTTGGTGGTGCAGGAGCGGGCCACGGCGGTGCCTGTTAAAAGGCTCATAGGAGAGCCTTAACAGGCCCAGAAATGGGTACGCCATTGCAGGTTCCTGCAGGGCATGGACTATGAAGTCCATGCCCTGACGGAAATGGGGTGCATGCATGTGCCCCCCTGCATGCAACCCCTGGCGCCGTGGCAATAGGGAGGCCTGTAGGGCCCCCTTTGTTTCCTTTCAGCCACACTTTTAATGGCAGGCTCACCACCATGAACACCGTGGCAGAGATGAAAGTTGTGATATGCTTGGTGGGCCACTGTGGCCCATCAATCATATTGTGGCCTCAAGACTGCCAGAACACCGCCTGGGATCTCTGTTCCTTGACGGCTGCGGTGATGCCAATGTGGTTTGACCGCCCAAGTTGCAATGGGGAAGTCAGACCGCCAGTGTGTGGCTACGAGTCAAAGCCCGTAGACTTTAGATATAAACTTAGACTTCAGGTCTAAACTTAAGGGACAAAGGTAAACCTAGACCTAAAATCTAAGTTTAGACATGAATTCTTTTTTTTTTAATTTCAAATAATTTTTATTGAAAAAACAGGATACATGAGATATATCGTGCTGCGGCTGACATTAGAATGAATAACTGATACTAGATAAAATATCACTTTACATAGATGAATACATGTGTCAAATTATAAAAGATGTACAGCCATGATTGTAGTAGTAAATAAATAAATAAATAAATAAAATAAAGTAAAATAGAAAAAACATAGAAGAAAAATGCAGATATAAAATGCAAGTACAGAGTGCCGAATGCCATGTGCCAATACAGATATAATACATATCACACATCTAAGGTAACGGTTTTATCTCAATCAGTGTTACAGTACATTTACATACATCAGTTCGATAATCAGCAACCATTAGCAACAACAGGTGCGCCTACGGGGGGTCAAAGGAGAAGGAAGAGGCATCAAGGGATTTCCACAATTTCTTATTGGAAGTACGCCAGGGGGAAGAGTGTAAGGCGCTGTTATCTGTACCTCTAATACAAGATACCCACTCTTGCTGTGTCTTAACGGAGACTTCGGAGGCATTCTTCCACTTACATATTATCACCTTACATGCCAATGTGAGTAGTAAGTCTAGCAGTTGACGGTCATTACCATTGATCACAGCTGGGTCCAGGGCCCCCAGGATGACATAAACAAATTCTCTTGGAGGTTTAATTTTAAGAACATGTTCTATGCAGTTAAATATTTTCCCCCAGTAGTTCCTTAGGGAGGGGCTATGAAAAAGCATATGTGCTAGGTCTCCTTCGGCCAGATTGCAATTCCAACAGTTGGGGCTGTCTCTTAATTGGAGGTTAAATAGCCTTTGCGGTGTCCTGAACACCCTGTTGAGTATCATGTACTTAGTTTGCGACAGTATTGGAGAGACCTTATTTACAAGGGCCGTGGCGTGAATTTTGCTCCAGTCAAACGCAATCCCCGTGGTGTTGGGCTCTCCTCCCACCGTAGTTCATTACGCTTTTGGGATTTCCCCGGCACCAGGAGGAGAAGTTTGTAAACTTTTGACACAAAATGACCCGCTGCTGTGAGACGTGCCAATTGTGGTTTAAGCCATGGTTCTACGTGTTTGAGTGTAGACAGAAGTGTTTTTAGTTTGAGGAAAGCATAAAAGTCCATCGGTGTAAGGCAGTGCGCTGTTTGGATTGAGGAATATGGTAGTGGGTAATGCTCATCGTACAGGTCATTCACCATGTTTATGCATTTCGCAGACCAGTGTTCCCAATTGAGGGGTTGCCCGTTAATTCGAAGGGTTGGGTTGTGCCATAAGGATATTGAGGTGGTATCCTTAACTCTAAAGCCCTTCTTGTGTACTTGATCTAACCTTAAAAGTGTACGTCTCGTGTTTAACAATATGTACTTTGAATGAGGAAGATGTGTTAGGTCCATGGTGAGTAGCGCAGTGAGGGGAACATTGTCAATGAGGGACTTCTCTATCTCTACCCAGAGTGGGACATACAACTGATCTTCAAGCAACCAGTGTACCCCCTGCTTGCACAAGAATGCTGTCTGGTAGTTTCTAAAGTTTGGGAGACCCAGGCCGACTTTGTCCTTGGCTAATTGCAGCTTTTTCATTGATACCCTGGGTTTCTTCCCTTGCCATAAGAATGTCCCAAAGAGTTTATCCACTTTGTGCAAGAAGTCTTCTGAGAATGTCATTGGAAGCATGCTCGCTAGATAATTTATCAGCGGTGTCAGCATCATTTTTAGGGTCTCAGCTCTCCCCCACCATGACAGGAATTTAGGAGACCACCCATCAAGCAGTGTTGAGATTTTCTTTAAGAGCAGATTTTCATTGGCTCGCAGAGTGTTGATGAGGTCTTTGTCAAAGTCTAGGCCCAGATACTTAAAGCAGTCTGGTTGCCAAGTTAGACCCGAGTCCCCTAAGATTTCCTTGTTTCCTTGATTATTCAGTAGTTTGACTTCTGTCTTGGCTTTATTTAGCGTGCAACCCGATACTTCAGAGAATTCCTCAATAGTGGACATAAGAGCCGGTATTGCCTCTCCTGCTTTTTCAGACACGACCAGCACATCATCCGCGTAGGCTGTAAGTTTTATCGGACAATCTTTAAAGGTGACTCCGGGAATGTTTTTGTTATGGCGAATTTGGTATAGAAAGGGTTCTATGGCCAAAAGGAATAACGAAGGGGAGAGGGGGCACACCTGTCTGATTCCCTGTTGTAGTCTTCATGATGACGAGAAGGACCCTCCCGCTCTAACCCTGGCTAAAGGGCAGGAGTAAAGAGACATGACTAGTTTAATAAAGGACTGTCCCAGGTTGAATTTATGTAATACAGCCTCCAAATATGACCAGTCCACTTTATCGAAAGCTTTTTCTGCATTGAGCGTTATCGCTGCAGTAGGGCTGGGCAGTAGTCTGGCCTTTTCAAGAATGTGGGCTAGGGTTTTGGTGTTGTCACTGGATAGCCTATGTTTCAGGAACCCAGCTTGGGAGGGATGGATCAATTTCGGTAAGACTTTCTGTAAGCGTTTTGCCAGTATCGAGGCCAGAAGCTTACAATCTAAGTTGATAAGCGAGATAGGCCTATAGTTCTTAGGGCACATTGGATCTTTGCCTTCTTTGGGTAGCACAGCAATTACAGCCTCCGCTAGTGTACCTTTAACTTCCCCATCTCATTGATTTTGCTAAATAGGTAAAGGAGTGGGGAGGTGAGCGTGGAAGAGAAGCACTTGTAAAATCTGGCAGTAAACCCATCAGGCACAGGAGCTTTACCGCACTTAAGGGATTTTATTGCTTCTTCAATTTCAGATTTCGATATAGGGTTGTTTAGACCCTCTTGGTCCTCCTTGGGGAGGGATGGAAGGGCGCAGTTTTCTGAGTAGTCTTTAACTTTGTCTTTTTTCACGTTCAGATTCTTGGCGTAAAGACGTTCATAGAATTCTTTGAATATCTCCGCAATCTTGAGGGGGTAAGACCAGTTCACCCCAGTTTGGTCTGTGATGGAGTTGATCGTGTTTTTCTGAATTTTGAATTTGAGATAGGCCGCTAGGCTTTTCCCAGCCTTGTCCGACTCGCAGATTTTAAAGCGCTTCCTCGTGTCTAGCCACACTCCTGCCCTTTCACTCACTATTTTGTTGTAAGCATACTTTTGGTTATATAGGTTATTTAGATTCTCTTCTGTCCTATCCTTTAAGTATCTAGCTTCCAAGGCGGAGATTTCCCCCTCCAGCTTCTCTAAGGCCGCGTTACAATTCCTGTTTATGGCGGATTTAAGTTTAATGATTACTCCCCGTATAGTGCTTTTAAAAGCCTCCCAGCGCGTTAAGTCAGTGGTGTCACCCCTTTTATTGTCATCCAGGTAGTCTTTTATGGCAGTTTCGATAGTCTTCCTGTGTTGTTCCTTATCAAGTATATCCTCATTAAGGCGCCATAGTGATTGGCGGAGTGTTGGTTTTATGTTGGAAACAGTGAGTGATATGCAAGAATGATCTGAAATAACCCTAGGTTAAATTCTTGTTCCCTCAATCCTAGCCGTGGCGTTCTTGGTAATAAATAAGTAATCTATTCAGGAAAATGAGTCGTGCGGCGAGGAGTAGAATGTATAATCCCTCCCAACCGGGTTTTTTGTAGACGCCAAGAGTCTATCAAGTGAAACCTATTGCATAGCTTCGTGAAGGCTTTATGTGCCTTTTTACTGCAAAAGGGGTACCTAGAGTCTCTATCGAGAATAGGGTCAGACGGTAAGTTGAAGTCACCCGCCATGATATGGACCGCCGTGTCGGGGATAGTGTCCAGCTGTTTGGTGAGGTCTGACCAGAATGCCAATTCACATGTATTTGGGGCATAGACATTTGTGATGTAAAATTCAGTGTCATCCTTAAGTAGTTTAGCCGTAACCCACCTCCCTTTAGAGTCAGATACAGAGGAAAGTAGTTCTACATTGGCCTTCCTGGCAATCAAGGTCACCACCCCATTCTTTTTCGCGACTGCTTCCGATCCTACAACCTCCGTGTAAAATATGTTCCTGAGCGTATGAAATTGCTTGGCTTCTAACTTGGATTCCTCTAACAGGGCAATGTCCCCCTTTTGCCTGCGTAAGTAGTCTAGAATTTTCTGTCGCTTGACAGGCTGGTTAAGGCCTTTCACATTAAGCGAGAGGATTTTCAGGTTGCCTACCTTCGTGACTCCCATGGGTGTGTCAAACGTAAGAGGCGTCATTAGTGTACATAAGGATATCCGAGTTTAGATAAAGAGTATTAGCAGTTGGCCCTGGGGGGTCTAAGTATAACCATGTTAAGGCATGTTGGGAAGCATTTCTACCATCCTTAGGTATACATCTCCATATTGAGACCAATAGCGAACACCAAATGACTGGCTGTAACACTGAGACACAATTATTGTGTGCATTTTGGAAATGACAAACAGCTTCTAGGCGATTCAGGCACCCAGTTGTAGATAAGAGCGTGCAGAGCAATGGAACAGAAATAGGAAGTCTGACTAAACCTGAGAGAAACAAAAAGAAGAAAAAAAAGGACAAACCCTCACCCCCCCTTTCCCACCCCCTCCCCCACCCATCCCCCATCCCAACCCACCCATCCCTCCCAAAACTTGAATATAGGGCATGGCGATTAGGAGAAAACAGCAGTAGCGCCATTACCTCCGTGACAGCCGATGTAACATATCAAAGATTGCAAACTTGAACAAGTTTTCTATTAAACATCAAAGAGTAACAGCAACTATTATTTGTTAACACTTATGAGCAATAAGGAAGTATTATCTGCATCATGTCTCCATCATAACTCCAGACACAACCTAAGTTATTGGACCGAATAGTTTACCCTGCTAAGATATTGCTTGTCCGTGGTTAGGTTGAAGGAGTGACTAAAATTTCCAGATATCATGAGCACATGATGTCTGTCATGATGACGTGTGCAAGCTGCGCACTTGCAGATCAGATGTATTATACGTATAGCTTGACAACGTGTATATCATAGTGATAACTACCTGACGGCAGCTGGTAAACAGTGAACAGTAAAGGGTTTGCTAAGTATCCAATTTCACATCAAAATAGTGGAATGAATGTAGGCAATGTGACAGGTATGTTATGTCGACATAAACATAAACATAAGCTTGCAACGGCAGCAGGCAGCATACATTGAGACCTTAAGGAGTAACCTTGAGCAGTAACACACAAATAATATATTAGCAACACCAGCGAAGGATACTCATTTATAATCAGTGGCAGTTCCCCAGATGCTTCAGGCGATGATGTGTCCATGGAGGATTCATTTTGTCCGTGTAGAAGTCTTTTGAGTTTCTGTGGATCTGAGAAGACGTGGGATACTCCTTGTATGGTCACCCTGAACTTAGCTGGACCAATAAATCCGTATTGGTGACCTAATGACCTTAGTTGCGGACAACTTCCTCACGTCGACTGTTTCCTTACAGAAGTCCTGTGAAATGTACACCTTGTTTGCCTTCCACAGAACGTGATTGTGTTTACAGACAAAGGACAATATTTGCTCCACATGCTGGAATCGTAGGGGCTTGCAGATGATGGGTCTCGGACCCTTTTGATTTTTTGTTATCCTGCCTGGAAATCTGTGCGCTCTGTCAAATTCCAGAGGCTGGGCGAAGGTGAGATTAGTTGCTTGTGTGAACCATTTTTCCAAAAAGGCGACGCACGATTCGTGTTCTTCCTCTGAACCTTCCGGAATACCAAATATTCTAAGATTTCCTCTTCGATTTCTATCTTCCAATTCCGCAAGTCTCCTCGTCGTCTGATCTGATGTTATGGTCAACCTTTTAAGAGTATCACAGGTCTTGGTTTCAATGTCCTCAAGACGGCTGATTCTAGATTCAGTTTCGGTGAGCCTAGAGTTTGTGTCTCTGATATCTTGTCTAATAGCCACAACCTGTTCCTTTGTAGATTTCGCTAGATCTTCTTCCAGTCTACTTAGTATAATATCCATGGCTTCGCTAACTTCCTTCTTGCTTTTGATGGGCGATACTGGTATTGGTGGTTCGGCCTTTAAGCGCTTAAGATTTTTCTTCGTTTCTTTGTCCCCCATGTTGGGCTTTAATCCTGCCTTTAAACCTTCAATCCTGGTGAAAAGGAGAGAACAGTCTCGCCGTTGGTTGGTTTTGCTCCGTCGGGCTTGTGAGGTCTGTGTTGATAGGTATAGATAACCTTTGGTCCGTGGCCGTACCTTGCCAGTAGTCTTCCAGGTTGGTGTCAGGCTTGCCTTCTTGTCTTGTCTTGTCTTTCAGTTAATGTTTAGTCAGCGCTGGGACCTGATATGCCTTATCAATAGCGCATATTGGCGTGTGGTGTTTGGTTAACATTCCTTATCTATGTCCATACCTTCGGATGCTGATGTAGGAACAAATTGCATGTATTACTTGCAAAGGGTGTCACAAATGTCGGCCATCTTAGGGTCAGGCAAAGCTAAATGAAGGTCTAAAACTTGCTCCTCAACGTAAAGAGAAGGCCAAGTATACAGCTCTTCACATGTGCATCAAGCTAAGTCACAATACAGCTGTCAGAAAGGGGCTTATAACATTAGAGGATGCAGTTGTGGTCAGATGTACACACGCTGATGGTGGGGCATGCACGATCGTCATCAGGCTCAAAACAGACACCAATCTGTCCTTACAGGGCTGCATCAGGGAGCGCAGGCATTTGGAGGACCATCCGATGTTATTACACGCTGTATGAGTGTGGAGCGCAAAGCTCAGGGGCATTTACCGATGTATCGTCGGGCGGCCGCCATTTTGCGTGTTTAATGCACGCGGTACCTGCAATTATCGTGTTTCATTGACCTGGTCCTCGTTGTCTGTATCCAGTAGTCGGCGGTCAGCCAGCACAGACCCCAGGGACCGAAAATCTCAGAAGCTGAGCAGGTCGCTCGGCGGAGGCAGGGTTGGGTGTCCGATGGATCAGGTAGTCGGGCAGGATCCCCGCGTAGCTTCAATGCGGCCTCTGACAATGGGCTCTTGGCAAGAGTCTTTAACTTTGTTCCCGGCTATTCAAAGTAGTAGCGTTTTGTTCCTCGCATGCTCCGCTGCTTCATGGCATGCTTGCAGCAGTGAACAGTCGCCGAAATTCACCGAATTTTCGCAAAAAACTCGGCGCCACAGGAGGAGAGCTCAAGCCGCGTTTCCTCCGGCGTCCAAACCACGCCCCCCTAGACATGAATTCTAAGTTTAAATTTGAAGTCCAACTTTAGACCTGAAGTTTAACTTTCAACTTAAGGTCTAAAGTTAGACTTCAGGTCTAAAGTTATACTTTAGGTCTAAACTTAGACTTCGGTCAAAACTTAGGGCCTCATTTATGGCATTTTGGTGTAGGGCAGCGAGGCAAGGCAAATTGCTGCACTGCCCTACACCAAAGTGAAAGGACAGGAATGCACCGTAGTTAAGCAATATGGTGCATTCCTGTCATTTCTGCCTGCACTGGTGCCATTTTGGCAGCCTAGCGTCAATGTAGGCACCCTGGCGCCATGGTGCAAGGGTGCTTTCATTGCAGGCAGGGTCGTTTTTGTGCAGGAAGAGGTACCTTCCTGCACTAAAACACTCCTACAAGGAATTTTTGTCTTTCTATGTGCTGCAGAATGCAGCTCACATGGATAGAGGAAATAACAAGGAGAAATTAACCTATTTCTCCTCGTTACACCTCACCTTGGGAGGCGTATGGATTTTAAACCTCCCCAGGTTTACAACACTTTGTAAATCTGGGGCAGCATCAAATTCAATGGGCGTTGCGTGGGAAAACCCACCACAATTCCCATGGAATGCCGCCCGGGCACAAAGTAAGGCAACGCAGCAATTTGCGCTGCGTCACCTTAACCATGTTTTACGAGGCCACTCAAAGGCACACATGGTGGCTTTGCATGGCTTCATAAATCTTTATGAGCCCCCTGCATCACACATGTATCACATTAAGTAGTGCAAAAGTGAAGCAGGGCTCTCGTAAGTAAGCCTCTTAGACTTTTGGTGTAAACTTAGACTTCAGGTCTAAGTTTAGCTTTGTGAATCGGGCCCTAAGTCTCTAAGTTTTTGAGATGTGGTAAACGGAGGCCTTAGATTATATGGATGCCCTCCGTGTTTTTCAAAGGACAATGCCATTTTTGTCGCAACGTGAGGACAAGTGTCATTAGCAATGCTTTGTTAAAACGGTAACACGATTTGTAGACCACAACTTATCACCTGTGAGGGAATTAAGACACTGCAGCAAAGGTCAGGCAGAGTTCCTAGTGGAGCAGCAAGTCTTCAGTTTCTTGCCAAAGTTGAGTATAGACGGGGGATGTCCTGATGTGTTGAGGGAGGTCATTGCAGATCTTGGCATCAATGTACAAGCGTCCTCCTGACTTGCTTCTTTGGATGCATGGGACTCGTTCGAGGGCTAGTGAGGCTAAGCATAAATGTCTGGTTGGATGGTAGAGTTGAAGATGGTCATTGAGATATGCAAGTAAGACATTGTAGAGGACCTTGTAGTGTCGTAATTTGGCAGCAACTGAATTAGCATTTAGCTCAGCTTCACAAGCTTTTCATCTTTAACTTGACCAAATGAGCGGGGGCCATTTTGTATTCCCTGGCTTCCATTTTGTATGAACATGCGGCCTCGTGGTCAGCGTGCCCTTTTGTCCTTCCTCCATGCCAATGACCATTTACCTTGCCCAGCAACAGGCTATTTTTAGCACTGGTCAAGCCTACGCATGCGTACTCGAACATTTGGATTAATGAGCGGTCACCTCCTAGGAATGTTCTCCAAACTGACCAGTGGTACTAAAACTCCTCCCACATGTTGGCTGTGTTCCAAAAATGCCCTTATATGTACCTAAACTGTGAAAAGAGTATGCCGCCTACCTTTTTATTACTGTTAAAATTGTATAAAAGAGGTCCCACACCGATGTTCAGTGTGATACTTCTTGCATTGCCGAAGGGTGCTGTAGGAATGTACCCTCACCCCATGGGGTCTTAATAAACTTGTCTTTTGCATTTTCCATTTTCCGTGCCAACTTCTATTCTATGGTGTTCGAGAGTTTTTGCACAGAGTATGTAGATCTGACGAAACCCAATACCACAAATTGGCGACCACGAAGGGACTCATCGGTGACTCGGATGCCCGAAGGATAGGTCGCGATGAAGGCTTGGAAACTCGCCGTGGACGCGTACGCTGCCACTGAGTGACCAGAGTCTTGGCATCCACGGTGTTTTTTCCTTTCCTTCTGACTCGACCTTCCAGGTGGCGCCGGTCCTCGACTGAGATCCTGATCGGTTTGGTTGTCGTGCAGTGCCCGTTTGGCTGATTCGATTACGGAACTTGGCAGTTGGAACCTGGACGTTTGGAAATATTTGGTAAGCCTGTGATTGGTAAGGTAGTCTATTGACGCTTACTGTGGCTCTTTGAATTTGTTTGAGTTAGCTAACGTTTGAACCTATGAGTTGAGTTATATGTGGAGTGCACCTCACATAGACAGGCACGTAGAGATATTTCTCTGACTTTGAATTTGTTTGAGCGGCACACCGTGTGTAAAGCACATTTAAGTGCCATATTTTGTAATATCGCGTTTTCGTGATATTTTGACATGCCTGTTTTAAGCACACTTCGAGGAATGTGCTGTTTTGGATATGGTACCACTTATCAATTAAATGAATCTCAGCCGGCTCCCCCAGAGGGGACTCCTAATCGCGAAATGTATATAAAATTTGGCCTCCCCCCCCCATTATGTATAGTACATTATGGCATAAATATACGAAAACTGATCGTGAATTGCAATGGCCACTACATGGGTCGTTTGATCTGCGAAAGGTTCAGTATGTGGAGCAATGTCTGTTTCAGCGCAGGTCTAGACAGGATATGTTTGATTGTGTGCGTATGTGGGAGAAAGCGGTGCGTGAACGAATGAAGCGTGAACAAGCCTTGGCGGACAAAGAGCAGCGAAAGGCTGCTCGTGATAAAGCTTTACAGTTACAGGAAAAAGAATTGCAGGAACAGAAAGAGAGGGAGATTCGGGAACGTAATTTGCAAGTTAATGGTCAGTTTCCTATTCGACGTCCTCTTTATCCTGTCCTTAGTAACGAATCAGATGATTTTTCATTACTAGACCGTTGCCCGCCTCCGTATGTTCCACCTACGGCCCCGGATGCGGCCTCGAGTGAAGAAGATCAGGATAATCAGTGTACCAGGTTAACTGCAGAGCGCACCGGGGAATTACGCTCGATTGCTCGTAAACTCAATACAAATTCTATAACTGTTTCAGAGGTTAATGGTCTTATGAGTACGTGGTCTGATAAGGAACGATTATATTTTCTAGATCATTTTGCAGATGAAGTTGTTGAACGGTTTAGGAAGCATTCTCCTGAGTTGGAACCTAAAGTTATATCAGTTGGTCGTGAGAATTTCTGTAAAGGCCTTTTTGTTCTTGCAGATGTGGATGAGTTTCTCCAACGTTTGGTTCAACTACGGGATGAGGCGACACGGCTGTGAGCGGTGAAAAAGGTATCGGGTTCGTCTACGTCTGGATCAACGGAAGTATCCAACGAGTGCCCTATCTTTGACACAGATAAGAGTGTTGCAGTTAATGTTATGCCTATGCGAGAAGCTGCACCTTTGTATGTCCCTCCTAAAGGGCAAGGCACAGATGACGATAAGAGGTCTAAAGATGCGAAGGGTTATTTTGTATATAATTGGGTTTATACGCCATGGAATAGAACGGACGTTATGGCGCTTAAAAATGCTTTACCTGACCCCCGTAAAAACCCAGCAGCTTTTTATGAGGGTGTGGAAGGTGCTATTTCTTCGTGTGTCATGACACTAGTTGATATTGACCTTTTCTTTGGGTTGATATTGCCTCCTGATATGTGGAGGGCGATTCGTAAGTTTGATGATCGAGCGATTCTAGGTGCCGATTGGAAGGAATTAGCCCGAGCCGATTTAGATAGAGAACCTGCATGCAAGCCGTGTCAATTGATTTTAGATCTTCCAGCAGCTAGTTTGAATAAATTAAAAACGCTTGTTCCTCCTAAGAAAATTGACTGGACGATGCTGGCATCTTGCAAACAGAAGCCGGATGAATCGGTCTCTGATTTTTTTTCACGTTTTGAGGAAGCATTCCATGATTATAGTGGGCAATCATTAACAGAGGATACAGGCAGGCATTTGTTTGTTGATAAGTATGTGGCTAATCTCCTACCGGAGATTGCAAAACGTTTAAAAACTAGTGAAAGTGTCAAGCGTACCACCACAAGGTTCCAGTTGTTTCCGTCTTGAAGATGCTTAATCCCAATCTCTTCAAGAACTAACCAGCGTGAAAAGGAAGTAGAACTCTTGCCACTACCAGTTACCTCTCAAAGGGAAGGGGAAGTGGAATGAGAAACAAACAAATAAACACTGGAGCTCTTCCTGAGACGTCCGGCGTTTGTTTCTACTGAAGTATTCTGGGCTGCTTGCCTTTCTTGGGAACACTTGAAATATCTAGCAAAGGAATAATTCAATCACTAAACTATTCTACCATTGGCAATGTTTCCTTGAGGAATTTAACATACAGAATAATACATATACCGAATAATACATACCCAAGTTAAAGTCAGCCCATTCCTATACTTCTTTTGCAAGGATATCAAACATCTTGATACAACTGTATTTGCACCTTGAAGAATAAATACCAAAGCCGTGACTATTTGACTGCCAAATCAAATCAGGTTTCAACTGGTTCAACTGGTTATTTTGTTAGTACAACTTATTAATCAACTTTATAGAAGCTAACTTCTCTTACCTTGCTTGTATTTTCTAATGCTGTACTTGGGGGTCTGTAAAATAAATAAACAAGAACAAGGCAAGACCTACAATTCCTTGAACAGTTATAACCTCAGGAATTGTTTCTAATATTAACATCCACCTGTGCAGTTACAATCACTGCTAAGTATACCCCCAGTTTGTAATTACAAATTACTGTTTGCAAAAGGCCAAGTAACCTCTCGAATTCAACACTGGAATATTCAGAATATATAATGTCCAAAAAAGGTCCTTACTACTATCTTCCGAACAGATCCGATGCAATTATAACCATTGCCCAAGAATTTCACAAACGTTTGCATAACAAGAGTTTTTCAGCTTTGGGTCTGATTTGCATTTATCAAGGCTTGATTTTCAAAAATTAACTCTGTCTCTAGAGCGTTAAATATCTTTTCTTTCTTACTGTCTCCCAGGGCCCTGGTACCGGAAAAGGAACTACGTCGAGGCCGAGATCTTCGTGGGACTAGGTCCGGTTCCAAAAACGCTCCGTCGGGAAACCGGAAGTTCGGGACTTGAAGAGCCACTGCAGAATCCTCTACTACTCGGTGAAGCTGAAGGGAAAGGCGCTCAAGATGCAAGCAGGTAAGAGGGGACAGGACGGGAACCAAAAGGAGAAGGGCCGCCAAGGGAAGCTGGAACTCCGCTGGAACACTCGTGAGGGACGCAGAAGTCTTCAAGCAAAGCGTCTCTCATGAGTCGGGCAGGGGCTTTTATAGATGCTTCTGTACGCGTGAAAACGTGAGCCTGTGTTTTCACGTGTACTGACAATACAGTTTGGGCGAGGCTCCCACGTGTTGGTAAATGAATGTGCGTAACAACTTTGACAACAAGCATTGGCAAAACGATATTCTTCAATCAGCAACAAGCATTGCTAAATGGCAGTAATCAATTAAACAAAAGTAATACAATGTTTTGCAATGACTATTGGAATTTATACATGGCATGTTTCCTATCCTGACCTGACCTGAACCTAGACCCTACTTATTCCTAACAGTTCCCCCCCCCAAAGGTCTCCTAACTGGTCGCGGTTTATCTGGGTGAAGGGCATGAAATAAGCGAATCAATCTTGGCGCATGGACATTATTCTCAGGTTCCCAAGATCTCTCTGAAACATCATAACCTTTCCAGTCAATAAGATAGTGTAAACGACCATGAATGCGTTTTGAATCCAAAATTTTCCTGACTTCATACTCTTCATGGTCTCCAACTATAATAGGAGGAGGCGGATCATCAGGTCGAGTGTTTGGTTGCATAGGTTTAATGAGAGACACATGGAATACCGGATGAATTTTATAATCAGGAGGTAAGATCAGTCTAATAGAAACTGGATTAAGGATTTTATCAATGGGGAATGGGCCGATGAATCTAGGTTTCAACTTTTTAGGTCCTTCGATCTGTATATTTTTTGTAGATAACCATACAAGATCTCCTGGGTTATAATTAGGGGCTGGGATTCTATGCTTATCAGCATGCTTTTTCATAGTTTCTTTTTGTTTGGCCAATGATCTCTTAACACTTTCCTGAAATTTCCGTAAATTGTCTAATCGTTCTGAAATTGCCGGCATGTCATTTGTTTTTTCTGGGAATAGAATAGGTAGTGTCCGAGGGTGCTGACCAGTGAGGAAATAAAATGGAGAGCAACCCAATGCAGAGTGTTTTGTATTGTTATAGGTAAACTCTGCTAGAGGCAATGCTTCAACCCAATCTGAAGTCAAGGTTGTCGTCAAACATCGTAAACTCTGTTCTAGGTATTGGTTTAATTTTTCAGTTTGGCCATCCGTTTGAGGATGAAAGGCTGAAGATAACGCTATATTTATACCCAATTGTTTGCTAAAGTGCTTCCAAAATCTTGATAAAAATTGCGGGCCTCTGTCTGAAATAATTTTCTGCGGTAACCCATGAAGTTTAACAATATTAGCTAAAAATATTTCACTGAACTCAGCAGCTGATGGTAGTTTTGGTAAGGGAACAAAATGTCCCATTTTAGACAAAAAATCCACTACCACTAATATGGTAGTCATGCCATGTGACTTGGGTAAATCGGTGACAAAATCTAAGCTAATCGTATGCCCAGGAGTCGAAGGAATCTCCATCGGCTGTAACAACCCCATTGGAGGAGTATGAGATGATTTCTGTCTTGCACATACTGGACAAGTCTGAATATACTGATGTATATCCGTCCCCATTCCATTCCACCAAAAATATCTTTGGCACAATTCTAAAGTTTTACTTTCTCCTGGATGAGCAACTAATGCTAGATCATGATCCCATTTAATGACCTGCTCTCTCAGTGTCTCAGTCGGAATGAATATTTTATTTTTGTGATAGAATATTCCATCAGAAATTGAGGTATGTTTTTGGGAAAGCCAATGATCCTGATTTAAAACTTTATTTTGTTCTCTTAGTAAAGTCAAAAAGTCAGTAGAAGTGACTTCAGCACAGACTTTCTCTTCAGGGATAATACTCTGTAATTCTGAGCTTGGTTCCTTGTCTTTATTACACACCAAACGAGAAAGTGTGTCAGATAATAGTTGTTTTACTCCAGGACGATATGTAATTAAAAAATCGAATTCGCTAAAGAATTGCAGCCAACGCAGCTGTCTTGGAGTAAAAGCCTTCACTGTGGAATAAAACTGCAAATTTTTATGATCTGAAAAAATAGTGATCGTATGCTTGGCTCCAAGAAGATGATGTCTCCACTCTTGGAACACTGCTTTTATTGCTAAAAGCTCTCGTTCAGCAATTGTGTAATTTTGCTCGGCAGGCAAAAGTTTTCTGGAGTAGAAGGCTATTGGATGAAAATTTCCAGTTTCTACGTCCTTCTGTAATAAGATAATATTGCTGATTGAGAAGCATCCGCTTCCACAAAGAATGGTCGATCAGGATCAGGATGTTTTAAAATTGGTGCTGAAGTAAATGCCTTTTTCAGAGTATTGAAAGCCGAGTCAGCATCAGAATTCCAAGCAAATTTCTTCCCCTTTTGTAAGAGTCGTGTAATTGGTACCACTATTTCAGAACATTTTGAGATAAATCTCCTGTAAAAATTAGCAAATCCTAGAATCCTTTGTACTTCTTTTATAGAGGTAGGAGCTGGCCAATTTAAAATTGCTTCCACCTTTTTTGGATCCATTACGATTCCTTCGGGTGACAGCCAATATCCAAGGAATTCAACTTTAGAGGTATTGAACACGCATTTTTCTAACTTAACAAACAAGGAGTTGTCTCTAAGTTTTTGCAAAACGGACCTGACATGTCCTACGTGTTCTTCAGGATTTTTTTAATAAATCAGAATGTCATCGATATATACAATAACCCAGATATCCAATAGGTTGTGCAAAACTTCATTTATAAAGTATTGAAATGCAGCTGGTGCATTGCATAGACCGAATGGCATTACTGTATATTCGAATAAGCCAAATTTTGTGCGAAAAGCAGTTTTCCATTCGTCACCCTCTTTTACACGGATTAGATGGTATGCTCCGCGCAGGTCTAACTTGGTATATATACTTGACCCTTTTACCTGGTTTAAAAGTACCGGAATCAGAGGCAGGGGGTAACGATTCTTAATTGTAGCTTTATTTACCGCACGATAGTCGATGCATGCTCTAAGATCTCCCGTCTTTTTTGCTACAAAAAATAAAGGAGACGAGACAGGAGAGGTTGAATGTCGAATAAAACCTATCTCCAATAACTCATTTAAGTAGGTTCTCAAGTATTGATTTTCAGGTTCAGTTAAAGCGTATATACGACTGCAAGGTAAGACAGCTCCTGGAATTAAGTCTATCCTACAATCGTATACCCTGTGAGGAGGTAATTTAGTAGCCTTTACAGGGTCAAAAACATCAGAAAAATCTTTATACTCTTTTGGGAGGTCAGTAAAATTGGACTGTATTGTGGCACAAGTAAGTGGCATCATTGAATTTGTTGTCTCTTGATAACAATGTTCTTTACAATGAACTGAGTCTAAAGTCACTGTGCGTTTAACCCAATCAATTTTTGGATTGTGGAGCTCTAACCACGGTATTCCTAGAATGACCCCAAAAGCTGGTGTGTCGATGAGGCCAAATATGGCATGTTCCGTGTGACCATTTTCTAATACTAGAATTAAAGGTGTAGTATGGAATCTAATCAGGCCCGAAGAAAGTGCTGAGCGTTCTACTGCCCGTACAGGTTCTGGTTCTTTCTTGGGAACTTGAGTTAAATGTAATTTTTTGGCGAACTCTAAATCAAAAAAGTTACCTGTAGCTCCTGAATCAATAAGTACAGGTATGCTATGTCTCTGATGATTTGATAAAATCAAAATCATTCTAATTGTAAAATGTCTAGGTATGTAATTTTTAACACAAGTTGCATATTGTGAGATCCTCTGACTATTTTCGCTCGAGAAACCGATCTCTTCTTTTCTCGAGAGGCCTAGTTTTCCGACTCTTGTGAAGAGTTTTGTGTTAAAACCATAACCTTCTTTCTGATTGGTCTAATTGGACAGTCTTTGGCAAAATGACCAGATTTGCCACAATATAAACATAAATTATTTTTTCGCCTTCTATCCTTTTCTTCTTGAGTCAAGGGTCCCTTGATTCCACCTATCTGCATAGGTTCGACTTGAGCATTTTTATCCTCGTTGGTCTTTCTTTCAGTTCTAAAATGTAGATTTCTAAAATCATTTTGAGGCTTTTCATTCTTTCGCTCACCCAATCTATGGTCTAATTTAACCACTAAATCCTGGAATTCTGTGAAATCTTCAGGCAAATTAACTATATGGGCCAGAGAATCCTTTAAATCTTCTCTGAGGCCTCGATAAAATAAAGATACCCTTTTATTCTCAGGCCATTGAGTTTCAGCTAACAGCCTGTTAAAGGTGGTTACATACGATATTAAATCCTTTGAACCCTGACGTAAATTTAATAACTCATTGTCTGAAGCCTGCAAGAAAACATGTTTGGAAAACAAGCTGGACATGGCGGTTTTGAAATCGGTCAAATTGTGAATTAGTGGATCATTCCTGTCTACTAAAGGCATGGCCCAGTTAGCTGCTACTCCTCCTAGATAGGAAATAATGAAAGCCACTTTGGTAGTATCAGTGGTAAAAATTTGAGGCTTACACAAGAAGTGTAAATGACACTGACTCATGAAAGTATTGAAAGAATTACAATCTCCAAGGAACCTTTCAGGGTTCGCTAAAGGAACAGGGCTTGGTGAAACTACTGTTAATTGAACTGGTTGGTTTTGAGTAACCCCCGGGGTGGTTTGCTGTTGAAAAACTGGAGCCCCAAATTTAGGTACATGAAATCCTGAAACCCCGAATTTAGGTGGCGTTAAAACAGGTCGACCATCTGTATTCTTTTCTCGCCAAGATGTAAAATTTGATTTAGAATCATCTAATTCTTGTCGAAGGGATTGGTTTTCCAACCGTAAATCCTGTACTTCGTCATTCATTTTACGTACAATCTCTGCGATTTCGGAAACATTCATTTTTGAGAGGTCCATAGTGAAACACCTTCAAGAGGAAACAAAGGAAGGGTTTTGGCTTTGCTTTCTGTCAAGCGTACCACCACAAGGTTCCAGTTGTTTCCGTCTTGAAGATGCTTAATCCCAATCTCTTCAAGAACTAACCAGCGTGACAAGGAAGTAGAACTCTTGCCACTACCAGTTACCTCTCAAAGGGAAGGGGAAGTGGAATGAGAAACAAACAAATAAACACTGGAGCTCTTCCTGAGACGTCCGGCGTTTCTTTCTACTGAAGTATTCTGGGCTGCTTGCCTTTCTTTGGAACACTTGAAATATCTAGCAAAGGAATAATTCAATCACTAAACTATTCTACCATTGGCAATGTTTCCTTGAGGAATTTAACATACAGAATAATACATATACCGAATAATACATACCCAAGTTAAAGTCAGCCCATTCCTATACTTCTTTTGCAAGGATATCAAACATCTTGATACAACTGTATTTGCACCTTGAAGAATAAATACCAAAGCCGTGACTATTTGACTGCCAAATCAAATCAGGTTTCAACTGGTTCAACTGGTTATTTTGTTAGTACAACTTATTAATCAACTTTATAGAAGCTAACTTCTCTTACCTTGCTTGTATTTTCTAATGCTGTACTTGGGGGTCTGTAAAATAAATAAACAAGAACAAGGCAAGACCTACAATTCCTTGAACAGTTATAACCTCAGGAATTGTTTCTAATATTAACATCCACCTGTGCAGTTACAATCACTGCTAAGTATACCCCCAGTTTGTAATTACAAATTACTGTTTGCAAAAGGCCAAGTAACCTCTCGAATTCAACACTGGATTATTCAGAATATATAATGTCCAAAAAAGGTCCTTACTACTATCTTCCGAACAGATCCGATGCAATTATAACCATTGCCCAAGAATTTCACAAACGTTTGCATAACAAGAGTTTTTCAGCTTTGGGTCCGATTTGCATTTATCAAGGCTTGATTTTCAAAAATTAACTCTGTCTCTAGAGCGTTAAATATCTTTTCTTTCTTACTGTCTCCCAGGGCCCTGGTACCGGAAAAGGAACTGCGTCAAGGCCGAGATCTTCGTGGGACTAGGTCCGGTTCCAAAAACGCTCTGTCGGGAAACCGGAAGTTCGGGACTTGAAGAGCCGCTGCAGAATCCTCTACTACTCGGTGAAGCTGAAGGGAAAGGCGCTCAAGATGAAAGCAGGTAAGAGGGGACAGGACGGGAACCAAAAGGAGAAGGGCCGCCAAGGGAAGCTGGAACTCCGCTGGAACACTCGTGAGGGACGCAGAAGTCTTCAAGCAAAGCGTCTCTCATGAGTCGGGCAGGGGCTTTTATAGATGCTTCTGTACGCGTGAAAACGTGAGCCTGTGTTTTCACCTGTACTGACAATACAGTTTGGGCGAGGCTCCCACGTGTTGGTAAATGAATGTGCGTAACAACTTTGACAACAAGCATTGGCAAAACGATATTCTTCAATCAGCAACAAGCATTGCTAAATGCCAGTAATCAATTAAACAAAAGTAATACAATGTTTTGCAATGAATATTGGAATTTATACATGGCATGTTTCCTATCCTGACCTGACCTGAACCTAGACCCTACTTATTCCTAACAGTAAGTTCATGGACTACAGCGACCCCTGCTTCTTTATTAACTATGGCTCAGTACTATGAACGACAGGAATTGGAGGCTAAAGAAAGTAGTGATAAGAAAGCGAAGGATTTAAAGACGAAGGTGATGTTGGCTCAGGTTTATGCGACACAGTTGAGAGGGAACGATAGGGGTAGACGAGGATCGTATGGTACGCCTTCTACTCGTACTGATATTTCTGAGGATCAGTGTGCATACTGTAAGCAGTTTGGACATTGGGCTTCGGATTGTCCGGTGCTTCCTGAACAGCGTACTCAGCTTGGACGAGGGAGTGGAAGGTCACGGAACAGTTATGTAGGACCGAGAGGTGGAGCGAATGATCGTGGTAGGTTTGAGGCAAGGGGTCGTGGTCACGCTGATTACAATACTTTTGATCGACGGAATCAGTATCAGATAGCTGAAGGAGAGTTTACTGAGTCTCAGGATAATAATTATGCATAGGATTGCGTAGGATGGGGTGTGGAATCAGTTGAAGTACCAGTTGATCAAAGTGGTCCATATATATCAGCACATGTTTTGGGTTCTACTGATCAGTTTCTGGTCGATACAGGAGCTACTCGTAGCGCTCTGTCCAAACGCTTGGTTCCAAGGGCTCCCCTGTCTGGCGAAACAATTACTTCAATAGGGTTCGATGGAACACCTTCTCTTAGCCCATTGTCTCAACCCCTTACATTTCACATTGACAAATTTACTGCCCCATGTCCGTTTTTGTTATCTCCAAACACACCAGATAATATTGTGGCACTTGATATGCTAAAACATTTTCGAGCAACCATACGTTGTGCCCCTGAAGGGGTGCTGGTTATTTTGAATGAGAACTACCCAGAGGTTGAAAGATCGTGCCTCATGCAGGAGGCCGATGCGTTAGCTTCTCTCCCAAGTACTTTATGGGCCACTTCTGATACCGATGTGGGTCAAATGACTATTCCTCCTGTGCGTATTACTGTGAAGGACGGAGTGTCTTTGCCCCGTGTACCCCAATACAAGATCTCCAGAGAAGGTGAAGTGGCTTTGACACAGATTGCGAATGACTTGATTATGGCGGGGGTGGTGGAGGAAGTTCCCTATAATGTTTGCAACAGCCCAATTATTCCGATCCTAAAGAAAGACACAGACACTAAGATCTATTGTTTCATTATTGATTTGAGGGAAATTAATAAGATAGTAGTACCCCAGTATCCGGTGGTGTCTGATATTACCACCTTACTCACTTTGATTCCACCCACAGCCACTACCTTCACGGTAATCGACTTGAAAAATGCTTTCTTTTCGATTCCCATTCACCCTGATAGTCGATATTTGTTCGGCTTCACATTAAATAACAAATCATATAGATTTTGTCGAGTTCCTCAGGGTTACACCGAAAGCCCTAGTATTTACAGTCAGGCTTTGAAAAGACAGCTTGATTCTTTCGACTTACAGTCTGGGGTGGCTCTTATTCAATATGTTGACGATATTTTGCTTGCAGCAGATACGCAAGAGCAATGTGAGGAGAGTACTCTCTCCATACTTTCTTTTCTTGCTAAAAATCATCACAAGGTTTCGAGGAAAGGGTTGCAATATTGTAGACCAAAGGTGACCTACCTCGGTCATCTTTTGTCTAAGGAGGGACGTGCATTGACATCAGACCGCATTCAAGCAATTTTAGACACGCCAGTCTCTTGCACTCAGAAAGATGTTCGTGCCTTCATAGGTTTGACGTCCTTTTGTAGGCAATGGATATTAGGATTTTCGCACATTATAAAACCTTTGTTAGCGTTGTTGTCCAAAACTACACCAATTCCCCTTGAATGGACAGATGAATGTCAGAATGCTTTTGAACAATTGAGACAAGCACTTTGTTCTGCACCAGTGTTAGGGACACCAGATTATACAAAGCTTTTTACATTATATGTACATGAGAAGGATGGGTGCGCATTATCAGTCTTAGTGCAGACACACGGAGATAAACAGAGACCTTGTGCGTACTTTTCAGCAGTACTCGATCCTGTGGCTCGAGGACTGCCTGGATGTTTTCGAGCAGTTGCAGCAACAGCAGTAGCCATACGACAGAGTGAGGGAATAGTTCTGTCACACAAATTGTTGGTGTTAGTTCCCCATGCGGTAGATGCTTTAT
The DNA here is from genome assembly GCF_964261635.1 of Lissotriton helveticus. Taxonomy (NCBI): domain Eukaryota; kingdom Metazoa; phylum Chordata; class Amphibia; order Caudata; family Salamandridae; genus Lissotriton; species Lissotriton helveticus. Next base: position 826,297,968 of record NC_136057.1, read on the forward strand.
TGAACCAAACGAAAACACAGCATCTAACCAGTGCCCGTTTAACAGGATACGAGCTAACACTGTTGACGCCACATATTACCCTTAAGAGGTGCGCCACTTTGAACCCTGCTACTTTATTGTCCTATCCTGTTACTGAGATCCAGAAGGAAGAACATCATGATTGTGTTTTCCTGACTGAAGAACAAACAAAGGGTCGTATCGATTTACAGGATACACCACTTCCAGATGTAGATGGGGAACTGTGGGTTGATGGATCGTGTTTAAAGTTGCCAGATGGTACGACTTCTGCAGCCTATGCGATCACGACACCTAAGACAGTGGTAGGAACAGCACGAATACCGCAAAAATCGGCCCAAGCAGCTGAATTGATAGCCTTAACGAAAGCATGCGAGTTAAGTGCTGGATTATGTGTGAATATCTACATTGATAGCCGTTACGCTTTTGGAGTAGTGCATGATTTTGGCCTACTCTGGAAGGAACAAGGGTTTCTGACCTCGCATGGAGTACACATCATGCATGGAGAGCTGGTACGTGACCTCCTGAATGCACTACTATGTCCAAAGAAAGTAGCGATAATCAAATGCAGTGCACATAAGAAGGTGACTGACAAAATAGGACAAGGAAACGCTTTTGCAGATCGCATAGCGAGAGAGACTGCCATGTTACAAAACACCTCTCCTATGTATGTGGTGAGATCACAAGCTGAGCGATGGCATGATGCTAGAGAGGAAATATTAGACATACAAAAATCAGCATCTGAAGCAGAACTTGCAACCTGGGCAACAGAGGGAGTGTTGGATGATGAGGGTTGCTGGCGTAGCAAAGATATGGAGAGATGGAAATTGCCTGCCGCTTATTTACAAGCAATGGTTCAAATGACACATGGGCTGGCACATGTTGGAGCTCTCGCAATTACTAAATTGCTTACACGAGTTTGGGAGCATCCTGAGATTGCCAGCACGGCCAAACGTGTAGTGTAGACCTGTCTGATATGCCTACAGTACAATCCTGCTAAAGGGACTTATACTCCTAAAGGAGGGTTTGTTCCACCTACTGCACCATTCGAAGTGCTTCAAATGGATTATATTCAGCTTGAGCGTTGTAATAACCTCAAGTATGTCCTAGTGGTGGTGTGTGCTTTCAGTAAATGGATTGAGGCCTACCCCACGAAGGATAATACGGCATTGACAACAGCTAAGGTGTTACTCAAAGAGTACTTCCCACGCTATGGTGTTTGTAAATTTTTGTGGAATTATAATGGTCCTCATTGCGTTGGGAAAGTAGTGGAGTATGTCCTGAAAGGATTGGGGATTAAGCAGAAATTTCACGCTGTATTCCACCCGCAGTCAGCATGTCTAGTGGAAAGATACAATGCAACTTTGAAGTTGAAGCTAGCAAAGATCGTGGCATCCACATCTTTGAAATGGCCGGACGCTTTGCCTTTGGCAGTACTGTCTATTAGATCAGTGCCACATTCCCGATCTGGCCTCACACCCTATGAAGTGGTGTTTGGAAGGCCCATGAATATTTGGGGAGTTCCAAAGCCTCGTTTGATACATGATGTGCCTTGTATAATGATGAACGATTATTTGGCACAATTAACAAATGATTTACTTTCTATTCATCAACAGGTTCAAGAAGCGCTCCCCGACAATTCCATTGGAGAGGCTCACGATCTTCGTCCTGGGGACCATGTGATGGTCCGCGCGTTCGAGAGAACCAGCAGTTTGGAGCCGAGGTGGCGTGGCCCTGAACAGGTGTTGCTGGCAACTCGGACGGCTGTGCGAGTCACGAACAAAAAGCGGTGGATACATTCAACTCACTGCCGTCGTGTTTCCCCGGACCTGGTGAACCCTGCGGTGCTGTCTGATTATTGAGACATCTTGGATGCAGAGAAAAGCCCAGCTGTTACACCTCGTGAGTCGGAGGGAGCCTTCCCGGACCACACTGCTTGTGGTAAAGCGAAATATAATCTACGGTCAAGAAAATAATTTTTTTGGGGTACGAGACTGGTTGAGTAACCGTTCGGAGGTTTGTGAAAATGGAAGCCGGGAATATCAAGGGGGGGGATCAGTTCTGGCTAGTGTAGCGACACCCGTCTTGAATCTTGGAGAAGAAACCAGCGGCAGCCTCGGTTCTCAGCACTCAAATTTTTCTTTTTAGTTTGGTTTTTAAAAATCTGTTCTTTGTACTATGACACCTACAACACTGAGAAACAGAAGGATTTTGGGTGCAGTTCTTTTTGTTACAACTATAGTGGTAATAGCAGTAATAGCTTGGACTATAGAACGATTGCTTCCTGCACGAGAATATTTACTGCCTACCACTCCAATTCCATCTGAACATTTCCATTTTACTCTGCCTTATCATGAAGAGAGACATAGACAGACTTACTTGAATAATAATTTCATACAAATTCTACATCATACCTACAACATGACGAATACTTCAAACTGTTGGGTATGTGGAATGTTGCCTGGAAATCAAAAGAGAGGAGGAACTCCGCTTATTCCTCTTCCGTTCTCACATAATGGTTCTTGTAATGCTTGGTACACTCTTCTTTTTACCCTAAGATGGCCAACAAAAGGTGGACTACTCTTTCGATTGAATAAAGTCTGTTACAATGATAGAGATGGTTATCCACAGGCAGAAGGAACAAAATTTGAATGGGAAGAGTATCGACCGGACAATGTATCTACACCTCGTGTTTTTACCAATCAAAGACTTATAAATATGTCTAGTTTACATGTGATTACAGTTATTGACACTAAAGCTGACCTTTGCGTAAGAAATAAGGGAATAATTCCGGTGGGGAAAAGTGAATGTAACACTACCCTCACATTTGACACACCGAGTGGTATTGCGTTTGTAGCCTCACGAAATACTTATTTTATCTGTGGTAATAAAGGATATCATTGTCTTCCCCTTGGATGGTTAGGAACTTGCTATATATCTTTTGTACTACCCCCTGAATGTATTGCTCCGCCTATGCATCATAATGATTTTGTATTGTATCATGATTTCATATTAAATAGGGTTAAGAGAACAATAGAGATTGAAGATGTGGACCAAACTGACACCTCCTTGCAACAATATGTAGATTTTAATTTAGGCTTGTTCTCCTTTGTTGGTGCTGCCTTAAACAGTAGGAAAATACGATGGCTAACACATGTATTGGAAGCTGTTGCCAATGAAACTGCCTCTGCCCTAGGGAACTTAAGTGAGGAGCTCCAGATTACGAGAATTGTAACGCTCCAGAACCGAATGGTTCTGGATGTAGTATTGGCTGATCGTGGGGGTGCATGCCGCATTATCGGAAGTAGTTGTTGTGTTTATGTTCCTGATAATTCGCCTTCTGTGTATGATGCCATTTCCAAATTGCACAAAATTGCTGCTGAAATTCACCCCGAAAATGGTACATGGACATTTTCAAATTGGTTCTGGACTTTGCTTAGTACCTGGGGTTGGAAATTACTGACTATCTTATGTATGATTATTGGAATACTCTTTTTCTTTTGTCTATGTATTCAATGTGGTCCTACCCTATGCTCTGTATGTATTACGGCCTGTATCCCATCCAAACGAGCTATTGCCAAAAATGAGCAAATGGTTAATACAGAAGTGATGAAGATAATGATGATTAATATTGATGACGAGTATCCTGATTACTTCCATTATGAGGTAGCTTCAGCTAAAAGCTAAAAGGTCCGTCTGTCGTAATTTGGCAGCAACTGAATTAGCATTTAGCTCAGCCACACAAGCTTTTCATCGTTAACTTGACCAAATGAGCGGGGGCCATTTTGTATTCCCTGGCGCTTCCATTTTGTATGAACATGCTGCCTCGTGGTCAGCGTGCCCTTTCGTCCTTCCTCCATGCCAATGACCATTTACCTTGCCCAGCAACAGGCTATTTTTAGCACTGGTCAAGCCTACGCATGCGTACTCGAACATTTGGATTAATGAGCGGTCACCTCCTAGGAATGTTCTCCAAACTGACGAGTGGTACTAAAACTCCTCCCACATGTTGGCTGTGTTCCAAAAATGCCTATATGTACCTAAACTGTGAAAAGAGTATGCCGCCTACCTTTTTATTACTGTTAAAATTGTATAAAAGAGGTCGCACACCGATGTTCGGTGTGATACTTCTTGCATTGCCGAAGGGTGCTGTAGGAATGTACCACCACCCCATGGGGTCTTAATAAACTTGTCTTTTGCATTTTCCAGTTTCCGTGCCAACTTCTATTCTATGGTGTTCGAGAGTTTTTGCACAGAGTATGTAGATCTGACGAAACCCAATACCACAGTAGGTATGGAAAAGCAGCTTTAATTGACATTCTTTCTGGGTGGGTTACCAGTGTAGTTCTATGAGGTAGAGCATGATGTCAGCCTTTCGGAGCGCATCTAGGATGAGTGGTGGTCTGGATTCTTTGGGTTGGCTGGTTGGACATGCTGGTGTACAGTGCTTTGCCGTAGCCCACTCTGCTAGTTATAAGAGCCTGAATGACAGTGTGTCTCATGTCCGTGGGGAGCCATTTGAAGATCTTGCAGAGAATTTGGAGTATGAGGAAGCAGTAAGAATCATGGTATGCACCTGTTTAGACATAGTGAGTTTGTCAAATCAAATCAAATCAAATCAAGCTTTATTATATTACTTTAAAATAATCATAAAAGCACATAAAAACAGATAGGTGTATGCATTACATTTCATCCCAGAATATTAGTAACTCACAAATGAGGAAATTATACAATCATAAATACCATTGTAATCACATAAAATCATATAATTACTTGTTCGCCCATGAAATGATTTCATAACAATATGGATTTCCTTTAAAAACATTTTTTTAAGAACTGTAAAATAGAAATAGTAACAAGCTTGTTATTTAGCAATTGTAGGTTTAATAATGCTGGCCTACATTGTCTATGGCCAAGGGACCTTAGAATTGGGAGAATCCATCTCTTTCGCTGTCCAATATAAAATTTACAAAAAAAGAATATGTGCAATGTTGACTGTAGGGATATATCATCACACGGGCAGTTACTCATAGATCTGGACCAATCATTTACCTCAGGCAAACTGATTAATCTATGAATCATATGTAATCTACAGGACACTAGCAAGAAGCTGTCGTAGTCTCCTGTAACAATCCTCAAATAAGGCTGAATACTGGTTGACGTCAAGGTGAGATAATGCGCCTGGACAGTAGGTTTAGTCAGAATAGAACAGTTTCTGTTTGCTTCGAGCAGACGGAAACAGTTGTTTTTAAGATCTTTATTGGCAACAGTGCACATGGAATTTGGGTCGGAATAATTTTCAGGGTGGCCAAGACTGTGTGTGAAATGTGTTATATAATTTAGCCACTTAATGTGCATGGCACCGTCTAACCAACAGCTATCCATCATAATTTGCTGACTAAGCAATGTTTCCTCCGTGGTCCAGATCCGCTGCCAATGTATTACCGGCTGCACTTTCATAATGTCCTCCAGATAAGGTAAACCTAGTTCAGTGTGGCAAATATGTGTGGCAGTACTTGAGGGACGGTCAACAAAAACCTAAGAAAAGAATTCTGGGTAACCTGTAAGGATTTAATGAGTTTGTCATTCAGGATGATCCCGAGGTTTGTGGTGTCAGGGCGGGCATTAGTGCTGGTGGCGCTCACTGCGACAATGGTTGTTGGTGCCCCCCAATCGCCACCTCTGCCACGGATTCCCTCACTATCACCCTTTAACAGTGCCCCTCAAGTCTCCATAACCACTATCTCAAATGCATTTAATTAGTTATATAGCACCAATCATACCAGTGTAGGGTGTCAGAGCATTTTATATCACACACACATTACACAGAGAAAATCAATCATATGTGTGTAAATCATTTTATAGGAAATGTTAGATAAGACAGAGGACTACAAGGTGTAGGAGTCACATGTCATCCATACTGGTAGGCAGTATAGTTTAATAGGAGTGTTTGGTCTGGAGAAACACAAATATAAAATTTAAAAAGTAACATCATTGCTGGAGGTTCAACCCTTTTTGCAACATTAGGATAATGAAAGACAGGAAAAATTCATAAAGTTCTAATCTATACCTTGCAGTTTGCATGCAGCTTTTTGATGACAGTTAATAGCTCACTGTTCTATGTTAGGATTTTTACTTATAAACTGCAAGTAACAAAAGTACCTCTCTGACAAAGCAGGAACTCACTGGCTTATTTATATTATATGCACTTTGTGATCTGCATTGTACACACTGTTTTCAGCAGGCATATTAACCCTCTGCGCTACCTTGTGATGAGTCAAAACTTCCACTAGATAAAACTCTTATCTTTCTCCAGCAAGAACCTTAATCTCCAGAGTTAAATTGACATTTTTATTGTTGCCTGAAAATTGCTGTTGGCAAGGAACGTGTTCGCAAATGCTTTTAAAACAATAATATATTATACTTGCAAACAGGGCACCCCCACTCGAAGTCAGCACCCGGTGCAGTGGCACCTGCTGCACTGCCCTAGATATGGCCCTGTCTGGCATGGTCTGTGGGGGTGGGCATCAGTCCCAGTTCCGCGGCCAACAGGAAGAGTCCCACGGAGAGCTGCTTTTTTTCCCAAAGATCAGATTTCAGTTTTGTACATGTTGAGTTCTGGGCAGTTCTTCCTCTTCCAGTTGGCCATGTTGGTCATGCATGTTGTGAAGTAGGTCCTGGTGGCACTAATCAGTGTTCCACTCAAGTTGTGGTGTAGTCAGCGGTCAATGAGGGCTCTTGAGGGGATATTCTTCATAATTCTGCCTGTGGCTTCTGTGGTGAGGGGGCTCAAGTCCCTTAGTTGATGGACATTCTTGGCAGTGTTGGGCAATGCTTGGTGTTTAAAGTATTAAGGTGCCAGAACCCAAAGTATTTCACAGGAGCCCACTGTAGCTGACATCACATGCAGCTCCTGTCACTGCTACCGATTGCCAATACCAGCATTACCTACTAACACTCACACTCAAATAAGTGTGATATTTTGAACCATTCAAACTCCCCCATACTGTGGAGATGACCTAAAGTGTTTTTTTTTTATCATTTCTAAGCATATTAAACAATTACATGCTCTACTGATGTGCACTGCTGAAAAACTAGACACACAGAGCCAACGTGTAGTTGACTCCCATAAAAATGTACAGTTGTTTGAAAACAAGTGTTGGTGCAGGGACAAGCAAACACCAGCACAAAATAAGCACTGGTCATCACCACCAACTAATGATCATGATTATGTACCAGGACTGAGAGTCACTGAGACTGGTTGTTCATCTCCTGTCTCCTCCTCATCTCTTGACTCTCCATAATCATCACCTTTGGCAATATCTCTCTGGTTAGTTTGAATCCTCCAACATATTTTAACATTTCATGAGTCTTTTTCAATGCTGTGGGATGACGTTATTATGGCCCTCTTTTTGACCATTACACTCCATGGAATATAATCTGAAGGTTTTTCTACTTTACTTCTAGGGCGGCATTCCTTCATCACCACTAGTTTGCGTGTCTGCAGGCCGGTCTTCTTGACTTGACTTCACATGCTGGCCAAGTTGCTATTCCTGAAACAGTGATTTCTAGAGACTAGTCTGTCAACGGTAGAAGGCTCCCATTCTGGGGCTGATGGAAATGAGTATCTGACTGCTTGCTCAAGCATGAGATAGACGGGGGCACTTAATGTTGTGCAATAGTAAGCCTTCCTGAAGATTCTCAAGAAATTATGAATAACTTACCTAGAACTTAGATTCTGTTCCATGCAAATTCGAAGAAACTTTTTCAATGTTCGCATGGACCAGCAAAGGGCTTTTTTTATGATAGTGGATCCACAGTTGTTCTACGTCTGTGTGGAAGTTGTGGTCTTGAAATGGGACCCATTGTCAGTTTTGACTGAAATAGGTAACTCATAGGCTGCCATTATAATTTCTAACTTCGGTTTCACATGATCAAATAATAAGGATGCCATGTACTCAAATAGTGGGTGCCTTGTGTAATGGCCTATCATGACCATTATTTGTTGTCCACTGGGGACTGGTCAAACATCTGTGTAAATGGCTGACCACTGTGTTATACCCTCCTCTTCTGTGAGAACGTGGTGGTGGAGGTTGTCTCTCTTCCTGGTTGTTTGGCATGGATGGCGACTAGCTGTGGTATTGCCTACAATTACTTCCATCCCTGGAAATCAGACTTTTTATAAAGGAAGGATGCCCCTTTGACTACCCCTTGATAGCCTAGGTGGGCCAGCACCATTGTTTTGCTTCTTAGTTAATTGAAGCATTATGATCAGCCCTTTTTCTGTAGGGGTTTCCAGAGGGTCAACATTGTGAGCTGACTTGCAGTATCTCTGAATCTGACATCCAATAGGAATGTCGTCAATGTGAGGTATCGGGTTCTGTCAGGCCTACATACTCTGCAAAAACCTTCTAACACCATAGAATAGAAGTTGGCACGGAAACTGAAAATGCAAAAGACAAGTTTATTAAGACCCCATGGGGTGGTGGTACATTCCTACAGCACCCTTCGGCAATGCAAGAAGTATCACACCGAACATCGGTGTGTGACCTCTTTTATACAGTTTAACAGCAATAAAAAGGTAGGCGGTATACATTTGAACAGTTTTAAGTACATATAAGGACATTTTTGGAGCACAGCCAGCATGTGGGAGGGGCTTAATACCACTGGTCAGTTGGGGGAACATTCCTAAGGAGTGAGTCCAAAGATCATATGTACGCATGCGCGATGTAAAAACAGTTTCAATCGGGTCGGGGACAATCGATATTTGCCCGGCGGTATTGCCTCTGTGACCCTCTAGTTATTTAAATCAATGAAGAGGCAGGCGCTGGAGACTGGAAAGCAGGAAACAAGGTTTTTTATTCTCTCCGGAGGAGAACACAACGAAACGGACAGAAGGTATCGTTCTGAGGTGCTCTAACTGCATCCCGGAGGCCTGGCCTCTTATATCCACATTTATGACTTTATTGCAGATTACACATACATGTTTAAAGCTTTGATGTGCGGAAAAGACATTCTCGGAACTCCCCTTTGGGCCCGTTCCCACACACATTTACAGTTAAAGTCCCCACCCTAGTCACAACAGGTGATGAGCATCGCGCAGCTGGATAATCTGCCGATTCACGGAATGTGGGGAGTCTGATCGGATCTCATGGGGTGGGGGGGGGCTTTGATCAACCCGGGGGTTCTTTGATGGGGGAAGCTTTCTATTGTACGGGGAGGGGCAAGGATGGTATCGACAGAGCTGGGTGTCGGCTTGGGAACGGGGAGGACAAAACGGGCTCACGGGGAAAAAGGGGGTTTGCATCTAAGGGCCGGAGATCATGAAAGGAAAGCAGGGAGGTGTCGCGCTGGGAACAGGATGAGGGCCGGGGGCAGAGCAGCGCCGAAGAGGGGTTTATGACTCAAGGCAGGTGCAAGCAGGGGGTGGTCAGCGTGCAGGCTTAGTGAAGGCAAAGGGCTATGTCAGGGGCCAGCGGCATGCAAAAGGGTTTGTTCTGATCGGGACATCTTAAAATGGCGGGCGCGTACGACAAAGTGTGGCATCAGGGGAAGTGGCAAGATGGCGCAGATAATGTTCACCAAAACGCACTAATTTTCCACAGTCCTCCCTTTAACATAGTCAAGACATCTTGCTGGTTCATTTTCTACTCGGGTCTATTGTGGTGGGCATGAGAAAGAAGACCGGTAGGAACCCTAGAAAAAGAGTTGTAAACAATACATTTTGAGGTTTCTAGCTTTTAGGAGGTGCACCTATTTGATAAACTTTGATAAATTTGTTCAGCAGGAAAGTCATAGGAATGAAATACAAAAAACGGCGAGCAGCAAGTACATATCATAACGTGAACTGGCAGGTTAATACATGTTTCAGATTCGGTTTGGAGCAGGATCAATACAATGGCGGCTGGGAGAGAAATGAGGCAAAAAACGGTGATTGAGGATGTCAAATGTTCGAAGTTTACGAGTTCTCATTGTTCTTTGTGGTCTTTCGTTGGCGCTGTTGAGCACCGGCGGTGGAGCTACAAGTCCAGCTCTGTTCTAAGTTCTGCGTTGCAGGGCACGACCCCTTTCCTCGCGTTTCTGGTCGGAAAGGTCCTTTTCGCCCTGTGTCCTTTGAGGTGATTGTCAGAAAGTTACGATGGGAGAAGAGCGTTCAAAACAGTCCATAGGGTAGGTCAGAGGAAAAAAAGGGGGATGGAGCAAGGCCAAATTAGGAACAAACCAGGGGAACGAGAGACTTCAGATAGGCGGGCGTGTGACGGAATTCAGAGAGCGGGGACTTGTCGACAGGCACTGGACGTCGAGCAGGGGCATCAGGTCGACCCTTTCTTTTCATGCCGTCGAAAACAGTGCCTCGTCCTGCAGCTCTTTTCAGTCGTGGTCTCGCCTTGGCTAATGTCGCAGGTGTCCCTTAGTCTGCAGTCAGGCCTCGTGCTCCCACATCCGGTCCTTCTCTCCTCCAACGGCAGTACCCTTAAACAAGTTTGAAAAGACAGTCTTTTAGAAAAATTTGCGGATGAAGATAATCAAAAAAGTCTATTTCTCTCCCAGCTCCAGGCAAAGAATGAAAATGTCCGTTATTTTTAACGTTCACAACTGGCATATGAATGACCGGTGGCGGACCTGCTGGATTTACTATGACTTTCCTTCATAATCATTTATTACAGGCATGACAGTTCATCTGATGGTAACCCACCTTCGGGAGACAAATCTGGCAAAGGTATGCCGTTCTCTAGAGTTTCACATTTACAAAAGGGTACAGTGAGTCGTCAACATGGTACTACACAGGTATTTTGCTGAGAGACGAACATGGCTAAACATTTCCTTTCTATCGGTGCATCCTGTTTTTCAACTACTGCGGGGTTCATTTTGACGATTTCTTTACCTTGGTCTAGTCTGTTAACCTTGTAAAACATCATTCTGGGTCCTACGTAACCTTTTACAGCCCGGTTACTTAACTAGGAAGGACAGGGGTTTCATGGGAAACAACCAGGGACATAGACAGGGGAGGTAACGGGGGTGATCGTTTTTCTGGTTTGGGTATTGCGGCGTTTCGGGGAGGGGAGGGTCGCGTATTCTGAGGTCCTTGTTTTATACTATAGGAGCCGTTGACATGTAGTTCCCTCATTTCGGGCCAGATTAGGGAACCTCTGTCGTCTTACCTGTCCTTTCCCTTACGGCCCAACCTGGGTTCATTGACTTCTATCGGAAAAGGAGAGGTAATGACGCGGCCTCAGGGTGATTGTATTAAAGACAAGCGTTTGTGCAAATACTGACGGTATTTGAAGCCAATTAGGTGGTGTGCTAGGGGTGGCAATCTGCCAATTTCGGGGCTAACCACTCGGAAGAGTGGTAGTGCAAAAATAGAGAGAGAGAGAGAGAGAGAGAGAGAGAGAGAGAGAGAGAGAGAGAGAGAGGGAGAGAGAGAGAGAGAGAGAGAGAGAGAGAGAGAGAGAGAGAGTGCAACGGCAGGCTAAATAGTACACGTGCAACGGAGAGGGCGGCAGTGCATTCAAGAAAGGCTATTTAGTGCATTACACAGTAAAGGGTATTCACGAGTCCACGGTAGAATCTTGTAATCATGCAGTTTGAGCATTAGGCAGGGTAGAGGGGACGTGCTTTGAGAAAAGGAAAGAAGAAAAAGGAGGTACCATTTTGTCGCACTTTCTCGCATTCTCGGTCCTTTGACCAGTTGGGTCAACGCCTCAGTCACACACACACACATTCCCTCACAGTTTCGCATCATACATAACGTGGGTTCATTCGTCCGGTCTGGTTTAAGGGTGATCACTTTTTATCAGGTTGTGCTAATTTTTCGGGTTTGTTCGATACGTGAGTAGTTTGCAGGCGTGCTTAGACACCACCCTGCGGCGCTAGTCCGTTTCGTGTATTTAGACATGGCTAGGTCTCAGATCTTCGCCACACCTTGGCCGTAATCTCTGATGTAACCTGCAGAGGGAGGAAAAAAGGGGGGGGGTGGGGGAGACAGCATTCGCGCGCATTCAAATACATGGATTCATAAGTCTTTTACTTACCTCTTACTCGTCTTTCCTCCTTGGGGCAGGGTCCCCGGGGATATAGTTTTCGGAGTCGGGGGGCGGTAGTGTGTTCATGTAGGGCGTGTGCGGGGAAACATAAGAAGGAAACCAGAGGTGCCTAGTGCGAGGTATCTAGTCAAAGGATATATCTCACTATCGGGATCCTTAAACCTCTTTCAACGCTGTGGCGTTCTAAAGTTCTTCGGTTCTTGGGTCCCTGCTACTTCGGAACGTTGTACTTTACAATATTTACATTATTTCATTTCACCCTCCTTTTACAGTCCCTCATTTACACCATCCGTTTTACCCATCCTTGGAAGTCACGGTCTTCCTCTACGCGAGAGTTCATGAGTCAGTCGCGTACTTTTAAGTCGGAGTGTCGTGTTGTCGATCCGATCCGTCCTCCAGGGCTGGGCAACCATCTTCCTTTAACCTTAAAGAGAGAGCAGAGTAGGGTGCACAGAAAAAGAACTTTCCTACCCATCCCATATTGTTTTAAAATAAAGCATGCAATACCCGTCCATAGTTTCAAAGACTTTATTTTGCAAATTCATTTCAGCATATGGATTAGGAGGGTGTGGTCGTATTTGGTCGGTCGTGGCAATGGCTAAAGTGCGTACAGTGGGGGGGTGTCGTTTGCAACAGTAAAAACATCGGAAAGTTTTACTCATTCATTTGTAAGAGACTAAAACGTCTATTAATTGGCTGGGGGTTCGGGGGCATATATTTTCATAATTTAGAAACATAATCATAACAGTTGTAATCAGATTTCCTATATGCATACCGTACGTATGCATCGTAAATGAGGTTTACATTAGTTATAAAAATATAATACATTGTATATTCGTAATCAACATTTGTAACGGGGATCTTTTCATACTGTTCGTCGAGTGAGCTCTCCTTGTCTTTTCTAGCCAAGTGTACAAAGGATCACAAAAATCTCAGAACATCAAGTTTATATTAGTGCGAAGGAACACCACGAGGTGTTCGTAAGTTCCGATTGATACCGGCGCCATTTTGGGCGGGGCCGGCACAGTCCGGAAGCAGCATCAGGGGGAAATGTTTCCATTACTGGCAGTTTGGACCAGAGTCCTTTTCGGCAGTTCTAGAATTCACGCTAACAGAAGGTGTGGCAATGTCATGTTTGTTTCGTTGGCGATCGAAGCAGCCGTCCCTTACCGGAAACCTGCAAAGGCCGAAGGCTCCGCCGGGGACCTTTGTATGATCTTCAAGGCTGCGGAGATGCTGTCGGAGATGGGGGCTCGTGCTCCATGGGACAAATGTTCGAGTTGTATGGCTGGCCAAAGTTACTCTAGTGGCCGGGGCCCGCCTTCCAGCGGATCCAGACGCCATTTTGAGGCCCTACAGGGGCCACTCTCGTCGAGTTTGCAAGAATGAAAGAGACCCTTCGGAGTGAAAGGAAGAGGTCCCTGTTTTGTGAGAGCGGGACGTTCAGCTGGGGTGCAGCTGTGATGCCCCCACCTGGGGGGCGAGGGAGACTCGTTCACATCGTCTCCTTCTCCCAGTGCACTCCATGCCGCTCCTTTTCATCGCCCCGCATGAAGGCCTCTCCACATCCGGTGTTCCCCAAGTGCCACCATTGTACGTTCGGTGCTGCGCAAATACTGGGGTGCCACCATTGTGTGTTCGGTGCTGCGCAAGTACTGGGGTGCCACCATGGTGTGTCCGGTGCTGTGGAAGTATGGGCACCATCGCCTGACTGGGGGTGTTCGGCGCCGGGCTGGGGGCTGGGAAACCTCCTACCGGTGGAGGTGGGGGAGGCTCGTCCGCGTCGCCTCTCCCTCCCAGCCCAACTTGGACAAATTGTTGTGGAGGTACGTGCAGGACATCCCGCCGTCCAGGACTGCTGCGGCTGTGACGGAAGAGAAAAGGAAGAGGCGCCTCGCTCTCCTCTTGACATGTGGCGGGACTACCTTAGTCTTTCCAGGCCCGTTGCGGCCGGCCAAGGAGACATGTGGCGGGACTACCTGCAAATGCCCAGGCTGCGGGCTCCTGCCTCTCCTCCGGCTCCCCCATACGTTAAGATTTCCTGACCAAGAGTTGGCGGCGGGGCTCGCCTTATATGGGTTGCCGTTGGTTGGGCGTAGCCGTAACCCTGCCCTACTTTGGAAGGTTCCAGAATGGGGGGGGGGCGAATGTTCTGTTTGACTTCCATTTTCTACAGTTTATCGTTATTATTCCTTGTTTGTTGTGTTAAATTAAAAGTTCAAGTTTATTAATGTTCTACGGATTTTGTTTTATCATTTCTTTCTTTCCAGGTTGCTTTTATGCTAAGTTTCTGCTAACAGGGGTCGAGTAACACGGAAACACGTGTAGAGGGGTGACGCAGATTTGTACATTACATATACACGAACTCAGACGGGGGACAGTACAAGTACGACATACAAAGACCCAAGACAAATATAAAAACAGTTATTGGTCATAATTATCTCTTTCCGTCTGTGAATTTTAAACGAGGCTGGGTTCCCGTCTTGACATTGGCCGACCTAGGAGAACTTGATCATGCCGCTGAGATTTTCCTGGCGAAATCTGTGCCATCGGGCATAATCAAACGTGGTAGTTCTGTCTGGTCTGTCTATGTAAGTCGGGTTCTTCTCTGTCTCGCGCCTTTTCTCGTACTGTCGGTCTGTCGTTCTTGTCGGCCCTTTGCCTTTACTCACGCTCAGTAGAGTCAGGCATTGGGCTTTCCAGTGTCCGACATACCTACAAAAAGCGCATTGGTCTGACCCTAAGTCTGGTCGTCCTTTGTATAGTGTCGGGGGATAAGTTGTGGGTAGCGGTGTCCTGGGGTTGTCCTGTCGGTATATTTCCCTACTTGGTTTATCCTCGTCTTTTCTCTGTCGTCTCGTAGCCTCTCTGCACCACATACCGAGACTGTCGAGCATAATTGGCGTCGTCTTATTATTTCGAAGGGCTATTTCTAACGTTTCTATTTTATCAAGGTCAAAGGATCCTGCCAGTGGCCACTGTTTGTCTTGGCTATCTTCGGTATACCTGTGCCATAATTTATTATAAGCTATGGTGACTAACCCATAGTTTATGAACATGTCCTTATTAGGGGTGCCTTCTAGTGGAGCCATATGGTCCACCTCTAACACCCGGTCCGGGCTAAACAGGCTATTTATCAATGGGGAGAAGACAGACATGACGGCTCGTAACGAGGGACTAAAAAGTCAGCACTGCCTATCTTATCACTAGGTGCAAAGACTAGACAGAATATTTCTATTCTACACTGTTTGCAGGTAGTGAATACCTCATGGATCCAAAAAAACCAAAAGACCAACAAAATAACAATGGGGAGAATGAGTAGGACCGCAAAGATCTGCGTTACCTACCCTTTTCACTATCTGCAAAAAGGATGGTCTCTTCCCTGCTTGCAGACAGAGAATCTCCAGGAAACAATAGTTTGTGAACAACAGTTCAGTTTCAAGCAATTATTGAGTGGGGGAGAAAAAGAACAAGCACGGCTGCTACCCTACTTATCCTCCACTGCTTGCAAAGGGAGAGAGAGCCTGTTGCTTCTCCGTTTGCAGACAGTGAATCTCTAAATAAAAATAAACAAGGCAATACTAGTATTTTGAACAATCAAGCAATCAAAACAAATTCTTTCGCAACTTGTCGTGGCAACACGACCTTACCCGGACCATGTGGACAGTTTCCTGTCTTCCGAATCCAGCGCCCGATCGTCCTCTTTTTTTCTCGTCTTTCTCACGGCACTCCTGATGGTTCCCAGTCAGGACCGTAGATCACTCGAGAGAGGTCTGTTCGGAACTAGTGAAGTTCGGATGATCGGCTGCCAGACGAGGGTCTATTGGGCAAGAGCTCTCCCGATCGTTGCAGTCGTTCACTCTGTCGTCGGGACCTCTCCCACTGGATCCACGAGTCGCTGATGGGCCCCACGCTTGGGACGCCAATTGTAAAAACAGTTTCAATCGGGTCGGGGACAATCGATATTTGCCCGGCGGTATTGCCTCTGTGACCCTCTAGTTATTTAAATCAATGAAGAGGCAGGCGCTGGAGACTGGAAAGCAGGAAACAAGGTTTTTTATTCTCTCCGGAGGAGAACACAACGAAACGGACAGAAGGTATCGTTCTGAGGTGCTCTAACTGCATCCCGGAGGCCTGGCCTCTTATATCCACATTTATGACTTTATTGCAGATTACACATACATGTTTAAAGCTTTGATGTGCGGAAAAGACATTCTCGGAACTCCCCTTTGGGCCCGTTCCCACACACATTTACAGTTAAAGTCCCCACCCTAGTCACAACAGGTGATGAGCATCGCGCAGCTGGATAATCCGCCGATTCACGGAATGTGGGGAGTCTGATCGGATCTCATGGGGTGGGGGGGGGCTTTGATCAACCCGGGGGTTCTTTGATGGGGGAAGCTTTCTATTGTACGGGGAGGGGCAAGGATGGTATCGACAGAGCTGGGTGTCGGCTTGGGAACGGGGAGGACAAAACGGGCTCACGGGGAAAAAGGGGGTTTGCATCTAAGGGCCGGAGATCATGAAAGGAAAGCAGGGAGGTGTCGCGCTGGGAACAGGATGAGGGCCGGGGGCAGAGCAGCGCCGAAGAGGGGTTTATGACTCAAGGCAGGTGCAAGCAGGGGGTGGTCAGCGTGCAGGCTTAGTGAAGGCAAAGGGCTATGTCAGGGGCCAGCGGCATGCAAAAGGGTTTGTTCTGATCGGGACATCTTAAAATGGCGGGCGCGTACGACAAAGTGTGGCATCAGGGGAAGTGGCAAGATGGCGCAGATAATGTTCACCAAAACGCACTAATTTTCCACAGCGAAACTGACCATCGCTAAAAATAGCCTGTTGCTGGGCAGGGTATAGGTTCATTGGCATGGAGGAAGGACGAAAGGGCACGCTGACCACGAGGCCGCATGTTCATAGATAATGGAAGCCACCAAATATGAAATGGCCCCCGTACATTTAGGACAAGTTAACAGAAAAGTTTGTGTAGCTGAGCTAAACGCTAACTCAGGTACTGCCAAATTACGACAAATGTATTATTCTGTATTGTACCATATTCTGGAAAGACAGAATACACAAAACAAATGAACACTAACTAATTGAATTTTGAGCACTTTCGTGTAAATTTAGAACTTCTGATAATAGTGCATACAGCCAACTCTATGAAACCTACAAAATAGGTAAGGTGTTTATTAAGGGATGTACACAAGGAAAAGGCAGTGTAATGGTACATCAGACGAAGAGGCTTTCTAGAGATACATCAGGGAGGCACCCTCCAGAACCATCTAGCACCATCAGAACCTGGGACCACTGGCACATTTGTTGTAAGTGCTCCCTGCCATAGTACATATCGCCAGGAACTAGGTGTGGACCTTTTACATGTTTCCTTCTTTCTTTTATGATATTTCCTAGCTTATGCATCCAGCTTTTTAAAAAGAAAATCCCCAGTCCTAATGATGACCATTTTTCTTGTTAAGGTCCAGAAGCCATCAACTTTTATTCCATGAACAAGCTCCCTTACAATATTTGTAATCTGAATAAGACTGAATACATAATGACAAATATTTTTCTGGCACAATATGGAGTAACTTACTCTGCTATATACACACAAATTACTTTTTTTTTTTAATGTGTGTTTGTCACCTGTGAGCACTTTTTAACACTCTATATGTGCCTAAATATGTTTCACTTCTCATTAAAAATTAGTTGATATATTGTATACCAAGCATGGGTTTGTTCCGTGCATTTACTTAATATTCGTTTAAAAGTACCTTCTTTCTCATTCATTGTATTTATGACATAGATTGTCCTAATGAGTGAAATATGACCAGTTATCCTCATTCAGTGAGATCAGTTATGTCCGACCCAAGTATATGCGCTATGTGTTTGGGTTGAGGTCGGTTGCGCTCTGACAATCTGCTGACAAATTAGGTAAGCAATATGTCTTCTTCCTCCTCCGGATCCATGTTTTTTGCCATATGACCAGATGCAATGGTCAAGTTATTGGTCTTTATCATCCAGGGAAACTTCTTCTACCTTCTGCCAGGCAGACCCTCACAAATTGTTTTTTCTTCCTCTGCCCTTTTCAGCAGACTGTCCCAAGTGCTACGCATGTGGTGT
This sequence comes from Lissotriton helveticus, assembly GCF_964261635.1. Lineage (NCBI taxonomy): Eukaryota > Metazoa > Chordata > Amphibia > Caudata > Salamandridae > Lissotriton > Lissotriton helveticus. The sequence continues at coordinate 826,316,141 of NC_136057.1, forward strand.
TTGGATGTTGTTCACCCCCACATAATCAACACGTTGGCTGGTTCTCGGGGTCAGTTTTAATTCACTTCACTTAACTTTTATGGGGGCTTCCATAAAATTGCATCACATCTCTGTTTTTATGATCCTAGGTTCACTTGGTTCTTCCTTGAAGGTCATGCTGGCATTGGCACACCCCATTTGTTGGGCCGTTCATTTAGCAGTACGTGTGATCTTCCAAGTATGAGGGTAGCATCAAGTGTCATTCATTGTTCCCTGAATATCAGTCTGTGTGACAGAGATAAGTGGCACATTTGTATTAGCTGTTCTTCCAGTTCCATTGCTGATTAAGCATATTAACAGGTAACAGCAAGTTTTCTTAAACATGCTTATAAACAATCTAATGCCTCCACTTTGTTCTGCTATATTATTTGATTTATTACATTTATTGCCCTATTTTCTGACAGATGAAAATAGTCTATTGTGGTTTTCATTTAGTCGGAATTCACTTCTGAGGGTTATAATATCAAGTTGGTCCACTCCTTACTCAAGCTTCGTCACTGGATGTTGCCTCCCTCCATTTCAGATACCCCACCCACAAGCCCTTTCTTTTTTGCGATTTTGACGTCTTTCCCTATCCAACTTACACTTTTGATTCACTGTTAACAACCATTCATACCCAATGGGAGGCATCTCCGATAACCATTTACTACAGATTTCCCTTCTGGCTATAAGTATAATACTAAGGGCCCGATTCCGATGTCGGAAGGAAAGCATCCTGCCCGAATCGGATTTGTAATGCTTTCCGTATGACTTGACTGCGAGCCCTCCATTCGACGTAGTACCATGCATCCCATGTGAAACACAACTGAACTGTACGGAACGCTATCATTCGGAACAAAGGCTCCATAAACCACATCGATGCGAGCAACTCGTTTGTAAACATTCAACATTTGCATGCCGGTCACGAGTCAGACTGGTATCAACACGCATTTAGTTGATGTTGCAGGAGAATCGGTTACAGAAATGTGTATGAAATATCAATGGGGGGAGTCAAAAACACCCAAATAAAGCATTGGCAAATCATAAAAAAATAATAATAACTAAAACCACACCCACAAATGCACCTACATAAAGGGCTAACACCATGACCATGATCATTTCCCACTAATGCCAATACTCACAAGGAGCATGCACCAGACATTCCTTGGTCTCTGCCTCACACACTCACACGTCCAGCACAGACACCATTTCATTAAAAAACATGTGCACCTTTTTACTGATTCACACTAACCTTCACACTCACCCTCACCTTCACACTCTCCCTCATCATGTCCGAAAGGAAGCATCCAAGTTTTACTGATAAGGAGTTGGAAGTGCTTCTAGATGAGATTGTCAGAGTAGAGCAGCAGTTATTTGGTAACCTAGTCCAACAGCCCCCTTGCACATAGAAATAGGATGTAGGATAGGATAGTTAACAAGATGAATACTCAAGCACCTTGCTTGCACACAATGGAATATATCTGGACCGAGTGCTATGATGTGTGAAGCAGGGTCAAGAAGCTGATGGCCATGGAACTTTTCCAAAGCCGGCGGTTTCCCTCCTGCACAACCTGTCCACTTCACCTCCTGGGAGGAAAAGGGGCATTATATCCTTCCCCCGGAGGACGTCTATGGATTCCGAGGATCTCAAGAGTCTGGTGAGTACACAATCCACATTCAAATAAAGTTTAATCACACCTTTAGCGACAGCATTTCAAAGGAGACAGTTAAACTAAGGCCAGTTTACAAATACAAAATGTACTAGATTCTAATAGCTTGTGATGTATGTCATACTTTCTACAAAAATACCTCAAATTACATTGATAATGCAACAAACTATAACCATGTACATACTTCTCAAAAACTCACAGATAGGTCATTTGCTCCAAACAATAGCACCAGTGTCAGATATCTTGGCCCGGTACTTTTCCACTCACTCACAGGAAAGCACAGTCCCCACAGACATACTGGGATTATGCCAGCCTCTCAGTCAGTGGGAAAGTACCAGTACCATGTTTGGCACTGCTGCATGCTGTCTGTAGCACAAGGCCTGATGGGAGTTGTAGTCAAGTTAAACTATATGCAACAGTCACAGACAACTCTATATTATCTTCCAGTCACTGTCAGGTAGATGTAGGCCCAGCTGACCTGTTTGGGTAGTGTGGGAGGAGGAGTGTTTGCACTGACTACATCACCAATCAGGCTCTGTCCCACACACACACCTTCACATATAGACCAACAAGGCCACCTGGAAGAGTGGTGTCCTGACTATGATTGGAAGTGTACTTGCATGATGGCTGACACCTGTGCATGGTGTTAGAGTTGTCCACAACTCCTATCATGGCCTTGTGCTCCTCACACAACTACCCAGGGTCAGCCATCTTGATAGCACAGTTTCCATTCAGCATCATGAATAGCATAGATCCTGGTCTGTGCTGGCCGTTAAGGTGTGAGTTGGACAGGGCGTGATGGGTGGTGAAGTGAGTGCAAACACTCATCCTCACACACAGACCAACAAGACAATATTTAAATGAGTTTCGATTAAAATCAGTTATAATGTACTGGCAAGGTGTTTGGCCCTGCAGATTGATGTTTTGAGTTCAAGGCACTGTTGGTGAGCAGTGGACAAATCAAACTCCTATCACCAGTGTCAGACATCTCTGAAGCACATTGCCAATCACTGTCAGGAACGTAGACTCACAGTTAAGATATTTAGTACGTGTAGGAAGGTGTGTGGAGTACAGCGCATCATGGGAGATGGAGTCATGGCAAACAATCCCACTCACAAACTGCAAAAACAGACCACCAAGAACCATGCATATCTGATGATGATTAGAACTCTACTGACAAAATGGCTGACACTGGTGACATCTGCCTGTACAACTACGCACTGCTTGTAGCCACATAGGCACCAGTCATCACTGTCAGACAACTTGCAAGTACATTCAAACTCCTTGTCAGGGAAGCAGAGTTACAGGTAGCCATTTGCTAATTGGTGGGAAGCTGTGTGTGGGCCAAGGCATCATGTGACTTGTAGACATTGAAAATACTCAACCACCCACCCAGCCATGCAAACTTCCCATGGCATATGCTTACATTACAGTGAGGAAAAGTGTACTGACACGGTGGCTGATACAGCTGCATAGTGTTGATCTTGAAACCAACTTCCATCAAGGCCCTATGCAAAAAACATCATGCAACTGTGTCAGCCATCTTGTTAGTACACTTACATTCACTGTCAGGTAGCCATTGCCACAGATGAGCTGCTTGTACTGGTTGGAAGGAGAAGCATCTGCCAATGCCAAATCTACCATCATGCTTTGGCCTCCACACACCTTCCTACATAGCCAAAATAGCATATATGGGACTCTACTTACCAGACAGTGAGTGGCAATGTGCTGTCAAGATGTCTAACACTTCTGCATGGTGTCTGGAGCATAAAGCCTTGATGGGTTTTGCAGTCAAGTAAACCAGATACCAGTGTCAGGTATATGTCTGTGACAATTGTGGCTATCCCCAGAGGGTTTAAAATTACCAGGGTAGACAGGAAGGCGGGCAGGGGGGAGGCCTAGCAGTGGTATACAGAGACTCTTGGACGCTGGTCCACGAAGTCTCCTTAGGAATTGAAGGGGGTGAATTCTTGGATTTTTCTATCTCCCTCACCCCACATTTCACTCTCGGGGGGACACTTGTCTATAGGCCCCCGGGCTCCTCTGGAGCGTTCCTGAAAGCTCTTGATGAGATCATTGTCTCTAGGGCCTTACGTTTCTCCAGCTTTTTATTACTGAGGGATTTTAATATACATTTTGACTGCCCGTCCGGGGCTGATACAATTGAACTATCGGACTCCCTGAAAATGGCACAACTTACCCAATGGACTAACTCCCCCACGCATATTGGGGGGCATATCCTCGATCTGGTATGTTCTAATTTTCCTCTGCCCAGCATCCATCCCTTCCAAATGCCCTGGTCAGATCCTTTCTTGATCCAGTTTTCCTGGTTCATTGCAAAACCCATGATTTTCATAAAATCCCCTCAAAGCAGACCCTCTCAGAGGATTGACGCTTCTGTCTTCGGCAGGGTTCTGTCCAACTCCCGGCCTGCTGCCAATGTGACATTGGAGGGAGCTATAATGAACTTTACTAACTGGATTGCCCAGGCGGTGGAGTTTGTTACTCCCCCCTCCCCGGTAGGCGTGTTAGAAATACACCGTCTAAACCGTGGTACTCCAGCAGCCTTAGAGCATTAAATACTCCTGTAAAAAACTAGAACGTTGTTGGAGGTCAAATTACTGCCCATTGGCGAAAGCTGCACTTAGAAAGGCCCAGAGGGAGTATTATGGAGCCATTAGGGAGGTCAAGGGCCTTTTCTACGCTGAGCGTATTGCTAGCTCCAGAAACAACTCAAAGGAAATATTTTCCATCGTACAGAGTTTCCTTAATCCTAGTGCAGAGCAGATGGATCTGCCTGTTTCGGCAGAATGGTGTGAGCAATTGTCAGATTTTTTTATCAACAAAATCCAAGCTATACAGGATTCTTTAGGGTCAGACTGTATTGGCCAGGACGTCGCCCACACCCCAAGTCTACCTGGTCCCCCTCTGCCTGCTCCCTCACTAACAGCATTCCTGCCGATTACTTTGAAGGACTCTTTATCTATTCTCTCATCCCTCAAATCCAGATCTCCCTCTGATCTGTGCTTTGCTCGGCTGCTTGCCGAGGTTGCCGAGGTAGTCAATCCAGAGGTCAATGGTATTTTAAATCTATCACTCCAGACTGGCATTGTTCCCAAGGCCTGGAAGGAGGCTAAACTTATACCACTTCTGAAAAAGCCTTCCTCAGATCCTAATATACCTGCCAGCTATCGTCCTATCTCTCTTCTTCCGGCGGCGGCCAAGATATGTGAGAAAGCAGTTTTTAGGCAGCTATCCACTTTTGTTGAGTCATCAGGTGCGCTTCATCCTGCTCAATCTGGCTTTAGAGCCTCCTATAGCACCGAGACCGCTCTTGTGGAAATATCAGAAGCCATAAGAGAGTGTTTGGATGGGGGCGGCAGAGCGGCCCTGATTTTTTTAGACCTATCTGCTGCCTTCGACTCGGTACCCCACCAACTACTCCTTTCTAGGCTCTCTCACATTGGCGTGTCTGGTCAGGCTTGGAAGTGGCTCGAATCCTCCCTGGCTGACCGTTCTCAGCAGGTCTGGATGCCTCCTTTTTCTTCCACCTAGAGGATAGTGGCTACTGGAGTTCCGCAGGGTTCGACTTTGAGCCCCCTGCTGTTTAATGTTTATGTTACCCCTTTGATTTTTCTTGCAGAGGAGCTGGGTGCAAAAGTCATCGCTTATGCTGATGACACTCAGCTCCTCTTTACCTGGAAGGAAGATGAAATATCTTCTTCAGCAGCTCAGCGCTGCCTGGCAGCGGTCTTTGGTTGGTTGGCCCGGGCACAACTAAAGTGCAACGAGGGTAAGTCGGAGGTTCTCCTCTATGGCCCTTTTCCGCCGTTCTTTAACGAGACTCTGTGGCCCCCAGAGTACCCCCAGCCTGTGTCATCCGGCGTTCCTGTTAAAAACCCGGGGATCTGGTTTGAGGAGAACCTTAGATTTACTGCTCAGATAAAGCGACTGGCTGGGGTATGCTTTGGTATCTTAAAATCTCTCAGGAAATTTTTTCCTCTGCTACCCTGATCTGCCAGGGAAATGGTCACTCGGGCACTTATTCTGTCCCGTATTGACTACGCCAACGGCTTGTACGTTGGACTCCCGGGTTATCAGTCAAAGAAACTGCAAGTAATACAGAATGCAGCGGCCAGGGTTTTGTTGCAAATCCCTGGCTGCGCTAGCATGAAGCAACATCTGCGAGACCTGCACTGGTTGCCTGTTGTCCACCGGATTCAGTTTAAGGCCCTTACGCTGGCCCACAGAGCCTTACATGGTCTCGGCCCGGTTTACCTCCAGAGGCGTTTTTCCTTCTACACGCCTCGTAGAAACCTCCGCTCTACCACTCTGCACCTGATCAGCGTCCCCCGCTTTCGCAGGGTTCGGTTAGGGGGTAGTTCCCTCTCTGTTAAGGCTGCGGAGGCCTGGAATGCTCTGCCCCTGGAGCTGCGTAACATCCAAGACACTACCTCATTTAAGAAACAGCTGAAGACTTTCCTTTTTAACCTTCCCTCCTAAATTTACTGCTCGTTGTTATGGTTCACCCCCGCGCCGGGACACTCTTGAGTATCCGTGCGCGAAATAAATGTCTAATAACATAACATAACATAACAATTTGTCTCACAATTAGGTAAACATAGTACATGCTGGTCTGTTTGATGTGGGTTGAAAGGTGTACATAGGACAGGGCCTTAAGCAATGTGTAGTCATTGAAAAGACTACTCCTCCCATACAGACTAGCTAACTCCACCTAGCCTAAGCCACACTCAGAGTGAGGGGAAGTATACTAGCAAGATGGCTGACACTGTTACATGGTGTTTGGAGCACAGGTCCATGATGTGAGTTGCATTAATGTCCAAAACCATGCACCAGTACCAGGCAGCCACACTGCCAGTACATTTACCCACACTGTGAGGTAAATATAGGCACACAGGAGTCAGCATGTCTGGGTAGAAGGAGGTGTATTTGCAATGGCTACAACTCACATCAGGTCTTGTCATACACAAACTCATCCCACCCTGCCCAACTGGCCTAACAAAAACTCTCCTTACTTGTCAGTGAATAACAATGTACTGACAAGATGTTTGACAATGTGGACTGGTGTTTTTAACTCAAGTCCCTGTTTGGATGTTTACAATAATCAGACATCAGGCACAAGTGTCACACATCTCAATCTACTCCCAATCACCTCACGGAAAAACTTCTGACATGTGGTTCTATTTTTACTGTGTGGGAAGAGTGTATGAAGGACAGAGCCTGGTGGGAGCTGGAGTAATGTTAAACAATACTACATCCACCACGAACGTTTTCCGCACAATGTTTTTTCTGGAATTTTGATTCACATTTAACACTATGCACCAGTATCTGTAGCATTGTCAGAACACTTACCATTGCTGCCAGATAGCAAAAGTCACAGAGGACTGTGCTGGGCTGCTGTGAGGAGGAGCATTTCAAAATCCTACTAATCACTTGAGGCAGTGGACAACAAACACCTTCATCAACATTACAAACAGACCAACATGAACTAATCGTCCACACAGTGATTTTGACTTTACGAGCAGGATGCATGGCACGGGGCATTGGTGTCTGACTTTTCAACAAATACCACTATTGACTTGTGCTCAAAACACCAGGCACCAGTGTCAGCCAGAACTGTCAGTAGACATCCACACACTTGCAGGAAAACATAGTTCCATGGGTGCTGAATTTGCATGCAAGAAAGAGTGTGCATAGTACATGGTCTGATGGGATGTTTGTCTGTCCATTGTAAACACCCATCTGCAGAAACAGCCATATAAGACCACTAAAAACTGTGCTTACCTGACAGTGAGTGGACTTACTAATATGAAATGGCAGGGACTGTGGCATGCTGTGTGGTACACAAGGTCATGAGGCAAGTTGTCAACAAGTCAGAGACAAGTCTTCAGTTACTGACAGCTATTCATGACATTTGGACACAATGTGAGCTAAGCTTATGTCCTGGTTGCCTGTTAGCACTGGGCATGAAGGTATATGTATGAGTGGCAATGATGTGACTTGGAATAACAGCAAACACTTCTGCACACACAGCACAACCACTTCATTGTGGGCGATATTTATCTCTCTGTGAGTTGCAAGATGGCAGACACTGGTGAATGTTGTCTGAACCTATCACAACTGCCACATTTGCCTATGTGCCACAAAGACCAGCCAACATAGACAAATATCTTTCACATACCCTCACAAACATAAGTTTCACAAATATACAACAATCACTCAAACATCAGTTAATCATAGTTCTTTGGCACAAAATGGTATAAAGGTAAGATTGTGAAATCATTTGACCATGGAGTCAATGTACAAAGTGCATGATCTGTGTAGACACAAAGTTAAACTGTCACACAAATTTCATACTCACAGCTGTTTACACGTGTAGAATGAGATGGAAGCAAGAAGCACCTCAATCACTCCATCCCCACAACTATTAAGCTATGTAAACAGAATGTGAGCGTGTAGGCAGACACACCAATGTGACTGATAAACACATGTACTAAAACCAGTACACATGCCCAAAAAGAGTACACACAAAGGGCGAAAAAGTGTATTTATCTCACTGTAAAAGTAGATATGTAGACAATCTAAACACACCTGTGTCTTTCACAGGGTGTCAATAACCAGTCAATGTCTTCCAACATGTAATGTAAATTTAAAACAACAGGCACATTAATGCACATACCTGGACATGTCCATCAATCCCCCTCTTGTCTCAGAAACAGATTCATCACAAAAAAAGGTCTGCATCAAGGAGTCCAATCTATTTACAGTTACTTATCATGAGCCTTGTTAGCCTATGTAATGTGTAAGATTTGAGGGGCAGTGGACATTCACATCAGTAATTTTTTTATATTTGTATATGCAGTGCCAGCTGAGGAGTACACTGGAACCATCCAGGACAGCAAGGCCCAGACCTTCCGGTATGGGACACCCCAATGGCAGAAAGACCCCGATCCTCTGCAAACACTACAGCCTCAGCTGCCAACCCCGAGCTGACCCCAGCACAGCATCCCAGGAGACCAACAACACAACAGCAACACGGAGCACTCTGGAGTTGCCCAACAACACCAATCACAACAATGAAGGAGGCTCCGTGTTGACTGTGCCAGCACCAACTCATACTACTCCTGTGGGTAGGGTGGTGGGAGGAGTCATGTGGACCAGCAACATGAATAACCCTAGGCGTAGGACTACGCTATGCTCACGGAGTATGCGTCGTTTGCGCAACTACGCGCCACGCGAATTGCAGTAGCACAGTGCAAAAATGCATAGCGTGGTGGACATTTTTTGCTTGCTCAAGGTCCTCAACGTCAAGTTGGCGACCGCGAGCGAGCAAAGTAACATCTCGGCAAGACTTTTTCCTTGTTCGCGATCAGCAACATCAAGTTGCCGATCGCAAGCATGGAAAATAAACTTCCCGGCACGATTCTCAACGCGAGGAGGTCAGGTTTCTCATTGCGAGGTTTCGCTTATGATCGCGACCGCTCGCAATGAGAAACTACCAGTCAGCGTTGAGAAAGCTGCCACTCGAGTACAAATCTACTCAAGCTGCAGAAAACGACCGCTTGCACTGTGTAAGATGCAGTTTGCAATAATTGCACAGTGTGGACAAGCATCCGGCACTGTGCAATCAGTGTGAACAGCATTTTCCCTACTGCACTATGCAGTTCACGTAGCTAGGCATAGCTTGCATAGTATGTAGTGCACTTCATGTAACTACGCGTAGCGCTACTACGCGAACTAGGCCCAGGGTTAAACATGAAGCAGCTGGTGCAGCTGATGTGGAGCCCCAAAACCTCTCCAGACACCAAAATGTGTATGAGGAGTCACAAGGAGAGATGGTCCAGGTTATAGGGATCCTCAGGACTATGCAGCAACAGCAGGCAGACCAAAATGAACAACTGAACATGTTCATGTCAAAAAAGGATGAACAGACTGTGGTGTACACGGACATTGCCTCCTCCCTCCACCAGATTGCACCAACATCTCCACACCTCCATGTGTGCCTACCCAACACCAATGCTACAACATCTGCAACAGCCACAGTGAGGGATGTGGACTCTGGCAGAGAGACCCCTGCACCGCAGCTGCCTGCACCTGAGGTTCCCCCAGAAAAACGTGGAGTTGGTCGACCTAACAAGAAACAGTGGTAGACAGATGCCCATGCATCACACCCAGGAAGTGACTACCTGCTCGTGATATCCTTCATTGTTTGCCAAGCATTCACTTTCTTTACTATCACAGAACTCTCCCACATTCTCTAGAGGGTCTAAGTTGGACAATGAACTCACGTAACTGTTCATCTACTTTGGAATACCTCATCTAGAAGCACTACCAACTGCTATCTGCACTTATACAAGCTATTTTTTGCTGGTTGATGACACCACCATGATGAGCACTGATATCTTCACATTATGCACTAAAATAAATCACTCTGCTCCAAAAAATGTGCTAATGTTGTTACTTTGAATAACAAATGTAATTACTATAATGATGTTGAAAAAGGCAAAGAAAAAAGTGTGAACAACATTGGTAACACATCACTTTGAAGGAGTAAATTAGTGGCTTGTGAGTATATGTACATTGTCACAGCATGAGAGAAGGACACAACGAGGTCATGGCACAACCCATTACATTACAGATGCAATGCAAGTATATTGCTAAAATAAAATAGCACCATTTCCATACACAATAACAACATTTTATTTAGCATAACAGTGCATCATGGAGCATGTTTAGTTTAAAAGTAACCTTTGGATGTGTGAAAACACACAAGGGACGGATCATTGTGTAGCATAGGTTTATTTCCCTGACACAACCTGGCACATTAACCCAATTTCAATGTACATCACAGAGTAAGAAAATGCTGTAAAGTGAAGAAAAGTATCCATCTGTCAAAAAGGAAATGTGTGCCATGGATTTACAAACAAGTCCAGTGTTAGAGTAGTTCAAAACCTCAGGTGTCTGGTGAGGTCACAAATTGCATGGTTGACACTGAAAGTATCCTGGTAAGGGGAAACATAGAACAGAGTTAGGCAAACAGGACTAAGCCTCTTCAATTTTGATAACAATGTCAGCTGAAGCACAAGAATGTCAGTGTGAACACTTCCTACGATTCACGGAACACTGTACATCTCAATTTTTTCATCTTACAAACACTTATCATGCAACTAACATCTCGTCAATTTTCATACACTCACAAACATACATAAACAATGTGCATCAGCAACACAACAACAAACACTTGGGGGTACTCCCCTACTTTCATTGCATACCTAAACTCATGTGAAGAAGTTGTTGATAAGCTCTATCCTCAAATCCATGCCACCATCATCATACCCGCTATAGTCATGTTCCAGTCCAGGATCCTCCCTCCCTGACGGATGCTGGTCTCCATCGTCCTGTATAAGTTGAATTTCCCTCCGTATAGCCAGGTTGTGGAGCATGCAGGAAGCAGTGATAATGTTGCACCCCTTCAATGGTGCCTATTGTAGGGCTCCTCCCGCCCGGTCAAAACAGCAGAATCTTGTCTTCAGAGGCAAAAACACCGCTCAATTACTCGTCGGCTTCTACCATGTACCTCATTATACCTCATTTCGGTAGGGGTGACTGGGTTACGTAGTGGCGTCAGTAACCAAGGTTGGTTGGGGTATCCAGAGTCTCCTACATTCAAAACAGTAAACTAGATTCTGTAGTTGGTTGTCAGACCATTATCAGACATACAATCTACACACAACACAGCACACATATGTCACATCACCTACCGACAAGACAAGCATGGTCATGTTGTGCCCGTGACATCAAACAGGGAATGGCACAATTCCTCATGATGTAAGTTTCATGTGCAGGTCCAGGGAAACGTGCACAGACGTAGAAGATGGACATATCTGCCTAACAAACCACTTGGGCATTAATTTAATCGAGTGGTAATGTTTGCGTTTATGATACACTACCTCATAAACCTGTGGCAGCACCAATGCAGTGTGTGTGTGCCATCAAGGGAGCCAATTATATGGGGTACCTGTCCCAATGTAGAAAATGCCCCCTTTATGTCTCCAAATTCTCCAGGTGCTGGAAACTTTATGTATTGGCACATATAATGCTTCAATGCAGCCAAAAAATCTCACAGAACAAGGCTGAATATGGTTTGTGACATCCCACCAGATGTTGACACTATGTATTGAAATGCACCAGTGGCAAAATAATGTAAGGCTGTCATAACCTTCACTTTGTCCGTCAGTGCAGTTGGGTAGGTCCGAACAGGCTGTAGATGAGGTGACAAATGCGCAGTCAAGTCTTCATTGATTGGCCTTGTGAAGCGGTACTTCCTGAGGGTGTCACGTTCTTTCATGGTCGCCAGGTCTGGAAAGGTCCAGTGGACTGCAGGTTGTCTGTGATACCTGTGTGTAGAGTATGAACACAGTTGGTGTCAAGTCACAATGTACCAAGCAACATGCTTAGAGACAAAGAGAACATGAAATGTGAACACAACTGAACCTACAGATCCTTCAAATACATGATGTATTTATTGTTCAAATTACCTTATATACATATCCCAGCATCATTACCATACACAGACATGTTATCATGGTATGGTGACACAGCAATTATATTGGTATAATGTAAAAGTCACTAGTTTCTGACATCATGATTGTCTGAAAAACAGCACATTTTCCAAGGATCAAGAGTTAAAAGAAGTCACTTTAAGGTTTTCAAAAATGTTACATGTCCAATAATAAGACAGAATAGGAACATGTAATTCAAGAGATGTGTAACACCTGATATACACATCATCTCGAATATGCAGTCATGCCCAACACTGTCACAGGTTGGACACTGTCATTCATTTATGTCTACTTTACACATGAATTTGAAAACACAGATTATTTTCAATGTAGTGGATTTAGAAATATGTAACAATACCATACACTGCAGTCTGGGGCACACAGATAGACTAGTAATTCACATTGCACAAACCAGATCAGCATGCATAATGATTTCACTGTCCAATCATCCAATGGTAAAATCCTTAGCCATTACTTACACAACAGACATCTACAGTCTGAGATTTTTTTTAATGTGCAATTGGTCATACAGGACCAGGTTTGAATACTGTGCTTGCAGAGCGATCTGCAGTTCAGCAAGCCTCTCCGGAAGCTCCTATTACATGTCCCGCTAGCAGGTTCTCTCCTTCCCTTAAAGGAGCATTTCCGGCAGTCTTGGAGTGACAGTACCTCCATAGAGTGCATGCATGTCTCTGGCAGGGGTGGCCGGTGGTCTAACAGATCTTGTCGCCCATAGTGGTACTTGGTGCGCACAATTTGAGCAGGGGTCGTGGCCCCAGGCCCCGTCCGGCCGTGGACGGGCGCAGGCGGGCTTGACTTTGGCGCGACTTTGGCGCGCTTCCATCACGCCCGCTGCACGCGCCCGCTGCGCGGTCGCCTTCCCATACACATATAAGACGGGGAGGGGGAGGGCCAGCTAGAGCACTGACCTCACTGCTCTGTGCCCAGAAGTGTTGGGCTCCTCCTCACCCTCCGCAACAAATGCCCAGAATGGAGGGGGCGGACCGGGGCGGGAGTGCAGGAGGTGAGTGACCCCCCCTGAACTATTCTTCAGCCCAGTGTCAGAATACACACAAGGTTTAAAAATTAATTTCCAGCTAAGTGCAATGACAGTCGCAGAGCCTGCCCGCAATTTTTCGCTCACACCATGTGTTTAACAAGCATTACAGTCGCTTACAATTTTAAAAACGCTCTCAAATCAGCGCCCACAGTGCAAGCACGTAGCTCACAAGCGAAGGGAGTTAGCCTCTGCCACCGGCTTCCTCCTCTCCAATGGTGGGAAAGGTGGGAAGTAATGTATTTTTTATTTATGAATTATTAATTATTTATTAATTCATTTGACTTAATTAATTAGTAATTATTCATCGTAATTGTGTAATTAGTTTTAGGTGTGTTGTGGATATTAAAGTGTTAAAGATTGTGTAATCAATGAATGGTTATTATCTTGTTTTGATAATAATGTATTTTAGATTTATTATTAATTATGTGAATTATGGAAATACATTTTAATAAAAATGTTGATGTCTTTTTTAGTGGTGTGGTGTTATAGTGAAGGAAATAAAATAAATACATTTATGTTTTAAATGATTTGTTTGTGAATATTTGTTTTTTTTAATAAATATTGTTTATGAATGTATGTATTATTTTTTTATTATCATATTTGAAGGTTTTTATTATATGTAATTAACATTATAATATGAGTTATTTTATATATGTTTAATATGTTTTTTTAATTGTTGAAATGTTGTTAGTCATTTTTGTTTTTCTGCTATCCAGCACTTTCCCTACTGTTGCACTCACTAGAGTGGGATTAGTAATTGTTACCCCTCTGCTATCTGGCACTTTCCCTACTGTTTCACTCACTGGAGTGGGAATAGTAATTTTTACTCCTCTGCTATCCAAAACTTCCCCTACTGTTGCACTCGCTGCAGTGGGAATAGTCATTTTTATATATATTTTTATTAATTATAACACAAGAGTAAAAATATACATATTGGGCATCACTCGGAGGAACATATCGTAATGGTGGACGGGCAAATCAATTAGGAAAATACACAACAATTATAGGCATCCGAAAGACATCAATAGCCGCGTAGGGCAGAGGTGAAACAATACGTTACAGTCAACCTAAGCAAACATCAGCGAGTCCCGCCCACTCAGAATACAGGATATGAAGACCAGACACTCGATACCCAAATATGAGAATAAAAATCAGGAGAATACGCCACATCTCTTGTGAAGAAGGGAAAAGGGAAAAAGAAAGGTCATAGAACAAAAAAAAGGAAAAATAACAAACCCCCCCTCAACCCCCCACCCTGCACCCCTGCGGATGGCTACGACCTAACCCACTAGCAGCGTGCCCGTCGCCCACTAAACTAACCCCAAGGAAGGGAAAAGATGGAGGAGGGAATTTCGTAAAAGCAAACACACCCCCGGTCTCCCGTACCCCCCGCCAGCAGTGACCACCCCGAGACATAATCGAACCAACATTTAGCAAAATATACAAACCAATCGGGGGAGTATAACAAAGCACCACCCAACTCCCAGCACAGTACATGTGACAATCCCGGCATTGAGTCAAGCCATATTATCAAGTCCAAGCTCTCAAGTTCAACCCTGACCAGTACGGTATTTCGGGAGAGTCTCTTTCACTCGAACCACCATCACAAAGGAAAAGGCGGAACGTTCATTAAAGTACACATCAGTGTTGCAGGATCGACAAAAGGATAGAAAGTCACGATAGCCACAAAACGAGTGAGGGAATGTGTCCAGAAATAGCAAATCTCCCCAACAGTCACTTTGGAATTTGTCACAGCACAGAAGACTGTCCATATCTGTGCGAGGCGGCAGCAGGATCGAGCAGGGAACGATAGCGACAATCACGGGCTCACTGAGTGTGAATTGGGGGCCGACAAAGCACATTGAATCCAGGTTCTGCCCGGGGACCTCGATCTCTGGCGTACATTGCACCGCTGGTACCACAGATGTATTAGGACTAAACGGAGAGTCATGTGCCGGTCCCAAGAAACTGTCCACTTGCACGATCAGTGTCCGGAATACAGCGGTGGATTGTGAATGGAGCGCCTCAATGGCGGCAATAGTCATTTTTACCCTTCCCTTATCCACCACATTCCCTACTGTTTCACTCACTGGAGTGGGAATAGTAATGTTTACCCCTCTGCAATTCAATATTTCCCCTACTGTTGCACTCACTGGAGTGGAAATAGTAATTTTTTTCCCCTCTGCTATCAAATATTTTTCTTACTGTTGCACTCACTGGAGTGGGAATAGTAATTTTTACCCCTCCACTATCTAATACTTTCCCAACTGTTGTGCTCACTTGAGTGGTAATAGTAATTTTTATCCCCTCCACTATCCAACATTTTCCCTACTGTTGTATTTATAGTGTTGCGAAATGTACATTTGTTTTTTGTTTTAATAGTTTAATGTTTTGGTTAATTATAGAATGTTTTTTTATTTAAAATTATTGATATATGTATATATTTATATAAAAGTTTAAAAAATTTATAAAGTTAGTAGTTAATACATTATTTATAAATTATGTTTGTGTGTTTATATTTTCTAAATTAAGTTTATTTTGTATATTTAGTCAAAATGTATATTACATTGTGTTCATTTTGTTAAAGATAAATTAATATTTTATATTTTTAATATATATTACTTCATTGTATTTATATTTTTAAATCAATATTTTTTGTATGTATATTTTTAACTTCAATATTTTTACTATCAATATTTTTACTATCGATATTCTATCAGTGAACCAGACCTGACACATCCATGCAGCGAGGCAGTGGTGTGTCAGAAAAACTTGCTCAGCTATACAACAGTTTAAAATAACATGGATGTGCCATATTTGTGGTACAGTGCACCATGTAGTAAGGTCCCAAGGTGTGTCAAAAATATTGATGCATCAATGGGATGGATGGCGCGGAGAAAAGCGAGGAATTTCCAGGCAACATGGTGTTAAACTCCTTTGCTGGTCATAAAGTAATCTTTACGTGCCACAAATCAGCTTTGTGTCACATTGGAGTATGTCATGCATCAAAAATCTGTCAAAAAGCAACGCATTGGGAAAAAAAAATTCCTACACATCTATAGGAAGAACGGGAGCAGGAGCAGCTGTCGGCAACAATCCCAACAACACCAGAACCAGCCAGGCTATCCAGACAGAAACCCTGGGGAGGAGGAAGAGTAATTTCAGTGAGGAGGAGAGCCAAACTTTAGTAATAGAGATGACAAAGAATGAACATAATCCATTTCTCACCTTAAAATTGCCATTCCGGCAGAAAGAGGTCCATATTGGAGAATATAAACAGTGTAGGGCAAAAGAAAAGGACAGTGTTAGAGTACAAGCAGTGCTGGCATGATAATAAGCCCAGGCCCAAGGAGAAATTGACCAAGAACCTGAGGACAGTCATGTGGACCGGCGGAGGAGGACCTGAAGATTTGGAGGTGCTGGACCCCGTGGAGAAATAGGTGGCATCAGTCATATCAGCAGAGTTGGTGCCAGGAGTTGCCAGAGAGGACATTGCTGTGTTTGAGGAGCAGGAAGATCTACAAGGTAAGTTGCAACAAGAGCAATATGCTTAAAAATGTCATGCAGTGCAGGGCAGCAACCTATGTTCCTGCATTGCACTGTGCTATGTGCAAGGGTAAGAGCAGGAATCTATTGCATGTTATTTCATGCCTCACATAAATTTAAGTCATACTGCTGAGTTACATTTGACACAGCCCAGTCCAGTTCTGTCAAGTTTGACCCGTCGATTTGTGATGTGTTACCCCAGTCCAGGTTCACCTTTGTATACTGGGACTTGGAGTGGAATGTATAGCATGACTGACTAGGACGTCAAGTCCCACAATGCAAAGAGAAAAACCTGGACTGTAGCAGCATATCATGCATGGACATTTGAACCATGCCAAACCTGACTGCGACAATGCAGCAGTAGTAGTCCAGTGGTGGCCCTGGGACCAGGTATCTTACATGTTCATTTATCTTTCACAGAGTTATGTTTTATCAATTTTAGCCTCGTCCATCAGGCATAGAGTAAGTATCTCGAGATTGTAAATATGAACCACCCTGTGGTATTGGACCTAAAAATACATAAAGCATCAGAGGAACGTGAAAAAGAGAGCAAGCGGCAGGCAAGAATTACCCACTTTTTCCTGAGATGTGCATAAGAGGGACAAACATTTTTTTCAAGAGTCTCAGGAACGAGTGACAAGTCTGGCACATGGAAGTTACAGGGTCATTTTCCCACGAGCTTTTCCTAAAATTTAGGGGAGAACCCCATACTTAAATTGGATGTAAAGTGCTCATGCCTGCGGAGGTTCAATATCATCCATAAACATTTCAAAACCACACCATCCTTTAACATTCATGAAACTAGAAGTTAAAGCGCCATGTGCATCAACATCAGTGCATTGTGAGTGCATTGTGAGTCCATGTACTCTCAGTACCGTTTTTTAAGCAGGGACCCATTGTTTTTGTGATGGACCCTGGGTCCTCCCATATGAACCCCAATTCCAATTTAACAAGTCAATCATTGACCTTATTGAACCAAGCAAGACAACCTGTTTGTTTTTGTAGAATTAGTAGCTCTTCCATGGCCTCCTTCACAGGGACCTGTGTACTACTGGTCCATAGCCTTACCCAAAACAAGAGTGCCTTGAGAATGGCAACATTATTACTGGGTTTAACACCAAGGTCAAGTCTTAACAGCAGAAGGGGGATGTTCACTGGAATTTGCCCCTATAAATGTATTCTCAGCAAGAACTTATGATGATGTCCGCCCACCATCATAACGGTGCTGGCACCACCTGCCAGACATGCAGTGGTCCTACCAGTCCAATTAGGATGCGCCCGCCAGGATGGCGGGTCCATCCTGGCCTTTTGACATTGCGGACGGTGCTGCTGGCTGCTGCACCGTTGCTGGCTGCTGCACCATTCACAATACCAAAATGCCACGCTGTGAATTTTGATGCACAATTGGGCAGGCACCACGTGGTGCCTGCACCTTGTGCCTGGGAATGTAGTGCACCTATACCCTCCCCCCACACTGAGGGGGCCCGCAATGGGCCCCCAATCCCCACCAGCCTTTCTATGGCGGCAGCACCGCCATGGAAAGGTATCTCCCAGGTCACATCCTAATATGGCAGACAGTGCCTACTAGGCACCACCACCATATTAGTGGCCCTGTTCTGTCCGGCAGGCAATCAGTGCGATTGCCACCGGCGGAAAAGCGGCAGTCGGACTTTGCGTCCGTCGCGATACCCACCGCCAGCCTAATTTGGCGGTGGGTGAAATGCTCAGTGATGGCAGAAGGAACGCCACCACCATCCCAGCGGTGGCTGTCCTTCCTCCATTTTAATGAGCCCCTAAGTTCTTTAGGTTCTCCCACCACCTTAACTCAGCCACATATAGGGCCGCTCCTAGCCGTTTTGCCCTGTGTAGTTCAAGGGACGGTCAAAAAGCAGACCCCCTAACCCTCCCAGCTATTGCACAGTTGACATGTTGGAGAGTTAAGACTCTCTTTTTAATTTAGGGTATCCAGACTAGCCTGTCACTGATTCGGACTCCCAAATAGTCAAATACCTTAACCTGCTTCAAGATTTGGGTGTCCAACCTCAGTTCACCTTTGTTGGATTTATAGGGGTTAAACACCATATAATTTATCTTGGAGCTGTTCATTTCTAATCCCCTGTCCTTGCAAGCTTTATCAAATGTATTAAGGATATTCTGGATGCCCTTTGGTGTCTTAGATGTAAGGAGCGTGTTGTCTGCGAAGAGCAGGGAGGGCACAGGGCTACCCGCTAATTTCACGGGGTCACCTCCACAGTCATATATCTCTTCTATCAGCCCGTTTATGTACATGGTAAATAGGGTTGGGGAGAGAACGCAGCCCTATAGTACTCCCAAACAAACCAAAATGTCATTTGATAGCCTACCCTCGAGGTTCCACCTGACTTTGGCATAATTATGAAGGTGCAGGCGAATCTAGATTTTAAGTAAGTAGGTTGGGAGTCCAGAGTTGGGTACGGTCTATGGAATCAAAAGCCATTTTAAGATCCACGAACACAACATACAAATGACTCCCCCCCTAATGGTCACTTCCTTCCATATAAGCAGGAGAAATATAAAAACCTGGGCTAAAGTGATTGTAAAGGTTCTAAATCCTACCTGCAAGTTTGATAAAATGTTATTCTCCTCGATCCAATCTTGGATCCGTGTTAAGATAATTTTCCAAACCTTTTTTGGGGAAACATCTATCAGGCTGATAGGCCTATAGTTCACAGGAGACACCTTAGCCCCCTTTTAAAAAATTGGGATTATTTCAGCACCTCGTCAGGTTGCAGAAATATCTCCACCTCACAGGATAGCATTAAAAACAGTTTGTAACATCGGGCCCCATATTGGAGGCTCCGCTTTATACAGATCACTCGGAAGCTTGTCCAAACTGGGAGCTTTCCCATTCTGCAGAGAACTAATAGTATCAACAGTTTCCTCTATTGTGAAGGTGATCTCATCAGCTTGTGTTGGATCTATACTATTCATCTGTGAGTCTAGATAGAAGTCATCCTGTTTGACTGCATAGAGGTACGGGAAGTACTCCTCCCAGAAATGAGGCTGAATGTAAAAGTCTGTTTACGTTTTCTGCTTGGGTGTCCCTTTCAACAAGAGATGCCAGAATAACTGGCCATCCTTCAGCCTTGACGCTTCTACAAGTGGCGCCAATTTTCTGACTCCCATTTCGTTTTAGGCTTGACCAGTGCCGTTTTGTACAATTTCCTAGTGTTTTTAATGTCTGACCGAGATTCTTTCTTGACCGCCACAATTAGTTCATCTCTGGCTTTTCTGCAGGCCTCATTATGCCACATGGCAGTACTCAGTTGAATTAAGTTTTGATTACACTGTTTGTTAAAAAATGGTCTTATGGTAAGAATCAGTTGTTAGAAGGTGGCCATGATGTCATCTGCACTGGCATCAGGTCTACTCACAACGGAAAGGATCTGTTCTACCTCAGCATACATTTTTGGGAGGAGTTTGCCATCAGCCAATATCTGAAGCCATTTTATTCTGTTGTTCTTATTGGTGGTAATAACAGGGACCATCAACTGCGGAGATTGTCCATGTAGAATTGCTAGGCCGAACAGTGTTAGTGCCAGAGTATTATGGTTGCTATCCTTCCGAATTATTACAACCATGTCATTGACATTTTGCCATAGATCAAGGTCAACCAGAATGTAATTGATCCTGCTCTTGACTTGCCCCCTCTTAAACATATGGCAGGCTTCTGTGTCTGAGCCTCTCAGACCATTACAAGCTTGTATCCCGTAAGCGGGGTATAAGATACTATCTGTTGCCCCACCCTAGTGCATTTCTTGATTGCTGTGGTCTGAAGCTTATCAACCCCTCTAGCTAGATCTTCTTCCTGCAGTATCAACTGGATAAAAAGTTATAATAAAATCTCTACAAGTTGGTAGTCCCCCGTGGTTGTATCAAGGTAGTTAGGTGGTGTGGTTATTATGTCTGATGACTTATGAGGGCTACTGAAACGATTATATATGTTAAACAACCTGAGATGGATGTTTTCTTTCGGCGAAGTTAGTTCTCGGCCAAGTATCGCCTCTGAACCTAGTTTCAGTACATTGATTTTTGCATACCAGAGCGGTGTTAGTCCAAATCAATAATCCACCAGCTGGGCGGCCAGCTAGAGAATGTCTGGTCTCAATGCTAAAGGTAGTAAACCCCAACCTATGTACCTGCTCGACCGCAGAGGTTTCTTGAAACAAACATAGATGGAATCCATCCACTAAGTTGCACCATTCAGGGTCATTTAACTTTGACCTTATACCCGCCGTGTTCCAGGATAAGATAAATCCTTAGCATTTATCACACACTCCTGGGATTTGGGTCTTGGTGTAGATTTAACTCTCTCATGATCTAAAGGTTGGAGCCGATGGCTTAACTTATTTACTGGGCCACAAAGTACTGTTTCACAATTGTTATTATTATTGCTAGCACCTTCTAACTGAATAACAGGAAGTACCTTATGTATCGTTTGTGGTTCGATAGTTAAGGGGTTAAGTCAATCAGGGGAGTCCAGGTCGGTCAGGGCTTGGTATCTATTCCTCAGTTCCAGGTAAGGAAGCTCCTGTCTCACAATAGGTTTCTCATTGAAAGACTTAGTGACTGGGGCATTTAGGCCTATGCATTCAAGGTGCCTGTAAAAAACTCCAAATGGCACAATGTCAATCCCTTGTTTAGGGCTCTGGTTTGATGGATTCTTACCCCTTCTGAGCAACTGCTCTACAAGCAGTGGAGATCTACACTTTATAATGATGCAATCTCCTATTAGAGACTTGCGTAGCTGGCCAACCCAGCTTACCTGTCTTACAAACTGGATATCGTGATAGTTAGTATTTGAAAAATTTGTGTTCTGAATTAGTCAGTAACAGACTTTATTTTTCAGCTGGTTGAGTGATTCTTTGTTAATATCTTGATTTGGGGGGACACTAGTTAGGTTTGCCACATATTGGCCACACTCTGGGGGAAGATGTAATGTCACCTCATTAGCCTGATCGTTCCTATCAATAAGATCTGACATTTCAGGGAAAGTCTGATTGCTGCAATTAGTTATATTCCCTGTGCAAGAAGTACTATGTGCGTGAGACTTGGTGTTACTAGGAGACAACCTTTTCCTCTACAAGTGACTAAAACGTGTGAGTTCCGTTGATATTTGTAGTGCTACCCACGTGTCATTACTATTTGTTTCAGTATTTGGGGCACAGGGTGGTAAGTCTGCATTCCTATTGAGATGATCCTCACCATAAATTAAACCCCCATGAAGATGAGCCCCTGCCCCTTCGTGAGTTTTCATTCTTGCCCCTGCCCCAGACAATAAATCAGCAAGCAATTTTTGAATTAATTTTAAACTTGTCTCCAATTTATCGAGCCTAACCAGAATGGGCAGAAAGTTATTCGATATTGCTTTTTCTATGCATGACATTAACGTTTTAATGGTTTGCAGGGATAGACCTTCAGAGTTTGAGGGTGGCAGATCAGTGTCTAAGTCTATCAAAGGTGGTATTCTTTGCCTAGTGTCAATAACCACTTCCGGTGCTGATTCCTGGGTCTTTTTCCTGGATCTAGTCCTTACAGCTGGTGGAGGTTCCAAATGTGTCGCCTTCTTTTTCTTTTTAAGTGGGGGATCATATAGCGGAGTTACCGTTGGTTGTGGTAAGGGGCGCATGGCGAGGGATAGAGCTGGTGGACTTTTATTTTGTGTGTGAATAACCTGATTAGGATCACTTGATGGTCCAATGTGGGCATTGCCCTCAATATTAGGAACAACCAAACCCCCTTCTACAGACAATCATCGCTCTGCCACCAAAATGTCCTTGTCAATTGCCTTTGCCAATCAAGTGTGGAATTTTGCAGAGACTTTAGAGTGCTTGTACTTCCCCCCGTTGGTTTTAATTTGGCCATCATTCCAAAAAAGGAAGAAGTGAGAGAAAGGGAGAGGCTGTGCCAGGCACAAGAAAGAGATAACATGACTGGGGTGTTTCAAAACTTACTTGTGCTGATGATCACTATTCAGGCTACTCGTAGGAGTTCCGGTGCAGATTTCGTAAAGATGAATGCGTGGGAATACCCAAAGCCCAAAACCACTAGACTAGGCCCAGCCAGGCCTCCTCAGGGCTCTGATGGGCGCCCGTCCTATGCCTGGGCACGCCCGCGTGCGTCCCATGCTGTGGGAGACCCGCGGTGCTTAAATGCCCCTCCGGGTGCCTAAAACCAGCTTTGTTGGTGGCACACCAGCCGCGATGCACTCTGGGGCTTGTGGTCCCCCCCTATCTCTCCCGGTACTGGTGGCAGGTAGCAGGTGCTGGTTGCGTGTAATGAAATTACATGATTACACACAAATAGGATAACCATGGTAAGTTCATGCCCTTACACGTTCCTGCAGTGTAGCAAGATTGTTTGCTGTGTTGTATTTCCAAGATGTGTGTCAAATATGAGCCATTGGCCACATTAATGAACATAGTGCATGCAAAACAGCACAACAAGGCAGACTGACATTGTGATCAGTGGGATAAGTAGTGGCTAGAGGGAATGCAGGCACCACGGTGACTTGGTGCATGGTGTACAGTAGTGGTGTCAATAAGTGAATCTCTAATCAGTACAGCCCTCATGACAGAGAAATATAATCAACGTGGTGGATGTAGCCTGTACCTGAACTTTCCGTCACAGGCAGGAAGGCCAGCAAGCTATGTAACTGTATTGCAATATGTAGAATGACATGGAAAGGCACCCGTGTCACACAGTGGTTGTGTGAACATTTTATAGGTATTGCCCTGTGAAAGGCAACTACAGTGAAACTTGACCTAATTTCCATCCAGTTACATATGCCCTACATACCAATGTTTAACATAAAGTGAATGAAAATAAAGTTTATATGTCAGCCAAATTACTCAAGCCAACATCTATCATAGATCATCAATAACATAACCAAATTTAATTGCAGTGGGACAAACAACACCTCCTGACCAGCAGCTTGTACTGTATGACCAACCTGTTGGTAATGACATCCTACCCCCCAAGGATGATGGCACCTTCCAACCACCTTCCACCAACTCCTGGACTCCATTGGAACTTCTTCGCCAGTTTCAGCAAGGGATGACGGCATCGCAAGGTCTCCAGAGGGGCTGCCCACCACAGGAAATGCCCCATCTGCAAACTCAAGCCCATCTGTGGACTCTGAGGACACCCAAGTAGCCTTCCAACAGTGAGCAGCAGCTGGTTGATGAGGTGTGAAAAGAGATAGAGACCATCACATGCACCCTAGAAGACGTCCACAGGACACCCCTGAGGTCATCAAAGGCACCTTCCCCTGGCTCTGTAGAATGGATGAGTCTCTAGCTGACATTGCTCATGTCATGAAGCAGAGGCAAGAACAATCGCTATTCAGATGAGACATCAGTGAAGTTACCGACCAGCTGGGGGCAATCTGTATCATTTTGAATTCTATGGAGCACAAGCAGGACTCCTAAATAGCAAGTATGGGTGCCTTACAGAGAAACGTGTTGCTCTATTGACAAGCCATCAGGCCCTTTTTAGCTCTGTGCTGGCTTCCTTTCTGGCATAGACAAATGCTGCTGAAGACAGGGAAGCCTCTTCTGCTGCTCCTGATGGGTGTGTGCCTCAAATGCCTCCCACACAAACATCAACACCTTCAGGGGAGGCACAACAACCATCAGAGGAGGAAGATGTGGACTTCACCACTTTCCAGCGGTGAACTGCAAAGTAATATTTGTCTCCTGGCCAGTTTCTTAGTGGTCCTATCTTTATCATCATTCCACCCCTGTGGTCACCTGGTACTGTCTCTTTTTGTACACTCACCTGTTTAGCTAATCCATTTGTGGACTGTTGCTGAGGCCTTACTTCCCTAAGGGCAATTTGAACCTTCTCCTCACTAGAATTCTCCCCACCTTTACATGTCACATGACATATATCCCATATGAACTCTGTCTGAATATCCTTTGGTCTATAACAATGTTGGTAATGGTGCCCCAAAAAAACAGAAAGAACTTTCCTTCTGATGCACTCCTATGAACCAGCGTGTTGTATGTCTGTTGCAGAAAGGACTAACTAGACCATGGTGGATGTGTATGTACAAAACGCATCTTAAGAAGATTGTCCTAAATTCACTATCACCTGCTCTTGTTGTATATGCCCATCTGCAGCCATGGAATTATGTGGAATGTCTTGTTTACCAATTGAACTGTGTGACAATAAGCTTCAGTAACTTGACTGGCACATGTTAGAAGGCCTTACTAATCACACAAATTTCTACCAGCTCAAAATGGGACCTGTGGGGCACGTGAGCCACTAACACTGTTTCTCACATCCACATGTATCTCACTCATTGAACTTGACAACATGATCAATTGCAGAAAATGGACTCAATGCTTACGTTGAAGAGATACTATACTACTTAAATTAGGCAAGCACTTATAATATGCAGATACTCATTCTCAGACTTCTTTAGATTTTGCATCATACCTATGCCACTCAAGGATGTAGAAGGTCAGTCCAACACTTTGGATGCCAGTATGCATGAAATGCAACTAATACGTTTCAAGGTCCTGTGTCAACTGATAAATGGTATAGGAAGGTACACTGGGATACGTAGGGTAAATGTGTCCCCTGCCCCTGAGGGCCATCACATGCATTTAGTGTGAGTGTAACCACACATGACATAAATTGGATAAAATAAACACATATCATTAGTTAGGAGCCAGAACACAGATCCAGGAACAAAGAGACATCTCCCTGGGGTAAGAGGAAATGAAAAACGTATGTTTTTTTAATTTTGCAAGTAGTTGCCTGAAGTGTCACACTCAGCAAGTACACAATGCCAAGGATGATTGAAGTTATCCAGGCAGGTGGGGGCCACATAATTTTGTAACCAGCTAACAACAATGACCTACTAGCAGAATGGTGTACGGGTGACTGCATTAGTGGCATGCACCAGTGTGAGTCCCACCACAGCCAAGAATGGATAATCTGCAGTGGCAGAGCCACCCCTACAATACATGTAGCATCACTTACACACATAGTGCTACAGAAGGGAACTATATGTGTTGGGTTTTGCATCAATTCACACAAAGAGGACCACTCACAGTGCCTAAAAAATGATGAAGAGTCCTTATGAAACTCAATTATGAGGTAGACTAACTCTTGTCCACAGGCCTCTCACAAAGTAACACATATCAACAAAGACTGCATGGAGAAGCTACATCAGGTACTCAACTCAACCTTATTAATGATGACAACACTTAAGTATCAAATAATTATGATGTTGTGCAAGTAGAAAATATATTGTATATAAAAGAATGTCACCTGAACTAAAAAATACCTATTCTACACTAACTTACACATTCTAAACTAAGTCTAAACTACCTTAACCTACCTATCCTATATTAACTTACGCCAACTTAACTTATCCTAAACTATCCGAAACACTTAACACAATAAATGTTAAACATCAACCCCTCACCACACTTAACACATACATTGGTACAATACTAACATCAACTACACCTAAACTTAAACTACCTATGCATGTAAACTTAAACAAATATATATATATATATATGTTTTGGGGGGTGGGGTTTCAATTATTTTGTATATTTTTTACTTATTCTAAATATCAACTCACTGAAAACCTTACAAAATGAGAACTATATATAAAAAAACATTTAAAAGCTAAAACCTACCTACAAAAAAGGGGTTGGAGCACACCGCTGACACGTCACAGCTGAATTACCTCTTTGCATCATGGTCGATGTGGTTCAGTATTATTCGCTCTATACACAGTTCTCGCAGTTCATTGGCCAGTGCCAGTATTCTCTTCAAGCGTATCCGTAGACACGTGTTTCTAGATTCCTCTTTCATCAGTAGGGAAAATATTCATAGGTTGCTAGATGTGCTGCCGCAATTTCCTCAGGAATAATACCACTCTCAGCATGCAGGTGCCCCTGAGCTCGTCAGCTCGCGGCTCACGAGAGCCATTTTAAGCAGTCAAAAAAGGGGTTGGATCACACCGCTGACACGTCACAGCTGAATTACCTCTTTGCATCATGGTCGATGTGGTTCAGTATTATTCGCTATATACACAGTTCTCGCAGTTCATTGGCCGGTGCCAGTATTCTCTTCAAGCGTATCCCTAGACTCGTGTTTCTAGATTCCTCATTCATCAGTAGGGAAAATATTCATAGGTCGCTAGACGTGCTGCCGCAATTTCCTCAGGAATAATACCACTCTCAGCATGCAGGTGCCCCTGAGCTCGTCAGCTCGCGGCTCACAAGAGCCATTTTAAACAGTCAAAAAAGGGGTTGGAGCACACCACTGACACGTCACAGCTGAATTACCTCTTTGCATCATGGTCGATGTGGTTCAGTATTATTCGCTCTATGCACAGTTCTCGCAGTTCATTGGCCAGTGCCAGTATTCTCTTCAAGCGTATCCCTAGACACGTGTTTCTAGATTCCTCTTTCATCAGTAGGGAAAATATTCATAGGTCGCTAGACGTGCTGCCGCAATTTCCTCAGGAATAATACCACTCTCAGCATGCAGGTGCCCCTGAGCTCGTCAGCTCGCGGCTCACGAGAGCCATTTTAAACAGTCAAAAAAGGGGTTGGAGCACACCGCTGACACGTCACAGCTGGATTACCTCTTTGCATCATGGTCGATGTGGTTCAGTATTATTCGCTCTATACACAGTTCTCGCAGTTCATTGGCCAGTGCCAGTATTCTCTTCAAGCGTATCCCTAGACACGAGTTTCTAGATTCCTCTTTCATCAGTAGGGAAAATATTCATAGGTCGCTAGACGTGCTGCCGCAATTTCCTCAGGAATAATACCACTCTCAGCATGCAGGTGCCCCAGAGCTCGTCAGCTCGCGGCTCACGAGAGCCATTTTAAACATTTAAAAATTGGGGTTGGAGCACACCACTGACACGTCACAGCTGAATTACCTCTTTGCATCATGGTCGATGTGGTTCAGTGTTATTCCACCATGATGCAAAGAGGTAATTCAGCTGTGACGTGTCAGCGGTGTGCTCCAACCCCTTTTTTGACTGTTTAAAATGGCTCTCGTGAGCCGCGACCTGACGAGCTCAGGGGCACCTGCATGCTGAGAGTGGTACTATACCTGAAATTGCGGCAGCACGTCTAGCGACCTATGCTTCTCAGTAGTGTGTGTATGCATGTCTGGCGCACTCATCTGACCAAGACCTTTGTTGCATATAATGCAGGCCTCCTTCTACCATGACTCTGAAGGAGGCTCAGGTACCCCTGAGGCTGAATTACAACAGCCATACCTCCTGGTAGGCTACACAATTGAAAATCTAGATAGCCACATGACGAGGTACAAACACATGAACAGACACACATGTAGTCATGTCATTTGTTGTCTGTCATGGATCAATTACATTTATTATGATGAATTTATCCTTCTCCAAAACATAAGTCGCAAATATCACAATCACAATTGGTTTGATTGTGATGGCTACCATGCTGACACTGACAGACATCTCTCCACAAATCTGCTTTTTGTCAGTCATACTGCTACAGGGAGAGGTACGTTGTCTACAAACAAATAAGTTGTAACACATCAGGTATGTTTGGCCACCCTTATGGTCAGTCAAACAGAATTTCTTTCGCTCGAGAGCTCGAAAGTATGCAGCATGCATGAGCAAAGTATGCTGCATTTTGATGGATCATATGTACCGTAATCATACACTGTGTGACTTTCATTCCATCATACCAACCTCTACATGATTGCTAACAGAGTCTGAATTAAAATATTGCACATCATCTGCACCTGTGTCATACACAATTTTGGACAAATGAAACAGAACCCTGCCACACATGCTTAGTAACTCACAAATCACTGTGCTACTGCATAAGTTGAACACAAGTAGGGGGTACAAGTACAGAACTGTTTGGAAGATAAGTTAAATTAAAAGAAAGAAGTTGAAGAAAAATACATAAAACTTAGATCCACTGTTATTTAATCACAATGAATCAGAACATGGGATGTACACACAATTTACTTAATCAAAAAGTTGTTCGTTCAAAAGCGACAAAAAAGAAGTGCCCCATGGAGGGTTGAGAGGGGAGGTGAGATCAGTGCAAGGTAAGTGTGTGGGTTACTGGGAAATTGGAGAAGAGTGCTGGTCAAAGTGACATAATTCATTAGATAGTTACAGCTGTGTTGGCTTAAAAATACAGCCACACTTATAACATAAACATTTATACAATTTCATCACAAGCCATCATAAAAGCAACCATTGTGAATAAATCAACACTGTGGTCAAATGCTGGCACATAGGATGATCGTCGACGTTTCGACCCCACAGGTTCTAGGTGGCAATGTGACCTTAGGACGGGGTCTTCTTCAGGACAAAGGGGATGAGGATGGGGGCCAGGAACCGTGATTGGCAGTTTCAAGGTGAAGAACTACATGGTATCAATGGGCCCATAGGCTCCAAAAAAGAGGAGAGACAACTCAATTGAGTCTTGAACTCCCCGAGCATGGCAATCTCAATAGGCTAAGAATGCGGGTGCCGCCATGAACAGGTCGGCAAACAATGTGATTGAGCTCTTAAGCGTGACAATCGCAATAAGTTAGGATGCGGGTGCCGCCGGCAACCGGTCGGCAAACAACGTGATCTGAAAAACTAGATCCCTATTGGTGTCAGTCTCTTCAATGAATCAAAGTTGAAACATGATTGTATAGCTAAGTGCCATTTGTTTTACAAGCTTATGTGTTTCTGTTGAACACATGCAGATTCAGCACCAGATAATGGTTACTGTAAACAAAGCCACATGATTATAGATGTGCAAACATTAATGCAGTTGTTAAGATGCTTACATCCTGTGGGCCTGCTTACATGCACCCTGCATTCAAAGTGGAATTCTTCTTTGTTCTTTTCAAATTACTCTGTGGCCAGCGTTTGTTGTGTTTTACACACTGACAGCATCATCAAAAGTAGGTCATTATCACCTCCCACAACACATTACTATGTTACATTTCACTTACATCACACACAGACATAAAAATGCCACATACATGTTCTTATAACACCAGTAGCATTGGGGTCCGCACCTCTCAATGTGTGAATGGTTGATGTCAACCTACAATGCATGATTTAGGACATTGCATTGTAAATAGTGCTTTAACATATGCTTACATGTAAATCCTAAAAACTATGCTATCTCAGTATTTCAGATGTACACAACAGCCTAGTCACACATATCTGAATATGGCCAGATTTTTGGATGGAGCTTGTCCGTTTGCAGGCTTGAGCTGGCTGGATGTTCAGATGTATCCATCATCACATGCCTGAAGCACGCTTCAGGCATGTGATGTATTTAGTTATGCTTGCCACCATCATGTGAGACTCCATTGTACCATGACACATGGGTGATAACATTAAACCTCAGAATGACTAAATGGTGTGATGTTGGATTAGGACCGGCATACACTGTATGTAACCTCATAAAAGCCACATAGGGGTTAACTGGCTCTGGTGCACACAGTGCTGACTACTGTGAAATGTGTGTACCTTCCAACTTTGTGCAAGGATTCATGGCTTGCCAGTAGATATAATGTTTTGGTGTTGCCCTGAAAAAAACACAGTTCTATACATATGGATATGTATTAATCTGTGTGCCTGTGTAGGACAATGCAGTACACATGGAAGATTAAGTGCATATGTACTTTGGACATAGATCAGCTGATTTGGCTTCAACAGTGTGTGTTAGCAATTTGGAAGTAGCCCCTGCTCATTCATGTATGCCACATAAGCTAATAAACCCATGCATTTATATTTACAACTAACGCCCAGGTATCATACAACAGGCCTTTTGTAGTGTATGTTTGCTTAATATAGGCACTCTGAGGCACACAAAGTTCCCTTAATTTCCTTCAGTTCCTGATATCATTACACTCCGATTTGCACCTAGCATGTTGCAATAAGTAAAAACAACAAGAAAAAGGATGTACAGTCCATGTTTATGTTTGGCATTCCTGAAATAGCTACATCATAAAACATCGAAGGGCTGTACATAGATCCCTAGGGGGCCACCAATCACCAGTCCAAGGAGATCAATTGGATCGGCCTCGCGTGCCACTACGTCAGCCCATCTATGCTTGACCTGGATGCAGTTCTGATCAACCTTGAAAGTCTTCTGGTGGTGTCAGCGCACACACTCCAGCCAAATTTTTTTTTGCCGGTGTCCCGCGCTTCGTTTTAATCCGCTCCCGGGTGGGTCAGGTCCGGGGGGCAATAAGTAAAATATATGTAGGTGCCCGCAGGGGCCCCCGCAGCATTTGGACCGCCACCTCCCTGGGCATGATTAATAATATGCAGGGGGCACATGGCCTCCCCGCAGCCCTAGGGACAGCCACCTTCCTGGGGCTTTTATAATTTATGTGTGCATAGCGTCGAGCGCATTGCTGGCTTGGTACAGAAAGGAAAGGGGGGGCCGCTCCGCCTTCTGCACGTATGGCGGGGCACTGACCCCTCCTTCCCCTGCACTCTTGGTGGTGGAGCGTGCCCCTCCGCCGCGTCTTGACGCGGTGGGCTCGCCCCATCACCGAATGGTGCTGGCTCCCGCGTTGACCCGGAAGCAATCTAATTGCTTCTGGGTGAAAGGTGGGAGCAAATGGGGGCAGACCAATTTTAACTGGTCTGCCCCCAGAAGGGCTAAAAGGCGGGGGAGCGTGGGAGGCACCCTCAGGCTGCACCATAGTGTGGTCTCAGATGATTCCTATGCTGAGTTGGAGGGGGGACTCTGTTAAGGCGTTGAATCACTCGGTAAAGAGGATTAACAACAAGATAGAGGAATTATTTCGGTCACCTCACCTGCAGAATATACCACATGGGTGCATCTGGGGGAAGCATTTCTTCTTGCAAGATGGGGTCCACCTGACTCGGGCAGGCAACAAACTTTTTTATGGATAACATTTTGGCATGGCTAGGAGGGTTCTAGGTAGGCATGACCTTTCAGTGGAGGAGGATAAGGGGGACCAGATAGTCTTTCAACTACGCTGGCCTGTGGCAGTAAGGTCATGATCGGTGAGCAGTCAATTTAAGGTCCTTAGGGGGCGTCACCATTCTTGAATGGGGTCGCCCAGGGGGAGGGGCAACTGGTCTCTTCTAGAACTCCAGGGGTGGTACATCCGCTTGGTTGGATGGGTGCGGGGGAGGGGGGAGTAACGCTTTCTTTGGGCTGGTTAGCCACCCCACACGTGCACTATGACGTCATTAAACGGCGCAGAGTGCAAGGGCCCCCCTTTTGGTTAATGGAGTTCACGGAGCGTACGGGGGTAACCGGGAGGGGGGGAAGTACCCTCTCGGTAAACGGGCCCTCTGCACATGCGCACTCATACCTGAGGGCGTAGATGGTTAATAAGGATTTGACACCGGTTAGCGACCTAGCCGTAGGCCTATAACTAGGATATGCAGAAAAAGTCATAATTAGGATGTTAGATTTGGTTAGGAAACCCGCTGTATTAGACATTTGTTAAGGTTAGCCCTTTGATACCTGCCTACATTCATTGTTATCTAATGTCAAGATCTTTCTGCATAAATGCTTGTGTAAATAGTGTTTATTTCAATTTCAATGTGTTTTCATGTTTTAATAAATATGGCTGGGGGTCGCGAGACCCCCCGCCTTCCAAAGAAACTCCTCTCATGTCTAAATTGCTTTCATTGTTTAACTTGCGGTGATGCCCAAGGCGGGAGGGGGGATGGTCGGTGTCCTTGACCATAAGGAAAGGGGGGCTGCTCGGCCCCCCGCACGTATGGCAGGGCACTGACCCCCTCCTTGCCCTGCACTCTCGGTGGTGGGGCGTGCCCCTCCGCCGCGTCTTGATGATGTGGCGGGCGCGCCCCATCACCGATTGGTGCTGGCTCCTGCGTTGACCTAGAAGCAATCTAATTGCTTCCGGGTCAAAGGGGGGACCCAAAGGGGGCAGACCAGTTGTAACTGGTCTGCCCCCAGAAGGGTTAAAAGGCCGGGGAGCGAGGGAGGCACCCTCTTGTTCCCGCGCTCCCCAGGCTTACCCATCGCCTCTTCAAGGTGCAGGGTAATTTGCCCAGCCCCCAGCCCCCAGCCCCTGAAGCAGTCCCTTGTGAATGTGTGTTAGATGTTGTGGACCAATTTTAGGGTCGTTTTTTACAGTAACTGTGTTGAAGTGAGTTTTTTCCTTAGGCCTTTTTTCCCGTTTACAGGCGGTAGTAAGCAAGTTATGCTCGTTGTTGTACGGTACTTGTTTTGTGTAAACTCCTTTTTTCCCATTTGCAGGTTTCATAAATGTCGTATTTATTGATAGTCTTTGGTCAGGGGGTAAGGTCATGATCGTGAGCAGTCAATTTAAGGTCCTTAGGGGGCGTCACCATTCTTGAATGGGGTCTCCCAGGGGGAGGGGCAACTGGTCTCTCCTAGAACTCCAGGAGCGGTACATCCGCTTGGTTGGATGGGTGCCGGTGGAGGGGGGAAATGCTACTCCCAAATAATATGATGTGTATTGACGTCCTTTTAAACACCAATTATTGTAAGACACCTTAAACTGCTGCTGTCCAGATCACGCGTATCCAGGAGGTCTCTGGGTCACCAGTTAATCAGTGCACGTGCAGCAGCACACTGTGTAAGCTCGCGGCCCTGTCTTCAATCAGCGTAAAGCAGCTTAGGGGGTGAATGTGCCTGCTGCAGAGCATTGTCCATAACGTGAACCCCCAGATTTCCATTGAGTGGACCCGTGAGTTCGTTAGAGGTCTTTGTAGCTCACACGGTGTGTGGTTCAGTCGTGATAAAAAGGAGCCTTGTCTTATGCACCAACTACAATAACCTGTAAGGCAAACATCTGAATACCTGTAGGAATGAACTCAACTTTTTGTTATACTAAGTTTGATAAAATGGTTGGCGCTGGGTAGTAATAGACACTTCTTTTTTAAGTGTCACAGAAAAATTCGGTGTGACTGTGTACTGAACACATACCTGACATCAACATATAGTACAAAAAGGTTTTCGTATCTCGCACATTGAGTTCGGACGCCTCTGCACAGACTGGTAATATGGAATGTAGTAAGCAATATTTACTCCAGTCCATACAAGAGATAGATTTACAAGCCAAAAAATACACAAGGATACCGATTCTGAACGCACAAATGGCACATTTTGTTTATACGACTCATCCCAAGTCTCATCTTGCTATTCTGATCTCCCAAATAAAGCTTTCTAGACTCTTCCTTCCTCTATCCCTCCGTTATCCTATTCAGTCAAACTAACAGACTAACCTGTTTACCCACTCAAATTAACAATTTAGATTTCCCTATACTAATCCATATCTAATCACTATGGGTTCCGGAGTAAGCCTCGTCAGAGGTAGTAAGCACTAAATAAATACAATTACAAAATAGCACCAGTTTAACAAATACATCTTCATCAATTTACCCATTGAAAAAAGTAACCAGGCTGGTCTTGCACATATTTTTGTACTGGGAAGTATTATTTGGCTTCACACATAGTTCCGTCTTTCACATTTTAAAGGGGGACAAAGTATGTATTTTCAATTTAGGATTATGTGATTACAGTGATTACACGACATGCACGTCTTTTACCGTAGTGTTGCTACTTATGGCTGGCTGTGTTATTATCTATTGCACAAGTGGGAAAATGGTGTATCATTTGCTGTAGTTTTGTCTTACTTTTCCACAAGTGCCACATTTCTGTAATGCAGCCACAAGGTCGCAAGCTGCTCCTTGCTGACAAGTCCCAACAGTCTACAACTACTCTGGGTTGCTTGTGTTCCCAGTTTGAAAGGATCAATCAATTGGACATTTATAAAGCGCTGCCAATCACCCGTGAATGTTTCAAGGCACTGCAGGATGTAGCAAGGCATTCCAAACCGGACTGATCCCTTTGGAGCAGGACCTGAAGCTTCTTCCAATAGGGCCACGTGTGTCTATTATAAAGTCCATGAAGGACAAACGTGCCTAGAAGTAAGGCAGGCATAGTGCCTCCCCTATGCGAGAGTGGCCATGGGGAGCACATGGCCTCCAATCCACTGAGCAGGGTGGTCACTATTGCTATCGATGGGCAGAGTGGCACCCAGGCAGGACCCCTCTCACAGTACAGCAGGGTTCAGTGGATTCCCCTGGGGCCACAGCAGTAGGACCCACTTCATTGCCATGAGTGCCTAAGGTTGCCACCGTGCCTTGGAAGGGATGTGGGCAGAAGGAGGTGATGTATTACATGAGATTGGTCGCTCTCACAGATTTTGGAAGCTACACCCAATCAGTCTGCAGAATGCAGCAGGCCTTAGCATCAGGGGGCAGAGACTTCTGCAGGGAGGGATCATTGTAATGACTCTCAGCAAGTTAGTATTGTACATCTCAATTCCATGTGGACTTGTCAGAGTAAAACTGCACCCCTCTTACGCTCTTCGTTGATGAGCCCCTGTCTATGCAGAAGGTTCACTGTAAAGATCTGCACTGGGTTAGTATTGGTCTACTCAGTCCCATTTGGGATAGTAATGGCTGTGCTTAGTCCCTCTTCCGTTCTTCGTTGGTGAACCCCAATCTCTGCAGAGGGTCCATCGTAATGATGTGCACTGGGTTAGTATTGGTCCACTCGGTCCCAAGTGCACTTGTCATGGTAATACTGCACCCCTCTTCTTCCCTTCATTGGTGAGCCCCAGTGTCTGCCCCCTGGGTGTACAGGTCAAGTGTGAGTAAAAGGGTTATCACTGTGACCTTGTCTATTGCTGGTAAATAGCTGAAAGCTGCCTTCTTAGATATTCATTAATGACATTAAAGTGGCGTAATTTTCACCC
Organism: Lissotriton helveticus; assembly: GCF_964261635.1. NCBI lineage: Eukaryota > Metazoa > Chordata > Amphibia > Caudata > Salamandridae > Lissotriton > Lissotriton helveticus. The sequence goes on from NC_136057.1 coordinate 826,351,846, forward strand.
CAGAATTTGTTGCCTCCTGTGCTAGGCTAGTTGAACGAGGACAGCTAGCCATAGGCACAACACCTTGGTGTGACAACCAGTATTTTTCATATTGGTTTTGACGCCTAAGTCCTGGACTCCTGCCAGCTTTTCCCTGTCGGATACTTTGATTAGACATTATTACCCGATACACAGCTCAAGTAGTGCACTAGAGCCCTAACTTGTATCAGACACACTTGGACCACTTGTGCCTCGTTGTAATGAGAAAAGGGAAGCCAGAGAGACAGACAGACTCTGCAGACCCAAAAGGACACACCCAGTTTTATTAGTGGAGGTCTGTGGTCACACAGAATCTCATCCGTGGTACTTTACACACAAGGGTTTAAATCTCACTGTTGTTGCTAATATTGTAATGAGACAGTGGAAGGAGTCAGATACCCTGGAAGACACCACAGGTACAAAAGGGAGCATGTAACAGTGTTTGAGTGCACAAAAATAACTCCACTGCTCGGCCTTCTAATCGTAAATTACCTCCACTCCATCCTCCCAGGGATAGATCAACATTCTAGAACATCACCACAGGGGAAGGCCAGAACATGGAAGAGAATGAATATGACAACACGTCATAACACACGCCTCAACAGAGCTGTCGGTGATGCTCAGTCTGGCAGAACACTTTTTAGGTCTCTTCAAGACATTTTGTTTACAGACAGTGGACTTACAGCCCGCCCACTCATTTTCATTGGGTTGCTGCTTTGTCACTCATTTCCTTTGTTCCAGATTGTGGAGGCATGCCCTCTCCTTGTGTTTTACCCTGCCCTGGAGCATGGACTTAGTTCTCGTGCCCATCCGCTTCTCCAATTTTTGGAGCTACGTTTTTACGTGTTCCAGCACTCCATATGAGTGTTTTGTTTTCCCCTCTGCCGAGTCCACTTCTTGTCCCCCACCACCCACCCACTGTGTCATAAACTCCTCTACCCTCCCACTCTCAAACACCCATCCCACTCCCCCCACCCACCCTCGTTCGTGTTCTACCTGTGAGACTAGTAGAAGTTTCTAGTGGAAGAGCAATGCGCTCCTGCAACCCTCTTGCCGAGAGCTGTTTGCTTCCGTTGGGCTTTATGATTTTAATTTTATTTCTTTTACTTGAGGCCTCTTTAGGGAGTTTTGCCAGGTTCTCTCTCAGGCAGGTGGAAGAGTGGGGGGAGTGTTGGTCGTCTGGTGGCTCCTCTGTGTACAGCAGTGAGCAGCAGATAGTGAACTGCTTTCGATTTTGTAGGTTTCTTTGCTCTGTTACTGCTGTGTTTCCACCCCGAAGCTGGCCTTTATAAATTCAACTGTGAATGAAAAGAGCTGGTGCTAGAAGTCTCTCAGGGGCACTTAAAATGTATTTTTTCTTCATGGAATGTTTTCTTTTGCGGATAATGATCTGCTGTATGCCCGTGTCTACCACCCCCCACCAACCCTCTCCGTGCGGACTCTACACCCTGTGATTCTGGGCACATCACTTAATCTCCCTGTTCCTATAAACAATGCTTGTGTAATGTAACCAGTGCTCATATAAAGCACTCGCCCTTCAGTCAAGTTTGCCGTATTTAAAACCTACAGAAAAATGAAGAGGTAAAACAAAGCCTTAACATAAGGAAAGACAAATAGATACCTATTTCCTAAGACTATACAACAGCAGTGCGGGTCATTCGATGTCGAATAAATGTAATGTTTTGCTATTCTGTCTTCACTACGCTCAGTTTTTCATGACCCCACTGCTTATAAGCCACGGTCAATCCAATAACAAGCAAAACAACTGAAAATGAGCATATAATGGATGAGAAATTTTACAAAATTAAGAGCTTTAGGAAACGTTCCATATGTCACTGTGTCCTTATACATCCATAAGGATGGCACAAGTACATTCCATTCCTCTGGAGTCTTGTAAGTGTATTTAAGTCCAACTTTATTGAATTTTTGATCATATAAATTACAAATCAGCCCAGCCAACGTGTTTTGTCCCTTAGGCCTTCATCACAGCTGTATATTAAAAAATATACATAAACATTATTCACCGAAAACAGCATAGGTTTCAGGTACGTTACAGTTAGTAATTAGCATTTTAAAAAACCTTAGAAATTAGCAGAAAAAAACATAGGTTTCAGGGACATTATAGCTAGTTGTACATTTCACTCGTACAAAACCAGAGAAATTCGTCCACTATAGTTAGTTGAGCTAACTATAACTTGCAACCCCGCAATGCACTGCTAATGACGTCACATATTACATCACTCATGACCAGGACCGTGACATCACTGATGAAATCATTGATTATATCATCCGGTTAATATCTAATGTACCTGCTCATACCCTAATATAACCTTTAATACATCCACTCTAAAATGCAGACTACCATTCTCGAAACCATAGACACACCGATACCAGTTAGTACCTACCCACTCACTGATTCATTGGTCTCCACACATCCACTCACTCACCGATACAGACACTCATATACGCAGTCACTCATCAATACAGCCTCTGACATATGCACTCATATACCCACACAGACACTCACATACTGTCACTCACCCATAGAGTTACTCACACACCTAGTCATTCACCCAAAGAATCAATAACACTGCCTTTTACTCACTTATACAGTTATACACACACCACCTCACTTACTCATACAGATTCTAACAAATACTTACATTCTTCTACAATCACCGACACAAGCACACACTCATGCATACAGCTACTCTCACAATCACTCACTCTCACATATAGTTAGTTTATATACTCCAACGCTCACATATACTGCCTTTGACATATGTAGTCACTCACACATATACCACTGAGACATCCATTTACTCACCGACACAGCCATACACACACTCACTCACCGATACAGCCCCTGGCAGACACACTCATGAACCCATACACCCACTAAATCACCTGTTCACATATCCATGCAGGGAGTTACACCCCCCACCCTCCCACACAGACACTCAGGCAGGTGGAAGAGTGGGGGGAGTGTTGGTCGCCTGGTGGCTCCTCTGTGTACAGCAGTGAGCAGCAGATACTGAACTGCTTTCGATTTTGTAGGTTTCTTTGCTCTTTTACTGCTGTGTTTCCACCCCGAAGCTGGCCTTTATAAATTCAACTGTGAATGAAAAGAGCTGGTGTTAGAAGTCTCTCAGGGGCACTTAAAATGTATTTTTTCTTCAGGGAATGTTTTCTTTTGCGGATAATGATCCATGCTGCATGCCCGTGTCTACCACCCCCCACCAACCCTCTCCGTACTCAGACAACCAATCATTAACCCATATAGACACTCATGTAGCTACTCACCAACCCATTCAGCAACTTACACACCAACTGACAGACTGGTACAGACATTCACATAGATTAGTCATTCACCCATGCATTCACTAAGATGCATTTAATCACCCACTTATACAGTCAGTCACACATCCACTAAATCATCCATTCAAACACTCATACACCCACTTATTCTTCAATACACCTTTATGTATCTACATATAACATTCTTAAACTTTTTAAAAATCACCCAGTCTCTGGAGGATGTCATCAGTGATGTTACTGACCATGTCATGAGTGATTTAATATGTGAGATTATCAGCAGTGCGTTTCGGGGTCGCAAATTATAGTTAGCTCAATTAACTATAATGGACTAATTTCTATGGTTTTGTACGAGTGAAATGCCCAACTAACTATAATGTCCCTAAAACCTCTATTTTTTTCAGTGAGTTTCTCAGATTTTTTTGATGCTAATTACTAACTATAACACCTCTGAAACCTATGTTTTTAAGTGAATATAATATTTAAGTGAATATAATATATATATATATATATATTCACTGAAAAAACCATAGGTTTCACACCAGTTATAGTTAGGAATTGCGATTCTCCTATTAACATGACCAGAGGATCTGGATTTCATTAAAGACACGGAGGCTAAAATTATGCATTAATCCTTTAATGCCACTCACAACAGCCGCTTACATCACAAAGGAATAACAAGAATTAGATTACATCACGCCAACAATATAAGCCATGAGCAGAAGTAGAGCTGCCTCTTTTAAATGCGAATGAACGATGAGAAGTTCAAGGGAGCTGCAACTTGGTACGAGGAAGGAGAAAACCATGGAAGGAAGTGAAGTAAAAACTGTAGAGATCCATTAACTTGAATTATCTGAAAATAAAATGAACAACATCAGAAATTTGAACCGTTGACAAACGGGAAGAAGTCAGAAAGTTAACAATAGCATTGGATGTAAGAAAACATGAATTAGAAAATTGAATGTACATCAAAACTTTAAATGTTGTTAAACTCTAATTGAAAAAATATCCAAAATATCCTCCATACAAGGGAGGGAAGGGGGGATAATGTTAGCCTCCGTGTCTTTAATGAAATCCAGATTCTCTGGTCATGTTAATAGGAGAATCGCAATTTCATTACAAGACAAGGAGGCTACATTATGCATGTTGGTAGCCCTGAATAACAGCATCAGAAACATGTTCAATAGGTTTGCAATAAAAATGCGCAAAGGTAGAAGCATTAGACCAGTCTGCACATTTAAGGATAACATCCAACTTACCACCAGACCAAAAGGATTTGCTAGACATAGCACTTCTTAGAGAATGAGCTTGAAATTTAGAAAGGTCAATACCAGCAAGGTTCATGGCCAACTTAACCCATCTAGCAATAGAGCAGGATGAAATGGGTTTAAATGGTTTGACATAGGAGACAAGAAGTTGATTTGCATTGTGTGGACGAAGGTCAATCATTCTTGAGTCATATTCTTTCATGCAATCAACTACACACAGTTTTTTGCAGGAATCAAAACGAGGATAAAAAATGAAATCAGACATAGTCTTAGTTCTTCTGTGGATTTCAAATTTAACACCAAACATGTCATAACTTCTATAAGAGATATCTAAGGCCTTAACGTCAGATACTCTACGACAAGAAACCAGACATAAGAGAGAGGCAAGTTTAATTGAGAGACATTTTCTGTTAAGAAGGGAGTTTTCAGGCCAGGAACAAAAAAGGTCAAGCAATAGTTTAACATCCCAAACAGATTGATATTTAGGCCTGGGGGGTCTTTTAAGTCTGATACTTTTAAGGATTCTACAAATAATAACATTCTTACCTACCGTCTTACCGTTGACAATAGAATGACCTGCGGAAATGGCAGACCTATAACAGTTAATAGATCTATAGGAGAGTCCTCAGTCGAAAAGTTCCACTAGGAAATTGACTATATTAACGATAGGAGCTTCCACGGGATCCAAGTCCCTTTCCAAGCACCAACTAGACCATTTTTTCCAGATGTTATTATATCTGTAGTGTGTTCCAGGTGCCCAAGATTCTCCGAGGAGTGTGAGAGCAGATGACGAAAGTCCAGACAATTGGTTCGATTGCCTGACACTTTCCAGGCAAGAAGGTTCAGGTTCCCTGAAAGAACCAGGTGGTGATCTTCTCCATCTGCGTTTAGGAGGAGACATTGGGAAGCCGGGATCAGGAGGGGAACGTCGTAAGAAAGTTCCAGAGCAGTGGGGAACCATGCTTGAGATGGCCAGAAAGGGGTTATTAGGATCAGGGAGCACTGTTCCTGTCTCACTTTCTGCAGGACCCTCTGGATCATAGCAAAGGGGGGAAAGGCATAGGGGCGGAGAGGAGCCCAATGTTGGAGGAAAGCGTTGACGGCGAGAGCACCCGGGTCTGGCATCCAGCTGAAATATTGTGGAAGTTGGAAAGACAAACGGCTTGCAAAAAGGTCCACATCGAAAGGACCCAATAAGCGGCTCAGAGAATTGAAAATGGTGGAATTCAGTTTCCAGTCGTTGAAATCTACTAGGAATCTCGAGTTCCAATCCGCTGAGAAATTGGATTTCCCGGGGAGGTACTCTGCCCTCAGGGAGATCTTGTGTTCTAGACAGAACATCCAGAGTTTCTTGGCCAGATCTGATAGGTCGGCAGATTTCGTACCGCCGAGACGGTTGATATATGAGACTACGGAAACGTTGTCCATTTTCAGGAGAACGGATCTGCCCTGGAGAGATTGTTTGAAGCTCATCAGAGCATAGAGTCCGGCCGTCATTTCCATGAAATGTATATAGTGGGAAGACTCCGAAGGGGTCCAAACACCACCAGTGTCCTGGTCGAGGAGACGAGCGCCCCAGCCATGAAGGCTGGCGTCTGACTCTAGAACGAAGCCAGGAGTTGAACCAAAGATAGCTCTACCGTTCCAGGCGTCCAAATTGTCCAGCCACCAAGAAATTTCCAGTCTGGCTTGTACGTCCAGAGAAACTTGGTCTCCGTACCAAAGTCCGGATCTGAGGGCTTTGGCTTTCACTCTCTGGAGAGCACGGTAGTTCAGGGGACCAGGGAAGATAGCTTGGATCGAGGAAGAAAGAAGACCAAGAAGTCTGGCCAATTCTCTGAGGGAGAGAGACTGATGTTTGAGGACAAATCTGATCTCTTTCCGAATTTTGGCAATCTTTTTTTTGGGAAGTAGAAGGAGGCCCCTGGACGTGTCCACAGTGAAGCCAAGGAACTCCAGAGATTGGGAGGGTAAAAGGATGGATTTTTCCCTGTTTATAATGAACCCAAGGTTCTCTATGAGGTTCATGGAGGTTTGTAGATCTTCTAGGATCTGTGAATGAGATTGGGACATTATCAGAATATCGTCTAAATAGATGATGAGACGAATACCCCTGGCTCTTAGGATGGAGACTATCGTTCTCATGATTTTGGTAAAACACCAAGGGGCGGATGAAAGACCGGAAGGGAGGGCCTGAAATTGAAAAAGGGGATTGTCCCAAATGAATTGGAGGAAAGGTTGATGTTCTATTGCCATGGAAATCGTAAAATAGGCATCTTTTAAGTCTAATTTGACTTGCCAATCTCCTTTGAGAAGAAGGTCCCTGAGTAAATGGATGCCTTCCATCTTGAAATGATGGTAGACGAGGTACTTGTTTACCTCCCAAAGATTTGTTACTGGGCGCCAACCCTTGTCTTTCTTTTCGACTAAGAAAAGGGTGCTTACAAATTTCTTTTGAGACCAAGGAACCTCTATGATTGCGCCCTTCTTTATCATAGAAGAAACCTCTTCTTTGACGATCTCTAAATGTTCTGAAGAAAGAATTAGAGGATGGGGAGTGGTAGATTGGAAAGGAATCCCTGTGAAGTCTATTTTGAAACCCTGAACTGTTTCGAGAACCCAAGGGTCTTGAGTCAGAGATTCCCAAATGTGAAAGAAATGTTTGAGTCTGCCCCCGACATTTGGAGGGGAAGAAGAAAGAAAGGCACTTACTTGAGGTGGTGTTGTTGGAAGCACCACGAGCGGGGAAGCCTCTTCCGCGTGAACCTTTTCCTCTCTGTGGAAAGTACTGTCTGGTGTTGGAGGGATAGAAGCCTCTACCTCTAGCGGATGAACCTCTTCCTCTTCCGTAAGTGAATGGCCTGAAATTCCCTCGGCCGGAAGAACAGCCTCTTCCACCGGCCTGACCGAAAACACGTTTCATATTGTTTTGGGCTTTATCCAAAGCTGTAAATGTTGCCACGTATTTGCCAAGGGTTCTGGTCATATCCTCTCCGAAGAGGAGGCCATTAGGTTTAGATGATGGCTCTTTCTCAGCAAGATCCCCTAGTTTCAGGTTGATTCTAATGAGCACGGATTTCCTCCTTTCGATATTAAGTGAGGAGTTAGCATTCCCAAGGAGTACTATGGCTCTCTGACTCCAACCTTTAATTAGGTTAATATCTAAGAGTGTGTTGGAAATATGAGATTCCTCAGCGAGGTCGAGGATCCTAGTAAGGGGGCCTAGGAGGTCAAGAAGATGATCTTGACAGGCTTTAAGGGCCCTTTCCAGGCCTTTTCTTGGATCCTTGCCTAATTTAAACAAGAACTTAATCAGGTCGGGGTCAAGGTTGGGTGTTTGACAGACTTTACCCTCTATGAATGGACGAGGGCACTCCGACCTCATGGTGTTACGTGATTCTCTTTCAAGAGAGTTCCTCAGCCATTTGGTGACAAATTTAGCTACATGATCATGAGGGTACCACCTTTTACTGTTAGGGTGGGAGATGTTTTTCGGGGAGATCATTTCCCCACCAAGAGGGTCAAGGATCGCGTCCTTTGACGAGGGGGAGGAATGGATAAGATTATTATTAGAGTGGGGGAAAGCTTGAGGGTTATGGTAGTTTGGTTATGGATTTAAGAGGAGTTGGGAAATAAATCACCTGTTCTCTTTTTTTTTATATATATATTTTTTATTAAGGACCTAAATTAAACTAACTAAGTCGGGTATTATAATTAATGATAGTTTTAAACCTAAGCTAAGCTATTTACCAGGTTTGATGACTTGAGGTTTAAACCTAAGCTAAACTATTATCGAGTTTCGAGGCAGGGAACAGCTGGAAGGTAGGAGCGCAGTCGGTAAAGCCTTGAAACGGCAACCGATGCGCTCGAGCTGCAGAATTGAGACCGAGAAATGGACCCTGGCAGATACACAGCGTAGCGTTGCTGTTGCCAAGGGCCATTCCTCGGTATTGAGATTGTACGAGGAGCGAAGGCGGGCCTCGCGGGCTTAACGAGTTGAGAGGCGGTATGCCGCCAGAAACACGGGGAACAGTTCGGAGAGAGAACAGGGAGAGCCTCAGAAGGGAGAAGAGGTAGGAGAGTGTGCGCGACGCGCAGGAAAGGAAAAGAGGGCGCGACGCGCACTGTAACAAGGAAAAACCTACTACGAGGGGTAAGGGATCGACAACCGTAAATTGGAAGTCGAGAGAGGGTGGGAAGGGAGATCACAGGGAGTCACAGCGATCGAGGGAGGGGTGGGGGGTCACACCGCAAATTCAGGTTGAAAGGTGCCATAGTTGTGAAAAACAAATAAGCATGTTCAACAATAAAGCACAGAATTAAAATATAAGCACATTATATCAAAATATAGGCACCATATGAGAATACAAAAGGTAAACTGGATTAAACAGCAGTAAGGATTGAAGAGGAGTTACTTATCTGTTGTGAGCCGCATTTAAAAGAGGCAGCTCTACTTCTGCTCATGGCTTATATTGTTGGCGTGATGTCATCTAATTCTTGTTATTCCTTTGTGATGTAAGCGGCTGTTGTGAGTGGCATTAAAGGATTAATGCATAATGTAGCCTCCTTGTCTTGTAATGAAATTAGCATTTAAAAAACCTATTAAATTCACTGAAAAAACCATAGGTTTCACACCAGTTATAGTTAGCTGGAAATTTTACTCGCATAAAACCATTGAGATTCCCACGTTATAGTTAGTTGGACTCACTATAACTTGCGCGTGTAATGCACTGCTGATGACGTCACATATTACATCACTCTTGACATGGTCAGTGACATCACTCATGACATTACTGATGGCACCATCCAGTGAATGTGTGTCTTTCTGAAAAATAAATATGTGTTATATATGTATATGTAAAAGTTGATGGAAGAATAAATGTTTAAATAAGTGTTTACATGGATGTATTTTTGTTTAAAAATTGATTGGTTAACTGGTTTATTAAGTGTATCTTAGTGAACACATATATTAGAGAGTAATGTTTAAATATTTAAATATATGTATTAGTGTTTCACTTTGTGTATAAGTGGCTGCATGGGTTGGTGAGTAGCTACATGTGTATGTGTATGGGCTATTAGATGTTTTTCTTAGTATCAGTATGAGTGTTTGTATGGTTTGGTGGGGGTATTACTCAGCACATACATGCATGAATGACTGACTCTCTCTTTGTATGTGTTTTGAAGACAGCATATGTGCAGGACTGTATGGGTGGATGAGTGTGTATATGTGTGTGTTAGTGAGTGAATGACTGTCTCACTAGTGTCTTTATCAGTAACTACATATGTTTTAAACTAGTATATGTGAATATTGATGTATATACGTGAGTATATGTGAGAGTGAGGGATTGTAGGAGTTCCTGTTTAAATTAGTATGGGTTTCTATAAGTGATTGTTTAAAAGAGTAAGTATGTGTAAGTTTCCTTAGAAGTAAAGTGGTAGGGTGTGTATAGCTGTATATGCAAATAAATGGATGTTCAATAGTTTATTTACATGTGTGAGTATGTGTGAGAGTATCTTTGGGATGACTGTCGGTGTGTAAGAGGATGTATAGGTGTATCACTACATATGATGAGTGAGTATATGTATGAGTGACTATATAGAACTGTTGGTGAATGCGTGGATGTGAATATAGATGGGGAATTATTGAATTGGTTGTTGTAACTGGTATGGGTATCTCCATTTTTTTGAAAATTTTAGTTTCTATTTTTGAATATGTGTTTCAATGGTTACATTACAGTGAAAGGAGGTCTGACACTCTGTCACAAGGATGGTGTCATCAGTGATGTCATGAGTGATGTCACTGACCATGTCATGAGTGATGTAATATGTGACGTCATCAGCAGTGCATTGCACGCGCAAGTTATAGTGAGTCCAACTAACTATAACGTGGAAATTTCAATGGTTTTATGCGAGTAAAATTTCCAGCTAACTATAACTGGTGTAAAACCTATGGTTTTTTCAGTGAATTTAAAAGGTTTTTTAAATGCTAGTTCCTAACTATAACTGGTGTGAAACCTATGGTTTTTTCAGTGAATTTCATAGGTTTTTTAATAGCTAATTTCTATTTTATAATGAATCCTATATTGTATATTTATGTAATACTATTTTTTATATATATATATATATTTATTTCTTTGCCCTGGAGCGCTCCCGGTGCGCGTACCGGTGCGCTCACCGGTAATCGCAGTCTTGCGGCGCGCCCTGGTGCGCGTACCGGTGAGCGTCCCGTTAACGCTATTGCCGCGAACAAAAACATCATCGTGACGTATCGAGTAGCCGCGAGATGCGTGTTATGACGCACAGCGTAAGCGCACCCGGAAGCGCCTACGTTCGCGCCACATGAGCGCCCCCTGAAGCGCTCCGGTGCGCGCAGCGTAAGCGCATCAAGTCATGTGACCTTAAAATAACTCTTTTTATTGGTGCCTAACAGTTTTTTTAACAAATAATGAAATCCCCACCCATTTCCTTCACTTCTTCTTTCACTTTTGTGACTGCAAGACCTGCCTTTTTGCTGTCGGATCTTTATGGGAATAAAATCTTGGATTATCATGGCTGCCAGACCATCCAGGGGTGAAGATGACTCCAATGAATTTCTTGATGAAGAGGCTCCTCAGCCGAAAATAAAAGAACACTTTATTTGGAAGTTTTTTTCTATTCCTGATGACCAGAAGAAAGTAAATGCTCCAAAAGTGGAGTGCAGGATTTGTCACACTGTCCTGTCATGGGGTGACCCCACTAAGAAATATTCATTTGGTAACTCCACAATGATTCGCCATGTGGAGAGGAGGCACCCCCAGAATTTTGCCAGGGAAAGTGTCAGGGCTCTGGCACGAGAGGCTCCCAGTGATGGGGCCTCTACTTCAACCGGAGGACAAACTGCATCAGGGAGGGAGCAATCACAAGAGCAGATTCCCAACATCCAGCCTGCTTTTAATAAAGGCGTTATTAAATGCAGATATTGCGAAAAGTTACTTTGCTATGGGGAACAAAGTGTTCTGCTCATGGTTCGAGCATTGGATAACCATCGCTGCCGTTTCCAGCCCTAATTTTGTTTTGTTTTTTTGCTCCTGTTGAGCAGTTTCCCATTCCCTGTTTTTTGTTTCTCCCCATAAAAAATACAAAAAAAATATAAAACTGTTCAGAAAAGCCCAAAAAAGTAAAAAATGTTCAAAATAACAATAAAAAAATATAAAACAACAAAAAGAATTTAAAAAAACAGTTATTTTTAGAACTACCTCCAATTTATTTAAAAAAACTACATTTTTTAAAAACTCTGTCATTCTTTTTTTTCCAGGGTATGTGCACCGGTACGCGTACCGGGGCGCGCACCCAAAAACTTTTTTTTTTAAATAAAGGAGTGAGCATGAGGGAATTTATTCCTTCTCAAAAATGTAAAAGCCATTCATTTGCCCCAAAATCGTTTTTTAAATAACATTTATTAAACAGTGTGCAGATCCTATGTACAAGCATTCAATTTCATTAGTGAAACATTACTATTTTACAAAATACAATTCCTCTATCTTGCAAATGTTGATACCAAGCTTTATCAAAAAACATGACACAAACCAACAAGAAAGAAGCTCAATCTAATTCCTAATCTGAGGTAACACAGGTGACATGATTGTGAAAGGTTGAAATATATTTATTTAATCATGCAGACACTATTTATTCCTTCTCAAAAATGTAAAAGCCATTCATTTGCCCCAAAATCGTTTTTTAAATAACATTTTAGAAGCAGACCGCAGGTCCTATGTACAAGGATTCAATTTCACTACTGAAACCTTACTATGTCACAAAATACAATTCCTCTATCTTGCAAATGTTGATACCAAGCATTATCAAAAAACATGACACAAACCAACAAGAAAGAAGCTCAATCTGCTTCCTAATCTGAGGTAACACAGGTGACATGATTGTGAAAGGTTCAAATATATTTATTTAATCATGCAGACCCATGGTACGCTCCCCGGTACGCTCCCCGGTGCGCGTACCGGGCGCTCCCCCCGTGAAAAACGATTTTTTTTCCCACGTGGGGCCCTTTTATAGCCCCCACATCAAACCTAGGGGGTCAGGGGGGGTCTACCCTGCCCCCTTATGGTCATTTCCCCCTTTCTTTTTGCCACCTCTTGTGTCTCGATCCTACCGAGACACAAGATGGCAGCCGCTCCGGACTGTTTGGAATGTTGACACACACCCGAGAGCCAATCAGCTTTCCGCTCGCGTACTCGCGTAGCGCGCCGGGTGTGCTCCCCGGTGCCCGTACTGGGGCGCACATATAGATATATATTCTTTTTTTTAACCTAAATTACTCAAAATCCTCTGGAGCACATATCTTGAGACATAGCAAAGGCACATCGGGCTACCAGTCCCTACAATTTTGCCAAGTTTGGTGGGAATCCATTCAGCCGTTCGGGCTAAAAGTGAGTCCAACCGCCCTATGGAAATTAACATGGAGAAAACACGTTTTGGGACCCCCTTTTATCTCGGCCCCCGCTTGACGAATCGCCCCCAAACTTTCAGGGAAGGAGCAGAGCGGAGCGGGCCATCTATTTTGAGAAATTCGCAAAAATTCGTCCACCGGCGCCAAAGTTATTCCCAATAGAATGTTGCGGATTTCCTATGGAAACTAGGTCCTAACTATAACTACCTACTGGCGACCGCCAGTAGGTAATATATATATATATATATATATATTCACTGAAAAAACCATAGGTTATAGACCATATATAGTTAGGAATTAGCATTTAAAAAACCTTATTTTACTCACACAAAACCATTGAAATTCCATATATAGTTAGTTGTACTAACTATATATCGCGCACCCGCAATCCACTGCTGATGATGTCACATATTACATCATTCATGACATGGTCAGTGACATCACTGATGACATCACTGATGACATCTCAAATGACATCACTGATGACATCACTGATGACGTCATCCAGTGACTGTATAATTCTGTAAAGTTAAAATATGTCTTACATATTTAAGAATTAGTGGATGTATAAATGTCTGGATGAAGGATTTATTAGGTGCATGACTGACTGTATGAGTGAGTGGTTAAATGTGTCTCACTGAGTGCATGGGTTAGTGACTAAACTGTCTCAATTTGTGCATCATTATCTTTGTTGTTCTATAAACTGCTGCATGTGTTGATCATTAGCTATATGATTAACTATATGCGTTATTGATTGGTTGCCTACGTATTTGTATGGGAGACTGAGAGTGTGTATGGGTGGCTGGGAGGTGTATGACTCTGTGCATAGATGTGTGAGCAGTTGATTCACTAGATGTATGGGTTCAAAAGTGCATGTGGAAACAGCTGTATGGGCGGTTGACTGTGTGCATGAGTGTATGGGTGAGTGAATGGATATCTCAGTGCTGCATGTAAAAGTAAGTACATATGTAAAACACAGTACATGTGAGAGTTGACATATATAAATAACTGTGCATAAGAACTAGTGAATGTGTGAGTGGCTGTATGGATCATTGTGAACTTGTATCAGGGATTGCATAAGAGAGTAAATATGTGTTAGTATATCTTTGAATAAGTAAGGTGTGTATAACTGTATAGTTGAGAAAATGGATGTGTGATTGATTCTTTCCATGACTGACTAGGTGTGTGTGTAACTCTATGGATGAGTGACAGTCTGTGAGTGTCTGTTTACACTTACTGTATCTAAGGTTATATTAGAGTCTGAAGAGCTTCATCGTATTATCACATGAATGATGTCATCAGTGATGTCATCAGTAATGTCAAATGAGATGTCATCAGTGATGTCATCAGCGATGTCATTTGAGATGTCATCAGTGATGTCATCAGTGATGTCATTTGAGATCTCATCAGTGATGTCATCAGTGATGTCATTTGAGATGTCATCAGTGATGTCATCAGTGATGTCATTTGAGATGTCATCAGTGATGTCATCAGTGATGTCACTGACCATGTCATGAATGATGTAATATGTGACATCATCAGCAGTGGATTGCGGGTGCGCGATATATAGTTAGTACAACTAACTATATATGGAATTTCAATGGTTTTGTGTGAGTAAAATAAGGTTTTTTAAATGCTAATTCCTAACTATATATGGTCTATAACCTATGGTTTTTTCAGTGAATTTTCAAGGTTTTGTAAATGCTAATTTCTAACTATATATGGTCTATAACCTATGGTTTTTTCAGTGAATTTCATTGGTTTTTTAAAAGCTAATATCTACAGAAGTAAAATGTATTATTCTTTAAATCCAAAAAGATATTTTATATGTTTATTAATAAATTTTTTTAAAATATTTTTTTTGTTTCGCTCCCGGTCCGCTAACCGGGAAGCTTCCAGTTAGCTCAATTCGATTCCGCGATCCCGTCCGCGAACCGGTAACAAATCAACATAGTGACGGTATTGCGTTGCCGCGTAATGCGTCTTATGACGTACTGCGTTAGCGCACCCGGAAGTGCCCCGGGGCGCGGACCGAGGCGCGAAACGCAACTCCCCGGAAGCGATCCGCGGCGCGAAAGCGCGACGTATCGCGTTGCCGCGAAATGCGTCTTGTGACGTACTGCGTTAGCGCACCCGGAAGTGTCCCGGGGCGCGGACCGAGGCGCGAAGCGCAGCGAACCGGAAGCTAACCGGGGAGCGTTCCGCAGCGCGTAACATGAAAGTTAGAGGTCATGTGACTTGTTAATAAAGCTTTTCATTGGTTCATTTCACTTTTAGTTTCATAATTATGGAAGGCTAGGTCAGGTGACCTAAAAATAACACTTTTCATTGGTTGAGAAGTATTGTTTTTTCCAAATGATGAAAACCACTCCTTCTTTCCTCACTCTGACTTTCATTATTGTGAGAGGAAGACCTATTTTGCTTCTTGGAAGACCTATTTTGATTGTATGAAAATGGCTTCACTGATTGCTTCAGCTGGTGCACCCCCACCACCACCTCCACCTCCTCATGGGAAGAGAGGACCACCTCCCCAGGTGGTTATCAACACTGAGGAGGAAGATGAAGAGATGGATGAGGAGGGAGAACAACCACAATTTCTTGAAGAGTTGCCCCGGGTTTCAAGAAAGAAACCCAGTTTCATCTGGCAGTTTTTTTCCATCCCTCGTGGCCAAAAAAAGGTCAATGCCAGGTATGCAACATGCCTCATATGCAAGGAACAATTGTCCAGAGGGACGGACAAAAAATACAGCTACGGTAATCATACCATGCATAGGCATATGACGAGGACACATCCCTTAAATTACAGCCGGGCGGAATTAAGGGATATGATGGACAATCCTCGACCAACTCCTGTGACGAGACCAGCAACATCGGTTTCTTTATCACCAGAGGAGGCACGGGAAACTGTGCCAAATATCCAGCCCAATTTTGGGAACATGATACACTTATGTATGCGCTGTCGTGGATTATTAGCTTGTGGCAACATGAGCATCAATGCACTGAACCTGGCGTATGAACACCATGATTGCCCTAACCGCCCCCAGTAATTTTTTTTTGCTCCTGTTGAGCCCTTTTCAACGCCTGTTTTTTGTTGTTTCCCCCCCCCCAAAAAAACCAAAAAAAATATAAAATCGTTCAAAAAATACAAAAAAAACAAAAAATGTTCAAAAAATACAAAAAAAATATAAAACAACAAAAATATAAAAAAAAAAGTTCTTTTCAGAACTACCTTCCCTTTCCAAAAAAATTGCTAGAATGTTTAGCACTCTGGCAAGCTCTATTTCTTTTGGTTCGCTTCCGGTTTAGCTTCCCGGTACGCGTACCGGGAGCTAACCAAAAAAAATAATTTTTTTAAAAAAAAGAGTAAGTATAAGGAAAGTAAACAGAGAGTGATGTTTCAAGAAAGACAGCTATAGGGAGTAAAGAAGAGATACTATTTAATAGATCTATTTACCAAAGAACAGACAGAAGAGGGTATAATTGGGAAAAACAAAATAGATAACGAAGTGAAAGAAAAACAAGCATTGGCATAGCCAATAGGTATCGACTTTGGGACCTTCTAAGTCTTTAGTTATGCAGCATAATATCCTTGGTGCAGCAACATCAACTGTTGCATGGCTAAACACGTATAAAGTCCCAAAGGCGAGACCTATTGTCTATGCCAATGCTTGTTTCTTAAGTAGAATTGCAATACGTATGGCTCTTCCATGTAAAAAAATCTTATCTTGTGCTCTAAAGATTGCTAAAGTCTCGACAGAGAACAGGCTAGATTGTAAGTAGGGTAAATTGCGCTTGGTGATCTGTTTGAGGGAGCGTCTGCTTTGCCTGGTGTCTTTGGAGAGCAATTTTGATTGTTATACTGGACAATATAGCCCTAATGTAAATAACATAGGGGCATATTATCAACATAGGCAATAAAAGTTTTGCAGCTTTTATCGGCAGAAATGTGTCGCTAAAGCTGCTTTTGCGGCAGAAAACTGCCGCTAAAGCCGCTTTTGCACCACTTTTCTGCCAATAAAAAGAGCAATAATTTTATTGGCTGCATTCATAATATGCCCCTTAGTGTGCTTCAACTACACAGAGAAAGCATTATGAACAAATAGTGATACAGTGATCAGTCAAAGACACTAAGAGTAATAGAGACGGAGTGAGTGAACAAGAGTGAGGAACTATGAGAAGAGAGGGACTGAGAAAAAGAGTGGAAGGAGTTGAGTAAGTAGTTAATAGATAAAGGAATGAGGGAAGTAGCAAAGGCAGGAAACTGAGGATTAAAGAAATGAAGCAGTGGAACTAATAGTAGTTCAATGTGATAGAAATGTAACGAAAAGAGTACAAAATACTTACCTTATAATTGTCGTTAAATTCCTCACTTTTTATTTTTATACTTTCAATCTGTGAAAGAGAGAACAAACATTTGAAAAATATAAAAACATGTATTAAAAAATTACAAAAGACAAGGGCAAAGATTGAAGGACAAACAGTTTTTCAATAACTTTGACACTTACAGAAGCTACACAGTCCTAAAGATATACATTTTAAACTAACACTATCTTGATGCAGATGAAGTGAGGCCTATCTTAAAACATGGTGCATCTTTTGCATTGCTGTTGTCTCAGAAAAGTGTCGCAAGACACTAAAATGTAAAATAATTGCTTCAGGATGCCAATAAGATGTCTACTATCCAGAGTTTTGTTTCAGGTGAGGCCTACTCAGGGTTGCAGATGAAATTTCGAGTTGTTGAAGAGAATAGAAGACATAATACATGTGAAGGTCTACCAATGAAGTGAGTCATGTCCACTGCAATCTTCAACAAAGTCCAAACCTCCTATGTTTCCCTGGACAGACCTAAACTTGATCTGCACAATGTGATTCCTAATGATAGGAAACACAGGTGATGTAATTGAAATACATGCAATTTATTTTGCTCATTTCACAATCACATCACTTGTGTTTCCTTTGCTTAGGTATCTCATTGTGCAGATGTAGTCTAGCATATCAAAGAATACGCAGAAGTGCAGCACTGCATGCAACAACTTTGACACTTACAGAAGCCTCACCTTCTCCATGCCTTCTACACAGTTCTACATATACATCATAAATGCAAACAGTACAGAATTAATTATACATGTTAAATGGTTTATTTTTGCTGTTCTCAGAATGTATCAAAATTCACTAAAAACAGTGACTTGAAGGTATTCATCATGTAACAGCGGGGAAAAAAAAACACAATCAAAATGATTGTGTTTAAAAAACCCATACAACATCAGAAAACAAAAATCAGAACTCCTTAAAGTTAACTTACTTTCCATGACGTCCAAGGATGTCCTATGAATAGCTTACACTCTTTTGTGCTGTTATTACTTTCAGCCCACCACTTTCTGAAAGAAAATCTCCATCGTTTTTAAAAACATGTTACATACAATAAATGACTTCTTGCTCTCTACCACAAGATTCCACAAGGCCAAATCTTGTCAGAGCCATGTATAACTCTTGGATTTCTTGTTAGCCAATCCCATCATTTGGCATTCCCGCAACTTTCAGAATTAAAATGTTGAAGATCATTTTCACAATCCTGGAATAGTAATATCTTCCCCTTCTTGCTCAGTCATGTTCTACATTTCCTATGACACTGATACTGCTTAATATGAAGCAGACTTACACTACCTCTATGACTACAACAATTATTTAATTCTCTACATCACTTTTAATCACAAAGCAATGTAAAACAGTAGACAGCATTGCAGACTTACATTCCCTCTACTCCATGTTTTGATTGGCTGCTTCAATTAGCTTATAAAAAGAGACAGTTTTTCTGAACTCATTAAAAGTGCACATATATCTCCATGATGTCCAGTCCTATGATTAGAAGTTATGTCTCTGAACTACACTTATCCTCAAGGCCAAATTGTGTAGGAGCCATTAGAACTTCTTGAAATTCCACAGAGCACAACCCGAGATTATTTCCCTAAAATTTTGGTTTTAAAAACACCAGGTAAGAGTTTTTAAGGTCATACGGCAATTTTTTTTTGAAAATTAAAACAGAATCATTGCAGAATGACCAGCCATTTCTAGACTTTAAATAAGCTGTGTAATGTCCTGATGATATTGAAGGGCCGTCATGATATATAATTGCTATAGTTACAAAAGTCCTTCCTGATATTGACAACTGCGAAGCTACAACATTTTTTATTAAAGTTGTCAATTTTGTTCCATCAGGCCTACATCGTTGGAACATTAAAATGACGTACTGGCCATATGTTCGTATAAATAATGTGGACATCATTTCAGATTTACATTGGCTACACTCCATGTTGTGATTAGCAGCTTTTACTAGCTTATTAAAGGAGACTGATTTACTGTCTGGCAAAGTTAAATATATAAATCTTTCTGAGTCTACACTAGTAGTACTTGATATCATACAGTTCTCGCAGTCATGCTGCCATTGATAAGAAAGCCCAAACAGCTGATCTACATCTACACCTTCAGCATGTAATACATCAAGCATATACATTAAAAACTCCTGACAATCTTGCTGAATATTTTGAGAGAATTGTGTTTGGCCTGAACATCTGTCTAACAGATTTCGAATTTCAGACACACTTTCTATGTTTCTTCTATCAGTGGTACATTTCTCTAACACAGAATTTAACAAACCGCAAAATCTTTGATCAGAATTGACCACAATCTCTTCTTTTACATTTTTTAGAGAAAACAAAACATTAATTACTACATTAGCATAGCAGTTGACACCAGAACTGTTTTCAAACTGAAAACCAACAACATCTTCAACAGAATCCTCTTTGTTTCTGCTTGTAATTTTAGGTTCATTCACTTTTTGTCTTTTTGCTACAACCTCCCCAGTATTGTTCTCATTTCTTCGTTTCCGGCCTACCAGACGTTTCTCAAACAAAGGAAACTGAGGCAAATGTGGCGCATACTCTCTTCTTAATCTATTGTATTCCTTAACACAATCTAGATCTGCACAAATGTTTCTGACATCACACTCAATCAAGTACAATCCCGATAAAGTTCTAACTCGTGACAATGCCACATATGCCATACCCTCCTTGAACACAGAACTGCCAATATTCACCAATGCACTGTCTACACTTAAACCTTGCGATTTATGGATTGTCACCGCATATGCCAAGCAAACAGGGAACTGTTTACGGCGAACATATAAGTCTTTTACAAGCAAAAATCTAGCAGAACAACGAGCAATTAGCTGTACTTCCTCAATGCCATCAAATTTAATTTTTAAAAATTCAATTCCATCTCTATTTCTGTATTTCACAAAATCAACAACATTACCCATTGATCCATTTACCAGACCTCTTTCAACATGTAAATTCCTTCTTAAAATTATACGGCAGTTCAAGCACACATTCAGAGTCTTTTCAAAACCTGCAGTTTTAGATATACTCTTCTCTAATGAATCCAATTTTGTTTTCAGATTCTCAGACAAAATAATTGTTGATCCCATATGCTCTACTCTATCAATAGCTTCCAGTTTCACAATCTCTTGCTTTTCTAAATGCAACATTTTGTTGTTAAATTTGGCACATTCTGCAAGAGTTGGCATCAAACATATTCCAGATTTCTTTTCAGTAATTTTCTGAAAAATATTCTCAGGCACAACATCTTGTTCTGGATATAAATTTGACAGTAATCGTGCATTTAAAACTTCTTTCCCATGCTCAGTCACTTTTCCAATTCTAACATCTTGTAGAATAGTCTTGTAAACTTCATCCTTCGCCTGACGCATATTTTCATGCAGTTCAGCATAATTGAAGTTTAACCATATATTGACGTTGCCAATGCTGCCTAGGCACTTCCTGGTATCTTCATGCGTGAGCATTTTGAACACAGGTTGCCCTTTCACTGGTGTCAGCTGCAGAAGATCTCCGAAAACAATGATGTGTTTGCCACCAAATAACACATCATACTCTGTTTTGAGAACTTCTTGCATCCTCAAATGCACAAAGGCAAGCATGACATTGGAAACCATGCTTACTTCGTCAATGATAAGAAGTTTCATTTTCCTCAAGATTCTTGAAACTTCAAAACAAGCATCTCCAGATAGCTTGTGATATTCTAATTTGTTGTCATGCTCCACTGGCAGCATCAGTAAACGATGTAAAGTAATCCCTTTAATATTATGTGCTGCCAGTCCAGTTGGAGCAGTGAAAACACAAGACAGCGATGACTCTGTCCTTTCCTGCAAATAGCATGAAATTGCTTTAATGAGGAAACTTTTTCCAGTTCCCGCTTCTCCACTCACGTACAGTCGGACAGGCTTCAACGACGTACATGAGCACTCTTTCTTATCATGAATTAATCCATGATCAATTTGCATGGTAACTTCGTCATATATTTTCCTCTGCTCAACGTTGAGTTGCCTTTCCAACTCTTCTAAGTTAACCGCATCCTCTTGAGCATGTGCCATGGCTCTTTCCACTTCATTCATAGCAGTGGCAGCTTCATTTTCAATAAGAGGTCCTCCTAGTGGATCCTGACTCAATGAAGCAGAACTCTGACTGTCCTGAGAACTGTCTCTGGCAATCTCGGCTGCAATCGTTGCTTCCTGCTCAATTTCCGCATTCAACATTTCTACATATTTGGGAAAAGCAGGACATTCTATGGTCTCCTTGGCGGCATTGAAAGAGTCTTCGTAACAGAGGAAATCTCCAAGCAGTTCCTCTTCTGCACGCCAAGGCTTGAAAAGTTGCAAAAGTGCTAAATAGAAAAACTCCTTTTTTTCAGGAGATTCGCCACTCAATTTTCGATGGTTTATCAAGTGGCATTTTCTTTGCTTGACCAGACATCCCTCACTTCCTATTACAGCATACACTCCTTTCTCAGTATCTTCTTTGATGTTCCTCTTGAATATGTAATTTTGCAGAACCTCATACAGACAAACATTCTCTAGGTGACTGCTTCGATTTGGATAATATGTATCCAACATGTTTGTCTTCAAAATGTCGGTACTGTTTGGCTCCTTTTCCGCCAAATACTCAATTTCCCGCACAGGTTTGAGAACTCGATTACGCGTTGCAGCAAGACCAAGACTCGCCCAAACAATACTCCTGGACTTGGCATAGAGACTTGCTGAAGACAACCGGTCAGAACATTCGTACGCTCCGATTTCTCGATGCGACAACATCTTCAGACTGAAACTGTACAACTTCTTGCTGAGGCTCTTTTCATGGGAAATGTCCTCCCACATATCCTTCAATTCTGTCTTCTCTTTTTTGGTGATGTAAGACGTCACATACCGAGCCACAGCCATACAGTTATCAGCCACAAACTGTATATCCATGTTAGCATTCCACATGGACAAAATCACCGGGTTGTAGTCGTTGATGTACTTGGACTCTTCATTCCTCTTCAAATTGTATGTGTTTTTAGGTGATTTCTTCATCACATTATGTCACAGCGAAGACATCAAACTGTTTACTCTTCCTTTAGAAATCACCGGTCGTGGAAAGCCGAAACGACATTTGGTGTAGAACTTGTCATTGTTTCGGAATTTACGACGGCAGTACTTTCCACATCGATGGCTTTGGAAACGCAGAACTTTTTCTCTTAGGCTTTTCTTCTCCTTTGCGTTTGGAACAGCACACGTAGAATACTGTTGGATGAAACTCATCACTGAGTCTTCTGGATCCGTTCCAAATTTAGGTGCATCCATGATCCACAACAACATATGTATATGAGGAGCACCTCTTGCTTGGTACTCCTTTCTCCAGAAGAAATCCAACACCTCTCCAAGAGGTGGATTCTTCTTATTCATGATGAAAGACATCATAGCTTCAAATCTATGATTGAAGTACCTACATACATTGACTGGATCCAAAGAGCACAGTTCTCCGGGTGTCTTGAATTCAATGTTATCTACGTTAGCATTTGCCTCTCGTAGAAATTGAAGTAAGTCTTCCCAGCCATACTCGGCACAACTCAGAGTGAGGAACCATGTGGGAGTACCTAAGTTCCTCAGCATACATTTTAAATCACCATGACGACGGTACCAGTACTCATTAGTACCACGCTGACACGCCATGAGATTAATCAGGTGAGAATCCAAAATACTATCTTGGACATTCACTTTATCCATAAAATCACTTGCCGAGATGTTTTGCATGTGTATACCACTTTTCAAGATGTGGTTCACTGCATATGACAGTCCAGACAGATCGCTTTCAAACAGGAGATGAAACAAATAAGGAATGCATTGTCGAAACCTAGCATCTCCTGCATACAATCGCAAAGTCCGGTATTCAGAAGCAGGAATTTGATGAGGTCGCTCATCATATCTTCCTCCCTGACCTGTTGGAAAAAGCTGTGGGAAACACCGAGCTTCCAAACTTTCCTCCCAAACACTAATGGGACTCCCTTTGGCTTGTTTCATTTGAAACAACTCAATAGCATTCCCCATGACTTCCTTGGAATGCAAAGGATGAACACTATAATGTTCATATATTTCCTCACTAGTAGAGGGTTCTACTTTCTCAATTTGACCAGCACACAAATCGCTATCCTCTTCCTCACTTACTTCCTCTTCTGCAACATATACATTCTTATAGTATTTATTATTTTTTTTCAAATACAATGTTGCCTTTTTAACTTTCCTAACATCTACTAAATCTTGCCATATTTTCTTATTCTTTGTCGGAACCCCATTAACTAAGATAACCAGAGGTTCCTCTTCCACTTTTTCTACTCCAATTGTGTTAATGTTTTTCTTCAAATCTAGAGGCAAATAAACAACTCTTCCCTTTAATCCTCTCTGTAAATCTGATGGAGGCAATTTCCCTGTCTTTGGCTCCATTCTTACAATAGCCTGAAAGGGATGGATACTTTGAATCAAAATAGATTCATAAGTATTTAAGTCCTTCAATTCAGAAGGAATCTCAACCAATTCCAGATTATTATGAACTGCTCTAGCAGGCATCTGGTTTTGTTTTAATTTGTTACAACAATAAGTACACACACGTTGATCCAATCCCAAATCAAAACAATTTTCTACCATCAAGTATGTTGCAAAATCCTTCCATTCACTATTATAGTATTTATTATTTTTTTTCAAATACAATGTTGCCTTTTTAACTTTCCTAACATCTACTAAATCTTGCCATATTTTCTTATTCTTTGTCGGAACCCCATTAACTAAGATAACCAGAGGTTCCTCTTCCACTTTTTCTACTCCAATTGTGTTAATGTTTTTCTTCAAATCTAGAGGCAAATAAACAACTCTTCCCTTTAATCCTCTCTGTAAATCTGATGGAGGCAATTTCCCTGTCTTTGGCTCCATTCTTACAATAGCCTGAAAGGGATGGATACTTTGAATCAAAATAGATTCATAAGTATTTAAGTCCTTCAATTCAGAAGGAATCTCAACCAATTCCAGATTATTATGAACTGCTCTAGCAGGCATCTGGTTTTGTTTTAATTTGTTACAACAATAAGTACACACACGTTGATCCAATCCCAAATCAAAACAATTTTCTACCATCAAGTATGTTGCAAAATCCTTCCATTCACTATTATTTTCCCTTTCACTTTTTGCATATAAATCCACTAACTTAGTCTGATTCTTATAATAAGTGCGTCTACAACACACACAAGTGAAATTAGGCCTCTCACTTGATTTCATGTCAAACGTCGCAATTTCCCTCTGGAAATTATCTGTACTGGAAACATGTACACTATCTTCCAAATGACCCTCTACTTCTTGCTCAATTTCAACATTCTCCTCTTTACTTCCAAAGTAACAAAACTCAATTTCTTCACATATATTCTTCACATCTATTTCAGAACCATGCAAAAGAGCAGCGCATAATTGTTTCAGCATAATTGCTGGACTCTTAGCATAATACAACATTCTAACTAATTTCCTCACTTTGTTATGATGCACTGCTAGCATCCTGAAATGATGAAAAACACTCTGGCATACTCTCCTGGAAAGACAAGCCAGTGAATGACCATGCAAACCTGTCACTTCTCTTACTCTGCAAGGATCTAATTCTTGCAACAACCTCATTTTCTGCTTCAAACTTTTTTTGTTAAATGACCGTACAAAATCACAAAGCAAATTGATGGAATCCTGTCGCACACTGCAAATACTACTACACTTCCAGGTGTACACAGGACCCTTAGCACGTCTTCCTAAAACCTCATTACCTAACAACTCTTCTGCCTCTGTTGTCACAAGTTTTTCTTTTTCAACTGGACAACCATCTTTCACTTCATAAGCACGACCACTGATGTCAACTGCATGCACCAAATCATTATCCTGGAAATAACTCTCTTCATTAAAAAATGCCTCACAGCTTGAACTATGCATCCATTCTCCAGAAAAAACTTCACAAAAATTACTACGATTAACTATTCTCTTCCATCTACTATTTCTTTTGAAATCAAAAATTGCCTTGTTTAGTTTCCTAATTCTATTGATTATCAAAATAAATAACTTACGTTTAATTTCAAATGCCTGCTCAATAACTTTCTCAACTTTTTTTTTTCTCTTATAAAAAACTAGTTTCTGTTGACCTTTCTTAATATTTTTTAACAAATTGCCAATTATCCTGTTGCGGAACATTCGTTTACGAATCTCCCTAAACTGTTGTTTCCTTCTACTATCATGCACAGATTTATCTCTTGCTCTAGCAGTAACATTTTCCATTGTCCTTTTCTTTCCATTTGATTTACTCCTCGTGTTATGGACTGAAACATTTTCTGTAGTAATATTTTTTTTATTACAAATATTTCTTATGAAATATTTAGAGCTCTTACCCGGTGCTTTCTTCGTGGCTTGAGAAATCTTTTTGTTAGAGGACTGCTGCATTTTTTTTTCTCCTGCTGTCTTTGACGTTTTGCAGCCTTTATCTGTCTTTGTGTTGTAGGCATATTAAAATCTTGAAATGATCTGCAGTTGAATCTGAGGAAAAATATAATAAAAAATGTTAATAAACATTATTATCAAACAGTAAATCAGTAATAGTGATCAAAAACATAACACACTACTTGACATTTTAATTTGAAGATTTTTTAGTCATTGCCATTTTTACAATACAGAAATACCAGAAAAGAAATGACATTTATATTTATGTTACCTATGCTATTTTATATGTGAATCTGATCTAATTTTATGAGCATATTTTAATATTTTATTGAAGACACTACACATAACCTGTTTTTGAAGGTGTCTTTATTTTTAAATTAAACGGTTTACCTTTTTACTTTTTATTGATTATAAATTTTAAAAATAAATGTTTATAATTCCAAAGGCTCAAGCAGGTCAGCTTCCCATCCTATATCATATAATTCGGACAAATCTGCATTCTCATCACGCTCTTCTTCATCCTCAGGATTTAAATCATCCAAGGGATCAACATCCACTGATGTTTCAATTACGAGTTCAATGATGAGGTCAAAATCAACTGATTGCTGATTGTCGCTCATGTTGATGTTGTCTTTATCTTTAAAGAAAGATAACAACAATGAGATGTTGCAGAGTAAGAAACAAATCTCAGAGATTATAATAGTAAAATTGTTTAACAAGATTAACATTTTGCAGCTATTATTTAGCCATGTCCAGCAATGCTGAGCAGGTGAAGCCTATGTCTAATTTTTCACTGAACAGGACTCATCTCTTCTTAACCTTGGATAAGCCTCAACGACTCTGTGTCCCCTGCACATACTCAAATGTTAAAGTGCAGATTTATATTAAATGGCACATCCCCAGGCATGCACCAGTTAATGTGCACCACTGCTTTACCACCCATGGTGTGCCGCATTTACAATCAGATAGGAGAAAGCTGCGTCAAAACCCTGCGCCTGATTGAAGCTGGCATAGGTCTTGACGCAGCATTGTGGAGATGGGGCACCCCTGAGCCTTGCTGGAGCTGCATCGCACTTGCGATACAACTCCAGCAATGCACCACCTTTACGGCACAGATGCGTCACGCATCTGTGCCGTTTTTGCCCCATGCTGCGCCACATTGTAAATGCAGCACAACATGGGTGGCGGAACAGTGGCGCAGGATGACTGTCACATCCCTGGTGATGCGCCAGTCATCATAAATCTATCCCTAAGCTTCTTATCTTGTTACAGATGAACTGCCATATGTATCATCAAAATATTTTACATTTTCTAAATAGCGAATTTTAAGGAATAAATAGCGATTCTTTACCATTCCTAATTTGCGATGAGCAAATTGCTAATTGCAAGTTACCCATTCATTTCCATGGCCTAGGAGGCTAATATGAATGAAGGTTTAATTTGCGATTAGCAATTTGCTCATCACAAAGTAGGAATTTTTCCAAGGGTGCAGGGGTGTCTCAAGAACACCTGCTGCACCCCTGAAAAACAAATTTGGGGGCATATGGCACACATACATGCCCTAAGGGCATGTGTTGGCGTCATATGGCACCTTTTGTTTTTTTGAAAAAAAGCTTTTTGAAAAGAATTCACAAATTACCACTAATTTACCACAATAGTTTCCAAATCCTTAATGTCATTTTTTACATAGTTTTTGTTTGATACATTGCATTTAAGTAGTCACAAAATTTACAAATGCTTCAGTGCAATCGCAAAATAAGGAATAGCAAATTTTGCTACTCCTTATTTTGCATCAAAGTAGTTTGATACATACCATTTGTCTAATTAACATTCGCAAAGGCCGAAATTCATAGAATTTTGATCTTTGCAAATGCTAATTAGCTTGATACATATGGCCCCAAGTGAGGCCTGTCTTGCGACATGGTGCATCTTTTGCATTACTGCTGATTGGGTTTTATGTGGTACGTTTTTTTTTTACACCATGACATATCTGCCTAAATGCATCAATTTTTAATGTTGTCACCTCATAGCAAATATTTTGCACCACCGCTGCATCATAAAAGTGACGCACAGTGGCAGAAAAAAGGCATACACCTATCATAAATCTATCCCTAGCATTTTAAAT
Organism: Lissotriton helveticus; assembly: GCF_964261635.1. Taxonomy (NCBI): domain Eukaryota; kingdom Metazoa; phylum Chordata; class Amphibia; order Caudata; family Salamandridae; genus Lissotriton; species Lissotriton helveticus. The sequence goes on from NC_136057.1 coordinate 826,379,853, forward strand.
GATTAATCCAGGATGACAATAAAGTGTGTCCTATCCAGAGGTTTGTTTAAGGTGAGGCCTACTCAGGATTGCAGATCAAAGTTACGCTTGATGAAGAATACAGAGGAGATAATACATATAAAGGACTACCAATGAAGTAAGTAATGTGCACTTTATTGCACCAGTCATCATAAATGTATCCTTAAGCTTCTTATCTTGTTACAGATGAACCACCATATGTACCATCAAACTATTTTCCATTTCCTAAATAGCAAATTTTAAGGAATAAATAGCAATTCTTTACTATTCCTAATTTGCAATGAGCAAATTGCTAATTGCAAATTACCCATTCATTTCCATGGGCTAGGAGGCTCATAGGAATTAAGGTTGCAATTTGTGATTAGCAATTAGCTCATCACAAAATAGGATTTTTTTCAACCGTGCAGGGGTATCTCAAGAACACCCTGCTGCACCCCTGAAAAAGAAATTTGAGAGCACATGGCACACCTACATGCCCTAATGGCATGTATGGGCGTCATATGGGACCTTTTTTTTGTTGTTGAAAAAAATGCTTTTTGAAAAGAATTCGCAAATTACCACAAACTAGAAGTTGGTGGTAGTTTCCAAATCCTTAATATCATTTTTTACATATTTTTTTTTTGATACATTGCATTTAAGGAATCGCAAATTTTGAATTATTGACATTTTAAGTAATTTCCACATGTGCAGTGTTTTCAAAATATAATTTGAAAATCGTTTTTGGGGAAAAGTAATGGTTTGCAAATTTATGACAAGGACATAATGGTGTATGCTTCTCTATAAGGCATTTCAGTGTCTCTAATGTCATTTTTCCCATATTACATTATAAGACCTTTCCACATGAAGCACATTCCTTGTAAATATGCTCCCACCTGTGCATTGCAAATTTAGATTTTGACTGTTTCAGTCACATAGCCATGTTGAAAGTGACCCAAAAAAATTGCAAACGTTTTAAAATAACACATTCATGTGTCTTAAGGACATTTTAAGTCATTTCCCCATAGACAATGTTTTCTAAGTGGCACAAAAGAGGTATACACCTATCATAAATCTGTCCCTAGCATTTTAAATGATTAATTCAGGATGACAATAGGATGTGGCCTATTCAGAGGTTTGTTTAAGGTGAGGCCTACTCAGGATTGCAGATTAAAGTTACGCTTGATGAAGAATACAGAGGAGATAATTCATGTAAAGGCCTACCAATGAAGTAAGTGATTTCTACTTCATTGCGCCAGTCATCATAAATGTATCCCTAAGCTTCTTATCTTGTTAGACATCAACCGCCATATGTATCATATAACTATTTAGCATTTCCAAAAAAGCGAATTTTAAGGAATAAATAGCGATTCTTTACCATTCCAAATTTGCGATGAGAAAATTGCTAATTGCAAATTACCCATTAATTTCCATGAGCTAGGAGGCTCATATAAATGAAGGTGCAATTTGCGATTAACAATTTGCTCATCACAAATTAGGAATTTATTCCAAAGGTGCAGGGGTGTCTCAAGAACACCCTGCTGCAACCCTAAAAAAGAAATTTGGGGGCATATGGCGCACATAAATTTTAACAACATTCCTTTACCTCAACAACGATTTTCAAATCATAACTTCAAAACACTACACATGGGAAAATTACTTAAATTGTCCTTAAGACACATAAAAGCGTTTTTTGATTGGCTTTCCTGCATGGTAGGGTCACTTTTAACATGGCTATGTAACACAAACATTCAAAATTAAAACTTTCCATGCACAGGTGGGAGCATATTTACAAGCAATTTGCGCCACAGAGAAAGGTCTTACATTAAAATGGGAAAAATAACATCAGGGACAGTTAATTGCCTTATAAAGAACCATACACCATTATGTCCTTCTCATGAATTTAAAAACAATTCCTTTTTCCCAAAAACGATTTTCAAATCATAATTTCTAAACACTGCACATGAGAAAATGACTTGAAATGTCATTGAAACACATGAAAGCGTTTTTTGATTGGCTTTCCTGCATGGTTGGGTCACTTTTAACATGGCTATGTAACACAAACATTCAAAATTAAAACTTTCCATGCACATGTGAGAGCATATTTACACACAATTTGCGCCACAGAGAAAGGTCTTACACTAAAATGAGAAAAATAACATCAGGGACAGTCAATTGCCTTATAAAGAACCATACACCATTATGTCCTTGTCATGATTTTATAAACAATTCCTTTTCCCCAAAAACGATTTTCAAATCATAATTTCTAAACACTGCACATGGGAAAATGACTTAAAATGTCATTAAAACACATGAAAGCGTTTTTTGATTGCCTTCCCAGCATGGTTGGGTCACTTTTAACATGGCTATTTAACACAAACATTCAAAATCTAAATTTTCCATGCACATGTGAGAGCATATTTACAAGCAATTTGCGCCACAGAGAAAGGTCTTACACTAAAATGAGAAAAATAACATCAGGGACAGTCAATTGCCTTATAAAGAACCATACACCATTATATCCTTGTCATGAATTTAAAAACAATTCCTTTTCCACAAAAACGATTTTCAAATCATAATTTCTAAACACTGCACATGAGAAAATGACTTAAAATGTCATTAAAACACATGAAATCATTTTTTGATTGACTTTCCAGCATGGTTGAGTCACTTTTAACATGGCTATATAACACTAACATTCAAAATCAAATTTTTCCATGCACATGTGAGAGCATATTTACAAGCAATTTGCGCCACATAAATCATAATTTTCTCCTTAAAGCACACTATTCTCTATCTAAAATAAAGAAATATTTTCTCACCTTAGCAAATACTTTGAGTTTGAAAACAGTCTAAGAAACACACCAATTTGTCTTCAGCAGAGCAAAAGGTATGCACTCCAGAGTCTGCAGCTATCAAAAGCACAGAAATGCTGTAATTCTTCACACATATTTCTCATGTCACCCAATCAAAACTCTTCCCTCACTTTTTTTCAAATGAAAACCCTTCCCCCCTCTGCCATTTCTGGCTATTTTCCATAGCAACCACCTCTTGGAGAAACTCTGGTGTTTGCAAGTTCACACAACAATGTTGCAATTGAACTCTGAACTCTCAGTGCACCTGCATATCCAGTGCTTTCTTTCATTTAATGATTTTTTATTGACCACTCAAAATACATCTCTCAAACAACACATCTGTACACCCTAACTTTCTGTTTTCATCAATCAAAATCCACCAATCACTGTTACTGCTTCATGAACACAGAAACTCCATAGTTTTTTTCATTTCAAACTCTCATTTTTTCAACTGCCATTTCATTGCCACACTTCATCTGACTGCAGGAGAACCTTCTCTCACCATGTTTTCTGTCTGGATTGTTGGTCATAGTTATATTCACTGGGCTCAAAGGTACGTTGAAAGCAGGAATTTACCTAACCTCAATTTACAAGATGTGGAAATTAAGTGGTTTGGCCACAGAGGATTAAAATGTCACCAATTGATACCATTGGTGAAAACCTTTATGCATTTGCCCAAACCTGACCTGTTAATTGTGCACTGTGGAGGTAATGACTTGGGCACTTTGACTGGGGTAGGTCTGGAAATGCTTTTAAAGGACACCTTTGAGCAATTGATGGCACTTTTTCCTCAGACTGCCTTGGTATATTCAAATATATGCCAAAGACAGAAATGGAGGTGGTCCAACCAATTTTGTCCACAAATTGAGAAATCGAGGAAGCATGTAAACAAATCTGTTTCAGCTTACATGAGAGACCATGGAATGGGCTCCCTGTACAACAATAACTTGCGTTACTACATGCAAGATATCTACAGAGGAGATGGAGTTCACTTCTCAGATGAGGGCAACAGAATTTTCACTCTGAATTTAAGAATGTGCATTGGTACCTACTTATAAGTACCTAAATGTACCATAAACCCAAAAGCTCTTCTCAGAGCTACCCTACATCTGATCACTCACAATTATTATTTAACTCTAACATTTTTCACTAATTTTCAACAAAATACGCTACCGGGGCCGCTACCCGGTACGCGAACCGGGAGCTAACCTCGCGAAATTTTTTTTGAATTTTTTTTTTTTCGCACATATAAGCCTCCTCAGCCACCCTCAGAAAACCTAGGGGGTCAAGATAACTCTACCGTGCCCCCTTCTACCCATTCTGAACATTATTTGCCCTCCATCTTGTATCTTAATTCGACCGAAACACAAAACGGTGGACTCCTGGAACGCTTAAGGTCCGCGAACCGGGGCGCTCAACGGTTCGCGTACCGGGTCGCTCCCTGGGAAGCGCACCATCAAAAAAGGTGGGAAAGTAGTTCACACAAAAGCCACTTGAGATAATTTCACCAAATATAGATTAGCTCATACTACATACCAATCCCTACCATTTTCACAAATTTGATTGGAATTCCATTTAGCCATTTAGCCTGTAGACCTCTCTAAATACCGTGAGGTAAATTACTTCACAAAACACATCTGAAGTGTTGGAATTCACAACCAATTAAAATGTTACTTTCATTTTTTACTTTTTTTACCTGACATTTGATTGGTTATGTACCCGAATATATATAAAGGAAGAGAAGGAAACACAGCCATTTTGACTACTACTTCCTGGTGTACATTTCAATAGGATTTTCATTAATAACTTCAACTTATTTTTAAAGGTAAGTTGTTATTTTTAAAACTGAAGTATATTGTGCACTTTAAGTTAATATGGCAAACTTTTTCTGTTAGTTATATACTATCCCTCTGTAGTACTTATAAATTTAGATACAATCACTCTGATACTATACACTGCCCAAAGATAAATTCACTGTTAAAAACTGCCTATCTAAAATTAATCCCAACATTGCCCTACCTCTACTAATATATATTTTTTTTATGCAAATTTCAGGGAAAATGGAAAGCGAACAAAAAATTTCATTTGAAATTGTCCTTCCAGAGTCCAACACAGAAATCATTGATCCAAATGAGATTGAATTTATGGATGAAACTTGGGACCAAGAACTACTGCAATGTGTACAAGCAGTAGATAACCTCCTTGCAAATGAGGACATTTTACAACCTCAGAGACTACAATGTATATTCCATGATAATTTTGAAATTTCTGACAATGAAATGTTAGAAAGTTTAATAAAATATGAAACACAATAAAAAATGCTTAAAAAATAAAAAAAATAAAAAAATAATCAACAAAAACAACAATCAATTAACATACAGCATTTGAAAAGTCTATCATTCATTTTTCATTGCAGTACGCTGCCCAGAACGCTTCCCGGTTCGCGTACCGGGCGCTACCCACGCAAAAAAACAAAAAATTTTTTTTTTTTTTTTTGCCCCGCGGGGCCCTTTTAAAGCCTCCACATTAAACCTAAGGGGTCAGGGAGGATCTACTATGCCCCCTTATGGTTATTTCCCCTTTTGTTTTGGCCTCCTCTTGTCTCTCAATCCTACCGAGAGACAAGATGGCGGCCGCTCCGGACTGTTTGGAATGTTTACAGACGCCGGAGAGCCAATCAGCTTCGCTACGCGAAGTTTTGGTACGCTCCCCGGTCCGCGAACCGGGAGCTGCCCAGTCCGCTGTTACAGATATATATCTTTTTTTAAATGTTAATTTCTCAAAATCCACTGGAGCACATATATTGAGACCTACAAAAGGCACATCGGGCTACCAGTCTCTACAATTTTGCCAAGTTTCGTGCAAATCCATTCAGCCGTTCGGGCTAAAAGTGCGACAGACCGCCCTATGGAAAACTCAATGTTAAAAACACGTTTTGGGACCCCCCTTTTTTCTCGGCCCCCCCTGGACGAACCCCCCCCAAATTTCCAGGGGCTGCTCAGAAACAAAATGTTCCATTTTCCAGAAAATTTCAGCCAATTCCGTCCACAAACGCCAAAGTTATTAGACATAGAATTTTCAAAAAACCCATAGGGAAAAAATCCTAACTATATATACCTACTGGCGACCGCCAGTAGGTAATATATATATATATATATATATATATATTGTTTTTAATCCCCCTTAAACCCTAAAGTTACCCTTACTACCCCAATACCCATACCCTCTTAAATTCCTACATTTACTTTTATCACCTAATACCCATACCCTCACGGAACCCCTAAATTACCATTGACACCCCAAATCCTATACCCCTGAAAACTAAAATTAACCTTGGCACCCAAAAAAAACACACCTACCCTGAACACCTGAAATTACCCGTAGCAATTCAACACCAATACCCACCCTGAACCCTAAAATGCACCCCAAAATATATACCCAACCCATAACTCCAAAATTAACCTTGGCACCCAAAAACCCATACCTACCCTGAACCCTAAAATTACCCTAGCACCCCAAAATCCATACCCACCCTGAGCCCTAAAATTACCCTTGGCACCCAAAATCCCATACCCGCCCTGAACTCTAAAACTACCCTTGGCACCCAAAACCCATACCCACCCTGAACCATAAATTTACCCTTAGCACCCCAAAACCATACCCACCCTGAACCCTAAAATTACCCTTAACACACCAAAACCCATACCCACACCGAACCACAAAATTACCCTTAGAACCCCAAAAATCATACCGACCCTGAACCCAAAAATGGCCCTTGACACCCAAAAACCCATTACTACCGTGAACCCTAAAATTACCCTTAGCACCCCAAAACACATACCCACCCTGAACCCTAAAATTACCCTTGTTGTAGTGTAATTCCAATAGTACCCTTCATGCAGGACCTGCGCTGTTTACGGATAACATATACTGTGGGTCTGGTGGTAGATCGACTCTGTACACCCACGCTGAATATGTTAGGATATGTTTTGCATTAGCTAGCTCTCAGTGCCACTAGAATCTACTATTATCAGAGAGATTCATTTTTGGCAACCTTAGAACACAACAAACCCTGATTTTACCCAGTCACTCGTGCTTGCCTAATTTGCTCTCAGAGAGATATACAGAAGAGACAGTCGGGCGTGTTTACAATAAGAATGTATTGTACCGTTGTTCTTCTCATGTAAAACAAATGTGTGCTACAACTGTGACACAGTAGCAGAGATATAGAATCAGCAGTATTGTGCATAAAAAGTAATAGTATTGTTCTATCATTTTTCAATAGTCATGAACACATAAATGAATATAGTAAATGCACTTATAAAATAAAGTGCGTACTCCTAAGATGCCTAGATGTACCAAAATGTACCTAGCGTGTGAGTAGGCGCGAAAAGAGCCTAAGCCTAATAGTCTAATAGTCCAATAGTCTAAGAGGCAAGAATCTAAGAGCTAAGAATCCTGCTAGGATTTAGTCGAACCCATTACCTGAATAGTGAGAGTGTGGGACTTCGTCCTGGACTTGAGTTGGACCCCCCACAAGGGATAGTCAGACCACTGTCAGTTGGAGCGATTGCATGTCGAAGCCACAGCATCTCTGGTCAGTATGTCGGCCTTGAAGTCTTGGTTCCCTCCTGACTACTGATAGCAAGAAGTGCTGTATTTATACAGTCTGTGTGCGTGTGTTACCCATTGTTCAGCATGAGGATGGCGTTGGGGATTAAACCTTGTACGTCGATGGGAGGGGTGAAGTGTATCTCTTGAAGAGTGTACTCATAACTTATTCATATGTGCTAAGGATGACGTTTTAGCAATATCGATTGGGTAGAGTGATATTGGCATGCCTTGAAGTTTGGGCAGAATCCGCAGGTACCATAGTGGACTCACAGTACGGGTTCAGGAAAGGTAAGGGAACCACTTAGCAGTGTCTCAATTTGGCATTAATTATGGGCAAGTACATGTGGGCCAAGCATAGTTGTATTCACTTGGCCTTCATGGACTTATCCAGTGCCTTCGACACTGTATGTAGGGGTAAGTTGTGGCAAATGATGGAAAACATGGGGTTTGAAGAATCATCAGTGACCCTGCTTCGTAGACTTCACGCTGCCACCTCAGTGAAAATTAGATATGGCCCAGGAGGTGAGAAGATAAATCTAATTCCATCCACAGAAGGTGTTCGCCAGGGTTGTATTTTGGCTCCATTCTTATTCCTGGTATACACCAACGGTTTAGAAAGTTTTCTGCTAAATAGCGGAGCCGACTTCCCCCAAGCAAATGGTAAAAGGATACCGATGTTGTCCTACGCAGACGACACGGTTTTAATGACCCTTACTTCCAATGGTGTGCAGATTACCTTAGCTGCCTTTGAGGCCTTCATGGGTAGTTTAGACCTCAAGGTTAATTTTGCTAAATCGTTTGCTATGACTTGCGGCCCGAAAGGTGTAAAATCTCGTAGGTACATGGTAAGGGACTCAATTATTGCAAAAGTTGACAATTGTAACTATCTTGGTAACCTTTTTAATAAAAAGTTAAACTGGGACCCTTTAATATCAGTCAGGGTACAAAAAGCTACACAATCGGTCGAGGCTCTGTTTCGCTTTGCTAGCAAATTGGGCCAAAAAACGATTAGAGAATTAATAACTTTATATAAAGCTAAATGTCTCTCTGCCGCCTTATACGGGGCAGGTGTATGGGGGACTCAGAAATGTGATAAAATACCAGTCATGGAAAACAAATTTTTTAAACGGTTGTTATTTGTCCCACCAGGTACCTCTAATAACTTCTGTCATGGGGAGGTGGGCATTGTTTTTGTGAGTGACATTATTTATTTGTCGCCTTTGTTGTTATGGTCTAAAGTTTGGCAGTCAGAAGAGTTAAAATTAACAAAGGAAATCTTGCATGACTGCCTTAAACTTGATCATTCCATGAATATTCCGTGGCTTCCATATGTCAGGGACACTTTTAATATAATTGGGTTAGGGCAAATATTCGAAAGTCCAGATATGGCTGGCAAGGATTATAAGTTAATTATCCAAAAAGCTTATTATTCCAGCCAAGGCACTCTGAGAAATGGTGAGAACGCAGTATATAGGAAGGACGAGCTGTACCAGCAGTTTTACTTGTCACATATCACCCACACTCAATGGCATTTTCTCTTGACAAGGTTTCGATTAAATTCTTTACATTATCTCTTTGCTTTCCCAAAACAAGGGGGGTGGTGTGAGACGCTACCCCCTTGTCCTTGTAATAATAGGGTCTCACAAAGCACTTTGCATCTTATTCTTTTTTGTGCATTGTACAAGGATGCAAGAAACAGGTTTATTAAGCCTGTCTTGTTAAGCCTTGGATCTCGTTACTACAAAGAAGGCTATGAGTACCTTTTGTCCTTGTCAACTCCAGAGATTTGTAGTGCTGTGCTTAGCTTTATCCGAGTGACTCTTGACATTAGAAACAAATATGAATCCTCATAAAAGTGATAACTGTTTAGCTAAGAATATGGTGTGGACTTAAGACTGTAATGCACTTCATGAAAAGTTTTACAGACGTGCCTTGTCTGTTTTGAACTTCTTGTAATTTTAAATTGTAAAATGAAGTATGGATTTTTAATCAATTATGTATTTTTGTATAATTAAGTGAGGTTTGAATCTTAGTATACTTTTGTGATTCCCTTGTTGAATCGAATAAAGTTATTTGAATGAATGATTGGGAAAAACTCACCCTCTGCATAGAACTAGGTAAAAGGTTTAATCCATAAAAGGCTGCAGAACTTATAAGGCATTATGTCCCTACAAGCCATTCTGTCCTTATTTGGAGTTATGTCCTTATAAGGCTCGTTCATATGAAATGACCAGGAGATGATGTAGGAAAAGTGTACGATGTTCCCTGGACCTACATCAGGGTACAGATATGAAATATAACACCCACTCCACCTAATACTTCACAATAATAATACACATATAAGATACACATTTATATCGGTGTCAGTGCATGAAATTATCAAGCATTTATTTAAAATGTTTTTAAAAACGTTAAAAGAATTATTTAAATCTGTTTAAAAAATGAGGAAAAATGGTCTTTGTGAAGTTTGACATTGTAGTTAAGTTCCGCAAATCACAGTTCTAAATGAGTTCTATCTCACAAGTTGAACTACTGCAAGCGTACTTAGAAGGCCATGCTTTGTTATCGAAAGTGTCAATTGGAAAAAAGTTATTTTGAGAAAAAAGGGAAAGAAAAACTGAATTTGTTCCCAGCACATGGTGAGCCAGATTCAGATTACATGTCCTGGCTGCGAGACATAACATTATCGCTGCCTGCTTCCATAGGGGACAAACATTGTAGTACCTCGCATAGCACATCAAGAGTGCATAGAGGAAACTCAGTGCTGCCAACAGCTGTTGGAGAGGCAGCCAGTGCTGTAGTCGATACCTCGGTGCCAAGGGTGGAGCTGAAATCCAACTCAGTTGAGGGCACCTGCGGATCCTCGAGGAATGCATGTGTTAAGATGGGAATACGCTGAGGACAGAAACAAGTATGGGATCGAAGTGGTTACACCCTGTAGTCCAAGTCCGCTGGCGTCTCTGTTAGAGGTGTCAGACAGATGTCCAACTTGCATTCTCCTCCGAAAAACAGGCGTCGTAAAATAGGTATGATGCAGTCTTCAAAGACTGGTCTGAATGACAAGAACTAAGAAGCACTTAGTTCTAGAAGGCAAGGTGCACCCAGATGTTGTACCATGCGTTCACGGTAATATCTTTCCAGGAGAGCTTTTGCAATCTCGCTGGCGGAAGGTCCGTCCATTGCGTAGCAGGTAAACGACAATCAGGATTCAGCAATAGCAAGTAGGATTAGAGGTAGACCCCCTAAAATGCTTCCAAATACGGAGTGTATAAAGTTAGGAATAACTCCAAGGATGGTCTTGAAGGTGTTAAGGAATCCTGACCCTGGGGTCTTAAATAGGTGTACAATACCGCTCGTATCGGACATATTAACGATACAACCCATCACTTCTACGAAATGTCGGGGGCAGTTTGTACGCATTAGCGCCTGTATTTCTGTTGAGGTCCTTGCAACTTGAAGTTCAAAGGTTTCTCGAGTGGAGGTTAATGGCACCGTTTGCTGTAAAAGGATGGCTTTTATTCTGTTCAAAGCATCACACTGTATAAAAGAAACATTCAGTGAAGGCCATAGAGACACCTCCCTGACTGTATTTGTCGGAGGAAACAATACTTGCATACAGCAAGTAACCCTGGTGTTCACTGAGACCAGATAGACAATGCCCGGGAGCATCCCACAACAACCTTGATCGTTCAGCATCAAGTAACTCCCATTCGAAAGTAACTCAAACGCTGGAGCGATCACGGCAGCTGGAGTTCCATTCATGTCGCAAGACAGATGCGAAAATCAACCATAACAGGCCCATGCAAAACAATATCTTGGCACATGAGAGAACCGCTTAAAGCGCTCTTGCAGTTGGCACCACTAAGAAACACTTCTCGATCCCCACTCTGGCATTGAAATCTATATGGTAAATCCCAGGATTTCCTAATGCATTATTTACCCAACTTTTCATATCTGCCTGCCTGCCTTTGCTCAAGGCAATAGTGAAACTTAAAGGTAGTGACAGGGAGAGTGATTTGGCCGTAGATTAGCCACTCAGCGGATGGTAATTCGGCCACTGTGTATGGTACCCTGCCCAGTTTTTAATTTGCAGCATTGTATATTTTACTTCCCTTTGTGCCATTTCTATCTGTGTATCAGTCAGATTGTATTCTGAAAACAGAGACGTACTGTTTATAAACCACCAAGGCACAAAGCATGTACGCAAAGATTGCAGCATCCAGCTCAATAACATAATAGAGCATAACTGTGATTGTCCGTGTTGTAATATGGCTAAATCCTGTTCCAGTAGATCATTAGCAGAAGATACAATGTTGCCCAATGAATTTACTCTGAAGGTCAAAGTTGGTAACCCATTATCCACCACAGCTAGCGCTTTTTCTAAGTTTATATGGTCTATTTCCAGTATTCTCTCTGTGGCTTCGTGTTGGGAAATCTTCCAGATTTCATTAAAGGCAGCATAAATGCCTGCATATATGAAACACTTTTGACATTGTTTCCTAGGTCCTAGTAAAAAGTCCCCAAGATCCATGTCTTGTGAGAGTAAAGATAAGTGTTGTTTCACCTAAAATGTTGAAATACCATTGGGTATAGGAACAGCTGTTATGTTCACTGATGACAAGTCTCTTTGTTCATGATGTGATGATGGATGTGGCTTCAGTAGGATGTTGACCTTTTGGGCAACGAAACCTTTTTGTAGATAGTGTCTATTGATAAGCATACTAAAAGTCAATACTAAGCCTAGCCAGAAAAGAAAAAACAATATCCCAGAAATTACCCAGAGTTCAATCCAAGATGATATCAGGTATGTCTTTTGAAGAAAGAGAAAAAAGTTCTTCAATTCTTGCTTGAATGGTGTTTTGGCTGGTGTCGTTTCCGGCTCACTTTGATCCAGAGAAAATGTATCAAAGTTAATGAAATAGCCAGAAGCTGTTCGATCAATTTTAGAAATTGCATCGGGATTAGTTGAAACGTTATTATTCTCTCGACCAGGCATGTTAACGTAGATATCTGTATTCAGTCTAATTGCAACTTGTGAATTGTTCTGATTTTCATTTTGAATTTGAATGCCTGGTTCGAGTGGAACTAAGTTTCATAGCATTGTTGCTTAGACCTTCATTCCTTACAGGTAGCTCTTCAAATGTGATGAGTCTTTCAGTTTGAACTTCTTGGATTGTAGCTAGAGGAGGGTGTCTCCTACAGCGGAGTCCACTAGGCCTACTGTACAATATCGCCCACATAGTGTGGTTTGATTAAGTCGATTGAGACAAATCTTTTCTCCTTTTTTCCGGCAAGAGGTGGGAGCAGCACAGTTCTTGTTCCGTGTACTGCAAGGACTGGTACAAGTTTTATGTAAGGGGGTCCAAATTCTTTTTTGTTCGCTTTTTTCTCTCTGACCAGATCCCTGACTTTTGTGATCCAGACAGGTCTTGCTGTGACTACCTTGACTTTCTCAGTGGCGGTCTGCTTTAGATGGACATTGCTTTGTTTTGTCCTGGATTCATTTAGATCCTGTAAAACAGCCAAACGATCATGATATCAAATGGTTTTTCATCCGCCACTGTGCCTTCACAATCAAGATCAGGTACCCACATTTGTGTCCCAAAGAGGATCTCATGTGGAGTGACACCCCTAGAGAGTTTCTTGGCTGGTTGTTTAATGCCCACTGTACCCCATAAAGGTGTGTGACCCAACTTCTGTCCTTGCCTAATACCCTAGCTGTTAAAGATTGCTTTAAGTCCTTTTTTTTTTATCTCCACAACCGAATTTCCCTCAGAATGGTACAGAGATGAGAACCACAATGCTACGCCCATTCCTTCCATGGCCTCTTTGTAAGCCTGAGAGCTAAACACAGGGCTGTGGTCAGGATAAAAGTGCTAACTGCATATGTGCCGATAAAGACTCGCAAATCTTTTAAAACAGTTCGAGTGTCAGCCAAACGCTGAGGCCATACCCATAGGAATCTCAAGCACGAATCCACTGTTACCATGATATATCTGTAAGCACCGACCATTTGTAAGGGGCTGTAGTGGTCCAAGTACACACATGCGAGAGGCTTGTCAGATTTTAGTAATGGCGTCTCTGCCGGGCATGTAACGGTGGAGCCTTTCATCTGCAGGCAGACATTGCACTTCAAGACATAGTCTTTAGTTTGCTTAGTTAACCCTGGCCACCAATAGCACTGTTTCAGTAAAGAAATAGCCGCTGTAACTCCTGTGTGCGCAGAGCCCAAACCCTCATGTGCAGCTCGTATTAAGCCTTGCCTACGATCCATATCTGGTACTACTCTATCCCCCCACTCCAGGAATCTGAGCATATGGAATGTTTTGTGCATCTAACTTGTAGGAGTATTTGAGTGGAAATGTCTTAGGTACTGCTGTGCTGCCTTTGCGTGATGCGATGACAGCTACCATAATATCTCCGTCTATTCTCGTCGTTGAATGAATCAGTGCAGCTACGGAAGCCATACGAACAGCCCCCTTTGCAGCTTCATCAGCCAATGAATTCCCTTTAACGTGAACGCCATAACGTTGATGACTCAGTGTGTGAATCATGTGAGTCCTCGGTAGCTCGGCTTTGAATTCTGCTACCTGTTCCCATAAAATTTTGTGTTTAATTGTGCCTCCTTTTGCGTCTTTAAACCCGTTTTGCTGCCAATGCTATAAGTACTCATTGTACGACTGCACACAGTAAAAAGGATCACACACGATTAGTGTAGGGAATTCGTGATCCGTATTTACAAGTGCTAGTATTAGTGCTTTTAATTCTGCCAACTGAGCTGTGCAGTCTCCTAGAGATTGCGTTTTTGTGCAACTAGGACGCAACTTGCCATCACGTATGCGACCTTTAGCAATAGCACACGCCAAAAGATATTGCTGCTTACTTCCTATGGCCAGTTACGCAGATCCATGAGTATAAATAATATATTTATATCATTCTAGAGGCAAGATTTCATTAAGTAAATGATATTCTTGTTCATATTGCAGGAATACTTGTGTTTTTAAACTTGGATCAAATCTGTATTCAACATTTGTTGCAGTAAGAGAATTAACCCATTGTATCCATCTTGGATGTAACGCTTTCGCATTTGGGATGCTGGCCTTTGTAACCGCTTCTAAAGCTGCTACTGGAGTTAAAAAAATAATGCAGTTTCTCTGTGCCAGTGCTCTTTCTTTTTCTACAGCAGTATGAACGGCTGTCAGTGTTTTTTTAGTTGAACTGAAATGCATTTCTGCATTTGTCTAAAGGTGTGATTTGTAAGCGATTGGTACAATTGACCCGCAAATATTAGGATCACTAAGTGGCATACGTTTACACGTGTTTGGAAGCAATCATGTCTTCCTGGAGTAAACAAAGAATATTAGTATTTTCCTGTATCCAATCTCTGGCTGAAAAGTCAGGTTTTATTAAGTTATAGAAATGTGTTATCCTTTGTGCATAATCTAAAATGCATGTCCTGCTGAAATGTAGGAAACCTAGTATTGATTGTAAATTATTTATTGATTTTGGAGGCTGGAGCAGCGCACACTTTTCTAAAAAGTTAGCTGCCAGACTTTTGCCTTCACTTGACAGCTCATATCCCAAAATAGGACATTGAGGTGGGCTATTTTTGATTTTTTAAAGTTGAATTAGTACCCCTCTCTGGCAAATCCCATAATATTGGTGCTTATCCTGGCCAAGTGACTCTCTAAGTTGTCGTCTGTCAGATAAATATCATCCACATAGGATAAAGCTTCTTCATTAAAATGTTGAAGTAACTCTGTTACTCTTGCTGAAAATACACCGGGGCTATTTTTATACCCTTGTGCTAATTGACAAAATTGTCGTTGGGATCCTAACACACTGAATGCGGTCAGATACCCGCTTTCAGGTGCTATATTTTGGCAGAAAAATCCATTAGAGATATCAAGTGTGGTTTTGTATTTTTTGCCCACAATGTTATTCATTAATGCAGCACTATGTGCATTTTGGACAGCAAATGTCTTTGTGCATGAGTTTAAATGTCAGTAATCTAAAACTAGACGGTATGTATTGTCGGCTGTTGTTCATTGGAGAGGTATATTTTTCAATGAACCCCTGGTATTCAAGTTGCTCTAAGATCTCCCTGACCTATTTTTTACCTTATTTCTTTATTGGATATTGCCTCTGAACCATAGGTGAAACTTTTAACTTGATCACGTGGTAGGTTGAGTTCTCATCCCACTCTGCGTGATTTTTGTACAATACGGCAGCTTGGGCTACTGCCCACTCCTGTGCATATGTATGTTTAAGGTGAACGGAAGCGTGGTTGGAAAATGCAGAAACAATTATACTTTCTCAACTGGGGCACTCCATTATGAATGCAAGGGGCCAATCTTGTTCTGCTAACAGGATGTCATAACCAGATGATAAGTTCTTCCAAAAAAGAGATTTTACTTTCCTGAGCTTGACCCCTCCAACCGGAGTGTTATTTCATATAACTTGTGTGGGACACTCACCCTGGTGTCTGTTGTTTCCACCGTGATGCCACCAGAAATTCCTTCAGGTTTAGTTGAGCTATTCTTACTTGTGCCACACAGTCTAGCATAGCCAGAGCCCACTCCCCATGCAAAATTGTGTCCTCAGAATTCTGGGCATGTCTGATTTTCAAACCAGCAACTTTCTTTTTCTTACATTGAGGTTTTGGATTTCGCTTATCTTCTTTTTTAAAAGTAAAGTCTTGAGTGCGCTGCTTGTCTCTGGACTGTGTGCACTCCTCTCTATTTTCTGACCTTCCTACTCTTTCAGAGCTTTTCTTCGAGCCCTGAAAGGAACAAGGGGAACGTGTATCAGTATCCTGATACCTGTCAGGTTTTCTAATACTATCCCTATTCCTAAAGAAGATGGCAGCTTCCTGTCAACAGAGTGCTCCAAAACTGGGTTGACCCAGGCTCAGTCCCCCTGGCCTGCAAAGACAAAATAAACTGAGTGCAAATATAGGATCCCTGCTCCTAGCAAATCAGATCCTGTTTTGACCACGAAAAACCTCTGCCTGACTAGAAGGACCAATGAGAAGCTGAAGGAAGGAAACCTGTCCCTGACCTGAGGGACTGGCCTGCAGTGGTGCCTTGCTGAGAAAGGAGAGGAAAATACCAGAGAGGACTTTGAAGACTTGTGCCTGAAATGATCTCCAAGGGCTTGATCTCGAGCTTGCTCCCTGAACTGAGCCCCAGGACCATTGGGTTCAATTCTGCCTGTGCTCGTCTGCTGCTGGGCCCTCAAGTTCTCTTCCCTCGCCGGAGATGTGACTCGGGTGCCTTCGCCCCTCTTAAGGTCGTGACAGCTCGGAGCCTGGTCGCCCCGCTGCCGAGAACCCCGCTCAAGCTTGATTCGCTCTCCGCTACAGTGCCGGGCCGCCCGATCTCCTGTCACCTCGCCTGCTACCGAGCGCGTTGTGAGCCTCTCATCTTCTCCCACCGGAATCTGCACGGAGCGCATCTGATAGCCCCGGACGGTCCGTACGTCGCTAAGTACCCGACTGTCTCGCTTTGCCCTCCTGCATACCAAGGCTCGTGCCGCACTTCAAGAAGGCCTTCCATACGTTGGTACCGGAGGCCCGGTGCTGTACCTGTCTTCCCGAGAACGCAACTCCCCACACAGATCCACAGGCATGGTCCGGCATACTAAGAAGTAGTATGCCCCGCAGGCCTGAACGGCGCCTCGCCCCCTGAGTTGCTCCAGACCTCGGATCGCCGCAACCCTCCACACTGTCCCACTCACCCGTCTCGCACCTCGAGGGGGCTTCGAGCCGGATAGATCCTTTGGAGAACCGTCGGCCCTGTCCCGGGTCAGCCCTCACCAGTGTCAAAGCCTGAAACGCCTCGGACACTCCATTTAAGGTACACTTGAACTCGATCCCGAGTTCACATCGGATCCAGGGTCCGCAACGTTTGTTTTCCCTGTCGTCCGTCATTCATCATTGGGTCGCTTCACCAGCGCGAAGCGCGCATTGACCCCCAGCGTACCTTGCTGACTAAGAACACTTAAGAACTTTTGCCTATTTAAATCTGGTGGCCTCATTCGCTAAACGTTATATGGTCTTGTGATAATTCTGCAACTAAGTATTTTTATATAAAGTCTACGTATTCTTGATACAACCTTACGACTGGTGTCCGTCTGTGGTGGGTCATTGGGTTTACTGTATGTGATCATAAATGCTTAACTAACTATCGCCCTGAGGATTAGCCGTGTCTGCTCGCGCCACGCAACCTAGAGGGTGAGCAGGGGTTATTCTTACGGAGTAGTTCCCTTGCCCTGACTAGCGGAGAAGGTCCCTGCTTGTCACAAGTGCATACCTGTGCCAAGCAGAGACCTCCGATTCTAACATTGGAGGCAGTGGTGGGATTCCGAATTTGCATTCATGGTTTATGTACAGTAAAGTATTGATCACCACATAGTGCGAGCAGACCCATAACAAAGCCACAAATTTATTGTCTTTTAATTCTTGTCGAGAGATCTCGTATCGTCTAATCATGCCTGGTTCACTCCCCATGAGAGCAGCCTCTATCATCTCTGGATTAGATGATGTCGATTAGGAAGGGCTTGAAAGCTACAAAGTGGAGCAGCTGAAAGGTTTCTGCCTAAAATTCCGAGTCGCCCAAACCGGGTGCAAAAATAAAGCCCAACTCATCAAGGCACTGAGAGCCTAGAAAGAATCGAGAGAACCAGAGAATCAGCTGGTGGTGGATCCACCAGATAGCCTTGTCGAGGTGCACGGAGTCCTGTCGCCAGAGGAGCTGGCGGACAGGGCCGCAACCAGAGCGCATAAAGTAGAGATGGCAAGATTGAATGGACAGATGGAGATGGAAAAGCAAAGATTGGCAATGGAGGAGCAGAAACTCCAATAAGATCACAAAATGAGAGTGAGGGAGTTGGAACTGAAAGCCAAAAGTTTGGAAACAACTCCCCCTGGTGGCAGCACGACGCCGGTGCAGGTAGAGTCAAGGGTCTACGTACCGAAAGATGTGGTGAAGGAATACTTTAAGGGGGATGACAACGGGCAGTGGTTTGGGGCCTACGAGGTAGCCATGTCCTCCCACCGGGTCCCTGAGAGAGATTTTGGAGTGGGGTTGTGGGGGCGGTTCTTTACTGAGGGGCGGGACACCCTGCTAGATCTTCCCTCCGAAGTTTACAATTCCTATTCCCACATGAAAGAGGCCCTAGTAACCAGGTTTGGGTTAACCCCTGAAATGTATCGACAGAGGCTTAGGGGTTGTACTAAGATTCCTGGGGGTACGTATGTGGAGTATGTGACCTTTTGCTGCAGAGCACTGGATGGTTGGGTGAAGGGCAGCAAAGTGAATGATTTTTAAGGGCTTCTTGATTTAATGGCGTGGGAGTACTTGTCTAGTAATTGTTTTCCTGAGCTACGCCAGCACCTGATTGATAGCAAGCTGTCCAACCCGAGGAAGCTTGCTGAGCAAGCGGACCGCTGGCTCAGCACCAGGGTCCACAAGGGTCCAGTGGGAGACTCAGCCAAAGGTGGGCAGGATCTCCAGCAGAAGAGTGGGGGGACAGGGGAAAACAGAAAGGGTTCCAAAAAGGCCCCCAAAGTAATCCCCAAGGGAACCAAGGGAAAGGTTCTCAGCCTCCTCCACTCGCGAAGCAGACCGGGGCCCCGACAGGTAGACCTGTTCAGAGAGGGCCCATCACCTGTTACAGATGTGGTGACCAGGGTCACATTGCCACTGATCCTAAGTGTCGTCTATTTGGAAAACCCGCACCCACTGGTGCTCCACCCCGGCAAATGGCTAGTGTTAATTTTGGGGAGGAAATAGCAGTCCCAGGGGGTGGGGATCCCGCCCAGATGACTCTATTCTTGCTAGGAGACAGTGAGATGGTCCCTGAGAACTACCTACCCACTAACACTAAGAAATATGGGCAGGTAGTGACCATCAATTGTAAGAAAGCGGAGGCTCTTCGAGACACAGGAGCCAGTGTGACTGCTGTCCGGCAGCACCTGGTGTCTCAAGAGCAGGTAGTACCGCATGCATTCTGCCGGCTTGTCAACGCTGACAATTCCGAGTGCCAGTGTCCGATGGCTCAGGTTCCCTTTGAGTGGGTGGGGGTCTCTGGTACTCTGCAAGTCGCTGTGAGGACCTCCATGACTGTAGATTGTTTGCTAGGGAATGATTTGGAGAACTCCCCTTGAGGAAAGGTGGAGAAAGCGACTCATCTGCGGATGGTGGGTCTACCCGACTGGGCGTGCGTGACCACCAGGTCCATGGCAGCCAGTAGGGGTGTTCAAGAAGTCCTGGAGCCTGAAGGAGAGGCCCAGGAACCGGCCTTGGAGAGAAGGCACCGGGGGCACAGACAGCCGGCCCCCGAAGTTCCCACGGCCCACGAGGAGGCAGACCTTGAGGGGGATGCCCTGGAGCCTACCGGGGAACAGATCGCCGAACTGGGGGACCTGCCTGAGCTGACCCATTGGCAGCAGGAAGGAGGCCCCTCCAGGGAGGAATTCTGCAGGGAGCAGAAAGAATGCCCTTCTCTCGTGGGTATGCGGCAGCAGGCTGTAGACCAGGCCAATGGTGTTCAGTCTGGAAAACACTTAGTCTACTGGGAAAATGACCTCCTGTATTGAGAGCCTAAGGTTGCTGAACCTGGGTCAGCCCGTGCGCTGGTGGTAACCCAGAAGTTCAGAGCCTTCCTACTAGGACTGGCTCACGATGTGCCGTTAGCAGGACATTTGGGGATGTACAAGACCTATGACAGGCTTGTCATCCCCTTTTATTGGCCCCAGATGCACAGGAGCGCAGACGCTCACTGTAGAACGTGTCAGACTTGCCAGGCAAGTGGTAAGAGTGGAGGGAAGCACAAGGCTCCCCTCCACCCATTCCACGTCGTCGGTACCCCATTCCAGTGAGTGGGAATTGACATTGTGGGGCCTCTGGACCCCAAGACAGCCATGGGCAACAGGTTCATTCTGGTCTTGGTGGACCATGCCACCCGGTACCCTGAAGCCATCCCTCTGAGAACAGTGACGGCCCCCGTGGTGAGACGAGCGCTGATGGGAATTTTCTCCTGAGTGGGATTACCTCTAGAGGTGGTGTCTGACAGGGGCACTAATTTCATATCCCAGTATATGAAATCCCTTTGGCTAGAGTGTGGTGTAACCTACAAGTTCACCACCCCTTACCACCCCCAAGGAAATGGGTTAGTTGAGAGATTAAACCGAACTCTAAAAGGCATGATCATGGGCCTAAAAGGACCAATGAGGCGTAAGTGGGACGTCCTCTTGCCATGCCTTCTCTTCGCATACCGAGAGGTACCACAGAAGTCACTCGGGTTCAGTCCCTTCGAACTTCTGTAGGGTCACCCGGTCAGAAGACCTCTGAGTCTGGTTCAGGAAGGCTGGGAGCAATCTCCCAGGAAACCTCCCCAGAGTGTATACAGTTACATGCTGGCCTTCCAAAACCAGACCAGGCGATTCAGGCAACTTGCTGAGGCAAACCTGGAAGCTAGTCAGGAATAAATGAAGCGATGGTACGACCAGAATGCCACTCTGGTAGAGCTTCAACCTGGACAAAAGGTGTGGGTCTTTGCCCCAGTGGAGCCTTGGGCACTTCAGGATAAGTGGACAGGTCCATTCGAGGTTGTGGAGCGCAAGAGTCCTGTCACCTACCTGGTGAACCTGCAGTCTCCCAGACACCCTTTAAGGGTCCTACATGTTAACCGCCTTAAGCCCCACTTGGAGAGGTCCGAAGTGAGCATGCTTTTGGCAACCGATGATTGAATGGAAGAGGAGACCGAGCCTCTTCCGGACCTCTTGGTAGCCGCCGAGCGAGATGGGTCAGTGGATGGAGTTAACCTCTCACCATCCCTGACCCCTGAGCAACAGAGTGACTGCCGCAACCTGTTGGGGCAGTTCTCTGATCTGTTCTCCCAGGTTTCCGGTGTCACAGATTGGTGCGTCCATGACGTGGACACTGGAGACCGTTTGCCTGTAAAGCACAAGGCTTACAGAGTGACTGACAGGGTAAGAGCCTGCATCAAAGAGGAGGTCTCGAAGATGCTTGCTCTTGGGGTGGTTGAGTCCTCCAGCGGTCCTTGGGCCAGCCCAGTGGTCTTGGTCCCAAAGGCTGCAACGCAGGGAGCCACACCCGAACTCCGGTTCTGTGTGGACTATCGAGGACTCAATTCGGTCACGAAGACTGACGCGCACCCCATCCCCAGAGCTGACGAGCTCATCGATCGGTTTAGGGCTGCTCTGTACCTCAGCACGTTTGATTTAACATCTGGGTACTGGCAGATCGCCTTAACTGACGGGGCCAAAGAGAGGTCAGCATTCTCAACACCAGATGTGCATTTCCAGTTCCGGGTTATTCCATTTGGGATGAAGAATGCCCCTGCCACCTTCCAGAGATTGGTCAACCAGGTGTTGGCTGGGCAGGTTGAGTTCAGCGCCGCCTACCTGGATGACATCGCAGTGTTCAGCGGCACATGGGAAGAACACCTGTGACATCTCTGGGAAGTGTTGACGGCACTGCGCAAGGCAGGCCTCACGATCAAGGCAAGCAAGTGTTAGATCGGGCAGGGTTCAGTGATGTACTTGGGACACCAAGTTGGGAGCGGCCAGGTGGCGCCCCTTCGGCCCAAGATTGAGACCATCCTGGTTTGGGAACCCCCCAAGACCCGAACGGAGTTGAGGGCCTTCCTAGGACTCACCGGGTACTACAGGAGGTTTGTCAAGGGGTATGGCAGCATCTTTGCTCCCTTGACAGAGCTGACTTCGAAGAAGCAGCCCCGGAAAGTGATCTGGACTGACACCTGTCAGGAAGCTTTTGACACCCTGAAGACTGCCATGTGCACGGCGCCCGAGCTCCTGGATCCTGATTTCTCCAAAGAGTTCCTAGTGCAGAGAGACGCTTCAGAGCATGGGGTAGGGGCTGTTCTCTCACAGATGACTGAGGAGGGCTGGGACCATCCTGTAGCCTTCATCAGTCGGAGGTTACTTCCACGGGAACAAAGGTGGAGTGCGATTGAGCGAGAAGCTTTCGCTGTGGTCTGGGCATTAAAGAAGCTAAGACCCTACCTGTTTGGGTCTCACTTCCGGGTTCAGACAGACCACAGGCCCCTCAAATGGTTGATGCAGATGAGGGGTGAGAACCCAAAGCTGTTGAGGTGGTCCATCTCCCTACAGGGTATGGACTTCACGGTGGAACATCGCCCTGGCATAGATCACGCCAATGCTGACGGTCTATCCAGGTTGTTCCGCTTTAGTGCTGAGGAACTCCCTGGGTTAGGGTAGTTCTCCCCACGTTTCAGCTGGAGGGGACACGTGTTAGACCTGGCACCTTGGCGTGAGTCTCCCTTCCACTTTTTGCTGATGTGCCGAAGATGTTTTGCTGGTGTTCGCTGCTCAGGGCACTGCGCCACGGCCAATCCATGCCGCAGTGCAAGTGCTCCCAATGTAAAGTGTATCCGTAATTGATTTCCATGATTGGCTTATTTGGTTTACTATCAGTCCCCAGTAAGGTGCACCAGGAGTGCCAAGGGCTTGTAAATACAAAAGCTGCTAGTGGGCCTGCAGCGCTGGTTGCGCCACCCACAGAAGCGGCCTCGTAAGATGTGTCTAGGGTCTGCCATTGCAGGACCTGCGTGCAGTCTGGTACTGTCACGCTGACTGCGCAAGTGCCCACACTTGCCAGTCCCTAAACCTTCCCTTAACTTCATATCAGTCACCCCTATGGTAGGCCCACGGGCAGGGTGCATTGTGAGCATAAGGTAGGACAAGCTCTGAGATGTGTGGCATGTCCTAATAGTGAATTACCGCCCTTCTTCGCTCTTCACTATCGAAGGGCTACCTGTTCTCATCGGCCAGAATTGGCTGCCTGAATTATTACACGCTATAATCCCGGCAGGCTCAGGGAACACAGTGGCACGTCAAGTTTAGTATGCCTGAAATAAGAATAATACAATACTGCCTTTAGTAAGGTTTATTTTAATATCCTGTGTTTGCAAATGCTACTTTTAGAAAGTTAGCATTTGCTCGCCTGACTATTTCAGCCCGCCTCTGCCAGGATATGTATCTGCTGTCTGGGTTGTGTGAGTGACAGGGCTGGGGGAATACCAGGGTACAATCTGGGCCACCAGGTGGTGGTTAAAGTGCTTACACCAGGATGGGGGGCGGAGTAGTCCTTGACTTTGAATAGGGTTGTGCTCCACCACCACAATGCTTGCTCCACCTCCTGTGGAGCGTCTGATTTCCCTGCCCTGCACCCTGAAAGAAGACGGCAGCTTTCTGTCAACAGTGTGCTCCAAAACTGGGTTGAACCAGGCTCAGGCCCCCCGGCCTGCAAAGACAAAAGAAACTGAGTATAAATATAGGAGCCCTGCTCCTAGCAAATCAGATCCTGTTTTGACCACGACGAACCTCTGCCTGACTAGAAGGACCAAGAGAAGCTGAAGGAAGGAAACCTGTCCCTGACCTAAGGGACTGGCCTGCAGTGGTGCCTTGCTGAGAACGGAGAGGAAAAGACCAGAGAGGACTTTGAAGACTTGTGCCTGAAACAATCTCCAAGGGCTTGATCTCGAGCTTGCTCCCTGAACTGAGCCCCAGGACCATTGGGTTCAATTTTGCCTGTGCTCGTCTGCTGCTGGGCCCTTAAGTTCTCTTCCCTCGCCGGAGTTGTGACATGGGTGCCTTCGCCCCTCCTAAGGTCGTGACAGCTCGGAGCCTGGTCACCCGCCGCCGAGAGCCCCGCTCAAGCTTGAGTCGCTCTCCGCTTCAGTGCCGGGCCGCCCGCTCTCCTCTCACCTCGCCTGCTATGGAGCGCGTTGTGCGCCTCTCATCTTCTCCCACCGGCATCTGCACGGAGCGCATCTGATAGCCCCGGACGGTCCGTACGTTGCTAAGTACCCGACTGTCTCGCTTTACCCTCCTGCATACCAAGGCTCGTGCCTCACTTCAAGATGGCCTTCCGTACGTTGGTACCGGAGGCCCGGTGCTGCACCTGTCTGCCCGAGAACGCGACGCCCCACACAGATCCACAGGTACGATCCGGCGTACTAAGAAGTAGTACGCACCGCAGGCCTGAACGGTGCCTCGCCCCGTGAGTTGCTCCAGACCCGGATCGCCGCAACCCTCCACACCGTCCCCCTCACCCGTCTCGCACCTCGAGGGGGCTTCGAGCCGGATAGATCCTTCGGAGAACCGTCGGCCCCATCCTGGGTCCGCCCTCACCAGTGGCCGTGCCTGAAACGTCTCGGACACTCCACTCAAGGTACACTTGAACTCAATCCTGAGTTCACATTGGATCCAGGGTCCGCAACGTTTGTTTTCCCTGCTGTCCGTCATTCATCATCGGGTCGCTTCACCAGCACGAAGCGCGCATCGACCCCCAGTGTACCTTGCTGTCTAAGAACACTTAAGAACTTTTGCCAATTTAAATCTGGTGGCCTCATTCGCTAAACGTTATATGGTCTTGTGATAATTCTGCAACTAAGTATTTTTATATAAAGTCTACGTATTCTTGATACAATCTTACGACTGGTGTTCGTCTGTGGTGGGTCATTGGGTTTACTGTATGTGATCATAAATGCTTAACTAACTATCACCCTGAGGATTAGCCTTGTCTGCTCGTGCCACGCAACCTAGAGGCTGAGCAGGGGTTATTGTTACGGAGTAGTTCCCTTGCCCTGACTTGAGGAGAAGGTCCCTGCTTGTCACAAGTGCATACCTGTGCCAATCAGAGACCTCCAATTCTAACAATCTTGATGGTGACATCGATGTTCACGTTGGCCCTGGCTGGCAGGGGGTCGTGGTCAATGGTGTGCGGGGAGTCTGGAGTGTTGATGTCTGTTGGGGCTGTCTGGGAGTTGAAGCTGTCGTGGATGTCAGTAATCTAGCGGTTGAGGAAGGTGGCGAGGGAGTCTCACAGGGCTTGTGACGGCGGGATGTCGTTAGTGTTGGAGGTGGGGTTGGAGAGTTCCTTTACGATGTTGAAGAGCTCCTTGCTGTTGTGTGCGTTGTTGTCAAAGTGGTCTTTGAAGGAGGTCCTCTTGGCAGACCTGATGAGGTGATGCTATTTGCGGATGGCGTCCTTGTGGGCTGCGAGACTGTCCAGTGTCTTTTCATTGTGCCGTTTCTTCTCTAGTTTGCGGCAGGTTCACTTGGAGGCTAGGAGTTCTGGGTGAACCAGCTTGCTCTCCTGCTGGTGTCTCTGTGGGTGGGTTTCTTCAGGGGGGCGAAGGTGTTGGTGCAGTCGTTGATCCAGCGTCTGAGGTTGCGGGCGTCGTCGTCGATGTAGGAGTTGTTAGTGGGTGGGCTGAGAGCGAGGTTTGAGTGTAGTTGTTCTTCGGTGATTTTGTTCCAGCAGCGGTGGGGGATCTGTTGGGTGTGCCGGTGTGTGGTGGGTTTCTGGAAGGTGAAGTGGATGCAGCGGCGGTTGGTCCAGAGGAGTTAGGTGGTGTGGCTGAAGGAGACGTGAGAGCTTGAGGAGAAGACGGGGTCGAGCGTGTGGCCGCGGAATGAGTAGGCGTTGTGACGAGCTGCCTCAGTCCAAGATTGGCGAGGTTGTTGATCAAGGTGGTGGATTTGCTGTTGTTGTTGTTCTCAAGTTGAAAGTTCAGGTCTCCGAGGAGGATGTAGTCAATGGAGGTCAGGGCATGCATGCTGATGAAATCGGCGATGGAGTCACTGAACTGGGATCAGGGTGTTGTAATTTGGCAGCGATTGGTTAGCATTAGCAAAAGCCATCCTGTATTTAGAGGCTATCTTGTCCGTTTTGTGGAATCCATTTTGTATTTCTGGCAGCCATTTTGTTTGCCATATGCTACCACATGCGTGCCATGTGCTCTGTCTTACCTTGTTGTTTTCTGCTCTTGAAATCTGCCTAGAGACAGGTTATATTTAACCTCTTCCATTTTTCACATGCTCATTTGAGCTTGCAGCTGTCTATGCAGCTGCTGTTAGTCTGTAAATGTCAGGATGTGTTCACCAGAATTAGCAACTATTAGCTCCTCCCTCTTATTGACTGTGCATTTTCTGTATGACCTTATATTTGCCTAAAACCTACTTCTTGTACTTGTACCGCCTTCCTTTGAGTCCCTGTGCGGGTTTAAAATGACCAAGCTCCTTCCATTCAGTGTGCTACTTCATACATTGCCGAAGGGTGTTGTGTGAATGTAGTTCCACCTCATGAGTTTAATAAACTTTGTATTTTCTATTCCAGTTTCTGTGCCAACTTCTATCCTATTGGTCTGAGGACTTGTGCAGAGAAGGGCGAACCCCTTGCTCTGGTAGGCATTGCTGAGGCTCACTTCCACAAATTGGCGGCCGACACATGGGGCTAATCGGTGACTCAGATGACCAAAGGAGTGGTCGAATCGAAGGATTGGAATCTCGCTACGGATGATCAATCATTCCCCGTGGAGACCCGTGTCTTGGCAACCATAGCGTTTTTTCTCTCTTTCTGATCTGACCATCCAGGTGGTGCCGGTCCTCGACTGAGATCTCTTCTGTTGATTCCCCGTGCAGTGACCATTTGGTCGATTTTGAGAACTTGGCAGTTGGAACCTGGACACCAAGTGATTGGTAAGAGTGGTTATGTGGCACTTGCTGTTGAGTTTTGATGCCTGGGATTGGTAACAGTTTAGTAATGCTTACTGTGGCTTTGGAATTTTGGAATTTGTGTTGGCCAACTTGGATTTGTATGTGATTGATATATAAATTGCAATTTATATAGGCAGGTAATGAGGAGAATTTTCTCTGTTTTTGAATTGATTTAAACGGCACAACGTACTACAGTACCTTAAGTGCTATTTTGGTTGTAATACTGCATATTCTGCACTATTTTTGGTATGCCTGTTTCTAGCACACTTCGTAGGATGTGTTGCTTTTGTAGTGGTACCAATTTGAGACTTGATGAAGCAAATGGACGCCTAATAGGGACATGTATATTAAATAAGGTATTTCTTCTATAATGTACAGCACGTTACGGAATAAATATACTCGTAAGGATCCTGAGTTGCGTTGGCCTATGCATGGGTCATTTGATTTGCGAAAGATTCAGTATGTGGAACAACGAATGTTTAAGCCAAAGGCTAGACAAGACATGTTTGACTGTGTACGAATTTGGGAGAAAGAATAGCGTGAGCGAATGAAGCGAGAGCAAGGCTTGATTGAAAAAGAACAGCGTAAGAGCATTCATGCAAAAGCATTGGAAATGAAAAATAAAGAACTTAAAGAGAGAGAAGCTAGGGAGCGTCATTTACAGGTAAATGGCCAACACGCTGTTCGTAGACCTCTTTATCCTTTTCTTAATAAACCCCAAGATGATTCTCCCTTGTTAGATCATTCTCCACCTCCGTATACTCTTCCTTCTGCTCCTTTTGACTCAGATGAGAACTCTCCTGCAGACCAGGAGAAAGCATGGGAAACTCGTTCTATGTTGTCCGCTGAGCGTGCATCTCAGCTTAGATCTGCTGCTTGTAAAGCCGCCCGTAATATTGCTCCTCCTTCTGAACTTTTAGATGACATGAAGGATTGACAGGAAAGGGATCAAGTATATTTTACAGAAGTGTTTGCGGCAGAAGTTGTTGAACGGTTTAGGAAACGATTTGGAGCCTGTTGATATAGCAAATGATTGTAAGAAAATGCGTGATGGTCTTTTTGTCTTTTCTCAGGCGGCTGACCCAATCAGGCGTTTGGGTAAATTATGTGTTGAGACAGTCCGTTTGCGGGAAGAGCAAAAGGCAGAAGCCGCACCTTTGTATGTTCCTCCCAAAGGAGCGGGTGCAAGTGATCATAAGGCGTCTACTGATGCAAAGGGTTATTTTATTTATATTTGGGTTTACACTCACTGGAATAGAGTGGATGTTATGGCTCTTAGAACTGCATTACCTGATCCACGGAAAAATCCAGCAGCCTTTTATGAGGAATTTGAGGGTGCTATTAGCGCTTCTACTATGACTTTACCCGATATTGACCTGTTTTTCAGTTTGATATTACCCCCTGATATGTGGGGAACTGTGCGTAAAGTTAATGATCGTGCGACTTTTGGGGCACTATGGAAAGATTTAGAACAATTAGATGAAGAAAGAGAACCTGCCCAGAAACCGTGTCGGTTAATTCTAGCTCTTCCAGCATCTATTACAGTAAAATTAAAAACAATTATTTCCCCTAAAAAGATAGATTGGACTGTATTAGCGTCTTGTAAGCAAAAGACAGATGAATCGGTTTCTGACTTCTTCACGTGCTTTGAAGAGGCATTTCACGATATTAGTGGCCAGTCATTGTCCGATGACACGGGCAGGCATCTGTTCGTCGATAAATATGTCGCAAACCTGTTGCCAGGAATAGCTAGTCACCTAAAGACCAGCAATAGTTCATGGACTACCTCTTCTCCAGTTTCTCTTTTAACTATGGCTCAGTATTACGAACAACAGGAATTAGAAGCGAAAGGCAATGAGGATAAAAAGACTAAAGAATTAAAAACAAAGGTTATGTTGGCTCAGGCTTATGATCCGCCTTCTAGAGGCAATGATAGAGGTGGACGTGGATCTTATGGTTCGTCCTTTTCCTCTTATACTCGTTCGAATTTGTCTGTTGATCAGTGTGCGTATTGTAAGAAATGTGGACATTGGGCTTCTGATTGTCCGGCACTACGTGCTCAGCAGTATCCACGTGGTCGGGGACAAATGCGAAATCGTTCAGGATATTCATGGTCTAGAGGAAGCACGGAAGATCGTGCTAGGTTTGATTCTAACATGCGTGGACAGGATGGGTTCAATGCTTTTGACAGATGAAATCAATAGCAAATGTCCGATTATGTGCCATCCGATTTTAAAGATTCAGTGTATGCATAGGATTGCCTAGGATGGGGTAAGGAATCAGTTGAAGTTCCAGTAGATCAGAAGGGTCCCTATGTTACAGCACATGTTTTGGGTTCTACTGATCAGTTTCTGGTTGATACAGGAGCTAATCGTAGCGCCTTATCTAAACACTTGGTTCCAAGGGCTCCCCTGTCTGGCTTAACTATTACATCGATAGGTTTCGATGGAACACCTTCCCTTAGCCCACTATCACAACCACTTGCATTCCATATTGATAAGTTTACTGCTCCATGTCCATTTTTGCTTTCTCCAAACACACCAGAAAATATTGTGGGTCTTGATATGCTTAAATATTTCAGGGCTACGATACGATGTTCTGCAGAAGGTGTACGGGTTATTATGAATGACAACTACCCTGTGATGGAGAGATTCTGCATTGTTGAAGAGGACATTGCATTAGCTTCACTCCCTAGTACTTTGTGGGCTACTTCAGACACCGATACAGGGCAAATGGTTATTCCGCCAGGGCATATTAGTGTCAAGGAGGGTGCTTCTTTGTCATGATTACCTCAATATAAAATTTCTCGAGAAGGAGAAGAAGCACTTATACGGATTGTTCATGATTTGATTAAAGTGGGGGTTGTGGAGGAAGTTCCTTATAATGTTTGCAACAGTCCTATTCTTCCTATTTTGAAAAAAGACACTGACACTAGGATTTACAGATTCATAATTGATTTGCAAGAAGTTAAAAAGATTGTAGTGCCACAATACCCTGTGGTTTCTGACATAACAACACTACTTACCCTAGTTCCTCCAACAGCACCTACATTTTCTGTGATTGACTTGAAGAATATTTTCTTCTCCATTCTTATTCATCCTGATAGCCAATATTTTGTTTGGTTTCACTTTGAATAATAAATCGTACAGATTTTTTAGAATTCCTCAAGGGTACACTGAGAGTCCGAGCATTTACAGTCAAGCATTGAAAAGACAACTTGATTCTTTCATTTTGCCTAAAGGAGTGGCTCTCATACAATATGTCGATGACATCTTGTTGGCAGCCGATACGCCCAAATAGTGTGAAGAATGTACTTTGTCTTTGCTTTCTTTTCTTGCTACACACCATCATAAAGTGTCACGGAAGAAATTACAATATTGTAGATCGAAGGTAACCTACTTAGGTCACCTTCTGTCTAAGGAGGGCCGTGCACTTACACCAGATCGCATTCAAGAAATTTTAGACACACCAGTACCTTCTACTCAGAAAGATGTCCATGCATTCATTGGTTTGACTTCGTTCTGCAGGCAATAGATATTAGGATTTTCACACATTGTTAAACCCCTGCTAGCGCTTTTGACTAAAGACACTCCAATGCCCCTTCCATGAACAGATGAATGCCAGGATGCTTTTCGTCTGTTACGACAAGTTCTTCGTTCGGCACCAGTGTTAGGCACTCCAGATTACACAAAGGCTTTTATACTTTATGCACTCGAGAAAGATGGGTGTGCATTGTCAGTTTTACTACAGACACAAGGTGACAAGCAGCGTCCCTGTGCGTATTTTTCAGTCGTTCTTGACCCCGTTGCTGGTGCATTGCCTGGGTGCTTCCGTTCAGTTGCAGCAACAGCTGTGTCTATACGGCAGAGTGAAGAGATAGTTTTCTCACATAAACTGTTGGTGTTAGTACCCCATTCGGTTGATGCCCTTTTGAATCAGACAAAGAAGCAACATTTGACTAGTGCCCACTTAACAGGATACTAGTTGACCTGTTAGCCCCTCACATTACATTGAAGAGATGTGCGACACTAAACCCAGCTACTTTGTTACCATATCCGGTGACTCAGCCTCAGTCACAGGAGTCTCATGATTGTATATTCCTTACTGAGGAACAGACAAAGGGTCGCGTCGACTTGCAAGATACACCCCTTTCAGATGTAGATGGGGAACTGTGGGTTGATGGGTCCTGTTTGAAGTTACCAGATGGTATGACTTCAGCTGCATATGCAATCACGACACTTGAGACAGTAGTGGAAGCAGCTCGCATACCACAGAAGTTGGCTCAAGCAGCTGAGCTAATAGCTTTAACACAAGCATGTGAACTTAGCACTGACTTGCGTGTTGACATCTATACAGACAGCCGCAATGCTTTTGGAGTGGCCCATGATTTTGGCCTACTCTGGAAGGAAAGAGGCTTTCTTACATTCCACGGGATGCAGATAATGCACGGAGAACTAGTGCACAATCTTTTGACTGCACTAACATATCCAATGAAAATTGCTATTATTAAGTGTAGCGCACACAAGAAAGTCATTGATAAGATAGGACAAGGCAACGCCTTTGCAGATCGCGTAGCTTGTGAGACTGCAATGCAACGAACCACTACTTCCATGTACGTAGTGAAGTCACAAGCTGAGCGATGGCATGATGCTAGATAGGAAGTGCTAGATGTACACAGATCTGCTTCCGTAGCAAAACTTGAGCAATGGGCCAAAGAAGGAATATTGGACAATGAGGGTTTTTGGCGCAACAAAGATAATATTTGGGGAGTCCCTAAGCCACGCCCCGTACATGATGTACCATGTGTTCTGATGAATGAGTATATGGCACAGTTAACAGACAGTTTGATCTCTATTCATCAACAGGTTTGAGAAGCTCACCCTGACAGATCTGCAGGTGAGGCCCTTGAACTCCGGCCTGGAGACCATCTAATGGTCAAAGTCTTTGAAAGGTCGAACAGCTTGGAACCGAGAAGGCGAGGACCGGAGCAGGTGTTCCTTGCGACGAGGACAGCAGTTTGAGTGAAGAACAGGAAGAACTGGGTCCATAGCACTCACTGTAAGCGAGTGTCGCCGGCCTTGGTGGAACCTGCTGTGCTGACTGATCATCGAGAGATCTTGGAAACAGAGAAGGGCGATGCTATCTCACCTGACAAATCTGAGGGAGTCTTCCCGGACCACACGATTTCTGGAGCATAGCGATACCAACTGAGACCAAGGAAAGAGCCAGCATTGTTGAAAAGGACTGGTTGAGCTACCGCCCTGGGTTGGTGAAACAGAGTGCCGATATGACATGGGGGGATCAGTCCTACGAAGTGACCCTCGGTGAAGAAATCAACGGCTACCCAGGGATAAGAGCTCCAACAATTGTTTTTTTGACGACGAAGTGATCATGTCTGCTGAGAAATCAAAAGTTGCTAAGATCTGCAATAAGAAAACCATTTGTGCTGTAGAATTTTTGGGTGCTATGGTGGTTATGGCAGCAATTACCTGGTATGTTGAGGAAGTGGCTTCTGTTCGACCGCTTTTTGTTGCCACTACTCCAGTACCAGTGGAACACCAATATTTTACGCTTCCCTACCATGAGCAGAAGCATCGACAATCCTACCTAAACAATACATTCATCCAGATGTTGCATCATACACATAATGCCACGAATACTACCGACTGTTGGGTGTGTAGGATGACACCTGCGCACCAAAATAAAGGAGGAACACCTTTTATTCCTCTTCCGTTCTCACATAATGGGTCTTGTCAAGCCTGGTTTGCGCTCTTGTTTGCTTCAGAGAGAGCCAACTTTGCAAGGATGTCGGCGGGATGGATCAATTATGACCTTAATAAAGAATGCTATCCTGATGAGAATGGTTACCCTCAGGCTAGAGGAACTGAATGGGAATGGGAGGAGTTCCAACCTGACAACATTTCCATGCCACATGTTTTTACAAATACGAGGACTATAAAGAACAATGGACCTTTTGTAATTTCTGTGACTAAAGCTAAAGCAGACTTATGTATTAGTAGTGTTGGGAGAGTTCCAGTGGGGAGAAGTGAATGTACTGTAATTCTGACAATTGAAGGTACCAATAACAGCAGTTTTACGTCTTCGCATAGTACATACGTTTGTGGTAATAAGGGATACTACCAACTACATGTGGGGTGGTCCGGGGTCTGCTACGTGTCCTTTCTGTTGCCCCCTGTGTTTCTGGCACCTGCATCATATCATTGTAACTTTAAACTTTACAATGACATTTCCAAAAACAGAAAAAGGAGGACAATAAGTATGGATGAAGTTGACCAAACTGGCACTGTTTTGCAACAATATGTCAACTTTAACTTGGGTTTATTCTTTGTTGTGGGTGCTGCATTGAACAGCAAAAAGATAAGGTGATTGACTTGTGTTGTGGAAGCTGTTACCAATCAGACAGCCATGACACTTGGGAACATTACAGAGGAGCTACAAGTTGCGAGGATTGTAGCACTCCAGAATCGAAAGGGTACTTTATGTGATCTTGGCTGATCGAGGTGGTGCATGTTGTATCATCGGCAGCAGCTGCTGTGTTTTCATTCCGGATCACTCGCCTTAGTATTAGATCCAATCTCTAAACTACATAAGATTGCTGCGGAGATTCACCCAGAGACTGGTACATGGATCTTTTCGAACTGGTTGTGGACACTCTTTATTACTTGGGGCTGGAAGCTACTGACTATCTTATGTATACTATTGGATGTATACAATGTAGTCCTATGCTTTGCTCTATTTGCATCACTGCTTGTAAACCTACTAAGAGAAATGTTGCAGAAATGAAAGCCCAACAAATGCTAAATAAAGAGGTCACTGAACTGATGAGCATCGATGTACAGGATGCATATCTAGATTACCCCAGATGAACGAATGTCTTCAGCTAAAGCTAAAAGGGGCGTCTGTTGTAATTTGGCAGCGATTGGTTAGCATTAGCAGAAGCCATCCTGTATTTAGAGGCTATCTTGTCCGTTTTGTGGACTCCATTTTGTATTTCTGGCAGCCATTTCGTTTGCCATGTGCTACCACGTGCTTGCCATGTGCTCTGTCCTACCTTGCTGTTGTCTGCTCTTGAAATATGCCTAGAGACAGGTTATATTTAACCTCTTCCACTTTGCACATGCTCAGTTGATCTTGCAGCTGTCTATGCAGCTGCTGTTAGTCTGTAAATGTCAGGATGTGTTCACCAGAATTAGCAACTGTTAGCTCCTCCCACTTGTTGACTGTGCATTTTCTGTATGACCTTATACGTACCTAAAACCTACTTCTTGTACTGGTACCGCCTTCTTTTGAGCCCCTGTGCAGGTATAAAAGGACCAAGCTCCTTCCATTCAGTGTGCTACTTCATACATTGCCGAAGGGTGTTGTGTGAATGTAGTTCCACCTTATGAGGTTAATAAACTTTGTATTTTCTATTCCAGTTTCTGTGCCCACTTCTATCCTATTGGTCTGAGGACTTGTGCAGAGAAGGGCGAACCCCTTGCACTGGTAGGCCTTGCTGAGGTTCACTTCCACAAGGGTCCGGGGAGGTCTGTAGGGTAGTGTTGGGGTCTGTGTGGATCTGGAAGTGCATGTGTTCGGTGGTGCTGAGAGTGTCGTCGGTGCTGGTTGAGACCCTGATGCTGTTCTTGTGGACGATGGCGATTCCTCCTACAACTCCGTTGGTGTGGTCTCTGCGGGTGATCTTGTAGCCTGGGATGGCTATGGCTATGTCAGGTGCGGACGAGTCGTTCATCCAGGTCTCTGTCAGGAAGGCGACATCCGGGGATGATGTGTTGAGCAGGTCCCAGAGCTCAACGGCGTGCTTGCGTGCGGAGAGAGTGTTCAGTAGGATGCATCGGAGGTGGTTGAGGTCTTTCTTGTCGGGTGGTTCGGCGGTGCTGAGGCTGGTGTAGCTGCAGTTCTGGCAGGTGAATGGACCATGTGTGCGTTTTGGTGCGTCCTTGATGCAGGTGTGGATCTGTCTGGGGTTGAGGGCGTGCAGTGTGCTGGCATCGTAGCGGCAGCTGTCGTCGTGGCAGCGCCAGGGCCAGGAGCTCTGGCACTGGGCGCAGTCCAGGCATGTACGGGCACAGACAGGCTTGCCTTAGGCACCCCTTTGGCGCGGCCGCCATATATGGGGAGGTGCGAGGGAGGAGCAGCTGGGAGGAGGGAGGTGGGGGCAGCAAATGGGCAGTCAGGAGGACGGGGCCACTGGGTCAATGTGGTGGGGCGGAAGCAAGGGCACAGAATCCCAGGGGCATCGGAGGGGACAGAAGGAGGGACAGAAGGAGAGACGGCACAGAATTACGGGGGCAATGAAGGGGACAGAAGGAGAAAAAGGCACAGAATCACAAGGGTAGCGAAGGGGACAGAAGGAGAAAAGGAGACAGAATCACGTGGGGCAGCAAAGGGGACAGAAGGAGAAAAAGGCACAGAATCAAGTGGGCAGCGAAGGGGACAGAAGGAGAAAAAGGCACAGAATCACGGGGGCAACGAAGGGGACAGAAGGAGAAAAAGGCACAGAATCACGGGGGCAACAAAAGGGACAGAAGGAAAAAAAGGCACAGAATCATGGGGGCAACGAAGGGGACAGAAGGAAAACACAGGGCACAGAAGAGAATGCAGGCACAAGGGGGAGACAGACAACAGCAGTCACGGACACCAAGCGAGTGCAATACAATGAAATGACAAATGACAAACAAACCTGAGGCCTACCACTGGCCACCAGGGATGAGGCGCAAGTGGTAGCCTGGGGGTGGAGGAGGGCCTCAACCTCCTCAGCATTGGCCGCTAGGGCAGGGCAGGGTCAGGACGCACAGGCGGTGCTGTGCGGAGGGGGAACGCCTACCTAACAAGGTCAAGGGTTGCTTGACACTGAAGCTGATTCCCCTTTAATATTAGCTAGTATTATGGCTGATACCTGGTCGTAGTTATTTATTAACTTCATCCCTAAGTTTAGGGCAGGTTCTGCTCCATTCTCGTTATGTAATTGTATTAATACATCTGGTATTACTGCTAATGAAAGAATACCATGAGTTCTGGTATATATAGCAGCAAAGACTGCACTCCAAGAGGTACAATACTATAACAGTGGTGTAATCCCCATGGGCAAGCAGATTGTTAACATTCTGTGTTTTTCAAATGGTGTTGTATTTGGGAATTCTGCTTCTAACTGGGTTGTTTTCTGAGCTACCCAGAAAGGAATTTGCTCACGTTTTATTGGCATTTTGCCCATTACCCCGAGTAATGTTTGTGGAGTAATTTTAGTACCTGTGCTCTGTGTAGGAGCTGCAGTAGGTGTAATTACTGTTGGTTGGACCGCGAGTGTCCTTAAGACAAAGTGTGTCATGTTTCTGTGGAGTTTTATCAACTCTTTGTTTTGAATAAGCAGTTCATCACCTGGCCTTGTGTCAATGCCTGATTGTGTTGCAAAGGTGGCTAATATCGGCCATGTTGCTCCTGCTCTTCCTAAAGGATCAAGCCTTGCTCTTGTTCTTGTATGGGGTAGGGCACCATTAATATAGTGTAAGCAACAAGGACCCCCTGTTGAAAATTTGATGATTTCAGGAACAGGGAAATTAATCATGTGTACAATGTCATAACGATATTATTAAGGCTGGGAGAAATTTTTTTATCGAACACCAGAACAAGGCAATTATAAAAGTATATTTCCTTTTTAATAATAATCTTTATAGAATTAAAAAAAAACAACATATAATGACCATACAAATATAGACAGGTTTTAAACAGATTAAACAATAATAATAACAAAAAATGATTTATATAAAAACCATAAACATATCAATAACAGTTGACAATCAAAATTTATCATAAAATTCATACGTGTTAAGACAATCAATAAAAAGAAGAGGAGGAAGAAAAAGTAAAACGTGGCAAATTATACTTTCTCGACGCGCGTTTCGGCGTTTAGACCAACGCCTTCATCAGGAGCCACATAAACATTTCTGAAATACATCAACATAAAGTACAATCAGTTATTTACACTAACATCATAATTTAAAAATGTACAAAGCGTTTTAGCGTTTGACAAAATTTAGGAGAGAAATTATTAATTCTAATTTCCATCTCCTTTTTTTGGAAAAGATAAAAACACTCATAACTCCCAGCTAATTCATATCATGTAGTATTCATTTAAACATAGAACAGCAATAATATTTACATATTCGAGCAGTTGCCACATATTAACCTTGCTGACAGAGGGGTTTATGATAATGCTAATACTAGGCATAAAACACCCACAATATCGGAT
The DNA here is from genome assembly GCF_964261635.1 of Lissotriton helveticus. Lineage (NCBI taxonomy): Eukaryota > Metazoa > Chordata > Amphibia > Caudata > Salamandridae > Lissotriton > Lissotriton helveticus. Next base: position 826,417,159 of record NC_136057.1, read on the forward strand.
GTATATGTCCTAAATGGTCGTCCTAGTGGTTACTACTGTTGGTAGTTTTGACTTACAGGAACCAATCTATCTTATAACATGTGGTTTATGAACTTAAAACATATGATGTCACAGGTGAGTCAAATAACATAAATCCTGTGAACGATAATTCGTCATTTTTTTATATTTTATTAAAAAAAATCCTATTTCCTACATTTATTTTAATATAGACACTAAATATACTTACCCAGTATTTTACTTTGATATCAGCAAAATGGTTATCGGATGTCGGCTTCCAAAGCGGACATCAAGATTCGCAAGTATTTTATATTAAGTGTTATATCCTAAATGAAGGAGTGTCCTTAAGACAAAGTGTGTCATGTTTCTGTGGAGTTTTATCAACTCTTTGTTTTGAATAAGCAGTTCATCACCTGGCCTTGTGTCAATGCCTGATTGTGTTGCAAAGGTGGCTAATATCGGCCATGTTGCTCCTGCTCTTCCTAAAGGATCAAGCCTTGCTCTTGTTCTTGTATGGGGTAGGGCACCATTAAACCAGACAATATGTTCCTGGCAAGTAAGCGGAATCTCATCTCCTCAAATGGATTGTAGACCCCTGGAACTTCTTCATGTTTATAATAATGAAAAGTTTTTGTTACGGCATTCGCTGCTGGAAATGTAATCCATGAGTAGAATACCTCTGTTTTGGAATCTTCGTGTGCCACTATCACAAATATTACTACACCTCCTCTGGGTGCTAACCCATGTTTGAGTAGTCTAACTGTCAGAGTATGACTTACTTTGGGTGCTATCTGTATTGCATCGGTATCTTCCTCACCCTCTGAGTGATTAAGTGCCTGGTCTATTGGGTTTAAATCCCCGGTCTCGATAGACATAGTGTTTAAGACATGGAATATCCGTCCAAGGATAATTAGAAAAGGTTTAATGCACAATTTTGGGGAAAGTGTCCTTCAAGCCTGTGAAATGTGTATTCAGACAACTGTGGCCTGAAGTGGTTTATATGAAAATGTGGCCGGAAATTGAGTCACATGTGTAGTGTTTTATTGTTTTGAGCATCCCCAGGCATGCATGTATGCATTCTGTACAACCATATTTTCATCCTCTACAAATCATACTTGGCCTTTGTCCTTGACAACTGTCACTCATGATCTGTAAAATTATGTACAACACACTTTATCTCCTGCCATTATGCATGGTACCACATTGGTGAGACACACTACACTTAGTGGATTGTCTCAGGTATGGACATATTAGGTGGTTTATGTTCCAATACTCACTGAGTGCAATCTGAAACACACCTTGCTGCTGCAAAATACAGCAAGACTGTTAGTTGTGCAGCACTGCACTGTTCAATTACGTGAGAACATGAATTATCATTTTGGTTGTGGATTTGTTGCTTGCCTGCACTGTCCCTTAAATGCACTGCACTGCATCACATTGCATTTCTCTATAGGTGGATTGATTAATGAGAGCCATGGCCCCATGTTGCTCAATGGGCCTGACGTCATGATTGTTAAATATTGAGGCCTAAATCTAGTTGGAGAGTGTTATATAAAAAGCCAACACAAAGAACAAGTACAAACATTTCAGATATCTGGGATTTAGTCCAGCCAGTCAACATAAATTAGGCAAAGAAATTCTGCACAATGTGGTCATGTTGCTGCCTACCAGCCATTAGCTGTTGGATCTTTACTCCATCCTCCTCCTTCTCCTCCCGCATTGGTTTCTGCTCCTCATGGTCCATGCCCCATGGGGCATTTGTCTTTACACATATGTTGTGTAGAATCTCACAAAAAAGGATAATCTTGCACACCATAGGGGGCGGGTATAGCAATCCCCCCCAACATATCCAGGCATCGAAACCAGTACTTCAGCATACCAAATGTACATTCCACAATGTTCCTAGTCCTAACCAATGCCTGTTTGTACTGGCTTCCTGGTTTAGTCTGGGAATGTGCAAGTGGGCTGCAGACCATATCCTTGGTCAGCTGAAGTTAGAAAGAAAATCCTATTGTCAATGATTGTGCTGATTGTTTCAGTGGCATTCCTGTCCATCTATGTTATGTGTACTGAATGACTCGTTCACAGTATTTGACAATATATGTTACATATACATTTGACCATTGCTTTACACGTGTATCTTCCAGTTCTCTGTGTAATAGCAAAAGATGAGCATGAACTGATACTTTGGACACTTCTCCATGCAGACATTCATGTTTGGCCAGTAGCTTACTGTGGTAGGTATTTTGAGAGGTTCTTGGCTACTCTATGTTATGTGCATTCACTGCATGTGCAAAGTGACAGAATATTGATATGGATTTTGGCCTTTCAGTCATCTCTAGGTAGGCTGTGACAGTGCCATCATGTTTGACAATCACATATACACATGTCCCTGTGGGACCACTGATGTTGTTGCTGCTCCACATGACAATGACACAGCCTGTCAATTGTTCACTTACTTTAGCACATGAAATTGGTGCAAACATGTGGTGCATTTCTAACATGTAACATTGATAGTTGTACCTTTGTTTGTCAGCCTTCAACTATTGCCTTTCATCAGACAAGTTATTATGGTGCTCTTGGATTGGCACATAGGTATTGCGATGTGGACCGTCTTTGTGTAGGACACACTGATGTGATGTTGTTACAAGTAGCTGTCTGCCTCAGACCCGGACACAACACTTTGGTTTTTCACATGTATGTGTATGTATTGCTGTGGTGAATGAATGTTGGAATTGGTATCCTGAGTACACTGTGCTGCCTCAGCCAGGTTGCATTTTATTCCATGTACATGCTTGATAGCATAGTGTTAGACTTTGCGAGTTTCGCATTGCTGGATTCATAGGTTTTTCTTTTGTGCAACTTACACCAGTTGGCAGGGTATGCTCAGACGTGTGCACCTTGCTCACTTTGCCACTGGATTCAAGCAAGCCCGGCTGAAGACGGCTGCAATGCCAGAAACCGGTCCTGGGAAGCTTGATTCCGGTCCAGGGAAGACATGGCTTGGCAGTTTGGGCTGGACTGTTCCCATGAGGCACATGGTCAGACTGATTTGCATATGGCCATGTCTGAACTGGGGTGGCGGAGTGAGCTAAAGAACGGTGATGGATTAAACCCAGATCAGTTGACTGGGGATGATTGTTTGTATTGTCAACGCTCCGTCCATCATCCCCTTTGGTTTTTCTTTGTTCACCCTAAGTTGGCAGGGTATGCTCAGACGTGAGCCCCTTGCTCACTTTGCCACTGGATTCAAGCAAGCCCGGCTGAAGACGGCTGTAATGCCAGAAACTGGTCCTGGGAAGCTTGATTCTGGTCCAGGGAAGACATGGCTTGGCAGTTCAGGCTGGACTGTTCCCATGAGGCACAGGTTCAGACTGATTTGCATATGGCCATGTCTGAACTGGGGTGGCGGAGTGAGCTAAAGAACGGTGATGGATTAAACCCAGATCAGTTGACTGGGGGTGAGTGTTTGTATTGTCAACGCTCCGTCCATCATCCCCTTTGGTTTTTCTTTGTTCGCCCTAAGTTGGCAGGGTATGCTCAGACGTGAGCCCCTTGCCCACTTTGCCACCGGATTCAAGCAAGCCCGGCTGAAGACGGCTGTAATGCCAGAAACCGGTCCTAGGAAGCTTGATTCTGGTCCAGGGAAGACATGGCTTGGCAGTTCGGGCTGGACTGTTTCCATGAGGCACAGGGTCAGACTGATTTGCATATGGCCATGTCTGAACTGGGGTGGCGGAGTGAGCTAAAGAACGGTGATGGATTAAACCCAGATCAGTTGACTGGGGTGAGTGTTTGTATTGTCAATGCTCCGTCCATCACCCCCTTTGGTTTTTCAACTTACACCATAAAACAGGTGATCTATCACATTGACTACATATGTCTATTTGGCTTAACACCTATGTGTATGTGTGTACCTAGACTGCCAGTATGGCTGAGACATATGTATGTTTTGACCTGCTAATGTCACAATTTTATCCAGTATTGACATTTATACATGACTAGGGCCTACACTGACATTGCATGCCACACATGGCCTTTCCAACTACTTCTTCCTGTAATGCTCCCTAAACTTTGGTCAACATACAAGTATACTGCCATGTGTGACTGACTTGCTCATTTTCACAGTACTTCGTATCACACCATTGAATTTGTTTACCTTTGACTGATACCGAGAGTAGGTATGCCATTGAGGAGACACTAATGCCACACATATCTATTGCGTAGCCTTTGTACTCATATTGACTTGTCTAGATTACCACATGGTTTTTATTTTGATTCGTTGCCCAGTGACACAAGATCCCGGATATTTGGGAAGGTTGCACTGTGCAGTGAAGCAATTCACCTTTCTTGCGCTTCCCCTCGTCACTGAGAAAGGGCAGTAGTGCACAGTATTTTGGCCATATAATGCATTCCTGTCCTTTTACCCTGTACTGGCACACAATAGCACAAAAATAGGTACACTTTCACCATGGTGCAATGGTGCCTGCGGTGCATGCAGGATTGTATTTGTGCAGGAGGCGGCACCTTCCTGCACATGAGTAACCCCTGGAGGCATAGTCATATATGCATGTATTTATGGTATGGAGCACACATAGGAAGCAGAAATGACTTGGGTGACATAAGTGATTTCTCCCTGTCACACATTAGCTGGGGAAACTTATTCATTTGAAGCAGTTAAAGGTGTGGCATGAGTCATGTACCACAGTAGTTGCATGGAGACATCCACGCAACACCCATGGAACCCTTCCCTTTCACAGTGATGCAGCACTACATTTTGCACAGCATTGCATTGCTCTGAATGTTTACAACATTCAAAGGCACACAAAGTACCTTTGCATTAGGTGTTCCACAAAACATGGTGCAAGTCTGAGACACACCCCTCATACATATGGCCCTAGCTTCAGCAACAGACACAGAGATGACTTTTTTGTCATACATTTCTTAATGTTAGTAGGTATGTTATATGCTTCAGTTTTGCTTACCAACAAGTAGGCAATTGCTATATTGGCAATTCTGGAAGTGCTCATTGATGATGCTGTGCCTGAAGATGTAGGCATTAAGTGTGCTTTCTGGGTATTTTGCTAGCACATTGGTGAACATCCCCATCTGATCTACAATCCTGGACGTTGATGGAGTTGGTGTGCTTCCAGTTCCTGTACAGGTATGATGTGTCTGAAGGGGAATCCAGTTGCACATGTTGGCAATCCATAGCACCTAGCACATGAAGAAATCCCACAATGGCATATAAACCTTGCTTGGTCTCCAGCTGCTGTTGGTGGGTGTTGGGGACGGGAAGGTACTGGCGTGTGAGTCGGATGATGGCAACCGGGACGGAGGGCAGGAAGGCAGAAAATTATGGCATCGATATTCCTGCCACTCTGGCTGTTGTGATCTGGAAGGATCCCGATGCCAGCATGTGGAGGACTGCCATCAGATTGACCTGCGGAGAGATGTTAGTGGGCCTGGCAGTTGATGGCTTGAGTCTTGGCACTATCTTGCTCAGCAATTCTCTAATAGAGTTCCTCTATAGTCTGTAATATCTGATTACCTCATCCTCCCTGAGGTCAATGAGAGAAAGCCACTAATGAAAAACATGCCATCTTTTCCTGCGCTGTCTACATGGTGGTGGTCTCCTCAAACTCCCAGCTGCAGAATGACCACCTCCATGGTGTAGTTGTTCTTGGCAAATTGTTTTGTATGGCTTGTCTTTCTTAACCACAGCCACTGTGTCATTTCCTACACCTGAGTTGCCAATGCTCAAGCATTTTGATGCATTACAAGGTTTGCTCGCCGCTTGTTGACAAAGCCATAAATATCACTGTGTGAGTTTTATGATAGAATTTACGTGTGAACGCTTACCTTGCATTTCTTACACTGTGCGTGGCACAACTGCTTATGGCGCAGATATTTTTTGACACAGGCCTTCGAAAAACAGACATATTTCATTACGTGCGTCAGCTTGTAGATATGAAGTAATGCCTGCACTGCTGTTGCATCAAAAATTAGTGATGCAACGTCAGCACAAGCCTCTCATAAATATACCACCAAGTGCGCAATTTGGACCGATATTTTGTGATCTGCCCATGATACATCACACTCTGTATTATTTATTTAACACACAAGAGAAGTATGTATTATGTGTAACTTTTCCACCTGTAGTGGTCTCTTATCAACAACAACAATAAGCTTCATACTTACAAAGTGTTTTGATGTAATAGCTGTTTCAACTCTGGTTATTCCAGCTTAAGATCTATTTTTTTTATTTTTATCACTGATGAAAACGTTGTCAATCGCTATCCTTTTGCACTGCTGCACATAATGTAAACTGTATGTACACTACAATTATTGTGTGCTTACGAAACTACTTAGGAAGTAATCAGCTGGTCCAATTACTTTATGAATTTATTTTCTAGAACTTTTCCTCAGGGAGAATTTCTTTTTATCAGTATGAAATTACTGGCATTATAATAGAAACCAAAAGCATAATTAATGTGAACGGCATCCTGAAAATGAAATGTAATATAGTCTCATAAACCATTTCAATAAGTAGATTTCTCATGAGTTTTGAAGGGCGGAAATTTTATATATTTAACACACATAGATTTACAATGGGAAGATGTGCAAAAAACAATTAAAATATCCCAATGCACAGATACGTGTTCAGGGAAATATCTGTTGGGCTACATGCAGCGGTAGGCTTAACTGCTATCTAAGGAGAAGCAGCTGTAGTGCGACTCATGATGATTAGATCAGTGTAATTGGGCCCGATTCACAAAGGTAATTGAGTCTAAGTATATCTTTGTGAATCGGGTCATGTGCGTTTTGTGGTCTGACTCTAAGGGGTATATTCACAAGAACGTGTGATAACTACCACAAGAGTAGCGTAACGCAACTTTCAACATCGCAGCCTATCGTGCGAAAATAACACCGTGTCAATGTGGAATTCACAATGCGGTAGCATGTAATAGTTTGCCAAAACCGAGGCCAATGCACGAGACACAACCACCTCGACAGATAAAAAAACACAAACCCCAACGCGAAAAAACCTACGATGGGATAATTCGCAATAAGAAAACAGTGACAACCAGTGCGAGGGCATGCGGGCAAAAGCACAAGAACAGCATACGGAAAATGCCTCCGAACAAAATTCATCAACAGCTGAGTACCATGGATGCACCCTGGCCAAATGCAGAGGACAACATGTACACCACAACATCCAAGCACCATGGAAGAACAGAACCGACAGGCACACCGCATGAAAGAGACCAGTGGCAGACAAATCAGAGCGGCAGGAGCGACACACCCACCGTGCAGCATAGGCACATAAGCAGGAGTGCACTTCGACATTGACAACATCCCGGTACAAACAGCAACTCCTCCACAATTAAACACAGGACACAACTGGTTTCGCAAATGCGCATAACCTGGCAAATCACATCTGATACCGCAGAGAAAGGTAACACGACTATGTACAAGTACGACCTTTAACCTGCAAATATGTTTTAATTACACATGCAGTGCAGTGGGACATCTTCTACCATCGCATGTTTGCCATGGATGGTCACAATGTGACATGCTCATGAGAAGTAAGTGTCAATGATGGTATTCCTAAGGGCCATTCCTGTCGCAGTTGCAGTGGGATGTGGGCCAACTGCCCCATCACAAGCATCATCGGCCGGTACCTCTGGAACTGGGATCCATGGGGCCCTGGTGCGAACACGGATGCTGTGTGGCACACAACATGCAACGATCATCTTGCACACGATGTCCAGGCTGTATAGGAGCTTCCCATCTGTGCCGTCCAGGCCCCTGAAATGTGACTTCAACACACCAAATGTACATTCAACGATGCCCCTGGTGCGTATGTGGGCCGCATTGTACTGCCTCTGGGCAGGTGTGGCTGGGTCTCGGAGGGGTGTCATCATCCAAGGGCAGAGTGCATATCCTTGATCACCTGTGACAGTGCAGGGAGAAAAGAGTCAATACTTGGTTCGGCAGGATGTAATGGCAGGTCCACCAATACAGTGACACCTGTGCTGGCTGTGTGTGGGGTGAGTGTAAGCCAGCCCTCAAGAAGTAGCTGATGCTGGCAATGACACCAACAGTCATCAGGCACCAGAAATGCAATGTCAGAACTACAAGGGGGATGACTCGAGTCACACAGGGCTAATGGCCCCGGATGCACAGCGGCCGACACGGGCCCACCGCCATGGGACGCTGACCTGCGGGATACTGGGTGGGGTCATGATGCCAGAGCATTCCGCATCTCCACACGTTCAGCTGGTGAGTGGCTGTGGTGCCATGAAATGTCTGTATTGGGTGCAGGGGTAGCCCAGGATGACCATAGAGTTGTGTGGTCATATCTGGTCAGTGGTCGTGTAGTTTGGCATGTTGAATGTGGTTAGGTCACGTGTGCATCCCCACAGTTGTGCTTTGTGCATTGGAGGCTTTGGGATGTGTGGTGTGTTGATTTGGTACTTACCAAGAGCAGTCCCGTTCCATATGTGCCATCCTGGAAGCTCTGGTTGATGATGGACTGTCAGAAGATGAAGAAATCATGCAAACTGCCTGGGTAGTTGGCGGCGACATTTGTGAAGAGTACCCGGTGGTCCACTATTGCCTGCACATTAATGGAATGTGTGTGCTTTCTGTTGCGGTAGTGGTGTGCAGTATCCGTAGGTAGCACAAGTGGGACATGTGTGCTGTCAAATGCCCCCAACAAGGCCGGGAATTCGGCTATGGCGTAGAAGCCTTGCTTTGTCTCCAGCTGTTCCTGCGCAGTGTTGGGGAAGTGAAAGTACTGGGTATGAAGCTGAGGATGGCATACAGGACAGGTGTGATAAACTTTGATAGGGCTGGCTTTGAGACCCCCCCCCCCTGACTCTGGCAGTTGTTTGTTGGAAGGTACCGGAAGCCAACAGGTGCAGCACAGCCAGCAGCTTTGTCTACGGAAGGATGTTGGTTCTCCGCTGTGTTGAGACCGTCAGCCTGTGGGCGATGTGGGTCATGATGCGGAGAATGGTTTTCCTTTTGAGCCTGTAGTGGGCAATGACGTCCGCAGGTGTTAGGTCTGTGATAGTGGTGCATTTTCGGTAGGTCCGCTGTCTTACTCTGCGCTGCTTCTGTGATGGTCCGGGGGTGGGTCCGGGTCCTGGGGGGGTGGCTGTGGGTGTTGTGGCCCTGTTGGCACACCGAGCTACATGATGAGTAGCTCCATGGCATCATTTGTTCTTCGGGTATGGCTGTGTGCAGGGCTCCTTTGCCTACTGCAGGTAGTTGTCCGCCTTTACACCTGCTTGAGGCAGGTGTTAAATACCTGCGGCTACCGCAGCTAATCACCTGTTTTTGGTTCGCTTCCCGGATCTGTCAGTTCACTGTGAAAATGGTGTCGTTGTTTTTTCGCGTGTTTCTGCACGGGTATGCCTACTCTGCATCTCATTAGGGTTAGTTGGTGATGTCCACCGCAGTGTTATGTTTTGGGGCAGTTATCACAGGAATACTGACGATGTCTGCTGTTTGCACCAGCTTGTGAGAGGTGTTAGTTCTGTCTCCACTTTTGATGCGTTAAGGAGGAGATAGATCGGAGGTAAATCCTTGTGAATATGCCCCTAGGTATTTTGGTCTTGCCCATGAAAATTCATAAATATCAACTCTGAATCTGACTTCAATCCACTTTTTGAAACAGCGTCCCAGGCTCCCATAGCACAAGCAAAGCAACCTCAGGCTAGTTCTTACTTTCAATTGTAGGAAGGAATCCGCAGGCTTTTCCCAAAGAGTGTGCAACTCTGTGATGTCAATGTTTATAAACTGACTTACAGCAGTCAAGTTATGCCCTTAGGAAGGCTCGCAGGGGGGGGGGGGGGGGGAATCAGGATGGTTTGTCTTCAAATAGCAAACAAGATTTCTGTACAGAGATGTTTATAAGGTACCTTGCTAGATGACATCATTCACCTCTTTTTCCATGCACCATCAGCCATCAAAACCTCCCACGGTTCTTCCTGTCTCAGCTGCAGCTGCAGCTGGTGAACATGTGAGGGCAGGTGTTCTCTGTGTGTCAACGGAATCATCAAAGAACCCAACCTAGTCAATGTTAGAGAGTACCTTCAAACCAAAACTCATTGTCTAAGAGGAAAGTACTGATGTCAGTAGGTTGATACAGGAATTCCGTAAGAGTGCCAGGCCCAATCTAGTTGTCCAAAAAGCTAATTGTCAACAAGATTGAATTGATATTCCAGCTGATAAAACGTCATACATTTGCCATGTGGTCTCATATATGTGTTGAATAGAATTACAGAGTGTGCAACTGTGAAAAAATATTTTATTACCAATCTATTTTCAGCATGGTGCAATACATTCCTGGACTCCAGCCTAGAACACTAGGGCCATTTGTAACTTTAGGAGTGGAATATACAAATAATTCATATGAAGGAATTAATGCGTATTTACTGAAAAAACTGCAAACGTTTCAAAATGCATGAGTTAGAAAGGCTCTGGGGCTCTGGAGAAGGAATCATGTTTCACAAGGGTAATAAACTGCTCACTGACTTAGGTCTCTAAAATGTGCCTACAAACCCACTCAGAAATACAAAGATCAAGAGACAAGAAGCAGAATAGTAGAATTGGAGGTCAGAAAGAGAAATAGGAGGAGGATGTTTTTCTTCCTGGTTTTTAGCACACTCTTGCATGTTTTTCCATGCCGGCTTTCTCTCTTTGTAGTCGTTGTCCTATCTTTCTCTTCCACTCTATTCTTCCTTGGGTTTTCCTTTTTCCCTCTCAGTCAAAGCCTAAAAATACGTATTTGTCCCTATAAAATTAATGCTTGTGTCCACCACCAGGAACCACTGGCACAAATTAAGTACTGGAACGTTAGGATGACCTGTGGTGAACTGTATCTGAAAAACACACAAATCCATTAAAATCAGAGATTTCAGATAGCACCAGCATGACCTCCTGGAAAAGCTTTCTTGATATCCTATGAAAAGGGAGAGCACATCAACCGGTTGAAAACCTGAATAGGTTACCAAAACATGTTCTTGGATATAAGCATCAAAATCCTCCTGTTATTCCACAATAGGTGCTATTTATCACATTTGAGAAATCCAGAACCCTGTGGATCGTATTTTCCGAGGTGCAATGAATAGCACTGTCAATCCAAACTTGAAATCAGGCCTTAATATCTACTTCAGCAAGATAGTACAGCAGCACACATTAGAGCAGTTAACTGGTGGCAATGTGGGACCTGTTTTACTGCTGTTTCGAGGGGGCATGTCAGGCCCTTGCCCCAGCTTGATTTGACCTGGCCCGTATTGAACCTAAGCGTGGGCGTAAAATCTGTTTTGTTCGCAGAATTTGTGGATTTTTGGCAAATTCGTGGTCCGCGAATCTCGCGAATTTGCCCCGAAATCCGTTTTTTTTGCTTGGTCGCGCTTGAAAAATACAATATCGCGCGCGCGGCGTTGACTTACAGTGATTCTGAGTCCGCCGAGTTGTTTTTCTCCCGGTTTGCGTGTGCTGCGCCATTTTGGATCTTGCTGCGTGATCGCGCGAGAGTTTTTCGAACGCAATTACGTCATCGTGGCTCGCCATCTTGCACAGCGAGAGTTTGACAACGCAAGTACGTCATAAGGGCCCGCGATCATGCATTGCGGGAGTAAACAATGCCGAACACGTAGATGCGGCCCGCAGTTGACTTCCAGCTCGCTTTCCCGAAATTGCACAAATTGCAATTCTGCACAAGAAATCCACCGCAGGCAGCATAAACCTTCTGAAAATGATTTTGATCAGAATAACTCCTCATATTGACATTTGGCTGCACTTTTTGGTGCAAGGAGTCCATTTTTGGGGGGGGGGGAAGGAAGTGCCCCAGACTCTCCAACTTCCTGTTCCTGTCCAGCAGGCTCCTCCCAGTGCTTTGTCCATGTCCTGGTCACTTTTGATTTGGATCTGGAGCTGGAAGGATTACTTTTTGTGGCTGCTGCTGGATATTTGTGTTTGAGGACTTTTTGGACTTTGGAGTTTGGATCACTTTTGGATTTGAGAATTTACAAGTAAGTCGGTGTTGTTTGGGGCATTGCAGTTGCTGCAACTACAATTTTAAAACTTTTTCAGAACTTTAAAAAATATATATTGTGGGTAGCCACAGTATCCAGTAGGCCCAGGGTTAGTCATGGGTGCATGATACAACTGTTTATGTGAGTTTTTTTTTACTTAAATCTCATTTATTTCATGGAATTTTAGCTCAGGGTTATATGTGGATTTTTTTTAAATTGTGGGGTGCCTGTAAAGCCTCATTTGCCAATAGGCCCAGGGGTAGTGAGTGGTGCATGGACCAAGTCTTTCTGTGGGGTGTCTTGAATTTAAACAAACAATGGGGAGAGCAAGGTATTTAGTTCACAGAGTGAGCTGGGGAATACTCCTATACCCCTTCGTACGTAAGTATAGAAACACAGTGAGGAGTACCACCCCGACGCTAGGTGATTAGGGTGGACCCCGATGATGAAGCATGTCACCACTAGGTGGTGAGTGAGGGGTTTTTTAACAAAAGGAGAGTTCTCCCCTTTTACTGCAACAGGTGTCTTGAATTTAAACATCATTGAGGGCATGGATGTCATTGGATTGTGGTGATTTATGTGTGTTTTTTTACTTTTTGGGGTGTTGTTGGGGCCTGGCCATGTGGGTGGGGGCCATTTTGAGGCCTGGTCCAGACAGGGCCTGGCCATGTGGTGGGGATCAAGGTTCAAGGACCCATTTTGAAGCCAGGCAGTGTGCTCAGGCCTGCACCCAGTTTGCCTTGCTTTCATCCATTAGGCCCAGGGGTTGCGAGTGGTGCATGGACCAAGTCTTTCTGTGGGGTGTCCTGAATTTAAACATCATTTAGGGCATGGATGGCATTGGATTGTGGTGATTTTTGTGTGTTTTTTGACTTTTTGGGGTGTTGTTGGGGCTTGGCCATATGGGTGGGGGCCATTTTGAGGCCTGGTCCAGGCAGGGCCTGGCCATGTGGTGGGGGTCAAGGCTCAAGGGCCCATTTTGAAGCCAGGCAGTGTGCTCAGGCCTGCACCCAGTTTGCCTTGCTTTCATCCATTAGGCCCAGGGGTAGCGAGTGGTGCATGGACCAAGTCTTTCTGTGGGGTGTCTTGACTTTAAACATAATTGAGGGCATAGATGGCATTGGATTGTGGTGATTTGTGTGTGTTTTTTGACTTTTTGGGGTGTTGTTGGGGCCTGGCCATGTGGGTGGGGGCCATTTTGAGGCCTGGTCCAGGCAGGGCCTGGCCATGTGGTGGGGGTCAAGGCTCAAGGGCCCATTTTGAAGCCAGGCATTGTGCTCAGGCCTGCACCCAGTTTGCCTTGCTTTCTTCCATTAGGCCCAGGGGTAGCGAGTGGTGCATGGACCAAGTCTTTCTGTGGGGTGTCTTGAATTTAAACATCATTGAGGGCATGGATGGCATTGGATTGTGGTGATTTTTGTGTGTTGTTTTACGCTTTGGGGTGTTGTTAGGTGCTGGCCATGTGGGTGGGGGCCATTTTGAGGCCTGGTCCAGGCAGGGCCTGGCCATGTGGTGGGGGTCAAGGCTCAAGGGCCCATTTTGAAGCCAGGCAGTGTGCTCAGGCCTGCACCCAGTTTGACTTCCTTTCATCCATTAGGCCCAGGGGTAGCAAGTGGTGCATGGACCAAGTCTTTCTGTGGGGTGTCTTGAATTTAAACATCATTGAGGGCATGGATGGCATTGGATTGTGGTGATGTTTGTGTGTTTTTCGACTTTTTGGCGTGTTGTTGGGGCCTGGCCATGTGGGTGGGGGCCATTTTGAGGCCTGGTCCAGGCAGGGCCTGGCCATGTGGTGGGGGTCAAGGCTCAAGTGCCCATTTTGATGCCAGGCAGTGTGCTCAGGCCTGCAACCCAGTTTGCCTTGCTTTTTTCCATTAGGCCCAGGGGTAGCGAGTGGTGCATGGACCAAGTCTTTCTGTGGGGTGTCTTGAATTTAAACATCATTGAGGGCATGGATTGCATTGGATTGTGGTGATTTTTGTGTGTTTTTCGACTTTTTGGGGTGTTGTTGGGGCCTGGCCATGTGGGTGGGGGCCATTTTGAGGCCTGGGCCTGGCCATGTGGTTGGGGGTCAAGGCTCAAGGGCCAATTTTGAAGCCAGGCAGTGTGCTCAGGCCTGCACCCAGTTTCCCTTGCTTTCATCCATTATGCCCAGGGGTAGCGAGTGGTGCATGGACCAAGTCTTTCTGTGGGATGTCTTGAATTTAAACATCATTGAGGGCATGGATGGCATTGGATTGTGGTGATTTTTGTGTGTATTTCGATTTTTTGGGGTGTTGTTGGGGCCTGGCCATGTGGGTGGGGGCCATTTTGAGGCCTGGTCCAGGCAGGGCCTGGCCATGTGGTGGGGGTCAAGGCTCAAGGGCCCATTTTGAAGCCTGGCAGTGTGCTCAGGCCTGCACCCAGTTTGCCTTGCTTTCATCCATTAGGCCCAGGGGTAGCGAGTGGTGCATGGACCAAGTCTTTCTGTGGGGTGTCTTGAATTTAAACATCATTGAGGGCATGGATAGCATTGGATTGTGGTGATTTTTTGTGTGTTTTTCGACTTTTTGGGGTGTTTAACTGATGTTCCTCTGGCTTCCATTGATTTTAGGTGCACAAGAGAACCACCAGTGCCAGGAAGAAGTCCTGCAGCGGTGTGTGCAGCACAAAGTCACGTGACGTCACGTGTGGCCACAGACAAGACAACTCTGCAACTCGTGCAACTGCGGCCTGCTGTTCTAACATCTGAAGAAGATGGGCCCAAAGAAAGGTGGCCGTAGTGCCTCAGCGAAAAAAGTCGCCAGTGCCACTGCCAGTAAGAAGGAGCAGAAGAGGCAAGTGGCACCACCTACCAAGGAGACTGGTGTGCCAACCAACACCTTTTTTGGGGAAAAAAACTATGCCTGCAGCAGCAGCGGTGTCCGCCGGGGACCAAGCTGGAAGCAGCACCTCCGCTTCATTGGGCTCAGTGCCACCACGCCAAGTTAGGTCCAAGACCATGAGTGCTGCTGAGGCAGCCACTTTCCTTTCTCAATCACCATCGACCAGTGATCTTGGCTCATCACAAGAAAGTACCATCCAATCAACGCCGGGTGTAACTCAGCTGACGAGTGTTCAACAACCACAGCCCCAACGACAACCACAGGTGCAACTAGTACAAGCGCAAGTACATGGGCAAGGAGAGGCGCAAGGAGAGGCGCAAGGAGAGGCGCAAGGAGAGGCGCAAGGAGAGGTGCAAGGAGAGGCAAAAGGAGAGGCGCATGGAGAGGTGCAACTAGAGGTTCATGGAGCGGCGCAACTGTCTACAACGCTTGTTCCTCCAGAAGCAGGGGCACATCAGGACATTGATATTCAAGCGGATGTATCATCCGAGCAAGCAACTCCTCCTGATGATGATCCATTGTCTTCCAGATCCCCAGCAAGATAAAGGTCAAGGAGGGCTACTACTACTGCTACAAGTTCTTCTTCAAGCCCCCTTCATTCTGATGACCTTGATCCTGATTGGAACCCACAAATGCAGTCTGAGAGTTAGGCACGCCATGAGCTGACCAAGGTAGCTAAGCCTAAAATGAAGGTTCCCACAAGGCTTCGACTTATGGGTGATGACGACGAACAAGAAGTGGTGTCTTCTGCTGCTGATGAACAGTCTGACGACGACCCAGTCATCACAGTCGTCACTCCAGCCCCAGCGCGCATGCAGCAGACAGACATTTTCACCCTATACTGAATGGCTGCGGAGCGGGATGTGGGGGGCCTGGCACTGGTACCACCACCAACGCAGTTAACTACAACTACAACTACAACACGACCTACAGCTTCCATATTTTTTAGTCGGAAGAGCCGGCAGGGACCTCCATCCAGCTCGACCTCCATTACCTCAAGTAGTGGTGCTATAAGTGAACAACAGAAATGAATTCAGCCACGCCCATCCTCCGCTTCATCTGGCATTGAAAGTCAAAGTAGCACCTCCACCATCAACAGACATCTCCAGTCCCCAGTTTGGGACTTCTTTACTGTTAGCCAAAAGGCGGAAAACATGATCGGTTGTTCGATTTGTAAAGTATTAGTTAGTTGGGGTCATTCAGCTGGCCACTTAATGGCCCGACTGGTTGTGTAAAAGATTTTTTCAATTCATCGCCTGTAGGCATCAAAGTCACGTCGGTTTATAGAGCCGATATTTGAAGAGACCCTGCATCACAAGAAATAAGTGCAATGGAGGACGCCTGACCTATATGTGATTAACTCTCTGTTAATGGTTCGTTTTGAGGAACTATTGCTGCAATAACTAGTATCGATTGTTTGGTTCATCCGACACTCACGCTTTGTATTTTCAACAGCCTACAGGCAATGAATTGAAAAAATCTTTTACACAACCAGTCGGGCCATTAAGTGGCCAGCTGAATGATCCGATGATCTCTATTTTTGAGTGGCTATACTCTATTCTGAATTTACCCGCCTTTCTGCGGTAAGTGCAATACACTTTGGGCTGCATGATTTGCCTTTGGCTCACATTTACAGCTCAAGTGACTTGTATTTTTCATTTTGGTACTTTTCAGTTATGGATTAATGATTTTGGAGGACCTTAAATTATAAACTGGTTTAAAGCTGAAGGTAATTTTTGCCTTCTTTTTACGAACTTGGTATAAGGTTTCCTTTTTCACTCAGTGGTGTGGTATAAGGCTATTCAACTTTTCTTAACATCCACTTTTTGTTCACTGGCTCTATCTTTCACTCAGCCGCCCTTTACTTCATGAGATGCCTACTTTGACATTATTGTAAGAATTATCAGGAATTATTGTTAAAATATACCTTTTATTGTACAGATCTCTTGCTCAAGAACAATTTTGAGTCCTGAAGATGACCGCTAAATGACATACCGGTCGAAACGCCGTCGACGCTTCTCTGTGGCTTAAAAAGTTTTTATAAGGACACAGTATTCATGTTTATGGTGTTCCTTCTTTTTTGTGATTTATATTGTTGTTGCCACCTGTCTGGTTTATATGTATTGTTTTTTGTACACCAGCGTTTTTCTTGCTTGAGATTATGTGTATGTTCAAAAAAAACTTTCTGAAATGTTGAAATAAATGTATAATTTTGATACTATTAGGCTGTTGTGAAGGGCTTCTTTAACTCATACATTGGATATCTTTCCAATTTTTAAACATTTTTCTCTCCCAGAGCCTTTTGGTTAATATAATAAGTAGCAAAAGAAAGAGCACTGGCTCAGGGATAACACATTACTGTCATAACTCCAGTACCAGCTTTAGAAGCAGTTAGAAAGGCCAGCATCACAAATGGGAAAGCGTTACACCAAGATGAACACAATGGGCTAATTCTCTTACTTTAACAGACGTTGAATACAGATTTGATCCAAGTTTAAAAACACAGGCATTCCTGCAATACAAACAAGAATATCCACTATTAAATGAAATCTTGCTTCTAGAACAATATGAATATATTATTTATACTGACGGATCTGCGCAACCGGCCGTAGGAAGTAAGCAGCAATATTTTTCGGCATGTGCTATCACTAAAGGTCGCATGCGTGATGGCAAGTTCCATCCTAGTTGCACAAGCCGCAATCTCTAGGAGACTGCACTGCTCAGTGGGCAGAATTAAAAGCACTTATATTGGCACTTGTAAATACGGATAACGTAATCCCTACACTAATCGTGTGTGATTCTTTTTACTGTGTACAGTCATACAATGAGTACTTACTGCATTGGGAACTAAACGAATTCAAGGACGCAAAAGGTGGCACAATTAAACACAAAATGCTATGGGAACAGGTAGCTGAATTGAAAGCCGCGCTACCGAGGACTCATGTGATCCATAGTCTGAGTCATCAACAGCATTCCATATGCTCAGATTCCTGGAGTGGGGGATAGAGTAATACCAAATATGGATCGTAGACAAGGTTTAATACTTGCTGCACATAAGGGTTAGTGCTCTGCGCACACAGGCATTACAGCGACTATTTCTTTACTAAAAAGAACACTTTTGGTGGCCAGGGTTAACTAAGCAAACTAAAGGCTATGTCTTGAAATGCAACATCTGCCAGCAGATGAAAGGCTCCACCGTTGCACACCCGGCACAGACGCCATTACTAAAGTCAGACAAACCTCTTGCATGTGTGTAGTTGGACCACTGCGGCCACTTACAAATGTACGGGGCTTGCGAGTCTTTATCGGCACATATGCAGTTAGCACGTTACATTCTGAACGCTGCACGCTGATGCTGCTTCCCCTTTAATAGTAGCTAGTGTTATGGCCGATACCTGGTCGTAGTTATTTAATAACTTCAACCCTTAGTTTAGTGCAGCTTCTGCTCCGTACTCATTTTGTATTTGTCTTAATGCATCTGGTATTACTGCTAATGAAGGAATACCATGTGTTCTGGTATATATGGCAGCAAAGACTATACCCCAAGAGGTGCAATACTCTAACTGTGGTGTAATCCCCACGGGCAAGCAGATTGTTAACATTCTGTGTTTTTCAAATGGTGTTGTATTTGGGAAAACAGCTTCTAACTGGGTTATTTTCTGAGCTACCCAGAAAGAAACGTGTTCACGTTTTGTGGGCACTTTGCCCATTAGCACATGTAATGTTTGTGGTATAATTTTAGTACCTGTGCTCTGTGTAAGAGCTACATTTGGCGTAATTACTGTTGGTTGGACCGCGAGTGTCCTCAAGACGAAGTGTGTCATGTTTCTGTCGAGTTATACCAACTCTTTGTGTTGAACAAGCAGTTCATCACGTGGCATTGTGTCAAAGTCAGGATGTGGTGCATAGGTCCTAATATCGGCCATGTTGCTCCTGTTCTTCCTAAAGGACCAAGCCTTGCTCTTGTTCTTGCATGGGGTAGGGCGCCAATAAACCAGAAAATATGTTCCTGGTAAGTAAGTGGAATCTCAATCTCCTCAAACAGATTGTAGACCCCTGGAACTTCTTCATGTTTGTAATAATGAAAATTATTTGTTACGGCATTCGCTGCTGGGAATGTAATCCATGAGTGGAATACCTCTGTTTTGAAATCTTCGTGTGCCTCCATCGCGAATATTACTAAGCCTCCTCTGGGTGCTAACCAATTTTTGAGTAGTCTAACTGTCAGCGTATGTCTTACATTGGGTGCAATCTGTATTGCATCGGTATTTTCCTCACCCTCTGAGTGATAAAGTACCTGGTCCAAGTTTCCTGTTTCGGTAGTCATTGTGTTTAACACATGGAATATCTGTCCAAGGTTTTATGTACAATTTTGGGAAAAATTGTCCTTCAATCCTGATTAACCAACAGCCAATAAACAGCATATCTCGCCTACTCAGCTGTGGCGGAGTTTTTTTTTGCCTACCCACTCCAGACGTCTCTGGGTTTTGTAAGCAGGGACTCTGAGATTAAGCACGACTGAGCTACTGAGATTGTACTGTTAAATAAGTACCAAACCAAATGGTTGTGTGCCATAAGATCACATTGGGCGCCATGTAGTGTAGTTCCTAAAGTACCCTTCATGCAGGAACTGCGTTGTTTACGGATAACATATACTGTGGGTCTGGTGGTAGACTGACTCTGTACACCCCTGCCGAATATGTTAGCCTCTGTTTGGTATTAGGTAGCTCGCAGTACCACCAGTATCTCCTAATATCAGAGAGATTAGATTTTGGCAAACTCAGAACACAAGAAACTCTGATTCCTCAGACTTGTGTAAACAATATACTAGTTTTTTACCCAGTCACTCGTGCTTGCTTGTTTTGCTCTCAGAGAGATACACAGATCAAACAGTCGGGCGTGCTTACAATAAGAATTTATTATACTGTTGTTCTTCTCATGTAATATTAAATCACCAGGGGTATAGGGGGAAAGGTATTCGGTAGGGCTGCCCCCCACTCAGACCAGGATTAAACAAAAAGAGCCCCACCAAATCTGGGTCATCCGTGTAACAGACCAATCAGAAGAGTATAGTATCCCAATTTAAATACATATACCTAGGGTGTGTAAAATAACACTACTCCTACGGTCAGGATGTATAAATGACTTGACACCACAAAAACACAGGCCAACACATTCAAAAGCTGAAAAGAATGTGAAAAATATGTGAAGAATAGAGTGAGTGCCTCACGGTAGCAACACCCGAGGGGGTTCCCGGCTAATGATCACCGGTATACCCACTTCTCATCATTGGTCACTCACTCTATGTAAAGAAAACAGAAGTGCACATAAACACAATACAAAGTGCACAAGTGAGAATAGCGACAAAGACAGACCAGTGTATACAAATAAACACTACTGAACACAAATGTGTAAACATAGACCCCCACACAAACAGATATACAAACCGGGCAAGGTTTTGCTGGCTACTTATCCTTTATTCTGGTGCTGCAAAGACCTCCCGTTTTAAAAATGGTTAATTAAATACCACGCAGATTCCTCCTCAAGCCGACATGTTTCATTGCTCTCATTTAAGCAATTTTATCAGGGCATATGAGGGTTTCCTATTCTCAATCTTCACATATAAAATGTATAGTAGGACCTGTGTAAACATAAAAACGAGCATTTTACTGATTGTCCTGCACCCTTTCAGCCGAAGGGAGTGCTCGAAAAAAGTCACACTAATGCCACACACCACACACAACAGCGCATAAACTTTACCTTATGGTGAGCCAATCATTGTATACCGGTCACCAAATGTTGGACCCGTGTCACTAGATCACGCGTCCACCGATGGCTCCTCAATGATGTGAGCCACCTGTGTCCAAAAACAACAGTCCATAATTTAAATGATACATTTCCAATCCCTCAGAATAGTAAAGACACCGCAGAGTTTGTAAAAAGAGGGCGGGTTTGTAAAGAAGAACAGCGCGGCTCTTTACACGCACCCTCTATGCATGCCGAAGTACACGGCAGCCCTCACACGAGGCATTCACCGGACCCCTGGTACCCTGTTCTGATATCAGAGACCTGCACATAGGTGCTCACACAGGCAGTTATTCTATAGGGTTTGAGCACAGCCCTTCACTCGTTCATACCGACATCAACAAACTGACTCACTCCTGCCGAGTCCCTCCGGCGCTTCCGACGATCCTCGCTGATGGTGACGCGCAGGATCAGGAAGTAGCCAGAGGGGGAGATGGCTCCGCCCACCACGTACCATGGCGCGGCCATCTTTAAGTGTGTTAGTTAGTGGGGGACCCGAGGGAATCTAATGGGAGAGTATCTTACCGGTCCTAACAACGTCAATGTGCAGTTATTTTAAAATGATTTTAAAGAAAACATTGCAAAGCGCTTCTCCTTTTATTACAATGGTGTAACACCAAGTCACACAGCCACGGATTTACCAATATATAATATTTGATCGGAGGGAGGTAGGCCGAGCAACAGACGTATAGAAGCAACTATATTCAATAAAGCATTAATATTTCAAACAGATGTTTCCCTGTTAGAACAGCTCGTATACACGATATCAAGTCCAGGGTATTGGTTGAGACGAACGGCCTGTTATGTCATGAGAATCAGAGGGAGATTTTGTGTTTAGGGGAGGTTTTTCTTTTTAAGTGTCAGGCTCACCCGCTACTGAGTGTCAAACAAAAGATGTCAAGCACAACGACTTCTATCGCCTGCTCACCCTGTTCCACTCAATGTTCTTATTTAACCCATCCCGATCTGCTTTCTCAGTATAGATCCATCTAGCCTCCTTTCTCAATAGAATGTTCTCCAAATTATGTGTGTCACCCACCACTTCTTCTAACACAGTCCATTTCAGATCCTTGGGGTCATGTCCTGCCTCCGCAAAATGTTGTACTAGTCGTGTAGTCAGTTTTTTGGCCCTAATTGTACTCAGATGTTCCTGTATGCGGATTTTAATTTTTCGTGTGGTTAACCCGATGTAATAAAGTCCGCAGCTGCACATAAGTCTGTATATGACATGAGATGTATTGCAGTTGCTGAATCGGTTCAAGAACCAAGTTCTTCCATCGTGCAGAGTCACACTTTTAGTAGCAGATGTTAAGTTACACACGGAACAATTACCACATGGGTAGTGTCCCGTGGGGACGGTACTCGCATTGTTAGAACTGGGACATCTAGCATGGACTAACTTGTCGCGGAGATTGGACGCCCTCTTAAAAGCAAATCGCGGGGCTGGCATTTTCTCATTGGCCGTGTCCAATAATGACCAGTTTTTCCTTATAATCTGTCTTACCCTGGTAGACAGGGGATCAAAGGTGGTGACCACAGGGAGACAGATTTGCTTTTCTGTGGTGTTACGTTCCAAGAGGGCTTCTCGAGGTGTATTAAGGGCCCTCTTACGTGCATGTTTGATGACCTTTCGTGGGTAGTCCCGTTGTTGGAGTTTAGTGATAAGTTTGTCGGATTGCTCCATGAATGTTTCCGTGGTGGAACAATTCCGCCGGTATCGCAAAAATTGCCCTACCGGGAGATTGTCCCGGAGCGCTCTTGGATGGAAAGAATGATAGTGTAGGAGAGAATTCCTATCCGTCTCCTTATGATGCACACTCGTCACCAGTTTATGATCCATTGCCACGATGTCCACGTCAAGGTAGACCGCAGACATATTGCTAATGGTCCAGGTAAACTGCAAGCTGGGGTCTGCTTGATTGAGCCATTCAAGAAATGCCTTGAGCCGGTCCTCTGTACCTGTCCAGATACAGAGGACGTCATCAATGTATCGCTTCCACAATACAATGTTGTCATGGTAAGGGTTAGACGGATGGAGGACCACATTCATCTCTACCTGGCCCACATAAATGCAGGCCAGGCTAGGAGCAAATGTGGACCCCATCGAAGTGCCAGAGGTCTGAAGATAGAGCTGGCCTCGATATTCGAAAAAGTTTTTCGTGAGTGCCAACTCTATACATTGCAGCACGAACATCTGCGGAGAGTCGTAGAACCATTCCATCGCCCCCAGGGCCCTCGCTGCTGCCACCAGCGTGGCATCCTGGGGGATACTGGTATATAGTGACTCGATGTCAATTGTGACCAGAAATTGGCACTCAGGGTCAAACACCGTATCCTTCAGGATGTTGAGAATATCCGTTGTATCTTGGACAAATGAGCTCTGGTTAACCACTGCTTCTCTCAAAAAGAAGTCCGCAAACTGGGACAGGGGTTCAAGGATGGATTGGAATCCTGAAATAATAGGGCGACCAGGAGGGGGGCGTTGGGGCTTATGGATTTTGGGCAAGATGTAAAATGCCGGAACCCTCGGATTGATGTTAATAAGAAAGTCAGCTTCCTTAGGCGTAATCCATTTTTTAGCCACTGCCTCTGCCTCCATGTTCTTGATGGTGTCTGCGAGTTCAGGGGTGGGGTCACGGGCCAGAGGCTGGTAATTGGAGCGGACATCCAAACAAAAGTTTCATAACCTCAGCCTCGTAGTCAACGGTGTTCATGATGACTACGGCCCCGCCCTTATCGGTTGGCTTGATGGTAATCCCTGAGTTCTTCTGTAAGGCTCCAACCGCCGCCCATTCTTCCCTGGTCATATTATGACCATGGTTGACTTGTGTTTGGAGTTCCAGAGCTTCAATTTCCTGTATAACACGCTGTTCAAATACTGCTACCTCCGGCCCCAAAAGGGTAGTCGGAGGACAGAAATTGGAGGGGCGGCGTAAATTTGTATCAAATAGAGAGAGCGGTGTTTTCTCCTTATAAGCAAAGAATGTATGTAGTTTAATTTTCCTCATCATCTCGGAGATCTCAGTTCTACATAAAAAGGGATCGTGTCTGGGCGTGGGTACAAACCCAAGTCCCTTGTTAAGAACCCCGCGTTCAATCGATGTCAATTCATGAGAGGAAAGATTGACCACAATATCATTCCTGCTGGTGGATAAGTCTGTTTCTCCTCCTAGTTGTGGAACGACCTGGCCCTGCTCCGTGTGATGCGTGGTGAGTGTGTTTGCCATGTTAGTTGTCCTCTCCCTCTGCCCCTGCCCCGTCTCTGCACTTGGCCTCTGCCCCCTCGACCCCCTCTCAGGGTTTGACCTAAAAAAGACCTCAACAGGGCCCCTAGATCTTCGTCCGTCCAGTTTTCTGGGGCAAAATTGACCCTGCTATTAGTGGGTACTGTTTGGTTGGCTGGACCTTCCTCCTCCTCACTGCTGGTATTGTCAAAACGCCAGTTGTTGGGTGTGCGTCTATTGCCTCTTTGTCCCCCTCTCTGGAAATTCTGTCCGCGTCTTTGGTATGTCTGGGCTCTAGCTGGCTCTACTGGTCTGTCATAATATTCATCCTCTATATAAGGGAAAACCCACGCATGTGTGTGACGACCTTTGATCTTCTGATTGACCATGTATGATTTATATTCAGCCAGGTCACCTTGAATGCGAGCTAACTGGTCCTTCGCATCAGTAAGCGCGGAATTGGTGTTTAGACTCTCCTCTAATTCAATAATCTCCTTCAATAGGGCCTCACTGAGGCATTTTGCAGTGTTAATGATTAGTATTAGCCAATCCCTGGTACACTTATTGGCTATACAGCTCCAGTCTACCCGGAACTGTTTATCCTCGAGAAAGATCTTCGGCTCGAGTCGGATAATCAAACTGGGAGGGGAAGCGCTTGCCCGCAAATATTCGGTCATAAGGGCCCCATGAAGAGCTACCCGTATCGACGCTTTTTCAAATTGCTAAGTTTGTCCCACTCATCCCTAGCTGTTCCTTCAGTGTTAAGAGGAGCATCAGGTAATAGCGATGGTCCGGCTAGAATCAATGCAATTTGTTCATCAGAAAATGTCAGACAATTCATCACTAGATGTTACTGAAGGGAGCTGGACAGACGGAACACGGTGAACTGTATGGTGTGGTGTGGCACCAGGTGTACAGTTAGTGACAATCAATTAGCCCATAGATAAAAGCAGAGTCAAAGAAAAAATCAAAAATACCCTCACGGCTGAGCCGCCGTACTAATCACATTAAATCACCAGGGGTATAGGGGGAAAGGTATTTGGTAGGGCTGCCCCCCACTCAGACCAGGATTAAACAAAAAGAGCCCCACCAAATCTGGGTCATCCGTGTAACTGACCAATCAGAAGAGTATAGTATCCCAATTTAAATACATATACCTAGGGTGTGTAAAATAACACTACTCCTACGGTCAGGATGTATAAATGACTTGACACCACAAAAACACAGGCCAACACATTCAAAAGCTGAAAAGAATGTGAAAAATATGTGAAGAATAGAGTGAAGAAATATGAGAAAGGCATACCGGAAAAAACTATGGGAAGCAAAAGGCCAATACAAAGAACGGGTATGGACAAAGCTACTGATTTCCAGCAAAAAAGCATCTTCTAGAGAGTTCTGGGGAATCATTAATGAACTAAATTTGGGTCAGGCATTGCAACAGGATCCCGGAATCAGCAATACTGAATGGGAGACACACGTTAAGAACCTTTACCAAACAAAGGATCACCAAAGATTTGTAAAAATACAACAAGAGAGACCAACGGAGATCAAGGCCTATAGTTTAAAACCGCACGACAGCGTTACAGCAGAACCAAACTTCAAACACGAAGAATTATCGATCACACAGGCTCAAATAAAAAGGCTAATTCAAAAATTGAAATCAGAAGGGCCTCCGGGGCCGAACGGCATTCCAACTGCAGTCTATAAAACAAACATGGACTTCTGGGCTGATCATTTATCTACACTCTTCAATCACATCTTAAAAAAAGGAACTCTTCCGGATACATGGAGAGGAAACATCATCCACCCAATTTATAAGAAAGGGGACCAGAAAGAGCCAGGAAATTATCGATTAATTTCCTCAATAGACGTTGAAGCTAAGCTGTACGCCTCGTGCCTCCTGAAAGAGCTGCAGGACTGGGAAACATCCACAAAAATAATCCCCAGGTTTCAAATCGGTTTCAGACTGGGGATGGGGACTACTACCAACCTGGCCACCCTGGGCCTGTTAACTGACAATGCCAAAAAAGAAAACATCAACTATATGCTTGTTTCGTCGATATTAAATCAGCTTTCGACCACTTAAGCAGGCCCAGGCTGTGGAGCAAACTAAGAGAGTGGAGGATGCCGGAATACCTAATAAACGCAATTATCAGCCTATATAGTGAGACATGGGCGAAGGTCAAACAGGGAACGGTAGCAGCCTTACTCACAAAATCGAGACACAGGACGGTTTAAAACAAGGCTGCGTCCTTGCCCCCAGTCTTTTTAACTTATATCTTGCCGACATCAGACGAAAAGTAGACGTAACTGAAAGCCATGCCCCGAAACGTGGTAACGTTCCCGTGCCCATAATGCAGTACGCTGACGATATAGTCTTACTAAGTAAAACACCCGTCGGACTGCAATGCTTAGTGAACACTTTAGTTTCGTATTTAGCAGAGGAAAACCTGGAGTTGAACAAAAACAAAACCAAAGTGCACCGAATCTCAGAGTGTAAGAAATGGAAATACACATGGACAATCAACAACTCTCTTCTAGAAGAGCAAGACTCGTACAAATACCTGGGGATGACCATCGAGCGGGGTAACACAAAAAAAAGGCACATACAGGTACTAAGAGGGAAGGCGCAATCTCTAATGTATGCATATAGGCAATTGCAAAAGACAGTGGGAGGTCCAAACTATACGCATCTACTTAAAGTCATGGCTGCTCAAATTATTCCAACCTTGTCTTATGGACTAATCGGATGGCTCGGAAGCGAATCAGCAATCCTAAACAACCTACAAAACAAAATATATAAAGTGGTGTTTGGGTTGCCAATGGCAGCATCGCCAGCCCAAGTTCGACTAGAATTCGGCTTACAAAACCAAGACACTAGGTCAAAGTCCACATTTGTAAAATTCTGACACAAGATCCGAATAGCTCCCAGAGAGTCACTGGATAACATATGCTGGGAGAAAATAAACATTTTGGCAGGCAGGCCGAACACTAATCAATGGGGAGAATTTCTCAATCAGTGTTTGACAACACTGGGTCTTCACGAAGTATGGAACAAAAACATTGATCACAAGCAGTTCTGCAAAATAGCAAATGGTACGGCAAAAAAGATTTCCTTGCTCATAGACAAAAGAACTCTAAATAAACGGAGACACACTTGGACAGTCGTTAACTCTTACACCACCCAAAAACCACAAAAGCCGAACACTACTGCCAACAGCTAAAAAAAACGCTTATTGCGTATCGTCTGGGCACGCATTTTTCAAAAGATCTAATGCCTTCCTGGAAACAACATCCAGAAAGTGCCAACTGCAGACTATGCGGATATAAGAACGAAACAGTGTCACACATCCTTTGTGTATGCCCTGCGCTGCAGGTCTTAAGAAGAAGATATCTTCGGGCAATCTTCAATACATTGAAAATCCGCACCTGTAGGCAGGCGGTAATACGGTAGCTAAGTGGCGTCTCACCCATTCTATCATGTCGGGGAATCAAATTCATGGCCAAGGCAACAAAGCAGTTACAAGAAAAGCAACAGGCACAAGGAACAAGACAAAAGTGACACAAATGGACTTAGGTCGCTATTTACTAAGTAATTGACAACTGAAACCATTTCCGATACAAAATAATCAGACTCCATTTTAATTTTTACTTGTATTTTATATTTGTTGTTGCACTGTTTTTATTGCTTGTAAACATTGTAATGATTTTAATTAATCACACGATAAAATAAAATGAATGAATGAATGAATGAATAGAGTGAGTGCCTCACGGTAGCAACACCCGAGGGGGTTCCCGGCTAATGATCACCGGTATACCCACTTCTCATCATTGTAAACATAGACCCCCACACAAACAGATATAAAAACTGGGCAAGGTTTTGCTGGCTACTTATCCTATATGCCCTGATGAAATTGCTTAAATGAGAGCAATGAAACATGTCGGCTTGAGGAGGAATCTGCATGGTATTTAATTAACCATTTTTAAAACGGGAGGTCTTTGCAGCACCAGAATAAAGGATAAGTAGCCAGCAAAACCTTGCCCGGTTTTTATATCTGTTTGTGAGGGGGTCTATATTTACACATTTGTGTTCAGTAGTGTTTATTTGTATACGCCGGTCTGTCTTTGTCGCTATTCTCACTTGTGCACTTTGTATTGTGTTTATGTGCACTTCTGTTTTCTTTACATAGAGTGAGTGACCAATGATGAGAAGTGGGTATACCGGTGATCATTAGCCAGGAACCCCCTCGGGTGTTGCTACCGTGAGGCATTCACTCTATTCTTCACATATTTTTCACATTCTTTTCAGCTTTTGAATGTGTTGGCCTGTGTTTTTGTGGTGTCAAGTAATTTATACATCCTGACCGTAGGAGTAGTGTTATTTTACACACCATAGGTATATGTATTTAAATTGGGATACTATACTCTTCTGATTGGTCTGTTACACGGATGACCCAGATTTGGTGGGGCTCTTTTTGTTTAATCCCGTTCTTCTCATGTAAAACAAATGTTCTGGTTCAATTGTGACACAGTAGCAGAGATATAGAATCAGCAGTATAGTGAATAAAAAGGAATAGTATTATTCTACCATTTTGCAATAGCCATGATCACATGCATGAATATATAATGCATTTATAAAATGAAGTACATACTCCTAAGATGCCTGTCTAGATGTACCTAAATGTACCTAGCATGTGAGTAGGTGCGAGAGAGCCTAAGCCTAAGAGCCTAAGAGTGTAAGAGCCAAGAATCCTGCTAGGATTTAGTCGAACCCCCATACCTGAATAGTGAGAGTGTGGGACTTCATCCTGGACTTGAGTTGGACACCCCACAAGGGATAGTCAGACCACTATCACCTGGAGCGATGGCATGCCGGGAGCTGCAGCGTTTCTGATTAGTGTGTCGGCCTTGAAGTCTCGGTTCTCTCTGGCCTCCTGATAGAAAGAGGTGTTGTATTTATACAGTCTATGTGCGTGTGTTCCCCATTGTTCATTATGAGGATGACGTTGGGGATTAAACCTTGTGCGTCGATGGGAGAGGTGAAGTGTACCTTCTGGAGAGTGTACTCATAAATTATTCATATGTGCTAAGGATGACGTCTTAGCAATATCGATTTGGAAAAACCCACCCTCGGCATGGAACTAGGTGAAAGGTTTAGTCCATAAAAGACTGCAGTCCTTATAAGGCGTTATGTCCATACAATGCATTCTACTCTTATTTGGCGTTATGTCCTCATAAGGCTTGCTCATATGAAATGACTGGGAGATGATGTAGGGAAAGTGTACAATGTTCCCTGGAACTACATCAGGTTATCGATATGAACTATAACGGGGGAGGTTATCTGTCATTCCTCTTCTTTTTTTGTTGTTGTTTTTCTTTCTTTGCACCTCCCTTTTGCCAGTTTTGATCATTATAGGGTGTAGCGACAGGTCATCATTATCTCTGCCCTGAATAAATACTTACCGCTGTTTTCTTTGTCCAAGATTCTGGATCCTAGCTGTCACTCAGAAGACCCATGAAAGAGAAATGACAAGACCATTAGTCATAATCATCTCCTGGAGAAAAAACATCCAGATCACTTGTTTTCAATACATCAACAATTGAATTAAAAGACATAATTGCTAAGCAACCCCAGCCTCCTCGTCTATACATCTGCCATAGCCTCTTACAGGTGGGGTCAGAATTGGGAACAGGAAGTATGGAGGCTGTGGTCAATGCAATGGCAAAAAGCCATGATAGACTGGTACGAGTTATGGAAAAATTCCTCAATGCTGCAGTTGAGGATCAGGAGTTCATAAATAAAACCCTGACAAATCAGTTGACAACTCATGAGAAAGCCCTCAGGAGATTTGCAGATACTTTGGGTCAACAAAGAGGACATACAGCGTTACCCTCAGTAGTCCTTCAAAAATATGTCAGTGGAGAGGACCCTGATTTCCTTTTTAATAATTCTGAGAGGATGGTACAGGCCGCTGCTTGGTCTGCCAATCAATGGGGCCAAAATCTGGGCTTTTTAGGAAGGTGGGTAATAGGGAGCCTCAGCAGTTACTAGTACCTACCCCTTATTGGGATAAAGTCCTATTGCTTTCTCTAGCCATCTATCACTTCAGTACTGAAAAGACAGAAAGAGCCATATTGAACACATTCTTTTGGCCTGGTATTTACCAGCAAGTAAAGAAGTATTTCAATGAATGTCCAATTTGCCAGAAAAATACTACATACAAACTCAGTAAGGTCCCACTTATGCCTTTGCCTGTAATTGAGAAACCATTTACCTGGGTAGGGTTGGACATCATAGGTCCCCTATTACCCTCAAAAAGTGTTTGCAGGTATGTTCTTGTCCTTGTTGATTGTACCACTTGTTTCCCTGTGGCTATTGCACTACACCACCCCAATATCATAAATGTAGCCAAGGCTATGATCAATGTGTTTGCATGGGTAGGGTCCCCAAAGGAGATCCTACCAGATCAAGCTGCACTGTTTGTCTCTAAACTTATGCGACAGGTATCCCATATGTTAGGGTTAACACACATGCGCACAGCTTCTATCACATGCATAGAGACAGACTTGTCGGGAGATAGAACGCTATGCTGAAAGCACTCTTAAAAAGCTGTTGGTTCTTGAGACAAGAAGGTGGAAAGACATGTTACCCTTGGCCTTATTCGCCATACGGAGCAAACTACAAAAGAGCATGGGGTATTTTCTTTTTGAGCTCCTATATTGTTAACAACTCTGTTCTCTTTTAGATATAGCTAAAGAAGGGTGGAAAACTGAGGGAGATGCGACCAAACCCTTACCTGAATATGTAGCCAGTTTAAGAACAGATTTGAGCTTGGTTAGAAGTATTGTTAAAACAAACCTGGAACAAGCCCAATAGTTGTAAAAAGGTCAATAGGACAAAAAATCTAAAAACATACACGCATTAGAATCCAGCAGGTTGAAGGTCAACCCTAAGGAGAGTCTATTGGCCACCAAAAAAGTGAACTATCTGGGATATTTCATGGGAGGAGGCCATATCAGACCACACATTGAGAAGGTTTTACCCGTTTCCAAGATCCCAGTACCCAGCACCAAGAGAAAATAATGAGCTTTTTTGGGTCTGTTACAGGCACTTCATACCCTGTTTCTCCCAGATAGCTTTACCTTTAACAGATCTGCTAAATAAATCATCCAAGACCAAAATAGAGATACAACATCCTTACCAAAAGCCTGGTTCAGCCTTCTGGCTGGTTCAGCCTTCTGGCTGAACCAGTAATGAAAAGTCCTGACTATACCAAACCATGTATAGAGATGCATCGGATGTGGGAGCAGTTTTGTCCCAACTGGACAATAAGGGAGAAAAACCCCCCATTACTTACATCAGTCGAAAGCTGTTCCCTGGGGAAAGGAAAAATCGCTGTGATCGAAAAAGAAGAGCTCGTCATTAAGTGTGCCATAAACACTTTACACTACTACCTGGAAGACCGTAAATGTGCCCTCTTCATGTATTATGCTCCATTGGAATGGATGGCATGCAATAAAGTCTATACAAAAATCGTCTTTCATGGTTCCTTGCCTTACAACAGTTCGCACCGAACCCTTCATCAAAAAGGGACCAAGCAAACAAGCCATGCCCAAACCAGATTTCTGTGTGACAAGAAAGGAAGGGAAAAGAGATGTGAGATGTAAAGCCCCATAAAGCCCCTCCTTACCTGCAGTCTGCCACGCAGCCCTCGCCATGTGCCCCTTCGTTATCATAAACCCTGTCAAAATGAAGATGAAAGGATTCAAACTTCGAGACCTGCACCAGCGAAAACACTAGTAGCACCCACATGCATCATCCCGGCCGTTTGCGAATTCCAAATTGCGAAAAATAGCGAATCGCAATTTAGAATTCGCAAAACGGGATGCATGAATATTTTCTAATAATATTAGCGATTCGGTAAAATTCGCATTTTTTACCGAATCGCTAATTTTATGCTAATTCTAATTTGCTAATTCGCATTTCCCATTGATTCCTATGGGCCAAAAGGCCCATAGGAATCAATGGGAATTGCGAATTCGCAAATTAGAATTCGCATAATCTTCATGCATTCCATGGGTGCAGGGGGGGGTCCAAAGGACCCCCCCCCTGCACCCCTGAAATGTATTTTTAAGTTGATGTTTCACACACACATGTCCTATAGACATGTGTGTCTGTAACATGCAAGGTTTAAAAATGCATTTTTTTGTTTTTTTAACAATTTTCGCAAATTAACACGAGGGTCAACCTCGTGTTAATTTGCACTTCCAATTTTCAAATTCGCAAATTTAAAAAAAATGATGCATTGCATTTAAGGAATCGCACAAATGTGATTCCTTAAATGCATTCGCATTTTTTAGAAATGCTAAGAAATGCGAATTGTGCACACAAGTTTGATGCATCCCAAAAACGGTTTTTGCATTCGCAAACGGCCGATTTTTCCGAATCGCACCGTTTACGAATGCAAAAAACGTGGATGCATGTGGGCATTAAGGAGAAATATTTCTTTAAGCATGGAGGCGGCGCTGCAGCGCACAGGGGCCAGTCGGAATGAGATCTGTGGATTGAAAAGGAGGCTTCAGGGCCGGAAAAGGGTGCAGGATGGGAAAGGAGCGAATCGTGACTAAGTGGGGTGAAGCTCCTATTTCAACATGTTGGAGCGATGGGGAAGATTGGCTGAGCTGGGCGTGGTCAGAGGATGCTGTCCTCAATGACAGAGACCCCAGACAGAGAATTGGAGACCGAGCTGCCCGAGAGTGACACCCATAATACTTATACAAACGATGGGAGAAGGCTTGAGTTTTAGGAAGGACAGATCAGGGACATTAAAAGGATTTCGTGATCCCCAGGCCAAATGTATTTTGTGGGACACTGTTACGAACAGGTTTGAATTCATGATCCAGTATTAGCTCTTTCATGCCCTCCTTGGCCAAGTCACTGACAGTGCACAGGCATATTCTCCAAATTATCAATGTGTTTTAATCAAATATTCAGGGATAGTGACCTGTGTTTTCAATATTGTAATACAGCAGCTGACTAAAAGTATCGTAAATAATGTATGTGACCATTTCCTGTTTTGAATATGTGAGGTCTTGTTTCAATCTAAAAGAAGTTTTATGAATGTTACATGGTGTGTATGATCAAAGTCCCACTGTGTGATTAATTCTTCTGGTAAAGGTCTTGTGGTAAGACACACATGTGGGAAAAGCTGACAAATGTCAGTGTGGTAAAGTTCCCAGTGAAAGGATTCAGTTCCGTACATGTGGTAAAGAGGCTGACGTGTGGCAAATGCCTGTATGGTAAAGTAAGTCACTGGGTTAAGATGATTTTGCGTTGTGATTATGTGTTAAACAGCTGAGTACAATGTATTAAAAATGTCCTGTGTGATGCATGGTTCCTTCCATGTGATAAATGTTCATTTGGATAAAAGATCTCCCTTGTGCTGCAGGTTCCCACTGAGTAAAAGTGTGTTTAGAGTGTTGTGAACTGTCACTTTTGTTCATCAGGCAGGCTGGTGTTGTAGCACTACATGCGCCTTGAGGCGCTGGGACCCACTGTATCCATGCGGTGGTATTACATCTGGCTTTTAGCAGTGCCAGTTGAGGATGTGTGTGAAGCCAATAGAGTAAGTGGATGGGGCCAGTGGAGGAAGTGGGTGGAGTTGGGGGAAGTGGGTGTGCCCTCCTAAAAAAATGTAGTATACAAAAAAATATTAGGAAATAATTAACAACAGTCTATCTCAAAAGGACGAGAGAAATAAATTATCCATTCGTTTTCTAGTTGCTGTTTTATTTTCTCATCAATTGGAAAAAGGTTTATTTGTTTCTCAAAACTATACATATATACAGAAAACAAACACATATGTGTACATCACATTCCACACAAATATATTCACAATTAATACACAGACGTTTTTTATCTTTTTCATATGTTCTAGCCCACATTTTTGAAAAAAGGATGCTTAATTAACGTAAAGCCAAGCATTCCTAAAAAACAAGATCTACCAAAGAAATGAAAAAGAGCCTAACCGGTCTATATTATTTAAACCTATATAATTTTAGTACTCCTTGTTAATTTACTTATACAACGTAGAGATTTTGAATGGTGTCTTCTTAGAAGTGTCGACGCGTTTCAGCCCATTGGTTACAGGCCTCATCAGGA
Organism: Lissotriton helveticus; assembly: GCF_964261635.1. Classification (NCBI taxonomy): domain Eukaryota; kingdom Metazoa; phylum Chordata; class Amphibia; order Caudata; family Salamandridae; genus Lissotriton; species Lissotriton helveticus. The sequence continues at coordinate 826,451,264 of NC_136057.1, forward strand.
CAAGGGCTATTAGTAATCCGTCATGGTCTATGACCTCCAACAGACTGCCGAAGTATAATTTCTAAGGCGTCTTATATCCTATATTGTGGCAGCTAGAATGATCTGTGGCTCTCGGTGTAAATATTTCTTCACAATTATCACCGTTTTTTTTAGAGAATTCTGAAAAGAGCTGTTCTCCCCTATAATGGAGGACTGCTGTACGCCGCATTGTAATCACGAGAAAATCGTGTAGGTGGCAATCCTTCTGTGGAGTATTTAGCAAACACCGCTATGTAGGTCCGCTACACGCCATGCTGATTCTCCTAAAAAAATGAGCACCTGGACTTAATACTTTACAAATTAAGCACTGGAGTTTGAGGAGGAGGAGGTGATTCCTGAGACCTGGGGCAAGGACTGGAGGTCTGCCCTAGAGTATGCTGGAGAGCTGCAGCAAATCAGGAGAGTTGCGGTATAGTGGGTGAGTCCCGGGACACCCGAGTTCAGGGATTATTTTACAAGGAGAGGGTGGAGGGTTTCAGGCGAGATGAGGGGATTTTCTTTCATGGTGTTCACATCACGTGTATTATCTTCTTCTGCACTACCTATCTCAGAAGTCACCCGGTCTATTTTAAACATTAGTGAGAGAGTGAATCTCATGTGAGCAATCCCAGGTATTTGACCTCGATCACACTTTCCATTTTGAGAGTGCGAAATAGATAAAGCCTATAGCGATATGAAGAGAACCGTTAGGACCTACCATAAAAATGGGCCAATCAAGCCAATCACACTGACTATAATCATAGGAGTATATTCCTTGGGGGAGGTGGAGAGGTTATATGTCCGTCCTCTTATTTTCTTTTATTATTTTTGCTGTTTTTTTTGTTTGCACCTTCCTTTTTCTAGTTTTGATCACAATAGGGTGTGGTGACAAGCTGTCATTATTCTTGCCCTGATGAAATACTTACGACCGCTTTCTTTTTCCAAGATTACGGGTCCTACCTCTGGCCTAGAAGACCCGCGAAAGAGAAAGACAAGAGCATTAGTCATAATCATCTCCTGGAGAAGAAATATCCATATCACTTGTTTTCTATACATCAAGGGCCCGATGTAGGTAATCCCAGATTACCGATTCTTAATTACCGAATCATACCGATTCGGTATTTAAGAACAGGCAAATGGGATGTAGGTAATTTTACCTGGAGGCCCATAGGAATGAATGCCAATTACCGAATCGGTGTTTACCAATTCGGTAAAAGGGGGAAACATGGATGGGTGGCAGGGTGTCACTTTGACACCCTGCTGCACCCCTCAATTATGTATGGGTGCACATGTTGAAGACATACATGCCCTAAGAGCATGTATGTCTGCAACATGGCACTATTGTGCGCTGGTTCACGTTCCACCTAAAAATTGTGTTAAATGAGGATAAGAACAAGTTTAGAGACGAGATTAGAACGCAAAGCAATGGTCTCACCCACAGGGCAGTATGGTGGATCAGCTGATCAGGCTGTTCCACCACCTGGTGCTCGAGCTCGCAACAGCATTGGGGGCTGGCCAAGGAACCTGCTCAATAGGATCACGCTGTGGCTTCAAATATATAGGTTACTGGGATGGACGCTGGGCATGATCAGCGGGAGGCATGAAGTGAGTCGAGAGCAGTGCAGAAGGTGGGAAATGTGGTTCCGTGGAAAAAGTGGTTTTAGGCGAAAAAAACAGGGCTAAAGGAAAAGAATTGGAAAAATAAGGTTGAATAAGGAGAAACAAGGTTAAGGAGAAAAATGAGGAAAAATTAGTGTTTAACTGAAAAAAAACAAGGTTAAAGGGGAAAAGTGAGGTTAAAGTAGAACAATGAGGTTAAAGGAGGAAGTGCAGTAAGAGAGCAGAAACGAGGTCAGAGGAGGAAGAATGAGGTAAAAGGAGAACAAACGAGGTTAAAGGAGGATGCGCCATTGGAGGGAAGAAACGGGGTAAAAGTAGAAAAAAGGAGAAACGCGGTTAAATACTGATGAAAGTAAGGTTAACACAAGATGAGGAGGCAAAGCAATGGTGTCACAGACAGTGCACAGTTAAAGGGGAGAAATGAGGATACAGGAGGAAAAAGGAAACGCAGGATTAATTGAAGAATATGCGACATTTGCGACGAGATGTGGATGCAAAGCAATGGTGTCACAGACAGTGCAGTACCGTGGGTCATTTCATCCGGCTGCTCGATTGGCTGGTGCCTGAGCTCAGTGTTCGAGCTGGCAGCAGCAGTGGGGTGAGGCGCGAGACCTGCTCAGTGGGGTCCCCAAGCGGCCTCCATTAAGTAGGTTCCTGGCAGGTGGGAGAACGCTGGATGGGATCAGCGGGAGGTGTGAAGCAGGTGGAGAGCAGCGCAGGAGGCAGGAAAAAAGCAGTTTAAAGCAGATAAAACGGGGTTAAAGGAGAAACAAGGTTAATGAGGAAAAATCAACTTTAACTGAGGAAAGACAAGGTTAAAGGAAAAAAAACAAGGTTAAAGGAGAAAAACGAGGTTCAACTGGGAAATGCAGTTAGAGGGAAGAAGCTATATTAAAGGAGGAAAAACGAGGATAAAGTAGAACAAACGAGGTTTTAGAAGGAAGCACAGTTGGAGTTAAAGGAGGAAAAAGGAAAAACGGGGTTAAATGAGGCCAAAAGCGAGGTTTGCTACGAGATGAGGAGGCAATTCGTCACAGACAGTGCGGTAGGGTGGATCAGCTGATCAGGCTGCTCAATCCGTTGGTGCCCAAGCTCAGTACTTGAGCTGGCAGCATCAGTGGGGTCTGGCCCAGGGGCATATCTTACCATAATTGGCAAATGTAGATGTGCTCAAGCCCCTGAATATAGCAGTAAACAGAAACAGCCATAGGCCATGATCTGTGCACGCTTTGAATAGTTTTACGTTTTTCCATCGTGACATGGCCAAATGCATGGCCTACCATCTCAACATATAATATGATCTAATTTATGAAGCCAAATATGATGTTACGCTTGCTGTAATGAAAGGTGTATGAGGGTTATTATTAAAATAAAGGAAGGAATTACGGGTGCTTTTCCCTTTTTGGGTCTTATCTATAACAGTACAGAACGGTTTCAGGAAACTTCAGTTTTTATAAACTAAAAACGTTAAAAAAATTTAGATAGAGGGAAACAGTTTACGAAAGATAAATCTTTCAGAGGCTAAACGATTAATAGTAAGTAAGGAGGAACGCATTCTTTTAAATATGTCAACGTTTTCAAATTCTTGACGCAACATTTTTGTTATGTGCATCATCTGGATGGAACGATACAACCTTAACCAATTATGAGAAGGATAATTTGTTGGTTTCACTTGTATTTAATATTAACGAGTGTCTTTCTGCACATTTTGCTACATGTCGCAATGGATAAATACACTGACATATTGCTGTCCTCTCTTAAATTAATTTTTATAATAAAGTCTGTATTTCGAAAAGTAATTAATTGCTAGGCAAACATTGTGGAATACTTCCAAGAGGCGAACCATTTTTGACGGATTAAATGCAGAGCTGCTTTAGATTAGAAGGCAAACAAAGGGTTAGTGATTTTTTCTTAATTCTTTGCAGGAGACACGCTGTTCATCTTTCTTTTATGTTTTCTCAGTCTCGTTGCTCCAGTGGGAGGCCATACAATATGTACAGCAAAATTGCAAGTAACACACTGGAAGGGGAACCCTTACGGAGAGACTGTGTGCAATTTATAGAGATGCTGAATTTAGAGGTGAGCATATTTGTAAATATTATCGCAGCTGGAATTAAACTTCTAAAAGTGGAATGAATAATTTAAAAACACAAAAGGTGGTCTGTAGTAATTAGGTAAAAACGAAATGCCACTTTGTTGTGTTTATTATGTCAACGAAAAAGAAGCCTTGCCAGCAATTTTAGTTGCACATTTTAAGCAAAGAGTCCTTTTAGTTAGTGATGTAAATGCTACAAAAGAGAGTGATTAAAACAATTATTTACGAATTTAAAAGAGACAGGGCAATGCAGCAGTACTTTTGAGACGTGAGTTTTTACAAAAGAAAAAAAATCTGTATCACATTGAATATACACACAATTTTTAGGAAGATTTTTTTCCTAAAAAGAGTATTAAATGTTTTAGTGATTTCAGGGAGCGAGTAAGAGTGGTTACTAGTCATCTGTGCGGATTAACTCTTTTTTTTATAAGCCTCACTACCCCACGCCAAACGGGATGCTTAGATTAGTACACAATATGTTTGTGGGGTGGTCTAATGGGCAGAGGGACAGAGAGCATCATGTTTTAGCAGGGGCTCCATGGACGTCACTAGTTCTCAACAACCGTTTCTTACCTGGTGCATGAATGAATCAATTAATCAATCAGGGTTTATAAAGTGTGCTACTCACCGTGAGGGTCTCAACACGCTGTGGGGGGGGGGGGGCGTGCAGCTCAGGTTCCGTCGAAGAGCCAGGTCTTGAGGCTCTTCCTGAAGGTGTGCAGAGTGGGGGGCGTCTGAAGTTGGCTGGGAGCTTGTTCCAGGTTTTTGCTGCAAAGTAAGAGTTACAATTGGTTCTGTCGGGTTCAAAACTATTTCTTTGTAGTGTTATAGTTTAAATTAATGTACACAATGAGCTTGGAAACTAAAAAAAAGACAAAATCGTCATGCTAATAAAGAAATGCTATTTTACTTCATATTTCCAAAGATCCAAAAATGAGGTCAACAAATAGCAAGACAATGCAAATGAAACAGAGGCTGTCTGATGATTCAGTTAGAAAAATGGCGCATGTGGGCGTGATTATAGTGTCAAGGTATGTGAAGTGACAAAGTGACAACAAGGTGACATAGTACTGTACATGTATTTTCAAAAGCATGTGTTTAAAAAACTGTCCAATTAGACATCAGTAATGGTAGACACCCTAGCTTGGTAAATGAATTACAACACTTGGTGTGCTAGGGGACCTATTAGCACATGGACAAAACAACCGTCGACGTTTCAACCCTGACATGTTGTCGTAATTTGGCAGCAACTGAATTAGCATTTAGCTCAGCTACACGAACTTTCCTCGTTAACTTGACCAAACGTGCGGGAGCCATTTTGTATTTCTTGGCTTCCATCTTCTATGAACATGCAGCCTCGTGGTCAGCGTGTCCTTTCGTCCTTCCTCTATGCTAGTGACCATTTACCTTGCCCAGCAACAGGCTATTTTCAGTACTGGTCACGCTCACGCATGCGTACTCGAACATTTGGATTAACGAGTGGTCACTTCTTAGGAATGTTCCCCAAACTGACCAGTGGCATCAAACTCCTCCCACATGTTGGCTGTGTTCCAAAAATGCCCTTATATGTACCTGAAACTGTTCAAATGTATACCGCCTACCCTTTTATTGCTGTTAAACTTGTATAAAAGAGGTCGTGCACCAATGTTCGGGGTGATACTTCTTGCATTGCCGAAGGGTGCTGTAGGAATGTACCACCACCCCATGGGGTCTTAATAAACTTGTCTTTTGCATTTTCCAGTTTCCGTGCCAACTTCTATTTTATGGTGTTCGAGAGTTTTAGCAGAGTATGTAGACCTGACAAAACCCAATACCACAATTGGCGACCACGAAGGGACTCATCGGCGACTCGGGTGCCCGTAGGAGAGGTCGCGACGAAGGATTGGAAACTCGCCATGGACGCGTACGCTGCCACTGAGTGACCCGAGTCTTGGCATCCGCGGTGTTTCTTCCTTTCCTTCTGACCCGACCTTCCAGGTGGCGCCGGTCCTCGACTGAGATCCTGATCGGTTAGGTTGTCGTGCAGTGCCCGTTTGGCTGATTCGATTACAGAACTTGGCAGTTGGAACCTGGACGTTTGGAAATATTTGGTAAGCCTGTGATTGGTAAGGTAGTCTATTGACGCTTACTGTGGCTCTTTGAATTTGTTTGAGTTAGCTAACGTTTGGATCTATGATTTGAGTTATATGTGGAGTGCACCTCACATAGACAGGCACGTAGAGATATTTCTCGCACACCGTGTGTAAAGCACATTTAAGTGCCATTTTATGTAATATCGTGTTTTCGTGATATTTTGACATGCCTGTTCTAAGCACACTTCGAGGAATGTGCTGTGTTGGAAATGGTACCAATTATCGATTAAATGAACCACAGCCGGCTCCCCCAGAGGGAACTCCTAATCGCGAAATGTACATAAAATTTGGCCTTCCTCCCATTATGTATAGTACATTATGGCATAAATATACCAAAAGTGATCGTGAATTACAATGGCCACTACATGGGTCGTTTGATTTACGAAAAGTTCAGTATGTGGAACAATTTTTGTTTCAGCGCAGGTCTAGACAGGAAATGTTTGATTGCGTGCGAATGTGGGAGAAAGCGGTGCGTGAACGAATGAAGCGTGAACAAGCCTTGGCGGACAAGGAGCAGCGAAAGGCTGCTCGTGATAAAGCTTTACAGTTGCAGGAAAAGGAATTGCAGGAACAGAAAGAGAAGGAGATTCGAGAACGTAATTTGCAGGTTAATGGTCAGTTTCCTATTCGACGTCCTCTTTATTCTGTCCTTACTAACCAATCAGATGATTTCTCATTATTAGATCGTTGCCCGCCTCCGTATGTTCCGCCTACGGCTCCGGATGAGGACTCGGACGAGGGTAATCGGGATAAACAGCGTATCAGGTTAACTGCTGATCGAATGACGGAATTGCGTTCGGTTGCTCGAAAACTTAATACAAATGCTATAACTGTTTCAGAGGTTGATGGTCTTATGAGTAGGTGGTCTGAAAAGGAACGATTGTATTTTTTAGATCATTTTGCAGACGAAGTTGTTGACCGGTTTAGGAAGCATTCTCCCGAGTTGGAACCTAAAATTATATCAGTTGGTCGTGAGAATTTCCGTAAAGGTCTTTTTGTTCTTGCAGATGCGGAAGAGTTTTTCCAGAGTTTGGTTCAGCTACGGGATGAGGCGACACGGCTGCGGGCGGCGAAAAAGGCATTGAGTTCGTCTACAACTGGGTCAACGGAAGTATCCAACGAGTGCCCTACCTTTGGAACAGATAAGGGCGCTGCGGTTAATGTTATGCCTATGCGAGAAGCTGCGCCTTTGTATGTCCCTCCTAAAGGGCAAGGCATAGATGACGATAAGAGGTCTAAAGATGCGAAGGGCTATTTTGTGTATAATTGGGTCTATACGCCATGGAATAGAATGGAGGTTATGGCGCTTAAGAATGCTTTGCCTGATCCCCGTAAAAACCCAGCAGCTTTCTATGAAGGCGTGGAAGGTGCTATTTCTTCGTGCGTTATGACATTAGTTGGTATTGATCTTTTCTTTGGGTTAATATTGCCTCCTGATATGTGGAGGGCGATTCGTAAGTTTGATGATCGAGCGACTTTAGGTGCAGAGTGGAAGGAAATAGCTCGAGCTGATTTGGATAGAGAACCTGCATGCAAGCCATGTCAATTGATTTTAGATCTTCCAGTGGCTATTTTGAATAAATTAAAAACGCTTGTTCCTCCTAAGAAAATTGACTGGACGATGCTGGCTTCTTGCAAACAAAAGCCGGATGAGTCAGTCTCTGATTTCTTTTCACGTTTCGAGGAAGCCTTCCATGATTACAGTGGGCAATCATTAACAGAAGATACAGGCAGACATTTGTTCGTTGATAAGTATGTGGCTAATCTCTTACCGGAGATTGCAAAACGTTTAAAAACTAGTGAGAGTTCATGGACCAATGCAACCCCTGCTTCTTTATTAACTATGGCTCAGTATTACGAACGACAGGAATTGGAGGCTAAAGAAAGTAGTGATAAGAAAGCGAAGGACTTGAAGACGAAGGTGATGTTGGCTCAGGTTTATGCTACGCAGTCGAGAGGGAATGATAGGGGTAGACGAGGATCGTATGTTATGTCCCCCCCCCGTTCTGATATTTCTGAGGATCAGTGTGCATACTGTAAACAGTTTGGACATTGGGTTTCGGATTGTCCGGTGCTTCGTGAGCAGCGTGCTCAGCGTGGACGAGGGAGTGAAAGGTCACGGAATAGTTATGCGGGACCGAGAGGTGGAGCGAATGATCGCGGTAGGTCAGAAGCGAGGGGTCGTGGTCAGGCTGATCACAATACTTTTGATCGACAGAATCAGTATCAGATAGCTGAAGGAGAGAATACTGAGTCTCAGGATAATCATTATGCATAGGATTGCGTAGGATGGGGTGTGGAATCGGTTGAGGTACCAGTCGATCAAAGGGGTCCATATATATCAGCACATGTTTTGGGTTCTACTGATCAGTTTCTGGTTGATACAGGAGCTACTCGTAGCGCTCTGTCCAAACACTTGGTTCCAAGGGCTCCCCTGTCTGGAGAAACGATTACATCAATAGGGTTCGATGGAACACCTTCTCTTAGCCCATTGTCCCAACCCCTCACATTTCAGATCGACAAATTCACTGCCCCATGCCCGTTCTTTTTATCCCCAAACACACCAGATAACATTGTGGGACTTGACATGCTTAAACATTTTCGTGCAACCATACGTTGTGCCCCTGAAGGGGTGCGGGTTATTTTGAACGAGAATTACCCAGAGGTTGAGAGATCGTGTCTCATGCAGGAGGCCAATGCGTTAGCGTCTCTTCCAAGTACTTTATGGGCCACTTCTGATACTGATGTGGGACAAATGATTATTCCTCCTGTGCGTATCACTGTAAAGAGGGAGCGTCTTTGCCTCGTGTCCCACAGTATAAGATCCCCAGAGAAGGCGAAATAGCTTTGACACACATTGTGAATGATTTGATAATAGCAGGGGTGGTGGAGGAAGTTCCCTATAATGTTTGTAACAGTCCAATTCTTCCGATCTTAAAGAAAGACACAGACACTAAGATCTATCGTTTCATTATTGATTTGAGGGAAATCAATAAGATAGTTGTACCCCAGTATCCGGTAGTTTCTGACATTACCACCTTACTCACCTTGATTCCACCCACAGCCACTACCTTTACAGTAATTGATTTGAAAAAACGCTTTCTTTTCGATTCCCATTCATCCTGATAGTCGATATTTATTCGGCTTCACGTTAAATAATAAATCATATAGAATTTGTCGAGTTCCTCAAGGCTACACAGAGAGTCCTAGCATTTACAGCCAGGCATTAGAAAGACAGCTTGATTCTTTTAACTTACGGTCTGGGGTGGTTGTTATTCAGTATGTTGACGATATTTTACTTGCAGCAGATACACAGGAGCAATGTGAGGAGAGCACTCTCTCCTTACTTTCTTTTCTTGCTCGAAATCATCACAAGGTTTCACGAAAGAAGTTGCAATATTGTAGACCAAAGGTGACCTACCTCGGTCATCTTTTGTCTAAGGAGGGACGTGCATTGACATCAGATCGAATTCAAGCAATTTTAGATACACCAGTCCCTTGCACTCAGAAGGATGTTCGTGCCTTCATAGGTTTGACGTCCTTTTGTAGGCAATGGATATTAGGATTTTCGCATATTGTAAAACCTTTGTTAGCATTGTTGTCCAAAACTGCACCAATTCCCCTTGAATGGACGGATGAATGTCACAATGCTTTTGAACAATTGAGACAAGCTCTTTGTTCTGCACCAGTGTTAGGTACACCAGACTATATGAAGCTCTTTACATTATATGTACACGAGAAGGATGGGTGCGCATTGTCAGTCTTAGTGCAGTTACACGGAGACAAACAGAGACCTTGTGCATACTTCTCAGCAGTACTCGATCCTGTGGCTCGAGGATTGCCTGGATGCTTTCGAGCAGTTGCAGCAACAGCAGTAGCTATACGACAGAGTGAGGGAATAGTTCTGTCACACAAATTGTTGGTGTTAGTTCCCCATGCGGTAGATGCTTTATTGAACCAAACGAAAACGCAGCATCTAACCAGTGCCCGTTTAACAGGATACGAGTTAACACTGTTGGCGCCACATATCACACTGAAGAGGTGCGCCACACTGAACCCTGCTACTTTATTGCCATATCCTGTTACTGAGACCCAGAAGGAAGAACAACATGATTGTGTTTTTCTGACTGAAGAACAAACAAAGGGTCGTATCGATTTACAGGATACGCCACTTGCAGATGTAGATGGGGAACTGTGGGTTGATGGATCGTGTGTGAAGCTGCCAGATGGCACGACTTCCGCAGCCTATGCGATCACGACACTTAAAACAGTGGTAGAAACAGCACGAATACTGCAAAAATCGGCCCAAGCGGCTGAACTGATAGCCTTAACGAAAGCATGTGAGTTAAGTGCTGGTTTATGTGTGAATATCTACACTGATAGCCGTTACGCTTTTGGAGTAGTGCACGATTTTGGCCTACTCTGGAAGGAACGAGGGTTTCTGACCTCACATGGAGCACACATCATGCACGGAGAGTTGGTACGTGATCTCCGGAATGCACTATTATGTCCAAAGAAGGTAGCGATAATTAAATGTAGTGCACACAAGAAGGTGACAGACAAAATAGGGCAAGGAAATGCTTTTGCAGACCGCATAGCGAGAGAGACTGCCATGTTACAAAATGTCTCTCCTATGTATGTGGTGAGATCGCAAGCTGAGCGATGGCATGATGCTAGAGAAGAAATTTTAGACATACAGAAATCAGCATCTGAAGCAGAACTCGCAACCTGGGCAACAGAGGGAGTGCTGGATGATGAGGGTTGTTGGCATAGCAAAGATATGGAGAGATGGAAATGTGGCCATGTGTAAATCAGTCTGACCCTGTGCCTCATGGGAACAGTCCAGCCCGAACTGCCTAAGCCCCGTCTTCTCTGGACCAGAAACAAGCATCCTCCTGGGACCTGTTTATGGCATTTCAGCCGTCATCAGCCAGGCTAGCTTGAATCCAGTGGCAAAGTGAGCAAGGGACTCACGTCTGAGCATACCCTGCCAACTTAGGGTGAACAAAGCGATACAAAAGGGGATTATGGACGGAGAGCTTGAGCAAATCAAACACTCACTCCCAGTCAACTGATCTGGGTTTAATCCATCACCATTCTTTAGCTCACTCCGTCACCCCAGTTCAGGCATGGCCATATGGAAATCAGTCTGACCCTGTGCCTCATGGGAACAGTCCAGCCTGAACTACCAAAGCCATGTCTACCCTGGACCGGAAAAAAGCATCCTGGGACCGGTTTCTGGCATTTCAGCCGTCATCAGCCAGGCTAGCTTGAATCCAGTGGCAAAGTGAGCAAGGGACTCACGTCTGAGCATACCCTGCCAACTTAGGGTGAACAAAGCGATACAAAAGGGGATGATGCACGGAGCGCTTGAGCAAATCAAATACTCACCCCCAGTCAACTGATATGGGTTTAATCCATCACCATTCTTTAGCTCACTCCGCCACCCCAGTTCAGACATGGCCATATGCAAATCAGTCTGACCCTGTGCCTCAAGGGAACAGTCCAGCCCCAACTGCCAAAGCCATGTCTTCCCTGGACCGGAAACAAGCATCCTGGGACCGGTTTCCGGCAATTCAGCCGTCATCAGCCAGCTAGCTTGAATCCAGTGGCAAAGTGAGCAAGGGACTCACATCTGAGCATACCCTGCGAACTTAGGGCAAACAAAGCGATACAAAAGGGCATGATGGACGGAGCGCTTGAGCAAATCAAATACTCACCCCCAGTCAACTGATATGGGTTTAATCCATCACCATTCTTTAGCTCACTCTGCCACCCCAGTTCAGACATGGCCATATGCAAATCAGTCTGACCCTGTGCCTCATGGGAACAGTCCAACCCGAACTACCAAAGCCATGTCTTTCCTGGACCGGAAACAAGCATCCTGGGACCGGTTTCTGGCATTTCAGCCGTCATCAGCCAGGCGTGACATCCCCTGCTCACTTTGCCACTGGATTCAAGCTAGCCTGGCTGATGACGGCTGAAATGCCAGAAACCGGTCCCAGGATGCTTGTTTCCGGTCCACGGAAGACATGGCTTTGGCAGTTTGGGCTGGACTGTTCCCATGAGGCACCAGGTCAGACTGATTTGCATATGGCCATGTCTGAACTGGGGTGGCGGAGTGAGCTAAAGAATGGTGATGGATTCACCCCAGATCAGTTGACTGGGGGTGAGTGTTTGATTTGCCGTCCATCATCCCGTTTTGTATCACTTTATTTGCCCTAAAATGGCAGGGTATGCTCAGACGTGAGTCCCTTGCTCACTTTGCCACTGGATTCAAGCTAGCCTGGCTGATGACGGCTAAATGCCAGAAACTGATCCCAGGTTGCTTGTTTCGGGTCCAGGGAAGACATGGCTTTGGCAGTTCGGGCTGGACTGTTCCCATGAGGCACAGGGTCAGACTGATTTGCATATGGCCATGTCTGAACTGGGGTGGCGGAGTGAGCTAAAGAATGGTGATGGATTAAACCCAGATCAGTTGACTGGGGGTGAGTGTTTGATTTGCCGTCCATCATCCCGTTTTGTATCACTTTATTTGCCCTAAGTTGGCAGGGTTTGCACAGACGTGAGTCCCTTGCTCACTTTGCCACTGGATTCAAGCTAGCCTGGCTGATGACGGCTGAATTGCCAGAAACCGGTCTCAGGATGCTTGTTTCCGGTCCAGGGAAGACATGGCTTTGGCAGTTCGGGCTGGACTGTTCCCACGTCGACGGTCGTTTTGTCCATGTGCTAATAGGTCCCCTAGCACACCAAGGGTTGTAATTCATTTACCAAGCTAGGGTGTCTACCATTACTGATGTGTAATTGGACTGTTTTTTCAACAGGTGCTTTTGTAAATATATGTGCAGTACTATGTCACCTTGTTTTCACTTTGTCACTTCACTTACCTTGTCACTATAATTATGCCCTCATGCGCCGTTTTTCTAATTAATTTATCAGACAACCTCTGTTTCATTTCCAATGTCTTGCTAATTCTTGACCTCATTTTTAGATCTTTGGAAATAGGAATTAAGATAGCATTTCTTCTTTATAAGCATGACGATTTTGTCCTTTTGTTTGTGTCCAAGCTCATTGTGTATGTAAATTTATATTATAACACTACAAAGAAATTGTTTTGAACCCGACAGAACCAATTGTTGCTTGTATCGCAGATGCCCAGGTTCTGAGGGACATTGGGTTACCCCTATGCTTATTCACATAGTGAAGTAGGAGTTGGCTCTTCCGCCTGCTCTGGTTCTGCAGATGCATGGGGTCACTGCCAAGGCGAGGTCAGCAGAGCGGAGATTCCCTTTGGGTGCTTGGAAGGAGTCTCTTTTGCTAAGGTATTTGCGTCCGATATTGTGGAAGGATTTGTAGGCGTGGGCTAGTAGTTTGGAGGTAATTTCCTTCTCGATGGGGAGCCAGTGGAGGTCTCGTAGGTGCTGGGACCTGTGTTTGCATTGTGGGGTTCCGAGGATGAGTCTGGCTGCGGAGTTCTGAATAGTTTGGAGTCTGTGTAGCAGGGTTTTGTTTATTCTGGTTTAGAGGGCATTTCCGTAGTCTAGTCTGCTGGTTATGAGCGCGTGGGTGACAGTCTTTCTGCATCCAGGGGGGGATCCACTTGAAGGTCTTGCGTAGGATGCGGAGGGAGTTGAAGCAGGTAGAGGCGACTGCGTTGATCTGGTGGGTCATGGTGAGGGATGAGTCTAGAATGATGCTGAGGTTTCGGGCATGGTCTGATGGAATGGGTGGGTTTCCAAGGGCGAAAGGCCACCAGGTGTTGTCCCAGGCAGTGGAGGCGGGTCCAAGGACAAGGACCTATGTCTTCGCTGAGTTGATCTTAAGGCAACTGTGGTCCATCCTGGCTGCAATGTCCTTCAGTCCTTCCTGGAAGCTGAGTCTGGTGTCTCCGATGTTCTTCCTGAGGGAGAGCATGAGCAGTGTGTAGTCGTCGTAGGATACTATGCTGAGCCCATGTCATCTAATGATGGCGATGAGGGGGCCATGTAGATGTTGAAGAGAGTGGGGCTGAGCAAGGATCCTTGGGTTACTCCGCAGTTTATCTCTGTGGGTTTGGAGAGGAAAGGTGGGAGTCTGATCCTTTGGGTTCTGCCTGTGAGGAAGGAGCGGATCCAGTCAAGGGTGGTATCCTGTATGCCGGCGTTGTGGAGTCTGGCGGCTAGAGTGCGGTGGAATATGGTGTCAAAGGCTGCAGAGAGGTCTAGTAGAATAAGGGCCGGGGTGTGACCCTGGTCGAGTAGCATACAGATGTCGTCGGTGGCAGCAAGGAGGGCAGTCCTGGTGCTGTGGGCTGTGGTGCTACTGAATCTGAACTTGGAGGGTCGAGGATGGCCTTCTCTTCGAGGAAGGTGGTCAGCTGGGCATTGACGAATCTCTCGGTGGCCTTGGCTGTAAAGGGAAGGAGAGAGATGGGCTGGTAGTTTTTCAGGTCCGTTGGGTCAGCTGAGGGTTTCTTGAGCAGGAGCCTGACCTCTGCCTGCTTCCAGTCATCGGGAAACATGCTGGATTTGAATGAGGCGTGAATCGTCTGGCATAGTTCGGGTGCTATGGCGGCAGCGGCTCTGTGGCAGATGTATGGCAGGCAAGGCTCCATGGGGGCTCCTGAGTTGGTGTTCTTCATGTTCATGGCGGTGTCTTCGGTGGTGGCCGATTTTCAGGTGTTGATGGTGGGCTTGTTGTCGGTGGGGAGGAGGGAGGAGGGAGGTGTCTGGAGTCTGTTCATTGAAGTTGTCATAGAGTGCCTTTATTTTCAAGTGGAAGTAGGCGCTAGGCTTGTTGCAGAGGTCCTGGGATGGTGTGAAGTCTGTGGCTTACCTGGGGGGTTTGGTGAACTGCTGTATGATGTTGAAGTGTTCTTTTACGTTACTGGCGTTGATGTGGATTTTGTTCTTAATATAGGTTCTCTTGATGTCTCTTATGTGCTGGTGGTATTCGGTCATAGCGTTCCTGTAGATGTTCTGGTCTTCGGTTGTTTTCCTGGTCCTTCAGAGTTTCTCGAGGCATCTGCAGTAGCGCCTGGCTTCTTGGAGGTCGGTGGTGAAACAGGCGGGCTTCAGGAGGCATTGTCTGATGGCGTGGTGAAGGGGTGCGAGCTTGTCTGCGCAGCTGGTGGTCCAGCGGTGTAGTTCCTTGGCTGCTGAGTTGGTGTTGGTCGTGGCCGAGGGAGGCCTAGGAGGAGGGTGGCATTGAGGTGTTTTTCTGTGACCTTGTTTCTTGGTGGCGGGCCCGGGCGGACTTGGGTACTGTGGTTCTGTTGAAGGTGGAGTGCACACAGTGGTGATCTGTCCAGAGGGGCTCCGTGATGTGACTGAAGTTGATGTTTTACCCTCCCTCCTGGGAAGATGGGGTCAAGGATGTGCGTGTCTGTGTGTTGGGGTGGTGATTAGCTGCTTTAGTCTGAGGTTGATGAGGTTTTCCAGGAAGGTGGTGCAGTCCAGTTCACTGATGTTGTTGAGGTGGAAGTTCAGGTCTCCGATGAGAACGTAGTCTAAGGAGGAGGGGTGTGGGGGTGCGACAAGTTCGGCAATGGTGCCACAAGGCCCCGGGGGTCTGTATGCAAGGGTCCCATGTAGTGTGGTTCCGGGGCTGTTCTTGATCGGGAAGTGGAGGTGCTCTGTGTGGGGAGGAGGTTGCTCGTGCTCGAGGTGGAGAGTTGGAGGGAGCTCTTGTGCGCAATGGCGAGTCCTCCTGGGCGGTGGGGACAGTCCTTTCTCTGGATCTTGTAGCCGTTGAGGATGGAGGTGGCGATGTCAGGGATGGAGGTGGCCTTGGTCCATGTTTCCATGAAGAAGGCGACGTCTGGCGAGAGGGTGTTGAGTAGGTTCCAGATCTCTACGGCGTGTCTGCATAGGGAGCATACGTTGAGGAGGATGCACGTCAGGGTTTTGGTGGTATGGGCATCCGGCATGGGTTCGGTGGGCGTGGGGGGACTGTCGATGGTGAAGGATTGTCGGCAGTGTCGGCAGGAAAACTTGCCGTGGGTGGTGTTTGGTGTTGCCCGCTGGCAACTGTGGTATCTTCCGGGCTGAGTGCGAGGAGGTCAGTGGAGTTGTAGCAGTAGAGGGTCATGGATCTAGGGTTCCTGGCTCTGGCCGCGATCGGGCCATGGAGGGGCGCAGATGGGCTTGTCTTGTGCAAGCCTGTGGCATGCCGGCGGCGCGCCCAATGCGCAAGCCCGCCAATATGTAGGGGAGTGGGGGACAAGAGGTAGGGAGGCGGGGCGGGGGCTGTCCAGGGGGAGAGGCCGCAGGGGCAGTAGTGGCGGAGGCAGGCACAAATGAAACCAGAGGAAGGAAATGAAAACAAATCACAAATGCATACACAATAAGCAGTGAAAATGACACAGGGACAAAGTAAACAAAAGTAAAGGCAGATTATGAATTTATGGTGGGGGCTGCTGGCAGGCCGGATCCTGGGTGGAGCGGGAAGCAGGCCAAGCAGCAGTCTCAAACCTCCCAGGAGGAGGTCGGGTCTAAGAACAGGAGATGGATCAGGAGACGGCACAGCGGAGCTGCAGGGAGAGAGTGGACCTAGACCGGGGTCAGAGGTCCTACTCGGGTTTCCCTGAAGCGGCCACCATTAAGTAGGGGAGATGAAGCGATGAGAGGCTGGGAGGCTGGAGAGGGGGCTGTTCAGGGAGGGCTGCAGGGGCAGGAGCGGTGGAGGCAGGCACAAACAAAACCAGAGGAAGGCAATAAAAAACAAATCACAAATGCTTACACATTAACTAAACCCAATAAGCAGTGAAAATGACACAGTGACAATGTAAACAAAACTTAAGGAAGATGATGTAGTTATGGTGGCGACCTCGAACCTCCCAGGAGGAGGTCGGGGTCTGAGAGCAGGAGACGGAGCAGGAGATGACACAGCAGAGATGCTGGGTGAGAGTGGACCTAGACGGGGGTCAGAGGTCTTACTCTGACCCCTATGCGCTATTGTTGTGAGTTGGGTTTTTCAGTCTACATGTGCACAGGAATTTGCAGTGAGTGGGCACATCACGGTTTAGTGCTTCTAATGCTTACAACATTCCCCAAAATCACATGTTTATGTATCCTTCTGTTCCCAGCACATGGTGTGATGTGGTGTGGCCCTCCCTCGTGTCTTCCAGGTACCAGGCTTTGGTTGATCTTGGCGCCACCTTGACATCTGGAATCTTTTTGGGCTAGCTTTGGTTGGTTTTCTTTATTTTTGAGCATTTCCCTGAATCCTGCATAATTTATTGCTTTCCTTGCCATATGGGGAGAGGTTTGGGAGCTGCTCTGTGTACCCTTTTCCCCTACCCATGCAGCCTCGTGATGTTCGAGGGCAGGGCCAACTGCTTTCCCTGCAAGATTTGGTGCATCGTTAGTCTCTATGCTTGGTATGGAGGTGAACGCCCCCGGTGCCCTGCATTCATCTGGGGCAGGAATGGGGATTTGGATTTCTTTTGGACCACATTCCATTCCCTCTTAGCACACTGGTGGACCCGCTGTCCTAAGCTTGTAGTTCGGGTCTCTATGGTTTTGTGTTGCCTAATGAATTTTGGAAGGTTGTGGAAATGTGATCGCACTCGGAAATCAAAATCGGGACAGTTCGCAAACATAAAGAAGGCTGGCTAAGCTAGTTATTCACCTTATAACATCAAAAACGTAGAACCCAGGACCTTTGACCAAAAATTGCAAAAGGCCTGCTGGTTGATGACGGGGCAAAAATGGGACTGCCTCCGCAAATCCAGAATGTCTGGTCACCCTGGTGAAAACACCCCTCTCACAACTGGAGACTTGTATTCGGCATCATTTTAAGGCTTCGCCGCATATTGGCTCCTTGTGTGTGTGATGTGGAGTCTTTTGGTGTCGTACCTTCCAAGTTGCATTGAAATCCAGATTCCCACCACCGAGGATAGCTTCATTTTAGAACTGAAAGGGTTCTTTGAATAGGGTGGAAACGTGTAGCTTTTTGGAGGCTCTGTTGGTACTACGGGTCATGAAGGAAATATTGGCCCTGCTGACCAAAAATGGGGACCCTTTGGTTGGTAATCAGAATTCGTCCCTTTTGACTTTGGTCGCAGGACCAGGGTGACTGCTTTTTAAATACTTTCTGGGTGCCACCCTGCCCCCTCGTCAGACTTCCTTCCCCCAGGGGCACAGCCAGTAAATCCCGCTCTGAGGGAGAGTGGGGCCATAGCTCCCTGAGACTCTGAAGGTAATCTGGTTATTCAATCCTCCCATGGGGTCGCCATTAATCTCATTTTTTTTAGGATACCCGGTTGGCACAGCTCTCAATCGCTCTGAATTTCAGAACACAAGTCAAAATTTGAGTACTCACTATCCTATTAGTCCTTTTTTGGTTTGGTACAAGTTGTTTGGTATAGAGGGTATGTGGGTGCTAGTTATTAATCACTAGGCTTTAAGTTGTTGGGGTAATTCCTACTTATGCTTGGGGTTTATCATACTGCACATTTTGTCTCTGTGATTGCGTGAAGCCACTACCTTCCCACACAGTTACCCCTCCCTGTTGGGGCTGTGGCCCTGGTCCCTGTTGTGCTGAATTCTCTGTCTGTGGTTGCTGTTGCCACATGTTTTTCCAAATACCTGACTCCTGCTATGGTGTGGTGGATGGCGGACATCCTTGAGGGTGCTTTCTGAGTCCCCTGTGCTTGGTGTACACAAACTAGCAAGGATACAACCATTACAATGGCTCCAGTCCCTGCCATCCTTCCCAATACCATGTCCATCCCCATATTCAATCTATACAAACATATCCTTTCTTCAGACGAAGTCTCACTCCTCAGCTAGGGTCTAACTTGTGTCCCCACAGACCATAGCAATTTCTTCAAACTCCAGGAGGAGTTGCTTTTGTTCTATTGCCGCATCCGTCTTTAGCAATTCTTTTCAGACAAGTCACCAACGAATAGACCAAATGAATGCCAATTTCATTCAGAATCGACCTTTCTTCTTCCAGCAGCTACCATGCCCCGTGAGGTATTGACTTTTGAACGACTGGTACTTCAAAGACATACAACAACATTCTGAAGTTGCTCCATAGAACCTCCCACCGAGCGAGAAAGTAGCTCTCAACAACCTACGTGACAACAAACATATATAGTCATAAAACCAGCCGATAAAGGCGGTGGCATAGTTACTATGGACACTGACAAATATGATGCTGAATTATGAGACAACTTGGCAATGCCACACACTACAGCATCCTCACATCATATCCCTTGCCCAACATCTGCAGACAGATACAGGATGTCACCAACCAGGCCTTACTTTCTGACATTATCACCAAAAATTAAAACACCTTTCTCAGCAACCCACATCCCAGAACATCCGTTATCAACATCCTTCCCAAAGTCCACAAAAACTCCACTGAACAACCTGGTAGGTAGATAGTTTCCAGCTGTGGCTCTATCATGGAACACCTCGGAAAATACATTCATGCTATCCTTAAGGAATTTGTTCCCCTCACTGATACCTTTATCCAGGATAGCACTCACCTGATCAACATCATTAAAGACATACCTCACAATGACCAAACGGACCTGATGGTTGGCTTGGACATTGAATCTCTATATACAAACATCCCCCACGCTGAAGGTGTAGCTGTCATTGAACACCTCCTAGGCACCTGTCCCAGACCCACTAGAATCCCCTTTAAATTCATTCTGGTACTAATACGGATTGCCCTCAGTAACAACTATTTTCTATATAAAGATATATATTATCTTCAGGTCAAGGGAGTATCTATGAGAGCATGCTTTGCTCCCAACTTTGCCATCCTCTACTGCCATGTAGTGCCTATAAAACCTATACAGGATCTGCGCTTTTGGACCGCATACACTGCAGGATTGGTGGCACACGGATTCTGAACACCGCCACCGAGTATGTTGTCCTTTGGTACTAGCTAGCTCACAGTGCCACTAGAATCTCCTCTTACCAAGGAGAGAATAGTTCTTGCAATCATCAAACATGAAAACCCTGATCCTTCAGGTCCGTGGAAACAATATACTACTTCTTGCTCAGTCACTCATGCTTATTTAGTTTGTCTTAGAGAGATACACAGAATAAACAGGCTGGGCATCTTCAATAAGTATTTATTGAACAGTTGTTTTTCTGGTGTAAAATAGATGAGCTGTAACAACTGTTAGATAGTAGCAGAGATATAGGATTAGAAGCACTATGGAAGTAAACAGATGGTAAAGCTCTACCATCTTGCAGTAATCATGAATACATATAAGTATATAAAATACATGATAATAAAAAGATGCATACTCCTACGATGCTTACCTAATTAGATGTACCTGAGTGTACCTAGCATGTGTGTAGGTGTTAAGCTAAGAATCCCTCTAGGATAAAGTCAACCCCATTACCTGAATTGAGAGACTGTGGGAACCCATCCTGGTCTCGAGTTGGAAACCTCACGAGGGATGTTAGACCACTGCGAGCTGGAGTGTCTGCATGCAGGTACCTCAGCGTCAAGATGTGTTGTATGTACTCCCAAAGGTCTCCCGGGGGTCCTACCTTGCTCTATTACTGTGTCGGCCTAAGGATGATGTCGGGCATGAACTTTATACATAGGTATTATACAGGAGGTGATAGTCCTGCTGTGCTTCCAAGAATCCTCATGTGTAATGTCAGAGATCTCAAACTAGGGAAACCCTGCGTTCTGAATGTAGCGTTGTATCAAGCTAATAACCCAGTCCCTATAAACCGTTATAAATGTAATGTAGGGAAGAATATAGGTGAAGGGTTATGAAGGGCCTATATCAGGGTACCTATATGGAATATAACACGATGTCCATAGCCTTGAATCCATGAACCCTTTTTAACCCTTTTTTAACACAGATACGTTTATGGTGTAGATACATAGACAACAATCTCCTCATTTGGTATGGCACTATTGACAATTTGTCGTCTTTCATTACCTCGCTCAACAACTGCCAACCTCATCTCACGTTCACATCGGATGCCAGACCCAATGACCTTTCCTTCCTAGACCTCACTTTCGATGCAGAGGAGGGTTCCATTGGCACATCCTTATTCCGTAAACCAACGGAGCGAAGCTCACTCTTGCTGTATTCTAGCTATCACCCATGGGGCCTACAAGATGGTTTACCATACGGACAGTTCCTTTGTATCCGGAGGAACTGCAAATGGCGTGAATATTATTTCCGTGAGGCTGCCGTTCTCTCTGAAAAATTGATAAATCAGGGCTATCCTAAATGATTATTTTCCCGTGCCTGCAAATTCGCATGGTATTGCCATAGAAAATTCATTCTTGTGCCCTCTCCCAAGCATAACAATTCCTTTATCCCTCTGTCTAGAGTTAGAGCCCTTCAAGCAATAAGGTCAGCAAGTTAATTGAAACATAATCCGTACTCAGGCCCCTTTTCAGGATCCTCCACTCTTTTCAAATAAAAGGAGCAACATTCTCTCTGACAAACTATTACATGTCATTATCTGGCCAGACAACAGAAAACAACTTCAAACCATCGACTCGCTTTGGGACTTTCCACTTGTCTTAGGCCACTATAAATGCCAAACCTGCTCCGTTTGTGACCGTACTCACAACACAAAACTATTTATCACCGGAGACCGTACCTATCAACTTAAACAATTTTCCAATTGTCGTACATCTAATGTGATCTATGCCATCCGGTGACCATTACTGTATATATTACTGTATATCGGCCAACTCATTCAAATGATTTAACAGCTTATCTCACAACACAAGAGTCGTATTAGATGTAACATCGAGACAGCCCCTTTAGTCTCACACTACAGAGACAACACCCACTCAGAAACTGACATGGTTTGGCAAGTCATTGACCAACCAGTACTGCCTCTGCATGGTGGTAACCAGCGATTGCTTTTAAACAAATGCAAATGCCATTGGATCGCACGCTGTGACTGAGTCAACAACCTTCTCAACACCCTTGATTAATAGAACACAACCATTGATATAGATTGACAGAAACCTTTACCACCTCTCTGAGTGTCCTTCTGCCCTTTTCTGCTATTAATCTTCTATATTTTAACTTTGTGTAATATGTTTATACTGCTGTAATTTATTTATTTT
This sequence comes from Lissotriton helveticus, assembly GCF_964261635.1. Classification (NCBI taxonomy): domain Eukaryota; kingdom Metazoa; phylum Chordata; class Amphibia; order Caudata; family Salamandridae; genus Lissotriton; species Lissotriton helveticus. The sequence continues at coordinate 826,473,188 of NC_136057.1, forward strand.
CATGATTTGAATACAGATCAGGTATCTTTGTCAAAACCCTTGACTGCCACAGCTGTTCTCTCTTTAGAATCCAATGTGTTTGTCAAAATAGAATACTTTATATTTTTTCATTCTGAACACTTATGTACGGTCAGTCACATGACCCTTTCTCCCCTGCAACTCCCCTCCCACCCACCCCATACTGCGTTACTGTAACACTGTCCATGCAATTTGCAGTCTTAATGCGTGCTGATTTTACTTCCGTTCTGTTTGTTGTCATCAAATTGTGATTAAAATTGATACTTGTATAGCGCACTACTCACCCGCAAGGGTCTCAAGGCGCTTGTACAAATACCGCTGTATTCAATCAATAGTGATCACCCATTGCTTGTCATAACTTAAGGTGAGTGTAATTGCAATTTGTATGGAATTTAGTTCAAGCCTAAATATTGTACAGTTTGTTATATTCTATTACCTGTCCTTGTGTTTCTTAGTGTTCCCTTATGCTCATCACTATCTTTCTTATGGCTCCTGACACTCTGTTGTTCCCCCGGGGTACATCACAGTGCACCTTTACTCCTGGGCTAGTCCTGCCTGCACCGCGAGACCCCCCTATTTTTTGTTACTTTTCGGCAGTCTCTCACGCCGGCCTGCCAAGATGCACCACACTTGTTGGCTCCTACGGGCTGCTTTACTCGCCCGTTTTTGCTACTTTCCCATTTCTGGATTTAATTCCTGGACCAACAAGGACCACTTTTGTTACTTGAGGCCTCTGGTACACTTTCAGAGATACGCTCCCTTTTTCCTTCTCCACCATTTGCTGTATAGCCCCCTCACTCTTGAACTAAACTCATACTCCTTTCTTCCTCCACAGTTGAGGTTAATTAAATCGCAACCTCTGACCCTACAAACTCCGCTTCATACGATTAAATCTACAAGGATCACAAGTACACCGATGTAAACCTTGTTCCTTACCCTGCAGGTAATTATTCTTCCAGTTACAACAACCCATACCTCCCCCCGTCCCACCCCACCTTCTCCCACCCCGCTTTCACCCACTAAATCGTTTCCCTTACCTTATAGTACTCTCCCTTCCCTTTCATGTATAGCCAGCCAGGACCATCTACACTTCATTTTCCGTCCAGCTGGACCCTCTATTACCACTTCAGGTAGTTCTCTTTTCCACGTGTCCCTTTAATTTACCTTTTTGGTTGTACTTGGGCCTCATTCTTGTTTTCTTCGACTTTATATGGCACTATATTGATAAAGTAACCTGGTCCTGATGATGACCTGGATTCATACAGGTTGAAATGACGTCGACCACCCAGCATAATCTCTGGCATTACCGTGGTCAACCCAAGCAACTTAAGTAAAATACATACCTTGCATATATTCTTCGTTGCATTGTTGATCTCCAAGACTTGTGTATTTTTCGTGCAATTCACGCTGTTTTTCCACTTTATTGTGTCACTGCGCCATTTACCGTCACCAGCGCGCTATGTGCCCACCTACTTTTGGGTTACTTATGCATACACTGTATTGTAGTGCTGATATAACTACTTGCAAATAAGAATCTACTTTCTTCCTACAAACCTTTTGTGGTCTCTCTGATTGATTAATTCTTCCGTGTATTTGTCATTGTTTTTTGTTTGCACAGTCTACCCGGGGCTCAACTGGGTTGTCTGGTTTGCTCCTGTTTTTCGATTCTATGGTGTTGATGACGGACATCATTTTCAAAGCATGGGGATGCATCGTATTAACAACAATACAATGCATTCCTGTGCTTTCCCCTGAGCTGGCGCACAATTGACTGTCGTGCACCAGTGCACGCTCCCTTGCGTCATTTTGCAAGGATGCCTGCACTGCAGAGATTACTGTTTTTGTACAGGAAGTGACACCTTCCTGCACAAAAGCAATCATTAATGGCATTTTCCTCTTCCATCTGCAACACGCATAGAAAGTGGAAAAAACAAGGAGAAATATATGTATTTCTCCTTATTGCACCATTTGGCGTAGGATTCTGATGCATTCACAGTTTTATAAAACATTGTATATCTAGGAATGTGTCAAGTTTCATAGATGTTGTGTTGGAACACCGAGAGCAACACCCATGGAATTCCCCTTTCATGCAGAGTAATGCATGAAAGGGGCCCATATTTTCATGGCCATGAAAAGTCATGCAGGGTGACTTTACGTGGCTTTGTAAATATGCGCAGGCCAATTGAGCCGCCGGTGTCAAAAAAAGTGAGGCACCAGCGACGCAATGGGCTTGTAAATAAGCCCCTAAAGTTCTCAAATTAAAGTAAAATCGTTATTAGTATAGTAGATAGTATTTGTTGACCTTGGAGCGCTTGTTATACATAAGTAGAAGAACATCATTCTTTAAAAAAGTGTTTCTTCTAACAGACCTTTAAATTAAATAACATGATTTTCCACTCACTAAAAATGATTAGATTCATAACACATACAATAAGATTAATGTATTATAAATTACACAATTACCAGGAACCTGGCTTTTCTAGAGATTGATGGTGGTGCATATTATATTTTTTGCAGACTACTCCCCTTATCACTACAATGCATATGCCAAATTGGAATTACATTTTACAGTCCTTGTACTGTATTGTGGTTAACGACACTGAAGGTTGACATTGCCAAGCACCAACACTGTGTGTGAATAATGAATAAACCAATGCGAAATATTTTTTTCTTTCGCAAAACACATTAAATTCAAAGGGCCTACACATTAATACGCGTGAAAGAAGATACGTTTCTTTTCTATCTCCTAGACTACAATATGAAACGTGTTTTTTAAACAGAAGTAAAGCACGTATTTATTGTAAGTGCCCAAATCACGTATAAACTTCACTAATTGTATTATGATGATGTACAATGAAAATTGCTCTTTTGCGAGCGACCTTGCTACAGCAATGGAGTTGCGTTATCTTCATTAATCTCCTTTAAGCTAATTTGGCTCAGAGTGATGCTTTGCAATATTCAGCTTTACCTCTTTATTCAGTCTTAAAACATTCGGATTGCCATATTTAGAATAGTAAAAAGGAACATGCATACCCACATCACTTATTCACTATTTACCTCCAAGACACCACATTAAACAACTTCTCTGTACAGCCAAGTGTGCACATATTGGTATGGTGATGCAGATTTATGTTATCAAGATTAACGTAGAAGAAAAAAATGTTTTTCTGATAATCGAAAGCAATTTAATCATTGTCATGGAAATGTTACACTTGCTGTCTATGCCAATGGATTGAAGCGCTTTCTACCTATTTTTTAAGTTCATCCAATCCAACTTTGTATTCAGTCCATGGGCTGTAAGGACGCCCATGTATTGCCTATGGTTCATTGTTGTGCCATTCGGAAATGCTGGCTTTCTATTAGTCCATTGCTTTCAATTGTCCCTCCTTTGAGTGCTTGGCTCAGCCCAGGCAATTTCTATAATTGATGGTTTTGGTTGGCCATCACATCACAGGCTTGCGATGGCCCCTCCTCCTGTCTGTTTTCATCCAGCGACGGATCACCTTCGTGGACACGGGCTCATTTTATCTGGCCAATCGTATTAATTCAGGAAAAGACTATGCTCTGCCAGCAGGCTGTGCGAATGACCTGCAGTTGCAGTTGTACCACAAAGTCACCCAGTCTTTACGCTGTTTTTTGGTTTTAAAAGTCACACGTTCAGCTATTGCCTTGCAAACAGGTTACAGCACAGCAAAGCCAAGGCGTGCGTATGGAAATGCGTTTAGACAGGAGCCTGCCTCTGTCATAAAACTACTATACTTGGGGTACTTGTTTTAAGCATCGTCAGGTCATGGTAGAATGCTTCTCAAGGGGCAGTTCACTGCATGTAACTTTAGAATACAAGTGTCACTCATCGTGGCTTTGGGGCTCATAAGGACTGCTACATTAGTGAGTGGTTTTAGGCCAAGGTAGCTTGGGTAGAAAGGAAACTTGCAATAAGATGAGTAAGCCAGGTCAGTGTTTTTGATTACATGGAGTCGATCCCATCATGAACTTTGTATTCGTTTATCCTGGTAATGGTGGCAAATGTATATGTTTGAAATGTTATTCCGCCGCTCCGTCTGGCTGGCTTGTTTCTATTTCGAGGCATACAAACCCAAGAACTAAACATCTCTGCAGATTCTTTTTTGTGTGTGAATGTGGGTTCTTGGCTGTTTCTTTGAAGCTGTAAATATGTTAAGCAGTGGATGCAGGTCTTTGCGTTCCATCCGTTTTCTCCCCTAAAGAACTACATCATAAAAGCAATTGATATGGTGCCACTTATTTTTTGGTAATTTGATCTGTTAGTGTAGCAGCATTGCTTCATATGCATGTGGTTCCATGCTTTCAAGAACGAGAAATGTCCTTGTCTTGAATTGTAGATCATGCATGGCAGTTTTCCACAGGGACTCTCTAGAGTGAGACGTGCCAGGCACCTGAGCGCAGACGGATCTCTCCTGCCTTATGTCCCATAGCATTCAAGGTCGTTAGTGTATTTCTCAGTAGTGATATTTACATTTCTGTTTTTCTCTTTGCTACATTTTTGATTGACAGGGTATACACTTAATCACCTGCTAGCCAAAATAAGTTGCAAAATGAAGCACTGTTCAATTAGGAAACTGAATGTATACATTGATGAAAGAAGTTGCGCTATACTGTACGTGATGCAAATAGTCTGCTTGCTACTTTTTATGTTTGTTTTGTTTATCAATTTGAAACCATAACATAAGACACGCTATTATGCAAATAAGAGCAAATAAATGAAAATATGACTTATTAATCCGTAAAGTCCTGTAAGAACCAAGCATAACATTTCTAAAGCTGTCTTCATGGCAAATACACTCAATTAATCACAGAAAAATGTGAGAAAGAGAATTGATGATGTGGTGATCTTCAACAAAGAATTCAGTTTTGATAATGTATTGCACTATGTATGGTTACTTCAGAAAGCTTGTTGAATATCGGAGGGACCGAGTGCACCAATTAGGGAACAGGTTATTACTTTACTGGAACTGTATCTGAAGTCTGTGTATTCTCTGTAGAAAGCATCAGGTAAGAAGCAGTCAAGCCAGCCCGTTCTGTAAAGCCTTCAAATAGTTTTCAGCCTTCTCCTCTTGAACAAATATAGATGTTTTCCTTCTACTACTACTACTTGGAGCTGCACCACAAACATGCATGCCATATATCTAGTGTAATACAATTGTATGTATTTGCTAGTTGACCTCTTTCTTTTTAATTGCTTTCCGTGACACCAACACATATTGCCACTGAGACTCCTCTTGGATGACTGCTGGGACCTTGCCTAAATGTGTCTCATTTATCAGTCCATTTGTGGGAAGACAGTATGTCCTTTTTATTGAAATTATTTGGTTGAGCCCAGGCAGCGCATGCGCTGCTCTGCGAGGCATGCTGTATTCAGTCTCTGAGTATTCATCATGTCCAGCGTTTTTGGTTGGTTGATTGGCCTGGCTTTTGAAACTCCTTTGCTGTGGTTGGTTAATAGTGTCCGCTTGTCCTCACGGGCGTAACACAGGCCCCTGCAGCCCCTGCGGTGTGGGGGGGGCCCTCACCCTCCAGGGGGCCCCGTCAGCACCGCACTTCTGCTGGGGAGCTCTAGATTGAGTCCGGAGGAGGCCCCTTTACGTGCCCTGCAGGGGGGCCCCCTCGAGGTTCGTTACGCCACTGTTTGTCCTGCCTTTGTGTGCTTGCTTTCCTCCCAGTGGACATCACAGATTTCTCCTTTTTGCAGACCATCTCTGGCCATCTGTTGCCTCCCTGCCTTCACTCCCTCCCTCCCATCATTGCTGCCATCCTTCCAGCACCACTGCTTGTTTTCAAAGTGAGTTTCCTTGCTCTTCTTTTAGTTGGCCATCTCTGCCCATCTGTTTCCTCACTGGCAGCCCCTGCCTCCTATCATCGTGCTACTAGTTGGCAGACAGTTCTCAAATCGACAGAAAAAGACACACAAAAGAGTATTTTATTGTGTTAAGGTGGAGAGGGCGTATTGCGTACATAAAAAAACATTGACAGTTACAATGCCATTAGCTCCAACTCCAACAAATGTGAGACCTATTGCATTTACAATGCCTGTTTGTTTTTTATGGCAGTATTGTCAGCACTGTTCGAGCTATCTATGAGCTGCGCGAGGTTGTGTTTTACCAAGTCAATGTTGCTGCCCTTTCATCTTCATAGCTGCTATATACCTCAGTTCTCGTATGTGCCCAATGAAACTGAGGGAAGCTTTAGATTAGTTTTTTATTGCACTTTTACAGCACTCTATGATGTTTTGGCAGAAGTTCATGAAACAGAAACATGCTATTTGTTTCACACATAGGAAATAAAGCCTTTTTAAATGTGGACGAAATAGAAATGAGCTTAGGGCATTTTTAGAACTGTACAAGAATCAAAAATAAGCTCAGGTCTGATTTTAAGGCCTGGAAACACACAAAAAAGTTTTGCTTTTGCTTTGGCTGACAACGGGAAATCCTGATTTGTGGTCCAGCTCAAAACAGAGGCCTCTTAAGCTTGCATCACAACAGGGAATCTATTTATGCCTTGTGGCTAGATTAGATTGAAAATGTTGACCACCAAGTCATAACAAAAATATTTTAAGGTATCATGAAAAGAGCTGAAAAGACAGAAACTGCTTCCACTTTGAGTTTATATGAAGGACAGGAAATACGGACTCATAGTTACGCCAAAAATGGTCTATTTTTAAGGTCTTACAAAATTCGCTGGAAATATGAAAACCAAGTCTTCTTTAACATGTGGGTATACACAAAAAATACTTTGAACATTTATGTCACCATTGTCTTTTCTCGAGGTAAGACCCTTTATGACTCATGTGTTATCTTATTGTAATTGTACGATGCCAACTGGGCATACCCTCCCCAGTACAGGAAATGAGCTTCTCAGTCATATGGAATTTGTGGCAACAATGGAAATACATTCTAGCAGAGCAGAGTGACAAGACAGAGACTTTAGAATTGACTACACCCCAGACAGTCAGTAGGTAAAAAAATGTACATTTTAGATCTACATACACAATGAGTTGTGACATTTGTATTGTTGTATCATATATTGAGCATTGTTTATTGTTCACATGTACTCTACTTAATTACAGATTCTACTTGACCCTGACCTGTACCCCCACATACAAGGTTAGTTGTTGCCATTTTTCTATTAGTGAACTGTGTGTATTAATGTAAGTTTTATATGACAAACCGGTTGATGCACTATTAGGTCTCTATTGTATTTCCACTGAGCAATTTGCAAATTATTGTCACATTTCGTTACATAAAACCTGTAAAATGTCTTTCAAAATTGCTATGGTTTTTCTGTTTGTGAGGATGTTTGTAAAGTATATATCGATGCCAATAGATACAGCATGTAATGGTGCTACATGCATTTAGTTTCAGGCTGAAGAGAACATATTCACTACTATGTTTAGCTTTAGATGTTGTAATGAGCAATTTGTTTTATTTAATGTGATATCTTCGTTTATAGATTAATAAGTATACAACCAAAAAAGGTGCTGGTTAACTAAAGTGAACCAGACACATTAGGGTTTCATGGTGAAAGTCTGCATGGAGTCTGACAGCCTCTGTCACACAGTCAGCTTTTCAAAAGCAGCTCTTTAAAATAATGTGCCTCTACAGATAAAATCCCTTGTGCATTTTACAGTTTCTTGCTAGGCTGTGCTTTCTTAATATATGTTTTTCAGAGATAACAAATCAATATGATAGAGGGTGGATTTACAGGTACGAAAATAAAATGTTTTATGGTTAAAACAATTATATGGTTTTAGCGTGAGGCATCCAGTTGAATTTGCTGATAAGTCTGCTTTTATAAGGTTTTAACAAAGCCTTTTTCTTTCAGGCCTTAAAATGTGTTCATAGAGCCAAATGCAGCTTAGGGCTATATTGGCCTGTGGGGCTGGGAGAAAGTCAGTCGCGTGTTAAGATTTTAACATATTTCAAATGGCTGTGTACTCTGTCCTGACGGAGTATATGAACGAAAAACATATTGTGGTTGTGCAACAGTATTTGAGTTAGGCAACTGTTGCATACTAAATTACGCATTTAGAAAAGCAATGTTTGAAGTGCCTGCTTCATAGTATATACTGCAGTGTTTTAAGGGTGCACGGGATGGGACAAGAAATGGTCAAATACAGTCCCACTCCAATTATGCTGTTAGAAAAGGCCTAGTATGACATCCCTATATGACCTATATCACCTTTTTGAGAAGAGATATAACTACCACATAAAAGTGGAAAGGGGGATAATGTGCCTCTACTGATAACATACCTTCGGTTTTATTTTCTAGTTACGTTGTGTTTTATGAATAGGTGTTTGTCAGAGCCGAAATATCAATGTGTGAGGAAGCTTAACGGGTATTACAATAAAACCCTCTAGTGCTATATCTGGACTTTGCTGATGTGCCTGCTTTTATAATGCATGTTTTAGCAAACCCTTTTACTGCCAGGCCTCCAAATGAGTTCATAGCGCCATGTGTAACTGAGGGCTACATAAGCCTGTGGGTTTGGAGTCAGTCACTTTTTAAAAAGTATTTCAAGATGCAGTGCACTCTGAGCAGTCAAAGTATTATAAAACACATTCTAGTAAGACCTTGACCTCTAGTCTGGGTCATAATATCTCCCCAGCAGCTCTGCTGTGTCATAGCTGCGCCGTCGCTGCGCCGCTGCACTTCAACCTCATCCACCTGGTGAGGTTCACCCCTGCTGCCCGCTCTGCTGCCCAGATCCTGCCTGCTCCAGCCACTGAGCCTTCATCGGTTTGTCTCGCTTTAATTTTTTTGTTAACCACCTGGTTGCCTGCTTATTTTATTCTCCTTTAATTCTCCTTATTTTCATTTCACTTATTTTCACTTTCCTTGCCTGTTTTCTTGATATAGCTGCACCAACGACCCCACCCCCCAATAGCCCCAGCTCCCGCCTCCCAGCCTTTTGTCCCTGCCCCCTCCCCTATTTAAGGGCGGCTGCTGCGGGGGAGCATGAGTAAGACCTTGACCTGTGGTCTGGGTCAAACTCTCTCCCCAGCAGCTCCGCTGCGCTGTCGCCGCTCCGCAGCACTTCAACCTTATCCTCCTGGTGAGGTTTGTGCCTGCTGCCACTTCGATGCCCAGATGCTACCTGCCTCAGCCTCTGAGCCTTCACCAGTTTGTCCCGCTTTTAATTATTGTTAACCACTTGGTTGGCCCACTTGTTTTATTCTCCTTTAATTCACCTTATTTTCACTTCACTATTTTCACTTTCCTTGCCTGTTTTCCAGCCGCTGCTGCCACTGTGGACCCTCCCCTACCGGACAGCCCCTGCTCCTGCCTCCCAGCTTCTCGTCCCTTCCATATTTAATGGGGGCCGCTGTGGGGGAGTGCGAGTAAGACCTTGATCCTGGTCTAAGTCAAACTCTCTCCCCAGCAGCTCCGCTGTGCCGTCGTCGTGCCGCAGCACTTCACCCTCAGCCTCCGGGTGAGGTTTGTGCCTGCTGCCCGCTCCTCTGCCCAGATCCTGCCAGCCTCAGCCCCTGAGCCTTCGCCGGTTTGTCCCACTTTTTATTATTATTAACCACTTGGTTGCCCTGCTTATTTTATTCTCCTTTAATTCTACTTATTTTCACTTCACTTATTTTCACTTTCCTTTCCTGTCTTCCTGCTGCTGCTGCCCCCGCTCCACCCGGACAGCCCCCGCTCCCACCTCCCAGCCTCTCGTCCATTCCCCTCTCCTATTTAATGGCAACTGCAGTGTGGTCGTGCAGCGGGCACGCCAAAGGCAAGCCAGTCTGCGCCCATTCGGGGCCCGACCACGACCAGCGCCAGGGATCCTGGATCTCCCTCCATACACTGCTATGACCCAGCCACTCTCCTCACACTCAACCCTGGAAGAAACAACAATTGATAGCAGACCATGCCTAATACGACCCACAGGCAATTCTCCTGCCGCCACTGCCAATAGACCTTCACAACCGCTCAGGTCGCCAACACCCCTGACGCCCTAAGATGCATTCTCTTCAACGTGCGCTGCTTGCACCGTCACACCGCGGAAATCTGGAACCTCCTGGACTCTCACCCGACGTCACCTTTTTCACGGAAACGTGGACCACCACCTCCTTGGTCCCCGACATCACCTTTGCCATCCCAGTCAAGTACAAGATCCAGAGGAAGGACCACCCCAACCACCCGGGAGGAGGCATCACCATCGTGCACAAAAACTCCCTCCACCTCACCAACTCCAGCGAAAACTTCCTCGCTATCGAGCACCTGCACTTCCAGGTCCAGACCAGCCCTACCTCCACACTCCACGGCACCCTCGCTTACCGACCCCCCGGCCCGATCACTCTTAGCTGACACCATCATCGACCTCATCGCACCCCACACCATCACCGCAATGGACTACATACTCATCGGAGACCTGAACTTCCACCTCAACAACATCAACGATCCCAACACCGCCACCCTCCATGACAACCTTGCCAGCATCGGACTGAAACAACTTGTCACCACACCGACGCACAAGGCAGGACACACTCTCAACCCCACCTTCGCTGGAGGCAACAGCATTCACTTCAGTCACACCACGCAGCCCCCCTGGACTGCCCACCACTGCATACACCTCCTCGTCAACAAACTCAAGCCAGCCGAACCTGCTCCTTGCCCACCCCCTCTGCTACAACCCAGGAAAGCCGCCTGGTTCACCACCAATCTCCAAGAAACCAGACACACCTGCCAACTCCTGAAGAAGAACTGGAGAAAAAGCAAGACACCCAAAAACTACACCACCTTCAAGGATGCTATGACTGAATACCATCAACCAATTGGCCAACTCCAGCAACTGCAAGGAACTTTTCAGCCTCATCCAGGAATTCGCCAAACCCGCAGCGAATCCACAGTCATCGTCCCCTCACAGGGCCTCTGTGATAAAATCGGATCCTACTTCCACCTGAAGATAAAGAACCTCTGCGAGAACTTCAACGATCACATGCCTGACCCTGCAGGCAGCCCGCCCATCAGCAATGCCATCCAGGCAACCATCTCCGCCTGGACACCCATCACGACAGAGGAGACTGGTGACACCATGAAAGGCATCTACTCGCTGGCCCCCACAGACCCCTGCCCACCCCACATATACCACAGAGTCACCACCACCATCACACCAGTGTTGCAACACATCATCAACACCACCTTTGGGACCAGCTCCTTCCCCGAAGACTGGAAATGCTCAGAAGTCAGGCGCCGACTCAAGAAGCCCTCAGCAGACCCGACTGGCCTCAAGAACTACCCGCCCATCTCGCTCCTTCCTTTTGCAGCTAAAGTCACAGAGAAGACAATAAACGCAGAACTGACAAGGTTCATCGAAGACAACGCCACCCTCAACCCTTCCATTCCAGATTCCAAAGCAACCACAGCACCAAAACCACCTTAATCGCCACCACCAATGACCTCCGCACCCTGCTCAACCAAGGCCACACTGCAGCCCTGATTCTACTCGCAGCTTTTGACACTGTCTCCCACCGCACAGTTGCAGCTAAACTGCATGATGCCGGCATACAAGGCACCACCCTCGACTGGATCAGATCGTTCCTCACCGGCAAGAGCCAAAGGATCAGACTGCCACCCTTCCTCTCCAAACCCATGGAAATCAACTGCAGAGTCCCACAGGGATCATCACTCAGCCCAACCCTTTTCAACATTTACATGGCGCCCCTCGCCGCCATCGTCAGACAGCACAGCATCAGCATAGTCTCCTACGCCGACGACACCCAGCTCATTCTTTCCCTAACCAAGGACCGCACCACCATCAGACTCAACTTCCAGGAAGGAATGCAGGACGTCTCAGCCTCGATGAGCAACAGCTGCATAGAACCCAACTTGGACAAGATGGAAGTCCTCATCCTTGGAACCACCCCTTCAACATGGAACAACTCCTGGTGGCCCACCACCCTTGGCATCTCCCCACCCCCAAGGACCATGCTAAGAACCTCGGCATCATACTCGACTCCTTCCTCTCCACGAATCAACAGGTCAACTCTGTCACCTCCAGCTGTTTCAACACCCTACGCATCCTCTTCAAGATCTTCAAATGAATCCCCCCAAGGCAAGGAAAACAGTCACTCACGTACTCATCACCAGCAGGCTGAACTACGGAAACGCCCTCTACGCCGGCATCAACAAGTCTCTACTCCGCAACCTCCAGACAATATAGAACATCACTGCCAGATTCGTCTTTGGGGTCCCTTGATACAAACACATCAGCCAACAACTATACACGCTCCACTGGCTCCTTCAAGATTCTCACCTATGCGTACAAATGCCTGCACAACACCGCACCCCAATACTTCAACAACAGATTCAACCTCCACATACCCAAACGAAACCTCTGCTCCACCAACCTCCTCTTCGCCAAAACCCCACTCATCGACAGAGCCAGAACAGTGGAAAGATCCTTCTCCTACATCAAAGCCAAGACCTGTAATGAGCTCCCCTCCAACATCAGACACGCCCCCTCCCTGAACACCTTCAGGAAGGCTCTGAAGACCTTACTCTTCAACTGATACGGAACTGCTGACCCCCCTCCAGAGCCTTGAGACCCTCACGGGTGAGTCCTGAGCCTGTAATTCCCCTGATTGATTGACGATTGATTGATTGATTGATTCTAAATGTTTGTGCAAAGGTATTTCATTTAGACAACTGTGACCCTCTAAATCATTTAGAGAAGTGGCTGCCTCACATAAAAGCCCTAATTACGATGTTGGTCGGAGTTGCCGCCGGCCAACATCGTTGTGAATTGCGAACCAACTGACCACATGGAGTGGTGACAAACTTCCATTTTTCAATGGGAGCTTGTGCATACGACTGACAACGTGGCAGGTTTTAGCTGAAGCGTTAAATAGACCTCACGGTGCTTACCTCATGGTGCAGGGATGTTCATGGTACCCCCAGGCCCAGATGTGGAGGGCCAGGGGGGAGGGGGCCCTGCTAGGGGTCCCCAATGCCACATTCTGACAGCCTTTCCATGTCGGAAGAGTCTACATGGATAGGCTGTCGGAAACTGACTTCATAATCCGGACGGCGCAATCGCTGTCCTTAAGGGATTATGATGCCTTTTGGACCAACCGACCAACTACATGAGCCCGTCGAATAGTGTCGGTCGTTCCCTCTGACTGCTGCCTCCGACCGCATACATCGCAATGCATTGGTCAGATCACAGCAGTAGATGCGGTATGGTCCTCAACCGACAAGCCGTCGGTTGCGGTCTGAACAGTATCGCAATGAGGCAAAGGGTATATTGCAATATATTAAGTATGTGGGAGACAGAAATGGCCAAACACTTACAGTGTATATCGCTCTGAAAGATCATACTTACACTGAAAAAAACATCTGCAAACGACATTGGAGAAAAACATGACAGCAATGGTGAGGTCTTTGTTGCAAAGAAATGGAAATTTGTAAGAAACAGTAAGAAACAGGAAGGCAGACAAAAAAACTGACAATGCAACACTTTAAAGCGTGTGTGTTTCAGGAGTAAGTGTTTGAAAGAGTTGCAATTTTGTAACTCCTTCATATTCTTAAGCAGGAGATATCCCATTTTAAACAGTCAATTGAAAATGTTTTCTGATTACTTCTATTTTTTTAAACTGTTAGGTATAAGTTGTGTTTATAACAAAACGTCATGAGCTCTTCTAGTAATTTTACAACTATTGCATACATGTCTTCTTTTTGTTTAATGCACAGCTTCAGAAGAGCCTGTTGAATCAGGAGCATTCATTTCAAAAACATCCGCAAATTTTCAAGAACAACAAAAGGATCGCACTACACAGAGCCAGCATTTAGCCAAGGAGCCTGGAAATGATGGGATAAAAAAAAGTATATCATATCTGAAAGACTATGTATGGTCTCTGAAACTATTGTGGTAATTGACCTCACCTGTTCTAAACAGCTTTGCGAGACATACTCAGATCTGCATAGCTGTATCATGCTATTTATTAAAGCAAAGTGCTTAAAAGAGACAGGAAGTAGTGAGTCTATGGCTAAAGCCTCTAACTGTATACAGACTATAGATTTCACCTATACACAACTATCTTGGAAAATTTACCACAGGATGTAGCCTACGTCCCACGATTCTGACCATTGATTCAGAGCTTGAGGTTACAGTGGACCCTGTGCCTTTTTCCCAATTTCAGCCCTGGATTATGGAAATAATTTTGCCTATTATTTTGACTTGTTTAACAGCTCAACCATTGCCAGTAGGGGATTCCATAAATATAGTTGAGGCTGAAAAATATAAAACAGACTTCTCCTACATCAACACCCAAGTCCCTAGATTATTCTGCAGGTTTAGGATTTTTTACGCCTTGTGAGCTGTTGAGTTCCCAAACGCTTTAACTGAAGCGTTAAACAGACCAGCTCTTTCTGAGCTTGCAACCAATATTCAATTCACCTCTTGTCATAGTAGCTCTAGCCCTAAAGACTCCCTTTTGCCATTACAAAATGAATTCACTCTGAGCATTAAAGAGAAGCTTACATCTGTCAGAAAGATAAAATCAAAGTGCACTTCAAGAGCTTCAAAAGTAAAAAAGAAGCACAAGAAAGATGGTGACTGGCTCCACCCATAAAAATAACGGATGAAATGCTTCAGAGTTAGCTGTGCTCACTGGGAAGGATAGCTCAGCAGGACTTAAGACTCATTATAGAAGGCAAATAGAAGTTAGTAGTTAGCTATTCAGATCCAGTACAACATCAATAATACTAAAAACCTAAAAACTCTCTTCTTCAATTTTTTGCCATTGAGCAAGTACATCTGGGTAACTGTGGAGGTAACAGGGAACTAGCGCTTAGGAAAAAGGAATCCAAATGGATACTAGAACTAGAAACAATATTCCCTGGAGGCCACAACCTCGATGAGGAGTTGGCAACACATTTGCACGAAGAGTAGCCATTGTATAATGCTAATCTGCTTCCATGTCATTATCTATTACGATATACTTCTCATGGATAACTGTTTTAATCATTTGAACTACAGTAATTTACATTTATTGTTTGAGATGTATATTGTATTTTGAATATTTCTCTTGCCTTGTTCTTTTTACAGGAGGAAAGGAAGGGACCCACCACCGAGCACGGTCATGCCACGGGTTCCCTACCCTTTTTTCCACCAGGACCGGTTTTTGCACTGAGCACGAGATAAGAGACATTTTTATTACATTCTACCAAATTGGGTTCTATGTTGTGTAGTTTTTTATTTTCACTTTTTTATTTTCACTTTTTGAAATTACATAGGAATAGCAAGGACTTATCTGATTATAGTCATATGGCACTGAACATTTCCCGCACGGTTTTGACATAAGTATGTTGTCTTGAACTCGAGTGGTTTCATGAGACCTGTAACCTAAGCACTTGCTAAGTACTCAGTCAACGCTCGATCGATACATCAAAGGCACTAGCTCATTGTCACCTATAAGTATACATAGAATGTAGAGCGTTAGATAACTGGTATGGTTATTGTGTTACCAGTTTGGTCTTGTGTGAATTAAGACACTAGTCAGGTAGCACCGCCACTGCACTGACACGTTTGGAACCCTCGGAGGCACTAGTCTGCAGTCAACAACATTTTTACATAGATTGATTACATGGCATGAATACTGTTTTTTGAATAAAGATTATCCTAAGTTGCCCATACTGTACTTCCTTCCCAAAATTCACAAAAACCCTACGGTGCCCCCTGGTAGGCCGATAATATCATCCGTGGGGAATGTAAATGAAAAAATGTCAATATATGTAGATCATTTTCTTAGAGAATTTGTTGTCTTGTTACCTTCTTACAAAAGGTACACTAAGGACTGTTTAAATAACATAAAGGGCATCACATGGGACGAAGAAATTACTCTCATTACCCTGGACATGAATTCACTGTATATCATCATTGATCACGTCCAGGGTAATAATGACTGTCTGCATTTCCTTGGAGAGAAAGACATGTGCTACCTCAAACATACCCACATCTTAGCTGACATGATGATGATGTGCCTTACCAATCACATTTTTATGTTTAATGCCAAGCTCTACAGGTTTAGGGCACGGCAATGGATACGTGCTTCGCACCGAGCTTCCTAGGCAAATGGGAGAAGGAAATTTGGAATGAGGAGGCATTCCATCCTGAAATTGAAAAGGTAGTAGCATGTATGAGGTACATTGACAACCTTTTTATTGTATGGAAGGGGAGCAAAAAAGAAGTAATCGAATTTGTTAACAAGCTTAACAATCACACATATAATATTGTCTTGACACACAATATAAACAGATAGACTATCGAATTGCGAAATACTAAAATCACATTTAAGGAAGGCAAGATAGTCACAAGTCTGTATCAGAAAGAAACTGTGGGCAACAGTCTCCTCCATGCCCTCAGTGGCCACCCAAATGCCATTAAGTGGAGCATCCTTTATGGGGAGCTTCTGAGGGCAGACAGAAACTGTGGCACAAAGAACACATACAAAGTAGAGCAAGAAATCATGCAAAAAAGATTCAGGGAGCCTGGGTATCCTGAATGACGTGATCAACAAAGCAGTCAGAAAAATAAGTGAGACTAGCAGAGAGAAGTCCCTTCAATATGCTGAGAAAAAAGGTATCATTGAAACCAACACTAGAGTGATTACTTCATGTAATCACCGATCTAAGTCCAAAACATCTTGGCTGACAATTGGAAGATTCTTAAAACGGATAATGTCATAGATCCCAACTAAAGCGATAGACCAATGGTGACCTACAGAAGAGGCAGAAGTCTCAGAGACATTCTAGTCAATGGTGACATCACGATATCCCAGAAAGCTAACGCACATAACCTTAAATGTTTCTATCCCTGTGGGCATTGTAAAGCCTGTACATCCAGCCACATGGTTAAATAATTTCATGTCCCAGGATCTAGCAAAAACAGAAATATAACACAATTCCTTACCTGTAGCAGCAGCTTCGTTATCTATGTCTTAGAATGTCCCTTTAGACTCAGGTACATAGGAAGTACGACCTTTATGGTTAAGAAACATATCCAAGAACATCATAGGGCCAAAAACAATGTTGACCTACACTACCCCAGTGCCCGACATTTTCAGGAAAGATTCCAATCTAAAAACATATATTGTTTGAGATGTATATTGTATTTAGATTATTTCTCTTGTCTCGCTCTTGTCACAGGAGGAAAGGAAGAGACCCACCTCCCAGCATGGTCACGCCATGGGTTCCCTACCCTTTTCTTCACCGGGACCGGTTTTTGCACAGAGCACAAGATAAGAGACATTTTTATTACATTCTACCAATTTGGGTTCTATGCTGTGTTGTTTTTTGTTTTCACTTTTTGAAATTACATAGGAATAGCAAGGACTCATCTGATTATAGCCACATGGCACTGAACATTTCTCGCATGGTTTTTACATAAGTATGTAGTCTTGAACTCGAGTGGTTTCATGAGACCTGTAACCTAAGCACTTGCTTAGTACTCAGTCAACACTCTATCGATACATCGAAGGCACTAGTCCATAGTTAACTATAAGTATACATAGAATGTAGTGCGTTAGATAACTGGTACGGTTATTGTGTTACTAGTTTAGTCTTGTGTGAATTAAGGCACTAGTCCAGTAGCAACACCAATGCACTGACAGCTTTGGAACCCTCGCAGGCACTAGTCCGCAGTCAACAACCTTTGTTCATAGAATGTTAAGCATAATGAAAACTAGCATAGGTAAAGGGTTACCAGTTTATTTTTGTGTATATAACGGCACTAGTCCTACACCTGAGTACAATCTTCTGATACATTGCACACACCGATCACTGTACTGTCAATTCTAGCTGTGGTGTGAATTTTGAACCTTAAGGTACACATATGTACTTTTTTATACACGTATTACTTGTTACAAAATGGCTGATGTAATCACCGACTATTGTGAGTAACCTGTACTTTGAGTCCCATTTCCATGTCTATTGTTTATTTATGCACGGCTCTGGGGAGCAAACTCATCGTGTGAACAAGACATTGTAAGTGTCGAAACGCGTAACGTTTGAGGATAAACAGCTTATTGTGTGAGCATCTGGACTTTTGAGAGTGCACTTTCATTCAAAAATATTTGATGCAATTTATATATATATATATATATATATATATATATATATTTTTTTTTTAATGTAAAAAAAGGAGAGAACTCTGGGTAGTTCTCAAGTTTAGGTGGAAAGCAGCTCCTGTTAGAGCACTCTCAACACCAGCGACACTCTAGATCTGCTCACCTCAAATGTCTGTTTTTCTATCAAAGTCTTTAAGCATAGGATTAGCACAGTGCCATACACGCTGAGATAGAAAAAGACAACGTTTTTTGCCATTTCTACAGCAAAATCTTTAAGCATAGGACTAGCATAGTGCTGTCCTTGCCGAGCTGTAAAATGACAAAAGCCATTTATCACTCCAGGCACAGTATTACAGCTTTGAATTGGTAAAATGCCAACTCAAGCCAACCTAAAATGAGTAAAAGCAACCCCTGACACAGTGTGTTGCTCTAATGAGAGCTCTTCAGAGAGGTATAGCTTTGTCCAGACAAGGGAGCACCCAGTATAAGTAAAAGCAAAACTCTTTCAGGCATAGAGTGACACATAAATTATGCAAAAAAACAAGGAGAGAACTCTGGGTAGTTCTCGAGTTTAGGTGGAAAGCAACTCCTGTTAGAACACTCTCAACACCAGCGACACCCTAGATCTGCTCACCTCAAATGTCTGTTTTTCTATCAAAGTCTTTAAGCATAGGATTAGCACAGTGCTATCCATGCCTAGATAGAAAAAGACAAAGTCTTTTGCCATTTCTACAGCAAAATGTTTAAGCATAGGACTAGCACAGTGCTGTCCTTGCCGAGCTGTAAAATGACAAAAGCCATTTATCACTCCAGGCACAGTATTACAGCTTTGAATTAGTAAAATACCAACTCAAGCCAACCTGAAATGAGTAAAAGCAACCCCTGACACAGTGTTTCGCTCTAATTAGAACTCTTCAGAGAGGTATAGCTTTGTCCAGACAAAAGGGAGCACCCAGTATAAGTCAAAACAATACCCTTTCAGGCATAGAGTGACGCATAAATTATGCAAAAAAAGAAGGAGAGAACTCTGGCTAGTTCTCAAGTTTAGGTGGAAAGCAGCTCCTGTTAGAGCACTCTCAACACCAGCGACACTCTAGATCTGCTCACCTCAGATGTCTGTTTTTCTATCAAAGTCTTTAAGCATAGGTTTAGCACAGTACCATCCACGCCGAGATAAAAAAAGACAAAGTCTTTTGCCATTTCTACAGCAAAATCTTTAAGCATAGGACTAGCACAGTGCTGTCCTTGCCGAGCTGTAAAATGACAAAAGCCATTTATCACTCAAGGCACAGTATTACAGCTGGTAAAATACCAACTCAAGCCAACCTGAAATGAGTAAAAGCAACCCCTCTCTGGACAAAGCTATGCCTCTCTGCAGAGCTCTAATTAGAGTGAAACACTGTGTCAGGGGTTGCTTTTACTCATTTCAGGTTGGCTTGAGTTGGTATTTTACCAATTCAAAGCTGTAATACTGTGCCTGGAGTGATAAATGGCTTTTGTCATTTTACAGCTCGGCAAGCACAGTTGAGGTGATACCTCCATGGCACGCTACAATACCCTATATTCTCCTTGAACAATTTATGCTTGTGCACAATTCTAAAAACTCTTGATTCTATGTTTTATTTTAATACTAGCTACCTTCTTTCTTGAAATTGTAATTTTTTACTTTGATGAGCAGGTTCCTTGTCTTTGGACTTGACGTGCTCTTCCTTGTGTTCTGACCATCCTCTTCTTTCCGATTTCCGTGAGGAAGTCTGAAAAGATCGAGAGGGACGTGTATCAATATCTTGATATCTGTCAGGTTTTCTCAATTTATCCCTATCTCTAAGGTTGTATCTGTGACACACAAATTCCACTATTACAAAATAGAGGAACCTCCGAATAAATACGCTCCTTTTGAGGACGTTGAAATCCCACTAATTTACCAAGAGCACCTGCTCTGGTTTAATGGCGCCCTAAAACATCAAAATCACATCACCAGGCTCGGTCCACTAGGTAGACCAGGAGCCACGTGGCCGGTTCTAGCCAGCTACACACCACAACCCGACATTGAAAAGATGTCAAGTGAAGAACTTTTAGTTAAACTAAAAGAATTAACAAAGGCATACAGAGAATTAGTTCAATTGGCAATGGACAATATAACGTACCTCCAGAGATTGAAAGAAACAGATATAGCAGAACAACCTTTTGAACTTGCCAGAATCATAGAAAAATCCTATGAAGAACTAGGTAGAGATAGTTTGGGTGGGAAACCAGTAAAACCCCAACTACTTGAAAATCCTGAAAAAACATTTATTAAAAATAATCTAAAGACTCCAAAAAAGAGTTGGGATGGAAATAAACAATCCACTCCCAGGGAAAAACGATTCCAGTCCAGAGGAAGGTCTCCTCAACGGAGAGATAGATCTCCAGAACGAGGTGGCAAGTCTCCCCAGAGGAAGCCCTCTAAGAAAAGAAAGATTCTACCAAGCCTCAAGAGAAAGGTGGGGATAAATCTAAGGACAAATCTACTACAGGGCCCCAAAATTCCTCTGAGGGGGCTGGGTCCCAAACTCCTTCCTCTACCATTAAGAAACCTTATTGCCATGTCTGTAAACAGCCTGACCACTGGAAGACTGACAGCAGTTGCCCAAGGGCCAACAATAAGGAAAACATTCCCCCAAGTAATACTCCCAGACCTCCTGTTACTATTAATAGTAACTCCCCGGGTGGTGGGAGTGTCTTTAAGAATTTGGCTGGGTTTACTTTGGGAACTCATGTGGACTCTGGCCTAACCAGGTCCCCTAGCATAGCTACTCTTGTCTGTGAAAATAGCATGGGGTTTGCCAACTTCACTGCTTGCCCCAACACTTTAGGCAAGTACAGACAGGAGCCCCACATCAATGGCCAGAAAGTTGAAGCCTACAGAGACACAGGGGCTAGCATCGCTATGGTGACTGACAGTCCAGTCCCTTCAGGACAACTTTTACCTCCGTTCACCTATCAGGTGACCAACATTGATGGAGTGCAGAAAGATCATCCCATGGCAGTAGTAAATCTCAGCTGGGGAGGTGTCACTGGCCCAAAGAGAGTGGCTGTGTCTACAAACTTGCCTGTAGATTGTCTACTGGGAAATGATCTAGAGATCTCAGCCTAGGCTGGGGTAGAACAAGAAACCCATTCCAAAATGGCAGGCCTTCCATAAAAGGTTAGTGGGGCTGTGATGGCCACAGCCCCAGCTCAAGCAGAATTCCTTCCTAAAGAGATTGGAAGGGCTGTGATGGTCACAGCCCAGTCTCAAGCAGATTTCCCTGAAAAGGTTGGCAGGGCTGTGATGGTTATGTTATGTTATGTTATGTTACGTCTATTTATTGTGCGCACAGATACTCCAGCCAAGGAGCGTCCTGGCGCAGAGACAAGGTAGCCCGTAACACAACGAGAGGTAAGAACAGAGACTAAGAAACAACTAAAACAAGAAGGTTTTTATAGCCTTCCGAAAGGTCAGAAGGTCCTCCAGCAAGCGGATTTCAACAGGCAGGGAGTTCCATGCTGACGCAGCCATTACCCTAAACGAGCGGCCTCCCATGCGGCTAAGCCTGAATCTGGGAACCACCGCAAGGGCCAGACCTTGAGAGCGGAGGCAACGGGCAGGAACGTAAAAAGACAGACAACTCGACAGGATTTCCGGGCCTGTACCTCTCAAGATTTTAAAAGCAAGGCACAAGACCTTAAAAAGGATGCGCTTCCTAACCGGGAGCCAGTGTAGGGAGCGAAGGACACCTGTCACTGAGCAGAATCTGGGTAAACCAACAATCGCCCTCGCCGCAGCATTCTGAACCCGTCGTAAACGGGTTAGTTCAGCCTGGTTGGCCCCAGCCAGGAGAGAGCTGGCATAATCCAGGCGAGAGATGATAGTGGCCTGGATCACCAGCTGCCTGGTCGGGGCGTCAAAGAACTTGAGAACAGGTCTCAAGCCCCTCAGGAGACCGAAACAGCAGGCCGCAGTTCTCTTAGTATGGCCTATAAAGGAGAGGCCCGCATCCAGCCATACCCCCAGATTTTTCACTTCCGATACCGGGATCGGAGTAGGACCCAGCTCTGAGGGCCACCAGTGGTCACCCCACAGCTCCACTCCCTTCCCGACGACCATCACCTCTGTTTTAGTGGCGTTTAGCTGAAGGCAGTTGCCTGTCAGCCAACTTGCCACCGCCTTCAGTCCGGACTGAAACCTGGGGGCCTCAGTTTCCGCATCCCCGCTGAGAGTAACCGCCAGCTGAGTGTCGTCGGCATATGAGACCAAAGTAAGGCCCCACTGCCTAGCGACATCAGCCAGCGGTCTCACGTATAGATTGAACAACGTGGGACTCAGCGAGGACCCTTGCGGAACCCCCATGGCCAGTGGTTGGTAGCTGGACTTAAAGGGAGGGATGGCAACACAGAAGGAGCGGTCGTCTAAAAAGGAGCGGAACCATTGCAACACCTGACCGCCAATACCAGTCTCCTCGAGCCGACGCAGGAGGATGCTGTGGTCTACCGTATCAAAGGCGGCGCTAAGATCTAACAAAATAAGCGCCGCCGTTTGACCAGCATCCAACCTTGCCCGGAGATGTTCCACCATCACAAGTAACGCCGTTTCCGTACTGTGCCCAGCGCGGAATCCGTTTTGTGTGGGGTCGAGGGCATTGGTCCGAGTCAGATGTTCAGACAGGGCCAAGTTGACGTGGGCTTCAGTGATCTTGGCTGGCCAGGGTAGCAACGAGATGGGGCGATAACTTTCAGGCTTAGAGGGGTCCAGGGTGGGCTTTTTAATAATCGGGGACACCACAGCTTGTTTCCACTTGGATGGTACAGTTCCCGTTTCCAAGGAGAGATTGACAAGAGAGCATACAACTGTACGCCCCATAAAAGCTTGGTCTCGGAAGAGAGCAGGCCTTACTGGGTCAGATGGAGACCCAGATTTAACTTGCAACGCAAGTTTGTCAAAACCATCCAAGGTAAGGGGGGGGAAAACAAGCAGTGTGGTCTGATGGTGAACCCGATTAACACTTTCCGCAGTGGACCCTATACTAGGGAATGTCCTATATATAGCTTGGACCTTCCCCAAAAAGTAGGATGCAAGGGATTCACAATGGGAAAGGGAGCTTACGGTCGTAGTGGAAGTCCGCTTCGCCGTAAGTTGTTTTACGGCCTTGAAAATAGCTTTAGACGGATTTGGGCTGTTCCGGAATTCGGTGGCATAGAAGGCCGCACGAGCTCGGCAGATAGCTCGATGGTAGAGCTTAACGGACCTGGTATATGAGGCTTTTAGATCAGCCCCATAGGTTTTCCTCCAAGCCCTCTCTGCTCGTCTACAGGCACCCTTTAGGGCCGGAGAGTGCCATCGTACCAGGGGCTCGACTCTCTGGGATTGATTTTAGTAGAAACGATAGGTATCAGAGAGTCCAAGGCCCTAGTTATCCATGAACAGAAGAGGTCATACCCCCTTTCCACATCCGTAAAAAGACCCAGCGGCTCCTCTAATAGAAGACGATGAAAGTCCTCTAACCTAAGCTTTTTCCAAGCCCTCTTCTGAACCCGTCTGGCCGTAGAGGTGGAAAGAGTGGCCGAAACAGGGCAGGAAATGGACACCAGAAAGTGGTCTGTCCATTCCACCGGAGAGACAGAAGTAACTAGAATCCCCAACAGATTGGTAAACAGGGGATCCAAAATATGTCCACCCAGGTGGGTAGGCTGGGAAACCATCTGGAGAAGTTGAAAGGCCTCAAGGTCAGAAGAGATGGAACGCACTGTCAAGCCAGAGAGGGTGTCGAAATGCAGATTTAGATCGCCCATGATAGAGAAGTTGGCACAGTCAGCGACCAAAGGGCCAACAATATCAGGGAAAGCATTTCTGAACGCCACATCACTGCCGGGTGGGCGATAAACGACCATCCCGGACAGGGTGAACTCAGGGCTGACAGAGACCTTGAACATGGCACTTTCACATCCAGAAATGTTTAAGGCACTCCAGACGCAAGGGTAGATAGTTTTTACCACTAGCGCGATACCCCCACCCCTAGACAGCCTATTCAGGGTGTACATAGAATAGCCGGGTGGGCAGGCTAGATTGGTAATAGCGGTATCAGCGTCCTGTAGCCATGTTTCCGTCATGGCAAATACGTCTGGAGCTTCCTCCTCAATGAGGTCATAGATGTGCTGATAGTGTTTCAGCGCAGACCTGACGTTTAGATTCAGGATCTTCAAAGTAGTAGGGATGTCTGTAATGCGGCGAGTCTCAAAGGAAATAGTCCTTGAGAGGGGACGCGGAGAGTCAAGTGCCCACCCATTACAAGGGCAATGATACGGGCCACGCAATGGGTGTACCGGTGGAAGGGTACAGCAGCGGCTTACCTGACCGATGGAAAACAGACAATCCCGCGTGTACGTCAACATGGTAGAGCCAGGATGGAATAATAATCCTTAGCCAGAGTACCGCGACGTCCAGCGCGGACGGGCGCAGACGGGCGCAGACGGGCGCAGACGGGCGCAGACGGGCGCAGACGGGCGCGACTCTGGCTCGACTCTGGCACGACTCTGGCACGACTCTGGCACGACTCTGGCACGACTCTGGCACGACTCCGGCCACGCGAGGACGCGCCCGCTGCGCGATCCCGCTGCGCTGGGGGATGAGCTTTAAGAAGGTGTTCCAAGTCCGCGCATGCGCAGTAAAGCGCAGGCAGATCGAACAGCCTCAAACCAATGACCCCACTCCAAGATGGCGACCAGGATCGAATAAGGCACCCACCCCAGGACCAGACCCGCCCAAACGGCGGTGGGGGGCACAGATTAAAGTGCAAGTAAGTAGCAGGTTAAAAACGAGGTCCAAATGACCAAAATAAAGCAAAATACAATTAAAAATAGCACTCTTTAACACAGCGCGCTAAGCGCTCGCGCTGCAGTCAGCTACCTTGTCAGGGGGCGAGGTGAGGAAGGACTCGCCTTAAGAAGGTGTTCCAAGTCCGCGCATGCGCAGTAAAGCGCAGGCAGATCGAACAGCCTCAAACCAATGACCCCACTCCAAGATGGCGACCAGGATCGAATAAGGCACCCACCCCAGGACCAGACCCGCCCAAACGGCGGTGGGGGGCACAGATTAAAGTGCAAGTAAGTGGCAGGTTAAAAACGAGGTCCAAATGACCAAAATAAAGCAAAATACAATTAAAAATAGCACTCTTTAACACAGCACGCTAAGCGCTCGCGCTGCAGTCAGCTACCTTGTCAGGGGTCACAGCCCACACACAAACAAAGTTCCTTCCTGAAAAGGTTGATATGGCTATGATGGTCACAGCTCAAACTCAAACAGATTTTAGTGTTGTGAAGCCTGAAACTATGGATCACACCACTCATACAGAGAGTATTGGGGAGGAAGAAAAGTCTCCCTCCCACCAGACATTAGGTGAGAGTCAGCCTCCTCAGGGAACTGACCCTACACCTTGTAAACAAACTGACCCAGAGGTAGCCAGGCCTGGCCTGACGCAGCTTCTGATGTAAGTGGGCCCTTCCAAGGTGGGACCCAGTCTGGAGCAGGTAACCTGCCCCTCTCAACCCTGCTTCAGTCAGCCAAGGGCGTAAGAGGTCAGGGAGGCCAGTGGACCCCAAAGGGCACCCTGTCCACAAGAACACCCCTATCAGCAGATTAGGAGCACCAAAGCTAGCAGCACTAGCCAGTTGAACATTTCAAAAACTCCTGAGGGATCTCCCTTACACTTAGTTAGGAACCTCCCCCAGATGGACTCTGTTGGGCACAGTCAAACCTGGGACCCAAAGGTCTCAAACCTGACCTGTCCCTCCAGTAAGCCAACAAAAGGGACCCAGCCTCCAGCTGTAGGCAGCCAGAGGTTGACCCCGAGAGCACAATGCAACTCAGTCATGGAAAGAAAGGCACACATGGTGGATAGTGATTGGAGGAAGCTGAGCCCTACATTAGTGGAGTCTCACTTCAGTACTCCATCTCAACACCAGCCTTTTACTTTGCCAAAACACACCACAGGTAGAGATTCCCTATGGTGGAGACCCTCTGATACCCCTAGGGTGAGGGATTGCTTAGGCGACCATGAGACAAGGGGTAACCATGCTAGTGCAGGTACTTCCTTATATGGCCACTTAGACAATATAGGCTTACCTGCTCAAGGATAGCCTTATCTCCTTTCGGTGGGGGGGGGGCTAGGGGGAGGGTTGTGTAGGAAGGTGGATACCAGACTATGGTCACCCCAGATTTTTTGCCTTGTGTTTAGCTGGTTTTCGACTTAGTTGGCCTGGGATCCTGCTAATCAGGGCCCCAGGCTATCTGCTCACACTGTATAATGGACACCATGTACTTTAGGTACATCTCCAATTGGATGTTGGGTCACCTTGTGAGCCCTTGTACAGTGTACCATAGGTACCCAGGGCATAGGTGCATCCAAGGCCTACCAGGGGCTGCACCATGAATTATGCCACCCCTGGCTGGCCATCCAAACTGACACAACTGGCTGATCACTCAGCTGGGGCAAGGTCGTGTAATCACCCCTTGCTTAGGTATAGTATTCCTATACCTACCATTATAGATAGACACATATATACCTATAAGTCACTCCTATGGCAGGCCTTAACAATCCTGAAGGAAGAGTGCTTGTTTTTATGTGAGATGAGGCTCTAGCATGAGCTGAGCCTGTCTGCAGCTTTCGGAACCATGTCCTTATAGCTGTTCTATGATATAACCATACCATATACTCTTAAGTGCATTATAATCCTTGCGGTTGAATGCTTACTTTGTTTTGGCTTTATCAAAACATGTCGTGTAAGGTGCCATGCGCTTTGGAATACTATCCCCTCGCCAGTTCTGGCGACGGGGGGAGCATTCCACCCTTCTAGAGGGAGAAGACATGTTGTTCCTGTTAATCCCGGTTAAAGTTAACCAGAGCCTCAGCATCACAACATGGATGCTGCTGCCACAGACACAAGTCTGACCTCCTGCTGCTGGGAGTCCTTCTAGCGAGGGAGGCTTGGACAATAGGTTTCCTGTCTTGGGAGGTGCTAGCACCACCCCAGACAGGCCATAGTGTATTGGGGCAGGGAGGGCTGAATGAAATGAGACACTGCCTGGGGCACACAAGGTGTCCCATGCATAATCCGGTTCAAACCGGTGCTGGGGCACTCCAGCCCCAGCTCTGGCACAAAACTGGACAAAGGGAAAGGGGTGTAACCACCCCCTTCCCTGGTCCCACCCATAGGAGGGTCCTAGCAGGTAATCCAGCCCCTCAGATTAGTATATAGATAGGAGCTGAGTCAAGAGACTTTAGATTTTATCCTGAACTGAAACTTGAAACGAAACTCTGGACCTTCGACGATCTACTTCACAGAAGACGACTGAAGAATCTCCCTTGTGGTCAAAGAGTGACCACTCTGTACCTACAGGCACCATCCATCAATGTGCGGTTTACTTTGTCGACGCTCCCGCCGGAGCCCAAGCACAGAGTCCAACAAGAGCCAGACTTACAGACTTCTCTGACCCGGATCCACAGTCCGTGCAAAGCTGAGATACGAGGAGGCGACGAGAGACGTGGGACCGGTCATCTTGAAAAGCCTGCTCCTTGCTACTTGTGCAGCTTCAGAGGCACCCTTGAAGTTGTACATTGGGGATTGAGAAGCGCCAGCCCCGAGCATCAACTGCACCGAAGATCAGCCCTCCACACTCCACGAGTTCTGCGTGGGGCCCTTCTGCATTTTCCTGCTCGATGCGTCTGTCCGGCGGCTTGTCCGTTGGCTAGTGGCCTCTGTGACGACGAACCTTCAAATCTACATTGCTGGCCTTGTTGCTCCAGGCTGGCCCTTGCTTCCCTGAAAAGTCCATCAGACCTTGCTGGTCTGATCAAGAAGCCATCTTCGATTCCTGCATGGGTTGCCTTTGCCAAGGCCTGTTGACTCCAATCTGGAAGCTGACACCGCCGACAGCAAGAGAATTTGTGGGACAGTCTGTATCCAGCTCCTGGTCGACTTCGACACCTACTGGTCCACGTGGCTGCAGAGACAAGCTTCATGACATCACCTGAATGCTTCGTGACATCGCCTGGTTCCTTCCTGGTTCCTTCCTGGTCACTGGCTAGTAACCCAGACTCTGTCCCCTCTGCTTTCAGGTACTCTTCATCCTCTATCCGCCCTTGGATCCAACCGGACACTTCCCTCCTGGTCGCCTGCAGCATCTTTCTTCACGGCTCCATAGGATTCAGCCACGAAACCCGACACACTTTGACACCTATGCACCCGCTTCCTGTGGGTGACGTAACGTGAGTACTTCGGTGCTCCTGTGGGTATTAACTATCCTAGTGTCCTAGTTTTCAGTAGCTTTCTCCTAGTCCATCCGGAAGTGACCTAAAAGAACTAGTTTCCAATACTTTCGTTCCCATTCTAACTCTATGGTAACTCGCGTGTGTGTAAAGACACTGCACACGCATCCCGTGGGCCTCCTGCTTCCTAACTCTCGGTATTACAGCGTAGCCCCAGCGATTCCCTAGGCCCTGCACCTATCCTTTGTTCGTGACGTGGTCCTTATACCACTATTTAAGTATATGGTTTTACGTGCCCCTAGGGCTCTACTGTATTTTGTGCAACTTATTGTATGATAATTGAATATCTTGTTATGTGCTTATGCCTCTGACCTCATAAAGAGTTCAGAGGATTGTGTTAGTAATAAAAACATATATATTTTTATATATAACCTGTGTGGTGTCCTTTCACTTGGTATTAAAGGGGTTACATATGGTAAAACAGCTGGCTTTACATGCCCTCTTGAGTTTAGCCTAAGACTGCTTTGTCCAAGCTACCACTAGGATAGCTGGTCTATAAGGTTGACTTTACAACGATCACCATAAGGGTTGTGTGGACTGATACAGGGTGCCCACTAGAATAGTGGACATCACATATCAGGCCAACTTTTCACAGTGGGTCTCTAGTTGGCAGTGATATGCACCCTGTACAAGTACAGACTACAATCCTAGCCAGGGTAAGCTAGATACACACTAAACGATAACCTGTGCTCACCCTCTGGTAGCTTGACACAGAACAGTTAGGGTTATCTAAAGAGCCAATGTGTAAAGTATTTGTGCCACAAACACACACACTAATACAATGAAAACAGCACAAAAATACTTCACACAGGTTAGAAAAATAGAGAAATGTTTTATGAGTAAAACAAGATCAAAATGACAAATGTCAATAGCACTAAGGGGTCACTTGAGGTCACACTGGACCGGGGCAAATACAAAGTTATGGCCAACCGCAATGGAGGGCAGGCCAGCTGCAGGAATCACGCAGGCCCAGCTGAGAAAGTACCTTGGATGGAGCAAAGTGTTGAAGTCTCCATGCGTCAGTGTTGATCAGTGCTGCCGATTAAGAACACCTTTATGGGCGCTGGGTCGTCGTTGAGCCACTCTGTCCGTCGTCATTGAGCCACACAGTTCATCGAGGCAATGTTGTTGATTTGCTCCTGTGTCAGCATCGAAGGGCAATGCGTCCATTCCAATTGTTTCAAAGTCATCAATGCATCGATTCTGATGATTTTGAACAGGAGAAGTCACCTTTCAAAGGTCCAGAACTGGATTAGAACTACTTGGCAGGGCAGGACTCACAGATGGCAGAGTCCAGGTGCTGTTGCAGAGTTGCAGGAAGTCATTTATGGCCCTGAGACTGCCGAACAGGGGGCAAGCCAGCAATCCCTTGGAGTCACTCTAGGTTCAAGTGAGAGGGGTCTAATCCTTGTCCTCAGCAGGGGAGTGAACAACAGTCAGCAGTGCAGCTCAGCAAAGCAGAAAGTAGTTCCTTAAGAGTTACAGTCAGGCAAAGTGGCAAGCCTTGTGACACAGCATTCTTTACTCCTGGCAGAGTTCTTCACAAATCTAGTAGTGTACTGTCTAGGCTCTCAGTAGGGAGTAATCAGCCCTTTGTGTGGAACGCAGCACAGTGCCTATTTAGGTGTGTCAGCTTACCCTCCCTCTTCCTGTCCAGGAAGATTTGTCAGAATGTACATAAATGTAGAGGAGTTCTCTGTCTTACCCACCCTTTCTGTGTTTGTGGTAGTCTGGAGGGAATGTACAAAGCGTAGCTGTTATCCATCCCAGATGTGTATTGGAGACAGGCTGCAAGACATACAGAGCAGTAAGACCTGACAAAAGGCCACTTTTTGAAAGTGTCATTTCTAGAACAGCAAGAGGATTTATCATTACCAATCCAAAGATATGAAACATGCAGCTACTCCTTTGTAATCAAGATTTCTAGCGTAAAACTTTTTTAAGGAATTCAGGATGCTAGCCTATTAGAGGAGTAGGCCTCACAGTAGTGAAAAACACATTTTGCTGTTTGTCATTGTCAGGACATGTAAAACTTAAAAGTACATGTCCTGCTACTTGTTAGTTACACTGGACCCTGCCGTCAGGCAACCTAGGGTCTACCTTAGGGGTGACTTATATGTAATAAAATGGGAGTTTATGGCTTGGCCAGTAGTTTTGAATGGCAAGTCAAAGTGGCAGAAAACTGCACACACAGAACTTTGGATGGCAGGCCTGAAACAGGTTTGAGAAGCTACTTTGTGGGTGGTACAACGAGTGCTGTAGGCCCACTAGTTGTGGCAACAATTGATTGACAGAATACTGAATAAACCAAACATTCACCCCAGCCAAGAGATCTGGGTTAAGTCGATAATTCTTTTGTTCACTATGCCATGCCACTTTGAACCCAGCAATATGCAAATCAGTCTTAACCCTGCTCCTCATGGGAACATCCAGCCTGAACTGCTAAGTTGGGTCCTCCCTGGACCAGAAACAAGCAACCTGTGACCAGTATCAACCCTCATCAGCCAGGCTAACTTGAATCCAGTGGCACAGTGAGCAAGGGACTCACTTCTGGGCATACCCATCCCACTTAGGCTGAAAAATGCTGCAACAACAAATGATGAACGGAATCCTGAATAAAACAAACATTCACTCCAAGTCAAGAGATCTGGGTTGAATCATTCATTCTTTTTCTCACTACCCCATCCCAGGATGCTTGTTTACGGTTCAGGGAGGACCTGACTTTGGAGTTCGGGCTAGACTGCTGTCATGGGGAGCAGCGTCAAGGTTGATTTGCATATGGCAGTGTCCAAACTGAAATGGCATGATGAGCAAACAAAAGATGGGGGTGACTATTTGAGAGTGTTCAGCATTCCATCAATCATTTTTCTGTGTTGCAGGCCCATTAGTAGCATTTGGAGTACAGGTCATTGGTATATGGTACACCACTTTACAAGGGACCTGTAAGTAAACTAAGTATGCCAATTAGGCATACACTCTCACCATGTTTAGGGGAGAAGCACATGTACTTTAGCACTGGTTAACAGTAGTAAAGTGTTCAGAGTCCTAAGGCCAACAAAAGGATACAGCTAAAAGTGGAGATAAGCAGGCAAACAGTCTGGGTGAAGACCACTGTGGAATCTAATAAAAGTAAAGAACTCAGTTGGTGCTGTATCCAAGTTGTAGTTTTATTTCCATTCCAATTTCATAGGATAAGCAGTAAGATAATCCAAAGGTTAGAAGGTACAAAGTATGAAGCCCCACCAGGAGCAGCAGCCCTGCTGCTCAGCCTACAGGATAAAACTGACAGATAAACTTAAACATACACAGAGGCAACATTCCACGACATCACAGAGACTGGCTGAGCAGCAGAGAACAGGACATAGAGAAAGAACAGAGTCGAGTGGAAAGCAAGATACCACAACCACCCTTAGGATGACAGGTCTAACAGTCAAATATATTTTTTGTTATGTTATGTTAAAATTATTTCTACCGCGCACGGTCACCAATCGGTTTCATGGCGCTCATAGACAAAAGCGGAGGAGACAAGCAGCAAGGATTATTCGTAAACTAGCTGGAAGAGATGCGTTTTAAGTAGCTTACAGAAACAAGTGTAACTGGGAGAGAGATGGATTGTAATCGGAAGGGAGTTTCAGATTGTGGGGGCAAGGAAGGAGAAGCAGGAGCCTCTGTGCTTTTTACGTTTGAACCTGGGGACGATTAGGAGATTATGTTTGGAGGAACGGCGATGCCTTGAGGGAATGTGACGCTTGAGGCTGAGGGAGGTGAAAGCTGGGGCAAGGGCGAGGAGTGACTTAAAAACAGTGCAGCCCAGTTTGAAAATGCATCGAGAGGCGACTGGAAGCCAGTGCAATCGCCTCAGCAGAGGCGAGACGTGTTGGTGCTTGGGCTGTTGAAAGACCAGTCTGGCCGCCTGGTTTTGTACCAGCTGAAGCCGATGGAGGTGGTAAGCAGGGATCCCCACATACAGGGAGTTGGCGTAGTCAATACGGGAGGTGACAAGGGCCATGATGACAAGTGTAAGAGCCTCAGTAGTGAGAAGCCTGCGAATTTTGCAGATCCTGCGCAGATGGTAGAAGCAGGAAGAAGTAACAGCATTAATTTGAGGCCTCATAGATAAATCACTAGAGATGATAACACCAAGGCTTTTCACCATATTGACAGGACAGGGTGGGGGGCCAAGGGAAGGAGGCCAGAAGCTGGAGCTCCAGGGGTAGGAGGACCCTCCTGTCAGCACCAACTCCGTCTTACTGGGATTGATCTTCAGCTGGCTGAAATGCATCCACTCCGAGATGGCAAGCATAGTGGATTGGAAGTTGGCACAGGAAGAAAGGGAGGAGTCGATAGGAAAAATGAACTGTAAATCATCCGCATAATTAAAAATAGTGACAGGGGTGTGACGGAGAGAAGCTATAAGGGGTTGCATATAGAGATTAAATAAGAGGGGCGACAGAGCAGAACCTTGAGGGACACCACAGGAAAGTGAGGAGTAGGGGGCAGAGAAAGTGGATAAATGAACCGACTTAGAGCGCTGGTGCAGGAAGGAACTGATCCATGTTAAAGCCAGGCCCTGGATGCCCACGTTTCTGACACAGTCGATCAAGATGGCATGATTGACCGTGTCAAAAGCAGCCGACAGGTCTAATAGGAAAAGAGCTTGAGCCAGGTTCTTATCGGCGCCTTGTCTCAGCACATCCATTACAGCCACGATGACAGCTTCCGTAGAGTGGGCCGGTCTAAACCCGGCTTGCTGGTCATCTAAAAAAGAAGACTCTTCAATGAAAGTGCTGAGGCAGCGGGTGATATAAGTCTCCAGAACCTTCCCCAGATAGGGAAGGAGGGAGATTGGCCAATAGTTACTCAGGACAGATGGGTCAGCGCCGTGCTTTTTGAGTATAGGAACAACAACTGCCTGTTTGAAAGCATCTGGGACAGAACCTGTGGCAAGCGAGTTGTTGAGGAGTGCTAACGGGGGGCCCGACAAGCCAAGAAGGCGGCTTTCAGGATTTGAGGGGGACAGCAGTCGTTGGGGGAACCTGAGCTGACCGCATGTAGCAAAGAAGTGAACTCTGTCAGGGAGATGGGGGAAACTCATTAAAACAGCAGAGATTCATGGGAGGTAAGGAACAAGCAGTAAATGAGGAGGGAAGAGGGATATTGTTTTTGATGGTGATGATCTTGTCAATAAAAAAAGAATTAAGGGAGTCACAAAGGGCCTGTGAAGGTTGGGGTTGAACAGTGACGCGGTCGGGTAGGGAGAGTTCTTTTACAATAGAAAAAATATCCTTGGTTTTGGAGGCTGAGCTGAGAATTTTCTGGGAAAAGTGGGAAGTTTTGGCCGATAAAATTGATTTTTTGTAAAGTTTTAGTAGATCAACATAGACAGTTTTTAATAGGGGGTCATAGTTACGCCTCCAACGGCGCTCAGCTTGTCTGAGAGCTAATTTGTCCAGTTTTAGTTGGTCTGTGAACCAGCGCTGAGCATCGTGCGGGCGTTTAGTTTTAGTGGTTCTTAGCGGGGCAACCACATCACTCGCCTGTTTTAACCATTGGTCGAGGACGTCTGTTTTTCACCAATCCCATTCAAACCTGCTATCTACTTCCGATGAATATTTCTCAATCTGATTTCTTGTTAAATCTCAAGAAATACAAGATCTTTTGGCAAAAGGTTCCATTGAATTCACTGCCTTTCCTTTCATTAGGGTTCATAAGCAATCTCTTTCTTGTATAGAGAAAGTGCATAAAAGTACATCCAGTAATCAAGCGTCAACAATGTGATCAGTTTGTGCTTCATAGACATTTCAAGGTAGAGACTATTCTTCATCTCAGAGATTGCTTACAATCACAAGACTGCCTGAATCATTTTGCCTTAAAGGACACCTACCTCACAGTTCCAGGTTATCCACCACTTCGCAAGTACCTATAATTTCAATAGCAGGAAAACGTTTTCCAATTCACTGCACTCTCTTTCCATCTCTTGTGTATTTCTTACTGCTTCCCCAAGCTTCTGAAACCATTAATAACAAATCTCGGGTCTCAGAGCATTTGTCTTCTAATTAATTTAGATGACATTCTGATCCTATTCCAACACAAGATAATTCTAATTTCTCATCTACAAAGTGCTAAATTTCTGATGGAAGGTTTTGAATATGTCATCAGTCATCCAAAATCTTTACCTACTCCAGTTCAAATGATAAGAATTGTTCGGTTTTCTAGTAAATACTACAGCCTCCACTCTGCACCTACCAGAAACAAAATTGAATACCATTAGAAAAGAATTCTGTCTCTTAATAACTTTTGCTCCCGTATCTTTATGCCTTTTGACACGAATTGTGGGTCTTCTTGCTTCTTTAGGCGATATTTCAAGGTCCCCTCCATTAACAAGCACTACAAAGACTGACAATTCAGCATCCAATAAAAGGTTAAAGTTATTCAAACTTAATTCCTTTAGACTAAGAGACCAAAGAGGTAGCAAAATGTGGCTGTCTGTGACACCTTGACGATTGGAACCTCAGGTCAATCTTCAATACCACCCTAGACCTTCTGTTAGAATTCGATGCAAGTTCATCAGGAAGGTGGGGGGGGCTGTTAGACCTGTCATCATTGGCGTGACTCTCCCTACCATTTTTCCTGATTGCCTCCCCTTTTTTATATGTTTTTGCTAGTTTTATGCTTTAGGTACTGTGCCACTGCTATTCAGTGCCGCAGTGCAAGTGCTCTCTATGTTAAATTGATGTACTGATTAGTGATTCCATGATTGGGTTATTTGATTTACTTGTCAGCCCCTAGTATAGTGTACCATGTGTGCCCAGGGCTTGTAAATCAAATGCTGCTGGTGGGCTTGCAGTACTGGTTGTGCCACCCACAGAAGCAGCTTGTAAAGTATGACTCAGGCCTGCCATTGCAAGGCCTGTGTGCAGTCTGTGACTACCATGTCGACTTGCCAGTCCCTAAACCTTCCCTTTGCTTCATATCAGACACCCTTATGGTAGGCCCAAGGGCAGGGTGCATTGTAAGTATAAGGTAGGACATGCCCTGGTGTGTGTAGCATGTCCTAATAGTGAATTACAGCCAGTTTTGTTTTTCAGTATTGCAAGGCTACCTGTTCTCCAAAGGCTAGAATGGGCAGTTAGATTATTACATTCTTCTAATCCTAACTGACTCAGGGAACATGGTAGCAATTCAAATTTAGTATGCCTGAACTCAGAATGATAAAATACATCTTTTAGTAAAGTTGGTTTAACATTCTGTGTTTGAAAATACCACTTTTGGACAAATAGGTATTTTCTTGCCTAACTGTCCAGGCCTGCCTCTGCTAGGTTGTGTATTCCTTGTCTGGAGTTTTGAGTGACAGGGCTGGGGGATTCCAAGAGACAGGCTGGGGCAGCTCAGTGGTGAATAGAGAGATCTGCATCTAGATGGGAGGAGGAGTTGCACCTGGAACCTGAATAGGGCTGGGCCTTCCCTCTACAATGCTGGCTCCACCTCCTGTGGTATGTCTGATGTCTCTGCCATACACTGTGAAAGGAGAGGAGGAATCTTGTCAACAAAGTGCTCCAGAGCTGTGACTTCCCTCTCCTGTGCTGGATCCATCTCCTGTGGGGCGGATGTTGTCTCTGCCCTGCACTGTGAAAGGAAGGAAGGAGTCATGTAAACAAAGTGCTCAGGAACTGGTTCGGTCTAGGCAGAGGCCTCTCTGCCTTCAGAGAACAAAGGATTTTGGGGTATAAATATTGGGACCCAGTCCCAAGAACTTTAGATCACTTCTGGAAACAAGGAACCTTTTGCCAAGGAGAAGAACCAAGGAAGCTGCAGGAGTTGGACTGCCCCTCTGCCAGTGTGCTGTTTGCTGGGTTGGCCTGCAGTGGTTTCTTTATTGCCTAGGGAAAAGAGAAGGAACATTGTAAGGACTTTCATCATCTACAGATTATTCTCCAAGAGCTTGAACTGTGCTTGCCTCCTGCTGAAGTCTCAGGGATAAAAGACTTTGGGGAATATTATCAAGGGGGTTTATCTCCGCTTTTTTGGCTTTAAAAGCCAAGAAAGCGGAGATAAATATATCTCCCTATTACCTAGCTGTCGCTAACACCAGTTAGCGACAGCTAGTAGGAGATAGCGACCATCTTGTGCCCCGCTTTGCATGTCAGTGATATTTATCACTAATGACATGCAAAGTGGGCGTGCCAAGATGTTAGCGAATGGAAACAGTCGCTAACATCGCTATCTCCTATTACCAACTTTTGGAGATATTCGCGCTAAGCACGAATATCTCCAAAAGCTAACATCTGCCCCTGAGCAGTTCTTAGCCATGTTATCCAATGGGAGGTGGATAACATGGCTAAGAGCATTAGATCGGTAATGCATGAATATCGCTGACTTTTCAGCGATATTCATGCATTGCGGCCGATTTTTATTGCATTTGCGATAAACCTTGGTAATACCAAGGTTTATCTGTGATAAAAATCGCCGCAGCTCAGCGGTAAATTTTTGTCTCTAACCAAGCAATAGCGATAATTATCGCTATTGCTTGGTAATATGCCCCTTTATCTCCAGCTCCCCCCTGAATTTCCTTGCAGGGAATTCTAACTCGAGACATTTGCATGTCGCTGGGAGCTGGAAGCGCGACGCATCGAGAGGAAGCGTGTCACCGCAGCAGCTGAAATCGTCGCATCGCCGGAGAAGCGTGCCGCCGCCACATCTCCCAGAAAGCGTGTCTTCGTCAAAGCTGCCTGCTGTCGCATCACTGGAGAAGCGGGACCCCATCGAGAGAGTCGCCATCGCATCACCGGAGAATCGTGTCTCAGGGCCTGTCGTGGCTCCAAAGTACAGAGTCGTCGCAAGGCTGCCAGGGCGCCTACGCATCGTCATCGCAGTGTCATCGCATCAAGGGCACCATCTTCTCGCATCGCAACCGGATCATCGCATCGCATCAAGGCGCCATCTTGCGCATCGCAACGGGCCTGCAGGCTAAGAATCTACGCATCAACCCCGCACCGGTAAGGATAACGATGCATCCCCTACTCTGCGCAAGCATTGAGGCCCAACGCATCATTTACCCCGGATCACGGTACCGACGCATCTCCCCTTTTGCAAGCCTTTTGTTCACTTGGCGTTACGCATCCAGGTACTTTGTTGAGAACTTTGTCACATTTATCAGCAGCAACTTGAACTAGTAACTTTTACCATCTTTAAGTCAATCTTAAGTACAGTATTGTGGATTTTTGTTGTTTGTGGTCTTGTGTTAAGTCTATATAAAGAATACTTATTTTTATAAAACCTATGTTGTGTCCATCTGTAGTGTTTTCACTGTATTACTGTATATATTAACAAATGCTTAACACAATGCCTCTGAGATAAGCCTGTCTGCTCGTGCCAAGCTACCTAGGGGGTGAGCAGGGGTTATTTAGGAGTGTAATTCCCCTTATCCTTACTTAGAAGTAAGGGTCCCTATTTGGACATAGGTGAATACCATTGCCAACTAGAGACCCCCAGATCAAACAGGGGCTCTATACCGCAAGTTCTCGGCTTGGCTGCATTGTTTCTGAAGTAGTCTTCAATCCACATGAAATCTTTAGAACTTCATGCAGGCTCCTGTGCAATTCAGTGCTTTGCAATAAAATCACACTTCTTGTTCTGTGCTCCTCGTAATGGACAACCGCAAGGCAGTAAAACATATACATCACAATGAATGCTTCAGGTTAAAAATACTAGCAAATCTAGCAAAATAATTTTGAATATACAGAATTCAACATCACATTTTAGGAAGGGTCAGAGTATCTCTCAGGCGAACTAAATGCAGAAGTGACTGGTAGTTATGAATCCATTATTCAGTACTTCCCCAATTCTACAGCTGGGGATTTAATTACTCTAGAAATGGACGCATTTTTCCACCCTGGGAATTAGTCTCTCCTATTCATTTTACCCCTTCTAATGTTTTCTTTTTGTTTCTCTAAACCAAAAGGGAGTCATTGACTCGAGTAATAATCACATCATTTTGGTCATCGCAGATTCGATTTATGGATCTGTTTCCATTGTCAATAGAGAGTCCGATTCCGCTACACAATTACGCGCACCATCTAGGAGCCTCTGGGTTAGTGTCACAATCTGATTCTGTCAGGCAACCATTAACACATGGCCTGGAAGGTCTTGGGGCCCTTCAGCTTCTTGCAGAACGTTCATCAAACATTCCTGAGTTCATCAATAACGCCTGGCTTCAAGGATGTCCAGAGGCGGGGAGGGGGAGGGGCAGGGTGGAGGATAGTAAACTTTGGTCACGGCCGACAGGAGTAATGTAGACAAATAAATAAATAAAACATTTGTTGTGCGCGCTGAAACGCCAAATGCGTTTACCATACATACCCTTGCAGCAAAATTATTTGTAGACATGCCTGATAAAAGCACATGTAAAAAAATGCATAGTAAAGACGACACATTGTTACAACGCATGTGTGGTAACAGCTGCGATGTAATGGCTGTTACCCAGCCTACTGATGATACATCTAGGTTACTTATATTAGTAAAATGATTTACCTCGTTAACCTCTCAAATAACACAACCTGTGACTCCACTCGAGCCCAAAACAATAAGCATCCAGAACAATCTTCACTTTTTTATTTTAATTATCCTTTAGGTATCTAAAAGTACGCAATTGACAATGTTCTAACAAAGTTCATGCTTACTGTCTTTAACACTACACGGTCCGTCTCTCTGGAAGTTTTACCAAGGTATAAAAATAAATTAATCTCCAAAAGTGCTCAAACCAATATTTCAAAGTTAATTTCATATCTCCATATTTACGATAATCAATCTTTATGTCTGGCTTCAAGGCTCCACATTCCTAGTTCTAATTCGTGCCCCAGCTCCACACCAACGAGTCCTGTTTTGGGGAAGTCTCTCATTTCCTCATGGTTGCACTGGAGCGTAAGGGAAACATTTCAAAAGCAAAGGCCATTCCCAGCCTCACCTCCTGGACATTAAATTGATATATCATATAGAACAGATTACAAAGTAATACTATCCAGGATTAAAGCGAAACGTTCATTAGCATTCATTAGTCACTATAGAGAGATCCCTGGTTATGATCTTATCACTATCCTGTCAGAAGCCTAACTATGTCAGATTGGTGCAAAGAACCCTAACCATGTCAGATTGGTGCAATGTAGCCTAACCGTGTCAGATTGGTGCAGTCTGTTTGCTTTCTGATCCTGTAGGGTATCAGTAATTGTGACACAGCATAGATGTAGTAGTCGGCAAGATTTGTCAAACTCTACTTTATATATATGTTTCAAGTTTTCACTCTCCACTCTCTATGTAGATTGTTAGTATTAAACATATAACTGGTAATCTACCTGGAAAGGTTAAGATGGGGAAATGAAAGTAAGATGTTGTATCTTATGACAGGTAGCCAGGTAGAGTTTTGTAGGTTTCTTTATTAATTCCATGTGGTAGGTAGTAGGTATATACAACAGTCCTTAAGCCAGGTGTAACCATTGTTCCAGCCCATACTCCAGCCCCACCAGGAGCAGCCAGCCTGCTGCTCAGCCCATCTCAAACTGTCACCACTCATCCACACAGGCACCCAGGCATTCCATTCATCACAGTCACACCAACATTCCGATACCAACTCTCCCTCTGGCTGAGAAGCTAGGAGACAGCTAGGCTGGATACATACAATAACACTATGATGATATAACATATGAGGAACTAACCCCCAGGTCCCCGGGAGGGTAGGGATTGGCAGGCATACTGCGAACTTCTCATTATTCACCGTCAGCCAATCAGGAGGCACTAGTCAGGCTTAGGTGAAACTGTCGCTCAATCAGTGAGGCAGCATATCTGGTAAAGCACTTTCAATAATTGCAGGGCACATTACAAGAAAGAAGAGCGAATGAGGCCTAACTGCTAAAGCTGCTGCCCTTGGACCTGATGACACAGGATCGATTCTTGGCTTCCGCTAAACATCCTGTGGTTCTGGGCAAATCATGTGCCTTTAAAGGAAAAATGGGTGATATCTGGTCGTCATGTAAAGTGTTCTAATGTCGTTGGCAGGGTCGTAGCTTCAGGGGGGTTGTTAGGGTGTTACACCCTCCCTAATACATACATTTTCGGACAGTTTAGTACAGGTGCTTTCAGTCAGGTATTGTGAGATGCCAGTTGGATTCCACCTGTAAATTTGACATACATAGATAACACACGCACACACCCTCTCACTCTCTGTTTTTAACGTCCTAAAAAATATTGGCTATTTTACAAAATATTGGGTTTTCTCTCTTAGTAATTCGCATTCCTCTCCCTTTCCACTGCCCTATAGGCCCCTCCCATTTACTCTTCTTGTCGTAAAAATGATTTAAACATTTTATGTCAGCCTGTTTGTCAGAAAATCTAAAGCTCACACTCCCAAATCTTACGACTAAGCTACACCCCTGGTCCTTTGCCCATCAACAAATCACAGCTTATGTTTTCTTCTGGCCCAGCAACACTTTATCTCCAGTTTTCCTGTAATTTACATTTGCCAGTGCCTAATTTGATATGGGGATTGCAGGTGGGGTTCTCCAGCACTTATTTTTTCTCAACAGACTTTGATTCAGAGCAAGAGAGAAAAAGCACAAAGGGAAAAGAGAAAGACAGAAAAACAACACCAAAGGGAGAAAGAAGGTATGTAAAAGAGCCTTCAACAGTAAGGTAAAGAGGCAGGGCGTGTTTGGTGGTGGATTAAAGAGGCAGGAGGTGGAATTAAGACTATGCAGTTGTGGTAATCAGCACTCTGACCTTCGATAATGCTGGCCATGGGTTATTGGCCAAAACTTTGAGCCCAGATACTTATTCATTCACAAATTAAGCAATTATACTGTATCAAGTCATGTAACATGAATACCATAATCTCTCCATCACCAACGTCTTGTGGAATCAAATCCATGCGCATTAATAGACTGCACGACTCATTATCAGATGTTAACATCAAAATAGTAACAATATTTTTTTCACTTTATTGGGTGTTTTTTCACGTCTTCTTTTGCTTGATAGGTAACTGCTTAGAGTTTGCATTTGTGAACCACCCATATGTGCACCTGATGCAGCGCGGCTCTCTAACAACCCTCATAACTCATCTCATTTTAACCCAGGAGCTAACTAAAAATGTACTCATCTGTGGGGCCCATAGCACAGCGAGTCACACATTCACACACCACACACTGCTCCTGAATCAGTGAGACCAGAAAGGGATCTGCTGGACAGCAGGGTACCTTATTAATCTACAAGTTTTTTCAAAATGTTATACATGATATACATATATGTACATGTTCCCTTTCTCTAAAATATTCGGAAATATCATCAAATCACCCCACTGTTTTGGTCGATGGGACAGCTGGTAGAAATTAGTTGATGGAGATTAAGACCAGCTCAATCACAATATTCCCATTAATTTATCATTTACTTTGTCATGACTTTTTAATTTAAAGAAACACAAACTCAGATATCTTTATAGAAACGTTTATCTAAATTCAGTTAGAAAAGAAAAATATCATTTCAAAGAAACTATTTAGCATTTATTAAAACATTCAAGAAATAGAAAAATGTAGAAAACATATTACCAGTCTGCCATAGATGAAGACAGAATTACAACGAAACAGGTTCCCAAGCTGACTGTCTTTCTAACCTCCTCGATGTCTACCTCCCAACAGGACTCGCATTCGATCTTTTGCCACATCAAAATTTAAAGTCCAAAAATAATTCAAAGTCTTTTTCTGCACCAAAAATCATTCACACCGACAACATGTAGTGGTGCGCAATAAAATTCACGGAACCAGCTTTTTCCCTCTTTCATACGGGCTCTTTTATACCCTTTTTCCCTAACTATCTAACTTAAAATTGAAACTTTAGGGTCCGCACTCATTTCTCATTGGTCCATTAGAGGGGTGGTGATGATCACCTCATATCCTCCTTGCCCAAACCAGTTCATAATTTCGCTATGTCATCCTTGCATACTCTCTCACGGCCAAAATTGTCCATTTTGTAATCTGTCATCCTGTCCTTGTATCTTTTGTACATCATGAAGTTACAGCACAAATGTTTCACAGGCTTTTAGACTCAAGCATCCTTTTGGCACGTCTCCGGTGTCCTAGGCCAAGCTGACCTTGACATATTTCACTCCAAGCACAGGCCATTCAAACATCTCTAGCATCGTTGCGCATGCATAGGGGCCATGTTTCTTGAAGTCTCGCATAAACAGCCATTTTCGAACTAGGCTGCATGGGCACCAATGGGAACTAAAATGAAAAGAAACACAACAGATGTTAGATTTAGAATTGTAGGCCTTCTGTTTACCTCCCACCCTCCTCATTTTTCCCTGTTAGCGGTACCCTAGCAGAAAGCAAACATATATGTGTCATTTACTTACCAAATTTATTGTCGTTTCACACAAACTTTCAATAAAATGCAAAAAAAAACACTTTTATTCATTTAATTTATCACAGCTCTCTATTAGTATGACTTCTTCACTTTATTAGTAAATTTGTTTTTGTACATCCGCAAGTTAATTTTCCCACGTGTAATTTTTATTCTGTATATACTTGGTTGATTATTTCTCATGCTCCACACATTTAATGCATGTTACTGTTATGGAAGTTTGACTTTACAAGGGGTACACAAACATTTTTTGTCGCTCCCCTGGTCCATCACACCCACACCCCTTTACATTTAAAGTTGCTCTTATTCAACAAAAAATCTCCAGTCCAACAACACTTCCTGAAAGTAGTTTTGTGAGTATGCTTCCTGGTCATCTCGTCCTCTCTGCATAATTGCAAATATCCTTTCTTCTTACCACTGGTGTAAAGAAACTTGAGGGCCCCCCCCCTGCAAGGTACGTGGAGGGGCCTCCTCCAGACTCATTAGAGAGATCTTTGGGCGGAGTACTATGCTGAGGGGTCCACTGGAACTTGTTCCCCAGCACCGCTGCGGCTGCAGGGGCCTGTTTTATGCCATTGCTCATTACGAATAAGTCAGTATTAGTCCGGCGTGTAAAAATGCTGAGAAAATGAGTTAACCTTGTTCCTGCCTCGTCATTATGAAAACATCTCCAGTGTTACCTAGGGAAGCTAAAGCAATACCTTCCCGTAAATACAGCGCATAGTACATTTATTCTTACAGATGTCTACCGTAGCTATTTTGCTGGCAGAGAAGGCTGGCAGGATTACTCGTGGAAACAATGTCTTCTGCTGGTGGGAAAGGCTGAAGATTTCGGTACTACTGGATATGCTCTTTTCGTTCCGTTTTCCAGGGAAGTTCGTAAACCCACCATTTCCATTTTTTTTTACTCCATGCGGGCCTAAATTTCAAAACTATTCAAATACACCCTCCATTATGAACTCAGCGCCATATTTTTAGAGGGGTTGCATCTCTTTTGCACCACGCAAAATGGTGTATGTGCAGCACAACACAAAAAAATGTGATTTATCAAACCACATAAGGCCACTCTGCGTGGCCCTGAGTGGCTTGATAAATACAGAGCAGCGCAGTGCGGCGCAAATCGCTGCATTGTGTTATGCTGCCCTATGGAGGCATTTCATGGGCATTGCATGGGTGTTTCCATACAACACCAATGGATTTTGAAGCATTCCTAGATTTACGAAATGGGAATGTACCAAAATTCTACGCCTTCCTAGGGGAGGCGTAACAAGGAGAAATATCTTTATTTGTCCTTATTACGTCCTCTTTCTATGTGTGCTTCATCGGGCAGCACACACAGATAGAGGAAAATGCCTCAGGGAATTGTTTTTGTGCAGGAAGGTCCCCCTTCCTGCAGAAAAACAATCCTGCATGCAACGAAGACACCCTTGCACCATGATGCAAGGGTGCCTACTTTGGCGTTAGGCAGCCCATTGTGTGCCAGCATTGGAGGCTGGAATGCGCCCTATTGTGATTTATATGCACATTCCTGCCCTTTCCCTGTAACACAACGCAACAAGGTGACTTGCTGCGCTGTGTTACTTTTTGATAAATATGCCCATTAGTGGTTTGTGTGCAGAGAGAGGAAACAATATCCGTGCCGGATATATTTTCCATTCTGCATAATTATAAACATCTCTGGTAATTACCAGAACACTCTGAGGTATCACTGGGGGGATTTCCTTGCATAATACTTTATACAAGTTCTCCAAGTGTGAAATCCTGACCTAAACAACCTCTTAAAACCTTCTAATTATTATTTATACTTTAACGGTTGTTTAATATTCATAATTTCATTTACCGCTTGTAAATGTAAGTCAAACTACATTTACCAACGTTACTAACATCCCATACAACATTATCAAACGACTATCAAAGTTAGTGTATTCAGCCACACTAAGTGAGTGAACGGGTGTGCTCTAGGGTCAATAGAAAATGGATGAACTCAAATTTTA
Source organism: Lissotriton helveticus (assembly GCF_964261635.1). Taxonomy (NCBI): domain Eukaryota; kingdom Metazoa; phylum Chordata; class Amphibia; order Caudata; family Salamandridae; genus Lissotriton; species Lissotriton helveticus. Next base: position 826,518,047 of record NC_136057.1, read on the forward strand.
CAATGAATCTGATGTAAAAATGACGACATCCTAGTGTCCAACTCGTGATATTTATTGTGCTAAGAACTTGAACTTTAAACGATGACTAACTGGTGTATTGGCGGGGTAAAAGTGTGGCAACGCTGCCATCTGCTGGCTACTATAGAAATAACTAATGTTAAACTGACTAGTGAAGAATTATAATTAGCTGTATGTATGAAATGGTATATATGTAGCGTGAAGCTAAACAGAAAACTTCGGAAGGTTTATAAAATAATAGTGGTGTTAGGATAAGGTTCATTAATTGGGGAAGCACACTTTTTTATTTTAATTGTCCCATGCATTTCACGCTTATTTACAGTTTGGACAAAAGGAATTTAAATAATTTATCCAGAATCACACTGTGTCGGAGTCAGGAATGGAACACAGGTCCCAAAGTCGACTCTCTCCGACAGTGGACCACATCTCTCCCTTCTTTAATAACAGTCGGATACACACCTCTTTAAAGAACTCTGAAAAAAAATGTAGTCACAATCGAACAAACAAGTACCTCTCCTATCGCTTCTTGAGGGCATTGCTTACCTTTGACCCTCTACCACACTGTGAAAAATACTACTTAGCACATATTATAATTTACAGTGTAACACCTTCTACGTTGGAGAAGAATACCTGCATATTGTACATGAAATTCTTTAAAATCCATTGTGAAATATTGTTCGTGTTAATTAAAATAAAAACACAAATTATTAAAAATATGTATTTCGCTTTGCGTGAAATGAGCGGTGGTGGAGTATAGCACAATACCAAATACGATAATCGCAAATGGCCAGAATCTGAGATAAATTGGCGATCAAGAATACGAAGCAAGCTGTCCTCGTTTTTCTTAAATGTGCAATGAATTCACTGGATAGTTTTAACCCCCCCATGAGTTATGAGTGCAGTGAGCAATAGAAGCTTGTTGATTGCCCCACACCCACCTGTTGAGGCTATTAGACATTTATATGGACTCCACCACAATACAAAAGAACGCAAAACTACACCCTCCCACCCCCACTCCTCTGCAGATTGTGATGAGGGGCTCCAGATTCTCCCATATCTCATATATATGCCTTCATCTTCGGCTCAATAGGTCCCTCCTTAAGAGTTGGGACCGCCATAGAAGCAACAGGGAGCTGTGTTACATCCCTGCTTTAATACCCTTACGGGGCTAAGCACATTGGATATTACAGGTGGGTGTTGTATTTACTATTGTTAATCAACTGTTAATTATATCATCGCGTTGTGCTGTCTTATGCCCAGGGCCGGACAGGCCATAGCGGGCACCGGGCAATCCCCTGGTGCGCCGCACCGGTGGGGGCCGGTTTTTTGCCCCAGGGGGCTGTTTTTGTTACAGGGCCGTTTTTGCAGCTTAGCTGCAAAATCGGCCCTGTAACAAAATAGTCCAAAAAACGGCACCGCCAAAGAGCTCAGCGGCACCTCCAACCTCCCCGAGTGGGGGGTTGGAGGTAAACAATGGCTCCATCCCCTGCTGAGTGATTAAGGATCCAGACCTCCACTATCAAAGGAAGAAGGTGTTACTGGCAGGGAGACACCCAGAACTGGTTTGGACAGGAGTCGGGCCCCCCCCTGAACACAAATACTTCAAAGACATTTAGGAGTATAACTATGAGAGCTGAAACCCCTGAACATTGGAATTGGATTGTTTAAGACTGAAGAGGATTGAAACTACTTTGTGGTCAAGAGGAACCTCTGCCAAGGAAGAAACAGCTGAAGAGACGGAAGAAAAGGACTGACCCTTGCTGTGTGTTCTGTGGCTGGCATGCAGTTTGCTGTTTTGACCAAGAAGAGGCTAAAGGGACTTTGCTGTGTGCTGTGTCCCCCTGCTTGGAAGGACTTTGCTGTGTTCTGAAGTAACTTAACTCCAAGGGCCCGAGGAGAGCTGGCTCCCTGCTGTGGAAATGAAGGAACACAAAAGTTTCCAGAAGAGTCACAGCGACGCTGTGTGCTTTTTTCAGACTGAGCCCTTCGTAAGGATTTTCCTGTGATAGTTTGCACCTGGAGTCGAAGTGATTCTCAGCGACACTGTGTGCGTGTGCTTTGTGCAGCCTGAGACCTTCATGAGGATTGCCCTGTTATCGTGCACACCCGGAGTCCAAGTGAGTTTCAGCGACGCTGTGTGCGTGTGCTTTTTGCAGCCTGAGACCTTTGTGAGGATGCCCTGTTATCGTTCACACCCGGAGCCCAAGTGAGTCTCAACGACACTCTGTGCGTGTGCTTATTGCAGCCTGAGACCTTCGTGAGGATTGCCCTGTAATCGTGTGCAACCGGAACTCAAGTGAGTCTCAGCAACGCTGTGTGCGTGTGCTTCTTGCAGCCTGAGACCTTCGTGAGGATTGCCCTATGATCGCGTGCACCCGGAACTCAAGTGAGTCTCAGCGACGCTGTGTGCGTGTGCTTCTTGCAGCCTGAGACATTTGTGAGGATTGCCCTGTGATCGTGTGCACCCAGAACTCAAGTGAGTCTCGGCGACGCTGTGTGCGCGTGCTTCTTGCAGCCTGAGACCTTCGTGAGGATTGCCCTGTGCTTGTGCACACCCAAAGCTCAAGGGAGTATCAGCGACACTGTGTGTGTGTGCCCTGTTGGAGCCTGAGATCTTGGTTATCGCAACTGCCAGGAATCCACAAAGTCTCATCAGAGGCCCAAGCTGAGAGATGAGGAGAGGAGAGCGAGTTTGCACCCCCAAATAACGTGTGTTGCCACCTGGGGCAGGGTGCGGCTCAGAGAGGGACGCTCTCGGCCTCTCCCATTCTTGCAGCGTAAGCCTCTGCTTCAGCTTGCATCACAGCCCGTACTTGTCGAGGAGTAGCAGTACCAGGGCCAGAGTGTGGAGCTACACTGTGGTTTCCATCGTACCCGTGTTAGGGGCATATGTTGGCAGAAGCTGACCTCGAGTCACTACGAGTGGCGGAAAGACTGCCTAAAGCACCGTGATTGGTGCGGGATTGTATTACGCATTGCATTATTTCTGCAGTACGAACTAACTGATTGTTGTATTAAACATTGCATTATTTTTGCATAATGAATTGCCTGATTGTTGCATTACGCATTGCATTAGTTTGCATAACAAACTTCCTGATTGTTGCACTATGCATTGCATTATTTTGGCATTAGGAAGAGATTGATTGTTGCATAATTATTTTTACATTGTGAAGTGCCTGATTCTTGCATTACCAACTGCATAGCATTGCATTAGGACTGCATAGGATCATCTAGAATTGCTCATTAATATTGCTAGAACCTACAAGGGCTGGCTGGCCTAATAACCGGCCAGGAGGTATATTACAAATATGCATATGATGGATTTATATTGTGTATTCTCATCGTATATCTTTTTTATATAAACATATACTTGTTTTTCTATTAAACTTGTGTGGAGTCCATTTGTGGTGTCATCATTGGGTTACTGAGAGCGTGATTGCAAATACTTTACACACTTGCCTTGAAGATAAGCTTGGCAGTTCAGGCTGGACTGTTCCCATGAGGCTGTCAGGATTACCAGACCCAGAGTAGGGAAAAGGCCTTTAGTAAATGCAGTGACCTCCAAAGTGCATTTAAAGAAGAAAAGATTAAACAGGCAGAGCACACAAAAGGCACGAGCTGTACCTAAAATGGCCACCAAGGGTGGTTATTTAGTGCAGTCGGTTAGCGTTCCAGCTTTGCTCCACCAACAGCGGGAGCCAGGTGTTGCGCCCCACGAGTGGCACACTTCACCTAACTAGTGAGAGGAGCAGGACGTTTGAGGTCGCGTCGTGAAGCTTAGTTAGGGAAAACCGCGTGGCGCCTCAAAACTAACATTTCCAGAGATGACGGCGTTTGAAGAAGAAAAATACAACACCAAGTAAGACTGTTTTATATTGTAGTGGCCATTGTGCGCAGGTCTGGTGATTAGTGTTCGGTTTCCGTTCATGCGCACTCGACCTTCTGAAGCAAGCGGAATACTTGAAAACTGCAGAATATTAGTTGCTACGAAGACCGAGCTTAGAGACAGCACAAGTCGAGTGCATGGACTTGAGTCTTCGTATTTTCAGTTAAAATACAGTAGAGCTGTACAGAGAAGAGTTTATTCAGGTGGAGGTCTATGGCAGCTATTTGTTTGGGAGTTGGTGAATATAGAAGTGAGTTAACTTCATGCTAGAGCCAAAAACGAAATCACATTGACACAGAGGATTAGAAGATTAATAAATACTTTAGGTGAAGCAATACTTACCATGAGAAGACACATAACAGAATCCAGTTGACGCTTATCTGCTGAATGTATTTGGTGAGGAACCTGTAGAGAATAAACGAGAGAAATTGGAGTAGATAATTACATAAAAAGGGGAAAACTAATACTAAATACATTTGTAGTTTCAGGATAGAAATATCAGAGCAATATTCTAAACCGAAGAGGAGCAATAGTCACATCAAGTCAGGGTAGGTTATAAATAGTTAAAATCAATATCAAAAGAAGGTCACAAGATAATTACAAGGCATTAATGATTTGATTATCTTGCAGTTGTGAAAAGCCTAACAATTAGAAGATGACAAGAAAAGAATTCGTCTGAGGCTGAAGAAAGAATCAGACGTGGTGTGGCAGTCTCTTCTTTATCCCATCCCCTTTCCCCCCAGGGATTTTCTCGACATCGTCGCTATCAATACTTACGTGCGGTGCTGAGAAATCTTGGAGAGGCATAGGGAACTGGCGTCATTCTGCTCCTGTGCATTCGGAAAAGAGTACACCTGATAGAGGCACAGGGTCAGACTGATTTGCATATGGCCATGTCTGAACTGGGGTGGTGTAGTGAGCTAAAGAATGATGATGGATGAAACCCAGATCAGTTGACTGGGGGTGAGTGTTTGATTTGCTCCAACGCTCCATCCATCATGCCCTTTGGTATCGATTTGTTCGCCCTAAGTTGGCAGGTAGTGCCCAGACATGGGTCCCTTGCTCACTTTGCCACTGGATTCAAGCTAGCCTGGCTGATGACGGCTAATTAGCCAGAAAACAGTCCCAGGATGCTTGTTTCCGGTCCAGGGAGGACATGGCTTGGCAGTTCGGGTGGACTGTTCCCATGAGGCACAGGGTCAGACTGATTTGCATATGGCCATGTCTGAACTGGGGTGGTGGAATGAGCTAAAGAATGATGATGGATTAAACTCAGATCAGTTGACTGGGGGTGAGTGTTTGATTTGTTCCAACGCTCCGTCCATCACCCCCTTTGGCATCGATTTGAAGATAAGCCTGGCTGCTCATGCCAAGCTATCATGGGGGTGAGCAGGGGCTATCTGAAAAGGTGTCCTTCCTTTCCCTGACGTTGAAGCAATGTTCCCTATTTGGCCTAAGGTACCTACATCAGCTGACTAGCGACCCCCAGGTCTAACAATAAATGATAAAGAAAATATGATTGTGAGAAGTCTTTTTTCAATTAAATTAATTGACAAGAGCAACCTTGATCATTTAAGATGTTTTATAATTGTAAATTGAACATGCAAAGTCAAAGAAAATTAAATAATACAAACATGCTACGCTCATTTCCTTTCATTTGCACACGTACATTTCTCATCAAGGGGCATCTTTTGGTCAGGATGGCTACGGAGTTCTACGCCTCCGTGTAGCCACAGTGACCCATTATCCCGCCCCCCCAGCAATAGCGACATGCATCTAGCTGGCGAGTGTAGCGTAGTACCGCTGCAGAGAAATGATGCAGGGATTCGGGTGGATTTAGATGCGCCGATGACCGCTTTTTGAATTAGTGGTGGTGACAATCCCCAAGCGGCTGTAACCTTCGGCGGCGCGGGTTTGGTAATGAGGAGGAGGAGCAGCTGAAGACTTTGTGTGGCGGGAGTGGTATTGGCAGTGCAGCACGATTAAGCTGGGAGTGCGCGACTGCTCAGCCTCAATCGGTCTGGAGGAAGAAAGGCCTGTCTACCCCCCGGCGTCCGCTTGCAGAATGACAGCAGTGAGGAATTGAAAATGCCGTACGGTGGGGGGAAAACGGAACACGGATTCAAGCGAGAAGATCCGTGTGGCAAAAGGAGGTGAGGAGGGACTGAATTGATTTTGGGAGCTCAATTCCAGTACAGTGCAATAAAGAGCAATAAAGAGCAAATTAAACAAAATTTAAGGAAATTTGAAGAAGACAAGGACACGTGGGGGTAAATGAACAATAAAGACTTTTTATAGGTCGTGTAATAAGGAGTGAGGAGAGGAAAAATAGGTAAAACTCAGAAAGATGGAAGCATTCTCAGTAATCCCAGCAAAGCTGATATTGTGGCCCGTCTTAAAGTAAAAACACATCAAGCCCTGGCAAAGAAAGCTACACGTCAGGTTGCTAAGGATAAGAACAGGGGGAATAACTCTACCTCCCCAGGTCTGTACACCACCTTGGAGAGCTCGGAGAATGAGCTCCCCCCACCTCTACTTCCTTACAATGTGAGGGACAGATTGATGTTGTGCAGTCAGGGACCGAACAAGCAAAAGATACACCAGAAGTATTAGATGCCCCGGTGGTGTCAACAAGTCCCGCTCAGGTTGGCCCGAAGAAAGGTGCAAAATAAATGAAAGACTTTCCTTTGTTCATAAAGAAAACGACCCCAAAATCTTCGAAACCCACTATCCTCCTCTTTAACTTCGGGCTCAGCCTCCAAGCCGTCTAATGCTTCATTTCCAGACATAGGACAGGTCTCAACAGTATTAATACCTCCTAGAGACTCTGGATTAATGCAACAAATTCCCAAAATGAACTGTCCCGGGGATCAGCAGCATCAGATGAACCAGACTCAAGCTCAGTCTCAAGTACAAGTTTTGGCAGCACCCCTCATATCTTCAACCTACCTGAATGAAGTAGAAAATAAAATATCTAATCTGGATCCATCTCCAGTGCAAGATGCAGCTGATAAAAGCAGGGAGTTCATGATGGAGACTTCGGTGAACCCGGTGGCATTACAACCAGTGGTATTACAACCCCTTTTACAGCCTATAGTTACAACTTCAGACAAGACCTCAACAAGAGTACCACCAGAGGCTCCATCGGTCTTATCAATTCCATCGGTACAGCTGGACCCTAAGGTGGGAAGTACGAGTGTCAATACCGATTTCTTGTTCGAAAATTCCAGCCAAAGTTCAGAAACTAAGGAGAGGTATCAGCTAGATATCCAAGATATGCTGAATTTGATCCTAGAAGAAATACGTGAAATGAAAAAAGCACAGCAAGTAGAGATTGCTGCCCTGCATTCGAGACTGGAGAAATTCAAAGAAACAATGTCTGGGCTGCCGAATAGATTACAGGAGGCTGAGGCTAGTATTTCTGTATTAGAGGATCAAATGAATATGGCTATGGGAGAGGCCAAAGAAGCGGCAAAAAAGAAGAATTTTCTTGAGAGCAAATTGGAGGAACTCGAGAATCATTCTCGGAGATCAAACCTCAGGATCATTGGGTTCCCTGAAGGTATAGAAGGCTCCCTACCTATTCAATGGGTGAACTCAATTATCAAGCAGAATGTATTGCCAGAGTTTGAGGGTGACCTCACTATTACAAGAGGTCATCGAGTTCCTGCCTAGCGCTTTCCCAATTCTACAATTCCTAGAACTATCTTGCTGAATTTTGCGGACTTCCAGATCAAGGAGAGGATCCTGTCAAAAGCTATTCAGCAGAGACAATTTTCTGTGACAGAGACAAGTAAATGTTGTATATTTTCTGAAATGACTGCCACTGCTGTGTGGAGGAGAAAATAATTTGTTAAAATTCTCCATTTATTTAAAGCTCATGGTGCACAAGGTTCAATTGCCCAGCAGTCGAAATTGAGAGTTTTGGTTAGAGGGAATTTTTTTATGTTTTCAGATCTAGAAGAAGGACAATCCCTCTAGAAGGAGATCTCAGCAGGGGCTAGTACTTAAATAAGCATATATGGATAGTCTCAACAATAGCAATAGTTAAGGATCCCCTCCTCTAATATGTAAGCTGGGCTGTATGCTCCTTAGAATAGTCTTAGGATACTGAAGAGGATCTTAAGCTTAGCAGATTAATTATTTTTATTTTTCAAAGATCTATTATATGGTGGGAAACTGTCTGCAAGATTGACAATTGGTAGCACACGTGCTTCTTCTATCCTAAATATATGTAGCCCCTGCTAGTAAATTAAACAACTAATAGTGATAACCTTGCAGGGGGGCAGGGATTAGTGGGGACACTTAGGGTGTGATTTCATGACACCCAGGCTAGGTGGGAGGGGCGAAATGTGGTCAGCGCGGTTGGCTAGGGGTATTCCACATTTTGGAAGGGGGCTTCTTTTCAGGGGTAGGAAGGGTGGGACTGGGTTAACAGCATTAAAAAGAGTAAAAGCAAAAGGTACAGATATTACACAATCAGAAGATTGAGGCTATTTTGCAAATTAGAAACCTTGATGAAAACTAACAAATGTAAGATCTTATCAGTCAACGCTAATGGAATTTTAAATAAACAAAAATACGGCGCCCTTATACAATGTCTGATATCTTTTAATCCCCAAGTGGTGTACTTCCAGGAGACACATCTAAAATCAAATTCTCCAAAATTATTTCTACCCAAGTTCTTTTCTCATGTATTTTTTGCATTGGTTTGTCTGGCCCTGAGAGGAGTTGCCATTTATTTCTCCAGAAAATTATCTTGGGAATTTCTACAAGTTCAGAGAGATCCAAAGGGAAGATGGCTATGGGTAATGTCTAGGTTACAGGGGAAAATCATGAATTTTATACATTATTATGGTCCGTTCTCGGATGACATTTCCAGTCTGGTCAAAATCAATGAGCTTTTGAGGGGAGTTCCGAGGCAGTTTTTTGTAGGAGGGGATTTTAATTTCATACAGCATTTGAAAAAAGACACTTTAAATAAAAATAAGAAACAACTGAAACTGAACACCAAAAGAATTATGGAAGCCCTTAAGTTAGAATACCAATTAGTAGATCCCTGGCCAAATAGCCATTCAGATAAAAACATATTTTACCTGCTATTCGCATACTTTTCGAACTGCATCTCGAATCGATTTTTTTCTCATATCAAGATCTCTCCAGGTCTCTAAGATAGATAGCGGGTGTAATCCCTTCTCAGATCATGCAAAAGTTGAGCTTGAAATTGTATTTGGTGGGGATAACAGAGAGCGGTCCAGGTGGCAGCTGGACCGCACTCTGCTCCAAGATCAGGATTGGGTGGAGGGTTTTAGAGAATGGATCTCTGAATATTTCAAGATTCTCTGTGTGGGGCGGGTTCAAAGTGGCAGCTCACGGTCAGATCATCGCCTATACGGCTGCCCAGACAAATGGCAGGAGGCTTAAAATAGCCAAGTTAAAAACTGCAGTTGAAAAAGATTATGCCCTCCAGCTTCAGCACTATCCCAATCAACTTGAGCAGGCGAGAGCAGCTCTGAGAGCCTTTTTTGTATTGGAGGAAATTTGTAGTTCAAAAATGTACCAGCAAAAGGTGTATGAAGATAGCCAGCTAGTAGGAAAAACTTTGGCAAACACAACAAGAAAAAAACAGGAGTTGGCCATAATATCGAAGGTACGGGACCCCCAGACTGTCCGGGAAGAGGTCAATGGTGGTAAGATTTCACAGATTTTTTTTTTAGAAAATTTCCACCGTATTTAGTTGGGGAAGAACTGATCCGGAATTATTTCTCTAATGTAGATATCCCTAAACTTTCAGACAACCGGATCAGTCAATTAGGATCTGATATAAAATCAGCCGAAATATTGACTTCTATTAAAGTAACAGCTGAGGAAAAAGCATGTGGACAGGATGGCTTCCCCATCGAATTTTATAAAACCTTTTCAAATTGTTTGCTGACACCTTTGAAAAAACTATTTAAATATGTTAAGCAGGGAGGTTTGGTTCCAGCAACTTTTAAAGAAGCGATAATTGTGTCATTTGTTAAAAAAGATAAAAGTCCTGAGGATGTAAACTCCTATAGGCCCATCAGTCTTTTAAACTTGGACTATAAGATTTTAATGAAAGTATGGGCCAAATGTTTTTTATTTGCTGCCCAGGATTTAATTCATAAAAATCGGACAGGTTTTATAGCGGGGAGATCTATGGCAGCTAATACTGAGCCTTTAATACAAGCCCTGGAATATTTTTACACCAAATTAACCCCGGCATGTATTATAATGGTCGATGTTGAAAAAGCATTTGACCTGGTTAATTGGACAACCCTGTTTTTTGCCCTTGATCAATTTGGTTTCCCAGCTCAGGTTATTGATATGTTACGCAATATTTATCAGGGGGCCTCGGCCCAGGTATTAATGAACACAAAATGAGCAGGATCGATAAAAATAAACCGGGGGACTAGAAAGGTTGTCCACTTTCGCCACTGCTTTTTACTTTTTTATAGAACCATTAGTAATTAAAATTAGAAATAACGCTGCTATCCAATCCCCTATTCCCCGAATGGCCAAGTTGAAACTTTTCGCGGACAACATTATTTTATATCTGATGCCCAATAAAGAAAATATGGAAAGTGTATTGAGGGAATTCAGAGATTTTGAGCAAATTGGGGGCTACAAAATAAATCCTAATAAAAGGGAAGTCCTTGCCCTCAACCATTCTAAATCTTCTTCCATCTTGTTTGAGGATCCAAGCCGCTAATCCAGATCCAATTAGATATCTTGGGATATTTGTAACCAGCCAGTACCATCAGTTATATCATCTGAATTATACAAGAATGAAAAATAAAATCAAGAGACTTTTGGATCAGGGGCTTTTACTCCCTCTTTCACTAGTGGGCAGGGTTTCACTAATTAAAATGTCGATACTACCGCTGCTTATATTTCTGTTTAGTAACGTCCCCATAAAAATTAATTCGTCTTTTTTTAAAGAAATGGGAATGATGCTTAGAGGTTTTGTTTGGGGGGAAAAAGTATCGAGGGTCAAGATGTCAGTAGTGCATTTATCCATTGCCCAGCGGGGCCTGGCTCTACCTCATTCAAAAACATATTATGAGGCTGCTTTTTTAGATATAGTGGCGGGATTGATAGGATCTAAATGTATTCGAGATAGCTTCTTCTTTGATAAAAAGTTACAGGAAATTGGTTCTCAAACTCAAGTGTTTTTAAAAACCTCCAAACTTCCAAAAAAAACTAGATACAAGACCATAAGGGAATATTCTTTTAGACTTCACTCCTTTTTAAAATGACCGGCTCCTCGGGTTCACAATATCTGAGTTTGAGGGAGTGTGCCAGCCTAGGCCTCCAATTTAGAATAAGTCATCTAACAAATTGGGAAAATTGTGAGCTACGGGAGCTAAGACATTTTGTTATTCAAAACAGGGAGGTTGCTTGGCAAGAGGTGATGGCAAGGGCTGACAACCCAAGGAGACCCATTTTTTTAATATTTGCAAGTTATTCACTTTTTAAAAAGTATTAATGGCCTTTTTGATTCTCCAAACGAACTGGTGGTAGCCCTTCATGGGGCCAAAATCAATGGCATAGGGAACTGGTATAGGTTGCTACACCGCCAGGGACAAATTTCGTTGATAGAAAGTCATAACACAATGCGTTTTCTTATGTTAGGACTGGGAAACCCTATGCCACCTAGGAAGCAAATCCCTGCGCGTAGCCAGTTTTAAAAGGATGGCATTCTTATCACGCTGGCTTGCCTATTTGACTCCGGAGGCCTTGGGGAAAAGATATCCGGAGGTTGAAAATAAGTGTTTTAGATGCCAAGCCAATTGTCAGGGCAGGTGGTACCATATTTTGTTTACCTGTCCACTGTTAGAGCCCCTTTGGGAGGCAATTTTTGCAGATATAGAGCTGGCAATCAGAAGAGAATCCAGCCTGAGGCTGAGCCGGCCTTAATTGGTATATGTAAAGATAGAATGATGTTAACTAATGCTGAGGTAGTGTTTTTGTTTATCTCTTGTACGGTAGCCCACTCCTTTATCCTTCAGATTTGGAAATCCAGTGATGATCCCTCCCAATTGTAGTGGTTCAATAAAATGAAAAGGACTCATAACTTTGAAAGAGCATATGCAAGTCGGGTGGGAGCCATTAAGAAGTGTTTTGGAAACTTAGAAAAGTTAAAGGGGGGTGATTAACACTTGAGATCGATATTGATGTTGAAATTGTAGCAGATTTTGCGATTAGGAGTACTAGCACTTTTTCTTCTGCGGTTGCACTTGAGAAGCATTAGCACTTTTTGTGGCTGCTGCACTTTTTTTGCTGTGGCACTTTATTGCAGGTTTTTGCACATTGTCTCTTTAAATTATTGATGATGTTGTTGGCTGCTACAGTTTTATCTTTTTTAATCTTGTTATGGAAGGAAGAAGCTATTTAATGTTTTAAAAGGTTTCAATAAGTGTGTCTTTGTTTCTTGATTGTAAAATGTATATCATGTACCTAATGCTCTGCTCAATAAAAAATGTATAAAAAAAAAAGATTGAACAAAGGGCACTGTGCTACCTATAAACACCAGCGCATACTGTGTGCTCCTCTGTTCTAAATCATCAAACTTGCTATGTGATTTAGAGGCAGATGCATTAAATGCTAGAACAGACTGAGTTGCAATCTGCGCCCAGTATTTTTGCCACCAGTGTGATTACTTTTAAATAAAGCAATCATTTTTTTTTAAATGTAGCCAGTTTTGCTTACAGGAAAATTAGATACGTGTAAAAAAACATGAAATCTTTTTTAAAAAAAACATTATTTAACAATAGACCTAGTCTTAAAAAAAATGGTGTCGATATTCATGTTTGTAAATGGTTTACCAGTATCCTTTGTGACCATAAAAAGCCTTAGTACATCTGGACCTACCATCTTTATGCATATACAGCATCGATTGTGTTGACTGCTCTTGCCTAGTTGTAATATATTCCCCGTTATACTATGACTATTTTAAACGTGGGTAAGGTGTTCACACGTTATGGATCCAGGCTATAAACTGTGTACAGTCATTTTGAGGTACATGAGGAAGTTTGCTTGTAAAATTCTAGGCACAGGTTCTAGTCTCAGCAAGATGATTCAGTGGCATGACAGACGAATCCTTGGAGCACCTGCTGTGAATCTGCCCAGCGATGACGGACTGACGTAAATCAAATCTAAAGGGAAGAATGTAATGAACTGGGAGTCCGAACCTGTCGGCAGAGCATCAGAGCAGAATTAACCCAGAAACAACGGCTCTAAATATCTATTTGACGAAATGTACTCACCTAGCCTACACAAGGTTCAGGCCTAGAAGCGGCCATTTAGGGAGCCCAGCCTGAGAAATAACTACTTGTTACACCCACGCTTGGCATCCCTTCGGATTGGTAATATACAAACACATTGCTGTTTACTTTTATGAAGGTGTTTTAGACATTCGATTGGAAGTTTACACATACATTTGTAACATGCTTTTATATTACATTTAGTTAATTTATAATACGGAGAGAGTTCTTGGTGGACTACTCTCGACACCCTTTTATCTTTTTCCCACACTTGTTTATGTAATAATATTGCTGCTAGCATCTAAAGGCACTTGAAAATTATCCGAATCTTACATATTTATCTAAAAACTTGTTTTTTATATAAAAACTTGCTTTTACTACAAATGTTGTGTACTTTTTAATGTGGATGCCCCTCTTTGCACATTTGTAAAGGTTTTTGTTTTTTTATAACCATATAAATAAAGATAACATTTGCAGTGGATTAATAACTCTCCCACTGTGTTCTCTGTGCAACCTAAAAACGACACATTTCAATCCCAGCATGATTGACTCGGCCTTCTATCCTTCTGACTCCTTCTGAGATCAATCCATTGAGTGTCATGAAGTTTGGTGTTAAAACAATTTCCTCAATGCTCTTGTCAACAGATATTTCCAGTTTTCACGTAGCTGCTGTTAACAGATATTTCTATTTTCTATCACACCCTGTAAGAAGTATTTCCATTTTAAAATTGGTGGTTTAGGTAGATAGTTTTCGTTTTATCATGTGCCAGACAATTTTATTTTGCTAGTCTGCACATTGACCAGTACGCAGACATTGCCAGTCCTTTATTACCCAGTTTACGAATTGTCAATCCAGGCATTGATGATTTTGTCATTTTGCTAGCGATTTCTGATTAGGACCCGTGAAGACCGAAAAGCCTTAGTACATCTGGCCCTAAATGTTTTGTGAATTTTCAGCATCATTCACATTGCCTGCCCTTGCCTAATTACAACATATTCCCATTTGCACGTTGACTGTTTTACAACTGGGTACGGTGTTAGCAAGTTAAGGAACCAGACTATAAAATGTGTACACAATGAACACAAGCTTAAGTGTACTTGTGGGAGTCTGTATGTGAAATTCAAGTCACAAGTTCTACTAACAACAAGATGGATCAGAGCATAAACGCATTTCCCACGAGGATCTCTGAGCAAACGGCATAATACAGATTTCAATCCCAACATCGTTGACTCTGCCTTTCATCCTTCTGAAATCAATAAGTTGAGTGATGCAGAGTTTGGTGATTACATTTACTATTAAAACAGTCTCCTCAATGCTCTTAAAAATAGATATATTTGGTATTCACATTGCTCCTGTAAAAAACATATTTCTATTTTTCACAACACCCCACTAATGAAGTATTTCCATTTTCACTCTGGTGGTTTAGGTAGATAATGTAATTTGTTTATCCTAAGCAAGACAGATTTTGCTAGTTTGGGCATTGCTCAATAGTTAGGCATTGTCAGTTCCTCATTACCCAGTGTCTGAATTGTAATTTTCTGACATTGATGATTCTGTCATGCTGGCAAGAAATTTTGGTCAAACCCAGTAGATTTATCTTGCCCCCTGGTAGTACCAAGTTTAAGTTTGCTGTAGAAAAAATAAACCGGTATCCTGTGACTGTCCCTACAAAGGGTCCATATTAAGAACATATAACATTTTCCAGAGATGAACAGGTTAGATTTTTGGGTTCTTCAGAAAATACACAAGACATCTGGACTGGACGGTTATATGTGATTTAACAGAAAAGAAAAAAATGATGAAATGCCATTTATATCAGTGTTTTACTTCAGGGGGCATTATTTCAGATGCATATCGTTTGCATTGTCAAACAGATACTTCCCTTTCTACCCCTTAACTCAATGCATCTCTGAACTGAAGTATTTTCTACCCTTAAACTCCACCCATTCATAAACCCTCAAAACCTCTTTCTATGCCTAATCCCGACCCAGCCCTGAACCCTCAAAACCCTTCACCACCCCTAAACACCATTCATCCCTGTCCTCAAAAAATCCCTCACCACCCTTAACTCCACCCAATCTCTGAATCCTAAAAACCCCAATCTAAACACCAACCAGCCTTAAACCCGTAAAACTCCTCACCGACCTAAGCATCATCTAGTCCTAAACCCTAAACATCTTTCTGCCAATAAAGTCCACCAATCCCTGACTTCTAAAACTCCTAACCACCCCACAAACTCCACCCATTGATGAATCCTAAAAAATGGTCACAACCCTTAAACTGTACCCATCACTGAACCTTAAAAACCATCACCACTCCTAAACTCTGTCCATCGGGGCACCAGGGAGCTTAGCCCCAGGATGGCCACTTCCTAGACTGGCTCCCCCATCTGAAAAATAAATCTTTCTTGTCGCTTGAGGCCCCAGGAGGTCTACTGCGCCCATGCCTCGTGGATTACTTCGAGCCTGGGCTTGACGCCTTGGCCAGTGCTGTGTGCTGACATGTTGGACCCCTGTTCTGGATCCTCGCAGCAGGACTCTCATGAGTTCTGCTGCAGTGTTCCCCGTAATACCATCCTGTGGATGGGCCCCATAAGGGAAGGGAGGAGGCAGCTGGGACCAGGTGTCGCCTTTGTGGCAACTGTGTGTCAAACTGCAGCCCGGGGGATTTGCAGCACTGCTGGGGGGATGGCCCTGGTTGGCACCACCACCACCAGCCCCAAGGGTGGGCCCCACGAAAGAAGTGAGGAGGCCGTTGAGCCCAGGTGACTCATCTGGGACAGCTGTAGCCATGTATACAAAAAGAGGGAGGGTGATCAAATTTGATCAGGAGGGCAGAAGTACCACTCAAGGGGAGTGGAAGATCCAGCCGCAGTCCATGCCCTAAGAGAGTATGTATCAAGAAAGATGGACTAGGCTGTTCTGGTAAGGGTTAGTGTTAGTGTGCTGGTCACAAGGATGTGGGGACGTGGTGGTTGACGTATGCAAGCCTACCACTGGGTATCCATTGTGTTGGATATAATGGCCTCACACACCTTTGCAGGTGTCATGCTTCATCATAGGCAATGCTCCTCGTCGGGTAGGCGGTGCAATCCCCGACGGGCAACACCTCAAAGAGGGGCTCTTTGGCGGAGATTTTTTATCCAACTGCCTGTGGGTGAAGTGCGGGTGGGGGGCCAAGGGTTTGTAGACAGAACAGTGAATTAAAATGAAGCAAAGGGTACCAGAAACAACTTTATTGGGCGGTCACTTTCTTCAATTAAAAACGGAGCTAGTCTGGGTTTGCTGGAAATTAATGTTTCCTGGCTCTGGACTAGACTAAGAAGTGTAAAAATCGGTCAACATGTTTCTCGCTTTGGTACATTGACACGCGATTTACAGGACCTATATGGTGGAGTCTACAAACAATCAAGCCTATGTCAGTATCATATGCTCATTACCGGTTGTGGGAATGTAGTGCCTCTGTTGCACTGTTCCTTGCCTAGAGTGGGGACCAAAAGAGGCTGGTTAAAGGGCATATGTGGTAGAGTACCCACAATACTAGTGACCAGGTGCACACAACGTGACATGCTAAAATGTGAGTTGCACTAGCATGTGTGAGGAAACAGGTGAGTGCTCACCACAATGAGTAAAAAGAGTAACATGCTCTTGTGGAATCGCACGCTTAAAAACAAAGCGAGCAGTGAAAACATAAGTACGGATATATGAAAATAAATAAAAACAATGCAGCAGCATTCCGGTTGTTCCCAAATGGGGACCCCAACTCACCTAAGGGTCAAGATTTATATGCCACATCAATGCCCGGCGGGTGGTACATCAGGGATGAGGCCTCTGTGTCTAAGGCTGAACATATCGGAGATAAAGTAGGGTTGAGGTAGAAAGTACGGCACGTAACAAACCGTAATCTACTCCCCTCTGTAGTGTTTCATAGCTCATGTTCTGGTAGGATGGGATGTGGGTTTGATAGCTGTGATTAGGGCCCGTTAAATGTATTTGTGACCTCTTCCCCTTCTCAAGTGTTCCATAACTGTTTGTCTGGTAGGGGGGCGGGAGGGGGTGGGTCGTGGGGGTGGGTGGGAAAGAAGAATGCAGGCTAGTTGGTTGTGTTTAAAGCCCATTCGTTATACCGATATTATGATGAGGTCTGGTTTACTCTTAATGTGGTCTGCGCTTAATGTGCGGGAGAGCGGGTGGGTGGCCGCACACCTGGTGCACAAGTGTGTTTCACAATTTTGGTAGCGTTTATTATTATTAAAAAAGGGTTGTTTTTGGACCGGGGAGTCCTTGTTGTATGACAGCCATTGTTAGCGGGTCCCCGGCAATGGTTGCCCCGAATATGACCATGGGTGCCGACCAAACCTGCCATATCCCTAACAGAACCCAAGTATAGCGCATTCACCCGCTGCTTCGCATGACCTGCGTCTACAAGTGCGGGTGCCAGGCCAGTTAAAAGAGGCAGCAGTGAAGTTCATGATCACGAGGCGTGGAGGGCGCCGTACCTAACCTCGTCCAAGGTGGGGGCACTCACCTCAAGATTCCTGTGTCCGTGACGTTTGTCCTACCCCTCTCCGCTGGGATCGGGTAGATGGGGTAGGACGTTGTCAGCCTACATTATATTGTGACCCAGGCGTGGCCATACTGGTGAAAGTCACGTAGCCTGCAGGTCATGTGGTTCTTGTTGAAGGAGTGGCGGCCATCTTGTAATGGTCTATTGGAGCGGACAAGGGTTGACGCTCCACGTGAGGAAGGTCGATCGATAACATCCTAGCAATGCCAAATCGTGCGGGATTAATAATTAATCAGAGTAAGTCAAGTGAAGGCTTCTTGTCATTTAATTGCATTGCTTAATCGGCGCTTAACAGAATACCTTATTATGGGGACCACCTCGTTTGGGAAAAGGGGCCCTACCCAAGTGAACGAAGTGGATGTCTCAACTATGGGTCTAAGTAGGTTATGGGGCGAACCATGCCAACCCCTAGAGTTTCACTGGCGCTGCCGGTCATGATAAGGCATGATAAGGCAGGTCACGTGGTTTGGTCGGTTCGAGAGGTGGCCATTTCGTAGTGATTATGTGGTTGGTGTCAGGAGAAGGTGTACACAGCGTAGGACGCTTTCATCCAGAAGGCCCTGGTTGGGGCATGGTGTGCTTGAGTATTGCCTATGTCCCACCCTCCAGGAGTTCTGTGTGGGGCGATGGGTGTGTATTGTTGTGCAAGGGGACCAGAACTATGTCGGTGGTTAGAGGGAACTCCAGGTAATATCTTCATTCAAACCTCTTTTATCTGTGGCCAATCGGAGTATCCACCGTTGTTCCTTCAAGAATAGGTTCTGTTTGGGGCAATTCGGGCTGGCCTCCAGTATTAACCACTTGAGTGAGTCAGCAGTGTGGTTATTGTCAATGAAATGCCTACACATTTTGGTGTTGCTCTTTTTGCAGCGAAAGTTGCTGCGATGTTCAGTAATGCGTGTTTTTATGGGACGTGAGGTCATTCCCACATATTGGAGTTCACATGGGCATAGTAGTAGATATATGCAGTTGGATGTGTTGCAATTAGTGTGCCCCCTTAACTCCCACTTGAAGGACTCTGTCAGCTGTACAGTCTTGTGTATAGAAGTGTATGGGCATGCGCTGCAAGAACCACAGGGGTAGTGCCCTTTCACCGGTGGTAGTTGCCACAGGGTGGACTGGGAGGTTTTGTTCAGTGTCCTCGGTCTGGTCTTGATCAGTATGTCTTTCACATTCTTAGATCTCTTGCATGCGGACCTAGGGAGTTCGAGAGAGAGATCACCGGTGTTCAGAATTTGCCAGTGGCGTTTGATGATGCTCTTAACTTTTGATGATGCTGGCGTGAAAGTGGTTACACATGTCATGGGTTCGTTTTCCTTAGGGGTTTTCACCCTGTGTTCCAGGAGTGCCTCTCTGTGATTGTTCTTGGCTCTTTTCTGGGCTTTTGCTATATCCCTGCATGGATACCCCCTATCAGACAGGTTCCTAGATAAGATGGCGGATTGGTTCGTGTATTCGGAGAGGCTACTACAATTTTGCCTTACACTCAGGAACTGCCCAAATGGTAGGGTGGTGCGTAGGGCTTTAGGGTGGTGGCTGGTAAAGTGGAGCAGGCTATTGCGGTCAGTGGGTTTCCTGAACATGGTGGTACTGAGGTGACCTTCCGTTAGCTTGATAGTCAGGTCCAGGAAGGAGATCTGTGTGTCAGAGACTGTCATAGTGAAATGCAGGTAGGGATTGAGTGTATTAACCCAATCAAAGAAAGCCTTATAGGAGTCGGTAGTGCCTGTCCAAAAGATCAAGATGTCGTCGATGAACCTCTTCCACAATTTGATGTTGTTGTGGTAAGGGTTCATCTGGTGGTGTATAAATTTACCCTCGAAATCAGCCATGTACAAACAGGCCACCGAGGCAAAAGTGCTGCCCATCGAGGTGCCCTGCGTTTGATGGTAATGTCTCCCCTTGAACTCGAAGTAATTCTCTGTCAGCGCTAAGGTAGCGCATTCCATTATGAATGCGGGCGGTGTATTTGAACACCAGACCTCGTTATTGAGAATTTCTTCTATCACCCGTGGGTGGCCCTCTGTGGGATGTTGGTGTAGAGGGCCTCCACATCCAAGGTGATGAGAAAGTCAATCTGGGTGCTGTCCTGGAAGTTGTCTAGAAGACGTAGGACATCAGTCATGTCCTGTATGTAGGAGGGTATGCGTTTGACCAAGGGCTGGAGGAAGTGGTCACAGAATTGTGAGAGTGGTTCAAGTACTGAATCGATACCCGAGACTATCGGGCGTCCGAGTACTGGGGTGGTCTCCTTGTGGATCTTAGGGAGTATGTAGAAATAGGGGACCCTGGGGTCCTTCTTTACCAGGAATTCCGCTTCTTTTCTACTGATCCACTCCTCGCATTCTGCAGACTCAATCAGGCCTGAGATAGTGCATTTCAGGCGCTCAGTGGGGTCGGCGGGAATACGTGTATAGTACCACCCATCCCCCAGTTGTCTGAGGCATTCTGTGCCATAATCATCGGTGTTCATGAGGACAGTAGCACCTGTTTGATGGTGATCGTCGGGTCGTTGGCTAGGGACTCTAGTGTCTGCATCTCTGTTTTTGAGATGTTCTGATGGTTGTGCTGATAGTTCAAGGTCTTAATTTCTTTGAGCACAGCCTGTTCATATGTGAGGATCTCGTTGGGGATCATCCCACTATGGGGGGTGAAGGTGGAGGGAATGTGTAGGCCGGAGTCCTTAATTGTCTCATTTTGCCTCCCTTCGCACATTTGTTGGAAGTGGTCTATCTTAGGTGTTGATACAAAACCGAGGCCCTTCTGTAAGACTTGTTCCTCTTCCTTAGGCAGTTGGCGAGCCGAGAGGTTGACCACCAAGCTTATTTGCGTGCCGTCCTACTCCTTGTGTCCATCCCCTGTGCAGGTGTTTCTTCCCACTGCACTCTTTTCTCGGGTATGTTTCCTCACTTGCGCCCAAGCCCTCTGCCCCAACCTCTGTCAAAAAAAAAGGTTGTTTACCACCTAGTGGGGCAAATTGGGGTGGATACTGGGGGGCATACGGAGGTAGGGCATGTGGGAATTGGGGGTACTGCCAGAATGGTGGCCCCTGGTAGGGGAGGTGCTGGTAGACCTGATGTCCACGTCTACCGCCTCGTTTGCCCCTACACAACCATCTAGCCTGCATTCTCCTTTCCCACCCACCCCCACTACCCACCCCCTCCCGGCCCCGCTACCAGACAAACAGTTATGGAACACTTGAGAAGGGGAGGAGGTCACAAATACATTTAACGGGCCCTAATCATAGCTATCAAACCCACATCCCATCCTACCAGAACAAGAGCTTTGAAACACTACAGAGGGGAGTAGATTACGATTTGTTACGTGCCGTACTTTCTACCTCAACCCTACTTTATCTCCGATATGTTCAGCCTTAGACACAGAGGCCTCATCCCTGATGTATGACCCGCCGGGCATTGATGTTGCATATAAATCTTGACCCTTAGGTGAGTTGGGGTCTCCATTTGGGAACAACCGGAATGCTGCTGCATTGTTTTTATCTATTTTCATATATCTGTACCTATGTTTTCACTGCTCGCTTTGTTTTTAAGCGTGCAATTCCACAAGAGCATGTTACTCCTTTTACTCATTGTGGTGAGCACTCACCTGTTTCCTCACACATGCTAGTTCAACTCACATTTTTGCATGTCACGTTATGTGCACCTGGTCACTAGTATTGCCACATATGCCCTTTAACAAGCCTCTTTTGTTCCCCACTCTAGGCAAGGAACAGTGCAACAGAGGTACTACATTCCCACAACCTGTAATGTGGACTCCACCATATAGGTCCTGATGAATCGCGTGTCAATGTACCAAAGCGAGAAACATGTTGACCGATTTTAACACTTCTTAGTCTAGTCCAGAGCCAGGAAACATTAATTTCCAGCAAACCCAGACTAGCTCCCGTTTTTAATTGAAGCAAGGGACCGCCCGAATAAAGTTGTTTCTGGTACCCTTTGCTTCATTTTAATTCACTGTTCTGTCTACAACCCCTTGGCCCCACACCCACACTTCACCCACAGGCAGTTGGCTAAAAATATCTCTGCCAAAGAGCCCCTCTTTGAGGTGTTGCCCATCGGGGATTGCACCGCCTACCCGATCAGGAGCATTGCCTATGATGAAGCATGACACCTGCAAAGGTGTGTGAGGCCATTATATCCAACACAATGGATCCCAGTGGTAGGCTTGCATACGTCAACCACCACGTCCCCACATCCTTGCGACCAGCACACTAACACTAACCCTTACCAGGAACCCCCTAGTCCATCTTTCTTGATACATATTTTCTTAGGGCATGGACTGCGGCTGGACCTTCCACTCCCCTTGAGTGGTACTTCTGCCCTCCTGATCAAATTTGATCACCGTCCCTCTTTTTCTATACATTCCTAGCACGGCTAACCACCGTGGGAGTTGTTTTTCGGCGGGTAAGACCGGTTCTATCCCCACACTGTTCCTTCTACTAACCTTGAGAAGGTTCGCATACCACTCAAACTGGGTGGTTCCACCCCTACACCATCTTTTTAGCTTTTCCTTGATCTTTCTTGAGAATACGCCTTTCCTCTCGACTCCCCTTAAGCCACCACAAGATGGATGGCCAGGGTCTGAGTTTCGGGGAAGAAGATGCAGCAGCCATTCTGAGAACACCATCAATCCTTGGCATAGAGGTAGATACGGCTACAGGAAGCAACACTGCTGATTGGCAAGCCCTTTCCGATTTGAAAAGGGAATGGGTAAGAATTACTCTACATGGCCCGCTAATTGCCGAGTATTTCAAGGCCAAAATTGCACCTAATGGTCTTATTGTGAAGAACTTCCCTAGGATTTTCTGGGAGGACGGACAATTCAAAATTGAATGGTCCCAGATTTCATGGAAATGTACCCATGACCTCCTCATCCTTATTGTGAACACGACTAAACGCCTAGCAGACGAACTACTGAGCTGGATTCAAGCCGCTGAGAGTGCGCTCAAAACGGCCGCCCCCAACCCAGGTTTCAAAACCAAACTGGCAGAGCTGAACAAAGAGCTGGCTGAACATAAGGACTACCTTATGAACCAGAAGATAACCAAACTACAAAAAGATATAAAACGCTTCTCTAAAGAGAATGTTTATCCATACTTAAAAGAGGACTATATCCCACCAGGTACAAGCTATCTCTCTGACTCTAGAGCAACCTCATCCAGAAGGGGTTCCAACAGTGGGAGTGACTCCAGCTGAGAGGACTGGCAACCACAACAACAACGTAGGGGCAAACGAGGAGGTAGACATAGACATCAGGTCTACCAGCACCTCCCCTACCAGGGGCCACCATTCTGGCAGTACCCCCAATTCCCACATGCCCTACCTCCGTATACCCCCCAGTATCCACCCCAATTTGCCCCACAAGATGGTAACCATCCTTTTTTAGACAGAGGTTGGGGCAGAGGGCGCGGGCGCAAGCGAGGAAACATACCCGAGAAAAGAGTGCAGTGGGAAGAAACACCTGCACAGGGGATGGACACCTGGAGCAGGACGGCACGCAAATAAGCTTGGTGGTCAACCTCTCGGCTCGCCAACTGACTAAGGAAGAGGAACAAGTCTTACAGAAGGGCCTCGGTTTTGTACCAACCCCTAAGATAAACAACTTCCAACAAATATGCGAGTTAAAGAAGTTCTTTCGCAAAATAAGACTCGGGGCCTTTTTTGAAGGGAGGCAAAATGAGACAATTGAGGACTCCAGCCTACACAATCCCTCCACCTTCACCCCCCATAGTGGAATGATCCCCAACGAGATCCTCACATATGAACAGGCTGTGCTCAAAGAAATTAAGACCTTGAACTATCAGCACAACCATCAGAACATCTCAAAAACAGAGATGCAGACACTAGAGTCCCTAGCCAACGACCCGATGATCACCATCAAACAGGCTGACAAGGGAGGTGCTACTGTCCTCATGAACACCGATGATTATGACACAGAATGCGTCAGACAACTGGGGAATGGGCGGTACTATACACGTATTCCCGCCGACCCCACTGAGCACCTGAAATGCACTATCTCAGGCCTGATTGAGTCTGCAGAATGCGAGGAGTGGATCAGTAGAAAAGAAACAGAATTCCTGGTAAAGAAGGACCCCAGGGTCCCCTATTTCTACATACTCCCTAAGATCCACAAGGAGACCACCCCAGTACCCGGATGCCCGATAGTCTCGGGTATCGATTCCGTACTTGAACCACTCTCACAATTCTGTGACTTCTTCCTCCAGCCCTTGGTCAAACGCATACCCTCCTACATACAGGACACGACTGATGTCCTACGTCTTCTAGACAACTTCCAGGACAGCACCCAGATTGACTGTCTCATCACCAACATCCCACAGAGGGCCGCACTAGGGATGATAGAAGAAATTCTCAATAACGAGGTCTGGTGTTCAAATACACCGCCCGCATTCATAATGGAATGCGCTAACTTAGCGCTGACAGAGAATTACTTCGAGTTCAAGTGGAGACATTACCATCAAAAGCAGGGCACCTCGATGGGCAGCACTTTTGCCCCGTCGGTGGCCTGTTTGTACATGGCTGATTTCAAGGGTAAATTTATACACCACCAGATGAACTCTTTCCACAACAACATCAAATTGTGGAAGAGGTTCATCGACGACATCTTGATCTTCTGGACAGGCACCACCGACTCCTATAAGTCTTTCTTTGATTGGGTTAATACACTCAATCCCTACCTGCATTTCACTATGACAGTCTCTGACACACAGATCTCCTTCCTGGACCTGACTATCAAGCTAACGGAAGGTCAACTCAGTACCACCATGTTCAGGAAATCCACTGACCGCAATAGCCTGCTCCACTTTACCAGCCACCACCCTAAAGCCCTACGTACCAACCTACCATTTGGGCAGTTCCTGAGAGTAAGGCAAAATTGTAGTAGTCTCTCCGAATACACGAACCAATCCGCCATCTTATCTAGGAACCTGTCTGATAGGGGGTATCCATGCAGGGATATAGCAAAAGCCCAGAAAAGAGCCAAGAACAATCACAGAGAGGCACTCCTGGAACACAGGGTGAAAACCCCTAGGGAAAACGAACCCATGACATGTGTAACCACTTTCACGCCAGCATCATCAAAAGTTAAGAGCATCATCAAATGCCACTGGCAAATTCTGAACACCGGTGATCTCTCTCTCCAATTCCCTAAGTTCGCATTCAAGAGATCTAAGAATGTGAAAGACATACTGAACCAGACCAGACCGAGGACACTGAACAAAACCTCCCAGTCCAACCTGTGGCAACTACCACCGGTGAAAGGGCACCACCCCTGTGGTTCTTGCAGCGCATGCCCATACACTTCTATACACAAGACTGTACAGCTGACAGAGTCCTTCAAGTGGGAGTTAAGGGGGCACACTAATTGCAACACATCCAACTGCATATATCTACTACTATGCCCATGTGGACTCCAATATGTGGGAATGACCTCATGTCCCATAAAAACACGCATTACTGAACTTCGCAGCAACTTTCGCTGCAAAAAGAGCAACACCAAAATGTGTAGGCATTTCATTGACAATAACCACTCTGCTGACTCACTCAAGTGGTTAGTACTGGAGGCTAGCCCGAATTGCCCCAAACAGAACCTATTTTTGAAGGAACAACGGTGGATACACCGATTGGCCACTGACAAAAGAGGTTTGAATGAAGATATTCCCTGGAGTTCCCTCTAACCACTGACATAGTTCTGGTCCCCTTGCACAACAATACACACCCATCGCCCCACACAGAACTCCTGGAGGGTGGGACATAGGCAATAATCAAGCACACCACGACCCAACCAGGGCCTTCTGGATGAAAGCGTCCTACGCTGTGTACACCTTCTCCTGACACCAACCACATAATCACTACAAAATGGCCACCTCTTGAACCGCCCAAACCACGTGACCTGCCTTATGAACGGCAGCGCCAGTGAGACTCTAGGCATTAGCATGGTTCGCCCCATAACCTACCTAGACCCATAGTTGAGACATCCACTTCGTTTACTTGGGTAGGGCCCCTTTTCCCAAACGAGGTGTTCCCCATGATAAGGTATTCTGTTAAGCGCCGATTAAGCAATGCAATTAACTGGCAAGAAGCCTTCACTTGACTTACTCTGATTAATTATTAATCCCGCACGATTTGGCATTGCTAGGATGTTATCGATCGACCTTCCTCACGTGGAGCGTCAACCCTTGTCCGCTCCAATAGACCATTACAAGATGGCCGCCACTCCTTCAACAAGAACCACGTGACCTGCGGGCCACGTGACTTTCACCGGTATGGCCACGCCTCGATAACAATATAATGGAGGCTGACAACGCCCTACCCTATCTACCCGATCCCGGCGGAGAGGGGTAGGACAAACGTCACGGACACAGGAGACTTGAGGTGAGTGTCCCCACCTTGGACGAGGTTAGGCACGGTGCCCTCCACGCCTTTTGACCACGAACTTCACTGCTGCCTCTTTTAAATGGCCTGGCACCCGCACTTGTAGACGCGGGTCATGCAAAGCAGCGGGTGAATGCGCTATACTAGGGTTCGGGTAGGGATATGGCAGGTTTGTCCGGCGCCCTTGGTCGTATTCAGGGCAACCATTGCCGGGGACCCGCTAACAATGGCTGTCATATAACAAGCACACCCGGTCCAAAAAGGACCATTTTTTAATAATAATAAACGCTACCAAAATTGTGAAACACACTCGTGCACCAGGTGTGCGGCCACCCACCCACTCACCCGCACATTAAGCGCAAACCACATTAAGAGTAAACCAGATCTCATCATATTATCGGCATAAAGAATGGGCTTTAAACACAACCATCTAGCCTGCATTCTCCTTTCCCACCCACCCCCACTACCCACCCCCTCCCGCCCCCACTACCAGACAAACAGTTATGGAACACTTGAGAAGGGGAGGAGGTCACAAATACATTTAACGGGCCCTAATCACAGCTATCAAACCCACATCCCATCCTACCAGAACAAGAGCTATGAAACACTACAGAGGGGAGAAGATTACGATTTGTTACGTGCCGTACTTTCTACCTCAACCCTACTTTATCTCCGATATGTTCAGCCTTAGACACAGAGGCCTCATCCCTGATGTACGACCGGCCGGGCATTGATGTTGCATATAAATCTTGACCCTTAGGTGAGTTGGGGTCCCCATTTGGGAACAACCGGAATGCTGCTGCATTGTTTTTATTTATTTTCATATATCTGTACCTATGTTTTCACTGCTCGCTTTGTTTTTAAGCGTGCGATTCCACAAGAGCATGTTACTTTTTTTACTCATTGTGGTGAGCACTCACCTGTTTCCTCACACATGCTAGTGCAACTCACATTTTAGCATGTCAGGTTGTGTGCACCTGGTCACTAGTATTGTGGGTACTATGCCACATATGCCCTTTAACCAACCTCTTTTGTTCCCCACTCTAGGCAAGGAACAGTGCAACAGAGGTACTACATTCCCACAACCGGTAATGAGCATATGATACTAACATAGGCTTGATTGTTTGTAGACTCCACCATATAGGTCCTGATGAATCGCGTGTCAATGTACCAAAGCGAGAAACATGTTGACCGATTTTTACACTTCTTAGTCTAGTCCAGAGCCAGAAAACATTCATTTCCAGCAAACCCAGACTAGCTCCCGTTTTTAATTGAAGCAAGGGACAGCCCGAATAAAGTTGTTTCTGGGACCATTTGCTTCAATTTAATTCAATGTTCTTTCTACAACCCCTTGGCCCCACGCCCGCACTTCACCCACAGGCAGTTGGATAAAAAGATCTCCGCCAAAGAGCCCCTCTTTGAGGTGTTGCCCGTCAGGGATTGCACCGCCTACCTGACGAGGAGCATTGTCTATGATGAAGCATGACACCTGCAAAGGTGTGTGAGGCCATTATATCCAACACAATGGATACCCAGTGGTAGGCTTGCATACGTCAATCACCACGTCCCCACATCCTTGTGACCAGCACACTAACACTAACCCTTACCAGGAACAGCCTAGTCCATCTTTCTTGATACATACAGCTGTAGCCATGTCATAAGCTGCAGCCCCGGGGAATTTGCAATGCTTCTGGGGGGAAGGCCCTGGACAGCCCCATTACATGTGGAACACTGGGGGGTTATTCTCTTCCCACCTCCCCAACTCGGATGCTTAGTGGAGTGGGCGTATCACTGGCCTCATGGCCCGGTTTGCTCATGTCCCTGATGGAGCAGGGGTTTTCAAAAGGAACCCTGCTCGAATTGATACCCCCATAATACGTACTAACAGTAAGTAGTAATAGAAACTAACATGCACCTTACACCAACATAAGGGAAATAGCTTTGTGCATGTATGCACTAATGTGAAATGATATATGAAAGAACTAAAATGTATTTGCAATAAGCTTTGAAAGAAACGAGAAATAATGCATGAATAGGCCACATGTGCATTTCGTAGTTTGCATCTTGCTTTGAAAAAATAAATTACGCCACTTTTAGCTTAAAGCTTATGCTAGGTAACATTAATAAGGAATAGTTCAAAGGTGGGTGGTAAACAGTAAAAAACGCACTATCATATAATTAATGAATTTTCATTTTCCATTTGCTATAGTAAGCTGGATGAAACACCAAGTTCCTTAAATTAGCAGAATAAGGGAGGGGTGAACAAAGGAGTGAATATGATCTGTCAGAGGCAAGACAGACACGCTGTGCACAGCAGAAGAGACGTACGGGTTTAAGGCCAATGTGATGATAGTCTGCCAAGTGATGTGACCAACCTTGGGACCAGAGACTGATTCCATGGACGATGCTAAAATTCATGAATCAAAAATGTTTTAATGTATCTTGTGTAGAAATAGTGAGAACGAGTCGAGAACCAAGCCATGAGAAAGGATATAGAACAATAAAATGACAAAATTGTAGGTGAAGTCACAGTGGTGTGACAACACCACCTCCCAAACCCAACAATCCCCTGTCGAGTTTCCTAAAATGTTTAAAATAATGTGGGGCGCACATGTAGGTTTTATGGTATAACTGGGGTGCCTTTAGAGGTGTGGGTATGGCTTGCGGGTAGGAAGAGAAGACGGGTGAATGCGTTGCTGATCGTCGGTTTGCAGAGAGGCCTAGCTGTTCCTATCCCTATCCTACTCCTGGGGTCTGAAATCTTTGTTCCCTGATTCTATTTCGGGGAACCTCCACCTTCACCTTGGCCAAGGGGGTGGTTTTCCACAGACGGTTAGATTTGTATCATTCTGACTCATTCTTGCAAATTACTTGCAAATGTATTTGTCTCTGAAACTTTTGTATCTTCACCTATCCACTCCGTCATAGGTACATTGATACGTAATATTTTAGATGAAACTATTGTCTCTTCATCTATCCCCTCCGTTAGGTGTATTTTGTTTCACATTTGATTTTGCTGAAACTTTTGTCTCTTAATCTATCCACTCCTTCATGCATAATGTCATTGCCTGTATGATGAGTTTGTATTCATTTGAAGTTGCTGATGTTTTCTCTCCCTTTGGCAATTTCATTATTTGCATTTTGTGACTGTATGCATTGAGCATTTGCAATAATTTGAGATAAAGCTTTATTAACTTTACTGAGAGTCTGTGATTATTTAGGTGACTGAATTGTTAGCTAGAGAGTATTATCATTACTATCAACCATTCAACTAATTGGTTCATCGACCAAGTAGAAGGAAAATTGATGTATGAGTATTTTATGATGTCACACATGGATTTTAGAATTAAAAGAATTGAACGTATATAAATTGACCCCAGCACATCAGGGATTTGGGTGAATGTGTATGGGCCATTGTTCTGTGATATTAATGAGTATTGATCCCTGATCAGGTATTATCCTCGTGCTGGATCACCCCTGCCCTCCTTTAGAGGTGCTGGGATAAGGCGGAACCCAGAGGCTTTCAGAAGATTGCCACCTGCCAAGGGGAGAACACCTCATCTGTCTCCTTGCAAGTAGCTCCTGACGCCTTGTGGGCTCTCTTGGCACTTAATGGATTAATTTGTGTACACTGTGTGAAGCCTAGGTCGTGACCACTTCTAACCTCATCTGCCATCTAAGACACCAGTGAGTCTTCTCGTGCACTCCAGGCCCATGAGGCTACCTGTGTTGGGGTGACATGGGACTCTTTTACACAGCAATGTGCGGTCCTCGCTCATCATAGGTAAACAGATCCCCAGGCAATCCAAGCTGCCCTTCAAGCGAAAACAGCAGACACATGCGATGGACTCGGCCGAAGTCTCATGCACACTTAAAGAGGTGCCTCCTGCTGCAAGAGCGCTGGGCCCAGATATATAAGAAATGCTATTTGATGTCAAGTACTGTCTCCCATTTATACCAAAATAGACTCATTGACTCGTAGAATGGACCATATGGGGGAGAGAGTGGACAAGCATGCTGCACTTCTTGATCATCTGGAAATGCATACCTCAGACATTGAAGACTCCCACATTCCACAAGTGAAAATTCTCTGCACATAGAAATTTGCGAGAGCTCATCAAGCATAAAAAGAACACATTGTGCCTCATTCCAGATGGATTCATCTCCGAATCCTGGGTGTTCCTGAGTCCACAACTGTGGACACGATGGAAACATACGTAGTATTGGCAATTGTGTGGAAATAGGGAAATCTAACATGGTATTATTTGTATTTCTCTTTGCTACAAAACACCATCTATTAATTGTTAGCAAATAAAATGTGCAAGGTAAAAGACAGAAATCACATACCTAATGCTAAATCGAGCCAATTTCAGCTAGCAAAGCTCACAGTCTGGAGCAGGCCGTCTGTAGGTCTCGCCTAGGCAGCGCTTGCACTGTCTCTTCGAGACAAGCTGTATTCAGGATATGGTCATAAAGGGCCAGCCCACTTTCCACCCATCTTTTTAATTGGCTCCTGTCCCTGTCCTTTGTAAATGGTGGCTTTTCATTGGTCAATAGGCTTAGTAGTACCTCCTTAGTAACGCCTTGTCTCTTCTTGTAATCTCCCAAGAGGACACCACATGTGTTGTAATAATGTAATAATGTAAATATGTTTTAATTGCAGCCTCAACATTAATTTTACAAATCGATTCAGGCAGAACACATGCTTTGTCCTAAGCAAGGCTTGCAGTGGTTACTTTACTCACTAGCACAAATTAGGTGCGCTCCCTACACCAGACCTCAAAACAATAGGAAAATGAAGTGCTCCATATACAATTTTATGGAGCACCGGTTTAAAAATAAAAAAAGTAAAGTTCTCACCACGCGCTGGGGACACTGGTGGTGCATAACGCAGGCAGACAGGCCAGCACATCCAGGTAGGTGGGAGGCAGGGATGGAGGTTCCTTGCCACCTCACCACAGTGCCTTAGGGGATCCAACGTCAGGGAACAGCTGGCAGCAGGGCAACAAGCATGAAAGCAATCCAGTGAGTCCTTTAGGCTACCCATCCAGTAGCTGGTAGCAGGGCAACAGCAGAAGAGCAGTCTAGTTGAGTACTTTGTGCAGCACAGGCAGTCCTTCTGACAGAGGTTTGGTCCCAGTTCCAGAAGTGCTCCCTTCATGGGGGTCACAGCCCCTGTACTTATGGTCAGAATGTCTTTGTTCTAGGGGGAACTTCAAACACTGTATAAAAGCGCACAACACCCCCATTCCCATCCCAGGTTCTGGCCACAGACATATCACGGGGGTGGAGACAGTATGGTAGAAGGTAGGGACATTCCTATTCAGATGCAGGTGCAACTCCTCCCAACACTCCAAATGCAGACCAGGCCTATTCAGGTGCAAGGGAAACTCCTCCCGCTACTCTAAATGTAGCCAAGGTCTATCCAGCCTTGCGCTGAGTCACCCAGAAAAGGCAGAACACACCTCAACCCCCTTGTGACTTTCTAGAGTGAATGTACATCCCCTCTCTCCTGTTAGTGAAAACCAGATGGTGAATACACATCCAGACAAGGCATAAAGACACATAAGCACACAAAAATGCCCACTTTTAAAAGTGGCATTTCTAAAATAGTAATGACACATGCGCTTTCACCAATAAGCAGGATTTATCACTGCTTTTCCAAACATACTAAACATGGTCACGCTACCCCTCTCATGTTAGAAATGATCCCTGAAGCACATATCAGGGAATCCCCAATTCAAACCTATAAGAGGGTAGCCTCACAGCAGTGAGAAACCAAATAGTCTGTTTGTTATCAATCAATCAATCAATGCGTTTATAGAGTGCACTACTCATCCATGAGGGTCTTAAGGCGCTAAAGGGGAGGGAGCGGAGTGCTACTACTGATCGAACAGCCAGGTCTTGAGAAGTCTTCTGAAGGTCAGCAGGTCCTGGGTCTGTCGCAGGTGGATGGGGAGGGTGTTCCATGTCTTGACGGCGAGGTGAGAGAATGATATGCTGCTGACGGTCATTTGGTGGATGCGAGGGATGAGGGCGAGGTCAGCGGAGCGAAGATGGCGGTTCGGGGTATAGAAGGTGAGTTGTTTGTTGAGGTATGCTGGTCCGGCATTGTGGAATGCTTTGTGAGCGTGGGTTAGGAACTTCAAGGTGATCCTTTGTTGACAGGGAGCCAGTGCAGGTCTCTCAGGTGGCCAGTGATGTGGCTGTGACGGGGGATGTCGAGAGTGAAGCAAGCGGAGGTGTTCTGTATGCGTTAAGGTCTTCTCTGGAATTTGTCCGTGGGTCCCACGTAAATGGCGTAGCCATAGTCCAACCTGCTGCTGACGAGGGCTTGGGTGACCATCCATCTGTTTCTAGTGGGGATCCATCTGCAGATCTTGCAAAGCATGCAGAGGGCGTTGAAGCAGAAGGAGCCGGCGTTGACTTGATGGGTCATTGAAAGTGTAGAGTCCAGGATGAACCCCAGGTTGCGTGCGTGGTTAGTGGGTGTCAGTGCAGCTCCCAGCGTGGCCGGCCACCAGGAGTCGTCCCATGTGGAGGGGGTGGAGCCAATGATGAGGACCTCCGTTTTGTCAGAGTTCAATTTCAGGCGACTGGTCTCCATCCAATCTGCGACGGTCTTACTTCCTTCGTGGAGGTTGGTTTTGGCGGTGGCCGGATCCTTGGTGAGGGAGAGGATCAGCTGGGCGTCGTCGGTGTACGAGACGGTGTTGAGGTCATGTGAACGGACAATGTTGGTGAGCGGTGCCATGTAGACGTTAAGGAGGGTAGGGCTAAGGGATGATCCTTGGGGTACGCCGCAGGTAATCTTGGAGGCTTTGGATCGGATTGGGGGAGGCAGACTCTATGGGTTCTGCCGGTGCGGAAGGAGGGGATCCAGTCCAGGTTTTGTTCACAGATCCTTGCGCCATGGAGGCGTGCGCGTAGGGTGTGGTGGCAGATGGTGTTTAAGGCAACCGAGAGATCAAGGGGGATGAGGGCCGCAGTTTTGTCGTTGTCCAGCAGGGCCCTGATGTCGTCGGTGGCAGCTATGAGGTGCGGTTTCAGTGCTGTGGTTGCTGCGGAAGCCGGATTGGGACGAGTCAAGGATGTTGTTCTCTTCTAGGAAGTGGGGTAATTGCCTGTTGACAGTATTCTTTATGACTTTCGCTGGGAACGGGAGCAGGCAGATGGGCCGGAAGTTCTTGAGGTCCTTTGGGCCCGCCTTGGGTTTCTTGAGTAGGGCGTTGATCTCGGCGGGTCTCCAACTCTCCAGGAAGGTGGCGGGCTCGAAGGAGCTGTTGATGATCTTCCGGAGTTGGGGTGAGATGATGGTGCTCGCATTGTCGAAGATGTGGTGGGGGTAGGGGTCGGATGGTGATCTGGCGTGGATGGTGTTCATGATTTTGATGGTGTCGTCATCGTTGACATGATTTCAGGAGAGCAGGAGGCCGGTGTCGTTGGGAGCGGAGAGTCTGAGGTGTTGGCGTCTGTCGGGGGGTCTGGGTGTTGAAGCTGTTGTGGATGTCTGCGATCTTGCCGTGGAAGAAGGTGTCTAGGGAGTCACAGAGGCCTTGCAATGGGGGAATGTCGTTGAAGCTGGCGAGTTCTTTCATGATGTTGAAGAGCTCTTTGCTGTTGTGCGTGTTGTTGTTAATGCGTTCCTTGAAGGAGGTCCTTTTGGCAGTTCGAATGAGTTGGTGGTGCTTGCGGCTGGCGTTCTTGAGGGCTGCGTGGTTGTCCGGTGTCTGTTCGTGGCGCCACTTCTTCTCAAGTCTTTGGCATGTCTGCTTGGAAGCCTGAAGGTCGAATGTGAACCAGATAGCCCTCCTGTCGGTGAGTCACTTGGAGGGTTTCCTGATCGGTGCGAGAGTGTTGGTGCAGTTGTTATTCCTTTTCCTGAAGTTGCGGGCTGCTGTGTGGGTGTTGGTGGGGTCGGTTTGTGGAACTCGGGCGAAGGTGGTGATCAGCTGGTTTTAGGCGACCTTCTTCCAGCTGCGGTCTGGGATTCGTTGCGGGTGGTTGTGCGTGGTGCGATTCTTGAAGGAGAAGTGGATGCAGCGGGAGTCGGTCCAGTTGCGTTCGGTGGTGTAGCTGAAGGTGATGTGGTTTCTGACTGAAAATATGGAGTTGAGCATGTGTTCGGTGGAGTGGGTGGGTGTCCTGATGAGCTGATCAAATCTGAGGTTGTCGGGGTTGTCGAGCAAGGTGGTGGAGTTGCTGGTGTTGGCATTCTCGAGGTGGCGTGTGTGCTGATGATGTCGGTGATGGAGTCACTGAACTGTGGTCGGGGTCCAGGGGTTCTGTAGACAAGGGTTCCTCTGACGGTGGTGTTGTGATCGATGTGGAAATGCAAGTGTTCAGCCGTGCTGAGGGTGTCTTTGATGCTGGTCGAAATTCTGAGGGTATTCCTGTGGACGATGGCTCTTCCTCCTCCTGGATTGTTGGTACGGTCCCTGCGGCTGATCTTGTAGCCGTCCAGGATGGCTATGGTGATGTCGGGCACCGAGGAGGGGTTCATCCAGGTTTACGTCAAGAATGCGACGTCCGAGGAGGATGAGTCGAGTAGGTCCCAGAGTTTAACGGCGTGCTTGTGGACTGTGCGGGTGTTGAGAGGTATGCATCTGATATGGTTGTGGCCTGCCCTGGTGGGGGGCAGGATGTGCAGGTGTTCGCTAGTTTGTGAAGCTGCAGTTTCAGCAGCTGAAGGGCCCGTTGGTGAACTTCGGGGTTGTCTGGAAGCAGGTGGATGATCAGCCGGCATTAAGTGCACCTAGGATTTTATTTATTTATTTATTTATTAAAGTTTTGTATAGCGCTAGCTGGACCCGAGGGTATCAGAGCGCTTCACAGCAAGTAAGAGGCATCAGACAGACATTGAGGATGGAAAACATGGCAAGGGGCACATGGGCGAGTACAGTCTGTACAATAGCAGCCAAGCGTAAAGCAGGGCGGAAAGTCATAAGCAAGTCAATCAGCTCTGGGGACACCGAGATCATGGAACTTCAAAGTCCAGGTGGAGTTCTAGTATGCTCCAGAACGTTCGAGGAAGAGGACTTTGAGTAACTTCTTGAATTTCGGGAAGGATGCGGTCATTCTGATGTGTGGTGGGATGGAGTTCCAAATCTTGGGAGCATTACCCGCAAAGGATTTGCTAGATGCTGTGAGTTTCTGGGATTTCAGAGGAATGAGTAGGAGCGTGTTGGAGCTTCTGAGGTTTCTAGACTGACCGGCCCTTTTAAGCTTGTTGGCCAGGTATTCAGGTTTGCCTGTATGCAGGGCTTTGTGTGTGAGGCAGGCTGTACGGAAGCTGGCTCGTTGGTCAATAGGGAGCCACTTCAGATCCTTAAGAGCTGGGGTGATGTGCTCATATTTCTTTGTTCCCGTGACCATTCTTGCTGCGGCATTTAGGGTAGAGGTCAGAGGTCGCAGGTGCGATTTGGCTGTTCCAGTCAGAGTGGCAATGCCGTAGTCAATTCTGGAGAGTACCAGAGCCTGCGTGGCCTTACTTCGTAGAGGTGTCGGGTGTTGTGGCGCTCGTGGGGGCCTGGCACTGGGCATGGTCCAGGTGCGGTCGTTGGCACGCCAGCAGCGGCCACCAATAAGAAGGGGAGGTGGGGGGAAGAGCAGTTGGGAGGTGGTTGCGTGGGCAAATGGGCGAGTGAAGGGGGCAGGACGCAGGGGATGCAGCGGCGGGAAGGG
Organism: Lissotriton helveticus; assembly: GCF_964261635.1. Taxonomy (NCBI): domain Eukaryota; kingdom Metazoa; phylum Chordata; class Amphibia; order Caudata; family Salamandridae; genus Lissotriton; species Lissotriton helveticus. The sequence continues at coordinate 826,553,900 of NC_136057.1, forward strand.
GTAGTGAGGGAGCGGACAATGGAAGAAAAAGGGCAGAGAAGGCTGAAAAAGGCAACAAAAACAGCAGAACAGCAACAAAACCAGAACAAAACAGCAGAACAGCAAGAAACGGCAGACAACAGCAGCCAACAGAGGACAGGCATAAAAAGGAAATGGGCATGGAGAGTGGGCATTGAGTCCTGGCAGCGCGAACTCGCGGCAGCAGCGGGCGGAAAACACGGGCACATTCAGGTCGAACTGTGCCAATGGTCAAGGCTTACTACCAGGACATGCCACACAGTTAAGGCACATGGCCTACCTTAGGAGTGACTTATATGTAGTAAAAGGGGAGTTTCGGATCTGGCAACCCCTTTGCTTGCCACGTCACTGTGGCAGGAAACTGCGCGTGCAGGCCCTGCAGCGGCAGAGGCCTGAGACAGGTTTAAAAGGCTACTTCAGTGGATGATAGAAGTAGCGCTGCAAGCCCACTAGTAGCATTTCATTTACAGGCCCTGGGTATATTGGATACCATTTACAAGGTACTTACAGGTAAATTAAATATGCCAAACAGGTGTAGACCAAGCTTACCAAGTTTACAAGAGAGAGCACATGCACTTTAGCTCTGGTCAACAGTGGTAAAGTGCCCAGAGTAACAAAACCAACAACAGGTCAGAAAAAATACAGAAGGAAGGCAATATGTTCTGGGATGACACTGCAAAAAGGGCCAAGTCAAACAAATGCATTATGGGTGGGGTGGATTTACCATATCTTCTGCAGGGTGCAGTACCATATGTGGCCAAAGACGTCCCATGGGGCCTCTATTGGCCACATATGGTACTGCAGCTTACAACATAGCTAGGTAAAAAACACTGCCATTTATATTGACAATAACTCCAACTTTGTAATGTGCAGTACTATATGTGGCCAAAAGAGCTCCCATGGGACCTCTTTTGGCCACATATATGGTACTGCACCCTGCAACATGGCTAGATAAAAAAAACACTGGCATTTATAACTCCAATAACTCCAACAAATGCGAGACTGATTGCATTTCCTAGGGATGAGGGTGGAGGTACAGGATTTGCTCAGGTTGCTGACGAAGTGACAGAGAACGAGTTTGAGAGCAAAGCCCATCTGAAAAGAACAGCATATAGTTCAGAGTGAAGGAGGCAACCCAGAAAGGATGTGGAAGAAAGGAACAAGCTCAGATAAGAAAGCAAAACCACAGTGGCTAAACAGAATAGCGTGCCCCACCCCCCATGAGGAGAGCGGGAGTAGGCACAGGGCACTGGTCGGGGAAGAGTCAGAGACAGAATAAAATAAGAAGCTTCTGGCTAGGATTCGAGCCTCAACAAATTTTCCACATAGGAGAGGGGCTGACCCGGAAATAAGAGATCAAGATAACCTGGTGCTGACCTAACTAAGACATTGGAAAAATGTAATGTTATATGGATTTATAGAGCGCATGGCTGCCTCAGCAACAAGCTGGTACCTTTGCACGCGCATGAGGGGAGCAGTGACCGAGACATATGCTGCACCACTGAACGCACGGGATAGATAGACTGACCCTAAGTTCAGTCTATGGGAAGAGGTGTGGCGCAGCGGCCACGGCGACTGACGCCGGACGCTGGGGATCACAGTTTGATCCCTGGCACCGGCTGCAGGGGTCTGCCCAGCACCATGTTACTCGGGGCAATAGCTTGCTTAATCTTCCCGACGGCCCCCATCGCCGGGAAACCTATGGGTAGCTGTGCGCTTTACAAATACACTATTATTATTATTATTATTATAAGGTACATAATGCCCAGAGAGGAAGGCAGAACCTTTGAGCGGCCATTCTGCCACCTGCTAGCCAACTGAACTGAGGGATAAAACCAGTGTGACAGACCTTGGCCAGAGGAAGTATCCTTCAAATCTGAGCTCACATGGCCATAGCAGAAGTCTGAATCCACATGGAGTAGGAGATCCCTAGTGAAACTTTACCTACATGCAGGAATGCCTAAAAAGATGGGAACATCATGTTAGGGAGAAACCAGTAGAGCTACCCAAAATAAGAATGTACCCACTTCTACAGACTGGCACGTCAGGGACCATCTATTTGCTGTTGGCTCAAATAGATAAAGAAGGGCTGAGGACAAAGTTACTATCATTGCTGCCTGGAAATTGATCTCATGTTTTGAGAAGAACAACCCGGGAATCAATATCAAAAGTAATAAAAGGAATCAAAAAGGAATCAATATCAAAAGTCTGCTCAGGAGTCTTATTGAAGAGCAGACTAACACAGTGTTCGCCCGAGCTCACAGCCCAGCAATTACGCTGACAAACATTGAGCATAGCGTGGCCACATTCAAGTAATTTGGCACCGAATATGGACAACACTGATGGAGATGTATCTTGACCACCCTGATGTAAGAGGGTAGATGGGAGAAACTATGAAGCCAGGGGAGACAATAACTGATTTTCTGGATAGGATGAGGGAACGATGGGAGAAGAGACTGGACAGCTGTGAACTGATATGGGCCCACAGGTCACATTACTTTACAATATTCTCAAAAAGGGGCTGCCCGCCAAGACACAATGCAGATTGGACAGTTTGGTTGGCTTAGACTCCAAACTCTGGCAGGAGATACCAGCCCATAGATTGCATTATCACAAAAAAAAGCAGGAGAAGGATAGAGAAAAGCAGTATCAGGCCCAGAGAGACACTGCTTCATTGGTTCAACACAAATTGAAGAAGACCGCCCTCGAGGGGGCCTGCATTGGCCACAAATGTACAAATGGCACCGATTTTAATGGGTGCCCCCCCCACAAAACCCGTAGGGTTTCAACCTAGCTATAGCGGCAGAGGTCAGGGAGGTTGGCAGGAGCCTGACCCTAGGGAATGTTACTATTGATATAGGATAGGCCACCTGGTGGACAGATGCTGTTTAAAAGCATACCACAAACAGAGATTGATGGGCCAGAGCCAGGCACCACATAATCCACATACACAAATCCAAGCACAGGAAAGCTCAAAAGCACCTTACATTCAGCCACAGGGAAGTCAGTCAACTGCCGCACCACCGCAACATGGATCAGGTAGTTGGACAAATGCATTTTAACAGCAACCACAGACAGGGAGATGTAATTGCCTGGGGATGTAACGCCTTCACACAGAGTCTAAATGTGCAGTTAGATGAAACCCCAGGGTAACATATTACCCATTTACCTACATCTAAAAAATTAGGGGGCAGATGTATCAACATCCTGATTTGCGAATCTAAAATAGCAATTTTTTAGAAATCGCTATTTGAAATTTGCAAATAGAGATGTATGTAGAAAATCTCATTTTTTTGTGATTTCTTAAAATTCCTTAATTACGATTACAAAATAGCGAATCGCAATTAAGGAACAATTTCCCATTCATTTCTATGGGCCAGGAGGCCCATAGGAATGAATGGGAAGTTATTCTCAATTTGGGATTCGCAATTTGAGAATCGCAAATTGAGAATAATTTCAAGGGTGCCATAAGGACACCCTGATGTACCCCTGAAATTCACATGTGTGCGCATATGGCGCACATACATGCCCTAAGGGCATGTATGTGCGCCACATGGCACCTTCACAAATGCAAAAAAGTGCATATGGGAAAGAAATCGCAAATTACCACCAACTTCAAGTTGGTGGCAATTTGCAATTTCTTAATGAGAAATCGCACAACTTGGGTGCTTCATACATAGCATTTAAGGAATCGCAATTTGCGATTCCTTAAATGCTGAAGCAAAATTAAGGAATCGCACATTTTGCGAATCCTTAATTTATCCGATGCGATTATCCTCATACATACAGTTTTGCACATTTTGAGTCGCAAACGCTGCTTTTTTGCGATTCGCAGTGTTTGCGAATCAAAATTCGTTTGATACATATGCCCCTTGCTGTACCAAAATCAAAAGAAGGACCAATGATACAACAAACATTTACTTGCATCTGGGAATTTATGGCTGATGTATGTGTTCTGTCTATCGGGTATCCCTGCTAAAGTTCATCATTAAGGGCACCTGCTGGAGCCAAGGCCCCACTCTGCTGCTGATTCCCCAGGGTGGTGTTAGCTGACCACGGGGAGGGCAATCTGACGAAGGGGTGGTGTGGGACAGGTTTCTACTACGAGGTCAAAAGGTCCCCATTTTCGGGTATCCGGCCCAGGAAAAAACATCCTTCTTAACATATAGCCCCAACAGCACCCCAAAAGACTAGAAGTCTCCAGCCAAATGGATGCCCCTTTTGTAGTTCTAAAATAAAGGTGTCCTCAAGTGACAGGAGCCAGGTTGCTCAGACACCTGGGATAGTGATTGTCCCATAGCCTCCACACGACATGCACAAGAGCCAATAAGTTGTGAGACACCCACTGGCGTAAAGTCAGTCGAGAGGTTCACCAGGTTAGCCAGACATCCCAGAGTTGCAAAGCGGGTCAGGTCCAGCCATCATCTCTAGGCAAAGTTCAGTGAGGGTTCCTGGCCTTGGGCCGGGGCTCCCCATCTTCTTATGATCCCAGCGGTGTTTTCTTTTCTTTCCTTTGGGTTTTTCAAATCTCCAAAGTCTGGTCACTGTGCCATAACCCTCCAAAATAGTGACAGGGGCATGCCCTCTAGTTAGAAGTTCCAGCCCACAAGCCAGGAACCGCAGATCCAAATGCACTGAAAGGACATGGTCTGAGGGAAGTGGGGGCCTGGGAGAGGGGAGTCCACAAAGTCAATCATAGCTCCAGGTGAGAGTAGAACACAGAGTGTGCTTTGCCCCATATCAGACCTAGCAATTAGCCCAGGCACCAGGCTTTACTTACGCCATCTAGAGAAAGCACTAGGCCCTAACCTAACACACCACAAGATGGCACGATCAGGGGTACATGGAGTCATGGAACAACTTTCCGCCCCCTCCACCTCATGAAAAGTGAGATAGCAGGTCACGCGAGATCTAGATAAGTGCCAAAAGGAGGCTAAAGTTTCCCGAAAGCAAGTCTCAAGAGAAAGGGTTGAATCGAGATATCTAATGCCACAGAGGAGGGGCGCTTTACCCTCTGCATACCAAGACACATGTGTTCTCAGGCATGTTGCAACAACCAACAACACTTAACAGATACACAACCACTCCTCGCCTTGTCCAGCAAAAGTGTAGGTTGAAAGCAGCTCGCACTGATGGTACCTACATGCACACATTAGGAGGGACAAGGTCTCTAAAAACTGGCGCACCCATAAAACCCTAGAAAGTGCAGTTGAAAATTCAACTAGAGGGGGGGATTGCTAACATTGTAAAAGTCAATTTCAAAATGTATAATGATACATTCATGCATATAAACAAAATCATATCTATATTGATTAACTTGTCCCTTGCCAACTCCATGTCAACCCGACTCAGAAATACATAGTTAAGCGGACACTGAGATCCAGGTCCGAGGTCACTGATTGACAGGCCACAGGTGGGGTGGCACATAGCTGGCAGACAAAGACACAAACAGGAAACCCCAGATCAATCCCACAGATAGGCATAGCGACACCACAATGGTCCAGGGAGATTTACTCCAATAAAGCATGGTCGAGGGGTACGGACATTCCCAAAACAGCATAAAGTCAGATGCCACATCAAGTTAGGAACCCACAGCCAATAGGGACACAGTAGATGCAGTAATTACGTGCTCCCCATACTGACCACCTAGACATGTTACCCACTGGTCGTATTGTGTCCATCCAAGGTCAAGGCCCACCTGGAATACATTAATTTATGTCTCCAAAGATAGACGTTCACACTCCTTACCAGAAAATGACATTTATTGAACTGTATAAAAACCAATGTTAGACCAATTGTAATTTGAGACGGTCCTCAGACCCTGTGCCTATGGCTGATCTCTCACTGCACTGTTTAATTAAATTAACTGTTCCTGTTTTGACAAATGCCTCTTGTTTCTTGTTTTTTCAAGGTATTTCATGTTCAAGCAACACACTGTTTCATGAAAAGTTTCGGATCCAGATCTTTACCTACCATACTGGACAAAAATGGAACAATTATATTGGCTAACAGCATTGATAAAGAGCACCATCAGGTCACTCAACAACTACCAAAACACAATAAAGCAAGCATACAATGGAGGATCAGTTGTCATAATGTAAACAGTTAAAGCATACAGCATGCTTTCAAATGTGAAGTGCTATTCTAAACTGCAACAAGACCCAAATAAACAAAATGTAAACCTTACAAAACTATACAGACACTGGTGATGGTTCAAAAAAACATATTGAGGGGTCTGTTTCAGGAAAATGGAGCGGTCTGTATCCACAACATACTCAAAGATAACAAGCAAGGGAGCAAATCATGTCTGGATCAGATATGCCAATTGAGCACATATCTGGATGGGTAGAAAAAAACAGCAGCCATGCAATAGAATGACCCTTATTAACAATTAAGTGCTCATTAATGTGCTACACAAACTGAGTGCTATTGTATCTGGGGTTTGGTACCAGAATTTTATAACCAAAAAGTCATCTGAAAGAGATATTGCTTAAAATGTATCGTTCCATTGAAGTTAATCATAGACAATCTTCTCCCATATGAATAATATTTTATACACATTATCTCTTTCAAACTACATTGTTGCTAATGATTGTTAGAAATGGGATTTCTGGTTGGCTGCGGCTTGCGCCAAAGCCAAGCAGAAACCACCACTCTAGTCAGGGTAAGGGGGAAACACGCACTGATGATAAACCCTGCTCACCCCCTCGGTAGCTTGGCATGAGCAGACAGGCTTATCCCCGAGGCAATGTGTAAAGTATTTGCACTAACACGCACAGTAACAATGTAAAACACAATCAATCAATCAATCAATCAATCATTTGTAAAGCGCACTACATACCCGCGATGGTCTCAAGGCGCTGGGGGGTGCCACTGATTGAACAGCCAGGTCTAGAGTATCCTCCTGAAGTTCAGCAGGTCATGGGTCTGTTGTAGGCTCAGTGGGAGGGTGTTCCATGTCTTGGCGGTGAGGTGGGAGAAGTATCTCCCACCGGTGGTTGTTCTTAGGAAGCGTGGGACAGTGGCTAGTGAGAGGTCGGCGGAGCGTAGCTTGCAGTTGGGGATGTAGATGGAGAGCCGTCTCTTGAGGTAGGCTGGGCCGGTCTGGTGGAGTGCCTTGTGTGCGTGGGTGAGGAGCTTGAAGGATATCATCTTGTTTATGGAGAGCCATTGCAGGTTTCTCAGGTGGGGGGGATATGGCCGTGGCGTGGTACATCGAGGATCAGTCGTGCCTTGGCGTTTTGGATGCGTTGTAGTTGTTTGATGAGCTTGGTCGGGCTCCCGCGTAGAGGGCGTTTCCGTAGTTGAGTCTGCTGCTGACGAGGGCGTGGGTGACTGTCTTTCTTGTATCTGTCGGGATCCATCTGTAGATTTTGCGGAGCATGCGGAGGGTTTTGGAGCAGGAGGGGGAGACGGCGTTGACTTGCTTGGTCATTGAGAGCGTTGAGTCGAGAATGATTCCGAGTTGCGTGCATTGTCCGTGTGTGTCGGGGCTGCCCCCAGTGCCGTCGGCCACCAGAAGTCGTCCCAGGCTGAAGGGTTGGAGCCGAGGATGAGGACCTCCGTCTTGTCCGAGTTCAGCTTCAGACGGCTGGTCTTCATCCAGTCATCGACGGCCTTCATTCCTTCGTGGAGGTTGGCTTTGGCGGTGATGGGGTCCTTGGTGAGGGAGAGGATCAGCTGAGTGTCATCGGCGTAGGAGATTATGTTGAGGTTGTGCTGTCAAGCTACATGTGCGAGCAGGGCCATGTAAATGTTGAACAGCGACGGACTGAGGGAGGATCCCTGTGGTACGCCGCGGAGGCTTGGGAACAGAATGGGGGAGGCGGACGCTCTGGGTTCTGCCGGAGAAGAAGGAGGTGGTCCAATCCAGAGCCTTGTCTCGGATCCCTGGTGTGCGCGTAGTGTGCAGTGGTATACGGTGTCGAAGGTGGCAGAGAGGTCCAGGAGGATGAGTGATGCGGCCTCGTCGTTGTCCAGCAGGGTCCTGATGTCATCGGTGGTGGCGAGGAGGGTAGTCTCGGTGCTGTGGTTGCTGCGGAACCCTGACTGGGAAGGGTCCAGGATTCTGTTTTCTCCGAGGTATCAGGTTAGCTGTCTGTTGACGTTTTTCTCAATGACCTTGGCCGGGAAGGGGAGCAGAGAGATGGGCCGGAAGTTCTTGAGGTCTCTTGGGTCTGCCTTAGGTTTTTTGAGTAGGGCGTTGATCTCGGCGTGTTTCCAGATCACTGGGAAGGTCGCGGTCTCGAGGAAGAGATTGATGACGTTGCACAGGTGGGGTGTGATGGATCTGCTTGCTCTGTTGAAGACGTGGTGCAGGAATGGGTCTGACGAAGAGCCGGAGTGGATTGTTCACATGGTCTTGATGGTTTCATCGATGCTCACACTGGCCCAGGCTAGCAGGGGGTTGTGGTCGATAGTGTGCGGAGGGTCTGTTGTGTTGCTGTCTGTTGGGGCTGTCTGGGTATTGAAGCTGTCGTGGATGTCTGAGATCTTGCGGTGGAAGAAGGTGGCTAGGGAGTCGCACAGGGCTTGCGATGGCGGGATGTCATTGGTGTTGGAGCTGGGGTTGGAGAGTTACTTCACGATGCTGAAGAGCTCCTTCCTATTGTCTTTTTGGCCTCCCTGATAAGGTGGCGGTGGTTGCGGATGGCGTCCTTGTGTGCTGCGTGGCTGTCTGCAGTTTGTTCACTGTGACATTTCTTCTCTAGTTTCCGGCATGCTTGCTTGGAGGCTAGGAGTTCTGGGGTGAGCCAGCTGGCCCTCTTGCTGGTGTCTCTTTGGGGGGGTTTCTTCAGCGGGACGAGGGTGTCAGCGCAGTCCTCAATCCAGCGTCTGAGGCTGTGGGCAGCGTCGTCGGTGTTGGAGGGTTCGGTGGGTGGGCGGAGAGCGAGGTTTGCGTGTAGTTGGTCTTCGGTGATTTTGCTCCAGCAGCAGCGGGGGATCTGTTGGGTGCGGTGGAGTGTGGTGGGCTTCTGGATGGCAAAGTGGATGCAGCGGTGGTCGGTCCAAGGGATTTCGGTGGTGTGGCTGACGGAGACGTGTGGGCTTGAGGAGAAGACAGGGTCGAGCGTGTGGCCTGCAGAGTGGGTGGGCATTGTGACGAGTTGCTTCAGTCCGAGGTCCGGGGGGTCGGTAGACGAGGATGCCTCTGAGGGTGTAGTTAGGGTCTGTGTGGATCTGGAAATGCATGTGTTTCGCAGTGCGGAGCACGTCATCGGTGCTAGTCGAGACCCTGATGCTGTCCTTGTGGACAATGGCGATTCCTCCTCCGACTCCGTTGGAACGGTCTCTGGGGTGATTTTGTAGCCGTCTGGGATTGCTATGGCGATGTCGGGTGCGGAGGAGTTGTTACACCAGGTCTCTGTCAAGAAGGCGACGTCCGGGAATGTTGTGTCGAGCAGGCCTCAGAGCTCGACGGCATGCTTGCGTGCGGAGCGGGTGTTCAGTAATATGCATCGGAGGTGGTTGGGGTCTATCTTGGCGGGTGGTTCGTCGGCACTGAGGCTGGTGTAGCTGCAGTTCTGGCAGGTGAAGGGGCCGTGTGTGCGTTTCAGGGCGGTCTTGAAGCAGGTGTGGCTCCGTCCGGAGTTGAGAGCGTTCAGAGTGCTGGCGTCGTAGTGGCGGCGGTCATCGTGGTGAGTGCGGGGGCCAGGGGTTCTGACGCTGGGCCCGGTCCAGGCACGGATGGGCACAGACGGGATTGCCTTAGGCGCGCACGGCCGGCAAATATGGGGAGGTGGGAGGAAGGAGCAGCTGGGAAGCGGGGGCAGCGAATGGGCAGTGGGCCTTCAGGGGGCGGGGCCACAGAGGACGCTGCAGCGAGGGCGGTAAAGGGACAACGAAAGTAACAGAAGGAAAAAGGGGCACAAAATCGAGGGGAAAACGAATGGCACAGAAGGCAAAAGGGCACAAAAAATGAGCGGAACAGAAGGAAAAGGGGCACAGAAACGAAGGAAAAACGAGTGGCACGGAGGGCAGAAGGGCACAAAAAAATGAGTGGAACAGAGGGCAGAAGAGCACAAAAAAATGAGTGGAACAGAAGGCAAGAGGGGCACAAAGACAAGGGAAAAACGAGTGGCACAGAGGACAGAAGGGCACAAAAAACAAGTGGAACAGAGGGCAAGAGGGGCACAAAGACAAGGGAAAAATGAGTGGCACAGAGGGCAGAAGGGAACAAAAAACAAGTGGAGCAGAGGGCAAAAGGAGCACAAAAACGAGAGGAAAATGTGTGGCACAGAAGGCAGAAGGGCACAAAAAAACGAGTGGAACAGAAGGCAAAAGGGGCATAAAATGAGGGAAAAACGAGTGGCACAGAGCTCAGAAGGGCATAAAAAGACGAGTGGAACAGAGGGCAGAAGGGCTCAAAAAACAAGTGGAACAGAAGGCAAAAGGGGCACAAAAGCGAGGGGAAAAAGAGTGGCACAGAGGGCAGAAGGGCACGAAAAAACGAGTGGAACAGAGGGCAGAAGGGCACAAAAAACGAGTGGACCAGAAGGCCAAAGGGGCACAAAAACAAGGGAAAAATGAGTGACACAGAGGGCAGAAGGGCACAAAAGAACGAGTGGAACAGAGGGCAGAAGGGCACAAAAAAAAAGTGGAACAGAAGGCAAAAGGGGCATACAAACAAGGGAAAAACCAGTGGCACAGAGGGCAGAAGGGCACAAAAAACGAGTGGAACAGAGGGCAGAAGGGCACAAAAAATGAGTGGAACCGAAGGCAAAAGGGGCACAAAAACAAGGGGAAAATGAGTGGCACCGCCAGAACCCGACTGTCCTGCCACCGAGCAAGACCATATCCAGACCCTGCCCGCCGGAGATCCCCTCCGCCGTGCCGTTAATCCAGGATCACCTGAATCATTATAATCTCCCCAATCACGCGACGCGCCACGCGGCTAGGACGGAGATTAACCAAGATACCCTGCGATCGTGCAGAAACGGTACCCCCGCCCTCGCTGTGCAATTCGCGTCCCTCACGAAGAGGCCTAGCTATTATGCTCTCAAGACAAACATGACACAATGTTTTTTGTCCTGATGATGATGCTTGCATTTCTCTCTGCGTCGAAACGTCGTCGACCTAAAAGCGCCATATGTTTGTTATAAAAGTCACAAACGCCTTTTTACAATGGTTTGCAGATAAGAATCTAAGTCTGCAGAACTGAATTACTAGTGCAGACCGCCTTGTGCGCCCTTACATAATTTATTTTCATTTGTTTTGTCTTGTCTTCTGTGGGTCACAGGTTGTGCCCACTTGTGTATAAATGTTGATTATATGAACCAATATAAAATATTCTAGCTAAATAAAATTCTGTCCGGCTGGACAAAGGACACACATACTATTCAGTGTGGGTCTATCATTCACTTGATCCTAAATGACTAGGGTCCTCTGTTTTGTGTAATAAGTTACCGCCCAAGGACCCTAGTGTTATTCCTTTTGGGTTTTCCCTTGTTGAGTAGAACAGAGGACAGAAGGGCACAAAAAACGAGTGGAACAGAGGGCATAAGGGCATAAAAAAGAGTGGAACAGAAGGCAAAAGGGGGACAAAAATGAGGGGAAAAAATGAGTGGCACAGGAGGCAGAAGGGCACAAAAAATTAGTGGAACAGAAGGCAAAAGGGGCACAAAAACAAGGAAAATACGAGTGGCACAGAAGGCATAAGGGCACAAAAAACGAGTGGAACAGAAAGCAAAAGGGGCACAAAAAGAAGGGAAAACCGACTAGCACAGAGGGCAGAAGGGCACAAAATACGAGTGGAAGAGAAGGCAAAAGGGGCACAAAAACAAGGGAAAGACGAGTGCCACAGAGGGCAGAAGGGCACAAAAAAACGAGTGGAACAGAGGGCAGAAGGGCACAAAAAACAAGTGGAACAGAAGGCAAATGGGCACAAATACAAGGGAAAAACCAGCGGCACAGAGGGCAGAAGAGCACAAAAACCGAGTGGAAGGGAGGCCAGAAGGGAACAAAAAATGAGTGGAACAGAGGGCAGAAGGGCACAAAAAACAAGTGGAACAGAAGGCAAAAGGGGCACAAAAACAAGGGAAAATCAAGTGGCACGGAGGGCAGAAGGGCATAAAAAATGAGTGAAACAAAGGGCAGAAGAGCACAAAAAACAAGTGGAACAGAAGGCAAAAGGGGCACAAAAACAAGTGGAACGGAAGGCAAAATGGGCACAAAAACAAGGGAAATATGAGTGGCACAGAAGGTAGAAGGGCACAAAAAACGAGTGGAACAGAAAGCAAAACGGGCACAAAAACAAGGGAAAACAAGTGGCACAGAGAGCAGAAGGGCATAAAAAATGAGTGAAACAGAGGGCAGAAGAGCACAAAAAACGAGTGGAACAGAAGGCAAAAGGGGCACAAAAACAAGGGGAAAATGAGTGGCACGGAGGGCAGAAGGGCATAAAAAATGAGTGAAACAGAGGGCAGAAGAGCACAAAAAATGAGTGGAACAGAGGGCAGAAGGGCACAAAAAACAAGTGGAACGGAAGGCAAAATGGGCACAAAAACAAGGGAAATACGAGTGGCACAGAAGGTAGAAGGGCACAAAAAACGAGTGGAACAGAAAGCAAAACGGGCACAAAAACAAGGGAAAAACAAGTGGCGCAGAGGGCAGAAGGGCACAAAATACGAGTGGAACGGAAGGCAAAAGGGGCACAAAAACGAGGAGAAAAACAAGTGCTACAGAGGACAGAAGCGCACAAAAAAACGAGTGGAACAGAGGGCAGAAGAGCACAAAAAACGAGTGGAACAGAAGGCAAAAGGGGCACAAAAACAAGGGAAAAATGAGTGGCACAGGAGGCAGAAGGGCACAAAAAATTTGTGGAACAGAAGACAAAAGAGGCACAAAAAACGAGTGGAACAGAGGGCAGAAGGGCACAAAAAACAAGTGGAAGGGCACAAAAAATTAGTGGAACAGAGGGCAGAAGGGCACAAAAAATGATTGGAACAGAAGGCAAAATGGGCACAAAAACAAGGAAAATACGAGTGGCACAGAAGGCAGAAGGGCACAAAAAACAAGTGGAACAGAAGGCAAATGGGCACAAAAAACAAGGGAAAAACCAGCGGCACAGAGGGCAGAAGAGCACAAAAACCGAGTGGAAGGGAGGGCAGAAGGGAACAAAAAACAAGTGGAACAGAAGGCAAAAGGGGCTCAAAAATAAGGGGAAAAAGAGTGGCACAGAAGGCAGAAGGGCACAAAAAACGAATGGAACAGAAGGCAAATGGGGCACAAAAACAAGGGAAAAACAAGTGGCACGGAGGGCAGAAGGGCATAAAAAATGAGTGAAACAGAGGGCAGAAGAGCACAAAAAACAAGTGGAACAGAAGGCAAAAGGGGCACAAAAACAAGGGGAAAATGAGTGGCACAGAGGGCAGAAGGGCACAAAAAACGAGTGGAACAGAGGGCAGAAGGGCACAAAAAACAAGTGGAACGGAAGACAAAATGGGCACAAAAACAAGGGAAATACGAGTGGCACAGAAGGTAGAAGGGCACAAAAAACGAGTGGAACAGAAAGCAAAACGGGCACAAAAACAAGGGAAAAACAAGTGGCACAGAGGGCAGAAGGGCACAAAATACGAGTGGAACGGAAGGCAAAAGGGGCACAAAAACGAGGAGAAAACCGAGTGCCACAGAGGACAGAAGGGCACAAAAAACGGGTGGAACAGAGGGCATAAGGGCATAAAAAAGAGTGGAACAGAAGGCAAAAGGGGGACAAAAATGAGGGGGAAAAATGAGTGACACAGGAGGCAGAAGGGCACAAAAAATTAGTGGAACAGAAGGCAAAAGGGGCACAAAAACAAGGAAAATACGAGTGGCACAGAAGGCAGAAGGGCACAAAAAACGAGTGGAACAGAAAGCAAAAGGGGCACAAAAAGAAGGGAAAACCAAGTAGCACAGAGGGCAGAAGGGCACAAAATACGAGTGGAAGAGAAGGCAAAAGGGGCACAAAAACAAGGGAAAAACAAGTGCCACAGAGGGCAGAAGGGCACAAAAAAACGAGTGGAACAGAGGGCAGAAGGGCACAAAAAACAAGTGGAACAGAAGGCAAATGGGCACAAATACAACGGAAAAACCAGCGGTACAGAGGGCAGAAGAGCACAAAAACCGAGTGGAAGAGAGGCCAGAAGGGAACAAAAAATGAGTGGAACAGAGGGCAGAAGGGCACAAAAAACAAGTGGAACAGAAGGCAAAAGGGGCACAAAAACAAGGGAAAAACAAGTGGCACAGAGGGCAGAAGGGCATAAAAAATGAGTGAAACAGAGGGCAGAAGAGCACAAAAAACGAGTGGAACAGAAGGCAAAAGGGGCACAAAAACAAGGGGAAAATGAGTGGCACGGAGGGCAGAAGGGCATAAAAAATGAGTGAAACAGAGGGCAGAAGAGCACAAAAAACGAGTGGAACAGAAGCAAAAGGGGCACAAAAACAAGTGGAACGGAAGGCAAAATGGGTACAAAAACAAGGGAAATACGAGTGGCACAGAAGGTAGAAGGGCACAAAAAACGAGTGGAACAGAAAGCAAAACGGGCACAAAAACAAGGGAAAAACAAGTGGCACAGAGGGCAGAAGGGCATAAAAAATGAGTGAAACAGAGGGCAGAAGAGCACAAAAAACGAGTGGAACAGAAGGCAAAAGGGGCACAAAGACAAGGGGAAAATGAGTGGCACGGAGGGCAGAAGGGCATAAAAAATGAGTAAAACAGAGGGCAGAAAAGCACAAAAAACGAGTGGAACAGAGGGCAGAAGGGCACAAAAAACAAGTGGAACGGAAGGCAAAATGGGCACAAAAACAAGGGAAATACGAGTGGCACAGAAGGTAGAAGGGCACAAAAAACAAGTGGAACAGAAAGCAAAACGGGCACAAAAACAAGGGAAAAACAAGTGGCACAGAGGGCAGAAGGGCACAAAATACGAGTGGAACGGAAGGCAAAAGGGGCACAAAAACGAGGAGAAAAACGAGTGCCACAGAGGACAGAAGCGCACAAAAAAACGAGTGGAACAGAGGGCATAAGGGCATAAAAAAGAGTGGAACAGCAGGCAAAAGGGGGACAAAAATGAGGGGGAAAAATGAGTGGCACAGGAGGAAGAAGGGCACAAAAAATTAGTGGAACAGAAGGCAAAAGAGGCACAAACACAAGGGAAAAATGAGTGGCACAGAGGGCACAAGGGTTCAAAAAATGAGTGGAACAGAGGGCAGAAGGGCACAAAAAACGAGTGGAACAGAGGGCAGAAGGGCACAAAAAACGAGTGGAACAGAAAGCAAAAGGGGCACAAAGAGAAGGGAAAACGGAGTAGCACAGAGGGCAGAAGGGCACAAAATACGAGTGGAGGAGAAGGCAAAAGGGGCACAAAAACGAGGGAAAAACGAGTGCCACAGAGGGCAGAAGGGCACAAAAAACGAGTGGAACAGAGGGCAGAAGGGCACAAAAAACAAGTGGAACAGAAGGCAAATGGGCACAAATACAAGGGAAAAACCAGCGGCACAGAGGGCAGAAGAGCACAAAAACCGAGTGTAAGAGAGGCCAGAAGGGAACAAAAAATGAGTGGAACAGAGGGCAGAAGGGCACAAAAAACAAGTGGAACAGAAGGCAAAAGGGGCACAAAAACAAGGGGAAAACAAGTGGCACGGAGGGCAGAAGGGCATAAAAAATGAGTGAAACAGAGGGCAAAAGAGCACAAAAAACGAGTGGAACAGAAGCAAAAGGGGCACAAAAACAAGTGGAACGGAAGGCAAAATGGGTACAAAAACAAGGGAAATACGAGTGGCACAGAAGGTAGAAGGGCACAAAAAACGAGTGGAACAGAAAGCAAAACGGGCACAAAAACAAGGGAAAAACAAGTGGCACAGAGGGCAGAAGGGCATAAAAAATGAGTGAAACAGAGGGCAGAAGAGCACAAAAAACGAGTGGAACAGAAGGCAAAAGGGGCACAAAAACAAGGGGAAAATGAGTGGCACGGAGGGCAGAAGGGCATAAAAAATGAGTGAAACAGAGGGCAGAAGAGCACAAAAAACGAGTGGAACAGAGGGCAGAAGGGCACAAAAAACAAGTGGAACGGAAGGCAAAATGGGCACAAAAACAAGGGAAATACGAGTGGCACAGAAGGTAGAAGGGCACAAAAAATGAGTGGAACAGAAAGCAAAACGGGCACAAAAACAAGGGAAAAACAAGTGGCACAGAGGGCAGAAGGGCACAAAATACGAGTGGAACGGAAGGCAAAAGGGGCACAAAAACGAGGAGAAAAATGAGTGCCACAGAGGACAGAAGCGCACAAAAAAACGAGTGGAACAGAGGGCATAAGGGCATAAAAAAGAGTGGAACAGCAGGCAAAAGGGGGACAAAAATGAGGGGGGAAAATGAGTGGCACAGGAGGAAGAAGGGCACAAAAAATTAGTGGAACAGAAGGCAAAAGAGGCACAAACACAAGGGAAAAATGAGTGGCACAGAGGGCACAAGGGTACAAAAAATGAGTGGAACAGAGGGCAGAAGGGCACAAAAAATGAGTGGAACAGAGGGCAGAAGGGCACAAAAAACGAGTGGAACAGAAAGCAAAAGGGGCACAAAAAGAAGGGAAAACGGAGTAGCACAGAGGGCAGAAGGGCACAAAATACGAGTGGAAGAGAAGGCAAAAGGGGCACAAAAACGAGGGAAAAACGAGTGCCACAGAGGGCAGAAGGGCACAAAAAAACGAGTGGAACAGAGGGCAGAAGGGCACAAAAAACAAGTGGAACAGAAGGCAAATGGGCACAAATACAAGGGAAAAACCAGCGGCACAGAGGGCAGAAGAGCACAAAAACCGAGTGGAAGAAAGGCCAGAAGGGAACAAAAAATGAGTGGAACAGAGGGCAGAAGGGCACAAAAAACAAGTGGAACAGAAGGCAAAAGGGGCACAAAAACAAGGGAAAAACAAGTGGCACGGAGGGCAGAAGGGCATAAAAAATGAGTGAAACAGAGGGCAGAAGAGCACAAAAAACGAGTGGAACAGAAGGCAAAAGGGGCACAAAAACAAGGGGAAAATGAGTGGCACAGAGGGCAGAAGGGCACCAAAAACGAGTGGAAAAGAGGGCAGAAGGGCACAAAAAACGAGTGGAACAGAGGGCAGAAGGGCACAAAAAACAAGTGGAACGGAAGGCAAAATGGGCACAAAAACAAGGGAAATACGAGTGGCACAGAAGGTAGAAGGGCACAAAAAAAGGTTGGAACAGAAAGCAAAACGGGCACCAAAACAAGGGAAAAACAAGTGGCACAGAGGGCAGAAGGGCACAAAATACGAGTGGAACGGAAGGCAAAAGGGGCACAAAAACGAGGAGAAAAACGAGTGCCACAGAGGACAGAAGCGCACAAAAAAACGAGTGGAACAGAGGGCATAAGGGCATAAAAAAGAGTGGAACAGCAGGCAAAAGGGGGACAAAAATGAGGGGGAAAAATGAGTGGCACAGGAGGCAGAAGGGCACAAAAAATTAGTGGAACAGAAGGCAAAAGAGGCACAAACACAAGGGAAAAATGAGTGGCACAGAGGGCACAAGGGTACAAAAAATGAGTGGAACAGAGGGCAGAAGGGCACAAAAAACGAGTGTAACAGAGGGCAGAAGGGCACGAAAACGAGTGGAACAGAAGGCAAAATGGGCACAAAAACAAGGGAAATACGAGTGGCACAGAATGCAGAAGGGCACAAAAAACGAGTGGAACAGAAAGCAAAAGGGGCACAAAAACAAGGGAAAAATGAGTGGCACAGAGGGCAGAAGGGCACAAAATATGAGTGGAACAGAAGGCAAAAGGGGCACAAAAACGAGGAGAAAAACGAGTGCCACAGAGGACCGAAGGGCACAAAAAAACGAGTGGAACAGAGGGCATAAGGGCACAAAAAAGAGTGGAACAGAAGGGAAAAGGGGCACAAAAATGAGGGAAAAAATGAATGGCACAGAAGGCAGACGGGCACAAAAAGCGAGTGGAACAGAAGGCAAAAGGGGCACAAAACGAGGAAAAAACGAGTGGCACAGAAGGCAAAAGGGCACAGAAATACCGTAAAAACGAGTGGCACAGAGGCAAAATACTATACACAGAAATACAGGGGCAGCTAAGAAAAGAAGGCAGAATGGGCAGAGAAGCACAGGGGCAGCGAGGGGAACAGAAGGGAAAACCGGGCAGAGAGAGCACTGGGACAGCGAGGGGAACAGAGGGAAGAAAAAGGGGCACGGACCAGGTACAGGCAGCGGGGGAAGACAGACAACAGCAGTCACAGATACAACAATGAAAATACAGACAATAAAATAAAAGCAATAAAGCGGAGGATGAACAAACCTGACTACGGCCTACTACTGGCCACCAGGGATGAGGTGCTGGTGGTAGCCAGCGGGTGGTGGAGGGCCTCGAACTTCCTCAGCAGCAGCAGCTGGGGCAGGGAGACACAGGCAGTGCTGTGCGGAGGGAGAGCAACCTACCTGGTGGGGTCAAGGGTCGGACACTACACCAGTTATTATAAAAATAAATATCTTTATATAGCTTAGGTCATATCAAAAGGCCCAAAAATGCACATAGACAATTTACTCCTTCATTAGAAATGGTCTTTTAAAAAACTTTCACTTTGGTTAAAATAGGCTGGTAGGGTACACTGTAGAAATGATTCTGGCCATTTAGCACAGTTTTGTTATCATCTGCACAGTTCTGTTATCCTCTGCACAGTTCGGTTAAAATCTGTACAAAAAGTTCAATTAAAACGGTTCCTTGTAGCACACTGAAGAATTGAATACTTGTAGGCTCAAAGGACTGTGAGCCTTTGTTGCCAGCGTGGGTTAATCAGGAAAATGGTGCCCGCATCAAAGGGAATGTCCCCGCTGTAGCACAGGATGTGCTGCCCTGGTTTGTGTGGGCGCGAGTCAACCACCACATTGTGAGGCAGTAAAATTGCCAACTTGGAAATGCAGGAATCGGCAAATCACCCCTCTGCCACAAAAGGCGCGCAAGTCAACTACCGCGTTGTAATGCGGTAACACTGCCAACTTGGAAATGCGGGTTACTTTTTCACATGCTGGAGAGAGAGGGGGAGGCTTCCCAACCCATGCCGGCCCCAGGTCGAGCAGCGTCCTTCCTGCGCTGCTCTGGCTTCAGGTACAGGCTTCCTCCTCGTCAGGGGGGATGTGGAGGCCTCATTGTTAGGAGCCACCGCGCCTCCTCCAATCCTGGTGCTGCGTCCTAGGGATGAGCCTCTGTGTCACCGGGAGGCCCGCCCTTCGGTGGCAATGATGCCACCAAACCTGGCCAGCGGCGGTGAATGCCGGCGAGGGATTCTCACAGTTTTTCTCACCAGGACGCCTAGCGGGCGATCTTAGTTACTATGTGGTCACTCCTCAGCACTGCCTCGTGGCAGCTCTTGTGATGATGCGGCCTTTCCCCACAACAGTGCTATGCAGATGTCCTCGTCGGCGGCAGGAACCTGGCCCAGCGGCGGTGAAAGGCAGGTGCACAGAGAATTACTGCTTTCTCCTCATAGCGCGGCCACACGCAATTTGAGGTGCAGAGTTGAAGATCATGAACACGTGGAGCCCCAGCAGGTCTCATGCAGGCACAGGCTGTGCACAGGAACACGCACACAGCAATGGTGAAATAAATTTCCTGGAAACTTTTGTAGCCCTGAGTTTCCAACAGGAGGCCAGCTCTGCTCAGGCCCTTGGAGACACTTGGACACAGCACACAGCAAAGTCCCTTCATCAAGCAGATGGGGGGACACAGCACACAGCAAAGTCCCCCTTGTCTCCTTCCTCAGTGAAAACAGCAAACTGCAGGTCAGCCCCAGAACACACAGCAAGGGCAGTCTTCCTTAGTCTCTTCAGCTGTTCTTCTTGGGCAGGGATTCCTTTTGATAGCAGAAGTAGTCTAAATAACAGGGGTTTCAGGTCTTACTCATATGCCCTAAAAGTCGTTGTTCTTCATTCGAGAGGAGGTCCAGGATCCAGTTCCAAACCAGTTCTGGGTGCCCTCTGCCAGGGCAGGTCTTCCTCCTTTGTGAGTGTGGGCCAGGGGTATAAGATGCACCGCAGGAGGTGGAGCCAGCATTGTGGAAGGCAGGCACAGTCCTATTCAGGCCCAGGTGCAACTCCTCCCATCACTCTAAGTGTAGATAGGTCTATTCAGCCTAGGGCTGACCCCCAGCCTCCTGCAGCCACCCCCAGCCCCTGGCACTCACAAACCAGACAGTCAATACAAAACAGGCCGAAGCACACAGAAAGGATGAACAGAAAAATAGCCACTTTCTAAAAGGGCTATTTTCAAACACAGAATTTAAAAAACATATTTCTTAAAAGATGCGTTATCAAATTGAGATACCAGACTTCAGCTTCCCATCTTGCTCCTATGGGGAGATATGCAGGTACACATGGGACACAGCATTCCCCATTCTATGCTATTGGCAAGATGGCCATTCAATAGTGAAAAACGAAATTGGCAGTATTTCATTATCAGTACATGTCATCCACACTAGTACATGTCCTACCTTTCACATGCACTGCACAATGCCCAGGGGGGTACCTTGCGCCTACCATAGGGGTGTCCAATGCATAAGAAAAGGGAAGGGTCAGGTCTGGTCAGTGCCAGGACAACATGGCAGTTCACAGACTGCGCACAGGCACAGGTGGCAGACCTGAGACACCATTTTATGGCTACTCATGTGGGTGGCACAATCAGTGCTACAGACCTACTAGTAGAAATTAAATTACCAACCCTGGCACACTCAGTGCCCTTAACTAGGGAACTTGGGGTAAAACAAATAGGCCAATCATGGATAACCAATCACAGTAATAATTTACAGGGAGAGCAGATGCACTTTAGCACTGATCAGCAGTGGTAAAGTGCTCATATTCCTATTACCAACAACCACAGGTCAGAAAAAACAAGGGAGGAAGAAGCAAAACGTTTGGGGATAACCCCACAAAAAGGGCCATTTCCAACAATGATATTCTGACTTACAACCATCCATGGCTCTAATGGAGATGGATGTCCATGTTGCCTGTGATTAAGAGACCTATGCTATATTGCCGACATTGTCCTGATTTGGATTTTTGGGGAATAGAATTTCATATAGTTCCACAGGAAATGTGGTGAACTTTGCACAACCATGAGTCTTAAACTTGTCTAATCTTTACTTCTCTACTGTTAGACCTGGCACCATTGGCGTGGATCTCGCTTCCATTTTTGCTGTTGCCTCGTGTATATTTGGCTATTTGGTTTACTTGTCAGACCTTAGTCTAGTGCGCTGAGTGTGCCTAGGCAGTGTAAATCTAAATGCTGCTGGTGGGCCTGCAGCACTGGTTGTGCCACCCACAGAAGCAGCCTTGTAAAATGTGTCTAAGGGCTGCCATTGCAGAGCCTGCGTTGAAGTCTGGTCCTGTCATGCTGACTGGGCAAGTGCACCCACTTGCAAGTCCCTAAACCTTCCCTTTTCTTCATACCAGTCACCCCTAAGGTAGGCCCACGGGCAGGGTGCATTGTAAGTATAAGGTAGGACAAGCCCTGGTGTGGGTGGCATGTCCTAATAGTGAATTACAGCCATTTTCATTTTTCACTATTGCAAGGCTACCTGTTCTCCATAGGCCAGAATGGGCTGTTAGAATTGTTACATTTTATAATCCTAACTGTCTCGAAGAACATGGTAGAAATTTGAGTTTAGAATGCCTGAACTCAGAATAATAAGATACATCTTTTAGTAAAGTTTATTTTAATATTCTATGTTTGCAAATACCACTTTTAGAAAGTAGATATTTGCTTGTCTAACCATTCAAACCTGCCTCTGCTAGGTTGTGTATTTCTATGTCTGGTTTTTGAGAGTGACAGGGGTGGGGAATTCCAGGAGACAGGCTGAGTCACCCAGTGTTGAATAGAGAGATATGCATCTAGATGGGAGGGAGGATTGGCACCTTAACCTTGAATAGGGCTGTGCCTGCCTTCCACAATGCTGGCTCCACCCCTGGGGAGCGGTTGATGTCTCTGCCCTGCACACTGAAAGAAGAGAAGGAGTTCTGTAAATAAAGTGCTCCAGGACTGTACTTGCCTTCCACAATGCTGGCTTCACCTCCTGTGGGGCGTCTGATGTTTCTGCCCTGCACTGTGAAAGGAAAGGAGAAGTCTGGCAAACAGAGTGCTGCATAACTGGTTTGGAATGGCAAAGGCCCCTCTCCCCTCAGAGAACAAAGGATTTTGGGGTATACGTATTGGGACCCTGATCCCATGAAATTTGATCACTTTGGACTACAAGAAGAAACCTTTACTGAGGAGAGGAACCTGAAGAAACTGAAGAGAGACTATTCCCAAGTTGAAGTGCTGCTTGGGGGATTGGCCTGCAGTGTTTGCCTTACTGCCAAAGGAAGGAGAAAGGAACTTTGTGTACTTTGCTTTCAACTCGTGAAGGATCTCCAAGGGCTTGGAAAAGAGCTTAACTCCTGCTGAAGTCTCAGGAACAACAGACTTCACCCCCCAGCTCCCCAGAGTTCTTGTGGAAGTGCCTGCTGCTGTCTTGGGCCTTCTCAGGAACTGCGTGTCGCAAGGAGCTGGATGCGCGACTCAACGAGAAGAAGCGTGTCGCCGTCGCTGTGCCTGCCGTTGCAACTCCAATGGAGGGTGTCGCGCTGGAACTGTCGCACTGCACCGCATCGGGGAGAAGCGAGCCGCAACGAAGAGGAAGCGTGTTCTCATCACTACTGCTGCTGTCGCAACTTCGGAGAAGGAGGGTGTCGCCGCTGTAGTTGTCTCACTGCACCACATCAGGAGAAGAATCTCACAATGAGGTCGGAGCGTGTCGCCGTCGCTGTGCCTGCCGTCGCAACTCCGAAGCAGGAGGGTGTCGCCGCTGGAACTGTCGCATTGCACCGCTTCGACCAAGAGCACCTCGCATCCCCGAGAAGCGCACCGCCGTTGGAGCTGCTGCCACCGCATCTTGGATGTCGCAGCTGTACTCGTCGCATTGAGCGGAAGCTTCACGCATCGTGGATAAGAGCGTCGCTGCTGGAACTGTTGCCGTCGCATCGTAAGGATGTCGCCGCTGCAGTCCACGCATCGAACCGACGACTTCTTGCATCCCCAAGAAGCGTGCCGCATCTGGAAGATCTTCACGTCTTTATTTCTTTGTATCTGAACTTTGCCGCATTTCCCATCACTTCGACACTGCTTGTCCTGGAAGCGCAACGCAACTTTAGATACATTGACGCAGAGTGTCGTATCTAAGAACTGAACTGAACTAAGCTTACGTCTACCATATTAACGTAATCATAGTGTGTATTTTTGTCGTTTATGATCTTGTGGTAACTCTATATAAAGTCTACTTTATTTTAATATAAAACCTGTGTGGTGTCTATTTGTAGTGTTGTCACCGGGTTACTGTATGTGGTCACAACTGCTTAACTTACAAAGCCTCTGAAATAAGCCTTGACTGCTCGTGCCAAGCAGCCTAGAGGGTGAGCAGGAGTTATTCTAGGAGTGTAATCCCCTTCTCCTGACTAGAGGAGAGGGTCCCTATTTGTCACAAGTACCTACCTGTGCCAACTGGAGACCCCCAAATCTAACATCTACTCTCAAGAAAGAGTATATTTCCTGGACACTACCATCACATACCACATTGTAATGCATACATACATGCTGGTTCTAGAGGCTTAGTGAACTAATGCATCCATTGTAGGTGCCTCTGCTGAACCTCATTTTCACAGGTTCAAGTCCTGGTAGGTCCAATTGGCCTTTCAACTTTCTGAGGTTGATAAAATGAGTGCCATTGAGTTGGGTAACAATAAACATTTGTTATTCAGTGCCATAATGCCTAAGGGTGAATGTGCACTTTACAAATGCACATGTTATGTTATACAGACCACGCCCACTTTCTGAGGAGCCACAGGGTTTACTTGAAGCATGCTTGTTAAACCTGTCATCCCTAGGTGGTCTTCCACCAAATGTTTTTCTGTCCTCCTCCATTTTTGCTCATCTCACTTTTTTTGGCCTTAGTACTCTGCACACTTTACCATTGCTACCAATGCTTAAGTGCATGTGTTCACTTCTTAAGACACGGTAACATTGGCTTATCTGCAATTGGCATATTTAATTTACTTGTAAGTCCCTAGTACTGTGGCACTACATGTGCCCAAGGCCTGTAAATTAAATGCTACTAGTGGGCCTGCAGCACTGACGGTACCACCCACCTAAGTAGGCATTTAAACATGTCTTAGGCCTGCATTGACAGCCTGTGTGTGTGCAGTTTTAACTGCCATTTAGATCAGGCTAAATAACTCTTTAGCCAGGCCAAACCTTCCCTTTTCTTATAAATAAGGCACTGGACAGCCCAAAGGGCAGGGTGCAGTGTATTAAAAAAGTAGGACATGTAAGTTTAAGTTTTATATCTCCCGGTAGGGAAAACGTCTTTAATTTATTTTAATTGTTCACTACCGCAAGGCCTACATCTCCCATAGGATAACATTGGGGTTACATTTTTATATTTAAATAGCTGTCAATTCCAAATTAGAACAGGTGATCAGTTCATGATTGGTGTCATTAGAATTGTAATGAAAACACTAAATTATGGCTAAGTCGGATTTTAAATTACAATTTTGAAAATGCCACTTTTATAAAGTTTGTAAAAAAATAAAGAATCCAACCACCTTATTTATTTCCTGCTTTTTATTTTAGCAGAATGAGGACCAATCTAGACCTATTTTCATTGGCCCTAGCTATTATTCGCCAAACCTTTTTCTGTCAATGAATTATTTATCTTATTTCATACTGTTTGTCTGGAAAGGGATACACACAAATCAAATTACATGGAAACAGTCATAAACACAATGCAACTTATGACGATTAATAGGAAAAATATAATAACATGTGCAAAAATCAGCGACTGATAATAATGTTGCACCAACGGTTTGTCAAACCAACAATTATTTGGAATCCTATCCAACAACTATGTTTCATCCTTTCATAGAGTTCCTATGACCATCAGGTTAAGCTCAAAGCATTATGGAATTTATGGTTCAACTGTTATCCCTATGATGCTATTTTGGCTATATTCATCACCCTCAGGGAATATTTTTAGAAAGTGCCAACGCATTTCTAATCCCAGTAGAAGTCTAGGGATTGTCTTCAGGGAAGGTGGTGTAATCTAAAATAAAAAATAAAAAAAAGCTTTTTTTGTAAGCTCTTCCCAAATAGTTCTAATGAAGTTATTAGAGAGAATAAATTATTGAATTCTGATACCTGAACTGTTGCATGTTTACTAAACTCAGGATTTTCTTAAAAATGATTTTATGTGCTGAAAAAGAGAAAGATTTATTATAGAATTTGCCAAACTGATATGTAAAAAAGTGTAATCAGTTTTGTAAGAAACAAGTGCTTCCTCTGGTCTTGTTGTAGCTGTGTGGACATTAGTTCTCACGTGACACTGTTTATTTGTAGCAACACGCTGTATTTTTCATTAGAACTTGTTTTTAGTAACTGAAAAGAAGCAATTTTTGAAGAGCTCCTAAACCATTTGTTCTTGAAATAAAACCTTTGTTGCTGTACATTTTGTCGAAAAACTGTCGAAAAAAGTACTCAATATATTTCCAAATTCAAATGTTTACCAAGCTCGTCTGGGACACTGCTGCATGAATGCTTTAGGTATCTGAAGAAGAGAGGAAAAGTGCTTTTATTAAAATGGACTTCTCCTTTAAGTTTAGATTGGCTTAAGGGATGTGTGGAACTGAAAAACTCACTTGGAGTCATAAGACTGCCAGCCTTTTTCTTCGGGGTACGTCAATATGGGACGTAACCCCCTTATTTTACAAACACTTTTAGAAAGTTGGCAGTTTCCTGCCTCAACCATTTAGTGTCTGTAGTCTGTCACTGGGTCACGTGACTGGGTGTAATTGACTTGTGGACTTTGTGTATTCCTCCCCGACAGCCACACACAATAGGGAGCTTAAGTGTGCCTGGATGGCCATCTCTGGTAGGATGGGAGGAATCAGCTGGGCACAGCCCCACTTACACATAAATAGGCTGTGACCTACCTCTACTCAAAGAGTGGCATACCCCCTGTTTAGTTATTAAGTAACAGAGGGAATGAAATACTATTCCAACTCCAAAACAAAAATTAACAGTAAGGAAAATGTTGGATAGCGTAGGGGTATAAATTACTATTCTCACTCCAGAGTGCAACAGTAGGGAAAGTGTTGGTTAGCGTAGGGGTAAAAATTACTATTCCAACTCCAGAGAGTGCAACAGTAGGGAAAGTGTTGGAAAGCGTAGGGGTAAAAATCACTATTCCAACTCCAGAGAGTGCAACAGTAGGAAAAGTGTTGGATAGCGTAGGGGTATAAATTACTATTCCAACTCCAGAGAGTGCAACAGTAGGGAAAGTGTTGGAAAGCGTAGGGGTAAAAATGACTATTCCAACTCCAGAGAGTGCAACAGTAGGGAAAGTGTTGGATAGCGTAGGGGTAAAAATCACTATTCTAACTCCAGAGAGTGCAACAGTAGGGAAATTGTTGGATAGCGTAGGGGTAAAAATTACTATTCCCACTCCAGAGAGTGCAACAGTAGGGAAAGTGTTGGATAGCGTAGGGGTAAAAATTACTATTCCAACTCCAGAGAATGCAACAGTAGGGAAAGTGTTGGATAGCGTAGGAGTAAAAATTACTATTCCAACTCCAGACTGTGCAACAGTAGGGAAAGTGTTGGATAGCGTAGGTGTAAAAATTGCTATTCTAACTCCAGAGAGTACAACAATAGGGAAAGTGTTGGATAGCACAGGGGTAAAAATTACTATTCCAACTCCAGAGAGTGCAACAGTAGGGTAAGTGTTGGAAAGCGTAGGGGTAAAAATGACTATTCCCACTCCAGAGAGTGCAACTGTAGGGAAAGTGTCGGATAGCGTAGGGGTAAAAATGACTATTCCAACTCCAGAGAGTGCAACAATAGGGAAAGTGTTGGATAGCGTGGAAGTTAAAAATAACATATTTATAAATAAACTAATATTTTAAAATATTTAAAAAAATATTTATTAAATGAATCAAAACTATTTACAAATACCAATCAATAATTATTAAAAAAAAATAATCACCAATTAATAATTAATATCCAATAAATTAATTATCAATGCCCAACTATAAATGTAATACCTACTTAATTACATATCAATTACTTTACACACTATTAACGCACAACAAACACCATTAATAAAATAATACACTTAACATAATTATCAATTAATCCTCCTGAAACTTCTAATAAATAAATACACGGATGCAAAAAAGAGCAGTATTTTTCTGACATTTGTAGACCTGATTAGTGCCTTTGACTGTGTCATACATAAACAGCTGTGGGATGCGCTTGGTGCCATGGGAGTTGACCCTCCACTAATCCTATTTATGAGAGAATTGTGCAGTGAAGCGGGGGCCAGAGTAAGATATGGGAAAGATGGCAACATTTCTAAAATGTTTTTAATTCAGAAAGGGGTAAGGCAAGGGTGTGTGCTCGCCCCTTTCCTTTTTACATTGTATATTAACTGCCTAGGACAATTTTTAATTGATTCTTGTAAGGATTATCCTTTTATTAATGGATCCCCGGTACCTATCTTATTATATGCAGATGATGCCGTTTTAATGAGTAGAACCCAGGTTGGACTACAAATGATGGTGACACATTTTGTGGAGTATATGGAAATGAGGGGCCTGAAGGTTAACAGTAGTAAAACCTATACCATGAAATGTGGAGCCACACGAGGAAAAAGATGTGACATCCACATAGAAAATAGCTAGATTGATTGCACTGAAACATTTTCCTATCTGGGTATTGTCTTTGAACATTCTGGCTCTTGGTCTGCTGCAATACATGCAAGGAAACAAATGTTTCTGAGAGCCTCTGGTGCTTTAAAGAACTTTGCGAAGAGACTTTGGGCGCAGACCAGTCCCCAAACTAATAGATATTTATAAAGCCAAATGAATTTCTACAGCTGTATATGGTTCAGGCATCTGGGGTCTCTCTAATGTTAGCGCGTTGCAGTTAGTTGAAAATGCTTTTTTACGTTATCTTTTAGCAGTTCCTAATTCTACTTCTACCTATATCTGTCACAGAGAACTTGGTCTACCATATATTTCGGACATAATTATTTCCAATGTAATTTTATTATGGCACAGGATCTGGACAATGGAAGAGATGAGTTTTAACAGAGAGATTATCATGGACTGCCTAAAGCTAGATAGGGTTTCTAAGATTGGTTGGTTATGTTTCATCAAAATGTTATCAATCAAGATCGGTAGACCAGAATTTTATGATTGTCCCTCAAGCTTGAGAAGCGTGTCCAGGAAAATGCTAAAAGATCTCTGTATGAATTTTCTGAATAACAAGAGATGGCTAGAGGAATTTAGTAAAGTGAGCGTGAGAGACAACAATTTGCTTATAACAAACTGGGGTTTGCGAATATATCTGACCATTGTACAGGGTAGCTATGAAAGGATGCTCCTTACCCGATTTAGGCTGGGCAATTTTCATAAGCTTGTTAGCTTCCCGAAAATCATGGACTGGTCTGAAGATACATTTATCTGTCCATGTGATGATATGTCGAGACAAACCACCTTACATACCACGCTGTTCTGCAGATTCTATGTACTTCCAAGAAAAAGGTTCCTAAAGCCAATTTTGTTATTACTAGGCCTAAGACAGTGTTGTATTGCTTTTCTTAAATTACAAATGCTGGAATGTGAAAAGTGTATTGATCATGTGGTGCCTTTTTTAAAAGCAGTGATTCAATATAGAAATCTATGGACTAGGATAGATCAATTAATTTGTATAGGTAAAATATTTTAATATACTGGTTTTATTCTGTATTTTATCTTGTATTTTTATAGTGATTATTGTGCTTTTATGATCCTTTTGTAAGCTTCGAATAAAGCATCTTTCTTCTGATACTGTTTCCTCACAGGAGATGGTTTGGGGTTTGGTCTCAAATACTATATACCACAGAAGGTATCTCTTCCAAAACAGAACAGAGTGCTCTGTACAGGCATATGGATTCTAAAGGAGCAGTTACAGTATTAAGATCATGACCCAAAAGTATTGGAGAGATTACATTTTTTAAATATAATTATCAATTAATCAATGAATTAAGATGAATTACCAATTAATAAAAATTAATTAACAATTAATTAAAATTAATTTATAATTCCTACAAAAATGTATAAGTAATGTAGTACAATTAAATTACTTCCCACCCTATTCCCCTATAAACCCACAACCCGCTACGGAACATCATTATCAATTAATCAATTAATTAAAATAAATTACCAATTAATAAAAATTAATTACCAATTAATTAAAATTAATTTATCATTCCTAAAAAATTAATAATTAATTTAGTATAATTAAATTACTTCCCACCCTATTCCCCTATAAACCCACAACCCGCTATGGTACTAAAATACAACATTTACTTAAATGACATTTAAAAAAAATAATACATATTAAATACATAATAATATACATAAAAATCATATAAAAATCAATATTAGTAATATCGATATTATTTACATCGATATTAACAAATATGGCCACCTGGCCATGTGGTGGGGGTCAAGGGGCCATTTTGAAGCCAGGCAGTGTGCTCAGGCCTGCACCCAGTTTGCCTTGCTTTCAACCATTATGCCCAGGGGTACTCAGTGGTGCATGGGCCTAGTCTTTCTGTGGGGTGTCTTGAATTTAAACATCATTGACGGCATGGATGGCATTGGATTATGGTGATTTGTGTGTGTTTTTCAACTTTTTGGGTGCTGTTGGGGCCTGGCCATGTGGGTGGGGGCCCTTTTGAGGGCTGGTCCAGGCAGGGCCTGGCCATGTGGCTGGGGGTCAAGGGCCCCTTATGAAGCCAAGCTGTGTGCTCAGGCCTGCACCCATTTTGCCTTGCTTTCATCCATTATGACCAGGGGTACTCAGTGGTGCATGGACCAAGTCTTTCTGTGGGGTGTCATGAATTTAAACATCATTGAGGCCATGGATGGCATTGGATTGTGGTGATTTATATGTGTTTTTTTAATTTTTGGGGTGTTGTTGGGGCCTGGACATGTGGGTGTGGGCCATTTTGAGCCCTGGTACAGGCAGGGCCTGGCCATGTGGCTGGGGGTCAAGGGCTCATTTTGAAGCCAAGCTGTGTGCTCAGGCCTGCACCCATTTTGCCTTGCTTTCATCCATTATGACCAGGGGTACTCAGTGGTGCATGGACCAAGTCTTTCTGTGGGGTGTCTTGAATTTAAACATCATTGAAGGCATGGATGGCATTGGATTGTTGTGATTTATATGTGTTTTTCGACTTTTTGGGGTGTTGTTGGGGCCTGGCCATGTGGGTCAGGCCATTTTGAGCCCTGGTACAGACAGGGCCTGGACATATGGATTGGGGTCAAGGGCTCATTTTGAAGCCAGGTAGTGTGCTCAGGCCTGCACCCATTTTACCTTGTTTTCATCCATTATGACCAGGGGTAATCAGTGGTGCATGGACCAAGTCTTTCTGTGGGGTGTCTTGAATTTAAACATCATTGAGGGCATGGATGGCATTGGATTGTAGTGATTTTTGTGTGTTTTCGACTTTTTGGGTGCTGTTGGGGCCTGGCCATGTGGGTGGGGGCCATTTTGAGGGCTGGTCCAGGCAGGGCCTGGCCATGTGGCTGGGGGTCTAGGGCCCATTTTGAAGCCAGGCACTGTGCTCAGGCCTGCACCCATTTTGCCTTGCTTTCATCCATTATGCCCAGGGGTACTCAGTGGTGCATGGACCAAGTCTTTCTGTGGGGTGTCTTGAATTTAAACATCATTGAGGGCATGGATGGCATTGGATTCTGGTGATTTTTGAGTCTTTTTCGACTTTTTGAGGTGTTGTTGGGGCCTGGCCATGTGGGTGGGGGCCATTTTGAGCCCTGGTACAGGCAGGGCCTGGCCATGTGGTGGGGGTCAAGGGGCCATTTTGAAGCCAGGCAGTGTGCTCAGGCCTGTACCCAGTTTGCCTTGCTTTCAACCATTATGCACAGAGGTACCCAGTGGTGCATGGGCCTAGTCTTTCTGTGGGGTGTCTTGAATTTAAACATCATTGAGGGCATGGATGGCATGGGATTGTGGAGATTTTTGAGTGTTTTTCGACTTTTTGGGGTGTTTAACTGATGTTCCTCTGGCTTCCATTGCTTTTAGGTGCACAAGAGAACCACCAGTGCCAGGAAGAAGTCCTGCAGCGGTGTGTGCAGAACAACGTCTTGCGATGTCACGTGTGGCCACAGACAAGACAACTCTGCAACTCGTGTAACTGCGGCCTGCTGTTCTGACATCTGAAGAAGATGGGCCCAAAGAAAGGTGGCCGTAGCGCCTCAGCGAAACAAGTTGCCAGTGCCACTGCCAGTAAGAAGGAGCAGAAGAAGCAAGTGGCAACACCTACCAAGGAGACTGGTGTGCCCACCGACACCTTTTTTGGGAAAAAAAACTATGCCTGCAGCAACAGCGGTGTCCGCCGGGGACCAAGCTGGAAGCAGCACCTCCGCTTCATTGGGCTCACTGCCACCACGCCAAGTTAGGGCCAAGACCGTGAGTGCTGCTGCGGCAGCCACTTTGGTTGTTCAATCACCATCGACCAGTAATATTGGCTCATCACAAGAAAGTACCATCCAATCAACGCCGGGTGTAACTCAGCTGACGAGTGTTCAACAACCACAGCCGCAACAACAACCACACGTGCAACTAGTACAAGCGCAAGTACATGGTCAAGAAGAGGCGCAAGGAGAGGCGCAAGTAGAGCCGCAAGGAGAGGCGCAAGTAGAGCCGCAAGGAGAGGCGCAAGTAGAGCCGCAAGGAGAGGCGCAAGTAGAGGCGCAAGGAGAGGCGCATCGACAGGTGCATGGAGAGGTGCAACTAGAGGTTCATGGAGCGGCACAACTGCCTACAACGCTTGTTCCTCCAGAAGTAGGGGCACATCAGGAAATTGATATTCAAGAGGAGGTATCATCCAAGGAAGCCACTCCTCCTGATGATGATTATCCATTGTCTTCCAGATCCCCAGCAAGAAAAAGGTCAAGGAGGGATACTACTACTACTACAAGTTCTTCTTCAAGCCCCCTTCATTCTGATGACCTTGATCGGGATTGCAACCCAGCCATGCAGTCTGAGAGTGAGTCACGCCATGAGCCGACAAAAGTAGCTAAGCCTAAAAAGGAAGGCTCCCGCAAAGCTTCGACCTATGGGTGATGACGACGAACAAGAAGTGGTGTCTTCTGCTGCTGATGAACAGTCTGACGACGACCCAGTCATCACAGTCTTCACTCCAGCCCCAGCGGGCATGCAGCAGACACACATTTTGACCCTATCCCGAATGGCTGCTGAGCGGGATATGGGCGGCGTGGCACTGGTACCACCACCGTTAACTACAACACCAACACGACCTACAGCTTCCATCTTTTTTAGTCAGAAGGGCCGGCATGGACCTCCATTCACCTCAAGTAGTGGTGCTGTAAGTGAACAACAGAAACTAATTCAGCCACGCCCATCCTCCACTTTATCTGGCATTGAAAGTCAAAGTAGCACCTCCACCTTCAGCAGACATCACCAGTCCCCAGTTTGGGACTTCTTTACTGTTAGCCAAAGGGCGGAAACAGGGTTGTTTGTTCGATTTGTAAAACATTAATTTGTCGGGGTAAGGTTGGTACCAACTATGGTACCGGAGGCCAGAGAGGTAATCTCAAGCAACATCACACTATCATTTGGGAGCACACATGAGGAAGATCGAGGAAGGCAAAAGAAAAACAAATCCAAATGTATCCCTTGATATTGCATCTGATGATGACGAGAGGCTTATCGTGCAGGGGGGAAGTGAAGAAGCGACAGACATTTTTTCTGGTACACCCAATTCTGCTGGCAGCAGCACTGCAGTGGTATCGCCCCTACCCTCTACCTCTGCAACATCTATGAGGCACACTAAGAGTGTGGGAGAGACACCAATGCGAAAAACTACATCACTGGGCCTAACTGGTTTGAAGACGTCATCATCATCATCACGTAAAATGATCCAGCCCACCATTCGCGGAATGTTGTGGTCGGAGGCGCCATTTGAACGCAACCACCCAACGGTACGTCTGTATAACGCAAAGCTGGCTAAAATGCTAGCGCTGGACCTTCTCCCTTTTTCTTTCATGGAAGGGGTGGGGTTTCTAGAATTAGTGGCAACAGTCTGCCCTAAATGGAAGGTTCCTAGCCGGTCCTATTTTGCCAGAGTGGCGGTTCCAGCACTACATCAAGATGTGCTGGAGGTGATTGGGGCAGCTTTGCAGAAGAGTGCTGTTCAAACTATCCACTTGACAACAGACATGTGGACCAGTTGCCAAGCCCTTGATTACATATGCATCACTGCACACTGGGTCTCTTTTGCAGGGTCTTTTGCAGGGGTTAGAGACAAGTCAAGTGCAGTTGTTGACCTGGACACAGTTTTTCAAGCTACTCGGAAACATGCAACATTAGCCATGTTTGCCATAGAGAAAACTCATACTGCAAAAAACATTTTGGAGGAGTTTAACAGTAAGGTCTCTGAATGGCTGCAACCAAGAAATCGCATAGTTGGTTATGTTTCCACGGATAATGGCAGTAATATAGTTAAGGCCATGCGTCAAGGTGAATATTTCAGAGTGCCGTGTTGGGCGCACTGTATAAACCTGGTTGTGCAAGATTTCTTGAAAACTGAAAACACAGCCAAGAAGTTACTGACCACCTGCCGAAGAATCTGCACACATATCAGCCATTCTTTTAAGGTCCGGAAGGAGCTGAGGAGCACTCAACATGAACGTAAAGTGCCAGTTAAAGGACTCATCCAGGAGGTGGCAACACGTTGGAACTCAACCTTTTACATGCTTGAGCGTCTGTCTGAGCAGTGCATGGTAATCAATGACTATGTCTTTCAACTAGGTTCTGATCATAAAGACAAGAGGCGAGAGTTGGAGGAATGGAAGCTAGTTAAAAGCCTGACAGACATGCTTTGTCCTTTTGAGGTCTTCACGCGTGAAGTCAGCAGGGAGGACTGTTCTTTGGGCAAAGCTATCCCATTGTTGGTCATGCTAGAGCACCAACTGAAGGCGGTGTCTTCAACGTTCAGAGATGCTGGTGAAAAAAAGCAAGACGCGTATCAGTTGGCGGAGAGCTTATTAAGCCGCCTAGTTGCCAATGAAAGGCTTAAAAACATACATACAGAACAACATTACATTTGTGCCACTATTCTGGATCCACGGTACAAAAAGGCAGTGGCCAGCAAAGCGTTCATTCCTTTTGATGAAGCAGATGTTTCAAAGTACAAACATTGGCTAGCTGTGTCAGCCAGTCGGTTCAAAAAAGAGCGGCAGAAAATTCAAGGAGGCAGCAGAAGTCCAACTGAATCAGCAGGCCATCCAGTCTTAAGTTCCACTTCTGAATCTGGGGGCGAAGGGAGTCACTTTCCCTCACAGCCGTTAACGACACCAGCAGCAACCGTATCATCATCCTCACCTGCACCAGGTCCAGGCATAATATTGTCGGAAGTGGATTGGCTAACTCAGCAAGGGTTTGCTCGTTCCAGTGCTGCGAAGGCCAAAGATGATACGCAAAGTGGAGCAACCGTGGAGAACCTTGAGTCGATGGTGCAGGCCTATCTGGATGACCCAACAGAGGTCTTTGTTAATACTAACCCATTGCTGTATTGGTACAGGAAAATGGCTCTTTGGCCACTGATCACCAACCTGGCTATAAATTATTTGTCTTTCCCACTCACAAGTGTGTCTTCTGAACGTGTTTTCAGTGCTGCTGGTGCCATTGTAACTTCAAAAAGGACCCGCCTCTCGGCCAAAAATGTGGAGAGGTTAACACTGATCAAGATGAATCAGCACTTGATACCACCAGATTGCAAAGTACGTGAATGCACGCAGGAAGAAGAGGACACCGACTTAGGTGACGGAAGTTCTTCTCTGTTACCTGACCTACTCCCATCTCAATTGATGGAGTTTGAGGACGAGCTCTACTTCCCTGACACCGAGCCCTGAAAATGACTTCCTTTTTTTGTCCTTATTCACTTTTATTCCTGTGTGTCTTTCTTTGTTTTGCAACTTTTACCACAACAAAACTCTAATCACCTAATCACAACAAGTCCATCAGCACCACTGTCTTCATCTTATATTCCTTATTGATTTGAAGGTGCCGCAGTCTGCATTCCTGAGGTTCACAAGTTCACAACTCAATCATGCTCCCTTATACTCCTCCTCCTGACTCCCCCTATCCATTTCCCTCAAGGCAGATGGATGGATGACGACGAGTCCCCTCAAGTGGGACTGAAATTACTAACAGACTACATGCTTGCTGATTGCTGACAGAGTTACTTCTGATATTGACAGGAGAGGCTGCCCTGTGGGTCCTCACTTTCCGAAGAAGATGCGGACAAAAAGTAGAACAGGTAATGAATAATTGAGAAGATGGCATGCAGTGGACAACAATGGGTGTCTGGCTCTGATGAAACCAAATGATGTTTGTTTTTTGTGCATGAAATGATGATTCATATGTCTTGTCTTAGTTATTATTTAATCTTTCACACAGTAATTGTAACTCATGTCAACAACTCTGTTTTTTTTTACCTTGTTTAATTAAAATTGTACTTCAAATGCAGGGGCCACTAAATTGGGGCTATGTGGTTTGCTGCATACAATTAGATATGCTTTGTTTGTCAGATAAAGAGCCTAGGTATGCTACATCAGGTTGATTCACTCAGTGGTGCCTGCCTTGACCCTCTGCATGGCATTGCCTCAAGCTTGGGCCAAACATCCGTTATGTTTGCAAAATTTGCTGTTTTTCGGTATTTCGCAAATCTCGCAAAAGTACCGAAAAATCGCAAATTCTTGAGCGGAACGGATTTTTGGCCCATGCTTGTGGCAGAGCCATGCAGACGGTCAAGGCAGGCACCACTGATTGAAACATCCTCCTGATGTAGCATACCTAGGCTCTTTGACACAGACAGACAAAGCATATCTACGGTTTAGGGTTCAGTGCGATTTACTAGGGTTTTTGGGTTTAAGTTGGTATGGTTCACGCTGATTCTAGGGCTTGGGGCCCGATGCACGCTCGTTCATAATGATGTTGGCAATGTTTTAGGGGGGTTTGGTGTTCTTTGGTCCAGAACTGGCAGAATTTTGGCCTTTTTGGGTGTTTTGCGGGCGCGTGTGTTTGGGTGAAAACTAAGTGAAAACTAGTTGTAGGCCTTCTTCTTCTTCTTCTTCTTCTCCAAAGAGTGCAGTGGTTCGATTTTGTTCTGCCTTGCGGAGATTCTTGTGAATCGCTGGAACAAGTGACTGTTCAGATAAGTTTCAAGAGGATCGAAGTAGTGGAAGTGCTGAAAACAGCAATGTTTTGTGAACAGCGCAATTTGCCATGTTTTGAATATACCAGTATTGCATGTTTTTGTGGGGCTGTTTGGGGGTGTTCTAGATTTGTGGGGGAGGGTGTGGGGGTCTGAGAGCATAATTTTGATTGGAAGTGATTTGAAGAAAATCCATGGTGGGAAAGAGGAGTTGGGGCCTAGCTGCAGAGGGCGTTTGGACCGATGTTGACTGGTTGGCTGAACATTTTCTAAGCATGAGTTTTTGCATTTTTGCTTTTTGCCTGTTATGGGGTGTTCTGCTTTTTTGCGGGTGGCTGCAGGGGTCTGGGGGCATAGCTCGGAAGGTCTAATATCGGAATCAAGTGTTTTGGACCAAATCCATGGTGAAAAAGTTTTTCCGTTTTTGCTCACTTGCCTGTTTTTAGGGTGCTGTTTGGGGGCTTCTAGGTTATTGGGGGTGGGGTTTGGGGTCTGGGAGCACTGCTGGCACAGTCTAATTTTGATTGCATTTTTTTTTTCAGAAAATCCATGGTGGAAATGGGGAGGTTAGGGCCTAGCTGCAGAGATTATTTGGACTGAATTGAAGGTTGGCCCATTTTTGCTTTTTGCCTGTTTGGGGGTGTTCTGCTTTTTGGCGTGTGGCTGCAGGGGTCTGGGGGCATAGCACGGAAGGCCTAATATCGGAATCAAGTGTTTTGGACCAAATCCATGGTGAAAAACTTTTTCCGTTTTTGCTCACTTGCCTGTTTTTGGGGTGCTGTTTGGGGGCTTCTAGGTTATTGGGGGTGGGTTTTGGGGTCTGGGAGCACTGCTGGCACAGTCTAATGTGGATTGCATTTGTTTTTAGGAAATCCATGGTGGAAAAGGGGAGTTAGGGCCTAGCTGCACAGCGCATTTGGACTGAATTCCAGGAGGGACTAAAATTTGCTAAGTCTCACTTTTTGCGGTTTTGCTTTTTGGCTGTTTGGGGGTGTTAAACTTGTTAACGCCTGGGTTGACGGGTTTGGGGGCATTGCTGGGAAGGTCTAATACCGGATAAAAGTGGTTTGGAGAACATCCATGGTGCAAAAGTTTTTCACTTTTCAGACATTTCGCT
Organism: Lissotriton helveticus; assembly: GCF_964261635.1. Taxonomy (NCBI): domain Eukaryota; kingdom Metazoa; phylum Chordata; class Amphibia; order Caudata; family Salamandridae; genus Lissotriton; species Lissotriton helveticus. Next base: position 826,591,358 of record NC_136057.1, read on the forward strand.
CACTTTAGCGTTTTTGGGGGCCTGCTTGGGGGGGTTCCTGGTGTTTGGGGGGGGTTGGGGAGTCTTGGAGCAATGCTGGGTATGGATACTTTTGGTTGCAAGAGGTTTGAAGTAAATCCATAGTGGCAAAGGGGAGTTAGGGCCTAGCTGCAGAGCGTGCACGGAGTGATTTGGGATTGAGGGCTAAATAATTCTGTTTCACTTTTTGTGGTTTTGCTTTTTGGCTGTTTGGGGGTGTTAAACTTGTTTCTGCCTGGGTTGACGGGTCTGGGGGCATTGCTAGGAAGGTCTAATACCGGATAAAAATGGTTTGGATAAAATCGGAGGTGAAAAAGTTTTTCCATTTTCAGGCATTTCGCTCACTTTAGCGTCTTTGGGTGGCTGTTTGGGGGGTTACTGGTGTTTGTGGGGGGTTGGGGAGTCTTGGAGCAACGCTGCGTATGGATACTTTTGATTGCAAGTGGTTTGGAGAAAATCCATGGTGGCAAAGGGGAGTTAGGGCCTAGTTGAAGAAAGCGTTTGACACTATTTTTAACTTAGGGCTCGTTAGGGTTAGCAGTATTGCATGTGTTTGGGGGTGCTCGAGATTTTGACAACTGGGTTCTGGGGTCTACTCTTGGAGCACTTGTTGAGAAATGTCTAATTTTGGTTGCTAGTGGTTTGAAGAAAATCCATGGTGGGAAAGGGGAGATTTGGGCCTACTTTACTTTCAATCAATCAATCAATCAAGGAAACTTGTAAAGCGCACTACTCACCCGCAAGGGTCTCAATGCGCTGGGGGAGGGGGAATCGCTACTGCTCGAACAGCCAGGTCTTGAGTTGCTTCCTGAAGGAGAGATGATCCTGGGTCAGCCTTAGGTGGGTGGGCAGGGAGTTCCATGTCTTGGCCGCCAGGTAGGAGAAGGATCTTCCTCCGGCAGAGGATCTGCGGATTCGTGGGATGGTGGTGAGGGCGAGGCTGGCGGATCGGAGCTGGCGTGTGGGTGTGTAGAAAGCGAGGCGGCTGTTGAGGTAATCAGGGCCCATGTCGTGAAGAGCCTTGTGTGCGTGGGTGAGGAGTCTGAACATGAACCTCTTGCTGACGGGGAGCCAGTGCAGGTCTCTCAGATGGGTCGAGATGTGGCTGTGGTGGGGGATGTCCAGGATGAGTCGTGCAGAGGCGTTCTGTATGCGCTGGAGTCTTTTCTGGAGTTTGGCTGTGGTTCCTGCGTAGAGGGCAGTTCCGTAGTCCAGTCGCTGGTGACGAGGGCCTGGGTGACCGTTTTCCTAGTTTCGGTGGGGATCCACCTGAAGATCTTTCGGAGCATGCGCAGGGTGTTGAAGCGCGATGACGAGACGGCGTTGACTTGCTTGGTCATCGTATGGGAGGAGTCCAGGACGAAGCCGAGGTTGCGAGCGTGGTCCGTTGGCTTGGGGGCGGTGCCCAGGGCAGGGGGCCACCAGGAGTCGTCCCAGGCAGATGAAGTTGGGCCCAGGATGAGGACCTCCGTCTTGTCTGAGTTCAGTTTCAGACGGCTGAGCTTCATCCATTCTGCGACGTCCTTCATTCCTTCCTGGAGGTTGGCTTTGGCGGTGGCGGAGTTGCTGGTGAGGGAGAGGATCAGCTGGGTGTCGTCAGCGTAGGAGATGATGGTCAGGTGGTGTTGGCGTGCGATGGCTGCGAGAGGGCTCATGTAGACGTTGAAGAGGGTGGGGCTGAGCGAGGATCCTTGTGGGACGCCGCAGATGACTTCGGTGGCCGCGGACCGGAACGGGGGGAGGCGGACTCTCTGGGTTCTTCCGGCGAGGAACGAGATGATCCACTCCAGGGCCTTCACATGGATTCCGGTGTTGCTGAGGCGCTGTGTTAGTGTGCGGTGGCATACGGTGTCGAAGGCTGCCGAGAGGTCCAGGAGGATGAGGGCGGCTGTTTCCCCGTTGTCAGCAGGGACCTGATGTCGTCGGTGGCTGCAATGAGGGCGGTCTCGGTGCTGTGGTTTGCTCGGATACCGGATTGCGAGGGGTCAAGGGATCCGTTGGTCTCGAGGAAGGCGGAGAGTTGCTTGTTGACGGTCTTTTCGATGACTTTGGCAGGAAAAGGGAGGAGCGAGGTGGGGCGGAAGTTCTTGAGGTCCGTGGGGTCCGCGGAGGGTTTCTTCAGCAGGGTGCTGACCTCTGTGTGTTTCCAGCTCTCCGGGAAGGTGGCGGAAGCGAAGGAGCTGTTGATGACGTCCCGGAGTTGGGGTGCCATGATGGAGTCGGCTTTGTTGAAGACGTGGTGTGGACAGGGGTCGGTGGGGGAGCCGGAGTGGAGGGTGTTCATCGTGCAGATGGTGTCTTCGGTGCTGACTGGGCTCCAGTTGCAGAGGGTGGTGGTGGGGGGTGCTGGTTCGGAGGTTGGGTGCGTGGTCAGTGCGCCAACGCTGTTGTGAATGTCGGTGATCTTGCGATGAAAGAACGAGGCGAATGAGTCGCAGAGGTCTTGCGAGGATGTGATGTCGCTGTTGAGGCGTTGGGGTTGGAGAGCTCTTTGATGATGTTGAAGAGTTCCTTTCTGTTGTGGGTATTGTTGTCCAGGTGTTCCTTGAATGTTGACCTTTTGGTGGTGCGGGTCACCTGGTGGTGTTTGCGGGTGGCATTCTTGAGGGCTGTCATGTGCTCCGTTGTCTGGTCGTGGCGCCAGGCTTTCTCGAGGGTGCGGCAGGTCTTCTTGGAGGTTTTGAGTTTGGCGGTGAACCATGATGCTTTCTTTCTGCCGGGTCTTCTGGGAGGGTTCTTCAGTGGCACTAGGTCATCGGCGCAGTTGGTGAGCCACTGAGTGAAGTTGCGGGCTGCATTGTTGGGGTCCGTAGTTCTGGCGGGCGGGTTCTGGCAGAGGGAGGTGGTGAGCTGGTCGGTGGTGATCTTGCTCCAGCGCCTGCGGGGAGCCTGTTGCGGGTGGTGGTGAGTCGTGGATCTCCTGAAGCTGAAGTGGACGCAGCTGTGATCAGTCCAGGGGAGTCCGGTGGAGTGGCTGAAGGAGATGTGCTTGCTGGAGGAGAAGACGGGGTCAAGTGTGTGTCTGGCGTAGTGGGTGGGGGTGGGGGTGTTCAAAGTACGTTTTGTCACCATTTTCCACTAGGCCTCAGACAGGTAGCAGTATCGCACGTTTTTTGGGGTCATTTTAGCGTCTGTGTTGAAGGGTCTGGGAGCACTGCTGGGAAGGTCTAATTTTGTTCTAAAATCGTAGTTTACAGTACACCTAGCTTGAGGGGAAAGATCAGCAAAATTCGCCCATACTTATTTATCCTTCAAAAGGAGTCTCAGAGTACGCCCTTTCGAAACTATAGTACTGTCGATTCTGAAACTGAAAGTGTGACTTTTTGCACTACACAGCGTACGTACCTTATATTTGTTTCTCAGTGGTGTTTTAATATCACTTCCTGTTTTTCCATCAACATTTACAGGGCGGCTTTCACCCTGTGCAATGGAAAAAAGGATGAAGTCAGGCTTCACATTAGCGACCCGCAATTCAGCATCCGCCAGGCAGGCAGTGGACAGGGTGTCTTCTGGTCACCAACATTGATCGACGGAGCGTCAGATGGAACAGAGGAGTACCGCAAATAAGAGGAATGACTGGATGCATGCAACTTCCCAAATTCAACAGGACAAGTACAACAACATACAGTAACAGTATCCATTCATTTCTACTTATCTTTTAAGTAATGTTATTGCTGTGAACTTCTATGAGTGTGACTGCATTTCTTTTCTCTCTGCTTCTAAATTCATCCCTCCAGCCATTGTATAGTTTTACTCTGCTATTTTTCAAACTAATTTAATGAACAAAGTGTTTCTCTGAGTGCAGAGATAGGCAAGTGAAAATGCATAATTACTGCAGCCCTGTACTGTCGCATTCTTTCATTTATTAGAAAGTACTACTTAGTTTAAGTAACCTAACCATTAATTTAGCAATCAACTTCATGCCTGCAGTAGTGCATGCACTTGCTTTAAGTCCCTTAAAATATTTATGGATATCTTCGTATCCATAGATTTGTTTATCTTAATTTGTTGTTTGTCTATGCTGTGGTTTATTTTCCCCTCTCAACAAAACTTTCCCAAAAAACCCCATTCCCATCCAATCTCCAAACCCTAACCCTCTTCCCCCGGGCTGTGTGGTTTTCATTGATGTGTGAGTAAATGACAGCAATAATTCCACACACTTGCTGGGGAGGATAAGGTCATAGCAACTGAAAATGAATTACATTTCAAGGCTGGTGAAGGAATCTGAGGATATATTCTTCTCAGCTTGACACAGACCCATGACTATTGGCAAATCAAAGCAGATTTTCATGGGCGCCATCAACTGGATTGATCATGAAGAACATCCTCCTCCTACACGTGGCAAATGATTACGCTGCTGTGTCCTTCACCTTCAGTACTATTTCTTGTAGTAGTAGCCAATGTCAAATTCCACGCAAGTAGTAGTTATACTTTCAATACTTTAGCATTTGTAAAGCTACATTATGGTACTGTTCTAGTGTACTGTCACGTGCTATAGTATCTATCGTACCATTCTAATGCTCCGCTCAGGCCAATCAAGGTTTCAATTTCTTTTTTTTCATATGCTGCAACTGCCACTGTGTACCACCACTAGTACCACCGCAATTATGCCATTTCAACTGCCCAGGATTGCCAACCTTAATTGCCATTTGCCATGCAGCCAGCCCTGTGCCTAGCTCTATTTTCAAACACGAATTACAGGTAAGATAAGCGTTTGGGGGGAGGAAGAATAATGGAGTAGCAGGAGAGACAAGAGACTGGCGGTAGTACTAGTAAAGTCCTAGGACAATTGAATTCACTAACTCTGCGAGAGCCACTTACTTTTTTAAACATTTGGGCAATTACTTACACAATTTGAATCAAGAAGCCAGTTCAGTTTCAGGAAAACAAACTTACAATTAAACCCCCCCCTCCAGCCTCAACTGCAGTAAAAAACACGCATGCTATGTTTAAGTTGAAAGTAATAATTATTTATATCCCTAACAAAAATAAACTATCCCGCAAGACCCGACCCACCCCCCCACCTAACCCCAATTAATGTCCGTGAAATAAAAAGTCCCCAAAGTCCAAAAAACCCAACTCCCAATTCCCACCCCCCAAAAGTCTTTAAAAAAGGTGCAAGCGACAGTCTCTCCTCCTCTAATGACGCCGGTGGTTTACTTTTCGGGCCAGGTGGTCATGCTCCTTGCGGAGGTTCTTGAGCAGGATTCTCATTTTTTTCTGCTCCTGCTCAAGGTAGGACACCCTGAGGGTTAGGCGGTGCACGCGTGTCTTGCACCTGCTGTGGGGGGCAGCTGATTTTTTGGCTGCTTGGCGGTGGCGGGTGGCTGCGGTACGACGGCTTCGTACCGCTGGAGGCCTGCGCTGACTGGCTGACCCAGGGAGCGCGGAGGGGGATGCAGCTGTCGCTGTGGATGTTGTGGTGGTCTGCGACTGCGTGTCCTCCTCCTCCTGGGCCACCAACTGCCGATATTCGGTGACAGTCACCTCCAGTTTCCGTTGCCGGGCCCGTCTAGCCAGCTCCTTCCGTGACAGTTTTGAAGGAGCATCTATATGAAGAAAGAAAAACATAGTCTGTAACCAATGCTCTTTAAGATTAACACAAAATAATTCAGCAGAAAGTTGTGTCACAGTAGAACTAGCAACTTGCAAGCACAGTACATAACATTTGTGGCCTGTATCTATCTAACCTCCCACTTCTTCAGCCTTGCTCTAACATTAGTGGGAGTTTCAGGAATCAATTCTACGAGCACTATGGACTCACTACATTAGAGTTGACTATGACAGTACACCAGTCTTATTCTTCTTCTTCTCTCTTGTTTAGCGAAATTGGTACGTAAACTTCTGGAAGCCGGTATAATGCCAGCGCAGTCAACTTGCACCCGAGAAAAACAGACGCACGCCATGATGACACAGGCTTGCGTTACTGTACCAGTCCAGTACATGCGGGTGGTGAAGCTCTTACTTTTCTATTACGGGTGGCACTGAGAATACTCTGTTACAAGGGCTACTGCTTTATTAATTTAACTTTCACCCTACAGTGCAAATGACTACTAGAAAAGGAAAATGAAGAACATAAAATAATATGATTATCTATCCCTTCACAGGATATGTATTTGATTACATATGGGATGACTTTAGGTGCTTTGTTTTTTATTGAGTGAACACTGATAGGCCACATATGAATGACAGAGTTGTACTAAAATTATTAACAGAGGTAGTGAGTGGCACCCGTAATCGCCGGATATATGCTGTGCTTGCAATACAAACTACTGTTACTATTCATGGTAGTATTCTGAAAAATTACAACTTCTTTTCCTTGCCTTTCATACACTGGAACGGACGTGCGGGTACGGTGTTACATGCTCTTCAAAGTAACACTTAGTTCATCCAGTGACCATCTACTCTCTCTACATACACATATGCTATTTATGAGTCAGATAGTACCATGATCCAGGCATCCATCCATTCAAAGTAAATGTCAATCATTCTTCTTAATGTCTCAACTGGACAAACCTTACTTTTTCTCCCGGGAAAACAACATTTTCATTTTATTTTGGAAACCGCAAGCCATGCATTCGTGCTTGACTTGCATTTGAATTTGAACCAAAGGATATATAGCGCACACATACAGTTTCTGTTTCACCCACCCAGGCAGTTCTCTTCCATTTCTCCTTGTGCCGATGTTCCGCCTAGAAAATAAATTTCAGATTCTTAGATGCCATATACACCACTCCCTAGTATTTTGTCTAGGAATGAAAAAATGTCACTACGACTACACAAACAAATTTAATAATTTGTGACTGTCTAGTCAAAACTAAAAATTGCACTTTTTTCAGGGAAGGGTGTTGTCTTGCTACACTTTTTGACACAACTGATGAATGCTTGCTTTTTAACACGCACCGTTTTTCTCAAAACAGACAGAAGCTTCCCTTCTAAGAACAAAAGCAAGATCAGATCATCATCACTAGGACGGAGTCAGCAACAATTCAGCACCACAAAGAAGATTTGAAGTTCCAACAAGGTGAGGGCTCGCCCACAATTAATGTGTGAAATCACTAAGCACTTTTCCATTTGCAATCCACCGTTTATGTTGTATGATGAACTTGATTTTAATAAATGTTTTTACTTTTAATAAAGCTTTAAAACTTACATAGACTCTGTGGTTTTTAGTCATGAGTGAGTGAGCAAAAGGGTTTGCAATTTGCAAGCATGAGTCTGTGGCTCTGACAGTTCTGGACTCTGACTCCTTAGTCTTATGTCCTGGGTTGGATAATCATCATTGGGTATCAATCATCGATGAATTAGGGAGCTAAATGACTCTGTCACACTAGCTAGTCAGTAAGGAGATTGGGGGTTCAAATTCTGTTATGACTGAGGTATGTGCAAAGTCTAACTGCGCCTATTATAATTGATAAACAATGCACTATTTCGTGTCCATAGTTCTGTTTGTGCAGAATTGTCCCTGCAACAATAGTAGTATGGATTGTCCTCCTATCCAATCAAAAAGTAAACTAGTATCTTATTCTTTCTTGGTGGTCATTGACAGTTTATTGTTGGGAATTGTCAAAGCATAAACAGTTTGAAGACTTCAAAAGACATTATGGACAACCCAGAGGACTGCTCTCAGTGCATAGAGCTATTGCTGAATAGAATGGGAGTTTCGTTTAACACCTTTTGCCAACTGTGCAAGCTTTGTTAGCTACACAGACAGACTAATAATAATAATCTAGTAGTACCACAGGGAGTCATAGTAGAGGCAGGATAAGAATTTAGAAACAGTCTACAAGAAGATCAAAGACGATTTAGAAAAAATCGAATGAGGAACGTTAGTAAAAAAATAGGTACTCTAAAAGATAGGGAAGTATAATTATTAATATTAACATGAAAACTTACTGGGGCCAGCAAAGGAGCCCTCGCCGGACCGATCTTGGCCTTCCTGGTCCTCCTCCGCCGGCGCCGCTACCTCCTTCTCTGTCCTCTTGCCCCTGGGGGAAGCTGATGTACAACATGAAAGAAAGACCCAAACATGGATGATTGTTGTCAACCAAATCAAAAATTTCAAACGAACAATAACAAATTATTTCGGGGAAATAGTAAATAGACAACAATTGCACTACATTTATTGACCTATCTGATGTGGTCTACTAGGATATTAGTATTGCTGGATTCGCGGACCGTCGACTTGGAAAGTTATGTAACTCACTAAACCAACTACAAAAAGGTTTGACTAGGACTGGCAGGCAGCACTACGCAGCACGCGAAGTGACAGACAAAGTCCATCGTGATTGCAGACCAGTGAGAACACTAAAAAGTACGTTTCCTACTATAAAACCAGTCATTAAAATACTCAAACGATCAATCCACCACCGCTATCTCTTCTTAGTGGCAGGTGTACAAAGGAAGGACTGGACTTGAGTCTCTAGGGGCAGATTTACAAGTCCCTTGCGGCTCTTTTGCTCCGTCGTTGCGTGACTTTTGTGACGCAGCGGCAGCGCAAAAGAGGCGCCATGGTGCGGGGTATATTAACAACGTGACGCATCTGGGAGATGCATCACGTTGTAAAGCCCTGCGCCATCAGGGGGCGTTCCGGTGCAAGGGAGGGCGTTCCTGCGCAGAAAGGCATCCTAAAAGTGGCTGAGGGAAATCTACAAGATTTCACTCAGTCACTTTGAGGCCAATGCTGCGTCACTCAAAACCCTGCGGCTGCTTGAAGCAGACGTACGGCTTGACGCAGCATTGGGGAGATAGGGCACCCCAGAGCATTGCTGGAGCTGCGTCGTGATTGCGACGCAACTCCAGCAATGCGCTGCCTTTAGGGCACAGATGCGTGACGCTTCTGTGTCGTTTTTGTCCCATGGTGCGCCGCATTGTAAATGCGGCGCACCATGGGTGGTGGAGGCGTGGCACACAATTACTGGCGCATCCCTGCTAATTTGCAGGGATGCGCCAGTAATTGTAAATCTGCCCCTTAGTGTCTAGCATTATGCAGTTCTGTAAAGTACACTCATACATAATTACTCAGGCCAATAAAATGAGCACAAAAAATCGAAAACAAATAAGCATAGTAGCACCGCCACTGAGCAGGAGAGCAGTGCAACTGAAATGCAATCACAGAACATTTTGAAACATAATTTACCTACAATGTAATCGGCAGCATTATTAATAACACATAGAGCAGGAGAAAACAGAGTAGTGATTAAATAGCTACTACTACTCACCAAGCCGGGGATCTCGACGCCTAGCAGGTCGAGCAGGTTGTGTTCACAGTCCAGGAGGTCGGACCACCAGTGCGTGGCCTGGTTGTAGGTGCGCACGACCCGAGAGTGTTTGTACATGGCCCGGCACACCTTCTCCCACATCTTCTGACGCTCCCGGAGCCCGTACCCGCTAGCTATCCTGCCGCCTGCCGCGATTGTCTTGGGGAGGTGGCGCTGCACATAGTAAACCAGTGCAGCCACCTCCTCCGCGCTGAAGATCTCCCGGACTGTGACGTGCTCCCCCCGCAATCGCCCGCATGGGAGCCGGGTACGGGGTGCGGGACCCTTTCCCTTCTCCTTCCCGGCTCCCTTTGCCAGGGTCCTGTACAGCAGAAAGAAAAAAAAAGGAAAGAATAGGGAAAAAGTAAAGTATTTTTTTTTTTAAGTAGCTTTAAAAGTAACGAAAAGTTGAAAAAAACACAAAATATAGATCTAGAAAAAAAGAGGGATAGATATAGAGTAGAAAAGATAAAAAAGTCCAAAGAAACAAAGGATTGCACAGATGAAAGGAGGATTAGAAAGCATGCACAGAACCATAGCAATGAATGAAAAACAAGATGGCCGGGCTCATTGAGGACCGCGTGGGTAAGTTTGTGCGATTTTTCCCGAGTATGCAAAAACACGCGCAAACACGTAATAGCGCGCCGCACACAACGCACAAGATGGCCACGCCCATGTATGACCGCATGGGCAACCTCACGGTCGGTGCACTGCAAGCGGTCCGCGAATAAGCAAAAAAACACGCGAAGACACAAAAAAAGAAATCCGCAAAATCGCACGAATTCGTGGATTGCAAGTACGATTTCGAGCAAATCCGTGCCCCACGATGCTCGCGAAATTGCAGAAAACTGAATTTTGCAAAACTGAAAGCACTTAGCAGGTGCAAAAGTTCAAGCTAATTTGTAAGCATTCCCTGTAGTGCTTCCTGAGGGGCCCCTCCAGAGTTCAGTTGCCTACTTGCAACTATTCTCTGACCCTGCTCTGACCCTCAAAGCAGGGTCAGAGAATAGTTACAAGTATGGCACAATGCTCCTGTAAAAAAAATTAAACTGCAACAGGAAGCACTTACAGCTAAGGAAGCAGGTGCCAGACTTGAAGCTCAAATTCAGTGACACATTAACCAGCCCCAAATTAATTCATCTCAGTTGAGGCTGGGCAGGTGTGCTTGCTTTCCCCCCATAATCTACAGTGATGAACCAGAGGGTGCTGTGATGAACTAGAGGGTGGCAGTGCTGAACCAGAGGGTGCTGTGATGAACCAGAGGGTGGCAGGGGTGAACCAGAGGGTGGCAGTGGTAAACCAGAGGGTGCTGTGATGAACCAGAGAGTGGCAGTGGTGAACCAGAGGGTGGCAGTGCTGAACCAGAGGGTGGCAGTGGTGAACCAGAGGGTGCTGTGCCGATACACGACCGCATGGGTAACTTCACCGTGCAAGTGGCCCGCAAACACGCAAAAAGCCCCGCGAACACGCAAAAAGCCCCGCGAACACGCAAAAAACCAAAAATCCACGAATTTGCAGATTTTGCGGATTGCGAATTCGATTTCGCAAATTTCGCCAATACTTAGTGCCAGGGAGAGGAGAACCCTTTTGAACTTCTGGGGTATTACCAACATCCTGGTGGGACCAGGCTTGGGGTCTCTACCTTCAGAATACAGGAGTCCCTCTTCCCAATAGATCTTATGGAACTCACTGATGTTTCCTGCTTCCTCAGCAGCAGCTTGCTGTCTAAGGGGTTCAAGACAGGGGCAGGTCTCCTGCTCCAAACTCAAGTCTGCCCTAGAAGGGCACCCTAACGCTAGGAGCTCTGCCCGGTCATGCCCAAGTTTCTCTTGGACAGTTCCTTTACAGGGACTGAGATCATCTCCCTCAGGAGGTTGATCTTGACTAGGAGTTTGAGAGGAGAGCAATTCCTTACTCTTCCTGTTCCTTTTCTTTGGAGGCACCTGGTCCATTCTTCCAGGATTCAGTGCTCCTTCAGTGCTGAGCTGTTTGGCCTTAGCCCTGGTAACAGCTAAGACACTGGCAGAAATTCCCACCATTTCTTCATGAGTCCTGAACTCTACTGCAGCCCAGGCCAGTGCTTAATTTGTGCCGGTGCTTTCCGGTGCTTATCACCTGCTCTTATTGGACAGGGCCGCGGCTATTGAATTATGCGATGGGCCCAGAAATTATTAAAAATAAATGCACCTACCTGTTCTGCTTTGGCTGCATATCTGCCTGGATGTCTATAGAGTGGCCCACCTAGGTTCAGGCATAACCAAGGGTGTGACGCAGTCATGCACAGTCGATGAAACAGCATGTGCGTCGTATGTAGGATAGGACCAATTTCCTTGCGCCTGCGCTGCCACACGTGGTGAAATCAGCAACCACGCCAGAGATTGTTTCTTGTCAGAGGTTGCTCTGCTTTGTAATGACCCAGAACATCTAGTGGGCATGATTCTCTATGCCAGCTGCAGACAGCGGGAGAGGATCGCTCAAAGACGTCATAGTCAATAGAAAGTTGTTTCCGCAGAACATGAAGTTGTCTTCACTTTCGCCCATTTAATCCTCGAGTTTACCCATACCTTTCTGAAGTGAGGCACTGTGTCCTTCAATCTGCCCCAATGCTGCCATCTGTTAAAAAAGCGATCATAATCAACATTTCCTTTCTTGTCCTGCTGCAGCCGTCATCGGTATAGCTGAAAGGGTAGGAGAATATCGTTTTTTTTTGCAGCTTTACGTAGCACAAACTCGACGACCCGAAGGTTACGTTTACGCAAGGACATGTTCATTCTTTGTTAGGTGAGGGGAGATTAAGTGATTTGCCCATATTCACAGGTTGTTGAGCCCACACCACGACCTGGTGCCATAGCTCAAAAGACAACTGCGCTGCCTGTTAGGCCATATTCACTCCACAGTTCGTTATTTCTATCAACCGAGCCATACCTGAAAATGAAGATATTATCACAAAATTTAATTTAAAATGAGAATGCCATTTCTTCCAACAACATACACCCATTGTGAACATTTTTACCGTTCACATACTTTAAAAAAAGGCTCTGAAAGCCATAATTCGTTCCTGTATATAATCTGTATATGGCCCCAATCTACCACTGATTTTTTTAAAAGGCTGTACATATTATTTCTTTTTCATGACTAGTGCATTTTAATGTCAAAACTGTTTTATGTGTAACATTAACATGTGACAAAATTCTGTGCGTATGTTATATTCCAAAACCTCTCTGTTGTAAATGTAATCAGTGTAACAGACAACATGTGTTTTTGTGCGCAGTTCCATGGTTGCTAGGAGCTGCTGTTTTATGACCTCCAGGTTACCTAAATGACAAAAGTCAGCATATCCTCTTTGTTTAAGGTGTGTGGTAGGTGTTATGAAGACTTGGGGGTAGGTGGCAAGTTGCAGCTTCAGCCAGTACTAGTTTTGCAATCAGCATGCCTTTTTATGTTTTGTTTTATTTTAAGCCCATGTGTGTTGCACAAAACTACAAGTCCTGTGATGCAAAGTGATGTTGTGTGCAAAGCCAGGAGTAATTGAACAAGTCAGAGAAAACCCAGAGCCTCCCAGCTGCATTGAACTTGACTCACCCTTAATACTTATACAAATGATGGGAGAAGGCTCAAGTCTCAAGAAGGACAGATCAGGAACATTATAAGGATTTTGTGATTCCCTGGGCCAAACGAATTTTGTGGGACACTGTTCAGAACAGGTTTGAATTGATGATCCAGTTTCAGCTTTTTCATGCCCTCCTTGGCCAAGTCACTGACAGTGCACAGGCATACTCTCCAAATTATAAATGTGTTTTCATCAAATATTCAGGGATAGTGACGTGTGTCTTCAATATTACAATACAGCAGCTGACTAAAAGTATTGTAAATATTGTCTGTGACCATTTCCTGTTCTGAATATGTGAGGTCTTGTTTCAATCTAAAAGAAGCCTTACATGGTGTGTATGATCAAAGTCCCACAGGGCCAAAGACTGTGTGATTAATTCTTCTGGTAAAGGTCTTGTGGTAAGACACACATGTGGGAAAAGCTGACAAATGCCAGTGTGGCAAAGTTCCCAGTGGAAGGATTCAGTTCCGTACATGTGGTAAAGAGGCTGACGTGTGGCAAATGCCTGTATGGTAAAGTAAGTCACTGGGTTAAGGTGATTCTGCATCGTGATTGTGTGTTAAACAGCCGAGTACAATGTATTAAAAATGTCCTGTGTGATGCATGGTTCCTTCCATGTGATAAATGCTCATTTGGATAAAAGATCTCCCTTGTGCTGCAGGCTCCCACTGAGTAAAGATGTGTTTAGAGTGTTGTGAACTGTTACTTACTCATCAAGCAGACTGGCGTCGAAGCACTACATGCGCCTTGGGGCGCTGGGACCCACTGTATCCGTGCAATGGGATTACATCTGGCTTTTAGTAGTGCCAGTTAAGGATGATTGTGAAGCCAATAGAGTAAGTGGATGAGGCCAGTGGAGGAAGTGGGTGGAGTTGGAGGAAGTGGGTGTGCCCTCCTAAAAATGTTTTAGCACCTGGCCTTAATATTTTACAAATTAAGCACTGGCCCAGGCTGAAGTTTCCAAATCATAGCCCAACAAACAATCTACAGGTAGGTCTGGGGATGCTACAACTCGTTTAGGTCCAGCTACCCTTCCCCAGATGAGGTTCACAGCTGCCAAGGAATTTTCAGTCCTGACATTGCTAGCGTTGGTGACATGGTACATTTGTCCAAATATGATCTGTTCAGGGGGCACAAGTTTCTCTGTCACCATAGTGGCACTGGCCCCTGTGTCCCTGTAGGTCATTGCCTCTTTTCCATGGATCAAAAGCTGCTCTCTGTACTTGCCCAAGTTAGTGGGACTTACCAGTAAGGTGGCAATGTCTATAACTTAAAAAATATATATATTGAGAGTTTTATTTTAATGGTACAGCAGTATAGATTTGCATCAGGTGCCCACAGACAGTTTGATAATAGCGATACAGTAGGTAACATCCATCCCATTATACATTACAAATGACAAGCAAGAAACATATTGTTGTGCCTAGATATTTCTCTTCTGACAGTCTGGTGTGGGATGTAGTGGGCCTGCCAACGCCAGGTGCCTGAATGAGTGGGTTTCCGTAAGGGTGCGGGTTGATGTAGTGACCCCTCACTCTATTCTGATGTCCCTCAGTGTTTAATGCCCATGTGTGTGCTCCCAATGTGCAAGCACCTTCACTTCAGTGCCAAAGGGGAACTTGAAACTTTGAACTGTGGGTGAGGGTGGGAGAGGGTTAGGAGGAATCCAAGTAGCGTAAATTAAAAGTTGTGGAATGATAGATATTTGCTGTGTGGTAGGTATCAGTCTGTCAGTCTGTCTGCGGGGCATGAATGGCGTCAGAGTCGGGAGGAGAGGGAGATCTTCAGGGGGGCTGCATTTCCCAGCAGTAGTCAGGGTGTTGGTCTAGTGGGTTCCCAATTCATGATCGGTCTTTCATTTGATGCAGCTATTGCGCTGTGGTATGTGTTGACACTATCGGAGACAGGTGTGGGGTTTGGGACTGGGCTGGTGTGCCCCTGGGTGAATCGTCCTGCATCGTCTCTTGTGTGAACTGAAACAGGAGTTGTGCCCACTCCGTAGAGATGGGATGTTTGTGGATCCCTTTCACATCCTCGTCTCTCAATATGGCTTCTTCCGGCTTCCCCCTTTTTTTTTACCCCCCAATCCAGGCCACCTCTGGGGTTCCTGCTGGTGCCCTCCAGTACATGGCTATCCCCTGTGTCGCCAGGAGTAGGACTAAGGATGCAAATCTACACTGCACCTTTTCTGTCTTCCGCCTGCGGAAGACCCCTAGCCGCATTCCTCCCATGAATTGATGTGCATGAGGTGGACTGTCGACTCAAGAACCCAATGTTTTATGCCCCAATACGGCTGAAGCACAGGACAGTCCCAGAACATGTGTTTGAAGTTTGTTTCAGGTGTTTGGCATCTGGGACACGCAAACTGCGTGTCCGTGTAAAATCGCTGGAGCTTATGCGGTGTTAAGTATGAACGGTGTAGAATATTAAATTGTATGTTTTTGAATCGTGCGTTACGCGAGACTTTTCTTGGGTACTCTAAGTCTTTTTCCCATTCTTGGTTATTGAGCACTCGACCTATCTCGTCCTCCCATTTCTGGCGCAGGTCCTGTAGAGGGTTTTAACAAAGGTTTTACCTCTGACACCATAAATCATACACGCTTATTTTGAGAGCAGAAGTCCCTTTTATTGACTCTACTGATCTTATTGTTTTTTAACTTTCTTTGTATGCAACTTTTTTTGATTAGTTGTGTTTGCAGTCTATACATGAAAACTCATTAACATTTCATGTCTTAATTCTTTCGCACAAAAAATATATACACCGCACATTATTTACAAATAACAAATAAGTACAAATGTATACATATAGTCAAATACAAACAATGAAACATGTTATTCCAAACATTGATCCTAAATCTACTCTTCTGGTTGGAGTCCTACTTTATTGCCAGTATGGAACTGTTTATTACTTGGCAATTCCTACTAATTGGTCCTATTAGAGTAAAGAGTCTATACTTTGAGAGAAACTGGGTGGGCTCAGAGAGTCTGGCTCCACATGTTTATTTCAACATTATCTTTTGGTTGTATTGTACTCTAATCCTCTATAAGTGATGCCAACGCATTTCGACCTCTATATTTATGGACCTCTTAATATGTGTAAGGTCTTCCTCAGGGCACGATCAGTATAGCGCAGGACAAATTCAATTTCACTTGTTGTTTAGGGCGGGGTGGGGGTAAGCTGCAGGTTCAAGTTTTTCTTAAAGTGAAAAGTTGTCTTTTATTCGATTCTGGTGAAGGGAGTCTCTTATTTGCCACTTTGTGCGACCATTCTCGCTCCTGTTTTATGTGGTGGTTTTATGTTTCTGTATGGAATGGACGCGGTCCCTTATCTGCACTCTCGATCTCTTCCTCGCTCTTCAGACGGGCGTGTTTCTTCTCAGATGCTCACCGTTCGTTTAGCGTCTGACGTCATCATAGTGCGCTATGTTGCCTGTAGAGGGGTCATGATCAGTTCCCTTATTGCTTTATAGTGCCAGGTAGCTAAGTGTCTGCCTCTGCCCATATGGAGGATTGTATGCAACACTGGGTGCGTCGGTGGTTCCCCATTGCCGTGCACTGTCCACTAGGCGTCTGTGCACCAGGAATTGCCCTGGGGGAAGATCATAACTATCCCGCAGTTGGGCGTACCTTTTCAGTTGCCCATCTTCGAACAGAGCCTCTATCTCTGTCACTTCGTGCTCCGTCCATATCCAAAGGGCTCCGAACGTGTAATAGTTGTCCTTCTGTGGGAGTCCCACTAATGGGAGCAATGGGGAGTATAAGGGTCTACCCCCAACATTTGGTGTATGCGCATCATGCATTTGCGGGTGATCGACACTTGTAAGGGGTTTGTGCTCGCTGGCTTGGTTCCTGACAGCAGCAGTCTCCGGATGGCCGGGAGAGGTATGTGACCATCGTTAGTAATTGTCTCCTCTATGTGGCGTTCTGCCATCCAATGGGACAGCCACTGAATCTGATCCACCAGAAAATAGGCCTCAAAGGAAGGGGCCTCCAGACCCCCTTGTGTTATAGGCAAGTAGAGGGTTCATAAGGCTACTCTGTGTCTACCGCCCCACCATATCAGTGTCGTGAGTAATGTATCTAGTTCTTGAAAAAATGAGCAAAGCGGTATGCACGGGAGATTGGAGAAGGCGTAGAGTAGCCTGGGCACCATTATCATCTTTGCTAAGGCCAAGGGAAGTGTCTTCCAGAAGGTCACTGCCGCTCGAAAGCCAGCCAATGTTTTGCATTCTTGGGCGAGTGATATAGTCCCACTCCTAAATATCGGGGTGCCATAGCACTCCAGCCGAGTGTCTGGGGCCCTATCATGATCTCCGAGGGAGCAAGGTGAGGGATGAGAGGAAAGCTCGTTGATTTTCCCCAATTAACTTTAAGTCCGGAGACCTCTGCGAACGTGTGTAGTATTGTCCATATGGGCATAAGATCCCTGGTGACATCTCGCACATAGATCAACAGGTCGTCGGCGATTAACGATACACAGTGGACCGTGCCCACAATTGGGATACCCCAGGCGTCACACTCTTGTTGCAGGCGAATGGCCAAAGGCTCCACTGCCAAGGTGAAAAGCAGGGGAGACAAGGGGCACCCCTGCCTCATTCCCCGTTCCACCGCAAGTGTGGCCGAAATATACAACGGCCCCAAAAGCGCTAGAATGCCTGGCTGCACCTGGGGGGTGCCCAGGAGTGGACATTTCCCAGGGAAGCCAGGAAGGGTTCCTAAGCGGTATACGGACAGCGCCGGGACACCTCCGGTGGAGGTAGCTGTGCGCTTTACAAATTTCGACATTTACATTTACATTTTTCCCTATCTTCACCCTAGTGGTAAGACCCTTATAGAGAAGTTGCGTGTATGCCATTAGAGTCGGGCCAACACCTATCTTTCGGAGGGTTGCGAATAAATAGGGCAACGTGAGGGTATTGAAGGCCTTTTCGAGGTCTAAAATGAGGCATGCGGCTTGTGGAAAGTGGTCCCGTGATCTATCCTGTATATGGAAGAGCCTGCGTATATTCTGTGATACCTTGCGTCTGGGAAGAAAGCCATTTTGATTAGGGTGGATCAATTGCAGGAGGACCTGGATATATCAGATGTTGGACTTGGCCCTTTTTGCAAGGTCATCCCTGAACTTTTTGCCTTCCTCCTATATTTTTTCTGACCTGTTTTTGGCTATTTTATGACTCTGGGCACTTTTTCACTGCTGATAAGTGCTAAGGTCCATATGCTCTCCCTACTGTAAATTAAGGTGTTAATTGGTGATTCCATGATTGACTATTTGGTTTACTTGTCAGACCCTAGTACAGTGCACTGAGTGGGCCCAGGGTGTGTAAATCCAAATGCTGCTAGTTGGCTTGCAGCATTGGTTGTGCCACCCACAGAAGCGGCCTTGTAAAACGTGTCTATGGTCCGCCATTGCAGAGCCTGCGTGCAGTCTACTACTGTCATGCTGACTGGGCAAGTGCACCCGCTTGCCAGTCCCTAAACCTTCCCTTGTCTTCATATTAGTCACCCCTATCGTAGGCCCAAGGGCAGGGTGCATTGTAAGTATAAGGTAGGACAAGCCCCAATGTGTGTGGCATGTCCTAACAGTGAATTACAGCCATTTTCGTTTTTCACCATTGCAAGGCTCCCTGTTCTCCATAGGCCAGAATGGGCTGCTAGATTATTACATGCTTATAATCCTAACAGACTCACAGAACATGGTAGAAATTCGAGTTTAGTATGCCTGGACTCAGAATAATAAATTACATATTTTAGTGAAGTTTATTTTAATATTCTGTGTTTGCAAATACCAGTTTTATAAAGTAGGTATTTGCTGGACCTAAACATTTGAGCCTGCCTCTGCGAGGTTGTGTAATCCTTTGGAGTTTGAGTGACAGGGCTGGGGGATTCCAGGAGACAGAATGAGTCAGCCCAGTGGTGAATAGGGAGATCTGCATCTAGATGGGAGGGAGGAGTTGCACCTGGGACCTGAATAGGACTGTGCCCGCCCCCCACAGTGCTGGCTCCACCCCCTGTGGTGCATCTGATGTCTCTGCCCTGCACACTGAAAGAAGAGAAGGAAGACTGTCAACAAAGTGCTCCAGGGCTGTACTTGCCTTCCACAATGCTGGCTCCACCTCCTGTGGGACGCCTGATGTTCCTGCCCTGCACTGTGAAAGGAAAGGAGAAGTCTGGTAAACAGAGTGCTTCAGAACTGGTTTGGACTGGGCACAGGCCCCTCCCCCCTCAGAGAACGAAGTATTTTGGGGTATAAATATTGGGACCCTGATCCCAAGAAATTTGATCACTTCTGGACTTACAAGACAAAACCTCTGCTGAGGAGAGGAACCTGAAGAAACTGAGGAGAGACTATTCCCAAGCTGAAGTGCTGCTTGGGGGATTGGCCTGCAGTGGTTGCCTGACTACCAAAGAGAGGAGAAAGAACTTTGTGGACTTTACTTTCAACTTGTGAAAAAGATCGCCAAGGGCTTGGAAGAGAGCGTGCCCCTGACTGAAGTCCCAGGACCAGTGGACTTCACCAGCCTTTGTGAATTGCTGCTAGAAACGCTGTTTCAGTGGCTACAGAGGCAGGGAGCTGTGACCGACTCTCACGACTGGCCTGGTGTCCTGTAGGCACCACTTAAAGCAACGTCCGCCTCGAACAACGCAAGCTCTGAGCTCAACGACTCCGTCCTGACTCCATCACCGAGCCATTGCCTGCACCGCGACTGGTGGACACTGCGACTTGCAGCGCCTGGCTACACCGACTCGTACTGGTCTGACCAACGCGGTCACTGTTGCTGACTTCGAGGCCTGTGAACGCACCGGAGTTGGGCACCACCTCGCTCGCTTTGCGAAGCACAGCCTGACTCGGACCGCTGTCCGGACTGATCGACGCCAGCTCCCGAACTCTGGTTTGTTGCCGCACCGCAAGCTGCAAGCACCGCATCGAAGCAGCTTCTCTCCCTGCAATGCATGCCTTGGATCCACCGACTCTGTCAACGGGCCGCTGCCTGAACCGCATCGAGGGACAAAGGGTCCTGCAACGCTTCCTTTCTGCACCGCGATGAACACTGGTACCGGCTCACACATCCGTGCCGGCCGCCTCAAGTAAAAGGTACTGTAACTAAGTCTGTTGACATTTGAGTGGGCCCATACCGATGCGGTCCTCTGAATTTGCTAGACTCTGTAGCCAGAACCTTAAATTAAGCTTTTTACCAGAACTCTTGAAATCTAATAGTACTGTGGATTCTTTTTGTCGTGTATTGGTCTTGTGGTAACTCTATATAAAATATACTTATTTTTGATATACAACCTTGTGTAGTGTCCATTTGCAGTGTTGTCACTGGGCTACTGTATGTGGTCACAAATGCTTAACTTACAACGCCTCTGATACAAAGCCTTGCTGCTCGTGCCAAGCTACCAAGGGGGTGAGCAGGGGTTATTTTAGTGTAATCCCCTTATCCTGACTAGAGGCAAGGGTCCCTATTTGTCACAAGTACCTACCTGTGCCAACTAGATACCCCCAATTCTAACATTGGTCTGCTAATATTTTCCCCAGAATTCCAATCCCATTTGCGGTAAGTAGCGTTATAGGCCTGTATGAGGACGTAAGTGTGGTATCTCTGTTCGGTTTGAGGAATGTTACCAGGGTAGATTCCCTGAGGGAGCTGGGAAGTACGCCTCTCTTCAATGCATTGGTAACGAGACATGGCGACAACTGTCCCAAGAAAGCGGAATAGTACTCGAGGGGAAAGTCGTCCATCCCTGGTGCTTTATGGTGTGCCAGTGCCCTGAACGCATGAGTGATATCCGGGGAGGTTATCTTTGTGTCTAGTGCCTTTCTGTCCGTCTGTGAAAATGACAGGTAAGGCAGTGGAGTGGAAGAATTGGGTTAATGTCAATTGAGAGAACTGTGGCGGGGCACGATAGATGCCTGTGTAATAGTCGTGGAAGATACGTAATATATCTGCTTGTGATTGTTTAATGGCACCAGACTCGTCCCGTAATGCTGTGATGGGTGTCATATCCTTGTCTTGTTTCGCAGGCAAGAAGTGTACCTGCCCTATTTCCCTCTCTATGTACTCGGGCAGCATAAGCTCTAAAATTGTATTTGAGAAGATCATCCATGGTTTCCGCGTGTGTAGTTTTTGCAGTCACCACCTGTGCTGGGGTAGCCTCCCCCCCATCTAGTAAGTTCCGCTAATCACAGTTCCGCGGTCTGCAGTGACTGCTCTAATACCTGCCGAACCCCTACAATGTGCTGGATACAGTGACCCCTTGCCTCGGCTTTGAATGCATCCCATTCTACTATTCTGGAAGAGGCTGTGTTCACATTTAGTGAAAACAATTCCTGGATGTGTTCCCCGTGTGTATGGCAAAACGCCTGGTCTGTGAGGCAGTCCCAGGCAATTTCCACGTGGGCACCGGGGGATGCGGTGGCCTCCATCTAAGGGTCATAGTGTGTGCATTATGGTCGGACAAAACTCTGCCTAGGTAGTCAGTGTTCTGTATTTGCGGGAGTAGTGCAGCTAAGCAGAGGAATCTATCGAGTCTCACCCTGAGGTTGTGTGGGACGGAGTGGAATGAGCATATCTTGGTGTTTGGATTCTTTTCATGCCACGCATCTACAAGTGACCATTGGGCAATCCATTTCTTAAAAAGCTCCGTCTGTTTCAGTGTGGTTGAATGCACTGGCGGGGGATGAGATGTGTCTAACCTAGTGTCTAGGGTGCAATTATAGTTCCCACCTAGTATCTAAGGTGTTGTGGTGTAGTGTGCTAATACCCTAGTGAGGCGGGTCCAGTACTGCTCTTGTTCCACATTTGGAGCATAAATGCTCCCTATCAATATCTCTTTGCCCTCGAGGTGACCTGCTATCAGAGAGTATCGGCCCTCTTTATCAACCACCCTGGATTGTTCTCTGAAGTGGATCCCAGGCCGAATCCAAATTAGGGTTCCCCTGGCAAATGCTGAGTATGCGGTGGTGCATATAATGCCATGCCATTTTTTCCACAGGCGATCCACCTCTGTCCCTGTGCGGTGTGTCTCCTGGAGGAGTACTATCTGTGCCTGCTGTCTTTTCATATAGGCATAGATTTCATAACACTTGTTCGCCGTGTGCATACCCCTGACATTCAATGTGATAACTTTCAGGTCTGTGTTACGGATCCTAGCCATCATGGTGCCTGTTTTCTGAGTATTGTTTTACAAGGTGGAGCACCCTCATCATCTCTTGCGTCCCCTCCCCGTCCGCGTGACTACCTCTAATACTCCTACCAGCATTCTGCATTTTGTGTACTCGGGTCCCCGGGAATGCGTGTGGGAAATGTAACAGGGGGGAAGTAGGGTGAACATTCGGGATCTATTCCAACTAAAAGGACCTATCGCTCGGGGAGGTACGTCCAAAATGCACAACATGTGCGAACTTTAGTTTGTTTTGTGGGGTACGTGGTTTTCAAACTCCTCCAGCCGCTGTTGCTATGGCAGCCCGATCATTGTCTATGTGATCTTAGTGCCCAACGATGTGTACGTCAACCACAGCCGTGCAACGAAGTCTGATGTGGCAGTGGGTCCTCTGGCTCACCAGACTCGGGATGGATCGACTTAGCCATGGCGTGTCCCCTCCACAAGAGTAGGAAGTACATGGAAACCAGGAGGGTCTGTTGGACCTGGCCTCGTGGCGTGGATCCCGCCAACCCTTAGCGACCCGACAGTTACCCCTGCGCAGCGAAGACCCCCGGTCGTCCCGTGCCCGGTCCGCCCCACTCCCTACCTGACCCTACCAAACGAACGACCACCCCCGCATCCCGAAACCCCGCATCCCGCCATCTATCCTCTCGGTACCGAACGCCCAGAACCCACATCACCCTAGAGGGCCTACAGTAGCCATTACCCTTCCCTACAGATCCCTGACTCCATGGGCCCCTGCATTACCCCAGCCCCAGCGAAACCTAAGCTCCAGGCGCATCATGCCTGGCTGGGGGGTAGAGGGCCTCTTCTGAGTGAGATAGGGCAGGTACTTTCGATCACACCTCTGGCCTCCCCCGGGAGACTGGTTTCCCTCACACCTCTGGCCTTCCCTTGAGGACTGGTTTCGATGGCACCTTCGGCCACCCCGAGCGCTGGCTCCAGGCCCTGCAGGGTGTCTGGAAAACCCTGTACTCATCTTCAAAGGATCAAAGGGCCGGCTGGCAGGAAACACCAACAACCAGCCCCGAGGCATCAGATACCCACCTGCGAGGGCCCAGACTTCAAAGGGAGAAAGGGCTATAACAAGGGCGGCCCGAGAACTAGCATGCAGTTGAATCCTAGGCTATGAGAGCCCTGCTGACCTGGTCGCGGCTCAACCAGCTCGAAGAAGAACACTACCCGAACTTTGGAACCTTTGCCTGAGCCCTGCTGACGAGGTCGCGGCTCCTTGAACCATCTTTGCTGAGCCCTGCTGACAAGGTCGCGGCTCCTTGAACCATCTTTGCTTGAGCCCTGCTGACGAGGTCGCGGCTCCTTGAACCATCTTTGCTTGAGCCCTGCTGACGAGGTCGCGGGTCCCTGTAACCATCTTGGCCTGAGTCCTGCTGACGAGGGCGCGGCTCCCCAAGAACTAAAGAACACTCTGCTCATCACTGCTCGAGTCCTGCTGCCCTGGTCACAGCTCGAGGGTACTCTGGTGCGGCTGGACCGACGGCACTACCGAAACATCGTGACTCGAGGAGGGTGAATGGAACACTCAGTACCATCAACATTGACAGCAGACCCGTATCCCCCGGCTCGAGGATTGAGAGCTGTGCGCCGGATACGCTGGTGCTGGTCCCCCGTGCTGAGACTGTCCCGCTTGTCACCCCCCCTATGATCAAAGACTTACGAACCTTTTTACCCGAATGTAAATATATGACCTTTTAACCTGCAATGAACGTAATAACTGCTGCTTGATAAAGAACTCGTTATCAGTACTCAATTGTGTGGTGTCCATTTATAACGCAGTAGAAGTCCTGCGTGTACGATCTCGAAGGTGAAGTCCCCTCCTGCGAGGGTTTCACGCCTGTACTCGGCAGCGCTCCTGGGAGAGTGGGTCCCGGGGTGGTCCGGAGAACGCTCTCTGTCCCCCTGAGATCGCCCCTTCTAACAGGGTCCCTCCATTTTCTGCAGGATAGGGCACTGTGGCCTGGGAGGTTTGAATCAAAGTGTCTGCCATTTGGGGGTCACTATTGGCGGAGTCATGGAGGCATCTCCCGGCGTGTTCCCTTCTCTGCACTCCTCTTCTGATGAGAATATGTGCGGGCCCCTCTCACTGTCCGAACTGTCCCCCGGGAGCCCCACCTCTGCGGCAGCTTGAAGTGCTCTCCGGCGTTCTGCGATAATTTGGGTGAGATCCGGAGAATTCATACTGGAGGAGTCTGAGCGTGAGTTGAGTTGAGTGAGCTTGACTTTTTTTCTGTTGTCGCTGTTGGCGGCCCGATGGTCTATTGGTCTGTGACTTTCTGGGATTGTTTATGTTCGTCAGGTGTTGTTCAACCCAGTCGCTGGCCAACGCGGGATCCGAGAAAAAATGCGTGGTACCATAATGGATGATCTTAAATCTAGCCGGGAACAGGAGTGCATATTGGACATTCTTCTGGCGCAGAGTGCGCTTGACTGCCAGAAAGGTGGACCTTTGTTGTTGTACCACTCTTGAGTAGTCCAGGGCAGCATGACCTGCTTGTCCTCTACTCTGATCACACCTTGTCTCCTAGCGGCCGGAAGGATAGTGTCCCTGTAATGGTAATGGAGCAATTTTGGAAGAAACGTTCTCGGGGCGATCCTGGTGGTAGTTTCTGGGCCGGTACTCTATGTACTCATTCGATGGAGAAGAAAGGGGTCAGTTCCCCTGCTGGGGTGAATGTCGCAATCCATGTCGCAATGTAGCTAAGACGATTGGTTCTCTCCACTCCTTCAAATAGGTTGATAATGCGGATGTTGCTCCTCTGACATGGTCCCTCCAAATCATACGTTCTGTTCTCTAGGATCTTTATCCGCGATTGCAGATTCTTTAGAGTGTCTTGTTGTTGCCACATTTGTGGTTCTAGAGTTTGTAACGTCGTTTCCCCTGTTTTTACCTTGTCCGCCAGTTTCCTGTGGTCATCCCGGAGCGTGTTGAGGTCCGTGGCTAGCTCATGGTCATCTCGGAGCAAGTTGAGGTCCGTGGCTAGCCCTCCGAACTTGTGTTCCATGAATACTCTCGAGTGTTCAATGGCTGCTAGGACTTTGTCCAGTTTGGCCGACATTGCGTCCGAGCTTGCAGTTTCCCCTCCCGATCTTGAGGCTTGCGGTATCGGGGACGGTAATCTTAGGGGCCCCGTGCCCTGTGTTGTGGTTGTTGCCCTCTGTCGTCCCATGCTGTTTACGGCTGTCGCCAATTGCAGCCGGCCATCACCAGTGGCACTCCTCTTGTGTGATGACCTTGTTGATGCTGCCTGTTCATCAGTCACTGGCGCTGTGATGTCCCGGGGGGCCGCCCCTTCTCTCAGTGCGGTTGCTACTCACTATTATTGTCCGGATTCCCCACAGCCCCGCTTTGGGGCAGTATCGGTGTCACGCCCCTGCCGTCTTCTGGGGAGGGCCGCCAACGGACTTGGCAACTGCATCTCATCTCTCGGGCCATGGGCCCGGTCCCCATCAAGCCCAGGCCCCGCCGCGACCAGGGGGCACTTTTAATTGCTGAAGGAATTTCAACCCACCGTCTCCTTTTGTCCCCCTCGTGAGGTCCTCGCCTTGAGCGAGCTTCCCCCCCGCGCGCCTCGAAGCCCTGTGCCATTGCGGGGAGGGGGTTTTGTCTCCTTGTGGAGGAGGGTGGCGTAGCAACGGTCCGTCAGTCAACCCTGGTAGATGTCATGGGCGCTGTGGCCCCCATGATGAGTAACGCGGGACTGTGGAGGCTTCTTGCTGTTGGATACTTTTGGGCTCCCTTTTCTGTAGACACTCAGTCCCATACACCTCAGGGCACTTAGGTCATGCCCGCACCCCACACTGGTCCCCAAGGGATCACGGGCACTTCTCAGGGGACTTGCAGCACCACTGCCCCCAGCCCTGTTCCTCCCCGGGTTGACTCCAACAGCGGGCCGCCGGGCCCTCTTGGCCAGGCTTCTGTCAGGCGCTGTGGTTATGTTGTACCTCCTAGGTCACAGAGACCATCCGAGGCACACTAGAGGACTGTTGCAGCAGGATGCCCCCCTCCGGTGGTCCGGGGGATCTCGGCACGACGTTCCATGTAGCTCTGCGTGTGGGGCCCCCCTTGATCCCGCAGACTCCCCTGTGCGCCTTGAGGCCCAGCACCTCCGCAGGGGAGTGGGAGTTACCGCTGTGCCTGGGTAATTAATGCTGTGTAGGCAAGACTAGCATCTCACCCTGATGCGATCCGCGAGGTGCCCCCTGTAGTGCCGTGTGGTGCAGTCTGGGGGCCGTCGTCGTGATCCGCGATGCGGATGAGGCCGTCTTCCATCCAGGAGGGCCTCCCCCCACACTGGGGATCTGGCTATGTGGGGGACCGCCAGCTGCCTCTGTGGTGCTCTCACCTGCCCTCCGCTGGCCCAGTTCTCCGCTTCGATGGCCGCCGGGTCCCCTGCGAGGATCACTGACAGGATCAGAGGCCTGATCCAGGCGGACTCCTCCTCCAACTCCAGCACCGGTCTCTTAAGCATTCAGGCCACACCGGGCGCCACCATTTTGAGGTCCGGGCTGTAGACCACAACGTGAGCTCCTACACACCCATCTGTGCCCCTCAGTCGCTCTGATGGGGTCGGCAGATGCCCCACTCAGTTCCCTGAGCTGTGCTGGGGTTTGTCTTGTTGTATGGCTAGTTTAGGGCATTTTTATGGCCGAGAGGCTCAGGCTGCCTTGCGGAGCACTAGAGGAATGCTGCTGCCATCTTGTCCTGCTTAGCCTCGTCCCCAAGGTGGCAATGTCTATGCCACCATCACAGTCTGGAACAGCCTGAACTGGAGTTCTGACTAAGTCATTACCCATTTCAGAATCCAAGGTTAACCCCATTAATTGTTTGGTTGCTGTACTATCACTTGTACTTGTGCTAAGGGGAGCAGGTGCTTTAGGTGCAGAGGTAGTAGGAGTTTCCATGGTCTATGGATAATCAGCATCCCTTTTCCAGTGGGTTTTTACCTTACAAATGTAGCACCAAGGTGTCTTTTTGCCTTTCTTGGAATTTTGGGACTCCGCCCCAGGTACAGGTTTTTGGGGCCCTTGTGATGACTCGTTTTTATCCTTCCCCTTTTCCCCAACCGTATCCAGGTTTTTAGAAGAATCTTGCTTCTTCTGGTCAACTCCATTACCATGTTTCTTTTGCTTCACCCTGGTGCAGATCCATTTGTCTGTCTTCTTTCCCAATTCTTGGGGAGTGGTCAGATCAGAGTCTACCAGGTACTGGAACAAAAGTTTCAACAGTTGATTCTGATAGTTATTAAAGATATTCTGCTTCATTATCACATTTTGCAGTCCCTCATCCACCTATACCTTGCTTCGATAAAGCCAGCCTTCCAGAGCCATAATAGCACCATCAATTAAATCTATCCAGTCCTGGGTGTGTGCTTTCTGGGTGTCTCTGAACTTAATCCTATACTTTTCAGTGGTTAAGCCAAACCCATCAATGAGTGTACTCTTCAGAACTGAATAATTGTCAGCATCCTCTTCTTTAACAGTGAGGAGGTTATTTCTACCTTTGTTAGCAAAGGAGAGCCACAGGATAGCTGCCCACTGCCCTTGAGGTACCTTCTGAACCTGGCCCTCTTTAATGCAGTGATCCATTTCTGGATGTCATCCCCCTCCTGTTAAGGAGGGACAACCCTGCTCAAGGTCCTAGTATTAAAAGAGTTTTCCTTGACTCAAGGGACAGTGGGCTGCCATCATGGAACTCTAGTCCCAGAAATTTCCTAGCTTTTTGCGCTTCCAGGGCCTCTCTGTCAAGGGCCAACTGGTCTCGCCTGAGTTGGAGACTCACCTTCTCAAGCTTGATATGCTGGTATTCCCTTTCCGAGGAGTCCTCTCTCTTACTAGAGATACCTATGGGCTGTCCTAAAGCATTGGACTAAGCAGAGGGAGATCTTTACCTCATCTGTCTGCTCTGCACACTCACTGAAGGAATAAAGGAGGACCTACTTCTAGGACACCCTCTACACCATCTGCACTATTCCCTAGATCAGAGTTTATCAAGGTGGAGACTTTAAATTCCTCTTGATCAGAATTAAGGCCAGTGGGGGTTACCCCTCCTGTCCCATTTTCTGGAGCATCCCCAACCACTTTGTCTTGATCTGCCAACCTGTCTGGGTGCTAGAGATCACCCAGAATAAGCAACTCTAAGAGATGCTTAGTGGTTGGATTACTACCTCTCTTTAACTT
This sequence comes from Lissotriton helveticus, assembly GCF_964261635.1. Lineage (NCBI taxonomy): Eukaryota > Metazoa > Chordata > Amphibia > Caudata > Salamandridae > Lissotriton > Lissotriton helveticus. The sequence continues at coordinate 826,619,606 of NC_136057.1, forward strand.
CCTAGAGGTACACAGGGTCCTTAGTTCCTTGAACTTAAGACCACTGTATCTAGCGGCCTGGGTGCACTAGCATCCCAAACTAAAGACATGGGTACTAGGTGCAGTGTGATGTTACACCTACCTAACCTAGTGTAAACTAAACTCTCTAAGGTTGGAGAAAGGGTTGTGCTAGACCCTTAACTACCCAACCCTAACTTCAGTAGAACTTACTTATTTTAAACTGTATTATATGTGCCTAATGTTAGTGATGGCTTTTTAATTAATCCACACCAGGATTAGCTGGTAAAACAATCCAGGCTTGAATTCCAACCAATACACACCAATGTAGGATCCTGGCTTAGTATATGGTGCACACTTAAGTAAGTGGGCACCCTGCACTAATCCAGACAACCCTTATGGATATTTTAGTGGTCTTAGACAACCTTAAAACGCTCTCTAAGTGGTAGCTGTGGAGAGCAGCCTACAGGCTTAGTCCAGAAGGAATGTAAAGCAGCTTGTTTTACCATAACGTAATCTTTTTTTAAAAATTATTATTATTAAATTTTTATTGATTGATTAATTAAAATCATACAGTGTAAAATCATCAATTTCACAACCATTATAAAAGCAGTGCTTAAATCCCGAGGACCAAGGAAACCATGAGCACGAAAGTAACATCCAGTAAAAAAGGTCTTGTGGGCCAATTTGATTCCTTCCTATTACAGATCTACGATTTAGGTCATTATATATGAAAAGAGAACTATACCAGATAAAATCATTAATTTAAAAAAAAATTATAATATGTCCTTCTTACATATATACGATTCCTCCTTAATACCTTTAAGTTATTGGCTATATATTTTATTCTAAAACTCATTACAAGATGTATTTCCTTCTCCCCTTCACCAAGGATCACAATTGCGATTAGCCCTGTGCAGATTAGATTTCTATACTTAGTTGGTTTAAAAGCCTTTTTAACAGTATTTCTAAACATTTTGACAATCATGTTTGCTATACTCAAGTCACAGAATTCTAGTTTTTTTTTTTTGCTACAGTAAAACATTTTGTGAAGTTTACATTCATGACTCTATCCGTTGGCTTAAAACAAACTACCAGAGCTTCCTCGGTTATTAAAATGTCTTTTTAGATATCTCCTTCTTTCTTCTATCAATGCTGGGCATATGCAAACCAAGTGGATGATGTTTTCTTCCCCCTGGTTGCATAATCGGCAAGGGATAGGATTTGAAGGTCAAAGCCATGGCATTGCATGAGTTGATCCTGGGAGATGGCCAAATCTCGCTTTAATAAATGTGTTAGCTTGAAGAATTAAGCTATTACTTGTGGTTATTTTCTCTGTTACATGCTCAGTTGAATAATCTTTTTTTTCTTTAAGTATGTAAGTTTCCTCTCAGATCCTCGATTATTGTGTTTAATACTTCAGGAATCAAGCCAATTTGTTGCTCAACATCATTGTTTGCAGTGTGTTTAGTGGGTTCTGTAGGGTTGACTAATCTGCGTTATTGTGATTGCCTGATGTTGTGAGATTATATCACTGATTTACACTGACTCTTACCTAAGCTACCATGGATCTGAACTGTGTTACCACCCCTCATAGAGGATATGGCTCTGTATTATGGCAGTCTTATGCTATGCGTTTATGATAACTGTTATGGCGACTCGATTTGCACCTCCACCGCCTCAGAAGACATGTCCCCATATTTTGTTATCTAATTATTCACGAACTTGCTTTGACACTGTCACAAGCTGACACCTGAATTACTACTGTATTGCTGACCGAGACCATAAGGTTCCCATTGCGCTCATAGTTACAGCGTGTACCACCTTTGAAATGCATGTGTATCGCTGCCGGCCTGCCATGGTTGTAGGCACACTGCTGTGTATGTAACCTCACTTACCAATAAAAGTTTATAACCCAAAAAAAAAAAAAAAATTGTTGCTCAACAGTGCACAATTGCATTCTGTATGTGGAGCTACTGGTTGTGGTTGAGCCCGTATTATCAAGTGTTTAACGAGGCTAGCTTGTGATCTATATCCGCCATTGAAGAAGCCATGGCGTTAAGAATATCAATTTGCACCTGCATTTAGTTCGATTGATATGTTAAGGCTTCTAATGTCAATTGAGAAGTTCTAAAGAAAATGTCCCGGATTGCCCCAGAGTCCCAGTTTTCAGAGACCTGAGCTCCTGGTGCTTGCCTGCTTTCAAAAGTGTTTTGCTTTTTATTCCCACGTAGGGGACTTAGGTATTGTTCTTCTTTTTTATTTGGCTGAATGTGTTGCAGGCTGATATTCCGATCATTATTTTGGTAGGGTGGGCTCCAACGTTGCACATTATCTAATTTTAGTAGATAATCATCCATGTTACCTTGGATTCCGTTGCCCTTCTTAAGGTTCTCCTGTCTCCTTATTTGTTCTGTATCATTTGGGTTTACATAAGCATTTATTTGAAAGGGTTGGGGAAGGTTAATAGTTCCATTAAGGGTTTTATGTGGAAGGACCGGGTCATCTCCTGTTATGGGTCTACTTTGATAGTCCTGGATTGTTTGAGTCGAAGGTGTAGGGTTCATTACCATATTAGCATTTTTGATTTTTACTGTTCCTTCAATTGTGTTTGCTTTGTTCACCCTAAGTTGGCAGGGTATGCCCAGACGTGGGTCCCTTGCTCACTTTGCCACTGGTTTCAAGCTAGCCTGGCTGATGATGGGTGTTACCCAGAAACCCGTCCCAGGATGCTTGTTTCCGGTCCAGGGAAGACATGACTTGGCAGTTCGGGCTGAACTGTTCCCATGAGGCACAGGGTCAAGACTGATTTGTACATAGCTATGTCAGAACTGGGGTGGCAAAGTGAGCTAAAGAATGATTATGGATACAACCCAGATCTGTGACTGGGGGTGAGTGTCTGAAAAGTTTCAGCGTTCCGTCCATCATCTCCTTGTGTTTACTTCAATTGGAAGTGGCGCCCCTAATGACAATAATTGTTGAGAAACTCCAGGCAGTAATTCCGGTGAACTTGTGATCTCTTGTTGCAAATGTGAGGTTGAGGGTCTTGTTAACATTTCCAGGTCGGTTATTTGCCCCCATTGAGAGCCTGTTTGTTCCTCTAGTTTGGGTGTTTGGCCTATTTCCTAGTGGTCAGGAGTTCTTATTCCTTGATTTAGACATGTTATTTGTGCCTCACTTGCTTGTTTAATTGGGGTTTGTAAATTGCATGAATGTGTTTGTAAAGTTAACATGGCTCCCGTTGCATCTTTCATAAAATCAAACTTATTTGACTTCCCGAACATACGTGCTATCGAAGATATTAGCGGCTGATTTTCCCCTGCAAGTTTTGCCTTCATTTTATTTAAAGTTGTTAAGGATTGTGGTTTCTTTTTTCTCTTGATTGGGGGGATGGAGGTCTCTCCTTGCCTGAGAGCATAGTCCTTCTCTCACCCAACCTCTTACAGGGTACCCGACTCCTTGCAGATTACCCTTTAGGGCGAATAACAAAGTTTGATAGGGGGCCTGCAATTCAATTATCTCTTTTACTTCTGATCAGAAACTCACCGCCACAATTCGGGTTCGGGCTGCGGCCGTCCCCAGCTAAGCTGGGGCGGGTGACAGGCAATACCGAGCGCAGCCGGCGAGCCTCCAAGCCTGACACCGCAGCACCACCCTACTCCGCACTGCTCTCAGCTTTGCGCTCCGTCACTTCCCAGGTGCCAGCTGGAATTTGGCTGAGTGAAGGTGGTACAGCAAGTCACAGTCAACAGGACTGCGATAGTCAAGCAATGGGAAGAATGGGTTACTCGAGCCGGTCGCCTGCCTGAGCTCCTCAGCTTGCTCTACCCCTTGCGTAATCTTATTGATATAGATTACGTGAAAAAGAAGCACGCAGTATATTTTTTAAAATAGGTATTTAGTATAAGACACTCACTAACACATACAAATATCTCCTACCTGGAGCTTTGCAATACAAATAGGTAAGTAGCAGAAATACACAGTGGTCGCCAGGGGGAGACCAAACCATATGCTAAAATAGTTGTATGACGACCACAACTCAAGTCAAGACTATACCCAGGAGACGTGGACGTGCTGGGGACCCAAGGAGCCACCCAAGGTAAGTAACCAGGAACCCCATGGAGAGCATGTGCAGAGTAGGAACACGACCGCGTGCTCAATTCAAGTCACTGGGTAAGTCGCGTTTGCAATTTTAAAGAAGAAGGACCCTTCCCAGTGGATTCTGAAGAAACCCAGTGGAAGACAGAAGGTTGGAGAGCCACCCCTCCCATTGATACTCTAAGAACCATATTACCTACACCAGGGAAGCCGGGTGAATTGGTGAGAAGTGGCATTGGAAACTGTGGTCAAACTCAATGGAGAACTTCATGAAGATTACGCTGCTGGAGACGTTGAAAGTGTCCGGTGGAACCCAAAGGTGGATTCAAGTTGAGAAGTACCTGCAAGCAGAGGGGACAGAGGCTAAGTGTAAAATCCATAAAAAGGAGGCAGACAATCCAGGCGAAGATTAAAGATGTTTAATCCATAAGGCACAGTAGTGTTCAGCATAAAGGCAGGAACAGAATAAAGTGGATTCCAAATGTAGGTGGAATCACAGTTAACTGCATGGCAGGTGCCAGGGTCAAAAGTACACAAGGGAAATAAAGGGAAAGGGACATAAATAAGAAAGGAATGTACAAGTAGTGTAACACTATGCCACTCAGGAGTGACCAGGAGGCATGGAAGATGAATGTGCACCAATGTCTGGTGTTGCAAGAGAGTTGGCAGTGACCTTGGAGTTGCAGCTGTGTGGATCAGGTGATGCTGAGGAAGACCAGGAGCCATTCACAAGCTTTCCCACATCAGATGTCAAGAGTTGAGGTGTCGGTGTCCGTCGGAAGCATAAACAACCCTTGGCAGTTGCAAACAATATGTAATGCGAAAAAGGTGCAGTGTCAGGATCAGCAAGGTAAAAGTGACTCACCACAACCAGGGGAGTCAGGGCAGCCTGAAGCAATCAGGGGAGCCCACTGAAATCAAGGAAGACCCTCAAGATCACACACAGGCAGGAGGCACCAGAGTTGCAAAAGGACCTGTAGCAGCTCACCCACGGTACAAGAGAGGGGACAGAGATCTTGGTCGCAGGAGATGCTTGTGATGGAGGCTATTTGGAGCCCAAAGATCTTTGAGGAAGAGAGCCAACAAGCCATTGCAACAACAAGTTGACACAGTGCACAAGGGTTTGGTTCCTACGATTCCAACGAGGGATACTGGCCTCAAATTTGGTATGAAGACAGTGAAGGCCTCGAGGGAATTGTAGAACTCCCACCTGTCTTGCTGAGCCTTTTGCAATCCGTAGGAGCCCAGGAGCCATAGGCAGGTTAGCCAAGTTCCTGTGTCTGCAGATGCAGGGAAGTGACTCCTGCACTTCAAGGGAGCTTCCTTCAGGTGTCTTGAATGACCACAGGCCTTGGAAGGTTCCTGTATGCACCACAGGCACAGACGTTGCAGCTCATGAGCAGGGCGACGAGACCAGGAGCAGCAGGAGTCTTCCCAGTTGCAGCCTTGGTGCCCAGAGCAAATCCCAGCAAAGTCCAGAGTGCCCAGACGGTCGAAGAGGAAGTGGTTTCTTGATTTGAATCTTTTCCCACAGCAAATCTAGGGACCCACTGACAGGCAAGCCCTTAAGTACCCTAAGGAAACTGTTGGGACGGGTCAGGGTTCCTCCCAGAGGAGGGGCTGGACAGTGGGGAGGATTCTCCCAAGTCCTTTGTCCAGTTTTGCACCAGAGCGGGAGCCAAAGGCTCCCTGAATTGGTTTGAACTGAAGAATGCAAGGAGGGGACCATATGTGCCCTGCAAGCATTCTCAGTGGTGTTGGCAAGCAACCCCACCCTGCACCAATATACTGAACCGTGTCTGGGAAGTAATCACACCTCCCTGTGATAGGATATTTTCTGTTCTGCCTTCCTCTGCTTGAGGTTAGCTCAGCAGCAGGAGGGTATATACATGTCTCTGGTCAGCAGCAGCCCTAGATTGCTGTCCGGTTCTGGAAGACTGGTACTGGGAGCATTAATGGCCTCGCGGAGGAGGTTTACAGTGCATGGAATCATACCTCCCACATTGTTTATGGTGCAGAGGTATGATTCTAACATGTTTGATATAAAACATGACAGGGTTTGTTACAGCCGGTTTAGAGATGGTCATCGTGTAACATTATTGATGCACTTACATCCCGGGAGAATTAACTTTGTAGGTTATAGGGGTGCTCCGTGTATGCAGGGGTACCATCACACTTAATACCAAGCACCCTGCCTTCAGAATTGAAAGACCTGCATTAGGGGTGACTTAAAGGTTTTAAGTGCAGTGACATCAGATATAGGGAACCCTATATATGTTGTAAGTGTTGCTAGCATCAGCTCACACAGACTGCAATGGCAGGACTGTAGTTATAGTTTGAGTGGTCTCTCATGGGTGGAATTATATATGTGTCAGCCCATAGGGGAGCCCTAGTGTCCTTGTGCCCTGGGTACATCTATTCTATACCATATACTAGGGACTTATAAGGGTACACCAGTATCCAATCTGGGATGTACCTAAGTATTTACCATTACCAATTCAGGAGAGAATGCACAGAGACGTGGGTCCCAATTAGCAGGTTTCCAGTCCGACTAGTCAGAAACAGCATAACACTAGGCAGAAAGTGGAGGTAACAATGAAAGCAGATCCTATTTTCCTACAAAAGGGCAGTGAAACTGTTGCAGAAACAAAAATGTCCTTCCAGTAATATCATAGAAGATGCAAAAGAACAAGATGCGCAAATTAGTTTTGGGGGGACGGGAATGCCATCGCATGGACAGGAGCTTAGGTCTGCTTAAGTGTAACAGTTGCAATCACCACACATGTACTTACATATATTGTTAAAAGCTCTCTCACTGGTTTAGATCCTTATTCTTTTGAGAATCTTTGAAGCCCATTGATTGATTTCTCGAACATCGCAATCCGATTTGACAGCATGAATTTCCATGCATATTTGCTGTCAAACTGGATTCCTAGGTTAGGAAATGAAGTGACCTAACATTCTTTGATACTATTAGTAAAATGGACTGGTCTTTCCTTTGGCCTCACCCCATAAATCATGATGAAATATTCATCCTCATTTACTTTTAGGTCCAGGTCCTGCATAAAGACACTATAATCATCAATTAGTCCTTGAAGCCTGCTCCCTGTTCAGCAATTAAAACTGGATTATCAGCATATAATAGCATACGGCGACGCGTGACTCAATGTTTGGAGTATCCCTTGCCCTCATCTTTTAAAGTGACTCCACTCTATTTGTATACACAGAATAAAAAAGAATGGGCAAGTGTGCACCCTTGTCTAAGGCCCCTTCTAAATGTATAAATACTCAGTGCATTCGCTATTTCTGCCAAAAAGGATCCGCAGGTTGACATCCCTGTATAGTTGTCAAAAAAAATTAATAATGCTCTATTCTACTCCTAGCTCATCCATAATGGAACATTGTTTCAAATTCGAAATGCAGTCTAAGGCTGCTCTTAGGTCCATAAAAGAGAGAAATAATTAACCCTTTTTGGCTACTGTATATTTCCCTAAAAGTATGCTCATGTTCAGGCATTGATCGATCATACCCACCCCTTTTTTAAAACCATATTAGGTATCTGTTTAAAATGTAGTTCATATTAGCCACTCCTCCACTCTATGAAGTATAATTCGCCCTTTGACCTTCACTGTAGAGTCTAGGAGAGATATTGGCCTGTAATTATTCGGCAGTGATTTATCTCTTTTTTTAAAAATCAGAATATTCTCGATACTATTCCAGGTAGAAGCAGTGGCGTAGGAAGGAGGGTGCGGGCCACTCCGGGTGTCATCACTGAGGGGGGTGACAAAATTGCAAAAATATGTGTTTTAAACACATATTTTTGCCATGTTGTCAAGCTAGGGGTGACAAGAAATTTGCCGCACCGGGTACCACCTGACCTTGCTAAGCCACTGGGTAGAAGGTGGGCCAAACCCTGGCACCAGCATTAAAAACATCGGTAAGCAGTGGAGCTCATAAATCTTGACCATCACAAAACAGATCTGGGGGACTCCATCTGGGCCTGGAGCCTTGCGCCTACTGCTTTCCTTCAAAGCTCTTTGCACCTCCCCAGGTCAAATATTAAGGGTTAATAAACTCCGTGGACTTCATTTGTCCATCTTCACTTGGGTCCTGCATCGGAGTCTCATTGGAATATATACTGGAGGAAAGAGATATTTTCAGTCCTCATGTGCCTCCTGTTAGAAATGGGATCTCTGGTTGGCTAAGGCTTGCGCCAAAGCCAGGCAGAGACCACCACTCTAGTCAGGGCAAGGGAGTTACACACCAAAGATAACCCCTGCTCACCTCCTTGGTAGCTTGGCACGAGCAGTCAGGCTTATCCCGGAGGCCATGTGTAAAGCGTTTGCGCACGCACACAACAACAACATACCAGGCACACCACAAAAAAAACTCCACACAAGGTCATATCAAAAATAGCCTTTGTATTCTCATAACACATTAAAATAATCACATAATATACATTGTGCCACCTGGCACTAGGAAATATCTACAAGGGATTATGTACACCTGACAGGGCCAACTGGAGCACTGTCAGGACCGTCACAAAGTGAACTTAGTAAATGTAGGACATATCATAAATGTAGAACACAGCCAGTAATCACTGGCAACCACAGTACTCAGCATCATGCTGTAACATAACCCTTTTTATGCACAGTATCACATTTAGGCGTGAATTACATTCTGCGCCAACCTCCCCAGCATAAACACATTATGCAATCATCTCATAAGTTTAATTGCATTAGACCCTAACCTCCTAAGCATAGCTCACAATAGGGGCATAACTCACAGAAGAGAATAATCTCAGTATCATAAATACATTATGCAAATAATCTCATACCCAAGCGCATTTAGAGGCATGAATCACAGTAGAGAATCACATGTCCTAACATCACATACATTTCTGACACCCCCCTGGCCAACTTCCCATCTCTAGGGCTAAAATGCCCTCTGTCCAGAATGTCATGGCGCTAAGCTGCCACTTGCAGCTAAAGCAAAAAGGGAACCATTGCACAGACGTAAACGGTGCAGCTGACGCTAATTGACGTACAGCTGGGATTATCACCGGGACTCATTGTGCCCTCCTGTCCCCCTCAGGGGCTTTAAAACATATGGGCCAGAAACAGTGCAGCTGCCCACGCAGGTGCGGCGCAGCTGGGAATAACCAAAGGGGATGAGGCACCAACGTGCCACCTGGGGCCCTCTTTGGGCCTCTCTAAACAAAATTGCCCCCATCGTTGCAGTTGCCCACTGTCAAGTGGGGCAACTGTGAACATGGCCAAAGCATTGAAAATGTAAGTAGTCAGGGACGGGTTTCAGTGTACAGGAAGAAAGAAAGGCGCACTAGCCGTATTAACGTAAGTCAAATTAATAGCACTTAATCAAACGGTGCTGCAGGAAGGGGATACCCTCAAAACCCCTTAATCTGTATAGAACAACTACACAATTAGAAATTAGAAAAGGAACCCGCGCGCACATATATGTTAAAAGATTCAATGATCACAATTTTCATCAGAAACAAATACAATGGTCCAGGCGGTGAGGTCGTAGTACTTGTTCTTGTTTGTTTATTAGTAGTGTAGATAATCAATTTTGTACAAACAGCCAGCCGACACGTGTTTCGTTGCAGAAAGAATATTCCACAACTCTTCAGGGCTCGATGGCTGAATCTTAACACCTCTTTAGGTCCTCCTCCGGTGATAATTCCAACCCGGCGGGGTAACCACAAAGGGACAGTCAGATGTAGGTCAAGAGGTCGGTGAGTATACCAACTGGGAGGTGATAGATACGAGATAATACACCGAGTGGATCGAATAACTAGAGTGGTGATCCGGTCAAATTGTTTGGAGGTGAAATCACGTGAAGCGAGTAGCACCTTAACCCCGGAACCCGGTAAAGCACAGGTCCGTGCTCTTCTGAGAGTACTATTATGAATAGATTCCAGTCCACTCGGCGTCTTCCGTGTGAATTACTGTGCACAGTAATTCACACGGAAGACGCCGAGTGGACTGGAATCTATCTCGTATCTATCACCTCCCAGTTGGTATACTCACCGACCTCTTGACCTACGTCTGACTGTCCCTTTGTGGTTACCCCGCCGGGTTGGAATTATCACCGGAGGAGGGCCTAAAGAGGTGTTAAGATTCAGCCATCAAGCCCTGAAGAGTTGTGGAATATTCTTTCTGCAACGAAACACGTGTCGGCTGGCTGTTTGTACAAAATTGATTATCTACACTACTAATAAACAAACAAGAACAAGTACTACGACCTCACCGCATGGACCATTCTATTTGTTTCTGATGAAAATTGTGATCATTGAATCTATTAACATATATGTGTGCGCGGGTTCCTTTTCTAAAGCATTGAAAACGTGCCTCGAGAGGCACGGACCACTCTGGGCCTTCTAACAACAAGGAGGCCCCCCGTTGTGGCGGGCACAGACAATGTGCCGCAATGCTGTGCCTTGGACAGGCAACAACAACACTGATGGAGCCCTTACTCATCGGGCTTGGCAAGCTTCTCTCTCGGCTCTTCTTCTAGCATGCGGGGCTCTCTCAGCTCATGGGAGCCCACCGATGATCCAGGACCAGCACTCTGCTCACTTCGCTTCAAAAGTGGCGGGGGCAGGCACTGTCAATGTGCCTCGTGCCCCCTCTGCCTTCGTCACCCAACGCGGCAACACGCGGGACTCTCCCTTTTCTACGGAAGCCCTGTGCTGCCATCGGCAGCTTCGCCCACCCCACCTCCCTTCACCCAGATCCCTTCCTGGTACCCAGGACTTTGCTGTGGATCCCGCGAGGCTCCTGCTGGCACTTCCTCTTTCCGGCTGTTGCTCTGCCCAAATTCAGGCAGCTCGCCTGACTTTCAGGTCACGCTGTGGTGGCCAGCGGTGGCAATTACAGAGTAGGCTCCCCTCTTAACCAGACACATGCGGGTGGGCACCCGCCAACAGGCCCCATAAGGCGGGGTGGGCACCCGCCGGTTTCCACCTCTATAAAGCGGGGTAGGCTCCCGCTCGTCATCACAATGCGGGGTGGGCACCTGCTTCTCCCCCCTCCATCAGGGGGTATGCCCACATTGGGATTCCCTCGGGAAAGCCTGCAGCCCCCCGCTGTGGAGCCCTCGAGCTCCTTTTCCTTGGGGCAAATTGAAATAAAGCGTTCACAAGACGCTAGATGCAGCACAAGCGCTTCCAAGGTCCAGGAGGATCACAAGGAAAGTAAAAGGTCCCAAAATCTATAGAGATGCAGGGGCAATGCAGGGCCCAGGGAGGCAAGCCCTCATGGCAGCCCCTCCTGGGCCCAAGCAGCAGTACACCCAGCAGGATCAGTACAGCAGCATGGAACTGAACAACTTTCATTGGGTCACAGCCCCTCTACTTATACCAACATTTGCTTTGTCTTGTCTTGCAAACTCCTCTTCCCCTTTGTCAGGTGGGGGCTAGGTGAAGAGACACACCACAGGGGGCGGAGTCAGCATTGTACAAGGCAGGCACACTCCTATTCCGAGTCAGGGAATTACTCCTCCAACTACTCTTAGCACAGATGTCCTATTCAGCCTAGTGCTGACTCACCCTGCCCCTCCTCGAGCCACACACACCTCCCAGCCCCTGTCATTCACAAGCCAAACATGCAATTCACATCAGACAGGCAGACACATAGCACATGGAAGTGCCAACTTCTAAAAGTGGCATTTCTCCCATAGTCATAATAAAGCTGCGCACACAATTGCGCAGCATTGATTCTCACAATTTCATACATACCAGACTTGACCACACTGCTCCTCTAATACCAGGAATTACCACTGACACACACTGATCAGGGAATCCCCAATGCATTCCTATGGGACGGCAGGCCAACCTTATCAATGTAACACAGGGAACGCACACACTTTACACTGGACCACAGTGCTAAAGTACCCAGAGGCCTAAAACCACCAACACCATGTCAGAACTTAAGGCAAAAAGTTTAGGGGTGAACCCGACAAAAAGGGCCAAGTACAACACCTCCAAAAAATGTATTGCCAGTTTCTACTTTCTTCCTTTCAGAAGATAATGCTAATTCTAGAAATGTACACAAAGCAGGCAACCATTGTTCACTATAGCGACATAAGCAGAACTTCACATTTTTTCTTGTTGCCCAGAAAATCGTATGATTCTGATTTCTACACTGAAAAGAAAATCATGCAATGTAAATTCCCACATTTCCCTGAAAATCAAATGTTAACATTTTCACAATTACCCTGAAAGCAGATATTTGCCAAGAGAATTAGATATTAATTTCATATAAGCTGAAAGTGATACTTTCTACATCGTACCTACAAAAGCTACTATATTTGTCTCTTTGTCCAGATAGGCAGATATTACTAGTCTCTTAGGGCCTCATTTATGAGAAATGACGCATCGCTGCGTGAAAGCAGCGATGCGTCACTTCTCAGTGCGCAGTCCTTGCGACATGATTGATGCGTCATATTTACAGTATGACGCATCATGTCGCAAGGAGTTACAGATACGTCAGTATTTCTGACGTATCTGTAAGCGCAAATGTCACGCATTGCTGGGGTGTGTCACAAAAGTGACGCAACTCCAGCAATGCGTCCTTTCACATGGGGAAAGCCCCATGTGAAAGGGCTTGCGCTCAGTCTTACGCCTGCTGTGAGGCAGGCGCAAGATTTTGACGCAACAGCGTCCTAAAAGTGACGGAGTGAAATCTCATAGATTTCACTGCGTCACTATTACGAGGCTTTTTGCGGGGGAATGCCCTCTCTGCATACATTATACCTGACGCAGGTATAATGTAGCGCAGGGGTTTACAAAGTGACGCATCTGCTTAGATGCGTCACTTTGTAAATAGTGCGCAACAGGAGGCATGTTTTACGCCGCCGATGCATCACAAAAAGTGACGCATCGGAAGCGCAAAACTGACGCAAGGCCTCGTAAATGAAGCCCTTAGTTTCTTCTGTAAACAAGTAATCTTTTTTACCATTTTGCAAATAAGTTGTTAATGTAATTTACCAAAATGTTCTTGTGGGAACAGATTACCAGCTTTCACAGTCACCACAGAACCTTCTTTGCCAATGTCCCTATTATTCTCATTGCCCTTGGAAGCCAGTATTGTCAATATCAACAATGCCTAAAAGTGTAAATGTCCCAATTTCCACATTTGTCAAAAGAGAATATATAATTAATTCCCACTTTTCTTCTGAAAGCAGACATTGCTACTAGTCTCTAATTTTACTGTTGCCTAAAAAAGCAGACAGTGTTAGTTTTCACAATGCTCCAGTGTGCAGGTGTGTTAGACCTGGTGTCCTTGGGGAGCTTTCCCCTGACTTTTTGCCTCTATCACAGTCATTTTTACTGTGTGCTGGATTTTGTTTTTGTTGAATTTAGGACTTTGGGCACTTTAGCACTTCTAATAGGTGCTAAAGTAAACATGCTCTCTATGTAGTTTGTGATTCTGATTGGGTATCCATGATTGGCAGATTTGATTTACTGGTAAGTCACTAGTAAAGTGCACTCAGTGAGCCAAGGGCCTGTAAATCAAATTCTACTTGTGGCCCTGTAGCACTGGTTGTGCCACCAACTTGAGTAGCCGTGTAAGCTTGTCTCTGGCCGGTTTTGCAGTGTCTGCACATAGAGGTTTTAGACTGCCAGGTCAAACTGGCAAGTGTACCCGCATGTCAGGCCATAACCTTCCCTTTTCTTACATATAAGTCACCTCTAAGGACGCCCAAGGTACCCCCATGGGCAGGGTGCCGTGTATGTTAAGGGTAGAACATATACTGGTGTGTTTTATATGTCCTGATAGTGAAATACTGTGTATTTAGTGTTTCACTATTGGAAGGACTAGCTCTCCCATAGGCTATCATTGGTGCTGCCTGCTAGCATTTCACTAGGGTAACTTTCAATTGGGAACAGAAGGAGATTTGAAGTTTAGGCTCTTTGAACTTAGAATTTAATAACATATCTAATAGTAAAGATGTTTTTGAACTGTGTGTTTGAAAATGCCACTTTCAGAAAGTGGGGAATTTCTTGTTTACCAGACACAAAAAGAGCCCATGCTCACGTGGGGTTTTAGGACCATCCTCTTTCAAAGTAACATCCTTGAGCTCCTCCCTCGCAGTGAGGGGGTTATAGCCCGCATCACGACTATGTTCTGGACGTGAGGAGGCACCCCTATGATGAAGCATGACACCTCTGGTGTGTGAGGGGAAACGTCCTTTAAAAGGGATCCCTCCTTAGCATGGTAGGCAGAATCCACGTGTCATTTAGACTTACAACTGGGACACGTGGACTCTTTTTGTGTCTAGTATGTGATTAAGTAGAAAGTCTGCCCACACTGGTTCTTTAAATCTCCTCGTAGCCCCCTTGTGTGGATTCAAAGTTCTTGTTTAACCATCATGTGTGCCTCTGCCTGCTTGTGGATTCACTGACTGGTTTTAGACTGACAGGGGCTGTTTGTGCATTAACTCAAGACACTCACACAAAGGGAGCTGAGGTGTGCCCTGCATATGCTGATGGGCCATCCTGGCCTAGAGTGGTTGGAGGAGTTGTCACTGACACCTGACTAGGTTGTGGCTGATCTGCACAACGCTATCGCCACCTGTAGTGAAAATGGACCAGAGAAGACAGAACTGGTTTTAGGGGCAAGAGAGACTTTCTGAACAAAGACTTCAAAGGGGAAAAAGGGATATAAGTATTAGACCTAAAATCCCAGAACATTATATTACTTCCTCTAATCAAGAGGAACCTCTGTCAAGGAGAAGAGCTGAAGAGCTGTGAGGAGGTGACTGCCCCTTTGATGTGTGTTGCTTTGCTGGGTTGGCCTGCAGTTGCTGCTTCTGCCAAGGAAAGGACAAAGACTGGACGTTCCTGTGAAACCTACTTGAGAAGAGTCTCCAAAGGCTTGTGAATGCGTGCCTCCTGTTCTGAAGTCTCAGAGACACAAGGACTTCACCTACAGCCTTCTTGAGCTCCACTGCTGGGAATTCTGACCTGCATGGGGATGCCTATTCCAGTTCAAGGCCTCTGGAGGTTGTTTCTGCTACAGAAAGCTGTGAAGAACTGAAGAAATCTACAAAGTCGACGCTTCGCTCTTCTTGCAGCTGACTTTTCTGACTCAGCACCTCCATGCGGAAGACGTTCCAGACACTCAGCCCCTTGTGGCTGAAGAAATTAACACAGCACCTCCCCACGGCCCAAGAAACTGCTGCACACCGACTACAATGCAGGCCCGGCTGTGAGGCTAAAAGAATCCATGCATCACCGGTTAGCAGCTATGAAAATCTATGAAGCTCCATTAGTGCCTGAATTTTATCATGCATCGCACTTGTATGGCACGTTTTTTTGACATAACACCCACAGACCAGAATCGCTTAGGAAATCAATGCATCACTTCACCCTAAAGTACGGATTTGACGCATCACTTTTCCTGTGTGCACCAGAATTTTCACATTGCCTCCCCAAGGACTCAAGAATCGAAGTATTGCTGTGTTTTTCTGATGCTTCCCTCCTCTGTGGTTGTTTTGGTCTTGGTTAGTTCAGATAAAGATACTTTATTTTTCGAAACTGGTGTGGTGTCCATTTGTAGTATTTTTACTGTGGTACTGTGTGTGTTATGTACAATTACTTTACACATTGTCTCTGAGATAAGCCTGTCTGCTGTGCCGAGCTACTAAGGGGGTAAGCAGTGGTTATCTAGGTGGGTAACTCCCTTATCCTGACTAGAAGGAAGGGTCACTACTTGGAACAGGTGAACACCACTGCCAACTAGAGACCCCCATTTCTAACAAGATGTTGTTGATTTCCACATTGCTTAGATTAACCAATGTGTAAATATTGACTGCTACCAACACAGAAATATTCACATACACACAGATATAGGCTCCCAAATCGAATGTGTGCAAGCACATAAAAGACACTTACATACTCAAAAGCACACACACACGCACACACTGATGTTACCTTGTGCATATACAGAAGTACACAAAGGTAGGCACACACATGCCAAAGGCACATAATGGACAGTGAGAAACACTTTTATGAGATACATGCATAGACACACCTGGGGTACAAATGCACTCCCAGGTATACATATGCACACAGAAGCAGAGGCACACCTAAACGTGCAAAGGTATACATGTGCACACACAGTGAAAGGGAAGCACAGTCTAGGGGCCTGTTAGAAACGGGACCCCTGGCTGGCCAAGGCTTGCGTCGAGGTCAGTCAGGGATCACCATTTCCAAGGTCAGGGCTAGGGAGTCACACACCAAGATAACCCCCGCTCACCCTCTAGGTAACGTGGCGCGAGCAGCAAGGCTAATCTCAGAGGCGATGTGTAAAGCGTTTGCGCGCGCACCCCAGCGACAACAACCAAAGGCCCACCACAAAGGAAACTCCACACAAGGTTATATCAAAAATAGCCTTTGTATTATAATAATAAGAACACATTAGATAACACACACACTTTACAATGTGCCAACAGGCACGGGCAAGATTTACAAGGGATTATGTACAGGACAGGGCCACCTGGACCACTGTCAGGGGTATGCACTTGTTAGAAATAATACTTGTAGGTATAACACTTTAGCACATAAACATATAATGACTGTAACACAGAAATAGAAAATGTAGCATACAACCAGTAACTACTGGTAAAGAGAAAATACCTCCTACGCCACCCTAGTCTCTGTAGGGAAATCACGCAGGGAGCTAGGACCTTATCATCAGGACCTATGGAAGGAAAACCTATCACCTAAGCAAGTCACATTTAGCAAAGGGAAGGAAACCTAAAATAATCACCTAGGCAAGTAACATTTAGCAAAGGCAATAAAACATCAACATTCCTCTAAGCAGGTCACTTTTAGCAAAGGGAAATAAAAGAACAAGGCATTACCTAAGCAGGTCACTTTTAGCAAAGGTAATGACACCAACAATCCTCTAAGCAGGTCACTTTTAGCAAAGGGGATAAACACATAAAGAATTACCTAAGCAGGTCACTTTTAGCAAAGGTAATAACAAACAAGAATTGCACATGTAACATTAAAACACATTCAGAGGTGCAGGTAGAACATTTGCGCACAAATCAAATAGCAAAGAAATCACAATGCGCAGGGTGCATGTAGCACAACACTCAAAATGTCCCTCAGGCCAACTGGCCTCGAAAGGGGCGGAATGCCCTGAGTCTCAGTGTCAGGGAGGTCTGCGCAGGCAGCACAGACACAAAAGCCTAAACGTAGCAACTGTCCACTAAGTGCTGGACAGTTGTGAATAGCAGGAAGGCAGACGTTGGAGCCAGGTGGGCTCAAGAACAATGGTGGGGAGACACAGCGTGGGAGCCTCGGGGCTGCAACCAACTCACTGCCTGTGTCCCCCTAGAGCCTCTCAGGGCTCGCTAAGCAAAATAGGCAAAGTAGAGCTTAGCGCTCTAAAGCAATGAAATGCCCCCAGAGCCTCGGGGCTCGTAACTACAGGTAGGGCAAGGAGCCTCGCCGGGCTCGGCAACAACTGTGGCCTCTGGAGCCTCTCGGGGCTTACAAAGGACCAATGGGGGCGTTGGAGTCCCTCACGGGGGACTCAAGAACAGAATGGCCCCCTCAGAGCCTCGTGGCCCTTGCAGCACAGATGGGGGGCGTTGGAGTCCCTCACGGGGGACTCTACCTCCACGAAAAATGCCCCCTGAAGCCCTCAGGCTTCCTAAAGCAATGCGCGCACGATCGCGCTACGGGGGAGGGGCGGACACCGACAACGTGTCCCGCGGCCCCTCTCCCTCCTCGGCACTCACCGGCAGTCTCAGGGCGGGCGGGGCTCCTCTCGTCCCGGGGCTCCTCTCTCCACTCGGGGAGCCTCGGGGACACGACCGGCTGCCTCCCTCGTCTCCCGCCTGGCCTTGTCTCCTCCACACGCCGCCTGACTTCCGCCGGGGCCGCCAATGGCAGCGCGGCCCTGGGGGTCAGGAGGCGGGACTTCCGGGTCGCTGCAGGCAGCGCGGCGGCCCGGCAAGCTTCCAGTGCGCCCGGGCTGCGGCGGTGATGTCCTGGGCAATGCCGGGTGGCACCGGCTCGAAAATAAATACAGACCACGGGGCAATGCCGGGTGGGCACCGGCCTCAAATAAAAATAGAAAGCGAGGTAGGCACTCGCTCGGCCTGGCAAAGCGCTCCAAAGCGCTAGAATCAAAATAAAGCGCACCCAGCGCTTCGGGGGGAAATAAAGCGCTCTCAGCGCTAAAAGCAAAACGAAGCGCTCCCAGCGCTGGGGACAAGGGAGAGCGCTCCCCCAGCACAGCAAAGCTCCAGCAAGGTCTGGAGGCAGACAGGGGGGCAAGGCAGGGCCAGAGCCAGCACACTGGGTCTCCAGGCAGGGAGACAAGCCAAGTGGCGGTCCTCTTGGCCCCAGCAGCAGCAACAGCCCCCTCTGGCAAGGATCCACAAGTAGAACAACTTCTGTGGGGACACAGCCCCATTTTTATACAGCGAATTCCTTTGTTAGGAGGTGCAGGGTGGGGGGAAACCAGTTGCAGCTGGCTTGGGAGTACCCTTGATGGCCCAACCACCCCTTTCATTCACTGGGGAGGCTAGGGTCATTAGACAAACCACAGGGGGGCGGAGCCAGCATTGTGTGGGGAAAACCCAGCCCATCCAGGACACAGATCTACTCCTCCCACACATCACTCATGCTGATCTCACACTCACCACCGGGCAGGCCCATCCAGACTTCCTGGAGCCTGGCATGCCAGCCAGCTCCAGCCAATCACGCTCCACTATCCTCACTGCACACATACATCAATGTCCAGAAGTAGCACTTCCCTTCTAGACACATACAAGCCGCACATACCATTGCGCAGCATTCATTCTCACGAGTTCATACATACTAAACTCGAGCCTGCACTCCCCACACATCAGGAACTACCAGGGCACACACATTCCCCATGCATTCCTATGGGAGGGCAGGCCAGCCATACTACACGCACGCACTTTCACTCTGGGACACAGGGAAAAAGTGCGCCAAGACCCAAAAATCACTACACAGGGTCACAAATAAAGGCAAAAAGATTAGGGGTGAACCTGCCCTAAGGCCCAAGTCTAACACGACCCCCTTCCAGCCAAAACGCAGGGCAGACCGATCACCACCGTGATGGGCTTCCCTGCTTGGGGCGATAAAACAAGGACGCGGGCCCACAACTGCAGGGACACCCTCCTGTTTTACGCCACGGTGAACCCCTAGGGTTCCTTCTAAAACTACTGTAGGGACTAACTGGGGTACCCCACTGGTACTCTCCAGCTGCCCTCGGCCAGGACCAGGCCCTAGGCCATCCAGGTACCACTGGATCCTGTATACTCACAAAGTGGGGGGTAGTAACCCCTGGCACATAATAGCCATGCTCCACTCTTCCTGTCTGTAAGACAGGGCTAGACTTCCACGGGTTCTCCAGCCTAGGGTCTACAACCTCAGGCGGACCAGGAGTCTCAGGGAAGGCTCTCCTCCCCTTACCTCTTCTCCTAGGGTTCCTCCTCCTCCTGCGAGGGGTTCCCTCTAAACAACATTCTCCCAACCTAGGGTTTAACCCCTCAGGTGGTACCGGGGTCAGAGGTGGGCTCTCCCACCCTCTGCACCCCCTTCCAGAGTCCTGCTCCCTCCCAACCGGGGCGGTACCTCTGGAGAAAGAACTGGTTAGGACACTGATTACAGTAGTCCCACCCTTCAGGTCAGGCTGATCCTGAACCTGGCCTTCCAACCTCCGGTCTACAACCTTTGGTGGAACCAATGCCTGGCACTCCAGGACTTCTGGGGACTCACATCCTATCCCCAAATCACTCCTTTCACTGGACTTCTGTACTCTCCCTCCTGGAGCGGTACTGCCAGTTTCTAGGACCATAGAAGCTCCGCTTACAGATGCTCCAGGTCCTCTACCCACTAGGAGATCTCCCTCAAGTGAACTAACAGGCAAGTCTAGGTTCCTTTCCTGGTGTTCCCTAAAGAAACCATCCAGGCTCTGTGACAGGGCTTCGGGCATCTGGGGACTCTCGGTCACACACTCACTCCCGCTCCACTGAGACAGGCAGTCAGCCCCTACACCCTTCTCACTAACCAAGGACCTAGCTGGGCTACTCTCACCCTCCTCCACCACACTGGGCTGGAAGACACCTGACCCACTATTGTTGGAATCACTCACTAGTGACTCAAAAGAACCTCTCGCACTGTCCCATCGGTCTGCTTCCGCTGCAAGCTCACATGCAATAAACGATCCAAACTTCAACAGGTGCTGGCGCAACCCTGGTGAACAATAACTGAGCAGATGCTCTGTGACAACCATGCTAAATAAACTGCCAGACTTGTCGTTCACGTGAGCCTCTTCCCAATCAAACAGTGCTCCACAACATTCGTCCTAAAAGTCTTCCCAAGACTGATGAGGCTGTTTCCTAAGTCTCCTGAACTTCAACCCAAACTCTTCTGCGGGGGAAGCAGGCAACATACTCGGGGAACTGGTAGTGGGACTGTCTACACAAATATTTAAAAAGCTGCCACCACTGGACTCCACCCTCCCTGGGGAATCCAGACAATTGCAATTATGCGCAGGGAAGAGTCTATCCTCTAGGGCTGCTCTCTCACGGATGATGGCCCTTCTCTCCACCTCTATCCTCTCCTGCGCTAAGAGTCTTTCGATCTCTAGCTGCGCCATAGCCTGGGCATGCTCCAACATGAGCTTTTCCATCGCTAACTGATGCTCCCTCTCTTCCTTCCTATCTAACCAATCCTCTGGGGACAGGACAAGGGATGTGGCGCTGGTACTGACACTGGACTCAGCAAGGGACTCCCTACCTATGGGGTCCTCACTATCTGATGACATCCATCTACTGTCATCCTCATACAACTCACATTCTTCAGGGCTCTCCACAGACTCACCATCCTCATGACGTGCGGCCCGGGCCCTATCTCTCTCACTGTGCTCAAGATCCCACTGACCCTTTTGCCATTGGATCAGGCTGTCCCTAAGCTGGGACTGAGTATCCGACACACTCACCTCCATGCCTCCCTCTTCACAGAATCTGACCAGCTCTGACCTACTATACCTAAAAAGACAACAGAGATCAAAAACAGGCTCCATTTTGGCGGACGTTCTCAAGAAGAGTTTGACACAGGGAACCTGGGGGTCTGAGCTTACACAGGAGTACACAATTACACAATTCAGCAAGATTCCTATCTCAGAGAACTTGCACTCCACTGTCCAGCGTAACACACACTCATTCACACACAACCCTCCCCTCGGACTGGTAAGGCAGTTTCTACCACCCCTGATTATCTCAACCTGACCACTAGCGACACAGGTACCAAACTCTGGGAGCAGGGCGGGGAACAAGGTACTGGACAAAATACAAATGACACCTTTCAGGAGAAGCAAAACTGAACTTCCCTAAAAACAATAATCCCCAAAATGTGGTTATCTAAAATTGCAGAGTTTTGAAGTGTGGCCTGTCGCCACTGTGGTACAGCGCAAACGCAAGTCCAATCCCACCGCTAGCCACCAATGTTAGAAACGGGACCCCTGGCTGGCCAAGGCTTGCGTCGAGGTCAGTCAGGGATCACCATTTCCAAGGTCAGGGCTAGGGAGTCACACACCAAGATAACCCCCGCTCACCCTCTAGGTAACGTGGCGCGAGCAGCAAGGCTAATCTCAGAGGCGATGTGTAAAGCGTTTGCGCGCGCACCCCAGCGACAACAACCAAAGGCCCACCACAAAGGAAACTCCACACAAGGTTATATCAAAAATAGCCTTTGTATTATAATAATAAGAACACATTAGATAACACACACACTTTACAATGTGCCAACAGGCACGGGCAAGATTTACAAGGGATTATGTACAGGACAGGGCCACCTGGACCACTGTCAGGGGTATGCACTTGTTAGAAATAATACTTGTAGGTATAACACTTTAGCACATAAACATATAATGACTGTAACACAGAAATAGAAAATGTAGCATACAACCAGTAACTACTGGTAAAGAGAAAATACCTCCTACGCCACCCTAGTCTCTGTAGGGAAATCACGCAGGGAGCTAGGACCTTATCATCAGGACCTATGGAAGGAAAACCTATCACCTAAGCAAGTCACATTTAGCAAAGGGAAGGAAACCTAAAACAATCACCTAGGCAAGTAACATTTAGCAAAGGCAATAAAACATCAACATTCCTCTAAGCAGGTCACTTTTAGCAAAGGGAAATAAAAGAACAAGGCATTACCTAAGCAGGTCACTTTTAGCAAAGGTAATGACACCAACAATCCTCTAAGCAGGTCACTTTTAGCAAAGGGGATAAACACATAAAGAATTACCTAAGCAGGTCACTTTTAGCAAAGGTAACAACAAACAAGAATTGCACATGTAACATTAAAACACATTCAGAGGTGCAGGTAGAACATTTGCGCACAAATCAAATAGCAAAGAAATCACAATGCGCAGGGTGCATGTAGCACAACACTCAAAATGTCCCTCAGGCCAACTGGCCTCGAAAGGGGCGGAATGCCCTGAGTCTCAGTGTCAGGGAGGTCTGCGCAGGCAGCACAGACACAAAAGCCTAAACGTAGCAAATGTCCACTAAGTGCTGGACAGTTGTGAATAGCAGGAAGGCAGACGTTGGAGCCAGGTGGGCTCAAGAACAATGGTGGGGAGACACAGCGTGGGAGCCTCGGGGCTGCAACCAACTCACTGCCTGTGTCCCCCTAGAGCCTCTCAGGGCTCGCTAAGCAAAATAGGCAAAGTAGAGCTTAGCGCTCTAAAGCAATGAAATGCCCCCAGAGCCTCGGGGCTCGTAACTACAGGTAGGGCAAGGAGCCTCGCCGGGCTCGGCAACAACTGTGGCCTCTGGAGCCTCTCGGGGCTTACAAAGGACCAATGGGGGCGTTGGAGTCCCTCACGGGGGACTCAAGAACAGAATGGCCCCCTCAGAGCCTCGTGGCCCTTGCAGCACAGATGGGGGGCGTTGGAGTCCCTCACGGGGGACTCTACCTCCACGAAAAATGCCCCCTGAAGCCCTCAGGCTTCCTAAAGCAATGCGCGCACGATCGCGCTACGGGGGAGGGGCGGACACCGACAACGTGTCCCGCGGCCCCTCTCCCTCCTCGGCACTCACCGGCAGTCTCAGGGTGGGCGGGGCTCCTCTCGTCCCGGGGCTCCTCTCTCCACTCGGGGAGCCTCGGGGACACGACCGGCTGCCTCCCTCGTCTCCCGCCTGGCCTTGTCTCCTCCACACGCCGCCTGACTTCCGCCGGGGCCGCCAATGGCAGCGCGGCCCTGGGGGTCAGGAGGCGGGACTTCCGGGTCGCTGCAGGCAGCGCGGCGGCCCGGCAAGCTTCCAGTGCGCCCGGGCTGCGGCGGTGATGTCCTGGGCAATGCCGGGTGGCACCGGCTCGAAAATAAATACAGACCACGGGGCAATGCCGGGTGGGCACCGGCCTCAAATAAAAATAGAAAGCGAGGTAGGCACTCGCTCGGCCTGGCAAAGCGCTCCAAAGCGCTAGAATCAAAATAAAGCGCACCCAGCGCTTCGGGGGGAAATAAAGCGCTCTCAGCGCTAAAAGCAAAACGAAGCGCTCCCAGCGCTGGGGACAAGGGAGAGCGCTCCCCCAGCACAGCAAAGCTCCAGCAAGGTCTGGAGGCAGACAGGGGGGCAAGGCAGGGCCAGAGCCAGCACACTGGGTCTCCAGGCAGGGAGACAAGCCAAGTGGCGGTCCTCTTGGCCCCAGCAGCAGCAACAGCCCCCTCTGGCAAGGATCCACAAGTAGAACAACTTCTGTGGGGACACAGCCCCATTTTTATACAGCGAATTCCTTTGTTAGGAGGTGCAGGGTGGGGGGAAACCAGTTGCAGCTGGCTTGGGAGTACCCTTGATGGCCCAACCACCCCTTTCATTCACTGGGGAGGCTAGGGTCATTAGACAAACCACAGGGGGGCGGAGCCAGCATTGTGTGGGGAAAACCCAGCCCATCCAGGACACAGATCTACTCCTCCCACACATCACTCATGCTGATCTCACACTCACCACCGGGCAGGCCCATCCAGACTTCCTGGAGCCTGGCATGCCAGCCAGCTCCAGCCAATCACGCTCCACTATCCTCACTGCACACATACATCAATGTCCAGAAGTAGCACTTCCCTTCTAGACACATACAAGCCGCACATACCATTGCGCAGCATTCATTCTCACGAGTTCATACATACTAAACTCGAGCCTGCACTCCCCACACATCAGGAACTACCAGGGCACACACATTCCCCATGCATTCCTATGGGAGGGCAGGCCAGCCATACTACACGCACGCACTTTCACTCTGGGACACAGGGAAAAAGTGCGCCAAGACCCAAAAATCACTACACAGGGTCACAAATAAAGGCAAAAAGATTAGGGGTGAACCTGCCCTAAGGCCCAAGTCTAACAGGGCCCAACACCTTTCCCCCACCACCAGTGATGCAGTGCTGTGGTGGACTACTGATCTCTAAAAGCGGACAAAGTACTTTGAAATAGCAGGATGGAGAAAATAAGTATAATGAGGGACTGTAAATAGCATGCATGTTATACTTGAATACTTACACCAGTAAATACGTCTATACTACATTCAAAAGGGGATTGATGTGTGCTCTACGTCTAACACAGGATATTATTTAGACAACGTTCGTCCCTAGTAAAAATCCTTAGTTTATCTGTGTTGTGCTTGTGCAAGGCTCTGTGACATGTTTAGTACTTTTCGTTTGGACGTATTTCGTATCATTTAAATCGCACTCGGACAAAACCCCCTAAAAAATGTCGGAGGTAACCTTTTTCATGATACATTTGGATTTTGCCAACTTTCCAGAGAGCTGTATGTTTGGTTATATTGTGTGAATATCTTGAAGTCTATCGACATTTAAAAAATATGGAAACTTAAAACTAGACCCAAGGGGGAAACGTTGTTGAACGTTTGTCAACACTCTTATTGTTCACGTTGCCCCAAAAACTGCTTTTAATAGTATTAACAACGCTCGTCGTGGCTGTGTACATCGTATTGATCTTCTTTTATTGTGTTAAACAAAATCCTTAAAAAACAGGTGTTTACATTAAAATAGCCCCACATGTATAGTCACTTCTGCGAGTGTTTTTATACACCCCTCCTTTTGCTTGGTCCAATAAATTCTTCCCTCTTTCGGACGTACACCGCTCATGATGCCACTGTGTCCATTTGTATCTTTCTACAAATTCTCAAGGTGCGAGCGACTCCCTGAAATATTTTTATAAAGCAGGCACTTTAATGTTAGTAATTTCCTTAGAGTCCACTAGATGTCAGCATAACCCCGTTTTGGCAATGTTACTGCTACCGCAGTTCAAGAACGATTACTTTACACCGTTTCTCATACTTTGATAAAAACAAAAAGGTATATAGTCAGTTCTCATGTAAATCGGTGCAAAATCTTAGTCATGTATGGTTCCACACTTTCAAAGGCACAACAGAAGCCGCTTAGAACTATGCTAAATCCTGATCTTAACTAGACATATACAGGATGCTTATTTTACAATCGCCATCATAGCCATATCTCTCAACGTGAACAAGTGGCGCAAATACTATAATGGGGATTCAATAAGTGCCTATAGAGCATTTTGACAGAAGACGAGACCAATTTTACAGTGAGTCACACTCGAATTCAGCTGTGACGGGGGACGTTTGCAAAACTCCGTCCCCCGTGTTCTTCCACCCCCCTTTTGTCACTCAGGTCTATGTCCTACCTCCATCATTTTCCTCTGCATGACCTCACGATCTTTACTTTGCTTTTCCTCTCTTCTCGGCTGTCTAGCGTTTCAATCTCACTAGAATCCCTCGTGCTCTCCTATTTATCCTTTGGGGCTTATTTATGAGAGCCCCGTGTCACTTTTGCACCAGGTAAGGTGGTGCATGCGTGACACAGGACTCTCATAAAGATTTATGAAGCCACGCAGCGCCACCCTGCGTGGCTTTGAGTGGCCTCAGAAATCATGAGTAAGGCGACGCAGCGCAATTTGCTGCCGCCTTACTCTGCACCTGGAAGGTGTTTCATGGGCGTTGCGCTGAGTTTTCCCACTCAACACACATAGAATTTGACGCCCCCCCAGAATTACAAAGTGATGTAAACTTGGGAAAACGGCAAATCTGTATGCTTGCAGAGGTGCAGTGTAACGAGGAGAAATATGTTATTTCTCCTTGTTTTTCCTCTTTACAAGTGAGCACACATAGAAAGAGGAACACTCTTGGTAGGATTGTCTTTGAGCAGAAAGGTGCTCCTTTTGTATAAAAACAATCCTGCCTCCCTTGGCGCTTAGCATTCCTGCCCTTTCACTTTGGCGTAGGTCTGCCCAGCAAGGTGCCTTGCTGCTCTACCCTGCGCCAAAATGCAATACATTTGGCCATCAGTGTCTAACAAGGGAGCAATGCCACAGACAGTCTTTCCCCAGGGTGGCTTTGGGTAAGTGACACAGGCCACAATGAAAGGTGAAAGGTTGTGAGAGATAGGCTAGGGACGAGGAGGCGGGGATGGACTGATACAGATTTATAAGAATTAGAGAGTCAGCGGTGCAACGTCTCTCAATTATCAAGTGATCAGGCAGGGAACGCTTTAAAGTGCTTAATTAAAAAAAAAATAAGTGTCAGGGCCCTTGTCAGGAGGCCACTTCAGCTTGCACCTCCCATTGCCCCTGCCAGCGCTGTCAAGGACAGTACTAACCACCACACTCCTACAAGTGTGAAAATTCAGACTATTCCAAGTCCCCATATCTGAAACAATGGCTTGAGTGGCGAGTATTAGTAATTTTTCATCTATATCACATTAATAAAAAACTATTGTTGTAGTCATCTCCAAAACCAGACAAACAGCGCCACCACGTGTAAGTAAAAATAATTGAGAAATACGTTGTACCCTATATTATAATTTTCGTAAACACCTAAATAGAAATTGAGGACACGCATGGGGCTCTTCAAAGCAGAAACATTTATTGAATGGAATCTTCAGTTTGTAGTCTTCCGGAAGGTCAGGAATTCAGAACCAAATGTAGCAAAACAAAAATATCCTACTTTGTTTTCTGCAGTCGATGATCTGCAAATTATATGCAATGTGGTGCATCGAACCAGATAAACATTTGAACAATAACAATATCATAGTAAACAGGATCACTCATGGAAGTTTTATGTTCATTGTCTATTTTGGAATTTATGAATATTACAATATAAGAGTAAAACCTATTTCTCAATTAGCTTTTCAGTATCACAATAAGGATGTTAGGGGTCAATCCACCGAATAGGTTGACTCATTTAGAGCAAGTTAATTGAGCCCTGTCCTAGTTGGCACAAACCCCTGGACTCATACCCCTACTTCTTAAAGGATTAGACTATGTTAAGTGCTGGAGTTGACAATTAAGTGCTGGTGCCCAGCACCATAAACCACTGGCTCAAATTAAGCACTGAAGAAAAGTAGGCCATTAGTGTAAGGTATACGGCGGTTTCTGTTGTCATTCACCTGTATCATAAGGGTGATGGCAAAGGATAGTTGGGAGTGGTTATAAAGACGGTCCACACTCTCTGTGAGGTGATAAGGGATGATTTATTCAAACTCTCCATTTTGAGTCAAGCATGGGTGGGGATGACAAGCCTCAAAAGTATGTCTCATGGGTAGTTGCAGCAGTAGTTGTAGCATGGAGAAGGAAGAGGGAGGTCAGCTGTGGTCGCCAACAACTTTCCAGTTTTTCAAAGTATGGCTGAAAATAAGCCACTAGTGTTGGCAAAAAGATTACCAATTAGATGTAGGAAGCAGGAAGTACATCATGTTATTTGAAAGAGGGTGCGCAGCAAGCTGTAGAAGCCCTTCCAAGTATCATGCATCAGGGGTTAGACTAACGCTTTTTAGTGCTGATTTGAACATTTGTTGCACTAAAATGCATTAATCACACCTAGCAATGCCCTTGAAACAATGGTTATGAGGCGCTAAACCAGCCAGGCTGAAATTCATAGAAACAGCCAGCACGCTTTCAGCTTGCTGTGGTAGAGCCTTCTGCATGCAGGGTGCTGCTTCAGAACCTCTGATTATGTTATAAAAGTTTCTAGCCAGCAAGGCTGCAAGGGGAGAGCACTGGCTGCTCATGGTGGTTGTTTTTGTTTTTAAGGTAACTTAAGGCCTGGACAGGCTCAACTTCCCACTAATCAAGCCTACTCCCCTGCCTCACAAGCTTTCTGGGCAAAATATGTCAGCTAGATGAACTGCTCGTGGGCAAATATGGAAAACTTGAGAGCTCTGTGGCTAACAAATGAAATTTGGAAGTATTTTCAAATCAGTGCACAGTTGTAATTGATGTATACAGTAAGTCATTATGCCTGATTGGTATTCTGTGTTTTTATATGTGGAGTGTATTTTTTAGCTATGGTGATGTCCGTACACCTGTTTTCGACATTATAGCTCAGCGAGTTAAATACTTGCTGTTCAGATATATTGATCAATGTGTCAGGAGTTCACATCCGGGCACACCGACTCAGCCCCTAGTCCTTCTGAGATCAGTATATTGAGTTCCATAACTATGAGTAAAAGTAACATTGGGGCTTATTTATAAGCCCCTTGCGCCGCTGGTGCATCACTTTCTGTGATGCTCCGTTAGGGGAAGGAGCCTGCTCCATATTTACCAAGCAGCACTAAACCACTTTTTTTGGCTTAATGCTGCCTTGTAAATGTTGTTCCTTTAACGCAGTTTTCTGCTTTAAAGGGGCTTGCAATGGGTGTTGCTGGGAGCGTTCCCAGTAACATCCATGGCATTTTGACACTGCCCCAGATTAACGAGAAATCGTAATTTTGATGGAGCGTCAAAAACATACGCCTCCCCAGGGGAGGTATAAGGAAGGCACAACAAGGAGAAATATCTTTATTTCTCCTCATTTTTCCATTTTCTATCTGTGCTGCATTATGCAGCACACATAGAAAGGGGAAAAAGCATCTTGTGTTTGTTTTTGTGCAAGAAGGTTTCCCTTCCTTCACAAAAACAATCATCCTCGCAATGCAGGCACTCTTGCACCGTGGTGCAAAGGTGCCTGCATTGGTGCACGACAGCCCATTGTGCACCAGCGCAGGGGAAAAGGACAGGAATGTGCTGCATCTGATAGATTAGGTTCATTCCTGCCCTTTTCTTTTGCCATAGGGCAGCACAGCAGGAAGACCTGCGTTGCTGCCATACAGCAAAAACTCATACATTAGGCTCATTCTTCATTTGTAGCTCTTAGGAAGTTCAGAAGTGCTGTATGAAACAGTACATCTAAAAGTTATTCCCTGAAGGTTGGCTCCCATTTAGGGCCTCCTGATTCTAAGCATGGTTTGGCAGATCAAGATCAACTTGAATTGGTGCTTAGCTACTCCCTACTCCCTGAAACGTCCCTTCATTCATGGCAAGTTTCTTGTTTATGCACCCCGTAGGGGACAACATCCCCGTCAAAAATTACTTCCACAGTTCTTGGTATTATATTAGACTATTGCAATAGTTTGATATGTTTACTCTCTGTGTATTGTTTAGATTTCAGGAGGTAATGTGCCCTGACTGCTCTCCCTTTGCTGAGCACGGCATGATGATGCATTGTGTAGAAACAAGTAATCAAAAGAAGAGTGACCAATACAGGTAAGGTGTATAAAAAGAGAGACGGGTGTCGCACGTGAAGTCTGAGGCCAGTTGTTAGTGATCCGATGGTAGGACCAAAATTCAAGAAAAAACGCACTATTTTTTCAGGAAACCCTCACTCACCCTAGTGGTGACATGCTTCATCATCGGGTCCACCGGGAGAGATCGAGTACCTCCCCGGTGTGCTGCGACGCCAGGAGACTGCGGAGCAGGTTCTTGTGAAGATGAAGTGTGAAAAATTATAAGGTTTAAAAATGTCAAAGGTTGTACCAAAAAAACTTTATTCACTGGTTAACCTGACATATTAAAAATAAGATATGTGAAGGGAAACTAGCCAATTACTTTATACTGGTGTTTACCCTGTAAAGAAGGTCAACATGTTTCTGCCCATTTATGTGTGTAAATTTACTGGGCTTTCATCAGGACCGGTAAGAGAGTGTGCCAATGACAGGAGGGGCACGCTAAGGCCCGCCTTGCCAATGGTCGTGAAAGTTAAAAATAGCACTATGTGTAAAATTGGTGCACAAAGAAAAAGAAAAACAAACTCATAAGTAGTGGGGGTTTTACCTCTTTTGTGAGGAACCTAGGAGTCTGTAGGAAAAATTGACAGACAGACAAACACAAACATAAACACAGAAATATCGAGTCATTGGATTGTGCATATGTACAGTGGCCATAAAGGGTGACTTTGTGGCTCGACACGTGCTTGCATACATATCAAGGGCCGTGGCCGGTATGCCTTGGTTGCGCAGTTGAAATCATGCCATAATCCGAGGTGGAGGGACCTCAACTAACGCCGATTCAAACTGTTCAGCGCAGACTGTTGCATATATGTGGTATAGCAGCAGTGGCTCAAAGAGCAGACTAGACCATTATAAGTCTGTTTGTGAGGAAATACAAGATATATCTTGTTACCTATAGTGGGGTGTCAGGGATTGGACCCCGAAGGAAGACAATGCGAGGAAACAGTGTCCCGGTGCCAAAGCGCCGTGACACTGCTGGCCGTGGTATATATATTACCCAAGCACACAATCATTCGATACAGAGTATAGGATAAATGTCCTTACTTGTAAAGAAATAGATCCACGCCCCATAGAACACAGGAGGGGGGTGGGAGCGACAATGGCACACCCTGTAATTAAGGGAAAAAGGGAAACAAATACACACAGAGGAGGATTTTAGAACTGGCAGAATTCCAAGCATTCAACTTATCTGGTAAGAATGGAGTCTTCACAGAAAGGTCTCTTACGCCCGCAACGCTCGGCACCCGCTCGGCACCTAGCTTCACCCTCGCTGGATCTCGTGGATCCATTGCGGTGGGCGAGCGAGGCGTATGTAGGGCGGTGGCTGGGAGTGGACCAATCAGGCGCCTAGGTTGGAAACGAGGCTTGGAGCACAAGGGACGCTGAGCCAATGAGGAAGTAAGGGGCTCGCGTCGGTCGCGTGGTCTCGCGAGAGAATTAGGACACGAGGCTTGCAGTGACACGCAAGCCTCGAGTTTGAGAAGGGCGGGACCCGCCTGGTTATTAAGGGCGTCCGGTGGACTCATGGGTAATTTCGAAAGCGAGGCTTGTGTGAGACACGCAAGCCTCGAGTTGGAAAAGGGGCGGAATTCGCCTTGTTTTGTTTACATCGGAGGTTGGGAGAAGCGATAGCCAAATCGCGTCTGGATTGGCTGGGGTGACAGGGAGGCTTGACACTCAAGCTCTGGTGGAACACAAGCTTAAATTACAGTGTGGCTGGGATATGTATGATGCGGTATGCGCAACGCCCAGCCAAAGTTACCAAATTTCCAATGGGGATGAATAAAACCACATAAGTCTGAATAGAGTAAGTAACATGGTTATAGACATGAGGATGTTTTCAAGTGAGTCCAAAATGCCCTGGATGTGAAAAAGCCCCTTGACATGTGTGGTCATGGTATCTGCATTCAAGAGGAAAGGTAGAAGTTTAATGTTTCAGGACACTGGTCCACGGAATCTGATCATTAAGCCCATTTATATGGGTGCTGAGGCGATAGACCCAGCGTTGCTCTTTTTCGAATAGAATATTTTCTCTGTTTTTCATACAGTTGACCTGTTCGATCACTGTCCATGTCATATCATTTGGAGTGTGATTGGTTTGCAGGAAGTGCTCACTGAGTTTGGTGGTGATTTTTTTGCATCTAATGTTGCTGCGGTGTTCCCCGATGCGTGTCTTGACCTTCCTGGTGGTCATCCCTACGTAACGTTTCGCACAGGGACATGTGATCAAGTATATTACGTTTGTTGAATTACAGTTAGTGTGGGATTTTTGTGTCCACACTTTTCCTGGTTCCAAATTGAGTTGTTTTGAGTGAGTGGTCAGGTGACAGACACTACAGTCTGTACATGGAAAATGGCCTGTGATTGGGGGAAGGTGCCAAGCGTCAGTGACAGACCTGATTGCTGTGTTTGCACTGGGGGTTGTTAATGGTCTTGTATGCACCAAGGCATCTTTGATGCTTCTGCCTTTTTTAAAAGAAAAAAGCGGTTTTTCCCAGTTGCTGAAATTGCTGCTGATAGTTCTCCAATTTTTATTGATGGATTTTTTCACTGAGTCTGAGAGGGTGCTATAGGTGGTTACACATGTCAGTGGTATTTCCGTGGTTGTCCTTACATTGTCCTCTAGTAATCCCTCTCGAGGTTGGTTTCGTGCTCTGGTTTGGCTTTTTTTCAATATTCCTTTAGGGTACCCTCTTTGTGTTAGTTTGTTTGTTAGTTCCTTGGCCTGTTCCTTGTAGTCAATAATTTTACTACAATTTCTTCTTAGTCGAAGGAATTGGCCATAGGGCAAGTTTTCCCTTAGAGGTCTTGGGTGGAAACTCCTAAAGTCCAGGAGATTGTTTTTTGCCGTAGGTTTGTGGTGAGTCAAAGTCGTAAAAGTAGTGCCCTCTATTTTGATTACCACATCAAGAAAGACGATCGATTCCCTACTGTAGTTGCTAGTGAACTTTAAAAAAGGATCCAGAGTATTGACCCATTCCAAGAAATGTATAAGACTGGCTTCTGTTCCTGTCCATAGTAGGAGGATATCATCAATATACCTCCTCCATAATCCAATGGAGGAGGCATAGGGGTTGGTAGGTGGTAAGATATGTTTCGTTTCGTAGTCATAAACATACAACCCCGCTACGCTCGGAGCGAAGGTACTCCCCATCGAGGTCCCTGTGCATTGTAGGTACAATTGGCCTTTGTACTCAAAGTAATTTTCTTTGAGTGCCATCCGTGCACATTTCAGGATGAATTCTTTGGGGGTGGTGTAATCCCAAGCCTCTTTGTCTAGTGCTTCCCCTAGTACCCGTAGTGTGTCTTCCTGTGGGATACTGGTGTACAGACTCTCTATGTCCATTGTTACCAATATTACTGTGCTTTCGGGTAGACTGGTATCGTTCAGTAATTTAAGTAAGCTTTTGGTATCTTTTAGGTAGGTGCTGGAGTTCTGTACTAATGGTTTCAAGTAGTGGTCACAAAAGGTGGATAAGGGTTCTAGAACTGACCCGATCCCTGATACAATCGGTCTGCCAGGAGGAGGGTCCACATTTTTGTGTGTTTTAGGCAGGGTGTAGAAATAGGGTATAGTTTGTCCCCCTGCCATGAGGAATGCTGCTTCATGCGGGGAGACCTGACCTTCAGTCTCCGCCTCCTGTACTAGAGCCCGAATTCGTTCCTTCATTTCTGTGGTAGGGTCTGTGTTGAGGAGCAAGTAATTTGTTCTGTTATTCAGAAGTGTCATGCAGGCCTTATCATATTCAGTGGTGTCCTGAATCACTATCCCTCCGCCTTTATCGGCGGGTTTAATGGTTATTTCCTTGTTGTTTCTCAAGTCGTTCAAGGCTTTGTATTCCACTGCGGAAAAATTGTGGAATCGTTTGGGTTCTTCACAATTTTCCAGGTCTTGTATTACTGCCTGTTCAAAGGCGGTAATTGCCGCGGGAGTCGTATGCGGAGGTGGCATAAATGTAGATTTGAGTCTGAAGTTAGTGTCAAACTCTTCTTCTTCCGTCAATGGCTGATCCTTAGATTCAAAGAAGGCCTTTAATTTTAATTTCCGAAAGAATTGCGAAAGTTCACAATGTAAGAGGAATTTGTCGGGACGACTGGTAGGGACAAACCCCAAGCCTTTTTCCAAGACTTTAGTCTCCTCTTGGGTTAGGACTTTTTTAGAGAGGTTTGTGACCAAGCTTACACTGCGCTGGTGCTGGCTGTCGTTGTTCTGCTGCGGGTATGTTTCCCCACTGCATCCTCGTCTTCCCAGGTCACTTGTGTGTTGCCTCTGTTGCCTCTGTTCCGTCCGCGTCCTCTCCCGCCCCTCCCTAAAAAAGGCATCGGTGGGTGGTTGAGGGGAAACTGGGGGTGCATGTACGGATTCCAGTTCATCATGGGGAACTGGGGTTGTTGGTAAAACAACGGTACAGGACCGTTGTTAGGCTGGCCATAGTTCTGCCATCCAGGTTGTTGGTTTGGGAAATTAGATCTGCCCCTTCCTCCTCTCCGTCCTCTTTGTCTTTGACTTTGATTGCTATCTGTACTCCCTCTTGAGGAGTTGCTATCGGAGTCATCTGATTTATTTGTGTCCTTTTTTGGAACACTGTAGTTTGGATCGGAGTAGGGATATACGGTCTCAAATTTGAATTTTTTGAGGTCTTTTTGGAATTTTGTGAGTTTCGCCTGCATCAGGTTGTCCTTGTACTCCATAAGATCTTTATTAATTTCATCCAACTTCTTTTTATAACCCGTTATTGTAGTTTTATATTGGGCTTCTGTTTGTTGGATTTCAATTAGCAGAGCTTCGGATAGGCGTAGTGCTGTCTTGATAATAAGTACCAGCCAGTCTCTGGTGCAGTGCCAGGCAATCATGGCCCAATCTCTTCTAAAAGTGGCGTCATTGAGAAATATCCTCGGGGCATTCGTAACTAGTAGCCCTTTGGGCGCTGAATTAGAGGTGAGATACTGTTTCAGGATAGTACCATGAAGTATGGTTCTTATTCGGTCGCGCTTTAGTTCAGTGAGTTGTTCCCATTCCGCTGTATGTGAAATAGCCTGAGCTATTGCTGGATCAGCGAACATATTAGGATCTGCCAAAAGTTCGTCTACCTCCTCCGTAGAGAAAGTGAGTCCCAGATTTGCTGCCATTATTAGTACAAAATATAAAGATTTTTTATATTTGTAAGAAAAAGAGGTGTGTGTAACCAGAGAAAACTCTCACTGCTGTGCGCAGCTAAATATGTCTCAACAAAAAGAGAGAAAGGGTTTTTAGGGCACTCTTAGTCCCCAAGCAATATACAAGTAATCAAAAGAAGAGTGACCAATACAGGTAAGGTGTATAAAAAGAGAGACGGGTGTCGCACGTGAAGTCTGAGGCCAGTTGTTAGTGATCCGATGGTAGGACCAAAATTCAAGAAAAAACGCACTATTTTTTCAGGAAACCCTCACTCACCCTAGTGGTGACATGCTTCATCATCGGGTCCACCGGGAGAGATCGAGTACCTCCCCGGTGTGCTGCGACGCCAGGAGACTGCGGAGCAGGTTCTTGTGAAGATGAAGTGTGAAAAATTATAAGGTTTAAAAATGTCAAAGGTTGTACCAAAAAAACTTTATTCACCTTCCCCCAATCACAGGCCATTTTCCATGTACAGACTGTAGTGTCTGTCACCTGACCACTCACTCAAAACAACTCAATTTGGAACCAGGAAAAGTGTGGACACAAAAATCCCACACTAACTGTAATTCAACAAACGTAATATACTTGATCACATGTCCCTGTGCGAAACGTTACGTAGGGATGACCACCAGGAAGGTCAAGACACGCATCGGGGAACACCGCAGCAACATTAGATGCAAAAAAATCACCACCAAACTCAGTGAGCACTTCCTGCAAACCAATCACACTCCAAATGATATGACATGGACAGTGATCGAACAGGTCAACTGTATGAAAAACAGAGAAAATATTCTATTCGAAAAAGAGCAACGCTGGGTCTATCGCCTCAGCACCCATATAAATGGGCTTAATGATCAGATTCCGTGGACCAGTGTCCTGAAACATTAAACTTCTACCTTTCCTCTTGAATGCAGATACCATGACCACACATGTCAAGGGGCTTTTTCACATCCAGGGCATTTTGGACTCACTTGAAAACATCCTCATGTCTATAACCATGTTACTTACTCTATTCAGACTTATGTGGTTTTATTCATCCCCATTGGAAATTTGGTAACTTTGGCTGGGCGTTGCGCATACCGCATCATACATATCCCAGCCACACTGTAATTTAAGCTTGTGTTCCACCAGAGCTTGAGTGTCAAGCCTCCCTGTCACCCCAGCCAATCCAGACGCGATTTGGCTATCGCTTCTCCCAACCTCCGATGTAAACAAAACAAGGCGAATTCCGCCCCTTTTCCAACTCGAGGCTTGCGTGTCTCACACAAGCCTCGCTTTCGAAATTACCCATGAGTCCACCGGACGCCCTTAATAACCAGGCGGGTCCCGCCCTTCTCAAACTCGAGGCTTGCGTGTCACTGCAAGCCTCGTGTCCTAATTCTCTCGCGAGACCACGCGACCGACGCGAGCCCCTTACTTCCTCATTGGCTCAGCGTCCCTTGTGCTCCAAGCCTCGTTTCCAACCTAGGCGCCTGATTGGTCCACTCCCAGCCACCGCCCTACATACGCCTCGCTCGCCCACCGCAATGGATCCACGAGATCCAGCGAGGGTGAAGCTAGGTGCCGAGCGGGTGCCGAGCGTTGCGGGCGTAAGAGACCTTTCTGTGAAGACTCCATTCTAACCAGATAAGTTGAATGCTTGGAATTCTGCCAGTTCTAAAATCCTCCTCTGTGTGTATTTGTTTCCCTTTTTCCCTTAATTACAGGGTGTGCCATTGTCGCTCCCACCCCCCTCCTGTGTTCTATGGGGCGTGGATCTATTTCTTTACAAGTAAGGACATTTATCCTATACTCTGTATCGAATGATTGTGTGCTTGGGTAATATATATACCACGGCCAGCAGTGTCACGGCGCTTTGGCACCGGGACACTGTTTCCTCGCATTGTCTTCCTTCGGGGTCCAATCCCTGACACCCCACTATAGGTAACAAGATATATCTTGTATTTCCTCACAAACAGACTTATAATGGTCTAGTCTGCTCTTTGAGCCACTGCTGCTATACCACATATATGCAACAGTCTGCGCTGAACAGTTTGAATCGGCGTTAGTTGAGGTCCCTCCACCTCGGATTATGGCATGATTTCAACTGCGCAACCAAGGCATACCGGCCACGGCCCTTGATATGTATGCAAGCACGTGTCGAGCCACAAAGTCACCCTTTATGGCCACTGTACATATGCACAATCCAATGACTCGATATTTCTGTGTTTATGTTTGTGTTTGTCTGTCTGTCAATTTTTCCTACAGACTCCTAGGTTCCTCACAAAAGAGGTAAAACCCCCACTACTTATGAGTTTGTTTTTCTTTTTCTTTGTGCACCAATTTTACACATAGTGCTATTTTTAACTTTCACGACCATTGGCAAGGCGGGCCTTAGCGTGCCCCTCCTGTCATTGGCACACTCTCTTACCGGTCCTGATGAAAGCCCAGTAAATTTACACACATAAATGGGCAGAAACATGTTGACCTTCTTTACAGGGTAAACACCAGTATAAAGTAATTGGCTAGTTTCCCTTCACATATCTTATTTTTAATATGTCAGGTTAACCAGTGAATAAAGTTTTTTTGGTACAACCTTTGACATTTTTAAACCTTATAATTTTTCACACTTCATCTTCACAAGAACCTGCTCCGCAGTCTCCTGGCGTCGCAGCACACCGGGGAGGTACTCGATCTCTCCCGGTGGACCCGATGATGAAGCATGTCACCACTAGGGTGAGTGAGGGTTTCCTGAAAAAATAGTGCGTTTTTTCTTGAATTTTGGTCCTACCATCGGATCACTAACAACTGGCCTCAGACTTCACGTGCGACACCCGTCTCTCTTTTTATACACCTTACCTGTATTGGTCACTCTTCTTTTGATTACTTGTATATTGCTTGGGGACTAAGAGTGCCCTAAAAACCCTTTCTCTCTTTTTGTTGAGACGCATTGTGTAGAAAGCCAGTAGAATGGTGCAGTGAATTAGCTCACTGCTAAAATATGTACTGATTTGCAGGTCACAAGTCCGAATTTTAAGTTCAGTCAATTCATTACCATTAAATTAGGTAAAAGTCTGTTATCTTCAGCACTTCGAAACAGTGAGTATGAAGTGCTAAATAAAAAGAATGCTATTTATAGGTCTCGCCTAGGCAGTGCATCAGTTGTCTCTTTGAGACATGCTGTATCCAGAATATGAGTTTGTATCTCCGGCCATCTTTTTAATTGGCTGCTTTGACTGTTCTTTTGAAATGTTTTTTTTTTGGGGGGTTAATGTCTTTATTAGTATCTCCTTTTGTACTTTTGTAACCTCCCATGAGGACTGCCCTTGGTACATGTGACCTCACTCAGTTATTTTTGTTTTTTTTTACAGTTTTTCAACACTCTTTTTTTTACTGGCTTTTTGGAAGCTCATGTTAGAGACATGACAACAATACACTTCCCTGACCAAAGTGGTTTATTTTTTAGTGTGTCTTTTAGATGCTTTGAAGCCATTAAAATATATTGTGAGTATGTTTGTTTTTATAGGCATTTTAATTTTGCTTTTGGAAGCGTTCCAGTGTCTACACTCGTTGTTGCTTGTTTTGCCATTGGGAGTGCTCCAGGTCCAACATTTTCTCAAGGAGGAGTACTCTCCCACTCTTACTAACTTTCACTTTAGTGCCTCAGCACTAATTATGGTGGAGGGGTCCTGCGCTACTTAGAGGAACTGCAGTTCTCAAACCACAGTCCTTGAGGCTGCAGCATCCAAACTATGGTGAGTTTTGTCTGAGCCAGGGTTTGTCTTCAGCCCACACCAGCCCTTCCAGCCTCTTACTCCTCCTCCTCCTCCACCCCAGACTCCTTAGCTCCAACGCTTCTTTCCTGGGCTTGGGCTCAGGCTCTACAGCAGGCCCAGCTCCAGGAATTTTTATTTGGGTGGGCCAAGGGTGCATTTGGTTGGGCCACTTTGGCAGTTGTGGCCGGCATGACTTGCGGGGGGAGGGTGAGGGTGCAGGGGGTTCATGCGGGGCAGGCTCACGTGGGGGAGATTAATTTAATAATATTCTTTTTTTTAAATGTAGTTTATCTTCCTGCCGGCCAGGTCCCACGTCTTCTCGGCTCTAGCTCTTCTGCCTCCGGCAGGAACAGGAAGCAGGCAGCCAGGTTCCCTCCCCAAAGCCAATCACAATGCTGCAAGCAGTGTTGTGATTGGTCGGGATGCCCCCCAGCCAGCGTCTTATGTGGAGGCCATGTTCTGCAGGCAGGCTGCATTGCAGCCTGCGTGGAGAGGGGCAGAGTGGGCATGACTAGTTTGGGCAGCCCCAGAGGGCCGATCAAACAGTCTTTGTGCACTCATGACCTGACTGCTAATTAAATAAACAGAAAGGGCATGACAGGGCCGACTTTAGCACTAGTGCAAACGTCTTGTTTGGCTACCCTTTCTCCCTTTGTCAGTATTTTCCTATGACTGTGTTCTCCTCATTTTCTGCCTTTCTCTCTCTTATGCAGGTCAAAATCTCATGTTAAAATGAATGCTTGTGCCAACTGCTACCAACGATCTTCAGAAATTAAGCACTGTTGTTGATGTTGTGATAAAAGGACAGTGATGCGCTCAGTGAGGACAAATAAAGTGAGCCACAGACATTGGTGGAACAGAGTCAAAAGGCAGAGCGTTGATGAAAGAGGCAGAAAAGGAAAGGTGCATACAATTTGAGTTGTTACATAGTGCATTCAACAGAATTTTTTTGGCATTCTGTAACACTCTACTCAACAGGTGTTTTTAATACAATGATCCATTTATCTCAGAAAGAGGTATAGTTGGGTTGGAACTATCCAGATGAAGGTTGCAGGTTATATAAATGCCTACTGGAATTATGTGATTGTGTGGCTGCAGCAATTTTTGCAGATAGATTTGCCGCATTTGCCACATAATCCATCATCTGCCACATAATCCGCAGTTTTAACAATAAAAGCTTGTTCCTAGCTCAAATAGTTCAAAAGTTATCTAAACCGCAAATGCATGTGTGACTGCACAGTAGAAAGCCCTTTGCAAAGCTGGACTGGTCACCTTTCTGTTGCTTATTTCTGTATTTGCGTGTTACAAATATTGAAGTAATACTATCATAAAATTTGCAGCATTACACTGC
Source organism: Lissotriton helveticus (assembly GCF_964261635.1). Classification (NCBI taxonomy): domain Eukaryota; kingdom Metazoa; phylum Chordata; class Amphibia; order Caudata; family Salamandridae; genus Lissotriton; species Lissotriton helveticus. The sequence goes on from NC_136057.1 coordinate 826,659,635, forward strand.
ATAATTTTCCCTTTTTTGCAGTATAATTTAAGCAAGGCTGCTACATAACTTGGCCATCCAATTCTGCATAATTCCAGTGGCCCTGGTAATATCCATACACCCCAGTAGGAAGCATTTAATGACTGTGTTATCTGAATAAATAAACTACAGGCATAAACATTTTCAGTTTCGCTGGTTTTGATTGAAAGGACTTCATGTTTTTTCCAAGGATGGAGTACATTATCAAACATTTGGTCTCTCAGAAAAACCATAACAGTTTCTGTGGTGGGCCTCCTTTGACGGAGGTAATTTAAAAGCTGCACTGTGGTGGCACTAAGGCCCAGGAAACTCGCTGCCAAGGGCATCTGCTGACAAAGCCTCTAAATTAAGTGCCTCATCTCAAAGAGACAGGTAAGGCGGGGTTGGTTTCCAGTTAAATTCTGAGTTTGAGATAGGAGGTTGGTAGAGCAGTGACGATGCCTTGCCTGGCCAGCATGAATTGGAGTCGGGCCAGCCATCCACTGCGAGGAGGGACTGCAGTGCTTAATTTGTGCTGGTGTTTTTTGGTGCTCAGCACCGGCACTTAATTCACAGGGCCAGGACTACACATGTTTTCTTCTCACTAAGCAAGCTCAGCATCACCCTGGTACCAGAAGCTGCCTGTGCCCCAGTATTGGCACTCCAGCAGTTTCATCATCACCCCGAAGCCAGCTGCTGTGTGTGTCTCAGTACTAGCTCCCTGTCTACCGGAAGTTGCCAGGAGCAGGTGGTGGATTCTCACCAGAGCTGAACCTGTGCCTGCACCTGGCTGCCTGCTGGAACCAACTGGCCTGGCTGTATGTAAGTGCCTGACCCCCCTCGTGCTGCCCATGTGTGCCCCTTTCCCTTCCAGCCCCTCCAGCCTTGCACCTAACCCTGCGCTGGCTGGCTGCCTGTCACGCTTTTGTGGGTACTGCTGTGAATGTGGTTTCTCTGTCCTGTGTGTGACACTCCTTCCTGCCCTGGGCAGTCTGTACAGGGCCCCGTTTTACCTGTCCTATGTGAAGTGACTGTTAACTCCCCCATCCATCTGTCCTCCAGTCCACAGTGTAAAGAAGTGATTCCTCCCACGTGCCTGCTAGGAGAAGATTCCCGATATTCAAGCTATGTGAAACTACATGTTCCTGCTGTCTTGTCACTGCAGTCAGTTTGGCATGATATCATAGCGAAGGTATAGTGAGTGCAAGGACACCCACCCCGGTTTCCACAAGTGTGCCTTCATATCTTACAGGATTCTCTTGCCAAAGTTAACAAATGTACATTCCAGCCGCTTGCCTCTGGTGATAGAATACAAATAGGTGCAAAACAGTTTTGGTAGCACTTGGGAGCTAAGCGCAAATTATGTGTGCTCACATATTGCACCTTTTATGCACCTATCTATGTAAAGATAGTTGAATGTACGTAGCGGACACAAATGATATGTGCGCCGGACTTTCTTGCACTGCATGTATTACACCAATATCAGAGTGAGCCAGCATGTCTCACAGCCCCCACTGTTAATCTTCTGCTGACTCCTATGTGGATGGGAGTTGAATATACATCTTTACAAATCCTTTCCGGATATCATTATACACCTTTATCTGGTTCAAAATAAATATAACTAGCTGGGCGACTACATGGCATGCCTCCACAGACAGCCCCCCCTTGTTTAGGCATGATGAATGTGTATTGTTTTTCATCCTAGTGATGTTATCATGCCTCATATAATATAATTGTTTCCTGCTCTCTATTCACCGCCATCAGGCAGAAAAGGAAAGGTGCATACAATTTGAGTTGTTACATAGTGCATTCAACAGAATTTTGTGTCATTCTGTAGCACTCTACTCTACAGGTGTTTTTAATACAATGATCCATAGTGGCCACGACAATGGTACAATTGAGTGGTGGCAGAAATATAGCTGGGCGTACAACTGGAAGAAGTGGCTGCAGCCTCCTTAGAAAAATATTTAGCACCGGTACTTAATTTTTTACAAATTAAGCACTGGGAGGGAGGGAGCAGAACCCTGTTTGTTGCTTCATCACTTCCTGTTCCAAGGGGAGTGAAAACTCTGGCCCGCAGTAGCAGCATCTCCCGTGGTGAGACCTCACTGTCATACCCTAAGGACCACTTGTCCCTCCCTTTGGGCGACCCCATTCGAGAATGGCGCCGCCCCCTAAGCACCTTAAATTACCTGCTCACCAATCATGACCTTACCGCCTGACCAAGGAATAGCAATAAATACGACGATTGATGACCTGTAAACGGGAGAAAGTTCTAAGGAACAAAACGTATTAGTCAGACACTCTTCTCATTGATAAACATTTGTAACAAAAAATGTGAAAACTTTCTCAACAAACAATAACAATCATCTGCATCAGGGGATGGTGGGTGGGGAAAAAGAATTACAGCCTCCTAGAGGCTGGAAGGGCAGGCTCTGGCGCGCAGGAGTCAAAGAGGCAGACTCTCGCGCTCCACGGTCTTTTAACCCTTCGTCGGCCAGGCCGGATTTAACCGGCCTGGCCTTTGGTCCCTAGTGACCCGAAAGTGACTCAATCACTTCCGGGTCACCAGGGGACCCGGGGTAGCGGGTGGGGGCCGGTGCGCCCCGCCATAACTGCGGCGGGCCGATGTCGACCCCGCCTTTCCCGATTGTGAGTAAAATCCAAATCACGCTATTTTCTTGCAATTATTATTTAGTGTATTTTATAGGCTTGTTATTTTTGTGCTGTAAGGGAGCGAGTGTGTTTTGTGAACAGTGCTTTTGTGTTTTGTTCCAAATGAAAATGCATAGTAAGATGCATTATAATTAACTCTTTCAGGCAGCTTCTTTTTCACCACCATCTCAGACTTTAGCTTTATTAGAAGCCGCTTCCTCTATCTGCAGTCATTTTGCTTTACCGGTAACTTAAAGACTTTATGATTTCCCATGCATAACTTATTTTGAAGTATAATTTCAAAATAAGTCCCTGTTTAAAAGCATTTATTTTTGTTTCTGTATGTAACGTTAACAAAGCAACTAGGCTCTAGAGAAAGCACTTTGGGGTTTTAGTTCCCAAGAAAAATGCATAGTAGGATGCATTGTAATGAAATGGAGTACGTTTTGACATTTTCTTAATAAAATCTATGTATTTGTTTGCATTTAATATTGCTTGGTTTGTGCTAACCTAAAATTACAAATTAAGGCAAGTTAAAGCTCATATTGTCAACTAGACATCCTGTTTCACTTGCAGGAATGTTTCCCTTAGAAGTAGTGATTTTACTTTTCCTGGACCTTAAGTATTCCCGTGCATGACTTGTTATTTGTAAGTATAATTTCAAATTGAGTATGTGGGGAAGCGTTCCTTTTTAGGTCGAGCCTAGACAGCGCATTTGCTGTCGCAAGACCTCTAGTAAACAGAATATGGAGGGTAATTTCTCCTGCCGCTTGCCATTGGTTAATTCTGGCATTCCTCTTCTTATCTGCATTATTGTTGGCTGGCCATATCATACGTCACTTCCATTTTTCTTCCGTTTTACAAAAAGCAGCACCGACTAACGACTGTTTAATTACACTGCTGGGCTGTTATCTTCTCTTTTAGGGACTAATTCCTTGTTTTACTTCTCCCATTTCATACTCGGTGAGCTGTGAAGCATTCATTGTAGAAAAATCTTCCGTGTTTTCTTCCATGTCACTTTGCGTGTGACACCGCTACCAGACCGGGAAAAAAACTGTCAGTTAATTGCATTTTTTTTATTTAGCACAAACTCGACAGGTAGGTATTTTTGCATTTTCTTCCGTGTTACTTTGCATGTGATGCCGCCACCAGACCAGAAAATAACCTGTCAGTTGATTGCATTTTTTTTGTATTTAGAGCATACTCGATATGTAGGTGTTGCCGTGCTTTGCACACCACACACGTTACAGATGAAAACATTCATTGTTGGTGGGTGCGCGGAGATTGTTATTCCTGATCACGGTGTGGGCGAAGTCAAGGCTGCTTTCCTTAGGTCCATGACTTTGGTTGCCGTGGAGCTAATTGCGCCATGCGGTGACGGTCAGGGCCGTTGGCCAAGCAGGTTCTTGTCCTATTCGAGGCACCCGCCTGGTGCGCGCGTTTCGGCAATGCTGCCTTCATCAGGAACACCGTCTATGTATATACACTAAATAGGAAAAGATATATAAACATTATTTACAAGTATAACCTATATTAAACACAGCTAGAGTCACAGTGCTATACATATGCATTGAGACATATATTTACAATTTACTATAAAAACGGTAAAGACATAGAGACAATCATCTTTAGTTTGATACTGGACTATACAATCCATGGTTTTAGCATTCGCATCCTATATAACATCATTGTTTATAGAACATAATTCAAAACAGCAAATGATCTTTCAGAATTATTATCGAATTTCATACTAATTTGTCTGTGTAGAACGAACATCTTTTATACCTATTTGAATTCATTCCTGCCTAGGGAGTGGCACACGATTCAAGATGAAATTATCAAGACATAATGAGACATATATATGTATCATCACACTTGCCATTGGTTAATTCTGGCATTCCTCTTCTTATCTGCATTATTGTTGGCTGGCCATAACATACGTCACTTCCATTTTTCTTCCGTTTTACAAAAAGCAGCACCGACTAACGACTGTTTAATTACACTGCTGGGCTGTTATCTTCTCTTTTAAGGACTAATTCCTTGTTTTACTTCTCCCATTTCATACTCGGTGAGCTGTGAAGCATTCATTGTAGAAAAATCTTCCGTCTTTTCTTCCGTGTCACTTTGCGTGTGACACCGCCACCAGACCGGGAAAAAACCTGACAGTTAATTGCATTTTTTTTATTTAGCACAAACTCGATACGTAGGTATTTTTGCATTTTCTTCCGTGTTACTTTGCGTGTGATGCCGCCACCAGACCAGAAAATAACCTGTCAGTTGATTGCATTTTTTTTTATTTAGAGCAAACTCGATATGTAGGTGTTGCCGTGCTTTGCACACCACACACGTTACAGATGAAAACATTCATTGTTGGTGGGTGCGCGGAGATTGTTATTCCTGATCACGGTGTGGGCGAAGTCAAGGCTGCTTTCCTTAGGTCCATGACTTTGGTTGCCGTGGAGCTAATTGCGCCATGCGGTGACGGTCAGGGCCGATGGCCAAGCAGGTTCTTGTCCTATTCGAGGTACCCGCCTGGTGCTGCTGCTAGAGGTGCGGCACTTAGAGCTGCTGCATTTTTCTATAGAATTTCTTTGGGGGATGACCCAGGGCAAATCGGAGGCGGCGGGCACTGTAGTACATGCAGCAGGCGTTTTACATCCAGAGGTGCAAAAGGTTAGGAGGAGGGGAGTCCGGATGTAGCGGCACTGAGCATGCATTAGTTTGTTGTATGTTTATTGTTGGTTGTTTCCTTATCTCTGCCTTTTCCAAGCCTCTCTAAAGTATGAGGCTATGTGGAGCACTTCAACCTCAGGCAGCGCGAAAATCAATTTATTAATGTAGTTAAACTGTGCCTTAGTTCACAGCCAATACGATAGCTGCATTTTTATGACAAATGACTATAGCAAGTTTCTAAATTTTAAAGCAAAGGATAACCGATTTTTTTAAAGAAGGTGTGATTATAGGTTGAATATTTAGAACTCATACAAATAAATCACTGCAGATATAGAAAAATATTTTCTTTTCATTAATCTTATATTTTTGTAAAAAAGGAGAGGAAATTCATAGATTCATTAATCATCCATGTATCACATTTTTTGATGTAGGGTATATCCTTCTTCATAAGTTTTAAGTTTATATATATATATATATATATATATATATGTATATATATATATATATATATATATTCACTGAAAAAACCATAGGTTATAGACCATATATAGTTAGGAATTAGCATTTACAAAACCTTGAAAATTCACTGAAAAAACCATAGGTTATAGACCATATATAGTTAGGAATTAGCATTTAAAAAACCTTATTTTACTCACACAAAACCATTGAAATTCCATATATAGTTAGTTGCACTAACTATATATCGCGCACCTGCAATCCACTGCTGATCATGTCACATATTACATCATTCATGACATGGTCAGTGACATCACTGATGACATCACTGATGACATCTCAAATGACATCACTGATGACATCACTGATGACATCTCATTTGACATCATTCTTGTGCTAATACAATAAACCTCTTCAGACTCTAATATAACCTTAGATACACTCAGTGTATACAGACACTCACACACTTCCACTCATCCATGGAGTTACTCACACACCCAGTCAGTCATGCAAAGAAACAATCTCATCTCCATTTCTTCAACTATACAGTTAAACACACCTTACTTATTGAAACATATACTAACACATATTTACTCTCTTATACAATCCCTGATACAAGTTCACAATGATCGATACAACCACTCACTCATTCGGTGGCTCTCATGCACAGTTATTTATATATGCCAACTCTCACATGTACTGTGTTTTACATATGTACTTACTATGACATGTAGCATTGAGATATCCATTCACTCATCAATACACTCATGCACACAGTCAACTGCCCATGTAGCTGTTTCCACATGCACTCTTGAACTCATACACCTAGTGAATAAACTGTTCACACATCTATGCATAGAGTCACACACCTTCCAGCCACCCCCACACAAACTCAATCTCCCATAGAAATACTTGGGCAAGCAATTAATAACACATATAGCCTCTCGTATAGCTAATGATCAACACATGCAGCAGTTTACAGAACAACAGACATAATGATGCACAAATTAAGACAGTTTAGTCACTAACCCATGCATTCAGTGAGACACATTTAATCACTCACTCATACAGTCAGTCACGCACCTACTAAATCCTTCATCCAGACACTTATACATCCACTCATTCTTCAATATGTAAGATATATTTTAACTTTACAGAAACATACAGTCACTGGATGTTGTCATCAGTGATGTCATCAGTGATGTCATTTGAGATGTCATCAGTGATGTCATCAGTGATGTCACTGACCATGTCATGAATGATGTAATATGTGACATGATCAGCAGTGGATTGCAGGTGCGCGATATATAGTTAGTGCAACTAACTATATATGGAATTTCAATGGTTTTGTGTGAGTAAAATAAGTTTTTTAAATGCTAATTCCTAACTATATATGGTCTATAACCTATGGTTTTTTCAGTGAATTTTCAAGGTTTTGTAAATGCTAATTCCTAACTATATATGGTCTATAACCTATGGTTTTTTCAGTGAATTTTCAAGGTTTTGTAAATGCTAATTCCTAACTATATATGGTCTATAACCTATGGTTTTTTCAGTGAATTTCAATGGTTTTTTAATAGCAAATATCATAAGCTGTCGAATGTCAAGTACGTGGTAAGAATTTTTTTTTTCGTGTTTATGCACACTGATCTGCTTTGATTGCTGCCCCCCACCCCTCATTTCTATTAGGAGTACTCTCTCTTTGCAGATAGTGAAGGGTAGTTAACGCAGCCCTTTCCCCCTTTGTAATCCGTCGTGCCTGCTTCTCTCTCCATTTGATTGATTGTTCTCTTTGGTTCATTCTCTATTTACAAACAAGCACAGAGTCGCAATACTCTGTTTAGTCTTTGCAGATAGCGAAAAATCGTGTAAAAAAACAAAAGGAATCGAGCAAAATCAGTAGGCCACTAATGGGATCTCTTTTGACCTCGCTAAAATAGAAACATTAGGAACAACCTGTTGAAAATAGCAATGCGTATGTATATAAGCGGCGTTCATTTGTGTTCACAGTACCCCTTGTTGATTGTTTCAATCGAGCATTAAATTGTTCGAAGTTAATTCTCTTAACGATCTTCTCTACCTGCAAACGAGGAAGAATAGGAATATTCTATCTCCCTTTGCAGATAGTGAAGGGTAGGTAACGCAAGCCTTTAACACGTCGTACCTATTTCATTCCTCATTGATTGATTGATTGTCCGAACATTGACTGTTTGGGAATTAGTTCTTTTTGGAGGTATTCCCTGTTTGCAAATAAACGTAGGAAAATCTTTGCAAGTAGTGAAAGGGTACGTAATGCGGACCGTTCTCCCCCGTTGTAATCTGTCATGCCTATCTACTCCCCACTGATTGATGCACCTTTTTCACCCGGACCATTTACTAGAGATACGTCATCTGGCCCGACCAGAGAGCACCCCTAGTGAAAAGGACATATGCAATAATAACGAAGTGATCACTGTATCCTGTTAACAGAAACTTTACCATGAAACAACCTGGAAAGAAAAAAATAGGAAAACGAAAATCAGTAGGCCACTGATGAACATGAACTTTTATTAAACAACGAACAAAGAAACGATAACATAACGTAATGATAAAACCTATTAATGTCCTAGAAACAAGAAAACGTTAAAATATGCCAGTGGTGAGAGACCAGAAAAACAGTAAGAGAAACCAAATCACCCCTCGCTGTCCCACCGCCTGCCACGCCAAAAAAATCGATAGACTAGGGAAAATGCAAGTCAGTAGAACATCCACCCCCACTCTGGAAACTTCCAAGGTGGGGCAGGGTTCCGGCTACGCCCAGCCGGGAGCAGCCCATATAAGGCAGGTCCTGCTGCCACGCCTCGGCCAGGAGATCCTAACGTAGGGTGTAGCCGGAGGAGAGGCCGAGACCAGCGGGACCCGGCCAGGGGATTGCCTTTACAACGCTGAACAGTTGCAGGGGGGGGGGAATGTCTCCTCGACCCTCCCCTCTCTCTCCCAGTCCGGCCGCGGTGGCCCTTGAGAGTTGCAGGTAGTCCCGCCACATGCTCTTCCGGTCCGACCACCAACGGTCGGGGGGCCGAGGCCGACGGGATCCGGCTGCAGCCGATAAACCAAGAAACCCGTTCATAGGGCCAGAGCCAGGGGCGTCCGGCCGACATCCACCGGAAGCCCGGCCCGAAGACGGACGGGACACTTCTTTCTTTTATAATGGCTGCGACAACACTGGGGGGGGATGTCTTGCACATGCCTCCGACCCCCCCCTCGTCCTCATCGCCTGGTCCGGCCATAACAAATCTCAAGCGAGACGCCGTGGGGTGCACTGGGAGGGAGAGACGGTGCGAACAGGCCTCTCCCGCCTCCCCAGGTGGAGACTTCCCAGCTGCACCCTCAGCGCTCCAGGCGGTGGCATCCTAACAACTACAGTGCTGCACAGTTTCGGAACGACCTAGATAACGGTTCTTCCACTGTGGCCATGCTGCAACGTCTCGCCCGGCAGGGTGGAGCCCGTCCGCTCATGTGACCCCGCGATCGCCGGTAGCTGCCGAACTCTCAAAATGGCGGTCGACCTGGCAAGAGCGGGCCCAACATAAAGAAATGGCCCGGTCACTGGTTGACTCCACCACCGTAGTCCTCCACGACCTTGAAGATTCTAGAGGAGCCGCGGGAGTCTCCGACCCCCGATGGGGAATGACTGCCATGATCGCCCGTGGAGTGACGAAACTGTATCCGCGGGACGTCGGCGCTCCCATGCTGGCGCCAGCCTCACTTTGAATTACTACAATCCTGCAGACCTCACTTCCGGTGAAAGCACAGTGTGACCCGGTAGGAAAAATTATTGCACCCCCTCCCCTTTTTGACTGATAGTTCAAACCACCGATCCTTTCCTTTGCCCTTTTAACGGAACTTTGGACTGCCTCCCCCTCTTTTACATTTTCTAGAGAAAACAAAACATTAACCACTACATTAGCATAGCAGTTGACACCAGAACTGTTTTCAAATTGAAAACCAACAACATCTTCAACAGAATCCTTTTTGTTTCTGCTGTGACCCTGCTACAGCACAGGCATTGTCCCCAGCAGTAATTCTGCAATGCCGGTAAGAATAGCTGTGGTGCCTACTGGACTCACTCACCCCCGCGGCGCCCCACGCCGTTTTTTGCTGGGCGGCAACTTCCTAGACATCACTTTCGTGCCATCTAGATTTCAGCGCGTTCTGCTGCCTTGGAACTATTCGCACAACAGACCGCTACTGACAAGAATATTTCATTATTGGTGCTGTCAATTTCAATAAATCTATTGGATAATTAAAAAGAAATTGCCACGGTCTCTTCGTTGTTTAAATGTTTTTACTGTTTTTGTTTTGTTGTATATATTTATATGTTATTAAAGTTTTATATTCCTACTACTTTGTTGGAGTGCTATATATTTTTAATGTGACACATAATTGTAAAAACTTTGATGTACAAAGAGTCATTCCTGGAATCTTCCGCTTCAGGCTCGGTCCCCTCCCCAATCACAATACAGGATGGTTTTCAGATAGTAGGAACACGTGTGGTGTGACGGATCTCATCGAGTGTGGGCCTTGATCTACTATAACTCCTTTGAAGAGGGGTGATTCTTTACAGCTGGGGCCATAAACTACATCTGCAGGGCTAGCTGATAGCCTGGACAATCGGACACAGAGAAAGAGGAGTGTCAGAGGGTGCGGTAGTGAATAGGGCGAAAGGGAGGTGTCGGGCGGGCACAGAGTGTGATTCTCAGGGAAGAGCAGCGCAGATGGGGGGAGGTTTATTGCCCATGCATAAGACAGAGAGCGGTGGTGACCAGTGCCTGGGGGAGATGCTTACGAGGGTGAGGAGCCATGCTACGAATCGACAGCGTGCAGAGAGTGGGTCTGGTCAAGACATCTAAAATGGCTGCCGTGCACGACAAAAGTGTGGCATTTCAAAAAAGGCAAGATGGCGCAGACAATGTTTTTCAACACTTCCTCATTTCCTTCGAATCGAACGTTAACAGACGTTGGGGCATATTACCAAAGTTAAGCGATATTTATCGCTAACGATGCTTACCAACCAATTTTTTACCACTAAGCATCGTCAGAAATTATCGAAGATAAACCTTACTATTATCAAGGTTTATCGCAAATGCGATAATAAACGGCCGCAATGCATGAATATCGCTAAAAACTCAGCGATATTCATGCATTACCGAGCTAATACTCTTAGCCATGTTATCCACCTCCCATTGGATAACATGGCTAAGAACTGCTCAGGGCAGGTGTTACTTTTTGGAGATATTCGCGCTTAGCGCGAATATCTCCAAAAGTTGGTAATAGGAGATAGATATCTTGCATGTTGTAATGCAAGTTATTGTGGTATATGGAACTCATACCATAATCTCTCAGGAAAGCAGAAACTGATCCTTTTGGGACCGCCTAAAAAGGCCTAGGGGGTGAGGAGTACTCTACTTTGCCCCCTTTTCACGTTCCGAACTATTTTATTTTACTCTCTTCTGTAATTACACAAAATAGCAGCGATAAGATGCATCGGAGACACACAGTGAGAGAAAGGAGGCCGGAGATGAAGAAGACATGTCAAATACACATTGGAGATAATATAGTGGCAGAAGGGAAGTAAATATGAGTAAACTTACCATGTAACATAAAAATGTTGCACTCTATACTATAAGTCTCATTTTATACTACAATCACTTCGCTACAACCTCATAAATTAAAAATAAAAATGAATAATGTCTCAAACAATTTTTGATTTCTAAATATAAATTTATTCTTCAGAATTTTCTAAATTTGAAAGAACTAGTAACATGTCCTCATCAGCAATGTCCTCATTAAAAGTCTCCAATGATGATTCTTGTAACTCTATGGTCTCCAAACACTCGATAAATTCGCCATCAAGAGATTGATCAAAAAAATCATTCAAGTCATCTCCTCCTTCTGACAATATTTCATTATTGGTGCTGTCAATTTCAATCAATGTAGTGGAATCATTCAAGTCATCTCCTCGTGACAATATTTCATTATTGATGCTCTCAATTTCAATCAATGTAGTGGAATCATTCAAGTCATCTCCTCCTTGTGACAATATTTCATTATTGGTGCTGTCCATTTCAATCAATCTAATGGAATCATACAAGCCATCTCCTCCTTGTGACAATATTTCATTATTGGTGCTCTCAATTTCAATCAATGTAGTGGAATCATTCAAGTCATCTCCTTGTGACAATATTTCATTCTTGGTGCTGTCCATTTCAATCAATCTAATGGAATCATACAAGTCATGTCCTCCTTGTGACAATATTTCATTATTGGTGCTCTCAATTTCAATCAATGTGTTGGACAATTCAAAAGAAATTGCCACGGTCTCTTCATTGTGAGCCATTTTATTTTGAAATTGCTTGCTGTAAATTGCAGAAAAAAATAATCACTTTCATTTATCGTCTTTAGTAATACATAATATAAAACTAACTTTATCAAGTATTTAGTATAACAGAAGGACTGCAAATAAATAACAGAAAACATTTTTCAAATTATCTTCAAGTGTACAACATAGTTCCCCATACAAATTAACAACTCACCTTTTTAAAAGTAGCAGAAGTGTTAGTACTGTGTAAATCAAACACCAGAAATTCACCACCAAAAATTCCTCACAAATGTACCTCAGACAGTAGTATCACAAAATGGCTGTGGTTTCCTCTCATTTGACATATATACATAACCAATTAACTTTCATCACACACAAATACAAAACCAAAGTAACATTTTAATTGGTTCTAAATTTCAACACTTTCAAATGTGTTTTCCCCATGCAATTTTCCATAGGACATTTACATACGTCTACAGCCTGAATGGCTGAACGGAATTACACCAAACTTGGCAAAATGGTACATCAAACCTAAGAGGTCAGGAAGGATCTACTATGCCCCCTTATGGTCATTTCCCCCTTCGCTTTGGCCTCCTCTTGTCTCTCAATCCTACCGAGGGACAAGATGGCGGCCGCTACGGACTGTTTGGAATGTTGACAGACGCCGGAGAACCAATCAGCTTCGCAAAGCTCCGTAACGCGAAAAGTACGCGAAGCGGAGCGCTGTTACAGATATATATCTTTTTTTCAACGTTAATTTCTCAAAATCCACTGGAGCACATATATTGAGACCTAGCAAAGGCACATCGGGCTACCAGTCCCTAATATTTTGCCAAGTTTCGTGCAAATCCATTCAGCCGTTCGATTATTATTATTTTGTTTTTTTTTTGCCCCGCGGGGCCCTTTTAAAACCTCCACATCAAACCTAGGGGGTCAGCGAGGATCTACTATGCCCCCTTATAGTTATTTCCCCCTTTGTTTTGACCTCCTCTTGTCTCTCGATCCTACCGAGAGACAAGATGGCGGCCGCTACGGACTGTTTGGAATGTTGACAGACGCCGGAGAACCAATCAGCTTTGCTTCACAAAGCTCCGTTGCGCGAAAAGTCCGCGAACCAGAGCGCTGCCTGGTCCGCGCTTACAGATATATATCTTTTTTTAAACGTTAATTTCTCAAAATCCACTGGAGCACATATATTGAGACCTACAAAAGGCACATCGGGCTACCAGTCCCTACAATTTTGCCAAGTTTCGTGCAAATCCATTCAGCCGTTCGGGCTAAAAGTGAGGCCAACCGCCCTATGGAAAACTCAATGTTAAAAACACGTTTTGGGACCCCCCTTTTTTCTCGGCCCCCCCTGGACGAACCCCCCCCAAATTTTCAAGGGCTGCTCAGAAACAAAATGTGCCATTTTCCTGAAAATTTCAGCCAATTCCGTCCACAAACGCCAAAGTTATTAGACATAGAATTTTCAAAAAACCCATAGAGAAAAAATCCTAACTATATATACCTACTGGCGACCGCCAGTAGGTAATATATATATATATATATATATATATATATATATATATATACACACATTTACAGCTCATAACCAGTACAGTTGTACAATGATGTCAATATTGATATATCTAGAAATTGATGATATGATGATGGCAAGCGTCAGGGTTGAAAACAACGTGCGTTTCGGCAATGCTGCCTTCATCAGGAACACCGTCTATGTATATACACTAAATAGGAAAAGATATATATAAACATTATTTACAAGTATAACCTATATTAAACACAGCTAGAGTCACAGTGCTATACATATGCATTGAGACATATATTTATAATTTACTATAAAAACGGTAAAGACATAGAGACAATCATCTTTAGTTTGATACTGGACAATACAATCCATGGTTTTAGCATTCGCATCCTATATAACATCATTGTTTATAGAACATAATTCAAAACAGCAAATGATCTTTCAGAATTATTATCGAATTTCATACTAATTTGTCTATGTAGAACGAACATCTTTTATACCTATTTGAATTCATTCCTGCCTAGGGAGTGGCACACGATTCAAGATGAAATTATCAAGACATAATGAGACATATATATGTATCATCACAGTTAAATAAAACGAGAAGAGAGAAAGAATTTATAAATATATACATGGGGGGCGCTAGGTGGTGCACTTGTGAATGGACGTCTTTCCGTGAGGCTCCCACATCCTGGCGACATTGATCCTGCATTTCTCCTGTTCTCGGCACTCTACCGGGCTGTAACTTCTCCCATCTGTAAAGGGGGATCCTCGGAAGCTCCGGTGCAATTTTGGAGCCGACAGCTTACGGACTTCGGGCGGGAGAGGCTCTTCCGTCACCAGCGGTCTTGACCGGTGGAGCAGACTACGCGGCTGGGCGGCCCGCCTGACGACGCAAGACTGGGGATTCCGTGGAGAAGGGCAGGCCCCAATTGGCGCGAAAATCACCTGCAGACAGCGAGGCGACGGATGCGAGGGACGAATGCTGTGAGCCCTGCGTGTAGCGGTTACCAGCACCGTGTGTGGCCGTGAGTCTGGCCCTGGTAAGACTTATCCCGCCTGAGCACTGCACGCCTGCAACCCCTGCGACCCTCGCTTCATCGTGTTTACTGTTGAGCGCTACCGGGGCCCTGCAGGGACTCGAAAACATGGCGGCTGGCGCTGGAGAAAAAACTGCGCTTTAAACGGCGAGTCCTAGGGACGGATTGCTCGGCTTGCCCACATTGTGCTGAGGAGTGGAGTGGATACGCTTGACTGTGCGCTACCACTGTGTGCTAGTGGGGATTCCAATGCCCCTTATTGCTGGCTGAGTAGGTCGCCCTGCCACCTACGAGAGATAAGGAGTTGGGTCCGCCAGAAAGTGACCGGTGCTGTCAACAACGCGGTACGGAGGAGCTGGCCAATTGCTACTGCGTGGGGCACCCCCCCATCTCATACTGTTGGCCTTGATAGTAGCGGGAACTACGCTGACCTGCGATTGGTGCCTACACCCATGGAAGAGGCAGCGTGATGTTACCCTTTGCGTGCACATCAGCGTAGGGACGAACAATTGGCTGCGCTCTTCCAGATTAGGGTGCCATACCGACGACTGAATGCAACCCAGCTACTAGAGTGCGTGCACCTACTCGATCTCGGCCAGCGTAGGTGTGGCAATTGTGTTTTCTACCTGATGTGGGCTCCCGACCACCCTGCTTGAGACTTGGGAACCCTGCGACTTCAGAGTGCAGAACATTTGCTGGTGCACGTGGCGCCTGATTTGCTGTGAGACGGCCGGGGCATTGTCAGGTCTAGGTCTGCTGGGCTGCCTACAGCCAGGAAGAATCGGCAGAGCCCTGTCCTGGACACACATCCTCATCCTACATGGTTCCTGATCCCAGGGGGTGCCTGGTTGTTTAGCGAGATACGCCGACTGGTTTGGTCTACTCACCTGCCATTGCGGAGTGCTCCTGGTAGCGCAGTTCCTTGCATATCGTGTGCGTCGCCCTGACCGGTGGCGAAAATGGGCAGGCCAGATGCGCGGCAACCAAAACTCACGTTTGACGCTACCAAAAAGGGGACTCGCACCAGCCCGGAACAACAGAAACAAACTGAGGCCGGTACCTCTGGTGATGGCCAGCCGACCACATCCACGGATGTCCAGGAAATCCTCCGCGAGATGCGCCAAGGATTTGCGACCATAGCGGATAAGGTAGACAGGATGTCGTCCCGGATGGATGCTGTTGTCCACAAACTGGATGTGCATGAGGGGAGACTAAAGGAAGCGGAACAGCGGGTTTCGGACATCGAGGATACCTCGACGCAGCACACGACGCGGCTTACTCGGATGGATGACCTACTGCGCACTATAGCAGCCAAGAATGAGGATTTGGAGGCGAGAAGCCGGCGCAATAATATACGCCTAGTGGGTATTCAGGTATCCACCAATGTGGGAAAAACGGAGGAATATGTGGAAAAACTCTTGCTACCAGCGGTGGGCCCGGAAGCATTCTCGCCCCAGTTTATAGTGGAGAGGGCGCATAGATCCCTGGGCCCTGTGCCCAAGCCGGGCATGAAGCCGAGACATATTATTGCCCGCTTGCTGAACTATAGAGATAGGGATACTGCCTTGCGTGCGGCTCGAACCTCCAATACGCTCTCCTTTGATGGCAACAATTTCACGATCTACCCAGATTTCACACCCATGGTGCAGGAGGAACGTCGCAAGTTCCTAGATGTCAAAGCGAAACTTCGCAATCTCCAGGTGGATTATGCTCTGCTCTATCCGGCTCGCCTGCGGGTCACTTGTCAAGGGCGTCAGAGGTTTTTCACGAAGCCGCAACAAGTAGAAGACTTCATCAAACACTACAAGCGTACGGCGCATCAAAATGGGGATGGAGAGGATGAGTCGGACCGGAGACGCGAACATATGGAGGATGATGAACAATGATCTCGCAGCTTTTGAGACTTTGGTGTTTCGATTTGATCCCTATTCGTGAGTACTGATTCATGGGTTACTCCTTGGCTGTGATTATGTTCGCTGGTGGGTCCTCCTCCTCAAGTTAAGATGGGACTGGGGATTGGCCCGGGGGAAGCTGAGTTTGATTCTGTTCGCTGGGTGCCCCCCTCCCTCCCCCATTGGCTGGGTAGGCCCCGCCTGAGGGAGCTGGTGGAGCAGAGGGGGAAATGTGCGCCACCTGGAATGCTACCTAGAGGGTATTACCCATACAGTTACTGTTGGTATAGGATATGTTCTCACCCTTGGCTGTTGAGGAAGTTGGGGTGGGTTGGGGGGGATGACGAACCTGGCAAGTTGGGGATGCTTCAGTGGGTGGTGGGGAGGGAATGGGGGAATGCCTGGGGGTTGCGTGAGTTGAATGAGTGCGATATACACAAGCAAACAGATAAAATGATGTGCTGGTTTATTGGTATTGGCAGGAGCGATTGCACTATGCTGTTGATATGGCTGACGCATGGTAACTCTCAAAAGATGGACACAGCTGACATTAATGGGAGCGGAGGAAATTAACAAATGTACCTTTCTATCATGGAATGTGCGGGGGCTTAAGGACATGCGTAAATGCAGACAGTTGGTGGCGTACTGGGATAGGCATAACGTACAGGTGGTTATGCTACAAGAAACTCACAACCCCCCATCAGCCACGTCCAATTTCGGTTCAAGATGGGCGGGCGTGCGGGTTTTCTCAAACTACTCCTCGTACGCAAGAGGTACTGCCATCCTTATACATCGTGCCCTCCCATTTGTGCTGCAAGGTCACCATATAGATAAGGAGGGGAGGTATGTAGTATTGTGGGGAAGGTTGGGTGGGGAGACACTCACCATTGCCAATTGTTATGCTCCTAATATCGATGACCCCCATTTTTTCACTGCGCTCTGGGGTATGGTGGTGGATGTGGGATCTACTCTTCTGATTTGGGGTGGAGACTTCAAGGTTGCTATACGCCCAGGGTTGGATAGAACGGATGGGTGTTCGACCTACCATCCTGGAGCGAGAGATGTCCTTCGGGGGATAGTGGATGATGAGGGATTAGTTGATGGTTGAAGACACCTTCATCCTGACCTGCTGGATGGCACGCACTTCACTTCATACACGGGAACATGGGCTAGAATTGACTATATTTTTGTATCGAGAAATTTAGCACCCCATATCCTGACTGCGCAGCACCTACCCAGGACACAATCGGACCACTGCCCGGTTCTCCTGACTATAGACATGCCAGGGTTTAGTAAACCACGGCCACCTTGGCGATTACACCCTAACATTCTAATGGACACGGTTTTCCGGGAGGAACTTAGAGATGATATAACAGAATTTTTTCCTCGTAACAAGGATACTGTGGATAGTGTGGAAACGGTCTGGGAGGCCTTCAAAGTTACAGTGAGGGGGTGGTGCATTGCTAAAAGCTCTGGGGTACTGAGAGACATACAGCGCACACTCCATAAGATGGAAGAAGACCTGCGGGCTCTGGAGAGAGACATGGTACGGGGAGACACGGGGTCTAAGCAGCAGGAATTCAGGGCCAAATTATCGGAATACGAAGCTGAGGCGCATAGAGGGGTACAGTTTAAGGGTAAGCACTGGAAAGCCCGCGCGTACAATGAGGGAGGGAGACCGGGGAGGGCACTGTCCATGGCAGTTCGCATAGCACGAGGTTCTAACGCTATCCTAGAACTGGAAATGGCGGATGGGAGGACATGCAAAGACTCAGCTGGCATACTAAACACACTCCAAACACACTATGAGCAACTGTATACATCACGAGCGACTGGGGACTTTGACCTGGACGGCTTCCTGGGGGATATCGCACTCTGCTGGATAAGCGATGCCCATAGACAGTTTCTAGGAGCTCCACTCGAGCTCGAGGAAGTGCGAGATGCCATAATGTCCTTGAGCAACGGGAAGGCACCTGGTCACGATGGGCTTCCTGCTGAATTTTATAAATGTTATATCGATGTCATGGCTCCTGTCTTGCGAGAGGTGTTTGAGGATGCCTTGGAAGAGGGCGTGTTGCCGAGATCCATGAGAGAGGTTGTAATTACGTCTTTGCTTAAGCCGGGTAAAGATGCCACACAATGTGACTCGTACCGTCCATTATCACTATTGAACTGCGATGCCAAAATCCTGGCCAAGGTGCTCGCCACGAGACTCTCTCTGCTCATGACCACGCTCATATTGCCTGATCAATCGGGATTTGTCCCCACGAGATCTACATCGCACAACCTCCGTATTGTTTTCTCCCTAATCCAAACGGTGAGCCCTGCGATACCGCTCGCTGCTGTCTTTCTGGACGCATCAAAAGCCTTCGATTCCGTGGAATGGGGGTTTTTATTTACGGTATTGCAGAGGATGGGCTTTCCCCCGATATTTATTGATTGGGTGCGTTTACTATACACAGCTCCGAAGGCGAGAGTGCTTGCGAACGGCCTCCTCACTGATACTTTTGCAATAACAAGGGGTACTCGCCAGGGGTGCCCCCTTTCCCCTCTACTCTTTGCCATAGTGATAGAGCCGCTGGCCTGTCGCATTCGGCAGCTACACAAAACTAGCGCATTTAATTGCTTTCAACTGCAACTTTCTATTTCGCTATATGCTGACGATGTCACGCTTTACGTCAAGGAGCCCCAGACTACCTTGAACGCATTATTGCGAGAGTTTGTCATCTTCGGTGCCCTTTCCGGCATCTCCATCAACTGGAGTAAGTCCCAGTTTTTCCCCCTAACACCTGCTGTGTCAGAATTCCCGCTCGATTATCCTCTGGAATGGTGCTCTTCGGAGTTGCGATACTTGGGGATACAACTCTCGAGAGACAAGGGAGACACATTGCGACTGAACTATGGAGTGGCTATAACTAAACTGGCGGACTCGGTGACCCGTTGGATCAAACTCCCCTTGTCCTTGGCGGCTAGAGTCTCCCTCATAAAAATGGTGGTCTTGCCGCGTTTTCTATATATGTTCCTCAATATACCTTATCACCTGGGTGCTTTTTTTTTCAAAACCCTGCGTTCCGAACTTATACGTCTGGTATGGGGGGGGGCAAGCAGGCGCGTCTTCGATGGGCGGTCATGACACAGCCTTATAGTGTGGGAGGTTTCGACATCCCTGATTTTGAAGTTTATTATTTGAGTGCACAGGCACACTACTTGTATTATTGGATGAAACCTACTGCCTTTATGCCGCAGGTTGCAGCGGAAGACTGGATTGCCCACCCACTGCCATTGGACGGTGTGGTTCATGCCCCCATATCGGTGTTGGAAATGCAGACAAATACGGTAACTTGTACAATGGATGCATGGCATAGAATAGGGAGACGTTTGCAGACCTCGCTACTTTATACGGCTCGACTACCACTGACTTATCACCCGCAAATGGCGCTCTTCCAAGAATTGGGCTTCCGGAACATGTGTCGCCGTTTAGGGATTCAGACGTGGGGCGATCTATTCCACGATGGGATATTTCGTTCTCGGGGAAAAAAAATTGGGGATAGTACGCCTACCCCCTTAGAGATATTCTATTTTTTACGGTTGCGAGAGGGCCTGAAAACCTTACTACCCGAATTCCCTCACGAACCCCCCAGTGTTGCCCCGCTTACGGTTGTGCTAAGTAGCACGGATGGTGCGCATCTAGTGTCAAACATATATAAAAGCCTCCGGAAAGAATTACCGGTTGTGGAGAGCGCGGCTAGGACACACTGGTCACATGACCTTGGCAGGGAAATCACGGATGACCAGTGGGAATACTGTTGTGCCCTATCGGGTGAGGTGATGTCTAGCTGTCGCTTTAAAATTATACATTACAAGTTCCTCCACAGGCTGTATTACACGCCAGTCAGGAAGGTCAGGTTCGGATTAGCTGACTCAGATAGATGCGAGAGATGCGGACAGGAAGGGGCGGACTTCCTCCATTTAGCATGGGACTGCCTGCAGGTGCAGGAGTATTGGTCGCAAGTTAGTGAGGGCATCTCCCTTATGATAGGGATCACATTGGAATTGGATCCGCTGCTGTTCCTGCTGGGTTATACTGCACGCATAACGAGGAATGTTAGGAAATACACTAATGTTGCATTGTTATTGGCAAGGAGACATCTGGCATGCAGGTGGGGGCGGGGTCGTGTCCCTAAATCCAAAGACTGGTTAGAAGATATGATATACTGTCAGGAGCAGTATGGAATTTTCTCGGAGTTACTGCCTTTGACCTCTAGGCCGGCTGACATCTGGGGTCCACTGCAGGCATACCTACTTTTAAATGCAACACAGGGGACGGAGGGAGCCGATGTTCTTGATGTGACCCCAGCGGTGGAATTGTAATAGATACATGTGCAATATATAGGATCAGGGCGATGGGGGTGGGGAGTCTGATTGCCCTACTGCTGTTGACTTATTGAAGGTAAAGGTTACCACCCGACCGGCATTTCTGTGAGGCTGCGCGACTCTGCGGGGTTGGCTGAACTGCGGGACCATCACTGATTGCTGCTGTGAACTATAATGCTGGTTTACTCTGCTTCTCACCCACACCACTATGTACTAGGAATGTAATGCCGCTGTTTATTAGGGGGGCGCGAATACGTCTTGTGTCTGATTATTGCTATGCCACACTCTCTACTGCTATATTGCTCTGTTAGCATTTCCATTGATTCACAAATTATGTTTCCATTTACTACCACCTGAATGCTTGTCCAATGGCTATGTGCCCTGTTATGATGTAGCTCCTGATTTCATGACCTGAAGTTGGCTGTGTCCGAATACTTTCCCTGTGATCTTACTATCGTCTTTACCGTTACAGAACTGTATGTGTATCGCTGCCGGCCTAATATGGTTGTAGGCACACTGCTGTGTATGTGAGCACGAATAACAATAAAAGTTTATAATAAAAAAATAATAAAAAAATAAATAAATAAATATATACATAAGAGAAAAAGACTATACAATTGTGGCCCGTCTAATTGTGGAGACATGACTATTTTTGTCGCTGCTGTATAACATTATTGATAACAATCTTGTTCCATTTGCTTAAATCTCTAAGACACCTGGGGCCAGATGTAGGTGAGGGACAGTTACCGACTCATAAATCCCGAATTTTACCGATTCGGTATTTATGAATCGGTAACTATGAAGGAGGGAGATGTAGCTAATTTTTAATTTAGAAATCCCGAATCGGTAACATTCGGTATTTACCGATTCGGTAAATACCGAATCGGTATTTCCTATTGATTCCTATGGGCTGTGAAGCCCATAGGAATCAATGGGAAATACCGAATCGGTATTTACCGAATCGGTAAATACCGAATGTTGCAAGGGTGCAGGGGGTGTCACTTTGACACCCTCTAGCACCCGAAGTTAAGGCATGTGTGACATGTGGCACACATACATGCCCTAAGGGCATGTCTGTGTGTCACATTGCACAGTGTGCATGCACAGATGTGCATGCACACCTGGATTCGGTATTTTACCACACAATAGGATTGTCTGGTAAAATACCGACTCTTAAGGGCTCGTGACACTCTCAGGAGTGTCACCTACATTTGGATTTACCGAATCGGTAAAATTACCGATTCGGTATTTTACCGAATCGGTAAATTTACCGATTCTGTAAAATTATGGCCCCTACATCTGAAAACCCAAATACCGGTTGGTAACGGCCGAATTCGGCCGTTACCGACCGGTATTTGCTCTCGTACATCTGGCCCCTCTTGCCTAATTTATTTGTCTGATTTGTAGTTTGGAAAGTACTCCTAGATCTTAAACCCATAGTTTATCCACTGACATGTTTTAATTGATGCTCACCTACCATGGAAAAGCTATCTTTTATCTGTTAGGGTAGACAAGTAGGTAATACTTACTTGAGTGATGAGTACCTAATGTAGGTATTGAAACTTATTGAGATGGATCAAGGTCAGTGAAAATGCAAAGAGGTACCTACAGAGACAGTGATTTAAATAATGTTGTAATTTCGATTTATCATTACTATTTTTATTCTCTACCATTTTTAAGGGAGGATGTCATACCTAAATGATTCCATATTTATTTGATGAGACACATCTTCGACTATGATATCAACATTCAAGCTTATATAGTTCATAGTTATCGTTAGTTTCATACTTGCAGCATAGATGCCCAATACTGAACAGAGAGATGATAACTGAAGAGTACGCTTACTTGGTGTAAAAAGGTCAATATTCCACTCGCATTATTCATTTGGTCAAAATGCCATGTTGGATGCCCTATTCCTCCATTTTAAAAATTTCACAGGGAAAGCCACGATGTGGATCACTATAATAAAATTATAAGTGAAGCTATTAAACTCTGATCTGCTAGATTGTTAGATTAGCAGAATCAATACATGTGCTGTTAACAACAATATGACCCTATGCACCGTTATATTGGAGCACCTGATAGCGATTTCTTTACATATGCCACCAAGATATTCTCAGGTGGATTGTAGATATCGGTCCATGTGATTAAAAACAGGTTTGCGATTTAGCACTCTGTAATATAAATAAACATAACTGTTATTTATATTGTTGTGCTATACTCATAGATTGCCATTATATATATGCTCTCTGGTATGACATGATAGATTACCTCGTGCTGATTGTTTTTAGCTAAACCTCTGTGTTATTGATAAAATAATAAGTGCAGCGCGCAAAAGTGAAGTTGTCCCTCTATGCGGCAAAAAATTGATACAAAAAACAGTTCTATATCAATTAACTTGTATTTATGATGTAGGCTAAAATTACAAAGCGTACGGTTTAGCTGATGCGGAGCTTACCGTTTATATTATTTTCCCTCCTACATGTCGACAACATAATTATAAGTTCACAGGCAAACGAGGTGGAGGATATCCTTCTATGTATATGGATAAAGAAAAACATAAGGAATTCTCCATTAGCTACCTTCGTTCGGAGATCAACGTCTAAGTTTTAATGCACGCGAACTACTGAGTTTCAGGCTTACCGTTTTCTTAGCAATCGCTCGGCATGGCTCCGACTTCTGCGGTACGGGAAAAAACGTGATCGCGCATTGATCGTCGTAAGGCCTATAGTTTGTTTGAATACCGTATTTGAAGGTCGCACGAGAATTGGGCATCCAATAGGTGTCACGGATGTCGAGAGTGAAAGCGGACTAGATCTATGTTCCGCGGGAGCCATATTTCAACATTTTAATCTTGATGCTTAACCTCTGATGTTTCCAAAAGCCAAATTGGATATATACATCTATGCTACATATCCGATGTAAAATCACCGGTTTGTTAATCAAAGAATCGTTTGAGAGCTATATTTACGAATCACACAGAGCACAGAGATGTTCAATACATATCATGGGTGTAAAGAGTAACGATGGACTTGATCTATATTTCGCGAGCGCCATATTCCGACCTCTACCATTTAATACTTAGTTCATCTTCAATTCAATACTTAAACCCTATTCTCATGTAGAAACATACGGAAAGAACACATTTATTATCTTCTATGTACCCTAGAATAATCTTACCCAGCTTCTAATTTCGACATGTGGAAAAGAGATCAAAATTCGCCATACTTGACCAGAGGCAAAGGTAAAGAAGCCATATGGATAATTGGCTGAACTTTCAGGGTCTCACTAGATATGTTCTCTAAATATATAGGGCTTTATATATTTAAATCCCACTGTGAATTGATTACTAGACATTGACTAAAACCTAATTGTATAGCGACCATAACTAGGACATCAGATAAAAAAGATGTAATAGCCGATTTATTTAGATAATCTCATTTTCCCACGGTATAGCTAAATTCAATCCTTTATTTGCAGTGTCCAAAAGGAAAATCCAGAACACCTTAAATTTTTTTCTTACATTGTCCTCACTTTGTCCTTCTTTTGATAATATATTTTCTAGTATGAACCATCGTATTTCATCTTCTGTATAGCCTTTTTCCATATAGTGGGCAACCATTGGAGAGGTCTCTTTTCTTGTCCTAATTGCAGACATGTGTTCAGTAAGTCTGACATTCAAGGTACGGGAGGTTTCCACCACATATCCCTTATGACGAAGGCAGGTCAAGAGGTAAATTAGATTTTTAGATTTACAATTTGTTATGCCTCTTTATTTAATTGTATGACCATTGAATTTCAATTCATTTGTCTCTATGACCAACGGACTGCTCTTACACGTGCCGCATTTAAAATTGCCCTGAATAGGTAACATATTTTCCACACTTCTCTGTGTCGGCTCTTTTTTACTCGGCATACGTGACCTTACTACCAAAAAAAGTGACATTGTGTAATGTAACTGGTGCAAATGGAAACTAGCACAATATCTTTGGTTTGAGTTTGCCCTTCATAAAACTGTAGAAAAAAGTATGTAAGGCCTACCGCCTGAGTCAGGTCTGCAGCCTTTCGCATAGAGCTGTAGGGTAGTGGTAGATGGTATGCCATCGCTGTATGTGTGTGTGGTGCCTGTCTGCAATGTGTGTGTGTGTATGCAGGGCCTGTCTGCGGGGCGTGTGTGTGTATGTGTGCGGTGCCTGTCTGCGTGGTGTCTGTGTGCAGTGGCTGTCTGCAGTGTGTGTGTGTGTGTGTGTGCGTGTGTGTGTGAGAAAAAAATAAACATTTACAAACAATACAGTAAGCATGATTATAAGGACTTTGACTCTGGCACAGCCCAAACAACTAGAACCCCAGCTTCCCCCTAATATTTTCATTGCCCATATCAAATGGCAGCATACACGTTATGTTTAAAACATAAAAGGGCCTTTTGTAGAGCAAATAAGACTAAAGCTGCAAATTATAACACAGGAAACCAGGTTACAATCACAACCTCAGATCACCGTCCTGTTATTGTGGCCAATTCACTTTTCTCTCAACGTAACTAAAAATGGGGAAATATGTTACATTGTTGCCGTCAATGTCATTTAAGTCTTGGCGTCATCCTGACATATAGTGATCTTGTGCACATCAACCAGTTTAAGCCTCGTGATTCTAACCTGATTTCCAATGTTATAATTTGCAGCTCTAGTCGTACTTGCTCTACCAATGGCCCTTTAATATTTTAAATATAAAGTTTAAGCTGCCTTTTGATATGGGCTGTTTTGACATTTTAAATTCCAATAATTATGGCAGCACCTCTATGATACTGTCATTTAAAATAAAAAAATAGCCGTATCTAACTGTTAAAATATACTGCTGACAACTTGAAGTGAAGGAAAACAGTTTATTCACTCTGATCCTCAGGCACCAACAGCACTGTCTCCAACATTCTAAGGTGAGCGCCTCACCAAGATTCTAAAGTAGGGACATACCAAGGGCAAGGGAAGGAAAGGGGGGGGGGAACAATCATACCAAGTATAAACAAATATATGTAAGTGTACAAACAGGTAATACAGGTGAAGATTACAACACACCTCCCTCTGTAAGGAGAGATTAAACATGAGAATTATTCTAAACAATGTCATTACATTATAAAGTCCTTTTGCCAACGTGGAGGAAGACGTGTCCTGGTCTGCCTAGTCGGTTGGTTGTGGGTGAACATATCCTCCTGGTTTCCTCCTCTCGCAGACATGGGAATACATACTGTGGGGCAGCAACTTATGTTGTCCATGCTCCAAGTGCTACCATCCTCTAATACAACGGAATTATGATTTACACTTTGGATTCTTTGAAGTTTGGAAAATGAAGATGTTTTAGCACAACCTACTTTGAGGTCTTTTGACAACTATCTATTGTCCAATATACCACTGCCTGCTGGCGGTTCCCCACTTCTGGTCATATCTTGCTTTATAACTGAATTGATGGTGACCTACCTTTTCCATAACTGATTCTCTTTCAACCCAGACAGGACTACCCCCATTGAGCCAATTAAGAGTGAGTTTAGAACCAGGGTTCCTCCCTTTAAAAGACACAAAGGGAGAAACTCCTGTAACAGGGTTGGGAGAAGAGTGATTGCTTCATCAATGAGTTTGTGTGTTGATAAGGCCATGTGAATGGTGTTTTTTAGCATTCTATTTGCCCTCTCAACCAGCCCACTGGCTTTAGGACAATAAAAGGGAGTTTTATGTGTGATATGGCTAAATTAGATAAGAACTGTGTCATCATATCTGATGTAAACTGAACCCCATTGTCTGTGACGAGGGTACTGGGAATTCCTTCTTTAGAGAAAATATCTTTAAAAAATTTGATTAAAGCAGATGTGGTGATGGAAGAAACCATTTTAGTAGAGATCCAATGAGAATGGTAGTCAATAAGCACAAACATGAATTTTTGAGAAAGACCTAGTAAGTTAAGGGGACCAATAATATCTAAGCCTAGTTTATCCCAAGGTTTGGATGGAATAGATATTGGAATGAGTGGTGTTTTACGTGTGATTTTAGATGTGTAACAAGATCCACAGATTAAGCAATCCTTCACAGTTTTTTCCGCCATACTGTCCATATTGGGGAACCAATAGTACTGTCTGATTTTGCTCTTGGTCATACTTCTTCCTGGGTGTCCCTCATGTGCAATTGCTATGATGCGTTCCCTCATGTTAGATCGAGGAAGAATTCTGTTCTCTCTATATACTTGATCTCCTATTATGGATAGCTCATCTTACCACCCAAAAAGGTTTCAGCCTCTCAGGAAGATTGTTACAGGATTTGGGCCAACCTTTGCAAATTAAATCTTTGAATTCCCTTAAAATGGTGTCTTCTAGCAGACTTTTCTCCCATTCTTCATGGTTGATGGCTGGACAGTCAATAGCTAATATTGCTTCACCTGGAGGGTTACATTGAAAGTTATCATCTGAGATGGGGAGTCTTAATAAACAATCAGCTATGGTGTTTTTTTCACCTGCAACATAGCACATGGAATAATTCAAACCTTGCAATGCTAATACCCATTTGGAGATACGGGGAGTGGCTCTTTCCAGGCTTTTAGTGGAGAATGTGGGAAGTAAGGGTTTGTGGTCAGTGCGAAGTATAAAGGGGATACCCCACAAGAAAAACTTGAAGTGGTTTATTGCCTAGTAGCATGCAAGATATTCTTTCTCGATTGTAGAATAATTACATTCAGGCTCTTTCAATGCTCTAGAAGCAAATGCAATTATTCTTTCATTGCCATCAATAGTTTGTGTAAGGGATGCACCCAGTCCTTACTTGCTGGCATCTGTGGTTAGAGTAGTCTTGGCATTAGGGTCAAACATGCCTAAGGTGGGAGCTTTAATAATAGCATGTTTGATGTAGTAAAAGTCACTTTGGCAATGGGAATTCCAGATAAAGGAAGATCGTTTTTTTAACAAATCGCTCAAGGAGTGCACATGCTCCGAGAAATTCTCCACAAATTTTGACATATACTCAACTAGGCCGAGAAAGGATTTAAGTTCTACTTTGTTAGTGGGGGGAGGGGCCAATTTCACGGAATCTACCAAACTGTTTTTGTAGTCTAATGCCTTCTTCAGAGATGGTGTGTCCAAAATACGTTACAGATTTCACACCAATCTTACATTTGTGTTTGCGCGTCGTGAAACCTGCCTTACTAAGCTTGCTTAGAATCTTGTTGTATTCCATTTCTGGCTCTCCATAGATCAGGATGCCATCCCGGAAGCACAACACTTTGTCCAGACCTTCCAAAATAAGTTGGATGATCCGTTGGAATACAGCTGCAGTTGATGCCAAGCCAAATGGCATTTGATTAAATTGGTAAAACCCAAACAGTGTTATGAATGACGTGAGGGCTTTGGACTCTGGGTGGAGGGCCACTTGATGGTAAGCTGCGGAGAGGTTGAGTACGCTAAAGAATTTAGCACCTTGTATGACACTGAGCATTTCATTGATCCTAGGAAGTGGGTGTCTATTCACCCAAATGTTGAAATTTAAATCTCTAAGGTCCACACACAAACGAATGCCTCTGCAACCTTCCTTGGTTGCGCACACTATGGGAGCTAACCACTCCGAGCTATCAATCTTTTCAATCACCCCAATTTCCTCTAATTTCTCTAGTTCTTTCTTGAGGGGATCCCTTATTAGTAATGGGACGGATCTGGATTTGTGAACAGAGGGTTTATATTGTTTCTTCAATTTAATTTTGGGGAGAAAACCCTTTAACAAACCCAGTTTATTACTTCAGGAAATTCATCACAAAGTTCTTTCCCAATACAATCTCTCTCCACTTGATACACCGGTTCAGAAGCATTAGGATCTAATTTTATGCCAAGATCTTTCTGATGTTTCTACCCGAGTAAATTCGACCCATGTTTAGTGATGTAAATATTTCCCACTGTCACTCTGTCTTTAAAGGTAATTTGCATAACAAGCATGCCAACCAGAGGTATCGGATCATGGTTATAACTGCCCGGGTTAATTTCAGGAGGTAACATCTCATATTCCTTATTTCTTGAATTGGCCTTAAATATAGTTTCATTGATTAAGGTATAGGGGGAACAGGATTCTGCGCAAACTTCGTATGGTACATCATCAAGAAAAATTCATCTTAGATACAATCTGAAGGTTCTCTACTTGGAACACAGTATCTTCGTTGGGCGCATAGTCATTATGAACCATGTGAGATACATTCCTCTTCATGTCATGACACACTTTCGAAAAATGTCCCCGTTTGTTGCACTTTCTACACAACACATTCCTAGCTGGACATCTTATATCATTAGCCATATGTTTAGGATCGCCACAACGAAACCATTTGAATTTTGAAAGAACTCCCTTTTGTTTTACATCTACCCTTTGTTTTATATTTTCAGTGGATAACATTTTATTTCTTTCTTCCTTTGTGGATACTTTCAGTACCTCCTTATCATTTATTTGTTTCACTCTGATAGCATCTCTCATTTAATTCATAATAAAAGCAGTATGCTCTATACTCTTGGCAATGTCAATTGCTTGTTTTAAATCTGGAGCATCCGCTAATAACTTCACCTGGATTTTCTTGTCACTTGTGCATCGTACTAATTGATCTCTTATAAGCGATTTGGTTAATGTGCCAAAATCACAAGTAGATACCAAACCTCTTAGTACAGCAATGTAATTTGCTACCTTTTCATTCTTCCCTTGTGATCTGGAGAAGAATTTATGACGTTCTATAACTATGTTGATTTTTTTTTCCAAATCGTGCCTCTAGTTTTTTAAGTGCAATTTGGTAAACGTCATGTTGAGGATCACCATAGGCATCCTCACTTCCACCCTCACTTTCTGTAATAGTGTCAGGTAGATCATCATAGATATCCCTAGCATGATTTCCCAAATTGTGTAACAAAATATGTTGTTTGCGTACCAAAGAGAATCTGTCCCCCCATAGCAATTAAATATGATTCAAAAAGATTAACCCATCTATTCCAAGGGATGAGGGATCACCTTCTTCACTTAAGAATGGGGGAGGTTGAGACATTGCAAATGACGCCATGAGCAAAAGAGGAAGAGAAAAGAAGAAGGGAAGTAGAGAAGAAAACACGGGGAAGATTGGGAAGTAAGAGGTGACATTTACAGAAGAATATTGGAGAAGGAGGAGTCAATATTCAATACATTACCACAACTGGAATATAATGTGTACAATAATGAACACATTTTGGAATTTTTGTGGGCTGTAAACACTGAGACACAGAATAGGCTGTAAATTGTAGAATGTACTAATATACATAAAATCCAACACACTATAAGTACTTTTCTTCTACAACTGAGCTGTGCTTGTCA
Organism: Lissotriton helveticus; assembly: GCF_964261635.1. Lineage (NCBI taxonomy): Eukaryota > Metazoa > Chordata > Amphibia > Caudata > Salamandridae > Lissotriton > Lissotriton helveticus. The sequence goes on from NC_136057.1 coordinate 826,689,955, forward strand.
GCGTGGAACAATTGGCAAGCAGTTAATAAAGAGGTTGTATATTTTGTAATGGAATGATTGGCTGCAATTATACAATATATAACAATAGTTGGCTGCTACCTTGATGATCTGTGCCAGTCAGCATTGCAGAACTGGCAGGATTAAGTATATACGCTAATAAAAGATGAAAAATGCAGGAAATTTAAATTTGTAGTTCAATGCAGCAAGCACACTTAAGCAAAAATTGAAGGGGTTAATCCAAATCCTGGACGGTGAAATACCATGGAATAATGCAGTACAAGTGTAGATAGTGATTGTCAATAAGAAATTTCTCTCCATAATGAGATAAAAAATTAGGAAAGCTCACCACTAGAGGGCACCAAATACTTGCAGATGAGGCGCGCCTCAATGCAGTTATCAGGACTCTCTGGTGCGGACAGCTGACAGGAACAGCTGACAGGAAGAGTGCGCCCTCTCAGAGCCACGAGAACTGTCAAACGCGTCTCCACTAAGTATCACGTTTAACCCCTTCGATGCTGATGACGGAGCGGTTCCGTCATCAGCATCGGTTGGGCTGTGCTGATGACGGAACCGCTCCGTCATCAGTACAGCCCTGGGGGAGAGCGCTGGCGCTCGTTCCTCCCCCCCCCCCCCCCCTGTGCGGCGATCTTTTTTTTTTTGCAGGGGTGGCAGCGGAAGACTTTCCGCTGCCACCCCCTGGCCCCCCCACGCTTCCTGGTGACGTCAGCGCGCACAGCGCGCGCCGACGTCATCAGGAAGCACTGGACGCGCTGGAAGCCATTTGTTTCCAGCGCGTCCAGCAAAGAGGTGAGTGTTTGCTGCTCCGGTGGGGCGGGGGGGGCGTTTTTCGGTGCCTTGAGGCATCGGGGGGGAGGAAACTGTGTTTCCTCTCCCCTGATGTACCAATGCACGGCATTCCTGGTGCACGATCGCGCACAGTGTCGCGATCGTGCACCAGGAATGCCCCACTAGACACCAGGGATGTGTTTGGGGGCAATAACGTTGTGCAGGAAGCGACCCCTTGGGCAAGGGTCGCTTCCTTTTTGGCCCAGATTATTTTTTAGACTTTTCTGCCCCCCCTGGGGCAGATCGGCCGTTTTGTTTGGCCGATCTGCACCCAAAGGGGGGCAGCAAAGCCCACTAGACACCAGGGATTGCTTGTGTTTGTTTTTTTTGTGTGCAGGAAGCGACCCCTTGGGCAAGGGTCGCTTCCTTAGGGGGCCAAATAATGTTTTAGACTTTTCTGCCCCCCCTGGGGCAGATCGGCCATTTTGTTTGGCCGATCTGCACCCGGGGGGGGCAGAAAAGCCCACTAGACACCAGGGATTGCTTGTGTTTGTTTTTTTGTGTGCAGGAAGCGACCCCTTGGGCAAGGGTCGCTTCCTTAGGGGGCCAAATAATGTTTTAGACTTTTCTGCCCCCCCTGGGGCAGATCGGCCGTTTTGTTTGGCCGATCTGCACCCAGGGGGGGCAGAAAAGCCCACTAGACACCAGGGATTGTTTTTTATTTATAAAGGAAGCGACCCCTTGGGCAAGGGTCGCTTCCTTAGGGGGATAAAATATTTTTCAGACTTTTCTGCCCCCCCTGGGGCAGATCGGCCGTTTTTTCGGCCGATCTGCACCCAGGGGGAGCAGAAAAGCCCACTAGACACCAGGGATTGTTTTTTATTTATAAAGGAAGCGACCCCTTGGGCAAGGGTCGCTTCCTTAGGGGGATAAAATATTTTTCAGACTTTTCTGCCCCCCCTGGGGCAGATCGGCCGTTTTTTCGGCCGATCTGCACCCAGGGGGAGCAGAAAAGCCCACTAGTCACCAGGGATTTGTTTTTTATTTGAAAAGGAAGCGACCCCTTGGGGAAGGGTCGCTTCCTAGTGGCCCTAATATTTTGTTAGACTTTTCTGCCCCAGGGGGGGGAATAGAAAAGCCCACTAGACTCCAGGGTTATTTTTTTTATAGGGAGCGACCCCTTGGCCAAGGGTTGCTTCCTTGGGCCCATTTGTTTTCAGTATGTTCTGCCGTGTCTTTATTTGGCCTCTCTGCCCTCCGTAGGGTTGCTTCCAGGAGGCCCACGTTTATAATGATTTATAATCTTCCCCCCTTGGGGACAGACACCCCATTTGTGACATACCCTGTGACATAGCCTGTTGTAATGTGTGTTGTTTTTGTTTCTTCTAATGTGTATTGTTTTTTTTTTCTCTTTAGATTGTTGCAGTGTGCGGTTCTGTTACTGGTGGTTCTGTTGTTCTGCTGTTTCTGTAGTTGCATGTGTTTGGTAAGAGACCTTTTTTTTGTTCAATTGTAATGTAATTGTTTATTTTGCAAAGTGTGTAGTAATACGAGTATGTGTTGTTGCTGTTTGTTGTGATTGTAAAACATGTTTTGCATTTGTTTTTGATGTGTCCTTCTGTAGATGTAAGGTTTTTTTTTTTTTCTTTCTAGTGGGATATCGTTGCCTATTTGCTGTGTCTTTGCAGAGTAGGTGCTGGTGAGTGTAGTTGTGTCTTGTAAGTGAATTGTATATTTTTTCTAAATATATTTTTGGGTGAAAAAGTCTTACATTTTTATCTTACTTTGCGCAGTGTTGGGGTTGTTGAGTTGTTTGTGCAGACTCCTTTATTTGTAAGGATAATGGCTAGCCGCCGGATTACTGCTCAGCAAGTTGTTGGAATGCTTTTTGATTCTTCCTCTGACCATGGTCCAGAGTCTGACTCTGATTCTGAGCCAGAGGTGGGAGGTGAAGATTCAGGTAGTGAGTTTTCTCTACACATGGCTTCATCTGATGATGATGAAGACACTTTGAGTGCTGATGAAGCTACTTTTGGTGTGGATGATGTGCCTGTGGTTGGGGAGGACATTGCTGTGTTTACGGTTTTGGAGGACATGGTTGTGCCTGTGGTTGCGGAGGACAGTGATGTGCCAATTGTGCGGCAAGAGACATCTGGGCTGCAGCCTGGGGCTGCTAGACTTCCAGTTGGTGTTGTGAGACAAGAGTTAGCTGGGCGGCGGCCTGCGGCTGCAAGACTTGACGATGAAAGTTCTGACCTCTGGGTTGCACCAGGCATGGTGCAGCCGGCATTGCCTGAATTTACTGGTGTTCCAGGGTGTAGGGTGAACACTGAAAACTTTTTGCCTATTGATTTTTTCAAGTTGTTTATGGATGATGTGTTTTTGGCAGAGATTGTAGAGCAGACTAATTTGTATGCTGAAAAGTTTTTGAGGGTGAACAGTGCCAGCCTTAAGCCCCACGCTAGAGCTACCCGGTGGACTCCCACCAATTTGGAGGAGATGAAAAAGTTTTTGGGTTTAACTCTTTTGATGGGCTTGCTTAGGAAACCATCAATGGCTTCATATTGGTCTACTAGTCCCTTGATGGCAACAGCTATATTTCCGGCAGTCATGAGTCGTGATAGGTATTTGCTTCTGCTGCGGATGATGCATTTTGTTGACAATAGTCTTGCTTTGCCACGAGATCACCCTGATTGTGACCGTCTTTTCAAGATTCGGCCTGTCATTGATCATTTGGTTGATCGATTTTCTGAGATCTTTTATCCTGGGAAAGAAATTGCAGTGGATGAGTCTTTGCTGTTGTTCAAGGGCCGCTTGGTATTTCGGCAATACATTCCTAGTAAGAGGGCACGCTATGGAATCAAACTGTATATGCTGTGTGACAGTGAGACTGGATATGTCTCTAATTTCAGGGTGTACACTGGTAAGGAATCCAGGATTAACCCCCCTGGTTGTCCGTCGACTTTTGGAGTGACTGAGAAAATTGTGTGGGAACTTGGTCGTGGATTTTTTAACAAAGGCCATCATTTGTATGTCGATAACTTCTACACTGGTGTGCGGTTGTTCAGGGAATCGGCCAAAGTGGACACTGTTGCTTGTGGCACAATCCGCTCAAACCGTAAAGGTTTCCCAAAAGAACTTGTTTGTCGAAAGCTTGCTCGGGGACAGTGCAGTGCTTTGCGTTGTGAGGAGCTTCTAGCTGTGAAGTTTACAGACAGGAGAGATGTCTACATGTTGACTACAATACATGATGAAAGCACTGAACCGCGCAATGTTTGGGGTCAGGTTGCAGAAGTGCGCAAACCTGTGTGCATACTGGACTACAATAAGTACATGGGTGGTGTTGACAGAGTTGATCAGAGGTTGGAACCGTATGCTGCTCTTCGTAAGGCTTACATTTGGTACAAGAAGTTGGCTATCCATCTTTTCCACTTAGCAACCTTTAATGCTTTTATTGTGTTCCAGAAATCTTGTCCCCAGTCAAAGTTGACTTTTGTAAAGTTTCAGGAGTCTGTAATAGGCAGCCTTGTTTTAGTGGAACAGGCAAGTGTTCCTAGAGTTGGAGTGGTGGAGGATGTTGCCAGATTGAAAGATCGCCACTTTCCCGATACAATTCCTCCTACAACCTCAAAAGACTTTCCCAGTCGGAGATGTAGAGTCTGTTGGCGAAGAGGTTTGCGGAAGGAGGTTCGCATGTACTGCCCCGACTGCCCTTCAAAACCCGGGCTGTGTGTACCTGCTTGTTTTAGGTTGTACCACACGCAAAATAATTTTTGGGAGTATCAATGAGTGGTAAAGTGAACTGGTAGGTCTTTATTCTGTAATAGTTATTGTTCAGTTTCAAAATTTGTATTTGTGTAGGCTTTTTAGATTTAGTTGTCGAGTTAGTAGATTTGTATCAATTTGCAATTTGTTTTTGTTTCTCTTTTGTTTAAAAAAAAAAACTAAAGTATGATGTTGGTTTGCGTGTAGAGTCCATTGTCTGACTGTGTGCATGGTTTGGCGCTTGACTGGCGGTGTGCGTGGTCTGGTGTTTGGTTGGCGGTGTGCGTGCTCTTGCGCTTGCCTGGTGTTGTGTTTGGATTTGTCTTTGGCTGGTGGTGTTCGTGGAGTGGTGCTTGACTGGTGGTGTGTGTGGAGGGGCGCTTGGCTGGTGGTGTGCATGGAGTGGTACTTGGCTGTCTGTGCACGGAGTGGTGCTTGGCTGGCGGTGTGTGTGGAGTGGTGCTTGGCTGGCGGTGTGTGTGGAGTGGCGCTTGGCTGGACGGTGTGCATGGAGTGGTACTTGGCTGTCTGTGCACGGAGTGGTGCTTGGCTGGTGTTGTGTTTGTGGAGTGGCGCTTGGCTGGTGGTGTGTGTGGAGGGGCGCTTGGCTGGTGGTGTGCATGGAGTGGTACTTGGCTGTCTGTGTACGGAGTGGTGCTTGGCTGGAGGTGTGTGTGGAGTGGCGCTTGGTTGGTGGTGTGCGTGGAGTGATGCTTGGCTGGTGGTGTGTGTGGAGTGGTACTTGGCTGTCGGTGTGCGCTGAGTGGTGTTTGGCTGGCGGTGTGCATGGTCTGGTGCTTGGATGGTGGTGTGGGTGGACTGGCGCTCGGCAGGCGGTGTGTGAGTAGTTACTTTCTGTTGGTCACTACACACACTGCTAGTTGAGTGACACTCCACACAGTCCTTCATTTTGTGTAGTTGCAGTGTCCAAAATGTGGGCGTGTGAAAGTGATGGGCCCTTGAATGGCGCTGTTTGCTGGTGTGAGTGTTGGAATGTGATGGGTCCGCGGCTGGCGGTGTGAATGTTTTGTATGTGTCACGCATATGAAAGGTGTATGAATGGCCTGTAAAGAGGTTGGTGCCTTGACGTGGCTTTACAGCTTACGAGCTGTGAGTCAGTGGTTCAGTTTATCATACTTTCAATTATACACAGTGTATTTCATTTTTGTGAAATTACTTGCGTATACAATTGTATGTACTGAATCATCACTCACCCTCGTGCCAAATCCAACCAGTATGTGTGTGTGCTTGCGGATTAGATGGGTGTGCAGTAATAATTGTTTTTTTTCTCTTTCTGCAGTAGGGTGTACCTTGCCCCTTATTGTGATTGTTGTTATGTGTTGCTTTTCCATTTGGATGGTGTCAATGGTCTGGTTTGTATCAGGTATGAAAGGTGCGTGAATGGCCTGTAAAACGGTTGGTGCCTTGTCGTGGCTTTACAGCTCACGAGTTGCGAGTCACTGGTTCAGTTTTTATGCATTTATTTATTGACAGAACATTTCATTTTTTGGAAATATCTTGTTAATAAAATTTTATGTACTGAACCATCACTCGCCCTCGTGCCAAATCCAACCTGTATGTGTGTGTCTTTGAGGAATAGATAGCCGTGCTTGAATGTTTGACTTTTGAGTAACTCTGTTAAGGTGTGGTATCCTTTTACTCGGGAGAACAAGGGGAACGCAGGGTGGTAGGACTTTTTTGCCGGCACGGCGATCCCACGCCAAAAAGTTTTGAAAAGTGCTATTTTTACCTATTTTTAAGGTTTGCAAGGAGTTCTGGGTAGGAAAACATTGGGGAACCCACACATGCCATACCTCCCTGGACTCTCCCGGGTGTCTAGTTTTCAGAACTGTTTGGGTTTGCTACTTTCCAAAGAATACCACCCTGCCCCGGGCCAAAAACTCAGGTGCCCCCCCCAAATCAAACTTATATTGCTTCAGGGTATTTTATATTCACCACCGTACGATTTGGACCTTTTCCTGTTGCAGCCACTATGGCTACCCACGCAAGTGAGGTACCGTTTTTATCGGGAGACCTGGGGGAACGCTGGGTGGGAGGTAATTTGTGGGAGACCAGTGATGCCACGCTTTCCCAGACTACAACGTGTGAAAAAATTGATTTTTTTCTGCTAAAATTGAGGTTTGCAAGGGATTCTGGGTAAAGGAACGTTGAAGGATCCACGCAAGCCATACCTCCTTGGAAGCCCCCGGTTGTCTACTTTTCAGAAATATGTGGGTTTGGTAGGTTTCCATAGATGGCTGTCTCGCACAGGGCCAGAAACCCAGGTAACCCCTCTTGCGAAAGCTGGTGAATTTAACAATGGTGAAAATGTTAAGTCCACCAGCTTTTGCAAGAGGGGTTACCTGGGTTTTTGGCCCCGTGCGAGACAGCCATCTAGGGAAACCTACCAATCCCACACATTTCTGAAAAGTAGACACCCGGGGGCTTCCAAGGAGGTATGGCTTGCGTGGATCCTCCAACGTTCCTTTACCCAGAATCCCTTGCAAACCTCATTTTTTGCTTGGAAAAAATCCGTGTTTTCACACGTTTTAGTGTGGGAAAGCGTGGCATCACTGGGCTCACACAAATTACCTCCCACCCAGCGTTCCCCAAGGTCTCCCGATAAAAATGGTACCTCACTTGCGTGGGTAGGCATAGCGGCTGCTTTAGGAAAAGGCCCAATTCGTACTGTGGAGACCAAACCATTACCTTTAGCCAAATAATCTTATTTTTTGAGGGGGTCACCTGAGCTTTTGGACCGGGGCTTGGCAGGCATCTTTGGAAACTACCAAACCCAAACAGTTCTGAGAACTAGACACCCGGGGGAGTCCAGGGTGGTATGGCATGCGTGGGTCCCCCAATGTTTTCCTACCCAGAAACCCCTGCAAACCTGAAATTTTGGTCAAAAAACCCACTTTTCCATACTTTTTTGGGTGGGATCTCGCTGCCGGAACAAATGTCCTACCACCCAGCGTTTCCCTTGTTCTCCCGAGTAAAATGATACCTCACTTGTGTGGGTGGGCCAAAGGCATGTGACTCAGGCTGGGGTGCTTAATTTGTAAAACTTAAATATGACTAAAAACTACTTTTTTCAAAATTCATTTTTGGCGTGTTCTGCTTTGGGGCACCCACACAAGTGAGGTATCCTTTTACTCGGGAGAACAAGGGGAACGCAGGGTGGTAGGACATTTTTGCCGGCACGGCGATCCCACGCCAAAAAGTTTGGAAAAGTGCTATTTTTACCTAATTTTAAGGTTTGCAAGGAGTTCTGGGTAGGAAAACATTGGGGGACCCATGCATGCCATACCTCCCTGGACTCCCCCGGGTGTCTAGTTTTCAGAACTGTTTGGGTTTGCTACTTTGCAAAGAATACCACCGAGCCCCGGGCCACAAACTCAGATGCCCCCCCCCAAAATCAAGGTAGTTTTGCAATAAGGTAATGTAAATTCACCACCGTACGATTTGAACCGTTTCCTGTTGCAGCCACTATGTCTATCCACGCAAGTGAGGTACCATTTTTTTCGGGAGACCTGGGGGCACGCTGGGTGGGTGGAAATTTGTTGATCCACGCAGATTCCAGAACTTTCCACCACAGAAATGTGAGGAAAATGTGTTTTTTTGGTCAAATATTTCGGTTTGCAAGGGATTCTGGGTAACAAAACCTGGGGGTAGGCAGACGAGTCACCCCATCCTGAATTGCCCTGGGTGTCTAGTTTTCAAAAATGTATAGGTTTGCTAGGTTTCCCTAGGTTCTGGCAGAGCTACGGAGCAAAAACAAAAGGTAGTCTTTTTGTCCAAAACGTGCTAAATTTCACTGGGAAATTGAGGTGCGACCATGCTGCGTTTTGCGCTGTTTCATGTCGCGGCCACTATGCCTACCCACGCAAGTGAGGTACCATTTTTTTCAGGAGACCTGGGGGCACGCTGGGTGGGTGGAAATTTGTTGATCCACGCAGATTCCAGAACTTTCCACCACAGAAATGTGAGGAAAATGTGTTTTTTTTGTCAAATTTTTAGGTTTGCAAGGGATTCTGGGTAACAAAACCTGGGGGTAGGCAGACGAGTCACCCCATCCTGAATTGCCCTGGGTGTCTAGTTTTCAAAAATGTATAGGTTTGCTAGGTTTCCCTAGGTGCTGGCAGAGCTACGGTGCAAAAACAAAAGGTAGTCTTTTTGTCCGAAACGTGCTAAATTTCACTGGGAAATTGAGGTGCGACCATGCTGCGTTTTGCGCTGTTTCATGTCGCAGCCACTATGCCTACCCACGCAAGTGAGGTACCATTTTTTTGGGGAGACCTGGGGGCACGCTGGGTGGGTGGAAATTTGTTGATCCACGCAGATTCCAGAACTTTCCACCACAGAAATGTGAGGAAAATGTGTTTTTTGGGTCAAATTTTTAGATTTGCAAGGGATTCTGGGTAACAAAACCTGGGGGTAGGCAGACGAGTCACCCCATCCTGAATTCCCCTAGTTGTCAAAAATGTATAGGTTTCCCTAGGTGCTGGCTGAGCTACGGCTCAAAAACAAAAGGTAGTCTCTTTGTCCAAAGAACGTAAAATTTCACTGGGAAATTGAGGTGCGACCACGTTGCATTTTGTGCCGTTTCCTGTCGTAGGCACGAGGCCGACCCACACAAGTGAGGTACCGTTTTTATCGGGAGACCTGGGGAAACGCTGGGTGGGTGGAAATTCGTTGATCCACGCAGATTCCAGAACTTTCCACCACAGAAATGTGAGGAAAATGGGTTTATTTTGTCAAAATCTTAGCTTTGCAAGGGATTCTGGGTAACAAAACCTGGTGGTAGGCAGTCGAGTCACCCCATCCTGAATTCCCCTGGGTGTCTACTTTTCAAAAATGTATAGGTTTGCTAGGTTTCTTTAGGTGCCGGCAGAGCTAGGGTGCAAAAACTACAGGTAGGCACTTTGCCAAAAAAGGGTCAATTTGTAACTGCAAAATTTAGGTGTGACCACATTGCATTTTGCGCCGTTTCCTGTCGCAGGCACAAGGCCGACCCACACAAGTGAGGTACCGTTTTTATCGGGACACTTGGGGTAATTCAGATTTGTAAATCAACTGTTATTACCAATTGAGCTTTCATGCATTTCTCCCTTTCAATGAAAGACATTGTGTAAAAAAAAATCTTTATGAAAAATGACCAATAATTCTCATGCTAGTATGAGTATTCCCAACTTTTAAAATGTGCAATTATATACTGTTTCTGAACTCTATAATTTGTACCCAATTCAGAAATACATAGGTGTCTTTCATACAGATTATTCCATGCATACATTTTCCAAGACAAAGTGCACTATACCCAGTAAATGAAAAAATACCATTGCAAGTTGCTGCTCAGTTTTTGGATCTGGGTTCGTCGGGTTCTTGGTGAAACTACAAGTCCTATATATCCTCACAACCAGGAAGGTCTAACAAATGTAACGGTATATTGCTTCCCAAGAGCTGACAAAATTAGAAAAAGTTATAGGTGAAAACGTTGAGACAAAAGGCTGTTTTTTTCAACAAAATTTCAAATATTCCAATATCTAACTGTTAGTATCTATAACGAAACCTTCATGGATTTAGACAAATGACCCCTTTCTGAATTCAGAATTTTGTCTACTTTTCGAAAATGTAAAGCTTTCCAGGATCCATTATTGCTTTCAAACTCATTTCTACCATTAACTGGAAGGAGGTGGAAAGCTCTAAAAATAGCAAAAATAGGCTATGTCCCAGAAAAATGCCAAAACTGAGTAAAAAATTTCGGTTCTCTGACAAAAGACTGTAATTCCCTGAACGCTGAGAAAATGGAGATTTCAGCCCCACAAACCCTTTTGTGATACCATTTTCAGGGAAAAACCCAGAGGCTTTCATTTGCAGCCCGTTTTTCTCATTTTTCTGAAAAAAACAAAAAAATCACTATATTTTGGTTAATTTCTGGGACCCCTCCAAGGGAATCCACAAACCCTGGGCGCCTTTAGAATCCACATGATGTTGGAAGAAAAGGACGCAAATTTGGCGCGGATACCTTATGTGGTCAAAAAGTTACAAGGGCCTAAGCGCGCACTACTCCAAAACGCCAAAAAAAGCCTTAGCACAGGAGGGGAAAAGGCCTAGCAGCGAAGGGGTTAATGTCAGACATGGAGCACTAACCAGGCAAAGGACATATAAAGTGTTCCCAAAATTTGCTGCAGCACGTGGAGTCCTCGCAGAACACACAACTAGTGAATTTCCTCACAAAAACATATCCAGGGGACTGGACAGTTGATTCAGTAGTGCAGAGCTCTGGAACAGAGCTGCTTAGGGCATGAATACACCTCCGGTTGGCGGGCTGATTGACACCAAAAGTGTTAGGTACTGTGAGGAAGGGTATTTATTTCCACCTCTGTAACGGCTAGGAAAAGCAATGAGGCACAACAGAGAAATGTATTTCCGCATCTGTAACAGCCAGAAAAAGCAGTGAAGCAGAAGCACCACAGAGACGTATTCCCCTGAGAATCCAACATGGAACTGCTCCAATTCACCAGTGATCCATATATTATATTCTTCCCCTTTCCCTCCTAGACGAACGCGCGCAACCTACAGGTGGGGATCGAACGCGTTCAAGAGCTGAGAATGTCTGACGAACATGCTCTGCCTTAATAGAGAACGAACGCGCTCAGAACAAGTGAGAAATACTCGGCCAAACGCACTCAGAATATCTGAGGAAATCTCCGCCAAACGCGCTCAGCCTTCAGAAGGGACGAACGTGCTCAGAACAGATCTCTGACGAGCGGCTTCGGGGAAGCGGGAAGTCATCTTAAGCACCAAAGTCTGACTGAAATTCAGCAATCAAATGCTCCGCACTCCGTGGATGGAACAGTGAAAAGGGTAGGCAAATTAGGCCGCTCAACTTGGTTTATGAGAAGAGAGCACGCTGGAATGCAGCATAAGAAGGAGCAGCAAGGAAAAGTCTTGACTCACATGGATATTTGCGCAAGACCGGTCACTCCCAGGACATCTGATGGAAGCTGATGAAGTGCTATGAAGTTCCAACTGGTGCAGAAGAAGCAGGGGGAGGATCAGAATGCTTTCCCCTGCGCAGCAACATTGCCAATTTGTTAAAATATACTGCTGGACAACTTGAAGTGAAGGAAAGCAGTTTATTCACTCTGATCCTCAGGCACCAACAGCACTGTCTCCAACATTCTAAGGTGAGCGCCTCATCAACATTCTAAGGTAGGGACATACCAAGGGCAAGGGAAGGAGAGGGGGAAAAAGGGGAAGGATCATACCAAGTATAAACAAATGTATGTAAGTGTACAAACCGGTAATACAGGTGAAGATTACAACACTAACTTCCACTGTTTCTCCCCAAAAATGTACCACTGCCTGTTTCTCTATCTTTCCTGTCTATGCCTTCTCTCTCTCTTCACTAACCCACTCATTTGTCACCATGTCGCTCCATTTATCCCTCTATCCCATCTCTCTTATTCTCTCTCTTTTTCTCTTTAAATCGCCCAATGTGCACCTTATTTCTCAAATAAAATGTGTGTTTGCTTTCTCTAATATATCCAAACAATGCTACATCTCACTTTCGCTTTCTCTCTCACTCCTTTCTCTCTGTTTCCAATCTATACCTTTTCTTTCATATTTAAACTTACCTTCTCAATTATCTCTCTGCTGCACTTAAACCATAGTCCCTGAGACTGCAGGAGCCAAAGTGCGGTGACTTTTCACCCAACTTGGGGTCTGCCTTGTTTCCACACCAGCCCCACCAGCCTGTTAAACCTTCATTCACCTGAAATCCAGGTTGTTCAACTTGAGAGATGAGATATGATTTCTCTCCTGCCCCTAAAAACCTATACCCGTCTGACTGAATTCACTCCGCAGTCTGACAAGAATAAATCTCCAGGGGAAGGGGGAAAATGAGACAAAATAATGAACAAAAAGAAACACTCCACTGGTTTCAACTTCACTTGATACCACTCTTTTCTTTTGTTCAGAGTTTCAGGTACTCTTGCGTCTGTGAGTTGACATCTATTTAATAACACAAATGAAACATATTAACTTGTATTCATTGACTATCCTTATTCTGTCTATCTAATAAACATTATCATTAGGAAAAATACCTTTCAGTGCTTGTGTTTTTTTTCACCATAACAGTGTACGTTAAAGAATGCAGCCTAAACTATATTTCTGACTAGATCTGTGGAGAAATAAAAGAATAATATTCACTATATGCACCAAATCTTTGCTCATACTATGATGTGCTTCTTGTCTCTAACTTACTAATAACAATCTTCAATATCAATATATAGCGTTTCTTAAAACATATGAATGAGTCTAGAAATGTTTTAAATTATTGTCCTCTTCTGTTTCTTTATAGGCACAGCTGTTGCCCTTCATTGCACCAAAGTTTTGGGAAAAGGTCCAGAATTCCAAGGTGAGTATTCGTAAAAGTATATTTATTCTCAAAGATTGTTTTTTGTTTATGCGCGCTAAAATGATGACAGTGTCTTGCCTTTAAAACCCTTGAATCACTTTTGGTTGACCAAGTGCATTAAATCCAAACTAAAGTAATTATAAAATTAGGTTTGTAAATAACTTTATCCCTTTGAAAGCGCTTCCGATCATGCACGCGATAACCTTACAAGAACTTCTCTTTTGTTTTGTGTTTCAGGTCGGAGCAGAAAGGAATCGGGACCGGAAAGAGGAATCACCGCGTTGGTGTAGCCATGGAGACCCAAACAGGAATGGAATCACTGAAGAAGAGATCCTTTTGCTGATGAAGGACGTGGAGACGAGACTGGAATCCTGGTGAGGAAAAGCGCTTACGAGAACAAGCACAAGTAATTGGGTTTTAAGGGCTTTTACAGAGTTCTTGAAGGGTGGGGTTCTTCAGTTGGAGAGGGAAGAGAAACGTGGCTCACATGTTTTAACTGCTTAACCAGACAGGTGCAGTTTATGAAAATTTGTTCTCGGCTTGACAGCGTGACCTTTAGACAAATGCACCCCGAATTCTCATATTAGAAACAAGCACGGGTAATGTGCAATGTTTGTAACCAGACTTTAGTACAGATGACTGGGGCAACATAAAACAAGCATACGTAAATACAATGATCCAGGAAGCTTTTAGTACAAACAATGGAGCCTTACTGATATTCTGCATATTAATAATTAAACAAAGGCAATTGTAACAACTATTTCACAAGTACACAACCATAGCATGACTATAAAATGTTCTTATGACACAGAGTGAGGCTGAGCTATGTTCCTTGTACAAACCCTAACAGTCGCTCCCCTCAAAGGCCGCCCTACAGGGTGGGGTTTCTGTGGAAATCTCAAATGAAACTGTCTCACCAATCTAGGAGCTTGAACGAAAGATGCTGGTTCCCAAGAATTCTCCTCAGCATGATAGCCTTTCCAAGCTATCAGATAATACAATTTACCTTGAATTATTTTGGGATCTAAAATACGTTGTACCTCATATTCTAAATGTCCATCAATAGGGATAGGTGGGGGTGGAGGTTTCAGGATTGTAAGGTTTTAGCAAGGAGACAGGAAAGGTGGTATGCATAGAATATTCAGAAGGTGAATCTAACTGTACCCTATGCACCCTGACTTCTCATATTAGAAACAAGCACAGGTAATGTGCAATGTTTGTAACCAGACTTTAGTGCAGATGCCTGGGGCAACATAAATCAAGCATAAGTAAATACAATGATCCAGTAAGCTTTTAGTACAAACAATGGAGCCTTACTGATATTCTGCATATTAATAATTAAACAAAGGCAATCGTAACAACTATTTCACAAAGTACACAGCCATAGCATGACTATAAAATGTTCTTATGACACAGTTTTAAGGGTGAGCTATGTTCCTTGTACACACCCTAACAGTCGCTCCACTCAAAGGCCGCCCTACAGGGTGGGGTTTCTGTGGAAATCTCAAATGAAACTGTCCCACCAATCTAGGAGCTTGAACTAAAGATGCTGGTTCCCAAGAATACTCATCAGCATGATAGCCTTTCCAAGCTATCAGATAATACAATTTACCTTGAATTCTTTTGGCATCTAAAATACGTTGTACCTCATATTCTAAATGTCCATCAATAGGGATAGGTGGGGGTGGAGGTTCAGATCTTGTTTCAGGATTGTAAGGTTTTAGCAAGGAGACAGGAAAGGTGGTATGCATAGAATATTCAGGAGGTAAATCTAGCTGTACCCTAACTGAGTTAATAATTCAATTTATGGGAAATGGTCCAGTATAACGTGGGTGTAATTTTCGTGGACATATCATATTTAAATTTTTGGTAGAAAGCCAAACTTTATTTCCAACTTGATAATCTGGAGTGACATTTCTGTGCTTATCAGCTTGTTTTTTCATTACTTCTTTGTAATTATTTAAATGTCTTGTTGCCTTTTCTTGAATGTCTAATAAGGGATTGAGACGTTCTGTGACAGCTGGTGTAAAAGAAAAAGTTATCGTTATGGGTAACACGTGTACATTTTGTAGCTGAATGTACATTGTTATTATAAATAAATTCTGCTAGTGGCAATGCTTAATCCAATTCACTGGTAAATTCAGCCATTAAGCAAGGTAGTGTTTGTAGTAATGTTTGATTTGTTCTTTCCGTTTGACCATTGGTTTCTGGATGGAAGGCTGTGGAAAGAGCTATGTCCATCTGTAATTTTTTTTACACAGATTTATCTGAAATTTAGAAGTAAATTGGCTACCTCTATCGGACACAATTTTGGTCGGCAAGCCATGCAAATGCACTATTTCTTTGATAAAGGTTTTAGCAAATTCTACTGCAGTTGGGAGTTTGTGTAGAGGTATGAAATGTGCCACTTTAGATGAATAATCCACGAATACCAAAATAGTTGTTTACTTATTTGCTGCAGGCAGATTAGAAATAAAATCTACACTTATAGTATGCCAAGGAGTCGGAGGGGTTGATAAGAGCTGGGGAAATCCAGTTGGGGCTTTATGTGAAGATTTATTTCTAGCACAAATAGGACAGGCTGTTACATAATTTTGAACGTCTGTGATCATTGAAGACCACCAGAAATGTTTCTTACAATTTTTGAGAGTTTTCTGATATCCTGGATGACCTGCTAAGGTTGAATCATAAACCCATGCTAACAATGTTTTTTTGTAATTCAATGGTTGGTAGATATAATAAAGAGTTATGATAGAATAAACACCCTTAGATTGAATTCTTGGAATGTTTTAGCCATTCTTGTACATTTAACTTAAAATGTTCTGATTTAATTTAAGTCATGAAATCGTTTTGTGTAATTGGGGCCAACATTTTCTGTGGAGGAAGGATAGGAGGACCTGTTGCATCTTTCTTAGATTCATTAGTGTAACCATATCTTGATAAAATATCTGATTGCACTTATGACCCTGGCCTAAAAGTAATCACAAAATCAAAAACACTAAAAATATTTAACCATCGCATTTGATGAGGTGTGAGTGCCTTTACAGAACTAAAAAGCTGTAAGTTCGTAAGGTCACTAAATATGGTTACAGGATATTTTGCTCCCATTAGATGGTGTCGTCATTCAGTGAAAACTAGCTTACTTGCTAAGAGTTCCCTCTCTGCCACCTCTCTGCCACTGTAATTCTGCTCGGCGGGGAGTAATTTTTTAGAATAAAATGCTACAGGATGTAACTGTCCATCCTGACTATCTCTTTGTGGGTGAACTCCTCCAACTGCCATTTGTGAAGTATCCGCTTCTACAAAAAATGGAAGATCCGGATCTGGATCTGGATGTCTTAATAAAGGTGCAGAAGTTAATTTCTTTTTTAACTGAGCAAAAACTTGGGTTGCGTGCGTGGTCGGTGGGTGTTGGAGCAGCTCCCAGGGCGGTTGGCCACAAGGAGTCATCCCAGGCTGAAGGCGAGGAGCCGAGGATGAGGACCTTCGTCTTGTCCGAGTTCAGCTTCAACCGGCTGTTCTTTATCCATTCGGTGACGGCTTTCATACATTCGTGGAGGTTGGTTTGGCAGTGACAGGGTCCTTGGTGAGTGAGAGGATTAGTTGTGTGTCGGCGACGTAGGAAATAATGTCAAGGTCATGCAGTCTGGCGACGTGGGAGAGTGGGGCCATGTATATGTTGAACAGCGTTGGGCTGAGCGAGGATCCTTGGGGTACGCCGCAGATGATCTTGGTGGCCTCGGATCAGAAGGGAGGGAGGCGGACCCTCTGTGTTCTGCCGGAAAGGAAGGAGGTGATCCAGTCCAGAGCTTTGCCACGGATTCCTGCGTCATGGAGGCGGGTGCGTAGGGTGTGGTGGCAGACAGTGTCGAAGGCGGCCGACAGGTCCAGGAGGATGATGGCCGTGGTCTCGCCATTGTCCAGTGGGGCCCTGATGTCATCGATGGCAGCGATGAGGGCCGTCTCGGTTCTGTGGTTGCTGCAGAACCCGGAGTGTGATGGGTCCAGGATGTTGTTCTCCTCGAGGTAGCAGGTCAGCTGTTTGTTGACCATTTTCTCGATGACCTTCGCTGAGAACGGGAGCAGGGAGATGGGCCGGAAGTCCTTGAGTTCCTTGGGGTCTGCTATGGGCTTCTTGAGTAGGGGGTTGATCTCGGCATGCTTCCAGCTCTCCGGGAAGGTTGCAGTTTTTGAAGGAGATGTTGATGGCTTTGGGTGGTGGGGTGCGATAGTGGTGTTGGCTTTGTTGAAGATGTGGTGGGGGCATGGGTCAGATGGGGAGCTGGAGTGGATGATGCTCAAGATCTTAATGATGTCTTCGTCGTTGATGTTGGTCCAGGTGACAAGGGGGTCGCCGTGGGCGGTAGCCGAGGGGTCTGAGATGTCGGGGCCTGTTTGGCGAAGCTGTTGTGGATGTCTGCGATTTTGCGGTGGAATAGGGAGGTCAGGGAGTCGCACAGGTCTTGCGAAGGTGGGATGTCGTTGGTGCTGGTGTTGGGGTTGGAGAGTTCCTTCACAATGTTGAAGAGCTGTTGTGTGCGTTGTTGTCGAGGTGGTCCTTGAAGGAGGTCTTTTTGGTGGATCTGATGAGGTGATGATGTTGGCGTATGGCATTCGTGTGGGCTGTTTGGTTCTCTGGTGTATGTTCGTGGCGCCTTTTTTTTTCTTTCTGCAGTTTTGCTTGGAGGTCTGGTGGTCCGTGGTGAACCAGTTGGCCATCTTGTTCTTGCGGCTGTTGGAGGGATTTTTGATTGGGGCGAGGGTGTTTGCGCAGTCTTCAATCGAGCGTCTGTGGCTGCTGGCAGCGGCGGCGGGGTTGGTGGGGTCTGTGGGTGGGCTCCAGGCAAGGGCGGTGTGCAGCTGGTCTTCGGTGATTTTTTTCCAGCAGCAGCGGGGTATCTGATGGGTGCGGTGGTGCATGGTAGGCTTCTTGAAGGAGAAGTCGATGCAGCGGTGATCAGTCCAGTGGAGTTAGGTGGTGTGGCAGAAGGAGATGTGGGGGCTTGTGGAATAAATGGGATCAAGCGCGTGTCCGGCGGTGTGGGTAGGAGTCATAACAAGCTGTTTGCGTCCGAGGTTGGCGAGGTTGTCGAGCAGGGTGGTGAAGTTGGTGTTGTTGTTTTTCTCGAGGTGGAAGTTCAGGTCCCGAGGAGGACGTAGTCCGTGGACGTAAGCGTGTGCATACTGACGAAGTCGGCGATGGAATCGCTGAACTATATACAGGGTCCGGGAGGCCTGTATATCAGAGTTCCTCTGAGGGTGGTGTTGGGATCAGTGTGGATCTGGAAGTGCAGGTGTTCTGCAGTGTTGAGGGTGTCGTTGGAGTTGGTTGAGATCTTGAGGGTGGACTTGTGGATGATGGCGATTCCACCTCCCACTCCATTGGTGCGGTCTCTGCGGGTGATCTTGTAGCCATCTGGGATGGCTATGGTGATGTCAGGAGCCGAGGAGTTGTTCATCCAGGTCTCGCTGAGGAAGGCGTTGTCCTGGGAGGATGTGTCGAGCAGGTCCCAGAGTTCAATGGCATGTTTGCGTGCAGAGCAGATGTTCAGGAGTATGCATTTGAGGTGGTTGTATCCTGTCCTGGTGGGTGGGTTGCTGGTGAATCTGCAGTTCCGGCAGGAGAAGGGTCCTTGGGTGCGCTTTGGGCGGACTGGAAGCAGGAGTGTGTTCGACTGGTATTGAGTGCGTGGAGGGTGCTGGCCTCGCAGCGGAGTCAGGCATTGTGGTGGTGTGCATGGGGGCCAGGGGTTCTGGTGCTGGGCACGGTCCAGGCACGGATGGGCGCAGATAGACTTGCCTTAGGCGCGACCGCACAGCAGTCGCCATAAGAAGGGAGGGGGGGGCGGGAGCAGGGAGGGGGTGGGTGTGGGCTGGATCGGTGGGTGGGGCCGCAGGGGCAGCAGCAGCTGGAAAGCGCAGTCAAACTGAAGGTGCCTGGGGGCAGGGGTGCACAATACAAGAACTACAATACAATTCAAAATTAAAACTGGACGCACACACAATATGGGGCACAAGAACGGTAGCGAGACAAATACGGATGGCAGGAGCAGTTACGGCCAGGCGGACTGCTGGCGCAAACCAGGAGCTTAGAGGCAGTCAGAAGCATGGCGTGCAGGCGAGGGTGCTCGGGAGAGTGCTGACCTTGAACCAGTCGTCAGGGCTACTGAGTCTCAATTAATAACCTATTAAATGTAGTTACATAATTTAACAGATCTTTGCTTCCTTGCTTCAAGTTGAGTAACTCATTATCACTGGCTTGAACATAAGTGTGTTTAGCAAACAATTTTGTCATAATTCTCTTAAACATTGGCCATTTATGCAACGTGGGATCATCTCTGTCAATATATGGGATTGACCAGTTAGCTGCAGTACCCGCTAAATAAGAAAGCACAAAAGCCACCTTAGTTGCATCAGTAGGAAACAATTGCGGTTCACAAATAAAGTGCAATTGACACTGACTAATAAAAATATTAAATTTGTCACTATCTCCAAAGAAACGTTGTGGTGCAGATAAAGGCACAACATTTGGAACTGCCACTGTGACTTGTACTGGTGACGCAGTTGCTTCTGATGCCATGAACGTATTTCAGGTCTTAGTCCAGGCTCCTGTTTCTGCAGAACTATTGAAAACGGTGGAAAAAGGGACTTTGCCATCTATCTTGTCTTCTTCCAAGTCCATATCTCTCAAGGAGAACTTAAATTGTTGTGAAGGCTTGCGCTTCTGTTAAACCTTCACTCACCTGAAATCCAGGTTGTTCAACTTGAGAGATGAGACATTATTTCTCTCCTGCCCATAAAAACCATGCCCGTCCGATTAATTCACAATGCAGTCTGACAAGAATAGATCTCCAGGGGAAGGGGGAAAATAGGACAAAATAATGAACAAAAAGAAACACTCCACTGGTTCCAACTTCACTTGACACCACTTTTTTCTTTTGTTCAGAGTTTCAGGTACTCTTACGTCTGTGAGCTGACATCTATTTAATAACACAAATGAAACATATTAACTTGTATCATAGACTATTTTTATTCTATCTATTAAACATTATCATTAGGAAAAATACCTTTCAGTGCTTGTGGTTATTTTCACCAGAACAGTGTTTGTTAAAGAATGCAGTCTAAACTATATTTCTGACTAGTTCTGCAGAGAAATAAAAGAATAATATTCACTATATGCACCAAATCTTTGCTCATAGTATAATGTGCTTCTTGTCTCTAACTTACTAATAACAATCTTCAATATCAATATATAGCGTCTCTTAAAACATATGAATGAGTCTAGAAATTGTTTTAATTATTGTCCTCTTCTCTTGGCCTTATTTCCTTACAGGCACAGCTGCTGCCCTTCATTGAACCAAAGTTTTGGGAAAAGTTCCAGAATTCCAAGGTGAGTATTCTTAAAAGTATATTTATTCTCAAAGATCGTTTTTTGTTTATGCGCGCTAAAACGATGACAGCGTTTTGCCTTTAAAAACCCTTGAATCGCTTTTGGTTGACCAAGTGCATTGAATCCAAACTAAAGTAATTATAAAATCAAGTTCGTAAATATCTTAATCCCTTTGAAAGCGCTTCCGATCATGCACGCGATAACCTTACTTGAACTTCTCTTTTGTTTTGTGTTTCAGGTCGGAGCAAAAAGGAATCGGGAGCGGAAAGAGGAATCACTGCGTTGGCGTAGCCATGGACACCCAAACAGGAATGTAATCACTGAAGAAGTGATCCTCTTGCTTTTACAGATTTCTTGAAGGGTGGGGTTCTTCAGTTGGAGAGGGAAGATAAACGTGGTTCACATGTTTTAACTGCTTAACCAGACAGGTGCAGTTTATGAAAATGAGTTCTTGGCTTGACAGCGTGACCTTTAAACAAATTCGCCCGAATGCTCATTTTAGAAACAAGCTCAGGCAAGTGCAATGTTTGTAACCAGACTTTAGTGCAGATGACTGGTGCAACATAAAACAAGCATTAGTAAATACAATGATCTACTAAGCTTTTAGTACAAACAAATGGAGCCTTACTGATATTCTGCATATTAATAATTAAACAAAGGCAATTGTAACAACTATTCCACAAAGGACCCAACCACAGCATGACTATTAGATGTTCTTATGACACAATTTGAGGCTGAGCTATGTTCCTTGTACAAACCCTAACACAGTCTCTTCCTCCTCCTCTGCAGACTCGTTAGCTGCTGCTTCGTCCTTCCTGGGTTTGGGCTTAAGCTCTGCAGGAACATTGATGCTCAAAAGCCACATAACATTTTTTTTTAAAGTCAAAACATTTCTGTCCTTCTACCAGTCTTTTTCAATTCAATAAGCTCACATGTCCACCGCTCAAATTAATTTCATATCTCTCTATACTAATTCACAACTAATCCTCTTTGGGTTCCGGAGTAGCGTGCTACGAGCCAGAAAGAGCTTCAACGCCTCATCAGAGGTAGTAAGCGCTTTATAAATGCAATTACAAGTACAATTACTCAGATTAAGCATCTGCTGTGAAAGCTTCGAGATCAAACATGCAGGCACTAAGAATTCTGGCAGGACTACCTTAACCTTACAACCATCGGCTGGTCAGTAAAAAACTGGATATTTTACAATTCTAACAACAAGGAATGGGTCAACAGGCAATTCTGTTTGTTGTGTAGGGTATTGAGATAAAAACTATAGCTGTGAACGTGATTAAATCATTACATCAACTGTCATAATTTTTTATATTCTGCTGATTACTGAACTTGGGGCCATTGTTATCTAGACCTTCTAATATCACTCAAGCATATTCAGAAAGCATGCAAAAGCTTACAATCCATCTAATAGATCTCTAAATGATTTTGATCTGCAATTTCCCTGTGCAAAGACTGTGACAATACTGATATTAAAGTCAAACAGGTTATGTCAGTCATCGACATGGCATTCTGGTGAGACAGAATAAAACTGTGCGTACCAGAGTAAACCATAGGTTTCACACACGTTATAGTTAGGAATTAGCATTTAAAAAACCTTGCAAATTCACTGAAAAAAACATAGGTTTCACACATGTTATAGTTAGCTGGACATTTCACTCATTCAAAACCTTTGAAATTCCCCCGTTATAGTTAGTTCAGCTAACTATAACTCGCGCGACCGCAATGCACTGCTGATGATGTCACATATTACATCACTCATGACATGGTCAGTGACATAACTGATGACATCACTGATGACATCTCAAATGACATCACTGATGACATCACTGATGACATCATCCAGTGAATGTGTATCTTTCTGAAAAATACATATTTTTTATATATGTATATCTAAAGGTTGATGGAAGAATAAATAGGTAAATAAGTGTCTAAATGGATGTTTTTTTGTGTCAAATTGATTGGTTAACAGACTTATTAAGTGTATCTTAGTGAATACATATATTAGCGAGTAATGTTTAAATATTTAAATATCTGTATCTCTGTCTCACTTTGTGTATAAGTGGCTGCATGGGTTGGTGAGTAGCTACATGAGTGTGTATATGGGTTATTAGTTGTTTTTTTGAGTATCAGTATGAGTGTCTGTATGGTTCGGTGGGGGATATTACTTAGCGCACAGATGCATGAATGAGTGACTCACTGTTTGTATGTGTCTTGAAGACAGCATGTGTGCAAGACTGTATGGGTGGATGATTGTGTGTATGGGTGGGTTAGTGAGTGAATGACTGTCTCAATAGTGTATTCATGAGTAACTACATATGTTTTAAACTAGTATATGTGAGTATTGATGTATATAATTGAGTATATGTGAGAGTGAGAGTTTGGAAGAGTACCTGTATAAATAAGTATGTGTTTTTATAATTGATTGCTTAAGAGAGTAAATATGTGTACGTTTCTGTAGAAGTAAGTGTAGTTGTGTGTATATAGCAGTATAATCAAGTAAATGGATTTTTGATAGTTTATTTGCATGTGTGAATATGTGTGTGAGTAACTATATGGATGAGTATTAGTGTGTAACATGATGTATAGGTGTATGAGTACATATGATGAGTGAGTACATGTATGAGTGACTATATAGAACTGTTGGTGAATGAGTGGATGTGTATGTAGATGTTGGAATTACCTAATAGGTTGTTGTAATTGGTATTGGTATCTCGATTTTTTTCAAAATTGTAGTTTCCATTTTTGAATGTGTGTATCAAAGGTTATATTAGGGTGAGAGAAGGTCCGCCACTCTTTCACAAGGATGATGTCATCAGTGATGTCATCAGTGATGTCATTTGAGATGTCATCAGTGATGTCATGAGTGATATCACTGACCATGTCATGAGTGATGTAATATGTGACGTCATCACCAGTGCATTGCGGTCGCGCGAGTTATAGTTAGCTGAACTAACTATAACGGGGGAATTTCAAAGGTTTTGTATGAGTGAAATGTCCAGCTAACTATAACATGTGTGAAACTTATGGTTTTTTCAGTGAATTTGCAAGGTTTTTTATATGCTAATTCCTAACTTTAAAGTGTGTGAAACCTATGGTTTTTTCAGTGAATTTAGAAGGTTTTTTAAATGCTAATTCCTAACTATAACATGTGTGAAACCTATGGTTTTTTCAGTGAATTTCTAAGGTTTTTTAAATGCTAATTCCTAAATATAACGTTTGTGAAACCTATGGTTTTTTAAGTGAATATAAATATATATACATTTTAAATATATACATACTCAATGAACACAACAGCTCTTTTTAGAGCCAACCAACATCTAAACACTCAAACTTGTTATTTATCTGTATGTTTTTTGGGGGGGGGGGTTCTGACGGGCGCGCAACGTGCGCGCACCTCGTGATTTTTAAAAAAAAAATTTTTTTGCCCTTTGGGGTCCTTCAGGGACCCCCCTGAGAAGGCCTAGGGGTCAGGGAGTCTCTACCCTGCCCCTTTTCACATTCTCCACTTTTGTTTTTGATTCACTTCTGCCTCAAGGGTGCGTGCAACGTGCGTGCACCTCGCAATTTCTTTTTATTAAAAAAATGGGGGTTTTGCCCTTCGGGGTCCTTCAGGGACCCCATGAGAAGGCCTAGAGGGTCAGGGAGTCTCTACCCTACCCCCTTTTCACGTTCTCCCCTTTTGTTTTTGACTCACTTTAGCCTCGAGGGTGCGTACAACGTGCGCGCACCTCGCAATTTTTTTTAATGGTTTTTTTGCCCTTCGGGGTCCTTTGGGGACCCCATGAGAAGGCCTAGGGGGTCACGGAGTCTCTTCCCTGCCTCCTTTTCACGTTTTTAAAAGCTTTTACGAAAATCGGGTAAAACTTCATTTACATGCGACGGGCGCGCAACGTGCGGGCCCACGTGCGTGCCATGTGACTTGAAGACAACACTTTTGATTGGTTTATAGTAGTTTCTTTTCCAAATCTTCAAAAACCCCACCCACTTCCCTCACAACCTGTTTCACTTCTTTGAGAGGAGCACCTTCTGGATTTTTCTCCCACATTTCAAAATGGCAGAACAGCAGCCACAGGATTCTTCTGACTCAGAAGTCGACTACTTACCAGAACAACAAAAAGTAAGGAAGACAAAAGAGTCATTCATTTGGAGATTTTTTTCATACCCTGAAGGGCAAAAAAAAGTGAATGTCCCAAAGGTGACTTGTAACATCTGTGGATCTGTTCTATCAAGAGGAGATCCCACCAAGCACTACTCCTTCAGCATCCACACAATGATACGGCATCTAAAGAACGTCCATCCGAACAATTATGCTCGAGCTTCAACTCAGCATTTGAGGGACAATCCTCCACCTGCTGTCCCTAGTACGTCTTCATCATTACCATCTCCATCCACAAGAGCGCTTGACATCCGGCCGCATTTTGCAAAAGTGCACATTAGATGCAATTTCTGCAATGAGATATTGTGCTGTGGAGAGAAGAGTGTGGACTTAATAGAGATGAAGATTAGAAAGCACACATGCCGCAGAACTTAATTTTTTTTTATTTTTTTGTTCCTGCGGAACAGTTTTTCGTTATCTGTTTATGTTTTTTGTTACAAAAAAACAAAAAAATATATACAACTGTATAAAAAAGAAAAAAAAATTAAAACAAAAAAGACAAAAAAAAGTAATTTTCAGAACTTACTTCACTTCTCCAAGAAGAGCTATATCTCTTATATACTGTGTCATACTTTTTTTGAATGAATGTGTAGTGTATAAATGAATGACTGAAATGACTGAGTGAAAAGGAGGAAAGGATTGATGGAATGAGTGAGGAAAGGGTAGGATGGTGAGTGAGGAAAGGGGAGTCAAGGAGTGACTGAAACAAGGGGACTAAGGGTAGGGGAGTGAGGTAAGGGGAGAGAAAGAGTAAGGAAAGGAAAGTGAGGGAGGAGGAGTGAGAAAAGGGGAGCAGGGGACGGAGACAGGGAAGGGGAGTAAGAGATGGAGAGGGAGAAGTAGAGCAGAGTAAAGGGAGTGAAGGTAAGAGAATTGGAGTGACGGTGAGTGAAGGGGTATGAGGATGAGAAAAGGGGAGTAAGGGAAAGTGAGAGATGGGGAGTGAGGGAGAGAGAAGTGGAGTGAGGGGATGGAGGGAGTTAGTAAAGGGAAGTGAGAGAAGGGGAGTAAGGAATGGAGTAAGAGAAGGAGACCAAGTCGGAGTGAGGAAAAGGGAACGGGAAAGTGAAAGGGTGAAAAATACAGACAGGAGGAAGTGGGAGTGACGGTGAGTGAAGGGCAGTGACAGTTAGAGAAGGGGTATGAGGGTGAGGGAAGGGGAATGAGGGAGAAGGAAGAAAATTAAGAGAGAGGGAAAGTGAGTGAGAGAGAGAAGAGGAGTGATAGAAAAAGAGAGGAAAGAAAATTAAGGGTAAAGGAAAGAGAGGAAGAGAGAGAAAGAGAGGGAGAGCAAGGAACTAAGCAGGAGTGAGGCAGTTAGAGTGAGTGAGACAGAGGGAGTCAGGGAGAGAAACATGGATGAAAAAAAGTGAGTGATGGAGTGAACGAAGGGGAGTATGTGAGATGGAGTGAGGGAGTGACGAAAGAGGAGTAAAGGAAGGAGAGTGAGGGAAGGGGAGTGAGAGAAGCAGAGTGAGGGGGAGTGAGGAAAAGGGAGCGGGAAAGACAGGAAAGGTGAGGGAGAGAGAGAGAGTGAGAGAGAAAGAGAGAGAGAGCGAGTGACTGAGAGGGAGTAAGGCAGTTACACTAAGTGAGACAGAGGGAGAGAGAAATGGAGTGAAGGAGAGTGCGGGACTAAAGGAATGGGAGTTAGCAAAAGTGAATGAGGAAAGGGAAGTAAGGAAAGGGGAGTGACAGATGGAATAAGGGAAAGAGAGTGAGGGGGAGTGAGGGAATGGGAGCAGAAGAAAGGGAATGAGAGTAAAGCACAGAGAGGAGAATATGAAGTAGGAGAAGATGAGTGAGATTGAGTGAAGGGCAGTGACAGTGAGGGAAGGGATATGAGGGTAAGGGAAGGGGAGTGAGGGAAAAAGAAGCATATTAAGAGAGAGCAAAAAGTAGTGAGTGAGAGAGAATAATTTATGGAAAGAGAGAGGAAAGAAAAGGAAGATTTGTGGAGAGAGAGGGAGAGTGAGGGACTGTGAGAGAGTGAGGCAGTTATAATGACTGAGACAGAGGAATAGACTTAGAGATGGATGGAGGAAAGGGGAGTGAGGGAGGGAATAAAGGAAGGGGAGTGAGCAAAAGGAAGTGAGGGAATAAGAGAAGGGGAGTGACTGAAAGTGAGTGAGGGATGGTGTGAAGGAAAGAGAGTGAGGGGGAGAGAGAAAAGAGTGAGGGATAAAGCAAAAGAAGGGTAGTGATGGAGGAAGAAAGAAAAGAGAAGTGAGGGTCACAGAGAGGAAGGAGGGAGCAGGAGAAGGTAAGTGAGGGCAAGGGAAAGGGTACTGATGGTGAGAGAAGGAGTGTAAAGGTGACTTAATGGGAGTAACGAGAGTGAGGGAAGGAGAGTAACATGAGCAAAGGAAGTGGAGTAAGAGACAAAGTGAAGATAGTGAAAAAGGTTAAGAGAAGTAAGAGAGTGATGAGAAAGTATTTTTTGTTTCTCATACTCACCTTATAAGTAATGAAAAGATAATAATCTATTTTTAAGAAATGTAGTATCTGCAGAAGAGAAGAAAAAATTGAGTTATAATATATATATTTCGCAATACAAAATATCTGTACAATATGTTATGTACGTTATTTTGCTGTTCTCAGAATATATTGGATTTCACTGAAAACAGTGAGTTCAATAGTACTCATCATATAACAGCGGGCAAAAAAAAGTCAATCAATAAGATTGTCTTTAAAAAACCCATTCAACATTTTCATTAAGAATGTAACAATTAGAAAAAACATATCTTAAATGTCTTTTTCGAACAGAAATTTTTTACGTAAGTAAGGGATATCACCAACAATCACAAAGTAACAAAACATTATTACTTCTTTCTTATACACTCTAAATAAAGTAATGTACAAACATATGCTAACAACATTTACCCGAAATAGTAATTTTTTGTTTCACATATCACTCCTCATGACCAAATAGAATGTGTGAAATCCTTAGTTTGGAAGTTACTTAATAGTACTCTTAAGCGTCCGTTTCCCAACCTTCTGAATCAAAAGCACCAACATCTTTTGTACCATCTAACAATGGTTATACCTTCACCCGATGCTATTTATCATGTACATAGAACCTTAAACAACTAGCATGCTATCAGAACCTCAACATCATCTGGTATGCCGATCACACTCTGCTCATCCTTTATCTTACCAAGGAGCTGTATACCATTAAAAGAAACCTCTACAAGGGAATACAAAATGTCAGCAACATCTCCAACAACTACAACAAATCTAAAACACCTCTGCCTCACTGATGATCAACATCTCCTGTGATAGCCACATCACCCACTATCTGATACACTTACACTACCTCTATGTCAACTACAAGAATTTTTTGAACCTCATCACCCTCACTCACAGAGTACTTTTCAACACCAGGCTACCCTTTCTTAACAGCAGTAATTTTCCCAGGCCAATTATTTTCCCTAAAATTTGAGTTGTAAAAACACTAGGTAAGAATTTGGTAAGTCATAAGGCAAACGTTGTTTAAAAATCAATTGAGTATCATTACAATGAGTCCAGCCTTTTGTACATTTTAAATAAGCTGTGTAATGTCCTGATGCTGTAGAAGGACCATCATGGAAAATAATTGCTACAGTTACAAAAGTTTTTCCTGATATTGATAGTTGAGAAGCCACAACATTTTTTATTAAAGTTGTCAGTTTTCTTCCATCAGGTCTGCATCGTTGCAGCATTAAAATTACATACTGTCCATATCTTTGTATAAATAATGTAGATACCATTTGTGAGTTACATTGGGTACAGACCATGTTTTGATTTGCTTCTCTAACTAGATTATTAAAAGACACTGATTTGCAGTCTGGTAAAGTCAAATATATAAATCTTTCAGTGTCTATTTCAGTACTTCTTGAAAACGAACAATTGTCACAGTCAGGTTGCCATTTATAAGAAAAGCCAAAAAGATTTTCAATATCTATACCTTCATCTTGCAATACAACAAGCCTATACATTAGAAATTCCTGACAATCTTGCTGAATATTCTGTGAAAATTGATTTAAACCAGAACATATGTCTAAAACATTTCGAATATCAGAAACACTTTCTATTTTAGTTTAATCAATTCCACATTTCTCAAACACAGAATTCAACACACAACAAAATCTTTTGTCCCGATTTTCAACAATTTGTTGTAGTAAAGTTTCAAGAAAAAAAAAAACATTATTCACTACATTAGCATAGCAGTTGACACCAGAACTGTTTTCAAACTGAAAACAAACAACCTCTTCAATAGAATCCTTTTTCTTTTTGCTTACTATCACTGGTTCATCTAGTTTTTTTCTTTTCTCTGCAACCTCGCTACAGTTTTTCTCATATCTTCTTTTTCGGCTTACCACACGCTTTTCAAGTACTGGATATTGAGGTAAATTGGGAGCATGTTCTCTTCTTAACCTATTATACTGTTTTACACAATTTACATCTGCACTAATCTTTGTGTCATCAAAATCAATCAGGTACAATCCAGATAAAGTTCTGACTCGAGATAAAGCAACATATGCCATACCCTCTTTAAACACAGTACTTCCAATATTCACCAAAGCACTATCTACACTTAAACCTTGAGATTTATGAATAGTCACCGCATATGCCAAACAAACAGGAAACTCTTTTCGGCGGACATATAAATCTTTTACAAGCAAAAATCGAGCTGAACAACAACTCAATTGTTGTACTTCTTCAATTTCATCAAATTTGATTTTCAAAAATTCAATGTCATCTCTATTTGGGTAATTCACAAAATCAACAACATTACCCATTGCTCCATTTACTAAACCTCTTTCCACATGTAAATTACATCGTAAAATTATCCGACAATTTATACATGCATATAGATTCTTTTCTAAACCAACAGTTTTAGATATTGATTTTTCTAAAGAATCCAATTTTGACTTCAACTTTTCTGACAAAATAATAGTAGCTCCTTCATGCTCTATTCTATCAATAGTAGCAGTAGTAAGAATGTATTGTATAGTTAATAAAAACCATTACAAAAGTAAAAGTGCATTAGTTTAAAATTGGTCAGTATACATGCCTGTTTAAAAAACATTAATAAATATTTATATTCGTAGAATGTCAGATATGAAATTATTACTGAACTACATTATACGGTTTCATATTCGTTCTATACAAAAATAGCTCTTTTTTCAGAAGCTTAATGTCAATTTACATCGATCCATTTGCTGGTGTAAAACGGATCACACAGCTCTTCCTTCTCAAGATCGAAGTTGATTTAGGTCGATCTACTGCGAGTTATGTGAGTGGCGTAAGACGGCAGGTGCGATTACTTGCGTGAAAGTAACAAAAGTTCTTATAGCCTCTTTACGTTACGTCTTGATCTGAATTTTTATGACCCTTTAAAATGACACCTCTTTTGCTCTCAAAGTTCATAACAAACTTGACTGATCTGCAGATAAATTGTGGATCCGCTGTACACAGAACTTGTATGATGGCAGTTCGACAAGTACGTATTCCATAGTCATTACATTTTGCCTTTAACCAGCGCCGTCGTTCCTGGTCCAGTGTAGGACAGATGCAAAATAGGTGGATAAGGTCTTGTTTTGTGGCACCACATAAGTCACACTCCTTGGTGTCCGGTTTCATCCAAGCTGGTTGATCTGCATTTGTTGGCAGGTTTCCCATCCTTAAACTAAGGTATTTCAGTTTGACAAATGATGAAAATTATAACCCGAAATAGACTGCGGGTTTGAGCAAATTGTATGATTGAATTATCATCCAGGCATGTGCGCGGTGACTAAAGATTGACTTGTCGTTAATCAGCGAATGCCTGTTTGCCGCCTTTTTAATTACTTGTTTGAACAATGATACCGGTAGCTTAGTTTGCCACAATGATGCAAGTTCGGTGGCCTCAAGAGACAGGTTTAGAAACTTGGTGTACTCTGAATTGGGACTATTTTGCATTGCCTCCCTCGTAGCAGAATTGATCTCTGTTTGCCTGTTCATCCAGATATCATACCAGAACTTAATGGTCTCATACTTTTTTTGCAGATCTTGAGATTGCAGGCCAAACTCAAGTCGGACCTGTGCAGGAGAGGCATTGCACGGTAAACTGAATATACGCTTGTAGACTTTGGTTTGAATCTTGTCTAAAAGCTGTGCACTTCTCCCATGGTGTAACACACTGCCATAGGCTATTGTAGGGCGTAGCTTGGCCTTGATGACAGTCAGAAGTGGATTAAACAGAGGGCCTTTTAACTGCTTGGAAATACTGTTGAATGCATGTAACAGTGCTATTCCCTTTTTTTCGAAGGCCTCAAAGTGCAAGGAAATATTAAGGCATCTGTCCAGTTGTATTCCCAAGTACTTATAGGTATCCGCTACCTCCAGTTTCTTGTTATCTATGACAAAAAGTGGCAAGGCTTTGCGTTGGCGAGTTATCAATAGCTTCCAGTTTTATAATTTCTTGATTTTCTAACTTTCAGCATTTTTTCATTGAATATTGAACATTCTTGCAGAGTTGGCATCAAGCATATCACTGATTTCTTTTCTGCAATTTTTCTATATATATTCTATGGGAGAATATTTTCATTTGGAAACAAATTTGTAAGTAATCATGCCTGTAAAGCTTCTTTGCCGTGTTCACTCACTTTTCCAATTCTTATATCTTCAAGAATACTTTTATAATCATTATAATTTTATAATTTGTAATGAGTTCTGAATATTCGAAATATGACCAAATATTAACATTTCCAATGCTTCCAAGGAACTTTCTGGTATCTTCATGTGTAACTGTTTTAAATACTGGCTGTCCTTTCACAGGAATTAGTTGTAGTAGATCTCCATAAACTATGATGTGTTTGCCTCCAAATAACACACCATACTCTGTTTTAAGGATTTGTTGCATTCGTAAATGCACAAAGGCAAGCATTAAAGTTGATACCATGCTTACCTCATAAATAATGAGAAGTTTCATTTTTTTTAAGACTCTAGAAACTTCACAACAAGCTTCTCCAGATAGCTTGTGGTATTCTAATTTATTTTCATGCTCTACTGGCAGCATCAATAAACGATGTAAATTAATCCCTTTAATGTTATGTGCTGCCAACTCAGTTGGAGCAGTAACAACACAAGAGAGTGACGACTCAGTTCTTTTCTGTAGATAAGTTGCAATTGCTTCAATTAGAAAACTTTTCCAGTTTCTGCTTCTCCACCCACGTACAGTCGGACAGGTTTAAATGACGTACATGAGCACTCTTTTTTCTCGTGATATAAACCATGCTCAATCTGTTCTGTCACTTGATCGTATATTTGTTTTTGCTCAGCATTTAGTTGTTTTTCCAATTCTTCTAAGTTTATTACATCCTCTTGAGCTTGATGCATTGCTGTTTCCACCTCATCCATGGCAGTTGCTGCTTAATTTTGAATAATTGGTTCTCGTAGTGGATCCTGACTCAACGAAGGAGAACTTTGACTGTCTTGAGAACTGTCTCTAGCAATCTCTGCTGCAATTGTAGCTTCTTGCTGTATTTCGTTGTTCAACATTTTCAGATAATCAGTAAAAGCAGGACATTCTATAGTATTTTTAGTTGCGTTGAATGAATCTTCATAACTGTCAAAATCTCCAAGTAGTTCCTGTTCTGTTCGCCATGGCTTGAAGAGTTGCAAAAGAGCTAAATAGTAAAATTCCCTTTTGTCAGCAGTTTTCGGTGATTAATCAAATGTCCTTTACTTTGTTTCCCTAAACATCCTTCAGATCCAATCACAGCATATACTCCTTTATTGATATCTTCTGTAATATTCCTCTTAAAAGTATAGCTTTGCAGTACTTCATAGAGACAAACGTTCTCAAGATGATTACTTCTATTTGGATAGTATGTATCCAACATATTTGTCTTCAAAATATCTGTACTGTCTGGTTCTCTCTCTGCTAAATATTCAATTTCTTGTACAGAATTCAAAACTCAGTTTCGTGTTCTTGCAAGACCTAAACTCACCCAAATGATTGGTCTAGATTTGGAGTATGGACTTGCAGATTATAAACGATCTGAACATTCATATGCTCCAATTGCTCGTTGAGACAACATCTTCAAACTGTAGCTGTTCAATTTGTTACTTAGGCTCTATTCATGAGAAATTTCTTCCCACATTTCCTTTAGTTCCGTCTTTTCAGATTTAGTAATGTAAGACGTTACATATCGAGCCACAGCAATGGAGTTGTCTGCAACATATTGAATATCGATGTTAGCATTCCACATGGACAAAATGACTCGGTTATAGTCATTTATGTATTTTGACTCTTCATTTCTTTTTAAGTTATAGGTATTTTTCGGTGATTTTCTTGTGACAGTATGTCGCAAAGATGACATAAAATTGTTCATTCTTCCTTTTGATAATACTGGACGTGGAAATGCAAATCGACATTTTGTGTATAACTTATCCTTAGATTTGTACTTTCGACGACAGTATTTTCCATAACGATGGGTTTGAAACCGTAATACTTGATGTCTTAAATTCTTTTCTACTGTACTTTTGGGTACAGCACATGTAGAATATTATTCAATAAACTCATCACTGTGTCATCTGAATCTGATCCAAATTTGGGGGCATCTTTGATCCATGGCAGCATATATATGTGAGGAGCACCTCTTGCTTGATACTCCTTTCTCAAAAAGAAATCCAGAACCCCTCCAAGAGGAGGATTTTTTTTGTTTGTGATAAAAGACATTATAGCTTCAAATCTATGATTGAAATACCTGCATACATTAACTGGATCCAAAGAGCACAGTTCTCCAGGTGTCTTGTATTCTATATTTTCTATGTTAGCATTTGCCTCTCGAAGAAATTGAAGTAAATCTTCCCAAGCATACTCTGCACAGCTTAGAGTAAGGAACCATGTAGGAGTTCCTAAGTTTCTTAGCATACATTTCAATTCCCCATGACGACAGTACCAATACTCATTAGTACCACGCTGACATACCATGAGATTAATTAGCTGAGATTCCAAAATAGTATCTTTCTGTTGGACTTTATCCATAAAGTCCTTTGCCGAAACATTTTGCAAATGTACTCCACTTTTTAGTATATGGTTCACTGCATAAGAAAGTCCAGACAAGTCACTCTCTATCAGAAGATGAAACAAATATGGAATACATTGGCAAAACCTTGGATCTTCTGCATATAATCTTGAAGTCCGGTATTCAGATGCAGGAATCTGCACAGGTCGTTCATCATATCATCCACCTTTGCCTGTTGGAAATAACTGAGGGAAGCAACGAGCTTCCAAGCTTTCTTCCCATACACTAATGGGACTTCCTTTTGCTTCTTTCATTTGAAATAACTCAATAGTATTTCCCATCACTTCTTTGGAGTGAAGTGGATGCACACTATAATGTTCATGAATTTGGACACATTAACTTTTTCCATTTGTGCAGTTGTGGTAAATAAATAAATAATACCCTATTTTTGACTAGGCCTATAGCATAACAGATAGCTCAATAAATAAGAGTCAAGATTCGAGGTAGTAGGAGTTTCTGCAGGTTTATTACAGCATAAGGACAGGATCAGGACAACCTGCATAGAACGGGGATAACAGGGCCCAGCAGGACAACTGGGGCCCAGCAGCTGCCGGGGCTTGATCTGGAATGAGCGCGCTAACTTTTAATAACAATACATCGACTTATATACATAGCGCAAACACATAGCATTACATTGCAGTAGGCGTAGCAGTGGGTGGAGCAGAGGGCATGACGCGTAGCAGTCGCGAAAGATAACAGTAAAAAGAGATGTAACTGGGAGTATACATAGACATGTGATGCAAACGTAACAGAATATGTCATGAATGGGCGGAAACATAGGAGGGGGCTACCTAAGGAGCCGGGACCTCTAACCTAATGGTGCGCGAAAACTGGCAATGACGTATTACTAGGAGAAGCTGGGGGCTACGAACTCTGTGCTAGGAGCAGAGACTAGAGTCTGGAGGGTCGGAGCGACATGTACCTAAACCCTATCTAGTATCTGATGTTTAGGGAACATGTTGATATAAACTAAAAGTCATGAGGGGAAAAGCTAACTTGATTCTAAGACTGGACCATGCATTATTTCTACATGTAGTGCGTGATGAGGAATATTAAATGACCAGTAAATGCAGTATTTCTCTAACGTGGAGCCGAATAGGCTAGACAATGACGGAAACTATTGATGCAGTTCAGTAGCTTAGAAATGCAGAGAAGGAGGACTGAACTGATAACTGGAATCATAACATACTTTTGGCAGACTCAGAGGCAGAGCCAAGCTGCACCGGGCACTGCGAGGCAGGAAGTAAGTGAAGGGTCGAGGATACAGGTGGGGGCTGTATCGCTCCTTAACGAGGCTTTCAGGAGACAGGAGCTGAATCTGATGTCCGGGCCCTTTTGAGGCCTAGAAACGGGGACTTTATAATGGAATAACGTGCACACTGGGAAACGTGGCAACGTAACTTTACATAGGCCTGATATTCGTAGTATTCACGAGGACTGGGAAAGGACATACCAGAGGTGGACACAACTGTAATTGCGTCTTTAATCGGACATGGGGAATAACATATGCATATTGGTCATGCACACATAACATATGATGGATGAGGCGTAGGGACACAGAACATGGCAAAATTTACTTTTCCACATTCCCTCCTTGTCACTACGTTTCCATCAGGAAACATCAATTTTCATGATACCATCTATCATTTCATACAGTACCATTTGCTCGTCTCGAATTGTCTTGGAACGGGATTTAGAACGGGGCTTGGGACTAGGAATACAAGAGGTAGCACACATGCTGCAAATCGCAGGGCCACATTGTATACAGAGGCAGCAGCTAAATATGATCGCTACTGCAATGCCTAAAAAGGACAGGACTTTCCATCCCCATGCGGAAATTATATTCCAGAACCAACCGGACCATGTCCAGGTGCCTGGGTCTTGATGTAACAGATGGGCAATTTTATGGAGTCTGGTTATAGCTGAATAAACAGACGGCGCGTTATTTGGAATGAAAATGCAGCAACTAGATCCGAGAACTCTACAGGCCCCGCCCCTATCGGCCAGTATGACGTCAAGGACGAGACGATTCTGTAAAACGACAATTCTCATAAAGGATTGCTCTTCAGTTAAGTTACCTAGAGCGGAGGCAGTCTCATCTACTACTGCTTCAAGGGTTCTTGTTAACCTACGGATTAGCTTACTATTTACAACTGTACCTAAATAAGGGAAGACACCTTTATCTATATCAATGAATTGCTCTGCGGCAGTTTCAGTATAATCGACAATCGGGAGATTTCTCTTGTGTCTAGTGTGTACTAGATGTGTGTTTCTATGATAGTCAGGTGGGGCTAGAAAAACAGGTGGCAGTAGGAAAGCAATGTAACAGGTTCCCTCCCAATCGAGGGGCAGACGGACATATGCGGTTTGACCACAAACAAAATAAGAATGACGTGAAGCTTTAAAAATAGATTTCCCACTGTCACTATACTTGATAACAGTAGTACATTCACTATGTCCTACATGTACAGAACCATAACTACGGACACATAATTCGCCTTTGACAGGTAGTACTGAAATAGCAGGTAAGTCTGGAGTAGTATCAGACTGAACATTCAGGACCATGAAATTCGACGAATAATTACCTAAATTATAAACTTCATTTTCTAGATCTAAACCTGTTCTGTGGGGGAGACCTTGCTTGTCTGGGAAACATGTACTGTTAAGAAAAGACATATCTGTTGAGGATGACGTTAGCGTGGACCATGCTCCACACGAACCATTATGTGAGAATGGATAAGGAAAGAGTGGCAGAACTCCCTTCGGTGTCTGGAAAGGGGGGAGTCGACCACACACCCAACAATTAGTGGCATTGCTGGTCTGGTGTGAATAATGTAACATACGGATAAATGTGTTGTTGCGCATAGCAAGGCGGTAAGAATATTCGTGAGGAGGCAGATCACTAAACGTGTGCTCTACTGTAGCATTAGCAGACATATTAGCATGAGGAACTGGAAAATACAGGAAAAATGCGTAGCTGGTGCAGGAAATCAAAATGCTGATGAATAGTACGAAACTCAGAAAAACGATACATTTGAGTGAACTTTGACTGACTCTCTCACTATGGGGGTCTATTTTATACATGTCAGAAACAATCTAACCGTTTCACCTAGGGGAGGACTTATACAATCAAACTGACTGACTTATTTTACTAGACCTGAGCTTTAACTTATACTCCTGTTGCGGAGTTTTCTCTAACAAGGGAGGGGTTGTAATAATGTCTTTTGCGGGACAGTCCTTTAAAACAATGTCTTGACAGTTTTTGAAATCTTGGGAATCCTTGGAAATGTTCTTGGAAATGTTTTTAGAAACGGGTTTCAATCCATTGAAAAGTTTTACATGAGAAAGATGGACCCACCCCTTCCTGCCTTCCAACTTGACGGCAGTACGGGTGGTCAAGAGGACCTGACGTGGCTCCTTCCAACGTGGTTCCAGCGGACTTGATCTGTCAAAATTTCTGATCATCACCAAGGAGCCTGGAACGATCTTGTGCGGTGCCACCTCGGTATTGTCTGGAAATGCGGCGGCAACCTGTGAACGACATGAGTTGAGGGCAGACATCAAGGAAGCTAGGTAATCTGTCAGCATATTACATGAAACATCGGTAATACTTCGGGGTCTAGGAGTACCCCACATATTAGGGGGGCGGCCGAATACGACCTCATACGGGGACAGACCTGATCTAGAATGTGCGACCATGCGCATATAAAACAAAGCGACTGGCAGAGCTACTAGCCAGTCCACACCCTTGTCTTTACATATTTTAGCAATTCGGATTTTCAGAGTCTGATTATGTCTCTCAACGAGACCGGCTGCTTCAGGATGGCGTACACAATGAAACTTCCACTGGTACCCTAACAACAGGGAAACGTGCTTCATGAGTTCAGATGAGAATGGCTGACCGTTATCAGAATATACGACTCTAGGGAGTCCGTATCTAGGGAAAAACTCACGAACCAACTGCTTGGCAGTGGTCGCGGCTGTGTAATCGGGGACTGGATATGCCTCTGTCCACCTGGACAAAGCGCATACAACTACAAGGACATACTTGAAACCTCGACATCGCTCCATCTGAATATAATCCATCTGGAGGACCTCAAAAGGGTGGTCAGGGGGCTGGAAACCACCTTGTTCCACCGGGACACTTTTACCTGGATTAAACTGACAACATATCATACAGGTACGGACTTTCTGCTTGGCTGCAGCTCGTAAATGCTTGTTAAACCAAATGTTCTGGATACTATCTAACATAGCTTTTTCTCCTAAATGTGCTGGACTATGTGCGGTATTGATAATGACTTGAACCATAGAGTCGGGGAGAAACCATGTGGCTCTACCCTTCGTTAACCATCCTTGATCTGTCTGGACCCCTCCTTGTTCAGACCATTTCTTGACTTCATCGGGAGTAGCATGTAACTGGATATCTATGACGTCTTGAGTAGGGTCCTTAACTGTCATGCATGTAGTCGGATCTGGAGTATGTGTCTGATTAACTGGAATGTCTGGAGTCTGTGCTGTAAGCTTGGCTGTGCGATCTGCTAGATCATTACCTTGGGAAATAATGTCAATAATTTTCGTATGTGCTTTGCATTTCATGATGGCGATAGATGTCGGTAAATGTATGGCATCTAACAGGGCTTGAATAAGGAGACCATGCTGAATCTTGGTTCCATGAGAAGTCATAAAACCTCTCTCCTGCCAGAGCACTCCGAAGTCGTGTACAACTCCGAATGCGTAACGTGAATCTGTGTAAACATTAACTTTCAGGTTCTTGGCGTGTATACAGGCTTGTGTCAGAGCGACTAGCTCTGCTGCTTGAGCGGACAGGGTATCAATACGGTGTGTTTCAATAACTTCGGTGTCAGTAGTCACGGCATACGCGGCGACTAGTTCTCCTGTACTAGTTCTCATACATGAACCATCCACATAAAGTGTCAGGTCAGGATCTGGTAACGGAATATCTGTCAGGTCTTGTCTTGGCTTTGTCGTAATATTAACTACTTCCACACAGTCATGTGGGTCAGGATTTGAACTAACTGATGGTAACAGTGTAGCAGGATTCAGGACGTTGCAGCGTCTAATTTCTATGTGTGGCTGGAACAGTGTCAATTCATAACCTGTTAAACGTGCAATTGTTAAGTGCTGAGTTTGTGTTCGGTTTAAAAGAACTTCCACGGAATGTGGGACTTGTACTGTCAGGGAATGTCCTAAAACTATGGAATCACTTTGTCTGATAGCTAGTGCTGTGGCTGCAACTGACTTGAGGCACGCAGGCAACGCCTGGGCGACTGGATCTAGTGTGCTCGAAAAATAAGCACAGGGCTTGTATTGTCCTGCTTGATCTTGTGTAAGAACAGATAATGCTGTACCTTCGCGTTCAGTAACGAAAAGTGTAAAAGGCTTACTGTAGTTCGGTGTAGCTAGAACTGGAGCTTGGCATAGGGCTTTCTTTAACTCGTTGAAACTAAGTGTATGTTCAGATGTCCAAGGGAGGACAGTCGATACGGCTGCCTCCTGTGTCGTTAACTGTATCAGTGGCTTGGCTAGAAATGCATACTGGGGAATCCATTGTCTACAATAAGAAGTAAGGCCGATAAAGGCACGTACCTCCTTCTGGGTTCTGGGCTGGGGAAGACTCGCTATTAACTGGATACGGTCTGGTGTCAACTGCCTACCCCTCTTGGACAGCAAGTGTCCTAAGTATACCACTTGCTGGACACAGAATTGAAGCTTCGAAGGTGACACCTTGTGCCCCATCTCGGCTAGAAAATACAGGACTGTAAGTGATGCTCGCTCGCAAGCACGTTCAGAACGGGCTGTGATCAGTAGATCATCGACATACTGGAGCAGGGCAGTGTCAGTTGGCATGTGAATGTTGTCTAGTTGTCTCTTGAGTGCTTGACTGTAAATACTAGGGCTTTCTGTGAAACCTTGAGGAGCGCGTGTAAACATATAGCTCCTTCCATTTAAACAAAATCCGAAAAGAAACTGGCTGTCTGGATGAATTGGAACACTAAAAAATGCATTCTTGAGGTCTATGACAGTGAAGAACGTGGCTTCAGAATCAATGGCTGTTAATAGGGAAGAGATATCTGGAACAACTGGGTACTGAGGAATAATACATTTGTTAAGCTCTCGTAAATCAATCACTAATCGATATACTGGGGGTGCATTTGGATCAGTACGTTTCATGACTGGAATGATCGGAGAATTACATATATTGGAGTCAGTTTCTACAACTACTCCTTGAGCCATGAGCTCGTCAATAATTTTGGATAAGGCTGCTACAGCCTCGGGTGGCAATCTGTACTGTCTGATTCGGGGTAACACTACACCTGGCTTGAGAGTCACACGATAGGGTGTGATTTGCATGTAACCTACATCAGTTGGACCTTGCGCCCATAAATGCTGTGGAACATTAGACAATCTTGAATCAAAATCTCGTAGTACATAGTGACCCTTAAAGTCACGTAGGAACAATCGTATTCCTTATGGGGAGCAGCAAATAACTGCACCTAATTCTTTCAGTGTCTTAATGCCTAATAGATTTTCTGGACATGACTTAGTAAGTAACAGATCAGTAGTACGGGACAATGGACCTACTTCTAGAGTAACTGGCTTTGATATCTCGTTAACTATTGGCTTTCCTGAAAATCCAAGGGAAACATTTCTTGAGCCTGAGAGCGGAGCCCCTGGAACTTCGGCATAACTAATTGTGGTCCTACTTGCCCCTGTATCAATCAAAAACTTTCTGTCTTTCCCTAATACTTGACTGTGAACATAGGGACCTTCTTGATCTACAGGTATCTCGATGAGAGGCAAGCCTACCTCCCTCTCTAGGCTGTTTCATGAATATGGCTGGTACTCTGGATACTCAGACTGTGCATACTGGTACATCTGTGATGTGACATGCTGTGTTGCAGCAATAGGCTGCGGTACTGTAACTGTCTGTTGTGCATTCTGTGACTGAGGAATCTGTGAAACTTGTTCTTGTCTAGGCGGACGTGGTCTTTCTTTAGTCTTACCAGTAGCTATGTTGTGTTTCAGAACTGCACACTCATTTATAAAATGACCTGGCTGTTTACAATAATTGCAGTTCCCTTTAACGGGAGCTGCAGGATGACTGGCTTGATTCGGACCCCTCTTCTGACTGTCTTGAGGAACAGATTGTGCAACTAGCACTTTCATTTTCGTGTCTTTCATACGTTTTCTTTCGTGTTCTTGCTCTTCTCTGATTCTATTCTGGTGATACTGGAGCATCTGGAGCATCTGGGACGGAGTATTTGCTTGCCAGGTGCTTTCAACTTTCAAAACTCGGTTTTTAATTTGTGGACTTGAATTCTCGACTAATTTAGTAACGAAAAGGTGAGGGTATGACTCACTACTTGTCTTGAGACCACTGTTAATACTGAAACATTTTTCAAACCTAGAATAAAAATCACTAATATCTTCATCTTGCTTCTGTTTACAGGCTGAGATTGCATCCCAGTCTTCTTTTCTCGTTGTCAATAATCTGGGTAAAACTTGAATCAATAATTCTGGTAACTCTTTACATTTATCTCCAAGACCGGTACCTGGTACTCGTGCCTTGTCTTCAGCTTCTAGAGCTGTCCAATCGATCTTTTTCTCTCCCACCTCCCATTCTTTTTCCTTTAACTTTTCATACACCCCTGCGGGTAACAGGACCTTTAACATTTTAATGATATCTGGGTAAGTGTATTCTCCCATACGGAGCATGTCTTTTAATTCTCGATGGAACCCTGCTGGATCTTTGTCATGACAGGGAATTAATTTCTTCATCTCGAGAAGTTCCATCTTTGATATTGGAGTGTATACAAACACTCGTTGCACTTCGCCACCCGTCCCTCTGACTGGGTGGACTTCTCGTAACGGATTCTGTCTGTCTATGTAGAATGATTTACTTTCTGGGGGTGAGACATGAACAAAATGCGGGTTCAGAAACGTTCTATATTTGTGACGCTGTTCTAGAATTACACTAATTAAATCGGTACCCAGACCTCTCCATCTATACTGGAGTAACTCGTTCAGGATATCGTGTAACGGACCTGGATCAGAATGTTGACCCTCATACAAAGTAATGAGGTGCTGGATCATATACATACCCACCAGTCGTTGCTCGGCTGGGGGCAGTTTCAGAAACATTTGTGCCACTATTTCGTCTGGAAAAGTGGTAGAATCAGTAATCCATCGGACTGCTGATCGGGCTAGTTCTTGTTCATGCATAGTACTTAACTCACTGTAACCGACTCGTGATTTCAAAATGTGATCGGTAGCTTGAAATACTTGTTCTAGAGAACCTTGTTCTGGTGCTGAATGATGGAAAATAGACTTGGGTTCTAGGCGTAAATGGCGATCTGGAAATCTAGATTTTCCTACATACGCTATTCTGGCGGGATTCTCGTCTTCCTCTTCAGGATCAGAGATACTTTCTTTCTCGCTTACTTGTGCTGCTTTACGCTGTTCGTGTAACCTTATTATTTCTTTACGAATTTTCTTGTACATACTCTCCATGGCACCGACGGTCTTGTGCTTACCCTCGGCTATATTATCACTCCACCTTGTCAGGATTCTCATTTCGGCAGAATCTTTAGACGGGTAATCTTGTTCTCTTATTAGACAATTGATCAGGAACTTTAATATCATGAGCTGGATCTCGGCTTTCCTTTGAGACATAATCTCGCCAATACTTTCTGGATCATCCCCTGTACGGATGAAACGATATATTCTGTCTAGATCTTCTTTCATATTCGGTAAGGTGACTAGATACTCGGTCACCCTCCTTACGCGTACGGAATATAAAACCATATTATACTCGCCTGGGACTGCGTCATAAACACATTCGCCAAGGGCTTGTCTGATTTCTGTGACGGACTTATTACTTTTAGGAGTACGCTGTGATGCTTGAGCATGTAATTCGAGTGCTGATAAACGTTTGTGTGGCGGTGGGGTTTGAGGAGTAGCTCCTCCTGCGGCCCCTAGACTGGAGTCGTCTACTGAGGCTCTACGTCCTGGCAGAGTGGGAAATGGAACTGTAGGCTGGACCGGGGGTACCGTAACAGGTACTCCGGTGTCTGGAGGAGCGGGAAGTGCCTGATTTGCAGGGACTGGCGGAGCGCGAACAGGATTTGCATATTCTGGGACTGTGTCGTCCAGATAGGACGAAATAAAAATATCAGCTGCGGTCGGTTTGTGACGTAGCTTGGTCGGAACTAATGGTGGCGGGAAATTACTAGATGCCTCTGGGGTCGCTTTTGGCAAGCCTTCGGCAAGGAGAGGATACATACCTTTAATAAGGGCATGCCTCTGTCTGTCTGACTGTTCGGCTTTGACTTGTTCACCTATCTCGATTAATTCTCTTTCTTGGGCTCGTTCTTGGGATTCTCTACTTAACTCTGACTTTCTGACTTCCTTTTCAGTTCTTCTATGAGCTTCTTTACGCCATAACTCGATGGCATCTTTCTGTGACTGTCTGGCTTTCTTTTTCCATAATGCTTCTTCTACTCGCATGATACATTCGGCATCCCATGTACCCGATACGGGCCATCTATACTTTTCTTCTAACTGTTTGGTATACTCTACCCATAAATCTAGATATAATATGGCGCTTATGCCATGTTTCTGATACATAAAGTGACCTGGACTGTCCCTAGGCGGAACAGGAACTGCTGCTTCCAGCAGACCCTTTCTAGTTTTTAACTGACGTAACTTGGAAAATATAGGCATGACTGAACTGTAATCTGGACACAATACAATATACAATGAAAACACGAAATCACATCACACTCATACCACAACATTAAAATACATAAAGAACATTATAAATAACAGTTCGAACAGAATATTACCTGAAATACTGAGAACAGAAATACACGAATTTTCTCGAGAACGGAACAGACTAGAGTTACTAGATGCACTGCTATAACAGTACGGAACATACCGGTCCCATAAAGGGACACATCAAGACCCGTATCCACCTAGGTGAACACTTCGTTTGTGAGTCTGGGCACCACCAACCCACGGACCAGGAGTCAATTTAGATTGGTCCTGTCTAGATACTACCCCAGCAATGGTACTCACCGGGCAGCACGGAACGGAAGGCCTCGGACTGGACTGGACTTCTACGACCACGAACTATGAACTTCGGACTTCAGTTACGGGTGGGCCTCCGGATACCTCGGACCTTGGACTCTCGGCTTGGGCTCTGGTCGGGACTCGCCGCGTTCCTCCACCGTCTCGTTTGGATGCTGGACCGCCTCCTCCGTTTCCTCCGTGGGCCTGAGGGATACTTGGAGCAGAAATATCTGCCAGTGCACGGTATGGTTCCGTCACGACTGCAGAGGGTCAGGGGGTCGGCGTGGCTTCACCGACGCGTGGGGAAAGGGCAAGTCCCTATTCGGGCGCCATTATGTGGTAAATAAATAAATAATACCCTATTTTTGACTAGGCCTATAGCATAACAGATAGCTCAATAAATAAGAGTCAAGATTCGAGGTAGTAGGAGTTTCTGCAGGTTTATTACAGCATAAGGACAGGATCAGGACAACCTGCATAGAACGGGGGTAACAGGGCCCAGCAGGACAACTGGGGCCCAGCAGCTGCCGGGGCTTGATCTGGAATGAGCGCGCTAACTTTTAATAACAATACATCGACTTATATACATAGCGCAAACACATAGCATTACATTGCAGTAGGCGTAGCAGTGGGTGGAGCAGAGGGCATGACGCGTAGCAGTCGCGAAAGATAACAGTAAAAAGAGATGTAACTGGGAGTATACATAGACATGTGATGCAAACGTAACAGAATATGTCATGAATGGGCGGAAACATAGGAGGGGGCTACCTAAGGAGCCGGGACCTCTAACCTAATGG
This sequence comes from Lissotriton helveticus, assembly GCF_964261635.1. Lineage (NCBI taxonomy): Eukaryota > Metazoa > Chordata > Amphibia > Caudata > Salamandridae > Lissotriton > Lissotriton helveticus. The sequence continues at coordinate 826,734,428 of NC_136057.1, forward strand.
TGCGCGAAAACTGGCAATGACGTATTACTAGGAGAAGCTGGGGGCTACGAACTCTGTGCTAGGAGCAGAGACTAGAGTCTGGAGGGTCGGAGCGACATGTACCTAAACCCTATCTAGTATCTGATGTTTAGGGAACATGTTGATATAAACTAGAAGTCATGAGGGGAAAAGCTAACTTGATTCTAAGACTGGACCATGCATTATTTCTACATGTAGTGCGTGATGAGGAATATTAAATGACCAGTAAATGCAGTATTTCTCTAACGTGGAGCCGAATAGGCTAGACAATGACGGAAACTATTGATGCAGTTCAGTAGCTTAGAAATGCAGAGAAGGAGGACTGAACTGATAACTGGAATCATAACATACTTTTGGCAGACTCAGAGGCAGAGCCAAGCTGCACCGGGCACTGCGAGGCAGGAAGTAAGTGAAGGGTCGAGGATACAGGTGGGGGCTGTATCGCTCCTTAACGAGGCTTTCAGGAGACAGGAGCTGAATCTGATGTCCGGGCCCTTTTGAGGCCTAGAAACGGGGACTTTATAATGGAATAACGTGCACACTGGGAAACGTGGCAACGTAACTTTACATAGGCCTGATATTCGTAGTATTCACGAGGACTGGGAAAGGACATACCAGAGGTGGACACAACTGTAATTGCGTCTTTAATCGGACATGGGGAATAACATATGCATATTGGTCATGCACACATAACATATGATGGATGAGGCGTAGGGACACAGAACATGGCAAAATTTACTTTTCCACACAGTTGGCAAATCACTCTCCTCTTCTACTGTTGTTTCCTCTTCTCCTACATACACATTTTTATAGTATTGATTATTTTTTACCAAATAGAACGTTGCCTGTTTCACTTTCCTAACATCCACTAATTCTTGCCAGATTTTCTTACTCTTCGTAGGAACGCAATTAACTAGAATAACTAGAGGTTCCTCTTCCACATTTTCTACATCAATTGTTTCAATATTTTTCTTTAAATTTAGAGGCAAATATACAACTCTTTCCTTTAATCCTCTCTGTAAATCTGAAGGAGGCAATTTCCCTATCTTAGGCTCCATGCGAACAATAGCCTGAAATGGATGCACACATTGAATGAGAATAGACTCATAAGTATTTAAATCCATCAGTTCAGAAGGAATATTTACCAACTCAAGATTATTATGAACAGCTATAGCAGGCATCTTATTCTCATCTAATTTATTATAACAATATTTACAAATATGTTGATCAGAACCCAAATCAAAACAATTCTATACCAACAAATAAGTTGCAAATTCCTTCCACTCATTATTATTCTCCTTTTCACTTTTTAAATATAGATCAACTAACCTGGTCTGATTTTTATAATGAATTTGTCTACAACAAATACAAGAAAAGTTTGGCTTTTCATCTGAAATGACCTTAAACCTTGTAATTTCTTGCTCAAAATTTTCTGTACTAAAATTCTGTACATTTTCTTCCACATTTCCTTCTATTGATGTATCTGTTTCTGCACTTTCTTCTTCAGGACCAAAGTAACTAACCTCAATATCTTCACAAATGTTGATCACATCTAACACAGATCCATGCAAAAGAGTACTGTTCAAATTTTTTAACATTAGTGCTGTACTTTTTGCATAATACAACCTTCTCACTAATTTCCTCACTTCAGTACGATGCACTGCTAACATCCTAAAATGGTGAAAAACACTCTGACAAGCCAAAGAATGACCTTGCAAACCGTTTTTTTCTCTCACTCTGCAGGGGTCTAATTCTTGCAGCATCTTAATCTTCTGTTTAACACTTTTCTTAGTATACTTACGTAAAAAAATGCGAAAAAAATCAATTGAATCCTGTCGTACACTACAAATACTACTACAATTCCAAGTGTACACTCGAGCCTTAGGACGTCTCCCTAAAACTTCATCAGCTAACACCTCTTCTGCATTTCTAGGGACAATTTTCTCTTTTTCAATCGGACTACCATTCTTAACCTCATAAGCTCGACCACTGGTGTCAACTGCATGCAACAAATCATTACTCTGAAAGTAACTCTCTTCATTAAGAAACGGCTCACAACTTGAACTATGTTTTCATTCTCTAGAAAAAACATTACAAAAATTAGTTCTATTAATTAGTCTTTTCCACTTACTTTTGACCTTCATAAGATTGATTGGCTTATCTAGTGTTCGAATCCTACTGATTACTAACATCATTTTTTTTTAATTCAAAAGCTTTCTCAACAATTGTCTGTATATGTTTTTTTCTTATAAAAAGCTGTTTTTCTTTTACAATTCTTTATATTTTTTAATAAATTTACAACAACTCTGTTATGAAACATTCGCTGCCGAATCTCAACAACTGATTTTTTTCGTCTATTACTATAAACACTATGTTTCCCACATATTTTTCCATCATTTTTCTTTTTTGTCTTGTTTTTCTGTGTAGTTACAGATATTTTTTTTGTTTTCCTGATTGTCCAAAGTTTTTTTTAATTGTGTTATTTTCCTTATAAAATCCTTTGTTGACTTACCAGGAGCTTTCTTTGTTTTTTCCAAACATTGCTGTTTAGATAAATCTTGTACTTCTTTTTTCTTGGAAATGTAAGCCTGTTCTTTTTCTTCTCTCACTCTTTGACGGCATTTTCTTTCTGTAGATAATTAAAATCTGTTGTGAAGAAAAAAATCATATTAATTTTTTTTTTTTTTACAATTGTAGACCACTACTAGCATACTACATAGCAATTAAAAGCACTATATGTTGTTAAGTCTGGTTCACTCCATAAGTAATTTTAAGGCACAGCAGCAGTGTTCGGGCAGTGTAGGAGATCATGCAGGGAGTGCTGTTTCAGGGTTTAGGACAGTGCAGTGGTGTTTGAACATTATAGGGGCATTTGCTGAAAATTATGATTCAGGGTTTACAGCAGTGCAGTAGTGTTGAAAGAGTTTAGCAGGTTTTGCTAGGGATGGTATTTCAGGGTTTAGGACAATACAGTGGTGTTCAGGCACTGTAGAGGTTGAAGGTGGGACTGATAATTCTGAGTTTAGAACAGTGTAGTTGTGCTTGGGCAGTGTATGGTATCGTGTAAGGGCTAGGAGTATAAAGCACTGTATGTCCTAAAGCCTGACTCACTCCATGAGTACATGTATTCTCATATCTGCAAACACATGTATCGAGCAAGTGATTCTGTTACAATATTCCCACACTGACTCACATTCTGATTCTAGACAAATCAAAATATCCCTTGCAATTCACTGAAATGATTACTACATGCTACAGAGAGAGTTGCAATGGCATTTCTACAGCACATACAGGATCTTTAATAAACAACATGGAGAATATTTGGGAATTAAGAGACCTGACACATATGCTACATAGGACTTTGTAGCACTACATGTAATGAAGATCCTGAGTGTACTGTAGAAATGCCATAGCAACTCTCGCTGTACCATGTAGTAATCATGTCAGTGAATTTTCATTTCTGCATTCTCAGTCCCACCTTGACCCCCTACACTGCCTGAACTGCACTGCACTGTCTTAAACCCTGATACACCATCCCTAGCAAAACCTGCTAAACTCTTTCAACACTAATGCACTGCTTTAAATCCAGAATCACCATCCTCAGCGAATGCCCCTATAATGTTGAAACACCACTGCACTGCCCTAAACCCTGAAACAGCACTACCCGTGAATTCTCATTTCTACATTCTCAGTCCCACCTTGAGCCCCTGCACTGCCTGAACACCACTGCACTGTCCTAAAATGTGAAACAGCACTCCTAGCAAGACTCTCTTTCACTGTAGTAATCATTATACTGAATTGCAAGGCATACTGTCATGTGTCTAAGATCACAGCGTGAGTCAGAATTCATTTCAGAAAAATGTGGCAGAATAATTTGCTTAGTTGATATGGTTTAAAATATGGCAAAATATTTAGTCATGGAGTGAATCAGTCCTTATGACAGTTAGTGCTATAAAGTCCAAAGCAGCATGTGTGCCAGGCCTCTGAATTCCCAAATAGTCTCCATGCTGTGTAATAAAGATCCTGGGTGTGCTGTAGAAATTGCATACCAACTCTCTCTGTAGCATGTAAAAATCATTTCAGGGAATTCTCATTTCTACATTCTCAGTCCCACCTTGAGCCCCTGCACTGCCTGAACACCACTGCACTGTCCTAAAATGTGAAACAGCACTCCTAGCAAGCCTTTCTTTCACTGTAGTAATCATTTTAATGAATTGCAAGGCATACTGTCATGTGTCTAAGATCACAGTGTGAGTGAGAATTTATTTCCGAAAAATGCGGCAGAATAATTTGCTTAGTTGATGTGTTTTAAAATATGGCAAAAGATGTAGTCATGGAGTGAGTCAGTCTTTAGGACAGTACTATAAAGTCCAAAGCAGCATGTGTGTCAGGCCTCTGAATTCCCAAATAGTCTCCATGCTGTGTAATAAAGATCCTGGGTGTGCTGTTGAAATTGCATACCAATTCTGTCTGTGGCATGTAGAAATCATTTCAGTGAATTCTCATTTCTACATTCTCAGTCCCACCTTGAGCCCCTGCACTGCCTGTACACCACGGCACTGTCCTAAAATGTGAAACAGCACTCCTAGCAAGACTGTCTTTCACTGTAGTAATCATTTTACTGAATTGCAAGGCATACTGTCATGTGTCTAAGATCACAGTGTGAGTCAGACTTCATTTCAGAAAAATGTGGCAGAATAATTTGCTTAGTTGATGTGTTTTAAAATATGGCAAAACATGTAGTCATGGAGTGAGTAAGTCCTTAGGACAGTTAGTGCTATAAAGTCCAAAGCAGCATGTGTGTCAGGCCTCTGAATTCCCAAATAGTCTCCATGCTGTGTAATAAAGATCCTGGGTTTGCTGTAGAAATTGCATACCAACTTTCTCTGTAGCATGTAGAAATTATTTCAGTGAATTCTCATTTCTACATTCTCAGTCCCACCTTGAGCCCATGCACTGCCTGTACACCACGGCACTGTCCTAAACTGTGAAACAGCACTCCTAGCAAGACTCTCTTTCACTGTAGTAATCATTTTACTTAATTGCAAGGCGTACTGTCATGTGTCTAAGATCACAAATAGTCTCATTTTTTACCACAGTGCATACAAACAGACATTATCTTGAATACCACTTCATAATAGGAAATCAACAATCACAGAGACTTTGCTAAAAGTCAAACAATATACACCTGGAAATAAAAACTATGCTGTATGACTCAGTTGATACCACAATAACTTGGCTTCTCGCTCAAAGATTACAATTCTACAAGAAGACTCTGTCAAATCATTTTTTATTTTTAATCATAAATGTATTCTTGTGACATTTCATATTGTAATAGAACATCTAGCATGATGTTATCAGCAATTTCATTAACATCTTTATCAACTTCGTGACCTTAACAAATTAAACTCAATATCATCCAATGCTTCAATGAATTCATTATCTAAACTTTCATCCAAGTATCACAGGTTATATATTCTGCACCAATAGGTTGTTCTTCATTGCTGCTTTCCACAAAAGGTACATTTAAGTCCTCTATCAGAGTGTTAGAAATTTCAAAAGTGACTTCAATGTTGTTCTGTTTTTGATCCATAATAAATTTCATTATGTTGCTGTACCTAGCAGAAAAATATAAACACTATTTTTACTAATGGATAATACAAAACTAGCTTTATCAATTTCATGAACATGCATTCCCATATTTTTAAACACATCAACTATGAAATTATTCTGCCACATTTTTCTGAAATGCATACTTTTACAATGCACACCTTTACAACACCTTTTTTACAACGCAACATCCATTACAACTCATTCCATTACAACGCATACTATTACAATGAATTTTTAAAAACTACCTTTACAACGCATTACAACGCATACTACCTTTACAACGCATACCATTACAACGCATAACAATACATTGCATGTATGGTAAATATTGGATAGTGTAGGGGTAAAAGTTACTATTCTAACTCCAGGGGGTGCAACAGTAGGGTAAGTGTTGGATAGTGTAGGGGTAAAAATTACCAATCTAACTCCAGGGGGTGCAACAGTAGGGTAAGTGTTGGATGGTAATGGTATGCGTTGTAATGGGATGCATTGTAATGACTGCGTTGTAATGACATGCATTGTAATGATATGCATTGTAGTGTCATACGTTGTAATGGTTGCATTGTAATAGCATGCTATGTAATGGATGTTGCGTTGTAAAAGTTTTGGGGTGCGTGCAACGTGCGCGCACCCCGCAATTTAAAAAAAAATAAATAAATAAATGTTGGGCCTTCGGGGTCCTTCAGGGACCCCCTGAGAAGACCTAGGGGGTCAGGGAGTCTCTACCCTGCCCCCTTTTCATGTTTTCCACTTTTGTTTTTGGCTCTCTTCTGTCTCGGACACAAAATGGCGGCCAACACTTCCTGATTTCGACCGCTTGGAATGTTGACAGACGTCTAACAGCAAATCAGAATTCCTCTCGCACACACCCGATTCGCTCACGGTGCGCGCTTATAGATATATATATTTTTTTTCTTTTGATTTTCTCAGGAACTACTGGATCCATTTACACCATTTGAGCAAAAGTGTGATCTGCGAATCAGACTCTACCATTTTGCCAAATTTCTTGTAATTCCGTTCAGCCGTTCGGGCTGTAGCCATGTCTAATCGTCCTACGGAAAATAACATGGGGAAAACACGTTTTGGGACCCCCTTTTTTCTCAGCCCCCACTTGACGAATCACCCCAAAACTTTCAGGGAAGGAGCGGAGCGGGCCATCTTCTTTTAGAAATTCGCGAAGATGCATCAACCGGCGGCAAAGTTATTCCCAATAGAATGTTGCGGATTTCCTATGGAAAGTAGGCAATATATATATATATATATTACCTACTGGCGGTCGCCAGTAGGTATATATAGTTAGGATTTTTTCTCTATGGGATTTTTGAAAATTCTATGTCAAATAACTTTGGCGTTTGTGGACGGAATTGGCTGAAATTTTCAGGAAAATGGCACATTTTGTTTCTGAGCAGCCCCTGAAAATTGGGGGGGGGTTCGTCCAGGGGGGGTCGAGAAAAAAGGGGGGTCCCAAAACGTGTTTTTAACATTGAGTTTTCCATAGGGCGGTTGGCCTCACTTTTAGCCCGAACGGCTGAATGGATTTGCACGAAACTTGGCAAAATTGTAGGGACTGGTAGCCCGATGTGCCTTTTGTAGGTCTCAATATATGTGCTACAGTGGATTTTGAGAAATTAACGTTTAAAAAAAGATATATATCTGTAACAGCGGACCGGGCAGCGCTCCGGTTCGTGGACTTTTCGCGCAACGGAGCTTTGTGAAGCGAAGCTGATTGGTTCTCCGGCGTCTGTCAACATTCCAAACAGTCCGTAGCGGCCGCCATCTTGTCTCTCGGTAGGATCGAGAGACAAGAGGAGGCCAAAGCGAAGGGGCAAATGACCATAAGGGGGCATAGTAGATCCTCGCTGACCCCCTAGGTTTGATGTGGAGGTTTTAAAAGGGCCCCGCGGGGCAAAAAAAATATATAATAATAATAATCGAACGGCTGAATGGATTTGCACGAAACTTGGTAAAATATTAGGGACTGGTAGCCCGATGTGCCTTTGCTAGGTCTCAATATATGTGCTCCAGTGGATTTTGAGAAATTAACGTTCAAAAAAAGATATATATCTGTAACAGCGCTCCGCTTCGCGTAACGGAGGTTTGCGAAGCTGATTGGTCATTCTGTCACTGGGCTATAGTTGGGCTACATCTGGCTGATATTTGGGCTACATTTGTTTTTTTTGTCTCTGGCGGCCATCTTTGGGCTACATTGGGCTACATTGGGCTTCATTGGGCTTCATTGGGCTACATAGGGCTACATTTGGGCTCCAACATATATATAGGCCAATGTAGCCCAATATATATTTTTCAAAGTTAATTTTCGTAAAAACCACTGGAGCATATATCTTGAGACATAGCAAAGGCACATCGGGCTACCAGTCCCTACAATTTTGCCAAGTTTCGTGGAAATCCATTCAGCCGTTCGAGCTAAAAGTGAGTCCAACCGCCCTATGGAAATGAAGGAAATGAATGGGTAATTTGTAATTAGCAAATAGCTCATCGCAAACTAGGAATGGTAAAGAATCGCTATTTATTCCTTAAAGTTCGCTATTTAGGAAATGCAAAAAACTTTGATGATACATATGGCGGTTCATCTCTAACAAGATAAGAAGCATAGGGATAGATTTATGATGACTGGCGCATCACCAGGGATGTGTTAGTCATTCTGTGCCGCTGTTCCGTCACCTATGGTGTGCTGCATTTACAATGCGGCGCATCATGGGGCAAAAACAGCACAGATGCGTGATGTATCTGTGCCGTAAAGGTGGCGCATTGCTGGAGTTGTATCGCAAGTGTGATGAAGCTCCAGCAAGGGTCGGGGGTGCCCCTGTCGCAGGGTTTCTGTTCTCACACAGAACTGTGGACAGAGGATTGGAACCTCGGCGAATTAGGGTGCCCCAAAACTCACCTTAGTAATCAAAAACCCCTTAGCAAGCTAGGTACAGTGTCACATTGGATATAACAAACTCTCAATGTTTAGACAATCCAGAATATGAACTTATAGTACCTCAGGATACGTGGAACTCATGAACAGTCGGTCGTTATATATTTCTTAGAAACCAGAACATGGAGTTAAGAAGAACACATGTGTATTTGAAATGTTTATTTACTAATGCCGTCTTCTCAGGCGTAGTATCTTAGATAATACAAGTACACATATTATCAGTAGCAAAATTACCAGCATAGTTACTAGTACATAAAAAGCGAATGGTGACAGTATGTTAACATGCTGTAAATGAATAAGAGTTAGCAACACTTATAAGCAGCCACGGGCCGTGGAGGGAGTTACGGTGGGGCAGGGAGGCGGGGAGGGGGAGGGGCAGGGTGGAGAGGGCTCCACCCTGCCCCTCCCCCTCCCCGCCTCCCTGCCCCACCGTAACTCCCTCCACGGCCCGCGGCTGCTTATATCTCACCCTCCCTAATACACATATTATATTATTTGCTAAGAAGCTCTGTTTGTGTTGGTTTAGGGCGTGCCCATACTTTAGTGTCTTAGATTTGAAGGAATCACATCAGCATACACCAGCTCTCTCTTCATGTGAACCGCATCAACTGTTGTGTATGTGTGTTCGGCAAAGCAATATAAAACCCGCCTCATGCCCAGAATTGGCAGAAGCTGCACTTATGTTATGAGTATGAAGTCGTGGAGATCAGACCTCATAACAATTCTGTATCGTGTTGTTCTTGAAACTTCAGCACTCGCTGTACAGATATAGTTTAACAAGCAAAGCAGATAGTAGAGCAATAACATATTATTCTCATGTAAACCACGATGAACTACTAGGTTGAAAGCTAAAGCAACAACTAAGTGTCGTGTGCAGAAGTTGCAAAAAAGGAAAAATGGCGTTTAAACCGGTAATGAGCCCATGCTAACTTAACACGGTGTAAAGATATCCAGGACCTAGATGACACCTCCCCATGATCCGGAAACGAACTGAATAAGATAATAGAAGTGCCATCTCATGAGAGCAGATTGCAACTTTATATGTGGACGGTCCGCAAGGTAAAACATTAAAAACTAGGAAAATTTAATGCTAAAGAAAAATAAAACAGCCAAGTACTTTATCGAGTCTTAAGCCAATAGGCAAGCTAAATAATAAAAACTTGACAAATAAGTCAATGAATTGTCAATGAAATGCTAGTACTCAGCATATCAAACATGAAAAAGGTCTATGACATAACTGTGTATGCAAAATAAGCTGCAACAGCCTCCAATAGGAAGTCACCGTCTTCATCCGAAAAGAGTTCAGCCATCCAATTTAAAAGCGGAAAAGAACATACGTGCTCTCCCAGCACCGGATCCTCTATCACCATCAGAGGACAGCTCGGTGGGTTTTCAAGAAAGCTCTGTTCCAAGAAAGACTGTGTTGCCGCCAGTAAATTCCAGGGACCAATTAGTCCATGCATCAATGCCACAGCCATAATCCTTTCGCCAGGACAAACCAACTCGTGAGTAATGATAGGAGTCATCAGCTGATTAAAGTCGACGTCAGGAGAAACCGGTCCGCAGAGACACAAATCAATGGCCCAATCGAAATCACAGGTCAGGCAGTGAAATACAGGCTGGACACAGGTGAAGTAGGAGAATCGAAAAGATAATCCATATGCCGTGCTTAATATCGCCAACGGCATTGTGCCATAATATTCTAGCATGCGATTGCGGAACAGTGTCAGCAGCTGCAGGGCGGGAGCTTGCACAGGAGGGACATCCATATTTAAAAATGTAAAAAAGCACAAGAGCGTCCGCTGGTAATGCAAGTAAAAATGGGAATCCACGAAGCACAGTGGAAAAAAATAGAATGAAAGAAAGCAGGGATGACTCCAAAGATTTTCTCAAATGAAGTCACGAGACCACTGGTAACAACTTTAAAAAAGTGCGCCAGGCCCTTTGTGGAGGACGCGTTAAAGATAGTCCGAACCATCTTGCTGAAATGGAAAGGCGAATCTGTATTGAAAAGGGTCTGCACCTCTGTACGGGTGTTCGCTATGTGAAGCACGAAAGTTTCACGGGCCGAACTCAAGGCCACCTCTCTCTGAGACAAAAGAGCTCTTATTCTTGCCATGCCGTTGAAATCTGCTCCCAAGGTTGGTATTTGTGGCCAGATTGAAAACTCCCTATGTTCATGTGTGGGAGGAAATAGAACATTTCTGCAGCAAATAACCCGTTCACTTACTGTTACGATAAAAGGAATACTTTTAATTAACCCAGAACAATCTTCATTATTGAGCATCAAATAACTACCATTTTCCAACAACTTGAACGTGGGGATGATAGCAGGAACTGGCGTGCCTTGCAACACGCAAGCCATATTTGGTCGGTGTTTGTTGCATGAACCGTGTAACTGTATGTGCCTACACATTAGTGAATGATCTGACGTCTCAGTGCATTCCTCTCCATTCAGATAAACTTCTTGATCATCTTTGAAACATCTGTATGTGTATGGAAGCGACCAGACCTCATGAAGAAAAGCACTACCTAAAGGTTCATAACGACCTATTGGTATATATTTCATACAATTTGAAAACTTATATAAAGCAAAAGGCAGCGTTATTAAACCGTGGATAAGGCACGTTGCCAAAAAACCCGCAATCCTCTGCTGATGATGTCACTGAGCATGTCATGAATGATGTAATATGTGACATCATCAGCAGTGGATTACGGGTAATAGTATCTCTAGTTTACTCCCCTATAGCTGTCTTTCTTTTAACATAAGTGTCTGTTTCCTTCCCTTATACTTACTGTTCTTTTTTTTAAAAAAAAATTTTTGGTTCACTTCCGGTTCGCGTACCGGCGAGCGAACTGGGAAGCGAACTACGAGAAATAGAGGTTGGCACAGTTCCAAATATTGTACCAATTTTTTAATAACGGGGAGGTAGTTCTGAAAAGAACTTTTTTTTTTATTGTTTTTGTTGTTTTATATTTTTTTTATTATTTTTCTGAACATTTTTTTACTTTTTTTGAATTTTTCTGAACAGTTTTATATTTTTTTGGGTTTTTCTTGCAGGGGGCAATGAAAACGATTCATTGTAAAGGGCTCAACAGGAGCAACAAAACAAAAAAAATGTATTTATTATTTGGGGCGTTTCGTACAAACTTGCATATGATAGTCAATAGCTCTGTTGATCAGAGTGATGCTTCTTTCTCCGTAGCAAATTAATCCATTGCAATGTACGCAGACGTGTTTTACTTCATGAAATCTCGTTTGAATATTTGGCACCATCTCCCTGCCCTCTGGTCCCGTTACTTCCGGTACAACAGATCTTCTGGCCATAATAGGGAGATTATCTAGGTCGTTACGAAACTGTGCAGCACTGTAGTTGTTAGGATGCCACCTAGTCATATGGCGATGCATTGTGTAGTTTCCGAAACTGTACTTTTTGTCGGTCCCTCTGGACAGTCTATCTTGACATATAAGGCAAGTTACGTATCTTGCATTTACTTTTTTCTGACCTTTGGGAATTTAAAAAAATTGCCAAATGAAGTTTTCTTTCCGGTGAGACGTCCTGGGCTCCTCAGGCAAAAAGTGCCTCTCTTCGTGCTCGTCGTCCTGTTCCTCTTCTTCCTCTTCTTGCTGAATTATAACTTGAGCAGGTGGTCCACTCTTCCTTGGATGTGGTGGAGGTGGTGGGGAAGCACCAGCTGAAGCTACTAAAGAAGCCATTGCTCACTGGTAACAAAGGGTCTTTCTCTCACAATGATGAAAGTCAGAGTGAGGAAAGAAGGAGGGATTTTCATCATTTGGGAAAAACAATAGTTCTCAACCAATGAAAAGTGTTCATTTTAGATTATATGACCTAGTCTTACATCATTAGGAAACCAAAAGTGAAATGAACCAATGAAAAGTGTTATTACCAAGTCACATGACCTGCTGTGTTTACGTTAAGCGCTTTGCAGGGCCTCCCGGTTTGCTTCCAGAAACCTGTGCTTTGCGACTCGGTAAGCGTACCAGTTCGCTAACGTAGCACGTCATATGACGTATCACGCGACAACGCGAAACGTCATGCGGACGGGAGGCGTCACGATGTTGTTTTCTAACGCGGCAGTTGCGGTAAAGAAACGTTTACCGGCTCGCGGTCTATTTCGCGGCATCAAGGTCAGCTAACGGGAAGCTTCCCGATTCGCGAAGCGGGAACGAAGAAAAAAAAATATTTAAAAAAAAATTAATAATAAACATATAAAATATATTTTTGGATTTAAAGAAGAATACATTTTACAGCTACAGATATTAGCTGTTAAAAAACCAATGAAATTCACTGAAAAAACCATAGGTTATAGACCATATATAGTTAGGAATTAGCATTTACAAAACCTTGAAAATTCACTGAAAAAACCATAGGTTATAGACCATATATAGTTAGGAATTAGCATTTAGAAAACCTTATTTTACTCACACAAAACCATTGAAATTCCATATATAGTTAGTTGCACTAACTATATATCGCGCACCCGCAATCCACTGCTGATGATGTCACATATTACATCATTCATGACATGGTCAGTGACATCACTGATGACATCACTGATGACATCTTAAATGACATCACTGATGACATCACTGATGACATCTCAAATGACATCACTGATGACATCATGACACACCAATACCAGTTACTACATACGCAATCACTGATTCCTACGTCTACACACACATTCACTCATTCACCCATACAATCACTCATACATACAGTCACTCATTATTACAACACTATCATATGCACTCATACACCTATGCAGACAGTCACACACTGCCACTCATCCATGGAGTTACTCACACACCAAGTCAGTCCTGTAAAGAATCAATCACACTTCCATTTCTTCATCTATACAGTTAAACACAGAACACCATACTTCAGTGACATCACTGATGACATCACTAATGACATCTGAAATGACATCACTGATGACATCTCAAATGACATCACTGATGACATCATGACACACCAATACCAGTTACTACATACGCACTCACTGATTCGTACGTCTACACACACATTCACTCATTCACCCATACAATTACTCATACATACAGTCAGTTATTATTAGAACACTATCATATGCACTCATACACCTAGTCAGTCCTGTGAAGAATCAATCACACTTCGATTTCCTCATCTATAGTTAAACACAGAACACCATACTTTTCACACATATACTAACACATACTTACTCTCTTATACAATCACTGATACAAGTACACATTGATATGCACAGCGTCACACACCTCCCAGCCAGCCACACACACACTCAGTCTTCCATCCATCCAGTCATTCTTCAATATGTAAAACGTATTTAAACTTTACAAAAACACACAGACACTAGATGATGTCATCAGTGATGTCATCAGTGATGTCACTGACCATGTCATGAATGATGTAATATGTGACATCATCAGCAGTGGATTGCGGGTGCGCGATATATAGTTAGTGCAACTAACTATATATGGAATTTCAATGGTTTTGTGTGAGTAAAATAAGGTTTTCTAAATGCTAATTCCTAACTATATATGGTCTATAACCTATGGTTTTTTCAGTGAATTTTCAAGGTTTTGTAAATGCTAATTCCTAACTATATATGGTCTATAACCTATGGTTTTTTCAGTGAATATATATATATATATATATATATATATATATATATATATATATATATATATATATATTACCTACTGGCGGTCGCCAGTAGGTATATATAGTTAGGATTTTTTCCCTATGGGATTTTTGAAAATTCTATGTCTAATAACTTTGGCGTTTGTGGACGGAATTGGCTGAAATTTTCTGGAAAATGGAACATTTTGTTTCTGAGCAGCCCCTGGAAATTTGGGGGGGGTTCATCCAGGGGGGGTCGAGAAAAAAGGGGGGTCCCAAAACGTGTTTTTAACATTGAGTTTTCCATAGGGCGGTTGGCCTCACTTTTAGCCCGAACGGCTGAATGGATTTGCATGAAACTTGGCAAAATTGTAGGGACTGGTAGCCCGATGTGCCTTTTGTAGGTCTCAATATATGTGCTCCAGTGGATTTTGAGAAATTAACGTTTAAAAAAAGATATATATCTGTAAGCGCGCTCCGGGCAGCGCTCCGGTCCGCGGACCTTAAGCGTACCGGAACTTCGCGTAGCTAAGCTGATTGGCTCTCCGGTGTCTGTCAACATTCTAAACAGTCCGGAGCGGCCGCCATCTTGTCTCTCGGTAGGATTGAGAGACAAGAGGAGGCCAAAACAAAGGGGGAAATAACCATAAGGGGGCATACTAGATCCTCGCTGACCCCCTAGGTTTAATGTGGAGGTTTTAAAAGGGTCCCGCGGGGCAAAAAAACCAAAATTTTGTTGTTGTTTTTTTTGCGTGGGGAGCGCCCGGTCCGCGAACCGGGAAGCGTTCTGGGCAGCGTACTGCAATGAAAAATGAATGATAGACTTTTCAAATGCTGTATGTTAATTGATTGTTGGTTTTGTTGATTATTTTTTATTTTCTTTATTTTTTAAGCATTTTTTTTATTGTGATTGTGTTTCATAATTTATTAAACTTTCTAACATTTCATTGTCAGAAATTTCATAATTATCATTGAATATACATTGTAGTCTCTGAGGGTGTAAAATGTCCTCATTTTCAAGGAGGTTATCTACTGCTTGTACACATTGCAGTAGTTCTTTGTCTAAAGTTTCATCGAAAAATTCAATATCATTTTCATCATTGATTTCTTGGCTGCTCTCTTGCAGGACAATTTGAAATTCAACTTTCTGTTCGCCTTCCATTTTGCCTGAAATTTAGATAAAAAAAATATATATTAGTAGAGATAGGGCACTGTTGGGATTAATTTTGGGCAGTGTATAGTATCAGAGTGGAAGTAGGAATATAAAAAAGTGTATGTGATTTAACGTAAGTAAATTCATAATTATACAAGAGAAGCCTAACTCCATCCATAACTATAACAGAGAAGTCTATCTAAATCTATAACTACTACAGAGGGATAGTATATAACTATCAGAAAAAGTTTACCATATTAACTTATAGTGCACAATATACTTCAGTTTTAAAAATAAAAACTTACCTTTAGAAAGAAGTTGAAGGAATTAGTGAAAATCCTATTGAAATGTACACCAAGAAGTAGTAGTCAAAATGGCTGTGTTTTCTTCTCTTCCTTTATATATATTCAGGTATATAACCAATCAAATGTCAGGTAAAAAAAGTAGAAAATGAAAGTAACATTTTAATTGGTTGTCAATTCCAACACTTCAGATGTGTTTTGTGAAGTAATTTACCTCACGGTATTTAGAGAGGTCTACAGGCTAAATGGCTAAATGGAATTCCAATCAAATTTGTGAAAATGGTAGGGATTGGTATGTAGTATGAGCTAATCTATATTTGGTGAAATTGTCTCCAGTGGCTTTTCTGTGAACTACTTTCCCACCTTTTTTGATGGTGCGCTTCCCAGGGAGCGACCCGGTACGCGAACCGTTGAGCGCCCCGGTTCGCGAACCTTAAGCGTAACGGGAGTCCACCATTTTGTGTTTCGGTCGAATTAAGATACAAGATGGATGGCAAATAATGTTCAGAATGGGTAGAAGGGGGCACGGTAGACTTATCTTGACCCCCTAGGTTTTGTGAGGGTGGCTGAGGAGGCCCATATGTGCGAAAAAAAAACATTTTTTTTAAAAATTTCGCGAGGTTAGCTCCCGGTTCGCGTACCGGGTAGCGCCCCAGGGAGCGTACTTTGTTGAAAATTAGTGAAAAATGTTAGAGTAAAATAATAATTGTGAGTGATCAGATGTAGGGTAGCTCTGAGAAGAGCTTTTGGGTTTATGGTACATTTAGGTACTTATAAGTAGGTACCAATGCACATTCTTAAATTCAGAGTGAAAATTCTGTTGCCCTCATCTGAGAAGTGAACTCCATCTCCTCTGTAGATATCTTGCATGTAGTAACGCAAGTTATTGTTGTACAGGGAGCCCATTCCATGGTCTCTCATGTAAGCTGAAACAGATTTGTTTACATGCTTCCTCGACTTCTCAATTTGTGGACAAAATTGGTTTGACCACCTCCATTTCTGTCTTTGGCATATATTTGAATATACCAAGGCAGTCTGAGGAAAAAGTGCCATTAATTGCTCAAAGGTGTCCTTTAAAAGCATTCCCAGACCTACACCAGTCAAAGTGCCCAAGTCATTACCTCCACAGTGCACAATTAACAGGTCAGGTTTGGGCAAATGCATAAAGGTTTTCACCAATGGTATCAATTGGTGACATTTTAATCCTCTGTGGCCAAACCACTTAATTTCCACATCTTGTAAATTGAGGTTAGGTAAATTCCTGTTTTCAGTGTACCTTTGAGCCCAGTGAATATAACTATGTCCAACAATCCAGACAGAAAACATGGTGAGAGAAGGTTCTCCTGCAGTCAGATGAAGTGTGGCAATGAAATGGCAGTTGAAAAAATGAGAGTTTAAAATGAAAAAAACTGTGGAGTTTCTGTGTTCATGAAGCAGTAACAGTGATTGGTGGATTTTGATTGCTGAAAACAGAAAGTTAGGGTGCACGGATGAGTTATTTGAAAGATGTAATTTGAATGGTCAATAAAAAATCATTAAATGAAAGAATGCACTGGATATGCAGGTGCACTGAGAGTTCAGAGTTCAATTGCAACATTGTTGTGTGAACTTGCAAACACCAGAAGTCTTCCAAGAGGTGGTTGCCATGCAGAAAAGGCAGAAAGGGTAGAGGGGGGAAGGGTTTTCATTTGAAAAAAAGTGAGGGAAGAGTTTTGATTGGGTGACATGAGAGATATGTGTGAAGAATTACAGCATTTCTGTGCTTTTGATAGCTGCAGACTCTGGAGTGCATACCTTTTGCTCTGCTGAAGACAAATTGGTGTGTTTCTGAGACTGTTTTCAAACTCAAAGTATTTGCTAAGGTGAGAAAATATTTCTTTAATTTAGATAGAGAATAGTGTGCTTTAAGGAGAAAATTATGAATTATGTGGCGCAAATTGCTTGTAAATATGCTCCCACCTGTGCAAGGAAAATTTAGATTTTTAATGTTTGTGTTACATAGCCATGTTAAAAGTGATACAAACATGCTGCAAAGGCAATTAAAAAACGCTTTTATGTGTCTTAAGGACATTTTAAGTAATTTTCCCATGTGCAGTGTTTTGAAATTATGATTTGAAAATCGTTTTTGGGGAAAAGGAATTGTTTTTAAATTTATGACAAGGACATAATGGTGTATGCTTCTTTATAAGGCAATTGACTGTCCCTGATGTTATTTTTCCCATTTTAATGTAAGACCTTTCTCTGTGGCGCAAATTGCTTGTAAATATGCTCCCACCTGTGCATGGCAAATTTAGATTTTAATTGTTTGTGTTACATAGCCATGTTAAAAGTGACCCAACCATGCTGGAAAGGCAATAAAAAAACACTTTCATGTGTCTTAAGGACATTTTAAGTAATTTCCCTGTGGGCAGTGTTTTCAAATTATGAATTGAAAATCGTTTTTGAGGTAAAGGAATGTTGTTAAAATTTATGTGCGCCATATGCCCCCAAATTTCTTTTTCAGGGGTGCAGCAGGGTGTTATTGAGACACCCCTACACCTTTGGAAAAATTCCTAATTTGCGATGAGCTAATTGCTAATTGCAAATTGCACCTTCTTTCATATGGGCATCCTGGCGCATGGAAATGAATGGGTAATTTGCAATTAGCAATTTGCTCATCGCAAATTTGGAATGGTAAAGAATCGCTATTTATTCCTTAAAATTCGCTATTTTGGAAATGCAAAATAGTTATATGATACATATGGCGGTTGATGTCTAACAAGATAAGAAGCTTAGGGATACATTTATGATGACTGGCGCAATGAAGTGGACATCACTTACTTCATTGGTAGAGCTTTACATGTATTATGTCCTCTGTATTCTTCATCAAGCGTAACTTTAATCTGCAATCCTGAGTAGGCCTCACCTTAAACAAACCTCTGGATAGGCCACGTCTTATCGTCATCCTGAATTAATCATTTAAAATGCTAGGGACAGATTTATGATAGGTGTATGCCTCTTTTGCGCCACTTACAAAACACTGTCCATGGGGAAATGACTTAAAATGTCCTTAAGACACATGAATGTGTTTTTTTAAAGCGTTTGCAATTTTTTTGGGTCACTTTTAACATGGCTATGTGACTCAAACAGTCAAAATCTAAATTCACCATGCACAGGTGGGAGCATATTTACAAGGAATGTGCTCCATGGGGAAAGGTCTTATAATGTAATATGGGAAAAATGACATCAGAGACACTGAAATGCCTTATAGAGAAGCATACACCATTATGTCCTTGTCATAAATTTGCAAACCATTACTTTTCCCCAAAAACGATTTTCAAATCATAATTTGAAAACACTGCACATGTGGAAATGACTTAAAATGTCCTTAATTCAAAATTTGCTATTCCTTATTTTGCGATTGCACTGAAGGATTTGCAAATTTTGCGATTCCTTAAATGCAATGTATCAAACAAAAAATATGTAAAAAATAACATTAAGGATTTGGAAACTACCACCAACTTCTAGTTTGTGGTAATTTGCGAATTCTTTTCAAAAAGCATTTTTTTCCAAAAAACAAAAGGTGCCATATGACGCCAATACATGTCCTTAGGGCATGTATGTGTGCCATATGCCCCCAAATTTCTTTTTCAGGGGTGCAGCAGGGTGTTCTTGAGATACCCCTGCACCCTTGAAAAAATTCCTATTTTGTGATGAGGTAATTGCTAATCGCAAATTGCAACCTTCATTCCTATGAGCCTCCTAGCCCATGGAAATGAATGGGTAATTTGCAATTAGCAATTTGCTCATTGCAAATTAGGAATGGTAAAGAATTGCTATTTATTCCTTAAAATTCGCTATTTAGGAAATGCAAAATAGTTTGATGGTACATATGGTGGTTCATCTGTAACAAGATAAGAAGCTTAGGGATACATTTATGATGACTGGCAAAATAAAGTGCAAATCACTTACTTCATTGGTAGGCCTTTACATGTATTATCTCCTCTGTATTCTTCATCAAGCGTAACTTTAATCTGCAATCCTGAGTAGGCCTCACCTTAAACAAACCTCTGGATAGGCCACACCTTATCGTCATCCTGGATTATTCATTTAAAATGCTAGGGACAGATTTATGATAGGTGTATGCCTCTTTTGCGCCACTGTGCGTCACTTTTATGATGCAGCGGCGGTGCAAAAGATTTGCTATGAGGCGACAAAATTACAAATTGATGCTTTTAGGCAGATATGTCATGGTGTAAAAAAAATGTACCACATGAAACCGATGCAGCAGTGATGCAAAAGATGCACCATGTTGCAAGACAGGCCTCACTTGGGGCCATATGTATCAAGCTAATTAGCATTCGCAAAGATCAAAATTCTGCGAATTTCGGCCTTTGCGAATGCTAATTAGACAAATGGTATGTATCAAACAAGTTTGATGCAAAATAAGGAATACCAAAATTTGCTATTCCTTATTTTGCGATTGCACTGAAGGATTTGCAA
Source organism: Lissotriton helveticus (assembly GCF_964261635.1). Lineage (NCBI taxonomy): Eukaryota > Metazoa > Chordata > Amphibia > Caudata > Salamandridae > Lissotriton > Lissotriton helveticus. The sequence goes on from NC_136057.1 coordinate 826,754,579, forward strand.
ATTTTGCGATTACTTAAATGCAATGTATCAAACAAAAAATATGTAAAAAAATGACATTAAGGATTTGGAAACTACCACCAACTTCTAGTTGGTGGTAATTTGTGAATTCTTTTCAAAAAGCTTTTTTTCCAAAAAACAAAAGGTGCCATATGACGCCCATACATGCCCTTAGGGCATGTATGTGCGCCATATGCCCCCAAATTTCTTTTTCAGGGGGTGCAGCAGGGTGTTCTTGAGACACCCCTGCACCCTTGGAAAAATTCCTATTTTGTGATGAGCTAATTGCTAATCGCAAATTGCACCTTCATTCCTATGAGCCTCCTAGCCCATGGAAATGAATGGGTAATTTGCAATTAGCAAATTGCTCATTGCAAATTAGGAATGGTAAAGAATTGCTATTTATTCCTTAAAATTCGCTATTTAGGAAATGCAAAATAGTTTGATGGTACATATGGTGGTTCATCTGTAACAAGATAAGAAGCTTAGGGATATATTTATGATGACTGGCGAAATAAAGTGCAAATCACTTACTTCATTGGTAGGCCTTTACATGTATTATCTCCTCTGTATTCTTCATCAAGCGTAACTTTAATCTGCAATCCTGAGTAGGCCTCACCTTAAACAAACCTTTGGGTAGGCCACACCTTATCGTCATCCTGGATTAATCATTTAAAATGCTAGGGACAGATTTATGATAGGTGTATGCCTCTTTTGCGCCACTGTGCGTCACTTTTATGATGCAGCGGCGGTGCAAAAGATTTGCTATGAGGCGACAAAATTACAAATTGATGCATTTAGGCAGATATGTCATGGTGTAAAAAAAACGTACCACATGAAACCGATGCAGCAGTGATGCAAAAGATGCACCATGTTGCAAGACAGGCCTCACTTGGGGCCATATGTATCAAGCTAATTAGCATTCGCAAAGATCAAAATTCTGCGAATTTCGGCCTTTGCGAATGTTAATTAGACAAATGGTATGTATCAAACAAGTTTGATGCAAAATAAGGAGTAGCAAAATTTGCTATTCCTTATTTTGCGATTGCACTGAAGGATTTGCAAATTTTGTGATTACTTAAATGCAATGTATCAAACAAAAAATATGTAAAAAATGACATTAAGGATTTGGAAACTATTGTGGTAAATTGGTGGTAATTTGTGAATTCTTTTCAAAAAGCTTTTTTTCAAAAAAACAAAAGGTCCCATATGACGCCAACACATGCCCTTAGGGCATGTATGTGTGCCATATGCCCCCAAATTTCTTTTTCAGGGGTGCAGCAGGGTGTTCTTGAGACACCCCTGCACCCTTGGAAAAATTCCTAATTTGTGATGAGCAAATTGCTAATCGCAAATTAAACCTTCATTCCTATGAGGCTCCTAGCCCATGGAAATGAATGGGTAACTTGCAATTAGCAATTTGCTCATTGCAAATTAGGAATGGTAAAGAATTGCTATTTATTCCTTAAAATTCGCTATTTAGGAAATGCAAAATAGTTTGATGGTACATATGGCGGTTCATCTGTAACAAGATAAGAAGCTTAGGGATAGATTTATGATGACTGGTGCATCACCAGAGATGTGTCAGTCATCCTGCGCCACTGTTCCGCCACCCATGGTGTGCTGCATTTACAATGCGGGGCATCATGGGGCAAAAATGGCACAGATGCGTGATGTATCTGTGCTGTAAAGGTAGTGATTGCTGGAGTTGTATCGCAAGTGCGATGCAGCTCAAGCAAGGCTCAGGGGTGCCCCATCTCCACAATGTTGCGTCAAGACCTATGCTTGCTTAAAGCAGGCGCAGGGTTTTGATGCAGCTTTCTCCTATCTGATTGTAAATACGGCACACCATGGGTGGCAGAGCAGCGGTGCACGTTAACTGGTGCATGCCTGGGGATGTGCCATTTAACATAAATCTGCCCCTTTACATTTAAGTATGTGCAGGACTCACAGAGTCGGTGAGGCTTATCCAAGGTTAAGAAGAGATGAGTCCTGTTCACTGAAAAATTAGACATAGTCTTCACCTGATCAGCATTGCTGGACATGGCTAAATAATAGCTGCAAAATATTACTCTTGTTAAACAATTTTACTATTATAATCTCTGAGATTTGTCTCTTACTCTTCAACATCTCATTGTTGTTATCTTTCTTTAAAGATAAAGACAACATCAACATGAGTGACAATCTGCAATCAGTTGATTTTGACCTCATCATTGAACTTGTAATTGAAACATCAGTGGATGTTGATCCATTGGATGATTTAAATCCTGAGGATGAAGAAGAGCGTGATGAGGATGCAGATTTGTCCGAATTATATGACATAGGGTGGGAAGCTGACCTGCTTGAGCCTATGGAAATATAAACATTTATTTTTAAAATGTATAATTAATAAAAAGTAAAAATGTAAACCGTTTAATTTAAAAATAAAGACACCTTCAAAAACAGGTTATGTGTAGTGTCTTCAATAAAATATTAAAATATGCTCATAAAATTAGATCAGATTCACATATAAAATAGCACAGGTAACATAAATATAAATGTCATTTCTTTTCTGCTATTTCTGTATTGTAAATTTGCCAAGGACTAAAAAATCTTCTATTTAAAATGTCAAGTAGTGTGTTAAGTTTTTGATCATTGTTATTGATTTACTGTTTGGTAATAATGGTTAATAACATTTTTTATTATATTTTACCACAGATTCAACTGCAGATCATTTCAAGATTTCATCATGCCAACAATAGAAAGACAGAGAAAGGCTGCAAAACGTCAAAGACAGCAGGTGAAACAAAATAAGCAGCAGTCCTCTAACAAAAAGATTTGTCAAGTCACGAAGAAAGCACCGGGTAAGAGCACAAAATATTTCATAAGAAATATGTGTAGTAAAAAAAATATTACTACAGAAAATGTTTCAGTCCATAAAAAGAGAAGCAAATCAAATGGAAAGGAAAGGCCAATCAAAAATGTTACTGCTAGAGCAAGAGATAACTCTGTGCATGATAGTAGAAGGAAACAACAGTTTAGGGACATTCGTAAACGAATGTTCCGCAACAGGATAATTGGCAATTTGTTAAAAAATATTAAGAAAGGTCAACAGAAACTGGTTTTTTATAAGAGAAAAAAAAAGTTGAGAAAGTTATTGATCAGGCATTTGAAATTAAACGTAAGTTATTTATTTTGATAATCAATAGAATTAGGAAGCTAAACAAGGCAATTTATGATTTCAAAAGAAATAGTAGATGGAAGAGAATAGTTAATCATAGTAATTTTTGTGAAGTTTTTTCTGGAGAATGGATGCATAGTTCAAGCTGTGAGGCATTTTTTAATGAGGAGAGTTATTTCCAGGATAATGATTTGGTGCATGCAGTTGACACCAGTGGTCGTGCTTATGAAGTGAAAGATGGTTGTCCAGTTGAAAAAGAAAAACTTGTGACAACAGAGACAGAAGAGGTGTTAGGTAATGAGGTTTTAGGAAGACGTGCTAAGGGTCCTGTGTACACCTGGAAGTGTAGTAGTATTTGCAGTGTGCAACAGGATTCCATCAATTTGCTTTGTGATTTTGTACGGTCATTTAATAAGAAAAGTTTGAAGCAGAAAATGAGGTTGTTGCAAGAATTAGATCCTTGCAGAGTGAGAGAAGTGACAGGTTTGCATGGTCATTCACTGGCTTGTCTTTCCAGGAGAGTATGCCAGAGTGTTTTTCATCATTTCAGGATGCTAGCAGTGCATCATAATAAAGTGAGGAAATTAGTTAGAATGTTGTATTATGCTAAGAGTCCAGCAATTATGCTTAAACAATTATGCGCTGCTCTTTTGCATGGTTCTGAAATAGATGTGAAGAACATATGTGAAGAAATTGAGTTTTGTTACTTTGGAAGTAAAGAGGAGAATGTTGAAATTGACCAAGAAGAAGCGGGTAATGTGGAAGATAGTGTACAGGTTTCCAGTACAGATAATTTCCAGAGGGAAATTGCGAGGTTTCAGGTGAAATCAAGTGAGAGGCCTAATTTCACTTGTGTGTGTTGTCGACGCACTTATTATAAGAATCAGACTAAGTTAGTGGATTTATATGCAAAAAGTGAAAGGGAAAATAATAGTGAATGGAAGGATTTTGCAACATACTTGATGGTAGAAAATTGTTTTGATTTGGGATTCGATCAACGTGTGTGTACTTATTGTTGTTGCAAATTAAATCAAAACCAGATGCCTGCTAGAGCAGTTCATAATAATCTGGAATTGGTTGAGATTCCTTCTGAATTGAAGGATTTAAATACTTATGAATCTATTTTGATTCAAAGTATCCATCCCTTTCAGGCTATTGTAAGAATGGAGCCAAAGACAGGGAAATTGCCTCCATCAGATTTACAGAGAGGATTAAAGGGAAGAGTTGTTTATTTGCCTCTAGATTTGAAGAAAAACATTAACACAATTGGAGTAGAAAAAGTGGAAGAGGAACCTCTGGTTATCTTAGTTAATGGGGTTCCGACAAAGAATAAGAAAATATGGCAAGATTTAGTAGATGTTAGGAAAGTTAAAAAGGCAACATTGTATTTGAAAAAAAATAATAAATACTATAAGAATGTATATGTTGCAGAAGAGGAAGTAAGTGAGGAAGAGGATAGCGATTTGTGTGCTGGTCAAATTGAGAAAGTAGAACCCTCTACTAGTGAAGAAATATATGAACATTATAGTGTTCATCCTTTGCATTCCAAGGAAGTCATGGGGAATGCTATTGAGTTGTTTCAAATGAAACAAGCCAAAGGGAGTCAAATTAGTGTTTGGGAGGAAGGTTTGGAAGCTCGGTGTTTCCCACAGCTTTTTCCAACAGGTCAGGGAGGAAGATATGATGAGCGACCTCATCAAATTCCTGCTTCTGAATACCGGACTTTGCAATTGTATGCAGGAGATGCTAGGTTTCGACAATGCATTCCCTATTTGTTTCATCTCCTGTTTGAAAGCGATCTGTCTGGACTGTCATATGCAGTGAACCACATCTTGAAAAGTGGTATACACATGCAAAACATCTCGGCAAGTGACTTTATGGATAAAGTCAATGTCCAAGACAGTATTTTGGATTCTCACCTGATTAATCTCATGGCGTGTCAGCGTGGTACTAATGAGTACTGGTACCGTCGTCATGGTGATTTAAAATGTATGCTGAGGAACTTAGGTACTCCCACATGGTTCCTCACTCTGAGCTGTGCCGAGTATGGCTGGGAAGACTTACTTGAATTTCTACGAGAGGCAAATGCTAACGTAGATAACATCGAATTCAAGACACCCGGAGAACTGTGCTCTTTGGATCCAGTCAATGTATGTAGGTACTTCAATCATAGATTTGAAGCTATGATGTCTTTCATCATGAATAAGAAGAATCCACCTCTTGGAGAGGTGTTGGATTTCTTCTGGAGAAAGGAGTACCAAGCAAGAGGTGCTCCTCATATACATATGTTGCTGTGGATCAAGGATGCACCTAAATTTGGAACGGATCCAGAAGACTCAGTGATGAGTTTCATCCAACAGTATTCTACGTGTGCTGTTCCAAACGCAAAGGAGAAGAAAAGCCTAAGAGAAAAAGTTCTGCGTTTCCAAAGCCATCGATGTGGAAAGTACTGCCGTCGTAAATTCCGAAACAAGGACAAGTTCTACACCAAATGTCGTTTCGGCTTTCCACGACCGGTGATTTCTAAAGGAAGAGTAAACAGTTTGATGTCTTCGCTGCGACATAATGTCATGAAGAAATCACCTAAAAACACATACAATTTGAAGAGGAACGAAGAGTCCAAGTACATCAACGACTACAACCCGGTGATTTTGTCCATGTGGAATGCTAACATGGATATACAGTTTGTGGCTGATAACTGTATGGCTGTGGCTCGGTATGTGACGTCTTACATCACCAAAAAAGAGAAGACAGAATTGAAGGATATGTGGGAGGACATTTCCCATGAAAAGAGCCTCAGCAAGAAGTTGTACAGTTTCAGTCTGAAGATGTTGTCGCATCGAGAAATTGGAGCTTACGAATGCTCTGACCGGTTGTCTTCAGCAAGTCTCTATGCCAAGTCCAGGAGTATCGTTTGGGCGAGTCTTGGTCTTGCTGCAACGCGTAATCGAGTTCTGAAACCTGTGCGGGAAATTGAGTATTTGGCGGAAAAGGAGCCAAACAGTACCGACATTTTGAAGACCAACATGTTGGATACATATTATCCAAATAGAAGCAGTCACCTCGACAATGTTTGTCTGTATGAGGTTCTTCAAAATTACATATTCAAGAGGAACATCAAAGAAGATACTGAGAAAGGAGTGTATGCTGTAATAGGAAGTGAGGGATGTCTGGTCAAGCAAAGAAAATGCCACTTGGTAAACCATCGAAAATTGAGTGGCGAATCTCCTGAAAAAAAGGAGTTTTTCTATTTAGCACTTTTGCAACTTTTCAAGCCTTGGCGTGCAGAAGAGGAACTGCTTGGAGATTTCCTCTGTTACGAAGACTCTTTCAATGCCGCCAAGGAGACCATAGAATGTCCTGCTTTTCCCAAATATGTAGAAATGTTGAATGCGGAAATTGAGCAGGAAGCAACGATTGCAGCCGAGATTGCCAGAGACAGTTCTCAGGACAGTCAGAGTTCTGCTTCATTGAGTCAGGATCCACTAGGAGGACCTGTTATCAAAAATGAAGCTGCCACTGCCATGAATGAAGTGGAAAGAGCCATGGCACATGCTCAGGAGGATGCGGTTAACTTAGAAGAGTTGGAAAGACAACTCAACGTTGAGCAGAGGAAAATATATGACGAAGTTACCATGCAAATTGATCATGGATTAAGTCATGACAAGAAAGAGTGCTCATGTACGTCGTTGAAGCCTGTCCGACTGTACGTGAGTGGAGAAGCGGGAACTGGAAAAAGTTTCCTCATTAAAGAAATTTCATGCTATTTGCAGGAAAGGACAGAGTCATCGCTGTCTTGTGTTGTCACCGCTCCAACTGGACTGGCAGCACATAACATTAAAGGGATTACTTTACATCGTTTACTGATGCTGCCAGTGGAGCATGACAACAAATTACAATATCACAAGCTATCTGGAGATGCTTGTTTTGAAGTTTGAAGAATCTTGAGGAAAATGAAACTTCTTATCATTGACGAAGTAAGCATGGTTTCCAATGTCATGCTTGCCTTTGTGCATTTGAGAATGCAAGAAGTTATCAAAACAGAGTATGATGTGTTATTTGGTGGCAAACACATCATTGTTTTCGGAGATCTTCTGCAGCTGACACCAGTGAAAGGGCAACCTGTGTTCAAAATGCTCACGCATGAAGATACCAGGAACTGCCTAGGCAGCATTGGCAACGTCAATATATGGTTAAACTTCAATTATGCTGAACTGCATGAAAATATGCGTCAGGCGAAGGATGAAGTTTACAAGACTATTCTACAAGATGTTAGAATTGGAAAAGTGACCGAGCATGGGAAAGAAGCTTTACATGCACGATTACTGTCAAATTTATATCCAGAACAAGATGTTGTGCCTGAGAATATTTTTCAGAAAATTACTGATAAGAAATCTGGAATATGTTTGATGCCAACTCTTGCAGAATGTGCCAAATTCAACAACAAAATGTTGCATTTAGAAAAGCAAGAGATTGTGAAACTGGAAGCTATTGACAGAGTAGAGCATATGGGATCAACAATTATTTTGTCTGAGAATCTGAAAACAAAATTGGATTCATTAGAGAAGAGTATATCTAAAACTGCAGGTTTTGAAAAGACTCTGAATGTGTGCTTGAACTGCCGTATAATTTTAAGAAGGAATTTACATGTTGAAAGAGGTCTTGTAAATGGATCAATGGGTAATGTTGTTGATTTTGTAAAATACAGAAATAGAGATGGAATTGAATTTTTAAAAATTAAATTTGATGGCATTGAGGAAGTACAGCTAATTGGTCGTTGCTCTGCTAGATTTTTGCTTGTAAAAGACTTATATGTTCGCCGTAAGCAGTTTCCTGTTTGCTTGGCATATGCGGTGACAATCCATAAATCGCAAGGTTTAAGTGTAGACTGTGCATTGGTGAATATTGGCAGTTCTGTGTTCAAGGAGGGTATGGCATACGTGGCATTGTCACGAGTTAGAACTTTATCGGGATTGTACTTGATTGAGTGTGATGTCACAAACATTTGTGCGGATCTAGATTGTGTTAAGGAATACAATAGGTTAAGAAGAGAGTATGCGTCACATTTGCCTCAGTATCCTTTGTTTGAGAAACGTGTGGTAGGCCGGAAACGAAGAAATGTGACCAATACTGGGGAGGTTGTAGCAAAAAGACGAAAAGTCGATGAACCTAAAATTACAAGCAGAAACAAAAAGGATTCTGTTGAAGATGTTGTTGGTTTTCAATTTGAAAACAGTTCTGGTGTCAACTGCTATGCTAATGTAGTGGTTAATGTTTTGTTTTCTCTAGAAAATGTAAAAGAAGAGATTGTGGTCAATTCTGATCAAAGATTTTGCAGTTTGTTAAATTCTGTGTTAGAGAAATGTAGCACTGATAGAAGAAACATAGAAAGTGTGTCTGAAATTCGAAATCTGTTAGACAGATGTTCAGGCCAAACACAATTCTCTCAAAATATTCAGCAAGATTGTCAGGAGTTTTTAATGTATATGCTTGATGTATTGCATGCTGAAGGTGTAGATGTAGATCAGCTGTTTGGGCTTTCTTATCAATGGCAGCATGACTGCGAGAACTGTATGGTATCAAGTACTACTAGTGTAGACTCAGAAAGATTTATATATTTAACTTTGCCAGACAGTAAATCAGTCTCCTTTAATAAGCTAGTAAAAGCAGCTGATCACAACATGGAGTGTAGCCAATGTAAATCTGAAATGATGTCCACATTATTTATACGAACATATGGCCAGTATGTCATTTTAATGTTCCAACGATGTAGGCCTGATGGAACAAAATTGACAACTTTAATTAAAAATTTTGTAGCTTCGCAGTTGTCAATATCAGGAAGGACTTTTGTAACTGCAGCAATTATATATCATGACGGCCCTTCAATAACATCAGGACATTACACAGCTTATTTAAAGTCTAGAAATGGCTGGTCATTCTGCAACGATTCTGTTTTAATTTTCAAAAAAAAATTGCCGTATGACCTTAAAAACTCTTACCTGGTGTTTTTAAAACCAAAATTTTAGGGAAATAATCTTGGGATGTGCTCTGTGGAATTTCAAGAAGTTCTAATGGCTCCTACACAATTTGGCCTTGAGGATAAGTGTAGTTCAGAGACATAAGTTCTAACCATAAGACTGGACGTCATGGAGAAATAAATGCACTTTGAATGAGTTCAGAAAAACTATTTCTTTTTATAAGCTAATTGAAGCAGCCAATCAAAACATAGAGTAGAGGGAATGTAAGTCTGCAACGCTGTCTACTGTTTTACATTGCTTTGTGATTGAAAGTGATGTAGAGAATTAAATAATTGTAGTAGTCATAGAGTTAGTGTAAGTCTGCTTCATAGTAAGCAGTATCAGTGTCATAGGAAATGTAGAACATGACTGAGCAAGAAGGGGAAGATATTACTATTCCAGGATTGTGAAAATGATCTTCAACATTTTAATTCTGAAAGTTGCGGAAATGCCAAATGACGGGATTGGCTTACAAGAAATCCAAGAGTTATAAATGGGTCTGACAAGATTTGGCCTTGTGGAAACTTGTGGTAGAGAGCAAGAAGTCATTTATTGCATGTAACATGTTTTTAAAAACGATGGAGATTTTCTTTCAGAAAGTGGCGGGCTGAAAGTAATAACAGCACAAAAGAGTGTAAGCTGTTCATAGGACATCCTTTGACGTCATGGAAAGTAAGTTAACTTTAAGGAGTTCTGAATTCTGATTTCTTATGTTGTATGGGTTTTTTAAACACAATCATTTTGATTGTGTTTTTTTTTCCCCGCTGTTATATGATGAATACCTTCAAGTCACTGTTTTTAGTGAATTTTGATACATTCTGAGAACAGCAAAAATAAACCATTTAACATGTATAATTAATTCTGTACTGTTTGCATTTATGATGTATATGTAGAACTGTGTAGGAGTCATGGAGAAGGTGAGGCTTCTGTAAGTGTCAAAGTTGTTGCATGCAGTGCTGCACTTCTGCGTATTCTTTCATATGCTAGACTACATCTGCACAATGAGATACCTAAGCAAAGGAAACACAAGTGATGTGATTGTGAAATGAGCAAAATAAATTGCACGTATTTCAATTACATCACCTGTGTTTCCTATCATTACGAATCACATTGTGCAGATCAAGTTTAGGTCTGTCCAGGGAAACATAGGAGGTTTGGACTTTGTTCAAGAGTGCAGTGGACATGACTCACTTCATTGGTAGACCTTCACATGTATTATGTCCTCTATTCTCTTCAACAACTCGAAATTTCATCTGCAACCCTGAGTAGGCCTCACCTCAAACAAACCTCTGGATAGGACACATCTTATTGGCATCCTGAAGCAATTATTTAAAATTTTAGTGTCTTGCGACACTTTTCTGAGACAACAGCAATGCAAAAGATGCACCATGTTTTAAGATAGGCCTCACTTCATCTGCATCAAGATACTGTTAGTTTAAAATGTATATCTTTAGGACTGTGTAGGGGGCCTGGAGAAGCAGAAGCTTCTGTAAGTGTCAAAGTTGTTGAAAAACTGTTTGTCCTTCAATCTTTTCCCTTGTCTTTTGTAATTTTTAAATACATGTTTTAATATTTTTGAAATGTTTGTTCTCTCTTTCACAGATTGAAAGTATAAAAACAAAAAGTGAGTAATTTAACGACAATTATAAGGTAAATGCTTTGTACTCTTTTCGTTACATTTCTATCACATTCACCTACTATTAGTTCCACTGCTTCATTTCTTTAACCCTCAGTTTCCTGCCTTTGCTACTTCCCTCATTCCTTTCTCTATTACCTACTTACTCAACTCCTTCCACTCTTTTTCTCAGTCCCTCTCTTCTCATAGTTCCTCACTCTTGTTCACTCACTCCGTCTCTATTACTCTTAGTGTCTTTGACTGATCACTCTATCACTACTTGTTCATAATGCTTTCTCTGTGTAGTTGAAGCACACTAAGGGGCATATTATGAATACAGCCAATAAAATTATTGCTCTTTTTATTGGCAGAAAACTGGTGCAAAAGTGGTTTTAGCGGCAGTTTTCTGCCGCTAAAAGCAGCTTTAGCGACACATTTCTGCCAATAAAAGCTGCAAAACTTTTATTGCCTATGTTGATGATATGGCTCTATGTTACTTACATTTCTTTGCTGTTTCAATTAATCTTTTTCTGTTATTTTTTGTTTTCTGTTTTCTATTTTTTCTCCCTGTTATTCCTCATGTTTTAATCTTATTTTGAACATTCACTCACATTCTCCAAGAAACTCTTCTTTGTTAATGTTATACTCTCTTTTTTTTTCTTTCACTTCGTTATCTATTTTGTTTTTCACAATTATACCCTCTTCCGTCTTTTCTTCGGTAAATAGATCTATTAAACAGTATCTCTTCTTTACTCCCTATAGCTGTCTTTCTTTTAACATCACTCTCTGTTTACTTTCCTTATACTTACTCTTTTTTTTTTTTTTTTTTTTTTGGGTTAGCTCCCGGTCCGCGTACCGGGAAGCTAACCCGGGAGCGAACCAAAAGAAATAGAGCTTGCCAGAGTGCTAAACATTCTAGCAATTTTTTTTGAAAGGGAAGGTAGTTCTGAAAAGAACTTTTTTTTTTATATTTTTGTTGTTTTATATTTTTTTTATTTTTTGAACATTTTTTGTTTTTTTTGTATTTTTTGAACGATTTTATATTTTTTTTGGTTTTTTTTGGGGGGGGGAACAACAAAAAACAGGCGTTGAAAAGGGCTCAACAGGAGCAAAAAAAAATTACTGGGGGCGGTTAGGGCAATCATGGTGTTCATACGCCAGGTTTATAGCATTGATGCTCATGTTGCCACACGCTAACAACGCACGACAGTGCATACAAGAGTGTATCATGTGGCCAAAATTTTCTTGTATATTTGGCACAGTTTCCCGTGCCTCTTCTGGTGTTAATGCAATTGGTAATCTTGGTCTGGCCACAGGAGTTGGTCTTGGATTGTCCTGCATATCCCTTATTTCCGCCCGGCTGTAATTTAGTGGATGCTTCCTTGTCATGTGCCTGTGCATTGTGTGATTTCCGTAACTATATTTCTTGTCCGTCCCTCTTGATAATTGTTCTTTGCATATGCGGCAGGTGACATACCTCGCATTGACTTTTTTTTGGCCACGAGGGATCGAATAAAACTGCCAGATGAAACTGGCTTTCTTTCTGGAAACCCGGGGCACCTTTTCTAAGAACTGTGGTTCTTCTCCCTCCTCATCCATTTCTTCATCTTCCTCCTCAGTGTTGGTAATGACCTGGGGAGGTGGTCCTCTCTTCCCATGAGGAGGTGGAGGTGGTGGTGGGGGTCCACCAGCTGAAGCTACCAATGAAGCCATTTCTCATATAGTAGTAAAGGTCTTCCTCTCACAATGATGAAAGTCAGAGTGAGGAAAGAAGGAGGGGTTTTCATCATTTGGGAAAAACAATACTTCTCAACCAATGAAAAGTGTTATTTTTAGGTCACCTGACCTAGCCTTACATCATTATGAAACCAAAAGTGAAATGAACCAATGAAAAGTGTTATTAACAAGTCACATGACCTGTTATGCTTACGTTACGCGCTCCGGTCCGCGCCCCGGATAGCTTCCGGGTCGCTGCGCTTTGTGCCTCGGTCCGCGCCCCGGTGCACTTCCGGGTGCGCTAACGCGGTACGTCACAAGACGCATTACGCGGCAACGCGATACGTCGCGTTTTCGCGACGCGCCGCGGATCGCTTCCGGGGAGCTGCGTTTCGCGCCTCGGTCCGCGCCCCGGGGCACTTCCGGGTGCGCTAACGCAGTACGTCATAAGACGCATTACGCGGTAACGCGATACCGTCACTATGTTGATTTCTTACCGGTTCGCGGACCGGGTCGCGGCTTTAAATTGAGCTAACGGGAAGCTTCCCGGTTCGCGGACCGGGAGCGAAACAAAAAAAATATTTAAAAAAAATTATTAATAAACATATAAAATATATTTTTGGATTTAAAGAAGAATACATTTTACAGCTATAGATATTAGCTTTTAAAAAACTAATGAAATTCACTGAAAAAACCATAGGTTATAGACCATATATAGTTAGGAATTAGCATTTACAAAACCTTGAAAATTCACTGAAAAAACCATAGGTTATACACCATATATAGTTAGGAATTAGCATTTAAAAAACCTTATTTTACTCACACAAAACCATTGAAATTCCATATATAGTTAGTTGTACTAACTATATATCGCGCACCCGCAATCCACTGCTGATCATGTCACATATTACATCATTCATGACATGGTCAGTGACATCACTGATGACATCACTGATGACATCTCAAATGACATCACTGATGACATCACTGATGACATCTCAAATGACATCACTGATGACATCACTGATGACATCTCAAATAACATCACTGATGACATCTCAAATGACATCACTGATGACATCACTGATGACATCTCATTTGACATTACTGATCACATCACTGATGACATCATTCATGTGATAATACGATGAACCTCTTCAGACTCTAATATAACCTTATATACACTCAGTGAAAACAGACACTCACAGACTGTCACTCATCCATGGAGTTACTCACACACCTAGTCAGTCATGCAAAGAATCAATCACACCTCCATTTCCTCAACTATACAGTTATACACACCTTACTTATTGAAACATATACTAACACATATTTACTCACTTATACAATCCTGGATACAAGTTCACAATGATCCATACAGCCACTCACACATTCACTGGCTCTTATGCACAGTTATTTATATATGTCAACTCTCACATGTACTGTGTTTTACATATGTACTTACTTTGACATGTAGCACTGAGATATCCATTCACTCACCAATACACTCATGCACACAGTCAACCGCCCATACAGATGTTTCCACATGCACTTTTGAACCCATACACCTAGTGAATCAACTGCTCACACATCTATGCAGAGAGTCATACACCTCCCAGCCACCCATAAACACTCTCAGTCTCCCATACAATTACTTGGGCAACCAATTAATGACCCATATAGTTAATCATATAGCTACTGATCAACACATGCAGCAGTTTACAGAACAACAGACATAATGATGCACAAATTAAGACAGTTTAGTCACTAACCCATGCACTCAGTGAGACACATTTAATCACTCACTCATACAGTCAGTCATGCACCTACTAAATCCTTTGTTCAGACACTTATACATCCACTCATTCTTCAATATGTAAGACATATTTTAACTTTACAGAAACATACAGTCACTGGATGTTGTCATCAGTGATGTCATCAGTGATGTCATTTGAGATGTCATCAGTGATGTCATCAGTGATGTCATTTGAGATGTCATCAGTGATGTCATCAGTGATGTCACTGACCATGTCATGAATGATGTAATATGTGACATGATCAGCAGTGGATTGCGGGTGCGCGATATATAGTTAGTACAACTAACTATATATGGAATTTCAATGGTTTTGTGTGAGTAAAATAAGGTTTTTTAAATGCTAATATATGGTGTATAACCTATGGTTTTTTCAGTGAATTTTCAAGGTTTTGTAAATGCTAATTCCTAACTATATATGGTCTATAACCTATGGTTTTTTCAGTGAATATATATATATATATATATATATAAATATATATATATATATATATATACATATATATATATATATATATATATATATATATATATATATATATATATATTCACTGAAAAAACCATAGGTTTTACACACGTTATAGTTAGGAAGTAGCATTTAAAAAACCTATGAAATTCACTGAAAAAACCATAGGTTTTACACCAGTTATAGTTAGCTGGAAGTTTTACTCGCATAAAAGCATTGAAATTCCCACGTTATAGTTAGTTGGACTCACTATAACTTGCGCGTGCAATGCACTGCTGATGACGTCACATATTACATCACTCATGACATGGTCAGTGACATCACTCATGACATCACTGATGACACCATCCATTGAATGTGTGTCTTTTTGAAAAATAAATATTAGTGAGTAATGTTTAAATATTTAAATATATTAATTAGTGTTTCACTTTGTGTATAAGTGGCTGCATGGGTTGGTGAGTAGGTACATGTGTATGTATATAGGTTATTAGATGTTTTTCTTAGTATCAGTATGAGTGTTTGTATGGTTTGGTGGAGGTATTACTTAGCACATAGATGCATGAATGACTGACTCTCTCTTTGTATGTGTTTTGAAGACAGCATATGTGCAGGACTGTATGGGTGGATGACTGTGTATATGTGTGTGTTACTGAGTGAATGAGTGTCTCACTAGTTTCGTTATCAGTAACTACATATGTTTTAATCTAGTGTATGTGAATATTGATGTATATAAGTGAGTATATCTAAGAGTAAGAGATTGTAAGAGTTCCTATTTAAATTAGTATGTGTTTCTATAAGTGATTGTTTAAGAGAGTAAGTATGTGTAAGCTTTCTTTGAAGTAAAGTGGTAGTGTGTGTATAGCTCTATATGCAAATAAATGGATGTTCAATAGTTTATTTGCATGTGTGAGTGTGTGTGTGAGTAACTTTTGGATGACTGTCGGTGTGTAACAGGATGTATAGGTGTATGACTACATATAATGAGTGAGTATATGTATGAGTGACTATATAGAACTGTTGGTGAATGAGTGGATGTGTATATAGATAGTGGAATTATTGAATTGGTTGTTGTAACTGGTATGGGTATCTCCAATTTTTTTGAAAATGTTAGTTTCTATTATTGATTATGTGTTTCAAGGGTTACATTACAGTGAAAGGAGTTCTGTCACTCTGTCACAAGGATGGTGTCATCAGTGATGTCATGAGTGATGTCACTGACCATGTCATGAGTGATGTAATATGTGACGGCATCAGCAGTGCATTGCACGCGCAAGTTATAGTGAGTCCAACTAACTATAACGTGGGAATTTCAATGGTTTTATGCGAGTAAAACTTCCAGCTAACTATAACTGGTGTAAAACCTATGTTTTTTTCAGTGAATTTCATAGGTTTTTTAAATGCTACTTCCTAACTATAACGTGTGTAAAACCTATGGTTTTTTCAGTGAATTTCATAGGTTTTTTAAATGCTACTTCCTAACTATAACGTGTGTAAAACCTATGGTTTTTTCAGTGAATTTCATAGGTTTTTTAAAGGCTACTTCCTAACTATAATGTGTGTAAAACCTATGGTTTTTTCAGTGAATTTCATAGGTTTTTTAAAGGCTACTTCCTAACTATAAAGTGTTGAAAACCTATAGTTTTTTCAGTGAATTTCAAAGGTTTTTTAAATGCGAATTATTAACTATATTTTCAATGTATTCTATAGTTTTATCATAGAATTTCGAGAAATGTTTTTATCGGATTACAAAGTTTTCTTTACTGTAAGAATTGTTTTGAGACTCCTTATAAATCTGTAGAGGTTTACGAAGTCTTTACTTTACCTTCTTTTTAACGTTTTCAGACTTGTCACTAAATGTTGGAAAACGTACTTTTGTACTATCGTGCGCGACCGGGTGCGCGCACCCCGGTATTTTTACAGATTAAAAAAAGGATTTATACTTTATCGGTATTGTTCTTGGGACCCCATATGAAGGTATACAACATCAGAGAAAGTCTACCTTTCCTCCTTATTAACGTATTAAAACTTCATTAAATTAGACCGATACTTCCAAATGACGTACGTGTCCGGATTTCGTCACGCGTATACGTCCTAATACATGCATGTCAAGTCATGTGACTTGAAAAGAACACTTCCTATTGGTTCATAGAAGTTTCTATTCTGCAATTTTCCAGAAACCACCAACTTCCCTCACTATCTTTTTGGCGCTCAAGGGAGAAGAACGCTTTTCATCTTTCCGCAGAGTTTGCTGAAATGGCTGCCGCACGCAATTCATCTTCGGAATCTGAAGAAAATGTTCGTGTACCTTTAAAAAAAAAAAAAGAATCTTTCATCTGGCAATTTTTCACCTATCCTCAAGATCAAAAAAAAGTAAATGCTCCGAAAGTAACTTGCACAATTTGTGACACAGTACTTTCAAGAGGTAATCCTTCCAAAAAGTATTCCTTTTCGATTCATACCATGAAGAGACATGTAAGCCAAGTCCATCGTGTGCAATATGCACAGGCAGCGACAAGAGCTCTGGCAACAGAACTACCACCAGCTGTGGCCAGTACTTCATCGAGAAGACGACCTGCATCTCCATCTACTGCACAGTTGGAGTTGAAACCATTTTTGTCGAAAGTGCATATGAAATGCAACAAGTGTGAAGGAATGATTGTGTACGGGGAGCAGAGCCTCACTCTTGTCAAAAGAAGAATTAATGACCATGAAAGGTTCGAATGCAGTTAATTTTTTAACAACTTCTTATGTTCCTGTATTACAGTTCAAAAATTCGGCTCCAACAATAAAAAACTTGTCAAAAAATAAAAAAAAGTAAAAAATCTATAAAACCCCCCAAAAAAAGTTATTTTCAGAACTACCTCATTGTACCAAAAAGAGCTCTATTCATAAGCTGAAGTATCGCCGCATTTTCAGAATAATTATTAAACAATGCGGCAATACTTGGGGCATATTATGAAGAAGACGTGATAATTTATCGTCGCTTTTTTCGGCAGAACACTGCTAAAAAAGCGACGATAATCGCCTTCATAATATGGGCCATATTATCAAGGACGGGCAATACATTATCGCCGCTTTTATCGGCAGGAAACTGCAGATAAAGCGGCGATAATGGACTTGATAATATGCTCTATGGAATTCCTATCGAAGCCCATGTTAGATGTCTTCACATCTCACATGGGTTTCAATAGGATTTCCATAGGGCATATTATCAAGCCAATTATCGCCGCTTTATCGACAATTTCCTGTCGATAAAAGCGGCGAAAATATATCGTCCGTCCTTGATAATATGCCCCTATGTTCTACAAATTCCAATCGAAATGTATGTTATATGTCTTTATATCTAACATTACGTTCGATTGCAATTCATAGAGCATATTATGAACGCCGTTTTCGCCCCTATATCGGCAACTTCCTGCCGTTAAGGGCGGCGATAATGTCTTCCGTATCCTTGTAAATATTCCTCAACACCTTTGTGACAACATCATAACACCGCCTGCCGTAACAGCACTTTGCATGTGTGCCGCACAGACAGTTAATGACATACATAGTAGGCGTACGTTAAACCACAAGCAAAATGTGTTTGGAGGTGAAAATACTATCACGAACACGGCTATTGTTAGAAAAAAAGGTTAAATAAACTTGTTTATCGTACGACTGCCACGGCCTGCTTTGATGAAGCATTTGGCAGCGTTAACATGGAGGTGTGGAAAATAAAACTAAATCAACCCCCTCTCGTAATTACAAGGCACACATTAGTGCGTAAAAACAACGCTTGTTTTCACGCGGTAATGTTAACTGCCACTGGCTGTTACAGGGGTACTATCACATATATATTCAAATTAATAATTACGTAGTTACACTGTGGAAAACTCTAGCGATAGCTGGCGAAAGTCAAATATACGATGTTCAGGGCATATTAACAACAAGTATAGATTCACCAGGCATCCCCGTTTAGCCAGGACGGTTTCCCTTCTTTTAACCAGCTATCCCAGCAAATTTCATTAAATATTGCTCATCTCCCCGTTTTTAGAGACATTCGACTGAAAATGGAAAGAAATATTTTTTACAAAGCAGTTAAAGTTACCTGTTGTTTCCACAATGCAATGTAATTGACAGGCAACGTACACAGTTTAAAAATTACATTTTATTTATGTTCTTACTGCCTCTTCTGTAATTCTCTGCTAACAAGCACTCTCATCACTAGAAGAAAAATCATAGTCCTTCTTCTATTTTTCTGAAATGTCCCGGTTTTTGCCTTTAGAAATCTGGTTACCCTAAACAACTAGCGATAATTATCACTATGTTGGCTTAGTTCCAATATTTTTTTCGTCGACCTGCGGCAATTTTTATTGCTTAGGAGTCTTGCAATTATCAAGGTTTACTTCTAAAACCTGTAATTCCCAAACTGTGCACCGCGGCTCCCCAGTGCGCCGTAATGAGGTGCCAAGGGCACGGCGCACACTAGGGTGACCAACCGTCCGTAAATTCCACGGACGTCACTACCCTGTTATGTGTAACTGTATCCATCTCAGCGAGCTGCGCGCTCCTCCCCTGTAAGAAGGCTGACAGCCGCTGCTAGAACGGCCTTGGATTTCACTGCTCCAAGAGCACCCCTCCCGCTCACTGAAATTCTCTATGGAATTCATTGGCACTTACTGAATGAGAATATGGCAGTCAAGGTTTTTAAAGCAGATAGCGCTCTTCCTGCCTCAACGAACAGAAGGCATTCTCTTAGATAAAAAAAGTGAAACCACCACCATGCAATATTAGAAAACACTTCCTTTAAAGAAGGCTATGAAAGAAAATTAAAAAATCAGATTAACGTTCTTTCATTCTCTCATCATTTTTGAACAGCAGTATTTTCATTAATATATTCAACAATGCCATGGTTACTGCTTTTGTACTTAAAGGAACTAGCACCCATTGTCAAAGCCAATAGTCTTTGCTTGTTGTTGGTGTAAAGATAGTTGCTGTTCTACATATCTGCATGCAATGACACATACAACATAACACCAGTCGAGCACAACACTATGCTAAACGCATATTTGTAGCTTAGGTGTTTTAAACTGCCCTCGGAATTACATCCAACACCTCCTTTGAAAAGACCCCTCCATTTTTTAACAGTGCTTAAAGCCATGGAAACAACACCATTTTACAGTAACCTCACATCCTGTTACTGGACATCATGTATGACTGATAACTTCTACGTTTTCAGTCTGCCTATGTACGGAGGCATTGTGAACTCTCCCCCACCGCACCCTACCCCTTGCTGTAGTTTGTTCTTCACAGGCCTCTTCTCCCTACAACTCTGCAGACAAAGACTCAGGTCATAAAGTACAAAGCTGGGTGAGTAAATAAGTATGGAATGTCTAAATGGCTGGATCGATTACTGAAAGGATGAATGGATGAATGAAAAGAGAATAGTTAGATAATCAAAGAAAAGATGGATGAATAAATGAATGAGTGGCAGTATAGATGAGAGAAAAGATAAATAGATGGATGTATGGCTGGAAGGGTGCATAAATGTCTAGAAGGATGGATAGATATGTTAAAGGATGGATGCATGAGTAAAAGAGCACCTGATGGATCAGTGATTTAGTGGATGGATGTGTGAAAGCATAGATAGATGAATAAATGAAAGGGTAGATGATGGGCAAGTGAATGCGTGGATAGAAAAATTGATAAGTGAAATGGTAAAAGAATGGATAACTGAAAGGGTGATTATAAAGATTAATTTGTAAGTGAAAGGGGATAGATGGACAAATGCATGGATACATCAGTGAAGTAAAAGGGTGGATGGATAAGAGAGCGGATGGCTGGATCAGTGAACAGATGATTGGATGAGTGAAAGAATGTGTCCCAATTACTTTAAGGAAGATAACAGGACGTACATACCACCTACCCACTGTTAAAAAAAAATGGTGGGGAGCCACTGTAAACTGCTGAGTAGGTCAAGGAAACCACAGGGCAACAAAGTTTGCGAACCACTGTGATAAAAATCGGTCCAAATACATAAATATTGCTGTGAAGTCAGCAATATTCATGCATTACCGAGCTATTGGTCTTAGTCATGTTATCTACCTACCATTACATGACATAGCTAAGAACTGCTCAGGGGCAGCTATTAGGTTTTGGACATTTTCGACCGTAGCACAAATATGTTCAAAAGTGGGTAAAAGGAAATAGCAATGTTAGGAACTGTTTCCAGTCACTAACATCTTGCAATGCTAACTTTGCATGTCAATAGTGATACATTTCACAGACAAACAAAGCGGGTCACAAGATGGCCATTATCTGTTATTAGATGTCGCTAACTGGTGTTAGCATCACCTACGTACTAGAGAGATAATTTTATCTCCGCTTTCTTGGCTTTTAAAGCCAAAAAAGCAGAGTAGAACCCCCTTGATAATATGCCCCAAAGTTCTTTAACACATATCATTTACCTGCAATGTTTTGACACATCCGCATTAGTGAACTGACTCACTGAAATGTTGCTGATTTCTTAAATTAATTTTTAAGAGGCTCCTTGTGACCGTGCAGCCAATCCTCCGTGGAAGTGCTCACATAAAACACGACACTGGTATGACCAGGATACTTAAAGAAATGACACAGTGATGAAAAAGTATTTTTTATTTTTTATACTTACCTAGGAAATAGTAATAAAGAAAAACTTAAAATCTTTAAAAAACATGGTATCTGTGGAAGAAAAGTAAAGGTTATAGTGTCATTTCATTAAACAAAACAAAGTAAAAGTGATTGAAACAGAAAGTGAAAGAAAAGAAGACTGAGGGACAGAAAGAGACCAAGACAGAATATGTAGTATATAAATCAATAAATAAAAGAATTAATTGAAAGAAATAATAGCACTCAAAGAATGACTGTCTAAAGGAAAGTAAAGTGAGAGACAAAATGAGAGTATGATCAGTGATAATACACGAAACAAACAGTCTGTAAAATAATCAGACGAAGAGTACCGAAATGTCTTAAAGAGATTGATAAAATAAAGGAACAACACTAAGAGAAACAGAGTGAAAAAGGATGAGTAACAGAAGATGAATGGAATAGAAACAGACATGGAGTGTAAGAGAGAGAGATAAAGAGAAATGAAGTAGGGTGAGAGAACTAAACTATAGCTTTAAGTTTGGAAATTGAGCATAATTAATGAAAGCAGAGTAAGGGAACAAATTGTAAGGTACAGTAAGACAAAGAAATTAAGATTCAGGAAACAAAGGTGATACAGGATCAATAAAGGTAACTCAGTATAAAACAACGTAAGTAACAAACTGAAGAGTTAGATAGACTGAATAGAATACTAACAGAAAAGATGTAAGAGAAACAGGATAGAAAATTTAAAAATGCAAAATATGCATGAGTTAAAGGGAATAACCATGTCTAAACACCACTAATAAAGGAAGAGGCTGAAAGAAATCTGAATAAGAGAGACGTACACGAAACTCTCAGATATGATTAGTTGTAATTACCTTATAAATGTAATATCTGTGGAAGACAATAAAGAAATCTGTTATAATACATATTTCTAAATCCAATGTAACAAAATAACTTATTTATTTATTTTATTTTATGAACTTGTAGGGCGCAACAGCTACCCAAAAGGGTTTCCCGGCGCCAAAGACACAGCAAAGCAAAGAGAGTGGAACTTAGACAACATATTAAATGGTTTATTTTTGCTGTCCTCAGATAAATTGATTTTCACTATAAACAGTGATTTCAATAGTAATCATCATGTAACAGCGGGGAAAAAACCCACAATCAAAATGATTGTGTTTAAAAAACCCGTACAAGATCTCTATACATAATATAAATACCTAGAAAAAAACATTTATCTCAAGTCCACATTTTGATATCTCATTCTTTTCCACGTGGCCAAATAGTATGAGTTGATTCCAACATATCCTGTACCATAAACATTAAGGAAACCTTACTTGATACTATCACTTTGCCACATAAAAGTTTCATTTCAAGATCTGAACACCCTCAATCACATGATATTTCTAAACAACAGAGTGTCATATCTTTACAGTAATAATCTGACTAGACCAAGTAATTTTACTGAAATTTTGGTTGCAAAAATATCAGATAAGAATTTGTTAACTCACAAGGCAAACGTTTCTTAAACCTTAATTGACTATCATTGCAGAGCGTCCAACCAGTTGGACACTTCAAATAAGCTATGTAATGTCCTGATGATATTGATGGCCCTTCATGAAAAATAATTGCTACAGTTACAAATGTTCTTCTAGAAATAGATATTTGAGAAGCCACAAAATTTTTAATTGAAGTTGACAATTTACTTCCATCAGCTCTGCATCGTTGAAGCATTAAAATTACATACTGTCCATATCTGTGGATAAATAAGGTTGATAACATTTCTGAATTACATTGAGAGCAGACCATGTTCTGATACGCATCTTTAACTAGTTTATTAAAGGACACTCTTTTACAATCTGGTAATGTTAAATATATAAATCTTTCTGTGTGTATGTCAGTACTACTTGAAAATGAACAATTATCGCAAA
This sequence comes from Lissotriton helveticus, assembly GCF_964261635.1. Taxonomy (NCBI): domain Eukaryota; kingdom Metazoa; phylum Chordata; class Amphibia; order Caudata; family Salamandridae; genus Lissotriton; species Lissotriton helveticus. The sequence goes on from NC_136057.1 coordinate 826,777,903, forward strand.
TATGTTCCCATTTATAAGAAAGGCCAAAAAGACTTTCAATACCTACACCTTCTTCTTCCAAAACTGTAAGCATATACATAATAAATTCCTGACAATCTTGCTGAATATTCTGAGAAATTTGATTTAGTCCTGCACATATGTCTAAAACATTCCTTACTTCTGAAACACTTGCTACTTCACTATTACCACTGCTACATTTTTCAAACACAGAATTTAAGGAACAACAAAATGTTTGCTCCTGATTTTCTCTAATCTGTTGCTGTAAACTTTTTAGAAAAAACCCCACATTAACCACTACATTTGCATAGCAGTTGACATCAGACCTATTTTCAAATTTAAATCCAACAATCTCTGTAGTACTAACCTTTTTCTTACTCCTACCAATGACAGCCTCATCTTTTTTTCTTCGTTTCTCTACTACTTCACTACATTGTTCCTCATTTCTCCTTTTCTGACCAACCATACTCTTTTTAATTAAAGGATATTGAGGTAAACTTGGAGCATATTCTCTTCTTAACCTATTATACTCCTTCACACATTTTAAATCTGCACTAATCTTTGTCTCATCAAAATCAATTAGATAAAGTCCAGATAAAGTTCTAACTCGAGATAAAGCAACATATGCCATACCCTCTTTGAATACACTGTTTCCAATATTTACCAAAGCACAATCTACACTTAAACCTTGAGATTTACGAATAGTCACTGCATATGCCAAACAAATTGGAAATTGTTTCCGACGGACATACAAATCTTTCACAAGTAAAAAACGACTTGAACAGCGACTGAATTGTTGAACTTATTCAATTCCATCAAATTTTATTCGTAAAAATTCAATCTCATCTCTATTTGGGTAATTTACAAAACCAACAATATTACCCATTGCTCCATTCACCAAACCTCTTTCTACAAGTAAATTTCTCCTTAAAATAATCCGACAATTTAAACATACATACAGATTTTTCTCTAAGCCAGCAGTTTTAGATATATATTTCTGAAGAGTATCCAATTTTAACTTTAATTTTTCAGACAAAACAATAGTACTTCCTTCATGCTCTATTGTATCTTTAGCTTCCAGTTTCTTAATTTCTTGATTTTCCAACTTCAACATTTTGTCATTGAAAACTGAGCATTCTTTTAGAGTTGGCATCAAGCATATGACTGACTTATCTTCTACCTCTTTACTATATATTTTCTCAGGTACATTATCTTCATTGGGAAACAACTTACAAAGTAATCGGGTTCGTAGAGTTTCTTTCGCATCTTCAGTTAGTTTTCCAATCCTTATATCTTGAAGAATATTTCCATATTTAGTATCCTTTGCCTGTCGCATATTTTGAATCAGTTCAGTAAATTTGAAATGTGACCATATATTAACATTTCCAATACTGCTGAGGCACTTTCTGGTATCTTCATGTGTAACAGTTTCAAATACAGATTGTCCTTTCACAGGAGTTAGTTGCAGTAGATCTCCAAAAACTATGACATGTTTCCCTCCAAATAACACATCATAGTCAGTTTTAAGTATCTGTTGCATTCTTAAATGTACAAAAGCAAGCATTAAATTGGATACCATGCTTACCTCATCAATAATGAGAAGTTTCATTTCTTTAAGGACTCTAGAAACTTCATAACAAGCGTCTCCAGATAGCTTGTGATATTGTAATTTATTTTCATGTTCAACTGGCAGCATCAGTAAACGATGTAAAGTAATACCTTTAATATTATGTGCTGCCAATCCAGTTGGAGCAGTAACAACACAAGACAGTGGTGACTGAGTTCTTTGCTGGAGATATGTAGTAATTCCTTTTATAAGAAAACGTTTCCCTTTTCCAGCTTCTCCACTTACATATAGTCGAATAGGTTCAAATGACATACATGAGCATTCTTTTTTGTCATGACGAAAACCATGCTCAATGTGCTCTGTCACTTCGTCATATATCTGTCTTTGCTCAAGATTAAATTCCTTCTCCAATTCTTCTAAGTTTATTATATCCTCTTGAGCTTGCTGCATTGCTCTTTCTGCCTCATCCATGGCAGTGGCTGCTTCATTTCGGATAATTGGTTCTCCCAGTGGATCCTGACTCAACGTTGCAGAACTTTGAGTGTCTTGTGAACTTTCTCTAGCAATCTCCGCTGCAATTGTTGCTTCTTGCTCTATTTCGTCGTTCAACATTTTGAGATAATTACTAAAAACAGGACATTCTATACTACTTTTGGATACGTTAAAGGAATCTTCATAACTTACAATGTCTCCAAGTAGTTCCTCTTCAGTACGCCATGGTTTAAAGAGTTGCAAAAGAGCTAAATAGTAAAATTCTCTTTTGTCTGGATTTTCGCAACTCAGTTTTCGGTGATTAATCAAGTGTCCTTTTCTTTGTTTCACCAGACATCCTTCCTGTCCAATTACAGCGTATGTACCTTTTTCAACATTCTCTCTAATATTCCTTTTAAAAGTGTATTTTTCAAATACTTCATACAGACAAATGTTTTCAAGCAGAGTACTTCTATTTGGATAGTATGTATCCAACATATTTGTTTTCAGAATGTCTGTACTGTTTGGTTCTTTCAGTGCTAAATATTCAATTTCTTGCACAGTTTTCAAAATACGGTTTCGTGTTCCTGCAAGACCTAAACTCACCCACAGGATACTTCGAGATTTCGCATAAAGACTTGATGATGATAATCGATCACAACATTCATATGCTCCAATTTCTCGATGAGATAACATCTTCAAACTGTATGTATACAATTTCTTGCTTAGGCTCTTTTCATGAGAAATATCTTCCCACATCTCCTTCAGTTCCGTCTTTTCAGATTTCATGATGTAAGACGTTACATATCGAGCCACAGCAATGGAGTTGTCCACAACATATTGTCTATCCGTGTTAGCATTCCACATGGTCAAAATGACAGGGTTGTAGTCATTTATATATTTGGACTCTTCAGCTCTTCTTAAATTGTATGTATTTTTGGGTGATCTTCTTGTGATATTATGTCGCAAAGATGACATCAAATTGTTGACTCTTCCTTTTGAAAGCACCGGTCGTGCAAATCCAAAACGACATTTAGTATAGAATTTATCCTTTGATTTGAATTTTCACAGACAATATTTTCCACAACGATGTCTTTGAAACCGTAACACTTTTCCTCTTAAGTCCTTATCAGTTGTACTGTTAGGTATGTCACAAGTGGCATATTGTTCAATAAAAGACAGTATAGTGTCATTGGAGTCTTTTCCAAATTTGGGAGCATCCTTGATCCATAGTAGCATATGAATATGAGGAGCACCTCTTGCTTGATACTCTTTTCTCCAGAAGAAATCCAGAACTTCACCAAGCGGTGGATTTTTCTTGTTTGTAATAAAAGACATCATAGCTTCAAATCTATGATTAAAATATCTGCAAACATTAACCGGATCCAACGAACACAATTCTCCTGGTGTCTTGTAGTTTATATTTTCAATATTTGCATTCGCCTCTCGAAGAAATTCAAGTAAATCTTCCCAGGCATACTCTGCACAGCTTAGAGTTAAAAACCATGTTGGTGCTCCTAAGTTTCTTAGCATGCATTTTAAATCTCCATGACGACGGTACCAATACTCATTAGTACCACGCTGACATGCCATTAAATTAATTAGGTGGGAATCCAAAACACTATCTTTCTGTTGCACTTTATCCATAAATTCCTTTGCGGAAACATTTTGCAGATGCACTCCACTTTTTAAGATATGGTTTACTGCATAAGAAAGACCAGATAAGTCACTCTCAAACAGAAGATGAAACAAATATGGAATACATTGACGAAATCTGGGATCTTCTGCATATAATCTTGTTGTCCGGTACTCAGATGCAGGAATCTGCATAGGTCGATCATCATATCGCGCACCTTCACCTGTTGGGGATAACTGTGGGAAACAACGACCTTCCAAACTTTCTTCCCATACACTAATAGGACTTCCTTCTGCTTTTTTCATCTGAAATAACTCAATAGCATTCCCCATTGCTTCTTTCGAATGCAGTGGATGAACACTATAATGTTCATAAATTTCTTCAGTTCTGGTCAAGTCGACTTTTTCAATTTGTCCAATAGACAAATCATTATCCTCTTCTTCACTTACATCCTCTTCTTCTACATACACATTTTTATAGTATTTATTATTTTTGACTAAATACAACGTTGCCTTTTTGACTTTCCTAACATCCACTAAATCTTGCCAGATTTTCTTACTCTTTGTAGGTACACCATTAACTAGAATAACTAGAGGTTCCTCTTCTACATTTTCAATACCAATTGTCTCCATTTTTTTTTTAAATCAAGTGGCAAATATACAACTCTACCCTTTAATCCTCTTTGTAAATCTGAAGGATTTAATTTCCTAGTTTTAGGCTCCATACGAACAATAGCCTGAAAAGGATGTACACATTGAATCAGAATAGTATCATAAGTATTTAAATCCTTCAGTTCCAATGGAATATTTATCAACTCAAGATTATTATATACAGCTCTAGCAGGCATTCTATTTTCATTTAATTTATTATAACAATATTTACAAATACGTTGCTCAAAACCCAAATCAAAATAGTTTTCTACCAGCAAATAAGTCGCAAACTGTCTCCACTGAGTATTATCTTCATCTTCACTTTTTAAATATAAATCAACTAACCTAGTTTGACTTTTGTAATGAATGCGTCGACAACACACACAAGTTAAATTTGGTTTTTGACCTGCAATGACCTTAAACTTTGTTATTTCCTGTTCAAAATCTTCAGTATTAAAATGTCCAACATTTTCTAACACATTTCCTTCTATAACTATATCAGTTTCTGCATTGTCTTCATCTCGACCAAAATAACTTACCTCAATTTCTGCACAAATATTCTTCACATCTCATGCACATCCATGCAAAAGAGCATTATTTAACTCTTTAAGTTTAACTGCTGGACGTTTTGCATAATACAACTTTCTCACTAATTTTCTCATTTTGGTATGATGCACTGCTAACATCCTGAAGTGATGAAAAACACTCTGGCATATTTTTTTAGAAAGACAAGCCAGAGAATGGCCTTGCAAACCTGTTTTTTCTCTCACTCTGCAACGATCTAATTCTTGCAACATTAAAACATTTTTTTTAGACTTTCCTTAGTGTACTTACGTAAGAAATTGCGAAAGAAATCAATTGAATCCTGTCGTACACTGCAAATACTGCTACAATTCCAACTATAAACAGGAGCATGAACACGTCCCTGTAAAACTTCTCCACCTATTTCCCCTTCTGGATTTCTGACCTCAATTTTCTCTTTCTCAATAGGACAGCCATCCTTCACTTCATACGCTCGACCACTGGTGTCAACTGCATGCAACAAATCGTTACTTTGAAAGTAACTCTCTTCATTAAAAAATGGCTCAGAATTTGAAGTATGCATCCATTTACCAGAAAAGACTTTACAAAAATTAGTTCTATTTATGTGTCTCTTCCATTTACTCTTAGCCTTTAAAACTCTGATTGCCTTATTTAGTGTATTTATTAAGTACTAAAATAAACAATTTTTTTTGTCTCAAACACATCATCCACAACTTCCTCTATATATTTTTTCTTCTTATAAAAAGCAGATTTCCTTTTAGAAACTTTTTCCTTTTTTAATAAATTCAAAACTACTCTCTTATGAAACATACGTTTCCTTATTTCCGCAAACTGATTAGTACGTCTTTTACTGTACATAATTTCCTCACCACTGATTTCAGACACATTTTTCTTTTTTCTTCCATTTCTCCTTGTAGATACTGAAAACTGTTTTTCCTTTTGAACATTATCCAATTGACTTTTCCTTTGACACAACTTTAAAAAAAAATCCTTGCTGCTCTTACCAGGAGCACTCTTGTTTTTGTTGATTATGTAAATCTTGTCCTTCTTTCCTCTTCAAATGGTATGTCTTTTTATACAGCTTTCTTTTTTCATTTCTGGTCGGCATAGTGATTGATGTTTGTGATACAAATGAAAATCTGTTTGGAAAAAAGTTAAAAAATATTATAGACCCCTACTACCATATAACATACAAATTATAACCACTGCTTCATTTTATAACTAGAATAAAGACAAAGAAACACTCTGGACAGAGTAGGAAATCCTATAGTAAATATTGTTTCTAAATTTATGACACTCCATACCTGTGTCATCATTATACACGTATTTTATGAATCTAATTTTTCAGGCATATAAATACTATACTAATTTTCAAGCATTGTAGGTGTTCCTAATGCTTTTAATTTTTTAAACTTTAATCTGTTATACACCTCATGAAAACTTTTATTCTCATTCTCAAAAAGGAGAATACCGACGAATAGTACAACAATAATGTTTTCAAGATTATTTTTTTAAACAAAAATAATTTTAATCATTTAATAATTCGTATTCTAAAAGCACTTGTAGCATCATTTTATCAGATACTTCATTAATATTATTATCTTTTTCTAAATTCTCTTCTTCTTCCCCTTCCACCATTTCTAAGTATGCACTATCAAAACTGCGGTCCAAAAAGTCCACATTTTCTGTTCCATTTCCTCTACAAATATTCCTTCTAATAAATCTTCTATAAGTTCATTTGCAATTTCAAAATGGACATTTATATTTTCTGAATAATGTTCCATTTTAGTACTTCTTTTCTGTCTTCTGTGTCCTTTTAAGAAAATATAAAGACTAAATTATATCTTTTTCATGATTAGATAACCAAAAATTACCTTGACTAATCTTTAAACTACATACATTTTCATACTTTTTAAGACATTAACTACATAGATTAAGATAGCACCTTCCTCTTTATTTTAGAAAGAAACTGACACTATGATCCTGGACATTAACACTATGCCTTTTAATTTTTTTAATTAAAATTGTGCTGTAAAAACACATTTTAGTGTGAAATTTGTTTTCAGGATTTGTGTGCTGTAGAACTGTTTATACACTTTCTAATTTATTTGTAGGGATCTATTTTCTGAGTTCACCACTACAAACTGTGATTCAAACTGTATGCAAACTGAAGGGGTGACTCACAATATACCAATTAAAACATTCACTAAACAGATTGCTACTTCCCACAGAGGCAGTTGCTTTTACCTTTAAACAGCATACTCAACATGTAAATTTCATCTAATGTACAACATTTCATCATAACCATATGAAACCACATTCAGCCACGACTCGTGGAGGGAGTTACGGTGGGGCAGGGAGACGGGGAGGGGGAGGTGTAGGGTGGAGGGACCTAAAAACCAGGATATAGATAATTTCAGGTAAATACATAATTTAATTATTGAAATGAATTTTGTAGTGCGCACTGCATTGCAAAATGCGATGCTGTGTACACTACAAAATTAATTTTATTAATTGAATTGTATACTTACCTGCAATTATCCATATGCCAGATTTTAGATCTCTCCACCCTACACCTCCCCCTCCCTGCCTCCCTGCCCCACCGTAAGTCCCTCCACGGCCTCCGACTGACCACATCATAATACACCTGTGCAAATGCATATAATAGGGTGCAAATAGATAGTACAGTCACAGAAATGCATCAGAAATGCCCATCACGCCAACAGCCATATCATAATACACCTCTATAAATCAAGAAAAATTACTGTACACAAATGATACAGCATAAGTTAGAGAGATAATGATGACTTAGCAAGAATTAATCCACGTAAACAGCAAACTTTTACAGTAAAAAAATAGATGAACCCGAACTGCATAGAAAATAACACATGGACCCGGCCCATAAAAAGATAGTACCAACAAACAGTGGAACCGTATCTCAAAATACATATGTAGTGCAAGCAGGTACAGACATGTTTAAAATAGAAAATAAAATCCTCCTGCAAAAGAGAAGCAGTGCAAATATTCAAAAAAAATCTTGCTTATTATGGTAATCTGCACAAAAATATATTGTCATTAAAAAAATTTCAACTCACCTGTAAAAAAGAATTTGATCGTTGTATACTCTGTCACGTTGACTTCAGGTTGTTGCTTTTCAGCACCAAACACTCTTAAAAAAAATAAACAACTGAATTTTAGTTAACATATTACAGACATATTTATTAGACAACATACACCCATTATGCCAAATATCATGCCTAACATATACATTCCCTAATTTTCTATCCATTATATATCCTAAAGCCTAACTAAGTTTAATATTTCTTTATTAAACACATTCAATTACCAAATTTTTCACCCACATTTTTTAAAAATCAATCATCATTTACAGTATAATCTACCACACATTGCCAGGATACTACATGCAATATTTATGATATACACTGCTACACAACCTTACTTAGTATATTTGTTACCCAAATACATGTAGATCATGTGCCAGGTCTTTCCTAACAAAATGGCGGTCAACACTTCCTGATTTCCTCCGAATCGAATCTTTACAGACGTTAAACAGCAAATCACAATGCCGCTCGCGCACAGCCGCATAAGTGACTAAAAAGGGTGAACTGTCTACGCATTGAATGTGGAAAACCGACAAACAATCGTGTGTGATGAAAAGGAAACGTGGTTTGTAAATTACATTTTAATGGTGGAAAGGGAGAGGAGACATGAAGATAGTTTCAGGGCTTTAAGTTATGTAATTTTGCCTATTCTTCAAAATTGCAAAATTGTACAGTTTGCTGAATTGTGATTTGCTGTTTAACGTCTGTCAACATTCGAATCGGAGGAAATCAGGAAGTGTTGACCGCCATTTTGTTAGTGCGAGTGAATATATTGTACAAAACAAAGGGTTAGAGCATGGAAAGGGGAGAAGGTACAGATTGTCTAACCGGGTAGGTTTTCTCACGGGGTGCAGTATAGACCCTGAACGCGAAAACAACATTTATTTTTCTTTGAAAAAAGTTGCGGGGTGCGCGCACTCAGTCGCGCACCCCTATTTACAAGACTGTGGACTATCGCCTTTCACACACATTTATAGCTGCACAAGTTAAATACACCTTAATTACTCCTCTCAATATTGTTTACAAAACTTCAACTTACACTCCGGCTGACACCACAACAATATTCTCATACCTAAGTTTCATAAAAAATAAAAAGTATTCCACACTAAATGTAACTCTCTTTAAAAGTTTTCCGTTCCGTTACTACACTACACTCACCTAGCATCATCTCATTGCGTCACTTCTCCACTACTCAGTGTCAAAAATATCAATACCGCACATAATCTACATGTACTTTCTGAACGTGTCTGTACTGCACTCTATGGTTTTTACTCTGCCAGTTTTTCTTGAAGTACTGCAACATCATGCTGTCATGATAGGCCGACAAAAAAACCAATCTACCTATGCCAGAGCACAAAAGTGCACCTCGATACACACCCAGCCTAACTTTAAGAAACTGCCTCTACTGACACCCGAAAACACCCGACAAACTTAAAGCCCTGAAACTATCTTCATGTCTCCGGTCCCTTTCCACCTTTAAATTTTATATTCAAACCACGTTTACTTTTCATCACACACGATTCTTTTTCGATTTTCCACATTCAACGCCTAGGCACTTTACCCTTTTTAGTCAGAAGCTGCACCTCCAACATGCCTCATCCTTGAACTAATTACTCTATCTTTCGCGCTTTTTCAATGTTTAAATTCCACATATTTTTTTCACAAAAATACATACCACCGGCTCAGTAACTCTTAGTAACATGAAACCAAGTCGCTCCCTTTTACTTACTAATCCCTTAGAGACGGCAAAAAAATATATTTGTATAGATATCAGCGTACTGAAACATGGAATTAGTTGTTTACATCCAGGCACTACCAATTGCATGACTTATTTAACAGGAAGCGCTGTAATGTTGCATGTGTTTTCAAAGGTACACCGGTACCTCCTATAATGCTGAATTTTACCTTAACACTCAGCAGTGATTATTTATTTTCAAGCAATGTGAATTACTATGAGTTTTTAAACGACAAGCCTTCTCTGTAATAGTCACTCTGCATATACCCCTCTGTAAAAATGTAGTTTATCCACCCCCGCATGGGAACCTTGATGTTTCCATCTGGCCGCGAAATCCGGCCTTGAACTCAAAGTTCCATCCCAAGACTTGAACAACAGCCTTATTGTCACAAAATCAAGCTACCCGAGCATCTGTTCACAAACATATCTCATTCACTTAGCTATCACTCGCAGAAAACTGCATACCTTATTAAATAGTGACCTTCCTTTACAATTTCCTGAGGTGACTCTCATAATCTTTAACGCTCCTCCACTTCCCAGCTGGCCTATTTTTTTTGCAACTACTAACCAATGGTTTGGTGATTTTTTTCCACCAAATTATTTAAAGGCATTCTGCTACTCTTCACTCCATATTCTCTGACCTATGTTTCTGAACTTCCTCATCTACTACCAGCAGCTACTACTTTTCTGTTCCTATTTTCTTTATTACAAAATGGAGGTCCGTCCTGTCTTCGCAAACGAGCTGGAGCACTTAGAACTCTTTCGCCACAAGATGCTTGAGTACTATGGCATCCTACCACTCGCGACTTTGAGTGCATCATATGGATTATCATTTTGATTTTCCTATTTCACCTGTGTGCAACCTGTATTTCATTGCCTGAGCTGTGATTTCATGTGGGCCCTGGACTTATGTCTCTGCAACTCGGTATCTCCTGAAGTGAATTACAATCATCTCATGAATCCGTTAATTGATCACGAACAGCTTTGTTCCGACGGAGGGATTATGGCCTTTGCAGCGATAGATGGAGTTCTGGGTCATTGGAATATATTCGCAGCGGCACAAGATTTCTTGGCACACAGCTACATTGAAAATTCACAGAATTGTCCTCTGATGGTACTAGAGGCTCCGGTAATTAAAGAACATGTATGTTCATTTCCTCTTTTCAATCGGATGGCTGACTTGTTTTCGGACGATAACAATGACTTCCTTTTAGAAGCGGTTGCTACTTACTTTGCCTACTCAATGGAAGGATGACTGTTATGCAAGCCATTGACGTCTTGACTGTTTTCTCCCTCCCTATTTTTCTTATTATTTTTTTATTTTTATTTTTTATATAAACAGACCTATTGGCTTTACTAACAGTGGACATTGCAATTTTGTGTTGGTGAGATTTTTTTGTTTTATGTAGAGTTAATTTTTTTTCCTCACCTACTCGATTTTGTTCAAAACATTTCATGATGCTCTAATTTCAACAAATCACTAGCTTATGTTATCTTATCTCATTTGAAATATTCTCGAAGCAATGCTGGTTAAAATATGGTTAAATGTGCCCTGATAAATGTGTATAGTTACAATGACTTTTTATATCGTTTTTCGCCATTTTCCCTTTCTACTCCAATTTCCGCCTTACACACATATGTGCTGCTTTTGTTTTCTGCCTAGTGAAATATTTTTGATTCATAACTGAAAAGTATATGATTACACTGATATTACCCTTGCTTATCAACCTGTATGTCACATCCAGTACTGAAACTTTTCAAAAAATTATCTCAATACAGTAGTTGTTCTGAACACTGATTTTCGAACGTCCCTGCAGATAACATACATGCACCTCTAGCCAAGTTCTCGATTTGGCGCGTTTTTTATTTCCTTACACAATACCATACAACAAGCTTGATAGTGCTTCGTATGCAGAGAACTAATTGTTAATGAGGTGAAGTTTAACCACTAGCATTTTCATATATGATTACTGAACTTAAAATCAAAAGACACCTTCTTACATGCAATATAATTTAATATATTTTATTACGAGGCTGTACAATATGTTTTTTAAACGTTAATCATTTTGCTTCATACTACATTTCCATCATTTGTGTTGTATGGACTAGTAACTATGCCGATTACTTTCTTTATAATATCTTTACTCGTATTAGATAATAAACTTCGCTTCAAAGCACTGCATCAATGAATAAATATTTCAAATATATACGTTCCCTCTTTTAATCCATATTCACAACTGAAATTAATGTATACTAAAACTGTATTCATATGTTTCACGTAATCTCAGCTAAACTCAGTTCATCTTTTCTTTTGTCAACCTCAATTATTCATAGTGCAACCCGCTGGCCTGCGACGGCCAGTCAAGCCTTTCTTTGCGGGTTGTGAACCATGGCATCAATCGTACCTCTGGGAAAAAAATTATTTATTACTGTAACCAAGCACCGCCGCAGTTGTACTTCACTCAGACTGATAATCACTGCTCCCCCGCTTCTACAGAGCACACGCTATGTCGTATTTCACTACTTATCACCCTTTCATCTCCGCTATAACAAACACTTCTTTCCCAGCCATCAGAGAACAAAGTGAAAAACGAAAATAGCCAAGAAGTGAAATACGAGAAACCCTCTGCTGTGTGGACCCGACCGAGCGGTAATTCTGAAACTCGACATACACTGACTAACGCTTCCAAAAACCATCTCAATTATATAAATAGTATTTTCGAAACCTGCCAAGTACTCTGATGCGACTATCTGTGTCTGCCTGCAGAACAAACTTCCTCAGCCCAGACTGAACGCAGACACAGACAGACACACACACACTAAGATAACACAGAGCAACGAATACTGAAAGCAGGAGGGAGATAAAAATAGAGTCACACGGCGAAACACAGAAACCTCTATGTATATTCGGTCTTCTACATCAATTTATGAAGGCATATACTCCACGAACCTGTGTACAACCTCATGGTCACAACTTTTCATTTGATTGTACTGGGACACCTCTCCTTCTCACCCCACCCCCACCAGTGCATCCCTCGGCCACAAACCACACTGTAATTTTTTCCTCAAACTTAAAGTTTATAATACCTAAAGCATTCGCACTTTTTGTCGACGATATGACATATAATCTACCATTTCTCTCTCTACCTGCATTATCTCTGTTTCTGCTAATTCCTTTTTTTTTATCTGTAACCAACTTTACAGATTATGTGAAAACGCTCCCAAATCTCAATTAATTTCTGTCTATTTTATCATATTTTATATTCCATTTATTCAGTATACCACAAATACATCCAAAACTATAATTCACACTTGAAACAAAGTGAAGAAACTGCGCACAACCCCTATTAACTTCACACAACTTCAGCCCCCTCCCCCCCTCCCATCTGCTGTGGAAGCCCAAGATAACATACATCCCAGATACACACAGAGCCGCACCTGAACATTTCACATCTCTATAAAGAACCATTTGAATGTTAATTAGGCCTTGCACTTGTTTTACCCATTCTAACAGCCCCTCCAGTTTCACTCTTCCTACTTATTAAACGTTTATGTCCCCCTAGCAAAAAACATTTTTTTCCTCCCCCCCCACCCAAATTTCGTTGCAGATCCGTCTCTAACTCACATTTAATTAAAAGAGCTAACAGTAGTGGATAGCATAAAAACATGACTGAAGTCCACTGACCTTAATCAAATTTATTAATCGTAATTTAAAACTAATAATTACAAAGAAACAACGTTTAAAAAGACTGATGTAATGAAATGGAACAGCAGTTGAAAACATATAAAACCGTGACAAAGTCAAAAGTTTGGTTGCTTAGAGACTGTAAGTCAAATAATCAAATATAGTGATCAAACCACATTTAACGGTACATCATAAAAGAAACAGTTAGACACTCACCTTTACCAATGCTTTATAAGATGTAGAACAATGATAGTAGCAAAACGATAGCCGTTTGACGGAGCTCTCAAAAATACTTCTATCACTGCAACCAAAGATTAATGGCATAGAGGAGGAGCTTGGCGGGCATCCGAGATGGCCGCGTGAGCACAGCGCTCTCCGGACCCCCGCCACTTCCGGCATGATATCCTGAACATATCCTGACTTTTCAGGAGGATTTGTGTAGAGGACGCTGGGCTGATCGTCCTGGAACTTTCGGAATTTGATTCTGACCCGGGGTGCTGGAGTTACGGTGATTCGAACTTTTGGGATCCGCCCTTGCGGTACGCCCGGGACTGGGTGAGGCTCTGTGGCCGTCTTGGAGTTGAACAACAGCGGCAGGGGGATTGGACTTGTGGGTCCCCCTCTTAAGTTTCGGTTTCGATTCTGCCTCAGACTGAGACATCTGGCAGGGGAGTCTGGCCTGGGCTGGGTCCGGGCACGAGACGGCTGTCGGGCCTTTGGCTGGCTTATTCTCCTATCTGATTGGCTCTATCCTGGTGGTACCCTTTTGGCGGCTCTTTGATTCCGAGGCCTTATTTTCCTGTGCCCATTCCATCGAGCCTGGTGAATCTCTTTGTAACGCAGTTTCCAACATGGCGGGCAGAGGGGACCGAAAGACACGGAAGACCAAGAAACCCCTGCGCGGGGGCCCGGTCCAGTCTAACGTTATGGACCGTTACACCCACTCGAAGGGGTCCCCCGGAGCCGCCCTGCCCGGTCCAAGTGCTGCTGAACACATCGTGGACGCGTCAACGGAGCCGTCCTTGCAGGACATCATGGGCGCCATTTCTGGCATGAGGGAGACGATAGGCCAACAATACGAGGCCTTGGCCCACAAAATCGACACCGTGGCCATTGATGTGAACTTGATTCGAGCCGACCTATCGAAAACCAATGAGAAGGTGAAATCATTGGATCTCAAGTCATCCAGCCTCACGACGGATGTCTCGGAGATACAGACGGAGATTGGTAATCTCCGTAGGGTGAACGAGTTCATGACCCGGCGCCTGGAGGACTTTGAGAACAGGGCACGTCGCTGTAATGTGCGCGTGGTTGGCGTTCCGGAGAATCCAGAACCTCACTCTGTTGATCTCCTGGTTGAGGACCTGATCCAAAACTATCTCTCTCCGTCTGGACTGAGTAAATTTTTCGCAGTAGAGCGTGCTCATCGAGTTCCGGGGGGCCAGGGTAAGCCAGGTGCCCCGCCGAGGCCTATTGTTGCGAAACTCTTCCATTATAGGGATCGGGACGCTATCCTGCAAGCATCACGTGTGAAGGGCCCGGTGGCCTTTGAGAACGCCACAGTGAACTTTTATCCGGACTTTTCTCAACAGGTCCAGAAACAGCGTATGGGCTTCCGTGGTGTCAAGAAGCGTCTTCGGGACATGGAGTTACGCTACGCTATGCTGTTTCCGACCAGGCTGCGAGTGGAGTACAATGACCGAACCTTTTTCTTTGATCGGCCAGATTCTGAGAACGACTGGCTGGACTCTCTGCCTGGCCGACTTCCTGCGACTGAGTCCGACGCCCACCCGGGTGGTGCTGAGGGTGGTGTGGAGAGCTGAACAATTCGTCTACGCCTGGGCCCTCGTATAGAGTAAACTCTTCCGGGATTCTATGCCTAAGTGCCTCTACTGTTTGTGTGTTTTCCTCGTCATCTGTCTTGATCGGGGTGGCGGGTGGGCCAGAGCCTTTCCTCCTCCGGGGTCTTTTTGTAGAATGGGGGTTCTTGGGCGACAGGCACACTGCATGTTGGGGTGGCTTTTTAGCATTTTGCAGGGGTGCAGGGTGGGGGGTGTTTTCTTGATTGTTGGGGGGTGGGTGGTTGGGAAGTTCGATGTTTGTGTGTTATGTTCTCAAGGCGACTTTATCTTGCTACTGATGGTTTTTATGTCATGCTCATGGAGGAGGGGTTTCGGCGTTGCTGTGTGGGATGGGGGTAGCGGGTTGAGGTTTGTTTCGTGGAATGTTAATGGTCTGGGGGATCGTATTAAGCGGAGTGTGGTGTTGAAATGTTTACGATGTTTATCTCCAGATATTGTTTTTCTGCAGGAGACTCATTTGGTGGGCAATACTTGTCGTGCGATGAATAGGTGGGGCTATCGCCTTGCCGCACATTCGGGGTTTACCACGGGTTCCAGGGGGGTGGGTATCCTTGTTCGGGCTTCCCTCCCCCTAGCTATTGATGATGTGATCCTTGATGATCGGGGGCGATATGCTGTCCTCGTGGGTCGTTATGAGGGTTGTACCCTCTCTTTATTTGCTGTTTATGTCCCCCCCGGCCTACAGACTTCTACCTTTTCCGATTTGGGCCGTGTTTTGTTGGACCTCCCTAATAGTACTCTCTTCATAGCAGGTGACTTTAATTCTGTGTTCTCCGGTCTACA
This sequence comes from Lissotriton helveticus, assembly GCF_964261635.1. Lineage (NCBI taxonomy): Eukaryota > Metazoa > Chordata > Amphibia > Caudata > Salamandridae > Lissotriton > Lissotriton helveticus. The sequence goes on from NC_136057.1 coordinate 826,793,954, forward strand.
CGATCGCCACCCCCCTAGGGACACTCCTTCGGCCCAACAGTGGCTGGGTGGGCTTCTAGACACATTTGGTTTGGTGGATTGCTGGAGGCTTATGCATCCTACTCAGCTTCAATACACTTTCCACTCTGGGGCCCATGGGAGTTTGTCTAGACTGGATTATTTCCTGATGCCTGCGGCCCAGTCGCCGGCGGTGCGTGAGATTAGACACCTCCCCCGGGGCATTTCCGATCATTCTCCGCTCTGGCTTTGTTTTGAGATGGGGGTGGAGGCGGCGGGCCGGGTTGCTCCTATCAACCCATGGTACCTTACCTCCCCCGAGACCCGCAACCTTTTAACTAAGTCTTTGGACGCCTATTTTTTGGACAACGAGGGATCCGTTTCCTCTGCGATATCCCTGTGGGAGGCCTTTAAGACAGTGATTCATGGACAGGCCCTTTCCCTTATTCTTGAATCCAAGAGGGCGAGGGATCGGGAGGTGGTGGACCTCGAGAGGGAGATTGCTGAAAGGGAGGCTGCCTTAGAGTCGGAAGTCACATCTGATAAACTCCATGCCCTGGGTCTGAAACAATTTGCTTATAAGTCTTTGGTTACGGATGCGGCCAAACAGATGTTCCGGGAGCAACAGGGCCGTCTGTATGATGTGGGGGACAAGGCGGGCAAATTATTGGCGTGGTTGGATAAGAAGGAGAGGGCGAATCGTGTGGTGCCTGTGATTCAATCGTCGAATGGTGTGAGAGTGACGGACCCGATTGGAATAGTTGCATGTTTTGCTGAGTATTTTCGTGTGGTTTATACCCCTGTGTCTGGACGGGATGTTGCTGACTCTCGCCTTCTGTTGCGCGATATAGCTTTGCCCAGTGTCTCCGATTTAGACTGTAAATCGTTGGAGTCCCCTTTTACTACTGACGAGATAGCTACTGCCATTCGCTCACTCCGTTCGGGCAAAGCCTTGGGCCCGAACGGGTTGCCAATTGAACTGTACAAGCTACGTCCTGATAAGGTGGCGCCCTATCTTCGCGACATGTTTTTGGAGTCCCGGGAACGGGGTGTTCTCCCGTATGATCAGCGTCTGGCTACGATAGTCGTAATTCCCAAGGACGGTAAACCGCGGGACCTTTGTTTGTCTTATAGGCCCATTTCCTTGTTAAACGTTGAGCCCAAGGTCCTGGCTAAGCTCCTGGCGACCCGCCTCTTGTCGGTCATTAGTGACTTGGTTCATCCGGATCAATCCGGATTTATCCCACATCGCAACACGGCTCTTAACCTACGTCGTCTCCACGGGCGGGGCTTCTGACGGAACCGGCCATTTTGGCCTCGTTGGATGCCTCGATGGCTTTTGACACAGTGGAGTGGCCCTATCTTTGGGCTGCTCTTGAAAAATTTGGTTTTGGTCCTGAGTTTATCGGTTGGGTGAAGTTGTTATACGCTGAACCCTTAGCGCAGGTAGTGGTGAACGGTAGAGTTTCTGTCCCCTTTTGCCTTGGTAGGGGGACCCGTCAGGGTTGCCCCTTGTCTCCGTTGCTTTTTGCGCTCGCCCTGGAACCGTTAGCTGCGTGGCTTCGATGGGAGCCTTCACTCAAGGGGATCCGTTGGTCACCGGACTTTGAGGACCACGTCTCACTTTACGCGGATGATATTCTTTTGTATCTTACTTCCCCGCGTAAATCTAAAATTGTTTTATTTGATGTTCTTACCTCGTTTGGAGCTAACTCGGGCCTAGTTATTAATTGGGCTAAGTCCTGCGTGTATGTTCTTTCGGGTGTTTTGCCCCCATTGCCGGACAGATTTCCTATCCAGGTGGTCCAGTCTGGCTTCCAGTATTTGGGGATCTTTATTACGCTGGACTCCTCACTCCGATTCGAGCGCAATCTCCTCCCCCCGCTTCTTAGACTGCGACTAGATGTGGCCCGTTGGCGTAAGCTGCCCCTGGCTCCTCTGGGCAGGGCAGCCCTTTTTAAAATGATGTCCTTGCCGCGGTTCCTCTACGCACTTCAGAATTCTTATGACGACGTTCCCGCTACCTATTTCCGAGAGATCGAGAGTCTTCAAAGACAACTGATCTGGCACGGGCGTCCACGTATTGCCCTTGCGAAACTCACCATCCCTTGGTATGACGGGGGCATGGCGCTCCCCGACATCAAGAGATATTATTGGGCTGCCCAGCTGTCTGCCATCAACCACGCGATGTATTCGCCGGGTCGGGATCCGGCCTTTGAGATGGATAGACTCCAGCTGCCGGGAGGGGACTTTAATAGAGCGCTTTATTCTAGATCGGCCGGGCGCCATCTTGTGGGCCCGTCCAGGATCGCAGTCACTGTGTGGCGCGCCGCGCATGTGAGTTTGGGCTGGGAGAATCCACTGACACTAACGACGCCGCTTTATGCCTCTGAACGTTTGGGGTGTCTCTGGTCTACTAAGGGATTCGACCGCTGGGATATGATTGGGATATGTAAGGTGGGTGATCTCTGTGCGAAAGGTAGCGTGAAGTCATTCCAGACCCTTAAGGCAGAATACGACTTGAGTGATAGAGAGTTTTTTCGGTATCTGCAGGTCCGGCATGCCCTGGCCTCGGTTCTAACTCCTGGTGTGACCCTGCCCGAGTCTTCCCCCCTTGAAGATCGTATACTAGATGGGCACCTGCCTGATAGTACTATCTCCCTTATTTATAAAAAATTGATTCATAGTCGCGCCGACCTGTTGGTCCGCCTTAGGGAGCTGTGGGTCGGTGACGGATTGGAATTAGATGACGAGGATTGGCAGTCAGCACTCTCTTCTCCTAAGGAGGTAGCCATTCCCGCCCGTCTTCGTTTGGTGCAACTTAAAATCCTCCACCGCGTGTATGTAACTGGCCCGCGCCTGGTTGTAATGGGTTTTTCCCCGGATGGCTTATGTAAGCGTGGCTGTGGGATGAGTGGTACATTTATGCATATACTTTGGGAATGCCCGTTGGTAGCGGCCTACTGGATTGATGTACTTGATGTGATGACTGTCGTGACTGGTGTTGCCCTGCGGCCTGAGGCCCGACGATGCCTGTTGAACGTGTGGGAACCCACCGATTATTCTGTGGCCCAGACCAGATGGGCAACCTTGGGGTACATGGTCGCGAAGCGGGACATTGCGCAACTTTGGGGCGCATCCAGACCTCCGGACGTTTCGGTGTGGGAGGATAACATGGACTGGTCCATGTTTCGAGAGAAGACCGTCTATGTGGCTAGGGGCAGACCCAGGGCGTGGACTAAAATTTGGGGTCAGTGGAATGCATATCGTGGAGACATTTGTACCCCTCCCTTGGTGGACACATCCGATGTTGCCCTGTCTCCCTAGGCTGACGGACCCGAAATCTTTCATTCTCTTTTTAAGATTTTCCTGTCCTCCCTGCTGCCCCCCCCCCCCCGGCCTTGCCGAGTCTCATTGATTTACCTTTATCTTCCTGATTAGTGTACTTCCCCTCTGTCATCTGGGCTGACGTGATTGCTACATTCGCCTTGTTTTGATTTGTAGAGTACTCCTCACCCCCTAGGCCTTTTTAGGCGGTCCCAAAAGGATCAGTTTCTGCTTTCCTGAGAGATTATGGTATGAGTTCCATATACCACAATAACTTGCATTACAACATGCAAGATATCTATCTCCTATTACCAACTTTTGGAGATAAATGCTAATTCCTAACTATATATGGTCTATAACCTATGGTTTTTTCAGTGAATTTTCAAGGTTTTGTAAATGCTAATTCCTAACTATATATGGTCTATAACCTATGGTTTTTTCAGTGAATATATATATATATATCCTAACGAAGAGTTGAGCCCTCGATAGGAAGCAGCCACTTGATCGGAAATTTGCATCCATTTCTTTTAAGGAACAGCTGCAGCAGGAGACGCAGAAGAAACAGTCATCCTCTTTCCTTAGCCAGACCGGTTTCGGGAATGTAATCCCTTTCTCAATGGCTTCTGCACACCATGAAGATTCATCATGCACTGAAATTTAAAGGGCCTGCCCTTGTGGGCGTGTCCGCAACCTGCGGCATTCTGGATCCTGTAGTGCATGAGCATTAGTCTCTAGTGAGTTCTTTAGTGTAGCAGTAAATTAAAACAAAATAAAACCCCTGTGGGCTGATGCGCTGTAATGCTGGGTGTCCTGTTGTAATTATTCACCTGCTCCTGGACACCGGTCTCCCGTGTCAGGATAGCGTCGTTTGGCGCCATCACGGGTCCGCACTGAAGCGGCTGGCTTGCTCCCCGCAGCTAGGCTCATGCCGCAAAATATCCCAACGAAGAGTTGAGCCCTCGATAGGAAGCAGCCACTTGATCGGAAATTTGCATCCATTTCTTTTAAGGAACAGCTGCAGCAGGAGACGCAGAAGAAACAGTCATCCTCTTTCCTTAGCCAGACCGGTTTCGGGAATGTAATCCCTTTCTCAATGGCTTCTGCATACCGTGAAGATTCATCATGCACTGAAATTTAAAGGGCCTGCCCTTGTGGGCGTGTCCGCAACCTGCGGCATTCTGGATCCTGTAGTGCATGAGCATTAGTCTCTAGTGAGTTCTTCAGTGTAGCAGTAAATTAAAACAAAATAAAACCCCTGTGGGCTGATGCGCTGTAATGCTGGGTGTCCTGTTGTAATTATTCAACTGCTCCTGGACACCGGGCTCCCGTGTCAGGATAGCGTTGTTTGGCGCCATCACGGGTCCGCACTGAAGCGGCTGGCTTGCTCCCGTGACTAGGCTCGTGCCGCAAAATATCCCAACGAAGAGTTGAGCCCTCGATAGGAAGCAGCCACTTGATCGGAAATTTGCATCCATTTCTTTTAAGGAACAGCTGCAGCAGGAGACGCAGAAGAAACAGTCATCCTCTTTCCTTAGCCAGACCAGTTTCGGGAATGTAATCCCTTTCTCAATGGCTTCTGCATACCATGAAGATTCATCATGCACTGAAATTTAAAGGGCCTGCCCTTGTGGGCGTGTCCGCAACCTGCGGCATTCTGGATCCTGTAGTGCATGAGCATTAGTCTCTAGTGAGTTCTTCAGTGTAGCAGTAAATTAAAACAAAATAAAACGCCTGTGGGCTGATGCGCTATAATGCTGGGTGTCCTGTTGTAATTATTCACCTGCTCCTGGACACCGGTCTCCCGTGTCAGGATAGCGTCGTTTGGCGCCATCACGGGTCCGCACTGAAGCGGCTGGCTTGCTCCCCGCGGCTAGGCTCGTGCCGCAAAATATCCCAACGAAGATTGGGATATATATATATATAAATATATGAAGCAACCATCCATCCAAAAAAGAAGGATGCAGAGGCCAAGGGGAGTGCAGGACAAGCAGCGCGTTTATTCCCTCATCACAGCAATGGCGGCGAATGCATTTCGGCAACAGTGGCCTTCCTCAGCGCCCAGCACTGCAGCATGTAATGTTTCCCAATGTTCCTTCCTGCTTAAATGTCCGTCCCAGCACATAATACTCCTCCCCCTCAAGCAATTGGCCCATCCGGTGAAAGTCCGTTTGAATGTCAGACTTCAACTACCAGCATGCACTGTGTCGGCATGACTGGGTAGATGGCGTGAGGGAGCGAGACAGACTGTAGGTCCCGCTGGAAACAGGTAGGTGGTAGCATGTTCCATGCCTCGGAACGAGGAAAGTCGGCGGCCGTCGTCCTGGGTCCCCTTATAACCGCCACAGCCAGCACAACACGCCACAACAGCTGGGACCGGGCAGTCAATGCGGACTCATCGCCCTTTGAAGTAAAATACATCTTTTTCCCCAACGTGAAGCAATGTTCTCTGGCGGTCATCGGAGATTGCCGATCCCTCGGCTTTTTGGAGCTGCATGCAGCTGATTGCCAGTATTACTCCGAGACTCTTGATGCGGCGGGGCCATCCGTACTGTGTCTCTGGCAGGCACAGGAAAAATGAAGCAACCATCCATCCAAAAAAGAAGAATGCAGAGGCCAAGGGGAGTGCAGGACAAGCAGCGCGTTTATTCCCTCATCACAGCAATGGCGGCGAATATATATTTTCACTGAAAAAATCAAAGGATCAAGGGATGATATAGTTAGGAAGTAGCATTTTCAAAACCTTAGAAATTCACTATCAAAATCAAAGGTTACAGAGATGTTATTGTTAGGCTCAGGTTTCAATATACAAAACCAGAAAAATTCAGCAGTTATAGTTAACTGAGCTAACTATAACTTGTGCCCCCAAAATGCACTGGGTTGACGTCAATTATTACATCACTCATGCCATGGTCAGTGACATCCCGGGTGGCCTGACTGATGATATCTCAAACAATATCACTGATTACATCATCGAGTGACTGTTAGTGTTTTTAAAAAGTGTATGAGTGTTAAATACATATACCAAGGTGTATTGGTGAATCAGTTGATGTATACGTGCCTTTATGGATGATTCAGTTGGTGCGTAACTGACAGAATAACTCAGTAATTAAGTGTCTCAGTGAATGTTTGGGTGAGACACTTGAACTTTCAAAACATCCTGACCCCACTGTACCATCTCGAGAAGGGTATTTCCTGCGTCGAAAGGAGGGAGCTTCGGCTAAGTAGGCCACGGACTAGGTTAAAGGATCTCAGAACGGTGACCCAAACTACCAAGGGTTACCTGGAGAGAAGCTAAACTAAGTCTGTGGTCCTGCCCACTACCGAGCACCTTGAAAACGAAGATGATGGAAGCGCCAGATAAGAAGATGATGGAAGCGCCAAATAAGAAGCCGACGGAGACAGCAGGAAATACCCACTACAGAAATCCGAGAACAGACAGACTTCATCGCTCAAAGTCAATTGCACTCTTCATCACAATCCTCTTCTGTTTTCTCCTCATGACCACGCTCTGGATTATGGAAGAACATGCACCTGCTCGCGAAACATTCCTAACCACTGCTCAGCCTACCACCATGAAGGAACATTATCTAATTTCGCTCTCTCCTCAACTAAGAGAGAGGCGAAAGGAATTTTGGAATAACTCTTTTGTGCAGCTGCTTCACCAACACAATCTTGCCACCAATGCCACCAACTGCTGGATCTGTGGGTTGCTACCCCATGCCACTGGACATTCAATACCATTCATCCCTTCACCCTTCTCTGTTCACGGCTCCTGCCTTGCTTGGCTGATCCTCCTGCAAGAAAGCTATAAGGACAATGCCACCTCCGGCGGAACCGTAACGCATTTCTCCCACGGGGTCCGGCGAAACAAAACGAAGATACACTTCTGCCCGCTGACCTCCAACGATTCAATCCAAATGGACATCCCGGCTAAAGAACGGATCGAAATGCAGGTGTTCAACAATCCAACCAGACCCACCTTCTCCTATCTGCGGAAACGAACGGCTGCCACTCTGACTGTGGCCTTGTCGGTTATCAACGTCACAGGCCACATGTGTGTAGAAGGACTTGGGACACAGCTGGTGGGTCGCAGCGCTTGCCGCTTTACCAGAACTTTGGATTCCACGGATCCACCTTCCTTTGTGTCATCCCCAAACATGTATTTCGTCTGCGGCACCAAGGCCTACACCTGGCTCCCCAAAGGCTGGGGGGGCACTTGTTTCATCTCCTTCATCCTTCCTCCGACTTATGTGGCCCCAGCGAATCACCATAGACAAAAACGAGCCAAAGACATTGAGCAAGCCGACTCAACAGGAGCACAGTTCCTCGATGCTATGAAGGGACTCGTCCCCCTCTGGGGCCCGATGGCAAACAGCCGTGCCATCCGACACCTGACTCAGGCAGTTGAGACAACCATGAACATCACAGCTGGTATCTTTGCTAACAACACTGCCGAACTCCAAGCGGTCCGTCTGGTGGCTCTCCAGAACCGCCTCGTTCTAGATGTGGTTCTGGCGGACCGTGGAGGAGCATGCCGCATTATTGGGTCCAGCTGTTGTACATACATACCGGACAACTCACCCTCAGTGTACAAAGCCATCGAACATCTTCACAGACTCTCTTCAGAAGTCCGCCAAGAACAAGAAGAATGGTCACTCGGTGGTTGGTTCTGGGACACCGTTAAGAACTGGGGCTGGAGACTGCTCACCATTATCCTGGTTCCTGTAGTTGTAATATGTGGTTTATGCTTAGGAATTCAATGTCTGCCACCTCTGTGTTCTTTATGTGCGAGTTGTATTTTTCCCAAAACTGTGGACTTTGGAAGCGAACACATGAGAGCATTGTATGATACCGAAGTTAGGAATTTGATGAAAATTGACATTGCGTAAGCAGGTTGGCTAGATATGTTGAAAAGGGGGGACTGTTGAAAGTTGGGCTGAAACCGTCAACATTATCGGCGCCTTCTTGCTCTCCTTAAACCTTTTGTGCGCGTAAACAGCCGCCATTTTGGACGCCATGGCTTCCCTGCTCTCGCCGAGAGCCAGCGCGCCTCTCTCCCCCTCCTAGCTTCGCTGGCATCCCCCGCATGCTGACAACCCCCCCCTGCCTGCACCTGCCTTGAATCATAAACCCCTCTTCAGCGCTGCTCTGCCCCAGGCCCTCGTCCTGTTCCCAGCGCAACATCTCCCTTCTTCCCTTTCATGATCCCCGGCCCTCTGATGCAAACCCCCTTTTTTTCATGTGCCCGTTTGTCTTCCTCGTTCCCAGGCCGACACCCAGCTCTGCCGATACTGTTCCTTGCCCCTCCCCGTACAATAGAAAGCTTCCCCCATCAAGGGATCCCCGGGTTGATCAAAGCCCCCCCCCCGCCCTACGAGATCCGATCGAACCCCACACACTCCGTGAATCGGCGGAATATCCAGCTGCGCGATGATCATCACCTGTTGTGAACGGGGCGGGGACTTCCACTGTAACCTTGTGTGGGAACGGGCTTGAAAGGGGGGATTCTGAGGATGTCTTTCCGTACATCAAAGTATCGACGAGAATGTGTTACATGCAATAAAGAGATAAACTTGTGTATAAGAGGCCAGGCCTCAGGGATGCAGTTAGAGCACCTCAGAACGATACCTGCTGTCCGTTTTGCTGTGTTCTCCTCCGGAGAGAATAAAAACCTTGTTTCCTGCCTTCCAGTCTCCAGCGCCTGCCTCTTCAATAGTTAACTTCTTTGTGGGTTCAAGAGGCGACACCGCCGGGCAATACTTAAGGATCTTATATTCTGGTTGGTAGCGTCACCCCCTTTTAACAGAGTAAGGGGGAAAAAAGACAACTGCAAAAACAGAAAGCCTCCCACTTGACCTATATTTCTTTACTAAGCTAACGTCAATTTAATGGGTCATCTCCTGTTGCGCAACATGTCTCCAAACATTGTTTGTAGATCAAATTTCATTTATTTTCTTTTTCATATAGTTTACAAACAAGAAACAACAGTTTTTCATTTCACGATCAGTTTTCTTTTCTCATTTAACAAACGTTATCAGTGTATTATTTGTAAATCCAGTGTACATTTAGAATATCCTCCCAAAGGAGTAAAATCTACTCTCTTCACGATACAACCCCATGCTCACATCTAATTCACGTACTCATCAATCATATCACTGACACATACTGCACACACTCATACACACCCCAGTACAACACTGCATACACAGATGGAATCACAGGGGGTGAAACACCAACCCGCAGTGGATGTGCTAGTGACTGGGATGTCACACCATCTAGGTCGACGTACATTTCAATGGAAATTACTGATGATCTCCATCTTCATTAGGACCAATAATTTATACTTTGATACGAGTGGAGATTAGGGGATCTGTTAACACTAGTCCAGCAGGACTACAGTACAACACTACAGCCAGAGTGCTGAGACATGAGGGCAACGCTTGTGTTCTCAAAAGGATAGTGCCTCTGGTATTGGTCTCGGGAGTCATGTGGTTCTCTCAATGAGGACGTGGTTGGTCCTCCCGTGGGTGGACCTCCGTTCCTCCAAAAGGACCTCTACAGGGATGTTCAATACCAAGATGGGGCTTGGAATTTCATAAAAGATGGCTTCTGATGTGAGACATCAATAGCTCATATAATATTCATGGCCTGTGTTGCTTCCTATATTTGTAGCAGCTTGTATTACAGGAGACAGTGTCCCGATGGGTTACTCAATCCTGAGTCGCTTATGGCTGTTCTCACTGGTTCCGTCTGTGAATTCCCTGGGTTTTGCCTGGATTGAATTGTCGTTCTTGGTGCTTCAATCGATTTCCTGGTGTCTACCTCTGTCGGTGAATAAATACATGTGTCAGTGGTATATGGGTGAGTCACTGGCTATTGGAAGGCAGTATAGGTGAGTGTTGGAGTATATGAGTGACTCTATGTGTGAGTGAGTGATTATGAGAGTGGCTGTATGGGTGAGTGTGCGCTTGTGTCAATGACTGTATAGGTGTTAGTATCTGTATGAATAAGTGAGTGGGTGCATGTATAACTGTATAGGCGAGTAATTAGCTGTGCAAAAGACTATACGGGTGAGTGATTAGGTGTGTGAGTAGCTCTATTGGTGCTTGACAGTGTGTGAGTAGCTGTATGGGTGTATGAGTGGATATGTCAGTGGCTGTGTTAGTGAGTTGGTTAATGTGTGGCTGTATGGGTGACTGAGTGGATGTGTGTGTAGACACATGAATCAGTGATTGGGTGTGTAAGCACTGGTATGGGTGTGTCAATGGTTTTGAGAATGGTAGTGTGAAAGTTGGGGGTAGGGGGTAGGTGAATGAAAGGTTATATTGGGGTGCGAGTGGGTGAATCAGAGATTCTAGGGAGGATGTCATCAGTGATTTAATTGGAGGTGTCATCAGTGATGTCATGAGTGATGTCACTGACCATGTCATGAGTGATGAAATATGCAGGGTCATAAGCAGCGCATTACAGGGGCGTGAGTTATTGTTAGCTCAGCTGACTATAACTGCTGAGTTTCTCTGGGTTTGTATGAGTGAAACCTGAGCCTAACTATAATGTCTCAGTAACCTTTGGTTTTTACAGTACATTTCTAAGGTTTTTTAATTCCATTTCCTAACTATAACATCCGTGCAACCTTTGGTTTTTCAGTGAATTTCCATGGTTTTTTAACTTGTAGTTGCGTTTGCAGAGTGGTGAAGAAAGGAGGCTGGGCCTTCAAGCATCTCTCAGGAATCCCACTATGTAGGACTTACAGGGGGTGCCAGGAGGGTGTCTTGGCCCCCAAGGTCCCTCAGGAGTCAAGTGGACTTCATCCCCCAACCAGTAGTGCACCACAAGCCACATTTGCAGAGTGGTGGAGAAAGGCGGTATGGCATCCGAAGACCTCTTAGCAATCCCGCTGTGGGGAACTTATTGGAGATAACAGGAAAAGTAGTTGGCCCCCAAGGATATCCTTCGGGCCAACTACCCCTCCTTTTCCCTCTAGTAAGTCCCACACAGCAGGATTGCTGAGACCTGGTAGGAGGCCACGCTCCCTTTCTCCACCACTCTGCAAACGTTCTTCCTGGTGAACTACTAGCTGGGGGACAAAGTTCCCTTGGCTCTTGAGGGTCCCTGGAGGCCAACTAGCCCTCCTGTTACCTCAAAGTAATACCCACACAGGGCTGAGAGGTCATCAGAGGTCATACTCCCTTTCTCCATCACTCTGCAACCATGCCTCCTGATGTTCTACTGGTTGGGGGAAGAAGTCCATTTTAGTACTGAGGTCATCCGGAGCAAGGGGACCTCATCCCATCCCCAAACCAGCAGTGCACCGAGAGTTGTGTTTGCTGAATGCTAGGGAAAGGGGTCATGGCCTTCAACCACCTCTCAGCAATCGCACTGTGTGTGGCCTAATAGAGGTAACAGAGGGGGCTGATTAAGGCCTGGGAACTCAATCCCCTAGGGCCTGGCCTTATTTATTTTATAATTGAAAGGGATGGGCACGCACCCCCCCCTCCCAATGCTATTTTCAGCCCTGGGGACCCCATCCCCCCAGAGCCAGGCCTTTATATATATTTTTTTAAGGGGCGGAAAGCTGCGTGGCCCTCTTCCCCAGGCTGATTTCAGACAGGGGAACCCATTTCCCCCGGCCAGACCTTAATTTTACTTTTTTTTAAATTGAGGGGAGCCCGCGCAGCCCAATTCCTCGGGCCGATATCCAATCACCCAGGCCCTGGCCACTTCTTTGGGGCTGCGGGGGGAACATGAAGGCCCACGTGGTCCCTACCAGCTCCGAACCTCTTGCGAGAGCTGGCACTGCTTTGAGAAACAGGGGACTGCTAACATGCAGCTCCCTGGATCCAAAAGTAATGTCTGTTTCCCTGCTCGCTTGACAGCGGGCAGGAAAACAGACATGCTCTGCTTGCAGCAAGCAAGAGCATTTTCTGCTCACGCTCGCTGAAAGCAGAGTTTGCTATGGCTTGGCAGGAGCCAAGCCATAGCAAATTGCAATGTCCAAGGAGAAGCACCCTGGGACATTGCTGGTGCCGGCCCGGGGTGGGTGGCCTGGGAGCAGGTGCCACACAGTCCCCACCCATTTTAGAGTTTGGCCAGAGGGAGGTGGTGCTCCCCGGGTGGCCGGGGGACTATGAGGCCCTCTGACTCAAATACATAAAGTCTTTGGGAGGTGGTGGTGCCTAGGGCAGGGGTGTCCACTAGGCCCTCCTATATTATTCAAATCAGCCTTGGGAAGGTGGCAGTCGACTGGACAGGGGGGGTCCATGAGGTCACTCCATATTATTGAAATTTGCCTTGGGAGGTGTATGTCCTTGCGGAAAGGGTATCCATGAGGCCCCCCATATTATTCTATTTAACCCCAGGGCGGTAGCGGTCCCCAGGGCAGGAGGGTCCATGAGGCCCCTCCCATCATTATTGAAATTAGCCCCGGGGAGGTGGTGGTCCCCGGGCTGTGGGCTGGTCCAGAGGACATACCCGCATACATAATTAAAAGTGCCTTGGGGAAGTGGCAGACATGGGGCTTTGATAAGTCCTAGGAGGGGGGGCCCATTGAGCCCCCTCCTATATTTATCAGATGCCCCCGGAACCTGACCCACCCAAGGGTTACTATAAAGCCAGCGCAGGAGCCAGCCCTTGTTTTTTTTTATTGTGCCGCAGATCCACCAATGAGTCCACAGCAATAAAAAAAAATGCTTTTTACCCCAGGCAAGGTAACTGAGGAACCCGCCCACCATATCTGGAGGTTCAGGGTTTTCCTACACTGCCCCCTTTTCTTTATTTTTCACTTTTTTTCCGGGGCTTGGCTTCTAACTGAGTTCCAAGACGGCTGTTAAAACTTCCTGGTTGAAGTGTTGGCAGTCAATCAAATTTTAGTAGGATCGGCAAGTCCACTGCAAGGACTCACGCCCCAGATATCTATATTATTCAAATTTAGATATCTCAATTACACCAAATCACAAAAAGCACACTTTCTGGACCAACATTTAGCTTACTGCTAAATTTGGTGTAATTCCATTCAGCAGTTCATGCTGTAGTCTTGTTCAAAAAATGAAAAATCCCCATAGACTTAACATGGGGAAAATGCATTTTGGGACCCCTCTTTTTTTCTCAGCCCCCGCTTGATGGATCACCCCAAACCAATCAACACAGCAGCTGTACCAAAAAGGTAAGGTTTTGTGAACATTTCGTGGAGCTTCGTCAAGCGGCTTCAAAGTTGCTGGCAAAACAAAAAATGCTTTTCCTACGGAAACTTTGGTTAGAAGACTAGTAGGTAAATATATATATCTTTTAATTTTTGATAATTAGATCTGACTTTGTCTGCTTTTGTTTCATGTAATGTTTTTATAAGGGTCTAACAAGGGACATAAGACGATCCACGGCAAGATTACTTTTGCACCACTGTACTTTGATTTGTTGTTTGTAATTACGAATTTAAAGTCGGTGCCAATCCATGGCTATATAACCAAGAAGAAAACACGTTCCAATATGGCGCCCACGTTGCCTACAGTGGTTTTGTTGTCCTTTGTCTATGACCATGTAAAACAACAACACAAAAAAACTTTATTAACATGTCCGACGCGCAGTGATGTTAACACTGAAGAAGGCTACACGCCGAAAGGCGTCTGTTTGCTTGGCAGAAATTAGTCCGATTAATTACTCTTTTCCATCTACTGTTTGATTTGAAAACATCAATTGTCTTGTTAAGTGTCTTAATTCTATTGATTATTAAAATAAATAATTTTTTCTTAACTTCAAAAGCCTGATCAACAATCTTCTCTACACTTTTCTTTTTCTTATAAAAAGCAGCTCTCTGTTTACCTTTCCTAATGTTTTTTAACAAATTGAAAACCACCCTATATCGAAACATTCGTTTACGAATGTCTCTAAACTGATTCTGCCTTCTATTCCTATACATATTATTCTCTCCTGCTCCAGTTGTAAGATTTTTTGAGGGTCGCTCCTTCCTTTTCAAATTTACTCTCTCATTCTCTTTTTCTACATGCTGTCCAATATTTTTTTTTTATCTACATATGTTCCGTAAGAAAGACTTAGTTGTCTTACCAGGAGCTTTGTTCCTGTTTTTTTAAGTATTTGTTGTGGAAGAGTGCTGTAATTCCGTTGCTGTTTTTGTTTTTTTGCGGTTATCATGTTTTCTTCTCCTTTGCCTTGAGGGCATCTTTCCTTACTCTTGAAATCTTGATTTCAATCTGTGTTAAAAAAAAAAATAGCACATTATAGACCACTATTACCAAACAACAAAGCAATGACAAAAAGCAAACGGTCTATTCAGGGGTACAGATCAGGTGAGGATTCTCCAGGGGTGCAGAAGAGGTGAGGCCTGTATTGAAGAGTGTAGTGGAAGAGAGGTCTGTCCACTAGTACAAAGAAGGTGAGACCAGTGTCTAGGAGTGCAGTGGGGACAGGCTTCATAAAGCCTAGTCCACTGCACTCTTAGACACAGGCCTCACCACCTACGCTCTCCAGAAAAGGTCTCTCTCCCACTACAGTCATGAACATAGGCCTCACCTCCTCTGTCCCTCTGGACATGCCTCACCTCATCTGCACAATCTACTTCCTAATCTGAAGTAACACAGGTGACATTATTGTGAAAGGATGAAATATATGTATTTAATCATGCAGACACTATTTATTCCTTCTCAAAAATCTAAAACTCATTGATTTGCACCAAAAATTGTTTTTTAAATAACATTTTAGACACACAGTGCAGGTCCTATGTACAAGCATTCAGTGTCCATGAGTACAGTGGAGAGGACTGACCTCCTCTCACCCTTGGACGAGCCTTACCTCATCTGTGTCCTCTGGACAGGCCTCAATGTATTGAGTATAATTGATGGTAACTGGGTGCAGATGAGGTGACGCATGTCCAAGGGTGTAAATAAGCTGAGGCCTGTCTAAGGATACAGATTAGTTAAAGTCTATTCAGGGTTGCAGATGAGGTGAGGATTCTCTAGGGGTGCAGAAGAGGTGAGGCCTGTATTGAAGAGTGTAGTGGAAGAGAGGTCTGTCCACGGGTACAAAGAAGGTGAGACCTGTGTCTAGGAGTGCAGTGGGGGACAGGCTTCATAAAGCCTAGTCCACTGCACTCTTAGACACAGGCCTCACCACCTACGCTCTCCAGAAAAGGCCTCTCTCCCACTACAGTCTTGAACACAGGCCTCACCTCCTCTGTCCCTCTGGACATTCCTCACCTCATCTGCACAATCTACTTCCTAATCTCAGGTAACACAGGTCACATTATTGTGAAAGGATGAAATATATGTATTTAATCATGCAGACACTATTTATTCCTTCTCAAAAATCTAAAACTCATTGATTTGCACCAAAATCGTTTTTTAAATAACATTTTAGATACATACTGCAGGTCCTATGTACAAGCATTCAGTGTCCATGAGTACAGTGGAGAGGACTAACCTCCTCTCACCCTTGGACAAGCCTTACTTCATCTGTGTCCTCTGGACAGGCCTCAATGTATTGAGTATAAATGATGGTAACTGGGTGCAGATGAGCTGACGCATGTCCAAGGGTGTAAATAAGCTGAGGCCTGTCTAAGGATACAGATTAGTTGAAGTCTATTCAGGGTTGCAGATGAGGTGAGGATTGTCTAGGGGTGCAGGAGAGGTGAGGTCTGTATTGAAGAGCGTAGTGGAAGAAAGGTCTGTCCACGGGTACAAAGAAGGTGAGACCTGTGTTTAAGAGTGCAGTGGTGGATAGGCATCATAAAGTCTAGTCCACTGCATTCTTAAACACAGGCCGCACCACCTATACTCCCCAGGAAAGGCCTCTCTCCCACTACAGTCTTGAACACAGACCTCACCTCCTCTGTCCCTCTGGACATGCCTCACCCCAACTGCACAATCTACTTCCTAATCTGAGGTAACACAGGTGACATTATTGTGAAAGGTTGAAATATATTTATTTAATCATGCAGACACTATTTATTCCTTCTCAAAAGTCTAAAAGTCATTAATTTTCCCCAAAATCGTTTTTGACATCACATTTAAGAAACACAGCACAGCACCTATGTACAAGCATTCCATGTCACTACTAAAACTTCACAATTTTACAAAATACATTTTCTCTATCCAACAAAACTCAATGTGCTTCCTACACTGAGTTAACACAGGTAACATCATTCTGAAAAGGTCAAATTTATTTCTTTCAGCATGCAAACACTATTTATTCCATCTCAAAAATGTAAAAGCCATTCATTTTCCCCAAAATCGTTTTTGACTTCACATTTAAGAAACACAGCACAGGTCCTATGTACAAGCATTCCATGTCATTACTGAAACCTCACTATTTTACAAAATACAATTCCTCTATGCAAACAAACTCAATGTGCTTCCTACACTGAGTTAACACAGGTAACATCATTGTAAAGAGTCAAATTGACACCTGTGTCTAAGAGTGCAGTCGGGGATAGGCTTCATGAAGCCTAGTCCACTGCACTCTTAGACACAAGCCTCACCACCTATGCTCCCCAGGAAAGCCCTCTCTCCCACTACAGTCTTGAACAAAGGCCTCACCTCCTCTGTACCTCTGGACATGCCACACCTCAGAGCGCGTACCGGGCGCTCCCCGCGGGAAAATAAAAAAAAAAAGGTTTTTTTGGGCCTATATGGGCCTCCTAAGCCCCCCTCAGAAAACCTAGGGGGCAGGGAGTGTCTACCGTGCCCCCTTTTACCCATTCCCAATGTTGTTTGTCCTCCATCTTGTGTCTCAAATCTACCGAAACACAAGATGGAGGACTCCCGTAGCGCTGCCGGTACGCGTACCGGGGCGCGCCCCGGTAAGCGCTCCCAAAATTTTTTAAAAGTGAATTTACATAAAAACCACTGGAGACACTTTCACCAAATATAGAATAGGCCCTACAACATACCAATCCCTACCATTTTCCCAAATTTGGTGGAATTCCATTGAGCCATTTGAGCTGTAGCATTGTCTAAATATCCTGAGGTAAATTACACGACAAAAACACATCTGAAGTGTTAGAATTTACAACCAATTAAAATGTTACTTTCATTTTCTACTTTTTTTTCCTGACATTTGATTGGTTATGTACATGAATATAAATGAAAAATGAGAGGGAAACACGGCCATTTTGACTACAACTACCTGAGGTACATCTTGAAAGGATTTTCACATTTTTTCTTCTTCACCTCTCTGTAAAGTAAGTTGTTAATTTGTAAGGGGCACTTTAAGTTAATTTGTAAAAACGTTTTTTGATAGTTATTTACTGTCCCTCTGCTATAGTTATAGATAGAGATAGGCTCCTCTGTTATATTTATGGATTGACTTAGGCTTCTCTGCTATAATTATGAATTTACTTACGCTTCTGAACAGGCACTTTTTTATATTTCTACTTCCTGCCTGTTACCATACACTGCCCAAAGTTAACTTCACTGTTAAAAAATCAGAACTACCTGTCTGAACTTAAACCCAACAGTGCCCTAACTCTACTGATATAGTTATATTTTATGCAATTTACAGCAAAAAAATGGAAGGGGAGCAAGAAAACATCAATGTTTCCTTCAAGATTACATATGAGGAGATTCTTAATGAAGATTTTGTTGAAGAAGATTTTATGGCTCAGTCTTTGGATCAACAATTTATTGAATGTTTACAAGATATAGAAACATGGATTTTTGAGGAGATTCCAGATGATCTAATGCTGGAAGTTTTATTGAACTATGAAAATTCTAACCAATAAATTTTTATTTAATAATTAAAAATTGTTTG
This sequence comes from Lissotriton helveticus, assembly GCF_964261635.1. NCBI lineage: Eukaryota > Metazoa > Chordata > Amphibia > Caudata > Salamandridae > Lissotriton > Lissotriton helveticus. The sequence goes on from NC_136057.1 coordinate 826,812,035, forward strand.
AGACATTATTCATTTTTATATCTAATTCATGAAGTACTACCAAAATGATTATGTTTATATTATAGTATAAAGTGAAACTTACAGTATACTGTGCAATTTTAAAACATCATAAGGGAGCAGGGTAGACTACCCATGATCCCCTAGGTCTTCTCAGGGAGTACTTAAAGGATCTGTTTCTGCTTTCCTGACAGACTACGGTATGGATTCCATATACCACAATAACTTCTGTAACAACATGCAAGATATCTACAGAAAAAAAGTGTACATTGAATTTAAGACTCTGCATTGGCACCTACATGTTGGTACTTAAATCACCCACACAACACAACAACTCTATTCAGAGCTACCCTACCTCTAAGCACTTTAAATTATTATTTTACTGTTTCACTGAGTTTTCCCCATGTGTGGGGGGGAAGGTGTGTGTGGGGGATGTGTGGGGTGTGTCTGTGAGGTGTGTGTGTGTCTGGGGGGGTGAGGTGTATAGGTGTGTGTAGGTGTGTGGGGTATGTGGGTGTGGTTGGGGGTGTGGGTGTGTAAGGTGTGTGTGTGGGTGTGGGTGTGGGTGTGTGGGGTGTTTGAGTGTAGGTGAAGGTGTGGGTGTGTGAGGTGTGTGTGGGAGGTGTGTGGGTGTGGGGGTATGTGTGTAGGATGTGTGTGTATGTGTGGGATGTATGGGTGTGTCTGTGAGGTGTGTGTGTGTGGGGGGGGGGAGGTGTGTGGGGTGTGTCTGTGAGGTATCTGTATGTGCACGTGTGTGTGTGTGTTGGGGGGGTGAGGTCTGTGTGTGGGGTGTGTGGGTGTGGGTGTGGATGTGTAAGGTGTCGGTGTGGGGTGTTTGGGTGTGGGTGGAGGTGTGCGTGTGTGAGGTATGTGTGGGGAGTGTGTGGCTGTGGGGGTGTGGGGTTGTGTGCGTGTGGGTGTGTATAGGACGTACTTGTAGGTACCTAAAACAGCCACAGAACCCAAAAGCTCTTTTCAGAGCTACCCTACCTCTAATCACTCAAAATGATTTTTTTACACTACTATTTTCACTATTTTTCACCAAAGTACGCTCCCTGGTACGCTCCCCGGTGCGCGTACCGGGCGCTCCCCCGGCGAAAATCAAAAAAAATTTAAAAATTGTTTCACCCGCGGGACCTTTTTATGGCCCCCACATCAAACCTACCGAGACACAAGATGGCGGCCGCTCTGGACTGTTTGGAATGTTTACAGACACCCGAGAGCCAATCAGCTTTCCGTGCGCAAGTTGAGTGGCGCGCCCGTAGCGCTCCCCGGTGCGCGTACCGGGGCGCGGCTATAGATATATATATTTTTTTGAACCTAAATTACTCAAAATCCACTGGAGCACATATCTTGAGACATAGCAAAGGCACATCGGGCTACCAGTCCCTACAATTTTGCCAAGTTTGGTGGGAATCCATTCAGCCGTTCGGGCTAAAAGTGAGTCCAACCGCCATATGGAAATTAACATGGAGAAAACACATTTTGGGACCCCCCTTTTATCTCAGCCCCCACTTGACGAATCCCCCCCAAACTTCCAGGGAAGGAGCGGAGAGCCGCGAGGCAAAGTTAAGGAAAATTTCAAGCAGATTCCTCATCCGGCGCCAAAGTTATTCCCAATAGAATGTTGCGATTTCCCTATGGAAAACAATCCTAACTATAACTACCTACTGGCGACCGCCAGTAGGTAATATATATATATATATATATACATATATATATATATATATATATAGCCTACTGGCGGCTGCCAGTAGGTAGTTATAGTTAGGGCCTTGTTTTGATAGGAAAAGCGTTTTTTCTCTTTTGTCAATATCTTTGGTGTGGTTTGACGAATCTTCGCAAAATTTTCAAAACTAATGGGGCCGTCAGGTCATCTGCTGTGTTAAATGTTTCGGGGGTGATTTGTCAAGCGGGACCTAGAAAAAGGGTGGTCCCAAAACATTTTTTACTCCATGTTAATTTCCATAGGAAACTTTAGACACATCTACAGCCCGAACTGCTGAACGGAATTACACCAAATTTGGCAAAAAGGTAGCACCTTTTTGTTAAACGGTGTAAATGGTTCAGTAGTTCCTGAGAAATGTTAAGATTTTGCAGATATACAACTGTGGCTGTGGTAGATCCGCAAATCCTCCCGATCTCACGCCTGAGATCTAATTGGCTGCCAACACTTTGAACCAGGAAGTGTTGGCAGCCATCTTGAGACTCGGTTGAACTGAGTCACAAAAAAAAAAGGTGAAAAAACAAGAAAATGGTAGAATCACCCTGACCCCTTAGGCCTGTTCAGGGAATACCACAGGGACCCTCAGGGCTAAAAAATAGTATTTATTTTACTATCCAGGGGATTCACGTGGATCCGTAAATCCTGACAATTTTTCTAAAGAAAAAAGAAGCATGGTCTCCTGCGCTTTATTTAATTAGGATCCTGGGTGAGCCAGGTCCCGGGGACAATTGAATTAATAATCGAGGGCTGACACCAACCCAGGGCTATATTTTTAATAGAATGTTTGAAGGTGCTCCAGCCTCCCCCACACAGCCCCGGTAACCGGCACCTCCCCGGGCAAGATTTAAACATGCGTGGGGGGCTCCTGCCTTGGGGCTGCCACCTCCCCAGGGCTGGTGTATTATAATGCAGGGTTCATGTGGCCCCCACAACCCCAGGAACCGCCACCTACCCAGGGAACAAAATAAATAAAGACGGGGTCTGTTGCAGAAACCCGACCCCGGGGACCACCATCTCCCCGTGGCTAAAAGTAGATGGGAGGAGGGCCCTCCATGGGCCTGGGGATCGACACATCCAGGGCCGGCTCCAGCAAAGTCCCGGGGTGCCCACCACTGGGACACTGCAGTTTACAATGGCATGGCAGGAGCACTGTGGTCCTCGGGCTGAAATACGCCTGAGAAGGGGAACTGCGCAGCCCCCTCCCTTAAAAATATATATATATACATATATACATATATACATATATGGAAAGGTATAAATGACTAACATAATGAGATTGCACTAGGAAGCACAAGAGAAGTATATACATAAAAAAACAAGTCACGAAATGTACATGAATGGATTGAGAATTTGGGAAGTTTTGTAAATGATTGTAAATAGTGTACATAGTGGGATTGACAATGGAAAAACTCATTTTTCATTTATCAAAATAGGAGAAGAAGTGATAGTATGGACAATAGCCATTAACTTCAACTTAATATGGTGATCAATAAGTACTTTACTATGAATGCAATAATTCAAATTTGAATGATGATGCATGCTGTAATATGATTTAACTCAAATTCAATTAACCACTTGGGAGCTAGTAAACAAACCTCCCCAGTGCTGCGCTGTCCATTATCCGGTGCTGAACTGGACGTCCAGCGGTCGCACGCAGCACTGGGGAGGTAGTGCCCGTGACGACCGTTGGCCGACGGCAGCACTTAAGGGGTTAATATATGTGTACTTTACTGTAAATATTGTTTGGAATGGGAGCTAGAATCCTTTCACTCAAAAATGGCGCCCATCTTTTGGCCATAATCTGTAATCAAGGTTGACTGTCTAGAGGAGCAACAGAAAGGGAAAAAGGGCACGCTCACAAAGTATTTTTAAAGAAGGTCTAGACACCAAGGACTCTATGGTCCAGTGGAAGGCTGCAGAAGCCGAAACCGTAGGCCGTCCTATCTTGCACGCAATCTTGCATATGGTGTGTGAAAAATAAAGTTTTTTTGAAACTTACTTGCTGCTGCTGTGCCGTGACTTCTGCCAGAAGGGAACTGGAAGGCTAGAAGATTCAAAGCAATATATATATATATATATATAAAGGCCTGGCCTCAGGATGGGATTCCTGGAGTGAAATCAGCCTCGGGAGGGGGGCCAAGTGGCCCCCCTCCTGCTTTATTTCATAAAAAAACAATGGGTCAGGCCCCACGGGACCAGGTCCCCAGGGATCAAAAGGGTAAACGATAGGGGGGCCACACAGCCCCCTTCATAATATTGTTTTTTAAACAAATCCGGCAACTTGCTTGCGGCCCAGCCCCCTTTCTCCATTACTCTGCAAATGCATCTCCTGGCACGCTCTTCGTTGGGGGATAAAGTCCCCTTCGCTGGTCAGGGTTCTTAGGTGCCAACTAACCCACCTGTTACCTCAAGTAAGCCCCACACAGTGGGACTGCTTAAAGGTGATTGGAGGCAACACCGCTTTTCCCACCACTCTGCAAACATGCCTCTCGGCGCACTGCTGGTGGGGTGATGAGGTCCACTTGCCTCCTGAGGGCCTCAGGACTAAAGTGGCCTTCATCCTCCAAACAGCAGTGGGTCAGGAGGCATGTTTGCAGAGTGGTGAAGAAAGGGGGTATGGCCTCTAACCACCTCTCAGCAATCCTACTGTGTGGGGCTCACTGAAGGTAGCAGGCAGGCTAGTTGGCTCCTTAGGACCCTATGCAGCAAAGGTGACTTCATCCCCCAACCAAGAGTGCACCAGGAGAGGTGTTTGCAGAGTGGTGGAGAAAGGGGGCATGGTCTGCTGTTAGAACTCAGTAGTCCTGCTGTATGGGACTTACTGGAGGTAATAGGAGGGGCCAACTACTCCTCCTGTTACCTCCAGTAAGCCCCAAGCAGTGAGATTGCTAAGAGGTCTTTCGGAGGCCACGTCCCCTTTCTCCATCACTCTGCAAACGCACCTCCTGGCGCACTACTGGTTGGGGCATGAAGTCCACTTTACTCCGGAGGGACCTTGGGGGCCAAGAAGCCCTCCTGGTACCTCCTGTAAGACCTACGCAGCAGAATTCCTGAAAGCCGGTTGGAGGCCCAACCCCCTTTCTCCAACACTTTGCATGCCTGACTTCTAATTAAAAAAAACATTAGAAATTTACTAACCAGAGGTTACAAGTATGTTATAGTTAGGAATTAGCATTTATAAAAACGTAGAAATTCACTGAAAAAACCACAGGTTTAAGGGACGTTATAGTTATGAATTAGCATTGAATAAACTTTAGAAATTCACGGGGAAAATCACAGGTTACAGAACATTATAGTTAGGCTGACATTCCACTCGTTCAAAAGCTGTGAAATTCAGCCATTAAATGGTAGCTGACCTAACTATAACTCACAACCCCATGCACTGCTGATGACATTACATATTACATCACTCATGACATGGTCAGCGGTCACCACTTTTTCACTCACTGCCATACATTTCCATGCCAGACAATTCAACGCTACACAATTCCATTCCACAAAATAATTCCACTAGACATAACTTCAAATACCACCATGTTACTACAAACAGCTAAAAATAAATTAAACACAAAACCATTTACAAAGCCAAAAACTCAATCATTCACAAAAGCGAGACTGATTGCATTATAAATGCTTTTTATAGATTGCTAGTGCACTCCTAATGTTGCGTAGTTAGGTGAAAGACAGCAACACCCCCATTATCCCGTCCATAGAGGGGGGCTGTCTGCAGCCCTCTAAGTTTGTGAGTGTCACAGTGTGCAGGAAGGCTGTATTCAAAGCAACTTTGAGAAGCCACCTGCAACGCAGATGCAAGAGAAGTAATTAACAGCACCTCACTTGATTCTGGCTGGACCAGGCCCCTCTCATTAGTGTTAGAGGTAAACGGGTTAGAACTGGTAAATGTCTATTCCCCGCTGGCATGCTCCTCCATCAGTGCAGGTAGCAATCATAAGCTCTGCCAGGCAGATGCATTATCACTTCCAAATGGGCAACCAACAAGGAGTGGATTCCAGGGGACCCAGATCATCTGGAGGAGGAAGCATCTTGTCTGATTTCAATGGTCACAAAGTGAATCTTTTTAGAAAATGTAGCAGAGACGCATGCATACGAGACACACAGCCCCTGAAACACACGTAGTCAACACGAGCAGATGTGTCGAGACTTTTTATTGCGAGTTATATGTGAAATATACACATTCATTCTGTCGGTATGAAGCATGCTTTTTTAAAACTCAAACTTTTAATTGAAACTAAAAGTCCTTGAATTTAACCTGGTGTCTTAACCTCCAGAACATCTCACATGAATCATGTGGCAAATAAACATATAATTGAACGCCTTTTACACTTGAAAAGGTAGGCTTACCAACTAAGTACTTGATAAAATTGGAATATTGGGTTGTTAGGACAAGAAATGGAAAAACGAAGGAAAGGGATGAAAAGGGCAGACAAAAGGAAACAAGAAGGAAGTAAAGATTGAGAAGAGTGATATGGCAAAATAAAATGAGGAGGGTGATGGGGTGAGAAATAAAGGGAGAGAAGGAATCGGGTGGGGGCATGAGAGAGATAAATATAAGGATTATGTTGAGAATGGAGAGACAAAGGAAGAAGACAAATCTAGATACAAATTAAAAGGGTTGAGAGTGGGAAAGGTATAGGGTAGAAAGTGTGTGGGCAGGCAAAAGGAGATAGGAGAAGGGTGTGATTGGAGGAGGAAGAGACAAAAGGAAGAGGGAGATGAGAGAGAGAAAAACAAGTGAGAAACGTGGGGAGATGAAAGACAACGAGGAAGAAGAGTTTGATGGGAAGCAGAAAGAAATAAGAAAGAGGAGGGAGTTAAGCCAGTGGAGGGAGAGACTAAAGCAGAGGGGAAAGCAATAGAAAAACAGAGAGGCAAGGCAGGAAAAAAGAAAGGAGGAAGAAGGAGGTGAAGCAGGAAAAAAAGAAATGCAAGAGAAGGAGGAAGAGACTAGAGGAAGGAGATGGAGCAAAGAGCCAGAACATGAGTGAGTGTAGTGAAATGAGATAACAGGCCATTGAGAGAGGGAGAGAAAGATAGAGAGAGAAGGTATGATGGTGGGAAGAGAAGGTGTAGAGGAAGGTGAGCACAAAGGGGCAGAAGAAGCAGCAAATAGCAAAGGATGGTGAAAAGAGGAAGACAATAGAGTGCTAGGAGTGTGCATTATACTACTGTGTTTTCTTGAAATCCAGCAGCCTAGCAGACTGATTTTGTGGTGGTTAGTAGTTGCAACATCCACTGACTCTGGGAGGAAGCGATAAATCTGGAGATAATCCACCATAGGGATAGAATGGTAGAAAAAACACTACTAGTGGACGGCAAGCGGAATCTAAGGCTATTCTCTGTTCATGGTGCCAGCTGCTCGAAGCTGCCTCTATGGTCTTCCCTTGTACCTGAATCTTAACAGATAGAGATGTAGCAGAAAAGCCCCCATTTGTAGGTCTGCAAGACCTGTTATCTCCTCCATCAGCTTTTGGCATGCCCATGAATTGCCATTTGTTCGCTGTTGGGACATTTAGAAATTCTGGGTTTTATTGGGTCATTGGGTCTGATTCTCCCACCTTTGTGTACTTGGGTCACGCCCAGGCGATTTCACTCATTGATTGCTTGTGTTGGCCATCCCAATACGTCTACGGTTCCTCATGGTCATCCTGATCTGTCTTTTAATTTTGTAGACTATCAACACCGTTTTAGGCTTTCAGACCATTTCACGGAGCAATGCTCTTTTCGGCACCTACGAAGTGGCAATTTCTATCCGGTAGCTGTTGAGGTATGCCAATAGCTCTAATTAAAAAAGAAATGCGAGACCTACTGCATTTCTAATGCTTGTTTGTTTTTAGCATGCACTGCTGGTCTGCTGCCCATGGGATCAAAGTCAATGTACCCTGCAGTTCTGATGTGCCATTATCTCTTTATTTATTCAACTGTCCCGGGTTACTGAAGCCCACTTGAGGCCCTTCTTGGCCATTACATTTCAGAAAACAGTAATTTGAAAATAATCTTGTTACACAAACACAATTGCCTTGTGTTAGTCTCACGATAAAGTGTTACTCAAAGTGGAAATATCACACAAAACCCATCAGCCTGAGTTGGGGCCCAAAGCAACAGAGACGCGCCAGCCGGGGGCGAGGGTAATGGTACCGATGACCCACGGGGGCCCGCAGCCTGTGGCTGACTAACCACAGAATAAAGGGGGCGAGCCAAAGTGCACCGGCCATCCAGATATCGCTGGTGAGACCCATAGTAGTTCACTGCGGCATAAGAGGCCCATGGGAGACAGCAGTTTGAGGTGGGTTCTACAGGAGACCAGGATGAACCAACTGTACAGATGACCCAGAGTACAACCTATGAATTGCGGCACACCTCTGTGAGTTCAGATTGGGGGTGGGGTGCTCTTGCCCTGCCTCACATAGGACAACATATCCATATTCAAGAGATGATTATGAAAGCAAGGAAATGTTGGACTCCAATATTTTCTCTTGCAGCAGTGTTTCATCTTACTCAGATACTAACTGAGAGACAGGTCCCACGGAAGACAGAAGGATTTAGAATAGGACATCTACCACAATATACTCAGAGGCAAGTACCACATCATAATAGCCCCAGGTGATGGCAACAATTCTAGGGCTTTCCAGATTATGTTCATCATCCTCCTTTTCCATGGCAGTAAAGGAACAGGCCATTTTAGGTCGAGCCTCGGCAGAGCATGCGCTGCTCTGCGAGTCATACTGTATTTAGGTAGGGACTTGAAGCTCATCCCACTCTCCACCTATATTTTTCATTGGCTTGTATAATTGTGCACTGTAAACAGTGGCTGTTCATTGGTCAATAGGCTTAGTAGTCCCTCCTTAGTACTGCCTTGTCTCATTTTGTAACCTCACATGGGGAAACCCCCTGGTATGTGTGTTGTTACTCAGTAGGCTATAATTACAGCCTCTGAGCAGTATTTTCTGAAATAGCGTTGTCCTGACTGCTGTTGCAGCCAGGGCATGATTTTTCCTAACACTTTATTTTTTTAATTTATTGTTTTTATAGCACGGGCACCGAATGCATTTGCAATGCAATTAGTCTCGCATTTGCGAGAGTTTAAGCCATTGAAAATGTAAATGACAATTCATTGTATTTATCTGTTTTAAAAACAACACAAATAAAAGGTAGTGTCATTTACAGTGAAAATAGCTCAAACTCTTTTAATGGTGAGACCAATTGCTTTGCAAATGCTTGTTTAGAAAGTGGCAGAGGACAGGGCAGATGGAGAAAAAAAGACCAGAGGGTCTCTTGGAAAGAGACATACACACCACAAAGTATGTCAATCCTGAAGGAGCCGGCTCCGGGAACAAGCAAATCCTAAAGGACCAGCAGGAGATGATCATCAACCTCAGTGAAAAGACACTGACTGCAGCATAGATCACAGTGCTCAACGAAAGGTTAGGCTCTGTCCAAATTTCATGCAACCATATATTCAATCAGTTAAAACGGAAATGTTGGAATTCTTAAGGGAAAGCAGATTGAAAGTCTTCTTCTGTAAAATCAGAGATGACCACGGAGTTGATTAAAAATATTAGACCTTTTCACCTCATTCGCATGAAACGCCTCGGAAGACCTTGCCTTTAAGCAGGCCATGAACCTGGAAATAGAAAAGGACACAATAAGCAAAATACAGCAGAAGACCTTTTAAAACATTACCAGTTAAGAAAGAGAGGCACTGAAGCAACTCACACTGCATGATTCAATCTTCTAAAAACCAGCTGAAAAAGGTGGTACAATAATTATTCTCCTCACCACCACGTACAGGACTGAATGCCTACACTTATTAATGGATGAAAGAAACTACAAACATTTATCAGAAGATTGAACAACAGTGGACGGTGCGGCTTAAGGGCTAGGTCAGGCAACTTTGAAGCTGGGAAACCAGGTTCGAGTCTGGTAGAAGGCTCAAACATCCTTTGATTCTGGGCAAATCACTTAATCTCCCGGTGCCTAAAAATTATTGTGTCTGTCTGTAATGCAACTGGTGCTCATGTAAAGCGCTCTGTTAACTTCGGGTCGAGTTCGGCTATATAAAACTGCAAAACAAAAGGAAGAAGTAGTGAAAAACATTTCCTTACTAGTAAAGAAAGGAGAAGTTGAGAACAACTGGATCACCAAACATGAGTCAGATTTCTTGATTAAAAAACAACCACAAGTCCCATATTTCTAAATACTACCAAAGCTTCACAAAAATAAACATCCAACACCAGGGGACCATTGTTTCTGGGATTGGCACAGCTCTAAAACCTTTATCCTTTAAGACCTGTGGTAGCAAAGACACTATCTTATCTAAAGGATACAAAACATGTACTCAATTTTCTAAAAAACATCGACTTTGATCCTAGTACAGAACTACTGATCAGCATGGATTTTGAATCCCAGCATACAAGCCATCCACAAGAAAAAAACGTGAGAGTAATTGATGGACTGTTAACAACTTTGGACCTGGATTACATGGCACCACAGGAGTTCTAACTGAACTGTATATATATATATATATATATATATATATATATATATATATATATATATATATATATATATGGAACTTACATGCAATTAATTTGAATATGAAGGACAGTTCTTCTTGTAAATACATAGTGCATCGATGGGGAGAACGCTTGCCCTCAGCCTACATGGACATGCATTTGAAACGTGCTACATCTATGATGACATTAATCATTTTACAACACTTAATTATGTCTGCAGGACATATATAGATGATATACTCTTGATCTGGAAGGGGAGTATAGAGCAAGCAGAAAATGTAATTCAATGGCTGAGCTAACTTGACGCCTTCCTGAAATTTAGTTCCACCATGAGCAACAAAGAGTTAGCCTTTCTCTTTTGAAGACAGAGATGTATTGCAAACTTACCAATAGCAACAACCTTGTTCGATTTGAGAGTTCCCAAATCAGTAATAACAGGGAACTACTCTTGGCAAAAGTGGACAAACTTATTTGTGTGTTGATGTTTGGATGACGTTTTGGACCCCGGTCTAACCAGCTTTAGAAAGATAGCAAGAAACACTGGCAGAAAAAAGCTTAAGGAATATCCTGCTTCACACATGCCCTCTAAGGACGAAGTTTAAGAATGGTCAAACAACTTTATGGAACCAGTCTCCAGTCAAGTGTAATTCCCCTTGTTACAGATGTAACACATGTCTCTTCACTCTAAAAACGATTGAATTGAAATTGAGTATTCCCACACCATGGCGTTTCAAGGACTTTACTAATTGCAATTCTACTAATGATATTTATGTCATTCTCTGCCCTTGTGATTTAAAATGCATTGCCATGAAATCAAGAAAGGTTGCAATTCACATCAATAGAACATAGAAGTACTGTAAGAAGCAAAAAGAAAATACAAAAATTACTAAGCAGTACCTGAATAAGAAACATACAGAGAATTACCTGCAATGTTATGTGATCGAAAAGCTGAAATCTTTACACAGACATGACACCAAATCTCTTATTTTGTGAACAATGCTTGATCTACAGATTACATACGGATGTGTACGGAATGAACAAAAACATACCATGGGCCCAATTAAATCAGAAACATTTGAATGATCAACAAGAACTTTAGCTCTGAGCCATACTGACTCTTTGTCCTTCTACTGTACTGAGTATTTGCTTGAGCACAGAAAAGGTCCAGTGGTTTTAAGAGCAACAAAATACTCTTTTAATGGATAATATTCTTGATATTCAAGAATGTGTTCAAAACAGCATCATAAACATTTGAGCAACTAGCCAAAAGCATTCTGACATAATATTCGGAATCCTCTTAATCAATGTAGCCCCTTTATCCATAATGGCACTGAGAGCTAGCGTGTTATACATGAACTATAAATAGCTATGATGTGATTACCTGTGGTTATAAAATGAACATCAATAATTAACACTCATTTTAACACCATTCTTTGTTGTGTATGGCAGGACAATGTCCAAAGATAAAATGCAACTTTGCACCCACACTTTACAGCCATACTCTCTACTTATTTTTTTTTAAGAATTTTTTTTAAAGAATGCACATTAGCAGGCATACCATGCCAGGCTCACATCAAGTCAAATCTCATAGGATCCAGTGGGGAAACCACAACTCCCACGAGGCAGACAGGACGGGATTGGTAAGGTAGTTATCTTGGATACACGTGACCTAATATCACATGCCAAGCCTCAAGCATTTTGTTTTTCGAAACAGGTAGCTGACTGCCTCCAATTACAGCTGACATATCAGAGGTCTATAAGTCCACCAGTAGTGCTCTCCTCTTAATTACATGAGTACCAGTTGCAATTGCGATCACTCAGGGCGGCTATAGTCATTGGGGCTATGTCATTGAGAATACAGAAAACTTTTATGCGCAGTCGGAGGAGATGACGCTGCCACAAGCACTAAAGTTTTTAATAACATGGAGACCAAGAGCACATTTTTGCGGTTACCAAGTGGTTCAATGTGCAGTGGGTATATTCTGCCTAACACATCCTTAATTGCGGACCAGTTGCGGCTCCTCGCCTAAGGGAGAGGAGCGTCGCCCCACTGCTTTACAGCAGTGCAAAGGAGATCATAAAATGATAATACCGGAATGTTATCATTTTATTTTTTGTATTGCAGTTTCCGCCAGGTAAGGGCGGGACAGGGCTCGACCCCCAGTCACAGGGAAGAGGAGTAGCTGATGCTGCACCTAAAGTGTGCATGACTGTTTCACCAGCCATCTCGTCTCAGCCAAATAGTCATGCACACTTTACATGTTCCCCACCCAGGCTGTTACACAGCCTGGGTGGAGAACATGCCCATGCTTCCACTCCATCTCTGAGCGCTGAACCATGCTTCTCAGACCAATCACAATGCTGTTATCAGCAGCATCTTGATTGGCTAAGTGAGTCTGGAAGCCTAGGTAATTCCTGTTTCTTCTTTCTACTGGGGAGAGGTGGCAGCTGGCAATGGCGACCAGCAGGTACATTCTATTTTTTATTTCCAGTCCCCCCACTTTACCGTGCCACCGTCACCATCACCTACCAGCCACGGACATATGCAATTGTGGACATATGCAATTGCGAGTACCCTTGATTATGAAGAGAGGTTTGTGTGGAGCCTCAAAAGGAAGTTCCACAATGAGATAATGTCAGAATGCGTGACACACTGCCACCAATTATATCGCTTGTGTAGAATGAAACAGCCTCTATCAAATACAGACATCAGCAGCTATCATCATATTGGGAAATGGCATGCATTATGCGTTCTCTTTTATAACCAATGCCCTGACTGCATATGTAACCGTAATTCACTCAGCAACAGGAAGGCAAGAGGCACTTCTAGATAACAAGAAAATAAGGTATTTAGAAGTTTATGCCCCCAATTTGTTTTTTATTAATTTTTAAGTAGGTTGCATGATGGAACCTTGCAAGGATTTACAATGCAGTCACTACCCCAACTGCGACCTTGTCACGCGTTACTTTACCAAGCAAGTTATTGCAGCAACTTGTTTTAAGGGGTAGGCTGGACATTGGAATAGTACAAATTACTATTCCAACTCCAGCCTACGCAGAAGTAAGGGAGGTGTTGAACTTAAAATCCAACACCAGTCCAACAACACGCCGCTAAAGCAAGTCGTTGTAACTACATGCGGTATAAAGGAATGTGTGGTAAAGTCACTGTTGGGGTAGTGACTGCTTTGTAAAGGCATGCCGTTGTTCTGACTGTGGGGTAAAGAATGTTTCCCTTTTAAGTATGTGACTACAGAGGGTGCTCACTCTGACCAGACCATAAAGTCCTACCAATATTTAGGTGAGGAAAAAGTAAAACGAAGTATGAATATGCACATGTTTGTTACACTGTTAGAAATTGGGTCTCTAATTTGCAGAGGTATGTACCCTATCCAAGTAGGGACCACCACTCTAGTCACAGAAAGTCAGAGATACAAACTAAATTAACCCATGCTCACCCTCTAATAGCTTGGCACAGAGCGGTCACCAAAAATAATCCATACCAGGTTAGAAAATAGAGCTTAATTTAATGAACAAAACAAGACTAAAACGTCAAAAATCGAATACGTTGATGTGGAGATTAAATTGAAATATAGTGCTTGAAAGCCAATAGAGCTCAGGCGTGGCTTGGATGGCAAGAGGAGTAGCTGCCTAAGTCCGGCGCTCGGTCAGACCCCGGGAATATATTAGAACTAACAGCGTGCAGCAGACACCGCCAAGCAGATGGAACGGCGCTTAAGTTATCGGAACGCAGCAGGGGCAATCGGAAAGCTGTGACGATAATGAATAAGAACTAAATAACCAAATTCCGTCTTTGTAAGGACCAGGAACCGAGAAACATGATGGCGCCGGTTGGAGTCACCACCGAGCAAAAAAGGAAGAATCAAGGCAGAAAACCACACAAAAGGTCAGTGGACGCTTAAAACCCCGCAAGCGAGAGCGCTAACGGCCCACACTCCCCCGTCAAACATAACAAGCTCGCCGAGCACCGCGAAACAAAATCGAAAGTGGAAGCACACCCTGGGCATGGCCATATTGATAGAGGCAAGAAGAGCAGGGGAGACTCGGCCCAGCGCCACAGTAAGAGAGTAGCGTGAAACCGAGAGGGGACACCACCGTAGAAGAAGCAAAGGGACAAAGCCACCCTAAGGCGGGAGGTGATACACCGAGGAATTGGAATGAACGTAAAACGGCAAAGAGGTTAAGCATACCGATAGAGAGCAGGCAACAAAGCCAAAAATCGAACAATAAAACGCGCACGCAGGCGGGCGAAACTGAAACTAACACCGCCCTGAGCGCCACCATTTTAGAAAACTCCATATAAAGGCAATCAGCGCAAGCAGGGCAAGAAAAACACTCGTGGGGTACCCACCATAAAGAGGCAGGAGGTACACCGAGGAAACCGCTAAGAAGCAAATCTACGAAAGAGATTAAGAATAACGATAGAGAAAAAGCAACAAAATCGAGCGTAACTTAAAGAATCACCTAAACCACGACAACAACTAAACAATAAAACGCGCATGTACAAGGACGAAACAGAAACTAATCCGCACTGAGCGCCGCCATATTAGAAACTCCACAGCACAAGGAAGAAACAGTGTAAGACGGCAGAAACAAAGTGGCCACAAGAGAGGGACCGGACGGAAACACACAATCTCTGTGCCACCGGCTCCCACCATCACACACCCAAAGTGGTCACCAGCACAACCAAGAGGTGGACAAGAGGTACGAGGGCGAAAATCAGGCAGAGGACAGACGACCAGTGTTAAAACACACATAACGAAGGGAGACCAAGGCGCCAAAAGAAGGAAACTATTCCGACACGACAGGGCAGATCATCAAAGAGCGAAACGCAAAAACAAAACACTCAATCGCGCACCCCCAGCGAGGCAGACCTTACTTCTCGAGCGAACTTAAAGCGGCCACACCGATTAGGCGCCGACATAAGAACAGCAGAGGTGGAAGAAAAAGGACAAATCGAATAGAACTTGAATGCGCCTCCACCGCCACTAACTCCACCAAAGAGGGGAAATAGCGCCGGAAAGCCCAAAGGTGGCACTAACACTGACACAATCACTGCAGTAGGTAACACCGAAGGCCAAAGAAAATGGCAGGCAGAGAACACAAACTTATGCAACAACAAAAGAAAAACAGACAAGAGGGCAATGCTGACTCCCCCATCAAACAAAGAGCGGATATCAGCAGCACATTAGACAGCATTCTCAAAAAAACTAGCGGAAGTACATGATCTATCAAAGTCCACAAAAAAAACAACAGACACAATACAACTAGAACTGGCTGAGATAAGGGCAGACATCCACTCAACCAACAACAAGCTGGGAGTGGTAGAACAAAGGGTGAGCGACATCGAGGACAGATCCCAACTTACAGGGAAGACCATAAGCAATATCGACAAAGCAACGGTCGAACTACGCAGACAAACAGCAGAATTCGAAGACCGGAACAGAAAAGGCAACATAAGAATCCTAGGGATACCAGAAGGTGAGGAAGCCAAAGCCGGATCTTGCGTTACACTCATACAAAATCTTATACCGGACCTAACAAAACTCAAGGCAAGGCGTACAGAGTTCCAGCAAACAGACAGTCGGGAAGAGCCTGACCCAGAGCAATTATATGCAAACCTATTCGCTCGCACCAAACGGACGCCATCTTTGGAGTAGCAAGAAAGAATCCCAATCTGCTATGGAACGGACACAAGATCATCCTCACGCAGGACTACTCCAAAACAACAGTGGACATCAGAAAGGGCTTCTAGCCCAGAGAGACAAACTAAGAAAAGAAAACATCACCTTCTCCTTCGCTGGTCCGACAAGGTTCAGAATATACAACAAGGGTCTCACATTAACCTTCGAGGACCCAGGTGAACTGTCACGATACCTGAAAGGCCCCCCCACAGAGGACATGGAAGCTTCAACCCCAACGGCCAAAAGGAGTGCCTCACCGAACGCATAGCCAGTCTAAAGTTATGGAATCCTAAGGCAACCTCAGGGAAAGACAGCCCACGACAGAGACTTGCAACAATCTACCTCATGAGAACACTACTGACTAGTATATCCTTTAACTATACCAGATCGACTACTTATGTCAGAACGCTGCTAACTACCTAAACACTTGAATCCCGGGGCCAAGACTGGGTGGGTGGGATCTTGTTGTCGCACGCCCACAGCACGAGATAGCAGAGAGGGGGGAAGGGGGGAAGGAGGGTAGATGGGGAGGGGGGAAAGATAGGAAGGGAAGGGGAGGCCGTTCGTTCTGTTTGTCATGTCTGTCTCGTACGTCATGTACGTCCTGTCATTGTCTTAACCGCAGCCAATACCAACACTGTAGATAGACCGCCAATAACACTGGGACCACAAGACCCTGGAAACAAAGCAGGCACACAGCACAGTAGTGTCATGGCCATCTTATCCACTGACAGAACAGGCTCAGCCCAACGTAGTATGGAAAATGACACAGTCTAATAACAAGACACTGTCAACAGCCCTTAAGATCATCTCCCTCAACGTTAAAGGTCTTAACCATCCCATCAAGAGAATGAAGGTTCTAGACAACTTAGCCAAGACCAAAGGGGACATTATCCTGCTGCAAGAAACAAAACTTTCCACAGCTGAAGCAAGCAAGCTCAGGGCTAGATGGATAGGTCAGGTCGCATGCTCACCAGCAGTGGGTAAAAAGAGAGAGGTCAATACCCTGACCAATAGCAAATCAAACATACCGATCAAGAATGTCCAGCAAGATAACGAAGGCAGACTACAGATCACACAGCTGAAAAGAGGAGAGGAGACAATACTAGTGACCAACATTTATGCACCAAACACCGACGACACACCATTTTGGGAGGGGGAATCCAGCAGTCCTCACAATATGATGGTGGTAGCGGGCGACTTCAACATGGCGCTAGACTAAAGCCTAGACAGACAATCACAAACACAAGCACGTATCCCGACGTCCCACAAGACGCTTACGCACCTATGCAACAGATTCGACTTAGTGGACCCGTGGCGACTCCAACATCCTGACACCAGAGACTACACCTTCTATTCAAATCCACACAACTCGTATAGTAGAATAGACTACATTCTCAACTCAGGATCACACACGCACCTAATAGAACACATGGACATTGCTGCCAGAACAATATCGGACCATGCATGCATCAGCCTACACCTCACAGGGAGACACAACGAACACACAACACGTAGATGGCGACTCAACTTCCAAACGATTGCCAATAAAGAAGATAAGAGTAGAATCCAGAAAGCTATAGACGACTACGTCAAGGAAAACTACACTCCGGATGTAGAACCCAAAACACTGTGGGAGGCTCTCAAAGCAACCGTCAAAGGCAAGGAAGGATAGAGAAACAAAAGCCCACCTGTCACAGCTAGAAACAGACATCAAACTGCTAGAAAAACGACACATCGGAGACACAAAAAACCAGCACATACTAACAGAACTCACAAAGAGAAAATACGAATTCAACAGAATCCTTAGCGAAAGGGAGGGGCTATGAATACAAAAATAAAAACAAATAAACCAGTGCGAAGCCAACAAAGCGGGGAAAAACCTAGCGGCATACCTCAAGCACAAGCATAGACAGCATTATATCACATCAATCACAGACACTAACAACAAAACACACACCCACCACAAAGACATCCTGCACAATGTGGAAAAGTAAATTTTGCCATGTTCTGTGTCCCTACGAGTCCTCCATCTTATGTTATGTGTGCATGATTAAATATGCATATGTATCCCCCATGTTTGATTAAAGACGCAATTACAGTTGTGTCCATCACTAGTATGCCAGTTTCCAGTTCTCGTGAAAGCTACGAGTATCAGGCCTATGTAAAGTTACGTTGCCACGTTTCTCAGTGTGCACGTTATTTCATTGTAAAGTCCCCGTTTCTAGGCCTCAAAAGGGCCCGGACACCAGATTCAGCTCCTGTCTCCTGAGCCTCGCTGAGGAGCGATACAGCCCCCACCTGTATCCTCGACCCTTCACTTACTTCCTGCCTCACAGTGCCCGGCTCAGCCTGGCTCTGCCTACGAGTCTGCCAAGAGTATGTTATGATTCTAGTTATCAGTCCAGCCCTCCTTCTCTGCATTCCTAAGCTACTGAATCGCATCAATAGTTTCCGTCATTGTCTAGCCTTTACGTCTCCATGTAAGAGAAATACTGCATTTAATGGTCATTTAATATTCTTCATCACGCACTACATGTAGAATAATGCATGCTCCAGTCTAAGAGTCCGTTAGCCTCTCCCCTCCTGACTCTTAGTTTATATCAACATGTTCTCTAAACATCAGATACTAGATACTGTTTAGGTACATGTCGCCTTGACTCTCCAGACTTCAGTCTCTGCTCCTAGCACAGAGTTCATAGCCCCCAGCTTCTCCTAGTAACACGTCATTGTCAGTTTACGCGCACCATTAGGTTAGAGGTCCCGGCTCCTTAGGTAGCCCCCTCCATGTTTCCGCCCCATTTATGACATATTCTGTTACGTTTACATCACATGTCTATGTATACGCCCCTGTTACACCCATTTTCACCCTTATCTTTCGCGACTGCTATTGACCACACCCACTGCCCGCCTACTGTAATTCATTGTAATGTAACTGTTTTAGTATATATATTTGTGCACTGTTATTAAATGTTGCGCCGATTCTGATCCTGCCCCCGGCAGCGCTGCCATCCTGTTCCCGTGCAGGTTGTCCTGTTCCTGTCCTTTATGCTGTATTAAACCTGCAAACTCCTACTACCTCGAATCTTGACTCTTATTTATTGAGCTATCTGTTATTGCTATGTCCAGTAAAACCTAGATCCGGTATTATTTATTTATGTACCACATAATGGCGCCCGACAGGGACTTGCCCTTTCCCCACGCGCCGGTGAAGCCACGCCGGCCCCCTGACCCTCTGCAGCCGTGACGGAACCATACCGTGCATGTGCAGATATTTCTGCTTCAAGTATCCCTCAGGCCCACGGAGGAGACGGAGGTGGCGGTCCAGCATCCAGACGAGGCGGTGGAGGAACGCGGCGAGTCCCGACCAGAGCCCAAGCCGAGAGTCCAAGGTCCGAGGTATCCGGAGGCCCACCCGTAACAGAAGTTCGAAGTTCGTCCGTCCGGCGTCGAAGCAGTCCATTCCAGTCCGAGGCCTTCCGTTCTTGCTGCCCGGTGAGTACCATTGCTGGGGTAGTATCTAGACAGGGTCAATCTAATTGACTCTGGTCCGTGGGTTGGTGGTACACAGACCCAAAACGAAGTGTCCACTTCGGTGGATGCGGGTCCTGACGTGTCTCTTTATGAGACCGGTAAGTTTCGTACTGTTTCAGCAGTGCATCTAGTTTCTGTTCTAGTCAGTTCTGTTCTCGAGAAAATTCATGTATTCTGTTTTCAGTATTCCAGGTAGTATTCTGTTCGAACTGTTATTTTAAATATTCTTCATGTATTTTAATGTCGTGGTATGAATGTGAAGTAATTATCGTGTTCATTGTGTATTGTATTGTGTCTAGATTACAGTTCAGTCATGCCCTTATTCTCGAAATTACGTCAGTTAAAAACTAGAAAAGGTCTGCTAGAAGCAGCAGTTCCTGTCCCGCCTAGGGACAGTCCAGGTCATTTTATGTATCAGAAGCATGGCATAGGTGCCATATTATATCTAGATTTATGGGTAGAGTATACCAAAGAGTTAGAGGAAAAGTATAGATGGCCCGTATCAGGTACGTGGGATGCCGAGTGCATCATGAGAGTAGAAGAAGCATTATGGAAAAAGAAAGCCAGACAGTCACAGAAAGATGCCATCGAGTTATGGCGCAAAGAATCTCATAAAAGAACCGAAAAAGAAATCAGAAAGTCAGAACTAAGTAGAGAATCCTTGGAACGAGCCCAGGAAAGGGAACTAATCGAGATAGGTGAACGAGTTAAAACAGAACAGTCAGACAGACAGAGGCATGCCCTCATCAAGGGTATGTATCCTCTTCTTGCCGAGGGCTTGCCAAAAGCGACCCCGGAGGCATCCAGTAATTTTCCGCCACCACTAGTTCCGACCAAGCTACGTCACAAACCGACCGCAGCTGATATTTTCATCTCGTCCTATTTGGACGACACAGTCCCGGAATATGCAAATCCTGTTCCGCCAGTCCCTGTAAATCAGGCAATTCCTGCTCCCCCAGACACCGGGGCACCCTTTGCAGTACCCGCTACGGTACCCCCGGTCCAGCCTACATTACAATTTCCCGCCGCGCTGGTACGAAGAGTATCAGTCGACGATTCCAGTTTAGGGGCCGCAGGAGGAGGTCCTCCTGGTACCCCGCCACCGCACCAACGAAGAACGTTGGCCGAGTTACATGAATGTGCGTTACAGCGTACGCCCAAATTTAAGTCCGTTGCAGAAATCCGACGAGCTCTCACTGAATGCCGCTATGATCCAGTTGCAGGTGATGATAGTACAGTAATATATTCCATCCGTGTAAGACGGGTGACCGGGTATTTGGACACCCTACCAGATATGAAAGGAGATCTAGACAGAATATATCGTTTCATCCGTACAGGGGATGATCCAGAAAGTATTGGCGAAGCCATGTCTCAAAGGAAAGCTGAGATCCAGCTCATGATATTAAAGTTTCTGATTAATTGTCTAATAAGAGAACAAGATTACCCGACTAAAGATCAGGCCGAAATGAAGATCCTGACAAGGTGGAGTGATAATATAGCCGAGGGTAAACACAAGACTATCAGTAGTATAGAGAGTATGTACAAGAAAATTCGTAAGGAAATACTAAAGTTACACGAACAACGTAAAGCAGCACAAGTAAGCGAGAAAGAAAATGACTCTACTGAAGAGGTAGAGGACGAGAATCCCACTAGAATAGCGTATGTAGGAAAATCTAGATTTCCAGATCGCCATTTGCGCCTAGAACACAAGTCAGTTTTACATCATCCAGCACCAGAACAAGGTTCTCTGGAACAAGTATTTCAAGCTACCGATCACATTCTGAAATCACGAATCGGTTACAGTGAGTTAAGTACTATGCATAAACAAGAACTAGCCCGATCAGCAGTCCGATGGATTACTGATTCTACCACTTTTCCAGACGAAATAGTGGCACAAATGTTCCTGAAATTGCCCCCAGCCGAGCAGCGACTGGTGGGTATGTATATGATCCAGCACCTCATTACATTGTATGAGGGTCAACATTCTGATCCAGGTCCGTTACACGATGTCCTGAACGAGTTACTCCAGTATAGATGGAAAGGTTTAGGTACCGATTTAATTAGTGTCATTCTAGAACAGCGCCACAAATATAGTATGTTTTTGAACCCGCATTTTGTTCATGTCTCACCTCCAGAAAGTAAACCGTTTTACATAGACAGACAGAATCCGTTACGAGAAGTACACCCAGTTAGAACAACAGATGGTGAAATGCAACGAGTGTTTGTTTACACTCCGATTACAAAGATGGAACTCTTAGAGATGAAAAAATTAATTCCCTGTCATGACAAAGATCCAGCAGGGTTCCACCGAGAATTAAAGGACATGCTCCGTATGGGAGAATACACGTATCCAGATATTATTAAAATGTTAAAGGTCCTGTTGCCCGCAGGGGTATATGAAAAACTCAAGGAAAAAGATTGGGAGGTGGGAGAGAAAAAGATCGATTGGGCAGTTCTCGAAGCTGAAGATAAGACACGAGTACCAGGTACCGGTCTAGGAGAGAAATGTAAAGAATTACCAGAATTGTTAATACAAGTTTTGCCAAGGTTATTAGCCACTAAAAAGGAAGACTGGGATGCAATCTCAGCCTGTAAACAGAAACAAGACGAATACACTAGTGATTTTTATTCTAGATTCGAGAAATGTTTTAGTATAAACAGTGGCCTCAAGACAAGTAGCGAGTCATACCCTCATCTTTTTGTTACTAAATTAGTCGAGAATTCAAGTCCACAAGTTAAGAATCGAGTTTTGAAAGTCGAAAGTACCTGGCAAGCTAATACCCCGTCCCAGATGTTACAGATGCTCCAATACCACCAGAATAGAATCAGAGAAGAACAAGATCATGAAAGAAAACGTATGAAAGACACGAAAATGAAAGTACTAGTTGCACAATCTATTCCTCAAGACAGTCAGAAGAGGGGTCCGAATCAAGCCAGTCATCCTACAGTTCCCGTTAAAGGGACATGCAATTATTGTAAACAGCCAGGTCATTTTATAAACGAGTGTGCAGTTCTGAAACACAACATAGCTACTGGTAAGACTAAAGAAAGACCACGTCCGCCTAGACAAGAACAAGTTTCACAGACTTCTCAGCCACAGAAGGCACAACAGACAGTTCCAGCACTGCAGCCTATTGCTGCAACACAGCATGTTACACAGCAGATGTACCAGTATGCACAGTCCGAGTATCCAGAGTATCAGCCATATTCATGAAACAGCCTAGAGAGGGAGGTAGGCTTGCCTCTCATCGAGATTCCTGTAGATCAAGAGGGTCCCTATGTTCATAGTCAAGTATTAGGGAAAGACAGAAAGTTTTTGATTGATACAGGGGCAAGTAGGACCACCATCAGTCACGCCGAAGTTCCAGGGGCTCCGCTCTCAGGCTCAAGAAATGTTTCCCTTGGATTTTCAGGAAAGCCTATTGTAAATGAGATATCTCAGCCAGTTACTCTAGAAGTAGGTCCATTGTCCCGCACTACTGATCTGTTACTTACGAAGTCATGTCCAGAAAATCTGTTAGGCATTAAGACACTGAAAGAATTAGGTGCAGTCATATGCTGCTCCCCCGAGGGAATACGACTGTTCTTACGTGACTTCAAGGGTCACTATGTATTACGAGATTTTGATCCAAGATTGTCCAATGTTCCGCAGCATTTATGGGCACAAGGTCCAACTGATGTTGGTTATATGCAAATCACACCCCATCGTGTGACTCTCAAGCCAGGTGTAGTGTTACCACGAATCAGGCAGTACAGATTGCCACCTGAGGCTGTAGCAGCCTTATCCAAAATTATTGACGAGCTCATCGCTCAAGGAGTAGTTGTAGAAACTGACTCCAATGTATGTAATTCTCCGATCATTCCAGTCATGAAACGTACTGATCCAAATGCACCCCCAGTATATCGATTAGTGATTGATCTCCGAGAGCTTAATAAATGTATTATTCCCCAGTACCCAGTTGTCCCAGATATCTCTTCCCTATTGACAGCCATTGATTCTGAAGCCTCATTTTTTTCAGTCATAGACCTCAAGAACGCATTTTTCAGTGTCCCCATTCATCCAGACAGCCAGTTTCTTTTCGGATTTTGTTTAAATGGAAGGAGCTATATGTTCACACGCGCTCCTCAAGGTTTCACAGAAAGTCCTAGTATTTACAGTCAAGCACTTAAGAGACAACTAGACAATATTCACATGCCAACTGACACTGCCCTGCTCCAGTATGTCGATGATCTACTGATCACAGCCCGTTCTGAACGTGCTTGCGAGCGAGCATCCCTTACAGTCTTGTATTTCCTTGCCGAGATGGGGCACAAGGTGTCCCCTTCTAAGCTTCAATTCTGTGTCCAGCAAGTGATCTACTTAGGCCACTTACTGTCCAAGAGGGGTAGGCAGTTGACACCCGACCGTATCCAGTTAATAGCGAGTCTTCCTCAGCCCAAGACCCAGAAGGAGGTACGTGCTTTTATTGGCCTCACTTCTTACTGCAGACAATGGATTCCTCAGTATGCATTTCTAGCTAAGCCACTGATACAGTTAACGACACAGGAGGCAGCCGTATCGACTGTCCTCCCTTGGACATCTGAACATACATTTAGTTTTAATGAGTTAAAGAAAGCTCTATGCCAAGCTCCAGTTCTAGCAACACCGAACTACAGTAAGCCTTTTACACTTTTTGTCACTGAACGCGAAGGTACAGCATTATCTGTTCTCACACAAGATCAAGCAGGACAATACAAGCCCTGTGCTTATTTTTCGAGCACATTAGATCCTGTAGCCCAGGCTCTGCCTGCGTGCCTCAAGTCAGTTGCAGCCACAGCACTAGCTATCAGACAAAGTGATTCCATAGTATTAGGACATTCCTTGACAGTACAAGTCCCACACTCCGTGGAAGTTCTTTTAAACCGAACACAGACACAGCACTTGACAATTGCACGTTTAACAGGTTATGAATTGACACTGTTCCAGCCACACATAGAAATCAGACGCTGCAACGTTCTAAATCCTGCCACACTGTTACCGTCAGTAAATTCAAATCCTGCCACACACGACTGTGTGGAAGTAGTTAATATTATGACTAAGCCAAGACAAGACTTGACAGATATTCCATTACCAGATCCCGACCTGACACTTTATGTGGATGGTTCATGTATGAGAACAAGTACAGGAGAACTAGTAGCCGCGTATGCAGTGACTACTGACACTGAAGTT
This sequence comes from Lissotriton helveticus, assembly GCF_964261635.1. Classification (NCBI taxonomy): domain Eukaryota; kingdom Metazoa; phylum Chordata; class Amphibia; order Caudata; family Salamandridae; genus Lissotriton; species Lissotriton helveticus. The sequence goes on from NC_136057.1 coordinate 826,836,740, forward strand.
ATTGAAACACACCGTATTGACACCCTGTCTGCTCAAGCAGCAGAGCTAGTTGCTCTGACTCAAGCCTGCATACACGCCAAGAACCTGAAAGTTAATGTTTACACAGATTCACGTTACGCATTTGGAGTCGTACACGACTTCGGAGTGCTCTGGCAGGAGAGAGGTTTCATGACTTCTCATGGAACCAAGATTCAGCATGGTCTCCTTATTCAAGCTCTGTTAGATGCCATACACTTACCGACATCCATTGCTATCATGAAATGCAAAGCACATACGAAAGTTACTGACACTATTTCTCAAGGTAATGATCTAGCAGATCGCACAGCCAAGCTTACAGCACAGACACCAGACATTCCAGTTAATAAGACACCGACATACACTCCAGATCCGACTACCTGTATGACAGTTAAGGACCCCACTCAAGATGTCATAGATATCCAGTTACATGCTACTCCCGAGGAAATCAAGAAATGGTCCGAACAAGGAGGGGTCCAGACAGATCAGGGATGGGTAACGAAGGGTAAAGCCACATGGTTTCTCCCCGACTCCATGGTTCAAGTCATTATCAATACCGCACATAGTCCAGCACATTTAGGAGAAAAAGCTATGTTAGATAGTATCCAGAACATTTGGTTCAACAAGCATTTACGAGCTGCAGCCAAGCAGAAAGTCCGTACCTGTATGATATGTTGTCAGTTTAATCCAGGTAAAAGTGTCCCGGTGGAACAAGGTGGATTCCAGCCCCCTGACCACCCTTTTGAAGTCCTCCAGATGGATTATATTCAGATGGAGCGATGTCGAGGTTTCAAGTATGTCCTTGTAGTTGTATGCGCTTTGTCCAGGTGGACAGAGGCATATCCAGTCCCAGATTACACAGCCGCGACCACTGCCAAGCAGTTGGTTCGTGAATTCTTCCCCCGTTATGGACTCCCTAGAGTCGTATATTCTGATAACGGCCAGCCATTCTCATCCGAGTTGATGAAACATGTTTCCCTTTTGTTAGGGTACCAGTGGAAGTTCCATTGTGTACGCCATCCAGAAGCAGCCGGTCTCGTAGAGAGACATAATCAGACCCTGAAAATCCGAATCGCAAAAGTATGTAAAGAGAAAGGTGTGGACTGGCTAGTAGCTCTGCCAGTTGCCTTGTTTTATATGCGCATGGTCGCACATTCCAGATCAGGCCTGTCCCCTTATGAGGTCGTATTCGGCCGCCCCCCTAATATGTGGGGTACACCTAGACCTCGAAGTATTACCGATGTTTCAAGTAATATGCTGACAGATTACCTAGCTTCCTTGATGTCTGCCCTCAACTCTTGTCGTTCACAGGTTGCTGCCGCATTTCCAGACAATACCGAGGTGGCACCGCATGAAATCGTTCCCGGATCCATGGTTTTGGTCAGGAACTTTGATCGTTCAAGTCCGCTGGAGCCTCGCTGGAAGGAACCCCGACAGGTCCTCCTGGCCACCCGTACTGCCGTCAAGCTGGAAGGCAGGAAGGGCTGGGTCCATTTGTCACATGTGAAAAGATTTTTTGGATTGAAACCTGTTTCAAAGAACATTTCCGAGGATCTTAAAGACTGCCAAAGTACTATTCTTAAGGACTGTCCCGCAAAAGACATTGCTACGAACCCTTCCCTGTTAGAGAAAACTCCGCAACAGGAGTATAAGCTTAAACTAAGGTCTAGTAAAATAAGTCAGCCAGTTTGATTGTCTAAGTCCTCCCCTAGGTGAAACGGTTAGACCGGTTTCTGACATGTATATAATAGACCCCCACAGAGAGAGAGTTAGTGAGAACTCTAGAAGTTGCACTATTATTTTATGTTTTCTGCTATATTTCAGCATTATGATTTCCTGCACCAGTTATGCATTTTATTTGTGTTTTTCAGTTTCTCATGTAAATAAGTCTGCTAATGTTACAGTAGAGCACACGTTTAGTGATCTGCCTCCTCATGAACTTTCTTATCGTCTTGCTATGCGTAATAACTCTTTTATCCGCATGTTACATTATTCACACCAGACCAACAATGCCACAAATTGTTGGGTGTGTGGTCCACTCCCCCCTTTCCAGACACCGAAGGGAGTTCTGCCACTCTCTCCTTATCCATTTTCACATAATGGTTCGTGTGGAGCATGGTCCACGTTAACGTCATCCTCGACAGATATGTCTTTTCTGAACAGTACATGTTTCCCAGACAAGCAAGGTCTTCCCCACAGAACAGGGTTAGATCTAGAGAATGAAGTTTATAATCTAGGTAATTATTCTTCGAATTTCATGGTCCTGAATGTTCAGTCTGATTCTACTCCAGACTTACCTGCTATTTCAGTACTACCAGTCAAAGGTGAATTATGTGTCCGAAATAATGGTTCCGTACATGTAGGCCATAGTGATTGTACTACTATTGTCAAGTATAGTGACAGTAGGAAATCTATTTTCAAAGCTTCACGTCATTCTTATTTTGTTTGTGGTCAGACCGCATATGTTCGTCTGCCCCTCGATTGGGAGGGTACATGTTACATTGCCTTCCTACTGCCACCAGTTTTCCTAGCCCCACCTGACTATCATAGGAATTCCCACCTAGTACATACTAGACACAAGAGAAATCTCCCGATTGTCGATTATACTGAAACTGCTCTAGAACAATACATAGATATCAATAAAGGTGTCTTCCCCTACTTAGGTACTGTTGTAAATAGTAAACTGATACGTAGATTAACCAGAACACTTGAAGCAGTAGTGATTGAGACTACTTCTGCTCTAGGTAACTTAACCGAAGAACAATCCTTTATGAGAATTGTCGTGCTCCAGAATCGTCTCGTCCTTGACGTCATACTGGCCGATAGGGGCGGGGCCTGTAGAGTCATCGGATCTAGTTGCTGCATTTTCATTCCTAATAACGCGCCGTCTGTTTATTCCGCTATTACCAGACTCCATAAAATTGCCCATATGTTACACCAAGATCCAGGCACCTGGACATGGTCCGGTTGGTTCTGGAATATAATTTCCGCCTGGGGATGGAAAGTATTGTCATTTCTGGGTATTGCAGTAGCGATCATATTCAGTTGCTGCCTCTGTTTACAATGTGGCCCTGCGATTTGCGGCATTTGTGCTACATCATGTGTTCCTAGTCCCAAGTCCCGTCCTAAATCCAGTTCCAAGAAAACTCGAGACAAGCAAATGATACTGTATGAAATGATAGATGGTATCATGAATATTGATGTTTCCTGATGGAAACGTAGTGACAAGGAGGGAATGTGGAAAAGTAAATTTTGCCATGTTCTGTGTCCCTACGAGTCCTCCATCTTATGTTATGTGTGCATGATTAAATATGCATATGTATCCCCCATGTTTGATTAAAGACGCAATTACAGTTGTGTCCATCACTAGTATGCCAGTTTCCAGTTCTCGTGAAAGCTACGAGTATCAGGCCTATGTAAAGTTACGTTGCCACGTTTCTCAGTGTGCACGTTATTTCATTGTAAAGTCCCCGTTTCTAGGCCTCAAAAGGGCCCGGACACCAGATTCAGCTCCTGTCTCCTGAGCCTCGCTGAGGAGCGATACAGCCCCCACCTGTATCCTCGACCCTTCACTTACTTCCTGCCTCACAGTGCCCGGCTCAGCCTGGCTCTGCCTACGAGTCTGCCAAGAGTATGTTATGATTCTAGTTATCAGTCCAGCCCTCCTTCTCTGCATTCCTAAGCTACTGAATCGCATCAATAGTTTCCGTCATTGTCTAGCCTTTACGTCTCCATGTAAGAGAAATACTGCATTTAATGGTCATTTAATATTCTTCATCACGCACTACATGTAGAATAATGCATGCTCCAGTCTAAGAGTCCGTTAGCCTCTCCCCTCCTGACTCTTAGTTTATATCAACATGTTCTCTAAACATCAGATACTAGATACTGTTTAGGTACATGTCGCCTTGACTCTCCAGACTTCAGTCTCTGCTCCTAGCACAGAGTTCATAGCCCCCAGCTTCTCCTAGTAACACGTCATTGTCAGTTTACGCGCACCATTAGGTTAGAGGTCCCGGCTCCTTAGGTAGCCCCCTCCATGTTTCCGCCCCATTTATGACATATTCTGTTACGTTTACATCACATGTCTATGTATACGCCCCTGTTACACCCATTTTCACCCTTATCTTTCGCGACTGCTATTGACCACACCCACTGCCCGCCTACTGTAATTCATTGTAATGTAACTGTTTTAGTATATATATTTGTGCACTGTTATTAAATGTTGCGCCGATTCTGATCCTGCCCCCGGCAGCGCTGCCATCCTGTTCCCGTGCAGGTTGTCCTGTTCCTGTCCTTTATGCTGTATTAAACCTGCAAACTCCTACTACCTCGAATCTTGACTCTTATTTATTGAGCTATCTGTTATTGCTATGTCCAGTAAAACCTAGATCCGGTATTATTTATTTATGTACCACAACACCTTCATGAACTTCTACAAGGAACTCTACGACAAAGATGACAACCTAGACACTGAGGGGACAAAAATCTACCTGGAGAACCTGAACCTACCAAAGATATCCAAAGAGGAGGCGCTGGCGCTAGACCAAGACATAAAAACACTCGAAGTCAAGGCAGCCATTAAGGCCATAAAAGACAACAAGGCCCCAGGTCCAGACGGATACACAGCACCATTCTACAAATACTTCCAAGACCAGCTAGCACCGATCTTAACAAACATTTTTATTCACTATGGAGGAGACGGGGCAGTAACAAAGACGATGTCACAGGCCAACATCATAGTCATCCCCAATGAGGGGAAAGATCCGCAATGGCCGAAAAACTATTGGCCAATATCACTCATAAACCTAGACTGCAAACTATACGGCAAAATCCTAGCAACTAGATTCAACAGAATACTACCACAGCTCATAGGGAACACACAAGTAAGATACATGAAAACTTGTATGTCAAGTGACAACACAAGACATTGAACACTGCTCGAATTCATACAACTCGGCAGTTGCAATCACACTTGATGCAGAGAAAGCCTTTGACAGAGTCTCCTGGCACTTCCTAGAGGAACGCATGCAGGCATACAACCTGGGTAACAATTTCAGACAGAAGGTCATGGCCCTTTACAAAAATCCCAAAGCACAGATTGCGATCAACGGAACTACTTCGACCTCATTTAATCTCCAAAGAGGGACTAGATAAGGCTGCCCACTATCCCCACTGTTGTTCCTACTTGCGCTAGAGCCACTGATCACGGACATCCTAGCAAACGTGAACATAGCGGGCATAACCATCAACAACGCAACAGCCAAACTACCAGCCTACGCTGACAATATTCTAATCACAACAGAAGACCCAACCAAATCGATACCTGCGCTCATGCACACCATCGACACCTACGCATCTCACTCGGGGTACAAACTAAACAGAGATAAGTCAGAATGTATGCCACTGAATATACACACAACTAAAGAAACACTGGGAGACTCAGGGCTAGCTTGGCAAAAAGGATCTGTCAAATATCTAGGAATCAAGTTCGGGAGGAACTTAAGAACCACCCTCGAACTAAACGAGAAGAACACCCTAGACAAGATCAAGGGGCTGCTGGAGAACTGGTCACCCAAGTTTATTACCTGGTGGAGAAGAATAGAAACAGTTAAAATGATGATCACCCCAATAGTTAACTACATAGTCAGCATGCTCCCCCTAGTACTAACGGAGGACTTCCACAAGAAAATAGACCAAATACTCAACAAAATTATCTGGAGAGACAAAAAGTTGAGAATAGGCCTCCCGAAACTGAAATTGAGGAAAGAACAAGGAGGCCTCAACCTAACGGACATGATACCCTTTCAGACCCCTTTTGTGGCCAGGCTGGGGATGCAATGGGTACTCCAAAATCAGCAATACACTCCTACATGGCTAATACAAGAGAGAGCCATCCTTAACAACAAAAACCCATTAACCCTCCTCACCACCAACAAACAGGCACTAAAAGGGAACCCGATCTTCAAGATAACGAAACAGGCCCTTCTTAAAGTAGACCAAAAACTAGAGATAAGCATCAAAAACTCACAGTGGGTAGCACTCTGGAACATCCCAAAAATCAAATACAAGGTCAGACCCCTAGACATAACAACATGGGAACAATAGCCCTCTCGCACCAAGCTCAGCTGGAGGAAGGAGGCTCGCCTCTCACGTTCACCAACTTGAGGGATAGGCATGCCCTTCCTGACATAGAGTTTTACAACTTCCTAGCTATCAAATCGGCCGTTACAAAAGTGAAACTAAACAGGCTCACTCCCTCAATATTCCAACACATGGAAAACATAAACAAAACCGGCCACCAAGTCTCTCACCTGTGCTTGCCCAGACTAAATTCTGGCTACTGCACCAGGTATACTGGACACCAGCACGATTGGAGAAACTGGGTCTAAGAGAGAATGACAGCTGCTGGAACTGCGAGAAAGAAAAAGGGGACCTAGCCCACCTCATCTTCTAATGCAGCAAGGTCAGCAGATTCTGGGGGAAGGTTTTCGACTTCGCTAACAAGGTCCTAGGCTGCACACTGAAACAAGAATTCAGCACCATAGCCACAGCACACTTCAACACCGACGTCACCTCACAACACAACAGAAATCTCCTCAACCTCCTCCTAACTAGCGCGACAAAAACAGTGCTGACAAAGTGGAAAAACATCGCCAAGGCCACTTTCAAAGGGTGGCTGAACTGGGTGACATTCCTAAGAGCAGCCAACACCAATGCACTAAAATACACACCTTGGAGATAACCCCACAGGGGAATGTGGTCATCTCTAGACAACTTCCTAGACCCATACAAACCACCCTAGACAACTTCGAGTAAAGCAACACAGCTGAACTCAACCACAGTGGTTGGCGGTCATTCCACAACCAGCTGCCAGACGCGTGTATGTTAAATGTTCTATGTTTTATGTTATAACTAGGCAAAGAACCTAGGACAACAGGCCCTCCGCATTTTAACCATAAAGGCCACTAGCCCATAAGGCCTCCGAACAGCCATTCAATAACGATCTACCTAGTGCTGCAAAAATGGTGTATGCTGAACGTTACAACAAAGTGGTATAATTGTTACATGTGTATGTACATCCTGTGTCTAAGAAAAACAATAAAAATATATTTCAACGAAAAAAAAAAGCCAATAGAGCTTAGGGGTTAATTGAGGTTGCACTAGACCGGGTCAAATCTGAAAAGTCAAGTCAACCAAGATGGAGCATGGGTCAAATACAGAAGCCATGCAGGCCCCCCTGAAAACAGTACCTTTCCAGAGGATGTGTCGATATCAAGGAGCAACTGCATTTGTTTCAAGTCATGCTGCAGCTGGGTCCGTGTTGTTGAGCCTCTTTACGATTAAGGCACTGCGTCGTTGATGAGCCTCACAGTCAGATCCCATGTCGTCTAACCCCTTACAATGAACACACTGCATTGTCATTGAACCTTGCATTTTGATCTATGTTGTTGTCGAACCCCTTATGATGAAGATACTGCACTGTCTTAAAGCTGCACTGTCGACACTGTTGAGTCTCTGAAGTGTCACTGCAGTGACATCGAAGGCAAATACATCAGTTCCAACCGATGCAAAGCAGGAGATAGATGGTTGGTAGAAAACAGCTGAAGAACTCCTCTTGACGGCCCAGGACTGGATTGGACCCTCTTATCAAAATCCAGCAGCTGAAACAGAGTTGATTGAAGTCTTTGATTTATCTGAGACTGCAGAACAGGAGGCAAGCCCTTGCAGTCACTTGGTTATGGGGATCTAGAGAGTCAGATGCAGTCCTTCTCACCAATAAGCAAGAGAGCAGCAGGCAGCAGGTTAGGTATAGCAGAGCAAGAGTCCAGCAAATCCAGTGGAGCTTCAGTCTTTTCAGCAGCACAGTAGTCCTTCTTCTTGGCAGAGTGTCCTCAGGTCCAGAGTGTACTGAGATGGTGGTGTCAGGGGTCCAGTACACATATCCAGTTGTACCTTTGAAGTGTGGAAACCTCAAAGAGAGGCCTTTGAAGTCCACAATGTCCCTGCCCTCCCTGCCCTGGCTCCAGACTCACTACAGGGGGGGTATTCAACCCTTTGTGTGAGGACAGCCACAGCCCTTATGCCAAAAGGGGGTGCACCGCTCAAAAAAATAAAATAGGCCAATATAGATGGAATAGTAACTTCTTTATTTGAAAATCTTTCTTTTTTTAAGAACATTAACTTGAGACATTCCAGCCAACGCGTTTCATTTCCATATAGGGAACTTCCTCAGGGCTGTAAAGATATAACAAAGGTACATATAAATAACATATAAACTAAAAAAAGGAAAAAAACGGTAGAAGACTACAATACATAACAAGGTTTGTCACTAAGAGCACACACAAGAACAACATATTTTGATACAAATGTACTGAAGAAACACACAATTGTAACAACTTGACTGCGAAGTCCTAACAAGCATAGGTTAAAAACATATCATATATTCAAACAAGAAAAACAAACAATTCACAACATTAATGTCATAAAGACTCAGTGATATTTTCTCAAATCCTACACCATACTAGCGGTGTTGGTCTGATGCAAGAGAACATGTGCAGAAGAAAAGAGAAGAGGCTGTTTATCCTAAAATGGGAGGAGAAGAACAAAACAGCTTAACAAACAAAGTGTCACGTGCAAAGGTACAAATTGAAGAATTAAACTGCCAAAGTTACTGGAGCTTGTTGTCCAAAACCGATAGCCGTTCACAAGGAACAATATATTCCTATTAGGTCCTAAAACAGAATACAAGACAGAACATTGGTGATGCACACCATTCAAAACATGGAAAAAAAACACAGTGAAATGGAGGCATAAGTTCAGAAGCAGAACATCGCAACTAGGTCAGTTAGTATAGGGCCAATCAGTAGCACACACCTGTTTGTGATAGAAGCAAATTTTAATCGGTTGCTCAGGCAAAGTGGAGGGATCCAACCATAATATCTTCCTCACACCAATAGAAGTCACTGATCTGGTGGTAGCTGTGGAACCATAAAATATGAAAATTGTAAAAATTAATCTTCAATAAATCAACAGGAAAGTGAAAATCACAATCATCCCTAAAAAGAAACACTAAAGGGTAGTAATCCCATATAGACAAACCTGTAGTAATCACCCAGGCCACTTTAGGGTTGAAGGGCGTATTTAGTCGATAAGACGAAGATGAAACACATCTCAAAGAACAGAGGGAATCTGCAGGACCATAGAGAATGAGAATTAATAAATAGAAGGCCAATGTCGCCTTAAAGGGACCAAAAATCTTCAGGAAATCATTAGAGTCATGCGCATTACAATCAAGCCCGACCTTGACGTTCCATGGATAATGTAATATATGGACACACCTGTATTGATCACCCCGGCCACTTCAGGACTGAAAAAATGTGTCAGGTCACTAAAGGGACAATGAAGTACAGCTCCAATTAAAAAATATCTGCAGTAAGGAGAAAAACAGGGAACTGTCAACCAAAACAAGGCTGCATCAGTTGGTGAGCACATTGGTTCAAATAAACCATGACTGGCACTATTCGCCCCTGACAATACTACAAGTCCCCTGTATATCATGATAGAAAGTCGACCCCTGCCTAGACCACCCTCCTCCAAAGTGACATATTAAAATAGAACATTAAGCACACAGGTGCTACTTAGTGCCACAGCTGATTCAGAACAGTCCCACTCAATAGTTACGAACAATTACACTAGTGAGATTCAAAAAAGCATCATCTCGTACCTCTTACAGTTTCCATTAGTCATCCATGTGTTCTCCCAAGGGGAATTTCCTTAAAACCAAGACAGCCACAGTCCTATTCAGGTGCAAGTGTCAGCTCCTACCACCCATCTGGCGCAGGAAGGCCCATAAGCCTGGTGATATGCCATCAGTATGTGAATGACACGCCTCAGCTCCCTTTTTGTGTGAATGGCTGGAGGGAATGTACAAGATCCAACTGTCACCCACTCCAGACGTGTATTCAGAGACACACAGAGGCGCAGAATGGTTAAAGTAAGAAAATGGCATCATTCCGTGCCCGAGGATTCAATGGGAGGAATTTGTAAAGATTGGCAAACATATGATTACATGGATTAATACTTGATTAATTTGTTTATATATAAGCTAAGGATTTAAGCATCAGTGAGCTGTGCCTTTGAGTTGGGGCGTATGTTGCCCCAAAATATTTGTATTGTAAAGTAAGAAAATGCCAACTTTCTAAAACTGCCATTTTCAGACTTACAATCTAAAATCCAACTTCACCATCAGTTGTGATTTTAAATTGTGAATTCAGACAATAAACTACCTTCTCCCAAATGAAAATGACACTTATAGGATGCAATAAGGCAATCCTAAGGCTAACCTCTGGGCAAGATAGGTCTTGAGGTAATGAAAAACTAATGTAAGAGTTTTTCATTACCTGGACATGTAAAAGTACATGTCCTAGTTTTTTAAATACACTGCACACTGCCTTGGTGCTGTTTAGGGCCTACCTTAGGAGTGGCTTTTATGTATTAAAAAAGGCGGGTTGGGCCTGGCAAGTGGGTTACCCTGTCAGGTCGATGTGATATTTTAAAATGGCACACCCAGGTTCTGCAATGGCATGCCTGAGACATGCTTAAAGTGCTACTTAAGTGGGTGGCACGATCAGTGCTCCTGGCCCAATAGTGGCATTTAATTTAAAGGGCTCTGGGCACATATAGTGCACTTTAATATGGCCTTACAAGTAAATAAAATTTGGCAATTGTGAATAAACCAATGTTACCATGTTTAAAGCAGAGGGCACATGCACTTTAGCACTGGTTAGCAGTGGTAAAGTGCCCAGAGTCCTAAAGCCAACAAAAAATAACAATAATAAATTCTGCAAAAAAGGGGAAGACGAAAGCAAAACGTTTTGGGATGAATCTGCAGAAAGGGTTGTTTCCAACATACACTATAAGTGTCAGTAGCGTGCCACACTTTGGAATGCAGTTTTTTGCACCATCAGCATTACTTTTAGCATGAACTGATCACATCACCAAGATGCCCTCACGGGTGATAGTGTGTGTTACAAATACACATTACATAACATAGTTGCATGGACAACTGAGCACCACTGAATTGTTTTACTGCTTAACTTTTCTACTAGGTGCCTAAGGGCCAGATGTAGGTGGCTAAATACCGGTCGGTAACGCCAAAATTCGGTAAATTTCAGCGTTACCGACCGGTATTTAGCCATTCCTAATGTAGGTAAGGAATCGGTAAATAAGGAATCGGTAAATACCAATTCCTTAACACCGATTCCTTATTGCTCTTGCATTTAAGGAATCGGTAATACCGATTCTTTAAATGCAATGTAGGAAGCACATTAAAGAGTGCTTTTGAGCCTTAAGGAATCGCTAATTACCACAGACTTCAAGTTGGTGGTAAGTAGCAATTTCCTTTCAAAAAGCACTTTTTTGCTTTTAAGAAATGTGCCATGTGGCACACACCCATGCCCTTAGGGTATATATGTGCGCCACATGTGCACACATGCACATTTCAGGGGTGCAACAGGGTGTCCTTTGGAAACCCTGGCACCCTTGAAATACGTCTCGGTATTACTGATTCTGTAATACTGAATCTCTAATACTGAATGTCTTCACATTCATTCCTATGGGCCTCCAAGCCTATAGAAATGAATGGGTAGGTATTCCTTATTACCAAACCTCAATTACCGATTCGGTAATAAGGAATATTAAGGATTCAGTATTTTTTACCGAATCTTTACCTACATAGGAAATACCGATTTCTAAATAGTGAATCGGTAAAATTCGCTATTAAGAAATCGGTATTTCTGATTTACCTACATCTGGCCCTAAGTAAGCAAAATAAGTAAATAAATGCCTGGTTGGTTGATCCTTCAGGTTCCATGTCAAGTCAAGTTAATTTTTTATTGTAAAGTAACTTAAAATCTTAACAATAAAAGTTTATAAAAAGCTCATTAGTGTGTTTTCTTTTAAAATCATGCAACTCGAGCTAAAATTCAATTTCATAAGAATGTGGTAAGGTAATGTTTTATGAAAAGTAATGAAAGTGACAAGTTATCATCTTGGGAAGCCCTTACAACATAGTTTAACTAACACACAAGCAAAGGAGGGGACCGGCACATGGGTTAATATAGGAAAAACCTGAAAGAAAGAAAATGCCTATTATCAGCTGGTTAAAGGGGCAAGTGCGTCATCATTTTTCATAGTTCCTATTTTTAAAACAGTTTGAATCAACCAAAATGCATCCATAAAACAACATGATGTGATATCTCTTCGTTAAATCAATCGATCTCGGGCAAAGTATGATTACAATAAAGTGCAAAGATCATAAAAATAGCATAGAAGGGACGTTGAGCAATATTTAGCACTTCAAGACATTGGAGGCGATCAACTTTTTTCTAGAAAGCCTTAGGAAATTCATATAGCGACAGTTCAAAATGAGGTCCAAAGCATTTAGACTTGCGATTACCTCCTTCCTACATGGACGAATCCCACATTGATTATAGGGAGTTTACAGCAGTAACCTCCTTTCTTGGAGTAAGACTGTGCATAGGCATATAATATGTATCATGTTTTCTTCCCCAGAGTTGCACAGTCGACAGCAGCCCTTTGCAGCTGACTTTTTCCATGTCTTTCCATAGACTTCCCTGGGAAAAAGGCCAAAATGGGACGAATAAAGTCATTTTTTAAATGCCTTGACCACCTGGCCTCTAAGTAAGGTTGAGGCTTAAGTTTCTTCTACCCATTTAGGATTGTCCAGGCATGCGATCCGGAGGATAAAATCTCTTTGTCTGTTAGCACAGAAGCTTTTTTTCATAATGCAGTTAACCAGCTTTTTGAAAGTGAATGGAGATAGTGAGTTTTCCCATATTGCATGAATACCATGGTCTTTAGCGGCCAGGTTGAGGTTTTGGTGAACAGGTGCAGCTTCATTTGTTTGAAGTTCCTGCCAGAGCACTTGGCACAGTTGACTTCCTGCGGAGGACCTGATTCTTTTCCATATTTTTGCATAGTGCTCCTTCCTTGCTACCAATTAATTTAGCAGACCGAACTCCATCTAACCTTATCTGGTCATGCAAAACATTTGGGGGAAGGTGAAACAGTGATTCTAAATGTTTTAAATGAAATTATGTTCAAGACTGTTCTGTCTCTGCCATGGAGGGCTTCACTTCTGTAAGAGATACACGGGAAGAGTGTTGCTCCTAATACTTTCAACAGGGGAGAAAAACTTGAGCCAGCCAGAGCTTGTTGTAAGGTACGAAAAACAAGTATCAAGGTGTTGCCTCACCTCACTTGGGGCCAGACGTAGGAAAATCGTATTTACCGATTCATAAATACCGAATTTTACCAATTCGGTATTTATGAATCGGTAAATATAAAGGAGGGAGATTTTGGAAGAATCGGTAATTGAATTACCGATTCTTTAAAATTCGGTATTTACCGATTCGGTAAATACCGAATCGGTATTTCCTATTGATTCCTATGGGCTGTGAAGCCCATAGGAATCAATGGGAAATACCGATTCGGTAATTACCGAATCGGTAAATACCGATTCCTGCAAGGGTGCAGGGGGTGTCACTTTGACACCCTCTAGCACCCCAAATACAGGCATGTGTGCCATGTGGCACACAGACATGCCCTAAGGGCATGTCTGTCTGTCACATGGCATAGGTGTGCATGCACACATGTGCATGCACACCTGGATTCGGTATTTTACCACCCAATTGGATTGGGTGGTAAAATACCGAATCTGTAAGGCCTTTGGGACTCTGAAGAGTCCCACCTACATCAGGAAGTTACCGAATCGGTAAAAATACCGATTCGGTATTTTACCGATTCGGTAAATTTACCGAATCAGTAAATTTACCGAATCGGTAAGATAGGGCCCCTACATGCCAATTCTTAAATACCGGTCGGTAACGGCCGAAATCGGCCGTTACCGACCGGTATTTAGGCTCCTACATCTGGCCCCAGGTCTTTTCTATGCTGTTGGAAGGAGCCTCTTTTATCAAAGAGCACCCTTATATAACTGTAGGTACTTGCCAACTCAAGTTTTTCATCATGTTAGAACCATTAGCACCTTTTGTTGATCCTGCTGCTGACTTCCATGATCTTAGTTTTCTTCCGATTTGTCATTCAATTGATTGAAGAGTATAAGGACAGGTTATCTTTAAGTCGTTCTATCCCAATTTTTGTCTGGCTAAGGAGGATCACATCATCCGTATATAGACACATTCAAATGTGCATAGGGCCTAACTTGGGGGGACGTGAGTTTGTTGTGTCCCGGGCGGGAGATAAGTTAGCTAAAAACAAATTAAACAAATATGGCACCAAAACATAGTCTTGCTTTAAGCCAGTGGAAGTTTATATCTAACTGAACAAGATGGAACAATCTCTGATACTCATCGTTGCCCAGGTGTCCATAGAAAGGAGCTATATGGCTTTTAGGAGGTGAGCAGGGATACCCCTAGATGATAGCTTTAACCAAATAAGGTTATGGTTCATGCAATAGTACGGTGCCTTATAGTCTACATAAGATAGGTAGAGCGGTTACTTCTTGTGCATAAGCTTGTTCATTATTAGAGATAACGCCAGAATATTAACTAAGGAGCCAGACCCTTGAGAGAACCCATTTTGATTCGGAGGGACAATGTGATGGCGTCAGCCCAACATCTGTAAGTAGCAAACTAGCATAATGTTTTGCTTCTGTGTCTAGAAGGGTGATCAGACCATAATTTTCTGGTTGGTTGTGGTCATTCTTGAAGATTGAATTGATTATGGAACCCTTTCAAGAGTCTCTAATCAATCAATCAATCAATAACATTTGTAAAGCGCGCTACTCACCCGCTAGGGCCTCAAGGTGCTGGGAAGGGGGGGGGGGCTGCTACTGCTCAAAGAGCCAGGTCTTGAGTTGCTTCCTGAAGGAGAGATGGTCCTGGGTGAGTCGTAGGTGGATGGGGAGGGTGTTCCAGGTCTTGGCCGCCAGGTAGGTGAAGGATCTTCCTCCGGTGGTGGTTCTGCGAATCCGTGGGACGGTGGCGAGGGTGAGGCTGGCGGAGCGGAGCTGGCGGGTTGGTGTGTAGAAAGTGAGGCGGTTGTTGAGGTATTTGGGGCCCAAGTCGTGGAGAGCCTTGTGTGCGTGGGTGAGGAGTCTGAACGGGATCCTCTTGCTGACGGGGAGCCAGTGCAGGTCCCTCAGGTGGGAGGACATGTGGCTGGGTCGGGGGATGTCCAGGACGCGTTGTGCTGAGGCGTTCTGGATGCGCTGGAGTCTTTTCTGTAGTTTGGCATTGGTCCCAGCGTAGAGGGCGTTCCCGTAGTCTAGACGGCTGGTGACTAGGGCCTGGGTGACCGTCTTCCTGGTTGCAGTGGGGATCCAGCGGAAGATCTTACGGAGCATGCGGAGGGTGTTGAAGGAGGAGGAATTAACGGCGTTAACTTGCCTGGTCATCGTGAGGGAGGAGTCAAGGATGAAGCCAAGGTTGCGTGCGTGGTCTTTGGGCTTGGGAGGGGAGCCCAGAGCAGGGGCCACCAGGAGCTGTCCCAGGTGGAGATGGATGGGCCGAGGATGAGGACTTCCGTCTTGTCTGAGTTCAGTTTCAGGTGGCTGAGCTTCATCCCGTCCGCGATGTCTTTCATTCCGTCCGGGAAGCTGGCTTTTGCGGAGGCGGGGTCGTTGGTGAGGGAGAGGAACAGTTGGGTATCGTCGGCGTAGGAGATGATGTTGAGGTTGTGCTTGGGTGCGATGGCTGCGAGGGGGCTCATGTAGACATTGAAGAGGGTGGGGCTGAGCGAGGAGCCTTGAGGTACGCCGCAGATGATCTTGAGGCTTCTGTGAGGAAGGGCGGGAGACGCACTCTTTGGGTTCTGTCGGAGAGGAAGGAGGTGATCCATTCCAGGGCCTTTCCTTGGATCCCGGAGTGGCGGAGGCGGGTTGTCAGGGTGCGGTGGCAGACCGTGTCGAACGCAGCTAACAGGACGAGCAGGATGAGGGCGGCGGTTTCTCCGTTGTCGAGCAGGGTCCTGATGTCGTCGGTGGCTGCGATTAGGGCGGTCTCGGTGCTGTGGTTCGCTCGGAATCCGGACTGTGATGGGTCGAGGGAGCCGTTCGTCTCGAGGAAGGCTGTCAGCTGTTTGTTGACGGTTTTCCCGATGACTTTTGCGAGGAAGGGGAGGAGCGAGATGGGGCGGAAGTTCTTGAGGTCTGAGGGGTCTACGGTGGGTTTCTTCAGGAGGGCGCTGATCTCTGCGTGCTTCCAGCTCTCTGGGAAGGTGGCAGACTCGAAGGAGTTGTTGATGATGTCCCGAAGTTTGGGTGCGATGATGGAGTCGGCTTTGTTGAAGATGTGGTGTGGGCAGGGATCGGCTGGGGAGCCCGAGTGGATGGTGTTCATCGTGTGGGTGGTGTCTTCCGAGCTCATCGGGGTCCAGGCGCGCAGGGTGGTGGTGCGGGGCGTAGGTTCGACGGCGGGGTACGAGTTCTGGGTGCCGAAGCTGTCGTGTATGTCGACGATCTTACGGAGAAAGAAGGTGGCGAGAGAGTTGCAGAGGTCTTGTGAAGGCGTGATGTCGTTGTTGCTGGCGTTGGGGTTGGAGAGCTCTTTCACGATGTTGAAGAGTTCCTTGCTGTTATGGGTGTTGTTGTCCAGTCGTTCTGTGAAGGATAACCTTTTGGTGGTGCGGATCAGCTGGTGGTGTTTGCGGGTGGCGTTCTTGATAGCGGTCATGTTTTCCGTTGACTGGTTGTGGCGCCAGGCTTTCTCGAGGTCACGGCAGGACTTCTTTGAGTCTTTGAGATCGTTGGTGAACCATGTGGCTTTCCTGCTGTCCAGGTTGCTAGGAGGGTTTTTTAGTGGAGCAAGGGCATCGGCGCAGTCGGTGATCCACTGTGTGAGGTTGGGGGCTCCTTTGTTGGGGTCCGTGGTGTTGGTGGGAGGGTTGTGGCTCAGGGAGGTTGTGAGCCGGTCGGTGGTGATCTTGCTCCAGCATCTACGGGGGTTAGATGCGGGCGGCGGTGGGTCATTGTTTTCCTGAAGTTGAAGTGTACGCAGCTGTGGTCGGTCCAGTGGAGCTCGGTGGTGTGGCTGAAGGCGATGTGGTTGCTGGATGAGAAAACGGGGTCAAGCATGTGTCTGGCGTAATGGGTGGGGGTGTTGGCCAGTTGCTTGAATCCGAGGTTGGCGAGGTTGTCTAGAAGGGTGGTGGTGTTGTTGTCCTTGTCGTTCTCCAGGTGGAAGTTGAGGTCTCCTAGGAGGATGTAGTCGGGGGAGGCGAGGGCGAGCGGCCTGATGAAGTCTGCGATGGCTTCGCTGAAGTGTGAGCGTGGTCTCGGGGGTCTGTAGAGGAGGGTTCCTCTGAGGGTGGTCTTGGGGTCGACGTTAATCTGGAAGTGAAGGTGCTCTGCGGCGGTGAGGATGTCGTCGGTGTTGGTCGTGATGCGGATGGTGTTTCTGTGGCCGATGGCCATGCCTCCACCGGTCTGGTTGATGCGGTCCCTCCGGATGATCTTGTAGCCGTCCGGGATGGCAATGGCGATGTCTGGGGCTGAGGTAGGGTTCATCAAGGTTTCCGTGAGGAAGGCGACGTCTGGTGCTGTTTTGTCCAGGAGGTCCCAGAGTTCGACGGTGTGTTTGCGGACGGAGCGGGTGTTGAGCAGGATGCACTTGAGGTGGTTGTTGTTGGTGGCTGTTCTGGCTGGCTCGGTGCATGGCCGAGTGCAGGTGAAGTTGCAGGCGTGGCAGGTGAAGGCTCCGTGGGTGCCTTTCGGGGTGGCTTGGTAGCAGGCTGGCTGTCGGCCGATGTTGAGTGCGAGGAGGGTGGCGGCGTCGTATCTCCGTCGGGTTGGCTGGCTTCTGCGAGGTCCAGGGGTTCCGGCGCTGGGCGCTTTCCAGGAGTGGATGGGCGTAGACGGACTTGCCTTTGGCACGCCTTCGGCGCGCCCGCTGCGCGTGGCCGATGCGCGTACGCGCGGTCACCGCCATTTATGGCGAAGTGGCAGGGAGGAGCAGCTGGGAGGCGGGAGCGGGGCGGTGAATGGGGAGCGGGAGAGAAGAAGAAGAGGGCGGGGCCACAGGGGAGCAGCGGCGGGGAGCGGAGGGGGGGTGAGAAAGAGCAGGAAAAACAATGCGGGGAGAGCGAGGACAAGCCTGGCGAGCAGGGCACAAGGATAGGCAGCAGGCAGAGAGGCCAAGAGCAGGCAGCAGTAGCAGAGGTGGGATCAGGGCACAAGGGGTCCGTGCGGTGGGGTTATACACTAGTGGGAGCAGCGGAGAGTATAGCATTGGGGTACTCAGTAACCAACCTATGTGTGCCCATGTTGCGACAGTACAAATGACAGTAGTCGGCGTCTTTTCCCTTACTGTAGGTGTGTCATACAGTGCGCCTCTGATGGGAACTGGGTGTGCCAGCCAGTGTCCTGCCTCCACCTGTGGCAAATATCGGGCTGGTGTGCCCAGAAGTAAGCATAGTGGGTCTGTGCACTGTGGTAATACAATTCAAAGTTGGGAACCCCGAACCCACCGTGGGAGTAGGGCCGAATAAGAACATTCCATTGCAGGCTCGGTTGTGTGCCTCCCCATACCAAGCGCAGCAATCCAGACCTGAGCGCTTTAAAAAAAATGGGCCCGTGGATGGAACGGTATGTTCATAAATAGATAAAGCAATTGGGGTAGTATCACCATTTTGATTAGGGATGCTCGCCCGGCCATGGAAAGTGGGAGCGTGACCCAGCGAGAAATGCTCTCCGTTATGCGCATCAATGTTGTTCCGTAATTCAGTCGCATCAACTCATCCTTATCCTTTGTGATACGAATACCCAAATACCTCAACTCATCCTCGCACCATTCTAATGGATAATCTAATGGAAAGCGAGCTGTTGCAGCCAGTCAAGGGGAAAATACAGGACTTTCCCCAATTGATGTGAACCCCAGACAGCTTCCCAAACACAATGAACTCTCTAAGGATTGGGTGCAGGTTGTGTTGTGGATCTCAGACGTATAGTGTAATATCGTCCGCATATAAAGAGATTAGTATCTGCCTCTTGTTGCACCGCAGCGCCCGGTCCCGATGGTGTTGCCGTAGCTTTGCCGCCAATGGCTCGACTGCAAGCGCAAAAAGTAAGGGTGATAGCGGGCACCCCTGCCGGGTGCCTCTCGTGACCGGGAACGCCGGGGACACCCTACCATTGATAAGCACCTTGGCGACTGGCGAGCTATAAAGAAGCTGGATCCAAGACAGAAAGAGGGGAGGAAAACCCATCCGCAGCATCACCCCAAAGATATAATCCCATTCTATTGAATCGAACGCCTTCGTGGCGTCCAAAAAGACAGCAGCAGTTCTGAGGACACATTGTTCAACACAGTAAAGAGTGTCTGAAAATTGTGAGACATTGCCCTTCCAGGAACAAAAGCGGACTGGTCAGGCAAAATTAAATTCTCAATCAATGAGCTAAGCCGAGTAGCAATGAGTTTGGCCAGTATCTTCACATCACTATTAAGGAGAGACAGCGGTCTATAAGAGTCGCACTCTTGGGGCGACTTCCTGGGCTTCAGAAGTGAAGTGATAAGGGCCTCTCTCATGGAGGGGGGGAGATGGCCAACATCTAGAGCGTCTTCATAGACCTCACGTAGTATGGGGGCCATCTGGTCAATGTATGTCTTGTAGAATTCAATGGGAATGCCATCCGTCCTGGTGGTGTTCCCGGATTGCATGTTCATGATTGCCTCCCTTACTTCATCCAGTACGAACGAGGCACACAGAAACTTTCATTGTACATCACTCGGCCACCCCAAGGTCACGTCCCCAAATAACTATGCAGGTCTAGCTCATCCACTCTCTGTGTGGTGTACAGTTTGGCGTAGTGTGCGTTAAAGGCATTAAGTATATTTCTAGTGTCTCTATACATTATCTCCCCCGGCCCCTCAAGCTCCAGCACGTAGTTTGTGTAGCGTGGCCTTCTAATCGTGTCTGCTAGAGCCTCGCCCGGTCTCTCCCCTTCTCCATACCACCTAGCCATCCAATAGCGACCCCTAAACCTCGACTCCCTGTGGGCTGAATCCATATATTGCGTGAGCGTCTCTCTGAATTTCGATTGTGTTGAGCTTTCCTGGTGTCCAGCAAGGGTAAGTTCAAGCGCCTTGAACTCTGTTTCTAGCTTGTGCAATGTGTTCATAATATCTCTGAGTACCCCCGCTCCCTTAGATATGCAATAACCCCGAAGCGTGACTTTAAAAGCCTCCCATATAGTCTCCACACTTTTCACTGAGTCTTTATTCCGTACAAAAAAATAACGTATTTCCTCCCTCAATTCCTCCTGAAAGACCGAGTCTAATAAAATAGTGGCTTGCAATCTCCAACTGTTTCGCGGTGAGCCATAATCTGTTGAGGATAACGTAAGCCTGACAGGTGCATGATCCGAGTATATTCGAGCTAAGTGTTGCACTTGGGAGATGGCTGGGCCCAATCACCTGGATAAAAACAAATAGTCGAGCCGTGCCCATGATGCTGCCTGGCAGGTAATGTGTTCCCTCTAATTTATGGGGGTGTATATGTCTCCAGGCATCTTGTAAGTGGTACTCAACTAGGGTATCATGTAATACAGCACGTGTCTTAGTATAGTGATGGGGGCGGGGTGAGACCTGTCCACATCCGGGCTGCGTGCAATGTTGAAATCACCTCCCCAAATGATGTGGTTGGAGCCTATGCCCAATATTTTTGCCCACAATGCAGTGTAGAAATCCGGGTCATCTACGTTCGGCCCATAGCAGCATGCCAGAGTAACCGAATCAGTCCCCAGTCTACCCCATGCAAAACAATACCTTCCCTCGGTGTCCCAGGTGGCACCCGCCAGTACAAATGGTGTACGCTTCTTTACGAGGATGGCCGTGCCCCTAGCATACGATGAGTAAGAGGAAAAGACTCTGTATTCAGCCCATTTATTGGCAAAAGGGTTGAAGTGTGTCTCCTGTAGCATGGCTTTGTGCACCTGGTAAAAAACTTGTATTGGTGTGGCACTCTGAACATTTTTTCAGTTCAAAACAGGTAATCCTTGAGACAAAGTTCAAACTTTTTTGGGCACTTTTTTGCCATTGTAAACAATGCCCGCCTGCCTGACACAGTGTTTGGTTTCTTCCACAGTGTATGTTATTCCCCTGACGAAGGGACTTAAGTCCCGAAATGCATTGGGATTTTGGCATTCAGAATTCGTTGTTGTGGAGAATAATATGTTGAATCCACTAACTTTGATCAAAGTCTATATGAAAACAAATATATGAACTTTGGAATAAAACATATCCAGATGAAATTTTCTGGTCTTTTGAACTTTTTGACTTACAAATATTGAACATTGAGGACATTATCCTCCATAGGAGCACCACCGGATATAGTATAGGAATCCCCTATACTCTCTTGTTACTTTGTGCACCTGGTGCCTGTCCAGGTAGGCCAATATATTCCGCTTCTTGTGCGGGTCCCCTAACCCCCTGACGTTCCATGTGAGGATATGCAATTTCTCTGAACGTGTATCATCCATGTGGCCGTATGCCTGCCATAGAAGCGGTCCACATCCAACGGATGCCGGCCCGGGCATGTATGTACAAGTAATGCCTCTCCAATCTGTGTGTCAACAGATCAATGATCAAATCTCCCATTAACAATGCTGAGCTATGATGTATACTGTTCTGCTCTATGACGAACATGTAGAACTTCCAAAAATCCCCCAGTTACCCCCTTCCACCCACTGAAGCAGCTCCAACTTGCCAGAAATACTCTTCCACCCCATCCCTTACCCCAAGTGAGAACATAAAAAAGAAACAAAATCTTCAGTCTGCATTAGCCATGCAAGAAACCACGTAAGGGGATCGCCCGGTGGGGGTGAACTTAGGTGATGGCACAGTTACACCCCGCTCGACTAGTCCACCGTTGATGAAAGAGATGAACCCTGAGGAGCCGGGGGCGCCCTGCATGTACCAACAAGGGCTCAGAATAGCCAGCCCACTAAGCAATTCACATTATAAGTTCCAGAGGGGCCAAACATTCAATTATTCAGTTCGTCTCATACCATTTGTCGAATAGGGAACATTACATCAGTTACTGAGAGTCATCTTCCGCTCCCGTGGATGAGGATTGCTGCGATGACGCTAAGGTTCCGGCAGCTCGATCCGACCACTTCAAATGCTTAAGAAATTCCTCTGCCTGCTGTGGCTTGGTAAAGAATCTTTGTTTTCCTTGATGGGTGACCCTGAGTCTCGCGGGATACAACAGCGCATAGTCAATCTGGGCTAGTCTAAGTTTATTCTTGACATCTGTGACCTTGCGCCTCTCTTCTTGGACGTAGGCGTAAAGTCTGGATAAATAGAGAAAGTATTTCCATCGTAGTTCGAGCGCTGTTTGTTTCTTCGCCTCGCGAAGTGCGACGTCACGATCCCTATAATTTAAAAGTCTCGCTATGATGGGCCGCGGTGTATTTCCTGGAGGCGGGCGCGGACCCATGGTGGGATGCGCTCGCTCCACTATGAATTGATTGGAGAAAACCTCCGCTGCTACTGAGGATAGCAACAGCTTTTCCACGTATTCCTCCATCCGCCCCGTGTTGGTGGACTCCGGAATACCTAAAATGCGTATGTTATTGCACCGACTACGTGCTTCTAAATCCTCATTCTTTGCGGCGACCATTCTCAGCAATCTATCCACGCGGATAACCTGCACGGTGATCTGTGACGTTGCGTCCTCATTATCCGAGATGCTTCTCTCTGTCTACTTGATAGGGTCCTCGTGTCCCTCCAACTTGTGCGCAATGGCGTCCATTTGTGACGACATCTTATAAACCTTGTCCACAATGGTGGCAAATCCCTGCCGTACTTCCTGAAATATGCTGAGTCTTCTACTAGACCACATCACCTTCTGGACATTTGTAGTAGTAGCGAGCAGGGCTCTCAAGCTGGATAAATTAAGGATATATGCGCAGGGCTACAGGAGCCTCACTACAGTGCGGCCATCTTGCGTGTGCGCCACCTAGCACCCCCGTCCCTTTCTACCACGGCCTTGTGCCACTGACTGGGGGATAGATTTCTTAGTTGTAATGGGAGGGTCTAGATCACTGTCCTCTGGGTCTGAGTCCAGATTACTATCCCCTGGTGATGAACTCCGATCGTCGGACCGCTCAGCCCCTTCAGAAATGGAGAAAAAGCAATCGCTGGGCTCCTTTTCTTTATCTTTATCCGGGTCCAGGCCGCACTTGTCACCAGCTGTGAGATCCAAAGCCACTAACGGATCACCGATCTCCACGTCGGGAGCCAAATGGTCAAACCCCCTTTCGACTCCTGCCCCTCCAGGTGACAAAGCTTTTTCTGTAGTATCTGTGTTTTGGCCACTAATTTCAGCATTTTGGATCAGCGTGGGGGGGATGTTGTCTGTCTAGATATGTTAGGTGCAACAGACTCCCCCATATTGCCTATTACCAAAGCATTCCCATCTTTATCACTGTCAGTGTTGGGGGAGGAGGGTTTGTTACCGGTACCGTTGCGGTGTCTATTGTACCTCAGTTGGATTCATTACCTAGTGAGGGAGCTTGATTCTCGTCTGGGCACAACTCAACATTTTGTTTCCCTCTTGCGTCCTTAAGCACTTTGGGTGCCGCTTGTGCTGCCGCCGCCGCTCCTACTACTTCACTCAGCGGCTTCTTACCGCGAATTAGCATGTCGGCCACCGAGGGGCTGGCAAGTTTTTTCCTGTAACACCTCCTCTCTCCCTCCTCGGTGGGTCTAACAAAGGCTTCCGCCGCGATTCCCTCGATGCTTGCTCCGATACAGACTGCTCCGTGACAGCCTCACCTCGCAGCTTCCGAGCTGCCGCAGCCGCTTTGGATCCTGCGCTTGCCGCCACCTTCAGGGTCATTTCTCCTCTGGTCTGCAGGGTGCTTTCTTTTCTTCTCTTTTCTTAGTTCCGTAAACAGTTAGCTGCATTCGATGGTCCTATAGGGATCTTTTAATCACAACCTGACCCAGCTAGCTCGCCAGTGCTGTAGTCGACCTCCTAAGCGGTCGCCATCTTGCTTCAAGATTAAACTCTTTCTTGTTGATACGGTAATTTTTCCATTGGTCCCCAACTTTGCTGTTCTTGCGCCAGGAGCAATTTATGGGCTTACTCTTTTTTTTGTTTCTTGTTTTCCTTAACTTTCTCCGTTTTTATTCGACATTACCAGCACTAGAGGAACTTGATGGTCAATTAAGAGTTTGCTAGCATCTTCCGTGCAATTTGTGTTAATGGCTGGGTCGGGAGAGTCTTTGTCCTCCATTATGGCTGCAATGTGAGGAAGTGAGTCTGCTTTCGGGGGCCCTTCTTTCTCTTATGGTCCCACCCCTCCGTTCGATAAAGGAGACAATTGCGCATATGGTTGCAGATCCATGCTGTGCAAAGGGGTTTCAAGACTTATTTTTAGATCTTCTATGAAAGTGGATAAAGCCTCAGGGATTGGTACAAGTTTGTTGACCACCGGGGCACAGGTACAGTCTATACTGGTTGTGGTCATGTATGCTTGTGTGCTGTTGATCAGGTTGTTTTCGGCCAGCTTCTGATCAATGCTCGAGACTGAGATGGCCATAAGATTCAATAATTCCACCTGCACATCCATTATATTAGACTGATACATTAGGCCACCGAGAGTCAGTTGAGATGCTCTAAGCAAGATGTCCCAAAACATCCTTGGGTCTGTTGTTGTGGGAGAACCGTGCATTAGAGAGATGTTCACATGTGGCTCCTCCTGTACTTTTTGACTTTTTTTGAGAAGTTGGAGAGAGGCCCAGATGCACATGTTGGGGTTCCATGAGATCAGACCCTTGCCGGTAAGTTAAATTAGTGCCAAAACTGCTTTGTCCTTTTTTCATTTCCACTATTAATTCAATTGGGAGTAGAGCTCCATTTTTAATAGCAATCTAGAGGAAGTCTGGGGTGATTTTGTTCTTGGGAGAGTCATGGTGACAAGGATCCCAGTGAAGTTCCAGGTCGCTAACCGGGCCCCAGGCAGAATTTTTGGTAGCCTTGGGCTGGATCTTAGATGAAGGAGACAAGGAGGCCACCTGAGGTCATTCATTCGAATTCAAAGTTTGTGGAGAACTAATGTAGCTTTTTGTTGGTGAAATTGGAAATGGGATAGAGTGTGAGTCACAAGGAGTGGGGAAAATGACTCCGACTGCATCTTTTAGGAAGTCAAATTTTTCCAGAATTTTTATTGATCTCTAGGTGAAATTAGCGACTGATTTTCCCCTGCAGGATTAGCCTTGGCGCTGTTTGCTGTTAGTGGAGGTTGAAGTCTTTTCTTCTTTTTTGTCTGCATATGCGGTGTCCTTTCATGGCTGACAGCATGATGAAGTCTGCTCTGCTACTGTTACATTGAAGGGCTTTATTAGGGACTTTATTCTTTTCTGTGTGGCTAGAAAGCTTGTTTGGGGGAGGAGGTTCAAGGGAGAACACTGACAGCTATTGGCTGTACTTTATCATCTTGCAAAATGCAGTATTGGACAGGTAATTAATGAGGATTGGCGTCTCGGGGTGAGTTATACACTCCTTTGGCTAAAGTTGGGTGTCCCTTAATAGGTTTTCCAGCAGAAAACAAATAAGGTTGGTGGGCAGTGTCTGAACACATAGAGAATCTGTGAAGGGTTTCTGTAGATCGCTTAATGTGAGGGCAATTGCAATCCAAACAGGGGATGTAATCACTTTTAAAGTAGGTTAACTGGGCTTGTGCCTGATTGGGGACAGAAACTAGAGATGGCAGTTGTTACTGTCCCCTTTTTAGACAGTTTGCAATTGGGTGTAGGTGCGGGGGAGCACACCCGGATGCAAGCCCCACCCAGCCTAGCTAGGCTGAAGCTGCGAAATCGGGGCTCTACCTTTAGTAGTGAGATTCTAACTTGCTGCTCTGTCACCCTGGATGCTCCCTTGCTTGGGCAGGTCTCACTGGTTGGTCAGGGGTCACGAGGCAGGTCCTAGACAGTTACTCACCACTTCATTCAAGTGCCGTCTGCCCCTTCTGATCGGGCTGGGCTGCACTGTGATTCCAAGGCCCCATCAATGCACTTCGAGTGGGGGGGAGGACTGGAACTGGTCACATACTGGACGTACTGGACACATAGTATGAATTTGGGGATAATGTTCTGTAGCAACGCAGCAAAGCAGCTAGCACATTGCGGGCAGCGCAGTCCCCATTTAACTTCTTCCTCCAGCCCCTCGCTGCTCCCGTCAAAGTCAGCCAGGAGCTGCAATGCTCCCCCAGCCTCCCGGTTACTGGCGGTGGTTCCATATGTAGCAATGGCGAAGTTGCAGCATTGTGGGAAGGCGGAAATGCTTTGACGGCGGCATGGACAGTTTAGGCGGTTTAAGGTGTATCTGCACACCGGGCTTGAAGTCTGAGCTCAGAAAGCTCCAGAGAACTCAGGAGAGCTCCGTACAGCTCTTGCACTGCGATGAGAATCTACCCCGCCCTCTGCAGCGTGCATACGTTGTCTTGCGTCTCGCTCTCACAATCATGAGAACCAGGTCCCATGTGCTTTTGACATTGAACGTTTGCAAGATCTGCCAACAAAGCACACCTAAAATAGTAAATTCAGAAAAATGTTCCTTGATCAAGCCAGCAATCTGCTACCTATGCATTTGTTTGACATCTACTTGAGTTGATGTGAAAAAAACAACTAACTGTTGAAATAAAATAACAAAAATTAAGAGGAACGCTCTCCATAAAAAGGTAAACACTATTCCGAAAAAAATTAATTAGCAACAGGTTTTAGGTATAAAGCTTTGATGTAAGAAATTCCTTAATGTGGCATTTCCGCCAACCTTTTCAAGAATATTTTTGTGGAATGCAAATGTTTTCAGTTTTTCAAGCCCATGTCAATTATATTTTAAATATGTCACTGGCAGTCGGTTTGGAGAAACATTGATATATATATCATGTCAGAAGTACATATGGATTAACAATTTAAATTGTATCATATAAGGTATAATAAGAAGTCATCAGAAAATGTTGTAATTGAAAGCATTACTACACACAACATTGGTTCTCATTTGTGTTTCTTCAGTAAAGTTAGGTGTTCTGTAGTTCAATTCCCATGGCTATTGCTTTATTACTTCAACGTTGCAAAATCTTCACCTTTATCTAATGAAATAGCTCAGCCAACACAGATTTGCCCCCTATGCTATCCTCTGTGGGCTTTGTCAAGGCTGAAATTGCTATAGAATTTTTCCTGAGTATGACCTGTGGGAAGCGGTCTCCATGTGTAGAGATGTAGATTAGGGACAGTATCCCCTTCAATTTGGCATGGAGTATCAAGTTTTATCACGTTCCTTTCCGTAGTGAGGCAGCTATTTAGCTATTAGGCTCAATAGGTCAAGATGCAGGTCGTCCCATGCGTCTGGTGTGTGAGGTCACTCTGCCAATGTAATGAAAATGGGCATACATTTCCAGTACCCGCTTGACAGATATATCTGAGATTTATCCCAGCATACCATGTACATTTGAAGAACTTTCCTTGTAAGACTACTGTGAGTCACTGGTGTTCTTCTATGGAGGTGGTGCTGCCAAAGATAGGGGCAGTCGGGCATCGAGAAATTTGGCAGTCATGTCAATGCCATTTCTTGAATGTAATCTCACAGTCCAGTGTTTTCCTTGTGACTATCTGCCACAAGGAACAAAAAACATCCCTTGTGTTCAAAATGTGGTGTATTTATTCTCTAACATTCAGACTGTGTAGTTATCAGTGTGATGTCAGCACTGGAGGATATAGGTCAGGGACATTCATCCTTATCTGCCATTCCTGTCGAATGGTTAAATTGCTGTTACAAATTTGTGTATTGCAAATGTACCAACAAGTCAAATATCCCTGCAAACTGGATTTTTTCTCTTGGCATGTCAGGGACATCTGCAAGACTTTCCATCAAAGATAGCCATGGTTTGGAAAGTACAGAGAAGTCAAAAATGGTCTTTGGTCAGAATACCTAAATTAAGTGGAGTTACAACTCACTAAGTACTGGATAAGATAATATGTTTGTTGTACAAAAACTATTTAGAATATGACCAGGATAAATGGGGGGAAACAAACAGGAAACACCTCAGGACCACTTGTGCAGCAGTTAAGCTTCTTGTCCCAGAAACACTAATGAGCCACAATGTTGGATTGGAGTGTCTTACATTAACAACAATGGCACTTACTGCTATCATGTGGGTATGAGGCCGTAAAGTATGACATGGAAGTGTGCATCTCCCCAATTTCTCTAGCATCCAAGTCAGTGCTGGTTGCTACAGACACCAGAAGACTTCCATGTGCTCTGGTACTTGTACTACCTCATATCGGGCACCAGCCTTCACCGACTAAGGAAAGCAGTGAAGGCAGCCCCTGACAGACAGCTGACACACATATACGATGTTGTTATGTGTGCTCTGTCCTTCTTTCAATGTTGTTGTTATGTGGTCGTTTATAAAATGAAATAGTCTGTGGTCAGTTGATGCAATCTGTAATGCAGCTCAGTTAGCTGACAATCTGTCCCTGAACTGCATCTGGTAGTGTACCTGCTCGCTGAAAAAACGCTGTTAAAATAACAGCTGTGTTGGTGGTTCTGCGGGCAGGACTTTATGCTGGTAATGAGTGGCCCAGTGAGGGGAGGGCCACCAACTCCTCAAATCTTTTGTGATTAAAAAAACAAGTTACTTAACTGTACACTGTAGTTCTCTAGTATTGCTCTTTCATAGTTTCACATGCTTGAATCTTCCCTGTCGTCATGGTGGGGGCCCAAGGTATTTAAAATAAGCAGTACTATTTCAATAAATTAAAAGACATACAAAAAGCAAGTCACCTTGTTAACTAATTCATATTACTTTAACTGACCCAAACTTTAGCTAATCAGAGGCAAACCACCTCAGATTTCGATCACAAGTGTGAATATATATATATATATATATGTATTCACTGAAAAAAACAAAGGTTGCAGAGACCTTATAGTTAGACTCAGGTTTCACTCATACAAAACCAGAGAAATTCAGCAGTTATAGTTAGATGAGCTAACTATAACATGTGCCCCTGCAGTGCACTGCTTATGACCTCACATATTACATCACTCATCACATAGTCAGTGACATCACTCATGACATCCCAAATGAATGAACCTCTCTCTATTCTTTGTTTTGTTCAGTGAATTGCTAGGGTTTTTATAAAATGATAATTCCTAACTATAACATCCCTGTAACCTATGGTTTTTTCAGTGAATTTATATGGTTTTTTAACTAGTAGTTGTGTTTTCAGAGTGGTGGAGAAAGGGGGCTGGGTCTCTGACCAGCTCTCAGGAATCCCGCTGTGTAGGACTTACAGGAGGTACCAGGAGGGCTTCTTGGCCCCCAAGGTCCTTCAGGAATAAAATGGACTTCATGCCCCAACCAGTAGTGTACTACGAGCTGTGTTTGTTTAGTGGTGGAGAAAAGGGGCGTGGCCTCTGAAGACCTCTGGCGCTATGTTTTTATTAACTTCAAGCCATGTTGCACAGCAGCCTGCACAGCTGTGTAACATCTTTAAAAAATATTGACAACACCAATAGGTTTCATATAGGCAAAACCTTTTGGGTTTGACAATGCTGATTTGCATACCAGATTGTGTCAGTTTGAAACTGTTTGGATTAATTTACCCTATTTTTACTTTTTTCTTTCTCTCCTTCTTTCTTTAATGTTTTGTTCCTTCCTGCCTTTCCTTCCTTCTTTCTTTCCATACTTCTTTCATTCTCTTTCCTTCCTTCTTTCTATCCTATGTTTTTCTTTCTTTCTTTCTTTTTTCTTAATCCATTCTTGCCATCTTTTATTGTTGCTTCTTTCATGTCTGCCTTCTTTATCATTTACTCCTCTTTCTTTCTCTTTTCTTCTCTCTCATTTTTCTTTTCTTTTATTCTTGCCTTTTTACGTCTTCTTTCCTTGCTCTTTTCTTTCCTTCTCCCTTCCTCTTTTTCTGTTTCTCTTCTTCTTTTTCCTATCTCTTTTCTTTTTTCTCTTTCTTTCCTCCTTTCTTTTCTTCTTTCCTTCTCCCCTTCCTTCTCTCTTTTCTTCCCTTTCCTTATTTCTATCTCTTTTTCTCCCTCCCTCTTTTTTCCTGCATTCTTTTTGTTACTTTTTTCCATTTCCTTGCTGTTTTCTTTCTTTCTCTTTTTTTCTTATGTTTCTCTTGCTTTTTTCCATCTTACCTTATGTCTCAACTTTTTCTTTCTTTCTTTCTTTCTTTCTTTTTTTTCGTTCTCTCTTTCTTTATTTATTTCTCGCAAATGCAAAAGGCTTGCAGCCAGTGCCAGACTGACTGACTTTTTAAGTAAAAAAAGTGTTTTTGCATGTAGCAATTTCGTTTGTTTTTTTAGATTGATGAGGGCCCAACATATTCCCAAGCGATAAAAGTTTTGTAAATACCACTAGGAGGGGCTAGCGGTGTGCGCTCCATTGCGATTGTTGCTACCACTACAAAACCAAGCAACAATTGCCAGAAGGCTGGCAGCCAATGTCAGACTTTCTGACTTTATCAATGCTTTTTAAACATGCATGAACTATAATATAATTTGCAGTAGGTAGTGTCATGTGACAAGAAGTGCACCATTCAAACTTTACTATTTAATCCATGATCCCTCATGAAGGGACAGCAGGCAAAAGGCTGGGGAGATCGTACTCATTAACATTGCGCCAGGTGTGCGTTGCTACCATGTTATTTAGTATTTAGTGAATGGATGAATCTTCCTAAGTGCACAAGATAATTGCTGAATGACAACTGTTAGAAAATTTTAGATTCAGCACAGAGGGCCACATTACGATGTCGGTCAGACCGACCGTCCGACCGCTGCGGCTGCGATCCGATTCTGAACTCCGAGGTCGGGAAAGTTCTGCCCATCATATTCCTATGCAACAGCTGCTACTGCAGCAGTCTCATCTATGGCGGTGCACTTACCCCTGAATATGTCACTGCAAGTGCGTACAAAATCACAGGAAACGTGATATGTACACACACACATGCATGATATATGTGGGGCTATGCCTTGTGCACCATGTACCCCATTGCTGGAGTGTGGCAATCTGTGCACAGTCCATTAATGGTAATATATGCCATCTACAGACTTACCGCATTGCAGGGTTCACAGGGTCGTATTCTTCGGGGTTCAGCTTCCGTGGTTTAGGGGGTACCTGAAGAAAGGGATCCACCCCAAATCCATTGTTTCCGGCGACTCAACGCAGGCGGTCGGACCGCAATGGTCAGGTCGTCGGAAACCCACATCGTAAACAGGACAGTGGGCAGAGATCCCTGCACTGCCCTATAGATACTGTTTTTCTCTGACCACCATCTCAGCGGTTTGAGACGGGCTGTCGAAGTCGGCAGTCTTTCAGCGTTCGGTTGGAGTACAGGAGGCATGTATGATAATCCAGCGGTCGACCGGCATCGTAATCAAGCCCAGAGACGTGTCTAATAAATTATTTTATTATTTTGCTTTCTTGTTTTAGCCTGTTATTTTAGCATATTATTTTTGCCATTTAGCTTTCCTTCATGAGCATAGCAGTGGAAAGCATGTCACTACCATTGCTATATCTGTCATAATCAAAAGAACCCTGACTACCCTGGATAAATGTAAAATGTACTTGTATCTTATAGCAATTAGTAAAAGTCTGAAAGGCCAGGAAGCAAGGTGTCCTGCTACAAAATCTTGGAACTGAGGATCAGAAAACCTATGAACTAACCATCTGTACCAATTGATGGGGGTAATTCTGATGACATTTATGAGATGTTGGTGAAAGTGCTGGTGGACCATTTTGGTTCAAAGATCAAGGTTGTGTTGGAAAGGTAGAAGCTTTTCACCAGGGTACAGCACAAGGGTGGAAAAGTTTGAAGTTATGGTGTTGGAAAAGACTTAATACATTTCTTATGGCATCATGACTATCCAATGTTCTTCCTGATAGTGAAGCTGGTGATGCCTCCCTGTCAAGAACACTTCCTACTACATTCTTAAATGGGCTAGAGAAGGAAGCGACTAGCGGGCAGGAATTCTCTCACTGTTTGATACAATTTGCTTGGCCACCTACCTCTAAATCCTTACCTTAGTGTTTGTAACAGCCATAAGTCAATTAATGCATTCCAAGATATGTTAGACCTACTAACAACATAATTTTCTACACTGTTTACGCTAATCAAGTAATTCACCTCCGATCACCATGCAAATGTTAATCACAGAAAAATGTGGCTTTTGTACGATCCTTTTGGGAAAACCTACAGCCTAGTGCTAGTGCCAAGAGTGGGACTACTTTTGGACATTGGTAAACCTAGTGTTGAATAACAATGACATTATTATGAATTGGTTGATAGTTCAGAATCTTTAGTTTCTTTCAACTTTACTAATCTGTGGAGCACACAGACACACACGCTATTGAGGTGGCCGCAGTCTGGCTACCCGTACACCTACCATATTTCACACTTCACATGACTCTATGTTGGGTCTGAGAGTTAACTTACCTCTGCAGTTCCATAAACTGTGGGTGCTACTATTGGGATTAAGTTTCTGCTACCATTGGATGACTCTTCATGACGGTCTATGTGCAAGCCTTGAAAAAGACGTTGAATCCGTCGAAACACTTGTCGGCTGTCATTAACCAGTCATTTGCAATAAAAATTATTGGAACCAACCATCTGTCTATGTGTACCTTTTGTTGATTGCTGCTTAATTTACCTGAACAGAGCGGCTAAAGTGAAGGAGATTCATACTGTCTTCTTTGGTAGTGCTCTGAACATTTTTTGGATTACTAATCTATACTTAGATATCAGCCCCAGTTCAGATACAGAGAAAGCATCAAGTAAACTACATGAGGGCTGCACCTCTATAGAAAACCCTTTTACTTATATAGAGGTTTGTCAGGTTCTAGTGGCTCAAGAAAATACAGAAGCTTCTGATCCAGGTGGAGTGCCTTGAAATGTTGATTTTACATAACATTAATCTGAGGGTTCTATTTCTGAACAGTTTAATGATGTATTAAAGTTACACACGTATTATCCTTTTGGATGTAGGGCTGTGACTGTACTGAAAAGCAATCAAACCCCAACATTAGCCAATTTCTTTTTTTTACAGAATAGAAAATGTGTTTGGAAAGCTATGTCTGAATTAGGCAAAATGAATATCTAGACAATAACATGATATTGCACTGCAAAGTAGGGTTCAGAAAAAAAATTCATGAAATGTTAAATTAGAACAACTTATTTTTAGCCTTTCTAAATGTACAAGCCAAATTTGGCAGTGTAAAGAGTGTGTTAAGACTGCGGACATTCTGGCCTGTCTTTTTATGTGCAGAGTCTAATCAGTCTTAAAAGTACAAAGATTATTGCCTACTGTGATTATAAGGTAAGACTGAGTTTTTGTACTATTACAACAACAGGGGTGTCTGGTGCGCCGGGTGTATGGTGTGTGGATCAGTGACGTGGCTGCATTGAAAAAATAAAAAAGAATAACACTTACCTTAAGTGGTGGCTCGTAACATTTGAAAGTGGTGAGGCGTAACATTATTGTCGTACTGTACCGTGGCGAGCGAGCGTAGCGAGCGAGCTTGAACAACCTCAACTTTACTAATCTGTGGAGCACACAGACACACACGCTATTGAGGTGGCCGCAGTCTGGCTACCCGTACACCTACCATATTTCACACTTCACATGACTCTATGTTGGGTCTGAGAGTTAACTTACCTCTGCAGTTCCATAAACTGTGGGTGCTACTATTGGGATTAAGTTTCTGCTACCATTGGATGACTCTTCATGACGGTCTATGTGCAAGCCTTGAAAAAGACGTTGAATCCGTCGAAACACTTGTCGGCTGTCATTAACCAGTCATTTGCAATAAAAATTATTGGAACCAACCATCTGTCTATGTGTACCTTTTGTTGATTGCTGCTTAATTTACCTGAACAGAGCGGCTAAAGTGAAGGAGATTCATACTGTCTTCTTTGGTAGTGCTCTGAACATTTTTTGGATTACTAATCTATACTTAGATATCAGCCCCAGTTCAGATACAGAGAAAGCATCAAGTAAACTACATGAGGGCTGCACCTCTATAGAAAACCCTTTTACTTATATAGAGGTTTGTCAGGTTCTAGTGGCTCAAGAAAATACAGAAGCTTCTGATCCAGGTGGAGTGCCTTGAAATGTTGATTTTACATAACATTAATCTGAGGGTTCTATTTCTGAACAGTTTAATGATGTATTAAAGTTACACACGTATTATCCTTTTGGATGTAGGGCTGTGACTGTACTGAAAAGCAATCAAACCCCAACATTAGCCAATTTCTTTTTTTTACAGAATAGAAAATGTGTTTGGAAAGCTATGTCTGAATTAGGCAAAATGAATATCTAGACAATAACATGATATTGCACTGCAAAGTAGGGTTCAGAAAAAAAATTCATGAAATGTTAAATTAGAACAACTTATTTTTAGCCTTTCTAAATGTACAAGCCAAATTTGGCAGTGTAAAGAGTGTGTTAAGACTGCGGACATTCTGGCCTGTCTTTTTATGTGCAGAGTCTAATCAGTCTTAAAAGTACAAAGATTATTGCCTACTGTGATTATAAGGTAAGACTGAGTTTTTGTACTATTACAACAACAGGGGTGTCTGGTGCGCCGGGTGTATGGTGTGTGGATCAGTGACGCGGCTGCATTGAAAAAATAAAAAAGAATAACACTTACCTTAAGTGGTGGCTCGTAACATTTGAAAGTGGTGAGGCGTAACATTATTGTCGTACTGTACCGTGGCGAGCGAGCGTAGCGAGCGAGCTTGAACAACCTACGGGGGGTTTGGGGGTTCTTCCCCATGAAAATTTTGAAAAAAAGAGTGGACAAACTGTGCATTTTTCAGCAAATTTGAGGAAGCAGGAAGGTTAATAAAGCAATTAGTGCTGGGCCTAAACTGCCCTAACAGCCTTATCTACAAGTTCCTCTTCTCAGCACATGTTAGACACTGATAGGCTGGCCACCCAACCCTACTTGCAGATCTCACCTTGTTTAATGGTAATTTCTGACCCTCGTCCCCTTAACGAATTCTTTGAAGCAACCAGCTGGTTGCTTGAGTACCATAAAAACCCAATACACTTAATACAAAAATAAATAAACTGAACAGTAATAGAGAAACACAAAAAGACACACCATAAGCATTTGAAGACCGGGGAAAGGAACACAGATGAGAAGTCAACTCCATAAATGTCAGTATTCTGTTTAGACATGTGAATCTTCAAAAACACTTTTCCTGAACTTATATGCTCTGTCTCTAAAAGATACATTGCAAAAGGGAACACACTATTATATTGCGTATCATGCGATCTTTAATGGGACACATTTACAATGTAACTGTCCATTTTTTATTTCAAAGCCTTACGTGCCAAATTAAAAGCCACATTTTATTACCACATTTTGAACCATCTCAGACATTCTGACAACTTTAGAAAAGTGGAGTGACAATGCAACTGCTTGTACTCGCCCAACTAATTTCAACCATCTATGAGACTCCTATTACTAGCTAGGACAACAAGACCAGGGGCTTCAGAACAAAAAGAGGCTTGGAGCAACCCTTTAACACAACATACAATACATAATACAACATACAATACACAATGGTGTAACCCTCGTCTTGACAAATCAAGGCCTCTCATGGTGCCTCTCATGGTGGCACCTTTCAGCATCCTGTCCTGGGGGCCGAGAAAAGCCGACATGGGGTTAATGGGGGTCCCTAGCCCATCCCAGCACAAGCATCCTCAGCTGAAACAGCTGCAGGGAGCTCAAAGGCATCACATCACACCAACATGTCACACGAACTTCGAAGCCCACATGGAAACTTTCCCAATACCTCTAACTGCCCTTGTTTGCGTCTCACTTTGACGAATGAGCTCTCTTCTCACCTTCTCATATGTCCCTCACACCACCTCACGTTCACTCACCTCACATTTCCTTTCACCTTTTCATCACCGTCCCTTGTCTCCACCATCTCAACCCTTTCCCATGTTACACCATCCTATGCCTTCACTTACACAAGCTTTGAATGTCTCACTCCCTCATCAGTTTCCCATACTACCTCTTACCTCCTCTCCCTCCCTCAGCCCATCTCTATGTCTCTCTCTATAGCTTTCCACAATCTCCCTCCAAACGTCCATTCTCACTGATGCCTCCCCATATCACCACGTCTTCATCCCAGCACCACCTCGTGTCGTGCTTACTGGTTACCTGTCTTCCTTTCCCACCATGTGCAGGCTGTGACCCCTTTTCACCTTGTGTCCCAACCGACCCTCCCTCTCGATGATTCTACAGGATCCCAGTTGTCACACCCAGGTCACAAGGGGATTTCCAGGCATTCTAATGAATTGATGACTTTCTGTATAATGCTCCTCCGCGGCGGGGCACATTGAGGCTACATGCCATCAACATCTCCACAGATGGCACATATGCATAGTGCCTCCACAGGGGGCATATGCCCATGAGGGCGCATGTGAGTAGCGCCTCCAAAGAGGAACACATTGACAATATATATATATGTATAATGTTGGCACAAATTGGGATATAGGAGAGTACATGTGCATAGCGCCTGTATAAAAGGGGTCATTGAGAGTACGCATGTATAGTGCCCACGACAGAGGGGCATATGAATATAAGGGTACATGCGTATGGCGCATCCACAGTGGGGCACATGTGCATAGCGCCTCCATAGTATTGCCAATATTCATTGAGCCTTCCTATCGGGGATCAGTGAAGCTATACACAAGTTTATCTAGCGCCTTCCAGAGGGACTTATTGGTGCTACATATGCTTAGCGCCTACTTAGCGGAGATAGGTGGGGAGCACGGGGCCCACTGGCGCGTGCTGCTGTGCGTGACAGCGAGTAGCGGAAGTTGCCCTGTGTCCATCCACATCGCCACCCCTCGACCATGGTCCCCCCGCCTACGCACCTGGCAGTCCAGAGAACGCTTCATTGGAGTGGTGTGATCCTGGGGTGAGCTGGGCAGTCACGGCTCGCGGGTGAGGGTGGGGATGTCGCACGGGTAGGGGGGATGTCACGCGGGGGGAGGATAAATTTAATAAAACAAAACTTACCTCACCACCGGTCTGGGTCAGCGGGTCAACCTGTGCCCCAAGCCAATCCTGGCACTGCTGCAGCGCCAGGATTGGCTTGGGGCACAGGTTACTCTTTGCCCACAGCACGCCCATTAGGAGACCAAAGGGCTCCTAATGGGCACCCGCAAAAAAGTGCAAACACAAGTTCGCATGAGTGGGCATGGGTAAACAAATTGCCCTCCGTCCCCACTCATGCGCACTTGTGTTGCTGCCTGTTGCCCATATGACAATCATTAGTAACAAACCAACACGAGCACCAATATTGCCAAACTATTTGAACACTGGATCAAAAAAATGATCGCTCGACTTACTGAAACCGAACAGTAACTCTCAGGGATTATTTTTTACCCGGAATAAATCCAATACATTTTTTATTTTGCATCAAAAGAACCATATAAATGAGCAATTTTTTTTGCACAAACACAACTATTTAGACTGAACTTGACATGAAGAATTAACAATTATTTACAACATTAACAAACTTACATTCACACATTCATACAGGATGACACATAAATATTTATACACACATAAACTTTCTGAGATTATACAAAAATATTTACAATTTCCTATAATTTTAGAGGTATAGCATTGGAAAAATATTTGACGTTTTTAATGTTTGATGATCCAATAAAATGTTCCTAATGCTGAGTGGGGGGGTCTACGCGTTTCGATGTCCCCTTAGTGGGGGGAAATCTCATCAGGACCAAGAGCCTGTAAATAAAGGAACAAAAACCAATCAGCCTGGGGAAACCCGTGCCTGTAACACAACAGTGATGGGGGGAGGGGAAGCTTATCCTACCTCTTGGGTGCTCGGTTTTCGTGCGTTTAGAAGAAACTGTAACCAAAAACAAAGCCCATTTAGCTTCTATGTACAAAGGAACTTATGCTAAATGAAACGACAGACTCATGCGTGAATACTCACATCATTTGCCCCATGTTGGAAATGGCCAGGGTTGATGGAAGGAAAAATCTGTAAAAATGGAGCGTTTATAGTCAGAGCATAGCGGTTTAAGGCGGGCTCTGTGTCTGTTTGGCGAGGGGCAGAGGAAGCACTTACATGGTTCGGGCGCGTGTGGTGTCCGGACTGGGTTTTCCGGTTTGGCGGTTGATTTTAAGCCTAGTGATCGCTGAAATGAAGCGGAGAGGTGGGTTAGATTCTCCTTCGCTCGTGATCCGTCTCCTAATGGAGTGTGCTAGCGGTGCTGGCGTTTACCTTTTGTTTTCGAATGCACTGAGTAAATCAGGGGTCCACACTGCTCACTCTCTGTCAGGGAATGACAGCGCTCGCATCAACTCGTCGGTGTAGCTCCTCTCGCGTGATGTGGTTAAACACACTTCCTGGTCAAAGGAATTCTGGGGATTGTGGTTTGGAACCACAGTCGTCATGGAAACGAAGTGTTAGACAAATTTCAGTGGGAACGAGATGCAGTTCCAAAGGACTTTGTGCAGCCGACCTGCAGGGCTATCGCGGGGGGGCCGTGAAAGCGCGTGGAATTCAGTGTAGCTGGAGTATTTACAAGCGATAAATCTCCGAGAGTTCGTTTAGTCCATCTATTGCCGTGTTAAACTTCACAATTAAAAGGGCTTCATGGCGCGATAGTTTGGCTTCAATATCGCCGCCTCTAGAGTCTTTTTCGATCTTGGCAATTACTGTCCATTTTAAATCTTCTAACGTATGTCCGTGGTTTTTCCAGTGGTTTACCAGTGGGGCGGTTGTTACATTCCTTTTGATGCGTGATTTGTGTTGTGTAATTCGGCATCTTATCTCCTGGCTCGTTTTTCCGACATACAATTTGTCGCAGGGACATGTTATGCCATAATTACATATCTCGATTTACAATTTGTAAATTTTTCGTGTTTCCAAAATTGATGTTTATGTTGGAACAAATTCCCTTCCTCCGTACTTGCGCAGCAGATGCATGATCCACATTTATGGTGTCCTTGAATTGGTGGCAGTCCTAACATTGTGCCAATTGTTGGTATTTTCTTTGTTATCGCTGCTCGAACCAAATGGTTAGCCACACTTTGGTCTTTTTTAAAAGCAAAAAGAGGTTTCTCTTTCAATGATTCATCAATATTTTCTACTAGGTGCCAGTTCTGTAGAATGCTTTTCTTTAACAAGTTGGAGTTTGGGCAAAACGTGGAAACACAGACTATCCTATTCAGAGTGGGTTTTTCTTTCTTAACTAGAAGAGTGTCTCGCGGTATCCACCAGACTCTCTTCATTGTCCTTTTAAGGAGTTTTTTAGGGTACCCTCTACGAGCTAAGTTGTCTGTCAAGTTGTTGGCATGAAACATGTATTCGTCTTTAAAATGGCAGTTCCTTTTAATCCGAAGGTACTGTCCGAACGGGAGGTTCTCTTTTAGGTTCCGTGGGTGGTTGCTGTTGAAGTGCAACGCCTTATTTCTGTCTGTCTGTTTCTTGAACAGAGTGGTAACCAAACCTTCATCGGTAGGGTAAACCTCGACATCGAGGAATGACATCTTGACTTTAGAGAAGTTCATACTGAACTTTATTTCTTCTGTTCTTGAGTTCAGCCACTCATGAAATTTCTTTAGGTCTTCTTCATTTCCCTTCCAAGTGAGGAAGATGTCGTCTATATAACGACTCCAGCTGGTGATTTTATCAGCAAATGGGTTCGAATGGTACACGAATCTTTCCTCATACAATGACATAAAAAGTACGGCCAATTCGGGAGCAAAGGGACAACCCATTGCTACTCCGCTTGTCTGGTAGAAAAAATCACCATTGAAGTTAAAGTAATTCTTTCTTAGAGCCAGTGCTGCTAACTGTATTATGAAGTCAGTTGGTACTCTAGTGGGTCTGGGTCTTTGATCTAAGTAATGCTGGATGGCATCCAGACCATCACTTTGGGGAATTTGAGTGTACAGTGAACAAACGTCCATAGTCACCAAGAAATCTTGGTTTTGGTCAAAGGAAATGCTAGGAAGTTTGTTTATGAAATCCGTAGTGTCACGGAGGAAGGATTTGACTTCGGACATGAATGGTTTCAAAAAATAGTCGACGTATTTAGACACTGGTTCAAATAATGACTCACAACCGGATATGATGGGCCTTCCTGGTGGGGCGTTTATGTCCTTGTGGATTTTTGGTAAGACATAAAACAGGGGTATTCGTGGACAATTGCATTTTAAGTATTCATACTCTTTCTTGCCAATAATTCCATCGCTTAAACCTTTTTCCAGAATCAGATGGAGTTGCTGTTGTAATTCTGTAGTGGGGTCCTTTTGTATTTTTCTATAGCACCTTGGATTATTAAGCTGGCTCATCACTTCTGTTATATATTTGTCAGTATCCCATACAACAATTGACCCTCCTTTGTCCGCCTGTTTTATAATAACTGACGAGTCTTTTTTGAGATTTTCTAGTGCACTTCTTTCTTCTTTTGAAATGTTGAATTTAGTCCAATTATGTTTACTCTCCATCTTAGTTATAGCCGATAGGATGGTTTTTTCGAAAGTTAAAATTTCTTTCGCAACTTTATTTCCTGGTGGACAGAAAGATGACTTTTTTCTCAGTCCCGTGACTTCTATCTTTGGATTAAACGTTGTTTGGGAGAAGAAAGATTTCAATTTGATTTTCCGACAAAATTCCAGTGCCTCCATTTTCAGTTTTACAAAATTAGTATGGCGCGTAGGGACAAAAGATAGTCCTTTCTCCAAAATACTCACTTCTGCTGTAGTGAGAGTTCTATTTGACAAATTGAAGACCGGAGACACTACCAATTCTTGTAGTTCTGCCTCCGTGTCGACATCTCCCATGGCTGATTGTAACGTGGGCGTGATCGATTTTGTGGTTGGCCTCTTCCTAAAAAAGGCGCCGAGGATGGGCCAGGTTGTTGTGCTCCCCTTTTATTAGGACCTCTTCTTTGATTGTCACTCTCACCCTCACTGCTGCTTGATGCGGATGAGGTGTCTGAGAAGGAAATGAATTTATTGTTAGATCGTCCTTGGTATTCCCCTAAGTATTTCCTTGAGTCAGGTCTAGAGTAAAAATCTGTTTGTAAGTATGGATAAGTCTTTTCCAGATTGAAATTCTTTTTATCCTTTTGAAACTGGTTTTCCTTTTGATTTATCGTGTAGTCCTTAAATTCTGAAATATCCTTTTCCACTAAATTCATTTCCTTCTCAGACACCTCATCCGCATCAAGCAGCAGTGAGGGTGAGAGTGACAATCAAAGAAGAGGTCCTAATAAAAGGGGAGCACAACAACCTGGCCCATCCTCGGCGCCTTTTTTAGGAAGAGGCCAACCACAAAATCGATCACGCCCACGTTACAATCAGCCATGGGAGATGTCGACACGGAGGCAGAACTACAAGAATTGGTAGTGTCTCCGGTCTTCAATTTGTCAAATAGAACTCTCACTACAGCAGAAGTGAGTATTTTGGAGAAAGGACTATCTTTTGTCCCTACGCGCCATACTAATTTTGTAAAACTGAAAATGGAGGCACTGGAATTTTGTCGGAAAATCAAATTGAAATCTTTCTTCTCCCAAACAACGTTTAATCCAACGATAGAAGTCACGGGACTGAGAAAAAAGTCATCTTTCTGTCCACCAGGAAATAAAGTTGCGAAAGAAATTTTAACTTTCGAAAAAACCATCCTATCGGCTATAACTAAGATGGAGAGTAAACATAATTGGACTAAATTCAACATTTCAAAAGAAGAAAGAAGTGCACTAGA
Organism: Lissotriton helveticus; assembly: GCF_964261635.1. Taxonomy (NCBI): domain Eukaryota; kingdom Metazoa; phylum Chordata; class Amphibia; order Caudata; family Salamandridae; genus Lissotriton; species Lissotriton helveticus. The sequence goes on from NC_136057.1 coordinate 826,878,586, forward strand.
AAATCTCAAAAAAGACACGTCAGTTATTATAAAACAGGCGGACAAAGGAGGGTCAATTGTTGTATGGGATACTGACAAATATATAACAGAAGTGATGAGCCAGCTTAATAATCCAAGGTGCTATAGAAAAATACAAAAGGACCCCACTACAGAATTACAACAGCAACTCCATCTGATTCTGGAAAAAGGTTTAAGCGATGGAATTATTGGCAAGAAAGAGTATGAATACTTAAAATGCAATTGTCCACGAATACCCCTGTTTTATGTCTTACCAAAAATCCACAAGGACATAAACGCCCCACCAGGAAGGCCCATCATATCCGGTTGTGAGTCATTATTTGAACCAGTGTCTAAATACGTCGACTATTTTTTGAAACTATTCTTGTCCGAAGTCAAATCCTTCCTCCGTGACACTACGGATTTCATAAACAAACTTCCTAGCATTTCCTTTGACCAAAACCAAGATTTCTTGGTGACTATGGACGTTTGTTCACTGTACACTCAAATTCCCCAAAGTGATGGTCTGGATGCCATCCAGCATTACTTAGATCAAAGACCCAGACCCACTAGAGTACCAACTGACTTCATAATACAGTTAGCAGCACTGGCTCTAAGAAAGAATTACTTTAACTTCAATGGTGATTTTTTCTACCAGACAAGCGGAGTAGCAATGGGTTGTCCCTTTGCTCCCGAATTGGCCGTACTTTTTATGTCATTGTATGAGGAAAGATTCGTGTACCATTCGAACCCATTTGCTGATAAAATCACCAGCTGGAGTCGTTATATAGACGACATCTTCCTCACTTGGAAGGGAAATGAAGAAGACCTAAAGAAATTTCATGAGTGGCTGAACTCAAGAACAGAAGAAATAAAGTTCAGTATGAACTTCTCTAAAGTCAAGATGTCATTCCTCGATGTCGAGGTTTACCCTACCGATGAAGGTTTGGTTACCACTCTGTTCAAGAAACAGACAGACAGAAATAAGGCGTTGCACTTCAACAGCAACCACCCACGGAACCTAAAAGAGAACCTCCCGTTCGGACAGTACCTTCGGATTAAAAGGAACTGCCATTTTAAAGACGAATACATGTTTCATGCCAACAACTTGACAGACAACTTAGCTCGTAGAGGGTACCCTAAAAAACTCCTTAAAAGGACAATGAAGAGAGTCTGGTGGATACCGCGAGACACTCTTCTAGTTAAGAAAGAAAAACCCACTCTGAATAGGATAGTCTGTGTTTCCACGTTTTGCCCAAACTCCAACTTGTTAAAGAAAAGCATTCTACAGAACTGGCACCTAGTAGAAAATATTGATGAATCATTGAAAGAGAAACCTCTTTTTGCTTTTAAAAAAGACCAAAGTGTGGCTAACCATTTGGTTCGAGCAGCGATAACAAAGAAAATACCAACAATTGGCACAATGTTAGGACTGCCACCAATTCAAGGACACCATAAATGTGGATCATGCATCTGCTGCGCAAGTACGGAGGAAGGGAATTTGTTCCAACATAAACATCAATTTTGGAAACACGAAAAATTTACAAATTGTAAATCGAGATATGTTATTTATGGCATAACATGTCCCTGCGACAAATTGTATGTCGGAAAAACGAGCCAGGAGATAAGATGCCGAATTACACAACACAAATCACGCATCAAAAGGAATGTAACAACCGCCCCACTGGTAAACCACTGGAAAAACCACGGACATACGTTAGAAGATTTAAAATGGACAGTAATTGCCAAGATCGAAAAAGACTCTAGAGGCAGCGATATTGAAGCCAAACTATCGCGCCATGAAGCCCTTTTAATTGTGAAGTTTAACACGGCAATAGATGGACTAAACGAACTCTCGGAGATTTATCGCTTGTAAATACTCCAGCTACACTGAATTCCACGCGCTTTCACGGCCCCCCCGCGATAGCCCTGCAGGTCGGCTGCACAAAGTCCTTTGGAACTGCATCTCGTTCCCACTGAAATTTGTCTAACACTTCGTTTCCATGACGACTGTGGTTCCAAACCACAATCCCCAGAATTCCTTTGACCAGGAAGTGTGTTTAACCACATCACGCGAGAGGAGCTACACCGACGAGTTGATGCGAGCGCTGTCATTCCCTGACAGAGAGTGAGCAGTGTGGACCCCTGATTTACTCAGTGCATTCGAAAACAAAAGGTAAACGCCAGCACCACTAGCACACTCCATTAGGAGACGGATCACGAGCGAAGGAGAATCTAACCCACCTCTCCGCTTCATTTCAGCGATCACTAGGCTTAAAATCAACCGCCAAACCGGAAAACCCAGTCCGGACACCACACGCGCCCGAACCATGTAAGTGCTTCCTCTGCCCCTCGCCAAACAGACACAGAGCCCGCCTTAAACCGCTATGCTCTGACTATAAACGCTCCATTTTTACAGATTTTTCCTTCCATCAACCCTGGCCATTTCCAACATGGGGCAAATGATGTGAGTATTCACGCATGAGTCTGTCGTTTCATTTAGCATAAGTTCCTTTGTACATAGAAGCTAAATGGGCTTTGTTTTTGGTTACAGTTTCTTCTAAACGCACGAAAACCGAGCACCCAAGAGGTAGGATAAGCTTCCCCTCCCCCCATCACTGTTGTGTTACAGGCACGGGTTTCCCCAGGCTGATTGGTTTTTGTTCCTTTATTTACAGGCTCTTGGTCCTGATGAGATTTCCCCCCACTAAGGGGACATCGAAACGCGTAGACCCCCCCACTCAGCATTAGGAACATTTTATTGGATCATCAAACATTAAAAACGTCAAATATTTTTCCAATGCTATACCTCTAAAATTATAGGAAATTGTAAATATTTTTGTATAATCTCAGAAAGTTTATGTGTGTATAAATATTTATGTGTCATCCTGTATGAATGTGTGAATGTAAGTTTGTTAATGTTGTAAATAATTGTTAATTCTTCATGTCAAGTTCAGTCTAAATAGTTGTGTTTGTGCAAAAAAAATTGCTCATTTATATGGTTCTTTTGATGCAAAATAAAAAATGTATTGGATTTATTCCGGGTAAAAAATAATCCCTGAGAGTTACTGTTTGGTTTCAGTAAGTCGAGCGATCATTTTTTTGATCCAGTGTTCAAATAGTTTGGCAATATTGGTGCTCGTGTTGGTTTGTTACTATTGATTGTGAGGCTTGTCCTTATTGCCAGTGAGCCCAGACCCTGTCTCGCTGATGACAATCATGTCAGTCAACATTATGCCAGACCGCCCACCCCCTTCAGACTCTGAAGGGGGTGGGTGGTCTGACGTCATGCTGACTGACATGATTGTCAGTTCTCCCGCCTTGGCGTCTTTGAACTTAAGTTCAGAAACGTCGAGGGAGCTGCGGGTGGCTGCAGACAGCTGCGGGCGGGGGGGCTACGCCCCCATGACCCAATGGATGCACCGCGCCTGCTTACCTTGCTGCAGTGGGGTCCCGCGTCTTCTATCCACCTCACTTGTGTCTGACTCCATGGTCGGAACCGGAATCAGGCAGCCGGGCTCCCACCCTTTAGCCAATCACAACGCACTCAGTTAGGGGCTGTAGGGGTGGACATTTACTCTATGCTGGCTGTAATGCAGCCTGCATGGAAAGGAGGAAAGTGCGCAAACAGTCATTGCGCACATGTGTTCTACCACTCCTCCCCCTGCAGCTCTGCCCTGCCCCCTCATTCATTGCTGCAGCAGGAAGACAAAATAAAATGATCATAACATTCCGTTATTATCATTTTATTTTTTTCCTTTCTTTTGCTGCCTTCTTCCTGGCAGTGGGGGACGCTTCTCCGCCTTAGAGGAGTAGTCGCCACTGCAAGTAAAAAGTATGTGGCCTAGTACCACATCAATGTAATATTCAGACTACGTGGGGTCGTTTCTATTGTGCTGTTTCTTTTCATCACCCCCTTCCGTTCACACGAAGTCTGTTGAATTCTCAACAAACTCTGCTGTAGCCCTTGGGTGCCTGTTAGTCTTTTTCCTTTTTTCCTTCTTTTCCTCCCTTTGAGTGGCACTCTCTCTGTCATCACACTTAAGGTGATGTACATATATATAAATACTTATGAATACTCTAGCAGCTCCTTACACCTCCCGTCTGCTCTGCAATCCAGCTGGCGAACTCTGTACCCTTCGACTGCCCCCGTTAGCCACAACTGGCCTAGGAATGACATTGGAGACTCTCCCTAAACTGCCTGACACAAACTTCAATGGCGACTAATTGAACACCAGGCAAAGTCTGGTTGCTGAACCCATGATGTCGTCATCAGCCGGTGTAGGCACTCAGGCAATAATCAATTATGAGGACAAGTTTTACTGTTAAGTACCTCCTTAGAGTACGTACAAAGGAATAACGGAAGAATGCTCAACAGCAGAGTAGACAAATACAATACATGTTTCTAAAGCAATATATTGTGCTTCTGTTTTTCACAATTTAGTTTTCCTTCTTTGCAACTCCTTTCAAACAGTTCTCTCCTAATTTGGCCACACCGAACTGGTGCTGCAGCGGAGCAGACTCATGGGTATATACCAAGCCCATGAATTCAATTCCAGCTGAAGGTCACATGTTCTAAAGAGAGCGGTTTTGGATAAATAGGTTCAAATGATGGCTGCTACGTTAAAGGGCGTTGAGTTAGGTATAAGATGGTTCATTGCAAACCATGAGAACCTAAATAACACTTTTGACATCCCATCATTACATATCCCTAATCTAATGTATCAGTTTTCAAAACCTCATTCTGCAAAACGTTTCTGTGATAATGGTGATCCCACCCTAACCCTAAGTGTTTTAGAGCACCAAGTGAAAGTATTCTTTTCTCAAGCACACTTGCATCGTCTCTGCCACCCAACAGTCTACCCAGTGGCACAATCACGGGTGGCTTTTCTTATTTCATACCTGGGCGCTGATGCTGGTGCTGACGGTTCACCCTGGCTGGGGCCCTTAGTGTGCAATACCGATCCAATGTCAAATATTTCACTCTGCTATCAGGGCATGCACAGTCAAGTGAAGGATGTCTTACTTTTAGATCAATCCCAGCAATACAGCTGATGAACCTGGTTGACCGGACCTTATGCCGACTCCCTCAACTTTCTGTTCTGTGGAAGCGATCAGGAGAGGCACAATACCAACTCCCCTCTTTGTGCTGGTTTGCAGAAAGACTGGTCGACTGAAATGGAGATTGTTGTATAAATTAAGGAAATAGGGGGCCTCAAGGCCCTGCGACTAAGCAGTAGCGTGAGAAACAGAGACGAAACAACCAATATTTCTGTTTTCTGAAAGAAATCGTAATTCCCGAAGGATTATCTATTCCAACCCAAGTTCAAACTCGAAGTTTAAGGAAAATACAGAGCTTGAAGCAGAATGGAGGCCTTGGGTTGGACATAACTCCTCCTGATTCTCCTTTCACCCTAGTGAACACTACATTAGATTGTATAGTGCACTTGACCCATATTCTTCCCATTAATGAATCGCATAATTGGCAGGTTGTTGTCATGGTTGATTCAGGGGCCACTAGGAACTTTGCTAACAATGACAATGCTCCGGCTTCAGCCAAAAATAGGCGAAGTCAAAACTAAATTTAAACCAATCAATACAGTAGATGGTACACCTCAGTCCAAGCAATTGGTCACAAGGTAGCCAGTCAATACTTGAAATGCAACAAACAATAGAGCTATCACCAAGAAAAGATATAATTCAATAGTAGTGAAACAGATGTGGCTTGACCACCACTCTGAAAATTTGACAGGCAGAGATTCTTGATTCCTGGGCAGATGTCCCCTGTAGTCATTTACATACGTTAATCAAGATAGAAAAAAGTACCTATGTGACTAGCCAGCCAAATACCTGGCAATTTGATTCATTGCACCATCGAAATCCCCTGCTGCTCCCTCTCTATTCATTTTGTATGGGGAATTACAGGATTCCATTGACTATTGTTCCCTAAATAAATCTACGGTATGAATGAGCTTGATACCAACGTTATTGGACCAGTCATCATCTTTATATACAGTGAAGTGGCCTGCAAGGTACACAACATCATGTGCACATACTAAAATGGGCAGAGTGGAAGAAGACTTTCCACACTCAATCTGGCTTATAGGATATTCAAATTCAAAATCTTTATTTAGATATAAAACAAATATCTTTAAAAGCAGCTTACAAGTTCACGTTATCTACAGACCTAAAAATAAGGACAATAGAAACAATCGATTAAACAGCCATAATATAAATAGTCATCTTACACAACCTATGCCTCCAAATTACATGCCTTTTTAAAAGAGAGGTAAAAACACAAGAGGAACGAGAAGAACATGGAAGATTAAAACATAATGTGCAAATGTCTTGGCCCCTTTTGTGTTACTCCCATTAACTACAATTTCATACATTAAAAACAAACCATATTCTGGGGGTACTGTGCATGTTCTTTTTGTTGCAGACTACCTAGCGGTTTGGATTATGTTATAAAGTGCATTATGTGATTAAAAAGATAGGGGAGAAGTGGTAGCAGACCGCTTTTGCTTAAAATTACGGTACACTTGCTGAATAAAGTTTGTCAGTCTTATGTTTAAGTCTGTGTTTTCAGGGCTCAGAGCCACAATGATGGCTTGCCTACAAGTCCGAACACCCAACCTATTCCATTCGGCCCTGAGCTTGCGCCTACGTTAAAGGTTGAAAGCCGAGCAGATGCAAACCACATGCAGCAGCGTTTCTGCTGCTTTGCCGCACCCTCTACATGTTGTGTCCGGCACCGTGCGTCGCCAAGGGGGTAGGTTTTGTAAAAATCGCCAGTCACCCCTTCTAATAGATATAAGGCTGCGTTTTAGATACAGTGAATACGTGCAGGAAAAGTAAGTGGCAGGAGTTAACCGACTATAGGAATTAACAACTGCCCAGGAGTGACTGCGTTTTCAGAAGAGTGCTTTATCTATGATGAGTGATCTCATTCTCACACATTTTTTGATTGCGATTTTAAATGCGGACTGACTAGGGTTGAGGGCCCAGAGGTCGGTTACTGACATTTGTTGGATGTAGTCCCTGAAAAGGCAACCAAATGTTCCTCCTGGTTTTTTTTCGATAATTTCTTGCCAGACTAGAGAGTCTAATGTGCCTGAGTCGGCCTGTCTTAGTTTGTGACAAAGGTTAACGTATACATCGATACTGGAAGCTTCATAATTTGGTAACCCCATCTCTAATCTTATCTGTGCTGGGGATGCGGAACTTGGCAGCTGGAGAACCTTTTTATAAATTTTGTTCGTATGCTGGTTTAAAGCGGTGTTCAATTTGCCCTTGAATATCCCTATGCCGTACGATAAAGTAGGGCCGATTTTTGCTCTCAGGACTTCCAGAAGGGGCGAAAGAGTTGGACCTGAGAGATTTTTCGAGAGCTTGGTTAGTGACACTGCAAGTGTCGTGGCTTTAACTGAAATCTCATTACGCTGTTTTATAAGGTTACCCCTAGAGTCCAGATGGACACCTAGATATTTGTACGACTGACCTATGGCGAGGCTTGTGTTGTTAAATGACCATCCGCCACCGGCATATCGTTTCTTCCCAAACGGGACAACTTGGGTTTTCTTTAAGTTGACTTCTAGTTGGTTCATGGTCGTGTATTGAAACAGTGTATCAAGAAGCCTTTGCTGCCCGACCCTGGTGAAGCTAAACAGAACCAGATCGTCGGCATATAGAAGATTACTTAATGCCGTGCTTCCTACCTTTGGCGGGTGACTATTTATGTCGTCCAAGGTCCTCGATAGGTCTGCTATGAACAAATTAAAGAGAAGAGGGGCCAGCACACATCCCTGCTTAACACCTCTAGTTGTCATGATTTTTCGCGAGAGACGCGTGCCGGACCCTAACTTCACCCGAACCCAGGTGCGTGAATGCAGTTGGATGATTGCGTCCAGTAATTTGTCAGGAATTCCCCACTTCCTCAGCTTTACCCGTAGAGCCGCCCTGGGGACCCTATCAAATGCAGCTTTGAAGTCGACAAAGCAGCAGAACACTAACCTAGAAGTTAAAAGGGCTTTGTCGACAATGGTTGACACTGCTAGTAGGTTGGTCATGGTCCCTGAGTTGGCAGCAAACCCTGTTTGGTTCATCGGTATCCGATTATGATCCTTTGCCCATTACCTCAGGTCCTCCAGGAGGAGCCCTGCGTAATGTTTGGCCTCGATATCCAAAAGGGCAATGAGTCTGTAGTTGTTGGGGGCAACACGTGATCCTGATTTATAAATAGGGTGAATTATTGCACCCCACCATGAGTCTGGAATTGTTGCAGTTCTCAGTGCATAGTTGAAGAGATTTGTTAGCATTCCTGACCAGAAAGCTATATCAGATTTGAACAGGCTCTGTGGGAGACCATTAGGACCGGGTGCTCCATCTTGTCTTGCTTTTGTCACTGCTGTAATGACCCTGTCTTGGGACACCTGATGATCCTCGTTGATCAAATGTGACAACTCAGTGGGTGTGCTCCGTTTGATGCAGGGGCCGATCTCCGTCTCACTTTGCAGTCCGCATCTTGTGGGTCCTGGATGTTCTTGTGACCTGAAATGGTCATTTAGGTATGTTGCCCATTCTGCTTCTTGGATATTTGCTGATCCGAAGCTTGAGGAACTCGGGTTTGAATGATTAATAAGGGCCCAGAATTTCCTTGAGTTTTTACTCTTACTCTCCCAAACCAATTTGCACCAAAATTGGTTTTCATGGATCTGTTTGTCTTTGATGATCGCCAGCCTGAATAACGTTTGGGCTGTTTGGTAAGTATTTAGATGTTCGCTATTCCCCGGAAATTTTGAGAGTAACCGCAATGCATTGTTTCTAGCTTTCTTAAGTGATTTTGTTTGTAGAGAGACTGCGAACTTGCGAGTCTGAGTTAGACTTTGGGCCTGCCTTTTTGCTGGAAAACAACTGGTCAGGTGGGAACAGAGCGTCGTCCAAGTCGCAATCGGGGAGGCATCTTGATTGATTCTGCCTTTTATAAAGTCCATGCATACATGCTGAATGTTCGAGCTGATGTCATCGCTCCACGTGAGATGCTTTAGATTTTCCGTGTATATACTCTGACAGGTTAGGGGTGCTGGTTTGTGAGTCCCTGGCTTTGTGTTAAAGGAAATAACCTGGGGCCTATGGTCACTTTCAGTTCGTGGATGGATACAGAAGCTGGCCAGATAGTGGAGTAGGTCTGAGTTACAGATGGTATAATCCAGGTAGGAGTGTTTGCTACCATTTGACCAAGACCAATTTGGTGGAGTGTCACCTGCAGACCTACCATTCATTACCAGGCAACATGCGCTATTGAATCTCATCACGCAGAGCTCACCCAGTTGGCTATGGGCTTGGTTAGGCGGTTTGGTTTGTGTCACGGCCTCGGTGATGCTAAACAAGAAGGGCACTTCAGTGTCTGCTGTTTTTCCCTGGAATAGGTTGGTATTAAAGTCCCCCGTGATGATGCAATCTGAGTTTGGGTGATCTGCAGCTATGTCGTTCATAATTTCTGTTAGACGGGCCAGATGGTCTTTTTTGGTACATGTACTGGGGTTAATGTACACGTTTAAAAGGAAAAGTGAACGCTGTTTACGCCACGGGTTAATTTTGACCCCAAGTAGCCAGTCTTCTTTGATGAGTAGTTGTTTGATTGAACCTTTTAAGTTGTTAGATAAATATATTGACAGGCTACCTTTAGAATGACCGTAGCGGCTATCCCTGAGGTCTGGTTTCCAGAATTCAGTGTACCCTATGATGAGGCGTCCATCTGTTGCCCAGGTTTCCTGCAGAGCTATTGCTGCATGCTCGCATAGAAAAGAGAGAGTGTCGCGATTCGCAGTTTTTTGGTGAAGGCCGCTGATGTTCCAGGAACACATTAAGAAGGTGGGATGTCCTTGGTAATTAGCTGCAATTATGTGTGAGGCAGCTAGGGGGATTGACTTTCCCAAGGGTTTGTGATTAGAGACCGAGAGCTCTGCCTCAAGAGGTCATTCTAAGCTTTTGGTTGACAAGATCGCTGGGAGCCACCCCCAGCCTAGACTTGAGTCGGCGTTGAAGACCTCTGTTGGGGAGGTTTTATGATGATCTTCAGGTCCAGATGCATTTTTTAGGATCGAGTATGGTCTGGAGGAGGCCGCCGGTCTGATGGTTGCAGCTTTTCAAGATGGTGTCGGTTGGGTTAACAGGGAAGTAGGGTAGCCTGGGGTGAAATATGGATACACTCTAATGCCCTAGTACCGCAAGGTAGCCTTATGATCCAAAAAAGCTCCTGCCCAGCTGGCCGACTTGAATGACACCAGGGTTACCTCAGATGGTTGCTTGCCGCTGGGAGGGAGGAACTCAATAGATTCAATGTCGTTCGAAGCCAACCCTGCAAGCCCCGAGATGCCATCCACTAATTTTATTATGTTCGATCTATTGAGGATGTCTTGCCGACCCTTTGATTTGTATTCAGGTGCCAGTAAGATATGATAATATTGCGAGTCGTTTTTGTTCTCGTAATCGGGTAAAATAAGGGTCAACTTATTCGTTTTGTTGGATAACGGGCCTGCATCAGGTTCCTGCTTCTGTTGCGTCGGGCAGTGGGGAGCCTTCAACATCGGTTGACTATGACTAGACAGGGTTACTTGTTTGTTGTAAATTGTTTTTATGAGGTTCGTTCTTGATGTAACGTTGTCCACTCGGCGTGGGGTTGGGGCCGGCACTGGGTTAAGTTTTCCTAGTGTCATCGTAGACCCAGATAGGCTTGCCTCGTTAGTTTTTGTCCTTGGGTTTTCTGTGGCTCTGCTGGGCTCATCTGTTGCTGTTTCCGCAGTTATCTCGCTAGAATCAGGGGCACTCATCAAGGGTGGTTGGATGGTGGTTGCAGATGATTCGTCATTGAAGTTTGCTAAAGGTGATGGTGCTCCGGTCTCACTTAAAGGTTTTTTGTTAGCTGCTTTCACAAAAAGAGGGAAGAGTTCTGGGTGAACTGCATTTACATTCGCCCTTATTTAATTTCTATTTTTGCGCTGGCGTTTGCGCTCTCTCTTGCTGCAAGGCGGAGGGTGGGCTGGCAGCACTTCCAATGTTGGGGGAGCCAGAGGCACTAAGCTAGCCATTGGCTCTAACGCTAGATGATCCGTGCTAATTGTGCGCCCACTTAGAGCCCCGCCGTTTTCAGTCATCACTTCGGTCGAAACAGAGCCTGTCAGCGTTGTTTGAGGTTGGCCGGAGTTCGACTGCCCGTTTGGCTGGATTGGGCAGGGAGCTGTTCCTCCGCTAGACTTGATCCCTTCTTTCGTGATGGTCCACGGTTTAACAGGGTCTTGAGTCAGGGCTGACTTGTTTTGCCGTTGCGGACATGGGGTTATGGGTGGATTACCTCCCTTCAGCAACTTGACTTCCTTTATGACGCTGGATAAAAAATCTGGGAGCGAGGAAAGAGAGTCAATGATTGGGGAGCAGCAACAAACCGACTGTACGAGCTTTGTGGAGGCTTGCGCTCCTAGTATTAAGTTGTTCAATTTGTCGAGTTTGCTATCGATCCCTGACGTGAATAGCGCTAGGGTGTTTAGGAGGTCGACCTGTGCCTCCAGTTTGTCCGAATGATAATTGAATGCATTGACTGTTTGTTGGAATGTCTGAAGAAGTTGTGGCCAAACACTAGTTGCTGTAAGCTCTTCTTTATTGGGCTTTGTGTTTGGCGTGTGTTTAGGGGAATTTTGAGTGTTTTTGAAGAAGAATGACAGATCCGCTAAGAGCTGGTCATTTGGATCAGATGGTTTGAACTGTTTTTGAGGTGATGCCGATGTTACTGCAGGTGGTGAAAATAGAATGTGCTGGGGACTTTGCGCAACTAGAAACTCATTCGGTGTGCTTATGGTTTGAGGTGAGTTGGACGACTGACTAGTATTTTTGCGCATGTGAGTATTTTGCACATGGATTTGCACAAGGGTTAATTGACATGGAGGAACCGTTATAGGATCCTTTGGCGCAACCAAGTTTTGTTGGGAGGGTGTTGCTTGAGTTCCTGGTAACTGTGTTGAGTCTAAGGAAAAACATGGTTTGAGCGATGGGCCCACCGACAGGGTTTGCAGTGGGCATGCTGCATCTTTGTCCGCTATTGTGGGTGGGGGTAGCTGGCCCCGTTGCAGGTGGACTTGGTGGTTAGCTGGAGGATTTTGATTAAAGCTTGCATCCTCCAGCCAATCCTTGGACTGATCGTTGAGTGTTTATCCGAAGATATAATCTCCCGGGGGTTGAGCCGTCTTTTTGGTTTCAATTGACCACTGTTGTGGAAATAACGGTTGTCGAGGGAGCGTACTTATTTCTGCCGATTGGTCCGAGGCTCTAGGCCTTGTTGCCTCTGGGGGCTGCGACTGTAAAAGAGAATCAGTCGTGGTTGGAGTTTTTTAAAAATAATCCAGCAAGCTTGAAGGCTTTAGGGCTTTTGGCATATCCGTAATGTTGCCTTTGTGAATGGGATTACCATAGAAGATCGGCGGGGATTTTGCCACAATTGCTATTTCTTGGCAGGCCCGGGAGGGTTTATGGCTGCCCAAGTGGGGCTCCTCTTCAGAAGCGAGCTGTTTTGACTTCCTCCGTTTAGGTGCCGCTGTGGTCTTTCTTACTTTCCCAGATCTCATAGTTACAATTGTTGGATTAGAGCTGATGCAACGCCCTCTTCCGGTGCGGAGCTCTACCGGAGCAAGTAGAGGTCTAGGGGGGGTTGCAGAGGCCTGAAGGCTCCGATGGTTCTACAGTGACTCTCCCGGGACGATTTGTAGACTTGAATCTCCAATGGCTCAGCTGGCTCTGATGGGTCCAAAGACACCAGACACTCTAGGGAATCTGGGGACTCTACCAGTGCTGACAGCTCTGACCGACTCTAACAGGTCAGTATTGAACCGGTCTTTTGTGCTCCGCGCTGTCCCAGGATTTTAGCTTGTCTTGTCTCTGGAGAGCTGCGAGGAACTGTCAGATTGATTGGTAACTGGCTTTGGCACTTCTGTGGGCATGCACCGTAGCTTTATCAGTGTGCCTCAGTGTGCCTTGGTGATCGCCAATGCCGTAACAGATGGCACCCCCCCGCTGTTTTGTTTCCACCTGCCCAAACCGCCAACCCGCAGCAGCCCGCGCACGCTGCACCCCTCGAGCCTAGACTGGAGGTCAAGACAAAATGTCGAGAAGAGAGCCACACCGATGGTGGTGCGGGATGACAGGAGTGGCTCAACCAGAATGGGCCAAGGGGACAGCAAGGCAGTCCGTCGCTGGGCTGGTTCAGGGCAGGTTCAGGGGGGGGGAGGCGGGGGAGCAGCCCCAGAGCTAGAAAAAAGCAGCCGAGTGCTCCGCACGGCCGACCGGCTAGGCTGGCAGGCAAAGGCAGCAAGAGGGTGGACGCAGACCAGTGCAAGTGGGAGCTACCTGCGGGGCCCTTGAGAGCAGCACCGGAGAAACCAGGAAATGTGGGGGGAGGAAGTTCACAGCATGCGGCACCATACGACAGCGTGTGGAACAGGGGGGGTGGGAGAGCGGGGGGCGAAGACCGTTCTCACCCGACCGAATGCCCTACCCTGCCCACAAACTGCGGGGGGGGCAGCAGACGGCCCTCACGCCTCCCCACCCCTCACTCCCTCACATGGATTTAATTGCCGACTAGCCGACTTACCGGTACACAATCGCTCCTGGATCCTGGTCTCAATCCCTGATGCCGATAGTGCACCGAGGCACTCCGAGGCACTCCGCGGCAGAAACCTTTCGCGGCTCCGCGGCTCCCGGCTCCCGGACACAGCAGCTCACACACCTTGCCACTCGACCAGTGTCCAACCCCGCCCACCTCGCCTCTCCACGCCTCGCCTGACGACGCGTCCGAACAGACGGCTGAAGTTTCCGTTAGTGGGGCGCGGCTCAACTGCCATGCACTTTGTCATTAAATACCATATAGGATATTGTGTTGTGCCTTCTGGGCTGTGTAATGTGCAGTCCACAAAAGGTGATGGGAGCATGCTTGCAATACGTTTAACCACTGGGAATCACTCGGGTTAGCAATGCAACCAATCAGAACAGTCCAGCCCAAACTGCTAAGCCAGGTCCTCTCTGAACCGGAACATAAGCAACCCAAGACTGGTTTTGTCCTGATTGGGCCTCTTCAGTTAGGTGTAGCTTGGTTCCAGTGGCACAGTGAGCAAGGAACCCATGTCTGGGCATATGATTTGTCACTTAGGGCATTAGGGCATTACATCGAACACACAAAAGGTGAAGGAAGGATTCTTGAAATAAGTCTGAGTTGGCAATGTGAGCAAAAGAACGGTGGGTCGGTAGCGACACCGAGCCAGAAGCGTTAACAAACTCTCTGGAGTGTGGAGGGGGACCGAGCTTCAGGGGAGCCCGCTCAGCAGAGTACCCTGGTACGAGAGCTCCTGAGTGAGGACAGACAGGGCCCTTCCATGTAACTTGCAAGGTGGACCTCAAGTTTCGTTATGCCAGTGCCATGAGCAATTGCTAGTGGTTACACAAATAGCAAGAATTCTTCCCATCAACTTTTGTGCACTTGATGTGGTATTTCTATAGTCTGAATATAGCTAAAGGTATCCTGATTTATTCATTCTCAGAGGCAGAGAAGGTACAACATGTTAAGCTGATCCTCGTCACTCTACAAAAGGGGTCTTCAACCTTTTTTGTAACATGAGCTACTTATATTCAAAGAAAATCATTCCAAGCTACTAATATTATCAGTGTTGTAATACTGACAACCCCAGACTCAATTACATTAATGGCCACCAGAGGCAAGATTGCCATCAGTAATTGCCTTCGAATTTCATGCAGAGTTACTAGCAGTAATGTAAAGAGGCTTTGTCAATGTGTAATGCCTTTATATGGATAATACATAGCCTTAAATGCCCTAAAATCCAAGGTAGTATTATTAGTAAAACATCTCCCCAATCCCCAATGCCCAATGACTTATCAATCAAATATCAGCTTTAGATATATTTTGGAAAATCAGCCATTTGTTTCCAAAAATCATCTTATGAGTTGTAAAAAATTCAAGCTTTTCATTTTTTGTACACATATAATAATTCAGGCAAGCTTCTAATTTAGTATGCTGAGCTGTGCACGGAAGCGCTACTTACAGGAAGCTGGAGAGACACCAGTAGCTCACACACTACTAGCTGGATAAGCCTGCGGCACAAACTAAGCAAGTACATGTTTCAGATTCAAGATATGCCATTTTCGGCTCTTATGAACGTGGCTGGTCTTCAAATAGCTTAAATGAATGTGCGGGCAGTGGTGGATTGGACATTCTCAGCTGTTTGTAAGGTATCCAGTGAAGGATTTTATCATCAATCAGCATTTATAGAGTGCAGCAATGTCACCCCTAAGGGTATCTGGGCGCTGAGGGTGCCTCGTCTCGGTCGAAAAAGCTAGGTCTTGAGTTTCTTTCTGAAGACCGCCAGGGAAGGTGCTGTTCGGGGGTGGAGGGGCAGGTTGTTCTTGATCTTGGTGGCGATGTAGGAGGAGGGGCTACCCAGGCAGCAGGGGGTATGTGTGAGTGCGAGTGAGGCAGAGCTCAATTGACTGATGGGCAGGTTTAAGTTTAGTCAGTAATAGATGTAGGATGGTCCATGGTCATGCAGAGCTTTGTAGGCATGTGTGAGGTTCTTGAATTGGCATCTCTTCTAAATGGAGAGCCAGTGGAGGTTTCTGAGGTGTGGTGTGATGTTGGATCATTTGGAGAGGTCCAAGATGAGTTTGGCTGTGGTGTTCTGTATGGTCTGGAGTCTTCTGAGGAGCTGGATGGAAATTACGGCACACAGAGCATTCCTGTAGTCTTTCTGGTGTTGCTTGGGATCCATCTGAAGATTCAATGGAGTATGTGAATGGTGTGGAAGCGGGAGGTTGTGACTGTGTTTATTTGTCATTTGATGCCCAGTTGGCCATCAAGGATGATGCTGAGGTTGCATGCATGGTCAGTAAATGTGGGTGTGGGTGCTAGTTCTGCTGGCCACCAGCTGTGGTCCCATACAGTGTCACGACTGGTAATGTTCTTTCCAGTTCGGGCGTGTTGGAGAGGTTCTCGATTTCAGTTCTTGAGGGTACTGGTCTGTCTGAGGTAAGGACAACCCTTTCTGGTAGCCACAGTGCTGCCGACAATAAAAAAAGCAAACACAAGAAGATGATGGACAGAGTGCAGGAATTTTTCAGACATTCTAACCCAGTCACAGATCTGGGTTGAATCCATCATCGTTCTTTAGCTCACTTCACTACCCCAGTTCATACCCAGCCATATGCAAATCAATCTTGACCCTGAGCCTCATAGGGACGGTCCAGCCTGAACTGCCAAGCCAGGTCTTCCCTGGACCAGAAACAAGCATCCTTGGACCCGTTTCAGAGTAACACCACTCATCAGAGAGGCTAGCTTGAATCCAGCGGCAAAGTGAGCAAGGGACCCACATCTGGGCATACTCTGCCAACTTAGGGCGAACAAAGCAAACACAAGGAGATAATGGACAGAGCGCTGAAACTTTTCAGTCACTCACCCCAGTCACAGATCTGGGTTGAAACCATCATCATTCTTGACCCTGTGCCTCATGGGAACAGTCCAGCCCGAACTCCACAAGCCAGGTCTTCCCGGTATCTGAAAGAAGCATCCTGGGACTGGTTTCGGGGTAACAGACGAGGGTCCCGTACTCTCCATGCCACTGGAGTCAAGCTATCCTGGCTGATGAGGGAAAAAACCCAAAACCGGTCCTCGGATGCCTGTTTACAGTCCAGGGAGGACCTGGCCTGGCAGTTCGGGCTGGATTGTTCCCATTGCGCACAGGGTCGAGACTGATTT
Source organism: Lissotriton helveticus (assembly GCF_964261635.1). Lineage (NCBI taxonomy): Eukaryota > Metazoa > Chordata > Amphibia > Caudata > Salamandridae > Lissotriton > Lissotriton helveticus. The sequence continues at coordinate 826,895,390 of NC_136057.1, forward strand.
GCATATGGCCGGGTTCAAACTGGAATGGCATGAGGAGTAAAAAATTATGGATTTAGGACCTTTGTACTGGGGTGAATGTATGACATTGTTCTGCTTTCTGTCCATCAATTGTTCTTTTTGCATTTGTCACCCCGACTGGGATGGGCATGCCTAGACATGCGTACCGTGCTCTCCATGCCACTGGAGTCAAGCTATCCTGGCTGATGAGGGGTGAAACCCCAAAACCGGTCCTAGGATGCTTGTTTCCAGTCCAGGAAGGACCTGGCCTGGCAGTTCGGGCTGGAATGTTCCCATTGTGTGCTGGGTCAAGACTGATTTGCATATGGCTGGGTTCAAACTGGAATGGCATGGGTAGCAACAAAAACGATGGATTTAGGCCTAAATCTCTATACTGGGGTAAACGTATGGCATTGTTCTGCATTCTGTCCATCAATTGGTCTTTTTGCATTTGTCACTCCGAGTGGGAAGGGTCTGTCCAGACGTGGGACTGTTTTCATTACCGGGGGCCAGCAATATCGGCCCCCTGTAACAAAATCAGCCGAAGCCGGCCCTAGCAAACATCTCAGCCACACACACCCTCTCCCCAGGGGGTCTGGCCGAGCAGTTTGCTAGGGCCGGTTTCAGTTCCCAGCCCTGAACGCAAGGAAATGAAGGATTCAGTGCCTTAAATACACATAGTGGATAGGTAAATGTGCCTTCAAGGGATTTGCTAAATATACACAGTTGGATAATTTCATATCTTAGTCAAATGCAGAAATAGTGATTTATCTGCCTAATATGCTATTCAACAATGATTTGAAAACAAATTCCTTTGGATTATAAGAATCAATTTTCGCATAAAAATAACTTATAATAATAAGCAGCAAAGACACGGATATGTCTTAAAAAATATAGTAAATTTTATCTTGTAAATTCATAAAGGGTACTCAGAATAATACAGACATTGAAATCAGAAGGCGGCTGTTATAGTGACTAAACCTTCACAATTCCAACTCTAGACACTTTCTCAAAATCTAAATACAAACAAATTCAAAACAGAAAAGTGTCTTTGTCGACGTTTCGGTCTCTCAGGCTTGCGTTGAGAGACCATCCTCAGGACTATGACGTATTGCAAACATTTGACCCCTACTGAAGTACGGAATAAAACATTTATATTACCATACATTTTATTCACCGAAGTACTATATATACATTAGTGCACCCGTGTCTATATAAAACACATTCTGAACAAACACATTTATTAAACGCTGTACATTTGCCTTATCATGATCTAAACTTACACGTGAACCTGAAACAAAATTTAAAAATTGCTGCTAAACCAAATGATTGCTAATACCAGTGGGTTATCATCAAACTATCTTTATATATACAGTCTTAAATTACTGCAGTTACTACTCTCGTATTTAATGAACTGCATCAGCATTACCACATATTTTACTCGTAGGGATTCATTTTTCTTGTTAGGTCCAAAAACCTGAGACCATACCGTTTGCAAATTATTATTTACCACCTTGTGTCATATACTTGATGGCCAACCACAGTTATTTGTAACTTGATTAAGTTAAAAAAATTGGGAAGCGTTCTACTCATCTATGTGCAATGGGTCCCTGATAACCAGCATCTCTACGTCAATTAGTTTCTAATATTTCGATATTTATTAATGTATGGGAGGACACTCAATTATATAGCTCATGATTACAATTACTGTCATAAAGGTATATCAAACACTGATGCTTGATCGTAGTTCTATTTTGACACATATATATTGAGCCTTATTCTACATATTGACTGAGAGAATTATGCATACAATGGTGTCATCAAATAACGATCTTGACAATAGTAATTGTAAAACTTTTGTGGGTCCAATAATTGTGATACATTGACATAGTTCATATATATCAAACATAGGAGAATGTCAAATAACTTACAAATTTAATACAGTTGTTAACATAAGTATTGTCATATTTAGTATACATAGTATTTATTACAAAAACCATTTAGTGTATTGGACATAATCATGATTATATTCAATCTACGTATATATAATGTATACAGTTGCATTGCTAAGTATATACAAATTACATATTCATTGATCTTTTCCTTGCCATATAGTCAAGTTATCTCTATCATTATCATACAATCGATATATATTGGATCCATTGCACAGATATTCAAAGTCTCAATATGTAACAAAATGTCACAAAGCCTAAGAATTATACAACACTACGAGAGCAATCAAAAAGTATTAATGACTCATACATATCCAATCTAGGATAACCCATACAGTTGTGGCTGGGAAACAGAGTGTGCACACCTGTCTTATTGTGTACTAAGCTTTAGAATCATTGCATACACGCTAGTGTTTGCCATTCTGTTGCACTATTCAGCCCTCGATTGATCAAATCAGTGAGGCAAATCCATTTGCCTTCTCTGAGTGTCAGTATCTTATCGACATTATTTTGTCTTTTTGTCAGCGTGATGACCTCTATAACCCACCACCGCATGTCCTTATCCGTATGTCCCAAACGTTGATAATATTCAACTAAGGGCGCATTCTCTTTATGACATCGCATACGTGACTGGTGTTGTAGGATTCGGTTTTTTCACTGGTTGTACCGCCTTACCAATATAGTGTAAGCCACAAGGGCATTGTATACAGTACACTATGTTGGGTGTATTACAATTTGAGAACGTTTTTAAGGTAATCATGGTATCATTGATCTTACAAGTCTTGACCGTTTGTGTCGTGTTGCATGCCAGACACATATTACATTTGTGGTGTCCTATCAAAGGGACTATTTGCCTCATGTTGTCTACTGTGTTCTTTATGTTATCCTCATAGGCATGTACAAGCCTATCTTGTAGGTTAGTACCTCTTTTGAAAGAGAATAGTGGCTTCTCAGCAAATTCTGTGAGACCTTTTAATAAGGTCCAATGCTTGTTAATATTCTTTTTAATGGCATTGGTATGTGTGCCAAAAGTGGATACACAGACCAATTGTTGCTTGGTTGAGCGATCTTTTGACTTAAGCATGGCCTCACGGTCGTTGCACCAAGCCCGCTTCATTGATCTTGGGATAGCCGCGTAACTTTAGTTTGTCTTTCACTTTTTTAGCCTCTGTAAAATAATCATCTTTAAAGGTACAATTCCTACGCAAGTGGGTGATGGCTCTCATAGTTCAAAAGGGTATTCCTTGATGTTGGCTTAGTAAATAGTGTAGTATACAGATGATTAGAGACATCGTTTTTGATTGTGATGTCTAGAAAATTCATCTCATGCCTATCATGTTCAATAGTAAATTGTAGATGTGGGCTTCTGGCATTAAGCCACAAATGAAAAGCCTTCAGTTCTTCTTGCGTGCCATGCCAAACCATGAAAACTTCATCTATATATCTTAGCCAGTTCTTAATGTTGGCAAAATATGGATTAGATGTCTGAAAGATGTGCTCATTTTCAAACACAGATACATAGATGTTCGCAATGTCTGGAGCATCAATTGCCCCCATTGATACTCCTTTCAATTGTTGGAAAAAAGTATTTTGAAAGAGGAAAAAGTTTTCACAGAGAGAGATACGTACACTTCATGAGGTCTCGGTCTTGTTTCTAAAAGATTGTGTAATATCTCAAGAACCTCTTGCTGTGGGATGTATGTGTATAAACTCTCTATGTCCATAGAGACAAGAAATTCTTCTTCCGCATCAAATTCAAAATTTTCAACTACATTAACCGCATGCACGCTGCGGCGATTTTCGCGCTACGTGGCTTTTTTCAAAAAGCCGCGTTAGATGACGAGCTCAGCTCGTCATCAGCGTGCGAGCAGCGCAACTGATGACGAGCTGAGCTCGTCATCAGCGCCGAAGGGGTTAATGACTGCCATGGTATCTCTAATGTAAGATGGTTTATTAATTGCAAACGGTCTTATGAAATGGTCTGCATATTGTGCAAGGGGTCTCAAGATGGAATTACACCCAGATACTATGTGCCGACCAGGTGGATTTATTGGGTCCTTGTGTACCTTTGGCAGTATATAAATAGCTGTAACCGTCGGTGCTTTATTGAGAAGGAACGCAGCTTCTTTTTCATTAAGCCAACCACCATCAAAGCCTGATTTACTTAGCTTTGAAATCTCTATTGTCAGTCTATGTGTGGGGTTGATGGTGAGTTGCTTATAATGGACTTTATTTGAGAGTTGTCTAAGTAACTCTTGATTGTAATTCTCTCTGTCCCATAGCACTATTCCACCCCCTTTGTCTGCAGGTTTTATCAGAGCATTTGGGAGCGATTGTAGATTTTGTAATGCTTGTTGTTGGTCTCTTGGGAAGTTGGATCTGAACTTCATTCTTCCTCTAAAGAGGTTGTCAATCTCTGTTAACGTGGCATTTTCAAATGTAACAATTTCTTTCCGAATCATGGAATTGATCGGATAAAAGGTAGAAGGCAGGAAGTGATGTAACAGGAAATAAGCAGTTGCCATCTTGGATAGGGAAGAGGAAATGTAAGGAATAGGAAATGTTGCCATCTTGGAAAGGGTAAAACAAAGAACCTTCCCAAGGCCCTCTGTAAAACAGGACTGAGGATTCATGGGAAGAAGAAGTAACAAGATGTCACCAGGAGAAAATACTGGAAGACGCAGTGAAATGTGCAAAAAAAGGTGAGTGAAAATAAGCCCCATAGAAGTACTGGAAGCTGCAGCTCCAAAATTGGAGCAGCGGTGTTCCTACTGCGTATCAATGAGCATTAACAGGCCGCTGCGTGGTGCTGCAGCATGCCTGACTAGATATAAGAGTCACAGAGTGCATCTGCAATGCTGAAACAGCGGGCAGCCGTGCAGCACCGCGATGCGCCCGAGAAGAAGGCGGCACTGCGGCACTCTGGCCCGCGATGATGAAGCGCCCAATGCCACGGGCTGAGCCATGGCTGGAGGCGCAACATACACGGTGTTCTTCCCGATGATCAGCCCTCTGTTAATTACTACTACTGCTCCATCAAAATCTTTCTCTGATTGAGACTTCACCATTACCAAACTGTTACAGAAAAAGGACCCCTTTTCCTGGTCTTCAGATGCCGACATGTCTTTCTCAAACTTACCCTGGACACAGCGGTGCTGCCTTGGTTTGGTGAGGGGGGATAATCTGTTTGGATATGGATTCATTCCGGTGTGTGACTCGGGATGGACTGCAATTGTTTGTTTATTTGTCATTATGAAATGATCATTAAATCTGGTTATGAAAAAAAAGCATTCACCTGAGCCACAGTTTTGACTCATCAAAATGGCCTTAGACCCTCTGTAATAAAAAGTGATGCTTTACAAATAGCTCATGGGGCTATTTTGTCACAGAGACAGAGTGGAAAATTGCATGCCTGTAACAGTATAGGGGATGACGGCAACATTTTAACAGGGTTTTAAATTGTACTTTTATTAACTACCAACTAGCAAGTATATTTATTTTTCACAAATAATACCAATATTGCCTTTACACTGGACACATCTTTCTTTTTCTTCATTTCCACTCATTTCTGGGGCTCTTTCCGCGCGTTCATGCGGTGAGCAACCGAGAATTTCCTCAACATATCTAGAGAAAAGAAACAGGAAAGAGTTACTATGAGAGGGATTGTTTTAGCATTCTGTGTGATTCCTAATATTTTCTTTCTTCTAATAACTCAAATCGTTCAAGTTGGCTCTGTGCTTAATGTTTAATTTCCTCGTATTTCTGATATTTTCTGACTTCACAACAGCGTTGCCCATCCTTTAAATTTACGGTCAATTACAACATCTCCCTTATTCTTAAACAAAAATATATTTCCTTATTCGTGGGTTCTAACACCCTTTAGCACATTTCATTATTTTCTCATCGTAGTGGCAAAATTTCCCCTGTATCTTATAATCTTGATTTTGGATTTATAAACAGATATTCATATATATATATACACATATATCTAGATATAGAGAGAGATATAGATATTTTTAGACTTATCTTATTTTTCCTCCACTGTGCTGTTCTACCTTACTTAGCACAGGTCCTCCTTGGGCTCTGGTATTGACTGCAGTGTTTTTCCCAGCTGACAGGATTGAAGGAAACCATCAGTCCTCTTCCTCGACATCTCTACCCTAGCTGTCGACCCAATGGGTTTTCTACCTGTTCTGGGCTGGTGTAGGCAGTCCTCCTCCTCGGCTTTGCAGCATCTCTCACTGATTCAACCATTTTCTTTGTCATTCTCTCTGATGTCAGTAGAGCCATCCTCTTCCTCATCATCTGGGTCTCTCCTGGTCCTGGACCTGAGCGGTGGCCTCTGACTGTAGTTCAAGGTGGTGAGCCTTTTAAGGGTCAGAATCCTACTTCTTCATCTGAGGCGGTGTGTTCCACTTTTAGTAACCACTGGAGCCCGTACCTTCCTGTTTTGGGTCTGGAAGGAGTTGAAGCTTCTCCCAGCTAGTACATGTGCAACTAACTGCCTAATTTGTCCATAGAAAAGGGTATGTGAGTTACACTGCTGTGTGTAACATTGTATTTATGTCATAAAAATTAACAGCATTAAGTAAAATTCACCACAGCCATTCGAGAGCCTTTTAACAAATGATAACCTTAATTATTAGGATCCCATGAAACAGGTGGTTACTCACAACTGCAACTTTCAATTTTTGGATTTGGCTGGAGTCTTGAGCCCCACCTACCTCCAAAGTATTTTAGAGTTTGAGTTTTTTTAATATAATATCGTTTCTATTTTTCTGACTAGAATAAACAACGAGCATGCTGATGCGCTGTCTCTTTGCAAAAGCACTGCTGTTGACCTCAGTTCAATTAAGCCATCTCTTATCATCCTCACTCACCAGATAGCAGGGACGGTGAAAAAGCGAATCTCGTTAGAAGCTGTTTGTACTAGCCTCTCACTTTCTGAACTCCTGTCATCAGAAGCAGTACAACCTCATATAATGATTTTGCAAGGATTTCCTTTTTTCACCACTGTAAAAAATTGGATTATTATTTGGGAGGTACAACTGCCCACATCAAGGATTAAGCACAAATCTTGTCAGAGTGAACCCTCAAAGTCATTAAAATAATCTAAGCTCAACCCCCTGGTAGCTATGGAACAGAGCAGATCGGCTTCGCTAAGGTTGATGTGTAAGGAATGTATTTATGCAATTCCAAAACACTAATAAAGTCAATAAAACAAGCAATAAAAGTCCCAAATTGAATTTGGAAAACAAAATAAAACGTAATAGAGAAAATGTCACAAAAACAATAAAAATCGAATAAGAGGAAACCGAGATAGGAATTTTTAGAGTTTTAAGTAGACATGGCACCAAAAGGTACAAAAAACCAATGATAGTCTATGGAAGCAGAAGACAGAAACCTATGCACAATTTGAGACTGATCGCGATGAAGCCCTGATTGAATACAACAAGATGATTGGTCCTGGTGACAGTTTGGAAGTTAAAAGTAAGAAAGGCTTCTAAGCTCTAACGCATGTTTCTGGATAAAAGCCCAGAAATTCCAAACTATCACAGGGCTACACTCCTAAGGCCACCAGAAACTCAGGGAAGGGCACTTAGAGTCACTCAGATTTAAGACAGAGGCCAACAGCAAAGTCCAGTTACCACTGGTCAGCTGGACACTTTAGGGAAAAGACCTCAGGAAGCTTGTTGTATTCCTTACTGTTGGCACACATAACGAAACCTACTTGATCCTGTGAGCCCACTTTTTTTACTAGGTACAAAGGGGAGCACATCAAGTCCTTCACGTCTCAGATGGAGCGAGGCTGTAACAAAAGTCTTTGTATACCCCTTGTGAAGTTAGTTTCTCATAACTATAATATGTATTAATCGAGTGGGTTTGGAACTAACCAACAGAAAAGGAAAACACACACAGAAAAGTACACGTGGGATTCTAATTTGCTTGTGTTGCAAATCGTAATACATTAATCATGTGAATTTGTCATACTAACATAGTGCAATAATGCTTCTGATTTATCAAAGCTATGCATGTATGCTTATTATAAGTATTCATTGTGGCAAAAACGAAGGAGAATGGTACGAAAACAACGCCTCTTTGTGGCTTAAGGCTAGGGAACCACTAACAGGGTAAACTTAGAATGGTGGGAGGTAAACAGAAGGGCTTTACTTCGAAATCTAACGTTTAATTGTGTTTTTTTCTATAATAGTTCCCGTTATGGCCCATGCGGCCTAACTAAACATGGAGGGTTTGCGAGACTCCGAGAAAGTGTAATTCTGCGCATGCGTGACTGTGCTCAAGAGATGTATGAGCAACCTGTGCCTGGGCTACCGATGTCAAGGAAGGTCAGCGTGGCCTTAGAAACAGAATGGTGTCAAAATGTAATGCTCGAGTTGTGAGCCTGGGAAAGTTGACCGAATTGTCGATATAGGGACAGAAATGAAATGTTGCCAACATGAACAATTATGACCGTATGAGAATTAGGGAAGTGACTTTGCAAAATTCGGACAATGAGGATATGAGGTGATCTTTACCACCCCTCAAATGGACCAATGAGGAATGAGTGTGGACCCTAAAGTTTCAAATTTTAGTTAGATAGTTAGGGAAAAATGGTATAAAAGAGGCCGTTTGGAAGAGAGTAAAAACCTTGCTTTTGAATTATTTTCGCACCACGACACTGTCGGACTGATCGATTTTCTGGGTGCAAAGACTTTAAAATTTTCCCGGACTTTAATTATTGATGGGTCGGAGTCCTGATGGGGGGTGAACATCAAGGAAGATAGAGAGGCTGTTTTGGGAACTTTGTTGTTTAATCCTGTTCTTTGCTCTAGGACCAAGAAGATGGGTAATATGTCTTTGAATTTTCTCATTTCTGAACTTTTCTGCTAATAAATGTAAACTAATTGAACTTAATTTATCCTTCTTCTTGAAGTGATCAGAGAAATGCTTAACTAATTTTTCTGAATAAAGATTAAAATTCTAAGAGTAAGGTCATGCTAGAAGACTTAAAGAGAAATAAAAATTAAATAAATGGAGAATTAAGCGGCTCTTGTTGTCATTAACTAACTTTTACTAGCTGATCCATTGGCCAAAACAGTGGGGTGCCTTAAATACTGTTTATGAGTTTTAAATACCATGGTGATATCAATAAAATGCATATGTATATAATGTATAGAATTTAAATTAATAGATGAAGTAGGGTACTCCGCTATCCAGCAGCTCGTCCTTTGACTTCGCTGATCTTGGGAGCAGTGTGATTTGTGTGAATGAGTGACTCGCAGTGCTATGGGCCCCACCGACGAGTGAAGTGTGATAGCTTCTGGGGTTTTCCGTGATGGTTTTGAGGGTTGTTTGAGAGCAGCGCTGGAACACTCCCCTCGGGTCACAGAGAGCAAATTCAGTCCTCTCTGTTGTTGTTTTGCGCGGATCCCCAAAGTGTTCTAGGGATATGCCTTGGGGTGCCAACTAGTGGGTGGGGATGAATCTGTACACTCCCTAACCAATGAGGCAAAAGTTCCTGGAGGCAACCCTACCGGCTTTTTCAGTAGTTCTTGTTTGCCTTACTGCAAACAGGCCCAAAATGCTGTGTCAAGGCATTTTCAAGATGGCGAACATCTTCAGCCACCCTAAACTTGCCCTCCAATGGTTGTGGGCGTGTAGGGAAGTGCACTAAGATAATCACTAGTGTACTCCCATAGCTAACACTAATATCCAGTTTTAAGCAGGCCCTGTACCTACAACAAACTAGGAGACAGAAGTCTAGTAGGACAAAGGCAGGGTCCTACAGCACCCAGGCGACAGACAAACAAGAATTGTCCTGGCATCCTGTTTTCTTTCATCTAAGTGTGCCAAAGTGTTGCATGTGGTTCAAACAAACCTGTCAGGCAGGATTTGACACTTGAGTGCCAACAGTCTGCCCACTGCACCCACCCAGATTCTTCTGCAGAGTTCAGAGGAATCATCCCTGCCCATTCAGGTCAACCTATTGTATAGCTCCTTGGAGAAATGTTACACCCTGTTCACACCTCATTAAGGACTGAAGACAGGCTGGCTGGGATTTAGCAGAGACTAATGTTTGTTATCCTTCTGAAAGCTCTGGAACTTTCTAAAAGAAATTGTTTCCTAATATTTATTTTATAGTGCCACTACAGGTTTTAAACTGCGGTAGCAAGGTTTCACGAGGTAGGCATGTAGCCATGTTTTTGTACTGACACTGTAGTGAACCGCACAATAGGTGCCGCAGTTGACAAGTGCCATTTAACATCCACGCCCAGTGTGCTCTTGGGCGTGGATGTTAATGAAACCGAAATGCTAGCTAAATTCAAAGAGAGGGAGTACCCTGAATTGGTTCTTAATAACGCCAAGGAGGGAGCAAGAGCTATTAACAGGTCAGAGTTGCTACTAACACACACAAGGGAAATCAGCACTAACAGGCTAGTGTTTGTGTCTAAATTTTCCAGTAGGAGTCACCTAATCAAAAAAATTGTCTTAAAAAATTGGCAGATGATTGAAAACAAACCCGATTTTAACGGCATTTTTTCAAAACCTCTGTTTGCTTACCAACGGTCCAAAAATTTGAAAGACATGCTTGAAAGCAGACCTACGGATAAAAATGCCACGTTTACAGGCACGATCCCATGTTTAAACTGCGGACATTGTAACAACATTATACGTCGTAACACTCTCAACCATCCTACCACTGGCAAGTCAATCAAACTTTTCACCAATGCCACCTGCGACACCAAGAATTTAATATATCTTTTGAAATGCCCATGTGGACTTCCCTAAGTTGGCAAAACGGAGAGAAAAATCAAGGTTCATATGACTGAACACAAAAGTACCATCAGAAACAAAATTCTGAAAGCACCGGTAGCCGCACACTTTACTTCCAACAACCACAACATGAGCCAGATAAGATTTATGGTCTTGGAAGTTGTTTCTGCACAACCAGGTATCGACAACAGAAAAAAATATTTACACCGAGAGATGTACTGCATCAAGAAATTGCATTCTTGTAACCTGAAGGGTTTAAGTGAACGGATGGAGTACAGTTGCTTCTTATGACTTTTATGATTCGTGTTTATGCTTTCTTTTGAGCGTGATATACGCAAGATTGTACATGAATGCTTGCATGTAATTGTTCTTAGAACACTACACACACTCAGTGTACACTCAAATTTTTTCTGTGATTTTCACATTTCACATTATTGCATTATTACATTCATTATTTTTATTCAACATCATGCCTTGTGAGCACCTCACTTAGATGGTCGTCTTAGTCCATAGTCCGTTGTTTACCTTGTCATTATTAACGACGTGCACACACCTTCCTAAGATGGCCGCTTTCATTTTCAGTTCTTCGTTTGTTTTGATAATCCACCGGCTTAATACGCATGTGTGGCATTTACTAGCCGTTACACCATTCCCGGAAGAGTCGCTAGGATTCGCGTAACAGCGTTAACCTGCCGTATCCGACTATCGGTAAGAGAATGGGGTGAGACCGATATGGTCCATTTTCAGCACTTTACCATGATCTTTAGAGAGCTCACCCAAACGTATCCGCTGAATATATCTGCTGGGCACTATCACTCTATTTTACAATACCGCTTGTCGAGCACAGCGCGCTTAGACACCAAACCACCTAAAACGTTTGTGGAAGATAATTTAACCCACGAGCACTAGTAGTCATCTCCGTCGGGCACGACCGCATGATTTCTTTTGTCACCGTTTTTGGGACACCGTGTATACACGCTGTTTAATTTCCTTTTAACATTACACTGGACAGCTAAACCACGTTTAAAACTGTTTCCACTGAGTGTAACCGGCATGACAGAATCACATACTCTTCATGTACAATGACATCTTTTCTACCTCCTTATCATCAGTTTATTTGGGGGTTTTTTATAGATTGAATGCATTTCCCCTGTTGAAGGCCAGAGGCCCGAAATTCATAGGGAATAACCTGAATATACCAATTTTGGGAAACTATGATGTGTTCATCAGATGAATATGAAAACGCCGGAAATAGTTCATTGATGTGATGCAACAACAGAAATTAGATAATCACGTTGAGATTAAAACGAAAAAGATATCAAGTGAAATATTGGAGTTGAATGGTTTATTTGGATTACTTACAATTCAGTTGGGATAGACTACTGGAGACGTTTAGTCTCACGAAGGAGTGTGGTTTGGGACACTGTTATTGTTATAACAGTGTTTACAGTTTGGAACAAAGAATTAAGACATACTCCATAGCTAGATGTACGGATAGTTGCTTGGAAATAGGCAGGCTATACTTAACCTTTATAGTAAGCATTGTAAACACAGGTACAAATAGATGCAGATGAATTACATTGAGATTCATGTAATCTTTCATCTGGTTTAGAAAGCCTAGATGGGACAGTAGAGATAAGAAGAGTGTAGTTGTCTTGATGACTGACAATGGGGCCGACCATGTCAAAAGAGCCACTTTCCTACACAACTTATTTTGAGAATTACCTGAATCACCACACATAATCCAATCATTAATTAGCAACAGGGTACTGTATTATTGACCTCTCCATAGTGTCAATATGAATGTTTGACCATGTTCCAAAAGTATGAAGAAGAGATTGCTCAAATGAGGGGTGTTTGGCTCCAGCTGCAACTTCTAAGAATTACATTGAGCCACCAACGCTTCCCACACTCACTGAGGTGACTCCAAAGTATCATCAATATTTAGATATGGTTAGTAAAAAGAAGGCAAAAACACTATCACCTCATTGCACCTTCGATTTGAAACCAGGAGCAGCTGTACTATGCACTCAAATCTATTCATTAACAGAGCTAGAGATGGAGTATCTGCACCATTATCTGGATGAATAGTTGACAAATGCATTTATTCACCCATCACAATCACCTACCTTTTCTTTGTGGCCTGGAGGAGTGGTGAGTTACACACCTGCATAACTTTTAGAGCCTTGAAAAAAATTAAACTTGGGCTCTTTAATGTCAAGTCATGCCATTATTATTGTGCAACTCACATGCTGCATTTCAATATTTCATTAATAAGATCCTTTGTAAGTACATTTATATTGATATCTTTATCTTTTCTGATAATCAACAAGATCATATCCATCATGTTCAATTGGTATTAGAGACTGAGAAAGAACCAGTAGTATGCCAAAGCAGAGAATGTGTTCCCTTGTGCTACAGTGGAATTTTAAAGTTCCAACAAGGTTTACAAATGGACAACAATAAAAGTAAGGTTTTCCTGGATTCACATGCTGAAGCTGTATTATTAATACTTCTAGTTTTTCTTTCTTCCTTTGATGTTATGGTCATGGCCTGATTGTGATGGACTAACCCTTCAAATGGATACCTACTCCTATATGTCAAACTCCTGTTTGCTGTAAACTTATATGACCTATGCTACCTTAAAAAATGTAATGAACATTTTTTTAAAGTTTATCGTGGATTGACTAATTCTTAAAAGTGTGCAAGATATTCAGTGTGTCTTACAATTTACAAATTTCTACCACCGGACTGCTAAAGGAAAAGATTCAGTTCCAATGGTCTGGCGAAGCAGACAAAGACTTTCAGACACTTAAGAAGCATTTCGCCACGGAAAGGCATGCGGTCTTCACTTTGAGGGCCCCCTGCGGGCCTCCGGAGTGAAGGAGAGATGGGGGTGCACACGGAGGGTACCTATGGTACCCCCCTGCATTTGCATAAACAAAGCGGCAGGCACCGCGCGGTGCCTGAAGCTTTGTGTATGCAAATGCGTACAAGCATTTTTAGGATTGTGGTGGGCGGTGCTGAGTGCATGGCCCGCCACAATGTTAAAAATACAGGATGCGCCCGCCACAGTGGCGGGCGCATCCTAATACCCCCCACGGGACCCCCGCCCTTATGGCGGGCGGTCCCTCCACACAACAGGATGACGGGCAGACAAAGTCCACCCGTCATCCTAATGGGCCCCTTAGCCTTTGATAATGGAGGCATTATAGAATTATTAAAAGAAAACTTGACTTCTGAATTAATTGCTTAATGGGTGACAACAATGAGCACAGAACATCCAAAGATGGTTTATTGTGGTACCTTTACCTCCCTATTATTAAATCACAAGTACTTGATGACACCCATGATTCCTCTTTTTCTGGTCATTTTGGTATCACTAAGACTCAGTAACTAATTAAAAGACATTTCAGGTAGGAAAGGTAAGGTAGCACAACAATACACCAATATGTGTCTACTTATGACAACTGTATCAAGACAGAAAAATGATAGAATGAAGTCAATGGATTATTTACATCCACTTTCTAATATGCTATACTGTATCAGTAGATTTCATAGATGAACTAGCCTCTGACAATACTATTCGTTCTATTATGTTTGTGGGGGACTTATTCACAAAAACTGCATATTTTATACCAGTCAGAGGCAATCTTGTAACAGGAGAAACTGATGAGTTGTTTCTAGAAAATATTGTTTGCCTCCACGGAATTCCATCAGTATTAATTTCAGATTGAGAATCTCAGTTCATATCACAATTTTGGGAGACATTTTGCAATACTTTAGGAATTTTACTGTCTTCTCCATTCCATTCATGGATGGCCAAATCAAAATATAGAAGCTCATCGATGATGTAATCTGCAAGAACAGACATCTTGGGTTTAACATCTATGGTTGGCAGAATTTTGTCATAATATTTTTGTTCAGCTTCAATTAATCTAGTCCATTTTTTGTCATCCAAGGTATTGTTCTGAAGTTCTCTTAGATATCGATCAAGTAGTAACATTTGTGCCATATATAAAGGAACATTTACATTTAATTTCTTATCTAGATAACTAACTAAGACAGCATTATTGAAAGCCAAAGAACTGTACAAGAAATATGCAGACAAACATAGCTGTAACGCTCCAATTTAGCAGCCTAGGATTTCAGGCAGGCTCTCCACTAAACATTCAAATTGAAACAAACATTTCAACCCTGTTTTATTGGTCCATTTTCTATCTCAAAAGTACATTCTGATCAAGAAGTTAAGAGCATTTTAGATTTCTGTCTACCTCGAGTTATACGACTATAGAGGATTGGAAGGGGGTTGGCCAACAAAAAAGATCTTGGGAAGCAACTACACATATTTATGCACCTAGAATAGTAAAGAATATCCGGGATTCCTAACCAAACAAGCCAGCAGAGTGACTGTGCTGTGGGGTGAGGGGGTTGTGGAGGAGGGTAAGCTGTTGTGCTCTTATAAAATTAACTCAGTATGCATTACTTGTGATTAATATTGGAGAAAATTTGTCATGGGGGCCAATCAAGGTAGATGGACATAGGCATTTGGTGCATTCACGGTTTCTTACATTTAGTCAGTCAGAACATTTATATCTTGAATATTGATTTCACAGATTTAATATCAAATGCAGATTTAAGTAATGTTCTGTACTTTTAAGATGGAAGCCAACACAGTGAGTGACTTGTGTATCTTTCCCAGACCTAAATAGTGTTCACATAGTGAGTCACATTCCAAACTAGAACAAACGTGAACTAGAATGTGACGTCCGTCTAGAACTTTAGTATACCAAGGTGTTTATCCCAGAGAACCTTGCTGCTCAATGGCCACTTTATGTCAACTCTGTCTGCTTGAAGACTGAAAGTGTGCTACAGTTATCTCTCGAAAATCTTCTTTGCGGTATCATGTACATTTCTTCATTGGAAGATCATGAACACCGTCCACTCCATATCCCCGGAAGACCCCTGCCCACACCACATCTTTAACAAAGCCAGCAGCACCATGGCACCCCACCTCCGGAAAACCATCAACATCTCCTTCGAGACAGCGACCTTCCTGGAGAGCTGGAAGCACGCTGAGATCAATGCCTTACTTAAGAAACCCAAGGCAGACCCCAAGGACCTAAAAAAATTCCGACCCATCTCACTGCTCCCGTTCCCGGCGAAGGTCATCGAAAAGGCCATCAACAAAAAACTGACCAGCTTCCTCGAAAAGAACAACATCTTGGATCCGTCCCAGTCCGTGTTCCGCAGCAACCACAGGACCGAAACTGCCCTCATTGCCACCACCGACTACATCAGGATCCTGCTTGACAATGGAGAAACCGCAGCCCTCATTCTCCTGGACCTATCAGCCACCTTCGACACGGTCTGCCACCGCACACAAAGAGCACGCCTCCACGACGCCGGAATCCAAGAAAAGGCACTGGACTGGACCACCTCCTTCCTCTCTGGCAGAACTCAGAGCATCAGCCTCCCCCTTCCGCTCCGAAGCCACCAAAATCATCTGCGGCGTACCCCAAGGTTCATCCCTTAGCCCCACGTTGTTCAATGTTTACATGGCTCTGTTCGCCCACGTCGCCCGTCGGAACAACCTCAACATCATCACCTATGCTGACGACACCCAGCTGATCCTCTCCCTCACCAATGACCCCCACACCGGCAAAACCAACCTCCACGAAGGAATAAAGGCCGTCGCCGACTGGATGAGAAACAGCCGACTGAAGATGAACTCGGACAAGACGGAGGTCCTCATCCTCAGTCCCACCCCCTCGGCCTGGGACGACTCCTGGTGGCCGACTGCACTAGTAGCACCTCCTATACCTACCAACCCCACACACAACTTAGGGGTCATCCTCAACTCCACCCTCTCTATGGCGAAACTGGTCAACGTCGTCTCCTCCTCCTGCTTCAACACCCTCCGCATGCTTCGCAGGATCTTCAAGTGGATCCCCACCGAAACTAGAAGGACGGTCACCCAGGCCCTCGTCAGCAGCAGACTGGACTACGGCAACACACTCTAAGCAGGAGCCCCGGCCAAACCCCTGAAATGGCTCCAATGCATCCAGAACGCCTCCGCACGCCTAATCCTCGACATCCCCCACCGCAGCCACATCACACCCCACCTGAGAGACCTGCACTGACTCCCTAGCAACAAGAGGATAACCTTCAAGCTCCTCACCCACGCACACAAGGCACTCCACAACACCGGACCAGCATACCTCAACAGCCGACTCAGCCTCTACACCCCAACCCGCCAGCTCCGCTCTGCAGATCGCGCCCTCGCCACCGTCCCCAGCATCCGAAGAGCGACCACCGTCAGCAGATTTTTCTCCCACCTCGCCGCCAAGAAGTAGAACGCCCTCCCCATCCGCCTACGGCAGACCGAAGAACTCCTAACCTTCAGGAAACTCCTCAAGACCTAGCTCTTCGAACAGTAGCAGTGCTCCTCCCCCCCCTCGCGCCTTGAGACCCTCATAGGTATGTAGTGCGCTGAACAAATGCTATGATTTATTGATTGATTGATTGAACCTAAGAATTGTGAAACCACATTGGAAGAAATCAAATGATGGAAAAACATTTTTAAGAAAATAAAAATACATAGAAAATTATAGGAAACATTTCAATGAAAACATTATGTCAAGGAAAAAAAATAAACTAAATTAAACTGTGGAGTTTAGGGGTATAGAGGAGTTTTTAAGTTCAGTGGTGGGTAATGTTGAGGGGTGATGAGGGGATTTTCGGGGTCAGGGATGGATGGAGTTCAGGCATTGAAAGAGATTTTAAGGGTTCGGGGAAGGGTGGAATTTAGAGGTTGTGGTGGATTTTAGGGAACAGGAATAGGTTAAGTTTAGGGCAATGAGGGGTGTTCATGGTTCACTAATGAGTGGAGATTAGATGTGGAGGGGTTTTTTAAAAGTTCAGGTCTGGGTGTAGTGTAGGTGTGTTGAGGGCTTTTGCCCACATTGGCGGAACTTAGGGTGGAGCTTAAGAGTAAGGAATGTGTGTAATGTAGGTATGGTGAGGTATTTTTAAGGGGCAGGGATAGATGATTTTAAGGGTTGACAAGAAACTAAGGATTGATGGTGTTTGGGGTGGTGAGGGATCACCACCCCACCACCCCTTGCCAATGAAAAGGATATAAATCAGAAAGAATGTACCCTTTAGTAAAGCAATGAAAGTAAGACCTGCAACCATTTCATTTACACCTTACAAAATGAATTTTAGATCTGTCAGTCTTGAGTGGTTTCCTCCCAAACTTATTGTCTTTACCCTCTACTTTGCAGAATGTGTTTTTATTGGCTCTAGGACTCTGTGCACTTTACCACTACTTACCAGTGGAAAAGTGCTTGAGCTCGCTCCTTTATGCATGGTGAAATTGGCTTAGCCCTGATTGGCCTATTTCATTCGCTTATAAGTCCCTTGCAGAATGGTATACCACATACAAGGGCCTATAATTTAAATGTTAGTAGTGGGCCTGCAGCGCCTATTGAGCCACACACTTAAGTAATCCCTTAGAACACGTCCCAGGCATTGAAGCTTGAATACAGTTTAAACTACCAATTTGACTCGACAATATAACACCTTGCCAAAATTTAAACACCCCCTTTATTGCATATATGTCACTCCTAAGGTAGGCCGTAGGCAGGCAGCCCATGGGGAAGGGTACATTGTAATTAAAAGGTTATACATGTACTTTTATTATTTAAACCCCTTTTTAGTGGTAAAGTCGTATTTTTGAAAGTTGTCATTTTCCATCTCCAAATATTTGGTGTCTTCAGCCTGTTACTGGGCTACATGACTGGATGTAGTTGGCAGCTGGACTTCATTTATTCCTCCAAGGAGGTACTAGCAGTGCCTGGATGGGCCATCAACTAGCAGGGTTGGGTTGGTGAGGGAACTGGACACAGCCCCACTTGCAACTGAATAAGCTATGCTCTGCCTTCACACAAATGCCTTGTCACACTTGTATTGTTCATGCAGCCAGCTTGGAACCAGGGTAGGGGAAGCAGGAAACGTCAAGCACTTCAAAGGAATGCTCTTGAAATTTCTCCTGGTATAAATATAGGACACTTAGACCTGCTCTTCAGTTCACTTTCTGCACCTGCAGAAGGACTCTAAGAGAACTGCCTGCTGCTGTGGCTGCTATGTACTCCACAAGTCTGCTTTTCTACACCTGGAAGGACTGCTTTGTTGCCTAGAATCAATATTGAACCCTCAGTGGCCTGCCCTGCTGCTTGAGCCCTGTACCACTGCTTGAATCCAGGACTTCCAGAGCTCCAACCATCTTGACTCCACACCTGGACCTAGCCTGAGTGAGCTCTAACTCCCTAAGTGGTGCTTTTCCAGTCCTGGACCCTTTGTGATGGTGATAAATGTGGGCCGATAGCCAAAAGTCAAAACTTGGGACTTATTATTTTTTTGGCTATTGACTGCTCTGAGAACCGAGAGAAGACCGGGACCAACTTATTTATCTGTCCGCCAAAGGTGCATCGCCAGTCGGACTATCTTCACGGAAGCTCCTGCTATCCAGCAAATCCTGTTCAGCGGTCCTTTGCCAAGGGGGTATCCGGCAATGTGTAACTCTAGTCAACTACAACCTCCAACTTTGTCCCACTGGAGATTTTTGACTTCCAAAAAAGTGACAGAGTATGAACAAAGACATCTTCACTGTGACTTCATCCAGCGGCTCTCCGACGATGATGCTTCCTCCTCGGACACCAACTACCATGTGTGCCACTAAACTTTACCTTTACATTTTTCTTCAAATTTCTTCTAAGTCCAAAGGTAAGTTCCAATCTGGGCCAAATCCACTTCTTGGTTCAACTTTGGCCCAGTCTTACGTGACTAGATGTGCTCGGTTTGAGCTTCGATATTTTAGTTGCTAGCTTTTACCTTACACTTTAAAAAAATCATAACTCCAGTTCTACTAATTGATTTTATGTCCTTTTGGTGTCCATCAATTTATTAAAATGTTCTCTATTTTTCGAAATTGGTGAGGGAATTTTCTTGTGTTGGGTTTTCACTTTATTACTGTTTGTGTGCTCAATAAATACTTTACATACTGCCTCTAAGCCTGACTGCTTTTGTACCAAGCTACCAGAGGATTAAGCACAGGTAATTTATTGACTTTTGTGTAGCACCCTGACGGGTACTGTGGCTGTTGCTTGTACATGGGTCATCCCCCATTCAAATAACAATCCAATTTCTCACCATAAGCATGCAAAACCCTATTTCACAAAAAAGACATTCTGTGAATTGGTTTCTATGAAATGGTAACTGTAACTCATCCTGCAAATTTTCATTAAACAGTTTAGGTGGAATGGTTTCTCTGTAATAGTATTCCACAAAATTGTTTTGCCATGAAATCACATACAACCGGATTGGCACAGGCATGCATTGTCCCAAGAAGAAAACACGTTGATGGTAGTATGGCCAACTTGTCTGCAACACACCTTGAAGGTCCCTCAAGAAGGAAAACAAAGTCTAAAGGCACCAAAACAGGCAACTCAAGTGGTCTGCAAGTATGCTGTCTACAAGCCAATCATAGATAGCCCACATTAAGAGCAGATGAAGCCAAGGCACATATCCATTTATTCACAACTGTAACTTCTAGGATTTTTGTTCTCTTGACAATTCACATAAGTCTTGGTAACTGTACAGTTCATCCTAATAAGTATAGATTGGTTGCCCAAAGGTAAACAGCAGCAATCACTGACAAATGGTTCCCACCTAATCTCTAGCTGGAAGACTTGGTAGCTCCCAGAGCAACCTAGTGACCCTTTGTCTCCAATCCTTCCAGAGTGATTGCCCATCCTGCAACACAGGCATCTGTAATTGTAACCTTTGGAGATGGGCCATTTAACCGCATCCACACAGGTTTCCTATCTGCAAATGCCAGTGCAGATGATGAGATATGGAGTTAGTTATTGGAACAGAATAGAAATAATCCCTAGAGAGTGGGCACAGGTGGATCAGAAAGTGTAAAACAAGGGGCTTGAAATGATACCTCATCCATGGAAACCAGTATAAAACAGGCTACCATGTGACGTTGGATCACAGCCACAACCTCACTTGAAGTCCCAGACACAAAGAGAAAACGCAGTGTGTAAGGGTTGGGAAAGTACAAATATCAATCAGAAGTCTTGAAAATGAATGTCCAGAAGTGAAAAAACGGGACATAAATTAGTTTTCCCCCCTATGATCAACCAATAACAATCTCCAAGAACAGCACAAACTACTGTCATGTCCCCGACTGACCAGCTGATAAAAAGAGTGTGAGTTAGACAGTCATCTGCATGCAGAATCCCAAAGAGTGGAGTGCACCAGCAGGAAGGAGGGTGAGGGGTCTCAAACTTATCAAAAACCCTCCCCAGTGAATAGCCCCAAAGGTCTGAATACTAGGCATTTACAACACAATTTCAGGAAGGAGCTCTTTAGTTGTTCGTTACAGCAAATATTATGGTATTTTTTTAATACATAATGTCTTTATAATAATTTCACAGTAACATAAGTACTGCCTGATTATCCTATAACTGGACAGTTTTTACATCAATCCATCCATAGCTCATGTAAAAGATATTCTATCTGAAAACATCACTTACAGAGTCAAAATTGGCCTTAGAAAATGTCCTACTTTTGAAGCAATAATTTCAACCAAGGGCATTTTCAAAATCACCCCACTTTCCAGCACATTAACATGTTCCACGAAAGAATAACATTTTCACTCGAATCTTGAGTGCTGCTATCTCCTTGTCATATGTAAATAACAAAACAATGAATCACAACCATTCACTTCTAGGGAAACATTACATGGGCATATGTTAGCTCGTCCAAAGCTGCACTACTCAAGTACAAAGGAGATCCTTTCTGAAAACTGTAATAGTACTTCCAACTTCAAAGGCAGATTATCATGGTTGTTTTGGTATAACATACTTCAGTCAACAATTTTAAAGTTATAGTACACCGTCGTTGGTTTCTGTGCCTATCTAAATTTGCAACCTTTCGCTTGATATTGCATAGTAGACTTCAGAATTGAATATGTTATTATTTGGATTTACTGTAGAGGTTAACAGTTGTTTTCCTTTATGTACCTCAAAATTATATACTGAGATTGTGAAACAACAACTTTGGGCTGCTCATCTTTTATTGACAACTTGTAGTCGTGGCTGTAAACACACATTTTTAAATTAACGATTATCGCCTGGTTTTACAAAATAACTGTATTTTTTGTTCTACACTGTAGAACAAACACAAAGAATACGAACAACTGTAGTAGGTGACACAGGGTTTTTCGTCAACTTCAGTAGTTGTAATTTATAAAACAAACACAAAGGGCCCGATTCACAAAGAAATTCTCAAATGTATACCTGTTGATTCACGGATAACATTTCTGATAAAATTATGAGTTTTTGCATTTCTCAAAGGAAACCAAGCGTTCACAGTTGGTTTATAGGAGTACACACAAGTAGATTATTTAAACAGGCATAATTGTACATAGTGCACTATTTTGAATTTCGAAAATTATAATTTTGGCCTTTTTACAGGGAAAATATGTATCCCTATACAGAAACACCTTCCTTTGAACGTTCACCAATTTTGAGATTGTTATTTGCCCACTGCCATCCTGGAAACAGGTCTACTACTTCTAGTATCAGATGTAATGGAAACAGGTCTACTACTTCCAGTATCAGATGTAAATATCAGGTTATTTCCTGAAAGGTAAATGGGCTGAGAAAATACAATGTAGGTGAATACCCACTAACTCAAAGCTTTGTGGGTCTGCACAGACTTCGTCAGGTATCCGCAAATTAGCATGACAATTCCCATACTTTACTCCCACAGAATATTATATCACGCCGATATAGTATTTTGTGTGTGTGAATGGATTTACGAGTGTAAATTCAAATTCTGTAAATACAAACACTGAATTTGCACTTATGAAGCAAGTCATTTGAAGACAGTGTAGTTGAACTTACGTTTGCAAACAGCTTTGTGAATCGGGCACACAATAGCACAAATAAATCATTGTTATTTATATGACAAAAAACTATCGAAAACTGGAATATGTTGTTCTCTTAATAAAGGACTAAGAGTTTATTTCAGTTTGCATGACTATATTCCATACAGATTTCCTCTTCCCAAATAATTCATTTCCTAATTGAATACTGTGCATTTTTATTGTGCTTTGTAACTGAAATGACAATTAAAAATGGGTAACCAGTATATATGTAGGTGTAAGTAATAATCCCGGTATTCTCTTGAGGGTTTATGGAGGTTTTTCAACAAAAAACTGAAAAGCAACTTTAGGCACGTGAATATGTACAAAATACATACAAAGAAAAATAGATAACGACTTAACATTTTATAAAATCAACCAAATGTTCTTGACCTTGCACCCACAAAAAAGGTCCCAAAGTCATTCTCTTTGAAATGAAGTGACACTTGCGTATAGCTTTTTACATATTTGGACTACTGAACGTTCAAGATTTTTTTAATCTACTTTAAATACCAGCATTCAGAGCTATTCTATTACATGCCAGAAACGTGAAGCCGATGCCTACACCTGGTATCGGTATTCTGCCAAGTAATCTTTCAACCTCACAGGTAAAGGCAGTTCGCAGATCTTTTGAGTACATTTGTTGACAGTTATCCTGCATAAATGTTGCAGAGTTGGACTAGAATTATAAAGAGGCTTGGTCAACCATAGATGCACTGTTCTGTTTGAAAGATTTTCAACTTCCATTCGGTTATTTTCTGACACACCAAAATAATATTCAACTAGTTGAACGACGCTGTCAAACTGTTTGAGTCTGGAACGGATGCAGATCATAGAATCCAATCGGAATTTGCCTTCCTTGTATTCTATTCGCAGATTGGTTGGTCCCGCTGATGTTTTAACAGATATTGTAAGAAGATACTCTTCATGAGAGCTATCTCTCAATAAGAAGGTCCCTTCCGGAGCATCCTGTAAACGCTCTTTGGCTTCCGCGACAGTCATATTGCCCCAGTACCATCCTATTGAATAGAAGTGGGGAAGAAGAACAAATATGGACTCTCATTAAAATAATATAACCACGTTACAGATGGAGTAGAGTCAAACAAACGTTCACAAAAATGATATTTTATAAGGTCATCTTCAAACACTGGGTACGATTCGAGACTATGAAATGCAGACAACTATGACAGTTGTTCTCTAACTCCTGGGAATTATCATGTATTGCATTTTCCTTTCGTTTCTGGACATTTATTTGATGCTTCCTAATCTGTTATATTACTTGGCAATTTAAAAGTAGTTTATGTTTGTTTTTTAGAAGTATTACCACTGGTTCATTTCATTTACTACTATTTTAGTTGACCGTTGATATATTTTCTGCACTAAAACATCATCTACATGTAAACTGTGCATTTAAAGCCCCTCGTGAAAATTTCAAGCCACAAGTTACAGGTGCTTTCCACTGGATCAAGTAACTGGCTTAGAAATTTCGGACATCTGTAAAAGTGCTACACATTTCTAGATAAATGGTGGAAATTGTTATTGGTGTCTAGTGGTGTTTAAAAGTTTCAATCTAAATTGTATGTAACCAGTACATTTCCCATTTTATATTTCCACTGGATATACTTATCTAAAGAGCACTAGGGTGAATCTAGCAAAATAGCAAAATGTGATTAATGACAAGTTAAACATGGCCTGGGACATAAAAACATCAAATCAAAGTTGGAAAGTGAACATTACGTCAAATAAACATGAAAGTTGGTGGTGAAGGCAACATACACCAATGGAAATGGGCAAACACCCACACGGCATGATCACATACATTCATTTAGACAGGTAGCACCCGATTTCCAAATACTTTCAAGATATTCTGATAAAATGCAATTACATATAATGAATCTAAATTGGATCTCATGTACACTGTCAGTGGTTAATCTGAAAATCTGGATGGCATGGGCTCAGCCATCATCACCATAAATGAAACACTCCTTATCTAGACAAACATAGCAATCAAAAAAAGAAAAAGTCTTGCTTCACGCAGTGACATCTGGATTACTACCCCACAGATATACTGCCTGAAGTACAGAAAATAAGTCATGCTAAAAGCATGCTTACTGGAACGACCCACCCAGAATGAAATGCCTGAAAAACAACCTACAAAGAAACCGAACTTCTCAGTACTGACAAATTTGCTAAGTAAAGCATTTATTCATTCACTCTTCTTTATAACTTTCTGATCAAATCATTTCCCTTAGGATCGTTGTCCTCCCAGCATTTTTCCATCTGCATCAGATCTAAACATAGCACCTCCTTTCCAAACATGTAATATCACAGTCTCCTAGGGGCAACTTAATTTTTTCGAGAAAAAGGGCCTTGACTCATCTAAAAAGACCAATACTGACCCTGTGATTTATTTTTCAACTTTTGGCTAATTTATCTCCATTTGCTGTACTCAGCGACATCCACCTTGATTAACTCCTCAACTGAAGCTTTTGACAAGTGTCCCACACTATCCACACTGAAAGACTGCGGTAGTTTGGGTTGAGCAAACATAATTCCATTACCTCAATTGATCAGGAAGCATGACTTTCATTTTGAACCTATGCCAATGATAACCCATTGATATTTGACATCTTACTGCACTTTAATCCTCCATTTGGAAGTCATTACATCATCTTAAAATTAACTTCAATAAAATGTAGATCCTGGTATTTGTAAATAAATGCTGGAGGCTACTTTCTCACAGCCTCACCCCCAAACCCCCCACCCGCAGCACACCCCCGCACTCAAGACCCAGTTGTTTCGGTCCGCAACTTGGGCATTATCTTTTATTCTCAGACTTCATTTTCAGTTCAAATAACCAAATTAACAGCCTCGTGCTATCTATTCTTCATTTTAATTCGTCCTCTCCTCCCTCTATCTTCTATGAAAACAATTTTCAATATTTAGTCTATTCAAAAATTGACACTAGCAATATGGTCTTCTATGATCTCCCAAAGTACATGAACGTATATAGCTTATTCAAAATCTTGCATCCCATACCTAGGTCTTCCAAGCTGTGAAAGAATTTCTAAACATCTTCAAGAGCTGTACTGTGTTCCTGTTATTGAACACATTCAGTTCAAATCCCTTTGTATTGTTTACAATTGTATTTAGATTTCAAGTCCTGTCTTTTTTGCATCTTGCTTTCAGAAACAGATTCCAGTCAGTAATTTTGCTCTTTCTCCAATTGTTTTCTGGTTTATCCCACACTAAATGCTGCACTTTCCGTTACCTTTCTGCTAAATAAATAACTTGCCCAAACCTATTCGGCTTATTCCATAACGTTTTATAAATTTCCATTCATTCAAGACAAGAGAAGTACATTTTAGGAAAATAAGTAATAAGAACATGGAATCTAAATGAAATAACCGCAGCGTTACAATTACTGTACAATAAAGAACACAGAGGTTCCATTCCCCGAATGCCAACATGTACATAAAAGTCCCAAACCAACTGCTATCTGGAGGGGGACGTCGCCCAGTGCCTGATTGTGGAATTAGTAGGACTTCAACTTTCATACAATGCAGCCATTACATGAAAAGGAACATACCTGCTAATGTCCTCGTTCACATACTCTAAAGTTGTATAATTAGTCTGTCTGGGATGTGCCTAAGAACTGTAGGCTGAAAGTCAAATTTTGTGAGATCTGTGGGAAAATGTGGATGAAAATTCCTAGCATCATTGTGACTATCTGAAGGAAGTGACAATTAGCAGGTTTGCTGTATACAAAAGATTGACTAATGCATTGGCAATTCCACCATGGAACGCTAAAAATATAACCGCTACGTCTGTAATCTTTTGCGTGGATGAGGGAATGAAGACTAACCACCAGAGCATCTTACAAGAAAAACAAATCTTTGCAACCCACACACTCTCTCTGTTTATGAAGCACTTGCTCTGATGGCAAGTCCTAAATCATTCTAGAGATGCTAAAACCAGAAAAATATTTGAAGAGGGGACTGTATACTCGCAGCTAATACCATACTTTTTGATGGCATGGAAAACAACCATTAAAGATTTTAAAAATTCAACAACTCCGAGGAGTGGGCTCATTTATTTTGGACTTCCTATGTTTCATACCTACCTTCAGCACAGTTAAGCTCAACTATAATGTATTGCACAGTGACATCGTTATATTTCTAGGAATGTTGATATATTTGATAGAAGTGAAAGGTTGGTTAAATGTATTGCATAAATGCATCTCATATCATTATTTTCATTTATTGTCTCTTGTGATATTTCTCTGGCTTATCATACCACATTGCCATGCTTTTTATTGTTATTTATTTATAAAGTTTGTATAACAATATGGGAAAATCCAAAAAAGCACCAGACAAATGGGTAAGACAGTGAATATATTATAGAACTACCAAAGGATACATTTACTATCAGTTTCCTCTCATTTTAGAAAACAATCTGCGTGGGTGAAACTACCACCCTACATTGGAAAATCTTGTGGGTCAGTGGTTCTTAACCTTTTAACATCTGTGTACCCCCACTTAATAATTACTGGAATCCAGTAAACCCCCTCAGATTCATTATTTGAATCTGGAGAACCCCACTGAGTGATTACTAAAAGTCAGGGACCCCATCTAAAGTTATTTTAATTATTTGAATTGCACAAAAATACACAAAAAGTAAGACACAGCATTCATTAAAAAAAACACAAATGAGGAACTATTTTATTTAACTCACAAACAAATATAGAACAATCTAAATTGTAATTTCAGTGCGAAGGTTGGAACTTTTCTTAATGCAACTGATGCCACCCACCATCCATATTATATTCTGTTTAATACACTTGCACTAATCCCACAAAACAATATGTATCAACTCATTTTTTATCCTTCAATTTCAAATTCCTTCACATTTACAAAACATTTTAAAATGTTCAATTTTCAATGTTCCTTCTTTGTTTAAATAAACTGTAAAAATCTTTTAGTAGTATTTAATTTTCTAAGCAGTTGCGAAGCCCCTAAGTGGCCTTCACGGACCCCCAGGTATCCCTGGGCCACGGGTTACAAATCGCTGTTGTAGCCTGTAAAAATGTACACCTGGAACGTATTATTGCAAAAATGTATTAATATATATTATTATGGTTACGTGCATATCCTATTCACACAACCTACTGTCATAATCTCCATTTGATCAAGACACAAAGAACAGAGGCTAACAGTATCCATACAGACAAACAAAAATAGATTATATACATATCCAATCAAAAAGTACGCCCCAAACAGTAACAGTTGACTGTCTGCTATCCAAGTCATGTATCCTAAAGAATCAAAATTCCTTGTCTGAGGGAAGGTAACACGTTTAAATAGGTAAAAGCAGAACAAGTGGTGATGTTTCGGGTTCTCAACATCAGTGGCGGACGGTGGATTTGAAAAGTGGTGAGGCGCATATTTACATTCAAAGTTGTAAACCCTGACGAGCCCCCCGAGACCATCCATTTAATTGCCCAGTGGCAGTGCCCAGATGCATTGCACTGACTTTGCGAGCTTGAAGGCTTTCAGCCCTATCAGAGTTTGGAATCGTTCCAAAAATTATTCCTGCGTGTTTCTAATTTGGTGCTAATTTTATTTTAATGTGAAGATGTGCACTGTGCAAAAAGCACAGTGCCGCCAGGGAACTTTACATAGGAACAAGAATAACATGTTAAAGCCTGCTGTGCAAACAGGAAATTACAATAAGATTGCAGAAAATGGATACAATTATTTTTAATATCAAAATACATATGATACTATTGCAGCTACAACTACCGTTACTACGTCCTGGGCCATGCATATATTGCAGTAATTCACAGATATTAGAATTAGTCACTACTAGAGTGTTTGCTTAAAAAGAACAAGTATTAAGTTATTTAAAAAAAAAAAAACAACCACAAAAAACAAAGGTTTTCAAGTTGTCTCATCTCCAAGGTGTAATTTAACACCATTTGCTGTCACTTAAAAATAATACATTAACACGAGAGGCTACATTAACATTATCCATCTATACATTGGAAAGATTTCCATTCTAAAATTACAGACTGCCACCAATAACCTATATCATTTGTACTTGTTTTCCCTTGCATGGGAAAATATTTCCACTGCACATCTCGCAATGCAAGCCCCTGTAGGGAGGCATGTGTCGACTCCTGCTTGGGCACCTCTCATACTCCATACATGCCATCCACGTCCGTTTTGAGTGCCTGCGCAGACCAAGGTCCCACATGTCCCTAGCAAGGAGTGAAACAGCATTAGGCCTCTTCCAAATTGTCTTTACGTGCTTTTCTCAGGCTTTGAACTGCTGTCCTGCAGGTGCAACAAAATGCAACAGCAATCAGAGAGTGCAGTCGAAAACGGAGCTACACAAATTTACCACTTCCACCTCGTGAGAGAAATCCTATATGCTAATTCTAGATTGCACAGAGGAAAGATGTTTCCTTGAGGGTGAAATACTGATTAACTCATACACGCAC
Source organism: Lissotriton helveticus (assembly GCF_964261635.1). Lineage (NCBI taxonomy): Eukaryota > Metazoa > Chordata > Amphibia > Caudata > Salamandridae > Lissotriton > Lissotriton helveticus. Next base: position 826,924,614 of record NC_136057.1, read on the forward strand.
TCACCTAAGGCACACGCTCAAATAAGTGCACCACACGCAGACATGTGCGCCTATATACTTCTACACACAAGCAGTCATGCTCAAGCATACTCATATGGACTCTCATACAGGCAAACTCACTCACACAAATTATTCATGCACCACAATGATTACAACGTTTTTGCAAATAAAAACAAAAGTCAGGTAACTTGTCAATTAATTGATATCACGATAATATCAACAACCTGGCTCGTAGGTTTTCTCATGTATGCATTTTTTCAAACATGACGTTTTAGGGTTCTTTCCTCCCTCAGTTCTTCGGAGGTCCCAGCCTGCTCCCTGTAATGTCCTCCGGCGGGGTAGCGTTGCAGTCTACCCGTGCTCTGAGGCATCACTTTAGTGCTGGTGCATGTCATCACGCACTGGCTATAAATAAAGAGGCGTGGCCTGGCTCCAGCAGTCTGGACCACGCGGTTGACCAAATACTTTGTCCCTTGTTAATTGCGGCCACCGCGCTAATTATCTACACATATCACACTGGCAACAAGGCGGTAACGAGCCCCAAGTGCTGCAATTAGTGTGCTCGATTCCTGGAGGAGTTTGAGCCTTTTATCTGGGCATTGCAGCTATGTGGGAGTGCCTGAGTGGACGAAGAGCCTTCTCTTGACCCCCTCTGTCAGAGCCCACGCACATGAGTACCCCAGCACCCAAGGAGAGGTGGGTATCACAGTGAGGCCAAGCACCCACAGAACACAAGGGAGGAGCCCAACTGTGCCACCGTCACTCTCGGCCAGGCAGCTGCCACTATGCCCAGGAGGAAGGCAGTGCACGTGCCTCGAGATGGGACCGCGTCTGCGTCAGGATGGCATCCATTTGAGCCATTGAGCCCTTTGTGGTGGATGGCGCCCCCTCATCCCTCGCCCCGTGATGGAGGGACTGGACCGACTCTCTCCAGATCTATTTTGAAGGGGCAGGTATAGCTCGGGACAGGCGCAGAGCCCTACTCCTCCATCTAGGGGGCTTGGACATACACCGCACTTACAAAACACTAACGGAGGCCACACCCAAAACGTATGTGATGCTGCTCAACACCCTAAATGCGCACTTCGAGCCGATGGTGAACAGGGACTACGAAAGGTTCATCTTTCGCCAGGCCAAGCAGGAAGCGGAAGAGTTATTGGACGCATTCCACGGGCATTTGAAAGAACTGGCCAGCACGTGTGGATTTTAAGATGAGATCCGAGGTCAAATAATACAGGGATGCTACTCGTCCAACCTCAGAGTGAACATCCATCAGGAGTCAGGCAAATCCTTAGCTGATATCCTCACCCTGGGCCGGTCAAAAGAACTGTCGCAGGCCAGAGCATCCCATATGGAGGCTGCCCTCCACCGACCCATCAAGACGGAACAAGTCAACGTGCTGGAGAAGGCGAACGTGGTGAGACCCAAATCACGCCGAAACCCAGGGAAAAGACGGCAAGACAAGAAGAAGGAATGCGGCTACTGTGGAGGCACACCCCATCGCATGCAGGACTGCCCGGCGAGAGGGAAGCGGTGCACAGCTTGCGGGGGGATGAACCATTTTACAGCAGTATGCCGGTCATTAAAAACACAGAAAGAAGCAGCACAGACAGTGGCTGAAGCACAAGACAGTAAAGACATTGGCGATGAAACGGGAGACTACCCGGTCCATTATGTATTCGCGGTAGACCAACCACGACGGAAGAGACAATGACTTACAAGGTGCAGACTCAAGATCCACCACCAGGATGTGAGAGCCACCATAGACACAGGGGCCTCGATTGAACTGATGGCTGCCAATGTATACAACCTACTAAGTCCACGCCCACATTTATGCGAAGCAAACATCAGGGTATTTGCCTACAGACAGAAGACACCCAACCCACTCCTATAATATTTCAAAATGGAGCTTTGGCACCAGGACCTCAAGATCCCCACCACAGTGTATGTGACCAAAGAAGGAAGTGGAATGCTGATAAGCGGACAGATAGAGGAAGAGCTGAAACTGATCTTTGCCTTGGCGGTACAAAAGGAGGAACTAGAGGCCATCATGAAAGAGTTTGAAGACGTCTTCAAGGGCATTGGATGCCTGAAAGGGAAAGAAGTCTCTCTCCACATTGACCCGTCAGTCCAACCGGTGCCACTGAGGCACAGGCAGGGCAGGTAGCATCTGTATCAACATGCACCTGCCAAATGCTGCTGTAAAAAGGGAACGCCACCTAACCCCTACAATCAACAACATCCTGGGGGGAACTGAACGGCACAGTGTGGTTTTCGAAGATGGACCTACGGTCCGGCTATCACCTACTGCCATAACACCCGGACTCTCGATACATCACTACTTTCTCTACACACGTCGGCCTCCGGAGATACCGACGCCTCAATTTCGGGATCTCGAGTGCCGTGGAGGTGTTCCAGTCCTCAGCGGGCTCCCGGGGGTTTTAAACGTAAGTGACGACCTGTTGATATACGCATCATCAATGGAGGACCACCACCGTCGACTTCGCAGTGTTCTCCAAAGGATCAAAGAGTCCTGCACAAAGAAAAGTGCCAGTTCTTAAAGAACAAGATCAGCTTCTTTGGCTATACATTTTCTGACAAAGGAGTGGCCCCTGACCCCGACAAGGTGTGGGATGTCCAGCACCCTCCAACATCTCAGAAGTAAGGAGTTTCCTAGGGATGGTAAACTTTTGTGGGCGGTTTGTCCCAGACTTATCTAACTTCACAAAGCCCCTCAGGGAACTGACGAAGTCCACCACCACATGGCAGTGGGGCCCTAACCAGGAGCAAACTTTTAAGGACACCAAAGCAGCCCTGTCAGCAGACACCACACTGTCGTACTTCGACCCGGCCCGGCCCACCAATGTCGCCATTGACGCCAGTCCCTATTGGCTAGGAGCCATGCTCTCGCAGTTACAAGGCAATGAGGAGTGAGTCCCGATTGCATACGCGAGCCGCTCCCTGACTGACACGGAACCGCGATACTCGCAGATAGAATGAGCAGCAATTGCTATCCATTGGCCCTGCCGGCACTTCCATGTTTAGGTGTATGGCCTTCCATTCACAGTCTCCACCGACCACAAGCCCCTCATCCCCCTGTTTCAAGGGTCAGCATCCAAGCCACCCCCGATGATTGAAAAATGTATCCTTCAACTGAAGGGGTATGACTACCGAGTGGAATACAAGCCAGGCTCGTCCAACCCTGCGGACTACCTATGGAGACATCTGAGGGCCGCAACTAAAGCAGAAGAAGAGGATGCCGAGGACACTGAAGAATACGTTCGACTCGTAGCGGAAAGATCCAGACCACTTCCGATGAGCCTTGAAGCTATTGTGGAAGCCACCCAGAATGATGAATGCCTGCAACTGGCCATTGCTGCAGTTCAAGCAAACAACTGGCACCCCATTCAGTCCACTATGACCAGACGGACGCCACAACTGAAGACCATCCTGGAGTCAATCGTGCGGATCAAGGATGAACTTTCGGTCGTCAGCAGCGGCTGCCTACTCAGAGGTCCGTGACTGGTGATCCCATCAAGCCTGGCTCAAGAAGACGTGGACCTCGCGCACAGAGGACACCAAGGCACGGTAAAAATGAAGAGTCGGCTGAGAGCCAAGGTGTGGTTCCCTGGGATGGACCCAATGGTCAAGCAGACAGTCAGAACGTGCTCATGGTGCCAGGTATCAGGCTAACCGGATCTTCCTCACCCTGTCATCACTGAAGACAACCCCCTAAGGCCATGGAGGTGCGTTAGTGTTGACTTTGGGCATCTCCTGGATGGGCGCTACGCCCTTGTGATTATCGATGACTGCACAAAGTACCCCGAGATTGAAATCATAGGTAGTCAGACAGCCACAGAGGTGATTACCAAAATAGAGAAAACCATTGCAAATCATGGAATCTTCGAGGTGGTGAGAACTGCTAACGGTCCACCTTTCCAGGGACAAGAATTAGCAGACTATCTCAAGGCCTGGGGCATTCAACACCGAAAAGTGACCCAGCGCTCGCCCCAAACAAATGGGGAAGTAGAGAGATTCATGCGCTCTCTCAACAAGGTGATACTTACTGCGCATGCTGACGGAGTGCCCCTAGAGAGAGCCGTATACAGTTTCTTGAGAGAATACAGTTTGACGCCCCACCTCACGACTGAGGCGGCCCTGGGCCCAGCAAGCATGGGCCGAGTGGTGCGAGACACCATCCCTCATCACCCAAACTGGACCCCTTCTCAGATTGACACAGCAAAGGTCCTAGCCAACAGGACCAGTGCCAATGACCAAGCCAGTGTCGACCGTCGAGCAAAAGCGTCGACCATTCATGTTAGAGACAGGGTCTATGTCAAGGACAGGTACCCAGGAAGAAAATTCCGGCTTCCCTTTGAACAACGGCCATGGACAGTGAACCGTCGAACCGGCACGATGATAACAGCCCAGAGAGGAACCGAAGAACTCACACGCAACATATCTTTCTTTAAAAAGGTACATGCCGGAACGCCTGACCAGCTGATATCGGACAATACAGATGCAAGACCAAGTCAACAGCCAGGGGAGGAAGAAATGGATGGTGACCAAGGGACGATCCCCATGGAAGATCCGGATGAATCTGACTGAGGCACCCTATTGCTGTTCGGAACTCTAGACAGAGGACTGCCAGGTTCCCCAGCGAGATCTCTAGAGGGCTGGGTATCGCAGGAAGTTGCCCCGTCCCTACCATCCTCACGGGGAGAACATTCCAGATATGGCTTGAGAAGCAATTTGGCTCCCGCCTAGCAGGGTTCATGGTGTGATGAACCAAGGACTCGCAGCGGACAGTGACTGGTAACAGATCTACACGTTCAATGTTTTGTTATAGTTTAATAAAGGTTGAAAGGAATGCAATGTCCTCCGGTGGGGTAGCGTTGCAGTCTACCCGCACTCGGAGGCATCACGTTAGCGCTGGCGCGTGTCGTCACGCGCCGGCTATAAATAAAGAGGCATGGCCCGGCTCCAGCAGTAAGGACTACGTGGTTGACCAAATACACAGTGTACCTCGTTAATTGCAGCCACCACGCTAATTATCTACACCCGCGCTGCGCATATCACACTTCCTACAATCACAATCATGCATGTGCTCAAATAAAAGTTATTTTACCTCGGGGATCGCATTCGAACTGTGGTTCTTTCTCCATGTTTTTGCCTCCCACTAATTACGGCAGTCTAAAGTTTAAACAAGCGGAAGCTATTTGCTTTTCCTGGCCTGGAACGCAGGTATCATATCATATGGCAGAATAGGGCTGGATGCGAGCCGTCCTTCTCTATCCTGCCATTCGATAGGATATCGGGATAAAGAGTGACAAGCCCCACCAAAGCCTCATTAGCAGACATGCTGCACTGCCCGAGGCAAGTGCTTCATGTCTGCTATGTACTGTGAATGTGCAAGGTGGGCTGAAGAAGTCTCCGCCTGACACATGAGCAGTTGGAAACAGACAGCGGAGCCCCCATTGGTGCTGGCATGATGTTGCACTTTATTTCGAAAACCAACAATCGTTTTCCTGCAAAGTGTAACATCATGACAGCAAGTAATTAGAGATGAAGTACATCTGGGCCATTTGTTAGAGGGTCGACTCCCCTCGCCCCCTATGGGCGAACTGCCAATGGAGCACAGGTGGGATACACCAAGTTTGACTGGTTAGAGGCTTTACCTTGGGACTTAGGCTTTTTTCTGGAAGCCATTTCCCTTCTGTGGCACCTCCATTAAGGGAAACACGAGGCATGGTAATTAGACATCCTACCTACAATTCAAGGGCTCAGGGAGCTCCATTATCAGGCCATTCAGGGTCTTGTTGAATCTTTCAACAAGACCAATGGTTTGGGGATGACAGCGCATGGAGAACTTGTGCATGGATTTCAAGTATGCTCACATGAAGTGTGTTCTCTAGTAAGACACTACATCCTTGGGGAATACTGCTCTGATAAATATTCCCATCAGTGTCCTGACTACCACCAGTGCAGTCATCGTCCTGAGGGGTATGGCCTCAGGGTACTGGATGGCATAGTCCATCAACATGAACACCTGTTCTCTAGGGCTGGCTTAGGAATCAAGGGGTCAAACAATGTGCATCCCCACCCTGGCAAAGGGGGTCCCTACTACAGAGAAATATTGAAGGAGAGCCTTCAGCGGGCCAAAGCAGCAGGCTGAATCAGAGGAATTATTCACAAAGTCAGAAAGACGTTGGGCAAGGTCCCGCTAAAGCTTGTGGTTTTGGCGGGAAAAGCTAGAGATCGAAAACCTCCAGTGGGGCAGAGCTGCGTCTGTATGCCACACTGGGTTCCATGAGAGGGGTTACCTTTTCACTGAGGATCTTCTGAACCAGATTGTTTGTTAGGAGGAAGCTATGAGCAGGATAACCCTGATTTCTTAGCCCAACAAGGATACGCCTTGGGCGGATTGGCTGAGGAGGCTTGTCCCGGTCCTCCAGAGTTCTGGAAGTTCTAAAATGTTCCAAGTCACAGGCTTTCAGGGGTGGTAGGAGAAGTTCAGTTGGACACAGCCAAGACTCCCAGGTCCTCAGGAACAACACCTTGGGGTCAGGCCTCTCTCCAGGCCACCAGCAGAGGCCTGGTTAGGTCAGGTTGGTAACAATCCCAAAGGTCCTTTCACTCTAAAAATCCAAGAGGGAGAAAACCTTCTCCTCGTGTGCAGAGTCTGTTTACCCAACAAAGGGTGTGGCCAGAGTAATGTGCTGTCCCTTTCTCTGTTGTCGCTTCAAACTAGTTCTGGGGGCAGCTTACCCCACCTGGTTTTGGTGCATGCCGAACTGAAGGGCAAATAATTGGGACTTTACAGGTGTCGCCAAACATATGCTTGTAACAGAGGAGGCCCCTTTTTAAGTACATTACGTTTTCACACCTCATCAGGGCTAATCACTCATTGGGCTACTGCTGGACAGCTAATGCAGATTAGCCGACAGGAGCTTCAGTCAGGGAGTAAGTTACTTTCTGAAAGTTACTTTTCCGTGCCATATATTAAAAACACACCTTTGCCATTAATCTAGGCACTTGATATGTAATTTGCTTCCCCTTATTGTCTATGGGAGGGGCAGCCGGAGCTTCTTACAGTGAACATACCTTTTGATAATCACTGTAAGGAATTTTATTGCTATGTTATGCCTTTTTGTATTGTCTATTTATGTCATTCTTTTTTTGAAAAATTCAATAAAATTATTTTGAACTAAAGTACTACACAACCTACTTTAAAATATCATGCGCCATGTCTTGTGGGCTACAAGGCATACATATTGGACTTAATATTATCTTTAAGGAAATATTTCACCCATCAAACAAGGTTTTTTTGACAAGTCATACTGCAGATTTTAAAACTGCAATAGTCAGGCTATGCAGGGTAGGCGTGAAGTCATGTTTGCCGTGCCATTGTAGTGGATGGCACAATAAGTGCTGCAGTTCACATGCGGCATTTCAATTCCAGGCCCAGTGCGCACTTTCTACACCATATAACAGAGACTTACAGTCAAGTTAAATGTGCCAATTAGGAATAAACCAATTAAATCATGTTTGAAGGAGGAGCATGAGAATGTTACTGTTGGCTATGAGGCATACAGTGTAACCAGTTCTAAAGCTAGAAAAGCAGGAGGTGCAAAAATCTGAAGAGACATCACCTAAATAATTTTCATTTCTTACAACATATTTTTCACAACACCGCATCTTCGAGGGTTGGAGCCGAGAATGGAATACCTCACCAAAATACTGTCAGACCACAAACAACTGCTGGTAGTGTGGTATAAATGCAGAAAGGAATCCTACCAGGTGGTTGCAACCAGCCCTGGAAGATGCATTGTATGGAAACACAATCACAGAAGAGATAACATACTCTACCAGAGATGCTCGAATAGAGTGGAAGACCTTCAAGGTCAACATCAGTGGGATGTGCAACAAGACGTTTTATTGTAGTGTGGCGATATTGCATGACCAACTACACAGGGTAGAACAGAATTAAAACAATTAGAAAATGAAGCTTTGGGATCCTAAACAAAAAGACAGGAACTAACACATAGGAAGGGGCGCAATATGACCTATGCATTAGACTGGGACTGCAAAATGAATACTAACCCAAAGGTATACAGAAGCAATAAAGCAGGCACGCTGCTCGCAAGATTGGTGCACACAGACATGTAACACAATACCATTACCACTATCAAGCATGCCAATGGACACCTTGTATATACCCAAACTGACATAAATGAGGCATTTGTCTCATGGCGCAAACAGCTACGCATTAAAACCTGTTAGAAATAAGAACCCTTATGTCTAGAAGCATACACAAACAACGCAAGCTCACAAAAGCTGACCTTTGACCAAGGAATTGATATGGAAACATTGATCTTGTTGGAAGACATAAAAGTAGCTACACATATGCGAGCCATATGCTAAACACCTGAAAGTGACAGCCATCAGAGTTCCTTGAAAATAAACCAAGCCCACTTATCAAAGTATTTAATTAGGATGGATCTAAACAGAGAAAGAGGTGCACTTTCCCCAGTGATGCGAGAAGTGGATATTGTATTTCTCCGGAAGGAGGGCTGTAACCCCCTCAATTGCACCTCATATCGACCACTGTCGATGCTAATCTTAGACTGCAATATATTTGGAAAAATGATAATAAATAGAATACAAAGACTGCTCCGGAATCTGATATTTCCAAACCAAAGTGGGTTCATCTTCGTGAGGAGCACTTTACCCAACATCCACAGACTTCTTCATGTGATGGAAGGTACACCAGTCGAGCTTACAAAAGCAGTGGTGGCTTCCATAAATATAAAGAACTAACTTGATATGCTCGACTGGGGGTACTTGTATGAGGGTCATGAAGTACGGAGCTTCAAGAATGGATCTGACTACTGTAAACAAATCCAAAGGTCTGAGTCAAAGTAGGAAAGTCAGTTGCAGACTCATGGCAGATGAAAAGGGGGTCTGGATATCGGAGTCCCTTAACCCCACTGTTGTTTGCACTGGCCACGGTGCAACTAGCTAATCTTATTAGGTGTGACGGGGTGCAGCTGGGATAGGATATTAAGGGTCACATGCACGTATTCTCTTTATATGCCAATAACATCCTGCTGTTCTACATGATGTATCAGACAGCCTACCACCAGAATTTGAGGAGGTTTGGAGAATCAGAGAGGGCCTTTGGCCTGATGGTCTATAGGACTAAGTCATGCCTTTACCCGCTGAAAGAAGGAGGTGAACAGACTATTGCCTAACAGACATACAAGATGTGACCAGGAAAAATTACCATTATCTATTCAGGAACAGGTAGCGCTCTCAAAATAGAAACTTTTGCCTTCATGCTACACGTCGTTTTTTCAAATATACTGATAATACTAGAACCTTCTTTGGAGACCTAAATAATGTACTGATTAGTGAGCTGACATGGGGCTCACCGATGTATGGAAGCACTACAAAAGCTTTGTTTACATGTTGACAGGCGCGGTCTTGGGGTGACCGAATTTCAGATTGTTTTGTGGGGTAACTCCAGTGGGTGGAAGAATGGCTGAACTGAAAGAAAGTCCACATGCAGGATTTGTGCAGGCGATATTAGGTAGCACCCCAGTGGACGAATTTCTTCAAAAATGATTCCTGCCACATTCTGTATTGCGACAGACAGCCAAATACAAACAAAAACTGGTTCTGTCGGGGAAACAACAATTTCTTAGCTGTAAAGACTATTCTCTAATAACTTTTCTCACTCAGTCACAGAAAATAGAATCAGAAAACCACACACCACACGATTTTTGAAGCGAGAAAAGAATTCTTATTTATCAATCTCGTTACGGCAATTAATTTCAACAGTTAAAAGGACGGTTGTCCGTGCAATAAATGTCAAAACACAAAAATACACAATTGAAATGCAAGTGAACAAGTGATTAGGGTGTATTATACAGTGAAACAAATTTTACAACACAAGGACCAGTTAAAAACACAGCAGAAAAATATAAATAATTATACTGTTTGTGGACATTGACTACATTCTTGGACCGTTACTTCATTTAATATTTTTTTGTGTTGGAAAATTTGTTTCACTGTATAATACACCCTAATCACTTGTTCACTTGCATTTCAATTGTGTATTTTTGTGTTTTGACATTTATTGCACGGACAACCGTCCTTTTAACTGTTGAAATTAATTGCCGTAACGAGATTGATAAATAAGAATTCTTTTCTCGCTTCAAAAATCGTGTGGTGTGTGGTTTTCTGATTCTATTTTCTGTGACTGAGTGAGAAAAGTTATTAGAGAATAGTCTTTACAGCTAAGAAATTGTTGTTTCCCCGACAGAACCAGTTTTTGTTTGTCATTATTCACCCAGGTTCTGAGGGTCACTGGGTTGCCCCATTATATTAATGGAGACAGCCAAATACAGCTGAACCAAGTACCTGTACAAAAGAAAACGCAGCGTGTATTCCCCAGAATTACCTCTGCGATGTCTAACCACATTTATAGGTATGGAAATCATATCCACGGAGACTCAGGTCATTTGCATAACTTAAGAAGGAAAACAAAATACTGGCACAATTCCACATGTCACTCTATGTGAAGCAGCAGCACAGGATTGAAGTAACTCCACTTAGGAGCCAGACACAGAAGGGGTACTGCAAAGAATATTAACAAGGAGAAGGCAGATGGCACATGGCAATGCATTTATACCAAGCACTCAGTGGCACGCAGACACAGACCCTAGGGATATTCAGGAACAAGTGGAGAGAAGCCTAGGCGAGTGTCTAGCGAGTCAGGGTTACTGGAAAAAAATTATTCCTCAAGTGATCCGACTGACTGAAGTGGAACCTACACAGTCCTAAATCATGCCTGTTGGAGCTCAGTCCATAATGTGACGAGTCTAATTGTGGAGACCTGGCTATGCTCCTTGTAATGAAGTAAAGACACTGGAAAGGTAAGTTCAACAGCTGAGGCTTTATTATCAAAACCCATCCATCCGAGATTCTGGCCAACTCGCTCGGTAAGAACCCTGCAACCACAACGCTCCATGCAGGAACATGGAACCAAGCCACATCACACTTCTTCCTCTTTAGATTTGAAATAAATTACAGTAGAAACCACACCCATCTTCCCTTCTACATTTGAAGTACAATTCAGGAAGAATCCCAAAGTAAGAACATGTCAGTAGAATCCCAAACCCTTTCCTCCCTTATAACACAAAAACAAAATTAATACTGGGAGAGGAACCTAGAAAAACACTGTAATTACAACTTCAAAATCTTTGTAAAACTGGAATATTGCAAGATCTGACGCTTTTACATGTGGGTGCCAAACACTCCTTACGAGAAGAAGTCCCAGCAGAATTTTTTTTCTCACAAACACCATCTTTTCTTGGCCTTACATGAACTACAAGGCTGTGATTCCAGATACAACCATCATTGGTTTTCACAGCATTGTTGAACAATTTCACCACAGTCTTTTCACAAGTGAACTTGGACCAGTTTTGACAGCCCACTGGTGCTTTAATTGTAACTTTGTCACCAACTTTGAATTCAGCTATTTTAGCCAATTTATGAAAGTCAAAATAAACCTTCCTTTTCATTTGCAAGACCAATTCTTTTTCCCTCCACTGACCAATGTCCTTCTCTTTAAATCCTTTGTTCAGAATCATCCACCCCGGACCGATTATGGTACTGGGAGATCTAACTTTGAATAACTCAAAAGGGGTCTTCCCAATCGAGGAGTGTGATGTAAACCTGTAAGCTGAAATCCTATTTTGCAACTCATCCCTCCAATTCAAACTGTTGACCCTTGCCAGTTGGATACTTTCCTTCAAGGTTTTGCTCAACCTTTCAATGGAAACATTGGTCTTGGGATGATAAAGAGAGGTCCTTTTGTGTTTAATTTCACACTTTACCAAATACTCCTCCATTTCACACGAACAAAATTGCGTACCATTGTCAGATAACAATGAACCTGGAAAGCTTTCTCACCTGAAAAATGCATCCACAAAAACTTAATTACAGACTGTGTCGTGATGTCACGCACATAGCTCACTTCAATCCAACGTGAGTACAAATCAAGCAGTACTATTAAATACGGAGTCTGATGTTCACCATGAAGAGGACCAACAATATTAATGGCTACTTCATCCCAAGGACACATGGATAACTTCCTACAAACCATGGGAGATTGTCTGGGCTTGAGAATGTTGTCGCTCAAATAACAGGGGATACAATCATGCACCACCCGTTCCACCATGAGATCCTGGCCACCAAAAATCTTGTCTAAAACTTTTTGTGGTTTTACAAATACCCATGTGCCCTTGTGAGCCATTTGAACAATGTTGTTCCTCAGACTCCCCAGAGGAACTAACATCGTCCCTCTAGTTAGAATGTCGTTTTTAATGGCTAACTCATCACACACCAACAACCAAGGTTTCTCAAGCTTGTTCCCTTTATCTTGTATAATCAATTCCATCACTCTCAACATTTCAGGATCCTTCTTTATCTCCTCCTTCCATTCATCCTCTTTAATAGCTCCTAAATTGATTTCACACACTTTCACATCAGAATCGTCCACCAGATCATCATCTCTCTTTAAATCTCCACATTCCACAGTGTCAACCAAACATGAAAGACAATCAGCCGAAACATTGCTAGCTCTAGGGATATATTCCATGACAATATCAAATTACTGTAGAGCGACAATCCATCTCCTGATCCTAGAAGAAATTGAGTCCAAACCATTTTTTCAACAATTTCTTTCAGGGACTCGTGATCTGCCCTGACAATAAAGGGGGTACCTCAGACAAATTTCTTGAATGTATTCAATTCCCACAAGATGGCACGCACCTCTTTCACTGAAAACTCCTAGACATCTTGAAGCATAAGCGACCAAATGCTCTTGACCATCCCTCTTCTGGACCAGCAAGGCTCCTAGTCCCTTCTTACTTGCATCTGTTATGATGTATGTCAAATCACCTGGTTTGAAAGCCTGTAAATCAGGAGCACCCTTGAGATCCATCTTAACTTTTGCGAATTCTTCCTTGCCCGCCGCATCCCAAACAAACTCAGTTTTTTTACACAACAAGCTTCTGAGATGGCAAGTTTTATCCGCCTAATTTCTTATAAACTTGCTGTAAAACTCAGCCATGCCCAAGAACGACGTAAGCTCCTCCTTCGAACATGGATTCTTTAGATTGGCAATGGTGTCAACCAACTCTTTTTCGGTTTGACACCGCTGCCGGATATGTGGTGACCAAGATGATCCATCTCAGTCACCCCAAATCTATATTTGTCAAGACGTAGAGTCAAACCAGCCTTAAGTAGTCTCTCTAACACCTTCGCTACTCTGCAATCATGCTCTTCAATGCTTTTACCATACATCAATAGATCATGCTGATAACACCTGACACCCGAGTTTCCCTTGACCACATAACCCATAACTCTCTGAAACACGGAGACCGGTGAAACCAATCCGAAGGGCATCCTTAAAAACGTAAATGCTCCCATAGGAGTAATGAACGTGGTCAGCTTCTGTGAACTCTAATCCGGCGGCACCTGGTGATATGCTGAAGCTAGGTCTAGAGTACTGAAATAACATGCACCCTCTAACTGCTTAATACATACTTCATATTCATTTAACCCTCTTTGACTCGCAGGGCTGAATTGAGGCAAATTATCTAACACCTCCTGCCCCATGCCACCTAAACAGTGGAGCAAAAGTGCCTGTTTCCTCTCCACAAACCCTTGTATAATTCTCAAATATCTTCGTCCATTTCTGACACTTCACCGGGAGCTCAGAAAAAAAAGAGGTGCAGTTACATTTTGCATTCTCTTTTTTTTATTTTTTATTCAAGTTCACTTAATATTTAAATATCAGTTGCAGCCCAACTACTTTGTGTCTTTTCCAATAAAAGAGTCCTTCTGTTTCTTAGAATCCTTAAATGTTGACAAGAAGAATTAAATCACACAACAAAGTTCTCAAAGGTGGGCTTGTCACAGTGGTGGCAAGCCTGATACTGATAATATTCTTAAATTACCAATCCTCTGTAGCTCCTGCGAATAAACATAATTTCCATGTGTGGACACAACGAAGACAGCATGTTCCACGATAAAAACAGCATGTTTCTTTTTATTGAGATTGAGCTTTGTTTCCTGACGCTGCTAAAAAAATTAGCGCTCGCCCTTTTTTCTGTGGCTGGTAGAGCTCACTTACATCCAGGCTGAATGTACGCGTCACCTGATGTGAACCGCAGACGAGCTCTGCATTTCAGCAGACAGCGATTTTCCTCCTCTTGCACTGCCAAAGTCTCTGTTTACCTGAATCTGATTTGGAGTGCTCCGCACCACGCCCGCTGTCATCCGCTTTGTAGTAGAGCGGTTTCCACTTCTCCGCAACGCTGCTCCCTTTCGTTTTTTTTTCATAGTGCTTAAACAGCCTGTTCCGTTCTTCCTTTCAGCCTCTCGATGTTGGGATTGATTGATCCTTCCTCCACACGTGATCGTTGCCAGTGTAATGAGGCAAAGACACTGGAAAGGTAAGTTCAACAGCCGAGGCTTTATTATCAAACCTCATCCATCCGAGACTCCGGCCAATTCGATCGGTAAGAACCCTGCCCCATCACCGCTCCTGCCCGTTCACCGCTCCTGCCCGTTCAGCACTCCTGCCCGATCACCGCTCCTGCCCCATCACTTTGCCTGCCCCGTTCACTGCTCCTCTCCGTTCACTGCCCCTATCCGTTCACTGCTCCTGCCCGGTTACGCCTCCTGCTCATGACAAATCACTGCTCCTGCCCTGTCACTTCTCCTGCCCCGAAACCTCTCCTTTCCTGTCGCCTCTCCTGTCCCGTCACTGCTCTTGCCCAGTCACCGCTCCTTCCCAGTCAATTCTCCTGCCCCTTTACTTCTCCTGCCCCGTCACTTCTCCTGCCCCGTCACTTCTCCTGCCTTGTCACTTCTCCTGCCCGTTACTTCTCCTGCCCCTTTACTTCTCCTGCCCCATCACTTCTCCTGCCCCGTCACTTCTCCTGCCCTGTCACTTCTCCTGCCCTGTCACTGCTCCTGCCCTGTCACTTCTCCTGCCTTGTCACTTCTCCTGCCCTGCCACTTCTCCTGCCCCGTCACTTCTCCTGCCCCGTCACTTCTCCTGCCCCGCCACTTCTCCTACCCCGTCACTGCTCCTGTCCCGGCACTGCTCCTGCCCCGTCACTTCTCCTGCCCCGTCACTTCTCCTGCCCGTCACTTCTCCTGCCCATTACTTCTCCTGCCCGGTCACCTCTCTTGCTCCATCACCTCTCCTTTCCTGTCGCCTCCTCTGTCCCGTCACTGCTCCTGCCCAGTTCACTCTGTGTAGAGCATTGACAAATTACACAAGGGGGCAAGTCCCCACAGTACTCTGTTTGGGGAAAGCTCCTCTGTTTTGCCCTCCTCTTTCTTGAGCTCGCCCATGTGCTTCTCCCCATTGCTTCCCCACAAGCGGCCTCCGTGTTGCTTTCCACCAATCCTTGAATTGCTTTTTCTCCTTCCTTTCCACTCTTGCTTTTGTGTCCCCTTCAGCTCTCTCCATCTGTTGATCCTGTGTCCCTACAGTCTTTCTGCAGTACCCCCCACCCTCCTGTTCACTTACAAAAAAAACACACCTTTGAACAGTCATTTTTTTAGTTACCTGGTACAACTTGGATCAGTAATGAAAAGGTTTTTAAAGCAACACGTAATTTTGTAGGGGCTCACATGTATGGTGCGTGTGCCTATAAATATACACAGGTGGCCATGTCGAAGGCTTTCGTATTATTATTTTTTTACTTTAGCCACCCTGCATTGAATCACTGATGCTGTGAAGCGTTGCTGAAAACCATTGCCATTTATAATGGCTCACACAGGCGAGACCTAACGGCTTTGTCTGGCACATTGTAGTGTAGTTCCTATTATCCCAATAGGCTCTGCGCATTGGAATAATATCTTCAATAGTATAGACCTAGGGCAGAGGTTAACTAGGTCTTCTACTGACGATATTAGACTTAAAGTTTTTGGTTTTGCCAGCTAGCTCAGAGTTCACTAGAAACTTTCTCAAATAGGCAAGGAGGAGTTTAACCTCCCTGGATAGACAAGAAGGGATTTAGTTTCTGACAACCATAGAACATGACAACTTTGCTCTCCCCTAATCAAGAGTGTATCTCTAGAGTCGTGTGAAAACAAAAGACAACTTATTTCACTCAGTCAGTACGTGCATTCTTAGTTTCACCAGATTGTAGAGAAAAGGAAGAGACGGGCGTGTTCAATAAAAGATGGTATTTATTGATCAGTCTCTTTTCTCGTACAAGAGAAATGAATCGATATTATTGCGATACTTATGGTTAAGTAAAGTGCATACAATAAAAGCAGGAGTAAAAAATAATACTGCAGAAGCATTGATATGGTTTCTAAGCCATATGATATTTAAAACTGATAAAATAGATACATACATATATACATTTGACTAATCGTACTCAACTGGTGCTTCTAACCACGCCTACCCCAGTGTACCTGACCTAAGCCTAATACGTGGGCGGGAGTAGATAAGTAGCAGTTTAAGTTAAGTTTGTTTTGCCAAGGGACTGACTCAAGAATTCTCTGCAAGGGGTTGTTCAGTTCTGTACCTGAGGTCTAGAATGATTGAGGGCTGGTATCTCTCGTCTCTGGTCTTGATATTCCAGCTGCCTGCGAGGGCTGCTTGGAAGCGCCGGAGCTGGATTTCTCGGTAGGAGAAAAGCAGCGTCTCGTTCTCAGCGCGTCAGGAAGGCGGGGCAGCGCGTGTGGGCTTCGTTCTCTGCTGGGCTCCTCAGCATGTCTCGCTGCTCCGATCTCGTCACCACCGCGTGTGTTTGCTTAAGGCAATGTCGGTAATATTTATACCTGTAAGGTGCCGAGATTGACGTAAGGATGGACAAGGATACGTCAATAAGGATGTCATACGAACGGGCTTGTTCGCACATTCTTTTGCTGAAGTTCTCGGTGAAATCAAAACAATGGCCGCAGGGATTTTCCCAGGTTGTCATAGGTTTGATTTGTTTTGAGAACTCCGTACGCCTTATCAGGGGCTGGAGGAATAGTGCTTGCCTAATTAGATGGCAAGCGTTATGACCTAATCAGATAACGCGTTCCTGTGCCGTGGTGTGGCTTAATCAGATAACGTTTTTTTGTACCGTGGGATGGCTGCTAGTTAATTATTAACCAGAACAGGGTCAGGAATAGGGGGATCGATACAGAACCTATAGGAATACATCACAACATGATATGCAAAAAGGCAGGCAGGGGGCAGGCGCATTGTCATTCCAAAGGGGATAATCAGCCTAAATCCGAATGACAATGGGCCTGCCCAAGGTCTGTGAGAGCTCAGGGAGGGGCTGCTGCAGCCTCCGGAGCTCAACAGAGAAGTGCGAGCAGCCCCTGGGCCACCACACAAGCTGAATGAAAAAGTTATTGGTTTAATAAAGTACAACTATTCTTGCCGTCCCGGGATGCTTCTTTGAAAGAAAGAAGTAGGGGAACGGACTGAAATATTTTTTTTAAGTAGGGGCACGCTGTGCCCTTCCGTCCCCGCCCACTTCTACCACTGCCTGCAACCACAACACTCCATGCTGGAACATGGAACAAAGCCGCATCACAACCCTTAGTCAAAAGGGCAATATACAATGAACTGATGTGGCACACACCTCAGATGTAGCAATGTGGAAATTTGAACATCACAAGTGGGTGCAAGTAGATGAAGATGTGAACAGACGAGGGGGTAGAGGGACAGATATGTGTGGCGAAATGGGACTCTGCTCATTGCACAAACTCCAAAATCAAATGGTAGACCGCAGCAAAAGAAAGCATCAAAACACCACAAACGCCCATTCATTGTACTATGCCAATCCTATACTGCGAAGAATGGCACAAACCAATAACAGGCGTAACAAAAAGAAGATTGCTTCTCCTGTATACATTTCATTGATTCCACATAGTTCTCATAGTAGCCTTTCCTGTTAAACAACCACACTTGCCCATTAGATTGATTTCTATTGAATAATGTACTAGCACAAAAGCGTACTTGAATATATAATGCATGTAACAGATAAAGTAGCATGTTTAAGTTGCTTGAATATTGCTAAACTACAGAAATCAATAACAATATATAAAGATAAATATTAGCCAATGAATCCCGTGAAACTGGTACTGTTCACATGAGAAATTAAAGCAGCATCAGTACAACCCATCCGCTGGAGGCGGCGTAGAACAAAGAAGTTATAACTACCATGTAGCTGCCCATCAGCATGGGCGATCGTTATTTTGGCTCTTTATCTGCAAGGTGTGACTCCTGTCAGCACCAACAGCGACAGAAGACAGAGATCCGCAGAGATCCAATGGCAGGAACAACGGTCATGGCAATGAAACCTGAAAACGTTCAGCATCACCAGAATGACAGCATCTCAGCTAACAATGCGGTCCCCACAGTTCTGTGCACCACAACTGCAGAGGATGCCTGTCTAGCATCACTTCAAGAAGTCGATTACACATCATTCCAACCGTCCATCACTTTGAACGAACTCCCCTCCATGCAATGCTAAGCCCGTATTCATAAACTACTAGCTCATTGGAGGAATGTAAAGAAACACAACATATCAAAAGAAGAATGGTAAAGATACACAGCATATTGAGACCGATATCTGCAACTCATTGCATTAAACTGCCCCTGAAAAGAATGCGACCACAACGTGCGTCTCGCAGTCTGAGGCACTTCATCACACATCTGCAAGAATGCACAATGAGCTCATGCAGGAAATCTGCACCAAACCTTATAAAAAGGACACAAACCGCATATACAGCTGGATCCAAGCACTCTACTAACACGGTGTTACAGGAGAGCACTCGTAAAAAAAGGCCTAAATATTCCTACTGCCAAATAAAATAAGGCCACCTGAAATAGATCTACCATTCCATCAAAGGCAGAGTTCCTTGCAGGGGCTGAAACGGGAGCCGATCTGAAGGCAATTCTGTTGCTAAATTCAACACACAGAGTGACACAGGTAAAGATTAAGGGCCATATGTATCAAGCTAATTAGCATTCGCAGAGGCCGAAATTCGCAGAATTTCGTCCTTTGCGAATGCTAATTAGCTAAATGGTATGTATGAAACATTTTCGCAGCAAAATAAGGAATCGCACATTTTGCTATTCCTTATTTTGCGATTGCACTTAAGGAATCGCAAAAATTGCGATTCCTTAAATGCAATGTATCAAAGAAATATTTATGCAAAAATGCCAATAAGGATTCGCAGATTACCACCAACTTCTAGTTGGTGGTAAGTTGCGAATTAAAAAAAAAAAGCAATTTATTTAAATTCCAAAGGTGCCATATGACGCTCATACATGCCCTTAGGGCATGTATGTGCGCCATATGCCCACACATGTCTTTTTCAGGGGTGCAGCAGGGTGTTCTTGTGACACCCCTGCACCCTTGAAAATATTCGCAATTTGCGATTAGCAAATTGCTAATCGCAAATATCCCCTTCATTCCTATGGGCCTCCTGAACCATAGAAATGAATGGGAAAATTGCGATTAGCAATTTGCTAATCGCAATTTAGGAATGATAAGGAATCGCTAAAAAGAAGCGATTTCCTACATACATACCGTTTTGCGATTTCTAAATAGCGATTCCTTAAAAATCGCTATTTAGGAATCGCTAAACGGTATGATGATACATATGGCCCTAAAACCCATCTGATAAAACTGTCAGCCAAGTGATATTCAGTGCACAAACAAACTTGGATATCAGTGAACAAGACATCAGCAGAAATGCCCAGCAACCTGACATAAAAGGAAGAAGCGGTGCCATCGGACTCCTCCGACACAAAGTGTAAGAATTGCCCAGACTGACAAAGATTAGCAAGATAAAACAAGCATTTGCAATGCAATAGGTCTCCCGTTTGCGAGAGTTAGAGCTTTGGCGTTGTAAATGCCAATGTCTTTTACCTATGTGTTTTCGTTTGAAGTGGAGCAGATGTATGTGGTGTGGAGTGGAATTATGTGCGTTAGATTGGAATGGGGTGGTGTGTAGTCTATTTGTGTAGTGGAATTATGTGGTATAGTGAATAGATAGCAGTGAGAGCTGCACATACTAGATAGAAAGGAAGATAGTGAGGGATAAGTAGTTTGTGCATGAAATGGTAAACTGTATATAGAGGAGCAGAAAGAGTGTATGGGAGAGAGAAATAAGGCGAGAGTAGGCCACATATGCATTTGAAGGAGCAACTGTGTATGAAGAAAACACCCTACAAGAGGAGGAGAGCATGGGTTTGAGGGTCCGAAACAATGAAAAGGCACGGTAAAGAAAATGTGCTCGAAGACATGAAGTCAACCATATGCGAGAGGCGGGAAGAGTGAGTGAGTATGAGAAGGAGGGATGAGTGGGAGTGGTACCTAGAGGTATGGGGGTGAGAGGTGGACCAGTGCACGAAGGTAAGCATGTGTGAACAGGCAGTATAGAGAGGAGAGAGGGAGTGTGAAGGAGGGATGAGAGTGGGCAGTGGGATTGCGAAATGAGAGGGGGCAGTGGGATTGAGAGATGAGAGGGGGAAGTCATAGTATGAGGGGGAAGATGAGAGGGGCAGTGGTTGTGCGGGGGAGAGAATGCATGGGTTTGTGGCAGTGCGAGAAAAAGATGGGTTGTATTGTAATTGTTTGTTAAATTGTGCGGCATGGAATTGTGTGGTGTGGAGTTGTGTAGTGGAAATATGTGGCAGGGTGTGCTGTGGAATTATGTGGATAGTGATTAAATGGTATTGAGTGTACTGGAATTATGTGGAGTGTGTGTTTTATGGAGTTTATTATGTGGAATGGTATTGGTGTTGTGTAGTGGCATGTTGTGGAGTTGCATGATGTGGAAAACTGTGGTGTGGGTTGGGGGTATGTGGTGTGCTACATGTTGCTTTGCAGGTCACAACAGACAATGCCTGAGGGGGCAAAAATCAGGTAACACTGAGTTTAGAGAAATGTAGATGTAAATTTACTTTCACCGTATACAGAGACATTAGGAACATAAAAAAATGTCTGCAGGGAACCCCTAACCAACGAGGCAGGTCATTCAACTGCCCCGGGAGGCAGAAACAATGGAAAGATACAGCAGTGCATCAAATGAAATGAGAAGCCAACACTTGGGGGAGCAGAGGAAACCGTTTGGAATCTGCAAAGACCAGTACTAGAGTGACATATTTAAGGACTTCAAATATTTACAGTAGTTTGATACAGCACAATTGGATCCAGTACTAGGAGCATCAGTGCGCTCAATGAGCATCGGAATTATAGTGAGAGTAAAGAATAATGAACAAATTGTGGCAGCACTGGCCATGATATACACAAGCAAAACAGCACGGCATACTCATCTAAAGACGAACATATTCAAGGATAGTTTAAAAAGCAACACATTTCTGTTACTAGCACTGCAGAGCAAAGAGAACAATATGCACCAGAAAGGAAGACTAATGATCATGATGCATAATTAAATCATAAGTTGGCACGACTAAAGATTAACAGTCTAGTATGGTTAGATAGTGTTAAGCTCAGATAGGTGTATACAGTAGAATCACGGGAGAGGAGCTGCATGACAGCCAATAACATCTGGTGAGAGGAATGTTACTCTGGCCCGAATGCAAGCCCCTTACAGACATTGACTTCACAGGGACACTATCACTGAGAAGAAGTCCAAAACTCTGGTAGGCAATGCAGCGAAAGGAAGAAAAATGCTAATTAGGGAAGGGGCTGCAGAAGAGCACTTCCTTCCTTCCCAGTAAGCTCCTCTTAGACGGTGACGGTGCTGGCGGGTTGGTAACTGTACACCTGTGAACACTGGTATATTGCCATAATACTTCACAAGTAAATGCAGTTACAAGTTAATTACCGGAGAATGGGGACTAACGGAGGGTCCGTTTTTTAACAAGCAGAATTCTGCACAGTATTTTATTTTTCGTGGGGTTTAATGGTAGTAGGAAAGTGTAACTGATGTCATCGGGTGAGTCGGAGGTCTGGCAGGACTAGATAAGAAATGAAAGAAAGCTGGTTGGTGGGTAAGCATTACATTCTCCCCCTGTGCTGATATGAGGTGGGGCAGGGCTGCATTGAATAAAGAAACATAAACCAACACTAACACGCAGTGAGGACAAATAACGGTGACAGGTGGGGGAGCTATAGGAAAGTGGGCTCATGTAGAAAATAAGAAAGGCATGCAGGTCCTCCCCCTTACCCCCGAGCCCTCAATGCCTAGGAAGTGGGAGTATGAGGGGCTACAATGCCTCATTCTGGTAAAGTAGATTTAAAAGTAAAGGAACAGCGCAACTTGGGGTAGGTGGAGGTAATAAAACAAAGCGCAGTGGAGGAAACAAAGGTTCGAGTCCCAGCTTGGGCTCGACATCCTGTGAATCTGTGAAAATCACTCCATGTCCCTGTGCCTAACAATAGCACTACCTTGTTTAAAACGGACTGGTGTTTAAGTAACATACCCCGGTCCAATACCTTGGACAACATGCTGGCTTTATGTAAGGAGGCTACTCTGCGCAGTGAAACCACCCGCCGCTGTGACCTGTTGCCCCAGCCCTTCCGCATGCACACCAATGGTAGATACAGAAAATGAAAACCGCGGTCCAATACCTTGGAAAACATGCTGGCTTTATGTAAGGAGGCCCCTCTGCACGGTGAAACCACCCACCGCTGTGACCTGTTGCCCCAGCACTTCCTCAAGCACAGCTAATGGTAGATTAAGAAAAAGAAAAGCGAGATGCCTAATAAAAGGTCCGCACCAACACAACGCCGCTGCGAGGAGAATCCACTGTTATACATAATAAAATAAAATGAACGCGGTTACACTGAAGCCGGCGCCGCGCTCGGGGGGAGAGAAACCACGAAAGTGAAAGCGCACCATGCTCGCGCCAGCCCCCAGGGACAGGATATGTGCACGCGTACGGAGTGCACATCTCCTATCCGCGCGTGCCACCTCCTGTCTCCCTTCGCGAACGAAACCACAGCAATAGAGGCTCGCCAGGCGAAGCAGCTACGCTGCATTCACTAGCGAGACCTAAAAAGGAAGCCTTTATTTCTACACTAAGGCTTGGCGGCTGCAAGGGATTTTGGGCATGGCTTGGGAGAGACACAAGCATAGGGGTGATAGATAACATACATAAAAAATAAAGGCAACATCATAACCCGACAGGGCAGACTGTATAAAGGTGTAACTCTAATCCTACAGGAATGTGTTGCTTTTCACTCACTGTATCACAGCTTAAAGGTACAAGCCATCTGAAAGTGCTGCACACAGAATTTGCCATTCTCACAGTATGAGGTTACCAGACAACGGAAATGCATTCCTGGCATGAAGAATGCTACAGAAGGGCATGCATTCTTAATTACCTCTGGCTTTTACACGAATGGGTCTATCACAAGCTGCATTTTGTAGTTTGTAAAGCAGTACTAATTATGCATTACAAAATTCTATTCACAAACCCAAAGCCGGAGACCTGTGATTCTCCTATCTTTTCTATGCAGGTGTGTATATATTTTAATAGGTAAAGTGGGAAAGACAAAGGGGAGTGGCTGGGCAGGTGTAAACACACTTCACTTTTTTACATATTTAGGACTGTAGTCAGTTTAGAAGTGTAGTTTGTGAACAGTGGTGGTTTTAGTCTTTTGTGAGTGTCCGTTTGCATTAGCATGTCCATCCCTAAACTCTTGCTTAAATTTCCCTAACACCACCCCATTTACTGGGAAGTATACCCTATTTTCCAAATTACTATTTATAAATAACATTAATATATTTAAATTAAATAATTATTTAATACAAGTGTAATTTCATGACAATGGGGTGTAACATCTTACTAGTTATAGGCTAAAAATGATTATGTGAAAATAATTTGCATATATGTTGTATATTAAAGTATTCCTAATTTTTTTTAAAGACTATAGCACTTTTTTTTTCCTTTTACTTTCCCACCAAAAGATATCCACCACATTGGCCCGGGGTATAAGAAGACATACACATGATGGTAGAAAGGTACCATATGTTAAAGGAGCGCATGGTTCTAAATCTGAATTCAGTACCTGGGGAAAACCTGAGGTCCCACAACTCTGAAAACTTCAATAAACAATCACACATGCACCAACGTTCTATACCTGTCTGTATGTAAGTAATACACCTATAAGTAAATTTCACCAACCTCTGGTCATCAGTATTTCTGCAGCAAGTATATTTTTATGGTTGTAGGACTGTCCTTAGCCATATAGTTGTCGTGGTGGCCCAGCTAAGGGCTGCTCTGGTAAGGTAATTTACTGATGGGAATTTAAGAGAGTTATAGGAAGCTGTAAAATGAATAGTTGTCTTAGTACCCAAAAGGCTTTCTCTTTGATGCATCATATGGGGATGTGATAGTAGCTGTCTTCACGACCCTACGGAGACCCTACTAGCATCCATCAGTATAGCTAATCACTAGTCTATGGAGTATGCCATGAAATGTACTTGGGTATCCAAGACAAAATAGGTACGGAGTCTCGTGTAGTCCTTGAAGTTGTAGAATAAAATGGAGCATCTGTGAGGCCACTTAAAGGTAACATGTGAGTCGTTAATGGATCCTATGAAAAACGGGAAGCTAATTGATTTGTAGAAGCCTCTTTGTGATTGGGTGGTCTCCAATTGTGAATGGATAAAATGGCACGGTGTTCCATGTGACTTTAAAGACACCAGTGACATACCACATTACATAGTAGATTGCTCCGAAATATAGTGCATTTCATGTGACACTCTCAACCATTTATTTATTATCATCAGTAGCGGCTCCTCGAGGGAGTGCTGCGGGGTGGTGGGGCAGAGTGGGGGAGGGGCGGGAAGGGGGTAGTAAACTCCGGCACACGGGCGAACGGAGGTAAGTAAAGAAAGAAATAAATGGAACGAATTACATAGCCCATGGTGCGCAATGTAATTAATTTTATTTATTTATTTATTTACTTACCTCCATTTGGCCGTATGCCGGAGTTTACTACCCCCCAACCTCCCCCGCCATGCCACACCGCAGCACTCGCTCGAGGAGCAGCTACTGATAATCATCAATCAATCATTAATTTATAAAGCACATTAAATCTGCGAGGGTCTTAAGGCACTGGAGTTGCTAGCTGCTGCATGGAGATCTGTGAATTCAAATAGCCAGGTCTTGAGTCCTTTCCTGAATTGCTCGAGCGCAGAGGCGGTCCTGAGGTGTAGGGGAAGATTGTCCCAAGCATGGGCCGCCAGGTGCGAGGAACAACATCATCCGCTGTTGGCTCGGGGGATCCAGAGGGTGTCTGTGAGGAAGAGGGATGTGGAATGTAGGTGTCAGGTCAGTTGGTGGAAGGTCATGCATTTGTTGATGTATCCTGGTCCTTCATTGTGCAGAGCTTTGTATGCGTGGGGCAACATCTTGAACTGGCATCTTGTGGTAAATAAGGTGGTCCAGACACGGTGAGTAAATTAGAAGATCCTTTATTGTAGAGCGCAGGTAGGCAAGAGTGGACTCTTCCAAGCAGGAGACAGGAGTCTAACTGCCTTGAAACAGAACGTCAACTCGCGGGGAAACACAGAACAAGAATGTAAGAGAATTACTACATAGATATATTCTAAAATGACTAGACCATGTATTACACATCTTCCTTTCCATTGACAAAAATTGGAGTGGTCCAGACGCGGTGAGTAACTTAGAAGAACCTTTATTGTAGAGCGGAGGTAGGCGAGAGCGGACTCTTCCAAGCAGGAGACAAGAGCCTATCTGCCTTGAAACACAACGTCAACTCGAGGGGAAACATAGAATAAGAATGTAAGAGAAATATTACATAGATACATTCTAAATAGACTAGACCATGTATTACACATCTCTTCTGGATTGGGATCCAGTGTAGCTTCTTGGTGTGGGGTGTGATGTGAGTCCGTCTGGGGAGGTGGAGGATGAGCATCGCAGGTGAGTTTTGTACTGTCTGTAGTCTTTTCAGGAGGCAAACAGTGATTCCTACACTCTAAAAGGTCATAACACTGTAGTGGATAGCTGGTTTGTATCTAGGGACATAGTGTGAGGCGTATTTCTTTTGGATGTGATGTGGAGTTTCACCATGTGTAGTAGGGTACCGGTGTACTTATTCACATATAATTGCTGTTAAAAATCCTAGTCCATGAAGTCACTGAGGGGCATATTCAGAAGGCGCTATCGCTGAATTAACGGCACTTTATCGCAGCCAAAGTCATGATACATTTTCTTCCCCATTCACAAGCTTGCGTTACTAGCCCATAGCACCAGTTTACACGTGATAGCAGCCGCAAAAAAACATCGCCACAGAGGACCCCCGCAACTATCGCTAATGAGATGCAGAGTAGGCGTTCCCGTGCAAAAAGCCGTGACAACACCACACCTCAACATACTCAACGACCAGCCAGATCGGCAATAAGAACACAAAACACGCAATAAGGCGCGTTATTCGAAGGAAAATAACACCTGCTTTGACCTGATGTAAAGTCGGACCACAGCCTGCACCACAAAAGGGAGTACAGCCCAGAGTCACACCTGAAGACAAACAGATGCCATGGAGCAACTAAACATGCAGCACAGACACCCAAGAGGGCCACAAAACCCAACGACAACACACGCAGGACCACCCCTCCCTGCCACTCCCGACCAAAGACATTCCACATCAACTACACCTAAACATGTACAAAATAATCTGCCTGATGTCGCACAATTACAACTGTGACATGCATGTCTCGTCACAGAAAAATGCATCACACATTCTCTTTCGAAGCAACCAATGATGCTTTATTGAATTGAACACTGACATGAAATGAAGACACATGGCGGCTCCCCTCAGGACAATCCGGAGGTCACAGCCTGAAAGACATAAAACATGATGAGAAGGTGTGTCCTGCGCACATCAAAGGACAGAGAGAGAGAGAGAAGGAGCCAGAGAGAAGAAGAGAGGGGGAGAGATAGAGAGATGAAGAGAGGGGGGGAGAGAGAGAGAGAGAGAGAGAGAGACAGAAGAAGAGAGGGGAGGGAGAGAGAGAGAGAGGAGAAGAGGGGGTTGATAGAGAGAGAGAAGAAGAGAGGGGGAGAAAGAGAGAATAAAGAGGGAGGAAGAGAGAGAGAGAGGAAGAGAGGAGGAGATAGAGAGTATGGGGGGGAGAGAGAGACAGTGCCACCCCTGTGCACCCAGGCCACACTGCTCACCTGCTGCCACCAGTGTGTTTCCAACCACTTGCCGGTATGTATAGCAGTACAACAGGTCACATATCAGAGTCAGCGCCGTCATCTGACACAGAGACCAGATACATGACTGGCACAGTACACACACTTGCACAAGACAACATCGCCCACCCGCCCATGCACACCCAGGCAGAGTCACCCCAGGCCCTCCCGCCGCCCAACGGAGCATGCCCGCCCATGCCTCAATGCTCACCTTCCGCCACCGGCGGGTAGACAGGAGCTCCCACCACATGCCACTGCAAGCCACAAGCCGACATGGCACTCTCCACACCATGCTGCCATGACGCGCAGGCCACTAGGTCTCTCGTCTGGTGCTGGGTCTTGATCACTCCATGGCATAGGTCATACCAGTGCACCCGGCACATCACAGGCTGCACACCCGCTCAACCCAATGGGTGCCACTAACTCCGTGATCCCGGAAGCGAGGCCACGTGGCAGTAGGCCCGTGCTGCCTGCTGGCTCTGGCCTACAATGCGGTCCAGCAGAGCTCCCAAAACCTGAGTTGTCGGGACCGCAGGGACGGGGCATCATCGCAGGCTGCACACCTGCTCAGCACTTAAGGTGCCCCTACCTCAGTGTACTGAAAGTCACCGTCCCGTGGCGGGTGTCTGTGCCGGCCGCAATGTTCCGTGTTCCACTAACCCAGTACTATGCCAGTCATCGCCACCTGGTGGAGGCCCGTGCCATCCGCAAGGCCTTCGAGTGCCACTAACCCTGTGCTACACCAGTCAGTGCCACGTGGTGGTAGGCCCGTGTTGGCTGCAAGACCTTCGGGTGCCACTAACCCTGTGCTACACCAGTCAGCGCCACGTGGTGGTAGTCACATGTCGGCCTCAAGGCCTTCGGGTGCCACTAACCCTGTGCTGCGCCAGTCAGCTCCACATGGTGGTAGGCCTGTGTCGGCTACAAGGTCTTCGGGTGCATTATCCCTGTTCTACACCAGTCAGCGCCACGTGGTGGTAGGCCCATATCAGCCGCAAGGCCTTCGGGTGCAACCAACCCTGTGCGCAGCAAATCATGGGCCCTTTATGATTGAGCACCGTGGAGCGCCCGTCATCCAGTCACCACCGGCAGATGGGAATGTGACATTGTCAGCCCCTTATATTTGCGGGGTCACATGGCCTATGACGCCTGTGCCAGATGAGTGTGGTGTGCGTATAAACTTGCCCTCAGGGAGTGGCTGTGACATGTTTACAACTAGACCAGTGACCTGCACACCACCTCCGAGTACGCCTGCGATGGGTAGCAATGAGTTCACCGCCCTTGGAGAGTTAGCGGAGTGGTCTGGCCTGCCGTACGCCGGAACAGCGCAGGGCTTGCAACAATGACTCGTGGGCTCTGGGTGTGGTTCAGTCCATGTCCGGACAAGGAAGTGACTGATGCGTGTGTCCCTGTTGTGGTGTCCACAGGACCCGTTACACAAATTGCTATGTAGCACCCTCTGGCTGGCATCCCACAGGATTAGCATCATTGACGCAAGGGAAATCACTGTCCCTACATTCATCCCCACATACATACATGAATGTTGAAAGACATGACACAGCAGTGCCTCACTGAATGTTTATTGCACATCCAATGCAGTTCTGCAGCTGGAGCTGTGCAGGGCAATGCCGAGCACACTACACAATATGGACCCGTGGAGGGCCAGCCAGAGTCCATCCGGGGATGAGAAGTACTGCAGAAGAGGAAAGGTACAGTCTGCAGTCTGGTCGCTGTGTCATTGGTCATCAAGCAGGATGTGGCAGTCCATGACACTGTCCAAGGTGAGTGCATCTGAGTGAATCGGGGGTCAGTGGAAGGTCATGAGGCCATGTGCGGGACCAAGCATAAATAGGCCAGGTGGCGGAAATGAATGCTACTGAGTCCTTCTGATCACAGGCACATCCACGTCCTCATCCCCGGATGAGTGCTCTGCCCCACCTGTGGGTGTTGCTGCACCGACTGCGGCACTGTATGCCACTGACACAGCAGGGGCCGGAGGAGGTTTGTCGGCCGCACTGTGTCCCACTGACACATCAGGTGCCCGAATGGATAGTCCTGCCACACTGTGAGGCACTGACACACCAGCGGGCGGAGATGTGGATGGTGTCGGGGCAGCAGCATTCATCATCGCCACGCCTTGTGGCAGCAATGCCATGATGAGGATCTGCAGGGCATGGTAGATCCCAGCTACATACTGCTGATGTGCAGCAGTGGCTGCCATCCTTTCCACCTCCATCCGCACCATGTCCTCCATGAGCCTCCACATGTGTGCCAGCTCACGGCTGCTATCGCTGGAGCCACTCTGAGCGGACAGGTGTTCTTCTCTCCGCGTCACGACTCCAGCGATGTCAGTCAGGGCTTCTTGGAGACCATGGAGCGAGTCTAAACACCCAAGGATGGCATCAAGTTTGGTTGCCATGATGCCGAAGCCCACCGCACCTGCTCAGCCGTCTCCCTCTGGCACTCCAGCACACGGAGATGGAAAGGCCATGTGCTGTTCCTGGGGGTCTTGGGAAAGTGCCAGGGCTGTGGGTGCCTCCTGCTGGGTGGTTTGGGTAGTGGGTGGGGTCTCCTCGATGCAGCTGGGCTGCCCTGATCCTGGAGATGAGTGGTGGATGAGGTCAATGAAGTCTTGGATGGTTTGGGTGTTGATGCTGGTGTTGTCCTCCTCGTCATCAGTTTTTCTTTTTTGCAGAGTTTTATGTAGCGCGATCTAGACCCGAACCAAATCGGGTATCAGAGCGCTTTACATAGCACCAGTTGCGTTACATGAGGAAACACATTCATTTTTTTTTTTTTAATGTAGGCACGGGGAGATTAAGTGATTTGCCCAGAATCACAGGAGGTTTCGCGTTGTTACCGAGACTTGAACCCAGATCCCCAGGTCCGAGGTTGAGCACCCTAGCCGAAGAGTGGCTGGGACTGCTCTGCAGGAGGTGTTGACGGTGCCCCTGCAATGTGAAGGGGAGATGGTGTATTACAATGTGTCCACATGTATGGAGCTGCATGGTACATGTTGACATTCAGACAGCATGGCATTGTGCATTGTGACAGTCTGTAGATCTGGGCGAGGACCCAGAGTCATTGTGGGTGTGCACTGTGCTCTGCTTGATTGTGCATGTGTGCCATCGTGCCCATCTCCACCCGTCCCCAGCACCTGGTGGTCACTCACCCTGTTGCGGTTGTGTTGTGTCCTGTCGAGCAATGTTCGATCCCCCAAATCCGGCCACAGTCTCCACACTGATGACTGTCGACACCGGATCCTCCATGTCATCCAGCACGAGCTGTGGAGCTGGGCCCCCACCTCTAGTCTGCGTTGCTGCCTTCTGGTTGACGGAGAGTTTCTCCGTGGTCTTCCGTTTGATGTCATTCCATCGCCTCTTGACCTCGTCCATTGTCATCTTGTGCTCCCCGATGGCAGTCACCATGTCCACGATGTCCTGCCATATTGCATTTTTGGTTCCCAATGGCACGTTGGAGGTGACGAATAGTTGTTGATGGTGTTCCATCACCTCCTTGACTATGATCCTGTTCACCTGTGGACTGAACTTCATCTTCCTCTTCTTCTTGTCCTTGCCCTTCCCTGTCCCTGAGGTCCTGAACTGGTCGTTCGGGGGGCTTGTGGGGTTGCACTCGTCCTCTGCACCTGCTCTGGCTGCCTCCATGGTGCTTGGGTGATGGTCAGTTTGTGTTTGGGTGTTTTTTCTACTTTTATGCCAGATGTGTGTTGCAGGACTGGTGCTGCTGATTGCTGATTTCCTCGTCGCACATTGACCCATCGCAGGTTTTTGGGTGTTGTGGTTTGTGTTTTTGTCTCCATCGAGGTGGTTGTATCGCGGACATTGTCTGCGGTTTCGGCAGACTATTGCATGCTACCGCCTTGTTGTGAATTCCACGTTGTCACAGGGTTATTTTTCAGCGATAGTCTGTGATGTTGAAAGTTGTATTACGCTACTTTCTTGTGAATATACCCCTGAGTCTTCTCATGTGGGCACTCCTCCTCTTCTTGACTTTTCACTTTGCATCCATAGTTTGACAAACTTCCTGAAATATGTTCACTCCTTAATTGAATTTTGCTCTGATACCAGCTTTGCGTGATAAGACTCATTACTGTTCAAACAGGATAATTTGTGAACATTTAATAATTGGACAGTAAGAAAAAAAACACCCAAGTGTATAAAAAAGGTACTACTATTGTTAAGGATAGTTACTAATGTATACTTTAAGACATTGCAGTATACTCATTTTTTGAGATACAGTCCGGTACAGACCAGAATGTGTTCGGCCTCACAGAGAAGAGAGCTGCATGTCTAAGAGTAATTTTGGTTGTGCCACAAAATTCGGACACATGCATAAAAAGGAGTAAAAAGAGAGGTCTAACTGGGAGCTGGGGAAGGGCTACTTGAAAAAAGGTGAAAGGCAACAATTGCAGAGAGGTGGTGAGTTGGTGTCATGGATTAAATAGACAAGCTTCAAACTATTTTTTTTTTAAAAAGGAGGGAAGAAAGAAGGCAAGCAAGAGAAAGAGTACTGTGAATGGAGAGCATCCCCAACGAGATAAAGAGTTCCTTGAGGGATGGATTAAACAGCAACACC
Source organism: Lissotriton helveticus (assembly GCF_964261635.1). NCBI lineage: Eukaryota > Metazoa > Chordata > Amphibia > Caudata > Salamandridae > Lissotriton > Lissotriton helveticus. Next base: position 826,956,460 of record NC_136057.1, read on the forward strand.
TAGAAGAAGGTGCAAAGTGTTAACTATAGACAATATTTGATTTGCAGTTCTGTTTTACAAATAATCTGCATTGTGAATTATTTGTCTGGTGTAACATATCAATAAGCCTTGCAAATTGTCTGTGAATTATTTGTCTGGTGTAACATATCATTAAGCCTTGTAAATTGTCTGTGCACAAAAAATAGGCTATCTGTGGTGCTGCCATTTGTTGGAAAAGGATGCACATGGCCAATCTCCAGTCAGACTTTCTATGTTTCACACACATGCCAACTACTTGAAACTGTACACAAGGGCTGTTGTTTGCCTGGTCTTGTATGTAGTTAATAGACTACACAGGCTGTAACAGGGCCTTAAATACAATGAGCACGATACTCCCTATTCCCATTCTCTCTGTTAAGGGCACAGAAGAGTATCTCAGCATGGTACCGTTGTGTATGTATTATAATGGACTTGTGCCTAGCGCAGGTTTGTGTAATGGAATCTGATGGCTTTCAGATTCCATGTGTTTGTTTGAAGAAGTGAACATTCTCTCATGGGCAGTTGGATCCCTGGTCAGCTAGGGTGTGTCTTCTCTGCGCTGTTACTCCACAATAAACAGTTTATGCCATACCTACCTGTGTTGTGTGTGACCTCCTTTACCACAATTTTGGTGACAAACTAGGAAGCAGGCTGTGTGGAGGTCTGCTGTGAAAACTGGTGCAACAGTGCGGAGAGAGTGGATGGGACCCGCGAAGGAGACAGAGCAGTCAGGACCAGCGAGCAGCATACTTTGGCGCTGTCACAGCAAGTTTTCCTGAGATCAGCCATTGGTTGCTGAAAGTTCTTGGGGGAGTTGGAGGGTGAGTGTGTCAGTTGTTGCTCATGGGACATTGACTTTCTATTCGGCCCTTCGAGCCTGCACAGTTGACTTCCCCGAGTGACGTGAGACACATGTTTGACAGCACACATAGCGGCCATCTTAATTTAGGCTCTGCAAAAAGTCCAGTAAAAAAGACTATGAGTGGGCGGTTACATGCTTACGCTCGCGTATTGTGGCCATTTTATGTTGGGACAAGCGATCATGCAGCCGGCAGCTGGTGTTTCTTTTCAGCACACATTTTGGCACTTGCAGCGCATGTAGCAGTGGTAACGGTAATGCATACACCAGGAGACTTAGCGCAGTGCATTAAACGGTGTACAGTCATAATATCGAGTCAATTATTTCGACTGGACAGAATATCGAGTAAAAAATATAGAATGGACATAATATCGACTAGACATAATATAGACAACAAAAATATCGACTAGAGAAAATTAATATCGAATAGAATGGACATAATATCGAATCAAAAATATAGAATGGACATAATATCGACTAGACATAATATAGACAACAAAAATATCGAATTTAAGGTAAGTTAATAATAATTTTTATTTTTTGTGTAATATAAGTCTGTAGCGGGTTGTGGGTTTATAGGGGAATAGGGTGGGAAGTAATTTAATTCTAATTAATTAAATATGTTAATTTATTTATTGATATATATTTAGAATTAATTGTTAATTAATTATTAATTGGTAATTAATTAAAATATAATTGGTAATTAATTATAATTGATTAATTGATAAATATTTTAATTTTAGTAATTTATTTTCTGTAGCGGGTTGTGGGTTTATAGGGGAATAGGGTGGGAAGTAATTTAATTATAATTAATTAAATATGTTAATTTTTTATTGATAATAATTTAGAATTAATTGTTAATTAATTATTAATTGGTAATTAATTAAAATATAATTGGTAATTAATTATAATTGATTAATTGATAAATATTTTAATTTTAGTAATTTATTTTCTGTAGCGGGTTGTGGGTTTATAGGGGAATAGGGTGGGAAGTAATTTAATTATAATTAATTAAATATGTTAATTTATTTATTTATTTATTGATATTTTTTAAAAATTAATTGTTAATTAATTATTAATTGGTAATTAATTAAAATATAATTGGTAATTAATTATAATTGATTCAGTTTTTGGGTAAAGGGGTATTTTTAGGGTTCAGGGTCAGTTTTCAGTTTTCGGGTAAAGGGGTATTTTTAGGGTTCAGGGTCAGTTTTCAGTTTATGGGTAAAGGGGGATTTTTAGGGTTCAGGGTCAGTTTTGGGTTTTTGGGGTACAGGGGTACTTTGTAAAAATAAAGTAAAATTACATTTAAATTACATTTATTTAATAAAATTAAATTATATTAAATTATATTATAATATTCTTTATTAATTTATATTCAAAAAATTATTATATACTTACCAATACTTATGTTGTAATGGTATGCGTTGTAAAGGTATATGCGTTGTAAAATCTTGCGTTGTAAATGTATGCGTTGTAAAAGTTTTTGCGTTGTAAAAGTTTTGTTGTAATGGTAGGCGTTGTAAAAGTATGCGTTGTAACGTCATACATCCCTGGAGTGGGAATAGTAATTTTAACCTCTACGCTATCCAGCGCTTTCCCTACTGTTGCACCCACTGGAGTGGGAGTAGTAAATTTTACCTCTACGCTATCCAACACTTTTGCTAATGTTGAACTCACTATAGTTGTAACAATAAATTTTAAACATTTTCTAAAATGTTATATATGTTTATTTAATAATATGTTTAAATATATATATATATATATATATATATATATATTCACTGAAAAAACCATAGGTTATAGACCATATATAGTTAGGAATTAGCATTTACTAAACCTTATTTTACTCACACAAAACCATTGAAATTCCATATATAGTTAGTTGCACTAACTATATATCGCGCACCCGCAATCCACTGCTGATGATGTCACATATTACATCATTCATGACATGGTCAGTGACATCACTGATGACATCACTGATGACATCTCAAATGACATCACTGATGACATCACTGATGACATCTCAAATGACATCACTGATGACATCATGACACACCAATACCAGTTACTACATACGCACTCACTGATTCCTACGTCTACACACACATTCACTCATTCACCCATACAATAACTCATACATACAGTCACTTATTATTACAACACTATCATATGCACTCATACACCTATGCAGACAGTCACACACTGCCACTCATCCATGGAGTTACTCACACACCAAGTCAGTCCTGTAAAGAATCAATCACACTTCCATTTCTTCATCTATACAGTTAAACACAGAACACCATACTTCAGTGACATCACTGATGACATCACTAATGACATCTGAAATGACATCACTGATGACATCTCAAATGACATCACTGATGACATCATGACACACCAATACCAGTTACTACATACGCACTCACTGATTCGTACGTCTACACACACATTCACTCATTCACCCATACAATTACTCATACATACAGTCAGTTATTATTAGAACACTATCATATGCACTCATACACCTAGTCAGTCCTGTGAAGAATCAATCACACTTCGATTTCCTCATCTATAGTTAAACACAGAACACCATACTTTTCACACATATACTAACACATACTTACTCTCTTATACAATCACTGATACAAGTACACATTGATATGCACAGAGTCACACACCTCCCAGCCAGCCACACACACACTCAGTCTTCCATACATCCAGTCATTCTTCAATATGTAAAACGTATTTAAACTTTACAAAAACACACAGACACTAGATGATGTCATCAGTGATGTCATTTGAGATGTCATCAGTGATGTCATCAGTGATGTCACTGACCATGTCATGAATGATGTAATATGTGACATCATCAGCAGTGGATTGCGGGTGCGCGATATATAGTTAGTGCAACTAACTATATATGGAATTTCAATGGTTTTGTGTGAGTAAAATAAGGTTTAGTAAATGCTAATTCCTAACTATATATGGTCTATAACCTATGGTTTTTTCAGTGAATTTTCAAGGTTTTGTAAATGCTAATTCCTAACTATATATGGTCTATAACCTATGGTTTTTTCAGTGAATTTCATTGGTTTTTTAACAGCTAATATCTGTAGCTGTAAAATTTATTCTTCTTTAAATCCAAAAATATATTTTATATGTTTATGAATAATTATTTTTTTAAATATTTTTTTTTCTTCGTTCCCGCTTCGCGAATCGGGAACCTTACAGTAAAAAAATGTTCAGAAAAATAAAAAAAAAAGTTCTTTTCAGAACTACCTCCCCGTTATTAAAAAATTGGTACAATATTTGGAACTGTGCCAACCTCTATTTCTCTTAGTTCGCTTCCTAGTTCGCTCGCTGGTACGCGAACTGGAAGCGAACCAAAAACAGTAAGTATAAGGGAAGGAAACACACACTTATGTTAAAAGAAAGACAGCTATAGGGGAGTAAACTAGAGATACTATTACCCATAATCCACTACTGATGATGTCACATATTACATCATTCATGACATGCTCAGTGACATCATCAGCAGAGGATTGCGGGTTTTTTGGCAACATGCCTTATCGACGGTTTAATAACGCTGCCTTTTGCTTTATATAAGTTTTCAAATTGTATGAAATATATACCAATAGGTCTTTATGAACCTTTAGGTAGTGCTTTTGTTCATGAGGTCTGGTCGCTTCCATACACATACAGATGTTTCAAAGATGATCAAGAAGTTTATCTGAATGGAGAGGAATGCACTGAGACGCCAGATCATTCACTAATGTGTAGGCACATACAGTTACACGATTCATGCAACAAACAGCGACCAAATATGGCTTGCGTGATGCAAGGCACGCCAGTTCCTGCTATCATCCCCACGTTCAAGTTGTTGGAAAATGGTAGTTATTTGATGCTCAATAATGAAGATTGTTCTGAGTTAATTAAAAGTATTCCTTTTATCGTAACAGTAAGTGAACGGGTTATTTGCTGCAGAAATGTTCTATTTCCTCCCACACATGAACATAGGGAGTTTTCAATCTGGCCACAAATACCAACCTTGGGACACGTTTCAACAGCATGACAAGAATAAGAGCTCTTTTGTCTCAGAGAGAGGTGGCCTTGAGTTCGGCCCGTGAAACTTTCGTACTTCACATAGCGAACACCCGTACACAGGTTTGCCTTTCAATTTCAGCAACATGTTTCCGACTATCTTTAACGCATCCTCCACAAAATCCCTGGCACACTTTTTTAAAGTTGTTACCAGTGGTCTCGTGACTTCATTTGAGAAAATCTTTGGAGTCATCCCTACTCCCTTTCATTCCATTTTCTCCACTCTGGTTCGTGGATTGCATTTTTACTTGCATTACCAGCGGACGCTCTTGTACTTTTTTACATTTTTAAATATGGATGTCCCTCCTATGCAACCTCCGACCCTGCAGCTGCTGACACTGTTCCGCAATCGCATGCTAGAATATTATGGCACAATGCCGTTGGCGATATTAAGCACGGCATATGGATTATCTTTTCGGTTCTCCTACTTCACCTGTGTCCAGCCTGTATTTCACTGCCTGACCTGTGATTTCGATTGGGCCATTGATTTGTGTCTCTGCGGACCGGTTTCTCCTGACGTCGACTTTAATCAGCTGATGACTCCTATCATTACTCACGAGTTGATTTGTCCTGGCGAAAGGATTATGGCTGTGGCATTGATGCATGGACTACTTGGTCCCTGGAATTTACTGGCGGCAGCACAGTCTTTCTTGGAACACAGCTTTCTTGAAAACCCACCGAGCTGTCCTCTGATGGTGATAGAGGATCCGGTGCTGGGAGAGCACGTATGTTCTTTTCCGCTTTTAAATTGGATGGCTGAACTGTTTTCGGATGAAGACGGTGACTTCCTGTTGGAGGCTGTTGCAGCTTATTTTGCATACACAGTTATGTCATAGACCTTTTTCATGTTTCATATGCTGAGTACTAGCATTTCATTGACAATTCATTGACTTAATTGTCAAGTTTTTATTATTTACCTTGCCTATTGGCTTAAGACTCGATAAAGTACTTGGCTGTTTTATTTTTCTTTAGCATTGAATTTTCCTAGTTTTTAATGCTTTACCTTGCGGACCGTCCACATATAAACTTGCAATCTGCTCTCATGAGATGGCACTTCTATTATCTTATTCAGTTCGTTTCCGGATCATGAGGAGGTGTCATCTAGGTCCTGGATATCTTTACACCGTGTTAAGTTAGCATGGGCTCATTACCGGTTTAAACGCCATTTTTCCTTTTTTGCAACTTCTGCACACGACATTTAGTTGTTGCTTTAGCTTTCCACCTAGTAGTTCATCGTGGTTTACATGAGAATAATATGTTATTGCTCTACTATCTGCTTTGCTTGTTAAACTATATCTGTACAGCGAGTGCTAAAGTTTCAAGAACAACACGATACAGAATTGTTATGAGGTCTGATCTCCACGACTTCATACTCATAACATAAGTGCAACTTCTGCCAATTCTGGGCATGAGGCGGGTTTTATATTGCTTTGCCGAACACACATACACAACAGTTGATGCGGTTCACATGAAGAGAGAGCTGGTGTATGCTGATGTGATTCCTTCAAATCTAAGACACTAAAGTATGGGCACGCCCTAAACCAACACAAAGAGACCTTCTTAGCAAATAATATAATATGTGTATTAGGGAGGGTGAGATATAAGCAGCCGCGGGCCGTGGAGGGAGTTACGGTGAGGCAGGGAGGCGGGGAGGGGGAGAAGCAGGGTGGAGCCCTCTCTACCTTGCCCCTCCCCCTCCCCGCCTCCCTGCCCCACCGTAACTCCCTCCACGGCCCGCGGCTGCTTATAAGTGTTGCTAACTCTTATTCATTTACAGCATGTTAACATACTGTCACCATTCGCTTTTTATGTACTAGTAACTATGCTGGTAATTTTGCTACTGATAATATGTGTACTTGTATTCTCCACCCTGCTTCTCCCCCTCCCCGCCTCCATGCCTCACCGTAACTCCCTCCACGGCCCGCGGCTGCTTATAAGTGTTGCTAACTCTTATTCATTTACAGCATGTTAACATACTATCACCATTCACTTTTTATGTACTAGTAACTATGCTGGTAATTTTGCTACTGATAATATGTGTACTTTTATTATCTAAGGTACTACGCCTGAGAAGACGGCATTAGTAAATAAACATTTCAAATACACATGTGTTCTTCTTAACTCCATGTTCTGGTTTCTAAGAAATATATAACGACCGACTGTTCATGAGTTCCACGTATCCTGAGGTACTATAAGTTCATATTCTGGATTGTCTAAACATTGAGAGTTTGTTATATCCAATGTGACACTGTACCTAGCTTGCTAAATAGTTTTTGATTACTAACGTGAGTTTTGGGACACCCTAATTCGCCGAGGTTCCAATCCTCTGTCCACAGTTCTGTGTGAGAACAGAAACCCTGCGACAGGGGCACCCCCGACCCTTGCTGGAGCTTCATCACACTTGCGATACAACTCCAGCAATGCGCCACCTTTACGGCACAGATACATCACGCATCTGTGCTGTTTTTGCCCCGTGATGCGCCGCATTGTAAATGCAGCACACCATAGGTGACGGAACAGCGGCACAGAATGACTAACACATCCCTGGTGATGCGCCAGTCATCATAAATCTATCCCTATGCTTCTTATCTTGTTAGAGATGAACCGCCATATGTATCATCAAAGTTATTTGCATTTCCTAAATAGCGAACTTTAAGGAATAAATAGCGATTCTTTACCATTCCTAGTTTGCGATGAGCTATTTGCTAATTAGCCGAATGTAGCCCAATGAAGCCCAATGTAGCCCAATGTAGCCCAAAGATGGCCGCCAGACACACAAAAAAACAAATGTAGCCCAAATATCAGCCAGATGTAGCCCAACTATAGCCCAGTGACAGAATGACCAATCAGCTTCGCAAACCTCCGTTACGCGAAGCGGAGCGCTGTTACAGATATATATCTTTTTTTGAACGTTAATTTCTCAAAATCCACTGGAGCACATATATTGAGACCTAGCAAAGGCACATCGGGCTACCAGTCCCTAATATTTTGCCAAGTTTCGTGCAAATCCATTCAGCCGTTCAATTATTATTTTTATTATTTTTTTTTGCCCCGCGGGGCCCTTTTAAAACCTCCACATCAAACCTAGGGGGTCAGCGAGGATCTACTATGCCCCCTTATAGTTATTTCCCCCTTTGTTTTGACCTCCTCTTGTCTCTCGATCCTACCGAGAGACAAGATGGCGGCCGCTACGGACTGTTTGGAATGTTGACAGACGCCGGAGAACCAATCAGCTTCGCTTCACAAAGCTCCGTTGCGCGAAAAGTCCGCGAACCAGAGCGCTAACCGGTCCGCTGTTACAGATATATATCTTTTTTTAAACGTTAATTTCTCAAAATCCACTGGAGCACATATATTGAGACCTACAAAAGGCACATCGGGCTACCAGTCCCTACAATTTTGCCAAGTTTCGTGCAAATCCATTCAGCCGTTCGGGCTAAAAGTGAGGCCAACCGCCCTATGGAAAACTCAATGTTAAAAACACGTTTTGGGACCCCCCTTTTTTCTCGGCCCCCCCTTGACGAACCCCCCCCAAATTTTCAAGGGCTGCTCAGAAACAAAATGTGCCATTTTCCTGAAAATTTCAGCCAATTCCGTCCACAAACGCCAAAGTTATTAGACATAGAATTTTCAAAAAACCCATAGAGAAAAAATCCTAACTATATATACCTACTGGCGACCGCCAGTAGGTAATATATATATATATATATATATATATGTGTGTGTGTGTAATTTTTGGTGATATAATTTTTTTAATTATATAAATTATTTATTAAAATTATATTTTTTTAATAATTATTTCTAAGTTTATATTAAATATATGTATTACTATATTAGTTTTAACTTAATTTTAAGACATTTTAAAAAATCGATATTTTGACAGTCTATATTTTTGTAAGTCGATATTTTGGAGTCGATATTTTGGTACTTACCTGTTTGAAGATAGGGAGTCGATATTTTGTCAATCGATATTTTTGACTCGATATTTGTGTATCTCGATATTTGTGTCGTCGATATTATGTCAGTGATCCGCATTAAACAACGGTGATGCATACACCTCGAAACAGTATTTAAGGTGATTTAAATTCTTATTATTCTCCTGCAATAAAACGTAAGCAAAGTCATGTATATTCGGGCATCTCACAGCGGTGATACACACACCTTAAACACATTGGGTGACAGTAAACATTTGTTTTCAGGGTGGGTAGTGTAGTACCTACTCATTCGCCTTTGAAATACATAGAACAATCCCACATTTCTGTAATTCTGCCACAATGTTTTCTGGTTCAGCCGTGTACCACACCAATCACTTAGAAGGACTGGGGTTTGATGTTTGATATTTATTTATTTATTTTTTATTTTATTTAATGTGATTTTATATAGCGCGAACATTACCCGAAGGTGTCAGAGCACTTTACATAAGAGCCAGTTGCAATACATAAGGACTCAGGATTACGTGCGTTGCATAAAAGATACAAACAGAAAAAAAATTCAAATGTACAAGTTATAGTCACACAAGGAGGAGCACTCAAGGAAGGGATACGAATGGATATACTCTAAGAGTCACATAGGAATGGTAATTAGTACAAAGGTCTACAGCACATACTAGTGATTAGAGTTATCTCTATATACATAGGGAAGGGATACGAATGGATATATGTTACAACGAAGTATGGAAGCTCAGACAAGTCTTGCAGATGGTAATAGTAGATTTATTCTTGTGGTAATCTACAGGTTCTCAGTTACAAAGATCCATAGTAATGCATGGTAATGCCCCACCAGGAGCAGGGTCCTCTCTGCTCAGCCCATCACACCAACTGAAACTCTCCTCATACAAACTAACCCAACAAAACCATGTGACCTCATCACAGGCTGAGCAGAAAGGCAAGGAACCACAGTGGGGAGACTGCATAAGTAATAAGCACATTACAACACATCTCCCCCCTTAATAAACAAAAACATCCAAAGAAACAGAAGAAGATAAAATACACGAAATAGAAGAAGATAAAATGCATAAGTCTGGAAAGAAAATACAAATGCACAAGTATGGAAAGAAAATACACAAGTCAGGAATAGAAGAAGATAAAATACAGAAAATACACAAGTCAAGTCAAGAAAAGAAGAATGCATTAAAACAATATATAACACATCCTTCCCCTTTAATAATGATCATAAACAATCATAAAATGCATAAAGATGGTAAAACACACTTACGACAGAAGAAGAGGACGCACTACCAGAACATTATAATACATCTGTCTCCTTGAAAATGACCAAAGACAAAAATTGTAAGACAAGAAAATACTTTGTTAATCCAACAAGTCCAAAACTGTACAAAATACCAAATGTGCCATATAATAAACCAAAAGAAAACTGCGGTAGAAGAGATCTACCTCAATTGCAAACCAGCATAAAACTGGGGCAAGACAGGGATCTACAACCCTAATTGCACAAATCCCAAAAACCAAGGGTAACAAGTGTGATAGGAGGAGTTAGACTACACTTGAGGTAACTCTCCACGTGTGTACCCGTCACACACAGTCTATGTAGCGTATAAACATAACATAAGGCAAACCAAAAACCTAGGGTATCCCTTAACCCCACGTGTGTAGCCGTCACACACAGCATGTATACATAACACAAAGCAAATCAAAAACCTAGGGTATCCCTTAACCCTATGTGTGTAGTCGTCACATCACACACAGTCTATATAGCATGTATACATAACACAAGGCAAACAAAAACTTAGATCCAATGCAAAATAATCCAGATTGCGCAAATAATCCAGAATAACCTTAGCCCAAACACACGAACACTCTATGGGTATAAACAACAAATTCTGGAACGATACCGAAATCCAATATTAAAAAGAGAAACAGACGGAAAACCACCTTAATGTCAGACTATAATAAAAGAAACACAAGGCAAATCAAAAACTTAGAAGATACACGTAAAACATGTTTAGCAATAAAACAATGTGCAAATCACAGTATAAATCAAATACAAGTTGAGCCCCCACATTGCAAAACACACATGTTAAAATGTACAGAAAAAAAAAAAACTCAAACACCGGTGAGCGATGTCTCACCCGAGGTCCTCAGCAACAGTTCCAATCTGTCGTCAACAAGACTTGTGAAAACTTCTTAACTGGATAGCGTCCCAAACAGCCTTCATAACTTGAAGATTAATATACACCTTCAAAAAGGAAAATGATGACTGACTAAACTCCAACAGTCGATAGTAAGTAAAACTTGGCAGGCAAAACGTGGTACCACAAAAATCCACAAGATGGCAGTGTTGACAAGGATAATTGAGTAAAGGACTAGATTGTACTTTAGTAATTCGGAATCGTTTCTTCGCGTTTTAATGAAAAACGAGATTCCAGGAAAAACTTAAGCTATAAGCTTAATGAAAGTGAAATGTACAACCCATACATTTCTTTCACCATCTGAACATCAGTAAATCTTCACGTGAATGTCATTGAATCCTTTCACCGTCTGAACACCGGTAAATCAGTGCGCGAATGTCTTCTAACTCAGCCTAATTTAACTTGCTAGCTAATAACACTCCGATGAGTTAAATTCCGGTAACCCTGGTCATCACTGTTTCCAGAATGAAATATTATGCTCATAGTCAGAAAATGGCCGTCACTTACTCTTGCATGGCGTGATGACGAAATACGTAAAGAATACGAGAACATCTTCAGTGAGTAGAGCGGTGACGTTGTTGGGAGAAGAATGCCGCACGCGAAACAGCGCGAGTCCAGTCGCTCCAAATTCAAATAATGACAGCGTGAGCCAGCGCAAGTCCAACTGTCAAGGTAATTTTAAACGCACACAACTTTCTTCCTTTCTGTATATTTTAACACAGGACTCTGAAAGTTGTAATCCAGTCGTAGTTCCAAGCACCATACTGTGAGAATCACTCCAAATTCAAATGATATGCTGGTAACAGACTAAAAATACAGGCAGGCAGGCAAACAATGTTTATATGTAAATCCGATTACTCACAAAATGCTGCAACCTCTATTCTTCGTTTAGGGAAGCTTGAAATAAGATTTATCTCGCTCCAAACTGCATGCTCGTGGCATAGAATAGCATTCTCCTCCAAAGCGTTTGCCTAAGCAGGAATTCTAGCTGTCAAGTTGCCAATCTTTTACATTAAATGAAAAGGGCTCGCTTAAAAGTTCATTAATCCAAATCAGTTTCACGCTGACACTTTCTCTCCAGACTGTAGGGAGTAAACAGCAGTAAAACTCACTCAAAACAGATTACAGCAAGTTAAATAGTCTAATATAGTGAAGGAACTGGCACCTTGCGTTGTGGGCTACTGATGACAGGGTCACTAGTGGGGCATTTGGGGTGCCTAGTTTCTTCAAGTCCAAACAAAGTTTCCATACCATAGAGAAATCGTTCATACCTTAAAGTCTTTAATTTCTTTAGTTCCTTAAGTCTTGCCAATTCCAAAAGTCCATATCAGTAGCACGCAGGTTCTTTAAATCGTCGCCAGTGTTACAACGAAGTATGGAAGCTCAGACAAGTCTTGTAGATGGTAATAGTAGATTTATTCTTGTGGTAATCTACAGGTTCTCAGTTACAAAGATCCATAGTAATGCATGGTAATGCCCCACCAGGAGCAGGGTCCTCTCTGCTCAGCCCATCACACCAACTGAAACTCTCCTCATACAAACTAACCCAACATTCCATGTGACCTCATCACAGACTGAGCAGAAAGGCAAGGAACCACAGTGGGGAGACTGCATAAGTAATAAGCACATTACAACAATATACTCTAAGAGTCACATAGGAATGGTAGAGAGTACAAAGGTCTACTGTGTATACTAGTGATTATAGTTATCTCTATATGCATAGGGAAAGGATACGAATGGATATACTCTAAGACTCACATAGGAATGGTTGAGAGTACAAAGGTCTACTGCATATACTAGTGATTAGAGTTATCTCTATATACATAGACGGTCAAGAATTTTGCTCTGCACAGAAAAAATCCTTATTTTTAAGTACCTTAGGAAAAGAGTGTCCCTGTATTTTTAGGTATTTGCCACAAGCACTTGAACTTAATAGTCAACCAAAACATGATACTTTGAAGCAGGCTAGACGCAGATTGGAAATTAAATATGCAAAATAAAAAAATGTAGTCAGGACAAGATACAAATTATGTCAGGACCAGAGGCCCTGATTATGCTTTTCTTCCTCCACTTTATTCCAATACAAAAAACACAGCAGCCAGAAAAGCAATAAAATGAGATTTTCTTACAACATGTAGAAAAGAACGTCATTTGCTCTCATAAAAAAATGCAAAACCCAGTCCATAAACATTAAATCCCATAAATCCAAGGGATAGCCTGCAACGGAGTCCTTCTACACCGTCCCTAACTCCAAGAAAGCTCCACCATCTTGTGAAGACCTCCTCTTTCTTCGCTGCTGCACAGCTAGTTTAGTGCCTTTTTTGCTCTCTCACGTATATGTATTGTTGACTGTTGTTTTTATATATCTCTCGCTGGGGGGACCGTTATTGAAAGGGTCACAGTGTTTGCAATGTGCTGTGTTGTTCTTCCCTTCACAGGTTCCCTCGTTTTGTAGCCGTGGGAGTGTTTTCACTCCTTACGCGGCAGGCCAACTTTGCGGTGCTCTTCGGGGCTGCCAGGGGGCGCTCGCAGGTCTAGTTGCTCCCACAGTGCGGCGTCTTCAAAGCGGAGGCGCGCTGAGGGAGTAACGAGTCTGCCGGAGCCTGTCCCCCGAGCCGCCAAACCAGAACGCCCTGCGGGGTCTGTACCGGCATGATAAGCATTTATTTACGCCCCGCTGGGGTCCGTAACAAACGTTTCCTTGGTTTCAAACTTGCCGACGGCGCGATTGCACACTTTCACTGAGGCGCGCTTGGTGGCAGATGGGACATGTCAGTTTCGTCTGACGGCCCATGAGCCTAGGGCATTGTGTGCTGTCTTTGGCCTCAGCACAAAAGTATTTGCAGGTCTCTGATCTACCCATAGCCCCCAGGATAGTGGGGAGGACCCCATTTTTGACTATTTTGCCCACCATTCCTCCAGATTGATAGTTGGGGAGGTTAGGCCTGCACTGGGGGGGGGTTTCTACTGTGTATTACACTAGCCCATTTTTTCCTAGTGTGCTGCCAGGAGTTGTTGAGTGGGTGTCCACTGTTTTGGTGTCTGCATACCTGGTCAGTGATTCTAAGGGGCCATGGAGCAGGATAGTTATTACGCAGAGGAGGAGGCGACGCAGTACTTACCTCTGGATGACGATTTGTTTGAGGCGGTAGACATCTCCATTCTTAGATGTGTGACGGAGGTGGTGACTCCAATGGAGGAGCGCCTGACTAACCGCATTATTGTGGATTGCGCTAGGTTGGCCAGGCTCACAGGGGCCCTCTAGCTCCTGGGCCCCTACCCACCTCGGGTGAGGACTCCCACCACCCAAGAAGGTTTGCTGGGAAGGTGGCGCATGGGGGCGCAGGGGTGGACAGGGATGCCTATGAACGCTTGAAAACAGCGTTCCTGGCCAAGTCCGTGCCACCTTCTTCTGAGCCTACCCCTCCGCCTAAGACCACAGTGTCCACGGCACCCCCTTCCCCATCCCCCCACTGACTCGGACGACGACGAGGGGTCTTCGCGGTCCTGGCGCCCAGATAGTTCTTAGGGTGCCTTGCCCCGGGACGCCTCTGGCATGCTGGATCCAGATTACATTATTCATCCACGGTCAGCGGCCTGGGCACCAAGTTTGTGGCGGGGTGCCTCCGCAAGCCTCTGGAGAAGGAAGCGCAGGGGTGTCTTGGAGCAAAATGTCCGCACCCCACGTTGGAGGGGATAGTGGCACTGACTCCCGAGTTAGATTCCAAAATGGCGACTTTCCTCGCGAAATACATAAAGGACGCTCGTAAGGGTATAGACCGTTCCTGGCGTTCGTGCCAGTACAAGCTCCTGGAAGCCTTTGGCCCAATGACCAAGGTCTTGGAGATGGCGGAGGAGGTGAAGGCGACAGGGTCAGTCATCTGCCCCGAAGTTTTGTCCAACTGGGCGCAGAGGGCAATAGCCTTTATGGGCAATGCCAACTGCGCCTTGTCAATGGAACGCCGGCGCTCCCTGCTCATCAAGCAAAACCCAAAGCTAGGCGATTTGGCGTCCTCCGAGGCAGGAGCAGTGGCGCAGGGGGGCCTGTTCGGAGACCCCTTTGTAAAAGAGTTGGGGAAGTTCGTTGCCACATTCACCTCGCTGGACAAGGCCAATCGAACATCAAGAGGGTTTTTCAGACCCGTTTTTCCCAAGGGGGCGGTTGCGGGAGGGGCCGCACCACCGACCGCGGCGGTCAGCAGACCCATAATAGGGGACAAGGCTCCGGCAGGTGACAGTACCAGACCTCAGCAAATTTTAACAACTTCTACCCCACCAGGGGGTAACATTTCCGAGGCCGCTGCGGTTTCAAGAGCAACTCCAGCGGTGGTCAGTCAGGAGGTGAGTGTCATCCCGGCGGAACAAGTGCGCATTGGGGGGGTGCTTGGTGGAGTTTCAGCATGCTTGGTCGGAACTCACGACAGATGCTTGGGTTCTGCAGACCGTAAGGGGGTTCCACATAGAGTTTTACGACCAGCCGCGGCAAGCCGCGTGACCGCACCCCATTTCTTTCACCGTCCCCGATGCACAGCTGATCGACGAGGAGGTGTCCACCTTGCTCAGGAAGGGAGCCATTTGACGATCAGCGCTGCACCCCAACGGTTTCCTCAGCAACATATTTCTGGTGGAAAAGACAGACGGGGCTGGCGGCCGGTGATAAACCTCAAAGAGTTCAATGGGTGGTTGGTTTACCGACACTTCAAGATGGAGGGTATCCATCTTTTATGGGATGTCCTCATGCCTCAGGATTGGATGGTCAGGTTGGACCTAAAGGATGCGTATCTGGTGATCCCGATCCATCCTCCTCATCGCCGTTTCCTCCAGTTCTTATGGGGGGGTCAGGTGTACAAATTCACTGCCCTTCCATTCGGACTTTCCTCAGCACCTTGGTGTTTTACAAAGGTGTTACATCCAGTGGTAGAATCCCTGAGGGGTCGGGGGCTAAGAATGATAGTGTATTTGGACAATATTCTTCTCATGGTGCAGTGTCCGAAGACGTTGATTTCCCAGTTTGGCGTTCGTCATCAACAAGGACAAGTCCGTCCTCTCTCCGACCCAGAGTCTAGTGTTCCTGGGATTCATCGTGGATTCCATGAAGTCTTCCTTGGCTCCTCCGGTCCGCAAGATGGCCAAAATACGTCATTCCTTGAGGCAGACTATCGCCAGACCGACGACGTCGCTCCGCCAGCTAATGCAGGTGGTAGGTTTTCTTTCCTCATCCATACAGGCGATCTTCCCGGGCCCGCTTCACCACCGGGCCTTGCAGCGCCTGAAGGTGCACAACCTCAGGAAGGGGCTGTCGAACAATCAGTCAGTCCCCTTGACGGAGGACGCCAGGGAAGAGATGGCATGGTGGTTGCAACACATGGAGGCCTGGAATGGCCGGGCAATCTTCGGGTCTTCCCCCGACCTGGTAATAGAATCGGACACCAGCAGGTCCAGTTGGGGTGCCCGTTGCGGAGAGTTCTCTACCGGCGGCGTATGGTCCTTAGAGGAACAGAAGTTGCACATCAATTGCTTGGAACTTCTCCTAGGTTCTTTCGCCGTCCGCTGTTGGACCAGGCATCAGGCGACCTCGTGTGTGTTACTGAAGATGGACAACGTGTCAGCGGTACGGTATGTCAACCGCCTGGGGGGCCCGTTCCCGTGCCTTGGCAGACCTGGCAAAAGAGTTTTGGGAGTATTGCCTGGCACACCATGTCTCGGTGGCGGCGGAGTACCTACTGGGTCAGGCCAATCAGGTGGCAGATTGGCATTACAGACATCTGAGGGACTCCAGCCTGTGGAAGCTGGATGTTCGGGTCTTCAAATGTTTGGACCACCTCTGGGTGCCGTTTTTGGTGGACCTCTTTTCATCCCACCTGGACCTTCTTCAGCTGGAGGCCAGACCCTCTTGCGGAGGCCACGGACGCTTTTCTCCAGGACTAGAGTCTGGAGAGGGGTTACGTCTTTCCCCCGTTTGCGATGGTGGTTCGAACGACAGCCCAAATCCGCCTCTTGAGGGCAGAGGCGGTGGTGGTGACACCTTTTTGGAGATCTCAAGTCTGGTTTCCAGTTCTTCTGGAACTTTCTTGGGATTTTCCAATCCTACTCCCCCCGCTTCCTCATCTTCTTCTGAATCCGGACGGGGAGCGTCACCACCTCATACTCCAGGGATCGCTCCGCCTCATGGCATGGAGGCTTTCAGGAGACGCTGGTCGCTCCTGGGCATTTCAGGACAGGCTCAAGGCCTCTTGGCAAAGGTCTGGGCAGACTGCACTTCTAAGCGTTACAGGTCCGCATGGACCAAGTGGTTACGTTGGTGTATTCGACGGGATTTGAATCCCATGGTCATGGGCGTCGTTCCCATGTTGAATTTCCTGGCCGAATTGGCTACAGATGGGCTGGCTTACAGATCTATCAATGCGATAAGATCAGCAATATCAGCAGCTCACTGCCCGGTGCCCCAATTGGGGAGCACCCGTTTGTTTGCAGGCTCCTGTGAGGTATTCGTTTGTCTCTACCCCCGGAGCCGCGTTACTCGGTGCTTTGGGACGTCAACTTAGTCCTCAATCTCTTTTTGTCCTGGCAACCTAACAAATACCTTTCTTTGAAAGAACTTTCGGCTAAATTAGCTATGCTTTTGTGCTTGGTGTCCTGCGGTTGGGTCTCAGATGTTCGGGATTTGGACATTACAGCACGTCTTCTCCACAGAAGGGGTTACGTTTACACTTCGTCGCCGCACCAAGTCAGATTCCAGGACGATCTCTTAACCGGCCTTTGCGGATGTGCCCAAGCTCTGTGTGGTAAACTGTCTGAAATCCTATGAGGAAATGACAATTGAGTTCCGCCCTCAGGGCAAACGGCAACTCCTTATTGCCTGGCGAAAACCGCACCATGCTGTCTCTTCCCCCACGATAGCCCGGTGGGTGAGGGGGGTCATGCAGGAGGCGGGTATTGATACAAAACAGTTTGGTGCAAATTCAACGAGAGGTGCGATGGCCTCGAAGGCATTCTCGTTAGGATCTCGGTTAGAAGACCTTATGCACGCAGCAAATTGGTCTTCTGACTCCACCTTTAAGAGGTTTTATTTCAAACCGGTGGTGGAGGTTGCTCAGTTGGTGGTCAGTAAGCTTTGAACTAGCATAATCGGAGCCTTCGATCCTGACATAGAATCAAAATTTGCCTAGCTGAGTAATGGTTAGTTTCAGTTCTATTAAGGACACAGAAGCGAGAATTATCCCTCACGTTGCACACTTGGTGAGAACCCACATGTACTTAAGTAAACTGATTTTTCTTTTTCCAGGTGAAATGCTTGTTGCCTCATTCTACTGTTCTTGAAAGATGTGGTGTTGACTCTGTGAGGGTGATCTACATACACTCACCGGCTGTCCTTACATTGCAGGACATGATGAAGCCAAGCAGGACCAATGAAGTGAAGGGGTGACTCGCGTGAAGAAAGAGGAGGTCTTCACAAGTTGGTGGAGCTTTCTAGAAGTTATGGACAGTGTAGAAGGACTCCATTACAGGTTATCCCTTGGGCTAATGGGATTTTATGTTTATGGACTGGATTTTGCATTTTCTTATGAGAGCAAATGACGTTCTTTTCTACATGTTGTAAGAAAAAGTAATTTTATTGCTTTTCTGGCTGCTGTATTTTTTGGTATTGGAATAAAGCGGAGGAAGAAAAGCATAATCCTCGCCTCCGTGTCCTTAATAGAATTGAAACTTACCGTTACTAAGCTAGGCAAATTTTGATTCTACAAACAATATCAGAAAGTAGAAGAGTCTATTGACGAGTTTGTAGCCAGACTAAAAGAGTTGTTGACTAAATGTCAATTTGTAGGAATGACAGACAAACTCATCGTTGCCCAGATAATAGTCCAGTGAAAAAGTATAAAAATCCAGGCAAGGCTATGGGTAGCGAAAAATCCCACCTTGAAGGATGCAATCGATATAGCCAAAGTTGTTGAACAGTACAATATTCTTGGAAGAGGGTGTTTCATCAGTACTCATAACCTAGAATGTTACCCATTTGGTCCCTTTTTAAATGAAGACGTTTTTGTTGGTGTGTGGCATCACGCACCATCGCAGCTCTCTTTATAGTCCCCAAGGGAATGGTACAGTTGCAATGGCAAATAGAATGGTGGAGGGCAATATTCAAATGGCAAATGAGAGTGGTTGAGATGTGGAGAAATTGTTGGATGACAATTTGTGGGCGTATCGCACAACTGAGGAAGGAGTTACCCAGAAATCTTCTTTTGAAATATTAGGAGGGAGAGTTCCAGACACCAAGTTGGTGCCTTCATGAATGAAAGAGTGGGTAACGTGTGGAGGGAAGAGTAGTGAGGATGAATGGAAAGATGCAAAGAATTCTGATGGTGTGATTAGAGCTGGGGATTAGATGAAGGTCAGGCATGTAGAGTGATGAAGCGTTTGTCAAAATGTAGCGGTCTGTTCAAAGTCAGGCGTGTATACCAGTTTTATAACCTGCTGGAGGATGGTGAACGATGGAATCACTGCAGGGTGGCGCTGTTTCAGAGAGGAGGAGAATGTCATGAGAGGGATACTGAAAGTTGCAGTAGTTACATGTTTATACAAGATTAGACTTTGGAGGAGAAAGGAATGCAATGGATTCTCATTCTGTGAGTGTGGCGAGACGTTGAAGTGTTTTGCCGACCCCTAGGGTGTAGAGGAGTATAAGGGATCGTAGACCCCCAGAATATTTCAAAATTAATAGTTTCCTTGCCATTACTTTCTTTGTTGTTAAGGAAAAAAATGCCATAACTTTCTTTGTTGTTAAGAAAAAAAATGCCATAAGGAAAGACACACTTTTATTAATTCCCTTGAATGGTTGGGAATATTATATTCATAGCGTACTGGTTATTTGCTTTGGTCCTTTGTACAATATCACATCTCACATATTTATTTTTCAGGTACATTCATGTTGTTTCTTTATGATGATATTTATGTCCTCATTATATTGTTATCTTTTTATGTTTCATTGCTGTCTGTTATATGGATGGGCGGGGGAGGTGTTATAATCGAGCTGAGCCTCATGCAGGTTTGTGTAATGGAATCTGATGGCTGTCAGGTTCCATGTGTTTGTTTGAAAGGGTGAACTTTCTCCTGGTGGGCAGTTAGACCCTGGCCAGCTAAGGTGTGTCCATTCCGCGCTGTAGCATCCGCAATAAACAGTTTGTGCCAAACCCTCCTGTGTTGTACGCGACTTTCCTTTACGGCAGCATGACACATACAATACACAGAATGAAAACTTAGCCTTGTGGTCCATGATTCGTTGATCCTCATGTAAAGCGCTCTGATACCTCCGGTTCGAGCCAGCGCTATATAAAACTCTACAAATAAAATGATTGTTTCTGTATGTGTCTACGTGCTCATTATAGTAAGAGTTCAGCTAAACAGAGTGTCCAAATGTTTCCAATTGCACCTTTGCCTGAATTTGAAATGTGCAGGTTTACATTTATGCCCCCTTGTTTTTTCATGTTATGGGCAGGTTGAAAGGCTAAAAAAGAACAAGTAATGCATAGAAGAATAGAGTGCACTTGCATCCACAAAGGACATCGAGGTGCAAGAGAAGTAACACCCTGATTTAACGAAAGCTTAAAGGGAGGAGATTGTACCAACAGATTCTCTACTTAATAATCCTGCACATTATATTAAAGAGCAAATGCAAATGTAATATTTTGACAGTGTTTTATAAAACTGCTCATGTTATAAGATAGTATTTTGTAATGCTTTCTAGTCTTTGAAAACCTCATTTGCCCCCTCCCAGTATGTGCACCGCAAAGTTTCAATTTTAACCTTCACTGCCTATTTAATAATATGAAATTCGGTTAGCTCGATTGTCTTAATTGCACTGTAATATTTATATAGTGTAATGTTTTCCTGATATTCCTGGACAGTCGTAATTTACAACTGTATACAAAGTGAAGGCCACTTCCTTACTTCCTTGACCGAACAGTGATGCAGATTATATTTTGAAAGTGGTATTGTTTTCTCTTTATGGCATAGTACGGTGTATTCACTAGATTTAGGGAAAATGTAAACATTTCCATGTGATGATTATTGCATGGTTCAATGTAACTCTGTCTATCAGACCACAGTGGCTGCACAGCATCTCTGCCTCAAAAAAGTAAAAAAAACATAATTTGGGAAACACATCAGGTGTTCTTCTGGCCCTCTAGGAGAACAGACTATATGCGAGTTTATCACTCTCAACACAGAATCATTCTCAGGTTCTCTCGTGCCCTTCTGAGCAGTCTTTATGACAAATGTTGCTTGTCTTTCCTATGTCTTCTGGTAGCCTGTGTTTGGTGCTCGCTATCGAATAGATTGGAGCTTAGTTCCTGCGACCAATGTAATTGTACCTTTAATTAGCATTTTGAGCATTTTGATATAATTTAACTGGCCAATATCTTTTGCCTTCTGCACCGACCTTATTTTCAATAAATCTAAATGGTTGCTACTTTAAATCCTGTCTTGTATGGATTTTCCTGAGTGGATTTTCTTTGTCCTCTGGGTAAGTGTTATGTTAACTGTTGAACTCTTGTCTCGACTCAACTCACGCATAGCCCTGATCCATCAATTGTCCCTTTTTATACTTTAAAACACTAACAAGATCAAGAAGGGGCTCTTTGATGCCTTGTATAAAGCAAGGTGTTTGTCGTGATGACAGAGGGAAAGCGGTTGACTATTTCAGGCTTTAGCAGCTATAAATGAAAAAGAACAGCCACCAGAGTAGGCATAGCGAATTCTAGTGTTAGACTAGTAATTCTAGGCATAGTATTTCCCCATACTTTTCCACTCACCCCTCCTGTTTGTTGTATTAGTTTTTGTTGACTTTAGGACTCTGTGCGCTTTACCACTGCTAACCAGTGCTAAAATGCTTGTGCTCTCTCCTTCAAACATGGTAAAATTGGCTTACACGTCATTGGCACATTTCATTTAACTAGAAAGTCTCTAGTAAATGGTTCCACATATAATCAGGGTCTGTAAATTAAATGCTACTAGAGGGCCTGCAGCATTCATTGTGCCACTCACTAAAGTAACACTCTAAAAACATGTCTCAGGCCTGCCACTGCAGCCTGTAGTGCAGTTTTAGACTGCTATTTGGACCTGGCAAAATACACCTTTTGCAGGCCTAAACATTCTTTTTCAATACTTATGAGGCTTGAACATGAAATATGTTGAAAAAACAAGAGACAAGAGGTGTTTGGCGAAAGAGGAACAGTCTCTTTAATTAAACAATGCAGCCAGTGGCACAATCACATGCATAGGGTCTGATCACAGTCTCAATTTACAATCGGTCTAACATAGACTATGATACAGTTCATTGAATGCAATAAAATGTTTCTGGCAATTCTTTTTCTGCTATGCAATGTGTACCTCTGTCTTTGCAGCCATAAATTAAGGTACTGGATGAGGAATCCAGGTGGGCCTCGACCTTGCATGGATATAATTCAGCCAAGGAGTAACGTGTTCAGATGTCTGTCATGGGGAGCATGTGATCACTGCATGGACTGTGTGTGCAGTGTCTTGATTGGCTAAGTGTTCCTAACTTTGTGTGGCATCTGACTATATGGTTTATTCAGGTGTCGCCATGCCTATCTGTGGAATCGATGTGGGATTTCCTGTTCTCACATGTTGCCTGCTGGCTACGTGCCACCCCGCCTGTGATATGTCAGTCAGTGACCTTGGGTCTTAGGGACTTTCTAACTACATATTTCTGGGTCGAAGTTGAAGTGGAGTTCACAGCGGGCAAATTCATCAAGAAAGAAGTGTTACCTCTTCCTGCCGAGGATGTGACCCCGGCCCCTGTTGGGCTAAGTTCCCTGTGGCCATGTCCTCTGGGTCAAAGGATCCCTCCTTCTGCCAGGGTCTATCATACTGGTCTTTTCCCTCGGGCCAGCAGGCTAGCAGGTGGCAGAATGGCTGAGCAAAAGTCTAGCCCATCTCCCTTGGGGTCAGTCTATCTATATCATGCGTTCAGGAGGAGCAGTGTAACTTTTTGTCACTGCTCCCCTCGTGTACATGCAAAGGTGCCATCCTGTTTTTCTTATGTCTTGGTTGGGTCAGCACTGAACCAGGCTACCTTAGTCCCTGATTTCCTGGTCACCCCCTCTCCTTCGTTGAAAACTTGGTGAGGCTCAGATCCCAGCCAAAAGTTGCTCATCTAATTTTACCTCTGACTCTTCCCTGATTGGTGCCCTATGCCTACCCTGCTTTACTCATGTTGGGGAGATGCTGCTCTGTCTTCTCATTGTGCTTCCTGGGTGCAAGCTCTTTATCTTTCACTCTTAAGCTCATGCCTTTCTTCTGGATCCTGTCTAGGCTGCCTCCTTTATTCTGAGCTATGCGCTGTTCTTTTCGGTCAGCTTCAAATTCACTCTCTGTTGTTTCCTCAGCTACCTGGGCAAGTCCTGTAGCTCCACCCTCGTCATCAGATCCCGGAGGACTGGGGGCCCCTTCCTCACTCTCGCTAGCTGTATCACTGTCTAGAACCGCTAGAAACCTTCCTATTACTCGTGTGTGTTCACCTAAATTAGTGAAGGTGTGTGTTCTCCGCACTGCTGAGGTTATATGTGTCGGCAGTGGGGTTGAACGTGTTAGTCTCTCATTTCTGGGTCTAACTACTCGTTGTTCGGTGAGAGAACTGCCGACTTCTTCAACTGGTGGATTAGAGTATCTAATGCAGGGAGAACGGGCGAGAATACCTCCATACCTGCATATGGTGGGGGATGTACTGACGCCTTGTTTGCTGTCAGTAGTTGAGGGCTGTCGATCTGGGCCCCCTCGAAGATGGACCATAGTTCTAATAAAGCCTCTCTCTTATCTCTCTTTTGACGTGTGTATTTGGTTTGTATTTATGTTCTCATGTGTTCAAGTTTGTTAGTGTCAAAAGTTTCCTCCTTTGGCCAGGGAAATGAGTCTGGCTTCATGTGTGCATGTCATTCTTGGCAAACCTTATTATGTTTTTTAGCCCGTGTGGGGTACCGGGTTTGCATGTGTTTTAATGGTATCTCCATGATAAGTTTGGTAGCTTTAGAGGACAAGATATCTTAGCCTGTTTGTTTTAGGGACTCTCTGGTTTCGATCTGAATAGTGGGGGAAATATAACAGGTGTTTACTGATTGTAATTATGTAACTACAAGCACAGTGCTATGTACAGATGCATCAACAATTCAACCTGAACATTTTATAAACACAAATAACAATGCACATGAAGGGTTGCAACATAGAAAAAGTGAAATTTGTCAATGAAAACAGTATCTGAACGATATTGACTTTTGGAATCAATTACAGTTGGTAAGAAAATTCAGCACCTTCATATGAAACATTGGGTCAAAGACAAAAACACAATACTTAGGACAAAACACAGTTTGACGTAACTTAATGTATTTATTTATTTATGTGTTTTATAGACTGCGAACTTGACCCGTTAGGGTATCAGAGCGCTTTACAGGAAAACATAGTCATGTACAGAGTAGGTATAGCATCATCCAGTTACTGATCAAAAGAAGGAGGACAGGGTGCAGAGTACATAAGGGAGAAAGGGCACATATTTACAGAATAAATATCCAAATAATCAAGATGAGATAACATATTTACAGATTACGTTAACCAATGTTCACGGCAAGGCCCCAAGCTTCTGATGGGGTGAGCTAGCTAATCTGAAGGGAGGCAATAGAAGGCTATAGATCAAGGCTGTGGTGGTGGTGGAGGCAAAGTTTAAACAAGATATTTGCTCATGAGGAATAATTTGGCATCCTTTTTGAAGCGAGTCAGAGAGAGTATTCTACTGATCTCCGGTGGGAGAGAGTTCCATATTCTTGGGGCAGCCCCGGAGAAAGCCCGGTTGCAGGTTTGTTTTTTCTGAAAGTGTGCAGTTTGGAGAAGGAGGTCTCTGGCAGATCGGGAGTTTCTGATTCCTCCGGAAATCACAAGTTTCTGCCGCAGATATGCAGGGGAGTTAGAATATAAGGCCTTGTGTGTGATGCATGCTACTTTGAGCTCTATTCTTGCCTCCAGGGGAAGCCAGTTGAGAGCTTTCAAGTGTGGGGAAATGTGTTCGTATTTCCTCGTGCCGGTGAGTAGTGTGGCGGCAGCATTTAGGCAGGCTTTTAGAGGTGCCAGGGAGATCTTGGGTAGACCTGAGAGGGTAGAGCAGCTGTATTCCAATCTAGAGATGACAAGTGCTTGGATTGCCATTTTTAAGTCGAGAGTATTGAGGAAGGGTTTCAGTTTCCTAAGATAGCTCAAGTGGAATCTGGCTGATTTGGCCATTGCATTGATGTGGTCCTGCATGTTCAGATTGCTGTCGAGGGTGATTCCCAGGGATTTGGCCGAATCCACGATGGTTGGTGGGCAATTCAGGGCTGTGATAGCCTTAATCCATGATTGAATCTCAGGGTTGGTGTTAGGCGGAGCGATCAGGAGAAATTCAGTTTTCTTTGCGTTGAGTTTGAGTTGATTGGATGCAAGCTATTGGACAGTGAGTTTCAAGGCTTCGTTCAGGGAGAGGATCTCTTCGAGAGATGAGGTTTTGATGTAGATCTGAGTGTCATCAGCGTACATATGATAGGAGATATTAGCAGTGCGTAGTACTTCGGTAAGGGGTTCCAGGTAAGGATTGAAGAGGGTGGGGGAAAGTGTTGATCCTTGAGGGACTCCAACCGTGACAGGGGATGGTGCCGATAGGTTGCCGTCGACAAAGGAATCTCTGGAACTGGTTATGGAGGAAGGATCTGTACCCCTCTAGAACAGTGCCATCCAAACCCATTCGGAATTTGAGGCGCTCGAAAAGCTTTTCATGGTTGACCGCGTCGAAGGCCGATGATAGGTCCAGGAGAATTAGGAGACAGGTTTTGCCTTGGTCAAGGGCTTGGAGAGCATCATCAATGATGTGGAGCATAGTGGTTTTGGTGCTGTGCCCTGGTCTAAATCCAGATTGGAAGTCATCAAGCAGGTGGAAGTTGTTGATGTGTTGACTTAGCTGCTGTTGCACACATTTCTCCATCACTTTGGCTAAGAGGGGGATGTTGGAGATGGGTCTGAAGTTGTCAGTGTAAGCTGGATCCAATGATGGCTTTTTCAGAATGGGGAGGACTTGGCCAGCTTTTAGAGAGTCGGGCATTGTTCCTTGCCTGAGAGAGGCATTAATTATTGTAGTCCAGCTAGGAATAATGTATTGGGCAACGGCAGCTAGGCAGTTGGAAGGATGTGGGTCATTAAAATGGTTATTAGGGTTTAGGGAAGATAGGACTTTGGACACAGAGTCGTCGTCATATAGTTTGAAGTCAGTCCAGTGAGCATGGTTTTTGGGTGAAGACTGTGGGGGCGATGTGTCTGGAGAATGCGGGTCGAGAGGTGTTTGTGGGTATGTGATGGAGTTGAGTTACACCACACATATACCTCAAATCAACAATCGCACCCTGCATCACACCCAGGGACTAAGCGTACCATCAGTATCATGCCCAGTGGTCCAACGACCAACACATAAAAACTAACAAAGAAGAAAAAATTATGACTTTGACAGAAAAAAATCCTTTGCCCACTCCTAGCGCATCCTATCCTGTGACCAGGCGAAGCTCTGCGTGGTACATGGTACTAAGTTCGCCTTGATAGTCTGTCAATATTGGCTCTGGGACATAGATAAGAACAATAGTTTGTCAAAAAAGGACTATCTCTAGAATCATGGACCCCTCTTGGCCAAACAGAATTTACACCTAAACTCCCAGGTTCATATCTGCTCTCCTAAATGTCTGAATCGCTCCCTCTATCACACCCAGGGACTAAGCGTACCATCTGTGTCATACCCAGCAGTCCAACCATACTGACTGTGTCACGCCCAGCTGAAAAAGCGTACCATTTATATTATGCCCAGCGGTCCAAGCGACCTACACTTCAGATCCTAACGGTCTAACATAGACTTTAATACAGTTCACTGAATGCAAAAAAATGTTTCCGGCAATCCTTCTTAAGTAAGGAATTTGCACCTCAGTCTTTGGAGCAATAAATTAAGGTATTGGATGAGGAATGCAAGTTGGCCACAACCTTGCGTGGACACAAAGCGGCCAGTGGGTAATGTGTCCAGATGTCCGACATGGAGAGCACATGATCACCGCGTGGACTGTGTGTGCTGTGTCTTGCTTAGCAAAGTGTTCCTAACTTCATGTGGCATCTGACTTTATGGTGTTTTGGGAACTTATGCACCCCTCCTGCCATGTGTGCTTTATTGGGGCTAATCTCCCTCAACCATTGTAGGAAACAACCTTTACAACGCAACTTTTACAACGCACTACCATTACAACGAAACTTTTACAACGCAACATCCCTTACATTGCATGCCATTACAACGCAACCATTACAACGCATGACACTACAATGCATACCACTACAACGCATGTCATTACAACGCATACCATTACAACGCATAACATTACAATGCATAGTACCCTTACACTATCCAACACTTAACCTACTGTTGCACCCCCTGGAGTTAGAATAGTAATTTGTACCCCTACACTATCCAACACTTACCCTACTGTTGCCCCCCCCTGGAGTTAGAATAGTCATTTATATTCCTACATTATCCAACACTTACCCTACTGTTGCACCCCCCTGGAGTTAGAATAGTAATTTTTACCCCTACACTATCCAATACTTACCATACATGCAATATAATGTTATGCGTTGTAATGGTATGCGTTGTAAATGTAGTATGCGTTGTAAAGGTAGTTTTTAAAAACTTGTTGTAATGGCATGCGTTGTAATGGAATGCCTTGTAATGGGTGTTACGTTGTAAAAAATGCGTTGTAAAGGTATGCGTTGTAAAAGTATGCGTTGTAACGTCATACATTCGATCACTATGGTATCGTTGTGCCTAATTGTGGGATCAATCTAGGATTTCCTGTTCGCACGTTTGGCTGCTAGCTACATGGTGATCTGTTAATCAGTGACCTCAGACCTGGATCTGCCTAACTATTCATTTCTGATTTGGGGTTGACAAGGAGTTCACAGCGAATTTGTACATGAATGTATCATTATTCATATTTACATTGACTTTTTCAATATTAACACTTATAAGTCACCTTAAAGTAGGCCCTAATGACTCATAGAGCAGGGTGCATTGTGTTTAAAACATAGGACATGTTTGTTTAAGATTTACATGTCCTGGCAAAAAAAATCAGGTTTTTGACTGTTGTAAGTAAGCATGGGCGGATTTTACGAATTGGCAATCCGCGAACTTGCGTATTTACGGATTCGCAATCCGCAGAATCCGCAAACTCTCGCGAATTTGCGGATTTTTTTTTTTTTTATGTTCGCAAGGATTTCTGCCAGTTCGCGAGGGTTCTGTACCAGTTCGCAATTGCGAACTTACTTGTCGGCTCGCAACGGCCGCGACTATGTTGTTTCTACATCTGGTTCATCATCACAGGTTCACAGCACTCTCTGTTTCACCACTGCCACCCTCTGGTACACCCATGCCACCCTCTGGTACATCACTGCCACCCTCTGGTTGGTTTATCACTGTAGATTATGGGGGTGAAAAAAAGCAAGCACACCTGCCCTGCTTCAACTGACATGAATTAATTTGGGGTTGATTAATGTGTCACTGAATTTAAACTTCCAGTCTGGCTGGCACTTGCTTCCTTATCTGTAATTTGCTGAACTCTGAAGGGGCCCCTCAGGAAGCACTACAGGGAATGGTTACTAATGATAAGATTGAACTTTTGCACCTGCTGAGTGCTTTCAGTTTTGTCTGTAATTGCTTTCTGTTGCAGTGTAATTTTTTTAACAGGACCTTTGTTGTATACTTGTAGCTATTCTCTGAGCCTGCTGTGAGGGTCAGAGCAGGGTCATAGAATAGTTGCAAGTAGGCAAATGAACTCTGAAGCGGCCCCTCAGGAAGCACTACAGGGAATGGTTACTAATGATAAGATTGAACTTTTGCACCTGCTGAGTGCTTTCAGTATTGCAAAAATCCAAATATGCAGCAGCATCCACAAAAGTAATCCTTCCAGGTCAAGATCCAAATCAAAGTGACCAGCACATGAAGAAAGCACTGGGAGGTGCCTGGTGGACAGGAACAGGAAGTTGGAGACTGTGGGGCACTTCCTTCCTCCCACCCCCACCCCCCAAAATGGACTCCTTGCAAAGAAAAAGTGCAGGCAAATGTCAACCTGAGGAGTTATTCTGATAAAAATCATAATTTTCAAGGTTCATGCTGCCTGCTGGTGGATTTCTTGTGCGAAATTGCAAATTTTGCAATCTCGCAATTGCAAGATTGTCGCTGCCCGCCGCATCTACGTGTTCGCAAGTATTTACTCCCGCGAAATTGTATAGTATTCTAGTTGGCAAGCAAAAAATCCGCTTCGCACGGATTTTATGAATTTTCGGCAAGTTCGCTAGAGTTCGCGGATTGCGAATTTACCGAAAATACGCAAAATCCGCGAGCGGAACAGATTTTACGCCCATGCTTAGTTGTAAATTCAATTTCTCCCATTGACTATAATACGGTAACACTGGGTTACCTTATTACAGTTAATAAGTGCTAACGTTAAACTGGGAGCAGTAGAGAAATGCTGTTTACACTCAAAGAAATTGTATTTTAAAAAATTCCTTTTTAAAGGTGAGGTCTAATTTTAATTTACAAACTGAAAATACCACTTTTAGAAAGTTGATATTTTTCTTTCCCATCCAACTGTGTCTTCTGCCAGTGTCTTGGGTAACATGGCTGTGAATGGCTCTGCTGTTGGGGTTTGTGTATTAATTCCAGAAAGTGACTGTTGGACCCGGCCCTTTTGGCAGGTTTGCCCCGAGACTTTTTGCTTTTTCCTAGCCTGTTTCTGTGACCTGGTGTTGGTGATTTTAGGCCTCTGCGCACTTTTTCACTGTGGTACAGTGTAAAGTGCGTGAGCTCTCTGTGTATGTGTGGTGAGTGACCTGCCATCCCATAGGAATGAATGGGGAATATGTATGCCCATGGGAGTGCAGGGTCGAGTTTGGTATGTGCAAACTCGTGAGATTGAATGCTGCGTAATGGTATATGCTGCATGATTGTGTCTAGTGGAGAAGTGCCACTTCCAGAAGTTGGCATATTTGTGTAATTTGTGCCTGGCGTGTGATTGGCTGGTGAGCCTGGCCCAGAGTGCCTGGGCCTTCTTGTGGATTGACTGTCTGGTTTGAGGGTGACAGGGGCTGCAGAGCCCCCAGGAGGTTGTCTGAGTCAGCCCGTGGCGAAAGGCTGCATCTGCTGCCAGGGAAGTGGGAGGAGATAGCACCTAGGAGTGAATAGGGCTGTGCCTGCCTGACCACAATACTGGCTCCACCTCCCGCTGGGTGACTGTCACCTCTGTCCCTGATACTGAAAGGAAGAAGGAAGCCAGGAAAGCCCCAGTGCTCCAGCAACACCCAGAACTGGTTTAGACCGGGCTCAGGGCCCACTTGCACAAAGACTTCAAAGAACTTCAAAGACTTTTAGGGGTATAAGAGAAGGACCCCTGACAACAGAAGGGAGATTCTACAATCAAGAGGAACCTCTACTGGAAGAAGGACTGCTGAAGAACTGAAGAAAGATTGCCTTGCTGTGTGCTCTAAGGGCTGACCTGTTCTACTGACCAACTGAAGCTGAGGAGAAGAGGGACTTTGCTGTGTGCTGTGACCCTGCTTACTTGATCTCCAGAGACTTTGCTGTGTGCTGTGTCTCCTAAATTGAATCTCCAAGGGCCTGGGAAGAGCTGGCCTCCTGTTTGGTAACTCAGGAACAGAAAGGTTACCAAGGACTACAAAGCTCTGGTGTGTGCTGCAGAGATCGTGAGCTGTTTGCCTAGACCGTCGATCATCTGCCCGTGTAGAGCGCTGGCTGCCCTCCGTTTGGCTTAAGAGCGCCGCGCTGAGCATCGCCTGCCCACCAGCTGTTGTGCCGTGTTATCGACGTGCTCGTCGGCACGTGGGAAGTGGTGGCAGTGAGCCCAAAGGTATCCCCAGGACGAAGAAATCCCTGTTGAGGATTTGCGATACACAGATCGCCCTGCTGACCCTAGGCGCGTTAAATTCATCTGCCCGCAATTCACCGCCGCGGCCCGGGGGCTTGAAATTGATCAGCGTAGTTGCCAAGAGCTGCGGCGAAGATCGCGAAGAGGCCGCGACCTGATTGGCCGAGCCACGAGAGGAGCCGCGCTCTGATTGGCCTTTGCCGTAGGCCTGCTCCGAGAGTCGCGCTCTGATTGGCCGAGTCGCCCTGCAAGCTCTACGCGTCACAGGGGCCTGGCCCAGGAGCCGCGCTGTGAATGGCTGACTCCTGGAAGCTGTGCCACGTCATCGAGGGGCTCGTCTACCGAGCCGCGCAACGATTGGTCCCCGTGCCCGGGACCTCTGCGGAAGCCGCCGAGAGCCGTGTGGGATGCTCCGAAGCCGGGGGAGACAGCCCCGACCTTGCCGAGGGAGCACCGTGTGTGCTCTCTGCCCCTGGCCTGTTGTCCCTGCGCAGGAGCACCGAGCCAGCTCCCCGCCGCTCCCCGAGGATCTGAGAGCGGGGGGAGGGCTGCTGGGACCGGCCGGGGCGGGGAGAAAGTCTGCACTGCTTGGCGCGAAGGCGCGGAAGTCGACGGTGAGGCGCGCTGGTATTGGTTGTGGCTAGTCAGTCCGAGGGGCTGACCTTTGAAGTAGACAACACGCGGGCATTACTTTAGCAGAGCATATTAAGAGCATTTTTGAACTAAATCAGTAGCATTATCATTGACACTGATTTAAGAGAGTAGAGACTATTCTTGGATGACAAGAACTTGATAATACAGGTGCAGATGAACCAGAGAGGTTCATGGGGGTATATTGGTTCAAGAGCCTGTGGGGTTCCTGCCGTTTGGCGCAGTACTGTTCAAGGGCTAGTGAGAGCCCATGCCCTAGTTTGCTTTTTATCCCAGCTGCCCAGCAATTAGTGGGCAGCTGCACTGTTTATGTCCTGACATTGAGACACAGGGCGTCCTAGCCCCAACAAGGCCAGTTGGTCTAGGGACTGCCACAAATAGTGGCTAATGTGAGTTTTGCGCAATGTGATGTGGTGCTAGGAAATGTAATGCATTTAATATGATTACGCACCTTGATCTTACACCTCTGAATGTTTTTGGGCATCATGTGTTTTTGCGCTATTGAGTTATGTTCTGGCACCTCTGGATGTTTTTATGCATCATTGGTCTTCCTTGATCTTACACCTCTGAATGTGTTGGTTCATGCACCATGTGTTTTCCCTCCCCTGCAACTCTGAATGTGTTTATGATGCATCATGTGCCTTATTATTACACCGCTGAATGTGTTTTTATACATCATGTGTTTACCTTTTTTTTCCTACACCTCTGAATGTTTGATGCATCATGTGTAATGTGTTCTTGCTGATACCCCTAAATGTATTTTATTCTTAGGTGGTTGTTCTTTCCAGTACAGGTGGTCCTAGTGAGGTCATGGTCCCCTGCGTGACATTCTCCTAAGGTGGTTAGGGTTACGTAGGTGGTACTTACCAGTTACCAGTAGTTACTGGTTGTGTGCTATTCTTGCTAATTTTTGCTACAGTGATTTTATATCCTTTTATTCTAATTTCTGACAGTATTTCTATTTCTACTAAGTGCTGATTATGACAGTGGCCCATGTGGCCCTGTCTTGTGAATAATCCCTTGTGAATATTGCCCGTGCCAGTTGGCACAATGTGCATGTGTGATTTCTATCTGATGTGTTTTGACAATACAGAAGTAATTTTTATATAACCTTGTGTGGAGTTCCTTTTGTGGTGTGCCTAGGATGTTGTTGCTGTTGTGTGCTGGCGCAAATGCTTTACACATTGCCTCCGAGTTTAGCCTTACTGCTCGTGCCAAGCTACCAAGGGGGTGAGCAGGGGTTATCTTGGCGTGTGACTCCCTTGCCCTGACTAGAATGGTGGTTTCTGCCTGGCTTTGGTGTCAGCCTTAGCCTGCACAATCTCAAGGGGTAGAGGGGGGAGGGAATAGGCGAGGCAGCCCCCCCACTCATACAATGTTCAAACAATTAATGCCTCACCTATATGTAGCAACATCCATATGGAAGACAAACAGGGTAGAGACATTAATTATCAATACTACCTGGAGTATGTCCAATAACATGAATCCACGGGTCTGGATGTGTTCTTTGCCAATATAAAATCACACAGGACCAAAACAATCCACCCAGAAAAAGTGTGAAAGATAGAGAGAGTACCTCACGGTAGAACAACCTGAGGGGGTTCCCGGTTAGCAATTGCCGGTATACCCGCTTCTCATCATTGGCAACTCTCTCTATATGAAAAGACAAACGTGCACTCAACAGAGAGGTAGTGCGGACGTGAGAATAGTGAAGGAAACCACAAATAGTGACCAACGTATCAAACACTGACACCTGCTTGTAGTGTACAAGGACACATATAACAGAACCCCTAACAAACCACACCAAAAAAGAATAAATTGTGTAGTGGTGCTTTGCTTGCTGATACCGTTTTATTCTGATGCAGCAAAGCACTACTGGTTAAAAATGGTTACTTGTATACCATCAAAATTTATGTCCTCAAGCCGACATGTTTCATCGCTCCTTCTTTTGGCGATTTCATCAGGGCATATGAGGGGTTTTTCTATTCTCAATCTTTTCACAACATATTGGACCTGTGTGATAAATAAAACAGAAGAACGCTCAGGGCGTCATTCATATACCTCACCAGGGAGGCACTACCAGTGCAGCGTGTATGGACACACAGTTTTCAGGTGGATTTACCTTGAGTGCGCTATGTCAGCACATACCAGCGTCACTCCTCAGGACACCGTGCCAAATGTTCACGTGTCCACAAACGTGACCCGATAAAATCACAGTCACCTGTACAAGTTAAAACAACAGTTTCAGAGTCAACACGGCTGTTGCGTGTACAATCACAAACTCCCAGACCGGAGCAGTTGTTCATTCATACACTGACCAACACCCCCCACCTTTTATAATAGTTCTGTGATGCTTGGCAATAAAGTACTATCAGGCGCTATTGATTTCCCTCTAACATTGTTCACCCTATTTGCAAACAGACCACGCACTTGTATGCATCGTGTGCTGCATCCACTTCTATGAGTTGCCCCGTGTTAAATATGACTTGCGGAGCATGTGAAACCGGCCACCGGTACTTTGTAGCGCTTCAAACTAGTACCACGTTGTTAAAACGCAGTGACTCCAAATTTCAGGACATGAAATCCCAATCGCGTACATCCACTCAGTCCACAACACACTCTTACTGTTGCCGCGTCCCTCCGGCGCTTCCGACGGTCCTCACACACAGTCTGTTCGCTGGACAGGAAGCAACCCGGGGGAGCGGTGCCCCGCCCATTACGTTGCATAGCGCGGCCATCTTAGGACGGGTTCAGAGTCACTCGTCGTGGCTCCTATGTATTACACAACGCTCTATATTGCTTATTACCGGGCATGAACTTAATATGCACAAGTCAGTGATCTCATAACAATGTAAACGCTGTAAACATGGACAAGGGGCCATCTACAAAGCGCACATGCCTGATATTTTATTAATTGCCGATCACACGTAGGGTGGGGGCTGGCTATGTCAAAACAAGACAAGACAGGGGGATGAACACATGTATATGTATACACCAATCGGAGGTAATCGGATACATAGGTGGGGAATAGGCAACCAATACTGCCTAGGTGTGTGAGCAGGAAGCATATATGCCCTAAGCTAGATGTCTGGTATGCAATACCTCAAAGATATAACTGGATGTTTGCTAGAGACTCAAGCACAGCCAGAGTGGAACCGGAGGTGTGTGACAGAGCCCTGTCAGCGCCTACCCACTTTATTCCACTCAATATTTTCATTGAGTCCCTCACGATCAGCCTTCTCCAAGAATATCCATTTTGCTTCCTTTCTTGCCAGGATATTCTCCAGATTGTGTGAGTCGACGACCACCTTTTCCAGGACGGTCCACTTCAGATCCTTAGGATCATGTCCTGATGTATTAAAATGTCGTACCAACCGAGTGGTCACTTTCTTTGCTCGAATGGTACTCAGATGTTCCTGCACACGTATTTTTATTTTGCGGGTGGTAAGGCCAATATAATAAAGACCGCAACTGCACATCAATCTATAGATGACATGTGTCGTGTTGCAGTTGCTAAACCGGTTAAGAAACCAAGTACTGCAACCACGTAAACATACAGTCTTAGTGGCTTCTGTGAGCCCACAGACAGAGCAATTACCACATGGATAATTTCCAGCAGGTATGGTGCTGGTTTGGGCAGTGCTCAAATTCCGTGTATGGACCAATTTGTCCCGTAGATTCGGGGCTCTTTTGAAGGCGAAGCGCGGAGTTGGCATCTTGTTCCCCCCTGTGTCTAGAATGGACCAGTGTTTTCTTATGATCTGCCTGATTTTGCTTGACAATGGATCAAAGGTTGTCACTACTGGCAGGCACATTTGTTTTTCTTTCGCATTGCGCTCCAGCAGTGCTTCCCTCGGTGTATTCAGAGCCCTCTTACGTGCATGTTTGATCACTTTAGCTGGATAGTCCCATTGTTGCAACTTAGTGACAAGTTCAGAGGATTGCTCAAGGAAGGTTTCGGTGGACGAGCAATTACGTCGGTATCGCAGAAATTGTCCAACCGGGAGATTGTCCCGCAGTGATCTTGGATGGAACGAATGGTAGTGGAGGAGGGAGTTTCTGTCAGTGGCTTTGTGATGCACACTGGTTACCAGCTTAGAATCTGCCGCAGTAATGTCTACGTCAAGGTATACCGCAGATACATTACTGATCGACCAGGTGAACCGGAGGCTCGGGTCCACCTGGTTCAGCCATTGTAAAAATGTATTGAGCCCGTCCTCTGTACCTGTCCAGATACAGAGGACGTCGTCAATATACCGTCTCCACGGAGAGATATTTTCTCTGTATGGGTTGGACTCATGGAGGACCACACTCTTCTCCACCTGGCCCACATAGAAGCAGGCCAGGCTTGGAGCAAATGTGGCCCCCATGGAAGTCCCAGAGGTCTGCAAATACAGTTGTCCCTGATACTCAAAGAAATTTCTTGTGAGTGCCAACTCAATACACTGCATGACGACTTAGGAGCTCTATTGAGGTCTTTTTTAGGCCAGCCCCAGAGAGGGGGCCGGGGGGGAAGAGGCCAACCACAGGGACGAGGCAGGGGAACACAACAAACATGGCAAACATTCTCACCCCGCATCACACGGAGCAGGGCCAACACATTCCGCAATTAGGGGAAACGAATCACCCACCTTCTCCCAATGCCAACGACATCGTGGTAAATGTATCCTCCTATGAATTAACATCCACTGAACGGACCGTGTTAAATAAGGGACTCGGTTATGTCCCCACACCCAGACATGATCCTTTTTTATGCAGGACAGAGGTCTCAGAGATGATGAGAAAAATAAAACTTCACAAGTTTTTTGCCGACAAAGACAGTACGCCTCTTTCCCTCTTTGACACAAATCTTCATAGGCCCACCAATTACTGCCCTCCCATATCACTTGTAGGACCTGAGGTGGCAGTTTTTGAACAATGTGTCATCCAAGAAATAGAATCTTTAGAACTAACCACAGGACACAACCCGAGCCACAATATGACGAAGACAGAATGGCAGGCGGTCGGCACCTTACAAAGAAACTCGGCTATCACCATCAAGCCAGCCGACAAAGGCGGGGCCGTAGTCAATGACTACGAGACAGAAATCCTCAAACTGTTGGGGGTTCGAACTAACTATCGCCCTCTTATGCGGGAGCCCACACCTGAACTTGCGAATACCATCAAGCAGATGGATACAGAGGCAGTTTAAAAAATTTGGATCTCACCCAAGGAGGCGGACTTTATCATTAACAGCAATCCCAGGGTGCCGGCATTTTACATCTTGCCAAAGATTCACAAGCCCCAGCGTCCGCCTCCGGGGCGCCCCATTGTTTCAGGGATACAGTCTATTCTTGAACCTCTATCCCAGTTTACCGACTTCTTCCTTAGGGAGGCGGTGGTCACCCAGGAGTCATACGTACAAGATACGACCGACATCTTAAATATCCTGAAAGAAACAACTTTTGACCCTGTAAATCAACTACTGGTTACAATTGACATCGAGTCATTGTATACCAGCATCCCCCAGGATGCCACGCTGGTGGCAGCAGCGCGGGCCCTGGGGTTGATGGAGTGGTTTTATGACACACCCCAAACGTTCGTCATGCAGTGTATTGAGTTGGCACTCACAAGAAATTTCTTTGAGTATCAGGGACAACTGTATTTGCAGACCTCTGGGACTTCCATGGGGGCCACATTTGCTCCAAGCCTGGCCTGCATCTATGTGGGCCAGGTGGAGAAGAGTGTGGTCCTCCATGAGTCCAACCCATACAGAGAAAATATCTCTCTGTGGAGACGTTATATTGACGACGTCCTCTGTATCTGGACAGGTACAGAGGACCGGCTCAATACATTTTTACAATGGCTGAACCAGGTGGACCCGAGCCTCCGGTTCACCTGGTCGATCAGTAATGTATCTGCGGTATACCTTGACGTAGACATTACTGCGGCAGATTCTAAGCTGGTAACCAGTGTGCATCACAAAGCCACTGACAGAAACTCCCTCCTCCACTACCATTCGTTCCATCCAAGATCACTGCGGGACAATCTCCCGGTTGGACAATTTCTGCGATACCGACGTAATTGCTCGTCCACCGAAACCTTCCTTGAGCAATCCTCTGAACTTGTCACTAAGTTGCAACAACGGGACTATCCAGCTAAAGTGATCAAACATGCACGTAAGAGGGCTCTGAATACATCAAGGGAAGCACTGCTGGAGCGCAATGCGAAAGAAAAACAAATGTGCCTGCCAGTAGTGACAACCTTTGATCCATTGTCAAGCAAAATCAGGCAGATCATAAGAAAACACTGGTCCATTCTAGACACAGGGGGGAACAAGATGCCAACTCCGCGCTTCGCCTTCAAAAGAGCCCCGAATGTACGGGACAAATTGGTCCATACACGGAATTTGAGCACTGCCCAAACCAGCACCATACCTGCTGGACATTATCCATGTGGTAATTGCTCTGTCTGTGGGCTCACAGAAGCCACTAAGACTGTATCTTTACGTGGTGGCAGGACGTGGTTTCTTAACCAGTTTAGCAACTGCAACACGACACATGTCATCTATAGATTGATGTGCAGTTGCGGTCTTTATTATATTGGCCTTACCACCCGCAAAATAAAAATACGTGTGCAGGAACATCTGAGTACCATTCGTGCAAAGAAACTGACCACTCGGTTGGTACAACATTTTAATACATCAGGACATGATCCTAAGGATCTGAAGTGGACCGTCCTGGAAAAGGTGGTCGGCGACTCACACAATCTGGAGAATATCCTGGCAAGAAAGGAAGCAAAATGGATATTCTTGGAGAAGGCTGATCGTGAGGGACTCAATGAAAATATTGAGTGGAATAAAGTGGGTAGGCGCTGACAGGGCTCTGTCACACACCTCCGGTTCCACTCTGGCTGTGCTTGAGTCTCTAGCAAACATCCAGTTATATCTTTGAGGTATTGCATACCAGACATCTAGCTTAGGGCATATATGGTTCCTGCTCACACACCTAGGCAGTATTGGTTGCCTATTCCCCACCTATGTATCCGATTACCTCCGATTGGTGTATACATATATATGTGTTCATCCCCCTGTCTTGTCTTGTTTTGACATAGCCAGCCCCCACCCTACGCGTGATCGGCAATTAATAAAATATCCGGCATGTGCGCTTTGTAGATGGCCCCTTGTCCATGTTTACAGCATTTACATTGTTATGAGATCACTGACTTGTGCATATTAAGTTCATGCCCGGTAATAAGCAATATAGAGCGTTGTGTAATACATAGGAGCCACGACGAGTGACTCTGAACCCGTCCTAAGATGGCCGCGCTACGCAACGTAATGGGCGGGGCACCGCTCCCCCGGGTTACTTCCTGTCCAGCGCACAGACTGTGTGCGAGGACCGTCGGAAGCGCCGGAGGGACGCAGCAACAGTAAGAGTGTGTTGTGGACTGAGTGGATGTACGCGATTGGGACTTCATGTCCTGAAATTTGGAGTCACTGCGTTTTAACAACGCGGTACTAGTTTGAAGCGCTACAAAGTACCGGTGGCCGGTTTCACATGCTCCGCAAGTCATATTTAACACGGGGCAACTCATAGAAGTGGATGCAGCACACGATGCATACAAGTGCGGGGTCTGTTTGCAAATAGGGCGAACAACGTTAGAGGGAAATCAATAGCGCCTGATAGTACTTTATTGCCAAGCATCACAGAAGTATTATAAAAGGTGGGGGGTGTTGGTCAGTGTATGAATGAACAACTGCTCCGGTCTGGGAGTTTGTGATTGTACACGCAACAGCCGTGTTGACTCTGAAACTGTTGTTTTAACTTGTACAGGTGACTGTGATTTTATCGGGTCATGTTTGTGGACACGTGAACATTTGACACGGTGTCCTGAGGAGTGACGCTGGTATGTGCTGACATAGCGCACTCAAGGTAAATCCACCTGAAAACTGTCTGTCCATACACGCTGCACTGGTAGTGCCTCCCTGGTGAGGTATATGAATGACGCCCTGAGCGTTCTTCTGTTTTATTTATCACACAGGTCCAATATGTTGTGAAAAGATTGAGAATAGAAAAACCCCTCATATGCCCTGATGAAATCGCCAAAAGAAGGAGCGATGAAACATGTCGGCTTGAAGACATACATTTTGATGGTATACAAGTAACCATTTTTAACCAGTAGTGCTTTGCTGCATCAGAATAAAACGGTATCAGCCAGCAAAGCACCACTACACAATGTATTCGTTTTTGGTGTGGTTTGTTAGGGGTTCTGTTATATGTGTCCTTGTACACTACAAGCAGGTGTCAGTGTTTGATACGTTGGTCACTATTTGTGTTTTCCTTCACTATTCTCACGTCCGCACTACCTCTCTGTTGAGTGCACGTTTGTCTTTTCATATAGAGAGAGTTGCCAATGATGAGAAGCGGGTATACCGGCAATTGCTAACCGGGAACCCCCTCAGGTTGTTCTACCGTGAGGTACTCTCTCTATCTTTCACACTTTTTCTGGGTGGATTGTTTTGGTCCTGTGTGATTTTATATTGGCAAAAAACACATCCAGACCCGTGGATTCAAGTTATTGGACATACTCCAGGTAGTATTGATAATTAATATCTCTACCCTGTTTGTCTTCCATATGGATGTTGCTACATATAGGTGAGGCATTAATTGTTTGAACACGTCAGCCTTAGCCTACCAGAAATAGCCAGTTCTAACAGTGACACATCTGACAGGATAATTGGGGAGGGGCTGAACTCAGACTCACTTGCACTTCCAAAGGCCTTGCCTACAGCACACACAAAGAAACCTGATACCAGCCTTTCCCTCTCTTATGTCACCCCTAGACAGCTTTCAGCTTTGACCACTGGAAGGGGAAGAACGTTCTGGGCCCAATTATGGGGGTAGTACAGGGAGCCCCCACACAAAGGCTGGCACCAGGTATACATATTGGACCTCCAGAGCCACTCAACAGAACAATTTCGAACCTGGGGAAGATCCAGGAGATGGACCGTCCTGCTGCCAGTGGACTACCCTGCTGCTGAGAGAATGCGTTGCTGCTTGAAAAGGAAGACTGAACCTGTCTGCCTTCATCCCAGGCCATGTAGAGTGACTCCAAGTGTCAGTTGGCTGATCTTCTGTGTGAGTTACAAGAACACAACAAGCTTAAGAGGCCTTACTGGAACTTCCCAGCTGGCCTGCTGCACCTGGTCCTCCCTGGACCTATCCCTGGAACTTCCTGACCGTGGTTGCTGGCATCTGCTGGAGTGAATCCTAATCCCCAAGAGGTGCCCTCAGGTCCTGAACCCGTGGTTAGCATCAGTGGTAGCTCCTCCTGCAAGAAAATGTTGACATACTGAAGTTTGTGTTCTTCCCGACCACGAATGGGGCAGTTCTGATGAAATCTAGTCTTTACACCGACGACTTTCAACACCACCTGGACTGATAATGCAAGACCTGTGACAGCCACCAACACAAAGCTAAAACAACGACCGCCATGGCATTCGACCGGCTCTTCGTGCTACAGTGAAAACCATTCGGGACACCGGACCTCCTCCTCGCGGCATCCTCCAATGTGAACAGAACTCTTCCCACCAGACTTTGAAGGGGACTTTTCAATGGAACTAACCTGGTGCTAGGATTCAACCTGCGCTCCTTTGCAGTCGGCCTGAACTTGTGACTTTCCGTCTGGTCTAGTATGACAAGATGACAAGGGGTGGTGCTTTATGCTTTTAGGCGGTATTTTTGCTAACAATTTTAACATTTTATTTCTTTAGATATACTGATTAGGTTTTTGTCATTCTGGTATCATTTTATTTATTAAAATCTACTCGATTTTCCTAAATTGGTTTAAGATTTTTCTTGTGCTGTGTTTTTTTACTTTATTACTATTTGTGTCCTGCATAAATACTTAATACATTGCCTTTAAGTTAAGCCTGACTGCTTTTGTTGTAATCTACCAGAGGGTTAAGCACAGGTTGAGTGACTCTTGTGGTTCACCCTGACAAGGATTGTGGTTGTTGCTTGAGTGAGGCTCCCACCCTTCCTCAATAAGTAACCCAATTTCTTACACCTACGAACTCTTGTAAGGAAGCCGAAAAGCAGATCTGAGGGGACAGCCATTGATGAAGTGAACAAATTTCTGTTGTAGGAAACTGGGACTTGCGCAGTGAAAAGCTTGATGGCTATGCAAAAGATTTTGAACTTAGGGCCAGACGTATGACCATTTTATTTTGCGAGTCTCTAATTTCGATTTTTTGCGAATCGCAATTGGAGGTTCGCAAAATTAAATGTACTAATGTGTAGGAGACACATTAGTGATTATCAGTGGGGTTGCAATTGACCTGCCTTATCAAAATTCATGAGGAAGGTTGCAATTTGCGAACCATTGGGAATGGGCAATAACAAATAGATGATGGCCTGCTGGGGACAGCAGACCACCATTTCTGTGTTTGCTTTTAAATAAAGCAACTGTTTTTTAAATGCAGACCGCTTTCCTTGAAGGGAAAAGGGATGTGTTTTGAAAAGAAAAATGAAACCTTTCTGTTTCATTTTTTAAGGGGTAGGTTGTGGTCCTTGGGACCACTGCCTGCTCTTAAAAAACATTTTCACTACCATTCACAAAGGGAAAGGGTCCCCTGTGGACCTCTTTCCGTTTGGTAATGGCTTACCACCTACTTGAAGTAGGTGGTAAACTGCGATTGTTTTGCCACCGGATTCGATTTGCAAGACAATCATACATCCTCCTGAGACTCACTACTAGTAAGGGATGCCCTAGGCAAATCTCTTCCTAATACCAACTTGCAAACCCTATTTTGCAAGTCAGTAATAGGTTACCGACTCGCAAAATAGGGCTGGTACATAGGAAAATGCAGTTTACTGATCAAAAGAGTGACTAGTAAATTGCGTCGTACATCTGGCCCTTGTAAAGAAGCAAATTAGGGGGAAAATACAGTGAAGACCAGAAAAAGAAAACATAGCCTCAGCACAAAACACTGTAGCAGTTAACTGCGAAGATGCACCAATACATGCCTTATACGGCATGGGGAGACATGACACACAACCTCTCCACAACTCCAACGTTAAGGTGAATCCACCGAAGATGAAGACTGAGGGATAGGAAAAAACTGAGTGGAGACAGGCAAAACAAGCAATAATCAAAGCCAGAAAAATAGGTAACACGTAGCGGTGTGTGCTCGGCCGCCGTGTGCGTTAGCACTCCAGGCGGGTTACAGGCTAACGGGGTGGTGGAGTGAGGGGCGGCGACTGCCTCCTCAGACTAATAAGGCTGCCCTGGACTGCCGCACTTAGCGGGATAGTGATAACTGGCAATTTGTTTAGAGGGCAGCGGGGAACTTTGC
This sequence comes from Lissotriton helveticus, assembly GCF_964261635.1. Lineage (NCBI taxonomy): Eukaryota > Metazoa > Chordata > Amphibia > Caudata > Salamandridae > Lissotriton > Lissotriton helveticus. The sequence continues at coordinate 826,999,578 of NC_136057.1, forward strand.
AGTCCCTCACAAGGCCGTCGGAGTTGTGAATTTTACTTGGGTAATACCGGCCTGCACCTCCTGTGAACAGGGGGTCGGACTGACGGCGCGGGGGTCATTGCAGGTCATCCCCTTGGAACTGACTCTGCTGTCCATCGCGAACCTGCGGGGAACTGTACACATTGGACCACGGGGCAACTGCAGACTGCTGGGCCCCTTTACACGCCGCAGGCTCATTAACTTACCCCTTTCACCCTGCTGATTACCACAGGAGTATGGATTGGTAACTTTTCCACCACAGTGGATTCCAAGACAGTCGGCCCAAATCTGTGACTGGTTTTTACTACTACCGGTGGCTGGGGAAACCTAGAGCCCACGAGCTCAATGTTGTGACAACCTTACAGAGAGCCTTTTAAAGCCCTTTTCGGCCCTGAAACCTTGATTACTGTACGTGGAATATCCTCGTCATATTTTTAGATCTTGCATAATTTTAGATAAAGATATCTTTAATTCTATATACAACTGGTGTGGTGTCCTTTTGTGAGTGTTTTTGTTTACTGTGTTACTGTTGGTGTTTGTTATGCAAATACTTTACACATTGCCTCTGAAGTTAAGCCTTCCCGCTCTGCGCCAGGCTACCCTGTCGGAAGCGGTGGTCCCTACTTGGACTAGGGTGCGTACCCCTGCCAACTAGAGACTCCGGTTCTAACAGTCTAGTAGTAACAAGAACGAAAAAAGCAACAAGAGCCCTAGTCAAAACAATGTGGCAGTAAGGAGTTTTGTGTTTTAAAACGGTGAATACTTTTAGTCGTATTAACACTTATGAATGGTTTTAAAAACAATGATTTTCAGCCTTCTTTAAGATATCTTCGCAACATTAAAATGAATAATTTCCAACTTAAAAAGAATGTAAGAAACTCAGTGCACGACTATTATTTACCAGATTTTGGGATTGTTAGCTTGACAAAAGGTTATGAAAAAATCCAAATTGGAATATGTGATTGGTAAATATGACTGCAGTTTGTGTATTATGAAGTATAGGCAACGCCAGAAATATTTTTGGGAATGTGTTCTCTTTGAAAGACCTCTCAACAACAACATGATCAATTCCAGCGGTTCTTCTTGACTTTCCAATCTAAACTGTGCTAAACTGTGCTAAATCTCATGTCCCTTCTTTCGAAACTGTCTCCGGGGCCTGGGAAAACTTAAACTTAGATCTCATCCTTGTTAAGGGTTCCCTCTGGATCTTGGGGCCTAGGTACTACTGAATATCTCACTGAAGGGCCAATAACATTATCTCTGGGCTTTGCTTAGGCAGTCAAGACTTTTTCTTGGAGGAATATGTAGATTTAGAAATAGGATACGGCAACACAATCGACAGGCAGAGATCTCGACGCATTCAAGAAGCTCCCCTGTCTGAGCGTGCGCAGAGGCGCAGTCTATTTTAGCACCGTGTGTATAATGGGCATGCAGCAGAGTCCTTGGCAGCTCGGAGTGGCAGCACGTACAGGGCTCCGTGTTTGTATACTGGAGGGCGGCGGTGAGTGCCAGAAATGGCCCGTGCCCTGCCCTCGTGCTCATGACTGTCGACTTGGAAGAAAGCCAGCACTAGTCAGCTGAAAAAGCAACCGCATGCAGCCCTCTCCTCGGAGGTTCCTAGGGATTCTGCTACTGGTGGGTGCGAAATCTTCGCACAGAGAAGTCTCAAGGGTTCCATTTGAAATCACAGACGGCCCACAAATATTTTACAAAGACCTTTGGACTGATCACAGGTAGTAGGAAAAGTAATCACTGTAAATACTAATTTAGTAGTGCACAATATCTGCCACAGCGGTGAGGTGACTGGAGTCTTAAATAGTCGACTTTCTGGAGCAGTAGTATGTTACTCTTAGACAGCAGTATTTGGCTGTGTGTCATTGGAGCTTAAAAGAAATATAGCAGCCTCGATGTCTGGAAAGTAACAACATATCACAACAAAACACAGCACTGCAACATAACCAAATCGAAGTAACAAGACAACAAAAGGGCACAACTCCAAGACTCCAAGCACAACTCTAAGACCATAGCACAACACAATATAATGTAATAATGCAACACAAAAACACAGAATTCACTGCACAAGAACCAGCAACACAGCATTATTAAATACAACACTACTGCACACAAACAACACAAAAGTGCAACACAGAACAACAGAAACATATTTACACAAGTGTAATAACAGCACAAATCACAGACACAACAAATACACTATCATAATACACTACAACACACTTTCACAACACCATATACCAATGTACCGCAGCTCAACAGAACAAAGCACAACTACAACATAATATAACACCACAACACAAAACCAGTAAAAAAACACAATTTGCCAATTTTTGCTATTATGTGTTTGTGTATTATAATGTTATATTGGTATGCTGTTGTATTGTTGAGTTGTGTTTTTGTGCTGCTATGTTGTATAAGTGTTGTGATATTGTTGCATTGTTCTGTCCTGTTGTGCTGATTGTTTTACTGCTGTATGTTAATGTAATATGGTGGTGTGTTGTGGTGGCATTAACTGGAGGATGTATACTGAAGTAGCCCAGTTGTAAGGAAAAAAGATTTAGGAAAGTAGAATATAGTTCCTGGACCTGCACAACATACACAATACAATATGAATGCAAATACTGTGATCTTCCGAGCACTCAATCATATACAAAAAAGTCTTTATGTAGTTTTCACTATTTCTTTTAATGTCCAGTCTTCTTTCCTATTCAATCCAATTTTCCTCAAATGATATTCGCAGCCAACGCACGTTTCGTCAAGTCCGTTTAGGACTAATGACTTCCTCAGGGCTGCAACCCAAATACACACAATCAGTTTTGAATTACACTCATTAAAAGTGACAAAACAAAATATTATCTACATTTTCCAACATAAATTAACTATTACTCATTCTTAATAGTTCCATCGACCTTAACTTAGGTTCAATACGTATTTACAAGTATTAACACACTGGTTACACAAAGAAGACCCAATTTTACCAAAACCGTGTTAATCACATCGTTAAATGCAAATCATATACATTACAAAAAGTCACAAACTATGATTGCATATGGGTCATATGCAAAATACTTTTGTATAGGGTAAAAGGTTTCGGTCCCTGATAACACCCTGAGCTTACAGGTTCTCTGATATATCTCAACAAACCACCTATATAAAACTCACCTATTTCCAGTTAGGTGTCCACACTTAATTTATCCACATGTAGTAAACCCGATAGTTGTCAAGTTTATATCTCCCCATCTGTGAATAAAATTGACAGGTACTGCTGTCATGTGCTAAACATAATGTCGAACTAATCAAGTCATAGTCAGTAGGTCCTATGTGGGCAAAATAGTTGTAAGTGAACCACTGTGGCACTCACCAGATTATGCTAAAATTCTTCATCAAGTAGTCCAAACACCAACATCCCAGTAGATTGTAATCCAAATGTTATTCTGTCAAGTGACTAAGTCACTACCTAAAGTAAAGTAACAGCGCAATCAGTACTCCTCATTAGACATCTAACGACTTGAACAAAGTAACATCAAACTGCATATGTCTGTTCAATGCCTCTCACCTTGTACTTCAATATCAGCGTATCCCTTTTATTATATATTTCATCCAGTCTCTCATGTATTCTCACATAATTTGCCCACGTGTTCGTGTCTAGTGAGATAAATAACAGGATATACTTGTAAACTCCAAAACCGCTATAGTAATTAGTTGCAAAGTAATATTCATGTCGCGTGCTTACCATCAGTCAGTCCGAAGTATTCCGACTTTGGCGTTCAGCACGGGTGCCATCTTGGAGTGGCAATTTATAGTGAATAACACGGGCGCCATCTTGTAGTGTCCAATTTTAGTCTTTAGCGCGGGTGCCATCTTGGAGTGACAGTATTAACTAGTTCATACGGGCGCCATCTTATAATAGGTTATGATTCACGTTGTGATATCACATCATAGTATTCAACACGAATACCAACTTTCAGTATAATTTATAGCCAGTATATACAGGCGCCCTCATATGATGGGTATTAAGTAACGTGAACCCAACGGATTCACAATAAGGTCAATATCCCGTTCTAGTTATCTCACTCATGTTTTGAACCATAATTATTCTGTCATATTATAGTTCTTCGTTATCATTAATATTATCCAAAAATTTGGACAAGTAACAAGAGAAGTTAGGATTTGATTATCGTTCTCACAGAGTTGTGTAAATTATTGTCGCAACTATTCCTTGCTAACACTCTCTACAACCTGCAAGCCACAGGGGTCCTCAGGTATACCACCACCTTTTCCCGTAGTCATCTTTACATAGCATCCATCAAATTTCAGTGTTCATCATGAAAAGACAATTACGAGAGATAGTAGGTTTAAAAATCAGAATCAATACAGTACTCGACCCCCATAAGACAATTCGTCAGTATATACTAACTCGGGTCATTATACTTTATCCTCATATAAAATAGTCAGTGTTGGGAATCAATTCAGTACTCGACCTCCATGGGTCAATACGTCAGTACATACTGACTCTGTGGGTCATTATACTTTCTCATCATATAGAGTTGTCGGTGTTGGGAGACATTTATATACATAAAAAATAGAGAACAAATGGCACCAAACATACAACTCATATTTTCCTACTGTTATCCATATACTCTCAGCTTCCTAAGTACTTAGGAAGCTGAGAGTATATGGATAACAGTAGGAAAATATGGGGGTCGAGTACTGAATTGATTCCCAACACTGACTATCTTTTCATGATGAACACTGAAATTTGATGGATGCTATGTAAAGATGACTACGGGAAAAGGTGGTGGTATACCTGAGGACCCCTGTGGCTTGCAGGTTGTAGAGAGTGTTAGCAAGGAATAGTTGCGACAATAATTTACACAACTCTGTGAGAACGATAATCAAATCCTAACTTCTCTTGTTACTTGTCCAAATTTTTGGATAATATTAATGATAACGAAGAACTATAATATGACAGAATAATTATGGTTCAAAACATGAGTGAGATAACTAGAACGGGATATTGACCTTATTGTGAATCCGTTGGGTTCACGTTACTTAATACCCATCATATGAGGGCGCCTGTATATACTGGCTATAAATTATACTGAAAGTTGGTATTCGTGTTGAATACTATGATGTGATATCACAACGTGAATCATAACCTATTATAAGATGGCGCCCGTATGAACTAGTTAATACTGTCACTCCAAGATGGCACCCGCGCTAAAGACTAAAATTGGACACTACAAGATGGCGCCCGTGTTATTCACTATAAATTGCCACTCCAAGATGGCACCCGTGCTGAACGCCAAAGTCGGAATACTTCGGACTGACTGATGGTAAGCACGCGACATGAATATTACTTTGCAACTAATTACTATAGCGGTTTTGGAGTTTACAAGTATATCCTGTTATTTATCTCACTAGACACGAACACGTGGGCAAATTATGTGAGAATACATGAGAGACTGGATGAAATATATAATAAAAGGGATACGCTGATATTGAAGTACAAGGTGAGAGGCATTGAACAGACATATGCAGTTTGATGTTACTTTGTTCAAGTCGTTAGATGTCTAATGAGGAGTACTGATTGCGCTGTTACTTTACTTTAGGTAGTGACTTAGTCACTTGACAGAATAACATTTGGATTACAATCTACTGGGATGTTGGTGTTTGGACTACTTGATGAAGAATTTTAGCATAATCTGGTGAGTGCCACAGTGGTTCACTTACAACTATTTTGCCCACATAGGACCTACTGACTATGACTTGATTAGTTCGACATTATGTTTAGCACATGACAGCAGTACCTGTCAATTTTATTCACAGATGGGGAGATATAAACTTGACAACTATCGGGTTTACTACATGTGGATAAATTAAGTGTGGACACCTAACTGGAAATAGGTGAGTTTTATATAGGTGGTTTGTTGAGATATATCAGAGAACCTGTAAGCTCAGGGTGTTATCAGGGACCGAAACCTTTTACCCTATACAAAAGTATTTTGCATATGACCCATATGCAATCATAGTTTGTGACTTTTTGTAATGTATATGATTTGCATTTAACGATGTGATTAACACGGTTTTGGTAAAATTGGGTCTTCTTTGTGTAACCAGTGTGTTAATACTTGTAAATACGTATTGAACCTAAGTTAAGGTCGATGGAACTATTAAGAATGAGTAATAGTTAATTTATGTTGGAAAATGTAGATAATATTTTGTTTTGTCACTTTTAATGAGTGTAATTCAAAACTGATTGTGTGTATTTGGGTTGCAGCCCTGAGGAAGTCATTAGTCCTAAACGGACTTGACGAAACGTGCGTTGGCTGCGAATATCATTTGAGGAAAATTGGATTGAATAGGAAAGAAGACTGGACATTAAAAGAAATAGTGAAAACTACATAAAGACTTTTTTGTATATGATTGAGTGCTCGGAAGATCACAGTATTTGTTTGGACCATTGGTTTGTCTTGGAGACTGTGGTAACCAGTCCCCCACCTCTTCCAGAGCACCTAATAGATTTATTGCCTTATTACTTATACCTGGACTCTGTGCTGTGCGCTCTTGTAAGCCGTTACCAATATTTTTTCCACAATATGAATGCACCCTGTCAAATACAATATACACATAAATATTTGTTATATATATTGTTTATTTATAGTTTAAATTCTTCATATAGAGCACTGAATGTCTATACAGATACAAAAATTCAGATTTTACAAATAATGTGTAACATTGACACTATTAGTTGTTCGTATAACATTGACACTATTTGTTGTTCTAATGCCTAATGTATATCTTATAACTGTGCTACAATTGTATTTATTTTCTACACAGTATTCATTTTAATCAAAAGTATGTAAACATTCATAATTCGTTAGTTAGAAAAAGATATTCACAATCTAGGAAAAAACTGAATAAACATTCAATGATAACACAGCTTTAAAGGTTTTTAGATCCTACGCGTGTTTCAGCTGTATGCCTTCATAAGGAAGCCATGTGCATGGTTCATCAGAACCTAAACAGGGTGCACATAACCAAAATACATGTCAATGTTGTACACAGGTTCTATTTACATAGTCATGCCCCCATAAAAAAGGGGGTCATCTACAATATTTTTAATAAATTCACCTAACCATTAAAACCACTAGTCATGGTTTGTCACAATAATGGCAAAACCTAACCATTAAACCCAAGAGAATTGTGGCTTTTTATATAAAAATCACCCAAAAACCGCCACCAAGCGTGAACTTTATTACAAAGTTGAAGAATGAAACAATCATTATATGTCCAACCATAGTCCTGAAAGATGGTATGATGAGGGAATATTTCTTTTAAAAATGGTGAAAAAAGAGAAGAAGAGAAAAAAGATGGGAGTGACCAGTTGTGTCTCCACTACCCTTAACCATCATGGAATATAAGAATGAATACTGAGAGGGTAGGGTGTTACCTTATCATAAATGTGAGATGCTCTAATATTGAAGTTGAGCAGACTATGACGCCTGAGATACCGGCGATATATAGTAACTATGAAAAAAGGAGAAAGAACAAGGAATGTTTTTCTGATTGCGTTATTTAGGGACAACTAAGTTGTTGACCTAAATACAACATATTTACCTGGTTCGGGCAATCAAGCGGACCAAAGATAAAAGATTGTTTAGGAAAAAAGGAGTAGTTGGTCAAAGGATGTGATACGGTACGTCATCTACCACAGCTCTGCAACTACAATGGAATATGACCAAAATGTAATGAGTAAATGCTTTGGCAATGATAGCACCCTGTACCGATAACATTAGTACCTGGAGTGCCTATCTACCCCTACAATATATGTCCATAAGGGGTCTTATATTACTCTGTGTTTAGGAAAAACTAATATGGAGATATCTTTCTAAATATATATCAAAACCTAAACTGACATACTATGTGAACTTTAAAATTGAAGATATATTATTGACTTGACTGGTTAATGCGTAAAGACCCCATGTGCGGGTAATCACATATACCATTTGAGTAAACCTCTACTTCCTAATATCCATCATGATTCTAAATGCTACAATATGATGTGGGATTACCTAACGAGTCGGATATTTCTGGCTTAAACGAAAAATGGCAGTTGACCTTTCAGAGGCGGGCAGCACTCAAAGCGATTGGCTGTGGATAAAATCAAATAACCCTGCTGTCAAGCTTTATATTTATCATGGGGTTTTGCAACGATAAGGATAAGAAATACTGACAACCACTTACCCGCTAAGCAAGCAGTAAATGCCTGCAATACTTTAGGGAACTTGCAGCAAAGCTCTATGATGCGTTTTTAAAGGAGCCTGAAAGCGGAACAAATAAGATGTAAGAGCTTGTATTCAAAAATCGAAAAAATACTGAACGTGTTGAGTATGATAGCCAGCCGCTCCAAACACGTAAATGTGGGCTTACTGTCTTTGAACAAGCATCCAAGCATGATGAAGGGGGTCTGCCTATTCCAGGTCACCAGGATCGAGGGAACACGTTTGCCCTTCTCAACGTCAAAGATGGTGTAACAGTGCCAGCGGCAAACACCTCTGCTTTTAAATACCAAGCGCTTGAGGTTACGCGGCCCGGAAGACAGAAGTGTTCCGTGTGAAATACCGAAAGGAAATTGTGCCGGTAAAGTGTTACCACACCCCACCTCTAGATATTGAAAGAAATTTGTAGAATGGGGCGGCCATCTTAGTGTGCGTCTTAGTATCAAGGAATACTCAGTTTTTAAATATAAATGTTGAATTCCATCTGCTGTTAAAACCATATAAATCTTCTACAATGTTTCTATGTTTCTTAAAATGCAACATTAAATTATCCTGAAAAAAATATATATTTTTGTTTGACTAAAAGCGTCTACATCTATTCTTGGTCCACCCACAATAGTTAAATGGATTTTTTCATATTATTGTCCATATCAATGACCAAAATCGTTCCACAAAAGAATAATAATGGGTGAGAGAAGACCCACACTTTTAAGGAAGACAGAGACAGAAAAAGCAGAGTGAAAATGGAATATCAAAAAAGGATTGAAAGTCCAAGTATCCATCCAAACCAATCAACCTATGCATGGTGATTTTCACTCTGCCCTTTCTGTCTCTGTCTTCCTTAACCCCTTCGAGGCTGATGACGAGCTCAGCTCGTCATGACCGTAACCTGCCGTGCGCTGATGACGAGCTGAGCTCGTCATGTAACGTGGTAATTCGCAAAACGCAGCGCGCAGCGGGAAAACCGCTAGCGCGCATGGGGTTAAAAGTTTGGATCTTCTCCCACCCTTTATTATTCTTTTGTGTAACGATTTTGGTCATTGATATGGACAATAATATGAAAAAATCCATTTAACTATTGTGGGTTATAATGTTCCAAGTGTAGTTCCAATGTGACATCTTTTAATTGTATATATTTATGTGCGGTAGGCTTGTTTATGTATTTTTATGTATATATGTTACTTGGAATTTCTTGGTTTTGGTCGTTCACTTATGTTATTGTATATGTATGTACTAACAATTTGTTATGTTCAAATGTGCCAATTTTATTGTGGATGTTGTTTTGTTTTATATATATATATATGTTTTCAGCCCTGATGAAGTTCCCTTAGTGGAACGAAACACGTTGGCTGATGTCCATGTATTACTATCAAGAACAATAAAAGGATACTGTTTGAATACATTTGGAGGACATTGACTCTGTTTTGGTGCACCTTCCTTTCATTCAAACACAATGTGAATGACTATGAATACACCAATGGATGAAGAACGAAAACGAAAAGCACCCGTTTGTATGTTTATATATATGAGATTTTAAATATGATTTATTGGAGAAATAAAAGTTGTGGAGATCAAATGATTTCTTATTCAAAACTTAGGAAGCTGGTACAAAAGTATATATGGTTAGTGTGATGTTAGTCTCAAATATTTGCCACTTCTTGTAAAGATGTGATAGGTAAACAGCTTAACTTTCTTCTGGAACAGAATATCCAAAGGAATGTGGCTCTAACAAAGTTTTTTTTGTTCACCAATTGCAAAACAAACCATGAACCTCCTTGGAAAGGGCACTGTTCATTTGTTCGCAGCATGTTTAATAATAATTGTTTTGCCTTTGATAAATCAAATTGCGATACTCAATTCTGTTTGCTTGGACGTCACTTAGCTGCGTCACATCTTTGGATTTATTATACAGTGTTCATGTCTGAGCTAAAGCTTTTCTTAATAGGAAAAACTCTGAAAGGGCAAGGAAGATGACGGACTGATCCTGCATCGAGAGCTCGTCCTTTCACACTTGCTTCCACTTGCACCACCGGCCACTAACAGAATGGTCGCCTCGGAGTGTGAGAGCAAACTTGTGCTGCGGACTTACTGATATAGCAGCTCCAATGCCTTTTCCACTGTGCTCGGATCACACATCTACTTTTGTACTGTCTTTTGTGAAGTACAAGCAGGCTCTGGTTCTGGACCACACAGGAAAGTCAGAGTATGGCGCCTCCACGAACCAGTACACTCATGGGGGATAGGGTACATGGTAATCCTGGAGTAGCAGGGACGCGCTTGGCGCCAAGCCGTTGGAGAAGAAAGAGAGGCCAGAGCTTACTCGTTGGGACGTGTATATTGAAACTGCTTGGAGGAGACAGATTATTACAGGCATGCACAGAGGAATCTCTGGTAGAGCAAACTGCGACTAACAATCCTTAACTTCCGCCAGCTTGCATTGCGGTCAGCCTCACTGGTATTTTCACTTCCTGTTTAGACCCCTCGCAGTGAAATAGACACGCTGTTGATGTCGTGGCGCCCTACACCGAGTCATTAGGTGTGTAACTTATTTAAAACTTCTTTTTCACTTATTTTCAAAAACACATCAATTTATAAAAGTAGTTTTTGACGGCTTAGTGGGGAAGTAACTTAAGAATGTATACTTTGAGCTGCTTGTGGGAATACCAACTTAGAACTGGTTTGCATTTCTTCCCTTGACCAGAGGCCCAACACACATCCTCAGCTGGCTAGTAATGACTCTGCTCTTTGAGTACACTGGCATGGCTTCTGGACCCATGAAGGTCGGAATTTTACTACCAAGTGTCAGTTAGCAGCAATTAATAATCTAGGAGGGGGACTAGAAGCAACTGGCATAACAAATGGCAGCCTCAATAGTTCTTCCTTTCACTTGGAAGATACCAAATGAAAATGACAGGAACTGCTACCATTCAGTCACAGCAAAACACACAAGATGATGAACAGAATGTTGCACATTGGCAAAACATTCACCCCCAGTCACAGATCTGGGTTTAATCCATTGTTATTGTGCTCACCACGCCACCCCAGTTCAGACATGGCCATATGCACATCAGTCTTGACCCTGTGCCTCATGGGAACAGTCCAGCCCGAATTGCCAAGCCATATCTTCCCTGGACCGGAATCAAGCATCCCAGGACCGGTTTCTGGCTATCAGTCGTCATCAGCCAGGATAGCTTGACTCCAGTGACGAAGTGAGCACAGGACCCACATCTGGGCATACCCTTCCCACATAGGGCGAACAGCAAAACACACAAGATGATGGACGGAATGTTGCACATTGTCAAAACATTCATCCCCAGGCACAGATCTGGGTTTAATCCATCGTTATTTTGCTCACCACGCCACCCCAGTTCAGACATGGCCATATGCAAATCAGTATTGACCCTGTGCCTCATGGGAACAGTCCAGCCCGAACTGCCAAGCCATGTCTTCCCTGGACCAGAATCAAGCATCCTAGGACCGGTTTCTGGCTATCAGCCGTAATCAGCCAGGATAGCTTGACTCCAGTGGCGAAGTGAGCACGGGACCCACGTCTGGGCATACCCTTCCCCCATAGGGCGAACAGCAAAACACACAAGATGATGGACGGAATGTTGCACATTGTCAAAACATTCACCCCAGTCACAGATCTGGGTTTAATCCATCGTTATTTTGCTCATCACGCCACCCCAGTTCAGACATGGCCATGTGCAAATCAGTCTTGACCCTGTGCCTAGTGGGAACAGTCCAGCCCGAACTGCCAAGCCATGTCTTCCCTGGACCAGAATCAAGCATCCTAGGACCGGTTTCTGGTTATCAGCCGTCATCAGCCAGGATAGCTTGACTCCAGTGGCGTAGTGACTGTTTGGCTCCAAACCCAGGAGCAGTTTTGCCCTTAAGAAAGAAGAGCACACTATCTCCAGAGGGGAGTGGCTAAAATGGGGGACTGGAGCTCCTGCAAATGGAAGATACAAGAGACAGTTTGTTTTTAGTTCACATAAAGGTTTGCAGTAAACCAAGAGAGGAAATGCTGCTATAGAACGAAGTTGTGACAAGGTAGTCAAGATTGAGTGGAGAGAATTCTCGAACCACAGGCTAGTAAACAGGATAAGTCTTCCACCTCACTGCCAACTCCTCAGAACATTCCTGGACCTGTAAAGAAAACATCTTGAAGACTCTGACAGCTGGAAGCGGAAGACTTGTGAGCTCTACTTGTTCCTAGGGACTGGAACTGTTCAGCAGTGGTCAAGTAGTTGATATCCTGTTTACCTGCTACAGAGACAGAACAATTAACCTTGAAGGAGCCCTGGCCGAGTAGAGACAAGAAGTCTACCCTGAAGACTTGAGGGCTCGAGGAGTGACCTGCAGAACCTTTCCCAGCATTTGGAAAAAGGGGTACTTAGTTATTTTTCCAACCCTGCAGGGGACCAGGACAATGTGCTGAATTTCTCCTTAGAAGGTGCATTATCTGCAGATAAGAATACCAGGTAGGCCCACCTTTGAAGTTTTCTGAAAATGCATTAACTTGAATTCTGGATCCAATAGAAGGGATGAACTTTTCAGGGCTTCTCCCTATCCACTGCTAACCATCCACAATAGGAATATGTTGATAAGCAGTAGACCCAGAAGAAGGTAAATGGGTTGAGAGAAAAACAGACACTGGATATCGCCACTGTGGCTCTTCACTCTGCTGGACAATGAGGTCTGTTGGGTCTAAGTGGATATATAAGGACAAGATTCATATATTTACTAGATAACCACTGTACTGAATGATCTAACATGTGCTTTAACAATTTTTATGCCTTCAGAATATGTCTATGTCTGAGACTCTCTGTGATTTTTAGAGTAACTCTGACATTACTGGAACTGGAATGTAAATAATATCTAAGTAGTTTGAATGTTGGCATTCTCTCACTCTGTTTTTCCAAGTACACACTCTCTTGTTCGGATATACTTTCCTGGATTCGCATCAAATTGGGTGACGGGTCACACGTCTCACGAAAAATACAGACTTTCTGTGGAGTCTGAGTCTGAGTCTGAAAAATCTTTATTTCGGCATAAGTACCATAAAAGAACAATACATAAATACAATAAAACATTTCTTTTAAAATACACAACTTGCCGTATAAATTCATTCAATTTTCATATCAATTTTAAGATAGAGACTAAAAAGTTGAACACATCATAAAGACTATTCAATCTAGTAGAAACAGTTAGGGACAGCAAAAATAATATTTCATCAATTATCCCTCTGTTATTAATTGGCAATAATTTTAACATATCTGCTTTTTACAGTTTATAACCCAATCGTCTTCGTTGGAAGAAAATACTATGCAAGAATCTGCTAACACTAAATACAATAGGTTGACTAGTGTTAGTCCAAAGAATCCTTAGAGCCTGGGAACATGATCTTACACCTAATGTTAAGCATATTGGTTTAATCCATCTCCTTCTAGCCTGTGCATATGCTGGGCAGAAGAAGAGGATATGTAGCTCATTTTCTTTTTGATTACATCCACACATGGTACATAATTCATCTTCTACATGGTTTGCCGAGTTTACACCGCCAGACCAACGTGCCAATGTTGAACCGATTTGGAGATTACCATATCTGAATTTCAGAAATAAGGTCTTTGCTAGAGGTGGTTCTATTTCATCCAAAAAGGTCTCGAAGAATGGATCATTTTTAAAGGTAAGAAACCTTGTTACAAGTGACCCACTAGATAAAGCGTTTTTGGTCATGTCTGTAATGTACGACCAAAAGCACTTTTTTACCATAGATTTTGAATGAGGTGGAAGTAAATCTGGATATTCCCAGTAATGCGTTAGACCTAGTAGGGTAAGCCAGAATTTAACATGTTTAATCCAGGGTATCACCTTGAAGCTATCAAGCTCCATAACTTCTATGAGCCCATCTCTATATACTTGCAACTCGGGTACACGCCACAGCCTGATCCATAGCAGTAAAGGACGTAGAATAATGTGATGGTCCGTTCTACGAAAATTTAAATCAAGCTGGAGCGGAACCAGAGGAGTACTTCTAGGGACTCTGACCAAACTTCTCAAAAAATTATTGTCCAAGACCCTAAAGGTATCTTTAGACCCCGGGCCCCAGATTTCAGAACCGTATAACACTGCAGGTTGAACCTTGAATTTAAAAAGTTCAACAGCAGGGGACACGGCCTTACTGGTACTTTGGCCTTGCTCTCTAAGAATGGGTTTTGTGTTCTGACTAAACATCATCTTACATTTTTCCATTTGGGCTTTCCATGTAAAATTGGAATCCAATGTTACCCCCAGATAACCAAAATGCGGAACTGAATCCAGTCTCAATCCATTTAGAGTTAAACAGCCCTTGTCAATTTTGGTTGGATTTAGAACCATACACTTTGTCTTTTTACCATTTATCTCCAATCCTTTCTTAATGCAGTAATCGTTAAAAGAATTTAAGAGAGCTTGGAGACCTTTTTTTGTCTGCGAAATCAAAATAGTATTGTCCGCAAACAATAGGGAATTAACTTTTTCGCCATTCAACTTTGGAGAATCATTCTTACATCCCTCCAAGTATAGAGGAATGTCATTCACAAATAGCGAAAACAATGTGGGGGCCAGTACACACCCCTGGCGCACACCACGTTCAATAGGGATTTTAGGTGTTAGTTCACCTTTTGGGCCCCAGCGTACTCTCGCGAAGTTGCCTCTATGGAGCTCTTGTATTTGCGCTATCAGGGTGGGTGGCATCCCTACTAAGTTCAATGTTTCCCACAGTAAATTACGTGGGACTAAATCGAATGCCGCCCTTAAGTCGACAAACGCGACATATAATTGGCCCTTTTTAATCTTGATATATTTCCAATAGAGACAACAAAAGCGGAAGATTTGGTCGATTGTACTAACTTTGGGTCTAAATCCCGCTTGGTATCTTGACAAAATTGCTTTTTCCTCCAACCAATCATTAACACGAATTAGGATATGTTTTGTATAGATTTTTTGTAATATATCCATTAGGCTTATTGGACGATAGTTTGACGGGTCCATCCTATCACCTTTCTTATAGATTAAAACAATTTCAGCCCCCTTCCAGCTCTCAGGGAAGTCTAGATTACGGGATAACACGTTACACAGATAGTTAATATAGGGAGCCCATATTTTTAATTCATGTTTATACAAGTCTCCCGGAATTTTGTCTAACCCAGGGGCTTTGGCAGACTTAATCTGGGTTATTGCCAATTCTGTTTCTCCTAGAGTAAAATCCAAGGTATCCATCGGGATGGCATCGCTTGGAATCCTGTCTATAATGGGTTCCTCGTATTTCTTATAAAGGTTAGAAAAATGGGTTACCCAGGTCTGTTCGTCTAAATAGACGTCCTTGACCACTCTACCTTGGTGGTTCCCATTCACTATCAACCTCCAAAAGGCTGTGTTATCACGTTTTTTAGCTGCAGACAGCAGATCTGCCCATTTTGCTTCTTCCCATGCCATTTTACTAGTCTTTTGGATCATTCTATAGTTATTTCTTGCTGTCATAATGTCTGGTTGTGTCTTTGATTTAATCGCGGTTAAAAGTGCCCTCTTAGACTCCCTGCAGTCCCTAGTATACCAGGGTTTACTGTGTGGCAAGTTATGTGTCTTCTGCTGCCCTTTCCTCGGCATTTTAGTAACTAAAGGCTTTAAAACATCAAAATTTTTTGATGTAACTTCATAAAATGACTGTCATTCTCCTCCTTTGGCATGTCATTTAGATATGCCCCAAAAATGCTAGCAAAGAGTTTGTAAATTTCTGATATAATTTCGCCATTATCCAGTATTAGTGGCCATTTAAGAGAACGTCTATTGTTGCTAATATGGATCTCATTTTGGTCACCATTGGTTGCTACTCCAGTCGGAACGGAAAATATGTCTCCAAATAGGGAGTCCTCAATCTGGAGGACTAGGGGGAAATGATCACTTTCTAATCTCTCTATTACCTCCATGTCAAGAAGAAATTCCCATGATGACACCGAGGCAATAATAAAATCAATGTTACTTGTGTATCTCCCTCTGTAAAAAGTATGCTTCTTCAAAATATCTGATAGTAACCGTCCATTACATGCCCTAGTGCAGTGTTCTGCACATAATCTCGTCATTTGAAGGGCCATGGGCGAACATTTGACTGGTTTGAAGTTATCTAAAGCAGGGATCCCATTTGCCTCATCTTCTTCTGAGAAGATGTCACTAAACCCCACAATGGGCTCAAAGTTGCAGTTGAAATCACCTGCCATGATAACATAATTCTCTCTAGTGTCCAAATTACCCAATAGGAGATCTAGATGGATCAGTAGGGGAGAGTCTCTTGAGATGGGTGTTGGTCTGTTGTAGACATTCACCAGATAGAGTTTTTTCCCTTTACAAACGTTGATTTTCAAAATCAGTATGTCAGGGGAGTTGGTGTCAATTACTTCTATGTCCACTCTTAGGTTGACTTTTACCCAGATCAACAACCCTCCCGAGGGTCTTCCACTCCTAGAGGGCATTGCACTAATACCATAAGATTTGTATCCTAGCCTATGTATAATTTCAACTGACCAGGTCTCTTGCAGCATACAAAAATCAAAGGTGTCAATGAAGCTTGCCCATTCCGGGTCCCTTAGATTTTTTAATACCCCAGCTATATTCCAGGAAACCAGTTTTATGGGCTGACATGCTTCCAAAGTTTTTTTCATCAAATCGTTTCCCACCTCCCCAGGTACTATAATAGAGCATTCTGGACTAGTTGTATCAGATTCTAAAGGCATCAAATCATTTTGGAGTACAACGCTTTCCCTCACTGTTGGGCTATCCCCAGTTATTGGTACCAACACAGGCAACAAACTTACATTCCCCAAAAGTTTAGTTTCACTAATGTTAACACCAGCTCTATGTAAACAAGGTTCACATCCTACTTCACCCCCCCCGACAGGCTACCGTTCTCCAACTCATTTCCATCATGCCCCTTAGACATTTGGCATCAGTCGCAGTCGTCTAAGCCGCTGAAAATGTCAAATCTATTATAAGTTTCTAAAGGTGTAAAGGGCTTTAGATGGTCCATTCTTCTGTTATTGGAGTTGGTTTGCCTGTGTGGGACACAATTCCAACCAAAAACATCAAGCGCTGGTACAGGGTTTGGGGGGTAGAAGGTCTCCACAGGATTGGGTCTAGTAAGTGGTTGTATCATTTGATGTGAATTACCAGCCCTCTGCATAGCTGGTGGATAAAGACAGGGTATAGTTTGAGATGTTATGTGCGAGGCTGGTTGTTGCTGGAAGGGAAAAACCACAGACCTGGGATAAAAATATGTCAACGGTCTGGGTATTATGCAGCTACTTGTAATGCCCATGGGCCAATTTAGTACAAATTGAACTGCATTAGAATCCCTAAAATTTACAACCACCACGTCGCCCTCGATATTTTTTGGTCTACTTCCCAACCATTGAAGGCGTCGGACATGGACAATTTCGCCATTTATATGGGGTGCTATTGGCCTGTATAGGCGTAGCCAATGCATTATCTTGTTTTTTAATTGTACAAAACCCTCCCTCTTGCTAGTTTGTAACACCGGGACCCCTGTTAAGACTACCACAAAGGGCACTGCCTCTGGTGGTGATTCTGGGTTTGGTACCGGTTTGGGCCTTCCCCATCTTGGCTTTGGTCCCCCCACCTCCGCCGATTGGCTTTCATTTGGAATATTAACTGTATTATTAGATGGTTTGTTTACAGCAGCAAGTGGTATAGAGGCCGTTTTATTATCTAGATTTTTTGGGGGCGGGGTTGGTTGAACAGTTGTTATAATGTTCCCTTTGGGCACCAAAATAGGAGAATTCGTCAACAGAGTAGAATTAGCTGGTGGAGCTAGAGCGGCTGGGCTAGGCTTGGTCACGCTAGATGTTTTCAGCGTTTCTGGATTCAGTTTTTTTGAGTTTGCATCGCCCTTCTTTCCCAGAGCACGCTCAAGTGAGCTTAATCTTAATTCTACTTCAATCAACCTCTCCAAAATCGATGCAGAATATGTCCTAATTAGGCCTTCTATGGAGTCTAAAGTAGCAGAATCGCTAACTATAGGGGGCACTATAGACATCACAGAGACTTCAGCAATATCCTCCATGTCTGTAGGCATAGCAGGCGGTGGCGGGGATGCAATAATAATAGGCCCTTCAGTAGCGGATGAAATAGTTTCAATACTAGCTACAGGAATCTTCTTCTTTTTCCCAAAATCTGAATGACTTATTTTTGGTTGTAATGGGACCCCCCCTTTTCGCCTTCTTTTACATGGGGGTGGCCCATGTACCTTTGAAACTAACATGGATTTCTTTGCTTTACTGCACACTATTTTAGGTGGTATAAGAGTGGGAGATTTTAAAACAATGGGAGTACTCGTGTGTGTACTAACATCAGAACCAATCATGTCCAGTTGAAGAGAGTTGGTTATACAGGGAGTAATAGCAACTGGTTCCACAGGTTGGCTATCAGTTATATGGAGAATGACATCTGTTAACTGGGAACTTACACTAACATTCGGGGAAGGTAAGGATAATGGTGACATGCGCCGGTTTTTTAAACTTTCCACAGAGCGGCGGCGATCCGCACGTCGCTCTGCCGGGACAATTTCCAATGGAATGTCTGGAGAAGCTTTAATAAAATAATCATCAAGGGTTTTGTTTAGCGACGCTCCCTGTTTCTCTGTCATGGTGAAAAAAAAATTAAAAAATATAACCATCCACAAACAATGAGTTCTAAGGGCACAAAAGCACAAGGATATAATAGCAGAGAAGCACGATAAAAATTACCAAGGAGTAATGTCCAGTCCGGTCTCGATGGTTCTCGGAGGGTCTCAGAGGGTCCGCCCTTAGTCCGGGCTTTGTTACGGGATATGTCCCGCACACGCGTCCCGCTAACGCGTGGGTGCACCAGATCTTATACGTTCTATAAAAAAAGGGGGCGGAGTCACGGGAAGAGGCGGCAGGTGTGCTCGATGGGTCACGCACAGCCTGCCGGGCCTCGCAGTCCCGTTCTCCTTCAGCAACAACTCTCCCCCTCACAGAGTCCAATGTCCAGCGGGGCTCCAAACGGGCAGCAAACAGCACGGGATCACAAACTCCTTGACGAGCGGCTCCCGCGAAGCGGGGGCCGCGAGGAGTTATAAGACACACAGGGCAGAGGGCGGAGACACGGGAAGAGGCGGCAGGTGTGCTCGATGGGTCACGCACAGCCTGCCGGGCCTCGCAGTACCGTTCTCCTTCAGCAACAACTCTCCCCCTCGCAGAGTCCAATGTCCAGCGGGGCTCCAAACGGGCAGCAAACAGCACGGGATCACAAACTCCTTGATGAGCGGCTCCCGCGAAGCGGGGGCCGCGAGGAGTTATAAGACACACAGGGCAGAGGGCGGAGACACGGGAAGAGGCGGCAGGTGTGCTCGTTGGGTCACGCACAGCCTGCCGGGCCTCGCAGTCCCGTTCTCCTTCAGCAACAACTCTCCCCCTCGCAGAGTCCAATGTCCAGCGGGGCTCCAAACGGGCAGCAAACAGCACGGGATCACAAACTCCTTGACGAGCGGCTCCCGCAAAGCGGGGGCCGCGAGGAGTTATAAGACACACAGGGCAGAGGGCGGAGACACGGGAAGAGGCGGCAGGTGTGCTCGATGGGTCACGCACAGCCTGCCGGGCCTCGCAGTCCCGTTCTCCTTCAGCAACAACTCTCCCCCTCGCAGAGTCCAATGTCCAGCGGGGCTCCAAACGGGCAGCAAACAGCACGGGATCACAAACTCCTTGACGAGCGGCACCACTGTACTGAATGATCTAACATGTGCTTTAACAATTTTTATGCCTTCAGAATATGTCTATGTCTGAGACTCTCTGTGATTTTTAGAGTAACTCTGACATTACTGGAACTGGAATGTAAATAATATCTAAGTAGTTTGAATGTTGGCATTCTCTCACTCTGTTTTTCCAAGTACACACTCTCTTGTTCGGATATACTTTCCTGGATTCACATCAAATTGGGTGACGGGTCACACGTCTCACGAAAAATACAGACTTTCTGTGGAGTCAAACAAGGGTGTGTGCTGGCCCCTCTTTTGTTCAATCTTTTTATCTCTGACTTATACCACCTATTGGATAAGGCCAACTCTCATCCCCCTTTTCACTTGGTGGATCCCGAATCAGTAGTTTGCTTTACGCCGACAATCTTGTTTTATTCAGCCACATGAGGGTCGGTCTACAGAGACTTCTTGACCAGCTGCTTTCTTTCACATCAAGTAATGCTCTGGAATTAAATCTTTCAAAAATGACAGCTATCACCTTCGGGAATCGGAAGCAGCAAACCGGTGGGTGGTTCTTCGACAGCAAAAAAAAAAAAACAGTGACATCGTATAAATATCAGGGCATCTACATGGATTCCAAGGGCTCTTTTGTAAAACAGAAAGAAGTAGTCAAAGCAAAAGCATTGTCCCTTGAAGCAGCAACAATGAAACTTTTGGCACAGCTACTTGGCCCAAGCCTATCCCCACTCCTGACAGTCATGAAGGCAAAGGTTACAAACTGTCTAACCTACGGCCAAGAAATAATGTTGGGGAGCAATTTGTCAATGCTGAATAAAACAACATTACAATTGGGGGTGGGGTTGCACACTACTCACACACCAGCAGGATCGCCCCTAAGGACTGTGGTAAGTGTAGTTCGTGTTCCACGATGCATCTTCTTTCGATTCTCTGCTATCTTCGCTATCTTCGCCAATCCCTGGACACGTGTTTTGGGGTATTTACCCCTCATCAGCAGGGATTAGGCCGTGTTCTGGGGTTGCCGGTGGCTGCCAAATATTGCCAGGTTCAGTACCACTCAGGCGCGCAGGTGCGGGGTCCCAGGCTCGTCAGCCAACTGCTCGAGGGAGCTTTAACATTACAATTGGGGGTGGGGTTGCACACTACTCACACACCAGCGGGATTGCCCCTAAGGACTGTGGTAAGTGTAGTTTGTGTTCCACAATGCATCTTCTTTCGATTCTCTGCTATCTTCGCTATCTTCGCCAATCCCTGGAACGATCTGAAATCGTCATCTCCAGCTCAGATCAGGCTCGAGTTCGGTCTTCTGAACCATGAGGGCGTCGGAGCAGGTGCATTCATCAAGCTGTGCCACAGACTGCGTAATTCAAGGAAAGGAAGCCTGGAGACCAAGTTGTGGCAAGAAATATCAACAGGTCAACCCAGTCAAAAACACAGATGTTTCCTTGACCACTCTTTGAAACTGTTGAGGCCGTGGACAATTGGGGAACCAACTCGCCCCAGCAGGCACTAAAATTGTCCATTAAAAGAAGTGTTCGCCTCTGGTCTTTTTATCAGGTCAGGGCACAATTGTCTAAAAGAAAACATGCCTGGTCTATAATCACTGAGCTCAAACCCGGATCAGAGGCCCCATATCTTTCGAGCACTTATGCAGCTGTCTGGAAGAAAAGATTTATGGCGAGGATGGGCGAATGGCCGTTTTTAAAACATTTGCCTGCATGGCGTTGCTCAAATGGGGACACTAATTGTAGGGGCTGCGGTCATCACTCGGAAACAATTGTGTGTTTGCCCTGCATTTCTCAAGGATAGAAGGCGGTTGTTGCGAGGTGAATGGATCAAGCATGGCGTCCGATCATGCCGGCAAGCCATTATATCAGCAATGAACCCCAACAACACAATGCTCAATGTTAAGTTTGCAAAATTTGTTTTCCAAACTGCAAAAAAACTTGACTCCGTAGGTTTGCAGGAACCATCGCCACGATCTTCAAACTCATGACCGGTCTGGGACCCCTTGTCCCCTATTAAACTCCAAGACTCTTACTGGTGGAGCCTTTGCATGTTTTACCAAATAAAAAATGTTCCTCAGAAGATACCACTATCTAAAATATATTGTATGTGTCATGAAAATTTCAAGTCTTTTAAAAAAATGAGGATACTTTACTCTTTCACATATAGGGTATCCAAAAGTGGATAAGGAAATGTGAGTTAATTGCCCTGCAAAAATGCATCTGAAACAGTACTTTAATTGTTGAAGTTAATTTCCAAAATCCAGTTGAATGTCTAAGAATAATTCTCTCTATAGAGTTTGAAATTCCTCAATTACACCTGACGCCTTTATCCAAGCTGTGCCAATGTTCCAAGATTTTGCCATGCTGAAAACTGGCTCAGCAGGACCTCGTTTATAATAAAGGTATTTAGCCTCATAGAACCCTGCCTGGCTAAAGCTTCCAGCCTTGTCACACTGATGGATTTTGAAAACCAAAAATGTTACTCAGTGCAAATGTAAGACTTGTTTGGGGTAGGTGGCAAATATATCCCAGCAGCAGAGCAACCTCAGTGGATAAGAAATCCAGTTGGGTCCCTCTCTGAGCTTTTGTCACCAAAACCTATTACTTCAGCTGGAGCTCAACAAGGACATATGCAACTTCGAGGGAGCCCATATGGTTTCAGCTTCAGATCTTTCCTCAAAAGACGACATTGATCTCCAAAAATTAGATAAGTCATATTGTACAAACTATGGCAAGTAAGATTCTCTTGCTTTAGCCGACCTCAAGTTCAAGTTCAAGTTCAGGCATTTATAAAGCGCACTACTCACCCAGAGGGTCTCAAGGCGCTAGAGGGAGGGGTTCACTGTTTATCGAATAGCCAAGTTTTCAGTTCTTTTCTGAAGGAGATGTGATTCTGCGTAAGGCGGAGGTGGGTGGGGAGTGAGTTCCAGGTCTTGGCAGCCAGGAAGGAGAAGGATCTGCCACCCATGGTGGTTTTTCGGATGCGCGGGACTGCGGCGAGGGCTTGATTGGATGATCTTAGTTGGCGGGTGGGATAGTAGAAGGACAGTCGGGTGTTGAGGCATTCGGGTCCTAGATTATAAAGGGCCTTGTGTGCGTGGGTAAGAAGGCGGAAAGTAATTCTTTTGTTGACGGGAAGCCAGTGGAGGTTTTTTAAGTGACCGGTGATGTGCTCTTGGCGCGGGATGTCTAATATGAGTCTCGCTGATGCGTTTTGGATGCGCTGGATCTTTTTCTGCAATTTTGTTGTAATTCCGGCGTAGAGTGTGTTGCCATAGTCCAGTCGACTCGTGACCAGTGCATGGGTGACAGTCTTTCTTGTTTCGAGGGGGATCCAGCGGAAGATCTTTTTGAGAATGCGAAGGACGTTGAAGCAGGAGGACGATACGGCGTTGACTTGTCTGGACATTGAGAGAGAGGAGTCTAGAATGAAGCCAAGGTTACGTGCATGGTCTGTGGGTGTGGGCGCTGATCCCAAAGCGGAAGGCCACCAGGAGTCGTCCCAAGCTGAGGGGGAGGATCCAAGGATGAGCACCTCCGTTTTGTCTGAGTTGAGTTTTAAGCGGCTCTGTTTCATCCATTCGGCTACTTCTTTCATCCCTTCGTGAAGGTTGTTTTTGGCGGTGTTGGGGTCTTTGGTGAGGGAAAGGATTAGCTGGGTGTCGTCGGCGTAGGAGATGATGTTGAGGTTGTGTTGACGTGCGATGGAGGCGAGGGGACTCATGTAGACGTTGAAGAGGGTGGGACTGAGTGAGGAGCCTTGAGGTACGCCGCAGATGACTTCGGTGGGCTCTGAGTAGAAAGGGGGGAGTCGGACTCTCTGGGTTCTCCCGGCTAGGAACGAGATGATCCAGTCCAAGGCTTTTCCTTGTATGCCGATGTTGTTGAGGCGTTGTATGAGGGTGTTGTGACAGACAGTGTCGAAGGCGGCGGAGAGGTCGAGTAGAATGAGGGCCACTGTTTCACCGTTGTCCAGGAGTGCTCGGATGTCGTCGGTCGCCGCAATGAGGGCGGTTTCGGTGCTGTGTTTGGCTCGAAAGCCGTTCTGTGAGGGATCCAGGGAGTTGTTGGATTCAAGGAAGGCTGTGAGTTGGCTGTTGACGGCTTTCTCGATGACTTTGGCCGGGAAAGGGAGGAGGGAAATGGGTCGGTAGTTTTTCAGTTCTGATGGGTCTGCAGTTGGTTTTTTCAGAAGGGCGCTGAGTTCGGCGTGTTTCCATATTTCTGGAAAGGTGGCGGAGTTGAAGGAGCAGTTGATGACATCGCGGAGTTGGGGAGCGATGATGGAGTCAGCTTTGTTGAAGATGTAGTGGGGACAGGGGTCAGAAGGTGAGCCAGAGTGGATTGAGTTCATGAGGCGAATGGTATCTTCGATGGTGATTGGGTTCCAGGAGTTGAGGTAGTTAGTTGGAGGGGTGGGATCAGAAAGGGGTGGGGTGAGTTGGTCATTGGGAATATTCTTGAAGCTGTTGTGGATGTCGGCAATTTTGTTGTAGAAGAAGGAGGATAGCGCATCACAGAGGTCTTGGGAGTTAGTGATGTCGTTGGATGCTGCGGGAGGGTTGGTGAATTCTTTGACGATATTGAAGAGTTCCTTGCTGTTATGAGAATTGTTGTCGAGATGGTCCTTAAGTGCTGATTTCTTGGCGGATCGAATCAGTTGGTGGTGTTTGCGGGTGGCTGTCTTGAGGGAGGCCATGTTGTCTGAGGTTGGTTCTTTTCTCCAAATCTTCTCCAGGGTGCGGCATGTCTTCTTGGATTTTTTAAGGTCATCGTTGAACCAGGGAGCCCTTTTGCTGAATGATTTCAACTGGTGTTTTTTCAGGGGTGCTAGTTCGTCCGCACTGTGGGTAATCCATTGCCTGAGGTTTGTGGCCGCTTGGTCTGGGTCCATTGTTAGGGTGGGAGTGTTTTGGCTGAGTGATGCGAGGAGTTGGTCGGTGGTGATTTTGTTCCATTTTCTTCGGGGAATGGGTTGTGGACGGTTGTGGGTCAGGGTTGTTTTGTAGCTGAAGTGAACACAGCTGTGATCCGTCCAGTGGAGAGCTGTAGTGTGATCGAAGGAGATGTGCTTGCTGGAGGTGAAGATAGGGTCGAGCGTGTGTCCGGCTGTGTGAGTGGGGGTGTCAACAAGTTGTTTGAGTCCGAGATTGGACAGGTTGTCCAGGAGGGTGGTGGTGTTGTTGTCGAGAATGTTGTCAAGGTGGTAGTTGAGGTCTCCTAGAAGAATGTAGTTCTCGGAGGCGAGGGCGTGCGGGCTGACGAAGTCAGTGATGTCGTCGCTGAATTGAGATCGGGTGCCTGGGGGCCTGTAGATGAGGGTTCCTCTGAGGGTGGTCCTGGGGTCGGTGTGGATCTGAAAGTGGAGGTGTTCGGCGGTTGCAAGATTGTCGTCAGAGCTGGTTGTAATTTTGATGGTGTTTCTATGGACGATGGCGATGCCTCCTCCAGTTTGATCGGTGCGGTCTTTTCGAATGATCTTGTAAGTGTCCGGTATGGCTATGGCGATGTCGGGGGCAGAAGATGCATTCATCCATGTTTCAGTGAGGAAGGCGATGTCAGGTGACGCAGTGTCGATTAGGTCCCAGAGTTCGGTTGCGTGTCTGTGGACCGAGCGGGTGTTCAGTAGGATGCATTTCAAGTCGTTGGGTTCGGAGCTGAGTGTGGAGGAAGTGTGTTTGGTGAGGGTTCTGAAGCAGTTGAACTTACAGGAGAGGCAGGAGAATGGGCCGTGGGTACGTCCTGGGGTAGCTTCGCAGCAAAGTGGGGTGCGTCCGGCGTTGAGGGCGAGGAGAGTAGCGGCATCATAAGTGACTCTGGGGGGTTGGGAGCGGCATAGGGCAGGGGGACGGGCGCTGGGCGCGGTCCAGGCTCGGACGGGCGAAGACGGGCTTACCTTTGGCGCACCTTCGGCGCGACCGCTGCGCGTGGACGCTGCGCGCGATTGCATCTGTCATATGTGGATAGTGGAAGGGGAGGGGCGAGGTAGGGTCAGCTGTGAGGCGGGGGGCGGGGTGTACAGACGGGCCAGGAGGCAGAACAACAAACAGTAAAATGGCCGCAGGATAAACACGAAGATTCCAGGCGCAGGACGAATAAAGTTACAGCAGTGGGCACTGGGAGCAATCAAGCGCTAAGATTATAAAGCGCACTGATGAATATGTTCTTTTAAATACAAAGCGAGGCTTACGATATGCAGCAGGCACTTCGCATGTAATTATGGCAATCAAACAGCTGATTTCTATGAAGCGCTACGAGACAAATGATGCACAGAGGAAATGGGCTTTAAAGCGTCACAGGAGATGCAAATAACCAAGCAATGCGCGCTGCTGTCAAAGCACAGATACTTAAGTGGCGAGGGAGCGTGGTGGAGCGGCCGCTTCTGAGTGAATCAGGACGGACACAGCGCTTCACTAGGCAGGACACTCCGGATCTACTCGTGGGAGGGAGGGTCAGCTGTGAGGCGGGGGGCGGGGTGTACAGACGGGCCAGGAGGCAGAACAACAAACAGTAAAATGGCCGCAGGATAAACACGAAGATTCCAGGCGCAGGACGAATAAAGTTACAGCAGTGGGCACTGGGAGCAATCAAGCGCTAAGATTATAAAGCGCGCTGATGAATATGTTCTTTTAAATACAAAGCGAGGCTTACGATATGCAGCAGGCACTTCGCATGTAATTATGGCAATCAAACAGCTGATTTCTATGAAGCGCTACGAGACAAATGATGCACAGAGGAAATGGGCTTTAAAGCGTCACAGGAGATGCAAATAACCAAGCAATGCGCGCTGCTGTCAAAGCACAGATACTTAAGTGGCCAGGGAGCGTGGTGGAGCGGCCGCTTCTGAGTGAATCAGGACGGACACAGCGCTTCACTAGGCAGGACACTCCGGATCTACTCGTGGGAGGGAGGGTCAGCTGTGAGGCGGGGGGGCGGGGTGTACAGACGGGCCAGGAGGCAGAACAACAAACAGTAAAATGGCCGCAGGATAAACACGAAGATTCCAGGCGCAGGACGAATAAAGTTACAGCAGTGGGCACTGGGAGCAATCAAGCGCTAAGATTATAAAGCGCGCTGATGAATATGTTCTTTTAAATACAAAGCGAGCTTACGATATGCAGCAGGCACTTCGCATGTAATTATGGCTCCTCCACTCCATTGTGGTTGGTATGATTGTACCTAGGTCCTGGTCAACTGCAAATTGAAACTTTACATTTGTGCTTTATATTTTCTGGGCATGTTTGCCTTAACATTTCCCATATCTGGTTCCCCTTATTCAGTTTTAATCACTTTAGTGTATTTTTGCTCATTACATTTTTCTCTTCATAAATTGGTTGGGAAATTGTATGCTGTTGTTTTCTTGACTTCAAAGTTTTTGGGTAGTGCTTGAATTTAACACACATTTCTCAGGACAATTGCCGTCTGCTCGTGCCTCGGCTGCCAGAGGTTTGAACAACAACTTGCTAAGTATGGAGTAGTATGGAGTAGTAGTCTAGTATTATTAGATTGTGTTTAAGTTGGCAGTGGCACCACTTCCGAAAATAATAACCCTATGTATGAGACAAGGGCTCAAAGGAGCAGGGCCTATCCTGTTCTAGAAATGAGTTTGGAGTGGTTCTAGGCACGTTTGGCACTGTCTCTTTCTTTCTCCTATGGATAAACCCAAAACTCTTACTTCAGTCATACAATTTATTATTGGTGCTCAAAAGAGTTTTGATCTGCCTTTTAGTCCTTATTTCCTCCTGCAATTCAAGCTTTCACTGGGACCAGGTCAGAGAGTCTGAGCTTAGACTTCAGAGCCCCTGTAATAATCCAAACATCCAAGATTCAAAAGTGATTTATAGATCTCAAACCATAGAAAGGGATGCTTCTGATTGTCAGAGAGAAACCCACCAAGACTGTTATATTAAGATCATATCTATCAGACTACAAATATTACGTGCAGGTGCAGCCTTCAAAATGGAGCAAGCCAGATAACTATCTGTTTACAGCTGAAAATCCACAACGATTTCTTGGAAAACTCGGCTTCAGCAGCTAGGGACTTCCCCTTGCTTGAATATAGATTTGACCAAGAACTCATGGAGTTTTCAAAGAACTGAGACTCTTTGATGACGTTATTATGTCCACCTTTACGTCAATCTTGGCACCTTCAAGGTATAAATATGCCCACACTTGCCTTAGCAAACACACATTGGTTTGGAGCAGTTCGACTATCTACTTGCCCGACTCATCATGCTATAGCAAGTGCCGAAGGAAGCCGACCCTCCAGCAGGCGCACTGAGAGAGACGCTGTCTTTTCTCTGGCCGAGAAATCCAGCTCCAGTGTTTCCAAGCTATACTTGCGGGTTGTTGGGAAATCGATTCCCAAGACAGAGATAACAGACCTCCTTCATTTTAAACCAAGGTATGGAGCTGATTAGACCCTAAGAGAAATCTTGGATAGACTCTTGGCAAAGAATACAAATTTATGCTACACCTCACTTACTTCTTCCCTCATACTAGACTTAGGTTAGGTACATCGGGATAGGCGTATTTTAGAAGCACCAGTTGAGTACTTTTTTAGCCTTTGTTATTTATCTATGTTTTTATCTATGGTCTAGAAACCATACCATGCTTTTACAGTATTATTTTATAATACTCTTCTTGCTGTATGCATTATACTTTACAGCCAGTATTACGATTGTAGCAGTTCATTTCTTCTGCATGAGAAAGAAGACTGTTCAATAAGTACTTTTATTGAAAACGCCCATCTCTCTATTTCTCTACACCTCTGGTGAAACGAAGCATGCACGAATGACTGAGTATAATATCTATCTATTGTTGCCACAACTCTGAAGGTCAGTTTTATCTTAGGACACAAAGTTGTCATATTTATGCGGTTGTCAGAAACTAAATCCCTTCTTGCTTATTCGAGAAAGTTTCTAGTTACCTCGGAGCTAGCTGGCACTCACAATTAAGTTTAATATATTCGATAGAGACCTAGTAGACATAAGTCCTACGTGAAATCTATAGGATATATTATTCCAATGCGCAGAGCCTACACTACAATCTGTGGAACAGTCCTTTGGTGGAAACAGAGGGTCATTCTCTGTTTGGCTGTGCCTGCTTGCCTGCCAGATGAACTGAGACCAATTCTGTACTGGTTTGATCACCATGTCTAGAGATTTTCTTCTGCTTGAATGAGATGTCTGTGATGAAAGTTCATCCACCTCAAAGGTGAATGCACTTCTATCACTGTTGAATGCTGAGTGGGTAGCCATGTCCTTTTTCCCACTTGGCATTCTTTTTTGTTTTTCAGCAACAACCCCCACCAAAGTGGGGGTTGTTGTTTAAAAACAAATCATACAGGGCTCTGACAGAGAGGTTGTTTTCCCCTGTGTGTCAGAGCCATTGTTTTATTTCCCTGACTGGGCCCGCCATGCCTTTAAAATCAGTGGCCATGGCTATGCCCTAAATAGGGTGGGGGCACTGTGTCCCTTTGACTACTGGCTCACGGGCCAGTTGTCTGATGAAATATTGCACACAAGGGGGGCGTGGCCATGGAGGCGATCAAGATGGCAGCCTCAGCCTGCAGCTCCGCCGGTCGAGCTTTACAAATATTACATTTCTGAGATGTAGTGCCATCCTTTCAGCAGCGTACAATTGCCATCTGCCCCTTACATCCGTTGCAACAGCCTGGGACCCTGCGGGACGCTGACGGTGGCACACTGGCCTGGCGGTGAATGATCCGGCGCTGGGGGAGAGCTCGGCCTTGCTGCATTTCCACGAGGTGATCCAGCAACCCTGACATCGCGGTGAGTGCGGCCTTGGGGGGGGTCCGGCACCGCCGTACACGCTATCCCTGCTGATCCTTCGGGCTCTCCCCCCCATCCCTCCCGCTGCGGCTCCCTGCTCGGTCCCGGCTGCGGAGCGTGATCGGGTCCTCCCAGCCTCTTGTGCGCTTCCGCGCTGGGGCCTGGATTTTGGGCTGCGGCGCGAGGTGAAGCGGGTTAGCACGGAGGCCCTCACCACCTGACTGCAGGCAGTGGTGGTGCCGGACCCTACCAGGTACGCAGACTCCCCCTCAACCTGCCATGAGGGGGGGTTGCCTGACCTGGGGGCTGCGTATGGACATGTAATAGGCGGCACCTCAGCTCCGCCTTCTGGATATATTTTTTGAAGCCGCCTGCTGCCCTGATTGTCCGCGATCTCCCCCACAAGCCAACACATGCAAGGGGCTTGCCAGTATATGCGGATGGGCTCCGCCAACTTTTGTACACATTGGGGTCCAGACCACGGAATGCCTGCCTAGCTATAGCCTACACCAGCACTCAACAGATTGCCTGCCACTGAGTGGGTGGTGATCATTTTATAGCGCGCCACCTTCCATTTTCCTCTGCGCTCTGCCTGTGCCCTGCCATTACTCTGGTTGATTTCCTCAAGTGACTCCTCCTGTGTTCTGGCCTGCCTGCTTTCGTTCACCCATCATCACCATGACTGCCCCTGTGCCGCCATTTGCCGAGTTTCCATCCTGCTGCCCTGCGCCTAGGCAGAATTTTCTCCTGTGCGGGGCCTGCTGCACTCCTTCTCGGCTGTGGCCTTGCCAGTCCAATGGCACTTCGCCTCTCAATATAGGTGATATGGGGAAGAAGAACCCCAACCAACGCAAACTGAACTTTGACAAGACTCTCTGCCCCACCTCAGAGGCACCCCTGGGTTCATCTAATGGGGCCATGGTCTCCAATGACTCGGAGAGCGCCGCCTCTCTCACAACAGCTATGTTGAACAAAATGAAGGCCGGTTTCAAATCACTCGATAGCCGATTTGATGACCTTGACAAAAAGCTGGCGGAGATGGGGTCTAAGGTGCAGGCGCATGACTGGAGGCTAGACTTGGTTGAGGCAAGTGTTTTGGTTATTGAAGATGGCGCTTCGGCCTCGCTGAAATGGCTGGACAGGGTAGAGAAAATCCTCAAGGACGTTGCCATCAAGACTGAGGACTTGGAGGCCCGCAGCCATTGGAATAATATTCACATCATTGGAGTTGTGGAGACGACCTCCATTGGGCGTATGGACGTCTTTGTGGAGAAATTGCTCACTGAGCTGTTCGACAGAGACACGTTCACTCAGGGCTTTGTGGTGGAGCAAGCCCACAGATCTCTGGGGCCACGTCCTCGGCCTGGTCTCCCACCATGACCTATCATTGCCAGACTCATGAACTTTCGGGATAGAGATGCTGCTCTCCGTTTGGCCCGAGACATGGGTGATATTCAGTGGCTAGGGAGCAAACTGGATTTTTTTCCGGATTTCACCATCATGGTCCAGGAGGCAAGGTGCAAATTCAATGGTGTCAAGGCTACCTTGAAAAACCTCAGCCTTAGATACGGCGTGCTCTATCCTGCAAGGTTGGGGGTTGATGTGGAGGGCAGATTTCACATCTTTGATACCCGCACAGAGGCGCAGGAAATCTGCCAGGAATATAGGAAAAACAACTCAGGGGCTGCTACCGTGCCGAGGGCGGACTCTCCATCTCAGGGGGGTTCGCAAAATAGCGTTGATCTTTTTTCTGAACCTGTAACTGGTTGACTGGTTATTATCACTGTGATCTGCTGTGCTTAATGCCTTCATTTAATTCCTATTTGCTTGATGACATGTTTTTATTGTATGCCCGACCGGCAGCGCGTTGCCGCGCCCTATGGTGAATACCAACAATTTTCTGATTGGTATTGTTTGTTTGCGTAGTGCTTACTCTTTTTCTATTGTATTGGTATTGTGTACACTGCACTCGTATTTGGCCAGGATAATTGGGGTTTGCCTCTTGGGGAATTGCTTGAGGCTGGGTGGTGGGTCGGGGTGGGGTGTTTGCTCAGTTACATTGCTTCTTTTCGAATAATTGCTTGTTTTGTTCTTTTATGGCTGTGGTTTTGCGTGCATCATGACTCAACTCTAATTTGGTTTTTCCGATGGTTAAGCTAGGGCACCAGCCTGGTCCTCCCGGGCTCTCCCTGATGTTGTGGAATGTTAGAGGACTAAATAACAACAAGAAGCGGAGACAAGTCCTCAACTATATTCTTAGACACAACATTGATATTGTATTTATACAGGAGACCCATCTGTCCACGAATAATTGCTTGTTTTGTTCTTTTATGGCAGTGGATTTGCGTGCATCATGACTCAACTCTAATTTGGTTTTTCCGATGGTTAAGCTAGGACACCAGCCCGGTCCTTCCGGGCTCTCCCTAATGTCGTGGAATGTTAGAGGACTAAACAACACCAAGAAGCGGAGACAAGTCCTCCACTATATTCTTAGACACAACATTGTTATTATATTTATACAGGAGACCCATCTGTCCACCTCTGACCCTTCTCACATTGCTAAGAGCTGGGGCTCTCATAGATTCTTTTCCAACTACAGTAGGTATTCCAGGGGAGTTGCCATATTCATACATAAACGCGTCCCCTTTGCACTACAAAAGATCTTGACGGATGTAGAGGGTCGCTCCTTGATTGTTACTGGTACCCTTTTGGGACATAAGATCACGTTTGTTGGGGTTTATGGCCCCAATGTAGACTCCCCATCTTTCTTTAATGACCTACAGGTGCGGCTCCTCACATTTGACCCTGGACTGTTGATAGTTGGGGGCGATTTTAATCTGTTGTTAGACCCGGCCAGAGACAGAACCTCCTCTGCTCCTGATACTAAGCCTCGATCCCGACGAATCCTTCTCGACTTTTGCACTCACTTCTCCTTGATAGACATTGAAAACAAACTGCATCCACATTTCCCGGACTTTACCCACTACTCAGGGTTTCACAATACATAGACCAGAATAGATTACTGGTTAATTTCCCCAGGAATTTCAGGGTGGGTGGGCGGGTTAAGCACTCTCCCTCGTACACTATTGGACCACTCTTCGATTGTCGTCAAACTCAATATCCCCAGACCAGGTGGCTATGAAAGACAATGGCGCTTTCCAGGGAAGGCATTATTAGAGCGCAGGGGCCATGCTAATCTTCTCTGGATCGTTCCAATTTTAGTATATGTGCTGCCGAAGCAAGCACCAGGGAAAGCATTATTTTATCCGGTTTTTAATGAGGAGGTCCGGCAATCTATTGAAGATTATTTTGAACTTAATACTGGGTCGGTGGACACTTGGGCGGCTCTCTGGGAGGGATTCAAGGACTATATTAGGGGTGTTTGCATTGCTAAGCATGCAGGAGTGCTAAGAAATTTTGTTCCACATTGTCCCGTGTTGAAAATGACATTGCCGCTTTGGATCAGGAGTTAGTGGTCACCTCGTCCAGTGCGGGTGAGGCTCGGCGTCTGTCACTAATGCCTGAGTTTAGAGAGGGGTCGGACCGGGAGTTGCTGTTCCTAAATAAACAATCTGCTGATTGTGAGGGCGAGCGGCCTGGTAGGTTGTTGGCTCAGACCCTCCCCCCCCTCGGGATTCGTCTTATATCACGGAAATTATTGGCCCCATGACGATTTGCTGCACTCTACTCCAGAAATTTGCGATTCCTTTCTTTCCTACTATAAAACGCTCTATACATCCAAGCTCTCGGGGGACCTGCGAGATCAGGGTGACTACCTGGCAGAGATTGCTATGGTCTACCTAGAAAGGCACATGCAGGATTTTTTAGCTGTCCCCATTACGCAGGACAGCATAGTAGAGGCTATCGATGCATTGCGAGGCTCTTCTGCTCCCGGCCTTGACGGCTTTTCCGCCGAGTTTTATAAAGCTTACAAAGATGTCTTGGTCCCGAGGCTGTTAGAGGTCTATGCCGAGGCGCTGGAGGTGGGTCTCCTTCCTCCTACATTTAGAGAAGCGGTCATTATTCTTCTTCCTAAGCCCGGCAGGGACCCTAAACTGTGCAGTTTTTACAGGCCTTTGTCTTTACTGAACCTCGATTATAAAATACTTGCCAAGGTTATTGCGATTCGTCTGTCCCTATTGATGGAATTTATCATCTCCCCAGCGCAGTCGGGCTTTGTGTCACATCGGTCTACTTCCTTCAATCTGAGGACCCTGTTTACTGTTTTACACAGGATCGACCCTGCCACTCCTGCTGCCGCCGTCCTCCTCGACGATGCGGAAAAGGCATTTGATTCCCTTGAGTGGCCCTTTTTCCTGTCCATCATGAGATGTATGGGTATGCCTAAATGCTTGTCTACACAGTGGCTTTACTGTACACTAAACCCACTGCTAGACTGCATCTTAACGGCACCATTTCTGCCCCTTTATTCTTGTCCCGAGGCACGCGGCAGGGCTGCCCCCTGTCCCTACTGCTTTTTATTTTGGTGATGGATCCCCTGGTTCGCCATTTCCAAGAGAAACACTTACATCGTGGACTACAGTTTCGCACTGGCCCCCTTATAATCTCGCTCTAAGCGGATGACACGATTCTATATGTTAGGATGCCCCAACTTAATCTCGAACCCCTTATTTCAGAAATAACTTGCTTCGGTCAAATTTACAGCCTTAACATCAATTGGCACAAATCAGTTATCTTTCCACTCACGCCCTGCACGACTGCCTGGAACTGCTCTTTTCCCCTTGAATGGTGTCTAGACTCGGTAAAAATACCTTGGTGTCCATATCCACCTTGATACCACTAACATGATTAGAACTATGGCAGGGCGATCAGTTTGCTTGAGTCCCAGATAGTGAGGTGGCTATGTCTTCCATTATCTATGGCGGGGAGAGTTGCCATAATTAAAATGGTTGTCCTCCCTCGATTCTTGTATCTTTTTAATAATATTCCCGTCCCGCTCAGCAAAACCTTTTTTTTCGCAGCTGCGTTCTTTGTTATTGTGCCTTGTCTGGGGGGATAAGACTCCCCGGGTTAGTTGGCAGGCTTTAACGCTGCCGTATGCCAGAGGGGCTTTGGGGTCCCGGATTTTTATTTATATTTCCTGACGGCACAATGTTGTTACGCACATGCCTGGTTCCATCCGGACGCCGGCATCACATATTTGTTGCCAGAAGCCGATCTGGTGTTCCCTCGACACCTTTCCACTATTTTGACCACCGGTTTTCCTCTTGAACCCCATGTTATTCAAACGGTTTCGACCACTTGTTGGGCATGGGACAGATTGTGTAGACTACTGGGCCTCACCCAGTTGTATTCACCGGCACTACCCTTACCTAACCCCTCTCTGTTCCTGATAACGGGGGAGGCACTGGTTAAACGCACCCTGGACAAGTTCCACATTTACACTGTGGACGACCTCTTCCATGAGGGTCACGCCTTCTCTGTGTCGGAGGATACCCAATTCTCTTGCTGCTGATGATTGTATATTTTGCAATGTACTGCTCATTTTGTTCCTATATGCTGAAACCGGAAAAAATAAAGTTAAAAAATAAAGTTAAAAAATAAAAATACACAAAATATCAGCGAAAAAAATCTCACCTAAACAATATTGACAACACAAATTCCAACTATATTTATTTTGTATGTAAAGTCAAAAATATTTACAAAAAAATAGAAGATCACAATACTCACAAAAAATAGGTTTATTGAATTTGAACTATTATATACTATATTAACTTTAAAACATAGGGCCGACCATTGTATTATGATGCTGGTGGTCGGACCGTATACGGTCGGAGTCCACACTGCTGCCTCTGCCAAATCTCAGATCCCGATGTGGCAGTGGTCTGAGTCGCAGCTCTTAATGGCGGTGGTGCGAGCCAGGCACCGCCATGGGATTTGAATATCCCTTTCTGACAGCCTGGTCATAGCAGGAACACCACCATGTATAGGTTGTCAGATAGGGATATTGGGGGGCCCCAAACAGGGCCCCCGTCCCTCGTGGGCCACTGCAACTTCTAACTGGAGTGTTTTAAAAAACTTATTTAGAAGATTCAGTCAGGCATATTATGGTTAATATCCTGCCATATAAAATGACCCATGGAATTTGTGGCTGGTGGTGGTTTTGTGTGTAAGTTTTATATAACAAGATAAAATTTCCTTTTTTTGGTCAATTAAAGCGAATTCAAGCTGAATTGTTTGTTGGGAGGCTTTTAATGGATGACAGAATACTCTGGAATATAGTTTTTAATGAGTTTATTTATCCTGGTAGTCGAAGACTCAGCCAGAACAGCTAAGCCATGTGCTCAGGTTGGCTGAATTCTACTTTTCATGACCTTCAGTTCTGGGTAAAATGATGGACAATGAACTTTCAATAGCAGTGCCTTGAAGGCCTGGCCTAATTAATTGCCCTTTGATTCTAAGGCGTTCGTATGATTCTAAAAGGTTCTGCGATGGTGAAAAATAGTATTTTATACTTGCACAGTTTCGCTCTTTTCCTTATGTAACTACCATGTCCAATTTTTTACTGTTCTCCTGCCAATAATAATTGTTTTTGTTTTACCTAAATTAATTGCCAACATGTTGTTCTTGCAAAAAGAACTCAAACAGTCCAATAGTCTTTGGAGTCCTATTGGAGTTTTGCTTATAAGAACGGTGTCATCTGCATACTTCAGAATTGGCACTTTTAAGTTGGCATGTCTTGGAGGATCTTCTGCTAGATTGTTAATGGCCTTATATAAACCAACCAATTTTGTTTTAGAGATTGTACACTTGCTACTGATATGTATATGTACCCATGTATTGAGTAATGGGATGAACTGCATTTAGCAAAGTCCTGGTCATATTTCATTTACTCAATTTTCGCAGAGCAGTTTCCATGTGAAACTTTGTTGAATGTGACTCTAAAGTCAATTAAGGAAGTATACTGTAGTCATTTCATTGTTATGGCCTTAGATGTGAGGATGCAAAATGTTAAAATGTTAAGGACAGTGCCAATGCCTAGACGAAAACTAGTTTGTATAACTGGTATTCGACCTTGTTCTTCAGCACATTTTTCAAGGTCCTGTAGAATGCATTTGACAAAAAGCTTTGCCTTAGTATCTAACATCTTCTTTGTAGATGGTAAGTAAGTAATGTGTTTATTGTACAGTTAATTAAAACCGTTAAAAAAGATGTCCGTCTCCTATAAAACAGTAACACATCAATTTAAAAGTCTGATAGCCACAGTTAAGAACACACTTAAAATTACAGAAGAGATCCACTCCCCCGGCCTTGGTGACCCATAGTCCAGTTTCTTCATTTTTTTGTTTGCGGAAATTTAGCAGCAACTCCTGAGGTAGAATTACCCCCCTGATCAGAGTCTTGGCTACAAAATGAGGGCGGGCGATTGGGTACAAGTTCAAAGTGCATTGTGCAGCATCAACTTTTGTTGCTTAGTATAAGAATGGCTGAGGTTAGCGTGTTGATGCTTTTCCTTGTGGCTTGGATGTGCAAAAATGCTTAGTGTTTGATGTGCAAAGCGCTGTTAAGGCTATTACACGATGGATTAGCGGGCCGGCTCCATCCCGGTTCCAGTGCTACTTCTCTGATGATCTGACAATATCCGTTTTAGTCTGAGATCAGCAGCAGTTACAATTTTTTACCAGGCAGCAGCTTTGTTGAATATCTTCAAAACAGAAGCTTGCGAGCACCGCTTGTCTACACGACTGCATTTGTTTCTTGTTAAAAATAGTTCTAAGTAGTTACCGGCGCTCCTGCATCAGTTCCTGGCATATGGTTATGATGTGGACTATGTCCTCCTCTACTACCCCACAGGGAAGACAAATTGCCGGCTTCGGAGGGCGTAACCATGGCGGCAGGTGATATGCGGATGGCAATAAGCCTAACCGAAGTTACAGAAACTTTTCTTTGGTGGTTTTGGAGAAGTTAGATGGGGGGTATGCTTGAGGAGTCACTGTACTGTAGAGCTCTACAGTGAGCCAACCGTGTGTGCCTTCTGTCAAGACCGCTTTGTCTTGTATGATAGATTCACTTTTGACATTGTTGTTTACGATTTTTTTGAAGCTTGCCATGGACCCTGACGATGCCCAGAGTTGCGTAACCCCAGTTGGTCCAGTGCAGTATCCAAGAAGTGTCTAGCTGGGCAGGTTTCTGAGGCTTCTACTTCCCTCCACAAGTAGGAATTTAACGTTTCTGACTGCCTTTTTTTTATTTTGTACCAGGTTTTAACGAAAGCTCCTTTACGGGCCAGCTCTTGTCTTTGCATCCCAAATTCAAGTCTCATTTGTGCCGGATATGTGTATCCAGACAACCCATATATTATTCTCAGGGCTATTGCAATGGTGCCGTTCAATGTTTCCGCGTCTATCCCTCTCATAGCTTCACTTCCATAGGTGATTGATGGAATTAGTTTAGCCTGTATCACCCTGGTCAGAGGGAGAAAACTTGGTCCAGCGGTCATATTTTTCAGATTTCTTAATGCCACCCCTGTCGTTAGTCCCCTCTTTTTTATTGCTTCATATTGTGCTTTGTAGTTGCCTTTGTTGTCGATTATAACCCCCAGGTATTTGTAGTCTTGTACGACTTCCAACTTGACTTTTGCCAGGTGCCAGTTGTACTTTGTTTTTGTTTTCCGGTAATTTACACGCATGACTTTTATTTTTTCTTGATTGATACTTAGTCTGTTGGTCTCCGAGTATTGAGATGTGATGTCAAGCAAGCATTGTATTCCTATAGGTGTCCGGCTGATGAGTACCAAGTCATCTGCATATAGGAGATTGGATAGCTGACGGCCTCCTAGCTTCGGGGCATGCTAGTTGCTTCCATTGAGTTGGACTGAAAGCTCGGCCATGAAGAGATTAAAAAGTATAGGGGCAAGCACACAGCCTTGTTTTAATCCTTTTTTGTTAGATGGTCTCCTGCCCCCAACTTTACTTGTCCCCAGGTGTTACTGTGCAAAATAATTAGTTGTTTTAGAATCAATGGTGGAATTCCTAGCCTTTTTAGTTTTTGCTCAGAATATTTCTATTTATATGATCAAACGCCTAGCTGTAATCGATGAAGCACATGTAAAGGGGCTGTTTAATTACAAGTGCAGCATCTATCATTAGTGATAGGGCGGAGATGTTAGTGGCAGTGCCCATGTCTCTACAGAAACCGGTTTGGTTGTAAAGTGTTGCTTTGATTACTGTGGTCCATGTTGTTAATTCTTGACGGAGTACACCAGCATAATATTTATCTTCATTGTCCAAAAGAGCTACCAACCGGTAGCTCTTTGGGTCACTCCTATTGCCTTTTTTGTAGATGGGAGAAATTATCGAGCCCCTCCAAGATGATGGTATAGTTGACATTTACAGAAATGTGTCAAAAATCGGTTTTAGAACTGAAGCCCAAAATTCGGGATTTTGTTTAAATAATATGGGCGGGATCTGATTTGGGCCAGGAGCTCCCTCACGTCTGCCTTTCAAGATTCTTTTACGAACTTGTGTGTTCGTGATTATGAGGTCCTGTCCCAGTTCCTCATTGGAGTTTAACTGGGGTGATTGAGTTTCTAGGGTAGGCGCAAGGTTAGTTAAGCCAATTTGGGGAGTCTGTTCTTTATTGAAGTATAATTCAAGATAAGTTATCCAAGCCTCTTCTGTAACGTTGGAGTTAATGCACTGGCCTTGCGGGTTAGACAGAGCATTAATCTTCTTCCAAAATTGTGCGCTATTGTTGTTTTCAATGTTGTACAGGAGTGTATCCCAAAGGGATTCTTCGGCTTCCTTTTTATTTTGCCAAATTAATTTTTTGTGGGTGGCTTTTAGCTGCCTCAGTTCTTGCAATGCCGTGGAGTCTATCATCAGCCTCCATAGTGTGTAATTTATCAATGCTTTTAGCTTTTTAGTTTGGTGGTATTCCATAGGTTGTCGCCTGACCGTTGGTTTTGGGGGGACGTTGTTCTCCTATTTCGAAAG
Source organism: Lissotriton helveticus (assembly GCF_964261635.1). NCBI lineage: Eukaryota > Metazoa > Chordata > Amphibia > Caudata > Salamandridae > Lissotriton > Lissotriton helveticus. The sequence continues at coordinate 827,039,439 of NC_136057.1, forward strand.
CGTCCCTTTGTGTCTCTGTAGCTGTTCCGTAGGGCTTTTGTAAATGCCTCCCAGCCTCCTATTATATCAGAGTTGGCTGCTTCTGCTTCTTCCAGGAGTTGTTTCGCAAAGGAAAGGAGGCCTTCAGGATCGTTGGCTCTGCATTTTACTCTTTTCTCATTATTGGTAAATTCTGAACAGAGTGTGTTTGCTGGGGGCAATTTGCATGTTGATGGCTCTTCTATCGTGATTTCCTGGGGTAAGTGATCGCTGAAATCTGCGCTCCCAATGCGATAGTCTTTTACATTTGAGAACATACAGCGAAAGCAGAAAGTGTAGTCAATTGTAGACCTTGCTACTGGGTTGTTAAATGTTGCTGTCTGGCGGCGATCTCCTGGAAATCTACAGTTTAGTGCACAAGAGCCCAGTTGCTCTAAAAACGCCAGTAGCTTTTTCGAAGTTTTTGTAGGTCTTCCATTTGTGTTGTTATCTTGAGGAGTTTCCTCCCAAGCAAATGGATCCTCTTCTGAATGGATGTCATCAGCTCTTTTGCTGAGCATTTTTAGATTAAATTCCCCTTTGATTATCCAGCTGTTTGCTTTCTCTTCTGTTATTATTTTCACCAGTTCTTCCTTCAATTTTTGACTCCCTCTGATTTTATCTCGTGGGTGCAGATAAAGGTGTACGAGTATTATATACTCTTTGTTTGTCTTCCCAGTAAGGTAATTCGAATTACTTGCATTGCATTGGGCGGAACTAGGTTGCATGGCAATGATTCTGCTGAATAAATGCTACTTATGGAGCTGTATGTCGCTAGGCCTCCCTTATTGTGGCCAAATTTGCCGCTTCTTGATGCCGGTAGATAGAGCAAGTTAAAACCATGTAGTGCAGTTTGTGCTCCTCTCCCTGTTTCTTGGAGCGAAATGATGTCAAATTTCTGCAGATAAGATTGCAGTTCCGAATCCCAGGTCTTATCTCCCAGGCCATTGATATTCCAGGAACAGATTTTCAGGAGGTTCTTTGTAGATGGGTTTAATTATGGAACCTTGCTACGATTTGAGAACGATTTTGGAATTTAAAAAAAAAATTGAAAGCATTGTGAGTGTCTTAGTCCAAAAAGAATTATTAGGTAGTGGGGAGTGGATGGTCTAGTAGCACTGATTTTCTAGCCTTTACTAGAGTTTACTTTGATAATAGGCTATCATTTGAAGGGCAGGTGAACTCCATTTCTTCATCCTGCTTGTTTATGTTCGAGATCCACGGAAAATGTTTCCATTCATCCCCTTGCACCTACGTAAAAGGCTACTGGTTGGTCATCACTTCTCTCATTTTTGCTAAAATAGATTACTGTAGTGCGCTATTTGTTAGCGTTCAGAAAATATTTCTATACAAGCTGCAGATTATCCAAAATACAGCAGCTCGTCTTTTCCTGGTGATTTCTAAGTACCAATTGGTTTCCTATGTCCCCCCCCCACCACTCCGTTGGCTTCCAGTAAAAATACGGGTCGAGTTTAAATCCCTATGTATGCATTTAAGGCACTGCACAATGACAGTCTAGAATGTCTGAGGCAGTACTTTCAAAGATATGTACCTAATAGATCTCTACGATCTGCCTCCTCAGCTAAACGTATAATTCCAACGGTCAGAAGAGCCACATGGGTCGGCAGACGTTTCGTAGCTGGTATGGCTAGGCTCTGGAATTCTCATCTCCAAGCGCTAAAGAAGGAATCCAACCTGCTAGCTTTGTGTAGAGCCTTTAAACCTTGGCTGTTTAACAAATCGGCCTACTATCTTGGTTATCGCTGTCGTTCCCACGTTTAGGTTTTCCTTGCCCTTTCTTTCCCACTTTGTAGACTCTTCCTTTCTGAATCTAAGCACCAAGACACCGGGCAGTAGATCGCTCTACAAATCTTTATTTTATTTTATTTCATTTCATTTAAAAATTACCTTTCTTCCAAGTAGAAGATGACATCATCAACTGAAGCCAAAACGATTCTTGTGGTTTCATTTTTGCCGGGTACATGGGGAAGAATAAATTCAACTGAGGATATAATTAATCATTTACGTTTTATTGAGTAATAACTCAGGGATAAAGGTTAACTTTGAAATGCACAATTCTATACTTGCACCAGAAAGAGATGAAATTCATGACAAGGTAACCATGGAACATCGTTCAATCTAAATTATGTTGCAGAAAGTGTAAGAAATTGGGTTACTGTTTGAGGTGAGTGAAACCCTTCTCAAGCAGCAACCACAATTCTTCTCAGGGAGAAGTCACAAGCAAATCCCGAATTAACTTGTGCTCAACCCTCGGGTAGCTTGGCACTGAGTAGTAAGGCTTAACTCGGAGGCAATGTGTAAAGTATTTGTGCAACACTCCAAACTATAACACAGTGTCAACAAACCACAAAAGGAGCAAACAACAGAGTTAGATAAATAGATTAGTGTTTCATAAATACAATAAGACCAAAATGACAAACATCCAATCAGTAGAGCCAGAGATATTACATTTTAAACATTTTAGTGATAAGAGCACCAAAAGGCATGAAGCGCCAACTGGGGATCTGATCACACCGGACTGAGACAAAATCACAAGTTCAGGCAAACTGCACTGGAGCATGGGCTGTTACAGGGACTCAGCTAGGCCTGCTGAACAAAGTCTCTTCAATCTTGGTTTACAGAGAGTTGTGTTGATCCCCATCAGAGATGTTTCGCACAGATGAAGTAATGCGTTGGTTCTGAGATGTGGTGAGGCTGCGATGCGAGGCCTGGTTGTGTTGTATTTGAGAGTAGTTGTTCCTGGCAGAGTATCCACTGATCCAAAAGTGTACTTAAGTGGTGGTTTCTGAGGTCCAGTATTTATACCCAGTTGTGCCTTTAAAGAGGGAGGTGAGCTTCTAGAGGTTTCCCTTTCAAGTCCTCAGGCATCCTGCCTTCTCTGTCTTGGTTAACTACTGGAGGTATGCAGCCCTTTGTGTGAAGGCAGGACAGCCTATTCAGGTGAAAGTGTGGCTGCGCCCAGCTTCTCCCTCCTATGACCCAGTGGTGGCCCATCCAGGCCCACCTAAGCTCCCTATTATGAATGGCTGTCTAGGAGGAATACACAAAGCCCAACTGTCAGCTACATCCAGTCATGTTACCAGACATAGACTACAGGCACTAAATGTGCCTATCAAAAATCAACGTGTCCTCATGTAAATTAACTGGTGCTATGTAAAGCGCTCTCATACCCGATACCAGGTCAAGTTTGCGCTATATAAAACTCCGGGGAAAAAAAATACTGAGGCAGGAAAATGCCAACTTTTTAAAAGTGGCATTTTCAAAAATATAATTAAAAATACGCTTCACCATAAGTTACAATTTTAAATTAGGATTCTAGAGACACCAAATATGAACTGAATACCTGTTCACATTTGTAAATTACACTCATAAAATGTAACTCCAATGTTATCCTAGAGGACAGGTATGCCTTGCAGTAGTGAAAAACAAACTTGACAATTGTTCACTACTAGGACATGTAAATCTTAAAAGTACATGTCCTACCTTTTGAATACATTGCACCCTGCTCTTTAGACTGTCCAGGGCCTACCCTAGGAGTGACTAATAGGTATTAAAAAGGAAGGTTTGGGATTGGCACAAGGTTTATTTTGCCAGATTGAAATAGTAGTTTAAAACTGCACAAACACACAGGCTGTAATAGCAGGACATGTTTGAGGAGTTGTGGGCGAATTAATGAAAAACGTTTTCCTCCTACTACATTGCCATAGTAACAATGTAATGGAATTTTTTTTATGGAATTATTCTTTTTCCATTGGTTTGGATGTTTTCTCTAAACCTTCTGGAGGAATATCTTTTTCCCGAAAAAGGCTAATTTATCATGTTTCAAACTATTTTCAACTTGTGCATGTGAGGCAGCAGTTTAGAATTTTGAGCTTTAGTCAGATCAACTGTCATTCTAACTCAAAGGCAGCAGAGGGAGCAGCACCACAAGACCGGTGTTATCTAAAACAGCCATCATTTCCTTTTGTTCTCCATGTGGAAAGTGGAAATTCTCAGACTTTTTTTCTCAGGTTTCCGTGCTAAACCAGCAAAAATCCCAAAATAAGCTGATCTCAGCAAACAAAGAAAGACGGAATCGGGGGGGCGCGCGATGCGGCAGACAACATGGCCGCTCCCCCCTGAGCTCCGCGATTTCGGCGGCGCTTCAATTACGGAGGACCCGCTTCCAGACGGCGTTTCTGGGTGGAAACGGCTGATTTGAATGTCGGAACTGCCCCCCAGCACATGGGTATGTTTCTGAACGCGACCATGCAATTTTTGGGGTCGAATTTTGCATAAATGTTGCTACCTTGGATACGGCCGCCATTTTGTTTTTTCTTTTTTCTTTGTTTTTTTCAAACAACCTTCTACTACTTCTATATGCAGAATATGGCCTCATGACTGTGTTATATCCTATTATATTGGAACTAAGAGGCATTTGACATTTTTTTGAGGCACTCTGAGGCTTTCCTGCATTCTTTTTTGTCGTCTGTTTCCTGCCTCTCATCTTTACCTCAGTGCTTGGCCTACTTGGTGAACTGTCTGCTTTTGGTTTCTCCGGGGACCTCCATTACTTCATTTTTGCGCTATTCTCTGCCACAGATGCGTATTGTTCCTTCTTGGGGTTTTTCTGTCTCCGCTTTTTGCAGTTCCCCTTGGAAATTATCAGCCCTCACCTCACGTTAAGCCGCCTTGTCCTTTGCCTCACGCGGGTTTTCCCAACTCCGCCAACATGGAGCAGGTGCACAGCGCTAAAGCCTCTAACGCAGCTTCTTCCTCACGCAAGGATCCAACACCTATGGGCAAACCTCTCAAGAAGGACCCTCCATCTCCTTCTAAATCTCCGTCTCCAGTCACCCTGGAGGACCTCATGGAGGAACTTCGTCTAATCCGTCCTTTTATTGCCGATACTACTGCTACCCTGCAGAGGTTGGACGATAAGTGGTCCAATCTTGATAAAAGGGTCACCGAAGTAGAACAAAAAATCAGCGATGCTCAGGATGTTGCTGTCAGGATGGATAGCCTCGCCAAGGAGGCTATCCATCCTGACAAGTACTTAAGAAAACGACCGAGGACTTGGAAAATCGAAATAGGTGCAATAACCTGCGCATTTATGGTGTTCCGGAGAATTCGGAAGGATCCGACATCATCCTATTTTTGAAGACACAAGTCCTACCAATAGTTGGGTTGCCTAAACATGTGGATGTCAATATTCAAAGGGCGCACCGTCTTGGCCCTAAAAACTCCTCTTCTCCATCAAAGCCTAGAGGCATCATTGCTTATTTTCTTCTTTATTCTGACCTTATGACTATTTTACATTCAGCCAAACAACACAAGCAATTACTTTGGTCAGGCCATAAACTTTTTTTCTCTCAGGATGTCTCCAAACAGACTGCAATGCGTCGAAAGGAATTTCTGGATATGCGGCCCACGCTTCACTCCATGAACGCCAGATACGGACTTATTCATCCCTGTTTCTTCAAGGTCACATACAAGGAAAGGTCTTTTAGCTTCGAGGATCCGCTGATCCCCGCAGATTCATCCATTCCCACAGAGAAGATTCCATGGAACAAAGCAGTTCTTAACTTTGTCATGTTTCCTTCTCTGTACTTTGTCTATTGTTTATTAATGTGATGGCTTGTTGTTTCACTTCATATTATTTCATTTTTTGATTTTGCTGTTTTCTAGGTTTGTCTCCCTGTGTTTTGGTTGTCTGCTCCTTCATCGTATTGTGCTGTTGTTCGTTTCCGTTAGCCCAGTTCGCTGCTGTCCTTGCATAACTGTTCGGTAAGTTTCCTTCATTTGTTTTTATTGTCGTGCTCGGTCCCAGGTTCTATTTGTTATTTCCCCTTACTTCTCTCGTCTCTCTTTTTTTCCTGCTCCTCGGACCGTGTTTTCGTCATTTTTCTCTCTTGTGCGGTCGTCTTTTCTTGTTGCTTCCGCTCTCACTTCATTGTTTTTTTTCGTTAATTGTTCTGTATGGCTGGAACCGTTCTGGTTTCTTTTGCCATCCTTCTTTCTACTGTCGTTCGGCTCCCACTTTCCTTCCTTCTCACTACCCTCTCTTTTCCTTTTTTTTATTTTTTGGCTTCTTTCATGCTTTTCTGCTTCATTCATCTTTCCCCTGATATTCATCCTTTCTCTCATTTTGTACTGTGGTTCTGGCTATTTTTCTCTTTTCCCCTTTTCCACTTTGTCTCTCCCTCTACAACTTGTTGTGGCGGTAATGCATTGTCTCTCTTCGCTCTCTCTCTTTCATAATCATTGCTGTTTACTTCTCTTCTTCTTTCACTTCACCAGGCTTGTTACTAGATACCTTCTTTTATCTTCTCTCCTGTTTTCTCTTCATACCTGCTATATTCGTATTCTCTACTCCTTTTCTATTCTCTTCCTATGAAAGGTTTTCGTCTCATTTCTTGGAATGTTAAGGGTCTCCGCAACCCTATTAAGAAACAACGTATTTTGTCTCACCTTGCCCGTTTACAATGTCAAATCGCCTTTTTGCAAGAGACGTATCTTTCTACACAAGAGTTGTCTATGTTACGCAGGCAATGGGTTGGGAACGTTTTCTGTTCCCCGGCTGTCAATCGTAAAAATGGTGTTGTTATTTTATTTCACAAATCCTTGTCTGTTCAAACACACAAAGAAACTGCTGATTCTAATGGTAGGTGGTTGCTTCTGGATCGTACTGTTAATGATGTTCATCTTTCCCTTTGCAATGTTTATGGTCCCAATGGCATTGACCCGTCCTTTTGGAATGATTTTTCTTCCCTTCTCTCCTCCAATGGTACTGACGATATCATTGTAGGGGGGGATTGTAATCAACTGATGGACCCTTTCCTAGATCGCAAATCCCAAGAACGTTATGTTCCTAATAAAATGCAAAAATCCTTCCACAGATCCATTTCCTCCAGAGGCTTAATAGATTCATGGAGAATTTCTCACCCTGACTCTCTGGAAATTTCCTTTTTTTCTCCTGTGCATGCCTCCCATTCCCGAATTGATTATATCTTTATCTCCCATCATGCTTTCCAATTCATGACCAACTCTGAAATAGGCTCTATTCTCATCTCCGACCATGCCCCTATTATTTTGGATATGGATAACCCCTCCCCTATTCCCAAGACCCACCGATGGCGCTTTAACAATTCACTTTTACTTACTCCCACCTTCACTGATCATTTCACACACTTTATGGAAGATTTCTTTACTAACAACTTAAATACCTCTTCTGATTTCAACTTTATTTGGGAGGCCTTCAAGGCTGCTGCTCGTGGTTGTATTATTGATTTTGTGTCACCTAAAAAGAAGAAGGCGCTTGCTCAGGCATCCTCTTTTCTTAAACGCTTTAAGGAGCTTGAACACCTTTATTTTACCATCAGCTCTCCTGACTCACTGTCTTCTCTTATTAAAGCGAAAATGCAATTTAATAAACACTCTTGGGATTCCGCTTCTAATCAGCTTCTCCAATTTAATGCCAAAATCTATGGTGGTCGCAACAAGGCTGGTAGGGCTCTGGCGAATTACCTCAAAATCAAGAAACAAAAATCTAAAATTGATACGATCAAGGATCCGCAGGGCTCTCTCCAATCGTCAGATGCCAAAATTCTTGATTGTTTTGTACAATACTACTCTACCCTCTACACGCCAGAGTCCAATCCCTCTGCTGCACAAATAGATTCCTTCTTTCACTCTATCCCCAAACCTTCTGCTGCTCTTGTAGACTTCTCTTCCCTCGATGCCCCAATCTCAGAAAATGAGATTCTTACGGCTCTTTCTCTTCTCCCCAAAGATAAGATGCCTGGTCCAGATGGCTTTACAGTACGATTCTTTCTCCACTTCAAAACAGTTTTGGTTCCTTATTTGCTCCAATTAATTAATCATTTTCTTACTACCGGTGAATCCAAAGGCTCCTTTACACAGGCAATGCTTGTCCTTCTCCCCAAAAAAGATAAAGATCCTTCCCTGTGCATAAATTATAGACCCATTTCCCTTATCAAAACCGATTGTAAAATATACGCAAAACTCTTAGCTCTACGTATCAACTCGATTATTCCCGATTTAGTCAATATTTATCAATCCGGATTTGTCAAAGGCAGGTTTATCACTAATAATTCGAGGACCCGTCTCAATATTATTCACCTTTCTGCCAAAATGGATACTCCAATAGCGGCTATTACCCTAGATGTTGAGAAAGCATTCGACCGTGTTAATTGGGATTTTATGTTTGGTGCACTCCGTTCGCATGGTTTTAGCCCCACTATCCTCAAATATATAAAATTACTTTATTCTGGTCCCACTACTTCTATCTGGGTTAATGGTTCTCAATCTGTTTACTTTCCCCTTCACAGAGGCACCAGACAAAGTTGTCCGCTATCCCCTCTTCTTTTTATTTTGGCATTGGAGCCTTTTCTTGAGAAAATTCGACAATCTCCTTCCTATTCTGGTTTTATTCATAAGGACGTGCAAATTAAATTCACTGCTTATGCAGATGACATTTTGCTTCATATTTTAAACCCTGCCATTGCCCTTCCTGCTTTTTTTTCCTTATTACGGGATTATTCTTCTGTCTCCGGTTATAAGTTGAATATCGACAAGTCGGCGGTCCTTCCTCTCAACAAGTATTGTCTCCCCCACATGTTTCATGGCTCCGGTTTCGAGTGGAATCCTGGTCATATTAAATGTCTTGGTGTTTTATACGCTAACACCATTAGAGAAACTATTAAAATCAACCATTCTGACATCCTTAAAAAACTCTCCTCTCTTATAGAACGTTGGTCTCCCCTTTTCCTTTCCTGGTGGGGTCGTCTTTCAACTATCAAAATGATGCTCCTTCCTATAGTCAACTTTTGTCTTTCTATGCTTCCTATCTCTCTCCCCCATTTCTTTTTCAAATCCATCAATGGTCTCTTCACTAAATTCCTATGGAACAAGCGTAAAGCTAGGGTCTCTCTGCTTCGCCTCCAACAACCTAAACATCTTGGCGGTGTTAACTTCCCCAATATTTCACGCTTTCACTCTGCCTTTTCCCTCAAACAGATTTGGCCCTTTCTTCTGGATTCATCCTCCCCACCTACAACGGCTTGGAGCTCTTTGGAATTAGCTCAACTTCTCCCCTTCTCTTTCCTTACTGCTACCAACCTCACCCAGCTGCCTCAAAAGTTTGTCTCTCCTATCTTTAAACACTCTAAAGCCCTAACACTTGCTCTTTTTCGCTCCTTCTCTTCGTCCTCTGATCTTCATTTCGACACTCCACTCTGGTACAACAAATCTCTCAAACTTCGCAATCGGGCACTTTTCTGAAAGGAATGGATCGATAAAGAAATTTTTACTTATAGGCAACTTCTTTCTAATGGCTCTTTACTAACCTTTCAGGAACTCCGGGACTCCTTTGGTATTTCCACTAAATATTTCTCGCACTTTCACACACTTCTCCCTACATTATCCTCTATTATTTTGCAGGATGTCCCTTCCTCCTCTTCTCCCCCTCTTCTTACCTCTCCACCAAACTTCCATATCCCTTTCAAAGCCTCGGCTATTTATGAGTTACTATCTCCCTTTCCCACTGACATGCCCAAAACCAAGCTTGAACTTATGTGGGAGTCAGACCTCGGTCACACCTTTTCCTCGCTCACTTGGGACTCCATTTGGTCTAAAATTCACTCTGTTTCTCGTTCTGCTAGTACCACACAGACCTTTTACTTTTTTTATAACAGACTCTACTACACCCCCAATGGCCTGTATACATTCAAACTAATTGACTCCAAAAAGTGCTGGTCTAGTTCTTGTTCTACTAGTGACTTGTTTCACATGTTTTTTCTTTGCCCTAGAGTTAGATTACTGTGGTCCAATGTTTGGTCCACACTTAACAAAGTTTTGTCCACTGTTGTTCCTTTTGATATTGCTACTGTTTTCTTGGGTGGATTAGCTCCAATCTGGGATGTTCCGCATCATACACGTAAATTCATCGACCTTTCTATTGCTATTTCTCTTCAAATTATTACTGCTAATTGGAAAGATACTACGAATGTTGTTTATAATGCTTGGTGGAATCTACTCTGTCACCATCATAGATTAGATCGTGCATGTGCTTCGTCAATCCCTCTATTGATAAAACGTGATTTATTATGGTCCCCTTTAACCGAATTTTTGTCTAGACATTCCCCATGATCACCTTATATTACTTTTTTCTCCTTGTTCTCGCCTGATTTTGCTATGTGATGATGTTTTCCCTTTTGCACTTCCTTCCCTTCTCTTTCCCTTTTACTCATCCCCTTCCCCCTTCCTTTTTTCTTTTTTCCCCCAAAATTGAAAAATTATAAAAGCATTTCTCATCGGTATATTTTTTACCCCTTTCGGGGTTTATTTCTCCATTTGCATTGTTTCCAATCATTTTTTCTCATATTTTCTTGTTGTATTTTTCTTTCCCATTGTACTGATGTTTTACGTTGTATACATCTATTCAATAAAGCTTTTCAAACTTAAAAAGAAAGACGGAATCTTTTTTCCACGTGTTATTATTGAACATACACTGGGAAAACATTCCAATTTCAGCAGCAAACAGTTTTGGTGAGATTCCAGCAGAATGATCATTCTTGATGTTCTTAGTGCTCCTTCAGCACTGTGATCCTGACAGACAAACACTCTCCACATGCATTTCCTTTATCAGCTCAGAAAAAACATGTAGTTTAAATTAAATTAACTGTTCCACCGATGTTTAAAATTCAATAGATCAATGAGGACACTAAATGCTGTTTGGACGGTAGTTTCGATTAAACTGTATTTTCATTTAAATGCTCCCTTATATTTTTGATTTAAATGTATTTCCATTTCAATGTTTCCTCTAATTTCCATTTTTTTGTATTTCATTATAAATGTATTTCCTTAAATCAGGATTTCTATGACTTTGGGCCAGATCTATCAAGTGTTTTCCCGTTCGCAAACGGGACGATTCGCAGAATCGGCCCGTTTGCGAGTGGGAAAAAGCCTTTTGGGATGTATCATCCCAAATGGTATTCGTAAAATAGGGAATCTCAATTTTTGCGATTACCTATTTTGAGAATGCATTTTAGAAATTGCAATTTGCGATTCCTTAAATGCAATGCAGGAAGCTAAAAAAAATTACGACCTGGCTTTAATGAATCGCAAATTACCACCAACTTCAAGTTGGTGGTAATTTGCGAGTTCCAAGAAAAATACACTTTTTAGCATTTTTCTAGGTGCCATGCGGCATACATACATGCCCTTAGGGCTTGAATGTGCGCCACATATGCAAACATGCATATTTCAGGGGTGCAACAGAGTGCCCTTTTGACACCCTTGCACCCTAGAAATTGCATGTACAATTTGCGAGTACCTATTGGGTACTCGCAAATTGCGCATGCAATGCCGATTCATTCCTATGGGCCTCTAGGGCCATAGGAATTAATGGGAAGCCACTGCTTAGTTGCTACTCGCAATTTGGGAACCCAAAAAAGAAATATGTAGGAATATAAATTATTATTGCAAAACCTACATACATTGCATTTTGTGATTCTATAATAGTGAATCATTAAAATTCGCTATTATGGAATCGTAAAATCCAATATTGATACATCGGGCCCTTTGTTTCGTCAAAATATGCTTTCTATGTTTTTATTTTTCCCATTAATTTACATATATCAGATAAAAGTGCTACTTAAGTGGGTGTCACATATAGTGCTGCAAGCCAATAGTAGCATTTAATTTACAGGCCATGGGCACATGTAGTGCCACTTTACTAGGGACGTATAAGTAAATTAAATGTGCCTATTGGGGTAAATCAATATTACCATGTCTTGAGGAGTGAGCAAATGCACTTTAGCACTGGTTAGCAGTGGTAAAGTGCATAGAGTTCTAAGGCCAACAAAAACGAGATCAGCAAAAATTGAGGAGGAAGGTAAAAGGTTGGGGGATGATCACTCTAAGATCTAACATGTGTCTCATCCCCTTAGGAGTACTCATCACTAAGGCAGAAGAACATGAATAGACCATCAGCATTGGCATGGTCTGACACAAGACAATGTTCCACCATAAAATGAACTTCCCTGTAGGGAGAAGGACCCCCTCAACAGATTGGGATTTTCACCTCCCAGCTGGATGAGCCATCTGAGGGGCCTGTGGTCTGGCTGGACCCAGAAGTAAGTCCCAAACATGTAGTGTCTCAGCTTCTTCAGTGCCCAGACCACAGCAAAAGCTTCCCTTTCAATCGTACTCCAACTCTGTTCCAGTGGAAGTAACATCCTACTAATGAAGGCTACTGGTTGGTCTAAGTCCTCCTCATTTAACTGTGTTAAGAAAGCCCCTAAGCCATGCTCTGACAAGCCTGACTGCACTATGAACTCATTGGGGAAGTCAGGAGCCTTGAGTGCAGGTGCTATACACATGGCCTCCTTTAGGGTATCAGAGGCTTTCTGTCAGGCCTCTATCCAGATCACCTGTCTGGGCTACTTCCATTAAGTCATCTCTGTCAAGGGGCAACAATAGTACCATAACCCTTAACAAACCTCCTATAGTATTCTGTGAGGCTCAGGAAGGCCCTCACCTCAGTCTGTGTTTTAGGGAGTTTCCAGGTAAGGATACTTTTAATCTTGGCCTAGAGAGACTGCACTTTCCACCTGCCCACCATGTGGCCCGTATACAGCACAAAACCCTGGCCTTTTTGGCACTTGATGGCCCTGATATTTAGGCCCTTCTGTTATAGGTGGAGGTGGTACAGGTGCTCCTCCTAGCTGGAGCTGCAGACAGCTATGTCATATAGGCAGGCGGTAGAGAATAACTCCTTCCCAGCTAGGACCCTGCTGACCAACCTCTGAAAGGGGGCAGGGGCATCCTTACCTTCCACCCTAAACTGGAAGTGGCCCTCTAAGGTTGAGAATGCAAACCTCTCTTTGCCCCTTCAGTCAGAGCAATCTGCCAGTACCCTGATGTAAGGTCAAAGGTACTCAGGAACTTGGTAGCACTCAGTGTGCATCAGTCTTCGTGATGGAATTGAGGCCCGTGTAGTACACACAGAACCTAAGTTCTAGAGTGGCACCCGGTGGGGAACCTTTGGGTAACAGCTCCATGAGGCTGGAAATGGGACTGTTGGAGGGCTCCATCACCCCTAACGCCTGCATCTTGGAGACCTCTTCCTTGATACTTACCCTCGTCTTATTAGCATTGGTAAAGTGCACAGAGTCCTCACACCAGCAAAGACCACCCTAAGCTGACAAGTTGGTAATGGTCTTAAATGGGGCTGTCCTACAATATGCTAAAACAAAATGTTCAGTGGTGCCGATTCTGCACAAGACACATCTCAAGGAGGATAAATGTGACTACTTGGGTAAAGGTGCCTATAACAGCCTGTTCCATGCAGACTTGACAAGAGGTTCAAGGGGTGTGGCTATTCGCCCAACATAAATCCCAACCACTGTCACGCCGATCCAAGTTGATAAACTAGGTATTTTCATAGGAGTGTAGATGGTAAATTATGGTCTCCTGTGAATGACTATGCACCACCTTCACTCACCCAAGACACTTTGCATTTGCTGGAATTCTTTGAGTTTTGCACTCTTGAGCATCACCATTATTGGAGGTGACTTTAATGCCACAGTTGACATCCCTTTAAGTGTACTCCAGTCAGGATCCACTCCCCAGCAGAGGAGCCCCGGTTGGCAAACTGGGTCTCTTCTGTAAGACCTACATCTTTCATTCTGGTGCTGATCACTCCTTCTCATGCATCGATTACTTTTTGCTCCTGCCAACAATTTGCTAAGCAAGATTCATATTCTGCCTAAAGGCATTTCAGATCACTCACCACTATTATTAGACTTAAATTATGGGGATAAATGCCAAAGAAGCATGTGCTGATTGAATGCATAGTGGTCGATCGGTGGGAGAAATAAAACAGTACTTTGCTTTGAATATTGATACAGTAGACTCGTACATTATATTGTGAGAGATATGAAAGACAGTGATAAGCAGGAGGTCTAAATTCTACTAAAAAAGGGAAAGACTCTAAGCAGGGAGGTAAAGAGATAAAAGCTACAGGTGAAGATGATGGATTTAGAAGGATACTTAACCTCAGTAAAAGATGTGACTAGAATGAGACAAATAGATTACCACACAAACACTAAGGCAACTGTCTCTCTTTCTCTGAAAGTGGCCAGGCTTACCTGGGTAGCATGTTAGAGGAGAATGTATACAATAGAGTGCAAAGAAAGAAGGATACTCTACTGGCTGGCCCATCGGGAAACAGCTTCCAGGGTGGTGACTAAGAATACAGACATATGTAGCTAGGAAATACCGACCTCCATAGACATTACAGACATATTTGCAGGGTACTACAAGCACCTCTACACCGCAAGATCAGTTCCTCCATTAGAATCTGAACAGCCCTTATGCAGGTTTTTGGAACTGGCCCTTCTTGCAGGGTTATCCCCAAACTTTTTGCTTCTTCCTCCCTTATTTTTCATGACCTGTGGCTGTTGGCAATAGGACTCCGGGCACTTTACCACTGCTGATTAGTGCTAAAGTGCATATGCTCTCTGTGTAAATTATTATTGTGATTGGATATACCTGATTGGCATATTTGTATCACCAAGAAGTCCCTAGTAAAGTGCATTGGGTGTGCCAGGGCTGGTGATGACAAATGCTACTAGTGGGCCTGCAGCACTGATTGTGCCACCCACATGAGTAGCCCTAAAATGGTGTCTCAGGCCTGCCACCGCAGTGCCTGTGTGCAGTCAGTGAACTGCCATGTCCTCCTGGTCAGTGTCCCCACTGACCAGCCCTAACCCTTCCCTTTCTGTGCACATTGGTCACCCCTATGGAACGTCCAAGGTACCCCCTGGGGCAGGGTGCAGTGTATGTGAAGGGTAGAGCATGTACTTGTGCAGGTGACATGCTCTGGTAGTGAATTACAGCCATTTTCGTGTTGCACTGCTGCAAGGCTATCTTGCTCCATAGGCTATCATGAGGGATGCTGGCTACAGTGGCTACCAGCATATCTTCCCATAGGAACAAGATAGGACATAAACGTCTGACCCTTCTCTTTTTTAAGCCAATCTCTTTTGTTAAGCCAATGTTTTGTAAATATTGAAAGTTTAAAATGTTTCTGATGGCTTATTAGTTGATTGTACAAAAAGATACTTATTGATCTTATTGTTGTGGGCACCACCTGCCAGAATTAACTAGGTCAGTGCAGGGTCCCCAATCCCACACAGCGCACCTTCTTTTTTCCCTTCCCCCTTTCTTAGCGTCTTTACTCACGTATGATTGAATGTTCTTGTATGAAGTTGACTCTGAGTAGACTATTACTTTCATAATTTTCATTCTTGTATTCCACCTTTATATCACGCACTTGTAAATATTCACTTATAGATTTTAGTGCTAGGAGTCTTCCTTGCCCTCCTATGTATTTTGAAAAACTTATGTGACTGAGTAAGAATAAATACACCTTGCGAAAAATAAAAAATAAGCTCAACCAATGGTGAAACAAAAAAATAAAATATTTCTTATGATTAGATTCTGGACTGAAAGAGTGGTCTATAGGAATGAGAGATGTGTTGCTCGTATTTCTATATAGGTCTTAATTCATTGAGCAGTACTGGCATCTGTTTTGTTGTTCATATAACTGGCGCCAAACCCTTGTTGTTGTGTACTAGTGGGCCTGCAGCACTGATTGTGCCACCCACATGAGTAGCCCTAAAATGGTGTCTCAGGCCTGCCACCGCAGTGCCTGTGTGCAGTCAGTGAACTGCCATGTCCTCCTGGTCAGTGTCCGTACTGACCAGGCCTAACCCTTCCCATAGGAACAAGATAGGACCTAAACGTCTGGTATCCCTGAACACATATTTTGGGAAAGGTGGTTTTTAACTCCTGTGTTTGAGAATAGCACTTTTAGAAAGTTGCGGTTCTCTTTTCTGACTTTTCTGTGTGCCTTGTTTGTAAATTCACTGTCTGGTTTGAGACTGACAAGGGCGGGCTGAGTGGGCCCTAGGCTGAATGACTTCATTTGCAACTTGAGTGGTGGGAGGAGATAGCACCTGGGCCTGAATAGGGCTGTGCCTGCCATCCACAATGCTGGCTCCACCTCCTGCTGGGCGGCTGACGACCCTGCCCCTCACTCTGAAAGGAAAGGAGAAGCAAGGAAAACAAAGTGCTCAAGGAACACCCAGAACTGGTTCAGACCAGGCTCAGAGCCCTCCTGCACAAGGGGAACAAAGGCTTTTAGGGGTATAAGTACAGGACCCCTGACAACAGAAAATTAGATCATCGTGGAATCAAGAAGGAACCTCTGCCAAGGAGAAAGCTGAAACTGAGGAAGGAAGACTGTCCTGCTGTGTGATGCTGGATTGCCCTGATGTTGCTTTGCTGCCAAGGAGAGGGGAAGGACTTTGCTTTGTGCTGTGTCCCCTTGCTTGAAGGAATCTCCAAGGGCCTGAGAAGAGCTGGCTCCCTGTTTTTGAAGTCCCAGGAACAAAAGGACTTCACCCCCAGCTTCCCTGAGCTCTGCTGAGAGAGCTCTGTCCTTCCTGGAGTGCTTGGCCCATGTGTGGTGCCTCTGGAAGTTGTACCTGTGTTGGGGAGCTGGAAATCAAGCTTTTAAAGACTTTGCTACAGAAAATGTATCGCAATCCCGGCAGAGCAAGAAAATTCCCGCCGCTACGAAGACCGAGATCGTCGCAGTGCCTGTCACTGCTGCCTGAAGACGTCACACCCTTCGTTAGCGGGAAGGTTTATGCCACTGCGAACATCATCGCAGAGCCTGTCATCGCTGGGTCAAATCATCGCATCACGTCACTGCGGGAATTGTCGCAGAGCCATCGCATAGAGGAGCTTCGAGAGAAAGATCACAGCTGGACCGCGCATCGTCGCCCCGGAGATCGTCGCAACACCCGAGAATCATCGCATCGTGCCTTTGAGGGAGAAAACTTCCTACAGAACCTACCTACCGGAATCCATACAAGTGGCCTTCCTCCCCATACAGACCGTATACGTCGCAACACGCCCGCTGCTGCAGCGGGGCTGTCGCTGACCCCTCCCCAGGGCCTCAGGAGCAACGCATTACTTGTTTTTCACCGCTACAGCTTCTGTGCTTGGAACTTTTTATCGCTAACAAAGGTACTGTGGCTAACACGTGACGCAACTGTGGATAACTTTATCGCTAACCTTAAGAACATTAAGAACTCTTTTACAACCATATTCTTGAACTGTGTATGTTGGATTTTTGTCGTTTTGGTCTTGTGTAGTTTAGATTAAATACCTTCATTTTTCTAAACTGTTGTGGAGTCAGATGTGGTGTTTTCACTGTGTTACTGTGAGTTTTGATACAAATACTTTACACATTGCCTTTGATAAGCCTTGACTGCTCGGGCCAAGCTACCAAGGGGGTGAGCAGGGGTTATCTCAGAGGGTTTCCTCCTTACTCTGACTAGAAGCAAGGGTCCCTATTTGGACAGTGGTACCTACCTCTGCCAACTAGAGACCCCCAGTTCTAACACAGGTTCTCCAGACTCTGGCTCTATCAATAGAGGAGTATTAGCTTCTTGAAAAGCTAATTATCAAATAAGAAGTTCCTGAAGCAATCAAATTAATACAATAAGGGGAACACTGGGTACCTGTGCACAGCAGGGGCGATTTGTCTGGAAGCAGGCATACTTGCTGACATCACAACTGTTAGACCTCTTTAATGGGGTGTGTTTCCTTTCCATGTGATTTGAGAGGGGCCACCAAACCACTTAACTTGGAAAACTTTGGAGGTTCAATATAAGCTGTAGTAAATCGTAAAGGCTGAGGAGAATGGGCCATTGTGCAATGATGAAGAAGACTGTTAATCTAGCTAGAGGGTGCCCAAAGAAACATGGGGGAATTGGAGGTCCATGGCATGAATGCTTTGGCTTAGACAACACATCACATCCAAGTTTTCCCTTGAGGATGTGGCTATGTGAAGATGGTGCTGTAATATTGGGTGCTGGGCATCTCACCTAATCTGCTAAACTCTTTTATGTGTTGTCTATCAGACTTGAATTGCTGATATTTTTATATTCAGTAGTGCAAAGTGTCAACTGTTTAAAACATTTAAAAAGTGTTGGTAAAAGAAATTACCAAGGTTTTTGTTCTAAATTTCAATGTTAGCTTTAATGTGATAAGCATGTAAACTGTAAGGGCATGATCCTAAGGCCCTTATTTGTCTGACATAAAAACACTGTAATTAGCATCAAACTGAACAGTACCAAAAAAGTGCATCCTCCCTTTTGATAACAAAAACGTTGGAAAATCACCACTTCTTCCCAGCAACTCCATCATTAAGATGTGAAATTGTAATTGAAGCAGAAATGTTGGAAAGTTACACAAGACTTAAGTGTGAAACATTTGCTTTGAGAGAGTAAAGAGGTTTAACCGCTACATATATCTTTTACAGTGATTTGCACAATTAATTTTATCAGCATGAT
The DNA here is from genome assembly GCF_964261635.1 of Lissotriton helveticus. Classification (NCBI taxonomy): domain Eukaryota; kingdom Metazoa; phylum Chordata; class Amphibia; order Caudata; family Salamandridae; genus Lissotriton; species Lissotriton helveticus. The sequence goes on from NC_136057.1 coordinate 827,057,912, forward strand.
TTTGCATTTTTCTTCACTTGCAATTCACCACCCATTCTACAGAAGGAAGAAATCTAGGGGAAACCATTCATTAGCCAATTTACATATTCCTGTACATTTTTAGCCTTTTCACATTTTTCCATTAGTTTATATTTTAATTTATATTACTATTGTTTATATAAATGTTATTGTTTTTAAATATACATTGTTGTTTTAAGTGATTTATGATTTTTTTAAATTTAATTTTCATAGTAATCTATAGTGTCATAGTGGGTTGTTGGGTTTTTAGGGGGATAGGGTGGGAAGCTAATTAGGTAATAATGAATTAGGAATTATTTCATACATTTTATTTAAATATATGATTGATATTTATTTATTTTTGCTAAATGTTACTTGTCGGCTGTTAAGTTTGTAGGGGTATAGGGAGGGAAGCTAATTAAGTAATAATTAATTATGTTAATCAATAATTTAATTGCTTTGAATTATGTAACTTATGTCATACTTATTTTTTATTTATCGGCTGCTAGTTTGTAGGGGTGTAGAGAGGGAACCTAATTAAGTAATGAATAAAAAATGTAGTCATTGATAATTAATGATTTAATGGATTCTTAATTATGTAAAATAAGGACTACTAATTTAATTATCTTACATGTTAGTTGCGGGGAACTAAGGTAAGAAGTTAAATAAGTAATAGTGAAATAATTATTACTTTCAAATTACTTATTTAAATTGAGCTTGAAATATGTATATTTTGCAATACTTATTTATTTCCATTTTATTTTATTAGCAGTATGCTAGGTTTGTAGGGGTCTAGGGTAAGGAGTTAGTTAAGTAATAATTAACTAACTATAAGTTATTAATTGTTAAATATTTATTTAATTTAGTTTAAATATGTAAGTTATGGAATACCTATGTTTTTGTTATATTTTAGGTGCAGGCTGCTAGGTGTGTAGGGGTATAGGGTGATAACATGTATTTATTGATAATTCGTTTTTTTTGTTGAATAGTAATTATGTAACTTGATTAATCATTTTAGTCTTTTTAATACACACATATATATACAAGAAGTAGGTAGTTATAGTTAGGACCTAGTTTCGATAGCAAGAGCATTCTTTCAATTGACAATATCCTTGATGTCGTTTGACAAATCTTCGCGAACTTTTCAAAACTAATACACCACTCACTTCCGCCCCTGTATTGAAAGTTGCGGGGTGATCCGTCAAGCGGGGCCGAGAAAAAGGGGGGATCCAAAAATGCTTTTTCTCCATGTTAATTTCCATAGGAAACTTTAGACACAGCTACACCCTGAACTACTGAACCAAATTTACACCAAATTTGGAAAAAAATGTAGCTCTTCATCCAGAAAGCACTCTTTTTGTTAAATGGTGTAAATCCGTTCAGTATTCCCTGAGAAATTTAAAGAGTTCTCAGATATACAACTATGGCAGTGGTGGATTGGTGAACCCTCACGATCTTGTGCCTGAGATCTGATTGGCTGCCCACACTTCAGACCAGGAAGTAACTCGGTTAAACCGAGTCACAAGAAAAAACTTTAAAAAGAAGAAAAGGGAGCAGGGTAGAAACCCCCTGACCCCCTAGGCCTGAACAGGGAGTCCCACAGGGACCTCCTGGGTCCAAAAAAACATTTAAAATAAAAGAAATCGGGAGTCGCATTGGATCTGCGAAACCTGCCAAAAATGTTCAAAAAACGAATCGCAGGTTGCCGTGCTTCATTTAATTAAGTCCCCGGGTGTGCCAGGTCCCGGGGCAATAAATAATAACGATGGGGACCCGAGCGGGCCTCCCCGCCGCCCCGGGGACCACCTCCTCTCTGGGGCTGAATCACAGAAATGTGGGGGTCCACGCGGCCTCCCCCAGCCCTAAGGCCCCCCCAGGCAGATCCATGGAATACCACCTCCCCAGTGCTAATATCTTGGAGTGTAGGGGGGCCATGTGGCCCTCTGCAGCCCTGGGGATTGCCAAATCCCTGGGGCTACCATACTAAAATGTGGGGGGCACATGCCCCCCGCTATCCCGAGCTCCACCTCCCAGGGCTATTTTAAATGGCCCTGGCGATCACCCCCCCAAGGGCCGGCTCCAGCAATGTCCCAGAGTGCCGATCCCCAGGACACTGCAGTTTGTAATGGCATGGCGGGAGCACTGCTCCCACAATGCCATAGCAAACAGCATTTTGCTCTCGCTTGTTGAAAGTGGAGCATACTTTGCTTTTACATCCAGGGAGCTGCATGCCTTCAGGCTCCCCCCACGATCCCCAATTAGTTGGCCATGCCCTCGGGGATGGGGTCCCCGGGTTCAAAATGGCCCAGGAGGGGGGCCACTCGCCCTACTCCCTTGTTTTAAAAAGAAAGTAAATGTCCAGGCCCCGGGGGATGGGGCAATACCTAAATCAGCCTGGGGAGGGGGGCGTGCTTCCCCTTGCCTTTAAAAAAAAGAAACGGCAGCACCCAAGGGATGGAGGGCCCGGGGCCAAAATTAACCTGGGAAGGGGGGCGATGTCACCCCCTTTCCTTTTTATATAATTAATATATAAAGGCCTAGCCCTGGGGGGATGGGTCCCTGGGAGCAGAAATCGACCTCAGGAGGGCGGCTGCGCACCCCCACCCGTTTTATTTATTTTTTTTAATTTAAAACGTGAGTTAAAGGAAGGTGGACCACACAGCCCTCCTTCCTTAAGAGACAAAAATCAAAAGCCAGCAACTCACCGGAGGCCCTGCCCCCTTTCTCCACAACTCTGCAAATGTGCCTCCTGGCATGCTCTTAGTTAGGGGATGAAGTCCCCTTTGGTGCTGAGGGTCCTTTGTGGCCAACTAGCCGACCTGTTACCTCCAGTAAGCCCCACACAGTGGGATTGCTGAGAAGTGGTCAGAGGCCATGCCCCTTTTTCCACCACTCTGCAAACGTGCCTATTGGCACACTGCTGGTGGGGCAATGAGGTCCCCTTGCTTCCTGGGGACCCCAGGACTAAATAGCACTTCATACCCCAAGCAGCAGTGCGCCAGGAGGCGAGTTTGTAGAGTGGTGGAGAAAAGGGGCATGGCCTCTGACGACCTCTCAGACATTCATGCTGTGTGGGGCTTAATGGAGGTGACAGGAGGGCTCAAGACCCAAGGGGACTTCATCCCCCAACTAGTTGTGCTCCAGGAGGCGCGTTTGCAGAATGGGGGAGCAAGAGGGTGTGGCCACTGAAAACCTGTCAGCAAACCCACTGTGTAGGACGTGCTGGAGGTAACAAGAGGGGTAGTTGGCCCTCAAGGACCCTCAATAGCCAAGGGGATTTCATCCCCCGATTAATAGTGTGTCAGGAGGTGCATTTGCAGGGTGTCGTGGAGAATGGGGGCATGGCCTGCTATCAGATCTCAGCAATCATGCTGTATGGGACGTACTGGAGGCAGTAGGAGGGGTAGTTGGCCCCCAAGGACGTCCTTGGGCATTAACTACCCCTCCTGTTACCTCCAGTAAGTCCCACACAGCAGGATTGATGAGAAGTTGTCGGAGGCCAAGAAGCCCTCCTGGCACCTCCTGTGGATCCAATGCAGCAGAATTCATGAAAGATGTTCGCAGCAGCAGCCAGCACAGGTAAGCATGGTGGGGCTGGGCAGGCCGGGCAGGGTGGGAGGGGATAAGCCGACAAACTACAGAATAGGTATAATTAGATAAATAAATAATACCCCCTTGCTTACCGGTGCCGGCTGCCGCTGGCTGGTCAGAGGCATTGGGGCCCCTTTTTCCACCACTATGCAAATGTGACTGCTAGTTAAAAAACCTTGGAAATTCACTAAAAACAAAGGTTACAGGGACGTTATAATTAGGAATTAGCATTTAAAAAAACATTAGAAATTCACTGAGAAAACCAAGAAGGTTATAGTTAGGTAATAGAATTAAAATAACCTTAGAAATTCACACAAAAAACAAAGGTTACAGGGGCGTTATAGTTAAAGTCAGGTTTTACTCATACAAAACCAGAGAAATTCAGCTGTTATAGTTAGCTGAGTTAACTATAACTCGTGCCCCCACAATGCACTGCTTATGATCTCACAGTTTTGGTCAGTGATGTCATCAGTGATGTCACTGGCCATGTCATGAGTGATGTAATATGTGAGATCATAAGCAGTGCATTGCGGACGCACAAGTTATAGTTAACTCAGCTAACTATAATGGCTGAATTTCTCTGACCCTAACTATAACGTCCCTGTAAAATTTGTTTTTTTGTGAATATATATATATATATATATATATATATCCATATATATATATATATATGCCTTAACCTCAGTTCCCAACGCGCAGCAGTTGCATTGGCATCGGCAGGTATTTATTTTGCTTGTTGGCTACATAACGTTTCGGCTCCCATGAGCCTTGCTCACATATATATATATTTGTGTGATAATAATTTTCCATTTCAAAAGTTTTTATTGGTAGTTTCAAAATAAACAAATGAAAAAGTGCAGAGCAATACATACATTGAATACACAGAAGTCATAAGTAAGCAGTAGCGGTACGTGGGAGTAAAGTAGTGGCTATCATATTCGGCAATTGGAAGGACGGTAAAAGCATAAACAATCAATCAGAAGCAAACATAAGGTAACATAAGATAATGAAGAAAACATAACATTTGAATATACATTTTGCATCAATGGGAGCAGTAGTATCAGTGAGCTGGTCCACAGGTTATTGAAGCGCCTGACAGGAAGGAATTATTAACCGGCTAGATTGGCGGGGAGCCTTGGCGGGTCTAAAGTGAGGTGAAGTGCAGGCGGCCGGGGTCTATGGTGTATGTAGGTGGTTCAAGGTGGTTTATGGGAGCTAAAATTATTGTCAAGAGTGTCCCACATTTGTCTCCGAGGGGGTCGCCATGGTGAGTGTTGAAATGATATACATAATTCATATCATATTAAAAACGAATACTTTTGCAAGTAGGGAAACAAATTGGTATTAGTATACAAGAACACATTTTAACCCGGACCTTTCTATGTATAAAAACATTAAAAAACCTTAAAATCTCACCTAATTCATATTAATATGAAAGACCTTAATCCCCTCTCACAGGAACATTTCTTCCATTTTATTTCCATATAGGTTTAGCATTATCTCTGTGCAAAATACAATCGGGTTCAATGCAAACTATTGCATAATTTTATAGATGCAATTATTTTGATCTCGCAGGCAAGTAATCAAAAACATTTAATAAGAGAATCGCTAAATATAAAAAAATGTTTCTTATAGTAAGACATTATTAGATAGCAATAGGAGCTAAATTATAATTTAACAGTTCTCTATAAACTATATGCCCTTTAATAAAACACATTCAATTTGTTTATACTTAAAATAATCACTTATGAATGTATATGAGGTGCTTTTTCTTTTGTGCAAAGTTAGACAACAAACTGCAAAGTGCTTGTTCTGTTACTATTAAGAAAATCACCTTTCCTTGCAATACCCTTTCTTATATTTGAGAATATAACTAAAACATAACAAACTCTGTATACCGATTCCATATTCCTAGTGCGACAACCCTTTTTCCTTAATTAACCGATCCCAGACAACGGGCAAGATTTTCCCTACTTCATAACAAACAGGTATATTATCATATCCTAGAATTAACTGATGGAGACCCTTTGTATGCCAATATGAGTCAATCTAAAGGTCGGTAGCAACAATGTTCTTCTACTGGCTGCACAATTGGAGCAAATTATAAGTAAATATAAAGAGGTCAGTATTCCCCTTCAACAGAAGGGACACGCAGCTTTATCCTTCCCAGGTTGCTGGATCAGCTTCTATTGTATAAAAGCTGGAATTTGCCCCAATCAAACCTTTAAAGCCCACCTCCTTATATGTGTGCTCTTTATATCCCGTGTTATGTGTTGCAGTCCTACCCAATGTAGTGCTGTCTCCCTGGGCACTAGTAGATTGCTGTGTTAAACCAGCTCAATTAAAATTAAAAAATCAAAAGATTGTTTCTTCACTCGTATATATTTGATAAATGATTAACTGGTGAATACAACATCAAGGACAAACACGATGTAATAAAGACTTCAATTGAATTGAATATATACGAGTGAAGAAACAATCTTTTGATTTTTTGATTCTAATTGAGCTGGTTTAACACAGCAAGCTACTAGTGCCCAGGGAGACAGTTCTACATTGGTTAGGACTGCAACCCATAACATTAGTAGCTACACTTCCGGTGGGGAGTGATTCCCAGGAGCACAGCTAAAAACTTTCGATTATCAAAGAAATTTACGCAGTGCACAACCTATATCGAAACTCTTTATATCCCGTACATAAGGTTGAATATACCACGTACGTTATATTCTTTAAATAGCACAGGTTATCTTTTTTACACACATCTTGAAAATCACTCCTCCTAGAGCACTAGATACTTTACTATTTGCTTCTGCTGTGTAACAGACAGCCCTTGGAGTTTCACCCCTACTGTAACATCTAACGAAGGCTTAACAACCAGTAAATTAGCCACCCACCTGTCGGCATACTTTTCCTGCAGGTTGGATTTTATGATATGCCTTAAGGAATCCTCCTCAACGCTGAGAAAACCAAGACAAAAACTAAGGAGGTGTGCTTATACTTAAATAGGACATTTGTTACACCCAATTCAAGACTCAGAGTGCTATTTCCAGGTGCTCTGAGTAGGCCCAACCATATCTTCCCGACATTCATTTCAATGATTTGCAATCTTTCTGCAAATCTTATGGGAAAAACCTCGCACCCATTCAAAAGCAAACTTGCAATTTTTATGTCATATGTCTCTCTGAGTACTTCAATGAATTTATGACCCAGTGCAACATCAGTCCTAAATAATGCTCCTGCAGTGGCCTTAACTCTCCCTTCCTGCATATATATATGCAGTGTAAAATTGAGATTATATCTGAACATCAGGCCAAGATAGCATTATTCTTTTAACTCCTATACTCTAGCATCATTGCATCATTTAGCCACCACTTAGTCCTTCTCTTCTGTCCCTTCCCTTTTGTAAAAACCTTTACCCTAGCCTTAGCCAAATTTATTTTCTAGACTAGATATCATATCAATCTGAGATATCTCAAACGCCGTTCCAATGCATTGAGTGCAGCCTGTTTTGGATTAATGATAAGGGCCTGGGTGTATTTTCACCATGCCTCATATAAACCATGTCCAATGTTATATGAATATTGACTTTAATTCCCAGCACCATCTGGGCACTGCCTGTAATACCACACCCATGATAAAATCAAGGGTAATGTTATATACACATCTACTCAACCACCTCGGCAATACATGAAAGGTGGTTTTTCAAAGTGTATAAATGTAACCCTTGTACCACTCAGGGTAGCTGGTGCACCTTCTTTATACTGTTTACGCATGCCGGGGAAGCCCTTTTTAGTAACCTTGAAAATACTTCTGATTTGGTCACGAGTGATCCCACAGATTTTACTCTAGAATTCCCATCATGTTTTGGGTTATGTGCTTGTTAACCATACACATGTTGGGATTGGACACGTTTTCAATGCCACTCCGTATCTGCAACAATCAAATGCCTTCCTAAAGATTTCTGCCCGCTCGTCTTCTGGTAATGCCTTTCCGATGGCTTGGCGAGCAGCAACCTTTTTGCACAGGCAAGACAGGAGCACTGGCCGGTGCTGCCTATGTGTTTCATGAGGCATGCTGTCTACAAAAGAGTTTTGTTAAGTTGCACTTCTGACATTACTACCACTGATGACAGCTCATTTTTGCTAGACTAAATAGCATGCCCTACTTCGACTACCTTGGGCTATTTTGGTCCCGGTACAGCTAGTGGTATGCTCCCTTTTCTACACTGATTTAAGTTAAAAGAAAAACTCACCAAAGCCGTCCAAATGGCACTAGTTTTTACCATGGGGTTATGACTTTATGATTTTGGTACCCCTCTTATGAGTCCACACAGCTAGATTGTCGCATGAGAGTGATTACAACCTAGTTTTAATATACTGTAGGTTAATTCATGCACACCAGTTCTCCTGGGGCTTTGCCCCCACGTAACCCTCATTCTTTTCATGTTCATAAAGGAGGAGGGCACAACCTATGTTTCCACTTTTTTAAGCTGCAAGCCACTACCTTTGTCTTTAGAAAAAAGGTGTTTCCGCCTCATACCATCCTGACTGACGTTCTCACTGACCTGGGAATATGCGGTCTGGCTCTCAGCATGATATAATCCTTCCTAATGGAAAGAGTGCAACATGTGGCCATGGAGGAATTAATTTCAGACCAACTTTGTCTACCCTGTAGACTGCCACAGGACTCCTCGCTGAGTCCTACTCTCTTCAATGTTTATGTCACCCCACTGGCAAGACTCATCTAATCATTTGGATTCTCGGTGCTGTCATATGCTGATAATACCCAAATAGTGTTATCAGTATGCAGTAATTCTGAAGACACTGCCTCAGGATTCAACTCCTGTGTGTCTCAGACAGGCAGCTGGATGAGGCTAAGTAGTTTAAAGCTTTATTCTGGGAAAATTGAGGTCCTTCTCCTAGGCAAAGAGAACTCATTTTGGTCGCCAAGCTGGTGGCCTCATGAAATGGGGGCACTTCCTTCACCAGTGCGGAAAGTGAAGAACTGGCGGATTGTCCTTGACAATAAACTTAATTATGAAGAATAAGTTAATATCCTGCTTTCATCAGTAAGAATTATTAGAAAAATCTGTTCCTTCATTCCCTCAGCTCTCCAAAAAACATTGGTCATCGTCTTGGCCTAAGCAAATTGGACTACGGTAATGCCCTATTCATGGTCATCCAGAAAAGACTTCTCCTTAAGATGCTACAGAACGCATCACCCCGGCTGCTGTTGGGTTTCCAAAATATCAGTCTGTGACTCAAACCTATACTAAGCTACACTGGCTCCCAATGGCTAAGAGAATAGATTTTAAGGCTCTCTGCACAGCTTTTAAGGCAACTCATAATATCGGCCCAGGCTATCTTCAGGACAGATTTATCTGGTACAGCACATCCCTGAACCTCAGATCCTCGGAACCCAAATACCTAGTGCTGCCTAGGGCCAAACGCTGACAAGGCCCTCTGTATCAAATGCATTAAATATTTTGTGAATTCATTCCCCAAAATGGAGTGGGAGATTCAAGTTTAGCAGTGACTGAATCTCACTCGCGGTTTTCGCCACCTGTAATTCAAAGGACTCACAAGCTGATGTGAGAGCAAGTTCTTGTTGAAACAATAGCACTTTGAGTCTGCTTAGCTTATTGAAATCTGTTTTCAAAGTTGGAATGGAAGGCCATAGTGAACTATCTACAATCCCATGCAGGGGGGGAAACAGGACATTGCTGCAACATGTAACATGTTGTGAAATTGTTACTAGTTTCGGGATGCCTGCCCGTAAGCCGCAGCAGTTGTGGTTATTTAGAATAAGATAAATGCAGTTAGAAAGCAAAGTCAGTGCAGGAATAATAGCTGGGACTGTGGTCCCTTTGAAAAATCAAGCCAAATTAGGGTCCGTAACATTGCAGGCACAATCTAGTTTTACTTGTTTGTAGACAAGGGAGTGCCCTACTGTAGAATCGCAATCCTCCCCTGTAAGGAAATCCTCATTATCTGCTTGTTGACACTGAAATATGATAGGCAGTGACCATAATTCATAAATATAGCTAGTCCCAAGGGGCTCAGACCTACCAACTGGATAGTGCTTCATTTTTTTTTTGTTTGTTTTATTGAGTTTTCATTCTAACAACATTCAGTTTGATACATAATTCAAAGGTGCACAATAGTCATCCAATCATCAGTTACCATCAATCAGTGGAATATCTATTCTCTTTCATCCCAAGAAAGGGAGCATGTATATAAGCTCTCCAATTTAACTCATGTTATACATATACAATAAGTATGATACAGGACCAAATAAGGGTTCATCATTGGTTAATGCCCAAAGGATTCGACTGTGACAACTGGATAGTGCTTCATGCAGGCCGTGAACTGGAAGAGTGAGATAGGCAATGAAATAACTCCATGTATTAACCACAAAGCTGAATTTGTTTCTGCCACAGAAAATGGTAACTATTCTAGTTTGTCAATATGTAACATCATGTATGTTGCGTCTTTCATTGACATCAATTTCTGTTTATCTGTCAAATTAAATGGTAAAAACAGTGTGGAAGCATTCAGGTAATCCCATGGTACTTTCACACTTTTGAGTGTTTGCAAGGTCCAACCAAATTGCATACCAGAACGTAACTGATTTTGACCAAGATACAAAACAGACACTTCATTTTGAACAATGTCAATGACCACCGATACAATATTATACAAAATATATATACGAGAAGACAGAGTATTAAGGTAGTTATCAACTCCTGCAAGAACTTTTTCTAAATTATATCGGTCAATTTGGGGCAGGCGCACCGCTGCTTCCATCTGCGATAGCTTCCTAAATTCATTATATGCTGCATAAACAAAACGGTTGCCCGAGGGGACTTTGGAACCAAAAGAAAATCTGCAAGATCAATGTCACCTGATAAAAGAGAAATATGTTGTTTCACCGATGACAACGTGGAATGTTCCAACCACTGTTGACATAATTTACCTACAGAATATGTGGTAACAGTATGGGAATGTGGAAAACGAGGATCATGTCTACTCTGTGTAAACCCTTTTGTGGTATGCAAAAAGTGTAATTTACATGCATTTGAGCTCGTTGGCCACAATAACCAACCCAAGGGGTCAATATTGGAAGAGTTTAGAGTACCTTTCTGAAACATGACAGTTGAAGTGTCAATCGAGTAGTTTGTATGTAAAGCCATGTGTCATAGGCAGCCAAAAACCAGAAAGGAGGGAGTATTTAATTTTTTTGCGGTGGCTAAACCGATACAAGTAGTTTGCTGTACCGTCTGATTTAAAAAATATGAGCTGAGACGGTATCAAGCATGTTCATTCAGTGGCGTAGGAAGGGAGGTGCGGTGGGTGCAGGCCCCCCCCCGGGTGTCACCACTGAGGGGGGTGACAAAATGGCAAAAATATGTGTTTTAAACACATAATTTTGCAAATTTGTCAAGCTGGGGGTGTCAAGAAATTTTAGGCACTTGCGTTGTGGGGCGCTGGATAGTGAATAGTTTAATTTACTATTCCAACTCCAGTCCCCGTGGATAGTAGGGAAGGTGTTGGATAGTAAATTAAACTATTATCTATCCTAGAGCGCCCTCTAGTGAATTTCGTTGTTAAACCTGCGTCCTAACGGTACTTCGTTGTAAAAGTTCCGTTGTAAAGGACGTTCCCCGCACTGGCCAGACTTTGGTACCCCAAATTGATTTTAACTCAACCGTGGGATCTGCAAAGAATTCCATGCGGGACTCAAATATGCATCTGTACTTATAGCAGAAGACACTTAAAGCTCCACATAACTCCTACAATTAATTTGGACCTTATATCTGTAAAGAGGTTCCCAACAAGGGTTTTTTTAATTTTTATTTTTACAGGACACAAACATTGATGGATTTGTTAAACTTATTTTAGGATTTTATGTAATGTATTGCAATGGTTTTAAGTAACTGTGCAGGAAATAATGAATCAACCGTGTCCTTCCAGTAATCATTACCTTTCACGGACAAATCAGTTACGAAGGACAAGGAATAGACCAATTTAGTATGGGTAAGCATTTTCAGTTCATAAAAATAGGACACAGGGTCAGAAAGATTGTAACCAGTAAAATATATAAATTTACTCTTTTGGGTCTTTGAGCTCCACTTAACAAGGTTGGGCAATGTTCCCATTGGGTATAATCAAAATATGGTCTCTAAGTATTTTTTGTTTGTAAAAAATGATGGCCATAATGTTGGTAACAGAATAAATCAGCATAATTTTCAGAATTCAAATACAAATTTTCAGTGTCAAAAGCAGTAAAGTATTTCAAATCAGAAAACAATGAATAAACAGAGTTAACATACCAGTCATCAGAGTGTATTCCAGGCAAAACCAAATCTCCTAAAGAAACGTATGGAATGTTCAAAGTTTCGGTTACGCCATGGATAACAAATGGTACCTTATACCAAACGATACCATCAAAAGTTGGGAAGGCTGAAATATTAACTAGGGCTTGTCCTGTTTTCATTTTATGAGTGTGAGGGGCCAGAACACTGTTAACCAAGTCCACAGCCGACCGTTCAGGTAAGTAATAGCCATTAATCAACAGGTAAAATACAGTCATGAACCAAATCCACATGAAGAGGAACACCATTGTCAGTACCATCCAGACATATGTCCAGGGCAGGACCAGGTAAGTCTTTTTGAACCAGGAAATGAAAACACTAATTTGTGTAAGGGGCTGTGCCACAGACGACAACAACAAAGATGCATCAGAAGAAAAGCTATCAGGATCCATATAGTAACCACTGAATCCTAACTGAAACAACGGGGGCTGTTCTGCATTGGAAGGTGAATGAATTGCACTTTCAGGTATGTCAACTATAACTTCAACTGGAGGAGAAGCATTCTCAGTGTCCTAGATTGTAGATGTAGAAGGTAAATCAGGCAACAAATCAACTGAAGATTCCATCTACCCCTCGATTTGTGGGGGACTTGTGGAGAAAACAGAAGCCATCGGATTAAGTGAAATATCCCAGCGCTGAATGCTTGTAGGCATACTATTCAGTATGTGCCATAAGGTGTAGCTTGACATGCTTGATTCCAAACAAAAACATTGGAAAAAAAAGAAAAGGGAATAGTATGAATACCATGACCCCCTAGGCCTGGTTCTGTGGTTCTCCAGAGACCCAGCCTGGCCCAACTTATTAATTTCCTGCACTTATTTAAACATGGCCCCACGGGTCGGCCAGGTACCAGGAGCTTATTTATATTTTAAATAAAGGAAGGGAGGAGCAAGAGAACCCGTCCCCATGGCCCATCTTGGCCCCAGAGAATGCCACCTCCCTGAGCCAGGTCAATTAAAAAATAAGCAGAGGAGGGCTGAGCTGCCCTCCTCACTGGCCTCCTAAAAGCACCAGGGACCACAGCCTCCCCAGGGCTTTAATATAAAAGGAGGGGTCGCGCGGACCCCCTCCATTGCCTGTAAGGGCCACAGGAACCACCACCTTCTTGGGGCCACGATTATAACTGAAGGAGCATGTACGGCTAAATAGACCACCGACTCCCCGGGGCTTTCTTACTTTTTTTGAAGGAGGGGGCCATGCAGCCCCTCTTCCGGGTCATTCTCAGCTCTCGGGACAACCATCTATCCATGGCAGGCACTTGAAAATGAAAGGCGGGGGCAGAGCGGCCCTCCTCCTGGAGTCATCAATGACCGTGAGGACCCACAGCCCCCAGGGCCGCCTCCATATCTTCCAAAGTGCCTACCCTCAGGAGATAGCAGTTTCTTTTCACTAGACAGGAGCGTTGACAGCTCCCGCCAAATGAGAGCATACTGTGAGTCTGCTCCCGGCAAAGGAGGAAAACTGCTTCTGCTCTCTGGTAGTGGGCTTTTTGTCGGTTTACCTGCACACTTTTAAGCGGGCAGGAAAACAGATGAAACAATTGCTCCCACATGCAGGGAGCACCATTTTTTGCTGCCCCTCATGTGTGGGAGCAAAGTGTTTCCAGCTGCAGGCGGGGAGCTGGCAGGGACCATAGGAGCATTGAGGCTCCCCCCACAGTCCCCAATGCAGCAGACTGGGTGCCCTGGTTGGGCACGTGGCCTTCCTCCCCATTAGGTTTTGGCTGGGCCCCGGGGGATGGGGTCCCCTAGGCTGAAATTGGAGAGGAGGGCCGCACAGTTCCCCTCCCCCATCCAGTTTGGCCAGACCACAGGGGATGGGGGTCCCAGGGGCTGGAATCGGCCGGGGGAGGCCTCGCGGCATCCTTATCTTTGTAGAATTTTAAAATGAGAGAGCATAGTTCTCTCTTTGAAATACCCTGAGTAAGCGAATGCCCAAATTCAACTGCAAGATTCCCCTCTTTGTAGTCTTGTTGTGTTCTCTAGACGAGGATTCATATTATCATAGATTTGTGGATGAAGATTCTGCAGGAACAATCACACTGCCGAAATTACTTGCACGCAAGGTCACGGGAGGCATTACCTTGTGGTCCTTTACACAGCTGTAGTGAAGAATATGAGCTAGACATTTACCCAACGAGGTAGCACTTAGCTAGTTAGCACTTAACCAGTAGAAAGTATTCCAGTTGGGTAGACCTTTTTGGCAAAACTATGGACTCTTATTGGGAATAATGAGGTTCCATTTTGGCCCTTAAATTCTTTTCACAGAAATTAAACATTTACGGGAAGCACTTACAAATATAAACACAGAAGATGCCCCAGTTGGAGCTCCACTTCTGTAAAGCACAATGATCCTAACTTCTTGGGCTTGGAGAAGGCAATAGTCATAGTCATAGTCATAGTCTCTTGTATAGCGCACATTTCACAAAATGCAAGTGTGTTTCCATGTTTAAAACCAATCTGAAATCCTTAATTGAGGTAAATGCATCATTGATCTATTGAAGCATAATCTGATCTGAAGTGACTATGAAGAGTGGTTTCTTTTTGTTTTGAGGGCAGAGTCCATGATTCTCCCTTTTAATTACCCTGAGTATGTAAATGCTCAAAAATCATATGCAAGGCCCGCCCATTTGGCCCCACCCTGTTTTCCTTAGTAGTATGCAAAGGTCTTCCCATGATTTCGCAGATTGATGGACAGCTTACCAAAAGGCCTTAGAGCGCATTTCCAGCTGATTTTTGTAACGCATTCTTGATCCCAGGGAAATTTGTGGACATCTCCACCAAACAAACAAGCACTTACTTCATATAGTTAGGAGGAAGTACCCTTGTTTCATATTCCCCTCTTTGTAGTCTTGTCCTGTTCTATGGAGAAGCTTTCATGTTATCACAGATTTGTGGATAAAAATGCTAGAGGAACAATCTTTTTGCTAAAATTAAATGCACACAAGGTCAGTGGAGACATTTCCTCGTAGTCCATTACACAGCTGTTGTGTAGAATATGTACTAGCTTTACCCAACAAGGAAGCACTTATTAATTAACTAGTAGAAAGTCCTCCAGTTGCTTAGACATTTTGAGCAAGTGAATCGAACCAGATTATCCCTTCCCCCTTAGCAATGGAGATATTATACATCAGAGACTGAACAGAGGGTGCTCTGAAACAGCAGTAAGCTGCTGTTATTTGTTTAAGCTGTGTTTTTTGGGATTGTATAATCATTTTTTGTCTAGGACAGTCAACAAAGTTGTGTACAAAGAGTATTGTTAGAGGGCAAAGTCTGTTAGGCCCTTACCTGCAGAACTCCAAAGTATGGATTGAGCCTGTCTGTCTCCTAGAAGATTCTGAATTGGGGAGCATCTTCCAGCCCCCTAGCCAGAAAACATTGCTTGAGGTTGCAGGGACCTTATATAGGCTGCTGTTGGATGCTATATGTATGCACTGATTGCTGGTTTCATCTCGTTTTTCTATTGGATTAGGGATACTGTTCTCATTGGTTGAGTATTTAAGGGTACTGATTGGTTCCTGGGTCAGGGATTCTATTGTGGATTCTATTGATGTAGGGCTTAGTCCTAGTGATCTGATTGGTGGATAGGTTTAGGGTTTCAGATTGGTTCCTGGGGATGGGCGTTCCATTGGATGTAGGGTTTAGGGTTTCCTGTTTGATTGGCTGCTGGGACTAGGGTTGGGATTAGGGCTATAATTAGGCTTTCTATTGGTGGTAGGGTTTAGGGTTTCCAGAAAGTGTGGCTGCTGGGCTGGGACTAGGGCAGGATTTAGGCTTTCTACTGGACAAAGGATTTAGGGTTTGCTGTATGATTGGCTGCTAGGACTAGTGTTGGGACAAGGGCTGGGTTTAAGCTTTCTATTGGATGTAGGGTTTAGAGTTTCATGCCTGATTGTATGCTGGGACTTGGGCTGTAATTGGCTGTCGGAGTCTGTTCTCCTATTGGTTCTAGGGCTTAGGGCTAGTGTTGTGATTGGTTGGGGTTAGGGCTAGTGTTCCAATTGGCCGAAGGGTTTACCTGATTGCTAGGGCTATTTAAGTTTAGGGTTCAGGGCGTCTCAGCCTGGGCGTCAAGTCTAAGGGTGGAGAGGACAAGAGCAATTGCCTATTTGAGTCTGTTTGAGACTGATCGGGACTAGGGCCAGAAATGTTGCCCATCCACAACCAGAGTAACAAATTCACAGCATATGTACTCTAGTGATTTACTAAAAACTAACCCAACACAAAGTTCAGTGTCTGAGCACCCACTACAAAACTCCCAAAAACACACCTCTACACCCTTCTATCCCACCTACCACACATTTTCATCATCACGTACAAACAGTACACAACTCTATCCTATACCACTAGGCAATCCACTCATCACTAACGCAACCCAAATCCACACCATACTTAACTATGTCCCATCCAGACACACACTCCCTCCTCTAATTACTCCTATCAGACTTCTCTTTGTCACTAACAAACCTATACTCAGCCTTTTATCATTTCTCCAACCAACACTCTCTTCTTCTTTCTATCACAATAACACAACCGCACTGCACCACACATATTACCTCTTGCAGCAATCAAATCTCAGACAGACACTCTTAACTCTGCTTCATCCCCCTTACACAAAACATACACTCTACTCACGAACACATCACCACCCCTTTACCTTATAACTTCCACTCACAAACAATACTATAAAAACAAATCCATCTAAAAAACAAATACATCAGCATCTTGTTTCACTACTCCTCAAAAACAAAACATAACACACACACCAACACAACACAATCTCTCAAGCACAACACCTCACTATACTTTCCATCACAAACTACAAACATACACCCACTTTTCAGCCTGCACAAATTAACAAACTCCAATGCCTAGTTTTCTCTCTTCCACCCCACCTAACATATACAGCAACACAGCAGCTCTATATTAATCGCCTCTTTTCGATTGGATAATTTAGAACCTTACTACATGACCAATATGCTGCACCACCATCCCTAACTCATACACCTTCTGCCCTAAACAGACACAAACAAAATAATCAATGTGCCACACCTCACAACTTCACTTTTCTATGTCAACTGATCAACAAGTTTACACTACAAAAACAACACAGCACACCAACTCACTCTCAACCACCACCGTCTCCAACACCTACACATGTAAACCCATCAAAATGCCTTCTTAGCCTGCTGGACGAGGAACATAGCTAATACCAACACTAAGGACACACCTGCTGCAAGCCCGCAAAATACTTCTCACTCTTCTACAAAACGAAATCACACTATCGCCAAAGCAAATTCTCTAAACTGTCCACTAATAAATGCTCGATCACTCTCTAAAAACAATCACCCCTACGACCTTCTCACTGACGCAAAACCTGACATACTATTCATAACTGAATCATGGTTGGGAGATGATATGGGTCCAGTCCTGCATGAAGCCGTTCCTCTAGGCTATCAAATGATCACCTAAATTCGTATAGTCAAAAACGTAGGTGGCCTAGCTGTTGTGTTAAGACGAACATTGCATATCACTAAAGCTGGTGACGTCTCCATAAATGATTGTGAGACCCTTTTCACCAGATGAAATCCTACACCGTCTGCCTCCTGTAACTTCCTGCTCCTTTACAGATCTTCACCTAGCAATGCAACATTCCCAGACACACTTTTAGAGACGGTTTCAAACCTGATAATACTACACTCCAATCTATGCGTTCTGGGTGACCAACATTTGGTTTGACAAACCCAATATGCCGTATCCAAAAACAATCATCACTGGCCTAGATGCACTGAACCTGCATAAAACCCTCCACAAGCCCACACACATCACTGGACCCATCCTAGATGTCATTTTTTCAAATACAGAACTAGTTACCTTCCAAACAATGACTCTGGTCACTTGGTCAGACTACCATTAGCTTGCTTTCCAACATAAAACAACACTAAGCGACTCACCTAAAACCACCTTATGTGCATCCATCTATCGACCGTGGAACTGACTCAATTTAGGACACTTAGAAACACAATTTACATCCAGTACAGATCTAGACACAATAAATTCTGTTAAAAAACTATACGAGTGTCTACATGAAGCTTTTGATATCCTAATACCACTAAAAACCACACAACAGAAAAAAAAAAAAAGCACTTTGGAGAAATACAGAGATAAAACTTAAAATTAGAAAGCTGCAACGTGTCTGTCTCAGAACAAACACCAATCAAGACAAAGTTTGCCTACAGAAAATTAACAGATTATACAAGTCAGCTAATCTAAAAACAGATACTATTCAGACAGAATTCAAAATGCTAAATGTGCTAATCAAGAATTCTATCAAATTCTTAATGAATTTCATAAACCAAATTGCCTAGAAGGAGCTCATCCCATTACTCAAGATTTTACAGACACACTGGCAAATCATTACACAGCCAAAGTGGACAAAACGGACTCATACTTAAAACAAAGACAAAGCACCAGCACTGACCCTTTTCCAAAACAACAATCCAAGAATACTCTAACCCATCCTCTCCGTTCCTTCCAAAACATTTCACACAATAAATGTATGGACCTGGGCAAAGCAAGCAGGCCTGCCGGCACCCCTTCTGACCCATGCCCACCGCAAACCTTCAAGACAATACTTTTAATAACCTCTTCTGCCACTCCAGTAAGAATAATAATCAACAATTCCTTAACTACCAGAATATTTCCAGAACTCGAAAAGCCATACATATGACCACTGTTCCCAGGAAGGTGCGCACCCGCGCACCTCTGTTCTCCTGAGCGAACAGTGCCGTGAGTGAAGGGCGTACACACAGCACTACCCGGAACAGTCACTCAGAACCGACCTCACACTAGAGGATCGCAGGCTCATGGAGCGTACATAAATAGTAACTGTGACCTGACGTTTAAGTCACATGATGCGCATCATTGCTAGGAACGCTGAGTGATTCTTCCTCTAATCGGAGTTAGACTCTCATCACACCGATGTAAGGGACCCCTCCTTCCACGTACAGCGTGTCAAGCACTTCTGGGTGTGCAGTGGCAGTCACTTTCCTCATCAATCCCAGGAGTTATGAGGCAGCAATGCTTCACGTTCCTTCCGGAAGAGTTCCTTTAACTTGTCAATCAGTGCGGGCTAGTTATCCGAATGTATCGCCCAGGCTTAACTGGATTAGATGAAAATGCAGAGGGTATCTGAGTGCTAAAAACCACTTAAAGGAGGCAAGACGGGAGATCTCTGCTTGATTCGGTAATGCCGGCACATGTTTGCATCTTGACTTAAAAATCTGGCCATGCACGAGCCGAAGAGGGTAATATAACTGCTGAACTAGTAAAACTCTTCTTTTCGCTCTTAAGCACTAATCAACTGAATGTAATTCAATATGATGTTTATTTCTTAGTTTTCTGATTTTATATAGCGCTTATTAGGCCTGGGAGCATTAGAGCACTGTAAAACAGATTCAGCACTTAGTATGTAACACAAACGTAGAGTGAATAGCAGTCAATAACAACCAACACTGTATCATGTAACGTTCATCCAAAAATAGAGCAGGGGAAGGCTGAAGTGCTTCCGAATGAGGTATGAAAGTATAGGAAGTTAACCAAAAGTGGCAAGAGAGTTTTGTGGTCCCTTTGAAGGCCGCGTAAAATGAGGTCATGCGGATGTTCTGGGGAGGAAGTTCCCGAATCTTAAGGCACTTCCATAAAAGGATTGGGACATATAACGTTTTCTCTTGAAGGTGGGGGGAGGGGAGGGAGGGCTCAAGAAGTAGGGGCTGAGAGTACTGATTAGCGCCTGACATTTTTAGATAATCAGATGTAAGGGCGGAGAGGATTGTTGAGCTTTGTGCGTGATGCAGGCTGTTTTAAATTAGTATCTTGCCTCTGTAGAAAGCCATTGAAGGGAACGTGGAATAGGGGTGATGTGATTTTTGAGCGGTTCTAGATGGATTGTTCACTTTTGTTTAGTTTTCTTGATATTTATGGTGTATTTGTTGATGCTCCGATGTCACAAACATTACTTTTGGCTGTGTTTGAATTCAGATATTATTTTCAGTAAAATATGTTTTATTATAGGAGTATATGTTTCCATTGAACTCCCACTGACAAAAACCTTGTACGTCAAATTTTGTCTTGGCACTTTACCATTATGCACCCACACTGTCAATCTGAGATCCCATGACTGTGAGCTAAATGAAGCAAGTCTACAAGCACCTGAAAGCATACGTTCACACTTTTAAACTTGCTGCATTTCTTTTCTAAATAGAGCACAGCTGTGGGGCTGATTGTTTGCCTTTTGAAAGTATTTATTTTAAATGCAGCCCTTGATGGGCGCTGTGATTACCATAAATATTTTCAAAAGGGGGAGGAGCCAAGCCGGCGACCAAGATGGCCGCGTAGGGAATCGGCTCCGCCGCCCTCCCTTCCCTGCCGCAGTATCCTGCCGTAAATCCTGTGCCTGTGTCCCATCCCCGTAACCGGGAAGTGTTCCGACGCCCGTAGGCGCTGCTCCGAGCTGTCCCCGTGGCCCGCAGAGCATGACTGGCGCCCTGGTTCTTTTAGAATAGTAGCTAACCTCCGCATAGCAGCTAAACTCTGCACAGCAGGGTGAGGCAGGTGCAGCAGAATCCTAGGGCACTAGTTTCCACACAAACACCCCATCTATTTCCACACAAGTGTGTAGTTCACTGCCATCGTCCTCTCCCTATCTGACAATATTTATCCCCAACAGCAGCACAGTGAGTCTAGACTTGCATCACTTGAGCATCACTAGTTCATTAAGCCTCTGGGGGCAGCTGGCTACCAGGCTAATTAGTGCTTTATGATGGTTGGCACATAGTTCCACATAAACAAGACTCCAATATTCCCACGGATATGCTCCTACTCTTATAACAGTGCACATGTCAGATGGGCTGGGGAAACTGCAGTCGGTGCATGAATAGTTATTAGAATCCCAGGGGGCCTGGTGATAAGATTGTCTGTGGTTAATAGTGACAATTGGTATAAAGCACTGCTTTCTCAGACCCTTAGTGTAAGAGTTAATCCCAACAGCAAACAAGGAGACTTTGATGGAGAAACCTGTGCAAGTACACTAGTCCCTGGGGGTGGATGGAAGAGGAATAAGGTGGATTTATGGTGAGGGGCACTGTTTTCACACCATTTTAAACCTGTAATGCATGGCTACTTCAAGACCAAACACAAGTAAACCCCTTCAGCACACAATGACGCTGTGAGATTAACCCCTTGCTGGTGCCTCATTAGTTTACTAGATCACGAGGGGCCTGGCGACAGGGTGGTCAGTGGCTGACAGCGGTCAACTATGTTCTCATAAACACCTCCCCTCGATCCTTCCACACATGCGGCTTCTCAATAAGCTCCTCACAGCTGTATAAATAATACATGATAGGAAAATTAACCCTGGCAGCTGAGCCGGCACGCTGCTAGCCAGACAGCAGCCTACTGGCTACTCAGAAACAGGTAGGACTTCAGAGACAAGAGGTCATCTCTGCTTAGTCACTCACCCTGCAGCTAAATGCGTTCATTGCAGCTCTGCTGTGTCCTTCTGAAAACCACACAGTGTATATTGTTTCTACAATCTGGGTGATCTCTCTAGCGGTCAATGTACAATACATGCAAAATATCGTAGGCATAGAAAAGGGGTAGACACCGCTAAACTCAGCAATGCAGAGGCAGACAGAGTGTTGTTGAAACGTAGAGTGGCTAAACTCTGCTGGCAGGGCAGAGTATAGGGTTTGTCCCTGGGCACTTATTGTGCAACTATCTCCACATGCTGGCCCATGTCTTGTGTTCAGCGAAGGACCTCCCTGAAGCGTCTCTCGCCCTCTCTGTGTACCCACAGAGTGTTAATGTGCCTGCTACAAAAAAACGTGTACCATGCAGATCACAGAACTGAGTGTGAGTAAACCAGGAGTAGCGCTATGAAAAAATGAAATGTTTGTAGAAAAGGTGCTATAGAGAGATGAGGTGCATTGTTGGTGAGTGGTGGTGAGGGAATTCATGGAGTAGGAATAAATGGGGGAGGGTCCGCCACTGTTGCACAGTGTGCGACCAGTGTTAGGGCCAGCCTTGGCCGGGAGTGTTAGCCCCCCCCTGAAGTTTGGGTCTAGTTGCTCCCCTGATCACAGCGTCCGTCATGGGGTGCATTTAACATGAATTCTTTCAAAAGGCAAACTATCAGCCCTGTATTTAGTAGAGAAATGAAGCAAGTTTTATATAGGGCTAACTCAACCCAAAGGTATTGGAGCGATTTACATGATTTATTTAATTATTTGTATTCATGGGGAGATTAATTGATTTCCATAGAATCACAGGATGTTAATCTGACCCGAGACTCAAAACCCATCTCCTAAATCGGCAGCTGAAGCATTAAGCCACAACCTCTACCACAAGAGCAGAGGCATTTTCAATATTATATACAACTTTATGCCACAAACAACAGTTGACAACGGTAATAGTGCTGGATTTTTGTAGGTGTAATGTTGTTTGTATTAAATATCTGGATGCAATGACAGAAGAAGCAAAATATCAGTCGGGTGGAACACTAAGCTAAGCACAGATTTTTAGCTTAATTGCTTTTAAGCCACACCCTTAATTGCATCAGTCACACCCCTTTGAGAGACACCCAGTTTTTTCATCCCGGGTAAAGCCCTGATCCACAAGCGAAGTTGGGTTGTTGGCGCAGATAGCCTTGGCTGCAGCACACAGAGACCTTACTCTGCCGCTCACAGAGGGAAAAAAATTAGAGGGAACATTGCATGTCACCATTACTGAAGAAAACTTAAGTTTGACCCGCTGAACCCTGACAACTATAGACCGAATAAAAATGGACCTTTCCTGGGCATACTGATAGAAAGAGCAGCATTCACCCAGATGTCACAATTCTTTTAAGATAATGCCATACTTTCAGACTTCCAAACGGGATTCCGTCCGGGAAGAGGCACAGAATGTGCCCTCCTAGCCATCTGAGATGACTTGAAGAACACATGGAGATAGAAAAAATATCCCTGAAGGGGGCATCAAACAGCGCCTTCCTCCACCAGTGATCCCAGAGCAGCACGAAACTCGTGCACTCATCTTCCATCCTCAGCAATGTCTGCCACGCCGACCTGCACAAGGCCATATGAGCGCAGCTCAAAGCTATAACTTGCTACCGCAGCCGCTCATGGCTCCATTATTCCACAGACGGAGGCTGACAGAGGCTGACGGAGGCTGACGGAGTCTGTCTTCGGCGGTCCTCCTTGATTAGACTCCATAACCCAGGATTAATTGTGAGGTTGACTACAGCGGCCTCAGTTACAGCATACTTACAAGGATTTTCAAGCTCAGCTGAAATGGGTAAGCCCTGCCTGAAACCTTTCCTCAGTCACTCGATATTGCTGTCAGTTACAGGCTGCAGCATTCCTTGCTTGTTCCTCATTCTCGCCAACTTTCTCTTTTAAATAAACATCCTTAAACAGGTATTGACGTGTTTTTTCCACATCACAGACGTTACTAACTACGTCAATAGAACTGTCAGTCCCCTTACCCTCACTTGGGTAAGTTTCAATGCAAGTTAATATATTTCTTTTTAATCAATTGTTCCTCTTCATACCACAATAAGGCTCACATATTCCATGTTTCCTTTTTTCAATTAGTACCCCGCTGGGCCCCATGTGAGTACCTTCCCCAGTATACGCTTCCTTGTGGTGTGCACCTCACAATCTGATAGTCTATTCACATTTCTCAGGTATGACCATCAGTCAATTGACTACTGCTTGTTTTTTTCTTGTAGTTCTCCTTTTTGGGCCAACTTATTGATCCCTTGGTTATAATTTTTTCAGGTGTCCCTCCATGTTAGGTCCTGAAGAGACCCCCTATTGATGGCGGGGTTGAAATGTCATCGACAAATCTCTAAAACGAACCATACCCCAGCTCCTACCAATGTACTAGAAGGCTGTGACTAATTATTTAATATTTGTGTTATGGTATTTTTTATATTCTTGTTATGTTATGTTAAAGACATTTATTAAGCGCACTTACACCAAACAGTTTCATGGCGCTGGAGTCAGAGGGGAGGCTGCAACAACGAGAGAATTAACTTAATCATACGCCTAGGTAACATAGCCAGGTTTCAAGCTGTTTCTTAAACTCTGCATATGAAGTCACAGACCTCAGCTCCACAGGAAGCGATTTACAAAATTGTGGGGCCAAGACCACAAATCTTAGTTCCCCGTACTTCTTGCGTTTGAATAATGGAGTAGCCAGCAAATTCAAATGGGAAGATCGCAGGTCCCGAGAAGGAATATAGCGCTGGATCCTAGAAGAAATGAATACTGAACTATTACTAGAGAGGGCTTTGAAGATGGTACATCCCAGCTTGAATGTGCAGCGTTTGGCCACAGGAATCCTATTTTTATGTCACAAATTGTCACTAATTTGATATGTAGGTTCTATGTTCACTTGAGACACTATGCACCTTTCTTGATTAATTTCATTAAGCATTTACATAAGCAAATATTCATAAATTGTCCTGTGGTATATGGTTTATTTTTCTCTCTCTGACATCTTGTTACCCATGTATACTGCCATTGAGTTAAATGCTATCATATCTTACATACACTGTCCACAGAAACAGTTGTTCCCTGTTCCATGTGAGAAGGGTGATCCTTGTTTTCCTATACACAACTTTTGGAGCAGTGGCTGGACCTCAAGGAGTTAATTCTGGTCTAGGATTCCCTTTTACCCTATTTATTAGAGGGTGTTATACAACCCCCTTTGGGAAAGATGTCTGATAGAGAAGCCCCGTTATACACAGATGAGTACATAGACAAGATTATAAGTGGTCTTTCATTGTTCTCTGCGCAACCAACTAAAACAGTGAGTCCAAAATGGTTAACTTTGGAGAAACTTAAGAAAGCCTAAAAAAAGCATGTGAGAACAGAGCTGCATGCACACATGCTCACAGAGTACTTAAACGCTGGGATCATATCACAGGGCCTACAAGTTAGGAATGTACCAGGGATTTTTAGAGAAGAGCCTAAATTCAAAGGTGGTTTCAGTCATATTTGCACAAACTGCTTGCGCCACTGGATGGTGCTAGGAGTGGAAACTGCACTGGAACACTTGAAGGCAGAACTTAAAGAAATAGTAGAGCTTGAGCGAGAAATCCTAGGAGGTGACAGAGTAACAGAAACCAAAGAATTCCTTAACAAACTCAACAAAGCATAGACAAATTTAATTCATATGAACTGAAGAAAAAAGCTGACAAAGTTCACCAAAGAAAAAGCATACCCCTGCCTTATGGAAGATTATTCTACTACCACAGCTACTCACAATAGACATAACACGTGGGGTAGGTTCAAGAGAAATCAGCCAGTCACATTTTCTGAGTCTTCAGGAGGCTCTGACAATTCAGATGCACAGGCAGGACCCAGCCGTCCAGTACCCTCCCAGGACAGCCCTTTTTAGAGAGAGGCCCACAGTGTAAAGGCAAAACATCGTACTAATACCCTGGAGAACGTCAAACCAAGAGGAAACATTACCAATGTGTTCCACAGCCATTTTAGACATGCATGAACACAATTGAGCTATAGAAGAGATACCCATTTTTAATCTGTCACAACACTTGCTTTCGTCTGCAGACATTTCATTACTGAACAAGGGCTTATCCTTTGTCATCACAGAAAATACTAATTTCTTTAATTTGAAAGCAGAGTTTCCAAAAAATAAGATTAACACTTTTCTTCATGGATAAGGAATTGTCAACACAAGACTCTATGACAGGCCTAAGACTACCTTCAATTTTTTATCTGTCAAACTCAATAATGCCACCAGAACTACTTACATTTGAAAAAATAATTCCAAGTGGCTTAGACAACTTAAAATCAACCAGGTGCTTTATTCCTTACAATATCTCTATAGCAGAAAGAAAAGCCCTGCCAGACTTTAAAAATGACAAGTCTATAATTCTGAAACCAGCAAACAAAGGGGGGAAGAATCGCGATCCAAGACCGTACATATTATTATATTGAGATTCACAAACAAATCACAGATTTTAAACATTATAAGAAACTGGCTCCTAGTCCTTTATCTGTAATAAAAACAGAAATTTTTAAAGTCTCCACTGAGGGGAAAGAACAGGGTTACATAACTAAAAAAGAATTTGAATATTTGAATACAGAAACCCCCGCACTCTGGTTTTATATACCCTGCCAAAAATTCAAAAAAGTGTTACCAATCCCCCGCACTATTCTATCCGGATGTGGCTCAGTTTTGGAATCCATCGGTAGATATATTGACTTCTTCATTAGAGAGTTTGTCCCCATACAAAAGACCTTTGTGAGGGACAGTATGTTTATGATAAACCTCAATGATAACATGCCCTTTAACACAGAAACTGGCTTGCTACACTAGACATATCATAATTATACACCAACATTCCCCAGGAAGAAAGCATCCTGCTAATAGAAAAATTGTTGGCTACACGCACACGGCCTGTCCAAGTTCCCACTAGTTTCATTGTTTCTCTACTGAGAATTGCTTTACACCACAACTACTTTGTGTCTGAGGGGGACTTCTACCAACAATGTTCAGGAACTTTGATGGGAGCAGTTTTTGCTCCAAATTTAGCTAACATCTATATGGACTATATTGAACAAACGCACGCCCTTTCCTTACACAATATATATCGTTCCGACATTAAGTGTTGGAAACTTTATATTGGTGATATTTTCCTTATCTGGTCTGGCAACTTTCATGACTTTGTAACACATCTCAATTAAACATTAAACATCAGGAAGGAGCACTTCACAGGATACCCAAGGAAAGGAACGATCTTTTATCTTAGATCAGCAACCATCCTAGAGCCTTGAGGGATGGATTACCTTTTGGACAATTTCTACACCTCCGTAGGAATTGCTCCCAGAAAGAGGATTCCATGAGAGAAGCATAAATTCTACAAGCTAAATTGGTCACTAGGGGGGTATCCCAATAAAATAGTCAAGAACTCCCTCAAACATGCATGGTTTAGTCCCAAAGAGGAATTACTCATTACCAAAAACAAAACCCCTCTCGAGAAACTGATTTGTGTTACCACCTTTGGCACACATACTAACAAGATCCGCAGTCTGATAAAAAAAAACTGGCATCTCATTAGAAACATTGATCCCACAACAGAATCCCCCATGTTTGCGTTAAAATGTGGTAAAAATATAAAAGATCATCTGGTGCACTCTTCCACACAATGTAACACTAGTCACAAACCCGGAACACTAGAATCATCCTGGGGCCATCAGAAGTAAAAGGTAATTTTCGATGTGGAAATTGCATTGCCTGTACTTTTTCTTTTGACACAAATGTCTTTGAACACAGTAACTGGAATACACATAATGTTGTTTACTGCATATGTTGTCCATGTCAATTACCTTACATCGGGCAAACCTCACAACAATCGAAACATGCATCTGCCAACATTGTAACAGAGTAAGATGCTATGTACTGAATGCTCCTTTGATGACTCATTTCATCGAAAAGAATCATACAGCAGATGATCTGAAATGGCAAGTTATTGACATGTCAACAATTCCCAAAAGAGAAGGAGATCTATCACAGATCCTACAAAGACTGGAATGCCTATGGATAGAACGTACCAACTCTATCTATCTTGGACTGAATACAGCTGAGGAATTGCGTGGGTTTGTAGCCACTCTATCAAACTAACTTTTCAACCTTTTCATGAACTGCACCTCCATTAAGCAACATAAGGAGATGTCATCCCCACCTGTTGTTAACACGTATTCATCCTTTTTGTGCTATGTTATGTTTATAAATACCACTCTACAAGTATAATTATTAATTTGCATGCACGTATTTAAACAGATAGGTCCCATACTGTATCTACTATACAACTGTGTCTCCTCTGTGATCTCTTTTGGATCCCTTGGCAATTTTTATCCTTTGTCTCTCGTCGTACTTTTTATTACTACCATCCTCTTTACGCAATACTAATGCCTCAAGGGGCATTTGCTCCATTGATATCCATTCATGAAAACATCCCCATGTAGGACATTTCAACCTGGTTCCTCTATTACATTAATGTCCACCCTGTACTATTCCCACTTTTCATTAGCCAACTTCCTTCTCTAAATTGCCTCAATTGATTACTATAATACCATTAACCCATGGAGATAGAAAAATATCCCTGAAGGGGCATCCAGCAGCGACTTCCTCCACCAGTGATGCCAGAGCAGCACGATACTCGTGCACTCATCTTCCATCCTCAGCAATGTCTCCCACGTCGAGCTGCACGAGGCTATATGAGCACGGCTCAAAGCTATACCAGCTACCACAGCCGCTCGTGGATCCACTATTCCACAGATGGAGGCTGTCAGAGGCTGAGGGAGGCGGTCCTACTTAATTGTACTCCATAACCCAAGATAAATTGTGAGGCTGAGTACGGCAGCCTCATTTACAGCATACTTACTAGGATTTTCAAGCTCAGCTGAAATGGGTAATCCCCGCCTGGAACCTTTCCTCGGTCACTCGATATTGTTGTCAGTTACAGGCTGCAGCATTCCTTGCTTGTTCCTCATTCTCAACAGCTTTCTCTTTTAGATAAACAACCTTAAACACGTATTTTCGTGTTTTTCCCCCACATCGGGGACGTTATTAATTACGTCAATGGAACTGTCAGTCCCCTTTCCCTCACTGGGTAAGTTTCAATGCAATTTAATAATTATTTTTTTTAATCAATTGTTCCTCTTCATACCACAATAAGGCTCCTATATTTCATTTATCCTTTTTTCAATTAGTGCCTGGCTGGGCTACATGTGAGTAACCTTCCCCAGTATACACTACCTTGTGGTTTGCATCTCACACTCTGATAGTCTATTTACATTTCTCAGGTATGTACATCAGTCAATCGACTACCACTTGTTTTTTCTTGTAATTCTCCTTTTTAGGCCAACTTATTGCTCCCTTGGTTATCATTTTTTATGATGTCCCTCCATGTTAGGTCCTGAAGAGACCCCCTATTGATGGTCAAAACGCCGTCAACAAAACTCTAAAATGAACCACTCCCCAGCCCCACCAATGTACTGGAAGGGTGTGACTAATTATTGAATATTTGTGTTATAGGTTATAGTCGTTTTTGTATTCGTGAAACCTAGTTTTATGTCACAAATTGTCACTAATTTGATATGTAAGTTCTATGTTCACTTGGACCACTATGCACCTTTCTTGATTAATTTGATTAAGCATTTACATAAACAGCGAATATTCATAAATTGTCTTGTTGTATATGGTTTCTTTTTCTTTCTCTTACATCTTGTTACCCATTTATACTGCCATTGTTATGTTATGTTAAAGTCTCTTGCAAAGCGCATGTACACCAATTAGTTTGTTGGTGCTGATTCTAGGATATGCTGGAGACCTATTGATTTATCATAAGCTTAGATTTCAGTCATAGGCTTGGGTAAATACCCATGTCTTGAGGAGCCTTCTGAATCTCAAAAGGTCCATGCATGCTCTTATGTAAGATGGAAGGGATTTCCAGAAACTGGGTGCCAGCACTGCAAACCTGCATCCATCTTGTTGCTTTAATTTGTAGGAGGGTGTGATCAAAAGGTTCATGTAGGATGAGCGGAGGTTGCAAGTAGGTGTATGCCTTTGAATAAGGCTGGAAATTAATTTTGGACTCGGGCCATGTAAGGACTTAAAAATTAGGCAACCAACTTTGAAGGCTGATTGTTGTGGGATAGGGAGCCAATGCAACTTCCTCATGAGGGGGAGATGTGTTGCCATCGCGGTTGCTGGAAAATCAATCTAGCTGCCTGGTTCTGCACTAGTTGCAGTCTCTTGGTGAGGTATAATGGAATGCCAAAATACAGAGAGTTGGCATTATTATTATTATTATTAGGGATATTTGTAAAGCGCATGGTTACGCAGCAAGCGTGTCCCCGCGCTGGAACTGGGGCTTAGAGACAGAAGAAGGGCGGCCTAATTAATTTTGAAAGAGGTGCGTTTTAAGTTTCTTTCGAAAACTCAGTTCTGAAGGGTCCAAGCGCAGGTTGAGCGGTAAGTCATTCCAACTTTTCGCCACCAAGTAGCGGAAGGACCTCCCACCCATGCGGGTCCTGCTGACCCTAGGGCCTTTCAGCAGGCCTCCATGAGATGAGCGCAAGGTGCGTGTGGGTGCATACCTGGTGATCAGGTTGTTGAGTGGGGCTGGTGCCTTGCCAGCAAGAATGCGGTGGCAGGTGCATAGGGCCTTAAATTCAATTCTGCTTCTTACTGGTAGCCAGTGGAGGGTCTGAAGGGCAGTTTTGGAATTGGATCTTTTGGGAAGGTTGAGGATAAGACGGGCTGCCGCATTCTGTAACACCTGAAGGCGGTTTATTGCCTTGCAGGTTGCTCCCAGATACAGTAAGTTTCCGTAGTCCAACCGTGATGTAACGAGTGCATGCACCAGTGTTCTGCGGGCGGACGTGGGCAGGAGAACAAGAACCTTCCGCAGACATTTCAAAACACTGAAGCAGACACCCGCCACCCTGTCTATCTGGGGTCCAAAGGAGAGATCCTCGTCAAGCCAGATGCCTAGGTTTTTGACTTCCTGACGAGGCGTTGGAGCTTCTCCTAGGCATGGTGGCCACCACGCCGACGACCAAACAGATGGATTCTTCCCTACCACGAGCACCTCGGTCTTGCTGCCGTTAAGTTTGAGGCAGTTGGTGGACATCCAGGTTGCCAGTTCTTGCATGCAAATCCTAAAGCTGTCCATAGCAAGGGCGGGTGCACGCGAGAGGGAGATCACCAGCTGCGTGTCGTCAGCGTAGGACACAATTTGCAGCCCACGCCCTTCAGCGATGGCGGCCACTGGGGAGACATAAAGATTAAAAAGGGTCGAGCTCAGGGACGAACCCTGGGGAACTCCCTGGCCCAAGGTTATGTCCCTAGAATAGTGGTCACCCTGGCGGACCTGGAAGCTCCTCCCAGTCAGGTAGGATTGGATCCATTGGAGTGTAGCTCCTGTTATTCCTCCATTATTCAGACACTGTAGCAAGGTGGTGTGGGCTACAGTGTCGAATGCTGCACTCAGATCCAGTAGGATGAGGGCCATAGTATGTCCCTCATCCGCCCCCTGGCGTAGGGACTCCACCGCTGTCAGGAGTGCAGATTCCGTGGAGTGGCGGGGACGGAAACCAAATTGGGTAATGTGGAGCAAGGCAGCCTTGTCCACAAAGTCCATTAGTTGCCGATTGACCGTCTTTTCTGTCACTTTGGCCAGGTAAGGTAGAAGGGAGATTGGTCTAAGATTGTCTAGTTTGTCAAAACTGACGTTCGGTTTCTTCCTAAGGGGTAGGACCACCGCCTTTTTCCAGTCGTTGGGCACGGTCTTGGTGCTGAAGGATATGTCTAATAGGTGTCTAATGTAGGGTTCCAGTGCTCCTAAACTATCTATTAGACGTTTGGGTGTAGTGGGGTCACGTGGAGATCCCGACTTCACAGATCTGCAGATTTTTAAAAGTTCATCTGAGGGCGGGGTGACAAAGTTGGTCAGTCTTTGTCTGTCCCCCCATTTCCTAGGGCTTTCAGCAAATTCTAGCCCATTACTGGGTTGAGTTGGGAAAGCCGAATAGATTTTTGTTATTTTTTCAGAGAAGAAATCTGCGATCCTATCGCAGGTTTCAGGCGAGCAGTCAGCTGGGGTAGTTGCAGGTTTTCCGCTAGAAAGAGTTTTATAAATCAGAAAGAGCTCCTTCATTGAATTGCCAGCTTCGCTGATTCTCGCTGTGTAATAGGTTGATTTTGACTTTCTGATTAGTCCATGGTAGAGGCGCCTCACACTCAGGTAGGTGTCTCTGGTTTCTTTGGAGGGTGCCCCCCGCCAGAGTCTTTCTGCTCTTTTCACTGCGTTTTTTTTGACTCGCAGTTCGTCATTGAACCAGGGGGCTGTTTTTTGAACCCGGCTACCTGGCTTGGATTTTGAGAGGGGCGCGGTGGAGTCAAGAGCCTCATTAATGCGTTTGCAAAGATTGGTATTAGCCGTGTCGGCATCATTCCCTCCGGGGTTTCCCCCTTTAGTTAGTGCCTCGCAGAATTTGGATTGGGAGAAGGTGGCCCATCTTCGCCTAAGGTGGTAGCGTGTCACTGGTGGTGGAGTTTTTCCTCCAGAGATGTGTATTGAGAAGGGTACTAAGTGGTGGTCAGACCAAGGGATCGGGAGAGGGGTTGAAGCTTCTATTTCATTCCAATTAGCAAATATAGGATCGAGCAGCTGTCCTAGTTGGTGGGTAGGGCCCTTAACAATTTGGCTCAGTTGAAGGGCTCCTAATGCCTGACAGAAGTTCTTGCTGATGTTATCAGAGGGATCATTGAGATGTAGGTTGAGGTCTCCAAGAACCAGAAATTTTTCTTTACATAGTGCCGTCTCTATGATACCCTCGACCAGGCTCTCTTCAAACCTGGCCAGAGGTCCCGGGGGTCGGTAAATTAGCACGCCTTTCAGTGTGCAGCCATTATTCACTTTGATGGTGAACCTCCCTGCTTCACTATCAAGGATGGGGGAGTGATCTAGTTGACAACATAGATTTTCTTGGACAATGATTGCGACTCCGCCTCCTCTCCCTTTGGGTCTATCCTGTCTGTGAATAGTATAACCCTCTGGGAGTGCCTCAAGGGCGTCAGGAGTGGACCCCTCGTCAAGCCAAGTCTCCGTTAGAAACATAAGGTCCCACCGTTTCTCTGTGAGTAGATCATAAAGATCTAACTTATGTTTCCGTAGCGAGCGCACGTTTAGTAGTCCGCAGTGTAAACTATAGCCTGTGGTGTTTGTGTTCGCCTCAGGATCAGGGTCATAGGAGAAGTGACATTTTTCGCAACCTGTGTTGTCCTCCACTCGTAAGGTATGTGTGCAGGCTATAGCAGTATTGTGGCGGAGTTTAGTCAGTTCTTGTTTGCTCCAACGGATGTGAGCCTCCTGAGGAGCATGGGGTATGGCCCTGGACCGCGTACGATCGCGGACGGGCGCAGACGGGCTTGCCTTAGGCGCGCCTTCGGTGCGCAAACGGCGCTCCCGCTGCGCTCGTCCGCTGCGCTTCCGGGGGAAGCACATTTAATATGGTATGACGGGGCGTGGCCTAAGGGCGGTGGGCGTGGCCCCAGTGCTTCCACTGAGTGGCGTCAGCCGTAGGGCGTTTCCCCTGTCAGCGCTAAGATCGGCTGTGCTGGGGATGCAATGGGCGAGTTGCAAGTAAGGTGTTGATTCTTTGCTAAAAACACAGTATCACACAAGGTTTAAAACGATTAAAAACAACAGAGCAGTCTTTAGCGAGATTCTCCCGGCTACAGCCTCAGGAGCTTACCAGTTCTGTGGTCGCGCTAGTGATTCAGCGCGTCTAAGTAATGCGTGAGGGGGGCGTGGCCTAAGGGCGGTGGGCGTGGCCCCAGTGCTTCCACTGAGTGGCGTCAGCCGTAGGGCGTTTCCCCTGTCAGCGCTAAGATCGGCTGTGCTGGGGATGCAATGGGCGAGTTGCAAGTAAGGTGTTGATTCTTTGCTAAAAACACAGTATCACACAAGGTTTAAAACGATTAAAAACAACAAAGCAGTCTTTAGCGAGATTCTCCCGGCTACAGCCTCAGGAGCTTACCAGTTCTGTGGTCGCGCTAGTGATTCAGCGCGTCTAAGTACTGCGTGAGGGGGCGTGGCCTAAGGGCGGTGGGCGTGGCCTCAGTGCTTCCACTGAGTGGCGTCAGCCGTAGGGCGTTTCCCCTGTCAGCGCTAAGATCGGCTGTGCTGGGGATACAATGGGCGAGTTGCAAGTAAGGTGTTGATTCTTTGCTAAAAGCACAGTATCACACAAGGTTTAAAACGATTAAAAACAACAGAGCAGTCTTTAGCGAGATTCTCCCGGCTACAGCCTCAGGAGCTTACCAGTTCTGTGGTCGCGCTAGTGATTCAGCGCGTCTAAGTACTGCGTGAGGGGGGCGTGGCCTAAGGGCAGTGGGCGTGGCCCCAGTGCTTCCACTGAGTGGCGTCAGCCGTAGGGCGTTTCCCCTGTCAGCGCTAAGATCGGCTGTGCTGGGGATGCAATGGGCGAGTTGCAAGTAAGGTGTTGATTCTTTGCTAAAAACACAGTATCACACAAGGTTTAAAACGATTAAAAACAACAGAGCAGTCTTTAGCGAGATTCTCCCGGCTACAGCCTCAGGAGCTTACCAGTTCTGTGGTCGCGCTAGTGATTCAGAGCGTCTAAGTACTGCGTGAGGGGGGCGTGGCCTAAGGGCGGTGGGCGTGGCCCCAGTGCTTCCACTGAGTGGCGTCAGCCGTAGGGCGTTTCCCCTGTCAGCGCTAAGATCGGCTGTGCTGGGGATGCAATGGGCGAGTTGCAAGTAAGGTGTTGATTCTTTGCTAAAAACACAGTATCACACAAGGTTTAAAACGATTAAAAACAACAAAGCAGTCTTTAGCGAGATTCTCCCGGCTACAGCCTCAGGAGCTTACCAGTTCTGTGGTCGCGCTAGTGATTCAGCGCGTCTAAGTACTGCGTGAGGGGGGCGTGGCCTAAGGGCGGTGGGCGTGGCCTCAGTGCTTCCACTGAGTGGCGTCCGCCGTAGGGCGTTTCCCCTGTCAGCGCTAAGATCGGCTGTGCTGGGGATACAATGGGCGAGTTGCAAGTAAGGTGTTGATTTTTTGCTAAAAGCACAGTATCACACAAGGTTTAAAACGATTAAAAACAACAGAGCAGTCTTTAGCGAGATTCTCCCGGCTACAGCCTCAGGAGCTTACCAGTTCTGTGGTCGCGCTAGTGATTCAGCGCGTCAAGTACTGCGTGAGGGGGGCGTGGCCTAAGGGCGGTGGGCGTGGCCCCAGTGCTTCCACTGAGTGGCGTCAGCCGTAGGGCGTTTCCCCTGTCAGCGCTAAGATCGGCTGTGCTGGGGATGCAATGGGCGAGTTGCAAGTAAGGTGTTGATTCTTTGCTAAAAGCACAGTATCACACAAGGTTTAAAACGATTAAAAACAACAGAGCAGTCTTTAGCGAGATTCTCCCGGCTACAGCCTCAGGAGCTTACCAGTTCTGTGTCTATATGTGATATAACCAATGGCATTGAGCTAAATATTATCACAGCTTACATACACTGCCCACAGGAACCGTTGTTCTCTGTTATATAATAGATACCCTGCTTCCATGGGAGTAGAGTGACCCTTGTTTTCCTATACATAACAATGCTGATGACAACAGGGGAAGTAATCTGGACGCTAAAATTTTACTTAGGATTTTATATTACATATTGAGTATCGATAACGGTCGGTACAACGCCAAGTCAGTGGGGTCCTTATCTGGTTTCAATAGGGATTTAACTATTGCCTCCTTAGTAGTGGGGGGCAGCATACCTTCCTCAAGTGAGGTGACATATAATTGTAACAGCTTTGGGGCCAACGCGTCCACATATGTGAAATAAAATTCCACAGGCAGGCCATCTGAACCTGGGGTCGTATTGCGAGCCAGAGCTTTTATTGCAACACAGATCTCTGCTATGGTAATCGGTGCTGCCAACAGCTCAGCAGATGCGTCCATTACCTTGGGATGGTCTATGTCCGCAAGGAATTCCACCATCCAT
The DNA here is from genome assembly GCF_964261635.1 of Lissotriton helveticus. Classification (NCBI taxonomy): domain Eukaryota; kingdom Metazoa; phylum Chordata; class Amphibia; order Caudata; family Salamandridae; genus Lissotriton; species Lissotriton helveticus. The sequence goes on from NC_136057.1 coordinate 827,093,483, forward strand.
TCCGACCTCTCTGATGGGCGTGCCATATAAAGATTAGTATAATGTTCTTGGAAAGTCTTATTTATTTCGCTCTGGGAAGTTACTAACATGTGGTGTGTATTATAGATCGCCAAGGTGGGAGTGGGAGTTAATGGGGGAGCAATCAGTCGCTCCAGCAGCGTGCCAGCCCTATCCGCTTTGGCGTGTGTACGCAGCGTGTATGCATGGAGATACACTGTCCGAAGCCGCTCTAGTAGCTCAGCGTGCATAACCCTAGCCTCCTGCAACTGCTCTGCTCCCATTACATGTTCCTGAGCCATCACTTCTAGGTCATGTCCCGTTGCCTAAATTAATACATACGGATCAGTGTGTTTTTTTCCCAAGTGTAGTACTTGTCTCAATATTCGTTGGTTTGCACGCCCTGATGCATGCAGTGAAGGGGTCCTTGCCATTGGTTGGATGCTTGTCCCTAGATATACAGCAAGCGTACGATATGTTAAGCTGGTCATACATGCTTGCAGTATTAGTAAAGTTTGGTATACCCCCTGAACATTGCAAATGGATTCAATTACTCTATACTAACCCACCGCCTGCGCCAAGTCAGGAATGATCATATCACCTGCGTATTGTATTTATAGGGGGACTCGCCATGGTTGCCCCCTGTCACCCCTTTTGTTTGTGTTGGCGTTGGAGCCAATGGCCCAGCGACTGCGATGCGCTATGGCCCCAAATGTCATACCATTACAGACAGTAATACACTCAGTCTCGCTTTACACGAACGATATACTGTTATTTTTTAAAGACCTTGGCATGGATATGCAGCTCATAGCCACTGTGTTCTCACAGTTCGGAGACATCTCTGGTCTGCATCTTAATGCCACGAAGTCAGTGGCATACTTCTTGTCCGACGCATACGAGGGAACCCACTTGAGTTTGGTCCATTGCAGTTCCAAATAGAACCTACAACGTTCAAATATCTTGGGATACAAATTTATAGGTCCTCTGCTGACACTATTGATGGGAATGTGGTACGGACTATAAACTCACTCCGCTCACAAGTGTCCTTTTGGACCACCCTGCAGTTGTCAATGGCGGGCCATCTTGCAGTGTCCAAATGCTCATGCGACTCTTATACCATTTTGTGAATATCTCTGTAGTCCTACTGGCCTGGATTTCTGGTACACTAAATACTTTTCTAACATCCTTGTTATGGGGAAAGGGGAGACATAGGCTAGCGCTATCCAAGATGCAGCTGCCGAGCACTGCAGGCGGCATGGGGGTACTGATTTTAAAACATATTGTTGGGCAGCTGCAGTGGCTGGCATATTGGTTGGCGGGACATATCTTGTTTGAAATAGGTTATACCACTGTACATTTGCAGCGAGGGAATTTGCAGGTGCTGCTGTGTCCCAGGACCGACAAGATGCGAGACCCTCCCTTTCTGTTGTATATTGCTTTACACTACTGGAAGCAAGCACAGAATTATGCCAAAGTCCTGAATCCATATGCACCCAACATCCCCCATTGTGGGTTGCCTACCCGCCGTGGTGTTTTGTCTACTGTTCAGGTGCGGGACTGGATACAGGCGGGCACGTCCACAGTTGGGGATTGCTTCCTAGATGGTACTTGGATGCCACATGGGGAATTTGTCAGCACTAATGTGGTGCCAGAGACTCTGTTCCTCACCCATGCATTGGTCGTGCATTATGTAGGAAGGTACTGGTTAGTGGCACAAAAAGAACCCCCTACATTTCAATTACTGCAGTCTCTCCACATCATGGGCCATAGGTGCCACCTGGTAGGCTGGTTGCACCGTGGGCTGCGTGAACACCTGCATATACCACTATTGCCTCTCAGAAGTGGGAACTAGCACTGGCGAGAGAGTTAGAAGATGGGGAATGGAACGCTGCCTTAGAGCATCCCCGACGGGTGTCCCGTAATTTTCGGCTGAAGACAATACAGTTACTAATACTACACAGGGCCTACCGTACACCGCAGGCTATTCACAAAATGCATCCCTTGGCCACTGCACAATGTCCCAGATGCACCCATCAACCTGCTGATTTCACTCATATGTAATGGTCATGCTCTACCCTAGAGAGGTTTTGGTCGGAGGTTACCCAAGGATTCGCTTCACTCACTGCATGTGCCCCTAGTGACACCATGGAGGTATGCCTGTTAGTTCTCCTTCCACTCCCGAAGAAGGTGAAACAACTACGTCGCTTTACAGGGTTAGCTCTGATGCTTGCAAAACGATAAACAACACAGCATTTGAAATCTCGTGCAGCGCCAAAAGAGGGCAAATGGAGGGCGAAGGTCTTTAGATGGGTAGTGGCAGAAGGGGAGACACTCCAACACGAGGAATACAGGGGATTGAGGAGAAGACCAATTTCCCAGGAATGGGCTCAAGTAATAGAGCAGTTTAAAGCGGAAACAGATGAAGATGCAGTAGAGGCACTGGACCCTCTGATAGCTTAGATACAACTACCGGATCCCTGCCTCGAAGGCAAATTGGACAGGGAGGGTCCACCCTCTTCTCCCCCCCCTTTTGTTCTTCTCCCTCCCCCCCCCCGCCCGGGAGCACATTGGCTTAACATTAACATGATTGGCCCTCCGGAGCCTGTCCCGGCGGAGACGATTGAGATAAAGTGGCTAAGTTGATAGTTAACAGTTAGTAGGGAGGGAAAAGTTGCGGGTGGGATGCCGAGGGTGGGTGTTGAATAACGAAACTGATGATGTATGAAGTTATAAGATAGATTGTTCTAAACAACTTCCTGTGGTTAAGAATGGTGTTCTGGAATACTAGCTTACATACCAAGTGAATGTAATCAATATTGCATTGTCATGAAGAAGCCTGACAACATAAGCAAAAAATCTGAACGCTTAAAAGTACCTAAAATGAAGCACTATACTGTAATCTGATATGTGGCTTTGATCTCTAATAAAATTGTGTTTTAAAAAAAACCTATGCAGAAGACACACAAATACTCCCTCAACTGGAATGCCGCTAAGACATTGGAAACTTGCCAATGTTCAGTTGTCTCAGAGCTGTGGCTCAATGGATGACATGCAGCCATCTCAAATTGAATGCTTCCAAAACGGAAATAATTTTGGGTGGCGATTGGAAACATTATGACCTGCTTGCCGTGTGGCCTGATGACCTGGCAACACTGCCTAAAGTATCGAAGGAAGTAAGAAACCACAGAATCACCATGGACTCCAAGCTATCAATGGATGCCCAAGTGGAAAAACTAGCAAGATCAAGCTTTGTTACTATAAAAACTCTGCGACGAACTTCCTCCAATTGGGATTTCCACACAAGGTCCAACGTACCTTCTCCCTTGTTCTGTCCAAACTTGATTACACCAGTAGCCTCTACCGTGGATAACCTTTAAGACCATGAAAAGACTTCAACCGATTCAGAACTCAGCTGCTAGACCACTTTTACATATAAAACCGCTAGGCCACATCTCCCCTGCCTTGAAAGCCCTGCATTGAAGATCCACGTTCAAGCTGCTTTGTATCACCCACAAAGCGATACATGGAACAGGACCGCTCTTCATCAGGATTAAAATCACCAAGCAAACACATTCAACAAAGTAACCTACGCTCTAGAGTGGCACCTTGCCTCAAAATCCGAATGTGCAAGAAAAAACCATAGGTGGCACATCCTTCTCTGTTCAAGCAGCCAAACTATGGAACTCTTTACCACCCCCAACATAAGATCCACGGATAACCACCTTATCTTCAGAAAACCCCACAAGAATTGGCTGTTCCCCACATAACCACCATACGCAAACAGAAATATACATCATATCCCTCTGTATATAAGCATTTATTTGTACTAAAGATATGTACATGTATATGTGTATTGCTTTGTATAAATATGTTTGATAATTATGTTTTTAAAAATATAGATATTCATTATTTCTGCTTAACAAATGCACATAGTACTGATAGTTGCATTATTCTATGTTTTTAACATGGATATAAGTGACTGCATAAATAAGTAAATCTTTTATCATGACTATTTATCTACAATTGCTTCACTTACAAAAAAATAAATGTAATTTAAAGTATAACAACACTTGAAAGCCAGAGTTTATTTTAATGCATCATTAATCTATATGTACTACCTTCCTTTATGCATCTATTTACCTTCCATGTACTTAATGATCTATATATTTATTACTTTTCTCCTAATTCAGCATATCAAAAGCATTACCCTATTTCTCACCCTTTACTGCTCTCAATATATCATCGACCTCAACTCTCTGACTCATCTCAAACCTCTTCTACTACTCTTTCCAAGGCACTACCCTATTTCTCACCCTATACCTCTATCAATATATCCTCTATCTCTACTCGTTCATTCATCCCAAACCCCATACCACTACTATAATCCCCGAAATAACCATTTCTAGACTCTTCCCTACTCTACCCTACCTTGCATCATCCCATACCTCTTTTACCATTCCGATCTCCTAAAACAAGCCTTTCTAAACCCTTCCCTCTGACTCTTCCCCCTTCACCTCCCTTGTACACATCCCAAGCCTCCTCCTAAGGCTATGAGCCCCAAAACAAAACAAAACAAAACAAACAATGTTTAACTTTTTCCCTCTTCTAATCCTCCACTATCCTTTTCAATCCAAATAACAGACTAACATGTCCACCACTCAAATTAATTTCATATGTCACTATATTAATTCACTACTAATCTTTTATGGGTTCCGGAGTAGTGTGCTACTTGCCAAAAAATCAATCAATCAATCAATCAAGGACATTTATAGAGCGCACTACTTACCCGGAGGGTCTCAAGGCGCTTGGGGGGGGGGGGGGTGCTGCTACTGCTCGAACAGCCAGGTCTTGAGCTTCTTCCTGAAGGTCTAGGAGGATGAGGGCCGCTGTTTCTCCGTTGTCCATCAGGGCTCGGATGTCATCGGTGGCAGCGATGAGGGCGGTCTCGGTGCTGTGGTTGGCTCGGAAGCCAGACTGTGAGGGGTCGAGGGATCCATTCGTCTCGAGGAAGGCGGCCAGCTGTTTGTTTACGGTCTTCTCGATGACTTTGGCTGGAAACGGGAGGAGCGAGATGGGGCGGTAGTGCTTCAACACCTCTTCAGCGGTAGCAAGTGCTATATAAATACAAACCTTTTTCCCCCTTCTATTCCTCCACTATCCTTCTCAATCCAAATAACTGATTAGCATATCCACCGCTCAAATTACTTTCATATTTCACTATACTAATTCACCACTAATAGTTTATGGTTTCCAAGAGTTTTACGCGCCAAAAAAGCGCTTAAACACCCCGTCAGGGGTAGCAAGTGCTATATTAATGCAAAATGTTTTCCCTCTTCTATCCCTACACTATCCTTCTCAATTCAAATAACTGACTAACATATCCATCACTCAAATTACTTTCATATTTCACTATACTTTTCACCACTAAACCTTTGTGGGTTATGGAGTAGAGTGCTACTCACTAAAAAAGCACTTTGACGCCTCGTCTGGGGTAGTAACTGCTATATAAATGCAATTACAATACGATATATAAAAGCTGGGATTACTCCAAAAAGAGTTTGAAAAGATGTTACGAGACTGGAGCCCACAAGTTTAAAAAAGTGTGCCAGGCCTGTGGTATCAGAGGCATTAAATATTTGATATATAAATTCCCTGAAATTTATGGAGAGATTTGTGTTTAGCAATGACGGTATTTCACTAGACGTTCTCGCCACCTGCAATTCAAAGGTCTCACGTGCTGAAATAAGATCCTCTTCTTGTTGAAACAATAACGCTTTGAGTCGGCTGAGCTTACAAAAATCTGATTTCAGAGTTGGAATGGAAGGCCACAACGAACGATCTGCACTCCCAGGTAGAGGGGGAAACAGGACGTTGTTGCAACAAATAACTAACTGGCAAACAAACACCACATATGGGATTCCTGCCCACAGACCGCAACAGTCCTGAAAGTTAAGGATGAGATAACTGCCATTCGAAAGCAGTGTGAGAGTGGGACTAATTGCAGGAATAGGAGTTACTTTCAAATAAAAAGCTAATTTTGGGGCAGAAACATTACAAGCGCCGTGAATTTTTACTTGTTGACACACAAGGAAATGACCAGCAGTGTAGTCTTCTCCTGTAAGAAGAACTTCTCTTTCAGCTCATTGACAGCAATATGTAAAAGGCAGGGACCATACCTCATAAATGTAACTACTCCCAAAGAGTTCATATCTACCTACTGAGAAGTGTTTCATGCAGGCAGTGAATTGGAACATCAAGATGGGCACAAGATAACTCTGTGAATTAATCAAACAGCAGAATGAGACTCCGCTACAGTGAAGGGAAGTTGTTCAAGTTTCTCTTTATGTAGCATGGTATAAGTAGCATCTTTCATAGCCATTGTTTGTTGTTTGCATGTCAGATTAAGCTGTAGGAACAATGAGCTACAATGTAGGTAATGCCAAGGAACGTGCCCATTTGTAAGTATTTGCAATGTCCATCCACATTGCATGACTCATCTTAGTTGATTCTGACCTTGATACAAGGTAGACACTTCATTTTGTACAATATCAATTACAGAGGACATAATATTATCTAAAATATAAACACTAGATGACAACGTATTTATACTGTTGTTGACAACAGCAAGCACTTTATCTAAATTATCCTGATCAAATTGACGTAAGCATAAAGCAGCCTCCATTTGTGATCATTTCCAAAATTCATTATACACAGCATAAACAAATCATTTCAAATGTAGGGATTTTTGGACCCTAAAGGAAATCAGGAAAGTTTATGTCTGCCGATAGGAGAGAAAGATGTTGTTTCACGGCAAACAATGTGGAGTGTTCTAATCATTGTTGACATAATTTACCTACGAATAAGTAGTAACAGTATAGTAATGTGGTGTTTGTGGATCGGGTCTATTTAACTTGAACCCAGAGGTGGTATTAACGAAACGAGAATGGCAAACATTTGTGTCTGTTGGCCATTATGCCCACCCAGTTGGAATTATCATAGAAGTATTAAATGTACCATTTCTTATCATACTATTTTGTTGATCTTCAGTATAATCCGTATAAGACTGCCAATTGTCAACAAGGGCTAAAGATGGAATAGTGGGAGTATGCAATTCCTTCATCTCTGCTAACCCCAGACAAGTAATCTGCTGGACTGTGTCATTTAAAAAATGATTTTCAAAGGAATCACATATGTACAGAACAGAGATTTTGTGCCTTGAACTTGCCAGGACTTAGCTCCAAATATCAATTTCAAGTCAATATTGTCCTCCCAGTATTCATATCTTTTCAAGGGCAAGATTATTGATAAATAGGGATGCATAGATCAATTTGGTCTGCGTGAGCATATACTTTTTCAAAAGTGTGGGGACTAATTAAAAATAATATGATCCAGGATCTAAAAACTCATAACCAGTGAAATAAATGTACTTCATCTTTTGTATATTGAAACTACCCTGAGATGGAGTTGGGCAACGTTCCCATTGAGCATAATTAAATTGAGGACGCTATCCATTAGCTCCATGTAAAAAATGGTGTCCATACTGCTGAAAACCGAATAAATCGGTATAGTTGGCAGAATTTATGAATAAATCTTCAATGTCATAGACAGTGTAATATTATAATTCGGAAAACAGAATTCACAGCATCGACATCCCAATCATCTTATTGCAACCCAGGTATTATCACGTCACCCATAGAAACACAGAATACATAGGGTAACTTTAGGGTCTCTGTAGGACTGAATACATCGAATGGTACTTTATACCATACAATTCCATCAGTGACTGGGACCGTTAAAATTTTAACAAGGGACTGGTCTCCTTTCATATTTTGCAAGGATGAATGTGGGGTCAACACACCGTCGACCAGCTCTGCAGCAGAACGTTCTGGGAGGTAGTGGCCATTGATCAAAAGGAAGAAAACAATCACAAATTCAATCCATATGAACAAGAGTGCCATGGAAAACACGATCGAGACATACGTCCAAGGTAGCACTAGGTAAGTGTGTTTTAGCCAGGCGATGAAAATACAAATCTGCTCAGGTGTTGGGGATAATACAGAAGACAATAAAGAACTATCCGAAGATAAGTTGTCTTGATTGATATAGTAGATATAGTAACCAGAGGAACTCAGCTGGAATAACAGAGGTTGGGATTATGGATGTAAACCTGAGGCTAGCACTCCCAAAGGGGCCTCAGGGTGTGGATCAGAATAAATTATTTCCATTGTGGAGTATGAAGAAGGAATAAAAAAGGCACTAAGTCAACTGAAGACTCAACATCCCCCTCCTGCAGCCGGGGAGAATCAGAAGCAACAGAGCTCACAGGCTGTAAAAGAATATCCCATCCTTGGACACCCCGAGGCACACTACTGAGTATTGAGCAAATAGTGTAACTTGACATTTTCAACTGAAACAAAGCGATTCTCATTGTATCCAAGTAGTGGAGGTAACATTATAGTTTGGGTACCCTGAAGACCAAGCACTGAAACAGGAGCACAGTAGGAGGGACCAAGTTCTTGATCACCACCTTTTCACGAACCAGATCTCTAACTTTAGGAAGCCAGCCAGAAAAAGGAATCAGAGTCACTGCATCAGATCGCTGCGTCGAAGGCAAATGGGTTTTAGCCAGAGTGTCTTGATAAGTTTGTAGATACTGTACTACAGCACAGTGGTTTTCTATGTCAAAGGCTTCAGCAGACGCCACAACATCTAGGTCTGGAACAAACATCTTGATGCCAAAGATCATTTTGTACTGTGTCCGCCCACCCAGAGATCATCTTTAGAGATTATTAAGAGAACGTTGAACCCCATAAAGGTAAGTTAACCAGCCATGCCCTATACATAATACCCTTGCTATTAAGGATTGCTTTAAGGCACGGTTCATCCACTCTACAACAGAATTGCTCCCGGGCCTATACGAAGATGAGAAATGCACCTGCTCAGCCAATGATGTCATCAAATCACGGTACGCATTAGAGATGAGAGCTAGACCTTGGTCTGAATGGAAAGTGCCACAGGCATAAGTTCCGACAAAGACATGTAAATCCTTTATAACAGTTTGAGTGTCAGCCAAGCGCTGTGGCAAGACCCGGAGGAACCTAGTGCAAGAATCCACTGCAATCAAAATTTATTTGAAAGCATTATCGGACATTAGAGGACCGCATGTTTAAGATAAATGCATCCAAAGGGAGGATTAGAAATGAAAAGATGTGTCTGAGGAGGTCCCTACACAGTAGAAATCTTAATTTGTTAGCAAACATCACAACAAAGGACATAAAGGCGAGTCTGCTGATATAAACCACTCCACCAATAGCGTTACTTAAAAGAGAAACAGCGGCGGCTACTCCTGCATGTGCTGAAGCAATACCTTCATGAGCAGCCACCATCAAAGAATGTCTGCGGTCAAGGTTGGGAATCAAATGATCACCAACCCCAGGAATGTACACAAAAAAGTACTTTGTCAGTAGTTAACTAATAAGTAAAACAAGAAGGGTACCCTTGAGGGAAGGGAGTACCATTCTGAGTAGTGGCAATAGCCTCTAAAATGTCATCGACAATTTTAGTCATAGAGTGTGTAACTGCGGCTACTTTAGCTGTGGCTACTGCAGATTTAGCTGCTTCATCAGCCATCGAATTTCCAACAGCATGAGCTCCTGCACGTTGATGTCTCAACGTATGAACAACACGTGTAAGTGGCAGGCATTCTTTAAGAGCGCCCACTCAAACCCAAATAATTTTAGGCTTTATCATGCTACCTTTAAATTTAAAATCCCGAAAATCGTTTTATTTCTCAAAAAAAACGAACTGTCATTGAACGATTGTGCACAATAAGGATGGACAATACAGGATCAGCATATTTGAGAGCCAAAAGGAGAGCCCTCAATTTTGCCAGCTGGGCCATGCAGTCCCCAAGGGACAGGATATGAACCAAAGTAGAGTAAAAAACTCTGTCTTCCATTGTACCCATGACAATTGTGCAAGCTGTGAGGAGGGGGGTGTGGAAAGTTGCTGCAAGCTGTTTGTTATTGAAATTAGCATTGAGGCTGCTTAAATTGCACATTGCACATTGTTTATAAAATTGTAATTTGCACAGTGTTTTTAAGCTTTTATGACAATTTTAGAAAACCTCTTTAAGTAGATGCTACTGACCCTGCGGTGCTCGTCTGTAAGAGTGGGCCCGCCACCATTGGGGTCAGCGTTCTATTTTCTGGAGATAGACTATAAAAACGCACGCTGGCACGACCACGCAGCGTGTGAGGAGGGGGGTGTGGAAAGTTGCTGCGAGATGTTTGTTATTGAAATTAGCATCGAGGCTGCTTAAATCGCACATTGCACATTGCTTATAAAATTGTAATTTGCACATTGTTTTTAAGATTTTATGACGATTTTAGAAATCCTCTTTAAGTAGCTGCTACTGACCCTGCGGTGCTCGTCTGTAAGAGCGGGCCCACCACGATCGGGGTCAGCGTTCTAGTTTCTGAAGATAGACTATAAAAACGCCACAGTGGCGATGGCGCGCCAAAGGCAAGCCCGTCTGCGCCGTCCGCGCCCGGAATGCGACCACCGCCAGAATCCCTGCCCATTTCTGTAGAGAAACTTATACATGAGATGAAATGATTGTGGTGAGTGCCAAAAACCCTCATTACTATTAGATCATTCTAACGTTGGTCCTAAACTTTGCTCCCTTTGTGGATTAGCAACAACATATTCGCCGGTGAAATATATAGATCTTTATCAAGATTAAAAAAAGACTATTCCTTTCACCAATCAGGCAAAAAATGCCTTTCACCACACTAAGAGGCTATATATGGAAAAATCAACTTATATCACCCCTTGTAAAACACCAAATGTGATAAGCTACATCTTGCTAAATACTAGATCTATGCTAAAACATAAATATGAACTAGAATACTTAATATCCGCTACCAGCCCAGACTTGCTGTTCCTCACTGAAACTTGGGCATCTTCTTCCTCTGAACCAGACTGGAACATTGCAGTCCCAGCTGGTTATCTGGTGGTACAAGTAGAAAGGGAAGGAGCAATAGGAGGTGGCATTGCACTGATATAACGTTCAGATTTTAAGGTGAGTTTCAGATCGGAACCTACATTGGAGGCAGAGGCCATGTCTGTCAGTGTAAAACGTAATAATCATGAACTCCTACCTGGTTTATTGAAATATAGGCCACCAGGGACGAGAGCCCCATTTATCAGATCATTGCAAATCTTCCTGGAATCCTGCCTTAACACCACCACTTATACAGTTTTAGGGGATTTTAACTTCCACTTAGAAGAAAATAATAACTCAGACTCCTCTTGTCTAATTGATAATATGGCGGGCTGTGGGATGAACCAGATTGTATCCGAGCCTACCCGCCAAGCGGGACATACGCTGGATGGAATTTTTACTAGCAATGATCTTATTGAAGTGGACAATGTGCAGCCTGTACCTTGGTCAGATGAAGCTGCAATCTTCTTCAATGTAAAAACAACTTTACCTACTAGAGGCTGCAGGAACCGTTCTCCATTAGTTAAAGCCCAGCCATAGAAATGTATAGAAAGAGATGATCTCAGCACAGTCCTGGCAAACAAACCCCCCTTCCCACGGTGGATAGCAATGGAGGGGATAATATTTTCGACTAATGGATCAGCCACGCTGTAAATGAGCTGGCCCAGAAGAAATCAAGCAACCTAAGAGGAGACTAGCCACATCTCCATGGTATTCAGCAGAGCTCAGGCTAGTTAAAATAAAATGTCGATGCCAGGAGCGGGACCGGAGATTGGACTACAGCATAGAGCATAGGAAGGAATATAACAGAACTCTGGAGGAGTATAAATCCGCAATAAAACAGGCCAAGGCGGCGTATTTTACTAATAAATTTCAAGACTCTACCAATTCCCCCAAGGAACTTTTTAAAACTGTATCTATTTTAACTAAGTGCCCGCGTGATACGACGTTTGCTCCGGATCAAAACTTTCTTGACAAACTGGCCCTGTTTTTCAGGAAAAGGTCCAAATAGTTTATAATGAACTTGAGAACCTATCAGTAAATACTGGAAAGGTCAACAGAGAGCCAAATGAGACTCCTCTAACTCTGAATAGCTTGTCCCGGTTTTCTATGCTAAATGGAAAATAGGTTGCTAACCTGTTAAGACAAATTAAGTCTGGCTCCCCCTTTGATCCATGTCCCCCTTACATATTACACCCGTTTCCAGAACAGATAAGTGCTTTCCTGACCCCTCTCTTTTATGAGAGCATAAGATCCGGAGTCTTCCCACAGAGATGGAAAAGACGTGTATAAGACCTGTTTTGAAGAAAGACTCACTGGGCCCTCAGGATACTAAGCATTATCGTCCTATATCTTGTCTCCCATTGCCTGAAAAAAATATTAGAGAAAGCTATGATTCAGGAGCTGATGTAGTACGTGGATTCTAACAATATCCTAGACTCCTCTCAGCATGGTTTAAGGTCACGACGCTCTACAGAATCGTCTCTGATAATGGCAACTGAGGAGATCCGTAAGGTCATGGACGAAGGTGGTAGAGCTGTTTTAATCCTACTCGATTTAACGGGCGCTTTTGACACCGTAAATCGTAGGGTTATATTGCAGCGGCTTAGAGCCGTGGGTGTCAAGGATACAGCCTTAACATTGCTCATGTCTTTCCTGGACTCCAGGGTACAACAAATGTACTGGGATGGAATTCAGTCCGGAGAATTCTTTTTCCCATGCAGAGTACCTCTAGGATCAGCTTTATCCCCCACATGTTTTTTATTTGTATGTGATCCCACTGGCCAAATTGATAAAAGATCAAGGTTTAACACTAGTGTCGTATGCAGATGACACTCTGTTAGTGGTGTCACTTACACAGAGTGTCGAAGCTACAGCAGAACGGTTCCGAAATTGCCTCACAAGTGTAATGGGCTGGATGAATACAAACTTCCTAAAGCTCAATACAGAGAAAACTGAGGGAGTAGAATTTGGCCAAAAACCCTCAATCTGGAATCACCTATGGTGGCCCCCAGAAGCTGGCACCTGTCCCATCCCTGTGCCAAAGGCAAAGAATTTAGGTTTTCTGATTGACAAGGACTTAACACTTACCTCACAAACTCATCAAGTTACCTCGGCTTGCTTTTTTATGATTTAAAGTTCTGCGAAAAATACTGCAGTTTATACCTTTCTCTTTAATAAAAACGGTAGTAGGAGCCTTTGTTTTATCGCGAATCGACTACTGCAATGCGCTGTATGTTGGAGCTGGGGAAAGACAGCTTTCCAAACTTCAGTCTTTGCAGAACGCTGCCATAAGAATACTGTTAGATCTTCCTAAACATCACCCGATGTCGAGTGGAATAAGAAAGCCACACTGGCTCCCAGTCCGCCGACGGGTGGACTTTAAGGCCTTATGCCTAGTCCACAAAGTTGCATACAGAGGAGGTGCAGTGGATATCAAATATCTTTTTCCATGGTATGTACCGACCCGTGCATTAAGGTCTGGCAGTCTGGGGCTGGTCTGCCTCTCTAAGATAAGAGGAGCCCGATTGGGAGGCAAGGGTTTTTCATTTCAAGCAGCAAAGCTATGGAACTCCCTCCCTACAAAGCTACGCCTGCAAGCGAACAAGATCTTGTTCAGAAAGGCATTAAAAACATGGCTTTTCATAAAATCCTAGTTCAGGAGCAGCCACTCCTTATCCTCGTTCAGCGCCAAGACGCCTCAGCAATAGTGCGTGTAATAAATAATTCAGTCAGTCATAAGTCTGGTTAGAACCAATGGCCGGTTGGGCCGAACCTTTTGTGTAAATTATACATTTGTACTAATCAAGAGGAAGAACTAAAGAAGGTCAAGGGTCAACATGTTTATACTGAAGAAATTATTGTTTGCAAAGAAGGGTCAAAAACAAAACTAACATCAACCGACATCATAGACGTAGCACATTGAATTCAACGAGAATGCAGAGCTTTAGAATTTGGAACACTAGCTATTGTGACCGCTTCTAAGGCAGGCAAGGGCGAAATGACAAAAATGCTTTTACCTTGAGCAAGAGGGCATTCCTTTGTTCTACTATTCTTTCAGAATGGCCAACTGTACAGCCATCAGGATCTTTTTAGTAGAATTAAAATGCAATTATGGAGGAGTATACAGATGCGATTTATAAGCAATTGGGACTGCATCACCCTCAGTAAAAGTTCATAAGTGAAACAGACCGCACCAGGCAAAATCAACATAACCAAATTGGTAGTATTCAATCTGGTCTGCAAGTACTGTGCAGCAAGCAAGACAGACTTTAAAGCGCGCAACACAGCAGTGTATTCCGGAAGCCAGGAGGAATCAGAAAAGGATGGGTGCATCAAAGCATACAGAGGTTTGATATCAGGAAGGTATGTCCTGCAGAAATAAAAAAAAAAGCAGAGACTGCAAGTTTTTAAGGGTATATGGATGTTGCAATTGAGCACACTCCTCCAAAAAATGGGATGCTAAACCCCGACCCTCATTTGTTAATTCATAACCAAGAAAAAGAACAGCCAGAAACACAATATGAGATTTCATCAAATTGAATTTGTGGCTCAGAGCAGTGAATCACGTAGTGATGCGATCCATTTTCCCAAGATGAGGATACAATTCATCATTCATTAGGTACATGTCATCGACATAGAGAAAGCGCCAGGATCAATATCATGCAAAAGGGAAACAATACGTGCTGCAGATACCCTGGGGCTATTCTTATACCCCCTTGGGTAGTCTCACATATCGCCTCTGAGAATCAAGATCAGAGAACGAAGACAAATCTCAGCTCTCAGTAGCCAGGTTATGACTGAAAATTCCATTCGAAATATCTAGTGTAGTTTTGAACTTTTTATGCACGATATTTTTGATTAAAGATGTACTATGCATGTTTTGCACTGCAAAAGTACTGGTATGACTATTCAAATGTTTATAATCCATACCTATGCGATAGGAACAATTGGGTTTCAAAATCAGAAAGAGAGGATTATTGATTGCAGAGACACAGAGTTCAATGACACTCTGATACTCCAATTGGGAAAGAATCTTTTTAACCCCTTCGATGCTGATGACGGCCCCCAGCGGTCATGCATCATGGGGCTCGTGTGCTGATGACGGCTGGGGGCCGTCATGATCCCGCCCACTTCAAAAAACGCCGCACAGGCGCAGAATCGCGGCCGCGCCCAAGGGGTTAACAGACGCTTTAGCATCACATTTAATTGGATATTGAGGCTGTGGCTGAGAAGTAGAGCGTATAGGCACAACATGTAACAGATAATCCTTATCCCAACGAGCTTGGTTGTGGTATAAAACAGGGGCTAAGGCAAGAGCCCACTCCGAAGCTTAGGCATACTTAGTCTCATCAGGGACAAATTGCAAAAAGGAAGGCATAACCACATCCTCGTCTTGAGGACAAGCAAAAACAAATGGGGAGGACAAATTGTCCCAATAAATAGCATCTATGGGGTGTTTCATGTAATATTACCCTCAAGCTCAATGTCTATTTGGTAAAGTCTATCGGGAGGAGCTACGTGGGTGTCTGCGGTTTCAACAGTTGCCAAGGTGTCAGCTGCTTTCGCATCCAGAAACTGGCAAAGTGTCTGGCACACTACGGTAACTTCTGCTGTGCTGTCAAGGAGACTCACCACCCAACCTCTGTCCAGGAGGAGGGTTCTCACCGTCTGGGGCTTATTTCGCTGTCAAAGTTCCACTTTCTTCTTCTGGAATCGGGCTCTGTACTGAGGTGGTCCTCCCTTTTGACTTTCACGTCAAAAGGGCGCTCTGGGACCCGCTTGGGTTGCTTGGCGTCTTCCTCGGCCGTACTGTTGATCAGGCAATTCCTGAAAGGAACGAGGATCAGGAACCGGAAACCTCTCAGGAGTTTTAATTTCAGAGCGATCACATAAATCATATCTACGTTCAGAAGCGTCCGGTGGTGGTGTCCCAACACGAAACCTAGGCTTTTGTTGCTGCTTAGATTTGTCCCATGTCTTTTTAGGAAATCAAGGATGACCCTCGTTTTCAGGAGGTGGTTCACCCTGAGATTGAGTAGAAGGTCTAACGTCCCCAAGTTTTTGCGACCCAAGGATTTTAAAAAATCAGCAATATTAATCGGCAACTCACGTTCCCAGTCATGTCAGCCACCACCAAAAGGGGTTGACAAACCATCAAGGATGCTCCTTCACCTTTAATGTTAGAAATAATCATTTCGCAGACTACAAGAAAAATACCCATCAACTTCATACCTAAATCCAGGGCAGGACCTGCCCCATGTGCATTGTGTACTTGTTTGAGAACACTCAGAAAATGCTCATCTAGGGAGTGCCATAACAGAGTGTATATACTGAGGCAAACACCGTCCCCCAGGTTTTGCAGGTGACCAAAGGAGGAATTAGACACCAAGGCAAGCACATAGTAAGGATCCTGTGTTTCTCTACAGGACCCATAAGAGGGAAAACTACATCAAGTTGATACATTTTCTGAGCAATCCAAAATGGAAAATCCTTACGGTTCTGAGGACATTTGCCAATTACTGAATTAATAATAATAATGGGGCTAATGACAAGAACCCCACTGTGCAGAGCCTGAACAGGAGGTGCAGTTCTAGGCATATCGGTTAGAAAAGCACAGACAACAAATGGAATCAGGCATCTATATAAGAGAACAACCTGAGCATACACCAAACATACCTCTGCCAAATTGGCGTTGCGATAATTAGGGTATGGAGTAGAACCGGCCAACACAAGCCAGGTGGCCCCATCAATACTTAAGGGGCCTATACGAACAGTAGCAATAGGATGGGGTAGGGCACCATTAAACCAAAACTGGTGCTCTCAGGCCATAAAAGTAACTTCAACAACCGCATAAGGCGATAAGCCGTCAGAACTGCAGCAGCAGTATAAGTATAAAAACAATTATCATTCCCATCCACAGCGGGAAACATAACCCAGAAGTAAAACACTTCGAAACCGTACACAGGATCCACTTTGACAACAAAAACAACCAGAGACCCGCATTGGGGACTCCATGCTACAACAAATGTTGATTATCCATCGCGCTGCAATGAGCCGGAATCGCCACAGGTTTAGCCATGAATCAGAGAAAAGGAATTTAGACCATAGCACTAAAGCAGGTAAAAAAGCTTTTTTAGATTCAAGCTTGAAAAGCCTTCAGCAATAGGTGATCCCTACCAAGTGAGAAATCAAACCCCTCCCATCACGGATGTCTCTGGGAAATGGTGTGAGGGTATTGTGGACAAGCACAAGCACTACTTAGGGGTCCCGTGAATAAGTACCAGACCAAAAGTTGGCTGCGCCATGTTGCAGGGATTCTGCGAAGTCACAGAACGGTGCTTGGTATCATTGAACCTTAGTAGGCAGGGACTGAGTCATCCTACCTCCTGAGTACCCATGAGGCCAGGACCGACTCGCTATAGGGTCTCACTTGCCCTCCTATCCACTCACAGAGGAACAAGTGATTAGACACCACAGTGCACAACACTCCCAATCCTCTCAGGAATCGCGGTTGCAAAATACACTCTTTCACTCTCACACTCGTACTAGTCCACAATAAGTTCTGACAGAGAAAAAAGGAAAGTTTCAAATGTTTATTTTAACTATTGTGCTCCAGTATGCAGTGTACGTGCCACAGTGAGTACGAAAATGCTAAACACAAATACAGTCAGCATAGTAAGTAGTCCATAGATCATAAAAGGAGCTGTCACTGTATGAGACAGGGTAGCGTAACCTCCCTCCCCTTCTACAGAAGCAAAATGATTACATAGCAGAAGATCTCTGGGTGTTAGCAGCAGACCCCATAAAAGTTCTACATCTCAGGTGCTGTCACAATCTTTTGGCTGGAAAGGTCCCTCTCCAAATGTGTGCTACCTATCTGTGCATAGCTATATGACAAAACAACAGCTGGATCTGTGTGTTTTGCCTAGGTGCTAGGGCCTGACCAGAACACACTAACAAGTGGAATTGTTGTTTGACCTTGTCTATGGTGTTCAGACTAAATCCCAGTGAAGTACAGAATGCAAAAACAACAGCAAGTTTTGTGTGAAGGTACAGTGTGGCAAAAAGCTAAATAAGCTGGTGCATTAAAGTGCACAAAGCAGAGGGCTGTCTGCAGCGTGGTCATACTGACATAGGGAAAAACAACAATGGGCCTTCACGAGACATATGACACACACACCCAGTTACCAACCCATACAGCTACTCACACACCCACTCACAGACTCATACAGCCACTCACATACCTATACAGCCATTCATTCACACACCCACTAACCAACTCATACAGCAACTCACTGGCCTAAACAGACACCCACACACCCACTCTCTCTCAGGTTACAGGGCCATTATAGTTAGGAAATAACATTAAAAACCGTAGAAATGTACAAAAAAACAGGGACATTAGAGTTAGGAAATAGAATTTAAAAACCTTAGGAATTCACTGAAAAAAACAAAGATTACAGGAAGAATATAGTTAGGCTCAGATTTCACTTGTACAAAACCAGTGAAATTCAGCCGTTATAGTTACCTGACTAACTATAACTAAAACCCCGGCAATGCACTGCTTATGACCTACCATAGTACATCATTCTAGACATGCTCATTGACATCACTGATGACATTTCAAATGACATCATCCACAGAACCATTCACACATCTACCCACACAACCACTCATACACTCATACAACCGCTCACTCAACCATACAGCCACTTATGCCTCCAGTCACTCATCCATACAGCCACTCACAGTCACTCAGTCAACATACAGCCAATTACAGACTCACTCACCCACCTATATGCCACTCGCTTACCCATACTATACTCACACACCCACTTACTCATCAACAGACACACAGCCACTCACTCACCCATTAAGCTAGTCACACACCCACTTATTCACCCATAAAGCTACTCACACACACACTTGTTGACCCATGCAGCCACTCACACACCCTACTTTAAGTCTCAGAAAAATGTAGGAAACACTTACACTCACTGGACTGGATAATGTCATCAATTATGTAATTTGAAATGTCATCATGATGTCACTGGCCATGTCATGAGTGATGTAATATGTGAGGCCATAAGCAATGCATTGCGGGCATAAGATATATTTAGCTCAGTTAACTATAACTGCTGAATCTCACTGGTTTTGTATGAGTGAAAGAAATATATATATATATATATTACCTACTGGCGGTCGCCAGTAGGTAATTAGAGTTAGGACCTATAGGAAATCCGCAATATTTTATTCTCAATAACGTTGGCACCGGTTGACAAATCTTCGTGAAATTTTGATAACTTTTTGCCAGCTCCTGTTGCTCCTATCCTGAAAGTCTCGGGGTGATCCGTCAACCGGGGGCCGTGAAAAAAGGGGGGTCCCAAAACGTGTTTTCCCCATGCAATTTTCCATAGGAACCTTTTATCGCAGCTACAGCCCAAACTGCTGAACGGAATTACACGAAATTTGGCAAAGAGGCAGTCCTTGGTTCAGACTTGTGCCTTTTTGTTAAATAGTGTAAATCTGTTCAGTAGATTTTTAGATATTAAAGGAAAAATATATATATATATATATATATATATATATTTCCTCTCAAATGCCCTGAGCTTTACAGAGGTCACACGATGCAGCTCCTACCATCTGGTCTAAAGCGAGGCTGCTTGCAGTTTTTTGCATCCATTTCATTTTAAGGATTCCCTTTTCTGTTCCCTTAAGGATTCCCTTTTCTGTTCCCGACGCGTTTCGAGGCCAGCGCCTCTTCTTCATGGGCTGCTACACAGGGGAAATGACTGACTCACCAGTGTTGTCTCTTTAGTTGGGCGTTACACACAAGAGTTGCACAATAGCATGCTGGTTCACGTAGTCTCTAAGGTGAGTCGAAAAATTCATTGTCTCTGTGAAATAATTTGAAGCTTGTTTTAGTCCTTGAGTAGGTTTGGTTGCCAAACTGCAGGCTTCGTTTTGCCATGGGGCTGCATGCTTACACAGAGAGAAAAAGTTCCTTTCCAAGCCTTCCCTTTCAATTGTTGGAAATGGTGCTCCTCTGCCACGGCCAAGGCTGCCGTGTATTTAACATTTCCTCTCAAATCCCCTGAGCTTTACAGAGGTCACACGATGCAGTTCCTACCATCCGGTCTAAAAGCGAGGCTGCTTGCAGTTTTTTGCATCCATTTCATTTTAAGGATTCCCTTTTCTGTTCCCTTAAGGATTCCCTTTTCTGTTCCCGACGCGTTTCGAGGCCAGCGCCTCTTCTTCATGGGCTGCTACACAGGGGAAATGACTGATTCACCAGTGTTGTCTCTTTAGTTGTTTTATTGAGAACACCACCCACTTTGGGCGTTACACACAAGAGTTGCACAATAGCATGCTGGTTCACGTAGTCTCTAAGGTGAGTCGAAAAATTCATTGTCTCTGTGAAATAATTTGAAGCTTGTTTTAGTCCTTGAGTAGGTTTGGTTGCCAAACTGCAGGCTTCGTTTTGCCATGGGGCTGCATGCTTACACGGAGAGAAAAAGTTCCTTTCCAAGCCTTCCCTTTCAATTGTTGGAAATGGTGCTCCTCTGCCACGGCCAAGGCTGCCGTGTATTTAACATTTCCTCTCAAATGCCCTGAGCTTTACAGAGGTCACACGATGCAGCTCCTACCATCCGGTCTAAAAGCGAGGCTGCTTGCAGTTTTTTGCATCCATTTCATTTTAAGGATTCCCTTTTCTGTTCCCTTAAGGATTCCCTTTTCTGTTCCCGACGCGTTTCGAGGCCAGCGCCTCTTCTTCATGGGCTGCTACACAGGGGAAATGACTGACTCACCAGTGTTGTCTCTTTAGTTGCTTTATTGAGAACACCACCCACTTTGGGCGTTACACACAACAGTTGCACAATAGCATGCTGGTTCACGTAGTCTCTAAGGTGAGTCGAAAAATTCATTGTCTCTGTGAAATAATTTGAAGCTTGTTTTAGTCCTTGAGTAGGTTTGGTTGCCACCTGCAGGCTTCGTTTTGCCATGGGGCTGCATGCTTACACGGAGAGAAAAAGTTCCTTTCCAAGCCTTCCCTTTCAATTGTTGGAAATGGTGCTCCTCTGCCACGGCCAAGGCTGCCGTGTATTTAACATTTCCTCTCAAATGCCCTGAGCTTTACAGAGGTCACACGATGCAGCTCCTACCATCCGGTCTAAAAGCGAGGCTGCTTGCAGTTTTTTGCATCCATTTCATTTTAAGGATTCCCTTTTCTGTTCCCTTAAGGATTCCCTTTTCTGTTCCCGACGCGTTTCGAGGCCAGCGCCTCTTCTACATGGGCTGCTACACAGGGAAAATGAATTTTTCAACTCACCTTAGAGACTACGTGAACCACCATGCTATTGTGCAACTCTTGTGTGTAACGCCCAAAGTGGGTGGTGTTCTCAATAAAGCAACTAAAGAGACAACACTGGTGAGTCAGTCATTTCCCCTGTGTAGCAGCCCATGAAGAAGAGGCGCTGGCCTCGAAACGCGTCGGCAACAGAAAAGGGAATCCTTAAGGGAACAGAAAAGGGAATCCTTAAAATGAAATGGATGCAAAAAACTGCAAGCAGCCTCGCTTTTAGACCGGATGGTAGGAGCTGCATCGTGTGACCTCTGTAAAGCTCAGGGCATTTGAGAGGAAATGTTAAATACACGGCAGCCTTGGCCGTGGCAGAGGAGCACCATTTCCAACAATTGAAAGGGAAGGCTTGGAAAGGAACTTTTTCTCTCCGTGTAAGCATGCAGCCCCATGGCAAAACGAAGCCTGCAGTTTGGCAACCAAACCTACTCAAGGACTAAAACAAGCTTCAAATTATTTCACAGAGACAATGAATTTTTCGACTCACCTTAGAGACTATGTGAACCAGCATGCTATTGTGCAACTCTTGTGTGTAACGCCCAAAGTGGGTGGTGTTCTCAATAAAGCAACTAAAGAGACAACACTGGTGAGTCAGTCATTTCCCCTGTGTAGCAGCCCATGAAGAAGAGGCACTGGCCTCGAAACGCGTCGGCAACAGGAAAGGGAATCCTTAAGGGAACAGAAAAGGGAATCCTTAAAATTAAATGGATGCAAAAAACTGCATACAACAAAGATCTGAACATTCAGATCCAGAAAACCTGGCTAACTACAGAAACATGACACCTTTCGGTCTGTTTCAGAACAGGGAAAGAACAATTTTTCTTTATAGTCCCCTCACTCACCGGAGTTTCCTCACGGTGACATGCTTCATCATAGGGGCTTCCCATCCCGCTGCGGGTTGAGGCGTGCTACGACTATCGATATTGCGTAGGAGCACTTTATTGTGAAGACTATGTGTCGTGTGGTATGAAGAGGGGGGGTGAAGTGGAGTGAGGAGGTTTAAAAATATCCTACTAGTGAGCTAAACTAACTTTATTCAGGCTCCTAGCGGATACATTAAAAATGGGGTGGATTACTGGGTAATCTGGTTCTATTATGAAAACACAGTACCCTGGTAAAGAGTCAACTAGTTTCGAGCTGTACCCCACAGCTCTTCTTCAGGACTACAACAGGGTCCAGCCCTGTGAGTGCCACTCCAATCAAAACATGAAAAGTATGCCTATATTAATATATGAATATACATACTCTTTTTCTGCAAGGCTTTGGCATATCTGCAAGGAAAACATATCCAATGTTATTTGTTCAATGCTCAAATACAACCCGTACCATGATTAATGACAGGTCTATTGCTTTTACATATTAAAAAAGTGTCTAGTGACCTTCATAGTGACAGTATATTGGTAACACCTTCACCCGTTTCACACTCACACACTGCAAGCCCGAGTGATCCCTCATATGAAGGAAACCCATAAGTGATTTATCTATGGCAATGCATTGATTTAGAACACAAAAGCGAAGTGGTCTGTAGGTTCAACACAAAACGTAACGGACAAAACACACGAAGAAAGAGGAATAAAGAACGTACTTTTTCTGAGGTTTAACTAAACCTCATGGTCAATCGCGGGAAAGTTATTTGTCCCCGTAAGCATGATTGTTTATGTAGACTCATTGTTTCTCCTTCATATCAGGACGTTCAGTAATGAGGACTCATTTTTTATATAGTTCATTCATAACTTGCAAAAAAAAATGGTCTATTTTGGTAGGTGTATTCAGAAAATAGAAACCACAGGACTTATCATTGTTTTAATTACTTCGCCAAGAGGCCCCATGGAATAGTATCATTTAATCCAAGGGTGTCCGTTTTCAACTTATACACCCATCGTTGTTCTTTGTCTAGAAGACGATGTTCCAAGTTATCTTGTCCATACAGTCTTTCTAGGATTACCCACTTCATGTCATTAGGAGTGTGGTTACTTTCAATAAAATGGGATACCATTTTGGTCGTAATCTTCTTCCGTCTGATGTTACTTCTATGCTCGACTATCCTGGTACTGGCTTTTCTAGTAGTCATGCCAATGTAGTGTAATTTGCAGTTACAGGTGATCATATACACTACACCAGAAGTGTTACAGTTGGTAAAATCTTTTAATTCCCAAGTCATGTTATTATTGAATGTTATTCTCTTCGTGACACTTGTCAGGTGACAGACACTACAGTCACCACATGGGAAGTGTCCTGTGGGCACCGTACTGATGGTTCTTTGTTTGGGGTTCCTATTTTCCACTTTTGGGCGAGTATGGACTAGGTAATCTTTTAAGTTTTTACTTCTTTTGTGACTGAACATGGGTTTTGGTATGTCTAGGCTGCCACAGTTCAGAGTACGCCAATGATTTCTGATGATGTTTGTTACTTTGTTAGAGGCAATGTTGTAGGTGGTGATGCAAATTGGTCTGTTTACAGAGCTCTCTTTTATGGTTTTTGGTTCCAATAATGCCTCTCTATTATTGTTGCCGGCTCGTTTTTTTGCTTTTCTCACCAAATGTGCTGGGTATTGTCTGTCTAATAGTTTTTTCATGAGGTCATTGGCTTGTTGGTTGAAAGCTTCCTTTGAACTGCAATTACGTCTTAGTCTTAAAAACTGACCAAAAGGTAAGTTCTCTTTTAAGTGTCTCGGATGGAAACTGTCAAAGACTAGAAGACAGTTTCTTGCAGTAGGTTTGAAATGGGTGGTTGTACTGAGAGACAGTCCATTAGCCATGATATTCAAATCCAAAAACACCAATTGTGACCTGCTCATAGTGTGTGTAAACTTGAGATAAGGATCCTGTTGGTTTAACCATATCAGAAAATCTTGCGCCTCTATCTCCGTACCTTCCCAGATGAGAAGGACATCATCGATGTACCTTTTCCAGAGACTCACATGTTGTCTGTGAGGATTCGAATCATTCAGGATTTTCCATTTTTCCAGATGGTGAACGTATAACCCTGCTACGCTCGGCGCAAAGGTACTTCCCATGCTGGTACCATGGGACTGCCGGAAGAGGGTGTCTTCAAAGCGGAAAAAATTCTCTGTTAGGGCCAAACGGCAACATTCTAGGACGACATGACGAGGTGTTTGATACTCCCATTCTTGTTCAAATAAGACATCTTCCAATATCTGTAGAGTGTCAACATGGGGTAAGCTTGTATAAAGACTTTCCACGTCCAGTCCAATTAGAATGTTTCTTGTGGGGTCAAATGGTAGGTCTTTGAGTACTGTAAGTACAGATTTGGTGTCCTGTAAATAGGTTTCCGTAGATTGAATCAGTGGTCTAAGGAAAGCATCGGCATATTTAGATAGAGGTTCCAATATTGATCCTATGCCCGATACTATCGGTCTGCCAGGTGGGTTTGTTATGGATTTGTGAATTTTTGGTGTTGTATAGAAGTAGGGAACTGTTGGATTTTTGGTCTCCAAAAAAACTGCCTCTTTTTTTGTTAGCCAATTGTTGGAGGTAGCCTCTTCTGTTAGATACGCTATCTCCCTTCTGAGACGGTTGGTAGGGTCTTCAGTGAGTTTCACATAATTTCTTTGATCAGACAGGAGGCCGAGGCAAACTTCCCTGTAAGTGGTGGTGTTTTGCAGCACTATCGCACCCCCTTTGTCCGCTGGTTTTAATGTTATCTCCTTTATGGATGATAGTTGTTTCAGTGCTTCATTTTCTGCTTTACTCAGATTATGATAAACTTCTTTAAAGATAAACCTCTAACCAATCAATATACCAGCGACACTGGCCTACATAAGAAGTCCACCTTCACCCCCCCAAGTGCAAATCTCCCTGTGGAGGTTTTAGCTTTCAAAAAGGCGGTTATGAAGGATATTGCTGAAATCGACCCAAAAACTATCAAAGTTTATCATAATCTGAGTAAAGCAGAAAATGAAGCACTGAAACAACTATCATCCATAAAGGAGATAACATTAAAACCAGCGGACAAAGGGGGTGCGATAGTGCTGCAAAACACCACCACTTACAGGGAAGTTTGCCTCAGCCTCCTGTCTGATCAAAGAAATTATGTGAAAATCACTGAAGACCCTACCAACCGTCTCAGAAGGGAGATAGCGTATCTAACAGAAGAGGCTACCGCCAACAATTGGCTAACAAAAAAAGAGGCAGTTTTTTTGGAGACCAAAAATCCAACAGTTCCCTACTTCTATACAACACCAAAAATTCACAAATCCATAACAAACCCACCTGGCAGACCGATAGTATCGGGCATAGGATCAATATTGGAACCTCTATCTAAATATGCCGATGCTTTCCTTAGACCACTGATTCAATCTACGGAAACCTATTTACAGGACACCAAATCTGTACTTACAGTACTCAAAGACCTACCATTTGACCCCACAAGAAACATTCTAATTGGACTGGACGTGGAAAGTCTTTATACAAGCTTACCCCATGTTGACACTCTACAGATATTGGAAGATGTCTTATTTGAACAAGAATGGGAGTATCAAACACCTCGTCATGTCGTCCTAGAATGTTGCCGTTTGGCCCTAACAGAGAATTTTTTCCGCTTTGAAGACACCCTCTTCCGGCAGTCCCATGGTACCAGCATGGGAAGTACCTTTGCGCCGAGCGTAGCAGGGTTATACGTTCACCATCTGGAAAAATGGAAAATCCTGAATGATTTGAATCCTCACAGACAACATGTGAGTCTCTGGAAAAGGTACATCGATGATGTCCTTCTCATCTGGGAAGGTACGGAGATAGAGGCGCAAGATTTTCTGATATGGTTAAACCAACAGGATCCTTATCTCAAGTTTACACACACTATGAGCAGGTCACAATTGGTGTTTTTGGATTTGAATATCATGGCTAATGGACTGTCTCTCAGTACAACCACCCATTTCAAACCTACTGCAAGAAACTGTCTTCTAGTCTTTGACAGTTTCCATCCGAGACACTTAAAAGAGAACTTACCTTTTGGTCAGTTTTTAAGACTAAGACGTAATTGCAGTTCAAAGGAAGCTTTCAACCAACAAGCCAATGACCTCATGAAAAAACTTTTAGACAGACAATACCCAGCACATTTGGTGAGAAAAGCAAAAAAACGAGCCGGCAACAATAATAGAGAGGCATTATTGGAACCAAAAACCATAAAAGAGAGCTCTGTAAACAGACCAATTTGCATCACCACCTACAACATTGCCTCTAACAAAGTAACAAACATCATCAGAAAACATTGGCGTACTCTGAACTGTGGCAGCCTAGACATACCAAAACCCATGTTCAGTCACAAAAGAAGTAAAAACTTAAAAGATTACCTAGTCCATACTCGCCCAAAAGTGGAAAATAGGAACCCCAAACAAAGAACCATCAGTACGGTGCCCACAGGAACCTACCCATGTGGTGACTGTAGTGTCTGTCACCTGACAAGTGTCACGAAGAGAATAACATTCAATAATAACATAACTTGGGAATTAAAAGATTTTACCAACTGTAACACTTCTGGTGTAGTGTATATGATCACCTGTAACTGCAAATTGCACTACATTGGCATGACTACTAGAAAAGCCAGTACCAGGATAGTCGAGCATAGAAGTAACATCAGACGGAAGAAGATTACGACCAAAATGGTATCCCATTTTATTGAAAGTAACCACACTCCTAATGACATGAAGTGGGTAATCCTAGAAAGACTGTATGGACAAGATAACTTGGAACATCGTCTTCTAGACAAAGAACAACGATGGGTGTATAAGTTGAAAACGGACACCCTTGGATTAAATGATACTATTCCATGGGGCCTCTTGGCGAAGTAA
Organism: Lissotriton helveticus; assembly: GCF_964261635.1. Classification (NCBI taxonomy): domain Eukaryota; kingdom Metazoa; phylum Chordata; class Amphibia; order Caudata; family Salamandridae; genus Lissotriton; species Lissotriton helveticus. The sequence continues at coordinate 827,120,657 of NC_136057.1, forward strand.
TTAAAACAATGATAAGTCCTGTGGTTTCTATTTTCTGAATACACCTACCAAAATAGACCATTTTTTTTTGCAAGTTATGAATGAACTATATAAAAAATGAGTCCTCATTACTGAACGTCCTGATATGAAGGAGAAACAATGAGTCTACATAAACAATCATGCTTACGGGGACAAATAACTTTCCCGCGATTGACCATGAGGTTTAGTTAAACCTCAGAAAAAGTACGTTCTTTATTCCTCTTTCTTCGTGTGTTTTGTCCGTTACGTTTTGTGTTGAACCTACAGACCACTTCGCTTTTGTGTTCTAAATCAATGCATTGCCATAGATAAATCACTTATGGGTTTCCTTCATATGAGGGATCACTCGGGCTTGCAGTGTGTGAGTGTGAAACGGGTGAAGGTGTTACCAATATACTGTCACTATGAAGGTCACTAGACACTTTTTTAATATGTAAAAGCAATAGACCTGTCATTAATCATGGTACGGGTTGTATTTGAGCATTGAACAAATAACATTGGATATGTTTTCCTTGCAGATATGCCAAAGCCTTGCAGAAAAAGAGTATGTATATTCATATATTAATATAGGCATACTTTTCATGTTTTGATTGGAGTGGCACTCACAGGGCTGGACCCTGTTGTAGTCCTGAAGAAGAGCTGTGGGGTACAGCTCGAAACTAGTTGACTCTTTACCAGGGTACTGTGTTTTCATAATAGAACCAGATTACCCAGTAATCCACCCCATTTTTAATGTATCCGCTAGGAGCCTGAATAAAGTTAGTTTAGCTCACTAGTAGGATATTTTTAAACCTCCTCACTCCACTTCACCCCCCCTCTTCATACCACACGACACATAGTCTTCACAATAAAGTGCTCTTACGCAATATCGATAGTCGTAGCACGCCTCAACCCGCAGCGGGTTGGGATGCCCCTATGATGAAGCATGTCACCATGAGGAAACTCCGGTGAGTGAGGGGACTATAAAGAAAAAAAATTCTTTCCCTGTTCTGAAACAGACCGAAAGGTGTCATGTTTCTGTAGTTAGCCAGGTTTTCTGGATCTGAGTGTTCAGATCTTTGTTGTATACTTAATGCTGTGGAGGGCGAACCTGGTTAATCTCTTCCTCTACCTCCCCCTCTTTTTTGAATAGTATAATTCTCGGCGTGAAGCCGTGGGAGTTTATCCTTTCTTCTTTGTTAGTATCACATTTGGTGACATGGTGTAGGGACAATGGCAGAAATCACGGGCCTAACATTCTCGGAGGAAGAAATTGAAAGAGTTATGGCATCAATGGGAGAATTTACGGACAACATACATAGGGACTCAGATGGCTTCAACCAGGTTTGGGATGAACTAACTGAATTGAAGAGGAATCAAGTAAAAACTTTGATACATGGTCTAATGATGGCTCAGTACTTAAGGGCAAATACAGCACCCAGGGGACTAATAGTGAGGAACGAACCTTTCATTTTTCAGCAGGACAAACAATTCAAAATTGACTGGTCGCTAATATCCTGGCATTGTACCAGAGACTGGCTTGTCTTGATTATAAAAACTGCTGCAAGATTAGGTGAGGAGATGAAAGTAGAGGCCATAAAAATTGAGGTACAGTTGAAAACCTTTCAGGACGTAACTGACCTTAAAAAACGCTTGGAAGAACTGAATAAACAAATGGCAGACTTCGAGATAAGCTTGAAAGATACAAAAACTACTAAATTCAAAAAAGATTTAAAGAATTTTTCAAGGGGAAAAGTGTACCCGTACACTAAAGACGATTATGTCCCCCCTAACAGAAATCCAGGCTACAATACGGATTCAGATAATTCTGACACAGGATCAGATAATTCCAACAATAACGACAATTATGGCCGAAATAAGACTAGACGCCCGAGAGGAGGCCACTTTAGGAACAGAGGCGGTTATAATCCGAACTGGCCAGGATATTTTGGCCCTTCTCCTTATGGCCCACCGCCACCACCTCACCATTTCTTTTATGGACCACCGGGCTTCCCGCCACAATATCCTCATCAAGCACAGAATTTCTGGGAAAACACACAAAGACAAGAACAACAACAGCAGCCTTTTTTATCGACAGGCAGAGGTCAACAAAGAGGAAAGACAAGAAAAACCCAACAAGTCCAATGGGCCCAACCAATAGAAACATCACGGAGCCACACCAGGAGCATGGGACCAGTAGACCAACCGACAACGAGCAAACCACCAGCTTAGTAGTAAATCTATCTGACATCACAGACATCCAAAGAAAGGTGTTGGAGAAAGGACTAGGTTTTGTCCCAACCCCCACCATGGACAAGTTCCTACTAGCCCGAGAGATAAATGATTTTATCAGGAAGATAAAACTACAGGTTTTCTTTAAAGATAAACCTCTAACCAATCAATATACCAGCGACACTGGCCTACATAAGAAGTCCACCTTCACCCCCCCAAGTGCAAATCTCCCTGTGGAGGTTTTAGCTTTCGAAAAGGCGGTTATGAAGGATATTGCTGAAATCGACCCAAAAACTATTAAAGTTTATCATAATCTGAGTAAAGCAGAAAATGAAGCACTGAAACAACTATCATCCATAAAGGAGATAACATTAAAACCAGCGGACAAAGGGGGTGCGATAGTGCTGCAAAACACCACCACTTACAGGGAAGTTTGTCTCGGCCTCCTGTCTGATCAAAGAAATTATGTGAAAATCACTGAAGACCCTACCCACCGTCTCAGAAGGGAGATAGCGTATCTAACAGAAGAGGCTACCGCCAACAATTGGCTAACAAAACAAAAAAAGAGGCAGTTTTTTTGGAGACCAAAAATCCAACAGTTCCCTACTTCTATACAACACCAAAAATTCACAAATCCATAACAAACCCACCTGGCAGACCGATAGTATCGGGCATAGGATCAATATTGGAACCTCTATCTAAATATGCCGATGCTTTCCTTAGACCACTGATTCAATCTACGTAAACCTATTTACAGGACACCAAATCTGTACTTACAGTACTCAAAGACCTACCATTTGACCCCACAAGAAACATTCTAATTGGACTGGACGTGGAAAGTCTTTATACAAGCTTACCCCATGTTGACACTCTACAGATATTGGAAGATGTCTTATTTGAACAAGAATGGGAGTATCAAACACCTCGTCATGTCGTCCTAGAATGTTGCCGTTTGGCCCTAACAGAGAATTTTTTCCGCTTTGAAGACACCCTCTTCCGGCAGTCCCATGGTACCAGCATGGGAAGTACCTTTGCGCCGAGCGTAGCAGGGTTATACGTTCACCATCTGGAAAAATGGAAAATCCTGAATGATTCGAATCCTCACAGACAACATGTGAGTCTCTGGAAAAGGTACATCGATGATGTCCTTCTCATCTGGGAAGGTACGGAGATAGAGGCGCAAGATTTTCTGATATGGTTAAACCAACAGGATCCTTATCTCAAGTTTACACACACTATGAGCAGGTCACAATTGGTGTTTTTGGATTTGAATATCATGGCTAATGGACTGTCTCTCAGTACAACCACCCATTTCAAACCTACTGCAAGAAACTGTCTTCTAGTCTTTGACAGTTTCCATCCGAGACACTTAAAAGAGAACTTACCTTTTGGTCAGTTTTTAAGACTAAGACGTAATTGCAGTTCAAAGGAAGCTTTCAACCAACAAGCCAATGACCTCATGAAAAAACTATTAGACAGACAATACCCAGCACATTTGGTGAGAAAAGCAAAAAAACGAGCCGGCAACAATAATAGAGAGGCATTATTGGAACCAAAAACCATAAAAGAGAGCTCTGTAAACCGACCAATTTGCATCACCACCTACAACATTGCCTCTAACAAAGTAACAAACATCATCAGAAAACATTGGCGTACTCTGAACTGTGGCAGCCTAGACATACCAAAACCCATGTTCAGTCACAAAATAAGTAAAAACTTAAAAGATTACCTAGTCCATACTCGCCCAAAAGTGGAAAATAGGAACCCCAAACAAAGAACCATCAGTACGGTGCCCACAGGACACTACCCATGTGGTGACTGTAGTGTCTGTCACCTGACAAGTGTCACGAAGAGAATAACATTCAATAATAACATGACTTGGGAATTAAAAGATTTTACCAACTGTAACACTTCTGGTGTAGTGTATATGATCACCTGTAACTGCAAATTACACTACATTGGCATGACTACTAGAAAAGCCAGTACCAGGATAGTCGAGCATAGAAGTAACATCAGACGGAAGAAGATTACGACCAAAATGGTATCCCATTTTATTGAAAGTAACCACACTCCTAATGACATGAAGTGGGTAATCCTAGAAAGACTGTATGGACAAGATAACTTGGAACATCGTCTTCTAGACAAAGAACAACGATGGGTGTATAAGTTGAAAACGGACACCCTTGGATTAAATGATACTATTCCATGGGGCCTCTTGGCGAAGTAATTAAAACAATGATAAGTCCTGTGGTTTCTATTTTCTGAATACACCTACCAAAATAGACCATTTTTTTTGCAAGTTATGAATGAACTATATAAAAAATGAGTCCTCATTACTGAACGTCCTGATATGAAGGAGAAACAATGAGTCTACATAAACAATCATGCTTACGGGGACAAATAACTTTCCCGCGATTGACCATGAGGTTTAGTTAAACCTCAGAAAAAGTACGTTCTTTATTCCTCTTTCTTCGTGTGTTTTGTCCGTTACGTTTTGTGTTGAACCTACAGACCACTTCGCTTTTGTGTTCTAAATCAATGCATTGCCATAGATAAATCACTTATGGATTTCCTTCATATGAGGGATCACTCGGGCTTGCAGTGTGTGAGTGTGAAACGGGTGAAGGTGTTACCAATATACTGTCACTATGAAGGTCACTAGACACTTTTTTAATATGTAAAAGCAATAGACCTGTCATTAATCATGGTACGGGTTGTATTTGAGCATTGAACAAATAACATTGGATATGTTTTCCTTGCAGATATGCCAAAGCCTTGCAGAAAAAGAGTATGTATATTCATATATTAATATAGGCATACTTTTCATGTTTTGATTGGAGTGGCACTCACAGGGCTGGACCCTGTTGTAGTCCTGAAGAAGAGCTGTGGGGTACAGCTCGAAACTAGTTGACTCTTTACCAGGGTACTGTGTTTTCATAATAGAACCAGATTACCCAGTAATCCACCCCATTTTTAATGTATCCGCTAGGAGCCTGAATAAAGTTAGTTTAGCTCACTAGTAGGATATTTTTAAACCTCCTCACTCCACTTCACCCCCCCTCTTCATACCACACGACACATAGTCTTCACAATAAAGTGCTCCTACGCAATATCGATAGTCGTAGCACGCCTCAACCCGCAGCGGGTTGGGAAGCCCCTATGATGAAACATGTCACCGTGAGGAAACTCCGGTGAGTGAGGGGACTATAAAGAAAACATTTTCTTTCCCTGTTCTGAAACAGACCGAAAGGTGTCATGTTTCTGTAGTTAGCCAGGTTTTCTGGATCTGAATGTTCAGATCTTTGTTGTATACTTAATGCTGTGGAGGGTGAACCTGGTTAATCTCTTCCTCTACCTCCCCCTCTTTTTTGAATTGCAAAAAACTGCAAGCAGCCTCGCTTTTAGACCGGATGGTAGGAGCTGCATCGTGTGACCTCTGTAAAGCTCAGGGCATTTGAGAGGAAATATATATATATATATATATATATATATATATATATATATATATATATATATATATATATACATATATATATATATATATATATATATGTATATATATATATATACATATATATATATATATATGTGTGTGTGTGTGTGTGTGGGAGGAGCCTAACGACACATCTCATCGTGAGATCTGATTGGCTGTCAGCACTTCATCCAAGAAGTGTTGGCAGCCATCTGGGGACCAATATCCATGATAGCACCTCATTAAAAAGAATTGCAGTTAATAGAAGGTTTTAAGACTTTAGTTGTTTGGAATTGTGGTGTGTTTTAAGGTGATTATACCATGTGAAAAAAGCCTTCTGCTGGGATATCATGAATCATGTTGGAGAGAAAACTATTTTCTCATGCTTTTCCCACAGAGGTTTGGAAGGTGATCTATAAGCTAAACTGAGAGCATATATTCTATACATTTACATTATCTTTCTCAGTCATGTGAGAATGAAGTCTGACATTCTCAGTAAAACATGTACATCCAACGAGGGCAGAGACTGTCAGTTGATTCCTTTGTGTTCTACTGCAGCTTCCCAGAGTGTTCTAAAGAACAACCAGAGTGCTAACAGCCTTACTTATGACAAAAGTATAGCACACCTGAAGCCATCTTGTTTGGAATAAAGTGGTAACTCTTAAAACATTTTATTTAAAATGGAACAAAATGAGGGGCTTCATTTGGCCATAGAAAGTATGAATAGTGCTGCAAAAAGAAAAATTAGGGCTCATTTTGAGTGACTTCTCAAATCCTCTTGTATTTCATCAAAAAGGAATTCTGACATGCAGACTGAAACATGTACTTTCAATACCAGCAGCAGACTTTCCTGGTGAGCAGTAGCTTTACTATAGTGATCTAATGAGCAACTAGAGTGCTAAAATTCAGAATTTATGTCAAATGTGTGACACATCTGAATGTCTTCTTGGTGGAACCAAAGTAAACAAGCATTGAAAATGCAATAGGTCTGGCCCTCATTTAATTTAAAGCAATTCTGTTTGTAATTAGGTGGCTTTTTAGCTTTGCTTTTATTAGTGTTTTTCAAACTTCCATGTACATAACATGCATATGTATGTATATATGTGTATGTATGCATGCATTTATATTTGGATTTATATAGATATGCAGATTATATATATGTTTATATATGTATTTATATATATATATATATACACATACATATGTATAAATGCATATATATGCATATAAATATGTGCATATGTGTGCATGTAGAGAGAGGTAGAGAGGCTAGAGGTGTAGAGGTAGAGGTGTAGAGGTAGAGAGGTAGAGGTAGAGAGGTAGCGGTAAAGAGTTAGAGGTAGAGAAGTAGAGAGGTAGAGAGTAGTAGAGAGAGAGGTAGAGATTGAGTAATAGAGAGTAGAGAGTGAGTAGTAGAGAGTAGTAGAGAGTAGTAGAGAGAGTAGCAGAGAGTGGTAGAGTGAGTAGTAGAGAGTGAGTAGTAGAGATAAGAAGAGAGTAGTAGAGAGTGAGTAGTAGAGTAAGTAGTGGAGAGTAGTAGAGAGTGAGTGGTAGAGAGTGAGTTGTAGAGAGCAGTAGAGAGTGAGTAGTAGAGAATGAGTAGTAGAGAGTGAGTAGTAGAGAGTGAGTAGTAAAGAGTGAGTAGCAGAGAATAGTAGAGAGTGAGAAGTAGAGTGAGTAGTAGAGAGTAGTAGAGAGAGAGCAGTAGAGAGTGAGTAGTAGAGAGTAGTAGAGAGTGAGTAGTAGAGAGAGAGTAGTAGAGTGAGTAGTAGAGAGTGAGTAGTAGAGAGTAGTAGTGATCGAGTAGTAGAGAGAGAGTAGTAGAGAGTAGTAGAGTGAGTAGTAGAGAGTGAGTAGTAGAGAGAGAGTAGTAGAGATTGAGTAGTAGAGAGTAAGTGGTAGAGAGTGGGAGAGAGAGTAGTAGAGAGTAGTAGAGTAGTAGAGAGTGAGTAGTAGAGAGTGAGTAGTTGAGAGTAGGAGAGAGCGAGTAGGAGAGAGCGAGTAGTAGAGAGCGAGTAGTAGAGTGAGTAGTAGAGAGTAGTAGAGAGCGAGTAGTAGAGATCAAGTAGTAGAGAGTGTGTAGTAGAGAGTGAGTAGTAGACAGTAGTAGAGAGTGAGTAGTAGAGTGATTAGTAGAGAGTAGTAGAGAGAGTAGTAGAGAGTAGTAGAGTAGTAGAGAATGAGTAGTAGAGTGAGTAGTAGAGAGTAGTATACAGCAAGTAGTGGAGAGTGAGTAGTAGAAAGTAGTAGAGAGTGAGTAGTAGTGAGAGGGTAGAAGAGAGTGAGTAGTAGAGAGTAGTAGAGTGAGTAGTAGAGAGAGTAGTAGAGAGTGAGTAGTAGAGTAGTAGAGAGTGAGTGGTAGAGAGTAGTAAAGAGTAGTAGAGTGAGTAGTAGAGGGTAGTAGAGAGTGAGTAGTAGAGTAGTAGAGAGTAGTAGAATAGTAGAGAGTGAGTAGTAGAGAGTAAGTAGTAGAGTAGTAGAGAGTGAGTAGTAAAGAGTGAGAAGTAGAGAGTAGTAGAGAGCGAGTAGTAGAGAGTAAGTAATAGAGAGTGAGTAGTAGAGAGAAAGTAGTAGAGAGTGAATAGTAGAGAGTAAGCAGTAGGGAGAGGGTAGTAGAGTGAGTAGTAGAGAGTAAGTAGTAGAGAGTGAGTAGTAGAGAGTGAGTGCTAGAGAGTGAATAGCAGTGAGTAAGTAGTAGAAAGAGGGTAGTAGAGTGAGTAGTAGAGAGAGAGTGGTAGAGAGAGTAGTAGAGAGTGAGTAGTAAAGTAGTAGAGAGTGAGTGGTAGAGAGTAGTAGAGTGAGTAGTAGAGAGTAGTGGAGAGTGAGTAGTAGAGTGAGTAGTAGAGAGTAGTAGTAGAGAGTAGTAGAGAGTGAGTAGTAGAGAGTAGTAGTGAGTGAGTAGTAGAGAGATAGTAGGAGAGAGTAGTAGAAAGTGAGTAGTAGAGAGTGAGAAGTAGAGAGTCGTAGAGAATGAGGAGTAGAGAGTGAGTAGTAGAGAGTGAGCAGTAGAGAGTAGTAGAGAGTGAGTAGTAGAGAGTAGTAGAGAGTGAGTAGTAGAGTGTGACTAGTAAGAAAGAGTGGTAGCAAAGAGTGAGAAGTAGAGAGTAGTAGAGAGCGAGTAGTAGAGAGTAAGTAGTAGAGAGTGAGTAGTAGAGAGAAAGTAGTAGAGAGTGAATAGTAGAGAGTAAGTAGTAGAGAGAGGGTAGTAGAGTGAGTAGTAGAGAGTAAGTAGTAGAGAGTGAGTAGTAGAGAGTGAGTACTAGAGAGTGAACAGCAGAGAGTAAGTAGTAGAAAGAGGGTAGTAGAGTGAGTAGTAGAGAGAGAGTAGTAGAGAGTGAGTAGTAAAGTAGTAGAGAGTGAGTGGTAGAGAGTAGTAGAGTGAGTAGTAGAGAGTAGTGGAGAGTGAGTAGTAGAGTGAGTAGTAGAGAGTAGTAGTAGAGAGTAGTAGAGAGTGAGTAGTAGAGAGTAGTAGCGAGTGATTAGTAGAGAGATAGTAGGAGAGAGTATTAGAGAGTGAGTAGTAGAGAGTGAGTAGTAGAGAGTCATAGAGAATGAGTAGTAGAGAGTGAGTAGTAGAGCGTGAGTAGTAGAGAGTGAGCAGTAGAGAGTAGTAGAGAGTGAGTAGTAGAGAGTAGTAGAGAGTGAGTAGTAGAGTGTGAGTAGTAGAGAGAGAGTAGTAGAGAGTGAGTAGTAGAGAGTAGTCAGTCAGTGTCAGTCAGTGTCAGTCAATCAGTGTCAGTCAGTGTCAGTCAGTCAGTGTCAGTCAATCAGTGTCAGTCAGAGTCAGTAAGTCAGTGTCAGTCAATCATTGTCAGTCAGTGTCAATCATTCAGTGTCAGTCAATGTCAGTTAGTCAGTGTCAGCTAGAGCAGCTCTGCTGGCCTGGTTCTCTGGCTCTAAAGCAGCTCTGCTGACCTGGTTCTCTGGCTCTAAAGCAGCTCTGCTGACCTGGTTTCTCTGGCTCTACAGCAGGTCTGCTGAACTGGTTCTCTGGCTCTAGAGCAGCTCTGCTGACCTAGTTCTGAGGCTATAGAGCAGCTCTGCTGATCTGGTTCTCTGGCTCTACAACAGGTTTGCTGACCTGGTTCTCTGGTTCTAGAGCAGCTCTGCTGACCTGGTTCTCTCCCTCTAGAGCAACTCTGCTGACCTGGTTCTCTCCATCTAAAGCAGCTCTACTGACCTGGTTCTTGAGCTCTAGAGCAGCTCTGCTGAAACATAAGTGCTTATAAACGTATCCTGCTGTCAACTACTAGCACTCTAGGAACCCAGTCACTGTCTATGTACTTGCAGAATGACTCAGGCGTTGAGACAAGCAGTGGTACAGTAAATTGTACACAATGTATGCGGTCCCTTAGCCCCTTGCAGACTACTGAGTCACTCCTGCAAAAGTCCAGGTAATAGTCATGCTTGTCTGGAATCACACTGTGAGTCTGTGTCCACTCCTACAATCATCCTGACAGAAGCATGCCCTTATCTAATCACTCTGCTGAAACATAAGCGCTTATAAACTTATCCTGCTGTCAACTACTAGCACTCTAGGAACCAGTCACTGTCTATGCACTTGAAGAATGACTCAGGCATTGAAACAATACCTAAGCACTTATAAATTAACTGAGCACTCTGTTTGCAGCATTGTCATCATTCTAGTTACTAGTGATGTTCTTATAGAATGACCTAGGCACCAACACAAGTACATGTACAATATTCTGTGCACAATCCCTACAAACCTCTACGTAGATACATATTTTTGGTACACTCCACTAAATACTGAAGTAGTACTCACGCAGCCTAGGATACCTCCTGTCAGTCTCATGCAGTACGTCAATCACCCATCCAGCACTATGTTCTTATTGTATTACTCTGCCAATATCTAAGCACTTATGGGACAAATTTACAAGCCCCCTTCGCCACCAGTAGGTCACTTTTTGTGACATAGTGATCGTGCTGGGGACTCCTCCATATTTACAAGGAGAGGAAAAGCCACCCTGCGTGGCTTTTCCTCTCCTTGAAAATATGACCCATTCAAACACAGCACTTTGCGTTGAAGGGGCGTTCCATGGGTGTTGCTGTGTCTGTTCCCACACAACGCCCATTGAATAACACATCTCAAGATTTATGAGAAAGTGTAAATCTGTAGATACGTGTGAATGGTGCGCCACCCTGGAGGTGGTGTAGCGAGTCACAACAAGGATAAATGTCTTCATTTCTCCTCGTTTTCTCCTCTTTCAATGCATGCTGCATTCCACAGCACACATTGAAGGAGGAAAATGCCTTTAGTGATTGTTTTTGTGCAGGAAGTAGTCCCTTCCTGCACAAAAACAATCTCTCCACGACACAGATATCCTTGCACCATGGTGCAAGGGTGCCTGCGTCACTGCATGGCTGCAGTTTGTGTGCTATTGCAGAGGGAGCACAGAATTGCGACAGATTCATGTAAATATGTCACATCCCTGTGCTTCAGAAGTGCTGCAGCGTGGTGCAGCTAAAGGGCTTGCAGTGTCACGCTGCAGCACTTCTTCATTGATCTGTCTGTATAAATTCACCATACAGTACCAATGCATTCTTTTAGTCAATCATGCTCTACACATACATTCAACCAAACTTTCAGACATTACCATGCAATTATAGTTCTTTTTTTAAACCAGATATGGTAGTTCTGAACTTTTTTTTCTTATGTTTTTTGTTTTCTATTTTTTTGTCGTTTTTATAACCATTTTGTACTTTTTTGGGTGTTTTTTAACAATTTAACAAAAAAGGAACTAAGTAAACAGTTAGCTTTTGGAATTCAACATCATTCCAAAAACAAAAAAATAAAAAAAATTGCATTTGTGGTTCCGTTGAGCTGCACAAATAGCGTCCACTGACTGTTCACCATAACAGATGATGGGTTTGCACTTTGTGCAGTGCTGCTGCAGAAAAGCAAATTCTGGGCGAATGTCTACTGATAGTGCTGAAGTGGACGCTCCAGAGGTGCTAGCAATGCCTTGTGGTGGATTTTTTGCTGCACGCCTCATTTCTTCTGGTGCCAGATTCTTCGGGTGAATCGTCCGCAGATGTTTATACATACTCACTGTTCCACAGGAGTATATTTTGTCACTGCCTCGCGACAGGACCCTGTCACACAGCAAGCATGTGACTTTTCATGCGTTGACCTTTTTTTCTCCGGCAGGGAAGGTGAAAAATTTCCATACCACTGATTCAGGCCTCTGGTGATTTTTTAAAAACACCCAAAAAATTCCAAAACCAGCTCTGGAAGAAGAGATGTCTCTCATCAACTGCTCCAGACAGAGTAATTAAAATGGGTGGAGTCCTTCAATAGTTACAGTGGGAAATGTTATGAACTAATCAAATCTTTTTTTTTAGGTCACATGGGATCTGTGCACTGTGCGCTCACGAAGCGCGCACCCGACGCGACTTCGCGAAAATATATTTAAAAATGATATTTAATACAAGTAGAAATATATTATTTTTATGGATACCATAGATAATCTTTTGCCCAAATATGTACCTTAATGACACGTACATATCATTTTAGAACATAAAAATTTCATGGGAGAGTGTGCACCCAGCTCGCCCCAGCACGTATATGGCGTCAAGTGGGGCCTGCCACCGCGCAAGCGTCGTGTACCGTAATACGAATGTGTCGCAAATTAATGGGAGCAGTAGTCATGGACCGGTTGCGCACACCACGCAACATTGTACGTCTATGACGTAACTGAAAAAAAACACGCAATCGGCGCTCACCATACGCGGATCCTACATGACTTTTCCAAAATGGCAGCTAGAATACGCAGACCCGCTGAGGTAGGTACGCTTTGGGTGCACGACTCCCCAAAAAATTAAAAAAGATTATTATATAAATATATTAAAATACAAAAAAACTAAATAATTAATATTTCAGTTTTACATTTATTTTTATTTTTTGTAATTTTCTGATAAATATATAATGTTGTTTAATGAATAAAATATTTTTAAATAAACAGTTAAAAAACTGTAGAAACTAAGTACAAAAAATAGGTATAACTACTGTTGCACTTAAAAATTAGCATTTAAAATACCTTTGAAATTCACTGAAAAAACCATAGGTTTCAGAGACTTTATAGGTAGAAATTAGCGTTTAAAAAAACTTTGAAATTCACTGAAAATACATACGTTTTAGAGAGGTTATAGTTAGGAATTAGCATTTACAAAACCTTTGAAATTTACTGGAAAAAACGTATGTTTCATGAGTGTTATAGTTAGCTGGACATTTCACTCGTACAAAACCATAGAAATTATTCCGTTATAGTTAGCTGTGCTAACTATAACTCGGCACCCGCAATGCACTGCTGATGATGTCACATATTACATCATTCATGACATGGTCAGTGACATCACTGATGACATCACTGATAACATCACGAATGACATCACTGATTACATCATCCATGTGACAATCTGATACACCTCATCACACACTAGTATAACCTTTGATCACTCACTGTAAAATACAGAGTACCATATTTGAAAGAATTGACGCACACACCAGGTACTACATACCCACTCACCGATTCCTAAGTCTTTATACACAACTGTCCATTCACCCACAGAATCACTTATACATGCAGTCACTGACCAATGGTAACACTATCAAATGTAGTCATACACCTATATAGACATTGACACATCAACAGTCGTCCCAGTCGGTTATGCAGTGATGCTACTCACTCATGAAAAGAATCAATCACACTTACACTTACTCACCTACACAGTTATACACACAACACCTGATTTATGCATACACATAGTAAATTATAGTTACTATGTTAAAAAATCACTATTACAATTATACATTCATTCATACAGTGACTCTCACAACCACTGACTCTTACATATACTTATTTATATACACCAACTCTCATTTACAATGCCTTTTATTTTTCTACTTTATTGGATATGTACCACTGACATATATATTCACTTACCAACACACAAATCAACACACTCAGACACCCAAACAACTGTTTCCATGAACACTCCTAAACCCATATGCCTAGACAATCAACCACTCACATATCTATGCATAGAGTTACAACTCCCCAACCAACCACAGATACACTCAGCATCCCTTACAAATACTCAGCCAACTAATATAGACACTCATGTAGTTAGTGACCAATTGATGCAGCAGGTTATACAAGAACAGAGACAGTGATACACACATTCACATTGTTTGGTTACTAACCCATATATTTAGTGAGACACATTTAATTACTCACTTAAACAAACAGTCAGACAGCTACTAAATCCTCCATCCAGACAGTTATATATATACACTCAATCTTCAATACAGATTGGTATATATATATATATATATATATATATATATATATATATATATATTACCTACTGGCGGTCGCCAGTAGGTATATATAGTTAGGATTTTTTCTCTATGGGTTTTTTGAAAATTCTATGTCTAATAACTTTGGCGTTTGTGGACGGAATTGGCTGAAATTGTCAGGTAAATGGCACATTTTGTTTCTGAGCAGCCCCTGAAAATTTGGGGGGGGTTCGTCAAGGGGGGGCCGAGAAAAAAGGGGGGTCCCAAAACGCGTTTTTCCCATGTTAATTTCCATAGGGCGGTTGGCCTCACTTTTAGCCCGAACGGCTGAATGGATTTGCACGAAACTTGGCAAAATTGTAGGGACTGGTAGCCCGATGTGCCTTTTGTAGGTCTCAATATATGTGCTGCAGTGGATTTTGAGAAATTAACGTTTAAAAAAAGATATATATCTGTAACATCGGACTGGGCAGCGGCCCAGGACGCGGACTTTTCGCGCAACGGAGCTTTGTGAAGCGAAGCTGATTGGTTCTCCGGCGTCTGTCAACATTCCAAATAGTCCGTAGCGGCCGCCATCTTGTCTCTCGGTAGGATCGAGAGACAAGAGGAGGCGAAAGCGAAGGGGCAAATGACCATAAGGGGGAATAGTAGATCCTCGCTGACCCCCTAGGTTTGATGTGGAGGTTTTAAAAGGGCCCCGCGGGGCAAAAAAAAATAATAATAATAATAATCGAACGGCTGAATGGATTTGCACGAAACTTGGTAAAATATTAGGGACTGGTAGCCCGATGTGCCTTTGCTAGGTCTCAAAATATGTGCTCCAGTGGATTTTGAGAAATTAACGTTCAAAAAAAGATATATATCTGTAACAGCGCTCCGCTTCGCGTACTTTTCGCGTTACGGAGCTTTGCGAAGCTGATTGGTTCTCCGGCGTCTGTCAACATTCCAAACAGTCCGTAGCGGCCGCCATCTTGTCTCTCGGTAGGATTGAGAGACAAGAGGAGGCCAAAGCGAAGGGGGAAATGACCATAAGGGGGCATAGTAGATCCTTCCTGACCTCTTAGGTTTGATGTACCATTTTGCCAAGTTTGGTGTAATTCCGTTCAGCCATTCAGGCTGTAGACGTATGTAAATGTCCTATGGAAAATTGCATGGGGAAAACACATTTGAAAGTGTTGAAATTTAGAACCAATTAAAATGTTACTTTGGTTTTGTATTTGTGTGTGATGAAAGTTAATTGGTTATGTATATATGTCAAATGAGAGGAAACCACAGCCATTTTGTGATACTACTGTCTGAGGTACATTTGTGAGGAATTTTTGGTGGTGAATTTCTGGTGTTTGATTTACACAGTACTAACACTTTTCCTACTTTTGAAAAGGTGAGTTGTTAATTTGTAAGGGGAACTATGTTGTACACTTGAAGATAATTTGAAAAATGTTTTCTGTTATTTATTTGCAGTCCTTCTGTTATACTAAATACTTGATAAAGTTAGTTTTATATTATGTATTACTAAAAACGATAAATGAAAGTGATTATTTTTTTCTGCAATTTACAGCAAGCAATTTCAAAATAAAATGGCTCACAATGAAGAGACCGTGGCAATTTCTTTTGAATTGTCCACTACATTGATTGAAATTGAGAGCACCAATAATGAAACATTGTCACAAGGAGGACATGACTTGTATGATTCCATTAGATTGATTGAAATGGACAGCACCAAGAATGAAATATTGTCACAAGGAGATGACTTGAATGATTCCACTACGTTGATTGAAATTGAGAGCAGCAATAATGAAATATTGTCACAAGGAGGAGATGACTTGTATGATTCCATTAGATTGATTGAAATGGACAGCACCAATAATGAAATATTGTCAAAAGGAGGAGATGACTTGAATGATTCCACTACATTGATTGAAATTGAGAGCACCAATAATGAAATATTGTCACGAGGAGATGACTTGAATGATTCCACTACATTGATTGAAATTGACAGCACCAATAATGAAATATTGTCAGAAGGAGGAGATGACTTGAATGATTTTTTTGATCAATCTCTTGATGGCGAATTTATCGAGTGTTTGGAGACGATAGAGTTACAAGAATCATTATTGCAGACTTTTCATGAGGACATTGCTGATGAGGACATGTTACTAGTTCTTTCAAATTTAGAAAATTCTGAAGAATAAATTTATATTTAGAAATCAAAAATTGTTTGAGACATTATTCATTTTTATTTTTAATTTATGAGGTTGTAGCGAAGTGATTGTAGTATAAAATGAGACTTATAGTATAGAGTGCAACATTTTTATGTTACATGGTAAGTTTACTCATATTTACTTCCCTTCTGCCACTATATTATCTCCAATGTGTATTTGACATCTCTTCTTCATCTCCGGCCTCCTTTCTCTCACTGTGTGTCTCCGATGCATCTTATCGGTGCTATTTTGTGTAATTACAGAAGAGAGTAAAATAAAATAGTTCGGAACGTGAAAAGGGGGCAAAGTAGAGTACTCCTCACCCCCTAGGCCTTTTTAGGCGGTCCCAAAAGGATCAGTTTCTGCTTTCCTGAGAGATTATGGTATGAGTTCCATATACCACAATAACTTGCATTACAACATGCAAGATATCTATCTCCTATTACCAACTTTTGGAGATATTCGCGCTAAGCGCGAATATCTCCAAAAAGTAACACCTGCCCTGAGCAGTTCTTAGCCATGTTATCCAATGGGAGGTGGATAACATGGCTAAGAGCATTAGCTCGGTAATGTATGAATATCGCTGAGTTTTTAGCGATATTCATGCATTGCGGCTGTTTATTATCGCATTTGTGATAAACCTTGATAATAGCAAGGTTTATCTTTGATAATTTCTGACGATGCTTAGCGGTAAAAAATTCGTTGGTAAGCATCGTTAGCGATAAATATCGCTTAACTTTGGTAATATGCCCCAACGTCTGTTAACGTTCGATTCGAAGGAAATGAGGAAGTGTTGAAAAACATTGTCTGCGCCATCTTGCCTTTTTTGAAATGCCACACTTTTGTCGTGCACGGCAGCCATTTTAGATGTCTTGACCAGACCCACTCTCTGCACGCTGTCGATTCGTAGCATGGCTCCTCACCCTCGCAAGCATCTTCCCCAGGCACTGGTCACCCCCGCTCTCTGTCTTATGCATGGGCAATAAACCTCCCCCCATCTGCGCTGCTCTTCCCTGAGAATCACACTCTGTGCCCGCCCGACACCTCCCTTTCGCCCTATTCACTACCGCACCCTCTGACACTCCTCTTCCTCTGTGTCCGATTGTCCAGGCTATCAGCTAGCCCTGCAGATGTAGTTTATGGCCTCAGCTGTAAAGAATCACCCCTCTTCAAAGGAGTTATAGTAGATCAAGGCCCACACCCGATGAGATCCGTCACACCACACGTGTTCCTACTATCTGAAAACTATCCTGTATTGTGATTGGGGAGGGGATCGAGCCTGAAGCGGAAGATTCCAGGAATGACTCTTTGTACATCAAAGTTTTTACAATTATGTCTCACATTAAAAATATATAGCACTCCAACAAAGTAGTAGGAATATAAAACTTTAATAACATATAAATATATACAACAAAACAAAAACAGTAAAAACATTTAAACAACGAAGAGACCGTGGCAATTTCTTTTGAATTATCCAATAGATTTATTGAAATTGACAGCACCAATAATGAAATATTCTTGTCAGTAGCGGTCTGTTGTGCGAATAGTTCCAAGGCAGCAGAACGCGCTGAAATCTAGATGGCACTAAAGTGATGTCTAGCAAGTTGCCGCCCAGCACATAACGGCGTGGGGCGCCGCGGGGGTGAGTGAGTCCAGTAGGCACCACAGCTATTCTTACCGGCATTGCAGAATTACTGCTGGGGACAATGCCTGTGCTGTAGCAGGGTCACAGCAGAAACAAAAAGGATTCTGTTGAAGATGTTGTTGGTTTTCAATTTGAAAACAGTTCTGGTGTCAACTGCTATGCTAATGTAGTGGTTAATGTTTTGTTTTCTCTAGAAAATGTAAAAGAGGGGGAGGCAGTCCAAAGTTCCGTTAAAAGGGCAAAGGAAAGGATCGGTGGTTTGAACTATCAGTCAAAAAGGGGAGGGGGTGCAACAATTTTTCCTACCGGGTCAAACTGTGCTTTTACCGGAAGTGAGGTCTGCAGGATTCTAGTAATTCAAAGTGAGGCTGGCGCCGATGTCCCGCGAATACAGTTTCGTCACTCCACGGGTGATCATGGCAGTCATTCCCCATCGGGGGTCGGAGACTCCCGCGGCTCCTCTAGAATCTTCAAGGTCGTGGAGGACTACGGTGGTGGAGTCAACCAGTGACCGGGCCATTTCTTTATGCTGGGCCCGCTCTTGCCAGGTCGACCGCCATTTTGAGAGTTCGGTAGCTACTGGCGATCGCGGGGTCAAATGAGCGGACGGGCTCCACCCTGCCGGGCGAGACGTTGCAGCATGGCCACAGTGGAAGAACTCTTTTCCGGGCGCCTGGAGCGCTGAGGGTGCAGCTGGGAAGCCTCCACTGGGGAGGCGGGAGAGGCCTGTTCGCACCGTCTCTCCCTCCCAGTGCACCCCACGGCGTCTCGCTTGATATTTGTTATGGCCGGACCAGGCGATGAGGACGAGGGGGGGGGTCGGAGGCATGTGCAAGACATCCCCCCCCAGGGTTGTTGCAGCAATTATACAAGAAAGAAGAAGTGTCCCGTCCGTCTTCGGGCCGGGCTTCCGGTAGATGTTGGCCGGACGCCCCTGGCTCTGGCCCCATGAACGGGTTTCTTGGTTTATCGGCTGCAGCCGGATCCCGTCGGCCTCGGCCCCCCGACCGTTGGTGGCCGGTCCGGAAGAGCATGTGGCGGGACTACCTGCAACTCTCAAGGGCCACCGCGGCCGGACTGGGAGAGAGAGGGGAGGGTCGAGGAGACATTCCCCCCCCCCTGCAACTGTTCAGCGTTGTAAAGGCAATCCCCTGGCCGGGTCCCGCTGGTCTCGGCCTCTCCTCCGGCTACACCCTACGTTAGGATCTCCTGGCCGAGGCGTGGCAGCAGGACCTGCCTTATATGGGCTGCTCCCGGCTGGGCGTAGCCGGAACCCTGCTCCACCTTGGAAGTTTCCAGAGTGGGGGCGGATGTTCTACTGACTTGCATTTTCCCTAGTCTATCGATTTTTTTGGCGTGGCAGGCGGTGGGACAGCGAGGGGTGATTTGGTTTCTCTTACTGTTTTTCTGGTCTCTCACCAATGGCATATTTTAACGTTTTCTTGTTTCTAGGACATTAACAGGTTTTATCATTACGTTATGTTATCGTTTCTTTGTTCGTTGTTTAATAAAAGTTCATGTTCATCAGTGGCCTACTGATTTTCGTTTTCCTATTCTTTTCTTTCCAGGTTGTTTCATGCTAAAGTTTCTGTTAACAGGATACAGTGATCACTTCGTTATTATTGCATATGTCCTTTTCACTAGGGGTGCTCTCTGGTCGGGCCAGATGACGTATGTCTAGTAAATGGTCCGGGTGAAACAGGTGCATCAATCAGTGGGGAGTAGATAGGCATGACAGATTACAACGGGGGAGAAAGGTCCGCATTACGTACCCTTTCACTACTTGCAAAGATTTTCCTACGTTTATTTGCAAACAGGGAATACCTCCAAAAAGAACTAATTCCCAAACAGTCAATGTTCGGACAATCAATCAATCAATGAGGAATGAAATAGGTACGACGTGTTAAAGGCTTGCGTTACCTACCCTTCACTATCTGCAAAGGGAGAGAGAATATTCCTATTCTTCCTCGTTTGCAGGCAGAGAAGATCCTTAAGAGAACCAACTTCGAACAATTCAATGCTCGATTCAAACAATCAACAAGGGGTACTGTGAACACAAATGAACGCCGCTTATGTACATACGCATTGCTATTTTCAACAGGTTGTTCCTAATGTTTCTATTTTAGCGAGGTCAAAAAGAGATCCCATTAGTGGCCTACTGATTTTGCTCGATTCCTTTTGTTTTTTTACACGGTTTTTCGCTATCTGCAAAGACTAAACAGAGTATTGCGACTCTGTGCTTGTTTGTAAATAGAGAATGAACCAAAGAGAACAATCAATCAAATGGAGAGAGAAGCAGGCACGACGGATTACAAAGGGGGCAAAGGGCTGCGTTAACTACCCTTCACTATCTGCAAAGAGAGAGTACTCCTAATAGAAATGAGGGGTGGGGGGCAGCATTCAAAGCAGATCAGTGTGCATAAACATGAAAATGTTTTTACTTACCACGTACTTGACATTCGACAGCTTATGATATTTGCTATTAAAAACCATTGAAATTCACTGAAAAAACCATAGGTTATAGACCATATATAGTTAGGAATTAGCATTTACAAAACCTTGAAAATTCACTGAAAAAACCATAGGTTATAGACCATATATAGTTAGGAATTAGCATTTACAAAACCTTGAAAATTCACTGAAAAAACCATAGGTTAGAGACCATATATAGTTAGCTGGACATTTTATTGACATAAAACCAATGAAATTCCATATATAGTTAGTTGCACTAACTATATATCGCGCACCCGCAATCCACTGCTGATGATGTCACATATTACATCATTCATGACATGGTCAGTGACATCACTGATGACATCACTGATGACATCTCAAATGACATCACTGATGACATCACTGATGACATCTCATTTGACATCAATGACCACATCACTGATGATATCATTCATGTGACAATACAATGCATCTCCTCACATTTTAATATAACCTCTGTTTCACCCAGTGTTAAAAAGAGTATAATTTTTGAAACCATTGACACACCAATACTAGTTACTACATACGCACTCACTGATTGCTACGTCTACACACACCTTCACTCATTCACCCATACAATCATTCATACATACAATCACTCATCTTTACAACACTATCATATGCACTCATACACCTATACAGACACTCACAGTCTGCCACTCATCCATGGAGTTACTTACACACCTAGTCAGTCCTGTAAAGAATCAATGAGACTTCCATTTTCTTGTCTATACAGTTAAACATAGAGCACCTTACATTTTCAAACATGTACTAACACATACTTAGTTTCTTATACAATCATTGATACAAGTACAGATTGATCTGCACAGAGTCACACACCTCCCAGCTAGCCACACACACACTCAGTCTCCCATACAAATACTTGGGCAATCAATCAATAACCCATATAGTTACTCATATAGCTACTGATCAACACATGCAGCAGTTTACAGAACAACAGACATAATGATGCACAAATTAAGACAGTTTAGTCACTAACCCATGCACTCAGTGAGACACATTTAATCACTCACTCATACATTCAGTCATGCACCTACTAAATCCTTCGTCCAGACACTTATACATCCACTAATTCTTCAATATGTAAGACATATTTTAACTTTACAGACTTATACAGTCACTGGATGTAGTCATCAGTGATGTCATTTGAGATGTCATCAGTGATGTCATCAGTGATGTCATTTGAGATGTCATCAGTGATGTCATCAGTGATGTCACTGACCATGTCATGAATGATGTAATATGTGACATCATCAGCAGTGGATTGCGGGTGCGCGATATATAGTTAGTGCAACTAACTATATATGGAATTTCATTGGTTTTATGTCAATAAAATGTCCAGCTAACTATATATGGTCTCTAACCTATGGTTTTTTCAGTGAATTTTCAAGGTTTTGTAAATGCTAATTCCTAACTATATATGGTCTATAACCTATGGTTTTTTCAGTGAATTTTCAAGGTTTTGTAAATGCTAATTCCTAACTATATATGGTCTATAACCTATGGTTTTTTCAGTGAATATATATATATATATATTACCTACTGGCGGTCGCCAGTAGGTATATATAGTTAGGATTTTTTCTCTATGGGTTTTTTGAAAATTCTATGTCTAATAACTTTGGCGTTTGTGGACGGAATTGGCTGAAATTTTCAGGAAAATGGCACATTTTGTTTCTGAGCAGCCCCTGAAAATTGGGGGGGGGGTTCGTCCAGGGGGGGTCGAGAAAAAAGGGGGGTCCCAAAACGTGTTTTTAACATTGAGTTTTCCATAGGGCGGTTGGCCTCACTTTTAGCCCGAACGGCTGAATGGATTTGCACGAAACTTGGCAAAATTGTAGGGACTGGTAGCCCGATGTGCCTTTTGTAGGTCTCAATATATGTGCTCCAGTGGATTTTGAGAAATTAACATTTAAAAAAAGATATATATCTGTAACAGCGGACCGGGCAGCGCTCCAGTTCGCGTACTTTTCGCGCAACGGAGCTTTGTGAAGCGAAGCTGATTGGTTCTCCGGCATCTGTCAACATTCCAAACAGTCCGTAGCGGCCGCCATCTTGTCTCTCGGTAGGATCGAGAGACAAGAGGAGGCGAAAAGGGAAGGGGCAAATGACGATAAGGGGGCATAGTAGATCCTCCCTGACCTCTTAGGTTTGATGTACCATTTTGCCAAGTTTGGTGTAATTCCGTTCAGCCATTCAGGCTGTAGACGTATCTAAATGTCAATAATCGAACGGCTGAATGGATT
Source organism: Lissotriton helveticus (assembly GCF_964261635.1). Lineage (NCBI taxonomy): Eukaryota > Metazoa > Chordata > Amphibia > Caudata > Salamandridae > Lissotriton > Lissotriton helveticus. The sequence goes on from NC_136057.1 coordinate 827,143,281, forward strand.
TGCACGAAACTTGGCAAAATATTAGGGACTGGTAGCCCGATGTGCCTTTGCTAGGTCTCAATATATGTGCTCCAGTGGATTTTGAGAAATTAACGTTCAAAAAAAGATATATATCTGTAACAGCGCTCCGCTTTGCGTACTTTTCGCGTTACGGAGCTTTGCGAAGCTGATTGGTTCTCCGGCGTCTGTCAACATTCCAAACAGTCCGTAGCGGCCGCCATCTTGTCTCTCGGTAGGATCGAGAGACAAGAGGAGGCCAAAGCGAAGGGGGAAATGACCATAAGGGGGCATAGTAGATCCTTCCTGACCTCTTAGGTTTGATGTACCATTTTGCCAAGTTTGGTGTAATTCCGTTCAGCCATTCAGGCTGTAGACGTATGTAAATGTCCTATGGAAAATTGCATGGGGAAAACACATTTGAAAGTGTTGAAATTTAGAACCAATTAAAATGTTACTTTGGTTTTGTATTTGTGTGTGATGAAAGTTAATTGGTTATGTATATATGTCAAATGAGAGGAAACCACAGCCATTTTGTGATACTACTGTCTGAGGTACATTTGTGAGGAATTTTTGGTGGTGAATTTCTGGTGTTTGATTTACACAGTACTAACACTTTTCCTACTTTTGAAAAGGTGAGTTGTTAATTTGTAAGGGGAACTATGTTGTACACTTGAAGATAATTTGAAAAATGTTTTCTGTTATTTATTTGCAGTCCTTCTGTTATACTAAATACTTGATAAAGTTAGTTTTATATTATGTATTACTAAAAACGATAAATGAAAGTGATTATTTTTTTCTGCAATTTACAGCAAGCAATTTCAAAATAAAATGGCTCACAATGAAGAGACCGTGGCAATTTCTTTTGAATTGTCCACTACATTGATTGAAATTGAGAGCACCAATAATGAAACATTGTCACAAGGAGGACATGACTTGTATGATTCCATTAGATTGATTGAAATGGACAGCACCAAGAATGAAATATTGTCACAAGGAGATGACTTGAATGATTCCACTACGTTGATTGAAATTGAGAGCAGCAATAATGAAATATTGTCACAAGGAGGAGATGACTTGTATGATTCCATTAGATTGATTGAAATGGACAGCACCAATAATGAAATATTGTCAAAAGGAGGAGATGACTTGAATGATTCCACTACATTGATTGAAATTGAGAGCACCAATAATGAAATATTGTCACGAGGAGATGACTTGAATGATTCCACTACGTTGATTGAAATTGAGAGCAGCAATAATGAAATATTGTCACAAGGAGGAGATGACTTGTATGATTCCATTAGATTGATTGAAATGGACAGCACCAATAATGAAATATTGTCACAAGGAGGAGATGACTTGAATGATTCCACTACATTGATTGAAATTGAGAGCACCAATAATGAAATATTGTCACGAGGAGATGACTTGAATGATTCCACTACATTGATTGAAATTGACAGCACCAATAATGAAATATTGTCACAAGGAGGAGATGACTTGAATGATTCCACTACATTGATTGAAATTGACAGCACCAATAATGAAATATTGTCACAAGGAGGAGATGACTTGAATGATTTTTTTGATCAATCTGTTGATGGCGAATTTATCGAATGTTTGGAGACCATAGAGTTACAAGAATCATCATTGCAGACTTTTCATGAGGAAATTGCTGATGAGGACATGTTACTAGTTCTTTCAAATTTAGAAAATTCTGAAGAATAAATTTATATTTAGAAATCAAAAATTGTTTGAGACATTATTCATTTTTATTTTTAATTTATGAGGTTGTAGCGAAGTGATTGTAGTATAAAATGAGACTTATAGTATAGAGTGCAACATTTTTATGTTACATGGTAAGTTTACTCATATTTACTTCCCTTCTGCCACTATATTATCTCCAATGTGTATTTGACATCTCTTCTTCATCTCCGGCCTCCTTTCTCTCACTGTGTGTCTCCGATGCATCTTATCGCTGCTATTTTGTGTAATTACAGAAGAGAGTAAAATAAAATAGTTCGGAACGTGAAAAGGGGGCAAAGTAGAGTACCCCTCACCCCGTAGGCCTTTTCAGGCGGTCCCAAAAGGATCAGTTTCTGCTTTCCTGAGAGATTATGGTATGAGTTCCATATACCACAATAATTTGCATTACAACATGCAAGATATCTATCTCCTATTACCAACTTTTGGAGATATTCGCGCTAAGCGCGAATATCTCCAAAAAGTTATACCTGCCCTGAGCAGTTCTTAGCCATGTTATCCAATGGGAGGTGGATAACATGGCTAAGAGCATTAGCTCGGTAATGCATGAATATCGCTGACTTTTTAGCGATATTCATGCATTGCGGCCGTTTTTTATCGCATTTGCGATAAACCTTGATAATAGCAAGGTTTATCTTCGATAATTTCTGACGATGCTTAGCGGTAAAAAATTCGTTGGTAAGCATCGTTAGCGATAAATATCGCTTAACTTTGGTAATATGTACCAACGTCTGTTAACGTTCGATTCGAAGGAAATGAGGAAGTGTTGAAAAACATTGTTTGTGCCATCTTGCCTTTTTTGAAATGCCACACTTTTGTCGTGCACGGCAGCCATTTTAGATGCCTTGACCAGACCCACTCTCTGCACGCTGTCGATTCGTAGCATGGCTCCCCACCCTCGCAAGCATCTTCCCCAGGCACTGGTCACCCCCGCTCTCTGTCTTATGCATGGGCAATAAACCTCCCCCCATCTGCGCTGCTCTTCCCTGAGAATCACACTCTGTGCCCGCCCGACACCTCCCTTTCGCCCTATTCACTACCGCACCCTCTGACACTCCTCTTCCTCTGTGTCCGATTGTCCAGGCTATCAGCTAGCCCTGCAGATGTAGTTTATGGCTCCAGCTGTAAAGAATCACCCCTCTTTAAAGGAGTTATAGTAGATCAAGGCCCACACCCGATGAGATCCGTCACACCACACGTGTTCCTACTATCTGAAAACCATCCTGTATTGTGATTGGGGAGGGGACCGAGCCTGAAGCGGAAGATTCCAGGAATGACTCTTTGTACATCAAAGTTTTTACAATTATGTGTCACATTAAAAATATATAGCACTCCAACAAAGTAGTAGGAATATAAAACTTTAATAACATATAAATATATACAACAAAACAAAAACAGTAAAAACATTTAAACAACGAAGAGACCGTGGCAATTTCTTTTGAATTCCTGATGAGGACATGTTACTAGTTCTTTCAAATTATGAAAATTCAGAAGATGTTGCCTGGGGGTGGGTCGTCAGTAGCAGTCTGTTGTGCGAATAGTTCCAAGGCAGCAGAACGCGCTGAAATCTAGATGGCACGAAAGTGATGTCTAGTAAGTTGCCGCCCAGCAAATAACGGCGTGGGGCGCCGCGGGGGTGAGTGAGTCCAGTAGGCACCACAGCTATTCTTACCGGCATTGCAGAATTACTGCTGGGGACAATGCCTGTGCTGTAGCAGGGTCACAGCAGAAACAAAAAGGATTCTGTTGAAGATGTTGTTGGTTTTCAATTTGAAAACAGTTCTGGTGTCAATTGCTATGCTAATGTAGTGGTTAATGTTTTGTTTTCTCTAGAAAATGTAAAAGAGGGGGAGGCAGTCCAAAGTTCCGTTAAAAGGGCAAAGGAAAGGATCGGTGGTTTGAACTATCAGTCAAAAAGGGGAGGGGGTGCAACAATTTTTCCTACCGGGTCACACTGTGCTTTCACCGGAACTGAGGTCTGCAGGATTCTAGTAATTCAAAGTGAGGCTGGCGCCAGCATGGGAGCGCCGACGTCCCACGGATACAGTTTCGTCACTCCACGGGCGATCATGGCAGTCATTCCCCATCGGGGGTGTCTGCGGGGGTCGGAGACTCCCGCGGCTCCTGTAGAATCTTCAAGGTCGTGGAGGACTACGGTGGTGGAGTCAACCAGTGACCGGGCCATTTCTTTATGCTGGGCCCGCTCTTGCCAGGTCGACCGCCATTTTGAGAGTTCGGTAGCTACTGGCGATCGCGGGGTCAAATGAGCGGACGAGCTCCACCCTGCCGGGCGAGACGTTGCAGCATCGCCACAGTGGAAGAACCCTTTTCCGGGCGCTTGGAGCGCCGAGGGTGCAGGTGGGAAGCCTCCACTGGGGAGGCGGGAGAGGCCTGTTCGCATCGTCTCTCCCTCCCAGTGCACCCCACGGCGTCTCGCTTGAGATTTGTTATGGCCGGACCAGGCGATGAGGACGAGGGGGGGGGGGTCGGAGGCATGTGCAAGACATCCCCCCCCAGTGTTGTCGCAGCCATTATTCAAGAGAGAAGAAGTGTCCCGTCCGTCTTCGGGCCGGGCTTCCGGTGGATGTCGGCCGGACGCCCCTGGCTCTGGCCCCATGAACGGGTTTCTTGGTTTATCGGCTGCAGCCGGATCCCGTCGGCCTCGGCCCCCCGACCGTTGGTGGCCGGACCGGAAGAGCATGTGGCGGGACTACCTGCAACTCTCAAGGGCCACCGCGGCCGGACTGGGAGAGAGAGGGGAGGGTCGAGGAGACATTCCCCCCCCCCTGAAACTCTTCAGCGTTGTAAAGGCAATCCCCTGGCCGGGTCCCGCTGGCCTCGGCCTCTCCTCCGGCTACACCCTACGTTAGGATCTCCTGGCCGAGGCGTGGCAGCAGGATTCGCCTTATATGGGCTGCTCCCGGCTGGGCGTAGCCGCAACCCTGCCCCACCTTGGAAGTTTCCAGAGTGGGGGCGGATGTTCTACTGACTTGCATTTTCCCTAGTCTATCGATTTTTTTGGCGTGGCAGGCGGTGGGACAGCGAGGGGTGATTTGGTTTCTCTTACTGTTTTTCTGGTCTCTCACCAATGGCATATTTTAACGTTTTCTTGTTTCTAGGACATTAACAGGTTTTATCATTACGTTATGTTATCGTTTCTTTGTTCGTTGTTTAATAAAAGTTCATGTTCATCAGTGGCCTACTGATTTTCGTTTTCCTATTCTTTTCTTTCCAGGTTGTTTCATGCTAAAGTTTCTGTTAACAGGATACAGTGATCACTTCGTTATTATTGCATATGTCCTTTTCACTAGGGGTGCTCTCTGGTCGGGCCAGATGACGTATGTCTAGTAAATGGTCCGGGTGAAACAGGTGCATCAATCAGTGGGGAGTAGATAGGCGTGACAGATTACAACGGGGGAGTAAGGTCCGCATTACGTACCCTTTCACTACTTGCAAAGATTTTCCTACGTTTATTTGCAAACAGGGAATACCTCCAAAAAGAACTAATTCCCAAACAGTCAATGTTCGGACAATCAATCAATCAATGAGGAATGAAATAGGTACGACGTGTTAAAGGCTTGCGTTACCTACCCTTCACTATCTGCAAAGGGAGAGAGAATATTCCTATTCTTCCTCGTTTGCAGGCAGAGAAGATCCTTAAGAGAACCAACTTCGAACAATTCAATGCTCGATTCAAACAATCAACAAGGGGTACTGTGAACACAAATGAACGCCGCTTATGTACATACGCATTGCTATTTTCAACAGGTTGTTCCTAATGTTTCTATTTTAGCGAGGTCAAAAAGAGATCCCATTAGTGGCCTACTGATTTTGCTCGATTCCTTTTGTTTTTTTACACGGTTTTTCGCTATCTGCAAAGACTAAACAGAGTATTGCGACTCTGTGCTTGTTTGTAAATAGAGAATGAACCAAAGAGAACAATCAATCAAATGGAGAGAGAAGCAGGCACGACGGATTACAAAGGGGGCAAAGGGCTGCGTTAACTACCCTTCACTATCTGCAAAGAGAGAGTACTCCTAATAGAAATGAGGGGTGGGGGGCAGCATTCAAAGCAGATCAGTGTGCATAAACATGAAAATGTATTTACTTACCACGTACTTGACATTCGACAGCTTATGATATTTGCTATTAAAAACCATTGAAATTCACTGAAAAAACCATAGGTTATAGACCATATATAGTTAGGAATTAGCATTTACAAAACCTTGAAAATTCACTGAAAAAACCATAGGTTATAGACCATATATAGTTAGGAATTAGCATTTACAAAACCTTGAAAATTCACTGAAAAAACCATAGGTTAGAGACCATATATAGTTAGCTGGACATTTTATTGACATAAAACCAATGAAATTCCATATATAGTTAGTTGCACTAACTATATATCGCGCACCCGCAATCCACTGCTGATGATGTCACATATTACATCATTCATGACATGGTCAGTGACATCACTGATGACATCACTGATGACATCTCAAATGACATCACTGATGACATCACTGATGACATCTCATTTGACATCAATGACCACATCACTGATGATATCATTCATGTGACAATACAATGCATCTCCTCACATTTTAATATAACCTCTGTTTCACCCAGTGTTAAAAAGAGTATAATTTTTGAAACCATTGACACACCAATACTAGTTACTACATACGCACTCACTGATTGCTACGTCTACACACACCTTCACTCATTCACCCATACAATCATTCATACATACAATCACTCATCTTTACAACACTATCATATGCACTCATACACCTATACAGACACTCACAGTCTGCCACTCATCCATGGAGTTACTTACACACCTAGTCAGTCCTGTAAAGAATCAATGAGACTTCCATTTTCTTGTCTATACAGTTAAACATAGAGCACCTTACATTTTCAAACATGTACTAACACATACTTAGTTTCTTATACAATCATTGATACAAGTACAGATTGATCTGCACAGAGTCACACACCTCCCAGCTAGCCACACACACACTCAGTCTCCCATACAAATACTTGGGCAATCAATCAATAACCCATATAGTTACTCATATAGCTACTGATCAACACATGCAGCAGTTTACAGAACAACAGACATAATGATGCACAAATTAAGACAGTTTAGTCACTAACCCATGCACTCAGTGAGACACATTTAATCACTCACTCATACATTCAGTCATGCACCTACTAAATCCTTCGTCCAGACACTTATACATCCACTAATTCTTCAATATGTAAGACATATTTTAACTTTACAGACTTATACAGTCACTGGATGTAGTCATCAGTGATGTCATTTGAGATGTCATCAGTGATGTCATCAGTGATGTCATTTGAGATGTCATCAGTGATGTCATCAGTGATGTCACTGACCATGTCATGAATGATGTAATATGTGACATCATCAGCAGTGGATTGCGGGTGCGCGATATATAGTTAGTGCAACTAACTATATATGGAATTTCATTGGTTTTATGTCAATAAAATGTCCAGCTAACTATATATGGTCTCTAACCTATGGTTTTTTCAGTGAATTTTCAAGGTTTTGTAAATGCTAATTCCTAACTATATATGGTCTATAACCTATGGTTTTTTCAGTGAATTTTCAAGGTTTTGTAAATGCTAATTCCTAACTATATATGGTCTATAACCTATGGTTTTTTCAGTGAATATATATATATATATATTACCTACTGGCGGTCGCCAGTAGGTATATATAGTTAGGATTTTTTCTCTATGGGTTTTTTGAAAATTCTATGTCTAATAACTTTGGCGTTTGTGGACGGAATTGGCTGAAATTTTCAGGAAAATGGCACATTTTGTTTCTGAGCAGCCCCTGAAAATTGGGGGGGGGGGTTCGTCCAGGGGGGGTCGAGAAAAAAGGGGGGTCCCAAAACGTGTTTTTAACATTGAGTTTTCCATAGGGCGGTTGGCCTCACTTTTAGCCCGAACGGCTGAATGGATTTGCACGAAACTTGGCAAAATTGTAGGGACTGGTAGCCCGATGTGCCTTTTGTAGGTCTCAATATATGTGCTCCAGTGGATTTTGAGAAATTAACATTTAAAAAAAGATATATATCTGTAACAGCGGACCGGGCAGCGCTCCAGTTCGCGTACTTTTCGCGCAACGGAGCTTTGTGAAGCGAAGCTGATTGGTTCTCCGGCATCTGTCAACATTCCAAACAGTCCGTAGCGGCCGCCATCTTGTCTCTCGGTAGGATCGAGAGACAAGAGGAGGCGAAAAGGGAAGGGGCAAATGACGATAAGGGGGCATAGTAGATCCTCCCTGACCTCTTAGGTTTGATGTACCATTTTGCCAAGTTTGGTGTAATTCCGTTCAGCCATTCAGGCTGTAGACGTATCTAAATGTCAATAATCGAACGGCTGAATGGATTTGCACGAAACTTGGCAAAATATTAGGGACTGGTAGCCCGATGTGCCTTTGCTAGGTCTCAATATATGTGCTCCAGTGGATTTTGAGAAATTAACGTTCAAAAAAAGATATATATCTGTAACAGCGCTCCGCTTCGCGTACTTTTCGCGTTACGGAGCTTTGCGAAGCTGATTGGTTCTCCGGCGTCTGTCAACATTCCAAACAGTCCGTAGCGGCCGCCATCTTGTCTCTCGGTAGGATCGAGAGACAAGAGGAGGCCAAAGCGAAGGGGGAAATGACCATAAGGGGGCATAGTAGATCCTTCCTGACCTCTTAGGTTTGATGTACCATTTTGCCAAGTTTGGTGTAATTCCGTTCAGCCATTCAGGCTGTAGACGTATGTAAATGTCCTATGGAAAATTGCATGGGGAAAACACATTTGAAAGTGTTGAAATTTAGAACCAATTAAAATGTTACTTTGGTTTTGTATTTGTGTGTGATGAAAGTTAATTGGTTATGTATATATGTCAAATGAGAGGAAACCACAGCCATTTTGTGATACTACTGTCTGAGGTACATTTGTGAGGAATTTTTGGTGGTGAATTTCTGGTGTTTGATTTACACAGTACTAACACTTCTCCTACTTTTAAAAAGGTGAGTTGTTAATTTGTAAGGGGAACTATGTTGTACACTTGAAGATAATTTGAAAAATGTTTTCTGTTATTTATTTGCAGTCCTTTCTGTTATACTAAATACTTGATAAAGTTAGTTTTATATTATGTATTACTAAAAACGATAAATGAAAGTGATTATTTTTTTCTGCAATTTACAGCAAGCAATTTCAAAATAAAATGGCTCACAATGAAGAGACCGTGGCAATTTCTTTTGAATTGTCCACTACATTGATTGAAATTGAGAGCACCAATAATGAAATATTGTCACATGGAGGAGATGACTTGTATGATTCCATTAGATTGATTGAAATGGACAGCACCAATAATGAAATATTGTCACAAGGAGGAGATGACTTGAATGATTCCACTACATTGATTGAAATTGAGAGCACCAATAATGAAATATTGTCACAAGGAGGAGATGACTTGTATGATTCCATTAGATTGATTGAAATGGACAGCACCAATAATGAAATATTGTCACAAGGAGGAGATGACTTGAATGATTCCACTACATTGATTGAAATTGAGAGCACCAATAATGAAATATTGTCACGAGGAGATGACTTGAATGATTCCACTACATTGATTGAAATTGACAGCACCAATAATGAAATATTGTCACAAGGAGGAGATGACTTGAATGATTCCACTACATTGATTGAAATTGACAGCACCAATAATGAAATATTGTCACAAGGAGGAGATGACTTGAATGATTTTTTTGATCAATCTGTTGATGGCGAATTTATCGAATGTTTGGAGACCATAGAGTTACAAGAATCATCATTGCAGACTTTTCATGAGGAAATTGCTGATGAGGACATGTTACTAGTTCTTTCAAATTTAGAAAATTCTGAAGAATAAATTTATATTTAGAAATCAAAAATTGTTTGAGACATTATTCATTTTTATTTTTAATTTATGAGGTTGTAGCGAAGTGATTGTAGTATAAAATGAGACTTATAGTATAGAGTGCAACATTTTTATGTTACATGGTAAGTTTACTCATATTTACTTCCCTTCTGCCACTATATTATCTCCAATGTGTATTTGACATCTCTTCTTCATCTCCGGCCTCCTTTCTCTCACTGTGTGTCTCCGATGCATCTTATCGCTGCTATTTTGTGTAATTACAGAAGAGAGTAAAATAAAATAGTTCGGAACGTGAAAAGGGGGCAAAGTAGAGTACCCCTCACCCCGTAGGCCTTTTCAGGCGGTCCCAAAAGGATCAGTTTCTGCTTTCCTGAGAGATTATGGTATGAGTTCCATATACCACAATAATTTGCATTACAACATGCAAGATATCTATCTCCTATTACCAACTTTTGGAGATATTCGCGCTAAGCGCGAATATCTCCAAAAAGTTATACCTGCCCTGAGCAGTTCTTAGCCATGTTATCCAATGGGAGGTGGATAACATGGCTAAGAGCATTAGCTCGGTAATGCATGAATATCGCTGACTTTTTAGCGATATTCATGCATTGCGGCCGTATTTTATCGCATTTGCGATAAACCTTGATAATAGCAAGGTTTATCTTCGATAATTTCTGACGATGCTTAGCGGTAAAAAATTCGTTGGTAAGCATCGTTAGCGATAAATATCGCTTAACTTTGGTAATATGTACCAACGTCTGTTAACGTTCGATTCGAAGGAAATGAGGAAGTGTTGAAAAACATTGTTTGTGCCATCTTGCCTTTTTTGAAATGCCACACTTTTGTCGTGCACGGCAGCCATTTTAGATGCCTTGACCAGACCCACTCTCTGCACGCTGTCGATTCGTAGCATGGCTCCCCACCCTCGCAAGCATCTTCCCCAGGCACTGGTCACCCCCGCTCTCTGTCTTATGCATGGGCAATAAACCTCCCCCCATCTGCGCTGCTCTTCCCTGAGAATCACACTCTGTGCCCGCCCGACACCTCCCTTTCGCCCTATTCACTACCGCACCCTCTGACACTCCTCTTCCTCTGTGTCCGATTGTCCAGGCTATCAGCTAGCCCTGCAGATGTAGTTTATGGCTCCAGCTGTAAAGAATCAGCCCTCTTTAAAGGAGTTATAGTAGATCAAGGCCCACACCCGATGAGATCCGTCACACCACACGTGTTCCTACTATCTGAAAACCATCCTGTATTGTGATTGGGGAGGGGACCGAGCCTGAAGCGGAAGATTCCAGGAATGACTCTTTGTACATCAAAGTTTTTACAATTATGTGTCACATTAAAAATATATAGCACTCCAACAAAGTAGTAGGAATATAAAACTTTAATAACATATAAATATATACAACAAAACAAAAACAGTAAAAACATTTAAACAACGAAGAGACCGTGGCAATTTCTTTTGAATTCCTGATGAGGACATGTTACTAGTTCTTTCAAATTATGAAAATTCAGAAGATGTTGCCTGGGGGTGGGTCGTCAGTAGCAGTCTGTTGTGCGAATAGTTCCAAGGCAGCAGAACGCGCTGAAATCTAGATGGCACGAAAGTGATGTCTAGTAAGTTGCCGCCCAGCAAATAACGGCGTGGGGCGCCGCGGGGGTGAGTGAGTCCAGTAGGCACCACAGCTATTCTTACCGGCATTGCAGAATTACTGCTGGGGACAATGCCTGTGCTGTAGCAGGGTCACAGCAGAAACAAAAAGGATTCTGTTGAAGATGTTGTTGGTTTTCAATTTGAAAACAGTTCTGGTGTCAATTGCTATGCTAATGTAGTGGTTAATGTTTTGTTTTCTCTAGAAAATGTAAAAGAGGGGGAGGCAGTCCAAAGTTCCGTTAAAAGGGCAAAGGAAAGGATCGGTGGTTTGAACTATCAGTCAAAAAGGGGAGGGGGTGCAACAATTTTTCCTACCGGGTCACACTGTGCTTTCACCGGAACTGAGGTCTGCAGGATTCTAGTAATTCAAAGTGAGGTTGGCGCCAGCATGGGAGCGCCGACGTCCCGCGGATACAGTTTCGTCACTCCACGGGCGATCATGGCAGTCATTCCCCATCGGGGGTGTCTGCGGGGGTCGGAGACTCCCGCGGCTCCTGTAGAATCTTCAAGGTCGTGGAGGACTACGGTGGTGGAGTCAACCAGTGACCGGGCCATTTCTTTATGCTGGGCCCGCTCTTGCCAGGTCGACCGCCATTTTGAGAGTTCGGTAGCTACTGGCGATCGCGGGGTCAAATGAGCGGACGGGCTCCACCCTGCCGGGCGAGACGTTGCAGCATCGCCACAGTGGAAGAACCCTTTTCCGGGCGCTTGGAGCGCCGAGGGTGCAGGTGGGAAGCCTCCACTGGGGAGGCGGGAGAGGCCTGTTCGCATCGTCTCTCCCTCCCAGTGCACCCCACGGCGTCTCGCTTGAGATTTGTTATGGCCGGACCAGGCGATGAGGACGAGGGGGGGGGGGTCGGAGGCATGTGCAAGACATCCCCCCCCAGTGTTGTCGCAGCCATTATTCAAGAGAGAAGAAGTGTCCCGTCCGTCTTCGGGCCGGGCTTCCGGTGGATGTCGGCCGGACGCCCCTGGCTCTGGCCCCATGAACGGGTTTCTTGGTTTATCGGCTGCAGCCGGATCCCGTCGGCCTCGGCCCCCCGACCGTTGGTGGCCGGACCGGAAGAGCATGTGGCGGGACTACCTGCAACTCTCAAGGGCCACCGCGGCCGGACTGGGAGAGAGAGGGGAGGGTCGAGGAGACATTCCCCCCCCCCTGAAACTCTTCAGCGTTGTAAAGGCAATCCCCTGGCCGGGTCCCGCTGGCCTCGGCCTCTCCTCCGGCTACACCCTACGTTAGGATCTCCTGGCCGAGGCGTGGCAGCAGGATCCGCCTTATATGGGCTGCTCCCGGCTGGGCGTAGCCGCAACCCTGCCCCACCTTGGAAGTTTCCAGAGTGGGGGCGGATGTTCTACTGACTTGCATTTTCCCTAGTCTATCGATTTTTTTGGCGTGGCAGGCGGTGGGACAGCGAGGGGTGATTTGGTTTCTCTTACTGTTTTTCTGGTCTCTCACCACTGGCATATTTCTAACGTTTTCTTGTTTCTAGGACATTAATAGGTTTTATCATTACGTTATGTTATCGTTTCTTTGTTCGTTGTTTAATAAAAGTTTATGTTCATCAGTGGCCTACTGATTTTCGTTTTCCTATTCTTTTCTTTCCAGGTTGTTTCATGCTAAAGTTTCTGTTAACAGGATACAGTGATCACTTCGTTATTATTGCATATGTCCTTTTCACTAGGGGTGCTCTCTGGTCGGGCCAGATGACGTATCTCTAGTAAATGGTCCGGGTGAAACAGGTGCATCAATCAGTGGGGAGTAGATAGGCATGACAGATTACAACGGGGGAGAAAGGTCCGCATTACGTACCCTTTCACTATTTGCAAAGATTTTCCTACGTATATTTGCAAACAGGGAATACCTCCAAAAAGAACCAATTCCCAAACAGTCAATGTTTGGGGAAACAATCAATCAATGAGGAACGAAATAGGCACGACGTGTTAAAGGTTTGCGTTACCTACCCTTCACTATCTGCAAAGGGAGAGAGAATATTCCTATTCTTCCTCGTTTGCAGGCAGAGAAGATTCTTAAGAGAACCAACTTCGAACAATTCAATGCTCGATTCAAACAATCAAGAAGGGGTACTGTGAACACAAATGAACGCCGCTTATGTACATACACATTGGTATTATCAACAGGTTGTTCCTAATGTTTCTATTTTAGGGAGGTCAAAAAGAGATCCCATTAGTGGCCTACTGATTTTGCTCGATTCCTTTTCTTTTTTTACACGATTTTTCGCTATCTGCAAAGACTAAACAGAGTATTGCGACTCTGTGCTTGTTTGTAAATAGAGAATGAACCAAAGAGAACAATCAATCAAATGGAGAGAGAAGCAGGCACGACGGATTACAACGGGGGCAAAGGCCTGCGTTAACTACCCTTCACTATCTGCAAAGAGAGAGTACTCCTAATAGAAATGAGGGGTGGGGGGCAGCATTCAAAGCAGATCAGTGTGCATAAACACGAAAATGATTTTACTTACCACGTACTTGACATTCGACAGCTTATGATATTTGCTATTAAAAAACCATTGAAATTCACTGAAAAAAACATAGGTTATAGACCATATATAGTTAGGAAGTAGCATTTAAAAAAACTTATTTTACTCACACAAAACCATTGAAATTCCATATATAGTTAGTTGCACTAACTATATATCGCGCACCCGCAATCCACTGCTGATCATGTCACATATTACATCATTCATGACATGGTCAGTGACATCACTGATGACATCACTGATGACATCTCAAATGACATCAATGATGACATCACTGATGACATCTCATTTGACATCATTCTTGTGCTAATACGATAAACCTCTTCAGACTCTAATATAACCTTAGATACACTCAGTGTATACAGACACTCACACACTGCCACTCATCCATGGAGTTACTCACACACCCAGTCAGTCATGCAAAGAAACAATCTCACCTCCATTTCTTCAACTATACAGTTAAACACACCTTACTTATTGAAACATATACTAACACATATTTACTCTCTTATACAATCCCTGATACAAGTTCACAATGATCGATACAACCACTCACTCATTCAGTGGCTCTCATGCACAGTTATTTATATATGCCAACTCTCACATGTACTGTGTTTTACATATGTATTTAGTATGACATGTAGCATTGAGATATCCATTCACTCATCAATACACTCATGCACACAGTCAACTGCCCATGTAGCTGTTTCCACATGCACTCTTGAACTCATACACCTAGTGAATAAACTGCTCACACATCTATGCACAGAGTCACACACCTTACAGCCACCCCCACACAAACTCAATCTCCCATAGAAATACTTGGGCAACCAATTAATAACACATATAGCCTCTTGTATAGCTAATGATCAACACATGCAGCAGTTTACATCACAACAGACATAATGATGCACAAATTAAGACAGTTTAGTCACTAACCCATGCATTCAGTGAGACATATTTAATCACTCACTCATACAGTCAGTCACGCACCTACTAAATCCTTCATCCAGACACTTATACATCCACTCATTCTTCAATATGTAAGACATATTTTAACTTTACAGAAACATACAGTCACTGGATGTTGTCATCAGTGATGTCATCAGTGATGTCATTTGAGATGTCATCAGTGATGTCATCAGTGATGTCACTGACCATGTCATGAATGATGTAATATGTGACATGATCAGCAGTGGATTGCGGGTGCGCGATATATAGTTAGTGCAACTAACTATATATGGAATTTCAATGGTTTTGTGGGAGTAAAATAAGGTTTTTTAAATGCTAATTCCTAACTATATATGGTCTATAACCTATGGTTTTTTCAGTGAATATATATATATATAATAGATATTTAAATTTCAAACAAAACCACATTCACTGGATGATGTCATCAGTGATATCATCAGTGATGTCATCAGTGATGTCATCAGTGATCTCACTGACCATGTTATGAATGATGTAATATGTGACATCATCAGCAGTGCATTACGGGCGCGCGAGTTATTGTTAGCACAACTAACTATAACGGAGGAATTTCTATTTTTTTTTTATTTATTTTTTTGTTTTGTTTGTATAGCGCTAGAATCGACCCCCGAAGGGTTATCTCTGTGCTTCAGCGAGATATGGCTGGCGGAGTACCTCTAGTGAGTTAATAGGCGAGGAAAAGGATGGTCTTCAGCTGCTTTCAGAATTGTAGGTGGTCTGAACACTGCCTCAAGGGCAGCGGCAGTTCATTCCAGTGGCCAGCGCCAAGGTGGGATAGGGACTTTCCTCCCAATTTTGCTCTTCTTACTCGTGGCACTACTAGCAGGGAATTTCTCAGACAGATATAAAGGTCCTAAGTTAAGCAATGCCTTATGGATGGTACAGCAGATTTTAAATTTAACTCTTTGATGGATGGGGAGCCAGTGCAATTTTATCATTAGAGGGTGGGAAGGAGTCCTAGTGGGTACATTAAGGATCAACTGTGCCGCCGTATTCTGAACCACCTGTAGTCTTGCCAGTGAAGCATCATTGGCAGAGACTAACAGGCCGTTGCAATAGTTCAGGCGACTTAATACAAGTGCCTGGACAAGTGTTTTCCGAGAAAAGTCTGGTAATAGGGAAAAAAGTTGACCGAGTAGGCCTATAGTGTGAAAACAAACCCCAGCTATCTGGGTAGCGTGCTCTTTCAGAGTAAGTGCCTGGTCCAGCCGAATCCCTATGGTTTTGTATGAGTGAAATGTCCAGCTAACTATAACACTTATGAAACCTATGTTTTTTTCTGTGAATATATATATATAGGTTTGTGGCCGAATAAATATCTATACTGTACCTGGCTGGTGTGGCTTTTCATCCTTTTGCTGATCAACAGGAGGAATTTGTGGATATATATATATATACATATATACACTGCAGGCTTCCTTTGTTCGAAAAAGAAGATCGAGCCACACCAACCAGGTACTATCCAATTCGATTTATTTCAGGGCAAAAAAAGACGCATTTCGAGCGCACTGGCTCTTGGTCATATATATATATATGCTCCAATCAGTCTCTCCACCTGCTAGAAACCAGAGGGACACAGTGGGAATTCTGGGAAGATTTGTTTATTGACAGCAGGGTCGGCATGACGCGTTTCGGCGGATTGTCTAATTCATATGCCATAGTCACCAGTGTTCTGCATCGGTCTGCTTTTGAACTTTTCAATCATGCTCCCGATTGGTTGGAGCTCAGCTGCGCAAAATTAGGTGAGACGTCAGGGCAGCCCGCATCGGCGGACTCCAAGTCCCAGAAAGCATCATCTTGGCTGTCGGGAAGGCGTCTTCACGTGGCACATTAAAACTCATAGTGAGTGCTGAAAGTGGTCAAAGGTGTTAATACGTGTAGTTAAAAATAGACCAGGTGCACACTCACCCACAATGAAGTCTTCGCCCCAGCCCGCCATACGCCATACCGCAACATATATATTTAGGGCAACAAGGTTATCTACTCGAACAGTTGGGATTCAAGGTACTCGTATATTCTAAGCAAGGGTCTAGAACTAGAGGAGTTGCAATGTTATCAAAACATAGAGACCTTATGATAAGGAGAAAACTTGAAGACCAATGGGGTAGATGGGTGTTGCTAGAATGCAGAATCAATGAGGAGTGGGTTACCTTAGGATGTATATATGGTTCAACGGAGGACGACCCTGATATTTTTGATTTTTTGGATGTTGAGTTGGCTACCTGGTCCCCAACTATTATTCTCACCGGGGATTTCAACATCAATGGGGCAGCCGGGCTGGGAGGGACATTTAACGGTGGATACCCGGGTAGGAAAAAGAGAGTTTGGAGGTCTAGATGCAGCCTTACAAGAAATAACGCTTTATTGGATGCATGGTCAGTTCTAAGGCCAGGCGAGCAGGGATTCACTTATTATTCAGCCCCGCATAAGATTTGTGTTCGGTTAGATTACTTCTTTGTTTCACATTCTTTACAATCTAGAATAAAAATTGAGAGGCATCCTAGGATTATCTCCGACCATAACCCTCTGATCCTAACAGTAAATTTTGGTAGAGCTAAATGTCCGGATCGTGTTTGGACATTTGAGAGAGGGCTGCTGAAGGAGGAAGCTTATATTGTTCATATGACTAAGTGGATCAGGTCCTTTTTGGAGATTAATAGAGGTAGTACTGCGGTTGGGAATATGTGGGATTCATTTAAGGCGGCCGTACGAGGGGAGACAATCAGCTTCAGCGCGGCAAGGCGAAGGAGGGAAAGACAGAGGGAGATAGAGCTCGCTAGCGTAGTGATAGATGCAGAGGAAGAATTGAAACAGAATGTGGCGAGGGGGGTCCCTTTGGATCTTGTCTTAATTAAAATAGCTAAAGCAAGAATGGAGGCAGGGGAACACATAGCTAACAAGGCTGCCAAAACATATTTAATGAACAGAGAGAGATGTTATGAGTTTAATGACTCGGTGGGCCGCACTCTTGCTATTCGTACGAGACAGAATGTATCCACAGGGTATGTCAGGGAAATACAGGATGAGTTAGGTACAATATGTGATGATCCAGAGGGTATAAGAGAAGTTTTTAGGAAATTTTATGTTTCATTATATGATCAAAAGGTCCCAAGTGATTTTTTGAAGATAGGCAATTACCTTCAAGATATTCCGGTGGATGTCTTGCCGGAGGGTGAATCAAAATAGCTGGAGGCAGCATTTACTATGGAAGAAATCTTGTTTGCTCTAACTAGTCTCCCTTCAGGTAAGGCCGCAGGTCCTGACCAAATCCCTATGGAATTTTTCAAAACCTTTTGGGATGTAATTAAGCAGGATTTGTGCACCACAATGCAGCAGGCACAGACAGGGGATTCAATACCGTGTAGCTGGGCAGTGGCAGACATCATAATAATTTTAAAAAAGGACAAACCAGCTACCCAACCGGGTTCATATAGGCCGATAACGTTGATGAACGCGGATACTAAAATTTATTCCAAGACCTTAGCGCTTAGAGTTGCGAAAATAATCAATACCCTGGTGAGTACTAACCAGCACGGGTTTATACCAGGAAGGGGCACTACGCATCATATCCGAAAGGTTATCACCCTCTTGGATGCCGCAGAAGTTGCAGGAGACCCGTTTGCAGTAATGCTATTAGATGCTGATAAACCTTTTGACCGGGTCTCCTGGGACTTTCTCTGGTTTATCTTGAGGAGAGTAGGGTTTGGGGGGGTCTGGTTAAAGCACTGCAGGTTTTATATACAGCACCAACCGCTCGTATATGAGTAAACACTGGGTATACGCTGCCGTTTCAGATCAAGAGGGGCACACAACAGGGGTGCCCCTGCTCCCCGCTCCTGTTTGCTCTTTATATGGATCCATACGTACGGCGTATAGAGTTGAATGACAATATATGTCCAATAGATACTTATAGGGGGCATTGTAAAGTGTTGGCTTATGCTGACGATGTCGCTATTGTCACTCCTAGCCCGTCAGAAGCTATTGGTATTGTGGAGGAGGAGGCACAGCATTTTGGAGAAGTATCTGGCTATGCTTTAAATTTAGCTAAAACACAGATTATTAAAAACAACAAGGTGGATTGTCTAGACCATCGGGTGGTTCCTAGCGGAGTGTATCTAGGGATTATAATACAGGCAGACTTAGATAAACTCGTGGAGTCAAATATCGCGCCAGTAATAAATAAAGCTAAGAAGGACTTGGATAGGCTGCGTAACATACATTTTTCAATAGTTGGACGAACGAACATAGTTAAAATGATTTTTTGGCCAAAGTTTTTATATTTATTTAGGGCCATACCCTTATTGTTTGAAACTAAGTGGTTTAAGTAGCTAGAATGTATGATTAATCGATTCATGTGGGCGCACAGAAATACACGAAGGGCATTGAGATTTATGGCACTCCCAAGGGAGCGAGGTGGGTGGGCCCTACCAGACATGAGAATGTATTATTGGGCAGCTTGTCTTCAATATATGGCAGGTCTTTTTGGAGGGGCAGAAAAGGAACGTCAAGACGAACTAGGAACTTTGGCTATATATGCAATAGTATTAGGAGACCAGGCTGAGAATTTTTTTTTGAAGTTTACTGAGTATAGTTATTTTAAAAGAACTAAATTTAAAACAGTCATGGCCGCCTATAAGATCTGGGCTGCCTTTGCTAAAAGATTTGGCCTAGGTAGATATAACGCATATACCAGATTGAGTAATAATCTTGCTCTTCCTGGGGATATATTTTCTGGCGCGGTTTTTGCTGAATGGGGAAATCTCGGGATTACGAAAATGGGTGATATGATAGGATCACAGGGGGTAATGCAGTTTAGCAGTCTTCAGGCAATATATGGACTGGAATTGTCTCATTTCTTTAAGTTTTTACAAATTAGGAGTTTTATGTCGGCAAAAACGGGTGGGCCAGCGGGATTCGGGACGAACCCTATTTTGGAGATTATACAGGGGGGCACAGACTGTACAATTAAGAGATTCTATTCTGAATTTATAGAACATCAAGTAGATGATTTAGAAAAGTATGAGGGAAAATGGACTCAGAAGTTGGATCTAGAAAGAGTATGTTTTTATAGGTCATTAGAACTTGGGCAGAAACTTCTGTGTGCAGCACCACTCCAGGCGCAGCATTATAAGACACTATATTTCCTATACCACACGCCCTCTAGGATAGCACAATGGGGAGGGTCAGCTGGGATTACGTGCCCAAGATGTGATAGTCCGGAGGCTGATTTGATCCATATGTTTGCCACTTGCACTGATTTAAAAACTACCCGGGATGAAATTGAATTTTTTTTTAAAAGATCACTAAGGATTGATATCACCCTATCCACAGTCGTGGTATTGCTTGGAGTAGAAGATAACGTTAGCCGAAACCTCCAGGAATACTTCATCTTCGTGGCAATGGCGGTGCTACGGCTCTATATTGCTACAGCCTGATTGGATAAGCTGCCACCCACGTTTCATCAATGGTTAACAAAACTTTGGGCTGCTTATAATCTTGAGAAAGCAATTTATGCTAGGAGGGGCAGAAGAGGAAAGAGATTAGGTATGGAAATATGGGATCCAATAAAAAATTAGAAGGAGAGAGAACCGGGGTAGGGTGTTCGGAAAATGTTTAATGATTTTTCTGTTCTCTTCCTTTGTCTTTGTTTTTCTTTTTTTTTTTCTCTTTTCTCTCAGTAATAACATCTAATGTGGTAACCCTGTATGTTCAGATAATATGATTGTTTCTTCCTTTTTGTAAATATGTATGCTAAAACTCGATGAATGTTTCTCAGTGCCCTGTACAATAAAAGGGGGGGGGGAATCTGAATAAAAATATTTATAAAAAAAATATATATATATATATGCAGTTCATCAAATTCCCAACAGCAGCTGGCTGAAAAGTGGGACACGGACACCAGTTAAGTGCATGAATTATCTTCTTTATTTGCTGACACTGATCGGCATGGCAGATGACGCGTTTCACCCAACGAGTGGGCTTGATCACATGACCAGATTACAATCTATTTTCATTTTTAAAGCACCCTCACCATGCAAGTGTCATGTGACTTGGTTAAAATGGAAAAAATATTCCACTGAAAAGCATGTTGAAAAGAACTAGGTGATGATTTACACAA
The DNA here is from genome assembly GCF_964261635.1 of Lissotriton helveticus. NCBI lineage: Eukaryota > Metazoa > Chordata > Amphibia > Caudata > Salamandridae > Lissotriton > Lissotriton helveticus. The sequence goes on from NC_136057.1 coordinate 827,164,264, forward strand.
GTAATCAATAAATATAGCAGCATGGGGTCAACAGTTGATAAATAATTATGAAATAGTTTTTAAATAAAACCGTTAAAAAACAAACAAATGTTCCTGGTTAAATCCATTAATAACCTTTCAATAGCAAAAATAGCAAATAACAGTATGCATATGACAAATATAAAATCATACAATTGAAATGTTGATTATGCATACTGTTAATTGTATCTAAACGGTTCATTGTCCTAACAATTGATTGAGTTATCCCCAACATAAATGGCTACTTCCTAGTCTAATTCTAAGTGGAGCATAGAAAATGTAAACAAGTGCATTAAAGTGACATATTATAAAAAAATGTCAATGTTTCGAAACTGGGTGGCAGTATCTTTATGATTTTTGCTTTTTTCTTTTTTTAAATCAAAACATAGTCAAAATTGCTTACAATAGATTGCATATTTTCAGATGAAACTATTATTAATCTCGGGCGTCAGATAAACTTTATGCCACTATTATACGATCAATCGCAATGTACATACGTATCCTGCTCGAATTGGGATAAAACTAGTTAAAAAGTAAAAGCAGTTGTTATTAATTTATTATAAAATTATATTTTATACTATAAGAAATAATGCATAAAAGCCCAAATCAATAGAAAACCTTAAATAATCATAAATATCCATAAATTATTATAAAAAGTTATATAATTCCTCCCCATTGTTTAATCCATTTGGGGTGAGGGTATCGAATTCAAGTATGAACCTGGCCTCCAATTGTCTCAAAACTCTTTCTCTATCTCAGATCATCTAGTTTGTTTTGATGTTTAGCCTTAAAATGTCTAGCCACTGGATAGGTCATATCCAAATTGACTATGGCTCTGAGATGTTTCAGAATGCGTACATGCCTCTTCAATTTTGTGCTGCCCACATACTGAAGCGAGCAGGTGCAGCTCAATACGTAGGCTGCATAATCGGTACGACATGAGTATCTGGCCTTAAGTCTACTGGTGGTGGGGCAATACATGGTTGTGTATTGCGCTGTATTGACCCCAAATTTGCATGCCCTGCATGTATTGCATTTAATAAAACCATTGTGGGGAGCTAGCCACTTGTTTTTTGGTTGAACTGAATTACTAATCAGCTCAGGGCTAGATTTAACAAGTGCATTGTGTATAGACTTGGGTGTTCTCCGGTCAAAGCGGGAGGGGTCAGAAACAGTTGGTTTAAGACCATATTAGTTTGTATAATTGGCCAATGTTTATTAATTATGGTCCTGATTTTTTTGTGTTGGCAACTGTAGGTGGTTACAAATCTCATTTCTTGATCTGCCTCATCCAATTTATGAGGAGTTGCATTATTGGTGATTACAGGGGTCACATTGGTTTTTATTAATTCATCTCTGGACTTCATCTTAACTTTGGCCAGGTCTAGATTGATATGTTTCTCTTTGTAGCCTCTAGCTAAGAATCTAAGACTGCTCACTTTGGTGCATTTCTCGAAACTCACTTCAGAGCTGCATATTCTGCGTATCCTTAGGAACTCCCCGTAGGGGATGCTTTAAATGAGTCAGATGGAAACTCAACGCGTGTAGCGTAGAGTTCCCAGATGTTCTTTTTCTGTGAAGAGTGGTTTCTGTAGAATGGTTGTCAATGTACACATGTACATCTAAAAAATCAATAGCTGTCTTGTCAAACGAGGCTGTAAATTGAAGATTAAGTTCATTGCCATTTAAAGATTTGATAAAATCACAGGCCCTCTCCTTGTTGCCCTTCCATAATCAAAAGAAATGTAATTGATGAAGCGCATAGATTAAATGATGCGTACATCCTAGAGTTTCTTGATTTTACCTTGAGAATCTGCTCCTCCCACCAGCCCACGTGTAAACACACGTAGCTGGGGGAGAAGCAGGCTCCCATGTCAACTCCTCTAATTTGATGGTATATATCTTTATTAAACATATAGTTAGTATGGAGGCAGAATGCGATCATATCAACAATCATCTTTCCATGTTGGTATAATACCTATAGGTCTATTTTTCAGAAAAAATTGAATCACTTCAATACCATCAGTGTGGTTTATACTGGTGTACAACGCACAAATGTCCATGGTTATCAACAAATAGTCATCTTCCCAGGGTATATCTCTAATCTTCCCCACAAAATGGTTAGTGCCTTTAATGTATGAGGGAAGGGCTATTACCAAATCTTTCAAATAAAAATCTACATATTCAGATATTTTTTCTAAAAGCCCCCTCTAGCACTAATGATAGGTCTTCCTGGGACTGGAATGGTCATCTTGTGTATTTTCGGTATAAAATACACTATGGGAATGACTGGGAACTCAGTTCGTAAATAGTTAAATTCATCATTGGTGAGCAAGTTTTCGTGTTTCCATTTGTTCAAATATTTGAGACATAAAGCATTTAGTTTCAGAAGTTGTTGAAAATCAGACTTATTATAACAGTTTTCGGCATTTAGGTTTTTTGCTGCTTCAATTAAATAGTCCTGTCTCTGCCATAGGACTATATTTCCCCCTTTATCAGATTGTTTAATGATCACTTCGCTGTGTTCTTACAGCTTTTTAATCAAATCTTTGTATTTTTTATACTTGAATTGTGTGCCTCCTCTTCGACTTTTGATCACTAGTCGTAGTATCAACGACATCCCGAGACATGACTGGCACAAAAGTCGACTTGGGTTTAAAGGGGGATTTTGTGACTGTAGAGGAACTGACACCCATTTCTTGGATCAATTCCTGAGTTGGTATGATAGTATCATCCTGATTTTCATTGAACAAATTACCCATAGTTCGTAGTGTTGGGATATCTGAAAGTGTTAAAGAAGAGTGTGTTTCTGAACTTGAAGCTCTAGTATTGTCGGTCTTGTCTGGAGCCTTTTTTAAAGTTCTTGATAGCAAAATATTTTTTTTAATTTTATTTTGCGAATGAATTTATAAATGTCCACTCTGGTTTGAACGTAGTTCAGACTGCTTTCTGGGCAGTACGATAGACCTAGTGCCAGAAGTTGGATCTCAGCTTGATCCAATTGGACAGATGATAAATTCACCACTGTATTGGCATGGGATATTACTTCCTGTTCCATCTTTTGTTTTGCTGTTGCCCGCCTCTTGCGTTGCCGGGCTTGAGGTTTGAACATGATGTTCAGTGTATAAATACAATGTTCAAATGTTTTAATAATACTTCAAAATTAAAGAAGGTTAAGTTAATTAAATTACTTAACTACTTTGAGAAGTATTATCTCTTAAATAAATAACACTTAGGGTATTCTTCTAAAAATAAAAAATACCTGCAACTTAAAAAACAACTTTACTAAAAAAGGTGTTTTAAGATTGCGAATCCAGAGTCACCAAACCAATTTCTCATCAGCTTCCAATAGGAATATACACTTGTAAAAATGTTAAAAAGCAGCTTCAATGCTAACCTATAGGAGAGATAGGCCTTGCTGTAGTGAAAAACGGATTTAGCAGTTTTTCACTACCAGGACATGTAAAACTTAAAACCACAAGTGCTTCCTTTCAAATACACTGCACCTCGCCCATGGGATTACCTATGGTCTATCTTAAGGGTGCCTTACATGTAATAAAAGGGACGTTTTGGGCCTGGCAAGTAGGTGTACTACACACACATATATATATGTATGTAACAGCCTCACACGCAAGAAGGTTTGCAAGGCTATGCCAAACAATATCAATCATTCTTATACTTTATGCACAAGCAGTTGTCTGTTAAAAGGGCAAAGTTAGTCCTTAATTTCCATCCATCAGCTGTAGCTTAGCATGATATGTGCTTCTGATTTCCTGGCTAAACTTGGATACTGAGAAACACTTTCCAAGTAAACAGTATCCTGAAGCAGTTATTGGAATTGGTGACTCATTTATTCGCATGCCTTTGATTGTTAGAAACAACAAAACAAGATTTCTGGCTCCTACCCCACACTATTACAGTTTTTATTGGTTTGTTGATATGTCTCGGAATGCCCATTTATGTTGCTGGGCTCACTTTGCAGGCACCCTTGCACATTATCCAGAGGTTCACAGTAACAGACACAATTTGGGTGCTCACTTTGATATGCAGGCAAATTAATCTAACAAATTCTGGCAATAAAATATATTAGGTTTGAAAATATCTATACTTTCAATGTTTCTAATGCCGTTAGAAAGTTTCTGGAAACTATCCCAGCACTAATTATGGTCTGGCTTGACAGTGCAGCTGCCATCAATTATGTGAGTATCACCTGGAGAGATGCTTTGGCTCTGCCCATATATTGGGAGCCTCAAGTACATGTTTTGATCGGGCAGAAGTGTACTTCCACAAAAAAGTGCTTGTCCTCCGCCCCGCTGTGGTAATTTTCTTCATTTCTTTATTTATCCAGCAGCCTGAGCTTGAACTAGAGGGGCAAACACATGACATTATAATGCCATCAAAGTGTCTTAGATAACTAGATAATTTATGGTGTTTTTCAGTCATAGCAGCACAGGTTGAAGGATAATAGTCACTAATGTAGATAGATTTTTAGTTCTATCTAGACAGTGCAACTGTCGCCTGACCTGTTAATCTACACCAATATTATTCTACAGTGTTTTGCTTTCACACAAATGCATATCCATTCCCATGCTATCTACTTGTAATGCTTCACTTACTATACAACATTTCTTTATAGTTAGTCCTATTGGCATTATCAAAAGGAGGGGTTTTGGGGACAAATTCATAGGGTAATATTGACAAGTGATTTCAGGGGGATGAAAAAGAGAGGCCCCTAAAAGGGGTATGGACAAAGAAACACAACTAGGAATTCTTCCAGGAGGTGGGGTCTATGTAAAGGCATGGCTTAAAACATTTGAACTAAAATCCGGTGCTTTTACAGCACACCCCCTGGCCAATATTTGAGTTTCCTGTTACTGCATCCAGACATATCACACAACAACGAATATAAACCTACAACAAATTAGATCTATTGGCTTTGCCAGTGCTTGTTATCAGTATCATATTAATGTGGAACAACGATTTTGTTGTGAATATTTAGAACTGAAAATGTTTAGATTCTGAAATATAAGGTTGCAAATTAAACAAGTTGGTTAGAGGAGTAATAGTCTTTGGGAAAAATCAGTCACTTCCTGTTGGACTTAGCCATTTTTGCCGGGTCATCCCTGAACGTTTTGCCTTGTATTTTTTCTGACCTGTTGTTGGCGGTTTTATGACTCTGTGCACTTTACCACTGCTGATCAGTGCTAAAGTGCATTTGCTCTCACTGTTGTAAATTGATGTATGGATTAGTGATTCCATGATTGGCTGGTTTGGTTTACTTGTCAGACCCTAGTACAGTGCACTGAGTGTGCCCAGGGCTTGTAAACCAAATGCTGCTGGTGGGCTTGCAACACTGGTTGTGCCACCAACAGAAGCAGCCTGTAAAGTGTGTCTCAGGTCTGCCATTGCGGAGCCTGTGTGCAGTCTGGTACTGCCATGTTGACTGGGCAAATGCACCCACTTGTCAGTCCCTAAACCTTCCCTTTTCTGCATATTAGTCACCCCTATGGTAGGCGCCGGGGCAGGGTGCATTGTAGGTAAAAGGTAGGACATGCCCTGATGTGTGTGGCATGTCCTGATATTGAAAAACAGCCATTTTCGTTTTTCACTATTGCAAGGCCATCTGTTCCCCATAGCCCAGAATGGGCAGTTGATTATAACATCTTATAATCCTAACTGACTCAGGGAACAAGGTAGAAATTCAAGTTTAGTATGCCTGAACTCAGAATGATAAAATACATCTTTTAGTAAAGTTGGTTTTAACATTCTGTGTTTGAAAATACCACTTTTAGAAAGTAGGTATTTTCTTGCCTAAATGTCCAATTCTGCCTCTGCTATGTTGAGTATCCTTGTCTGGAGTTTGAGTGACAGGGGCTGGGGGATTTCAGGTGACAGGGTGAGTCAGCACAGGGCTGAATAGAGCTATCTGCATGTAGAGTGGTGGGAGGAGTCACCTGGGACCTGAATAGGGCTGTGCCTGCCTTCCACAATGCTGGCTCCACCTCCTGTGATGCGTCTGATGTCACTGGCCCACACTAACAAAGGAAAGAAGGAATGTTGTCAACAAAGTACTCCAGGACTGCAAAGAACTGCTTTGGACAGGGTACAGGACCCTCTGCCTTCAGAGGACAAAGGATTTGCTAGTATAAATATGGGGAACCAGAACTTTAGATCACTTTTGGGAAACAAGAAGAACCTTTGCTGAGGAAAAGAACCAAAGAAAGTGAGGAGGAGACTATTCCTAAGCTGAGTGCTGTTTGGGGGTTTGGTCTGCAGTGTTTGCCTAACTGCCAAAGAAAGGAGAAAGGACTTTGTGCTACTTTCAAATCAACTTGTAAAGGATCTTCAAGGGCTTGAGGTAGAGCTTGCCTCCTGCTGAAGTCTCAGGGACAACAGACTTCACCAACCAGCTCCCCTGCCTTCCCTTGCTGGGAATTGAAGTGCCTGCTGTGGGGCTGGGCCTTCTGAGAGACTGCGTGTCGCTGGGAGCTGGAAGAGCAACTCAAGACGAAGAAGCGTGTTGCCACCGTTGTCATCGCATCACCGGAGAAGAGTGTCACCGTCGCAGCAGACACCGTCTTATCACCGGAGAAGCGTGCCACCGCTGCCGATGTCGCCATCACATCACCCAAAGTGCCTCGCATCACCTGAGAAGAGTGTCACCATCGCAGCAGACACCGTCGCATCACTGGAGAAGCGTGTCCAGGGCCTGGCGCTGCTCAGAAGAATTGTTGAGTCGCTGCACGGCCGTCTAGCGTGCACGCATCGTTGTCGTATCAAGAAGAAGACACCATTTTGTTTCATTGCACCAGATCTTCATCGCATCACTGCGCTGCAGATTGCATCACTACGGAAGCGCAGTAAGAAACCGGTACAACACTTCCCCACACGGAAAGACCCGACGCATCCCTTACGCAGCACTAGGGACCCAACGCATCACTGTTCTTGCGTGTAAGGAACCGACGCATCACCTTCCCTGCAACACTTTCATTGTATAGCGTTACGCATCCAAAGGTACATTGAACTCAAAGTGTCGCATTTTACATCTAAAGAGAACTAAGCTATTTCTACCATTTTTAAAGCACAGTATTGTGGATTTTTGTCATTTGTGGTCTTTTGTTAAGTCTATATTAAAATACTTCTTTTTATACTACAATGTGTGTGGTGTCCAGCTGTAGTGTTGTCACTGGGTTACTGTATGTGTTCACAAATGCTTTACAGAATGCCTCTGAGATAAGTCTGTCTGCTCGTGCCAAGCTACCAAGGAGGTGAGCAGGGGTAATTTTAGGAGTGTACCCCCTTATCCTGACGAGACGCAAGGGTCCCTACTTGGACAAAGGTACCTACCTCTGCCAACTAGAGACCCCCAAATCTAACACTCCCATTCTCCCTTTCATATCACTTTCCTGTGCAATTTCTCTTTGTCAGACTCTTACACCCTCTCCTTCCCATATCTTTCAGAAATCATTTATATGTATATCACACACACCATATCTTTACGCTTCATCACCGCCTTCTTACTCCGTTTCTGCACATACTTCCTTTCATTTCCTTCACTTCACCAACCCACCACACACACAATCCACCCACTCACCTGTAAGCACTGCCTTTTCTTATCCTTTGGCACTGTCAATATTTCAACAGGTTTAGTCCTCCTTGACACACTTTGCCATAGAATTGAATTACAATTGCCACATATGTTCCAATAAGTATGTGTGCTCTGCAGAGAGGCCAAGCTTTGGATGTGCATGTAGTCTGTACATCTCTACTGACAGGAACTGAGAAACTTGCACAGCCTTGTGCCCTATGATAATCTCCCACCAGCAACCTGAACTCACCCCTACGACTGGAGCAACGCACTCATTGAATGCAATCTACACGTGCTACATGTTGCCTTAAAAAATAAATTAAAGAAACCCAACATTTAGAAAAACCAAATACTCGAGGGAATGCAGGATAAAGTACAACATGCAAAATGTACACAGGGACTGACTGCATAATTGACATGGATTACCCTAAGGATTTTTAAAGTGATTATTGAGAAACCGATCAGTGATTTTCCGTGCAAAGTTAAGGGGCTCAATAGCGACCCGTTTTTAAGGATTCAGCAAAGGTAAAGCACTGATTTAGACTCTAATGACTTGTCCAATACTATTTTCATCCATTTTAAAACTAACACTGACAAATCAAAAATATGCAAAATAGCGTGTATAAATATAATTCAAGCCCATTAAACTCCATGTTTGTACTTTTATAAACCATGGATGCAGAGCTTGGAAAAGCATCAGTTGTAAATCTTATTTGTGTCAGGGGTTTTTGTGTCAAATGTTACACCATTCCTCAAATGGCCCAATGTGTTGCACAGCAAGAAATTGGTGATGTTACCATTCACTGCATCCATGCAACTAAGTATTCCTAGGCGTAATTTCAGATGTCAATAGTGATGTTCTCAATGCTGTCATTGCACATGTCATTAGTAATGAAATATGTGAGGGTATAAGCAGAGCATGGCGGGGGTATGGCTTCAGGGCTTAAATTATAGTTACTTCAGAAAAATATAACAGCTGATTTTCAGTGGATTTGTTGGTTTAATACGATGTATTTTAACTAAAATTCCCACCAAACTATAACGTCCCTTGAACCTTTACTTTTTTCAATTAATGTCTACTTTTTTAATATAAAGTAAGATATAATTACAATTCCTAAATTTAACGTCACTTTAATCTTTGTTTTTTTTAGTGAATTTCTTATGGTTTTTTTTCGTCAAGTAAAATGTCCATCACTGTGCATGGCGCAAGGTTGGGTGCCCACTCCCATGCTGCGCATGGCATTTGACCATGCACAGGGTAGGGTTGGGGTAGGACATGCCCACTGTGCCTAACCCCCTGTGGGAGTCCCCCAAGCACCGTACCACCACTGCGCACGGCCCTTGGAAGTGCGCAGCTTGAGGTTGGGCACAGAGCCTGGCCTGTCCATTTAATGTGGTAGTGCCTTATGGGGTGGGATCACCAGGGCTTGAAAAGCCCCCTCCTCTAAAAGTTGTAATGCAGCCATGGCCCACACCATATTTTATTTTTTATTTTAAAACAGATTCTCAGCGAGGTTGCTGCACATTTTATGTACAACTATGTTTTTGGCATGCAGGTCCCAGGGACCCCCCAATCAAGCCTAGGGGGTCAGGGTATCCCTAACCTGCTATATATACATATATATTTTTGTTCTTTTGTAGGACAGGAGACTGAGCCATTGAGTCATAAAATGGCTGCATCACATCTTTGTTGATGTGGTGGCAGTTAATCAGATCTTATCTCTGGATCTGTCGGGTTTGCGAAACCTTAGTGGCATGATATACATACATGTTGAACCTCCATTTCTCAAAAACTGCAGAACGCATTAACACAAAATCAGGAAAAGCACCCTTTATGGACCAAGAACTAGCATTCTGATAAATTTGGTGGAATTCCATTAAGCCATTTCGGCGTTTAGGGACCCCCACCTCTTTTTCTCGTCCTCCACTTGACAGATGTCCCCAAAACATTACAGGAATGAGCTGAGGTGGATGGCATTTTTGGGAAAGTTTTGTGAAGATTCATCATTTGGTGACACAGTTATAAGGAAAACAATCAAATCTGGTCCTATTGAAACGTACTAACAGTAACTGCAAAAAAAAATATATATATATATATTTTCTATCATATACATATATATCATATATATATCTGTCTGTGTGTGTGTGTATGTATGTATATATGTATGTGTGTGTGTGCATAATACACATAGATATGACATAAGCCTGACAAAAAACATTTGTAACAGGCAAGCCAGTAAGAATGTTCGCAAGGCTAAGCCACAAAATGTCACTCTTACTTATACATTTTGCGCAAGCAGTTGACCATTACAAGGGCAAAGTTAGTCCTCATTTTCCATCCAAGAGCTGTAGCGTGGCAGAATGTAGCCACTCGACTCTCAAGCAACGCATGATATGTGCATCTGATTTTCTGTCTAAACCTGGATACTGAGAAATGCTTTCCAAGTAAACGGTATCCTGAAGTAGTTACTGGAATTGGTGACTCATGTATTCACTCGCCTTTCATTGTTCGAAACAGAAAACAAGCTTCTGGCTCTTTTCCTGGACTGTTACAGTTTGCATCGGTTTGGAGATATGTCTCAGAATGCCTGTTTATGGTCCTGGGCTCACTTTGCAGGACCCCTTGCACATTATGCAGGGGGTCACACTAACAGACGTGATTTGGGTGCTCAAGCTGAACTATTTGTCACGTGCGTACACTATCACAGTGTTCCTGTTTGTAGGAAGAGTTGCCATAGTTATAGCTGAGCTGACTGAGAGGGGTACGGGCAGTACATACTTACTTTATAATATCCACCTTACAGTGGCGGGTCCTGGAATCTACAGGGGCCTTTTCAGGGGTTTCTGCAAAGACAGCAATATTGGCTGGGTGGTTGAATCTTGGCCTTAGAGACCGCTGAAGGTCATTTCATACCATCTGCTCACTCCTGAGGGGTTGTTTCAGTCAGTAAGAGTTAGTGACCTGGTGCGTTGCAATTTATTCAGTTTGCTACTCCGTGCTTTATGTTTCCTACTCCTGGACCTGGACACTCTTTTCCTGTGGCTTCCTCAAATCCAGTAGTCTCCACCAAAACATTTCCGTGCAGAACTTGCAAGATGAAAGGGTCAGCTGTAGTTGAGCTACACCAATTGAACCAATAGGATCCAAAAGTTAAGTAAAAACATTAAAGAGAACTAGCCAGCAAAATCAATTAGCAACCAGAAGATGTTTTCTACATTTCCGCCTGCTATTTTTGATACTGCTCTCCAAGGGACGTCTGGGAGTTGCTCCTGACAAGAGTGTAGCTTCTTAAGTCAGCGCCCTTGCTTGACAATGGTAATGAGTACCACTGACTAGTGTAATAATAAACACTTGTCAATATCGGTCAATAGCACTAAGAAACTTCTCAGAGGTGAACTTGCGCCCTCCAAATAAGTGTGCTAGTTTTTATTACATACAGGATGAACCCTGTCAATCCTGGTAAAGGCTATTTGTGTTAACCACGCATGCGTTGTAATGCATGCGTGGTTAAGGTTATGCGTGGAAACAGCCACGTTGTAGTGGCCATTTCCCTTCAGGTTGCCACTGTAGGTGTTTTTGCTTCTTTTGACATTTTGGATCTGCTCAGAGCATTAATATTTGTGGTACAGCAGAGTTCCATGATTGAAACACTGAAGAATATAAATTCTACAAACCTCAGCTACTCACCTAACTTTCAAATGTCCTTGGCGCGCAACTGGCGGTCCCAGGTTCAAGAAAGACCCATGAAAGATTAAGGAATTTTTCGAAGCACGCTAGGATCCATTGACGGTTTGCTCAGTACAACTGCAAACGGATCATGCCATAATAGCTCAACTGGTAAGCAGTTTGAAAGGTGACGCCCTGCTTGATGAAGCAGCTTCACTGATAGATGCTAAATAAGTCAGATTAACTAATTAGGTTATCACTTTGGGACGCTAAAAATATGTGGTGACTTTTACAGATGCTCTCTAATCTTAATCAGGGTTCTATAGATGTAATGGCTTAATTACTAGGTTCAAGAAATTAGCCACAGAGGCTACAGAGAATGTAGATGACGCATCTGAAAGCTACTTCGTGGAGGAATAAAGGAGTTGGCATAAGTGAATCATGCTCATTCCTGGCTAGCCTAGCTGAACGGATCTTGCAGACTGACTCTTGAATACGTGAAGGAAAGATGGGAAGGAAGAGTTATGGGGACATAGCCTCAGCCAGCAGAGCTTCGACGACCAGATGTAACGTATTTCAGGGGCTTCCACATCTTCTGAAGTGCTCACTGAGATAATAACGAGAAGGCGCCACTTTCAGAAGACAAATAGGCTGAGGCATCGTCTTAGATTGTACCTGTAGTGTGGCGATTAGGGTCACCACGTTTTACAGAGGAAAAACACCATCCCTTTGTTTATGTTTTGAGATCCTGGAAGGGCAATGACTTGATACCTGAATACGATTTTGTGTAAAACCCTATGTATTATGTTACCATGGCAATTCTGTATCAGTTTGCTTGGAAAAATATTTACGAATAGCTTCAATATCCCTTTTGCCGATTTAATAGGCTTTAACATAAAAATAATGACCAAGTGGCAACCCTTAGGGCCCCATGTATATGAAACATGCTAGAAAATATCGCTAGCAGTCTATTAGTCAATTTTAGCTTAAGCATACCTGACAGCACAAGATAGCTGGTTGCAAAAGACGTATTTTGGGTTTACCTAGAAATCAAAAGAGCTTACAGCCTAAGTAATTCTAAACATAGGTTGGCTTTATTGTCACTCTCATTTGCTTGTTTCTTAGCCAATGGTTTTTCTTGTCCCAGCTTGTCCAGCTTGTATGTGTCCCTCATCTGACTGGCTTCCATCATTCCAATGCTCACAGTTAAGGAACTAGATTTTTCTTATTTTTGCTTAAGCAACGTGTTTTCCAGCTCCCTCCCTCATGTGATTCTCCCCCACCAAATACCTGCCTCATCCCAATCCATGTTGCTGTCTCCCTCATGTTGCAAGCTCTCAATCGTGTTTCTCCTCCTGCCAAACACCCTGCCCCTGTGCTTTGTGTTGCTTTCTCACTCTTCTGCTTCTCCCCTTCACAGTGCTACTCTCTCTCATGGGCCAATTTCCCCTCCTTCTGCCCACTCCCCTCTGTTTACACCCATGCTGCTCCTCTATTACCTCCGTATATCCCATTATTTTTCATGTGTACACTTTTTTGGGTGGCGGGAGCTGGGGGAGGAACAGGGGGGAAATTGCTGTCAGCTTCTTTTCATTAAAAAAAGCATGTTTATGTTCACTTTTTTTGCTGATCCATTTCTGATTGATAAATTAAGAAATGGCACACACATCATTTTGTAATGGCACATGCAGCGCACATTATCGTATGTGCCTACAAAACGAGGCAGTCACTGTAACCATATCATCCAACATTTCTTTGGGTTTTTGTTTACTTTTGACCATGCTTGCAGAAGCTGTAAAGCATTGCCACCACCAGATTCAACTTCCAGAATGCCATGACCAATGTCACCAGCTAAATGAGATCTAACTGCCTGAAGCTAAATACGGACAAGACAGAAGTGCTCATCTTGGAAAAGAACATCTCCCCATGGGATGACACATGGTGGCCCACTGCACTCGGACCTTCACCTACCCCCACAGACAAAGCCCGCAACCTCAGCATCATGTGGGACAGTGTTCTCTCCATGAAGCGCCAGTTCAACGCAGTAGCCTCCTCCTGCTCCAACACCCTCCGCATAGTTCGCAACATTTTCAGGTGAGTCCCCACCAGCACCAAGAAAACAGTGAAACATGCCCTCGTCACCAGCCGATTGGATTACGAAAATGCAGTCTACTCCGGAATCACCACCCACCTCCTCAAACGACTACAGACCATACAGAACACCTCAGCCAGACTCATCCTCAACCTCCCCAAATGAGCCAGTATCATCCCCAGCCTCAGAAGCCTCGACTAGCTACCCGTCCAGAAGAGATGCCAGTTCAAGCTTGTGACTCATGCCTACAAAGCCCTGCACAATGCCGAACCCTCCTACAACCGCCGCCTGACCTTCTGCCAGCTGAGCAGACAAGTCTGATCCGCATCCCTTGCCCTGGCACACGTCCCCCGCATCCCACCTCAGTGGAGGTCCTTCTTTCTCCTACCTCACCGCCAAGTCCTGGAACGATCACCTACTTCACCTCTGAACCTAACCTTCACTCGCCAACTTCAGGAAGGGACTCAAGACGTGGCTCTTCAACTAAGGCCAACCTCTTCATGGCAGGGGCCCCTCCATTAAAAGCTTGGCGGAAATGCAGGGAAGGGGCCACAAAAAAGGCCCCCAGGGTGTTTCAGTCCATTGGAAATTGTGGTTGGGGAGCATATTGTGCCCCTTATGCTTTCACTGTCGTGCAAACACTGTGTGCCATGCACAAAATGGTGCATGAAAACAGTTCGCTTAATGTTCTATGTGCTGAAACATGCGGCTGCAATGGCACCGCCGCCACAACACTGCCAGCCCCGCGGAAACATTGCAGTGCAGCAGTCAGGATGCCAACAGCTTGGTGGCGTTCTCACGACAGCTGCCACTCGGGCTGGCAGTCCACATGCACAAGTCGTTATCGGACTTTTAATAAACAACGTGACTAAATATACGACTTTCTGTTATTGTTATTAAATACACAAAAATAAGAAAAAGTAACTAAAAATACACAAAACATTAACAAACAAATAATATTTATATATATGCACCTAAAATAAATACCTTTAGTACATACAAATATATGTTGCAGTTAAACATATTATTTAGTTAGCATCCATCAAATGCCGAGCAAACTGCCTAACAAATTCAAACTTAACAAAAAGTAACCAATAAACTTTAATGTAAAACAAAGTAACCAATAGAACTCTTAAACCAATTAAATTAACTCTATAAAAAAGAGCAGAAAATCACCTAAACCTAGCAGCAAAAACTCCACAACTAGATTAAACTTGACTCCTGCCCACCACGCCTACTCCAGAGGACTGCAACCCATCAGTGCATTGCTCACACCCATTCTAAATACCTTCAACTCTTCCATGACCTTCCAAGGCTGTGTGAAAAATGTAACTGTCCTCCTATTACTTGAGAAACCCTCTGCAGAGCCCTCACTGCTTGCAAACTACAGACCAATCTCATTGCTATAATTCACGGCCAAGGTCTTACAGAAAATCATCAACAAATGCCTCACCAAATACCTCAATAACTACCAACACCTCAACACCACTCAGTCTGGTTTCACCCATCCAACCACATCACAGAAACTGCCCTCATCACCGTCATGGATAACATTGCATGACTCTGGACCAAGGGTTGTACGGCTTGTACTGCCTTTGGTAAAACTGTGTGTTTGTTGTGCAACATAAACGTCGGAATTGTGCCAGACTTATTCAGTGCATACCCTAAGAATATGTTGGCCTATATCCCTAGGCACAGCACACCATTTGTGCCCATAACCTTACAGGGCAACAAATGTGTGTGCAACCCTAGATCATGACCACCACGATCCCCCAAGGAAACCGTGGTAACAGATCTAGAACTCTTTAGTTTGGAATCTTATGCTTACCCAAATAAGTACACACGAAATACTCAGCAAGTCTTTACAATATTTATTGTAGCACTGTGGTTCTTGCACAAAATATGTGCGTTGTGATTATGAGTAGAATTAAGCGATTGGCGCAAGTAGCATTACAAGAAGAGTGAAAAGGATTAACATTTCCATCTTTGTGCTAAGCCAGTGAATATATGCAGGAATATAAGTACTGTGTATAATTGTACTCCTACCTAGCGCTCCCTAACCTAGCCTTGCCTTGGGTGGGTCATCTGACAAATCCCTACCTGGTGGGCTAGCTCCCCGTTACCTGTGGGTAAGTGTCATCAGGCCGTCTGTCTTGGTGTAGAGCTGGACATACTTTGTGTTGGTATGCAGGAATCAGGACAGGTGGTAACCCCTCAGTGTCAGCTGAGTGCTCCTCTGCCTAAACAAGGAAGTTGTTTGTATTTATAACAATAGAACCCATGTCGCAACCCCTGTCAGGACGTAAATATTTACTCTAGTTGGATAGCATTGTCGCCTTTAGGACAATAACATAAATAGCTTTGAGCAGGGAATTGTGATAGTGTGCCTCTGAAGTGAAATGTAAGCAGTGTAGATTCAGATAATGTTATCCAGCATGGTCAGGCACGCAAATGTATATAAAAAATCACAGTGTGTAAAAGAGAAGGCAAATTTAAAAACGTGAGTATGTAAAATGGTAGCATTTCTAACCGGGCTTATTCTGATCGTAAGACACCCATTCCTTGGACATAAGTCGGTGAAAGTTATCTCTCAATAAATGCTAAAATATAAGGATCAAAACAGTATAAAATAAATGCAACTTAAAACCAAAAAGCATCATGCTTCATTGATATCAGAGAGCAAAGAGAAAGCAGTTACTTAAAATCATTAAAATAATTAAAAGCTATAAAAAACAATTTAGCATCCAAACAAAGGCAAATTAAAAAATGTCCTATGACTTCAAATTGCCACATTGATTATGTGGTTGGAAAGGAAAATGAAACATTGCTGTTCCAGCCACTGCAGACGATGTTCCCAGAGGCACCCAGCAAATCAGATCCATGGAGCAAACATATTCGCATCCATCCACCTCAGCAGCCCTCGAAGGAAGAGCAGCCAGTGTGAGATCTGCAATAGCCGAGCCAAGATCCAAATCACTAGAAGCAGAAGCATCCCAAGAGGGTTGGTAGAAAGCATTCCAAAGCAGCGGCAAGCGCACGTGACAGCAGTACAAGTGGGCTGTTAACACTGCACAACTCCCCAAAATGTAAAGGGAAATTTGTGAGAAGTAGCGACTATATCTCGGAGGAAGACAAATGTCAAAAGTCACAGTGTGTAAAAGAGAAGGCGACTTAAGAAATGGGAGTATGTTCAATGGCAGCATTTCTAACTGGGCCAATTCTGACCAAGTGACACAAGGAGACACATCAGCCCACATCCTCCTGGACCTCTCCACATCATTTGACACGGTCTCCCACCAAACCCTAATCTAACAACTACACATCATTGGAATCCAAAGACATGCACTCTGATGGATCTACTCCTTCCTGACTGGAAGGATGCACTCAATAAGCCTAGCACCATACTCCTCGGACTCATGTGACCTCATCTGCAAAGCTCAGCAATGATCCTTTCCCAGCCTGACCCTCTTCAAAGCATACATGATCCAGGCAGCTGCTCTCACATCAACGTCCTCTTATATGCCAACTACACAAAACTCATTCTCTCCCTTACAGACAAGACACCCAGTACCAGGATCAAGTTCAATGCCTGTATGACTGGGATTGCCCACTGAATGAAAACCAACTGTCTGAAGCTGAACAACATCAAGACTGAAATCATGATCTTCGGGAACAGCTCTTCACCATGGGACTCCACCTGGTGGCCAGCAGAGACCTATGACCGACACCCAGCCCCACCACACACGCAAGGAACATCAGGATCGTCATTCACAGGAAACTCAACATGACCACCCAAGTCACCGCATTCACTGCCTCATGCTTCTAAACCCTGAAGATACTAAAGAATATTTTTAAATGGGTCCCAATCAGCACTCCGAAAACCATATTGTACGCCCTGGTCTCCAGTACTGCAAGCTGGACTACAGAAACCCCCTCTATGACTGGATCAACAAAAGACTCACCAGACGGTTGCAGGCCATTCAGAACGGGGTGCCCAGAAGCTGAAGACCTGGCTTTCTGAGGGGAGACCCAGTAGCCCCTAGGTTTGGCTAGACTCACACTTACTTAGTGCCAGGATACTTTCCTAGATGATAGGACACTCTAAACATCTGTATATCATAACATAACAAGCCAGATTCTACATTGAAATTTCAGGAGCTACCCTACATAAAATTGATCAACTACATCGAAAATTAAAATAAATCCCTTAACCAAAAATTAAATCAAACTATTTCATAACGCTTAACTAAAGAAAAACACTCAAATAAATATTTTTCCTTATACCTCCAAACTTAATTCACCATTACAACATTATAAACAAAAAAGCCATCCATCCTGGTCACCAAAAACACCAACTCCCAAAACAACAGTCAACAAGCAGACTGAAAATGTAAGCAAATATAACGAAATATTTAATAATGTAAAACACTACAGGTTAAAGAAAAGCAAGCAAACACCCCTAAAATTAAGGTAACCATTGTTTTAAACTTAAAACTAAAACAAACCAACCATCCAAGAGACAAAAAAACACCTGCCCCACATCTCAATTGAAAACATTAAAGAAAAAACAGCATGTTAAAAGGACAGCAGACATGTAAGTATAAAATCTACACAAATGACAAACAATTTAAACACAATGTAATAAATATATATTTCTAACATTTGTGGATATTATATCAGAAATAGCCACGTCCAGAATGGTAAAAAAATATTATTGCACATGGAATATACATAAAGCCAGGAGAGCACAAGAATGAGAATGAACATTGGAAATGTACTAAATATTATCCTAATATTTGTTATGGGACAGCTACAACAAGAAAAATTTTTGCCATTTATTTCGGAAGGCACAAGCTCCCTCCTAAATATAACAGTGATAGAAGAGGTGCTGCGAGACCCAAGTGAAGCAAGTTTCCAGAAACCTTCATCAAGAATCAAGGAGAGGATGTAGCCTTACGGCTAGAGCAGTCGACCTCAAAGCTCAGGAACCGAATTCAACTTCGGCAATGACTCTCAACATCCTGTGATTCAGGGCAAATCACTTAATATCCCCGTGCCTACCAAAAATGAATGTGTCCTTGTGTAATGAAACTGGGGCTCATGTGAAGCGCTCTGATTACCGATATCTTCGGGTCTAGTTTGCGCTATATAAAACTCTTAAAAAAATGTTTTTTTAATTTAAAACATATACTTTCCAAAGTTCCGGAGCAGACAAAACACAAGGCAAATGCCAAAAAACCCCAATTTAAAAAGATTAATAAAATAAATAAAAAAACATGCAAGAGAAATGCTTGCTGGCCCCAGAAGTCACAAAGATAAAGGGGCTGATTATGAGTTTGACGGTATGGGAGCAGGGCTGCACAACTCTACTCACACACTGCCAAACATAACCGCTGGTCGCCCACCAGATTATGAGTTTTCTCGTGGTCTGGTGGGTGGTCCTTATGGCATTCTGACGGCGTGCCTATTAAAAAGACATCACATTGGAATGGCAAAGCCCATTCCTGCACGACATGGACTGTGCAGTCCATGCAGTGCAGAAAAGGAAGTGCCCCCTGCATGCATCCTAAGGCCTTGAGGGAAGGCACTCTTAGTTTCCTCACTGCCACAGGTTTCATGAGGAAACTCATAATATGCTTAGCGGTGCCGCAACAGCACTGCCAGTATATTGCGGCTCTCAAACCACCTCACAACGACAGGGATCACGGATTCCTGGTGGTTGCGGTGGTCGTATGGCGGTCCATCCACCCTAGTTGCAATACGGTGGTTGGACTAGTGGTGCGGCAGTCCCTGACCGTCACCGCACCTCAATCACAGCCTGTCTGGGGCCCTGCTCCTCCATGCTGGAACTGCCTGCTCACCCGAAGCCGCTGTGTCTAATGCTGCAGATACCTAATCAAAGGGCAAGGCTGCGCTGCTGCTGCCCCCTCAGCCTCCGCTTCGCATCTTTATTCCGCCTTCGGATGACGGCTCCAGCTGACAGTTGCCCAGCCACGGGCCACACACACACATGCAGCGGCACCAGAGGACCCCGGAAGCTGATATATATCTTTGGGAGGCAGACATTCATGAAGCGCCAGACCATAGCTGAGCACGCGGCAGGGCCGCCACTACAAAGGCCCCTTTGGCTCCCAGGCTAAAAACAGGCGCGCGTGCCACTGGGAAATCATTTGCAAAGGTGACAGCATGATGACGCCGGCACCCATAACTTCTCCCCTTCGCTTACTCTAGTGACACTGCTCAAGAAAAGAGGGGAGAAAGGCTGTCCTGGTTTGTCTTGAAACGTGTGCATGAAATCGAACATCTAGAGTGCAGCCTTTTTGCTCTTTCTAACAATAGGTTTATTGGAACTGCACAGAGCTCTGTTCAGAACAGTTCAATTTTTTCTTTCCTTAGAAAACATCATGTCAATGCCGTACAGGACACTTTAACTTCTGTCCTTAGATTTAGAATGTAAAAAATATTTTGTTACACACCAGTAACCAGCAAAGCTATGTAAAGAAAACAACATATCGCTGCAATTAATTAAATTCCTTGTAGGGTACAGTAAGGTCATAGGAGTCTCTTTCCATTACTGTGTTCTCTCATCTTGCAAGTGACATGAAAGACATTGGAAAAGAGCAGTTTGTGGACTAAATCCTCCGAGGATAACTGCCATGAATATCTCCCCGAACTTTAATGTGGATTTTGCAGCCAATTTTACTCCGACAGCACTGGAGGCCTGGAACAAGGGATCGAAATGTAGAGCACTGCAGTAATACTAAACAATGGAGTGATAGTTTCAAGGAAACTAGCCAATAGGTCTCGCCTTTGGGATCTTATAGGTATTTAGTTATGCAGCACAATATCATTGGTGCAATAACATCAACTGTTGCATGGGTAAACACTTATAAGGTCCCAAAGGCGAGACCTTTTGGCATAGCCAATAGGTCTCGCCTTCAGAACCTTATAAGTGTTTAGCTATGCCACAGTTGATGTTGTTGCACCAAGGATATTGTGCTGGATAACTAAACACTTATAAGGTCCCAAAGGCGAGAGCTATTGGCTATGGCAATACTTGTTTACTATTGCTCGTGATGTAACTTTTTACCTCAGTACTGTTTGTAAAGCGCTCTGCTACCCATTCAGGGACAGATACACTTTATATAAAAATACAAACATAGATACAAAAATAAATGTGGAGATAACCTACAGAAATGTAAGTATTCAGTGTTCAAGTATTAAAGACAAGGTGGAGGACAATTCTCACAGGTCTCGATTTTGGAGACCTACCTTGGGGTCCGTTGAAGTTAGAGGGTAGAGCCTGGAAACATTCAGTTAGGAAAAATATTATTTTTTTCATGTTAGGCTTAGGTTACAACAACAGCTTCCAATTTTAACTCTCTCCTAGCTCCCACGCCACACATGCACACCAAAATTCTACTACATCATTCCCTCCCAGGATTCCAGATACTAGCTCAGACGTACAGGGAATGAGGACACACAAGCTTAAACAACCCTCTCTTTCTTATGTTGTGTAGCATTTTAGGATCCACGTGTAATTTACCAATTCATGCCCTTATATAGGTATAATTCACATTGCCCTTATATAGACATAGAAATCATACCCATATTTAGACATAACCCATCCAGTCCAAATACAGGCATGGCTACTTCCATTTGTTCCAAAAAGCCAAAACGATTTTTTGGAAAACTCGGCTTCAGCAGTCAGGGACATCCCCTTACTTGAATATTGATTTGTCCTAGAAATCATGGAGTTTTCAAAGAACTACCATTCCCTTGGGGTTCTTTGATGACGTTAATATATGTCAGATTTTTTTTTTTTTTAACTTTATTTTTTCAGCAGAATAAACAATACAGTCCCCCCCCAAAAAACAATTGGCATCAGTATACATAAATACAGGTGTACGCAGTTCACACTCCCAGCACGGCTTCAACAGTTGCAGATAGAACAGGAGATGGAAGAATCAGATCCACGGGATACAGTGCAAGTATAGAAACTGACAATAGGTAACATGTGCGTAGTCGTCAGGGCATTACCCCAGCCCCTACTCTCCCACCCCATCACCCGCCACCCCTTCCTCAGGTCCCGATTCCTCGGACGAGAACAATGCAGCACTAGTAGCATCGGAGTCGCTGTCAGTGGACCCCACAGCACACATCATACGCCATGCAAGCAAGTCCTACTGTAGCCGCTCATCTCTACGCGTATGTTGCATGTGCGTTTCTTCAGCTAATGTCCATTCCCCCACATCCCGAAGCCATAATGTCATATCTGGCGCCCTTTGTCCCATCCAGGTGATAGCCACCCGCCGTCTAGCCAGCACCAAGAGCAGCTGCAGCATCTTATAAGACAGATTCCTCTTCTTAGGTTTGGGGACCAGGGCTAACAAGCAGTGGATCGGGGTCAGGTCAAGACGCAGTCCCGTGACCCTCCGGATGTGGGCTACTACTACCCTCCAGAAGTCCCCGACCAGCGGGCACTCCCAAGCTAAATGGAGAAATCCGGCTCCGGCTGAACCACACCTAGGACAGGCATCCGATTTATCCGCCGCAATGCGGTGCAGAGCAACTGGGGTTACGTAAGTGCGGTGCATGAAATTAAAATGGATCAATTTGAAGCGTGCGTTACACGACACCTTCTTGGTGAGCGTCCCTACCCGCTTCAGTTGTCCCGGGTCTAAGGCAACCCCTAGATCCGCCTCCCATGCCGCCCAGGACGGGGATATCGGAGGCGCTGAGTCGCATCTCATCGCTGTATATAAAAGCGTTACAAACGCCGTCCCGTGCCGCATGAGAGCAGGATATTCAATGTATGGGACACTTGGGCGCCTCAGGGAACTGTGGCCACGTCGCTCTCGCCATGTCCCGCAGGCCTCCATAGTGAAGGTATTGGCCCCCAGTAAGACTGAAGGCCTCTATAGCCCTCTCCAGGGTCACGAAAGACTCGTCCGGATACAAGTCTGCCAATGTGTCGCAGCCGCCCTCACGCCATTCCCGAAACGACATGTGCTCTTCCATTAGTGTGACCGGTGCCAATATCCATAATGGTAGCTCCCTATGAAAAGGGGCCCGTCTCAGCACCCTTTCCACCACTCGCTGCCAGATTCCCGCAGTATGCCGAACAATATACGGCAGGTCGCCATCCGCTCCTCTGCCACGCATCAGAGCCACTTGCAATGCCTTCTCATCTGCGCTACGAGCCAGGAGTCGCAATTCCCAATTTTCCGCGCCCGCGAACCAGCGCGCAGCTGGTATAAGTTGGGCCGCGTAATAGTATAAATCAAAGCGCGGGGCTTCCAAGCCCCCCTCCTCCCAGCGTCTGACCATCGTACGCAGCGCAACTCTGCTGCGTCTGCCTGCCCAAAGTAGGGAGGTGAGCATAGTATTAAGCTTGTTGAAAATTCGAGGAGGAAGAGGACAGAGGGTATTCTGTAGGATATACAATACTCTAGGCAGCATCACCATCTTTGAGACGGCCAATTGTCCCATGAGAGAGAGTGGAAGCGTATTCCAAAAGGATACAGATTGTTGTAGGGAACTGAGCACACGGTCGGCGTTCCGGGCCAGCAATTGTTCATCAGAAACAGCCACCTGGATACCTAAATAGCAGAAGGCCTCCATCTCCCACCGCAGTCCCAGGGGCGGGAAACCCACACTAGGGTTTTCACCGCATCCCGCAAGGGGAAAGATCAGGGATTTCTCAGGATTAAGACGCAGCCCAGAAGCCGCACCAAAGCGTTCCAAGTGGCGTAACAGGATCGGTAGCGACTCCCGTGGGGAGGTCAGGTAAAACAACGGATCATCCACATAAAGCGAGACCAGGTGCACCACATCCCCCACCCGTATTCCCCAGGGTGCCATCTCCGCACGTAGTGTCACCGCTAGGGGCTCAATCGCCCGAGCGAACAGGAGCGGTGACAGGGGGCACCCCTGGCGGGTGCCCCTGCCCAACTGCCACTCCTCCAAGCGGGCCGCTCCGAGTCTGACCCTGGCTGTAGGCGCACTGTAAAGAATACGAATCCAGGCGCAGAAAAGGGGCCCCACCCCCGCCAACCGAAGCGCCTCTAATAGGTACCCCTAGCTAACTGTATCGAAGGCTTTAGCCAGGTCTATCGAGACCAGGACCTGAGGATCCACCCTATCGCGCACCTCATGCAGAACGTGGTTCAGGCGCCGGAGATTCATGGCGGTGTTGCGGCCCGGAATGAACCCGCATTGATCATGATGAACCAAGCGCGCCATATGTGAAGCCAGCCGGGTGGCCAAGATCTTAGTAAGGATTTTGGCGTCGGTATTGATTAAAGTGATCGGCCGGTAGGCCGCAGGATCACATTCATCCCCACCCGGTTTCAGGAGCATGCAGAACTCACCCTGCTGCATGGTGGGCGGGAGTGCGGCTCGCTCCATCGCTTCATGGTAAACCTGCAGGAGATGGGGTGCGAGGGTATCAGCAAACGCCTGGTAAAACTCTAGGGGAAAACCGTCTCCACCTGGCGTCTTAGCCTTCGGTAGGGCGGCCACCGCCACCTTGACCTCATGAAGCGTCACTGGGGTATCCATGTCCTCAGCATCCTCTTTAGAGAGGGTCTGAAGGGGCAAATCCCTGAGGTATGGCTGATAGGACGCCTCTGTCACCAGGGGGTCAGCAGTATAGACCTTCTGCAGATGTGTGCGGAGCACCGCAAGAAGGTCCCGTTCCGAGTGTACCAGGACCCCAGCGGGATTCCTCAACGCAACGATCCGCGCAGGTGCCGATTCCCTTCAGAGAATCCAGGCCAGCAATCGGCCCGACTTGTCCCCCTCACGGTGAAGGCGTTGGCGATATCGACCAAGAGTGAATCTATCTAGACGGTCCAGGATATCATGGACGCCTACTCGGGCCGTCCGCTCAGAGTCCATGTTCGACCCATCCGGGTCCGGTAAGGACTGGTAGTGGCTGAGGCGCTCCTCAGCACTGGCGAGGTCACGGAGCAGCTGTTTACGGACTCCATACGTCAGACCCATACAAGCGCCCCGCACGACTGCCTTAAGGGCATCCCATTTGGTCGCAAATGGGATATCACCCACTTCAGGTCCAAATAAGTACGCAGGGACGTCTCCACATGGTCCCGTCCCACCGGATCCTGCAGAAGATCCCCTGGCATCCGCCAGGTCCTTGGGCGGGAGGAGCGGTCCACCCACTGTACCATGCACGTCACGGGCGAATGGTCGGATAAAAACCGGGCCTGATGTGTGACCGATAAGACAAGGGATGCGCCAATGTTGGCAGCAAGGACCCTGTCGAGTCTGCTATGTGTGTTGTGCGTGGGGGTATAGCAAGTGTAAAGCTTCAGTCCCGGATTGCCGAGGCGCCAGACATCGACAGCACCCAGATTATCCATCACCTCCCGGAGTCGTGTCGTCATCCGAGGTTTTGTACCCGCCCGGGGGGGATGCCTGTCCAGCAGTGGATCCAGTACACAATTAAAATCTCCAAACCAGAGGAGGGGGGCATCTAAGTCTGTCGCTATAAGCTCCTGCAGGCCGGTAAAGAAACTCGGGTCATCTATGTTAGGTGCATAAGAGTTCACCAGCAGGAAGTCCCTCCCATCAAGTTTTACACGTACAAGAACATATCTGCCCTCAACATCAGCCTCAACATACTGGGCTGCTAGGGGAACCCCCGGAGCCACCCAGATCAGGTCCCCCTAGCATAGGTAGAGAAGGAGGAATGGAACATCTGACCCCTCCACTTCTTCGCCAACTTAAGAGCACCCTCTTCATTCATATGCGTTTCTTGTAAGCACGCCACCAATACTCCATGCCGACGAAGGAAGGACAGCACCCTATGCCGCTTGGAGCAAGTACCCAGGCCACGCACGTTCCAAGTTAAAAATTTGAATCCCATAAGCTTTGGTCTTGCCCATCCGGGCACCCAAGTTTAACCTCTGCAAACAGCCTCCTAGGGGCGCGAACAGTAGCACACACTATGCCAAAAACAAATTCCCCCCACAACTCCCCCCAACCCCACATTACCCGCAACCACCCAATCCCGGAAACAGTCCCCCCCTCCCCCACCCATGAGCAGGAATGACGCAACAAGAAAACACACCATCCCGTTCATCCCCTGCCAGCGCCATCCAAAAACAATAGGACTCAACACCCCATCAGAACCAGTCCCCCCCCACCCGCGAGCAAGAGGACAGCAACAACCAAAAACGCTACTCTGCCCTTCCCCTGCCAGTGCCAGGGCGTGCACAGCCACCCCATACAACAGACGCACCCCACACTCACACACAACCAACCAGAACCACCCACCCTCCCCCCCCAACTCCCCGAGGACCCAATGTTCCAGGACAGTCTCCGGGAATGTCCATGAAAGACAGTTCCAATGCTGGGCGACGGTACGCCATAAACTCTTGGTCCTTGCACCACATCACCTCGGCCAACAGGGTATCCATCCTCTGTTCAGCCTACCAATCAGGGTTCCCAGCACCAGGTAGAGACAGCATTGGGTAGGCAAAAGCCAGGAGGGGTGACTCACCCAACCTCCCAGGGCAACAACATTTTAACTAGACAGTACCTCATATCAGAGTTCACTCAAGTCGTGTTTCGGAGATGGCAGTTTCTGGTATCACCGGGGGAGCAGAGTGTACATCCGGCAGAGTTTCCTGCAAGGTATCCGGGACCAGGATCTCATCAGGTGTAGGTGCCTCAGGTGACTCTGGAGCGGCCCCCGCCGTCGATGGTCTCACGTGGAGCACCCCATCCTCTCCTACGGTAATCCGGGGCTCGGGAGAACCCCAAGATCCAGACCTGCGTCTCCCTCTGCCTTGCCGGCGCCTCAGGGGCTGGGTCCCCCAGGTCTCACGGGGGCCACCTCGCTCACCAGGGGGTAGGTCGTCTCCTCGTATCTCGAGCCACTCCCACACCTCCGCCGGGGACTCGAAGAAGTGGGCGCGTCCTTGGGAGAGCACCTTGAGTTTGGCCGGGTAAAGGAGCATGTATTGTAGCTTCATGTCCCGAAGTTTCTGCTTGACTCCCAGGTAGGACTTCCGTTGCTCCTGCACCTGTTGAGTATAGTCAGGGTAGATGGAAACACGACTATTTTCAATGGTGATGGACTCCATTTCTCTCGCGGCCCGTAGAATACAATCGCGATCTTTATAATTCAGGATCTTTGCAATGATGGCTCTAGGTGACTCGCCCGGGCGTGGAGGGGGAACCAGGGCCCTGTGCGCCCTCTCAATGACAAAGACACTGGACAGGCCGGTCAGGCATAGCTGGGTACGGATCCACGTCTCCAAGAAGCGTTCAGCGTTTCCCGCTCAAGGCGTTCCGGCACGCCCAGGACCCTGATGTTGCTCCGACGGGCCCTGCCTTCCGCATCTTCCGCTCTTCTCTCCAGTGCACGGGTAGCGGACGTCAGGTGCGTGACCGACTTCTGCAGGGAGGCCACTTCAGTTTGCAATTGTGCGATGTTGCCCTCCGCGTCCGAGACCTTGTCTGTCACTTTACGGAGGTCCGTCCGGAGGAGGTTTACATCGATCGATACAGTCTCGATCTGCCTCTCCAGGGCAGAATGGGATCCCTGGATAGCCTTCAGGATCTCCGCTTGGGAAGGTTCATGCGGTTCATCGCCTCTATCATCCGGGCCTGTCTGCCGTGTGATCCTCTGTGACGGCAGTCTTGGAGTGGTATACTGCACGATGGTGTTGGGTTGGGAGGATTTCGCAGTCCTATCCTTGCGGGTCGTCATCCTGGGCGGCAGATCGGGAGCCCCCGCGGGGCGCCTCAGCTAGGACTCGCCTGGTCCCACCGGGTAAGTACAGAGCCCAACGGCAGAGCAAAGACGGGAGGACCGGGAGGGAGGACAATTCAGCAGGCCGCACCAGGCAGATCCGGCCCAAGCAGTGACTCCCACCACTAGCAACAGGTCGACTTTCAAGCCTCCAGGGGTAGCACAGTCCGTATTCCGCTGCACAGGGGGGGGACGCTCCGGCAGCCGGGGAAAATGGCACGTAGTCTATGGGGGGGCCCAAGTCGCCCGCGTTCCTCTGGGGTCGGCACCGCAGGACGCCACTAGGTCCAGCGCCAGTGCAAGCTCCACGTGAAGGGTCGCTGTAGTGCCCCGTAGTAGGGACGGAGGCCACAATCCCCACAGCTGCAGGGAAACCAAAGGAGCCAGTCCGCGCAGGCCGCACCGGCTCTTAGTGCAGAGGCGGGCCCTGATGCCCACAGGACCGGCTGGACCAGCGTCAAGCTCTCGGCGAGCTCACTGCCCTAGTCCCCCAAGTGTCGCGTAGAGCCCCAGGTACCAGGGGAATCACTCACCCTGAGCTGCTCTCCGCAGCCGGGAGCTCCGGTGTAGCAGAGGATCGGCGGGGGGAGGGGCCAGCACCTCAACCCCCTACATGGGTCAGTGGGAGTCACCGGACCCCAGTACAGTCCTCCACTAGCCTTCCAGGACGTCCACTATAGATCTCCAACCATCGGGGGGTCCGACGTGGATGCGAGCACCTCCGTAGCCGGGATACGTCCACTGCAAGCGGGCCGCACGCACCGCTACTCTCTCGCGCAGGCCCAGTCCGCGGTCTCGCGTAGAGACAGGTGGAGCCCTCAGAGCGCTGCTTTGTTCTCCGGCGGTATTGATGGGGCACCGGAGGCTCTCCTGGCAATGTGGGGGTCCCAGTCGGAACGAGAAAGGATCCGGACCGTCAGCACCCCTGTGGAGGGTCCAGCAAGGATCTTTTTGGCAGGATATAATGGGTCCTCGGACGGAGCTGGTGAAGCTCACGTCCTGTCGGCCATGCTGCTTGGCCACGCCAATATATGTCAGACTTTACGTCAAACTAGGCACAGTCAAGGTATAAATATGCCTACACTTGCCCTAGCAAACACACGGTGGTTCGGAGCAGCTCAACAATCTACTTGCCCGACGCAGCTCGCTACAGCAAGTGCCGAAGGAAGCCGACCCTCCAGATGACGCACTGATTGAGAAGCTGTCCTTTCTCTCGCTGAGAATCCAGCTCCAGTGTTTCCAAGCTCCCCTCGCGGTGTGTTTGGAAATCGAGTCCGAGACAGAGATATCAGACCTCCTTCATTCTAAAACCAAGGTATGGAGCTGATTAGACCCTAAGAGAAATCTTGGTTAGATTCTTGGCAAAGAAACTAAACCTATGCTATACCTCACTTACTTCTTCCCTCGTACTAGACTAAGGTTAGGTACATTGGGTAGGCGTATTTTAGAAGCACCAGTTGAGTACTTTTTAGCCTTTGTTATTTATGTATGTATTTATCTATGGTTTAGAAACCATACAATGCTTTTACAGTATTATTTTATAATACTCTTCTTACTGTACGCATTATACTTTGCAACCAGTATTACGATTGTAGCAGTTCACTTTACTTGCATGAGAAAGAAGACTGTTCAATAAAACCCGTTTATTGAAAACGCCCATCTCTCTATTTCTCTGCACCTCTGATGAAACAAAGCATGCACGAATGACTGAGTAAAATATCTATCTATTGTTTCCGTGAATCTGAAGATCAGTTTTATTCTTGGGAACACAAAGTTGTCATGTTTATACGGTTGTCAGAAGCTAACTACTTCTTGTTTATTCGAGAAAGTTTCTAGTGACCTCTGAGCTAGCTGGCACTCACAATTAAGTCTAATATATTCGATAGAGACCTAGTCGACCTAAGTCCTACGACAAATCTATAGAATATGTTATTCCAATGCGCAGAGCCTATTGGGAATATAGGAACTACACTACATGGCGCCCAACTTTGGTAAGGCACTAATTTAACACTAGATACTAGAGGAACTCAGTCGTGCTTTTCACAGAGACCTCTTTTTTCCCGTAAAATACTCCAATAGATGTCTGGAGTGGGTAAAAGGATAAAATATCCGCCATTACTGAGTAGGACGAAAATCCTATGCATTAGTTTTTGGTTTGTTCAACGTTGAAGGATACAGTGTTCCAAAATATTGTGCACCTTATCTTTGTTTCCTTGAAAACTTGCTCTGCAACTTTCATTAAACATTGTTGCTTGACAGCAATAACGGGACCGGTGGAGCTGCAGCAGCTGCAGCCCAACCGGGTTTAAACATTACAGGTTTCCAAGAAACCGACCCGGATGCTACAATCATCCCGGAAAACCTAAGGAAAATCATCGCTATAAAGCTTATAACAAATGGCCTATCACCTAGAGGTGGTAGGGTAATTTTTGTCATAGAGGCACACGAATATCGGCAGACAGTGGTATTCTATTCATGGATAGTCTTCCCTGAAGCAAATGCAGTATCGCATGTGTTTCACTTCTACAAAGTAGAGGATAATCCAACAGAATATGTTCCTTTCGAGGACATTGAAATTCCATTAACTTACCAAGAGCATCAGCTCTGGTTTGAAGGCGCCCTACAACATCAAAATCACATTACCAGGCTCGGTCCAGCAGGTAGACCAGGAGCAACATGGCCAGTACTAGCCAGCTATACGCCACATCCTGACATTGAAGAAATGTCACGTGAAGAACTATTAGTTCAACTAAAATAACTAATAAAAATACATAGACAATTGGTTCAATATGTCATGTGGACTCCAACAGTCCAACCTCCTATAAGAATTCCACAAAAAAAAACACCAGGGAAACACAAATAAAATCACACCACCGACTATACAATCAGTCATTGGTACTCGCAAAAAGGGAACAAATTCCATTCTGGATAGCTCAGAAAATTACTCAAATCGAGGCAGTATTTCCTGACAGTACACCTCATGAAAAACACAGAATTTTAACAATCTGTTTACCAATGGGGATCCCACCACACCTGGAGGACTGCGACACTTGGAGTACAGTCTTTACTGCAATCTACACAAAAACACATGGTGTTCCGTCTATGGAGGTGATCCCAGACGTCCTGAAACAGCTTCAAAATGAATACGGGGCAGAGCCTGCTTTAAATCTGGTTATGAAATTACTGAAAGATTTCAAACAGGTCTCAGCTATAATATTAGCTAATATTAAAGGTGAAGCAGCATCCGTGGCGATCCGCCAAAAAAAAAAAGAAATTGACATAACTGAGCAACCATATGAACTGGCCAGAATAATTGAAAAATCCTATGAAGAACTAAGTAGAGATAGTTTGGGTGGGAAACCAGTAAAGCCCCAACTAACAGAGAGTCCTGAAAAGATCTTTATTAACTCACTACTCCAAAAAAGAAGTGGGAAAATACTAAACAAACTTCTAATGAAAAGCTTTCTCAGTCCCGAGGAAGGTCTCCTCAAAAGGAGCCCTCTGAAAAGAGGTATAACCTCAGGAACAGGGATAATTTGAGAAAACCTGATAGATATCAAGATACTGATACACGTTCCTCTCGTACCTTTCAGACTTCCTCACAGAAATCTGAAAGAAGAGGACGGTCAGAACACAAAGAAGAACGTGTGAAGTCCAAAGACGATCAACACGTTCATAAAAATAAGTAAACCCAATTCACCAAAAAGAAGGTAGCAGATCTAAAAATCAGACATGCCGACTATCTTGAGGACACAACTCAAGAACGGGGAGGGGGCCCAGACAATGCCGGACAGTGCAGCAGAAGTCACCATAGCCAGCAGGATCTTGAAGGATCATCTGGAGACAGTGGACTTGAATGAGTACATTCAAGTGGAAACAGCTGATACCAGGGTCAGTGTACCCCATAAGTTATATGAAGTAACACTCCGGATGGAGGGAGACATAACTAGGAAAATAAGAGCACTCTTTTGGGAGAAGCTCTCTAAGGGTTATGACATTCTTCTAGCTGAAAAAGACCGTCCACCAAAATTTGTCAGGGAGTGCCCACACGGTGAAGACATCATTATGCCAGCCTTCTCGAACCATATTCCAATTCATTTAAAATACACCTATGCCAGCATTATATAAAAATCATGTTGGATGGGATGAGGATTCCCCTCACCATAAAATCCAGTTAAAAAATCAACCGACTGTACAAAGGCAGTATCCAGCTAAGCAAGAAGCTAAAAAATAGGTCAGGGAGATATTAGAACAACTTGAATACCAAGGAGTGATTGAAACATGCACCTCGTCAATGAACAATCCTTTGTTTCCTGTCTCCAAACCAGACAATAAATATTGTCTAGTATTGGACTACAGACATTTAAACTCTTGTTGCAAAACCTTTGCAGTACAAAATGCACACAGTGCAGCACTAATGAATAACATTGTGCGTAAAAAATATGAAACCACATTAGATATTTCTAACCATTTCTTCTGTCAAAGCATTGCACCTGAAAGCAGGAACTTGACCGCTTTCTCAATTATGGGGACACAGCGTCACTTCTGTCGTCTCCCGCAGGGATTCAAGAATAGTCCAGGGTTACTTTCAGCCGAGGTAACAGAGTTACTACAAACGTATGATGATGAGGCATTATCTTATGTGGATGACATCTATCTAACAGACGATTACTTGGACAGGCACTTGAACAGAGTGAATACAATTATACTTGGATTCGCCTCTGAAGGGTACAAATTCAACTTTAAGAAATCAAGAATTGCCCACTTCAACGTCCTTTTTCTGGGATACGAGTTATCAAGTGAAGGCAAAAGCCTGGAAGCCAGCTTTTTAGAAAAGTGTGCGCTGCTCCAACCTCCAAAAATGCTGAAAAACTTACAGTCCATTCTAGGTTTCCTGAATTTCGAAAGAACATACATTCTAAATTACACAGAAAGGGTTAAACCTCTCTACGAATTAATCAATCCTGATTTCAAAACTACTAATTGGACTCAAAAACACACTGAAATTTTGCGTTCAGTGCAAACAGACATGTTAGCAACAACACATTTACAAACACGCGTAAACGTACGCAACCTTGTAATCAGAATAATCCCAGGAAGATGCACATTTACATACTTAACCTTTAATGAAGGTGAAAAAGTACCAATTGCTTACAAATCACACTTGTACACACACGCTAAAATGAAATTCACTTCAACAGAAAAAATTCTGACAGCGGTTCAAACTGCAGTAGCAAAAGAGAGAGCTCTCGCACAGGGTAAACGCATAATGGTCGTTACTCCTGTACCTGCCTTAGAGGCAGTGACAAAAGCAAGCATTCCGAATGCAGAGGCTTTACATCCAAGATGGATACAATGGGTTAACTCTCTTGCTGCAACAGACGTTAAATACATTTTTGACCCCCATTTGAAAACTCAAGAATATTTACAATATGAACAAGAATGTCCTCTGCCCGCTGAGATTCTGCCTCTAGAACAGTACAAATGTATATTATATACAGACAGATCAGCACAGCACACAATTGGGGGTAAACAAGCTTATAGTGCTGCATGCGCGATTGTTAAAGGTCGCTGGCGCGATGGTAAATTCCGACCTATGGTCACAAAAACACAATCTCTCGGAGACTTACAGCTCAGCGAGCTGAACTACAGGCTTTCAAGATGGCGCTTGAAAATAACGATCGCGAATTCACCACACTCATAGTGTGGAATTCATATTACTGTGTTCAATCTTATAATGAATACAGCAGAACTGGGTTCAAAACGGTTTCAAAGATGCAAAAGGTGGCACAATCAAGCATAAGTTGCTTTGGGAACAAGTAGTTCAATTACAAAAAGAACTACAAAAGACTCATGCGATCCATACACTGAGTCATCAGCGTGATGGCATTCACGTTGCAGGAAATTTATTGGCTGATGAAGCCGCGAAGGCAGCTGTGCAAACAGCTTCCTTAGCGGCAATCACTCATTCAAAAACAAAAATAGACAAAGAAATAATGCAGGTTGTCGCGCTTCCAATAAAGACAGCGGTAAAACGTTACCAAAGTCTTTCCACTCAAGTACTCATATATAACTGATGTAAATAATGTTCCTCTTGCTCAAATCCCTTGAGTGGGGGATAGAGTAATTTCAAACATGGAACATAGATTAGGACTAATCTTAGCAGCACATAAAGGGCTCGCCTCTGCACACGCAGGTGTTTCCGCTACAGTATCATTATTAAAACAAAGATACTGGTGGCTGCGCATGAGGAAACAGACCAGAAACTATGTTTTTTAATGTGAAATCTGCCAAAAAATGAAGGTTTCAACAGTGAAACGCCCGGCGCAGACGCCCCTTTTAATTTCAGATAAACCATTAGCATGTGTTTACCTGGACCACTGTGGTCCCTTACAGAGGGATGGTAACTATAAATATATCATGGTCGCAGTGGATTCATGCTCAAGATTCATTTGGATGTGGCCTCAGCGCTCGGCTGATGCCCGAACTGTTATCAAAGAATTGCGAGTCTTTATCGGTACATACGCAGTCGGCACGCTACATTCTGACCAGGGTCCTGCGTTTAGCTCCAAAGCTTACAAGGAGGCCATGGCCAATCTGGGGGTTGCATTGCGGTATTCGTGTCCATTCCATCCTAAGGGAAATTCTGTAGTGGAAAGAAAAAACCGGGACATAAAGCAATCTATAACAGCTAGAGTATTAGGCTCGGGTGACGGGTGGGTCAAACATCCAATAAATGTCCAACGTAGTTTAAATAATATGCCAAGAATTTCTCTGGGTGGAATCACTCCATATGAAAGCCTTTTTGGTACTAGAATGCTTGTCCAGGATCTTGATCGTCACACAAGTCAAAGCAACACAATACAGAGGCCAACGGCCACTGAAGGAGAACCACCCATCCCAGCAATGCCTGTCTGGATTCCAAAGATTGGGGATCTAGTCAGAGAAAAGATCGCGGATAAGAAGGAATTTGGGCCTTCTTACAGAAAACCAGTACCTGTGCTAGCAATCCACGGATCAAGAACAGTGTAACTGCCGCCCCTTGCTGGAAGAAAAGAAAGCAGGTTCGTATCTATCGACCTGGTCAAACCACATCATGTGGCCGATAATAAGTAGTAGGCCCAGTAGACTCCAAAGATGTAGCAGAAGACCAAATCTTTCTACTATCCAAGAGGTTCAGACTGAGAGACTGGTAACATTTGAAGACTCTGCAGCACAAAACAAAGGACTAAGCAATAAAGCTATGGAACTTGTGCCTCTTGAGACCCAAATAACAGTTCGTCAAGACACTCCTGTCTACAATGATGTAGCATCTGACTATACTAATATGACAAAGGATCCGGTAGCCCCAGTGATTTCGAGAAATCCTAATGCAATTCCAACAATTGACAGAACTGCCTCTGGCTATTTCATTAACTTTGATACATTTTCTGAGGATCCCAGTGAGCCTGAAACGACGCCAGCAAATAAAACCTTTAAAGATCAAGTAACAGAACTCTTTCAGCAACTTGAAAAAACATATCTGGTTTCACCATGGGTTGAATTTTGGATTGTACTAGGTGTACCTTTACTCCTACTTTGGCTAATCATGGTATAACTTTGAGGATGCTGATAAATGGAAAATATAGTAAAATGGACACAGCAAGTAAGAACATCAACTTGCTCCTGAAGCCACACAAATCATCTCATCGTGAACAAAGAGACTTGACATCAGTGAACATCACAGCCATTCCTATTCCTGGGGGTATAGCATGGGACAGAACTGATTATGACATCTTTGGCCCTGCAGAGCTGTTGAAGATTCCACATCAATTAAAGGTTTCCTTGAGTGACTTTGTTTCATCCAGCACATTTTCTGATGATTGGGACTTTGAAACTGTTAATAATTTGATGTCAGACTTAGAGATCTCTGCAAAATTTACAAAATATGAATTCTTAGAAGGTTCATCAGATTATGCACAAATGTCACTATGGTCATCATTACTTGTCCAAATCTGCAAACCCTAGAAATATTTACAACTTCAATCAATGGGAACATTGTCCAACGCCACCAAAAGGTAGCTCAAAAACATTCTATGAAAAATGTCCATAC
This sequence comes from Lissotriton helveticus, assembly GCF_964261635.1. NCBI lineage: Eukaryota > Metazoa > Chordata > Amphibia > Caudata > Salamandridae > Lissotriton > Lissotriton helveticus. The sequence goes on from NC_136057.1 coordinate 827,199,504, forward strand.
TTCTCAGGTTTCAATACCACAAATCCTGTAACGTTTTACTTTAAAAATGTTAATAAGACAGGAATGAAAAGTATGTTGACTAATACTAAGCAAATTTATTCAGCAGCCTTTTATGCCCAGCTGTCCCCATTAGGTTTCAATTTTTGGAGTGACAACATAGAAACAAAAACTGTCAGGGACTCAAAAGACTGGCAGGTGCAGGAAATTAAAAGCTTTATTTAGAGCCTTCATTATCCCTGAACAAATAATGTTTTTGAACGACACTGTGCAACAGACATCCTTGACCTGGCCAAGGCCAAGATAAAAGATTTGAACAAACCGTCTATATCTACAGCTACATCTGAAAGCAAAAACACTTCAGAAAGTGGGGTCGACGTAAAAACTATTTTACTTAAAAACAGAACTGATCCTGATTGGAAACAATGGTAAATCTGGCCCACAGACAAGAATATCTGTCAAGATAGATTCCTGAACAAGACACAAGGGTTTACAGTAACTAGGCCAGATCCAAGATATGTCGAGAGACAATATCCAGGGATAGTAACAACATACAGTGTAGGAAAACTGTGCCTTGAGTGGCTACAAAAATCTAAGCTTAAAGAGGTTAAACAACACTTATCTTTGCTTAAAGATGGCGTTGATTTGAGGGACTTTGTAAGAAGGTCGTGCAAAACGACGTCATAAACGTTTCATATACGCAGGTATATATGCCATTTATAATGAAGCTTGAAAGGCGACACAGGCAGAGACTGCAGAAAGAATACGAGAAATTGATCGTATTAATTTAGAGAAGGCACTCTCAGTTGTTGACAATGGGTTAACGACCTTGTCATCCAGAATGTATTCTTTGGACAGCATAGTAACCCCTGCAATAGACATAATGGAACAGGACTTGCTCATAATACAGCATGGACAGTCGCAATTACGTTCTATTATGCTTCAAGGCTGGACGTTACAAAATCTTCGCTCTGGATATGTGCCATGGCGTCTAATCAACACCTTGTCATTGTTTTCTGTATTTAACCTTACAGATAAACAAATCACTCTGGCACAAAGAGGAGCAGACTATCCGGTGCTGAGCATTGAAAAACTGGAAAGATTACCATTAACTGTTTCAGAAAAACCTGCAAAAGAATGGGTAATAAATGGGATAATCACTCTGCCTGTCACAATTTTCAATTTTCAATACTGTTTGAAACATATACTAGTTGCTGTGTATGAAAGGTTGGGTAGGGAATACATAAAGTCAACCTGGGAATTACCATACATACACAGATGTTGGAGTGGGGGAAAAGAAGTATTTCTTAGTGGTACACAATGTAAAAGCGCACTAAGCGGTACACTTTTATGCCAGGGTATTAATTTACATGGAGCCTGTGATGGTTCTTCGACCAATTTATCCTGCCACCTGCAAGGTTCTCCAGCAGCAGTGATAGATCCAAAATTTAGGCAGCTTTCTAACGGGAGCTATATAATGTTGAATGATCACAGCTGTTGTGGCATGTTGCCAGGAATAGCCTATCTCGTAACTGTGTCAGTCAGGGTCACTTGTTGAATGCAAGTATTGTTTCCTAAAGCTAAGACAGACGGGAGTCGCCATTATGGCCTTCACTGAACATCTCTTCTATTCGAATGGATATATTTAAGCTGAATGAAAGCCATTCTTTTACAAAAAACTGTGCCACTGACCTCGTCCAAAGAGACGTATGAACTACAAGTTGCAAGGTCCTCTGCAGAGATACATGCCCTTTAATCCACATACTGTCCCGTACATTTTGTAGAAATGTTAGGTCGTATCTTAAACATGTCTGATACCAGTGGTATTGTACATGTATTAAAGACAGTTTTTTCAGGACTGTTAGCACCCTTTGAAGGAGTCCTCAGCATTTTTCCAAACTTTGTGCACTCTGTGTTCGGCGGCCTGCCTCTCTTTTTGGGGCTCGTAGCAGGAATACTATTCTTGTTCCTTCTGCTCCAATATGGAAAGTCCGGTCAGCAGCAACACCCAGATTACCATAGAGAACAATCTCCTGGTAATGAAGTGTCGTAATTCTGGGTCTGGCTCATTTAATACCACGTCGTTCCTATCATTCCGACCAATCTGGCAAGATTACATGTTACCTGTTCTACGATGCCTGCTATGTGGAGAATAATGCGTGTTGGACTTCTGTCTAACACTTCCATCAGCACTGCCAACGGATGTTGATACCTTGCTTGGTTCAGTAACGGTCCATGCATCGTGTTGCCCCCAGCGGCTACCAACCCTGATGACGCCATTCATTGAGATCTCACAGACACAATCTGCTGACGGTGAAATGCGTGGATCGACAGGCACACAGGTACCATCACCATCTCCTTCGAACATTGCTAATGCGGCTAACGCTGAAGGCAATGCTTCACATTTTTGTGCTATCGGTTTACTTAATGAAGTGGTCCAACTTTCACCTACTGTGGTAGACGATTTCTATGCCAGCTTAGAAGATTTGATGTTTTTCCAAACACCGAGAATGACTTTTGAAGTTAGCACACAGGGTTCTATGGGACTCTATTCTTAGAGAACAAGAATTCTTTGAAACACTTCGAAGTGACAATATTTGACCTGGTCCACAACCTAAACAGGTTATATTCTGCCATGGAATGGTCTCGACCTTTCTTCTGTATTTAAGAGCCATTTCATAAATGTTATTTCATGACTCTTTCTGATAAGCATTTTCCAATGTCACACTACATGCTTTGAATGAAAATTCAGCCATTTCAAATGCATTCTATGTATTTTGGGAGGGATTTTTACACATCATGCTTTAGATATGTTTAAAAATGCCTACATTTAGTTATATCTAACATAATAAAGTAGAGTGGGTGTTGTGTAGCATTTTAGGATCCAAGAGTAATTTACCGATTCATGCCCTTATATAGGTATAATTCACATTGCCCTTATATAGACATAGAAATCATACCCATATTTAGACATAACCCATCTAGTCCAAATACAGGCATGGCTACTTACACTTGTTCCAAAAAGCCACAACGATTTCTTGGAAAACTCGGCTTCAGCAGTCAGGGACATCCTGAATATTGATGTGTCCTAGAAATCATGGAGTTTTCAAAGAACTACCATTCCCTTGGGGTTTTTTGATGACGATATTATGTCCGACTTTACGTCAAACTAGGCACCTACAAGGTATAAATATGCCTACACTTGCCCTACCAAACACACGGTGGTTCGGAGCAGCTCGACTCTCTACTTGCCCGACGCAGCTCGCTACAGCAAGTGCCGAAGGAAGCTGATTCTCCAGCTGACGCACTGATCGAGAAGCTGTCCTTTCTCTCGGTGCGAAACCAGCTCCCGTGTTTTCAAGCTCCCCTCGCGGGGTGTTGGGAAATCGAGTCCGAGACAGAGATACCAGACCTCCTTCATTCTAAAACCAAGGTACGGAGCTGATTAGACCCTAAGAGAAATCTTGGTTAGATTCTTGGCAAAGAAACTAAACCTATGCTACACCTCACTTACTTCTTCCCTCGTACTACACTTAGGTTAGGTACATTGGGGTAGGCATATTTTAGAAGCACCAGTTGAGTACTTTTTAGCTTTTGCTATTTATGTATGTATTTATCTATGGTTTAGAAACCATACAATGCTTTTATAGTATTATTTTATAATACTCTTCTTACTGTACGCATTATACTTTGCAACCAGTATTACGATTGTAGCAGTTCACTTTACTTGCATGAGAAAGAAGACTGTTCAATAAAACCCGTTTATTGAAAACGCCCATCTCTCTATTTCTCTGCACCTCTGATGAAACAAAGCATGCACGAATGACTGAGTAAAATATTTATCTATTGTTTCCGTGAATCTGAAGATCAGTTTTATTCTTGGGAACACAAAGTTGTCATGTTTATACGGTTGTCAGAAACTAACTACTTCTTGTTTATTCGAGAAAGTTTCTAGTGACCTCTGAGCTAGCTGGCACTCACAATTAAGTCTAATATATTCGATAGAGACCTAGTCGACCTAAGTCCTATGTCAAATCTATAGGATATGTCATTCCAATGCGCAGAGCCTATTGGGAATATAGGAACTACACAACACTTACACACATCAAAACAAAAAAAAACAACTGTTCCCTTGTATTCAAGGTAAATGGACAATCATTCACAATCACTCAATCTCCAACAGGTTGAACTTACACACTTACATTCACAAACTCTCCAGTACCCACACAGACACACAACAACAAATAGCAGCCAAATAAACTCTGTGGCGGGCCAAGACATGAGGCTCCTCACAGAAAGAAACAAGACGACAACTAGGTTGTGACTACCACTCTACAATGGTACAAGCTGTGCACATCCTGCGACCCTACCACCACTCAATGACACAATACAACATTTTAGCATGCATGAAATGTAGTAACGGATGTTCAGTCATGCGGGAGCCAGAGCAAAGTCTGCATTAGCTTTAATGGGCAAAGAGTGTCCCTGTCATCCCAAAGTCTGCACATTCAAGGCACTAACAAAGCACAAACAGAAAGTTTAACCCTACATCACTTTAATACAAAATTCAATTGATCGGACTCCAACACAAAAACTGGCATCACAACGACCATCATGTACAATGTCCCCAGACATTCATCTCCCGTTAGTAAGTTACACTGGTGATACAGATACAACAACTCTCTTAGTTGCTATGATGGGACCTCTCCAAAGGCATGGATTAGCCTTGGCCACAGTCAGCTTAATTGAGAAATCATACTATGTTGGATAGCATAGGGGTAAAAATTACTATTCCCATTCCAAAGGGTGCAACAGTAGGGAGAGCGTTGAATAGCGTAGGGGTCAAAATTACTATTCGCACTCCAGAGAGTGCAACAGTAGGGAAAGCGATGGATAGCGTAGGGGTAAAAATTACTATTCCCACTCCAGAGAGTGCAACAGTAGGGAAAGCGTTGGATAGCGTAGGGGTAAAAATTACTATTCGCACTCCAGATAGTGCAACAGTAGGGAAAGCGTTGGATAGCGTAGGGGTAAAAATTACTATTCCCACTCCAGAGGGTGCAATAGTAGGGAAAGCGTTGGATAGCGTAGGGGTAAAATTACTATTCCCACTCCAAAGGGTGCAACAGTAGGGAAAGCGTTGGATAGATTAGGGGTAAAAATTACTATTCCCACTCCAGTGAGTGCAACAGTAGTGAAAGCGTTGGATAGCGTAGGGGTAAAAATTACTATTCCCACTCCAGAGAGTGCAACAGTAGGGAAAGCGTTGGATAGCGTAGGGGTAAAAATTACTATTCCCACTCCAGTGAGTGCAATAGTAGTGAAAGCGCTGGAACCCAAAACAATAAAAAAACAAACTATCAAATGTTTTATTAAATTTAATTTCTAATATAAACATAATTATTATATACATTTAAATATATTATTATTAACAAAGATAATTAAAAAAAATAATTACACATTATTTAACACTATAATATCCACCACACACACCTAAAATTGTTTACACAATTACATTTAATATTTACTAATTAATTAATGAAAATTAATGGTTTTTTTAATTAATTAATTAATTGCCAGCTTTCCCACCATATACACTTATAAACACCACACACAAACCTAACATTAATTATACATTTACAATTAATAATTACTAATTAATTAATGGTAATTAATTTAAAAATATTTAATAATTAATCAATTAAAAATTTATTACTTCACACCATTTACACATATAAACTCCACAACACACACCTAAAATTAATTAAACAATTAACATAGTTAATTAATAATTGACTAATTGAAATTAATCAACAACTAATTATTAAACAATTATTAATAAATTTACACATTAATTAATCAATTAATTTTATATAATTAAATTACTTCCCACCCTATTCCCCTATAAACCCACAACCCGCTACGGAACTAATAACACAAAATTCAACATAAAATACATTAATAACTAATACAATTCCAAAACATATAATAAAATGACTAACAATTCTCATTAAAAACACTAAAATACATAACATTATTAAAAAATCGATATTTTTGTATACTATATTTTTGTAAACGATATTTATTACAACTATATTATTGTTATCGATATTACTTACCTGTCAGTCGATATTCTGGTCAAACTATATTTTTGTTGTCGATATTTCTTCAACTCGATATTTCTGCGGGGATATTAATGTAACACGATATTTCTCCGTCGATATTCCTACTCTGCACCCTACTGAAGACGCTCAACTCTCCTGCTGCATGGGACACACCTGAGCATGGCCTGGGTGAAGACGAGGCCAACAGTGGGCCCATGTGGATTAGTCAGAGCTTGGAGGAGGTTGGGCTGGTCCCTCTTTCCTTGTCCCTCGACTATGGCTCCACAATGGGTAAAAGGGAAATCTTCTATGGCTTCTGCACGAAATGACAACATGCTAAGTCCATAGCTGATTATCTATCTGATATCTTTCTATATTAATAATGGGATTCATTATGCTGAGGAAAGAATAGTTAATCTACAGAGGGGTAACCCTGTCTCTCTCAGAAATACAGTACAGATCAGTATATAAGAACAACAATTCTGTTGGGGGAAAAAACATTAATTTCATATATTCACTTTTGCCATTACCACTAGAGGAAGGGTATCTCTCTCTAAGTTTCTTCACAAAAATAAATTATGCTTTGGTGTATTCAATAAAAGTATATCAAATACATGACTCAGAACACAATGGGTCTCACATTACATTCCTTTCATGCATTCAATACAAATGTATCAAGATTATATTAAACAAACTGAAAAGGCAGCTTCTAATATGACGTGAAAAAAGTGGACATGCAGTGCACATGGTAAAATCAAGTGATTCAATGAGTATCGGTAAAAACAGAATGATTTCTCAAGGTTGCTGTAACAGAATAGATTTGAAAAAAATTTGTCTATAACAAGCAAATTCATAAGATCTGACTGTATGGATTTATCTCTTCTGCTGATCGCCGAACTTCAGATCTCATACAGGCTGGATATGTAAATGTTCGACATTTCAACCCTTATTTGACATGATTTGTAAAAACATCAATCCGAGTCCTCATAAGGACTAAAATAAAATGCAGCCTGGAATCAAAGAGAAATCAGTAGATTGAATCATCCGGTAATCTCATGGGCCTCATATGTAACCCTGGGAGTAGTTTGTGTAGTAGCGCTACACGTAGCTATGCAAAGTGCACTTCGCGAGCTACACATAGCTACGCGAACTTGCACAGTGCAAGCGGTCATTTTCTGACGCTCGAGTAGATTTCTATTCGAGCGGCAGCTTTCTCAACGCGGACTGGTAGTTTCTCATCACAAGTGGTCGCGAGTATACGCGACCACTTGCAATGAGAAACCTGACCTTCCCGCATTGAGAATCTCGCCGGGAGGTTTATTTTCCTCGCTCGCCATCGCCAACTTGGTGTTGCTGATCGCGAACGAGGAAAAAGTCACGCCAGGATGTCATTTTGCTCACTTGCAGTCGCCAACTTGCCGTTGAGGACCGCGAGCAAGCAAAAAATGACCGCTACGCTATGCGTGTTTGCACTATGCTACGTGCAATTCGCGTAATGCGAAGTAGCGTAAACTTCGCAAACTACGCACGCGTAGCCTAGTAATTCGCCCAGGCCTACTCATATGCATCTTAAAGGTGCTCGTTTTGAGGTAGTCCTACGTGACAAGTAACTCCTCCCATTCAGGCAAATTCAAGGTGGGTAAACATGCCTATATGGTACATCCTTCTGGGACACTGCATAGCGGTTGTTGCACTTGTTTCAAATTTCAATTCACAGTGAAGAATGGATCCTCCTACTGAATAAGAATGACCGAATCGTCTAGTACTCGCCAGTGATTCTCCGCCTGCCTGCTCAGAGATAGAAGGCACATCTAAAATGGGCATTTTTGACTGAACTCGACGTTCCCTGAATGAGAGAAGCTACTCGTCATGGAGCACTACCTTAAAACGAGCATCTTTAGGGTGCATATTAGGTCTATGAGATTACTGGGCTTGACCTCAAAACTAATGTGATAAAATGGTTGGGGAAAGCGGTTGGGTGCATCAATTACATTTTTTATTACATTTTTATGACACAAAGGGTTTGATGGATGGGTAGAGGGGAGAAATCATATGTAGGTAATTGAATCCTTTTAAACTTTAGATCACCAAGCCTGGCTGAAAAGTTACTGCAGAGATTGAGAGCCCTGGTCATTTTACCAAACCAAATTTCTAATGTTCCATTAGGTTTTTTATAAACCTAATCACTTCATTAAGAATCCGACAGCTTCAAACTCAACAGTTTCTCATAGCCTTAGGAAGGGTTGACTATTTCGGCTTTCAATTGCCTTCTCCTTTTGAGGGCCTTTGAAGAAAAGGACTGACTTCCTGACACATTGCCAAAGAGTAATTCTGTTGCAGCCACACAGTAAGGAATTGCCTAAATGTCATCCAGGGCACAGAGGGGGTGAGTGGCTCCACTACCTCTGTTCCTGAAGAGTCAACCTTGTTAGCCGGGTCCATCCTGGAGTCTCCCTGCCCAACAGTTCTGAGCGGGAAGGTTGTGGACAACGCTGTAGTGCCAGTTACCCTTGGTGGGGCTGCTGTTAAGTCTTTTATGGTGCCCGACTTAAGCTCTTATTGTGGAATGTAGCAGGGCTTAAGAGCAAAACAAATAATGAAGCCTGGCTCCCCTTTCTGAGAACATTTGATATTCTTTGCTTCCAAGAAACATGGACTGTCAAACGTTTGTACATTAATGGATACTCTACTCTACATCTTTCAGCAACTATGTCTGGCTAAGGTAGAGTTAAAGGAGGCCTATCTATATATATATCCACTCTGGTTTCGGGGAACCCATATAAATATCTGGAGGGAGCCCACTTCTATCAAATTGTAGTATTTGCCATGACTAAGGATATTTATTTGGTTTTAGTGGATTTCTAAAAAAAAATTTTGTTCTGAAAAAACTGCAGTTTTATATAAATTGTATAAAGATTTGACTAATTTACAATTTAAGGCCACCAACGAAAATTATTATCTTTGTGGTGGAGACATCAATGCACATCTCTGCCCTTCATTAGATAAGAAAGTATGTGGTTTATGGATACTGACAGCAAGAGACAGACCCACTTATACTTGATAAATATGGAGAATTGTTACATCGCTTATTAGTGAAAAATAACTTTGATTTCTCTAATGAGGTCTGTACATCTCCTGTCTCATTTGAACATACGTTTATTGGGGAGAGCACCACAGATTTCATTTTTACCTCTGAGAACTCTAGTTATGTCATCTCCAAATTTAACATTTATCCTAATTGCTGCAGTGATCCCAGATCTCAGAGCACCAAGATTAGACTTGCTATGAGGAAAGGCCCATGATAGGAGCGTACATAGTTTGTGGACATAACTGTGAGATTAACAAATGACCTGAGTATTAGGTGGGACCAAGTGAACCTGTGGTGGCTATTGAACTTGGAAAGTGGTGTAGCAAAAAGTACATGGCTTAGATCCAAGTTAGTAAGCAAAGTGAACATGCCACGCGTTCAAATAAGGGATTCTGGGGTCTTCCTCCTAGAAACTTTGAAAACAATCTGGGTCTGGAAACATTTTTGAATTGGTAAAACACTTTTTTGCACTATCAGTGCAGTCCTAGTTTAATTTTTTGAGTTGGTAAACCAAACTTTGCACTAGCAGTGCATCCAGGAATGACGTTTCGAGTTGTAAAACTCTCTGCGCCAGCAGTGTAGCCCTCAGGTGCCTTTCAGAACAACTAAAGCTGACACAAATTTAATAAGGGTATTTTAATAGTGAAAGGATGTTTTGAAAAGATTTCACGTCATTACAGGTTTGCTTCTTTTAAATGGACATTGTATTATTTTAGTGTACCAGTCGGGTTTAGTAGCTTGGTGGACTATGGCACCAGCCTGCCCAATCTGTTAATTCCACTTAATTCTGTTTGAACTAAAAATGTTCAGGTGCTACAGGTTAAAGCCGATATTTTGGCGCCCGGGTATCACTCAATGAAATACAGCAGTTATTGCATGCTTGAGTGGCTCAGATGTTCAGCTTTCAGCCAGGCACCTGCAATTCCATAGGGAAGCCCTCAAGCTATTAAAATTTGTGCAATACAGGCAATTAAAAGAATCAGCTGCTAGCTGGTCCCGAAGTTAAAATAAGATGTTTCTCTGTCTCTACTGAGCACTCTTTCCTAGGCCTAAAATGTAGTTGCCACATACTGGCTAGGACCAGTGGAGTTGCCCTTGCCATAGCCTTGTTTGGTTTTATTATGACATTATTTTTTTAAGTGAGTAATGTTAGAATTGTATACTTCTACGGTAGAAAACCTTCCAATTTAAGTAAATCCAGCTGGCAGGAATAATTGTAAAGAGTGAGGACCTGGTTACAAGTTTGGTTGTCCTACAGTGGTGGCGGTTCTCCAGCATCTGCTGCAAAATCGCCACACCCGTGGTGTGGCCGCCTGCCAGATCAGGAGTTAAATCCTGCTCTGGTGGGCGGTGTTGCAGCAGTCTGACTACGGAGGTCTGCAAGGCTCATTGGAGAGCCTATAATGTAGACCGCCGCAGTCAGACCGCCAAATGCACCTTCCTGAAATGTGTGGCATGCATGCAACACCGTGCAAAAAGTGAGGGTGCAAATACAGGGGGCACTATATGTGCTCTCCCGCATACACCCCCTGGCCCAAATCCGGCAGGGGGCATTGTCTTTCCACCACCCTTTTCAAGGCAAGATCACCGCTATGAAAAGAGCGATGAAAATGTAACTTGTAATAGGCTTGGCAATGCCAGCTGCAGCACCGCCAGCATATTAGAGTTGGTTGCAGACCGCCGGCCCAGCGAGATTCTTCATACCAGCGGTGCTGGCAGTCTCATGGCGGTCCAACCACCACAGTGGTAATACTGCGGGCGATCCCGGTGTGGCGGCAGTCAGACCGCTACAACAGGTTCAGCGGTCCTATTGCCACCGACCTCATAATAAGGCCCTATGCCTCTTTCTCCTTGCCGGTTAAGTGTCAGTTGTTAATTTATTAAATGGCGCTACGCTCAGGGAGGGGAAAAAAGATCCCCCTTTCTACTAATGGCAGGGTGGCCACTGGGACCCTTGATCATTTTATCAAACGGGCAACGGTAATCCTGGAAAAAGAAATAGCCCTAATGGAAAAACGCCTGTCCATAGACCTTTTAACTGGGAAGCGTTTTTCTCTGGGTACTATTGGGTCAGCGGCCACTCCAGAACAATGTAGACCAACAGATCCCTTGGTTGTCCTGAGTTCGAGCTTGTGTTCATTGTTGGAGGGGCCTGATGATTTGGCGGCTTGTTCCATCGTAAGCCCTACCCCAAACAGTATTGATTCAAGTGCCTCGAGCAGCATAGTTTCTAAATCTCTATCACCACAGAGATCCCCTCCAAAAGTTCAAGACCAGGTGCTAGGAGTGAGTAAAAAACCTACAACCATATTAACAACTAGTAAAAGGAAAAGAGGGGGCGGACATCGGAAGGGTGGTTGTGCCAAAATATTAAAAAAACAAAATGTGAACCAGGCCCCACCTACTGTAGTTCAATCCCCTAGCCTGACTAAGGTATCCCTTGCCTCTACCCAATTACCAACTCAATGTAGTGTAAATGAGGGGTTACTGGGTGAAATAGAAAAACTTGTTAAATCATTGATGCTACCCTTACTGGAAAGGTCGAAAGTAATTAACTTAAAACTTGACCAATTGGAAAAGCTAGTAAGCGCAAACACATCCATGTTGGATGTGCTGACAAAGGGCTTGGAGAGGGAAGGCGCAAAAGCCTTGGCTTCCCCATCCCTGGGGCCTAGTAAACCCACCAAATCCAGTAGGGCCGTTCAATTACCCACCGCTGTAAGTTCTAAAAAACCGAATCCCCAACTATGTGCAGAGAAAAATCCGGTAGTGAGCAATCCCCCACGCACTACTAGTGATAGGGGTACAGGGGCAGGCAGGGCGGCTAGTTTGCAGCCCGCATCGCTTGCAAAACCACTGGGAAGACAGCCAAAGGGACAACAATTATTGGGCAATGATGATTCTACACAGCAGCTGCCTTGTGTAAACCTTCCCCCTGAATCAGCACCGTATACAATCATATTGACGGGCATCCCGGGTATTAGGGCAAACCAACTAGAATCACACAGGGAGCTGAAAAATAAAGTCATTTTTTGGCTGAATAAAAATAGACCGCTCCCCCCCTATTCTAACACAGAGATTTTAAGCATCAGAAGGGTGAGCTGGTTGGGTTGCAGTGAGAAGGACCTTGAGGGTGACTGCGTTATTGTCAATTTTAGAGATCCCTGGGAAGTCGATTATATTTGCCAAGAACCAAGGTTTAGTAGAGTGGGAGACATTCAATCCATAGGTTTAAGTTATTTTTATCCCTATGTGAATCGTGGTCCATCTCGTCCAATATATAATCATTGTAGGGGGAGACCCCACGGTGAGAACGCATTTGACTGGGCAGCCCAGTATCTCCCTTTGAGAAATCGATTTGAGCCACTCAGAGGGTTGGAGGGGGTGGACTGACTTGTGAATGGTCCTAGTGGGGATATTGTGGCTAAGAAAATTGGTGAGGTACCTTCTGGAAGCTCAATTAGATTGTCAGTGGAAAGATCAGCAGTGGCAGAAACGGTCGTTGGTAGTGATACGGATCCAAGTGTGGAACGTATGTGTCCAGTTTCACTAGGTAACCAACTAGATGGGTGTACCTTCCGCCTAATCACATGGAATATAGCAGGTCTTTCTCGTAGGTTACAGGACGAGGCATGGTCCAAATATATAGCAAGTTTCGACATTATCTGTCTCCAAGAAACTTGGAGCAGAAATGATCGAGACTTGGATGGATATCAATCCTTCTATGTGCATGCTGAACCTTCACAGGCAGGAAGGGCAAATGGTGGATTAATGACTGCTATCTCTGTAAAATATAACACCGTAAAAACACTTAAAGTAGTGAACTCTCCTTGGTACCAACTGCTTCTGATTACGAATCTGTTCCCAGTTCCTTTGCTTTTGATCAATTGGTATTATAACATCTTTGACTCTAACTCCACATCTGTTATTGATACGTTACAAGAGGAGATAGCTAAGGTGACGAATAGCTTATCTTCTCTGTTCATTATGTGGGTAGGGGACTTTAATTGTTCTCTGTGCAAACTTAGTGGGTCCAGGGCCTGTGGTTTGGTTGACACGAATGAGCAACCACTGGCGCATTTTAAGCACACGTCACAAGGAGAGGCACTGAATAACATCATTGTGATAAATGACCTTTGTATTTTGGATATGCCATCCACTTGTGAATTTTTGCCATTACCAACTTTCCAAGGGACGGGGGCCAAATGAGTGTAATTGATTTTGCTATGGTTTCTAGTAGGTATACTCATTTTGTTGATGAATTCAAAATAGAAGTAAATCCTGCTAGTGACCATAACGCCCTTGTTTTGAAATTGTGCCCTGTGATTGAGAGAAGCCAGCCCACTGAGCAACCAATGAAATATAGCCAAAATCAAGGCTTAACCCTAAAGTGGGATAGGGTTGATGTGAGAAAGTTGGAGGAAACGATTTTCAAGGCAAATAATCTAGAGATAGATATTTGTTTAACGTCCACATCCGAGCCAGAAACGATAATTCAGAACTTTGAAGTTCTTTGCGGAAATGTGGCCACTCACCTTGTTAAACCGATAGGAAAGGGAGATCCAAGGGAGCACAAATGGTTTGATGCTGAGTGTTCGGCAGCACAAACATTATTTAAAAAAGGCGTTACGGCAAGTACCTCGGGACAAGGAATTGGTCAAAAGTGCAAGGAAATCTTATAAGGATACTATTATGAAGCGGAAATTGGAATTAAAAAAGAAGGCTTGGGATGATCTGGAGAAAGCCTCAGATTTGAGGGATAGTAGGCTGTTTTGGGAGATAATAAATCACCCCTTCCTCAATAGTGAGGAAAAGGGTAGTATGGTTACCCATTTAGCGGGAGAAACCTGGGAAGTCCATTATGACAAAATTTTTAATCCAAATGGTGTTTGTTTGGCTACTAATAGTGAGGGGCATATTGACTCTTATCATGAAACAGCGCTAGCATTTAGTCTCTCATTTTCCCTCCCTGAAGTTGAGGAGGCCTTAAGGAAAGGTATCTTATTAAAAGCCCCAGGTCCAGATGCATTGCCTTTAGACTTATTTAAAAGTAACCTTGACGTGTGGGCACCATTACTACTTAATGTCTTTAGGGCGATCGTGGTCGGGCGCATTCCTCTGTCATGGAAAGAGGCGGTAGTTGTACAAATTTTTAAAAAAGGTGATAAACGCGTCCCGTGCTGCTACAGGCCGATCTCATTAATAGATGCATCCTGTAAGCTGATGGGGAGGGTTATACTATCCCGCCTGGAGACCTGGGCAGACTCTTCTGGCCTTATTGTAGACTCACAGTATGGGTTCAGGAGAGGTGAGGGGACAACAGAGCAGTGTCTTAATTTGGCCCTAGTCATGGGTAAGTACATGAAGGTCAGGGGTGTTCCTATACACCTGGCCTTCATGGACTTATCCAGTGCCTTCGACACTGTATGTAGGGACAAGCTATGGCGGATGATAGATGCTATGGGGTTTGAGGAACCTTTGGTTACCTTGCTTCGCAGATTACACAGATTACACACTGCTACTACTGTGTCGATTAGATACGGCCCAGGGGGGGAAAAAACAAAATCCATCCCATCAACTGAAGGTGTACGTCAGGGCTGTATTTTGGCCCCTTTTTTGTTTTTAGTCTATACAAATGGTTTAGAAAAGTTTCTGTTAGAGAATTGTTCAGATTTCCCTAAAGTAAATGGTAGACAGATACCTTGGTTATCCTATGCTGATAACACTGTATTAATGACCCTAACTGCTAATAGCATGCAACAGTGTTTGATTGCATTTAATGACTTCATGCAGGACTTAGACCTTAGGGTCAATTTTACAAAGTCTTTTGTTATGGTATGCGGCCCTAGAGGGACAAAACCCCGTAGGTTTGTTGTAGACAACCTGATTATTGAAAAAGTTGCGAATTTTAATTATTTAGGCAATCTATTTAATAAAAATTTGAGCTGGGGCCCATTAATAACGGCCCGAGTACAAAAAGCCACACGATCCATAGAGGCTCTTTTTCGTTTCGCGAGTAAATTGGGTCAAAAACCAATTGCTGATTTAAAGACCTTATATAAAGCCAAATGTTTGCCTGTTGCCACCTATGGGGCGGGGGTGTGGGGGACACATAAATCTACCCAAATACAAGTCATGGAGAACAAGTTTTTAAAGCGACTTTTGTCAATTCCAACTAGTTCACCAAATGATTTTTCCCATATGGAGATGGGTATAGAATTTGTGAGCGATATTATTCATGTCTCCCCATTACTCCTGTGGGGGAAAATTTGGCTATCTGAGGACTTGCAGCTTACGAAAGAAATCTTGAAAGATTGCCTAAGTTTGGATCATGCTACGCGGATCCCATGGTTGTCATATGTGAAGGAAACTTTTTATAAAATTGGTCTAGGTCATATTTATGAAAGTCCAGAATTTATTCAGTAGGACACAAGGATTGTAATTAGGAATGCTTATCATGATACTTTGGGTCAGTTAAAACACAATGAACAAGTACAATATCAAAAGGGTAAATTGCAGCATCAATTTTATCTATCTTTTACTGTACATACGCAATGGCGATTTTATTTGACGCGATTTCGATTAAATATATTGCATTTTCTTTTTGCTTTTCGGAAACAAGGTGGTTGGTGTGAGAGGCTACCCCCTTGTCCATGTGATAACAAACCTCAACAATGCACTTTGCACATTGTTCTCCTTTGCACTTTGTATGAAAATCCAAGAAACCGGTTTATTAAACCTATCTTAATGGATATTCGTCCCTGTAATTATAAAGAAGGCTATGAGTATCTAAAATCGTTGCATACTGCTGCTATATGTAGCGCCATGCTTAGCTTTATTAAATTGTCATTTACCATTAAGAATCGCTATTGAAAATTGTTGATGCTCTAATGGGAATACTGAGTAAATATCTGATGTAAGATTACAGGTTAACATGAAAGGTTCCATCGGTTTTTCATGTGATATTTATAAATTGTAATAGCAGATTGCACTTTACTATTGCATATTTGGGCCTTTTTATCTTTTATTATTTATGTTAACTTTTAGGGATTGTAATTGTTTTTGGTGATCTGCTGAAATATAGTTAAGAAATTCATTGCTTGTTAATAACTTGATCCTGTAGATTTGAAAACCATTTGTAAAATGTGTTTTTTATTTAAATGTATACTTTTATGATTCCTTGGATGAATCGAAATAAAGTTCATGAACTGTCTCTTTAGGACGATTTGATCCAACACAGTATGATTTGACTAATTGTTACATCACTTGATTTTATATTGTTTTGATTGTTTAGGTGTTCTGCAATGTTTTGTAATGGTTTTAAATACCTAGAAACAATAAAAATCTATCTATTTGTTAATTCCGCCTTATCCAGTCAGCCTTTCATCTTTCAAAGGTTGATTATCCTCGATGAACGTAACGAAAAACATGTTATCATTCAATAGGTCGATGCGCCCAAGGGGGAGACAGG
This sequence comes from Lissotriton helveticus, assembly GCF_964261635.1. Classification (NCBI taxonomy): domain Eukaryota; kingdom Metazoa; phylum Chordata; class Amphibia; order Caudata; family Salamandridae; genus Lissotriton; species Lissotriton helveticus. The sequence goes on from NC_136057.1 coordinate 827,216,164, forward strand.
TATGATCTACAAATATTTATGTTAGAGCTACTCGTTTTACCAAGAAATAGCACCTGAGCATCTTCTCTCATTTATATTTGTAGTAATGACGTTGTTGCCATGGCATGGCGTCACTGCCCTTTCTTGTTCGTGATTTGGAACAAGTAATCTAAAAGCGCAAAGCTCTGGGGAAAATTAGCTCAGCTGGCTATACAAATCTTAAAGGAAGTCTATCTTTAAACATCTTATCCAAGCCTGAAAGTTGCTTTTTAATATTATTTTGTAAAAATTAATTTTGGATTTTTGTCAGTGTGTAAACACTTATGGCGCTGACAAATTAATCTGTGGGTGCACTGTACTGACAAATGAAAAATGTGTTCAGTTTCTTACTGAAAGAGAGGTGAGAAGGGATAGTGCGATGGTGTCAGGAGGCATAGGGAAACTATGCTACTAACATAAAGACAAGTCAGCTTGGAAAGGAAACATATTTTTGTATTTTGTGGGCATTTTTATTTGTAAATATCTTGTATGAAACTGCTCCACACACACATGAAATTAAACTGGATCAGAACTAATGTTTCTTGTCAGTGCAAAATGAACCGCCTCTCAGTTTTCTTAATAGTAAGCATGGAATTTGAAGCAGTGCACTTGCCCGGAATCACACAATTCAGGCAGATAGGTGTGCGGGGATTAAGATAAAGGTCTCCATATGTCCCACAAAAAGGTATTGGTGCATTGTAACAGATAAAAACATGATTTGAGGGAGAGGAAGCAGTGAATGAGACATGGAAAGGCAGCTACAGCAGTTACAGTGACCATTATGCACTGGAAATCCGATATTTACATAAGATACTCCGGTACAGCCAACAAGCGTCTCGTTATCTTTACCTTTATTGCTTGACTTGAAATCCATGTATATTGCCTGTAAGCAGTGGTCGAAGTGGGGGGACAAAATTGGGGAACTGTGTGTGGAGAATAAGAGGGCGGTAATAACCAGAGGATGGGATCAGTGGGCGGAGTCAGAGGTATGGCCAGAATGCGCAAAATATTCCAGTTTTTAATATTTGTTTGTCATTTCACTGACCTGTTACAACTTATTATGTTATTTAATTAAGCCAATTGATACACACGAATATTTAAGATTTAATGTGAGTTATTGACATTAAAATACATTCACGAAGGGGGATATTTTTCTGATCACAGAATGTTCCAAATAATCCTAAAAGTGGAAGCACGAGCCATTTGTTTCCGAGCCATGGCGGTTCTGCCATAAGCACTACTCATCTTTTTTCACCAAGCGCAGTTCAAACATGAATGGCAAAATAGCCTAGCTTTGCAAAAAAATTCTATGATTATGGTTTTGCCATATTTGCCACATAATACAACATCTGCTGCATAATCTGACAATCTTAACTAATAAATTGTTTGTGGCTCAAAAAGATCCAAAGTTACTAAAGTTGCACTACCACTAATAAGGCAAAATATTTCCAGAGACTGTAAGTATGTGTGAAAAAGTCAAAAGATTAAAGTATCAGAAAATATACTGCATTAGGCTGCAGCCTATTTTGCTGCATAATTTAGGTAACACTGCAGCATCATTTTGTCCTCCTTTGCTGTATAATTCCAGTGGCCCCAAGGCAAGCAGCATATGTTAAAAGTGCTTGTGTATGAAGCAGAGGGACTGTGAAGCTGGCAAACTTAGTTTGGTGTGTGTGCAAATCCTGCATTTCTGATCCCTGGTGAGTTGCGGCTACCACTGCTGAAACAAGGTCAATGGAGGTACCAATGGGTGAGGTGGACTGGCCTCAAGGGAAGGGACGGCTTTAGCGCTGGTGGCTCCTGTGCAAAAATGTGTGTTGATGCCCCCCAATGACCACCTCCACCACAGATTCCCTACCACCCTTTAACGGTGCCTTCAAGTCTTCTTAACCACACTCTCTCAGATGCATTTAATTTGATTTAAAGCACCACTCATACCAGTGAAGGGTGTCAGAGCACTTTACATTACACACTTTACACAGAGACAATCAAATATACGTGTGTAAATCACTGTGTGGGAAATGTTACATAAGACTAAGGACTACACATGACAACCATATTAGTAGGCAGTATAGTTTAATAGTGAATAAATTGGAGAAACACAAATTCAGAATTTAAAACATAAAACCATGGTTAGGGGTTGTCTTTAATAATCAGAATTGATTTCTATTCAAATGAACACTCATTTCAACATTAGGATACAGAAAGCTCTAATTTACACCTTGCAGTTTGCATGCAGCTCTTAGATGACAATTAATAGCACACTGTTCTATGTTAGAATTTAACTTATAAACTGCAAGTAACAAAAGGATATCTCTGACAATAGCAGTAACCCACTGACTTATTTACATTAGTGCTCTTTGTGATCTCCATGGTACATGTTCTTTGCAGCAGGCACATTAACCCTCTGCACTACCTTTCTATTAGTCAAAGCTTGCACTAGACAAAACTCAGATTTCTCTCTAGGAAGAACATTAATCACCGGAGTTATTATGAGATTTTTATTGTTGCTGATGCCTCCACCCAAAGTCAGTGCCCGGTGGGGTCACAGCAGTCGCACCACCCTAGAGCTGACCCTTCTCAATGGTCCTGTGACCTCAGTGACAGAGTCATTGTTGCTCTAGGGTGTGCTGCTTCATAGTACTGTCCGAAAGACTCTAGGTGAACTTCAGCTTGGCTTGTGGTGGACAAGCCTTTAAGGTTAACCCACACTTGCTACCGCTAGGGTCCACTTGCTGGTGCTAAGACACCACGGCTTCTACGGTCTTACAGGGTCTTCTAAGGTCTAGCAAGGGAATGTGCTCCCTCATGAGAGTGGTCTGGAGGACGGGTCATGAAAACTGAACCTGGTTCCAAAGTTCCGAATTCGGCAGCTCTGACCATAGTGCCATAACCTCTCCCCCACTGAACACCATACTGCTCCACTGAGAGAAACTCACACTGACTTCAACTGCAACCCAATTGTGCTCCAATATAAACACCTGGATGCAGCTCAATTCAAATTACACACAAGAGTAATATGTTGCCTGACAAAAAAGTAACAACATGCTGGAAAAAGCAAACACTCATAGGGAATGCAAAATGGTTACCTTAACGCTTTTACACTCACTATTCAGAAATCGGTGAGTGCTTTTGCCTGAAAAGTTAAGGACATGACGACAGGACCAGGAAGGGACTCATTTCATGGTCCATTGCTAATATTCTTACAAAACGTAAGCAGTGTGGTTTAAAAAGACCACATCCATGAACACAGACCCGCAGTACACATTTTGTTTTCCAATCCACCCATCAAGCAGGCATTGCAGTACCTCCAGGATTGGTGCACTTCCCCACTCGGGGGAAACAATGAGGTTCAAAGAAAGACAAGAAAACAAAAGTAGTGCTTCACTTGCAAACTCTGTACTGTGACACTGACGTGTTTTGGTGTGAATAACATCAATCTGGCCACTTTGCGACCATTCGGTCTTGCTTTATTTAGTTATTTCTTTTTCATATTTTGAATCTTTTATTCCCGAGACTGCAGTTTGGAATAGAAAAATGTCAAAAAAAGATGACATTTCCAGCAAAAGTGTTTTTCTTTTTTGGATCCATTTCACAGGGGAACAAATAAACAATAAGGAGGAAAGAGAGAGTGAGAACCGTTTTTTGAAGTCGCGGTTTTCAGTAAGAGAGGCGGAGCTAGACAGAAAGAGAGGGAATAAGAGGAATAAAGCTAGGGGTAGTGGGGTGGCAGATGTGGACACTGTCCTTGTCATCTCTGGGCACGAAGGAAAAGACAGAGTCCTTTTCCTTCTCTGCCCACCCACCCATCTCAGAAGGGCCATGAACGCCGAGCCATACCTGTAGGCCTTGGCATTTTCTGTCGTCCTGGGACGCAGGTTGAAAATTAAATAGTAGGGGAACGGAATCTATTGACTTAAAGAAGTAGGGGCACGCCATGCCCTGCCGATCCAACCCACTTCGACCACTGCCTGTAGGCATCTGGCAGGCTGAGCAGTGTGCTCCTATCCAACTGGAAGTGGGTCTGCTGAACGCCCAATCAAAGGTCAGGATAGGGCTGTTCACTCCATGCTCTAACCTGTCTCCTGATAGGGTGTTTGGATAGCTGGACTGAAATGCATCACTGCCCAAGCAGCCTTCATTCTTCAGACATGCAGTGTAGATTTGGGCATTAACAGCATGTCTATGGCTTGTGAATGTTTGAAGGGAGCTGAGATGTAAAGAACCCTTCAAACATGTGCAATCCCAAGGACTCTGCTGTTACCACTTTCCTTTTAGTTTCCTTTTAACTGCTGACATGCACACTTAGCCACGTCAGCACACAGACAACAGAAATTAAAGCATTCAAAGTGACAGGCGTGTCAGTTCATCTGTTTTCATTTCTGCTGCAGTAGCTGCAAAAAGCAACATCTTGATGTAGTTATGATCAAGTTAGTGGGGCTGCGCTCCTGTGCCCTCTGTGGACCAGCCGCCCCTGAGTCTGGGAACCCTGTTCCAAGTAGATAGGCTGGTTTGACTACGACTGTCCTAAGGATCATGTTACTTAAAAAAAAAAAACCTGTGAACAAACCAAATAGCTGTAAGGGAGAAATAGCTGCTTGCAGAAGGATATATAGACAGATGCTAAAAGTGTGTAAACAAGCCATTAAAGAAGAGGCCTGGGTAGACCTAGTGGAGGCGAGTGAGAAAAATGATTCTTCCGATTTCTGGAAGGTTGTAAACAACCCATATTTTGGTGATTTTGATGTCCCTTCGCTGCAGACTGTAGTTGAGGCTGAAACCTGTGTCGCCCATTTCAGCATCATCTACAATAATTCAAAGTCTAATAAGGGTTTGATTTGGAAACCTCTGTCATTAGCAGCACTATTTTCTTGTGAGCCGATTCAAATACTTAGCAGCCAAAATTGCAATATGTTATTTCTGCCACCATTAAAATTCCAAATGCCAATGCACCTGGCCCTCATGGCAATCCGTCAGATCTTTTTAAGGCGAACATTGAGTTATGGGGCCCTCTCTTAACCAGCATTTTCAGAACCGTGTGTAATTCAGGCTACTAGACTCATGGCCTGAGGCCTAACTGTTCCTGTATATACAAAGGGCGACAGGCTGATCCTATTTCTAACCACCCGATGCCCCTGCTGTATGCCCCAGTCAAACGTTCTGTGTAAAATAATATTAAAAAGATTAAATCACGGAGTTGATACTCAATCCTTTCTCATATTCATTATGGGTTCCACAGGGGCATCAGAACTGTGGAACAGTGCTTGAGTTTGGAACTCCTTATTGCAAAAGACACGGTGGTTACAAAGTGGGTAATTTATTTAGGCCTCATGGACCTGCCAAGCGCCTTTGACTGGGTTTCACACTCTAAACTGTGCTGCTTGATAGAACATTTGGAGATGGAGGAACCAATTAGTAAACTCTTACAGGACATCTATGCAGGCTTGGGAGTCACATTAAGGTATGGACCTACTGAGGGGTGCACCGAGGAATTCATCAATGGCAGGAGTGTGTCCTTGCTCTATTCCTTTCCACCCTCTGTATTAATAATCTGGAGAGGGTGTTGGCAGAGGGAGGTAGGGATATGCCCAAATAGGTAATCAACCAGTGCGCGCCCACTTGCATGCAGATGGCGCTGTCTTAATAACCCGCACCGCAAGGGCTTCCAATTTTTGTTGAACACCTAAGTAGATTTTATAGGAGAGAAGGGCCTCATGGCAAACATGGATAAAACCTACATCATGATATGTAGACCCCGAAACCCTCCCTTCTCCCCACCCCTCACATTGAAGGCTTCACCTGAAGCGTACATTGTTAAAGCAGACTCGTTCCTTTTCATGATTGGGCATACAAGTTGATTCTGGTGGCACGTGTAAACAGCACATTGGCAGCAGACTGAACCAATTTAAGAAGACTGCAACTCCCCTTTTTAATTTTTCTTCAACGTCAGGGATCAAACCCCTAAATCAGATGGGAGAACTGAATAGCCCTGGCTACCAATCGGATAGGTGTTTGGGGTCTCAAAACCCTAATGAAATTGCTGAGGTCAGAAAATAGTTATTTTCTTTGCAGAATGCTAGCTGTTCCAGCTAGTTGCCCCGCATTTTTGATGCACAATGAGTCTTCCCTTTCTGAAGGCCCCTATTAGGATTCATCCCCCACTTTTATCGCACAGGGTGCGGACTATAGAGGAAGCCAAATCCAACAGGCTGATAATACAAGAGTGTCCCACTTTGGATTAGTCAGGCCATATTCCCTGGTTGAGGTTTGTTAAGATCCTTTGTATGAAGATGGATAGACCTAATTTGTCCAACGACCCGAGGTCACCGAGTCTCTGAGTCTCCTTAGTAAAGAGGAATTAAAATATTGATGTCTCCAACTATTGGAAGAGGAAGGATTTTAAATCCCCAGCATAGGTTTATGCTAACCATGTTGAGATGCAATATGATCCACTGGTTAGTAACCCTCCCAAAACGTCATTATTGGTCCCAAAAATGTGCATCCTCTTCTTGTGATAGTATCTCAAAACAATGCACCATATACACAATGCACCATATACACGTTATATTTTTTTCCATATTTTTGATGGTCCAAGGTTTAGTTTTAATACACCATTACTGCACAGACTTCCGTTCAAGCAATGTAGGCTCGTCTTAGTTTGCTTGCAACAACTTCAATCACTGGAGGTATGTTTAGCATTTCAAATTAATATTTGCCGTGCCATTGGTATAAGGAAGAGAATGGGAGACTTTTAATCAACTTCTAATTCCCTCTTTTTACTGTTTATTCACTGGCTAGCGGGGGGTTTACTGATGTGTGCAGAATAGATGTGGCCTATTTTAGATGTTACTTGTACTGAGATTGTTTCAGAATTTTGTATGTGCACTTTTGATGTAAGTAATGTTGATGAATCAACTGGTTTTTTTATGTTGCTTTTATGGTTTCTTTTATGCAACCCGAATAAAGACGATTGACTGACCTACTGACAGACTTTTTTATTCAAGTCTCCTGTATAAGAGATGTGCATGCATTGTAAGAATTCCAGAGTACCAGTGTGCATGAATTACACGAATAATGATTTAAATAGTAGTAATTTATTTTTGTATTTAATTCTTTTATAGCAATGCTCATCCCAGTGCAGGGTGTCATAGCAACAATAAATCATACAAATGTGTAAATCAATGTACAGGAAATGTTACAAAAGGCAATGAGGGTTATAAAGTGTAGGAGTCATATATCATCCATCCTTGTAAACATCAAGGGGCCTATTACAATGGCGGTCAGAAAGCCTCTGACCTTTGGTCGAAGGATTTCCGACCGCCATCGTCGGTTTCAATTTTGACAGGCTGATAATGATGCAGCCGGTCGGAATTGAAACTGGCTGGTCATTCCAGCTGGCTTCTATCGGGCTCAAGAAGCCTGCCAACCAGTCGGAACCGGCTCATAAACCCAAAGAGGAGGTCTTTACGCCCTTGGGATTACGATGCATGGTTTCTGGCATGGTTTCCATGCCAGCCTGTCCGACATGGAAACCATGTCGGAAAGCATGTTTGGTGGCCCCCAGCAGGGCCCCCATGAGTGTGCCGCCCCGGTTGGGGACTGAGGGTGCAGCTATGGTGCCCCCCTGTTAATTCATACACCCCGTGGCAGGCACCTTGAGGTGCAGGGATGAACCATATCTCCCATTTCCCTATGGGAGCATGTACTATGGACGGTTTACGGCCATAATGCATGCTCTCATAGGGAAGGGCTGCAATGCGACCGAACACGGGCCCAATTCACAGAATTAACTTAAGACAAAATCCTAAACTTACTACCGATTTGGTATTAACATAAGGCACTTAATCATTTTGGTATTCACAGAAGGCACTTACTCATTTTGGTATTCACAGAAGATACTTACTCATCAATGAGTAATTGCCTTTTGTGAATACCAAAATTAGTAAGTTACTCAAAATGAGTAAGTTACTCATTTTGGTATTCACAGAAGGCACTTACTCATCAATGAGATTGTGCCTTCTGTTAATACCAAAATGAGTAAGTGCCTTCTGTGAATACCAAAATGGTAGTAAGTTTAGGATTTTGTCTTAAGTTAGTTCTGTGAATCGGGCCCACTGCTCGGTTGCATCCTCATGAGGCGGGCAGGACGGCCGGCCGGGTGTTGGTCAGTCCTGTTTAAGAGTCGGTGTCGGGCGGAAGCAATTCCACCCGACATCTAAATCGACCCCTATATCTTAATAGTGCATGGCCAGTGTCAGAATTTAATAAGTAACTCAGTGACTTGGTTTGTCTGTACTAAAAAAAAAAAGAATCTCCCTGCCGAAAGTAGTACCCACTTACGAGCTACATAAAATAGAAATTGGTCATCTGCATGTTAAACAACGTGCTTTGCAACAGGCACATTAACCATCTATGCTACTTTTGGAGTCAAAACTGTAACTGGACAAAACACAGAACTCTCCTTTAACTGCAGTACCTAACCAAGTTATCCTTCCATTATTATAATACCCTGAAAATGAATGGCTACACCAATATCTCTGCAGCAGGGTCTTAAGCATGTAAGATATTTTAAAACACCGTCTCTTTGTGACCAATTAAGAAAGCTAGAACGGATTTCCTGTCACTTTTATCCTTGTTGCCAATATCTTAGTGGAATTGTTTTTTTTAAATGTATTAGTTAACTGTCATAACTCGGCTCCTCGTGACTTCACACCCTTTCCTCTGCCAACCCTTGTGCCCCAAGATGGGTTCTCTCCTTTGTTTTTCCCCAATTCCATCACTGTTTACAACACATATATTTCCCTCCAGATTCACGCTGTTTTTTTCTTTTAAACATGACTTTTCAAAGTGTAGCAGTGCTGTACTCCACTGAAAAAGCAAACAGTCTGTGAAGGTCAAATTACAATAAAGATAACAAGTCACCCTCCTGCTATGGCTGGCTCCGGATTACAAGCAGTAATGATAACTCCAAAACTGCTCAGAAGCTTCTCACCATTTACTCTGGAAAATATATAGTATTTTTTATAAATCAAATAATTGTTTTTATGAAATGAATGCTTTATTATGTCTGCATCTATGTATCGTTCTTGTACCAACACTTTTTTGATAAAAGATTAACATAAGTAAAATTAAAATAAGTCAAAATATTTTTTTAATAAAAAATACTAGTTTTGTTTGTATTATTTTTGACTTGTGGTCCTAAGGTATGAGTGCGAAACGTGTTAATCATATGCACTGAGCCCGGTGCTAACTCCTTTTCCAAAATAGCTTCTCATCATTTACCCCTTGCCTGCTCATGACGGAACCACGACGTCATGAGCCACTGGCGGCGTGTGCTCATGACGGCGTGGCTCCGTCATGCGGCTGCCGCTCCGCCCACGCGGCATTAATTCCCCGCCTGTGTGGCCAAATTAATGAGCGGGCGGGTCCGTGACGGAACCACGCGGTCATGAGCACGTGCCGCCCATGACTCATGACGGCGTGGTTCCGTCACGTGCACAGCCGCGCAGCGTTACCCCCCCACCCGCCTTGGCCAAGGGGTTAAAGGACTTACGGGGTGTTGAAGTTCAATGTCTTATTAAGTGTTGCTTGCGTTTCTAGAGTAGATGTTATCGTCAAGCCATTACTGAAGGGGATTTTTAAATATGGTTTGTAATATTAAGAATCGCAATTGATTCTGAAATACTTTTGAGTATGTCTTTCTATTTTTCTGTAATTATGTCTCCTTCCCAACACCTGGACATAAAGGGAATGATGAGATATCTGTTTAAGAAAGTTACCAGAATGGAAAATGTTCCACCAGTAAAACAAGTGATGTCACTTTCAGTATATACCTTATAATTTCGGAGTACTTTGCTATTAACCCTTGATATTTCCTTTTTCTCCACGTGTTACAGTTACCTTCGAAACGCACCTCAAAAGGTCCCGTCTCAAAAGCTTTCACACAATATGAATTGATGAAAAGTTATACAATACTGCACGCTTTTTCCAGATTTCACCTTTTCTCGCTCACTACCCTGGTCCCTAGCCCCCAACTACCATGCAACATGTCCTGAGTGACACGTAGTGAGTACGTGGTGGACTCAAGAATCTGCTAATGTCTCATCACACAGAAGCCCAAGTGGTATCTTTCTGGCTCTGGCTCTCAATGAGGAGGAGTAAGAATTTGGGGTTTATGTTTTTTAGGTTTGACGTTAGCAGCGCTATTTTGGCTTTAATCAAATTAAACATATATAACATATGCATATAAAATTAGTGGTGACAGTAGCACCTCTTTAGTTATGGCGAAGCCAGACTTTCCACTGAAAATCCATTTTATATTTTCTTATTAACTTTGGCTCGCTCGAGGAATCTGCATGAAATTTTCCAAAAAAGGACATCCATGTCAAGTTTCATCATGCAGATCCACCAAACAGGGGCATAAATAAAATCGATTACCACAAACTCGGCATGTAAAAAGAACTTTACTCAAGAAAGTGCATGTATTTGTTTGGTGTAAATCCATTCAGTAGTTTCAGAAATTAGTATTTAAATAGTATTCCAATCTGGCCATGAAGAAGTCACATTTTAGAGATATTTGGTCTGTAAAATCATTGATTCTTTGCGGATTCATTTATAAACAGCAGATTTGGGCATACAATTAAAAAATAAAGTCACACCTTTGGACGAGGAAGACTCTACACCCGTTGTCCATTGCGGAACCTCGTATCATGCAGCAGATTTGCCAATCTGCCATCAAACAAAAATGTTTATTCCTGCAACCGCTACCAGAATGTTGTATTGCACACCGTATTAGAAAAAAGGAGAAGCAAAAGGGCATTTGGGGAAAGGGTGGAAATATTCTAACCCCAGGCCCATGGGGAGGGCCTCAAAGGAATAACTTCTTTTTACAAAATATATATATATTTACTGCTTGATTTGTGGACCCTTTGCTGGAACTGTGGCTCCTAGGTCCTCCCTCGTCCAACAGACTCTCCTGTGAGTCTCAGAATTTGCAAATCAAGCATAGGATCCATGATTTTGGGAAACAAAAATGAGAAAAAAATATATTCAATGCACTACTGCTGCGCTTGGACAATGACCACTTTTAGAGGTTGGCCGCAAGTGGTGGTGTAAGGGTCCGGCCACAGTTTGGGAAACTCGTCCAACCCCCTTCAATGGGCACATGTGGGAATGACTGCCCAGAAAGAATCTGGGCAAAGCCTCTGGCCAGAGGTCATGTGCTGCTGCCACCAAAGGTCATGCACAGCAAATGTTGGCTGGATGCAAAGTATTCTAGATCAAGACCTCGCCAGCAGCCAAGCCCTGTGGCCTACTGTTGATGAGCACAGCAATGCACTGCATGTGCAAGCTGCGCAGGAAGTGTTGGGTACCACGACTTGCGAACCCTGTGCACATATAAAGGCTGTGCACAACTCAGTTGCCCGCCTGTGGAGGGTTGGTCACAGGACCTGGCCTCAGCCAGGATGTTGACCCCATACAAAGTGTTGAGTGCAGTTCCATTGGTCAACCCACGCTGCGCACTACGAAGACCATGTGCTGCGGTAGTTAACCACTGATGATGGGCCGGGTGCGGAGACTTGGACCTACAGCCAACACCTTGCTGGGTATGGCTGAAGGCCATGCGCAGCAGGGTTTGGCCATCTTGAAGGGTTGGATGCAGTCCACCCTGATGCACACCCCCTGCTACAAACCGGTGAAGGGTAAAGGCAGATGGGGTTGGCCACTAGCGCTGGGTTGAGTGAAGGGCCTGGCCAGAGGTCAGGACCTGTGCTAACCCCTGGCCAGTGACAGAGGGTGTGGCGCAGGGCCTGGCAGAAGGTAAGGCCCTTCTCCCAACTCACAGCGCACAACCAAAAGCCATGCACTGTGGGGATTGGCCACAGGCGGAGGGTTGGGCTCAGGGTACTTTTGGATGTGGTGTATGATCAAAAACAATATACTGGAAAAAGCAATAAAGTGAAGTTATGGTTTGCCTCAACATACAGTCATATAAACCTCAGAAATTCCACCTAAATAAACACAGTTAAATGCAGTAACAGTTGCAAAATAAAACTGAAAAACCACTGCAATTCACAAGTTATGCACTGCCCATAGCTCACCACAGCAATGCAAACAATAACTAACACACCAAATGCAAAGTCTATGACCTCAAAATGTTATATCGATAAATAACACTTAGAAATGAAATGTAATTAGACAACACAAAATCATCTCAACTATAAGTAGGGCCTTTGGAATTATGTGGCAGGAGTGGGGCAAATTATGTAGCAAGATTGACTACATTATGTAGCAAGAAGATGCAAATTATGCAGAGTAATGCAGCCCATTTTATGATAGTATTACTTCCTGGTGTTGTCACTTTTTTTATGAAGGTAAACACTGTCTGGGAACGGTTGCACCTTATTAGTACCAGTTTAACACCCAAGTACAGAAATAGGCAATGGAAAGGTGGACAGTCAGCCTTTGCAAAAGGCCTTCCACTGTACAGCCACACATGTGGAGGCATTTTTAGGAACTTTTGATCCATTGGAGCTAGAAACTATTTTTTGTTTAAATATGCAGATTATGGAGCAGATCATGCCAAAGTTACAAATCCATAATTATACAGAAAAAGCTCCTGCAGCAAAATTGCATAATTCCATATGGTTCCGTGTGTAAGATGATTCTAATTGCATCTGTCTTATGAAGGGTGAGGTAATGACAGTTGTAATTGGTGTGCTCTTCACCAAGTGAATGCGTTTCAAGAGAGTTGAAATTGTGTGATACGTGTTGGCACTGTGTGAGTTGGCAGGCCTGCTATACTCATCTTCAGTGGGGATAGTCGAAAAAGAATGATACATTTTCAGACATACATTAAACGACACATGCATGAATGGTGAATCGTGCAAAATGACTTCTAGGCATATACGTCTATATTATGCATTGTTTACAAAATTTGTTTATACTATTTAATAAAAACATCTGTCACAATGCCGTGCAAGGATACAAATACTTCCGCAGAAGCAGAGATACTCTGAAAATACACCAACAACACAAATACACCTACAAACAGCAGTCCACAGACCAGTGGTCGAAATGCATTTTTTAAAAAGTATGTGAGCTGTGATGCTGTGCGCAAAGGGGGTGAGGTGAGTGAGCATAAGGGTAGGGTCAAAAGCATGGCCAAAAAGACAAAATATCTTGTAACTTTGTAGGTCTTTCACCTTCAGGTAAGTAGATTTAAAGTAAGGAGCTGCTTAAAGGAAGAATAAATACAAGTTAAGTTAATCCGTGGGAAGTGCAGTATTCTACATTATGAAACCACTATTAGTGCACTGCAGAGGTCTGTGTCTGTAACCAGAGAGCCACAAAACGGAATCCTGGTTGTTGCAGTGGAGAAAAGTGACTCGTGTATGGTTAGTGCTGTGAGGTCCCAGTCTGTGACAGAAAGCACTGTGAACATAAGCAAGTCATTGTTTTAAACTTGCATTACACAAAGAGAGTTTACGCTGCTCACCGGCGACAAGACCAAAGCCCGCGGCTGACCCGTCATTTATAGTCCAGTCACCATTTAGCGTCGTCACTGCCGCTGTAGGTATGTACAAGGGCACGCTCCAGGCACTAATGTCATTGAAGAATTAGACGGGGAATTTCCTTCTGAATATGAATGGAAAAAAATATTTTTGTGGACTTTGCAAAATGAGCCTTTTTTATGTATTTACATGGTAGGCACGATTTTGCAAGGCGACATTTTCTTTACGGGTCTGTCGGGTGTCAAACATACTACTTTTGTCTTCAGCCCTATGTGGCCCATGGACAAGGGATTGATTCTCATGAAACATCCTTTTGTGGTGGCGGAGACTATGTTGGTGTCTCTAAGAGGAGGTCTGCACTGAACCCTCTACAGTAGCTATCTAGCTCCCTGGGACTCGCGCTGGCAGTCAACGATGCCCTTAGAATCTCCCCAGAAAAAAATGCGACGGTGGTATGGAAACAGAGCTGTCGTCTCCCCCAACCACCGGAAACTCACAACCCCATATTCTTTATATTTACATATTCATGCAATGTCCATCGCCTACTTCCCGACCATCACCACCCACCCACCGACACTAGGTACTGCTACTCCTATTCACCCATCAATGTGCCCACTCACCCTCTCAGCGTCCTTATTCACCGACGTGCCCATCCATGCAACGTCTTCGAACACACGTGTAATGCACCCGTCAATAATGGACATTGGATAGTCATACCTGTTGGCTTTGCTAAAGCTCGTTACGTTCCTGATTACTATACTGGTGTTTCACCTGCGTGCCTGGTGATACACTTGGATGGGAACCATAGAAAGCTAGTGTCTCCGCTGCACCTGTGCGGGGCCCCGCATGCGACCTTGTCGGTCAGAGCATAAACAAGAGACGTCAGCGGCTCCGAGGTCAACATCCTGGAGTAGTGTTTTTATTCGTGAATAGTCGGGTTTGCTCTCCTAGGAAAGCCAGCCCTAGTCAGTGAGCGCGAGATGACACTTCATTCTTTTCCTTTCCCTTCGATGTACTCTGTCTTGACTTTGCCCTCTGCATTCCTTTCGCCAGACTTTGCCCCTTCTGTGGCTAGCGCTTCCATGTGCGCCGACTCTGCCTTCGTATCGGATTTTCTATTCGTCTGTCCCCAGGAATGGGGTGACTTCGGTAGAGGATAAAAACAACAGAGTGTTTGTCAATTACAACACGTCCCGGGGCATTGAGCGCCTGAGCCTCGTACACAACCAAGTAGAGAATTATTCCAAACCACACGCGCGCGTGATGAGCACGATTAATAACTATTATTATTACTATATCTTCATTGTTATCTAATGCAGTTCGGAGCTAAACAGATGGAAAGGGCATCTCATATGGAAAGGCAATTTACTCTCCGCAACTAAATCCCAAACAAAACGGTAAGAACAAATGAAAACAAGTCTGGGGGAGCACACACAACATATACTTTACTTACTGAGAACGAGCGCCATTAAAGTTAAACCAAAGATTGACGTGGGCACGTTTTCGACTCAACTAAGTGTATGTAGGAAAACATTACAGCTGGGAATGGCGGGCCAAGGGATTCAGTCCTGTACTGGGAGCAGGGCTTTAAGTGGGCCTGGTCTCACCGGGTCTGAGCACCGGCAGATTTTTTAAGGAGGCAGCGAAACGGGTCTCTATCCGGCTGTTTTGTGCCCTGGCACAGGAGGTCCGTTTTTTTCGAGCTTTATAGGGGAAGGGAAATCCTTTAAAGAGAGTAATTTTCTCTCTGGATTTCTCTTCTCTTTTCGGAACTAAGTAGCAGCAACATTGTCGTGGTGTCACCAGGGCTTTATGTGGAAGCTTTTTCAATATTATATACAAGCCACAGTTGCTGCTTATTTATCTTATGCAACTAACAACCATTGACAAAGCCAATAATCCGGACTTCATGTAGTTATGATGTTACTTGTATCATATATCTGGATGCAACGACAGAAACAAAAAAAACAATCGGGCTGCACACTATGCTAAGCACAAACTTTTAGCGTACGTGATTTTAATTGCATTGGCCCCGCCACCCTGAAAGACCCCCCCCCCCCCCCGTTTTTTCATCCCACTTAAACCCCTGACTGGGAGGTACATTTGTTATTGACATTGTAATGGCAGGACCGGGCTTGCACTAATGCCCACTGTGAGTTCCCACTTGGGCGGGAGAGGTCCGGCGCTCCCTCCCTCCCACTCACATCCCCGACCCCGGTCAATCCTTACCTGACCTCTTGAGCTCCCCCATGGCCACTGCAATGGGGTCCTCGGCCTCCGAGCCCTCTGGGACCCGCTGGACACTGGACCCGCTGACCTCAGCCGTGACCCCACATCGCAAGGTCACCGGGGGATCCAGCGTACCCCTCGAACGCTCCTTCACTGCAGACACACTCGGGGATGCCCCTGGCCAAGGTCGGGGCGCAGGGCAGCCGCCACCGGCCCCTCCATGCCGAGCCCAGCGCCGCGAAGCTGTCTCCTCACTGCAAGAGAAACGAAAGGAAAAAGATGTTTGGTTTCACGACGGGGCAGCCAGGGAGGGCACTGCCCATGGGGCTCCCCGGGTTAGGGGAAGCCGGTAGGGGTTCAGTCCCCTTCTGTTACTTGAAGGCGTGTGCCCAACAGCCTAAAGCAGGGAGGATGCCTGGTCACTGGGGCGCTGTAAGGTGCCCCCAAGGGCTGCCTGCTCTGGCAGTGCAGCTCCCGTCCCTGCCACACACGGCCTCAGCACGCTTTACCCTGCTTCGCCAAAGCCGGCTTGTTTATCAAAAGGTGAAGTACACGCGGATCAGGGCGGCTGTTCTAGCGCAGGTGGGGCAGGCCAGGCCATAGGCGCCGCTGCCTCTTTTGGCCCCAGTCACTGCCAGTATTTGGGGATGAGCTGCCGTCGTCCACTGCCGGACGCCAGACAAGCACAATGCAGCATTAGCGCGTCCTTGCACTGCCCTCGAAGCGGGGCCGGGCCCCTGGCCCCCGCCTGGCAGTGGCAGCCCTCCTCGGACAGTGCGTCCTGCACCTGCATGCCTCCAACAGGGCCCGCAGGATCGCTTCCCGCCCCGGCCTCGGTTCAGCAGCAACAGTCCCTACGGGTCCCAGCCTCCCAGAGTGCCCCGACCCCCTCTCGACCCCACCCGGCTGTCTGCCCGAACCAGAGCCGTTAGCATGGGCTGATCGTCTTACCTTTCCTCGGCTGGCGGCTCCTTCCGAGGACTTCACCTCCTGGCCAGTACCAATTCCCGTGTTTCCAGGCTCTGTCCAGTGCCACTGCCCTCTGCGCCGGCCACAATGTAAGAAATGTCCAGATGCCCTTCCGATACTCTTATTCCATGACAGGGTGCGCACCAATCAGACCTGCAGAGCGGCGGGAGGCATGGTAAAGTGCAGAAGTGGCGGTGAAGGCTGAGGTGCGCCCGCAGCGCCCGCGCGAGAGGAAACGAGTTGCCGGTCTATTTTCTAGAAAGGCACAAAAACATAGAATAAACTCCAGGGCTGGAGGAGCTGTCTGACGAATTACTATTCAAATCGCAGTGAGTGCCCGTGGCCAAGATGACTGCGCCCTGAGAGTGGCAAACAAGCTCAGCCAGGACGTCCGCAACCTGGGATTGGGGGTTATCTGAGGCTACGGCACATCGTTATCCTGCCGCAACCTTAGCTGCCTGATGAAGGCGGAAGCAGCTCAGCGGAAAACTCTCCTCCTCCTCTGTTTGCGTTCTAGCATTTCTCCCCCTTTCATCAAACAATTTTCCCTTTCATTAGCCACCCCTTCCCTGCACCCCCTTTCTTCCCCATCTGGTAAATATAAAAGCCGCTTTCCAGGAACTTTCCAGGAATCGGTGCAACGTGATTGCAGTGGCTCGTAGTGCAGACCGGGAGGCGCGCTGGGTCTCCTGCCGGCAGCCGGCGGCAACTGCAGTCACCCAGTGGCACAACAACAGCTGTCGGTGTCTCCCTGCTAGAGAGAAGCGTGGAGAATGGTTGGGGCGGAAACCAAAACCATTCACTATAGCACTTTTGGAAAAGCTCTCCTCGTTTCTCCGTTTTGATAAGGAGTTTACTACTGGGTTCCCCGACCTTATCTATTATGGGTCATGATTAGCTGGGCTAAGTGCAACCCCTTGATCGCCTGGCTCTCAGTGATAGCGGGTGTCGAGTAGTCCAAGGCTTTGGAGGGTGGGTGGTGGAGGGTGTAACAGCTTGTAAGTAATACTCATACTCCGGGCGGCATGTTGATGCTTTTATTAGGCTCACAGAATAGTGCTGCTTGCTTCTCCGAATCCTCGAGAATCAACCGAAAAGTATATATTCAACATAGTTACTAAGCATTCTAACCTCCCTTCACATTCTAGCATGGAAAGCTCCCTTTTTTCTTCCTACATTACTTTCTCCCCTTCCCCCGCGTTTGTGTTAAAAGAAGAAAGAAAAAGAAACAACTCAGGAATAACATCACATCTGTTTACTCAGCAATATTCACTTTATCGATCTGGTTTCCTTGAAATGCTTGCAGATTTTCTGAGCAAATGTTCCACACAATGATTATCTGATTGTTTATTTTCTTGCTCGTGAACTTTCGCTTACATTTTTTTTTATAGAAAGCTTTATTCCGTATTACCACGGTTTTCATCTTTTGCCATGACTGCAGTTCCATGAGTCACTTCCAAAGGAGTAAGAGGAAATCTACTTTGCTACTTTCTTATTTGCTGTTGTTTTACTAATACTAAATCTCCTATTTGGTACTCTTGATCTTGAATATTTTTCTTGCAATCTTTATAATGTTTCATTTCTAGGTCTCGCCTAGGCAGCACTTGTGCTGTCTCTTCGACACATGCTGTATCTAGGATATGGGCTTGAAAAAACTCACATCTTTTTCATTGGTTCCACTTGCTGTCCTTCCTAAATTCCTACTTTCATTGGTTAGGATGCTTAGTAGTCCCTCTTTTTCTACTTCTGTAACCTCCCATGAGGACATGTGCTGTTACTCTTCATGCTAATTTATGGAACTTGGAGAGCACTACTGTAATGTTTGAAAGTATGGGCCCTGGGCCCTCATGATGGGAGCAGCAAGGATGGACACGGACACCAGGAATGAGTGGTAGAGAAGGTCCTGAGCACGTGCGCTCAGCCTCTTTTATTGGCAGCGTCATGTGACACCATGACGTCTGTGGTGGGTGGGTGTATAGTGTGTTACATTACACAGGAACACTAGAACGTGTACACACCAAGACACTACATCACTCCCCTTTTTAATCAATGAAGAAAACTCAACTTGATAATACGCATTTGGGGAATCAACTTATCTCGGGATGCAGTGAAGTGTTCAGTTCCATCAAGCTTTTCTATCCGCCGCAGCTTGGGAAAGGGCAGGTGGAATCCAGTCTGTTTCGGGGAACTTTCGTCCGCTCTGGCACAGGTTGGAGATGCTAGCTGGAAACAGTCTGTGGACAACTGGGTAGCCCCTTTTCCTCGCAGTCCTTGTGTTGTTGGCTTCCGTGGTAACGGGTGCTGTTGAAGTTCTTGCAGCTCGCCCTGTAATGGATGGTCACGTACCAGTTCGGCCTCGGACTAACAGTGGGGACCTATTTTGCACTGACATCTTCTTCACTCCTAACTGTGGCAACGGCCACGTGGATGTACTTCTTTTCTGCTCTTCAACTGTGGCCACGGCCACATGGAATAACCTTCTTCCATTCTTAACTGTGGCAACGGCCACGTGGATATTCTTCCTTGCTTGTCACGGTGGCAGAGGTGCCACTCAGATCTCTCCTCTTCTTCCTTTCTGTTTCACAGTGGCAGACATGCCACACCGCTCTCTCCTCTTCTTCCTTTCTTTTCGCAGTGGCAGACGTGCCACACAGCTCTCTCCTCTTCTTCCTTTCTTTTCGCAGTGGCAGACTTGCCACACCGCTCTCTCCTCTTCTTCTTTTCTTTTCGCAGTGGCAGACGTGCCACTCATCTTCTTCCTTTCTTTTCCCAGTGGCAAGCGTGCCACTCGGATCTCTCCTCTTCTTCCTTCCTGTTTCGCGACATCACTCGGTCCGATCTTGCACCTTCTCTCCTGACCTGGCTCCTCCATGCAGGGCGCGCCCGCTGCATGAGTGATCCTGGTGTGTCCCCGACTGGAACACTTCCTCCTTCTTCCTTAGCTTCCCGAGTAGGTGTCACGAACCCTCTACTCCGGATTCTTGTTGGTGACGTTCGTTGATTGGTGTTCAGGGATCTTGATTTGGTCGAACGTCCTGGACCGTTTGGCGGTCCCGTCCTGCTGGTGTTTTGGCAGGTTTCTTCGTCCTGTCGGACTAGGCGCGGTAGCACCTTCTGGTATTGTTTGAGGGGACCCATCGCGGGTCATACTTGGTACGCGATCTTTCTGTGGATCAGCTTCTGGGGGTGCCACGCTTAGTGGTCTTCTTCGGTAACTGTTCTGCACTGTGGCGTTACCTGTGCCCTTCTTCCATCTCGTGGGGGCTGAGCCTTGCCACGTGGCACGTTATCTGCGCCCGTGCTTTCCACGGCTCTCGGACACTTGTTGCGTGTCTTCGGTACTTGCCGCTTTGGCTGGCGTCGTTTTCTTGCTGCTTTGGCTGACGTCCAGTACTTTGCTGCTTTGGACCGTCGGGTACTTGCTGCTTTGGATGGCGTCAGAAGTTTGCTGCTTCGGACCGTTGGCGGGAGTGGTTGATGCTGTGGTGATCTCCTGTGGCCACTAGGAGTCACCGCTCTCTCCGTCTTCTGATCTCAGCAGTCTTATTCCCTGACCGTTCCTCCATTGCTTGGCAGTCATTTTCTCCAGACGTTTTGTCCTAGCTTGGATTCTTGGTGAGGCGTTGGTGCCTCTTTTCACGTCACTCTGGAAGTGGCAGCCGCCTACTCCTTGCTGGTGCGTGTGTGCGTCTTCTGCGCAGAGCGCGCTTTCTGGATTTGCGAGTTAAGATGCTTTTCTTTGGGGCGCTACTCCGCCTGTTGCCTCCAGATGGTGTTACTCCTTTTGCGTTGAACAATGCTTGTTTCAGTGCTGGAGGATGTTGGTGCACTAATGCTTTTTGGCCACTGGGTGGCAGTGTTGCTGGATCGTTTAGCAGCCTGTCTTTCTTCCCGGGTGTGCACTCTACTGCTTCAGTGCACAGGGGGTTGGAGCTGCTGCTGATAATGGGTGAGTAGCTTTTCTTTGCTTTAGTGTTCACAGGAATGTACTGAAGTGTCAGTGTATTGAAGTCCGGAATGCATTGCAAAAGCACAGTTATTTCCCTTTTGTATTGTGCAGGCTTTGATGCTGGGGCAAATTTGGCTGTCTTTGTGGGTGCACCGTGGTTCTTCTTGATTCAGTGTCCCGGTGGGGCTTGCGTACACCTTTGGCGGTTTTGACCGCCTTGCCAGCACTCTGCCCCTCACGGAACCACAGGGAGGGGGCTCTTTGGTGACGCTGCGCTGGCCACATGCGGACGCTCACTTCACCCCTGCACTCTGCTCCTCACACGGAGCATACGAGGAGGGGTGGGGGGGGCGCCTTCTGATCTTGGCGGCGCTGGCCGCCTGCAGACGTTTGCTTCTCCCTCGCTCTCTCTCCCCGTCCGCAGCCGCCTCGGCAGTACTCACGCGGGCGGGGGAGAAGTTGCTTCACTCCGGCGGGGGAGCACGTCTCTCCAGTCACTCCTCCCTGGGCGGGGGACGCTCGAGGCAGGCCGCGGTTGGGCTCCGCCGGCTCTGTCCTTTTGAATGTACTTGGTCCGCTGGCCCCACTTTCGCCGGTCTCCCGCCGCTGCAGCTTTTACACGCACACGCTGCACGGCGGAGACCTGCCTTGCTTCTCGCAGGCCGCGGGTGGGCTCCGCTGGCTCTGAAGTCCTTTGACCTTCACTGGGCACTACCGGCGGGCCGCGGGTGGGCTCCGCCAGCGCTGCTTGGTCTCTAGTTCGCTGGGGGTGCCGCCAGCAGGTCGCGGGTGGGCTCCGCTGGCGCTGCTGAGTCTTCCTTCGGTGGAGGCGCCACCAAACGGTCGCGGGTGGACTCCGCTGGCCCGGACCACGTCGCGAGGGGGGTCGGGAGGCGGTTAGCTACTCCGCTCCCTCCCCCTCGTTGGTATTGATGACTACGGGTCCGGCGCCTTCCCCTTCACGCCGTGGCTTGCTCTGGGCCCCGCCGCTTCCGTACACGCGCGGCAGGGGCAAGGGATGACTCGGGCAGGCCGCGGGTAGGCTCCGCTGGCGCTGCTTATGAATGGCACAGTTTATTTAGTAGCGCTTCGCCTCTGGGGCTCACCTTCGGCCGGCGGGCCAGAAGCTGCGTCGCTGTCGCGGCGGGTGGACTCCGCCCGGCCCTGGCTCCTCTTTCACGGGGCTTTCGCTTGGCGACCGTCTCAGGAGGGCTCTGGGCGGTCCACTCATTCCCGCTGGCCCGTTGGTGGCGGCTGACGCGGGTGGCTCGGTCGGCTAGCTGTTCGCCTCTTGATGGCTGCTGGGCTCCGACGTGCACACCGGCTTCTGGGCTCGCTGTGCCTTGCTGCAGGGGGTGCCCTTCAGGTGGGCAACTCTCTCCCCCTATTCCCAGTGTTTGGTAGTGGCACGCATGGGTTGCACTACCGACCTCGTCGCCATTGTAATGTTTGAAAGTATGGGCCCTGGGCCCTCATGATGGGAGCAGCAAGGATGGACACGGACACCAGGAATGAGTGGTAGAGAAGGTCCTGAGCACGTGCGCTCAGCCTCTTTTATTGGCAGCGTCATGTGACACCATGACGTCTGTGGTGGGTGGGTGTATAGTGTGTTACATTACACAGGAACACTAGAACGTGTACACACCAAGACACTACAACTACTTCTGTTTGTTGACCGACCTCTGATTGTACGTTTTATCTTTACTTCGCACAGGCTGAAACGTTACAGGCAGAATTTTTAACCAGTACTTCTGCTTCACAGTTGAGGCTTGTTCTGCACATGTTTTGTACGATGTTATTTTTTGCTTATTGAAACTTTTACATGCTTTGCACAATGTTAATTAGTTTTGTTGTGTTTTTGGTGTTGTGACCACTCCTCGGCCATTTTCACGGTCATCCTGAAGATAAAGCTCCCAGCTGCTCCTGTTGGATATTTTTTTTAGTTTATCAGCTTTCCAGCAATTGTGATTGATAATCATTTATTTACATTCTTTGTTTTTATTTTTAAGGGCACTGCCTACTCCAAGAATCGAACTGGTTCCTCAGGTCGGAAATCAGCATCTATGGAGGTTACGCCACAGCCTCCTCCTGCTTGTTTACTTTTGCCTTTGCTTGGTAAGCTCTCAATGTCTAATATCAGTTTTGTGCAGCGGGTGGCGCCATTGTATTACTTCTTTTTCATGCCATGGCAAAGCAGCCATAAGTTCCAAAGAGCTGTATCAGCCTTCAGTTCCCGCGTTATCAGCGGCACTGTTATGGTAGCTGGTTACAGGAAAATAACCTGCGCCTTCTTATTTTCAGGTACCGCCTGATTGGACATTCAGGAAAATATACATATCTGCCTAGCATTGTCTTACCGATTGATGCATATTGTTTAATCAGTTATGACTACTTGGCTAGCAAATGGAAAATGCAGTATCAAGGGGATACTTCTGTATGTACTGTATACTGTGTCAAATAGCTGGCCTGTGAATGAACTCTCATGTTTTTAGTCTTTCGGGTTTCGTTGCTTGTTTTATGTTCTGTGTATGGACACAACATTTTGGCATTCATTTCTTTCCAAGTTGTGCAGCTGAGCTGAGCTGGCTGTCCAAGTTCATATTAGTCAGGCGATCACCCCCTGAGAGCGCAAAATGGGCATTTTGACTAGCCACGCAGTGTTCCAATGTTTGTTGACATGTTTTCATTTAACTACAGAAACGATCATTAACGACGTTCTCTCCGCGAATGAGAATTCAGAATCCTTAATATATGTAATACTTCACTATATTTACACAAGTCCCTTGTCACATATTATTGAGCTTCAGCTATTGAAAACATGTAAATGTAGTGAATAGAGACGTATTCCTTTTTCTAAGATCTCTTAAACCTTTTTCTTTTATCACACTTTCTTCAGTATAGTGCAGGTGTAATGTTGCAAACACGCATCATAAGTACATTACTAATAATACAATTAAAGAAACAGCCCAGAATATTTGTTCAAAGATAAAGAGACAATCGTCAACTTTATACCCCATGAAATAAAAGACAGCCTGCGCAGCATGTCCAAATCAACATCACATAATTCTACGACACATAGCACATTTAAACATCTCATAATTCCATGCCACACAATGAGACTACAAAAGGGGGTGGTGATGGACGGAGCATCTGAATCAATCAAACACTCACACCCAGTCAAAAGAACTGGGTTTAATCCATCACCGTTCTTTAGCCCACTCTGCCCCCCCAGTTCAGACATGGCTATATGCAAATCAGTCTGACCCTGTGCCTCATGGGAACAGTCCAGCCCGAACTGCCAAGCCATGTCTTCCCTGGACCGGAAACAAGCTTCCGGGGACCGGTTTCTGGCATTCCAGCCGTCTTCAGCCCGGCTTGCTTGAATCCAGTGGCAAAGTGAGCAAAGGACTCACGTCTGAGCATACCCTGCCACACTTATGGCGGCCAAAAGCGGTACAAAAGGGGGTGGTGATGGACGGAGCATCTGAATCAATCAAACACTCACACCCAGTCAAAAGAACTGGGTTTAATCCATCACCGTTCTTTAGCCCACTCTGCCACCCCAGTTCAGACATGGCTATATGCAAATCAGTCTGACCCTGTGCCTCATTGGAACAGTCCAGCCCGAACTGTCAAGCCATGTCTTCCCTGGACCGGAAACAAGCTTCCGGGGACCGGTTTCTGGCATTCCAGCCGTCTTCAGCCCGGCTTGCTTGAATCCAGTGGCAAAGTGAGCAAGGGACTCACGTCTGAGCATACCCTGCCACACTTATGGCGGCCAAAAGCGGTACAAAAGGGGGTGGTGATGGACGGAGCATCTGAATCAATCAAACACTCACACCCAGTCAAAAGAACTGGGTTTAATCCATCACCGTTCTTTAGCCCACTCTGCCACCCCAGTTCAGACATGGCTATATGCAAATCAGTCTGACCCTGTGCCTCATAGGAACAGTCCAGCCCGAACTGCCAAGCCATGTCTTCCCTGGACCGGAAACAAGCTTCCGGGGACCGGTTTCTGGCATTCCAGCCGTCTTCAGCCTGGCTTGCTTGAATCCAGTGGCAAAGTGAGCAAGGGACTCACGTCTGAGCATACCCTGCCACACTTATGGCGGCCAACAGCGGTACAAAAGGGGGTGGTGATGGACGGAGCATCGGAATCAATTAAACACTCACACCCAGTCAAAAGAACTGGGTTTAATCCATCACCGTTCTTTAGCCCACTCTGCCAACCCAGTTCAGACATGGCTATATGCAAATCAGTCTGACCCTGTGCCTCATGGGAACAGTCCAGCCCGAACTGCCAAGCCATGTCTTCCCTGGACCGGAAACAAGCTTCCGGAGACCGGTTTCTGGCATTCCAGCCGCCTTCAGCCCGGCTTGCTTGAATCCAGTGGAAAAGTGAGCAAGGGACTCACGTCTGAGCATACCCTGCCACACTTATGGTGGCCAAAAGCGGTACAAAAGGGGGTGGTGATGGACAGAGCATCTGAATCAATCAAACACTCACACCCAGTCAAAAGAACTGGGTTTAATCCATCACCGTTCTTTAGCCCACTCTGCCACCCCAGTTCAGACATGGGTATATGCAAATCAGTCTGACCCTGTGCCTCATGGGAACAGTCCAGCCCGAACTGCCAAGCCATGTCTTCCCTGGACCGGAAACAAGCTTCCGGGGACCGGTTTCTGGCATTCCAGCCGCCTTCAGCCCGGCTTGCTTGAATCCAGTGGCAAAGTGAGCAAGGGACTCACGTCTGAGCATACCCTGCCACACTTATGGCGGCCAAAAGCGGTACAAAAGGGGGTGGTGATGGACGGAGCATCTGAATCAATCAAACACTCACACCCAGTCAAAAGAACTGGGTTTAATCCATCACCGTTCTTTAGCCCACTCTGCCACCCCAGTTCAGACATGGCTATATGCAAATCAGTCTGACCCTGTGCCTCATGGGAACAGTCCAGCCCGAACTGCCAAGCCATGTCTTCCCTGGACCGGAAACAAGCAAACAAGCTTCCGGGGATCGGTTTCTGGCATTCCAGCCGTCTTCAGCCCGGCTTGCTTGAATCCAATGGCAAAGTGAGAAAGGGACTCACGTCTGAGCATACCCTGCCACACTTATGGCGGCCAAAAGCGGTACAAAAGGGGGTGGTGATGGACGGAGCATCTGAATCAATCAAACACTCACACCCAGTCAAAAAAACTGGGTTTAATCCATCACCGTTCTTTAGCCCACTCTGCCACCCCAGTTCAGACATGGCTATATGCAAATCAGTCTGACCCTGTGCCTCATGGGAACAGTCCAGCCCGAACTGCCAAGCCATGTCTTCCCTGGACCGGAAACAAGCTTCCGGGGACCGGTTTCTGGCATTCCAGCCGCCTTCAGCCCGGCTTGCTTGAATCCAGTGGCAAAGTGAGCAAGGGACTCACGTCTGAGCATACCCTGCCACACTTATGGCGGCCAAAAGCGGTACAAAAGGGGGTGGTGATGGACGGAGCATCTGAATCAATCAAACACTCACACCCAGTCAAAAGAACTGGGTTTAATCCATCACCGTTCTTTAGCCCACTCTGCCACCCCAGTTCAGACATGGCTATATGCAAATCAGTCTGACCCTGTGCCTCATGGGAACAGTCCAGCCCGAACTGCCAAGCCATGTCTTCCCTGGACCGGAAACAAGCAAACAAGCTTCCGGGGATCGGTTTCTGGCATTCCAGCCGTCTTCAGCCCGGCTTGCTTGAATCCAATGGCAAAGTGAGCAAGGGACTCACGTCTGAGCATACCCTGCCACACTTATGGCGGCCAAAAGCGGTACAAAAGGGGGTGGTGATGGACGGAGCATCTGAATCAATCAAACACTCACACCCAGTCAAAAAAACTGGGTTTAATCCATCACCGTTCTTTAGCCCACTCTGCCACCCCAGTTCAGACATGGCTATATGCAAATCAGTCTGACCCTGTGCCTCATGGGAACAGTCCAGCCCGAACTGCCAAGCCATGTCTTCCCTGGACCGGAAACAAGCTTCCGGGGACCGGTTTCTGGCATTCCAGCCGTCTTCAGCCCGGCTTGCTTGAATCCAGTGGCAAAGTGAGCAAGGGACTCACATCTGAGCATACCCTGCCACACTTATGGCTGCCAAAAGCGGTACAAAAGGGGGTGGTGATGGACGGAGCATCTGAATCAATCAAACACTCACACCCAGTCAAAAGAACTGGGTTTAATTCATCACCATTCTTTAGCCCACTCTGCCACCCCAGTTCAGACATGGCTATATGCAAATCAGTCTGACCCTGTGCCTCATGGGAACAGTCCAGCCCGAACTGCCAAGCCATGTCTTCCCTGGACCGGAAACAAGCTTCCGGGGACCGGTTTCTGGCATTCCAGCCGCCTTCAGCCCGGCTTGCTTGAATCCAGTGGCAAAGTGAGCAAGGGAATTACGTCTGAGCATACCCTGCCACACTTATGGCGGCCAAAAGCGGTACAAAAGTGGGTGGTGATGGACGGAGCATCTGAATCAATCAAACACTCACACCCAGTCAAAAGAACTGGGTTTAATCCATCACCGTTCTTTAGCCCACTCTGCCACCCCAGTTCAGACATGGCTATATGCAAATCAGTCTGACCCTGTGCCTCATGGGAACAGTCCAGCCCGAACTGCCAAGCCATGTCTTCCCTGGACCGGAAACAAGCTTCCGGGGACCGGTTTCTGGCATTCCAGCCGTCTCCAGCCCGGCTTGCTTGAATCCAGTGGCAAAGTGAGCAAGGGATTCCCGTCTGAGCATACCCTGCCACACTTATGGCGGCCAAAAGCGGTACAAAAGGGGGTGGTGTTGGACGGAGCATCTGAATCAATCAAACACTCACACCCAGTCAAAAGAACTGGGTTTAATCCATCACCGTTCTTTAGCCCACTCTGGCACCCCAGTTCAGACATGGCTATATGCAAATCAGTCTGACCCTGTGCCTCATTGGAACAGTCCAGCCCGAACTGTCAAGCCATGTCTTCCCTGGACCGGAAACAAGCTTCCGGGGACCGGTTTCTGGCATTCCAGCCGCCTTCAGCCCGGCTTGCTTGAATCCAGTGGCAAAGTGAGCAAGGGACTCACGTCTGAGCATACCCTGCCACACTTATGGCGGCCAAAAGCGGTACAAAAGGGGGTGGTGATGGACGGAGCATCTGAATCAATCAAACACTCACACCCAGTCAAAAGAACTGGGTTTAATCCATCACCGTTCTTTAGCCCACTCTGCCACCCCAGTTCAGACATGGCTATATGCAAATCAGTCTGACCCTGTGCCTCATAGGAACAGTCCAGCCCGAACTGCCAAGCCATGTCTTCCCTGGACCGGAAACAAGCTTCCGGGGACCGGTTTCTGGCATTCCAGCCGTCTTCAGCCTGGCTTGCTTGAATCCAGTGGCAAAGTGAGCAAGGGACTCACGTCTGAGCATACCCTGCCACACTTATGGCGGCTAAAAGCGGTACAAAAGGGGGTGGTGATGGACGGAGCATCTGAATCAATTAAACACTCACACCCAGTCAAAAGAACTGGGTTTAATCCATCACCGTTCTTTAGCCCACTCTGCCACCCCAGTTCAGACATGGCTATATGCAAATCAGTCTGACCCTGTGCCTCATGGGAACAGTCCAGCCCGAACTGCCAAGCCATGTCTTCCCTGGACCGGAAACAAGCTTTCGGAGACCGGTTTCTGGCATTCCAGCCGCCTTCAGCCCGGCTTGCTTGAATCCAGTGGAAAAGTGAGCAAGGGACTCACGTCTGAGCATACCCTGCCACACTTATGGTGGCCAAAAGCGGTACAAAAGGGGGTGGTGATGGACGGAGCATCTGAATCAATCAAACACTCACACCCAGTCAAAAGAACTGGGTTTAATCCATCACGGTTCTTTAGCCCACTCTGCCACCCCAGTTCAGACATGGGTATATGCAAATCAGTCTGACCCTGTGCCTCATGGGAACAGTCCAGCCCGAACTGCCAAGCCATGTCTTCCCTGGACCGGAAACAAGCTTCCGGGGACCGGTTTCTGGCATTCCAGCCGCCTTCAGCCCGGCTTGCTTGAATCCAGTGGCAAAGTGAGCAAGGGACTCACGTCTGAGCATACCCTGCCACACTTATGGCAGCCAAAAGCGGTACAAAAGGGGGTGGTGATGGACGGAGCATCTGAATCAATCAAACACTCACACCCAGTCAAAAGAACTGGGTTTAATCCATCACCGTTCTTTAGCCCACTCTGCCACCCCAGTTCAGACATGGCTATATGCAAATCAGTCTGACCCTGTGCCTCATTGGAACAGTCCAGCCCGAACTGTCAAGCCATGTCTTCCCTGGACGGGAAACAAGCTTCCGGGGACCGGTTTCTGGCATTCCAGCCGCCTTCAGCCCGGCTTGCTTGAATCCAGTGGCAAAGTGAGCAAGGGACTCACGTCTGAGCATACCCTGCCACACTTATGGCGGCCAAAAGCGGTACAAAAGGGGGTGGTGATGGACGGAGCATCTGAATCAATCAAACACTCACACCCAGTCAAAAGAACTGGGTTTAATCCATCACCGTTCTTTAGCCCACTCTGCCACCCCAGTTCAGACATGGCTATATGCAAATCAGTCTGACCCTGTGCCTCATAGGAACAGTCCAGCCCGAACTGCCAAGCCATGTCTTCCCTGGACCGGAAACAAGCTTCCGGGGACCGGTTTCTGGCATTCCAGCCGTCTTCAGCCTGGCTTGCTTGAATCCAGTGGCAAAGTGAGCAAGGGACTCACGTCTGAGCATACCCTGCCACACTTATGGCGGCTAAAAGCGGTACAAAAGGGGGTGGTGATGGACGGAGCATCTGAATCAATTAAACACTCACACCCAGTCAAAAGAACTGGGTTTAATCCATCACCGTTCTTTAGCCCACTCTGCCACCCCAGTTCAGACATGGCTATATGCAAATCAGTCTGACCCTGTGCCTCATGGGAACAGTCCAGCCCGAACTGCCAAGCCATGTCTTCCCTGGACCGGAAACAAGCAAACAAGCTTCCGGGGATCGGTTTCTGGCATTCCAGCCGTCTTCAGCCCGGCTTGCTTGAATCCAATGGCAAAGTGAGCAAGGGACTCACGTCTGAGCATACCCTGCCACACTTATGGCGGCCAAAAGCGGTACAAAAGGGGGTGGTGATGGACGGAGCATCTGAATCAATCAAACACTCACACCCAGTCAAAAAAACTGGGTTTAATCCATCACCGTTCTTTAGCCCACTCTGCCACCCCAGTTCAGACATGGCTATATGCAAATCAGTCTGACCCTGTGCCTCATGGGAACAGTCCAGCCCGAACTGCCAAGCCATGTCTTCCCTGGACCGGAAACAAGCTTCCGGGGACCGGTTTCTGGCATTCCAGCCGTCTTCAGCCCGGCTTGCTTGAATCCAGTGGCAAAGTGAGCAAGGGACTCACATCTGAGCATACCCTGCCACACTTATGGCTGCCAAAAGCGGTACAAAAGGGGGTGGTGATGGACGGAGCATCTGAATCAATCAAACACTCACACCCAGTCAAAAGAACTGGGTTTAATTCATCACCATTCTTTAGCCCACTCTGCCACCCCAGTTCAGACATGGCTATATGCAAATCAGTCTGACCCTGTGCCTCATGGGAACAGTCCAGCCCGAACTGCCAAGCCATGTCTTCCCTGGACCGGAAACAAGCTTCCGGGGACCGGTTTCTGGCATTCCAGCCGCCTTCAGCCCGGCTTGCTTGAATCCAGTGGCAAAGTGAGCAAGGGAATTACGTCTGAGCATACCCTGCCACACTTATGGCGGCCAAAAGCGGTACAAAAGTGGGTGGTGATGGACGGAGCATCTGAATCAATCAAACACTCACACCCAGTCAAAAGAACTGGGTTTAATCCATCACCGTTCTTTAGCCCACTCTGCCACCCCAGTTCAGACATGGCTATATGCAAATCAGTCTGACCCTGTGCCTCATGGGAACAGTCCAGCCCGAACTGCCAAGCCATGTCTTCCCTGGACCGGAAACAAGCTTCCGGGGACCGGTTTCTGGCATTCCAGCCGTCTCCAGCCCGGCTTGCTTGAATCCAGTGGCAAAGTGAGCAAGGGATTCCCGTCTGAGCATACCCTGCCACACTTATGGCGGCCAAAAGCGGTACAAAAGGGGGTGGTGTTGGACGGAGCATCTGAATCAATCAAACACTCACACCCAGTCAAAAGAACTGGGTTTAATCCATCACCGTTCTTTAGCCCACTCTGGCACCCCAGTTCAGACATGGCTATATGCAAATCAGTCTGACCCTGTGCCTCATTGGAACAGTCCAGCCCGAACTGTCAAGCCATGTCTTCCCTGGACCGGAAACAAGCTTCCGGGGACCGGTTTCTGGCATTCCAGCCGCCTTCAGCCCGGCTTGCTTGAATCCAGTGGCAAAGTGAGCAAGGGACTCACGTCTGAGCATACCCTGCCACACTTATGGCGGCCAAAAGCGGTACAAAAGGGGGTGGTGATGGACGGAGCATCTGAATCAATCAAACACTCACACCCAGTCAAAAGAACTGGGTTTAATCCATCACCGTTCTTTAGCCCACTCTGCCACCCCAGTTCAGACATGGCTATATGCAAATCAGTCTGACCCTGTGCCTCATAGGAACAGTCCAGCCCGAACTGCCAAGCCATGTCTTCCCTGGACCGGAAACAAGCTTCCGGGGACCGGTTTCTGGCATTCCAGCCGTCTTCAGCCTGGCTTGCTTGAATCCAGTGGCAAAGTGAGCAAGGGACTCACGTCTGAGCATACCCTGCCACACTTATGGCGGCTAAAAGCGGTACAAAAGGGGGTGGTGATGGACGGAGCATCTGAATCAATTAAACACTCACACCCAGTCAAAAGAACTGGGTTTAATCCATCACCGTTCTTTAGCCCACTCTGCCACCCCAGTTCAGACATGGCTATATGCAAATCAGTCTGACCCTGTGCCTCATGGGAACAGTCCAGCCCGAACTGCCAAGCCATGTCTTCCCTGGACCGGAAACAAGCTTTCGGAGACCGGTTTCTGGCATTCCAGCCGCCTTCAGCCCGGCTTGCTTGAATCCAGTGGAAAAGTGAGCAAGGGACTCACGTCTGAGCATACCCTGCCACACTTATGGTGGCCAAAAGCGGTACAAAAGGGGGTGGTGATGGACGGAGCATCTGAATCAATCAAACACTCACACCCAGTCAAAAGAACTGGGTTTAATCCATCACGGTTCTTTAGCCCACTCTGCCACCCCAGTTCAGACATGGGTATATGCAAATCAGTCTGACCCTGTGCCTCATGGGAACAGTCCAGCCCGAACTGCCAAGCCATGTCTTCCCTGGACCGGAAACAAGCTTCCGGGGACCGGTTTCTGGCATTCCAGCCGCCTTCAGCCCGGCTTGCTTGAATCCAGTGGCAAAGTGAGCAAGGGACTCACGTCTGAGCATACCCTGCCACACTTATGGCGGCCAAAAGCGGTACAAAAGGGGGTGGTGATGGACGGAGCATCTGAATCAATCAAACACTCACACCCAGTCAAAAGAACTGGGTTTAATCCATCACCGTTCTTTAGCCCACTCTGCCACCCCAGTTCAGACATGGCTATATGCAAATCAGTCTGACCCTGTGCCTCATTGGAACAGTCCAGCCCGAACTGTCAAGCCATGTCTTCCCTGGACGGGAAACAAGCTTCCGGGGACCGGTTTCTGGCATTCCAGCCGCCTTCAGCCCGGCTTGCTTGAATCCAGTGGCAAAGTGAGCAAGGGACTCACGTCTGAGCATACCCTGCCACACTTATGGCGGCCAAAAGCGGTACAAAAGGGGGTGGTGATGGACGGAGCATCTGAATCAATCAAACACTCACACCCAGTCAAAAGAACTGGGTTTAATCCATCACCGTTCTTTAGCCCACTCTGCCACCCCAGTTCAGACATGGCTATATGCAAATCAGTCTGACCCTGTGCCTCATAGGAACAGTCCAGCCCGAACTGCCAAGCCATGTCTTCCCTGGACCGGAAACAAGCTTCCGGGGACCGGTTTCTGGCATTCCAGCCGTCTTCAGCCTGGCTTGCTTGAATCCAGTGGCAAAGTGAGCAAGGGACTCACGTCTGAGCATACCCTGCCACACTTATGGCGGCTAAAAGCGGTACAAAAGGGGGTGGTGATGGACGGAGCATCTGAATCAATTAAACACTCACACCCAGTCAAAAGAACTGGGTTTAATCCATCACCGTTCTTTAGCCCACTCTGCCACCCCAGTTCAGACATGGCTATATGCAAATCAGTCTGACCCTGTGCCTCATGGGAACAGTCCAGCCCGAACTGCCAAGCCATGTCTTCCCTGGACCGGAAACAAGCTTCCGGAGACCGGTTTCTGGCATTCCAGCCGCCTTCAGCCCGGCTTGCTTGAATCCAGTGGAAAAGTGAGCAAGGGACTCACGTCTGAGCATACCCTGCCACACTTATGGTGGCCAAAAGCGGTACAAAAGGGGGTGGTGATGGACGGAGCATCTGAATCAATCAAACACTCACACCCAGTCAAAAGAACTGGGTTTAATCCATCACCGTTCTTTAGCCCACTCTGCCACCCCAGTTCAGACATGGGTATATGCAAATCAGTCTGACCCTGTGCCTCATGGGAACAGTCCAGCCCGAACTGCCAAGCCATGTCTTCCCTGGACCGGAAACAAGCTTCCGGGGACCGGTTTCTGGCATTCCAGCCGCCTTCAGCCCGGCTTGCTTGAATCCAGTGGCAAAGTGAGCAAGGGACTCACGTCTGAGCATACCCTGCCACACTTATGGCGGCCAAAAGCGGTACAAAAGGGGGTGGTGATGGACGGAGCATCTGAATCAATCAAACACTCACACTGAGGTAACGGGTTTTTAGGAACCCGCTGGTGTCAGGGGATAACACCCGAAGACCTCTGAGTTCCCTTGTTCCGGACCACAGAAACACGTAGTCTTCTAGTCGCAGTCAAAGATCAAGTTTTATTGGTAGCTACCAAGTAACACGTGTCCCAGAAGTACACCACACAGAGAGTAGGTTCTTGGGAGACTGTTCGTTTTTACAGAATCAGCCGTCTCCTTATATATCAAATATATGGCTTCAAGCAAGAATTCTTGAGTTTATGGTATGGCAACACACATATTTCTACAACAATACAAAGAGCGAAGTCATGTAAGCAAGCCCATATTTTAGATGTCCAGTTTGCTGATAGATTACCCAGTTGGATCGGGAACTCCCATCAGATATAGATGAACCACCAATAAAGGAAGGTACAACCCAGCCATAAAAGGGCCATAAACAAGATACGGGGACAGGTGCGTGTTTGAAGGAAACATGGGCTGTATGTAGTGAATGGTTCGTGGAATGTTATGCGTAGATGCTATCGTATTCGGCCACTGGGCGAGGAGCTGCCTAAACAGGTTTGGCCGAAGACAGTGGAGTCAGTTGGGACAGGTCAGGGGAAAGTCACGAAAGGTGGACGTGTCTATTTGGATCAAGCTCGACCTTTAATTGACTTATCATGAGGGCAAGATGCAAGATGGATGCGGTTCACAAAATGGAGTTTTAAGGGATGGGACGGAAACTGTGATTTAGGGGTGTTGGCAACCCTCGATTGTAACGCAAATACATAGGAATGATGTCCTAATCATTATCGGTTCGTAGACACCAAAATCGTTTCGGTACGTTGAGGTTTCGTGACACGGGTATTGGACCTCGATATCGGGAAAACCACAGGGTCCGGATTTTGGGAACCACAGACCCTCCTTTTGCCCTCATATAAGGCAATAACTCATGCTAATCTGAGTCCAAATCGGTATGAAGAAATTCGTGGAGATGTTGCTGGAGCATCATTCTGCTACTCAGCTCGTCCTGTGACACAGGCTTCCGTACACACGAGGTAGCACAGAGGCCACATAGTGCAGGAGCACACTGTATACATAAGCAAAACATGAACAGAAGTGCCAAGATCATCCCGATGAAAATCAAAGTTTTCCATCCCCAGGCAGTGATCAGTTCCCAGAACCACCCCAGCAGGGACCAATCCCCTTTCTCAATGTGAAGGGAACCAGATATTTCGTGTAGTTTGGAGATGGCCTGGTATACTGTTGGTGCGTTATCAGGGATGAAAATGCAGCAACTGGATTGGATGACTCTACACACACCACCACGATCGGCGAGTATAATGTCTAAGGCAATTCGGTTCTGAAGGGTCATAAGTCGATCCGACTGAAGTTCTGTTGTTAAATTGCCAAGTGCTCCGGCCGTTGTGGTCACGGCGGATTCAACTATCCTCGCTAACTGGCGAATATTCCTGCTGTTCACCATAGGCCCCCAAAATGGCAGAAAACCCTTTGCGAAGTCAGCGAATTCCTGACCCGCGGTGTCGTCTTTACTCACGACACCTCTAGCTGTCCTTGTCCGGTGGTAATCTGCTCGGGCCGTGTAGGTAGGAGGCAGCAGAAATGAAATAAAACATATACCTGAGAAATCAGGGGGCAACCACGTGTAGGCTTGGTCGTGGCAAACGAAATACGTGCCTTTAGCCGCCAAGAGTATCGGGGAAGTTCGGGAAGCAAATACATATGTTTCCGTGCAAATGCTCTTTCCTAACTGTGCTGTGGGGTTCCTACCAATACCCTGTAAGCATAAGTGACCTCGGTGGGGAACTATCCAAACTGGGCGAGATTTCTGTGCTGCCTGGCTCTTGACCAGGTAAACCCCATGTTTGGTCACGTTCCAACGGGTGTAGGGACTCAGTTCATCTTTGGGGATTGTCAGATAGGTGTCGATATCCCTACTCATGTTCCTTATCCCTGCAATTAGTGCCTTGTTACTGGAGTCGCTCGCAGCGGAACGGGTCGGGTATGGTGCTAGGGCGAATAGGAACATGGTCTGGAAAGCCCACAGAGAACCATAGTAGCTAAATGGCAAAACGAAGTATGGGATACCCTTATCGGTTGTGTGTGGCATAAGTCCGCATATCCAACAGTTTGACGTGTTCATTATGGACTGGTGTTGGTGTAGAAGCTGGATGAAAGAGTTGTTTACAAATTCGAGTCTTCGGGCAGACTCGTGTTCAGGTAAAGGGTGAAAGTAGTGTGGAGAAATAGTGGGAGGAGGTGGTGTCTGGGTGTCATTCGAAAAGGTAACTTTAAATACGAACAAGGTATAACCAATAAAAAACACAAGTATGCTACATAACATTAAAACACATAATATCAGGAATCTTCTTCTGGACAGTATCGTGCTTAACTGTTTTTCGAAGTTCGTGAGTCTGACAGGTCTCTCTACCCTTGAAAACTCCATCCTCTAGTTGCTGCCTGCGGTGGTTGATTGATTCTCCCAGGGAGCGCGCTCTGCTCAGTCCGGGGAAACTCCCGTGGACCAATCAGAACCGTGGACCTAGAACTTCCCAGTTGCACTCCCCAGACTTCAACCGCGACCCTAGCAGCAGAACCGGATGGCGGTTCGAAAAATCAAAAATGAGCTAGTTCCCTTGGGACGAGAGAGCTGAAAATTCAAAAATAGTTCTTAGGGGAGAAGAGGAAATTACATTAGATCAAGCTTTTATTAGTTCTTTTCTCTAGACCGCAGGTTGTATCGTCGTTTCCCAGGTACGGTGTGATCTTCAAACAGCGTTTCAGGGTCAGTAGTGTCCAATTGCATGGATGGTGACACAAGTCCTTGCAAAATATGATCACTCTTCTTTTCGGTGCTAGTTTCTTTCAAACGGGCATCGCTGAAAGGGATGAAGCGCGGTACGGATTCTGTCTCAGAGTCAGCAAGTCCTTTGTTGACCCACCGGTCGTATGGAAGGGGTAGAGGGACCCATTTGCAGTGGGTCCCATGTACCCAGTTCTTCTTGCCTTCAACCCAAACAGCAGATCTTGTTGAAAGTAGTACCAGGTGCGGTCCGGTCCACCTCGGTTGTCCGTTGTTGGTGCGCTGAAAATTCCGCAACAGAACCCACGAACCGGGTTCGATGAGGTGGCCTGGATCGTCAGAGGCTGGTGGAGAAGAACTGTGAACCTGTTGGTGTAAAACACGCAATTTAGTTGTCAATTCGCACAAATAGTCAAGCAGTACGGGGTGCTCTATCTCGCTCAGTTTCCTGGGTCTTGGCACGCCCCAGACGTTGGCTGGGCGGCCAAACACGATTTCATGGGGGCTAAGTCCTAACCTGGAGTGGACAGTCGTCCTGGTTGACAAAAGTGCTAGAGGCAAGGCATCAGGCCATTTAAGACCTGTACTGGCTTGGATTTTGGCTAGTTTGAGTTTCAGAGTGCCATTGTAGCATTCTACTAATCCAGCCGATTGGGGGTGATTCGCAGAGTGGAATTTTTGGTGTATGCCTAGACACTCACACACTCTCTTCATCACGCATCCTACGAATTCACTTCCGTTATCACTCCAGACAATTCTAGGCATACCGAATCTAGGGAAGAACTCTTTGACAAGGGCTTTGGCAGTCGATAAGGCGGTGTTGTCCTTAAGGGGGTACGCTTCCACCCACCTTGAAAAGGCGCAAACAACAACGAGAACGTATTTCAGGTTGTTGCACCTCTCCATGTGGATGAAATCTAGCTGCAAAACCTCGAACGGGTACGTTGGAGGCGCAAAATGACCAGCTGGAGTTGGCGTTCCCCTACCGGGATTGTACTTCAAACATACCATACACTTTCTGACCACGTTTTCTGCGTACTTTGGGATATTGCTATTCTGCCATACTGGGGCCAAGAGTTTACATATTCCTCTCGAATTGATGTGTGCCATTCCGTGAGCCATCGTTACCACTGCAAGTACGTATGCATTAGGTAGTAACCATCGCTGGTGTTCCGATAGTTCGACCCAACAACCATTCGCATCCAATCTACCTGTGCTTTCTCTCCATTCATTCATCTCGTTCTCAGTGGCCTCGGCTTGTATTGATTTTACGCTTTCAATGGTGTCCTCACACATTCCTACATCAGCAATCCATCTAGCGGGACCCATGACATACATCCGATTCATTGTGTTTCTTGCAGTTCCTTTCGCAACCTCATCTGCAAATGCATTTCCGCGGCCAACATCATCCTGAATCTTTCTGTGTGCACTACATTTTATAATGGCGACTTGTAGGGGCAAGGTGAGTGACTCAAGGAGCTCATTAACTAGCTGGCCATGTTGTATCTTTGCACCATGGGACGTAAGGAACCCACGTTCACGCCATAATCTCCCAAAACTGTGAGCCACACCAAAGGCATATTGGCTGTCAGTGTACACATTCACTCGCTTTCCTTTCGCCAGCACACATGCTCTAGTAAGCGCTATCAACTCTGCAGCTTGTGCAGAACTGTGGGGAATGCGTGCAGTCTCTACAATGGTGTGTAACGTCGTTACGGCATATGCTGTAGTCGTATCACCATTCGGCAACTTGAAACATGAACCATCAACCCATAGAGTATCATTGCATTCGGGAAGGGGAGTGTCCTGTAAGTCTACTCTCCCTTTTGTCTCTTCCTCTGTCCTGAAACAGCAGTCATGCTTGTCAATCTTGTCTGTCTCTGTCGGGATGGGTAATAACGTAGCGGGATTGAGTGTATCACACCTCTTTATATGGATGTGACTTGCTAGCAGGGTAAGTTCGTAACTGGATAGTCGAGCGCTAGTAAGGTGTTGTGTCTTTGTCCTATTTAGTAAAATGTCTACTGCATGCGGAACCATAACAATCAGAGTGTTATTCATGACTAATCCAGCAGACTGTCGAATGCAGACAGCTGCTGCGGCTGTTGCTCTTAGACAACTTGGCAGTGCCTTAGCCACTGGATCCAGAGTTGCCGAAAAATACGCGCATGGGCGCAGTTTGTCCCCAAAGAGTTGCATTAAGACTGATAATGCACAACCTTCTTTTTCGTGGACATACAATGTAAAAGGCTTACTGTAGTTGGGGTTTCCCAACACAGGAGCCGAACACAATGCATCGCGCAACTCGCGGAAACTCGTCTGACAATCTTCAGACCAAGGCATAGGTTTAGGCGTGTCTTTGCGGAGTAGTGACAGTAAGGGTTTGGCTAGTAGTGAGAAATTCGGTATCCATTGTCTACAGTACGATGTAATGCCCAAAAAAGCTCGGACACCTCTCAGTGTCCTTGGGGCACTTAGTTCTGTGATTGCCTGTATTCTTTCTGGTGTCAGTCTCCTTCCCTCCTTCGATAAGATGTGACCTAGGTAGGTTACTTCTTGTCGACAAAATTGCAGTTTTGAAAGGGAGACTTTGTGCTTCATGTCACATAGGTGACGTAATAGCGACAACGTAGCTTCCTTGCAAATCTCTTCAGTGTCTGCAGCGATCAGTAGATCGTCTACGTACTGAATCAATGTTGACCCATCTGGCAGTACAATTGTGTCTAGTTGTGTTTTCAGAGCCTGACTGAATATTGACGGACTTTCGCAGTAGCCTTGAGGAGCGCATTAGAAGCGGAAGCTTCGTCCTCCTAAATTGAAGCCGAAAAGGTCTCTACTCTCTTCGGCGATCGGGATGCTGAAGAAAGCGTTCTTCAGGTCAATCACCGAGAACCAAGCTGCTGAAGCTGGAACCATTGTCAATAAAGCAGTAATGTCGGGGACGACTGGAAACTGCGGTATAACTACCTTGTTTACTTCTCGGAGGTCAATCACAAACCTATACACAGGGGGCTGTGAAGGATCAGTATGTTTCAAGACCGGTAAAACTGGACTGTTACAAATGTTCCCTGTTGTTTCCTCGATAACATCTTTATCGACCAAATCATAAACGATCGTTAACAATGCCTGTTCGCAGTCGTTAGAAATTTTGTATTGGGGAATACGTGGCAATCTGACGTTTGCTTTCAAAGTTATGACATACGGTGCTATCTCTAAACGACCTACATCGTTGGAACCATTAGCCCATAGTATACCTGGAAGTGATGACAATTCTGTTGGGATACCTTCTTTTGACAAGTACATTGGAGAAATGACTTTTCTCCCTAAAGTAAGCTGTACTCCCGAGGGAGAACAGTACAAAGTCGCGTACAACCTCTTTAGCAAATCCAATCCTAACACATTTTCACCGCAACCTGTTGTAAGAATGAGGGGTGCTTCTAATTCACAGGGGCCAACAGAAACGGAAACAGGACTAGAGATCGGGTTTCTAACCGGGGCGCCAGAGAAGCCTACTGAGACATTCATTTCGCCAGACAAAGGTGCGCCAGGAAGTTTTGAGTGCATGATAGAACTTTTTGTAGCACCAGTATCCAGCAGAAATGGCTCTGACACTCCTGAGGTAATTACCTCGACATAAGGTCCATCCTGATCTACTGGAACTGAAACAACTCCCTCTCTTTGTCCATGGCTGTCCTAGCGATCGTTACCCTCATTGTCGTGTTCGGTGTAATAGTCGTCAGCATAGTACTGAGCTGACTTGGACGATGAATTACCCTGTTGATCAAAGCTATTCATTGATTTCTGAGGTGGAAAAGAAGTTATATTCTGAGTGAAATTTCCACGGCCTCTACCTCTAGAGGCATGCTGAACACCTCTTTCCCTTACACCTTGTGCACCGTTTAAACGTCGTGCAAGAGCCGGACAATTATTCCTAAAATGGCCCTCTTCTTTGCAATACGCACATTGATTCGGGCCATACGTAGGACGCTGATGGGAAAGCTCGTTTCCTTGCGCGTCTCTAGAGTACTGCTGATTCTGTTGATAATTAGGCTGGCTAGCCATACGAGGCTGATAGGCCTGTTGGAGAAGAACTTTAGTTTTCAAATCTTTCGTCTTTTTGTCTGCCTTGTCTAACTCGTCTTTACGCCTATTTTCATAGTACTGGGCTGTTGCTCGAATCTGCGCTGACGTAGAGACAGCCCAAGCACTTTCTGAGTCTTTTAGTTTAGCACACAATTCAGGAAGCAAATTGTGTACAAACTTGTCTACAAACAGTCTTTGGCCACCCTTGGTAGCCATATCCTGACCACTATGGTCAGTGAAGGTTTCCTCAAATCTCGTGAAGAAGTCAGACACATTCTCGTCTTTCTTCTGCTTGCACGCGGATAGCTTGTCCCAGTTTACACGTACTTCAGGCATAATTGTCTTCATGTATGCGATAATTCTACCAGGAAGTTCAGCTATTAACGGCTCAGGCTTGAAACCACCGATTTGTCTAGCATCTGTAGTCGCAATGTTTGCCCATGAGTCACCTAATTCTTGGTCATGATCCGTATGACGTATCTTACTCCATAAAGGATGTGGAACAATGTTCCCAAACAACATGTCTATATCCGCTAAATTCATTATACATGAGCTTGCAGTTTGGGACAACTCCTTATAATACCCAGTCGGGTTTTTACGGGGATCGGGTAGTGTCTGCTTGAGTGCTAGAACTTCGGATCTTTTCCAGGGGACATGTACCCATACACGCTGGAAATGAGGCAGAACCGGTGGAACTGCGTTTGCATCACCTTCCCTCCAAACCGGAGGAACCTCTCTCATAGGGTACTGTCTCGCTCTTTTCCTACTATACGTACCACTGTCAGAGGATGACCCAGAAGTACCACCTGTACTTCGATGTGATAATAATATCTCTACTGCTCTTTCAACGTCGGGACCAACTATCATACCCTCCCCAAATTTAAATCGTAACCTACACAACTCCTGCAGGTTGCTCTTCTGACCATTATCTTCCAAATCCTCACACAGGAAAACACACATCTGCTCAAAGACGTATCTTTGCGTTGGTTCATCCCATTGACGGAAAACGTTCATGACAGACTCTACATCATATCTCGCTGTATCCATAGCCCAATTTCGTGCTAACTTATTCAATGTTTCCCTTTCCTGATAATCAGGCATTTGGCTTCGTAATTGTCTTTGTTCCGTGTTAGGGGTCGTTTTAGGCGACCGAAAAAGTGGTGAAGGAAAGTTAGTAACAATGCTGGCCATTTTATGCCAGACGAAAGGTGAAGGTGGAGGAATAGCTGGTAGTAGAACAGAGTCACGCAAAGCAGAAACAGAAATGTTCGTAGAACGAGTATCAGAGAGACTAGAAGGTGCGCTAGGCGAAATTTTAGAAGGAACGGTAGGAGAAATAGACGTGATCGGTGAGCCTTGAGGAGGCTGCGCCAAAGAAATAGGAGCCAGCTGAAGAGTAGCTGGTGAGTGCGGTAAAGGAGCCTGTATTACAGCTACCAAAGGTGCAATGAAAGATTGCGGAGGTGCTGTGGCATTTTGTGCATAGGGTGGTGGAGAATTGAATAGGTGGGACATCAATGGATCTTTCTCGGATCCTTCCTGTTGACTTTTTCCTCTATTTGGCAGCATTGGGTAACATTTATCTATCGCTAGTTTCTTGCTCCTAAGCATCTGTTCGCTCTCCTGCTCTTCCTCGTTATCTCTGTATGCAACGGCAGCTTGCACCATTGACATACCTCTTTTATTCTTTTTCGCTAGTCTTATTTCTTTCTGTTTGGCTTCCTTGCGCCATAAGCGGAAAGAGTCAAACATTGCCGGCCGGGCTTTCTCCTTGAACAATTTGACCTCTAGGTTATCTAATATTTCTTGGTCGAAACTACCATATTGGGGCCATTTTAAAACACCATCCTTGCGGGTGTATTTTATCCATACCTCGTTATATGTGATAGGACCTACGCCATGCTTCACATAGAGTTCATACATTGGAGTTCCAATTGGAGGAACCGGACAAGAATCTTCCAATTGGGAGTCCTTACTACAACCAAGACAAAACAAGTTTCCAAGTTTGCTAAAACCAGGCATCTTCGCTCACTGGTCTAGCTTCAAACTTCAAAGGATTATCTGTTACGATATTTCTCGTGAATACACGAGTCCTTCGGCTTTGGGGCTTGCAAGTTCCAAATCAAGTCGTATCTCAAGGATACCAAAAACTAAGAACAAACTAAGGACTAGGAGACGCTCCACTTATACTTAACTGAAGTATTTGAAGATCGATGACGTCGCTAGAAGACGCGTCTATCGTTTCGCTCTACCAAGGATCACTGGGTCCAAAACAAGGCGATAGTCAGGGCAGCAGTCCTTCGTAGCCGTCGGGACGCGGGGAACCTCGCAGCAAAGACCTTCGGAACCACGTCGACATGCAGGGGTCGCTGAAGTGGCTGGCCGTCCTCCGGAATTTTCACACGAAGCTCCTCACGAACATCTGGCTTGGACCGTCACCGCTTGATAACGCCCCGAGTTGGGCGCCAACTGAGGTAACGGGTTTTTAGGAACCCGCTGGTGTCAGGGGATAACACCCGAAGACCTCTGAGTTCCCTTGTTCCGGACCACAGAAACACGTAGTCTTCTAGTCGCAGTCAAAGATCAAGTTTTATTGGTAGCTACCAAGTAACACGTGTCCCAGAAGTACACCACACAGAGAGTAGGTTCTTGGGAGACTGTTCGTTTTTACAGAACCAGCCGTCTCCTTATATATCAAATATATGGCTTCAAGCAAGAATTCTTGAGTTTATGGTATGGCAACACACATATTTCTACAACAATACAAAGAGCGAAGTCATGTAAGCAAGCCCATATTTTAGATGTCCAGTTTGCTGATAGATTACCCAGTTGGATCGGGAACTCCCATCAGATATAGATGAACCACCAATAAAGGAAGGTACAACCCAGCCATAAAAGGGCCATAAACAAGATACGGGGACAGGTGCGTGTTTGAAGGAAACATGGGCTGTATGTAGTGAATGGTTCGTGGAATGTTATGCGTAGATGCTATCGTATTCGGCCACTGGGCGAGGAGCTGCCTAAACAGGTTTGGCCGAAGACAGTGGAGTCAGTTGGGACAGGTCAGGGGAAAGTCACGAAAGGTGGACGTGTCTATTTGGAATAAGCTCGACCTTTAATTGACTTATCATGAGGGCAAGATGCAAGATGGATGCCGTTCACAAAATGGAGTTTTAAGGGATGGGACGGAAACTGTGATTTAGGGGTGTTGGCAACCCTCGATTGTAACGCAAATACATAGGAATGATGTCCTAATCATTATCGGTTCGTAGACACCAAAATCGTTTCGGTACGTTGAGGTTTCGTGACACGGGTATTGGACCTCGATATTGGGAAAACCACAGGGTCCGGATTTTGGGAACCACAACACCCAGTCAAAAGAACTGGGTTTAATCCATCACCGTTCTTTAGCCCACTCTGCCACCCCAGTTCAGACATGGCTATATGCAAATCAGTCTGACCCTGTGCCTCATGGGAACAGTCCAGCCCGAACTGCCAAGCCATGTCTTCCCTGGACTGGAAACAAGCAAACAAGCTTCCGGGGATCGGTTTCTGGCATTCCAGCCGTCTTCAGCCCGGCTTGCTTGAATCCAATGGCAAAGTGAGCAAGGGACTCACGTCTGAGCATACCCTGCCACACTTATGGCGGCCAAAAGCGGTACAAAAGGGGGTGGTGATGGACGGAGCATCTGAATCAATCAAACACTCACACCCAGTCAAAAAAACTGGGTTTAATCCATCACCGTTCTTTAGCCCACTCTGCCACCCCAGTTCAGACATAGCTATATGCAAATCAGTCTGACCCTGTGCCTCATGGGAACAGTCCAGCCCGAACTGCCAAGCCATGTCTTCCCTGGACCGGAAACAAGCTTCCGGGGACCGGTTTCTGGCATTCCAGCCGTCTTCAGCCCGGCTTGCTTGAATCCAGTGGCAAAGTGAGCAAGGGACTCACGTCTGAGCATACCCTGCCACACTTATGGCTGCCAAAAGCGGTACAAAAGGGGGTGGTGATGGACGGAGCATCTGAATCAATCAAACACTCACACCCAGTCAAAAGAACTGGGTTTAATTCATCACCATTCTTTAGCCCACTCTGCCACCCCAGTTCAGACATGGCTATATGCAAATCAGTCTGACCCTGTGCCTCATGGGAACAGTCCAGCCCGAACTGCCAAGCCATGTCTTCCCTGGACCGGAAACAAGCTTCCGGGGACCGGTTTCTGGCATTCCAGCCGCCTTCAGCCCGGCTTGCTTGAATCCAGTGGCAAAGTGAGCAAGGGACTTACGTCTGAGCATACCCTGCCACACTTATGGCGGCCAAAAGCGGTACAAAAGTGGGTGGTGATGGACGGAGTATCTGAATCAATCAAACACTCACACCCAGTCAAAAGAACTGGGTTTAATCCATCACCGTTCTTTAGCCCACTCTGCCACCCCAGTTCAGACATGGCTATATGCAAATCAGTCTGACCCTGTGCCTCATGGGAACAGTCCAGCCCG
This sequence comes from Lissotriton helveticus, assembly GCF_964261635.1. Taxonomy (NCBI): domain Eukaryota; kingdom Metazoa; phylum Chordata; class Amphibia; order Caudata; family Salamandridae; genus Lissotriton; species Lissotriton helveticus. Next base: position 827,261,112 of record NC_136057.1, read on the forward strand.
AACTGCCAAGCCATGTCTTCCCTGGACCGGAAACAAGCTTCCGGGGACCGGTTTCTGGCATTCCAGCCGTCTTCAGCCCGGCTTGCTTGAATCCAGTGGCAAAGTGAGCAAGGGATTCCCGTCTGAGCATACCCTGCCACACTTATGGCGGCCAAAAGCGGTACAAAAGGGGGTGGTGATGGACGGAGCATCTGAATCAATCAAACACTCACACCCAGTCAAAAGAACTGGGTTTAATCCATCACCGTTCTTTAGCCCACTCTGCCACCCCAGTTCAGACATGGCTATATGCAAATCAGTCTGACCCTGTGCCTCATGGGAACAGTCCAGCCCGAACTGCCAAGCCATGTCTTCCCTGGACCGGAAACAAGCTTCCGGGGACCGGTTTCTGGCATTCCAGCCGTCTTCAGCCCGACTTGCTTGAATCCAGTGGCAAAGTGAGCAAGGGACTCCCGTCTGAGCATAGCCTGCCACACTTATGGCGGCCAAAAGCGGTACAAAAGGGGGTGGTGATGGACGGAGCATCTGAATCAATCAAACACTCACACCCAGTCAAAAGAACTGGGTTTAATCCATCACCGTTCTTTAGCCCACTCTGCCACCCCAGTTCAGACATGGCTATATGCAAATCAGTCTGACCCTGTGCCTCATGGGAACAGTCCAGCCCGAACTGCCAAGCCATGTCTTCCCTGGACCGGAAACAAGCTTCTGGGGACCGGTTTCTGGCATTCCAGCCGTCTTTAGCCCGGCTTGCTTGAATCCAGTGGCAAAGGGAGCAAGGGACTCACGTCTGAGCATACCCTGCCACACTTATGGCGGCCAAAAGCGGTACAAAAGGGGGTGGTGATGGACGGAGCATCTGAATCAATCAAACACTCACACCCAGTCAAAAGAACTGGGTTTAATCCATCACCGTTCTTTAGCCCACTCTGCCACCCCAGTTCAGACATGGCTATATGCAAATCAGTCTGACCCTGTGCCTCATGGGAACAGTCCAGCCCGAACTGCCAAGCCATGTCTTCCCTGGACCGGAAACAAGCTTCCGGGGACCGGTTTCTGGCATTCCAGCCGTCTTCAGCCCGACTTGCTTGAATCCAGTGGCAAAGTGAGCAAGGGACTCCCGTCTGAGCATAGCCTGCCACACTTATGGCGGCCAAAAGCGGTACAAAAGGGGGTGGTGATGGACGGAGCATCTGAATCAATCAAACACTCACACCCAGTCAAAAGAACTGGGTTTAATCCATCACCGTTCTTTAGCCCACTCTGCCACCCCAGTTCAGACATGGCTATATGCAAATCAGTCTGACCCTGTGCCTCATGGGAACAGTCCAGCCCGAACTGCCAAGCCATGTCTTCCCTGGACCGGAAACAAGCTTCTGGGGACCGGTTTCTGGCATTCCAGCCGTCTTCAGCCCGGCTTGCTTGAATCCAGTGGCAAAGGGAGCAAGGGACTCACGTCTGAGCATACCCTGCCACACTTATGGCGGCCAAAAGCGGTACAAAAGGGGGTGGTGATGGACGGAGCATCTGAATCAATCAAACACTCACACCCAGTCAAAAGAACTGGGTTTAATCCATCACCGTTCTTCAGCCCACTCTGCCACCCCAGTTTAGACATGGCTATATGCAAATAAGTCTGACCCTGTGCCTCATGGGAACAGTCCAGCCCGAACTGCCAAGCCATGTCTTCCCTGGACCGGAAACAAGCTTCCGGGGACCGGTTTCTGGCATTCCAGTCGTCTTCAGCCCGGCTTGCTTGAATCCAGTGGCAAAGTGAGCAAGGGACTCACGTCTGAGCATACCCTGCCACACTTATGGCGGCCAAAAGCGGTACAAAAGGGGGTGGTGATGTACGGAGCATCTGAATCAATCAAACACTCACACCCAGTCAAAAGAACTGGGTTTAATCCATCACCGTTCTTTAGCCCACTCTGCCACCCCAGTTCAGACATGGCTATATGCAAATCAGTCTGACCCTGTGCCTCATGGGAACAGTCCAGCCCGAACTGCCAAGCCATGTCTTCCCTAGACCGGAAACAAGCTTCCGGGGACCGGTTTCTGGCATTCCAGCCGTCTTCAGCCCGGCTTGCTTGAATCCAGTGGCAAAGTGAGCAAGGGACTCACGTCTGAGCATACCCTGCCACACTTATGGCAGCCAAAAGCGGTACAAAAGGGGGTGGTGATGGACGGAGCATCTGAATCAATCAAACACTCACACCCAGTCAAAAGAACTGGGTTTAATCCATCACCGTTCTTTAGCCCACTCTGCCACCCCAGTTCAGACATGGCTATATGCAAATCAGTCTGACCCTGTGCCTCATGGGAACAGTCCAGCCTGAACTGCATAGCCAGTGTCTAACCCAGGGTGGTGTGGAGTGCAAAAAAACGATGGATTTAGGCCCAGATCCTTGTACTGGGGTGAATGTATGACATTGTTCCACATTCTGTCCATCAACTGTGTTTTTTGCAATTTTCACCCCGAGTGGCCTGGGTATGCTCAGACGTGAGTCCCAGGCTCTCCACACCACTGGAGTCAAGCTATCCAGGCTGAATGAAGGCTGATAGCCAGAAACCGGTCCTTGGATGCTTGAGTCCGGTCTGGGAAAGACATGGCTTGGTAGTTCCGACTGGACTGTTCCCATGAGGCACAGGGTCAGAGCTGATTTGCATATAGCCAGTGTCTCGCCCAGGGTAGTGTGGAGTGCAAAAAAACGATGGATTTAGGCCCAGATCCTTGTACTGGGGTGAATGTATGACATTGTTCTACATTCTGTCAATCAACTGTGTTTTTTGCAATTTTCACCCCGAGTGGGCTGGGTATGCTCAGACGTGAGTCCCAGGCTCTCCACACCACTGGAGTCAAGCTATCCAGGCTGAATGAAGGCTGATAGCCAGAAACCGGTCCTTGGATGCTTGATTCCGGTCTGGGAAAGACATGGCTTGGTATTTCGGACTGGACTGTTCCCATGAGGCACAGGGTCAGAGCTGATTTGCATATAGCCAGTGTCTAACCCAGGGTGGTGTGGAGTGCAAAAAAACGATGGATTTAGGCCCAGATCCTTGTACTGGGGTGAATGTATGACATTGTTCTACATTCTGTCCATCAACTGTGTTTTTTGCAATTTTCACCCCGAGTGGGCTGGGTATGCTCAGACGTGAGTCCCAGGCTCTCCACACCACTGGAGTCAAGCTATCCAGGCTGAATGAAGGATTATAGCCAGAAACCGGTCCTTGGATGCTTGATTCAAGTCTGGGAAAGAAATGGCTTGGTAGTTCGGACTGGACTGTTCCCATTAGGCACAGGGTCAGAGCTGATTTGCACATAGCCAGTGTCTAACCCAGGGTGGTGTGGAGTGCAAAAAAACGATGGATTTAGGCCCAGATCCTTGTACTGGGGTGAATGTATGACATTGTTCTACATTCTGTCCATCAACTGTGTTTTTTGCAATTTTCACCCCGAGTGGGCTGGGTATGCTCAGACGTGAGTCACAGGCTCTCCACACCACTGGAGTCAAGCTATCCAGGCTGAATGAAGGCTGATAGCCAGAAACCGGTCCTTGGATGCTTGATTCAGGTCTGGGAAAGACATGGCTTGGTAGTTCGGACTGGACTGTTCCCATGAGGCACAGGGTCAGAGCTGATTTGCATATAGCCAGTGTCTAACCCAGTGTGGTGTGGAGTGCAAAAAACGATGGATTTAGGCCCAGATCCTTGTACTGGGGTGAATGTATGACATTGTTCGACATTCTGTCCGGCAACTGTGTTTTTTGCAATTTTCACCCCGAGTGGGCTGGGTATGCTCAGACGTGAGTCACAGGCTCTCCACACCACTGGAGTCAAGCTATCCAGGCTGAATGAAGGCTGATAGCCAGAAACCGGTCCTTGGATGCTTGATTCCGGTCTGGGAAAGACATGGCTTGGTAGTTCCGACTGGACTGTTCCCATGAGGCACAGGGTCAGAGCTGATTTGCATATAGCCAGTGTCTAACCCAGGGTGGTGTGGAGTGCAAAAAAACGATGGATTTAGGCCCAGATCCTTGTACTGGGGTGAATGTATGACATTGTTCTACATTCTGTCCATCAACTGTGTTTTTTACACAATTAGACTATGCATAATTCCACTTCACAACATTCCATGCCACATAATTACAATCCTAAAAAATTAAAAACGACATATTTCCACATCACTCCAAACCTCATAATTCCCCATCACATCCTAGCACTCCACGCAACAAAGGATATGGAACTACTCGAACACGACTGTACAGTAGGTGCTGTGGCCTGTTTGACACACTCTTCTCCGGTGATGCGTGGCGCTCTCGGAGATGCGATGGCGACAGCAGCAGCGGCGATACCCTTACTCAGTGATGCGACGACAGCTGCTGCGGCGGCGACACGCTTCTTCTCCATGAGTTACGCTTCCAGCTCCCAGTGACACGCTTCTCCTCCGTGAGTCGCGCTTCCGGCTTCCAAGGGAATTCAGGGGAGCAGGTTGTTGAAGTCTGTTATCCCTCAGACTTCAGCAGGAGACAAGATCTATTTCCAAGCCCTTGGAGATCTTCTACAAGATGATGAAAGTTGCACAAAGTCCTTTCTCCTTTCTTTGGCAGTCAGGCAACCACCGCAGGCCAATCCCCCAAACAGCACTCAGCTTAGGGATAGTCTCCTCCTTCAGTTTCTCTCTGGTTCCTCTCCTCAGCAAAGGTTCTTCTTGTTTCCCAGAAGTGATCTAAAGTGCTGGGGTCTGGGTCCCCTCTTTTATACACAACAATCCTTTGTCTCTGAAGGCAGAGAGTGTCTGTGCCTACTCCAAACCAGTTCTGTGCAGTCCTGGAGCACTTTGTTTACAGGACTCCTTCTCTTCCTTTGACAGTGTAGGCTAGGGACATCAGACGCACCACAGGAGGTGGAGGCAGCATTGTGGAAGGCAGGCACAGCCCTATTCAGGTCCAGGCGCTCCCCTCCCACCACTCTACATGCAGATGGGTCTATTCAGCCCTGTGCTGACTCACCCTGTTTCCTGGAAAGGAAGGGTTTAGGGGCTGGCAAGTGGGTGCACTTGCCAGTCTATGTGGCAGTACCAGACAGCACACAGGCTCTGCAATGGCAGACCTGAGACACACTTTACAGGCTGCTTTTGAGGGTGACATAATCAGTGCTGCAAGCCCAACAGCAGCATTTGATTTACAAGCCCTGGGGACACGCAGTGCACTGTACTGGGGTCTGACAAGTAAACCAAACCAGCCAATTATGGAGTCACTAATCCATCCATCAACTTACAATAGGGAGCACTTGCACCGTGGCACTGTATAGCAGTGGCACAGTGCCCAAAGCATCTATAACAAGCAAAAACATATGAGGAAACAGCAAAAAATGGAAGGGAGACCCACGACAATGGTGCCAGGTCTAACACGTGTCCCCTCCAGCTGAAATGTGGGGAGAATTACCCTACCTCTTGGGAGTTCTCATCACTAAGGCGGAAAAATCTGGACAGGCCACCAGCATTGGCGTGTTCTGTACCAGGACGGTGTTCCATCGTGAAATCCATCCCCTGTAGGAAAAATGGACCACCTCAACAGTTTTGGATTCTCACCCCTCATCTGCATGAACCATCCCAGGGGCCTGTGGTCTGTCTGAACCCGGAAGTGAGTCCCAAACAAGTATGGTCTCAGCTTCTTCAGTGCCGAGACCACAGTAAATGCCTACCACTCAATTGCACTCCATCTCTGTTCCTGTGGAAGTAACCTCCTACTGATGAAGGCTACAGGTTGATCTAGGCCCACCTCATTTATCTGTGCCAAAACAGCCCCCACACCATGCTCTGAAGCGTCTGTTTAAACGATAAACTCTTTTGAGAAGTTGGGTGCCAGGAGCATGGGCGCCATGCACATGGCAGTCTTCAGGGCATCAAAAGCTTTCTGACGAGTGTCGGTCCACTTTTTTGGGCTGCTTCCTGCAAGTCAGCTCTGTCAAGGGGGCAACGATGCTGCCATACCCCTTGACAAACCTCCTGTAATACCCAGTGAGTCCTAAAAAGGCTCTCACCTCTGTCTGGGTCTTCTGGGGTTCCCAAGCCAGGATGGTCTCAATCTTGGGCTGTAGGGGTGCCACCTGGCCTCTCCCAACCTGGTGTCACAAGTACACCACGCAACCCTGCCCAATCTGGCACTTACTCTCCTTGATCGTGAGGCCTGCTCTCCGCAGCGCCATCAACACTTCACAGAGGTGGCACAGATGTTCTTCCCAAATGGTGCTGCACACTGCAATGTCATCCAGGTGGGTTGGTATCCTCAAACCAGTTTTATTATTTCCTATTAACTGCACTTTTTGTCGCACCACTATTTTCAGTCACTTGGTGATTTGCACTGCTTCATCACTTCAGTACGTTACGTGTATTATGTGTTGAGTTCTGTGGTTGTACTTCGTTTCGCGTGGAATTTATTATTTTTTCCCCCTCCCTTATGCTCCGCCCTGAGTGTGGCTACACCAGGGCGTATTGCCAGCAGGCCCTATGATGAAGCATGTCACACACTTCGGTGTGTGAGTGAGGGCAGTTTTTTCAAACAGATGAGTTTGTCTAGTTTGTTATATGTTAAGTCTCGTGACCTCTCTCTTGTTCCGTCAGTCAAGGCGATCTGCTAGTACCCAGATGTTAAATCAAACATGCTGAGGTACCGGGCAGCCCCTAACCGATCAATGAGTTCATCAGCTCTGGGGATGGGGTGCGTGTCAGTCCTGGTGAGTGAATTGAGCCCTTGATAGCCCACACAGAGCCGCAGTTCTGGCGTGACACTCGGTGCGGCAGCTTTTGTGACCAAGAACACTGGGCTGGCCCAAGGACTGTTAGAGGACTCAATCACCCCTAACACAAGCATCTTGGTGACCTCCTCCTTGATGCAAGCCCTCACCCTGTCAGTTACCCTGTAAGTGTTGTGCTTAACAGGAGGACTGTCTCCAGTGTCCACATCATGGACGCACCAATCAGTGACACTGGGAATCAGGGAGAACAGATCATAAAACTGTCCCAGCAACTGGTGACAGTCATTCTGTTGCTCAGGGTCAGGATGGAAGAGAGGTTCACACCCTCCACTGACCCATCTTGCTCTGTTGCAGACAGGAGGCCAGGAAGAGGCTCAGTCTCCTCCTTCATTCCAGCATCTTTTGCTAGGAGCATGCCCACTTCAGACCTCTCTAAGTGGGGCTTCAGGCGGTTGACATGCAGGACCCGCAAGGGGTTCCTGGGAGACCGCAAGTCCACCAAGTAGGTAACAGGACTTTTGCACTCCTCCACCTCAAATGGTCCGGTCCACTTGTCCTGGATGGCACAGAGCTCCACTGGGGCCATGACCCACACTTTCTGACCAGACTCAAGCTCAACCAGAGTGGCATTCTGGTCGTACCACCACTTCATCTCCTCCAGGCTGGCTTCCTGATTAGCCTCAGCAAGATGTCTGAATCGCCTAGTTTGGTTCCTGAAGGCCAGCATGTAGCTATATACATCCTGGGAGGTTTCCTGGGAGATTGCTCTCAGCCTTCCTTGACCAAACTCAGAGGTCCTCTCACTGGGTGACCATAAAGAAGTTCAAATGGGCTGAACTCTAGGGACTTCTGTGGCACCTCACGGTAAGCAAAGAGAAGGCATGGTAAGAGAACGTTCCGCTTACACCTCATGGGTTCTTCCAGACCCATAATCATGCCTTTGAGGGTCGGTTGAACCTTTTAACCAATAAAAGTGGGTCACAAGCCTCTCAAGGGTCTTGTCCTGCCCCAAATGTCCTGCTAAAGGCACATCATGAACCAGCCCCAGTAGGAAGGCTCTGAAACGCTGGGGTACCACCAGCACACAGGTTGACCCAGGCTCATCAACCTTAGGCTCACTATACTGGAGACCATTCTTCCAGCAGATCCAAAGTGATCCAGACTGATCACCTGCTGCCTGGTTTGCAGTCTGCTGCCGCAAACCCACCACAGATGGGCACTCTTTCTGATCCTTGCAGAACTCTTCCCTGGAGGGTCCTCCATCCTGCTGCCAATGGGTCAGCTCAGGCAGGTCCCCCAGTTCAGCTACCTGTTCCCCTGTAGGCTCCAGGGCCTCCCCTTCAAGGTCTGCCTCCCCGGACCGTGGGAACTTCAGGGGCCGGTTTCCCATGCCCCCAGCCTCTCCTCTTTAAGGCAGGCCCCTGAGCCTCCCTCTCAGGCTCCAGGTCCTCTTGAACACCCTTACAGGCTGCCATGGACCGTGTGGTCACACACGCCCACCCAGGCAGACCCAACATCTCCAAATGAGCACTTCGCTCCACCTTAGCTCAAGGGGCACTCTCCAAATCGTTACCCAACAGACAGTCAACAGGCATGGCTGGCCTCACAGCTACTTGAAGAGCACCAGAGACCCCCACCCCCACTCAAAGGGAACCTGAGCCACCTTGCAGTGGCTCTCTGTGTTGTCAGCGGCAACAACTGGGTAAAATGCATTTGGGACCTCCTGCTCTTCAGACACCAGGTGACACTTGAAAGCTGTCACACTGGCGCCAGTGTCTCTAGGAGCCTCCACTCTATGGCCATTGATGGTCACCCACTGCCTGTACTTCTTAGTGTTATCAGGCAGTTGGGTCCCGGGGACCGCCTCGCAGTCTCCTAAAGAGACAAGGGACATCTTTGCAGGACCCCACCCACCTTGGGTACTGATCTCCTCCCCCAGGGCTACTCTCGCCATCTGCCGGGGTGGTGCACCATGGGATGCTGTCTTTCCATACTGTGGGCACTGGGGATCAATAAACTTATGGCCCACTTCACCACACTTGAAGCACCTTAGGGGTCCCCTATGAACAGGTCTACCTGTCGGGGTGCTGGGCTTCTTCTCAGGGGAGGCAGGGAACCTTTCCCTTGGTTTCCTTGGAGATTACTTTGGGTCCTTTCTGGAACTCCCTCTGTTTACCCTTGTCCCCTCCACTCTTCTGCTGGGGACCCTGACCACTCTTGGAGGAGTCTCCCACGTGACCCTTGTGGACTCTGTGCTCACCCAGCGGTCCACCTCCTCAGCAAGATTCCTAAGGTTAGTCAGCCTGCTATCAATAAGGTGCTGGTGTAGCTCTTGAAAACAATTATTTGACAAGTGCTCCCATGCAATTAAATCAAAGAGCGCCTCAAAATCATTCACTTTGCTACCCTTCACCCAACCATCCAATGCTCTGCAAAAAACATTACATACCCTACCCATGTGCTTGACTCCAACTTTTTGCAATTCCTAAACTTTTGCCTATACAGTTCAGGAGTCAACCCATACCTGGACATCAATGCTTCTTTCATATGGCTATAAGAATTGTGGACTTCAGAAGGCAAGTCTAACAAGGTATCCCGCCCCTCACTAAGGAATCGCCCCCACAACCCCGCTCCCCAATCCCTCTCAGGGACCCGGTGGGAGGACATGGCTACATCATAGGCCTTGAACCACTGCCCAATGTCATCATTTTTATAACATTCTTTAACCACATACTTAGGTATATACACTCTTGCTTCAACAGGCATGGACAGTGTGCTGCCACCAGAGGGAGTAATCTCTAAGCGCCTAGCTTTTAACTCCAACTCCCTCAAGCTTCTCTCATGCTTCAATTGCATTCTCTTTTCCTCTAGGGCCAATTTCCTATTCTCTAACTCCAATTGCCCACCCATCTTCAGCTTGGTCAGCTCCAATTTGTGCATCCTACTTTTTTGCCTGTCCTCCAACTCTTCTGGGGACAGGCCCTTGGCAGAAACACTGCTACCTGCTGGGGAAGGTGCTCTCCTCCCCCCAGGACCCAATGGCCCCTACCAGCGGCCCTTCTGCATATGCATCCCTCTCCACATGCTATGGGGTGCTTCTTGCTTTCACTCATCCTTCTTGGTGAGACCTGTCATAGCAACTTTAAATCTCCTGCGGAAGTGCTTTAGCTGTCTCACATTGTAGCTTTCTAGTTTCTCCTCTTCAAAATTCCAATCCTCAGAAGCCATGGATGCTGCTTTACTCAATGTGGCTAAACTTGGCAGTTCTTGTCAAAAATAGAAAATCCCAGGAAAAATAATCTACCAAAATGTATGTGGCTGTGTTTGATCTGCACTCACAAGTAGTGTTCACCTATCACTGTATATGAGTCACAAATGCAAGTCCAGAATCCTCACTGCTGACCACCAAGATTAGATTTGGGGGTCTCTAATTGGCAGAGGTAGGTACCTTTGACCAAATAGGGACCTTTGTTTGTAGTCAGGATAAGGGGCTACACTTCTAAAATAACCCCTGCTCAACCCCTTGGTAGCTTGGCACGAGCAGACAGGCTTATCTCAGAGGCAGTGTGTTAAGCATTTGTGAACACATACAGTAATATAATGACAGCACTACAGATGGACACCACAGAGGTTGTATATCAAAAATAAGTATTCTTTATATAAGCTTATTATAAGACCACAAATGACAAAAATCCACAATACTGTACATTAGAATGGTAGAAATAGCTTAGTTCACTTTAGATGGTAAATGCAACACTTTACATTCAATGTACGTTTGGATGCGTAACTCTATACAAACAAAAGAGTTGCAGGGAAGGAGATGCGTCGGTTCCTTTAATCCTTACACGCCAGAACGGGGATGCATTGGTTCCTTACCGGAGGGGAGGTGATGCATCAGTTCTTCTCCCATGAGGAGGTGATGCGTCGGTTTCTTACTGCGTTTCTGTGGTGGTGCGACTCGCAACGCTGCGATGTGATGACGATCCGGTGCAATGCAACAAAAATGACGTCTTCTTCTTGATGCTACATGAAGGGGCGCTGCTTGCACTCCCAACAGCTGTTCGACGACTCTGTGAATCTTCTGAGCCGCGACAGGCCCTGAGACACGCTTCTCACGCGATATGAGGGCATCTGTTGCGGCGGCGACACTTTTCTCCAGTGATTCGTGGTGCACTCGGTGATGCGATGGTGGCAGAGACACCCTTACTCAGTGATGCGACGACATCAGCTGTGGCAGCGTTAAGCTTAATCTATGTGAGTCACTCTTCCAGCTCCCAGTGACAAGCTTCTCCTCCATGAGTCGCTCCTCCGGCTCCCAGCGACACACAGTCTCTCAGGAGGCCCAGCACAACAGCAAACACTTCAAATTCCCGGCAAGGGAATTCAGGGGAGCTGGTTGGTGAAGTCTGGTATCCTTGAGACTTCAACAGGAGGTAAGCTCTATTTCCAAGCCCTTGGAGATCTTCTACAAGATGATGAAAGTTGCAGAAAGTCCTTTCTCCTTTCTTTGGCAGTCAAGCAACCACTGCAGGCCAATCCCCCAAACAGTACTCAGCTTAGGGATATTCTCCTCCTTCAGTTTCTCTCTGGTTCCTCTCCTCAGCAAAGGTTCTTCTTGTTTACCAGAAGTGATCTAAAGTTCTGGGGTCTGGGTCCCCTCTTTTAGACACAAAAATCCTGTGTCTCTGAAGGCAGAGAGTGTCTGTGCCTAGTCCAAACCAGTTCTGTACAGTCCTGGAGCACTTTGTTTACAGGACTCCTTCTCTTCCTTTGACAGTGTAGGCTAGAGACATCAGACGCACCACAGGAGGTGGAGGCAGCACTGTGGAAGGCAGGCACAGCCCTATTCAGGTCCAGGCGCTCCCCTACCACCACTCTACATGCAGATGGGTCTATTCAGCCCTGTGCTGACTCACCCTTTCTCCTGGAATCCCACAGATTCTGTCACGCAAACTCCAGATAAGGAATACACAACCTAGCAGAGGCAGGCTTGGATAGTTAGGCAAGAAAATACCTACTTTCTAAAAGTGGTATTTTCGAACACAGAATGTTAAAACCAACTTTACTAAAAGATGTATTTTATCATTCTGAGTTCAGGCATACTAAACTCGAATTTATACCTAGTTCCCTGAGTCAGTTAGGATTATAAGATGTTATAATCAAACTGCCCATTCTGGTCTATGGGGAACAGGTAGCTTTGCAATACTGAAAAACAAAAATGGCTGTAATTCACTATTAGGCGCCAGGAACTCTGGACCCGCGTTGACTCCAGCACTATCTACGCACTCAACGCCGGACGATCTCGCACCTGCTTCCTGGCCACCCCGAAACGCACCCAAGGACCCTTCTCCTGCTGGAACTGCAGCTTCACCAGCATCCGTCTCACCAACCCACCCAACATGGAAACCAACTTTCTCAGATGTGTTCTGCTCAACACCTGCTTCACCCGCAAAACACACAGTCGAACTCTGGGACCTACTTGACACCAACGCCCCAGACGTCGCCTTCCTGACTGAGACCTGGCTGACCCCTCCTCGGCACCTGACATCACCAGAGACATCCTGAAAGGCTACAAGATCACCCGCAAGGACTGCACCAACGGAATAGGAGGAGGAATTGCCATCGTCCACAGAAACACTCTCAAAATCTTGACACACGCGGATGACACACTCAGCACAGCCAAACACCTGCACTTCCAGATCCACACCGACCCCAAAACCACCCTCAGAGGCACCCTCATCTACAGACCCCCCCGGACCACGACCGCAGTTCTGCGACTCCATCACCGACCTCGTCAGCCCACACACCCTGGCCTCCACGGACTACATCCTCTTCGAGGACCTGAACTTCCACCTCGAGCACAACAACAACGCCAACTCCTCCACCCTGATCGACAACCTTGGCAACCTCAGACTCAGACAACTCGTCACAGCACCCACACACTCTGCTGGCCACATGCTTGACCCCCATCTTCTCAGCAAGCACCCATGTCTTCTTCAACCGCACCACCGAACTCCACTGGACCGACCACCGCAGCATCCACTTCACCTTCCGGAAACCCACCACACACCACCGCACCCAGCAGATGCCTTGCCGCAGCTGGGGCAAGATCACTGAGGACCAGCTAACCGCCGCCCTCGCCCAGAACCTAACCGCAGACCCAACCGACTCAGACGCCGCAGCCTCAGACAGTGGATCAACGACTGCGCCAACACCCTCGCCCCGCTCAAGAAACCCCCGAAACACCCACACCAGCAAGAGAGCCAGCTGGTTCACCGAAGACCTCCAAGCCTCTAAGCGAACCTTGCGAAAACTAGAAAAAAACTGGACCCGTGAAAGAACACCGGAAAGCTACACAGCCCACAGGAACGCCACCCGCCGACACCACCAACTCATCAGATCTGCCAAAAGGATCGCCTTCAAAGACCGCCTAGACAACAACGCACACAACAGCAAAGAGCTCTTCAGCATTGTGAAGGAACTCTCCCCACCCCAGCTCCAACACCAACGACCTGTATAGGGAAGTCATTAGCAACACACCCCAAAACAACAAGGGGAGTGCTTGCCACCTTTACCCACCTGGTTCTATTCAGCTGCCACTTATTGACCTGACTCTTATAATGGGGAAGCGCATTGGGAGTACAACTGCACGCCCCATTATCAGCCGTATCAACAGCATGTTGGAAAGGGTGGTGAATATCGTATCAGGGGAGATTAAACTGATGGAGCGTTGTTGTATTCTCAATACTTATAAAATACAGTATCCCTTTAACTATAACATTCCATTTCTATGATGTCATTCTCCACTGTATTCTCACTTGTCAGTTAGCTCCCTGCTTACAGATGGGACCACCAGTTATTCTCTGTAGCTCATAATAAATATTAAATATATTTATATTGGATCAATCTCCTCATTTACAACACATGGCGACGATGAACAGGGTGAGCTGAAGAACTACAGAGGGAGAAGACTCTCACTGGTGAGAAAAGGACCACGCGAATTTGAAATTTCAAGAAACAGAGACCAGGGATTGGAAGCTGTAGCAGAAAAAGAACAGAGCCCAAGAAAGACCATAAACCAAGTACACAAAAGGAAGAACGCCAATCTCTTGCCACAGCAAATGGTGAGTTACAAACGATACTAGACTCTGCCTACACGAAGTGACCAACACTGTGCAGTTGATGGCGTTACTCTGGAAGCGCGTATCGTGAGAACAGTTTGCACCCAGGCACAGCAGAAGCATAACTGCGGCAAAAGGGAAAGAAACCGAATTTTTGAAATAAGGCAGTAGACTGAAGCGTCTTGTGCAGTCGAGTGGAGGCGTATTTGTGTATTTGTGAGTAACAAACTCCTTGTGAGATTGCCCATAGACGTGTTACATATATGTCATTTAGTTGTATGTTGGGATTGGACTCGAACGAGTGAGTACTTGAGATCAACTGTAGCTCGAGCAAACGCAGCGCATCTTTCAAAGTGTGACTCGCGCAAAGATTACTCACAGTTGGAATATCCCTGGAGACATCTTCGAAATCGAACCATCGAGGAAGAAGCAAACAAGCGTCACTACAGGAAGCGGCAGTGACAGGGGGCGGCAGTGACGCAACAACGCAGTGTAATAACGCTACGTGGCGGCCATCTTGGAACAGCATCTTGTTGCCAAGCAACGCGTTTTTACCGAGACAACACGACGTGCAGGAACTTAATATTCCAGTGAAAGAACACGAGTAAGTTATTTAAAACTCGGTAAATTTGACAATAAGAAACGCTACTAATTACAATAAATATTCCGCTGTGAAACGGTAAGAAGTAGGAAGCTTACACAGCATTGTATAAACTACGAGTACACATCACATTTTGATTTTCCTCTATCTGTTAGACAACATCAAACACAACTAACAGTCAACTCTTAACTCTCTTGTTTATCGTATTTTGAGACACTCAATCTCCATCAAAAAAAAAAAAAAATATATATATATCTTAATTGATAAGATACTGACCACACGGAGAGTGTAACCTACACATTATTAAGTAACAAAGAAAGGAACAAGTAGCGAAATGGAGAACCTGAATGTAATCATACCTCCCATGTTCCTGCAAAACACTGGCGATCCACCCATTGAGTGGGATGAGTGGATAGATATCTTTGAAAATTACATAGAAGCACTTGATGGGAAAGATTTCAGCGCAACTAGAAAAAAAGCTCTCTTGTTAAGCGCATTAGGCAAAGAAGGTCAACGTTCTTTTAAATATCTTCCATTAGGATTAAGCCAAGATGGAAGAGCATTAACCAATGTGTATACGGAAGCAAAAGCTCGCATGAAAAAGCAATATGCAAAGGAAGTAAATATCGTCATGGCAAGACACAAATTTTACACCCAACCTCAAAGGAATGAGGAGTCTGTTGACCAATTTGTGGCCAGGTTACGCGAATTGTCCATCAAATGTAATTTCGGAGAGATAAGAGATGAAATGATACGTGATCAATTAATAGTACAATGCCGGAATAAAAAGATGCAGGAAAAACTGTGGGCAGCGAAAAATCCTACCTTACAAATGGCTATAGACATAGCGAAAGTAGTTGAGGAATCGAACGCATGTATGAAAGAGATGGAGAAGAAAGATAATACAAAAGAAAACGTTCAAGGAAATGGAATTTCCTGTGTTGAGCCAGTTGAAGTGGCTGCAGTACAAAGGAAAAGTATTGAACTAAGTGACAGAGGTCCAAAGAGATATAACAATGGATTTTCAAATAATGACAGAAGTAGGTTCCAAGGGAGGATGTGTAGTAGGTGCGGAAGTACTTTCCATAACTCAGATTTCAGGAAGTGCTTTGCCATCGACCAAATGTGTAGAAAGTGTGGAAAGAAAGGTCATTTCGCCAAGATGTGTAGGAGTACGAATGTTGATAAGGTAGCTGTTGTCGAAAACAAGGAAGTCGTGAAAGACATAAAAGGGGTTGAAGGTACCAACAAAATATTATGTGTGGGTGAAGATGGTACGAGTGAAAATGAACCTGGTAGGAGAAACAGACCCAAAGCACAATTTCTAATAAATAAAATAGAAGTCAGGTTGATGGTTGATCCAGGGTCATTGTGGACTATCATCCCCAATAGTTTATACTTAGAGCATTGGAAAGATGTACAATTATTAACTAGCGATATTAGTCCTTGTGGATATCAAGGCGAGAGTATAAATGTGATCGGATTCATGATTTGCACATTATCATTTAAGGACCGTTCCGCAAGTGGGAAAGTATATGTGGCAAGTTCAGGTCCTGCAATTTTGGGATGGGAACTACAGTATGACCTTGGTATAATTATTAATCCCAGAGCAGCACAACAAGTAATGGTTGTAGATAGTATAACCACAGATTCAATTGTTAATGGGATGAATGGTTTGTTTGATGAACACATAGGTGAACTGAGGGGTTATGTACATAAAATTGAATTACATGATAATGCTATACCTATGCAACACAGAGTAAGGAAAGTCCCATTTATTGCACGTGAAGAAGTAAAAAAGATGCTGAAGGAGATGCTAGACCAAGGGGTGATAGAACAGATCGAAACGTCACCCTGGATTTCGCCCGTAGTTATCACGACCAAATCTGATGGAAAATTCCGTTTTTGTGTGGACCTTCGTACCTTAAACCAGAACATCATTGTGGATAACTTTCCATTACCAAACATCAACAAATTAGTTTTGTCATTAAAAGGAGGAAAGTACTTTTCCAAGTTAGACCTTCGCAGTGCGTATCACCAGATAAAACTGCATCAAGACTCCAAAGCATTAACGGCTTTTATAACGACAGAAGGAGTATACCAGTTCACACGAATGCCCTTCGGACTGGCTTCAGCGGCTGGGGTATTTCAAAGGATGATGGGAGTAGTGCTGAAGGGTGTGAACAATGTAGTTCACTTTCAAGACGATGTCTTGATATTTGGAAAGTCTGTTGAAGAACACAATTTAATTTTAAAAACTGTTCTGGAAAGAATGGAACAAGCTGGTTTAACACTAAAGAAAGAGAAATGTAAATTTGCAGTAGAAGAAGTCGAATACCTTGGATACACTTTATCTGTTGATGGGGTCAAACCCAAAAGGGACTTATTAGACTCTATCAGGAAAGCACCGGCTCCTAGTGACAAAGATCAGCTGAGGTCTTTTCTCGGCCTTATTGAGTATTACGCCAAATTCGTAAAGAATTTTGCAGAAAAAACCGAAAAAATTAAAATGTTGTTGAGAAAAGGATGCAAGTTTGTATGGAGTATGGAACAAGAAGAGTGTTTTAAAATGATCAAAACTGAAATTTGTGAAGCAGACATTTTAACACCGTTTGACACTAATCGTAAATCAGTCTTAACAGTAGATGCAAGTGCTGTGGGGGTTGGAGCAGTTCTAGCTCAGGTACATAGTTCAGGACTCAAGACAGTAGCTTTTGCTTCAAGGACACTCACAATGGCAGAGAAGAATTATTCAATAATTGAGCGAGAAGCTTTAGCTGCAGCGTGGGGTTGCGAGTATTACAGAATGTACTTATGGGGGTTCAAATTTACGCTGTTAACCGACCACAAACCTTTGGTTAAAATCCTTTCGCCTGGTGGAGCTGGCAAAGGCTCTGCAAGGTTGGCCAGACTTGCTGCTAGAATTCAAGAGTACCTATACACAGTTGAATATATTCCAGGTTGGAAGAACTGTCAGGCTGATGGACTCTCTAGACTTCCACTACCATGGGAAACAGTAGACAAGTCAGGAGTAGAATCACTCAATTCGGAAGGGTCTGTAGCTGCAATAGACGAGGTAGTGGATATGTGTGCAGGAGCGATTAGTAGGGATAAATGGAATACTTCCATGACTGAAGATGCGGTGTTGAGTGAAGTGAAAGACATGATTATGAAGGGTGCAAGGAGAGAGAGTTGCATATCTCCAGCACTTCGCCCTTATTTGAAAGTACTAGAACAATTGTCTGTCTTAGACAAGGATGGATTTTTGATTTTGAAGGAAGATAAATTTATTCCCCCGCAAGGAGAAAGATTTATATTATTTAAGTTAGCCCACGAGGGTCACCTAGGTCAATCCCTCACTAAGAGGAGAGTTAGAGAGAATTTTTGGTGGCCCGGGATGGACTTGGAAATTTCTCAGTGGGTAGAGAAGTGTACTGACTGCTTAGAGAGCGAGAAAAGACTTAAAGTTGGCAGTAATGTTGGTTGTGGCTCAATAATAGACCCAGGGATTCCTTGGCACACCATATGTATGGACTTCATTGGCCCGTTTTATCAGTTAAGTCAGGACATGAAGTTTGGGTTGGTAGTAGTGGATGTTTCTTCAAAGTGGTTAGTAGTCAAATTTATGAAAGAGATTACTACGAGCAGCACCATTTCCGTGTTGAGTGATATTTTAAGAGAGGAAGGTTTCCCGTTTAGGATTATCACCGATAATGGGACGCAATTAACTTCCCAGGAAATGACTAATTTCTTGAGGAAGTGTGGTATTACACATTCCAGGACCTCACTTTACAATCCCCAGGGGAATGGAATAGTTGAGAGAGCAAACAGGATGGTTAAAGGTGCGATTCAAATGGCGGTCTCTTCTAGAACAGATGTAAAAGGATTGGTTAATGACCTAGTCTGGGCCTACAGAACTACTGAAAATAGTGTAACTGGTACAGTTCCTTTCAACGTCATGAGAGGGCGTCCAGCTGGCACTAAATTAGTTGCTGCATGGATGAAAGAATATCTGAATGATGTTCCTAGCAATCAAAACAATTCTGACATAATGAATGACTCAGAGGTTAGATGTAAATTGGCAGCGAATGATTGGGTGAAAGTCAAACCTGGCCGAGTTGGGGTAGGATTAACGAAATTCAGGGGGCCATTTAAAGTTAGGTCTGTCCATAAAAGATTTGTGACTTTATATAATGGTGAAAGTTGGAATTTAAGACGGGTAGCACTTTACAAGAAAGCTGAAAGTGAGAGTAGTACACCTTCTAGTCAGGTTGGAACAAATAGAGTTCAAAAAATAAGAAGACCACCAGATTACTTACATGATTTTGTTTGCAATTGAGGTTACTGTTAGAAATGATAGGCATATGCTTGTGTTTTGTATTTTCTTAATTTCATTTTAATTTTTTATTTTTATATATGAAGGGAAGAGGATATGTTGTATTCTCAATACTTATAAAATACAGTATCCCTTTAACTATAACATTCCATTTCTATGATGTCATTCCCCACTGTATTCTCACTTGTCAGTTAGCTCCCTGCTTACAGATGGGACCACCAGTTATTCTCTGTAGCTCATAATAAATATTAAATATATTTATATTGGATCAATCTCCTCATTTACAACAAGCGTCTCTTGTCCCTGGGCTGTGAGGGCACATTGCCTAGATTACACCCCAGAGGGGTACGTTCTGAATCTGATTCTGTAATTGACTTGGGACAGCCAACTGCACAGTACCCTATGCAGCCTCACAGGGTTGGTTCTCGTAATACCCCTAATACCTCGCATGGCTGGATGAATTTAACTGATCGTAACGTAGCCGAACCTCAACCCTCCACTGACATTCCCACAAATATGAGACTCCCAGCAGCCAAACAAAAGAGGAAGTGTGGGAAACTCGTTTGTGCCAAAAGGAAACAACCGCCCAGAACAGTTTTTTCCTGCAGCTGTCTGTCTGCGTGCAGTCTACATTGGGGGACCCAGATTGGCTAAAATTGGTAAGACAGCAGGACATAGTTATGTTCCAAGAGACATGGGCAACCCAAGAATTCCATATTGATGGGTTTGAATGCCTCAATACTGTAGTCCCAATTCCCAAGTGTGGTCAACCCTCGGGGGCCGGTCAATCTGGATAAACACTGCTGCAGGGGGCAGCACCAAGGTTCTATGCTCCCAGAGTAATCATTTCCAAGTTATACTATATAAAAGGGGTGTCTCCCTTTATTTAATAAATGTTTACAACAATGACTTTTATGCGACACCTAATGGCAATTATATCAACATATTTGACTTTATTGCTAACTTAGATCAGCACAATGAATTAATCAAAACAGTTGGCATCTGTCTGGGAGGAGACTTCAATTCAAAATTATCACTTATGCCTTCCAGCACACGGCCCTGTAGTAGTGGACAAACCTGCCGTAGGGGTGAGGAATTGTCAGCACAACGAACTACTCATAATCTCACTAACATCATGGAAATTGTAAGTGTAACATAGGACAATAATTCCCCAGGGCTGACATTTAGAGGCAGGGGCTGTGCCTCCACCATAGATTATGTCTATGTTTCCCCTGTTCTGGAGGATTATCTAGTGAAAGCTGAAGTCATTCCAACCATTCATGGGGATCATAACCCAATTAAAACCGTGCTTAGATTGTCTCCTCCGCGTCAGAATGCGGTGCCAGGAATTTGTCACCTTCTACCGACAATCTAAGATTGGTTTGGCGAGGCATTGACAACACCAGTTTGTTACGGACATTAGCTAAGACCAATTTGCATTTAATTAATTCTTGTTTATCGGCCCTTCATCCCCACCCCGAGGCTGTCCAAGACTTCACCAACCTCTGCTCGGCCATTAAATCCTTACTATCGAAACCCACCCCAACACGGCAACATGAACCTAGATGGTTCGATCATGAGTGCTTTGAGGCAAAAAGGCACCTGCGTAAGGAACTGTCGACTAGCCCCAGGTGCAATTGCCTCGTGAAATCAGCCAGGCAGAGATACAAGACAACAATCACCAAAAGGAAGGAAACGTTTTTAAAAGACCGCTGGGAAGTACTTGCTAAAACTGCAAGTTCAAAAAAGGGAAATACTTTTTGGGCAGCTGTTAAAGACCTGAGGGCATCAGGACAGCTACTATCTCCTATAAGCTGCACCATAACAAGTGAGGCATGGGAAAATCACTTCACACTGATTAATAATGCCACTGCACAAGAAATTGCTCACTTTAAGCAGAGGGCCCTAACCAGGATTTTGAAAACGTTGCCTGAGGTTGAGGAAGCCATTCATCAGAGTGTGGGAAATAAAGCCAGGGCCCTGATGGCTTACCTATTGACCTCATTAAAAATCAACCAGACTTTTGAGCACCTCTTCTTTTAAATGTTTTTAATAATCTAACACATGCCCTGCTACCAAGCACATGTCAACAAGCAATATCATCCTCATTTTTAAAAAAAGGCGACCGCTCCCAACCCAACTGCTACCGACCGATTTCTTTAATAGATAATACCTTAAAAATCTTTGGAAGAGTCTTATATAACAAGATCTTAGACTGGGCCAAGGAAAATAGTATTTTAGAACCATGCCAATTGGGCTTTAGGAGCAGAGTGGGAACCAACAAACAATGTTTAAATCTTAACCTAATCATTGGCAAATACACCATAGCGTAGCATTCGCTAATGTATCTGGCTTTCATGGACCTGACTTCAACCTTTGACTTTGTCAACAGGTCAAGACTATGGTCCATCCTTTTAGCCTATGGCCTGGACAAGTCATTGGTCCACTTTTTGGCGCACCTACATAAAGACCTGAAGGTCCGTGTTAAGATCAGCAGCGGGGGCGATGTGTCCACTGATATCAAAGTAATCTGAGGGGTCAGACAGGGATGTGTCCTAGCCCCTCTTCTCTTTATCATTTACATTGATCACTCTGACTAATGAGGTTCCCAAAATAAATGACAAAATATTACCTGTGCTATTATATGCTGATGACGCAGTCCTAATGGGCCGCACACCCAATGCCTTATGCACTTTAGTGCAGGGATTTGTTGATTTATGGCCAGTTTGGACCGAAGCACTAATTTAAAAAAATCATTTATAATGTCTTGTGGGCCGAGGAAACACCTACTTTACTCTATATCCGTGGGTAACCAAACACTAAAAAGCACCAATACTTTTCCATATCTTGAGCTGGTCTTTGAGGTGAACGGTTCCTGGTCTGAACATATGGTGTTTTCCA
This sequence comes from Lissotriton helveticus, assembly GCF_964261635.1. Classification (NCBI taxonomy): domain Eukaryota; kingdom Metazoa; phylum Chordata; class Amphibia; order Caudata; family Salamandridae; genus Lissotriton; species Lissotriton helveticus. Next base: position 827,282,830 of record NC_136057.1, read on the forward strand.
GGAACAAGTTCTCAAAGGCCACTAACTCTATCCTTAGAGAACTGGGGCCATTTTAGCTATCTTTTTTTTTTTTTTTTATCTCAGTGTTTACCTACAGCTACTTATGGTGCTGGGGTTTGGAGCATCGCCAGAGGCCATAGTATTCAACAAGAAGAAAATAGATTCTGTAGGGAGTTACTAGGTACCCCTATCTCTACCGCTCAGTACGTCTGCCATAGAGAACTCAACCTGAACCACATTGAGGATTTCATAAGGGCTCGCCCTGCCCTATTTTGGCTCGCAATATGGAAAAACCCAGCAGCGTCTCTCACAAGAGAGATTATAAGTGACTGTATCAGATGTGAGAAAGGGTTGGATATCCTGTGGTTGTCTGGGTTGAAACAGAGCCTATGTAGTTTCAATTATGGCATGGTCTTTTTAAATCATAGCACAGCCGAGACCGTACACAAAAAAACCCTTAGGACGGACCTCTACACACTCTAGGGCACAAAAAGGACAGAGAGAATCTAAAACAACGTCCATTTTTAATTATATGACCATTGACCGCATTGGGCATCCCTTACCTACCTACCTCACCCTCCCCATGAGTCGCTGGGAGAGGGGTCTCATTTTCCGCCTAAGGCAGTCACTATACAATATCTGCTGTTTTCCTTTCGGGTACCATTCAAATCTTGACTCCGTACCCTGCCCATGTGATACACAGAGCGGTCAAACCATTTTACACTTGTTATTCTTCTGTGGGTTTTATAAAATGTACGCCAAATGGCTTTTAGTTCCATTGGTCTGGTAGATGCTCACAGGAGCATCCTCACATTGGCAGATAAAGAGTTAATCCTGCACATTTGCACTTTCTTGAGAATTGCCGTGCGGGCCCGCAATTAGATGTGTAACCCCTGAAATTTGTCTTATGCACTTTAAAGTACGGTGTATTTATATCTAAATGTCAATGAATTTATGTTGTAACTATCTATTTGTGCTTTTAAATTGTAGTGTTTGATGCACTTTTATGGATGCCTTTCATCCGAATAAAGTATTTTGAACTTGAACTTGGACCTAGTGGGCGGGCGAAGAGCTAAGACTGCAGCCCGCCATTTAATACTGGTCGAGGCACGGGAGCCAGACAGATGCATTCAGCTGGCGCGCCGCCCCAAAGGCGCACCAAAGGCAAGCCCATGAGCGCATGTCCACGGGGCTAGGGGCTAGCCCTTATGCCCAAATTTTAAACTACACCCTATTAGATTTAAAATCATTACACTCTATAAACTACCCTCTGAATCTTGCTAGACCCCAGATTGACCAGGGTAGGGATCATGGAAACTAGGACTTCCTTTCCAGAACTTGAACAATCTTACTATGCCGCAGGTAGCACCCAGAGATGTGATAACCATGGAACACAGACACAAATAATCACAATTACATATCTAAACACCCGCTTCTTGGCAAAACACAAACTAGATCTATTCAACTTACTGGACTCTACTAAACCAGATATCCTTTAGTTAACGGAAACCTGGCTCTCACAGGAGTCCACCCCCAATATTTTGTCTGCTCTCCTCAACAACTACTACATCCTCCAGGCAAACTGACCAGTCTGGAAAATTGGTGGAGGGGTTGCCGCCATAATACGTCTAGAATTGAAATTTACTAGGCATTACTTCAGTGGATAATCCAGTTATCAAATTGGATTCAGCACGGGTACCTTTAATCTATCTGTGAACTGCTATATAGGCCCCCACAGAACATGCTACTTTTACCCAAAATATTAGATGAGCAGATGGCCTACCTAACAATCAACTATGACAAAAGTTTGCTGATCAGCGACATTAACTATTGGGCCTACGATGCAATGGGTGGACCACACTCTGCAGAACTGAGCGATCTAGTTAGTGGGATGAAATACACTCAACACGTAAAATCGCCCACACACATCAAAGGAGACATACTAGATCAAATTTGGACATCTAATCTTAGAGTGTCCCCTTACACTTGGTCTGCTCACTTTCTGATAAGGTTCTTGATCAACAATGTATCGTCACATAAACCTCCAGTTAAAGAAGGGTTCAAGACAAGGAACTGGAACAGCATCGACTTTAACGCCTTTTGCAACACACTGACAAACACGGTTCCCACTAATCAGTCATTCATCAACCTATACGAGGAAAACATCACCACGTGGCTGACAGCAGCCAGCAACAAACATGCCCCCCTCCGGACAATAAAAATAGCCAGGCAGCATGAGGCCCAGAAATTGTTCCCAGAAGATTTGAAGGCCCAAAATCTTGCCCTGCACCATACTGAAAGGAAATGAAGACGGAACTACTCCCTCGATAAAAAAGAGATTAACTTAGATCAACTTAAGGAATATAAAAAATGCATTCACTCCACCAAGGCCACTAATTTCTCTTCAAAGATCCTGAGCGGTACAAATAAACCAAAAGAAATATTCGCAATTGTCAATGAGCTGTCCAATCCTGATAGAGTCACAATAAAACCCACCCCTTCTCAGTCGTTCTGCAATTCCCTGAACACCTTTATCATTGACAAAATCTCCTCAATTAAAGCCAGCATTCCTGCTAGTCGTACTTATGCGGCACTCCCAATGGCATGAAGAAATCCCTGCTCCCTTCATAATTTCCCGGAAATTAGTAGAGAAGCTCTATTGGAACTCTTGACCAAAGTCAAATCTGGATCCCCTACTGATAGCTGTCCACCACATATTTTATAAGAAGTCTTTTCTACAAATCCGGAGCCTCCTTCTCTCTGTTGAATGAGTCAACCATACAGGGCTGTGTCCCCAGAGCCTTCAAAAAAGCTATTATAGTTCAGTTGTTAAAAAACCCGGGGCAGACCCTTCAATTCCGATCAAATACCGCCCCATATCCTTGCTTCCCTTCCTGGCCAAGGTTTTGGAATCTCGATAAGCACACTGTCTCTGTTCATTCATTGAAAAATCTCAATACCTTGATTCCCACCAAGCAGGGTTCCGACTCTCTCATTTAACTGAGGCAGTAATACTGACAGAGCTGGACAAGCTACGGTAGGATGAAGACAAGAGCACTTCTCAGGCTCTAGGGTTGTTGGATCTGTCAGCAGCATTTGACACAGTAGATCATGGCGTTTTGGTGCACCGTGTCGGGGATGCAGGACTCTAGGGACCGGCTCTCAGCTGGATTACCTCCTTCCTGGAGGACCGCTCCAAGTCTGTTCGCCTCTCCCACTTTACGGCACCTAACCTGAAGTCGGAGTGCAGAGTACCTCAGGGATCCTCATTATCCCTGCACCTGTTCAATTTGTATCTACTCCCTCTTGTCACTAAGATAAATAAATGTGAATACATTCAATTATGCAGTTGACCTGCAACTAATATTCACCATTGACAACACGGTTGACTCTATATCTGAATTTCAGGCCACCATGCTGCACATCCGCAACTGGATGAACAGCAACCACTTAAAGCTAAACCCAGAAAAAAACTGAGCTGATCCTGACAGGAGGTGCTTGAAATCTGTGGAGCCCACTCTTCTGGCCCGCTGAGTTGGGCTCTCCCCCAACCCCATCCTCCAGAGCTAATAGCCTTGGGGTCTCAATCAATTGCGATCTATCTATGAAGTACTAGATTGGAACAGTAGTCTCTACTTGCTTCTTTTATCTGCGGAGATAAGACAAAAACAACAGACTCCTTACTAGGGAAGCACTGGTGCAGGCAGTTTTAGCTCTGGTCATTTCCCACATAGATTATGCTAACTCACTGTACTTTGGTCTGCTGTTATATCTAGTCAAAAGACTGCATCTTGTGCAGAACCAAGCCGCACGACTGATATATCATCAGCCTACATAGCAACATGCTTCCCCTCTTATGACGAAGCTACACTGGCTCTCCATATCACAATGCTGTGCCTTTAAAATCAGCAGCCTTATTTTCAAATCTTTGCATGGCACTTGCCCAGAATTTGTTTAGCTCCTCTATCCGCTTGCCCATCTCCCATTGCTTCTGCGCTGTGGTATTGCACACATCTGATCTAATGGCAAATAAGAATGAGCCTGATGTGAGGACACATTCTTTAAGTGCTGACGATAGTATTGTCTCTTTTGTAGTGTAGGTAAGAAAATGTATTAAGATTTTTCTTGGCTTCTGTTTTGCAGGGTTTCTTTTCTAAGGGTAACTATGGACCTGTTGCATCTCTGTAGATAGGTCTATTTCTGGAAAACTTTTGAGAACTGTATCTTTTATTAGCGTGATCACTAAACCCTTTATGTTGGAACCATCTAGAGCTTCAGGAATATTAAGCAGTCTCAGGTTGTTCTTCCTAGAACGGTTCTCAAGACGCTGTAATCATCCCTAATTTCTCTGTTTTGCCTCGTTAGTCTGGCCATTTCTGCTGAAGATGAATCAAGTGCCTCTTTAATCTTTGGAATCTCGTGCTCCAGGGTATGTGTTCTTAAGGTTACTTCTTCCAATTTCTGGGCTAGCACTGCACAGGAGGACTGAATTGCTATTTGATTAGTCTCGCAGACTGTAAATCTGTTTCACATCTCTTCCTTCAGAGTTAGAAGAATATCTGCATGAGACTCAGGACTTGTCTCAGACGAAGGCTGCAAGTGCCGTGGGGACAGTGCATATTGTGCTATTTCTGGATGAACATCTAGCTGAACATCTGGTGGCTCCAGTGCACTAAAGCAATTTGAGGTAGAGATTGCAAAGTGGACAGATACTTGAGGACTACAAGGGTCCTCGGGCGTCGTCTCAAGTAAATGGATACAGTCCGAGGAGGGAGGAAGGGACATGAGACTTTGTCCGATGTAGCCTGGGACTGACTCTTATCCAACTCACTTATAATCGAGAGTAGAACTCCTTCTTTAGGAGGAGCTGAGATTCAAGCTGAAGGTGAAGCTGGAGTGGCAAGAACCTTATAGTAAGACTTTAAAGAGGGTGTAATCCTCACTCTTGGTACCAGTGCCGGGGTCAATGTATTTTTCCCTCGAGCTCTCCATCTGGGTTTAAGGCTCTTTATGCCTTCAAAAGGCTTGGTTCTTACTCCTTTTTCCCTTGCCTTCTCCTTCGACCCTCCTCCCCTCTCCTTTCCCAGCGCCACGGACACCTCAAGTGATCTGTGTCTGCTCTGGCAATTTAAACTCGTTAGAGCGGGAGGGTCTTGGGTGGTAATATCAGTTGGAGGTGAGAGTTGAACAGCCCTAGTACGAAGTGTGTACCTACACACTTTCATTAAGGGGTTGGGTTTTGTCTGCTGACCTTCACCCCTCTCCATAGGGTGAAAAGCACCCCCTCCTCCTGGCTCCGCTGCAAACAGGTTTCCTCTGAAGCCGTTTCGATCCACTTCAAGGGCTCCCTCAGGCTTGTAGGAGGTACCCAAACACGAGATATTAACTGCCCTGTCTCCCTCTTGAGTCCCCTTACCTCCGTTTTGCTTCCTCGGGTCAGTTTCAGACTCAGTCCAAAGCTCGGGACTGGCTTCCCGTCCTCCTACCTTAGGAGCTCTTTACCCCATCTTCAGCCACCAGGCAAATTTCTGCAGTTCCATGGCACAGTCTCCAGTGCTGCCTCTGCCTCTCAGAGCCCGGGCCTGGAAACACACCGCTTGACTACGATACCACTCTCTAGCTGCGCCCTCCCACCGCGGGGCTCGGAGAGTAAAGGCCGCTTCCCGGGACTCCGACACCATTGGCCAAAACAAGACAGCAGGACAGCAGATGCAAAAGCGGGGGCTACACACCAAAACAAAAGAGAGAGGCAACTTTGCACCACGGCAAAAATAGAAGAGCGAGGTAATGATTAACAAATGATACAGAATGGGGGTAACACCATAGAAAGTCGAGGGGTCACATCACCTGACCGGGACTGCCGACCCACAGCCGCTTATCTGACGGCCGCAATGTTCCGTAAATCTTGAATATCAACTGAAATGCCCAGCTAAATTAACTGTCATCCTCTAGGACAGTGAGCATTTTTTTTACATTCCTGAGGTTTCTTCGGAGTGGACAGAAGAAAGGAAAGTATTGAACTGAGGTCTGGGTGAAGAGCAGGCACTCGAGACATGGGCAATAAAAATGGAATTGAGTGGTCTGGCTGGAGAAGGTACCTATCCAAGGTCAAAAGAGGAGATGACCATCTGCACAGGGGATCTACATCAGAGAAGACACTGATTACAAAGAGTATGAGGGGTCTAGGTCCGCACAACAAGAAGACAGGAACTAGATTGAAAAGGATGAAAACGTGCTGAAATCACCTTACGTGTATGACATTGAAGATGTTTTATTCATAGTGGAAATTGTATAAACCATCAGTAGAATAAAATCTTAATTTGGGACAGTAAAAAGGAGATTCGAATACCTTAGGGGCATGTACTATTCTACAGGACAATGTATGCATGTTAAAAGATGATGTTTGAAAAGTGCATGATGGCAGTTAGAATCAATGGACAAAGGATCTGACACTATAAACTCCCCTTATCATTGTTTTCCTTTTTCATTTTAGTACTGTCTTTGCAAGTCTTTATTGGAGATAAGGGGTGAAAAGGTCCCGATCCCTTACTAGCCTTATATTGAGCAATAATTTTCTTCTTTTGTTCTTGCCCCGAACAGGGGGAAAACCCATAACACCCTAATGTAAGTAAAGTTCAAACAGGATTGTTAGGGCAAGGTTCATTTTCTGTACTCTTTGCGGAAAAAATTCCATTTACACACTGAATCGTTTTGTATGTTATTGAGTGAATGGAACAGCCAACACGTGTTTCACCCCTTTACACGGCCATCCGACCTGGGGCTTCTTCAGGGCTGTATATACATTCAATGATAACATTGGAAAGGGACGGGGTGGTGGGTATCCCTGTGACTGAAAGGGAAGAGAATAGCCACCGGATTATTGAGAGGTGAGAAGAGAATGACAGGGGAAAAGCGAATTTATTAGTTTAGGATGGAAAATTGGTGGGGATGAGGTGAGACATTGGGGAAAGGGTTGGAAAGGAGCACAACAGAGGAATATTAGGAACAATTTTGTGAGGAGGTTTGATGTAAAAATAGCAAGAGTAATCAAAAATAAAGGGAGAAGACATAGAGGGTCAGGAAGGAATGGGTGTGATAAATACATTTGGAAACAAATTCGATTAGAGACCAAAGGAAACATGGAAACAGGGATGAAGAAGAGGGTGTAAAGAATGGTAGAGAATGAGAGGTTGAAGAACAGAGATAGTAGAAAAGGTGTCAGGAAGCATGTAAGGGAGATAGCGTACGGTTACGTCATAGTACAATTGAGGCAACGTTGAAAACGATGTACATTCAATAATTGTTAAAAGAATTTAGAGGCACAAAGGTAGAAGAAAAACAGTTATTGGTGATAGCAGCAGTCATAGCACGAGGAATAGTCAGCAAATATAAAACATATCACAATATATCACAATGGCACGTACATAAGAGTTGCCGACATATTTTGAGATTACAAAAAGGGGGTTCCCCGATTTGAGGGTTATGAGTAGTATAGATATGCATTGTGGACACCCAATATGGTAATAGGAGTGAGAACAGATTGAAGTGTTAAATGTCAATGTTACGGCTTCAGGAGACACACCTGAAAAGTACAACCTGCCAGTTTATGGGGCGAGGGTGCGGGTGGTAGGATGGGGTTGCAATGTTACCTAAAAAATCTATAGCTTCCACGCCTTGGAAGTATGATTGGATGCAAATGGGAGACAGACAGTAGGACTGGGTGATTGGTGTGCGGGAGGAGAAACCATGTTATTAGTGAACGTGTACTTTCCACCTGGTCTGAAAAATGACAGGCTGCAAGTCCATACCCGATTACATTCACAAAAATGGGGGCCAACTTTCATATGAGTCTACACCTGCATCTAAACAGACTAAGCAGCAAACACATACTAAGCACTTTAACTGGGAGACTCAGGCAATGCAGCAATGGAACATTTAGAGGTCGTTACAACCAGGAGACAAATGCTTCTCTTAATCAGGAGCACACACTCTCACTCATGTATAGATTATGAGGCGCGATTCACAAAGCGACTTACGACTCATAAAGTTACGAGTGCAGAATCCCTGCACTCAGGGCAGAATCTCTGCACTTCATTGCTCAGATTCCACACTCAGTGCAGAGATTTTGCCCCACTTGTACCCTTACGAGTCGTATACCTTCGTGAATCAGGCCCTTTGTCTTTATGCAACTGGAGAAACAGCCTTTACAATGTGGGCTCAGCCACGTATGCCGTTTCCCCGCAAGCATAGCCATGCTTGACTGAACCAGGCATCTGCCTTAACCACGCTCAGCCACGTATGTTGTTTCCCTGCAAGCATAACCACGCTTTACTGAACCATGCATCATAGCGGTCTAGTGTTCAGATGGGCAGGGAAAAGAAGAGGAAGCGTCAGAACAGGGAGCTCCGGATGCAGACAGGTAAGTGGGGCTGGGGCCAGGTTTGGGGTGTAGATTTTAAGGATGTGTTGGTTTGAGGGCTCAGGGCAGCGGGGAGTTTGGGTAGTTTTTGGAATGGGGCAGGGTTTTAGGGATCAGGACTGGGGGAGAGGGTAGTTTTAAGGGCTAGGGCGGAGTTGGGGGGAGCTTTTAGGGGTGGGGTCAGTTTTAGGGCTCATGGTGGGGGAGGGGGTCGGATAATTTTAACGGCCAGGGCTGGGTTTGGGTGGAGTTTTTAGGGGCGGGCAGGTTTGGGGGTCTGGGCAAGGGGGTAGGGGTAGTCTATTTAATGGGGACAGGGTTTTAAGCCTCAGGGTAGTGGAAGGGGTAGGGTTAGTTTTAAGGACAGTGTGAGAGTAAGTTTTAGGGATCAGCGTAGTGGACCTGGAGTTGGGGTCGTTTTTGGTAGCGTGCTGAGTTTTAGGCCTCAGGGCGAGGGGAGGGGAAGGGGTAGTTTTCAGGGCAATATAGTATAGGCCTCAGGGCGGGGGGTGTGAGGTGGGAGAATAGGATTTTAGGGCTTAGGGCTGGCAGGGGGGTGGGGTAGTGTTAATCTTTACCATATCCCTTTACCAATCATGCCTGTACCACAAAATTGCATAGTAAAGGCATGCATGGTAAAGGAATGCGTGGTTTAGATGCATTTGTTGTTAGGAGGGTTTTGTAGAGGCACACGTGGTTCAGTCATGCATGCCTCTGTCATACAACCATGCCCCAGACGACCCCTTAGGTTTATCAAGGCCAGAATACCTCATGAGAGGAAAATCTGATCACTTCTTGCTTCTTGTCACATTACTGCACAGAAAAAACGCGAAATAGGGGAAAAGCGAATTGCAGCATGGCGTTCAACTACAAAGAGGGGGCCAAACAATTAGAAGGAACAACAAAGACATAATTCTCAGAAAACACTGGCACAGTACAAAGTGTAGAAACATTATGGGGGCATATAAGGCTACAATAAGAGGGCAAATCGTATCAGGGAAATAGGAAGTAAGAGAGAAAAGGATCAGCAGATTACTCACATGGAACTGTAACTCCTAAAATTAGAAAACACATATATTCTGCACCTCACTGAAGGGAAGATGAAGAACATATTGACAAAAATGGAGGAATACCAAACATTGGCATTCAATGAGGTAAAACCTCCTATCTGAGCAAGCAAAAGGCTATATAAACAGGTGACAAAGCAGGGAAACTTTCAACTTGGTTGAATGGTTGGGAAGAGGACCAAAGACATGTCAGGAAAATGTTGACTCCAGATTCCTGATGAGAGATTAGGAAATTGCAGAGGCCTTCACAGATTACTTACAACACGTCTATAGGTCTCAGTTGACAGGGCACCATGTAGACCTGTTGCCCTTCATTAGGGATTGCCCCACCAAACATGGTTCTTTTTGGAGATGCACGCTCACGTGACTCTGACGTGCATAGCTCACACACGGGTGATGGGCTCAGAGTTTGCCATGTAGTCATGTGCTGTTGTTTTCTACATTGTTGCTTCATTGTTCAACTGCTATGTTGCAATATGATTCTGTCTCTTGTGCCTTTATGCTTTATGCTCTGAACCACCTATGGGACCTGCTTGTTAAAATCGATAAAAATGTTTTGAAAAAATAGGAATCAAAGGCCACAAGGTAACTTCGCTAGTCACGTGTGTGGGTGCAAATAACACATTATTACAACAAGTCACAACCCTGTAAACTGTTACCACATATAGCACTGCCGGCTTGATCTGATCCTTCAACAACCTTGGTCGTTCAGGATCAAGCAACTTCCTTTTGAAAGTAATCAGAACTCTGGCCAAATCAAGAAGGCCTTCAGATAACAGGCTAAATTAGCCATGGAATCATTAGACGGCCCATGATGCGCCACATCTTTACAAACTAAAGAATGGGCGAATAAAGTTTCACATTCATTTCCACTAATGAAGACTTCAGTTTCCCCACTCATACATCTTTAATAGAAGGGTAAAAAACAAGTTTCGTGAACAAAGTTCTCTCCTAAAGCTTCATATCTGCCTACTTGACAGTGTTTTAGACAAGATGTAAAATGAAACATTGACATTGGTAATGTAATGAATCCATGGATCAACCATACTGCAGATGGTGACTCGACTATTGTGAAAGGCATGTGAAATATTCTATATTCAACATTTTATAAATTGCATCTTTTTTTATCATCAGCCTTTGCGGGTATATAGTTTGATTTTAAAATCGACAATGTCCAAATCAGTTAAATATTCGATCTTAGAATATATTTGAGTCGACAATGTAGTCATGCGATTATCTACAACAGTCAATGCTTTGTCCAAATTTGCTCTGTCAATTTGTCTCAAGCGTTCGGCAGCTTCATGCGGTGAAATCTTTCAAAGTTCATTGTACATTGCATATATGAAACGTTTAGAATGTGGTCACCTAGGACAAAACAAAAAATCTTGTAAATCCATGTCATCGGGAAGGAAAGATAAATGTTCCTTAACTGCAGATACGGTGGAATGCTATAACAAACGCTAGCATAACATTCCTATGCTATAGGTGGCTATCACCCTTGAATGCTGTGACTGCATGTACCGGGAAAACACACAAGATGATGGACAGAAAGTTGCACAATAGCAAAACATTCACCCCCAGTCACAGATCTGGGTTTAATCCATCGTTATTTTGCTCACCAAGCCACCCCAGTTCAGACATGGCCATATGCAAATCAGTCTTGACCCTGTGCCTCATGGGAACAGTCCAGCCCGAACTGCCAAATCATGTCTTCCCTGGACCGGAATCAAGCATCGTAGGACCGGTTTCTGGCTATCAGCCGTCTTCAGCCAGGATAGCTTGACTCCAGTGGCTTAGTGAGCCCGGGACCCACGTCTGGGCATACCCTTCCCACAAAGGGTGAACAGCAAAACACACAAGATGATGGATGGAAAGTTGCACAATGGCAAAACATTCACCCCCAGTCACAGATCTGGGTTTAATCCATCGTTATTTTGCTCACCAAGCCACCCCAGGTCAGATATGGCCATATGCAAATCAGTCTTGACCCTGTGCCTCATGGGAACAGTCCAGCCTGAACTGCCAAGCCATGTCTTCCCTAGACCGGAATCAAGCATCCTAAGACCGGTTTCTGGCTATCAGCCGTCTTCAGCCAGGATAGCTTGACTTCAGTGTACCGGGAGTCTGGTCTGCTAGCTTTAAAATCCATTGAGGAGTTCAAAAACATGCATTACAACCATTAGTGTCAACTGGCCACACTATCCACTCATAATGTACCATTCTGGCCTATTTCATGTTGAGCTGTTCTGTAAAATTTTCAAAAAGTTACCAATTGTCAAAATGTGCAATAGAGGGAAAGCTAGGTGTGTTTATTTCTTTAATTTTTACCAAACCTAGGCAAGTATTTTCTGCACTGTTTTGTTCAGAAAGATCATTTGTCTAGGGATGATCAAACAGGCTCTAAATAAATTATCAATGCCCAGGAATTGCCAGTGTTGTGTTCCTAAAATTAATTTCAATTCAATATTTTCTTTTCCATATTCATACCCTTGTACAGCCAACTGGGAAATGTTTCCCCTTCACTGGTGAAGGGGAAAGCCTATAATAATAAGAAACTGAGTCTAAAGGAATGTGACCAGAACAATATGCAAACCTTTACAAATATGTTTATGAACTACCCACTGGTGGTGTCCCGTACTGTTCCCATTATGTGTAATTGAAAACTGCACGAGGAGTAGTAGGTCTGTGTAAATAGTGATGGGCATAGTGATGATACTAAAAAATGTCATCATAATTAGTAGAATTTAAATACAAATCGTCAGTTTCAAACACTGTATAAACTTCTAGTTCAGAAAGCATGCTTTTGACAGTCTATCCGTCGCCTTCATCAGAAATAAAACAAGGAATAATTATTTCATGCAATATGACCTTAAACACATAAGGAATCTGTAAGTCTCTGTAGAACCAATAATCTCGAATGAGACCTTTTGCCAAACAGTTCCATCAGAGGCAGGAAATGCAGAAATGTCCACAAGGGACAGGTCTCTTTGCACTTTATTCAGCACCTCAGCAACCGATTTTGGAGCTGAGCGTTCTGGAAGGTACTGTCCATTCAGAAGCAAGAAGAAAACTGTAACAAATCCAACCCAAATAAATAAGAAAAGCAATGAAATCCAAATAGAGGACCATGGAGCAATCAGATAAGTCTGTTTCAGCCAAAGAAGAAATGCACGTACTCCATGCAGTGAAGTATGCAAGAAATATAAAGAAAAATCATTAATAACGGCAAAAAAAACAGAGGCAGTTTGTGCAAATGCAGGGACCTCACGTGGTAAAGGAGAACTAGTAGCCACCTCCAAAGGTGGTTGATAATAAACAACTTTGTTGTTAGCAGTAGCAATAGAATACTGTAAATTCACATCTGATGTGCATCATGTATTAGCAGTAGTAACAGGAAGTAATAAACATTCAGCATCTAAAGTCCCCATCTGGGGAGAAGCAATATTTATATTTTTTAATGCTAGTAGCAGGATTTCCTGTTCTGTAGATAGAGGAGGCAAAACTATGCAGGAGACCTCATGGCCTACTCTGTAGGACTGGCCACATGGTGTAGCTTGATCAAACCTACTGAAACAAAATGTTTGTTTCTACAACCAGCAAGCAGTGGCAAAATCACAGTTTGGCTAACTTCAATGCCAAGGACTGGCACCGGTGCTTACTATGATGGGCCAAACTCATTTCTGTTGTAATCTTCTCTCAGACTAGATTTCCAACTTTAGGAATCCAGCTAGAAGTTGCTGGTTGTCCTTCACTTAGTCAGGGGCAAAACATTTGGAAATGTAATTTGAGTGTAGATTAGATCAGTTGAGATGAAAAAACATTTGGAGAATAACTGGAAACTGAGCATTGTAAGACAGTTTTGTATTATGTGCAGAGGAATGGTCTGGTTGAAAGTGTGACCAGATTGGTTGGTGAATGTATCAGGTTATTGTTAGTATGGAAGTTAACTGTGGAAGAAATTTTAGAAGAAACATATTGCTAGCTTATTGTTTTCACACATTCTCCATTTTATCATGGAAATCATTCCATTTGAAGTTTTGAAAGGGCACACAGATAACACCTTAGTAGAGCCGCGTTGGCTTAAACACAGTGTTGAATATAGAAAGAGAAACACTTACTTTGACAAGTCTGTTGATGTAAAAGTGAGGGACTAGCAAGACATGATTAGTGATGGTTTGCATTGTATCAAGGAAAGAGAATTTTATGTAGGTGACAAAGTTGTGTTTCAAGATACCACATGGAGTAAGGAAAGAAAGTGTTAAGTATGGTCCAGAGGAAATTGTTGTGTATATTTAACTTAGCTGTACATTTGTATGGAGGTAAGAGGTTGATTAAGGAACAAGGGCTAAGGTTTTTCCTCAGGATCAACTGAGCATTTGTTGTTATTCAGCTTGACAGAGAGTGTCACCCTCGACTGATGGGGATAGGAGTGGAATTGAGATTCTTCCCCAAGATGTTCCCATGTTTTTCACATTGTGATATTATTATAATTTCTCTGGTCTGTGGAATTTTATGTACATTTTAATATTGTTGTTATAGACCTATTTGTTACATAGCATTAGGGTTGCAAACTTTCTATTATGGCATCAAAAGAACCTTTGGACGTGTGTTGACACTTTGCATACCCAAACACTTGTTAAAAAGCAAGGGTGATTATGAGTCACAGAGCTAATTTTTGGGGTTTTATTCTATAAACCTGAACGCTATATCAGGCTTGTTTAAAAAGTGTATCTCTGGTCAATATTGAGCTTATCAAATCTGATTATTGTGTCATACGGTATTTGAGTTCCAACCCCTTTGCCCTCTCCTGGATTACAGCTCCGATTTTTATCATGGTGGATGGTCCATCCTCTGCCAAGGCAACGAAGTAAATCAAATTGTCGCCCTGACAGAGATGCTACCTGTCAAAATTTTAAATGTACGTTAGCTGGTGAAAACTTCAGGAATTGACAGGACCCGCTGTCAATGCTTTTCCTGCCAATGCACTCAATGCAATCAAACATGACGAAGCCATCCAGCAAAGTTAGATTTTTTTTATCTTCAAAACGAAATTGCCTAAGCTCGATTAACTTTTTGAAATTAAGAATAACAATGCCCCCTGGCCATTCAAGTTTCCTCCGATGACGAGGGGGCCATTGAGCACTTTCTAATTGTCCTTTACTGCAAGGTTTATCCTGGTGGTGACAAGCATATAAAAAAAGCTACATGTCCACCCATCTAAATTAGACGGGCAGACATGTAGTCAAATCTTAGACAGCCTTTACTTAGGCGAGTTGTCAGAGAAGTTTGACCACAGCGAAGGCTGGTGGACAGATCATAATGTTGGCAGAAGGAACTATATTACCGTTGGCACTGAGTTCCCTCTCTGTAAGCCTTTAAAACGGAACCTAAAGCTTGACTGCCTGCTATTGGCACCATTGATGAGACAGAAAATCAATACCTCTCTCATGGAAATTATATGAATTGGTCTTTATACCCTAAACACCAATAGTAAACTACAGTAACGACCACAGATACAGCCCAGATAGCACCTACTGGCTTATAAGGTGTCACAATCTACTTCTGCCTTTTTCCTATTATCTGAAAATATAAGTAGAGGGTTAATATAATACAGATAGCAGGTGCCATAAAAGCACCATGATGGGGTTCGTAACAAGGTGTGTGGAAATGTGCTTTTTAATGAGCACACCGGTGCAGGGGTCACCCTTCTCTGTCCACGGGTCCTTAGATCAACCAAATAGAGATTGGCACTGAAGCTGGAATTCAAATAACAAGTTTATTAATCACTCATGAGTGGGACTACGTCCATACAACACCCTCAAGTGTTCCAGGAGGTAGTGCGTTGAATACACAGACCATGGTGCTTATATACTGAATTTGTTGCAGAGTAAGCATGTAGTTACAAATAGAAGGTACAGGCCTACACAGGAATAGTTACCGACAAACATGGGCAGATGGGAGATCACTTAGTCAGCAAAGTGGGAGGGGGAACAGAACTGCTTACAGCAGCCACAAATAGTCGACAGTTACATATTTAACCAGGTGCATTTCAGCAGCTACATGTCTTTGCTCAGCACATTCATCGCTTTGGCCCAGTACAGAAGGAGTTAACTAACGCTGATGACTCAAGCAGAATAGAAGGGCAAGCAACAGTGAAGACAGAAGAATTACATAGCTAACAAAATGGATGCCACAAACAAGATGGATTCAGCTTTATGCTAACAGAAAGTGTTTTCGATTTCCACAGGTGGGCAGTTGACTGGGGCGGGCAGGCACCACCACCAGTTTTAACAGCTAATATTTAATTCACCTAAATATGCTGGAAATAAACACTGATTTATAAATCTGGACAGATCAGTGCTCTTGGACAATCACCTTTTGAAGTTAATACTCTGCCCTCATTTTTGTCAGGATTGAGAGTATCTAGAATTAATCTAAATGTTATTAGTACATATATGGTTTTAAAAAAGTGTACAGCATATTACTTTGGTAGAAGGTGGGTAGAAAGTGCCCACTCTCATTGTCTATACCCCAAAATGTAATATGGCAGCAAACTAATAGCCTTTGAAACAAGCAGCACTGCTCTCCAATCTCTGGTACCCATGTTTACCAAAGCATTAGAACTAAAGCAAATTATACTCTCCCTGCGCCTCTGTCCCCTGCTTTGAGAGGTGGCTTAATGAAGTAAATAAACATTGAGTGCATATTCTTAACATGTGCCCTGGCATTGATTTAATTCATACATTCACAGCTGTTTAAATGCTGATCTCCACATTCCATGCCATTTGCAGTGTGGTGCTGCATGATAATTGTTGCTCCCTTACGCCTTGATTTGCATTAAAGGTGCACATGAAAATTTGGCCAACTCTTTTCTTTTCACGAGGAACAATAGTGGTTTGATATATGGCCACTGCTGCTAAGCTCATCTCCCACCGCACCTGGCCTTAGGTTCAGTGTGGCAGGGTTTTAACGTGGGAAATGGCATTAGGATGCGACTGTCCAAACGGTGGTCGGAAACATCCATTCTACATTGGCAGCTTGAGCAGTGAGCGGAAAAGGCCCACAGCACAAGCTGCCATTGTAAAATGGATCTTTTGAAACATCCCTGCACCGTGAGACTGCCACACGGTGCAGGGATGTTGAAGGGGCACCATAGGTGCCCACTAGGCCCCATAGCGGAGGGACAGGGGGAAAGGGGGCCATGCTAAGGACCCCCAAAGTCACTTCCTGACAGCCTTTCTATGTCGGAAAGGTAGACATCAAAAGGCTGTGGGCAAGTGACATTGTAATCCTGATGGTGGAACCGAGACCGGCAATGCTGCCATTCATGGGATTACAATTATGGTCCTCTTCTGAGAGACACTGTGAGCCCGTTGGAAGAGGAGCAAAATCCTCCTGCAGGTTTCCCTCCGACAGCCATCATCATAATATGGCGGTCAGAGGGAAACCCTCGATGTGGGGCAGAAAGCCTCCGACAGTCTGTCAGATGGCTTTCAGCAAGACATCGAAATCGGGCTCAGAGTTGTTATCGACATACTTGGTGGGACGTTGTGCTCCTGATTTTGTGATCTTCATTTTCAGTTGGTGGTGGAAATGACACCTTGTTTGAATTGCAATATCGCACTGTTTGAAGCACAATAACATTGCTATGTAGACATCACAAAAAGCATTGGTTGTGTTAACATTGGTGCTACAGTAAGCTAGGGACGGTGAAATTAGCATACAGAGAAAGGCGTTTCTCACTGGCAATGATAGAAGGTGATGTGACGGAATACCACAGAGAGGATGTCGCACTTGTAAATGGAGAGGTTTGCTTAGTTGATGACTATTAGTGCCTGCATTACAGAGCGTAGATGGACCAGATCACAAGATCCCTGCTGATTCAATCCTGCCTGCAACAGCATGTTCCAGTATGCACAAAAATGGTGAACAGTTATTCAGAGAGAAAGAGATGGCTAAGCTAATATCACTTGGCATGCACACCAGCAGAGGAACTGGAAAATAATTTAGGGCACACTTCTGTTATCAAGTAGTAAGGAAGCATTTTCATGATGCAGAGTATGAGGCCATGGGGGAATATAATGTTGGGCAACTAGGGAGGAGCAGGTCGACAATGTAGATGGGAACGTTGGATTTCACATTATTTCCGGACACAGGTGGAGGTTACAGGTATGAGTGGGGTTGTGCCAGCAGCAGCTGCACCTCTTTTTGTAACTATTGTAGGATAACCAGCTTGAGTAGTTTAAAAACAGCTTCTTCAGCATCACATGAGATATCAATAGACATGCTGATATTTCACAACATGCATCTGATAAAAGCTGGCCGATAAGGGCAGAAATGCAGCAGAGCAGGGGAGGTAGTTCACTTGGACCAGCCACATTGGTCTGGCTTTCTTTACACACAACTTAGCAAGCAGCCCAAAGCAGTCACATACAGTAAATGGGGCGCTACATAGATGTCCAGACTACACAAAGGCTCAAAGGAAGGATCAACAAACCACAACTATTATGCTGTTATAACCACAGGTGTAGCCTGCCTAGCTCCACCCAGATGAGGCAGTTGCCTGGCCAGCCATCAATGAAAGTGGAACTATGGGTCTTGCTTGGCATATCCTCTTGTCCATAAAAATATATCATATGGAGACTGAGCATAAACGTTTGGGCTAGTCTCAGGTTAATCGGAAGGAAGAGAAAAGGCAATTGGCTGCAAACCTTTGTGATGTTGGGAGTCTTGGTAATGGAATCATGAAGATGTGCCTGACCACATTCATAGTTGTGTGGTGTCTTGGAAGATGCAAGATAACTCTTGACAGTCTTCTCTGTCTGGGCAAACGTGACAGATACAGGACTTTACCAAGTGGCAGAAGAAAGCCAAAGCTGTGAGTGAGAAGTTCGAAAAAAGGGGGTATTCCTGCGGTTCAGCCTATAAATTCTAACCTGTCTGCACCGTTGTTTGGGGGAAAGAGGGGATATGGTGCCAACCAGAAGGGAAAGTTTGAAGGGAAATGATACAAACCTCAAAAAGGAAAAACCATGGGCACACGGAAAGATTTAGCATGGCACCCTCCAGAATTAATCTACCAGCACTGTGGCGTCTGTTAAATCAGTGCTAAAAGCAACACTGTGTCTTTCTACTGGATATAGAAATTAGTGACCATTTTACAATACCCTATGGTAAGTTGCCCAACACTGTCAACCTCCTCTTGCAAAGTTATGATTTTCACAAAACTAGAATTAGTTTCGTTGGTTTTACAAAAACGAATTATTTCACACTGTCTATAGAATTGTTTACGTTATAATTCTCTGTATTACTCAACAAGTAATATGTAGTTTCTTCGCCGCATTCTGAAGTGAACATAACATCCCGTTTACTCAGAGCCGTTCAATCTCTTTATACATATACTGCACTTTGGCACTGCAAAAAAAACAGATAATGAGTCCTAAGAACAATTTTCTTTTCACATTTTATTTCTTATTTCCAAGAAACATTTTATTTCTTAATAGGGACGCTAAGGGTCCAATAAGTAAACATTGCTAGGATTCACTTCAAAATTCCAGGAATCTCAACCATCAAACCTAGACACTGCAGTTGTTGTGTCTAATGCGGTGCGTGCGGCAAAACATTAACCACACATCCTGTTCCTAACCGTCAAGCAGAAAGGAAACGCTGACTCTGGCCTGCCTGACATGCAAACCCAAACAGAAAAACTCATTTAAAGTTCTGACTTGACTTTCCTGAATGTCTCTCTACTGATAATAAGCATTGGATAAAGTCAAGAAAGCTATCAAACCTTAAAATATTAAACAGGATCTATTTTCTATAAGGACTCCGTACTCTAAGACGCAATGCACTCTCCCCCAAAATGATCAAACAACACGTTTTTATTGTTTTCGAGTAAGCATGACCAACTATGCAGCTGGAGCAGTTTGGCTGCGAGTGCTTCATTCAATGAGTTGTCAGTTGCTCCTGGAGAGTTTTGCTTCTGAGAGTGACTGCGAGTGCTTCACAACTGACAACTCTTTCTTCATATACTAAGCAGAAAGCTTTGGTAGTCACTAAAACTGGTTTGATAAAGTGCTTGATAATGGGTTGGTGATTTCCTCTTCCTTTTTTAATGTGTTTGGTCTTGCATGGTTGGACGTGTCACTGAAAGAGTGGGTGTTGATCTGTGCGTGTGAGAAAGTGGGCAGATGAATGGGAGAGTGACAGGGCACTTGGATGGATATATGGGCGAGAGCTGGATTGATCTATAGCCTCATCTCATCAATGTGAAAGTGTATTCGATCATTAGAAATAATGCCTCATTTAGATGAGCTTATTTTAGCCTGACTAGGCCTCAAAAAGGTTGCACTGACATCACTTTACATTTCCAGAAAGTGCACTTTTATTTTATGTGAACGAGCCATCTTCATGTGCTTGCGCTTCTCTTTGTGATTTTCAATTTTAGAAAATCAGCAACATTGAAGTCTCGTTCATGATTGTGTTTACTGTATCAATACATTGTATTATTGTGGCTTCCTCACGCCACGTCCTGGATGTTTCAACTTTCAAGGCCCTTTTCTTAGACTTGAATAAAAGGGCTCTTCATTCACTGAATGTGTTTTTGTCAAGTCACATAAATGCATTGTCATCTTCGTTTTCTATGCACACCTCATTCATTAATATGCAGCAAAGTAGGTGTTTATTAGATGCATCTTATTTGATGTATTCTGTGTGCTTGAAAAGGGATTGGTTTAAATTAATCTACCTTTATTAATGCCGCCTTATTATGTCATGTCAGTCCATATAGGATAGGTGTCTTTTCTGTCTAAACCCCTATAAAACTATGATGTTCTTTGGATATGTTTTGATTTGAATACTTGTGTTTTGGAGGTTTCATTTAATGGCATAGGGTTTAGTCTTATGAAGACTCAGACTTTCCTGATCCTACTCCTGGGCCCTCTAATTTATTGTATTCAGAGTATTGACGCCAACAGTGATACACCACAAAGAGATACCCTTAGAAGCATGCTTTCTTTTCCTGTAATTCTAACTTTAGGGAACACTAAACACACTGATGCAGCCTCTTTTAGATGTCTACTAAAAATGCCAAAGATTTTTACTGTTGGTTATGGGTGTTAGCTACTTAAGCTCAGTAGAAAGCACCACCTGTTTCAATCTCCTGTTTGCCTTGAGCCATTTACCCCTGCCTCAATTTCCACCACAAACCGTTAGAGCCCCACAATATATTATCTCAACAATGACCGCCACTTGTTAGCGGCTTTGCTCTCAGCTGCTGCTGTTTGTGCTGCACCGTCCACTACCTGAATACACCTACATATTGGCCCTATCTATAGAAAGTAAGGGCAGCTCTAAATCTGCAGTGTTTGTATATGTCCTGCCTGCCTTCCTGCCATCAGCGTTGCCACCATCGTGTTGTGATGCAGGAGACCATAAAATTGACAAAGAACTGTAAAAATGGAAATGTTATGGTTTTTTGTTGGAGCTTTGATATGCACCTTTACTGGTTTTCAAATTATAGTAAATATATCTTTTGTTACTGCTGTTAAATATTTAACAACACTTTTTATATTTTACTTTACTATGACTTCCAATGAAAAGTCCACTTGAATTCCTTTTGCTGCTGTGCACAGCAGTGAGCAGTAATAACGTTGTCAGTATGCTCTGCTTCGTATGAGCCAGGGCACTGGCTATGTACAGCAGCAAGAGGACACTAACCATGTAAGAAACAGTAATGGTTGGCGAACAAAGTAGTATGCCTCCGTGACCGCAACTGCTTCTGACATTCATGATTTCCTTACTTTGCAAGGGGGCGCATGCACACACATACTGAGATGAATTAATGCCACTGCCTTTTGCATGGCATGTGTTCTTACCCCTGCTGTTGGGTTGTCAGGTGTCCTCTCTGTTGTATTTTGGTCTGATCCATGAAACCCAGTCTCCTTAAAATATATGAGGATGCACACACTGACTGTGCTTTTCATACCATCAGCAGGAAGGCACTGGACGCCCTCCATGCTAAAGTGAGCTGCCTGGCAATAACTGCTTTGTTTCGATCTGCCCGTAACACCCTTGCAGCCCATGCTCTTTCTTTGGTACAAAATCAGTGGGATCAGATGAAAGATTAGCCAGGACTGTTGGGATATTGGATACTAAACGAGCGGGGCTCGACCCTGTCCTGTTCATTTAGTGTTCAATTTCCCAGTAGCACCTGTTAGAAAATGAGTCATTAGTTGTGTGGCCTGCACAAGTAATGGGCCTACATTTGTCCTCAACAGGGAACCATACAACCCACTGCAGCAGCTTGACTCATAGGGTAATGTAAAAAAATTCTTATAGGGCGCACTTACACCCAGCGGTTTCTTGGAGCTATAGGCAGTAGAGAGACAGATAGGAATAGGCTAGAGTGGCGGAAGAGGGGACTAGTTATGTGCTTTACAGAACAGATATGTTTTTAGGAGAGACCTAAAACGAGGGTAAAAAGTGGTGAACCTAAACTCTAGGGGGAGTGCATTCCAAAAAGAGGGGACAAGGAATGAGAATCTAAGCCCTCCATGTTTCTTGCGTTTGAAGATGGGGGTTTTAAGTAAAGCAAGATGGGAGGATCGGAGGTTACGGGAGGGGGCATAGTGGTGGAGAAGAGAGGAGATGAAGGCTGGGCCAAGGCCGGCCAGCGCTTTAAAGATGGTGCAGCCCAGTTTAAAGTTACACCGTTCGACCACAGGGAGCCAATGAAGGGTTTTTAACAGTGGACGGACATGCTGGTGCCTGGGCTGTTTAAAGTTCAATCGTGCAGCCTGGTTCTGGACCAGCTGCAATCGATTCAGCTGGTAGGCAGGAATGCCAACATAAAAGAATAGGAGCATCGGCCAACATTTAGTACGTGCCGACATGGTAACACCCAGACCCAAGCAAGATCTATTATCCAAATGGGGTCTTAAACCTGTTGAGGGGCACCACAAGTGTGGTAATTGCGTTTCCTGTGGGTCCTGTCTTGAGGGCTGTGAATTCCAACATAAGGAAGTGAAATGGACCAACAAAGGGTTTTCAAATTGCCGGACCAAAAACGTTGTGTATGCCATTGTTTGTGGGTGCCATAAACTTTATATCGGTAAGACCAACCAGCAAGCTAATGCAAGGATTACACAACATCGATCCCGCATTAAAAATAAAGTTCTCAGTGCACCCATGGTCCAACATTTTGTAGATAAATTACATGCAGAAACTGATTTTTCATGGACAGTATTGTACACAATGCCCACCAAAAAAGGTCTTGTCGACATTGAGGAAACCTTGTTGCGCAAAGAAGCCTATTTGATTATGAGGTTTAATAGTGCCCAAACCGGATTGAACAGTATGTCTGAAGTCTCAAGGCTATAAGCCTGTGATGACATGGTATTGCAGTGCTCCACCCGACAGCAGTAATGCAGGACCCATTCAAAACTACATGTACCATAATTCCATGCATTCAGTGATTGTCTATATCCCCGCCCCAAAGATGGCGCTGGCGTTTCTGAACTGAATCTGACAGTCTAACGATGGAGCCTTGACTGAACCAGTGAGTGCTCTTGATAATAGGCGGTAGCCTAACTTGCATTTGGAATCGGGAAAGACAAGTTTTAAATCTCCCATCCTTGGTTGGCAGGTGACCAGCTGAGGGAAAGGGGATAGCGCAACGCGGCGTGACTCGAACATCGCTGTTTTCCGCTTTACGAAAACACAGCGGCTTGGTCGGGGACCTGCAACGTGAACGTGCAGGTAAATGCTAAATGGATTCTTTCTGTTTAAGCTTTCAGCTTAAAAAGTCTGTTTGTGAGCAGGCGATACAATTGAGCTTCGCTCTTTGTTATTATAGATCGACCAACCGACAGATACCTGAGATCGTAAGGATCTTCCAGAAACTATGTGATTATTCTTAGTGAACTCCAGGTACGCGTTTTAGATTTATCCAGTCCGATCTGAGATGTCATGTAAAATGCTTGTGCACGCCTTGTTTTTAAATGCCGCATGGTACTTAACGTGGCGACTGTGGTTCGCTATTTACAGGTCACACAAGGACCTATAAGAAATCTGAATAATTGGGACAGGAAGAAACACTTGCGACTGCCCAAGGTATGAACTCTGAGTCCTTCTATCTTTTCTAGCGGGTTTCCCGCGTGTGCATAAATTTGAGTCACACTGCTTTTGCACATTCTTAGCTCGATGTTATCTTGCAGATAACAAGGTCCCGCTACATTTACTGGTGTGACAAGATCCCGAAATAGGCTCCCCGGACTGACTATCAGGTACATGAAGGGCTATGAGGGGATGTGGGCAGTCACCCTGCTATTAACAATAATTGGTGACACGGTGCTCTCTCTTTTTCTCTTTTTAAACAAACACCTTGCAGAACTACATTGATTGAGCCCTGATGAGAGTCCGTCCACTTGCTTTACGGATTCGAAACGCGTCGGCAGTATTGAAAGAATATATGAAAGATACAGAATTCATTTCTGAGTCTCACTGATTAATTAATTCATGTTCTTCAATTGTTACCCTGAACGTGTCTCTATCATTTAGTTGAAATATTGATTATGCTTTAATTGAGTGTGGTTTCAATATGTGCAGAGATTTATCGCTTGCTATCACTCAATAAGACAAAAGGTGTATCATATAATTATTTGTTCATATAATTGTTTGTTGGTAATTTGTTTAGTGATTTACATTACTTTGTTGTATTGTTTTATGCTAAGTGTTACATGTTGAGTGTCTTTCTCAGACATTTTGTTTGATCTTATATGTCAAAATTTCTAAGTAAAGGGTATAAATAAAATATACCGAACAAATCTGGAATTTAATTTGGTTTGTTTGCTCTAAATTTTCGAGCACTTGAAAATTGGTGGGGTTGGCATTTGTTTTTCTAATAAGTATATGGTCCAGCCGACCCTACGTCCCGGGACCTATCTCCTTAACTGTTCAAAACATAAAGAGAGTTGGCATAATCTAGCCTGGAAATTACCAGGGCCAGTAAAGCCAGGGTGAGAGCCTCTGTAGTAAGGAATCAAGATATTTTACTGATTTTACGTAAATGAAAAAAACTAGAAGAGACCACCGCATTGATCTGGGGTTTCATCGAGAGATCTTTACAGATAACCACCCCGAGGGTAGCGAAGGAGAGCAGTCCAGGCCTACTCAAAGAAAGTGCTGCGGGCTAGTAAGCACCATTCACAGATACAAAATAATACCACTCAATAAATGATTGCCCAGTCTGTGTTTTTCTTTTAATGCAAAGATTGAACATGACTTGGAGTAAAACACTTAATGCTGGCACCAAAGCGAACGGCTGTCAACCTCGTTATCGGAATAAGCATTTCATCATAGGAATAAATGCAAAAATGATATATAAACATGACCGAGGGCACTTAATACTAGCAATAAAGCATGCAAACTTTGTGGCTGTCAGTCTCATTATTTAAATAAAGCATTCAAGAGGAAATGTCTATGCATGACTGAGCTGTATACGATTGCTAACTGTTTGTATGAATAACATAATTTAACCACAACTCTTAAAGGGCATCCCATGTATAATTGCAACACTATGAAATTATAGACTCTCACCCCTAGAGCAGCATACATCTTTATTAACCAGCTACACTATAAACATACTCTAGAGAACATCCTTTTTGTAATTACACCACTGTGCATTTACCAACTATCACCCTTACAGGATGTTTTCACAACATGATATCTCATATTGAGAAGTGCAGGCCACAAGTACTGCAGCCATAGTCTTTGCCTCCTAGAGGTCGCATCACTCCCAAACTTAGAACAAAAAATCCAGCCTGGAGAATGTTTACACATGTGAGGAAACCCTTGCGGGGTTATCATTGCAGACTCCCACCCAATGTAGGGTGGGAACCCTTGTACTTCTTTTAGGGTGAGGCTGCGCTCCTCCTGCCGCTCTCCTGCACTTTAGTAATCATTTGGTTGTGACCCGATCCTCCTGGGGTCACCACAAGCCCAAAACTATTGATTTTTGTAAAGGAATGCAGCCAGGCCCTGCAGGGCATTATGGGGCACTCATGTTTGCTCCATGAATTTTAGAGCAGAGGCTCTCCAACTGCACTGGGGAGAGCTGTGTCAGTTTCATTTTTACTTTTTTCTTTCATGCGGCCTCGCACCGCAGTTTTATTTTTGTCGGAGTGCCCGGTGCTATCTGGGCAGCCCGCATGCATCTTCCCGTGTTGTATGGCAGCTCAGGGAGCCCAACCCCGAACGCCATCGCTGGCTCTATGCGAGGCCAGAACTCTCCTGTGCTGCTGTGGGAGCCAGCAACATCAATTTGGTTGCGTACTCGCTGCCCTACCTTCCCGCCTTCGTGGGGGAGGGTGACAATGATCCCTCATCTCCTTCTCCTTTCTGGGGCCCAGGGATGGGGTCCTGGTTCCCGCTGCTTGCAAGAGGAGAGTGACAGCGCACCCGCACGCTTCAACTTTGGGGCCTGGGGATGGGGTCCTGGGCCCCCTTTTGCTTCAGCGTAGCGAAGAGCAAAGGCACCTCTCGCATCTCCACATAATGGGTCGCAGGGATGGGGTCCTGGTTCCCTTGCTGATTATGCAGGGGAGCGTGATGTCACTCCCTCTGCAGTTTCATCCTCTTGTGACCAGGCCCTGGCCCACCCTAAGGGCAAGGCGGAATATGGCTGTGGAGCCCCACCTGCTTTGTCGCCAGCTCTGAAAAAGTCAAATGTTGCCCACCTTCAAACAGCCATAACTCAGGCCATGTTGATCCGATTTGGGTCTTCTTTGTCTTTTTTTGTTCCTAGGGATAAGCCAGAAGGCATTTAGGAGTCCCAAAGTTAGGAGTCCTAACTTTACTACTACTAAACTGAGAAAATCCTAACTTTAAGACTTTCGGTATTCACAGAAGGCTTCGGACTCCTAAATGCCTTCTGTGAATACCGAAAGTATTAAAGTTAGGATTTTTCTCAGTTTAGGGGTCGTAAAGTTAGGACTTCTAACTTTAGGACTCCTAAATGCCTTCTGTGAATACGGAAATGAGAAAGTGCCTTCTGTGAATACCAAAATGAGTAAGTGCCTTCTGTGAATACCAAAATGAGTAAGTGCCTTCTGTGAATACCAAAATGGTAGTAAGTTTAGGATTTTGTGTTAAGTTAGTTCTGTGAATCGGGCCCCCAGTGTAGCAGAAAAGCACATCCAACAGACATCACCCCCTAGCGCAGGACCTTTTAAGTGGGGGCGGGAGGTTCCAGCAGGGATGCATCTCTGGCCTACTGTGATGTGCCTCATCACCTCTCTGTTCCTGTCCCAACCTCCCAGCACAGCCTTCTGGTATACTACAAAATGGCATCACCCACGTGCCACTTGCCACATATGCTCTGGAGGTTTCAGCTCCGGCCCTCGCTGACATCACTGCCGGAGCATGCCAAAATGTAAAAGGAGCCATCCTGCTGGTTTGGCTCCAGGAGTCTGGGCTCTCTCCTGTTGTTCAGTGGGATTAGGCAAGCCATCTTCCTAGACAAAGATGACAGCTGGCTGATTGATGCGGAGTAGTCCCACCCACCTCTTCCTCTTAAGGAGCTGACCCACGCAAGGTTAATTGCTTCCTTTGTGGGGAGAGCCCTTTGCTCCTGCAGCTGGAGGGAAAACTAACTAACCCAGCTCAGCAGGGTGAAAACAGGCCTGGGCTCTGATCCTGAGCTGAGTCAGAGAAACATGACATTCCTGGAGTACCCATAAGCTATACAGTTAAGACTTTGGACTTTACAGGATTGTTCTTTTCAGACAGGTTACACTGTACATTAGTATGACTCTGGTGTCTGTAGACCAAAGTGGAGAGGATCTGCACAATAAGACAGTGGTGTATAATGGAGGGTCACTCCAGGACAGACAGTAAAGCACACTGACTTTCCCTATCTGTGTACATCAACATTATAAGGCCTAAACCAGGTCAATAGCCAACCCTGCAGAATCCCTTCTGTTCCAGGCTACCTGCGCGCAGTTCCTGGGCCACGCATAACAGGAGTCTCCCACGTGTAGCCTTCACTCTTTTCCACAAGCCTGCCCACATGTGTTCATGTGTAACCAGCCAAATGCCTCTTACCCTTGCTGTGTCGCAGCAGCCTGCCCTTAACAGGGCTCGAAATATCCACACGCAACTGCGAGACGGATTTATTCAGGACCAGCTATTTTTAGAGCCTACTCGCCTGTTCTGGCGAGCTGCCAACAGGTGTTCTGCTTGCTCACAAAGTGAATGAGCAATAAAGATGCCTTTAAATTTTGTTATCTAGTCACATTTCTCCGATTTCAGAGGCAGAGGTCAAAAGTCAGGTTTTTTTTCATTTACTTTTCTTTCTGTGACTGAAGTTAGAGGATTTTGTAGAGTAAATTGTGTTACAATCGGGATGAGACCAGTTCACGAGTCAAGCACATTACAGTTAGGTCAAGTTGTGAATTCAAGTTACTAGACCTGCAGGTCTAGTATAATGTTTATGATTTTTCGAGCCCTGCTTTAAAGACATACTCTGGCGGTAAACGCGCAGTCCATTTTACTATGAGTTTACAATGGGTGAGTCACAGGTTATGAGGCTCTACCACAGTAAAAGGTCAAAAACCAGATGATCAAAAAGTCCAACATCTGGGCAGATTAGATGGACTGACCACCTTCTCACAGCACCTGACTGAGTATCTCTTCATGGTTTTGAGAAAAAGAACCAAGCTTGCAAGGAAACCTCCAGCACAGGCCACGAGTCATGGAAGCCGCAGGCCACTCAGTGTGAGGGTGCAGACCCTTCAGCTGCTATTCCTTCCTGATCAGGATCTTCGTGGAATGTATGACTCCTTGAAAAAAGCTGCTGGCTGCTTAAAACTAATTTGCCTTAATTTGCTGCCTATTAGATACCTTTGTATATTTTGTTAGTTGCCTGATGTCCTAACTGCACAAGATAGTGGCCACGCAAACACAGACAGACCTTTCCACATACACTCGCACCCCACCCACACACTTCCAACTCTCACCCACACATATCTTTCCTCCCTCCATGCTCGTGGCCTGCCCCACACTTAATGCTCGTGGTGGATCCTCCTGTTGACTACATCGGCATTCACATTAGTTGCTGCCATTCGCCTAGGGGGGAGGAGATGTGGTTGCCAATGGTGATCACTGCAAGACTGTGTTATCTGGCTCAGCTGGCCCCATCACCTCCTCTACCGCAATCTGATGTCGGCCACTGCATAGTTATCAGGATGCTGCATGTAAGTACAATTATAATTCATATTTCTCTTTAATAGGATTGCCATTGCCTATTTGTTTGAGACTTTGTGAGCGTATAATAAACGTTTAGGACTTTAACCTGCCTTATATGAAAAAGTGGCAAAGAAAAGAATATGCAACATCTATTTGTCGGTATGGTGATAACACCAAAGTTTTAGAAAGTTATTTTAACAGGCTTTAAAAATTACATTGATTGCAGTATAAGCAATACCTGTAATGTTATGTGTTGTCAATGTAAAAATTATGCAGAGCATTCCAAGAACTGTACTTTAGGAATAACAGTCAAGCAGACTTTTTTTAATCATAAGTCACATGTAGTAAGGAAAACGTGTTTTCTATTTCAGTTGGAAGAAACACCTTGGAAACATGACAATAAAGATCACAATTAAAGTCTGAGACTTAAAGTGCGGGGAATTTGAAAGAGACAGCTGGATCAACTGGTGTGCCAAGGAGTTGGTTATAATTCCTGAAGTGATTTTGTGAAAAGAAAAATCTGTATTATTATAAAGACGAATGTCATAAAGCTAGAATATAATGTATAGAAAAGATATAAGGGCTCTTGGGAACCATCAATCCTTTGACCGTTACTCTCACTTTCCACATTATCAAGTGTGTTAGAGAACCGATCTACACAAGAGCGCTCTGTCATACTAGTGACCCAAAAAGAGACAAGAATACCAGCAAAGGAAAGGGGATGGAAAAGGACCAGGATAGAAGCAAAACATAGTTGTGAGGCATATATAAAATATATATGCCTCACAAACGTGGTTCTGATGATGACCAGGGAGTGGGTGAGGGTCATTCTATACAGGCTGAAAGACAAGACTATTGTTTCAAAAATATCAAGTTGCATGACTATCATGTACAAAATGAAATCATCACCAAATATTGAGTCATAGGATATAGAAGGTAAGAATTATTATTTTAAAAAACATTGTTGTATATAATATTGTTTACTTTAATACAGTTGCATTAAATATACTTTTTAAGGAATTTAATATATATTATTTATATTGATTTTGGGTGTCAGTATTATTAATGTATTTTGTTTTATTTTTTAGTATAGTTAATCATTTTTAGTGTCTAATTATTTTTTTCACATTTAATTAGTAGTTTATGATTTAATATTTAGGCCCTCATTACGATGTCGGTCGGAGTTGCTTTCGACTTACACCGTTGCAGATTGGGGCACAACTGACCTCAGGGACACCGAAAGCTTTTTTTAAATTTTGTTAATTTTATTCTTGATTTTATTTTATTGAATTGATTGTAATGTGAATGATGCATATGATATGTGCTAACTCATAGATTAGCCAATAATTTGTATAGAATAGAAATTCAGGTCGAATTTGAGTAATTGAATACTTTTTGCTTTTATACTGTTTTTAACTTGTGTATTGAAATCTGATTCTGATTTTCTAAAAAATAAAATTAAGTGAAATGAGGAATTTGTAGAAATGTCAGTATTTTATACTCTCTTATCATGACGTGTTTATAACAATTGAGTTGTGTTGCTATTTGCCAAATGGTGTAGATAAAACGGAAGAACACAGAAAGGAAATTTCTTTTGTCAGACAACTGACCTCAGGTCAGCCATTGCGACTGCATTATTTGGATGTGACCGCACATGGTGCGGTCGGAAACATCGACACTCCCCACACGTAACTAACAAACTCCTGAGGCGGAAAGCCGGGAGCGCTGCTTATTTTAATTGCTTTTTAAAATTGTATTGTACTGCTGTGTTTGCTCACTCACCGGCATCTTGCCACGATCTTTGCCTGCCTTCAGAGGTCCCAGACAGCCGATTTGGGCGCTGCCTTGGGGAATCCTCCCTCGCTGCCGCCATCTACCGCGAGCGAGTAAGCTACGCCCACCTTACCGGCCACGCCCCCCTCCATCTGTTATAAGGGCGTGCTGATTCCTAGCGCGTCCTCCTAACAAACTCCTGAGGCGGAAAGCCGGGAGCGCTGCTTATTTTAATTGCTTTTTAAAATTGTATTGTACTGCTGTGTTTGCTCACTTACCGGCATCTTGCCACGATCTTTGCCTGCCTTCAGAGGTCCCAGACAGCCGATTTGGGCGCTGCCTTGGGGAATCCTCCCTCGCTGCCGCCATCTACCGCGAGCGAGTAAGCTACGCCCACCTTACCGGCCACGCCCCCCTCCATCTGTTATAAGGGCGTGCTGATTCCTAGCGCGTCCTCCTAACAAACTCCTGAGGCGGAAAGCCGGGAGCGCTGCTTATTTTAATTGCTTTTTAAAATTGTATTGTACTGCTGTGTTTGCTCACTTACCGGCATCTTGCCACGATCTTTGCCTGCCTTCAGAGGTCCCAGACAGCCAATTTGGGCGCTGCCTTGGGGAATCCTCCCTCGCTGCCGCCATCTACCGCGAGCGAGTAAGCTACGCCCACCTTACCGGCCACGCCCCCCTCCATCTGTTATAAGGGCGTGCTGATTCCTAGCGCGTCCTCCTAACAAACTCCTGAGGCGGAAAGCCGGGAGCGCTGCTTATTTTAATTGCTTTTTAAAATTGTATTGTACTGCTGTGTTTGCTCACTTACCGGCATCTTGCCACGATCTTTGCCTGCCTTCAGAGGTCCCAGACAGCCGATTTGGGCGCTGCTTTGGGGAATCCTCCCTCGCTGCCGCCATCTACCGCGAGCGAGTAAGCTACGCCCACCTTACCGGCCACGCCCCCCTCCATTCCCTCTCTCCCTTTGATTCCCTCATAAAAGGATGTGTATGGGCCGGAGGCGCAGCGGACGGGCGCAGCGGGTGCGACGATTGCGCGCCGAAGGCGCGCCTAAGGCAAGCCCGTCTGCGCCCGTCTGCGACTGTCCGGGGCTAGGGGCACGTCACTCTGCCTCACTCACCATCTATGCCCCCGACCATCTACGCAGCCTCCAGGGATCATGGTCCCTACCATCCTCCACCTGCTCTCGCATTTCGTCCCTCGGTCTGTCTCCCGTTGTTCCTCTTGACATCCCCCCTCCTCTAGTTGTCCCCCCCCACTCTCCTAGTGACAAGGCTCTCCCTGCAACCTCCAAAACTCTTGCGGCATTCTACCTTAACACCCGGTCTGCTGTAGCCCATGCACACGAACTCTCGGTACTGCTCGACCTTCATGCCCCAGATCTTCTTTTTCTAACGGAAACTTGGTTCTGCGATGACTCCCTCCCTGCCCTACTGGCCACCTTACCAGCTCCATACTACGCCCTCCGAGCAGATCACCTTACTGGCAGAGCCGGGGGCGGCGTGGCGGTCATCGCACGTACCGACCTTCCTTTCCAAACCCTGTCCCTGCCAGACATTGCGAATACCGAGTATCTGGCTATTCGCACTACATCCATTACGCCCCCTCTTACCTGCATTCTTACCTACCGTCCTCCTCGATCCCCTTTATTGTTTCTCCCTGATTTTCTGGAAGTCCTTGCCACAATCACCGTTAACAACTCCTCTATTCTACTTCTTGGCGACTTCAACTTCTGGCCCTCTGATCCAGCGGAATGCTCATCTTCAAAAGAATTTTCAGAAACTCTCCAATCCCTTAACTTTACATCTCATATTCATTCCCCTACCCATATCAAAGGTCATACATTAGACCAGATCTGGTCCCTGAACTGTCCTGTGGAGTCCCTCTCTATCTCGCCTTGCACATGGTCTGACCATTACCTGATCTCATTTGCCCTCCCCATTCACCCGCCGACCAAGCCCCCTCGCCCCAAAAACATCTGGGTTCGTGCCTGGGGACGAGTTGATCCGGAAAACTTATCGTCCCTACTCACCACTTCCCTCCCTCCCCTGCAAGGCCTATCCACCTTCTCCCAGGTCAAGGCCATCGAACAGTGGCTCTCCTCAGGCTGCGATTTTGTTGCCCCTCTAAAACAAATGACCTCTAAGCGAGAGAAGGATGCCAACCGGTGGTTCAACGAAGAGCTTAAGGCCACCAAACTAGCGGTACGCCGCGTGGAGCGGGCTTGGAGGAGAAATTATTGCCCCTCTCTACGATTAGAGTTCATTAACATCTTAACCCAATACAAAAAAGACATCTTGGGGGCTAAAACCACCTATTTCTCCTCCAAAATCCTCGCAGCAGAAAACCAGTCGAAGGAAATCTTTTCGATCGTGCACAACTTGGCGTTTTCGGACAGAACAACTCTAAAGCCCGCCCCTTCCAAAGAACTCTGTCACTCCCTCAATAACTATTTCATTCAGAAAATAGCTACTATTAAAGCCAACATCTCTCCCCCTTCCCCCACTTTTGTTGACCCCCAGTGTCCCCCTCCTAAGGGAGAACTCACCACCCTTCCTCCTCTAACTAAGGAAATCCTGACATCCATAATACCCCTTGTCAAATCCGGCTCCCCACTAGACCCCTGCCCTGCCCATATTCTCCGCCACATCTTTATCACTTGCCCAGACCCTCCCCTTCACCTCCTCAATAGCTCCCTTTCTCAAGGCGTGGTACCGAACCCACTAAAATCTGCGGTTATTGTACCCATCCTGAAAAAGCCGGGCGCGGACCCCTCAATTCCTGCCAATTTCCGCCCCATCTCCCTCCTGCCATTCTTGGCAAAGGTGCTCGAGCGCCATGTCACCTGCGCTCTGAGCTCTTTTGTGGAGAAGCACGGAGCTCTTGCCCCCCGCCAGGCCGGGTTCCGCCCCGCACACTCTACGGAGTCCGTAGTACTCTCGGTCCTGGACAACCTCAGGGAGGGTATGGATACCAACCAGCCCCAGGCCTTGGTGCTCCTCGATCTCTCAGCCGCTTTTGACACGGTGGACCATACCATCTTGCTTTCCCGTGTCAAGGCGGCGGGGATCGGGGGCACCGCTTTGGTCTGGCTATCCTCCTTCCTGAGCGACCGCACCCAGGCTGTCCGCCTGGGCGACTTTACTGCGGACGTTCGGAAAGTTCAGTGCGGGGTCCCCCAAGGCTCCTCCCTTTCCCCTCTTTTGTTTAATCTTTATATTGCCCCTCTTATCTTTTCTCTGCAACAAATGGAGGTCGCCGTATTCAATTATGCGGATGACCTCCAGCTTGTCTTTAATTTGTCTTCTTCCCTCTCTTCTGTTCTAAATTTCCAATCCATTATGCTCCATATCCGGGACTGGATGAACCACAACCACTTGAAGCTCAACCCAGATAAGACCGAGCTGGTGTTGACGGGTGGTTCATCCAGCCCCTGGTCTTCTTTATTCTGGCCCCCCTCTCTTGGCCCTTCACCTATCCCCTCTACCTCAGTCAAAACACTAGGCATAAAACTCAATTCTCAACTCACTCTTCACTCTCAGGTTAGCTCTGTGGTTTCTTCTTCTTTCCTATCACTGCGCACTATACGCAGGGTGTCCCATTTCTTTTCCTTCACTGCCCTCAAACTGATTATCTTGGCCATGGTGGTTTCCCGCCTGGATTACGGCAACGCCCTATATGCAGGTATTCCTGCATATACCCTACGGCGTTTGCAACAGATTCAAAACCAGGCGGCCCGCCTGGTCTTTAAACTCCCGAAATTTCACCACACTACTCCCCTCCTGAAATCTTTGCATTGGCTTCCTGTTCGTGCCCGGGTCCAGTTTAAGCTTGCCTCCATCACCTTTCAGGCTCGACTGGGCTCGGCACCGGCCTTCATCTCTTCTGAGATTACTCCTTACGTTCCCACCAGGGAACTACGCTCATCCACTCAGTCCCTTCTCACTATCTCACGTTACCGGAGAAAGAAATGGGGAGGCTCGAAATTTGCGACCCTTGCCCCGCTCCTCTGGAACTCTCTTCCTCTTGAGCTCCGAACCCTCACCCTGTACTCGCAATTTCGGAAACACCTCAAGGCTCATCTGTTCGTGAAGTCTTTTAACTAATCCTCTTGTAGCTTGCTGTTGTTTTCCTACTCCGGTCCTTTGTTAGTTGTAGCGCCAAGAAACCGCTGGTGTATGTGCGCTTTAAAAATAATTTAAATTCAAATTCAAATTCAAACTAACACTGGCCCCCGTGAACGCGCCACATTTTAATTACAATTTGGACCCCTTTTCGGTTTGCCATTACCTCTCCCCCACCTGGTAGGCCTCTAGAAGACTTTTTTAGTCATTCCCCCCCTTCTCTCCCCAGCATCACCCCACCCCCCTGTTTATACAATTGTTCCGTTACTGAAACTAGGGTACTATCACTGTTGATAAGACTCTTCTAAAATTTGCATATATGATATTGGTAATTGCACTTCATCTGGCACTCAGTACCTTCCCACTAGCTGCAGTGATGCATGATCCATCACGCATAGACAGCAAGATATACCCAGGAAGCGCGTCACACCGAGTAACACAAACAGACCTACATCTCAATCAGCTGTTATGTCCTTCTTAATGCTGTTCCCAACTACGGATGATACCACAGGCGCACAAAGACAGGGGACAAGCCGTATGAGACCTCAATAGGCTAACCACGGCACCTACACGACACGCGAATAATCTCCCGAAATTGATGAGCAAACCACTGTTGAATGAAGCAATTACAATAATGATGTGTAGAGATTCTAAATGCTGTATAATTTCTTTCTATACTCTTCAACTGCTTTTTGTCATTATATGTACTGCATACAGCTGCCATTGATTAAGAAATGCTAATAAAATATATTCAAACAAAAAAATGGTGCGGTCGGAAACATCCATTTTCCAATGGGAGCATGTGCGGTGGGCTGAAAGTACCCGCAGCACAAGCTCCCATTGAAAAATGTACGTTTTTAGGTCTCGCCTGTCAATGCGCATGCGCATTGAGCTTGCGAGAATATAGGGGCTTAACCGGAGTTTAACCATCGTGCGATTCCATGGCGATTCCATGCAGTGCCCGTGAAAAGCAAGCTCAATGCGCAAGCACATTGACATAAAAAGCGCGTGCACATCAAAACGACAAGCTTCCCTCACACGGCCATCCCCCAGCGTGCGCTGTGCCTCAGGCATTTCTCCTCCCCTAATTTATTCACTGCCCACGGCTTTCACTTTGACGGCCGCCAGACCGTCTCTCCCCTCACGCGCACGCTAACACCCATTTCCTAGTCTCTCTCCCATTGGCTCTTCAGTTATTGCACGCTCTTTTCAGCTGACTCACACCGCCTTTCTCTCAGCACGCTATCCCGCAGTTCACAGCCTCTCTCCCATTGGCTCTTCAGTTATTGCATGCTCTTTTTATCTGACTCACACCGCCTTTCTCTCCATCACGCTATCACGCAGTTCACAGCCTCTCTCCCATTGGCTCTTCAGTTATTGCACGCTGTTTTCCGGTCACTCGCGCTGATTACACCACCTATCTCTCCAGCACGCTATCACGCATCCCATACCCTCTCTCCTATTGGGTCTTCACTTTCTGCACGCTGCACATTTAGCCAAGCACACTGAATGTGTGTTGTTGTGCACAAAAGTTGAAATGTACATAAAAGGCATTTAAAAATGCCATGGAGACTACGTTGTACGTTTTTTAATTGCACACATTCTTAGGAACATACCTTTTTTATAACATACTTTACGTTTTGCAACCACACTTCCACGTTATATGTTAAGCATTT
Source organism: Lissotriton helveticus (assembly GCF_964261635.1). NCBI lineage: Eukaryota > Metazoa > Chordata > Amphibia > Caudata > Salamandridae > Lissotriton > Lissotriton helveticus. Next base: position 827,319,142 of record NC_136057.1, read on the forward strand.
GTTTTCGTTCTGGAGACTAGGTTGTACGTTTTTTAATTGCATACATTCTTAGGAACATACCTTTTTTTTGCAACCACACTTCCACGTTATATGTTAAGCATTTGTTTTCGTTCTGGAGACTAGGTTGTACGTTTTTTAATTGCACACATTCTTAGGACCATACCTTTTTTTTAACATATTTTACGTTTTGCAACCACACTTGCACGTTAGATGTTAAGCATTTGTTTTCGTTCATAAGTAAAAGTTTGTTTTCCGAAAAAAAAACACAGGCTCTCTCCCACCCAGCTGGCTAATCCCTCACCCCCCCCCACAATCCGTCTGTACCGCGCGCATCGCATCCATCCATCACCAACACACCATCCATGTCATAGGAGGGATGGCTAACTTTAGTTAAACAATGGTATTACTTTAAACATATTGTACGTTTTGCAACCACACTTGCACGTTAGATGTTAAGCCTTTGTTTTCGTTCATAAGTAAAAGTTTGTTTGCCGAAAAAAACACACAGCCTCTCTCCCACCCAGCTGGCTAATCCATTTTTTTTCACATATTTTACGTTGTGCAACCGCACTTGCACGTTAGATGTTAAGCATTTGTTTTCGTTCATAAGTAAAAGTTTGTTTTCCGAAAAAAACACACAGCCTCTCTGCCACACAGCTGGCTAATCCCTCACCCCCCCAATCCGTCTGTACCGCGCGCATCGCATCCATCCATCACCAACACACCATCCATGTCACAGGAGGGATTGCTAACTTTATTTAAAAAATGGCATTACTTTAGATTCCGACTACAGTCTTGCACATAAAAGGTAATTAATTATTCAGCATCATTCAAATAACGTTTCCTTCCACTCGATCCATAAATCCATCCATCACACAACATCAATACATACATCCATCCCAATAGAAACATCCTTTCCCACTACATCCATTCATACCACTCTATCCATCCATCACACTACATCCATCCATTCCACTGCAGCCATCCATTCTACTAACCATACATCCAGCCATCCATTAATTTCCCCAATCCATACATCCATACTCACACTCCATCCATCCCCCACTACACCCATCCATCCATCCACCCAACTCCACCCACCCATCCATCCCCCACTACATCCATTCATCACCCACACTACATCCATCCATCCATCACAACCAATCCATCCATTTATCCACACAGTACATCCATCCATCACCAAAACTTCATTCATTCATCCATTCATCCATCCACAGCATTCCATTCAACCATTACCCCACTCGATCCATCCATCCATCCATCCATCCATCCACCCACCCACTCCATCCATCCCCCACTACATTCATACATCCACCCACTACATACATACATTTCTCCTAATACATCCATCCATCCATCACCCGCACACCATACATGTCACAGGAGGGATGGCTACCTTTAGTTAAAAACATACTTATCTACAAATAAGATGAAACACACAGACTCACTCCCATTCAGCATGCCTAGTCATTCCCCCCTCCCTCTCCAGCATGCGAGGGATCAATGCTCTTACTTTAGATTCAATCTACAGGCTTGCACATAAAAGGTAATTACTTTGTCGGCGTCATTCAAATATTGTTTGCTTAACATATTTTACGTTTTGCAACAAGAACTGCATGCTAAATGTTAAAAAATGTGTTTTAGGTCATAAGGAAATTTTTTTTAACGAAAACAACAAACACACAGCCTCTCTCCCATCCAGCTGACTAATCCCCCCCCCCCAATCCGTCTATACCGCGCGCCCCACTCTACAATTTCATTTACATAAACACACAGGCCACAGACTTTAAGGCTTTGGAAAACGAAACTACAGGATGCTGAATGATACTGTTGTGGTGACGAGTGATGCTGTAGTGGTGTTAAGTGATGCTGTTGTGGTGCAAAGTGTTCCTGTTGTGGTGATGAGTGATGCTGTGGTGATTCAGAGTGATCCTATGGTGTTAATGAGTGATGCTGGTGTGTTGCTAAGTGTTGCTAGGGTGGTGGTGAGTGATGCTGCATGTGTTGTATAGTGATGCTGGTGTTGCTCTGACTGATGCTGCTGTTGCGCAGAGTGTTTTGGTGGTGCTAAGTGCACCACCACAGTAACACCCTGCACCAGCACAGCATCACTCAGCATCAACATAGCACCACTCACCATCACAACAGCACCACTCACCACCACCACTCATCAGCACCACATTATCACTCAGCAACACCACATAATAATTCAGCACCACCACAACACCTCGCAACACTACCACAACATCACTCAGCATCATCACAGCACCACTGAACACCACAACAGCATCAAGCAGCACCACAACAAAAGTCAACACAACACCAGCATGCTGAGTGATGCTACAGTGGTGCTCAGTGACGCTGTTGTGGTGATGAGTTATGCTGTAGTGGTGTTAAGTGATGCTGTTGTGGTGCAAAGTGTTCCTGTTATAGTGTTGAGTGATGCTGTGGTGATGCAGAGTGATCCTATGGTGTTAATGAGTGATGCTGGTGTGTTGCTAAGTGTTGCTAGGGTGGTGGTGAGTGATGCTGCATGTGTTGCATTGTGATGCTGGTGTTGCTCTGACTGATGCTGCTGATGCGCAGAGTGTTTTGGTGGTGCTAAGTGCACCACCACAGTAACACCGTGCACCAGAACAGCATCAATCAGCATCAACATAGCACCACTCACCAACACAACAGCACCACTCACCACCACCACAGCACCACTCATCAGCACCACATTATCACTCAGCAACACCACATTAACACAATGCACCAACACACCACCACTCAGCACATTAACAGCATCACTCAGCACCACTACAACATCGCTCAGCAGCACCACATCATCACTCTGCAACACCACATTAACACTATACAGCACCACACCAACACTCTGCAACACCACATTACTCAGCACCATCACAACAACAATCAGCAACACCACATAATAATTCTGCACCACCACAACACCACGCAGCACCACTCAAATATCACTCAGCATCATCAGAGCACCACTCAACACCACAACAGCATCAAGCAGCACCACAACAAAAGTCAACGCAACACCAGCATGCTGAGTGATGGGATTACATTCAAGTTTTAACAGTTATCCTTCCTAATACCTAAAAAAGATAGATGCTGCTCTGGCTGCCATATACAAAACACTGCTTGCAGATCTCTCGGGAAAACAGATTCAAGAAATCCGTGCTGCTACAGCTCAAGTACATAACTTCTATAGCACCATCTGTGCTTTTGAAAACTATGACTAAGAAATAGAGTACAATATTAAAAAGACAACAGCAACAATAAGCCAACGCAAAATTCAAAATCTGCATATTTCAGAATGCAAGGCCACTTAAGGGTGCTTTTTTGAGAGTAACGTGTAAAAAAAGTATTTAACGCATCCTAAATAGAACAAGAGGGTACATGAGGGTATATTGGTACATTGCATTCAGAAGACTACATTACAAATAACAATCTGTCCGCAAAGTAGAACAATCTCAATAAAAATATTAAACTTACAATAAAGCGCCAAGGGATATAAGTGACTAATAACAATCATTAACAACCAAACAATGGATCACCAAGTCCATCCTAGTAAACAACTTCCCCAAAAAATATGTATCAAAACACAACGCAAATATAAAAATAATACATTTATCTAAATATGACAATACTGTACATACGCAAAGGGAAAAAGTGTCAACAAAGTTGATAAGTAAGTACAAAACATGATTAACATTGCAATATATTAATTTAAAAAATAATACATACATAACACATCTAAAAAACAAGGGAATTCGATAGCAAATCAAAAAAAAAATATTCAATATAAATATAAACATGAAAAATTAGCACATACACAGTTTATAACCTTACAAAACAGTTTACTAAGTACATACGGTAACTAATAAAACAGTCGCGATACAAAAATGTCTAGAATACATCCAATACTTTTATCAAATTCGTAAATTATATAAATGGAAGCTATAATACATTTATCAAATTATAATAAATATTATAAAACTTAACTCTTACCTGTCAAACGACGCAGCAACAAGACAGGAAGAAGAACACATCTTTTCGACACGAACATTCACGGCAATCTGGCGATTTCCCAATTAACGCACGTCAAACGCAATGCTACCTCACAAAACGTAGCGCTGCGATTGGCTGAAAATTACATCATGTCAAAAAGGGAATACAAGGGACAAAAAAACTAGAACGCTAAATTCTATTACGTAAGGAACGTAAAGAAAAAACATAGCGCCCGCCATTTTTAAATTAGTAAAAAACAAAAAAATTTACAACACATTAGCAGCACACACCTATAACAAACAAATAACACACATACACACACCATTTAATTAAAAACATAACATGAACACATGCAAAATACTCACACTCACACAACATCAAATATGCTACATCACATACAAACATCACATATGATCTGCAGCTGCCATGGTAAAAGAAATACCCATTGTGGAGGTACTGCAAATAAAGTCTTGCTGACCAGGCTGTGATCATGGGAAAAGAGAGCAAAATAATGTTTTATGTGTTAATTTTCCAGTTTGCAAGTGGTCTTTCCTTCCATATGCTCAATTCAGAGATGCTGGGAAAGTATACTGAAGAAGGCACAGCATTTTAAAGACGTAAACGGTCCAAAGTTAGTGCTTTATCCCATGGAAAAGTGCCTATGGTACCATACCCTGATTCCAGTCGCACATTCACTGGCCGCCCCCTAATGCAAAGGTATAGGAGACTGAAAACAACATGGATTCACCCCGGAGTAAAATGAACAACACAGATTACTGGGCTGCGAGACCTATCACTGCTTCTTTTCTCCATTTCAAGTTTCAACCTGGATTTGTGATGCAATAATACCCATTTACCTTCGTGGCCACAGAATCATTCCTTGCACTCTGGCCCTCACACACCTGATAAATGTTCACAATTGCCTGTGAATGCATATATAAAAGACACATAAGCAGCATAGTTTCCTGTTGTTGAATGCGGGACAGATAACAGCTGCAGCCTGCTGTTCACCTATATTAGGAAATGAAAAAAGAAGCCATCCAACCACACATCCCCTTATGCCCGGAAATGGTAAGCAACACCCTTATGCCCACTGTTGCATACATCAAAGGTAGTTGGCATACCCTTGATCACCTAACACATAGAAAGCAGCCCACCAATCCCCACGTTTGAAATCCTAAGATAGACTGCATACCCTACTACCAAGTCACACATACTCTAAAAATAGACTGCTATATCTTCCCTCCATTACACCACACCACCAGAGAGCGACACTTTTTTACTCTGCTGTAACAACACCAGGACAAAACTGCAGTCCCCTGTTGTCACCCCTTACCACCCCTAAGATACAGGGTTAGACGCTCCTGCTCCCAAGGCTACTCCATTTCAGGCATAAGCAACATTGCTGCATAACAATGAGGCATAGGGCAACATTCTCCTAACCTACACTAATCACTTAAGGGATGCAAGCAGACACCCATGCACACTCCTCTAAATACATACAGGATACATAGCGGCCACCCCTCGGCCCACCTTTGGATACACCAGCAACAGGGAGTAGCATGCGCCTGCACAGCCATATAATTCAGGGATAGATTGCAGGCCCTGTTGTGCCAAAATTACATAGGTCAGAGATGTACAAAGTGAATATACTTTCCACATCCTCATTCTGGCTTGTAATGGGCCTCTCTCTTCAAACTCCTACCGGGCTTCTCAGTTAGTACTTGACACAGTGTGCTTGCTACTCAGATCCCTTATGGGCCCCTCCACCACAACCCGTCATAAGTTCTCATATCCCTTCAATGCACCCACCCTGCTATGGCTCATTAAATGCATTATGGACCCTGCGCCACACACTCACCAACACCAGAGCATCACGCAGCAGACAAAAGCAACAACACTGCACCACTCAGCACCACCAAAGCACAACACCACAGCATAAGTCAGCCCAACAACATAAACACTAAACAATACACACCAGCATCAGTCGAACGCACAACAGCATCACTCATCGCAACACCATCATCACTAAACACCACACCAGCATCACTCAGGTCCACACCAGCATTACTGAGCGCCACATCACCATCACTGACCACCACTACACAGCACCACTCAGCACCACCACAGCATCACTCAGCCCCACACCAACATTACTATGCACCATTCAAACATCACTCATAGCCAACACAGCACAACTTAGCACCACCACAACATCACACAGCAACACAAATTACCATTACACCATTACTATGCAACACAACATTATCACTACACACCACCACATTATCACTCAGCACACCCACAGCAACACTCAGCAACACTACACCATCACTCAGCAAGAAAAAGATTATTTCTATAAAAAATTACATTGCAATAAGTACAGAACATTACAAATAAAAATAAAAGCTAAAAATAAAAGTATCTCCGTGAAATTATATTAACAACAAGAAAACGGAAAACTAAAGAAGGACCAAAGAACAAGCCAAAATTTACTCTGAATGGGACAGAAATTACTACCTAATAAACAACTCAATGAATTTATGGAAAGAAGGACCAAATAACAAGCAAAAAATAACAGCGAATAAATACGAACTTACTACCTAATAAACAACTCATGGAATTCTAAATATAAGTCCAATACTGTACATACGCCAAATAAAATACTCAACTTACCCAACAGAAATAAAATAAAAATACAACGGAAGTAAAACACTCATGTGATTAAAAATAGAAGACCAATACTGTACATACAATAAATAAAATAATAACCCAAAAAGTGAAAAAAAGATACCGAACAATATAAGCGTGGCAATACCTTACTACATTAAATAAATAATACATAACAGGTCATAAAAAAAGGTAAATACAATTTCTAATCACCAACTACATGAGCTAAAGCAAGAAATGTCTAAAATTTACACTATAACAGTCACATTAAATAAATACATTGCTATAAATTACATAACAATACATTAAAACATTGCACATCCACAAATGTTAAATTTCCATAACTATATAACTAGATAATAAGTACATACGCTAAACAAAAAAAAGTTGCGATACACAAAAGTGGAAAATTATTATTAAACAGTGATAAAAATGAACAAAAATATCAAACAAATGGATATTACATTCACATAATAAAGTATATAGTATTAAAGTTTAAACTTACCTGTCAAACGACGCAGGAACAAGACCGAAAGAACAACACGGCTTTCCCACGCGAGGGTTGACGAACATCTGGGAAAGTCCCAGTTGACGCACGTCAAACGCAATGCTACGTCACAAAACGTAGCGCTGCGATTGGCTAGAAATTACGTCATAGGTAAAAAAAATTAAAAGTTCACAAAACACTAGAACGCTAAACACACAACGTAACAAACGTAAAGGAAAAACATAGCGTCCACCATTAAAAAAAAAAAAAACTATATACAAAGTTAAAACACAATACATTAACAAACATAACAAATACTTACATATAAGACATACACACACAGGTTCAAATAAAAAAAGAATATGCAACACACTCACACTCACACAACATCACATCAAAAAAAAAACATCACACACTAAGCATAACGCCACAACATAAAATACACTAATAACACTCATCAACATTACAGCAGTAATACACACCATCACAGCAAAACACATGCTCAACTCTGCAACAACAAAGCAACACTCAGCACCACCACATAAAAACTCAGCACCAACACAGGAACACTCACAACAAACACAGCATTACTCAGCATCAACACAGCATAAGTCAACACAACAACAGTAACACTCAGCTCCACCACAGCACCACTCAGCAAAACACCTGCATCAGTAAACACCACAACAGCATCACTGGACAACACCACAGCAACACTCCGCACCAGCCGTGCATCACTCAGCAACACCCCAGCATTACTTAGCGCAACACCAGCAACACTCAGCACCAACACAACATCACTCACACAAAAAATGCACCACTCAACTACACCACAGCATCCACTCAGCACCACACAAGCATCAAAAAGGTACACACCAGCATCACTCTACACCACAAGAGCACCACTCAGCAACAGCACAGCTGCAAAAACAACAATAACAGCATCACTCCCACACCACCACAGCAACAATCAACAACTACTATACCAATTTAATACACAAATAAAAACATAATAATAATATTAAAATTTTATTACAAACTATTAACTACTAAAATAAAATTTAAATAAATAAAAAATGTTTTTACAAAAGTTAAGATCTTTTACCATTAAAAATTAAGAATAAAATTAGGTCACTATTCTTTATTTATAACATTTGTAAAAATGTGTGAGTTTGCACATCAATACATGTAAAAAAGGGGAAAACTAAACATGTACCTTTACTAATGCTATAAATGTAACATTTGCTAAATTTATAACTATTCACTTTTCAAAAAACAAAATTAATACTTTTATAATTTGCAAAATATAAACAAAAAATAAAAATTATTTACATTTACAACAACAAAAGGTCAAACTTTTCTATTGCGAGACCTATTGCATTTTCAATGCTTGTTAAACTTCCCTGCACCATGTGTATGGTGCCTGTCTCGCAGTGCAGTGATGCTTAGGGGGGCACCATAGGTGTCCCAGGGCCAAATGTGCAGGGCTATGGGTAAAGGGGGTCCAACTAAGGGTCCCAAAGTCAGTTTCTGACAGCCAATTCATGTAGGAAATGCCATCATAATCCCAACGGCGGAAAGGTCTTCCTTAAGAGGGCTTTTTGACCAGCTGACGGGCTCCTTGAGCTAGGCGGAACCATGTCGGACTCCCCGGCTGGTTTAAACACTGACCGCCATCATCATAATACGGTGGTCAGACTTTAAACCTACAATGTAGGTCAGAAAGCCTCTGAACAGCAGTCGGAGGCTTTCCGACAGACATTGTAATAAGGGCTGTTATTAGTAATTCATTGTGTAATTTGTTTAATTGATTCTTATTTTAATTATTGAGGTGTATTTTTTATTTTTTATTGAATATTTTATTTCACTATTCTTTCATCACTAATTTATAATTGAATAGTTGGTTGTTGTGCTTGTAGGGAAATAGGGTGGGAAGTTATTTCAATTATGATTTTTTTCTGCAAAATCTTTTTTATAGTAATAAAATATTTAATTGGCAAATTATTATGTCAATTATTTAATTGATTATGTGTTATGTAAATTATCTATTCTCCGTAATACTTAATTGTTGATGAGTGAATTTAATGATAGCTGGTGTAACATGTATTTTATATTTACTATTCATTTTAATATCATTTCTATTTTTACATTATATTTGTTTTATTTATAATTTATTGAATTTTGTTTGAGGGAATAAATACATTAAAGTCTAACACTTTCCATGATTTTGCTTATCTTGGAGTTCGAATACAAAATCAAACTCCAAAATCTAACACTTTCCTTAATTTTGCTTACATGGCAGTAGGAATAGTAAATCTAACCCCTCAAAAGTTCAACATTTGTTCTTACTATTGCTTAGAATGGAGTGGGAATAGTACATTTAACACCATCCCACCCTCCAAAGTCCAAACCTTTCTCTACTGTTGCTTAGATTGGGGTGGGGATAATAAATGTAATCCCTCCAAGGTCCAACAGTTTCTCTACTTGCTAAAATTAAAAATTATATTCTGGAATGTCAATATTGTAGGTCAAGATGTTCTGTCATACAACCCAAGACAGTGCGGTGTAAATTACAATAGCCTCCTTGAATCCCACGCAGCTGAAAATAGAGGAGGCAAAAAATGTTATTAAAGTTGAAATTTCAGATGCCATTTAAGTGAACCAGACTTAAATTACAGAACTCATATTCAAATTCGACATAATATTGAGCAGACTATATCAATGATATTTTGGGCTCATTTAAAATAATCTTATCATATCATACTAGTTAAGGAAGCCTGTCCCCACAAAAGTTGTAATTGATGCTCCTATCAGAAAATACATTAAAATGGATGCCTTTTTCTCCATGGTGCTCTGCGGTGCTTCAATAACTTTAAGACCAATATGCCACTAAACTACATTTAACCCCTGCCCTAGATAAAAAAATCGGATGGATTGGGATAGGGTAGTAGTTCCGCAAGATATTCCTTTACAAGATAAACCACAAATCGAACATCATCCAGTGAAGCAAGAGGCTAATTAGTTTTTAAAGAAATGTGCAGATTAGCTTCAATATCAGTGAATAATCACTCCATGCCGATCTACAATGAATAATCTGATTTTCCTTGTTCTAAAGCCTGATTTGCCATGGAGAATAATGTTGAACTATTGAGCCTTGAACTAGTACTGTAAAGTGTATGCAGTTTCAAATTCTCACTGTACGGGTGTAATGCAGAGATACAGTATATAAAAGCAGAAAATAAAAGTTTATTTATGTAACATAGAGCACCTGAGTCACAATATGTGACAGCTTTCACGTTTGAAGAGTCACAATACAGGGACACTCATTTTACTCCAGGTATAAATAGTCCCTGGATTCTTTTCAACTTGTATTATTGAACTTCTACAGAGGGGCATGTGTGGTGTAATTAATATGTGACAACATTTATGTAGCTGATGATTACAGAGGAACTTATTACAGGTTGGACACCAAGGTGTTTAGAAAGTATCTAGTGATATCATTAATGAAGCTCTTAGGTCATTGACCACAATATACCAAACAAGCCTGCCCAACTGGACGTAAGGCAGCACATGAGGTCACTGGTTCGGCTTCTGCCGGAGTCCCAGCCACTCCACATATGTTACATGCATGTTGTTTATGGCTATTAATGCTACAGGCAGCATGACAATCTGTGCGATGTATGCAATATAATGTAAAATGTGCCAATTAATAAACCTAAATTTCACAGCTGCATCTGTACTTTTTACAAAAGTAACACTTTCTTTTAAAGATAAAGGGCCTCATGTACAAAAATTCCAAAAGAAATCACAGTTTGTGACAAATACCAATTTGGAGTTTCTTATTGGTATGTACTAAAATGCCACTACTACAGAATCAGTATCATTTGCAATTTGTAAAAGTCATTCGTAAATTGCTAATGTTGCTCTGGCTTTTTTTGATCTTTACATCAGCAACCCAGAGCAGGAGGTAGGAAACTACGCTTGTTGTGAAAAGAGCACCAGAGCAGGGAAGTTAATCCTGGGCCTGTTAGTGAGATTTAATTTAAATATAATGTCAAGAAAGGAGTCTTCACAGGATGCAAGCAGAAAGAGAATGTGAAAGAACAATCCTAGTTGAGGAGTGTGTGGCCAAAAACGCTAGGCTACTTGACAAAGCCTCGTTCAGTGTCCATGAGGCCAATACAAACGTATATGGGCCAGAATCAGAGCCCGCATATATGAGGTGGGAGTTACACATCATACCAGTGAATAAATAAGAAAGAGGTGGTATGACTTCAGGGCCAGAACAAGGGAGAGGTTGGCATCAAGATGGAGGGACGCTACTGGGACGCCTTCTGTGATTGGAGGCTGACCAGGAACAGAAAATCTGGCAAGTGTGATGGTGAAACTGATTGCAACAACTTTTTAGCTAGAGCCCATCATTGAAATAACTTCAATAGACACTTCTGCCCCAGTGACCTTTGGACCAGGTAAATGGATTTTTTAAAATTGTAATAACGATTGTAGTTTGTAAACATGAAAATTGTTGTGTTTGCTCTAGCTAATTAACTTTGATAATTTCGAATATTTTACATCAATATAGTTTATACATATTTGATTTGAAACAGCCATAACATCCCAACATCAAGTCTCCTAAACACATCTAATAATGAAACCGGCACAATTTTAAATCTAGAATATTTTAAGCCAGATGACATCATACAACCATACTGATGACATCATACAACAATTTTACTATCCTTTCAATACTAACCATTACTACTATATTTTCTGCAATTGTTTCTGTATTTAAGACCTCCTAGAGTGCAGCCTAAAACAACCATTGCTAGGGCTTGGAGACATCAAAAACGTGCACTGAATTAATCTGAGAGGGATGAAGGCCATGTAGGCCACCATTTTCGAAAAGTTGAGATTGCTATACTAAGGAGCCTATTAAAGGTTGGCAGTTTGTGGACCACCCAGGCGGCTATGGCATAGCGACGGTGGTTTAGCCGGCGGTTACGACCACCCTATTACGAGTTACAACCACAGACTTGGTGCGGACATAAGCAACATATATCAATGGGAGCAGAGCAAGCAAATTCTTGCTGACCGTCGAATAAAAGAAATACATACCTCACGCAAAAACAAACACTGCAAGAACACAATCAGTTGGTCTACAGGTCATTAGCCAATACCATTGTTATATTCCCAAATTAGGCCCATGTAGCAAAGCAGCCTATTTCTTACATTGTCCTCACAAATAACATTTTCAGCTGTGACCTTTTGTACATATTTGCGTGCACAACATTGTTGGATTTGGTTCTCTGAAACTAAGCTTTTTTACACATCTAGCTTCATGCAACATTATCACAATGCCCTGAAATCATGTACAAGGTCTTGTTTCACACTATGTACAAATGTCATCACTATCTTCATCCACGGGGTGACAGGGCTTTCTCCATATTCATAAAATCGCTAATCTATACTCACATCAAAAGTCTTATTTCTATTATAAAAGATGAGCATCCTGACAGATTAGAAGGGGAGGCAGTTCTGCCGACACTGAGGGTCCATGCATGCTGAGAAATCACCACGCAGCAGTCTGACATCACGTGAGGGATGTCCAGTTCGTGACCAAGACAGGGTCCTTCATTCTATCCCATCAGGTAATAGAGTTGGATCGTTCCTTGGGGGAATTCTTGGCTTTACACCTACACACTCTCTAGGTACACTAAGGGTAGGGTTCGCATAATAGGAGCACACTCGATTACTACCTTGTTTTATGGTAAAACTATATCTACTATTTACGTTTTTGGTGCTTGTAATCAAGTTTACCTGCTTCTGTCTACTAATCATTGACTAACACGTATTTTAGGTATGTATCACCTTGGTTCAAGAAATATTATTGAAAACGCCCGACTGAGTATTCTCTTTATATTTCTCTGAGAATAAGTAAGCACAAGTGGTTGCCAGAAACCATTTGCTCCCAGACAAGTTAGAAGGGCTTACGGTGGGACTGTGAGTTAGCTGGTCTATAGGCCAACATATCCTATGGAGGTGCCAGAATCCGTCTTGACACCAATTCCCTAGTTTATGTTGTCCAAACAATGCGCAGATCCTGCGGATTAGTAGGAACTACACGACGTGGCGCCGCCAATGTTGGTTAGGCTCTTATTTAACGGTCAAATCTGAGTAGTTCAGTTGTGCTTTCTCAGAGTCCCCATCTCACATTTTAACTGGAGATGTCTGTAGTGGGAAGGGAAACAAATCCTCCTCAGCTGAGTAGGTTAATCAAGCTTGGAGGATTAGGAGTTCCCACATTGTGCATACCATATCTCTATAACATTTTAGTTTAATACTACTCCTCTGACAGTGACCAAAGAAGCTGAGGACAATGAAGAGCAGTCAGCTAAATATTTCCGAAAATTGCAGACAGGCAGTTAACATGAATTTATAACAACATGGCCTCCTGGCAACAGGTGGGGATGTTACCTTCGTGGTTGAGGCACACAAAACATTCAGAACAGAGGTATTCTATTCTTGGGTTAAATTCCCACCCGCAGATGCACACACACAGTGATTTCATGAATACATTGAAGTTGAACCACCTGATGAGTATTTACCATATGTGGGGATGTTACCTTCGTGGTTGAGGCACACAAAGCATTCAGAACAGAGATATTCTATTCTTGGGTTAAATTCCCACCCGCAGATGCACACACACAGTGAGTTCATGAATACATTGAAGTTGAACCACCTGATGAGTATTTACCATACGTGGACTTAGAACTCTCATTAACTTGCCAAGAGTACATTAATTGGTTTAAAGGTGCCCTACCCCATACCATAGAACATGTGGGACTCGGTCCGCTCAGCAGAGAAGGAGCGACCTGACCAGTCTTAGCTTCATATACACCACATCCAGACATTGTTGCTTTATCAGCAGCAGGGATGCATAACCCTTCTACAGAGATTTAGTACAAATTTATAGAAATCTTACACAATACATAATGAGAACATTAACAGTTCAACCTGCAAGGGCTGCTCAGACTACACAACCACACATGATAACTACAGGTATTATCCCTCAAACATTAAATGCCATTATGGGAAAAGTTTCCACCAGCCGAGAGCAAATCCTATTCTGGATAGCACAGAAATAGCACAGCTTGAGGCAGTTTTCTCCATAGGGGTCCGCAGGAAAAACACAGAATGCAGACAATTTGCTTGCCAATGGGGATCGCTCCCCCAATAGAAGACTGTCACTTGGGGTACAATCTTCACTCATCACACCATAAGAATTGGGGACCGGGAGCTATTTGGGAAGAAGGGAGGTCCCGTACCCGTGCTGCTAAAGAATAACATTTATACACTGGGGGGTATCTGTTCCTAAGGTCTAAGGAGAGTAGCAACCACATTTTGGTTGGTAAGAGGAAATTGTAACCAGTGGTCAGACTCAAAGAAGTTTGCCTTTATAAATAGTGGTGGGTGGAATCCCTCCTTTTGGATATAGTGCCCTCACACACCCTTGCGAGTGTCATGCTTCATCATCAGGCATTGCTCCTCGTGGGGGTGGCGCTGCAGTCTCCCACGGGCCCCGCAAGTGGGCTCTTTAGCAGAGATCTTTTATGGAGACGCCACAGTTGTGCATGTGGGTGTGTGGGCCTAGGGAGGTGCGTGAGTGGGTGAATTAAAATTACCAAACGGTACCCAGAACACTGCGTTTATGCAGGGGTCCGAGTGAAAAGTAAAAGAAATTTGTAAATCCTGGAGCTCCTCTTAAAAACAAATACAGAGGGTGGATGTATAACTAACCGCTGCTCTCAGAATAGGTGCCAGGGTGAATAAATCACACATAAAGAAAGGTCAACATGTTTCGTGCTCTTAGTTGGTTCTTAAGGGATCATTGGGAGCTTCGTCAGGACCAGAAAGCTGGTGAAATAAACAAGAAGAGGACAGGTCTGTGTGGGTGTGTGAGGGCCCTATATCCAAAAGGAGGGATTCCCCCCACCACTATTTATAAACCCAACCTTCTTTGAGTTTGACCACTGGTTACAATTTCCTCTTACCAACTAAAATGTGGTTGCTACTCTCCTGAGACCTTAGGAACAGTTACCCCCAGTGTATAAAAGTACAATCTTCACTGCTGTATATATATATATATACACATCAGAACACATGGTACGCCTTCAATAGCAGTCATACCAGATGTACAGAAACATATTCAGAATGAGTACGGGGCAGAGCCTGCAATAGATCTGGAGATGAAACTGATGGGCAATTTTGCCCGGGTATTGGCCATTATGTTGAGTAACATAAAAGGGGAGGCAGCAGAGGTGGCTATACGCCAACGCCTGAGAGAATTCACTCCTGCACAATAGGAGTGAGAATTGCCTAAGATTATCGAAGATACAAATGCTTTGCTTGGTAAAGATAATCTGGGAGCCAGACTCGGGAAACCAATAGTTAAGAGCAATTCTGAAAGAGATAACTCTACGCAAGCACCCGATTCTTCAAAGAAGAAATGGGATAATAAACAAAAAAATAAACAAAAAAAACACAGTCACAGGGTGGGTCTCCTCAACAAGAGCACACTGAGAGAAAATACAATTTGAGAAACCGTGACAATATCAGAAAGCCTGATAGGTATCAGGATACTGATACACATTTGTCTTGTTCCTTTCAGGATTCATCTGAAAAACGTTCGGAGAGAGACAAATGGTCAGAGCACAGATCAGAAGAGCGAGTCAAGCCGAAGAGGGAGACACATCAAACTTCGGACTACATCATTAAACAAGAAGATAAACAAAAGACTTTTAAACCTCAATTTACAAAGAAAAAAGTAGCTGTGATTAACAATTAGAGATGCCCAGGCTACTGAGGACTCTGCTTCTGAACGGGGAATGAGAAGTGATGATGCTGGACAGCACAACAGAAGTTACAATAGCTCCCCAGAACCTTATGGATTATAAGTAGTGCTCAGTGGGCATATCATGGTGGAAACACATGATACAGGGGTAAGTGTTTCACATTGTTTATACGAAATAACGCTCCAAATGAAGGAGAAGATACCCAGGAAGGTAAACGGTCTCTTTTGGGAGAAATTTACATATGGTTATGATATACTTTTGGCTGAAAAGGATTGGCTTCCTGCTTTCGTAATGGATTGCCCAATGGGGGAAGAAGTTATTTTACCTGCTTTCTCTGACTTCGTACCAGAATCAGGTAAAAATTCATACGCCCAGGAGTGGGCGTTAGTGTTAGCTTCTGATCTTTACAGCAATCCTTTTGGTTGGAATGATGAGTCACCTCATCATGAAATCCCAATAAAATCTATTCCTCAACAAAGGAGACAATACCCAATAAAGCATGAAGCAAAGAAACACAAGTCAGGGAGATCCTAGATCATATGGAATACCAGGGTGTGATAGAGAATTTGCCCTCTCAAATGAATAATCCCTGTTTCATGTAATGAAATTTGATAATTCATATTGTCTGGTCTTAGATTAAAGACATTTATACGCATACACACACACATTCACAGTACAAAATATATATAGTGCTGCACTAATAAATATCATCGTGCGAAAAAAACTACAAAACAATGCTAGACATCTCAAATGGATTTTTCTGCCAAAATATTGCACGTTGGAGCCAATATGTGGCAGCATTCTCGGCGCTAGGCTCTTACTGCCAATTTGGTCAATTACCACAAGGATATAAGAACAGCCCCGGACTGTGTTCAGCCAGATTAAAAAAGTTACTTCCAAATTTTGATGAGGAGGCATTGTCCTATGCAGATGAAATCTATCTGATGGACGATGAATTAATGGAAAACTTGTCCAGGGTGAACCACATAATTCTTGGGTTGGCCCACCTGGGATACAAATTTAATTTTAAAAAAACAAAAGAGTCATATTTTGAGGGTACAATCAAATGAAGGCAAAATCCTGGCAGCACAATGTTTTGAAAAATGTGCACTGCTCCAACCTCCAACAACTCTGAAGAGACTACAATCCATTTTAGGATTTTTTAATTTTGGCAGGACATATATTCTGGATTACACAGAAAGGGTGAACCTTTCTACGACTTAATTACACCTCAATTTTCAGTGCATAATTGGACACAGGAACATACAGATATTTTGCGGTCCGAACAAGCTGGCATGATAGCTTCTCGACATTTACATACTTGTGTTAACACAGCTAACCTAGTGATCCGCTTAGCCAACCAGATACACTTACATCACTTTCAATGAAGGCAACACAGTCCCGATTGCATATAAATCACATTGGTACATGAATGCTGAAATGCATTTTGCATCAACTGAGAAGATACTCACCGCGGTACAGACTGCTGCAGTGAGAGAGAGAGAGGAATAGGGCAGGGGAAACACATAAGTGTTGTGACCCTGGTACTGACCTTAGAGGCCATTACAAAGGCAAGCATCCTGAATACTAAAGCATCCACGATGGATTCAATGGGCTAACTCTCTCACTGCAACAGATGTAGATTACTGATTTGACTCTACATTACAAACACAAGTATTGGTGCCGTACAAACAATATTAGCCTCTGCTGAATGAAATAATTCCTTTAGATCAATATGAATGTATCATTTATACTGATAGATCTGCTCAGCCGGCCGTAAGAATGAAACAACAATATTCAACTGCATGCGCAATTGAAAAAGTGCGCAGGCAGGACAGAAAGTTTCATCCTGGAAAAATGCACACTCAATCCGTAGGGGATTGTACGGCATAGCTGGCATAACTGAAAGCTCTGACACTGGCACTACAAAATACAGATCATAAATTCCCCACACTAATTGTGTGTGATTTATTTTACTGTGTCCAGTCCTATAACGAATATTTACATTATTGGGGTCAGAATGGATTTAGGGACTCCAAAGGTTGCACAGTTGAAGGAAGTGGCCCGATTAGGGACACCTGGGTCACTAATGACCACCTCTCAGCCTTCCATACCAAAAGAAGAGTCGGTCAGTCAGTAGAGAATACAAACCAATAACTTTATTCTTATACACTCAGAGCGAAGCCCGGTCTGCCCAGTTGTTAGGAGTGCTGCAGAGGGGACTGAAATCAACAAGCATAAAGATGTATATTTCGTAACTGGGCTGAAACACACCCTCAGTGGAATTTTCCAGGCAGGTGCAGCTAAGCAGTGGAATACAAAAAAACAGAAAGAAACGGCTTCAGCGCTCATATCTTACACAAAGTTGCAGAGTCCAAGGTTGTTCCATGGGCCCGCCACGAGACAAATGGGTGAGGGCCTCTATCTAGTGAGAAAGGTATGCGCTAATAGGAACAGTGTACTCCTTACGGGAACATGCCTACATGGCAGAAAATGAAACTCATAATGGGTATTTCTCAGAATCAAACTACATCAGTTTCGAACAGTCTAAAAAGGTGCCTGCAAAGAAAATGGTGCAGCGAATGCTAACTGACATAGGGCAATGGGAAAACGTGAACATTTCTAATCTAACAGACCCTACTTTTAGCATGAGCTAAAACATTTTCTAACAGCAACAAGGAAAACAGGAAGCCATAAGCAATAATACAAATTCAGACCAATAGATCCTTATGAGCACTCCATGTTTTCACCATCAGGAAAGGAAACTGTGAGTAGGGAAGAATTCTCGAAAATGCCCTCATCGATATTCATGAGGTCCACTATTTCTTTCTGTACCACTACTGCATCATTGGTGTCATGAATCAATATTTTCCATTTAGAGGTGATAATAGTGGTGCAATAGGAGCAACAGAAGGGAAGGCACTGAATAAGAGCACAGCAAAGCACCAATATCACAATCATGTAAATCTCCTTTTCAAGAGTCCAGCCTCTACTACCGAAAAGCGACGAACTTCAATTTCCACCCTCCATTCCCATGACATTCTCGAGAATGTGCTTGGCAATATTATTTTCCATATTCTTGATCCCGACCAATACACTTATCACCCGCTACCGTGCACACACCACCACTCTTGGCTAAGATAAATTCAACTGCGTACCTAGTCTGTTCTGAATATATTCGCATACTCTCCAACTGAGTGGTGATGTCGCGTAAAACTGCCACAGTAGTATTAGATGACATTTGCACATTTCACCCTAAATATTCTCTAGCTTTTTCACCTTGGCCATTGAAGTACCACCTAAAGTGAAAATGGAAGAAAAGATCAATCCAAAAGTGATCCCATTACTATAATGATTGACCTCTATATCGGTCACTCCCTCACAGAATTCCTTTGTTAAAGTCCTTTACCCCAACGGACATTAGGAATCGCATTTTAACAGCGCATACCTAAGGGCAACACCATTCCAACAGCCACGTCGTCTGTACCGTTATGAACGCTGTAATATGTACCGATAGACAAAAAATAAACCCCTGGTGCGCATAAATCGGACCTTCATTATCTACTGCAGCATATCTAGTGTTCATTCCGAAAGTACTCGGATCTCTGTCATTCACTAAAGGGATCGTATTTTTGTACAACACTTCCAGAACAATTGATATACAAAGAAGTGTCTGTGCTATTCACGATAGGATAACAAGCAGAATAATGACCAGCCTCCCACGTAACTATCAATTCCGTGTAATGCCATCTCACCAAAGTAAGATTCTGTTCATCCATATAAAAATTGTTGCAATATGTGTTGTTATCACAACCTGGATAACCCATTCCCAGTGGCTTTCTATAATATAAACAAAGTCCTTGACAGCCAAAAGCAAAAACTCCCTTCACTTTTGTAAATTGCCGTGGATGAGTATTTGTATAATTTACATCTGACAATGGATGTGCAGTCCATAAACTAGTGACAGATTCAGTGCGGTAGCAAGCTGTCCCTTCTCCAAAGAATCTCTTCTGCATGTCTAGAAATGCATTACTCTGGGCTGTCCTTTTCTTTCATGTCGGACGAATAACCTTACCCTTGTTACGTAAAGGTACATCCTGATCTTTTTCCAAAACCCATGACACCCAACACAATATTATTAGCAACAAAACCACAAGAGAAACACATAGTATTTTCTGTTTGCGGGTCCACACCATGTTATGCTGGGCAACAAGAATCACTGGCTGTTCTTCCTCAGCAATTTGTGTACCAAAGGGATGCATAATGGATGGAAAAAGGGGGGCAAAATGCAAAGAAAATATACAAGATCCCAGTGTCCGTCAGAGCCGGCGGTAAAGCTTGCTCTGTCCTAAGCTCTTTTAATGTATCCCATGTCAATCAAGATGGTATACCTTCAAGGTATACTTCAGCCTTTCCTAACTACTGTTCAAACAACAAGTAAACAGTAAGCAAAACTTTCTTCACTAATTTCAGCTCAATCTATTGGAACTAAAACTCAGTACAACCTATCTTATGCAGTCCATCCCTACTCTTTTTTCTCCTTAGATTCAGTGTCCCTCATCCGAGGGCACAAATTGTACCTGGTAGCCCCAGGCACTGTATGATCAGTGAACAAAGGCTCTTGGACAGCTCATATTTTCGGAGGAACAGCATCGTTCAACACATTTCCATTTTCTTTATCCGTTTGTGTTCATGTTAGCTGGGCATCGCTGAAAGGGACAAATCTGGGCACCTGCTTGCACTCCGTGTCCCCAATGTCATGTTTGACCCACTGGTCATAGGGTAATGGTAAAGGAATCCTCCGACAGTGGGTTTCATGGACCCAGTTCTTACGGCCAGCAACCTTCACAGCAGTACGTGTCAACAACAAAACCTGCTCTGGACCTTTCCAGCGTAACTCCAAACTTTTCTTCCTCTGGAATTTACATAGTAAAACAAAGTCACCAAGCTGGATATTGTGGCCGGATCCCTCTGGTGTAGAAGGTAGGGACTCTCGCACCTATTGGTGAATAGAATGTAAACTTTCTGTTAACTGGCCAAGGTAATCAAGCAAAACAGGGTACTCAGTATTTTTAAACGTAAGGACCCCCTCCTGACAAACATTTCTAGAACTTGGTACTCCTCATTATCGATAACCATACATGCCCCCAGTTCCCACAGAAAATCATTTTTACAGTGGAGAAATATTATTTAACAGTGATTAGCATGTCAAAGGTTTGTGGGTGACAAATCAACAGTAAAAAGGAGTCCACCAGACCATTAAACAGGCCAGCAAGCAACCACAAAAAGCCCACACACTGACCTGCCTGGCCACCCCTTTGGGCACTGCCAGACTGTCCTGTAGGCAGGGCTACTGGAATTATAAGGCAAGGGAGGACCGAATTATGTGGCAGTTTTAAACTTGTATAGGGCGAAATGTATACGTGTTTTGCAAGGAATGGGAAACTGCATGCATGTGTGCTTGCTGCAGACAATATTTGTGGTCATAGCACAGAAATTAACAATAAAAACAGTTCACCAGACCATACAACAGGCGACTAAGTTGCAAAAAAATAAAAACGTCCACACACTGACCTGATTGGCCATCCCTTTGGGCACTGCCAGCCTGCCCTAAAGGCAGGGCTAGTGGAATTATGAGACAGGGGAGGGCCAAATTATGCAGGAGGGTTGATTGAGTTGTGTGGTAAGAAAATTTAAATAATGCTATGTGAGGCAGGATATTTTGGGATAGTATTGCTTCATTATTTTGACATTTTTTAAAAAGGGTAACACTAAGCAAAGATTTCACCTCATCAGTACCAGTTTATAACCAAAATACAGCAATATACAACAGAAAGATGTCTAGTCATCTTTTGTGAAGGGATTTCCACTCTACAGTGTTGCCACATTAGAAGCTCACCTGGCCCTGGCCAGGAGCAGCACGGGTCCCTTAATACCCTGGCGGTCTTGTGCAGAGTTAAGCAGTTCACACACACATCTTTCCCTCCCACCCTGTCCCCTTCATCCCTTTCTCCCTTTGCAGGCCATTTTCTTTCACCCCTTTTTACAACTTCTGAACTCTCCCCATTCAACCTCTCACTGCACCTTTAATCATCTCTCGCTGTTCTGTTTTTTCAATCCCCTCTTCTCTAACAGTCTCTCCTATTTATCTCATGGCCTCCCTGGCCCCGTCTCCTCTCTCAACCCTTATCACTTCTCATTCACCTCAAGTCTCTCCCTTCAAATTTGTGTCCTATCTATTTGTATCTTACACTTATCCAGTCCTGCCATTCATCGTTTCCATCTCTCCTTTGTTCTTCCACACCTTCTTGAACTGACGTTCTTCTCTCCTGTTACCTCAGCACCCACCCCAGTACTCCCTCTATTCCCCTTCCGCTGCTCTCCCTCACCTACGTCGCAACAAATTCTCTTTATACCTCATGGATCACCTCTCAGCTATCTTCTCTCACCCTTTAATGGTAGCTCTCCCCTCTGCCTTCACTTTTCTCTGACACTCACCTCTCCTCTGTTTCCGCAATTCCTTTGCCACTTCACATTTCTCTTCATCCCTGACCTCTCAAATTGAATTCTCTGACTCCCTTGCTGCCCTCCTCACTTCTCTCCTCTGTCTTCTCTCATCTGTCTTCTCTCATCTGTCTTCTCCCATCCCGTCTCCTCTCACCCTCATCTCTCCTCACCTCTCTCATCTTCCCCTCTCACCCCACCCACGTCTCTCACTTTGCCTCTCCTCACTTCTCTCACATCATCCACCCCTTCTCTCCAGTCCCCGCTCACACCTGCATCACGCCTCTCACCTCTAGCGCCACACCTCTCTCCTTGGCTCCCAATCGGCCTCACATACCCCCATCTCCTGTCAGTTAAAGTATGTCTGGCCCTGTCTTTCAATACCTAATAATCATACACAGACAGTGCCTTGTTAGCCCAGGCTCCTCTCCTTCATCTCTACAGTGTTATCCCCCCTTCAAACCCTCCTCTGGCCCAACCAAGCACACTGCCCTTCTGTCAGCTGCATGATGGCAGTGCCGTTTCTAAAGGGGGAAGAACACCTGCAGCCTTCACCACAGCCGCACTGGCCCAACCCTGCCTCGGGAAGAAAATAAAAGGCACACGCATAGCACACAACATGTGACGCCTCTGGTTGGATTCCCCGCTTTTTCATATGTTGAATACTCAATGATAACACATGACTGAGTTTTGTTAAGAATGGCTAGTTTTGTGTTCAAAAAACCTTTTTTGTTTGAAAAGATTGTTCTTTCCGGTGGTGCAGGTGGGAGTGTGATTGCCTACCCTGTGAACTATAAAGCTCAGATGGAAGTGTCAGATTGAGAAGCATGTGGGATAACATTGCAATATAAGTTGAATAACAAACATCAGTAAATGAAACTCGTGCTATTTACCAAATGTAACTGGCTTGGTAGATGCCACGACAGTGCACAGCGGGGTTTTAAGGTGTGTAGGCAGTTGTTGGGGAGAACTGAGCTGATTATGGTAATTGATGACAGTAAGTTCCCTGCACAGGTCCGCAACGCCCATTTGGCTCAAAGGGCTTCAGCTCGCCCTCACCCTCGTGTGTGTCAGCCCGGATGGGACAGCTTCCCGGACACAGTCTTTGACGTCTCACTGCAGCCTCACCCGAGTACTTCACAGGTCTTTAAAAGACCATTTACACGTTAACGAGGCTTTGTTGTTCACTTCTTTCACCCCTTCTAGAGCCCCTGCATCTTCAATCTACCAATTGCTAAAAGAATTACCCCTCGAAGGTTTTATTAGCCCCCCTCCTGAAACTTGACTCTAGTTGCGTCTCTGGCCCTGCATACACACTAACAGGGAAGCAAGTACACAGAGAAGTGTTTCCGTTTGCACATAGTGCATTTACCTCTGGGGCCTGGTCCTTAGCTTTTGTTAAGATTAGCACATTTTGTCTTCGAAAAAACCTTTTTATTTTAAAAGCTTGGTCTTTCCGGTGGCGTAGGTGCGAGTCTGACTGCCTCCCCCCTTCCTCCCCCTGCAACTCCACCCCACCCCAGAGCCCGGGACAGCCTATATGAGCTTTCCTCAAGCCAAAACGGAGGTCAGAGTTCGGCAACAGATTACAGCGAGGGCACAGCAGAGGACTTTCAATGACAGCATTGGGGAAAGGCGGGTGTGAAAATAAAGAAGTGTTTTGGATTCCAGTTCCAGGCAGAAGTGCAACTGGGAATGCACGACCCCCTACCTATGATACCACGGCACCCCTGGGGGTCACGCCCCACAGATTGAAGACCCCTGCGCTAAGTCTTCCATTGTGGCTTCGCTATGTATCTCCTTTACACTTTCAAGGGTATTCACAAACATGACAACTTCAGGCAACACCTAGCTGGACTTGCTACAAACATGCATTTCATCCTTATTCACACCGTTTCCTTAGCTATTTGAACTGCAAAAGCGTTTCCTCTACCCACATCATCAGTAACCTTCCTGTCGGTACTACATTTAATTATGGTCAATTTCTTGGAGAGCGCTAAAGTGGACAAAAGCCTCAATATGAGGTGCCCATGCTGAATCTTGGTACCATGAGAAGTAAGGAACCCTCTTTCAGCCTGGAGTCACCCAAACTTTTGCGTGACCCCGAAGGCATACCGACTGTCTAAATATTGACAACCGGCCCTTCCCTCATTTGGAAAGCTCGAATAAGAGCAGCGAGCTCAGCATCTTGAGCCGACTGATAAGGAACCTGCAATGTCTCTACCACTGTTCACAATGTAGTGACAGCATGAGCTGCCGTCGTGGTGCCAACTGATAATTTAAAACAAGAGCCATCGACATATAGTTCTCCTTGGGGGTCAAATGAGGGTACATTAGTCAGGTCTACCTGTTCCTTCATCCCTTCTTCCATCCGGAAGATGCAGTCATTTCTCAACTGCATCATTCTCAGAAGGGCAGGGTAGTAAACTGGCTGAATTCAGAGTGGCACATCTTTTAATCGTAATATGCTTAGCAAGGAATGTCAATTCATAACCAGTGAGACGTGCACTGGTGAGGTGCTGTGTCTTTGTCTTATTCAAAAGTGTATCCACAGCATGGGGTACCGTAACTGTGAAGTCAGTATCAAGCACGAGTCCAGCCGATTGTCTGATGTGAAGTGGCCACAGCTGCAACCACTCTCAGACAACTCGGGAGTGCTCTTGCAACAGGATAAAGCACAGCAGAGAAATAGGCACACAATCTCTGCTTATCCCCAAATTTTTGTGTTAGAACTGAAAGCGCGCAGCCAGACATCTCGTAGACATAGGGGCCAAACAGTTTGACATTGTTAGGTGTGCCAAGCACTAGAGCCGAACAAAGTGCAGTTTTCAATTGCTCAAAAGACTGCTGACATTAGGGCGCCCAAGGCAAAGGCTCTTGCACTGCTTTCGTTGTTAATATAAGCAAAGGTTTAATTAGTAAGGAATAGTTAGGTATCCACTGACGACAGCAGGAGTAATACCTATAAAAGCGCGCACATCTTTTTGAGTTTGAGGAATGTGCATTTTAACAATAGTACTAATGTGCTCAGGGTCAACCTCCTACCCTCCTTTGACAGCAGGTGACCTAAATAGGTGACCTCCTGTCGACAATACTGACATTTAAAAAGGGAAACCTTATGTCCATGATTGGCCAAATGCAACAACAATTTGACCGTCCTATCTTTGCAATCCTGTTCCATATCAGAAGCAATAAGGAGGTCATCAACATATCGCACTAATACATTACCTGGAGGAAGCTATAAGGAATCCAACTGACCTTTTAACGCTTGACTATAAATACTCACAATGTCAGAGTGGGATGCACACCTTCCTTGTCCATTGTTTTTTCTCGATGATTTATTCAAAATGTACTCAAAACATAATCCCTGGATGCGTGCATACGGGAAGGTACTTTGCCCAAAATCCCTAATGTATAAGTGTGAGACGGTGCCGCGGGCCCCCCTACATGGAAGCCGCCCTCCCACACACGTACTTCCTTCCTTTCCGCCGGGACTTCAACCCCGCGAACACTTCCCCGTGTCGGATACGAGGCTCGGAGCAGCAGCCATAACCAACGGACCCCCGCCCTTCTCTCTCTTACAGGAACCAACCAGAGCACTGAGTCCGGAGGAAGTACATCCCTCTGACTCCGGAAGTCCCGCCCCCGTGGCAGCGCCAGAACAGGGAAAAGCCGAGACCCGGGAGCAGAACGCTGTCGGAGCATCGTGGCAGGACACTCGGACTGGAGCGGAAGAAGGAGAGCAGGTGTACGACAAAGACGTGTGGACCGAAGAGTAGTGGAGTCCTCAGGAGGTGGCTGAAGAGCGGCCGTGACTCACTGGAGAGTTGCGGCGGACCGCGTGAGTACCTTACGAATTCCTTTTCACCGCTCGCTAGGAGCTCGCTGTGTAGTCCCTGTAAATATCCCCCCATCTCTGTAGAACCACGTTCCCTGCACTGTACCATACCTGTATAGCACCCTCACAGCTTAACCAACCGTCCCCCACACGACCCGATTCGACACCCTTTCTGTCTACCGTCCTGTTTTCCTCCATCCCGATACCTTCCTTTCCTCACTGTCTCTTTTCCCCCCCTCACTGCCCGGGTGACGGTGATCGTTATATTGTACCTTGAAGCCCAAGATAGGAC
The DNA here is from genome assembly GCF_964261635.1 of Lissotriton helveticus. Classification (NCBI taxonomy): domain Eukaryota; kingdom Metazoa; phylum Chordata; class Amphibia; order Caudata; family Salamandridae; genus Lissotriton; species Lissotriton helveticus. Next base: position 827,345,829 of record NC_136057.1, read on the forward strand.
TAACGGTCCCTTGTTTTCTTCTCTTACTGCCCTCCGTTGATCCTCCCCTATACCGGAGCCGTCGTTGAACTTCCTGAAGACCTGGACCCGAACCCAAGACCCAGAGCGGACCTCATCCCCTGGAACCTTTGTTTCTGTTATGACATTCCTTCCTGCCTTCTGTACAATAAACTAACAGCATAGCCCACTATATACGGCCTCCTTGCCTGCTTTTCCGGCCTGCCGCACACCCACCATCACATCTGGTGTCAGAAGTGGGATCTGCTGGAAGCATGGAGGCCGTAGTGAAAAAGATGGCGGAATCCCAGGAACAGTTCGGAAAACTAATGGAGCAATTCCTGAAGACCGCTGAAGACGACAGGGGACAGCTACACGACGTTCTTAAGGGTCAGGGGGTAGCCCACGAACAAACAATGGGAAAACTAACCGACGCCCTGGGACAACAAAGGCCTATGACCTCTCTCCCTTCCGTGGTCCTGCAGAAGTACGTGCCGGGGGAAGACCCGGACTACTTCTTCACCAACTTTGAAAGACTAGCCCAAGCAGCCAATTGGCCAGTGGCCCGATGGGGCCAATACTTGGAACCCCTGTTAACCGGCGACTTGCAGGCCGCCTATCAACAGGCCAACATACAGGGCAACACACCGTATGCGGACATAAAACAGTGCATATTGAAACGTCTTGGCATTGACGATGATACCTATAGGGTAAAACTGAGACAAGCGAAAGAGAGACCCCAAGAGAATCCAAGGGCCCTCTTTTTTTGGATCAGGGATCTCGCAAATAGATGGCTCCGACCCGAGGCCTCCACAAAGGAAAACATCCTTGAGAAGATATATCTCGAACAATTCCTGAATTCCCTACACCCGGCCACCCAGCGCTGGGTAAGACAACACTCCCGCCTCACCTTGGACACAGCCATCGAGATTGCTTGTGCCTTTAGCCGTGCTCAGGAACTCCAGCGGGGCAAGGAGGAGCATCCACACAGGCCCCACAATGCGACGGCCACCCGTCCACCCCGGCCACTACAGCACCGAAGCCCAGAACCTTCTCCCCTTTTTCCCTCACCGGTCATGTTCCGGCCCCCTATCCCCGGACCCCAGTGTTATTCGTGTGGAGGATTTCGGACACATCGCCCGGGTGTGCCCACAGAAGGAGGAGCCGATGGAGATCGGCCTCGTGAGGAACTTTGTCTGCATCACTCCGGGGACCGCACCTCCCCCGTTTCACTGCCCTGTGTCTATCGATGGACAACGAGTCATGGCCCTTGCCGACACCGGTTGTCGTCAGAGCGTTCTCAGACCACAAGACCTAGCTCACCCGGTCGGTAACCCTACGGGGGTAGTAGCCATCCAATGTGTCCATGGGGACACCAAACGTTACCCCACTACCCAGGTGCGTGTCCAGCATCACAAGGACCCCGGAACATGCCTCACAGTAGGTCTCGTGCCCGCTCTCCCAGAGCAAGCCATTTTAGGGAGCGACTACCCAGGACTACCTACACTCCTCCAGGACACCACCGACTCCCTGGCCCAGTGGTGGAAGGAGGCTCCTTATCCTCAGGGACAGACCTCCCTGGATACGGATCCTAAACCACATAAACCCAAAAGCCAGAAGAGAAAGGAAAAAAAAGGCTACACCAGCGCTTATCCCGCACTTACGGAAGACCACCCCTGGCAGACGGACAGGGAGTTCAGGGCTGCACAACAAGAGGATCCCCTCCTACAGGAAGCATGGGGAAGGGCCCTAGATAACGAGGATCCCTTGCAAGTAGGTCCCTACTTCTACAAGAAAAACGGGTTACTATACCAAAAAGGGGGGGCACAACAGAACCCACAGTTAATAATCCCCAGTCCTTTCCAAGACAAAGTCCTCTTCCTCGCTCACAGCCACCTTTTAGGGGGTCATTTCGGGATGAGAAAACCAGTCAGGCGGTCCTGGAGAAGTTCTATTGGCCTGGTGTACACCAGAGGATTAAAACCTAATGCCGTGAATGTGCGATCTGTCAGAAAAACAGCCGTCATAGACCCCCCCAGAGTGCCATTACAACCCCTCCCCCTCATTGACATCCCGTTCAGTAGAATAGGGATGGACATCATAGGACCCCTCTTGCCCTCACGCAGTGGGTGTCGCTATGCGTTAGTCATAGTCGACTATGCCACTCGCTTTCCGGAGGCCATACCCCTATGTCAACCCACTACACAGACCATAGCCAAGGCCCTTATCTCTGTATTTTCCCAGGTAGGGTTTCCCCGGGAAATCCTGACCGATCAGGGCACCCCTTTAGTTTCTGCTCTCATGAAACAAGTCTGTTCCCAATTAGGGATAAAACAAATCAGAACGTCTGCATATCATCCGCAAACGGATGGATTGGTAGAGCGCTATAATGCCACGTTAAAACAGACTCTAAAGAAGCTCTTGGGCCTAGAAGCAAAACGGTGGGAAGACATGCTGCCACTGGCCCTATTCGCCATCCGCTGCAAGACACAGAGTAGCACAGGTTATTCCCCGTATGAGTTGCTGTACGGGCGCCCCCCTCGTACCCTGCTAGACATGGCACAGGAGGCCTGGGAAGCAGAGCCGGATCGCACGCGTCCGCTCCCAGAATACCTGGAAAACCTGAAGACCCACCTGTCGGTGATTCGGGACATAGTCAGGCAGAACCTAGGGAGCGCCCAGGACAGTCAAAAGAGACAATATGACAAGGGCACTCGAACCCGTGTCTTTGCCGTCAGAGATCTGGTCCTCCTCATGATGCCCTCGTCCGACCAGAAGCTCCTGGGACAATGGCAAGGACCCTACACCATCCGACGGCAGGTGACCCCGGTTACCTACGAGGTAGAGTTGGACCCCACTCGGGGTACGTCCCAGATTTACCACGTGAACCTTCTTAAAAAATGGGAAGGACCCCGTCAGGTCCTGTCCGGATCCAGCATCCCACTTCCTTTCCCTTTTGACCCCTGTCTTGACCCAGAGCTGAACCCCGTACAAGCCCGGGAACTTCGAGAAGCCCTATGTTCTGTGAAAGGGGTCTTCTCCTCTTCTCCTGGTCGAACCACTATCACTGAACATGCAACAGAAACAGAGCCAGGGAAAGTTGTCCGCTTGAGAACCTACAGAGTCACAGAGCCCCGCCGGACTGTTATACGAAAGGAGATAGAAGAGATGCGAAAGATGGGAATTATAGAGCCCTCAGTAAGTGACTGGAATTCCTCTATCGTCCTTGTGCCAAAACCCGACGGGTCTGTCAGGTTCTGCATTGACTTTCGGGAGGTCAATAAGGTATCCAGCTTTGACACCTATCCCTTGCCCCGGGTGGACGAGATGATTGAGAGGATAGGAAAGGCGAAATACATTCCCACCCTGGATCTCTGCAAAGGGTATTGGCAGATACCCCTCAGGGAAAAAGACAAAAAGAAAACCGCCTTTTCCACCCCTGAGGGGTTGTACCAGTTTATAGTCATGCCCTTTGGGCTTCATGGCGCCCCCGCCACTTTTCAGCGTGCTATGAACCACTTCTTACGGCCCCACTCACAGTACGCCGGAGCCTATTTAGACGACATCATCATCTTTAGTGATAGCTGGGCCCAACACTTGACACATCTTTTCAGTGTTGTCTCTTCCCTAGGCTCCTTTGGGTTTGCCATCAACCCCGCCAAAACCACCCTGGCAACGAAGACAGTCAAATACCTGGGCTATCTCCTGGGGGATGGCCTGATAAGACCCCAAGAAAGTAAAACAGTGGCCATCCAATCCCTTCCCTTCCCTCTCACAAAAAGGAACCTTCGAGCCTTTTTAGGGCTTATAGGTTATTATCGGCAGTTTGTACCCAATTCTCACAGAGAGCAGCAGCCCTCACAGATCTACTGAAGAAAACAAATCGATCCGATGAGATGCTAAGAGACCCCACTCCCGAAGTGTGGCAGGCTTTCACGGACTTAAAAAAGGCCCTGACCTGGTGAGCCCTGACTACTCACTGCCCTTTATACTGCAAACGGATGCTTCCGGTCAAGGGTTAGGGGCAGTGCTGTCACAAAAAGATGCCCTAGGAAACGAAAAACCCATACTCTATGTGAGCCGCAAACTGTTCCTCAGAGAAAGACATTACGCTGTAGTGGAAAAGGAAGCCCTGGCAATGAAGTGGGCAGTTGAAAGCCTGCGATACTACCTAGAAGGCAGAGACTTTGTCCTCTACACCGATCATGCCCCCTTGGAGTGGATGGCCCGGAACAAAGGTCAGAATGACCGGGTCCTCTGCTGGTTCCTGTCCCTGCAGCCCTTCCATTTCAAGACAAAACACCGAAAAGGGTCGGACCAGGGCAATGCCGATTTCCTTTCCCGCTACCCTCATTCTCCATCCCGTACAAGAAGGACAGCTAGGGGAAGGGGATGTGAGACGGTGCCGCGGGCCCCCCTACATGGAAGCCGCCCTCTCACACACGTACCTCCTTCCTTTCCGCCAGGACTGCAACCCCGCGAACACTTCCCTGTGTCAGAAACGGGGCTCGGAGCAGCAGCCATAACCAACGGACCCCCGCCCTTCTATCTCTTACAGGAACCAACCAGAGCACTGAGTCCGGAGGAAGTACATCCCTCTGACCCCGGAAGTCCCGCCCCCGTGGCAGAGCCAGAACAGGGAAAAGCCGAAACCCGGGAGCAGAACGCCGTCAGAGCATCGTGGCAGGACACTCGGACTAGAGCGGAGGAAGGAGAGCAGGCGTACGATGAAGACGTGTGGACCGAAGAGTGGTGGAGTCCTCAGGAGGTGGCTGAAGAGCGGCCGTGACTCACTGGAGAGTTGCGGCGGACCGCGTGAGTACCTTACAAATTCCTTTTCACCGCTCGCTAGGAGCTCGCTGTGTAGTCCCTGTAAATACCCCCATCTCTGTAGAACCACGTTCCCTGCACTGTACTATACCTGTATAGCACCCTCACAGCGTAACCAACCGTCCCCCACACGACCCGATTCGACACCCTTTCTGTCTACCGCCCTGTTTTCCTCCACCCCGATACCTTCCTTTCCTCACTGTCTCTTTCCCCCCCCCTCACTGCCCGGGTGACGGTGATCGTTATATTGTACCTTGAAGCCCAAGATAGGACTAACGGTCCCTTGTTTTCTTCTCTTACTGCCCTCCGTTGATCCTCCCCTATACCGGAGCCGTCGTCGAACTTCCTGAAGACCTGGACCCGAACCCAAGACCCAGAGCGGACCTCATCCCCTGGAACCTTTGTTTCTGTTATGACATTCCTTCCTGCCTTCTGTACAATAAACTAACAGCATAGCCCACTATATACGGCCTCCTTGCCTGCTTTTCCGGCCTGCCGCACACCCACCATCACAATAAGCAACTTTTGAAAGTGGGGCGATCACTCACCCCATCCCATTGCACAGCAATCATGTTGCCGTCCTGGCAATCATTTTTAGCAGCAATTTTTTTCATCATATTCACTCTTTTCCATTTTTTTCTCCCATTTTTCATTACTTTTCAATTTATTTTTCAATGTATTCTTTTCACGATGTTAAACATCCACACGCGGAGTTGAGAAATGCCAAATTTTCAGTTTTCTAATGCTCAAACTGTGTCCATCCGGACCTTCTGAAAGAACACGACAGTTGCAAAATTCATTAGAAGCAGCGTTTATTGTAAAAGAGCCCAATGCATTTCGGGTGGTGTACGCCCTTCGTCAGGGGTCACTAAAGTAAACAAACTATTAAATAATCACCCTCTGTTGTACAAATCATGTCATCGCTGTATATATTAGATTGACATACCGCAAAACGCTTGTTGTGGTTTTTTGCAGCACCCGCCTACGGGGTACTTTGACAGCCGGGGGACCTCTGCCCCGACCATGATCGGCTCCCGGGGGCACTTTCTTTGGGTACCGCGCCCAGCTACCATCTATCAATACGGGGGAGGGCACTGCGAATGTGTTTACGCAATCTGGCTCTTAATTGCTGCTGGGTGCGTAAAGGTCACATCAAGTGTTCTCTCGTACGTACTAGATGGCTCAGCTGTGGCGGTAACCGTGTTTTGTGCTACCGCTGCCTTTCCTGGCGTTTACTCTGGGGTTAGTTGTGCCTCTTCTGGCTGTTGGCTTACCTTCACCGTGCACGGAGCTTTTTACCACTGCCAGCAGTAATGGCTTTTTAATTTGAGTCTCATAGTCTCTCGTCTTTCTCTCAAGGTACCTACTCTATGGTGCCATGACACGGGATTGACTGTTGAAGCACTTTCTCCAACCCCACAGGGTAAGCATCCCTTCTCCTTTCTGACTACTGGCATCAGTCATTTTTTAGCCTCTCTTTTATGATCGAGTCACTCCATTGTGATTTTTATGCACTGCACCATATGAGTATGTTTCACTTACAATACCTTATTTATGTGTGCTGTTTTAATGACCAAGCATGTGATACCTAGACATTGTGGATACAGGACATCACCATACCCTTGTTCTCTGTCGTCCCATTTAGGTTTCCTTTACTGAAGCAGGACCGGCTGGCCTGCCCGCTCACTTTCAAAGGAGGGTAGTATAGCCCCTTCCAAAGTGTAGAACTTCACTTAGGTCCTGACGAATTGCATACATTAGCATGAAACATGTCGACCAAACCAACAGGCAGTAGATACACCACTGGACCCTAGCACCAGAGTATATCTCTACCTCACTGTTTTTATTAAGGTGGCCAACCACATCATTAAAAGTAGTCCGTGAATTGCCTAAACCTTTTTTACTCTTTCACAATTTTCCAACGTCTAAACTATTTTCAGTACCCTCATACCCGCATGCAACAAATGGCAGGAACAAAAGATCTCCGATAAAGAGCCCCTTCGCGGGTGCCCGTCAGACATTGCAGCGCCAGTCTGACAAGGAGCAGAACCCAGATGATGAAGCATGACACCTAGCTCGCTGGGTGTGTGAGGGTTTTAGTTCCGAAAGGGGTATTCCCCCTTCGCTCTTTCCTTTCTCTTGCTTGGTCTCCTTTTTCCTTTCCCCTCCTTTTCCCTCTCTTCCCCCCCCTTCTCCCTTGCCTAGGGGAACTGTGTACCTTTCTCTGTCACTATACAAGTAATTTTGGAGACATGTTCTGTTACCAGGAATATGGTCACCATTTTCTAAATAAAGCTAGTATCCCACACGCTGTTTATAATTACACACAATGGGAACACTGCCCAACACCGCCGAAAGGTAGTTCAAAGACATTTGCACAGAAGTCTGCTTATTTTTCAGGTTTTGAAAACTCGGATCCAGCCTCGTATTACTATAGGTTTTCACCTACACCTGCCTAAAGAAAAATATGCTAACAAAGACCGAGCTGATATACTTTGCTCCTTTACTTCCCAACTGTCTATGCATGGTTTCAACTTTTGAAACAATGCAATAGACACTAAATCCATCTGGGGAACAAACGATTGGAAGGTTCAGGGAATGGAGGCCTTATTTAGAGCATGCATTATACTGATTTTCCTGAACAAGATAATGCAATAAACTTCATGTCTTGGTATAGCAAAAATAAAGGGTTTGAACACACTGCATATTCTCACATTCTCAAGCTTCAGTGAGAATACACTTGATACCATGATACAAAACAGTTCTTTCAATTCATCAGACCACAATTGGAAAGGAAAGTTGGTTTGGCCTTTGGACACAAACGGGTGTCAATTAGATTCCTGAGTGACACCGAATGGTTTAGCATCAATAGACCTGATCAGCAATATGTACAAACAGAAAACTTGGAGTGGTGACATCATATAGTGTTGGGAAGTTATGCCTAGATTGGCTACAAACCTCAACAGTCTCCAAGGTGAAACACAATTGTTCCTTCTTTCTGTTTAAATGGATCTCAGGAATTGTTTATTAGGCCCCTGGAAAAAGCACTTTTTGTATGGAATATAACTATGAGCTGTTGAAGATTTCTCAACAGGAAGCTGCTGAGAGATTGCACATGATTGATAGGGTTCATTTAGAAAAAGCTTTGGCTGTGGTTAACTACGGTATGACCCCGTTATCATCCAGAAAATATTCACTGGGCAACATAGTGTCTTCCGCAATTTACATAATACAGCAAGACATCTATATTACAACATGGACAATCACAATTACGTACGATAGTAATACTGAGCTGGACTTTACAGATGGTACATTCTGGCCACATACCATGAAAAATTAGACCAGTTACCTTTCACCGTGGCTGAGACACCATCCACTGACTGCATAATCCATGGTTATATTAACTTCCCGGTCACAACTTTCCAATTCCAATATTGTCTCCATTCCAAACAGGTAGGCACATATGAAGCGCTAGGAGAAGGATATGTGCATGTGTATTGGGAATTACCGTTCAGGTTTAGATGCAGGACGTTTTTCTTAGTGGCTCCAAATGTGAAGATGCTTTAAGCGGCTATTCAGTCTGATTCCCTAAGCAACCTGATTCAGATTATACCAGGTCAATCTTAGGACCCCCCTTTCTCTCCCCCTCACCCCCTTTCCCGGCCCCCACCAGCCACAGCTCCGCAACAGGCACCACTTTGATCCTGTGCCAGGGCACCCTTCACTATTACTGAGTACTCCTGTTTTCACTCCACAGACAGTACGAACAATAGCCCTTCTCATCATAGTAATTTCTTTGCACCGTTTCTGTTATTTACCAAGTAAGTGTACCTTCCACTCGCCCTCTTTCCTCCCACTGTGATGCCTCACCCACGTGCCTCACATTGTGCTCTTTCTGCGCATAGGTTTCATCAGTGGTATCCTAGTATCATCTTGGACAGAGTCCCCCATGTATCTCGAGTACGTTCATTTTCGATACAGTTACTTGTCCGCTTATCCACTCCTTTCTTCCATGAGCCTAGTCACACAGTATTTTTCTGCAGCGCCCTATATACATCTCTCCCCTCCACCTAGTTTGAGCTCACAATTCCTCTCTAAACTCCTTCTTTCTCTGACCTACCTGTCCTTCTTAGCCCACCAATTGAAAACATAAATATGGAAATGTTGTATCCTTCTATACCCAGCACTGCAGTTTAAATAAACCGTAACCTGGTCCTGATGATGGCCTAGCACTTCTGCAGGCCGAAACGCCATCGACTTCCACAGCAGAACTCCTGGTGCCCCATTTACGGATACCCCACTCACTTGAATTTTTGTATTCATGTACCATTAACTGCCTGGGTATCACGAATATGGAAAGCAATTTTAAATCCGACTTGTCTCTTGTTGCTCCCATCACTATCGCTGTATATACGTCACGTGTCACTTGCCCCATCACTAAACTTCACGAGCACTTGTGCACAGTATTTTTGTAGGTTACATGTCATTCAATGTAACGCAGTGCTACCGTCCCATGTGCTTGTACATATGAAGTTTAATCTGTCCAACATGCTTTGCGATTGCAATACATTTAACCTTTACAAAAAAATGTCTCTCTGTTTTTCTCCCCCTTTGGATTTAATCCGTCGCAACTACTTGTGCCACATGTATTTGACCTTCAAATAATACCCTTGTTTGAGACACTGTTGTTTGTTACAGATTATTGCCTTAGTCTCCTTGGGGTTTATGGGCTACCTCCTGTAGTCTGATACCACATATGTAATCAGTCAGTGAGAGCATAACCAACAGTGGGGCTATGAACTCCACAAATATTTCACACATTAAAACCAAGTTCATTCCAGTCCATTGTCTGCGACACAAAGCCCACAACATCATCATTCTACAACATAGTCATGACATCATGACATTATCACATTTACCATGAAGGGAGATCTCTCTGACTATGTATCACCAAATAACAAAGCTAGACCCACAAACTTCTCTTAGTGTGGAAATCAAAATGTCATCCATCTGGAATGCAAATTGCACATTACACAAAGTACATAAAAATATAATTCGTCAAACTAAGATCATGCATCGTAAATAATTTAAACATGTGTTTACTAGCTTCTCAGTACAAATTGACTATATACGCATGGAAACATGTATGCAGCTTCACATCAGATGTGCGGTCCAATTATGTGTCTTACCTTTATTCCTTTGTGCAATGCAGGCAATCTCGTATGGCAGAAATTTACTCTGACAACATACACAGTATTGTGTGAGCAACATTGCAAAACAGCAGAATATACATGGTCTGTGTGGGACATCTCATACACACATCACATGATACATGTATATGTCACATGATACATAATTCTTCCAGGTATTACTACAAGTACAAAATTAGTCATTTCACTTCCCTTATTTCTGGAACTTGTACATAAGTATAATAAGAACAGTATGGTTGCAGCTTCACTACCCATAAATGCTTGAAAACAAGTCATCCAACGCCTATACTCGCCTACATCTTCTACAAGGAAAATGCTGCCTGTGACAAGAGGCAATAGTTTAATAGTTTAATCACACAAACAAACTTTGTACAAAACATACCCCCCTGTAGCTACTTTTGGGCCTTCAACAACCCATCAAGCTCTGGGTTGGCCACCCCCAGGATACAGCCTATGAGGGAAGTCAGGTTCAGGCGCACACCTCTAGGACCTGGGGCGGACTGCCCCAACTGGACTTGAGCGATCTTACGCTCCAGTGTCTTATGCCCTCCCACCTTTACTTGCAGTGGGCATTGTGCAAGCGATAGATCCCCAGGGACTGCACTTTTTGGGTGATGGCTTTCCAGAATGACTTCTTCTGATGGGCCTTGACCTGTACACACAGAAGACATGAAGCAAGAGATTGTAACAATAAGTCCAATTTGCAAACTTCATAAATGTTAAAATGAAGAAACTGTATGAACATGTGTTAGATCTGGGGGTCTCTAGTTGGCAATGGTATTCACCTTTGTCCAAATAGGGACCCTTACTTCTAAGTCAGGATAAGGGGATTACACTCCTTGATAACCCCTGTTCACCCCCTTGGTAGCCTGGCAGGAGCAGACAGGCTTATCTCAGAGGCAGTGTGTTAAGCATTTGTGAATATACACAGCAATACAGTGAAAACCCTACAGATGGACACAACACAGGTTTTATAGAAATAAGTATTCTCTTTATATAGACTTAAACACAAGACCACAAACGACAAAAATCCAAAATACTACACTTAAGATTACTTAAAAGGTGATTAAAGTTGCTTAGTTCAAGTTGTTGGTAAATGCGACAAAGTTCTCAACAAAGTACCTGGATGCGTAACGCAAAGTGAACAAAAGGCTCGCAAAAGGGGAGATGTGTCGGTTCCGTGATCCGGGGGAACGGTTGCGACCTGCCTCAATGCTTGCGCAGAGTAGGGGACTCGTCATGAGCCTTACCCGAGCGAAGGTGATGCGTAGATTCTCGGCTTGCGGGCCCGTTGCGGTGTGCAAGATGGCGCCGCCCTTGATGCAATGTGATGATCCAGTTGCGATGAGAGAAGATGGCGCCCTTGATGCGGTGATGCGATGACGATGTGATGAAGATGACGCCCTGGCAGCCTTGTGACGACTCTGTACTCTGGAGCTGCGACAGGCCCTCCGACACGCTTCTCTGGCGATGGGATGGTGACTCTCTCGATGGCGTCACGCTTCTCCGGTGATGCGACAGCAGGCAGCTTCGATGTACACACGCTTCCAGGGAGATGTGACAAAGGCTCGCTTCTCCGGTGTTGCGATGATTCCAGCTGCGGCGGCGACACGCTTCTGCTCAATGCGTCGCGCTTCCAGCTTCCAGTGGCTCGCAAGTGACTGGAGTCAGAATTCCCAGCAAGGAAATTCAGGAGGGAGCTGGAGGTGAAGTCTAAGACTTCAGCAGGAGGCGAGCGCAGTTCACATACCTATGGACATACCTATGTAATCCAGTGTGACATAAGGCAGATTTACTCTCCCGTTGCCGATCACCACGGGATCGGCTTCGATTTTTTCCCCGTCGGATCCAGTGACCGGCCCAAAACCTATACCATCAGCGACTGGATGCTCTCCAGCCCTGGTTGATTCGATTTCTGCCACCTCCGCACTGCCTCAGATTGGGCTCGAGCCTTCCGCCGCCCATGCACTGCACCTAACCCAAGTCCTGATGATGATCCCGATTTAAAGTGGATCGAAACGCCATCGACCGTTCAGCGCGAACATAGGCACTACAGACAAAGTGGTTCTCGAACAACACCAGCAAATCATATCTAAATGAATCCTCAATACAATTATTGAACCACACTGTGTCTTCTATTCACTGTATATATTCACCACCAGTCACTACGCGCCGTCCTTGCTGATTATTGTCACTTGTGTCGCTACCGTGTTTTTCACTCACTCACACTGAGCACCAAGCACAATTTGGGTTACCAATATTTGTTTCAATTTATATATTGCAGTGCTGTAATAACTGCAAATTACCCAACTTACCTTCTTTCCTTTTTTTACATTTCTGTATTAAATATGATGCCACGAGCACATACATGAAAACAAGAAGAGTCTCCTTATCTCCTTATGATAATGTTGTATGCATATCTTGCCTAATTGTCTTTGAATTATACCAGTTGGGATACCATATGTTATTCTCATACGATGTGATGACGATGACGCCCTGGCAGCCTTGTGACGACTCTGTACTCTGAATCTACGACAGGCCCTGCGACACGCTTCTCTGGCGATGCAATGGAGACTCTCTTGATGGCGTCACGCTTCTCCGGTGATGTGACAGCAGGCAGCTTCGATGAACACATGCTTCCAGGGAGATGCGACGAAGGCTCGCTTCTCCGGTGTTGTGATGATTCCAGCTGCGGCGGCGACACGCTTCTGCTCGATGCGTCGCGCTTCCAGCTCCCAGCAGCACGCAAGTGACTGGAGTCAGAATTCCCAGCAAGGAAATTCAGGAGGGAGCTGGAGGTGAAGTCTTTTGTCCCTGAGACTTCAGCAGAAGGCGAGCACAGTTCAAGCCCTTGGAGAATATTCTGTAGATGAAAGTCCTTACAAAGTTCCTTCTCCTTTCCCTTGGCAATGAAGCGACCACTGCAGGCCAACCCATCAAACACCACACTGGCAGAGGGGCAGTGCAACCCCTGCAGCTTCCTTGGTTCTTCTCCTTTTCGGTCCCAATATTTATACCCAAAAATCCTTTGTTCTCTGAAGGCAGAGAGGCAGAGAGACCTCTGCCTAGTCCAAACCAGTTCCTGAGCACTTTGTTTACATGACTCTCTTCTTCCTTTCACTGTGCAGGGCAGAGACATCAGCCGCCCTACAGGAGGTGGAGCCAGCACAGAGGAGGGAAGATACAGCTTTCGAACACTCTGTTAACATAATTCCTCCTCTCCTTTCACAGTGCAGAGCAGACATTAAACAAGCCACAGGGGCTGGAGCCAGCATTGTAGAGGGAAGGCCCAGCCCTATTCAGGTCCCAGGGGCAACTCCTCCCTCCCTTCTAGATGCAGATCTCCTTATTCACCACTGGGCTGCCCCCAGCCTGTTTCCAGGAATCCCCCAGCCCTTTCACTCACAAACCCAGACAAGGAATACACAACCTAGCAGAGGCAGGCTCAAATGGTTAGGCAAGCAAATACCTACTATCTAAAAGTGGTATTTGCAAACACAGAATATTAAAATAAACTTTACTAAAAGATGTATTTTACTATTCTGAGTTCGGGCATACTAAATTCGAATTTCTACCATGTTCCCTGAGTCAGTTAGGATTATAAGGATGTAATAATCTAGCTGCTAATTCTGGCCTATGAGAACGGGTAGCCTTCAATAGTGAAAATGAAAATGACTATAGTTCACTATTAGAACATGCTACACCATCAGAGCATGTCCTACCTTATACTTACAATGCACCCTGCGCTTGGGCCTACCACAGGGGTGTCTAATATGAAGCAAAGGGAAGGTTTAGGGACTGGCAAGTGGGTGCACTTGGCCAAGTCGACATGGCAGTGCTAGACTGCACGTAGGCCTTGCAATGGCAGGCCTGAGACACACTTTACAAGCTGCTTCTGTGGGTGGCACAACCAGTGCTGCAAGCCCACTAGCAGCATTTGATTTACAAGCCCTGGGCACCCATGGTGCACTGTACCAGGGGCTGACAGATACATTAAATAACCCAATCATGGAATAACCAATTTGTACATTAATTTAACATAGCGAACACTTGCACTGTGGCACTGATTAGCAGTGGCACAGTGCCCAAAGTATAAATCTAGCAAAAACATATCAAAACAGAGGAGACAATCCATCAAAATGGAAGGGAGACTCACACCAATGATGCCAGGTCTAACAACATGTATGTGGAATTTCAACACACAACATAGGTACTCAACACAATATAAAATCCATCTCCAACTGTAGACACAATCTGTAATAATTAGGTGCTCTACTCTTTACCCTTGTGGTGTAATGCACTGGCTAACACAGCCTATCCAATACATGTTCTCTTGTATTGTACCCTGCTGTGCTTAACATGTGAAAATCACACAATAATGTGTTTTCATGCGGGGGAGGACACTGGAACATGTTAGCACACACCCTGTACTCACCTGACACTGAACATACAAATTCGCCTTACACCCTAACACTGGTATGCATACTGACTACTACCAAGAGAATGCCCAATGCATGCATTTGTATGTGTCACAGTTACAGAGACTACTTATACATGGCACAGATCGATCATGGCGGTGGACTAAAGACGATGTCAAATAAGCACTAGGACGAACGAGTGGCGACCTATTACAAAAAAACCTGTGGAAAATAAGAAAAAGGAATTGATTGCCCCCACGTATTCAGTTGGAGTTGGGTCCGCATTGACTAGAGGGAGCGGCCTTTATAACATCGATAGAGGATAATTGGATAGGACATACTGTTTGGAAAATAGAAGCCCCATACCTCCCGTATTTCTCGTGTCTGAATAGTTCACTTGGAAAAGAACTTCGCCGTCTGTTGTCATCAATTTGATTTGAGCTCACCCATTACGACGGATCATTATTAGCCCTTGTCCTGATGAGGCCCGTAGTGAATGGGCTGAAACGCGTCGACACCCATGAAAAGACACCAGTGCTAAAAATAGTTTACGTTGTGAAAATACATATTTAAAAGAGTATAATAAGAAGTTAGGTTGAAAGAATATAGACCTGGTTTGCTCTTTTGTTGATTTCTGGTTAGATCTTATTGCTTAGGAATGCTTAGTTGTACATGTTTATAGCATCCTTTATTTTCAAAAAATTTGTTGGGCTAACATGTTTTGAAAGAGATAAAAAATATGTGTGTATATATATATTTGTATAGAAGTAATGTGTGTATATAGATGTTTATTTTGTGATTGTACCTAAATATTGTTTGGTAAATTAATAAGTCGTTGTGGTACAGAATTTTTCTAATCAAACGCAAAAATAAAGCATAAGTTAGAAATTGGTGTTTTGAGTTGGAATTGGGTATGGGGGTACATAAATGAGGCAAAATGTATTTTCTTGGAAATGATTAATTGCATTTAGAAGGAGATAATTTATATTGCTCTTTCAGATAAAGATTTTTTGAATCAGACCTAAGGCATCGTTATACTTTAGATTGTATGTTATTTACCCAGATGCCGTTGGCTTACCGGGTTTCCCCTGTTTTGTGGTATTTTACTTATACATGGCAAGCAGATGTTATCCAATCATACATATCACATATCAACAGAAATAAACATATATCCAGGTGGTGAAACATGTAATGACTCATACCCCCTGCCATAATAGGCACTCACACATGAAGGGCCAATAGAGGAACTCAAAAATACTTGGTACCTGCTTAACCACAAGCAGTTCTGGAGTAAAAACAAATACAAAAGAGTCAACTTGTGACACTTGCAGTACACACTAATTTTCGGTGTGTCATGTAATTGACTATGTTACTGATACCCACATTGACTGAGTATGAACCATTTTAACAAAGTTAGGTCATAGCAGAGAATCACCACATGGAAAACTACATTCCTCTCCATTGAAAGTCACATCACCAGATGTGTGATGGCAGGATTACACCTACTGAATTTGATACTAACATGTTGAATATGGTGAGTACAAATTTACACACATATGAAGATTATCAGAATACTCAGCCTCTCAGACAATGTAATTTGACATGGTAGTCAATACGCATCATACATACACAATCCATGATCACCAAAACACACTTACTTCACATTAACCAACATATTTACATGATCACAAATGCATATGTGCATTCCGGGTACATGACAAATGTGACACAATGGGGTGTGGGGCTAGAAGGTGGTCTTTGGAGTGTCACAAACACCCTAGGTCTATGAATATGAAAAAACGACTTGAAATATGTGGTAATATGTATGTGAACAATTCTCATTTGATACAGACGTGAGCATCATATGACCAACATACACCATAGACCCTGAAATTCAACCCACGTAAAAAGCTTCCTCACCATTTCAATACCCAAGTATATCCATAACCTGCTTCCCTTCTACCAGTAGAATGTATGCAAGGGTGCTCTATAAACTGCAATTGTTGATACACATATGCAATCTACACATGCAAGATATGTATGGGTAGTCACTGACCACATCCAAATACCACTGTAAAACTATGAAGTACCAAGATGTGTTTGCTTTTGACTTTTTCAGACACAAGGTTTCTATACAACAGATACTCTGGGAAACTGAGAATAGAGAAAGAAGACCACTGTAACACCCCTTGTGTTCATTTATGACAAAGTAATGTTAAAAGGGCAACACATGGCACCAAAATGTAATCATCAGCCAAATGCAATGACAGAGCATATTGTCCATGTCCACATATGATCAGTACATTCAAACAATTGAACATGGATATATGCCTACACATAGTTCTACCCAAAACATTTCTGCTAGGTAACCCAATCATGGTCACTCGTCTCCAGGGGTAGCTTAAACATGGTGCGTCTGACAATTACTTCAGAACATTTATGGCAGACTTGTCTGGCCCAAATGCAAAGGTCTAGGCGAATTGAAAGCAACTATAACGGGTTTAATAGCACATTTGCAGTCCATCAAGAACATGTTAACAATGCACGCCCACTCCTCATGTCAAACACATTAACGTGATCGGTACACTCTCAGCATGAGCACACATAAATATGTCACCAGGAGTTTCTATGCTAAATCAATACAGGAAATGGTGGCAATATGCAAATTCGGAAAACATACTCGCGGAAAACACATTATGCACAATTGGCCATGTCCAAGCACATACACATATCAGCCCATATATGTCATCTTGACTCACATCACTATTTTCACATACTGGGAAGATAAAGGCACATTCAATGAACATTTTTGCAAATTGGTTAAATGTCTCTTTCACAGAACTAAAGGGTACCTATATACTGTCAGTAAGTCTCTCAAATGTTTACATAAAGTTTGACATGATGGACATACATGATAACTACAGCTCTGTCAAATGGGCGGCATCAAAGAGCAACTGCAAAAAGCATTGTATCAAAGCAAATGCTCACAATTTGCCTTATAAATCTAGTGCTTGTGTTCAGCCATCTGAACGACATAACATGAAGAACGAGTAGGAAAGCAGATATCAACCAAGCATGTCAGGTTTTAGCTGATGACGGTCAGGTTGTGTTGCAGTCTCAACACACTGAAATTAATGTTTACATGTGGGTGAAATTGGTCCTGCCTCTCGTCTTGGGAGTGGATTTATGATGGGCTGGGCATGCTAGCAAAGGATAGGGTTTGAAAAAGGAGTCCTGGGATGGTGGTGTGGTGGGAGTTGTCCAACAGGGCATAGTCCAAGGGACAAGAAAATGGTCACAGTTAGAGGTTGAGGGTAAATCAGAGCTTGGGTCACGCTGGGAGAAGAGGAAATTGAGGTGTTAGCTGCTTGCATATGTGATGTGGGTGGAGGGGTAGTGTCTATGCTGATAGGTGGTGATTTTGCAGTCTGTATGTCTGGCGGTGTGTTGTGTGGCCCATGTCCCCTCCACTTGGCCATGTAGATGCTGCAATGGAAGAATGGCTATGTTATGGTAAACATTGTAGACTCACAGGTGGCAAAGCTTAGCACTCTGAGAAACTAGCAATGCGGACATCAAAACTGTCCTAATCAGCATGACAGTAGTGACACTGATATGTAAAGAGCACATGCATGTCTACAAATTGAGCTAGTAATCCATCCACACATGGCGGCATTGAACACAGGATCGGACAATTGAAAGCGTCAATTTTCCGCTCCTCCTCATCCTTGACTGTAGCAGGATCTTTTATGCCCTCTGTGTATGTGTCAGATTACCACATGATTGGAAAACATGACTACGACTCTCAAGACATTGCTTACTTCAGTTATACCCATTCCTCACACGGACATGGTTCAAACAATGATACCTACATCAGAATCATATCATCTCAAGACACTCATGTCGATGAGTATGTGTGAAAAACCACCCATATCGTCACATCAATGTAACTAATGAGCGGTATGATGCTGTACCAAAACCTCACACACACGTCCTTAAATCAACAGCCTACTTCTATTATGTTGGACATTGCGGCCATGCCATGAAGAGCCATAGATTTAGTTGCATACTGCAATGTTGAGGGTGGACCAAGACACATGTGTGCCAAGCCTGACAACTGTACACAGGCATTTGCTCTGTAATGTGAATTGGCATTGCCAACAATACAGATAGATTATGGTAGCTGTGACATTTCAAATATGCTTAGGTGTTGATTCATGAGTCCAGGACTTTACACACCCCCTCCTTGCTGCTGTTGGGCCCTCAACTCCCCATCAAGCTCAGGATAGGCCATCACCAGTATATGGGCCATGAGGGGAGTCAGGGTCCGGCGCCTGTCTCTTCGTATGGGGGAAATCTTTCCTAGTTGGACTGGGGTGATCTTTATCCTCTAACATTTGAGGTCCTCCCACCTCTTCCGGCAATTGAAGCTGTGCTGGCATTAGACTCCCTGGGTCCGCACTTTCCTGGCGATGGCTTTCCAAATCCATTGCTTCAGTTGGGCGTTGACCTGGAGGGGTAACACAGAGCCTTAATGAACTGCACATGCATGACATATGACGTTTAACACAAAGATGAATTCATGTTTTTAGAAATAACATGTTCAAGATGTCCAATCCAACAGGATAGAGGTCATTGGAAATATTGTTATGCAGGTACACATACATCAGATCACATCACACATAAATGCTTTGCATGCTTTGATACATTTATCTTGGTCCAGGAGTCAAGCTGATTTCACATACAAAGGGCAGGGCCAACACACACACACTCTGTGCAATCAGTCAAGAGATCACAAAAAAACACCTTGGCAATACAGTACAGATTTGATGACAATGCCAGGCTTTACTATAGTTATGACAAGCCAGTCCTATAACGCCATACATGGAGCACACAACAGATTAGTGACTACTGTGACATGTTCCAATATGTTTTTACAAATTGAATTGCTCCTATGTGTGGTGACTCATACTTCCAGCATAAAACATAGTGTGCATCTGTGTGACTCTGTGAGCGACACATGTCATGAACATGGGTTTTGTGAAAAATGTCAGATATACTGAGTTTCAACATTTTGGATTTGAAAGCACTGTTGCATGTATGATTAAGAGTAAACAAAAATATTTTGGGTTCTTACAGCCATTGTCAGACATTTGGATGCTGTGTGGAGCAGCGGCCAGGGAGCCTGACTCTGGACCACGGGGTTCACGGTTCGATCGCCGGCGGCAGGTCAGCCCAGCTCCATGTGACTTTGGGCAATAGCTCGCTTAATCTTCCCGAGGGCCCCCAGCACCGGGAAACCACTCCCGAGGTAGCTGTGCACTTTACAAATTCAAGGTTATTATTATTATTATTATTATATGCTTGGCGTTTTGTGACTCCTGATGATCATGGAATTGATGCTCAGGAACAGGAGTGCGAGAGTATGAGAAATCGGATCATAAAAATGTACATGACATCACACATTAGTAGTTGTGATTGTTAACATAACAATGCTGTGCAAAACAGAAATTAATGATGTTGAGGGACAAGTTGCATCAGCTATGTTGACCTAGGTATAGTGTCATCTTGTCAGAATTGTCTGTGAGTTAGGCATCACGCTCCCACTGGCACTACATATGTTTTGGAATGTCAGTATTTTATGCACATCCAATGTCCCTGCTAAAAAGTCAAACAGAACGTGATTGCTCATAGTGACAACTTTTGCGGATGCTTTCACACTAGCACAGTAGTTCATGTTAAGTCACCTGTTTTGAGACATGTGGTTGTCCATACACATACCATCATTCCTCTGATGCTGCACCAAACCATTTCTCCCGGTATGTTTAGTCAACAAACCACTTTTCATAGGGCTTGGACAAGTTTCACATTACTATGACAATGGATTACCCGTTCAGACATTCATCTAGTTGATTATCCCTGCCAAAGGTCTCAGATGTAGTGCTGTATATATTTCGATAGTATGGTTGTTAATTGCATACAAGTTAAGTGCTATCACATGCTTACACATTTCATGCACACAAAGTTAAGAAAGTTAAATGGACAGATGCAAGGGATATGATTGTCAACATCCTAGCGGGTATGTTTGACTTTGACAGCTGGGGAGAGCGACATCTGCATCCTAAAGTCATCAGTCAGAACTTACCTGCTCCACTGGTGAACCATAGAGCTGCCCATACTTTGATAGGATGTCTCCTACAAGGGTCTCCACCTCTTCTTCTGTGAAGGCAGGAGCCCTCGCACCGGTTTGGTCTGGCATGGTTGGTCCCAGAGGTAACACACAGCAACTGAACACTAGGAGAGGGTAATGGCAGCAGTGTTTGCAGGCAAGTGTATTTTCAAATTGCAGCTTACTTCTACAGTGCATACATGTACGTATGGGCACATAGCCATTGATCAACCGCAATCAAATGTAGCCAATGTTATCCTATGAGGGAGCTCGCCATGCATGAAACCTCCAAGCACTCTGTCTTTGTCCGCTGGTTACTATCGCCATGTCAGTGGTCGACTGTGATGTGTTTCCAATGTGCTTAGACCCACTTGTTACTTTTTTAACAATTGGGTTTGTACCACTACATGTACTTGTTAAGGCTTACTTTTTCACAAGCTTGTAATCCCAGTCAAAGTTTTGGACATGGTACTCATTTTGGAATGCACCGATATACATGGCAGATAGGTAAAATTTGGTATATGTGTGATGGTGTACCAATCAAAACATGTCAGACAAGCCACCCATTTTGACATGTCAGCTACTTTCACTTGAAGTAGTGGCTGATCAAGGTGTCGGCTTGTGAATTGTGACCTTGTAGGTGCCTGTTAGTGAAGGTACAAAAGGGGGTGGTGATGGACGGGGTGGGGTGGCAGAGTGGGCTAAAGAACTGTGATGGATTAAACCCAGATCTTTTCACTGGGTGTGAGTGTTTGATTGTTTCAGATGCTCCGTCCATCACCACCCCCTTTTGTACCGCTTTTAACCACCATAAGTGTGGCAGGGTATGCTCAGACGTGAGTCCCTTGCTCACTTTGCCACTGGATTCAAGCAAGCCGGGCTGAAGACGGCTGGAATGCCAGAAACTGGTCCTCGGAAGCTTGTTTCCGGTCCAGGGAAGACATGGCTTGGCAGTTCGGGCTGGACTGTTCCCATGAGGTACAGGGTCAGACTGATTTGCATATAGCCATGTCTGAACTGGGGTGGCAGAGTGGGCTAAAGAACGGTGATGGATTAAACCCAGATCTTTTGACTGGGTGTGAGTGTTTGATTGATTCAGATGCTTCGTCCATCACCACCCCCTTTTGTACCACTGTTAGTGAAGGTAGGCTGACCTTAATGAATTCACAGTACCTAGGTTCCTGCATTTAACAAGATATGTCCTTTACATTTGTACAATGCTTTAGATGGTTTACAACCATTACAACGCAACTTTTACCACGCAGTGCTGTTACAACGCAGGTTTTCCTACGCATACCATTACAACGCATTACACTGGGGGCGCTCTAGGATAGGGAATAAGTTTGATTTACTAGCCAACACCTTCCCTAGTGTCCACGGGGACTGGAGTTGGAATAGTAAATTAAACTATTCACTATCCAGCACCCCCAAGTGTAATGCGTTGTAATGGTATGCGTAGTAAAACCTGCGTTGTAACAGCATGCGTGGTAAAAGCATGCGTTGTAACATCATACATTCCTTTAGATGTGAAGAGTTTACTGATGTTGCTAACAGAGTGCACTAATGCTCCACTACTCTCTCACTTAGGTACCCTAGGAGAGGAGGAGGCATTCATTCTCCAGTGTTCATCCCATTCCCTCACCTTCAGACCATGCAGGAGAGGCACATCATCCAGAATTACAGATATGATCATCTGACCATCCTGGCTCTGACTAGTCAGTTGGAGCAAGATCTCCAACCATAGATTGCATATCCCCACAGTGTCTCTCTGCTTGTCAAGGTTTTGACTGCTTTGCATTTTTTGGCCACTGGCTCTTTTCAGTTTACTGTTGCCACTTCAGGTAAGATGTCACAAGCGATGTTCAGATGTGTCCTGACAGAGGTGCTTGCTGCATTGTTTAAATATGTGAGCCACTACAATCAGTTCCCTAGTTTTGATGGATCGGCTGCAGTGAAGGCAGCTTTCTGTGGGCTAGGTCACATCCCACATGTAATTGAATCCATTGATTGTACACACATTCCCACACGACCATGAGCAAGTTTACAGGAATCGCAAACACTACCACTCCATTAACGTGCAAGTTGTCTGTTTGGCAGATCTATACATCTCCAACTTATGTGCCCAGTTCACAGGGTTTGCCCTTGACAGCTTCATCCTGCAGATTAGTAACATACCAACGCTGATGTCACAGTTCCAACCTGAGAGGGCCTAGCTTGTGGATAAGTGTGATGTGTGGTAGCATGATTATGTATGAATTTCATGCAAATTGAGTGTTTGAATTAATTTTTACATCTTACATATTTCACATTTAGGAGTCTCAGGATATCCCAACTGTCCATGGTTGTTGGCGCCACTCCAAAATATAATAACGCCTGCTGAACAACACTTCAATGACACACAAGGAAGGACAAGGCAGACAGTCAAGTGGACTTTTGGCTGCCTGAAAGCCAGGTTCAGCTGCCTGGACAGGGTAGGTGGACCCCCCCAATACTCACCAGGGAAGGTATGACAGATAACCGTGGCCTGCTGCATCGTCCACAATATTGACCTGAGACGGAAAATACTGTGTATCACAGAGGATGGAGAGCATGGGAACCCAGCTGCAGGGTGCTGGGAAATGCCAAGTGATGATGACGATAGTGGTGAGGATGATGGTGCAGATGTGTGTCAGGACCTCATCCGAAACTAGTTCTCGCAAAGATAAGTGTATCTGTGAGATGTGTTGTTCACCACTGCACTAAGCCCTAAAGCACAGACGGAGGAAATGTTTTGAGTGAATTAAACCATGTAGAGATAAGAGGAGGTGCTGTAGTATGGCCTTTTCAATGTGATTGACGATGCCAATGTGTAGTGTCACTGATTAAAAATGTTGAGGCTCTGGGAAAGCAGATATGATGTATGTGTATATATTTACGACAGGGCTGATCACTGTATTGTTCACTTGTAGGTTTGTGCACCATGTCGTCTTCATGTGATCATATTGAAGTTGTGACTTCAGCTGGTATGTTTTACTGTTTCTGAGGAAATGGATTGACTAATGGATTGTCTTAGAACTGTGCCTCATAGATGATGGGTGTGACACATCTTCGTAAGGACAGCTTGTTCAACAATGGTTTGGCAAGTACCTTTTCATGAAAATTGTATCTCATGGTGTGCTGTTTCCAAAGCAATATGTATGCCATCATGTGTCACAACAAATGTTTGGTTTATAGCTAGTTGCTGGAAATCTGACTTCACTTGGCCCCATTCCCCATTGCTTATGACCTGCATGTGACTGTTTCTGTGTCTTATCATAATGTTTTGAGTCCTCTTGTCACACATGACTGACATGTACATGTGTAATGCCACCAGATGTAGTCAATGCCTGATAGTTATGGTTCTGGAGTCAAGGACTGTGGTGCAGACATGTGTCTGTGTACTTATTTCTATCTGTTATTTTGATTAAATGATCTTTGAATTAAACCAAATGCACATGTCATATGTTTTTGGATACATTATTTGTTCTTCACATGAGGTGAGTTTGTGACAACTTTGTATTCTGATACAAAGTTATAAAAACTAATGATAGTACAGATCATAGCTTTTTCAGAAAGTACTGCTGAAGATGTCTAGCTGACCCCATACATTTAGACAGTCTCTGTAAGTACAGATGAAGACAGATGTAGATGATGAGACAATGTGTGTCTCTCCTCATGTGAGCTAATACGGCAGAGAGTGGATAGCACTGTTGTTATGCAGACGTAACTACATTTACATAGGAGTAAGGCATTTGTCCTTTACAAACAGAAAATGTTATTTGACCGTGGATGAATCATCACATGAAACAATGTTTGAAAGAATACGATGGACAATATGATTATTTGGGGATGAATACATTTATTTGAATGAGAATACAAGTAACAAAAATAATGAGAGATTGTGAGGATAACGGTGACCGGAGTGTGGATGAAAACAAAAATTTGAAGTGGGGGATAGAAACATGGTGGATGAAAAGGTTGAAGTTGAGTTCGTAGTTTACAGGTACCAAAGTCTAAATGACTAATCACATCAGAGTGGGAAATATTTAGAGGTCCATTTAACAACATGAATGTGTGGCCACACAGCAACGACATTAGTGGTGAGGTGGTTCCCTGCCGGTGGTTCTGATCTTGCAACCCTTCCCTCCTGAGGTCCTAAAAGGACGTTTCCTCTTTCTGGGTTGAGGGGGGATCAGGAGCTGCTGATCCTGGGGTGCCTCCAGGTGGGATCTCCTCTGTCAGGGCCTCCCTTCCTGTAGCAGCTCCAGAGGTTGTTGGTGGTGATGAGCTTGGCACACAGGGAGAGTGAGCAGTTGGTGGGAAAGCCCTGCAGAGGGTGCCATTGATAGCCCTCAGCACCCCTACCATGGAGGCCACCTCGGAACGTAGGCTGGCTACCTCGGTGCGGAAACCTGCCACCTCAGTCCGTTGGCCAGCTACCTTGATGTGGAGGCCAGCCATATTGCCCCAGATGTTAGCGACCTCCTGGTATGTGGACTGGTGCAACTCCATCCTTTCCCTGACTTCTGTGGCAACCTGGGCCAACGCACCTTAAGAGTTCTGATACAGAGCAAGGATCTATGTTATGACAGCCTGGGTGCCCACCTCATCAGTGGACTCATGCTGGGGATCCACATTGGACCTCCCTATGAAATCTAGCCCCACTGCCAACTGCCCTAGACACAGACAACACACTCTGACTGGGTCCTGGCTCCTGACTGACTGGGGTGCTGGTGGCTGTCTGAGAAGCCAGGACTGGGTACTCCCTAAGCTAGGCGCAGTAGTCATGGGGACAGATGTGGTCCGATGTTGTTGCAGCTGTGGTAGGAGGTGTGGTCTTAGAGTGGCCAACTGTTGAGGCCTGCCCAGACTTCCCAGATTTGTTTGGCTTGTCGTCAACGTCCAATGCTTCAAGAGCTTGTTGGTCACAGAGGGCTTCGTCCTCGTCATCGTTGTCTTGGTCTTGGGAGGGAGTCTGCTGACTTTGCTCCGTGTGTTTGGCAGCAGTTTCTGGGCCAGCAATGGATAGAAATGGAGATGAAAGTTAATGGCATCATTAATGGGTGTACATCTATGACATTTGTGTCCAGTCCATTGCTGAGCTGAAGAACTGATATCTGCAACTAGTGACATAACTCATCTTCAACATTAATTATGTAAATCTGCAAAGATATCATACGTTTTTTGTAAAGTGAGTCTTCCACCATTACCTACACTGACAGGTTATGGTTCCAATGTATATCTGTACATGCAATAAGGCATATTGTTTGTTCTTTGATGCCTTACTTTGTCCTCAATGTTAATTTAGACTTGTGAGCATGGGCTCAGTTGGCATTGTAGATTACCTGAGTGTCTTAGTTGTATAGATGTGTTATTCAGAAGCTCAGGACAACACTGCTTTGGCTTTTTTGTGCATGACACCAACAACCCAAGATTGCTACCTCAGATAAAATTTCTATACTTATCTCAATGTGGCATATTTCATGTTGGATTTTTGAGTAGCAAGATGGCTGCCAGGCAGGGCCGGACTGGGAAGGAGTAGTTTCTATCCTGTAACTCCAGTTCTGTAGTAGGGGTATCTCTGTTATAGTCATAATCTAGTGAATAGTCCCGCCCATGTGCGTGGACCCCGGAGCAATCAAAAATAATCTCTTACAGTGTCAAAAAATGCAGAAAAGCATAGACACTTAAGAGAGAATTTAAAGACAGATAATGTAGCCTAAAAAGCTACACTGTCCAGTACTTCAACTAGAAATTCCACCATAAAATCCACAAAACAGCAAAAAGCCTGTACAGATTTCCCTTGCTTTAACAGCAAACTCCCTCAGGAATGATAGAGAGAAGAACCTGGACAGACAAGCCCCATAGGCTGCCATTATGTGGCTCAGAACAGGATACTGTGCCTTTAAGAGAATCTTCCAGAACCTTCTCCCAGTATCCCAGAATGCATAGCAGGTCCAACTTACTTTCAGTTCTTTTTGAAGGCGTAACACGCCAGACCTGTAGCATTCCTTAAAGGAATATGTCTCCCTCTCCACCGGGGAGGAGGGCGGGCGCTTATGACTATAACAGAGATACCCCTACTACAGAACTGGAGTTACAGGACAGAAACTACTCCTTCTGTAGTAGGGGATCTCTGTGTATAGTCATAATCTAGTGAATAGAATGGCAAGCCCATCCCCACACCAAAGCGGCGGTGGAGAAAAGAGAATCAACACCACTATTGTGCAAATAGATTTCGCAGCGAAGCCTGTCCAACCTGAGCATCCGCCCAAGCATCAGAGTCCAGGCAGTAATGCTTAGCAAAGGTATGAACCGACTTCCAAGTGGCCGCCTTGCAGATTTCTGCAATCGGAACATTACGGAGCAATGCTGTCGTGGCAGCCTTGCCCCTGGTGGAATGAGCCTTAGGCTTACCTCCTAAGGTCTTATTAGCTTTTTGGTAACACAATTGTATGCAGGACACAATCCATCGCGAGATGGACTGTTTAGAGGTAGCAAGACCCGTCCTGACTGATCCATAATTGATGAACAATTGGTCTGACCTACGAATATCCTTGGTTTTATCCAGATAAAATTTCAACACCCTCCTAACATCCAGGGAATACAAAGACCTTTCCGCTGGAGAGGAAGGATTCTGAAAGAACATAGGTAAAGTTATAGTCTGGTTGATATGAAAATCAGAAACAACCTTGGGAAGAAACTTAGGGTGAGTACGCATAACAACCTTAGCAGCATGAAATACAGTATAAGGTTCTTGGCAACACAACGCCTGAATTTCACTCACCCTGCGGGCCGATGTAATGGCCACGAGGAACGCCGCCTTCCAGGACAGGTGCTGCAACGAAGCCTTATGAATAGGTTCAAAAGGCTCCTTCATCAATCTGGACAGCACCACATTCAAGTCCCATGAAGGCGAAGGAAGCCTGACAGGAGGGAACACTTTCTTCAAGCCTTCCAAAAAATCCTTGATCACAGGGATCTGGAAGAAGGAAGTCTGTGAAGGGCATTTCCTGTAGGCAGTCAAAGCAGCCAGATGAACCTTAATGGAATGGACATTAAGGCCAGACTGCGCCAGATGTAGCAGATACGGAAGGATGACATCTTCCTTGCATGTCGTAGGGTCATAGTTCTTAGACTTGCACCAGATGCAAAACCTCTTCCACTTGTAAGCATAAGAAGTCCGAGTGGAAGGTCGCTTAGCCTCCTTCAGTATGTCCATACAATCCTCTGGGAGATTCAAATGGCCATATTGCACTATTTCAGGAGCCATGCCGCCAAACTCAAAGACGAGAGGTTGGGGTGCACCATCCGCCCCCCGAACTTCGCGAGAAGGTCCGGCCTGCACGGCAGCTTCATGTGAGGAAGGAGAGACCGGTGAAGCAGGTCCGTGAACCACCACTGCCTTGGCCATTCCGGGGCAATCAGAATCATCTTCGCCCTGGATTGGGAGTGCTTGATGAGAACCGCTGGAATCAGGGGAATGGGTGGAAAAGCGTACAGAAAGCTGTTCGACCAATTGATCCATAACGCGTTCCCCAGCGTCCCTGGCTGGTAGTACCTGGAGGCGAAGTCTCGGCATTTGCTGTTTTCGGCGGTGGCGAACAGATCGATGTCTGGAGTGCCCCACCTTGCGAAGACTTCTCCTAGCACTTCGTCGTTTAGGACCCACTCGTGGTTTTCCTGAATCAGTCTGCTCAGCTCGTCTGCCTGAACATTCTGCACACCTGGCAGATGAGTGGCCGTTATCGAGAGTCCTCGAGCCAGAAGCCAATGCCAGATCGCCTGCGCCTCCTGAGACAGAGTGCGTGATATCGAGCCCCCCTGCTTGTTGAGGTAATACATCGTGGTCGTATTGTCCGTCTGTACAAGCAGAGAGTTGGTCCGGAAGGACGGTTGAAAAGCCTTCAGCGCCAAGTGAACAGCCCTGAGTTCCAGGAAATTGATGTGGTACGTGGATTCCGACGGGGACCACTTCCCTTGAATCTGCAGGTCTCCGGAGTGCGCTCCCCAACCCAGGAGAGAAGCATCCGTCACGATAGTCTGAGTGGGAAGGTCCTTGTGGAAGGGAACCCCTCTGAGGAGATTCTCCGCTGAACACCACCACTTCAGAGACTGAAGAGCATGTAGAGACAGTCGTATCTTGTAGTCCCAAGACCCTCTCCTCTGGTGCCACTGATCTTCCAAGCACTCCTGCAGCGGTCTCATGTGCAGCCGGTGTCAGGAAGATGCAAGAGGCCATCGATCCCAGCAGAGAAGACGCCGTCCCGACTGTCGTGGATGGAGTAGACATGAGAGCCTGAGCCTTCCGAAGGAGTGATAAACGTCGCTCTTCCGAAGGAGACACGCTTGCTGACAGCGTATCAATGGAGGCTCCCAAGTACTGGATGCACTGGACCGGAGTCGGGACAGACTTGGACATGTTGATGTGCAACCCCAGCTTGTTCAAGAGAACGCACGTCTTCTGGAAGTGTGCTTGAGCTTCCGAGAAGGAGGAGGCCTTGATCAACCAATCGTCCAGGTACGGGTAGACAAACACCTTGTTCTTCCTCAGGTGTGCCGCTACCACTGCCATGCAGCTCGAGAACGTCCGGGGCGCAGACTTCAGCCCAAACGGAAGTACCGTGTACTGATAGTGATTGGTGCCGACTTGAAATCGCAGGAACTTCCTGTGTTTGTGTGCAATGGGCACATGGAAGTACGCATCCTGTAGGTCTATGGCGCAAAGCCAGTCTCCCCGCTGCAGCTGAGGATAAATCTGATGCAACGACAGCATGCGAAACTTTTCTCTGCGAATCCATTTGTTTGCCTGTCGCAAGTCCAGAATGGGCCTGAACTCGTTCTTGTCCTTCTTGCGGACCAGAAAAACCGGGAGTACAGACCTCTTCCTCTTTGAGACAGAGGTACGTCTTCTATCGCCCTTTTCCTTAGAAGGATGTCGGCCTCCGCCTGGAGCTCGCGCAGTTGATACTGCGAGCTGACCGGAGGAATCGATGGAGGAGGGCTGATGAACCGAAGACTGTATCCATTGCAAACAATATTCAGCACCCACTTGTCCTGAGTAATTTTTCTCCACTCTGCCAGAAAAAATTGAACGCTTCCCCCCACCGGAGCGGGTAACGGACGAAGGGGAAGTAACCGCTCAGGGTCGAGGCCCAGCCGGGCCCTTGTTCGCGGTAGAGGACTGTTGTCCACCTCTACCCCTCTGACGTTTCTGGAAGGGTCTTCTGTATTGCTGCTGTTGTTGCTGCTGCTGTTGTTGCCCAGAAGACTGTCCCCTTCCTCTACCCTGCGACCCGAACCGTCGTTGGAACTGGCGGTCGGGTTTCTTTTCTTTGGGCTTCTCCAAGCCCACAGCCGTCAGGGTTTCAGCCTCGGCCTTCATCCTGGCCATTTCGTCATCTGCGTGTTTCCCGAAGAGGGTGTCGCCGGAAAACGGCAGATTTGCGACTCGTTGTTGCGCTTCAGGCTTGAGCGACGTCAGCCGGAGCCAAGCATGGCGTCTCTGATTGATACCGTGGCAGTATCCATGCGCGGCCAGCAGGGAGATATCCGCCGCGGCGCTGATGGCCTGGTTCGAAACCAGCATCCCTTCCTGGACGATCTCCATGAAGTCCTCTTTCCTGTTGCGCGGGACAAGGTCCGCAAACTGTTCCATGGAATCCCACAGTGCACGGTCGTATCGTCCCAACAACGCCGAGTCACTGGAGGCCTTCATCGTCGTGGAAGACGTCCCACACGCCTTCCGTCCAGCTGAGTCAATCCAGCGGCTCTCCTTATCCGGAGGCACAGTGGAGGACGGGGAGGTAGCATGTAGTTTCCGAGCCGCCGTCACAATCACCGAATCAGGCACTGGGTCCTTCCGCAAGAAGGCCGGGTCTGACTCTGGAGCCCTGTACTTCTTGACGAGCCTGGAGGGAGCAGCTTTCACCACCGCCGGCGTAAGGGAGAGCTGTTCAGCAGGCTCAACCAGTCCTGGCACCAAGGGCAGTAGTGGGCGAGACAGGTGCTTCGTGTGCAAAGTCTCGAAGATCACAGAAGTTGTGGGCGTAGGGGCCGTCACCTTGATCCCCAACTTCGCAGCCCCTCTCAGGAGAACCTCCTGGAACGTGCCAATGTCATCTATCGGAGACACCCTCGTCTCCGGTGAATCCAACAATGTAGGCGAATATGAACGGGTCCCAGAGGCCGAACGGGACCTGGACCTATGCCTCCTATGGCGATGTCTGGATCTCGAGGAGGAACCGTGTCCACTCCTAGATCTATCTCTCCTCCCAGAGCGTGACCTCGATCTCCTGGGTCTGGGACGCTCCGCCGGCTTCCCCTGGCCGGACGTCTTGGGTTGAGGAGGAACCTTCGACTTAGGAGTCTTCTTCGGAGGTGTCGGAAGTCTGGGCATCGACACCGATCTCGGCGGAACCGGAGGAGGAGCACCCGGTACCGGGGCCTGCGGTCCTGACGGAAGAGCAGGTAGAGGAGGTAATGGAGGAGGAGTCGAAGCCCTCGGAGGAGGACCTCCAGGCAAAGGAGTAGTAGGAGGCGGCTTAACAGACTTCCTCGGGGTATACACCTCTGAGTACGCCGTTCCCGGCGAGCCACCATCCTGACCTGACTGAGGGGAGCCCCCCACAGTCCTCGGCCTGTCCTTACGACCCCCTGATGTCGACGACCGGCGTTCCGACGTCGACCGTGGTTCCTTCGACGTCGAGCGGCCCTTCGGCGTCGACCGTTCCACACGCTTCGGCGTCGACCGGCTTCTATGCCTCAACGTCGACCCCGACCAGATGGACGATCCACGAAACCTCGACGACGGGCGTTGACTCATCGACGGCGACCTCGACCGCCTCGACGACGACCTCTTCGATCGCCTCGACGTCGACCTCTTCGATCGTCTCGACGTCGACCTCTTTGATCGCCTCGACGTCGACTTCTTCAGCGCCGGAGACCTCTTCCGCCTCGACGGCGACCTCGCCTTCCTCGACGGCGACCTCGCCTTCCTCGACGGCGGCCTCAACGACGAGGATCCCCTCGACGCCAACGATGACCTCGCCCTCGACGGCGAACGGCGGTGTCGCCTCGACGGCGAGCGCCGACGCCGGGTCCTCCGATGTCGTCCACTCGACGCCGACGGCGACGACGAAGAAATCGACACCGGGTTCGACGGCGGCCTGTGTAAGTCCCTCGACGTCGACGGGCGACGTTTTCTCAACCCAGAGCCCTGGGGAGACTGGGAACTGGCCGTGGACCTTCCTCTCGACGTCGTGGTCAGCGCAACCGACCCAGACGGAGACCTTGGACGTTTGCTGGACTTCCTGCCCCTGGGGAGCCCCCCAGAGGCCTCAGCATGGGCAGTAGAAGCCCCTCCAGGCCCACCTCGAGCCTTCAGTCTTCTTTCTTCAAGTCCCTGAAGTCTGATCTTCCTCCTGTCCTTCAGGGTCCTGCCAGAGAAGCCTCTACAGATCACACACTCCTCTGGGATGTGGGAAGAGGGAAGGCAGAGGATACACACCTCATGGGGGTCTGACTTGGCCTTCTTCCTGGAGCACTCCGGGCATTTGTCAAATAATGCAGGCATTATGGACAACAAAAGAGTGCAGAAAACCAAGAAGAAAGTCACCAAAGTACTTTAAAAGTACACAAAATCGAATTTAGTGAAAAAACACCAACAAAACCCTTGAAAAGGGAGAGCTCAATGCTCCAGGGTCCTGCTTGCAGGAGCCGGAAAAAAGAACTGTAAGTAAGTTGGACCTGTTATGCATTCTGGGATACTGGGAGAAGGTTCTGGAAGATTCTCTTAAAGGCACAGTATCCTGTTCTGAGCCACATAATGGCAGCCTATGGGGCTTGTCTGTCCAGGTTCTTCTCTCTATCATTCCTGAGGGAGTATGCTGTTAAAGCAAGGGAAATCTGTACAGGCTTTTTGCTGTTTTGTGGATTTTATGGTGGAATTTCTAGTTGAAGTACTGGACAGTGTAGCTTTTTAGGCTGCATTATCTGTCTTTAAATTCTCTCTTAAGTGTCTAGGCTTTTCTGCATTTTTTGACACTGTAAGAGATTATTTTTGATTGCTCCGGGGTCCACGCACATGGGCGGGACTATTCACTAGATTATGACTATACACAGAGATCCCCTACTACAGAACTGAAAGCAGCCCTGGCAAATTTTGCCAGACCAGCCCCGTCCGGTGCGTAGCAGACGAGCGTAGCGAGTGTGCCCGACCACTTCTAGGGGAGTTTGGGGGGGTTCTACCCCCAAGAAAATGCCTCAACGTCGACCCCGACCAGATGGACGATCCACGAAACCTCGACGACGGGCGTTGACTCATCGACGGCGACCTCGACCGCCTCGACGACGACCTCTTCGATCGCCTCGACGTCGACCTCTTCGATCGTCTCGACGTCGACCTCTTTGATCGCCTCGACGTCGACTTCTTCAGCGCCGGAGACCTCTTCCGCCTCGACGGCGACCTCGCCTTCCTCGACGGCGACCTCGCCTTCCTCGACGGCGGCCTCAACGACGAGGATCCCCTCGACGCCAACGATGACCTCGCCCTCGACGGCGAACGGCGGTGTCGCCTCGACGGCGAGCGCCGACGCCGGGTCCTCCGATGTCGTCCACTCGACGCCGACGGCGACGACGAAGAAATCGACACCGGGTTCGACGGCGGCCTGTGTAAGTCCCTCGACGTCGACGGGCAACGTTTTCTCAACCCAGAGCCCTGGGGAGACTGGGAACTGGCCGTGGACCTTCCTCTCGACGTCGTGGTCAGCGCAACCGACCCAGACGGAGACCTTGGACGTTTGCTGGACTTCCTGCCCCTGGGGAGCCCCCCAGAGGCCTCAGCATGGGCAGTAGAAGCCCCTCCAGGCCCACCTCGAGCCTTCAGTCTTCTTTCTTCAAGTCCCTGAAGTCTGATCTTCCTCCTGTCCTTCAGGGTCCTGCCAGAGAAGCCTCTACAGATCACACACTCCTCTGGGATGTGGGAAGAGGGAAGGCAGAGGATACACACCTCATGGGGGTCTGACTTGGCCTTCTTCCTGGAGCACTCCGGGCATTTGTCAAATAATGCAGGCATTATGGACAACAAAAGAGTGCAGAAAACCAAGAAGAAAGTCACCAAAGTACTTTAAAAGTACACAAAATCGAATTTAGTGAAAAAACACCAACAAAACCCTTGAAAAGGGAGAGCTCAATGCTCCAGGGTCCTGCTTGCAGGAGCCGGAAAAAAGAACTGTAAGTAAGTTGGACCTGCTATGCATTCTGGGATACTGGGAGAAGGTTCTGGAAGATTCTCTTAAAGGCACAGTATCCTGTTCTGAGCCACATAATGGCAGCCTATGGGGCTTGTCTGTCCAGGTTCTTCTCTCTATCATTCCTGAGGGAGTATGCTGTTAAAGCAAGGGAAATCTGTACAGGCTTTTTGCTGTTTTGTGGATTTTATGGTGGAATTTCTAGTTGAAGTACTGGACAGTGTAGCTTTTTAGGCTGCATTATCTGTCTTTAAATTCTCTCTTAAGTGTCTAGGCTTTTCTGCATTTTTTGACACTGTAAGAGATTATTTTTGATTGCTCCGGGGTCCACGCACATGGGCGGGACTATTCACTAGATTATGACTATACACAGAGATCCCCTACTACAGAACTGAAAGCAGCCCTGGCAAATTTTGCCAGCCCAGCCCCGTCCGGTGCGTAGCAGACGAGCGTAGCGAGTGTGCCCGACCACTTCTAGGGGAGTTTGGGGGGGTTCTACCCCCAAGAAAATATAGAGAAAAAGACAGACCAAAATGGTGAATTTTACAGCACATTTCTCATTACATATTCAATTGTATCAACTTTCAAAGCACAGTAAATAGTAGACGATGACCTTAAAGAGCACCAGGTTATCCACCCAGTCATATGTACCCATTGACATTCTTTCAAAGAGCATCAAAAATTGACAAGTAGTGAATCAGAGAGAACAAAGTAAAACTGAGACCAGCCCCCACATGGTGTGTAGCGAGCAAGCACAGTGAGCAACCACTATTAGGGGTAGTTTGGGGGGTTGTCCCCCCCCAAGAAAAGTTTGGAGACAGAAAGGCCAAAACAAAGCATTTTTCAACACATTTTCTCTCCTAAACCGCACTGATGACATCACCATGTCTACAAAGAATTAGGCAATTCCAATAATTGATCACATCATCCATGTACAACTGAGCCAGTTCATAGGTATAATGCATGATTCCATCACAATGCCCTTGAGCCAGAGAATAATTAAAGATGTCATCTTTGTGCCATGGTCTCTCCTGGGTTGGGTGCTTGTGGTCACTGCAGGGGTGCAGTCCTGCCAGAAGGCCACATGCCATGACAATAGGCGCTACTCTTGTTTCCCAGACATTACCTTGCATTCTGGGACATGTAGTTTTGTTTTTCCAGTTATGGGCCTGGGTCTAGATTTTCATGCAAAGTGCTGAGGCTAAAAGGTCATGATGGGGTGAAAGTATCACACACTGGTCCGGAGTCATTTTACAGCGAATCACAATTTCATCAACCAGTGGTGAGAAAAATGAAGACAATAAATGTTTTTGACACAGGGTTTTGGCCTCCTCATTAGCTACCACTCACTACACATAGTCTCTGTATGTGTGCCCACATACTTCTTGCCACCAACTTTCTTTCCCATCCCCCTCCAGCAGCGGTGTGCCCCTGAACCTGCTGACATCCCATGGCGGTACACACATCAGACTGCCCTTGCATGTGTGAGCACCCCTTAACATGTGGGTACACCTCTTGCAGCACCCACTCCAAGCATCTTCGGTCACAAGGTTTGCTGGCCTAGCAGTGTGTGCGCACAAACCCTATGCCCCCTGCTCTTCCTCGCGGGGCATGTAGCATGCAGAGTGCCTAGTATGTTACACCACTGAGACGCACATAACCCCCAGCACCTAATCTGCACAGTCTACAAACAAGTCAATCATGGCCAGCACCCTGTTCATGCCAAACATACGAAGGAAAACAGCTTTCCACACACAGACGTGGGAGGACACAATACAAGCGTCATCTGTGATTTGAATTCTCATTATAAATGCTTCGCTTTAAAATACCATAACAGAACACCAATATAAAAATAAATACAGGACTGCATGTACCAGAATGCACTCTGCCTTGCAACAAAGCGCACTGTACATGCAGTTTTGATTTTCATTTTATAAATGCAGGAATTCATGTTCCATAAAGCAATATTCCATGAGAAGATTTAAACAAAGATAGAAGTAGCGTCAAGTATACAAAGTTATCAAGTATAAAAAGTCATGCAGTTTAATCACAATACGAAAAAGTTCCAAGCAAGCTTCCTTCATGTTTTTGTTCTTTTAATGTGGTATTTCATTAATTTTGATGAAGATATCCACCATGAAGATATTCACAAAATTGTATGAATAAATCTTGCACTGTTAACACATATTGCACAGCCTACGCGTCTCGTCCCATCTGGGACATCATCAGGGCTGTAAATACAAAAAGAGGGTTGAAATTACAATCAAAAAGCTGATATATATATAAAAATATATATGTCTACAAAAAACATCATCAATCCAAATAAGGAAGCCTGCCTATATACCATTCTACACCTTTCCAGTGCGAAGAACCATAAACCTACCTATATAACAATCTATATTGTTACAAATTCCAAACACAGAACCTCTCCAAGCTGGTCTGAGAATCCAGATTCCAATCTAGTGCATACATTCATATTTCCAAATATCCCAGTTAAAAAATTGCACATGCAATCTTACACCTTGTAGTTCACAATTCACCCCCTTGATTCCTACTCCTTAGTCTTGTAAAATGTTCTTGCTATTATCTACAATCCTAATTGAAGATATGCCTGACAGTGTGACACTTCAATTCACCAAACGTATTTCCAATTAACAATAGTCAATGCTTATTTTCTATGCAAAGAAAATTCCATTTAAAGCTCAAACCCCTTAAATTATTCACTAAATTATCACATGATACCTATATTATTGACTCACCTAATTTCTTTGATGTAAGTCTTAATCCAATTTTTTCAGTTCAGCTTCCGCTTTAATAAAACGTTTTTGGGGTCCTTAATTTCCTTAACACCTTGGCTGCTATGACTTTTCCCCTCCTGTGCTGTTGATGGAGAAATCCCATTGTTCATGACAAGGTCAGCTCGTCATTAGCACAGCTCCAGTGTGCCTCATGACGAGC
Organism: Lissotriton helveticus; assembly: GCF_964261635.1. Lineage (NCBI taxonomy): Eukaryota > Metazoa > Chordata > Amphibia > Caudata > Salamandridae > Lissotriton > Lissotriton helveticus. Next base: position 827,382,679 of record NC_136057.1, read on the forward strand.
TGAGCTCGTCATGAGCATGGAAGGGGTTAAGAAATAATCTTATTATCTAAAAGAAAGGAATCCCTTATTTAGATACACTATAATTTCTAATGCCGCATGTTAAAACACACCTTACTACAATCAACTTTTTCTCACCCAATTAGAGACTACTACTCTTCCATTTGTCCAAATTCAGTTTTCATCAATCCCATTGTCGCTGAGGCTGTCCCCTGAAATGTACCAAAAAGACACTTGTTCAGTTCACCTATTTTAATATATCATTGGAATTACAACCTGTTAGTTTCTAAACTATTGCCCAAGAAACATAAATTTGGCGCATCTCAGGAGCTCCTGTATTTAACCATTCTCCACTCCACAGGTGCATACACCTCGTTGACGCCTTTCAGTAGGTATATTCATAGTATATTCTATTTGTTCAAGTAGCCATTCCTGCATATAACGCTAGCAACTGTACAATCTGTAAAAAAACTTGCCCTTGTTGCGGCATCCACTCCTGAACGAATTTCTGCGGGCACAGAGCCGACTGCAACTGCATCATTCATATAGGCAAGCCACAAGTAGGTATTGTCTGCATTTATAGCGTTACCGCAGTAAGCTTTACCCCACGGCAGTACAAATGCTTATATCCTGTATTACCTCCACTCTTTGGTAGAATTGTGTCCATTTGGACAGTACCGGAGCTTGGGGGAGTGTCTGCAATTGACGGCTTTACTCCGTGCCATTCTGCACTATCAGACCGTCATTTGAAAAGTTCACTGCACAGGTACTATAATACATAATTGGTGAATTTTTGTCATCACAGGCTCCCAGCCCAGATTAATTAGTCCATGTTCTCACATGTTTTCCACCAGACTTCATTCCTGCGGTAGAACTGTATCCTGTGCCCCCACTATGATTCTGCATATATCCACCATAGACTTATAAGCCCTGAAGATATATAAGGTAGGATATACACCATTTTAGTACATTTAAGCCATAGGCCAATAGCCCACGGAAGCCCTTGGTTATTAACCTATAGTCACTTACATTCAGACTCCACATGTATTAAAGACTCATGGTTAGTATGAAAATTAAATATGGCAAATCAGACAATATCGAGAGAAATGAAATCTAATGTATTTTGCATGCTATTGTAATTTGCATGTTTGTATATATGTAAATAACATTTGTATATTTGTAGATAGTAATTTTTAATGTTAGAGTATGTAAGTATCTAGGGCAGAGAGCTTTAGGAGTAAGGAGAGAGCGCTCATTTATCAGATTAACAGAATAAAATGAGTACAATATAGATATAACTGCTGTCACATGTTGCATGATATAGATTGTTCTAGTGCTGAGTAGAATTAATTGAGTATTTTCTACCGTTTTAGTATCAAACCGACATAACAGAATACAAAACTCCTGATGAAGGCCAGCCGCCGAAACGCGTTGGATCTAGTTTTGTAATGGGCAAAAATATGCTATTGCAGTTTTGTAATTATATAAGAAGTGTATCAATTGTTATGTAAATATATGTAAAAGTGATTTATTGTAAAAATTGTTTCAAAAAGTGTGAAAAAAAGCCAAAAAATAATAACCATTAAATAGAAGTTTTTCAAACTCATATATCACGGCATTTCAATTTATATCCCCCTGTAATATGTGATAGAGTATTAGAAGCATACACATAACCCGGTGTACAGGTCCATTTCTTCTAAAAAAAAAAACCATTCTCCACTACAACATCCTCTCACTTTAGTCTTTTGTTAACTTCTGTAATATATAATCGCTTTCCATTCAATAGGCACCGCTTAGTCCTACTCATCTGCTTCTTATGTAATCCTGCAAGGGCCTGCGCTGGGCCCCTGGCTGCAGAGGGAGATAAAGGCGTCATGCCAGCGCTATGCAAATCATTAAAATAAATCAAAACATATACAAAAGCTTTTTTGAATTCATAAATATGTATGAAATTTTGCATACATTGAATATATTGATTGGACACACATCCCTTTGTAACTGAACACCTCTTAGCCAAGCAGTCCTTCCATTATGCTCTGATGTTAGAGCCATGCTGATGTGTTACAAAGCCAGCATAACAAAACACGGCAAGCCACAACAATGACGCTGCTTGTCTCAACCAGATGCCTGTAGCGGTCTCATCGCCTCCAGCATGGCTTGGCGCGGCATAAACGCTATATTCAGTGGTCGAAGTGGGGGAAAAAAAGTAGGGGAACGGTGGATGGAGACACCGAGGGTGGAGCTAACCCAAGGATTCGATCAGTGGGCGGAGTCAGAGGTGTGGCCAGAATGTGCCAAACATCCCAATTTTTAGTATTTGTTTGGCATTTCACCGACCAGTTAAGCTTATTGTGTTATTTATTCAACCAATGGATTCACTTGATTGTTTAAGGTTTAATAGGAGTTATTGGCATTTAAATACATTCACAAAGTGGGATATATTTCCAATCGCACAATGTCCCAAATACGCTTAAAAGTGGAATCACAAGCCATTTGTCTTCAAGCCATGCAGTTTCTCTCATTAGCACTTCTCCTCCCTTCTTCCTCAAGAGCAGTTCAGACATGAATGGCAAAATTTCCTAGATTGCAAATGTTTTCTATATAATTATGGCTCTGCCATATTTGCCACATAATACATCATCCACTGCATAATCTTACAGTTTTAACTAATCATTTTTGTAGCTCAAACGGATAAAAAGTTACTAAAAAACGTGACTTGAGTTGCTGCAAAGTGGATGGCCCTTTGCAAAGGTTGACTGATCACCTTTCTCACTGCTGCATTTGTATGTTATACTCATACTAAGGAGGCAGAATCTTTGCAGAGACTTAACATGTGTAAAAAATGTCTAAATAAGTATAAGAAAATATATTGCATTACACTGCAGCCTTTTTTTTGTTGCATAATTTAGTCAACACTGCAGCATCATTCTGTCCACTATTGCTGCATAATTCCAGTGGCTCCAGAGCAGGCAGCACATGTTAAAAGTGCTTGTGCATGAAGCAGAGATACTGTGAAGTTTGTGGTGTGCGTGCAAATCCTGCATTGCCGATCCTTGGTGAGTTGCAGCTACTACTGCTGAAACAAGGCAAATGGAGGTTCCAATGGGTGAGGTGGACTGGCCTCGATGGCAGGGCCGGCTTTAGTGCTGGTGGCACCCTGTGCAAAAATGTTTGTTGGTACCCCCAATGATCACCTACACCTCGGACTCCCTCACTACCACCCTTTAACAGTCCCCCTCAAGTCTCCATAACCACACTCTTTCTCAGATATATTTCATTTGACTTACAGTGCCACTCATACCAGTGTACAGTGTCAGAGCACTTTACATCACACACACTACACAGAGACAATCATTTATATGTGTGTAAATCACTGTATAGGAAATGTTACATAAGACAAAGGACTACAAGGTGAGGAAGCCACGTGACAATCATAGTAGGAGGCAGTATAGTTTAATAGCTCACTGTTCTATGTTAGGATTTTAACTTATAAACTGCAAGCAACAAAAGGATCTCTTTGATAAAAGCAGTAACCTACTAACCTAGTTAACATTATGTGCACTTTGTGATCTGCATGGTACATGTTCTTTGCAGCAGGCACATTAACCCTCTGTGCTACCTTTCCAGGAGTCAACCCTTCCACTAGACAAAACTTCGATCTCTCTCCAGGAAGAACATTAAACACAGAAGTTATCATAATGTTTTTATTGTTGCTGAAAACTGCTGGAGGCCAGGAAGGAGGCTGCAAGTTTTTTTTTTAAAACCATAATATACTTGCAACACTACGCACCCACCCGAAATAGGTACCCAGTGCGGTCACACCGTTCACACCGCCCTAACCTGCTCAAGGTTCATGTGACCTCAGTGACAGAGTCACAGTGACTGGATCACTGTTGCTCTAGGGTGTGCTGCTTCGTAGGCCTGCCCACAAGACTGGAGATTAACTTTAGAATGGATTGTGGCGGACAGGTCTTCAAGGTTACCCTACAATTGGCACCACTAGGGTACACCTGCTTGTGCTAAGACATCAGGCCTTCTAAGGTCTATTGGGGCCTTCTATGGTCTAGCATGGGAATATGCTCCCTCAGGAGAGTGGTCTGGTGGACTGGTGGACTTGTCATGAAGGCTGAACCCGGTTCCCCAGTTCCAAATTCGACAGCTCTGGCCATAGTGCCACATCCTCTCCCCTACCATACTGCCCCATTGAGAGAAACTCGCACTGCCTTCAGCTACAACTTAAGTTTGCCCGCTATAAACACCTGGATGTGGCTCAATTGAAATTATGCACTTGATAAGAGTAAAATGCTTCCTAAAAAAAAAAGTGAAAGCAAACTATCATAGGAATGCAAGATTAAGTAAAGCATGTGAAATGTAAGCAGAAACAACATGGTTACCTTAAGGATCTCTCACTCACTATTCAGAAATCAGTGAGTGGTTTTACCTGAAAAGTTAAGTACATGACTGCAGGGCCCTGAAGGGAACCGTTTCAATGTCCATTACTTATATCCTTACAAAACGTAAACAGTATGGTGTAAAAAGACCACATCCATAAACTCAGAGCCATGGTTTACATTT